>NC_136415.1:332655178-338330178 GCF_051521515.1 Lactuca serriola | reverse complement strand
CCCACACACAGCCCCATGAACGGCCAAGGGAACAAGACTTCTTCCCAAACAGACACCCATGAACGACCAAGTGAACAAGGCTTGCTCCCACACACAGCCCCATGAACGACCAAGGGAACAAGTCTACTTCCTACACAAACACTCATGAACGACCATGAAAACGAGGCATCTTGCCACACACATGCCCTTGAACGAACCAATCCCATCCTCATCGTTCTAAGGAACAAGGGGCCTTGACAAACCATGAGCAGATTTCTAAGCAAGTCAAACGATGAAGGGAGCAAAGTGTTGTAACCGAATCCGTTTAAGTGTTGTAGTTCCTACTTACTACATAGTCACCAGGCGAACTGCTCGTGCTCTTTCGGGTTCATCCAAGCGACTAATGAATAGCTAGAAGCCTTATCTGCCTGCCTATCAGTAGGCGACAGAGACAAAAACCCGAACACGATATATTTCCGTGTTCTTCCGAGTTCATCTAATCGACTAATGAGTAACTAGCAATCGTCCCCTAACCTTGACCTGTGCATATTGCCCACAACGTGCTTGATTTCTTAGACATATGTTTTTTTTTCTTAAACTATTCGAGAATAAAGGTTCTATTATCTAATACCATATTTTGTTTACCATTGAAAACATTTCCCAAATTTAAAAGATCAATATTATATTAGGTATTTGTTAAGAAGTTTTTAGTTTCTGGAACATTCATGTGAGTTGTGTTATTAGGTAGGAAAAGTTTAAATGTATCTAGGAAAATTTTGTAGAGCAATATAATTGGTAAAAATACGAAAGATCACGATTATCTTGGAATTCTTTCTCATGTTTATTTAGTTTTTGGAACATCCAAGTGAGTGAAGGTGGTATCAATTTAAAAATATTTAAGAAACTTGTACAGCAAAATAAATGGTAAAAATCTGTAGTGGAAAAGATTAGAACCTGAGATCTCATAGCTAAAAGGAATTCTTAAAATGAATTCTACCACTTGATGTACAAGATTGTTTTTGAACTTATTTTGAATAAACGCAATATATATGCTAATAAACACGGTAGTTGGGCATTTCTAAAATTGACCAGCTTATTTTGTGACATCCATATCTATAAGGCCTTCAAAATTTTAAAAACTCAAATTTAGATTTTCTATTACAAGTTATGATAGGTCAAAGGCAGTTTAAAAGTCAAAATTAGTGAAAAACCCCCAAATTGAAGGCCCTAGAGGCTGAATTTCGAAATTTTTTTTGGCCAAACCGCCTTCGGCAGTTTGCCACGACGTAGATCTCGAAAAAATACGAAACTTTAAAAAAAACGTCACCTCGATCCGAGGTCCGAGTCAAAAGATATAGCCTTTCAAAGTTTTTAGATGAAAACACAAAAACTTTCTATACTTGAACTTGTTTCCTTCTGAGCAAAACGTACACAGATACATATGAAGTTACTATCAGTCCATGTTTTTCATTTTAATGTACATTCTACCCTTTTAATTTATTATTTTAACATCCACACCTTGCATTTGAAAAAAACCTCCGTTTTCAAGTGTGGCTCATTCTTCAGTAACTTAGTAATTCGACCATGCATCAGACGTATTTCAGACCTTCTTTCCGCATACCACTGATCCTTTTGATGGTGAGCTCGAAATGTTCTTTCTTATCTGATGCTATAGATTTGTTTTAAAACAAGGAGATGACACACTTTCTAGCCAATTCTGAATGTATAATACAACATATTAAACAGGTGTTGCAACGTTTTGGGTTGTTTCTCATGTATAAATTTTTAAAACCAAGCCACTATCCCTGTTTGTTGCTTACACTGAACCTTATCTCACCCATACATATATATATTTCAACCGTTTGATCTGTTGCATTAATTCAAAATCTGGGACAGTTTAGACCCAGGGGTATTTTGGAAAAAAAAAACTTTCCTATTTTAATTTTTTCTGTAAGGTTAGTATTTCTTTTCATTCGGTATAAGTAGGGTAATATTTTTATGTTTTAAAATAAGTTTTTTCATTCCGGTTTCAAAAGAAAAAGGTATGTAATTAACCAACTTCATTCCAGAAAAACGTTTCTCTCCTGTTCTACTTTTATTGTTCCTATTTCGTTTCTGCTTTCTTCCTCTCCAGTACCTTGGAGATTAAGTATTATTTCCATATAAGAAAACGTACAGACCCTAACCTGAAGTTACTATCAGTCCACCATTTTCAGTTTATTATGCATTCTACCCTTTGAAATTAATATTTACCAACCACACTTTGCATGGCATTTTACTACAACTTCAGCTCATTAGCAATTTATGTCATCATAACATAGAAACATACTTTTGATGATCAGATCCAAATATGTGTTGGATCAGGTCCCACTCTTCTCACTCACAAACTAAAGAAAATACTCTCTGTTTAGTATATGAGAAATATATAGACAAGAGAAGTGTTCTTGACTCAGAAAAACTGCACACTTTATTCAATAGATATGAGACTATTTATAGCTAGTACATGCTAAACTCTAGGAGGAAATAGTAAAATCACTGCCCACCTTTCCAGCAACCATCCAACTTTCTAATCCTCCCTAATACCCGGTCCTTCATTGACACTTTCAAACTACTATCATTTATTTAATTCACTAAATAAACTAAATATTAAAACACTACTAAAATAACAACCAATCAGGATTAAAACCCAACAATATGCACTCTCAGTAGACTGATGTAAAATAATTTCTTAATGTGAACCCCATAGCTATTGTCTACTTTATCATTACTTATATTCATGCATCTCTACTATGGCTACATCACTTGTGTCTGATTGGATTATAAAAAAAAATATGGGGTCATCCAACTTTTTGCAACATTTTCCCATTACATACCCCTTGATGCTTTTATTTTTTAATTTCTACTCCATTCCACACCTGTACAGCTGGTCCTTTATCCACCTCCGGTACTACTTGTATATAGAAACACCATTTGTTGGTCACAACAAAATGTGGCTTCTCACCTCTGCTACATAAACCAACCCATATTTAACTATACAAATGAAATTTTAGATGTAGAAATAGGGGAAGCATGCTACATATACCACATGTAGCTTCACATGCCGCTGACTGCTACACACCACCAAATCTCGAGGTGGTAATTGTATGTGGCAACGCCAACCAGGTTAGCCTAATATACGATTGTAGCAGTAAAGAAGAGGGTCATGACTATGCAATGGTAATTAAGTATAATGTTTTCATTTTATATCTATTTTTTTTATTATGTTGTCAATGAGTTGGTATTGGTGTTTCTATATGTTGTCAATGAGTAGGTATTGGTGTTTCAAGGTGGAGCAGGTTGGAATCTCTAACCACAAAGGGAGATGACGTATGTATTGGTGTTTCAAAAAAAGGTTAGTCAACTTTCTTCCTTCTTATATCGAGCTGACATTTTATTAAATCTCCAATTCAAATATGTATTGATAGATATGTCAGTTGATCAAACATGGTTTTTGTTAAAATTTATATTTGGGTACATATGTACGATCTTTAATCTTGTGGATATCAATCGAAATAAATCAAAAATAGGATTGTAGAGTTGAAGTTGGATACAATAATACCAATACATGTAATTTTTTTCCTTAAGCATACGACTAATTCCAAGATTGCCCCTTTAAAGGTTGTGTTTCATTACAACATGATGAGTTATTGCTTTCATCTTTCTTTGTTTACTCGGTAGTTCGCTTCATTATATGTTTCATAATTTTACAAATTTGCAACATAAACAAATATATATGAAACAAAACAATGATTTTGGAGAATAATCGTTTAAATTGGATTGACTAATTCAAATTGTCACCCCCTTTTCCTCAATCAAATCCCACACCATCGTTCGTCTAAATTTAATCATCATTAACGATTGATTTTTTTGCCTTCTACCAACCGTCACTACCATTCATCTGTATTTAATCAAACTCTATCTTAGCCGCTCCATAAGCCCTTTCGTTTCCACCGCCACCATATCATCGCATATAACGAACAACTCCGACCACATATCTACAACCATCAATGCGTTCGGCTCCTTCACCCCTACCAATTACAACCGCTATTATCGCCATGAAAAAAACCTTGACCACCTACGCCTCCCACCGTTCCCAGTAATAGTCATTGTCACCTCTTCCCCCTTCCCTGCATAACCACCCCCTCATAAATTCTTCAAATAACAAACATATATACAAACCTTGAGTATCCATTTTTGAAGAGAATGCATTTCTGGATTTCCTGTGTCACTATTGTCCTTGTCCATAAAGTTTTGGGAAGTTGATCTCCTAATCAAAATTGCTTTACTAGTACACTAAATCATTTCTGATTTAGCAGCACCAAGCAAATAGATAAGATCATTAAGGGTCTTGTCATAGTCTATTTCATAGGAGTCCCAAAGGAACTCACTAGGTGACTTAGAAAGTGATTGAGCCACTAACTTTCTCAAGACTTTGACACCCAACTCTCCCGGCTTGTCAGCATGTGACTTCATCTCCAAGATGTGATCATACCTAGACCTCGCCTTGCCAATAGGGCTTGAGTGACCTTGAACTTGTGGGTTAGGGAGAATAATTGGAGGAGGTGGAGGAAGTGAAGAAGTTCCAAGATATTTGGGAAGATCATAAATGTCTGAACTTGACATCTCTTGGGAGATATTCAAGATAGTTGATTTAAGGTCCTTATTATAACACCCAGTATGAAATATTAAGGCTAGGACCCAACAAACTATTTTATAACTTAGAAGAGGGATGCTGTAATCCAAGCTATAGAATATTTGAAGGTAGGTGAATGACGATTCACCAATTTCCACCATGAAAAACGAAATAATTAATTAGGTTTTAATTGGATTTGAAATTCCTAGATCTTTGAGATTCATTGAACTTTCAATGGCATGTTTCAATCTCGAGTGTGCCCTTCAGGTTTTGTGACTGGGATGCCGAGGATCACAAAACAAGGTGTGAAGTAACCATGCAAATTACTTGGTACCCTTAAATGTTTACCCCTCAATCGATGTGCCGGTTAACCACACACGACTATGAAATATGGCAAATGGATGTCAAAACCGCTTTCCTTAATAGAGTATGTACACTCAAGAAATCCATTTATGGATTGAAACAGGCACCTCGCAGATGGAATGTTTGCTTTGATGAGAAAGTCAAGGAATTTGGCTTTTCAATGAGTGAAGATGAATCTTGTGTCTATATCAAGGCTAGTGGGAGCATAGTCAGTTTTTTGGTACTATATGTGGATGACATACTACTCATAGGAAATGACATCCCAACCCTGCAGGAAGTAAACTCCTGGCTTGGGAAGTGTTTCGCTATGAAGGACCTTGGCGAAGCTGCCTATATCCTAGGGATAAGGATTTTGAGAAACAAGAGTAAAAGACTAATTGGACTTAGTCAAAGCACCTATGTGGACAAAGTGTTGAAAAGATTCAACATGCATAACTCCAAGAAAGGTGAGTTACCCATTCAGAGTAACGCCAGATTGAGTAAGACACAAAGCCCTAGTACTGAGGCTGAGATAGCAGAAATGAGTCGACTACCTCATGCTTCAGCTGTAGGATCGATCATGTATGCTATGGTGTGTACTCGACCTGATGTAGCTTTCGCTTTGAGCATGGTGAGTAGGTATCAGGGGAACCCTGGAAAGGCACACTGGACTGCAGTAAAGAATATCCTCAAGTACCTGCGAAGGACTAAGGACTGGGTCCTTACCATTGGTGGGAGTGATAGCTTGAGAGTTGTAGGGTACAGTGATGCTAGCTTTCAGACTGACAGGGGTAATTTCCGCTCTCATTCGGGCTGGGTCTTTACCCTAAACGGAGGGGAAATTACTTGGAAAAGTTCCAAGCAGGAGACAGTGGCTGATTCCACTTGTGAATCAGAGTATATAGCAGCAAGCGAGGCAGCAAAGGAGGCTATATGGCTAAAGAACTTCATCGGAGACCTTGGAGTTGTACCAGCTATAAAGGAGCCAATGGAGATTTTCTGTGACAGCAATAGTGTGGTTGCTTTAGCAAAGGAACCAAGAGATCATGGGAGATCCAGACACATTGACAGAAAATATCACTTCATCAGACATCGAATAGAAGAAGGAATCCTCGTGGCAAAGAGGGTATCATCGGATGAGAACCCAGCAGATCCCCTTACGAAGGGACTGAGTAGGGTTAAGCATCTCCAGCATGCTCGGAGCATAGGGCTGAAGGATGATATAAGTTTTAGTAGTTAGATAAATTATGAAATTTGTAAAGTGTAATTGACATTAGATGATGAATAAAAGGTGTTTTATTTATGAGTAAAGTGTTGCTATCTCTTGTCGATCGTTTACTATATTTCGTTTGCATGTTTTGACTTCCAGAATAATTATGTTTGGTATATCATATTATTCAAACCTCCACAGTCAGTCATATATCGGAAGTAGGTATGAATCAATTCACTACTAGAAAAACAGCCTTTTATGACGCTCATTGCGTGTCGTAAAAGTCTCAGACGACGCGCAAATGCGCGTCAAGGAAGGCCATGTCATAAAGACAGACGACGCGCATTTACGACGCTCATTTACGACGCGCAACTACGACGCGCGTTCACGACACGCAATGCGTATCAAGGAAGGCCCTATCAAGAAAGGCCATGTCATAAATGTAGATGACACACATTTTTGCGTATCATAATTTTAAATGTTAAAAAAAATATTATTTATAGATTTACTAATTTTCAAATTAAATAACATATTTAAAAGTCTCATAATGCAAAATAAAATACTTATATAACAAAACAATCCATTTCATGAAATAATTGTACTAATATTCAAAATAAATCACATTTAAATGTTATTTTATTTACATGAGTCAAACTAGAAAAACAGATCTTCCTAATCCAAATAACAAAATACATAAAACACAAACTATTTTCTGAGCATTGGACTCAACCCTCGCTCACTGGAATCACTTCATGGAATTTTATCTCGAGTGATCGTTAGACGGTAATATCATATAAGTCTTCAAACCTAGAGATATGGTTTGTTACTTATGAGTTGGTTATACATTGATTGTACGAAAACGCATTGGTAACTAGATGTTATAAAACATGCTTTTGTGTGTAATTCAATGAGTGGTAGAACAAACATATGAGTCGAAGTTTATCTGTTCCTTCTAGGATTGGAAGCGGTATCTGGGCCCCTCGATGATTTTGTTTTGACCTATGTATCGGGCCCGATCAGAACTAAATTGATGTGTTCAGTTAAGTTCTATGTCAAACAAATCAGAAACTAGGAAACAAATGCTGGACAATAAGTAAGACCATGTTCCATGTATTTGTCTGGCTGATATCTAGAACACAGAATTATATGATCACTTTGATGGGTTTTAGCCATAAGAACATCCTATGTGCTCATACAAACCCTAATGCTTGGATCTAGGATTCTCTATTGTACATGCAATTCATCCAAGACTATAAACCCTAGATCTAATATATGATAATCAATATAACATATGAATTAGGGTTTAGATCATACCTTGATTGTTATGTAGCAATAACAATCTCAAATCCTTCTTGTATTGACTTTAGAAAGCTTAGAGTCACAAATGTCACTCCTCTAATGGTTCACAAACACCAAGAGCAAGAGGATGAAGAGGAGAAGAGAAAGAGGCTGCCCAAAACGTGTGGAAACCCTAGAGAACAAGCTCACCGCGTTTTTGGGGCTTAAGGGCTCTTTAAATAGTGGGGCTATTAGGTTTATCTAACAAGGAAACCCTAATTTGGATGCTTAGGCCTTAAGCAACCCATGAACCCCTTTTTAATAAGCCTTGGACGATTTCTAATGGGTTTCCCCATAGAATTCGTCCAACCTTACATTATAAGGTAATCCATAGCCCAATTGCAATTATCTTATAATTACAATTCTAGTCCCTTAAGTTTAATTAATCTCTTTTAGCTACAAACTTAATTTTTTATTAATTCTTGACTAATATTAATTAAACAATATGATTTCTCCTTTAATATGTTATTCTCATAATATATTAATAAATCATATTTAATCCTTTCTCTCCGTAATTCATCCTATCAAGTTGCTTTGGTGAAGGCAACCCAAAAGGACCATGCACCATCGGGTCAAGTACATACCAAAATGGTTATGGACTTAGACACTAATCCAACGGTCTCCCACTTGGATAAGTCTAATAACTATTCTGCGTATGACTTCAGATCCTGATTTGTAATCGTAGCTTTCTAAAGCCGCTGTTAACTCTGATCTTATTAGATACGCGTATCCTTCAGATAAGGGATCATATATTCCTCCATTCTAGATATTATCTTATAGACTGAGACATGGATCTAAATCATTCTCTCTGTCTATGTGTTGTTTCCCGAATTCAGATTTATGATGACTGACAACAGACTACAATTGAACACATCAATTTAGTCTCGGCTTGGCCAAGCGCTTAGGTGCCATCACTAAATCATCGAGGGGCCCACAAATATCGCTTTATCCTACTTTGGATAAAAGGAACAGATAAACTTTGACTCAATGACCAAATCACACATAACAATATGTTTTATAACACCAAGTTACTGGTGCGTTTACATATTATCAACGTGCAACCGATTTGCAAGATACAACTCACACATCTCGGTTTCAAGAATATAAGATGTCATCGTCTCACCAATCACTCGTGATAAAATCCATGAAGTGATCCAAGTGAGCGTGGGTTTAATCCAATACTCAATCATATTCATAAGCACTCATGAACGTTGCAACAAACAATTGCTTATGTCTAATACACTTTAGACAATCCTTACACCAATTCACGACGGTCTTCATTCATATCTACTTCCAACATATGATCGACTGTGGCCCGTTTGAATAATTTGACTGTTCTTAATACTAATCACATATGGCCTCAAACCTTTGAGTATAAATGAAACACCTTTTATTTATCACCATATTGATTACTCATTATTTGTCGTTTCGGGTAATCAACCTTTTACTTGAATTATTACCACATTTGTCCCATGCTCTTAGCATGTACACAATGTTTTCTTATGGTTCTTACTTTGTGAAATAGATCATACTCATTTCATAATTCCCAATTCCTATCACCAGTGTAAGAATATCAATTCTTACCACTTATAGAATATGTTAGATTCTAACATTTTATGAAATGATCCTTTTATAATATCACTGCACTAAAGTCACAATGACTATTGCCAATGAATTACAAAGTCCTCTATTGAAATTGTTACAAGACAATTCCACAGATGTGATGTCTCTCACTCAAAGTACATTCCTTTGAACATCCTTCTGCATAAAAATTTCTAATTTTAGACATAGATTCTCAATATCTAACTCCCAATATGGAAACCTTTCCATACTTACCATATCACAACTCATTCTTAATACAATCTTATCTATTCATAATTATGTCGATATGCTCCATCCAATACTATACTTCCAACTACTCATAAGCGACCAATCCTCGGCGAACTTTGGATTGTCCTTTGATAGTTGTTTAATTATCTTAGTCAAAACCGATTCTTGTCCTTTTCCCTCTAAATGCGCTAGACATTTGGAAAATTTTAGAATGGTCAAATATTTTAGCATTTACAATCGATCCTATACCCGAAGCGTATGGGACACGATGCATAATGTCTTACATAAAGGTTCGATACTTTATCAATCTTTTGCCATAATCATAATCGAAATTTGAGAACGTACTATGTATCCTTGACTAAATTTATTAACATTCCACAACCTAAGCCTTAGATTTGAAATGAAGCATAATATTCTCTCCCTTAATTATAGCAAAACAACTATTCAATCCTTACGACTTTGTAAAGCATAACACTTGTTTTCTATAATTAATATTGCTAACTTGCAATACTTGCCTTAATAATCATACAATCATAACATTTATGCTCCCACTATCATGATGATTATTATAACCATAACACTTATGCTCCCACTAGCTTTAACACGTATTCAGAAACAACTTAACTTTCAGAAAAACAATGCCTATTGAATTTCTTTAAGTTCATATTTCTAATACCCAATGCTTTGATAATCTTTTATCAAGCCTTTATAAACTTATACACCTTTGCCTTAGATAGTTCATGTGTGTGTCTTAAACAATTCAGATAAATTGCCAAATCTCATAATTCGAATCATGGAAAGGGATACCATAACCATAATCAAATTTGAGAGTACAATTTTACAATCGCTATCTTCTTAAAATCTCTCTTAGTGAAAGCATTTCCTCACAGTTATTTTCATAAAGGAGGGAATCTTATGACACTTAGATTTTAATGGTGTATGTGTTCCTATCCATGTGAATTTGTCAAAAACAAAGTTTACGACAAATTCAAACACATATGGACCGAACTTTCTTAATCTTGATTTCTTGCCTTATGGTAACACAACTGCCCACCATGTCTTCCAAGTAATTAAGCAGCTCACCCTTTTCCATCAATGTAATTTTCATTGATTAAGGTCTTGCCTTTTATGCACTTAAATGGGAACTCATAGAACCCATATGCATAATTAACTCAATTGGGATTGCATAGAAACAAGATAATGTCAACACGATAGGTTGTAAACCTCAAGTCGTGTGCTAGTGATGATCGATAAGGTTTATTCTTGATTAGTTCTTGAAACTTTTCAAGATCATTAAGACTCCCACTGACTCCTTGACATATAAGGTTCTCTTGTCAATAAAACATTTATTGAGAAACGAATATTCAAGAGTAAGTGTAGCTTGTATCAAGACAAAACACTTCATGAAATTTGGTCCTAGTTGGTCTTTGTCTTATCAAGACACCACAACTTTCCATATTTGATGAATGTTATAAACCTTCCTGATATTTGTCACTCAATGTCACAATCTTAACTTTAAGACTTGTTATGGAATGAATTATGATTGGCTTCTTGATTTAACCATTTCTTCAATTCTCGATTCCTCTTCTTAGACATACAATTGCACTAAGACTCACTTAGAGGATCAATTGAGATATGGTTCTTAATCATCAAGACCTATCATAAAACATAATAGAAGGTACTCTCCCTTCTTCTTACAATAGAGAAACTTTTATCTTTCTGCCTACTTGATTCTTGTTATTCGTTCTGCTATTGATTTAAACTCTTTTCAATCAACTAAGAATCACACTTAATCTCATAAGTGTAATCATATTTACTTAACCTTAGTAAATCATGACGAATATCTTTGTTACTCTTGTGGTGGACTTGATCAACACACAAGATATTTTCAATATGGTTTAATAATATGATTTAATGTTGATTGCAGTTTTTTAAGGGGCTCAATATCACTTCAGACCAGAAGAAGGTGTTTAAAAAGGCGTTTCATACGTATCATGATGCTGCATATGAACTACTTCGGTCTGAACACACTGTAAGTATTGGGAATCATTTAATACATAACTGTTGCTTTTCTGGATTCTGCTTCTAGGTTAAATGCAAGAAATAGCAACATAGAATCCTACTTTCATTTCTCTCTATTATGTGGGATAATTATTACCATAAGTACACAATATTATTTTATTTTCCAGTAATCCAAGACTATAAACCCTAGATCTAATATATGATAATCAATATAACATATGAATTAGGGTTTAGATCATACCTTGATTGTTATGTAGAAATAACAATCTCAAATCCTTCTTGTATTGACTTTAGAAAGCTTAGAGTCACAAATGTCACTCCTCTAATGGTTCATAAACACCAAGAGCAAGAGGATGAAGAGGAGAAGAGAAGGAGGCTGCCCAAAACGTGTGGAAACCCTAGAGAACAAGTTCACCACGTTTTTGGGGCTTAAGGGTTCTTTAAATAGTGGGGCTATTAGGGTTATCTAACAAGGAAACCCTAATTTGGATGCTTAGGCCCTAAGCAACCCATGAACCCCTTTTTAAAAAGCCTTGGACGATTTCTAATGGGTTTCCCCATAGAATTCGTCCAACCTTACATTATAAGGTAATCCATAGCCCAATTGCAATTATCTTATAATTACAATTCCAGTCCCTTAAGTTTAATTAATCTCTTTTAGCCACAAACTTAATTTTTTATTAATTCTTGACTAATATTAGTTAAACAATATGATTTCTCCTTTGATATATTATTCTCATAATATATTAATAAATCATATTTAATCCTTTCTCTCCATAATTCATCTTATCAAGTTGCTTTGGTGAAGGCAACCCAAAAGGACCATGCACCATCGGGTCAAGTACATACCAAAATGGCTATGGACTTAGACACTAATCCAACACACTTATCTAAAATGGCGCGTTCTAGTTCAACAGAGTTTAAAGAGCTACGATTGCTGATCGGTTCCTGAAGTCATACTTGCAACTATAGTTATTAGACTTATCCAAGTGGGAGACTGTTGGATATAGTGTCTAAGTCCATAACTATATTTGGTATGTACTTGACCCGACCCGGAATGGTCCATTTGGGTTGCACTTCACCCGAACAATTTATGGATAATCTTTTGAGAATAGTACAAGTTATGATTGATTAATATATTATAAGTTCTAATATATTAATGTAAGATCATATTATTTAATTAGTATTTATCTATAATTAATCTAGGATTAATTTAGAGGTCAAAGATATTACTAATTAAATATGGACTTCTATATTTATATAGTGTGAGCTAATGCTTATTTGGAATGGGCTAGGCTTGCATAGAAAGTCCATGGATACTCCATGGAGCTTTCACCCATGGATCTCATGGAAATGAAGAGACATGAGTATTAGGGTTTACATGGATGTAACCCTAATCCACCACACTATATAAAGGAGGCTTTGGTTCTTGAAATCATACTAGTTGAGGTGAGTAAAGCAAGAGGGCCGATTTCAATATAGTAGTAAGTATTCTCTCAAAGTTCCATGTTTGTGGTGATTTGTGATTTCCATTTGAGGCATCCACACTATTGGTGCTAGGCTCTAAAACTCCAAGCAATCAACTACTACTACAAGGTAAGTATTTCTACTAGCTTTATTTGATTAATGTTCCCCATGCCATGCTAGTTAGGATATGAACCTTGGAAAAAAATAATGATTTGCATGTTGTTGGGTTTTGAGCATTCTAACACTCGTAAGTGTACATGCAACCCTAAATACCTTGGATCTATGTTTTCTCTATTATACATACAAATAAGAACTTCCAAGGTATTATCCTAATCTAGCATACAAAACAATGACTATAGCAAGATAGAATACATACCTCTTTGATGTAGAAAGTCTTCATGAAGCTTGAGTGCCTAGTGCCCCAAGTGTGACACCTCAAATGGAATCACAATCATCAAAACACTTAGAATAGCTTGAGAGAATTCTACACTTCATGAAATCGGCTAGCCCTCTCTAGAATTATACTAGTGCCGATTTTGCCAAGAATAATATCTTTATATAGTGTTACAATTAGGGTAAACTCGTAATTGTCATGGCTTTCCATTTCCTTGGATCCATGGGTTCAAATACACCATGGAGCATCCATGAGCCATCCTATGGGTTTTAGCCCAACTTGATTATCCATGGAGCATTAGCCCACTATACAAGTATGGATGATTTACACAATCAACCCATATATTTAATTAGTCTTCTTTTGATCACTTAATTAATCCTAGATTAATTCTTGATCAATACTAATTAAATAATCTCATTATTCTTATTATTAATATACTAGAACTTATAATATATTAATAACCATAAGTGTCTTATTTCTCTCATTTAGTCTATCCAAGTGCATGATGGTATGCAACCCAAATGGACCATGCCGGGTCGAGTCAAATCTTACCAATTATAGTTATGGACTTAGACATTAATCCAACACATGTATCTTAGACAAACATAGATCCAAGGTTTATTAGGGTTGCATGTACACTTAGGAAGTGTTAGAATGCTCAAAACCCATCAGCTTTTTGGTACTGTATGTGGATGACATACTACTCATACGAAATGACATCCCAACTTTGCAGGAAGTTAAGTCTTCGCTTGGGAAGTGTTTCTCTATGAAGGACCTAGGTGAAGCTGCCTATATTCTAGGGATAAGGATCTTGAGAGACCGGAGTAAAAGACTAATTGGAATTAGTCAGAGTACCTACTTGGATAAGGTGTTGAAGACATTCAGCATGCAGGACTCCAAGAAAGGAGAACTACCCATCTAGAGTAATGCCAGATTGAGTAAGACACAAAGCCCAAGTACTGAGGCTGAGATATCAGAAATGAGTCGAATACCTTATGCTTCGGTTGTAGGATCGATCATGTATGCTATGACGTGTACTCGACCTGATGTAGCCTTTGCTTTGAGCATGGTTAGCAGGTATCAGGGGAACCCCGGCAAGGTGCACTGGACTGCGGTAAAGAATTGTTGGATTAGTGTCTAAGTCCATAACTATTTTGGTATATACCTGACCCGATGGTGCATGGTTCTTTTGGGTTGCCTTCACCAAAGCAACTTGATAGGATGAATTATCGAGAGAGAGGATTAATTATGATTTATTAATATATTATGAGAATAATATATTAAAGGAGAAATCATATTGTTTATGTCACAACTGGAAATTTTGTGTCATGTAATCTAAACATTCAAGTTAATGTGAATCAAAAACTTCAATCAAATACATTATACAAGTACCACAAGTAGTCATCAAACAATTGGAAAACCCTAGAAGTTCTTGTTAAGTCTATTTTGGACTAGAACTTCCTTATTGGATCCAAGTGGACCAATAAGCTTCCAATTGGACTATCATGGGCTTAGAACCCTAATTGGGCTCTAATTGGACTCACATCTATTTATTTCAATATTGTGAGCCATGTTGGACCTAGAATGAAATAAATTAATGACTATGAACCATAATTAACCTAATTTGACCCTAACAAGTCATAAAAATCACATTTAAATTTAAATGGACCAAAAATCACTCAACTTAACCATGAGAATTGGGCTTAAGTATTTAAGGCCCAAACACCCTCATTTCCTCCATTATTCTCGGCCCAAAAGCTCAAGCCCAAGAAGAGGGTTGACCTTAGTGTGCCACCTCCTTATTGTCTTGTGGATCTCCATGCAAATCCATTCCATGTATCCATGCACATCACTTCATGTCTACATCTCTCTCTCTCTTCTTGAACTCGGCTGAGAGCAACACCACACACACACAAAACACTCACAAACTCTCTCTAAAATTCACTCAAGACTTCTTCCTCTTCTCCATCCAAAATATCGAAAATTAGGAAGCATTCAAGGAAGTTCTTCCACAAAATCATCATCTAAGGTAAGGTTTTGCTTGGATCTATGACTTGTATTCCTTATTTATCAAAAATCTCTTCCTAATCCATGCAAAAATCATGATCTTGCACTCTAGAAACCCCATAAACTCGAAAATTTCATCAAGGAGTACAAAGGCCAAAAATCACTTCATCTCTTCCAATCTTCCTTCAAAAACCGAATCAACACCCAAGGTGAGCTTCATACCCCCTATTTTATGTTTTTATGAGTTTTGTGGGGGGGGGGGGGGATACAAGTGAAAGTGTAGATCTATATGTGTTTATATGCCTTGTATGATTTCCATGCTTATATGTATGCGTTTATGTGTTTTAATGTTGGATCTAGCCATAAAACTCCTCAAAACCGAGATATAACTTATGTTATATGATTTTAGCATGAAATGTATTTCTACATACAAAGTGTTTCAAGAAAGATAGCTAAATGGTTTAGTAACAATTTTCTTTAAGCTAAAAACACAAATTTTGGGCCAAAAATGTGAAAAATACAAAATTAAGGGCCCAAATTGACATTTCACAGATTCTGATGGATGAAGTGTGCCAAAACAGTTTCCATAAAACTATTTCTGGAATTATACTCAATTAGAGGATTAAAAACATGAATTTCAAGCTTAATGGGCTAAAAATGAAAATTTCGGCCCAATGAGGCCCATTATGCGAATTTTTCTGTTTTGGAGGGCCAAAACTGTGATTTTCTGTAAAACAGTGGACTATAAGTGATCCAAGTCCTTTTCAAAGGTTTAAAATGATTTTTAAATTTAAAAAGGACCAAAGTTGCAAAAATTTTACAATTTGGGCCAAAATTGACAAAATTGCGAAAAGAAGGGTATTAACCGAGAAAACTGAAATTTCAGGGACTTAAGCTGTTTTCTATGAAAAATATGCTGGAAAAGGTTTATTTCAATAATTTTTGGTGTTAAAATGTCAAGAAAATTGATTTAAGGACCAAACCGGAAAATATTTTAAATAAAGGGTTGAAAAAGTAAATTTTACAAACAAGGAGGGGCTGAAAACAGAAAATTTTCATGACTAATTCAATACATACAATTTGACCAAGTAATGGTACTACAACTATCGACAAAATACAATACACTACAACACCAAAAGTCGTTGTTAAACGAATTGGTTCGGTCTCGAACCAATAAAAATCCGAAACCACTAACACAACGATACTATGATACTACAATACTATGATTCATACAAATAACGATTCGGAATTCATTATACATGTGCACAGACGTCTACGCACTATCTTTGGGCCCCACAAGTGTAAAATCTTGTTCGTTGAGCCTAGCTAGCCCGACGACCTGATCTTAAGGCCCAAAGACTTCATCTTACGAAGCGTTGGGTTTTACCAATCCGACACGACATAACCGGACTTTCAATGGCTGTAGACTACTGGTCCCCAAGGGTCCTTTAGTGTCGCTAGTAGAGTCTGCCTTTTTGCGAGGCGGGTCTGGGACCCCTCGTACCTTTTTATCCCCAACCGGCTAATGGAGTCGTCGAGGCCTTCGTGCCCTCCTTCTCTTCGGATGTGGGACTACAGGACGGTTGGATAACGTGATTAGTACGGACGACGCCTTCGGGGTCGTTAGTATTGCTATAGACTAGTCGTTTGTGTAACGCGTGTTTGTAGCGGATAATCATGCTCAAAAATAATCCAATGTCGTCTGGAATGATAACTTCATGCGTTGCAATGGTCTCAAGAAATTTCATGGAATTCAAAGAATTAGGAAAACATCGGGTTTTCCTAGGGTTTTCAATACATACAATTTCAGAATACATACGATTTCAACAAACAATATTTTACAAGTATAGAAAACAAACAAGCATACTTATGGATCTTCACACCTTTTTGACTATACTATTTTCAGAAAATATCGGATTTTCTGGCGGTTTTCAAACGACACGAAACATTGTTTTTTTTTTTTTTTAAAATACAACTTATGAACTCACCAACATTTCATATGTTGACGTTTTTCAAAATACTTGTATTCTCAGGGAACCAGTGAATCAAAGGAAATCTTATTCAGTGATGGCTTGCAGTTTACTTATGTACGAATCGAATAATTTATGGTGGAATGTAATGTTTAAACAATGTATTTCATGTAAACTCTACTGGTTGTACAATACTAATGCATGGTGACGAATGTTGTTATGTTTCATATATATTCAATGTTATGGTATTCGATTGAGTCACGACAGCCCCCGGACGTTTCCGCCGTCTGGTTCGGGGGTGTGACAGGTTGGTATCAGAGCTTTGTTTATAGTGAACTAGCATGTCGAGCCATACATTGATATGCAACTATAAACCAAAAAGAGGGACTAACATAACTCTGAACAAAACAAGTAAATAAAACACACTTGCTTGCATTAGGGATAAGGACCTAATGCTGAATCAAACACAATAACACTGGTATCTCGGTTAATTCGGGACTATTCTTAGTGATACCAAGGGGTGAATGTAGCCTGATCAACTACATTCTCTCCAAGGTAAAACTAACACACGTCTTGAGGAGATCGGGATAGCTAGGGAACCTAAAATTATACCCTTTATCGCCAAAAAGAGAACGTTCGCTTAGCCTGTATAATAGTCGTAGCACCTAGGAATAATGTTAGCATATTTACATACTCGCGCAGACAGCATGGCTGGATTTCATCACCCGGGAGACCCCTACTTCCCTAATCAGGGAAACAACGGGTGGCTAGAGGAGGAGGAGGAGCCTGAGGAGGAGCAGCAGGGTATCCAGTATCACCAGGCCTTAGTAGCTCACGGGATGCTTGTGGATGAGCCAAGAGAGAATCCAGGTGAAGCACACGATGTCGGACCCGACAAATACGTAGACACTAATTACGAATTTGGAGGAATCGACAGTGACGATGAGGAAGGTCAGGCTGGGGACCAGGACCCCATCCCGCCATGCGAGGACGAGACACAACCAGATCACCCCGCCCCACCAGCGAACCCCCCAAGAGAGAACCGTTCCCTCGAAGCTGAGATCGCCGCACTGCGACAACAGCTGTATGCTATGGAGGCTCGGGCAGTGCAAGCGGAGCATGAGAGGGATGAGGTTATTGGAGACATGGCAGAGATGGCGCAACTACTGGCGCAACATTTCGGCATATGACCTCGGCACCACCTCCTGACGCAGCTCATCGCGGTTAGGGATAGACTTATCATAGTAGATTATTAGGAACTATGTTATGTACTCCGGTTCTATGTTTAAGTGACTACACTACTCATGGAGCCGTTATGCTGTCGGATTAGTGTTACTTATGTATGCTCTTACGAGCAAATTTTCTTGTACTAAACACGGATAATATTAATAAACTTTTGTGTGTTTTGCTATGATATTCTCAGTTGTTATGTGTTGAGACGTTATGATTGTATGCTTGATGATAGTAATGTTTAGGTTCGTACCATACACCTAGTTAGTAGGGTCGCCACCTCACAGAAACCACGTACACTCAACATCTTTCTGTTTCATGACAGAAAGATGCCTCGCCCAACTACTCGCGGAAATCCCGAACCAACCCCGCCCGAAGTTGACTCCACTGCTTTCCAGGCAGCCGTGTCCGCTGCAGTCACAGCAGCTATGGCACAACTTCACCGAGGGAACAACGGAGGAGGCAATGGTCAAGGCTCCGGAAGTTCGAACAACGGGACGAACCAAGGACTCACTAAAACGTGCACCTACAAGGACTTTGCGAACGCTAAACCCCGAACTTTCAACGGCACGGGAGGGGTGATTTCCTTGAAGAGATGGATCGAGAAGGTAGAGTCGGTGTTTGAGATATGCGAATGCCCCGAGCAGATGAAGGTGAAGTTCGCGGCCTGCACTTTCGTGGACCAAGCCCTCACTTGGTGGAATGGACATGTGGAAGCTATGACACTTCCTGTCGCCAACTCTATCCCATGGGCAGAAATGAAAGAAATGTTAATGGCTGAGTACTGCCCCCGAGGTGAAATTCAAAGGATGGAGCAGGAACTATGGAACCTCACGGTGCAGAATGCTAACATCGACGCCTACATCTCGAGATTCAGCGAATTATCCCTATTGTGCCCGGGTATGATCACGTCGGAAGGGAAGAAGGTTGAACGATTCATTTGGGGACTGACATCCCCCATTCAAGGGAATGTGATAGCTGCGAACCCTGAAACTTTTGACAGTGCGAAGAGATTGGCAAAGAGGCTGTACGATCATAACAACAAAAGAGGCGAGAAACCAATAGAGACTGAGAAGAAAAAGGAGGGTGATGGCAGGAGAGGGAAGAACCCCAAGAGGAAGGGGCGTCAGGGCCCCGAGACCTCTAAAAGGCAGCAAACAGTGGCAGTTAACGCTGTCACCGCACCAATTCCAGTCACCCCACATGCTCCAGCCTCAGCTGCTTCAAATGCTTCAAGACCCTACTCCGGTAGTCTTCCTAGTTGCAATAAGTGCGGCCTCCACCATCACGGCGAATGCAGGGAACTCCATTGCACCAGTTGCAACCGAAGGGGACACACTGCAAGGTTCTGCAGAACGTACCCTCCTAGGAACCAGAGTCAGGGGAACAACCAGAACAACAACAACAACAACAACAACAACCACCGCAATAACAACAACACCAATACCGGCAGCAACAATGCAGGGCCTAGCCACACCTGTTTTGGGTGTGGAAGGACGGGACATTTCCATCGAGATTGCCCTAACAACAACAACTCAGGAAACAGAGGAGCAGGGAGAATGCTGACTATGGGTCAGAGTGATGCAGTTCAGGACCCCGCAGTTGTGACCGGTACGTTCCTCTTAAACCACACTTATGCATGCATCTTATTTGATACCGGAGCGGAGCGAAGTTTCGTAAGCGAGAAGTTTAAACATTTACTAAAACAACAACCCCAGAAGCTAAATGAAACCTATACGGTGGAAATGGCCAATGGGAAAACCGAGTCCACTAGGGAAATCTACATCGGATGTACCCTAACCCTCAACCAACACGTCTTCCGAATAGATCTGATGCCAGTATCAATTAGGAGTTTCGATGTGATTATCAGCATGGATTGGTTAAGCCCCCACCATGCTGAGATTATGTGCCACGATAAGGCCGTTCGCCTTCGTCTTCCGAATCACGAAACCCTAGTGATCTACGGAGACAAACCCAGTACGAATCTTCGTCTCGTCTCGTGCATCAAAGCACAAAAACACTTGCGAAAGAGCAATTTGGCGTTCCTGGCTCACATAGTGGACAGGACCAAAGAAGAAACTAACATCCAAGACATTCCGGTAGCGTGTGAATTCCCGGACGTGTTTCCTGAAGATCTTCCGGGAGTACCCCCAGAGAGACAGGTTGAGTTCCGAATCGACCTCATTCCAGGAGCGACTCCTCTCGCTAAATCACCATATCGGTTGGCTCCTGCCGAAATGCAGGAATTGTCCAGCCAACTCAGTGAGCTGCTGGACAAGGGATTTATCCGACCTAGCTACTCGCCGTGGGGAGCCCCAGTGCTCTTTGTCAAAAAGAAGGACGGATCTTTCAGAATGTGCATCGATTACAGAGAGTTGAATAAACTCACTGTTAAAAACCGCTACCCACTCCCCCGAATCGATGATCTATTCGACCAGCTCCAAGGAGCTAGTTATTTCTCCAAAATAGATCTACGGTCCGGATACCACCAACTCAAGGTCCGAGAAGAGGATATTCCCAAAACTGCTTTTCGAACCCGCTATGGACATTATGAATTCGTTGTAATGCCCTTCGGTCTAACAAATGCACCTGCCGCATTTATGGACCTAATGAATCGAATCTGTCGACCGTTTCTGGACAACTTCGTCATTGTGTTTATCGATGACATCCTCGTCTATTCTCGAAGCAAAGAGGAGCATGGCCAACATCTCCGACAAGTCCTAGGGACTCTGCGAACGGAAAAGCTTTACGCCAAACTCTCCAAGTGCGAGTTCTGGCTCCGGAGTGTGAATTTTCTAGGCCACGTAGTTAGCCAAGACGGAATTCATGTGGATCCCTCTAAGGTCAAAGCTGTAGAAGGATGGGCAACTCCGACTACGCCCACCGAAATTCGTCAGTTCTTAGGCCTAGCAGGCTACTATAGGAGATTCATCCAAAACTTCTCTAAGATCGCCAAGCCGCTTACCTTGCTCACGCAAAAGGGCGTGCCATTCAAGTGGACAGACCGACAAGAGATCGCGTTTCGAACCTTGAAGCAAGCTCTCTGTAGCGCTCCTGTGCTATCTCTACCCGAAGGAACGGAAGATTTTGTAGTCTACTGTGACGCGTCGAATCAAGGCTTAGGTTGCGTTCTCATGCAACGTGGAAGAGTGATAGCATATGCGTCCCGCCAACTAAAGACACACGAAGTAAATTACACGACCCATGACCTAGAACTGGGAGCCATGGTCTTCGCTCTGAAAATTTGGAGGCACTACCTGTACGGTACAAA
This sequence comes from Lactuca serriola, assembly GCF_051521515.1. Taxonomy (NCBI): domain Eukaryota; kingdom Viridiplantae; phylum Streptophyta; class Magnoliopsida; order Asterales; family Asteraceae; genus Lactuca; species Lactuca serriola. The sequence continues at coordinate 338,308,446 of NC_136415.1, read as the reverse complement.
GTGCACCATCTTCACGGACCACAAGAGCCTCCAGCACATCTTGAATCAGAAGGAGCTGAACATGAGACAACGAAGATGGGTGGAATTGCTAAACGACTACGAATGCGAGATCAAGTACCATCCAGGCAAGGCCAACGTGGTAGCCGATGCATTAAGTCGGAAGGAGTACTCTAATCGCCGTACGAAGACACACTCGATAACCATACAATCTCATCTGGCCACTCAAATTGCATCAGTCCAGACAGAGGCTATGAAAGCGGAAAATAGAACTAGCGAGACATTACGCGGAATGGAGAAGAACCTGGAAGTCAAAGAGAATGGGGTATACTACTTCATGAACCGTATTTGGGTCCCAAAAATTGGAGGATTTAGAGAGACCGTTATGAAGGAAGCCCACAAGACACGATACTCCATTCATCCCGGTTCGGACAAGATGTATTTGGACATCAAGCAACACTATTGGTGGCCTAACATGAAGGCGGAAATCGCGACTTATGTTGGTAAGTGCCTTACGTGCGCCAAAGTAAAAGTGGAATACCAGAAACCTTCCGGATTGTTACAGCAACCGGCAATCCCTGAGTGGAAATGGGAGGGGATTTCTATGGATTTCGTGACCAAGCTGCCCAAGACGTCGGACGGATTGGACACCATATGGGTAATAATCGATCGACTGACGAAATCTGCCCATTTCCTGCCAATCAAGGAGTCCTACAAGATGGAGAGATTGACACGGTTGTACCTACGAGAGATCGTAAGACTCCATGGAGTGCCAAAATCTATCATCTCGGATAGGGACAGTAGGTTCACCTCGCGCTTTTGGCAATCACTCCACAAGGCAATGGGAACTCATCTCGATATGAGCACCGCGTATCACCCACAAACGGACGGTCAGAGCGAACGAACCATCCAGACGCTCGAGGACATGCTTCGTGCATGTGTGATAGACTTTGGAAAGTCTTGGGATACCCACCTACCGTTGATCGAGTTTTCATATAACAATAGTTATCATTCGAGCATCAAGGTGGCCTCTTTCGAAGCACTGTACGGGCGTAAATGTAGATCACAGTTATGTTGGGCTGAAGTAGGTGACACCCAGCTAGCAAGAACACATACGTCAAACAGGGCATTAACGGGACCGGAAATCATTCGCGAGACCATAGAAAAGATTGTCCAGATCAAAGCTCGATTACAAGCATCGCGTGACCGGCAAAAGAGCTACGCTGATAAACGGCGAAAGCCCTTAGAATTCCAGGTCGGTGATCGAGTATTGTTGAAGGTCTCACCCTGGAAAGGGGTTATACGTTTCGGAAAACGGGGAAAGCTGAACCCGCGATACATTGGACCTTTCGAAATCGTCGCCCGAATAGGTCCAGTAGCATACAGACTACAACTACCCGCGGAGCTCAACAGTGTACACCCCGTGTTTCATGTCTCTAATCTGAAAAAGTGCCTATCAGATGAAACCCTTGTCATTCCTCTTGACGAAATCGAAATCAATGAGAATCTCCTGTTCGTCGAAGAACCAATCGAAATCATGGACAGGGAGATGAAGCGTACTAAGCAGAGCCGCATCCCGATCGTGAAGGTACGGTGGAACGCAAAGCGTGGGCCAGAATTCACGTGGGAACGCGAAGATCAAATGAAGCAGAAGTACCCTCACCTATTCTAGCATTCTCAAATCTAGCTTTCAAACAGAATTTCGGGACGAAATTCCCTCTAACGGGGGGATGATGTCACAACTGGAAATTTTGTGTCATGTAATCTAAACATTCAAGTTAATGTGAATCAAAAACTTCAATCAAATACATTATACAAGTACCACAAGTAGTCATCAAACAATTGGAAAACCCTAGAAGTTCTTGTTAAGTCTATTTTGGACTAAAACTTCCTTATTGGATCCAAGTGGACCAATAAGCTTCCAATTGGACTATCATGGGCTTAGAACCCTAATTGGGCTCTAATTGGACTCACATCTATTTATTTCAATATTGTGAGCCATGTTGGACCTAGAATGAAATAAATTAATGACTATGAACCATAATTAACCTAATTTGACCCTAACAAGTCATAAAAATCACATTTAAATTTAAATGGACCAAAAATCACTCAACTTAACCATGAGAATTGGGCTTAAGTATTTAAGGCCCAAACACCCTCATTTCCTCCATTATTCTCGGCCCAAAAGCTCAAGCCCAAGAAGAGGGTTGACCTTAGTGTGCCACCTCCTTATTGTCTTGTGGATCTCCATGCAAATCCATTCCATGTATCCATGCACATCACTTCATGTCTACATCTCTCTCTCTCTTCTTGAACTCGGCTGAGAGCAACACCACACACACACAAAACACTCACAAACTCTCTCTAAAATTCACTCAAGACTTCTTCCTCTTCTCCATCCAAAATCTCGAAAATTAGGAAGCATTCAAGGAAGTTCTTCCACAAAATCATCATCTAAGGTAAGGTTTTGCTTGGATCTATGACTTGTATTCCTTATTTATCAAAAATCTCTTCCTAATCCATGCAAAAATCATGATCTTGCACTCTAGAAACCCCATAAACTCGAAAATTTCATCAAGGAGTACAAAGGCCAAAAATCACTTCATCTCTTCCAATCTTCCTTCAAAAACCGAATCAACACCCAAGGTGAGCTTCATACCCCCTATTTTATGTTTTTATGAGTTTTGTGGGGGGGGGGATACAAGTGAAAGTGTAGATCTATATGTGTTTATATGCCTTGTATGATTTCCATGCTTATATGTATGCTTTTATGTGTTTTAATGTTGGATCTAGCCATAAAACTCCTCAAAACCGAGATATAACTTATGTTATATGATTTTAGCATGAAATGTATTTCTACATACAAAGTGTTTCAAGAAAGATAGCTAAATGGTTTAGTAACAATTTTCTTTAAGCTAAAAACACAAATTTTGGGCCAAAAATGTGAAAAATACAAAATTAAGGGCCCAAATTGACATTTCACAGATTCTGATGGATGAAGTGTGCCAAAACAGTTTCCATAAAACTATTTCTGGAATTATACTCAATTAGAGGATTAAAAACATGAATTTCAAGCTTAATGGGCTAAAAATGAAAATTTCGGCCCAATGAGGCCCATTATGCGAATTTTTCTGTTTTGGAGGGCCAAAACTGTGATTTTCTGTAAAACAGTGGACCATAAGTGATCCAAGTCCTTTTCAGGTTTAAAATGATTTTTAAATTTAAAAAGGACCAAAGTTGCAAAAATTTTACAATTTGGGCCAAAATTGACAAAATTGCGAAAAGAAGGGTATTAACCGAGAAAACTGAAATTTCAGGGACTTAAGCTGTTTTCTATGAAAAATATGCTGGAAAAGGTTTATTTCAATAATTTTTGGTGTTAAAATGTCAAGAAAATTGATTTAAGGACCAAACCGGAAAATATTTTAAATAAAGGGTTGAAAAAGTAAATTTTACAAACAAGGAGGGGCTGAAAACAGAAAATTTCCATGACTAATTCAATACATACAATTTGACCAAGTAATGGTACTACAACTATCGACAAAATACAATACACTACAACACCAAAAGTCGTTGTTAAACGAATTGGTTCGGTCTCGAACCAATAAAAATCCGAAACCACTAACACAACGATACTATGATACTACAATACTATGATTCATACAAATAACGATTCGGAATTCATTATACATGTGCACAGACGTCTACACACTATCTTTGGGCCCCACAAGTGTAAAATCTTGTTCGTTGAGCCTAGCTAGCCCGACGACCTGATCTTAAGGCCCAAAGACTTCATCTTACGAAGCGTTGGGTTTTACCAATCCGACACGACGTACCGGACTTTCAATGGCTGTAGACTACTGGTCCCCAAGGGTCCTTTAGTGTCGCTAGTAGAGTCTGCCTTTTTGCGAGGCGGGTCTGGGACCCCTCGTACCTTTTTATCCCCAACCGGCTAATGGAGTCGTCGAGGCCTTCGTGCCCTCCTTCTCTTCGGATGTGGGACTACAGGACGGTTGGATAACGTGATTAGTACGGACGACGCCTTCGGGGTCGTTAGTATTGCTATAGACTAGTCGTTTGTGTAACGCGTGTTTGTAGCGGATAATCATGCTCAAAAATAATCCAATGTCGTCTGGAATGATAACTTCATGCGTTGCAATGGTCTCAAGAAATTTCATGGAATTCAAAGAATTAGGAAAACATCGGGTTTTCCTAGGGTTTTCAATACATACAATTTCAGAATACATATGATTTCAACAAACAATATTTTACAAGTATAGAAAACAAACAAGCATACTTATGGATCTTCACACCTTTTTGACTATACTATTTTCAGAAAATATCGGATTTTCTGGCGGTTTTCAAACGACACGAAACATTGTTTTTTTTTAAAATACAACTTATGAACTCACCAACATTTCATATGTTGACGTTTTTCAAAATACTTGTATTCTCAGGGAACCAGTGAATCAAAGGAAATCTTATTCAGTGATGGCTTGCAGTTTACTTATGTACGAATCGAATAATTTATGGTGGAATGTAATGTTTAAACAATGTATTTCATGTAAACTCTACTGGTTGTACAATACTAATGCATGGTGACGAATGTTGTTATGTTTCATATATATTCAATGTTATGGTATTCGATTGAGTCACGACAGCCCCCGGACGTTTCCGCCGTCTGGTTCGGGGGTGTGACAGTTTAACTAATATTAGTCAATAATTAATTAAGAATTAATTTTGTGGCTAAAAGACATATTAGAGGTGCATGGTCCTTAAAGGACTAGAACTGTCAATTTTATGATAGTTGAATATTGGGTTAATGGACTCCATATTAGAGGGGTGGACGAATTCTATGGGGAAACCCATTAGAAATTGTCCTAGGCCTCTAAGGAGGGAGTCCATGGGTTGCTTAGGGCCTAAGCAGTCAAATTAGGGTTTCCTTGTTAGATAACCCTAATGGCCTCACTATTTAAGGATCCCTAGGGCACCAAAAACGTGGATAAGAGTCTCCTTAGGGTTTCTACACGTTTTTGGGTGCTTCTTCTCTGCTCATTCTTCATCCTCTTGCTCTTGGTGTTTGTGAGCCATTAGAGGAGTGACACTTGTGACTCTAAGCTTTCTAAAGCCATTACGAGGAGGACTTGAGATTGTTATTGCTACATAACAATCAAGGTAAGATCTAAACCCCATTCATATGTTGATAATGATTATCACATGGTAGATCTGATTGGTTTGAGCCATAAGAACTTTCCTATGTGCACATGCAAACCCTAATGCTTGGATCTAGGTTTTTATAATTGAACATGCATTGTATCCAAGGCTTACAATTCTAGATCTAGTGAACACAATTGAATCTTATCATATGAAATCGGATCTAGAAGAATACTTTGAGTTGCTTGCTTGAGACTTCTTGTTCTTGGAGCTTAGAGTCACAATTGTCACTCCTCTAATGACTTACAAACACCAACTAGCAAGAGGATGATCTTGAGAGAGAGAGGAGGTGAGAAATCGGCTCTAGGGTTCTTCCTTGCAAGAGTATGGCAGATTTCCCTCACCCAATGGGTCTATTTATACTATGAGATACTAGGGTTACAGCCTTAACCCTAATTGAATAACTTATGCCCTAAGAAATCCAAATATCATCCTAGATATCAGGCTTGGACAATTTTAAGGTATCCTAACCCTAATAAAATCTGTCCACCCTAATATCCATAAGGACACATAGCCCAAAACACAACTATCACACATTTGCACGCAACGGTCTTATGTCCGGGCACATTGTAAATAGATTCCAAACTTGGTTGTCATACTTGGACTGAATCTCACAGTCCATTGCCTCTTTCCATTTCGCAGACTCTGGGCCTGCCATGGCTTCCTTATAGCTATTAGGTTCATCTATATTTATTAGTGTACCATCACTAATATACGTGTCCCCTTCGGTAGTAATATGAAAGCCATAAAACTGGGGTTGAACTCTAACTCTTTCGGAACATCTAAGAGGTAAGGACTCGTCAATTGGTTCAACCGGAGTTTCCTCCTCGGGTTGAGCGCCAGCGTTAGAGGTTCCTTCATCGCTCGACTCTTGAATCTCTTCAAGATCGATTTGCCTCCCACTGTCCCCTTGGCTTATGAGTTCTCGCTCTCGGAAAACCCCTCTCCTCGCAACGAAGGCAACATTGTCACTCGGTCTACAGAAGAGATATCCAAAGGATTTCTGCGGGTAACCGATGAAAATACACCGCTCACTACAAGGTTCGAGCTTGTCGTGAGTTTCTCGTCTTACGAAAACTTCACAGCCCCAAACCTTGATATGTGCCAATGAGGGAGCTTTCCCTGTCCACATCTCGTGAGGTGTTTTGGCAGCCTTCTTTGTAGGGACTCGATTAAGGATATGGGCGGCAGTCTCTAAGGCATACCCCCAGAACGAGATAGGTAGTGAAGCACGACTCATCATAGAACGAACCATGTTTAACAAGGTTTGATTAAGCTTTTAATAATATAATAGTATAGTGTTGAATTTTAAACTTGTAAAATTCTAGGTTTTGAAATTTAAATTATTCAAATTAAACTTTTAATCACAAAACTTAAATTTCAAAACTTGAGGACAAGTTTTAAACTTTTCAAAACATAAAGATTAAATAGAAAATAATACAAATCAACTAATTAGATTATTTAAATTTGATCTAATCAATGTTACTTACAAGACAATCCACCAATTTAATTCAAATAATCAATTATTATCATAAAAGGAAATTATTATTCAATTAAATGGTAATTATCTTTTGTTTGGTCAAGAAATAATCCAATATATCATAAAATCCGGATTTTAATGACCCAAAACAATTAAGGCAAGTATCCTCAAGCAAAACAGCAAGAAATCCTGATATTGACTTTTTCTGGCGCTAGAACTCGCCCAGTTCCTCTGTGAAATCGCCGAGTTGGAGCTACTTGCCGAGTCCACATTGGAACTCACCGAGTTCACCAGTCAGAAGCATAAAAATCGAATTTTTCAAGCAACAAGAAATTAACCAAAGCATCAATTCAATAGAAATCAATCAAAGCTCTGATACCACTGATGGGTTTGAGCCATAAGAACTTTCCAATGTGCACATGCAAACCCTAATGCTTGGATCTAGGTTTCTCTTATTGAACATGCATTGTATCCAAGGGTTACAATTCTACATCTAGTGAAAACAATTGAGTCTTATCATATGAAATCGGATCTAGAAGAATACCTTGAGTTGCTTGCTTGAGACTTCTTGTTCTTGGAGCTTAGAGTCATAATTGTCACTCCTCTAATGGCTTACAAACACCAACTAGCAAGAGGATGATCTTGAGAGAGAGAGAGGGGAGGTGAGAAATCGGCTCTAGGGTTCTTCCTTGCAAGAGTATGGCTGATTTCCCTCAACCAAGGGGTCTATTTATACTATGAGATACTAGGGTTACACCCTTAACCCTAATTGAATAACTAAGGCCCTAAGCAATCCAAAGATCCTCCTAGATATGAGGCTTCGACGATTTTAAGGTATCCTAACCCTAAAATCCGTCCACCCTAATATCTATAAGTACACATAGCCCAAAACACAACTATCACACATTTGACAGTTTATGCCCCTTTATTCAATTAATCTCTTTAAGTCACCAAATTAATTCTCAATTAATATATGACTTATATCAATCAAATAATATTATTATTCCTTTAATATATTACTCTCATAATATATTAACAATAATATTTCTTATGTAACATCCCAAGTTCAGAAGTGCAAGTTCAGGGTTCAAAGTGTAAATAAAGATGGTCAACTCGGCGAGTCCATGGGTAGACTCGGCGAGTCGGCAGTTGGACTCGGCGAGTTAGTGCTGAAGAGAGAAAAACCCTAATCTTCGGGATTGCACCCTATTTAAAGGACTAAATGTCCTCCCTTCAGTCCCCTTAGCCGCCTTTGAAGTTCAGAAAACCCTAGATCCGTTGGTGAGAGCATTGGAGAGCAAATTAGAGCTTTGAGAAGTGATTGGTGAAGAGATTTTGAAGATTTAGAGGATTGGAGCAAGGGGCTTTGCAGAGATTGGGATTATTCTTCAGTTGGAGCTTTCTTTTGAGGTAATAATTCGTTGCTTGAGCTTTTGTCCATCTAGATCTATCATTTGTGGAAGTTTTGGGAGCATATCTAGTGTTATATTGGGTTTGGAGGATGGATCTGAGGTTGCTACCTCAGATCTGGGATTAAGATGATTCAGAAGTGCATAAACCCCTGTCCTTGAGTTGTTAGTGAAGCCTTCTTGTCCCAAACCCTAGCCCAAGAGTGTTTTATGCTTAGATCTCTTTGGATTCAAGTAAAGTTTTCCACTTTATGTGATGGATGGGTTGTAGGAGAGTAGATATATGGTTGGGAGTCCCTGCATGGCTTAGAAAGACACTGTATGGATTAAGAACTAGAGGTACTCGACGAGTCACATGGGTGTACTCGGCGAGTTGGATGAAGATAGGCAGGAACTCGACGAGTTGGAAGAACAACTCGGCAAGTCTGTTGAAGATTGCCTTGGACTAGGCGAGTTTGTTCTTGGACTCGGCGAGTCTGGTCGTGGGACCCTAAATTTTCTGGTTAAGTCATGAATCGGTAGGTCGAGGGATGACTCGGTGTGTTGAACACGATGGGACTCGAGGATTCTTGGACTCGGTGAGTCAGCGGGTTGACTCAGCGAGTAGAGTCAGTCAGGAAGGTTGACTTTGACTTAGGACTTTGTCTTTGACCAAGGGTTGACCAGCTTGACTTCCAGGGGTATTTTGGTAATTATTGGTATTTATTGGTTTGGTTATTTGGTAATGATCAGTGGTGGAGTTCGTGCTGGTGGTCGGAGCAGCGTGGTCTTAATCCTTCAAGTCGGAAGTTGCAGGTGAGTTATCCTTACTATATCGATGGGGTATAAGGCACCAAGGTCGGCCCCCTTTACAGGATGGAAAGTTGGATAGTTGTTGATTACTTTATTGTAGAGTTATGTTACGATATAAGCATGAGATATACGTGTGACCGGAAGGTCTTATGTGCTACGGATAAGTAATTATATGATACATGATCCGTATGAGTAAGGATGCGATATGAGTATGAGTTATATGTGCGAACGGAAGGTCTTAGTTACCATGATAAGTATTAGCTAAGTTAATAGATGTTATGTGATTTGTATGAGTAGGATTGCGATATGAGTATAAGATATATGTACGACAGGGAGGTCTTATGAGTTACGAAGAGTATGCGATATAGGTTGTCTTATGATATGTGATATGTGATATGTATATGTCATGTATGAACTCTATGTATGTATGAACTGTATGTTATGGACCAGAAGGTCAACGGAGCATGGACCGGAAGGTCAATAGAGTATGGACCGGAAGGTCATTATGGGTAAGACCGGAAGGCCTACCAGGTTTGGGACGGAAGTCCCCTGAGACATTCGGATCGGAAGATCCCATAGAGTTATGGCCTGGAAAGGCGTATGTGTTGCATGTGGAATTTTGAGGGTAATTCACTAAGCTTTCGAGCTTACAGTTTCAGTGTAATGTTTCAGGAACTCAAAAGATCGTGGCAAGGCAAAGGCATGATCATACCGCTCCTCAAATTTTATGTTGATGTTCTGGGATACTTTGATAATAATCGAAATGAAAACCTTTTTGTAATGATTTTATGAATATGGTTTGATTTTGAAAAGTTTCAATTTAATGTAAATTTTCACGTTGTTACATCTTATCTCTTTACAAATCATCCTGTCAAGTTGCTATGGTGAAGGCAACCCAAAAGGACCATGCACAACCGGGTCAAGTACTTACCAAATATAGTTACAGCCTTAGACACTAATCCAACAAGATCTAGGGTTTAAAGTCTTGGATGAATTGCATGTACAATAGTGAAACCTAGATCCAAGCATTAGGGTTTGCATGAGCACATAGGATGTTCTTATTGTTGGATTAGTGTCTAAGCCCGTAACCATATTTGTCTAGTACTTGACCCGATTGTGCATGGTCCTTTTGGGTTGCCTTCACCAGAGCAACTTGACTGGAAAAATAATAGAGAAAGAGGTTATTATGATTTATTAATATGTGATAACAATAATATATTAAAGGAGAAATCATATTTGTTTAATTAATATTGGTCAATAATTAATTAAGAATTAATTTAGTGATCAAGTGTAATTAATTAAACTAGAGGGGCTGAATTGTAATTATGTGATAGTTACAAAATAGGGTAATTGTTATCCTAGATATAGGTTGGACAAATTCAAGGGATAAGATATCCTTGAAATCGTCCAAAGGATAAAGGATAAAGGGTTTTCAAGGCTTATCTTATTGTTACTTGGTGGGCAAGCAACTAGATAAGCATAAGGACTGAAACCCTAATCTTTACACCTATATAAACAACCCTTTGTCACATGAATTTGTCCATGCCTTCCTAAAGGGTTCTTAGGGCCGATTTCATACCTCCTCCCTCTCTCCCTTGTCTCTCCATTTGCTCTTGGTGTTTTTGAGCCATTAGAGGTACTACACTTGTGTTACTTGCTTTTAAGACTTAGGGTTTGAAGATTTGAGTTGTTATTGCAATATAACAACAAGAGGTATGTGATCTAATCTTCTATGTGTATTTCGAAAATACTAGGGCATATTAGTGTTTCTTTATGTGTTCATAATGTTGTGTATCTAATAGTGAAAACATAGATCCAATTCTAGGGTTGCATGCACACATAGGATTGTTTGTACAAAACCCATCAGTGGTATCAAAGCCTTTGGTTAACTTGTTTTCAATTAGTATTATACAATTATATGAACTTGACATATTAGGGTTTATAGCCAAAAAACCCTAGGAGGCTAGGATTTTCGAGATTAGGGCTCATAAACCTTAATTTGCAAAATATTTGAAAGGGTTTTCAAATCCCTTCCTTTAGCCTCAAGATTTCGAAATCTAGGGTTTGCAAACCCTAGGATTTTCGAGATTAGCCTCCTCCCCAAGATAAGATCCTTAATTTTAGGGATTTGGATTATCCCATATCTTGTAATTATCCTTTAATGGTTATATATGGTAATTAAAGATTTTTTGAAATATCCTATCCCATGATTTTCGAAATTTAGAGGGATTAAATGGATTAGGATAAAATAATTGTTTATTTGGTAATTATCCTTTATGATTTAAATAATCCCTATGATTTAATAATTTAAATTAATAGTTTAATTCAAGATAATTATGAAATCAAGATTTTTAATATTTAAAATTTTAATTTAAATAGTTTTGAATTTCAAAAATTTTAAAGTGAGATTAAAACCTAATTGTTTTGAAAAGTTTCAAAACCTGCCCTCAAGTTTTGGAATTTAAATTGGTTGATTAAAAGTTTAATTTTGAAAAAATGTTAAATTCTAAAACCCTAAATTTGAGAAAGTTCAAATTACAACCTTATGGTTTTATTAAATTAATTAAGTTTATAATTAAAAGAGAGTTAATAAATCCATAATGATGAGGTTTATATTTTATTAAAAGTGTAATTTATAAAATTTAAACCACCTAGTATTTTAAAAGTGTAAAATGCACCCTTATACTATGTATTACATTAAAAGTCTACTATTATATATGTATAACTAAAATGCTAGTCTTACCGTCAGTAGGCCTCATTCACGAAGCCGATCTACAAGGGGGGTATAAGGTTATGGCCTATAAAATGGCCGTTTAATGGGTATCACTCTTACCCACCGCTTCCTTGATTGGTGGAGGGTCGTTAGCCGAACGGGTAGGATAGGGCAATCCTTTCTTCATTAATAAGTATAATGAATCTATGTAAAGTAACTAAACACTTTTACAAATTCCCAATCCTAGTTACTTTAGGCAAAAGTGAAATTGATGCAATCCCATGAAATTACACTTTGTACCCTTGCTAAGACGTTAGTGGAGCGCGTGTGGTTAACCGGCACACTAATTGGGTTCTAAGCAAAGGTGGCAAAGGGTGACTCAATGTTTGTCATAGTTCGATGGAGCGTGTGTGGTTTACCGGCATATCGAATAGGTGACTATAGCAATGAGGGCACCATGTAGATTTGTATGGTTATTCACACCTACTTTGTGATCCTCGGCATCCCAGTTAAAAACGAGAGGGCATATTGAGATTAAACATGCCATTGAAAAGTTCAATGAATCTCAAAGGAAATCTAGTAATTCTTAATACATTTAAAACTTAAGCCTTTATGTTTTTCATGGTGAAGAATTAGTGAATCGTCATTCACTTACCTCCGAATTATTTCCATGTTGGATTACGGAATCCCTCTTCTAATGTGTAAATAATGTTGTTGGATCCTAGCCTTAATGTCTCATTTGGGTGTTTCATTAAGGATTCAATTAACTAACTTGAAATTTCTCCCGTTTTGTAGATGTCTGATTCTAATCGTGGTCTTCCCGAATCCCAAGGAAAAGGTATTCCTGTTGAAAGTGAAAGCTTGTTCCAAAGTGAAGGATCAATGTGGACTAGCTTGATTTCACTTCCTCCTCCTCCTCCCGTTGTTCTCCCTGACCAACAAGAACGAAGATTTGAAAGGTTCAAGATCACCGAAACCCTATTGGCAATGGAACATGAAGATGGTAAACTCGTGTGTGCTCACGTCCTAGGGATGAAATCACACATTGATAGGTTGATTATGTTGGGTGCGTCTTTCCCCAATAGGTTGGCTGTGGAGTGGGTTCTTCAGTCACTCCCTAAATCATATGATAAGTTCATAAGAGAGTATTATATGATGGATCTTGACGCGACCCTCATTGACTTCACTTACATGGTTATTGTTGCTGAATCAGAAATGATTTGGCGAAGTAATGGAGCATATTTGTCTGATAATTCAACCAACCATGCTTCCGTAGACACTCTAGAAGAACCCACCTGTTTCTGCTGCGAAGAGAAGGGGAAATGGACACGAAGCTGCCCAAAGGACCTGAAGAGTCTAAGAGATTGGAGAGTCAAGAAGTATGGCTCTACTTCAGGTATAAAATCCACTATCTAACTCCATTAAATTCCTATTCTTTATACATAATGTGATAAGATTACATTTGAATGTTTTGCAGAATTAGAGAATAGAGAGGAAGTTTGATGGAAGAGCAAGATGAGTCTGATCACGAAGAAATGGATTGCGATCGCATGGATTCGAAGATAACATTTTGAGCTTAGGAAGTTATGATAGATTTGTTAAGAGTATTTGATTACATAGTTTTTCAGTTGAATTTTTCATTGTAAGGACATGGTTGATGGGTTTGAGCCATAAGAACTTTCCTATGTGCACATGCAAACCCTAATTGCTTGGATCTAGGTTTCTCTAATTGAACATGCATTGTATCCAAGACTTTCAATACTAGATCTAATGTAAACAATTAATTCTAATCATATGAATATGGATCTAGAACAATACCTTGGATTACTTGCTTGATACTTCTTCTTCTTGGAGCTTAGAGTCACAATTGTCACTCCTCTAATGGCTTACAAACACCAACTAGCAAGAGAATGATCTTGAGAGAGAGAGAGAGAGGAGGGTGAGAAATCGGCTCTAGGGTTCCTTTCCTTGCATGAGTGCCGATTTCCCTCACCCTAGGGATCTATTTATACTATGAGCTACTAGGGTTTCACCTTTAACACTAATTGAATAACTTAGGCCCTAAGCAATCCAACATCCTCCTAGATACTAGGCTTGGACGATTTTATGGTCCTCTAGCCCTAAAATCGTTCCACCCTTATATCCATAAGGATACATAGCCCAAAATACAATTATCACACATTTAACAGTTTATGCCCCTTTATTCAATTAACCTCTTTAAGTCACCAAATTAATTCTCAATTAATATATGACTTATATTAATCAAATAACATTATTATTCCTTTAATATATTATTCTCATAATATATTAACAATAATATCTCTTCTCTCTTAACAAATCATCATGTCAAGTTGCTATGGTGAAGGCAACCCAAAAGGACCATGCACAACCGGGTCAAGTACTTACTAAATATAGTTATAGCCTTAGACACTAATCCAACAATGTTTTCCGCTGTTTTTATGAATAAAATAAATTTTGGTTTTATCTTATTTGTTTATCCTTACAATAACATACATGAAAAACTGATGTTTGTGTACTTTTATTATTAGCAAAATGGATTTGATTCTTAATTAGGTTATTTATGGAAGTGTCTAGAGTTTAGCAAATATGGAGAGTTTCTCATCGCCCAAGTTTTGTAACATCCCGAATATTAAATAAATAAATAAATAGATAACGGTTAATATGAATAATGACCTAAAATAATAATATCTAGCAAGGTGTTGGTGTTGGGGAGCTAATTGATATAATTTTTGGAGTTTAGGGTTAAAAGAGTAAGTTATGGATTTAAATTGAGAAGGGTTTCAGAAGTCAGGGTGTGTATGGTAAGTTTTGGACCTGATTTGAAAGGAGTCTATAGAATCAGGGGCTAAAGGGTAACTTTTGGAATTGCATTGAAAATAAATTAGTGGGGAGGGAGCAAAAGTGTTTAATTTGCATCATAGTTTGGGAGGAACACGAGCTCATCCCGTATACTCGTTTTACTTCTATTCGGATGGGATTGGGAACCCTAGCGCTACACTATTGCAGATCGACCGCCACCATGCCTTCGAAGCACCTTCAGCCGTCGCGAGTGAGTCCTTAGCCGCCACCCATCGTCTCCATCGCTATTCCAATCAGGCAATCTGCCGCTTGTTGCCTCCATTATGCGCCGCCTCATAATGCTGCCGAGAACGAGACGCGAAATTGGAGGGAAACCGCTGAGGGCCATGATGCACAACGTGTACATCGTGCGTGAGCCGGGAGCCATCGTAATTGCTCAGTAAGTCCAACCACAATCTGTTTCCTCTTCCTTTCACCATTTGTTGTGTATATGGCGTTTTGACCGCCGACGGTGGTCGTTGGTGGCCAAGGGTCGCTGCAGCTATGCCATTAATTGCCGTCTGCCACCTGTGAGGCTGATTTGGTTATGTTTGTGTGCTCAAATCACATCTGTGAGCGTGTTTATGGGTTTGCACAGTTAAAAATCAAAGAGACCGCCACCACCACCACTTCAAGGTGGTGGATGCCACCCATTTTGTTTTTCTGCCACCATTGGCCG
The DNA here is from genome assembly GCF_051521515.1 of Lactuca serriola. NCBI lineage: Eukaryota > Viridiplantae > Streptophyta > Magnoliopsida > Asterales > Asteraceae > Lactuca > Lactuca serriola. The sequence continues at coordinate 338,293,303 of NC_136415.1, read as the reverse complement.
CTATCAGTCACCATGGGTGGTGGCTGTGGGTGTGTGTATTCTATATGGGTGGTCATTTACGCACTTTTTGGACAGGAACCATCACCACCACCATTAGAAATGGTGGCTGCCGCCAGCCCGCCGCCATGAGCCACCATGACCACCACTACCTGGGGTGGTAATGGGTGGTGCTTGGCATATTGAACCCTAATTGGCCCAAATGCTTGATCTGGGCTTCATGGATGGCTATGTTGGGTTTTGAGCATTCTAACACTTCCTAAGTGTACATGCAACTCTAATAAACCTTGGATCTATGTTTGTCTAAGATACATGCAAATAATTAATTTTCCAAGGCTTATATCCTAACTAGCATGGCATGGGGAACTTGAATCAAATAAAGCTAGTAGAAACACTTACCTTGTAGTTGTAGTTGATTGCTTGGAGTTCTTGAGCCTAGCACCAATAATGTGGATGCCTCAAATGAAAGTCACAAATCACCACAAACTTGGAACTTTGAGAGAATAGTCACCACTTCTTGAAATCGACCCTCACCTCCACAAGTGTCAACTAGTGTGATTTCAAGAACCAAAGCCTCCTTTATATAATGTGGTGGATTAGGGTTACATCAAGTAAACCCTAATACCCATGTCTCTTCATTTCCATGAGATCCATGGGTTAAAGCTCCATGGAGTATCCATGGACTTCTCCATCCAAGTCTAGCCCATTCCAAATAAGCATAAGCCCACACTATATAAATATAGAAGCCCATATTTAATTAGTAATATCTTTGATCACTAAATTAATCCTAGATTAATTATAGATCACTACTAATTAAATAATATGATCTTATATTAATATATTAGAACTTATAATATATTAATAAATCATAACTTGTACTATTCTCAAATATTATCCATAAATTGTTCGGGTGAAGTGCAACCCAAACGGACCATGCCGGGTCGGGTCAAGTATATACCAAATATAGTTATGGACTTAGACACTATATCCAACAGTCTCCCACTTGGATAAGTCTAGTAACTATATTTGCAAGTATAACTTCAGGAACCGATCAGCACTCGTAGCTCTTTAAACTCTGTTTAACTAGAACGCGCCATTTAGATAAGTGATCATATAATCCTCTGTTCTAGATATCAGCCGGACAAACACATGGAACATTGTCTTACTTATTGTCCAACATTTGTTTCCCGATTTTCGATTTGTTTGACATAGAACTTAACTGAACACATCAATTTAGTTCTGATCGGGCCCGGTACATAGGTCAAAACAAAATCATCGGGGGGCCCAGATATCAGCTTCTAATCCAAGAAGGAACAGATAAACTTCGACTCATATGTTTGTTCTACCACTCATTGAATTACACACAAAGGCACGTTTTATAACATCGAGTTACCAATGCGTTTATATACAATCAATGCATAACCAACTCGTAAGTAACAAATCATATCTCTAGGTTTGAAGACTTATATGATATTACCGTCTCACGACCACTCGAGATAAAATTCCATGAAGTGATTCCAGTGAGCGTGGGTTGAGTCCAATGCTCAGAACTTATGAGCACTCATGATTGTTGTAGCCTTGTCCAACACCTTAGACCTCTACAACCCATCATGACAGTCTTGATTCATACCTACTTCCGACATATGACCGACTGTGGAGGTTTGAATAATATGTTATACCAAACAAAAATTATTCTGGAAGTCAAAACATGGAAAAGAAATATAGTAAAAGATCGACAAGAGATAGTAACACTTTACTCATAAATAAAACACCTTTTATTCATCATCAAATGTGAATTACACTTTACAAATTTCCGGGTTATCTAACTACTAAAACTTATATCATCCTTCATCCCTATGCTCTGAGCATGCTGGAGATGCTTAACCCTACTCAGTCCCTTCGTGAGGGGATCTGCTGGGTTCTCATCCGATGATACCCTCTCCGCCATGAGGAGTCCTTCTTCGATTCGATGTCTAATAAAATGGTATTTTATGTCGATGTGTCTGGATCTCCCGTGATCCCTTGGTTCCTTGGCTAAGGCAACCGCACTATTGCTGTCACAGAAAATCTCCATTGGCTCTTTTATAGCTGGTACAACTCCAAGGTCTCCGATGAAGTTCTTTAGCCATATCGCCTCTTTTGCTGCTTCGCTTGCCGCTATATACTCTGATTCACAAGTAGAATCAACCACTGTCTCCTGCTTGGAACTCTTCCAAGAGATTGCTCCTCCGTTTAGGGTAAAGACCCAGCCTGACTGAGAGCGGAAATTATCCCTATCAGTCTGGAAGCTAGCATCACTATACCCTACAACTCTCAAGTCATCACTCCCACCGAAGGTAAGGACCCAGTCCTTAGTCCTTCATAGGTACTTGAGGATATTCTTTACCGCAGTCCAGTGTTCCTTGCCAGGGTTCGCCTGATACCTGCTAACCATGCTCAAAGCAAAGGCTACATCAGGCCGAGTACACGTCATGGCATACATGATCGATCCTACAGCTGAAGCATAAGGAAATCGACTCATTTCTGCTATCTCAGCCTCAGTACTAGGGCTTTGTGTCTTACTCAATCTGGCGTTACACTGAATGGGTAACTCTCCTTTCTTAGAGTTATGCATGTTGAATCTTTTCAACACTTTGTCCAAGTAGGTACTTTGACTAAGTCCAATTAGTCTTTTACTTCTGTTTCTCAAAATCTTTATCCCTAGGATATAGGCAGCTTCACCAAGGTCCTTCATAGCGAAACACTTCCCAAGCCAGGACTTAACTTCCTGCAGGGTTGGGATGTCATTTCCTATGAGTAGTATGTCATCCACATACAGTACCAAAAAGCTGACTATGCTCCCACTAGCCTTGATATAGACACAAGATTCATCTTCACTCCTTGAAAAGCCAAATTCCTTGACTTTCTCATCAAAGCAAAGATTCCACCTACGAGGTGCCTGTTTCAATCCATAAATGGATTTCTCGAGTTTACGCACTCTATTAGGGTACTCTGTACTGACAAAACCCTCTGGCTGAACCATGTAAACATCCTCAGCCAACTTTCCATTAAGGAAAGCGGTTTTGACATCCATTTGCAATATTTCATAATCATGAAATGCAGCTATGGCCAACAGAACCCGAATAGACTTAATCTTGGCTACGGGAGAAAAGGTCTCATCATAGTCCACTCCAGGAATTTGAGAGAAGCGCTTTGCAACCAGTCTAGCCTTATAATTGTGTACATTACCATCCACGTCGGTCTTCTTCTTGAAGATCCATTTGCATCCTACAGTCTTACGACCAGGTACACTCTCAACCAAGTTCCAAACTTGATTGTCATACATGGATTGTATCTCGCTATCCATGGCCTCTTTCCATTTAGCAGCCTCAGGGCCTGCCATGGCTTCCGTGTAGCTGTTAGGTTCATCCAGACCTACTAGTGTCTCATCACTAATAAGTGTCTCACCTTCCGCACTAATATGGAATCCATAATAATGCTCAGGTGCATTCCTAACTCTCGTGGAACGCCTAAGAGGTACAGGCACATCAGTTGGCTCAACAGGAGTTTCCTCCTCAAGTTGAGGGCTAGGGTTTGAAGTTCCTTCACCACTTGACTCTTGAGTTTCTTCAAGATCAATTTGCCTCCCACTGTTTCCTTGGCTTATAAATTCTCTCTCTCGAAAAACTCCTCTTCTTGCTACAGAGACCACATTATCACTAGGTCTGTAGAAGAGGTAACCAAAGGATTGCTGTGGGTAGCCGATGAAAATACACCTCTCGCTTGGGGGTTCGAGCTTATCATGAGTCTCGCGTCTCACGAAAGCCTCACAACCCCAAATCTTGATGTGGTCTAGCTTAGGTACTTTACCAGTCCACATCTCGTGAGGAGTTTTGGCAACTTTCTTTGTAGGGACAAGATTAAGAATATGGGCGGCAGTCTCTAAGGCATACCCCCAGAATGAAATTGGTAGTGTAGCTCGACTCATCATGGAACGAACCATGTCCAACAAGGTTCGATTACGCCTCTTAGCCACACCATTCAATTGTGGTGTCCTGGGAGGTGTCAATTGTGAGATAATCCCACATTCCCTAAGATAGTCGAGGAACTCTGAACTAAGATACTCACCTCCTCGATCGGATCGAAGCATCTTAATGTTCCTGCCCAATTGATTCTCGACTTCCTGTTTAAATTCCTTAAACCTCTCGAAAGTCTCTGACTTATGCTTGATTAAGTAGACATATCCATATCTACTGTAATCATCAGTAAAAGTCAAATAATAACGATTAGCATCACTTGTGGCATGTTTGAATGGTCCACACACATCCGTGTGTGTAACGCCTGTGTTTCCGGGCTTGCCAGTTTTAGCAATGTAATAGTCTAGGTTAACCTTTGTAACCCGTTTTGAAATAATAATGTATTATTTGAGTATTATGTGTTTTGTGCTTAATTGCTTAATTATGTGGTTTGATTAATTAAGAATAAAAATAAGCGTCGAAATTTAAGTTTAAAATAAACTTGATATCATTGGATAAAGTTGTAGTGGTCGAAACAAGGATTCCGGAGATATAAGGAATGCCGAAATCCGAGTTATAACGAAGAAGTTATGACCTGTCGAAGTTTCGCGACAGAACCGACACGACCCAGCGCGACCCAACGCGATGTAAATAGTGAATTTAAGGTAGATAGATATCTATCCTTAGTGATCTAAATGAGAATTGAAGATCTCATTGATAGTAGTGCAACGACGGAAAGACAGACGGAATCGGAGTTCAGATGAAGGAGTTATGAATTTCGAACGGAGTTTTCCTGTCCCGGCCTACTAAAGATAATATATAAGTAATATACTTATAATATATTAAAAATAAAGTCAAAATTAGCCAATGGAGTCTAAACGAGAGTTGTAGAGCATAATCTCACCTTCGCGGCGATATAAAGAACGTCGAAAACGGAGTTCGTATGCGAAAGTTATGAATTTCTGAAGTTCGGGGCGCGAAACCCCAAATCTGTCAGAGCCCACGACGTGGAACAAGGTTGCCACGACGTGGCAAGTGTCCTGTCACCTACGGAAGGCCCCCAGATGCAACTTGGGATGACGCATGCAGTGACGACCAAGCCCACGACGTGGAACAAGGTTGCCACGACGTGGCAAGGGCCAAATTTGCCCTATAAATAGATTTGAAGGGCCAGCCGTTTAGGGTTGCTATTTTCTCTCTTCTCTCTCCCGTTTTGCATCGATTTGCGTGCCAAAAGTACCCCGAAGCCCCGGTAATATTCCCAAGTCCCGAAGCAAGTCCCGAGATCCCGAAGATCCCAAGAAGTGCGGTTCCCGAGCCGAAGCTCTGCCCGCAAGAAGTTCGATTTTTGAAGAGATCTTCCAGATCTGCTGAGGATTACTACTTTTGCAAGTCGTAGTGTTGTCCGATCATCTTCTGATCAAGTGAGTGTGTAGTTATTTTCTTCCAAATACAATAATACGAAGTATTTTAAATAAAATACGTGCTATGTGTATATATTTGGTTGTGTTATGTGTGAATGTGTATTCACTCTCTTCTATCTTATAGATCTGATTATTTCTCTATGAGATATGTGTTATGTGTGTGTGTGTGCCTCATCTGTTATGTGATATATGTGCCGATTAAAGCATGCTATACAGGTTTTCTTTAAACTATGTATACAAATGTATATTTTTATCTACTAATATGTTGGTTAGAACATGGGTAGATAGTTGGTGTGTAATAAACAGATGAGAGGCCTCATTGTTGTTTGATTGAGTCATCTAGCGGAGTTTAGATGACGACCACTGGCTATTCTAGACAGTCTTGTGGAAACATTAGCAGGTTCGCCACCTGTAGGTGTTAATGAACTTGGGTGTTCATTCGTTGTACTCCATCCCCCTCATGGTTGTCTTATTTGACTTATATTGCTGAGGTACCCCCGAAGCATGTGTTGTCGCCCCGATGAAATATTCTTAGACTAGGTCCCTTATGTTAGTTGAATTAGGGACATTAAAGTGAGAATAACGGGAATGGGTAATTGGGTTATTGTTGGTTGGTGAAAATTAAATATAATATTTATTGTGGGTTGAAAACCCTATATGCTCACCAGGCTCCCAAGCCTGACCCACTCAGTTTTAAATTGTATTACAGGAAGTGGCGGAAGGGCATGAGATGGATGAACCATCAAGTTGTTTTGTTTACAAGTCTGCATATGTTTATATTTGTTATATGACTTGTAATGTATTCGTTTATGCTTATTGGTCTGTATCGGAACATGACACCCCGAGTTTTGATTATGATGAAAATACATTTCTTTTATGAAATGCTTCGGTAAACATTGTTTTATCATGTTTTGTTTTTGGGAACAAATTCCGCAACTCTTTCAAATCAAAAGGATTTACTCTGAAAATATTTAAAAGCATAAATGAAAATCGGTCTTTTCTGGCCGAGATTTTGGGGATGTCACAGTTGGTATCAGAGCATTAGTTTAAGCGAACTAGGAATTTGTAGGCTTTCTAGACTTAAACTTAGAATGCTAAGTGAAGTTTTGAGATGTGTGTCTGTTGTGATTTAGACACGAGCACTAGTTTATTTTAGGAAAGTTGCCTAAAATGCTTTATGTGCTAAATGTTATATGTTGCCATATATGATATTATTTGTTCGGATCTATGGTCTGTTGCCGACCGGATCTAGAAACCCTATGTGTGTAGGATTCTAAGCGTACGTCTACGATATTAGAACTAGCATGTAAACGTTTCGGAGTGATAAGGATGATTTGATTATCTACCATGATTGAGGATATAATTTCACCTTATTTGGTGTGTAGATCAAAATGGTGAGAACAAGAAGTGGAGTTGGAAATGTTGACGAAAACAGGAATCAACCACCACTGATTGAGCCAATACCTGTCGTAGCAGCAGCACCAGAGCCAATAACCATGGCTGGTGTGCAATTGATGATTCAGACGATGTTGGATCGTCAGATGGATGAAACTAGACGGTTGCTTCAACAGAATCGTGAAGAACTGTCGATTCGTGTGGAAGAGCCTGAATTAAACGAAGGGCACTCGGAAGGTGGAAACTTCAGTGGGTATGTTGGTCCAGCCAACCCACCGATAGTTAGGCAAGATAACCATGATGGAAGGAATGATGGAATGGGATGCAAGTACAAGGACTTTTTGACTTGCAAACCATCGACCTTCAATGGAAAGGAGGATCCGATTGGGGTTATGGATTGGATCTCCGAAATGGAGCTAGCCTTCATGACGTGTGGCTGCAGAGGTAAGTTGCAAACTATCTATGCCGTGCGTCAATTCCGAGGTGGAGCCGTTCGTTGGTGGAACACTCTAGGGAAGACCTTAAGCCCTAATGAGCCACTGCAGTTGTCATGGGCAGAGTTCTTGGTGCAGTTTAAGCGCAAGTTCTGCTCGGCTCAAAATCTGTTGGAATTGGAGAATAAGTTTTTGACATTGACGAAGGGTAGCATGTCAGTTGATGAATACACCAATAACTTCACCGATAAGATGGAGTTTGCCTTGCGTATCGTTCCAGACGAGCTGACAAAGGTGGATCGGTATGCGAAGGGACTTCCATGGGAGTACGAGGTGCCAGTACGTCAGGCACATACTCTAGAGGCAGCTATCTGGGCTGCCAAGTCTGTTGAGAACATGATTAAGGGGAGAACCACCGACAAGGTTGAGGTTGGTGAGAAAATAAAGTTTGAGGGAACATTTTGTTCCGGTAAGAAGAGCAAATTTTCAAAATCTGATTCGAAAAAGTTTGGAGGAAAAGGAGGCGAAGCGAAGTGGTGTGATAAGTGTAGGAAAAAGCACTTTGGGAAATGTAGCGAGGATGTGACCTGCTACAAGTGTGGAAAGGTTGGACATTTTGCCAATGAATGTCCGAACAACAAAAGGATGTGTTTTGGTTGTAATGAAGAGGGGCATATTTTGAAAGACTGTCCGAAGAAGAAGGAGGCAGCTAGGCCCAACATTCCACCAAAGCCGGAGGCAAGAGCCTTCCAGATGACACTTGAGGCTGCTAAAGATGAAGCTGATGTCGCTTCAGGTACCTTTCTCGTAAATGATTTACCTGCTCAAATTTTGTTTGATTCTGGAGCCAACTACTCCTTTATTTCGCATGAGTTTGGTAGAAAGCTAGCTTTGCCTATTGATAGACTAGTTGATGCTTTATTAGTCGAAGTAGCTAGTGGCAAGTTTGTACCTGTTAGTCATCGTATGAAAAGCATCTTAATTGATCTGAATGGGAATAAGTTTCACGAGGAATTATTGCCTATCGAACTAAATGGTTTCGACATCGTGTTGGGAATGGATTGGCTTAGCGCCAATGATGCCGAAATTTTATGCAAGAAGAAGATAGTTAAAGTAAACCCGCCTGGAAAAGATTCGTTTATGGTGTATGGGGACAAACGGCGAGTGAATTCTGGGATCATTTCTCTAATGAAAGCCAGAAGGTGTTTGACCAAGGGATGTACATCATATTTAGCATTCGTGATTGATGCTAAGAAAGAGAAGAAGGTGATGCAGAGCATTCCAGTGGTGTGTGATTATCCGGAAGTATTTCCCAAAGATCTTCCTGGATTACCACCTGATAGACAAGTGGAGTTCAGAATAGACTTGTTACTAGGAACCACGCCAATAGCAAAAGCACCTTATCGATTAGCACCGACGAAGATGAAGGAGCTGATGATGCAACTTCAGGAGTTATTGGACAAAGGTTTCATTAGACCTAGTTCATCGCCCTGGGGAGCTCCGGTGTTATTTGTAAAGAAGAAAGAAGGAAGTATGAGAATGTGCATCGATTACAGAGAGCTGAACAAGGCAACAATAAAGAATAGATATCCGTTGCCGAGGATTGATGACCTGTTTGATCAATTGCAAGGTTCGAGCTATTCCTCGAAGATCGATCTTAGGTCGGGATATCATCAGCTGAAGGTAAGAGAGCAAGATATCGAGAAGACTGCATTCAGAACTAGATATGGACACTACGAGTTCTTGGTTATGTCGTTTGGACTAACCAATGCTCCGGCAGCGTTCATGGATTTGATGAATAGGGTTTGTAATCCTTTCCTTGATAAATCCGTGATAGTGTTCATAGACGACATTCTGATTTACTCGAAGAGCCAGAAGGAGCATGGCAGACACTTGCAAGAAGTGTTAGAAGTTTTGAAGAAGGAGAAGCTTTATGCAAAGTTCTCCAAATGTGATTTTTGGATTCGAGAAGTCCAATTCTTGGGTCACGTGGTCAACCAAGAAGGGATAATGGTTGATCCAGCGAAGATCGAAGCTGTGACGAAGTGGGAACAACCGAAAAGTCCCACGGAGATTCGAAGCTTTTTGGGATTAGCCGAATATTACCGCAGGTTTATCCAAGGCTTTTCTTCGATTGCTACTCCATTAACAGCTTTGACCCACAAAGGAGCTACTTATGCTTGGAGTGATAAGCATAAAGAAGCATTCGAGAAGTTAAGGAAGAAGCTATGCGAGGCACCGATACTTTCTCTACCCGATGGAGTTGAAGACTTCGCTGTTTATAGTGATGCGTCTGGTGTTGGATTGGGTTGTGTTTTGACCCAAAGAGAAAAGGTGATAGCATATGCGTCTCGACAGCTGAAAGAGCATGAAAAGAATTACCCGACTCATGATTTGGAGTTGGCAGCGGTAGTTTTCGCTCTGAAAATATGGAGGCATTACCTCTATGGCACGAAGTGCAAACTTTTCACTGATCATAAGAGTCTCCAATATCTCTTTAATCAGAAAGAATTGAATATGAGGCAACGACGCTGGCTAGAATTACTTAAAGACTACGACTGCGAGATACTTTACCACCCCGGTAAAGCTAATGTTGTTGCTGATGCTCTCAGTCGGAATGTCAATCTTGAAAGAAAGAGGCCAAGAGCGTTGAGAATTGAAGTTGTCTCGACCATTGTGGAAAGTATAAAGAAAGCTCAAGAGGAAGCTTCTGAGAAAAATGACCGAAAGGAGGAACGTTTGGGTAAAACGTTGGTGTTTGGTACTAACGGTCATGGACTGAAGGTATTCCAAGATCGTATTTGGGTACCTAAGTCCGGAGGAATTAGGGATCTTCTGATGGAAGAAGCTCACAAGACCATGTACTCGATTCATCCGGGTAGCACTAAAATGTATAGGGACCTGAAACCCTACTACTGGTGGCCGACGATGAAGCTTGATGTTGCAAAGTATGTGGCCGAGTGTGTGACTTGTGCGAGAGTCAAGACACAACATCAGAAACCTTATGGGAGTTTAGAACCTTTGCCTGTGCCTATGGGTAAGTGGGAAGACATTGCTATGGATTTTGTCACTAAACTGCCCAGAACAAAGAATGGTCACGACATGATTTGGGTGGTCGTTGATCGATTCACTAAGAGTGCGCATTTCATAGCGGCCAGGGAGAAATGGTCTATGGAAAAGCTTGCGAATTCTTACGTGAAGGAAATTGTGAGGCTTCACGGTGTTCCGTTAACGATTGTATCGGATCGTGATAGCCGTTTCACCTCAAGGTTTTGGAAAAGTCTACAAGAGGAAATGGGTACCAAGTTATGTTTAAGCACAGCTTACCATCCGCAGACTGATGGTCAGAGTGAAAGAACAATACAAACACTTGAAGATATGCTGAGAGCATGTACCTTGGAATTCCTAGGTAATTGGGATTAACATTTACCGTTGGTAGAATTTTCCTATAATAATAGTTTTCACTCGAGCATTAAGATGGCACCTTATCAAGCTTTGTATGCACAAAAGTGTCGTACGCCGTCTTGTTGGCTTGAGGCTGGGGAAAAGCAGTTTATGGGACCGGAGATGGTTCATCAAACTGCTGAAAAGTTGAAAATAATTAGGGAAAGAATGTTATCAGCTCAAGATCGTCACAAGAGCTATGCTGACAAGAAGCGAAGACCGATAACTTTTGAGGTTGGAGATTCGGTTTTGCTTAAAGTCTCGCCGTGGAAGGGACTTATAAGATTTGGAAAAAGGGGAAATTTGAGTCCAAGGTTTATTGGACCGTTTAAAGTCCTTCAGAGGATTGGGAACCAAGCTTACAAGCTCGAATTACCCGAAGAGCTGAATGGAATTCACAAAGAACGTCGAGAGTTGTAGAGCATAATCTACTAAAGATAATATATAAGTAATATACTTATAATATATTAAAAATAAAGTCAAAATTAGCCAATGGAGTCTAAACGAGAGTTGTAGAGCATAATCTCACCTTCGCGGCGATATAAAGAACGTCGAAAACGGAGTTCGTATGCGAAAGTTATGAATTTCTGAAGTTCGGGGCGCGAAACCCCAAATCTGTCACAGCCCACGACGTGGAACAAGGTTGCCACGACGTGGAAAGTGTCCTGTCACCTCCGGAAGGCCCCCAGATGCAACTTGGGATGACGCATGCAGTGACGACCAAGCCCACGACGTGGAACAAGGTTGCCACGACGTGGCAAGGGCCAAATTTGCCCTATAAATAGATTTGAAGGGCCAGCCGTTTAGGGTTGCTATTTTCTCTCTTCTCTCTCCCGTTTTGCATCGATTTGCGTGCCAAAAGTACCCCGAAGCCCCGGTAATATTCCCAAGTCCCGAAGCAAGTCCCGAGATCCCGAAGATCCCGAGAAGTGCGGTTCCCGAGCCGAAGCTCTGCCCGCAAGAAGTTCGATTTTTAAAGAGATCTTCCAGATCTGCTGAGGATTACTACTTTTGCTAGTCGTAGTGCTGTCCGATCATCTTCTGATCAAGTGAGTGTGTAGTTATTTTCTTCCAAATACAATAATACGAAGTATTTTAAATAAAATACGTGCTATGTGTATATAATTGGTTGTGTTATGTGTGAATGTGTATTCACTCTCTTCTATCTTATAGATCTGATTATTTCTCTATGAGATATGTGTTATGTGTGTGTGCCTCATCTGTTATGTGATATATGTGTCGATTAAAGCATGCTATACAGGTTTTCTTTAAACTATGTATACAAATGTATATTTTTATCTACTAATATGTTGGTTAGAACATGGGTAGATAGTTGGTGTGTAATAAACAGATGAGAGGCCTCGTTGTTGTTTGATTGAGTCATCTAGCGGAGTTTAGATGACGACCACTGGCTATTCTAGACAGTCTTGTGGAAACATTAGCAGGTTCGCCACCTGTAGGTGTTAATGAACTTGGGTGTTCATTCGCTGTACTCCATCCCCCTCATGGTTGCCTTATTTGACTTATATTGCTGAGGTACCCCCGAAGCATGTGTTGTCGCCCCGATGAAATATTCTTAGACTAGGTCCCTTATGTTAGTTGAATTAGGGACATTAAAGTGAGAATAACGGGAATGGGTAATTGGGTTATTGTTGGTTGGTGAAAATTAAATATGATACTTATTGTGGGTTGAAAACCCTATATGCTCACCAGGCTCCCAAGCCTGACCCACTCAGTTTTAAATTGTATTACAGGAAGTGGCGGAAGGGTATGAGATGGATGAACCATCAAGTTGTTTTGTTTACAACTCTGCATATGTTTATATTTGTTATATGACTTGTAATGTATTCGTTTATGCTTATTGGTCTGTATCGGAACATGACACCCCGAGTTTTGATTATAATGAAAATACATTTCTTTTATGAAATGCTTCGGTAAACATTGTTTTATCATGTTTTGTTTTTGGGAACAAATTCCGCAACTCTTTCAAATCAAAAGGATTTACTCTGAAAATATTTAAAAGCATAAATGAAAATCGGTCTTTTCTGGCCGAGATTTTGGGGATGTCACAGTGTGTATAAGGTCCAACAAACCTTCACCCCTCTCACACGAGCCTGTGAAGGGTGACTTTGTCATTTTTCCAAGTAAGCATGATTCGCAACTATCATCTGACTTTAGGTCAAACGATTCCAAGACTCCATCCTTTTGGAGTTGGCCTATGCGTTTCTTGCTTATATGTCCAAGACGACAATGCCATAACGATGCTTTCTCCAAGTTATTATTATTAGTAGAATCAATACACAAAACATTATTTCCTAAGTTATCTACAACAGATACAGCTTCATACACACCATCACAAGGTAATGCATTAAAATAAAAGACATTATTATAGAAAGCATCAATAGAACCAACTTCATTATTAAATGAAAAGGTAAACCCTTGTTTGTACAAAGCATGAAAGGAAATAATATTTCTTGCCATTCCTGGCGAATAACAACATTTATTCAATTCTAAATTAAACCCACTACTTAGCGATAAAGTATAAACTCCAATCTTGGTGACAGGTGAAACTTTCCTATTCCCCATGATCAAGTTTATTCTTCCTTGCTCCACATTCTCACTTCTTCTTAGTCCCTGCAAGTCACAACAAATATGAATACCGCAACCGGTATCAAGGACCCAAGATTTAGAATGGGGTGAGTTATTAGAAATGATAGTGTAAATACCTGCATGGTTGGGTTTGACTTTCCCATCCTTCACATCCTGCTGGTATTTTGGGCAGTTCCGCTTCCAATGAGACTTGTCATGGCAATAGAAGCATTCAGCCTCTTTTGGGTCAGAAGAAGGAGTGATGGAACCTTTCTTGGTTCCACTTGAAGAAGAGCCATCAAGGGTTCGAGCCTTGGTACCCTTCGAGGACCTCTTTCTCTTCCTCCATCGACCTTGCCCAATTGCCAAAACCGGAGTTGAGTTTGGAGTAGGAGTGATAGCAACCGACTTCCCCTTAAGACCTGATTCTGCGGTCTTGAGAAGTCCCTAAAGTTTGCTGAGTGTGACCTCTTCCTTATTCATGTGATATGTCATGCGGAATTGATCATAGCACGATGGTAAGGAGTGCAAAATGATATCTATTGCAAGATCCTCAGGGAAGTTCACATTAAGCTTCAGCAAACGATCCACATACCTTTGCATTTTCTGCATGTGGCTCGTGACGGATTCCCCGTCCTTCATCATGGTTGTTATCATGGAGCAGATGATTTCATACCTCTCTTGTCTTGCACTTTGATGGTATCTTTCCATCAAATCTTGGTGCATTTCATAAGGGTAGAAATCCTCATAAGACTTTTGGAGTTCCGCTGTCATCGTGGCCATCATGATGCAAGCCACTTTCGTAGCATCCCTTTCATGTGCCCGAAAGTCAGCGATCTCCTGAGGAGTTGCAGTGGTCTCATCGATCTCCTTAAGCTCCTTGTCAAGGACATATTCTTTGTCCTCGTAGCGGGTAATCATCCTGATGTTTCTGATCCACTCATTGAAGTTGGATCCATCAAAGGTGACTTTTCCACACAAGTTCATAAGGGTAAAGGAGCCATTAGGATTAGAGCCAGAAGCATTGTTGGAAGACATCTGAAGAGAAGAGAACAAGATTAGTTTAGATATAAGAGAGTCCTTAATAAAACACCCAAATGTAATATTAAGGCTAGGATCCAATCACAATATAATATAACTTAGAAGAGGTATGCCGTAATCTAATATATACCATATTTGAAAGGTAGGTGAATGACGATTCACCAATTTCCACCACGAAAACCGGAATATTAGGTTTCGATTGGTTCTTAGAAATTCCTAGATTCTTTGAGATTCAATGAACTTTTCAAAGGCATGTTTCAATCTCGAGTGTGCCCTCCAGGTTTTGTGACTGGGATGCCGAGGATCACAAAACGAGGTGTGAAGTAACCATGCAAATCACTTGGTACCCTTAAGGTTTATCACTCAATCGATGTGCCGGTAAACCACACACGCTCCATCGATACTATAATAAACCCTAAGTCACTCTTTACCTACCTTGTTAAGTCCAAGTTAGTGTGCCGGTTAACCACACACGCTCCACCAACGACTTAATCAAAGTGTAAAGTGTGATTTCATGGATTAGCACCTTATTCACATTTTTCCTAAAGTAACTAAGATTGGGAATTTAATAAAACATTTAGTTACTTTGTAATATTCATCATACTTTGAATGAGAATTTGTAAGTCCTTGTCTTACCCGTTCGGCTAACGACCCTCCACCGGTCAAGCAAGCGGTGGGTGAGAGTGGACACCCATTAAGTCACCATTTTATAGGCAACAACCTTATATCCACCTTATAGACCGGCTTCGTGAATGAGGCGTACTAGCGGTAAGACAACTTTGTTTTTATACATATATATATATATATATATATATATATATATATATATATATATATATAATTATTAAATCATAATAATATAAGTATAAGGGTTGAATTTTAGCTTTTAAAATTCTAAGGGTTGGAACTAAAGTTTTAACTTCACTTTACTTGTTCCAAAACTTGAGGGCAAGTTTTGTAAACTTTCAAAACTTTTCATATCTTGTAACTTATGAGTTTAATAGAGTAATAAAGTGAAGACTCTTCACTTTTCTAACTCTTGTGTTCTTTTAATGGTTTTCAATCCAAGAGACTTTTAGTTTTCCCTAACTTGAGGACAAGTTATGGACTCCATTAAATCACATTATGATCAAGAATTAATCTACCACATAGGTTACACATAATTCCTATGATCATCTAAACATCATAAGAACAAGATCATGAACATGAACTCTTTCATATATCCAAATCACACTTAATCTTTGTAATTTTGATAACTAGTTGTTGTAAATGAGTTAGAAAAGACATTACACCTTCTAAAACAAGTTTTCAAGTACCAAAACAGTTTAGGGTAATGTTTCTAATCCATTTCCAACAACTAAAGTCGGAAAACTGCACTCTGTCGACCCTACTCGCCGAGTGCATGAACCTACTCGACGAGTAGGTTGAAGATACAAGTGAACTCATCGAGTCCCCCCATGGACTCGGCGAGTCCATCAGACAGACAGCAAGATTTCGACTTTTTCAAGCATATTGCAACAAGTATCAAACAAACAAGCCTAGGCTCTGATACCACTGTTGGGTTTTGAGCATTCTAACACTTCCTAAGTGTACATGCAACCCTAATAAACCTTGGATCTATGTTTGTCTAAGATACATGCAAATAATTAATTTTCCAAGGCTTATATCCTAACTAGCATGGCATGGGGAACTTGAATCAAATAAAGCTAGTATAAACACTTACCTTGTAGTTGTAGTTGATTGCTTGGAGTTCTTGAGCCTAGCACCAATAATGTGGATGCCTCAAATGAAAGTCACAAATCACCACAAACTTGGAACTTTGAGAGAATAGTCACCACTTCTTGAAATCGACCCTCACCTCCACAAGTGTCAACTAGTGTGATTTGAAGAACCAAAGCCTCCTTTATATAGTGTGGTGGATTAGGGTTACATCCATGTAAACCCTAATACCCATGTCTCTTCATTTCCATGAGATCCATGGGTTAAAGCTCCATGGAGTATCCATGGACTTCTCTATCCAAGCCTAGCCCATTCCAAATAAGCATAAGCCCACACTATATAAATATAGAAGCCCATATTTAATTAGTAATATCTTTGATCACTAAATTAATCCTAGACTAATTATAGATCACTACTAATTAAATAATATGATCTTATATTAATATATTAGAACTTATAATATATTAATAAATCATAACTTGTACTATTCTCAAATATTATCCATAAATTGTTCGGGTGAAGTGCAACCCAAATGGACCATGCCGGGTCGGGTCAAGTATATACCAAATATAGTTATGGACTTAGACACTATATCCAACAGGCTATTGGGCTAAAAACCCTAATTCTTGGGCCTTGTGATTGGGCCTTCCTATTGGGTTTTAGTATTTGGGCCATTGATGGGCCATCCAAGAGCAGTCATGTGGACTAGAATATTTATATGGGCTTTAGGGTAAGGACCATATAAGGGTTTACGCCCAATTTGGAAAATTGGGCCATGGTGGGCCCAATGGACTCGAGTCATATATGGACGAGGTTGGTGGACCATGTTTAGACCTAATAACATGAAGGTTGATCTTAGATCCTAATGGAGTTATTTGTGGGTTTGGCTTAGGGATAGAAGTCGGAGTGTAGCAGCAGCATTTATAGGATCTGTTCGCCACCCGAGGTGAGTCTTCTCACTATACTTATCTGTGTAATAATTTGTGTGTGACCGGAGGGTCTTAGTATATTATTGACCAGAGGGTTTCAGTACATATAGACCGGAGGGTCTAAATATACTATCGACCGGAGGGTCTTATTTGTTTATTATGTGTTATATGTTATCGTGCATATTGTCTTTGTGAGTTATGCTGTTATGGTAATATGTGTATATATTTATCTTATCTGTTTATTAGAGTACTGCGATATCCTGCATTATGTCTATGTGAATTATTTTGTGTATTTATTATGAACTTATAAAGTTAGGACCGGAGGGTCCACAGAGTTAGGACCGGAGGGTCCATTAGAGTTGTGAGACTGGAGGGTCCCATTGAGACACATTGATCGGAGGGTCTTACAGAGTTATAGCCTCGAGTGGCTAATGTGTATTTGTGGTATTTTGGGGAACCCACTAAGCTTCGTGCTTACCGTGTTGTATGTAATGTGTTTCAGGTGTTTCTTAGGATCACGGGAAGGCGACGATTCGATTGTACACACGAGATAAAGAGTTATCTTTTGGAGGATCCTGGATTATTAATTTAACTATTATGGAATTGTATTTTCTTAATTGATTATTGGGATTTTTGTGGAATGTATTATGAGAATTTTATTAATTTAAAAATGAAATTTTTTTTTGAAAATTTACGATGTTACAAGTTTTAAGTGTATAGGAACTTGGAATCGTATAACAAGTATTATATGATGAATGGAAACTTTCACATTTGGGAAATTTAGACTAATTCCTGGACAAAGTGTCAATTTAAGGACTAAGAGATCGAGTACACTAGGTCGTATGTTGATCAAGTCTACCACAAGAGTGACAAAGATATTCGTCATGATTTACTAAAGTTTAGTGAATATGGTTATACCTATAAGATTGAGTATAATTCTAAGTTGATTGAAAGTGTTTCAATCAATAGCAAAACAAATAAGAAGAATCAAGTAGGCAGAAAGATAAAAGTTTCTCTCTTCTAAGAAGAAGGGGGGGGGGTACCTTTTATTATGTTTTATGATAGGACTTAATGATTAAGAACCATATCTCAATTGATCCTCTAATTGAGTCTTAGTACAGTTTGTATATCTAAGAAGAGGAATTGAGAATTGTGGAAATGGTTAACTCAAGAAGCCAATCATACTTCGTTCCAACATCAAGTCTTAGAGTTATACTCCAAAATTATGAATTGAGTGACAAGTCTTAAGAAGGTTTATAACATTCATCAAATGGGGAATTTGGAAAAAGGATTTTCTTATTCTTGCATATTTGAAATTGGTAAGTTGTGATGTCTTGGATAAGACAAAGACCAACTAGGTGTTGGGTTTTGAGCAATACAACACTTCCTAAGTGTGCATGCAACCCTAATAAACCTTGGATCTATGTTTTCTTCTAAAATACATGCAAATAATAACTTCCAAGGTTTCTTCCTAACTAGCATAGCATAAGGATTATGAATCATAAAAGTACTAGTAGAAATACATACCTTTTGATGATGGTTGATTGTTTGGAGTTTGAGAGCCAAGCACCAATAGTGTGAATGCCTCAAATGGAATCACAAATCACCACAAACACTTGGAAAACTTTGAGAGAGTAGTATACTTTCTTGTGGAATTGGCCACCACTAAGTCTCACACTACTAGTGTTATTTCTTGCATCATATGCTTCTTTATATAGTGTGCATGGTTAGGGTGAAACCCTAATAATGTCTTTTCCTTTCCAAGGATCCATGGGTTAAAAGCTCCATGGATCATCCATGAACTTTCATATTAGCTTAGCCCATTAACAAATGAGTATTAGCCCACACTATATAAAATATAATAGCCCATAATTTAATCAGTCTTCTTTTTAATCTCTAAATTAATTCATAATTAATTTAAGACTAAAACTAATTAAATAACATGACTTCATATTAATATATTATAACTTATAATATATTAATAAATCGTAAGTATACAAGTCTCATAAAATTATTCATAAATCGTTTGGGTGAAGTGCAACCCAAATGGACCATGCCGGGTCGGGTCAAGTATGTACCAAATAAGTTATGGACTTAGACACCTTATCCAACAGACTCCCACTTGGATAAGTCTAATAACTATATTTGTGTATGTTACTTCAGGAACCAACTAGCAATCGTAGCTCTCGAAAACTCTGTGGAACTATGAAGCGCCATTTTAGATAAGTGATCATATAATCCTCTGTTCTCATGATATCAGCCGGACAAATACATGGAACAACGTCTTACTTATTGTCTAGCAGTTGGTTTCCCGATTTTCGATTTGTTTGACAAAGAACGTAATCGAACACATCAATTTAGTTCTGACCGGCCGGTACATAGGTCACAACAAAATCATCGAGGGGCCCAGATATCGCTTCTATTTCTAGAAGGAATAGATAAACTTCGACTCATATGCTTGTTCTACTACTTGTTGAATTGTACACAAAGGCACGTTTTATAACATCAAGTTACTGATGCGTTTACGTGCAATCAATGCACAACCAACTCATAGGTAATAACTCATATCTCTAGGTTTGAAGATTTATATGATATTACCGTCTCACGATCACTCGAGATAAATTCCATGAAGTGATACAAGTGAGCGTGGGTTTATTCCAATACTCATAACTTATGAGCACTCATGAATGTTGTAGTAACCATTGCTATGACTAAACCCATTTAGCCATCTACAAACTCGATTCATGACAGTCTTGATTCATACCTACTTCGAACATATGAACGACTGTGGAGTGTTTAAATAACTTAGTCATTCGGAAAGAATAACCTAGCTATTTTGGAAGTCAAAACATGCAAAGTGAAACACAATAATAATCGAATCCAATATGGTCTCAGAACCCTTTTGAATATAAATAGAACCACCTTTTATTTATCAACATATTGATTACACATTATTCATTGTATAATGTTTCAAACAATCAACTTAAGACTTGAATAAAACAGTCGTCCCATGCTCCTAGCATGTACACTTTGTTTTTCTAAACAATAGTTATGCCATACTCCAAGTATGCACACTATGTTTGTCTATGATCCTTACATTGTGATGTAGATCAATTGAACATGATTCCAATGATACTCATTTCACAATCCCAAATCCTTATTGTAAATCTAAGAATCCTCGATTCCTATCATTTACCAAAAAAACTGTTAGATTTTAAACTTTTATGCAATGTTCCTCTTGTAATGAATATGCACAAAGTCACCAAAACCTTGTCACCAGTCATTACAGAGTATTCCAAAGAAGGTCAACTTCTATGGAATGGAAGTCTCATATTCAAAGTACATTGCTTTGAACATCCTTCTTGCATTAAGGTTTTCTAATCTTACATATATTGAATAACTTCCACCTATGGAGACATTTCCATAGTCCCATTTTGACTATCACTTCCGAACAAGAGTTACTTCTTTTCAGAATATGTCAATATGGTCCTTTCCAACAACTTACATCATACTTCCAACTGTCCCTAAGCAACCAATCTTTGGCGAACCTCAGATTTGTCCTCGACAATTGCTTAATCACTTTAGTCATATCCAGTTCTAGACTTTTCCCTTCTCAATGCCTTAAGCATTTGGAAAATTTATAAAAGATGAATATTATAGCACATGAAATCGATCCTATATCCGAAGCATATGGGACACGATTCATGATGTCTCACATAAAGACATGATACTAGACCAGTCTTTTGCTACAATATTTTTTTTATTTGCTATGTTTTCAAAATTTAACTATGAAGAGGGATGCTGTAGTCATAATTAAATTTTGAGAACGCAATATATAGAGAATTTCCTTAAGTCGAACCATTCAGACATAAAATTCATATATATGTCCTTGACTAAAGATGATTAAAATCTCAATCTAAGCTTCTAGAATTGAAATGAAGTATAATTTCCTCTCCCTTAATTATAGCAAAACAACTTTTCAACCCCTGCAACTTCACGAATTGAAACTTTGTTTTCTATAATTAACATTGCTAACTTGCAACACTAAACGTAATAATCATGCTCCCACTAACATGATGATTATCAGCATAACACTTATGCTCCCACTAGCTCTGACATATTTCCAGAAATCTGTTGGACTTCTGAAATTTAGATTCATACACCCTTTCTTAGATAGCTCACATGTGTGTCTAAGAAATTTCAAGAACTATGAAAAGGGATGCCGTAATCATAGTCTCAATTTCTTAGACCTTTGCCATTTCTCACAAGTCCATGTTAGTGTGCCGGTTAACCACACACGCTCCACTAACGACTTTTGAAAATGCAAATAACACAATTGATATCTACGTAAAATCTACTTAGTGAAAGCGTTTCCTCACCATCATTTTCATGAATCGGAGAGAAACCTTATGACACTTAGATTTTATAGTGTATGAGTTCCTATCCATGTGAATTTGTCAAAACCATAATCACAAGATAAGGTTAGTGACAAATTCAGCCTTACATGGATTAAACTTGTTCAATCTTAGTTTCTTGTCACCTTGGTAGCACAAGGCCCACCAATGCTTCCATGTTGAACTCTGATAACTCACATGCAAATTCAACTTATTTGAAGTAGGTACAGAAATAAGAATTATGTCAACACGATAGGTTGCAAACCTTAAGTCGTGTGCTAGTGATAAATTACAGGTTTTACTCTTGATTAAATCTTGAAACTCTTTCGGGATCTTTAAGGCTCCCACTGTCCCCTTGATATATAAGTTTCCCCAGTCAAGAACTATTCCTTGACAAAACAAATATTCAAAGGATAGTGCGGATTCTTATCAAGACTAACACTTCACACAATTGGTCTTAGTTGGTCTTTGTCTCATCCAAGACATCACAGCTTACCAATCTCAAATGTACAAGAGTAGAAAACATTTTACTCTTACATTTGACTAGTGTTAATAAATCTTCCTTTGTGTCACTCCAGGTTACAATCTTGGAGTATGACTCTAAGAATTGTTTTGGAATGAAATATGACTCATCTTCTTGATTTTAACCAATCCAACAATTATTGACCTCTCTTCTTAGCCATAACAATGCACTAAGATGTCCTTAGAGTATGAATTTGTGATATGGTTTCATAATCATTAAGATGATCATGAAATAAGATACTAAAGTACTCTCCCATCCTTTCAGATTTGAGAAACTTTTATCTTTCTGCCTAATTTGATTCTTCTCATTTGTTTTGTTATACATTGTAATCTTTCCAATGTTACAGAATTATACTTAACCTTATAAGTATAATCATATTTACTAATCTTTAGTAAATCATGACAAATCAATCTTTGTGGTGGACCTTGATCAGCACACACCCAGTGTACCTAATTCCTTAGTCCTTCAATTGACTCACATATACATGTGATCAAAGAATTAGTCTTAATTTTCAAAGATGAAAATTCTCATTCATCATACAATACAACTTGTATGATTCCAAGTTTTTGTCCAATTGAAACTTGGGTGATGAAAAACTTTCTTCATTTGGTAAATTCAGACTCTACCACAAATGAAAGAATCAAATCCACTTTCCAATATTGCTATTACTGGAAACATATAAGCAACAATTTTCCACAGATGCCATTGTAAGGATATTTTTAAAACAAATAAAATTAAAACCCTTTTTTCCTTTTATTTTAAAACTTTGCGGAAAAACATATCCTTACAATCTACATGAAAACCTTGTTGTTATTTATTCATAAGCGATATATATTATAACTCTTAAGCAACAGCTCAAAATTCTGATTGCCGAACCATGTGATCGAAAACCCACCTTTGCAATCAGAATCACATATACTTACTTTAAGCTTCCTATCTTTTCTTTGATTCTTAATAGAGTTAGACGGTGGACTTTACCTGAAGTAGAGTCAAACCTCTTGACTTGATCAACCTTATGACCTTTCAGGTGAATAGGGCAGCTTCGCAACCAATGCCCCTTCCTTTGGCAACAAAACACATGGACCCTTTGGTAATGGCACATGAGACTATCTCAGACTTAGCCTTTCTCTTTACCATTTGGTCAACCGAGTTGACTATAGCCGATCCCTTTCCATTGGGAAGAGAAATCCTTTTCTAGATATCCAATGCTACCATTGTCAATGTCCATGTAGACTTGGGAAGTTGTTCTTTTAATCAAATTTGCTTTACTGGTGTTCCGAATCATTGCTGATTCCACAACACCAAGCAAAAAGATAACATCATTAAGGGTCATGTCATAGTCTTCCTCATAGTAGTCCCAAAGAGACTCACTATGTTACTAAGAAAGTGATTGAACATCCAACTTTCACGAGTCTTTGACACCCAACTCTCCCGGCTTGTCAATATGTGACTTTATCTCCAAGATGTGAGCACACATAGACTATGCTTGCCAATAGGGATTGAGTGACTTTAAACTTTTCAAGAACTTGTGGGTGAGGGAGAATAATTGGAGGACGTGAAGCATGATGTTGAGGGACACCATCTTCAAGAGATTTGGGAAGATCATAGTTGTCTGAACCAGACATCTATAATGGGAGAAAATCAAGTTAGTTGATTCAAAGTCCTTAATATAACACCCAATATGAAATATTAAGGCTAGGACCCAACACAATATTTTATAATTTGGAAGAGGGATGCCATAATCCAAGCTATAAAATATTTGAAGGTAGGCGAATGACGATTCACCAATTTCCACCATGAAAAATGAAATAATTTATTAGGTTTTAATTGGATTTGAAATTCCTAGATCTTTTGAGATTCATTGAACTTTTGAATGGCATGTTTCAATCTCGAGTGTGCCCTCTCAAATTTTGTGACTGGGATGCCGAAGATCACAAAATAAGGTGTGAATAACCATACCAATTCACTTGGTACCCTTAATATTATCACCCAATCAATGTGTCGGTTAACCACACACGCTCCATTGATCTATGACAAACATTAAGTCACCCATTGTGATCCTTACTAGTCCAAGTTAGTGTGCTGGTTAACCACACACGCTCCACCAACGACTTGGTAAGGTACAAAGTGTGAATTCCATGGGCTAGCACCAAATTCACATTTTTCCTAAAGTAACTAAGATTGGGAATTAAGTAAAACATTTAGTTACTTTATAATATTCATCATACTTTTAATGAGAATTTAAAGTCATTGTCCTACCCGTTCGGCTAACGACCCTCCACCGATCAAGCAAGCGGGGGGTGAGAGTGGACACCCATT
This sequence comes from Lactuca serriola, assembly GCF_051521515.1. Lineage (NCBI taxonomy): Eukaryota > Viridiplantae > Streptophyta > Magnoliopsida > Asterales > Asteraceae > Lactuca > Lactuca serriola. Next base: position 338,269,100 of record NC_136415.1, on the reverse strand, counting down.
AAGTCGCCATTTTATAGGCAACAACCTTATACCCACCTTATAGACCGACTTCGTGAATGAGGCCTACTAACGGTAAAACGACTTGTTCTTATACATACATATACATATATATATATATATATATATATATATATATATATATATATATATATAATTAACCATTAATGTTATAAATAGTATAAGTGTAGAATTTTAACTTTTAAAACATCTAGGGTCTGCAATTAAAGTTTGTGTGAGACTTTACAAATTCCAAAACTTGAGGGCAAGTTTTGAACAATTCATAAACTTTTGGATATTCATAACTTATGAGTTTTAATTAAGTGTTTAATACTTTTAATGAAGAGTCTCTTGGAAATCCATAACTTGAGGACAAGTTATGAAGTCCATAAAAGCATTTATTAGAAAAACTCTTCTAAAGTGTAACTTATGAGTTCTTAAAAAAAACATTTAAGAGAAAAAACTTTTGGAATTCCATAACTTGAGGACAAATTATGAATTCCATTAAAACACATTAAGATCAAGAATTAACTAACAAACAATTTGCAAATAATTCCTATGATCTAACAAAACTCATATGAACATGAACATCCACATCAACAGTTTCAAGAATCATATGAACACATATAAACTTGAATTTTTTATTATAACTTTGAAATTGGTCCACCATCATCATTACCACATCAAAAACAGGTTTTATGAGTCCAAAACAGTTTAAGGTAATGATTCTAGACCAATTCCAGCACCAAAACTCGAAGATATGCTGTCTGGGGTTCCAACTCGTCGAGTGCATGAACCAACTCGCCGAGTTGGATGAATTTTTTTCTTGGACTCGTCGAGTCCCTTCATGGACTCGGCGAGTCTGCTGTGCAGACAGTACATAAACTTCGATTTTCAGCAATCTGCATCAAGTATTCAAGAAAACAAGCCTAGTCTCTGATACCACTGTTGGGTTTTGAGCAATCTAACACTTCCTAAGTGTGCATGCAACCCTAATAAACCTTGGATCTATGTTTTCTTCCAAAATACATGCAAATAATAACTTCCAAGGTTTCTTCCTAACTAGCATAGCATAAGGATTATGAATCATAAAAGTACTAGTAGAAATACATACCTTTTGATGATGGTTGATTGTTTGGAGTTTGAGAGCCAAGCACCAATAGTGTGAATGCCTCATATGGAATCATAAATCACCACAAACACTTGGAAAACTTTGAGAGAGTAGTATACTTTCTTGTGGAATCGGCCACCACTAAGTCTCACACTACTAGTGTCATTTCTTGCATCATATGCTTCTTTATATAGTGAAACCCTAATAACCCATGTCTTTTCCTTTCCAAGGATACCTGGGTTAAAAGCTCCATGGATCATCCATGGACTTTCTGTTGGATTAATGTCTAAGTCCATAACTATAATTGGTAAGACTTGACCCGACCCGGCATGGTCCATTTGGGTTGCATACCATCATGCACTTGGATGAGAGAAATAAGACACTTATGGTTATTAATATATTATAAGTCCTAGTATATTAATAATAAGAATAATAAGATTATTTAATTAGTATTGATCAAGAATTAATCTAGGATTAATTAAGTGATCAAAAGAAGACTAATTAAATATATGGGTTGATTGTGTAAATCATCCATACTTGTATAGTGGGCTAATGCTCCATGGATAATCAAGTTGGGCTAAAACCCATAGGATGGTCCATGGATGCTCCATGGTGTATTTGAACCCATGGATCCAAGGAAATGGAAAGTCATGACAATTAGGGTTTGCCCTAATTGTAACACTATATAAAGATATTATTCTTGGCAAAATCGGTACTTGAGTGTATGAAGAAAGGGCTAGCCGATTTTGATAAGTGTAGAATTCTCTCAAGCTATTCTAAGTGTTTTGATGATTGTGATTCCATTTGAGGTGTCACACTTGGGGCACTAGGCACTCAAGCTTCATGAAGACTTTCTTCTCCAAAGAGGTATGTATTCTATCTTGCTATAGTCATTGTTTTGTATGCTAGATTAGGATAATACCTTGGAAGTTCTTATTTGCATGTATAATAGAGAAAACATAGATCCAAGGTATTTAGGGTTGCATGTACACTTAGGAGTGTTAGAATGCTCAAAACCCAACAGTGGTATCAGAGCCTAGGCTTGCTTTCTCTTATACTTGTAATTAAAAGTTGGAAAAAGTCGAAAACTTGCTGTCTGACGAATGGACTCGGCGAGTCCATGGGGGGGACTCGGCGAGTTCATGTGTATCTTCAACCTACTCGGCGAGTAGGTTCATGCAACTCGGCGAGTAGGGTCGACAGAGTGCAGTTTTTCGACTTTAGTTGCTGGAAATGGATTGGAAACATTACCCTAAACTGTTTTGGTACTTGAAAACTTGTTTTAGCTGGTGTAATGTTTTTGCTAATTCATTTACAACAACTAGTTATCAAAATTACAAAGTTTAATGTGATTTTGATTCTTGAAGGTGTTCATATTCATGTTCTTGTTCATATGAAGTTTAGATGATCATAGGAATTATTTGTAACCTATATGGTAGTTTAATTCTTGATCATAATGTGTTTTAATGGAGTCCATAACTTGTCCTCAAGTTATGGAAAACCAAAAGTCTCTTGGATTAAAAAAAACCATTAAAAGAACACAAGAGTTAGAAAAATGAAAAGTCCTCATTTTATTACTCTATTAAACTCATAAGTTACAAGAAATGAAAAGTTTTGAATAGTTTCAAAACTTGCCCTCATGTTTTGGAATTTGAAAAGTTTTCACTTATGAATACTTTAATTCCAAGTTAGCCCTTAGAATTTAAAAAGTTAAAATTCAACCCTTATACTTTATAATATTATAAGTTAATAATATATATATGTATAAGAGTAAAGTCAGTCTTACCGCTAGTACGCCTCATTCACGAAGCCGGTCTATAAGGTGGGTATAAGGTTGTTGCCTATAAAATGGCAACTTAATGGGTGTCCACTCTCACCCACCGCTTGCTTGACTGGTGGAGGTCGTTAGCCGAACGGGTTTGACAGGACTAGAATTCTCCCTTCATTAAAAGTATTAATGATAATACTAAGTAACTAAACTCTTAATAATACCCAATCTTAGTTACTTAGGAAAAATGTGAATAAGGTGCTAATCCATGAAATTACACTTTGCACTTTGTTTAAGTCGTTAGTGGAGCGTGTGTGGTTAACCGGCACACTAACTTGGACTTAACAAGGTAGGTAAAGGGTGACTTAATATTTATCATAGTATCGATGGAGCGTGTGTGGTTAACCGGCACATCGATTGAGGGGTAATTTATTAAGGGTACCAAGTGATTTGTATGGTTACTTCACACCTCGTTTTGTGATCCTCGGCATCCCAGTCACAAAACTTGGAGGGCACACTCGAGATTGAAACATGCCTTTGAAAAGTTCAATGAATCTCAAAGATCTAGGAGTTTCAAAACCAATTAAAACCTAATAATACATTTCGTTTATCTTGGTGGAAATTGGTGAATCGTCATTCACCTACCTTCAAATATTTTATAGCTTGGATTACGGCATACCTCTTCTAAGTTATAAAATAGTTTGTTGGGTCCTAGCCTTAATATTTCATATTGGGTGTCATATTAAGGACTTAAGATCAACTATCTTGAATATCTCCCAAAAGATGTCTGGTTTAGACATTTATGATCTTCCCAAATCTCTTGAAACAAGCTTTCCTAAATGAAGATGATGTTCTATGGAAATCATACTTCATTCACCTCCTGTAATTATTCTCCCCAACCCACAAGTTCTTGAAAAAATTTTAAGGTCACTCAAGCCCTTTTGGCAAGGCAAGGTCTAGGTGTGGTCACATCTTGGAGATGTACTCACATATTGACAAGCCGGGAAAGTTGGGTGTCAAAGTCTTGAGAAAGTTGGTGGTTCAATCACTTTCTAAGTCACATAGTGAGTTCCTTTGGGACACCTATGTAACAGACTATGACAAGACCCTTAATGATCTTATCTATTTGTTAAGATCAACTTCCTTAAAACATGATGTACATTGACAATAGTGACACAGGAAATCCAGAAAAGCTCTCTCTTCCCAATGGAAAGGGATCGGCCATAGTCAACTCGGTTGACCAAATGGTAAAGAGAAAAGCTAAGTCTGTGATAGTCTCGTGCACCTTTATCAAAGGGTCCATATGTTTATATTGCCAAAGAAAGGGGCATTGGTTGCGAAGCTGCCAAATTTACCTAAGGATGTTAAAGTCAATAAGTTTGACTCTATTTCAGGTAAAGTCCACTATCTAACTCTGTTAAGTTTCTATTCTGAGATTCTTGATACTTGATGTGACTGGATCACATGGTGATGTTTTAAGAATCAAAGAAAAGTGAAGAAACTTAAAGAAAGTATATGCTGAATCTGATCGCGTAGATGGATTTCTATCGCGTAGTTTGAAAAATCGGATTCTTGAGCTACTTCTCAGGAGTTATGAGATATTGCTTAGGAATAGATAACAACAAGTTTTCATATGGATTGTAAGGATAAGTTTTTTCCGCAAACTTTTAAAATAAAAGAAAATTTTTGATTTTATTTATTTTAAAATATCCTTACAATGGCATTTGAGGAAAGATTGTTGCTTATATGATTCCATTAAGAGCAAGAGTGGAACTATGAAATTGATTCTTTCATTTGTGGTATTGTCTAAATTTACCAAATAAGGAAAGATTCTCATCACCCAAGTTTCAATTGGACCGGAACTTGGAATCATGCAAGTTGTATAGCATGATGAATGAGAACTTTCAAGTTTTGGAAAATTAAGACTAATTACTTGTTCACATGGATGTGTGAGTCAAGTAAAGGACTAAGGGATCGAGTACACATTCTTGTGCACTGGTCAAGTCCACCACAAAAAGATTGATAAAACTATTCGTCATAGTTTACTAAAGCACACTAAATATGATTATACTTACAAGCTTAAGTGTAACTCTGAGACATTGGAAAAGGTTCCAATGTATGGCAGAGCGAATAAGAAGAATCAAATTAGGCAGAAGGATAAAAGTTTCTCAAATCTGAAAAGATGGGAGAGTACTTTAGTATCCGCTTTGTGATCATCTTAATGATTAAGAAACCATAGCACAATTAGTTCTCTAAGAAAATCTTGGTGCATTCTTATGACTAAGAAGAGGAACTTGAATTGTTGAAATGGTTAAATCAAGAAGATGAGTCATACTTCGTTCCAATACAAGTCTTAGAGTCATACTCCAAGATTGTAACTTGAGTGACATGTCTTAAAGAAGGTTTAAAACACTTGTCAAATGTAAGAGTAAAAGTTTTCTACTCTTGTACATTTGAAATTGGTAAGTTGTGATGTTTTGGATAAAACAAAGACCAACTAAGGCCAATTGTGTGAAGTGTTTGTCTTGATTAGAATCCACACTATCTCTTGGATATTTGACAAGGGAGTCTTATAGGTCAAGAGGACAGTGGGAGTCTTAAAGGTCTTGAAAGTCTCAAGAACTAATCAAGAATAAATCCTGAAGTTCTTCACTAGCACACGACTTGAGGTTTATAACCTATCGTGTTGACTTATTCTGTGCCCATTCCAGTTAAAGTTGGCTTTGCATATGAGTTCTTAGAGTTCTCAATTAGTTGCACAACAACTTGGAAGCAATGGTAGGCCCTTGAGCTGCCAGGTGGCAAGAAATTAAGATTGAGTTCAGTCCATATGAGTTTGGATTTGTCATTATCCTTGTCTTGTGACTATGATTTTGACAATTCACATGGATAAGAACACATACACCAGTAAATCTAAGTGTCATAAGGTTTCTCTCCGATTCATGAAAATGATGGTGAGGAAACACTTTCACTAAGTAGATTTTAGCTAGATAGCAATTGTGATATTTGCATTCTCAAAGTCGTTAGTGGAGCGCGTGTGGTTAACCGGCACACTAACCTGGACTTGTGAGAAGTGGCAAAAAAGGTCTAACCATTATGATTACGGCATACCTCTTCATAATTGTTTAGACACACAAGTGTGCTATCTAAGGGAAGGTGTATGATTTTGATAAAGTTTTATCAAAACAATCTAGCATCAGAAATCTGAAATTTGGTAAGAAAGTCAATGAAGTATTGATTTCTAGAAGTCCAGCTGATTTCTGAGTACATGTCAAAGCTAGTGGGAGCATAAGTGTTATGCTAATAATCATCATGTTAGTGGGAGCATGATAATTATGTTAAGTATTGCAAGCTAGCAATGTTAATTATAGAAAACAAAAGTTTCAATTGGGAAAAAGTTGTTTTGCTATAATTAAGGGAGAGGAAATTATACTTCATCTCAAATCTATAAGCTTAGATCATGAGGTTTTAATCATTTAGTCAAGGATATATATATGAATTTCATGTTGGAATGACTCAACATAAGGAAATTCTGTATATGAGTCCATTATTTGCGTTCTAAAATTCGATTATGATTACGGCATCCCTTTTCATAATCTGAATTATGAGAACTTGGCAAATTGAAATGGAAATGTTATAGCAAAAGACTGGTTTAGTCTTTATGTGAGACATCATGAATCGTGTCCCATATGCTTCGGATATAGGATCGATTACATGTGCTATAATCATCCGTTCTAAAATTTTCAAAAATGCCTGGGGCATTAAGAAGGGAAAAGGTTTAGAACTGGATATGACTAAAAGGATTAAACAATTGTCGAGGACAATCTAAGGTTTACCAAAGATTGGTTACTCAAGGACAATTGGAAGTATAGTGATAATTCTGGAAGGACCATATTGACATATTCTGTAAGGAGGCAACTCTTGGTCAGAAGTGATAGTCAAAATGGAATCTGGAAATGTTTCAAAGTTAGAATTTTCAATCTGTGTAAGATTAAGGAAACTTAATGCAAGAAGGATATTTCCAAGGAGTTGATCTCCTTTGGAATACTCTGTAATGACTGTTGCCAAGTCTTTATGACTTTGTGCATAATCATTACGAGAGGATCAATGCATATAAGTTTAGGATCTAACAGATTTCAGTAAATGGCATGAATTTGGAATTCTTGCATTTGCGGTAAGGATTTGGGAGTGTGAAAAGAGAATCATTGAAGTTATGTTCAATGGATCTAGTTCACAAAGTAAAGATCATAGACAAACATAGTATGCATACTTGGTGTATGGCATGACTAGTGTTTAAGAAAACATAGTGTACATGCTTGGAGCATGGGACAACTATTGTTTTAAATTCAAGAATAAAGTTGATAGCTGAAACAGTATACAATGAATAATGTGTAATCATATGGTGATAAATAAAAGGTGTTTTATTTATGTTCAAAGGGTTGATACCATATTGGATTCTATTATTATTGTGTTTCACTTTGCATGTTTTGACTTCCCGAATAAACTGGGTTATTCTTCCAGAATGACTAAGTTATTCAAACCATCCACAGTCGGTCATATGTTGGAAGTAGATATGAATTAAGACTGTCATGATGGGTTGTAGAGGTCTAAGGTGTTGGACAAGGCTACAACAATCATAAGTGCTCATAAAGTTCTGAGTATTGGATTCAACCCGCGCTCGTTGGAATCACTTCATGGATTTTATCACGAGTGATCATGAGACGATAATATCTTATATTCTTCAAACCTAGAGATATGAGTTGTTACTATGAGTTGCTAGTACATTGATTGCACGAAACCACATTTGGTAACTCTGTGCTATAAAACGTGCCTTTGTGTATGATTAAACAAGTAGTAGAACAAGCCATATGAGTCGAAGTTTATCCATTCCTTTTACCTTCGGGATAAAAGCGATATCTGTGGGCCCCTCGATGATTTGATGATGACAAATGGAAGTGCTCGGCCGGGCCAGGACTGATTTGATTTGTTCAATTAGTCAGTCGTCATAAATCGAAAATCGGGAAACAACAAATGGACAGAGAGAATGATTATAATCCATGTCTCAGTCCATATGATATCTAGAATGGAGGAATATATGATCCCTTATCTAATGGACAAGTCACTGACAAAGGTCAGAGTTCATCTACAAGGTCAGAGTTCGACAGAAGCTTTTGAGAGCTACGATTGCCGGTCGGTTCTTGAAGTCATTCGCAATAATAGTTTTAGACTTATCCAAGTGGGAGACTGTTGGATTAATGTCTAAGTCCATAACTATAATTGGTAAGACTTGACCCGACCCGGCATGGTCCATTTGGGTTGCATACCATCATGCACTTGGATGAGAGAAATAAGACACTTATGGTTATTAATATATTATAAGTCCTAGTATATTAATAATAAGAATAATAAGATTATTTAATTAGTATTGATCAAGAATTAATCTAGGATTAATTAAGTGATCAAAAGAAGACTAATTAAATATATGGGTTGATTGTGTAAATCATCCATACTTGTATAGTGGGCTAATGCTCCATGGATAATCAAGTTGGGCTAAAACCCATAGGATGGTCCATGGATGCTCCATGGTGTATTTGAACCCATGGATCCAAGGAAATGGAAAGTCATGACAATTAGGGTTTGCCCTAATTGTAACACTATATAAAGATATTATTCTTGGCAAAATCGGTACTTGAGTGTATGAAGAAAGGGCTAGCCGATTTTGATAAGTGTAGAATTCTCTCAAGCTATTCTAAGTGTTTTGATGATTGTGATTCCATTTGAGGTGTCACACTTGGGGCACTAGGCACTCAAGCTTCATGAAGACTTTCTTCTCCAAAGAGGTATGTATTCTATCTTGCTATAGTCATTGTTTTGTATGCTAGATTAGGATAATACCTTGGAAGTTCTTATTTGCATGTATAATAGAGAAAACATAGATCCAAGGTATTTAGGGTTGCATGTACACTTAGGAGTGTTAGAATGCTCAAAACCCAACACTTTCATATTAGCTTAGCCCATTAACAAATGAGTATTAGCCCACACTTTATAAAATATAATAGCCCATAATTTAATCAGCCTTCTTTTTAATCTCTAAATTAATTCATAATTAATTTAAGACTAAAACTAATTAAATAACATGATTTCATATTAATATATTATAACTTATAATATATTAATAAATCGTAAGTATACAATTCTCATAAAATTATCCATAAATCGTTTGGGTGAAGTGCAACCCAAATGGACCATGCCGGGTCGGGTCAAGTATGTACCAAATAAGTTATGGACTTAGACAGCTTATCCAACACTAGGATCAATGTGAAGTGTTTGTCAAGATAAAAGCTACACTAACTCTTAAATATTTGTTTGTCAATAAATGTTTCTTGACAAGAGAATCTTATATGTCAAGGAGTCGGTGGGAGTCTTAATTGTCTTGAAAAGGTTTCAAGAACAAATCAAGAATAAACCTTATCAATCATCCCTAACACATAACTTGAGGTTTACAACCTATCGTGTTGACACTAATTTTGTTTCTATGGCATTCCAGTTGAGTTAATTATGCATGTGAGTTCTACGAGTTCTCAATGGGTTGTATAGGGGCAAGGCACCTTGTTCAATGGAAAGTACATTGAAATGAAGGGGTGGGCTGTTCAATAACTTGGAAGTAATGGTGGGACCCTTGATGGCAAGAAATTAAGAAGAACAAGTTCTATCCATAAGAAGTTTGAATTTGTCGCTAACATTGTCTTGTAATTATGGTTATGACGAATTCACATGGATGGGAATGTATACACCACAAAATCTAAGTGTCATAAGGTTTCTCTCATTCATGAAAATGGTTGTGAGGAAGCACTTTCACTAAGAGAGATTTTGAAGATAGCGTTATGTGATTTGGGTTTCTCAAATTCAACTATGGTTATGGCATAGCTCTTCATAGTTTGAATTGTGGGAAATGGCAAATGGGTCTGAACATTTTATACTTATTGATATGAGTCCTAGAATCGTTTAGACATATACATATGAGCTGTCCAAGGAAAAGTGTATGAGTTTGAGAAGCTTAGGTAAAGTCTTATCAAAGAATCTAGTATTAGAAATATGAACTTAAGAAATTGTTTTCTAGAAGTTCAGCTGATTTCTGAATACATGTCGAAGCTAGTGGGAGCATAAGTGTTATGCTGGTAAAGAAATAATCATCATGTAAGTGGGAGCATGATTATTATGGTAAGTATTGCTAGTTAGCAATATTAATTATAAAAAAAAAAGAGTTATACTTTGCAAAGTCGTAAGGGTTGAAAAGTTGTCTTGCTATAATTAAGGGAGAGAATATTATGCTTCATTTCAAATCTAAAGGCTTAGATTGTGGAATGTTAATATGTTTAGTCAAGGATACATAGTGTGTTCTCATATTTCGATTATGATTAAGAAATTCCTCTTCAGAGTTCAAATAGTGAGAACGTGACACATAAAATATTATGGCAAAAGATTGATAAAGTTGTTGGAATAGTGTCTAAGGCTGCAACTATATTAGGCAAGTATTTGACCCGGTTGTGCATGGTCCTTTTGGGTTGCCTTCACCATAGAAACTTGATAGGATGATTTATAAAGAGAGAGTAAATATTATTAATATATTATGAGAATAATATAAAGATTAATAATATTGTTATTTGATTAATATACGTCATAGAATTAATTGGAACTAATTTGGTGACTTAAAGAGATTAATTAAATAAGAGGGTATAAACTGTCAATTGTTTGATAGTTAAACTTCAGACTGTAAATCCATATTGATATGCATTGGACGGATTCTAGAAGCTAGGGATAGCTTCAAATCGTCCAAGGGGTTATCTAAGGAATGGATTTGGATAGCTTTAAGAGAAGATTATCCAATTAGGGTTTAGGTTGTAACCCTTAAGGAGTCTACAAGTATAAATAGACCCTATGGCATAAGGAAATCGGTACTTCACCTAAAGTAGAGAAGCCCTGGCCGAATTCCTCCCCTCTCCTCTCTCCGAAATCATCCTCCTTGCTATTTGGTGTTTGTAAGCCATTAGAGGAGTGACAATTGTGACTCTAGAAGCTCCAAGACAACAAGATCAACAAGGAATTCAAAGGTACGATTCTAGATCTGTTTTAACATTGTTCTTATTCCTAAATAGTCATTAGAAGCCTTGGATTCAAAGCATGTTTAATTAGAAAGCCTAGATCCAAGGTTCATATCCTAACTAGCATGGCATGGGGAACATGAATCAAATGAAGCTAGTAGAAATACTTAGCTTGAAGTTGTAGTTAATTGCTTGGAGTTTTAGAGCCTAGCACCAATAATGTGGATGCCTCAAGTGGAAATCACAAATCACCACAAACTTGGAACTTTGAGAGAATAATCACTACTATCTTGAAATCGGCCCTCACCTCAACAAGTGTCAACTAGTGTGATTTCAAGAACCAAAGCCTCCTTTATATAGTGTGATGGATTAGGGTTACTTCCATGTAAACCCTAATACGCATGTCTCTTCATTTCCATGAGATCCATGGGTTAAAGCTCCATGGAGTATCCATGGACTTTTCCCATGCAAGCCTAGCCCATTCCAAATAAGCACTAGCCCACACTATATAAATATAGAAGCCCATATTTAATTTGTAATATCTTTGATCTCTAAATTAATCCTAGATTAATTATAGATCACTACTAATTAAATAATATGATCTTATATTAATATATTAGAACTTATAATATATTAATAAATCATAACTTGTACTATTCTCAAATATTATCCATAAATTGTTCGGGTGAAGTGCAACCCAAATGGACCATGTCGGGTCGGGTCAAGTACATACCAAATATAGTTATGGACTTAGACACTATATCGAACAGTCTCCCACTTGGATAAGTCTAGTAACTATAGTTGCAAGTATAACTTCAGGAACCGATCAGCAATCGTAGCTCTTTAAACTCTGTTGAACTAGAACGTGCCATTTAGATAAGTGACCATATAATCCTCTGTTCTAGATATCAGCCGGACAAATACATGGAACATTGTCTTGCTTATTGTCCAACATTTGTTTCCTGATTTCCGATTTGTTTGACATAGAACTCAACTGAACACATCAATTTAGTTCTGATCGGGCCCGGTACATAGGTCAAAACAAAATCATCGAGGGGCCTAGATATCAGCTTCTAATCCAAGAAGGAACAGATAAACTTCGACTCATATGTTTGTTCTACCACTCATTGAATTACACACAAAAGCACGTTTTATAACATCGAGTTACCAATGCGTTTTCATACAATCAATGCATAACCAACTCGTAAGTAACAAATCATATCTCTAGGTTTGAAGACTTATATGATATTACCGTCTCACGATCACTCGAGATAAAATTCCATGAAGTGATTCCAGTGAGCATGGGTTGAGTCCAATGCTCAGAACTTATGAGCACCCATGATTGTTGTAGCCATGTCCAACACCTTAGACCTCTGCAACCAATCATGACAGTCTTGATTCATACCTACTTCCGACATATGACCGACTGTGGAGGTTTGAATAATATGATATACCAAACATAATTATTCTGGAAGTCAAAACATGCAAAAGAAATATAGTAAACGATTGACAAGAGATAGCAACACTTTACTCATAAATAAAACACCTTTTATTCATCATCAAATGTCAATTACACTTTACAAATTTCATAATTTATCTAACTACTAAAACTTATATCATCCTTCAGCCCTATGCTCCGAGCATGCTGGAGATGCTTAACCCTACTCAGTCCCTTCGTGAGGGGATCTGCTGGGTTCTCATATGATGATACCCTCTTCGCCACGAGGATCCCTTCTTCTATTCGATGTCTGATGAAGTGATATTTTATGTCAATGTGTCTGGATCTCCCATGATTTCTTGGTTCCTTGGCTAAGGCAACCGCACTATTGCTGTCACAGAAAATCTCCATTGGCTCTTTTATAGTTGGTACAACTCCAAGGTCTCCTATGAAGTTCTTTAGCCATATAGCCTCCTTTGCTGCCTCGCTTGCCGCTATATACTCTGATTCACAAGTAGAATCAGCCACTGTCTCCTGCTTGGAACTCTTCCAAGTGATTGCTCCTCCGTTTAAGGTAAAGACCCAACCCGACTGTGAGCGGAAATTATCCCAATCAGTCTGGAAGCTAGCATCACTATACCCTACAGCTCTCAAGTCATCACTCCCACCGAAGGTAAGGACCCAGTCCTTAGTCCTTCGGAGGTACTTGAGGATATTCTTTACCGCAGTCCAGTGTTCCTTGCCAGGGTTCCCTTGATACCTGCTAACCATGCTCAAAGAAAAGGCTACATCAGGTCTAGTACACGTCATAGCATACATGATCGATCCTACAACTGAAGCATAAGGAAGTCGACTCAATTCTGCTATCTCAGCCTCAGTACTAGGGCTTTGTGTCTTACTCAATATGGCGTTACTCTGAATGGGTAACTCACCTTTCTTGGAGTTATGCATGTTGAATTTTTTCAACACTTTGTCCAAGTAGGTACTTTGACTAAGTCCAATTAGCCTTTTACTCCTGTTTCTCAAAATCTTTATCCCTAGGATATAGGCAGCTTCACCAAGGTCCTTCATAGCGAAACACTTCCCAAGCCAGGACTTTACTTCCTGAAGGGTTGGGATGTCATTTCCTATGAGTAGTATGTCATCCACATACAGTACCAAAAAACTGACTATGCTCCCACTAGCCTTGATATAGACGCAAGACTCATCTTCACTCCTTGAAAAGCCAAATTCCTTAACTTTCTCATCAAAGCAAAGATTCCACCTGCGAGGTGCCTGTTTCAATCCATAAATGGATTTCTCGAGTTTACACACTCTATTGGGGTACTCGGTACTGACAAAGCCCTCGGGCTGAACCATGTAAACATCCTCAGCCAACTTTCCATTAAGGAAAGCGGTTTTGACATCCATTTGCCATATTTCATAGTCATGAAATGCAGCAATGGCTAACAGAACCCTAATAGACTTTATCTTGGCCACTGGTGAAAAAGTTTCATCATAATCAACTCCCGGAGTTTGAGAATAACCTTTTGCAACCAGTCGTGCCTTATAAGTGTGTACATTACCATCCATGTCGGTCTTCTTCTTGAAGATCCATTTGCACCCTACAGTCTTACGACCAAGTACATTCTCAACCAAGTTCCAAACTTGATCGTCATACATGGATTGTATCTCACTATCCATAGCCTCTTTCCATTTAGCAGCCTCAGGGCCTGCCATGGCTTCCGTGTAGCTGTTAGGTTCATCCAGACCTACTAGTGTCTCATCACTAATAAGTGTCTCACCTTCCGCAGTAATATGGAAACCATAATAATGCTCAGGTGCATCCCTTACTCTCGTGGAACGCCTCAGAGGTACAGGCACATCAACTGGCTCAACAGGAGTTTCCTCCTCAAGTTGAGGGCTAGGGTTTGAAGTTCCTTCACCACTTGACTCTTGAATTTCTTGAAGATCAATTTGCCTCCCACTGTTTCCTTGGCTTATAAACTCTCTTTCTCGAAAGACTCCTCTTCTTGCTACAAAGACCACATTATCACTAGGTCTGTAGAAGAGGTAACCAAAGGATTGCTGTGGGTAGCCGATGAAAATACACCTCTCGCTTCGGGGTTCGAGCTTATCATGAGTCTTGCGTCTCACGAAAGCCTCGCAACCCCAAATCTTGATGTGGTCTAGTTTAGGTACTTTACCAGTCCACATCTCGTGAGGAGTTTTGGCAACTTTCTTTGTAGGGACCAGATTAAGAATATGGGTGGCAGTCTCTAAGGCATACCCCCAGAATGAGATTGGTAGCGTAGCTCGACTCATCATGGAACGAACCATATCTAACAAGGTTCGATTACGCCTATCAGCTACACCATTCAACTGTGGTGTCCTGGGAGGTGTCAATTGTGAGACAATGCCACATTTGAAGCATCTTAATGTTCCTGCCCAATTGATTCTCGACTTCCTGTTTAAATTCCTTAAACTTCTCGAAAGTCTCTGACTTATGCTTGATTAGGTAGACATATCCATATCTACTGTAATCATCAGTAAAAGTCAAATAATAACGATTAGCATCCCTTGTGGCATGTTTGAATGGTCCACACACATCCGTGTGTACAAGATCCAACAAACCTTCACCCCTCTCACAAGAGCCTGTGAAGGGTGACTTTGTCATTTTTCCAAGTAAGCATGATTCGCAACTATCATCTGACTTTAGGTCAAATGACTCCAAGACTCCATCCTTTTGGAGTTGGCCTATGCGTTTCTTGCTTATATGTCCAAGGCGACAATGCCATAATGTCACACCCCGAAAACCAAAGGCGGAAACGTTCCCGGGGTTGACTCCATGTTGTGTATCAAATCCAATGTACATAGTAATCACAGTAAACAACCATTACATTACATATATGTGAAAGTTTACATTTGGTTCAAAAGTAAATTGTACAAAGTTATACATATATCATATGAACAAAAGAGACGAGTCTTCGGAGCACTCCATCTTCACCAAAAGATATTGCCGGGTACCTGTCTAACTTGGACCTGAGAATACAAGCAGGTTGAAAATCAGCATAAAGCTGGTGAGTTCATAAGCGGTTTTGTTTTGTGAAAATGTATCGATTTCCTTTAGTTTTCTGAAAAGATTTGATATCCAAGAAAATCCCATATTTTCTTATGTAAAGTAGTTAAGTTATTTTTCGTTACAGATATAAGTTAACCCCAGGAAAATCCCATATTTTCCTAATTGTAAGATTTATTGGATAACACATAGTATAGTTTAATTCACAAAACTATAATTTAGACAAAGTGCAAATAGAAAGTATTTTGAAAATCTTGGGACTACATCCCGAACCAGTTATAAGATAATTCGATAAAACCATGGGATCACTATCCCGAAAGTAGATATAAGATAGCTTGATAAAATCATAGGATTATTATCCCGTATAAGATTTAGTTTCAAAACCATGGGATTGCCATCCCGAACGAAATATAGACTCAAGATCATGGGATTATCATCCCGAACGAGATATAGACATAAAACCATGGGATTACCATCCCGAACGAGATATAGATTACAAGACCATGGGATTACCATCCCGAACAAGATATAGATTCTAAACAAACCCTAGCTGTGAATATGTTTATATTAATACGTATTGTGAGTCGGGTAACCATACTGATACGACAACGAGACCTCCTTGACGTTAGTCAGACGTCGAATGATATCCAGAATTTGTCACCCCAGGCGTGCCCGCCTAACTGTAGCTAGCAGTTAAGGTGTGGGATTGTCAGTCCCGAATAGATCTATTCACAAACTCTTCGCTCTCCCTCCAGGAGACTCTGGTTACACTTCCGGAGAGGATTTACTTGATCATCCATAAAGGGTAGTGACTATCTCACAAGCTAGTATTAACTATTCACAGGATTCTCATACGATACCAAACATACAAAGATTTCAAGACATGTTACAGTGAAAATAGATATATACAATGAAACTATCTGGCAAAACATTCGAATGATACGGAGATAAACTGAATCAGACATAGTTTATCTAATAACTTAATACAAATATCAGTAAGTGATATAAAGAGAGACATAGAACCCCAAATTATTCCCATAATAATTTGATTAGTTTGATTATTTTCTTAACTAAAATCCATTTAGTTGTTATTGATAAATCATTCCTTATGCTCAACATAATACATAAGGAGTAAAAGAGTTTATATATTTGCCAGATATTATTTGAAACACATAAATGTTATGATTTGAAAACAGTTTTGGTTTGCTTGTATTCCCCCCCTGAAAACAGTTAAAAAGAGTGAAAAAGGCGTAGGGGTATGAACTCACCGGACGAGAAGTATGACGATTTGGATGCTAAGAGTTGATCCGGGGCTTGTAAATACATGAGGTTCCTAATTATAATGTAAAGATACACATTTGTATCTAATTAGGACTTAGATTGATTGTTGGATAGGGACAATTGCTTCAAGTCGCGAAAACACTCCGATACGAGTGTTTGGAGGGACCCGGGTGGCGTTTAAAGATGTGAAATGACACTAGGGACTTGGGACTTGAGTTTACTCCCCATGAGTAAACTTATACAAGAGTTTTTGGTCCAAAACACCCATTCCCCATGAGTTTACGGCCGTAAACTCATGGTGGGTGTGGTTTAAGGTGCTAAATGACTTCATACACTTAGGGAATAATTTCTAGACTTGGTTTAGGGACTTGGAATAGTTTTAAAACATAAAATAGACCCTTTATATGGGAGTTTACGGCCTAGCATGGCTCCTTGGCCGTAAACTCCTATTTTTCCAAGAAAATGGTGTTAAATGTTGCTAGAACAAATCACATGTGATTAATAGAATTATTCCAAGGCCTAACATGAATTTGTATGGGACATATGAGGGATTTATGGAGTTTACGGCCCATGAAACCCCCTTCATGGCCGTAAACTCTAATATGTGGTGCTACAAGGTGTTTTAAGGTCTAAAACTTGCATGAATGGACTTCTAAAATTCATCTAAAGGCTGTAGGGGTGTTTAGTTTGCATTCTAACACCAAAAATTTTGGAGTTTACGGCCCAAGAACAGGTCTTGGCCGTAAACTCTTAGAAATCCCACAAAAGATGAGTTTAAGGCCTTTAAAGTATTTTTGGTTGGTCCCTTGATTTATTCCAAGGCTTTTGGTGGTGTTGGATGGCTTTCTAACACCTTAGAATTGGATTTATGCCAAGTTTTTGGGGAGTTTACGGCCCAAGCACTATCCTTGGCCGTAAACTCATCTAAATCCCCCAAAAATTAAGTTTCAAGTGTCCAAATGCTAATACCAAGGTCCTATAATTCATATCTAAGCCATAGGGGTGATTTGGAAGGGTTTAAAGGCATGAAAAACCCCATTAACATGAGTTTACGGCCTAAGCTTATGCCTTGGCCGTAAACTCCTTCAAAGTCCTCAAAATCAAAGATTTACATGTTCTAAGTCCATATCTTGAAGTCCCTTAGCCATATCTAAAGTCCAAATGAGTTAAGGAAGGAGTTTAAGGGCTAAAAACCCTTCAAAATGGTGTTTACGGCCTAGGCAGCCTCCTGGGCCGTAAACTCACATATAATGTCCAATTTTATGATTAAGTGTCTAATTTGGAAGCTAAACATGCTATAGATTAAGGCTAGGAAGGTACCTTAAGGATTTGAAGCCTTAAATTTGAGTTTTGGACACTTAATCTTTGGATTTAGGAGAGAGGTTAGAGAGAGAGTAGAGAGAGAAGGAAAAAGCTTCAAATGAGTGCTTTAACACTCTTATATAGTTCCTAAAACTTGGACACGGTGGAATTCTACCCGATACCGGCCTTAAACGATGCTTTGGGTCGCACCCGATTGAGTTTTCGTCACCAGACGAGGATATTTCTAAAACTTAAGAAATAAATGTTTTGGGCTAAATTCATGAGTTCCTAAATGATTTGGACCCTCATTGAATGATAATAAACATAAAATTTTAGTTAACTAAGCCCAAAAACGATATCGGGACATTTCGATTTCCGACGAGTTATTCGGGCAGAACGGGTTTTCGGCGATGAACAACTTCGGGTTGTTACACATAATGATGCTTTCCTATTCCCCATGATCAAGTTTATTCTTCCTTGCTCCACATTCTCACTTCTTCTTAGTCCCTGCAAGTCACAACAAATATGAATACCACAACCGGTATCAAGGACCCAAGATTTAGAATGGGGTGAGTTATTAGATAAGATAGTGTAAATACCTGCATGGTTGGGTTTAACTTTCCCATCCTTTACATCCTGTTGGTACTTTGGGCAGTTCCGCTTCCAATGAGCTTTTTCACGGCAATAGAAGCATTCAGCCTCTTTTGGGTCAGAAGAAGGAGTGATGAAACCTTTCTTGGTTCCACTTGAAGAAGAGCCATCAAGGGTCCGACCCTTGGTACCCTTCGAAGATCTCTTTCTTTTCTTCCCTCGACTTTTCCTGATTGCCAAAACCGGAGTAGAGTTTGGAGTAGGAGTGTTAACAATCGACTTCCCCTTAAGACCTGTTTCTGCGGTCTTGAGAAGTCCCTAAAGTTTGCTGAGTGTGACTTCTTCCTTATTCGTGTGATATGTCATGCGGAATTGATCATATCACGATGGTAAGGAGTGCAAAATGATATCTATTGCAAGATCCTCAGGGAAGTTCACATTAAGCTTCAGCAAACGATCCACATACCTTTGCATTTTCTGCATGTGGCTCGTGACGGATTCCCCGTCCTTCATCATGGCTGTTATCATGGAGCAGATGATTTCATACCTCTCTTGTCTTGCACTTTGATGGTATCTTTCCATCAAATCTTGGTGCATTTCATAAGGGTAGAAATCCTCATAAGACTTTTGGAGTTCCGCTGTCATCGTGGCCATCATGATGCAAGCCACTTTCGTAGCATCCCTTTCAAGTGCCCGAAAGTCAGCGATCTCCTGAGGAGTTGCAGTGGTCTCATAAATCTCCTTAAGCTCCTTGTCAAGGACATATTCTTTGTCCTTGTAGCGGGTAATCATCCTGATGTTTCTGATCCACTCATTGAAGTTGGATCCATCAAAGGTGACTTTGCCACACAAGTTCATAAGGGTAAAGGAGCTATTAGGGTTAGAGCCAGAAGCAACATTGTTTGAAGACATCTGAAAGAAATGGACACGATTAGTTTAGATATTAGGAGAGTCCTTAATAAAACATCCAAATGTAATATTAAGGCTAGGATCCAATCATAATTTATTATAACTTGGAAGAGGTATGTCGTAGTCCAAGCTATAACATATTTGAAAGGTAGGTGAATGACGATTCACCAATTTCCACCACGAAAACCGAAATATTAGATATTAGGTTTTTTTTTATTGGTTCTTAGAAATTCCTAGATTCTTTGAGATTCAATGAACTTTTCAAAGGCATGTTTCAATCTCAAGTGTGCCCTCCAAGTTTTGTGACTGGGATGCCGAGGATCACAAAACGAGGTGTGAAGTAACCATACAAATCACTTGGTATCCTTAAAGTTTATCACTCAATCGATGTGCAGGTAAACCACACACGCTCCATCGATACTATAATAAACCTTAAGTCACCCTTTACCTACCTTGTTAAGTCCAAGTTAGTGTGCCGGTTAACCACACACGCTCCACCAACGACTTAAACAAAGTGTAAAGTGTAATTTCTTGGATTAGCACCATGTTCACATTTTTCCTAAAGTAACTAAGATTGGGAATTTAATAAAACATTTATTTACTTTATAATATTCATCATACTTTTAATGAGAATTTGTAAGTCCTTGTCTTACCCGTTCGGCTAACGACTCTCCACCGGTCAAGCAAGCGGTGGGTGAGAGTGGACACCCATTAAGTTGCCATTTTATAGGCAACAACCTTATACCCACCTTATAGACCGGCTTCGTGAATGAGGCGTACTAGCGGTAAGACGACTTTGTTCTTATACATACATATATATATATATATATATATATATATATATACATACATATATATATATATATATATATATATATATATATATATATATATATATATATAATTAAATCATAATAATATAAGTATAAGGGTTGAATTTTAACTTTTTTAAAATTCTAAGGGTTGGAACTAAAGTTTAACTTGACTTTACTTGTTCCAAAACTTGAGAGCAAGTTTTGTAAACTTTCAAAACTTTTCATTTCTTGTAACTTATGAGTTTATTAGAGTAATAAAATGAAGACTCTTCATTTTTCTAACTCTTGTGTTCTTTTAATGGTTTTTAACTCAAGTGACTTTTGGTTTTCCATAACTTGAGGACAAGTTATGGATACCATTAAAACACATTATGATCAAGAATTAAACTACCACATAGGTTACAAATAATTCCTATGATCATCTAAACATCATAAGAACAAGAACATGAATATGAACACTTTCATGAATCAAAATCACATTTAAAACTTTGTAATTTTGATAACTAGTTGTTGTAAATGAATTAGCAAGACATTACGCCAACTAAAACAAGTTTTCAAGTACCAAAACAGTTTAGGGTAATGTTTCTAATCCATTTCCAGCAACTTAAGTCAAAAATATGGACTCTGTCGACCCTACTCGCCGAGTGCATGAACCTACTCGACGAGTAGGTTGAAGATACAAGTGAACTCGTCGAGTCCCCCCATGGACTCGCCGAGTCCAGCAGTCAGACAGCAAGTTTTTCAACTTTCTCCATAATATTGCAACAAGTATCAAACAAACAAGCCTAGGCTCCAATACCACTGTTGGGTTTTGAGCATTCTAACACTTCCTAAGTGTACATGCAACCCTAATAAACCTTGGATCTATGTTTGTCTAAGATACATGCAAATAATTATTTTTCCAAGGTTCATATCCTAACTAGCATGGCATGGGGAACATGAATCAAATGAAGCTAGTAGAAATACTTACCTTGAAGTTGTAGTTGATTGCTTGGAGTTTTAGAGCCTAGCACCAATAGTGTGGATGCCTCAAGTGGAAATCACAAATCACCATAAACTTGGAACTTTGAAAGAATAGTCACTACTATCTTGAAATCGGCCCTCACCTCAACAAGTGTCAACTAGTGTGATTTCAAGAACCAAAGCCTCCTTTATATAGTGTGATGGATTAGGGTTAATTCCATGTAAACCCTAATACCCATGTCTCTTCATTTCCATGAGATCCATGGCTTAAAGCTCCATGGAGTATCCATGGACTTTTCCCATGCAAGCCTAGCCCATTCCAAATAAGCACTAGCCCACACTATATAAATATAGAAGCCCATATTTAATTAGTAATATCTTTGATCTCTAAATTAATCCTAGATTAATTATAGATCACTAATAATTAAATAATATGATCTTATATTAATATATTAGAACTTATAATATATTAATAAATCATAACTTGTACTATTCTCAAATATTATCCATAAATTGTTCAGGTGAAGTGCAACCCAAATGGACCATGCCGGGTCGGGTCAAGTACATACCAAATATAATTATGGACTTAGACACTATATCCAACAATTATCTTGAAAGAAATCTTGAATAAATCAAATATAGATAATTAGGAAATTAATTGTTAATTGAAATTATTTGTTATTTGATCCTCCATGTTTTAAATGTTTAAAACTTGTCCTCAAGTTTTGAAATTTATATTTTGTGATTAAAAGGTTTTAATTTAGACAACTTAAATTTCAAACCCTAGATTTTTAAAAGGTTTCAAAATACAACCCTATACTAATATAATATTACAAGAATAATATATATATATATATATATATATATATATATATATATATATATATATATATATATATATATATATGTATAACTAAAATGCTAGTCTTACCGTTAGTATGCCTCATTCATGAAGCCGATCTATAAGGTGGGTATAAGGTTGTGGCCTATAAAATGGCGCTTAATGGGTGTACACTCACACCCACTGCTTGCTTGATCGGTGGAGGGTCATTAGCTGAACGGGTAGGATAGGGCAACCTCTTCCTCTCATTAAAAGTATAATAAGTAATACAAAGTAACTACACATTTTTAAAATTTCCCAATCTTAGTTACTTTAGGAAAAGTGAATTGATGCAATCCCATGAAATTACACTTTGCACCCTTGCTAAGAAGTTAGAGGAGCAAAGGTGGCAAAGGGTGATTCATTGTTTATCATAGTTCGATGGAGTGTGTGTGGTTTACCGGCACATCGAATAGGTGATCGTTACAATGAAGGCACCATGTGAATTTGCATGGTAATTCACACCCGCTTTGTGATCCTCGGTATCCAAGTCACAAACAAGAGGGGCATATCGAGATTTAAACATGCCATTGAATAGTTTCAATGAATCTCATCCGAACCTAGGAATTCTCAATACATTTAGGACTTACAGTTAGTTTTTATGGCGGAGAATTAGTGAATCGTCATTCACTTACCTTCAATTTATTTGCATGTTAGATTACGGCATCCCTCCTCTAATATGTAAATGTTGTTGTTGGATCCTAGCCCTAATTTTTCTTATTGGGTGATAATTAGGGATTCTTATTCTAATCTATCTTTGTCCTTTTTCTTTTTGTAGATGTCGAACGCAAACAACGCTGTTGCTAGTTCTTTCACGTTGATGACCCTTTGCCAAAAGGTCACCTTCGATGGAACGAACTTTAGCGAATGGATAAGATACATTCGCACCATTGCTCGCTATGAGGATAAGGAGTATGTCCTCGATGAGAAGCTCGAGAAGATCAACCCTGGAATCGCTACTCCGCCTGAAGTTACCGCTTTTGAAACTCATGAGCGAGATGCAACGAAAGTACATTGCATCATGATAGCCACCATGAACTCCGAATTCCAAAAGTCCTATGACGACATGTACCCGTACGAGATGCATCAAGACTTATTGGTGAGATACCACCAAAACGCGAGACAAGAGCGTTATGAGATTTTCACTAACATGATTTCCGCTAAGATGGGTCATGGAGAATCTCTTACCGTGCACCTGCAAAAGATGCAAAGGTATGTCGACCGCCTTCGCAAGTTAAAGGTTGACTTTGGGGAAGACTTGGCGATCGACATGGTGCTTCACTCTTTGCCTCCGATGTACAATCAATTTAGGATGACCTACCACATGAACAAAGAGGAGGTCACCCTAAGCAAACTCCAAGGTCTCTTGAGGGTTGCTGAGAGCAACTTCAAAGACAAGTCTGTTGCACCAACTCCCAATCCACCTGCTGCTCCTGTCTTGGCTATTGGTCAAGGAAAAGGAAAGAAGAGGAAGGCTTCTTCTAAGAACTATCGCAAGGTTAAAGCCCGAGATGATGCCTCTTCTAGTGGGACCAAAGTTGATCCCACTAAGCCCTGCCCTAACCCTAAGGAGGCAGAGTGCCACCACTCCCACAAGATAAGACATTGGAAGAGAAGCTGCCCAGAGTACCTGCAAGCCATCAAGGAAGGAAAGATCAGGCCATCTTTCGTGTGTATATACATAATTAAATCTAACGATTCTAATCATGCTATTTCTTAGGTTCTTGATACCGGTTGTGGTTACCACATTTGTTCTAATGTGCAGGGACTAAGAAGAAGTAGGGATGTGGAGCAAGGAAGGATCAATCTAATCATGGGGAACAAAAGTGTTGGATTAATGTCTAAGTCCATAACTATATTTGGTATGTACTTGACCCGACCCGGCATGGTCCATTTGGGTTGCACTTCACCGACACAATTTATATGGATAATCTTTTGAGAATAGTATGTTTATGATTAATATTAATATGTTATAAGTTCTAATATATTAATATGGAATCATATTATTTAATTAGTATTGATCAAGAATTAATTTATAATTAATTAAGTGATCAAAAGGAACTAATTAAATATGGACTCTTATATATATATGGAATGGGCCAAGTTCATTTAGGTTGGGCTAAGCTTTCATGGATAGTCCATGGAGTGTTTAACCCATGGATCCTAGGAAATGAAAGGTCATGGGTATTAGGGTTTAACCCTAATCCTCCATACTATATAAAGATGTCTTTGGTTGGTGAAATTGGCACTAGTGTGGATACACTAAAGAAGGGCTAGCCAATTTCACTAGAGAGAACCAAGTAATCATATTCTCTAAAGTATTCCAAGGTGTCTTGGTGATTTGTGATTCCACTTGAGGCTTCCATACTATTGGGGCTAAGCTCTTAAAGCTTGAAGACATCAAGCTACATCAAAAGGTATGTATTCTATCTTGTTACATTCATAGTTTTTGTATGCTAGATTAGGATAATACCTTGGATGTTCTTATTTGCATGTATAATAGAGAAAACATAGATCCAAGGTATTTAGGGTTGCATGTACACTTAGGAAGTGTTAGAATGCTCAAAACCCAACAGTGGTATCAGAGCCACGGGTTGTTTTCTGTTATATTGATGCAAATATTTTATTTTCAAAGTTGAAAAAAAAAACATGAAGTTTGTCAAATTTTAAGATAATTACTTGTTCTTGTGAAAAACTAATTATTTGTAAAATTTGAATAATTTGCTTTATGAGTTGAATTAGGTCAAATTTAATAAAAGATAAAATAATATGATTATTTTATTAGTTTTAAAAGTTTGATCTAAAGAGTTTTATTTTTTGAAACCTCCATAAGTTATGGATATGAAAAGGTTTTTAAAAAAAAAAAAAAAATTTGATTCAAAGTTTTTTTTGGAGTTACAAAATTTGGTGTTAATGTTTTAAAGGATTCCATAACTTAAGAATAAGTTATGGATCACCAAAAGTTTTTTGTGTTACCTTGTTTTATGAGTAAATTTAGATTAATGAATAAAATTATGTGATAGTTGGTTTTAATCCAAATTAATCTAAGAATTGATTCTAAAATGTGTTTTTGTAACTTGTCCTCAAGTTATATGAAAAGTCACATTTAAGAATCATAAAACTCATAAAAATTGGCAAAGGTTACAAAAATGAAGAGTCTAGTTCTAATTAAATGGTTTTATGACTCCATAACTTGTCCTCAAGTTATGGAGGAGCAAGAGTCTCTTCATTTAATAAAATAAAATAAAATAAAAAAAAGGTGTAACCTTAATTAATTCCATAAGTTATAAAATAAAGAAAAGTTAATTCTTTTATTAGTTTAAAGTCTTCCATAACTTGTCCTCAAGTTATGGAACTTGAAGAGTTTTTGGATTAAAACTACTTTAAACACATAAGTTATGGAATTAATTAGTTTTGAATAGTTTCAAAACTTGCCCTCAAGTTTTGGAATTTGTAAAGTTTTCACTTATGAATACTTTAATTCCAAGTTAGCCCTTAGAATTTTAAAAGTTAAAATTCAACCCTTATACTTTATAATATTATAAGTTAATAATATATATATGTATAAGAGTAAAGTCAGTCTTACCGCTAGTACGCCTCATTCACGAAGCCGGTCTATAAGGTGGGTATACGGTTGTTGCCTATAAAATGGCAACTTAATGGGTGTCCACTCTCACCCACCGCTTGCTTGACTGGTGGAGGGTCGTTAGCCGAACGGGTTTGACAGGACTAGAATTCTCCCTTCATTAAAAGTATTAATGATAATACTAAGTAACTAAACTCTTAATAATACCCAATCTTAGTTACTTAGGAAAAATGTGAATAAGGTGCTAACCCATGAAATTACACTTTACACTTTGTCTAAGTCGTTAGTGGAGCGTGTGTGGTTAACCGGCACACTAACTTGGACTTAACAAGGTAGGTAAAGGGTGACTTAATATTTATCATAGTATCGATGGAGCGTGTGTGGTTAACCGGCACATCGATTGAGGGGTAATTTATTAAGGGTACCAAGTGATTTGCATGGTTACTTCACACCTTGTTTTGTGATCCTCGGCATCCCAGTCACAAAACCTGAAGGGCACACTCGAGATTGAAACATGCCTTTGAAAAGTTCAATGAATCTCAAAGATCTAGGAGTTTCAAAACCAATTAAAACCTAATAATTCATTTCGTTTATCTTGGTGGAAATTGGTGAATCGTCATTCACCTACCTTCAAATATTTTATAGCTTGGATTACGGCATACCTCTTCTAAGTTATAAAATAGTTTGTTGGGTCCTAGCCTTAATATTTCATATTGGGTGTCATATTAAGGACTTTAAATCAACTATCTTGAATATCTCCCAAAAGATGTCTGTAATAGACACCTATGATCTTCCCAAATCTAGTGAAACAAGGTTTCCTAAATGAAGATGATGTCCTTTGGAAATCATACTTCTTTCACCTCCTCCAATTATTCACCCCAACCCACAAGTTCTTGAAAAGTTTAAGGTCACTCAAGCCCTATTGGCAAGGCAAGGTCTAGGTGTGAACACATCTTGGAGATGTAGTCACATATTGACAAGCCGGGAGAGTTGGGTGTCAAAGTCTTGAGAAAGTTGGTGGTTCAATCACTTTCTAAGTCACATAGTGAGTTCCTTTGGGACACCTATGAAACAGACTATGAAAAGACCCTTAATGATCTTATCTATTTGTTAAGATCAACTTCCTTAAAACTTGATGGACATTGACCAAATGGTAAAGAGAAAAGCTAAGTCTGTGATAGTCCCTTGTACCATTATCAAAGGGTCCATATGTTTATATTGCCAAAGGAAGGGGCATTGGTTGCGAAGCTGCCAAATTTACCTAAGGATGTTAAAGTCAATAAGTTTGACTCTACTTCAGGTAAAGACCACTATCTAACTCTGTTAAGTTTCTATTCTGAGATTCCTGATACATGATGTGACTGGGTCACATGGTGATGTTTTAAGAATCAAAGAAAAGTGAAGAAACTTAAATAAAGAATATGCTGAATCTGATGGAGTAGATGGATTTCTATCGCATAGTTTGAAGATCGGATTCTTGAGCAACTTCTTAGGAGTTATGAGATATTGCTTAGGAATAGATAACAACAAGTTTTCATATGGATTGTAAGGATAAGTTTTTCCGCAAAGTTTTAAAATAAAAGAAATTTTTTTTGATTTTATTTATTTTAAAATATCCTTACAATGGCTTTTGAGGAAAAATTGTTGCTTATATGATTCCATTAAGAGCAAGAGTGGAAATATGAAATTGATTCTTTCATTTGTGGTAATGTCTAGATTTACCAAATAAGGAAAGATTCTCATCACCCAAGTTTCAATTGGACCGGCACTTGGAATCATGCAAGTTGTATAGCATGATGAATGAGAACTTTCAAGTTTTGGAAAATTAAGACTAATTACTTATTCACATGGATGTGTGAGTCAAGTAATGGACTAAGGAATCAAGTACATAGTCTTGTGCATTGGTTAAGTCCACCACAAAAGATTGATAAGACTATTCGTCATAGTTTACTAAAGTTCAGTAAATATGATTATACTTACAAGCTTAAGTGTAACTCTGAGACATTGGAAAAGGTTCCAATGTATGGCAGGGCGAATAAGAAGAATCAAATTAGGCAGAAGGATAAAAGTTTCTCATATCTGAAAAGATGGGAGAGTACTTTAGTATCAGTTTTGTGATCATCTTAATGATTGAGAAACCATATCAAAATTAGTTCTCTAAGGAAATCTTAGTGCATTCTTATGACTAAGAAGAGGAACTTGAATTGTTGAAATGGTTAAATCAAGAAGATGAGTCATACTTCGTTCCAATACAAGTCTTAGAGTCATACTCCAAGATTGTCATTTGAGTGACATGTCTTAAAGAAGGTTTAAAACACTTGTCAAATGTAAGAGTAAAAGTTTTCTACTCTTGTACATTTGAAATTGGTAAGTTGTGATGTTTTGGATAAAACAAAGACCAACTTAGGCCAATTGGGTAAAGTGTTTTTCTTGATTAGAATCCGCACTATCTCTTGGATGTTTGACAAGGGAGTCTTATATGTCAAGAGGACAGTGGGAGTCTTAAAGGTCTTGAAAGTCTCAAGAAATAATCAAGAATAAAACCTGAAGTTCTTCACTAGCACACGACTTGAGGTTTATAACCTATCGTGTTGATATATCTGTGCCCATTCCAGTTAAAGTTGGCTTTGCATATGAGTTCTTAGAGTTCTCAGTTTGTTGCATAACAACTTGGAAGCAATGGCAGGCCCTTAAGCTGCCAGGTGGCAAGAAGTTAAGATTGAGTTCAATCCATATGGTTTTGGATTTGTCATTATCTTTGTCTTGTGATTATGGTTTGACAAATTCATATGGGTAGGAACTCATACACCATATAAATCTAAGTGTCATAAGGTTTCTCTCCGATTCATGAAAATGATGGTGAGGAAACGCTTTCACTAAGTAGATTTTACGAAGATATCAATTGTGTTATTTGCATTTTCAAAAGTCGTTAGTGGAGCGCATGTGGTTAACCGA
The DNA here is from genome assembly GCF_051521515.1 of Lactuca serriola. Taxonomy (NCBI): domain Eukaryota; kingdom Viridiplantae; phylum Streptophyta; class Magnoliopsida; order Asterales; family Asteraceae; genus Lactuca; species Lactuca serriola. Next base: position 338,240,344 of record NC_136415.1, on the reverse strand, counting down.
CACACTAACATGGACTCGTGAGAAATGGAAAATGCCTAAGCAATTGAGACCATGATTACAGTATCCCTTTTCATGGTTCTTGAAATTGCTTAGACACACAGGTGAGCTATCTACGGAAATGGTGTATGAATCTAAATTTCAGACTGTCCAGCTGATTTCTGAGTACATGTCAAAGCTAGTGGGACCATAAGTGTTATGCTAATAATCATCATGTTAGTGGGAGCATGATAATTATGATAAGTATTGCAAGTTAGCAATGTTAATTATAGAAAACAAAAGTTTCAATTGGGAAAAAGTTGTTTTGCTATAATTAAGGGAGAGGAAATTATGCTTCATCTCAAATCTATAAGCTTAGATCGTGAGGTTTTAATCATTTAGTCAAGGATATATATGAATTTCATGTTGGAATGGCTCAACATAAGGAAATTCTGTATATGGGTCCATTATTGCGTTCTAAAATTCGATTATGATTACGGCATCCCTTTTCATAATCTGAATTATGAGAACTTGGCAAATTGAAATGGAAATATTATAGCAAAAGACTGGTTTAGTCTTTATGTAAGACATCATGAATCGTGTCCCATATGCTTCGGATATAGGATCGATTACATGTGCTATATTCATCCGTTCTAAAATTTTCCAAATGCCTGGGGCATTAAGAAGGGAAAAGGTTTAGAACTGGATATGACTAAAAGGATTAAACAATTGTCGAGGACAATCTAAGGTTTACCAAAGATTGGTTACTCAAGGACAATTGGAAGTATAGTGATAATTCTGGAAGGACCATATTGACATAATCTGTAAGGAGGCAACTCTTGTTCAGAAGTGATAGTCAAAATGGAATCTGGAAATGTTTCAAAGTTAGAATTTTCAATCTGTGTAAGATTAAGGAACCTTAATGCAAGAAGGATATTTCCAAGGAGTTGATCTCCTTTGGAATACTCTGTAATGATTGTTGCCAAGTCTTTGTGACTTTGTGCATAATCGTTACAAGAGGATCAATGCATATAAGTTGAGAATCTAACAGATTTCTGTAAATGGCATGAATTTGGAATTCTCGCATTTGCAGTAAGGATTTGGGAGTGTGAAAAGAGAATCATTGAAGTTATGTTCAATTGATCTAGTTCACAAAGTAAAGATCATAGACAAACATAGTATGCATACTCGGTGTGTGGCATGACTAGTGTTTAAGAAAACATAGTGTACATGCTTGAAGCATGGGACAACTATTGTTTTAAATTCAAGAATAAAGTTGATAGCTGAAACAGTATACAATGAATAATGTGTAATCATATGGTGATAAATAAAAGGTGTTTTATTTATGTTCAAAGGGTTGATACCATATTGGATTCAATTATTATTGTGTTTTATTTTGCATGTTTTGACTTCCCGAATAAACTGGGTTATTCTTCCTGAATGACTAAGTTATTCAAACATCCACAGTCGGTCATATGTTGGAAGTAGATATGAATTAAGACTGTCATGGGTTGGCTTGTAGAGGTCTAAGGTGTTGGACAAAGGGCTACAACACTCATGAGTGCTCATAAGTTCTGAGTATTGGATTCAACCCGCGCTCATTGGAATCACTTCATGGATTTTATCACGAGTGATCATGAGACGATAATATCTTATATTCTTCAAACCTAGAGATATGAGTTGTTACTATGAGTTGATAGTACATTGATTGCACGAAAACGCATTTGGTAACTCGGTGCTATAAAACGTGCCTTTGTGTATGATTCAACAAGTAGTAGAACAAGCCATATGAGTCGAAGTTTATCCGTTCCTTTTACCTTCGGGATAAAAGCGATATCTGTGGGCCCCTCGATGATTTGATGATGACAAATGGAAGTGCTCGGTCGGGCCAGGACTGATTTGATTCGTTCAATTAGTCAGTCGTCATAAATCGCAAATCGGGAAACAACAAATGGACAGAGAGAATGATTATAATCCATGTCTCAGTCCATATGATATCTAGAATGGAGGAATATATGATCCCTTATCTAATGGACAAGTCACTGACAAAGGTCAGAGTTCATCTACAAGGTCAGAGTACGACAGAAGCTTTTGAGAGCTACGATTGCCAGTTAGGTTTGAAATCATACGCAATAATAGTTTTAGACTTATCCAAGTGGGAGACTGTTGGATTAATGTCTAAGTCGATAACTATATTTGGTATGTACTTGACCCGACCCGGCATGGTCCATTTGGGTTGCACTTCACCGACACAATTTATATGGATAATCTTTTGAGAATAGTATGTTTATGATTAATATTAATATGTTATAAGTTCTAATATATTAATATGGAATCATATTATTTAATTAGTATTGATCAAGAATTAATTTATAATTAATTAAGTGATCAAAAGGAACTAATTAAATATGGACTCTTATATATATGGAATGGGCCAAGTTCATTTAGGTTGGGCTAAGCTTTCATGGATAGTCCATGGAGTGTTTAACCCATGGATCCTAGGAAATGAAAGGTCATGGGTATTAGGGTTTAACCCTAATCCTCCATACTATATAAAGATGTCTTTGGTTGGTTAAATTGGCACTAGTGTGGATACACTAAAGAAGGGCTAGCCAATTTCACTAGAGAGAACCAAGTAATCATATTCTCTAAAGTATTCCAAGGTGTCTTGGTGATTTGTGATTCCACTTGAGGCTTCCACACTATTGGGGCTAAGCTCTTAAAGCTTGAAGACATCAAGCTACATCAAAAGGTATGTATTCTATCTTGTTACATTCATAGTTTTTGTATGCTAGATTAGGATAATACCTTGGATGTTCTTATTTGCATGTATAATAGAGAAAACATAGATCCAAGGTATTTAGGGTTGCATGTACACTTAGGAAGTGTTAGAATGCTCAAAACCCAACAAGAAGATCGTCTCCTGTGACCAATATTTTAGTGTATTCTATAGTCCTTAGGAATAATTTATGTTTAGATTTGAACAATTGTTGCTATTCGCCAGAAATGGCTAGAAACATCATTTCATTTCATGGTTTATATAGACAAGGTTTTAGATTTTCGTTTAATAATGAGAATGGTTCTATTTTGGCTTATCTAAATGGTGTCTTTTACTTTGAAGCTATACCATGTAATGGAATTTATGAAACTGTTATGATTGTTGATAACTTAGGAAATGATGTTTTGAACATAGATTCTTCCACTAGTATGGATAAAGCATCCTTGTGGCATTGTCGTCTTGGACATGTCAACAAGAAATGCATAGCCCAACTCCAAAAGGATGGAGTGTTGGAGTCATTCGACCTTAGGGAAGATGACACATGTGAGTCTTGTTTACTTGGAAAGATGACTAAGTCACCCTTCACGAGTACGTGTGAAAGGGGTGAGGGTCTATTGGACTTAATACATACCGATGTATGTGGACCGTTTAGATCAACCACGAAGGATGGGAACCGCTTCTACGTGACTTTTATCGATGATTATAGTAGATATGTGTATATCTATTTAATCAAGAAAAAGTCAGAAACCTTTGAAAAGTTCAAAGAGTTCAAGAATGAAGTGGAGAATCAATTGGGCAGGAAAATCAAGATGCTTTGATCCGATCGAGGAGGAGAGTACCTAACTCTTGAATTTCAAGATTATCTCAAGGAGTGTGGAATAGTTTCGCAATTGACGCCTCCTAGGACACCGCAGTTGAATGGTGTGGCAGAAAGGCGTAATCGAACCTTATTGGATATGGTTCGCTCTATGATGAGTCGTGCTTCACTACCTATCTCTTTTTGGGGGTATGCCTTAGAGACTGCCGCCCATATCCTTAACCGAGTACCTACTAAGAAGGTTGCCAAAACACCTCACGAGATGTGGACAGGGAAAGCTCCCTCGTTGGCACATATCAAGGTTTGGGGTTGCAAGGCTTTCGTAAGACAAGATACTCACGACAAGCTCGAACCTCGAACTGAGCGATGTATTTTCATCGGCTACTGTCACACCCCCGAACCAGACGGCGGAAACGTCCGGGGGCTGTCGTGACTCAATTGAATACCATAACATTGAATATATATGAAACATAATAACATCCGTCACCATGCATTAATATAGTACAACCAGTAGAATTTACATGAAGTACATTGTTTAAACATTACATTCCCAAAAATAAATTGTTCGATTCGTACATCAATAACCTGCGAGCCATCACTGAATATGATTTCCTTTGGTTCACTGGTTCCCTGAGAATACAAGTATTTTGAAAAACGTCAACATATGAAATGTTGGTGAGTTCATAAGTAGTGTTTGAAATCCAATGTTTGTATTGTTTGAAAACCACCAGAAAATCCGATATTTTCTGAAAAGAAAAGCTTTTGAAAACGTTTGTGAAGATCCATAGGTATGCTTGTTTGTTTCTATACTTGTAATAAAAAATTGTTCATTGAAGTTGTATGCATTTCAAATCTGTATGTATTGAAAACCCTAGGAAAACCCGATGTTTTCCTAATTCCTTGAATTCCATGAAGTTACATTGAAACCATTGCATAGCGTGTAGTGTCAGTCCCAGGCGACGTTGGATTATTTTGAGCATGATTAGTTGCTACAAACACGCATTACACAAACGACCAGTTTATAGCTATACTAACGATCCCGTAGGCGTCGTCCGTACTAATCACGTTATCCAACCGCCCTGACTATGTGTAGTCCCACATCCGAAGAGAAAGAGGACACGAAGACCTCGATGACTCCATTAACCGGTTGGGGATAAAAATGTACGAGGGGTCCCCGACCCGCCTCGCATGAAATGTAGACTTTACTAGCAATACCAAAGGGCCCTTGGGGACCAGTAGTATACAAGCCATTGAAAGTCCATTTACGTCGTGTCAGATCGGTAAAACCCAACACTTCGTAAAATAAATGTCTTCGGTCCTTAAGATCAGGTCATTGGGCTAGCTAGGCTCAACGAACAAGATTTTACACTTTTGGGGCCCAAAGATGGTGCGTAGACGTCTGTGCACACTCGCATGTATAATGAATTAACAAACGTTATTAGTACGAATCGTAGTGTCGTAGTGTCGTAGTGTCATAGCGTCGTAGTGTCGTAGTGTCATAGCGTCGTAGTGTCGTAGTGTTAGTAGTTGCGGATTTCTATTGGTTCGAGACCGAACCAATTCGTTTAACAACGACTTTTGGTATTGTAATGTATTGTATTTCGTCGATAGTCGCGGTGCCATCATTTGATCAACTTGCATGTATTGAATTAGCCTTGTAATTTTTCTGTTTTCAGCCCCTCATTGTTTGTAAAATTTACTTTTTCACCCCTTTATTTAAATAATTTCCGGTTTGGTCCTTAAATCAATTTTCTTGACATTTTAACACCAAAAATTATTGAAATTAATATTTTTCAGCATATTTTTCATAGAAAACAGTTTAAGTCCCTGAAATTTCAGTTTTCTCGGTTATAACCCTTCTTTTTCACAATTTTGTCAATTTTTGGCCCAATTTGTAAATTTTTTGCAACTTTGGTCCTTTTTAAATTTAAAAAGCATTTTAAACCTTTGAAAAGGACTTGGAACACTTATAGTCCACTGTTTTACAGAAAAACACAGTTTTGGCCCTCCAAAACAGAAAATCTCGCATAATGGGCCTCATTGGGCCGAAAATGTCATTTTTAGTCCATTAAGCTTGAAATTTATGTTTTTAATCCTCTAAATGAGTATATTTCCAGAAATGGTTTTATTGAAACTGTTTTGACACACCTCATCCATCAGAAATCGTGATATGTCAATTTGGGCCCTTAAATTTGGTATTTTTCACATTTTAGGTCCAAAAATTGTGTTTTTAGCCCAAAGAAATTGTTACTAAGCCATTTAGCTATTTTTCTAGAAACACTTTGTATGTAGAAATACATTTGATGCTAAAATCATTTAACATAAGATATATCTCGGTTTTGAGGGGTTTTATGGCTAGATCCAACATTTTAACACACAAAAGCACACATATAAGCATGGAAATCATACAAAGCATACAATACACATGTAGATCTACACATTCACTTGTATTCCCCCCCCCCACAAAACTCATAAAAACAGAAAATAGAGGGTATGAAGCTCACCTCGGGTGTGGGGGTTCGGTTTTGCAAAGAAAATGGAAGGAAAATGAAGTGATTTTCGGCCTTAGCACCCTTCCTTGGTAGATCTCGAGTTTGGTGACTTCTAAGGTGTATGATCACAAGTTGGAATGGATTTAGAAGAGGTTTTTGATGGAATGAAATAGTTAGATCATGTATATAAGCAAATACTTACCTAAGATGGTGATTAGCTTGAAGGATTCTCTTGAAAGCCTCTAAAAATCTCGAAATTGTGGAGAGGAAGGAGAGAGTTTCTTGAGTGTTCTTGAGAGAGTTTGTGAGATTTTTGTGAGTGTGTGTGTGTTTGCATATGGCCGAGAGTGAGAGAGGGGAGAGGATAGAAGTGATTTTGAAGTGATGCTTGCTTGGAAACATGAGTTGTGTGCATGGAAACCCAACAAATAAAAGTGAGGTGGCAATCCCAAAGTCAACTCTCCCTTTTTCCTTGGGCTTGGGCCGAGAATGGAGAGGGAAGAAAGGATTTTTGGGCTTTTTGCCCCTAAGCCCAATATTAGAGTTAGTTTGGGTGTTTATTGGCCTTATAAAATAAAATTGTGATTTTTATGCTTTAATAAGCTAGATTAGGTTAATCATGGATCAAAGCTTTTAATTTATTTCATTCTAGGCCCCATATGACCCAAAATGTTGAAATAAATAAATGTGGGTCCAATTAGAGCCCAATTAGGGTTCTAAGCCCATGATAGTCTAATTGGAAGCTTATTGGTCCATTTGGATCCAATAAGGGAGTCCTAGTCCAAAATGGACTTAAGCAAGGACTTCTAGGGTCTCCAATTGTTTGATGACTATTTGTAGCACTTGTATGATGCATTTGATTGAAGTTTTTGGAAGTCATAATCATAGGTGTTACACATGTTCTTAAGTTTTTGATTCATATTAGCTTGAGTGTATAGATTACATGACACAAAATTTCCAGTTGTGACAGCTACCCGCAGACATCTTTTGGATATCTCTTCTATAGACCGAAGGACAATGTTGTCTTCGTTGCGAGGAGAGGAGTTTTCCGAGAGCGAGAACTCATAGGCCAAGGAGACAGTAGGAGGCAAATCGAGCTTGAAGAGATTCAAGATTCGATAGATGAAGGAACCTCTACCGCTAGCACTCAACCCGAGGAGGAAACTCCGATTGAACCGATTGACGATTCCTTACCTCTTAGACGTCCCGATAGAGTTAGAGTTCATCCCCAGTTTTATGGTTTTCATATTACTACCGAAGGGGACACGTATATTAGTGATGGTACACTAATAAATCTTGATGAACCTAATAGCTATAAGGAAGCCATGTCAGGCCCGGAGTCTGCAAAATGGAAAGAGGCAATGGATAGCGAGATCCAATCCATGTATGATAACCAAGTTTGGAATTTGGTTGATTATGTGCCCGGACGTAAGACCGTTGGGTGCAAATGGATCTTCAAGAAGAAGACCGACGTGGATGGAAACATACACAGATATAAAGCGCGATTGGTTGCGAAGGGCTTTACTCAAACTCCCGGAGTTGACTATGATGAGACCTTCTCACCAGTTGCGAAGATAAAATCTATTAGAGTGATGCTATCTATTGCCGCATTTCATGATTATAAGATTTGTCAAATGGATGTCAAGACCGCTTTTCTTAACGAAAAGTTGGCTGAGGATGTTTACATGGCTCAGCCAGAGGGGTTTATGGATCCGAAGCATCCGAATAGAGTGTGTAAGCTTGAGAAGTCCATTTATGGACTTAAGCAAGCGTCTTGCAGAGGGAATGTTTGCTTCGATGAGAAAGTCAAAGAGTTTGGATTTGTACGAAGCGAAGACGAATCATGTGTATATGTCAAAGCCAGTGGGAGTATAGTAAGCTTCCTCATTCTATATGTCGATGACATATTACTCATAGGAAACGACATCCCGACTCTGCAGGAGATTATGTCCTGGCTCGAGAAATGCTTTTCTATGAAGGACCTCAGAGAGGCTTCCTACATTTTGGGAATAAGGATAGTAAGAGAAATAAGTAAGAGACTAATTCGACTTAGTCAGAATACTTACTTTGAGAAAGTACTAAAACGTTTTAGTATGGAAAACTTGAAGAAGGGAGAATTACCGATACAAAGTAATGCCAAGTTGAGTAAGACTCAAAGTCCGAGTACCGAAGCTGAGATAGCAGAAATGAGCCGAGTACCATACGCTTCCGCAGTTGGCTCAATCATGTACGCTATGACTTGTACTCGCCCTGATGTAGCCTTCACTTTGAGCATGGTTAGCAGATATCAAGGGAATCCTGGCATAGCACATTGGATTGCGGTGAAGAATATCCTTAAGTACCTTCGGAGGACGAAGGAATGGTTCTTAGTCCTCGGAGGGAGTGATGACTTGAAGGTGCGAGGGTATAGTGACGCCAGTTTTCAGATCGACAAGGACAACTACTGTTCGCAGTCGGGCTGGGTCTTTACCCTGAATGGAGGAGCAGTGACATGGAAGAGCTCCAAGCAGGAAACCGTAGCTGATTCAACGTGCGAATCAGAGTACATTGCAGCGAGGGAAGCGTCGAAGGAGGCAATATGGCTGAAGAACTTCATCGGTGATCTTAGAGTTGTACTTGCCATAAAGGAGCCCATGGAGATTTTCTGTGATAACGAAGGAGCGGTTGCCTTGACCAAGGAACCGAGGGATCATGGTAGATCAAGACATATCGACAGAAAATATCACTTCATTAGACATCGTGTAGAAGAAGGACAACTCGTAGTGAAGAGGATATCATCAGAAGATAACCCAGCAGATCCGCTTAAGAAGGGACTGAGTAGGTTAAGCACTTGCAGCATGCTAGGAGTAGTGGGCTGAAGGATGATATTAGCATAGATTAGATAGTATTAGAAGCGTGTAATAGATAAATGTAATTAACATTTGATGATTAAATAAAGGAGTTTTATTTATGAGTAATGTTACTGTCTTATGTTAATTGTTTAACTATTGTTTCACTTAGCATGTTTTGACTTCCAGAATAATTGAGTTTATTAGGAATAATCGAATTATTCAAACTGTCCACAATCGTTCATATGTTGGAAGTAGATATGAATGAAGTTTGTCATGAATTGGTGTGTAGATTGTTTAAATGGTGTTAGACATAGCAAAGGGTTGCTGCAACGTTCATGAGTGCTTATGAACTAGTTTTGAGCATTGGAACAAACCCGCGCTTGCTGGAATCACCTTATGGAATATGATATAAAAGGGTGATCGCAAGACGATAATATCATATAGTCTTAAAACTTAGATATATGGTTTGTTATTTGTTAATTGATTGTACATTGATAATGCAAAAACGCATCAGTAACTCGGTGTTATAAAACACATTGTTGTGCATAGTTGGTTAATGAATAAGTAAATGCATATAAGTCGAAGTTTATTTGTAACTTTTATTTAAGAAGGTAAAAGCGATATCTCGGCCGCTCGATGATTTGATTTGACTTATGTGCCGGGCCCGGTGAGAACTGAATTGATGTGTTTGATTAAGTTCTATGTCAAATAAATCAGAGATCGAGAAACCTAAATGCTTGACTAACCATTCCATAGGATTGTCAGCATGATATCTAACAGAGGACTGTACGATCCCTTATCTAAAAGACAAGATTGATTAGATCAGAGTTTGACAGCGTCTTTGAGAGTTACGATAGCAAACCGAATTGTACTTGCGCATATAGTTACTAGACTTATCCAAGTGGGAGACTGTTGGAATAGTGTCTAAGGCTGCAACTATATTAGGCAAGTATTTGACCCGGTTGTGCATGGTCCTTTTGGGTTGCCTTCACCATAGCAACTTGATAGGATGATTTATTAAGAGAGAGTAAATATTATTAATATATTATGAGAATAATATAAAGAATATTAATATTGTTATTTGATTAATATAAGTTATAGAATTAATTGGAATTAATTTGGTGACTTAAAGAGATTAATTAAATAAGAGGGTATAAACTGTCAATTGTTTGATAGTTAAACTTTAGACTGTAAATCCATGTTGATATGCATTGGACGGATTCTAGAAGCTAGGGATAGCTTCAAATCGTCCAAGGGTTTATCTAAGGAATGGATTTGGATAGCTTTAAGAGAAGATTATCCAATTAGGGTTTAGGTTGTAACCCTTAAGGAGTCTACAAGTATAAATAGACCCTATGGCATAAGGAAATTGGTACTTTACCTAGAGTAGAGAAGCCCTGGACGAATTCCTCCCCTCTCCTCTCTCCCAAATCATCCTCCTTGCTATTTGGTGTTTGTAAGCCATTAGAGGAGTGACAATTGTGACTCTAGAAGCTCCAAGACAACAAGATCAACAAGGAATTCAAAGGTATGATTCTAGATCTATTTTAACATTGTTCTTATCCCTAAATAGTCATTAGAAGCCTTGGATTCAAAGCATGTTTAATTAGAAAGCCTAGATCCAAGCATTAGGGTTTTGCATGCGCACATAGGAAAGTTCTTATGGCTAAAACCCATCAAAAGCATCATATCTTTATGTAAGATATTATGCATCATGTCCCATACACTTCGGGTATAGGAATAATTGCATATGCTATAATATTTGACCATTCTAAATTTTTCCAAATGTCTAGCGCATTAAGAAGGAAAAAGGACAAGAATCGGTTTTGACTAAGATAATTGAACAACTATCAAAGGACGATCTAAAGTTCACTGAGGATTGGTTGCTTGTGAGTAGTTGGAAGTATGGTATTGAATGGATAATGACTGACACCCTAATCTCTACACCTATATAAACACCCCTTTGGCACATGAATTCGTCCATGCCTTCCTAAAGGGTTCTTAGGGCCGATTTCATACCTCCTCCCTCTCTCTCTTGTCTCTCCATTTGCTCTTGGTGTTTGGTACTACACTTATGGTACTTGCTTTCAAGACTTAGGGTTTGAAGATTTGAGTTGTTATTGCAATATAACAACAAGAGGTATGTGATCTAATATTCTATGTGTATTTCGAAAATACTAGGGCATATTAGTGTTTCTTTATGTGTTCATAATGTTGTGTATCTAATAGTTAAAACATAGATCCAGTTCTAGGGTTGCATGCACATATAGGATTGTTTGTACAAAACCCATCACTTATGGCTAAAACCCATCAGTGGTATCAGAGCCTTGATTGTTTTCTATTGTATTGATGCCTTGTTTATTTGTGCAAGATTTGAAAATTGTTTTTTGTGCCCCTGACTGATGAACTCAGCGAGTTCCATAGTGGACTCGACGAGTGTGACAACCCGAAATTTCCATTCTGTACAAACAATATCAAGTCAATAGAAGTTAGAACGAATGCAGTAAATTTTCAGACTTTTGGTATAAGTTTGAGTATTTAAGGATTTACACTTAAAGAGATATCAGGAGAGAGGATGCACTAGGGTATTGTGCAACTCTGTTATTCCAAAACTCTATGATATAGAGTTCACTGCCTAAATAAAATATTTTCTGCCAAAAAGCATAGGGGTATATATATGGTCCTTAGCCATATTTATTCATTTGTTCCATTTCCAACTAGAGAAAAGCCAAATTCTCTCTCACGGATCTTCGGCCTTTCGTCCCAAATCGTGAGTACTTCTATCTAAGTGTATTATAGAGCTTGATATGTGTCTAATACACTAGAAATCATATGAAAACAACAAGATCAAAGAGTTTACGGCCCAAGAACATCTTGGACCGTAAACCTTTCTTTAAAGGGCCAAAAGTGTGCTTTAACAATAATGATATGGAACTATTCATTGTTAAAAGCATGTGAATGTCAAACAATTTAGCGATAATATTTCATTCCATTTCTGGCAAATAACAACACTTATTCAAATCTAAACTAAACCCACTACTTAGCGATAAAGTATAAACTCCAATCTTGGTGACAGGTAAAGCTTTCCTATTCTTTCTTGCTCCACATTCTCACTTCTTCTTAGTCCCTGCAAAGCAGAACAAATATGAATACCACAACCGGTATCAAGGACCCAAGAGTTAGAATGGGGTGAGTTATATTGATGTGTCACAATACACCACAAAATCTTCCATCCCTTCTGGGAGGGCTAGAATCGGGGCTTCGCACAATCTCTGGCGAAGTGTCTCAAATGAGGTATGCTGCTCTGGTCCCCATGAAAAAGAAACACCCTTCCGAGTCAACCTGGTCAGTGGCACGACGATCTTGGAGAAATCCCTGATAAACCTTCGATAATAGCCGGCCAATACTAGAAAGCTCCTGATCTCGATGGGCGATCTTGGCACCTCCCACCTCATGACCGTCTCAATCTTGGCCATATGGACCAAAATCCCATTCTGGTTGACGAGATGCCCCAAGAACTGGACCTCTCGTAACTAGAACTCACACTTGAAGAATTTCGCATAAAGCCTCTCTAATCTCAGAACTCCAAGGATCTCCATCAAATGCTCCTCATTCTACTCTCTAGATCTCGAATACACCAAAATATCATCAATGAACACGATCACCGACCGATCCAGCATCGGCCTGCACACCCTGTTCATGAGATCCATGAATGCTGTTGGTGCATTGGTGAGCCCAAAAGGCATCACCACAAACTCGTAATGCCCATAACGAGTTCTGAATGCCGTCTTCTGGACATCTTCATCCCGAACCCTCATCTGATCGTAACCCGACCTCAAGTCTATCTTGGAGAACAAAGACGCCCCCCGCAACTGATCAAACAGATCGTTGATCCTTGGTAACGGATAATGGTTCTTGACCGTCAACTTGTTCAACTACCAGTAATCAATACACATCCCGGTGTGAACCATCCTTTTTCTTGACAAAAAGGATCGGCGCTCCCAATGGCGAGCTACTCAGTCGAATAAACCCCTTCCCCAGCAGCTCCTGAAGCTGCGAGGATAACTCCTGCATCTCTGGCGGTGCAAGGTGATAAGACACCTTGGCGATAGGCGCTGCTCCCGGAACCAAATTGATACAAAACTCCACTTGCCTCTCGGGAGGCACACCAGAGAATTCCTCAGGGAAAACATTTGGGAACTCACACACTATCAGAACCTCATCAATCGAACTTGGCCTCCCAGCAGCCACTCGCGTGTCCATCACATAGGCTATGAACCCGTTGCAGCCCTGCTGCAAACTTTGTCTCGCCCTGGCAGCCAAACAAAATGCTAACCCACATCGGGTACCCTCTCCGTACACCGTAAGTACTCCCCCACTAGGGTCTCGTACTGTCACCAACTGACGCTCGCAGTCTATAACAACTCCAAATCAGCTCAACCAATCCATACCCACTATAACACATACGTCCCCCATCGCAATCGGGACTAGATCTATCGGGAACTCCACACCGAAGATCTCAAGTACACATCCTCGAATCACATCTGTAGCATACACCGCTCGGTCGTCAGCTATAGAAACTCGCAGAGGTCAACTCAACACCTCTCATCGGATACTAATGTGCTGACTAAATGCCAAGGAAAAAAATGACCGACTCGCACCCGAGTCAAATAACAGCAAAGCAGGTACATAATTCACAAGAAAAGTACCTACGCATATCATCATATAAGCATAATATCTCAACTCAACAAAAATAAATAAAGAATACATACCTGCCACAACATCGGGCGCTGCGCGGACCTCCTCTGCTTACAACTGGAAAGCTCTCCCATGAGCCTTCGGTGTCTCAGCCTTCACTGGCCGAACCTCGGTAACCCTAGCAGCAGACGCAGATCCCTGTGCTATCCCCTGATGCAACTGCGGGCACTCGACCTTCCGATGGCCAGTCTGGTTGCAATGAAAGCAAACCATAAATCCCTTGGGGAAATCCTTGGCGATATGACCCTCCTTTCCACCTTTGTAGCAAGCACCCGATTGACAAACCCCATCACGTCCCTTGTCTCACTTCCCAGAAGTGCGGCCCTTCTGGCATCCAGACCTCGAATCAGTGGACTTGGTCTGCTTGGTTGCTGGCTGAGACTGTGCCGACCGTCGATCCACCCTATGAGACTTGGCCTCCTCCCTGGCCTAAGTCTCCAACTCAATCTCCCTCTTCTGGGCATTTTCCTGCAGCTCAGCAAATGTCCGGTACGTCGAGTTTGACACGAACTCCCGAATGTCTCTCCTTAGAACGCCCAAATACCGGCTCATACGTGCCTGCTCAGTAGACACCTGCTCAGGGCAGAACATCGTCCTCTTATGAAACTTCCTGGTAATCATAGTAACCAAATTAGTACCTTGCTTGAGGGTCAAGAACTCCTGAAACAACCGTTCCCTCTCCACCGGGGGAACATACTAATCTCTGAACATGGTGGTGAACCTCTCCCAGGTCACCTCTGAAATCTCTACAACTATGAAGCCTGCCATCATGAACTTCCACCATTCCTTCGCTCCGAAGTGAAGATGGTTCAACGTGAATCGAACCCTCATATGCTCCGGACATGAACACGTATAGAAGCATCCCTCAATATCAACAATCCATCTTATCGCAGCGATCGGATCCTACGTCCCATCAAACTCGGGTGGCTTCGTGTTGCTGAACTCCCGAAACAACAAGGAGTCACCTCCCTGAGGCCTAACAGTAGCCACAGCTGCGGTAGCTGCAGCAACAGCAGCCTCAGTCACCGCGGCATACCGCTCATTGAAAGTCTCAATCAGTGTGGTCTTGATAGACCGAAACATCTTCGGAATCTTGGCCCTGATCGCCGCCGCCACCTCAACGTGGATCATCTGACAAAGCTCCTCGTCACTCACACCGCTTGCCTCAGGTCTGTGGCGTGTCCCAACCATGATGTCTCTGAAATATAACATAATAATATCAAAGACTCGCTCGAGCATGCTCACACTCGATAACTCGGCCCTACTTGTTCCTTAGTACCCAAAGGATTCTTACTTAGAGTGCGCACTGCTCCAGTGTCTTGAGTAGTACAGGCCCTTATACTACCGTCTACACCGCATCAATATTCACCCTAAGTCCTCCTCCTTGGATCGCAGATCACAAGTACTGTATATCTCATTGGCATATGCTACCCTTCGGTAGACCTCTTATCATATTATTTAATTACTCTTGATCTAAAATTAATCTAGAATTAATTAAGTGATCAAAAGTGTGACTAGTTAAATATGGACTCTTGTATTTATATAGTGTGGGCTAATGCTTATTTAGAATGGGCTAGGCTTGCATGGTAAGTCCATGGATAGTCCATGGAGCTTTAACCCATGGATCTCATGGAAATGAAAGGTCATGGGTATTAGGATTTACATGGATGTAACCCTAATCCACCACACTATATAAAGGAGTCCTTGGCACTTGAAATGACACTAGTTGTGTGTGAGAAAAGGTGGCCGATTTCTAAAAGTATTCATACTCTCCCAAAAGGTTTCCAAGGTTTGTGGTGATTTGTGACTTCCATTTGAGGCATCCACATTCTTGGTGCTAGGCTCTCAAACTCCAAGCAATCAACGACTACTGAAAGGTATGTAATTCTACTAGTGTTTTATGATTCAAGTATCCCATAACATGTTAGTTAGGAAGTAAACCTTGGAAAGTTATTATTTGCATGTATCTTAGAGAAAACATAGATCCTAGGTTTCTAGGGTTGCATGTACACCATATGAGTGTTAGAATGCTCAAAACCCTTTCAGTGGTATCAGAGCCTAGGCTTGTTTTCTGGATACTTGACTTGTTTTTCAAAACCAACATCTGTCCAGACTAGAAAAATCATCGAGTTCTGGCCAAAAACACGCCGAGTTCATGAGTTAATACATGAACTTGATGAGTTCCTTATAGAACTCGATGAGTTTGTCTTCCAGTTTGTAGTTTTTTGAGTTTTGCTGCTGGAAATGGACTAGAAACATTATCCTAAAGTGTTTTGGTCTTATAAAACTTGTTTTAGATGGTGTAATGGTCTTATAAAACTTGTTTTCAAAGGCTATTATCAAATTTTCAAGTTTTGTATGGTTTATTTATGATTCTTGAAATTGTTGATATGAATGTTCATCAACTTATGAGTTCAGAAGATCATAGGAATTATTTGCAAATAGTTTTTTAGTTTAATTCACGATCTTGATATGT
This sequence comes from Lactuca serriola, assembly GCF_051521515.1. Taxonomy (NCBI): domain Eukaryota; kingdom Viridiplantae; phylum Streptophyta; class Magnoliopsida; order Asterales; family Asteraceae; genus Lactuca; species Lactuca serriola. The sequence continues at coordinate 338,224,215 of NC_136415.1, read as the reverse complement.
TTTAATGGAATCCATAATTTGTCCTCAAGTTATGGATTACCAAAAGTCCATTAAAGAAACACATAAGTTAAAAAAAATGAAAAGTCTCTCATTTTAATAAACCATTAACTCATAAGTTATGAAAGATGAAAAGTTTTGAAAGTTACAAAACATACCCTCAAGTTTTGGAACATGTAAAGTCACTTTAAAAATTTAGTTCCAACCCCTAGAATTTTAAAACATAAAATTCAACCGTTATACTTTATAATATTATAATTAAATAATATATATATATATATATATATATATATATATGTGTGTGTGTGTGTGTGTGTGTGTGTGTATAAGAACAAGTCGTTTTACCGTTAGTAGGCCTCATTCACGAAGCCGGTCTATAAAGGGGGGTATAAGTGTAACACACAAAATTTTCAAATAATTTTTCACAATTTAAAAACACACTTTCTTTCATAATTGTTATAAAAATATCATTGTATCACAACAATCCATAACATCACATCCCAAGATCATAATATGTAAAAACTCCTCGTGTGTGTACTAATCAAGTCGGCGCATTCCCGCGATCCTCACTGGTACCTGAAACACATAACACAACACTATAAGTATAAATGCTTAGTGAATTCCCCAAAATACCACACACAGCACATAGTAGCCTATAACGACATAAATTTTCGAAACAATTTTTCACATTTTAAAAAACATACTTTCATTCATAATAGTTATAAAAATATCATTGTATCACATAACAACCCTTAACATTACATCCCAAGATCATGACATGTAAAACTCCTCGTGTGTGTACTGATCATGTCGGCGCCTTCCCGCAGTCGTCACTAGTACCTGAAACACATCACACAACACTATAAGCATAAATGCTTAGTGAGTTCCCCAAAACACCACATACCACACATACGCCTTTCCAGGCCAAAACTCTATGGGATCTTCCGATCCGAGTGTCTCAGGGGACTTCTGTCCCGAACTCCGATAAACCTTCCGGTCCTACCCGTATCGACCTTCCGGTCCGTAACCTCTTGACCTTCCGGTCTATATCATCTTGACCTTTCGGTCCATACCATACATAACATACATAGCACATACATATCACATAACATATAACACATACATCTCATAGCATACAAGACCTTCCGGTCACACATAGGTACCCTTCGAGGTATAGTATAGTGAGAAGACTCACCTCGGTATCTCAGATAGTGTAACAACCCGAAGTTGTTCATCGCCGAAAACCCGTTCTACCCGTAAACTCACCGTTTATCGATTCATTCCGATTTCATTTTTGGGCTAAATTATTTAAACTTATGTGTTTATTTAATACTAATGGGTGTCCAAACCCTTTAGGAACTCACGAAATTAGCCCAAAATGTTTATTTTAGAAATTTTAGAAACGCGCCCACCTCGGGAGCGACCAAAAGCCCCGTTTAATGCCGGTATCGGGTAGAATTCCTCCGTGTCCAAGATTTGGGACCTATTTAAACATGTTTAAACATTCATTTGAAGCTTTTGCTTCCTCTCTCTACTCTCTCTCTAACCTCTCTCCTAAATCCAAGTTTAAGGTTTCAAATCTCAAATTTAAGGCTTCAAATCCCTAAGGTACCTTCCTTAACTCATTGTATATCATATTTGACCTTCAAATTCGGGATTAAAACATTAATTAAGGCCTTGTATATGAGTTTACGGCCCTGGAAGGAGCTTAGGCCGTAAACACATAATTAGAGGGTTTTTAAGCCCTAAAACCCTTCCTAGACCCCAACAAGACATAGATATGACTTCTAGAATATTGGTTTTAGCCTTAGAACACTTTAAACATAAATTTTGAGGGACAAATGAGAGTTTACGGCCAAGGCTTATGCTTGGACCGTAAACCCTTCAAACATGGGGAGTAAACTCCTCTAAAAGTGTTAAAATGCCACTTTAACACACCTAAAGACTTGGTATAAATTCTAGAAGTGTCTACAAACAAGTATTGGACCTTAAAACATAATAAAACACACATCAAGGGAGTTCACGGCCATGAGGGGGGGTTCATGGGCCGTAAACTCCAAAAACCTTGTCCAAAGTCCCTCAAAAATCCCTACATGGCTAGGAAAAATCATTAGAATCACATGTGATTAATTTGGAGACATTAAAACACTTATTCAAGGGGGTATAGGAGTTTACAGCCGTAAGCTCCATGCTAGGGACGTAAACTCCCTTAAGTGTTGTCATTGGTGTTTTAAATTAATTCCAAGCCTTAAATCAAACCCTAGAAATTCCCTCTTAATTGTTTCAAGCCATTTTGCACCATAAACCACCCCACCATGAGTTTACGGCCGTAAACTCATGGGGAATGGGTGTTATGGGCCGAAAACTCTTGTATGAGTTTACTCTTGAAGAGTAAACTCCATTTCCCGGTCATACAAGTCCTTAAACGCCACCCGGGTCCCTCCAAACACTTGTAAGGGAGTGTTTTCGCAACTAGAAGTGTTTGTCTCTACCAAATAAATCATCTAAGTTCTAATTAGATACAAATGTGTATCTTTTCATTATACATAGGAACCTCGTGCGTTTGCAACTCCCGAACCAACGTTTAACATCCGAAATCGTCACATTTCTCGTCCGGTGAGTTCATACCCCTACGCTTTTTCCGTGTTTTTCAATGTTTTTAGGGGGGAATACAAGCAAACTATAATTGTTTTCGAATTATAACATTGATATGTTTCAAATAATATCTGGCAAACTTATAAACACTTTTACCCCTTATGTATTATGCTGAGCATAAGGGATGATTTACTAACTACAACTAAATGAATTTTAGTTAAGGAAATAACCAAACTAATCAAATTATTATGGGAATAATTTGGGGTTCTTTAGTTTTCGTTTTATCATGTATTGATATGTGTATAAAGTTATTAGATAAACTATGTCTGATTCAGTTTATCTCCGCATCATTTGAATGTATTGCCAGATAGTTTCATTGTATGTATCTGTATTCACTGTATTATGTTTCATAATTTTTTATATGGTTGATATCGTATGAGAAACCTGTGAATAGTTTAGTACTAGCTTGTGAGTTCGTCACTACCCTCTATGGACGATCAGTAAATCCTCCCCGGAAGTGTAACCAGAGTCTCCTGGAGGGAGAGCGAGGAATTTGTGAATAGATCTATTTCGGGACTGACAATCCCACACCTTAACTACTAGCTACAGTTAGGCAGGCACGCCTGGGGTGACAAATTCTGGATATCGTCCGACCTCTGACAAGCGTCAAGGAGGTCTCGTTGTCATATCAGCATGGTTACCCAACTCACAATACATATTAATATAAGTTTATTCACAGCTTTGGTTTTGGATTTGATTTTATATAAATCTTCTATCTTTAGATCTTATATCTAGTACGGGATGGTAATCCCATGGTTTTTAGTATATAGGGTTCATACCTATTGCAGGATGTTATTCCTATGGTTAGAGTCTATATCTAGTTCGGGATAGTGATCCCATGGTTTTATCAAACTATCTTATACCTAGTTCGGGATAGTAATCCCATGGTTTTATCAAACTATCTTATATCTAGTTCGGGATAGTAATCCCATGGTTTTAACAATGGTTTTAACAAACTATCTTGTATCTAGTCCATGATGGTAGTCCCATGGTTTTCATTCTATATTTTCATGTATATCAAATTATCTTGTATATAGTCCGGGATGATAGTCCCATGGTATTAAGTCTACATGTAGTACGGGATGTTAGTCCCAAGGTTTTCAAACTACTTTCCATTTACAGGAAGAGGGGCAAGTTGGGGCCCCGATACATTGGTCCTTTCAGGGTGATCACCAAAGTAGGCAAGGTAGCATACCGTTTAGAGCTACCCGAGCAGTTGAGTCAGATCCATGATAGCTTCCATGTATCCCAATTGAGGAAGTGTATAGCTGACAAGACAGAAGTAGTGCCGCTAGAGGATGTTCAGGTGGATGCAATCCTGAATTACATTAAGAGGTCGATTGCGATCTTGGATCGAAAGATCAAGGTTATGAGGAATAAGGAGGTGCCCCTAGTTCAGGTCCAGTGGCAACATCGGAGAGGGTATCATACTTTAAGTATTTATATTTTAGTTAAGAAGAGGGACTCGACGAGTTGACGCCTAAAATCGTCGAGTAGAAACGCGACTGATGACACGGATCAATGAATGGACTCGACGAGTCAGCAAGTCGACTGGACGAATCCGCGCCGTGGACAGAAACCCTAAATCTTTGGGCATGCACCCTATTTAATGGTCCTTATGGCCTTTATTTGCGGCCACACACCCTTGAGATGCCCTAAACCAACCAGAGAACATAGAGTGTGAGGGAAGGAGCTAATTTCATCACCTTTAGTGCATTCTTGCAAGAAGGAAGGAAGGGATTCAAGCTAGGCTAATTGGGGAGCTCAGATCTACTATCACCTCATCAAAGATTGATGTTTGAGGTATGAATCCATGCCTATTTTCATCTATATAGTGGATCTCATGAATCTAGGATTTTCTTGCCCCTTTTTAGTTGAGTTATGGAATATGTGGAGTCCCTTTGTGGTGTAGACATTAGATCTGGACCTAGAGAGGTCCAGAGAGTCCCAACAACCTGGCTTTATGCAGTCACATAAGAGTATTGAGCCTAAGACACCATTATAAGGGTTATTTTATCAAATAAAGCTATATGTGTGGTGCATGGACATAAAGATTGAACCTTTACGTGACTTTTGGGTGCTAGAAGGTCAGATCTATAAATTAGAGAAATAGAGCTTACCTTAGAAGGTCAATTGAGTATTGCCATGGAGGAAAGTCGCCGAGTTCATTAGAGGACTCGACGAGTCGGATCAGGTTGCCCCGCGATTCGTGATCAGTGGTAACCCGTTGAGTGAAAGGTTAACTAGACGAGTTGAGTGAGGCCTTAGGAGGATTCAGAGGACACGTGGACTCGCCGAGTCACCCGAGTGTACTCGACGAGTCTGGTCAAAGTTGGACCGTTGACTGGAGTTGACTTTCGTTGACCTTATGGTTTTGGTCAAACTGATTCAAGAGAGGTCGTGGAAGGGTAGAATGGTCTTTTACCCATTCTTAAGAGATGAGAACATAAAGAGAGTATTGATTTGAGATATTATCATTTTGATAGGAGGAGGCTAGATTGGGGATATCGAGAACGAGAGTATACTAAACGTCATACGAGGTGAGTCTTTTCACTAAACCTTACCTTGAATGGTAATTATGTGTGACGGGAAGGTCTTATGTGCTATGACGAGTATGTGATATATATATTTCCATGTGATATGTATATGTTATGTATGTTATGAGTAGTATGGTATGGACCAGAAGGTCAGTAGTAGATGGACCGGAAGGTCAATATGGTATGGACCGGAAGGTCGACGGAGTAGGACCGGAAGGTCTACTCAAATTGTGGGACTGGAAGGCCCCTAAAACACATTGATCGGAAGGTCTCGTAGAGCTATAGCCTCGTGTGGCTTATGCGTTGTATGTTGTATTTTGGGGAACTCACTAAGCATTTATGCTTACAGTGTTATGTGATACGAGTTTCAGGTACTAGCAAGGATCGCGGGAAGGCGTCGACATGATTAGTACACACTGACAGAGGATTTTTGTATTTGAGATCTGGGATATGTTTTATCGTGATAACATTTGATACACTTGTATTTTGAAATGATTTATATGAGATATGTTATGGTTGAAAAATGAAAGAAAAATTGTTTTAAATTTTCACGTCGTTACAGTTACATTTAATATTATTAACCGTTTTTTAATTATTAGAAAATATGTCGAAAATAAGATGTTAGTGAAGGGTAGTGAAGTGAAAACCTTCTTTTTTGTAGGGATATCAGAGTCCAAAACCATAACGCCAAGTAGGCTATGAATTTTGTTTTGTTTAATTCTCATGGGATGCACATGTTGCTTACTAATGGTTGACACTGATGTATCTATTTCATTAGATACATCATGGATGAGAAAGAAAACAGTACTATTAGAATCATGATTGTAAAAAACATATATCGATTTCATTAGAATCATGGATGACAAAGAAAACGATATTATTATGAATATAAAAGTCGAGACATTTTGGATCCCAATCTAGTTAAATTATAAGAATTGAAATATTCTAACAAGTTTATCATCATCTTACAAATCCATTAAAATTAAATTAAGTCATCTAAAAAAGAATATTCACAAAAAATCTATTTGGGATCATCTTTCATGTTTCATATTAAATAGTTTGTTTTAATTTTCTAAGTATGTGGCTAATAGGTACCAAATTTGGTCCATAGGGTTAGAACGGATACGCCTGCATTCAAGAACATGTAATCTCCAAAGTATTCTTTGACCAACTTTATTAATTGCACAAAAATAAGAATAAATGGTGCACCATATTTATAATGAACTAAACAACCCTAAGCAAGATCTTATAAATTAGGAATAAGCATCATAGTTTAAAACAACCCTAAACAAGATCTTATAAATTAGGAATAATTATCATTGTTTAAACAGATAACAAATCAATATATTTAAATAAAATATCCAAAATCACTTTACTATTTTATTTCTTAGCCTTTTTGCTACCCTATTTGATATGCCTGACCAAACCATCTAGTCTTATCATTAGGGTATGATATTCATAATCCTTCATTGTGATCTGACCGTAAGTAATTGATGGCATCAACATTATATTCTCGAACACTAACCTCGTCTTTTGACTTTCCCTTGATGTTCAACAATAAGACTATCAAACTTTCACAAACAATTTTTTCGATATGCATAACATCAAGACAATGGAGAAATTACAAGTATTTATCGTCTGAACGTTTAATTCGATAAATCCAGTAACTACGATCTGTCTGAAATTACATGAAGTACATATAAATAACATACATGTAGGACAACAGATGCATCTAAAAGCATAAGTAATATACATAATATAAAATTAAACTATAAAAAATATGATCAAGTTCTTGAAAGTAATAAACATATATTATTTCCAATTGTTAGAAGATGATGATGTTTTTTTTAAATGATTCAAAATTTTCAACAGCTACCCATAACGAACAATAAATCAAATAATATAATGAATTATTATTATTATTATTATTATTATTATTATAATAGTGAATACAAAAAATATGATAAGTATTTAAAGTGAAAAAATAAATATCGTTGGTCCACTGGTTAGACAATATGATCAATGTATTTTTTATGATGTAATAAATTTCAACATCCAATCCTATAATATTCAAATCAACAATGTAGTCAAACCATATTATATATATATATATATATATATATATATATATATATATATATATATATATATATATATATATATAAAGGTTCAAATGAGAACCAAAAATGGTTAAGAACCGTAAGAACCTATAATTTTAGATATTTATAAAGGGTTTAGGGTTTAGGGTTTAGGGTTACCCTAAACCGTTTATAAACATCTAAAGTTAGAGGTTCTTACGGTTCTTAACTTTTTTTGGTTCTCATTTGAACGACTCCCTATATATATATATATATATATATATATATATATATATATATATATATATATATATATATATATATATATCATATACTTATATGTGAAACCCTTTTCTACAACATTAAGCTATCCACGTCTCTGAGAAACTTCCCCATCAAATACTCCTCATGTCTCGGTCATTTGGTAGTAAGCTGCTTGGCTGCTTAAACTCCTCTTAGCCCTACATCAGTATAACATCACATTGGGATTACAGAAACGACATCTTTTGGTTGCTGATGAAAGCATCTTGTCTGCTTGCTTCTGGTCAGCCTAATCTCACGATGACGTAGAAGACTTGCAGGCCGATTTTTCTTCTTGACAACGTTGTTTCCAAAGCTGATTTCCACTCTTGGAGTTTCTTTTACTGCCACCTCCCCTTGATTGTGGGTGAGTCACCCTCTTGACTTCCTCTTCACGTCCGACTTTATTTGACATCCTCTTTAAGTCGATTTTATCTTCATTCTTTATTTAAGGTTTGTATAATTTCACGTCTCTGGTTAATTGTTTTTTAGGATTTAAACTAATGCCAATTAGGTATCAGTCTGATTTCTCCATCGAATTCCAACAGCCCTAAATCAATATCAGGTACCCATATAATTGCGTCTAAATTGCTAAACGTGTCTTTCATACTTCCAGGGTTTGTCGTCTGTTATCCAACTAGTAAGTTTCTTTTCAATAATTTCAGTTTCTTTCTTCCTTTTAATGTGTTATTGGGTTTTATTCCAAGTTGAATTGTTTGGGGATCGTCATCCGATTTGGTATGGTTGTGAAGTGCAAATGATTTTGTGTTATAAAATGTCGGTTGCATCTAAGACTTTTGGTGGCCAGGTAAAGGTATACTTCCCCTATCAAATTACATTTTGTTGGGTTTGTTATTGAAGATGATCTGTTGGGGGTTGGGTTTAGGACCATAGATGAACAGGGTAACCACACACACAAAGAATTTTTCCAATTGAGGGCAAATTTAGTTGATTGTCAGGTAAATGAAATAAGTGTTTTTCTTTCCAGTTTGGCAGCCTCTTTTACACTTCCAATTGAGAAACTTCCCTGTTTGCATGCTTCATCATCTTCTTTGGAAAATCAATTCCACCTCTACATGCCTTGGTCATGTGGTATGATAGTTTCCTTTTATCTTCAGGTCACCTCACGCCATGCTGGCGACTTCAAAATTAAATGAGTGTAGTTCATTTGCATAGTAGACATATTTCAAAGGTAATTCTTCTTTTTTCAACCATAGTTACATGTTTCATGTACCACTGGTCCTTCTTTTTGGACGATTTTATGTGACCTTCTACCCTCTCTCATATATTTTCATGGAATTATTAAAATTTTGTGACATAAGCATCTGATTTTTTTATGCACACCAAGTGTTTGACTAAATGTTTGATGCAAAATATATACTATAATCATTACGTTACTTCAATCTTGGAATCCATTGCACACCCAATTTTCTCTACATCTTACTGGTAAAGTAGAAAAGTAAACTAAAACTTACCATTGTTGCAATTCATTATTACTGTACATATACTATGTTTTGTCTCTCTCAATGTCTTCAACTATACATATGCTAACTAATGGCAATTGATTTTAACATTTTGGGATTGGTAACTATTATGCCAACAGTTTCATATTAAAACAAGAATCACATATGCCTTGCACTAACAAGTGATCAGTTTTTTGGTTTAATGACAATGTTGTTTGTTTTCTGGTCATTATAGGTAAATGTAAAAGGATGTAGTTTTCTATCAAATCTACTATTGCATAATCAATTTGACAGCTTTCTTTCCTTCCTCTTCAATTGTTTCTATCTTACATGATCCTTATTTTTTTAACTGTAAAATTGTTTGTTTTTTCTCTGTAGGTATATATGGTGTAAAAGGTTACTATATGGAGGTTAAATAAATTCGGTGTATGGCGTAGGAAATTCAGTTTTCCATTCGGAGACTACGGATTTTAATAATGTTATTAATAAGAAAGAGTATAGAAAGCGTGCTATCCTAACGTGGAAAGAAAAAAAATTAAGATGCGCCAACGTTACAATCCATATTTTGTTTTGGAAACTAAAAATAATAGAAGCAAAAGGAAAATTTGTTCTAATACATCAGGTAGAGATTTGTTATAGCTTATTCCTTCGGCTACTACCTGGTTGACTATTGTTAGTGGTTGTCCTCATTGTTGTGCTATTAAATTTTATACAGAAACATATGAGTTTTGTTGTTTAACTGGTCGTATTGTTTTATCAAATAATGTTCTTCCAGTTGTTATGAAAGATCTTTTAACTTCCATGTAACAACATAAATTTTCAAAACAATTTTTCATTTCTTTAAAACATAATTTCATACAAGACAAACCATAAAATCCAATGTAACATGGTCATAATACAAAACATATCAATCCCAACATCAAACATATCCAAATCCGCATGTTTGTGTACGAGTCATGCCGGCGCCATCCCACAGTCCTTACTAGTACCTGAAACACATTACGCATAAACACTATAAGCAAGAAGCTTTGTGAGTTCCCCAATATACCACTTACACACATACGTCTTTCCAGGCCATACTGCACACGACCTCCCGGTCCATGTGTCTCAGGGGACTTCCGTCCCAACCCAGTAAACCTTTCGGTCCTACCCATGTCGACCTTCCGGTCCATAACTCCTTGACCTTCCGGTCCACATCATAATGCCTTCCGGCCCATATCATAATTCCTTCCAGCCCATATCAAGCATATCATACATATCACATACATAGCGCATACGAAACAGGCAACTCATAGCATACAATGCATATATCTCATAGCATACCAGATCTTCCGGTCACACATAGGTACCCTTCCAGGTACAGTATATTGTGAAGACTCACCTCGTATGATGTCTAGCGTCTCACGTGCTCGATATCTCTGAATCTCGAAACAACGACCTAGCCTCGCCTAATCACAACAAATAATCATTCCAAATCATTAACGGCTCTCAAGGCTATACTGTTGGGTTTTGAGCATTCTAACACTCCTAAGTGTACATGCAACCCTAAATACCTTGGATCTATGTTTTCTCTATTATACATGCAAATAAGAACATCCAAGGTATTATCCTAATCTAGCATACAAATCAATGAGTGTAACACGATAGAATACATACCTTTTGTTGTAGCTTGATGTCTTCAAGCTTTAAGAGCTTAGCCCCAATAGTGTGGAAGCCTCAAGTGGAATCACAATCACCAAAACACTTAGAATAGCTTGAGAGAATTCTACAACTCATGAAATCGGCTAGCCCTTTCTTTTCACACACTAGTGGCCGATTTTGGTCAAGAATAAGATGCTTATATAGTTAGGGTTACACCATGTAAACCCTAATTGACATGGCCTTTCATTTCCATGACCCATGGGTACAAATACACCATGGAGCATCCATGGACCATCCTATGGGTTTTAGCCCAACTTGATTATCCATGGAGCATTAGCCCACTATACAAGTATGGATGATTTACACAATCAACCCATATATTTAATTAGTCTTCTTTTGATCACTTAATTAATCCTAGATTAATTCTTGATCAATACTAATTAAATAATCTTATTATTCTTATTATTAATATACTAGAACTTATAATATATTAATAACCATAAGTGTCTTATTTCTCTCATTATAGTCTATCCAAGTGCATGATGGTATGCAACACAAATGGACCATGCCGGGTCGGGTCAAGTCTTACCAATTATAGTTATGGACTTAGACATTAATCCAACAGTCTCCCACTTGGATAATTCTAAAACTATTATTGCGTATGACTTCAAACCTAACTGGCAATCGTAGCTCTCAAAAGCTTCTGTCGTACTCTGACCTTGTAGATGAACTCTGACCTTTGTCAGTGACTTGTCCATTAGATAAGGGATCATATATTCCTCCATTCTAGATATCATATGGACTGAGACATGGATTATAATCATTCTCTCTGTCCATTTGTTGTTTCCCGATTTGCGATTTATGACGATTGACTAATTGAACAAATCAAATCAGTCCTGGCCCGGCCGAGCACTTCCATTTGTCATCATCAAATCATCGAGGGGCCCACAGATATCGCTTTTATCCCGAAGGTAAAAGGAACGGATAAACTTCAACTCATATGGCTTGTTCTACTACTTGTTGAATCATACACAAAGGCACGTTTTATAACACCGAGTTACCGTATGCGTTTACGTGCAATCAATGTACTATCAACTCATAGTAACAACTCATATCTCTAGGTTTGAAGAATATAAGATATTATCGTCTCATGATCACTCGTGATAAAATCCATGAAGTGATTCCAATGAGCGCGGGTTGAATCCAATACTCAGAACTTATGAGCACTCATGATTGTTGTAGCCTTGTCCAACACCTTAGACCTCTACAACCCATCATGACAGTCTTAATTCATATCTACTTCCAACATATGACCGACTGTGGATGGTTTGAATAACTTAGTCATTCCGGAAGAATAACCTAGTTTATTCGGGAAGTCAAAACATGCAAAGTGAAACACAATAATAATTGAATCCAATATGGTATCAACCCTTTGAACATAAATAAAACACCTTTTATTTATCACCATATGATTACACATTATTCATTGTATACTGTTTCAACTATCAACATTATTCTTGAATTTAAAACAATAGTTGTCCCATGCTCCAAGCATGTACACTATGTTTTCTTAAACACTAGTCATGCCACACACCAAGTATGCATACTATGTTTGTCTATGATCTTTACTTTGTGAACTAGATCAATTGAACATAACTTCAATGATTCTCTTTTCACACTCCAAATCCTTACTGCACATGCAAGAATTCCAAATTCATGCAATTTACTGAAATCTGTTAGATTCTAAACTTATATGCATTGATCCTCTTGTAATGATTATGTACAAAATCAGAAAGACTTGACAACAATCATTACAGAGCATTCCAAAGGAGATCAACTTCTTGGAAATATCCTTCTTGCATTAAGTTTCCTTAATCTTACACAGATTGAAAATTCTAACTTTGAAACATTTCCAGATTCCATTTTTGACTATCACTTCTGAACAGGAGTTGCCTCCTTACAGATTATGTCAATATGGTGCTTTCAGAATTATCACTATACTTCCAATTGTCCTTGAGTAACCAATCTTTGGTAAACCTTAGATTGTCCTCGACAATTGTTTAATCCTTTTAGTCATATCCAGTTCTAAACCTTTTCCCTTCTTAATGCCCCAGGCATTTGGAAAATTTTAGAACGGATGAATATAGCACATGTAATCGATCCTATATCCGAAGCATATGGGACACGATTCATGATGTCTTACATAAAGACTAAACCAGTCTTTTGCTATAATATTTCCATTTCAATTTGCCAAGTTCTCATAATTCAGATTATGAAAAGGGATGCCGTAATCATAATCGAATTTTAGAACGCAAATAATGGACCCATATACAGAATTTCCTTATGTTGAGCCATTCCAATATGAAATTCATATATATATCCTTGACTAAATGATTAAAACCTCACGATCTAAGCTTATAGATTTGAGATGAAGTATAATTTCCTCTCCCTTAATTATAGCAAAACAACTTTTCCAACCCCTGCAACCTCACGAATTGAAACTTTTTGTTTTCTATAATTAACATTGCTAACTTGCAATACTTATCATAATGATCATGCTCCCACTAACATGATGATTATTAGCATAACACTTATGCTCCCACTAGCTTTGACATGTACTCAGAAATCAGCTGGACTTCTAGAAATCAATACTTCATTGACTTTCTTACCAAAGTTCAAATTTCTGATACTAGATTGTTTTGATAAGACTTTATCAAAAATCATACACCATCCCTTAGATAGCACACTTGTGTGTCTAAACAGTTATGAAGAGGTATGCCGTAATCATAATGGTTAGACCTTTTTGCCACTTCTCACAAGTCCATATTAGTGTGCCGGTTAACCACACGCGCTGCACTAACGACTTTGAGAATGCAAATATCACAATTGCTATCTAGATAAAAATCTACTTAGTGAAAGTGTTTCCTCACCATCATTTTCATGAATCGGAGAGAAACCTTATGACACTTAGATTTAATGGTGTATGAGTTCCTACCCATATGAATTTGTCAAAACCATAATCACAAGACAAAGATAATGACAAAAACCATATGGATTGAACTCAATCTTAACTTCTTGCCACCTGGCAGCTCAAGGGCCTGCCATTGCTTCCAAGTTGTTGTGCAACAAATTGAGAACTCTAAGAACTCATATGCAAAGCCAACTTTAACTGGAATGGGCACAGAATATGTCAACACGATAGGTTATAAACCTCAAGTCGTGTGCTGGTGAAGAACTTCAGGTTTTATTCTTGATTAGTTCTTGAGACTTTCAAGACCTTTAAGACTCCCACTGTCCTCTTGACATATAAGACTTCCTTGTCAAACATCCAAGAGACAGTGTGGATTCTAATCAAGACAAACACTTCACACAATTGGCCTAAGTTGGTCTTTGTTTTATCCAAAACATCACAACTTACCAATTTCAAATGTACAAGAGTAGAAAACTTTTACTCTTACATTTGACAAGTGTTTTGAACCTTCTTTAAGACATGTCACTCAAGTTACAATCTTGGAGTATGACTCTAAGACTTGTATTGGAACGAAGTATGACTCATCTTCTTGATTTAACCATTTCAACAATTTAAGATCCCTCTTCTTAGTCATAAGAATGCACTAAGATTTCCTTAGACAACTAATTGTGCTATGGTTTCTTAATTATTAAGATGATCACAAAACTGATACTAAAGTACTCTCCCATCTTTTCAGATTTGAGAAACTTTTATCCTTCTGCCTAAGTTGATTCTTCTTATTCGCTCTGCCATACATTGGAACCTTTTCCAATGTCTCAGAGTTACACTTAAGCTTGTAAGTATAATCATATTTACTGAACTTTAGTAAACTATGACGAATAGTCTTATCAATCTTTTGTGGTGGACTTAACCAATGCACAAGACTATGTACTTGATTCCTTAGTCCATTACTTGACTCACACATCCATGTGAATAAGTAATTAGTCTTAATTTTCCAAAACTTGAAAGTTCTCATTCATCATGCTATACAACTTGCATGATTCCAAGTTCCGGTCCAATTGAAACTTGGGTGATGAGAATCTTTCCTTATTTGGTAAATCTAGACATTACCACAAATGAAAGAATCAATTTCATACTTCCACTCTTGCTAATAATGGAATCTTATAAGCAACAATATTTCCTCAAATGCCATTGTAAGGATATTTTAAAATAAATAAAATCAAAATTTTTCTTTTATTTTAAAACTTTGCGGAAAAACTTATCCTTACAATCCATATGAAAACTTGTTGTTAGCTACTGCTAAGAAATATCTCATAACTCCTAAGAAGTAGCTCAAGAATCCGATCTTCAAACTATGCGATAGAAATCCATCTACGCGATCAGATTCAGCATATTCTTTCTTTAAGTTTCTTCACATTTCTTTGATTCTTAAAACATCACCATGTGACCCAGTCACATCATGTATCAAGAATCTCAGAATAGAAACTTAACAGAGTTAGATAGTGGACTTTACCTGAAGTAGAGTCAAACTTATTGACTTTAACATCCTAAGGTAAATTTGGCAGCTTCGCAACCAATTCCCCTTCCTTTGGCAATATAAACATATGGACCCTTTGATAATGGTACACGGGACTATCACAGACTTAGCTTTTCTCTTTACCATTTGGTCAACCGAGTTGACTATGGCCGATCCCTTTCCATTGGGAAGAGAATGCTTTACTGGATATCCTGTGTCCCTCTTGTCAATGTCCATCGAGTTTTAAGGAAGTTGATCTTAACATAAAGATAAGATCATTAAGGGTCTTGTCATAGTCTGTTTCATAGGTGTCCCAAAGGAACTCACTATGTGACTTAGAAAGTGATTGAACCACCAACTTTCTCAAGACTTTGACACCCAACTCTCCCGGCTTGTCAATATGTGACTACATCTCGAAGATGTGTTCACACCTAGACCTTGCCTTGCCAATAGGGCTTGAGTGACCTTAAACTTTTCAAGAACTTGTGGGTTAGGGAGAATAGTTGGAGGAGGAGAAAGAAGTATGATATCCATGGGACATCATCTTCATTAGGAAACCTTGTTTCAAGAGATTTGGGAAGATCATAGGTGTCTAAACCAGACATCTTTTGGGAGATATTCAAGATAGTTGATCTTAAGTCCTTAATATGACACCCAATATGAAATATTAAGGCTAGGACCCAACAAACTATTTTATAACTTAGAAGAGGTATGCCGTAATCCAAGCTATAAAATATTTGAAGGTAGGTGAATGACGATTCACCAATTTCCACCAAGATAAACGAAATGTATTATTAGGTTTTAATTGGTTTTGAAACTCCTAGATCTTTGAGATTCATTGAACTGTTCAAAGGCATGTTTCAATATCGAGTGTGCCCTTCAGGTTTTGTGACTGGGATGCCGAGGATCACAAAACAAGGTGTGAAGTAACCATGCAAATCACTTGGTATCCTTAATAAATTACCCCTCAATCGATGTGCCGGTTAACCACACACGCTCCATCGATACTATGATAAATATTAAGTCACCCTTTACCTACCTTGTTAAGTCCAAGTTAGTGTGCCGGTTAACCACACACGCTCCACTAACGACTTAGACAAAGTGTAAAGTGTAATTTCATGGGTTAGCACCTTATTCACATTTTTCCTAAGTAACTAAGATTGGGTATTATTAAGAGTTTAGTTACTTAGTATTTATCATTAATACTTTTGATGAAAGGAGAATTATAGTCTTGTCAAACCCGTTCGGCTAACGACCCTCCACCAGTTAAGCAAGCGGTGGGTGAGAGTGGACACCCATTAAGTTGCCATTTTATAGGCAACAACCTTATACCCACCTTATAGACCGGCTTCGTGAATGAGGCGTACTAGCGGTAAGACTGACTTTACTCTTATACATATATATATTATTAACCTATAATATTATAAAGTATAAGGGTTGAATTTTAACTTTTAAAATTCTAAGGGCTAACTTGGAATTAAAGTATTCATAAGTGAAAACTTTTCAAATTCCAAAACTAGAGGGCAAGTTTTGAAACTATTCAAAACTAATTAATTCCATAACTTATGTGTTTAAAGTAGTTTTAATCCAAAAACTCTTCAAGTTCCATAACTTGAGGACAAGTTATGGAAGACTTTAAACTAATAAAAGAACTAACTTTTTCTTTATTTTATAACTTATGGATTTAATTTTGGTTACATATTTTTCTTTAATGAAGCGACTCTTGAACTTCCATAACTTGAGGACAAGTTATGGAGTCATAAAAAATCATTCAATGACACAAGACTCTTCATTTTGTAACCATTGCCAACTTTTATGAATTTTATGAGTCTTTAATGTGACTCTTCATGTAACTTGAGGACAAGTTACACAAACACATTTTATACTCAACTCTTAGATTAAAATGGATTGAAAACAACTATTTCACTCAACATTTCTATTAATCTAAGCAACTCATAAGAACAAGATAATTCAAATCAAACTTTTTCATGTAATTAGTCTAAACCTTAAACTAATACAAAACATGAATCTATTGACAATTATCTTTGAAAATGGATTAGCATGAACATTACCACATCAAAAACCAGTTTATGAGTTCAAAAACAACTTAGGGTAATGTTCCTAGTCCATTTCTAGCCAAAAAACTCGAAAATATGCTGTCTGGGGGTCCAACTCGTCGAGTGCATGAACCAACTCGGCGAGTTGGATCGAATTGATCACATTTTAGGCATGGACTCGCCGAGTCTGATGATCAGACAGCACCAAATTCGTTTTTTTCAGCTTCTATTGCAGGTATAACAAGAAAACAAGCCTAGGCTTTGATATCACTGTTGGGTTTTGAGCATTCTAACACTCCTAAGTGTACATGCAACCCTAAATACCTTGGATCTATGTTTTCTCTATTATACATGCAAATAAGAACATCCAAGGTATTATCCTAATCTAGCATACAAATCAATGAGTGTAACACGATAGAATACATACCTTTTGTTGTAGCTTGATGTCTTCAAGCTTTAAGAGCTTAGCCCCAATAGTGTGGAAGCCTCAAGTGGAATCGCAATCACCAAAACACTTAGAATAGCTTGAGAGAATTCTACAACTCATGAAATCGGCTAGCCCTTTCTTTTCACACACTAGTGGCCGATTTTGGTCAAGAATAAGATCCTTATATAGTTAGGGTTACACCATGTAAACCCTAATTGACATGGCCTTTCATTTCCATGACCCATGGGTACAAATACACCATGGAGCATCCATGGACCATCCTATGGGTTTTAGCCCAACTTGATTATCCATGGAGCATTAGCCCACTATACAAGTATGGATGATTTACACAATCAACCCATATATTTAATTAGTCTTCTTTTGATCACTTAATTAATCCTAGATTAATTCTTGATCAATACTAAATAAATAATCTTATTATTCTTATTATTAATATACTAGAACTTATAATATATTAATAACCATAAGTGTCTTATTTCTCTCATTATAGTCTATCCAAGTGCATGATGGTATGCAACCCAAATGGACCATGCCGGGTCGGGTCAAGTCTTACCAATTATAGTTATGGACTTAGACATTAATCCAATCGTTACGACACCCCTTTCTACAATCCCACAGAAGGATAAAAGACCATTTTACCCCTCCCTGACTCAAAAGTCCACATGTTGACCAAAACCCTAAAAGTCAACAAAAGTCAATCGCAAGCAGTACGCGAGGCATACGCTTGCACTCCAGAATCGGGGAACGCGACCCCCTACGCGGCGCGTACTGGGATTACAGCGTAATCCCAGTGTCTTACTTTCTTCATTTTAGTGTCTTAAACAGTTAAGACATAACCTCACATTTCAGATCTGGCCATTCTAATACCTCTTAATCCATAAAGTCCAAACCTTTAAGCCTTTTCATGGCTATAAAGGTTCCCACACCTTCTAACACCTTTCCTTTCTCCTCCAAAAGTCTATATCTCATGCATGGCTCAACATTCACGTCCAAGATTGCATTTTTATGAACATACAACTCATATAGTCCAGAAATATGATAGATCTAGGCCAATGGAGACTATTTGCTCATAAAGTCTCCATCTTGAGACCAAAAACCCTAGAATTTGGTCCAAGAAGCACACAACATAAATAACAAGGCAGGTTTTGAACTTTATACCTCAGGAAGAAGATCCAACCTTTGTAGACCTCAGATCTAGTCTTGTCCACCAACTTCTAGCTCCTACAATGACCTCCTCTTCTCTTTCACCACCTTGAAATGGCACATTGAAGCTTAGAACACTCACACACAAGCTAAGGACAAAGGGAAAACTCTCTTAGGGTTTCTTTCTGTGAGATGGTGGCTGAGAGACAAGACCATCTCATTCCTTTTATAGCCCTCAAGTCATATTAGGGTTTTCCATCTGGGTCGGTTACGCCCGACGTAACCTTATGTATGCCCAGCGTACCCGGATGAATCTGCGTACAAAATAAGTGCGCGAGTACGCGCAACGTACTCCTTAGTACGCCCAGCGTACTCAAAAGCTTAGCATTTACATAAAGGGACCTAACATGACAAATTGGAAAAGAAGAAGGGTTAAATGGTTGAACCTGAATTTCAGGATGTTACAATTCTCCCCCACTAGAACCAGACTTCACCCTCGAAGTCTTATACCGAAAACAACTTCGGATGCTGTTCCCGCATCTCTGACTCTGACTCCCATGTCAGATCGGACCCCTTCCGATGCTGCCACTGAACCTGCACCAACGGTACCTCCTTGTTCCTCAGAACCTTTATCTTCCGATCCCGAATCGCAATTGGTCCCTTGGCATAATTCAGGCCCGCATCCACCTGAATATCCTCAAGTGGCACTACCTCCGACTCGTCGGCTATACACTTCCTCAACTGAGACACGTGGAAGGTATCATGAATCTGGCTCAACTCCGCAGGTAGCTCCAATCGATATGCTACTCTGCCTACCCTCGCAATCACTCTAAACAGCCCAATATACCGGGGCCCCAGTTTTCCCCTCCTCCTGAATCGAATCACTCCTTTCCAAGGAGACACCTTCAGGAGTACAAAATCCCCAATCTGAAACTCGAGCTCGGATTGTCTCCTATCTGCATAACTTTTCTAGTGACTTTGAGCGGTCAACAACCTCTGTCTGACCTGCTGTATCTGCTCTGTCGTCCGAAGCACTATCTCCGTACTACCCATCACACATTTCCCTACTTCACCCCAGCAAATGGGGGCCCGACACTTCCTCCCATACAACAGCTCAAAGGGTGGCAATACAATGCTCGAATGATGGCTGTTGTTATAGGAAAACTCAGCCAAGGGCAAATACGTGTCCCAACACCCTCCGAAATCCAATACGCATGCCCGAAGCATGTCCTCGAGCGTCTGAATCGTCCGCTCACTCTGTCCATCCGTCTGTGGGTGGTATGCAGTACTGAAATGCAGCCTCGTACCCAATCTCCTCGTGAAACTTCTTCCAAAATCTGGAAGTAAAACGCACATCTCGGTCTGAAACAATCGAGATTGGAACTCCATGTCGCGATACCACCTCCCTCGCGTACAACTCTGCCAGCCTCTCAGTAGAAGAGCTCTCACTGATAGCAAGAAAGTGAGCGCTCTTCGTCAACCTATCCACAATCACCCAAATCGCATCGACACCTCTTGCAGGCGTTGGCAATTTGGTGATAAAATCCATGGCAATCTGTTCCCACTTCCACTCGGGAATCTCCAACGGCTGCAACTTACCATGTGAACGCTGGTGCTCGTCCTTAACCTTGGGACAGGTCAAGCACCTCTCCACAACCATGCGACATCTCTCTTCATACAGGGCCACCAATATTCCCTTTTCAGGTCCAAAAACATCTTAGTGGCCCCGGGATGGATCGAGAACCTCAATCTATGGGCCTCCTCCATCAAGATGGTATGCGTTCCGCCCAAAAACGATACACAAATCCGACCCTAAAAAGTCATAAGTCCTCGACAATCGGTAACGAACTCCGATACCTGCCCGATCACCGGCTCCCTTTTGCGATTCTCCGGTCTCACGGCCTCCTCCTGGGCTCCTCGAATGGTGTCCAACACCGGAGTCATCACTGTCAACCTCATACAAACGTCTTGTATCGGGGCGCTCTCCGCCCTACGGCTCAAGGCATCGGCTACAACATTAGCCTTTTCCGGGTGGTACATGATCTCACAATCATAATCCTTTACCACATCCAACCATCTCCTCTGGCGCATATTCAGGTTGGGTTGATCCGTCAAGTACTTCCAACTCTTGTGGTCTGTGTATATGGTGTCGGGTTTTGAGCATTCTAACACTCCTAAGTGTACATGCAACCCTAAATACCTTGGATCTATGTTTTCTCTATTATACATGCAAATAAGAACATCCAAGGTATTATCCTAATCTAGCATACAAATCAATGAGTGTAACAAGATAGAATACATACCTTTTGTTGTAGCTTGATGTCTTCAAGCTTTAAGAGCTTAGCCCCAATAGTGTGGAAGCCTCAAGTGGAATCACAATCACCAAAACACTTAGAATAGCTTGAGAGAATTCTACAACTCATGAAATCGGCTAGCCCTTTCTTTTCACACACTAGTGGCCGATTTTGGTCAAGAATAAGATGCTTATATAGTTAGGGTTACACCATGTAAACCCTAATTGACATGGCCTTTCATTTCCATGACCCATGGGTACAAATACACCATGGAGCATCCATGGACCATCCTATGGGTTTTAGCCCAACTTGATTATCCATGGAGCATTAGCCCACTATACAAGTATGGATGATTTACACAATTAACCCATATATTTAATTAGTCTTCTTTTGATCACTTAATTAATCCTAGATTAATTCTTGATCAATACTAATTAAATAATCTTATTATTCTTATTATTAATATACTAGAACTTATAATATATTAATAACCATAAGTGTCTTATTTCTCTCATTATAGTCTATCCAAGTGCATGATGGTATGCAACACAAATGGACCATGCCGGGTCGGGTCAAGTCTTACCAATTATAGTTATGGACTTAGACATTAATCCAACAGTCTCCCACTTGGATAATTCTAAAACTATTATTGCGTATGACTTCAAACCTAACTGGCAATCGTAGCTCTCAAAAGCTTCTGTCGTACTCTGACCTTGTAGATGAACTCTGACCTTTGTCAGTGACTTGTCCATTAGATAAGGGATCATATATTCCTCCATTCTAGATATCATATGGACTGAGACATGGATTATAATCATTCTCTCTGTCCATTTGTTGTTTCCCGATTTGCGATTTATGACGATTGACTAATTGAACAAATCAAATCAGTCCTGGCCCGGCCGAGCACTTCCATTTGTCATCATCAAATCATCGAGGGGCCCACAGATATCGCTTTTATCCCGAAGGTAAAAGGAACGGATAAACTTCAACTCATATGGCTTGTTCTACTACTTGTTGAATCATACACAAAGGCACGTTTTATAACACCGAGTTACCGTATGCGTTTACGTGCAATCAATGTACTATCAACTCATAGTAACAACTCATATCTCTAGGTTTGAAGAATATAAGATATTATCGTCTCATGATCACTCGTGATAAAATCCATGAAGTGATTCCAATGAGCGCGGGTTGAATCCAATACTCAGAACTTATGAGCACTCATGATTGTTGTAGCCTTGTCCAACACCTTAGACCTCTACAACCCATCATGACAGTCTTAATTCATATCTACTTCCAACATATGACCGACTGTGGATGGTTTGAATAACTTAGTCATTCCGGAAGAATAACCTAGTTTATTCGGGAAGTCAAAACATGCAAAGTGAAACACAATAATAATTGAATCCAATATGGTATCAACCCTTTGAACATAAATAAAACACCTTTTATTTATCACCATATGATTACACATTATTCATTGTATACTGTTTCAACTATCAACATTATTCTTGAATTTAAAACAATAGTTGTCCCATGCTCCAAGCATGTACACTATGTTTTCTTAAACACTAGTCATGCCACACACCAAGTATGCATACTATGTTTGTCTATGATCTTTACTTTGTGAACTAGATCAATTGAACATAACTTCAATGATTCTCTTTTCACACTCCAAATCCTTACTGCACATGCAAGAATTCCAAATTCATGCAATTTACTGAAATCTGTTAGATTCTAAACTTATATGCATTGATCCTCTTGTAATGATTATGTACAAAATCAGAAAGACTTGACAACAATCATTACAGAGCATTCCAAAGGAGATCAACTTCTTGGAAATATCCTTCTTGCATTAAGTTTCCTTAATCTTACACAGATTGAAAATTCTAACTTTGAAACATTTCCAGATTCCATTTTTGACTATCACTTCTGAACAGGAGTTGCCTCCTTACAGATTATGTCAATATGGTGCTTTCAGAATTATCACTATACTTCCAATTATCCTTGAGTAACCAATCTTTGGTAAACCTTAGATTGTCCTCGACAATTGTTTAATCCTTTTAGTCATATCCAGTTCTAAACCTTTTCCCTTCTTAATGCCCCAGGCATTTGGAAAATTTTAGAACGGATGAATATAGCACATGTAATCGATCCTATATCCGAAGCATATGGGACACGATTCATGATGTCTTACATAAAGACTAAACCAGTCTTTTGCTATAATATTTCCATTTCAATTTTCCAAGTTCTCATAATTCAGATTATGAAAAGGGATGCCGTAATCATAATCGAATTTTAGAACGCAAATAATGGATCCATATACAGAATTTCCTTATGTTGAGCCATTCCAACATGAAATTCATATATATATCCTTGACTAAATGATTAAAACCTCACGATCTAAGCTTATAGATTTGAGATGAAGTATAATTTCCTCTCCCTTAATTATAGCAAAACAACTTTTCCAACCCCTGCAACCTCACGAATTGAAACTTTTTGTTTTCTATAATTAACATTGCTAACTTGCAATACTTATCATAATGATCATGCTCCCACTAACATGATGATTATTAGCATAACACTTATGCTCCCACTAGCTTTGACATGTACTCAGAAATCAGCTGGACTTCTAGAAATCAATACTTCATTGACTTTCTTACCAAAGTTCAAATTTCTGATACTAGATTGTTTTGATAAGACTTTATCAAAAATCATACACCATCCCTTAGATATCACACTTGTGTGTCTAAACAGTTATGAAGAGGTATGCCGTAATCATAATGGTTAGACCTTTTTGCCACTTCTCACAAGTCCATATTAGTGTGCCGGTTAACCACACGCGCTGCACTAACGACTTTGAGAATGCAAATATCACAATTGCTATCTAGATAAAAATCAACTTAGTGAAAGTGTTTCCTCACCATCATTTTCATGAATCGGAGAGAAACCTTATGACACTTAGATTTAATGGTGTATGAGTTCCTACCCATATGAATTTGTCAAAACCATAATCACAAGACAAAGATAATGACAAAAACCATATGGATTGAACTCAATCTTAACTTCTTGCCACCTGGCAGCTCAAGGGCCTGTCATTGCTTCCAAGTTGTTGTGCAACAAATTGAGAACTCTAAGAACTCATATGCAAAGCCAACTTTAACTGGAATGGGTACAGAATATGTCAACACGATAGGTTATAAACCTCAAGTCGTGTGCTGGTGAAGAACTTCAGGTTTTATTCTTGATTAGTTCTTGAGACTTTCAAGACCTTTAAGACTCCCACTGTCCTCTTGACATATAAGACTTCCTTGTCAAACATCCAAGAGACAGTGTGGATTCTAATCAAGACAAACACTTCACACAATTGGCCTAAGTTGGTCTTTGTTTTATCCAAAACATCACAACTTACCAATTTCAAATGTACAAGAGTAGAAAACTTTTACTCTTACATTTGACAAGTGTTTTGAACCTTCTTTAAGACATGTCAATCAAGTTACAATCTTGGAGTATGACTCTAAGACTTGTATTGGAACGAAGTATGACTCATCTTCTTGATTTAACCATTTCAACAATTTAAGATCCCTCTTCTTAGTCATAAGAATGCACTAAGATTTCCTTAGACAACTAATTGTGCTATGGTTTCTTAATTATTAAGATGATCACAAAACTGATACTAAAGTACTCTCCCATCTTTTCAGATTTGAGAAACTTTTATCCTTCTGCCTAAGTTGATTCTTCTTATTCGCTCTGCCATACATTGGAACCTTTTCCAATGTCTCAGAGTTACACTTAAGCTTGTAAGTATAATCATATTTACTGAACTTTAGTAAACTATGACGAATAGTCTTATCAATCTTTTGTGGTGGACTTAACCAATGCACAAGACTATGTACTTGATTCCTTAGTCCATTACTTGACTCACACATCCATGTGAATAAGTAATTAGTCTTAATTTTCCAAAACTTGAAAGTTCTCATTCATCATGCTATACAACTTGCATGATTCCAAGTTCCGGTCCAATTGAAACTTGGGTGATGAGAATCTTTCCTTATTTGGTAAATCTAGACATTACCACAAATGAAAGAATCAATTTCATACTTCCACTCTTGCTAATAATGGAATCTTATAAGCAACAATTTTTCCTCAAATGCCATTGTAAGGATATTTTAAAATAAATAAAATCAAAATTTTTCTTTTATTTTAAAACTTTGCGGAAAAACTTATCCTTACAATCCATATGAAAACTTGTTGTTAGCTACTCCTAATAAATATCTCATAACTCCTAAGAAGTATCTCAAGAATCCGATCTTCAAACTATGCGATAGAAATCCATCTACGCAATCAGATTCATCATATTCTTTCGTTAAGTTTCTTCACATTTCTTTGATTCTTAAAACATCACCATGTGACCCAGTCACATCATGTATCAAGAATCTCAGAATAGAAACTTAACAGAGTTAGATAGTGGACTTTACCTGAAGTAGAGTCAAACTTATTGACTTTAACATCCTTAGATAAATTTGGCAGCTTCGCAACCAATGCCCCTTCCTTTGGAAATATAAACGTATGGACCCTTTGATAATCGTACACGGGACTATCACAGACTTAGCTTTTCTCTTTACCATTTGGTCAACCGAGTTGACTATGGCCGATCCCTTTCCATTGGGAAGAGAATGCTTTACTGGATATCCTGTGTCCCTCTTGTCAATGTCCATCAAGTTTTAAGGAAGTTGATCTTTACATAAAGATAAGATCATTAAGGGTCTGGTCATAGTCTGTTTCATAGGTGTCCCAAAGGAACTCACTATGTGACTTAGAAAGTGATTGAACCACCAACTTTCTCAAGACTTTGACACCCAACTCTCCTGGCTTGTCAATATGTGACTACTGTTGGATAAGGTGTCTAAGTCCATAACTATTTCTGGTATGTACTTGACCCGACCCGGCATGGTCTATTTGGGTTGCATGGCACCATGCAATTGGATAGACTAAATGAGAGAAATAACACTTGGAGATTATTAATATATTATAAGTTCTAATATATTAATAATATTATTTGATTAGTTTGATCAATAATTAATTTAGAATTAATTAAGTGGTCAAAAGAGAACTAATTAAATATATGGGTTGATTATGTAAATCATCCATATCTTGTATAGTGGGCTAAGAGGCTCCATGGATTATCAAGTTGGGTTCTACCCATAGGATGCTCCATGGATGCTCCATGGGAGTTACAAACCCATGGGTCATGGAAATGAAGAGTCATGACACATTAGGGTTTACATGGTGTAACCCTAGATGTGTCAACACTATATAAGAATCATATTCTCCACCAAAATGGGCGAGACACTAAGAAACAAGAGGGCTTGGCCGATTTTTAGAAGTGTGTATTATCTCAAGAGTCTTTCCAAGAGCATTTGGTGTTGTGTGAAGCATTTGAGGCATCACACTTGGGGTGCTAGGCTCACAAGGTTTCAAGGAACACAAGCAACAACAAGGTAAGTTATTCTATCTATTATTCAATTTAAAATTGTTCCCCATGTATGCTAGATAGGAATATAGCCTTGGAATTCAACTTAGCATGATAATTAGACAAACATAGATCCAAGGTTATTAGGGTTGCATGTACACTTAGGAAGTGTTAGAATGCTCAAAACCCATCAGTGGTATCAGAGCCTATGCTTGTTTGTTTGTTATTTGTGCTTAAAAGTTGAAGAAAGTCGAAAATCTTGCTGTCTGACTGATGGACTCGGCGAGTCCATGGGGAGGACTCATCGAGTTCACTTGTATGTTCAACCTACTCGGCGAGTAGGTTTATGCACTCGGCGAGTAGGGTCGACAGAGTGCAGAATTTCGACTTCAGTTGCTGGAAATGGATTAGAAACATTACCCTAAATTGTTTTGGTACTTGAAAACTTGTTTTAGAAGGTGTAATGTCTTTTCTAACTTATTTACAACAACTAGTTATCAAAATTACAAAGATTAAATGTGATTTTGATTCTTGAAGGTGTTCATATTCATATTCTTGTTCTTATGATGTTTAGATGATCATAGGAATTATTTGTAACCTATGTGGTAGTTTAATTCTTGATCATAATGTGTTTTAATGGAGTCCATAACTTGTCCTCAAGTTATGGAAAACCAAAAGTCTCTTGGATTAAAAAACCATTAAAAGAACACAAGAGTTAGGAAAAATGAAAAAGTCCTCATTTTATTACTCTATTAAACTCATAAGTTACAAGAAATGAAAAGTTTTGAAAGTTTACAAAACTTGCCCTCAAGTTTTGGAACAAGTAAAGTTAAGTTAAAACTTTAGTTCCAATCCCTAGAATTTTAAAAGTTAAAATTCAACCCTTATACTTATATTATTATGATTTAATAATTATATATATATATATATATATATATATATATATATATATATATATATATATATATATATATATATATATATATATATATATATGTATAAGAACAAAGTCGTCATACCGCTAGTACGCCTCATTCACGAAGCCGGTCTATAAGGTGGGTATAAGGTTGTTGCCTATAAAATGGTGACTTAATGGGTGTCCACTCTCACCCACCGCTTGCTTGACCGGTGGAGGGTCGTTAGCCGAACGGGTAAGACAAGGACTTACAAATTCTCATTCAAAGTATGATGAATATTATAAAGTAACTAAATGTTTTATTAAATTCCCAATCTTAGTTACTTTAGGAAAAATGTGAATAAGGTGCTATTCCATGAAATTACACTTTACACTTTGATTAAGTCGTTGGTGGAGCGTGTGTGGTTAACCGGCACACTAACTTGGACTTAACAAGGTAGGTAAAGGGTGACTTAGGGTTTATTATAGTATCGATGGAGCGTGTGTGGTTTACCGGCACATCGGTTGAGTGATAAACTTTAAGGGTACCAAGTGATTTGCATGGTTACTTCACACCTCGTTTTGTGATCCTCGGTATCCCAGTCACAAAACTTGGAGGGCACACTCGAGATTGAAACATGCCTTTGAAAAGTTCATTGAATCTCAAAGAATCTAGGAATTTCTAAGAACCGTTCAAAACCTAATACTAAAATATTGCGGTTTTCGTGGTGGAAATTGGTGAATCGTCATTCACCTACCTTTCAAATATGATATAGCTTAGATTACGTCATACCTCTTCTAAGTTATATTATATTGTGATTGGATCCTAGCCTTAATATTACATTTGGGTGTTTATTAAGGACTCTCTTATATCTAAACTAATCTTGTCCTTTTCTTTCAGATGTCTTCTAACAATGTTGTTTCTGGCTCTAATCCTAATGGCTCCTTTACCCTTATGAACTTGTGTGGGAAAGTCACCTTTGATGGATCCAACTTCAATGAGTGGATCAGAAACATCAGGATGATTACCCGCTATGAGGACAAAGAATATGTCCTTGACAAGGAGCTTAAGGAGATTGATGAGACCACTGCAACTCCTCAGGAGATCGCTGACTTTCGGGCACATGAAAGGGATGCTACGAAAGTGGCTTGCATCATGATCGCCACGATGACAGCAAAACTCCAAAAGTCTTATGAGGATTTCTACCCTTATGAAATGCACCAAGATTTGATGGAAAGATACCATCAAAGTGCAAGACAAGAGAGGTATGAAATCATATGCTCCATGATAACAACCATGATGAAGGACGGGGAATCCGTCACGAGCCACATGCAGAAAATGCAAAGGTATGTGGATCGTTTGCTGAAGCTTAATGTGAACTTCCTGGAGGATCTTGCAATAGATATCATTTTGCACTCCTTACCATCGTGCTATGATCAATTTCGCATGACATATCACATGAACAAGGAAGAAGTCACCCTCAGCAAACTTCAGGGACTTCTCAAGACCGTAGAATCAGGTCTTAAGGGGAAGTCGGTTGCTATCACTCCTACTCCAAACTCAACTCCGGTTTTGGCAATCGGGAAAAGTCGAGGGAGGAAGAGAAAGAGATCTTCGAAGGGTACCAAGGCTCGGACCCTTGATGGCTCCTCTTCAAGTGGAACCAAGAAAGGTTTCATTACTCCTTCTTCTGACCCAAAAGAGGTTGAATGCTTCTATTGCCATGTAAAGGCTCATTGGAAGCGGAACTGCCCAAAGTACCAGCAGGATGTGAAGGATGGGAAAGTCAAACCCAACCATGCAGGTATTTACACTATCATTTCTAATAACTCACCCATTCTAATTCTTGGGTCCTTGATACCGGTTGTGGTATTCATATTTGTTGTGACTTGTAGGGACTAACAAGAAGTGAGGATGTCGAGCAAGGAAGAATAAACTTGATCATGGGGAATAGGAGAGCTTTACCTGTTACCAAGATTGGAGTTTATACTTTATCGCTAAGTAGTGGGTTTAGTTTAGATTTGAATAAATGTTGTTATTCACCAGGAATGGCAAGAAATATTATTTCCTTTCATGCTTTGTACAAACAAGGGTTTACCTTTTCGTTTAATAATGAAGTTGGTTCTATTGATGCTTTCTTTAATAATGTTCTTTATTTTAAAGCATTACCTTGTGATGGTGTGTATGAAGCTGTGTCCGTTGTAGATAACTTAGGAAATAATGTTTTGTGTATTGATTGTACTACTAATAATAACTTGGATAAAGCATCATTATGGCATTGTCGCCTTGGACATATAAGCAAGAAACGCATAGGCCAACTCCAAAAGGATGGAGTCTTGGAGTCATTTGACCTAAAGTCCGATGATAGTTGCGAATCATGCTTACTTGGAAAAATGACAAAGTCACCCTTCACAGGTTCGTGTGAGATGGGTGAAGGTTTGTTGGACCTTATACACACGGATGTGTGTGGACCATTCAAACATGCCACAAGGGATGGTAATCGTTATTATTTGACTTTTACTGATGATTACAGTAGATATGGATATGTCTACTTGATCAAGCATAAGTCAGAGACTTTCGAAAGGTTTAAGGAATTTAAACAGGAAGTCGAGAATCAGTTGGGCAGGAACATTAAGATGCTTCGATCCGATCGAGGAGGTGAGTATCTTAGTTCAGAGTTCCTCGACTATCTTAGGGAATGTGGGATTGTCTCACAATTGACACCTCCCAGGACACCACAGTTGAATGGTGTGGCTGAGAGGCGTAATCGAACCCTGCTAGATATGGTTCGTTCCATGATGAGTCGAGCTACGCTACCAATCTCATTCTGGGGGTATGCCTTAGAGACTGCCGCCCATATCCTTAATCTAGTCCCTAAAAAGAAAGTTGCCAAAACTCCTCACGAGATGTGGACTGGTAAAGTACCTAAACTAGACCACATCAAGATTTGGGGTTGCGAGGCTTTCGTGAGACGCGAGACTCATGATAAGCTCGAACCTTGAAGCGAGAGGTGTATTTTCATCGGCTACCCACAACAATCCTTTGGCTACCTCTTCTACAGACCCAGTGACAATGTGGTCTTTGTAGCAAGAAGAGGAGTCTTTCGAGAAAGAGAGTTTATAAGCCAAGGAGACAGTGGGAGGCAAATTGATCTTGAAGAAATTCAAGAATCAAGTGGTGAAGGAACTTCAAACTCTAGCCCTCAACTTGAGGAGGAAACTCCTGTTGAGCCAATTGACAAACCTGTACTTCTGAGACGTTCCACGAGAGTTAGGAGTGCACCCGAGCATTACTATGGATTCCATATTACTGTAGAAGGTGAGACACTTATTAGTGATGGGACACTAGTAAGTCAAGATGACCCTAACAGCTACAAGGAAGCCATGGCAGGCCCCGAGTCTGCTAAATGGAAAGAGGCTATGGATAGCGAGATACAATCCATGTATGACAATCAAGTTTGGAACTTGGTTGAAAATGTACCAAGTCGTAAGACAGTAGGGTGCAAATGGGTTTTCAAGAAGAAGACCGACATGGATGGTAAAGTACACACTTATAAGGCTAGACTGGTTGCAAAGGGCTTCTCTCAAATTCCTGGAGTGGATTATGATGAGACCCTTTCTCCGGTAGCCAAGATTAAGTCTATTCGGGTTCTGTTAGCCATAGCTGCATTTCATGACTATGAAATATGGCAGATGGCTGTCAAAACCGCTTTCCTTAACGGAAAGTTGGCTGAAGATGTTTACATGAGTCAGCCAGAAGGTTTTGTCAGCAACGAGTACCCTAATAGAGTGTGTAAGCTTGAGAAATCCATTTATGGATTGAAGCAAGCACCTTGCAGATGGAATCTTTGCTTTGATGAGAAGGTCAAGAAATTTGGCTTTACTAGGAGTGAAGATGAATCTTGTGTGTATTTCAAGGCTAGTGGGAGTATAGTTAGCTTTTTGGTATTGTATGTGGATGACATACTACTCATAGGAAACGACATTCCAACCCTGCAGGAAGTAAAGTCCTGGCTTGGGAAGTGTTTCGCTATGAAGGACCTTGGTGAAGCTGCCTATATTTTAGGGATACGGATCTTGAGAGATCGGAGTAAAAGACTAATTGGACTTAGTCAGAGTACCTACTTGGATAAGGTGCTGAAGAGATTCAGCATGCAGGATTCCAAGAAAGGAGAATTACCCATCCAAAGTAACACCAAATTGAGTAAGACACAAAGCCCTAGCACTGAGGCTGAGATAGCAGAAATGAGTCGAACACCTTATGCTTCGGCTGTAGGGTCGATCATGTATGCTATGACGTGTACTCGACCCGATGTAGCCTTTGCCGTGAGCATGGTTAGCAGGTATCAGGCGAACCCTGGCAAGGCACACTGGACTGCGGTAAAGAATATCCTCAAGTACCTACGAAGGACTAAGGACTGGGTTCTTACCCTCGGTGGGAGTGATGACTTGAGAGTAGTAGGGTACAGTGATGCTAGCTTCCAGACTGATAGGGATAATTTCCGCTCTCAGTGAGGCTGGGTCTTTACCCTAAACGGAGGAGCAATTTCTTGGAAGACTTCCAAGCAAGAGACAGTGGCATATTCTACTTGTGAATCAGAGTATATTGCAGCTAGCGAGGCAGCAAAGGAGGCGATATGGCTGAAGAACTTCATTGGAGACCTTGGAGTTGTACCAGCTATTAAAGAGCCAATGGAGATTTTCTGTGATAGTGAAAGTGCTATTGCCTTAGCCAAGGAACCAAGGGATCACGGGAGATCTAGACACATCGACAAAAAATACCATTTTATCAGACATAGAATTGAAGAAGGACTCCTCATGGCGAAGAGGGTATCATCGGATGAGAACCCAGCAGATCCCCTCACGAAGGGACTGAGTAGGGTTAAGCATCTCCAGCATGCTCGGAGCATAGGGCTGAAGGATGATATAAGTTTTAGTAGTTAGATAACCCATAAATTTGTAAAGTGTAATTGACATTTGATGATGAATAAAAGGTGTTTTATTTATGAGTAAAGTGTTGCTATCTCTTGTCGATCTTTTACTATATTTCTTTTGCATGTTTTGACTTCCAGAATAATTATGTTTGGTATATCATATTATTCAAACCTCCACAGTCGGTCATATGTCGGAAGTAGGTATGAATCAAGACTGTCATGATGGGCTGTAGAGGTCTAAGGTGTTGGACAAGGCTACAACAATCATGAGTGCTCATAAGTTCTGAGTATTGGACTCAACCCACGCTCACTGGAATCACTTCATGGAATTCTATCTCGAGTGATTGTGAGACGGTAATATCGTATATGTCTTCAAACCTAGAGATATGATTTGTTACTTACAAGTTGGTTATGCATTGACTGTACGAAAACACATTGGTAACTCGATGTTATAAAACGTGCTTTTGTGTGTAGTTAAATGAGTGGTAGAACAAACATATGAGTCGAAGTTTATCTGTTCCTTCTTGGATTAGAAGCTGATATCTGGGCCCCTCGATGATTTTGTTTTGACCTATGTACCGGGCCCGGTCAGAACTAAGTTGATGTGTTCAATTAAGTTCTATGTCAAACAAATCGGAAATCGGGAAACAAATGCTGGACAATAAGCAAGACAAAGTTCCATGTATTTGTCCGACTGATATCTAGAACGGAGGATTATATGATCACTTATCTTAAATGGCGTACCATCATCTTCTCAGTTCCGAGAAACCTTGAAAAGAGCTACGATTGCCGATCGGTTCCTGAAGTCATACTTGCAGTAATAGTTATTAGACTTATCCAAGTGGGAGACTGTTGGATAAGGTGTCTAAGTCCATAACTATTTCTGGTATGTACTTGACCCGACCCGGCATGGTCCATTTGGGTTGCATGGCACCATGCAATTGGATAGACTAAATGAGAGAAATAACACTTGGAGATTATTAATATATTATAAGTTCTAATATATTAATAATATTATTTGATTAGTTTGATTAATAATTAATTTAGAATTAATTAAGTGGTCTAAGAGGCTCCATGGATTATAAGTTCTAATATATTAATAATATTATCTTGTATAGTGGGCTAAGAGGCTCCATGGATTATCAAGTTGGGTTCTACCCATAGGATGCTCCGTGGATGCTCCATGGGAGTTACAAACCCATGGGTCATGGAAATGAAGAGTCATGATACATTAGGGTTTACATGGTGTAACCCTAGATGTGTCAACACTATATAAGAATCATATTCTCCACCAAAATGGGAGAGACACTAAGAAACAAGAGGGCTTGGCCGATTTTTAGAAGTGTGTATTATCTCAAGAGTCTTTCCAAGAGCATTTGGTGTTGTGTGAAGCATTTGAGGCATCACACTTGGGGTGCTAGGCTCACAAGGTTTCAAGGAACACAAGCAACAACAAGGTAAGTTATTCTATCTATTATTCAAGTTAAAATTGTTCCCCATGTATGCTAGATAGGAATATAGCCTTGGAATTCAACTTAGCATGATAATTAGACAAACATAGATCCAAGGTTATTAGGGTTGCATGTACACTTAGGAAGTGTTAGAATGCTCAAAACCCTTCAACTACATCTCCAAGATGTGTTCATACCTAGACCTTGCCTTGCCAATAGGGCTTGAGTGACCTTAAACTTTTCAAGAACTTGTGGGTTAGGGAGAATAGTTGGAGGAGGAGAAAGAAGTATGATATCCATGGGACATCATCTTCATTAGGAAACCTTGTTTCAAGAGATTTGGGAAGATCATAGGTGTCTAAACCAGACATCTTTTGGGAGATATTCAAGATAGTTGATTTTAAGTCCTTAATATGACACCCAATATGAAATATTAAGGCTAGGACCCAACAAACTATTTTATAACTTAGAAGAGGTATGCCGTAATCCAAGCTATAAAATATTTGAAGGTAGGTGAATGACGATTCACCAATTTCCACCAAGATAAAAGAAATGTATTATTAGGTTTTAATTGGTTTTGAAACTCCTAGATCTTTGAGATTCATTGAACTGTTCAAAGGCATGTTTCAATCTCGAGTGTGCCCTTAAGGTTTTGTGACTGGGATGCCGAGGATCACAAAACAAGGTGTGAAGTAACCATGCAAATCACTTGGTACCCTTAATAAATTACCCCTCAATCGATGTGCCGGTTAACCACACACGCTCCATCGATACTATGATAAATATTAAGTCACCCTTTACCTACCTTGTTAAGTGCAAGTTAGTGTGCCGGTTAACCACACACGCTCCACTAACGACTTAGACAAAGTGTAAAGTGTAATTTCATGGGTTAGCACCTTATTCACATTTTTCCTAAGTAACTAAGATTGGGTATTATTAAGAGTTTAGTTACTTAGTATTTATCATTAAGACTTTTAATGTAAGGAGAATTCTAGTCCTGTCAAACCCGTTCGGCTAACGACCCTCCACCAGTCAAGCAAGCGGTGGGTGAGAGTGGAAACCCATTAAGTTTCCATTTTATAGGCAACAACCTTATACCCACCTTATAGACCGGCTTCGTGAATGAGGCGTACTAGCGGTAAGACTGACTTTACTCTTATACATATATATATATATATATATATATATATATATATATATATATATATATATATATATATATATTATTAACTTATAATATTATAAAGTATAAGGGTTGAATTTTAACTTTTAAAATTCTAAGGGCTAACTTGGAATTAAAGTATTCATAAGTGAAAACTTTTCAAATTCCAAAACTTGAGGGCAAGTTTTGAAACTATTCAAAACTAATTAATTCCATAACTTATGTGTTTAAAGTAGTTTTAATCCAAAAACTCTTCAAGTTCCATAACTTGAGGACAAGTTATGGAAGACTTTAAACTAATAAAAGAACTAACTTTTTCTTTATTTTATAACTTATGGACTTAATTATGGTTACATATTTTTCTTTAATGAAGTGACTCTTGAACTTCCATAACTTGAGGACAAGTTATGGAGTCATAAAAAAAAGTTATTCAATGACACAAGACTCTTCATTTTGTAACCATTGCCAACTTTTATGAATTTTATGAGTCTTTAATGTGACTCTTCATGTAACTTGAGGACAAGTTACACAAACACATTTTATACTCAACTCTTAGATTAAAATGGATTGAAAACAACTATTTCACTCAACATTTCTAGTAATCTAAGCAACTCATAAGAACAAGATAATTCAAATCAAACTTTTTCATGTAATTAGTCTAAACCTTAAACTAATACAAAACATGAATCTATTGACAATTATCTTTGAAAATGGATTAGCATGAACATTACCACATCAAAAACAAGTTTATGAGTTCAAAAACAACTTAGGGTAATGTTCCTAGTCCATTTCTAGCCAAAAAACTCGAAAATATGCTGTCTGGGGGTCCAAATCGTCGAGTGCATGAACCAACTCGGCCAGTTGGATCGAATTGATCACATTTTAGGCATGGACTCGCCGAGTCTGATGATCAGACAGCACCAAATTCGTTTTTTTCAGCTTCTATTGCAGGTATAACAAGAAAACAAACCTAGGCTCTGATACCACTGTTGGGTTTTGAGCATTCTAACACTCCTAAGTGTACATGCAACCCTAAATACCTTGGATCTATGTTTTCTCTATTATACATGCAAATAAGAACATCCAAGGTATTATCCTAATCTAGCATACAAATCAATGAGTGTAACAAGATAGAATACATACCTTTTGTTGTAGCTTGATGTCTTCAAGCTTTAAGAGCTTAGCCCCAATAGTGTGGAAGCCTCAAGTGGAATCACAATCACCAAAACACTTAGAATAGCTTGAGAGAATTCTACAACTCATGAAATCGGCTAGCCTTTTCTTTTCACACACTAGTGGCCGATTTTGGTCAACAATAAGATGCTTATATAGTTAGGGTTACACCATGTAAACCCTAATTGACATGGCCTTTCATTTCCATGACCCATGGGTACAAATACACCATGGAGCATCCATGGACCATCCTATGGGTTTTAGCCCAACTTGATTATCCATGGAGCATTAGCCCACTATACAAGTATGGATGATTTACACAATCAACCCATATATTTAATTAGTCTTCTTTTGATCACTTAATTAATCCTAGATTAATTCTTGATCAATACTAATTAAATAATCTTATTATTCTTATTATTAATATACTAGAACTTATAATATATTAATAACCATAAGTGTCTTATTTCTCTCATTATAGTCTATCCAAGTGCATGATGGTATGCAACCCAAATGGACCATGCCGGGTCGGGTCAAGTCTTACCAATTATAGTTATGGACTTAGACATTAATCCAACATATGGTACACCGAACCCCATACAGATAGTGACGCCAGATCTTGAGGGCGAACACCAAAGCCCCCAGCTCTAGGTCGTGGGTGGGATACCTCTAGTCATGAGGCTTCAGCTGCCTCGATGCATATGCTATCACATGCCCCCTCTGCATAAGCACTGCTCCCAACCCGGATATCGATGCATCACAATACACCACAAAATCCTCCATCCCTTCTGGGAGTGAGAGCACCGGGGGCATCTCACAACTTCTGGCGAATTGTCTCAAATGAGGTCTGCTGCTGCGGACCCCATGAAAAAGCGACACCCTTCCGGGTCAACTTGGTGAGTGGCACGGCGATCTTGGAGAAATCCTTAATAAGTCTCCGATAATAGTCGGCCAATCCTAGAAAGCTCCTGATCTTAGTGGGCAATCTCGACACCTCCCACCTCATGATCGCCTCAATCTTGGATGGATCAACCAATATCCCATTCTGGTTGATGAGATGTCCCCAGAACTGGACCTCTCGTAACCAGAACTCACACTTGGAGAATTTGGCATAAAGCCTCTCCGATCTCAAAACTCCAAGGATCTCCTTCAAATGATCCTCATGTTGTTCTCTATACCTCGAATACACCAAAATATCATCAATGAATACGATCACCAACCGATCCAGCATCGATCTGCACACCCTGTTCATGAGATCCATGAACGTAGCTGGTGCATTGGTGAGCCCAAAAGGCATCACCATGAGCTCGTAATGCCCATAACAAGTTCTAAATGTTTTCTTCTGGATATCTTTATCCCGAACCCTAATCTGATGATAACCCGAGCTCAAGTCTATTTTGGAGAACCAAGACGCCCCCCGCAACTAATCGAACTGATCATCGATCCACGACAACGGATAATGGTTCTTGACCGTCAACTTGTTCAGCTCACGGTAATCAATGCACATTCGGAGTGAACCATCTTTTTTATTGACAAAAAGGATCGATGCTCCCCAAGGCGAGCTTCTCAGTCGAATAAAACCCTTCCCCAGCAGCTCCTGAAGCTGCGAGAATAACTCCTGCATCTCTGGCGGCACGAGGCGATAAGGCGCCTTGGCGATAGGTGCTGCTCCCGAAACCAAATCGATACGGAACTCCACTTGCCTCTCGGGAGGCACACCCGGCAATTCCTCGGGAAAAACATCCGGCAACTCGCACACTATCAGAACCTCATCCATCGAACCTGGCCTCCCAGCAGTCACTCGCGTGTCCATCACATAGGCTACGAATCCATTGCATCCCTGCTGCAAACTATGTCTCGCCCTGGAAGCTAAGCAAAACGCTGATCCACATCGGGTTCCGTCGCCATACACCATAAGTACTCCCCCACTAGGGTCTCGTATCGTCACCAACTAACGCTCGCAGTCTATAACAGCTCCAAATCGTGTCATCCAATCCATGACCACTATAACACACACGTCCCCCAACGTAATCGGAACCAGATCTATCGGGAACTCCACACCGCAGATCTCAAGGATACATCCTCGAATCACATCTGTAGCATACACTGCTCGCTTTTCAGCTATGGAAACTCGCAGAGGTTGACTCAACGCCTCTCGACAGATACTAATGTGCTGACTAAATCCCAAGGAAACAAATGACAGACTCGCACCCAAGTCAAATAACACCAAAGCAAGTAAAGAACTCACAAGAAAAGTACCTACGCATATCATCATATAAGCACAATATGTCAACAAAAAAGATAAATACAGAATACATACCAGCCACAACATTAGGCGCTACGTGAACCTCCTCCACAGTCAACTGGAAAGCTCTCCAACGAGCCTTTGGAGCCTCAGCATTCACTGAGCGAATGTCGGTAACCCTAGCAGCAGGTGCAGATCACTAGGTTGACCCCTGATGCAACTGTGGACACTCGGCCTTCCGGTGGCCAATCTGGTTGCAATGAAA
The DNA here is from genome assembly GCF_051521515.1 of Lactuca serriola. NCBI lineage: Eukaryota > Viridiplantae > Streptophyta > Magnoliopsida > Asterales > Asteraceae > Lactuca > Lactuca serriola. The sequence continues at coordinate 338,185,517 of NC_136415.1, read as the reverse complement.
GCAAACCATAAATCCCTTGCAGCAATCCTTGGCGATATGGCCCTCCTTGCCACATTTGTAGCAAGCACCCGATTGAAAGGCCCCCTCATGACCCTTGCCGCACTTCCCGCAAGTGCGGCCCTTCTGGCCTCCAGTCCTCGAATCAGCGGACTTGGTCCGCTTGGCTGCTGGCTGAGACTGAGTCGTCCGCCGATCCATCCTCTGAGACTCGGCCTCCTCCCTGGCCGGAGTCTCCAACTCAATCTCCCTCTTCCGGCCATTTTCCTGGAGCTCAGCAAATGTCCGGTACGTCGAGTTCGACACGAACTCTCGAATGTCCCTACTCAGAATGCCCAAATACCGGCTCATCCGTGCCTGCTCAGTAGACACCTGCTTAGGGCAGAACATCTCCCTCTCATGAAACTTCTGTGTGGCCATAGTAACCGAATCATTACCCTGCTTGAGGGTCAAGAACTCCTGAACCAACCGTTCCCTCTTCACCGGGGGAACATACTCGTCTCTAAACATGTTGCTGAACCTCTCCCAGGTCACCGCTAAAATCTCTGCAAGAGTGAAGCTCGTCATCATGAACTTCGACGAATCCTTCGCTCCCAAGCGAAGCTGGTTCAAAGCGAACCGTACCCTCAGATGCTTCGGACATGAACACGTATAGAAGCATCCCTCAATATCAGCAATCCATCTCAACGCAGTGATTGGATCCTGTGTCCCATCAAACTAAGGTGGCTTCGTGTTGCTGAACTGCCGGAACAACAATGAGTCACCTCCCTGATGCCTGGCAGCAGCCACTACTGCTGTAGCTGCAGCCTCAGTCACCGCAACAAACCGCTCATCGCAAATCTCGATCAGTGTCATCCTGATAGACCCAAACATCTCCGAAATCTCGGCCCTGATCGCCGTAGACACATCATCGTGGATCATCTGACGAAGCTCCTCGTCACTCACACTGCTCGCCTCAGGTCTGTGGCGTGTCCCAACCATGATGTCTCTGAAATATAACATAATAATATCAAAGACTCATTCGAACATGCTCGCACTCGATAACTCGCCCTACTTGTTCCTTAGTAGCCAAAGGATTCTTACTTAGAGTGCGCACTGCTCTGATGTCTTCGGTAGTACGGGCCCTTATACTACCGCCTACACCGCATCAGTATTCACCATAAGTCCTCCTCCTTGGATCCTAGATCACAAGTACTCTATATCTCACTGGCATAGGCTACCCTTTTGTGACAACCCGAAATTTATTTCGGCATTTTTAACCCCTCCTTCCGTTAATAAGCCTCGCTTTATTAAACTGTCCGTTAACCTTTTGGACTGGTTAATTAATTTGGGAATTTTTAAATGACTTAATAAGGGTTGAAACAAATTAGAAACACCCTCATTAATCCCTTGAAATTTTTTAGTTTCAACCAAGTCAAAATACGACCATTTAATCGGGTGCGACCAAAAGCCCCGTTTAACGTTAGTATTGGGTAGATTTCCACTAAACCACAAGCTCAACCCCTATATACGGGGGAGTGGAGTCCAGTCACACTCTTTCCACTCTCTCTCTACAACTTGTTTTCGAGCCAAAAACACCCATTCCGAGCCCCAAACTAGTAAGTAATCTATCCTAACTTGTTGTGTAGCTTAGTTAACATACAAAATAGTGTTTAAGACATCAAATACGGGCAAGTCCATGTTTTTATGGCCCAAGAACATTCTTGGACTGTGAGCACCCTTAAGTGGGGTTTTTAAGCCCCAAAACCCCTCTAAACTACCCCCTAGGGCTTAGATATGACTTGTAGACTTACACCTTTGAGATTAGAACACTAAAACCTTGCATTTTCGAGAGTAGATATGAGTTTACGGCCCAAGAACACTCTTGGACCGTAAACCCCTCTTCAAGGGCCGTGAACACCTTTTAAGGTGTTAAAAATGCCCTCAAACACCTCCTATGGCCTTGGAAAATGTCTAGAAGCAACCACCATTGAAATAAAGGAATTAAACATCAAAGAATTATTGGACATAGGAGTTTACGGTCATAAACCCCCCTAGGATTGGTCCATGAGCCGTAAACTCCCAAAAAGTGCCCAAATGATGCCCTAACTCCCCTATATGGCTTGGAAAAATGCATAAAACTTTATTCTCTACCATTTAAGACCTTAATACACCAAAGGAATGAGTATATAGGAGCTTACAGCTGTAAACTCCTTGTTTAGGGCCTTAAACTCCTCAAATGGTCCATTTAGAGCCTTAAACCCCTTCATATGCCTTATATTTGGACCTAGCCTAATTCTATGAATGATATAAGACCTTGAAGCATCCTAGAACACACCACCCATTAGTTTACGGTCATAAACTCATGGGGATTTGGTCTTAGGGCTGTAAACTCTATAAAGAGTTCACTGTTGAAGAGTAAACTCCCTAAGTAGGCCATACACTCCCTTAGATATTACCCGGGACACTCCTAGCACTTGACCAAAGTGTTTTCCGCTCATTAGGATGCGTATACGTGTTTAATTAGTATTTTATTTACTAATTGTACGTAAACACATGTCATCATATGTTAATAGGTCACTAAGTGTGTTCAAGTTTTTACTAGGCACCGAGCACCCAACCGACACTTTCGTTCGATCCATCTACAACAGGTGAGTTCATACCCCTGAATTAACCTTTTAAATGTTTTTACATACTTTTATGTGGGGAATACAAGTTAAAACATGCCAGTTATCATATCAATCATATCTGATTGATAACCCGCATGCACAAGGATTCATTACACTTTCCGTTTTTTACCAAGTATAATACCATAGATGGTTTTTCCAAAACGTTTTTACTTGTTTAAATCTTTTCTCAAATTATCTCTCATGTTGTATGTTTTACTTCAAAACCAGTTACAACGGTATTTTAAACAAAGGTGTTTCTTTATTTATATTGTTTTATCAAAATTACATTCAAAACTGTTTATGAAAGGTTTTCAAAGGATTCCCAAAGATCTTGTAGCTTATTTTACAAAAGCATAACAAGTCACAATTTTCTTAAGTGTGAAGGTTTTCCAAAGTTTTCGTTAAAGTTTTCTTCTATTCTTCTATACTTCTGCTTCGTTAAATGCTTCTACTTCGTTAGATGCTACTACTTCATTATGCTTCTACTTCGTTAGATGTTTCTTCTTCTTTAAATGCTACTACTTCATTAAGTGCTTCTACTTCGTTAAATGCTTCTACGTCGTTAAATGCATGCATGTACTTGTATAGTTATATAAATAATGTTTAAAGGACTTAGGAAGGCTTGTTCGCCCTATTTCCTTTTCCTCGTTGGGATGTGATCTGGTGGGTATCGGATATCCGTCCGAAGGTCGTTTAAACATTAATTATATATTATGTATACATGTATGGACATAAAGGTTTACATCGATCAGTTCATTTCCCTTGGGTAGCAAGGGCATCCTCCCACTCGTCACTCATAGATCAGAGACACTAGTAACTATTATAGGAATAGTTAGGTGACTCTATCTCTCACTCTATCTCTCTCTCTCTCTCTCTCTCTATCTCTCTCTATCTCTCTTACTTTAGAATGTGACACACTATTTCCCTCTACGGCGCTTCATTGCGCCAACGCCGTGTAACCAGAGTCTCTGGGAAGGAGAGCGAACATCATGAGTATAGATCTATACGGGACTGACACTCCCACACCCTGACTACTAGCTACAGTCCGTGCCGATAAGGCCCATGTGTGACATAAAGCCACTACTACTACTGCCACTACCTCTACGCGCGACCTGGAAGGTCACCGGATACTCTAACGTCGATCAGCATGGTTACATACGAGTTCACATTCACCCTTTGTTTTAGACCTTGCTAGCCGTATCGATCATTTGATACCGTCTGGGGTCTGTGTTTACTTTAGTTAGACTGAGTCAGGCGTATCATTCATTCGATACTCTCCTGGAGTCTATGATTTCTTTTGCCTTAGTCAGTAGTATTTTCTGCTGAGGCATATGTTATTTTCCCCTAGTATTTTTACTAGTGATATTCTCCTACTTTCTTTAAAGTCATATACCATATTTTGGGTAATGATAGTATTTCGGGAAAATTATTCTTTAAAACATAACTTTGTCGAGTCTTGGTAGAAGACTGCTTTTATTTAGAAAATATAGGATTTTCTGGAAAGGACTCTAATACATTGTAGACTCTAAACTACTACTTTATATAAAGTTATTTTGGATAAAATGCTTACTTACACAAATGACACTAAATACTTTTGAACTCACCAGCATTTATAAAAATGCTGATACTCGCTTTCAAAATAACTTGTATTCTCAGGTCAGCAATAGACAGGTACACCCATGACCGAGCTGCATCTATACTAGTTTCTGTATTACTTTGATGTCTCTATGTAATGTAACTTATGTAAAACTATTACTATTAATGCAATGGTTATTGTACTTTGATTACTATACCGCATATGTTGTGATACTTGACATGACGTCAGCCACCCTAGAACGTTTCCGCCGTTCCGTTTTTGAGGTGTGACAGATTGGTATCAGAGCATTGTTTATAGTGAGCTAAGTATATCCATTCATAAAAGATATACAGCCTATAAATACATAGGGATAAAACACTCTGACCAAAAATTATACTTTAAAATATAACCATATTTTACCAAAGTATAAGAACATCTAGAATCTAAACACTCGAACACAAGTATCACAAGAAGAACAAGAATAAAAGTCTTCAGATGTTGAGCATTACCGTCAAACCTGGGCAGTTATGTAATCGTAAGGTGGAATAAATCTAACCTGATCAACTACATTTATTCGAGATGCGATGAACGTGTGCTTGGGAGTGATAGTGGTGTTGCAACGAGTCTGAAACTTACCAACTAGGAATGCTAGAGCCAAGCATAAAGTTTAAAATACTATGGGAGTATTTTGGAATACTAAAGGACTCACATTAATCCCAAAATCATATTTAGAAGATACGAAACAAACAAGAAATTAAATGTATTTTAGGATCCATAGATAACCTTGTGTGAAGAACTAAAAAGATCCTTATTGATATACCTACAATTACAGACGGTATACTCCCAAGGTTATATATATAATAAGGATCCCATAGACTAATCATGTGTGGTTTTGCTCTACTTCCTATTCCTCTTTGGGATGTGGATATAGAGTAGTATCACATATTCGAAGGCCTATCGGATCTAAGCTATATATGATTTGTGTACCCTATTTAATTGTAGCAGGACTCGATATGGATCACCCAGTGAAATGTTAATAATCTCTTAGGATTCTTTAGACATTTCCATTCTCGAACGAACCCTGTAGAAAACCCTATCCACTTCAGTACTCGGCGAAAGAGTTGATTCAGACCTAGAGGAGGTTCATTTAGAAGATTTCCAGTTCGGAAATAAATGAACTAGATCGAGACTATTGAAATCACCAAGTGCATATACCTTTTTACGGACATGGTGGGAAATTCGCCTAAACTTCTGAGATTTCCAGTCATTCATCATGAAGTGATGACACCCAGAGTCGGAATCGGAAGTAAGACGGAGTAGAAATTCAATATGTCTATAGGAGAAGAGAACCCTAGGTAACTACCCGAAGGAAACCAACGCCGGTCCCAATCAAGGATATGAGGTAGACAGAGGGAGCCAGTACATGGAACCCGAGAAGTGTCTTTTCCTCGTTTTCGTCACGCTAATACACCCATAAAATAATACAATTTAGTGAGTTAGTGATTACACTACTCACGCTATGTGTTAGGTAAATCGCCTTTTCCCGTTGCAAGTACTACGATTAAAGCGGATCCCCACACCTTTATTGAGAGTATTTAGCCATAAGTCTTCATGAGCCTTTCTTCCCGCGGTCTTCATTCTGAACTGTTCTCAGATCTTTCCAAGCCGGAAGGTGAACCTTTCCTAGTATAAAGGTAACTTAGTAGGAACGACTCCCATCTTATGCATTTTTCCGATACTCATACTCCTACCTTGAATACCCGGACTATATCATAGGGATGTAGGTCGACACTCAGACAACCAATATCCAAGGCGCGGGAAATTTTATGCCTAATATAGTAAGGATAGATACGTCTAAGGGTTAACCATCGTCTCTCACCAGCTGTGTTCCTTTCCGTGTAGGAAAACCATGCCTCCGAAGAAGCGTAACCAATCCACTGGCAAGAAACCGACTCTCCTATTCGATGAAGCTACGTTCCAGGCTGCAGTCTCGGCAGCCGTAGCAGCTGTCATGGCTTAACTGAATGCTAACAACGCCAATGTTAGCAAGAGCCCTATCGAGACTTCCGATCCTAGCAATGGACAACGGCAACCAACACTTGCATACCCAACCACCCAAGAACCTCAGCCAACTCCACTAAAGAGAAAGCTCAAGAATGAGGAACGAAGTACCTTGGCTCAAGGACCTTTCGAAGGGCAACGAGCTGAGACAGTCAATACCCCTGCCAGCCCTTCCATCCCGACTTCAAGAAGACCATACCTAGGAAACCTTCCCCACTGCAGCAAGTGTAGCTACCATCATCATGGTATATGCCAGGAACTCTTTTGTGATAGGTGCAACATGAAGGGGCATACTGCTCGCGTCTGCAGAACCCCGGTAGAGTTTATTACATCAACCACGAATGTGGCGACCAATACTGTTTGCCGTCTATGTGGGGAGATTGGACACTTCAAGAAGGACTATCCAACTAAAAGAAAAGACAAGGGCATAGGAGGAGTCTAACTCTAATGCTTACGGAGAAGCATCAAGGAACCCGGTAGATTTTGGTACGTCTCTCAATCTTAGATAACTAACCGAAAACATTACAAGGCTAATTCTAAATGTAATTACTTCCCTGTTAAGGTGAAAGTCGCAGCATGGTTATAAAATTTAAAATTTCATCAGGTAAAACTATAATGGCTAGATATATACCTTACGGCCATGTATAATTGAGATGGATAGACCCAGAGTGGGTGAATGTCGCCTCATTTCCTGTTCCTCGTTTGGTTGTGGATTTAGCGCGGAGTCTCTTAGACAACAGTCCTCCCCATCTTAAATTATACATGACTTGTATATGTTAGGCGATTATAGAAAGGGCTCATGAAAATCCATTCATGAAAAGGTACTCTACTCAGAAACACTCAGGACCCTCTACAGTTCCACGTCCACTCTATCGGTCCAAGTATCCGCGACAGTGATACACGGGACGAAACCCGAGACGCCTAGAACTTGTGTGCCCGTTCAGCACATGACCCTATCGATCCTCATTCTATGTCATGTCCAAGTATGCCAACTACGACGCCCCTATCAATCATGGTTCGACTTCGTGCAACCATGTGTAAATCCTTAGTGTTGTGTGAAAAGAACTTTCACTATAGCCATTTCGGCAAATAAAGGTTCTTCCGAACCTAAACAAAATAAAAATAATAAAGACTAATGTGATCCATAAGTCGTCATGCTTATTTCAAACCATCCGAAGTACCCAGGAGAAGGGTGTTGGAATAGTGTCTAAGGCTGCAACTATATTAGGCAAGTATTTGACCCGATTGTGCATGGTCCTTTTGGGTTGCCTTCACCATAGCAACTTGATAGGATGATTTATTATGAGAGAATAAATATTATTAATATATTATGAGAATAATATAAGGAATAATAATATTGTTATTTGATTAATATAAGTCATAGATTAATTAGTATTAATTAAATAAGAGGGTATAAACTATCAATTGCTTGATAGTTGCACTTTGGGCTGTAAATCCTTAAGGGATAAGGGTTGGACGATTTCTAGGGCTTGGGATAAGACACAAATTGTTCAAGCCATTATCTTGGAAAGGATTTGGATTGCTTTAAGGAAATATTGTCCAACTAGTGTTTAAGGGTGAAACCCTAGGAGCCTTACAAGTATAAATAAACCCCTAGGGCAAGGGAAATCGGCACCTCTGCTAAAGAAAAGAAACCCTGGCCGATTTCTAATCCCTCTCCTCTCTCTCAAATCATCCTCCTTGCTAGTTGGTGTTTGTAAGCCATTAGAGGAGTGACAATTGTGACTCTAGAGCTCCAAGACAACAAGATCAAACAAGAGATTCAAAGGTAAACTTCTAGATCTGTTTTTGTATTGTTCTTATACCTAATTAGTCATTTGAAGTCTTGGATTCAAAGCATGTTTAATTAGATAAACCTAGATCCAAGCATTAGGGTTTGCATGTGCACATAGGAATGTTCATATGGCCAAAACCCATCAGTGGCATTAGAACCTAGATTGGTTTCTATTAAATTGTTGCTTATTTGTTTGAATCTTGCTTGAAAAATTCGAATTTTATGTTTCTGAGTCATGGACTCAGCGAGTCCTATTGTGGACTCGGCGAGTTGGCCTGACTCGGCGTGTCCAGTTGGGCACTCGGCGAGTCCGAGCGTCAGGAAGGGCCAAATTCGGGACTTTTTGATATTTATCTTATGGAAACTTTCCTTTATCATATTAGATCAACCCTAATCCGATTTTTTGATATATATGACTATAATCTTGATCTAATTAAAGATATTTATCAATTAATAAAATATTTAATTTCCTTATGTGATAATTAATTAATTATTTTGATTAAATTGGTAAATTATTTTGCAAGAAATCTTTAAATAAATCAAATATGGATAATTATGGAATAAATTGTTAATTAAGATTATTTGTTATTTGATCCTCCATGTTTTTAAATGTTTAAAACTTGCCCTCAAGTTTTGAAATTTATGTTTTGTGATTAAAAGTTTTAATTTAGAAAATTTAAATTTCAAACCCTAGAATTTTACAACTTTAAAATACAACCCTATACTAATGTAATATTACAAGATTAATATATATATATATATATATATATATATATATATATATATGTATATATATATATATATATATATATATATATATATATGTATAACTAAAATGCTAGTCTTACCGTTAGTGGGCCTCATTCACGAAGTCGATCTATAAGGTGGGTATAAGGTTGCGGCCTATAAAATGGCGCTTAATGGGTGTACACTCACACCTACCGCTTGCTTGATCGGTGGAGGGTCGTTAGCCGAACGGGTAGGATAGGGCAACCTTATCCTCTCATTAAAAGTATAATATGAAATAGAAAGTAACTACATGTTTTTTAAAAAAATTTCCCAATCTTAGTTACTTTAGGAAAATTGAATTGATGCAATCCCATGAAATTACACTTTGCACCTTGCTAAGAAGTTAATGGAGCGTGTGTGGTTTACCGGCACACTAATTGGTTCTAAGCGAAGGTGGCAAAGGGTGATTCATTGTTTATCATAGTTCGATGGAGCGTGTGTGGTTTACCGGCACATCGAATAGGTGATCGTTACAATGAAAGCGCCATGTAAATTTGCATGGTAATTCACACCCGCTTTGTGATCCTCGGTATCCCAGTCACAAACAAGAGGGGCATATCGAGATTTAAACATGCCATTGAAATGTTTCAATGAATCTCATCTAAACCTAGGAATTCTCAAATTCATTTAGAACTTAAAGTTAGGTTTTCATGGTGGAGAATTAGTGAATTGTCATTCACTTACCTTCAAATTGTTTGCATGATAGATTACGGCATCCCTTTTCTAATATGTAAATATTGTTGTTGGATCGTAGCCCTAATTTTTCTTATTGGGTGATAATTAGGGATTCATATTCTAATATATCTTTGTCCTTTCTATTTGTAGATGTCGAACGCAAACAACGCTGCTGCTAGTTCATTCACATTGATGAGCCTTTGTCAAAAGGTCACTTTCGATGGGACGAACTTTAGCGAATGGATAAGATACATTCGCACTATTGCTTGCTATGAGGACAAAGAGTATGTCCTCGATGAGAAGCTTGAAAAGATCAACCCTGAAATCGCTACTCAGGCTGAAATGACCGCTTTTGAAGCTCACGAGCGTGATGCAACGAAGGTACATTGCATCATGATAGCCACTATGAACTCCGAATTCCAAAATTCCTATGAGGACATGTACCCGTACGAGATGCACCAAGACTTATTGGAGAGATACCACCAAAACGCGAGACAAGAGTGTTATGAGATTTTCACTAACATGATTTCCGCTAAGATGGGTCATGGAGAGTCTCTTACCGTGCACCTGCAAAAGATGCAAAGGTATGTCAACCGTCTTCGCAAGTTGAATGTTGACTTTGGGGAAGACTTGGAAATCGTCATGGTGCTTCATTCTTTGCCTCCAAGCAACAATCAATTTATGATGACCTACCACATGAACAAATAGGAGGTCAACCTAATCAAACTCCAAGGTCTCTTGAGCATCGCTGAGAGCAACTTCAAGGACAAGTCTGTGGCACCAACTCCCAATCCACCCGTTGCTCCTGTTTTGGCTATTGGACAAGGAAAGGGAAAGAAGAGGAAGGCTTCGTCTAAGAACTATCGCAAGGTTAAAGCCCGAGATGGCGCCTCTTCTAGTGGGACCAAAGTTGATCCTGCTAAGCCCTGCCCTAACCCAAAGGAGGCAGAGTGCCACCACTACCACAAGATAGGACATTGGAAGAGAAGTTGCCCAGAGTACCTGCAAGCCATCAAGGAAGGAAAGATCAAGCCATCTTTCACAGGTATATACACAATTAAATCTAACGATTCATCTCATGCTATTTTTTGGGTTCTTGATACCGTTTGTGGTTACCACATTTGTTTTAATGTGCAGGGACTAAGAAGAAATAGGGATGTGGAGCATGGAAGGATTAATCTAATCATGGGGAATAGAAGATCGTCGCCTGTGACCAAGATTGGAGTATATTCTTTAGTGCTTAGGAATGGTTTAAGTTTAGATTTGAACAATTGTTGTTATTCGCCAGAAATGGCTAGAAACATCATTTCATTTCAAGGTTTGTTTAGACAAGGTTTTAGATTTTTTTTTAATAATGAGAATGGTTCTATTTTGGCTTATCAAAATGGTGTCTTCTATTTTGAAGCAATACCATGTAATGGAATTTATGAAACTGTTATGATTGTTGATAACTTAGGAAATGATGTTTTGAACATAGATTCTTCCAATAGTATGGATAAAGCATCCTTGTGGCATTGTCGTCTTGGACATGTCAACAAGAAACGCATAGCCCAACTCCAAAAGGATGGAGTGTTGGAGTCATTCGACCTTAGGGAAGATGACACATGCGAGTCTTGTTTGCTTGGAAAGATGACTAAGTAACCATTCGCTGGTTCTTGCGAAAGGGGTGAGGGTCTATTGGACCTAATACATACCGATGTATGTGGACCATTTAGATAAACCACGAAGGATGGGAACCGCTTCTACGTGACTTTTACCGGTGACTATAGTAGGTATGGGTATATCTATTTAACCAAGAAAAAGTCAGAAACTTTTGAAAAGTTCAAAGAGTTCAAGAATGAAGTGGAGAATCAATTGGGCAGGAAAATCAAGATGCTTAGATCCGATCGAGGAGGAGAGTACCTAAGTCTTGAATTCCATGATTATCTCAAGGAGTGTGGAATAGTTTCACAATTGATGCCTCCTAGGACACCGCAGTTGAATGGTGTGGCAGAAAGGCGTAATCGAACCTTATTGGATATGGTTTGCTCTATGATGAGTCGTGCTTCACTACCTATCTCTTTTTGGGGGTATGCCTTAGAGACTGCCGCCCATATCCTTAACCGAGTCCCTACTAAGAAGGTTGCCAAAACACCTCATGAGATGTGGACATGGAAAGCTTCCTCGTTAGCACATATCAAGGTTTGGGGTTGCAAGGCTTTCGTAAGACGAGATACTCACGACAAGATCGAACCTCGTAGTGAGCGATATATTTTCATCGGCTACCCGTAGAAATCCTTTGGATATCTCTTCTATAGACCGAAGGACAATGTTGTCTTTGTTGCGAGGAGAGGAGTTTTCCAAGAGCGAGAACTCATAGGCCAAGGAGACAGTGGGAGGAAAATCGATCTTGAAGAGATTCAAGAGTCGATAGATGAAGGAACCTATACCGTTGACACTCAAACCGAGAAGGAAACTCCGGTTGAACCGATTGACGAGTCCTTACCTCTTAGACGTTCCGAAAGAGTTAGAGTTCAACCCTAGTTTTATGGTTTTCATAATACTACCGAAGGGGACACTTATATTAGTGATGCTACACTAATAAACCTTGATGAACCTAATAGCTATAAGGAAGCCATGGCAGGCCCGGTGTCTGTGAAATGGAAAGAGGCAATGGATAGTGAGATCCAATCCATGTATGATAACCAAGTTTGGAATTTGGTTGAAAATGTGCCCGGACGTAAGACCATTGGGTGCAAATGGATCTTCAAGAAGAAGACCGACGTGGATGGAAACGTACACACATATAAAGCGCGATTGGTCACGAAGGATTTACTCAAACTCCCAGAGTTGACTATGACGAGACCTTATCACCAGTCGCGAAGATAAAATCTATTAGAGTGATGCTACCTATTGCTGCATTTCATGATTATGATATTTGGAAAATGGATGTCAAGACCGCTTTCCTTAACGGGAAGTTGGCTGAGGATGTTTACATGGCTCATCCACAGGGTTTGTGGATCCGAAGCATCCGAATAGTGTGTGTAAGCTTCAGAAGTCCATTTATGGACTTAAGCAAGCGTCTCGCAGATGGAATCTTTGCTTTGATGAGAAAGTCAAAGAGTTTGGATTTGTACGAAGCGAAGATGAATCGTGTGTATATGTCAAAGCCAGTGGGAGCATAGTTAGCTTTCTCGTTTTGTATTTCGATGACATACTACTCATAGGAAACGCATCCCGATGATGCAGGAGGTTAAGTCCTGGCTCGGGAAGTGCTTCACTATGAAGCACCTCGGAGAGGCTTCTTACATTTTGGGAATAAGGATAGTAAGAGAAAGGAGTAAGAGACTAATAGGAGTTAGTCAGAACACTTACTTAGAGAAAGTACTAAAAAGTTTTAGTATGGAAAACTCGAAGAAGGGAGAATTATCGATACAAAGTAATGCCAAGTTGAGTAAGACTCAAAGTCCGAGTACCAAAGCTGAGATAACAGAAATGAGCGGAGTACCATACGCTTCCGCAGTTGGCTCAATCATGTACGCTATGACTTGTACTCGCCCTGATGTAGCCTTCGCTTTGAGCATGGTTAGCAGATATCAAGGGAATCCTGGCAGAGCACATTGGATTGCGGTGAAGAATATCCTTAAATACCTTCGGAGGACGAAGGAATGGTTCTTAGTCCTCAGATGGAGTGATGACTTGAAGGTGCGAGGGTATAGTGACGCCGGTTTTCAGACCGACAGGGACAACTACCGTTCGCTGTCGGGCTGGGTCTTTACCCTGAATGGAGGAGCAGTGACATGGAAGAGTTCCAAGCAGGAAATCGTAGCTGATTCCACGTGCGAATCAGAGTACATTGCAGCGAGCGAAGCGTCGAAGGAGGCAATATGGCTGAAGAACTTCATCAGTGATCTTGGAGTAGTACCTACCATAAAGGAGCCCATGGAGATTTTCTGTGATAACGAAAGAGTGGTTGCCTTGACCAAGGAACCGAGGGATCATGGTAGATCAAGACATATCGAAAGAAAATATCACTTCATTAGACATCATGTAGAAGAAGGACAACTTGTAGTGAAGAGGATATCATCAGAAGATAACCCAACAGATCCGCTTACGAAGGGACTGAGTAGGGTTAAGCACTTGCAGCATGCTAGGAGTATTGGGCTGAAGGATGATATTAGCATAGATTAGATAGTATTAGAAACGTGTAATAGATAAATGTAATTAACATTTGATGATTAAATAAAGGAGTTTTATTTATGAGTAATGTTACTGTCTTATGTTAATTGTTTAACAATTGTTTCTCTTTGCATGTTTTGAGTTCCAGAATAATTGAATTTATCAAGAATAATCGAATTATTCAAATTGTCCACAATCGTTCATATGTTGGAAGTAGATATGAATGAAGATTGTCGTAAATTGGTGTGTAGATTGTCTAAATGGTATTAGACATAGAAAAAGATTGTTGCGATGTTCATGAGTGCTTAGGAACTGGTTTTGAGCATTGGAACAAACCCGCGCTTGCTGGAATCACCTTATGGAATATAATATAAAAGGGTGATCGCAAGACGATAATATCATATAGTCTTAAAACCTAGATATATGGTTTGTTATTTGTTAATTGGTTGTACATTGATAATGCGAAAACGCATCAGTAAGTCGGTGTTATAAAACGCATTGTTGTGTATAGTTGATTAATGAATAAGTAAATGCACATAAGTCGAAGTTTATCTGTTACTTTTATCCCAAGAGGATAAAAGCGATATCTCGGCCGCTCGATGATTTTATTTGACTTATGTGCTAGGCCCGGTCAGAACTGAGTTGATGTGTTCGATTAAGTTCTATATAAAATAAATCAGAGATCAAGAAACCTAAATGCTTGACTAATCATTCCATAGAAATTGTCAGCATGATATCTAACAGAGGACTGTACGATCCCTTATCTAAAGGACAAGATTGATTAGATCAGAGTTTGACAGCGTCTTTGAGAGCTACGATTGTCAATCGGATTGTACTTGTGCATATAGTTACTAGACTTATCCAAGTGGGAGACTGTTGGAATAGTGTCTAAGGCTGTAACTATATTAGGCAAGTATGTGACCCGATTGTGCATGGTCCTTTTGGGTTGCCTTCACCATAGCAACTTGATAGGATGATTTATTATGAGAGAATAAATATTATTAATATATTATGAGAATAATATAAGGAATAATAATATTGTTATTTGATTAATATAAGTCATAGATGAATTAGTATTAATGAAATAAGAGGGTATAAACTGCCAATTGTTTGATAGTTGCACTTTCGGCTGTAAATCCTTAAGGGATAAGGGTTGGACGATTTCTAGGGCTTGGGATAAGCCACAAATCGTTCAAGGCATTATCTTGGAAAGGATTTGGATTGCTTTAAGGAAAGATTATCTAACTAGGGTTTAAGGGTGAAACCCTAGGAGCCTTACAAGTATAAATAGACCCCTAGGGCAAGGGAAATCGGCACCTCTGCTAAAGCAAAGAAACCCTGGCCGATTTCTAATCCCTCTCCTCTCTCTCAAATCATCCTCCTTGCTAGTTGGTGTTTGTAAGCCATTAGAGGAGTGGCAATTGTGACTCTAGATCTCCAAGACAACAAGATCAAACAAGAGATTCAAAGGTAAACTTCTAGATCTGTTTTTGTATTGTTCTTATACCTAATTAGTCATTAGAAGTCTTGGATTCAAAGCATGATTAATTAGAGAAACCTAGATTCAAGCATTAGGGTTTGCATGTGCACATAGGAATGTTCATATGGCCAAAACCCATCAAAGGGTACCGCGCGCTGTGAACCAAACCCTTCCTAGGCAGATTGGAACCAAAGCGAAAGACACTGCAGGCATTCCAGAAGATGATAACCACCTGAAACGTACTCCGTAGATCCCCATGAAAGACCCTTCGCACCTCGCAATCAGGTTCGTGAATCAAGAGGATAGAACTCATAGGACTGACCACTATAACTGAGTATATGCATAAGGGTGGTATATAATTGAGATCAAAAAGATTTAGGATGTGTGCTTCCTCCCTACTCCCTGTTCCTCGTTGGGTTGTGGGTCTGGGGTGGAGTCGCACAACTGAACATCCTGCCGACCTCAATTATATACGGCCTGCATACACCAAGTAGTAGTGGTTAAGCCAGGTATGAGCTCTACCACGAACCTCATAGTAAAACCCTTCTTCCTATTCCTTAGAATAGGAGTTAGAGTCAAGAGAACCCCTGCGGGTTGAGCTACTATAATGACCACACATCCGAAATTTGTTGCCATCCCGGTTAAGCCAACATAGTGTTGGATTAGTGTCTAAGTCCATAACTATTTTGGTATGTACTTGACCCGATGGTGCATGGTCCTTTTGGGTTTCCTTCACCAAAGCAACTTGATAGGATGAATTATGGAGAGAAAGGATTAAATATGATTTATTAATATATTATGAGAATAATATATTAAAGGAGAAATCATATTGTTTAATTAATATTAGCTAGTCAAGAATTAAATGGTAATTAGTTTTGTGACTAAAAGAGATTAATTAAACTTAAGGGACTGGAATTGTAATTATAAGATAATTGCAATTTGGGCTATGGATTGCCTTATATTATGGAGTGGACAAATTCTATGGGGAAACCCATTAGAAATCGTCCAAGGCCTTTAAGGAAAGGGGTCCATGGGTTGCTTAGGGCTTACGCATCCAAATTAGGGTTTCCTTGTTAGATAACCCTAATAGCCTCACTACATATAGAGCCCTTATGCCCCAAAAACGTGGACAAGCTTCCTTTTAGGGTTTCCACACGTTTTGGGTAGCCTCCTTCTCTTCTTCTCTTCATCCTCTTGCTCTTGGTGTTTGTGAACCATTAGAGGAGTGACATTTGTGACTCTAAGCTTTCTAAAGTCAATACAAGGAGGATTTGAGATTGTTATTGCTACATAACAATCAAGATAATATCTTAAACCCATTCTTATGTTAATATGATTACTTGTATGCTAGAACTAGGGTTTATAGTCTTGGATGAATTGCATGTACAATAGAGAAACCTAGATCCAAGCATTAGGGTTTGTATGATCACATAGGATGTTCTTATGGCTAAAACCCATCAGTGGTATCAGAGCCTTGATTGGTTTCTATTGTATTGATGCCTTGTATGCTTGTTCAAGTTCAAAAATTCGATTTTTGTGAAACTGCCTGATGAACTCGGCAAGTCCATATGGGTACTCGGCGAGTTTGAGCGTCAGAAACAGGGGATTTCGGGATTTCTTGCTGTTTATCTTTGAGATACTTGCCTTTATCATATTAGATCATTATAAATCCGATTTTATGATATATATGAGTATATTCTTGATCTAATTGAAGATATTTATCAATTAATAAAATATTTACTTCCTTATATGATTAAAGTTAATTATTTGTATTAATTGGGTAACTTATTTTGCATGAAATTGAAATTAGGTCAAATATAGATAATGACAAAACTAATTGTTTAATTTATATTATTTGTTATTTGATCCTTGTGTTATGAAAAGTTTCAATTTTTCCCCTGTAGGTTTTATAGTTTAAATTTAAACTCAAAAGTTTAGTTTTGAAATTTAAATAGTTGAAACCCTAATGTTTTGAAAAGGTTTCAAAACTTGCCCTCAAGTTTTGGAATTTAAATTTTGATTAAAAGTTTAATTTTGATGTATATTTAAATTCTAAACCTAAATGTTTTGAAATGATTCAAAACTTGCCCTCAAGTTTTGGAATTTAAAAGTTGATTAAAAGGTTTAATTTAGGAATGTGAAATTCTAAAACCCTAGTCCAAGGTTTATTAGGGTTGCATGTACACTTAGGAAGTGTTAGAATGCTCAAAAGCCAACAGTGGTATCAGAGCCAGGTTTGTTTGTTTGATACTTGTTGCAATATGCTTGAAAAAGTCGAAATCTTGCTGTCTGTCTGATAGACTCGCCGAGTCCATGGGGGGACTCGCCGAGTTCACTTGTATCTTCAACCTACTCGTCGAGTAGGTTCATGCACTCGGCGAGTAGGGTCGACAGAGTGCAGTTTTTCGACTTTAGTTGCTGGAAATGGATTAGAAACATTACCCTAAACTGTTTTGGTACTTGAAAACTTGTTTTAGAAGGTGTAATGTCTTTTCTAACTCATTCACAACAACTAGTTATCAAAATTACAAAGATTAAGTGTGATTTTGATATATGAAAGAGTTCATGTTCATGATCTTGTTCTTATGATGTTTAGATGATCATAGGAATTATGTGTAACCTATGTGGTAGATTAATTCTTGATCATAATGTGATTTAATGGAGTCCATAACTTGTTCTCAAGTTATGGAAAACCAAAAGTCTCTTGGATTGAAAACCATTAAAAGAACACAAGAGTTAGAAAAGTGAAGAGTCTTCACTTTATTACTCTATTAAACTCATAAGTTACAAGATATGAAAAGTTTTGAAAGTTTACAAAACTTGCCCTCAAGTTTTGGAACAAGTAAAGTGAAGTTAAAACTTTAGTTCCAACCCTTAGAATTTTAAAAGTTAAAATTCAACCCTTATACTTATATTATTATGATTTAATAATTGTATATATATGCATAAGAACAAAGTCGTCTTACCGCTAGTACGCCTCATTCACGAAGCCGGTCTATAAGGTGGGTATAAGGTTGTTGCCTATAAAATGGTGACTTAATGGGTGTCCACTCTCACCCACCGCTTGCTTGACCGGTGGAGGGTCGTTAGCCGAACGGGTAAGACAAGGACTTATAAATTCTCATTCAAAGTATGATGAATATTATAAAGTAACTAAATGTTTTATTAAATTCCCAATCTTAGTTACTTTAGGAAAAATGTGAATAAGGTGCTAATCCATGAAATCACACTTTACACTTTGATTAAGTCGTTGGTGGAGCGTGTGTGGTTAACCGGCACACTAACTTGGACTTAACAAGGTAGGTAAAGGGTGACTTAGGGTTTATTATAGTATCGATGGAGCGTGTGTGGTTTACCGGCACATCGATTGAGTGATAAACCATAAGGGTACCAAGTGATTTGCATGGTTACTTCACACCTCGTTTTGTGATCCTCGGCATCCCAGTCACAAAACCTGGAGGGCACACTCGAGATTGAAACATGCATTTGAAAAGTTCATTGAATCTCAAAGAATCTAGGAATTTCTAAGAACCAATGAAAACCTAATATTGCGGTTTTCGTGGTGGAAATTGGTGAATCGTCATTCACCTACCTTTCAAATATGGTATAGCTTAGATTACGGCATACCTCTTCTAAGTTATATTATATTGTGATTGGATCCTAGCCTTAATATTACATTTGGGTGTTTTATTAAGGACTCTCTTATATCTAAACTAATCTTGTTCTCTTCTCTTCAGATGTCTTCCAACAATGCTTCTGGCTCTAATCCTAATGGCTTCTTTACCCTTATGAACTTGTGTGGAAAAGTCACCTTTGATGGATCCAACTTCAATGAGTGGATCAGAAACATCAGGATGATTACCCGCTACGAGGACAAAGAATATGTCCTTGACAAGGAGCTTAAGGAGATCGATGAGACCACTACAACTCCTCAGGAGATCGCTGACTTTCAGGCACATGAAAGGGATGCTACGAAAGTGGCTTGCATCATGATGGCCACGATGACAGCGGAACTCCAAAAGTCTTATGAGGATTTCTACCCTTATGAAATGCACCAAGATTTGATGGAAAGATACCATCAAAGTGCAAGACAAGAGAGGTATGAAATCATCTGCTCCATGATAACAACCATGATGAAGGACGGGGAATCCGTCACGAGCCACATGCAGAAAATGCAAAGGTATGTGGATCGTTTGCTGAAGCTTAATGTGAACTTCCCTGAGGATCTTGCAATAGATATCATTTTGCACTCCTTACCATCGTGCTATGATCAATTCCGCATGACATATCACATGAATAAGGAAGAGGTCACACTCAGTGTCACACCCCAAAATCGAGAACGGCAGAAACGTTCTGGGGCGGAGGACATCATGTTTAATATCAACAACAATGTAAAGTAGTAAACAAGCAACAACATCATCCATTTCATTAATAAAATGATTATTATACAATTGTATTCTGTCAAATTTTGATAAACACTACAAGCATAAATCAAAATGAAAGATAAGTCTTGAATAAGCTTCATCTTCCTTTTTCCCTGCATCGGTACCTGTCTATGATGACCTGAGGATACAAGTAATTTTGAAAACGAGTATCAGCTTTAAAGCTGGTGAGATCATAAGTATTAATGTGTCTTAATTTGTGAAAACTTATAATTTCTAAGACTTGACATTGCTTTGAAAGAAAACGAGTATAAGTATGAAAATATTTGTAGCTCAACTGTATATGTTTGAAAAACCCTAGAAATCCCTATGATTCCTATTAGTAACAAAAGGAGTCTTCTACCAAGACTTAACTGTTCTCTGTGTGTGTGTCTCTTGTAAGAGTATGTATTTTTGCAAAGTATAACTATCGTTACTCAAAATATAGATTGTATATTTATGTTTAAGTGAGGTTATCACTGAAATATGTACTGGAAAAATTAACGTAGTACTAAATCGTAGCTCTTAAAGGGCTACTATTTATCAACAGATAGCATCTACATTACCGCGCTTCCTATGAAAAATTCACGAAGTGAATGTAATGGGAAAGAAATGGTACTATGGTGTAGTGTCGAACTACAACCGTACCTATTACCTTAAATCTAGGGTAATACTACCAAGTACCACAGTATTTGGATATATATAAATATATATATCAATACACCGATACTCAACTTGCCTTATTTGATGGATAAGGTATAACGTGATGTCTAGATCCCAGACTGTTTCGCTCCCCTATCAAAGGGATTTTAGGACCTACACACGACCCCTGCATGAATGCAATCCGTGAGCATCACATTACCTGCGATCATGTATACTCGATATAACAATCACAATCGTAGTGTGTTTTATCAGTATAGTTAGATCCTAAACTGGTTCTGAGCTATAGCCCCTAGTGACGTCTATCCTATGTATATGAAAGCGTACTCATGTAAGTGTGATCATGTAATTGTACTTATGGTGTACTGAAATGTTCTACATGTGCTAGCTGTAATGTGTGTTCTCTCCATCTAGCAAGTATTGTCACGTAAGCATTCTAGTATAATTGTATATGTTCTCGTCCTAGTATAGATGTATATGTATTGTACAACAATGTTCTAGAAAGTATTGACTCATGAATGAAGTGACTCGTTGTATGATATCGCGTTCTAGTAATGGTTCTAGTATCTTCCTGAACTACCCAAATGGTAGCTTACTAGTAATCTAAGTGGTACGTATGGACATGGATGTATACCCTTGCTACCCAAGGGCATAGGATGAATTGGAAGGACCTTTTATGACTTTATATGTACATATGATATATAACTAATATTTAAACGACCTTCGGATGAGTATCCAATATCCCACCAGACCACATCTCAAGGCGCGAAAAGGAAATAGGGTGGATAGCCTTCCTAAGTCTTTTAAACATTTCTTGTATAACTATACATATAGATGTTGGATTAATGTCTAAGTCCATAACTATAATTGGTAAGACTTGACCCGACCCGGCATGGTCCATTTGGGTTGCATACCATCATGCACTTGGATGAGAGAAATAAGACACTTATGGTTATTAATATATTATAAGTTCTAGTATATTAATAATAAGAATGATAAGATTATTTAATTAGTATTGATCAAGAATTAATCTAGGATTAATTAAGTGATCAAAAGAAGACTAATTAAATATATGGGTTGATTGTGTAAATCATCCATACTTGTATAGTGGGCTAATGCTCCATGGATAATCAAGATGGGCTAAAACCCATAGGATGGTCCATGGATGCTCCATGGTGTATTTGAACCCATGGATCCAAGGAAATGGAAAGTCATGACAATTAGGGTTTGCCCTAATTGTAACACTATATAAAGATATTATTCTTGGCAAAATCGCCACTAGTATTATTCTAGAGAGGGCTAGCCGATTTCATGAAGTGTAGAATTCTCTCAAGTTATTCCAAGTGTTTTGATGATTGTGATTCCATTTGAGGTGTCACACTTGGGGCACTAGACACTCAAGCTTCATGAAGACTTTCTTCTCCAAAGAGGTATGTATTCTATCTTGCTATAGTCATTGTTTTGTATGCTAGATTAGGATAATACCTTGGAAGTTCTTATTTGCATGTATAATAGAGAAAACATAGATCCAAGGTATTTAGGGTTGCATGTACACTTAGGAGTGTTAGAATGCTCAAAACCCAACAGTGGTATCAGAGCCTAGGCTTGCTTTCTCTTATACTTGTAATTAAAAGTTGGAAAAAGTCGAAAACTTGCTGTCTGACGAATGGACTCGGCGAGTCCATGGAGGGGACTCGGCGAGTTCATGTGTATCTTCAACCTACTCGGCGAGTAGGTTCATGCAACTCGGCGAGTAGGGTCGACAGAGTGCAGATTTTCGACTTTAGTTGCTGGAAATGGATTGGAAACATCACCCTAAACTGTTTTGGTACTTGAAAACTTGTTTTAGCTAGTGTAATGTTTTTGCTAATTCATTTACAACAACTAGTTATCAAAAATAAAAAGTTTAATGTGATTTTGATTCTTGAAGGTGTTCATATTCATGTTCTTGTTCATATGAAGTTTAGATGATCATAGGAATTATTTGTAACCTATATGGTAGTTTAATTCTTGATCATAATGTGTTTTAATGGAGTCCATAACTTGTCCTCAAGTTATGGAAAACCAAAAGTCTCTTGGATTAAAAAAAACCATTAAAAGAACACAAGAGTTAGAAAAATGAAAAGTCCTCATTTTATTACTCTATTAAACTCATAAGTTACAAGAAATGAAAAGTTTTGAATAGTTTCAAAACTTGCCCTCAAGTTTTGAAATTTGAAAAGTTTTCACTTATGAATACTTTAATTCCAAGTTAGCCCTTAGAATTTTAAAAGTTAAAATTCAACCCTTATACTTTATAATATTATAAGTTAATAATATATATATGTATAAGAGTAAAGTCAGTCTTACCGCTAGTACGCCTCATTCACGAAGCCGGTCTATAAGGTGGGTATAAGTTTGTTGCCTATAAAATGGCAACTTAATGGGTGTCCACTCTCACCCACCGCTTGCTTGACTGGTGGAGGGTCGTTAGCCGAATGGGTTTGACAGGACTAGAATTCTCCCTTCATTAAAAGTATTAATGATAATACTAAGTAACTAAACTCTTAATAGTACCCAATCTTAGTTACTTAGGAAAAATGTGAATAAGGTGCTAATCCATGAAATTACACTTTGCACTTTGTTTAAGTCGTTAGTGGAGCGTGTGTGGTTAACCGGCACACTAACTTGGACTTAACAAGGTAGGTAAAGGGTGACTTAATATTTATCATAGTATCGATGGAGCGTGTGTGGTTAACCGGCACATTGATTGAGGGGTAATTTATTAAGGGTACCAAGTGATTTGCATGGTTACTTCACACCTCGTTTTGTGATCCTCGGCATCCCAGTCACAAAACTTGGAGGGCACACTCGAGATTGAAACATGCCTTTGAAAAGTTCAATGAATCTCAAAGATCTAGGAGTTTCAAAACCAATTAAAACCTAATAATACATTTCGTTTATCTTGGTGGAAATTGGTGAATCGTCATTCACCTACCTTCAAATATTTTATAGCTTGGATTACGGCATACCTCTTCTAAGTTATAAAATAGTTTGTTGGGTCCTAGCCTTAATATTTCATATTGGGTGTCATATTAAAGACTTAAGATCAACTATCTTGAATATCTCCCAAAAGATGTCTGGTTTAGACATTTATGATCTTCCCAAATCTCTTGAAACAAGCTTTCCTAATGAAGATGATGTCCCATGGATATCATACTTCTTTCTCCTCCTCGAATTATTCTCCCTAACCCACAAGCTCTTGAAAAGTTTAAGGTCACTCAAGCCCTATTGGCAAGGCAAGGTCTAGGTGTGATCACATCTTGGAGATGTAGTCACATATTGACAAGCCGGGAGAGTTGGGTGTCAAAGTCTTGAGAAAGTTGGTGGTTCAATCACTTTCTAAGTCACATAGTGAGTTCCTTTGGGACACCTATGAAACAGACTATGACAAGACCCTTAATGATCTTATCTGTTTGCTAAGATCAACTTCCTAAAAACTTTATGGACATTGACAATAGTGACACAGGAAATCCAGAAAAGCATTCTCTTCCCAATGGAAAGGGATCGACCATAGTCAACTCGGTTGACCAAATGGTAAAGAGAAAAGCTAAGTCTGTGATAGTCCTGTGTACCATTATCAAAGGGTCCATATGTTTGTATTGCCAAAGAAAGGGGCATTGGTTGCGAAGCTGCCAAAATTTATCTAAGGATGTTAAAGTCAATAAGTTTGACTCTACTTCAGGTAAATTCCACTATCTAACTCTGTTAAGTTTCTATTCTGAGATTCTTGATACATGATGTGACTGGGTCACATGGTGATGTTTTAAGAATGAAAGAAAAAGTGAAGAAACTTAAAGAAAGAATATGCTGAATCTGATGGCGTAGATGGATTTCTATCGCATAGTTTGAAGATCGGATTCTTGAGCTACTTCTCAGGAGTTATGAGATATTGCTTAGGAATAGATAACAACAAGTTTTCATATGGATTGTAAGGATAAGTTTTTTTTTTTTTCGCAAAGTTTTAAAATAAAAGAAAATTTTTGATTTTATTTATTTTAAAATATCCTTACAATGACATTTGAGGAAAAATTGTTGCTTATATGATTCCATTAAGAGCAAGAGTGGAACTATGAAATTGATTCTTTCATTTGTGGTATTGTCTAAATTTACCAAATAAGGAAAGATTCTCATCACCCAAGTTTCAATTGGACCGGAACTTGGAATCATGCAAGTTGTGTAGCATGATGAATGAGAACTTTCAAGTTTTGGAAAATTAAGACTAATTACTTGTTCACATGGATGTGTGAGTCAAGTAAAGGACTAAGGGATCGAGTACACATTCTTGTGCACTGGTCAAGTCCACCACAAAAAGATTGATAAAACTATTCGTCATAGTTTACTAAAGCACAGTAAATATGATTATACTTACAAGCTTAAGTGTAATTCTGCGACATTGGAAAAAGGTTCCAATGTATGGCAGAGCGAATAAGAAGAATCAATTTAGGCAGAAGGATAAAAGTTTCTCAAATCTGAAAAGATGGGAGAGTACTTTAGTATCAGCTTTTGTGATCATCTTAATGATTAAGAAACCATAGCACAATTAGTTCTCTAAGGAAATCTTAGTGCATTCTTATGACTAAGAAGAGGAACTTGAATTGTTGAAGTGGTTAAATCAAGAAGATGAGTCATATTTCGTTCCAATACAAGTCTTAGAGTCATACTCCAAGATTGTAACTTGAGTGACATGTCTTAAAGAAGGTTTAAAACACTTGTCAAATGTAAGAGTAAAAGTTTTCTACTCTTGTACATTTGAAATTGGTAAGTTGTGATGTTTTGGATAAAACAATGACCAACTTAGGCCAATTGTGTGAAGTGTTTGTCTTGATTAGAATCCACACTATCTCTTGGATATTTGACAAGGGAGTCTTATAGGTCGAGAGGACAGTGGGAGTCTTAAAGGTCTTGAAAGTTTCAAGAAATAATCAAGAATAAAACCTGAAGTTCTTCACTAGCACACGACTTGAGGTTTATAACCTATCGTGTTGACATATTCTGTGCCCATTCCAGTTAAAGTTGGCTTTGCATATGAGTTCTTAGAGTTCTCAATTTGTTGCACAACAACTTGGAAGCAATGGCAGGCCCTTGAGCTGCCAGGTGGCAAGAAATTAAGATTGAGTTCAGTCCATATGAGTTTGGATTTGTCATTATCCTTGTCTCGTGACTATGATTTTGACAGTTCACATGGATAAGAACACATACACCAGTAAATCTAAGTGTCATAAGGTTTCTCTCCGATTCATGAAAATGATGGTGAGGAAACACTTTCACTAAGTAGATTTTAGCTAGATAGCAATTGTGATATTTGCATTCTCAAAGTCGTTAGTGGAGCGCGTGTGGTTAACCGGCACACTAATATGGACTTGTGAGAAGTGGCAAAAAAAGGTCTAACCATTATGATTACGGCATACCTCTTCATAATTGTTTAGACTCACAAGTGTGTTATCTAAGGGAAGGTGTATGATTTTGATACAGCTTTATCAAAACAATCTAGCATCAGAAATCTGAACTTTGGTAAGAAAGTCAATGAAGTATTGATTTCTAGAAGTCCAGCTGATTTCTGAGTACATGTCACAGCTAGTGGGAGCATAAGTGTTATGCTAATAATCATCATGTTAGTGGGAGCATGATAATTATGATAAGTATTGCAAGTTAGCAATGTTAATTATAGAAAACAAAAGTTTCAATTGGGAAAAAGTTGTTTTGCTATAATTAAGGGAGAGGAAATTATACTTCATCTCAAATCTATAAGCTTGGATTGTGAGGTTTTAATCATTTAGTCAAGGATATATATGAATTTCATGTTGGAATGGCTCAACATAAGGAAATTCTGTATATGGGTCCATTATTTGCGTTCTAAAATTCGATTATGATTACGGCATCCCTTTTCATAATCTGAATTATGAGAACTTGGCAAATTGAAATGGAAATATTATAGCAAAAGACTGGTTTAGTCTTTATGTGAGACATCATGAATCGTGTCCCATATGCTTCGGATATAGGATCGATTACATGTGCTATATTCATCCGTTCTAAAATTTTCCAAATGCCTGGGGCATTAAGAAGGGAAAAGGTTTAGAACTGGATATGACTAAAAGGATTAAACAATTGTCGAGGACAATCTAAGGTTTACCAAAGATTGGTTACTCAAGGACAATTGGAAGTATAGTGATAATTCTGGAAGGACCATATTGACATAGTCTGTAAGGAGGCAACTCTTGTTCAAAAGTGATGGTCAAAATGGAATCTGGAAATGTTTCAAAGTTAGGATTTTCAAATCTGTGTAAGATTAAGGAAACTTAATGCAAGAAGGATGTTTCCAAGAAGTTGATCTCCTTTGGAATGCTCTGTAATGTTTGTTGTCAAGTCTTTATGACTTTGTGCATAATCATTACAAGAGGATCAATGCATATAAGTTTAGAATCTAACAGATTTCAGTAAATGGCATGAATTTGGAATTCTTGCATTTGCGGTAAGGATTTGGGAGTGTGAAAAGAGAATCATTGAAGTTATGTTCAATTGATCTAGTTCACAAATTAAAGATCATAGACAAACATAGTATGCATACTTGGTGTGTGGCATGACTAGTGTTTAGAAAAACATAGTGTACATGCTTGGAGCATGGGACAACTATTGTTTTAAATTCAAGAATAAAGTTGATAGCTGAAACAGTATACAATGAATAATGTGTAATCATATGGTGATAGGTTTTGATACCATATTGGATTCTATTATTATTGTGTTTCACTTTGCATGTTTTGACTTCCCGAATAAACTGGGTTATTCTTCTGGAATGACTAAGTTATTCAAACTATCCACAGTCGGTCATATGTTGGAAGTAGATATGAATTAAGACTGTCATGATGGGTTGTAGAGGTCTAAGGTGTTGGACAAGGCTACAACAATCATGAGTGCTCATAAGTTCTGAGTATTGGATTCAACCCGCGCTCATTGGAATCACTTCATGGATTTTATCACGAGTGATCATGAGACGATAATATCTTATATTCTTCAAACCTAGAGATATGAGTTGTTACTATGAGTTGATAGTACATTGATTGCACGAAACCGCATTTGGTAACTCTGTGCTATAAAACGTGCCTTTGTGTATGATTCAACAAGTAGTAGAACAAGCCATATGAGTCGAAGTTTATCCATTCCTTTTACCTTCGGGATAAAAGTGATATCTGTGGGCCCCTCGATGATTTGATGATGACAAATGGAAGTGCTCGGCCGGGCCAGGACTGATTTGATTTGTTCAATTAGTCAGTCGTCATAAATCGGAAATCGGGAAACAACAAATGGACAGAGAGAATGATTATAATCCATGTCTCAGTCCATATGATATCTAGAATGGAGGAATATATGATCCCTTATCTAATGGACAAGTCACTGACAAAGCTCAGAGTTCATCTACAAGGTCAGAGTTCGACATAAGCTTTTGAGAGCTACGATTGCCGGTTGGTTCCTGAAGTCATACGCAATAATAGTTTTAGACTTATCCAAGTGGGAGACTGTTGGATTAATGTCTAAGTCCATAACTATAATTGGTAAGACTTGACCCGACCCGACATGGTCCATTTGGGTTGCATACCATGACGCACTTGGATGAGAGAAATAAGACACTTATGGTTATTAATATATTATAAGTTCTAGTATATTAATAATAAGAATGATAAGATTATTTAATTAGTATTGATCAAGAATTAATCTAGGATTAATTAAGTGATCAAAAGAAGACTAATTAAATATATGGGTTGATTGTGTAAATCATCCATACTTGTATAGTGGGCTAATGCTCCATGGATAATCAAGTTGGGCTAAAACCCATAGGATGGTCCATGGATGCTCCATGGTGTATTTGAACCCATGGATCCAAGGAAATGGAAAGTCATGACAATTAGGGTTTGCCCTAATTGTAACACTATATAAAGATATTATTCTTGGAAAAATCGCCACTAGTATTATTCTAGAGAGGGCTAGCCGATTTCATGAAGTGTAGAATTCTCTCAAGTTATTCCAAGTGTTTTGATGATTGTGATTCCATTTGAGGTGTCACACTTGGGGCACTAGACACTCAAGCTTCATGAAGACTTTCTTCTCCAAAGAGGTATGTATTCTATCTTGCTATAGTCATTGTTTTGTATGCTAGATTAGGATAATACCTTGGAAGTTCTTATTTGCATGTATAATAGAGAAAACATAGATCCAAGGTATTTAGGGTTGCATGTACACTTAGGAGTGTTAGAATGCTCAAAACCCAACAATAGAGGCATGCAATTTATAATATAAAAGCATAAATAAGTTTGGTAAAACATTTGAAACATAAATATTAGTTTAAGGAAAGATCGACTTGATGTCAATCTATAAAACAATTTGAAGGCATAAGTTTGATAAAACAATATAAGTATAAGGAACATTTGTTTGAAACACAGTTGTAAATAAGTTTGAAATATGATAAACAGAGTAAGAGGTACAGTGTAATAAGGAGTTTAAAACATATAAAATGTTTATAAAAATCATTTGAAGGAAACTATTTGGTAAAACGGCTAATGAGTAGCCAAATCTTTTGAATGTTGTATATTAATCACATGTGATTTATGTAATAAGTAATATGATTCTACTTGTATCCCCCCATAAAGTATTTCAAAGTAGTTTAAAACATTATTTAAGGGGTATGAACTCACTTGATTGAAGTGGTTGATTTGAAATAGTCTAGAGAAGAATCGAGCAGAACTTCGACAGGAAGAGTTGAAAACGCGGGAAAATCTCGGGATTCTCGGGATTCTCGGGAATATCGAGAACACAAAACCTTCCTTCGGGATTTGAAGGTGAAAACCGGGTCTTTGGGAGGGTCTCGAGGGCTTAAACGCAGAGTTTCGGCGCGGGAAAGAAAGGAACTGAGCAATGGAGCTCGGAACCCTTGAAATCTATTTATAGGGGCATTTTTGGGGTGTGCCACGTCGTGGCAAGTGATGGCCACGTCGTGGGGAGTCAAACCTATCCTCTTCCATTGATTTGACGCCCTCAGTCACTTGCCGGGTCGCGGCAAGCTTGTGCCACGTCGTGGGGCCTGACAGCATCGGATTTTGGACCCTGAACTTGTAAAATCCATAACTTTCGCATACGAGCTCCGTTTTCGACGTTCTTTATATGCACGCGTAGCTAAAAACATGATCTACAACTCTCGTTTAGACTTCATCGGCAAATTTTGAATTTATTTTTAATTATTTATTTTTAACGGGCCGGGACACGAAAAGTCCGTTAAAATTCCATAACTTCTTCATCCGATGTCCGTTTTCGTCAGACTTTTCGCCATTGCGCTACTAATGTTGAGACCTTAGATTCTAATTTAGGTTGTTTTGGTCAAAAGTATCTCGAGCTCTATTTCGAGTATTTAGCTGCCTACTGCTATACCCGAATCTTGGAAAAATCATAACTTCCTCATACAAAGTCAGATTTGGACGTTCTTTTTATGTACGCTCACGGTTTGAGGTTATCTATAACTTTCATTTAGATACATAAGGCTAAAAACTATTGCATCGAAATTTCGCGTTTTTCGTTTAATCGCTGATGCCAGTTTTGCCGAGAATCTTCGGTTGGTCATAACTTCTTCGTTATAACTCGGATTTTAGGGTTCTTTATATGTACGAAAACCTTGATACGATTCCTACTACTTTATTTAACCCAAACAAGATTTTAGGAAAGTTATATTTTGACCTAAATTTGATTGGTTTACATTACATTGTCTCGAAATATCGGGTTGTCACACTCAGCAAACTTCAGGGACTTCTCAAGACCGCAGAATCAGGTCTTAAGGGGAAGTCGGTTGCTATCACTCCTACTCCAAACTCAACTCCGGTTTTGGCAATTGGGAAAGGTCGATGGAGGAAGAGAAAGAGGTCCTCGAAGGGTACCAAGGCTCGGACCCTTGATGGCTCTTCTTCAAGTGGAACCAAGAAAGGTTCCATCACTCCTTCTTCTGACCCAAAAGAGGCTGAATGCTTCTATTGCCATGACAAGTCTCATTGGAAGCGGAACTGCCCAAAATACCAGCAGGATGTGAAGGATGGCAAAGTCAAACCCAACCATGCAGGTATTTACACTATCATTTCTAATAACTCACCCCATTCTAAATCTTGGGTCCTTGATACCGGTTGCGGTATTCATATTTGTTGTGACTTGCAGGGACTAAGAAGAAGTGAGAATGTGGAGCAAGGAAGAATAAACTTGATCATGGGGAATAGGAAAGTTTCACCTGTCACCAAGATTGGAGTTTATACTTTATCGCTAAGTAGTGGGTTTAATTTAGAACTGAATAAATGTTGTTATTCGCCAGGAATGGCAAGAAATATTATTTCCTTTCATGCTTTGTACAAACAAGGGTTTACCTTTTCATTTAATAATGAAGTTGGTTCTATTGATGCTTTCCATAATAATGTCTTTTATTTTAAAGCATTACCTTGTGATGGTGTGTATGAAGCTGTATCTGTTGTAGATAACTTAGGAAATAATGTTTTGTGTATTGATTCTACTAATAATAATAACTTGGATAAAGCATCGTTATGGCATTGTCGTCTTGGACATATAAGCAAGAAACGCATAGGCCAACTCCAAAAGGATGGAGTCTTGGAGTCGTTTGACCTAAAGTCAGATGATAGTTGCGAATCATGCTTACTTGGAAAAATGACAAAGTCACCCTTCACAGGCTCGTGTGAGAGGGGTGAACGTTTGTTGGACCTTATACACACGAATGTGTGTGGACCATTCAAACATGCCACAAGGGATGCTAATTGTTATTATTTGACTTTTACTGATGATTACAGTAGATATGGATATGTCTACTTAATCAAGCATAAGTCAGAGACTTTCGAGAGGTTTAAGGAATTTAAACAGGAAGTCGAGAATCAATTGGGCAGGAACATTAAGATGCTTCGATCCGATAGAGGAGGTGAGTATCTTAGTTCAGAGTTCCTCGACTATCTTAGGGAATGTGGGATTATCTCACAATTGAGACCTCCCAGGACACCACAGTTGAATGGTGTGGCTGAGAGGCGTAATCGAACCTTGTTGGACATGGTTCGTTCCATGATGAGTCGAGCTACGCTACCAATTTCATTCTGGGGGTATGCCTTAGAGACTGCCGCCCATATTCTTAATCTTGTCCCTACAAAGAAAGTTGCCAAAACTCCTCTTCTACAGACCTAGTGATAATGTGGTCTTTGTAGCAAGAAGAGGAGTTTTTCGAGAGAGAGAATTTATAAGCCAAGGAAACAGTGGGAGGCAAATTGATCTTGAAGAAATTCAAGAGTCAAGTGGTGAAGGAACTTCAAACCCTAGCCCTCAACTTGAGGAGGAAACTCCTGTTGAGCCAACTGATGTGCCTGTACCGCTTAGGCGTTCCACGAGAGTTAGGAATGCACCTGAGCATTATTATGGATTCCATATTAGTGCGGAAGGTGAGACACTTATTAGTGATGAGACACTAGTAGGTCTGGATGAACCTAACAGCTACACGGAAGCCATGGCAGGCCTTGAGGCTGCTAAATGGAAAGAGGCCATGGATAGCGAGATACAATCCATGTATGACAATCAAGTTTGGAACTTGGTTGATAATGTACCTGGTCGTAAGACTGTAGGGTGCAAATGGATCTTCAAGAAGAAGACCGACATGGATGGTAATGTACACACTTATAAGGCTAGACTGGTTGCAAAGGGCTTCTCTCAAATTCCTGGAGTGGACTATGATGAGACCTTTTCTCCAGTAGCCAAGATTAAGTCTATTCAGGTTCTGTTGGCCATAACTGCATTTCATGATTATGAAATATGGAAAATGGATGTCAAAACCGCTTTCCTTAATGGAAAGTTGGCTGAGGATGCTTACATGGTTCAGCCAGAGGGTTTTGTCAGTACAGAGTACCCTAATAGAGTGTGTAAACTCGAGAAATCCATTTATGGATTGAAACAGGCAGCTCGCAGGTGGAATCTTTGCTTTGATGAGAAGGTCAAGGAATTTGGTTTTTCAAGGAGTGAAGATGAATCTTGTGTCTATATCAAGGCTAGTGGGAGCATAGTCAGCTTTTGGGTACTGTATGTGGATGACATACTACTCATAGGAAATGACATCCCAACCCTGCAGGAAGTTAAGTCCTGGCTTGGGAAGGGTTTCGCTATGAAGGACCTTGGTGAAGCTGCCTATATCCTAGGGATAAAGATTTTGAGAAACAGGAGTAAAAGACTAATTGGACTTAGTCAAAGTACCTACTTGGACAAAGTGTTGAAAAGATTCAACATGCATAACTCCAAGAAAGGAGAGTTACCCATTCAGTGTAACGCCAAATTGAGTAAGACACAAAGCCCTAGTACTGAGGCTGAGATAGCAGAAATGAGTCGATTTCCTTATGCTTCAGCTGTAGGATTGATCATGTATGCCATGACGTGTACTCGGCCTGATGTAGCCTTTGCTTTGAGCATGGTTAGCAGGTATCAGGCGAACCCTGGCAAGGAACACTGGACTGCGGTAAAGAATATCCTCAAGTACCTACGAAGGACTAAGGACTGGGTCCTTACCTTCGGTGGGAGTGATGACTTGAGAGTTGTAGGGTATAGTGATGATAGCTTCCAGACTGATAGGGATAATTTCCGCTCTCAGTCAGGTTGGGTCTTTACCCTAAACGGAGGAGCAATCTCTTGGAAGAGTTCCAAGCAGGAGACAGTGGCTGATTCTACTTGTGAATCAGAGTATATAGCGGCAAGCGAAGCAGCAAAAGAGGCGATATGGCTAAAGAACTTCATCGGAGACCTTGGAGTTGTACCAGCTATAAAAGAGCCAATGGAGATTTTCTGTGACAGCAATAGTGCGGTTGCCTTAGCCAAGGAACCAAGGGATCACGGGAGATCCAGACACATCGACAGAAAATACCATTTTATTAGACATCGAATCGAAGAAGGACTCCTCATGGCGAAGAGGGTATCATCGGATGAGAACCCAGCAGATCCCCTCACGAAGGGACTGAGTAGGGTTAAGCATCTCCAGCATGCTCGGAGCATAGGGCTGAAGGATGATATAAGTTTTAGTAGTTAGATGACCCGGAAATTTGTAAAGTGAAATTGACATTTGATGATGAATAAAAGGTGTTTTATTTATGAGTAAAGTGTTACTATCTCTTGTCGATCTTTTACTATATTTCTTTTGCATGTTTTGACTTCCAGAATAATTTTTGTTTGGTATAACATATTATTCAAACCTCCACAGTCGGTCATATGTCGGAAGTAGGTATGAATCAAGACTGTCATGATGGGTTGTAGAGGTCTAAGGTGTTGGACAAGGCTACAACAATCATGAGTGCTCATAAGTTCTGAGCATTGGACTCAACCCACGCTCACTGGAATCACTTCATGGAATTTTATCTCGAGTGATCGTGAGACGGTAATATCATATAAGTCTTCAAACCTAGAGATATGATTTGTTACTTACGAGTTGGTTATGCATTGATTGTACGTAAACGCATTGGTAACTCGATGTTATAAAACGTGCCTTTGTGTGTAATTAAATGAGTGGTAGAACAAACATATGAGTCGAAGTTTATCTGTTCCTCCTTGGATTAGAAGCCGATATCTGGGCCCCCCGATGATTTTGTTTTGACCTATGTACCAGGCCCAGTCAGAACTAAATTGATGTGTTCAGTTAAGTTCTATGTCAAACAAATCGGAAATCGGGAAACAAATGTTGGACAATAAGTAAGACAGTGTTCCATGTGTTTGTCCGGCTGATATCTAGAACAGAGGATTATATGCTCACTTATCTAAATGGCGCGTTCTAGTTCAACAGAGTTTAAAGAGCTACGAGTGCTGATCGGTTCCTGAAGTTATACTTGCAAATATAGTTACTAGACCTATCCAAGTGGGAGACTGTTGGATATAGTGTCTAAGTCCATAACTATATTTGGTATATACTTGACCCGACCCGGCATGGTCGATTTGGGTTTCACTTCACCCGAACAATTTATGGATAATATTTGAGAATAGTACAAGTTATGATTTATTAATATATTATAAGTTCTAATATATTAATATAAGATCATATTATTTAATTAGTAGTGATCTATAATTAATCTAGGATTAATTTAGTGATCAAAGATATTACTAATTAAATATGGGCTTCTATATTTATATAGTGTGGGCTAATGCTTTTTTGGAATGGGCTAGGCTTGGATGGAGAAGTCCATGGATACTTCATGGAGCTTTAACCAATGGATCTCATGGAAATGAAGAGACATGGGTATTAGGGTTTACATGGATGTAACCCTAATCCACCACACTATATAAAGGAGGCTTTGGTTCTTGAAATCACACTAGTTGACACTTGTGGAGGTGAGGGCCGATTTCAAGAAGTGGTGACTATTCTCTCAAAGTTCCAAGTTTGTGGTGATTTGTGACTTTCATTTGAGGCATCCACATTATTGGTGCTAGGCTCAAGAACTCCAAGCAATCAACTACAACTACAAGGTAAGTGTTTCTACTAGCTTTATTTGATTCAAGTTCCCCATGCCATGCTAGTTAGGATATAAGCCTTGGAAAAATAATTATTTGCATGTATCTTAGACAAACATAGATCCAAGGTTTATTAGGGTTGCATGTACACTTAGAAAGTGTTAGAATGCTCAAAAACCAACATGTTTGTCATAGTTCGGTGGAGCGTGTGTTGTTTACCGACACATCGAATAGGTGACTGTAACATGTGAGGGCACCATGTAAGTTTGCATGGTTATTCACACCCGCTTTGTGAACCTCGACATCCCAGTCACAAACTAGAGGGAAATGTTCAATGAATCTCAAAGTATCTAGGAGTTTTCATAGATTCAAAACTTAAATTTCTTTTTCGTTTTTCGTGGTGGAAATTAGTGAATCGTCATTCACTTACCTTCAAATATTCTGCAACTAGATTACGACATCCCTTTTCAAGGTTGTAGCGTATTGTGTTGGGTCCTAGCCTTAGTATCTCATTTGGGTGATTTACTAAGGAATCAATCAATCAACTAACTTCAATTCGATTTCTTCCGTTTTGTAGATGTCAATGTTCAACAACTATGGTCTTCCCAAATCCTGTGGAACAAGCATTCCACATGAAGATGATATTCCATGATTTGATCGAGGAACAAGAGATCATGCTTCACTTCCTCCACCTCCTCCAATTATTCTCCCTAACCCACGAGTTCGGAGGCTTGAAAGGTTCAAGCTCACTCAAGCCCTTTTGGCAAGTAAACATAAAGAAGGAAAGTCGGTGTGTGCACACGTCCTAGGGATGAAGTCACACATTGATAGGTTAAGAATGTTGGGATCCATTGTTTGTGAGGAGATGGTAGTTGATTGGGTTCTTCAGTCACTTCCTAACTCATATAGTAACTTCGTAAGAGAGTACTATATGATGAACTGCGACGTGACCATTATAGATCTCACCTATATGCTTATTGCTGCTGAATCAACAATGGTTTGGCGCAATAGAAAAGCAAAGTTAATTGGTGAATCCACATTCAAGACCTCTATGGATATAGGCAATGGCAACGAAAGACATGCTACGATCGAAAGGTTTGATCATAAGAGAAAGGCAATGTCTGAAGTAGTTCCATGTCCTGTTCCAAAATAATCAATTTGCTTTTATTGCGAAGAGAAGGGGCATTGGAGAGGAAGCTGCCCTATTTACCTAAGAGATCTAAGAGATGGGAGCCAAAACGTACGGCTTTATGTTAGGTAAAATCCATTGACTAACTCTTTTAAGCTTCTATTCTAGATTCTTGAAACATAATGTGATAAGATTACAATTGCTGTTTTGAAGAATCGAAGGAAAGAAAGGAAGCTTAAGGGAAGAAGTGAGCAGAATCTAACCGTGAAGAAATGGATTTCGATCGCATTACTTGAAGTTTAAATTCTTGAGCTACTACTTAGAGTTAGAATAAGATTGCTAAGAAATATGTATAAGCATAGTTTTTAAAGAATTGCATTGTAAGGACAAATTTTTTCCACAATAAAATAAATTTTGATTTTATATTATTTATTCATCCTTGCAATGGCATGTATGAAAAATTGATGTTTGAATGTTTATGTTATTAGCATTAATGGATTTGATTCTTAATTATTTGTGGAAATGTCGAGAATTTACCAAATAGGGAGAGTTTCTCATCGCCCAAGTTTCAATTGGACAGAAACCTGGAATCATGCAACTTGGTTGCACGATGAATGAGAAATTTCATATTTGGAAATTAGACTAATTCATTGACAAAGTGTCAAGTGAAGGAATAGGAGATCAAGTACACAAAGTTGTGTATTGATCAAGTCCACCATAAGAGTAACAAAAATATTCGTCATGATTTACTAAAGGTTTTGGTAAATATGATTATACATACAAGATTAAGTGTAATTCTGAATTGATTGAAAAAGTTTAAATCAATAGCAGAACGAATAAGAAGAATCAAGTAGGCAGAAAGATAAAAGTTTCTCCATTCTAAGAAGAAGGGAGAGTACCTTTTATGCTTTATGATAGGTCTTAACGATTAAGAACCATATCTCAATCGATCCTCTAAGTGAGTCTTAGTACAATTGTATGTCTAAGAAGAGGAATCAAGAATTGAAGAAATGGTTAAATCAAGAAGTCAATCATACTTCGTTCCAAAACAAGCCTTAGAGTTAAGATTGTGATATTGAGTGATAAGTATTAAGAAGGTTTATAACATTCATCAAATGTGGAAAGTTGTGATGTCTTGTATACGACAAAGACCAACTAGGACCAATTTATGAAGTGTTCTGATAAAAACTACACTAACTCTTGAATATTTGGTTGTCAAGAAATGTTTATTGACAAGAGAATCTTATATGTCAAGGAGTCAGTCGGAGTCTTAGTGGTCTTGAAGGTTTCAAGAACAAATCAAAATAGACCTTATCGATCATCACTAGCACACGAGTTGAGGTTTACAACCTATCGTATTGACACTATTTTGTTTCTGTGCCATTCCAATTGAGTTAATTATGCATGTGACTTCTATGAGTTCTCATTTGAACGCATAAAAGGTAGGCACCTTGATCAATGAAAAGTACATTGATAGGAAAAGGTGAGCTGCATAAAAGACATAGTGGGCAGCTGTGTTACCATAAGGCAAGAAGTCAAGATTAAGAAAGTTCGGTCCATATGAGTTTGAATTTGTCGTGAACTTTGGTTTTGACAAATTGACATGGATAGGAACACATACAACATTAAAATCTAAGTATCATAAGATTCTCTCCTTCATGAAAATGACTGTGAGGAAATGCTTTCACTAATAGAGATTTTAAGAAGATAGTGATTGTGAAAATTGGATTCTCAAATTCGATTATGGTTACGGTAACCCTTTCCATGATTCAAATTGTAAGATTTGGCAATTTGTCACACCCCAAAACCGATAACGGCGGAATACGTTTCGGGGTGGGTGACGTAGTGAACAGTATCATCACAATTGCATAATAGTAGAAACAAGAATCATACAACCATAGCATTATATAGTGAATTTAATTACAAGCGTGTGTAGTAATGTTTAACAATCACCCAAAAGTAATTCAAAAATAAGAGATGGGTCTTGTGCGCTCCACCTTCTCCAAAAATGCCGCGTCTATACCTGTCTATCTTTGACCTGAAGATACAAGTTATTTTGAAAACAATTATCAGCATAAAGCTGGTGAGTTCATAAGAGTTTAGTGTGAGTTTTTGTATACAAAGCATTAGTGTTAAGGATGTATCATTTATGTTCATAAGTAGTAGAAACTTAGAAAATCCCATATTTTCCAGGAAATACGTTGTAAGTGACAATCTGTGAAAAGTATGCATTCTTTATCTCTTTGAAAACAATTTATTGTGAAAATACCTTGGCAAATCTCCAAATAACAAATGTGATAGGATAAGTTAAGCCCGTGACCAATGATAGAGGTGCGAGCTTCCTTTAGTGTTAGATACTTACTTACTTCGGGATGTAGTTTAACATTCAATGTAGTATTTTAGTGTAGTTGTTGGGTATTCCTTGTATATTACCAATAGTGAGGATAATATAGGATCCCATGACCTTCCCGGTCATGCACAGTGTAGTGAAGTAGTGGCATCCCTGGGCCTGTACGGCGCGGACTGAGTTAACAGTCGGGATGTAATAGCGTTTGCCCCGTATAGATCTATACATGTAGAGTCGTCTCCTGCTGGAACACTCCGGGCGTAGTGAGTAGCGAATAGAGTATCTCATAGCGGGTTAGTGTATTATTGTTTGTTTAGTGTTTTCTCTATTGTCATAGTGTAGTCATCTTTTAGTATGATCATAGTGTATTTTCTTACTAGTGTATCGTCTAGTAATAGTGAGTATTATAGTGTAGTTAGTAATAACTTTAGCGAGTAGTAGCGGTAGAGACCCTAACCATACCTATTATGGTTATCTTAGTGGAGATGTTTCTTAGCACGTTAGTGACTTTAGCATTAAGTGAAAGCAGTAATATTCGTATCCCACACTGATATACAGATTATATAAGTAAGAAATCAACGACAGTCGGACGGATAACTACTACCCTAAGCCCACAATCAAACAAGAACAGGAAATAAGGCGAGATACCGGTCCTAAGTCCTCCAAGTCTTATTTATATAAATATATCAGTGTGGTTACATTTTATAAGTAAATTGGTTTAATAAAAGTATTTTTCCAAAAGATCATTTATTATCTGAATCGCTGTTTAAAAATAGTTTGAAAAGGGTGAAACCCGTTTTTAAGGCATAGGGACAAATCACATGTGATTTGAACTAAGAGTAGTGAATCACATGTGATTAATCCTTGAAACTCGGAAATCGTTCTGTAAAACTTTGTATAAACATTTATAAGCAACTTGTATCTCCCCCCTAAAACATGTAAAACACTTGAAAGGTTCATTAAAGGGGTATGAACTCACCTGAAATCTCGGAAATCGGGTGAATCGGGTAAATCGGGTAAAAGTGTCGATTGAGCGTTTGGT
Organism: Lactuca serriola; assembly: GCF_051521515.1. Lineage (NCBI taxonomy): Eukaryota > Viridiplantae > Streptophyta > Magnoliopsida > Asterales > Asteraceae > Lactuca > Lactuca serriola. The sequence goes on along the minus strand of NC_136415.1, from coordinate 338,146,207 downwards.
ACCAAATAACCACTTGAGCACCTTTTAGGACCCTAATGTCATATGAAATATATATTTTACAAGAATTTAATCATCTTATGCTTTTCATTATAGGATTTGGACATTCTAGTGTCGTTTTCGGGGTTTTAAGGCCTAGAGAGGGTCCCCGGGAGTGGTACAAGGCCATGGATGATTTATTGGAGGGTTCTTGAGTTTACTCTCTTAGAGTTTATGGCCTAAAAGCCATTCATTGGGAGTTTACGGCCGTAAGCCCCCTAGGCTTGGCCGTAAACTCAAGTGGTGTCCCAAAGTGTATGTTTAAGGCCTTATATCACTTCCTTAATTTAGTGGTGTGTGTTTTGGACCAAGAGGGAAGGATTAAACATCAAAATTTGTGATATTTTTGGGGAGTTTACTGCCAAGACTTGTTCTTGGGCCGTAAACTCCTATAAGTCCTTTAAGATGATGGTTTTTCTTGTACAACATGGTCCCAAATGGCTTAGAAAAATCCTAGAAGGCCCTATAGTGAGTTTGGAGCAATTTGGCACATATTTATGGGGAGTTTACGGCCCAAGAACATCCTTCGCCGTAAACTCTTCATTTGGTGGCAAAATGAAGTGTTTAATGGTACAACACACTTCCAAAGGCCTTAGATAAATTCCTTTCATGCATTAGGGTGGTTTAAGGGCTTGTTTGACACAATTTCTTGGGTGTTTACGGCCCAAGCCTAAGCTAGGCCGTAAAATCCTCATTTTGGCCTCAAATGGAGTTGTTTGATGCATCTAAGTGTTCCTTGGAGTCATGTCTAATTTACCTAACATCCTAGAAGTGTTTTTGGGGCTTAAAACATGGATTTATGGGGTGTTTGAGGTGTTTACGGCCTAAGCACATGCTTGGGCCGTAAACTCCTTTTTAAGCATCATTCTCTTGTGTTTTAAGGTCCAAACTCTTCTAGTTATAAGCCTTAATTAGTATACTAACATACAAGAAGGAAAAACTTGGTCTTTGGCTTGGATTTGGGGGTTTACGGCCTAAGGAGCTTCTTAGGCCGTAAACTCCTCTTTGAATCTTGATTCCTATGGTTTTTGGCCCTCAAATTCAATGAAGCATGTCTAGAATAAGATAGGGGATGAGTACTTACGTTTGGAAGTCGGAAATTAGCGGGATCGGGGCCGATTTCGAGTCTAGAGAGAGAAAGTAGAGATAGAGAGTGGGTGTGTAGTGAATGAGTGTTCAAATGATGTGCACACCCATTGCATATGTCTCGGGAAACGCACCCGATACACGGCTACCCGATGTTTAAATTTAACTGGGTTAAAACTTTTTACCCGGGTGAAGTGGTTGAAAAGGTAATATAACTTTATTAGGTTAAACGGGGTTAACGTATACGAGTTATATTCCTTATAATAATATTAAGTCATGCATAGACTTAAATATTTGGATTTTGACGGTTCCAAATATTACATAAATAACGTATAGTGACACGTTCCGTTAGTGAAAATGGGGTTTGTAACGGAATTAGATTTGGGGTTGTCACATCATCCCCCCGCTAGGGGAATTTCGTCCCGAAATTTAGAATACAACCAGATACGATACCAAAATTTAGAATACCAACAGATACTATATTACAATACTACTAAGCGAAGAGATGAGGGTATTTGAGTTTCATTTGATCTTCGCGCTCCCAAGTGAATTCCGGTCCTCGCTTGGCGTTCCATCGAACCTTCACAATTGGAATGCGGCTTTGTTTCGTCCGCTTTACTTCACGATCTAAAACCTCAGCAGGTTCTTCCACGAAGTTGAGGCTCTCATTGATCTCGATCTCGTCAAGGGGGATCACGAGAGTCTCGTCCGACAGACATTTCTTCAAGTTGGAGACGTGGAAGGTCGGATGTATGTTACTTAGTTCGCGGGGTAAGTTTAGTTTGTAAGCTACGGGGCCGATTTTGGCAATAATCTCAAAAGGCCCTATGTACCTTGGGTTCAACTTTCCACGCTTCCCAAAGCGTATCGTGCCTTTCCAGGGCGAGACCTTCAGAAGGACCCGGTCTCCGACCTGGAATTCCAAGGGTTTCCTTCGTTTGTCGGCGTAGCTCTTTTGTCGATCCCTAGCGGCTTTTAGTCGTTCACGTATCTGTACAATCTTCTCGGTCGTCTCTCGAATGATCTCTGGACCAGTGAGGGCGCTATCAGGAACTCGTCCTTTAGCTAACTGAGTGTCTCCCACCTCGGCCCAGCACAACGGGGATCTGCACTTTCGGCCGTAGAGAGCTTCCAATGGAGCTGCTTTGATGCTCGTGTGATAACTATTGTTGTAGGAAAACTCCACAAGAGGTAAGTGTATATCCCACGATTTCCCGAAGTCGATCACACAAGCTCGCAACATGTCTTCTAATGTTTGGATCGTCCTCTCACTTTGTCCGTCAGTCTGCGGATGGTAGGCTGTACTCATATCCAGCCTCGTCCCTAGTGCCTTTTGTAATGATTGCCAAAACCTAGAGGTGAACCTACTATCTCTGTCCGATATAATAGATATAGGGACGCCATGCAATCACACTATTTCTTTTATATAAATCCTAGTGAGCTTTTCCATCTTATCCGTCTCTTTGATGGGTAGGAAGTGGGCGGACTTGGTCAACCTGTCAACAATGACCCAAATGGTATCTAATCCACCTGCTGTCTTGGGCAGCTTGGTGATGAAGTCCATTGTGATTCGCTCCCACTTCCATTCTGGTATTTCCGGTTGTTGGAGAAGTCCTGATGGATTTTGACATTCTACTTTGACCTTCGCGCAAGTAAGGCACTTACTTACAAAGGTAGCGATCTCTGCTTTCATTTTCGGCCACCAGTATAGCTTCTTGAGATCCAGGTACATCTTATCTGAACCCGGGTGGACGGAGTAACGAGTGTTGTGTGCTTCCCTCATAACCAAATCTCTGAAACCTCCATGGCGTGGAGTCCATATTCGGTCCATAAAGTAATAGGCTCCGTCACCCTTAACCTCCAGATTTTTATCCATTCCACGCAGGAATTCTCCCGTCACGTTTTCAGGCTTTAGAGCTTCCAGCTGAGCCTCTTTGATCTGCGTGGATAGATGTGAATGTATAGTCATTGTCAACGACTTGGTCCTTCGTCCAGAATATTCTTTCCTGCTCAGGGCGTCTGCTACCACGTTGGCTTTCCCCGGATGATATCTAATTTCACAGTCGTAATCGTTAAGTAATTCGACCCATCGACGCTGTCTCATGTTGAGTTCTTTTTGGTTTAGTATATGTTGGAGGCTTTTATGATCAGTGTACACCACGCTCTTCGTCCCATACAAGTAGTGTCTCCAGATTTTTAGTGCGAAGACGACCGCTCCTAACTCGAGGTCGTGAGTAGTGTAGTTCACTTCATGGTTCTTTAGTTGTCTCGAGGCATAGGCGATAACTTTGCCTCGTTGCATCAAGACGCAACCGAGCCCCTGTTTGGATGCATCACAGTATACGACAAAATCTTCTGTTCCTTCGGGAAGGGATAATACCGGTGCGGTGCATAGGGCTCGCTTCAGGGTCTGAAATGCCTTCTCCTGTTTCTCTTCCCAGTCGAATGGCACACCCTTCTGTGTTAACGTTGTGAGAGGCTTCGCAATCCGAGAGAAGTTTTGGATGAACCGACGGTAGTAGCCAGCGAGGCCTAGAAATTGACGAATTTCCGTAGGCGTCTTGGGTGCTGACCAGTTCTCAATAGCCTTGATTTTGGAGGGGTCCACGTGGATTCCGTCTTCGCTGACCACGTGCCCTAAGAATTCAACTCTTCGGATCCAAAACTCGCACTTAGAGAACTTCGCATACAACTTCTCGGATCGCAGGGTTTCCAGGACTAATCGTAAATGGCTTCTGTGCTCTTCCTCGCTCCGAGAGTAGACGAGAATGTCATCAATAAAGACGATGACGAACTGATCTAGATATGGACGACACACCCTATTCATCAAGTCCATGAATACTGCGGGGGCGTTAGTCAGTCCAAAGGGCATCACTACAAACTCGAAATGTCCGTAGCGGGTTCGGAAAGCTGTCTTAGGAACATCTTCCTCAAGCACCCGTAATTGGTGATACCCCGATCTAAGATCAATCTTAGAGAAGTAACTGGCTCCTTGAAGCTGGTCGAATAGGTCGTCGATACGAGGGAGGGGATAGCGATTTTTGATCGTGAGTTTATTGAGTTCCCTATAATCGATGCACATCCGAAACGACCCATCCTTCTTTTTCACAAACAAGACCGGAGCTCCCCAAGGTGAGAAACTCGGTCTTATGAAGCCCTTGCTGAGAAGTTCGTTGAGTTGACCGGATAGTTCTTGCATTTCGGCGGGCACTAGTCGGTAGGGCGACTTAGCTATGGGGGTAGCTCCTGGAATTAGGTCGATTCTGAATTCAATCTGTCGTTTAGGAGGTAGGCCTGGGAGATCCTCCGGAAAGACATCCAGGAAAATCGCATACCACTGGAATGTCTTTTGGATCTTTCGATTTCTGGTTAGTGTCGACGACGTGAGCCAGAAAGGCGCGATATTCCTTGCGCAAGTATTTCTGAGCCTGAATACTAGAGATGATACGAAGGTATGTACTTGGCTTATCTCCGTATATCACTAGGGTCTCTCGATTCGGAAAGTTCAGGCGAATGGCTTTCTCGGAACACAGGATGTCGGCGTAGTGAAGGATTAGCCAATCCATACCAACAATGACATCGAAATTTCTGATTGGGACTGGTATAAGATCGATTAAAAAGGGGTGATCATCTAACGTGAGAGTACAACCTATATAGATTTCATTAGAGCTTTCTGTCTTCCCATTAGCCATTTCTACGACGAATGTTTCTTTTAGTGGTTGAGGGGTTTGTTTGAGTAGGTGTTTAAAGTTTTGATTTATGAAGCTTCTTTCTGCACCACTATCGAATAAGACACATGCATAAGAGTTGTTGAGAAGAAACGTACCCGTGACGACTGTGGGATCGGCTACTGCTTCATTGAGACCGATAGCAAGTAACCTTCTAGTTCCCCCAGCATTTGCAGTCTTCGGACAGTTCTTCTTAAAATGGCCCGCTTCGCCGCAGCCATAACACGTCGGGGTCACTCCCGTACCAGGAACCTGTGTAATAGGTTTGGGAGGGGCCTTGCAAAATCGGACAGTATGGCCCTTCCGTCCGCAGTTGGAACAGTGCAATTCACGGCATGGACCGTTGTGGTGAAAAGGGCACTTGGGACACTTAGGCAAGTTCCCACTGTAAGCCTTCGGCGGGACTGGAGCAGCTGGTACGGCCGGGTTGGTGGCAGCATGAACCGCGACAATTTGCTGATCCCTGGAGGCGGTTTGAGTCTTCTTGCCCTTCTTCTTATCCCATCGTTTCCTTTTTCTGTCGGATGATCCGGATGGTGCAGTTGTTGTTGTGGTTGTTGTTGCTGGAGTGGAGGAGATTTCGTGATTGATCAGACTCTGGGCCAATTCCTTGGCGCTGTCGAAAGTGGTAGGGCGTGAAGCCAGAACATTTCCTCGATACGGGGGCATTAAACCCCAGATGTAACGCTCAATCTTCTTGCTTTCAGAGGGGATCATGTTGGGACACATAGCCGCCAAGTCGCAAAACCTGGCCGTATAAGCTGTTATGTCGGTCCCCTTCATCCTGAGGTTCCAGAGTTCTTCCTCAAGCTTCTGAACTTCGCCCCTAGGGCAGTACTCTCCTCTCATAAGATCTTTCAGAGTGTCCCAGCCCATGGCATTGGATGTGACCAAGGAGAGTGCGTTGACATGGCCGTTCCACCATGACAAAGCCCTGTTAGTGAAGGTAGCAGTAGCGAACTTGATTTTGCTCTCTTCGGGACAAGAGCACATTTCGAATACAGCTTCGGTTCTTTCGAACCATTGGGACAATGCCAGAATTCCTCCGGTCCCATCAAAGAAAGTAGGTTTACAATTCATGAAGTCTTTATAAGTGCATTCTTGCACTCGCTGGTGGACTTCACCAAATCTAGAATTTCCACCGCTCGCATCACCCGAGTTCATCTGGGCCATGGCTGCTGTTACAGCCGCAGTCACAGCCGCTTGGAACAACACCGGATCGAACTGCGGAGGAGGAGGTGGTGGAGGAGGGGTTTGAGTTTCAGGTCTTCCTCTGCTGGGACGTTTTCGTGGAGGCATCCTTCACTGGAAGATCATAGAAATGATAGCAATAGTAAGAGCCTATTGCGAATATGAATAGTGTGTCTCATGGATTAAATCAACATAACCCAAGATCAGGGTAAGAGTTATAGCAATAGAGAGATCAACTGCCAAAATACTGGTATTAATGATGCAACACAAGTTCATGAAAATTGACCTAGCAGTAGGTCTTACATCATACCATAGAGAAATGTTGGCAGTTTAGAGGTTCAGCTAGAGTACTTTTAAACTAGGAATGTTTACAGACAAAAGACCTACGGAACATAGAGATAAAAGGCTAGTCCTTTAAACAAAGAGTGAGGTAACTAGATGTCTTCTACTGGCGATGGCTGTTTGTCGGGCGAACCCTCAGATCCTCTAGTTGACGCATAACTTCTTGAAGGTGTCGATCATGAGTCCTTTGGCGTGCTCGGAGTTCCCTAACTTCAGCTCGGGATGCAGCCAGCTGATGCTGCAGAGCCTCGTTGGTCCTCCTTGTCCTGTCTACGGCTTCCTCGAGTTGGCGAATGCGAACAATATTGAGGTTTGAGTTGGCATCCACTTCTACAATTCGACCAATAGCGGCTTGACCTTGCTCAACATTCCTGGCAATCCTTCGGATCATGATGGGCAAAACCCGATCCGCCGATCCTCCTTCGCTTATGTTGTAGAAACTTCGGTCTCCATTGTAAGGCAAGAGCTGACTCTGCTCCTCGCTCCATCGACGCAAGGATATTGCCCACATAGGAGTAGGGCCCTGAAATGCCGGTCGGGGGTTAGGGTTCGGGGCATCAGGAGGTTGGTTGTTGACTTCTGGCTCGGAGCTCGAGCTATCCGAGAAACCTTCGGCATGATGATCATCCAAAGGAATAGGGTGATCGTCGTCGGACTCTTCTTCGAGCCATCCTCCATTACCCTGGTTCGGAAAGTACGGATCGTCGGGTAGATGGAAGCCATCCATGCTATCTACGCGAGAAAGGGGGAAAGAAGATTAATAGACGTGCTATTCTAAGATACTTATAGGAGGAATCATTACCAGTTGACCCAATACTTGCATAGTGCATACCGATTACATGTAACCGAAGCAAGATAGTCCTTCGAATAAACTACCCTAACTTCAGACCCCCAATCAAACAAGAACAGGGAATGAAGCAAAGGCTGCAGATTCTGAGTCTATAACGCCCTAATCACATGTAATCGTGGTGTATCCACTTAGCAACTATCGTCCTACTAGTAATGACCCTTTTTGTTAACACATACGTATAATCTAGAGATACAGAATACTCCTATAGTATTCTTATGTTAGCGTTATTGTGGTATTGTCGGTAAGTTTTAGACTTGTTGCAACATCACAACCAAACTTAGGCACATGCTAGTCACTCCCAGGAAAACGTAGTTGATCAGGCTACATCATCCTGAATGTGACTATATGTCTCTAAACCCAATTGCGCTGCCCAACAATCTTAATACTTTCGTTTTGTTCTAGGATAATACTGATTCCTGTGATTCATAGTGATGAGTGTATGTATATACTTGGTTAGATCTTTTAGATACTTATCAGTATATATTCTTGGTCAGAGTGTTTTAGTCCCGAAGTGTTTATAGTTCGTATATCTTTTATAGGTTGATATACTTGATTCACTATAAACAATGCTCTGATACCAATCTGTCACACCCCAAAACCGATAACGGCAGAGTACGTTTCGGGGTGGGTGACGTAGTGAACAGTATCATCACAATTGCATAATAGTAGAAACAAGAATCATACAACCATAGTATTATATAGTGAATTTAATTACAAGCGTGTGTAGTAATGTTTAACAATCACCCAAAACTAATTCAAAAATAAGAGATGGGTCTTGTGCACTCCACCTTCTCCAAAAATGCCGCGTCTGTACCTGTCTATCTTTGACCTGAAGATACAAGTTATTTTGAAAACAATTATCAGCATAAAGCTGGTGAGTTCATAAGAGTTTAGTGTGAGTTTTTGTATACAAAGCATTAGTGTTAAGGATGTATCATTTATGTTCATAAGTAGTAGAAACTTAGAAAATCCCATATTTTCCAGGAAATACGTTGTAAGTGACAATCTGTGAAAAGTATGCATTCTTTATCTCTTTGAAAACAATTTATTGTGAAAATACCTTGGCAAATCTCCAAATAACAAATGTGATAGGATAAGTTAAGCCCGTGACCAATGATAGAGGTGTGAGCTTCCTTTAGTGTTAGATACTTACTTACTTCGGGATGTAGTTTAACATTCAGTGTAGTATTTTAGTGTAGTTGTTGGGTATTCCTTGTATATTACCAATAGTGAGGATAATAGAGGATCCCATGACCTTCCCGGTCATGCATAGTGTAGTGAAGTAGTGGCATCCCTGGGCCTGTACGGCGCGGACTGAGTTAACAGTCGGGATGTAATAGCGTTTGCCCCGTATAGATCTATACATGTAGAGTCGTCTCCTGCTGGAACACTCCGGGCGTAGTGAGTAGCGAATAGAGTATCTCATAGCGGGTTAGTGTATTATTGTTTGTTTAGTGTTTTCTCTATTGTCATAGTGTAGTCATCTTTTAGTATGATCATAGTGTATTTTCTTACTAGTGTATCGTCTAGTAATAGTGAGTATTATAGTGTAGTTAGTAATAAATTTAGCGAGTAGTAGCGGTAGCGACCCTAACCATACCTATTATGGTTATCTTAGTGGAGATGTTTCTTAGCACGTTAGTGACTTTAGCATTAAGTGAAAGCAGTAATATTCGTATCCCACACTGATATACAGATTATATAAGTAAGAAATCAATGACAGTCAGATGGATAACTACTACCCTAAGCCCACAATCAAACAAGAACAGGAAATAAGGCGAGATACCGGTCCTAAGTCCTCCAAGTCTTATTTATATAAATATATCAGTGTGGTTACATTTTATAAGTAAATTGGTTTAATAAAAGTATTTTTCCAAAAGATCATTTATTATCTGACTCGCTGTTTAAAAATAGTTTGAAAAGGGTGAAACCCATTTTTAAGGCATAGGGACAAATCACATGTGATTTGAACTAAGAGTAGTGAATCACATGTGATTAATCCTTGAAACTCGGAAATCGTTCTGTAAAACTTTGTATAAACATTTATAAGCAACTTGTATCTCCCCCCTAAAACATGTAAAACACTTGAAAGGTTCATTAAAGGGGTATGAACTCACCTGAAATCTCGGAAATCGGGTGAATCGGGTAAATCGGGTAAAAGTGTCGATTGAGCGTTTGGTACCAAATAACCACTTGAGCACCTTTTAGGACCCTAATGTCATATGAAATATATATTTTACAAGAAGCTAATCATCTTATGCTTTTCATTATAGGATTTGGACATTCTAGTGTCGTTTTCGGGGTTTTAAGGCCTAGAGAGGGTCCCCGGGAGTGGTACAAGGCCATGGATGATTTATGGGAGGGTTCTTGAGTTTACTCTCTTAGAGTTTATGGCCTAAAAGCCATTCATTGGGAGTTTACGGCCGTAAGCCCCCTAGGCTTGGCCGTAAACTCAAGTGGTGTCCCAAAGTGTATGTTTAAGGCCTTATATCACTTCCTTAATTTAGTGGTGTGTGTTTTGGACCAAGAGGGAAGAATTAAACATCAAAATTTGTGATATTTTTGGGGAGTTTACTGCCAAGACTTGTTCTTGGGCCGTAAACTCCTATAAGTCCTTTAAGATGATGGTTTTTCTTGTACAACATGGTCCCAAATGGCTTAGAAAAATCCTAGAAGGCCCTATAGTGAGTTTGGAGCAATTTGGCACATATTTATGGGGAGTTTACGGCCCAAGAACATCCTTCGCCGTAAACTCTTCATTTGGTGGCAAAATGAAGTGTTTAATGGTACAACACACTTCCAAAGGCCTTAGATAAATTCCTTTCATGCATTAGGGTGGTTTAAGGGCTTGTTTGACACAATTTCTTGGGTGTTTACGGCCCAAGCCTAAGCTAGGCCATAAACTCCTCATTTTGGCCTCAAATGGAGTTGTTTGATGCATCTAAGTGTTCCTTGGAGTCATGTCTAATTTACCTAACATCCTCGAAGTGTTTTTGGGGCTTAAAACATGGATTTATGGGGCGTTTGAGGTGTTTACGGCCTAAGCACATGCTTGGGCCGTAAACTCCTTTTTAAGCATCATTCTCTTGTGTTTTAAGGTCCAAACTCTTCTAGTTACAAGCCTTAATTAGTATACTAACATACAAGAAGGAAAAACTTGGTCTTTGGCTTGGAGTTGGGGGTTTACGGCCTAAGGAGCTTCTTAGGCCGTAAACTCCTCTTTGAATCTTGATTCCTATGGTTTTTGGCCCTCAAATTCAATGAAGCATGTCTAGAATAAGATAGGGGATGAGTACTTACGTTTGGAAGTCGGAAATTAGCGGGATCGGGGCCGATTTCGAGTCTAGAGAGAGAAAGTAGAGAGAGAGAGTGGGTGTGTAGTGAATGAGTGTTCAAATGATGTGCACACCCATTGCATATGTCTCGGGAAACGCACCCGATACACGGCTACCCGATGTTTAAATTTAACTGGGTTAAAACTTTTTACCCGGGTGAAGTGGTTGAAAAGGTAATATAACTTTATTAGGTTAAACGGGGTTAACGCATACGAGTTATATTCCTTATAATAATATTAAGTCATGCATAGACTTAAATATTCGGATTTTGACGGTTCCAAATATTACATAAATAACGTATAGTGACACGTTCCGTTAGTGAAAATGGGGTTTGTAATGGAATTAGATTTGGGGTTGTCACACAATTGGTCTGAATTATTTAGACACACATATGAACTATCTAAGGAAAAGGTGTATAAATATAAGAAGCCTTGATAAAGGATTATCAAAGCATTAGGTATTAGAAACATGAACTTAAGATATTCAATAAGTATTGTTTTTCTGAAAGTTAAGTTGTTTCTGAATACATGTCAAAGCTAGTGGGAGCATAAGTGTTATGTTTATAATAATCATCATGATAGCGGGAGCATAAATGTTATGATTGTATGATTATTATGGAAAGTATTGCAAGTTAGCAATAATAATTATAGAAAACAAGAGTTATACTTTGCAAAGTCGCAATAGTTGTAAAGTTGTTTTGCTATAATTAAGGGAGAGAATATTATGCTTCATTTCAAATCTAAAGGCTTAGGTTGTGGAATGTTAATAATTTAGTCAAGGAAACATAGTATGTTCTCAAAATTTCGATTATGATTATGACATTCCTCTCCATAGTTCAAAGTTTGAGAACGTAACACATAAAATATTATGGCAGAAGATTGATAAAGTATTGAATCTTCATGTAAGACATTATGCATCGTGTCCCATACGCTTCGGGTATAGGATGGATTGCAAATGCTATAATATTTGACCATTCTAAAATTTTCCAAATCTCTAGCGCATTTAGAGGGAAAAAGGACAAGAATTGGTTTTGATTAAGATAATTAAACAACTATCAAAGGACAATCCATAGTTCGTCGAGGATTGGTCGCTTGTGAGTAGTTAGAAGCATGATATTGGATGGACCATATCGACATTATTATGAATAGATAAGATTCTATTGAGAATGAGTTGTCATATGGAAAATATGGAAACGTGTCCATATTGGGAATTGAATATTAAAAATCTATGTCTGGATTAGAAACTTTTATGCAAAAGGATGTTCAAAGGAATGTACTTTGAGTGAGAGACATTATATCTAAGGAATTGTATTGTAACAATCTCCGATAGAGGACTTTGTAATATCGTTGGCAATAGTCTTTGTGACTTTTTTGCTATGACATTGCGAAAGGATCATTGCATAAAATGTTAGAATCTAGCATATTCTATAAATGGCAAGAATTTGATATTCTTTCATTTATGAAAAAAGGATTGGGAGTTGTGAAATGAGTATGATTGGAAATGTGTTCATTTGATCCATTTCACAAAGTAAGAACCATAGGTAAACATTGTGTGCATGATAAGAGCATGGGACAAGTGTAATAATTCAAGTAAGAAGTTGATTACCCGAAACAACAAATAATGAGTAATCGATATGGTGATAAATAAAAGGTGTTTTATTTATGCTCAAAGGTTTAATGCCATATGGGATTAGTATTATCCTTGTGTTTCACATTGCATGTTTTGACTTCCAGAATAATTTAATTGGTTTAGAACAGTCAAATTATTCGAACGGGCCACAGTCGTTCATATGTTGCAAGTAGGTATGAATAAAGACTGTCATGAATTGGTGTGTGGATTGTCTAAAGAGTATTAGACATAAGCAAATGTTTGCTACAACGTTCGTGAGTGCTTATGAATATGATTAGAGCATTGGATTAAACCCACACTTACTTGGATCACTCCATTAATTGTATCATGAGTGATTGGTGAGACGATAACATCTTATATTCTTGGAACTGAGATGTGTGAGTTGTATCTTGCAAATTGGTTGCACATTGATAATATGTAAACGCACCAGTAACTTGGTGTCATAAAACATATTGTTTTTTGTGATTCGGTGAGTGAGTACAAGCGAGCATTGAATCAAAGTTTATCCGTTCCTTTTATCCAAAGTAGGATAAAAGCGATATCTTTGGGCCCCTCGATGATTTAGTGATGACAAACGTAAATGCTCGGCTAGGCTAGGGCTAATTTGATTTGTTCAATTACTTAGTCGTCATAAATCGGAAGTCGAGAACTAGTACAGAGAGAATGATTAGAAATCATTTCTTACGATGTCTAGAATGGAGGAATATATGATCCCTTATCTAAAGGACACGCGTATCTGATAGGATCAGAGTTGACAGCGGCTTTGGAAAGCTAAGATTGCATATCAGGATCTGAAGTCATACGCAGAATAGTTATTAGACTTATCCAATTGGGAGACTGTTGGATTAGTGTCTAAGTCCATAACTATTTTGGTATGTACTTGACCCGATGGTGCATGGTCCTTTTGGGTTTCCTTCACCAAAGCAACTTGATAGGATGAATTATGGAGAGAAAGGATTAAATATGATTTATTAATATATTATGAGAATAATATATTAAAGGAGAAATCATATTGTTTAATTAATATTAGTCAAGAATTAATTGGTAATTAGTTTTGTGACTAAAAGAGATTAATTAAACTTAAGGGACTGGAATTATAATTATAAGATAATTGCAATTTGGGCTATGGATTGCCTTATATTAAGGAGTGGACGAATTCTATGGGGAAACCCATTAGAAATCGTCCAAGGCCTTTAAGGAAAGGAGTCCATGGGTTGCTTGGGGCTTAAGCATCCAAATTAGGGTTTCCTTGTTAGATAACCCTAATAGCCTCACTATATATAGAGCCCTTATGCCCCAAAAACGTGGACAAGTTTCCTTCTAGGGTTTCCACACGTTTTGGGCAGCCTCCTTCTCTTCTGCTCTTCATCCTCTTGCTCTTGGTGTTTGTGAACCATTAGAGGAGTGACATTTGTGACTCTAAGCTTTCTAAAGTCAATACAAGGAGGATTTGAGATTGCTATTGCTACATAACAATCATGGTAATATCTTAAACCCATTCTTATGTTAATATGATTACTTGTATGCTAGAACTAGGGTTTATAGCCTTGGATGAATTGCATGTACAATAGAGAAACCTAGATCCAAGCATTAGGGTTTGTATGAGCACATAGGATGTTCTTGTGGCTAAAACCCATCACATAGTAGCTAACACCCTTAGCTGGTAAAGAAATATGAGTCATAAGAGTCAAGGACATTGACTACGACCATCCACTCACGCTTAATCCCCCGAATTAAGCATCTCAGCGGATATCCCAGATATCCAGGAGCTGCGATACGTTAACCCTTGATATGAGTGGATGAAGAGATTGAAAGTTCCGAGTGATGGAACCCTATACTCACTAGATTTGACCTAGATTGAGAAAACTCAGAACCTTTAGAAGAGTAGTGGCAGAAGATGTCCGCACTACTCAAGCGCTTCGTCTATCCCGTTACCAACGAGTAGTGCCTAGGACACTCCGCCTCCTTACGTGGAGAAAGTCACTGTCGCCCTATAGATGATAGACTGCATTCTCCGAAGTGAACACTAGAATGCCATGAACCACAGGATAACCTCCGCAGCCAAGAATACTTTATTTAAGTGCGAAAGTAGGTTGCGTTAAGCCTTATAACCATGATTCCGAAGAGATTATAGATTTGACACCAGTCTAGGTGTTAGTCGATGGGTTATGCAAGAGCACGCGCTTTCTGCAACTGGAATAAACCGTCACATTAGAGAATTGGGCGTGTCTTAGAGATTCACTAGACTTTTAGGTTTTCCAAGGATACTATCTCGCGCAGATATAGTAGAACCACCTACCGAGATAGTCCAACACTTCAGAAAATATCTAAGGATTGAGTTAGCCCGGAGCAGAGCCTGCTGTTCATGAAACAACAAGGCAAGTAAGAGCATGATCCGTTCCCATTGAGGATCATATTGTAAAAGCGCTAACTAGAAGATAATGTAAAGTTTAAAAACTTTCTAAGCACTCATCTGGTGAAACCCTATCTCCCCAAATGTGAGAGTTTCTTTCGAAAACAACTCCGGAATCAGAAGTGCAGGTCCATTTTTGCACAAGATTGAGATAGACACTCTACAACAAACAGATAACTGTAGACATACAATCCATCCGATGATCTAGAAAACATCTGAAAGCCAAATGACAGGAAACACGAATCCAAGGACAACCCGAGCTTTCTAAGAACCAACCTGAAGGACTACACTTTCAGTATGAGAGAGAACGTTTGGAACTTCGGAATGGCGATCACGCCAGTGATGATCTCGCCATAAAAGTACACTGTGTTCTAAGTACTGAAAAGCTCTACCCTTCCGAGAGCTTAGGACCATCCGAGATTCTTTACAAAAATTGGTCCAACCCTCGTCAGACCACTACTACTTTCGGAAACTCCATAAGTTTCACCCTGAATCGATCCACTTCTTGGACTTGAAAAGTGATTTTCGACGCCACTCTTGGTATCCCACTCATCTTGATAGAAACCATCGAGAACCCTAACTTCGTAGACGAACCTATAGGAAATCGATAACTGCACGAGACGGAATTCGCATCCCGTAAGTGAAGGTTTGTTGGAATGACAAGCACAGGCTAGAGTTCACTTGGGAGTGCGAGGACCAACCGAATAGGAAGTGCCCTCATACCTCTACCTGATTTTTCATGATTACTTCCTTGCCTAAACTTGAATTTCGGGACGAAATTCCCTTTAACGGGGGGATGATGTGACAACCCGAAATTTATTCCGTCATTTTTAACCCCTCCTTCGGTTAATAAGCCTCGCTTTATTAAACTGTCCGTTAACCTTTTGGACTGGTTAATTAATTTGGGACTTTTTAAATGACTTAGTAAGGGTTGAAACAAATTAGAAACACCCTCATTAATCCCTTGAAAAGTTTTAGTTTCAACCAAGTCAAAATACAACCATTTAATCGGGTGCGACCAAAATCCCCGTTTAACGTCAGTATCGGGTAGATTTCCACTGAGCCACAAGCTCAACCCCTATATAAGGGGGAGTGGACTCCATTCACACTCTTTCCACTCTTTCTCTACACTATCTCTATACAACTTGTTTTCGAGCCAAAAACGCCCATTCCGAGCCCCAAACTAGTAAGTAATCTATCCTAACTTGTTTTGTAGCTTAGTTAACATACATATTAGTTTTTAAGACATCAATTAGGGGCAAATCCATGTGTTTATGGCCCAAGAACATTCTTGGACCGTGAACACCCTTAAGTGGGGTTTTTAAGCCCCAAAACCCCTCTAAAGTACCCCTAGGGCTTAGATATGACTTGTGGACTTACACCTTCGAGCTTAGAACACTAAAACCTTGCATTTTGGTGAGTAAACATGAGTTTATGGCCCATGAACACTCTTGGACCGTAAACCCCTCTTCAAGGGCTGTGAACACCTTTTAAGGTGTTAGAAATGCCCTCAAACACCTCATATGGCCTTGGAAAATGTCTAGAAGCAACCACCATTGAAGTAAAGGCATTAAACATCAAAGAATCATTGCACATAGGAGTTTACGGTTGTAAACCCCCCTAGGATTGGTCCACGGGCCGTAAACTCCCAAAAAGTGCCCAAATGATGCCCTAACTCCCCTATATGGCTTGGAAAAAATGCATAGAACTTTATTCTCTACCATTTAAGACCTTAATACACCAAAGGAATGAGTATATAGGAGCTTACGGTCGTAAACTCCTTTTTTAGGGACATAAACTCCTTAGATGGTCCATTTAGAGCCTTAAACCCCTTCATATGCCTTATATTTGGGCCTAGCCGAATTCTATGAATGATATAAGACCTTGAAGCATCCTAGAGCACACCACCCATGAGTTTACGGTCGTCAACTCATGGGGATATGGTCTTAGGGTCGTAAACTCTATAAACAGTTTACTCTTGAAGAGTAAACTCCCTAAGTAGGCTATACACTCCCTTAGATGTTACCCGGGACACTCCTAGCACTTGACCAAAAATTTTTCCGCTCATTAGGATGTGTATACGTGTTTAATTAGTATTTAATTTACTAATTGTATGTAAACATATGTCATCATTTGTTAATAGGTCACTCAGTGTGTTCAAGTCTTTACTTGACACCGAGCACCCAACCAACACTTTCGTTCAACCCACTTACAACAGGTGAGTTCATACCCCTGAATTAACCTTTTAAATGTTTTTACATACTTTTATGGGGGGGGGGGGGAATACAAGTTAAAACATGCCAGTTATCATATCAATCATATGTGATTGATAACCCGCATGCACAAGGATTCATTACACTTTCAGTTGTTTACCAAGTATAATACCATAGATGGTTTTTCCAAAACGTTTTTACTTGTTTAAATCTTTTCTCAAATTATCTCTCGTGCTGTATGTTTTACTTCAAAACCAGTTACAGCGGTATTTTAAACAAAGGTTTTTCTTTACTTATATTGTTTTATCAAAATTACATTCAAAACTGTTTATGAAAGGTTTTCAAAGGATTCCCAAAGGTCTTCAAGCTTATTTTACAAAAGGATAACAAGTCACAATTTTCTTAAGTGTGAAGGTTTTCCAAAGTTTCCGTTAAAGTTTTCTTCTATGGTTCTATAGTTCTGCTTCGTTAAATGCTTCTACTTCGTTAGATGGTACTACTTCGTTATGCTTCTACTTCGTTAGATGTTTCTACTTCTTTAAATGCTACTACTTCGTTAAGTGCTTCTACTTCATTAAATGCTTCTACGTCGTTAAATGCATGCTTGTACTTGTATAGTTATATAAATAACGTTTAAAGGACTTAGGAAGGCTTGTTCGCCCTATTTCCTTTTCCTCGTTGGGATGTGGTCTGGTGGGTATCGGATATCCGTCCGAAGGTCGTTTAAATATTAATTATATATTATGTATACATGTATAGACATAAAAGTTTACATCGATCAGTTCATTTCCCTTAGGTAGCAATGGCATCCTCCCACTCGTCACTCATAGATCAGAGACACAAGTATCTATTATAGGAATAGTTAGGAGACTCTATCTCTCACTCTATCTATCTCTCTATCTCTCTCTCTCTTACTTTAGAATGTGACACACTATTTCCCTCTACGGCGCTTCATTGCGCCAACGCCGTGTAACCAGAGTCTCTGGGAAGGAGAGCGAACATCATGAGTATAGATCTATACGGGACTAACACTCCCACACCCTGACTACTAGATATAGTCTGTGCCGATAAGGCCCATGTGTGACATAAAGCCACTACTACTACTGCCACTACCTCTATGCGTGACCTGGAAGGTCACCGGATACTCTAACGTCGATCAGCATGGTTACATACGAGTTCACATTCACCCTTTGTTTTAGACCTTGCTAGCCGTATCGATCATTTGATACCGTCTGGGGTCTGTGTTTACTTTAGTTAGACTGAGCCAGGCGTATCATTCATTCGATACTCTCCTGGAGTCTATGATTTCTTTTGCCTTAGTCAGCAGTATTTTCTGCTGAGACATATGTTATTTTCCCCTAGTATTTTTACTAGTGATATGCTCCTACTTTCAGTAAAGTTATATACCATATTTTGGGTGATGATAGTATTTTGGGAAAATTATTCTTTAAAACATAAATCTGTCGAGTCTTGGTAGAAGACTGCTTTTATTTAGAAAATATAGGATTTTCTGGAAAGAACTCTAATATACTGTAGACTCTAAACTACTACTTTATATAATGTTATTTTGGATAAAATGCTTACTTACACAAATGACACTAAATACTTATGAACTCACCAGCATTTATAAAAATGCTGATAATCGCTTTCAAAATAACTTGTATACTTACGTCAGCAATAGACAGGTACACCCATGAGCTTTTGTGAAGCCAACCTAGAACCGAGCTACATCTATACTAGTTTCTGTATTACTTTGATGTCTCTATGTAATGTAACTTATGTAAAACTATTACTATTAATGCAATGGTTGTTGTACTTTGATTACTATACTGCATATGTTGTGATACTTGACATGACGTCGTCCACCCCAGAACGTTTCTGCCGTTCCGGTTTTGGGGTGTGCCACCTTCGGTACACCTCTTATCAGCCCCTCACTGCTACCTACTCGCTCTCAAACATCACATAGAAGCAAAATCCTTCCTAGGCTAAGACATCACAAAATCAGGCCACTCTAGTCCTAATATGAATACCTAGCCAGCTCTAGCATGCATAATATAACATATCATATCTCATAACACATAACGTAAGGGCATTTTGGGGGTTCACTGTTCGGGCGCTGGCTGACCGTACACACTGCTCCGCTCTGGTTGTCTCAAAATCTCTTGCTTTTTTAGAAAAATTAGTTTTTATAGTTTGAAAATTTTCTCAAATCCTCAGTTTGAGTTCAGTTACGCCCGAAGGTGCATCCGAATCCCTCAAACCAAGGCTTTGATACCAACTTGTAACAATGTAAATTTTCAAAACAATTTTTCATTTCTTTAAAACGTAATTTCATTCAAGACAAACCATAAAATCCAATGTAACATGGTCATAATACAAAACATATCAATCCCAAGATCAAACATATCCAAATCCGCCTGTGTGTGTACGAGTCATGCTGACGCCTTCCCACGGTCCTCACTAGTACCTGAAACACATTACACATAAACACTGTAAGCAAGAAGCTTAGTGAGTTCCCCAATATACCACTTACACACATAAGCCTTTCCAGGCCATACTCCACACGACCTTCCGATCCATGTGTCTCAGGGGACTTCCGTCCCAACCCTGTAAACCATCCGGTCCTACCCGTGTCGACCTTCCGGTCCATAACTCCCTAACCTTCCGGTCCACATCATAATTCCTTCCAGCCCATATCATAATGCCTTCCGGCCCATATCAAGCATAGCATACATATCACATACATAGCGCATACGAAACAGGCAATTCATAGCATACAATGCATATATCTCATAGCATACGAGACCTTCCAGTCACACATAGGTACCCTTCCAGGTACAGTATAGCGAGAAGACTCACCTCGTATGATGTCTAGTATCTCACGTGCTCAATATCTCTGAATCTTGAAACAACGACCTAGCCTCGCCTAATCACAGCAAATATTCATTCCAAATCATTAACGACTCTCAAGGCTATACTACACCCCTTTCTACAATCCCACAGAAGGGTAAAAGACCATTTTACCCCTCCCTGACTCAAAAGTCCTCATGTTGACCAAAACCATAAAAGTCAACAAAAGTCAACAACAAGCAGTATGCGGGGCGTACCAACTCCTATACGTGGGGCATACCCTTGCACTCTAGAATCGGGGAACGCGCCCCCATACTAATACCTCTTAATCCATAAATTCAACAGCTAGCAGTATGCGGGGCGTACCAACAAATATTCATACCAGTTTCTTACTTTCTTCATTTTAGTGTCTTAAACAGTTAAGACATAACCTCACATTCCAGATCTGGCCATTCTAATACCTCTTAATCCATAAAGTCGAAACCTTTAAGCCTTTGCATGGTTATAAAGGTTCCCACGCCTTCTCACACCTTTCCTTTCTCATCCAAAAGTCTAGATCTCATGCATGGCTCAACATTCACGTCCAAGATTGCATTTTTATGAACATACAACTCATGTAGTCCTGAAATATGATAGATCTAGGCCAATGGAAACTATTTGCTCATAAAGTCTCCATCTTGGGACCAAAAACCCTATAATTTGGTCCAAGAAGCACACAACACAAATAACAAGGCAAGTTCTGAACTTTATACCTCAGGAAGAAGCTCCAACCTTTGTAGACCTCAGATCTACTCTTGTCCACCAACTTCTAGCTCCTACAATGGCCTCCTCTTCTCTTTCACCACCTTGAAATGGCACATTAAAGCCTAGAACACTCACACACAAGCTAAGGACGAAGGGAATACTCTCTTAGGGTTTCTTTCTATGAGATGGTGGCTGAGAGACAAGACCATCTCATTCCTTTTATAGCCCTTAAGTCATATTAGGGTTTTGCATCTGGGCCGGTTACGCCCGGCGTAACCTTTGGTACGCCCAGCGTACCCAGATGAATCAGCGTACAAAATAAGCGCGCAAGTACGTGCAACGTACTCCTTAGTACGCCCAGCGTACTCACAAGCTTAGCATTTACATAAATGGACCTAACATGACAACTTGGAAAAGAATAAGGGTTTAATTGTTGAACCTGAATTTCAAGATGTTACATTCAATGTCTGAGGAGGCAAAGCTTTTTAGAACTTATATTAGGACATACAATAATCATTTTGCTTTTACCTCTTTAGGTGTTACATCAGATATTAACTTTAATAAGAGAGATAAAGGAATATATAATTTTAGAGTTCAAGGTCAGGTTTATCATTTTGCAAACGATTTATGTCCTCAAGTTAAATGTGACAAAAATTTGCAGCTTTATTTTCATGATACTAATAGTGAGATAGAAAATCGTTTGTAGGTTACTCCTCGAATGTCTAAATTGCAAAATGAAAAATGTATAGATTATCTTAAACCCAATCCATACACTTTTTTTTCCGGAGTCTGAGAGATGTTCCTGATTTACATGACTATAAGATAGTTCAAGATCAAAGAGTGTATAGTAAGCCACCTATGCCACAGGCTGCAGCTATTTGGGTTGAGTGTGAGGACAATGAGGAATATGGTCCAAGAGATATTGAAGTTCAAATGCATTCTGATCAGTCTAAAAGTACTCAATATTTTTATGGATGTTATGATCCTTTGCAGTATCCATTGATGTTTCCGTTTGGGGAGTTGGGTTGGCATCAGGGTATTTAAAAAAAAGATTTGATGATTATAGTGGATATTCTTTAGTCTCTACGTTAGCCAAACTCATTGCTCCTGGAACTATAGCAAATGCTGAAAGCTTATTGCAAATGGAAGAAAAAGGTACGTTGGTGCTTTTTAAAATTTCTATCTTACTTTTTCTTGCATTTTGAATATATTTTTTCTAAGTGTTGGGAAAAAATGCTGAAAGTAGCAAATTTGTATCTGTTAGAGAATATTATGCTTACAAGCTTCAGATTAGACCTCATGATAAATCCTTTTTATTATACTTTGGTAGATTATTACAGCAGTATATAGTTGACAATTTTGTTAAATTAGAAACACAATGATTAGACTTCTACAGAACACATCAAGAGGAAATACGACAAGAATTTCGTCAAGGAATTGTAGATGCCATGGCTAGTGGGGAAACTGAGGGTTCGGCTGTCAGTAAACGAATAGTTTTTCCTGCTAATTTTATTGGTGGCCCTAGAAATATGAGGAAAAAATATGTGGATGCTATGGAATTGGTTCAAAAGTTTGGAAAACCCGATATTTTTTTTAACCGTAACATGTAACCCACAATTGGCCTAAAATAAAGCAAAATCTTAGGGTTCAAGAAGAGGCCCAAAATAGGGCTGATTTAGTTGTTAGAGTTTTTCATGCTAAACTTGAACAACTTAAACATGAAGTTTTTAAGAATCATATATTTGGAGATGTAGTTGCTTATACTTATGTTATCGAATTTCAAAAAAGAGGTCTTCCACATGCACACTTTCTTATTATATTGAAGCCTAACTTTAAGATGTATACTACTGAAGAGTATGATAGAATTGTGTCTGCAGAGAGACCTGATAAGAGTGTTAATCCTCATTTATATCGTATGGTAGTAAAGCATATGCTTCATGGCCCTTGTGGTCTTCTTAATCCTTCAAATGTTTGTATGAAAAAAAAGGTGCCCGTAAAAATTTGTATCCGAAAAAATTTTCTACCGAGACAAGTCAAATGGACGATGCATATCCTATATATCGTAGGAGGGAAAATGGCTCTAAGGTTAAGGTTAGAGGTGCTATACTTGATAATAGGTGGGTTATTCCCTATAATGCGTATTTGCTTTCTAGGTTCGACTATCATATTAATATAGAAATTTGCTCTACAATAAAGGCTGTCAAGTATATATATATATATATATATATATATATATATATATATATATATATATATATGTATATATATATACATATGCAAAGGTTGTGATAGAATAAGTTTCAATGTTTCTTCAGATAATAATTGTACACTTTTAAATGAAATTGACCAGTACCAGTCAGGTTGGTGGGCTTTGATGGGTTTTGTACAAACAATCCTATGTGTGCATGCAACCCTAGAGTTGGATCGATGTTTTCACTATTAGTTATACAACTTTACGAACACAAAAAAAACCTCGCATGCTACTATTATTTTCAAAATTCATATATAAAAATAGAATACATACCTTTTGTTGTTATATAGCAATAACAACTAGTTCCTTGAATTTCCTTAGCTCTTGAAAGGAAGTACCACAAGTGTAGTACATCTAATGGCTCACAAACACACTAGGTGAAAGGATGAATATGGGAGAGAGGAGAGAAGGGTATCTTGCCCTAGATTTCGTCCCTTTTAGGGTTTCCCAAGGCTTAGACGAAATCTTAGTGCCTTAGGGTGCTATTTATACTTAAGGCTAACTAGGGTTTCGAGGTGTAAACCCTAATCCCTTAGCTTAGGGCCTAAGCAAGTCCATGGACTCCTTTCCTTAAGCCCTTGGACGAAAACTCCTAGATCCTTCTAGGATTTTTTTTCAAGCCTTAATAAAGGTGATCCAATGGCCCAAAACCTCAACTATTGAATAATTACAAAATAGCCCCTGCACTTTCAGTCAGTTCCTTTAATCCCAAAATTAATTCTAAATTAATTTCAGATTAAATACTAATTAATAATATGATTCCAAATTAATATATTATTCATATAATATATTAAAAAATCATATTTATACGCTAATTTATTATTCTTAACAATAAACCAGCCTCTCTCCTCAACAATCATCCTTTCTAGTCACCAGTATGAAAGCAACCCATAAGGACCATGCACAATTGGGTCAAGTACATACCAAAATAGTTATAGACTTAGACACTAATCCAATAGTCTCCTACTTGGATAAGTCTAATAACTATTTTGCGTATAACCTCAGATCCTGATTAGCAATCGTAGCTTTCAAAAGCCGCTGTCAACTCTGATCTTATCAGAAGCATGTCCTTTAGATAAGGGATCATATATTCCTCCATTCTTGATATCGTATAGACTTGAGACATGGATTGAAATTATTCTCTTAGTCTATGTGTTGTTTCCCTTTTTCGGATTTATGACGACTGACAACAGACTACAATTGAACACATCAAATTAGTCTCGACTTGGCCAAGCCCTTATGTGCCATCACTAAATCATCGAAGGGCCCACAGATATCGCTTTCATCCTACTTTGGATAAAAGGAATGGAAAACTTTGATTCAATGCTTGCTTGCACTCACTTACCATATCACACACAACAATATGTTTTATAACACCAAGTTACTGGTGCATTTACATATTATCAATGTGTAACCGACTCGCAAGATACAACTCACACATCTCGGTTTCTAGATTATAAAATGTTATCATGTCACCAATCACTCATGATACAATTCATGAAGTGATCTGTCACACCCCAAAACCAAGAACGGCGGAAACGTTCTGGGGTGGAGGACGTCATGTTTAGTATCACAACACAGTAATTGTAAATAAGCAAACAACATCATCCATTGCATTAAATATATAATTTTAATACAAGTGTGTTCTGTACAGTTATAGACACCAAAAATAATGTAACACAAAATAATATGAGATGAGTCTTGAATGCACTCCATCTTCTCAAAAGCTGGCCTCGGTACCTGTCTACTGATGACCTGAGAATACAAGTTATTTTGAAAGAGTTTATCAGCATTAAGCTGGTGAGTTCATAAGTATTTTAGTGTCAATGTTTGTTGTCAAAACGTTTGAACCTGTCGCAAGTATAAGTTTGTAAAAAAGTAAGTAAGTGTTTGAAAGTGTTTGTAAAAGTTTGAATCTCTCAGAAAATCCTATATTTTCTATTAAAGTAACCTTCTACCAAGGCTTAACTGTTTTGTATACTCGTTTGTTGTAAAAGTATGTGATTCCCCAAGTGTAACTATCATTTAATAAAATATAGTATGTACATTAATGCTTAAGTGCAGTTATCACTAAAATATGTAATGGGTAAATCATTGTAGTACTGTAGTGTTGTATAATAAGAACTACTACTACTACCTTAAACCGGATTTATATTAAGGTATAATGTGATAAATTGCACCATGCTATCGACTGGTAACAACGACATAATGAATGGCCGTAATAAAAAGAAATGACGTTTGGCACCCGCAGACCTGCAGGTCTGGCTGTAGCTAGCAGCAAGGTGTAGGATAGTCAATCCAGTATAGATCTATACGCAAACTCACGCTCTCCCTCCAAGAGAATTCTGGCTACAACTCGGGCCATGACATTTAAGGCATGCTCCGACACAGTGGATCACAATTGTTAACGTATTCATGTATATGTATTGTTTCTTGTTCTAGTATAGTTGTATATGTTCATGTTTCTAGTATGACTATATATGTACATGGTTCTGGTATAGCTGTATATGTACTTGTTTCTAGTATGGCTGTATATGTACTTGTTTCTAGTATAGCTGTATATGTACTTGTTTCTAGTATGGCTGTATATGTACTTGTTTCTAGTATGGCTGTATATGTACTTGTTTCTAGTATAGCTGTATATGTACTTGTTTCTAGTATAGCTGTATATGTACTTGTTTCTAGTATGGCTGTATATGTACTTGTTTCTAGTATAGCTGTATATGTTCCTGTGTTACCCCGATGGTAACTAACTATTGATGTACTGATAAGTATGAATATGGAAGTACTTTTATGTCTATACATGTATATATGATATATAAGTAATATGGAAACGACCTTCGGATGGTCACCCGAAATCCCACCAGACCACATCCAAATCGAGGAAAAGGAAATAGGGCGGATGGCCTTCCTAAGCCCTTTAAACATTATTTATATATCTATACATATATGTGTTGGGTTTTGAGCATTCTAACACTTCCTAAGTGTACATGCAACCCTAATAAACCTTGGATCTATGTTTGTCTAAGATACATGCAAATAATTATTTTTCCAAGGTTTATATCCTAACTAGCATGACATGGGGAACTTGAATCAAATAAAGCTAGTAGAAACACTTACCTTGTAGTTGTAGTTGATTGCTTGGAGTTCTTGAGCCTAGCACCAATAATGTGGATGCCTCAAATGAAAGTCACAAATCACCACAAACTTGGAACTTTGAGAGAATAGTCACCACTTTATATAGTGTGGTGGATTAGGGTTACATCCATGTAAACCCTAATACCCATGTCTCTTCATTTCCTAGAGATCCATGGGTTAAAGCTCCATGGAGTATCCATGGACTTCTCCATCCAAGCCTAGCCCATTCCAAATAAGCATAAGCCCACACTATATAAATATAGAAGCCCATATTTAATTAGTAATATCTTTGATCACTAAATTAATCCTAGATTAATTATAGATCACTACTAATTAAATAATATGATCTTATATTAATATATTAGAACTTATAATATATTAATAAATCATAACTTGTACTATTCTCAAATATTATCCATAAATTGTTCGGGTGAAGTGCAACCCAAATGGACCATGCCGGGTCGGGTCAAGTATATACCAAATATAGTTATGGACTTAGACACTATATCCAACAGTCTCCCACTTGGATAAGTCTAGTAACTATATTTGCAAGTATAACTTCAGGAACCGATCAGCACTCGTAGCTCTTTAAACTCTGTTGAACTAGAACGCGCCATTTAGATAAGTGATCATATAATCCTCTGTTCTAGATATCAGCCGGACAAACACATGGAACATTGTCTTACTTATTGTCCAACATTTGTTTCCCGATTTCCGATTTGTTTGACATAGAACTTAACTGAACACATCAATTTAGTTCTGACCGGGCACGGTACATAGGTCAAAACAAAATCATCGGGGGCCCAAGATATCAGCTTCTAATCCAAGAAGGAACAGATAAATTTCGACTCATATGTTTGTTCTACCACTCATTGAATTACACACAAAGGCACGTTTTATAACATCGAGTTACCAATGCGTTGACGTACAATCAATGCATAACCAACTCGTAAGTAACAAATCATATCTCTAGGTTTGAAGACTTATATGATATTACCGTCTCACGATCACTCGAGATAAAATTCCATGAAGTGATTCCAGTGAGCGTGGGTTGAGTCCAATGCTCAGAACTTATGAGCACTCATGATTGTTGTAGCCTTGTCCAACACCTTAGACCTCTACAACCCATCATGACAGTCTTGATTCATACCTACTTCCGACATATGACCGACTGTGGAGGTTTGAATAATATGTTATACCAAACAAAAATTATTCTGGAAGTCAAAACATGCAAAAGAAATATAGTAAAAGATCGACAAGAGATAGTAACACTTTACTCATAAATAAAACACCTTTTATTCATCATCAAATGTCAATTACACTTTACAAATTTCCGGGTTATCTAACTACTAAAACTTATATCATCCTTCAGCCCTATGCTCCGAGCATGCTGGAGATGCTTAACCCTACTCAGTCCCTTCGTGAGGGGATCTGCTGGGTTCTCATCCGATGATACCCTCTTCGCCATGAAGAGTCCTTCTTCGATTCGATGTCTAATAAAATGGTATTTTCTGTCGATGTGTCTGGATCTCCCGTGATCCCTTGGTTCCTTGGCTAAGGCAACCGCACTATTGCTGTCACAGAAAATCTCCATTGGCTCTTTTATAGCTGGTACAACTCCAACGTCTCCGATGAAGTTCTTTAGCCATATCGCCTCTTTTGCTGCTTCGCTTGCCGCTATATACTCTGATTCACAAGTAGAATCAGCCACTGTCTCCTGCTTGGAACTCTTCCAAGAGATTGCTCCTCCGTTTAGGGTAAAGACCCAGCCTGACTGAGAGCGGAAATTATCCCTATCAGTCTGGAAGCTATCATCACTATACCCTACAACTCTCAAGTCATCACTCCCACCGAAGGTAAGGACCCAGTCCTTAGTCCTTCGTAGGTACTTGAGGATATTCTTTACCGCAGTCCAGTGTTCCTTGCCAGGGTTCGCCTGATACCTGCTAACCATGCTCAAAGCAAAGGCTACATCAGGCCGAGTACACGTCATGGCATACATGATCGATCCTACAGCTGAAGCATAAGGAAATCGACTCATTTCTGCTATCTCAGTCTCAGTACTAGGGCTTTGTGTCTTACTCAATCTGGCGTTACACTGAATGGGTAACTCTCCTTTCTTGGAGTTATGCATGTTGAATCTTTTCAACACTTTGTCCAAGTAGGTACTTTGACTAAGTCCAATTAGTCTTTTACTCCTGTTTCTCAAAATCTTTATCCCTAGGATATAAGCAGCTTCACCAAGGTCCTTCATAGCGAAACACTTCCCAAGCCAGGACTTAACTTCCTGCAGGGTTGGGATGTCATTTCCTATGAGTAGTATGTCATCCACATACAGTACCAAAAAGCTGACTATGCTCCCACTAGCCTTGATATAGACATAAGATTCATCTTCACTCCTTGAAAAACCAAATTCCTTGACCTTCTCATCAAAGCAAAGATTCCACCTGCGAGGTGCTTGTTTCAATCCATAAATGGATTTCTCGAGTTTACACACTCTATTAGGGTACTCTGTACTGACAAAACCCTCTGGCTGAACCATGTAAGCATCCTCAGCCAACTTTCCATTAAGGAAAGCGGTTTTGACATCCATTTGCCATATTTCATAATCATGAAATGCAGTTATGGCCAACAGAACCCGAATAGACTTAATCTTGGCTACTGGAGAAAAGGTCTCATCATAGTCCACCAGTCTAGCCTTATAAGTGTGTACATTACCATCCATGTCGGTCTTCTTCTTGAAGATCCATTTGCACCCTACAGTCTTACGACCAGGTACATTCTCAACCAAGTTCCAAACTTGATTGTCATACATGGATTGTATCTCGCTATCCATGGCCTCTTTCCATTTAGCAGCCTCAGGGCCTGCCATGGCTTCCGTGTAGCTGTTAGGTTCATCCAGACCTACTAGTGTCTCATCACTAATAAGTGTCTCACCTTCCGCACTAATATGGAATCCATAATAATGCTCAGGTGCATTCCTAACTCTCGTGGAACGCCTAAGAGGTACAGGCACATCAGTTGGCTCAACAGGAGTTTCCTCCTCAAGTTGAGGGCTAGGGTTTGAAGTTCCTTCACCACTTGACTCTTGAATTTCTTCAAGATCAATTTGCCTCCCACTGTTTCCTTGGCTTATAAATTCTCTCTCTCGAAAAACTCCTCTTCTTGCTACAAAGACCACATTATCACTAGGTCTGTAAAAGAGGTAACCAAAGGATTGTTGTGGGTAGCCGATGAAAATACACCTCTCGCTTCGGGATACGAGCTTATCATGAGTCTCGCGTCTCACGAAAGCCTCACAACCCCAAATCTTGATGTGGTCTAGCTTAGGTACTTTACCAGTCCACATCTCGTGAGGAGTTTTGGCAACTTTCTTTGTAGGGACAAGATTAAGAATATGGGCGGCAGTCTCTAAGGCATACCCCCAGAATGAAATTGGTAGCGTAGCTCGACTCATCATGGAACGAACCATGTCCAACAAGGTTCGATTACGCCTCTCAGCCACACCATTCAACTGTGGTGTCCTGGGAGGTGTCAATTGTGAGATAATCCCACATTCCCAAAGATAGTCGAGGAACTCTGAACTAAGATACTCACCTCCTCGATCGGATCGAAGCATCTTAATGTTCCTACCCAATTGATTCTCGACTTCCTGTTTAAATTCCTTAAACCTATCGAAAGTCTCTAACTTATGCTTGATTAAGTAGACATATCCATATCTACTATAATCATCAGTAAAAGTCAAATAATAACGATTAGCATCCCTTGTGGCATGTTTGAATGGTCCACACACATCCGTGTGTATAAGGTCGAACAAACCTTCACCCCTCTCACACGAGCCTGTGAAGGGTGACTTTGTCATTTTTCCAAGTAAGCATGATTCGCAACTATCATCTGACTTTAGGTCAAACGACTCCAAGACTCCATCCTTTTGGAGTTGGCCTATGCGTTTCTTGCTTATATGTCCAAGACGACAATGCCATAACGATGCTTTATCCAAGTTATTATTATTAATAGAATCAATACACAAAACATTATTTCCTAAGTTATCTACAACAGATACAGCTTCATACACACCATCACAAGGTAATGCTTTAAAATAAAAGACATTATTATAGAAAGCATCAATAGAACCAACTTCATTATTAAATGAAAAGGTAAACCCTTGTTTGTACAAAGCATGAAAGGAAATAATATTTCATGCCATTCCTGGCGAATAACAACATTTATTCAATTCTAAATTAAACCCACTACTTAGCGATAAAGTATAAACTCCAATCTTGGTGACAGGTGAAACTTTCCTATTCCCCATGATCAAGTTTATTCTTCCTTGCTCCACATTCTCACTTCTTCCTAGTCCCTGCAAGTCACAACAAATATGAATACCGCAACCGGTATCAAGGACCCAAGATTTAGAATGGGGTGAGTTATTAGAAATGATAGTGTAAATACCTGCATGGTTGGGTTTGACTTTCCCATCCTTCACATCCTGCTGGTATTTTGGGCAGTTCCGCTTCCAATGAGACTTGTCATGGAAATAGAAGCATTCAGCCTCTTTTGGGTCAGAAGAAAGAGTGATGGAACCTTTCTTGGTTCCACTTGAAGAAGAGACATCAAGGGTCCGAGCCTTGGTACCCTTTGAGGACCTCTTTCTCTTCCTCCATCGACCTTTCCCAATTGCCAAAACCGGAGTTGAGTTTGGAGTAGGAGTGATAGCAACCGACTTCCCCTTAAGACCTGATTCTGCGGTCTTGAGAAGTCCCTGAAGTTTGCTGAGTGTGACCTATTC
The DNA here is from genome assembly GCF_051521515.1 of Lactuca serriola. NCBI lineage: Eukaryota > Viridiplantae > Streptophyta > Magnoliopsida > Asterales > Asteraceae > Lactuca > Lactuca serriola. The sequence continues at coordinate 338,115,612 of NC_136415.1, read as the reverse complement.
CTTATTCATGTGATATGTCATGCGGAATTGATCATAGCACGATGGTAAGGAGTGCAAAATGATATCTATTGCAAGATCCTCAGGAAAGTTCACATTAAGCTTCAGCAAACGATCCACATACCTTTGCATTTTCTGCATGTGGCTCGTGACAGATTCCCCGTCCTTCATCATGGTTGTTATCATGGAGCAGATGATTTCATACCTCTCTTGTCTTGCACTTTGATGGTATCTTTCCATCAAATCTTGGTGCATTTCATAAGGGTAGAAATCCTCATAAGACTTTTGGAGTTCCGCTGTCATCGTGGCCATCATGATGCAAGCCACTTTCGTAGCATCCCTTTCATGTGCCCGAAAGTCAGCGATCTCCTGAGGAGTTGCAGTGGTCTCATCGATCTCCTTAAGCTCCTTGTCAAGGACATATTCGTTGTCCTCGTAGCGGGTAATCATCCTGATGTTTCTGATCCACTTATTGAAGTTGGATCCATCAAAGGTGACTTTTCCACACAAGTTCATAAGGGTAAAGGAGCCATTAGGATTAGAGCCAGAAGCATTGTTGGAAGACATCTGAAGAGAAGAGAACACGATTAGTTTAGATATAAAAGATTCCTTAATAAAACACCCAAATGTAATATTAAGGCTAGGATCCAATCACAATATAATATAACTTAGAAGAGGTATACCATATTTGAAAGGTAGGTGAATGACGATTCACCAATTTCCACCACGAAAACCGGAATATTAGGTTTTGATTGGTTCTTAGAAATTCCTAGATTCTTTGAGATTCAATGAAGTTTTCAAAGGCATGTTTCAATCTCGAGTGTGCCCTCCAAGTTTTGTGACTGGGATGCCGAGGATCACAAAACGAGGTGTGAAGTAACCATGCAAATCACTTGGTACCCTTAAAGTTTATCACTCAATCGATGTGCCGGTAAACCACACACGCTCCATCGATACTATAATAAACCCTAAGTCACCCTTTACCTACCTTGTTAAGTCCAAGTTAGTGTGCCGGTTAACCACACACGCTCCACCAACGACTTAATCAAAGTGTAAAGTGTGATTTCATGGATTAGCACCTTATTCACATTTTTCCTAATGTAACTAAGATTGGGAATTTAATAAAACATTTAGTTACTTTGTAATATTCATCATACTTTGAATGAGAATTTATAAGTCCTTGTCTTACCCGTTTGGCTAACGACCCTCCACCGGTTAAGCAAGCGGTGGGTGAGAGTGGACACCCATTAAGTCACCATTTTATAGGCAACAACCTTATACCCACCTTATAGACCGGCTTCGTGAATGAGGCGTACTAGCGGTAAGACGACTTTGTTCTTATACATATATATAATTATTAAATCATAATAATATAAGTATAAGGGTTGAATTTTAACTTTTAAAATTCTAAGGGTTGGAACTAAAGTTTTAACTTCACTTTAGTTGTTCCAAAACTTGAGGGCAAGTTTTGTAAACTTTCAAAACTTTTCATATCTTGTAACTTATGAGCTTAATAGAGTAATAAAGTGAAGACTCTTCACTTTTCTAACTCTTGTGTTCTTTTAATGGTTTTCAATCCAAGAGACTTTTGGTTTTCCATAACTTGAGGACAAGTTATGGACTCCATTAAATCACATTATGATCAATAATTAATCTACCACATAGGTTACACATAATTCCTATGATCATCTAAACATCATAAGAACATGATCATGAACATGAACTCTTTCATATATCAAAATCACACTTAATCTTTGTAATTTTGATAACTAGTTGTTGTAAATGAGTTAGAAAAGACATTACACCTTCTAAAACAAGTTTTCAAGTACCAAAACAGTTTAGGGTAATGTTTCTAATCCGTTTCCAGCAACTAAAGTCGAAAAACTGCACTCTGTCGACCCTACTCGCCGAGTGCATGAACCTGCTCGACGAGTAGGTTGAAGATACAAGTGAACTCGGCGAGTCCCCCCATGGACTCGGCGAGTCCATCAGACAGACAACAAGATTTCGACTTTTTCAAGCATATTGCAACAAGTATCAAACAAACAAGCCTAGGCTCTGATACCACTGTTGGGTTTTGAGCATTCTAACACTTCCTAAGTGTACATGCAACCCTAATAAACCTTGGATCTATGTTTGTCTAAGATACATGCAAATAATTATTTTTCCAAGGCTTATATACTAACTAGCATGGCATGGGGAACTTGAATCAAATAAAGCTAGTAGAAACACTTACCTTGTAGTTGTAGTTGATTGCTTGGAGTTCTTGAGCTTAGCACCAATAATGTGGATGCCTCAAATGAAAGTCACAAATCACCACAAACTTGGAACTTTGAGAGAATAGTCACCACTTCTTGAAATCGGCCCTCACCTCCACAAGTGCCAACTAGTGTGATTTCAAGAACCAAAGCCTCCTTTATATAGTGTGGTGGATTTGGGTTACATCCATGTAAACCCTAATACCCATGTTGATGGGTTTTGAGCATTCTAACACTTCCTAAGTGTACATGCAACCCTAATAACCTTGGATCTATGTTTGTCTAATTATCATGCAAAGTTGAATTTCCAAGGTTATATTCCTATCTAGCATACATGGGGAACAATTTTAACTTGAATAATAGATAGAATAACTTACCTTGTTGTTGCTTGTGTTCCTTGAAACCTTGTGAGCCTAGCACCCCAAGTGTGATGCCTCAAATGCTTCACACAACACCAAATGCTCTTGGAAAGACTCTTGAGATAATACTCACTTCTAAAAATCGGCCAAGCCCTCTAGTTTCTTAGTGTAACCGATTTTGGTGGAGAATATGCTTCTTATATAGTGTTGACACATCTAGGGTTACACCATGTAAACCCTAATGTGTCATGACTCTTCATTTCCATGACCCGTGGGTTTGTAACTCCCATGGACCATCCATGGACCATCCTATGGGTAGAACCCAACTTGATAATCCATGGAGCCTCTTAGCCCACTATACAAGATATGGATGATTTACATAATCAACCCATATATTTAATTAGTTCTCTTTTGACCACTTAATTAATTCTAAATTAATTATTGATCAAACTAATCAAATAATAATATTATTAATATATTAGAACTTATAATATATTAATAATCTCCAAGTGATATTTCTCTCATTTAGTCTATCCAATTGCATGGTGCCATGCAACCCAAATGGACCATGCCGGGTCGGGTCAAGTGCATACCAGAAATAGTTATGGACTTAGACACCTTATCCAACAGTCTCCCACTTGGATAAGTCTAATAACTATTACTGCAAGTATAACTTCAGGAACCGATCGGCAATCGTAGCTCTTTTCAAGGTTTCTCGGAACTGAGAAGATGATGGTACGCCATTTAAGATAAGTGATCATATAATCCTCCGTTCTAGATATCAGCCGGACAAATACATGGAACACAGTCTTGCTTATTGTCCAGCATTTGTTTCCCGATTTCCAATTTGTTTGACATAGAATTTAATTGAACACATCAACTTAGTTCTGACCGGGCCCGGTACATAGGTCAAATCAAAATCATCGAGGGGCCCAGATATCAGCTTCTAATCCAAGAAGGAACAGATAAACTTCAACTCATATGTTTGTTCTACCACTCATTGAATTACACACAAAAGCACGTTTTATAACATCGAGTTACCAATGCGCTTTTCGTACAATCAATGCATAACCAACTTGTAAGTAACAAATCATATCTCTAGGTTTGAAGACTTATACGATATTACCGTCTCACGATCACTCGAGATAGAATTCCTTGAAGTGATTCCAGTGAGCGTGGGTTGAGTCCAATACTCAGAACTTATGAGCACTCATGATTGTTGTAGCCTTGTCCAACACCTTAGACCTCGACAACCCATCATGACAGTCTTGATTCATACCTACTTCCGACATATGACCGACTGTGGAGGTTTGAATAATATCTTATACCAAACAAAATTATTCTGGAAGTCAAAACATGCAAAAGAAATATAGTAAACGATCGACAAGAGATAGCAACACTTTACTCATAAATAAAACACCTTTTATTCATCATCAAATGTCAATTACACTTTACAAATTTCCGGGTTATCTAACTACTAAAACGTATATCATCCTTCAGCCCTATGCTCCGAGCATGCTAGAGATGCTTAACCCTACTCAGTCCCTTCGTGAGGGGATCTGCTGGGTTCTCATCCGATGATATCCTCTTCGCCATGAGGAGTCCTTCTTCAATTCGATGTCTGATAAAATGATATTTTATGTCGATGTGTCTGGACCTGCCGTGATCCCTTGGTTCCTTGGCTAAGGCAACAGCACTTTCACTATCACAGAAAATTTCCATTGGCTCTTTAATAGCTGGTACAACTCCAAGGTCTCCAATGAAGTTCTTCAGCCACATTGCCTCCTTTGCCGCCTCGCTAGCTGCAATATACTCTGATTCACAAGTTGAATCAGCCACTGTCTCTTGCTTGGAACTCTTCCAAGAAATTGCTCCTCCGTTCAGGTTAAAGACCCAGCCCGACTGAGAGCGGAAATTATCCCTATCAGTCTGGAAGCTGGCATCACTATACCCTACAACTCTCAAGTCATCACTCCCACCGAGGGTAAGGACCCAGTCCTTAGTCCTCCGTAGGTACTTGAGGATATTCTTTACCGCAGTCCAGTGTGCCTTGCCAGGGTTCGCCTGATACCTGCTAACCATGCTCAGGGCAAAGGCTACATCGGGTCGAGTACACGTCATAACATACATGATCGATCCTACAGCCGAAGCATAAGGTGTTCGACTTATTTCTGCTATCTCAGCCTCAGTGCTAGGGCTTTGTGTCTTACTCAATCTGGTGTTACTCTGGATGGGTAACTCTCCTTTCTTGGAATCCTGCATGTTGAATCTCTTCAGCACGTTATCCAAGTAGGTACTCTGACTAAGTCCAATTAGTCTTTTACTCCGATCTCTCAAGATTCTTATCCCTAGAATATAGGTAGCTTCTCCTAGGTCCTTCATAGAGAAACACTTCCCAAGCCAGGACTTAACTTCCTGCAGAGTTGGGATGTCATTTCCTATGAGTAGTATGTCATCCACATACAGCACCAAAAAGCTAACTATACTCCCACTAGCCTTGACATACACGCAAGACTCATCTTCACTCCTAGAAAAGCCAAATTCCTTGACTTTCTCATCAAAGAAAAGATTCCATCTGCGAGGTGCCTGTTTCAATCCATAAATGGATTTCTCGAGCTTACACACTCTATTCGGGTACTCGTTGCTGACAAAACCCTCTGGCTGACTCATGTAAACATCTTCAGCCAACTTTCCATTAAGGAAAGCGGTTTTGACATCCATTTGCCATATTTCATAATCATGAAATGCAGCTATGGCCAACGGAACCCGAATAGACTTAATCTTGGCTACTGGAGAAAAGGTCTCATCATAGTCCACTCTAGGAATTTGAGAGAAGCCCTTTGCAACCAGTCTCGCCTTATAAGTGTGTACTTTACCATCCATGTCGGTCTTCTTCTTGAAGACCCATTTGCACCCTACAGTCTTACGACCAGGTACATTTTCAACCAAGTTCCAAACTTGATTGTCATACATGGATTGTATCTCGCTATCCATGGCCTCTTTCCATTTAGCAGACTCAGGGCCTGCCATGGCTTCCGCGTAACTGTTAGGTTCATCCAGACCTATCAGTGTCTCATCACTGATAAGTGTATCTCCTTCTGCAGTAATATGAAAACCATAGTAATGCTCAGGAGCATTCCTAACCCTTGTGGAACGCCTCAGAGGTACAGACTTGTCAATTGGCTCAACAGGAGTTTCCTCCTCAAGTTGAGTGCTAGGGTTTGAAGTTCCTTCACCGCTTGACTCTTGAATTTCTTCAAGATCAACTTGCCTCCCACTGTTTCCTTGGCTTATGAACTCTCTTTCTCTAAAGAAAGCCCTCCTAGCTACAAAGACCACATTTTCACTAGGTCTGTAGAAGAGGTAACCAAAGGATTGTTGTGGGTAACCGATGAAAATACACCTCTCGCTTCGAGGTTCGAGCTTATCATGAATCTCGCGTCTCACGAAAGCCTCGCAACCCCAAATCTTGATGTGGTCTAGTTTAGGTACTTTACCAGTCCACATCTCGTGAGGAGTTTTGGCAACTTTCTTTGTAGGGACAAGATTAAGAATATGGGCGGCAGTCTCTAAGGCATACCCCCAGAATGAGATTGGTAGCGTAGCTCGACTCATCATGGAACGAACCATGTCCAACAAGGTTCGATTACGCCTCTCAGCCACACCATTCAACTGTGGTGTCCTGGGAGGTGTCAATTGTGAGATAATCCCACATTCCCAAAGATAGTCGAGGAACTCTGAACTAAGATACTCACCTCCTCGATCGGATCGAAGCATCTTAATGTTCCTACCCAATTGATTCTCGACTTCCTGTTTAAATTCCTTAAACCTATCGAAAGTCTCTAACTTATGCTTGATTAAGTAGACATATCCATATCTACTATAATCATCAGTAAAAGTCAAATAATAACGATTAGCATCCCTTGTGGCATGTTTGAATGGTCCACACACATCCGTGTGTATAAGGTCGAACAAACCTTCACCCCTCTCACACGAGCCTGTGAAGGGTGACTTTGTCATTTTTCCAAGTAAGCATGATTCGCAACTATCATCTGACTTTCGGTCAAACGACTCCAAGACTCCATCCTTTTGGAGTTGGCCTATGCGTTTCTTGCTTATATGTCCAAGACGACAATGCCATAATGATGCTTTATCCAGGTTATTATTATTAATAGAATCAATACACAAAACATTATTTCCTAAGTTATCTATAACAGATACAGCTTCATACACACCATCACAAGGTAATTCTTTAAAATAAAGAACATTATTAAAGAAAGCATCAATCGAACCAACTTCATTATTAAATGAAAAGGTAAACCCTTGTTTGTACAAAGCATGAAAGGAAATAATATTTCTTGCCATTCCTGGCGAGTAACAACATTTATTCAAATCTAAACTAAACCCACTACTTAGCGATAAAGTATAAACTCCAATCTTGGTAACAAGTAAAGCTTTCCTATTCCCCATGATCAAGTTTATTCTTCCTTGCTCCACATTCTCACTTCTTCTTAGTCCCTGCAAGTCACAACAAATACGAATACCACAACCGGTATCAAGGACCCAAGACTTAGAATGGGGTGAGTTATTAGAAATGATAGTATAAGTACCTGTGTGGTTGGGTTTAACTTTCCCATCCTTCACATCATGCTGGTACTTTGGGCAGTTCCGCTTCCAATGAGACTTTTCATGGCAATAGAAGCATTCAGCCTCTTTTGGGTCAGAAGAAGGAGTCATGAAACCTTTCTTGGTTCCACTTGAAGAAGAGCCATCAAGGGTCCGAGCCTTGGTACCCTTCGAGGATCTCTTTCTCTTCCACCATCGATTCTTCCCAATTGCCAAAACCGGAGTTGAGTTTGGAGTAGGAGTGATAGCAACCGACTTCCCCTTAAGACCTGATTCTGCGGTCTTGAGAAGTCCCTGAAGTTTGCTAAGTGTGACCTCTTCCTTATTCATGTGATATGTCATGCGGAATTGATCATAGCACAATGGTAAGGAATGCAAAATGATATCTATTGCAAGATCCTCAGGGAAGTTCACATTGAGCTTCAGCAAACGATCCACATACCTTTGCATTTTCTACATGTGGCTCGTGACGGATTCCCCGTCCTTCATCATGGTTGTTATCATGGAGCAGATGATTTCATACCTCTCTTGTCTTGCACTTTGATGGTATCTTTCCATCAAATCTTGGTGCATTTCATAAGGGTAGAAATCTTCATAAGACTTTTGGAGTTCCGCTGTCATCATGGCCATCATGATGCAAGCCACTTTCGTAGCATCCCTTTCATGTGCCCGAAATCCAGCGATCTCCTGAGGAGTTGCAATGGTCTCATCAATATCCTTAAGCTCCTTGTCAAGGACATATTCTTTGTCCTCGTAGCAGGTAATCATCCTGATGTTTCTGATCCACTCATTGAAGTTGGATCCATCAAAGGTGACTTTCCCACACAAGTTCATAAGGGTAAAGGAGCCATTAGGATTAGAGCCAGAAGCAACATTGTTAGAAGACATCTGAAAGAAAAGGACAAGATTAGTTTAGATATAAGAGAGTCCTTAATAAACACCCAAATGTAATATTAAGGCTAGGATCCAATCACAATATAATATAACTTAGAAGAGGTATGCCGTAATCTAAGCTATACCATATTTGAAAGGTAGGTGAATGACGATTCACCAATTTCCACCACGAAAACCGAAATATTTAAGTATTAGGTTTTGATTGGTTCTTAGAAATTCCTTGATACTTTGAGATTCAATGAACTTTTCAAAGGCATGTTTCAATCTCGAGTGTGCCCTCCAAGTTTTGTGACTGGGATACCGAGGATCACAAAACGAGGTGTGAAATAACCATGCAAATCACTTGGTACCCTTAAAGTTTATCACTCAATCGACGTGCCGGTAAACCACACACGCTCCATCGATACTATAATAAACCCTAAGTCACCCTTTACCTACCTTGTTAAGTCCAAGTTAGTGTGTCGGTTAACCACACACGCTCCACCAACGACTTAATCAAAGTGTAAAGTGTAATTTCATGGATTAGCACCTTATTCACATTTTTCCTAAAGTAACTAAGATTGGGAATTTAATAAAACATTTAGTTACTTTATAATATTCATCATACTTTGAATGAGAATTAATAAGTCCTTGTCTTACCCGTTCGGCTAACGACCCTCCACCGACCAAAGCCTCCTTTATATAGTGTGGTGGATTTGGGTTACATCCATGTAAACCCTAATACCCATGTTGATGGGTTTTGAGCATTCTAACACTTCCTAAGTGTACATGCAACCCTAATAACCTTGGATCTATGTTTGTCTAATTATCATGCAAAGTTGAATTTCCAAGGTTATATTCCTATCTAGCATACATGGGGAACAATTTTAACTTGAATAATAGATAGAATAACTTACCTTGTTGTTGCTTGTGTTCCTTGAAACCTTGTGAGCCTAGCACCCCAAGTGTGATGCCTCAAATGCTTCACACAACACCAAATGCTCTTGGAAAGACTCTTGAGATAATACTCACTTCTAAAAATCGGCCAAGCCCTCTAGTTTCTTAGTGTAACCGATTTTGGTGGAGAATATGCTTCTTATATAGTGTTGACACATCTAGGGTTACACCATGTAAACCCTAATGTGTCATGACTCTTCATTTCCATGACCCATGGGTTTGTAACTCCCATGGACCATCCATGGACCATCCTATGGGTAGAACCCAACTTGATAATTCATGGAGCCTCTTAGCCCACTATACAAGATATGGATGATTTACATAATCAACCCATATATTTAATTAGTTCTCTTTTGACCACTTAATTAATTCTAAATTAATTATTGATCAAACTAATCAAATAATAATATTATTAATATATTAGAACTTATAATATATTAATAATCTCCAAGTGATATTTCTCTCATTTAGTCTATCCAATTGCATGGTGCCATGCAACCCAAATGGACCATGCCGGGTCGGGTCAAGTGCATACCAGAAATAGTTATGGACTTAGGCACCTTATCCAACACATGTCTCTTCATTTCCATGAGATCCATGGGTTAAAGCTCCATGGAGTATCCATGGACTTCTCCATCCAAGCCTAGCCCATTCCAAATAAGCATAAGCCCACACTATATAAATATAGAAGCCCATATTTAATTAGTAATATCTTTGATCACTAAATTAATCCTAGATTAATTATAGATCACTACTAATTAAATAATATGATCTTATATTAATATATTAGAACTTATAATATATTAATAAATCATAACTTCTACTATTCTCAAATATTATCCATAAATTGTTCGGGTGAAGTGCAACCCAAATGGACCATGCCGGGTCGGGTCAAGTATATACCAAATATAGTTATGGACTTAGACACTATATCCAACAATATGGGCATGCAATTGAATATATAAAAGCATAAATAAGTTTTGAAAAGACATTTGAAGCATAAACATAATTTCAAGAGAAGATTGACTTAATGTCGATCTATAAAACAATTTGAAGGCATAAGTGGATAAAACAGTTTAAGTATAAGAAGCATTTGTTTGAATCACAGTCTGTAAATAAGTTTGGGTAGTAAAAGAGTTTGTAAAACATTTCATAGTAAAGCAGTTTGATAAACAGTTTGAACAGTGGTAAAAAAAATCGTTGTTTTTCCTAGTTATTAATCACATGTGATTAAATGCAATCACATGTGATTGAAGCAATAACTATAAGTATTTGACTTGTATTCCCCCCATAAAGTATTTAAACATTTAAAATCATTTCAAAGGTTGATTCAAGGGGTATGAACTCACTTGTGGTGAGCTGTTTGAATTGCAGTGTCGGATACTGTGCTAGGTGGCAAACGGAGACTTGTTTACACGCACGAGCCTACTTATCATATAATAAGCATATATATAACTACTTAGACAGATAATAACTTAATAAATAAGTTAAGACACTTAGAAACATGTAAACACTTTTTATAAGTGTTTAAGGTCCAAATGGTTGCATCTAAGTTGCTACGGGACAAGGCAAATGGGTTTGAAACATCAAATGGCCTTGCATAAGAGTTCACCACCCAACAAACCCCACCCTTTGGAGTTTACGGCCGTAAACTCATGGGTTTATGGCCGTGAACTCCTCACATGGTGGTTTTGGGTGTTTGAAAGTGTTATCTTGATCCTAGTACACTCCTAGCTTTGTTGGAATAACACATGAAGTAGTTTAAGGCCCTAGAATGCTCCATAGGGGAGTTTACGGCCTATAGTCCATTTACCCTAGAGTTTACGGCCGTACTTTTATCTAAGGCTAATGGGGACAAGATGCACACCTTTGTGTCATTACTAGGAGTTTACGGCCCAAGATATGTTCCTTGGCCGTAAACTCCTTTTAATGAGTGATTATGATGTCTTTTGTTCTCCATTCAAGTCCCATGTGTTCAAGGTAAATTATCTTAAGGCCTTAGGGGTGTTTGTGGTGCATTTTACCCTTAGAAAAGGGGTTTACGGCCCAAGAGATATTCTTGGCCGTAAACTACTATAAATATATGATTTTGAAGTGTTTTGAAGTCCAAAATAAGCACAAGTATTAATGGGTAAAGTCCTTAGGCTTAAGGGGGTGAGTTAGGGCATCTATGTCCCTTAAAAAGGGGTTTACGGCCCAAGAAAGTTCCTTCGCCGTAAACTCCAATATCTTGTGTTTCTTGGTTGCTTTTTAGTCCCAAATGTTTATACACTAACCCCTAAACAAGTTGTCTAACAAGGAATCGGGACTAGGAAGCCTTTAGGCTCCGTTTTGGAGTTTACTCCCCAAGAACGTTCTTGGGCGGTAAACTCCCGGATCTTGTAATCTAAACATGTTATTGATGTTATAAAGCATCTAACAAGTATTGAAATACATTTAGTAAAGTAGACTCACAATCTGGGATAAAAACCCGAAGATCTGTCAGAGAGAATATGGCTTTTCTCTATTTGGAATTGTGAATAATGAATTAATTTAATTCAGAAAACTATTTATAGTCCTGGAATATTTTGGCAGAAAATATTTTTATTCCCGATATAGGACTGCAACAGTATGAAACTTGAAATGCCCAAATTTTACAAAACCAGGAGCATCCACTCTCCTGATATCACCCTAAACATAAACCCTAATGTACACAAACTGTTTCGGAAAAGTATGAAAATCACAGAAACTAGACTAGCTTCTATTGGATAGATAATGTTCGTACAAATGGAAATTTCGGGTTGTCACATGATCCAAGTGAGTGTGGGTTTAATCCAATGCTCAAATCATATTCATAAGCACTCATGAACGTTGAAGCAAACATTTGCTTATGTCTAATACACTTTAGAAAATCCACACACCAATTCATGACAGTCTTCATTCATACCTACTTCCAACATATGAACGACTGTCGTCCGTTTGAATAATTTGATTATTCTGAAATAATTAATTATTCAGGAAGTCAAAACATGCAAAGTGAAGCACAAGACTAATACTAATCCCGTATGGCACCAAACTTTGGGTATAACTAAAACATTTTATTTAATCACCATATTGATTACTCATTATTTGTTGTTTCGGGTAATCAACTTCATTCTTGAATTATTACTGTACTTGTCCCATGCTTTCAGCATGCACACAGTGTTTACTTATGGTCCTTACTTTGTGAAACAGATCAATTAAACACATTTCCAATTGTTGGGCTGAAGATAGTTTTGATGTTGCGTCTTTTGGGCTCGTTAGTTTAGCCTTGTATTCTCCGGTTTGGGCCTGTCCAACCGAGAGCCTTTTATGTATAGTATTTAAGTTAATGCTTGCATGCATATTAGGTTAACGTTTTTAGAGATTATTGTCATAGCGATTCATACAGAGTACAATATTTTCTTTAATCGTTCCTGTAATCTTCTAATCCTCTACAATTGATGTTCTTAATCGAGCTCTTCTGAGGATTTTATTTAATCATTCGACACGTTTGATTCAAGCTGCTTTGTTCTTATTATTGCATTTTTACTGTTTCATATTTATATACTTGTTCAAGATCTAATCGATCTTCATAGATTAAAAGTTGTTTTAATCTCAACAATTGGTATCAGAGCGGGAGGCTGTGTAATCGATACACATCTTTTCTGTGAAAAAGATTTCCATTAGGGTTTTCCGCAATCATCGATATTTATTGAGCCGTCATCTTAATTGACGTATCTTAATATTTATTGTTTTGCCCTAATCTGCTTTATTACAAGTCTGATCTTTGAACAGGTTGTTACGATCATAATGGACGCGACGCAATCAAACCCTATTAATATTTCCAACAGCATCGGTTCGACGACAAAGATTCCAATCTTATACACCCATGACTATGAAGTATGGGCGCATCATTTTGAAGATTACGTGATTGGATCGGAGGACAATGGTTATCTCATATGGGAAGCCATCATCAATGGACCGTTTTCTCATTCTGCTACATCCAGAATCATCAAGACACAAAAAGAGTACAACGATCTGCTTAAGGACGTGAAGGATATTGCACAAGACGAGAAAGACAAATTCCAGTGTAATATTAAGGCGTTAAGGTTGATCAGATTTGCCCTTCAGTCAGACACATTCAGACTGGTCAGCTTATGTACTACGGCGAAGGAAGTATGGGATAGACTTCGCGAACTGTATTCCACAGACGAAGATCTTGAACATTCTATCCAAACCTTGCTTCTATCTGAGTTTGGAGAATTCAGGCAAGGGGCCGAAGAAACGGTGACCCAGACGTTTGATTGCTTCAATCATCTTCTCAGCAAGATGATCAAACACGACATTGAAAAAAAGCTTATCGAACAGAAGGTTACTTTCTTGAACGGACTAAGGTCTGAGTGGAGAGCAGTGGTTTCCACAGTCAAAGCCCATGAGCAGTTTAAATCATACTCTTTGGCGAAACTGGTGGGCATTCTAAAGTCTCAAGAGAAGATTGTGGTGCAAGAGAAGAACGTTGTTTCTAGTCTTGGTTCGTTGGCCCTTCTATCTAAAAGTAAAGCTGTGATGGAGGATGAAGAGCTTAACTTGGAGGAATATGATCTCACGTCTGAGGATTATGCCATGATGGTGTCCAATCCTAAGAGGTTCATAAAGAAGAGATTCCCCAACAACAAAAACTGAAACTGGCAGGGGAGTTACAGCTCTGAAAAAGTGAACAATGAACCGAAGGCTGAGGAGCCCACTCAGCCAGCAGTTCAATGAGCTCGATGAACTAATAAAGAAGGTACAATCTGTTTTTATTTCATCTAAAGTACCACCATCCTCATATGAGAAAGAACTGAAAAATGTTAATACAAGAATTTCTCATTTAGATAGTAGCTTAACTCAAACTCGAGTCACCAATTCTAACCTGACTGATCAATTAAGCAGGGCGGCGTCGAAGAGTGAGGAGCGGCGAATGTGGATTGAGTTGAAAGAGTCGGAATTAGTTAAAGTTAAAGATGAAAACATTTATTTGCAGAGAGACAATTTAAAATTGTTAAAACAACGAAATGTTTTTTGTTTAATTGCTAAACGCTTATATTCCAATATTACTCAACTTCACTTAGACTGTGAGATAGGCCAAAAGATCCATCGCATGATTTTGCCCTTCCTAGAGTTTAAGGAAGATGAAATCGATGCCGAAGCCTACAATTGTGAGAGTGTGATATCGTCTGATGATGTCAACCCAACCTATATGTATGGACTGGACAAAATTGAGTCCTTCATCAAATCCAAAGACCACAAGGACATGCTCAAAAATCTTTTGGACGAAAATGACAGACTTAAACTGAGAACCGAAACCATGCAAAAATTTGACTCTCTAAACGCCAACGTAAGCTCAGCAAATAAAATCGATGTTGAAAATGCATCTGAGCTTAACGAGGACGAAAACATGAGTGAAATTTCTGTAGAGGATACGGTTGACTGCTCAGAATTTGTTAAAAGTGAAACTGAAAACCACAAAAATCTTATTTCTGAAAATTCTGTGGAATTCGCTAGATTGTCCCAACAAAAGTCCCCGAAATTAGTAGAAAAAGCAGTTGTGTATCAAAAGGTCAGGACCACTCCAAATCAAGTATACAAAGTGACTAGAGTAACCGAACATCAAACAGCTGAGCTCACAGATATTGTAAACGAAGACAATGCTGATGGCTGTGATGAGTACTTATGGGAAGCTCCAATAGATAATGGAAACGAAACCGTTGGCCTATCTGAAAGAACCTCCTAGATGAGAAAAGGGAGATACACACCTGAACCCTTGAATAAGCCTGATAATTTCAGTGAACCAAGCACTAGTGGTACGAAAGATATTCCTCAAGAGGATGATCGTTCAGCAAAAGAAGACATTCCCTCTACTCCAACAGCTCAAAGTGAAACTTCATCAGATATTCCTTCCACTTCCTCAGTGCAAACTGAATCTTCTTCGGATATTCCCTCTGCTCCCTCTGCTCAAAGTAAAACGCCTGAAGTTCAAAAGGAACCAGCCAAGGTGACAACAAAAACGAAAGCGAACGTTCATCATCAACCTCAGCAGATGAGGAATAAGAAGATAGAAAGGAACCAAAGATACTGGAAAAACCTTTCTGAAAGGAAACAATTCTGGCACTCCCAGAATGCATACTATTCACACAAATACAAGAATCTGAAGTATGAAAACAATCCTGTAAGAAAGCCTGAAAGTTCCAACAACCGAAAGCCAAGGTTCGGTTCACAAGAAACTACCAACCGAAAGCCAAGGTTCGGTTCACAAGAAAATAACAACCGAAAGCCAAGGTTCGGTTCACAAGAAGATACCAACCGAAGGCAAAGATTCGGATCTGAAAAGGATTTCAACCGAAACCAAAGGTTCGGTTCCAAGAACAACTCCAACCAAACGCAGAGGTTCAGTTCTAAAGTCAAAGGAGAACAAGACTCTAAGGTCAGTCCTTCTAATGATCAAAAGCAAAAGAGTCATCTAGAGTCACCAGCCAGGAAGTCCTCTCCATCTAAAACCTCTCATTCTAACTCTTCTCGTTCTTCTAATTCTTCTACTTCCACCAATTCATCTTCATCTTACTCTAAAGCTAATCCTGCTTGTTCTCAAAAACCTCGTTCATCAGCTGAATAGAAGGGAAAGCAGAAGGTCGATGAATCCAAACCAGAGTCCAAAACGAACACATCCAATCCTAACAAAATAAAAGTCTTTACCATTAAAAAGAAAGATGAAACAACTCTAATAAAACGGACATATCTAGTTGACATCTCTCTTACTATTCCCTTTCCCATTAAAAAGCTCACATGGACCCAAGAAACTTTGGGTTCCTAAATCTGCTTAATTTTTGCAGGTTATAAGTGACGAGCAGTTTGACGAAGAATGGTACATCGATAGTGGATGCTCACGTCACATGACAGGGAGGAAAGAGGAGCTCAGGGAATACAGATCTCTTGCAAATGGTGGCAACATTAAGTTTGGAAATAACTCTTTCGACACCATAAAGGGATATGGGATGATAACGAATGGTGACTTTACAATAAGGAAGGTGGCTTATGTGGAAGGACTCCAACACAACCTCATCAGTGTATCTCAGCTTGTTGGAGGTACAGGTCTCAAAGTCTCATTCGATGATGAAGGTTCTGAAATCATAGAGAAAAAGACAAAGAAAGTGATTCTAAAGTCAGAACGAAAGGGTGAAATGTTTCCTCTGAACATGAAACCCATCAAAGGAAACTCAGCCATATGTCTGTTATCAAAAGCTCAATCCGACGAAAGCTGGTTGTGGCACCGAAGACTCTCACATCTCAATTTCAAAGATATCAACCGACTTGTCACTGGAGGTCATGTTAGGGGTCTTCCATTGCTCAAGTTCGACAGAGAGCATTTGTGTGCTGCATGCGAAATGGGAAAGCAGAGTCGTCAAAGTCACCCATCTGTAATCAACACAAAAATTGTTGAACCACTCGAATTGCTTCATATCGATTTGTGTGGTCCTTCATCTATCGAAAGCATCGGTGGTAGCAAGTATATTCTTGTTATCGTTGATGACTTTTCACGATTTACATGGGTGTTCTTTCTAAAGCTCAAATCTGAAGCGACTCAAAAGCTGAAAGTGTTTATCAAGCAAATTGAAGTCCAGCTCAAGAAGGTAGTTCGTACCATCAGGAGCGACAATGGTCTCGAATTCAAGAACAGGGAGTTTGAAGAGTTTCTTGCAGAAAAGGGAATTAGTCACAATTTCTCAGCTCCCTACACACCACAACAGAACGGAATAGTTGAAAGACGAAACCGATCCCTGTGTGAAGCTGCCCGAACTATGCTAAGTTTCGCTTCCTTACCTCTTTATTTTTGGGCTGACGCTATTTATGCTGCTTGTTATACACAGAATAGGTCCTATCTCAATAAGCGATTCACGCTCACACCATATGAGATAATAAATAACAGAAAACCCAATGTGAAATTTTTCCATGTGTTTGGCTCAAGGTGTTTCATCTTTAACTCTAAAGAACACCGCAACAAGTTTGACGTCAAAGCCGACGAAGGAATCTTTCTGGGTTACTCACTCACATCCAAGGCGTACAGGGTCCTAAACAAACGTTCAAAAAGGATTGAAGAGACATACTATGTGACCTTTGACGATAGCTATGTCAAGAAGCTACAGGCCATAGAAGACATTGCCGGGGAAATCTTTCCTCAAACTGGCCAAGTCACAGTCTCGATCGCCAATTTATACGAGAAATTTATGGAACTCTTTGACGAACCGGAAAAAGCTTCTCTCTCAGAAGCAAATGCAGCTGACAACAAAGTTGATCATATGAAGCAGATTGTCGAAGATGCTGCAAGAAGAATGCATGAAGGAGAATCGCCCACTGATGAATCTCTATCCATCAATGCTTCAGTCGAGGGGGGGCCAAGTTCTCATGTCGAGGGGGAGCCAAGCTCACAAGTCCAGGGGGAGCCAAACTCTACATCTTCAACCGAAGGTGCTTCACCAACCAAAGGTGCCTCTCCAACCGAAGATGCCCCTCCAAACGAAGGTGCATCAACGTCTGAAAGTCCAGCACCACAAGAAACCCCTGATCCTCATGTTTCTCAAGACTCATCAATTGAGGGGGAGCATGATGATATAACGCTTGATTACGATAGCCAATCTGAGCCAGAAGAAATGATCGACGCTGAACTAGACCCAACCTTTGATCCGAATTACCCTCTTCTTACCAAATGGACCAGAGATCATCCTATCTCTCAAGTAGTTGGTGATGTATCTGAAAAGGTTCTAACCCGATCTCAACTGAAGGCAAAACAGACATCCTTATTTTCAAAGGTTGAGTTTTGTATGTTTAACTCATTTGTATCAAAAGTTGAACCGAAGACAGTGAACACTGCCCTCGATCACTCTGATTGGGTTCAAGCAATGCAAGACGAACTGAACGAGTTTGAAAGGAACAAAGTCTAGCACCTCATTCCAACTCCTCCAGATGCTTCGGTTGTTGGTCTCAAATGGGTTTTTAGGAACAAAATGGATAAGGAAGGTAATGTCATAAGGAACAAGGCTCGTCTGGTGGTCAAAGGATACTGTCAGGAGGAAGGGATAGATTACGAAGAGACGTTCGCTCCAGTAGCTAGGCTAGAATCTGTTCGAATATTTCAGGCCTATGCTGCTCACAAAAACTTTGAGGTTTTCCAAATGGACGTCAAGTGTGCATTTCTCAATGGAGAACTCGAAGAAACTGTGTATGTGGAGCAACCTCCTGGGTTCGTGAACGAAAAGTATCCAAATCATTGCTATATTCTGGATAAAGCTGTGTACGGCCTCAAACAAGCTCCGAGAGCCTGGTATGAAACGCTTACAAAATTTTTAAAGATGTCTAAATTCAAACAAGGTTCGGTTGACCCAACCTTCTTTCGCAAAAAGGAAGGTAACCACCTGATGATTGTTCAAATTTATGTCGATGACATCATCTTTGGCTCTATGAATCCCAGCTTAACAGCTGAATTCAGAAAGTTGATGGAGACTAAGTTTGAAATGAGCTCAATGGGTCCTATTAATTTTTTCCTTGGTTTAAATATAAGACAGGGACCCGAAGGCATCTTTATCAATCAGGAAGCTTACACGAAGACTCTCCTAGCGAAGTTTGGAATGATGGGAGACTCAAAAGTAAAAGTCCCAATGGCATTCGGCACCAAGCTTACCCCTTCAGTAGATAAACCAGCTGTCGATATCACGCTCTATCGTCAAATGATAGGCTCACTGATGTATTTAACTGCTAGCAGGCCTGATATCATGTTTTCTGTGTGTTATTGTGCTCGATTTCAGGCTAACCCACGCGAACCTCACATGCTGGCAGTAAAGAACATCCTACGCTATCTCAAGCGAACCACCTCCTTAGGTCTATGGTATCCATCCAATTCAGGCTTCTTCGTTCAAGCCTATTCAGATGCTGACCTTGGAGGATGTAGACTCGACCGTAAAAGCACAACTGGTGGCTGTCAATTTCTTGATGGGAAGTTGGTCAGCTGGTAATCCAAGAAACAAACGTGTGTGTCGCTGTCTACTGCCGAAGCGGAATACATTGCCGCTGCATCCTGCACATCCCAAGTGATTTGGATCCAAAGTCAACTTCGAGACTATGGACTCAATATGAAGAAGATCCCACTATATTGTGACTCTGAAAGTGCAATTAGGATTTGTCATAACCCAGTGCAACACTCTAAAACCAAACACATAGCACTGAGGTATCACTTCATCAAAGATCATGTGGAAGATGGAAATGTCGAAGTTCACTTTGTAAGAACCACTGATCAACTGGTATGATGGAATCAGAGTCAGTACCTCACACTACCTCTCAAACTCAAACAAAAGAAGCGAAACCAACCGAACGTTCGGGTTCGGTTCAATCATCTGACTCGCTCATCACTTCAAAGGTAGTTTTTCTAAGTTGTATATTTTCTTTGTACAAAATTTGTTTTTCTTTGTGTAAAAAGTTTTTCCAAATTGCATATCTAAACTCCTTGGTTTCTTAAAATTTTCCAAAACCGAAACCTCCAGAAGGTTCAGGTTCGGTTTTCCAAAATTTTCCTGAACCAAAACCAACCGAAGGTTCGGGTTCGGGTTCGGTTTTTCAAAATTTTCCTGAACCGAAACCAACCGAACGCTCGGGTTCGGTTTTTCAACTTTTTCCCAACCGAAACCAACCGAACGTTCAGGTTCGGTTTTTCAATTTTTTCCAAAGTTTTTTTTTTCATATTTTTTTAACTCTTTTATAATTTTTTTTAAGTCTTATTTTTTTATCTTTTTAAGTATCAAAACTCCAAAAATATATTTTTTTTTGTGTGCTCATTTGTTTATGGGGATATATTTGATGACTTACTTAAGTGTCCCTAGAAGCATGCTGCTGTATGTGTCCCAAGCCTCATAAGATTTTGAATAATAGCCTTCATGACCTGGTATACACAAACCTTGTCTTCCCAATAAGGCTAACATATTTATTCTAATCGTGAGCTACCTCACTCTTTTCTCACATGAGTTAAGAGTTTCCTGCTTGGTCCTTATGTTCGCAGCTGAGGTACTATGTTTTCTTACACCATCCCCATTACCCTTCTCCATTACATTCGTTTCATCAACGTAACCCTTGAGACTCTCAGAAGCTACCACTGAGGTTTATGGTTACACAACATCTGTGTTTATGATCTTAGTTTCGTGCCACTACGAGCTAAGTGAAACCCAAAATTCAACACCAACGAATTGACGGTGACCAATTAATTTGATCAAGATTTCACCAATGAATTGACGAATGTACCCTCATGAAATCTCAATTTTTCTTTTGAATGATTCCCATGAAAGTGTTACACACCATAACATTTCTTCCCAAGGGATCCAGTTTTAAATTTTCATATGAGATTTCATATTAATCAAAGCCAAAACAAAGTCAACTCCAACCTACTTGTTCAACAGACTACACCGGTCTCACAAGTACTTTGTTCACTTTCTTTCTTATTTCAAGAATAGAATTGATGAATCAAAGCGAAACCACCCTTATTTAGCCTTATTAAAAGAAGCCTTTCAACATTTATTAATAAATGTTTGATCGTAATTCAACGGGATTCCACACTAACACTTTGAGGTCTCTCTTGACCTTGAAGGAAGAGATTCGTGCCCGGGATCATCAGCTTCGTGTCATTATTGACATCACAGAATATCCTTAAAAGAGTTGCTTTATTTCTTTTTCTTTTACACTCTTTGCACGAAAATCCTGAATTTTCCAAAATTCCGTTACTAATTATTTTACAGGCTGGATTATTACTGGATGGTTACTAATGAAGTTGTGGTCAAAAATTAGCCAAGTGGGTCATTAATTGAAAACAGCCGTTTAAAAGGGGATAAGACAAAAAGTTGCTGACTCGGCGGGAGTTAAAAGGATAGAAATTCAAACGACTGTAAAAAGGAGGGCACGTGAATTTGAAACGGCCGCGCTTTTTCTGACACTTAAAGGAAGCGTGTGCGATATTGAAGCGTCATCACTCTGGCATTAGAGGCGCGTGTGGAAATGGAAACGGTTCGTTTCTCTGAACTGGCGCTTATTGGGCGGCGTAATCCTAGGAATCTGACACTCTCTCTCCTACGTGATCATCGCACGTCCAAACTGTTACCGATCAGTCACTCAAAAACCCGCTTCGTATTTCCATAAGAGATTTGAAACGATTTTTCTCTCTCCTATCGCCCACTATAAAAAGCCATCAACACCACCTTTTACCTCTTTACTGCCCCCATAACTTCCAAAGCAAAAACACTCCCAAAACACTCTCCCGTTCATCTTCTTCTCCAAACCTGCAACAATGGCTGAATCTTCTTCCGTTCATGCTACTTCTCAGATCCTCCCAATCCGTCCTCAGCAATGCCTGGTCATTGATCTCAACCCACTGGCATATGACTCCTACATGTCGCCGGTCATAGAATGCCTCAAGTACTCCCAGCTTGCTCCTGCACTGTCACGGATCGAAACGGTGCCAATGGTGGCCTTATCTCAGGTCTATGCGACGGCTTACTACGACAAGGCCGTCGACAGGTTATTCTTTGAAGTGGCAGAACACAAGACCTCGATTTCTCGCCCCCGTTTCTGCACTATGTTAGGGTTTGCTGCTGACCCATCGCGAGTTCACCCGGAGACGATTCCGGTTGGGATGTTGTACAACATGTTTTACAACATGGGCTACACAGAGGTTCTCACCTCCGTCGCCAAATTTAAGAAGTCCTGCCTACCGCCCCAGTGAAATGGGTTATTTACAGTTCTCTTCAAGGGTCTGTCAGAGAGGAGCTCAGGATCTGACGGTGCAAGTCGTCTTTTCCTTTCGATAATGTATGGGGTATACAATGGGATAAACCTGGACTATGGGTTTGTCCTTTGGCAACATCTGATTCAGAGCCTCTCTTCCTCTTCCCGACACTCTGAGGTGTCGTTGGCCCGGTTCTGGATCTTGATCACAAGATGGGCCATGGACAAGTTCAATGTTCCAACAGCCGATGGTGCATCGATGTCTTCTATTGGTACGTTTCATACCAAGAAGATCATCGTATCCGATGCATCAAAATTCTCATTCATTGGCTCTATCCCGGAGTCGATGTATGCTGATGTGCCCGCCGATAGCAGACTGATCAGGACGATCAAGGAGTTTAGGCCAACTGGTCCGAGGAAACTGACACCGGACATGCTGCGATCGATTCATGATGCCGATAAACCGGTGGCCAGAGGCAAAAAGGGTGACAAAGGGAAGCAAGTGTCCAAAGCTCCAAAGGGACCTTCTCCCAAGAAGCGAAAACAACCGAAGGCTGCTTCATCCCCACAGCCGAAAAGGAGGAAGACCCAACAGAAGCGAAAGCTCATTATTCCCTCCTCTTCGAGCGAATCCGAAGGTGGGAGTTCGGACTCTGAAGGATCACAAGGAGACGAATCTCCTCAACGAGGCAACACACCACCTCGGTCCCCAACCCCAGAGATGGAACTTCATCAATCCCCAGTTCCTTCACCTCCACCCACTATTCCTATTTCCATTCCCACCATAAACCCCACTATTCCCCCAACCTCATTCCCTATACCTCCACCCATATTCACCACATCAACCGAAACACCACCAATTACCGAAACCCCTCCTGTAACCGAACCACCACAAACTCAAACACATACAACCGAACCTACCCATACACAACCACCACCCGAAACTAACCCCCCACCCACTCAACCTGAACCAACCAAACCCATAACACCCCCAGCTTCACCACCACCTCCATCTCCAGAAGACGCCTCCGATGGCGACGATCAATACCTTGGTGGTGATCACATGAACTTCGATTCGGTCTACTATAGTCCGTTTCAAGTTCAGAGTGATGAGGAGGATGATGCTCCAGTGACAAAGAAGCATCTCAAAGAACTTAACGAGAAGGTTGATCAACTTCTCGCCTCCTCTTCCAACCAGCAGTCATCTCTGTCTGAAGCTGCCCTTCAGAAGATCATTGATGCCTTCTCCAGGGCTCAACATGATTCGGTGGCCTCAGCAACTGCTGCGATTGACGCCTCCACCCGAGCCTGTGAGGCAGCGACCGAAAAAGTCGATAAACTATTCTCCGACGCTTCTGTCCTGCTGAAGTCCTTGCAGGAAAGCGCCGACGCCACTAAGACAACTCTGGAACCGATTGTTCAGCAATTGGCCAAGTTCGTCTCGACGGAGTTGACTTCGTTCGCTACCCTCAGACAAAATATCAGCGACGACAACTCGGCACTCCGTGCCTCCATTGATGCCCGCCTGGCAAAGCTACAAGAGGATCTTGCAGCTGAGAACTCTCTGATGGACGTTTTGGCGAGTAAAACAACCGCCCTAAAGCTCAAGAGCACACAACTATCCAACTCTCAAGAGCAACTGGATGCTCTTCGATATGAACGGGAGGTGATCAAATCGTGTGTTTTGGATGTCCATGCAGCATTATCAAACATCCTGGAAGCACATGACCCCATCCTGAACCATTCAGTGAGGCGTACCCTCGCTGAAAAGCTCTCCCCAGCCATGGACCTTTTAAGCAAGATTGAAGGCCTACCGAGTTTCGTGTCCATTCCGAAACAAGGGGGAGATGAGTTGAAAGGATCGAAACCACCTCCTTCCTCCAAAGCTACTCACACAACCGAACCACCCCCAACTGGTCATGCCTCGGGTTCGGGTGTGAAGAACAAGGGCAAAAATATAGCTGAGGGAGGAGATGAAGATGAAGATGAAGATGAAGACAAGGAGACCATTGCTGACATGTTAAAAAGAAAGAACAGTCGCAATGCTGAAGACGATGCCAGTCGTGTGGCGCGTGAGGCTGAAGAAGCCGAACGAAAGCAAAAAGAAGCCCACGATCTCCTTGAGAGCCGAAAGTTGCTCTTCCCTGCCTGGACTAGGGATCGTATGATAAAAGAGGCCATAGAAACTCCAAGCATATTATGGCTCGAGCCGGTGATATCTTTCGACTGCAACAACACTATCGATTCGCAGTTTGATATGCCGCTGACTCGAAAGGCGTTCATCTTCCACGCCTTCTCTAACATTTTTGAAGTCCCGCATCCGAACGATGAGCTTGACAGGGAGCTTATTGACTTCTACCTGGAGGCCGCTCGCCCTCAATACCTTACATGGAGCGCCCAGAAGATTGTTAATGTTCGGGTGCTGAAGCCTTATGCCGTGGGGAGATTCACAAACGTTAAGTTCAAGCTTATTCGTGGATCTGCAAGAACTGCTCACATTATCTCCCTGGCGGATCTGCCCAATCTAAATCCTCATGATTGGATAGTCTTGTACAATATCCTGCTGACAAATGAAGCCGAATATGGTCCCATCATAGACCATGTCAAAAGGATGTTGGCTTGCTACATCATGGAGATTGCCCTAATGGATCAGGAGGTCGCCACAATTTTCAAAAAGAAACCGAAAGTAGCACCAGTGGGATCGACCAGTGATCTAAACACAATGCAAATGGGTAAGATAGATCCGAGGCGAAACTCAGTGATGTTCACCAGAGCCGAAGGACAGAAATGTCTCTTCGCTTTAGCTGACAAGCACCTTTACACCACAACTTGCTTGGAACACGTCTTATCAATTATCAAGCGGTGTAAGGAGAATTCGGCTGATGACATCAAGTACTTCAATGATATGATCAATTGGTACATTCGGTTTAGACAGACCATCCTTTCCATAACCAAGTGTCTGTTTAACACCGTGAAGAAGAAGGTACCAGCTTCAGCTGCCGGCCCATGTAAAAAGTGAAGGTCTCGCTCCAAATTGACGCAAAGGGGGAGATTGTTGGGCTGAAGATAGTTTTGATGTTGCGTCTTTTGGGCTCGTTAGTTTAGCCTTGTATTCTCCGGTTTGGGCCTGTCCAACCGAGAGCCTTTTATGTATAGTATTTAAGTTAATGCTTGCATGCATATTAGGTTAACGTTTTTAGAGATTATCGTCATAGCGATTCATACAGAGTACAATATTTTCTTTAATCGTTCTTGTAATCTTCTAATCCTCTATAGTTGATGTTCTTAATCGAGCTCTTCTGAGGATTTTATTTAATCATTCGACACGTTTGATTCAAGCTGCTTTGTTCTTAGTATTGCGTTTTTACTGTTTCATATTTATATACTTGTTCAAGATCTAATCGATCTTCATAGATTAAAAGTTGTTTTAATCTCATCACCAATCATTGTGACAACCCGAAATTTTCCATTCAAATCAAACCACATCAATCCAATAGTAGTAGAGCAGTTTCAGTGAAAATTCAAACTTTTGGATTAAGTTTGGCAGTTTTAGGGTTTTACACCTAAGGAGTTATTAGGAGAGTGGTTGCACTAGGATTTTGTGCAACACTGTAAACCCATTACTCTAGTTCATTAGAATCCATTCCGAGAATAGAAATATTTTCTGCCAAAAATCTCTGAACTATAAATAGAATTCTGAACCAAATTGGTTCATTATTTGATTTCCAATTAGAGAAAAGCCAAATACTGTCTCACGGATCTTCGGGTTTTCATCCCAGATTGTGAGTCTACTTCCCTTAATGTGTTTTAATGCTTGTTATATGCTTTATAACATTGTTTTCATGTCCAAAAAACTAGATCCGGGATTTTACCGCCCAAGAACGTTCTTGGGGAGTAAACTCCAAAATCAAGCCTAAAGGCCACATAGTCCCATTTTCGTGTTAGGCATCTAGCTAAGGACTTTATGAATGATCATTAGAGGCTAGAAGCAAATCTCTTGGGCCGTAAACTCCAAGTAAAGGGCACAAATGAGTGCCTAGTGATCCTTTAGCCTTAGAACAAGAACCTAGAAGCCTTAAGCAAGTGTTTTAGACCCACAAAACAATTAGAAACCAACTTTGGGAAGGAGTTTACGGCCAAGATGCTCCTAAGGCCGTAAACTCCAAGAATTAGTGCCAAAAACCACTTCAAACTCATCCTAAGGCTTAGTATTCATTTTTGGCATGTACCTTAATGTGTTTAGGACCTAAATAACACATGAAAAGCATAAGTGTTGGAGAGTTTACGGCCAAGAGTATTTCTTGGGCCGTAAACTCCTTTAATGGGGTCAAAGGACACCCTAGACATTTCCTTAGGCCAAGAAACTTTTAGGGCAAGTACTTAGATGAGATATGGACTAGTTAAAATTCTTAGGACCTCATGTGTGAGGGAGTTTACGGCCCAAAGAGTTCTATGGCCGTAAACTCCATCAAATGGTCCCATTTAGTGCCTTAAACCTTCCTTAAGCAAATGGTTGAAGCCTAGACTTGTTCCTAGAATTGTTAGACACTTGAAAGGACAATAAGAACCCTCCCAAGGGAGTTTACGGCCGTAAACTCCAAGGGAAAAGGGTCTTTGGGTCGTAAACTCCCCTTAGGAGTCAATACGGTACCTTAAACTCTTGTCTAGCCTTGAAGCAATTCCCCTCTAAAGTTGTAGTACTTCTAAACTCCATTTCATGGCTTGTTTGAGAGTTTACGGCTAGGAGCTTACTTCCCTGGGCCGAAAACTCTAATGATTATGGTCTTTTGACCTTAAACTTCCATTAGGGGCGTTGCACTCCTTTATTGCAACCCATTTGCCTCCTAGCACTTGACCAAAAGTGTTGTCCTCGCGCTTAAATGTTATTACTTGTATAATTAGTGTTATAATCACTAATTATTTATATACATATGCCTTCATATGTAATTAGGATCATTGTGTGTGTCTAAGTCATCACTTGACACCAAGCACTTGTCCGATCCTTCCGTACGATAACAGCCCGTTCATTTCCAGTCACATACTGCAGGTGAGTTCATACCCCTTAACTAATGTTTTAAACTACTTCAAATGTTTTATGGGGGGGGGGGGATACAAGTAGAATCATGCTACTTATTATGTCAATCACATGTGATTAGTAAGTCGGATTATATTACTTATTACATCAATCACATGTGATTAATATACAACATTCAAAAGATTTGGCTACTCATTAGCCGTTTTACCAAACAGTTTCCTTCAAATAATTTTTATAAACATTTTATATGTTTTCAAACTACTTATTACACTGTACTTCTTACTCTGTTTATCATATTTCAAACTTATTTACAACTGTGTTTCAAACGATGCTTTCCTTATACTCAAAACTATTTTATCATACTTATGCCTTTAAATTGTTTTATTGATTGACATCAAGTCGATCTTTTCTTAAAAATAATACATATATTTCAAATGTCTTACAAAATTTATTTAGGCTTTTATATTATAAATTGCATGCCTCTATATGTATAGTTACATAAGAAATGTTTAAAAGACTTAGGAAGACTATCCACCCTATTTCCTTTTCGCGCCTTGAGATGTGGTCTGGTGGGACATTGGGTATTCGTCCGAAGGTCGTTTAAAGATTTGTTATATATCATGTGTACATATATAGTCATAAAAGGTCTTTCCAATTCATCCTATGCCCTTGGGTAGCAAGGGTATACATCCACGTCCATACGTACTACTTAGATTACTACTAAGCTACCATATGGGTAGTTCAGGGAGATACTAGAACCATTACTAGAACGTGATATCATACAATGAGTCAGTTCATTCATGAGTCAATACTTTCTAGAACATTACTGTACAATACATATACATCTATACTAGGACGAGAACATATACAATTATACTAGAACGCTTACATGACAATACTTGCTAGATAGAGAGAACACACATTTCAGCTAGCACACGTAGAACATTTCAGTACACCATTATACAATTACATGATCACACTTACATAAGTACAATTACATGATCACACTTACATGAGTACGCTCACATACACATATACATATACATATACATATACATATACATAGAACAGACGTCACTAGGGGCTATAGCTCAGAACCAGTTCAGGATCTAACTATACTGATAAATCACACTACAATTGTGATTGGTATATCGAGTATACATGATCATAGTAATGTGGATGCTCATGGCTTGCATTCATGCAGGGGTCGTGAGTAGGTCCTAAAATCCCTTTGATAGGGGAGCGAAACAGTCTGGGATCTAGACATCACATTATACCTTATCCCTCAAATAAAGCAAGTTGAGTATCGATGTATTGATATATATATCCATATATATATCCAAATACTGTGGTACTTGGAAATATTACCCTAGACTTACGGTAATAGGTACGGTTGTAGTCTGACACTACACCATAGTACCATTTCTTCCTATTACATTCACTTAGTGAATTCTTCATAGGAAGCACGGTAATGTAGTTACTATCTGTTGATAAATAGTAGCCTCTTAGAGCTACGATTGAGTACTACGTTAATTTTTCCAATACATATTTTAGTGATAACCTCACTTAAACATAAATGTACAAACTATATTTTTGGATAATGATAGTTATATTTTGGAAAAACACATACTCTTACAAGAGACACACACACAGAACAGTTAGGTCTTGGGAGAAGACACCTTCACATACTAGAAGGAATCATAGGGATTCTAGGGTTTTTCAAACACTTACAATTCATATACATTTACAAATTCTTATAATACATAGACTTACAAATACTTACATACAAATTAAGACACTAAATGCTTATGATCTCACCAGCTTTAAAGTTGATACTCGTTTTCAAAATTACTTGTATCCTCAGGTCATCATAGACAGGTACCGATGCAAGGAGAAAGGAAGATGAAGCTTATTCAAGACTTATCTTTCATTTTGATTTATGCTTTAGTGTTTATCAAAATTGGACAGAATACAATTGTATAATAATTATTTTATTAATGCAATGGATGATGTTGTTGCTTGTTTACTACTTTACATTATTGTTGATATTAAACATGACGTCCTCCGCCCCAGAACGTTTCCGCCGTTCTTGGTTTTGGGGTGTGACAGATTAGTATCAGAGCATTGTTTATAGTGAATTAAGTATATCAACCCATAAAAGATATACTAACTATAAATACATAAGGGATTAAAAATACTCTGACCAAGAGTTTATACTTTAAATAGTAAAATATTGAAGTAAGTATACGTGTTGCATTCATACTAAAATCAATGTCATTAGGACAGTACAAAAGAATTACGATTGTTGGGCAACACAAGTGGGCTTAGAGACATATGGTTAAAACTGGGAAGATATAGCCTGATCACCTATATTATCCGAGGGTTGACTAGCATGTGCCTAAGTTTAAGTGTGTGGTTGCAACAATGCTAAAATCTTACCAACCCTACCACAATGAGAAAAATACAACATAACAATAAATTTAAAATACTATAGGTGTATTTTGGTGTTACTATAAGTACTTTATACTTGAGAATTAAAATGGGATCTTCATTACTAAGTTGATAGTTGCTAAGTGGATACACTGAGGCTACATGTAATTAGGATGTTATAGACTCAGAATCTGTGATAATTTTGCCTTACCCCTATTCTGTGTGAATAAGGAGTTAAGGTCACTTATTCAAAGGTCTATCCTGTTTAGATTACACATAGCTGGTATGCACTTCACAAATAGCGATGTAACTAATGAAGGTTTTCTAAATAATTATTTAGATAGTTCGTCTAATGATTTTCTTATTACCCCAAATTCTCGCATAGAAATCATAGCTGGACTCCATCCCCTTGACAACCAGTATCTTCCGAATGAAGTCATAGCTGGTTAGTTTGGAGAAGAACCAGAGAATGATCATCCTATCCCCTTGGATGATCACCGTGATGAAGACTTTTCGTATGATGCTAACCCCGAGCCAGAGGTTGAGAACCTACGCCGAGTAGCTCCCGTTTCAATTCCTAACCCTCCTCCGGCTTTTCATGGCCTGACCCTGAGTGAGTGGAATGCTTGGAAACAGGGAGCCAAGGACAAGATCAGTTTATGCTATTTGACTGCGACGAAGCTTCTACGACTTGAACAATGAGGGCTTAGCAGATATAGTCTTGCCAATCTTGGTCCACGGAGAGGCCATAAATGAGATTCAAGGCAGGACAGCCCTACATCAGATTACAGAAGTAGTCGCCTGTGCTAGAATGCATACCCTCCACACCATTCATCTAGAGGATGCTCACGAGAGATCAGAGAGAAACCACGAAACCCTGCTGCAAGCACTGGCTGAATCACGAGTCGAAGTCTAAGAGCTCCAAGTACGCCAGAAGGTGTGCGAAAGACACCTACTTGACGTGGAACGTCAATTGGCTGAAGTAATAGTTCACCAGAGGGATGACCGTCGCCAGTAGTAGACGCTTTACTTTATTTCCCTTATAAAAAGGAATCGTTTTCTGTCTATGCCCGAAGTGGCATTTTCTATGAAATTATCTTGTTCCATAAGTACTTTAGTTAGGTCTTTATGCTGTCAGGAACTATCTTCCGGGGATATGATGTGAGACCTTTAAAAGGTCGTTTTCCAAAATCTTTACATCGTGAATATTAAAGATATTGACAGCCGACTAACTTTGCGTCATTCTTCATCCAAGTACTTTTATCTTACTTTCATTGGAGGCTATCTGAATCATACTTTAGTCAAGTCATTAGACTATGGTGATTCATTCCAAGAGACACTTCCAAGTCTCTTTCAGTGGTTGGATCTTGTTACTCACCAACCCACGATACCTCAGCTCGAACGACAAACGTCTTGAGATCATTCTACGAACATACTTCCATTCCATACTAGGACTACATCATAGGGATGTAGGTCAAACCTTCGCGAACATACTTCCATTCTTTACCGGGACTGCATCATAGGGATGTAGGTCAAACTTTCGAGATCATACACTTACTCTTTTCATGAACAATCTAAGTACATCAGGGTCAACCAGAATCGCTCACAAATCTTTACTCTTTCGTGTTACAGAATCATGTCGTCATCTGGAAACAACCAGCCAAGCAACGAGACCTTTACTTTTCCTTTGGACGCCGCTACCTTTCAAACGGTATTTACAGCTGCCGTAGTAGCTGCAGTAACCGCGGTCGTTGCGCACCGTAGCGCTATCAACACGGTCGATACTGCTGATGGGAATGAACTTCCAAATCGTGATATCCATCCACGAAGTCACCCAGCAGTGACAGTCCCGGGCTCGCAAAGCCAGAAAGCAGAGAACAAGAAACGAAAGCGTCAAGCCCGGAAAGAACGCAAGAGAGCGCAAAAGCTGCCTATACCACCGCAGCAAGTGGAAACCCCTGCCGTTCCCATACCGCGCAGGTCATATGAGGGAAAACTCCCGAAGTGTGAGAAGTGTAGTTTCCACCATCATGGGGCTTGCCATGAGATGCAATGTTGCAATTTCCTGAACATAGGGCATCATGCTCGTGACTGTGGAGCACCGAAACGACCTGTCACTCAAGTCCCTTTCATCGAGACTAACCCTGCGCACAAGACGAGTTATAGCGCCGAACGATTCAAGAAGCAATTTTCGAGGTGGAGTAACGAGGAAGGCACTCGTGTCCACATAACACTGGCTAAACACCGAAATCCCGTCACCAAGGCTAGTACTAGCCAGTCATGCCACCAATGCGGTGAGATAGGGTACATCAAGAAGGATTGCCCGATAACGCAGAACTCTGGCGCAGACGGGAAGATTCTCAGGATCACAGCTACAGGAGAGCCTGCTCAGGAACCACGTTAATGTATTTAAAGCGTTTCGTTGTAACAGACTTATAAACTATTTAGAACTAGTGCAACTAGAGTCTTACCTTTTGCGAGATCCTGTCTGTATAGGAATTCTCGTGCTGCGTATACTTGTCTTTTGTAGTATATCTTATTTCGCAGCAATAGTCTTGTGGTAAATCTAAAGTACTGTACTCTTGTTCATGGTTGCACGGTTATGTTTGTCGGTAAACGTCTTATGTTTAATTCTAATGTCTTTAAAGTTTCTATATGATCCCGACATTATCATACAATCAGATTCCATTTGATCGACGCGAAAACAACTTCATACGTACGTCCCTATCTTCTAGATCACTTTTCCAGCGAAGCCGTCATATCAGAACGCCGAAGTACTCATTCCCGGAGTACCTCTTAGTTAATTTCTTTCCGAAGAAATCCCCGAGGTACCACTCGTGCAGTACATCAAGTTCAATCCAGGGATTCATGCGGATGATCTATCACTGAGGAAGGTATACATAAGAGTGTTATATAATCAAGGTTCTACAGGTTTAGAATTGATGATTCCGCCTTAACTCATTTCCTCCTTGGGATGTGAGGGTAAGGAAGAATCAGTTATTTGACTACCTTTTCAATCTTAATTATATACGACTCGTATACATGAAATTGTGATAGTGAAGCCCGGTATGAATTCTAAAATGGACTTCAGGACGGAGAAACTGCCTGAGTGTACGAGTAGTCACATCATCATGTGAATAAACTTAGAACCCAGTACGACTCCCGAAAACAGATCACCCTATAGTTAAACACCCACGGAGATGCCAGAACAGTGCAGACAACTAAGCGAACCACACAGAAATAGAATTAGAAGACTAGGTTCTCGCCCTAGAGAACCTCTGTCATATTCCCACAGAGATCGACGGATTGCAACGTATGTGCCTCAGATATCGAGGAATCCATCAAGATTTTTATAGAAATCGTTATCTCTGCCTCGCATAGACAAAATAGTTGAGCACACGTAAGGAAAGAACTACTTCCAGGAATGGACCTAAGATCCGAATATCGCCAGTTCGATGTGTTAGGGAAGGATGTCTGGGAGACTATCTTCCGAATTCGATGCGGACGCCTCAAGTCCGTAGTGATACCTTTCGGATAGGACCAGTACGCCCATGGTTTTCATGAGCTAAATGAATAGGGTTACGTCTTTCTTACTTAGGATCGATTCGTCATTCTCAATGAAATGACTTACTTATCTACCCTCGTAGTAAGAAGAAAACCGATGAAAACATTTCCTACAGAGGAACTTTTAGCGAAGTTCTATAGGCTTGAGTTTTGAAATTGAAGAGTCAAATTTCTAGGACACACTGTTAGTAATGTGAGAAATTTTGGGTACTCTTTCAGTTTGCCAAAACATTTGAGTATTCATCGACACCAGAGAAGCCGACAGCTTTCGCCAAATGTTAGGTCTTACCGACCTACCGCCTTAGTTCATTCAGAACTCCTCGCAAGCTTCAGATACTAGTACAACTTTGACCCAGCGAGGGGTGGCCTTTGACTGGGAAGTTACGCAGGAAAAGGAACCTTCGAGATTCCAAGTGAGTGACCAAGTTCTTTAGGATAACTCACTCTAAGAATGGCTTAATACGCTTCGTAAAGCGTGAAAAGCTAAATCCAAATTTGACAGGACCTCCGAGATTCTTATCAAAATCTGTCCTGTGCCTCGCACAAACTAGACCTACTCCGCGAACTCAGTAACATACTTTCTACTTTTCGCATCTCGATCGTGAAACCATACCTTTCCGTTAGGACTCTTGCAAGTCCATTCGTCGAGATCTTTGCCTTCGTATCAGAACCGTAGTGACCCTCGACTGAGAGGTCAAGTGGACGAAGCAACGCCGTCGCCAACTAGTGAAGGTTCGTTCGAATACCAACCGAGAGCCCGATTTTCACTTAGGTGCGCTAGAACCAATCGATTAGGAAGTTTCCTCCTCATGTCTCGATCATTGGTGTATACTTCCATGCCTAAATTCTAATTTCGGGACGAAATTGCCTTTAACAGGGGGATGATGTGACAACCCGAAATTTTCCATTCAAATCAAACCACATCAATCCAATAGTACTAGAGCAGTTTTAGTGAAAATTCAAACTTTTGGATTAAGTTTGGCAGTTTTAGGGTTTTACACCTAAGGAGTTATTAGGAGAGTGGTTGCACTAGGATTTTGTGAAACACTGTAAACCCATTACTCTAGGTCATTAGAATCCATTCCGAGAATAGAAATATTTTCTGCCAAAAATCTCTGGACTATAAATAGAATTCTGAACCAAATTGGTTCATTATTTGATTTCCAATTAGAGAAAAGCCAAATACTCTCTCACGGATCTTCGGGTTTTCATCCCAGATTGTGAGTCTACTTCCCTTAATGTGTTTTAATGCTTGTTATATGCTTTATAACATTGTTTTCATGTCCAAAACACTAGATCCGGGAGTTTACCGCCCAAGAACGTTCTTGGGGAGTAAACTCCAAAATCAAGCCTAAAGGCCACATAGTCCCATTTTCGTGTTAGGCATCTAGCTAAGGACTTTATGAATGATCATTAGAGGCTAGAAGCAAATCAAAATCACTTAGTTTGAGGAGTTTACGGCCAAGGAACCATCTCTTGGGCCGTAAACTCCAAGTAAAGGGCACAAATGAGTGCCTAGTGATCCTTTAGCCTTAGAACAAGAACCTAGAAGCCTTAAGCAAGTGTTTTAGACCCACAAAACAATTAGAAACCAACTTTGGGAAGGAGTTTACGGCCAAGATGCTCCTTCGGCCGTAAACTCCAAGAATTAGTGCCAAAAACCACTTCAAACTCATCCTAAGGCTTAGTATTCATTTTTGGCATGTACCTTAATGTGTTTAGGACCTAAATAACACATGAAAAGCATAAGTGTGGGAGAGTTTACGGCCAAGAGTATTTCTTGGGCCGTAAACTCCTTTAATGGGGTCAAAGGACACCCTAGACACTTCCTTAGGCCAAGAAACTTTTAGGGCAAGTACTTAGATGAGATATGGACTAGTTAAAATTCTTAGGACCTCATGTGTGAGGGAGTTTATGGCCCAAAGAGTTCTATGGCCGTAAACTCCATCAAATGGTCCCATTTAGTGCCTTAAACCTTCCTTAAGCAAATGGTTGAAGCCTAGACTTGTTCCTAGAATAGTTAGACACTTGAAAGGACAATAAGAACCCTCCCAAGGGAGTTTACGGCCGTAAACTCCAAGGGAAAAGGGTATTTGGGCTGTAAACTCCCCTTAGGAGTCAATATGGTACCTTAAACTCTTGTCTAGCCTTGAAGCAATTCCCCTCTAAAGTTGTAGTACTTCTAAACT
Organism: Lactuca serriola; assembly: GCF_051521515.1. Classification (NCBI taxonomy): domain Eukaryota; kingdom Viridiplantae; phylum Streptophyta; class Magnoliopsida; order Asterales; family Asteraceae; genus Lactuca; species Lactuca serriola. The sequence goes on along the minus strand of NC_136415.1, from coordinate 338,080,532 downwards.
CCATTTCATGGCTTGTTTGAGAGTTTACGGCCAGGAGCTTACTTCCCTAGGCCATAAACTCTAATGATTATGGTCTTTTGACCTTAAACTTCCATTAGGGGCATTGCACTCCTTTATTGCAACCCATTTGCCTCCTAGCACTTGACCAAAAGTGTTGTCCTCGTGCTTAAATGTTATTACTTGTATAATTAGTGTGATAATCACTAATTATTTATATACATATGCCTTCATATGTAATTAGGATCATTGTGTGTGTCTAAGTCATCACTTGACACCAAGCACTTGTCCGATCCTTCCGTATGATAACAGCCCGTTCATTTCCAGTCACATACTGCAGGTGAGTTCATACCCCTTAACTATTGTTTTAAACTACTTCAAATGTTTTATGGGGGGGGGGGATACAAGTAGAATCATGCTACTTATTATGTCAATCACATCTGATTAGTAAGTCGGATTATATTACTTATTACATCAATCACATGTGATTAATATACAGCATTCAAAAGATTTGGCTACTCATTAGCCGTTTTACCAAACAGTTTCCTTCAAATGATTTTTATAAACATTTTATATGTTTTCAAACTACTTATTACACTGTACTTCTTACTCTGTTTATCATATTTCAAACTTATTTACAACTGTGTTTCAAACGATGCTTTCCTTATACTCAAAACTGTTTTATCATACTTATGCCTTTAAATTGTTTTATTGATTGACATCAAGTCGATCTTTTCTTAAAAATAATACTTATATTTCAAATGTCTTACAAAATTTATTTACGCTTTTATATTATAAATTGCATGCCTCTATATGTATAGTTACATAAGAAATGTTTAAAAGACTTAGGAAGACTATCCACCCTATTTCCTTTTCGCGCCTTGAGATGTGGTCTGGTGGGACATTGGGTATTCGTCCGAAGGTCGTTTAAAGATTTGTTATATATCATGTGTACATATATAGTCATAAAAGGTATTTCCAATTCATCCTATGCCCTTGGGTAGCAAGGGTATACATCTACGTCCATACGTACTACTTAGATTACTAGTAAGCTACCATATGGGTAGTTCAGGGAGATACTAGAACCATTACTAGAACGCGATATCATACAATGATTCAGTTCATTCATGAGTCAATACTTTCTAGAACATTACTGTACAATACATATACATCTATACTAGGACGAGAACATATACAATTATACTAGAACGCTTACATGACAATACTTGCTAGATAGAGAGAACACACATTTCAGCTAGCACACGTAGAACATTTCAGTACACCATTATACAATTACATGATCACACTTACATAAGTACAATTACATGATCACACTTACATAAGTACAATTACATGATCACACTTACATGAGTACGCTCACATATACATATACATATACATATACATATACATATACATAGAACAGACGTCACTAGGGGCTATAGCTTAGAACCAGTTCAGGATCTAACTATACTGATAAATCACACTACAATTGTGATTGGTATATCGAGTATACATGTGACAACCCGATATTTCGAGACAATGTAATGTAAAACCAATCAAATTTAGGTCAAAATATAACTTTCCTAAAATCTTATTTGGGTTAAATAAAGTAGTAGGAATCGTATCAAGGTTTTCGTACATATAAAGAACCCTAAAATCCGAGTTATAACGAAGAAGTTATGACCAACCGAAGATTCTCGGCAAAACCGGCAACACCGATTAAACGAAAAACGCGAAGTTTCAATACAATAGTTTATAGCCTTAAGTATCTAAATGAAAGTTATAGATAACATCAAACCGTGAGCGTACATAAAAAGAACATCCAAATCTGACTTCGTATGAGGAAGTTATGATTTTTCCAAGGTTCGGGTATAGCAGTAGACAGCTAAAAACTCGAAATAGAGCTCGAGATACTTTTGACCAAAACAACCTAAATGAGAATCGAAGGTATCAACATTAGTAGCGCAACGACGAAAAGTCTGACGAAAACGGACATCGGATGAAGAAGTTATGGATTTTATACGGACTTTTCGGGTCCCGGACCGTTAAAAATAAATAATTAAAAATAAAGTCAGAATTTGCCGATGAAGTCTAAACGAGAGTTGTAGATCATGTTTTTAGCTATGCGTGCATATAAAGAACGTCGAAAACGGAGCTCGTATGCGAAAGTTATGGATTTTACAAGTTCGGGGTCCAAAATCCGAGGCTGTCAGGCCCCCACGACGTGGCCCAGTTTGGCCGCGACCCGGCAAGCGACTGAGGGCGTCCAATCAACGGAAGGGGATAGAACTTGCTCCCCACAATGTGGCCAACCCTAGCCACGACGTGGCACTCAAAAATACACCCTATAAATAGAACTCTTGGGGTGTCGGGTTTAGGTGCTCCATTCTTCCCTCTCTCGTACTGAAACTCTGCGGTTAAGCTCCCGAAGCCCTCCCGAAGCCCCGGTTTTCACACACTAGTTCTGAAGGAAGGTTCTACTCTCCCGAGATTTTTGAGATTCCCGAGAATCCCGAGGAAAATCGACGTTCACGAGCCGAAGTTCTGCTCGATTTTCTTCTCGTTTTCCCCAATCAATCAAGTGAGTTCATACCCCTATAATCTACACTTTCAAATGTTTTGTAAATGCTTTTATACACTTTTAAGGGGGGGAATACAAGTAAACACACGACTAAAATCGTGTGAAACACCGATCTTTTGCTATACTTTTCATACTGTTGTTTTAACTATCTTATGAAGTTATTATGATGCAAAACACCTCACAACACAGCTTTACCCTCTTGGGATACAATATGTTTATATATAGAAATATGTTTTATTTATACGTTTACATACAAATACATCATATCAAGGGTAACATTCCTTACTAAATCATTTTATGCATTCAAAGAACTTATGATTTATGCTTTGTCAAACATTGTGAAAGAAGTTAAACTTTGCATACAAACTACTACTTTAATACAGACTTAGTTGAGAATCCATGAGTCGTGTATATCTTCAAACGTTACTTTCTTTATTAGAAAATAATGCTGCAAGTCCTGTCTATAACCAGAGTCTCCCGTTCGGAAAACGTGTCAAATGTGTATAGATCTATACGGGAAGTCATGATCCCGCGCCCTGACTGTTAGCTACAGTCCGTCTTTTGGGGTGACAGTTGTCATAACGTTACGACGCCTGAAGAACGTCGCTACAGGCATATTATGTTTAGTATGGTTATAAAACTCATCGGATATACAATTATTATGGTATTATGCTTTTATGAACGAGTAGCTATTAAAACTATTCTTCATCTAACAAGTGCGATCTTCGTATAGCTTTACTATGTAAAACTATGACACAACTTACAAGCACGTCGGTTGCTTGCGATTTTCGGTCTTAGAGACTGCCAGATATATCCGGAAAATAAGGGTTTTTCCTGTATACAAACCAAACAACTAATAGGAAAATAAGGGATTTTCTTGGTACAATTAGTTGCAACTTATATCACGAACATTCATATGCATTTCATACTTTTATAAGAAAATAAGGGTTTTTCTTGGAAAACACAACAAATCATATCTCAACTATTAGGGAAAATATGGGATTTTCTGGATCTAATACATTCATTTTCAACACAACGAATCATAACTCTTTACAATTGAAATACTGCGTTTTCTGGAAAACATACACGAACTTTCGAATGGCGTACATTTTCTCAAAACACTACTTATGAACTCACCAACTTAATTGTTGACACTTTTTCTTTGATATAACTTGTATTCTCAGGGAACCGCTAAGCAGGTTTGGAAATCAACTTTTGGGGATTAATGTGCTGACGTTATTTACTTCTTTGAAGGATGTTTATGTATTTATCTTTTGAACAAGTAACGAATACGATTATGTAAACATTTTGGAAACATTAATATATATGGTGGTGTGTACTTTCCTTTCTATGAACTGTTATGATACTGAATATGACGTCCTCCGCCCCCGAACGTTTCCGCCGTTCTGGTTTGGGGGTGTGACAGATTGGTATCAGAGCATTGTTTATAGTGAATTAAGTATATCAAAACCATAAAAAGATATACTAACTATAGATACATAAGGGATTAAAAATACTCTGACCAAGAGTTTATACTTTAAATAGTAAAATATCTAAGTAAGTATATGTGCTGCATTCATACTAAAATCAGTGTCACTAGGACAGTACAAAAGAATTACGATTGTTGGGCAACACAAGTGGGCTTAGAGACATATGGTCAAAACTGGGAAGATATAGCCTGATCACCTATATTATCCGAGGGTTGACTAGCATGTGCCTAAGTTTTAATTGGGTGGTTGCAACAATGCTAAAATCTTGCCAACCCTACCACAATGAGAACAATAGAACATAACAATAAATTTAAAATACTATAGGTGTAATTTGGTGTTACTATAAGTACTTTATACTTGAGAATTAAAACGGGATCCTCATTACTAAGTTGATAGTTGCTAAGTGGATACACTAAGGCTACATGTAATTAGGATGTTATTGAATTAGAATCAGTGATAATTTTGCCTTACCCCTATTCTGTGTGAATTTGGAAATATGGTCACTTATTCGAAGTTCTATCCTGTTTAGATTACACATAGCTGGTATGCACTTCACAAATAGCGATGTAACTAATGAGGGTTTTCTAAATAATTATCTAGATAGTTCGTCTAATAATTATCCACTTACCCTAAATTCTCGCATAGAAATCATAGCTGGACTCCATCCCCTTGACAACCAGTATCTTCCGAATGAAGTCATAGCTGGTTGGTTTGGAGAAGAACCAGAGAATGATCATCCTATCCCCTTGAATGATCACCGTGATGAAGACTTTTCGTATGATGCTAACTCCGAACCAGAGGTTGAGAACCTACCCCAAGCAGCTCCTTTCCAATTCCTAACCCTCGTCCGGCTTTTCATGGCCCGACCCTGAGTGAGTGGAATGCTTGGAAACAGGGAGCCAAGGACAAGATCAGTTTATGCTATTTGATGGCGACCAAAGCTTTTACGACTTGAGCAATGGGGGCTCAGCAGATAGAGTCTTGCCAATCTTGGTCCGCAGAGAGGCCCGAAATGAGATTCAAGGCAAGACAGCCCTACATCAGATTGTAGAAGTAGGCGCCTATGCTAGAATGCATACCCTCCACACCATTCATCTAGAAGATGCTCACGAGAGATCAGAGAGAAACCATGAAACCCTACTGCAAGCACTGACTGAATCACAAGCCAAAGTCATAGGGCTCCGAGTACGCCAGATGGGGTGCGAAAGACACCTACTTGACATGGAACGTCAATTGGTTGAACTAAGAGTTCACCAGAGGAATGACCGTTGCCAGTAGTAGACGCTTTACTTTATTTCCCTTATAAAAAGAGGAATCGTATTTTTCTGTCCATGCCTGATGTGGCATTTTCTATGAAATTATCTTGTACCGTAAGTACTTTAGTTAGGTCATTATACTGTCAGGAACTATCTCCTATGGATATGATGTAACACCTTTACAGGGTCATTTTCCTGAACCTTTACGTCGTGAATATCCAAGATATTGACAGCCGGCTAACTTTTGTGTCATTTCCTTCCTTCAAGTACTCTTATCATACTCTCATTGGAGTCTATCTGAAACCTGTGTTAGTTAAGTCATTGGACCATAGCAAGTTAGATACGGAGACATTTCCAAGTTTCTTTCAGTGGTTGGATTTTGTTATTCACCAACCCACGATACCTCAACTTGTACAACAAACGTCTTGAGACCATTCTACGAACTTACCTCTAATCATTACTAGGACTGCATCATAGGGATGTAGGTCAAACTTTCGAGAACATCGTCGTACTCTTTACATGAACAATCTAAATTCTCAGGATCACAGCTATAGGAGAGCCTACTCCGGAACCACGTTAATGTATTCAAGGCGTTTCGTTGTAGCAGACTTATAAACTATCTAGGACTAGTGCAACTAGAGTCTTATCTGTTGCGAGATCCTGTTTGTATAGGAATTCTCGTGCTGCGTATACTTGTCTTTTGTAGTATATCTTATTCGCAGCAATAGTCTTGTGGTAAATCTAAAGTACTGTAACTCTGTTCATGGTTGCACAGTTGTGTTTTGTCTGTAATCGTCTATGTTTAATTCTAATGTCTTTAAAGTTTCTGTATGATTCCGACATTATCATACAATCAGATTCAATTTGATCGATGCCAAAACAGCTTCACACGTACATCTCCTTCTTCTAGATCACTTTTCCAGCGAAGCCGTCATATCAGAACACCGTAGTACTCATGCCAGGAGTACGACTTAGTTATTTTCTTTCCAAAGAAATCCCCGAAGTACCACTCGTGCAGTACGTCAAGTTCAATCCAAGGATTTATACGATTTATCTATCACTGAGAAATGTATGCATAAGAGTGATATATAATCAAGGTTCTACAGGTTTAGAATTGATGATTCCACTTTAACTTCTTTTCCCGGATGGGATGTGAGGGTAAGGAAGAATCAGTTATTCGACTACCTTGTCAATCTTAATTATATACGACTCGTATACACGAGATTTGTGATCGTGAAGCCCTGTATAAATTCTAAAATGGACTTCAGGACGGAGAACTACCTAAGTATACGAGTAATCACATCGTCATGTGAACAAACTTAGAACCCAGTACGACTCCCGAAAACAGATCGCCCTATAGTTTAAACACCCTCAGAGATACCAGAACAGTACAAACCACTTGACGAACTACACAGAAAGAGAATTAGAAGACTAGGCTTCTCACCCTAGAGAACCCCGGTCATATTCTCGCGGGGATCGACGGATTGCAACGTATGCGCCTCGGATATCGAGGACTCCGTCAAGATTTTCATAGAAATCGTTATCTCTGCCTTGCATAGTCAAAATGGTTGAGCAAACGCAAGGAAAGAAACTACTTCCAGGAATGGATCTGGAATCCGAATATCACCAGTTCGAGTGTTTGGTGAGGACGTCCGGAAGACTATCTCCTGAACTCGATGCGGACACTTCGAGTTCGTAGTGATACCTTTCGGATAGGACACACTGTCAGTAATGTGAGAAATTATGAGTACTCTTTCAATTTGTCAAAACCGTTGAGCATTTATCGACACCAGAGACGCCGACAGTTTTTCGCCAGATTCTAGGTCTTACCGACCTACCGCCTTAGCTCATTCAGAACTCCTCGCAAGCTACAGAAACTCGTACGACTTTGACCCAGCAAGGGGTGGCCTTTGACTGGGAAGTTACGTAAGAAAAGGAACCTTTGAGATTCCAAGTGAGTGACCAAGTTCTTTAGGATAACTCACTCTGGGAATGGCTTAATACGCTTCGTAAAGCGTGGAAAGCTAAATCCAAGTTAGACAGGACCTCCGAGATTCTTATCAGAATCGGTCCTGTGCCTCACACAAACAAGACCTACTCCGCGAACTCAGTAACATACTTTCTACTCTTCCCATCTCGATCGTGAAACCATACCTTTCCGTTAGGACTCTTCCAAGTCCACTCGTCAAGATCCTCGTCTTCGTATTAAGAATCGTAGTGACCCTCGACCGAGAGGTCAAGCGGACGAAGAAACGTCATCGCCAGTTAGTGAAGGTTCGTTGGAATGCCAACCGAGAACCCGTGATCACTTAGGTGCACTAGAACCAATCGATTAGGAAGTTTCCTACTCATGACTCGATCATTCGTGCATACTTCCTTGCTTAAATTCTAATTTCGGGACGAAATTCCTTCTAACGGGGGGATGATGTGACAACCCGATATTTCGAGACAATGTAATGTAAAACCAATCAAATTTAGGTCAAACTATAACTTTCCTAAAATCTTATTTGGGTTAAATAAAGTAGTAGGAATCGTATCAAGGTTTTCGTACATATAAAGAACCCTAAAATCCGAGTTATAACGAAGAAGTTATGACCAACCGAAGATTCTCGACAAAACCGGCAACACCGATTAAACGAAAAATGCAAAGTTTCAATACAATAGTTTATAGCCTTAAGTATCTAAATGAAAGTTATAGATAACATCAAACCGTGAGCGTACATAAAAAGAACGTCCAAATCTGACTTCGTATGAGGAAGTTATGATTTTTCCAAGGTTCGGGTATAGCAGTAGACAACTAAAAACTCGAAATAGAGCTCGAGATACTTTTGACCAAAACAACCTAAATGAGAATCGAAGGTCTCAACATTAGTAGCGCAACGGCGAAAAGTCTGACGAAAACGGACATCGGATGAAGAAGTTATGGATTTTATACGGACTTTTCGTGTCCCGGCCCGTTAAAAATAAATAATTAAAAATAAAGTCAGAAGTTGCCGATGAAGTCTAAACGAGAGTTGTAGATCATGTTTTTAGCTACGCGTGCATATAAAGAACGTCGAAAACGGAGCTCGTATGCGAAAGTTATGGATTTTACAAGTTCGGGGTCCAACATCGGAGGCTGTCAGGCCTCCACGACGTGGCCCAGCTTGGCCGCGACCCGGCAAGCGACTGAGGGCGTCCAATCAACGGAAGGGGATAGAACTTGCTCCCCACGACGTGGCCAACCCTAGCCACGATGTGGCACTCAAAAATACACCCTATAAATAGAACTCTTGGGGTGCCGGGTTTAGGTGCTCCATTCTTCCCTCTCTCGTACTGAAACTCTGCGGTTAAGCTCCCGAAGCCCTCCCGAAGCCCCGGTTTTCACACACTAGTTCCGAAGGAAGGTTCTACTCTCCCGAGATTTCTGAGATTCCCGAGAATCCCGAGGAAAATCGACTTTCAAGAGCCGAAGTTCTGCTCGATTTTCTTCTCGTTTTCCTCAATCAATCAAGTGAGTTCATACCCCTATAATCTACACTTTCAAATGTTTTGTAAATGCTTTTATACACTTTTAAGGGGGGGGGATACAAGTAAACACACGACTAAAATCGTGTGAAACACCGATCTTTTGCTATACTTTTCATACTGTTGTTTTAACTATCTTATGAAGTTATTATGATGCAAAACACCTCACAACACAGCTTTACCCTCTTGGGATACAATATGTTTATATATAGAAATATGTTTTATTTATACGTTTACATAGAAATACATCATATCAAGTGTAACATTCTTTACAAAATCATTTTATGCATTCAAAGAACTTATGATTTATGCTTTGTCAAACATTGTGAAAGAAGTTAAACTTTGCATACAAACTACTACTTTAATACAGACTTAGTTGAGAATCCATGAGTCGTGTATATCTTCAAACGTTACTTTCTTTATTAGAAAATAATGCTGCAAGTCCTGTCTATAACTAGAGTCTCCCGTTCGGAGAACGTGTCAAATGTGTATAGATCTATATGGGAAGGCATGATCCCGCGCCCTGACTGTTAGCTACAGTCCGTCTTTTGGGGTGACAGTTGTCATAACGCTATGACGCCTGAAGAACGTCGCTACAGGCATATTATGTTTAGTATGGTTATAAAACTCATCGGATATACAATTATTATGGTATTATGCTTTTATGAACGAGTAGCTATTAAAACTATTCTTCATCTAACAAGTGCGATCTTCGTATAGCTTTACTATGTAAAACTATGACACAACTTACAAGCACGTCGGTTGCTTGCGATTTTCGGTCTTAGAGACTGCCATATATATCAAGAAAATAAGGGTTTTTCCTGTATACAAACCAAACAACTAATAGGAAAATAAGGGATTTTCTCGGTACAATTAGTTGCAACTTATATCACGAATATTCATATGCATTTCATACTTTTATAAGAAAATAAGGGTTTTTCTTGGAAAACACAACAAATCATATCTCAACTATTAGGGAAAATATGGGATTTTCTGGATCTAATACATTCATTTTCAACACAATGAATCATAACTCTTTACAATTGAAATACTGCGTTTTCTGGAAAACATACACGAACTTTCGAATGGCGTACATTTTCTCAAAACACTACTTATGAACTCACCAACTTAATTGTTGACACTTTTTCTTTGAAATAACTTGTATTCTCAGGGAACCGCTAAGCAGGTTTGGAAATCAACTTTTGGGGATTAATGTGCTGACGTTAATTACTTCTTTGAAGGATGTTTATGTATTTATCTTTTGAACAAGTAACGAATACGATTATGTAAACATTTTGGAAACATTAATATATATGGTGGTGTGTACTTTCCTTTCTATGAACTGTTATGATAATGAATATGACGTCCTCCGCCCCCGAACGTTTCCGCCGTTCTGGTTTTGGGGTGTGACTATCTGTTGAATTCTTCATAGGAAGCACGGTAATGTAGTTACTATCTGTTGATAAATAGTAGCCTCTTAGAGCTACGATTGAGTACTACGTTAATTTTTCCAGTACATATTTTAGTGATAACCTCACTTAAACATAAATGTACAAACTATATTTTTGGATAATGATAGTTATATTTTGGAAAAACACGTACTCTTACAAGAGACACACACACAAAACAGTTAGGTCTTGGGAGAAGACACCTTCACATACTAGAAGGAATCATAGGGATTCTAGGGTTTTTCAAACACTTACAATTCATATACATTTACAAATTCTTATAATACATAGACTTACAAATACTTACATACAAATTAAGACACTAAATGCTTATGATCTCACCAGCTTTAAAGCTGATACTCGTTTTCAAAATTACTTGTATCCTCAGGTCATCATAGAGAGGTACCGATGCAAGGAGAAAGGAAGATGAAGCTTATTCAAGACTTATCTTTCATTTTGATTTATGCTTTAGTGTTTATCAAAATTTGAAAGAATGCAATTGTATAATAATTATTTTATTAATTCAATGGATGATGTTGTTGCTTGTTTACTACTTTACATTGTTGTTGATATTAAACATGACGTCCTCCGCCCCAGAACGTTTCCGCCGTTCTTGGTTTTGGGGTGTGACAGATTGGTATCAGAGCATTGTTTATAGTGAATTAAGTATATCAACCCATAAAAGATATACTAACTATAAATACATAAGGGATTAAAAATACTCTGACCAAGAGTTTATACTTTAAATAGTAAAATATTTAAGTAAGTATACGTGCTGCATTCATACTAAAATCAATGTCATTAGGACAGTACAAAAGAATTACGATTGTTGGGCAACACAAGTGGGCTTAGAGACATATTGTTAAAACTGGGAAGATATAGCCTGATCACCTATATTATCCGAGGGTTGACTAGCATGTGCCTAAGTTTAAGTGTGTGGTTGCAACAATGCTAAAATCTTACCAACCCTACCACAATGAGAACAATACAACATAACAATAAATTTAAAATACTATAGGTGTATTTTGGTGTTACTATAAGTACTTTATACTTGAGAATTAAAACGGGATCTTCATTACTAAGTTGATAGTTGCTAAGTGGATACACTGAGGCTACATGTAATTAGGATGTTATAGACTCAGAATCTGTGATAATTTTGCCTTACCCCTATTCTGTGTGAATAAGGAGTTAAGGTCACTTATTCAAAGGTCTATCCTGTTTAGATTACACATAGCTGGTATGCACTTCACAAATAGCGATGTAACTAATGAAGGTTTTCTAAATAATTATTTAGATAGTTCGTCTAATGATTTTCTTATTACCCCAAATTCTCGCATAGAAATCATAGCTGGACTCCATCCCCTTGACAACCAGTATCTTCCGAATGAAGTCATAGCTGGTTAGTTTGGAGAAGAACCAGAGAATGATCATCCTATCCCCTTGGATGATCACCGTGATGAAGACTTTTCGTATGATGCTAACCCCGAGCCAGAGGTTGAGAACCTACCCCAAGTAGCTCCCGTTTCAATTCCTAACCCTCCTCCGGCTTTTCATGGCCTGACCCTGAGTGAGTGGAATGCTTGGAAACAGGGAGCCAAGGACAAGATCAGTTTATGCTATTTGACGGCGACGAAGCTTCTACGACTTGAACAATGAGGGCTTAGCAGATATAGTCTTGCCAATCTTGGTCCACGGAGAGGCCATAAATGAGATTCAAGGCAGGACAGCCCTACATCAGATTACAGAAGTAGTCGCCTATGCTAGAATGCATACCCTCCACACCATTCATCTAGAGGATGCTCACGAGAGATCAGAGAGAAACCACGAAACCCTGCTGCAAGCACTGGCTGAATCACGAGCCGAAGTCTAAGAGCTCCAAGTACGCCAGAAGGTGAGCGAAAGACACCTACTTGACGTGGAACGTCAATTGGCTGAAGTAATAGTTCACCAGAGGGATGACCGTCGCCAGTAGTAGACGCTTTACTTTATTTCCCTTAAAAAAAGGAATCGTTTTCTGTCTATGCCCGAAGTGGCATTTTCTATGAAATTATCTTGTTCCATAAGTACTTTAGTTAGGTCTTTATGCTGTCAGGAACTATCTTCCGGGGATATGATGTGAGACCTTTAAAAGGTCGTTTTCCAAAATCTTTACATCGTGAATATTAAAGATATTGACAGCCGACTAACTTTGCGTCATTCTTCATCCAAGTACTTTTATCTTACTTTCATTGGAGCCTATCTGAATCATACTTTAGTCAAGTCATTAGACTATGGTGATTCATTCCAAGAGACACTTCCAAGTCTCTTTCAGTGGTTGGATCTTGTTATTCACCAACCCACGATACCTCAGCTCGAACGACAAACGTCTTGAGATCATTCTACGAACATACTTCCATTCCACACTAGGACTGCATCATAGGGATGTAGGTCAAACCTTCGCGAACATACTTCCATTCTTTACCGGGACTGCATCATAGGGATGTAGGTCAAACTTTCGAGATCATACACTTACTCTTTTCATGAACAATCTAAGTACATCAGGGTCAACCAGAATCGCTCACAAATCTTTACACTTTCGTGTTACAGAATCATGTCGTCATCCGGAAACAACCAGCCAAGCAACGAGACCTTTACTTTTCCTTTGGACGTCGCTACCTTTCAAACGGTATTTACAGCTGCCGTAGTAGCTGCAGTAACCGCGGTCGTTGCGCACCGTAGCGCTATCAACACGGTCGATACTGCTGATGGGAATGAACTTCCAAATCATGATATCCATCCAGGAAGTCACCCAGCAGTGACAGTCCCGGGCTCGCAAAGCCAGAAAGCAGAGAACAAGAAACGAAAGCGTCAAGCCCGGAAAGAACGCAAGAGAGCCCAAAAGCTGGCTATACCACCGCAGCAAGTGGAAACCCCTGCCGTTCCCATACCGCGTAGGTCATATGAGGGAAAACTCCCGAAGTGTGAGAAGTGTAGTTTCCACCATCATGGGGCTTGCCATGAGATGCAATGTTGCAATTTCCTGAACATAGGGCATCATGCCCGTGACTGTGGAGCACCAAAACGACCTGTCACTCAAGTCCCTTTCATCGAGACTAACCCTGCGCACAAGACGAGTTATAGCGCCGAACGATTCAAGAAGCAATTTTCGAGGTGGAGTAACGAGGAAGGCACTCGTGTCCACATAACACTGGCTAAACACCGAAATCCCGTCACCAAGGCTAGTACTAGCCAGTCATGCCACCAATGCGGTGAGATAGGGCACTTCAAGAAGGAATGCCCGATAACGCAGAACTCTGGCGCAGATGGGAAGATTCTCAGGATCACAGCTGCAGGAGAGCCTGCTAAGGAACCACGTTAATGTAATTAAAGCGTTTCGTTGTAACAGACTTATAAACTATTTAGAACTAGTGCAACTAGAGTCTTACCTTTTGCGAGATCCTGTCTGTATAGGAATTCTCGTGCTGCGTATACTTGTCTTTTGTAGTATATCTTATTTCGCAGCAATAGTCTTGTGGTAAATCTAAAGTACTGTACTCTTGTTCATGGTTGCACGGTTGTGTTTGTCGGTAAACGTCTTATGTTTAATTCTAATGTCTTTAAAGTTTCTGTATGATCCCGACGTTATCATACAATCAGATTCCATTTGATCGACGCGAAAACAACTTCATACGTACGTCCCTATCTTCTAGATCACTTTTCCAGCAAAGCCATCATATCAGAACGCCGAAGTACTCATTCCCGGAGTACCTCTTAGTTAATTTCTTTCCGAAGAAATCCCCGAGGTACCACTCGTGCAGTACGTCAAGTTCAATCCAGGGATTCATGCGGATGATCTATCACTGAGGAAGGTATACATAAGAGTGTTATATAATCAAGGTTCTACAGGTTTAGAATTGATGATTTCGCCTTAACTCATTTCCTCCTTGGGATGTGAAGGTAAGGAAGAATCAGTTATTCGACTACCTTTTCAATCTTAATTACATACGACTCGGTATACACGAAATTGTGATAGTGAAGCCCGGTATGAATTCTAAAATGGACTTCAGGACGAAGAAACTGCCTGAGTGTACGAGTAGTCACATCATCATGTGAATAAACTTAGAACCCAGTGCGACTCCCGAAAACAGATCACCCTATAGTTAAACACCCACGGAGATGCCAGAACAGTGCAGACAACTAAGCGAACCACACAGAAATAGAATTAGAAGACTAGGTTCTCGCCCTAGAGAACCTCTGTCATATTCCCACAGAGATCGACGGATTGCAACGTATGTGCCTCGGATATCGAGGAATCCGTCAAGATTTTTATAGAAATCGTTATCTCTGCCTCGCATAGACAAAATAGTTGAGCACACGTAAGGAAAGAACTACTTCCAGGAATGGACCTAAGATCCGAATATCGCCAGTTCGATGTGTTAGGGAAGGATGTCTGGGAGACTATCTTCCGAATTCGATGCGGACGCCTCAAGTCCGTAGTGATACCTTTCGGATAGGACCAGTACGCCCATGGTTTTCATGAGCTAAATGAATAGGGTTACGTCTTTCTTACTTAGGATCGATTCGTCATTCTCAATGAAATGACTTACTTATCTACCCTCGTAGTAAGAAGAAAACCGATGAAAACATTTCCTACAGAGGAACTTTTAGCGAAGTTCTATAGGCTTGAGTTTTGAAATTGAAGAGTCAAATTTCTAGGATACACTGTTAGTAATGCGAGAAATTTTGGGTACTCTTTCATTTTGCCAAAGCATTTGAGTATTCATCGACACCAGAGAAGCCGACAGCTTTCGCCAAATGTTAGGTCTTACCGACCTACCGCCTTAGTTCATTCAGAACTCCTCGCAAGCTTCAGATACTAGTACGACTTTGACCCAGCGAGGGGTGGCCTTTGACTGGGAAGTTACGCAGGAAAAGGAACCTTCGAGATTCCAAGTGAGTGACCAAGTTCTTTAGGATAACTCACTCTGAGAATGGCTTAATACGCTTCGTAAAGCGTGAAAAGCTAAATCCAAATTTGACAGGACCTCCGAGATTCTTATCAAAATCTGTCCTGTGCCTCGCACAAACTAGACCTACTCCGCGAACTCAGTAACATACTTTCTACTTTTCGCATCTCGATCGTGAAACCATACCTTTCCGTTAGGACTCTTGCAAGTCCATTCGTCGAGATCTTTGCCTTCGTATCAGAATCGTAGTGACCCTCGACTGAGAGGTCAAGTGGACGAAGCAACGCCGTCGCCAACTAGTGAAGGTTCGTTGGAATACCAACCGAGAGCCCGATTTTCACTTAGGTACGCTAGAACCAATCGATTAGGAAGTTTCCTCCTCACGTCTCGATCATTCGTGTATACTTCCATGCCTAAATTCTAATTTCGGGACGAAATTCCCTTTAACAGGGGGATGATGTGACAACCCGAAATTTTCCATTCAAATCAAACCACATCAATCCAATAGTAGTAGAGCAGTTTCAGTGAAAATTCAAACTTTTGGATTAAGTTTGGCAGTTTTAGGGTTTTACACCTAAGGAGTTATTAGGAGAGTGGTTGCACTAGGATTTTGTGCAACACTGTAAACCCATTACTCTAGGTCATTAGAATCCATTCCGAGAATAGAAATATTTTCTGCCAAAAATCTCTGGACTATAAATAGAATTCTGAACCAAATTGGTTCATTATTTGATTTCCAATTAGAGAAAAGCCAAATACTCTCTCACGGATCTTCGGGTTTTCATCCCAGATTGTGAGTCTACTTCCCTTAATGTGTTTTAATGCTTGTTATATGCTTTATAACATTGTTTTCATGTCCAAAACACTAGATCCGGGAGTTTACCGCCCAAGAACGTTCTGTTGGGTTTTGAGCATTCTAACACTTCCTAAGTGTACATGCAACCCTAAATACCTTGGATCTATGTTTTCTCTATTATACATGGAAATAAGAACATCCAAGGTATTATCCTAATCTAGCATACAAAAACTATGAATGTAACAAGATAGAATACATACCTCTTGATGTAGCTTGATGTCTTCAAGCTTTAAGAGCTTAGCCCCAATAGTGTGGAAGCCTCAAGTGGAATCACAAATCACCAAGACACCTTGGAAGACTTTAGAGAATATGAATACTTGGTTCTCTCTTAGTGAAATCGGCTAGCCCTCATAGTGTATCCACACACTAGTGCCAATTTCACCAACCAAGGACATCTTTATATAGTGTGGAGGATTAGGGTTAAACCCTAATACCCATGGCCTTTCATTTCCTAGGATCCATGGGTTAAACACTCCATGGACTATCCATGAAAGCTTAGCCCAACCTAAATGAACTTGGCCCATTCCATATATATAAGAGTCCATATTTAATTAGTTCCTTTTGATCACTTAATTAATTATAAATTAATTCTTGATCAATACTAATTAAATAATATGATTCCATATTAATATATTAGAACTTATAATATATTAATATTAATCATAAACATACTATTCTTAAAAGATTATCCATATAAATTGTGTCGGTGAAGTGCAACCCAAATGGACCATGCCGGGTCGGGTTAAGTACATACCAAATATAGTTATGGACTTAGACATTAATCCAACAGTCTCCCACTTGGATAAGTCTAAAACTATTATTGCGTATGACTTCAAACCTAACTGGCAATTGTAGCTCTTAAAGTCGTTGTCGAACTCTGATCTTGTCAACGAACTTGTCCATTAGATAAGGGATCATATATTCCTCCATTCTAGATATCGTATGGACTGAGACATGGATTATAATCATTCTCTCTGTCCATTTGTTGTTTCCCGATTTTCGATTTATGACGACTGACTAATTGAACAAATCAAATCAGTCCTGGCCCGGCCGAGCACTTCCATTTGTCATCATCAAATCATCGAGGGGCCCACAGATATCGCTTTTATCCCGAAGGTAAAAGGAATGGATAAACTTCAACTCATATGGCTTGTTCTACTACTTGTTGAATCATACACAAAGGCACGTTTTATAGCACCGAGTTACCAAATGCGTTTTCGTGCAATCAATGTACAACCAACTCATAGTAACAACTCATATCTCTAGGTTTGAAGAATATAAGATATTATCGTCTCATGATCACTCGTGATAAAATCCATGAAGTGATTCCAATGAGCGCGGGATGAATCAAATACTCAGAACTTATGAGCACTCATGAGTGTTGTAGCCCTTTGTCCAACACCTTAGACCTCTACAAGCCAACCCATGACAGTCTTAATTCATATCTACTTCCAACATATGACCGACTGTGGATGGTTTGAATAACTTAGTCATTCCGGAAGAATAACCTAGTTTATTCGGGAAGTCAAAACATGCAAAGTGAAACACAATAATAATTGAATCCAATATGGTATCAACTCTTTGAACATAAATAAAACACCTTTTATTTATCACCATATGATTACACATTATTCATTGTATACTGTTTCAGCTATCAACTTTATTCTTGAATTTAAAACAATAGTTGTCCCATGCTCCAAGCATGTACACTATGTTTTCTTAAACACTAGTCATGCCACACACCAAGTATGCATACTATGTTTGTCTATGATCCTTACTTTGTGAACTAGATCAATTGAACATAACTTCAATGATTCTCTTTTCACACTCCCAAATCCTCACCACAAATGCAAGAATTCCAAATTCATGCCATTTACTGAAATCGGTTAGATTCTAAACTTATATGCATTGATCCTCTCGTAATGATTATGCACAAAGTCAGAAAGACTTGACAACAATCATTACAGAGTATTCCAAAGGAGATCAGCTCCTTGGAAACATCCTTCTTGCATTAAGTTTCCTTAATCTTACACAGATTGAAAATTTCTAACTTTGAAACATTTCCAGATTCCATTTTGACTATCACTTCTGACCAAGAGTTGCCTCCTTACAGATTATGTCAATATGGTGCTTCCAGAATTATCACTATACTTCCAACTGTCCTTGAGCAACCAATCTTTGGTAAACCTTAGATTGTCCTCGACAATTGTTTAATCCTTTTAGTGATATCCAGTTCTAAACCTTTTCCCTTCTTAATGCCCCAGGCATTTGGAAAATTTTAGAACGGATGAATATACCACATGTAATCAATCCTATATCTGAAGCATATGGGACACGATTCATGATGTCTTACATAAAGACTAAAGCAGTCTTTTGCTATAATATTTCCATTTCAATTTGCCAAGTTCTCATAATTCAGATTATGAAAAGGGATGCCGTAATCATAATCGAATTTTAGAACGCAAATAATGGACCCATATACAGAATTTCCTTATGTTGAGCCATTCCAACATGAAATTCATATATATCCTTGACTAAATGATTAAAACCTCACGATCTAAGCTTATAGATTTGAGATGAAGCATAATTTTCTCTCCCTTAATTATAGCAAAACAACTTTTTCCCAATTGAAACTTTTGTTTTCTATAATTAACATTGCTAACTTGCAATACTTATCATAATTATCATGCTCCCACTAACATGATGATTATTAGCATAACACTTATGCTCCCACTAGCTTTGACATGTACTCAGAAATCAGCTGGACAGTCTGAAATTTAGATTCATACACCTTTTCCGTAGATAGCTCACCTGTGTGTCTAAGCAATTTCAAGAACCATGAAAAAGGATACCGTAATCATGGTCTCAATTGCTTAGGCATTTGCCATTTCTCACAAGTCCATGTTAGTGTGCCGGTTAACCACACACGCTCCACTAACGACTTTTGAAAATGCAAATAACACAATTGATATCTTCGTAAAATCTACTTAGTGAAAGCGTTTCCTCACCATCATTTTCATGAATCGGAGAGAAACCTTATGACACTTAGATTTATATGGTGTATGAGTTCCTACCCATATGAATTTTTCAAACCATAATCACAAGACAAAGATAATGACAAATCCAAAACCATATGGATTGAACTCAATCTTAACTTCTTGCCACCTGGCAGCTCAAGGGCCTGCCATTGCTTCCAAGTTGTTATGCAACAAACTGAGAACTCTAAGAACTCATATTTAAAGCCAACTTTAACTGGAATGGGCACAGATATGTCAACACGATAGGTTATAAACCTCAAGTCGTGTGTTAGTGAAGAACTTCAGGTTTTATTCTTGATTATTTCTTGAGACTTTCAAGACCTTTAAGACTCCCACTGTCCTCTTGACATATAAGACTCCCTTGTCAAACATCCAAGAGATAGTGCGAATTCTAATCAAGAAAAACACTTTACCCAATTGGCCTAAGTTGGTCTTTGTTTTATCCAAAACATCACAACTTACCAATTTCAAATGTACAAGAGTAGAAAACTTTTACTCTTACATTTGACAAGTGTTTTAAACCTTCTTTAAGACATGTCACTCAAATGACAATCTTGGAGTATGACTCTAAGACTTGTATTGGAACGAAGTATGACTCATCTTCTTGATTTAACCATTTCAACAATTCAAGTTCCTCTTCTTAGTCATAAGAATGCACTAAGATTTCCTTAGAGAACTAATTTTGATATGGTTTCTTAATCATTAAGATGATCACAAAAACTGATACTAAAGTACTCTCCCATCTTTTCATATTTGAGAAACTTTTATCCTTCTGCCTAATTTGATTCTTCTTATTCGCTCTGCCTTACATTGGAACCTTTTCCAATGTCTCAGAGTTACACTTAAGCATGTAAGTATAATCATATTTATTGAGCTTTAGTAAACTATGACGAATAATCTTATCGATCTTTTGTGGTGGACTTAATCAGTGCACAAGACTGTGTACTCGATCCTTTAGTCCTTCACTTGACTCACACATCCATGTGAACCAGTAATTAGTCTTAATTTTCCAAAACTTGAAAGTTCTCATTCATCATGCTATATAACTTGCATGATTCCAAGTCCTGGTCCAAATGAAACTTGGGTGATGAGAATCTTTCCTTATTTGGTAAATATAGACATTACCACAAATGAAAGAATCAACTTCATATTTCCACTCTTGCTCTTAATGGAATCATATAAGCAACAATTTTTCCTCAAAAGCCATTGTAAGGATATTTTAAAATAAATAAAATCAAAAAAATTTTCTTTTATTTTAAAACTTTGCGGAAAAACTTATCCTTACAATCCATATCTCATAACTCCTAAGAAGTTGCTCAAGAATCCGATCTTCAAACTATGCGATAGAAATCCATCTACGCCATCAGATTCAGCATATTCTTTCTTTAAGTTTCTTCACTTTTCTTTGATTCTTAAAACATCACCATGTGACCCAATCACATCATGTATCAGGAATCTCAGAATAGAAACTTAACAGAGTTAGATAGTGGTCTTTACCTGAAGTAGAGTCAAACTTATTGACTTTAACATCCTTAGGTAAATTTGGCAGCTTCGCAACCAATGCCCCTTCCCTTGGCAATATAAACGTATGGACCCTTTGATAATGGTACACGAGACTATCACAGACTTAGCTTTTCTCTTTACCATTTGGTCAACCGAGTTGACTATGGCCAATCCCTTTCCATTGGAAGAGAATGCTTTACTGGATATCCAATGTCATCATTGTCAATGTCCATAAAGTTTTAGGAAGTTGATCTTAGCAAATAGATAAGATCATTAAGGGTCTTGTCATAGTCTGTTTCATAGGTGTCCCAAAGGAACTCACTATGTGACTTAGAAAGTGATTGAACCACCAACTTTCTCAAGACTTTGACACCCAACTCTCCCGGCTTGTCAATATGTGACTACATCTCCAAGATGTGTTCACACCTAGACCTTGCCTTGCCAATAGGTCTTGAGTGACCTTAAACTTTTCAAGAACTTGTGGGTTGGGGAGAATAATTGGAGGAGGTGAAAGAAGTATGATTTCCAAAGGACATCATCTTCATTTAGGAAACCTTGTTTCACTAGATTTGGGAAGATCATAGGTGTCTATTACAGACATCTTTTGGGAGATATTCAAGATAGTTGATTTAAAGTCCTTAATATGACACCCAATATGAAATATTAAGGCTAGGACCCAACAAACTATTTTATAACTTAGAAGAGGTATGCCGTAATCCAAGCTATAAAATATTTGAAGGTAGGTGAATGACGATTCACCAATTTCCACGAAGATAAACGAAATGAATTATTAGGTTTTAATTGGTTTTGAAACTCCTAGATCTTTGAGATTCATTGAACTTTTCAAAGGCATGTTTCAATCTCGAGTGTGCCCTTCAGGTTTTGTGACTGGGATGCCGAGGATCACAAAACAAGGTGTGAAGTAACCATGCAAATCACTTGGTACCCTTAATAAATTACCCCTCAATCGATGTGCCGGTTAACCACACACGCTCCATCGATACTATGATAAATATTAAGTCACCCTTTACCTACCTTGTTAAGTCCAAGTTAGTGTGCCGGTTAACCACACACGCTCCACTAACGACTTAGACAAAGTGTAAAGTGTAATTTCATGGGTTAGCACCTTATTCACATTTTTCCTAAGTAACTAAGATTGGGTATTATTAAGAGTTTAGTTACTTAGTATTATCATTAATACTTTTAATGAAGGGAGAATTCTAGTCCTGTCAAACCCGTTCGGCTAACGACCCTCCACCAGTCAAGCAAGCGGTGGGTGAGAGTGGACACCCATTAAGTTGTCATTTTATAGGCAACAAACTTATACCCACCTTATAGACCGACTTCGTGAATGAGGCGTACTAGCGGTAAGACTGACTTTACTCTTATACATATATATATTATTAACTTATAATATTATAAAGTATAAGGGTTGAATTTTAACTTTTAAAATTCTAAGGGCTAACTTGGAATTAAAGTATTCATAAGTGAAAACTTTTACAAATTCCAAAACTTGAGGGCAAGTTTTGAAACTATTCAAAACTAATTAATTCCATAACTTATATGTTTAAAGTAGTTTTAATCCAAAAACTCTTCAAGTTCCATAACTTGAGGACAAGTTATGGAAGACTTTAAACTAATAAAAGAATTAACTTTTCTTTATTTTATAACTTATGGAATTAATTAAGGTTACACCTTTTATTTTATTTTATTTTATTTTATTAAATGAAGAGACTCTTGGTCCTCCATAACTTGAGGACAAGTTATGGAGTCATAAAACCATTTAATTAGAACTAGACTCTTCATTTTTGTAACCTTTGCCAATTTTTTATGAGTTTTATGATTCTTAAATGTGACTTTTCATATAACTTGAGGACAAGTTACAAAAACACATTTTAGAATCAATTCTTAGATTAATTTGGATTAAAACCAACTATCACATAATTTTATTCGTTAATCTAAATTCACTCATAAAACAAGGTAACACAAAAAACTTTTGGTGATCCATAACTTATTCTTAAGTTATGGAATCCTTTAAAACATTAACACCAAATTTTGTAACTCCAAAAAAACTTTGAATCAATTTTTTTTTTTTTATTTTAAAACCTTTTCATATCCATAACTTATGGAGGTTTCAAAAAATAAAACTCTTTAGATCAAACATTTAAAACTAATAAAATAATCATATTATTTTATCTTTTATTAAATTTGACCTAATTCAACTCATAAAGCAAATTATTCAAATTTTACAAATAATTAGTTTTCCACAAGAACAAGTAATTATCTTAAAATTTGACAAACTTCATGTTTTTTTTTCTTTTCAACTTTGAAAATAAAATATTTGCATCAATATAACAGAAAACAACCCGTGGCTCTGATACCACTGTTGGGTTTTGAGCATTCTAACACTTCCTAAGTGTACATGCAACCCTAAATACCTTGGATCTATGTTTTCTCTATTATACATGCAAATAAGAACATCCAAGGTATTATCCTAATCTAGCATACAAAAACTATGAATGTAACAAGATAGAATACATACCTCTTGATGTAGCCTTATGTCTTCAAGCTTTAAGAGCTTAGCCCCAATAGTGTGGAAGCCTCAAGTGGAATCACAAATCACCAAGACACCTTGGAAGACTTTAGAGAATATGAATACTTGGTTCTCTCTTAGTGAAATCGGCTAGCCCTCATAGTGTATCCACACACTAGTGCCAATTTCACCAACCAAGGACATCTTTATATAGTGTGGAGGATTAGGGTTAAACCCTAATACCCATGGCCTTTCATTTCCTAGGATCCATGGGTTAAACACTCCATGGACTATCCATGAAAGCTTAGCCCAACCTAAATGAACTTGGCCCATTCCATATATATAAGAGTCCATATTTAATTAGTTCCTTTTGATCACTTAATTAATTATAAATTAATTCTTGATCAATACTAATTAAATAATATGATTCCATATTAATATATTAGAACTTATAATATATTAATATTAATCATAAACATACTATTCTCAAAAGATTATCCATATAAATTGTGTCGGTGAAGTGCAACCCAAATGGACCATGCCGGGTCGGGTTAAGTACATACCAAATATAGTTATGGACTTAGACATTAATCAAACACGTTCTTGGGGAGTAAACTCCAAAATCAAGCCTAAAGGCCACATAGTCCCATTTTCGTGTTAGGCATCTAGCTAAGGACTTTATGAATGATCATTAGAGGCTAGAAGCAAATCAAAATCACTTAGTTTGAGGAGTTTACGGCCAAGGAACCATCTCTTGGGCCGTAAACTCCAAGTAAAGGGCACAAATGAGTGCCTAGTGATCCTTTAGCCTTAGAACAAGAACCTAGAAGCCTTAAGCAAGTGTTTTAGACCCACAAAACAATTAGAACCCAACTTTGGGAAGGAGTTTACGGCTAAGATGCTCCTTAGGCCGTAAACTCCAAGAATTAGTGCCAAAAACCACTTCAAACTCATCCTAAGGCTTAGTATTCATTTTTGGCATGTACCTTAATGTGTTTAGGACCTAAATAACACATGAAAAGCATAAGTGTTGGAGAGTTTACGGCCAAGAGTATTTCTTGGGCCGTAAACTCCTTTAATGGGGTCACAGGACACCCTAGACACTTCCTTAGGCCAAGAAACTTTTAGGGCAAGTACTTAGATGAGATATGGACTAGTTAAAATTCTTAGGACCTCATGTGTGAGGGAGTTTATGGCCCAAAGAGTTCTATGGCCGTAAACTCCATCAAATGGTCCCATTTAGTGCCTTAAACCTTCCTTAAGCAAATGGTTGAAGCCTAGACTTGTTCCTAGAATTGTTAGACACTTGAAAGGACAATAAGAACCCTCCCAAGGGAGTTTACGGCCGTAAACTCCAAGGGAAAAGGGTATTTGGGCCGTAAACTCCCCTTAGGAGTCAATATGGTACCTTAAACTCTTGTCTAGCCTTGAAGCAATTCCCCTCTAAAGTTGTAGTACTTCTAAACTCCATTTCATGGCTTGTTTGAGAGTTTACGGCCATGAGCTTACTTCCTTGGGCCGTAAACTCTAATGATTATGGTCTTTTGACCTTAAACTTCCATTAGGGGCATTGCACTCCTTTATTGCAACCCATTTGCCTCCTAGCACTTGACCAAAAGTGTTGTCCTCGCGCTTAAATGTTATTACTTGTATAATTAGTGTTATAATCACTAATTATTTATATACATATGCCTTCATATGTAATTAGGATCATTGTGTGTGTCTAAGTCATCACTTGACACCAAGCACTTGTCCGATCCTTCCGTACGATAACAGCCCATTCATTTCCAGTCACATACTGCAGGTGAGTTCATACCCCTTAACTAATGTTTTAAACTACTTCAAATGTTTTATGGGGGGGGGGATACAAGTAGAATCATGCTACTTATTATGTCAATCACATGTGATTAGTAAGTCGGATTATATTACTTATTACATCAATCACATGTGATTAATATACATCATTCAAAAGATTTGGCTACTCATTAGCCGTTTTACCAAACAGTTTCCTTCAAATGATTTTTATAAACATTTTATATGTTTTCAAACTACTTATTACACTGTACTTCTTACTCTGTTTATCATATTTCTGTTGGATTAGTGTCTAAGTCCATAACTATTTTGGTATGTACTTGACCCGATGGTGCATGGTCCTTTTGGGTTGCCTTCACCAAAGCAACTTGATTGGAGAAATGAATAAAGAGAGAGAGGATAATATGATTTATTAATATGTTATAAGAATAATATATTAAAGGAGAAATCATATTTGTTTAATTAATATTGGTCAATAATTAATTAAGAATTAGTTTTGTGATCATATGTAATTAATTAAACTAGAGGGGCTGAATTGTAATTATGTGATAGTTACAAAATAAGGTAAGGATTATCTTTTATATATGGTGGACGAATTTAAGGTTGGAAAGCCTTAGAATTCGAGTATGATAAGGATTCATGGATTATCTTATTGGTTGCTTAATGGATAATCAACTAGATAAGGATAATGACTGAAACCCTATCTCTACACCTATATAAACAACCCCAAGGTCATGAATTCGGGTATCCCTTCCCAAGAAGTCCAAAACACGAATTCTAACCTCCCTCCTCTCTCTATATACCTTCTCCACTTGCTTATGGTGTTTGTGAGCCATTAGAGGAGTGACACTTGTGACTCTTTGCTTTCCAAGGTCAATTCAAGGAGGAATTGGATTGTTATTGCTATATAACAATCAAGGTATGTTCTTAAACCTATTTACATGTGAATTCTGATTTCCATATGCTAGTATTAGGGTTCAAAGTCTTGGATTCAAAGTATGTACAATAGAGAAACCTAGATCCGAGCTTTAGGGTTTGTATGAGCACATAGGATGTCTTATGACCAAAAACCCATCAGTGGTATCAGAGCCATGATTGGTTTCTATTGTATTGATGCTTGATATGTTTAAAAAAAAAAAATTCGATTTTTGGTGTTCTGCTTGATGGACTCGGCGAGTCCCACTGTGGACTCGGCGAGTTGCCCCTACTCGGCGAGTTTCAGAGGGTGACTCGGCGAGTCGGTGCGTCAGACAGTGCTTATCTCGGGATTTCTTGCTGTTTTTGCATTGGGATAATTACCTTATCATCTTAGATTAATATTAATCCGATTATATGATATATTTGACTATAATTTTAATCTAATTAAAGATATTTATCAATTAATAAGATAATTGTTTCCTTATAAGATAATTGATTAATTATTGTAAGTAAATTGATAAATTGTTTTGCAAGAAATCATCAAATATGGATAATTATGTGATTAAATGTTAATTTGAATTATTTGTTATTTGATCCTTGTTGTTGTGAAAAGTTTCACATTTAGCCCTTTAGGTTTTATAGTTTAAAATTTGAACCCCAAAAAGTTTTGTTGTTTTGAAATTTAAATAGTTGAAACCCTAATGTTTTGAAAAAGGTTTCAAAACTTGCCCTCAAGTTTTGGAATTTAAATTTTGATTAAATAGTTTAATTTTGATGCATATTTAAATTCTAAACCCTAATGTGTTGAAATGTTTCAAAACTTTCCCTCAAGTTTTGGAATTTAAAAGTTGATTAAAAGTTTAATTAGGAATGTTAAATTCTAAAACCCTAGTATAGTTTTGGAAAAGTTCAAATCACACCCTTATGGTTTTATTAACTAATTAAGGTGTTTAATTAAAGAGGTTTAATAAATCCATAAAAGTTTAGGTTTACAATTTAAGTGAATTAAAAGTATAATTGTTAAATTGAACCACCTAATGTTTTAAAAGTGTAAAATACACCCTATACTATATATAACATTAAAAGTCTAACATTATATATATGTATAACTAAAAGTCAGTCTTACCGTTAGTAGGCCTCATTCACGAAGCTGGTCTATAAGGGGTGTTTAAGGAAATTGCCTGTAAAATGGCGATTGAATGGGTATCCACTCTTACCCACCGCACTCTTGACTAGTGGAGGGTCGTTAGCCGAACGGGTAGGATAGGACGAAACCTTCCTTTATAAGTATAATGAAGTATAAAAGTAACTAAATGTTTTCAAAATTCCCAATCTTAGTTACTTAGGCAAAAGTGAATTGATGCAATTCCATGAAATTACACTTTGTGCCCTTGCGAAGACGTTAGTGGAGCGTGTGTGGTTAACCGGCACACTAAATGGGTCTAAGCAAAGGTAGCAAAGGGTGACTCAATGTTTGTCATAGTTCGGTGGAGCGTGTGTGGTTTACCGGCACATCGAATAGGTGACTGAAACATGTGAGGGCACCATGTAAGTTTGCATGGTTATTCACACCCGCTTTGTGATCCTCGGCATCCCAGTCACAAACAAGAGGGGCATATCGAGATTTAAACATGCCATTGAAAGTTCAATGAATCTCAAAGGATCTAGGAGTTTTCATAGATTTAAAACTTAAAAATAATTTTCGTTTTTCATGGTGGAAATTAGTGAATCGTCATTCACTTACCTTCAAATATTCTGCAATTAGGGTTACGGCATCCCTCTCCCGAGTTGTAGAATATTGTGTTGGGTCCTAGCCTTAGTATCTTATTTGGGTAATTTACTAAGGACTCAATCAATCAACTAACCTGAATTTGTTTTTGTTTTCTCCCGTTTTGTAGATGTCAAAGTTCGACAACTATGGTCTTCCCAAATCCCGTGGAACAAGTATTCCACATGAAGATGGTATTCCACGATTTAATCGAGGAACGAGAAATCATGCTTCACTTCCTCCTCCTCCTCCTATAGTTCTCCCCAACCCACAAGATCGAAGAATTGAAAGGTTCAATATCACTAAAGCCCTATTGGAAATGAAACATGAAGATGGTAAACCCGTGTGTGCCCACGTTCTAGGAATGAAATCACACATTGATAGGTTGATAATGTTGGGTGTGTCATTCCCAGATGAGTTGGCTGTGAATTGGGTTTTGCAGTCACTTCCTGAATCATATAATGAGTTCAAAAGAAAGTATTATATGATGAATCATGACGACAACCTCATTGACCTAACTTACATGCTCATTGCTGCTGAATCAGAAATGATTTGGCGAAGCAATGGAGTGTATTTGTTGGAAAAGTCAACCAACCATGCTTCCGAGGACGTTCTAGGAGAACCGACCTGCGTTTGCTGCCAAAAGAGAGGGCGTTGGATACAAGTCTGCCCAAAGAGCTTGAAGAGTCCAGAAGCTGGGAGAGTCAAAGAGTATGGCTGCGCTTCAGGATCGGTGAAAAGAAAGGAAGCCTGGTGAAAGAGCAAAATGAATCTAATCACAAGGAATGGATCTTGATCGCATGGACTTGAAGATTAGATTTTGAGCTTAGATAGTTATGATAGAGTTGTTAGAAAATTTTCTTTTGAAATACATAGTTTTCAATGGATTTTGCATTGTAAGGACAAATGTTTTCCGCTGCTTTTATAAAATAAATTTTCGTTTACTTATTTATTTATTTATTTCCTTGCAATGAAATCGTTATGAAAAATTAGTGTTTGCATATTTCTACAACAAATGGATATGATTCTTATTTATGGTGTTTATGGAAAAGTCGAGAATTTACCAATTAGGGAGAGTTTCTCATCGCCCAAGTTTTAATTGGACAGAAATTTGGAATCATGCAACTTGGTTGCACGATGAATGAGAAATTTCATATTTGGAAATTAGACCAATTCGTTGACAAAGTGTCAAGTGAAGGACTAAGAGACCGAGCACACAAAGTTGCGTGTTGATCAAGTCCACCATAAGAGTAACAAAGATATTCGTCATGATTTACTAAAGGTTTAGTAAATATGATTATACTTACAAGATTAAGTGTAATTCTGAATTGATTAAAGGGTTTAGATCAATAGCATAACGAATAAGAAGAATCAAGTAGGCAGAAAGATAAAAGTTTCTCCATTCTAAGAAGAAGGGAGAGTAGCTTTTATGCTTTATGATATGTCTTAGTGATTAAGAACCATATCTCAGTTGATCCTCTGAGTAAGTCTTAGTACAATTGTATGTCTAAGAAGAGGAATCAAGAATTGAAGAAATGGTTAAATCAATAAGTCAATCATACTTCGTTCCAATAACAAGTCTTAAAGTTAAGATTGTGACAATGAGTGAAAAGTATTAAAGGTTTATAACATTCATCAAATGTGGGAAGTTGTGATGTCTTGAATAAGACAAAGGCCAACTAGTACCAATTTATGAAGTGTTTTGATAAAAACTACACTAACTCTTGAATATTTGTTTGTCAAGAAATGGTTAATGACAAGAGAATCTTATATGTCAAGGAGTCAGTGGGAGTCTTAATGGTCTTGAAAGGTTTCAAGAACAAATCAAATAAATCTTATCGATTATCACTAGCACACGAGTTGAGGTTTACAACATGTCATGTTGACATTATCTTGATTATGTGCCAATCCAATCGAGTTAATTATGCATGTGAGTTCTATGAGTTCTCATTTTGAACGCATAAAAGGCAAAGCACCTTAATCAATGAAAGGTACATTGATTTGAAAGGGTGAGATGCTTAACTACTTGGAAGACGTGGTGGGCAGCTGTGCTACCATGAGGCAAGAAATCAAGATTAAGAAAGTTCGATCCATATGAGTTTGAATTTGTCGTAAACGTTGGTTTTGACAAATTCACATGGATAGGAACATTTACACCGTTTAAAATCTAAGTGTCATAAGATTTCCTCCTTCATGAAAATGATTGTGAGGAAATGCTTTCACTAAGAAAGATTTTAAGAAGATAGTGATTGTAAAATTGCATTCTCGAATTCAATTATGGTTACGGCATCCCTTTCCATAATTTGAATTGTGAGGTTTGGCAATTAGTCTTAATTGTTTAGACACACATATGAACTATCGAAGGCAAAGGTGTATAAGTTCAAGAAGCATTGATAAAGGATTATCAAAGCACTAAGTATTAGAAACATGAACTTAAGAAATTCAATAAGTATTGTTTTCTGAAAGTTAAGATGTTTATGAATACATGTCGAAGCTAGTAGGAGCATAAGTGTTATGTTTTATAATAATCATCATGATAGTGGGAGCATAAATGTTATGATTGTATGATTATTAAGGAAAGTATTGCAAGGTTAGCAATATTAATTATAGAAAACAAGAGTCATACTTTGCAAAGTTGTAAGAGTTGAAAGGTTGTTTTACTATAATTAAGGGAGAGAATATTATGCTTCATTTCAAATCTAAAGGATTAGGTTGAGAAATGTTAATAAATTTAGTCATAGGTACAAAGTGTGTTCTTAAAATTTCGATTATGATTACGGCATCCCTCTTCACAATTCGAATTTTGAGAACATAGCAAATAAAACATTATGCGTCGTGTCCGATATGCTTCGGGTATAGGATCGATTGCAAATGCTTAATGTTTGACCATTCTAAAATTTTCCAAATGACGAGCGCATTTAGAGGGAAAAGGGACTAGAATTGGTTTTGACTAAAATAATTAAACAACTATCAAAGGACAATCCAAGTTCGACGAAGATTGGTCGCTTGTGAGTAGTTGGAAGTATAGTATTGGAAAATATGGAAATGTTTCCATATTGGATGGACCGTATCGACATCATTACGAATAGATAAGATTCTATTAAGAATGAGTTGTCATATGGAACATATGGAAGTGTGTCCATATTGGGAATTGAATATTGAGAAATCTATGATTAGATTAGAAACTTCTATGCAAAAGGATGTTCAAAGAATGTACTTTGAGTGAGAGACATCACGTCTATGGAATTGTTTTGTAACAATCTCCGATAGAGGACTTCGTAATATCATTGGCAATAGTCTTTATGACTTTGGTGCAGTGACATTACGAAAGGATAAGTTGCATAGAATGTTAGAATCTAGCATATTCTATAAGTAACAAGAATTTGATATTCTTTAACTTATGAAAAACGGATTTGGAGTTGTGAAATGAGAAGGATTGGAAATGTGTTCAATGTGATCTATTTCACAAAGTAAGAACCATAGGTAAACATTGTGTGCATGCTAGGAGCATGGGACAAGTGTTGGAATTCAAGTAAGAAGTTGATTACCCGAAACGACAAATAATGAGTAATCGATATGGTGATAAATAAAAGGAGTTTTATTTATACTCAAAGGATTGAGGCCATATGGGATTAGTATTATTCTTGTGTTTCACATTTGCATGTTTTGACTTCCAGAATAATTGAGTTTATTAAGAATAATCGAATTATTCAAACGGGCCACAGTCGTTCATATGTTGGAAGTAGATATGAATGAAGACTGTCGTGAATTGGTGTGTGGATTGTCTAAAAGAGTATTAGACATAAGCAAATGTTTGCTACAACGTTCATGAGTGCTTATGAATGTGATTTGAGCATTGGATTAGACCCACGCTCACTTGGATCACTCCATGAATTGTATCACGAGTGATTGGTGAGACGATAACATCTTATATTCTTGAAACCGAGATGTGTGAGTTGTATCTTGCGAATCGGTTGCACATTGATAATATGTAAACGCACCAGTAACTTGGTGTTATAAAACATATTGTTGTGTGTGATTCGGTGCGTGAGTACAAGCAAGCATTGTATCAAAGTTTATCCGTTCCTTTTATCCAAAGTAGGATAAAAGCGATATCTTTGGGCCCCTCGATGGTTTAGTGATGACAAACGTAAATGCTCGGCCGGGCTAGGGCTAATTTGATTTGTTCAATTAGTCAGTCGTCATAAATCGGGAATCGAGATATAGTACAAAGAGAATGATTTGAAATCATATCTCATATGATATCTAGAATGGAGGAATATATGATCCCTTATCTAAGGACACGCGTATTTGATATGATCAGAGTTGACAGCGGCTTTGGAAAGCTACGATTGCAGATCGGGATCCGAAGTCATACGCAGAATAGTTATTAGACTTATCCAAGTGGGAGACTGTTGGATTAGTGTCTAAGTCCATAACTATTTTGGTATGTACTTGACCCGATGGTGCATGGTCCTTTTGGGTTGCCTTCACCAAAGCAACTTGATTGGAGAAATGAATAAAGAGAGAGAGGATAATATGATTTATTAATATGTTATAAGAATAATATATTAAAGGAGAAATCATATTTGTTTAATTAATATTGGTCAATAATTAATTAAGAATTAGTTTTGTGATCATATGTAATTAATTAAACTAGAGGGGCTGAATTGTAATTATGTGATAGTTACAAAATAAGGTAAGGATTATCTTTTATATATGGTGGACGAATTTAAGGTTGGAAAGCCTTAGAATTCGAGTATGATAAGGATTCATGGATTATCTTATTGGTTGCTTAATGGATAATCAACTAGATAAGGATAATGACTGAAACCCTATCTCTACACCTATATAAACAACCCCAAGGTCATGAATTCGGGTATCCCTTCCCAAGAAGTCCAAAACACGAATTCTAACCTCCCTCCTCTCTCTATATACCTTCTCCACTTGCTTATGGTGTTTGTGAGCCATTAGAGGAGTGACACTTGTGACTCTTTGCTTTCCAAGGTCAATTCAAGGAGGAATTGGATTGTTATTGCTATATAACAATCAAGGTATGTTCTTAAACCTATTTACATGTGAATTCTGATTTCCATATGCTAGTATTAGGGTTCAAAGTCTTGGATTCAAAGTATGTACAATAGAGAAACCTAGATCCGAGCTTTAGGGTTTGTATGAGCACATAGGATGTCTTATGACCAAAAACCCATCAATTTCAAACTTATTTACAACTGTGTTTCAAACGATGCTTTCCTTATACTCAAAACTGTTTTATCATACTTATGCCTTTAAATTGTTTTATTGATTGACATCAAGTCGATCTTTTCTTAAAAATAATACTTATATTTCAAATGTCTTACAAAATTTATTTATGCTTTTATATTATAAATTGCATGCCTCTATATGTATAGTTACATAAGAAATGTTTAAAAGACTTAGGAAGACTATCCACCCTATTTCCTTTTCACGCCTTGAGATGTGGTCTGGTGGGACATTGGGTATTTGTCCGAAGGTCGTTTAAAGATTTGTTATATATCATATGTACATATATAGTCATAAAAGGTCTTTCCAATTCATCCTATGCCCTTGGGTAGCAAGGGTATACATCCACGTCCATACGTACTACATAGATTACTAGTAAGCTACCATATGGGTAGTTCAGGGAGATACTAGAACCATTACTAGAACGCGATATCATACAATGAGTCAGTTCATTCATGAGTCAATACTTTATAGAACATTACTGTACAATACATATACATCTATACTAGGACGAGAACATATACAATTATACTAGAACGCTTACATGACAATACTTGCTAGATAGAGAGAACACACATTTCAGCTAGCACACATAGAACATTTCAGTACACCATTATACAATTACATGATCACACTTACATAAGTACAATTACATGATCACACTTACATGAGTACGCTCACATATACATATACATATACATATACATATACATATACATATACATATACATAGAACAGACGTCACTAGGGGCTATAACTAAGAACCAGTTCAGGATCTAACTATACTGATAAATCACACTACAATTGTGATTGGTATATCGAGTATACATGATCATAGTAATGTGGATGCTCACGGCTTGCATTCATGCAGGGGTCGTGAGTAGGTCCTAAAATCCCTTTGATAGGGAGCGAAACAGTCTGGGATCTAGACATCACATTATACCTTATCCCTCAAATAAGGCAAGTTGAGTATCGATGTATTGATATATATATATATATATATATATATATATATATATATATATATATATATATATCCATATATATATCCAAATACTGTGGTACTTGGAAATATTACCCTAGACTTATGGTAATAGGTACGGTTGTAGTCCGACACTACACCATAGTACCATTTCTTCCTATTACATTCACTTGGTGAATTCTTCATAGGAAGCACGGTAATGTAGTTACTATCTGTTGATAAATAGTAGCCTCTTAGAGCTACGATTGAGTACTACGTTAATTTTTCCAGTACATATTTTAGTGATAACCTCACTTAAACATAAATGTACAAACTATATTTTTGGATAATGATAGTTATATTTTGGAAAAACACATACTCTTACAAGAGACACACACACAGACCAGTTAGGTCTTGGGAGAAGACACCTTCACATACTAGAAGGAATCATAGGGATTCTAGGGTTTTTCAAACACTTACAATTCATATACATTTACAAATTCTTATAATACATAGACTTACAAATACTTACATACAAATTAAGACACTAAATGCTTATGATCTCACCAGCTTTAAAGCTGATACTCGTTTTCAAAATTACTTGTATCCTCAGGTCATCATAGACAGGTACCGATGCAAGGAGAAAGGAAGATGAAGCTTATTCAAGACTTATCTTTCATTTTGATTTATGCTTTAGTGTTTATCAAAATTTGACAGAATACAATTGTATAATAATTATTATATTAATGCAATGGATGATGTTGTTGCTTGTTTACTACTTTACATTGTTGTTGATATTAAACATGACGTCCTCCGCCCCAGAATGTTTCCGCCGTTCTTGGTTTTGGGGTGTGACAATCATACTCATTTCACAACTCCCAATCCTTATCACAAGTGTAAGAATATCAAATTCTTGCCACTTATAGAATATGCTAGATTCTAACATTTTATGCAATGATCCTTTCGTAAAGTCATAGCTCAAAATCATCAATACTTGGCCAATCTCTATCAGAAACAATTCTATAGATATGATTGTTGGGTTTTGAGCATTCTAACACTTCCTAAGTGTACATGCAACCCTAATAAACCTTGGATCTATGTTTGTCTAAGATACATGCAAATAATTATTTTTCCAAGGCTTATATCTTAACTAGCATGGCATGGGGAACTTGAATCAAATAAAGCTAGTAGAAACACTTACCTTGTAGTTGTAGTTGATTGCTTGGAGTTCTTGAGCCTAGCACCAATAATGTGGATGCCTCAAATGAAAGTCATAAATCACCACAAACTTGGAACTTTGAGAGAATAATCACCACTTCTTGAAATCGGCCCTCACCTCCACAAGTGTCAACTAGTGTGATTTCAAGAACCAAAGCCTCCTTTATATAGTGTGGTGGATTAGGGTTACATCCATGTAAACCCTAATACCCATGTCTCTTCATTTCCATGAGATCCATGGGTTAAAGCTCCATGGAGTATCCATGGACTTCTCCATCCAAGCCTAGCCCATTCCAAATAAGCATAAGCCCACACTATATAAATATAGAAGCCCATATTTAATTAGTAATATCTTTGATCACTAAATTAATCCTAGATTAATTATAGATCACTACTAATTAAATAATATGATCTTATATTAATATATTAGAACTTATAATATATTAATAAATCATAACTTGTACTATTCTCAAATATTATCCATAAATTGTTCGGGTGAAGTGCAACCCAAATGGACCCTGTCGGGCCGGGTCAAGTATATACCAAATATAGTTATGGACTTAGACACTATATCCAACAATCTCCCACTTGGATAAGTCTAGTAACTATATTTGCAAGTATAACTTCAGGAACCGATCAGCACTCGTAGCTCTTTAAACTCTGTTGAACTAGAACGCGCCATTTAGATAAGTGATCATATAATCCTCTGTTCTAGATATCAGCCGGACAAACACATGGAACATTGTCTTACTTATTGTCCAACATTTGTTTCCTGATTTCCGATTTGTTTGACATAGAACTTAACTGAACACATCAATTTAGTTCTGACCGGGCCCGGTACATAGGTCAAAACAAAATCATCGGGGGGCCCAGATATCAGCTTCTAATCCAAGAAGGAACAGATAAACTTCGACTCATATGTTTGTTCTACCACTCATTGAATTACACACAAAGGCAAGTTTTATAACATCGAGTTACCAATGCGTTTACGTACAATCAATGCATAACCAACTCGTAAGTAACAAATCATATCTCTAGGTTTGAAGACTTATATGATATTACCGTTTCACGATCACTCGAGATAAAATTCCATGAAGTGATTCCAGTGAGCGTGGGTTGAGTCCAATGCTCAGAACTTATGAGCACTCATGATTTTTGTAGCCTTGTCCAACACCATAGACCTCTACAACCCATCATGACAGTCTTGATTCATACCTACTTCCGACATATGACCGACTGTGGAGGTTTGAATAATATGTTATACCAAACAAAAATTATTCTGGAAGTCAAAACATGCAAAAGAAATATAGTAAAAGATCGACAAGAGATAGTAACACTTTACTCATAAATAAAACACCTTTTATTCATCATCAAATGTCAATTACACTTTACAAATTTCCGGGTTATCTAACTACTAAAACTTATATCATCCTTCAGCCCTATGCTCCGAGCATGCTGGAGATGCTTAACCCTACTCAGTCCCTTCGTGAGGGGATCTGCTGGGTTCTCATCCGATGATACCCTCTTCGCCATGAAGTGTCCTTCTTCGATTCGATGTCTAATAAAATGGTATTTTCTGTCGATGTGTCTGGATCTCCCGTGATCCCTTGGTTCCTTGGCTAAGGCAACCGCACTATTGCTGTCACATAAAATCTCCATTGGCTCTTTTATAGCTGGTACAAATCCAAGGTCTCCGATGAAGTTCTTTAGCCATATCGCCTCTTTTGCTGCTTCGCTTGCCGCTATATACTCTGATTCACAAGTAGAATCAGCCACTGTCTCCTGCTTGGAACTCTTCCAAGAGATTGCTCCTCCGTTTAGGGTAAAGACCCAGCCTGACTGAGAGCGGAAATTATCCCTATCAGTCTGGAAGCTATCATCACTATACCCTACAACTCTCAAGTCATCACTCCCACCGAAGGTAAGGACCCAGTCCTTAGTCCTTCGTAGGTACTTGAGGATATTCTTTACCGCAGTCCAGTGTTCCTTGCCAGGGTTCGCCTAATACCTGCTAACCATGCTCAAAGCAAAGGCTACATCAGGCCGAGTACACGTCATGGCATACATGATCGATCCTACAGCTGAAGCATAAGGAAATCGACTCCTTTCTGCTATCTCAGTCTCAGTACTAGGGCTTTGTGTCTTACTCAATCTGGCGTTACACTGAATGGGTAACTCTCCTTTCTTGGAGTTATGCATGTTGAATCTTTTCAACACTTTGTCCAAGTAGGTACTTTGACTAAGTCCAATTAGTCTTTTACTCCTGTTTCTCAAAATCTTTATCCCTAGGATATAGGCAGCTTCACCAAGGTCCTTCATAGCGAAACACTTCCCAAGCCAGGACTTAACTTCCTGCAGGGTTGGGATGTCATTTCCTATGAGTAGTATGTCATCCACATACAGTACCAAAAAGCTGACTATGCTCCCACTAGCCTTGATATAGACACAAGATTCATCTTCACTCCTTGAAAAGCCAAATTCCTTGACTTTCTCATCAAAGTAAAGATTCCACCTGCGAGGTGCCTGTTTCAATCCATAAATGGATTTCTCGAGTTTACACACTCTATTAGGGTACTCTGTACTGACAAACCCCTCTGGCTGAACCATGTAAACATCCTCAGCCAACTTTCCATTAAGGAAAGCGGTTTTGACATCCATTTGCCATATTTCATAATCATGAAATGCAGCTATGGCCAACAGAACCCGAATAGACTTAATCTTGGCTACTGGAGAAAAGGTCTCATCATAGTCCACTCCAGGAATTTGAGAGAAGCCCTTTGCAACCAGTCTAGCCTTATAAGTGTGTACATTACCATCCATGTCGGTCTTCTTCTTGAAGATCCATTTGCACCCTACAGTCTTACGACCAGGTACATTCTCATCCAAGTTCCAAACTTGATTGTCATACATGGATTGTATCTCGCTATCCATGGCCTCTTTCCATTTAGCAGCCTCAAGGCCTGCCATGGCTTCCGTGTAGCTGTTAGGTTCATCCAGACCTACTAGTGTCTCATCACTAATAAGTGTCTCACCTTCCGCACTAATATGGAATCCATAATAATGCTCAGGTGCATTCCTAACTCTCGTGGAACGCCTAAGAGGTATAGGCACATCAGTTGGCTCAACTGGAGTTTCCTCCTCAAGTTGAGGGCTAGGGTTTGAAGTTCCTTCACCACTTGACTCTTGAATTTCTTCAAGATCAATTTGCCTCCCACTGTTTCCTTGGCTTATAAATTCTCTCTCTCGAAAAACTCCTCTTCTTGCTACAAAGACCACATTATCACTAGGTCTGTAGAAGAGGTAACCAAAGGATTGTTGTGGGTAGCCGATGAAAATACACCTCTCGCTTCGGGGTTCGAGCTTATCATGAGTCTCGCGTCTCACGAAAGCCTCACAACCCCAAATCTTGATGTGGTCTAGCTTAGGTACTTTACAGTTCCACATCTCGTGAGGAGTTTTGGAAACTTTCTTTGTAGGGACAAGATTAAGAATATGGGCGGCAGTCTCTAAGGCATACCCCCAGAATGAAATTGGTAGCGTAGCTCGACTCATCATGGAACGAACCATGTCCAACAAGGTTCGATTACGCCTCTCAGCCACACCATTCAACTGTGGTGTCCTAGGAGGTGTCAATTGTGAGATAATCCCACATTCCCTAAGATAGTCGAGGAACTCTGAACTAAGATACTCACCTCCTCGATCGGATCGAAGCATCTTAATGTTCCTGCCCAATTGATTCTCGACTTCCTGTTTAAATTCCTTAAACTTCTCGAACTCTGACTTATGCTTGATTAAGTAGACATATCCATATCTACTGTAATCATCAGTAAAAGTCAAATAATAACGATTAGCATCCCTTGTGGCACGTTTGAATGGTCCACACACATCCGTGTGTATAAGGTCCAACAAACCTTCACCCCTCTTACACGAGCCTGTGAAGGGTGACTTTGTCATTTTTCCAAGTAAGCATGATTCGCAACTATCATCTGACTTTAGGTCAAACGACTCCAAGACCCCATCCTTTTGGAGTTGGCCTATGCATTTCTTTCTTATATGTCCAAGATGACAATGCCATAACGATGCTTTATCCAAGTTATTATTATTAGTAGAATCAATACACAAAACATTATTTCCTAAGTTATCTACAACAGATACAGCATCATACACACCATCACAAGGTAATGCTTTAAAATAAAAGACATTATTATAGAAAGCATCAATAGAACCAACTTCATTATTAAATGAAAAGGTAAACCCTTGTTTGTACAAAGCATGAAAGGAAATAATATTTCTTGCCATTCCTGGCGAATAACAACATTTATTCAATTCTAAATTAAACCCACTACTTAGCGATAAAGTATAAACTCCAATCTTGGTGACAGGTGAAACTTTCCTATTCCCCATGATCAAGTTTATTCTTCCTTGCTCCACATTCTCACTTCTTCTTAGTCCCTGCAAGTCACAAAAAATATGAATACCGCAACCGGTATCAAGGACCCAAGATTTAGAATGGGGTGAGTTATTAGAAATGATAGTGTAAATACCTGCATGGTTGGGTTTGACTTTCCCATCCTTCACATCCTGCTAGTATTTTGGGCAGTTCCGCTTCCAATGAGACTTGTCATGGCAATAGAAGCATTCAGCCTCTTTTGGGGTCAGAAGAAGGAGTGATGGAACCTTTTTTGGTTCCACTTGAAGAAGAGCCATCAAGGGTCCGAGCCTTGGTACCTTTCGAGGACCTCTTTCTCTTCCTCCATCGACCTTTCCCAATTGCCAAAACCGGAGTTGAGTTTGGAGTAGGAGTGATAGCAACCGACTTCCCCTTAATACCTGATTCTGCGGTCTTGAGAAGTCCCTGAAGTTTGCTGAGTGTGACCTCTTCCTTATTCATGTGATATGTCATGCGGAATTGATCATAGCACGATGGTAAGGAGTGCAAAATGATATCTATTGCAAGATCCTCAGGGAAGTTCACATTAAGCTTCAGCAAACGATCCACATACCTTTGCATTTTCTACATGTGGCTCGTGACGGATTCCCCGTCCTTCATCATGGTTGTTATCATGGAGCAGATGATTTCATACCTCTCTTGTCTTGCACTTTGATGGTATCTTTCCATCAAATCTTGGTGCATTTCATAAGGGTAGAAATCCTCATAAGACTTTTGGAGTTCCGATGTCATCGTGGCCATCATGATGCAAGCCACTTTCGTAGCATCCCTTTCATGTGCCCGAAAGTCAGCGATCTCCTGAGGAGTTGTAGTGGTCTCATCGATCTCCTTAAGCTCCTTGTCAAGGACATATTCTTTGTCCTCGTAGCGGGTAATCATCCTGATGTTTCTGATCCACTCATTGAAGTTGGATCCATCAAAGGTGACTTTTCCACACAAGTTCATAAGGGTAAAGGAGCCATTAGGATTAGAGCCAGAAGCATTGTTGGAAGACATCTGAAGAGAAGAGAACAAGATTAGTTTAGATATAAGAGAGTCCTTAATAAAACACCCAAATGTAATATTAAGGCTAGGATCCAATCACAATATAATATAACTTAGAAGAGGTATGCCGTAATCTAAGCTATACCATATTTGAAAGGTATGTGAATGACGATTCACCAATTTCCACCACGAAAACCAGAATATTAGGTTTTGATTGGTTCTTAGAAATTCCTAGATTCTTTGAGATTCAATGAATTTTTCAAAGGCATGTTTCAATCTCGAGTGTGCCCTCCAGGTTTTGTGACTGGGATGCCGAGGATCACAAAACGAGGTGTGAAGTAACCATGCAAATCACTTGGTACCCTTAAGGTTTATCACTCAATCGATGTGCCGGTAAACCACACACGCTCCATCGATACTATAATAAACCCTAAGTCACCCTTTACCTACCTTGTTAAGTCCATGTTAGTGTGCCGGTTAACCACACACGCTCCACCAACGACTTAATCAAAGTGTAAAGTGTGATTTCATGGATTAGCACCTTATTCACATTTTTCCTAAAGTAACTAAGATTAGGAATTTAATAAAACATTTAGTTACTTTGTACTATTCATCATACTTTGAATGAGAATTTATAAGTCCTTGTCTTACCCGTTCGGCTAACGACCCTCCACCGGTCAAGCAAGCGGTGGGTGAGAGTGGACACCCATTAAGTCACCATTTTATAGGCAACAACCTTATACCCACCTTATAGACCGGCTTCGTGAATGAGGCGTACTAGCGGTAAGACGACTTTGTTCTTATACATATATATAATTATTAAATCATAATAATATAAGTATAAGGGTTGAATTTTAACTTTTAAAATTCTACGGGTTGGAACTAAAGTTTTAACTTCACTTTACTTGTTCCAAAACTTGAGGGCAAGTTTTGTAAACTTTCAAAACTTTTCATATCTTGTAACTTATGAGTTTAATAGAGTAATAAAGTGAAGACTCTTCACTTTTCTAACTCTTGTGTTCTTTTAATGGTTTTCAATCCAAGAGACTTTTGGTTTTCCATAACTTGAGGACAAGTTATGGACTCCATTAAATCACATTATGATCAAGAATTAGTCTACCACATAGGTTACACATAATTCCTATGATCATCTAAACATCATAAGAACAAGATCATGAACATGAACTCTTTCATATATCAAAATCACACTTAATCTTTGTAATTTTGATAACTAGTTGTTGTAAATGAGTTAGAAAAGACATTACACCTTCTAAAACAAGTTTTCAAGTACCAAAACAGTTTAGGGTAAGGTTTCTAATCCATTTCCAGCAACTAAAGTCGAAAAACTACACTCTGTCGACCCTACTCGCCGAGTGCATGAACCTACTCGACAAGTAGGTTGAAGATACAAGTGAACTCGGCGAGTCCCCCCATGGACTCGGCGAGTCCATCTGACAGACAGCAAGATTTCGACTTTTTCAAGCATATTGCAACAAGTATCAAACAAACAAACCTGGCTCTGGTACCACTGTGGAGTTTTGAGCATTCTAACACTTCCTAAGTGTACATGCAACCCTAATAAACCTTGGATCTATGTTTGTCTAAGATACATGCAAATAATTATTTTTCCAAGGCTTATATCCTAACTAGCATGGCATGGGGAACTTGAATCAAATAAAGCTAGTAGAAACACTTACCTTGTAGTTGTAGTTGATTGCTTGGAGTTCTTGAGCCTAGCACCAATAATGTGGATGCCTCAAATGAAAGTCACAAATCACCACAAACTTGGAACTTTGAGAGAATAGTCACCACTTCTTGAAATCGGCCCTCACCTCCACAAGTGTCAACTAGTGTGATTTCAAGAACCAAAGCCTCCTTTATATAGTGTGGTGGATTAGGGTTACATCCATGTAAGCCCTAATACCCATGTCTCTTCATTTCCATGAGATCCATGGGTTAAAGCTCCATGGAGTATCCATGGACTTCTCCATCCAAGCCTAGCCCATTCCAAATAAGCATAAGCCCACACTATATAAATATAGAAGCCCATATTTAATTAGTAATATCTTTGATCACTAAATTAATCCTAGATTAATTATAGATCACTACTAATTAAATAATATGATCTTATATTAATATATTAGAGCTTATAATATATTAATAAATCATAACTTGTACTATTCTCAAATATTATCCATAAATTGTTCGGGTGAAGTGCAACCCAAATGGACCATGCCGGGTCGGGTCAAGTATATACCAAATATAGTTATGGACTTAGACACTATATCCAACAATGATGTCTCTCACTCAAAGTACATTCCTTTGAAGATCCTTCTTGCATAAAAGTTTCTAATCTAGACATAGATTCCCAATAATCAGCTCCCAATATGGAAACATTTCCATATTTACCATATGACAACTCATTCATAATAGAATCTTATCTATTCATAATAATGTCGATATTGTCCATCCAATACCATACTTCTAACTACTCACAAGCGACCAATCTTCAGCGAGCTTTGTATCTTCCTTTGATAGTTGTTTAATTATCTTAGTCAAAACCGATTCTTGCCCTTTTTCCCTCTTAATGCGCTAGACATTTGGAAAATTTTAAAATGGTCAAATATTATAGCATTTGCAGGTGATCCTATACTCGAAGCGTATGGGACACGATGCATAATGTCTTACATAAAGATATGATACTTTATCAATCTTCTGCCATAAAATCTTATGTGTCACGTTCTTATAATTCGATACTTTAGAATGGTCAAATATTATAGCATTTGCAATCGATCGTATACCCGAAGCGTATGGTACACGATGCATAATGTCTTACATAAAAATACGATACTTTATCAATCTTCTGCCATAATATCTTATGTGTCACGTTCTTATAATTCGAATTATGAAGAGGGATACCATAATCATAATTGAAAATTTGAGAACGCACTATGTATCCTTGACTAGATTTTTTAACATTCCACAACCTACGCCTTTAGATTTGAAATGAAGCATAATATTCTGTCCCTTAATTATAGCAAAACAACTTTTCAACCCTTACGACTTTGCAAAGTATAACTCTTGTTTTCTATAAATAATATTGCTAACTTGAAATACTTGCCATAATAATCATACAAGCATTACATTTATGCTCCCACTATCATGATGATTATTATCATATAAGCATAACACTTATGCTCCCACTAGCTTTGACATGTATTCAGAAAACAGCTTAACTTCCATAAGTTCATATTTCTAATACCTAATGCTTTGATAATCCTTTATGTAAGCTTCTCAAATTTATACAAATTTGCCTTAGATAGCTCATATGTGTGTCTAAACAATTCAGACTAATTGCCAAATCTCACAATTTGAATCATGGAAAGGGATACCGTAACCATAATCGAATTCAAGAATACAATTTTTACAATCACTATCTTCTTAAAATCTCTCTTAGTGAAAGCATTTCCTCACAGTCATTTTCATGAAGAAGGGAATCTTATGACACTTAGATTTTAACGGTGTATGTGTCTTATCCATGCGAATTTGTCAAAACCAAAGTTTGCGACAAATCCAAACTCATATGGACCGAACTTTCTCAATGTTGATTTTTTGCCTTATGAGTTCCAAGTAGTTAAGCAGCTCATCCTTTCCTATCAATGTACTTTTCATTGATCAAGGTGCTTGCCTTTTATGCGTTCAAATGAGAACTCATAGAACTCATATGCATAATTAACTCAATTGGAACAGCACAGAAACAAGATAGTGACAACACGATAGGTTGTGAACCTCAATTCGTGTGCTAGTGATGGTCGATAAGGTTTATTCTTGATTAGTTCTTGAACTTTTCAAGACCATTAAGACTCCCACTGACTCCTTGACATATAAGATTCTCTTGTCAATAAACATTTGTCGACAAACAAATATTCAAGAGTTAGTGTAGCTTTTATCAAGACAAAACACTTCACAAAATTGGTCCTAGTTGGTCTTTGTCTTATCGAAGACATCACAACTTTCCACATTTGATGAATGTTATAAACCTTCTTAAGACTTGCCACTCAATCTCACAATCTTAACTCTAAGACTTGTTTTTGGAACAAAGTATGATTGACTTCTTGATTTAACCATTTCTTCAATTCTTGATTCCTCTTCTCAGACATACAATTGTACTAAGACTCATTTAGAGGATCAATTGAGATATGGTTCTTAATCATTAATACCTATCATAAAACATAATAAAAGGTACTCTCCCTTCTTCTTAGAATAGAGAAACTTTTATCTTTCTGCCTACTTGATTCTTCTTATCCATTCTGCTATTGATTGAAACTCTTTCAATCAACTCAGAATTACACTTAATCTTAGAAGTATAATCATATTTACTAAACCTTTAGTAAATCATGATGAATA
Organism: Lactuca serriola; assembly: GCF_051521515.1. Lineage (NCBI taxonomy): Eukaryota > Viridiplantae > Streptophyta > Magnoliopsida > Asterales > Asteraceae > Lactuca > Lactuca serriola. The sequence continues at coordinate 338,035,594 of NC_136415.1, read as the reverse complement.
TCTTTGTTATTATTGTGGTGGACTTGATCAACACACAACTTTGTGTACTCGATCTCCTAGTCCGTCACTTGACATTTTGTCAACGAATTAGTCTAATTTCCAAATATCAAATTTCTCATTCATCATGCAACCAAGTTGCATGATTCCAAGTCTCTGTCTAGTTGAAACTTGGGAGATGATAAACTCTCCCTATTTGGTAAATTCTTGACATTTCCACAAATAACATAATCCATTAGTGCTAATAACTAAAACATTCAAACATCAATTTTTCATACACGCCATTGCTAGAATAAATAATTAATATAAAATAAAAATTTATTTTATTGTGGAAAAACTTGTCCTTACAATGAAATTCAATTGAAAACTATGTTAATACATATTTCATAGCAATCTATTCTAACTCCAAGTAGTAGCTCAAAGTTCTAATCTTCAAGCAATGCGATCGAAATCCATTTCTTCACGATTAGATTCAACTCACTTCTTCCCTTAAGCTTCCTCTCTTTTCTTCGTTGCTATAAAACATCAAAATATAATCTTATTACATCATGTATTAAGAATCTAGAATAGGAACTTAAAAGAGTTAGTTAATGGATTTTACCTAAAGTAGAGCCATGCATCTTGACTCTCCCATCTCTTAGATTTCTCAGGTAGTTAGGGCAGCTTCGTCTCCAATGCCCCTTCTCTTGGCAACAAAAGCGAATGGACTCCTTTGGCACAGCACATCGGACAATCATAGAATTAGTTCTTTCTAGACTTCCGATGTTGCCAATGCCCATTGCAGTTTGGGAGTTTGACTCACCAGACACATTTGCTTGACCAGCACGCCAAATCATTGCTGATTCAGCATCTATAAGCAAATAGGTGAGATCAATGAGGGTCACGTCATGATGCATCATATAGTACTCTCTAACGAACTCACTATATGATTCAGGAAGTGACTGAAGAACCCAATCAACAGCCAACTCGCCTGAACTCTCGACACCCAACATCCTTAACCTATCGATGTGTGACTTCATCTCTAAGACATGTGCACACACAGGTTTCCCATCTTCATGTTTACTTGCCAAAAGGGCTTGAGTGAGTTTGAAATTTTCAAGGCTTCGAACTTGTGGGTTAGGGAGAATAATTGGAGGAGGTGGAGGAAGTGAAGCATGATCTCTTGTTCCTCGATCATATTGCGGAATATCATCTTCGTTTGGAAAGCTTGTTCCATGGGATTTGGGAAGACCAAGATTGTCATAACTAGACATCTACAAAACGGGACAAAATTCAAGTTAAGTTGATTAGAATCCTTGATGTGACACCCAAATGAAACATCGAGGCTAAGATCCAACACAATACTCTACAACCTAGAAGAGGGATGCCGTAGTCTAGTTGCAGAATATTTGAAGGTAGGTAAATGACGATTTACCAATTCCACCATGAAAAACGAAAAGGAAACTTAAGTTTCAAATGTATTGAAAACTCCTAGATCTTTTGAGATTCATTGAAGTTTTCAATGGCATGTTTAAATCTCGATATGCCCCTCGATTTGTGACTGGGATGCCGAGGATCACAAACCAGGGTGTCAATAACCATGCAAACTTACATGGTGCCTCCAATGTTACAGTCACCTATTCGTTGTGCCGATTAACCACACACGCTCCACCGAACTATGGCAAACATTGAGTCACGCTTTGCTACCTTTGCTACCTTTGCTTAGAGCCATTTAGTGTGCCGGCTAACCACACGTGCTCCACTAACGTCTTCACAAGGGCACAAAGTGTAATTTCATGGAATTGCATCAATTCACTTTTGCCTAAAGTAACTAAGATCAGGAATTTTGTAAAACATTTAGTTACTTTATACTTCATTATACTTTTAACGGAAAGGGTTTGCCCTATCCTACCCGCTCGGCTAACGACCCTTCACCAATCAAGGAAGCGGTGGGTGAGAGAGGACACCCATTAAATGGCCATTTTATAGGCCATAACCTTATGCCCCCTTATAGATTGGCTTCATGAATGAGGCCTACTAACGGTAAGACTACCATTTAAGTTATACATATATAATATTAGACTTTTAATGTGATACATAGTATAAGGGTGTATTTTACACTTTTAAAATACTAGGTGGTTTAATTTTATAAATTACACTTTTAGTTTAATTAAATATAAACCATATCATTATGGATTTATTAACTCTCTTTTAATTATACACTTAATTAATTTAATAAAAACATAAGGGTGTAATTTGAACTTTTTAAAATTAGGGTTTTAGAATTTAGACTTTTTCAAAATTAAACAATTTAAATTCCAAAACTTGAGGGCAAGTTTTGAAAGTTTTCAAAACATAAGCAAGAACATTCTAGATCAAATTACAAATAATATTAATTAACCAATTAATTAGTAATTATCTAAATATGACATAATTCAATTTCTTGCAAGATAATCTATCAAATAATTCAAATAAATCAAGTTTATCACACAAGGAAATGATTATCTAATTAATTTGACTATTATCTTTTATTTTGGTAAGGATATGTTTTAAATTAAACAATTAATTTAATCTAATCTCTTAAATCCCCTAGATTTCGAAATTATGGGATGGGATAAATCAAAACCTTTAATTACCAAATTTAAACATTTAAAGGATAATTACAAGAGATAACTTTATCCAAATCCCTAAAATTTAGGATCTAAACTTGGGAAGGAGGCAATTTCGAAATCCAAGGGTTGGATAACCCTAGATTTCAAAATCTTGGAGGCTAAGGAAAGGGTTTAAAACCCTATCAAAAAATCGCCAACAAGGGTTTTGCAACCCTAATTACGAAAATTACCAAGCCCTGGGGTTTACTAGCAATAAACCCTAATTTGTCAAGTTCATATATTTGAATAATGCTAATTGAAAACAAAAACCAATGGCTCTGATACCACTGATGGGTTTTGTACAAACAATCCTATGTGTGCATGCAACCCTAGAGTTGGATCTATGTTTTCACTATTAGTTATACAACTTTATGAACACAAAAAGAAACCTCGCATGCAACTATTATTTTCGAAATTCATATATAAAAGTAGAATACATACCTTTTGTTGTTATATAGCAATAACAACTAGTTCCTTGAATTTCCTTAGCTCTTGAAAGCAAGTACCACAAGTGTAGTACCTCTAATGGCTCACAAACACACTAGGTGAAAGGATGAATATGGGAGAGAGGAGAGAAGGGTATCTTGCCCTAAATTTCGTCCCTTTTAGGTTTTCCCAAGGCTTAGACGAAGTCTTAGTGCCTTAGGGTGCTACTTATACTTAAGGCTAACTAGGGTTTCAAGGTGTAAACCCTAATCACTTAGCTTAGGGCCTAAGCAAGTCCATGGACTCCTTTCCTTAAGCCCATGGACGAAAACTCCTAGATCCTTCTAGGATTCTCGCTCAAGCCTTAATAAAGTCGATCCAATGGCCCAAAGCCTCAACTATTGAATAATTACAAAATAGGCCCTAAACTTTCAGTCAGTTCCTTTAATCCTAAAATTAATTCTAAATTAATTTCTGATTAAATACTAATTAATAATATGATTCCAAATTAATATATTATTCATATAATATATTAACAAATCATATTTATACCCTAATTTATTATTCTTAACAATAAACCAGCCTCTCTTGTGACAACCCGAAATTTCCATTATGTACAAAGATTATCAAGTCAATAGAAGTTAGAACACAGTCGTAGTAAATTTTAAGACTTTTCCGTAAATAGTTTGAGTATTTTAGGATTTACACTTAAGAAGATATCAGGATAGTGGATGCACTAGGGTTTTGTGCAACTCTGTTATTCCAAAACCTTATAACATTAGAGTTCATTTCGTGAATAAAATATTTTCTTCCAAAAATCCCAGGACTATATATAGAATTCTGAGCCACATTTATTCATTAGTTACATTTCCAACTAGAGAAAAGTCATTTTCTCTCTCACGGATCTTCGGGCTTTCATCCCAAACTGTGAGTACCTCTCTCTAGTTGTATTATATGGCTTACTATGTGCTTGTTAACCTAGAATTCATAACAAAACAACATGATTTAATAGTTCACGGCCCAAGAAGTCCTTGGACCGTGAACCCTTCTTTAAGGGGAAAAAATGATGACTAGTCCTTTCCTTATGCAATGAAACTATGCTAGGCTTGTATGTTAGTGTTTATAGGACTAGAAATCACCCATGAACACCAAGAGTAAGGTGTTCACGGCCCAAGAAGTTCTTGGACCACAAACTCCAAACTCAAGGGCCAAAGGGTGCCTTAATCACCCCTAAAGCCTTGGACAATTACCTTGATTTACTCCTAGTTAATTTAAGGACCTTAAATCACCAAAAACCCATCCCCATGAGAGATTACGGCCGTAATCTCTAAGGGAAATGGTCCCAGGGCCGTAAACTGCTCAAAGGAGTGTATTTATGCCCTAAACCCTTCCAAGGATAAATCCATCAAGTAGGAATGCTTCTAGGGGTCATTTAGAACTCTAAAACACCAAATGACATAAGACCTAGAAGCTTACAGCCGTAAAATCAAGCGTTTATGACTGTAAACTCCTTGTGTGAGGTTTATTGGAGAGTAAACTCATGTATGGGGTCCTTTGGAACCCTAAACCCACTAGCCTTGTCCTACAACAACTTAGATGCAATCCTTAGGGCTTATAACACTTATATAAAGTGTTTATCATGTTCTAGGATGTCTTAAAATTTTCAATTAGTAGTTTAATACTAATTGGGTGCATATATGTGTGTGATTATATGTTCTTTTGGATCATAGTGTGTGTACAAGTCCTCACTTGACACCTAACAATCCTACACCGTTCAGTTCATCCAAACCACCATCTTCAGGTGAGTTAATACCTCTTAATCAATGTTTTAAATGAATTTAAATGCTTTAATGGGTGGGGGGATACAAGTAGAAAACAACATGTTATTAAATCAATCATAGGTATTTATAACTGTGTTTTCATCCCACTGATTTCACATGCTTCAAAATGTGATGTATGAAATGGTTTTGTATCTTAAAAATACCATGTTATCAAAAGTATTACGTTTGAAATGTTTATGAAAATGACATCAAGTCATTATTAATTATTGTTCAAAACTCTTAGATGTCTTACAAAACCATTTTTACATTCTTGAACAAAACTATATCTATACACTTATGTTCTTATATATGTATTGATGTTATAGTTTTCAACCTTCATTCAGTTTCCCACACTCTTGTGTAGCAAGGGTCTATAAACCTGCTTGGACAATCAATTACCTTCCAGTTAACTATTATAGGGATAGTTAGGAGATACAAAACATTAATCCTATTAAAAGGAATTACACCAGATTCAGTTCATTCATGAGTCTATACTATACGTTACACGTTAAATGAATACGTCTACATCGATACGCTTGTTGGATAAGGTTTCTAAGTCCATAACTTATTTGGTACATACTTGACCCGACCCGGCATGGTCCATTTGGGTTGCACTTCACCCAAACTATTTATGGATAATTTTATGAGAGTTATACATATATCTTTATTAATATATTATAAGTTATAATATATTAATATGAAGTCATGTTATTTAATTAGGCTTAGTCTTAAATTAATTATGAATTAATTTAGAGATTAAAAGGAAGACTAATTAGATTGTGGGCTATTGGTTTTATATAGTGTGGGCTAACACTCATTTGTTAATGGGCTAGGCTTGTATGGAAGTCCATGGATGATCCATGGAGCTTTTAACCCATGGATTCTTGGAAAAGGAAAGGCCATGGGTTATTAGGGTTTCACCCTAACCATGCACACTATATAAGCATGCTTATGTTGCATGAAATAGCCACTAGTGACACTAATGTGGTTTCGTATGTGTGGCCGATTTTCTATGTGTGTATACACTCTCTCAAAGTTTTCCAAGTGTTTGTGGTGATTTGTTATTCCATTTGAGGCATTCACACTATTGGTGTTTGGCTCTCAAACTCCAAACAATCAACCTTCATCAAAAGGTATGTATTTCCACTAGTACTTTTATGATTCATCATCCTAATGCTATGCTAGTTAGGAAGAAACCTTGGAAATTATTATTTGCATGTATTTTAGAAGAAAACATAGATCCAAGGTTTATTAGGGTTGCATGCACACTTAGGAAGTGTTAGATTGCTCAAAACCCAACAGTGGTATCAGAGCCTAAGCTTGTTTCTTGAATACTTGATGCAAATTGTTGAAAATCGAAGTTTATGTGTTGTCTGCACAACAGACTCGCCGAGTCCATGAAGGGACTTGACGAGTCCAAGGAAAAACTCATCCAACTCGGCGAGTTGGTTCATGCACTCAACGAGTTGGACCCCCAGACAGCATATCTTCGAGTTTTGGTGCTGGAATTGGTCTAGAATCATTACCTTAAACTGTTTTGGACTCATAAAACCTGTTTTTGATGTGGTAATGATGATGGTGGACCAATTTCAAAGTTATAATCAAAATTTTAAGTTTATATGTGTTCATATGATTCTTGAAATTGTTGATGTGGATGTTCATGTTCATATGAGTTTTGTTAGATCATAGGAATTATTTGCAAATTGTTTGTTAGTTAATTCTTGATCTTAATGTGTTTTAATGGAATTCATAATTTGTCCTCAAGTTATGGAATTCCAAAAGTTTTTTCTTTTAAATGTTTTTTTAAGAAGTCATAAGTTACATTTTCTTGAAGAGTTTTCTAATAAATGCTTTTATGGACTTCATAACTTGTCCTCAAGTTATGGATTTCCAAGAGACTCTTCATTAAAAGTATTAAACACTTAATTAAAACTCATAAGTTATGAATATCCAAAAGTTTATGAATTGTTCAAAACTTGCCCTCAAGTTTTGGAATTTGTAAAGTCTCACACAAACTTTAATTTCATACCCTAGAAGTTTTAAAAGTTAAAAATCTACCCTTATACTATTATAAGATTAATGGTTAATTATTATATATGTATAAGAACAAGTCGTTTTACCGTTAGTAGGCCTCATTCACGAAGCCGGTCTATAAGGTTGTTGCCTATAAAATGGCAATTTAATGGGTGTCCACTCTCACCCACCGCTTGCTTGACTGGTGGAGGGTCGTTAGCCGAACGGGTAAGACAAGGACTTATAAATTATCATTAAGTATGATGAATATTATAAAGTAAGTAAATGTTTTATTTAATTCCCAATCTTAGTTACTTTAAGAAAAATGTGAATTTGGTGCTAGCCCATGGAATTCACACTTTGTTGATGGGTTTTGAGCATTCTAACACTTCCTAAGTGTACATGCAACCCTAATAACCTTGGATCTATGTTTGTCTAATTATCATGCAAAGTTGAATTCCAAGGTTATATTCCTATCTAGCATACATGGGGAACAATTTTAACTTGAATCATAGATAGAATAACTTACCTTGTTGTTGCTTGTGTTCCTTGAAACCTTGTGAGCCTAGCACCCCAAGTGTGATGCCTCAAATGCTTCACACAACACCAAATGCTCTTGGAAAGACTCTTGAGATAATACACACTTCTCAAAATCAGCCAAGCCCTCTAGTTTCTTAGTGTAACCGATTTTGGTGGAGAATATGCTTCTTATATAGTGTTGACACATCTAGGGTTAGACCATGTAAACCCTAACGTGTCATGACTCTTGATTTCCATGACCCATGGGTTTGTAACTCCCATGGAGCATCCATGGAGCATCCTATGGGTAGAACCCAACTTGATAATCCATGGAGCCTCTTAGCCCACTATACAAGATATGGATGATTTACATAATCAACCCATATATTTAATTAGTTATCCTTTGACCACTTAATTAATTCCAAATTAATTCTTTGATCAACTAATCAAATAATATTATTAATATATTAGAACTTATAATATATTAATAACCTCCAAGTGTTATTTTTCTCATTTAGTCTATCCAGTTGCATGGTGCCATGCAACCCAAATGGACCATGCCGGGTCGGGTCAAGTACACACCCGAAATAGTTATGGACTTAGACACCTTATCCAACAGTCTCCCACTTGGATATGTCTAATAACTATATCTCTAGTACTTCAAGAACCGACTGGCAATCGTAGCTCTTTCAAGGTCTCTCGGAACTGAGAAGATGATGGTACGCCATTTAAGATAAGTGATCATATAATCCTCTGTTCTAGATATCAGCCGGACAAATACATGGAACATTGTCTTGCTTATTGTCCAGCATTTGTTTCTCGATCTCCGATTTGTTTGACAAAGAACTCAATTGAACACATCAACTTAGTTCTGACCGGGCCCGGTACATGGGTCAAAACAAAATCATCGAGGGGCCCAGATATCAGCTTCTAATCCAAGAAGGAACAGATAAACTTCGACTCATATGTTTGTTCTACAACTCATTGAATTACACACAAAAGTACGTTTTATAACATCGAGTTACTAATGCGGTTTCGTACAGTCAATGCATAACCAACTTGTAAGTAACAAATCATATCTCTAGGTTTGAAGACTTATATGATATTACCGTCTCACGATCACTCGAGATAGAATTCCATGAAGTGATTCCAGTGAGCGTGGGTTGAGTCCAATGCTCAGAACTTATGAGCACTCATGATTGTTGTAGCCTTGTCCTAGACCTCTACAACCAAACATGACAGTCTTGATTCATATCTACTTCCAACATATGACCGACTGTGGAGGTTTGAATAATATGTTATACCAAAACAAAATTATTCTGGAAGTCAAAACATGCAAAAGAAATATAGTAAACGATCGACAAGAGATAGCAACACTTTACTTATAAATAAAACTCCTTTTATTCATCATCTAATGTCAATTACACTTTACAAATTTCTAGGTTATCTAACTACTAAATCTAATATCATCCTTCAGCCCTATGCTCCGAGCATGCTGGAGATGCTTAACCCTACTCAGTCCCTTCGTGAGGGGATCAGCTGGGTTCTCATCCGATGATACCCTCTTTGCCACGAGGAGTCCTTCTTCGATCCGATGTCTGATGAAATGGTATTTTCTGTCGATGTGCCTGGATCTCCCATGATCCCTTGGTTCCTTGGCTAAGGCAACAGCACTTTCACTATCACAGAAAATTTCCATTGGCTCTTTAATAGCTGGTACAACTCCAAGGTCTCCAATGAAGTTCTTCAGCCATATCGCCTCCTTTGCTGCCTCGCTAGCTGCAATATACTCTGATTCACAAGTAGAATCTGCCACTGTCTCTTGCTTGGAACTCTTCCAAGAAATTGCTCCTCCATTTAGGGTAAAGACCCAGCCCGACTGAGAGCGGAAATTATCCCTATCAGTCTGGAAGATAGCATCACTATACCCTACAACTCTCAAGTCATCACTCCCACCGAGGGTAAGAACCCAGTCCTTAGTCCTCCGTAGGTACTTGAGGATATTCTTTACCGCAGTCCAGTGTGCCTTGCCAGGGTTCGCCTGATACCTGCTAACCATGCTCAGGGCAAAGGCTACATCGGGTCGAGTACACGTCATAGCATACATGATCGATCCTACAGCCGAAGCATAAGGTGTTCGACTCATTTATGCTATCTTAGCCTCAGTGCTAGGGCTTTGTGTCTTACTCAATCTGGTGTTACTCTGGATGGGTAACTCTCCTTTCTTGGAATCCTGCATGCTGAATCTCTTCAGCACTTTATCCAAGTAGGTACTCTGACTAAGTCCAATTAGTCTTTTACTCCGATCTCTCAAGATCCTTATCCCTAGAATATAGGCAGCTTCACCAAGGTCCTTCATAGCGAAACACTTCCCAAGCCAGGACTTTACTTCCTGCAGGGTTGGAATGTCGTTTCCTATGAGTAGTATGTCATCCACATACAATACCAAAAAGCTAACTATACTCCCACTAGCCTTGACATACACACAAGATTCATCTTCACTCCTAGAAAAGCCAAATTCCTTGACCTTTTCATCAAAGCAAAGATTCCACCTGCGAGGTGCTTGCTTCAATCCATAAATGGATTTCTCAAGCTTACACACTCTATTAGGGTACTCGTTGCTGACAAAACCCTCTGTCTGACTCATGTAAACATCTTCAACCAACTTTCCATTAAGGAAAGCGGTTTTGACATCCATCTGCCATATTTCATAATCATGAAATGCAGCTATGGCTAACAGAACCCGAATAGACTTAATCTTGGCTACCGGAGAAAAGGTCTCATCATAATCCACTCCAGGAATTTGAGAGAAGCCCTTTGCAACCAGTCTAGCCTTATAGGTGTGTACTTTACCATCCATGTCGGTCTTCTTCTTGAAGACCCATTTGCACCCCACTGTCTTACGACCTAGTACATTTTCAACCAAGTTCCAAACATGATTGTCATACATGGATTGTATCTCGCTATCCATAGCCTCTTTCCATTTAGCAGACTCGGGGCCTGCCATGGCTTCCTCGTAGCTGTTAGGGTCATCTTGACTTACTAGTGTCTCATCACTAATAAGTGTCTCACCTTCTGCAGTAATATGGAATCCATAGTAATGCTCAGGTGCACTCCTAACTCTCGTGGAACGTCTCAGAGGTACAGATTTGTCAATTGGCTCAACAGGAGTTTCCTCCTCAAGTTGAGGGCTAGAGTTTGAAGTTCCTTCACCGCTTGATTCTTGAATTTCTTCAAGATCAATTTGCCTCCCACTGTCTCCTTGGCTTATAAACTCTCTTTCTCGAAAGACTCCTCTTCTTGCTACAAAGACCACATTGTCACTAGGTCTGTAGAAGAGGTAACCAAAGGATCGCTGTGGGTAACCGATGAAAATACACCTCTCGCTTCGAGGTTCGAGCTTATCATGAGTCTCGCGTCTCACGAAAGCCTCGCAACCCCAAATCTTGATGTGGTCTAGTTTAGGTACTTTACCAGTCCACATCTCGTGAGGAGTTTTGGCAACTTTCTTTGTAGGGACTAGATTAAGAATATGGGCGGCAGTCTCTAAGGCATACCCCCAGAATGAAATTGGTAGCGTAGCTCGACTCATCATGGAACGAACCATATCTAACAACGTTCGATTACGCCTCTCAGCCACACCATTCAATTGTGGTGTCCTGGGAGGTGTCAATTGTGAGACTATCCCACATTCCCTTAGATAGTCGAGGAACTCTGAACTAAGATACTGACCACCACGATCGGATCGAAGCATCTCAATGTTCCTGCCCAATTGATTCTCGACTTCCTGTTTAAATTCCTTAAACCTCTCGAAAGTCTCTGACTTATGCTTGATCAAGTAGACATATCCATATCTACTATAATCATCAGTAAAAGTCAAATAATAACGATTAGCATCCCTTGTGGCATGTTTGAATGGTCCACACACATCCGTGTGTATAAGGTCCAACAAACCTTCACCCCTCTCACACGAACCTGTGAAGGGTGACTTTGTCATTTTTCCAAGTAAGCATGATTCGCAACTATCATCTGACTTTAGGTCAAACGACTCCAAGACTCCATCCTTTTGGAGTTGGCCTATGCGCTTCTTGCTTATATGTCCAAGACGACAATGCCATATAGATGCTTTATCCAAGTTATTATTAGTAGAATCAATACACAAAACATTATTTCCTAAGTTATCTACAACAGATACAGCTTCATACACACCATCACAAGGTAATGCTTTAAAATAAAGAACATTATTAAAGAAAGCATCAATAGAACCAACTTCATTATTAAATGAAAAGGTAAACCCTTGTTTGTACAAAGCATGGAAGGAAATAATATTTCTTGCCATTCCTGGCGAATAACAACACTTATTCAGATCTAAACTAAACCCACTACTTAGCGATAAAGTATAAACTCCAATCTTGGTAACAGGTATAGCTTTCCTATTCCCCATGATCAAGTTTATCCTTCCTTGCTCCACATCCTCACTTCTTCTTAGTCCCTGCAAGTCACAACAAATGTGAATACCACACCCGGTATCAAGGACCCAAGAATTAGAATGGGGTGAGTTATTAGAAATGATAGTGTAAGTACCTGCGTGGTTGGGTTTAACTTTCCCATCCTTCACATCCTGCTGGTACTTTGGGCAGTTCCGCTTCCAATGAGATTTTTCATGGCAATAGAAGCATTCAGCCTCTTTTGGGTCAGAAGAAGGAGTAATGAAACCTTTCTTGGTTCCACTTGAAGAAGAGCCATCAAGGGTCCGAACCTTGGTACCCTTAGAAGAGCTTTTTCTCTTCCTCCCTCGACTTTTCCCGATTGCCAAAACCGGAGTAGAGTTTTGAGTAGGAGTGATAGCAACCGACTTCCCCTTAAGACCTGATTCTGTGGTCTTGAGAAGTCCCTGAAGTTTGCTGAGGGTGACTTCTTCCTTGTTCATGTGATCTGTCATGCGGAATTGATCATAGCACGATGGTAAGGAATGCAAAATAATATCTATTGCAAGATCCTCCGGGAAGTTAACATTAAGCTTCAGCAAACGATCCACATACCTTTGCATTTTCTGCATGTGGCTCGTGACGGATTCCCCGTCCTTCATCATGGTTGTTATCATGGAGCAGATGATTTCATACCTCTCTTGTCGTGCACTTTGATGGTATCTTTCCATCAAATCTTGGTGCATTTCATAAGGGTAGAAATCCTCATAAGACTTTTGGTGTTCCGCTGTCATCGTGGCCATCATGATGCAAGCCACTTTTGTAGCATCCCTTTCATGTGCCCGAAATTCAGCGATCTCTTGAGGAGTTGCAGTGGTCTCATCAATCTCCTTAAGCTCCTTGTCAAGGACATATTCTTTGTCCTCGTAGCGGGTAATCATCGTGATGTTTCTGATCCACTCATTGAAGTTGGATCCATCAAAGGTGACTTTCCCACACAAGTTCATAAGGGTAAAGGAGCCATTAGGATTAGAGCCAGAAGCATTGTTGGAAGACATCTGAAGAGAAGAGAACAAGATTAGTTTAGATATAAGAGAGTCCTTAATAAACACCCAAATGTAATATTAAAGCTAGGATCCAATCACAATATAATGTAACTTAGAAGAGGTATGCCGTAATCTAAGCTATATCATATTTGAAAGGTAGGTGAATGACGATTCACCAATTTCCACCACGAAAACTGCAATATTTTAGTATTAGGTTTTTGAATGGTTCTTAGAAATTCCTAGATTCTTTGAGATTCAATGAACTTTTCAAAGGCATGTTTCAATCTCGAGTGTGCCCCCCAAGTTTTGTGACTGGGATACCGAGGATCACAAAACGAGGTGTGAAGTAACCATGCAAATCACTTGGTACCCTTAAAATTTATCACTCAATCGATGTGCCGGTTAACCACACACGCTCTATCGATACTATAATAAACCCTAAGTCACCCTTTACCTACCTTGTTAAGTCCAAGTTAGTGTGCCGGTTAACCACACACGCTCCACCAACGACTTAATCAAAGTGTAAAGTGTAATTTCATGGAATAGCACCTTATTCACATTTTTCCTAAAGTAACTAAGATTGGGAATTTAATAAAACATTTAGTTACTTTATGATATTCATCATACTTTGAATGAGAATTAATAAGTCCTTGTCTTACCCGTTCGGCTAACGACCCTCCACCGATCAAGCAAGCGGTGGGTGAGAGTGGACACCCATTAAGTCACCATTTTATAGGCAACAACCTTATACCCACCTTATAGACCGGCTTCGTGAATGAGGCGTACTAGCGGTAAGACGACTTTGTTCTTATACATATATATATAATTATTAAATCATAATAATATAAGTATAAGGGTTGAATTTTAACTTTTAAAATTCTAGGGTTGGAACTAAAGTTTGAACTTAACTTTACTTGTTCCAAAACTTGAGGGCAAGTTTTGTAAACTTTCAAAACTTTTCACTACTTGTAACTTATGAGTTTAATAGAGTAATAAAATGAGGACTTTTCATTTTTCCTAACTCTTGTGTTCTTTTAATGGTTTTTAATCCAAGAGACTTTTGGTTTTCCATAACTTGAGGACAAGTTATGGACTCCATTAAAACACATTATGATCATGAATTAATCTACCACATAGGTTACAAATAATTCCTATGATCATCTAAACATCATAAGAACAAGAATATGAATATGAACACTTTCAAGAATCAAAATCACATTTAGACTTTGTAATTTTGATAACTAGTTGTTGTAAATGAGTTAGTAAAGACATTACACCTTCTAAAACAAGTTTCCAAGTACCAAAACATTTTGGGGTAATGAATCTAATCCATTTCCAGCAACTCAAGTCGAAATTCTGTACTCTGTCGACCCTACTCGCCGAGTGCATAAACCTACTCGCCGAGTAGGTTGAAGATACACATGAACTCGACGAGTCCTCCCCATGGACTCGCCGAGTCCATCAGTCTGACAGCAGAATTTTCGACTTTCTTCAACTTTTAAGCACAAATAACAAACAAACAAGCCTAGGCTCTGATACCACTGATGGGTTTTGAGCATTCTAACACTTCCTAAGTGTACATGCAACCGTAATAACCTTGGATCTATGTTTGTCTAATTATCATGCAAAGTTGAATTCCAAGGTTATATTCCTATCTAGCATACATGGGGAACAATTTTAACTTGAATCATAGATAGAATAACTTACCTTGTTGTTGCTTGTGTTCCTTGAAACCTTGTGAGCCTATCACCCCAAGTGTGATGCCTCAAATGCTTCACACAACACCAAATGCTCTTGGAAAGACTCTTGAGATAATACACACTTCTCAAAATCGGCCAAGCCCTCTAGTTTCTTAGTGTAACCGATTTTGGTGGAGAATATGCTTCTTATATAGTGTTAACACATCTAGGGTTACACCATGTAAACCCTAATGTGTCATGACTCTTCATTTCCATGACCCATGGGTTTGTAACTCCCATGGAGCATCCTATGGGTAGAACCCAACTTGATAATCCATGGAGCCTCTTAGCCCACTATACAAGATATGGATGATTTACATAATCAACCCATATATTTAATTAGTTATCCTTTGACCACTTAATTAATTCCAAATTAATTCTTTGATCAACTAATCAAATAATATTATTAATATATTAGAACTTATAATATATTAATAACCTCCAAGTGTTATTTTTCTCATTTAGTCTATCCAGTTGGATGGTGCCTTGCAACCCAAATGGACCATGCCGGGTCGGGTCAAGTACACACCCGGAATAGTTATGGACTTAGACACCTTATCCAACATTTGTACCTTACCAAGTCGTTGGTGGAGCGTGTGTGGTTAACCGGCACACTAACTTGGACTAGTAAGGATCACGAAGGGTGACTTAATGTTTGTCATAGATCAATGGAGCGTGTGTGGTTAACCGACACATTGATTAGGTGATAATATTAAAGGTACCAGGTGAATTGGTATGGTTATTCACACCTTGTTTTGTGATCCTTGGCATCCCAGTCACAAAATTTGAGAGGGCACACTCGAGATTGAAACATGCCATTGAAAAGTTCAATGAATCTCAAAAGATCTAGGAATTTCAAATCCAATTAAAACCTAATAAATTATTTCGTTTTTCATGGTGGAAGTTGGTGAATCGTCATTCGCCTACCTTCAAATATTTTATAGCTTGGATTACGGCATCCCTCTTCCAAATTATAAAATATTGTGTTGGATCCTAGCCTTAATATTTCATATTGGGTGTTATATTAAGGACTTTGAATCGACTAACTTGATATTCTCCCATTATAGATGTCTGGTTCAGACAACTATGATCTTCCCAAATCTCTTGAAGATGGTGTCCCTCAACATCATGCTTCACTTCCTCTACCTCCTCCAATTATTCTCCCTCACCTACAAGTTCTTGAAAAGTTTAAAGTCACTCAATCCCTATTGGCAAGCATAGTCTATGTGTGCTCACATCTTTGAGATAAAGTCACATATTGACAAGCCGGGAGAGTTGGGTGTCAAAGTTTCGTGAAAGTTGGATGTTCAATCACCTTCTTAGTAACATAGTGAGTCTTTTTGGGACTACTATGAGACAGACTATGGCATGACGCTCCATGATGTTATCTATTTGCTTGGTGTTGTGGAATCAGCAATGATTTGTTACACCAGTAAAGCAAATTTGATTAAAAGAACAGCTTCCCAAGTCTTAAATGGACATTGACAATGGTAGCATTGGATATCTAGAAAAGCATTTCTCTTCCCAATGGAAAAGGATCGGCCATAGTCAATTCGGTTGACCAAATGGTAAAGAGAAAGGCTAAGTCTGAGATAGTCTCATGTGCCATTACCAAAGGGTCCATGTGTTTTGTTGCCAAAGGAAAGGGCATTGGTTGCGAAGCTGCCCTATTTACCTGAAAGGTCATAAGGTTGATCAAGTCAAAAAGTTTGACTCTACTTCGGGTAAAGTCTACTGTCTAACTCTATTGAGTTCCTATTTGGAGATTCTTATTACATAATGTGCATGGGTCACATGGTGATGTTTTTAAGAATCAAAGAAAAGATAGGAAGCTTAAAGTAAGTATATGTTGATTCTGATTGCGAAGGTGGGTTTTCGATCGCATGGTTCGGAAATCAGAATTTTGAGCTGTTGCTTAAGAGTTATAATATATTGCTTATGAATACATAACAACAAGGTTTTCATGTGGATTGTAAGGATAAGTTTTTATGCAAAGTTTTAAAAAAAAAGAAAAAAAAGGGGTTTTAATTTTATTTATTTTAAAAAAATATCCTTATAATGGCATCTGTGGAAAATTGTTGCTTATGTGTTTCCAGTAATAGCAATATTGGAAAGTGGATTTGATTCTTTCATTTGTGGTAGTGTCTGAATTTACCAAATGAAGAAAGTTTTTCATCACCCAAGTTTCAATTGGACAGAAACTTGGAATCATACAAGTTGTATTGTATGATGAATGAGAATTTTCATCTTTGAAAATTAAGACTAATTCTTTGATCACATGTATATGTGAGTCAATTGAAGGACTAAGGAATTAGGTACACTGGGTGTGCGCTGGTCAAGGTCCACCACAAAGATTGATTTGTCATGATTTACTAAAGATTAGTAAATATGATTATACTTATGAGGTTAAGTATAATTCTGTAACATTGGAAAGGTTACAATGTATGACAAAACAAATGAGAAGAATCAAATTAGGCAGAAAGATAAAAGTTTCTCAAATCTGAAAGGATGGGAGAGTACTTTAGTATCGTATTTCATGATCATCTTAATGATTATGAAACCGTATCTCAAATTCATACTCTAAGGACGTCTTAGTGCATTGTTATGGCTAAGAAGAGAGGTCATGAATTGTTGGATTGGTTAAGATCGAGAAGATGAGTCATACTTCGTTCCAAAACAATTCTTAGAGTCATACTCCAAGATTGAGTGACATAAAGTAAGGTTTAAAACACTTATCAAATGTAGTGTAGAATGTTTCTACCCTTGTACATTTGAGATTGGTAAGTTATGATGTCTTGGATGAGACAAAGACCAACTAAGACCAATTGTGTGAAGTGTTAGTCTTGATAAGAATCCGCACTATCCCTTAAATATTTCTTTTGTCAAGGAATGGTTCTTGATTGGGGAAACTTATATGTCAAGGGGACAGTGGGAGCCTTAAAGATCCTGAAAAAGTTTCAAGATTTAATCAAGAGTAAAACCTGTATTTTATCACTAGCACACGACTTAAGGTTTGCAACCTATCGTGTTGACATAATTCTTATTTCTGTACCTACTTCAAATAAGTTGAATTTGCATGTAAGTTATCAGAGTTCAACTTGGAAGCATTGGTGGGCTTTATGCTACCAAGGTGACAAGAAACTAAGACTGAACAAGTTTAATCCATGTAAGGCTGAATTTGTCACTAGCCTTATCTTGTGATTATGGTTTTGACAAATTCACATGGATAGGAACTCATACACTATAAAATCTAAGTGTCATAAGGTTTCTCTCCGATTCATGAAAATGATGGTGAGAAAATGCTTTCACTAAGTAGATTTTACGTAGATATCAATTGTGTTATTTGCATTTTCAAAAGTCGTTAGTGGAGCGTGTGTGGTTAACCGGCACACAAACATGGACTTGTGAGAAATGGCAAAGGTCTAAGAAATTGAGACTATGATTACGGCATCCCTTTTCATAGTTCTTGAAATTGCTTAGACACACATGTGAGCTATCTAAGAAAGGGTGTATGAATCTAAATTTCAGAAGTCCAGCAGATTTTTGGAAATATGTCAGAGCTAGTGGGAGCATAAGTGTTATGCTGATAATCATCATGTTAGTGGGAGCATGATTATTATGTTTAGTGTTGCAAGTTAGTAATGTTAATGATAGAAAACAAAGTTTCAATTCGTGAAGTTGCAGGGGTTGAAAAGTTGTTTTGCTATAATTAAGGGAGAGGAAATTATACTTCGTTTCAATTCTAAAGCTTAGATTGAGATTTTAATCATCTTTAGTCAAGAATATATATATATATATATATATATATATATATATATATATATATATATATATATATATATATATGAATTTTATGTTGGAGTGGTTCAACTTGAAGAAATTCTATATATATTGCGTTTTCAAAATTCGATTATGATTACGGCATCCCTCTTCATAGTTAAATTTTGAAAACATGGCAAATAAAAAAATATTGTAGCAAAAGACTGGTCTAGTGTCATGTCTTTATGTCAAACATCATGAATCGTGTCCCATATGCTTCGGATATAGGATCGATTGCATGTGCTACAATATTCATCTTTTCTAAATTTTCCAAATGCTTAAGGAATTGAGAAGGGAAAAGTCTAGAACTGGATATGACTAAAGTAATTAAGCAATTGTCGAGGACAATCTGAGGTTCGCCAAAGATTGGTTGCTTAGGGAAAATTGGAAGTATGATGTAAGTTGTCGAAAAGGACCATATTGACATATTCTGAAAAGAAGTAACTCTTGTTCGGAAGTGATAGTCAAAATGGGACTATGGAAATGTCTCCATAGGTGGAAGTTATTCAACCTATGTAAGATTAGAAAACCTTAATGCAAGAAGGATGTTCAAAGCAATGTACTTTGAATATGAGACTTCCGTTCCATAAAGGTTGACCTTCTTTGGAATACTCTGTAATGACTGGTGACAAGGTTTTGGTGACTTTGTGTATAATCATTACAAGAGGAACATTGCATAAAAGTTTAAAATCTAACAGTTTTTTTGGTAAATGATAGGAATCGGGGATTCTCACATTTACAATAAGGATTTGGAATTGTGAAATGAGTATCATTGGAATCATGTTCAATTGATCTACATCACAATGTAAGGATCATAGACAAACATAGTGTGCATACTTGGAGTATGGCATAACTATTGTTTAGAAAAACAAAGTGTACATGCTAGGAGTAGGGGACGACTGTTGTTTTTATTCAAGTCTTAAGTTAATTGTTTGAAACATTATACAATGCATAATGTGTAATCAATATGGTGATAAATAAAAGGTGGCTCTATTTATATTCAAAAGGGTTATGAAACCATATTGGATTCGATTACTATTGTGTTTCACTTTGCATGTTTTGACTTCCAAAATACCTAGGTTATTCTTTCCGAATGACTACGTTATTTAAACAATCCACAGTCATTCATATGTTGGAAGTAGGTATGAATCAAGACTGTCATGAATCGAGTTTGTAGATGGCTAAATGGGTTTAGTCATACCAATGGTTGCTACAACATTCATGAATGCTCATAAGTTATGAGTATTGGAATAAACCCACGCTCACTTGTATCACTTCATGGAATTTATCTCGAGTGATCGTGAGACGGTAATATCATATAAATCTTCAAACCTAGAGATATGAGTTGTTACCTATGAGTTGGTTGTGCATTGATTGCACATAAACGCATCAGTAACTTGATGTTATAAAACGTGCCTTTGTGTACAATTCAACAAGTAGTAGAACAAGCATAGGAGTCGAAGTTTATCTGTTCCTTCTAGAAATAGAAGCGATATCTGGGCCCCTCGATGATTTTGTTGTGACCTATGTACCGGCCGGTCAGAACTAAATTGATGTGTTCGATTAAGTTCTTTGTCAAAAAAATCGAAAATCGGGAAACAAACTGTTGGACAATAAGTACGACGTTGTTCCATGTATTTGTCCGGCTGATATCATGAGAATAGAGGATTATATGATCACTTATCTTAAATGGTGCTTCATAGTTCAACAGAGTTTTCGAGAGCTACGATTGCTGGTTGGTTCCTGAAGTAACATACGCAAATATAGTTATTAGACTTATCCAAGTGGGAGTCTGTTGGATAAGGTGCCTAAGTCCATAACTTATTTGGTACATACTTGACCCGACCCGGCATGGTCCATTTGGGTTGCACTTCACGCAAACTATTTATGGATAATTTTATGAGAGTTATACACATATGTTTATTAATATATTATAAGTTATAATATATTAATATGAAGTCACGTTATTTAATTAGTCTTATTCTTAAATTAATTATGAATTAATTTAGAGATTAAAAGGAAGACTAATTAGATTGTGGGCTATTGGTTTTATATAGTGTGGGCTAACACTCATTTGTTAATGGGCTAGGCTTGTATGGAAGTCCATGGATGATCCATGGAGCTTTTAACCCATGGATTCATGGAAAAGGAAAGGCCATGGGTTATTAGGGTTTCACCCTAACCATGCACACTATATAAGCATGCTTATGTTGCATGAACTAGCAACTAGTGACACTAGTGTGGTTTCGTGTGTGTGGCCGATTTTCTATGTGTGTATACACTCTCTCAAAGTTTTCCAAGTGTTTGTGGTGATTTGTGATTCCATTTGAGGCATTCACACTATTGGTGCTTGGCTCTCAAACTCCAAACAATCAACCATCATCAAAAGGTATGTATTTCCACTAGTACTTTTATGATTCATAATCCTTATGCTATGCTAGTTAAGAAGAAACCTTGGAAATTATTATTTTCATGTATTTTAGAAGAAAACATAGATCCAAGGTTTATTAGGGTTGCATGCACACTTAGGAAGTGTTAGATTGCTCAAAACCCAACAACGCTTACATGAATACATTTACATATATAGATTTATTTGTACACACTTACATGGATACTTGTACCTAGATTCACTAGGATGATTTACTAGTACATTATCTGTAAATTGTCCTGCTTATCCCAGTTCAACGGGATGTCTAGACGGGACTAACCATTCTGGAACCCACCTGTTAGCAACAGTCGTAGATGAATATCTACGGATGCCTACGGTTATTACTTATATTAGGGCTACCTTTACGGGACTAACCATTCCTTTTGCCTACTGTTCGCTACATAGGTAAATGACAATCTACGGATGCCTACGGTTAATACTTATATTACTAGTACCTTTACGGGACTATGCCATACCCCCAAACCGGAACGGTGGAAACGTTCGGGGGCGGATGACTTGATGTGGTAACGTAACAAATGAATACATAGTAAAGAAAGCAATACAACCATCATATATATAATTGAAAGTGTACATTATTAAAAGGTACATGTTCAAAACCAATTACAATATGATGCCAAAATATGAATTTAAACTGGCGCCGCAGTGTCCCTTCTTCAAAAGTTGTTTGTTACCTGTAATTACTGAATTTCTGGGACATACA
Source organism: Lactuca serriola (assembly GCF_051521515.1). Lineage (NCBI taxonomy): Eukaryota > Viridiplantae > Streptophyta > Magnoliopsida > Asterales > Asteraceae > Lactuca > Lactuca serriola. The sequence goes on along the minus strand of NC_136415.1, from coordinate 338,014,009 downwards.
AGTAGTATTGAAAGAGTAGATCAGCATTTAAGCTGGTGAGTTTCAAAAGTATTAAATGACAATGTTTGTATGAAATTAAATGTTTTGTTTTTGTTTCTTTGTTCCTAGAAAATCCCATATTTTCTACTAGCATAAATGTAGCTTCTATCAAGACCAATGTTTGTTCGAGAAAATGTATGTACATATAAAATTGCCAATACGTTTGCAAAACCCCGTAAATCAATGTGTTTTTAATACTCCATGTGAGTTTTATAACCATGCTATTGACTAGAAATGCCTATACACAACGTTCTTCAGGCGTTGGAATGTTCTGACGTTTGTCACCCCAAATGGAACATGGTAGCATCAAATTGATGAGGTGGATGTGGTGGTGGTATAGGTGCTTCCCCACCGTTGTTTCGTCTCGGGTTTCTACGCAGAGGCATCCTTCAACTATAGATTGAAAAGATAAGGATAAGAATTCCATAGAATAGAAAATGAATGTGTCTCATGAACTAAATCGTTATAGTTCAGCAACAGATGATACTATGAGTCTCAAAGATAATAGAATGAAAGTTATTCGTAAGACCGAATATATGAAACAAGCATATGGTTTCTCCATAACATTTTAAGGATTGAACATAATACTCAACGTAGTAATAATAGTGTGCCAATTATATTAATATAATAGTTGATACAACGATCACGAAAATTTGACCCATATAAGGGTCTCCGGTTACAAAGTTTAAGAAAATAAAAACTTTTAGCCGAGGTCCTAACTTATAACAAAATTTGGGATTTTGGCAAGCACAACTTGCGACGTAGGTTGCGCTTGGAGCTTCACTCCGCATCCGATTGCATTTATTCCATAAGACTCCTATCGAAGGCGGCATGTTGTTCCCTCAATTCGGCGAGGGCTGCAATTATTTGCGCTTGGAATGCCTCGGTTTGGAGTTGGGCATTGTCCTGAGCTCTGTCCAGCCTACGGATGTCAGAAGTGTGAACCTATACTTCCATGTTGACTTCCTGAATCCGGCTAGCTTGAACTCCGGATTGGTAGGACTGGTTGGCTAGTTTGCCCACCATGACTGGGAGTGCTCGATCGGCTGAACCTCCACCGCCGACATCGTAGAAGTCTCGAAACATTTCGTAGGGAGGGCGTAGACTTTGTTGTTGGCTCCAATGGTGGAGGTGAATTCCCCAAACGGGAGTCGGTCCTTGAAAGTTCCTTACGAAGACGGGAGGTTGTGCGGGTAGTGGGTTGATCACTTCCGGCTCTGAGTCGGTACCAGAGTCATCCTCTTCATCAAATTCTATGGGTTCTTCGTCCTCCTCGGGATCCTCTTCGATCCATCCCCCGTTGCCCTGGTTGGGATAGTAGGGGTCGCCGGGGTGATGAAATCCAGCCATTTGACTGTATGAGAATAGGGTTATAAGAATTGAATAAAATTTGGAACATGTAAGACTAAACATGTAAGTTAAGCTATTTTATGTAGTAAATACTCTTATAGTATTTAAATTCGTGTGTTTGATCCTTGTGATGTTTTGGTAAGTTTTGACTTGTTGCTCACTACGAGCATTCCTCGATATACATTGGTCCGATCTCGGGAAAATATAGTTGATCATGCTATATTTGTCCCAAATCTGATTACATATATCGAGTCTTAATCGTAGTGTCCAACTTGTCTAAATACTTGTTGTATAGCTACAATCATGAAAATAAGTTGTTGTATGCATGTATTTGTACTTAAATGAACTAACAATTTAAGTTAAACGAAACGCGGCTTAGGCGTAAAACAAAAAAATGTTTTGTCAGAGAGTATTAGTCCCTTAAGCATTTATAGTTTGTATATCTTATGTGGTTCGATATACTTAGTTCACTATAATCATTGCTCTGATACCAATCTGTCACTCCCCCAAACCGGAACAGCGGAAACGTTCAGGGGCGGATGACTTCATGTGGTAACGTAACAAATGAATACATAGTAAAGAAAGCAATACAACCATCTTATATATAATTGAAAGTTTACATTGTTAAAAGGTACATGTTCAAAACCAATTACAATATGATGCCAAAATATGAATTTAAACTGGCTCCGCAGCGTCCCTTCTTCAAAAGTTGTTTGTTACCTGTAATTACTGAATCCCTGGGACATACAATTAGTCTTGAAAGAGTAGATCAGCATTTAAGCTGGTGAGTTTCATAAGTATTAAATGACAATGTTTGTATGAAATGAAATGTTTTTTTTTGTTTGTTTGTTCCTAGAAAATCCCATATTTTCTACTAGCATAAATGTAGCTTCTATCAAAACAAATGTTTGTTTCTATAAAATGTATGTACGTATAAAATTGCCAATACGTCTGCAAAACCCCGTAAATCAATGTGTTTTTAATACTCCATGTGAGTTTTATAACCATGCTATTGACTAGAAATGCCTATACACAACGTTCTTCAGGCGTTGGAATGTTCTGACGTTTGTCACCCCAAATGGTGTACTATAGCTAACAATCAGGGTGCGGGGTTGTCAAGCTCGTATAGATCTATACACAAACACCATTCTCCCCCTCCAAGGGATTCTAGTATATAATACAGGACTTGAAATGTGTACTCGAACGTACATGAAGTTAATGTCTCTCAAAACTTAGTATAAAAACAGATTTACGTGTAAAAATGTTCGTTTGTTCTTGTATGTGAAAGTGACTTCTTGAAAATAGTGTTTGTTCGTAATGTTCTCGTAAAACTATACCTATTATAGTTTTCTATAACTGTGTCTCGTTTGTATAGAAATCCCTAGTAAAATTCTCACTTGTTATGAAAAGTATAATTTTTATAGTCTCTAAGATGGACACATATACATACAGTATAATAAAAGTGTTTGATTTATACATATATAACAACATTTTTCATTTCAAAAGATATGATGTTATCGTGATATAATTTGCATACGAAAGTTTCCCTATAATAGTTATAAATCACATATGATTTCGTTGATAAAAAGGTGTATAATGAAACTTTATATAACACACGATAATAATCGTGTGTTTTACTTGTATTTCCCCCCTTAAAAGCATATAAAAGCATTTATAAAACATTTAAAAGTGTGGATTATAAGGGTATGAACTCATTTGAAAGATCGGAAAAGGCGAGATGAAAACCGAGCAGAATTTTGACTCGAGAAAGCGGATTTTCTCGGGATTCTCGGGAATCTCGGGAGCACAAACGACCTTCGGGACTTGAGCAAGGAAACCGGGGCTTCGGGATAGTACGTGCACGGAAAAAGAGGAAAAAACGCAAGAAAGATGAGAGGAATTGTCCCTTTTCTTTGGAACCCTCGCATCCCTTTTATAGGGGTGGGAACCACCTCGGTACGCTGGGCGTACGCGAGTACGCTGGGCGTACGCGAGTACGCTGGGCGTACACGTGCGTCATCCGTGACCGCATCCTCGACTGCTTCGGAACTTCGGATAGGACGGGGCATAGCGTTGCATAGGGACGACGTGGACGATCCGAGGCCTAGGCCTCGAGTACGCTGGGCATAACTCGGATCGACCTGGTGAGTCCTCCTTCGGATAATACCAAGATTAAATAATAAAAATTATATTTTATTTATTTAATAAACTTCAAAAGTTCATATCTTCTTCATACGAACTCCGTTTTCGACATTCTTTATATCCACACGTAGGTGACACTACGCTCTACAACTTTCGTTTAGATTCCGTCGGCAAATTTTGAAATTATTTTTATTGTTTATTTTTTTAAAAGGTCGTGGTAAGAAAATTTCATTTGAAATTCATAACTTCATTATCTGACATCTGTTTTTGCCAGACTTTTTACCGTTGTAATACCATTGTCGAGACCTTCGATTCTCATTTAGGTCATTCCGACCAAAAGTCGCTCGATCTCCGATTCGAGTTTTTAGTTGTCTGCCGCTAAGCCGAACTTGGAAAATTCATAACTTCATTATACGAAGTCAGATTTGGGCGTTCTTTTTACGTACGATCACGGTTTAATGACATCTAACATAGTAGGTAATTAATTAGAGACTTTTTGTACATTTTATTTTCGAAGTTAATTTCATTATATCAAAAGTGGTTACAATACTTGCCTTGTTAGGTCATTACATAGAGTTTTTAATATCGGGTTGTCACATCATCCCCCCGTTAGAGGGAATTTCGTCCCGAAAGTTAAAGTAAGAAAGATACTTGTGAATCAGAGAAAAAGATGAGCGTACTTTTGTTTCATCTGATCTTCACATTCCCAAGTGAATTCAAGTCCTCGCTTGGCGTTCCAGCGAACCTTTACGATGGGTATGCAACTTTGTTTCGTTTGTTTGACCTCTCGGTCCATGATTTCTACCGGTTCTTCCACAAAGATGAGGCTCTCGTTGATCTCGATCTCGTCGAGTGGAATAACAAGAGTCTCATCGGACAGACACTTTTTCAAGTTTGAGACATGGAAGGTTGGATGTATGTTACTAAGTTCACGTGGTAGATTAAGCTTGAAAGCTACAGGGCCGATTCTGGCGAGAATCTCGAAAGGCCCTACGTATCTTGGATTTAGCTTTCCACGCTTTCCAAAGCGTATTAAGCCCTTCCACGACGAGACCTTCAATAGAACGCGGTCTCCTACCTAGAATTCCAAAGGTTTCCTCCTTTGGTCAGCGTAGCTTTTCTGGCGGTCTCTAGAGGCTTTCAATCGTTCATGAATCTGAACGATCTTCTCTGTCGTTTCCTGTATGATTTCCGGACCGGTGAGAGTGCTTTCAGGAACTCGTCCTTTAGCTAACTGTGTATCTCCAACTTCAGTCCAGCATAGAGGGGACCTGCACTTACAGCCATAGAGGGCTTCAAATGGAGCAGCCTTTATGCTCGTATGATAACTATTGTTGTATGAAAAATCGACAAGGGGTAAATGGATATCCCATGCCTTTCCAAAGTCAATCACACAGGCTCTCAGCATATCTTCCAAAGATTGTATCGTTCTCTCACTTTGCCCGTCTGTTTGTGGATGGTAGGCTGTACTCATGTCTAGCCTAGTCCCCAGGGAACTTTGTAGTGACTGCCAGAACCTTGAAGTGAATCTACTATCTCTATCGGAGATAATGGATATCGGAACACCATGCAGTCGCACTATTTCCCTTATGTAAGTTCTTGTAAGCCTTTCCATCTTGTCAGTCTCCTTGATTGGTAGGAAATGCGTGGATTTGGTTAACCTGTCGATGATGACCCATATGGTATCGAGTCCACCCGTCGTCTTTGGCAACTTGGTTATGAATCCATAGTAATCCGTTCCCATTTCCATTCTAGTATCTCCGGTTGTTGTAGTAATCATGACGGTTTCTGATACTCGACCTTAACCTTAGCGCAAGTAAGGCATTTACTTACGAAGGTAGCAATTTTTGCTTTCATGTTAGGCTACCAGTACAGTTTCTTAAGATCCAGATACATTTTATCTGAACCTGGGTGAATGGAATACCTCGTGTTATGTGCTTCCGCCATGACTACGTCTCTGAAACCACCATGTTTCGGTGTCCAGATACGGTCCATGAGATAATATGCTCCGCCACCCTTGATTTTTAGATTCTTTTCCATTCCTCTCAAGGATTCACCCGTCACATTTTTAGGTTGTAAAGCTTCCAGTTGAGCCCCCTTAATTTGTGTGGATAAGTGGGAATGGATAGTCATAGTCAGAGATTTGACTCTCCGACCAGTGTATTCTTTTCGACTGAGGGCGTCAGCTACCACATTGGCCTTGCCAGGATGATAACGAATTTCACATTCGTAGTCATTGAGTAGCTTGATCCATCATCGCTGTCGCATGTTGAGCTCCTTCTGATCAAAAATGTGTTGAAGGCTCTTGTGGTCGGTGAGGATAGTACTCTTTGTTCCGTACAGGTAGTGTCTCCAGATCTTCAAAGCAAATACCACTGCTCCTAACTCAAGATCGTGTGTCGTATAGTTTACTTCATGTATCTTAAGCTGACGGGAGGCATAAGCAATAACCTTCCCTCTTTGCATAATAACACAACCAAGTCCTTGGTTTGATGCATCGCAATACACTACGAAATCTTCTATCCCTTCGGGGAGGGATAGTATCGGTGCGGTGCACAAAGCCTGTTTCAGTGTTTGGAACACCTTCTCTTGTTTTGCTTCCCAGTCAAAGGCCACGCCTTTCTGGCTCAATGTAGTAAGAGGTTTCACAATGCTAAAGAAGTTCTTTATGAACCTGCGCTAATAGCCAGCGATACCTAGAAATTGACGAATCTCTGTAGGTGTCTTTGGTGCCGACCAGTTTTCAATGGCCTTAATTTTGGAGGGGTCCACGTGTATCCCCTTCTCGCTAACAACGTGGCCCAAAAATTCGACTCTACGAATCCAAAATTCGCATTTAGAGAACTTCGCTTAGAGCTTCTCCGATCGTAATGTTTCTAAGACTTTTCGTAGGTGCTGACTATGCTCTTCCTTACTTCGGGAGTAGATAAGTATATCATCCATAAAGATGATGACGAACTGATCCAGGTAAGGATGGCACACCCTATTCATTAGGTCCATTAATACCGTTGGTGCGTTGGTTAACCCGAACGGCATTACTACAAATCCGTAGTGTCCATAACGGGTTCGGAAGGCTGTCTAGGGAATATCATCCTCTAGTACTCGTAATTGGTGATATCCGGATCATAGATCTATCTTCGAGAAGTAGCTTGCTCCTTGAAGTTGATCAAATAGGTCGTCAATGCGGGGCAGAGGATAACGATTTTTGACAGTAAGTTTGTTCAGTTCTCTGTAGTCAATGCACATACGGAACGATCTGTCTTTCTTCTTTACAAACAAGACCGGTGCTCCCCATGGTGAGAAACTTGGTCTAATGAATCCTTTTTGATGGAGTTCGTTAAGCTGACTGGAAAGTTCTTGCATCTCTGCTGGTGCCAGACGATAAGGCGATTTTGCTACTGGGGTAGCCCCTGGAACTAAGTCGATTCTGTGACAACCCAAATTTATTACCGTTACATAATCCCGTTTTCGCTAACGGAATTCGTCGTTATATATAAATTTCGGTAATATTTGGAGTCGTCAATAAATAAATATCTATTTATTTATATCTTCTTGACATTATCATTTTAGTATAAGTAAATATAATTGTAAGTGTTAACCTCGTTTAACCAAACAAAGTTATATTACTTTTTAACCACTTCACCCGGGTAAAAAGTTTTAACCCTGTTAAACTTTAGCATCAGGTAGCCGTGTACCGGGTGTAATACCCGAGGCATATATAAAGGAAATGGACACCACTTTGAACCCTTTTTACCACTCATTCACTCTCTCTCTCACTACTTTCTCTCTCTAGACCCGAACCCGACTCCAAAACCGCAAATTCCGGCTTCCAAATGTAAGAGTTTCTTCCCTAGTTTGTTCTAAACGTACTCCATTGCATTTAGCACACAAAAATCATAGGATTTAGTGGAAAACATGGAGTTTACGGCTTAGGAAGCCTCTTAGGCCGTAAACACCCAAAACTTGGCCAAAAGTCCCATTTTTCTTTCCCTTAGGCTTGTATACTAATTAAGGAAATTACCTAGATGAGTTTGGACATCAAAACATAAGTTTTTAGAGCCTAAAAGAGGGTTTACGGCCCAAGCTTATGCTTAGGCCGTAAACTCCCAAATTTCCATGATTAAAGTCCCAAAAACTCATCAAAGGCATTCTAGAATTTAGTTATGATTTAAGGGAATGCTTAGGACCATTTAACAACTCATTTTGAAGGACAAAATGGATTTTACGGCCCAAGCATAAGCTAGGACTATAAACTCCCCCAAACCTAGCCAAAGTGATGGTTTAAGCCCTTAAACACCCTTTTACCTTCACTAGAAATCAAGAGAAATGGAATAAGGGCCTTAACATCATGAAATGGGGAGTGAACAAGAGTTCACGGCCAAGCCATGAGGCTTACGGCCGTAAACTCCCATGGAGTGGCCTTTGGGCCGTAAATTCCAAGGGAGTAAACTCATGAGCCCCTTGTTACCCCCCTTTGGCCTTGTAAAATGCCCTAGAACCACCACCTCTTGCATGTGAGACTAGATAGCATTCAAAAATACCCCTCCCATGAGTTTACGGCCGTAAACTCATGGGGGATAAGGCCTCCCAACCGTAAACTCACTTAGGGTGGGTTTTAGGAGTGTAAACTCCAAGGTGAGGTCACACACTCCTTCCCTACAACTCATTGACCTTCTAACACTCAACCATGAGGCCTTTAATCAAGATTAAATGTTTAAATGCTTTAAATAGAATATAAGTCACTAATTACTTTCAAAACACTTATCCCACATGTTAATAGGGTCTTAAAGGGTGTATAAGTCCTTAATTGACACCAAACACTCAACCGACACTTTCACACGATTTACCCGATTTACTCGGTTTCAGGTGAGTTCATACCCCTTTAATGAACCTTTCAAATGTTTTTATATGTTTTAGGGGGGGGGGGGGGATACAAGTCAATTATACATGTTTATGGAAATTAATCACATGTGATTCACTACCGTAGTTCAAATCACATGTGATTTACCACTATGTTTTATAAAAGGATTTTACGTTTTCAAAACTATTTTGGATAAATAAACAAATTTTCTAAATGTTCCCTTTGGACAAAATATTTATTAAATAAACTTTTCTTACAAAATTTAACCACACTAATATATTTATATAAGTAAGGCTTGAAGGACTTAGGACCGATAACTCGCCGTATTTCCTGTTCTTGTTTGATTGTGGGCTTAGGGTAGTCGTTATGCGTCCGACTGTCGTTGATTTCTTAGTTATATATCACATATATTAGTGTTGGATACAAGTATTTTCATTTCATTTGATGTTGAAACCACTAAATTGACAAGAACCATACACACTAAGTTAACTATAATAGGTATAGTTAAGGCCACTATTACTTGCTATAGCTACTACTCTACACTCTATAGTACACACTATTACGATACTATACACTAATAAGAGAACATACTATGAGTTATACAAAAAGACTACTACACTATAATACAAGAGAAAGCACTAATCCGAAGATAACACACTAACTCACTACGAGATACTCTATTCGCTACGTACTACGCCCAGAGTTTTCCGACAGGAAGACGACACTATATGTATAGATCTATACGGGGCAGACACTATCACATCCCGACTGTTAACTTCAATCCGAGTTGTACAGGCCCAGGGATGCCACTACTTCACTACACTATGCATGACCGGGAAGGTCATGGGTTCCTCTATGATTCACACTATCGGTAACATACAAGAAATACACTATAACCACATTAAAATACTAAACTAAAGGCTAAGTTAATATCCCGAAGTAATCAAGTATCTAACACTAAAGGAAGTTTGCACCACTATTATTGACTTCAGGCAAAACCTACCATATTGCATTACTTATTGGATATTCACTAGTATACTTTTACAATAAATGGTTTTCATAGCTGAAAATTACATATTTCTTAAAGGTTTTCACTTACAATGTATTTCTGGAAAATATAGGATTTTCTAGGTTTTTCTACTACTTATGAATGTAAATTGCAGCTTTTGATACTATCGGTTCTAATGCTTTTTATACAAAAACTCACACTAAACTCTTATGAACTCACCAACTTTAAGTTGATATTCGTTTTCAAAATAACTTGTATCCTCAGGTCAAAGATAGACAGGTACCGGTGCAGCATTTTGGAGAAGGTGGTGTTGGATTAATGTCTAAGTCCATAACTATAATTAGTAAGACTTGACCCGACCCGGCATGGTCCATTTGGGTTGCATACCATCATGCACTTGGATAGACTAAATGAGAGAAATAAGACACTTATGGTTATTAATATATTTTAAGTTCTAGTATATTAATAATAAGAATAATGAGATTATTTAATTAGTATTGATCAAGAATTAATCTAGGATTAATTAAGTGATCAAAAGAAGACCAATTAAATATATGGGTTGATTGTGTCAATCATCCATACTTGTATAGTGGGCTAATGCTCCATGGATAATCAAGTTGGGCTAAAACCCATAGGATGGTTCATGGATGCTCCATGGTGTATTTGAACCCATGGATCCAAGGAAATGGAAAGCCATGGCAATTAAGAGTTTACCCTAATTGTAACACTATATAAAGATGTTATTCTTGGCAAAATCGGCCACTAGTATAATTCTAGAGAGGGCTAGCCGATTTCATGAAGTGTAGAATTCTCTCAAGCTATTCTAAGTGTTTTGATGATTGTGATTCCATTTGAGGTGTCACACTTGGGGCACTAGGCACTCAAGCTTCATGAAGACTTTCTACATCAAGAGGTATGTATTCTATCTTGTTACATTCATTGTTTTGTATGCTAGATTAGGATAATACCTTGGAAGTTCTTATTTGTATGTATAATAGAGAAAACATAGATCCAAGGTATTTAGGGTTGCATGTACACTTAGGAGTGTTAGAATGCTCAAAACCCAACAGTGGTATCAGAGCCTAGGCTTGTTTTCTTGTTATACCTGCAATAGAAGCTGAAAAAACGAATCTGGTGTTGTCTGATCATCAGACTCTGCGAGTCCATCAGAGGACTCGGCGAGTCCATGCCTAAAATGTCTTCAATTCGATCCAACTCGCCGAGTTGGTTCATGCACTCGACGAGTTGGACCCCCAGACAGCATATTTTCGAGTTTTTTTGGCTAGAAATGGACTAGGAACATTACCCTAAGTTGGTTTTGAACTTATAAACTTGTTTTTGATGTGGTAATGTTCATGCTAATCCATTTTCAAAGATAATTGTCAATAGATTCATGTTTTGTATTAGTTTAAGGTTTAGACTAATTACATGAAAAAGTTTGATTTGAATTATCTTGTTCTTATGAGTTGCTTAGATTAATAGAAATGTTGAGTGAAATAGTTGTTTTCAATCCATTTTAATCTAAGAGTTGAGTATAAAATGTGTTTGTGTAACTTGTCCTCAAGTTACATGAAGAGTCACATTAAAGACTCATAAAATTCATAAAAGTTGGCAATGGTTACAAAATGAAGAGTCTTGTGTCATTGAATAATTTTTTATGACTCCATAACTTGTCCTCAAGTTACGGAAGTTCAAGAGTCACTTCATTAAAGAAAAAATATGTAACCATAATTAAATCCATAAGTTATAAAATAAAAGAAAAGTTAACTCTTTTATTGGTTTAAAGTCTTCCATAACTTGTCCTCAAGTTATGGAACTTGAAGAGTTTTTGGATTAAAACTACTTTAAACACATAAGTTATGGAATTAATTAGTTTTGAATAGTTTCAAAAACTTGCCCTCAAGTTTTGGAATTTGAAAAGTTTTCACTTATGAATACTTTAATTCCAAGTTAGCCCTTAGAATTTTAAAAGTTAAAATTCAACCCTTATACTTTATAATATTATAAGTTAATAATATATATATGTATAAGAGTAAAGTCAGTCTTACCGCTAGTACGCCTCATTCACGAAGCCGGTCTATAAGGTGGGTATAAGGTTGTTGCCTATAAAATGGCAACTTAATGGGTGTCCACTCTCACCCACCGCTTGCTTGACTGGTGGAGGGTCGTTAGCCGAATGGGTTTGACAGGACTAGAATTCTCCCTTCATTAAAAGTATTAATGATAATACTAAGTAACTAAACTCTTAATAGTACCCAATCTTAGTTACTTAGGAAAAATGTGAATAAGGTGCTAATCCATGAAATTACACTTTGCACTTTGTTTAAGTCGGTTAGTGGAGCGTGTGTGGTTAACCGGCACACTAACTTGGACTTAACAAGGTAGGTAAAGGGTGACTTAATATTTATCATAGTATCGATGGAGCGTGTGTGGCTAACCGGCACATCGATTGAGGGGTAATTTATTAAGGGTACCAAGTGAATTGCATGGTTACTTCACACCTTGTTTTGTGATCCTCAACATCCCAGTCACAAAACCTGAAGGGCACACTCGAGATTGAAACATGCCTTTGAAAAGTTCAATGAATCTCAAAGATCTAGGAGTTTCAAAACCAATTAAAACCTAATAATACATTTCGTTTGTCTTGGTGGAAATTGGTGAATCGTCATTCACCTACCTTCAAATATTTTATAGCTTGGATTATGGCATACCTCTTCTAAGTTATAAAATAGTTTGTTGGGTCCTAGCCTTAATATTTCATATTGGGTGTCATATTAAGGACTTTAAATCAACCATCTTGAATATCTCCCAAAAGATGTCTGTAATAGACACCTATGATCTTCCCAAATCTCTTGAAACAAGGTTTCCTAATGAAGATGATGTCCCATGGATATCATACTTCTTTCTCCTCCTCCAATTATTCTCCCTAACCCACAAGTTCTTGAAAAGTTTAAGGTCACTCAAGCCCTATTGGCAAGGCAAGGTCTAGGTGTGATCACATCTTGGAGATGTAGTCACATATTGACAAGCCGGGAGAGTTAGGTGTCAAAGTCTTGAGAAAGTTGGTGGTTCAATCACTTTCTAAGTCACATAGTGAGTTCCTTTGGGACACCTATGAAACAGACTATGACAAGACCCTTAATGATCTTATCTATTTGTTAAGATCAACTTCCTTAAAACTTGATGGACATTGACAATAGTGACACAGGAAATCCAGAAAAGCATTCTCTTCCCAATGGAAAGGGATCGGCCATAGTCAACTCGGTTGACCAAATGGTAAAGAGAAAAGCTAAGTCTGTGATAGTCTCGTGTACCATTATCAAAGGGTCCATATGTTTATATCGCCAAAGAAAGGGGCATTGGTTGCGAAGCGGCCAGATTTACCTAAGGATGTTAAAGTCAATGAGTTTGACTCTACTTCAGGTAAAGTCCACTATCTAACTCTGTTAAGTTTCTATTATGAGATTATTGATACATGATGTGACTGGGTCACATGGTGATGTTTTAAGAATCAAAGAAAGGTGAAGAAACTTAAAGGAAGAATATGCTGAATCTGATCGCGTAGATGGATTTCTATCGCATAGTTTCAAGATCGGATTCTTGAGCTACTTCATTGGAGTTATGAGATATTGCTTAGGAATAGATAACAACAAGTTTTCATATGGATTGTAAGGATAAGTTTTTACGCAAAGTTTTTAAAATAAAAGGAAAATTTTTGATTTTATTTATTTTAAAATATCCTTACAATGGCATTTGAGGAAAAATTGTTGCTTATATGATTCCATTAATAGTAAGAGTGGAAATATGAAATTGATTCTTTCATTTGTGGTAATATCTAAATTTACCAAATAGGGAAAGATTCTCATCACCCAAGTTTCAATTGGACCGAAACTTGGAATCATGCAAGTTGTATAGCATGATGAATGAGAACTTTCAAGTTTTGGAAAAATTAAGACTAATTACTCGGTCACATGGATGTGTGAGTCAAGTAAAGGATTAAGGGATCGAGTACACATTCTTGTGCACTGATTAAGTCCACCACAAAAGATTGATAAAACTATTCGTCATAGTTTACTAAAGCTCAGTAAATATGATTATACTTACAAGCTTAAGTGTAACTTTAAGACATTGGAAAAAGGTTCCAATGTATGGCAGAGCGAATAAGAAGAATCAAATTAGGCAGAAGGATAAAAGTTTCTCAAATCTGAAAAGATGGGACAGTACTTTAGTATCAGTTTTGTGATCATCTTAATGATTAAGAAACCATATCAAAATTAGTTCTCTAACGAAGTCTTAGTGCATTCTTATGACTGAGAAGAAGGGATCTTGAATTGTTGAAATGGTTAAATCAAGAAGATGAGTCATACTTTGTTCCAATATAAGTCTTAGAGTCATACTCCAAGATTGTAACTTGAGTGACATGTCTTAAAGAAGGTTTAAAACACTTGTCAAATGTAAGAGTAAAAGTTTCCTACTCTTGTACATTTGAAATTGGAAAGTTGTGATGTTTTGGATAAAACAGAGACCAACTAAGGCCAATTGTGTGAAGTGTTTGTCTTGATTAGAATCTGCACTGTCTCTTGGATGTTTGACAAGAGAGTCTTATAGGTCAAGAGGACAGTGGGAGTCTTAAAGGTCTTGAAAGTCTCAAGAACTAGTCAAGAATAGAACCTAAAGTTCTTCACTAGCACACGACTTGAGGTTTATAACCTATCGTGTTGACATATTCTGTGCCCATTCCAGTTAAAGTTGGCTTTACATATGAGTTCTTAGAGTTCTCAATTGGTTGCATAACAACTTGGAAGCAATGGCAGGCCCTTGAGCCGCCAGGTGGCAAGAAGTTAAGATTGAGTTCAATCCATATGGTTTTGGATTTGTCATTATCTTTGTCTTGTGATTATGGTTTTGACAAATTCATATGGGTAGGAACTCATACACCATTAAATCTAAGTGTCATAAGGTTTCTCTCCGATTCATGAAAATGATGGTGAGGAAACACTTTCACTAAGTAGATTTTAGCTAGATAGCAATTGTGACATTTTCATTCACAAAGTCGTTAGTGGAGCGTGTGTGGTTTACCGACACACTAACCTAGACTTGTGAGAAATGGCAAAAAGGTCTAACCATTATGATTACGGCATACCTCTTCATAATTGTTTAGACACACAAGTGTGCTATCTAAGGGAAGGTGTATGATTTTGATAAAGTCTTATCAAAACAATCTAGTATCAGGAATCTGAACTTTAGTAAGAAGTCAGCTGATTTCTGAGTACATGTCAAAGCTAGTGGGAGCATAAGTGTTATGCTAATAATCATCATGTTAGTGGGAGCATGATAATTATGATAAGTATTGCAAGTTAGCAATGTTAATTATAGAAAAACAAACGTTTCAATTTGGAAAGAGTTGTTTTGCTATAATTAAGGGAGAGAAAATTATACTTCATCTCAAATCTATAAGCTTAGATCGTGAGGTTTTAATCATTTAGTCAAGGATATATATGAATTTCATGTTGGAATGGTTCAACATAAGGAAATTTTGAATATGAGTCCATTATTTGCGTTCTAAAATTCGATTATGATTACGACATCCCTTTTCATAATCTGAATTATGAGAACTTGGCAAATAGAAATGGAAATGTTATAGCAAAAGACTGGTTTAGTCTTTATGTGAGACATCATGAATCGTGTCCCATATGCTTCGGATATAGGATCGATTACATGTGCTATAATCATCCTTTCTAAAATTTTCCGAATGCCTAGGGCATTAAGAAGGGAAAAAGGTTTAGAACTGGATATGACTAAAAGGATTAAACAATTGTCGAGGACAATCTAAGGTTTACCAAAGATTGGTTACTCAAGGACAATTGGAAGTATAGTGATAATTCTGGAAGGACCATATTGACATAATCTGTAAAGAGGCAACTCTTGTTCAGAAGTGACAGTCAAAATGGAATCTGGAAATGTTTCAAAGTTAGAATCTTCAATCTGTGTAAGATTAAGGAAACTTAATGCAAGAAGAATATTTCCAAGGAGTTGATCTCCTTTGGAATACTCTGTAATGATTGTTGCCAAGTCTTTATGACTTTGTGCATAATCATTACGAGAGGATCAATGCATATAAGTTTAGAATCTACCAGATTTCAGTAAATGGCATGAATTTGGAATTCTTGCATTCGCAATAAGGATTTTGGGAGTGTGAAAAGAGAATCATTGAAGTTATGTTCAATTGATCTAGTTCACAAAGTAAAGATCATAGACAAACATAGTATGCATACTTGGTGTGTGGCATGACTAGTGTTTAAGAAAACATAGTGTACATGCTTGGAGCATGGGACAACTATTGTTTTAAATTCAAGAATAAAGTTGATAGCTGAAACAGTATACAATGAATAATGTGTAGTCATATGGTGATAGGTTTTGATACCATATTGGATTCTATTATTATTGTGTTTCACTTTGCATGTTTTGACTTCCCGAATAAACTGGGTTATTCTTCTGGAATGACTAAGTTATTCAAACTATCCACAGTCGGTCATATGTTGGAAGTAGATATGAATTAAGACTGTCATGGGTTGGCTTGTAGAGGTCTAAGGTGTTGGACAAAGGGCTACAACACTCATGAGTGCTCATAAGTTCTGAGTATTGGATTCAACCCGCGCTCATTGGAATCACTTCATGGATTTTATCACGAGTGATCATGAGACGATAATATCTTATATTCTTCAAACCTAGAGATATGAGTTGTTACTATGAGTTGATAGTACATTGATAGCACGAAAACGCATTTGGTAACTCGGTGCTATAAAACGTGCCTTTGTGTATGATTCAACAAGTAGTAGAACAAGTCATATGAGTCGAAGTTTATCCGTTCCTTTTACCTTCGGGATAAAAGCGATATATGTGGGCCCCTCGATGATTTGATGATGACAAATGGAAGTGCTCGGCCGGGCCAGGACTGATTTGATTTGTTCAATTAGTCAGTCGTCATAAATCGAAAATCGGGAAACAACAAATGGATAGAGAGAATGATTATAATCCATGTCTCAGTCCATACGATATCTAGAATGGAGGAATATATGATCCCTTATCTAATGGACAAGTCATTGACAAAGGTCAGAGTTCATCTACAAGGTCAGAGTTCGACAGAAGCTTTTGAGAGCTACGATTGCCGGTTGGTTCCTGAGGTCATACGCAGTAATAGTTTTAGACTTATCCAAGTGGGAGACTGTTGGATTAATGTCTAAGTCCATAACTATAATTGGTAAGACTTGACCCGACCCGGCATGGTCCATTTGGGTTGCATACCATCATGCACTTGGATAGACTAAAGGAGAGAAATAAGACACTTATGGTTATTAATATATTATAAGTTCTAGTATATTAATAATAAGAATAATGAGATTATTTAATTAGTATTGATCAAGAATTAATCTAGGATTAATTAAGTGATCAAAAGAAGACTAATTAAATATATGGGTTGATTGTCTCAATCATCCATACTTGTATAGTGGGCTAATGCACCATGGATAATCAAGTTGGGCTAAAACCCATAGGATGGTTCATGGATGCTCCATGGTGTATTTGAACCCATGGATCCAAGGAAATGGAAAGCCATGGCAATTAAGAGTTTACCCTAATTGTAACACTATATAAAGATGTTATTCTTGGCAAAATCGGCCACTAGTATAATTCTAGAGAGGGCTAGCCGATTTCATGAAGTGTAGAATTCTCTCAAGCTATTCTAAGTGTTTTGATGATTGTGATTCCATTTGAGGTGTCACACTTGGGGCACTAGGCACTCAAGCTTCATGAAGACTTTCTACATCAAGAGGTATGTATTCTATCTTGTTACATTCATTGTTTTGTATGCTAGATTAGGATAATACCTTGGAAGTTCTTATTTGTATGTATAATAGAGAAAACATAGATCCAAGGTATTTAGGGTTGCATGTACACTTAGGAGTGTTAGAATGCTCAAAACCCAACAGGTGGATCATACAAGATCCATCTCTTATTTTTGTATTACTTTTGGTGTTTGTTAAACATTACAAAACAAACTTGTAATTAAACTCACTATGTAATGCAATGGTTATATGTTTCTTGTTTTTACTATTGTGCAATTGTGATGATACTGTACATGACGTCCTCCACCCTGAAACGTATTCCGCTGTTATCGGTTTTGGGGTGTGACAGATTGGTATCAGAGCATTGTTTATAGTCAATCAAGTATATCAACCTATAAAAGATATACGAACTATAAACACTTTGGGACTAAAACACTCTGACCAAGAATATATATTGTTACGTATCTAAAAGATTTAACTAAGTATATATATACACACGTCACTATAAAACACAGAAGTAAGTTTCACACTAAAACAGAACAAAAGTATTAAGATTGTTGGATAGCACAATTGGGCTTAGAGACATATAGTCACATTTGGGGGGATGTAGCCTGATCAACTACGTTTTCCTTGGAGTGAATAGCATGTGCCTAAGTTTGGTTGTGGTGTTGCAACAAGTCTAAAACTTACCAACACTACCACAATAACGTTACCATAAGAATACTATAGGAGTATTCTGTATCTCTAAAAACATACGTATGTGATAACTAAAAGGGTCGTTACTAGTAGGACAATAGTTTCTAAATGGATACACCACGGTTACATGTGACCGGGGCGCTATAGACTCAGAATATGTAGCATTTGCTTCATTCCCAGTTCTTGTTTGATTGAGGGTCTGAAGTTAGGGTTGCTTATTCGAAGGACTATCTTGCTTCGGTTACATGTAATCAGTATGCACTATGCAAGTATTGGGTCAACTAATAACAATTCATCTTATAAGTATCTTAGAGTAGTATGTCTATTAACCTTTCCTTTCCCCTTTCTCACGTAGATAGCATGGCTGGCTTCCACCATCCCGGTGATCCGTACTATCCAAACCAGGGCAATGGAGGATGGCTCGATGAGGAGTCAGACGATGATCACCCGATCCCTTTGGATGATCATCATGCTGAAGGCTTCTCAGATAGCTCGAGCTCCGAACCAGAAGTTAACAACCAACCTCCTGAAGCTCCGAACCCTAACCCCCGTCCGACATTTCAGGGTCCCACTCCTATGTGGGCCATATCCTTGCACCGACGGAGCGAGGAGTAGGGTCAGCCTTTACCTTACAATGGAGACCGAAGCTTCTACAACATAAGCAAAGGAGGATCAGCGGATCAGGTTCTTCCCATCATGATCCGAAGGATTGCCAGGAATGTCGAGCAGGGTCAAGCTGCTATTGGACGAGTTGTAGAAGTGGATGTCAACTCAAATCTCAACACGGTTCGCATCCGCCAGCTCGAAGAAGCCATGGACAGGACAAGGAGGACCAACGAGGCTCTGCAGCATCAGCTGGCTGCATCTCGAGCTGAAGTTAGGGAACTCCGAGCACGCCAAAGGACTCATGATCGACACCTTCAAGAAGTGATGCGTCAGCTAGCGGATCTGAGGATTCGCCCAACAAGTAACCGTCGCCAGTAGAAGACGTCTAGTTACCTCACTCTTTTGTTTAAAGGACTAGCCTTTCCTCTCTATGTTCCGTAGATCTCTTGTCTGTAAACATTCCTAGCTTAAAAATACTCTAACTAGACCTCTAAACTGCCAACATTTTCTTGATGGTTTGATGTAAGACCTACTGTTAGGTCAATTTTCATGAACTTGTGTTACATCATTAATACCAGTATATTGGCAGTTGATTACTCTATTGCTATGACTCTCATTCTGATCTTGGGTTATGTTGATTTAATCCATGAAACACTCTATTCACATTTGCACTAGACTCTTACTATTGCTATCATTTCTATGAATCTTCCAGTGAAAGATGCATCCACGAAAGCGTCCGAACAGAGTAAGACCAGCAACTCAAACCCCTCCTCCACCTCCTCCTCCTCCGCAGTTCGACCCAGTGCTGTTCCAAACAGCTGTGACCGCGGCTGTGACAACAACCATGGCCCAAATGAACTCCGGAGACGCAAACGGTGGTAACTCCAGGTTTGGTGAAGTCCACCAACGAGTGCATGGATGCACTTATAAGGACTTCATGAACTGTAAACCTACCTTCTTCGATGGTACCGAAGGAATTCTGGCACTGTCTCAATGGTTCGAAAGAACCGAAGCTGTAGTTGAAATGTGCTCTTGCCTCGAAGAGAGCAATATCAAGTTTGCTACTGCCACCCTCACCAACAGGGCCTTGACATGGTGGAACGGCCATGTCAGTGCACTCTCCTTGGTCACTGCCAATGCCATGGGCTAGGACACTCTAAAAGATCTTATGAGAGGGGAGTACTGCCCTAGGGGCGAAGTTCAGAAACTTGAGGATGAAATCTGGAACCTCAAGATGAAAGGGACTGACATAACAGCTTACACGGCCAGGTTCTGCGACTTGGCAGCTATGTGTCCCAACATGATCCCATCCGAAAGCAAGAAGATTGAACGATACATCTGGGGTTTAGTGCCCCCGTATCGATGAAATGTTCTAGCCTCATGCCCTATCACCTTCGACAGCGCCAAGGAATTGGCCCAGAGTCTGATCAACCATGAAGTCTCTACCACTCCAGCAACAGCAACCCCCACTACCACTGCACCACCCGATCCATCTGATAGAAAGAGGAAGCGTATGGATAAGAAGAAAGGAAAGAAAACTCAAACCTCCTCGAAGGACTAGCAAATCGTGGCGGTCCATGCTGCCACCACTCCAGCCGCACCTACCCCGCCAAAAGCTTATAGCGGGAATCTGCCCAAATGTCCTTTCCACCACCACGGCCCCTACCGTGATTTGCAGTGCTCCAAATGCGGAAGGAAAGGCCATACTGTTCGATTTTGCAAGGCCCCTCCCAAACCTATCTCGCAAGTTCCCGGTTCGGGAGTGACCCCGACGTGTTATGGCTGCGATGAAGCTAGTCATTTCAAGAAGAACTGTCCGAAGGCTACGAATGCTGGGGGAACTGGAAGGCTACTCGCTATTGGTCACAATGAGGCGGTAGTGGATCCCACAGTAGTCACGGGTACGTTCCTTCTCAACAACTCTTACGCCTGTGTCTTATTCGATAGTGGTGCAGAAAGAAGCTTCATAAATCAAAACTTTAGACACTTACTTAAACAATCCCCTCAACCACTAAAAGAAACATTCATCATAGAAATGGCTAACGGGAAGACAGAAAGCTCTAACGAAATCTAAATAGGTTGTACCCTCACGTTAGACGATCACCCATTTCCAATCGATCTCGTACCAGTCCCAATCAAAAATTTCGATGTCATTGTTGGTATGGACTGGTTGAGTCTTCATTGCGCCGATATTCTATGCTCCGACAAAGCCATTCGCCTGAATCTTCCAAATCACGAAACCCTATTGATCTATGGAGATAAACCGGGTATGAGCCTTCGTATCATCTCCATTATTCAGGCTCAGAAATACTTGCGCAAGGAATATCGCACGTTTCTTGCTCACGTTGTCGACACTAGCCAGAAATCGAAAGATCCAAAGGACATTCCCGTTGTATGCGAATTCCATGATGTTTTCCCAGAGGATCTTCCAGGTCTACCTCCCAAACGTCAAGTTGAGTTCAGAATCGACCTAGTCCCTGGAGCTACTCCCGTACCTAAGTCGCCCTATCACCTAGCGCCTGCTGAAATGCAAGAACTATCCGGTCAACTCAACGAACTGCTCAACAAGGGTTTTATAAGACCGAGCTTCTCACCTTGGGGAGCTACGGTCTTGTTCGTGAAGAAGAAGGATGGATTGTTTCGGATGTGCATTGATTATAGGGAACTCAATAAACTCACGGTCAAAAATCGCTACCCTCTCCCTCGTATCGACGACCTATTCGACCAACTGCAAGGAGCAAGTTACTTCTCCAAGATTGATCTTAGATCCGGGTACCACCAGTTACAGGTGCTTGAGGAAGATGTCCTGAAGACAGCCTTCCGAACCTGTTACGGGCATTCTGAGTTCGTAGTGATGCCCTTTAGACTTACTAACGCCCCCGCAGTACTCATGGACTTGATGAATAGGGTGTGTCGTCCATATCTAGATTAGTTCGTCATCGTCTTCATTGACGATATACTCGTCTACTCTCGAAGCGAGGAAGAACACAAGGATCACCTGTGACGAGTCCTGGAAACGCTGCGATCAGAGAAGTTGTATGAGAAGTTCTCTAAGTGTGAGTTTTGGATCCGAAGAGTTGAATTCTTAGGACACGTGGTTAGTGAAGAAGGAATCCACGTGGATCCCTCCAAAATTAAAGCTATTGAGAACTGGTCAGCACCGTAGACGCCTACAGAAATTCGTTAATTTCTTGGCCTCGCTGGCTACTACCGCAGATTCATCCAAAACTTCTCTCGGATTACGAAACCTCTCACCATGCTGACGCAGAAGGGTGTATCATTCGACTAGGAAGAGAAACAGGAGAAGGCATTCCAGACCCTGAAGCGAGCCCTATGCACCGCACCGGTATTATCCCTTCCCAAAGGGACAGACGATTTTGTTGTATACTGCGATGCATCAAATCAGGGGCTCGGTTGTGTCTTGATGCAACGAGGTAAGGTCATCGCCTATGCCTCAAGACAGCTAAAGACACATGAGGTGAACTACACTACTCACGACCTCGGGTTAGGAGCGGTCGTCTTCGCACTAAAAATCTGGAGACACTACTTATATGGGACGAAGAGCATGGTGTACACTGATCACAAAAGCCTCCAATACATACTGAACCAGAAAGAACTCAACATGAGGCAGCATCGATGGGTCGAACTACTCAGCGATTACGATTGCGAAATCCGATACCACCCGGGGAAAGCCAACGTAGTAGCAGACACCCTGAGTAGGAAGGAGTATTCTGGACGAAGAACCAAGTCTTTGACAATGACTATCCGTTCGCATCTATCAGCGCAGATCAGCGAGGCTCAGCTGGAAGCCTTAAAGCCTGAGAATGTGACGGGAGAATCCCTGCGCGGAATGGATAAAAGTTTGGAGGTCAAGGGTGACCGAGCCTACTACTTCATCGACCGAATATGGACTCCGTGCCATGGAGGTTTCAGAGACATGGTCATGAGGGAAGCACACAACACTCGCTACTCCGTCCACCCAGGTTCAGATAAGATGTATCTCAATCTCAAAAAGCTATACTGGTGGCCTAACATGAAAGCGGAGATCGCTACGTTTGTGAGCAAGTGCCTTACTTGCGCGAAGGTCAAGGTCGAATATCAAAAGCCATCAGGACTCCTCCAATAACCAGAGATACCGGAATGGAAGTGGGAGCGGATTACAATGGACTTTATAATCAAGCTACCCAAGACAGCGGGTGGGTTGGATACCATTTGGGTCATCGTCGACAGATTGACCAAGTCTGCACACTTCTTACCCAACAATGAAATGGACAAGATGGAGAAACTCACAATAACATACATAAAGGAAATAGTACGGCTGCATGGTTTCCCCATATCTATTATCTCGGATAGAGATAGTAGGTTTACTTCGAGATTTTGGCAATCGCTACAAAAAGCATTGGAGACGAGGCTGGACATGAGTACAGCCTACCATCCACAGACTGACGGACAAAGTGAGAGGACGATCCAAACCTTAGAAGATATGCTACGAGCTTGTATGATTGACTTCGGCAAATCGTGGGACACACACTTACCTCTTGTGGAGTTTTCCTACAACAATAGTTATCATACGAGCATCAAGGCAGCTCCATTCGAAGCCATCTACGGCCGGAAGTGCAGATCCCCTCTGTGCTGGGCTGAGGTGGGTGACACTCAGTTAGCTAAAGGACGAGTTCCCGACAGCACTCTCACTGGTCCGGAGATCATTCGAGAAACGACCAAGAAGATTGTACAGATTCGTGAACGATTAAAAGCCGCTAGGGATCGACAGAAAAGCTACGCAAACAAATGAAGAAAACCCTTGGAATTCCAGGTGGGAGACCGAGTCCTTTTGAAGGTCTCGCCCTGGAAGGGCACGATACTCTTCGGAAAGCGTGGAAAGTTGAACCCAAGGTACATAGGGCCTTTTGAGATTCTCGCCAGAATCGACCCTGTAGCTTACAAACTCAACCTACCCCACGAGCTAAGCAACATACATCCTACCTTCCACGTCTCAAACTTGAAGAAATGTATGTCCGACGAGACTCTCGTGATTCCCCTCGACGAGATCGAGGTCAATGAGAGCCTCAAATTTGTGGAAGAGCCTGCGGAGATTATGGATCGGGAAGTAAAACGAACGAAACAAAGCCGCATCCCAAATGTGAAAGTTCGGTGGAACGCCAAGCGGGGACCGGAATTTACTTGGGAGTGTGAAGACCAAATGAAACTCAAATATCCCCATCTCTTCGCTTAGTAGTATTGTAATACTTATATGTATGAATTCTAAATTTCGGGACGAAATTCCCCTAACGGGGGGATGATGTGACAACCCAAATTTATTACCGTTACATAATCCCGTTTTCGCTAACAGAATTCGTCGTTATATATAAATTTCCATAATATTTGGAGTTGTCAATAAATAAATATCTATTTATTTATATCTTCTTGACATTATCATTTTAGTATAAGTAAATATAATTGTAAGTGTTAACCCCGTTTAACCAAACAAAGTTATATTACTTTTTAACCACTTCACCCGGGTAAAAAGTTTTAACCCTCTTAAACTTTAGCATCGGGTAGCCATGTACCGGGTGCAATAACCGAGGCATATATAAAGGAAATGGACACCACTTTGAAACCTTTTTACCACTCATTCACTCTCTCTCTCTCTCACTACTTTCTCTCTCTAGACCCGAACCCGACTCCAAAACCGCGAATTCCGGCTTCCAAACGTAAGAGTTTCTTCCCTAGCTTGTACTAAACGTACTCCATTGAATTTAGCACACAAAAATCATAGGATTTAGTGGAAAACATGGAGTTTACGGCTTAGGAAGCCTCTTAGGCCGTAAACACCCAAAACTTGGCCAAAAGTCCCATTTTTCTTTCCCTTAGGCTTGTATACTAATTAAGGAAATTACCTAGATGAGTTTGGACATCAAAACATAAGTTTTTAGAGCCTAAAAGAGGGTTTACGGCCCAAGCTTATGCTTAGGCCGTAAACTCCCAAATTTCCATGATTAAAGTCCCAAAAACTCATCAAAGGCATTCTAGAATTTAGTTATGATTTAAGGGAATGCTTAGGACCATTTAACAACTCATTTTGAAGGACAAAATGGATTTTACGGCCCAAGCATAAGCTAGGACTATAAACTCCCCCAAACCTAGCCAAAGTGATGGTTTAAGCCCTTAAACACCCTTTTACCTTCACTAGAAATCAAGAGAAATGGAATAAGGGCCTTAACATCATGAAATGGGGAGTGAACAAGAGTTCACGGCCAAGCCATGAGGCTTACGGCCGTAAACTCCCATGGAGTGGCCTTTGGGCCGTAAATTCCAAGGGAGTAAACTCATGAGCCCCTTGTTACCCCCCTTTGGCCTTGTAAAATGCCCTAGAACCACCACCTCTTGCATGTGAGACTAGATAGCATTCAAAAATACCCCTCCCATGAGTTTACGGCCGTAAACTCATGGGGGATAAGGCCTCCCAACCGTAAACTCACTTAGGGTGGGTTTTAGGAGTGTAAACTCCAAGGTGAGGTCACACACTCCTTCCCTACAACTCATTGACCTTCTAACACTCAACCATGAGGCCTTTAATCAAGATTAAATGTTTAAATGCTTTAAATAGAATATAAGTCACTAATTACTTTCAAAACACTTATCCCACATGTTAATAGGGTCTTAAAGGGTGTACAAGTCCTTAATTGACACCAAACACTCAACCGACACTTTCACACGATTTACCCGATTTACTCGGTTTCAGGTGAGTTCATACCCCTTTAATGAACCTTTCAAATATTTTTATATGTTTTAGGGGGGGGGATACAAGTCAATTATACATGTTTATGGAAATTAATCACATGTGATTCACTATCCGTAGTTCAAATCACATGTGATTTACCACTATGTTTTATAAAAGGATTTTACGTTTTCAAAACTATTTTGGATAAATAAAAAAAATTCTAAATGTTCCCTTTGGACAAAATATTTACTAAATAAACTTTTCTTACAAAATGTAACCACACTAATATATTTATATAAGTAAGGCTTGAAGGACTTAGGACTGATAGCTCGCCGTATTTCCTGTTCTTGTTTGATTGTGGGCTTAGGGTAGTCGTTATCCGTCCGACTGTTGTTGATTTCTTAGTTATATATCATATATATTAGTGTTGGATACGAGTATTTTCATTTCATTTGATGTTGAAACCACTAAATTGACAAGAACCATACACACTAAGTTAACTATAATAGGTATAGTTAAGGCCACTATTACTCGCTATAGCTACTACTCTACACTCTATAATACACACTATTACGATACTATACACTAATAAGAGAACACACTACGAGTTATACAAAAAGACTACTACAATATAATATATGAGAAAGCACAATCCGAAGATAACACACTAACTCACTACGAGATACTCTATTCGCTACGTACTACGCCCAGAGTTTTCCGACAGGAAGACGACGCTATATGCATAGATCTATACGGGGCAGCCACTATCACATCCCGACTGTTAACTTCAGTCCGAGCTATACAGGCCCAGGGATGCCACTACTTCACTACACTGTGCATGACCGGGAAGGTCATGGGGTCCTCTATGATTCACACTATCGGTAACATACAAGAAATACACTATAACCACACTAAAATACTAAACTAAAGGCTAAGTTAATATCCCGAAGTAATCAAGTATCAAACACTAAAGGAAGTTTGCACCACTATTATTGACTTCAGGCAAAACCTACCATATTGCATTACTTATTGGAGAGTCACTATTATACTTTTACAATAAATGGTTTTCATAGATGAAAATTACATATTTCTTAAAGGTTTTCACTTACAATGTATTTATGGAAAATATTGGATTTTCTAGGTTTTTCAACTACTTATGAATGTAAATTGCAGCTTTTCATACTATCGGTTCTAATGATTTTTATACAAAAACTCACACTAAACTCTTATGAACTCACCAGCTTTAAGCTGATATTCGTTTTCAAAATAACTTGTATCCTCAGGTTAAAGATAGACAGGTACAGGTGAAGTAGTAGCATTCACAGTAACTAGTTGTTGTTTCTTCGAGGATTCTTGGGAAGACCCACCCTTCCCTTTATTCCATCCTCTCTTCCTGTTATTGTTGTTGTTGTTTCCCTTTTGTGGTTCTGGTGTAGAAATTGTCTAGTTCTGATGACTTCCGTGATCAATAAGAGATTGTGCCAGCTCCTTGGCACTTTCAAAAGTGTCAGGTTTTGAAGCTAACACACTTGACGGAATTTGGGGCGACAGTCCCCAAATGTATCTCTCTATTTTCTTGCTCTCAGGAGCAATCATATCTGGGCAAAGGATTGCTAGATCGTAGAACGTGTTGGTATAAGTTGCTATATCGGTACCAATCATTCCAAGAGTCCAGAGTTCATGCTCGAGTTTTTGAATTTCTCCTCGTGGACAGTATTCTCTCATCAACATGATTTTTAAGCTCTCCCAGCTTATTGCATTCGCCACTATCAGAGTAAGTGCCTTAACGTGGCCATTCCACCAAGTTAAAGCTCTTTCAGTAAGCGTGAAAGTGGAAAACTTGACTTTGTTGTGCTCGGGACAGGAGCAGACTTCAAACATTGCTTCTGTCCTTTCGATCCACTCCTTCAAAACCATCACACCACAAGTTCCATTAAACATCTGGGGTTTAGCATTCGTAAAGTCTTTATAAGTGCACTCTCGGGGTTGCCCATGACTCTCGTCATCGTTGGAAGGAAGTGTGCCAATTCCCGAACCAGTAGTAACATGGGTATTGATTTGTGACATGGCAGCCGCCAGAGCTGCTGTGACTGCTTCTTGGAACATGGTAGCTTCAGATTGAGGAGGTGGAGGCGGTGGTGGTATAGGTGCTTCCCCACCGTTGTTTCGTCTCGGGTTTCTACACGGAGGCATCCTTCAACTATAGATGGAAAAGATAAAGATAAGAATTCCATAGCATAGAAAATGAATGTGTCTCATGAACTAAATTGTTATAGTTCAAAAACAAATGATAGTATGAGTCTCAAAGATAGAAGAATGAAAGTTATTCGTAAGACCGAATATATGAAACAAGCATATGGTTTCTCCATAACATTTTAAGGATTGAACGTAATACTCAACGTAGTAATAATAGTGTGCCAATTATATTAATATAATAGTTGATACAACGATCACGAAAATTTGACCCATATAAGGGTCTCCGGTTACAAAGTTTAAGA
Source organism: Lactuca serriola (assembly GCF_051521515.1). Lineage (NCBI taxonomy): Eukaryota > Viridiplantae > Streptophyta > Magnoliopsida > Asterales > Asteraceae > Lactuca > Lactuca serriola. Next base: position 337,986,243 of record NC_136415.1, on the reverse strand, counting down.
AAATAAAAACTTTTAGCCGAGGTCCTAACTGTTGGATTAATGTCTAAGTCCATAACTATAATTGGTAAGACTTGACCCGACCCGGCATGGTCCATTTGGGTTGCATACCATCATGCACTTGGATGAGAGAAATAAGACACTTATGGTTATTAATATATTATAAGTTCTAGTATATTAATAATAAGAATGATAAGATTATTTAATTAGTATTGATCAAGAATTAATCTAGGATTAATTAAGTGATCAAAAGAAGACTAATTAAATATATGGGTTGATTGTGTAAATCATCCATACTTGTATAGTGGGCTAATGCTCCATGGATAATCAAGTTGGGCTAAAACCCATAGGATGGTCCATGGATGCTCCATGGTGTATTTGTACCCATGGATCATGGAAATGAAAGGCCATGTCAATTAGGGTTTACATGGTGTAACCCTAACTATATAAGCATCTTATTATTGAGGAAAAATCGGCCACTAGAGATAGTGAAGAAAGGGCTAGCCGATTTTGAAGAGTGTAGAATTCTCTCAAGTCATTCCAAGTGTTTTGATGATTGTGATTCCATTTGAGGTGTCACACTTGGGGCACTAGACACTCAAGCTTCATGAAGACTTTCTTCTCCAAAGAGGTATGTATTCTATCTTGCTATAGTCATTGTTTTGTATGCTAGATTAGGATAATACCTTGGAAGTTCTTATTTGCATGTATAATAGAGAAAACATAGATCCAAGGTATTTAGGGTTGCATGTACACTTAGGAGTGTTAGAATGCTCAAAACCCAACAGTGGTATCAGAGCCTAGGCTTGCTTTCTCTTATACTTGTAATTAACAGTTGGAAAAAGTCGAAAACTTGCTGTCTGACGAATGGACTCGGCGAGTCCATGGGGGGGACTCGGCGAGTTCATGTGTATCTTCAACCTACTCGGCGAGTAGGTTCATGCAACTCGGCGAGTAGGGTCGACAGAGTGCAGATTTTCGACTTTAGTTGCTGGAAATGGATTGGAAACATTACCCTAAACTGTTTTGGTACTTGAAAACTTGTTTTAGCTGGTGTAATGTTTTTGCTAATTCATTTACAACAACTAGTTATCAAAATTACAAAGTTTAATGTGATTTTGATTCTTGAAGGTGTTCATATTCATGTTCTTGTTCATATAAAGTTTAGATGATCATAGGAATTATTTGTAACCTATATGGTAGTTTAATTCTTGATCATAATGTGTTTTAATGGAGTCCATAACTTGTCCTCAAGTTATGGAAAACCAAAAGTCTCTTGGATTAAAAAAAACCATTAAAAGAACACAAGAGTTAGAAAAATGAAAAGTCCTCATTTTATTACTCTATTAAACTCATAAGTTACAAGAAATGAAAAGTTTTGAATAGTTTCAAAACTTGCCCTCAAGTTTTGGAATTTGAAAAGTTTTCACTTATGAATACTTTAATTCCAAGTTAGCCCTTAGAATTTTAAAAGTTAAAATTCAACCCTTATACTTTATAATATTATAAGTTAATAATATATATATGTATAAGAGTAAAGTCAGTCTTACCGCTAGTACGCCTCATTCACGAAGCCGGTCTATAAGGTGGGTATAAGGTTGTTGCCTATAAAATGGCAACTTAATGGGTGTCCACTCTCACCCACCGCTTGCTTGACTGGTGGAGGGTCGTTAGCCGAACGGGTTTGACAGGACTAGAATTCTCCCTTCATTAAAAGTATTAATGATAATACTAAGTAACTAAACTCTTAATAATACCCAATCTTAGTTACTTAGGAAAAATGTGAATAAGGTGCTAATCCATGAAATTACACTTTGCACTTTGTTTAAGTCGTTAGTGGAGCGTGTGTGGTTAACCGGCACACTAACTTGGACTTAACAAGGTAGGTAAAGGGTGACTTAATATTTATCATAGTATCGATGGAGCGTGTGTGGTTAACCGGCACATCGATTGAGGGGTAATTTATTAAGGGTACCAAGTGATTTGCATGGTTACTTCACACCTCGTTTTGTGATCCTCGGCATCCCAGTCACAAAACTTGGAGGGCACACTCGAGATTGAAACATGCCTTTGAAAAGTTCAATGAATCTCAAAGATCTAGGAGTTTCAAAACCAATTAAAACCTAATAATACATTTCGTTTATCTTGGTGGAAATTGGTGAATCGTCATTCACCTACCTTCAAATATTTTATAGCTTGGATTACGGCATACCTCTTCTAAGTTATAAAATAGTTTGTTGGGTCCTAGCCTTAATATTTCATATTGGGTGTCATAGTAAGGATTTAAGATCAACTATCTTGAATATCTCCCAAAAGATGTCTGGTTTAGACATTTATGATCTTCCCAAATCTCTTGAAACAAGCTTTCCTAATGAAGATGATGTCCCATGGATATCATACTTCTTTCTCCTCCTCGAATTATTCTCCCTAACCCACAAGCTCTTGAAAAGTTTAAGGTCACTCAAGCCCTATTGGCAAGGCAAGGTCTAGGTGTGATCACATCTTGGAGATGTAGTCACATATTGACAAGCCGGGAGAGTTGGGTGTCAAAGTCTTGAGAAAGTTGGTGGTTCAATCACTTTCTAAGTCACATAGTGAGTTCCTTTGGGACACCTATGAAACAGACTATGACAAGACCCTTAATGATCTTATCTGTTTGCTAAGATCAACTTCCTAAAAACTTAATGGACATTGACAATAGTGACACAGGAAATCCAGAAAAGCATTCTCTTCCCAATGGAAAGGGATCGACCATAGTCAACTCGGTTGACCAAATGGTAAAGAGAAAAGCTAAGTCTGTGATAGTCTCATGCACCTTTATCAAAGGGTCCATATGTTTATATTGCCAAAGAAAGGGGCATTGGTTGCGAAGCTGCCAAATTTACCTAAGGATGTTAAAGTCAATAAGTTTGACTCTATTTCAGGTAAAGTCCACTATCTAACTCTGTTAAGTTTCTATTCTGAGATTCTTGATACTTGATGTGACTGGATCACATGGTGATGTTTTAAGAATCAAAGAAAAGTGAAGAAACTTAAAGAAAGTATATGCTGAATCTGATCGCGTAGTTTGAAAAATCGGATTCTTGAGCTACTTCTCAGGAGTTATGAGATATTGCTTAGGAATAGATAACAACAAGTTTTCATATGGATTGTAAGGATAAGTTTTTTCCGCAAAGTTTTAAAATAAAAGAAAATTTTTGATTTTATTTATTTTAAAATATCCTTACAATGGCATTTGAGGAAAAATTGTTGCTTATATGATTCCATTAAGAGCAAGAGTGGAACTATGAAATTGATTCTTTCATTTGTGGTATTGTCTAAATTTACCAAATAAGGAAAGATTCTCATCACCCAAGTTTCAATTGGACCGGAACTTGGAATCATGCAAGTTGTATAGCATGATGAATGAGAACTTTCAAGTTTTGGAAAATTAAGACTAATTACTTGTTCACATGGATGTGTGAGTCAAGTAAAGGACTAAGGGATCGAGTACACATTCTTGTGCACTGGTCAAGTCCACCACAAAAAGATTGATAAAACTATTCGTCATAGTTTACTAAAGCACAGTAATATGATTATACTTACAAGCTTAAGTGTAATTCTGCGACATTGGAAAAAGGTTCCAATGTATGGCAGAGCGAATAAGAAGAATCAATTTAGGCAGAAGGATAAAAGTTTCTCAAATCTGAAAAGATGGGAGAGTACTTTAGTATCAGCTTTTGTGATCATCTTAATGATTAAGAAACCATAGCACAATTAGTTCTCTAAGGAAATCTTAGTGCATTCTTATGACTAAGAAGAGGAACTTGAATTGTTGAAGTGGTTAAATCAAGAAGATGAGTCATACTTCGTTCCAATACAAGTCTTAGAGTCATACTCCAAGATTGTAACTTGAGTGACATGTCTCAAAAGAAGGTTAAAACACTTGTCAAATGTAAGAGTAAAAGTTTTCTACTCTTGTACATTTGAAATTGGTAAGTTGTGATGTTTTGGATAAAACAAAGACCAACTTAGGCCAATTGTGTGAAGTGTTTGTCTTGATTAGAATCCACACTATCTCTTGGATATTTGACAAGGGAGTCTTATAGATCAAGAGGACAGTGGGAGTCTTAAAGGTCTTGAAAGTCTCAAGAACTAATCAAGAGTAAAACCTGAAGTTCTTCACTAGCACACGACTTGAGGTTTATAACCTATCGTGTTGACATATTCTGTGCCCATTCCAGTTAAAGTTGGTTTTGCATATGAGTTCTTAGAGTTCTCAATTTGTTGCACAACAACTTGGAAGCAATGGCAGGCCCTTGAGCTGCCAAGTGGCAAGAAGTTAAGATTGAGTTCAATCCATATGAGTTTGGATTTGTCATTATCCTTGTCTTGTGACTATGATTTTGACAATTCACATGGATAAGAACACATACACCATTAAATCTAAGTGTCATAAGGTTTCTCTCCGATTCATGAAAATGATGGTGAGGAAACACTTTCACTAAGTAGATTTTAGCTCGATAGAAATTGTGATATTTGCATTCTCAAAGTCGTTAGTGGAACGCGTGTGGTTAACCGGCACACTAATATGGACTTGTGAGAAGTGGCAAAAAGGTCTAAACATTATGATTACGGCATCCCTCTTCATAATTGTTTAGATACACAAGTGTGCTATCTAAGGGAAGGTGTATGATTTTGATAAAGACTTATCAAAACAATCTAGCATCAGAAATCTGAACTTTGGTAAGAAAGTCCATGAAGTATTGATTTCTAGAAGTCCAGCTGATTTCTGAGTACATGTCACAGCTAGTGGGAGCATAAGTGTTATGCTAATAATCATCATGTTAGTGGGAGCATGATAATTATGATAAGTATTGCAAGTTAGCAATGTTAATTATAGAAAACAAAAGTTTCAATTGGGAAAAAGTTGTTTTGCTATAATTAAGGGAGAGGAAATTATACTTCATCTCGAATCTATAAGCTTGGATTGTGAGGTTTTAAGCATTTAGTCAAGGATATATATGAATTTCATGTTGGAATGGCTCAACATAAGGAAATTATGTATATGGGTCCATTATTTGCGTTCTAAAATTCGATTATGATTACGGCATCCCTTTTCATAATCTGAATTATGAGAACTTGGCAAATTGAAATGGACATATTATAGCAAAAGACTGGTTTAGTCTTTATGTGAGACATCATGAATCGTGTCCCATATGCTTCGGATATAGGATCGATTACATGTGCTATATTCATCCGTTCTAAAATTTTCCAAATGCCTGGGGCATTAAGAAGGGAAAAGGTTTAGAACTGGATATGACCAAAAGGATTAAACAATTGTCGAGGACAATCTAAGGTTTACCAAAGATTGGTTACTCAAGGACAATTGGAAGTATAGTGATAATTCTGGAAGGACCATATTGACATAGTCTGTAAGGAGGCAACTCTTGTTCAGAAGTGATGGTCAAAATGGAATCTGGAAATGTTTCAAAGTTAGGATTTTCAAATCTGTGTAAGATTAAGGAAACTTAATGCAAGAAGGATGTTTCCAAGAAGTTGATCTCCTTTGGAATGCTCTGTAATGTTTGTTGTCAAGTCTTTATGACTTTGTGCATAATCATTACAAGAGGATCAATGCATATAAGTTTAGAATCTAACAGATTTCAGTAAATGGCATGAATTTGGAATTCTTGCATTTGCGGTAAGGATTTGGGAGTGTGAAAAGAGAATCATTGAAGTTATGTTCAATTGATCTAGTTCACAAATTAAAGATCATAGACAAACATAGTATGCATACTTGGTGTGTGGCATGACTAGTGTTTAGAAAAACATAGTGTACATGCTTGGAGTATGGGACAACTATTGTTTTAAATTCAAGAATAAAGTTGATAGCTGAAACAGTATACAATGAATAATGTGTAATCATATGGTGATAGGTTTTGATACCATATTGGATTCTATTATTATTGTGTTTCACTTTGCATGTTTTGACTTCCCGAATAAACTGGGTTATTCTTCTGGAATGACTAAGTTATTCAAACTATCCACAGTCGGTCATTTGTTGGAAGTAGATATGAATTAAGACTGTCATGATGGGTTGTAGAGGTCTAAGGTGTTGGACAAGGCTACAACAATCATGAGTGCTCATAAGTTCTGAGTATTGGATTCAACCCGCGCTCATTGGAATCACTTCATGGATTTTTATCACGAGTGATCATGAGACGATAATATCTTATATTCTTCAAACCTAGAGATATGAGTTGTTACTATGAGTTGATAGTACATTGATTGCACGAAACCGCATTTGGTAACTCTGTGCTATAAAACGTGCCTTTGTGTATGATTCAACAAGTAGTAGAACAAGCCATATGAGTCGAAGTTTATCCATTCCTTTTACCTTCGGGATAAAAGCGATATCTGTGGGCCCCTCGATGATTTGATGATGACAAATGGAAGTGCTCAGCCGGGCCAGGACTGATTTGATTTGTTCAATTAGTCAGTCGTCATAAATCGGAAATCGGGAAACAACAAATGGACAGAGAGAATGATTATAATCCATGTCTCAGTCCATATGATATCTAGAATGGAGGAATATATGATCCCTTATCTAATGGACAAGTCACTGACAAAGGTCAGAGTTCATCTACAAGGTCAGAGTTCGACAGAAGCTTTTGAGAGCTACGATTGCCGGTCGGTTCTTGAAGTCATTCGCAATAATAGTTTTAGACTTATCCATGTGGGAGACTGTTGGATTAATGTCTAAGTCCATAACTATAATTGGTAAGACTTGACCCGACCCGGCATGGTCCATTTGGGTTGCATACCATCATGCACTTGGATGAGAGAAATAAGACACTTATGGTTATTAATATATTATAAGTTCTAGTATATTAATAATAAGAATGATAAGATTATTTAATTAGTATTGATCAAGAATTAATCTAGGATTAATTAAGTGATCAAAAGAAGACTAATTAAATATATGGGTTGATTGTGTAAATCAGCCATACTTGTATAGTGGGCTAATGCTCCATGGATAATCAAGTTGGGCTAAAACCCATAGGATGGTCCATGGATGCTCCATGGTGTATTTGTTGGATAAGGTGTCTGAGTCCATGACTATTTCGGGCTTGTACTTGACCCGACCCGGCATGGTCCATTTGGGTTGCATGGCACCATGCAATTGGATAGACTAAATGAGAGAAATAACACTTGGAGATTATTAATATATTATAAGTTCTAATATATTAATAATATTATTTAATTAGTTGATCAAAGAATTAATTTGGAATTAATTAAGTGATCAAAGGATAACTAATTAAATATATGGGTTGATTATGTAAATCATCCATATCTTGTATAGTGGGCTAAGAGGCTCCATGGATTATCAAGTTGGGTTCTACCCATAGGATGCTCCATGGATGCTCCATGGGAGTTACAAACCCATGGGTCATGGAAATGAAGAGTCATGACACATTAGGGTTTACATGGTGTAACCCTAGATGTGTCAACACTATATAAGGATCATATTCTCCACCAAAATCGGCTACACAAGTTGGACACAAGTTGACTACTAAGGAAACTAGAGGGCTTGGCCGATTTTGAGAAGTGTGTGTTATCTCAAGAGTCTTTCCAAGAGCATTTGGTGTTGTGTGAAGCATTTGAGGCATCACACTTGGGGTGCTAGGCTCACAAGGTTTCAAGGAACATAAGCAACAACAAGGTAAGTTATTCTATCTTTCATTCAAGTTAAAATTGTTCCCCATGTATGCTAGATAGGAATATAACCTTGGAATTCAACTTTGCATGATAATTAGACAAACATAGATCCAAGGTTATTAGGGTTGCATGTACACTTAGGAAGTGTTAGAATGCTCAAAACCCATCAGTGGTATCAGAGACTAGGCTTGTTTGTTTGTTATTTGTGCTTAAAAGTTGAAGAAAGTCGAAAATCTTGCTGTCTGACTGATGGACTCGGTGAGTCCATGGGGAGGACTCGTCGAGTTCATGTGTATCTTCAACCTACTCGGCGAGTAGGTTTATGCACTCGGCGAGTAGGGTCGACAGAGTGCAGAATTTCGACTTGAGTTGCTGGAAATGGATTAGAATCATTACCCTAAAATGTTTTGGTACTTGAAAACTTATTTTAGAAGGTGTAATGTCTTTTCTAACTCATTTACGACAACTAGTTATCAAAATTACAAAGATTAAATGTGATTTTGACTATTGAAAGTGTTCATATTCATATTCTTGTTCTTATGATGTTTAGATGATCATAGGAATTATTTGTAACCTATGTGGTAGATTAATTCATGATCATAATGTGTTTTAATGGAGTCCATAACTTGTCCTCAAGTTATGGAAAACCAAAAGTCTCTTGGATCAAAAACCATTAAAAGAACACAAGAGTTAGGAAAAATGAAAAGTCCTCATTTTATTACTCTATTAAACTCATAAGTTACACGAAATGAAAAGTTTTGAAAGTTTACAAAACTTGCCCTCAAGTTTTGGAACAAGTAAAGTTAAGTTAAAACTTTAGTTCCAACCCCTAGAATTTTAAAAGTTAAAATTCAACCCTTATACTTATATTATTATAATTTAATAATTATATATATATATATATATGTATAAGAACAAAGTCGTCTTACCGCTAGTACGCCTCATTCACGAAGCCGGTCTATAAGGTGGGTATAAGGTTGTTGCCTATAAAATGGTGACTTAATGGGTGTCCACTCTCACCCACCGCTTGCTTGATCGGTGGAGGGTCGTTAGCCGAACGGGTAAGACAAGGACTTATTAATTCTCATTCAAAGTATGATGAATATTATAAAGTAACTAAATGTTTTATTAAATTCCCAATCTTAGTTACTTTAGGAAAAATGTGAATAAGGTGCTATTCCATGAAATTACACTTTACACTTTGATTAAGTCGTTGGTGGAGCGTGTGTGGTTAACCGGCACACTAACTTGGACTTAACAAGGTAGGTAAAGGGTGACTTAGGGTTTATTATAGTATCGATGGAGCGTGTGTGGTTAACCGGCACATCGATTGAGTGATAAACTTTAAGGGTACCAAGTGATTTGCATGGTTACTTCACACCTCGTTTTGTGATCCTCGGTATCCCAGTCACAAAACTTGGAGGGCACACTCGAGATTGAAACATGCCTTTGAAAAGTTCATTGGATCTCAAAGAATCTAGGAATTTCTAAGAACCATTCAAAAACCTAATACTAAAATATTGCGTTTTTCGTGGTGGAAATTGGTGAATCGTCATTCACCTACCTTTCAAATATGATATAGCTTAGATTACGGCATACCTCTTCTAAGTTATATTATATTGTGATTGGGTCCTAGCCTTAATATTACATTTGGGTGTTTTATTAAGGACTCTCTTATATCTAAACTAATCTTGTCCTCTTTCCTTCAGAAGTCTTTCAATAATGCTTCTGGCTCTAATCCTAATGGCTCCTTTACCCTTATGAACTTGTGTGGGAAAGTCACCTTTGATGGATCCAACTTCAATGAGTGGATCAGAAACATCAGGATGACTACCCGCTACGAGGACAAAGAATATGTCCTTGACAAGGAGCTTAAGGAGATTGATGAGTCCACTGCAACTCCTCAGGAGATCGCTGAATTTCGGGCACATGAAAGGGATGCTACGAAAGTGGCTTGCATCATGACGGCCACGATGACAGCGGAACTCCAAAAGTCTTATGAGGATTTCTACCCTTATGACATGCACCAAGATTTGATGGAAAGATACCATCAAAGTGCAAGACAAGAGAGGTATGAAATCATCTGCTCCATGATAACAACCATGATGAAGGACGGGGAATCCGTCACGAGCCACATGCAGAAAATGCAAAGGTATGTGGATCGTTTGCTGAAGCTTAATGTGAACTTCCCGGAGGATCTTGCAATAGATATTATTTTGCATTCCTTACCATCGTGCTATGATCAATTCCGCATGACATATCACATGAACAAGGAAGAAGTCACACTCAGCAAACTTCAGGGACTTCTCAAGACCGCAGAATCAGGTCTTAAGGGGAAGTCGGTTGCTATCACTCCTACTCAAAACTCTACTCCGGTTTTGGCAATTGGGAAGAATCGATGGAGGAAGAGAAAGAGATCTTCGAAGGGTACCAAGGCTCGGACCCTTGATGGCTCTTCTTCAAGTGGAACCAAGAAAGGTTTCATTACTCCTTCTTTTGACCCAAAAGAGGCTGAATGCTTCTATTGCCATGAAAAAGCTCATTGGAAGCGGAACTGCCCAAAATACCAGCAAGATGTGAAGGATGGGAAAGTTAAACCCAACCATGCAGGTATTTACACTATCATTTCTAATAACTCACCCCATTCTAATTCTTGGGTCCTTGATACCGGGTGTGGTATTCACATTTGTTGTGACTTGCAGGAACTAAGAAGAAGTGAGGATGTGGAGCAAGGAAGGATAAACTTGATCATGGGGAATAGGAAAGCTATACCTGTTACCAAGATTGGAGTTTATACTTTATCGCTAAGTAGTGGGTTTAGTTTAGATTTGAATAAGTGTTGTTATTCGCCAGGAATGGCAAAAAATATTATTTCCTTTCATGCTTTGTACAAACAAGGGTTTACCTTTTCATTTAATAATAAAGTTGGTTCTATTGATGCTTTCTTTAATAATGTTCTTTATTTTAAAGCATTACCTTGTGATGGTGTGTATGAAGCTGTATCTGTTGTAGAAAACTTGGGAAATAATGTTTTGTGTATTGATTCTACCAATAATAACTTGGATAAAGCATCGTTATGGCATTGTCGTCTTGGACATATAAGCAAGAAACGCATAGGCCAACTCCAAAAGGATGGAGTCTTGGAGTCGTTTGACCTAAAGTCAGATGATAGTTGCGAATCATGCTTACTTGGAAAAATGACAAAGTCACCCTTCACAGGTTCGTGTGAGAGGGGTGAAGGTTTGTTGGACCTTATACACACGGATGTGTGCGGACCATTCAAACATGCCACAAGGGATGATAATCGTTATTATTTGACTTTTACTGATGATTATAGTAGATATGGATATGTCTACTTGATCAAGCATAAGTCAGAGACTTTCGAGAGGTTTAAGGAATTTAAACAGGAAGTCGAGAATGAATTGGGCAGGAACATTAAGATGCTTCGATCCGATCGTGGTGGTGAGTATCTTAGTTCAGAGTTCCTCGACTATCTAAGGGAATGTGGGATAGTCTCACAATTGACACCTCCCAGGACACCACAGTTGAATAGTTGAATGGTGTGGCTGAGAGGCGTAATCGAACCTTGTTAGATATGGTTCGTTCCATGATGAGTCGAGCTACGCTACCAATCTCATTCTGGGGGTATGCCTTAGAGACTGCCGCCCATATTCTTAATCTAGTCCCTACAAAGAAAGTTGCCAAAACTCCTCACGAGATGTGGACTGGTAAAGTACCTAAACTAGACCACATCAAGATTTGGGGTTCCGAGGCTTTCGTGAGACGCGAGACTCATGATAAGCTCGAACCTCGAAGAGAGAGGTGTATTTTCATCGGTTACCCACAGCGATCCTTTGGTTACCTCTTTTACAGACCTAGTGACAATGTGGTCTTTGTAGCAAGAAGAGGAGTCTTTCGAGAAAGAGAATTTATAAGCCAAGGAGACAGTGGGAGGCAAATTGATCTTGAAGAAATTCAAGAATCAAGCGGTGAAGGAACTTCAAACTCTAGCCCTCAACTTGAGGAGGAAACTCCTGTTGATCCAATTGACAAATCTGTACCTCTGAGACGTTCCACGAGAGTTAGGAGTGCACCTGAGCATTACTATGGTTTCCATATTACTGCAGAAGGTGAGACACTTATTAGTGATGAGACACTAGTAAGTCAAGATGACCCTAACAGCTACGAGGAAGCCATGGCAGGCCCCGAGTCTGCTAAATGGAAAGAGGCTATGGATAGCGAGATACAATCCATGTATGACAATCAAGTTTGGAACTTGGTTGAAAATGTACCAGGTCGTAAGACAGTAGGGTGCAAATGGGTCTTCAAGAAGAAGACCGACATGGATGGTAAAGTACACACTTATAAGGCTAGACTGGTTGCGAAGGGCTTCTCTCAAATTCCTGGAGTGGACTATGATGAGACCTTTTCTCCGGTAGCCAAGATTAAGTCTATTCGGGTTCTGTTAGCCATAGCTGCATTTCATGACTATGAAATATGGCAGATGGATGTCAAAACCGCTTTCCTTAATGGAAAGTTGGCTGAAGATGTTTACATGAGTCAGCCAGAGGGTTTTGTCAGCAACGAGTACCCTAATAGAGTGTGTACGCTTGAGAAATCCATTTATGGATTGAAGCAAGCACCTCGCAGATGGAATCTTTGCTTTGATGAAAAGGTCAAGGAATTTGGCTTTTCTAGGAGTGAAGATGAATCTTGTGTGTATGTCAAGGCTAGTGGGAGTATAGTTAGCTTTTTGGTATTGTATGTGGATGACATACTACTCATAGGAAACGGCATTCCAACCCTGCAGGAAGTAAAGTCCTGACTTGGGAAGTGTTTCGCTATGAAGGACCTTGGTAAAGCTGCCTATATTCTAGGGATAAGAATCTTGTGAGATCGGAGTAAAAGACTAATTGGACTTAGTCAGAGTACCTACTTGGATAAGGTGCTGAAGAGATTCAGCATGCAGGATTCCAAGAAAGGAGAGTTACCCATCCAGAGTAACACCAGATTGAGTAAGACACAAAGCCCTAGCACTGAGGCTGAGATAGCAGAAATGAGTCGAACACCTTACGCTTCGGCTGTAGGATCGATCATGTATGCTATGACGTGTACTCGACCCGATGTAGCTTTTGCCTTGAGCATGGTTAGCAGGTATCAGGCGAACCCTGGCAAGGCACACTCGACTGAGGTAAAGAATATCCTCAAGTACCTACGGAGGACTAAGGACTGGGTTCTTACCCTCGGTGGGAGTGATGACTTGAGAGTTGTAGGGTATAGTGATGCTAGCTTCCAGACTGATAGGGATAATTTCCGCTCTCAGTCGGGCTGGGTCTTTACCCTAAACGGAGGAGCAATTTCTTGGAAGAGTTCCAAGCAAGAGACAATGGCAGATTCTACTTGTGAATCAGAGTATATTGCAGCTAGTGAAGCAACAAAGGAAGTGATATGGCTGAAGAACTTCATTGGAGACCTTGGAGTTGTACCAGCTATTAAAGAGCCAATGGAAATTTTCTATGATAGTGAAAGTGCTGTTGCCTTAGCCAAGGAACCAAGGGATCACAGGAGATCCAGACACATCGACAGAAAATACCATTTCATCAGACATCGGATCGAAGAAGGACTCCTCGTGGCAAAGAGGGTATCATCGGATGAGAACCCAGCAGATCCCCTCACGAAGGGACTGAGTAGGGTTAAGCATCTCCAGCATGCTCGGAGCATAGGGCTGAAGGATGATATAAGCTTTAGTAGTTAGATAACCCGGAAATTTGTAAAGTGTAATTGACATTTGATGATGAATAAAAGGTGTTTTATTTATGAGTAAAGTGTTGCTATCTCTTGTCAATCGTTTACTATATTTCTTTTGCATGTTTTGACTTCCAGAATAATTTTGTTTGGTATAACATATTATTCAAACCTCCACAGTCGGTCATATGTTGGAAGTAGATATGAATCAAGACTGTCATGTTTGGTTGTAGAGGTCTAAGGTGTTGGACAAGGCTACAACAATCATGAGTGCTCATAAGTTCTGAGCATTGGACTCAACCCACGCTCACTGGAATCACTTCATGGAATTCTATCTCGAGTGATCGTGAGACGGTAATATCATATAAGTCTTCAAACCTAGAGATATGATTTGTTACTTACAAGTTCGTTATGCATTGACTGTACGAAACCGCATTGGTAACTCGATGTTATAAAACGTACTTTTATGTGTAATTCAATAAGTGGTAGAACAAACATATGAGTCGAAGTTTATCTGTTCCTTCTTGGATTAGAAGCTGGTATCTGGGCCCCTCGATGATTTTGTTTTGACCTATGTACCGGGCCCGGTCAGAACTAAGTTGATGTGTTCAATTAAGTTCTATGTCAAACAAATCGGAAATCGGGAAACAAATGCTGGACAATAAGCAAGACAATGTTCCATGTATTTGTCCGACTGATATCTAGAACAGAGGATTATATGATCACTTATCTTAAATGGCGTATCATCATCTTCTCAGTTCCGAGAGACCTTGAAAGAGCTACGATTGCCGGTCGGTTCCTGAAGTACTAGAGATATAGTTATTAGACTTATCCAAGTGGGAGACTGTTGGATAAGGTGTCTAAGTCCATAACTATTTCGGGCTTGTACTTGACCCGACCCGGCATGGTCCATTTGGGTTGCATGGCACCATGCAATTGGATAGACTAAATGAGAGAAATAACACTTGGAGATTATTAATATATTATAAGTTCTAATATATTAATAATATTATTTAATTAGTTGATCAAAGAATTAATTTGGAATTAATTAAGTGATCAAAGGATAACTAATTAAATATATGGGTTGATTATGTAAATCATCCATATCTTGTATAGTGGGCTAAGAGGCTCCATGGATTATCAAGTTGGGTTCTACCCATAGGATGCTCCATGGATGGTCCATGGGAGTTACAAACCCATGGGTCATGGAAATGAAGAGTCATGACACATTAGGGTTTACATGGTGTAACCCTAGATGTGTCAACACTATATAAGGATCATATTCTCCACCAAAATCGGCTACACAAGTTGGACACAAGTTGACTACTAAGGAAACTAGAGGGCTTGGCCGATTTTGAGAAGTGTGTGTTATCTCAAGAGTCTTTCCAAGAGCATTTGGTGTTGTGTGAAGCATTTGAGGCATCACACTTGGGGTGCTTGGCTCACAAGGTTTCAAGGAACATAAGCAACAACAAGGTAAGTTATTCTATCTTTCATTCAAGTTAAAATTGTTCCCCATGTATGCTAGATAGGAATATAACCTTGGAATTCAACTTTGCATGATAATTAGACAAACATAGATCCAAGGTTATTAGGATTGCATGTACACTTAGGAAGTGTTAGAATGCTCAAAACCCATCAGTATTTGTACCCATGGATCATGGAAATGAAAGGCCATGTCAATTAGGGTTTACATGGTGTAACCCTAACTATATAAGCATCTTATTATTGAGGAAAAATCGGCCACTAGAGATAGTGAAGAAAGGGCTAGCCGATTTTGAAGAGTGTAGAATTCTCTCAAGTCATTCCAAGTGTTTTGATGATTATGATTCCATTTGAGGTGTCACACTTGGGGCACTAGACACTCAAGCTTCATGAAGACTTTCTTCTCCAAAGAGGTATGTATTCTATCTTGCTATAGTCATTGTTTTGTATGCTAGATTAGGATAATACCTTGGAAGTTCTTATTTGCATGTATAATAGAGAAAACATAGATCCAAGGTATTTAGGGTTGCATGTACACTCAGGAGTGTTAGAATGCTCAAAACCCAACACTAACTTATAACAAAATTTGGGATTTTGGCAAGCACTACTTGCGACGTAGGTTGCGCTTGGAGCTTGACTCCGCATCCGATTGCTTTGATTCCATAAGACTCCTATCGAAGGCGGCATGTTGTTCCCTCAATTCGGCGAGGGCTGCAATTATTTGCGCTTGGAATGCTTAACGTGGCCATTCCACCAAGTTAAAGCTCTTTCAGTAAGCGTGAAAGTGGAAAACTTGACTTTGTTGTGCTCGGGACAGGAGCAGACTTCAAACATTGCTTCTGTCCTTTCGATCCACTCCTTCAAAACCATCACACCACAAGTTCCATTAAACATCTGGGGTTTAGCATTCGTAAAGTCTTTATAAGTGCACTCTCGGGGTTGCCCATGACTCTCGCCATCGTTGGAAGGAAGTGTGCCAATTCCCGAACCAGTAGTAACATGGGTATTGATTTGTGACATGGCAGCCGCCAGAGCTGCTGTGACTGCTTCTTGGAACATGGTAGCTTCAAATTGAGGAGGTGGAGGCGGTGGTGGTATAGGTGCTTCCCCACCGTTGTTTCGTCTCGGGTTTCTACACGGAGGCATCCTTCAACTATAGATGGAAAAGATAAAGATAAGAATTCCATAGCATAGAAAATGAATGTGTCTCATGAACTAAATTGTTATAGTTCAAAAACAAATGATAGTATGAGTCTCAAAGATAGAAGAATGAAAGTTATTCGTAAGACCGAATATATGAAACAAGCATATGGTTTCTCCATAACATTTTAAGGATTGAACGTAATACTCAACGTAGTAATAATAGTGTGCCAATTATATTAATATAATAGTTGATACAACGATCACGAAAATTTGACCCATATAAGGGTCTCCGGTTACAAAGTTTAAGAAAATAAAAACTTTTAGCCGAGGTCCTAACTGTTGGATTAATGTCTAAGTCCATAACTATAATTGGTAAGACTTGACCCGACCCGGCATGGTCCATTTGGGTTGCATACCATCATGCACTTGGATGAGAGAAATAAGACACTTATGGTTATTAATATATTATAAGTTCTAGTATATTAATAATAAGAATGATAAGATTATTTAATTAGTATTGATCAAGAATTAATCTAGGATTAATTAAGTGATCAAAAGAAGACTAATTAAATATATGGGTTGATTGTGTAAATCATCCATACTTGTATAGTGGGCTAATGCTCCATGGATAATCAAGTTGGGCTAAAACCCATAGGATGGTCCATGGATGCTCCATGGTGTATTTGTACCCATGGATCATGGAAATGAAAGGCCATGTCAATTAGGGTTTACATGGTGTAACCCTAACTATATAAGCATCTTATTATTGAGGAAAAATCGGCCACTAGAGATAGTGAAGAAAGGGCTAGCCGATTTTGAAGAGTGTAGAACTCTCTCAAGTCATTCCAAGTGTTTTGATGATTGTGATTCCATTTGAGGTGTCACACTTGGGGCACTAGACACTCAAGCTTCATGAAGACTTTCTTCTCCAAAGAGGTATGTATTCTATCTTGCTATAGTCATTGTTTTGTATGCTAGATTAGGATAATACCTTGGAAGTTCTTATTTGCATGTATAATAGAGAAAACATAGATCCAAGGTATTTAGGGTTGCATGTACACTTAGGAGTGTTAGAATGCTCAAAACCCAACAGTGGTATCAGAGCCTAGGCTTGCTTTCTCTTATACTTGTAATTAACAGTTGGAAAAAGTCGAAAACTTGCTGTCTGACGAATGGACTCGGCGAGTCCATGGGGGGGACTCGGCGAGTTCATGTGTATCTTCAACCTACTCGGCGAGTAGGTTCATGCAACTCGGCGAGTAGGGTCGACAGAGTGCAGATTTTCGACTTTAGTTGCTGGAAATGGATTGGAAACATTACCCTAAACTGTTTTGGTACTTGAAAACTTGTTTTAGCTGGTGTAATGTTTTTGCTAATTCATTTACAACAACTAGTTATCAAAATTACAAAGTTTAATGTGATTTTGATTCTTGAACGTGTTCATATTCATGTTCTTGTTCATATGAAGTTTAGATGATCATAGGAATTATTTGTAACCTATATGGTAGTTTAATTCTTGATCATAATGTGTTTTAATGGAGTCCATAACTTGTCCTCAAGTTATGGAAAACCAAAAGTCTCTTGGATTAAAAAAAACCATTAAAAGAACACAAGAGTTAGAAAAATGAAAAGTCCTCATTTTATTACTCTATTAAACTCATAAGTTACAAGAAATGAAAAGTTTTGAATAGTTTCAAAACTTGCCCTCAAGTTTTGGAATTTGAAAAGTTTTCACTTATGAATACTTTAATTCCAAGTTAGCCCTTAGAATTTTAAAAGTTAAAATTCAACCCTTATACTTTATAATATTATAAGTTAATAATATATATATGTATAAGAGTAAAGTCAGTCTTACCGCTAGTACGCCTCATTCACGAAGCCGGTCTATAAGGTGGGTATAAGGTTGTTGCCTATAAAATGGCAACTTAATGGGTGTCCACTCTCACCCACCGCTTGCTTGACTGGTGGAGGGTCGTTAGCCGAACGGGTTTGACAGGACTAGAATTCTCCCTTCATTAAAAGTATTAATGATAATACTAAGTAACTAAACTCTTAATAATACCCAATCTTAGTTACTTAGGAAAAATGTGAATAAGGTGCTAATCCATGAAATTACACTTTGCACTTTGTTTAAGTCGTTAGTGGAGCGTGTGTGGTTAACCGGCACACTAACTTGGACTTAACAAGGTAGGTAAAGGGTGACTTAATATTTATCATAGTATCGATGGAGCGTGTGTGGTTAACCGGCACATCGATTGAGGGGTAATTTATTAAGGGTACCAAGTGATTTGCATGGTTACTTCACACCTCGTTTTGTGATCCTCGGCATCCCAGTCACAAAACTTGGAGGGCACACTCGAGATTGAAACATGCCTTTGAAAAGTTCAATGAATCTCAAAGATCTAGGAGTTTCAAAACCAATTAAAACCTAATAATACATTTCGTTTATCTTGGTGGAAATTGGTGAATCGTCATTCACCTACCTTCAAATATTTTATAGCTTGGATTACGGCATACCTCTTCTAAGTTATAAAATAGTTTGTTGGGTCCTAGCCTTAATATTTCATATTGGGTGTCATAGTAAGGATTTAAGATCAACTATCTTGAATATCTCCCAAAAGATATCTGGTTTAGACATTTATGATCTTCCCAAATCTCTTGAAACAAGCTTTCCTAATGAAGATGATGTCCCATGGATATCATACTTCTTTCTCCTCCTCGAATTATTCTCCCTAACCCACAAGCTCTTGAAAAGTTTAAGGTCACTCAAGCCCTATTGGCAAGGCAAGGTCTAGGTGTGATCACATCTTGGAGATGTAGTCACATATTGACAAGCCGGGAGAGTTGGGTGTCAAAGTCTTGAGAAAGTTGGTGGTTCAATCACTTTCTAAGTCACATAGTGAGTTCCTTTGGGACACCTATGAAACAGACTATGACAAGACCCTTAATGATCTTATCTGTTTGCTAAGATCAACTTCCTAAAAACTTAATGGACATTGACAATAGTGACACAGGAAATCCAGAAAAGCATTCTCTTCCCAATGGAAAGGGATCGACCATAGTCAACTCGGTTGACCAAATGGTAAAGAGAAAAGCTAAGTCTGTGATAGTCTCATGCACCTTTATCAAAGGGTCCATATGTTTATATTGCCAAAGAAAGGGGCATTGGTTGCGAAGCTGCCAAATTTACCTAAGGATGTTAAAGTCAATAAGTTTGACTCTATTTCAGGTAAAGTCCACTATCTAACTCTGTTAAGTTTCTATTCTGAGATTCTTGATACTTGATGTGACTGGATCACATGGTGATGTTTTAAGAATCAAAGAAAAGTGAAGAAACTTAAAGAAAGTATATGCTGAATCTGATCGCGTAGTTTGAAAAATCGGATTCTTGAGCTACTTCTCAGGAGTTATGAGATATTGCTTAGGAATAGATAACAACAAGTTTTCATATGGATTGTAAGGATAAGTTTTTTCCGCAAAGTTTTAAAATAAAAGAAAATTTTTGATTTTATTTATTTTAAAATATCCTTACAATGGCATTTGAGGAAAAATTGTTGCTTATATGATTCCATTAAGAGCAAGAGTGGAACTATGAAATTGATTCTTTCATTTGTGGTATTGTCTAAATTTACCAAATAAGGAAAGATTCTCATCACCCAAGTTTCAATTGGACCGGAACTTGGAATCATGCAAGTTGTATAGCATGATGAATGAGAACTTTCAAGTTTTGGAAAATTAAGACTAATTACTTGTTCACATGGATGTGTGAGTCAAGTAAAGGACTAAGGGATCGAGTACACATTCTTGTGCACTGGTCAAGTCCACCACAAAAAGATTGATAAAACTATTCGTCATAGTTTACTAAAGCACAGTAATATGATTATACTTACAAGCTTAAGTGTAATTCTGCGACATTGGAAAAAGGTTCCAATGTATGGCAGAGCGAATAAGAAGAATCAATTTAGGCAGAAGGATAAAAGTTTCTCAAATCTGAAAAGATGGGAGAGTACTTTAGTATCAGCTTTTGTGATCATCTTAATGATTAAGAAACCATAGCACAATTAGTTCTCTAAGGAAATCTTAGTGCATTCTTATGACTAAGAAGAGGAACTTGAATTGTTGAAGTGGTTAAATCAAGAAGATGAGTCATACTTCGTTCCAATACAAGTCTTAGAGTCATACTCCAAGATTGTAACTTGAGTGACATGTCTCAAAAGAAGGTTAAAACACTTGTCAAATGTAAGAGTAAAAGTTTTCTACTCTTGTACATTTGAAATTGGTAAGTTGTGATGTTTTGGATAAAACAAAGACCAACTTAGGCCAATTGTGTGAAGTGTTTGTCTTGATTAGAATCCACACTATCTCTTGGATATTTGACAAGGGAGTCTTATAGATCAAGAGGACAGTGGGAGTCTTAAAGGTCTTGAAAGTCTCAAGAACTAATCAAGAGTAAAACCTGAAGTTCTTCACTAGCACACGACTTGAGGTTTATAACCTATCGTGTTGACATATTCTGTGCCCATTCCAGTTAAAGTTGGTTTTGCATATGAGTTCTTAGAGTTCTCAATTTGTTGCACAACAACTTGGAAGCAATGGCAGGCCCTTGAGCTGCCAAGTGGCAAGAAGTTAAGATTGAGTTCAATCCATATGAGTTTGGATTTGTCATTATCCTTGTCTTGTGACTATGATTTTGACAATTCACATGGATAAGAACACATACACCATTAAATCTAAGTGTCATAAGGTTTCTCTCCGATTCATGAAAATGATGGTGAGGAAACACTTTCACTAAGTAGATTTTAGCTCGATAGAAATTGTGATATTTGCATTCTCAAAGTCGTTAGTGGAACGCGTGTGGTTAACCGGCACACTAATATGGACTTGTGAGAAGTGGCAAAAAGGTCTAAACATTATGATTACGGCATCCCTCTTCATAATTGTTTAGATACACAAGTGTGCTATCTAAGGGAAGGTGTATGATTTTGATAAAGACTTATCAAAACAATCTAGCATCAGAAATCTGAACTTTGGTAAGAAAGTCCATGAAGTATTGATTTCTAGAAGTCCAGCTGATTTCTGAGTACATGTCACAGCTAGTGGGAGCATAAGTGTTATGATAATAATCATCATGTTAGTGGGAGCATGATAATTATGATAAGTATTGCAAGTTAGCAATGTTAATTATAGAAAACAAAAGTTTCAATTGGGAAAAAGTTGTTTTGCTATAATTAAGGGAGAGGAAATTATACCTCATCTCAAATCTATAAGCTTGGATTGTGAGGTTTTAAGCATTTAGTCAAGGATATATATGAATTTCATGTTGGAATGGCTCAACATAAGGAAATTTTGTATATGGGTCCATTATTTGCGTTCTAAAATTCGATTATGATTACGGCATCCCTTTTCATAATCTGAATTATGAGAACTTGGCAAATTGAAATGGACATATTATAGCAAAAGACTGGTTTAGTCTTTATGTGAGACATCATGAATCGTGTCCCATATGCTTCGGATATAGGATCGATTACATGTGCTATATTCATCCGTTCTAAAATTTTCCAAATGCCTGGGGCATTAAGAAGGGAAAAGGTTTAGAACTGGATATGACTAAAAGGATTAAACAATTGTCGAGGACAATCTAAGGTTTACCAAAGATTGGTTACTCAAGGACAATTGGAAGTATAGTGATAATTCTGGAAGGACCATATTGACATAGTCTGTAAGGAGGCAACTCTTGTTCAGAAGTGATGGTCAAAATGGAATCTGGAAATGTTTCAAAGTTAGGATTTTCAAATCTGTGTAAGATTAAGGAAACTTAATGCAAGAAGGATGTTTCCAAGAAGTTGATCTCCTTTGGAATGCTCTGTAATGTTTGTTGTCAAGTCTTTATGACTTTGTGCATAATCATTACAAGAGGATCAATGCATATAAGTTTAGAATCTAACAGATTTCAGTAAATGGCATGAATTTGGAATTCTTGCATTTGCGGTAAGGATTTGGGAGTGTGAAAAGAGAATCATTGAAGTTATGTTCAATTGATCTAGTTCACAAATTAAAGATCATAGACAAACATAGTATGCATACTTGGTGTGTGGCATGACTAGTGTTTAGAAAAACATAGTGTACATGCTTGGAGCATGGGACAACTATTGTTTTAAATTCAAGAATAAAGTTGATAGCTGAAACAGTATACAATGAATAATGTGTAATCATATGGTGATAGGTTTTGATACCATATTGGATTCTATTATTATTGTGTTTCACTTTGCATGTTTTGACTTCCCGAATAAACTGGGTTATTCTTCTGGAATGACTAAGTTATTCAAACTATCCACAGTCGGTCATATGTTGGAAGTAGATATGAATTAAGACTGTCATGATGGGTTGTAGAGGTCTAAGGTGTTGGACAAGGCTACAACAATCATGAGTGCTCATAAGTTCTGAGTATTGGATTCAACCCGCGCTCATTGGAATCACTTCATGGATTTTTATCACGAGTGATCATGAGACGATAATATCTTATATTCTTCAAACCTAGAGATATGAGTTGTTACTATGAGTTGATAGTACATTGATTGCACGAAACCGTATTTGGTAACTCTGTGCTATAAAACGTGCCTTTGTGTATGATTCAACAAGTAGTAGAACAAGCCATATGAGTCGAAGTTTATCCATTCCTTTTACCTTCGGGATAAAAGCGATATCTGTGGGCCCCTCGATGATTTGATGATGACAAATGGAAGTGCTCGGCCGGGCCAGGACTGATTTGATTTGTTCAATTAGTCAGTCGTCATAAATCGGAAATCGGGAAACAACAAATGGATAGAGAGAATGATTATAATCCATGTCTCAGTCCATATGATATCTAGAATGGAGGAATATATGATCCCTTATCTAATGGACAAGTCACTGACAAAGGTCAGAGTTCATCTACAAGGTCAGAGTTCGACAGAAGCTTTTGAGAGCTACGATTGCCGGTCGGTTCTTGAAGTCATTCGCAATAATAGTTTTAGACTTATCCAAGTGGGAGACTGTTGGATTAATGTCTAAGTCCATAACTATAATTGGTAAGACTTGACCCGACCCGGCATGGTCCATTTGGGTTACATACCATCATGCACTTGGATGAGAGAAATAAGACACTTATGGTTATTAATATATTATAAGTTCTAGTATATTAATAATAAGAATGATAAGATTATTTAATTAGTATTGATCAAGAATTAATCTAGGATTAATTAAGTGATCAAAAGAAGACTAATTAAATATATGGGTTGATTGTGTAAATCAGCCATACTTGTATAGTGGGCTAATGCTCCATGGATAATCAAGTTGGGCTAAAACCCATAGGATGGTCCATGGATGCTCCATGGTGTATTTGTTGGATAAGGTGTCTGAGTCCATAACTATTTCGGGCTTGTACTTGACCCGACCCGGCATGGTCCATTTGGGTTGCATGGCACCATGCAATTGGATAGACTAAATGAGAGAAATAACACTTGGAGATTATTAATATATTATAAGTTCTAATATATTAATAATATTATTTAATTAGTTGATCAAAGAATTAATTTGGAATTAATTAAGTGATCAAAGGATAACTAATTAAATATATGGGTTGATTATGTAAATCATCCATATCTTGTATAGTGGGCTAAGAGGCTCCATGGATTATCAAGTTGGGTTCTACCCATAGGATGCTCCATGGATGCTCCATGGGAGTTACAAACCCATGGGTCATGGAAATGAAGAGTCATGACACATTAGGGTTTACATGGTGTAACCCTAGATGTGTCAACACTATATAAGGATCATATTCTCCACCAAAATCGGCTACACAAGTTGGACACAAGTTGACTACTAAGGAAACTAGAGGGCTTGGCCGATTTTGAGAAGTGTGTGTTATCTCAAGAGTCTTTCCAAGAGCATTTGGTGTTGTGTGAAGCATTTGAGGCATCACACTTGGGGTGCTTGGCTCACAAGGTTTCAAGGAACATAAGCAACAACAAGGTAAGTTATTCTATCTTTCATTCAAGTTAAAATTGTTCCCCATGTATGCTAGATAGGAATATAACCTTGGAATTCAACTTTGCATGATAATTAGACAAACATAGATCCAAGGTTATTAGGGTTGCATGTACACTTAGGAAGTGTTAGAATGCTCAAAACCCATCAGTATTTGTACCCATGGATCATGGAAATGAAAGGCCATGTCAATTAGGGTTTACATGGTGTAACCCTAACTATATAAGCATCTTATTATTGAGGAAAAATCGGCCACTAGAGATAGTGAAGAAAGGGCTAGCCGATTTTGAAGAGTGTAGAATTCTCTCAAGTCATTCCAAGTGTTTTGATGATTGTGATTCCATTTGAGGTGTCACACTTGGGGCACTAGACACTCAAGCTTCATGAAGACTTTCTTCTCCAAAGAGGTATGTATTCTATCTTGCTATAGTCATTGTTTTGTATGCTAGATTAGGATAATACCTTGGAAGTTCTTATTTGCATGTATAATAGAGAAAACATAGATCCAAGGTATTTAGGGTTGCATGTACACTTAGGAGTGTTAGAATGCTCAAAACCCAACACTAACTTATAACAAAATTTGGGATTTTGGCAAGCACTACTTGCGACGTAGGTTGCGCTTGGAGCTTGACTCCGCATCCGATTGCTTTGATTCCATAAGACTCCTATCGAAGGCGGCATGTTGTTCCCTCAATTCGGCGAGGGCTGCAATTATTTGCGCTTGGAATGCTTTGGTCTGGAGTTGGGCATTGTCCTGAGCTCTGTCCAGCCTACAAATGTCAGGACTGTGAACCTATACTTCCACGTTGACTTCCCGAATCCGGCTAGCTTGAACTTGGGATTGGTAGGACTGGTTGGCTAGTTTGCCCACCATGACTGGGAGTGCTCGATCGGCTGAACCTCCACCGTGGACATCGTAGAAGTCTCGGAACATTCCGTAGGGAGGGCATAGACTTTGTTGTTCGCTCCAATGGTGGAGGAGAATTCCCCAAACGGGAGTCAGTCCTTGAAAGTTCCTTACGAAGACGGGAGTTTGTGCGGGTGGTGGGTTGATCACTTTCGGCTCTGAGTCGGTACCGGAGTCATCCTCTTCATCAAATTCTATGGGTTCTTCGTCCTCCTCGGGATCCTCTTCGATCCACCCCCCGTTGCCCTGGTTGGGATAGTAGGGGTTGCCAGGGTGATGAAATCCAGCAATTTGACTGTACGAGAATAGGGTTATAAGAATTGAATAAAATTTGGAACAAGTAAGACTAAATATGTAAGTTAAGCTAGTTTATTTAGTAAATACTCCTATAGTATTTAAATTCGTGTGTTTGATCCTTGTGATGTTTTGGTAAGTTTTGACCTGTTGCTCACTATGAGCATTCCTCGATATACATTGGTCCGATCTCGGGCAAATATAGTTGATCATGCTATATTTGTCCCAAATCTGATTACATATATCGAGTCTTAATCGTAGTGTCCAACTTGTCTAAATACTTGTTGTATAGCTATAATCATGAAAATAAGTTGTTGTATGCATGTATTTATACTTAAATGAACTAACAATTTAAGTTAATCGAAACGCGACTTAGGCGTAAAACAAAAAAAATGTTTTGTCAGAGAGTATTAGTCCCTTAAGCATTTATAGTTTGTATATCTTATGTGGTTCGATATACTTAGTTCACTATAAACATTGCTCTGATACCAATCTGTCACACCCCTAAACCGGACCAGCGGAAACGTTCGGGGGCGGATGACTTCATGTGGTAACGTAACAAATGAATACATAGTAAAGAAAGCAATACAACCATCTTATATATAATTGAAATTTTACATTGTTAAAAGGTACATGTTCAAAACCAATTACAATATGATGCCAAAATATGAATTTAAACTGGCGCCGCAGTGTCCCTTCTTCAAAAGCCGTTTGTTACCTGTAATTACTGAATCCCTGGGAAATACAATTAGTTTTGAAAGAGTAGATCAGCATTTAAGCTGGTGAGTTTCATAAGTATTAAATGAAAATGTTTGTATGAAATGAAATGTTTTGTTTTTGTTTGTTTGTTCCTAGAAAATCCCATATTTTCTACTAGCATAAATGTAGCTTCTATCAAGACTAATGTTTGTTTCTAGAAAATGTATGTACGTACAAAATTGCCAATACGTCTGCAAAACCCCATAAATCAATGTGTTTTTAATACTCCATGTGAGTTTTATAACCATGCTATTGACTAGAAATGCCTATACACAACGTTCTTCAGGCGTTGGAATGTTCTGACGTTTGACACCCCAAATTGTGTACTATAGCTAACAATCAGGGTGCGGGGATGTCAAGCTCGTATAGATCTATACACAAACACCATGCTCCCCCTCCAATGGATTCTGGTATATAATACAGGACTTGAAATGTGTACTCGAATGTATGTGAAGTTAATGTCTCACAAAACTTAGTATAAAAACAGATTTACGTGTAAAAATGTTCGTTTTTTCTTGTATGTGAAAGTGACTTCTTGAAAATAGTGTTTCTAGTATGTAAAAGTTCGTAATGTTCTCGTAAAACTATACCTATAATAGTTTTCTATAAGTGTGTCTCATTTGTATAGAAATCCCTACTAAAATGCGCACTTGTTATGAAAAGTATAATTTTTATAGTGTCTAAGATGGACACATATACATACAGTATAAGCAATGTGTTTGATTTATACATATATAACAACATTTTTCATTTCAAAAGACATGATGTTATCGTGATATAATTTGCATACGAAAGTTTCCCTATAATAGTTATAAATCACATATGATTTCGTTGATAAAAAGGTGTATATTGAAACTTTATATAACACACGATAATAATCGTGTGTTTTACTTGTATTTTCCCCCTTAAAATCATATAAAAGCATTTATAAAACATTTAAGAGTGTGGATTATAAGGGTATGAACTCACTTGGAAGATCGGAAAAGGCGAGATGAAAACCAAGCAGAATTTCGACTCGAGAAAGCGGATTTTCTCAGGATTCTCTGGAATCTCGGGAGCACAAACGACCTTCGGGACTTGAGCAAGGAAACCGCCTCGGTACGCTAGGCGTACGCGAGTACGCTGGGCGTACGCGTGCGTCATGCGTGACCGCATCCTCGACTGCTTCGGAACTTCGGATGGGACGGGGCATAGCCTCGCATAGGGGTGACGTGGACGATCCGCAGCCTAGGCCTCGAGAATGCTGGGCGTAACTCGGATCAACCTGGTGACTCCTACTTCGGATAATACCTATATTAAATAATAAAATTTGTATTTTATTTATTTAATAAACTTCAAAAATTCATATCTTCTTCATACGAACTACGTTTTCGACGTTGTTTATATCCACGCGTAGGTGAGACTACGCTCTACAACTTTCGTTTAGATTCCGTCAGCAAATTTTGAAATTATTTTTATTATTTATTTTTTTAAAAGTTCACAGTCAGAAAATTTCATTAGAAATTATTAACTTCATTATCTGACGTCTGTTTTTACCAGACTTTTTACCATTGTAATACCATTGTCGAGACCTTCGATTCTCATTTAGGTCATTCCAACCAAAAGTCGCTCGATCTCTGATTCGAGTATTTAGCTGTCTATCATTAAGCCGAGCTTGGAAAAATCATAACTTCATTATACGATGTCAGATTTGGGCGTTCTTTTTACGTACGATCACGGTTTAATGACATCTAACATTGTAGGTAATTAATTAGAGACTTTTTGGACATTTTATTTTCGAAGTTAATTTCATTATATCAAAAGTGGTTACAATACTTTCCTTTTTAGGTCATTACATAGAGTTGAAATATCGGGATGTCACAGACTAACCATTCCTTAAACCTGCTGCAGCTACAGAGGAAAATTGAACAATCTATGGATGTTGAAAGTTATACATTGCTCTAGTCGCGATGTCGTGTTGATTCTAATACAAAAGGACAACACTTACATGATTCTAGTTTTCCTATTACTTTATTTTGTAATACATTCACATAAACGATGAGTTAGACTATGTACTGTTAGTAATAGTAAAAAAGAAGGAAAAAAAATCGTTGTTATAGCAAAACATTCGGGTCTTGGTAGAAGACTACATTTCATACTAGTAGGAAATATGGGATTCTCTAGGGTTTTCATACTTATATCAATTGTTTCACTCAAAGATTTACATGGCATTGATAACAGATTTCCAAAACAAGACAATGACACTTAAATACTTATGAATTCACCAGCTTTAGGCTAATACTCGCTTTCAAAATAACTTGTATTCTCAGGTCACCAGTAGACAGGTACGATGGCCAGGTTTTGAGAAGACGGAGCACAGACAAGACTCTTCTATTATTTTAATTACATATTTTGGTGTCTTATTAAAATGAAAGAACACATATGTATTAAAACTTTACTTTTAATGCAAAGGATGATGTTGTTGCTGATAGGTTTTGAGCATTCTAACACTTCCTAAGTGTACATGCAACCCTAATAACCTTGGATCTATGTTTGTCTATTTATCATGCAAAGTTGATTTCCAAGCCTATGATCCTATCTAGCATACATGGGGAACAATTTTAATTTAAATAATAGATAGAACTACATACCTTGTTGTTGTAAATGTTCCTTGAAACCTTGTGAGCCTAGCACCCCAAGTGTGATGCCTCAAATGCTTCACACAACACCAAATGCTATGGAGTAAACTTGGAGAGAAAGTATAACACTCTAAAATCGGCCAAGCCCTCTTGTTTCACTAGTAGTAGTGCCGATTTTGGGAGAATACATGAGCTTTATATAGTGTTGACACATCTAGGGTTACACCATGTAAACCCTAATGTATCATGACTCTTCATTTCCATGACCCATGGGTTTGTAACTCCCATGGAGCCTCCATGGAGCATCCAATGGGTTTAACCCAACTTGATTATCCACGGAGCCTCTTAGCCCACCATATAAGTTATGGATGATTTACATAATCAACCCATATATTTAATTAGTTATCTTTTGATCACTTAATTAATTCTAAGATTAATTCTTTATCAAACTAATTAAATAATATTATTAACATATTAGAACTTATAATATATTAATAACTATTTCTCTCATTTAGTTTATCCAATTGCATGGTGCCATGCAACCCAAATGGACCATGCCGGGTCGAGTCAAGTACATACCAGAAATAGTTATGGACTTAGACACCTTATCCAACAGTCTCCCACTTGGATAAGTCTAATAACTATAACTGCAAGTATGACTTCAGGAACCGATCGGCAATCGTAGCTCTTTCAAGGTTTCTCGAAACTGAGAAGATGATGGTAAGCCATTTCAGATAAGGGATCATATAATCCTCTGTTCTAGATATCAGCCGGACAAATACGTGGAACATAGTCTTGCTTATTGTCCAGCAGTTTGTTTGCCGATATCTGATTTGTTTGACAAAGAACTTAATTGAACACATCAACTTAGTTCTGACCGGGCCCGGTACGTGGGTCAAAACAAAATCATCGAGGGGCATAGATATCAGCTTCTAATACAAGAAGGAACAGATAAACTTCGACTCATATGCTTGTTCTACTACTTGTTAAATTACACACAAACGCACGTTTTATAACATCGAGTTACCAATGCGGTTTCGCACGTTCAATGTATAACTAACTCATAGTTAACAAGTCATATCTCTAGGTTTGATGACTTATATGATATTACCGTCTCGCGATCACTCGAGATAAATTCCATGAAGTGATACCAGCGAGCATGGGTTGAATCCAATACTCAGAACTTATGAGCACTCATGAGTGTTGAGGCCATGTCCAACATCTTAGACCTCTACAACCAACTCATGACAGTCTTACTTCATATCTACTTCCAACATATGACTGACTGTGGATAATTTGAATAATATGTAAAACAACATAAATATTCTGGAAGTCAAAACATGCAAAAGAAATAATAGTAAACAACTGACAAAAGATAGTAACACTTTACTCGTAAATAAACACAACTTTTATTCATCATCAAATGTCAATTACATTTTACAAATTTCAAAGTTATCTAACCACTAAGACTAAGATCATCCTTCAGCCCTTCGTGAGGGGATCTGCCGGGTTCTCATCCGATGATACCCTCTTTGCCACGAGAAGTCCTTCTTCTATACGATGTCTGATGAAATGATATTTTCTTCCAATGTGTCTGGATCTCCCATGATCCCTTGGTTCCTTTGCTAAGGCAACTGCACTTTCACTGTCATAGAAAATCTCTATAGGCTTCGATATAGCTGGTAGAACTCCATGGTCTCCAATGAAGTTCTTTAGCCACATAGCCTCTTTTGCCGCTTCGCTTGCCGCTATATACTCTGATTCGCAAGTTGAATCAGCCACTCTCTCCTGCTTGGAACTTTTCCAAGAGATTGCTCCTTCGTTTAAGGTAAAGACCCAGCCCGACTGAGAGCGGAAATTATCCCTATCAGTCTAGAAGCTAGCATCACAATACCCTACAACTCTCAAGTCATTGCTCCCACCGAGGGTAAGGACCCAGTCCTTAGTCCTCCGCAGGTACTTGAGAATGTTCTTTCCCGCTGTCCAGTGAGCCTTACCAGGATTCCCCTGATACCTTCTAACCATGCTTAAAGCAAAGACTACATCAGGACGAGTACAAGTCATAGCATACATGATCGAGCCTACTGCCGAAGCATAAGGTATTCGACTCATTTCTGCTATCTCATCCTTAGTACTCGGGCTCTGAGTCTTACTCAGTCTGGTGTTACTCTGGATGGGTAACTCTCCTTTCTTGGAATCTTGCATGCTGAATCTCTTCAACACCTTGTCGAAGTAGGTACTTTGACGAAGTCTAATTAGTCTTTTACTCTGGTTTCTCAAAATCCTTATCCCTAGAATATAGGCATCTTCTCCTAGGTCCTTCATAGCAAAACACTTCCCAAGCCAGGACTTAACTTCCTACAGAGTTGGGATGTCATTTCCTATTAGTAGTATGTCATCCACATACAGTACCAAAAAGCTA
Organism: Lactuca serriola; assembly: GCF_051521515.1. Taxonomy (NCBI): domain Eukaryota; kingdom Viridiplantae; phylum Streptophyta; class Magnoliopsida; order Asterales; family Asteraceae; genus Lactuca; species Lactuca serriola. The sequence continues at coordinate 337,955,147 of NC_136415.1, read as the reverse complement.
ACTATACTCCCACTAGCCTTAACATATACACAAGATTCATCTTCACTCCTAGAAAAGCCAAATTCCTTGACTTTCTCATCAAAGCAAAGATTCCATCTGCGAGGTGCTTGCTTTAATCCATAAATGAATTTCTCAAGCTTATGTTGGATAACGTGTATAAGTCCATAACTTATTTGGTACATACTTGACCCGACCCGGCATGGTCCGTTTGGGTTGCACTTCACCCAAACGATTTATGGATAATTTTATGAGAATTGTATACTTACGATTTATTAATATATTATAAGTTATAATATATTAATATGAAGTCATGTTATTTAATTAGTTTTAGTCTTAAATTAATTATGAATTAATTTAGAGATTAAAAAGAAGACTGATTAAATTATGGGCTATTATATTTTATATAGTGTGGGCTAATACTCATTTGTTAATGGGCTAAGCTAATATGAAAGTCCATGGATGATCCATGGAGCTTTTAACCCATGGATCCTTGGAAAGGAAAAGGCATGGGTTATTAGGGTTTCACCCTAACCATGCACACTATATAAAGAAGCATATGATGCAAGAAATGTGACACTAGTAGTGTGAGACTTAGTGGTGGCCGATTCCACAAGAAAGTATACTACTCTCTCAAAGTTTTCCAAGTGTTTGTGGTGATTTGTGATTCCATTTGAGGCATTCACACTATTGGTGCTTGGCTCTCAAACTCTAAACAATCAACCATCATCAAAAGGTATGTATTTCTACTAGTAGTTTTATGTTTCATAATCCTTATGCTATGCTAGTTAGGAAGAAACCTTGGAAATTATTATTTGCATGTATTTTAGAAGAAAACATAGATCCAAGGTTTATTAGGGTTGCATGCACACTTAGGAAGTGTTAGATTGCTGAAAACCCAACAGTGGTATCAGAGCCTAGGCTTGTTTTCTTGAATACTTGATGCAAATTGCTGAAAAATGTTGAAAAACTGCATTCTGCACAGTAGACTCGCTGTGTCCATTCATGGTACTCGCCGAGTCCATGTGTATATTCAACCAACTCGCCGAGTCAGTTCATGCACTCGACGAGTTGGCAGGCCTGAGTGCAGATTTTCGAGTTTTGGTGTTGGAATTGGTCTAGAATCATTACCTTAAACTGTTTTGATCTTATAAAACCTGTTTTTGATGTGGTAATGATGATGGTGGACCAATTTCAAAGTTATAATCAAAATTTCAAGTTTATATGTGTTTAGATGATTCTTGAACTTGTTGATGTGGATGTTCATGTTCATATGAGTTTTGTTAGATCATAGGAATTATTTGCAAAATTGTTTGTTAGTTAACTCTTAATCTTAATGTGTTTTAATGGAATTCATAATTTGTCCTCAAGTTTTGGAATTCCAAAAGTTTTTTCTTTTAAATGTTTTTTTAAGAAGTCATAAGTTACACTTTAGAAGAGTTTTTCTAATAAATGCTTTTATGGACTTCATAACTTGTCCTCAAGTTATGGATTTCCAAGAGACTCTTCATTAAAAGTATTAAACACTTAATTAAAACTCATAAGTTATGAATATCCAAAAGTTTATGAATTGTTCAAAACTTGCCCTCAAGTTTTGGAATTTGTAAAGTCTCACACAAACTTTAAATCCATACCCTAGAAGTTTTAAAAGTTAAAATTCTACCCTTATACTATTATAACATTAATGGTTAATTATATATATATATATATATATATATATATATATATATATATATATATATATATATATATATATATATATATATATATATATATATATATGTATAAGAACAAGTCGTTTTACCGTTAGTAGGCCTCATTCACGAAGCCGGTCTATAAGGTGGGTATAAGGTTGTTGCCTATAAAATGGCGACTTAATGGGTGTCCACTCTCACCCACCGCTTGCTTGATCGGTGGAGGTTCGTTAGCCGAACGGGTACGACAATGACTTTAAATTCTCATTAAAAGTATGATGAATATCATAAAGTAACTAAATGTTTTATTTAATTCCCAATCTTAGTTACTTTAGGAAAAATGTGAATTTGGTGCTAGCCCATGGAATTCACACTTTGTACCTTACCAAGTCATTGGTGGAGCGTGTGTGGTTAACCGGCACACTAACATGGACTAGTAAGGCTCACGAAGGGTGACTTAATGTTTGTCATAGATCAATGGAGTGTGTGTGGTTAACCGGCACATTGATTAGGTGATAATATTAAGGGTACCAAATGAATTGGTATGGTTATTCACACCTTGTTTTGTGATCCTCGGCATCCCAGTCACAAAATTTGAGAGGGCACACTCGAGATTGAAACATGCCATTGAAAAGTTCAATGAATCTCAAAAGATCTACGAATTTCAAATCCAATTAAAACCTAATAAATTATTTTGTTTTTCATGGTGGAAATTGGTGAACCGTCATTCGCCTACCTTCAAATATTTTATAGCTTCGATTACGGCATCCCTCTTCCAAATTATAAAATATTGTGTTGGGTCGTAGCCTTAATATTTCATATTGGGTGTTATATTAAGGATTTTGAATCAACTAACTTGATTTTCTCCCATTATAGATGTCTGGTTCAGTCAACTATGATCTTCCAAAATCTCTTGAAGATGGTGTCCCTCAACATCATGCTTCACTTCCTCCAATTATTCTCCCTCACCCACAAGTTCTTGAAAAGTTTAAAGTCACTCAATCCCTATTGGCAAGCATAGTCTATGTGTGCTCACATCTTGGAGATAAAGTCACATATTGACAAGTCGGGAGAGTTGGGTGTCAAAGTCTCGTGAAAGTTGGATGTTCAATCACTTTCTTAGTAACATAGTGAGTCTCTTTGGGACTACTATGAGGCGGACTATGACATGACCCTTAATGATGTTATCTATTTGCTTGGTGTTGTGGAATCAGCAATGATTTGGAACACCAGTAAAGCAAATTTGATTAAAAGAACAACTTCCCAAGTCTACATGGACATTGACAATGGTAGCATTGGATATCTAGAAAATGATTTCTCTTCCCAATGGAAAGGGATCGGCTATAGTCAACTTGGTTGACCAAATGGTAAAAAGAAAGGCTAAGTCTGAGATAGTCTCATGTGCCATTACCAAAGGGTCCATGTGTTTTGTTGCCAAAGGAAGGGGTATTGGTTGCGAAGCTGCCCTATTCACCTGAAAGGTCATAAGGTTGATCAAGTCAAGAGGTTTGACTCTACTTCGGGTAAAGTCCACTGTCTAACTCTATTGAGTTCCTATTTGGAGATTCTTATTACATAATGTGCATGGGTCACATGGTGATGTTTTTAAGAATCAAAGAAAAGATAGGAAGCTTAAAGTAAGTATATGTTGATTCTGATTGTGAAGGTGGGTTTCGATCGCATGGTTCGGCATTCAGAATTTTGAGCTGTTGCTTAAGAGTAATAATATATTGCTTATGAATAGATAACAACAAGTTTTCATGTGGATTGTAAGGATAAGTTTTTCCGCAAAGTTTTAAAATAAAAGAAAAAAAGGGGTTTTAAATTTTATTTATTTTAAAAAAAATATCCTTACAATGGCATCTGTGGAAAATTGTTGCTTATATGTTTCCAGTAATAGCAATATTGGAAAGTGGATTTGTTTCTTTCATTTGTGGTAGTGTCTGAATTTACCAAATGAAGAAAGTTTTTCATCACCCAAGTTTCAATTGGACAGAAACTTGGAATCATACAAGTTGTATTGTATGATGAATGAGAATTTTCATCTTTGAAAATTAAGACTAATTATTTGATCACATGTATATGTGAGTCAATTGAAGGACTAAGGAATTAGGTACACTGGGTGTGCGCTGGTCAAGGTCAACCACAAAGATTGATTTGTCATGATTTACTAAAGATTAGTAAAAATGATTATACTTATAAGGTTAAGTATAATTATGTAACATTGGAAAGGTTACAATGTATGACAAAACAAATGAGAAGAATCAAATTAGGCAGAAAGATAAAAGTTTCTCAAATCTGAAAGGATGGGAGAGTACTTTAGTATCGTATTTCATGATCATCTTAATGATTATGAAACCATATCACAAATTCATACTCTAAGGACGTCTTAGTGCATTGTTATGGCTAAGAAGAGAGGTCATGAATTGTTGGATTGGTTAAGATCGAGAAGATGAGTCATACTTTGTTCCAAAACAATTCTTAGAGTCATACTCCAAGATTGAGTGACATAAAGTAAGGTTTAAAACACTTATCAAATGTAGTGTAGAATGTTTCTACCCTTGTACATTTGAGATTGGTAAGTTATGATGTCTTGGATGAGACAAAGACCAACTAAGACCAATTGTGTGAAGTGTTAGTCTTGATAAGAATCCGCACTATCCCTTGAATATTTGTTTTGTCAAGGAATGGTTCTTGATTGGGGAAACTTATATGTGAAGGGGACAGTGGGAGCCTTCAAGATCCTGAAAAAGTTTCAACAATGGGGAATGGTTATTTAAACACTCCACAGTCGTTCATATGTTGGAAGTAGGTATGAATCAAGACTATCATGAATCGAGTTTGTAGATGGCTAAATGGGTTTAGTCATAGCAATGGTTGCTACAACATTCATGAGTGCTCATAAGTTATGAGTATTGGAATAAACCCACGCTCACTTGTATCACTTCATGGAATTTATCTCGAGTGATCATGAGACGGTAATATCATATAAATCTTCAAACCTAGAGATATGAGTTGTTACCTATAAGTTGGTTGTGCATTGATTGCACGTAAACGCATCAGTAACTTGATGTTATAAAACGTGCCTTTGTGTACAATTCAACAAGTAGTAGAACAAGCATATGAGTCGAAGTTTATCTGTTCCTTCTAGAAATAGAAGCGATATCTGGGCCCCTCGATGATTTTGTTGTGACCTATGTACCGGCCGGTCAGAACTAAATTGATGTGTTCGATTAAGTTCTTTGTCAAACAAATCGAAAATCGGGAAACAAACTGTTGGACAATAAGTACGACGTTGTTCCATGTATTTGTCCGGCTGATATCATGAGAACAGAGGATTATATGATCACTTATCTAAAATGGCGCTTCATAGTTCAACAGAGTTTTCGAGAGCTACGATTGCTAGTTGGTTCCTAAAGTAACATACGCAAATATAGTTATTAGAATTATCCAAGTGGGAGTCTGTTGGATAAGGTGTCTAAGTCCATAACTTATTTGGTACATACTTGACCCGACCCGACGTGGTCCATTTGGGTTGCACTTCACCCAAACGATTTATGGATAATTTTATGAGAATTATATACTTACGATTTATTAATATATTATAAGTTATAATATATTAATATGAAGTCATGTTATTTAATTAGTTTTAGTCTTAAATTAATTATGAATTAATTTAGAGATTAAAAAGAAGACTGATTAAATTATGGGCTATTATATTTTATATAGTGTGAGCTAATACTCATTTGTTAATGGGCTAAGCTAATATGAATGTCCATGGATGATCCATGGAGCTTTTAACCCATGGATCCTTGGAAAGGAAAAGGCATGGGTTATTAGGGTTTCACCCTAACCATGCACACTATATAAAGAAGCATATGATGCAAGAAATGTGACACTAGTAGTGTGAGACTTAGTGGTGGCCGATTCCACAAGAAAGTATACTACTCTCTCAAAGTTTTCCAAGTGTTTGTGGTGATTTGTGATTCCATTTGAGGCATTCACACTATTGGTGCTTGGCTCTCAAACTCTAAACAATCAACCATCATCAAAAGGTATGTATTTCTACTAGTAGTTTTATGATTCATAATCCTTATGCTATGCTAGTTAGGAAGAAACCTTAGAAATTATTATTTGCATGTATTTTAGAAGAAAACATAGATCCAAGGTTTATTAGGGTTGCATGCACACTTAGGAAGTGTTAGATTGCTCAAAACCCAACAACTTACACACTCTATTAGGGTACTCAATGCTCACAAAACCCTCTGGCTGATTCATGTAATCATCCTCAGCCAATTTTCCACTAAGGAAAGCGGTATTGACATCCATTTGCCATGTTTCATAGTCATGAAATGCAGATATGGCTAGCAATACCCTAATGGACTTGATCTTGGCTACTGGAGAAAAGGTCTCATCATAATCCACTCCAGGAGTTTGAGAGAAGCCCTTTGCAACAAGTCGTGCCTTATAAGTGTGTACATTACCATCCATGTCGGTCTTCTTCTTGAAGATCCATTTGCACCCTACAGTCTTACGACCTGGTACATTCTTAACCAAGTACCAGACCTGATTGTCATACATGGATTGTATCTCGCTGTCCATTGCCTCTTTCCATTTAGCAGACTCAGGGCCTGCCATTGCTTCCGCATAGCTGTTAGGTTCATCCAGACCTACTAGTGTCTCATCACTAATAAGTGTCTCACCTTACGCAGTAATATGGAAACCATAGTAATGCTTATGTACATTCCTAACCCTTGTGGAACGCCTCAGAGGTACAACCATAGGTATAATTGGATCAATAGGAGGTTCCTCCTCGAGTTGACTGCTAGGGTTTGAGGTTCCTTCACCACTTGTCTCTTGAAGTTCTTCAAGGTCAATTAGCCTCCCACTGTCTCTTTGGCTTATGAACTCTCTCTCTCTCGAAAGACAGCCCTCCTTGCTACAAATACCACATTCTCACTAGGTCTGTAGAAGAGGTAACCAAAGGATTGTTGTGGGTAGCCGGTGAAAATACACTTCTCACTTCGAGGTTTGAGCTTGTCATGAGTCTCATGTCTCATGAAAGCCTCGCAACCCCAAACTTTGATGTGGGCTAGACTAGGAACTTTTCCACTCCACATCTCGTGAGGTGTTTTGGCAACCTTCTTTGTAGGGACCAGATTAAGGATATGGGTGGCAGTCTCTAAGGCATACCCCCAAAATGAGATTAGTAGCGTAGCTCGACTCATCATGGAACGAACCATATCCAACAAGGTTCGATTACGCCTCTCAGCTACACCATTCAACTGTGGTGTCCTGGGAGGTGTCAATTGTGAGACAATCCCACATTCCGTAAGACAGTCGAGGAACTCTGAACTAAGATACTCACCACCTCGATCGAACCGGAGCATCTTAATTTTCCTGCCCAATTGATTCTCGACTTCCTGTTTAAATTCCTTAAAGTTTTCGAAAGTCTCTGGCTTATGCTTGAATAAGTAGACATGTCCATATCTACTATAAACATCCGTAAAAGTCACGTAATAACAATTAGCATCCCTTGTGGCATGTTTAAAGGGTCCACACACATCCGTGTGTACAATATCCAACAAACCTTCACCCCTCTCACACGAACCATTGAAGGGTGACTTTGTCATTTTTCCAAGCAAGCATGATTCGCAACTATCATCTGACTTTAGATCAAATGACTCCAAGACTCCATCCTTTTGGAGTTGGCCTATGCGTTTCTTGCTTATATGCCCAAACGACAATGCCATAATGATGCTTTATCCAAGTTATTACTATTAGAAGAATCAATACACAATACATTATTTCCTAAGTTATCTACAACAGACACAACTTCATACACACCATCACAAGGTAATGCTTTAAAATAAAACACATTATTAAAGAAAACATTTATCCCACCAGTTTCATTATCAAAAGAAAAGGTAAAACCTTCTTTATACAAAGCATGAAGGGAAATAACATTTCTTGCCATTTCTGGCTAGTAACAACATTTATTCAAATCTAAAGTAAATCCACTACTAAGAAACAAAGTATAAACTCCAATCTTGGTGATAGGTGAAACTCTCCTATTCCCCATGATTAAGTTTATCTTTCCATGCTCCACATTCTCACTTCTTCTTAGTCCCTACATTTCAGAATAAATATGAATACCGCAACCGGTATCAAGGACCCAAGAGTTAGAATAGAGTGAATTATTAGATGAGATAGTGTAAATACCTGCATGGTTGGATTTAACTTTCCGATCCTTCAAATATTGCTGGTACTTTGGGCAGTTACGCTTCCAGTGCGCCTTTTCGTGGCAGTAGATGCTTTCAGCCTCTTTGGGATCAGAAGAAGGTGTAACGAAACCTTTCTTGGTTCCGCTAGAAGAGGAGCCATCAAGGGTCTTACCCTTGGTACCCTTCGAAGGGTTCTTTCTCTTCTTCCCTCTACCTTTCCCGATTTCCATGACAGGTGTTGAGTTAGGAGTAGTAGCAGGAGTGGTCACAACCGACTTACCTTTAAGACCTGATTCTGCGGTCTTTAGGAGTCCCTGAAGTTTGCTAAGTGTAACTTCCTCCTTATTCATGTGGTATGTCATGCGGAATTGATCATAACACGAAGGTAAGGAGTGCAAAATAATATCTATTGCTAACTTCTCAGGGAAGTTCACATTCAACTTCATCAATCGGTCCACATACCTTTGGATTTTCTGCATGTGGCTTGTGATGGGTTTGCCATCTTTCATTCGGGTTGTGATCATAGAGGAGATGATTGTATATCGCTCTTGACGAGCACTTTGATGGTAGTGGTCCATCAAATCCTGGTGCATCTCAAAAGGATAGTAGTCCTCATAGGACTTTTGGAGCTCGGCTGTCATGGTGGCCTGATGGGTTTTGAGCATTCTAACACTTCCTAATTGTACATGCAACCCTAATAACCTTGGATGTATTTTTGTCTAATTATCATGCAAAGTTGATTTCCAAGTCTATGATCCTATCTAGCATACATGGGGAACAATTTTAACTTAAATAATAGATAGAACTACATACCTTTTTCTTGTAAATGTTCCTTGAAACCTTGTGAGCCTAGCACCCCAAGTGTGATGCCTCAAATGCTTCACACAACACCAAATGCTTTGAAGTAAACTTGGAGAGAAAGTATAACACACTAAAATCGGCCAAGCCCTCTTGCTTCACTAGTAGTGTCGATTTTGGGAGAACACATGAGCTTTATATAGTGTTGACACATCTAGGGTTACAGCATGTAAACACTAATGTGTCATGACTCTTCATTTGCATGACCCATGGGTTTGTAACTCCGATGGAGCCTCCATGGAGCATCCAATGGGTTTAACCCAACTTAATTATCTATGGAGCCTCTTAGCCCACTATATAAGTTATGGATGATTTACATAATCAACCCATATATTTAATTAGTTATCTTTTGATCACTTAATTAATTCTAAAATTAATTCTTGATCAAACTAATTAAATAATATTATTATTATATTAGAACTTATAATATATTAATAACCACAAGTGTCATTTCTCTCATTTAGTCTATCCAATTGCATGGTGCCATGCAACCCAAATGGACCATGTCGGGTCGGGTCAAGTACATACCAGAAATAGTTATGGACTTAGACACCTTATCCAACAGTTGCTTGTTTACTACTTTACACTGTTGTGTTACTATACATGACGTCCTCCAACCCGGAACATTTCTGCCATTCTTGGTTTTGGGGTGTGACAGATTGGTATCAGAGCATTGTTTATAGTGAATATAGTATATCAACCCATAAAAGCTATACTAACTATACATACATTGGGATTAAAACACTCTGTCTAAGAGTTATACTTCTAAATAATAAAATATTTAAGTAAGTATACGTGCCTGCATGCATACTAAAATCAGTGTCACAATGACAAGAACAAAAGTATTACGATTGTTGAATATCACATGTAAGCCTGGGATATATGGTTAGTCTTGGGAATGGCATAGCCTGATCAACTATGTTGGTCCAAGGAGTGATTAGCATATGCCCAAGAATGGTTGTGATGTGGCAACAAGTCTAAAAACTTACCAACACAACCATAAAGCAATACCATAGGGGTATTTTGATGGGTTTTAGCCATAAGAACTTTCCTATGTGCGCATGCAAAACCCTAATGCTTGGATCTAGGCTTTCTAATTAAACATGCTTTGAATCCAAGACTTCTAATGACTATTTAGGAATAAGAACAATATTAAAACAGATCTAGAATCATACCTTTGAAATCCTTGTTGATCTTGTTGTCTTGGAGCTTCTAGAGTCACAATTGTCACTCCTCTAATGGCTTACAAACACCAAATAGCAAGGACGATGATTTGGGAGAGAGGAGAGGGGAGGAATTCGGCCAGGGCTTCTCTTCTTTAGGTGAAGTCCGATTTCCTTATGCCATAGGGTCTATTTATACTTGTAGACTCTTTAAGGGTTAGAACCTAAACCCTAATTGGATAATCTTCTGTTAAAGCTATCCAAATCCATTCCTTAGATAAGTCTTGGACAATTTGAAGCAATCCTTACCTTCTATAATCCGTCCAATCCATATCTATATGAATTTACAGTCTAAAGTTTAACTATCAAACAATTGATAGTTTATACCCTCTTATTTAATTAACCTCTTTAGGTCACCAAATTAATTCCAATTAATTATATGACTTATATTAATCAAATAACAATATTATTATTCTTTATATTATTCTCATAATATATTAATAATATTTACTCTCTCTTAATAAATCATCCTATCAAGTTGCTATGGTGAAGGCAACCTAAAAGGACCATGCACAACCGGGTTAAATACTTGCCTAATATAGTTGTGGCCTTAGACACTATTCCAACAGTCTCCCACTTGGATAAGTTTAGTAACTATATGCATAAGTACAATTCGGTTTGCAATCGTAGCTCTCAAAGACGCTGTCAAACTCTGATCTAATCAATCTCGTCCTTTAGATAAGCGATCGTATAATCCTCTGTTAGATATCATGCTGACAATCCTATGGAATGGTTAGTCAAGCATTTAGGTTTCTCGATCTCTGATTTATTTGACATAGAACTTAATCGAACACATCAATTCAGTTCTGACCGGGCCCGACACATAAGTCAAATCAAATCATCGAGCGGCCGAGATATCGCTTTTACCTTCTTAGATAAAAATTACAGATAAAATTCGACTTATATGCATTTACTTATTCATTAACCAACTATACACAACAATGCGTTTTATAACACCGAGTTACTGATGCTTTTTCACATTATCAATGTACAATCAATTAACAAATAACAAACCATATATCTAGGTTTTAAGACTATATGATATTATTGTCTTGCGATCACCCTTTTATATCATATTCCATAAGGTGATTCCAGCAAGCGCGGGTTTGTTCCAATGCTCAAAACCAGTTCATAAGCACTAACGTTGCACCAACCCTTTGCTATGTCTAACACCATTTAGACAATCTACACACCAATTCATGACAATCTTCATTCATATCTACTTCCAACATATGAACGATTGTGGACAATTTGAATAATTCGATTATTCCTAATAAACTCAATTATTCTGGAAGTCAAAACATGCAAAGTGAAACAATAGTTAAACAATTAACATAAGACAGTAACATTACTCATAAATAAAACTCCTTTATTTAATCATCAAATGTTAATTACATTTATCTATTACACGTTTCTAATACTATCTAATCTATGCTAATATCATCCTTCAGCCCAATACTCCTAGCATGCTGCAAGTGCTTAACCCTACTCAGTCCCTTCGTAAGCGGATCTGCTGGGTTATCTTCTGATGATATCCTCTTCACTACGAGTTGTCCTTCTTCTACACGATGTCTAATGAAGTGATATTTTCTGTCGATATGACGTGATCTACCATGATCCCTCGGTTCCTTGGTCAAGGCAACCTTTCCTTCGTTATCACAGAAAATCTCCATGGGCTCCTTTATGGCAGGTACAACTCCAAGATCACCGATGAAGTTCTTCAGCCATATTGCCTCCTTCAACGCTTCGCTCGCAGCAACGTACTCTGATTCGCACGTTGAATCAGCTATGGTTTCCTGCTTGGAACTCTTCCATGTCACTGCTCCCCCATTCAGGGTAAAGACCCAGCCCGACTGCGAACGGTAGTTGTCCCTGTCGGTCTGAAAACTGGCGTCACTATACCCTCACACCTTCAAGTCATCACTCCCTCCCAGGACTAAGAACCATTCCTTCGTCCTCCGAAGGTACCTAAGGATATTCTTCACCGCAATCCAATGTGCTCTGCCAGGATTCCCTTGATATCTGCTAACCATGCTCAAGGTGAAGGCTACATCAGGGCGAGTACAAGTCATAGCGTACATGATTGAGCCAACTGCGGAAGCGTATGGTACTCGGCTCATTTCTGCTATCTCAACTTCGGTACTCGGACTTTGAGTCTTACTCAACTTGGCATTACTTTGTATCAGTAATTCTCCCTTCTTCGAGTTTTCCATACTAAAACGTTTTAGTACCTTCTCTAAGTAAGTATTCTGACTAAGTCCAATTAGTCTCTTACTTCTTTCTCTTACTATCCTTATTCCCAAAATGTAAGAACCCTCTCCGAGGTCCTTCATAGCGAGGCACTTCCCGAGCCAGGACTTAACCTCCTACAAAGTCGGGATGGCGTTTCCTATGAGTAATATGTCATCGACATATAGAACGAGGAAGCTTACTATACTCCCACTGGCTTTGACATATACACACGATTCATCTTCGCTTCGTACAAATCCAAACTCTTTGACTTTCTCATCGAAGCAAAGATTCCATCTGCGAGATGCTTGCTTAAGTCCATAAATGGACTTCTCAAGCTTACACACTCTATTTGGATGCTTCGGATCCACAAACCCCTCTGGCTGAGCCATGTAAACTTGGAGAGAAAGTATAACACACTAAAATCGGCCAAGCCCTCTTGCTTCACTAGTAGTGTCGATTTTGGGAGAACACATGAGCTTTATATAGTGTTGACACATCTAGGGTTACACCATGTAAACACTAATGTGTCATGACTCTTCATTTCCATGACCCATGGGTTTGTAACTCCGATGGAGCCTCCATGGAGCATCCAATGGGTTTAACCCAACTTAATTAACTATGGAGCCTCTTAGCCCACTATATAAGTTATAGATGATTTACATAATCAACCCATATATTTAATTAGTTATCTTTTGATCACTTAATTAATTCTAAAATTAATTCTTGATCAAACTAATTAAATAATATTATTATTATATTAGAACTTATAATATATTAATAACCACAAGTGTTATTTCTCTCATTTAGTCTATCCAATTGCATGGTGCCATGCAACCCAAATGGACCATGTCGGGTCGGGTCAAGTACATACCAGAAATAGTTATGGACTTAGACACCTTATCCAACACTTGCTTGTTTACTACTTTACACTGTTGTGTTACTATACATGACGTCCTCCACCCCGGAATGTTTCCGCCATTCTTGGTTTTGGGGTGTGACAGATTGGTATCAGAGCATTGTTTATAGTGAATATAGTATATCAACCCATAAAAGCTATACTAACTACACATACATTGGGATTAAAACACTCTGTCTAAGAGTTATAGTTCTAAATAATAAAATATTTAAGTAAGTATACGTGTCAGCATTCATACTAAAATCAGTGTCACAATGACAAGAACAAAAGTATTACGATTGTTGAATATCACATGTAAGCCTGGGATATATGGTTAGTCTTGGGAATGGCATAGCCTGATCAACTATGTTGGTCCAAGGAGTGATTAGCATATGCCCAAGAATGGTTGTGATGTGGCAACAAGTCTAAAAACTTACCAACACAACCATAAAGAAATACCATAGGGGTATTTTGATGGGATTCAGCCCTAAGAACTTTCCTATGTGCGCATGCAAAACCCTAATGCTTGGATCTAGGCTTTCTAATTAAACATGCTTTGAATCCAAGACTTCTAATGACTATTTAGGAATAAGAACAATATTAAAACAGATCTAGAATCATACCTTTGAAATCCTTGTTGATCTTGTTGTCTTGGAGCTTCTAGAGTCACAATTGTCACTCCACTAATGGCTTACAAACACCAAATAGCAAGGAGGATGATTTGGGAGAGAGGAGAGGGGAGGAATTCGGCCAGGGCTTCTCTACTTTAGGTGAAGTCCGATTTCCTTATGCCATAGGGTCTATTTATACTTGTAGACTCTTTAAGGGTTACAACCTAAACCCTAATTGGATAATCTTCTGTTAAAGCTATCCAAATCCATTCCTTAGATAACTCTTGGACGATTTGAAGCAATCCTTAGCTTCTAGAATCCGTCCAATCCTTATCTATATGGATTTACAGTCTAAAGTTTAACTATCAAACAATTGACAGTTTATACCCTCTTATTTAATTAACCTCTTTAGGTCACCAAATTAATTCCAATTAATTATATGACTTATATTAATCAAATAACAATATTATTATTCTTTATATTATTCTCATAATATATTAATAATATTTACTCTCTCTTAATAAATCATCCTATCAAGTTGCTATGGTGAAGGTAACCCAAAAGGACCATGCACAACCGGGTTAAATACTTGCCTAATATAGTTGCGGCCTTAGACACTATTCCAACAGTCTCCCACTTGGATAAGTTTAGTAACTATATGCAAAAGTACAATTCGGTTTGCAATCGTAGCTCTCAAAGACGCTGTCAAACTCTGATCTAATCAATCTCGTCCTTTAGATAAGGGATCGTACAATCCTCTGTTAGATATCATGCTGACAATCCTATGGAATGGTTAGTCAAGCATTTAGGTTTCTCGATCTCTGATTTATTTGACATAGAACTTAATCGAACACATCAATTTAGTTCTGACCGGGCCCGGCACATAAGTCAAATCAAATGATCGAGCGGCCGAGAAATCGCTTTTACCTTCTTAGATAAAAATTACAGATAAAATTCGACTTATATGCATTTACTTATTCATTAACCAACTATACACAACAATGCGTTTTATAACACCGAGTTACTGATGCTTTTTCGCATTATCAATGTACAATCAATTAACAAATAACAAACCATATATCTAGGTTTTAAGACTATATGATATTATCATCTTGCGATCACCCTTTTATATCATATTCCATAAGGTGATTCCAGCAAGCGCGGGTTTGTTCCAATGCTCAAAACCAGTTCATAAGCACTAACGTCGCACCAACCCTTTGCTATGTCTAACACCATTTAGACAATCTACACACCAATTCATGACAATCTTCATTCATATCTACTTCCAACATATGAACGATTGTGGACAATTTGAATAATTCGATTATTCCTAATAAACTCAATTATTCTGGAAGTCAAAACATGCAAAGTGAAACAATAGTTAAACAATTAACATAAGACAGTAACATTACTCATAAATAAAATTCCTTTATTTAATCATCATGTAACGCCCTGGGTTTTCTCGGTACATTTGGTTATTTTAATTTAAGTATCCTTGTAACCTTGGGTTAATTTATTTAACCAATGTCTGATTTCTTATGTTATTGGGCTCTTTTGATCATCTTGTAAACTCCTTTTATTGAAGTCCATGGGCTATGGGCCTATTTGCAAAGTCCATCTAGTTAATAGTACTTAATGTGTAAATTGAATCATTTGGAACACACACAAGGAAAACACTCTAAACCCTCCCTCTCTCTCAAAAATCGTCCCTCTCTCTCTCTTTGGGATCAAGAGCAGCCAAGGGGCTGTTTGGAGCTTAATTCTTGTTCATTTCCAGCCTTGATTCGTATTGGTATGAACCTCCTTATCCTTTCTTACAACTTGATTCATAACCTTGTTCTAGTTTTATGATTTCATCTTCACCTCTTCTCCTTCTTATTTTATTTGTAATTGTATGTTATACATCATCTCAAGATCCTATCTTCACCCCATATATGGTGGATGATGGATCTAGGGGATTACATGTGGCAAAAGATCATGGAAACCCTAAAAGGGAGAATGATGATTTTATGTGCTTATGTTTATTTTCATGTTGATTATTATTATATCCTTGTGGCTAAATGAAATCCTAATGATCCCTAACCCTTTCTAGTACCACCATTATCATGGGGACTGAATTGGGATGATGAACACATCTTAAAATGTGTTTCAAAAGGAGAAGGATGGATAAGCCAAAAAGGAATCATAGGTGGCTACGATTCTGTTTTCCATCAGATCTGTAGTCATTTTGTAAAAATCATATCTGGAGTTCTAGAACTCAAACGGACCCCAAACCAGTTCCAAAAGTTCAAAAATTGAGTTGGATAACTTTCTTAAGAAGGCCGACCTCACTGATAAGGGCTTTATCTATGTGAAAGAATGGCATCTTTGCTGTTAGGTCTGATCCGGGTCTGTTCTGATATG
Organism: Lactuca serriola; assembly: GCF_051521515.1. Lineage (NCBI taxonomy): Eukaryota > Viridiplantae > Streptophyta > Magnoliopsida > Asterales > Asteraceae > Lactuca > Lactuca serriola. Next base: position 337,939,010 of record NC_136415.1, on the reverse strand, counting down.
TCATTTTGTTTTCATCATTTCTAAGGCTTGGAAAAGGATCCAGAGTGATTCCAAGTTTCTATATGTTCCTTATATTATGAGTTTAAGATCTGGAGAATATGGGGTGTTATTTCCAATTATAAATTGGTTAGAATGAATCCACACTCCAGGTCAGTGGGCAGTCACCAGCTTTTGCTAGTGCTGTGATTGTCCACAATGTGAATTTTATATCTGGAGTTTGAGAGATGATTTTCATTCAATTCCAACTCTGAGACTTTCACTTGTATGCCCTTTACTTCTCTTAATTTTCTTTTGGACGAATTCTACTCACAAGTTGGGTAGAATTGGCCAACATCACTTGACTGTGTTGTTGGAGACAGAAGTGATACACAATTTTGTAAAATTCATATTTAATTCATCTTTTGGAGTTAGAATGAGTTTTTTATAGTTGTGGAATCCAGAGCAATCATAGTTTCCTATAAAATTTAGTTAAAGCTATGTTTCTGTTTTAGATTTTGGAGTAAATCCGTTTTGAACAGCAGGTCTGTTTCAGAGACCTTGCTGTGATTACTCTTTTCTCAACTCATAGCTTCATTACTTCTCCTTTCTAACCTTTAGTCCTTCTTAGGTGAGGTTTTGAAGTTTGCTCAAGCTTGGTAGCATTATTTGATTGTTAGCCATCCTTAATACTCACTCAAGGTGAGTTCTCTCACACCGTTGTATTGATGATTGTGTTTGCTACTTAGCTCGTGTGTGATTATTTGAATTTATTATAAAAGCATGCTATATAAGTATTGTTTTAATTCGTACATGTGCACTGTATGTAACTAATTATGGATATGGGGACACCACCAAAGGATACAGATTTACCGATACGGTGGGTAGGTAAGATCACCAACGTAATACTCTTCGTGAGGTGCGGTGATTAGGGCCAAATGATACGGGATCTTCCCGGTGCGGTTCAAACCTACAAGTCCTTCTCGTAATATAGACATTGATTCATTCTTTGCCTTTATCATTATAATTGGAAAATGGATTAGGGCTAGTAAATATGAATGTTAGTACAATGTCTGTGTTTGAATTCACTAAGCTTCGTGCTTACGTTTTTCCCTTATAACTTTTCAGGTGTTAAGATTAAAGAGGCTAAGGCTTGACATGGAGCATCGGGACATCGCTACTAGTTATTTTGTTGGGACCTTATTATTCTTATTACTTCCGCACTTATTTTATATGGTTATTAAGTTGATGGATTATGTTATGACTATTTCAGTTGTTTTAATTTAATTTAAGATGGGTTTTAAAAGTTTAAAATTTTTGCAAAAAAAAAAAAATTGGGTGTCACAAGTTGGTATCAGAGCCACAGTTTGAGGGAACTAGGCATTCTTGTGGATGTTCTAGACTCAAATTTGAGGCTCTATAATAGTTTATTCTCTTTTTAAAAGATTTTTCAAATTTTCTGAAGACTAGTAGTGAAAGATGTCGCGGTGTGCCAGTCGGCCAGCCAAGTAAGCCTTATTTCTTATGTTAAATGTTTATGTTAAATTATTGACTATGAATTGGATTCTACTAGTCTTAAAATGCTAGATTACACACTTATTTAATGTTAACATGTGAGAGAGATGTAAAATTAACGGCTAGAGCGAGCTGGAAATTTTGAAACTAGACGCGATTGCGAAATTGGAACTTGTGTGGAAGATAGTAGAAGGGCCCATACTATTTGAAACATCGGTGCCGGTTTCGGGTCGGGGCAAGGTTGAGAAATTTTCGGCAAGCTGAGTGTTTCGTCTTCTTAGAAATATCTAGGCTGAATTATTTCTAAATATTTTCCTCCTTCTACAGATACAAATGGCTCCGCCTGCTCGCCTTAATCAGCTCCAAATGGAGCAAGTTAGGAATATTGTCGCTGAGGAATTCAATAACGCTTTCAATGAACTAATCTCGGGCGTGACCAATGACATAATCAACCAGGTCAAAGCTCTTCTGGATGAGCGCCTCGCAGCTATTCCCGGGGGAGCGTTACCGGCTCCGCCCGTTCGGGATTCGGCATACTACTTCGAGAAGTTCAGCAAGTGTAGCCCTCCTCTTTGGAATGGTGAATCCGACCCAGTTGCTGCTAAGCATTGGGTGTCAGATGTTGAGGGCGCCTTCATGACTGTTGGGTGTCCGGACCAGTACAAAGTTGTGATCGCCATGAATCAGTTGCGAAAAAGGGGAAAGACATGGTGGAACACCATCACCGCTCTATTAAATGAGGAATAAGTGAGGGCCATGTCTTGGGCCCAATTTGTGGAGAGGTTCGAGGCACAATATGTGCCCAAGGTGGAGCAGCAGCGGATGCAGCAAGAGTTCATGGCCTTACAGAAAACTACCGAGTCTGTTAGTGACCTGAATGCCAAGTTCTTGGAGATGCTATCTTTTTGTCCCTCATTTGCTGGGAACGAGGCTTGGTTGGTCAGCCAATACTCTACCATTCTACGTACCGAGATTCGGGAATTCGTTAGCATGCAGGAGTTCCCGACTTTATCCGCGATCATGGATGCAGCGAGGAGGAGGGAAATCGAGTTGCAGACCCAGACCAAGAGGAAGGCCAATGACACCTCCTCCAAGACATCCGGAGACGCCCAGAAAAAGAAAAAACAGGGTGGTAAGTCAAGGTATGAGTACAGGCCGTCTTCAGGTCAGGGTGAGAAAAATCCGTTGATATGCTACAACTGTAAAAAGCCAGGGCATCATTGGAAGAATTGTAGGGCTCCCCCTGCGAGTGCAGTTCCTCAGATTACTTCTGCTGCTCCTGTCTGCTATCACTGCAACGAGACGGGACACAAGAAGCCCGAATGCCCGAAGTTGAAGGCTGGTAAAGGAAGCGGGGGTACAAATCCTGCAATTGCATCGTCTTCTAAGGGACCCACTATGGTGACACGAGGTCGTGCTCACCAGATGACTGCGGATGAGCCGGTGATTACCGCGATAGTGGCAGGTAAAATTTTTTTTTCTTTCTTTTCTCTCCTGCCATTATTTAATAAATGGTAGTTAGAATTGTTTACATGATCGTATGTGGTAAATCAGGCACTTATTTGCTAGATTCCGAGCCTGCTGTTGTTATGTTTGATAGCGGTGCTACCCATTCTTTTGTGTCTCGCACGTTTATTAATCGTCTGGGGTGTAGTATCGGAAAATTGGCTCGCCCAATGGTTGTCGAAGTTGCCGACAACCGCACTATTTATGTCACCGATGTCTATCGGGGTTGCACTCTCGAGTTTTCTGGAGTTGAATTCCCTATCGATCTTATCCCTATTGCGATGCGAGAGCTCTGCGTTATCGTAGGCATGGATTGGCTTGATGCGTTTGATGCGGAAATCCACTATCGTAAGAAGCAAGTTCGTGTTCGAAACCCTAGAGGTGGAGAACTTATTATTCAGGGGGACATTCCCCGCCTGGCTATGGCTTCTTGCTCTTCTACTATAGCACTAGACGACGTTCCTATCGTTTCCGACATCAGCGATGTCTTTCCGGAGGAACTCCCTGGCTTGCCACCTGTTCGGCAAGTGGAGTTTCGCATTGATTTGGTGCCAGGTGCGACTCCGGTAGCGAAATCTCCTTACCACATGGCACCACCTGAAATGAAAGAGCTCCAAGATCAACTTCAAGAACTAAGTGATAAAGGGTTTATACGGCTAAGCTGCTCGCCTTGGGGTGCTCCTATTCTCTTTGTGAAGAAGAAAGATGGATCCCAGCGAATGTGTATTGATTATAGGGAGCTAAACAAGCGCACGATAAAGAATAGGTACCCGTTGCCACGTATTGACGATCTTTTCGATCAACTTCAGGGAGCATCTTGGTTTTCCAAGATTGATTTACGTTCCGGTTACCATCAGATGCGTGTTCGTGAAGAAGACATTGAGAAAACAGCATTCTGTACTCGATATGGGCACTTTGAATTCGTAGTGATGCCTTTTGGGCTCACCAATGCACCCGCAGCGTTCATGGATCTCATGAACCGGGTGTGTAGCCTGATGCTTGACCGTTCGGTCATAGTGTTCATAGATGATATCTTAGTCTATTCTAAGAGCAAAAAGGAGCATCAGCAACACCTTCGGGAGATTCTGGAAACTCTGGCAAGAGAAAGGCTTTATGCTAAATTTTCAAAATGTGAATTTTGGTTGGAAGAAGTTCAGTTCTTGGGGCATGTAGTAAACAAACAAGGTATCAAGGTCGATCAAGCCAAGGTTGATGCGGTTAAAAAATGGAAGATTCCGAAAACACCTTCTGAAATTCGCAGTTTCTTGGGTTTAGCCGGTTATTACCGGAGGTTCATTGAAAATTTCTCTAAAATCGCCTTACCACTCACCCGATTGACCAAGAAATCAATGAAATTTGTTTGGGTCCCGGAGCAGCAACTGGCGTTTGATGAGTTAAGGAAACGATTGTGTGAAGCTCCGATTTTGGCCTTACCTGATGGGGTTGAGGATATGGTGGTTTACTGTGATGCATCGCTTCAAGGTCTTGGTGCCGTGTTAATGCAACGAGATAGGGTGATAGCCTATGCCTCCCGACAGCTGAAACCCCACGAACGAAACTACCCCACTCATGATTTGGAGCTTGGGGCTGTTGTTTTCGCTCTTAAGATTTGGAGACACTATCTCTATGGAGTGAAGTTTATCATATACACTGACCATAAGAGTCTAAAATATTTGTTCGAGCAGCGGGATTTGAATATGAGGCAGATCCGATGGTTGGATGTGGTAAAAGATTATGATTGTGAAATTCACTACCACCCCGGTAAAGCTATTGTGGTAGCTGATGCTCTCAGTCGTAAACAATCTGCCGAACCGATTCGAGCTAAGTGTCTCCGGATCACGATGGTGTCGTCTTTGTTAGATCTAATCCGGGACGCCCAAAAGACGGCAATACTGGAGGAAAACATCAGGCGTGAGAAGATTGGGAAAGAGTTGCCTAAGATGGAACGAGACGGGCGGGGTTTGCTGACTCGCTACGGTAGGATTTGGGTTCCATATACCGGGGGAAATCGGAAAACCCTAATGGATGAGTCTCATAAGTCAAAATTTTCTATCCATCCTAGTGCTACTAAAATGTATCGGGACCTTCATGAGGCTTACTGGTGGCATGGAATGAAGAATGATGTGGCTCAATTTGTGGAAGAATGTATGACCTGTCGGAAGGTCAAGGCGGAACACCAGAAACCGCATGGGAATTGCAACCATTGGAGATTCCTGAATGGAAATGGGAGCATCTAACCATGGACTTCATTACAAAACTTCCTAGAACTGCCCGAGGATCAGATACAATATGGGTGATTGTTGACCGTTTGACTAAGAGTGCTCACTTTCTGACTATAAAGGAGAGCTCATCGGCGGAGAAATTAGCCGAGATCTTTTCGGGAGATTGTCTCATTACATGGGGTGCCCGTTTCTATCGTCTCCGATCGAGACACCCGATTTACCTCTCGGTTCTGGAGGAAGTTTCAAGAGGAATTGGGCACACGATTACATTTTAGTACCGCCTTCCATCCGCAGACAGACGGGCAGAGTGAGCTGACGATTCAGACCTTGGAGGACATGCTTAGGGCGTGTGCGATTGATTTTGGGGATAGTTGGGATGACCATCTACATCTAGCTGAGTTTTCTTATAAGAACAGCTATCACTCGAGCATTAAAATGCCTCCGTATGAAGCCTTGTATGGGAGGAAGTGCAGGACGCCTGTTTGTTGGGGCGAGGTTGGGCAGAGGGTACTTGGGAGTACTGATATCGTGCTACAGACTACGGAGAAAATCCAAGTGATTCGGGATCATTTGGTCACAGCGAGCAGTCGTCAGAAAAGTTATGCTGACAAAAGACGCTCCAATCTTGAGTTCCAGGTGGGAGATTATGTGTTGCTTAAAGTCTCCCCCTGGAAAGGTGTGATTCGATTTCGGAAGCGGGGAAAGCTCGGACCCCGATTCATTGGACCCTACAAGGTCATAGATCGTGTGGGGAAGGTGGCTTACCGTTTAGAGCTTCCTGACGAGCTTAGTCTAATTCATAATACGTTCCACGTGTCTCAGTTACGAAAATGCGTTGTTGATGAGACCGCTGTGATACCACAGGAGGACATACAGATTGACGAGCGTCTCAATTATGTTGAGAAACCAATCACTACTTTAGAACGAAAGATGAAAGCTCTCCGCAACAAGACTATAAACCTGGTTAAGGTGCAGTGGCAACATAGGAAGGGTTCGGAATGGACTTGGGAACCGGAATGCGAGATGCGGGCTCATTATCCCGATCTGTTTCTAGGTTTTGACTTCGAGGACGAAGTCCGTTCTTAGTGGGGGAGAGTTGTAACGCCCTGGGTTTTCTCAGTACATTTGGTTATTTTAATTTAATTATCCTTGTAACCTTGGGTTAATTTATTTAAGCAATGTCTGATTTCTTATGTTATTGGGCTCTTTTGATCATCTTGTAAACTCCTTTTATTGAAGTCCATGGGCTATGGGCCTATTTGCAAAGTCCATCTAGTTAATAGTACTTAATGTGTAAATTGAATCATTTGGAACACACACAAGGAAAACACTCTAAACCCTCCCTCTCTCTCAAAAATCGTCCCTCTCTCTCTCTTTGGGATCAAGAGCAGCCAAGGGGCTGTTTGGAGCTTAATTCTTGTTCATTTCTAGCCTTGATTCGTATTGGTATGAACCTCCTTATCCTTTCTTACAACTTGATTCATAACCTTGTTCTAGTTTTATGATTTCATCTTCACCTCTTCTCCTTCTTATTTTATTTGTAATTGTATGTTATACATCATCTCAAGATCCTATCTTCACCCCATATATGGTGGATGATGGATCTAGGGGATTACATGTGGCAAAAGATCATGGAAACCCTAAAAGGGAGAATGATGATTTTATGTGCTTATGTTTATTTTCATGTTGATTATTATTACATCCTTGTGGCTAAATGAAATCCTAATGATCCCTAACCCTTTTTAGTACCACCATTATCATGGGGACTGAATTGGGATGATGAACACATCTTAAAATGTGTTTCAAAAGGAGAAGGATGGATAAGCCAAAAAGGAATCACAGGTGGCTACAATTCTGTTTTCCATCAGATCTGTAGTCATTTTGTAAAAATCATATCTGGAGTTCTAGAACTCAAACGGACCCCAAACTAGTTCCAAAAGTTCAAAAATTGAGTTGGATAACTTTCTTAAGAAGGCCAACCTCACTGATAAGGGCTTTATCTATGTGAAAGAATGGCATCTTTGCTGTTAGGTCTGATCCGGGTCTGTTCTGATATGTCATTTTGTTTTCATCATTTCTAAGGCTTGAAAAAGGATCCAGAGTGATTCCAAGTTTCTATATGTTCCTTATATTATGAGTTTAAGATCTGGAGAATATGGGGTGTTATTTCCAATTATAAATTGGTTAGAATGAATCCACACTCCAGGTCAGTGGGCAGTCACCAGCTTTTGCTAGTGCTGTGATTGTCCACAATGTGAATTTTATATCTGGAGTTTGAGAGATGATTTTCATTCAATTCCAACTCTGAGACTTTCACTTGTATGCCCTTTACTTCTCTTAATTTTCGTTTGGACGAATTCTACTCACAAGTTGGGTAGAATTGGCCAACATCACTTGACTGTATTGTTGGAGACAGAAGTGATACACCATTTTGTAAAATTCATATTTAATTCATCTTTTGGAGTTAGAATGAGTTTTTTATAGTTGTGGAATCCAGAGCAATCATAGTTTCCTATAAAATTTAGTTAAAGCTATGTTTCTGTTTTAGATTTTGGAGTAAATCCGTTTTGAACAGCAGGTCTGTTTCAGAGACCTTGCTGTGATTACTCTTTTCTCAACTCATAGCTTCATTACTTCTCCTTTCTAACCTTTAGTCCTTCTTAGGTGAGGTTTTGAAGTTTGCTCAAGCTTCGTAGCATTATTTGATTGTTAGCCATCCTTAATACTCACTCAAGGTGAGTTCTCTCACACCGTTGTATTGATGATTGTGTTTGCTACTTAGCTCGTGTGTGATTATTTGAATTTATTATAAAAGCATGCTATATAAGTATTGTTTTAATTCGTACATGTGCACTGTATGTAACTAATTATGGATATGGGGACACCACCAAAGGATACGGATTTACCGATACGGTGGGTAGGTAAGATCACCAACGTAATACTCTTCGTGAGGTGCGGTGATTAGGGCCAAATGATACGGGATCTTCCCGGTGCGGTTCAAACCTACAAGTCCTTCTCGTAATATAGACATTGATTCGTTCTTTGCCTTTATCATTATAATTGGAAAATGGATTAGGGCTAGTAAATATGAATGTTAGTACAATGTCTGTGTTTGAATTCACTAAGCTTCGTGCTTACGTTTTTCCCTTATAACTTTTCAGGTGTTAAGATTAAAGAGGCTAAGGCTTGACATGGAGCATCGGGACATCGCTACTAGTTATTTTGTTGGGACCTTATTATTATTATTACTTCCGCACTTATTTTATATGGTTATTAAGTTGATGGATTATGTTATGACTATTTCAGTTCTTTTAATTTAATTTAAGATGGGTTTTAAAAGTTTAAAATTTTTGCAAAAAAAAAAAAAATTGGGTGTCACACATCAAATGTTAATTACATTTATCTATTACACGTTTCTAATACTATCTAATCTATGCTAATATCATCCTTCAACCCAATACTCCTAGCATGTTGCAAGTGCTTAACCCTACTCAGTCCCTTCGTAAGCGGATCTGCTGGGTTATCTTCTGATGATATCCTCTTCACTACGAGTTGTCCTTCTTCTACACGATGTCTAATGAAGTGATATTTTCTGTCGATATGACGTGATCTACCATGATCCCTCGGTTCCTTGGTCAAGGCAACCGCTCCTTCGTTATCACAGAAAATCTCCATGGGCTCCTTTATGGCAGGTACAACTCCAAGATCACCGATGAAGTTCTTCAGCCATATTGCCTCCTTCGACGCTTCGCTCACAGCAATGTACTCTGATTCGCACGTTGAATCAGCTACGATTTCCTGCTTGGAACTCTTCCATGTCACTGCTCCCCCATTCAGGGTAAAGACCCAGCCCGACTGCGAACGGTAGTTGTCCCTGTCGGTCTGAAAACTTGCGTCACTATACCCTCACACCTTCAAGTCATCACTCCCTCCGAGGACTAAGAACCATTCCTTCGTCCTCCGAAGGTACTTAAGGATATTCTTCACCGCAATCCAATGTGCTCTGCCAGGATTCCCTTGATATCTGCTAACCATGCTCAAGGTGAAGGCTACATCAGGGCGAGTACAAGTCATAGCGTACATGATTGAGCCAACTGCGGAAGCGTATGGTACTTGGCTCATTTCTGCTATCTCAACTTCGGTACTCGGAGTTTGAGTCTTACTCAACTTGGCATTACTTTGTATCGGTAATTCTCCCTTCTTCGAGTTTTCCATACTAAAACGTTTTAGTACCTTCTCTAAGTAAGTATTCTGACTAAGTCCAATTAGTCTCTTACTTCTTTCTCTTACTATCCTTATTCCCAAACTGTAAGAAGCCTCTCCGAGGTCCTTCATAGCGAGGCACTTCCCGAGCCAGGACTTAACCTCCTACAGAGTCGGGATGGCGTTTCCTATGAGTAATATGTCATCGACATATAGAACAAGGAAGCTTACTATACTCCCACTGGCTTTGACATATACACACGATTCATCTTCGCTTCGTACAAATCCAAACTCTTTGACTTTCTCATCGAAGTAAAGATTCCATCTTCGAGATGCTTGCTTAAGTCCATAAATGGACTTCACAAGCTTACACACTCTATCTGGATGCTTCGGATCCACAAACCCCTATGGCTGAGCCATGTAAACTTGGAGAGAAAGTATAACACACTAAAATCGGCCAAGCCCTCTTGCTTCACTAGTAGTGTCGATTTTGGGAGAACACATGAGCTTTATATAGTGTTGACACATCTAGGGTTACAACATGTAAACACTAATGTGTCATGACTCTTCATTTGCATGAACCATGGGTTTGTAACTCCGATGGAGCCTCCATGGAGCATCTAATGGGTTTAACCCAACTTAATTATCTATGGAGACTCTTAGCCTACTATATAAGTTATGGATGATTTACATAATCAACCCATATATTTAATTAGTTATCTTTTGATCACTTAAGTAATTCTAAAATTAACTCTTGATCAAACTAATTAAATAATATTATTATTATATTAGAACTTATAATATATTAATAACCACAACTGTTATTTCTCTCATTTAGTCTATCCAATTGCATGGTGACATGCAACCCAAATGGACCATGTCGGGTCGGGTCAAGTACATACCAGAAATAGTTATGGACTTAGACACCTTATCCAACAGTTGCTTGTTTACTACTTTACACTGTTGTGTTACTATACATGACGTCCTCCACCCCAGAATGTTTCCGCCATTCTTGGTTTTGGGGTGTGCCAGAATGGTATCAGAGCATTGTTTATAGTGAATATAGTATATCAACCCATAAAAGCTATACTAACTATACATACATTGGGATTAAAACACTCTGTCTAAGAGTTATACTTCTAAATAATAAAATATTTAAGTAAGTATACGTGCCTGCATTCATACTAAAATCAGTGTCACAATGACAAGAACAAAAGTATTACGATTGTTGAATATCACATGTAAGCCTGGGATATATGGTTAGTCTTGGGAATGGCATAGCCTGATCAACTATGTTGGTCCAAGGAGTGATTAGCATATGCCCAAGAATGGTTGTGATGTGGCAACAAGTCTAAAAACTTACCAACACAACCATAAAGAAATACCATAGGGGTATTTTGATGGGTTCTAGCCATAAGAACTTTCCTATGTGCGCATGCAAAACCCTAATGCTTGGATCTAGGCTTTCTAATTAAACATGCTTTGAATCCAAGACTTCTAATGACTATTTAGGAATAAGAACAATATTAAAACAGATCTAGAATCATACCTTTGAATTCCTTGTTGATCTTGTTGTCTTGGAGCTTCTAGAGTCACAATTGTCACTCCTCTAATGGCTTACAAACACCGAATAGCATGGAGGATGATTTGGGAGAGAGGAGAGGGGAGGAATTCGGCCAAGGCTTTTCTACTTTGGGTGAAGTCCGATTTCCTTATGCCATAGGGTCTATTTATACTTGTAGACTCCTTAAGGGTTACAACCTAAACCCTAATTGGATAATCTTCTCTTAAAGCTATCCAAATCCATTCCTTAGATAACTCTTGGACGATTTGAAGCAATCCTTAGCTTCTAGAATCCGTCCAATCCATATCTATATGGATTTATAGTCTAAAGTTTAACTATCAAACAATTGACAGTTTATACCCACTTATTTAATTAACCTCTTTAGGTCACCAAATTAATTCCAATTAATTATATGACTTATATTAATCAAATAACAATATTATTATTCTTTATATTATTCTCATAATATATTAATAATATTTACTCTCTCTTAATAAATCATCCTATCAAGTTGCTATGGTGAAGGCAACCCAAAAGGACCATGCACAACCGGGTTAAATACTTGCCTAATATAGTTGTGGCCTTAGACACTATTCCAACAGTCTCCCACTTGGATAAGTTTAGTAACTATATGCACAAGTACAATTCGGTTTGCAATCGTAGCTCTCAAAGACGCTGTCAAACTCTGATCTAATCAATCTCGTCCTTTAGATAAGGGATCGTACAATCCTCTGTTAGATATCATGCTAACAATCCTATGGAATGGTTAGTCAAGCATTTAGGTTTCTCGATATCTGAGTTATTTGACATAGAATTTAATCGAACACATCAATTCAGTTCTGACCGGGCCCGACACATAAGTCAAATCAAATCATCGAGCGGCCGAGATATCGCTTTTACCTTCTTAGATAAAAATTACAGATAAAATTCGACTTATATGCATTTACTTATTCATTAACCAACTATACACAACAATGCGTTTTATAACATCGAGTTACTGATGCTTTTTCGCATTATCAATGTACAATCAATTAACAAATAACAAACCATATATCTAGGTTTTAAGACTATATGATATTATCGTCTTGCGATCACCCTTTTATATCATATTCCTTAAGGTGATTCCAGCAAGCGTGGGTTTGTTCCAATGCTCAAAACCAGTTCATAAGCACTCATGAACGTTGCACCAACCCTTTGCTATGTCTAACACCATTTAGACAATCTACACACCAATTCATGACAATCTTCATTCATATCTACTTCCAACATATGAACGATTGTGGACAATTTGAATAATTCGATTATTCCTAATAAACTCAATTATTCTGGAAGTCAAAACTGATGGGTTTTGAGCATTCTAACACTTCCTAAGTGTACACGCAACCCTAATAACCTTGGATCTATGTTTGTCTAATTATCATGCAAAGTTGAATTCCAAGGTTATATTCCTATCTAGCATACATGGGGAACAATTTTAACTTGAATCATAGATAGAATAACTTACCTTGTTGTTGCTTGTGTTCCTTGAAACCTTGTGAGCCTAGCACCCCAAGTGTGATGCCTCAAATGCTTAACACAACACCAAATGCTCTTGGAAAGACAATTGAGACAACACACACTTCTCAAAATCGGCCAAGCCCTCTAGTTTCTTAGTGTTGCCGATTTTGGTGGAGAATATGCTTCTTATATAGTGTTGACACATCTAGGGTTACACCATGTAAACCCTAATGTGTCATGACTCTTCATTTCCATGACCCATGGGTTTGTAACTCCCATGGAGCATCCATGGAGCATCCTATGGGTAGAACCCAACTTGATAATCCATGGAGCCTCTTAGCCCACTATACAAGATATGGATGATTTACATAATCAACCCATATATTTAATTAGTTATCCTTTGATCACTTAATTAATTCCAAATTAATTCTTTGATCAACTAATCAAATAATATTATTAATATATTAGAACTTATAATATATTAATAATCTCCAAGTGTTATTTCTCTCATTTAGTCTATCCAATTGCATGGTGCCATGCAACCCAAATGGACCATGCCGGGTCGGGTCAAGTACACACCCGAAATAGTTATGGACTTAGACACCTTATCCAACAGTCTCCCACTTGGATAAGTCTAATAACTATATCTCTAGTACTTCAGGAACCGACCGGCAATCGTAGCTCTTTCAAGGTCTCTCGGAACTGAGAAGATGATGGTACGCCATTTAAGATAAGTGATCATATAATCCTTCGTTCTAGATATCAGCCGGACAAATACATGAAACATTGTCTTGCTTATTGTCCAACATTTGTTTCCTGATTTCCGATTTGTTTGACATAGAACTTAATTGAACACATCAACTTAGTTCTGACCGGGCCCGGTACATGGGTCAAAACAAAATCATCGGGGGGCCCAGATATCAGCTTCTAATCCAAGAAGGAACAGATAAACTTCGACTCATATGTTTGTTCTACCACTCATTGAATTACACACAAAAGTACGTTTTATAACATCGAGTTACCAATGCGGTTTCGTACAGTCAATGCATAACCAACTTGTAAGTAACAAATCATATCTCTAGGTTTGAAGACTTATATGATATTACCGTCTCACGATCACTCGAGATAGAATTCCATGAAGTGATTCCAGTGAGCGTGGGTTGAATCCAATGCTCAGAACTTATGAGCACTCATGATTGTTGTAGCCTTGTCCAAGACCTCTACAACCAAACATGACAGTCTTGATTCATATCTACTTCCAACATATGACCGACTGTGGAGGTTTGAATAATATGTTATACCAAACAAAATTATTCTGGAAGTCAAAACATGCAAAAGAAATATAGTAAACGATCAACAAGAGATAACAACACTTTACTCATAAATATAACATCTTTTATTCATCATCTAATGTCAATTACACTTTACAAATTTCCGGGTTATCTAACTACTAAATCTAATATCATCCTTCAGCCCTATGCTCCGAGCATGCTGGAGATGCTTAACCCGAGTCAGTCCCTTTGTGAGGGGATCTGCCGGATTCTCATCTGATGATACCCTCTTTGCCACGAGGTGTCCTTCTTCGATCCGATGTCTAATGAAATGATATTTTCTGTCGATGTGCCTGGATCTCCCATGATCCCTTGGTTCCTTGGCTAAGGCAAGAGCACTTTCACTATCACAGAAAATTTCCATTGGCTCTTTAATAGCTGGTACAACTCCAAGGTCTCCAATGAAGTTCTTCAGCCATATCGCCTCCTTTGCCACTTCGCTAGCTGCAATATACTCTGATTCACAAGTAGAATCGGCCACTATCTCTTGCTTGGAACTCTTCCAAGAAATTGCTCCTCCGTTTAGGGTAAAGACCCAGCCCGACTGAGAGCGGAAATTGTCCCTATCAGTCTGGAAGCTAGCATCACTATACCCTACAACTCTCAAGTCATCAATCCCACCGAGGGTAAGAACCCAGTCCTTAGTCCTCCGTAGGTACTTGAGGATGTTCTTTACCGCAGTCCAGTGTGCCTTGCCAGGGTTCGCCTGATGCCTGCTAACCATGCTCAAGGCAAAAGCTACATCGGGTCGAGTACACGTCATAGCATACATGATCGATCCTACAGCCGAAGCGTAAGGTGTTCGACTCATTTCTACTATCTCAGCCTCAGTGCTAGGGCTTTGTGTCTTACTCAATCTGGTGTTACTCTGGATGGGTAACTCTCCTTTCTTGGAATCCTGCATGCTGAATCTCTTCCGCACTCTATCCAAGTAGGTACTCTGACTAAGTCCAATTAGTCTTTTACTCCGATCTCTCAAGATCCTTATCCCTAAAATATAGGCAGCTTCACCAAGGTCCTTCATAGCGAAACACTTCCCAAGCCAAGACTTTACTTCCTACAGGGTTGGAATGTCGTTTCCTATGAGTAGTATGTCATCCACATACAATACCAAAAAGCTAACTATACTCCCACTAGCCTTGACATACACACAAGATTCATCTTCACTTCTAGAAAAGCCAAATTCCTTGACCTTTTCATCAAAGCAAAGATTCCATCTGCGAGGTGCTTGCTTCAATCCATTAATGGATTTCTCAAGCTTACACACTCTATTAGGGTACTCGTTGCTGACAAAAACCTCTGGCTGACTCATGTAAACATCTTCAGCCAACTTTCCATTAAGGAAAGCGGTTTTGACATCCATCTGCCATATTTCATAGTCATGAAATGCAGCTATGGCTAACAGAACCCGAATAGACTTAATCTTGGCTACCGGAGAAAAGGTCTCATCATAATCCACTCCAGGAATTTGAGAGAAGCCCTTTGCAACCAGTCTAGCCTTATAAGTGTGTACTTTACCATCCATGTCGGTCTTCTTCTTAAAGACCCATTTGCACCCTACTGTCTTACGACCTGGTACAATTTCAACCAAGTTCCAAACTTGATTGTCATACATGGATTGTATCTCGCTATCCATAGCCTCTTTCCATTTAGCAGACTCGGGGCCTGCCATGGCTTCCTCGTAGTTGTTAGGGTCATCTTGACTTACTAGTGTCTCATCACTAATAAGTGTCTCACCTTCTGCAGTAATATGGAATCCATAGTAATGCTCAGGTGCACTCCTAACTCTCGTGGAACGTCTTAGAGGTACAGATTTGTCAATTGGCTCAACAGGAGTTTCCTCCTCAAGTTGAGGGCTAGAGTTTGAAGTTCCTTCACCGCTTGATACTTAAATTTCTTCAAGATCAATTTGCCTCCCACTGTCTCCTTGGCTTATAAACTCTCTTTCTCGAAAGACTCCTCTTCTTGCTACAAAGACCACATTGTCACTAGGTCTGTAGAAGAGGTAACCAAAGGATCGCTGTGGGTAACCGATGAAAATACACCTCTCGCTTCGAGGTTCGAGCTTATCATGAGTCTCGCGTCTCACGAAAGCCTCGCAACCCCAAATCTTGATGTGGTCTAGTTTAGGTACTTTACCAGTCCACATCTCGTGAGGAGTTTTGGCAACTTTCTTTGTAGGGACTAGATTAAGAATATGGGCGGCAGTCTCTAAGGCATACCCCCAGAATGAAATTGGTAGCGTAGCTCGACTCATCATGGAACGAACCATGTCCAACAAGGTTCGATTACGCCTCTCAGCCACACCATTCAACTGTGGTGTCCTGGGAGGTGTCAATTGTGAGACTATCCCACATTCCCTTAGATAGTCGAGAAACTCTGAACTAAGATACTCACCACCACAATCGGATCGAAGCATCTTAATGTTCCTGCCCAATTGATTCTCAACTTCCTGTTTAAATTCCTTAAACCTCTCGAAAGTCTCTGACTTATGCTTGATCAAGTAGACATATCCATATCTACTATAATCATCAGTAAAAGTCAAATAATAACGATTAGCATCCCTTGTGGCATGTTTGAATGGTCCACACACATCCGTGTGTATAAGGTCCAACAAACCTTCACCCCTCTCATACGAACCTGTGAAGGGTGACTTTGTCATTTTTCCAAGTAAGCACGATTCGCAACTATCATCTGACTTTAGGTCAAACGACTCCAAGACTCCATCCTTTTGGAGTTGGCCTATGCGCTTCTTGCTTATATGTCCAAGACGACAATGCCATAATGATGCTTTATCCAAGTTATTATTATTATTAGTAGAATCAATACACAAAACATTATTTCCTAAGTTATCTACAACAGATACAACTTCATACACACCATCACAAGGTAATGCTTTAAAATAAAGAGCATTATTAAAGAAAGCATTAATAGAACCAACTTCATTATTAAATGAAAAGGTAAACCCTTGTTTGTACAAAGCATGAAAGGAAATAATATTTTGTGACAACCCGAAATTTCCATTTGTACGAACCTCATCTATTCAATAGAAGCTAGTTCAGTTTCTGTGATTTTCAAGCTTTTCCGAACAAGTTTGTGTACATTAGGGTTTATGTTCTAGATGATATCAGGAGAGTGGATACTCCTGGTTTTGTGAAACTTGGGCACTTCAAGTTTCATAATGTTACAGTCCAACGTCAGGAATAAAAATATTTCCTGCCAAAATATTCCAGGACTATAAATAGTTTCTGAATGAAATTAATTCATTATTTACAATTCCAAATAGAGAAAAGCCATATTCTCTCTGACGGATCTTCGGGTTTTCATCCCAGATTGTGAGTCTACTTTTCTATATGTGTTTCAATACTTGTTTAATGCATATTAACAACAATAACATGTTTAGATTTCAAGATCCGGGAGTTTACCGCCCAAGATCGTTCTTGGGGAGTAAACTCCAAAATGGAACTTTATGGCTTCCAAGTCCCGATTCCTTGTTACACAACTTGTTTAGGAGATAGGATATGATCTTTGTAGGCCAAAAAGCTTCCAAGAAACACAAGATCTTGGAGTTTACGGCCAAGGAACTACCTTGGGCCGTAAACCCCTTTTCAAGGGCTTAAGTGCCCTAAAACTTTCCCCAAATGCTTAAGGAATTTAACTACTAGTACTTGTGCTTGTTTAGAACATCAAAAGCCCATAAAAACCATAAGTTTCTAGGAGTTTACGGCCAAGAACCCTTCTTGTGCCGTAAACCCCTTTTTGTGGAACAAAAATCATTCCAAGCAACCCTTAAGCCTTTAGCCAATTTACCTTGCACCTTTGGGACTAGAATGGAGAGTAGAACACATCTAAACCACTCCTTGAAAGGAGTTTACGGCCAAGGAACATGACTTGGGCCATAAACTCCAAGTGAAGGCACCAAAGTGTGCCTTTTGCCCCCATTAGCCTTAGATAAATTCATGGAAGCCATCCTTGATGTTTAAGAGCCTCAAAACAATTTAATTCCAAGAGTTTACGGCCGTAAACTCTAGGATGAAGGAACTTAGGCCGTAAACTCCCTTATGGAGTGTTCTAGCGCCTTAAAACTACTTCATGTGTTATTCCAATAAAGCTAGGAGTGTTCTAGGATCAAGATAGCACCACAAAACACCCAAAAACACCATTTGAGGAGTTCACGGCCATAAACCCATGAGTTTACGGCCGTAAACTCCAAGGTGTGGGGTTTGTTGGGTGGTGAACTCCTATACAAGGCTATTTGATGTTTCAAACCCTTTTGCCTTGTCCCGTAGCAACTTAGATGCAACCATTTGAACCTTAAACACTCATAAAAGTGTTTAAATGTTTTCTAAGTGTCTTAACTTATTTATTTAAGTTATTATTTGTCTAATTAGTTATATATATGCTTATTATATGATAACTAGGCTCGTGCGTGTAAACCAGTCTCCGTTTGCCACCTAGCATAGTAGCCGACACTGCAATCCGAACGACTCACCACAAGTGAGTTCATACCCCTTGAATCAACCTTTGAAATGATTTTAAATGTTTTATAACACTTTATGGGGGGGAATACAAGTCAAATACTTATAAGTTATTGCTTCAATCACATGTGATTGTGTTTAATCACATGTGATTAATAACTAGGAAAACAATGATTTTCACCACTGTTCAAACTGTTTTTCAAACTGCTTTACTATTGAAATGTTTTACAAACTGTTTTACTATCGAAACTTACTTATAGACTGTGATTCAAACAAATGCTTCTTATACTTAAACTGTTTTATCAACTTATGCCTTCAAAATGTTTTATAGATCGACATCAAGTCAATCTTCCCTTGAAATTATATTTATGCTTCAAATGTTTTATGAAAACTTATTTATACTTTTATATATACAATTGCATGCCCATATATGTATAGATATATAAATAATGTTCAAAAGGCTTAGGAATGCCATCCGCCCTATTTCCTTTTTCTCGATTTGGATGTGGTCTGGTGGGATTTCGGGTGACCATCCGAAGGTCATTTCCATATTACTTATATATCATATATACATGTATAGACATAAAAATACTTCCATATTCATATTCATCAGTACATCATTAGCTGGTTACCATCGGGGTAACGCAGGACAATACATAAACAGAAATACTAGAAACAATACATATACAGATATACTAGAAACAATACATATACAGATATACTAGAAACAATACATATACAGATATACTAGAAACAATACATATACAGATATACTAGAAACAATACATATACATATATACGAGAAACAATACATATACAGATATACGAGAAACAATACATATACATATACAAAAATACGTAATAATTGTGATCCACTGTGTCGGAGCATGCCTTAAATGTCATGGCCCGAGTTGTAGCCAGAATTCTCTTGGAGGGAGAGCATGAGTTTGCGTATAGATCTATACTGGATTGACTATCCTACACCTTGCTGCTAGCTACAGCCGGACCTGCAGGTCTGCGGGTGCCAAACGTCATTTCTTTTATTACGACCATTCATTATGTCGTTGTTACCAGTCGATAGCATGGTGCAATTTATCACATTATGCCTTAATATAAATCCGGTTTAAGGTAGTAGTATTTAGTACAACAGTAGTCTTATTATACAAAGCTATAGTACTACAATGATTTACCCATTACATATTTTAGTGATAATCTCACTTAAGCATTAGTGTACAAACTATATTTTTAACAAATGATAGTTATACTTGGGTAATTACATACTTTTACAACAGACAAGTTTACAAAACAGTTTAGCCTTGGTAGAAGGTTACTTTTATGGAAAATATAGGATTTTCTGAGAGATTCAAACTTTTACAAATACTTTCTAACATTTGCTTACTTTTTTTCAAACTTATACATTGAGACAGGTTCAAACGTTTTTACAAGAAACATTGACACTAAAATACTTATGAACTCACCAGCTTTATGCTGATAAACTCTTTCAAAATAACTTGTATTCTCAGGTCATCAGTAGACAGGTACCGAGGCCAGCTTTTGAGAAGATGGAGTGCATTCAAGACTCATCTCATATTATTTTGTTATACATTATTTTTGGTGTCTATAACTGTACAGAACATACTTGTATTAAAATTATATATTTAATGCAATGGATGATGTTGTTTGCTTATTTACATTTACTGTGTTGTGATACTATACATGACGTCCTCCGCCCCAGAACGTTTCCGCCGTTCTTGGTTTTGGGGTGTGATAGATTGGTATCAGAGCATTATTTATAGTGAATCAAGTATATCAACCCATAAAAGATATACTAATCTATAAACCCAAAAAGGGACTAAAACACTCTGACCAAGAGTCTATACTTTAAATAATAAAATATTTAATTAAGTATACTAGTCTGCATTCATACTAAAATCAGTGTCACAATGACAAGAATAAAAGTATTACGATTGTTGAATATCACAAGTGAGCTCGGGGATGTATGGTCAGTCCTTGGAATGGCATAGCCTGATCAACTATGCTGGTCTTAGGAGTGATTAGCATATGCCCTAGAATGGTTGTGATATGTTAACAAGTCTAAAAACTTACCAACAATACCACAAGAAGATCAGTAGAACTTAACCTTAAAATACTATAGGTGTATTTTGTGCTTCTAGTTACACGTATACTATATTCTTATACCTCTCTTCTCGCATAGATCTAAATGGCTGGATTCCATCATGGCGACCCGTACTTTCCCAATGAAGGCAATGCCGGATGGATCGATGAAGAGCCTGAAGATGAGCATCCAATCCCTTTGGATGATCACCTCGCAGAAGGCTTTTCAGATGGATCTGACTCCGAGCCTGAAGTCAACAACCTACCGCTTGTAGGTCAAGCCCCGAACAACAACCCTCGACGAGCGTTTCCAGGTCCTACTCCCATGTGGGCAAACAATCTGAATCGCTGGAGTGATGAGCAGGGTCAGCCCTTACCATACTTTGGGGACCGAACCTTCTACAACATCAGCGATGGTGGCTCTGCTGACAGAGCTCTGCCGGTGATCATCCGCAGAATAGCTCGTAATGTCGAGCAAGGTCGAGCAGCCATCGACCGGGTCATGGAGATTGATGCCAATTCAGGTGTCAATACCGTCCGCATTCTCCGTCTCGAAGAAGAAATGGAACGGACCCGGAGAACCAACGAAACTCTACAACAACAGCTGGCTGCCTCCCGTGCTGAAGTCTTAGAACTTCGAGCTCGTCAGAGAGCTCAGGACCGACACCTTCAAGAGGTGTTTCGCCATATGTCCGACCTCAGGGATCGACCGAGGAACTCCCATCGCCATTAACTGATGTCTAGTACATCTCTGTCTTTTGATTTAGGGATAGCCTTGAACTTATGTGCTCTAAGTAGCACTTGTCCGTAAAATATTCCTAACTTTTGGTACTCTAATTAGGAATTTAGGACTGTCAGTATTGTCCTTATGGTATGATGTAAGACCTACTGTTAGGTCGATTTTCCTTGAACTTATTACATCAGTAATACCCGTACTATTGAAATCTATTATGTGGGAAAAATTTGTACACTTGTGTATTCCTACTAATATTCCTTATTGTGATTTCAACACTCATTCAAACTGTTGGGCTATGGTTAGTTAGTCCATGGGTCACTCTCACGTTGCTTACGAATTGATTCTTATCATCCTTCTTGTCTTTATAAACTTATAGCTGAAGGATGCCTCCTCGCAAATCTCCCAGGAATAGGAATAATCCGGTACCTCCACCGCCTCCACCACCTGCAGTCATCGATACTGTAGCTCTAAATGTTGCCGTAGCTGCAGCAGTGGCAACTGCCATGGCTCAGTATCACTCATCGGATGCTAGCAGAGGTGGAACCCTTGTTGAATCTATCCCAGTTGAAATCCCAGGGCGCTCCAGAGAGTGCTCTTACAAGGATTTCACAAACTGCAAACCGAAGCCTTTCTATGGCACCGGCGGAGTCATTGCTCTCTCGCAATGGTTCGAGAAGACTGAATCAGTCTTCGAAATTTGTTCGTGCCCTGCAGCATTCAAGGTGAAATATGTCGCATGCACCTTCGAGGATAAAGCCCTAACGTGGTGGAACGGCCATGTCAAAGCCCTGACTCTCGTCGTGGCTAACGACATGGGCTGGGAAACGATGAAGGACCTCATGACTGAGGAATACTGCCCTAGGGGCGAAGTCCAGAAGTTGGAACATGAACTCTGGAATCTGACCATGAAAGGCACCAACGTGATCGCTTATACTGCCCGCTTTAGCGAACTGGTGGCCCTATGCCCCAACATGGTTCCCACTGAAGGGAGAAAGATTGAGCGGTATGTATGGGGGCTAATGCCTCCGTACCAGGAGAATGTCTTAGCATCCAACCCCGCTACCTTCGACAGTGCCAAGCGACTGGCACAAAGACTTATTGACCATGGAGTCAAGACCCCTGCAGCCACAACCACCCTAGCCATCCCGGAATTCCCCAAACCCGCTGGCACCAAGCGGAAGTTTTGGGATGAGAAGAAGAAGCAGCGTGCTTCAAAGAAACAACAAATCGTAGCAGTACATGCTGCGGTAGCCCCTACTGCTGTTACTGCTCCGGGGAAGCAGTATTCTGGAAGTTTGCCGAAGTGCAACAAATGCAACTTCCACCATAACGGCGCCTGCCGTGAAATGCAGTGTACTAACTGCCACAGGAAAGGACACACCGTCCGATTCTATAGGTTCCCGGCGCAACTGATCTCCCAAGTTCCTGGCTCTGGCGTGAGCCCAACTTGCTATGGATGTGGCGAATCAGGCCACTTTAAAAGGGACTGCCCTAAGGCGAGGAATACTGGAGGAGCAGGGAGGGTACTAGAAATAGGCCACGGGGAAGCAGTTGCTGACCCGACAGTGGTGACTGGTACGTTCCTCCTTGATAACTCCTATGCATGCATTCTGTTCGATAGTGGAGCGGAGCGAAGCTTCGTAAACCACAAATTTGCTCGCATGCTTAAGCAACAACCACACGCACTTAATGAACAATTCACAGTAGAAATGGCCAATGGGAAAACTGAACGTACTAATAGCATGTACATAGGTTGTCTTCTAACCTTAGATAACCATTCATTCCCAATCGACCTTATGCCGGTCTCAATAAAAAGTTTCGACGTTATTATCGGCATGGATTGGTTAAGTCTTCATCGCGCCGACATCATGTGCTACGAGAAAGCAGTCCGACTAAACCTTCCGTCTAACGAAACTCTTATAGTCTTCGGTGACAAACCTGGTGCGGGTCTTCGCATTATATCTAGTATTCAAGCACAGAAATATCTGCGCAAAGAATACCACGCATTCCTTGCTCACGTCGTCGACACGAACCTAGAAACGAAAGAACTAAAGAACCTCCCAGTAGTGAGCGACTTCCCCGACATTTTCCCAGAAGAACTACCCGGGTTACCTCCGCAACGACAAGTCGAGTTCAGAATAGACTTAGTCCCACGAGCTACCCCAGTAGCCAAGTCGCCCTACCGTTTAGCACCAGCCGAGATGCAAGAACTCTCTTGTCAACTTAACGAACTGCTCAGCAAGGGCTTTATAAGACCAAGTTTCTCACCTTGGGGAGCGCCGGTCTTGTTCGTTAAGAAGAAAGACGGATCATTCCGTATGTGTATTGACTACAGAGAACTCAACAAGTTGACGATCAAAAATCGTTACCCTCTGCCACACATAGATGATCTATTCGACCAACTGCAAGGGGCGAACTATTTTTCCAAGATTGATCTGAGATCCGGATATCACCAGTTACGAGTGCTCGAGGAGGATGTGCTGAAGACAGCCTTCCGAACTCGTTACGGACACTACGAGTTCGTGGTGATGCCATTCGGATTGACCAATGCGCCCGCAGTCTTCATGGATCTGATGAATAGAGTATGCCGACCTTACTTAGATCAGTTCGTCATCGTTTTCATTGACGACATCCTGATCTACTCACGAAGTAAGAAGGAGCATGGTGATCACCTACGACAAGTTCTAGAGACACTACGAAAGGAGAAACTTTATGCGAAGTTCTCGAAATGTGAATTTTGGATCCGAAGAGTCGAATTCTTAGGACACGTGGTTAGCGAAGAAGGAATCCACGTGGACCCATCCAAAATAAAAGCCATTGAGAACTGGTCAGCACCAAAGACACCTACAGAAATTCGCCAATTTCTAGGTCTCGCTAGCTACTACCGCAGGTTCATTCAGAACTTCTCCCGAATAGCGAAGCCTCTTACGACCCTGACCCAGAAAGGTGTGGCCTTTGACTGGGAAGAGAAGCAAGAAAGAGCGTTCCAAACTCTCAAACGAGCCTTGTGCACCGCACCAATACTATCCCTTCCAGAAGGAATCGAAGACTTAATTGTTTATTGCGATGCATCCAATCAAGGACTCGGATGTGTTCTGATGCAGCGAGGTAAGGTCATCGCCTACGCCTCGAGACAGTTGAAGACACACGAGGTTAACTACACGACCCACGATCTTGAACTAGGAGCAGTAGTGTTTGCTCTGAAGATCTGGAGACATTACCTGTATGGAACGAAGAGCACTATCTTTACCGACCACAAAAGTTTACAACACATTTTCGATCAGAAGGAGCTCAACATGAGACAACGACGGTGGGTTGAGCTACTCAGTGATTACGAATGCGATATTCGTTATCATCCGGGTAAAGCCAACGTAGTAGCAGACGCCCTAAGTCGGAAAGAATATTCTGGTCGCAAAGTCAAGTCATTATCAATAACCATCCATTCACACCTGACTAAGCAAATTCAGGCGGCTCAGCTTGAGGCCATAAAACCTGAAAATGTGTCGAGTGAAGCCCTTAGGGGAATGGACAAGAACTTTGAAGCCAAGGGTGACAGAGCTTTATATTTCATGAATCGGATCTGGACACCAAAACACGGTGGTTTCCGAGACTTGGTCATGACCGAGGCGCACAACACTCGGTATTCCGTCCACCCGGGTTCAGATAAGATGTATCTGGATCTTAAAAAGCTATATTGGTGGCCTAATATGAAAGCAGAGATTGCTACCTTCGTGAGTAAATGCCTTACTTGCGCAAAGGTAAAGGTCGAGTACCAGAAGCCCTCTGGTTTACTACAACAACCAGAGATCCCGGAATGGAAGTGGGAGCGGATCACTATGGATTTCATAACCAAGTTGCCCAAGTCGACGGGTGGACTTGACACCATATGGGTCATCGTTGATAGATTGACCAAGTCTGCACACTTCCTGCCTATCAAAGAAACCGACAAGATGGAGAAACTTACGAGAACATACATTAGGGAAATTGTACGGTTGCATGGTGTACCTATTTCCATTATCTCCGATAGAGATAGTAGGTTCACTTCAAGATTTTGGCAATCCCTACAACGTTCCCTGGGAACAAGGCTGGACATGAGCACAGCCTACCATCCACAGACCGACGAACAGAGTGAGAGAACCATTCAAACATTGGAAGATATGTTGCGAGCCTGTGTGATTGATTTTGGGAAAGCATGGGATACTCATTTACCCCTTGTCAAATTTTCCTATAATAACAGTTATCACACAAGCATCAAAGCTGCTCCATTCGAGGCTCTCTACGACCGCAAGTGGAGATCCCCTCTGTGCTGGGCTGAGGTTGGTGATACCCAATTAGCGAGAGGGCAAGCTTCCGACAATACTCTCACTGGTCCAGAAATCGTTCGGGAAACGACGGAGAAAATCGTTCAAATCCGTGAACGATTGAAAGCCTCTAGAGACCGACAGAAGAGCTACGCCGATAAACGAAGAAAACCTTTGGAATTTCAGGTGGGAGACTGAGTCCTTCTCAAAGTCTCACCCTGGAAAGGCTTGATACGCTTCGGCAAGCGTGGGAAGCTTAATCCGAGGTACATAGGGCCTTTCGAGATTCTTGCCAGAGTCGGCCCCGTAGCTTACAAACTTGATCTACCCGACACACTGCGTAACGTACATTCTACATTCCACGTATCTAACTTGAAAAAGTGTCTATCCGACGAGACTCTCGTAATCCCACTCGACGAGATCGAGATCAACGAGAGCCTCAACTTCGTGGAAGAACCTGTAGAGATCATGGACCGTGAGGTCAAGCAGACGAAGCAAAGTCGTATCCCTATCGTGAAGGTTCGCTGGAACGCCAAGCGAGGACCGGAATTCACTTGGGAACGCGAGGATCAGATGAAGTTGAAATACCCTCATCTTTTCTCTTAATTGTTTGTAACTTTTATTTGCTTAAATTCTAATTTCAGGACGAAATTCCCTCTAACGGGGGGATGATGTGACAACCCGAAATTTCCATTTGTACGAACCTCATCTATTCAATAGAAGCTAGTTCAGTTTCTGTGATTTTCAAGCTTTTCCGAACAAGTTTGTGTACATTAGGGTTTATGTTTTAGATGATATCAGGAGAGTGGATACTCCTGGTTTTGTGAAACTTGGGCACTTCAAGTTTCATAATGTTACAGTCCAACGTCAGGAATAAAAATATTTTCTGCGAAAATATTCCAGGACTATAAATAGTTTCTGAATGAAATTAATTCATTATTTACAATTCCAAATAGAGAAAAGCCATATTCTCTCTGACGGATCTTCGGGTTTTCATCCCAGATTGTGAGTCTACTTTTCTATATGTGTTTCAATACTTGTTTAATGCATATTAACAACAATAACATGTTTAGATTTCAAGATCCGGGAGTTTACCGCCCAAGATCGTTCTTGGGGAGTAAACTCCAAAATGGAACTTTATGGCTTCCAAGTCCCGATTCCTTGTTACACAACTTGTTTAGGAGATAGGATATGATCTTTGTAGGCCAAAAAGCTTCCAAGAAACACAAGATCTTGGAGTTTACGGCCAAGGAACTACCTTGGGCCGTAAACCCCTTTTCAAGGGCTTAAGTGCCCTAAAACTTTCCCCAAATGCTTAAGGACTTTAACTACTAGTACTTGTGCTTGTTTAGAACATCAAAAGCCCATAAAAACCATAAGTTTCTAGGAGTTTACGGCCAAGAACCCTTCTTGGGCCGTAAACCCCTTTTTGTGGAACAAAAATCATTCCAAGCAACCCTTAAGCCTTTAGCCAATTTACCTTGCACCTTTGGGACTAGAATGGAGAGTAGAACACATCTAAGCCACTCCTTGAAAGGAGTTTATGGCCAAGGAACATGACTTGGGCCGTAAACTCCAAGTGAAGGCACCAAAGTGTGCCTCTTGCCCCCATTAGCCTTAGATAAATTCATGGAAGCCATCCTTGATGTTTAAGAGCCTCAAAACAATTTAATTCCAAGAGTTTACGACCGTAAACTCTAGGATGAAGGACCTTAGGCCGTAAACTCCCTTATGGAGTGTTCTAGAGCCTTAAAACTACTTCATGTGTTATTCCAATAAAGCTAGGAGTGTTCTAGGATCAAGATAGCACCACAAAACACCCAAAAACACCATTTGAGGAGTTCACGGCCATAAACCCATGAGTTTACGGCCGTAAACTCCAAGGTGTGGGGTTTGTTGGGTGGTGAACTCCTATACAAGGCTATTTGATGTTTCAAACCCTTTTGCCTCGTCCCGTAGCAACTTAGATGCAACCATTTGAACCTTAAACACTCATAAAAGTGTTTAAATGTTTACTAAGTGTCTTAACTTATTTATTTAAGTTATTATTTGTCTAATTAGTTATATATATGCTTATTATATGATAACTAGGCTCGTGCGTGTAAACCAGTCTCCGTTTGCCACCTAGCATAGTAGCCGACACTGCAATCCGAACGACTCACCACAAGTGAGTTCATACCCCTTGAATCAACCTTTGAAATGATTTTAAATGTTTTATAACACTTTATGGGGGGAATACAAGTCAAATACTTATAATTTATTGCTTCAATCACATGTGATTGTGTTTAATCACATGTGATTAATAACTAGGAAAACAACGATTTTCACCACTGTTCAAACTGTTTTTCAAACTGCTTTACTATTGAAATGTTTTACAAACTGTTTTACTATCCAAACTTACTTATAGACTGTGATTCAAACAAATGCTTCTGATACTTAAACTGTTTTATCAACTTATGCCTTCAAAATGTTTTATAGATCGACATCAAGTCAATCTTCCCTTGAAATTATATTTATGCTTCAAATGTTTTATGAAAACTTATTTATACTTTTATATATACAATTGCATGCCCATATATGTATAGATATATAAATAATGTTCAAAAGGCTTAGGAATGCCATCCGCCCTATTTCCTTTTTCTCGATTTGGATGTGGTCTGGTGGGATTTCGGGTGACCATCCGAAGGTCATTTCCATATTACTTATATATCATATATACATGTATAGACATAAAAATACTTCCATATTCATATTCATCAGTACATCATTAGCTGGTTACCATCGGGGTAACGCAGGACAATACATAAACAGAAATACTAGAAACAATACATATACAGATATACTAGAAATAATACATATACATATATACTAGAAACAATACATATACAGATATACAAGAAACAATACATATACAGATATACTAGAAACAATACATATACAGATATACTAGAAACAATACATATACAGATATACTAGAAACAATACATATACAGATATACTAGAAACAATACATATACAGATATACGAGAAACAATACATATACAGATATACGAGAAACAATACATATACATATACAAAAATACGTAATAATTGTGATCCACTGTGTCGGAGCATGCCTTAAATGTCATGGCCCGAGTTGTAGCCAGAATTCTCTTGGAGGGAGAGCGTGAGTTTGCGTATAGATCTATACTGGATTGACTATCCTACACCTTGCTGCTAGCTACAGCCGGACCTGCAGGTCTGCGGGTGCCAAACGTCATTTCTTTTATTACGACCATTCATTATGTCGTTGTTACCAGTCGATAGCATGGTGCAATTTATCACATTATGCCTTAATATAAATCCGGTTTAAGGTAGTAGTATTTAGTACAACAGTAGTCTTATTATACAAAGCTATAGTACTACAATGATTTACCCATTACATATTTTAGTGATAATCTCACTTAAGCATTAGTGTACAAACTATATTTTTAACAAATGATAGTTATACTTGGGTAATTACATACTTTTACAACAGACAAGTTTACAAAACAGTTTAGCCTTGGTAGAAGGTTACTTTTATGGAAAATATAGGATTTTCTGAGAGATTCAAACTTTTACAAATACTTTCTAACATTTGCTTACTTTTTTTCAAACTTATACATTGAGACAGGTTCAAACGTTTTTACAAGAAACATTGACACTAAAATACTTATGAACTCACCAGCTTTATGCTGATAAACTCTTTCAAAATAACTTGTATTCTCAGGTCATCAGTAGACAGGTACCGAGGCCAGCTTTTGAGAAGATGGAGTGCATTCAAGACTCATCTCATATTATTTTGTTATACATTATTTTTGGTGTCTATAACTGTACAGAACACACTTGTATTAAAATTATATATTTAATGCAATGGATGATGTTGTTTGCTTATTTACATTTACTGTGTTGTGATACTATACATGACGTCCTCCGCCCCAGAATGTTTCCGCCGTTCTTGGTTTTGGGGTGTGACATATTTCTTGCCATTTCTGGCGAGTAACAACATTTATTCAAATCTAAACTAAACCCACTACTTAGCGATAAAGTATAAACTCCAATCTTGGTAACAGGTATAGCTTTCCTATTCCCCATGATCAAGTTTATCCTTCCTTGCTCCACATCCTCACTTCTTCTTAGTCCCTGCAAGTCACAACAAATATGAATACCACACCCGGTATCAAGGACCCAAGAATTAGAATGGGGTGAGTTATTAGAAATGATAGTGTAAATACCTGCATGGTTGGGTTTAACTTTCCCATCCTTCACATCTTGCTGGTATTTTGGGCAGTTCCGCTTCCAATGAGATTTTTCATGGCAATAGAAGCATTCAGCCTCTTTTGGGTCAGAAGAAGGAGTAATGAAACCTTTCTTGGTTCCACTTGAAGAAGAGCCATCAAGGGTCCGAGCCTTGGTACCCTTCGAAGATCTCTTTCTCTTCCTCCCTCGACTTTTCCCGATTGCCAAAACCGGAGTAGAGTTTTGAGTAGGAGTGATAGCAACCGACTTCCCCTTGAGACCTGATTCTGCGGTCTTGAGAAGTCCCTGAAGTTTGCTGAGGGTGACTTCTTCCTTGTTCATGTGATATGTCATGCGGAATTAATCATAGCACGATGGTAAGGAATGCAAAATGATATCTATTGCAAGATCCTCAGGGAAGTTCACATTAAGCTTCAACAAACGATCCACATACCTTTGCATTTTCTGCATGTGGCTCGTGACGGATTCCCCGTCCTTCATCATGGTTGTTATCATGGAGCAGATGATTTCATACCTCTCTTGTCGTGCACTTTGATGGTATCTTTCCATCAAATCTTGGTGCATTTCATAAGGGTAGAAATCCTCATAAGACTTTTTGGAGTTCCGCTGTCATCGTGGCCATCATGATGCAAGCCACTTTCGTAGCATCTCTTTCATGTGCTTGAAATTCAGCGATCTCCTGAGGAGTTGCAATGGTCTCATCAATCTCCTTAAGCTCCTTGTCAAGGACATATTCTTTGTCCTCATAGCGGGTAATCATTCTGATGTTTCTGATCCACTCATTGAAGTTGGAACCATTAAGGGTGACTTTCCCACACAAGTTCATAAGGGTAAAGGAGCCATTAGGATTAGAGCCAGAAGCATTGTTGAAAGACATCTGAAGAAAAGAGAACAAGATTAGTTTAGATATAAGAGAGTCCTTAATAAAACATCCAAATGTAATATTAAGGCTAGGATCCAATCACAATATAATATAACTTAGAAGAGGTATGCCGTAATCTAAGCTATATCATATTTGAAAGGTAGGTGAATGACGATTCACCAATTTCCACCACGAAAACCGCAATATTTTAGTATTAGGTTTTTGAATGGTTCTTAGAAATCCCTAGATTCTTTGAGATTCAATGAACTATTCAAAGGCATGTTTCAATCTCGAGTGTGCCCTCCAAGTTTTGTGACTGGGATACCGAGGATCACAAAACGAGGTGTGAAGTAACCATGCAAATCACGAGGTACCCTTAAAGTTTATCACTCAATCGATGTGCCGGTTAACCACACACGCTCCATCAATACTATAATAAACCCTAAGTCACCCTTTACCTACCTTGTTAAGTCCAAGTTAGTGTGCCGGTTAACCACACACGCTCCACCAACGACTTAATCAAAGTGTAAAGTGTAATTTCATGGAATAGCACCTTATTCACATTTTTCGTAAAGTAACTAAGATTGGAAATTTAATAAAACATTTAGTTACTTTATAATATTCATCATACTTTGAATGAGAATTAATAAGTCCTTGTCTTACCCATTCGGCTAACGACCCTCCACCGATCAAGCAAGCGGTGGGTGAGAGTGGACACCCATTAAGTCACCATTTTATAGGCAACAACCTTATACACACCTTATAGACCGACTTCGTGAATGAGGCGTACTAGCGGTAAGACGACTTTGTTCTTATACATATATATAATTATTAAATCATAATGATATAAGTATAAGGGTTGAATTTTAACTTTTAAAATTCTAGGGGTTGGAACTAAAGTTTTAACTTAACTTTACTTGTTCCAAAACTTGAGGGCAAGTTTTGTAAACTTTCAAAACTTTTCACTTCTTGTAACTTATGAGTTTAATAGAGTAATAAAATGAGGACTTTTCATTTTTCCTAACTCTTGTGTTCTTTTAATGGTTTTTAATCCAAGAGACTTTTGGTTTTCCATAACTTGAGGACAAGTTATGGACTCCATTAAAACACATTATGATCATGAATTAATCTACCACATAGGTTACAAATAATTCCTATGATCATCTAAACATCATAAGAACAAGAATATGAATATGAACACTTTCAAGAATCAAAATCACATTTAGACTTTGTAATTTTGATAACTAGTTGTTGTAAATGAGTTAGAAAAGACATTACACCTTCTAAAACAAGTTTTCAAGTACCAAAACATTTTAGGGTAATGATTCTAATCCATTTCCAGCAACTCAAGTCGAAATTCTACACTCTGTCGACCCTACTCGCCGAGTGCATAAACCTACTCGCCGAGTAGGTTGAAGATACACATGAACTCGACGAGTCCTCCCCATGGACTCACCGAGTCCATCAGTCAGACAGCAAGATTTTCGACTTTCTTCAACTTTTAAGCACAAATAACAAACAAACAAGCCTAGGCTCTGATACCACTGATGGGTTTTGAGCATTCTAACACTTCCTAAGTGTACATGCAACCCTAATAACCTTGGATCTATGTTTGTCTAATTATCATGCAAAGTTGAATTCCAAGGTTATATTCCTATCTAGCATACATGGGGAACAATTTTAACTTGAATCATAGATAGAATAACTTACCTTGTTGTTGCTTGTGTTCCTTGAAACCTTGTGAGCCTAGCACCCCAAGTGTGATGCCTCAAATGCTTCACACAACACCAAATGCTCTTGGAAAGACTCTTGAGACAACACACACTTCTCAAAATCGGCCAAGCCCTCTAGTTTCTTAGTGTTGCCGATTTTGGTGGAGAATATGCATCTTATATAGTGTTGACACATCTAGGGTTACACCATGTAAACCCTAATGTGTCATGACTCTTCATTTCCATGACCCATGGGTTTGTAACTCCCATGGAGCATCCATGGAGCAACCTATGGGTAGAACCCAACTTGATAATCCATGGAGCCTCTTAGCCCACTATACAAGATATGGATGATTTACATAATCAACCCATATATTTAATTAGTTATCCTTTGATCACTTAATTAATTCCAAATTAATTCTTTGATCAACTAATCAAATAATATTATTAATATATTAGAACTTATAATATATTAATAATCTCCAAGTGTTATTTCTCTCATTTAGTCTATCCAATTGCATGGTGCCATGCAACCCAAATGGACCATGCCGGGTCGGGTCAAGTACACACCCAAAATAGTTATGGACTTAGACACCTTATCCAACAAAAACTTGCAAAGTGAAACAATAGTTAAACAATTAACATAAGACAGTAACATTACTCATAAATAAAACTCCTTTACTTAATCATCACATGTTAATTACATTTATCTATTACACGTTTCTAATACTATCTAATCTATGCTAATATCATCCTTCAGCCCAATACTCCTAGCATGCTGCAAGTGCTTAACCCTACTCAGTCCCTTTGTAAGCAGATCTGCTGGGTTATCTTCTGATGATATCCTCTTCACTACGAGTTGTCCTTCTTCTACATGATGTCTAATGAAGTGATATTTTCTGTCGATATGACGTGATCTACCATGATCCCTCGGTTCCTTGGTCAAGGCAACCGGTCCTTCGTTATCACAGAAAATCTCCATGGGCTCCTTTATGGCAGGTACAAATCCAAGATCACCGATGAAGTTCTTCAGCCATATTGCCTCCTTCGACACTTCGCTGGCAGCAATGTACTCTGATTCGCACGTTGAATCAGCTACGGTTTCCTGCTTGGAACTCTTCCATGTCACTGCTCCCCCATTCAGGGTAAAGACCCAGCCCGACTGCGAACGGTAATTGTCCCTGTCGGTCTGAAAACTGGCGTCACTATACCCTCACACCTTCAAGTCATCACTCCCTCCGAGGACTAAGAACCATTCCTTCGTCCTCCGAAGGTACTTAAGGATATTCTTCACCGCAATCCAATGTGCTCTGCCAGGATTCCCTTGATATCTGCTAACCATGCTCAAGG
The DNA here is from genome assembly GCF_051521515.1 of Lactuca serriola. NCBI lineage: Eukaryota > Viridiplantae > Streptophyta > Magnoliopsida > Asterales > Asteraceae > Lactuca > Lactuca serriola. The sequence continues at coordinate 337,905,364 of NC_136415.1, read as the reverse complement.
CGAACGCTACATCAGGGCGAGTACAAGTCATAGCGTACATGATTGAGCCAACTGCGGAAGCGTATGGTAATCGGCTCATTTCTGCTATCTCAGCTTCGGTACTCGGACTTTGAGTCTTACTCAACTTGGCATTACTTTGTATCAGTAATTCTCCCTTCTTCGAGTCTTCCATAATAAAACGTTTTAGTACCTTCTCTAAGTAAGTATTCTGACTAAGTCCAATTACTCTCTTACTTCTTTCTCTTACTATCCTTATTCCCAAAATGTAAGAAGCCTCTCTGAGGTCCTTCATAGCGAGGCACTTCCCGAGCCAGGACTTAACCTCCTGCAGAGTCGGGATGTCGTTTCCTACGAGTAATATGTCATCGACATATAGAACGAGGAAGCTTACTATACTCCCACTGGCTTTGACATATACACACGATTCATCTTCGCTTCGTACAAATCCAAACTCTTTGACTTTCTCATCGAAGCAAAGATTCCGTCTGCGAGATGCTTGCTTCAGTCCATAAATGGACTTCTCAAGCTTACACACTCTATTTGGATGCTTCGGATCCACAAACCCCTCTGGCTGAGCCATGTAAACTTGGAGAGAAAGTATAACACACTAAAATCGGCCAAGCCCTCTTGCTTCACTAGTAGTGTCGATTTTGGGAGAACACATGAGCTTTATATAGTGTTGACACATCTAGGGTTACACCATGTAAACACTAATGTGTCATGACTCTTCATTTCCATGACCCATGGGTTTGTAACTCCGATGGAGCCTCCATGGAGCATCCAATGGGTTTAACCCAACTTAATTATCTATGGAGCCTCTTAGCCCACTATATAAGTTATGGATGATTTACATAATCAACCCATATATTTATTTAGTTATCTTTTGATCACTTAGTTAATTCTAAAATTAATTCTTGATCAAACTAATTAAATAATATTATTATTATATTAGAACTTATAATATATTAATAACCACAAGTGTCATTTCTCTCATTTAGTCTATCCAATTGCATGGTGCCATGCAACCCAAATGGACCATGTCGGGTCGGGTCAAGTACATACCAGAAATAGTTATGGACTTAGACACCTTATCCAACAGTTGCTTGTTTACTAATTTACATTGTTGTGTTACTATACATGACGTCCTCCACCTCGGAATGTTTCCGCCATTCTTGGTTTTGGGGTGTGACAGATTGGTATCAGAGCATTGTTTATAGTGAATATAGTATATCAACCCATAAAAGCTATACTAACTATACATACATTGGGATTAAAACACTCTGTCTAAGAGTTATACTTCTAAGTAATAAAATATTTAAGTAAGTATACGTGCCTGCATTCATACTAAAATCAGTGTCACAATGACAAGAACAAAAGTATTACGATTGTTGAATATCACATGTAAGCCTGGGATATATGGTTAGTCTTGGGAATGGCATAGCCTGATCAACTATGTTGGTCCAAGGAGTGATTAGCATATGCCCAAGAATGGTTGTGATGTGGCAACAAGTCTAAAAACTTACCAACACAACCATAAAGAAATACCATAGGGGTATTTTGATGGGTTTTAGCCATAAGAACTTTCCTATGTGCGCATGCAAAACCCAAATGCTTGGATCTAGGCTTTCTAATTAAACATGCTTTGAATCCAAGACTTCTAATGACTATTTAGGAATAAGAACAATATTAAAACAGATCTAGAATCATACCTTTGAATTCCTTGTTGATCTTGTTGTCTTGGAGCTTCTAGAGTCACAATTGTCACTCCTCTAATGGCTTACAAACACCAAATAGCAATGAGGATGATTTGGGAGAGAGGAGAGGGGAGGAATTCGGCCAGGGCTTCTCTACTTTAGGTGAAGTCCGATTTCCTTATGCCATAGGGTCTATTTATACTTGTAGACTCCTTAAGGGTTACAACCTAAACCCTAATTGGATAATTTTCTCTTAAAGCTATCCAAATCCATTCCTTAGATAACTCTTGGACGATTTGAAGCAATCCTTAGCTTCTAGAATCCGTCCAATCCATATCTATATGGATTTATAGTCTAAAGTTTAACTATCAAACAATTGACAGTTTATACCCACTTATTTAATTAACCTCTTTAGGTCACCAAATTAATTCCAATTAATTATATGACTTATATTAATCAAATAACAATATTATTATTCTTTATATTATTCTCATAATATATTAATAATATTTACTCTCTCTTAATAAATCATCCTATCAAGTTACTATGGTGAAGGCAACCCAAAAGGACCATGCACAACCGGGTTAAATACTTGCCTAATATAGTTGTGGCCTTAGACACTATTCCAACAGTTTCCCACTTGGATAAGTTTAGTAACTATATGCATAAGTACAATTCGGTTTGCAATCGTAGCTCTCAAAGACGCTGTCAAACTCTGATCTAATCAATCTCGTCCTTTAGATAAGCGATCGTACAATCCTCTGTTAGATATCATGCTGACAATCCTATGGAATGGTTAGTCAAGCATTTAGGTTTCTTGATCTCTGATTTATTTGACATAGAACTTAATCGAACACATCAATTCAGTTCTGACCGGGCCCGACACATAAGTCAAATCAAATCATCGAGCGACCGAGATATCGCTTTTACCTTCTTAGATAAAAATTACAGATAAAATTCGACTTATATGCATTTACTTATTCATTAACCAACTATACACAACAATCCGTTTTATAACACCAAGTTACTGATGCTTTTTCGCATTATCAATGTACAATCAATTAACAAATAACAAACCATATATCTAGGTTTTAAGACTATATGATATTATTGTCTTGCGATCACCCTTTTATATCATATTCCATAAGGTGATTCCAGAAAGCGCGGGTTTGTTCCAATGCTCAAAACCAGTTCATAAGCACTCATGAACGTTGCAGCAACCCTTTGCTATGTCTAACACCATTTAGACAATCTACACACCAATTCATGACAATCTTCATTCATATCTACTTCCAACATATGAACGATTGTGGACAATTTGAATAATTCGATTATTCCTAATAAACTCAATTATTCTGGAAGTCAAAACATGCAAAGTGAAACAATAGTCAAACAATTAACATAAAACAGTAACATTACTCATAAATAAAACTCCTTTATTTAATCATCAAATGTTAATTACATTTATCTATTACACGTTTCTAATACTATCTAATCTAGGCTAATATCATCCTTCAGCCCAATACTCCTAGCATGCTGCAAGTGCTTAACCCTACTCAGTCCCTTCGTAAGCGGATCTGCTGGGTTATCTTCTGATGATATCCTCTTCACTACGAGTTGTCCTTCTTCTACACGATGTCTAATGAAGTGATATTTTCTGTCGATATGACGTGATCTACCATGATCCCTCGGTTCCTTGGTCAAGGCAACCGCTCCTTCGTTATCACAGAAAATCTCCATCGGCTCCTTTATGGCAGGTACAACTCCAAGATCACCGATGAAGTTCTTCAGCCATATTGCCTCCTTCGACGCTTCGCTTGCAGCAATGTACTCTGATTCGCACGTTGAATCAGCTACGGTTTCCTGCTTGGAACTCTTCCATGTCACTGCTCCCCCATTCAGAGTAAAGACCCAGCCCGACTGCGAACGGTAGTTGTCCCTGTCGGTCTGAAAACTGGTGTCACTATACCCTCACACCTTCAAGTCATCACTCCCTCCGAGGACTAAGAACCATTCCTTCGCCCTCCGAAGGTACTTAAGCATATTCTTCACCGCAATCCAATGTGCTCTGCCAGGATTCCCTTGATATCTGCTAACCATGCTCAAGGCGAAGGCTACATCATGGCAAGTACAAGTCATAGCGTACATGATTGAGCCAACTGCGGAAGCGTATGGTACTCGGCTCATTTCTTCTATCTCAGCTTCGGTACTCGGACTTTGAGTCTTACTCAACTTGGCATTACTTTGTATCGGTAATTCTCCCTTCTTCGAGTTTTCCATACTAAAACGTTTTAGTACCTTCTCTAAGTAAGTATTCTGACTAAGTCCAATTAGTCTCTTACTTCTTTCTCTTACTATCCTTATTCCCAAAATGTAAGAAGCCTCTCCGAGGTCCTTCATAGCGAGGCACTTCCCGAGCCAGGACTTAACCTCCTGCAGAGTCGGGATGTCGTTTCCTATGATTAATATGTCATCGACATATAGAACGAGGAAGCTTACTATACTCCCACTGGCTTTGACATATACACACGATTCATCTTCGCTTCGTAAAAATCCAAACTCTTTGACTTTCTCATCGAAGCAAAGATTCCATCTGCGAGATGCTTGCTTAAGTCCATAAATGGACTTCTCAAGCTTACACACTCTATTTGGATGCTTCGGATCCACAAACCCCTCTGGCTGAGCCATGTAAACATCCTCAGCCAACTTTCCGTTAAGGAAAGCGGTCTTGACATCCATTTGCCAAATCTCATAATCATGAAATGCGGCAATAGCTAGCATCACTCTAATAGATTTTATCTTCGCAACTGATGAGAAGGTCTCATCATAGTCAACTCCGGGAGTTTGAGTAAAGCCCTTCGCAACCAATCGGGCTTTATATGTGTGTACGTTTCCATCCACGTCGGTCTTCTTCTTGAAGATCCATTTGCACCCAATGGTCTTACGTCCGAGCACATAATCAACCAAATTCCAAACTTGGTTATTATACATGGATTGGATCTCGCTATCCATTGCCTCTTTCCATTTTGCAGACTCCGGGCCTGCCATGGCTTCCTTATAGCTATTGGGTTCATCAAGGTTTATTAGTATACCATCATTAATATACGTGTCCCGTTCGGTAGTAATATGAAAACCATAAAACTGGGGATAAAATCTAACTCTGTGGGAACGTCTAAAAGGTAGGGACTCGTCAATCGGTTCAACCGGCGTTTCCTCCTCGGGTTGAGTGCCAGCGGTAGAGGTTCCTTCATCTATCGACTCTTGAATCTCTTCAAGCTCGATTTGCCTCCCACTGTCTCCTTGGCCTATGAGTTCTCGCTCTCGGAAAACTCATCTCCTCGCATTGTCCATCGGTCTATAGAAGAGATATTCAAAGGATGTCTGCGGGTAGCCAATAAAAATACATCGCTCACTTCGAGGTTCGAGCTTGTTGTGAGTATCTCGTCTTACGAAAGCCTCGCAACCCACCCCAAACCTTGATATGTGCCAACGAGGGAGCTTTCCCTGTCCACATCTCGTGAGGTGTTTTGGCAACCTTCTTAGTAGGGACTCGGTTAAGGATATGGGCGGCAGTCTCTAAGGCATACCCCCAAAAATAGATAGGTAGTGAAGCACGACTTATCATAGAGCGAACCATATCCAATAAGGTTCGATTACGCCTTTCTGCCACACCATTCAACTGCGGTGTCCTAGGAGGCGTCAATTGCGAAACTATTCCACACTCCTTAAGATAATCGTGGAATTCAAGACTTAGGTACTCTCCTCCTCGATCGGATCGAAGCATCTTGATTTTCCTGCCCAATTGATTCTCCACTTCATTCTTGAATTCTTTGAACTTTTCAAAGGTTTCTGACTTTTGCTTTATTAAATAGATATACCCATATCTACTATAATCATCGGTAAAAGTCACGTAGAAGCGGTTCCCATCCTTTGTGGTTGATCTAAATGGTCCACATACATCGGTATGTATTAAGTCCAATAGACCCTCACCCCTTTCACACGTACTCGCGAAGGGTGACTTAGTCATCTTTCCAAGTAAACAAAACTTGCATGTGTCATCTTCCCTAAGGTCGAATGACTCCAACACGCCATCCTTATGGAGTTGGGCTATGCGTTTCTTGTTGACATGTCCAAGACGACAATGTCATAAGGATGCTTTATCCATAATAGTGGAAGAATCTATGTTCAAAACATCATTTCCTAAGTTATCAACAATCATAACAGTTTCATAAATTCCATTACATGGTATAGCTTCAAAGTAAAAGACACCATTTAGATAAGCCAAAATAGAACCATTCTCATTATTAAAAGAAAATCTAAAACCTTGTCTATATAAACCATGAAATGAAATGATGTTTTTGTTGGGTTTTGAGCATTCTAACACTTCCTAAGTGTACATGCAACCCTAAATACCTTGGATCTATGTTTTCTCTATTATACATGCAAATAAGAACATCCAAGGTATTATCCTAATCTAGCATACAAAAACTATGAATGTAACAAGATAGAATACATACCTCTTGATGTAGCTTGATGTCTTCAAGCTTTAAGAGCTTAGCCCCAATAGTGTGGAAGCCTCAAGTGGAATCACAAATCACCAAGACACCTTGGAATACTTTAGAGAATATGATTACTTGGTTCTCTCTAGTGAAATTGGCTAGCCCTTCTTTAGTGTATCCACACTAGTTCCAATTTCACCAACCAAAGACATCTTTATATAGTATGGAGGATAAGGGTTAAACCCTAATACCCATGACCTTTCATTTCCTAGGATCCATGGGTTAAACACTCCATGGACTATCCATGAAAGCTTAGCCCAACCTAAATGAACTTGGCCCATTCCATATATATATAAGAGTCCATATTTAATTAGTTCCTTTTGATCACTTAATTAATTATAAATTAATTCTTGATCAATACTAATTAAATAATATGATTCCATATTAATATATTAGAACTTATAATATATTAATATTAATCATAAACATACTATTCTCAAAAGATTATCCATATAAATTGTGTCGGTGAAGTGCAACCCAAATGGACCATGCCGGGTCGGGTCAAGTACATACCAAATATAGTTATGGACTTAGACATTAATCCAATAGTTTCTAGCCATTTCTGGCGAATAGCAACAATTGTTCAAATCTAAACACAAATTATTCCTAAGCACTAAAGAATACACTCCAATCTTGGTCACAGGCGACGATCTTCTATTCCCCATGATTAGATTGATCCTTCCTTGCTCCACATCCCTACTTCTTCTTAGTCCCTGCACATTAGAACAAATGTGGTAACCACAACCGGTATCAAGAATCCAAGAAATAACATGATTAGAATCGTTAGATTTAATTGTGTATATACCTGTGAAAGATGGCTTGATCTTTCCTTCCTTGATTGCTTGCAGGTACTCTGGGCAGCTTCTCTTCCAATGTCCTATCTTGTGGTAGTGGTGGCACTCTGCCTCCTTCGGGTTAGGGCAGGGCTTAGCGGGATCAACTTTGGTCCCACTAGAAGAGGCACCATCTCGGGCTTTAACCTTGCGATAGTTCTTAGACGAAGCCTTTCTCTTCTTTCCCTTTCCTTGACCAATAGCCAACACAGGAGCAGCAGGTGGATTGGGAGTTGGTGCAACATACTTGTCTTTGAAGTTGCTCTCAGCGACCCTCAAGAGACCTTGGAGTTTGCTTAGGGTGACCTCCTTTTTGTTCATGTGGTAGGTCATCCTAAATTGATTGTACATCAGAGGCAAAGAGTGAAGCACCATGTCGATCGCCAAGTCTTTCCCAAAGTCAACATTTAACTTGTGAAGGCGGTCGACATACCTTTGCATCTTTTGCAGGTGCACGGTAAGAAATTCTCCATGACCCATCTTAGCGGAAATCATGTTAGTGAAAATCTCATAACGCTCTTGTCTCGCATTCTGGTGGTATCTCTCCAATAAGTCTTGATGCATCTCGTACGGGTACATGTCCTCATAGGACTTTTGGAATTCGGAGTTCATGGTGGCTATCATGATGCAATGTAACTTCGTTGCATCTCGCTCATGAGTTTCAAAAGCGGTAATTTCAGCCGGAGTAGCGATTTCAGGGTTGATCTTCTCGACCTTCTCATCGAGGACATACTCCTTATCCTCATAGCGAGCAATGGTGCGAATGTATCTTATCCATTCGCTAAAGTTCATTCCATCGAAGGTGACCTTTTGGCAAATGCTCATCAACGTGAAAGAACTAGCGGCAACGTTGTTTGCGTTCGACATCTTTGAAAAGGAAAAAGGACAAAGATAGATTAGAATAAGAATCCCTAATTATCACCCAATAAGAAAAACTAGGGCTAGGATCCAACTACAACATTTACATATTAGAAAAGGGATGCCGTAATCTAACATGCAAATAAATTGAAGGTAATTGAATGACGATTCACTAATTCTCCACCATAAAAGGCTAACTATAAGTCCTAAATGTATTGAGAATTCCTAGATTAAGATGAGATTCATTGAAACTATTCAATGGCATGTTTAAATCTCGATATGCCCCTCTTGTTTGTGACTGGGATACTGAGGATCACAAAGCAGGTGTGAATTACCATGCAAATTAACATGGTGCCTTCATCGTAACGATCACCTATTCGATGTGCCGGTAAACCACACACGCTCCATCGAACTATGATAAACAATGAATCACCCTTTGCCACCTTTGCTTAAAACCAATTAGTGTGTCGGTAAACCACACACGCTCCACTAACTTCTTAGCAAGGGTGCAAAGTGTAATTTCATGAGATTGCATCAATTCACTTTTCCTAAAGTAACTAAGATTGGGAAATTTTTAAAAATGTGTAGTTACTTTGTATTACTTATTATACTTTTAATGAGAGGATGAGGTTGCCCTATCCTACTCGTTCGGCTAACGACCCTCCACCGATCAAGCAAGCGGTGGGTGTGAGTGTACACCCACTAAGCGCCATTTTATAGGCCACAACCTTATACACACCTTATAGATCGGCTTCGTGAATGAGGCTTACTAACGGTAAGACTAGCATTTTTTGTCATATATATATATATATATATATATATATATATATATATATATATATATATATATATATATATATATATATTATTCTTGTAATATTATATTAGTATAGGGTTGTATTTTAAACCTTTTAAAATCTGGGGTTTGAAATTTAAGTTGTCTAAATTAAAACTTTTAATCACAAAATATAAATTTCAAAACTTGAGGACAAGTTTTAAACATTTAAAACATGGAGGATCAAATAACAAATAATTTCAATTAACAATTAATTTCCTAATTATCTATATTTGATTTATTCAAGATTTCTTTCAAGATAATTACCAAAATAATCAAAATAATTAATTAATTATCATATAAGGAAATTAAATATTTTATTAGTTGATAAATATCTTTAATTAGATCAAGATTATAGTCATATATATCAAAAAATCGGATTAGGGTTGATCTAATATGATTAAGGTAAGTTTCCATAAGATAATCATGAAGAAATCCCGAATCTGGCCATTCCTGACGCTTGGACTCGCCGAGTGCACCAAGTGACTTGCCGAGTCAGGCCAACTCGCCGAGTCCACTATGGAACTCGCCGAGTCCATGACTCAGAAACACAAAAATCGAATTTTGCAGTTAAGTTTCAAACAAATAAGCAACAATTTAATGAAAACCAAGCTAGGCTCTGATACCACTGATGGGTTTTAGCCATAAGAACTTTCCTATGTGCGCATGCAAAACCCTAATGCTTGGATCTAGGATTTCTAATTAAACATGCTTTGAATCCAAGACTTCTAATGACTATTTAGGAATAAGAACAATATTAAAACAGATCTAGAATCATACCTTCGAATTCCTTGTTGATCTTGTTGTCTTGGAGCTTCTAGAGTCACAATTGTCACTCCTCTAATGGCTTACAAACACCAAATAGCAAGGAGGATGATTTGGAAGAGAGGAGAGGGGAGGAATTCGGCCAGGGCTTCTCTACTTTAGGTGAAGTCCGATTTCCTTATGACATAGGGTCTATTTATACTTGTAGACTCCTTAAGGGTTACAAACTAAACCCTAATTGGATAATCTTCTCTTAAAGCTATCCAAATCCATTCCTTAGATAACTCTTGGACGATTTGAAGCAATCCTTAGCTTCTAGAATCTGTCCAATCCATATCTATATGGATTTACAGTCTAAAGTTTAACTATCAAACAATTGACAATTTATACCCTCTTATTTAATTAACCTCTTTAAGTCACCAGATTAATTCCAATTAATTCTATGACTTATATTAATCAAATAACAATATTAGTATTCTTTATATTATTCTCATAATATATTAATAATATTTACTCTCTCTTAATAAATCATCCTATCAAGTTGCTATGGTGAAGGCAACCCAAAAGGACCATGCATAACCGGGTCAAATACTTGCCTAATATAGTTGCAGCCTTAGACACTATTCCAACATATTTGGTCTTACTGTAATTATCTTAGTCAGTTCGTCTATTTAGCTATTTCTTATAACCCTTTACTCACATAGATTTTAATGGCTGGATTTCACCGTGGTGAACCGTACTTCCCAAACCAAGGCAACGCTGGATGGCTAGAGGAAGAACCAGAAGATGATCACCCAATCCCTTTGGATGATCACCATGCTGAGGGTTTTTCCGATAGTTCTGACTCGGAGCCTGAAGTCAACAAACTACCCCCAGCTGCTCAAGACCCAAACCTGAACCCCCGTCCCGCATTTCAAGGACCCACACCTCTGTGGGCCACTAACTTGAATACATGGAGTCAGGAACAGGGTCAACCCATTCCCTACAACTGTAATGCCCTGTTCTAAAATATTCGTTTATGGAATTTAAGAGGCCAAGGCCAGGGGCGTTTTAGTCCTTTATTAATTTGGAGTTATTATTCAAGAAGTTTTCGGGTCGGGTTATGTTGTTAGAAGCGTAGGATTTCTCGCCACCTTTCTATGGGTATAAAGTTCATCAGAAACGGATCTAGAATGAAGGAGTTATGACACTTTGAAGATTTGGCCAGAATGGCCCTTAAAGAGAAAAGTTTGCATAGAAGACCATTCATGCATGTTTGGAACACGCGTGGGTACGCCCAGCATAAGCTAGGTTACGCCCAGCGTAATGAGGCCGCTTGGTCGCGGATGTCCAAGGCGTACGCCCAACGTACGCTAAAAAGTTATGAAACCCTAATTTCGGATTGAGCACTATATAAAGGACGTTATGGTTCCAACCCTAGCCACCATGTGAGCCTCCCCAACCTCAGAAGAAACCCTAGAACGTCCCTACCTTCATTTTTATGAGATCTTGACCATAGAGAACCCATTTTGATGGATTAAAGCTTGGAAGCAAAGAGAAGAAGATTGGCAAGGAGGAACCTTTGAAGCTAGAGCTTGTAGATCTGGGATAAGTGCTTCATTTCGGACCTTTGCAAGGTAAAAAGTCTTGAGCTTGATGATTAACCTCTTAGATCTCGTTTGTGTAAGTTTATGGACCTTTTGGTCCCAAGATTGGGACTTTATGACTTAAGCTCGTTTCTAAGACCAGGGTTGCCTCCCTTAGAGTCATATGAGTCCCAGAAGCAGTAAAGTTTCAACCTTTTTTGTTTCTATTAAGTCCATGCATGAGATCTAGTCCCCTTTATGGAAGTAGAAGAGTGTTTTGAGAGTTTGGGTTGGTTTGGGCCATATAAATTCACCAAGTCAGTGACTTTATGGCTTAATGCATGGAATAAGACTTGGATTTGAGTTGGTAGTTTCTGAATCGGGGTATTAAGAACTTGTTAGAAAGTTGACTTAATGAGGTTGTACGTTGGGCGGACAAGGAGGTACGCACGGCGTACAAGCCATCAGCCAGTACGCTCTGCGTACCTAGGAGTACACCCCGCGTACGTCGCCAGATTTGGGCCTTGAGCTGTTGGGCCTCAGTGTAGGTTGTGTTTTGGACTATAGGTCTTTGGGCCTTAGTGGGCCATCAAGAGTCAGTGTTGATGGGCCAATTATATGTTGTGGGCTCAAGGTAAGGCCCAATAATAGGGTTGGGTCCAAGGTAGCAAACTAGGCCATTAGTGGGCCTTTAGTGGGCCAGTGATGGACTTAGAAGAATTTAAGGTTTGGGCCTTGGTTATGACCCACGCCATAGTAGGGGTAAAATAGTCATTTTACCTATCAAAAGATTTCCCTTTTGATTAAGTGTTTGATTTGTCATGATAGCCGGAGAGCAGCCAGGACAGCAGTCGGGGATCTTTCACTCAAGTTTTCAGTAGTCAGCATTTCGAGGTGAGTTTCCTTCCAGTAGGAATGGGTCTAAGGCCACAAAGCCAGCCCGTTTAGTTAGCAGTAGTTTCTGGACTTCGGTCCGATGCAGTAGTTAGTATGTTTGAAGCCTTCGTGGCTCGGACAGGATTTATGTGTTATGTGTTCCGGGCCATGACCCGATGTAGTATGCAGTATATGTGTGTTCATGCTAGTTGATATGTTTATGTTATGCTTTGTTCAGTTAGTCCGGACTTCGTTCCGATGCAGGAGACAAGGTCCCAGTTAGTCCGGACTTCGGTCCGATGCAGGGGACAAGGTCCCAGTTAGTTTCCGGACTTTGGTCCGATGTCGGGGACAAGGTCCCAGTTAGTCCGGACTTCGGTCCGATGTAGGGGACAAGGTCCCAGTCAGTTTCCGAACTTCGGTCCTATGCAGGGAACAAGGTCCCAGTTAGTCCAGACTTCGGTCCGATGCATGGGACAAGGTCCCAGTCAGTTTTCGGACTTCGGTACGATGCAGGGGCAAGGCCCCAGTTAGTCCGGACCTCGTTCTGATGTAGTGGGCAAGGCCCAATATGTGTTTTATATGCTATTGTATGGTATGTGGTAGTTTGGGGGAGCTCACTAAGCTTCGTGCTTACAGTTTTTCATTTTTGGTTTCAGGTACTCAGTTTTCAAAAGAGGAGCATGGAGAGATTGCAGTGCACACACCATTTGTTCAGCCTGGGATGTTTATACTCTGATATACTTGACAGTTGTTACAATATTTTCAGATAAATTGCTTATGAGTTTTAAATGAGGTTTATTGACTATGGTTTTTATAATTAGATTAAACGAAATTTTCAGATTGTGTTTTTGGGATGTTACAAGTTGCTATCAGAGCCTTGCTTTGAGGGATTCGGACATACTTGAGAGTGTGTCTGGACTCAAACTAAGGAAACGGTAGAAGGTTTTTAAAAGAAAAACATTTTCGAAAGGAATTTTTGGTAAAAAGGAGTTTGAGAAAAGAAAAGAGTTTTAGAAAAAGAGAAAAGAATATTTAGAAAGAAAATAACTTGAAAAGAGAAAAAGGGTGTGGTGCATGCAATCAGCCGAGCTCATGTAAGTACTCCCAAATTACCTATACAAGTTGATGATTATCAGTTTCAGTTTCAGTTTAAGTTCCAATTTTAGTTTCAGTTTCAGTTTCAGTTTCAGTAGAACAGCATGCTAGTATGGGACTAAGGATCTAGGAGGATGCCTTATGTGGCTGCTCATGTGTTTCAGCCTTATGAGAATTGCATGCTAGTATTGAGTAGATAGTAGTAGGATAGCATGTGTAGGTTATGCCTGATAGTATGAGCTTAGCATTGTATGCTCGTAAAGTTTCTGGTTATGAGAATAGTTTTGCATGAGTATGTTTCCTTTATCCTAATGTTGCTTGCTTTGTGCTTTGTGGGACTCTGAGTGATGGGAGTTAGCCATTAGGTGAATACATCATATCACATGTGAGCAGGGTTGAATAATCTCAGAGTGCTGGATTTGGCCCTATTGCGCAGCTCTTGTCTGAGTCCAACCGTTGTAGGGACGAGTCTTTTACTTGAAGGATTATCCGAGCCTCATTGCATGTGATGGTATTCAGGTGGTGGCTAATTGGCATTACAAGGAGGCCTTCAACAGCTGAGGACTGGTTGGGTGGAGTCAGAAATTCCCTTGGGCAAGCCTAGGAAGGAAGTAGTAGAGATCAGTAGCAGTAGAGAGACTTGGTGGAGTTAAGGTAACTCTTGACGAAAGTACGGATAGATGTGGAAGGTAGTATGGGCCCATACTACTGAAAGCATAGGATCCGTACTCAAACCAAGAGGGGCCGAGACAAGACCAGGGAACTTTTAGAGTGTGTGAGAGATCCCTCAGCAACGGTGTGTATATTGATCAGGAAGTGTTATATTTTCAGCATGGAGACATTGCGCGAGTTACCAGTTAGCAGTTCAGGTATAGCGGAGGGATCTGGCTCGGGCTCTGGAGCCGGGCAGCTTGATGATCAGATGAGGGATTTCATTTTCGCAGAGATTATGCGTAACATCATGGATCAGACTCTAGTCATTTTCACCTTGGTTAGAGAGGCCATCATGGAGCTTATGGACAGTCATCTTGAGGCCTTTAGGGCCGGGATAGTTTCAGGACAGTATGGGGCTCGTCTAGAGCCTGATGCTTATGGAGTTCAGGGATCCATCAGGAAGGGAGTTCCCATTTTTAGCTCTTACCATCAGGGGACAATTGTGAGTGGGGCACCCTGTCTCCAGGAGAGACCTTTGCATGATTGGGTAGTTAACGAGGTTTCGCTAGTCATTCGCGGGGAGTTGCCCAACATCATTGAGCGGGTCACTGGTCGGTTGACCGCAAAGTTCTAGGGACAGCCAGTAGGTGTTCGTATGGTTGATGGAGTAGTCGGGGTCACTCAAGAGTAGGACAGTGGTTTGGATGGGCAACTCGGAAAAAGGAAGAGGGCACGTGTTGCAGGGAGATTGGGAAGAAATGTAGAGTCCTACTCAGCTGACTTGGGCGCTGGAGGTCAAGAGCACTAAGAGGTGTGTGGTAAGTGGGGAGGGACTCATGGGTTTGCTTGTCACAAGTTCAGATGTTTCAAGTGCGGAGAAAGGGGACATGTGTATCGAGATTGTAAGTAGGATCAGAGATGTTTTCATTGTCACCAGCCGGGTCATTTCAAGTCTCGATGTCCCGTTTTGATGATGGAGAAAGTTCAGGGTCAGGCGCCCATCGTTCCGCAGAAAGTCAAGATCAAGTCGCACTAGATCGCAGGTATGTAATTTGAATTCTTCCCTTTTGAAGTAACTATATTATTATGGTGCTGCATCGATGTTAGTAAGCATGTAACCATGAGTATTAAATTACATGTTTGTGTCGGAGATATATGCCATTTGCATACCTTAGGACTAGAATGGTGAATTGGAGGTCGTCCCCTCTAGGGCAGCTAACTTTGGATACAGTAACTGTAGCATGTATGTGTAAGATTCAGTAGTGCCTCACTACTTGCCGAGGGTGTTAGTCGGGTAATGATCAGTTATACTCTTAGTAGTGACAATCTAGAGCTTCTAGTGAGGTAGGTAGCGGACAGTAGGGAAGTGGGTTGGGGATGTGCACCCCAAACGCAGGTTCTCGGGATGTAGTCCCTAAAGCAAATACAGTTAACGATTGAAGGGTGCTTAGTTAGACAACAAGAATGGTCCGGATCTGGTAAAAGTTAGTTGGAGCGCCGACAAAGGTAAACATTGGCGGTCAGCAGGTCGCCCTTTTTATGGAAGGAAGGTTGGGAATCCTTTCGACCAGTGAGTAGTAAGGAGTTAGCCAAATCCAAGTGGGGGAGAACCCTCCAAGTATACAAGGATAAGAGCACAAAGACCCAGAATGAGTAAGCGGCCTCAAAGAAGAAAAGATAGTAGCACAGTGATTGATGGATTGAGGAGTTCAGAATTCGGAGTTAGAGGACCTTCCCGATAGTTAGTTCATGTAATCGAGATGGTTAGAAGCTGTTTGGGAATCCAAGAGTGGAGGACCACCTGTAGGGCTCTAGTGAGTCGGAATGAGGATCTTGAGAACGGTTAGCAAGAGATGCTTTCGTGTTAGTAGTCAGTGGCGGACGCGGCATGCAGGGTTGTGTGGATTCAGGAGTTGGGGTTTGGAAACTTCCCAACGATAGTTTCATGTATCTGTATTAGTAGACGGTCGGTTTGGGAACCAAGCCGAAGAATCCCTCGACGGACCGCTAAGTGTATCAAGGATATAAGATGTCGAGGTTGATGTAGCATTCGATGTCTGAGGACTAGGGATAGTCAGGATGTCCTCAGATAGTAGTAGTAGTAGTGTTGTAAGTCTACGGGGGTATCTGTAGCATTCACTTGCAGTCAAATAGTAGTAGTAGTAGTGTTGTAAGTCTGCGGGGGTAGCCATTGCATTCAGTAGCAGTGAGATAGTAGTAGTAGTGTTGTAAGTCTGCGGGGGTAGCCGTAGCATTCACTAGCAGTAAGATAGTAGTAGTGTTGTAAGTCTGCGGGGGTAGCCGTAGCATTCACTAGCAATCAGATAGTAGTAGTAGTGTTGTAAGTCGGCGGGGGTAGCTGTAGCATTCACTAGCAGTCAGATAGTAGTAGTAGTGTTGTAAGTCTGCGGGGGTAGCCGTAGCATTCACCAGCAGTCAGATAGTAGTAGTAGTGTTGTAAGTATGCGGGGGTAGCCGTAGCATTCACTAGTAGTCAGATAGTAGTAGTAGTGTTGTAAGTCTGCGGGGGTAGCCGTAGCATTCACTAGCATTCAGATAGTAGTAGTGGTGTTGTAAGTCTGCGGGGGTAGCCGTAGCATTCACTAGCAGTCAGATAGTAGTAGTAGTGTTGTAAGTGTGCGGGGTAGCCGTAGCATTCACTAGCAGTCAAATAGTAGTATAGTGTTGTAAGTCTGCGAAAGTAGTCGTAGCACTTGTCAAGTTAGTAGATAGCATGAGCGCGTTATTTGGACGCGGGGGAAATAGTAGTACCCAACAGTTCGGGTGCAGCAGTGAAGATATGGGAATCCATGGGTTAGATTTCGGATTTCACAAATGGTTCAGTTATGGTTAAGCCGGCGATTCGATAGTCGGATCGTCACCACAGTTATGAGATCAGAGTAGCAGTGGACCATTGGGGTTTGGGTATGTTAGGGGATACCGTTAGTTTGGGAGCCATCATGATGTTAGTCGTGGAATTGATGATGTCAGGATGTGACGTTTGGACCTGATCGGTGGATCGGGAGGTTGTTAGTGCCACAGTGACAGGATAACTAGTGGAAACTAGTTCCAGAGAAAGATTTCGTTCAGAAGTCGTGGGAGCGACTAAGTGAGGAGTCCTTTAACTCCACAGTAGGGTTGGAACTCGGTGTTGCAGATAACCGACAAATGATTGGAGACCAGGAAGGTCTTGAGATAATTTGGGAAGCAGTGTTTCAGGCGTATTGAGAGTTTCAGGCATGTTCAGTGTTTCATGTAGTTCAGTATTTCAGGCAGCTCAGTGTTTCAGGCAGTTCAGAGTTTCAGGCATGTTCAGTATTACGGGAAGTTCAGTGTTCGGATAGTTTCAGAGTTTTGGACAGTATTAGTATTTGTGTTGGAATTCAAGTAAGGACGATATAGTTGGTTGATTTGGGAATGGAAAGTCCCTCTCAGCAGGATCAGTTAAGTCTTCTGCCAAGTATAAGTGATCTGCAAGGGTAATTAGGCAGGTAGCCTTTCTTTCGGGAAGGGAGACTCAAGTTTTTGGAGGTTAAGTAGTCAGATGAGAGATAAGAAGGCTAGTTCCAGCAGCATCGATTAAGTATGGGTGGTAGAATGGATAGAATGGTTATAGATAGTTGAAGTATGTTCAGAAGTTGCTGAAAACAACTATGAGATTGCGATGGGGTGTAGTAACTTGTAGGAGTCTGGTAAACCAGATATGAAGGCATCAGTAAGGACCAGGGCGGTCTCGGTTCATCCGAAAGGCGGATAAGGGAAAACAAAATTTTCAGTCAGTGGCAGTAATGGAAATCAGACTATGGTAGAATTCGACTAGTTGATTGATGGGTACTCAATGCTAAATAGCGAGAAGTATCCAGTGCATAGCTTGTGGAAAGCAGTAAGTGGGTTGTGAAATAGTTGACCATGGCGGACTTCGAGGACGAAGTCTAGTTTAAGTGGGGGAGAGTTGTAATGCCTTGTTCTAAAATATTCGTTTATGGAATTTCAGAGGCCAAGGCCAGGGGCATTTTAGTCCTTTATTAATTTGGAGTTATTATTCAAGAAGTTTCCGGGTCGGGTTATGTTGTTAGAAGCGTAGGGTTTCTCGCCACCTTTCTATGGATATAAAGTTCATCAGAAACGGATCTAGAATGAAGGAGTTATGACACTTTGAAGATTTGGCAAGAATGGATCTTAAAGAGAAAATTTTGCATAGAAGACCATTCATGCATGTTTGGAACACGCGTGGGTACGCCCAGCGTAATGAGGCAGCTTGGTCGCGGATGTCCAAGGCGTACGCCCAGTGTACGCTAAAAAGTTATGAAACCCTAATTTCGGATTGAGCAGTATATAAAGGACGTTATGGTTCCAACCTTAGCCCCCATATGAGCCTCCCCAACCTCAGAAGAAACCCTAGAACGTCCCTACCTTCATTTTATGAGATCTTGACCTTAGAGAACCCATTTTGATGGATTAAAGTTTGGAAGCAAAGAGAAGAAGATTGGCAAGGAGGAACCTTTGAAGCTAGAGCTTGTAGATCTGGGATAAGTGCTTCATTTCGGACCCTTGCAAGGTAAAAAGTCTTGAGCTTGATGATTAACCTCTTAGATCGCCTTAGTGTAAGTTTATGGACCTTTTGGTCCCAAGATTGGGACTTTATGACTTAAGCTCGTTTCTAAGACCAGGGTTGCCTCCCTTAGAGTCATATGAGTCCCAGAAGCAGTAAAGTTTCAACCTTTTTGTTTCTATTAAGTCCATGCATGAGATCTAGTCCCCTTTATGGAAGTAGAAGAGTGTTTTGAGAGTTTGAGTTGGTTTGGGCCATATAAAGTCACCAAGTCAGTGACTTTATGGGTTAATGCGCGGAATTAGACTTGGATTTGAGTTGGTAGTTTCTGAATCGGGGTATTAAGAACTTATTAGAAAGTTGACTTGATGAGGTTGTACGCTGGGTGTATAAGGAGGTACGCATGGTGTACAAGCCATCAGCCAGTATGCTCAGCGTACCTAGGAGTACGCCCCGCGTACGTCGCCAGATTTGGGCCTTGAGCTGTTGGGCCTCGGTGTGGGCTTAGTTTTGGACTATAGGTCTTTGGGCCTTAGTGGGCCATCAAGAGTCAGTGTTTATGGGCTAAGTATATGTTTTGGGCTTAAGGTAAGGCCCAATAATGGGGTTGGGCCCAATGTAGCAAACTAGGCCATTAGTGGGCCTTTAGTGGGACATTGATGGACTTAGAAGAATTTAAGGTTTGGGCCTTGGTTATGACCCACAACATAGTAGGGGTAAAATAGTCATTTTACCCATCAAAAGATTTCCCTTTTGATTTAGTGTTTGACTTGTCATGATAGCCGGAGAGCAGCCGGGACAGCAGTCGGGGAGCTTTCACTCGAGTTTTCAGCCGTCAGCATTTCGAGGTGAGTTTCCTTCCAGTAGGAACGGGTCTATGGCCATAATGCCAGTCCATTTAGTTAGTAGTAGTTTCCAGACTACGGTCCGATGTAGTAGTTAGTATGTTTGAGGCCTTCGTGGCTCGGACAGGATTTATGTGTTATGTGTTCCGGGCCACGGCCCGATGCAGTATGCAGTATATGTGTGTTCATGCTAGTTGATATGTTTATGTTATGCTTTGTTCAGTTAGTCCGGACTTCGGTCCGATGCAGGGGACAAGGTCCTAGTTAGTCCGGACATCAGTCCGATGCAGGGGACAAGGTCCCAGTCAGTTTCCGGACATCGGTCCGATGCAAGGGACAAGGTCCTAATTATTCCGGACTTCGGTCCGATGTAGGGGACAAGGTCCCAGTCAGTTTCCGGACTTCGGTCCGATGCAGGGGACAAGGTCCCAGTTAGTCCGGACTTCAGTCCGATGCAGGGGACAAGGTCCCAGTCAGTTTCCGGACTTCGGTCCGATGTAGGGGGCAAGGCCCCAGTTAGTCCGGACCTC
The DNA here is from genome assembly GCF_051521515.1 of Lactuca serriola. Lineage (NCBI taxonomy): Eukaryota > Viridiplantae > Streptophyta > Magnoliopsida > Asterales > Asteraceae > Lactuca > Lactuca serriola. The sequence continues at coordinate 337,885,700 of NC_136415.1, read as the reverse complement.
GGTCCGATGCAGTGGGCAAGTCCCAGTATGTGTTTTATATGTTATTATATGGTATGTGGTAGTTTGGGGGAGCTCACTAAGCTTCGTGATTACAGTTTTTCAATTTTTGGTTTCAGGTACTCAGTTTTCAAAAGAGGAGCTCGGAGAGATTGCAGTGCACACACCATTTGTTCAGCCTGGGATGTTTATACTCTGATATACTTGACAGTTGTTACAATGTTTTGAGATAAATTGCTTATGAGTTTTAAATGAGGTTTATTGACTATGGTTTTTATTATTAGATTAAACGAAATTTTCAGACTGTGTTTTTGGGATGTTACAACAATGGAGACAGAAGTCTCTACAACCTCACCGAGGGAGGTTCTACTGACAGGGTCCTACCCATCATGCTTCGTAGGATTTCTAGGAACACGATACTGGGTCAATCAACTATCAATTGAGTCTTGGATATTAACGCCAACTCTGGCGTTAACACCGTCCGCATTCGCCAACTAGAGTCTGCTCATGAAAGGACTCTGGTCCGCAATGCAGCTCTACAAAGGGAACTTGCTGAAACTCAAGCTGAAGTTAGGGAACTTCGAGCTCAGCAAGTGAGAGCTGACAGGCGTATGAGGGACATGGAACGTCTACTGTCGGGATCATGAGCTCATGCTAGCAGTTCTCATCGCCGATAGAATCTCGACGACTCATCTTTTGGATATAACCTAGTTTATGTAAAAACTTTGGTCTAATTTCCTATCTTTGATCTGTTAGGTCTTGATCTAGTCATAGTTCTGTCAAAATTTTCCTAACTTGGCTGATGTAAGTCCTACTTCTAGGCCATTTTTCCCAAACTTGTTACATCTGTAATCCCAGTATTATTGATAGATATCTAATCAGATGGAAATTATTATCTAAATGCTATCATCTTCATTTAGTTATACTATTCATTGTGTTGTTGGAATAAGGGGAGTTAGTCCATGAGTCACTCTCATTATTCATCTATTCTTATCCGTGTTGTTATCTTTTAAACGTATAGTTAAATATGCCGCCACGCAGGAATCCCAGGCGTAACCCAAATAATGAAACACCGATACCACCACCTCCACCACCACCTCAACCTCCTCAACCACCTTCTCCATTCGATGCCACTATGTTCCAGGCAGCCTTCACAACAGCAGTAGCAGCTACTGTGTGAGCCATCAACGCTCCCGTCCCTAGTGGATCGGGAACAGGTGCACACCCCTCAAACCACGGCAAAAGCCATGGACATCCCCGAGAATGCACCTACAAGGACTTCACGAACGCCAAACCCCGAAGCTTCAATGGAACTGGTGGGGTTATGGTGTTAAGACAATGGATTGAAAAGATGGAATCAGTCTTTGAAATATGTGCTTGCCAGGAGGGCAACAAGGTCAAGTTTGCGACTTGTACCTTCTTTGACAGAGCACTAACATGGTGGAACGGCCATGTTAAGTATCTGACTATAGTGGCGGCATATTCCATCAACGGGGAACACTTGAAGGACATGCTGATGAGAGAGTACTGTCCTCGAGGTGAAATACAAAAACTCGAGCAGGAACTCTGGGGTCTACAAATGGTTGGATCCGACATATCAACCTACATAAATAGGTTCTGTGATCTGGCAATCCTATGACCTAATATGGTTGCTCTCGAGAGCAAGAAGATAGAGAGATATATCTGGGGACTGTCGCCCCAGATCCAGTCAAGTGTGTTAGCTTCCAAGCCTGTCACTTTCGATAGTGCCAAGGAGCTGGCACAATCTCTCATAGATCACGGAAAACAACAGAACCCAACAATCCCTACACCCGGACCACAAAAGGTCAACAAAAACAAGAAGGGGTAGAACAAGAGGAAAAGAGGGGCTTCACAAGAATCCTCCAAGAGACAACAACTTGTGGCAATCAATGTTGCCACGGTAACTCCCGCTGTCCTTGCGAACCCCTTACCAACAAAAACTTATGCTGGAACTCTCCTTAAGTGCAACAAATGAAACTTCCACCACCACGGACCTTGCAAGGTCATGCACTGCTCTAACTGCAACAGGAAGGGGCATACAGCCCGTTTCTGCAAGACTCCAACAGCTCAGGTCGCCCAGGTTCCTAACGCCGGTAAGGGCCAAGCTTGCTATGGTTGTGGCGAAGTAGGCCACTACAAGAGGATTTGCCCTAAAGCGGGGATGGCTGGAGGAGTAGGAAGAGTTATGGCCTTGGGCCACGAGGAAGCGGTAGCTGATCCTACGATAGTTACTGGTACGTTTCTCATCGATAACTCATAAGCTTCCATACTTTACGATAGTGGAGCAGAGAAAATTTTCGTAAGACATAAATTTGCACACCTGCTTAAACAAAAACCATGTGCATTAGATAATTCATTCACGGTAGAAATGGCTAACGGGAAAACAGAGAGTACTAACTGCATATACTGTTGGAATAGTGTCTAAGGCTGCAACTATATTAGGCAAGTATTTGACCCGGTTTTGCATGGTCCTTTTGGGTTGCCTTCACCATAGCAACTTGATAGGATGATTTATTAAGAGAGAGTAAATATTATTAGTATATTATGAGAATAATATAAAGAATAATAATATTGTTATTTGATTAATATAAGTCATAGAATTAATTGGAATTAATTTGGTGACTTAAAGTGATTAATTAAATAAGAGGGTATAAACTGTCAATTGTTTGATAGTTCAACTTTAGACTGTAAATCCATATAGATATGGATTGGGCGGATTCTAGAAGCTAATTGATAGCTCAAATCGTCCAAGAGTTATCTAAGGAATGGATTTGGATAGCCTTAAGAGAAGATTATCCAATTAGGTTTTAGGTTGTAACCCTTAAGGAGTCTACAAGTATAAATAGACCCTATGGCTAAAGGAAATCGGCACTTCATCTAAAGCATAGAAACCCTGGCCGATTTCCTCCCCTCTCCTCCCTCCCAAATCATCCTCCTTGCTATTTGGTGTTTGTAAGCCATTAGAGGAGTGACAATTGTGACTCTAGAAGCTCCAAGACAACAAATTCAACAAGGAATTCAAATGTATGATTCTAGATCTGTTTTATCATTGTTCTTATTCCTAAATAGTCATTTGAAGTCTTGGATTCAAAGCATGTTTAATTAGAAAGCCTAGATCCGAGCATTAGGGTTTTGCATGCGCACATAGGAAAGTTCTTATGGCTAAAACCCATCAGTGGTATCAGAGCCTAGCTTGGTTTTCATTAAATTGTTGCTTAATTGTCTGAAACTTAACTGCAAAATTCGATTTTTGTGTTTCTGAGTCATGGACTCGGCGAGTTCCAAAGTGGACTCGGCGAGTTGGCCTGACTCGGCGAGTCCCTTTGTGCACTCGGCGAGTCCAAGCGTCAGGAATGGCCAGATTCGGGATTTCTTCATGATTATCTTATGGAAACTTACCTTAATCATATTAGATCAACCCTAATCCGATTTTTTGATATATATGACTATAATCTTGATCTAATTAAAGATATTTATCAACTAATAAAATATTTAATTTCCTTATATGATAATTAATTAATTATTTTGATTATTTTGTTAATTATCTTGAAAGAAATCTTGAATAAATCAAATATAGATAATTAGGAAATTAATTGTTAATTGAAATTATTTGTTATTTGATCCTCCATGTTTTAAATGTTTAAAACTTGCCCTCAAGTTTTGAAATTTATATTGTGTGATTAAAAGTTTTAATTTAGACAATTTAAATTTCAAACCCTAGATTTTAAAAGGTTTAAAATACAACCCTATACTAATATGATATTACTAGAATAATATATACATATATGTATAACTAAAATGCTAGTCTTACCGTTAGTAGGCCTCATTCACGAAGCCGATCTATAAGGTGGGTATAAGGTTGTGGCCTATAAAATGGCGCTTAATGGGTGTACACTCACACCCACCGCTTGCTTGATCGGTGGAGGGTCGTTAGCCGAACGGGTAGGATAGGGCAACCTCATCCTCTCATTAAAAGTAAAATAAGTAATACAAAGTAACTACACATATTTTTAAAATTTACCAATCTTAGTTACTTTAGGAAAAGTGAATTGATGCACTCCCATGAAATTACACTTTGCACCCTTGCTAAGAAGTTAGTGGAGCGTGTGTGGTTTACCAGCATACTAATTGGTTCTAAGCAAAGGTGGCAAAGGGTGATTCATTGTTTATCATAGTTCGATGGAGCGTGTGTGGTTTACTAGCACATCGAATAGGTGATCGTTACAATGAAGGCACCATGTGAATTTGCATGGTAATTCACACCCGCTTTGTGATCCTCGGTATCCCAGTCATAAACAAGAGGGGCATATCGAGATTTAAACATGCCATTGAATAGTTTCAATGAATCTCATCCGAACCTAGGAATTCTCAATACATTTAGGTCTAATAGTTAGTTTTTTTATGGTGGAGAATTAGTGAATCGTCATTCACTTACCTTCAATTTATTTGCATGTTGGATTATGGCATCCATTTTCTAATATGTAAATGTTATTGTTGGATCCTAGCCCTAATTTTTGTTATTGGGTGATAATTAGGGATTCTTTTGTAGATGTCGAATGTAAACAACGTTGCTGCTAGTTCTTTCACGTTGATGAGCCTTTGCCAAAAGGTCACCTTCGATGGAACGAACTTTAGCGAATGGATAAGATACATTCGCACCATTGCTCGCTATGAGGATAAGGAGTATGTCCTCGATGAGAAGCTCGAGAAGATCAACCCTGAAATCGCTACTCCGACTGAAATTACCGCTTTTGAAACTCATGAGCGAGATGCAACGAAGGTACATTGCATCATGATAGCCACCATGAACTCCGAATTCCAAAAGTCCTACGAGGACATGTACCCGTACGAGATGCATCAAGACTTATTGGAGAGATACTACCAGAACGTGAGACAAGAGCATTATGAGATTTTCACCAACATGATTTCCACGATGATGGGTCATGGAGAATCTCTTACTGTGCACCTGCAAAAGATGCAAAGGTATGTCGACCGCCTTCGCAAGTTAAATGTTGACTTTGGGGAAAACTTGGCGATCGACATGGTGCTTCACTCTTTGCCTCCGATGTACAACCAATTTAGGATGACCTACCACATGAACAAAGAGGAGGTCACCCTAAGCAAACTCCAAGGTCTATTGAGGGTTGCTGAGAGCAACTTCAAAGACAAGTCTGTTGCACCAACTCCCAATCCACCCGCTGCTCCTGTCTTGGCTATTGGTCAAGGAAAGGGAAAGAAGAGGAAGGCCTCGTCTAAGAACTATCGTAAGGTTAAAGCCCGAGATGGTGCCTCTTCTAGTGGGACCAAAGTTGATCCCGCTAAGCCCTGCCCTAACCTGAAGGAGGCAGAGTGCCACCACTGCCACAAGATAGGACATTGGAAGAGAAGCTGCCCAGAGTACCTGCAAGCAATCAAGGAAGGAAAGATCAAGCCATCTTTCGCAGGTATATACACAATTAAATCTAACGATTCTAATCATGTTATTTCTTGGGTTCTTGATACCGGTGTTGGTTACCACATTTGTTCTAATGTGGAGGGACTAAGAAGAAGTAGGGATGTGGAGCAAGGAAGAATCAATCTAATCATGGGGAACAGAAGATCGTCGCCTGTGACCAAGATTGGAGTGTATTCTTTACTGCTTAGGAATAATTTGTGTTTAGATTTGAACAATTGTTGCTATTCGCCAGAAATGGCTAGAAACATCATTTCATTTCATGGTTTATTTAGACAAGGTTTTAGATTTTCTTTTAATAATGAGAATGGTTCTATTTTGGCTTATCTAAATGGTGTCTTTTACTTATAAGCTATACCATGTAATGGAATTTATGAAACTGTTATGATTGTTGGATAAAGCATCCTTGTGGCATTGTCGTCTTGGACATGTCAACAAGAAACGCATAGCCCTACTCCAAAAGGATGGAGTGTTGGAGTCATTCGACCTTAGGGAAGATGACACGTGCGAGTCTTGTTTACTTGGAAAGATGACTAAATCACCCTTCATGAGTACGTGTGAAAGGGGTGAAGATCTATTGGACTTAATACATACCGATGTATGTGGACCGTTTAGATCAACCACGAAGGATGGGAACCGCTTCTACGTGACTTTTACCAATGATTATAGTAGATATGGGTATATCTATTTAATCAAGCAAAAGTCAGAAACTTTTGAAAAGTTCAAAGAGTTCAAGAATGAAGTGGAGAATCAATTGGGCAGGAAAATCAAGATGCTTCGATCCAATCGAGGAGGAGAGTACCTAAGTCTTGAATTCCATGATTATCTCAAGGAGTGTAGAATAGTTTCGCAATTCACGCCTCTTAGGACACCGCAGTTGAATGGTGTGGCAAAAAGGCGTAATCGAACCTTATTGGATATGGTTCGCTCTATGATGAGTCGTGCTTCACTACCTATCTCTTTTTGGGGGTATGCCTTAGAGACTGCCGCGCATATCCTTAAACGAGTCCCTACTAAGAAGGTTGCCAAAACACCTCACGAGATGTGGACAGGAAAAGCTCCCTCTTTGGCACATATCAAGGTTTGGGGTTGCGAGACTTTCGTAAGACGAGATACTCACGACAAGCTCGAACCTCGAAGTGAGAGATGTATTTTCATCGGCTTCCCGCAGACATCCTTTGGATATCTCTTCTATAGACCGAAGGACAATGTTATCTTTGTTGCGAGGAGAGGAGTTTTCCGAGAGCGAGAACTCATAGGCCAAGGAGACAGTGGGAGGCAAATCGAGCTTGAAGAGATTCAAGAGTCGATAGATGAAGGAACCTCTACCGCTGGCGCTCAACCCGAGGAGGAAACTCCGGTTGAACCGATTGACGAGTCATTACCTCTTAGACGTTCTGATAGAGTTAGAGTTCATCCCCAATTTTATGGTTTTCATATTACTACCGAAGGGGACACGTATATTAGTGATGGTACACTAATAAATCTTGATGAACCTAATAGCTATAAGGAAGCCATGGCAGGCCCGGAGTCTGCAAAATGGAAAGAGGCAATGGATAGCGAGATCCAATCCATGCATGATAACCAAGATTGGAATTTGGTTGATTATGTGCCCGGACGTAAGACCGTTGGGTGCAAATGGATCTTCAAGAAGAAGACCGACGTGGATGGAAACGTACACACATATAAAGCGCGATTGGTTGCGAAGGGCTTTACTCAAACTCCCGGAGTTGACTATGATGAGACCTTCTCACCGGTTGCGAAGATTAAATCTATTAGAATGATGCTAGCTATTGTCGCATTTCATGATTATGAGATTTGGCAAATGGATGTCAAGACCGCTTTCCTTAACGGAAAGTTGGCTGAGGATGTTTACATGGCTAAGTCAGAGGGGTTTGTGGATCCGAAGCATCCGAATAGAGTGTGTAAGCTTGAGAAGTCCATTTATTGACTTAAGCAAGCGTCTCGCAGATGGAATCTTTGCTTCGATGAGAAAGTCAAAGAGTTTGGATTTGTACGAAGCGAAGACGAATCATGTGTATATGTCAAAGCCAGTGGGAGTATAGTAAGCTTCCTCGTTCTATATGTTGATGACATATTACTCATAGGAAATGACATCCCGACTCTGCAGGAGGTTAAGTCCTGGCTCGGGAAGTGCTTCGCTATGAAGGACCTCGGAGAGGCTTCTTATATTTTGGGAATAAGGATAGTAAGAGAAAGAAGTAAGAGACTAATTGGACTTAGTCAGAATACTTACTTAGAGAAAGTACTAAAACGTTTTAGTATGGAAAACTCGAAGAAGGGAGAATTACCGATACAAAGTAATGCCAAGTTGAGTAAGACTCAAAGTCCGAGTACCGAAGCTGAGATAGCAGAAATGAGCCGAGTACCATACGCTTCCGCAGTTGGCTCAATCATGTACGCTATGACTTGTACTCGACCTGATGTAGCCTTCGCTTTGAGCATGGTTAGCAGATATCAAGGGAATCTTGGCATAGCACATTGGATTGCAGTGAAGAATATCCTTAAGTACCTTCGGAGGACGAAGGAATGGTTCTTAGTCCTCGGAGGGAGTGATGACTTGAAGGTGCGAGGGTATAGTGACGCCAGTTTTCAGACCGACAGGGACAACTACCGTTCGCAGTCGGGCTGGGTCTTTACCCTGAACGGAGGAGCAGTGACATGGAGGAGTTCCAAGCAGGAAACCATAGCTGATTCAACGTGCGAATCAGAGTACATTGCTGCGAGCGAAGCGTCGAAGGAGGCAATATGGCTGAAGAACTTCATCGGTGATCTTGGAGTTGTACCTGCCATAAAGGAGCCCATGGAGATTTTCTGTGATAACGAAGGAGCGGTTTCCTTGACCAAGGAACCGAGGGATCATGGTAGATCACGTCATATCGACAGAAAATATCACTTCATTAGACATCGTGTAGAAGAAGGACAACTCGTAGTGAAGAGGATATCATCAGAAGATAACCCAGCAGATCCGCTTACGAAGGGACTGAGTAGGGTTAAGCACTTGCAGCATGCTAGGAGTATTGGGCTGAAGGATGATATTAGCATAGATTAGATAGTATTAGAAACGTGTAATAGATAAATGTAATTAACATTTGATGATTAAATAAAGGAGTTTTATTTATGAGTAATGTTACTATCTTATGTTAATTGTTTAACTATTGTTTCACTTTGCATGTTTTGACTTCCAGAATAATTGAGTTTATTAGGAATAATCGAATTATTCGAATTGTCCACAATCGTTCATATGTTGGAAGTAGATATGAATGAAGATTGTCATGAATTGGTGTGTAGATTGTCTAAATGGTGTTAGACATAGCAAAGGGTTGTTGCAACGTTCATGAGTGCTTATGAACTAGTTTTGAGCATTGGAACAAACCCGTGCTTGCTGGAATCACCTTATGGAATATGATATAAAAGGGTGATCGCAAGACGATAATATCATATAGTCTTAAAACCTAGATATATGGTTTGTTATTTGTTAATTGATTGTACATTGATAATACGAAAACGCATCAGTAACTCGGTGTTATAAAACGCATTGTTGTGTATAGTTGGTTAATGAATAAGTAAATGCATATAAGTCGAAGTTTATCTGTAACTTTTATCTAAGAAGGTAAAAGCGATATCTCGGCCGCTCGATGATTTGATTTGACTTATGTGTCTTGCCCAGTCAGAACTGAATTGATGTGTTCGATTAAGTTCTATGTCAAATAAATCCGAGATAGAGAAACCTAAATGCTTGACTAACCATTCCATAGGATTGTCAGCATGATATCTAACAGAGGACTGAACGATCCCTTATCTAAAGGACAAGATTGATTAGATCAGAGTTTGACAGCGTCTTTGAGAGCTACGATTGCAAACCGAATTGTACTTGTGCATATAGTTACTAAACTTATCCAAGTGGGAGACTGTTGGAATAGTGTCTAAGGCCGCAACTATATTAGGCAAGTATTTGACCCGGTTGTGCATGGTCCTTTTGGGTTGCCTTCACCATAGCAACTTGATAGGATGATTTATTAAGAGAGAGTAAATATGATTAGTATATTATGAGAATAATATAAAGAATAATAATATTGTTATTTGATTAATATAAGTCATAGAATTAATTGGAATTAATTTGGTGACTTAAAGAGGTTAATTAAATAAGAGGGTATAAACTGTCAATTGTTTGATAGTTAAACTTTAGACTGTAAATCCATATAGATATGGATTGGGCGGATTCTAGAAGCTAATGGATAGCTCAAATCGTCCAAGAGTTATCTAAGGAATGGATTTGGATAGCCTTAAGAGAAGATTATCCAATTAGGGATTAGGTTATAACCCTTAAGGAGTCTACAAGTATAAATAGACCCTATGGCTAAAGGAAATTGGCACTTCATCTAAAGCATAGAAACCCTGGCCAATTTCCTCCACTCTCCTCTCTCCCAAATCACCCTCCTTGCTATTTGGTGTCTGTAAGCCATTAGAGGAGTGACAATTGTGACTCTAGAAGCTCCAAGACAACAAGATCAACAAGGAATTCAAAGGTATGATTCTAGATCTGTTTTATCATTGTTCTTATTCCTAAATAGTCATTAGAAGTCTTGGATTCAAAGCATGTTTAATTAGAAAGCCTAGATCCGAGCATTAGGGTTTTGCATGCGCACATAGGAAAGTTCTTATGGATAAAACCCATCATATACATAGGTTGTACTTTAACTTTAGATGGCCATACTTTCAAGATAGACCTCATGTCGGTCCCAATTAAATGTTTCAACGTTATCATCGACATGGATTGGTTGAGTCTTCTTTGCGCCGACATCATGTGCTTTGAAAAAGCAGTTCGTCTTAACCTTCCTAACAACGAAACCTTAGTTATCTATGGCGACAAACCTAGTACGAGCCTTCGCATCATTTCGTGCATCCAAGCCCAGAAGTGCTTGCGAAAGGAATATCATGCATTCCTTGTACACATCGTCGATACGAGTCAAGAGGTGAAAGACATTCAGAAAATCCCCGAAGTACGCGACTTTCCCGACATCTTCCCAGAAGAACTTCCTGGATTATCACCACAACGCCGAGTCGAGTTCAGAATCGACTTAGTGCCAGGAGCTACTCCCGTAGCCAAATCTCCTTATCGTCTAGCACCGGCCGAGATGCAGGAACTTTCCAGTCAGCTTAACGAACTTCTCAAGAAGGGATTCATTAGGCCAAACTTCTCACCATGGGGAGCACCGGTCTTGTTCGTCAAGAAGAAAGATGGATCGGTTCGTATGTGCATCGACTATAGAGAACTCAACAAGTTTACCATTAAAAATCGTTATCCTTTGCCCCACATTGACGATTTATTTGATCAACTCCAAGGAGCCAACTACTTCTCGAAGATAGATCTACGATCCGAATATCACCAACTACGAGTGTTAGAGGAGGATGTTCCCAAGACAGCCTTCCGAACTCGTTATGGACACTACGAGTTTGTAGTGATGCCGTTCGGATTAACTAACGCGCCCGCAGTATTAATGGATCTGATGAATAGGGTTTGTCGTCCTTACTTGGATCAGTTCGTCATTGTTTTCATTGATGACATACTTATCTACTCTCGAAGAAAGGAGGAACATACTCAACATCTCCGTAGAGTCTTAGAAACATTACGAGCAGAGAAGCTCTATGCGAAGTTCTCCAAGTGCGAATTTTGGATCCGACGAGTTGAATTCTTGGTCCATGTTGTTAGCGAAGAAGGAATACACGTGGACCCTTAAAAAATCAAGGCCATTGAGAACTGGTCAGCACCAAAGACACCTACAGAAATTCGTCAATTTCTAGGTCTCGCTGGCTACTATCGCAGGTTCATTCAGAACTTCTCCCGCATAGCGAAACCTCTTACAACACTAACCCAGAAGGGCGTGGCCTTTGACTAGGAAGAGAAGCAAAAGAGAGCGTTCCAAACGCTCAAACGAGCCTCGTGCACTGCACCAATACTATCCTTCCCGAAGGGATAGAAGACTTCGTTGTCTATTACGAAGCATCAAATCAAGGACTCGGATGTGTTCTGATGCAGCGAGGTAAAGTCATAGCCTATGCCTCGAGACAGCTGAAGACACATGAGGTTAACTACACCACCCATGATCTTGAGCTAGGAGCAGTTGTGTTTGCTCAGAAGATCTGTAGACACTACCTGCATGGTACAAAAAGCATGATCTTTACAGACCACAAGAGTCTACAACACATTTTCGACCAAAAGGAGCTCAACATGAGACAACGACGGTGGGTCGAGCTACTCAGTGATTACGAGTGTGAAATTCATTATCAACCGGGTAAAGCCAATGTAGTAGCCGACGCCCTAAGTCAGAAAGAATATGTTGGTCGAAGAGTCAAATCTTTGACTCTATCTATCCATTCACACTTGTCCATGCAAATTAAGGAGGCTCAACTCGACGCTTTGAACCTGCAAACTGATGGGATTTGTACAAACAGTCCTATGTGTACATGCAACCCTAGCATTGGATCTATGGTTTCACTATTAGATACACAACATTATGAACACATAATAAAACCCTAATTCTAGCATATAAGTAATCATATTAACAAAATAATAGGTTTATAATATTACCTTGATTGTTATGTAGCAATAACAATCCCAAATCTCCTTGTATTGACTTTGGAAGGCTTAGAGTCACAAGTGTCACTCCTCTAATGGTTCACAAACACCAAGAGCAAATGGAGAAGCAAGAGAGAGAGGGAAGAGGTATAAAATTCGTTTCTAGGAACCCTAGACAAGGCATGGACGAATTTTTATGGCCTTAGGGTTATTTATATAGGTGTAGAGATTAGGTTTCAGTCATTATCCTTATCGAGTTGCTTGCCCACCAAGCAACCATAAGATAAGCCTTGAAAACCCTTATCTTTTATCCTTTGGACGATTTCAAGGATCCTTATCTCCTTGAATTCGTTCAACCCATATTTATTATAACCATTACCATACTTTGTAACTATCACATAATTACAATTCAGCCCCTCTAGTTTAATTAATTACATTTGATCACAAAATTAATTCTTAATTAATTATTGACCAATATTAATTAAACAAATATGATTTCTCCTTTAATATATTATTCTTATAACATATTAATAAATCATAATAACCTCTCTCTTTATTTATTTCTCCAATCAAGTTGCTTTGGTGAAGGCAACCCAAAAGGACTATGCACCATCGGGTCAAGTACATACCAAAATAGTTATGGACTTAGACACTAATCCAACAGTCTCCCACTTGGATAAGTCTAATAACTATTATGCGTATGACTTCAGATCATGATCTGCAATCGTAGCTTTCCAAAGCCGCTGTCAACTCTGATCCTATCATATATGTGTGTCCTTAGATAAGGGATCATATATTCCTCCATTCTAGATATCATATGAGATATGATTTCAAATCATTCTCTTTGTACTATATCTCGATTTCCGATTTATGACGACTGACTAATTGAACAAATCAAATTAGCCCTAGCCCGGCCAAGCATTTACGTTTGTCATCACAAAATCATCGAGGGGCCCAACGGTATCGCTTTTATCCTTCTTTGGATAAAAGGAACGGATAAACTTTGATACAATGCTCACTTGCACTCACTCACCAAATCACACACAACAATATGTTTTATAACACCAAGTTACTAGTGCGTTTACATATTATCAATGTGCAACGAATTCGCAAGATACAACTCACACATCTCGGTTTCAAGAATATAAGATGTTATCGTCTCACCAATCACCCGTGATACAATTCATGGAGTGATCCAAGTGAGTGTGGGTTTAATCCAATGCTCAAATTCATATTCATAAGCACTCATGAACGTTGCAGCAAACATTCGCTTATGTCTAATGCTCTTTAGACAATCCACACACCAATTCACGACAGTCTTCATTCATATCTACTTCCAACATATGAATGACTGTGGCTCGTTCGAATAATTCGATTATTCTTAATAAACTCAATTATTCTGGAACTCAAAACATGCAAATGTGAAACACAAGAATAATACTAATCCCATATGGCCTCAAACCTTTGAGTATAAATAAAACACCTTTTATTTATCACCAAATTGATTACTCATTATTTGTCGTTTCGGGTAATCAACTTCTTACTTGAATTACAATAGTTGTCCCATGCTCCTAGCATGCACACAATGTTTACCTATGTTTCTTACTTTGTGAAATAGATCACATTGAACACATTTCCAATCATTCTCATTTCACAACTCCAAATCCTTTTCATAAGTGAAAGAATATCAAATTCTTGCTACTTATAGAATATGCTAGATTCTAACATTCTATGCAACTTATACTTTCGTAATGTTACTGCACAAAAGTCACAAAGACTATTGCCAATGATATTACAAAGTCTTTTATCGGAAATTGTTACAAGACAATTCCTTAGATATGATGTCTCTCACTCAAAGTACATTCCTTTGAACATCCTTTTGCATAAAAGTTTCTAATCTAGTCATAGATTATCAATATTCAATTCCCAATGTGGATACATTTCCATATTTTCCATATGACAACTTATTCTTAATGGAATCTTATCTATTCCTAATAATGTCGATATGGTCCATCCAATATGAAAACATTTCCATATCTTCCAATACTATACTTCCAACTACTCACAAGCAACCAATCCTCATCGAACTTGGATTGTCCTTTGATAGTTGTTTAATTATTTTAGTCTAAACCGATTCTAGTCATTTTTCCCTCTAAATGCGCTAGACATTTAGAAAATTTTAGAATGGTCAAACATTAAATCATTTGCAATCGATCCTATACTCGAAGCGTATGGGACACGACGCATAATGTTTTATTTGCTATGTTCTCAAAATTCGAATTGTGAAGAGGAATGTCGTAATCATAATCGAAAATTTAATAACACACTATTTACCTATGACTAAATTTATTAACATTTCTCAACCTAATCCTTTAGATTTGAAATGAAGCATAATATTCTCTCCCTAAATTATACCAAAACAACATTACAACCCTTAGGACTTTGCAAGGTATAACTCTTGTTTTCTATAATTAATATTGCCAACTTGCAATAGGTGCCTTAATAATCATATAATCATAACTTTTATGCTCCCACTATCATGATGATTATTATAAACATAACACTTATGCTCCCACTAGCTTCGACATGTATTCAGAAACAGCTTAACTTTCAGAAAAACAATGCTTATTGAATTTCTTAAGTTCATGTTTCTCATACTTAGTGCTTTGATAATCTTTTATCAAGGCTTCTTGAACTTATACACCTTTGCCTTCGATAGTTCATATGTGTGTCTAAACACTTAAGACTAATTGCCAAACCTCACAATTCAAATTATGGAAAGGGATACCGTAACCATAATCGAATTCGAGAATGCAATTTTACAACCACTATCTTCTTAAAATCTTTCTTAGTGAAAGCATTTCCTCACAATCATTTTCATGAAGGAGGAAATCTTATGACACTTAGATTTAAACGGTGTATTTGTTCCTATCCATGTGAATTTGTTAAAAACAAAGTTTACGACAAATTCAAACTCATATGGATCGAACTTTCTTATTCTCGATTTCTTGCCTTATGGTAGCACAGCTGCCCACCATGTCTTCCAAGTCGTTAAGCAGCTCGCCTTTTCTTATCACTGTACTTTCCATTGATCAAGGTCCTTGCCTTTTATGCATTCAAATGAGAACTCATAGGATTCACATGCATAATTAACTCGATTGGATTGGCACGGAAACAAAATAATGTCAACACGATAGGTTGTAAACCTCAACTCGTGTGCTAGTGATGATCGATACGGTTTATTTGATTTGTTCTTGAAACCTCTCAAGACCATTAAGGCTCCCACTGACTCCTTGACATATAAGATTCTCTTGTCAACAACCATTTCTTGACAAACAAATATTCAAGAGTTAGTGTAGCTTTTATCAAACACTTCATAAATTGGTCCTAGTTGGTCTTTGTCTTATCCAAGACATCACAACTTTCCACATTTGATGAATGTTATAAACCTTGTTAATACTTATCACTCAATTTCACAATCTTAACTCTAAGACTTGTTTTTGGAACAAAGTATGATTGACTTCTTGATTTAACCATTTCTTTAATTCTTGATTCCTCTTCTTAGACATACAATTGTACTAAGACTCACTTAGAGGATCAATTGAGATATGGTTCTTAATCATTAAGACCCATCATAAAGCATAAAAGGTACTCTCCGTTCTTCTTAGAATGGAGAAACTTTTATCTTTCTGCCTACTTGATTCTTCTTATTCGTTCTACTATTGATTTAAACCTTTTTTTCAATCAATCTAGAATTACACTTAATCTTGTAAGTATAATCACATTTACTCTTATGGTGGACTTGATCAACACGCAACTTTGTGTGCTCGATCTCCTAGTCCTTCACTTGACACTTTGTCAATGAATTAGTCTAATTTCCAAATGTGAAATTTCTCATTCATCGTGCAACCAAGTTGCACGATTCCAAGTTTCTGTCCAATTGAAACTTGGGCGATGAGAAACTCTCCCTATTTGGTAAATTCTCGACTTTCCATAAATAATATAATAAGAACCAAATCCATTATTGCTAATAATAGAAACATCCAAACATCAATTTTTCATATACGCCATTGCAAGGATAAATAAATAATATAAAATCAAAATTTATTTTATTGCAGAAAAAATTTTGTCCTTACAATGCAATTCATTGAAAAACTATGCTAATACATCTTTCTTAGCAATCTAATTCTAACTCTAAGTAGTAGCTCAAGAATCTAATCTTCGAGAAATGCGATCGAAATCCATTCCTTCACGGTTAGATTTTGCTCACTTCTTCCCTTAAGCTTCCTTTCTTTTCTTCGATCCTACAAAATATCAATTGTAATCTTATCACATTATGTATTAAGAATCTAGAATAGAAGCTTAAAAGAGTTAGTCAATGGATTTTACCTAAAGCAAAGCCATACGTTTTGACTCTCCCATCTCTTAGATCTCTTAGGTAAATAGGGCAGCTTTGTCTCCAATGCCCTTTCTCTTGGCAATAACAGCAAATTGACTCTTTTGGAACATGACATGGAACTACTTCAGACATTGCCTTTCTCTTATGATCAAACCTTTCGATCATAGCATATCTTTCGTTGCCATTATCTATATCCATAGAGGTCTTGAAGGCAGATTCACCAATCAACTTTGCTTTTCTATTGCGCCAAACCATTGCAGATTCAGCAGCAATAAACATATATGTGAGATCTATAAGGGTCACGTCGTGGTTCATCTTATAGTACTCTCTTACGAACTCACTATACGAGTTAGGAAGTGACTGAAGAACCCAATCAACAGCCATTTCCTCACAGACAACGGATCCCAACATTCTTAACCTATCAATGTGTGACTTCATCCCTATGACGTGTGCACACACCGACTTTCCTTCTTTATGTTTACTTGCCAACAGGGCTTGAGTGATCTAGAACTTTTCAAGCCTTCGAACTTGTGGGTTAGGGAGAATAATCGGAGGAGGAGGAGGAAGTGAAGTACGATCTCTTGTTCCTCGATCGAATCGTGGAATATCATCTTCATGTGGAAAGCTTGTTCCACGGGATTTGGGAAGACCATAGTTGTCGAACTTTGACATCTACAAAACGGGAGAAAACGAATTCAAGTTAGTTGATTGATTGAGTCCTTAGTAAATCACCCAAATGAGTTACTAAGGCTAGGACCCAACACAATATTCTACAACTCGGGAGAGGGATGTCGTAACCCTAATTGCAGAATATTTGAAGGTAAGTGAATGACGATTCACTAATTTCCACCACGAAAAACGAAAAAGAATTTAAGTTTTAAATCTATGAAAACTCCTAGATCCTTTGAGATTCATTGAACTTTCAATGGCATGTTTAAATCTCGATATGCCCCTCTTGTTTGTGACTGGGATGCCGAGGATCACAAAGAGGGTGTGAATAACCATGCAAACTTACATGGTGCCCTCACATGTTACAGTCATCTATTCGATGTGCCGGTAAACCACACACGCTCCACCGAACTATGACAAACATTGAGTCACCCTTTGCTACCTTCACTTAGAACCATTTAGTGTGCCGGTAAACCACACACGCTCCACTAACGTCTTCGCAAGGGTACAAAGTGTAATTTCATGGAATTGCATCAATTCACTTTTGCCTAAGTAACTAAGATTGGGAATTTGTGAAAACATTTAGTTACTTTTATACTTTATTTTACTTATAATGGAAGGTTTCGTCCTATCCTACCCGTTCGGCTAACGACTCTCCACTGGTCAAGAGTGCGGTGGGTAAGAGTGGATACCCATTCAATCGCCATTTTATAGGCAATTTCCTTAAACACCCCTTATAGACCAGCTTCGTGAATGACGCCTACTAACGGTAAGACTGACTTTTACTTATACATATATATAATGTTAGACTTTTAATGTTATATATAGTATAGGGTGTGTTTTACACTTTAAAATACTAGGTGGTCAAATATAACAATTATATTTTTAATTGTAAACCAAAACTTTTATGGATTTATTAAACTTCTTTTAATTATACACCTTAATTAATTAATAAAACCATAAGGGTGTAATTTGAACTTTTTCAAAACAATACTAGGGTTTTAGAATTTAACATGCTAATTAAACTTGTAATCAACTTTTAAATTCCAAAACTTGAGGGCAAGTTTTGAAACTTTTCAAAACAATTTAGTTTTAATTTGTCTTAAAAATTTTCGAATTTATGACATTTTAATTAAAAAAATTTAAATATTAAAACTCTCGATTTAATAATTATCTTGAGTTAGACTATTAATTTAATTATTAAATCATAAGGGATTATCTAAATCATGAGGATAAGTACCATTTATACATTTAAGATATCCTAATCCCTTAATTATCTCTCTAGATTTCCAAATTATGGTTAGGATAATGCAAAATCTATAATTACCATATATAACAACTAGAGGATAATTACAAGATATGGGATAATCCAAATCCCTAAAACTTAGGATCTTATCTTGGGGAGGAGGCAAAATTCGAAAATCAAGGGATTAAAACAAACCCTAGATTTCAAAATTTAAGGGTTTAAGGAAAGGATTTGAAGATCTTATTCAAACTCTTGCAAATTAGGGTTTGCAAACCCTAATCTTGAAATACCCTAGCCTCCTAGGGTTTATTGGCAATAAACCCTAATGTGTCAAGTTCATACAATTGAATAAACTAATTGAAAAGAAGTTAACCAAAGGCTCTGATACCACTGATGGGATTTGTACAAACAATCCTATGTGTACATGCAACCCTAGCATTGGATCTATGGTTTCACTATTAGATATACAACATTATGAACACATAATAAAACCCTAATTCTAGCATATAAGTAATCATATTAACATAAGAATAGGTTTATAATACTACCTTGATTGTTATGTATCAATAACAATCCCAAATCACTTTGTATTGACTTTGGAAGGCTTAGAATCACAAGTGTCACTCCTCTAATGGTTCACAAACACCAAGAGCAAATGGAGAAGCAAGAGAGAGAGGGAAGAGGTATAAAATTCGTTTCTAGGAACCCCAGACAAGGCATGGACGAATTTTTATGGCCTTAGGGTTATTTATATAGGTGTAGAGATTAGGTTTCAGTCATTATCCTTATCTAGTTGCTTGCCCACCAAGCAACCATAAGATAAGCCTTGAAAACCCTTATCTTTTATCCTTTGGACGATTTCAAGGATCCTTATCTCCTTGAATTCGTTCAACCCATATTTATTATAACCATTACCATATTTTGTAACTATCACATAATTACAATTCAGCCCCTCTAGTTTAATTAATTACATTTGATCACAAAATTAATTCTTAATTAATTATTGACCAATATTAATTAAACAAATATGATTTCTCCTTTAATATATTATTCTTATAACATATTAATAAATCATAATAACCTCTCTCTTTATTTATTTCTCCAATCAAGTTGCTTTGGTGAAGGCAACCCAAAAGGACCAAGCACCATCGGGTCAAGTACATACCAAAATAGTTATGGACTTAGACACTAATCCAAAAAAAACGTGACAGGTGAATCCCTTAGAGGGATGGATAAGAACTTGGAAGTTAAGGGTGGCGGAGCCTTATACCTCATGGATCGAATCTGGACACCGAAACACGGTGGCTTCAGAGACTTGGTCACGACCAAGGCTCACAACACTCGTTATTCCGTGCACCCGGGATCAAATAAGATGTATCTGGATCTCAAAAAGTTATACTGGTGGCCTAACATGATAGTAGATATTGCTACCTTCGTAAGTAAGTGCCTTACTTGCGTGACGGTAAAGGTCAAATACCAGAAACCCTCCGGTCTTGTACAGCAACCGGAGATACCAGAATGGAAGTGGGAGCAGATCACTATGGACTTCATAACCAAGTTGCCCAAGACAACGGGTGGACTTGATTCCATATGGGTCATCTTCGATAGGCAGACCAAGTCTGCACACTTCTTTCCAATCAAAGAAACAGACAAGATGGAGAAACTTACAAGATCTTACATTAGGGAGATTGTAAGACTGAACGGTTATCTATTATCTCGAACAGAGATAGTAGATTCACTTCGAGGTTCTGGCAGTCACTACAAAATTCTCGAGGAACTAGGCTGGACATGAGTACATCCTACCATCCACAGACCGACGGGCAAAGTGAGAGAACTATCCAAACCTTAGAAGATATGTTGTGAGGCTGTGCGATTGACTTTGGGAAAGCATGGGATACTCATTTACCCCTTTTCGAATTTTCCTACAACAACAGTTATCATACGAGCATAAAGGTAGCTCCATTCGAGGCCCTCTATGGCCGAAAGTGCAGATCCCCTCTATGTTGGGACGAGGTGGGTGATACCCAGTTAGCTAAGGGACGAGTTCCCGAAAGCACTCTCACAGGTCCGGAGATCATTCGGGAAATGACATAGAAGATCATTCAAATTCGTGAACGATTGAAAGCCTCTAGACACCGACAGAAAAGCTATGCTGACAAGCGAAGGAAACCGTTGGAATTCTAGGTGGGCGACCGAGTTCTACTGAAGGTCTCACCCTAGGAGGGCTTGATACGCTTCAGAAAGCGTGGGGAGCTCAATCCAAGATACGTAGAGCCTTTCGAGATCCTTGCCCGAAACGGCCCCGTAGCTTACAAACTCAATATACCGCGCGAACTCAGTAATGTACATCCTACCTTCCACGTCTCGAAGTTGAAAAAGTGTCTATCCGATGAGACTCTTGTTATTCCACTCGACAAGATCGAGATCAACGAGAGCCTCAACTTCGTGGAGGAATCAGTAGAGATCATGGACCAAGAGGTCTAGCAAACAAAGCAGAGTCGTAACCCGATAGTGAAGGTTTGCTGGAACGCCAAACAAGGACCTGAATTCACTTGGGAATGAGAGGATCAGATGAAACTAAAATATCCTCATCTTTTCGCTTAGTTATTTGTAACTTCTCATTTGCTTAAATTCTAATTTCGGGACGAAATTCCTTCTAACGGGGGGGGATGATGTGACAACCCAAAATTTCCATTTGGTACAAACATTATCAAGTCAATAGAAGTTAGAACAGTCGCAGTAAATTTTCAGGCTTTTCCGTATAAGTTTGAGTATTTCAGGATTTACACTTAAGGAGATATCACGAGAGTGGATGCACTAGGGTTTTCTGCAACTCTGTTATTCCAAAACCCTATGATATTAGAGTTCATTTCGTGAATAAAATATTTTTTGCCAAAAATCCCAGGAC
This sequence comes from Lactuca serriola, assembly GCF_051521515.1. Lineage (NCBI taxonomy): Eukaryota > Viridiplantae > Streptophyta > Magnoliopsida > Asterales > Asteraceae > Lactuca > Lactuca serriola. The sequence goes on along the minus strand of NC_136415.1, from coordinate 337,864,407 downwards.
TATATATAGAATTCTGAGCCATATTTATTCATTAGTTACATTTCCAACTAGAGAAAAGTTATTTTCTGTCTCACGGATCTTCGGGTTTTCATTCCAAATCGTGAGTACCTCTCTCTAGTTGTATTATATGGCTTACTTTATGCTTATTAACGTAGAATTCATAACAAAACAACATGATTTAAGAGTTCACGGCCCAAGAAGTTCTTGATTTACTCCTAGTTAATTTAAGGACCTTAAATCACCAAAAACCCATCCCCATGAGAGATTACGGCCGTAATCTCTAAGGGAAATGGTCCCAGGGCCGTGAACTCCTCAAAGGAGTGTATTTAAGCCCTAAACCCTTCCAAGGATTAATCCATCAAGTAGGAATGCTTCTAGGGATCATTTAGAACTCTAAAACACCAAATGACATAAGGCCTAGGAGCTTACGACCGGAAACTCAAGGGTTTACGACCGTAAACTCCTTGTGTGAGGTTTATTGGAGAGTAAACTCATGTATGGGGTCCTTTGGAACCCTAAACCCACTAGCCTTGTCCTACAACAACTTAGATGCAATCCTTAGGGCTTATAACACTTATATAAAGTGTTTATCATGTTCTAGGATGTCTTAACATTTTCAATTAGTAGTTTAAGACTAATTGGGTGCATATATGTGTGTGATTATATGTTCTTTAGGATCATAGTGTGTGTACAAGTCCTCACTTGACACCTAACAATCCTACACCGTTCAGTTCATCCAAACCACCATCTTCAGGTGAGTTCATACCCATTAATCAATGTTTTAAATGATTTTAAATGCTTTAATGGGGGGGAATACAAGTAGAAAACAACATGTTACTAAATCAATCATAGGTATTTATAACTGTGTTTTCATCCAACTGATTTCACATGCTTCAAAATGTGATGTATGAGATGGTTTTGTATCTTAAAAATACCATGTTATCAAAAGTATTACGTTTGAAATGTTTATTAAAATGACATCAAGTCATTGTTAATTATTGTTCAAAACTTTTAGATGTCTTACAAAACCATTTTTACCTTCTTGAACAAAACTATATCTATACACTTATGTTCTTATATATGTATTGATGTTATCGTTTTCAACCTTCATTCAGTTTCCCACACTCTTGTGTAGCAAGGGTGTATAAATGATACCAGAGTCAGTTCATTCATGATTCTATACTATACATTACATGTTACATGAATACGTCTACATCGATACGCTTACATGAATACATTTACATATATAGATTTATTTGTACACACTTACATGGATACTTGTACCTAGATTCACTAGGATGATATACTAGTACATTATGTGTAAATTGTCCTGCCTATCCCAGTTCAACCGGATGTCTAGATGGGACTAACCATTCCGGAACCCACCTGTTAGCAACAGTGGTAGATGAACATCTACGGATGCCTACGGTTATTACTTATATTAGGGGTACCTTTATGGGACTAACCATTCCTTTAGCCTACTGTTCGCTACAGAGTTAAATGACCATCTACGGATGTCTACGGTTAATACTTGTATTAGGAGTACCTTTACGGTACTAACCTATCCTTAAACCTGCTGCAGCTACAGAGGAAAATTGAACAATCTATGAATGTTCAAAGGTTATACATTTTCGCTAGTTGCGATGTCGTGTTGATCCTAATACAAAAGGACAACACTTACATGATTCTATTTTTCCTATTACTTTATTTTGTGATACATTCATATAAATGATGAGTTAGACTAAGTACTATTAGTAATACTAAAAAAGAAGGAAAAACAATCGTTGTTATAGCAAAACATTCGGGTCTTGGTAGATGACTACATTTCATACTAGTAGGAAATATGGGATTTTCTAGGGTTTTCATACTTATATCAATTGTTTCATTCAAAGATTTACATGGCATACATAACAGCTTTCCAAAACAAGACAATGACACTTAAATACTTATGAATTCACCAGCTTTAGGCTGATACTCTCTTTCAAAATAACTTGTATTCTCAGGTCACCAGTAGACAGGTACTATGGCCAGGTTTTGAGAAGACGGAGCACAGACAAGACTCGTCTATTATTTTGATTACATATTTTTGTGTCTTATTACAATGAAAGAACACACATGTATTAAAACTTTACTTTTAATGCAATGGATGATGTTGTTGCTTGTTTACTACTTTACACTGTTGTGATACTATACATGACGTCCTCCACCCCGGAACGTTTCCGTCATTCTTGGTTTTGGGGTGTGACATCTTTGCTCAACAATCATCCTATCTAGTCACCAGTGTGAAGGCAACCCAAAAGGACCATGCACAATCGGGTCAAGTACATACCAGAATAGTTATGGACTTAGACACTAATCCAACAGGTTTCTCCTCCTGAAGGTGCTTGGCGAATTTTTAAGTTCTCTTTAGGTGAAATTAAGCCGGCTGTTATCCATTTGCCACTTCATCTAGAAAACTATCAACCATTGACTTTTAAAAGAAAAGAACCTTTGATTAATGTTTTGAATAATCCTGCCAAAAAAGACCATGTTGACTGAGTACTTCGTTGAAAATACTACAAATAAATTAGCATAGAATCTTAATCTTACATATTCTTAGTTTCCAGATCAGTTTGTGTGGAAACCAGCAACAAAATATGGTCACCTAGACAAATAGGAGATTTAATAGGTCGCATTGTTATTGCTCATCCAAGTGAAGGCGAAAGGTATTATCTTAGGATTCTGTTATCGAAAGTTCGTTGTCCCAAATCATATGATGACTTGAAATGTGTCAACGGTGTGAGAGTTGCAACTTTTCGTGAAGCTGCTTTGTTACGTGGCTATTTACTTGATGACAACACTCAACAACAATGCTTAGAAGAAGCATCAACATTTCACATGCCATATGAACTACGTAGACTTTTTGCAACACTTTTAGTTTATACATGTCCAAACAATCCTCGACAGTTGTGGACATGTTTTGAAGATTCAATGTTAGAAGATATCTTAAAATGTAATAAGGAAACACATTTTCAGAGTAGACACTATGCATTTCACCAGATTGATTGCTTTTTACAATCGATGGGAAAGCGTCTTCGTGACTTTAATGTGTTGCCAAATGACTATGATAATTCGCTTTTTGAAGACCAAACAAGAGAAATTAAAGTAGAAAAAAGTATTCATGTTTATGAGGAAGATTTAATGGCTATGCATACTCTTAACAAAGAACAACAACTTGCTTTTAATACGATAATTAGGAGAGTTGATTCTAATAAACCTGGTGCTTTTTTTTAATTTATGGTCTAGGTAGTACTGGAAAAACATTTCTATATAGAGCCTTGTTAACTAAAATAAGATCTGAAGGACATATTGCTTTGGCTACAACAACATCGGGTATCGCTGCGTCTCTGCTTCCGGGAGGTAGAACGGGTCATTCCAGATTTAAAATTCCACTTGATGTGGTTGATAGTGCGTCCTGTAGTATTAGCAAACGAAGTTCTTTAGCAGTATTGATTAAAAGCTGCAAACTTATCATATGGGATGTGGCTCCATTGGCAAAAAAAACAGCAATACAGGCTTTGGACTCTTTACTTCAAGATTTAATGGATTCACGACATGTTTTTGGAGGTAAGTGTCACACCCCGAAACCGAAGGCGGAAACGTTCCGGGGCGGAGGACGTCATGAAGTATCATAACCAATGTACATAGTAAGCATAGTAAACACAAAACATTACATTACATAGATTCATTACATTTGTTTGAAAGTAAAGTAATACAAGTATTGTAGTTACATAAGTTAATCAAAATAAGACAAGACTTCCATACGCTCCGACTTCTGCAAAAGAACGCGGGATACCTGTCTAGGGAGAACCTGAGAATACAAGCAGTTTAAAAATCAGCATAAAGTTGGTGAGTTCATAAGCTGTTTGTTTTTGTAAAAAGATTATGTTTCCTTTGGTTTTCTGAAAAGTTGTTATCCAAGAAAATCCCATATTTTCTTATAAAGACAGTTTAGTTAAAGTTCTGAATTTATGTTAAATACAACAGTAGATAGTTTAATAAATAAAACTATATATTGAAAGATCCACTGGGAATACCATCCAGTACAACAGTAGGTAGTTTCAATATATAAAACTATAGATTAAAGAAGATATAGATTCAAAACCATTGGGAATACCATCCAGTAAAACTATAGATTAAGAGAAGATATAGATTCAAAACCACTGGGAATACCATCCAAAAAAACTATATATTAAAAACCATGGGAATTCTATCCCGCACTAGATATAAAATCCATGAATAAACTATATTAATACGTATTGTGAGTCGGATAACCATGCTAATATGACAACGAGACCTCCTTGACGTTCTTTAAGCGTCGGACGATATCTAGAATTTGTCACCCCAGGCGTGCCCGCCTAACTGTAGGTAGCAGTTTAGGTGTGGGATTGTCAGTCTCGAATAGATCTATTCACAAATTCCACGCCCTCCCTCCAGGAGAGTCTGGTTAGACTTCTGGGGAGGATTTACTGATGACCCAAAGGGTTTAATGAAGATAATCTCATAAGCTAGTATTAAATTATTCACGGTGTCCTCGTTCGTTATCAAACACACTAATCGTTTTGAAACATAATACAGTAAAAACAGTTTAATACAATGAAATTATCTGGCATAATACTCTAAATTAAACAGAGATAATCTGAATCAGACATAGTTTATCTGTTAAATTCGCATAAAATCTGTGTCCATAAAACAAGAACTAAAGATCCCAAATTATTCCCATAATAATTTGATTGGTTTGATTGTTTCCTTTACTGTAATTGAAATCTACTTAGTTATATTCAGTAAAACATCCCTTATGCTCTGCATGATACAAAAGGGGTAATGATATCTATAAGTTTGCCAGATATTTATAGAATTACAATAGTTTTAGGTTTCGAAATCATTTATAGTTTTCTTGTATCCCCCTCCCATGAAAACATTGAAAAACACGAAAAAAGGTATAGGGTATGAACTCACCAGTCGAGAAATGTGTCGGTTTGGATGCTAGGCGTCAGTTCGGGGCTTGGTTACACGCGAGGTTCCTATGTAATATGAAGAGATACACATTTGTATCTAATTAGACCTTGATCTATTAATTAAATAAGAATAAACACTTCTAGACGCGAAAACACTTCAATTCAAGTGTTTGGAGTGACCCGGGTTGCATCTAAGGGTGTGTAGGGCTTAATTATGGAGTTTGCTCTTCAAGAGTAAACTCTTTGAGGATTTTACGGCCTAATGACCATATCCCCATGATTTTACGGCCGTAAACTCATGGGTGGAGTGTTCTTGCGTGCTAAATGGTCTTACAATGCACAAGGTAAGGTTCTAGGATTGATTCCATGGCTTAGGAAGTGATTGGGACTTGAATTGACTTCGGAAAAAGGAGTTTACGGTTCTTAGGGAGTTTACTACCGTAAACACATGATTTTACGGCAATAAAATCATGTTTGTCCATGAATCATGTGTTTTGGTGGTTGTAGGCTAAGCATCCAAAGTTCTAGGTCCAATTCTAAGTCGTACCAGGTGTTAAGGGCACTTTAACACCCTTTGGAGGTGCTTATGGTCTAAGAAGGGGTGTTTACGGTCCAAGAATGTTCTTGGGCTGTAAACTCAATTGTGAATCATTTGTTTGTGTTTTGGTGCATCTCATGAAGGAATATAAGGTTCTATGCACTCATGGAAGCTCATAAAATCTTTTGGAGGTGTTCAAGGGGCAATTTAACACCTTAAAAGGTTTTTAAGGTCTATGAATGAGGGTTGTTTATCCAAGCATGTTCTTGGGCCATAAACTCATGTTTACCCCCTAAATGGTATGATTTTGGTGCTCTAAGTTAATTCCTGCAAGTCCAAAGGTCTTAACTAATCACTAGAAGTGATTTGGAAGGGTTTTGGGGCTTCAAAACCCCATTTATAGGTGTTCACGGTTTGGGAAGGTTCCTAGACCGTAAACACAAGTTCTTGGTCCTATTTCATGATTTAAACACGAATTTGAAAGCCAAACATGTTATACTATGAGCTAGGATGGATTTCTTACCAAATTGGAGCTTGAAATGGATGATTTTGGATCAAAGTCGAGTTTTAGAGAGAGACTAGTGAGAGAAAGTGTCTTAAGAGAGCGAAAAAGCTTCAAAATGTGATCACCCAATCCCTTATATAGGGGTTGAGTTTATGGCCCGGTGGAAATCTGTTGGGTTTTGGACATAAGAACTTTACCTATGTGCACATACAACCCTATAGCTTAGATCTAGGTTTCACTAACTGAACATGCAGCATATCCAAGACTTTCATGGCTAGATCTATTGTAAACTAACAATTAAAACATATGAAATAGATCTAGAATGATACCTTGAGTTACTTGCTTGAAAACCTTCTTCTTCTTGGAGCTTAGAGTCACAAATGTCACTCCTCTATTGGCTTACAAACACCAACTAGCAAGAAGATGATTTGAGAGAGATAAGGAAGAGGGAAATCGGCTCTAGGGTTACTCCAATCACAAGGATGTCGATTTCCTCAACCCTATGGGTCTATTTATACTGTGAGCTCCTAGGGTTTCACCCTTAAACCCTAATTGGATAACTTAGCCTCAAAGCAATCCAAATCCTTTCCTAGATAAGGCCTTGGACGATTTCTAGGTGATCCATATCCCTAAAATCGTCCAACCCTATATCCATAAGGGTTATCAGCTCAAAATACAACTTTCACACATTTGACAGTTTATACCCCTTTATTCAATTAATCTCTTTAAGTCACCAAATTAATTCCTAATTAATTTATGACTTATATTAATCAAATAATATTAATATTCTTTTAACATATTATTCCTATAATACATTAATAATAATATCTCTTCTCTTTAAATCACCCTATCAAGTTGTTGTGGTGAAGGCAACCCAAAAGGACCATGCACAACCGAATCAAGTACTTACCAAATATAGTTACATCCTTAGACACTAATCCAACAGTCTCCCACTTGGATAAGTCTAGTAACTATAAACATAAACACAACCCGATTAGCAATCATAGCTCTCAAATACGCTGCCAACTCTGATCTTATCAGTAACCTGTCCTTTAGATAAGGGGTCGTACAGTCCTCTGTTTTGATATCGTGCAAACGATTTCATGAGACATTGTCATACTCATTGTCGAACAACTATTTTCTCGATCTCAGATTTATTTGACATACAACTTAATTGAACACATCAATTTAGTCGCGACCGGGCCCGACACATAAGTCAAATCAAATCATCGAGCGGTCGTGATATCGCTTTTACCCTCTTAGGACAAAAGTAACAGATAAACTTCGACTTCTATGCATTTACTTATCGACAAACCAAATATACATAACAATGCGTTTTATGACATCAATTTACTGATGCGGTTTCGCATTATCAATTTACAACCAATTAGTAAATAATAAACCATATATCTAGGTTTTAAGACCATATGATATTATCGTCTTGCGATCACTCCAAAGTGATTCCAGCAAGCGCGGGTTTATTCCAATGCTCAAAACTTGTTCATAAGCACTGATGAACATTGCAGAAAAACTTTGCTATGTCTAATACCATTTAGACAATCTACACACCAATTCACGACAATCTTCATTCATACCTACTTCCAACATATGAACGATTGTGCACAGTTTGAATAATTTGATTATTCTTAATAAACTCCATTATTCTGGAAGTCAAAACATGCAAAGTGAAACAATAGCTAAACAATTATCATAAGACAGTAACATTACTTATAAATAATACTCCTTTATTTAGTCATCAAATGTCAATTACATTTATGTATTACGCGTTTCTAATACTATCTAATTTAAACTAATATCATCCTTCAGCCCAATACTCCTAGCATGCTGCAAGTGCTTAACCCTGCTCAGTCCCTTCATAAGCGGATCTGCTAGGTTATCTTCTGATGATATCCTCTTAACCACGAGGTGTCCTTCTACTCGATGCCTAATAAAGTGATATTTTCTGTCGATATGCTGAGATCTACCATGATCCCTCGGTTCCTTGGTCAAGGCAACCGCTCCTTCATTATCACAGAAAATTTCCATGGGCTCCTTTATGGCAGGCACAACTCCAAGATCGACAATGAAGTTCTTCAACCACATTGCCTCCTTTGACGCTTCGCTCGCTGCAATGTACTCTGATTCGCACGTTGAATCAGCTACAGTTTCCTGTTTGGAACTTTTCCAAGTTACTGCTCCTCCATTAAGGGTGAAGACCCATCCCGACTGCGAACGGTAGTTGTCCCTATCAGTTTGGAAACTGGCGTCACTATACCCTCGCACCTTCAAGTCATCACTCCCTACGAGGACTAGAAACAATTCCTTGGTCCTCCGAAGGTACTTAAGGATGTTCTTGACCGCAATCCAATGCACTCTACCAGGATTCCCTTGATATCTACTGACCATGCTCAAAGCAAAGTCCACATCAGGACAAGTACAAGTCATAGCATACATGATTGAGCCAACTGCGGAAGCGTAAGGTAATCAGCTCTTCTCAACTATCTCAGCTTCGGTACTCGGACTTTGAGTCTTACTCAACTTGCTATTACTTTGTATCGGTAGTTCTCCCTTCTTCGAGTTTTCCATACTAAAACGTTTTAATACCTTATCTAAGTAAGTATTCTGACTAAGTCCTATTAGTCTCTTACTTCTTTCTCTCACTATCCTTATTCCCAATATATAGGAAGCTACTCCGAGGTCCTTCATAGCAAAGCACTTCCCGATCCAGGACTTTACCTCCTGTAGAGTCGGGATGTCGTTTCCTATGAGCAGTATGTCATCGGCATACAAAATGAGAAAGCTAACTATGCTCCCACTGGCATTGACATATACACATGATTCATCTTCGCTTTGCACAAATCCAAACTCTTTGACTTTCTCATCAAAGTAAAGATTCCATCTGCGAGACGCTTGCTTAAGTCCATAAATGGACTTCTCAAGCTTGCACACTCTATTTGGATGCTTCGGATCGACAAAACCCTCTGGCTGAGCCATGTAAACATCCTCAGCCAACTTCCTATTAAGGAAAGCGGTCTTGACATCCATTTGCCATATCTCATAATCATGAAATGCGGCAATAGCTAGCATTACCCTAATAGATTTTATCTTCGCAACTGGTGAGAAGGTCTCATCATAGTCAACTCTGGGAGTGTAACCACCGAAAAATACAACCAATTTTAAATTTTTCAAAAACATCTCGATTCCAATAATTATTTATAAAAGGGTTTTCAATACAAAACATTTAACGTGTTCCCAGAATCACAACACTACAAAATCATGAGGAGCGGTACGATCACGCCTTCGCCTTGCCACGATCTCCTGAAGAACCTGAAAAACATCAAACCACAACTGTAAGCCCGAAAGCTTAGTGAGATATCCCCAAAATACCAACCACAAATACCATACACGCATAACATGCCATAACATATCCGATCACAGAACAGCCATGCACTTCGTGTCTACTGTGTGACTGGTCTGCCGCATCAGCCTACAGTCCGCCTGGTACACCCTCTGAGTCTATCCACATACATCGAGTCTACAGTGTGATTGGTCCGCCCGGTCCCGGGCCTTCAATCCACCTGGTCCACTCTCTGAGTCTATAGTATGACTGGTCCGCCCGCACTGGGCCTTCAGTCTATCTGGTCCACTCTCCGAGTCTACAGTATGACTGGTCCGCCCGCACCGGGCCTTCAGTCTATATGGTCCACTCTCCGAGTCTACAGTATGACTGGTCCGCCCGCACCGGGCCTTCAGTCTATCTGGTCCACTCTCCGAGCCTTCGGCACGTCTGGTCCGCCCTTTCGGGGCCTACAGCCTATCCGGACCGCTCGCTGGGCCTTCGGGACAACCGGTCCGCCCTGGGTATCTTGGCCTACAGCACGCAGCAGGACCCACCTCAACCCAACTCCAGTCCAAACAACCATGTGCACATATACATACAATCATATAGCAATTCAAAGTCGACAAGCAGATCAACAGATCACATAGCATATCATCATCCTAACCAGGATACCGACCTAACAGATCACTAGCATAGCATCACCCTATCTCTCAGGATACCAATCTCAAACAGGTCTCTATATACCATCCTAGCTCTCAGGATACAAACATAACATAGCAACAACATAACAACAACTACCCGGATCTCAATCCGATAAGGGCCGGCCTTGGTGCCTTAGACCCTGTTGATATACTGAGGATAACTCACCTCGAAACTGCCGACTGAACAGGTAACCCGAACTGCTCCGATCACTGATTCGATTTCCACCACTGGACAACCGCCAATGCACTGAACTCAAAACAACAATCAACAATTACCAAAATGCCCTTGGAAACCACTGGTCAACCCTTGGTCAAAGACAAGGTCAAAGTCAACTCCTGACTGACCCTACTCGCCGAGTTCCCATAATCAGAACTTCACTCAATCCTCGACCTAACTCGCCGAGTCACCCCGAGACTCGTCGAGTTCAACAACTCTGAGTCCACTCGCATACAACTCACCGAGTCATCCCTTGACTAGCCAATTCCCGACTCGACCAGAAAATATAGGGACTCTTCGACAAGACTCGCCGAGCCCAAGAACAGACTCGCCGAGTCTAAGGCTATCTTCAACCTACTCGCCGAGTTGTTCATACAACTCGCCGAGTTCCAGGCCATCATCAAGCAACTCGTCGAGTCCACCCATGTGACTCGCCGAGTATCACCGGTGTGAATCCATACAGAAGCACTCCAGGCCATGCAATTGCTCCAAAACAGAGAACTAGCCCCCTACAACTCATCCATCACGTAAAGTGGCAAACTTTACGTGAATCCAAAGAGATCCAAGTCTTATTCACTCATAGCTAGGGTTTGGGACATGATGGCTTCACTAAGCACCCAACCACAGGAACTTTAATGTACTCTGGGCCCTCAATATTCCAGATCTGAGGTAGCAACCTCAGATCTAACCTCCAAACTCTAAAATATACCAAGACATACTCTCCACAAACCCCAAAATGATGAATCCATAAGATTGATAGCTCAAGAACGAGATATTACCTCCAATGGACGCCCCAACTGCAATGAAATTCGAATCCAAGCAAAGCCCCTTACTCCAAGCCTTCAATTCTCACAAAATTCCTTCAACAAACTTCTCCAATGCTCCAATCCACTCAACAATGGGGCTCCTCCGCGATTTAGGGTTTCTGGAACTCAAGAGGGAAATAAAGAGGCTGGGGAAGGAACATAATGCTCCTTATATAGGGCTCAACCCCGAGAATTAGGGTTTTCTCCACCCAGCGCCTACTTGTCGAGTCCATCTCATCGACTCGCCGAGTCGGCTACTTAACACGCGACCAAGTCGCGACTCTACTCGCCGGGTCCAGCCATGGACTCGCCGAGTCACTCTTTCCCAAATAACAATTTTAGCCCTTCAACTCTACTCTTACTATTTCGGGATGTTACAGGGAGTTTGAGTAAATCCCTTCGCAACCAATCGCACCTTGTACATGTGCACATTCCCATCCATGTCGGTCTTCTTCTTGAAGATCCATTTGCACCCAACCGTCTTACGTCCGGGCACATTGTCAACCAAATTCCAAACTTGGTTGTCATACATGGATTAAATCTCGCTGTCCATTGCCTCTTTCCATTTTGCAGACTCCGGGCTTGCCATGGCTTCCTTGTAGCAATTAGGTTCATCTAGATTTATTAGTGTACTATCACTAATATACGTGTCCCCTTCGGTAGTAATATGAAAACCATACAACTGAGGTTAAACTCTAACTCTTTCGAAACGTCTAAGAGGTAATGACTCGTCAATTGGTTCAACCGGAGTTTCCTCCGCGGGTTGAGTGCCAGCGGTAGAGGTTCCTTTATCATTCGACTCATGAATCTCTTCAAGACCAATCTGCCTCCCACTGTCTCCTTGGCTTATGAGTTCTCTCTCTCGGAAAACCCCTCTCCTTGCAACGAAGACTACATTGTCACTCGGTCTATAGAAGAGATATCCAAAGGATTTCTGCGGGTAGCCGATGAAAATACATCGCTCACTACGAGGTTCGAGCTTGTCATGAGTTTCTCGTCTTACGAAAACTTCACAACCCCATACCTTGATATGTGCCAACGACGGAGCTTTCCCTGTCCACATCTCGTGAGGTGTTTTGGCAACCTTCTTTGTAGGGACTCGGTTAAGGATATGGGCGGCAGTCTCTAAGGCATACCCCCAAAATGAGATAGGTAGTGAAGCACGACTCATCATAGAAGGATCCATGTCCAACAGGGTTCGATTGCGCCTTTCTGCCACACCATTTAACTGCGGTGTCCTAGGTGTCATCAATTGTGAAACTATTCCACATTCCTTGAGATAGTCGTGGAATTCAAGACTTAGGTACTCTCCTCCTCGATCGGATCGAAGCATCTTGATTTTACTGCCCAATTGATTCTCCACTTCATTCTTGAACTCTTTGAACTTTTCAAACATTTCAAACTTGTGCTTGATTAAGTAAATGAGGGGTTTTAAACAAACAATCATATGTGTGCATGCAACCCTAGAGTTGGATCTATGTTTTCACTATTAGTTATACAACTTTATGAACACAAAAAGAAACCTTGCATGCTACTATTATTTTCGAAATTCATATATAAAATAGAATACATACCTTTTGTTGTTATATAGAAATAACAACTAGTTCCTTGAATTTCCTTAGCTCTTGAAAGCAAGTACCACAAGTGTAGTAACTCTAATGGCTCACAAACACACTAGGTGAAAGGATGAATATGGGAGAGAGGAGAGAAGGGTATCTTGCCCTAGATTTCGTCCCTTTTAGGGTTTCCCAAGGCTTGGACGAAATCTTAGTGCCTTAGGGTGCTATTTATACTTAAGGCTAACTAGGGTTTCAAGGTGTAAACCCTAATCGCTTAGCTTAGGACCTAAGCAAGTCCATGGACTCCTTTCCTTAAGCCCTTGGACGAAAACTCCTAGATCCTTATAGGATTTTCGTTCAAGCCTTAATAAAGGTGATCCAATGGCCCAAAGCCTCAACTATTGAATAATTACAAAATAGCCCCTGCACTTTCAGTCAGTTCCTTTAATCCCAAAATTAATTCCTAATTAATTTCTAATTAAATACTAATTAATAATATGATTCCAAATTAATATATTATTCATATAATATATTAATAAATCATATTTATACTCCAATTTATTATTCTTAACAATAAACCAACCTCTCTCCTCAACAATCATCCAATCTAGTCACCAGTGTGTGAAGGCAACCCAAAAGGACCATGCACAATCGGGTCAAGTACATACCAAAATATTTATGGACTTAGACACTAATCCAACAGTCTCTCACTTGGGTAAGTCTAATAACTATTCTACGTATAACCACAAATCCTGATTAGCAATCATAGCTTTCAAAAGCCGTTGTCAACTCTGATCTTATCAGATACGCGTCCTTTAGATAAGGGATCATATATTCATCCATTCTAGATATCGTATAGACTGAGACATGGATTACGATCATTCTCTCAGTCTATGTTCTGTTTCCCGATTTCTAATGTATGACGACTGACAATAAACTACAATTGAACACATCAAATTAGTCTCGGCTTGGCCAAGCGCTTAGGGTGTCATCATTAAATCATCGAGGGGCCCACAGATATCGCTTTCATCCTACTTTGGATAAAAGGAACGGATAAACTTTGATTCAATGCTTGCTTGAACTCACTCACCGAATCACACACAATAATATGTTTTATAACACCAAGTTACTGGTGCGTTTACATATTATCAATGTGAACCGACTCGCAATATACAACATCTCGGTTTCAAGAATATAAGATATCATCATCTCACCAGTCACTCGTGATAAAATCCATGAAGTGATCCAAGTGAGCGTGGGTTTAATCTGATGCTCAAATCATATTCATAAGCACTCATGAACGTTGCAGCAAACATTTGCTCATGTCTAATACACTTTAGACAATCCACACACCAATTCACGACAGTCTTCATTCATACCTACTTCCAACATATGAACGACTGTGGTCTGTTCGAATAATTTGATTATTCTGAAATAATTAATTATTCAGGAATTCAAAACATGCAAAGTGAAACACAAGAATAATACTAATCCTATATGGTCCCAAACCCTTGAGTATAAATAAAACACCTTTTATTTATCACCATATCGATTACTCATTATTTGTTGTTTCGGTTAACTAACTTATTACTTGAATTATAACAACAATTGTCCCATGCTCTTAGCATGCACATTATCTTTACTTACGGTCCTTACTTTGTGAAACAGTCATACTCATTTCACAACTCCCAATCCTTATAATAAGTATAAGAATGTCAAATTCTTGTCACTTATAGAGTATGCTAGATTCTAACATTTTATGCAATGATCCTTTCGTAAAGTCATAGCTCAAAATCATCAAGACTTGGCCAATTTCTATCAGAATCAATTCTATAGATATGATGTCTCTCACTAAAATTATATTCCTTTGAACATCCTTCTTGCATAAAAGTTTCTAATCTAGACATAGATTCTCAATAATCAGCTCCCAATATGGAAACATTTCCATATTTGCCATATGACAACTCATTCTTAATAGAATCTTATCTATTCATAATAATGTCGATATGGTCCATCCAATACCATACTTCCAACTACTCACAAGCGACCAATCCTCAATGAGCTTTGGATCGTCCTTTGATAGTTGTTTAATTATCTTAGTCAAAACCGATTCTTGTCCTTTTTCCCTCTTAATGCGCTAGACATTTGGAAAATTTTAGAATGGTCAAATATTATAGCATTTGCAATCGATCCTATACCTAAAGCGTATGGGACACGATGCATAATGTCTTACATAAAGATACGATACTTTATCAATCTTCTGCCATAATATCTTATGTGTCACGTTCTTATAATTCGAATTATGAAGAGGGATGCCATAATCATAATCGACATTTTGAGAACGCACTATATATCCTTGACTAAATTTATTAACATTTCACAACCTAAGCCTTTAGATTTGAAATGAAGCATAATATTCTCACCCTTAATTATAGCAAAAGAACTATTCAACCCTTACGACTTTGCAAAGTATAACTCTTGTTTTCTATAATTAATATTGCTAACTTGCAATACTTGCCTTAATAATCATACAAGCACAACATTTATGCTCCTACTATCATCATGATTATTATCATATAAGCATAACACTTATGCTCCCACTAGCTTTGACATGTATTCAGAAAACAGCTTAACTTCCAGAAAAACAATACCTATTGAATTTCTTAAGTTCATATTTCTAATAACTAATGCTTTGATAATCCTTTATCTAAGCTTCTCAAACTTATACACCTTTGCCTTAGATAGCTCATATGTGTGTCTAACCAATTCAGACTAATTGCCAAATCTCACAATTCGAATCATGGAAAGGGATACCGTAACCATAATCGAATTCGAGAATACAATTTTCACAATCACTATCTTCTTAAAATCTCTCTTGGTGAAAGCATTTCCTCACAGTCATTTTCATGAAGGAGGGAATCTTATGACACTTAGATTTTAATGGTGTATGTGTTCCTATCCATGCGAATTTGTCAAAACCAAACTTTGCAACAAATCCAAACTCATTTGGACCGAACTTTCTCAATCTTGATTTCTTGCCTTATGGTAACACGAGTGCCCACCATGTCTTCCAAGTAGTTAAGCAGCTCATCCTTTCCTATCAATGTACTTTTCATTGATCAAGGTGCTTGACTTTTATGCGTTCAAATGAGAACTCATAGAACTCACATGCATAATTAACTCAATTGGAACGGCACCGAAACAAGATAGTGTCAACACGATAGGTTGTGAACCTCAAGTCGTGTGCTAGTGATTATCGATAAGGTTTATTCTTGATTAGTTATTGAACTTTTCAAGACCATTAAGACTCCCACTGACTCCTTGACATATAAGATTCTCTTGTCAATAAACATTTCTCAACAAAAAAATATTCAAAAGTTAGTGTAGCTTTTATCAAGACAAAACACTTCACAAAATTGGTTCTAGTTGGTCTTTGTCTTATCCAAGACATCACAACTTTCCACATTTTATGAATGTTATTAACCTTCTTAAGACTTGTCACTCAATGTCACAATCTTGACTCTAAGACTTGTTTTGGAACGAAGTATGATTGACTTCTTGATTTAACCATTTCTTCAATTCTTGATTCCTCTTCTCAGACATACAATCGGACTGAGACTCACTTAGAGGATCAATTGAGATATGGTTCTTAATCATTCAGACCTATCATAAAACATAATAAAAGGTAGCCTCCCTTCTTCTTAGAATAGAGAAACTTTTATCTTTCTGCCTACTTGATTCTTCTTATTCGTTTTGCTATTGATTTAAACTTCTTCAATCAATTCAGAATTACACTTAATCTTATAAGTATAATCATATTTACTAAATCTTTAGTAAATCATGACGAATATCTTTGTTACTCTTGTGGTGGACTTGATCAACACACAACTTTTTGTACTCGATCTCCTAGTCCTTTACTTGACACTTTGTCAACGAATTAGTCTAATTTCCAAATATGAAATTTCTCATTCATCATGCAACCAAGTTGCATGATTCCAAGTTTCTGTCCAATTGAAACTTGGGCGATGAGAAACTCTCCCTATTTGGTAAATTCTCGACATTTCCACAAACAACATAATTAAGAATCAAATCCATTATTTCTAATAATAGAAACATTCAAACATCAATTTTTCATACACGTCATTGCAAGGATAAATAAATAATATATAATCAAAATTTATTTTCTTGCGGAAAAATTTGTCCTTACAATGCAATTCATTGAAAAACTATGTTGATACATATTTCTTTGCAATCTTATTCTAACTCTAAGTAGTAGCTCAAGAACCCAATCTTCAAGTAATGCGATCGAAATCCATTTCTTCACGATTAAATTCCGCTCACTTCTTCCCTTAAGCTTCCTCTCTTTTCTTCAATCCTATAAAACATCAAAATGTAATCTTATTACATCATGTCTTAAGAATCTAGAATAGAAACTTAAAAGAGTTAGTTAATGGATTTTACATAAAGTAGAGCCATACGTTTTGACTCTCCTATCTCTTAGATCTCTTAGGTAAATAGGGCAGCTTCGTCTCCAATGCCCCTTCTCTTGGCAATAAAAGCAAATTGACTCTTTTGGAACAGCACACAGAACTACTTCAGACTTTGCCTTTCTCTTATGATCAAACTTTTTGATCATGGCATGCATTTCGTTGCCATTACCTATATCCATAGAGGTCTGGAAGGCAGATTCACCAATCAATTTTGCTTTTCCAGTGCGCCAAATCATTTCTGATTCAGCAGCATTAAGCATATAGATGAGATCGGATCCCAACATTCTTAACCTATCGATGTGCGACTTCATCTCTAAGACGTGTGCACACATAGGTTTCCCATCTTCATGTTTACTTGCCAAAACGGCTTGAGTGAGTTTGAACTTTTCAAGGCTTCGAACTTGTGGGTTAGGGAGAATAATTGGAGGAGGTGGAGGAAGTGAAGCATGATCTCTTGTTCCTCGATCATATCGCGGAATATCATCTTCATGTGGAAAGCTTGTTCCATGGGATTTGAGAAGACCATAGCTGTCATACTTTGACATCTACAAAACGGGAGAAAATTCAAGTTAAGTTGATTCAAATCCTTGATGTGACACCCAAATGAAACATAAAGGCTAGGATCCAACACAATACTCCACAACCTAGAAGAGGGATGTCGTAATCTAGTTGCAGAATAATTGAAGGTAGGTAAATGACGATTTACCAATTTCTACCATGAAAAACAAAAAAGAAATTTATGTTTTAAATCTATTGAAAATTCCTAGATCCTTTGAGATTCATTGAACTTTTCAATGGCATGTTTAAATCACTATATGCCCCTCGATTCGTGACTGGATGCCGAGGATCACAAAACAGGGTGTGAATAACCATGCAAACTTACATGGTGCCCCCAATGTTACAGTCATTTATTCGATGTTCCGGTTAACCACACACGCTCCACCGAACTATGAGAAACATTGAGTCACCCTTTGCTACCTTTGCTTAGAACCATTTAGTGTGCCGGTTAACCACACACGCTCCACTAACGTCTTTGCAAGGGCACAAAGTGTAATTTCATGAATTGCATCAATTCAGTTTTGCCTAAAGTAACTAAGATTGGGAATTTTCTAAAACTTTTAGTTACTTTATACTTCACTATACTTTTAATGCAAAGGGTTTGCCCTATCCTACCCGTTCGGCTAACGACCCTCCACCAGTCAAGGAAGTGGTGGGTGAGAGTGGACACCCATTAAACGGCCATTTTATAGGCCATAATCTTATATCCCCCTTATAGATTGGCTTCGTGAATGAGGCCTACTAACGGTAAGACTAGCATTTAATTTATACATATATAATATTAGACTTTTAATGTTATACATAGTATAAAGGTGTATTTTACACTTTTAAAATACTAGGTGGTTTAATTTTATAAATTACACTTTTAATTTAATTAATATAAACCATATCATTATGGATTTATTAACTCTCTTTTAATTATACACTTAATTAATTTAATAAAACCATAAGGGTGTAATTTGAACTTTTCAAAATTAGGGTTTTAGAATTTTGACTTTTTCAAAATTAAACCTTTTAATCAAACAATTTAAATTCCAAAACTTGAGGGCAAGTTTTGAAACTTTTCAAAACATAAGCAAGGACATTGTAGATCAAATTATAAATACTAATAATTAACCAATTAATTAGTAATTATCTAAATATGACCTAATTCAATTTCTTGCAAGATAATCTATCAAATAAATCAAGTTTATCACATAAGAAAATGATTATCTAATTAATTTGACAATTATCTTTTATTTTTGTAAGGATATCTTTTAAATTAAACAATTAATTTAACCTAATCCCTTAAATCCCCTAGAAATATGGGATGGGATATTCAAAATCTTTAATTAACAAATTTAACATTTAAAGGATAATTAAAAGATATGCAATATCCAAATCCCTAAAATTTAGGATCTAATCATTGGGAAAGAGGCAATTTCGAAATTCTAGGGTTAGACAACCCTAAAATCGAAATCTTGAGGCCAAAGAAAAGGTTTTGGAAATCTTAACAAAATTTTTGAAATCTAGGGTTTAGAAACCCTAATTTCGAAAATCAAGCCTCCAAGGTTTATTAGCCCTAAACCCTAATATGTCAAGTTCATACATTTGAATAATGCTAATTGAAAACAAAAACCAATGGCTCTGATACCACTGATGGGTTTTAAGCAAACAATCCTATGTGTGCATGCAACCCTAGAGTTGGATCTATGTTTTCACTATTAGTTATAAAACTTTATGAACACAAAAAGAAACCTGGCATGCTACTATTATTTTCGAAATTCATATATAAACTAGAATACATACCTTTTGTTGTTATATAGCAATAACAACTAGTTCCTTGAATTTCCTTAGCTCTTGAAAGCAAGTACCACAAGTGTAGTACCTCTAATGGCTCACAAACACACTAGGTGAAAGGATGAATATGGGAGAGAGGAGAGAAGGGTATCTTGCCCTAGATTTCATCCGTTTTAGGGTTTCCCAAGGCTTGGACGAAATCTTAGTGCCTTAGGGTGCTATTTATACTTAAGGCTAACTAGGGTTTCAAGGTGTAAACCCTAATCCCTTAGCTTAGGGCCTAAGCAAGTCCATGGACTCCTTTCCTTAAGCCCTTTGGACGAAAACTCCTAGATCCTTCTAGGATTTTCGTTCAAGCCTTAATAAAGGTGATCCAATGGCCCAAAGCCTCAACTATTGAATAATTACAAAATAGCCCTTGCACTTTCAGTCAATCCCTTTAATCCCAAAATTAATTCCTAATTAATTTCTAATTAAATACTAATTAATAATATGATTCCAAATTAATATATTATTCATATAATATATTAACAAATCATATTTATACTCCAATTTATTATTCTTAACAATAAACCAACCTCTCGCCTCAACAATCATCCTGTCTAGTCATCAGTGTGAAGGCAACCCAAAAGGACCATGCACAATCGGGTCAAGTACATACCAAAATAGTTATGGACTTAGACACTAATCCAACAGTAAATATGTCCATATCTACTATAATCATCGGTGAAAGTCATGTAGAAGCGGTTTCCATCCTTTGTGGTGGATCTAAAGGGCCCACATACATCGTGTGTATGAGATCCAATAAACTCTCACCCCTCTCACAAGTGCCAGTGAAGGGTTACTTGGTCATCTTTCCAAGTAAACAAGATTCGCACGTGTCATCTTCCCTAAGGTCGAATGACTCCAACACTCCATCCTTTTGGAGTTGGGCTATGCATTTCTTGTTGACATGTCCAAGACGACAATGCCACAAAGATGCTTTATCCATACTATTGGAAGAATCTATAAACAACACATCATTTCCTAGGTTATCTACAACCATAACAGTTTCATAAATTCCATTACAAGGCATTTATTCAAAGTATAAAACACCATTTAGATAAGCATAAATAGAACCATTCATATTATTAAACGAATATCTAAATCCTTGTCTAAACAAACCATGAAATGAAATGATTTTTCTTCCCATATTTTGTGAGTAGCAACAATTGTTTAAATCTAGACTTAATCCATTACTAAGCACTAAAGAATATACTCCAATCTTGGTGACAGGAGACGATCTTCTGTTTCCCATGATCAGATATATTGTTCCTTGCTCCACATCTTTATCTCCTCTTAGTCCCTGCAAATCAAAACAAATGTGGTAACCACATCCTGTATCAAGAAACCAAGAAATAGTGTGAAATGAATTACTAGATTTAATTGTGTATATACCTGCAAAAGATGGCTTGATCTTTCCATCCTTGATGGCTTGTAGATATTCCGGGCAACTTCTCTTCCAATGCCCTATCTTCTGGTAATGATGGCACTCTGCCTCCTTCGGGTTAGGGTTGGGCTTAGCATGATCAACTTTGGTCCCACTAGAAGAGGAACCATCTCGGGACTTTCCCTTGCGGTGGCTCTTTGAAGGAGCCTTCCTCTTCTTGCCCCTTCCCTGCCCTATAGCCAAAACAGGAGCAGCGGTTGGTGCGGGAGTTGGTGCAACAGACTTGTCCTTTAGGTTGCTCTTAGCAGTCCTTAGGAGTCCTTGGAGTTTGCTTAGGGTGACCTATTCCTTGTTCATGTGGTAGGTCATCCTCAATTGGTTGTAGCATGAAGGAAAGGAATGAAGAACAATGTCGATGGCCAAATCCTCCCCAAAGTTAACATTTAACTTGCGAAGACAATCAACATATCGTTTCATCTTTTGTAAGTGCACAGTCAACGACTCTCCATTTCCCATCTTAGCGGTGATCATGTTAGTGATGATCTCGCAGGGCTCTTGCCTCGTGATTTGGTGGTACCTCTCCATCAAGTCTTGATGCATTTCATACAGATACATGTCCTCATAGGACTTTTGGAATTTTTGGTTCATAGTGGCTATCATGATGCAATGAACTTTTGTTGCATCACGTTTGTGTGTCTCAAAGACAGCCATCTCTTCGGGAGTAGCGATTTCCGGTTTGACCTTCCCTGCCCTATAGCCAAAACAGGAGCAGCGGTTGGTGCGGGAGTTGGTGCAACAGACTTGTCCTTTAGGTTGCTCTTAGCAGTCCTTAGGAGTCCTTGGAGTTTGCTTAGGGTGACCTATTCCTTGTTCATGTGGTAGGTCATCCTCAATTGGTTGTAGCATGAAGGAAAGGAATGAAGAACAATGTCGATGGCCAAATCCTCCCCAAAGTTAACATTTAACTTGTGAAGACAATCAACATATCGTTGCATCTTTTGTAAGTGCACAGTCAACGACTCTCCATTTCCCATCTTAGCGGTGATCATGTTAGTGATGATCTCGCAGGGCTCTTGCCTCACGCTTTGGTGGTACCTCTCCATCAAGTCTTGATGCATTTCATACAGATACATGTCCTCATAGGACTTTTGGAATTCTTGGTTCATAGTGGCTATCATGATGAAATGAACTTTTGTCGCATCACGTTTGTGTGTCTCAAAGACAGCCATCTCTTCGGGAGTAGCGATTTCCGGGTTGACCTTTTCTAGCTTTTCGTCAAGGACATACTCTTTGTCCTGGTAGCGTGCAATGGTGCGAATGTATCTTATCCATTCGCTAAAGTTCGTACCATCGAAGGTCACCTTTTGGCAAAGACTCATTAACGTGAATGAGTTAGCAGCAGCGTTGTTTGTGTTCGACATCTACAAATAGAAAGGACAAAGTTTGATTAGAATTTGGATCCCTAATTAAACACCCAAAATGAAAAATTAGGGCTAGGACCCAACAACATTATTTACATATTAGAAAAGGGATGCCGTAATCCAATCTTGCAAATAATTTGGAGGTAAGTGAATGACGATTCACTAATTCTTCACCACGAAAACATAACCTTAAGTTTTATTGAGAATTCCTAGATTTTAGAGATTCATTTAACTCTCCAATGGGATGTTTAAATCTCAATATGCCCCTCTAGTTAGTGACTGGGATACCGAGGATCACATAGCGGGTGTGAATTACCATGCAAATCTACATGGTGCCTTCATTGTTACAATCATCTATTCGATGTACCGGTAAACCACACACGCTCCATTGAACTTTGATAAACAATGAATCACCCTTTGACACCTTTGCTTAGAACCAATTAGTGTGCCGGTAAACCACACACGTTCCACTAAGTTCTTAGCAAGGGTGCAAAGCGGAATTTCATGGGATTGCATTAATTCACTTTTCCTAAAGTAACTAAGATTGAGAATTTTATAAAATAGTTTAGTTACTTTATATATATTCATTATACTTATTAATGAGGACAGAGAGTTGTCCTATCCTACCTGTTCGGCTAACAACCCTCCACCGGTCAAACAAGCGGTGAATGTGAGTGTACACCCATTAAGCGTCATTTTATAGGAAGCAACCTTATACCCACCTGTGACATCCCCAAAATCACGGCCAGAAAAGACCGATTTTGTTTATGCTTTATGAAAATCAGAGTACTTCGTTTTATAAAAAGGTTGCGGAATGTGTTCCCAGAAAAACATGGTAAATACGTTATTAAAACATTTTCGAGGAAACGTATTTATTTCATTTTAAAACGTTTGGGATGTCATTGTTAATACCGAAACATAAGCATAAACAGAACTTACAATGATTTACACTAGTGATCTACATCTCTTTAAATCTCTCAGTGTAATGTCACTTCACTTCGTCACCTGTGATATACATAAACTGAGTGGGTCAGGTTGGGAAACCTGGTGAGTACATAGGGTTTTCAACCCACAATAATATAATTGTTATGTTTAATCATCAAACAATTAAACCCATTACCCATCCCCGTTATCTTCTTTACTCTTAAGGATTTAACCTAAGAGTCGTCTATCCTGCATTCGTTTATTCCGAAGTCCCTTACTTCCAGGGTTATAGGACTGGCACTAAATCCATAGCTGCCAATGTTCGTTCATAAAGCACTAATTCCATAGCTGCTATAGTCTATTCATCGGGTACTAAATCCATAGCTACCAGTCTTTATCTAATAGGTACTAAGTCCATAGCTACCAATGTTCAACAGGTACTAAATCCTTAGCTACCAGCGTCTAACTAATAGGTACTAAGTCCATAGCTACCAATTCCCAACAGGCACTAAATCCATAGCTACCAACGTCTAAAAGGTACTAAGTCCATAGCTACCGGTGTTCGTCTCATAGGCACTAAGTCTATAGCTGCCAATATATACTCACGTCATCTTCTATCTCTCATCATTCATCTACCCATCTCATACCCAACATATTCGTATATATAAAATACGTATACAGTTTAAATCCTTTAAAACATGTATAAAACGTTCATCCAACATAGACAACAAGTATTCAGATAATGTGCACACATAGCACGTAGTTTATATAAAATACTTCATATCTATGTGTAAGATGAAAGGGACTATGCACTCACCTGAAAGGTGGTGAGTCGGCACTCGGACAGCACTTCGTTACTCTTAAAACAATTATCCCTTGACGAAACCTAGTATCATTACCACTAGAGTTTAGTCTAACGCTTGACGAGACTAATTTAATAGTCTAGCTAATATTACTATTATATAAGCGTTAAATAACACTCAATATAACTCATAATAATAGCCTAAATAATTATTTTAAGGTCCTAACAATGTTACTATAATTAAATAAAATCTATATTAAATATACTATAGGCGTAGCTCACTTACAGCGGGTTTTTATTAAAAACCGGGCTTCGCTGGAGCAGCGTTTCCGAGCCGAAAACTTTTCTTCTCGGAGCCGTCGGGCGCTCCGGGGCTTTCTTCTCGTGATAGGGAGGTTCCCTAGACTTGGGAGGGGTTTAGGGAGGTTAGAGAGAAGTTAGAGAGAGAAAGAAAGGCTTATGGTGTGAAGAAAATATGAGGAGTTCACCCTTGTATTTATAGGAAGTGTATAGTAAAGTAGTCTCCAAGCTTCGTCCGTAACTTTTGCATACGAGCTCCGTTTTTGTCTGTCTTTTTACTGTTGAGTTCCTATTAATGAGATCTTCAACTTTCATTTAGACCTCGTTGGCTAATTCTCATTCTATCTCGGATTTACAAAACTGTATCAAATTCGCCGCGCTTGAAAAGTAGGGACTAAGCTTCGTCCATAACTTTCGCATACGAGCTCCATTTTTGTCTGTCTTTTTACCGTTGAGTTCCTATTAATGAGATCTTCAACTCTCATTTAGACCTCGTTGGCTAATTCTCATTCTATCTCGTATTTACAAAACTGTATCAAATTCGCCGCGCTCGAAAAGTAGGGACTAAGCTTCGTCCATAACTTTTGCATACGAGCTCTATTATCGACGTTCTTTATATCCACGCGTTGGTATTTACGAGTACTACAACTTTCATTTAGATCCCGTCGGCTAAAAATCGACCGATCTAAAATTCAGATTTCGGGTTGTGCACTACTATGCTAAATCTTAGAAAAATCATAACTTCCTCATACGAAGTCAGATTTGGGCGTTCTTTTTATCGATGTTCTTAGTTTAACATATTCTACGACTTTCGTTTAGATCGCTAAGGCTAAATCTCGCTCTATCGTAAATTCACTATTTACGCTTCCCGGTATCGTGCCAGTTCCGTCGCGAAACTTCAACGGGTCATAACTTCTTCGTTATAACTCGGTTTTCGGCGTTCTTTAAATGTACGAAAACCTTGTAACATACTCTACAACTTGGTTAAGATTATTTATTCTAAATAATCTTTTGTCGAAAAGTCGTTTTCGACCCCTATTGCCTCTAATTTGACTAGCCCAGATTTGCGGGCGTTACAATTATCTCCCCCTTAGGATGATTACGTCCCGGAATCATCAACGAAACATGATCGTATAATGACTCCATACGTCATCTCTTCATCCTAGGTAATATTTATAACTTCTACATTCCTTCAATTCTATCTCTTAAACTCATTGGCTGTAAGAGTACTCGATCGTGCACCTGCTCTCTACCTCAGGTTAGACTCCAAATTATGACCTTCAAGTCACAATCTCGATCCTTGCTGGATACGGACTTGAGATAAGTTCTTTTATTACTACTATAGATCGATGTGTCATATTCTAATGACCTATCATCGTATGTTGCAACACTTAGACTTAGGTCTCTTAGAGTTAAATTCTAAAACAGACTATGCCTTCCTTCATGTTCTAATGTGATATAATCACACTTTAACATTAGGCATTTCTAGCCACCAACTTCTTTAACAACGAGTGCGATACTTCTATTGATCGCTTTGATTTCAACCGTTTGGTTTAAGTCAGACGCTACATCAAACTTGGTTCTCTGAACCACACAACATACTCATCGTAGTCGGACTCGATTCGATTAGACCACTAGGGTCGTAATATCAACAATCTTCTTAGTCATTACCGAAACGATGGTAACAACACACTTGAATAAAACGAAATCAATTACTAGCTTCTTGGTAACCTTGTGACTTTCCCTGATCCAAGTGTGAGTCCTGTGCTTCCGGTAGTATAGGCCTCTACTACCATTCACACCTACTCATACTCGTCCCAAGTATTGTCTCGCAGTTTCCCAAGTCACCATGCAACAAATCACACAATCATTCGACACATCAGATAACAAAACGAAGGTTTTATATTAATTCTTGAAACGATTACATAGGTGTTCAAGTTCACCCTAGACTATGCCTCTACTAGGCTACATCATAAAATACTATGGCTACTACATAACTTGCTCTTCTGATATGAAGTCCTCATCTGTGATTCCTCGCACGGTTTTCTGCTTCGTCGAGGATCATGTGAAATGCCCTTGGCCTTGGTGGCGTTTCTGGTCTTACTGTTTTATTTTTCTTTGGGCAGTCTCTGGACATATGCCCCTTGCCTCCACATCCGTAGCATACTTTATCATCATGTGTGCAGTCTTTGGAATAGTCGCCAGTCCTCCCACACTTGTAACAAGTCACTTCTTCATTGCACTTCCCACCATGCTTCTTCTTGCATCTATCACACCATCTTGCTTCACCTCCATCTGCTCCTCCAAGTTTTGAGAATTTTCTTTCCTTGTTCGACCTCGAAGATCCCTCAAACTTTCGCTTCTCTCCTGCCTTATCTTTTTCTAGACCCTTTTCTCTTATCTGGGCCTCTACGTTCTTAGCTGCCCTAACAGCTGCTTTCAAGGTAGTTGCCATTTTGACCATTGGGCCAAAGTCAGTGGGCAGTCCGTTAGCAAACCTATCAATCTTGGAGAGTTCAGTAGGCACCAAGTAGGGGAATAGCTTCATCCTCTCGGTGAATGCGGTGGCATACTCATCAACACTCATCTTCCCTTTCTTCAGGTTCTGAAACTCGTTGTTTAGGTCTATCAGATCTACCTCTGAGCAGTACTGCATTTTCAACTGTTCCAAAAACTCTTCCCACGACATCCTTAAGGCTTCTCCTCGTGGCATCGTATCTGCCAATAGCTTCCACCAGCTCAAGACTCCAGTTTTCAGTTGTCTTACAGCGAAGACAGTCTTCTGTTTCTCGTTACAGCTGCAGCTCTCAAACACCATCTCCATCTCAGAGATCCAATCCATAATCTCAACCGGCTTCGGGCTTCCTGAGAGACTTGGGGGTTTCGCACCCAAGAAATTCTTGTACATCAGCCCATCCTTGTTGTTTCTCCCTTCTGGGCCATCCCTTTGCTCACCTTGAGTCCCAACTTGACTCACTTGGCGGCTGTAGTTCCCTTCCTCAGATTGCTTGGGAATCAGTTCGGGTTGCTCAATGGGCATAGTAGGTCCGTCCGTATTCAACATCCGTCTCATTTCTTCCCTTTGTTCAGCCAACATAGCCCGAATCATGGATTGAACTCCAGCCATGGTGACTGGCTCAGGCGCAACTTCTTCTACAACAGGTATTTGCTGAACCACTGGGGGTTGGTTCCTGTTCCCATTTGCGTTTACGTTTCCGCTACGGGTCCTTACCATCTCGATCTATACACCGAATAAGGTGAATTTAGACCTTTACTTGACGTTTAAATCATCCTTATCACTCCGAAACGTTTACGTGCTAGTTCTAATACCGTAGTCGTACGTTTAGAATCCTAAACACATAAGGTTTCCAGATCCGGTCGGCAACAAACCATAGATCCGAACAATTAACAACATATCATGCACAAAGCATTTAGCACATAAAAGCATTTTAGGCACAATTCCTAAAATAAGCTAGTGCTCACACCTCACAATCATCGCTTAGCATTCTAAGTTTAAGTCTAGAAATAAATCCATATTCCTAGTTCGCTTAAACTAATGCTCTGATACCAACTGTGACATCCCCAAAATCACGGCCAGAAAAGACCGATTTTGTTTATGCTTTATGAAAATCAGAGTACTTCGTTTTATAAAAAGGTTGCGGAATGTGTTCCCAGAAAAACATGGTAAATACGTTATTAAAACATTTTTGAGGAAACGTATTTATTTCATTTTAAAAAGTTTGGGATGTCATCGTTAATACCGAAACATAAGCATAAACAGAACTTACAATGATTTACACTAGTGATCTACATCTCTTTAAATCTCTCAGTGTAATGTCACTTCACTTCGTCACCTGTGATATACATAAACTGAGTGGGTCAGGTTGGGAAACCTGGTGAGTACATAGGGTTTTCAACCCACAATAATATAATTGTTATGTTTAATCATCAAACAATTAAACCCATTACCCATCCCCGTTATCTTCTTTACTCTTAAGGATTTAACCTAAGAGTCGTCTATCCTGCATTCGTTTATTCTGAAGTCCCTTACTTCCAGGGTTATAGGACTGGCACTAAATCCATAGCTGCCAATGTTCGTTCATAAAGCACTAATTCCATAGCTGCTATAGTCTATTCATCGGGTACTAAATCCATAGCTACCAGTCTTTATCTAATAGGTACTAAGTCCATAGCTACCAATGTTCAACAGGTACTAAATCCTTAGCTACCAGCGTCTAACTAATAGGTACTAAGTCCATAGCTACCAATTCCCAACAGGCACTAAATCCATAGCTACCAACGTCTAAAAGGTACTAAGTCCATAGCTACCGGTGTTCGTCTCATAGGCACTAAGTCTATAGCTGCCAATATATACTCACGTCATCTTCTATCTCTCATCATTCATCTACCCATCTCATACCCAACATATTCGTATATATAAAATACGTATACAGTTTAAATCCTTTAAAACATGTATAAAACGTTCATCCAACATAGACAACAAGTATTCAGATAATGTGCACACATAGCACGTAGTTTATATAAAATACTTCATATCTATGTGTAAGATGAAAGGGACTATGCACTCACCTGAAAGGTGGTGAGTCGGCACTCGGACAGCACTTCGTTACTCTTAAAACAATTATCCCTTGACGAAACCTAGTATCATTACCACTAGAGTTTAGTCTAACGCTTGACGAGACTAATTTAATAGTCTAGCTATTATTACTATTATATAAGCGTTAAATAACACTCAATATAACTCATAATAATAGCCTAAATAATTATTTTAAGGTCCTAACAATGTTACTATAATTAAATAAAATCTATAGTAAATATACTATAGGCGTAGCTCACTTACAGCGGGTTTTTATTAAAAACCGGGCTTCGCTGGAGCAGCGTTTCCGAGCCGAAAGCTTTTCTTCTCGGAGCCGTCGGGCGCTCCGGGGCTTTCTTCTCGTGATAGGGAGGTTCCCTAGACTTGGGAGGGGTTTAGGGAGGTTAGAGAGAAGTTAGAGAGAGAAAGAAAGGCTTATGGTGTGAAGAAAATATGAGGAGTTCACCCTTGTATTTATAGGAAGTGTATAGTAAAGTAGTCTCCAAGCTTCGTCCATAACTTTTGCATACGAGCTCCGTTTTTGTCTGTCTTTTTACTGTTGAGTTCCTATTAATGAGATCTTCAACTTTCATTTAGACCTCGTTGGCTAATTCTCATTCTATCTCGGATTTACAAAACTATATCAAATTCGCCGCGCTTGAAAAGTAGGGACTAAGCTTCGTCCATAACTTTCGCATACGAGCTCCATTTTTGTCTGTCTTTTTACCGTTGAGTTCCTATTAATGAGATCTTCAACTCTCATTTAGACCTCGTTGGCTAATTCTCATTCTATCTCGTATTTACAAAACTGTATCAAATTCGCCGCGCTCGAAAAGTAGGGACTAAGCTTCGTCCATAACTTTTGCATACGAGCTCTATTATTGACGTTCTTTATATCCACGCATTGGTATTTACGAGTACTACAACTTTCATTTAGATCCCGTCGGCTAAAAATCGACCGATCTAAAATTCAGATTTCGGGTTGTGCACTGCTATGCTAAATCTTAGAAAAATCATAACTTCCTCATACGAAGTCAGA
The DNA here is from genome assembly GCF_051521515.1 of Lactuca serriola. NCBI lineage: Eukaryota > Viridiplantae > Streptophyta > Magnoliopsida > Asterales > Asteraceae > Lactuca > Lactuca serriola. The sequence goes on along the minus strand of NC_136415.1, from coordinate 337,834,405 downwards.
TTTGGGCGTTCTTTTTATCGATGTTCTTAGTTTAACATATTCTACGACTTTCGTTTAGATCGCTAAGGCTAAATCTCGCTCTATCGTAAATTCACTATTTACGCTTCCCGGTATCGTGCCAGTTCCGTCGCGAAACTTCAACGGGTCATAACTTCTTCGTTATAACTCGGTTTTCGGCGTTCTTTATATGTACGAAAACCTTGTAACATACTCTAAAACTTGGTTAAGATTATTTATTCTAAATAATCTTTTGTCGAAAAGTCGTTTTCGACCCCTATTGCCTCTAATTTGACTAGCCCAGATTTGCGGGCGTTAGACCACCTTATAGACCGGCTTTATGAATGAGGCCTACTAACGGTAAGACTAGCATTTTAATTTTACTTATATATTTATTAAGATTTTAATAATATATTAGTATAGGGTTGAATTTTAAACTTGTAAAACTCTAGGGGTTGAAATTTAAATTCTTCTAAATTAAACAATTAATCACAAAATTCAAATTTCAAAAACTTCGGGATAGAAATTGAACTTTTTCAAACAATAGGGATCAAATAACAAATAATTCAAATTAAGAAATTAATTTCATAATTATCTATATTTGACCTAATCCAATTTTAGTCATTAGATAATTATCAAATAATCTTAAATAGTCCAATATTTATCATATAAATAATCAATATTTAAAGGATTTGAAATTATCTATATTTATGTCAAGGATAATCATTAAATTAAGTTAAAATTCGAATTTTTACATAATAAAACGATTTAGATATCAATCCAAGACAAAACAACAACAAAATCCTGAATTATCCTCTGTCTGAAGCTCGGACTCGCCGAGTCCAAATACTGACTCGCCGAGTTGGGTCGACAGAGGGCAAGAAAAACGATTTTCAGCAAGTAAAACAGTTAAGCATCATATTCAATTGAAACCAATCATAGCTCTGATACCACTGTTGGGTTTTGGACATAAGAACTTTACCTATGTGCACATACAACCCTATATCTTAGATCTAGGTTTGACTAATTGAACATGCAGCATATCTAAGACTTTCATGGCTAGATCTATTGTAAACTAACAATTAAAACATATGAAACAGATCTAGAATGATACCTTGAGTTACTTGCTTGAAAACCTTCTTCTTCTTGGAGCTTAGAGTCACAAATGTCACTCCTCTAATGGCTTACAAACACCAACTAGCAAGAAGATGATTTGAGAGAGATAAGGAAGAGGGAAATCGGCTCTAGGGTTACTCCAATCACAAGGATGCCAATTTCCTCAACCCTATGGGTCTATTTATATTGTGAGCTCCTAGGGTTTCACCCTAAAACCCTAATTGGATAACTTAGCCTCAAAGCAATCCAAATCCTTTCCTAGATAAGGCCTTGGACAATTTCTAGGTGATCCATATTCCTAAAATCGTCCAACCCTATATCCATAAGGGTTATCAGCTCAAATACAACTTTCAAACATTTGACAGTTGATACCCCTTTATTCAATTAATCTCTTTAAGTCACCAAATTAATTCCTAATTAATTTATGACTTATATTAATCAAATAATATTATTATTCTTTTAACATATTATTCCTATAATACATTAATAATAATATCTCTTCTCTCTAAATCACCCTATCAAGTTGCTATGGTAAAGGCAACCCAAAAGGACCATGCACAACCGGATCAAGTACTTACCAAATATAGTTACAGCCTTAGACACTAATCCAACAAAATCTACCCGATACTATCGTTAAACGAGGCTTTTGGTCGTACCCGATTTAGTTGTTTTAACCCGACTTAGCTGAAACTAAATATTTTATAAATAATAATTTGGGATGTTTTCATGTGTTTCTAACGGTTTTGGATACTCACGAGGTCATAATGAAAGTCCCACTTTAATTAATTTAAATCGAAAGTTAACGGAAAATTTGAAATACGAACGGTTTTACTAACGGAAATGGAATATCGTGATAGAATAAATTTCGGGTTGTCGCAGTAAGGTAGATGTACTTGGTGGAGATTTTAGGCAGACACATCCAGTTGTTCGTAAGGGTACTAAAGCACAAATTATTGATGCTTGTTTGACTAATTCTTAATTATGGGCATCTCTTTGTCAATTACATTTAAAAGAGAACATGCGTGCACGACTTGATCTAACTTTTACAGATTTTCTTCTTACTGTTGGCAATGGAGTTGAATGTTTAACAGACGATTACATGGTTAATCTGCCATCATCAATGCTAATTGAGACTTCCCACAATATGCCCGGACTAAATGCACTTATAGATTTTGTTTATCCAACTATTAATGTTAATGCTGAGAATTTTCCTTTTGCTTCTAATCGTGTTGTTTTAACCACCAAAAATTTGTTTGTTGATGAAATTAATGATATTTTAATAAATAAATTTCTAGGTACTGAGACTGAGTATATTAGTTTTGATGAAACTGCTGATCCAAATGATCAGGCTCAATATGAAGACCTTTTGCACTCTTTGACTCCAAATGGTATGCCACCTCATAAACTCATTTTAAAGTATAATTCGCCTATTATTTTGTTAAGAAATATGAATCCATTTGAAGGATTGTGTAATGATACTAGGCTTTTTTGCAAAGACTTTCAAAGAAACGTAATACGTGCAGAGATAAGTTATGGACAATTTGCTGGAAAAAGAAGTTTTTATTCATAGAATTCCAATGCAACCACCAAGAGGTGAACAATATACTGTTGCATTTATCAAGTTTCAATTCCCAATTAGATTATGCTTTGCGATGACTATAAACAAGGCCCAGGGCCAAACTTTAGACTTTGTTGGTGTTTATTTGAAGGAGCCTGTCTTTTCACATGGACAACTTTATGTTGCACTTCCACGTGCAACAAAATTTGAAAATATAAAAAATTTCATAAAAGATTGCTTTTCTTCTTCTTGCAACAATAAAATTAAAAAACATTGTCTACCGGGACGTTTTACAACGAGCTCAACATTGTTACATGTAAACTTCCATTATTGTAAATTTTATTTTCTTTTCGGTTTACTTTCAATTTAGTTTTTCACTTTTACACTTGTTCTTTCTTTGCAGGTGACCAATTACAAATATCGTTGAACCATCACAATCATCATCTCTTATCTTGATTGACAGAAGCACATTGTTACTTTTGTACCAAACAGCAAAACAGTTATAGGAAAGTTACAACTTCTTCCAAACAACTAAAAATCGAAAGTTGTAGTAAGTACCTTTTTTTTCATCTACATTTTTAAACAGTTGCATGTGAAAACAATCGCACAACAGATGATAGATGTGCAAGAGACAATTCTAAAGAATATCCTTATCTTTTTTGCAGGGCACATCAGACAAATAAGAGCTTGCCTACACATGGCTACGTCATCAATTCATTACTTGAGAACTCAAAACATATACCTTATACGTAATATTATTTTATTGGCTATTACATACCAAAATCAGAAAGACATTATTTAAATTTAAGAAAAACTTAAACTAACTTTATCAATGTCTTTTTATTTGAAAGGGACAATAAATAAAGGTTGTTGAAGTAAGGTTTAAATCCAAATGTGCAATTTATTTACACACATTTTGTAAATATAATAGGAAGTTACTTGCATTTCTTTACCGATATTTAGTTAAACTGGTATGGTTACTTGTTTCAGGTTCAATCGGTTTAACCGGTTCGACCGTCGGGTCAACCGGTTTCTATAAATTTTATTTTTTTATTTTTTTTATTTTTTTGTAATATTTTCCTACATATACATGCCTACATATCGTCCAAAAATTCAAACCTTAAAAAAAAAAAAAAAAACAAGTTGTCTATTCCGACCGGTTCAAACCGATTTAAAAAATCATGTAAAAACATGTTTCAAATTTTTAATCATTATGCCAATTATTGTAATAACTTGCTTCGATTTTTTAATCATTATGCTAATGTAGCAACAATTTTACTATTTTTTTTTTCAAAATTTAACAAAGTAACGTGATTGTTGGCAAACAGTAAATATCTACAACTTTCAAAATAATATTATCTTTACAAGTTCTTCAGTCGCACCAAATATAATAAAATACCTTATTATTTTTCCGATGGAAACAAATATATGTTACTTTTAAACGCCCGGACATACACTTTTATATTATTAATAATTAAAATTAATTCTCCGACCTTGCAGTTTTAAAAACATTTTATTTTTAAGAAAAAATGGCATCTTTAATGTATGCCTTATATATTATTTAGATAAGTTTGATGTGTAGTATTTAAAAATACCGCAAATGTAGATAATTACCAATAAGTTCTATTTTTTGAAGATAATTGCGATTTTTAATCATCTTTGTATTAACGCCACGACATACATCAAATTTCAAAGTCATGCCACGTTAGTTACCTTTCATTATCCGCCTGATTAGACTCCTATATTATGGATAACATTGTCGCATAATAATTCAAAATATCATAGACACAAAGATTTAATAGTTTCCAATTCATTTTAAATTTTTTTACAAGCATAATAGTTAAACAGTCATCAGTCATTCATTGATCTACTAACCCCTTGTTTTAATGCCACGTTTTTACCATCTATTGTTAAGAAATGACACCTTTATTCCACCTTGGTATAGTGACATCATCTTTAATTCTAACTTTAACACGTAGTTGTTTTTTACCCTATATATATAACATTAGATGTTAGTATTTATTTCATACAAACACCATCATGTCTGCATCTTCAGGTTTGTTTTTTATGATATCACTTGCTTTTTATTTGGTTTCACATTGATTAAAAGTTATGATTTATTGATAATCTTTATATATTTATGCTATTATATATTATACTGAAATAAGCAATATTTATTGTTCACAGTTAAAGCTAAAATGGATAGACGTATATTCCCAATAATGGAAATCGACCAAACACATGGAAAACATTAGACTGCCACTATTCAGATCTTAGAATGTCATCATGTACAACATATGACCAAAGAAGATAGCCAATACATGCAAGACAATTATGATGATGGATCAGGATGGAACGACAGTGACAGAGCTCATTTTTAGTGATTATTTAGGTCACTACGCAACTATCTTCAGCCAATATCACAAGTATAACATCTCTGGCGCTATTGTTATACAAAATGATCCAAAGTTTTCTATTGGTTCCTATCCTTTTTCAGGGATTTTGACCAAAAGTACTCTTGTGGAAGAAATACCGGAACGTATTCCAACAACTATACCTTGGTTGTTGGAATTTACAAAATTCAGCAGACTATATGCCTATGCTGAATCAGAAAATCTGCAAAGTAAGTTTACGTCTAATATTTAATAAATTATCTTTCCGAGTAAATTATACTTACGCACTTCCTCATTAATTTTTCAATTGCAGACGTTAGGGGTATTGTCTTACAATGTTTACCAAGTCAGGAACATGGTGCTGACCTTGTAACAAGACGTGATATTATCATTATCAATGAAGAGTATGCAATATACCGTATTTTCAATTTTCAGTTTCACTTTGTTATTGAACTTTATATTTCCATACGTTTATTGTAGAAAAATACTGCTACATGTCACATTGTGGAAAGAATTTGATGAACACGAAGGGAGAATGTTGGAAGCCATCAGACAACCACCACTGATCTTTGGTTTAAGACTAAAAGTCACAACCTTCAACTGTAAGCAACATTTTTTAATATATATCATATATACCTATATATATGGTATATATGCAAGCCCCTCTTTATCTATTTTTATATAAGTTTACAATGTTTAAAATTGAGACTTGATGTTATAGATATTTCCCTTACTACGAGACCAAACACTACATTCATGATCAATCCACCTGTTTCTGAGGACTTACAATTACGAAAGTGGTAAACATTTATATACATAAATACTTTTCAATTTTTAATATAAGTATATAATTTCCATACTTTCATATGTGTTGAGATTTTAGTGTCATTATGTCATTTTAAGTAAATGGAACTAACATGTGAGCTAAGGGGCTTCATGATTTGTACTCTAATACATGTACAGGGTTGTGCGGAGTGCACACATGTATAAGATCGAGTCAGAAGCCGGTTCGACGAATAGTCGGGGGTCCGGGGGCAGCGTCCCTTTGGCGGGGTCTAGGGGCAGCGCACCTAGTGGGGTCCAAGGGGCAGAGCACCTGGCTGGGGTCCCGCTGATTATGGTAAAACTAACGAAACTCATGGAAATCTCAATTTGTTGGGGTCCCATTGATTATGGTAAAACCTCACCGAATTTTACATGTGGGAACATAATGGAAATCTCAATTTCTTAAGGGTGATTATGGTAAAACTAATGAAACTTGTTAGTTTTGGTAACCCTAATCCGGATTAATATTACTTGCTTCCAAAGCATCTAATGATAGCCCAACCCTAATGGAACCCTAATCGTGTTTAATATATAAACAACTCCTCCTTTCCAGAAGTGGGTTACGTTCTTTAGCTCTGGTTTTTCATCACACATTCACAGAACCCTTTAACATATTGGCTTACGTTTTCTGTGCCTAGAAACGTAAGTGTCCACTTGGATTATCCTAGGCTGAATTTCTTGTAACCCAGACATAGGGTAGAAATATCAGTTCGGAAAGTGATATCACGATCCAAGTTGGTATCCAGATCTCCACCACAAACCCTAAATTTCCCAACAATATGTGTGCTTATATATTACTAATGAATAGGTACCTGGACAACAGAACTGAAATTAATGAGTTACTTCGTATGGAAAACCATAAAAATATTGAACTGTTACTCCCATGTCCTCCGGATGATGTTATACTTTCCATTGGGGTCGTGCCTGCTTCTTCAAACATTGTAACTTACTACACTTAAATGCATAGTTTACTGTTATATTGGACAAAAGGTATATGTAAATGTTGTACTTGCAAAGTAACTTCATCTTTAAAAACAGTTCAAGACCGGTTGGATTAAAGGGAGACTTGGACTTTCTGCAAAAGGAAGAAGATTCTAGTACACTGGATGTTCGAATTGTCATAAAGCTTTAGAAGCCGACACCACATGGGTTATCATGTGTCCTTCGTGTAAAGTTGTATCAGACATCGAGGCAATGTAAATTCACTTTCCTTACTATTTCTCATAGTTATTAATATAAATCTATTTCTCATACAAGCACCTTAATTTTAGGATACGGGCAACTGTTACAATTACTGATGAAAGTGGAAGTATTGAAGCCATGCTAACTACACCCCACATAGAAAATTTTTTACTTTTCAATCCGGAAGAAGTGAAAACCAATGAAGAAATTGCAATTATAACTAGCTATTATCTTCAAAATTGTAATAAGTATTTGCTATAAAGACATTGCATAACCATTATAACATGTGACAGGGTATCGACATTCACAATGACATTGCAGCTGCCTTGGAATTGTCAGAAGTTGTAGCCTTTGTTCGTTTGTATGTTATATGTTTCCGTGGAGTAAAATAAATGAAAGTTAGCATTGTAAAAGCATACAAAGGAGATGAAAACCCAAACCCAAATATTACAATCGTTTTACCCAACTCTCCATCACCTACTTTAAACAAACACCATGTCATTTCCGTTGGCAGCACAATATCAGCACCAACAACACATTTTCCAGATGTTACTTCAACTTGCTGCTCCAAAAGTGTAACCACACTACTTCCTACAAAGACAGAACACCATCCTGAAGCTCGTGATAAAAGGCCGAAAAAAAAAGATAAAATAGTTCATACTTTGGGACTGAATGGTTGGAGGTAGACTACATGAAAAATAGTTAAAGTTGGGTTTTAATGGTTAAAGACATGTTTTTTTGTAAGATAGTCAACAAGTTTTTTGGGTACTTAACAATGTAAATATTAAGTAACCGCAGTTAACGGCGTAGCATCTTTTGGTGTATATAGGCCGTTACTTTTGATAACAGCTTCTCATAGTCTGCGTTGTATGTAAATACAAGTTTCTAATAAACCAGTTACCTTATTATATGTATAAATGATTACCATACAAAATATTTTCTATAAGTATTAGTTATATACCATTTTCAATTTATATGCATTTTAAATGTACTTTTTATATTTTATGTGATTTTGTAAACAATATGCATATATACCTTTAACCAACTTCCAAACATCTAAATCAATAAAACTTAATTCATTTGAAACATGATAAGATAATATATTGCACATTGTTCTTAAAATTCCAAAATTACCCTTCATGGGCCGTGCTCAGCACGCACGGTCCTTAGAAATTCACTAGTATATATATATATATATATATATATATATATATATATATATATATATATATATATATATATATATATATATATAATGAATTTGTTTGATAACTTATAGCAAAATCAGCAATCTCAAACTCAAAATAAATAACGAAATACTAATAACAATCATAAATTAACAAAATCAACAAACTTAAATAATAAAAAATAGTTAGTACTTATATGGTATAGTCAATAAACAATTATATATTACTTTTTGCATTTAATTTCCTGCCAAAAACCAAGATTATCTACCCTTTCATTGACTTTGTATATATTTATGTATATGCCTTTCTCCATTTTGCCCTATAGAATTAATAAGCACTGATTCACTCATAAAGAAAAGAGATAGAGAGAATTCAGAGAAGAGGAGAAAATAAGAGAACCATACAGGGGAAGAAATCGTGAGGGGCACGTAGAGATAAACATAAATTAATTTCAAAACATCATATATATATATATATATATATATATATATATATATATATATATATATATATATATATATATATATATATATATATATATAGACACTGAGGATGGTAATTCCATACTGAAATCATCAACATAGCATCAGGTTCCTCCCTTTCTATTATGATTTTGTTAATGTTGTTGATTTCAACTCTAATTTGCATAAATTGGGCACTTTAAAGTTAATACCTGTGTTGTAGATTTCACTTGCTATCACATTTATATGGCATGCCTCGGCACTATGAATACATAGATAAATAATAAATTTGTGTGCACATGTATTGATATTTAATTGACTGGAATTGCAAAGAAGTGTAAACAAATTAAAAGTTACCACTTAGTTAACTTAAGAGGAACCTACCAAGCAACGTCTATCTTTCTTCACTTAGATTTTTTGCGTATGTTAATGGAGGATTAAACACATAGCTGCCTTTTTTTCCCTGATGTGTTGTCTCGTTGGGTTTTTGTTTGCATTAATGGTTGAATAAATGCAATAAATAGCAAAAGTAATCCCATAAATCAACGATAATTATTATTCAAAAATATTTTACCATCATCTGTTAAATTTTTTGTTTCATGATCTGTTAAGTTTTAAAATTAATATTTTATTTGGTGATAATTTTATATGTTTTTTTTCTTATGTCAAGTTAAAAAATCAATATACTTTTATGATAATCTTATTTGGTTTTGTTGTTTCTTGATATGATAAAGTTAAGAATTTAAATATGCTTTTCACTGATGATTGTGTTTCGTTTATGCAGAGTGAGACATGGAATAGTTTTTCCAACGCTACTTCTCTTTTTCCGATGCTACTCCCCATAGCTACAAACGAGACTAAAGACTTACCTAACGTTTTGTTCTTTTTTTGTATTATTAAAGTTTTTTGGTTCTTCTTCATATCCTTTTCTTTGTTGATTTGTAAGTCAAGGATCCATCAGACTTGTCTTGGTATCGGCCTAACTTTCATGATTCACGATTCTGGACTCCATATGTTTTTATCTATTTTATTAAATACAAGTTCTGATTTGTTAAAAAAAAACAGGGTCAGCAAAAATTACAATACGTGGGGTTTACTGATATGGTGATATTTATTTGTCCTATAAAATTTATTTAGATCAAACAATCCTTGATAAATAGATATACTATTGGAGTAAATTACATTTTTAGACAAAAGGTTCAAAACGGATGAACAAATGTTAGGTGATGCGGAATTGGTTTTGTATTTATATCTGATGCATAATTTGTGTTGTATTTATATCCATCAGAGTGCATCCAAGGACATCTTTGGTGAACTATGCTCAATGTTTTTAATATATAGTATTCACCTGATGTAATTTATTGAACTTGACTATGCTTTCATGTAATTCTACACCATTGGGGGAAAAAATATACACACAAAGTAAACTGAGGTCTATACTTTAATCGTTAAAAAAAAACCCAGATGCCTTTAATACAACATACAATTTAAGCATCACCCGAGTGATTATTTGTGTTCTACATGAGAAAAAAATTAATATAAAAAAGAAACAAGAGCACACCCCAAAGCCATAGAAATCTGATTGTTGACAAATGAGTCCTATAACCCTGTCAAAAGCACGGTCCAGAGCCATAAAACATGGTTTCATTTGGAAAACCGGATCATATAACTTTACAGCTAAAAGAGTCAGCTGTATCATCAGAAACTGGGTTGTTTAATTCACTCATATATCCCGGTTCTCATTTTAAACCGGGTTATATAACTCTCCCCTTTATAAGTCCCGGTTTTTCCATAATATGTCCCGTTTTTTTCATAAATCGAGTTATATATCGTGAGTCCTATTTGACGTTTTGTAGTAGTGGAAAATCATTATCGAGTTGAAGAATCTTCATGTCATTTGAATTCAAGTTATTATATCTAACTTGCATGTTCTTCCTAAATAGTGTTCAAAGTCCAAAATCATTACTTTATTACTTATAGTACCATATTGGTTCCTTTATTTGTGCTATTTTAAATTGTCAATCATATACTACATGGCTACATGGGTTTTAACCTAGTAAATCTATCACCTCATGACTACAAGTTGTACAAATATCCTCTATTTTAATTAATATTTTATCTAATTAAGGCCAGGTTAATAATGTGATTTTTTTTTCTGAGGAATTAATATATTTTTTTTCAGGAGATTCGTTTATTTATTAGAAACAAATCAAGACAGATGGATACAAATTATAAAAATATAGACTTCCCTTTGATATATACGGGTCTTACTTTTCAGAATATAAGCAATAGTTTGTAAGAAATCTGAGTTTTGAAAAGTAATATCTAATTATGGAAGTAAATATTTTCTAAAAAATGGTCGGTTGATTATATATAAAACAATAGAAAGTTATGAGTTTTGAGAATTCATAAGAATGGAGATTAAGGTGAGAGTCCCAAAGGGGTTTGTGTTAGAGAAAGCAGTTTGCAATCATGGTTTCTTTATGATGGCTCCAAACCGTTGGATGCCATCCACTAAAACCCTCGTCAGACCACTCCGCCTACCCGATCACCGTTCTGTTAGGGTCTCCATTTCCCAACCTTGTACCACTTTCCTCTCCATTAGCGCACCTGATGAACCAAGCTTATATTCTAATTCCAGAGTTATAAAGGTGTGTATAGTACTTACGTGAACATGTATGTTTAATTTATACATACATGTATATATATCTGTTTCTGATTATATGAGTTTTTTAGGATCAAGTAAAGAGGATGCTTAGGCTTTCTAATGCAGACGAGGAGCAACTGAAGAAGTTTCATGGACTACATAAGGATGCTGCCAAGAAAGGGTTTGGTCGTCTTTTCCGTAACCCATCTCTATTCGAAGATCTTGTAAAGTCTTTGCTCCTCTGCAGAGCCTCGTATGTACATGTCCTTCCTAACTCCGTACTTATAATACTATAAAAGTCCTACAGCTCCCTTCAAACAGTCCATCTTTTAAAGTTATTTGCAAACTCTAATTCTAATATTTAATTTCTCAACATATAATAGCGCTCTTTTTATTCATAAAAAATAATATATTCCAAAATTTATTAACATATGATCAGTATAATAATAATAATTTAATATCAGAGGAGATCGAGAATTATTGTTTTATTTCAGGCCATACTTAACGCTGGGTAATAGTATTCTTTTTCTTCCAATGGCATCTACTTTCATTAATTAATAATGTTATGAGTATATAGTTTTCTACTCTTTGTTATATACAAACGTAATATCATTTTCTTTGAGGTTTTTAATTTATTTTAATATATACTAGCTGTTAGTTTATATAAAAATGTTTTATAATTTTGTTTTTTTTGACCAAAACAGTTCCGTCCCTATGAACAGAAACTAAAAGGATTAAAGAAATCGTAATAATATAAATGTATGTCAAGGAAAAAGCAAAGCTGATGTCTTTTAATTAAACGAATTGATCTTTTTGTAGATTCAAAGAAAGTTTAGAACTGGCGGAAGGACTTTGTGTTCTCCAAAAACGGCTGAACATTGAAAAAGGAGTGGTGGATCCGGCGAAAAGAGGTAGAAAGAAACAATCATTTTGTGTTGAAGAGTCGTGGGGAAATTTCCCAAGCCCACAAGAAGTCGCCATTTTTAAGAACCCAATATTGTTGAACAAGAAGTGCAACTTGGGATATCGAGCTCAATACGTACATGAATTAGCTAAGAATATCACAGATGGTAAAATCAGGCTCATGGATTTGGAGAAGTTATGCGATGGAAATGAATTGTACCAAAAGTTGATGCCCCTTTCAGGGTTCGGTGACTTTGTTTCTAGCAATGCATTGATGTGCATGGGATTCTATGATGCTATTCCATGTGACTCTGAAACTGTAAGACTTATCAAACAGGTTTGTTTTATTGCTTCAAACAGAAATTAGGTTGACATTTCCATTTTCCATACGATTATATATAGCTAGCTTAGTGCCATTTAATATATCTATTTTCTAAGTAGTCATGATGAATATCAGGTCCACCAACGAGAAGATTGTGACAAGAAAAATATGAATGTAATGGCTATGGAGATATATGACAGATATGCGCCATTTCAGACCCTCGCCTACTGGTACCATTCTTGAAACTATATGTTTTAATTTGTGTGTTTAATTTGTTTTTCTAGCTTGTAGATTTGAGATGCGGTTGATGTAAACTAGGTCGGAGCTGGTGGACTACTATGAAAATAAAGTTGGGAAGCTGAACGAATTGGATAGATGTCTTTATAAAAACGTTGGTGGAAGTGCAATTGAGAAAACTTACATAACTAACGACACACACTTGGATTAGAATCAATGTAGATTTAGTCTTTGGTTCTGTGATTCTGTTTATTGGTAGAAAGCAACTATAAATTCTACAAGAAGAAATTAAACACCAACCAATGTTTAAGTTAAAGAAGCAACTAAACTTTTGTTTTCTAATCTATGCATTTTATTGTTAGTGAATTATAACTATTATATGATTTATTGCATGTACGTCATATTACTCTATAGGGCCCTAAGTAGAAGATGTTTCGTCAACCAATCGTGTCATTGATAATTCACTTGAATATATACATCACTAGGTGTAAAACCCATATACAAAGGTTAATTAAAAAAATTAAATATTAAAATGTAAACATTAAGTATTTTTTTAAATAAATTTTTAAAATAAAAAAACAAAAACGTATTAATTACAATTACTATCATATTTATTATATTTAATAATTTGCATATACAAGTATTATGTGATTTTTTAAATTTAAAAGATAGAAAAACCTAAAATTGACATGTGCATATTATTTAATTTCAAAAATATCATAAAATGATAAGTGTTAAAACTCATTAGAGATTGACATATGTTAAAATGAATCTTCATTTATTATAGTTGATATGATCTACAACCAAGACAAACATAAGGGCAATTTACACCAATAACCCAATATAACCCAAGTGTTCATCCCATTTGAGATAAAAAGATCTCTATTTTTAAAACAATAAATTCAATGGGCCCAAGTTTTATGATGAGAAAATACATGGTTTATGTTTCTGAAAAATAACCAAGTGAAATGAAAGATCAATGGAAAGAGTATCATCTTGAAGAGATAGGGTGTACTAAGTGACGGGTACTAGCTGTAGTTTCTTGTTTGACAAACAATATATTAATTCAGAAAACAATAAAGACTTACCGATCCAAGAAACCTTAGTTTGTATCAAGAAGCATGCTTCTGTCTTTGTTTTATTTACATCTGTTTATAGGTTCATTTATTTCCATGGTTTAGAATTATATACATATCTAATTACAATTGTAAAATGAATAGTATTGTTTCTACCTTTTTAATTTTTTCCACATAATTTTTTTTTATCTTTTTTGATTTATTTCCATGGTTTAGAATTATATAAAGACAAAATTGCAAAAACGGTCCCTGTGGTATTATTTTTTTGGGTTTCAGTCCAAACATCGATTTTTTTTGGATTTATAGTCATTTTGGCCTAGTTTGTACGTAGAATTGGTCCCCCGACTTAACTTCTGTTAAATTATTGTTGTTAACCCCCTCATTAGCCTCCCACATCAGGGTTATTTGTCTTTTCAGTTATAAGGGACCATTTTTTCACCTAAAAAAATATATCCCACTTTTAAAAAAAAATAATACCTATTTATTTTTTAATAATCCTTATTCTAATAAATGAATAAGTTTATTCTCCTATTAACAAGTGTCACAATATTAAAAATTCTCATTAATATTATATCTCACCTGTCATGCCACATGTCAATCTATTAATTATCTATTTTAAATTTTAAATTTTAAATTTCTCACTCTATGTAACACCCCGAGATTCAGGTACATTTCTTTCATCCTTGTTCTTTGTCGATTGGTCATGTTTAGTCCTTGAGTGGAGGGTTTATAGCAAGTGAGTACGTTGGGCGTACCAGAGGGGTACACTGCGCGTACTCATGCGCTTAAATTGGACACGGAGTCGCCAAGGTACGCTGGGCGTACCCAGAGTTACGTCGGGCGTACCCGGCCCAGATGCAAAAACCCTAATCCATCTTATGCACTATTTAAAAGGTGTTAAGGCTCATTTCTCAGCCTCCATATCAGTTAGTGAAACCCTAAAAGAGAGCCTCCCATCGTCCTTAGTGTGTGAGAGTGTTGTTGGAGCTATTTGTGCTTTGGTGACTTAGTGAAGGAGAAGGAAATGAGCTCTTGGAAGCTAATGCTTGAGGTGCCATTTTGGATCTGAGATCTACAGTGAAAAGGGCTACACTTGGAGGTATAAAGTTTAAAACTTTCCTCTTCTTTTGGTTGTTGTTGCATGTGCCATTTGTAGGGCTAAAAACCCCAAAGGTGGAGACTTTATGAGTGTAAAGTGCTCCATGGTCCGAGATCTGTCCCTTTTCAGTGGTATTAGTGATTTAGAACCATAAAGTTTCGATCTTGGATGTTAGTTTGAGGTCATGATTGTGTAATAAGCCTTCTAGAATTAAAGGATGGAACATTGTTGGAGTTGGTGACTTGTTCAGCCATGCAAGGGCTTAAAGTCATCAACTTTATGGATTAAGAGGCTTTGATGTGGTCAGATCTAGAATTTGGATGTGGGTTTTAACTGTTTAAGACCTCAAGAGCTAAGGGGCTGAAGCTGGCGAGTACGCCGGGCATAATCCCAGTACGCGCCGCATACTGGGTGGCGTTCCCCGATTCTGAGATGCAGCCGGGTACGCTCAGCGTACGCATCTGGTAACCGCAGCGTAACCCAGAAAGTTGACTTTTGGTTGACTTTTAGGGTATGGTCTATTGTGGGGCCTTTTGAGTTATGAAAGTGGTAAAATGGTCTTTTACCCTTCTGAGAGTGTCATAAGAGGACATAGTCTAGCCTTTGAGAGTTATATTAAATAAAGTATTTATTTCATATGATTAAGCGAAGGCTAGGCCAACGTTTACCGAGTAAGAGATTTACCGAGATACCCGAGGTGAGTCCTCTCACTATACTTTACCTAGTGTTGTAACATAGTTATGTGACAGAGTACTATAGAGTTATATGCCAGTGTATTTGCATGTTATTTATGTGTTGTGATTTATTGTGATATGTGATATGCATGATTCAAAGTTACAGAGTTGGGACTTTCGGGTCCCTAGAGTTAGGGCCAGAGGGCCCACAGAGAGTTGGGGCTGGAGGGCCCCACTGAGACACATTGACCAAAGGGTCAACAGAGTTACAACCTCGAGTGGCTATTATGTGCTAGAGTGGTATTTTGGGGAACTCACTAAGCTTATGCTTACAGTGTTATGTGTTATGTGTTTCAGGTACTAGTGATGACTGCGGGAAGGTGCCAGCTTGATTCGTACACACACATGGGATTTTATGTATTTTGATCTTGGGAGATATTTTGTGAAACAAAGACATGATACTACGACATTTTATGAATGAATGAGTTTGTAAAAATGTGTTTGAAAATGTGAAAAATTGTTTTAATTTTTACGGTGTTATAAGTTGGTATTAGAGCCTAGGTTTGAGGGATTCGGGTGCACCTTCGGGCGTATCTGAACTGAAACCGAGGATTTGAGGAAATTTTGATAATAAAACAAGTTTTCAAAAGAAGAACTTACGAGACAAACAGAGCAGAGTTGTGTGTACGAACAGCCAGCGCCCGAACGGTGATTTCCCAAAATACCATTATTATAAGTGTTATAAGATATGATGTGATATGTTATATGATGAGCTATGATATGCATGCTAGAGTAGACTAGGTATTCTTATTAGGACTAGAGTGGCCTGATATGTGATGCATGAGTCTAGGAGTCTTGCTGCTAGGAATACTTCAGAGTGTTTAGGTAGTAGCAAGGAGGTTGTGAGAGATCTACTAGCGAGTATCATATGATTAGAGAGACTAGAGTACTTGGGACTTGGGACTCTGGGTGGAGGACTTGGGGTGAATACTGATGCGGTGTCGACGGTAGTATTGGGTCTGTACTACTGAAGACACCGGGTCAGTGTACAGTCCAAGTAAGAATCCTTGGAGTACCAAGGGACAAGTAGGGTGGAGTATTTGAGTGTGAGTATACTCGAGCGAGTCCCTGATAATTATTCTTGTGTTGTAATTCAGAGAAAGGGAGATCATGGTTGGGACGCGCCACACACCAGGGACCAGTGGTATGAGGGATGAGGAGATCCGTAGGATCATCCAGGAGGAGGTGGCTGCGGCCATCATGGCAGAGATACCAGAGATGTTCGGTTCTATCAAGACCACGCTGATAGATACATTTGATGAGAAGTACGCTGCTCTTTTTGAGGCTGTTGTTGCTGTGGCCACTGCAACTATAGCTGCGACGAGGCCGTAGGGTGGTGATGCATTGCTGTTCCAAGAGTTCAGCAACATAAAACCACCGGAGTTTTACGGGACCCAGGTCCCGATTGCGGCGATGAGATGGATTTCAGACATAGAGGGGTGTTTCTTTACTTGCTCATCTCCAGAGCATTTGAAATAATCGTTTAATTCTTATAAACACTTGTTTTAAATCTCATTCATAATCGAATTACAAATCATAACTCCATTTTCACTTGCATAGTAAACCAGGATCCTCAAAACATGACTCTTTGTCTGGTGTGTACAATCAAGCCGGTGCCGTCCCGTGATCCTGAAAGAAACCTGAAACACATACATAAAACAAAACACTGTAAGCATGAAGCTTAGTGATTTCCCCAAAATACCACACATAACACATATTAGCCACTCGAGGCTATTGTTGGATTAGTGTCTAAGTCCATAACTATTTTGGTATGTACTTGACTCGATGGTGCATGGTCCTTTTGGGTTGCCTTCACCAAAGCAACTTGATTGGAGAAATAAATAAAGAGAGAGGTTATTATGATTTATTAATATGTTATAAGAATAATATATTAAAGGAGAAATCATATCTGTTTAATTAATATTGGTCAATAATTAATTAAGAATTAATTTTGTGATCAAGTGTAATTAATTAAACTAGAGGGGCTGAATTGTAATTATGTGATAGTTACAAAATAGGGCAATGGTTATCCTTGTTAAAGGATGGACGAATTCAAGGATAAGGATATCCTTGAAATCGTTCAAGGCTTAAGAGATAAGGGTTTTTCAAGGCTTATCTTATGGTCGCTTGATGGGTAAGTAACTAGATAAGGATAAGGACTGAAACCCTAATCCCAACCCTATATAAAGACCCCTAAGGCTCATGAATTCGTCCAAGCCTTCCCAAGAAGTCCTAGGGACGAATTCTAACACCTCTCCTCTCTCTTTATACCTTCTCCATTTGCTCTTGGTGTTTGTAAGCCATTAGAGGAGTGACACTTGTGACTCTAAGCCTTCCAAAGTCAATTCAAGGAGGAATTGGGATTGTTATTACTACATAACAATCAAGGTAATATCTTAAACCTAATCATATGTTAATATTGATATCCATATGCTAGAATTAGGGTTTATAGTCTTGGATTCAAAGCATGTACAATAGAGAAACCTAGATCCAAGCATTAGGGTTTGCATGAGCACATAGGATGTCTTATGACCAAAACCCATCAGCTATAACTTTGTGGGTCCGTGGACCCTGCTCTGTGAACCCTCTGGTTCTAACTCTGTGAACCTTCCGGTTCTAACTCTAGGAACCCTCCGGTTACAACTCTGAAAACATGCACAACATAAATCACATAGAAATAATGCAGTACAGCACATAACATACATAGCATACAAATACTTTGTCACATAACTCTGGTTACGTACTCAAGGTAAAGTATAGTGAAAATACTCACCTGGCAAGCAGAAAGCAGATATCCCCACACTTGAATCTCGAACTCGCCACCGCCTAACACGTAAGACATATACTCTCATGAATATAACTCTCGAGACTAGAATCAACCCTCTCATGGCACCCTCTTAAGTGTAAAAGACTATTTTACCCCTCTCTTGGCCCAAAGGCCACATCGCTGACCAAGCCCTAAAAGACAACGGTCAACTCATGGTCAAAGTCAAAGTCCTCAGTCAAAGTCAACCCTCCTGGTTGACCCTGCTCGCCGAGTCAACCCGTCGACTCGTCGAGTCCCCATGCTCAGAACTTCCCCAGTCCGCGACTCAACTCGCGGAGTCACCCCGAGACTCGCCGAGTTCCATAACTCTGAGTCCACTCGCACATAACTCACCGAGTCATCCCTTGACTCGCCGATTCTCGACTCAACCAGAAAATATTGGAACTCTTCGACAAGACTCGCCGAGTTCCAACAACAGACTCGCCGAGTCTAAGGCTATCTTCAACCTACTCGCCGAGTTGTTCATACAACTCGCCGAGTTCCAAGCCATCTTCATTCAACTCACCGAGTTGTTCTTCCAACTTGTCGAGTTCCAGCTTATCTTCAAGCAACTCGTCGAGTCCACCCATGTGACTCGTCGAGTACCACCGGTCTGAATCCATACCAAAGCATTCCAGGCCATGCAATTGATCCAAAACATAGATCTAGCCTCCTACAATTCATCGATCGCGTAAAGTGGCAAACTTTACGTGAATCCAAAGAGATCTATGCAATTTCACATTAGGGCTAAGGTTTGGGACAAAATAGCTCCATCAACCACTCACAAACAGGGACTTTCGTGCATTCCAACCCTTCTCCATTCCAGATCTGAGGTAGCAACCTCAGATCTAACCTCTAAACTCTAGTACATCCAAAGATATGATCTCTAATACCCCCACAATGATGCATCTAGGAAATAGCAGCTCAAAAACGAGATATTACCTTAGAAGAACGCCCCAATTGCAATGAAACTCAATTCCAAGCAAAGCCCCTTGCTCCAAGCCTCTTCTTCTCTAAGATCTCTTCAACAACCACCTCTCCAAGTTCCAATTTGCTCAACAATGGGGTTCCTCCACGAAATTAGGGTTTCTGGGACTCAAGGGGTGATAAAGAGGCTGGGAAGGAACCATAATGTTCTTTATATAGGGCTCAACCCCGAGAATTAAGGTTTTCTCCACTCAGCGCCTACTCGCCGAGTCCATCTCATTGACTCGCCGAGTCGGCTACTTAACACGCGACCAAATCGCGACTCTACTCTCCGAGTCCATCCATGGACTTGCCGAGTCACTCTTTCCCAATTTACTCTTTTAGCCCTTCAACTCTACTCTTGATATTTCGGGATGTTACAATTCTCCCCCACTTAAATTAGGCTTCTTCCTCGAAGCCTACCGCAACTCAACTCCAAAATATGCCCACGACGCGCCACCTGGCCCTAACTGGACCAGGTTCCTCAAGCTTAACCATCGAACTCGAACTCACTTCCTCTTTCCTTGCGGTGTCCTGACCACCGTCTCAAACCGGGCACCGGTTGTACCCTCTGATAATCACACTCAACAATCGAGAATTACCCATGAAGCATCACTTCCCCCAAATCTCAACAATCACTCGACCCATAAGGGCTAGAAAGCCATGAACCATCGGATCCCCGATCCGAATCCCACTTTATCCATTCCGTGACGACGGAAAGACCCATTCTCAATCTCAGAGCAACTCCCACGAGTTCTACTCTTGCAATCACATACGCATGCTGAACTTGCTCCAGCGCCCTCAGGTTGGGAAAACCCGATACACTGATGATATCCTCCAACATCCCCTAGGATGAACCACTAGTACATATCCAATACCCTGATCAGAATCAAGCTGGGAGTCCCAGACTCCTTCCCTGCATCCATCCTAAGACTCTTGGCTCTACACCTGCGGAATCCCTTCCGCGTCCTTAGTAGACATCCCATCATGATGTCATTCCATACCACTGTCACAGACATAGTGTTCAACCACCATACTCCAAATCATCCGTTCTCATTACTACTTTCACTTCCGTGGACCAACACTTCCCCCCCGGGGGTTACATACCTTTCTCTTCCCTTACCCAGGGAAATCCACTTGTCAACCTTGCCACTACTCCATGTATCGTACATGCTCTGGATCTGCTCGCAAGGGCTCTCGGGTCCATGCGCTACCTCTCCCCAACAAATGAGGGTCCGACACCTCCTCCCATACAACAGCTCAAAGGGTGGCATACCAATGCATTAATGATGGCTGTTGATATAGGATAACTCAACCAAGGATATATACGTGCCGCAACTCCCCCTGAAATCTAATACACATGCCCGAAGCATGTCTTCGAGTGTCTGAGTCGTTCGCTCGCTCTGAAGTGTCCTCAGACATCATCATGATAAGCTCTAGCTCATTTCTCATATCCCTCTTCGAGACTGAGCACCAGGTCAGCTTTTGACTCCACAGCTGAGCCTCCAAAGGTCACCCATATCATGATCCAAATATCCTACTAACTTCCTCCCCGTGACCACTATCCCGGCCCAGTGACACGCAAGTCACGAAATTCTCTTTTCCTCATGCGAGAAAAATACAATCCAACCGAAGATCGTCTCAACTCTGATCTCTGGTTTCTGCTGCACATATCCCTTGCGCATCTCCCAACAGAGACGGAGACCCCAGTCTCGCCCCCGGTTCAACACCCAGGCTCCAAAACTCAATACTAGGGCTACTCAAGCCCAAAACTCTTCCACATCACACACTGATCGGAGGACATTCCATCATCACATTCTCTTGCCATCTAGTGTATACTACAGCTCCCCGCAGTATCACAACACCCTCTGACTAGTGAGTACTACGGCTCCCCGCAGTATCACAACACCCTCTGACTAGTGAGTACTACAGCTCCCCGCAGTATCACAACACCCTCTGACTCCACTAGCTCATGCTCCGCAGACTATCATAGGCAGCTACCCATACTCGACTCGAATGTAGATCACAGACTCTGGAGGCAATCGACATATCAAAATGCCCACCCTTGCGAAGATCCACTTTCTTAAATAATCTCCCTGGATGCCCATATTCGAAGGGCTCCCACTAGATCCATAGATGCCTGATATACCACAAGTCGTCTCTACTCCAGATTCACAAGTAACCCCAAAATAAAGATATCATACCCGGATACCTCGGAATATCCCAAGAGAATCATCACAAGATCCTGCCACAACCACTGATCTCCTGCCCCCAAGCATCATATAGATACAATAATACATTTCCTCTGAACCCCATAATTAGATCTACATTTTTCCCAAAATGCAACTTCGGTGTATCCAATTTCTCAATTGGAATACGAGAAAACGCTAGTGCTACGAAATATGCTGATAATTCTCCGAAACCCTTTTTCCCACCGCTCAAAATCAAAGAAAGGATACGCATACCGACCCGGGAGTTGGCTGCCCAATCATTCTCTATCTACTGGCAACAACACTGACCACTACCAGGTTCCTGACCATTAAACACCTGCCGTGGAGACATTCATCCTTCTCAAACAAGTACTTCCGCATTAACTCACTCTGACCCCCTTCCCTCGATCACCGACATCTCTGGTCTCATGATTTCTTACAGCAGATCTCTATACTCCACTTATAACTGCTCTTGACAAATCTATGCTTTCTTACATACGGTACCCGGTTCTCCCCCACTCAGGGTTCAAACCATCACCAATTAGCACACAACCAACCCACAACTATTTTCACCAGCAAAATCGCACCTGCCCATGGAAAGTGCTACACAACGTCCAACAATCCCCTTTAAGGAAATCAATCGACCTCATATACTCTGAACCTCTGATGAACTCCTCAAGAACTTCTCGTCACGACTGCCCCTAGTCGTTCCAATTCTCGTACCAATCCTGTACCAAACAACTCAACTGCTCAATAACATCCCTGGCTCATAGACTGAACCACAAAATCATCGTACCCCTCACTTCAACTCATCAACCAACGCTCCAACACCGGGATCATCTCAAGAACAGAGACCCACACCCATATTCAATACCCAACATAGATAGAAAACTCTCTGCACTGCTAAACTCGACTGAACTCCCCACTGATACCACTACAATACATCCTACTATACTCAAATAGGTGTAATGTGGTCCTCGACTATCTCAGTCGCAACTGACTATCTGATCATGATAAATCACTGCCTCGCGGCACACATGCTACCTGATACTCTGGTGGGAAATCATCATCAATGACGACCTGCAGGGTTTACCCCCAAACCCAAAACTTAAACATCATGCTTCTCATATTTTGCACACAAACATAATCAGTACCACCCAGATCATAGAAGGTGACATCTCCTTTATCGACTAATCGCTCAACTCAGATCGAAAGTCTCCCTTCTCATTGAATCCTTACTAAAATACTCTGATAGGCTCTCGATCTCCCTCTCAAGGGATGCCTCTTCGAACTCAAACATGACCGGATAGCCGGAGAACCACAAGCATCATTCCCTACGAACCATGGTACTCATTCCATGACATCTCTTCTCAATATGCTCCGGCGTACTGTACTCGAACCGTAACATCACTCCTTAGTCCGATCCGATGTATGGTACTCGAACCATAACATCACTCATCAATCCGCTCCGATGTATGGTACCCGAACCATAACATAACTCCTCAATCCGCTCCGATGTATGGTACTCGAACCATAACATCACTCCTCAATCCGCTCCGATGTATGGTACCCGAACCATAAGATCACTCTTCAGTCCGCTCCGATGTATGGTACTCGAACCATAACATCACTCCTCAATCTGCTCCGATGTATGGTACCCGAACCATAACATCACTCCTCAATCCGCTCCGATATATGGTACTCGAACCATAACATCACTCCTCAATCCGCTCCGATGTATGGTACTCGAACCATAACATCACTCCTCAATCCGCTCCTTAGAACCTTCAGAATACTCCCTGTATCAAGTATGGGTCCTCTGCTTTCAGTAGTACGGGTCCATACTACCTGCCACATCTACCCATACTTTCCACACGGACCATCCCAGAGCTCCTAAGTAGCTGCTCAACCTGCTCTTTCACCAATCCCATCACGCGTGCTCGCTCCCCAGTGAAATTCTCTACCCTACCAGCGCACTCGTCTGGCTAAGGTTACCCACTAGGCTCATCCTTGGTCCTCCTACTTCTTTGCTATCAGCTCCTGAAGAGCTCCTAATGATGCCAGCCATCTACCTCCTGAATATCGTCATATTCACTTGGTAGCTGACTCCCATCATCGAGAGTTCCACAAAGCACAAAGCAAGCAGCATTCGAGCATCGAAGAATACATAGAACTCACTCTCGGTGATAACTCCACTTTCTCGGCTCATCCTCGAAAGTACCACCGAACTCTGTAACTCTACCCCTCATGGGTTCTAACTGGATACTCTCACTCATCACATACTCAAAAGCATAACACATATAACAACAAGTCCTAGGCTAAGGCATCACAAATCAGGCCACTCTAGTCCTAAGATATGAAATACCTAGCCTGTCTCTAGCATGCAATAATATCTTATAAAGTGCATCATAAATATCTCATAACACAAAAGTAAGGGTATTTTGGGAAATCACCGTTCGGGCTCTGGCTGATTGTACACACTCCTCTTTCTCGCTTTATCTTTGAACTCTTATTCACTTTTAGAAATTCATTTCATTTGAAAACTTTTCTTACTTCCTCAGCTTGAGTCCAGATTTACTCGAAGGCGCATCCGAATCCCTCAAACCAAGGCTCTGATACCAACTTGTAACACCGAAAATTTCAAACAATTTTTTTTATTTTAAAATAATCGTTTAATTCTTAGAAACACTTGTTTTAAATCTCATTCATAATTGAATTACAAATCATAACTGCATTTTCACTTGCATAGTAAACCAGGATCATCAAAACATGACTCTTTGTCTGGTGTGTACAATCAAGCCGGTGCCGTCCCGTGATCCTGAAAGAAACCTGAAACACATACATAAAACAAAACACTGTAAGCATGAAGCTTAGTGAGTTCCCCAAAATACTACACATAACACATATTAGCCACTCAAGGCTATAACTCTGTGGGTCCGTGGACCCTGCTCTGTGAACCCTCTGGTTCTAACTCTGTGAACCTTCCGGTTCTAACTCTAGGAACCCTCCGGTTCCAACTCTGAAAACATGCACAACATAAATCACATAGAAATAATGCAGTACAACACATAACATACATAGCATACAAATACTTTGTCACATAACTCTGGTTACCTACTCAAGGTAAAGTATAGTGAGAATACTCACCTGGCAAGCAGAAAGCAGATATCCCCACACTTGAATCTCGAACTCGCCACCGCTTAACACGTAAGACATATACTCTCATGAATATAACTCTCGAGACTAGAATCAACCCTCTCATGGCACCCTCTTAAGGGTAAAAGACTATTTTACCCCTCTCTTGGCCCAAAGGCCACATCGCTGACCAAGCCATAAAAGTCAATGGTCAACTCATGGTCAAAGTCAAAGTCCTCAGTCAAATTCAACCCTCCTGGTTGACCCTGCTCGCCGAGTCAACCCGTCGACTCGTCGAGTCCCCATGCTCAGAACTTCCCCAGTTCGCGACTCACCTCACCGAGTCACCCTGAGACTCGCCGAGTTCCACAACTCTGAGTCCACTCGCACATAACTCACTGAGTCATCCCTTGACTCGCCGATTCTTGACTCAACCAGAAAATATTGGAACTCTTCGACAAGACTCGCCGAGTTCCAACAACATACTCGCCGAGTCTAAGGCTATCTTCAACCTACTCGCCGAGTTGTTCATACAACTCGCCGAGTTTCAGGCCGTCTTCATCCAACTCGCCGAGTTGTTCTTCCAACTCGTCGAGTTCTAGCTTATCTTCAAGCAACTCGTCGAGTCCACCCATGTGACTCGCCGAGTACCACCGGTCTGAATGCACTCCAAAGCATTCCAGGCCATGCAATTGATCCAAAACATAGATCTAGCCTCCTACAACTCATCGACCGCGTAAATTGGCAAACTTTACGTGAATCCAAAGAGATCTTTGCAATTTCACATTAGGGCTAAGGTTTGGAACAAAATAGCTCCATCAACCACTCACAAATAGGGACTTTCATGCATTCCAACCCTTCTCCATTCCAGATCTGAGGTAGCAACATAATGTTCTTTATATAGGGCTCAACCCCGAGAATTAGGGTTTTCTCCACTCAGCGCCTACTCGCCGAGTCCATCTCATTGACTCGCCGAGTCGGCTACTTAACACGCGACCAAATCGCGACTCTACTCGCCGAGTCCATCCATGGACTCGCCGAGTCACTCTTTCCCAATTTACTCTTTTAGCCCTTCAACTCTACTCTTGATATTTCGGGATGTTACATTAACCAGCTTCGGTTGGGAGCGAAGGATTGGTGGCAGTTTGTGACGGCGAACTATACACCTACCGAGCTTGCAGCAGCGACCTGGGGGAGGTTCACTACTATGTTCCGAGACGAGTACGTTCCCCAGGTGGAGAGGGAGTATTTGGCCCAGGTGTTTCTGACCCTCAAGCAGGGTACTGAGTCTGTTACGGTGATTACGAGGATGTTTCATGAGCGGGCGATGTTTTGCCCAGAGCACATGTCCTCCGAGCAGGCACGTATGAGCCGATATCTGAGCATTTTGAGGAGGGATATACGAGATTTTGTGGCGAACTCGACGTATCGGACATTTTCTGAGCTTCAGGAAAATGCCCGAAAAAGGGAGATAAAGTTGGAGACTTAGGCTAGGGAGGAGGCTGAGTCTCAGGAGAGGGATCGGCGACCGGTGCAGTCACTGCTGGTAGCCAAGCGGGCTAAGCCCGCTGATTCGAGATCAGGGAACCAGAGGGGCCGCACTTGTGGCAAGTGCGGCAAGAGCCACGATGGGGTGTGCAGAGCAGGGTCTTGCTATAATTGTGGCAAGGAGGGGCATATGGCCAAGGACTGCCCCAAGGGGTTTTCAGTATGTTTTCACTGCAACCAGACCATACACCGGAAGACAGAGTGTCCGCAGCTGCGAGGATCATCATAGGGATCTTCCCCTGCTACCATCAGAGCTACTGAGAGTCGGCTAGTGAAGGCCGAGGCACCGAAGGCACGAGGGAGAGCGTTTCAGTTGACCACGGAGGAGGTCCGCGCAGCGCCCGTTGTCGTGGCTGGTATGTATTCTTTCGTGTATTTATTTTGATGTTGCGATATTGTGCTTATATTATGTATGCGTAGGTTCTTTTCTTGTGAGTTTTGTACCTGCCTTGGTGTTATTTGACTCGGGTGCGATTCGGTCTTTTGTATCTTTGGCTTTTAGTAAGCACATCAGTGTTAGTCGTGGGGCGTTGAGTCGACCTCTGAGAGTTTCCATAGCTGACGAGAGGGTGATATATGCCACAAAGGTGATCCGAGGGTGCGTACTCGAGATTTTCGGTGTTGAGTTCCCGATTGATTTAGTTCCTATTGCGATAGGTGATGTCTATGTCATGGTGGGCATGGACTTGTTGAGCAGATTTGGAGCGGTTATCGACTACGAGCGACAGCTGGTGACCATACGAGACCCTAGTGGGGGAGTTCTTATGGTGTACGGTGAGGGTACATGTTCTGGGTCAGCATTTTGTTCGGCCGCTATAGTGAGACAGTGTCTACAGCAGGGCTGTAAGGGCTTTGTAGCATATGTGATGGATACGCAGGTTGATTCAGAAAGACCGAGGACAGTTGATGAGGTTCTGATAGTGCATGAGTTCCTGGACGTGTTTCCAGAGGAGTTGTCGGGCGTGCCTCCCGTGAGGCAAGTGGAGTTCAGTATCGATTTGGTTTCGGGGGCCGCGCCTATCGCCAAGGTGCCCTATCGCCTTACACCTCCAGAGATGCAGGAGTTATCCTCGCAGCTTCAGGAGTTGCTGGGAAAGGGGTTTATTCGGGCGAGCAACTCGCCGTGGGGAGCGCCTATCCTTTTTGTCAAGAAAAAGGATGGTTCACACCAGATGTGCATTGATTACCGGGAGTTGAACAAGCTGACGGTCAAGAACCGTTACCTATTGCCGAGGATCGATGATTTGTTCGATCAGTTGCAGGGAGCATCTTGGTTCTCAAGACCGATTTGAGGTCTGTGTATCATCAGGTAAGGGTGCGAGATGCGGACATACAGAAGACAGCTTTCAGGACTCATTATGGGCATTATGAGTTTGTGGTGATGCCTTTCGGACTCACCAATGCCCCTGCAGTGTTCATGGACCTCACGAACAGAGTGTGCAGGCCGATGTTGGATCGCTCAGTGATCGTATTCATTGACGACATTTTGGTATATTCGAGATCTAAAGAGTAGCATGAGGAGCATTTGAGGGAGATCCTCGGAGTTCTGAGATCGGAGAGGCTTTAGGCCAAATTCTCCAAGTGTGATTTCTGGTTGCGAGAGGTCCCGTTCCTAGGGCACCTCGTTAACCAGAAAGGGATATTGGTCAACTCGGCCAAAGTTGAGGCAGTGATGAGTTGGGAGGTGCCGAGGTCAGCCTCCGAGATCAGGAGTTTCTTAGGGTTGGCAGGCTATTCTCGGAGATTTATTAGGGATTTCTCCAAGATCGCCGTGCCACTCACCAGGTTGACCCAGAAGGGTGTTGCTTTTTCATGGGGCTCAGAGCAGCAGGTCTCCTTTGAGACGCTTCGCCAGAGGCTATGTGAAGCCCCATTGTTAGCCCTCCCAGAGGGAATGGAGGACTTTGTTGTGTATTGTGATGCGTCTATCTTGGGGTTGGGAGCGGTGCTGATGCAGAGACGGCATGTGATAGCATACGCATCAAGGCAGCTGAAGCCTCATGAGATGAGGTATCCCACCCACGATCTAGAGTTGGGGGCAGTGGTGTTCGCCCTCAAGATTTGGCATCACTATCTGTATGGGGTTCGGTGTACGATATACACGGAACACAAGAGCTTGAAGTATTTGATGGATCAGCCCAACCTAAATATGTGGCAGAGGAGGTGGTTGGACATGGTCAAGGATTATGATTGTGAGATCCTGTACCACCCGGGAAAGGCTAATGTTGTAGCCGATGCACTGAGTCGTAGGGCGGAGAGCGCCCCATTGCGAGATGTATGTTTGAGATTGACCGTAATGGCTCCAGTGTTGGACACCATTCGTGGGGCACAGGCTGAGGCCGTGAGATATGAAAACCAGAAGAGAGAGCGAGTTGTCGGGTTGGTATCGGAGTTCGTTACCGATAGCCGAGGGCTTATGACATTTCAGGGTCGTATCTGGGTACCGTTTGTGGGAAGGACGCATACCATTTTGATGGAAGAGGCTCATCGGTCGAAGTTCTCGATCCATCCTGGGGCCACTAAGATGTATTTAGATCTGAAGAGGGAGTATTGGTGGCCCTGTATGAAGAGGGATGTCGCGTGGTTTGTTGAGAGGTGCTTAACCTGTCGTAGGGTTAAGGCCGAGCACCAGAGACCGCATGGTAAGTTGCAGCCGTTGGAGGTTCCCGAGTGGAAGTGGGAATAGATTACCATGGATTTTATCACCAAATTGCCATGGACTGCAAGGGGAGTCGATGCAATTTGGGTGATTGTGGACAGGTTGACAAAGAGCGCCCACTTCCTTGCTATCAGTGAGAGCTCTTCCGCAGAGAAGTTGGCAGAGATGTACATGAGGGAAGTGGTATCGCGGTATGGAGTACCAATCTCGATTGTCTCAGACTGAGATGTGCGTTTCACTTCCAGATTCTGGAAGAAATTTCATGAGGAATTGGGTACTAGGCTGCATTTTAGTACCGCATACCACCACCAGACTCACGGACAGAGCGAGCGGACGATTCAGACGCTCGAGGACATGCTCCAGGCATGTGTGTTGGATTTCGGTGGGAGTTGGGACACGTATTTGACCTTGGCAGATTTTTCTTACAACAACAGCCATCATTCGAGCATTGGTATGCCACCCTTTGAGCTGTTGTGTGGGAGAATGTGTCAGACCCCCATTTGCTGGGGAGAGGTCGGGCAGCGTGTTATGGGTAGTACCGAGATTGTGCTTCAGACGACTGAGCAGATACAGCAGGTCAGGCAGAGGTTATTGACCGCTCAGAGTCGCCAGAAGAGTTATGCGGACAGGCGCCGGTCCAAGCTCGAGTTCCAGGTCGGCGACTTTGTACTCCTGAAGGTCTCTCCTTGGAAAGGAGTGATCCGATTCAGGAAGAGGGGCAAGTTGGGGCCCCGATATATCGGTCCTTTTCGGGTGATCGCAAGGGTAGGCAGGGTAGCCTACCGGTTGGAGCTACCTGCAGAGTTAGGTCAGATCGATGACACTTTCCAAGTATCGCAGTTGCGAAAGTGTATAGCCGATGAGTCGGTAGTGGTACCATTGGAGGATATTCAGGTGGATGCGAGCCTGAATTATGATGAGAGACCGGTGGCAATCAGGGATCGGAAGATCAAGGTTTTGAGGAACAAGGAAGTACCTTTGGTTTTGGTTCAGTGGCAACATCGGAAGGGGTCCGAGATGACTTGGGAGTCAGAGTCGGAGACGCGAGGGCAGCATCCAGAGTTTTTCGAGGAATAAGACTTCGGGGGTGAAGTCTGGTTCTAGTGGGGGAGAATTGTAACACCCCGAGATTCAGGTACATTTCTGTCATCCTTGTTCATTGTCAATTGGTCATGTTTAGTCCTTGAGTGGAGGGTTTATAGCAAGTGAGTATGCTGGCGTACCAAAGGGGTACGCTGCGCGTACTCATGCACTTAAATTGAACGCGGAGTCGCCAAGGTACGTTGGGCGTACCCAGAGTTACGCCGGGCGTACCCGGCCCGGATGCAAAAACCCTAATCCGTCTTGTGCACTATTTAAAGAGTGCTAAGGCTCAATTCTCAGCCTCCATATTAGTGAGTGAAACCCTAAAAGAGAGCCTCCCATCATCCTTAGTGTGTGAGAGTGTTGTTGGAGCTATTTGTGCTTTGGTGACTTAGTGAAGGAGAAGGAAAGGAGCTCTTGGAAGCTAAAGCTTGAGGTGCCATTTTGGATTTGAGATCAATAGAGAAAAGGGCTACACTTGGAGGTATAAAGCTCGAAACTTTCCTCTGCTTTTGGTTGTTGTTGCATGTGCCATTTGTAGGGCTAAAAACCCCAAAGGTGGAGACTTTATGAGTGTAAAGTGCTCCATGGTCCGAGATCTGTCCCTTTTCAGTGGTATTAATGATTTAGAACCATAAAGTTTCCATCTTGGATGTTAGTTTGAGGTCATGCTTGTGTAATAAGCCTTCTAGAGTTAAAGGATGGAACATTATGGGAGTTGGTGACTTGTTCAGCCATGCAAAGGCTTAAAGTCATCAACTTTATGGATTAAGAGGCTTAGATGTGGTCAGATCTAGAATTTGGATGTGGGTTTTAACTGTTTAAGACCTCAAGAGCTAAGGGGCTGAAGCTGGGGAGTACGTCGGGCGTAATCCCAATACGCGTCGCGTATTGGGTGGCGTTCCCTGATTCTGAGATGCAGTCGGGTACGCTCAGCGTACACATCTGGTACGCGCATCGTAACCCAAAAAGTTGACTTTTGGTTGACTTTTAGGGTATAGTCTATTGTGGGGCCTTTTGAGTTATGAGAGGGGTAAAATGGTCTTTTACCCTTCCGAGAGTGACATAAGAGGACATAGTCTAGCCTTTGAGTGTTATATTAAATAGAGTATTTATTTCATATGATTAGGCGGAGGCTAGGCCAGCGTTTACCGAGTCACAGATTTGCCGAGATACCCGAGGTGAGTCTTCTCACTAT
Organism: Lactuca serriola; assembly: GCF_051521515.1. Taxonomy (NCBI): domain Eukaryota; kingdom Viridiplantae; phylum Streptophyta; class Magnoliopsida; order Asterales; family Asteraceae; genus Lactuca; species Lactuca serriola. The sequence goes on along the minus strand of NC_136415.1, from coordinate 337,803,063 downwards.
ACTTTACCTAGTGTGGTAACAGAGTTATGTGACAGGGTACTATAGACTTATATGCCAGTGTATTTGCATGTTATTTATGTGTTGTGATTTATTGTGATATGTGATATGCATGATTCAGAGTTACAGAGTTAGGACTTTCGGGTCCCTAGAGTTAGGGCCAGAGGGCCCACAGAGAGTTGGGGCTGGAGGGACCCATTGAGACACATTGACCAGAGGGTCGATAGAGTTACAGCCTCGAGTGGCTATTATGTGTTAGAGTGGTACTTTGGGGAACTCACTAAGCTTGTGCTTACAGTGTTATGTGTTATGTGTTTCAGGTACCAGTGATGACCGCGGGAAGGCACCGACTTCATTCGTACACACACATGGGATTTTATGTATTTTGATCTTGGGAGATATTTTGTGAAACAAAGACATGATACTACGACATTTTATGAATGAATGAGTTTGTAAAAATGTGTTTGAAAATGTGAAAAATTGTTTTAATTTTTACGGTGTTACACTCTAATTACATTAAATTAATATATAGTTGTGAGACCCGTGTATTACACGGGGTGATTTAAAAAAAAGATTAAACATTAAAGTGTAAACAAAAAAGATTTTTTAATGTGAAACTTGAAAATAAAAAAGAAAGAAATGTATTTATATATATATATATATATATATATATATATATATATATATATATATATATATATATGACTTTAATTTTAAAAAATAAAACAAACCAAAAATTGACAAGTTAATTATATTTATTTCAAAAATACCACAAAATGACAAGTGTCAAAACTAATGAGTGATTGACATGTGGCAAAAAAAACCTTTATTTATCAAGGAGGATTGATTCTTCATTTTAAATTTTAAATTTTAAATTTCACACTTTAATTATATTAAATTAATAACATTCAAATAAAAAATAAAATAAAATTAAGATATATTATAAAGTGATAATTTCATATATTTATTTTAATTAACAATTATAATTTTATATAACTAAAAAGTATCTCTTAATTAATAATTTATTTAAAATAACTTATTTGAAAGAGTTGATTAATAATTTTAAGTTTTTACTATGAAAGTTTAATAAATTTTATAACCGTGGTTCTCACGAGTTATAAACTAGTTAAAAATATATAAGATATCTCTCTCTCTCTCTCTCTCTCTCTCTCTCTCTCTTTCTCTCTCTCTCTCTCTCTCTCTCTCTCTCTCTCTTTCTCTCTCTCTCTTTCTCTCTCTCTATATATATATATATATATATATATATATATATATATATATATATATATATCTCCACCCAAAACATAGTGAAGAACATATACATACGTACTCTAATTTTTCCTTGATGATGGTCCCTAGAATCGATTTGTGTGTGGGTCTTGTTTCTGTTAATTGATTTATGGGTGTATATTCATCTACAATTTCGATTTGTGTATGTGTGTGTTTTTAATTTTGAAGGTGTTTTTATAAATCTGAATCATCGTAGAGACATTAGCATTATCTTTCCCTTATCATCACCTCATTCCAACAAAATTATCACCACACCTTCGTCTTTACCGGAATTTGATACTCGTGTATCTAGTGTTTTCGTTGGCATATAATAATCTTTACACAACACCATCATTGTGTCATACACTTATGATCGATCTTCATCATCCAGGCACCCATCTAAACTTGAAAAAAAAATCAAAAGGAAAAAAGCGAGGTTTTGGTTTTCTTGTGATTCAACCTTTATACAGATCGATCTACATCAGCCAACAAACACCATATCAATATGTCATCTGCAACATCCAATAGCCCACCTACAACACTGGAAAGAAATATCATTGTTGAGCGATTCCTTCCAGCAATATAAGGTGTTGATGAATCAGTTAGCTGCAATCGCTTTTCTTTCTTTTTCTTCTAAAGTTTAAGAAATCGATACCCCTCTATTCTTGGACCTACAAGTACGTATCCATCACATCTCTATATAATCTATATGAATGCACTCCAACTATTTGTGTAAATGCCAATGTCAATATTTTTTATTAGCACATCTTTATCCTTCTCCACTTTTATCCCACCAGTACCAATGACTCATAATCTAGATAATAGTATCATCTTGTTATGTGGATTGGGTTTCTTTCTAGTTACATGAATGGAGGAGGGTCGATGGTGAGGGTTTTTTTTAAAGAGATGAAAATCCAAATGGTATCATTCAGTTGGGTCTTGTTCAAATCAGCTCTCCTTCAACCTTCTGGAATCATGGATAAAGAACAATCCTGAATCAGCTGTATTAAAAATGATAATCATTCATATATTAACTCTTGAAAAAACTTTCCTTCTTCCAAATGGTTTTAGAATCACTGAATCAACCCTCAAAGATGCATATGAACAAGCACATATGCATAACATGAATGTGAAGGGTGTTCTAGTCACAAACCCATTGAACCCACTAGCGACACCACAGAGCTTGCATAAGCTCAACCTTCTCGTTGATACCTAACGACGTTGTTTGTCTTTCTATAGATACATATTAATGGGTTTTTCTATTTTTCTCTCTAAAAGTATATGTAGGTACCTATGTTTATATGTGAAGTTAATTTGATGAGAGAGAGAGAGAGAGAGATCTCTTTTATTTTTTAATTATTAAAATTAATAAATAGGTATTAATTTTTTTTTAAAAAAAAGGGGATATATTTTTTTAGGTGCAAAAATGGTCTCTTAGAAGTGAAAAGACAAATATACCCTCATGTGGAAGGCACATGAGGGGGTTAACAACAACAAATTAACGAAAGTTAAGTCGGGGGACCATTTCTATGTACAAACTAGGCTAAAAGGACCATAAATCCAAAAAAGTTGAGGTTTGGACTAAAACCCTAAAAAAATGCATACCATAGGGACCATTTTTGTAAATTTTTCTTATATAAATCTTTACAATTTTGGTCCTTATTTATGTACCTAGACTTATGCCACATATTTGCCTCGATAACTGAAGGGTTTTGAGCATTCTAACACTTCCTAAGTGTACATGCAACCCTAATAAACCTTGGATCTATGTTTGTCTATGATACATGCAAATAATTATTTTTCCAAGGTTCATATCCTAACTAGCATGGCATGGAGAACATGAATCAAATAAGCTAGTAGAAATACTTACCTTGTAGGAGTAGTTGATTGCTTGGAGTTTTAGAGCCTAGCACCAATACTGTGGATGCCTCAAATGGAAATCACAAATCACCACAAACTTGGAACTTTGAGAGAATAGGCACCACTATCTTGAAATTGGCCCTCTTGCTTTACTCACTTCAACTAGTGTCCACTAGCTTGATTTCAAGAACCAAAGCCTCCTTTATATAGTGTGGTGGATTAGGGTTATATCCATGTAAACCCTAATACCCATGTCTCTTCATTTCCATGAGATCCATGGGTTAAAGCTCCATGGAGTATGCATGGACTTCCATGCAAGCCTAGCCCATTCTAAATAAGCATTAGCCCACACTATATAAATATAGAAGCCCATATTTAATTAGTAATATCTTTGATCTCTAAATTAATCTTAGGTTAATTATAGATCAATACTAATTAAATAATATGATCTTATATTAATATATTAGAACTTATAATATATTAATAAATCATAACTTATACTATTCTCAAAAGATTATCCATAAATTGTTCGGGTGAAGTGCAACCCAAATGGACCATGTCGGGTCGGGTCAGGTACATACCAAATATAGTTATGGACTTAGACACTATATCCAACAGTCCCCCACTTGGATAAGTCTAATAACTATAGTTGCAAGTACGACTTCAGGAATCGATCAGCAATCGTAGCTCTTTAAACTGTGTTGAACTAGAACGCGCCATTTAAGATAAGTGATCATATAATCCTCTGTTCTAGATATCTGCCGGACAAATACATGGAACATGGTCTTACTTATTGTCCAACATTTGTTTCCCGATTTCCAATTTGTTTGACATAGAACTTAACTGAACACATCAATTTAGTTCTGACCGGGCTCGGTACATAGGTCAAAACAAAATCATCGAGGGGCCCAGATATCGCTTCTAATCCTAGAAGGAACAGATAAACTTCGACTCATATGTTTGTTCTACCACTCATTGAATTATACACAAAGGCATGTTTTATAACATCGAGTTACCAATGCGTTTTCGTACAATCAATGCATAACCAACTCGTAAGTAACAAATCATATCTCTAGGCTTGAAGACTTATATGATATTACCGTCTCATGATCACTCGAGATAAAATTCCATGAAGGGATTCCAGTGAGCATGGGTTGAGTCTAGTATTCAGAACTTATGAGCACTTATGATTTTTGTAGCCCTGTCCAACACCTTAGACCTCTACAACCAATCATGACAGTCTTGATTCATACCTACTTCCGACATATGACCGACTGTGGAGGTTTGAATAATATGATATACCAAACATAATTATTCTGGAAGTCAAGACATGCAAAAGAAATATAGTAAACGATCGACAAGAGATAGCAACACTTTACTCATATATAAAACATCTTTTATTCATCATCTAATGTTAATTACATGTTACAAATTTCATAATTTATCTAACTACTAAAACTTGTATCATCCTTCAGCCTTATGCTCTGAGCATGCTGGAGATGCTTAACCCTACTCAGTCCCTTCGTGAGGGGATCTGTTGGGTTCTCATCTGATGATACCCTCTTTGCCACGAGGATTCCTTCTTCTATTCGGTGTCTAATGAAGTGATATTTTCTGTCAATGTGTCTGGATCTCCCATGATCTCTTGGTTCCTTGGCTAAGGCAACCGCACTATTGCTGTCATAGAAAATCTCCATTGGCTCCTTTATAGCTGGTACAAATCCAATGTCTCTGATGAAGTTCTTTAGCCATATAGCCTCCTTTGCTGCCTCGCTTGCTGCTATATACTCTGATTCACAAGTGGAATCAGCCACTGTCTCCTGCTTGGAACTTTTCCAAGTAATTGCCCCTCCGTTTAGGGTAAAGACCCAGCCCGGCTGAGAGCAGAAATTATCCCTATCAGTCTGGAAGCTAGCATCACTATACCTTACAACTCTCAAGTCATCACTCCCACCGAGGGTAAGGACCCAGTCCTGAGTCCTCCGTAGGTACTTGAGGATATTCTTTACCGCAGTCCAGTGTGCTTTGCTAGGGTTCCCCTGATACCTGCTAACCATGCTCAAAGCAAAGGCTACATCAGTTCGAGTATGTTGGATTAATGTTCAAGTCCATAACTATAATTGGTAAGACTTGACTCGACCCGGCATGGTCCATTTGGGTTGCATGGCATCATGCATTTGGATAGACTAAAATGAGTGAAATAACACTTAAGGTTTCTTAATATATTATAAGTTCTAATATATTAATAAGGTTATTTAATTAGTATTGATCAAGAATTAATTTGGAATTAATTAAGTGATCAAAAGGAGACTAATTAAATATATGGGTTGATTGTGTAAATCATTCATTCTTATATATGTGGGCTTGTGATCAAAGATTCCTTATGTTGGACTAAGTCCATGGGGCGACCCATGGATGCTCCATGGAGGTTAAAATCCATGGAGCATTAGGAATGGGTAAAGTCATGAGTTACATGGTGTAACCCTAATAGCCACCATATAAAATAATCCCATGGCTCAAGAAATCATGGACTAGTGTGTGTAATAGAAGGGCTAGCCGATTTTCATGAAGTGTAGAACTCTCTCAAGTTATTCCATTTGTATTTGGTGTTGTGTGAACCATTTGAGGTGTCACACTTGAGGCACCTGGCACTCAAGCTTCATGAAGACTTTCTACATGAAAGAGGTATGTATTCTATCTTTTTATATTCATTATTTTATATTCTAGATTAGGATAATACCTTGGATGTTCATATTTGTATGTATAATAGAGAAAACATAGATCCAAGGTATTTAGGGTTGCATGTACACTTAGGAGTGTTAGAATGCTCAAAACCCAACAGTGGTATTAGAGCCATGGGTTGTTTTTTTTGTTATAGTGATGCAAATATTTTATTTTCTAAGTTGAAAAAAAATTGATGTTTGTCAAATTTTAAGATAATTACTTGTTTTTGTGAAAAACTAATTATTTGTAAAATTTGAATCATTTGCTATATGAGTTAAATTAGGTCAAATTTAGTAAAAGATAAAATGATATGATTATTTTATTAGTTTTAAAAGTTTGATCTAAAGAGTTTTTTGAAACCTCCTTTAGTTATGGATATGAAAAGGTTTTAAAAAAAATTGATTAAAAGTTTTTTTTATGGAGTTACAAAAATTGGTGTTAATGTTTTAAAGAATTCCATAACTTGTTTTTAAGTTGTGGAACATGAAAAGTTTCATCATTAAACAAACATTAAACTCCATAAGTTATGGAATCCAAAAGTTTTTTTTGAATTATTTTGATCTTATGAGTTGATTTAGATTAATAGAAAATTATGTGATAATATCTTTTCAATCCATTTTAATCTAAGAGTTGATTGTAAAATGGTTTTGTGTAACTTGTCCTCAAGTTACATGAAGAGTCACATTAAAGTCTCTTAAAACTCATAAATATTGGCAAAGGTTACAAAAATGAAGAGTCTTGTTTTCATTGAATGCCTTTATGACTCCATAACTTGTCCTCAAAAGTTATGGAGGTTCAGGAGTCACTTCATTAAATCATTAACATGTGTAACCTTAATTAGTTCCATAAGTTACAAAGAAAGAAAAGTAATATTCATTTATTAGTTTAAAGTCTTCCATAACTTGTCCTCAAGTTATGGAACTTGAAGAGTTTTTGGATTAAAACTACTTTAAACACATAAGTTATGGAATTAATTAGTTTTGAATAGTTTCAAAACTTGCCCTCAATTTTTGGAATTTGAAAAGTTTTCTCTTATGAATACTTTAATTCCAAGTTAGCCCTTTAGAATTTTAAAAGTTAAAATTCAACCCTTATTCTTTATAATATTATAAGTTAAATATATATATATATATATATATATATATATATATATATATATATATATATATATATATATATATATATATATATATATATATATATATATATGTATAAGAGTAAAGTCAGTCTTACCGTTAGTAGGCCTCATTCATGAAGTCAGTCTATAAGGGGGGTATAAGGTTACTAACTATAAAATGGCAGTTTAATGGGTGTCCACTCTCACCCACCGCTTCCTTGACCAGTGGAGGGTCGTTAGCTGAACAGGTTTGAGAAGACTATAATTCTCCCTTCATTAAAAGTATTAATGATAAATACTAAGTAACTAAACTCTTAATAATACCCAATCTTAGTTACTTAGGATGTCACAACTAGAAATTTTGTGTCATGTAATCTAAACATTCAAGTTAATGTGAATCAAAAACTTCAATCAAATACATTATACAAGTACTACAAATAGTCATCAAACAATTGGAAACTTTAGAAGTTCTTGTTTAAGTCCATTTTGGGCTTAGAACCCTAATTGGGCTCTAATTGGACCCACATTTATTTATTTCAACATTTTGGGCCATGTTGGGCCTATAATGAAATGAATTGAAAGCTTTGAGCCATGAATAACCTAAACTAGTCCAATAAAAATATAAAAATCATACTACATTCTTTTAAGCATAAAACACACTCTAACTAACTCTAATTTTGGGCTTAACGGAAAAAGCCCAAATTTTTCTTTTCCCTTTCAAAAATCTCGGCCCAAAGGCCCAAATCCAAGAAGATAAGGAAGAGTTGACTTAAGTATGCCACCTCATTATTGTCCCTTGGATATCCATGCAATATAGTTCATGTTTCCATGCAACATCATCTCTTGAATATTTGACAAGGGAGTCTTATATGTCAAGAGGACAGTGGGAGTCTTAAAGGTCTTGAAAGTCTCAAGAACTAATCAAGAATAAAACCTGAATTTCTTCACTAGCACACGACTTGAGGTTTATAACCTATCATGTTCACATATTCTGTGCCCATATGTCACACTTTAAAACCAAGAACGGCGGAAACGTTCTGGGGCGGAGGACGTCATGTAAAGTATCACAACATAGTAAATGTAAATAAGCAAACAACATCATCCATTGCATTAAATATATAATTTTAATACAAGCGTGTTCTGTACAGTTATAGACACCAAAATAATGTAAATCAAAATAATAAGATGAGTCTTGGATGCGCTCCATCTTCTCAAAAGCTAGCCTCGGTACCTGTCTACTGATGACCTGAGAATACAAGTTATTTTGAAAGTGTTTATCAGCATTAAGCTGGTGAGTTCATAAGTATTTTAGTGTCGGTGTTGGTTATCAAAAACGTTTGAACCTGTCTCAAGTACAAGTTGTAAAATATAAGCAATTGTTTGTAAGTGTTTGTAAAAGTTTGAATTTCTCAGAAAAACCTATATTTTCTATTAAACTAGCCTTCTAGCAAGGCTTAACTGTTTTGTATGCTCGTTTGTTGTAAAAGTGTGTAATTTTCCCAAGTGTAACTATTATTTAACAAAATATAGTTTGTACACTAATGTTTAAGTGAAATAATCACTAAAAATATGTAATGGGTAAATCATTGTAGTACTGTAGTTTTGTATTATAGGAACTACTTCTGTACTGACTACCTTAAACCGAATTTATATTAAGGTATAATGTAATAAATTGCAACATACTATCGACTGGTAACAATGACATACGAATGGTCGTAATAACGGAATGACGTTTGGCACCCGCAGACCTGCAGGTCCGGCTGTAGCTAGCAGCAAGGTGTAGGATAGTCAATCCAGTATAGATCTATACGCAAACTCACACTCTCCCTCCAAGAGAATTCTGGCTACAACTCGGGCCATGACATTTAAGGCATGCTCCGACACAGTGGATCACAATTGTTAACGTATTCTTGTATATGTAATATAATGTTTCTCATTCTAGTATAGTTGTATATGTTCTCCTCCTAGTATAGTTGTATATGTTCCCTTTCTAGTATAGTTGTATATGTTCTTCTCCTAGTATAGTTGTATATGTTCTCTTTCTAGTATAGTTGTATATATTCTCTTTCTAGTATAGTTGTATATGTTCTCATAGTAACGTAATGTATAGACTCATGAATGAACTCACTCATTGATCTAGAAGTTGTAATAGTATGATCCTGTGTTACCCCGATCGTAACTCACTAATGATGTGTCTAGTACGCATGAATATGGAAGTACCTTTATGTCTATATATGTATATTTGATATATAATTAATATTGAAACGACCTTTGGATGGTTACCCGAAATCCCACCAGACCACATCCAAATCGAGAAAAAGGAAATAGGGCGGATGGCCTTCCTAATCCCTTTAAACATTACTTATATATCTATAGATATATGGGCATGCAATTTATAAGAGGTGGTTTAATCCTTTGGGTAGTTTAGGGCATAGTTAAAACTCCTTTGAGGAGTTTACGGCCAAATGACCATATCCCTTAGAGTTTATGGCTGTAAACTCTCATGGGATGGATGTTTTAACTCTTTTAAGCCTCTTGCACAAGTAGGATAATTTCTAGGCTTTTGTTTAAGGCTAAGGGGGACTCTAGGCACACTTTGGTGCCCTTACTTTGTGTTTACGGCCCAAGAGCATATCCTTGGCCGTAAAATCCCTTTAAGGGGTGTTCTTGATGTTTAAAAGTCCCTAAATTAGCTAGGATTAAATGAGGTTAAGTGTCTAAAGCCTTAGGAATAATTAAAACACATTTTTGGCCCTTGAATTTGGTGTTCACGGTCCAAGAAGTTCTTGGGCCGTAAACACCTATAACTTGGTGTTTTTGGTTGCTTTCTAGTCTCAAATGTACCTACATATTATCCTAAACTAGTTGCCTAACAAGGAAATGGGACTAGATGGCCTTTAGGCTCCATTTTGGAGTTTACTCCCCAAGAACGTTCTTGGGCGGTAAACTCCCGGATCTCACATATTTGACATGTAATATATGTTATGAAGCATAAAATAAGTATTATAACACAACTAGGGAAGTGTACTCACGATTTGGGATGAAACCCGAAGATCCGTGAGAGAGAAATTGGCTTTTCTCTAGTTGGAAATGTGAATAATGAATAATTTAGTTCAGAATTCTATTTATAGTCCTGAAATATTTTTGGCAAAAATATTTTTATTCCGGAATTGGACTATAACATTATGAAGTTTTGAAATGCTCAAGTTTCACAAACCCAGGAGCATCCACTCTCCTGATATCTCCTTAAACGTAAGCCCTAATGTACACAAACTTATTCGGAAAAGTCTTAAAATCACTGAAACTGGACTAGCTTCTATTGAATAGATATTGTTCGTACAAAATGGAAATTTTGGGTTGTCACATCATCCCCCCATTAGAAGGAATTTCGTCCCGAAATTAGAATTTAAGTAAATAAGAAGTTACAACAATTAAGCGAAAAGATGAGGGTATTTCAGTTTCATCTGATCCTCGCATTCCCAAGTGAATTCCGGTCCTCGCTTGGGGTTCCAGCGAACCTTCACGATAGGGATGCGGCTTTGCTTTGTCTGCTTGACCTCACGGTCCATGATCTCTACCGGTTCATCCACGAAGTTGAGGCTCTCATTGATCTCGATCTCGTCGAGTGGGATTACAAGAGTCTTGTCGGACAGACACTTTTTCTAGTTAGATACGTGGAATGTAGAATGTACGTTACGAAGTGCGTCGGGTAGGTCGAGTTTGTAAGCTACGGGGCCGACTCTTGCAAGAATCTCGAAAGGCCCTATGTACCTCGGATTAAGCTTCCCACGCTTTCTGAAGCGTATCAAGCCCTTCCAGGGTGAGACTTTGAGAAGGACTCGGTCTCCCACCTGAACTTCCAAAGGTTTTCTTCGTTTATCAACGTAGCTCTTCTGTCGGTCTCTAGAGGCTTTCAATCGTTCACGAATCTGAACGATTTTCTCTGTCGTTTCCCGAATGATCTCCGGACCGGTGAGAGTATTGTCGGAAGCTTGCCCCCTGGCTAATTGGGTATTACCCACCTCAGCCCAGCACAGAGGGGATCTGCACTTTCAGCCGTAGAGGGCTTCAAATGGAGCTGCCTTGATGCTCGTGTGATAACTGCTCATGTCCAGCCTTGTTCCTAGGGAATGTTGTAGTGATTGCCAGAATCTTAAGGTGAACCTACTATCTCTATCGGAGATAATGGACATAGGTACACCATGTAGCCATATGATTTCCCTAATGTATGTTCTCGTAAGTTTCTCCATTTTGTCAGTTTCTTTGATAGGCAGGAAGTGTGCAGACTTGGTCAATCTATCGACGATGACCCATATGGTATCAAGTCCACCCGTTGTCTTGGGCAACTTGGTTATGAAATCCATAGTGATCCGCTCCCACTTCCATTCTGGAATCTCTGGTTGTTGTAGTTAACCAGAGGGCTTTTGGTACTCGACCTTAACCTTTGCGCAAGTAAGGCATTTACTTACGAAGGTAGCAATCTCTGCTTTAATATTAGGCCACCCGTATAGCTTTTTAAGATCCAGATACATCTTATCTGAACCTGGGTGGACGGAATACCGAGTGTTGTGCGCCTCGGTCATGACCAAGTCTCGGAAACCATTGTGTTTCGGTGTCCAGATCCGGTTCATGAAATATAAGGCTCCGTCACCCTTGGCTTCTAAATTCTTGTCCATTCCTCTAAGGGATTCACTCGTCACATTTTCAGGTTTCATGGCTTCAAGTTGAGCTGCCTGAATTTGCTTAGACAAGTGTGAATGGATGGTTATTGACAATGACTTGACTTTGCGACCAGAATATTCCATCCGACTTAGGGCGTCTGCTACTACGTTGGCTTTACCCGGATGATAACGAATATCGCATTCATAGTCACTGAGTAGCTCGACCCATTGTCGTTGTCTCATGTTGAGCTCCTTCTGATCGAAAATATGTTGTAAACTCCTGTGGTCGGTAAAGATAGTGTTTTTCATTCCGTACAAGTAATGTCTCCAGATCTTCAGAGCAAACACTACTGCTCCCAGTTCAAGATCGTGGGTCGTGTAGTTAACTTCGTGTGTCTTCAATTGTCTCGAGGAGTAGGCGATGACCTTACCTCGCTACATCAGAACACACCCGAGCCCTTGATTTGATGCATCGCAATAGACTACGAAGTCTTCTATCCCTTCGGGGAGGGATAGTATTGGCGCGGTGCACAAGGCTCGCTTGAGCGTTTGGAACGCTCTCTCTTGTTTCTCTTCCCAGTCAAAGGCCATGCCTTTCTGGGTTAGGGTTGTAAGAGGTTTCGCTATTCGGGAGAAGTTCTGTATGAATCTGCGGTAGTAGCCAGCGAGACCTAGAAATTGAAGAATTTCTGTAGGCGTCTTGGGTGCTGACCAGTTCTCAATGGCTTTAATTTTGGATGGGTCCACGTGGATTCCCTCTTCACTTACCATGTGTCCTAAGAATTCGACTCTTCGGATCCAAAATTCACATTTCGAGAACTTCGCATAAAGTTTCTCCTTTCGTAATGTCCCTAGAACTTGTCGCAGGTGATCGCCATGTTCTTCCTTACTTCGGGAGTAGACCAGGATGTCGTCAGTGTAAACGATGACGAACTGATCCAAGTAAGGTCGGCATACTCTATTCATCAGATCCATGAAGACTGCGGGCGCATTGGTCAATCCGAATGGCATCACCACGAACTCGTAGTGTCCGTAACGAGTTCGGAAAGCTGTCATCGGCACATCCTCCTCTAGTACTCGTAACTTGTGATATCCAGATCTCAGATCAATTTTGGAAAAACAGTTTGCCCCTTGCAGTTGATCAAATAGATAGTCTATGCGAGGCAAAGGGTAACGATTCTTGACTGTCAGTTTGTTGAGTTCTCTGTAGTCGATACACATACGAAATGTTATGTCTTTCTTCTTAACGAACAAGACCGGTGCCCCCCAAGGTGAGAAACTTGGTCTTATAAAGCCCTTGCTGAGCAGTTCGTTAAGTTGACGAGAGAGTTCCTGCATCGCTGCTGGTGCTAAACGGTAGGGCGACTTGGCTACTGGGGTAGCTCCTGGGACTAAGTCAATTCTGAACTCGACCTGTCGTTTCGGAGGTAACCTAGGTAGTTCTTCTGGGAAAATGTCGGGGAAGTCGCTCACTACTGGGATGTTCTTTAGCTCCTTTGCTTCGAGGCTCGTGTCGATGACGTGAGCAAGGAATGCATGGTATTCCTTACGCAGATACTTCTGTGCTTGAATACTTGATATAATACGAAGACTTGCACCGATTTTGTCGCCGTAGACTATAAGAGTTTCGTTAGACGGGAGGTTTAGACGGACTGCTTTCTCGTAGCATATGATGTCGGCGCGATGAAGATTTAACCAATCCATGCCAAAGATAACGTCGAAGCTTTTTATTGAGACCGGCATGAGGTCGATTGGGAATGAAAGGTTATCTAGAGTTAGGGTACAACTTAAGTATATGCTATTCGTACTTTCAGTTTTCCCATTAGCCATTTCTACTGTCAATTGTTCCTTAAGTGTGTGTGGTTGTTGTTTAAGCATGCGAGCAAATTTATGGTTTACGAAGCTTCGCTCCGCTCCTCTATCGAACAGAATGCATGCATAGGAGTTATCGAGGAGGAACGTACCAGTCACCACTGTCGGGTCAGCAACTGCTTCCCCGTGGCCTATAGCTAGTACCCTCCCTGCTCCTCCAGCATTCTTCGCTTTGGGGCAGTCCCTCTTAAAGTGGCCTGTTTCGCCACATCCATAGCAGGTCGGGCTCGCGCCAAAGCCAGGGACTTGGGTGATCGGTTGTGCCGGGAACTTACAGAAACGGACGGTGTGTCCTTTCCTGTTGCAGTTACAGCACTGCATTTCACGGCAGGGGCCGTTGTGGTGGAAGTTGCATTTTTTGCACTTAGGCAAACTTCCAGCATACTGTTTTCCCAGAGCAGTAGCAGTAGTAGGGGTTACCGCGACATGCACTGCCACAATTTGCTGCTTTTTGGCAGCTTGCTGCTTCTTCTTTTCGTCCCAAAACTTCCGCTTGGGGTCAGCGGGTTTGGAGGGTTCCGGGATGGCTAGGGTTGTTGTGGTTGCAGGGGTTTTGACTACATGGTCAATGAGTCGTTGTGCCAATCGCTTGGCATTGTCGAAGGTAGCGGGGTTTGATGCTAGGACATTCCCCTGATACGGAGGCACTAGCCCCCATATGTACTTCTCGATCTTTTTCCCTTCAGTGGGAACCATATTGGGGCAGCGGACCACCAGTTCGCTGAATCGGGCAGTATAAGCGACCACGTTGGTGCCCTTCATAGTCAGGTTCCAAAGTTCCTGTTCCAATTTCTGGACTTCGCCCCTCGGGCAGTATTCCTCCATCATGAGGTCTTTCATCATTTCCCAGCCCATGTCGTTGGCTATGACGAGGGTTACAACTTTAACCTGGCTGTTCCACCACGTCAGGGCCTTTCCCTCAAAGGTGCATGCGGCATATTTGACTTTGCTCGCAGCAGGGCATGAACAGATTTCGAAGACTGATTCAGTCTTCTCAAACTATTGCGAGAGGGCAATGACTCCGCCGGTGCCATAGAAAGGCTTCGGCTTGCAGTTGGTGAAATCCTTGTAGGAGCACTCTCTCGAGCACATAGAGGTTTCAACCGGGGTTGATTCAATAGGGGTTCCACCTCTGCTGGCATCAGATGAGTGATATTGAGCCATGGCAGTTGCCACTGCTGCAGCTACGACAGCATTCAAGGTTGCAGTATCAATGACCGGAGGAAGAGGAGGTGGTGGAGGTGCAGGGTTATTCCTGGGAGATTTGCGAGGAGGCAACTTTCAGCTATAAGTTTATAAAGATAAGAAAAATGGTAAGAATCAATTTGTAAGCAACGTGAGAGTGACACATGGACTAACTAACCATAGCCCAACAGTTGAATGAGTGTTTGAGAGTACAAAAAGGAATATTAGTAGGAAAACAAAAATGTATAGATTTTTCCCACAGATTAGATAGATGTCAATAACACTGGCATTACTGATGTAATTAAGTTTAGGGAAAATCGACCTAACAGTAGGTCTTACATCATACCATACAGAAAAGTTTGACAGTTCTTGGATTCCTAATTAGAGTACTGAAAGTTAGGAATATTTTACAGACAAGTGCTACTTAGAGCACGGATGTTAAAGGCTATTCCTTATACAAAAGACAGAGATGTACTAGACATCATCTAACGGCGATGGGAATTTCTCGGGCGAGCCCTGAGGTCTGACACATGACGAAACACCTCTTGAAGGTGTCGCTCCTGAGCCCTCTGGCGGGCTCGAAGTTCCAAGACTTCAGCTTGGGAGGCAGCCAGCTGTTGCTGCAGGGTTTCATTGGTTCTCCGGGTCTGTTCCATGTCTTCTTCAAGATGGCGGATGCGGACTATGTGGACACCTGAGTTGGCATCAATCTCCATGACCCGGTCGATGGCTGCTCGACCTTGCTCAACATTACGAGCTATCCTGCGGATAATGAGGGGCAGAGCTCGGTCAGCAGAACCACCTTCACTGATGTTGTAAAAGCTTCGGTCCCCAAAGTATGGTAAGGGTTGACCCTATTCATCACTCCAGTGATTCAAGTTGTTTGCCCACAAGGGTGTAGGACTTGGAAAAGCTAGTCGGGGGTTGTTGTTCGGGGCTTGACCTACTAGCGGTAGGTTGTCACTTCAGGCTCGGAGTCAGATCCATCAGAAAAGCCTTCTGCGAGGTGATCATCCAAAGGGATTGGATGCTCATCTTCGGGCTCTTCTTCGATCCACCCGGCATTGCCTTCATTTGGAAAGTACGGGTCGCCGTGATGGAATCCAACCATTTAAATCTACGCGAGAAGAGAGGTATACGAATATAGTATACATGTAACTAGTAGTACAAAATACACCTATAGTATTTTAAGTTTAAGTTCTACTGATCTTCTTGTGGTATTGTTGGTAAGTTTTTAGACTTGTTAACACATCACAACCATTCTAGGGCATATGCTAATCACTCCTAGGACCAGCATAGCTGATCAGGCTATGCCATTCCCAGGACTGACTATACATCCCCGAGCTTACTTGTGATATTCAACAATCGTAATACTTTTGTTCTTGTCATTGTGACACTGATTTTAGTATGAACGCATACTTGTATACTTAATTAAATATTTTAATATTTAAAGTATAGACTCTTGGTCAGAGTTCTTTAATCCCTAATGGGTTTATAGTTTAGTATATCTTTTATGGGTTGATATACTTGATTCACTATAAACAATGCTTTGATACCAATCTGTCACACCCCAAAACCAAGAACGGCAGAAACGTTCTGGGGCGGAGGACGTCATGTAAAGTATCACAACACAGTAAATGTAAATAAGCAAACAACATCATCCATTGCATTAAGTATATAATTTTAATACAAGCGTGTTCTGTATAGTTATAGACACCAAAATAATGTAAATCAAAATAATAAGATGAGTCTTGGATGCGCTCCATCTTCTCAAAAGCTGGCCTCGGTACCTGTCTACTGATGACCTGATAATACAAGTTATTTTGAAAGAGTTTATCAGCATTAAGCTGGTGAGTTCATAAGTATTTTAGTGTCGGTGTTTGTTATCAAAAACGTTTGAACCTGTCTCAAGTATAAGTTGTAAAATGTAAGCAGTTGTTTGTAAGTGTTTGTAAAAGTTTGAATTTCTCAGAAAAACCTATATTTTCTATTAAAGTAGCCTTCTACCAAGGCTTAACTGTTTTTTATGCTCGTTTGTTGTAAAAGTGTGTAATTTTCCCAAGTGTAACTATTATTTAACAAAATATACTTTGTACATTAATGTTTAAGTGAAATAATCACTAAAAATATGTAATGGGTAAATCATTGTAGTATTGTAGTTTTGTATTATAGGAACTACTGTTGTACTGACAACCTTAAACCGGATTTATATTAAGGTATAATGTGATAAATTGCACCATACTATCGACTGGTAACAACAACATACGAATGGTCGTAATAACGGAATGATGTTTGGCACCCGCAGACTTGCAGGTCCGGCTGTAGCTAGCAGCAAGGTGTAGGATAGTCAATCCAGTATAGATCTATACACAAACTCACACTCTCCCTCCAAGAGAATTCTGGCTACAACTCGGGCCATGACATTTAAGGCATACTCCGACACAGTGGATCACAATTGTTAACGTATTCTTGTATATGTAATATAATGTTTCTCATTCTAGTATAGTTGTATATGTTCTCCTCCTAGTATAGTTGTATATGTTCTCCTCCTAGTATAGTTGTATATGTTCCCTTTCTAGTATAGTTGTATATGTTCTCCTCCTAGTATAGTTGTATATGTTCTCTTTCTAGTATAGTTGTATATGTTCTCTTTCTAGTATAGTTGTATATGTTCTCATAGTAACGTAATGTATAGACTCATGAATGAACTGACTCATTGATCTAGAAGTTGTAATAGTATGATCCTGTGTTACCCCGATGGTAACTCACTAATGATGTGTCTAGTACGCATGAATATGGAAGTACCTTTGTGTCTATATATGTATATTTGATATATAATTAATATTGACATGACCTTCAGGGCTGCAGTATCGATGACCAGAGGCGGAGGAGGTGGTGGAGGTGCAGGGTTATTCCTGGGAGATTTGCGAGGAGGCATCTTTTAGCTATAAGTTTATAAAGATTAGAAAAATGGTAAGAATCAATTTGTAGGCAACGTGAGAGTGACACATGGACTAACTAACCATAGCCCAACAGTTGAATGAGTGTTTGAGAGTACAACAAGGAATATTAGTAGGAAAACACAAATGTACAGATTTTTCCCACAAATTAGATAGATGTCAGTAACACTGGTATTACTGATGTAATTAAGTTCAGGGATAATCGACCTAACAGTAGGTGTTAAATCATACCATATAGAAAAGTTTGACAGTTCTTCGATTCCTAATTAGAATACTGAAAGTTAGGAATATTTTACAGACAAGTGCTACTTAGAGCACATATGTTAAAGGCTATTCCTTAACCAAAAGACAGAGATGTACTAGACATCATCTAACGGCGATGGGAATTTCTCGGGCGAGCCCTGAGGTCTGACACATGACGAAACACCTCTTGAAGGTGTCGCTCCTGAGCCCTCTGGCGGACTCGAAGTTCCAAGACTTCAGCTTGGGAGGCAGCCAGCTGTTGCTGCAGGGTTTCATTGGTTCTCCGGGTCCGTTCCATGTCTTCTTCAAGACGGCGGATGCGGACTGTGTGGACACCTGAGTTGGCATCAATCTCCATGACCCGGTCGATGGCTGCTCGACCTTGCTCAACATTACGAGCTATCCTGCGGATAATGACGGGCAGAGCTCGGTCAGCAGAACCACCTTCACTGACGTTGTAAAAGCTTCGGTCCCCAAAGTATGGTAAGGGTTGACCCTGTTCATCAGTCCAGCGATTCAAGTTGGTTGCCCACAAGGGTGTAGGACTTGGAAAAGCTGGTCGGGGGTTGTTGTTCGGGGCTTGACCTACTAGCGGTAGGTCGTTCACTTCAGGCTCGGAGTCAGATCCATCAGAAAAGCCTTCTGCGAGGTGATCATCCAAAGGGATTGGATACTCATCTTCGGGCTCTTCTTCGATCCACCCGACATTGCCTTCATTTGGAAAGTACGGGTCGCCGTGATGGAATCCAACCATTGAAATCTACGCGAGAAGAGAGGTATACGAATATAGTATACATGTAACTAGTAGTACAAAATACACCTATAGTATTTTAAGTTTAAGTTCTACTAATCTTCTTGTGGTATTGTTGGTAAGTTTTTAGACTTGTTAACACATCACAACCATTCTAGGGCATATTCTAATCACTCCTAGGACCAACATAGTTGATCAGGCTATGTCATTCCCAGGACTGACTATACATCCCCGAGCTTACTTGTGATATTCAACAATCGTAATACTTTTGTTCTTGTCATTGTGACACTGATTTTAGTATGAATGCAGACTTGTATAGTTAATTAAATATTTTAATATTTAAATTATAGACTCTTGGTCAGAGTTCTTTAATCCCTAATGGGTTTATAGTTTAGTATATCTTTTATGGGTTGATATAATTGATTCACTATAAACAATGCTCTGATACCCATCTGTCACACCCCAAAACCAAGAACGGCAGAAACGTTCTGGGGCGGAGGACGTCATGTAAAGTATCACAACATAGTAAATGTAAATAAGCAAACAACATCATCCATTACATTAAGTATATAATTTTAATACAAGCGTGTTCTGTACAATTATAGACACCAAAATAATGTAAATCAAAATAATAAGATGAGTCTTGGATGCGCTCCATTTGCTCAAAAGCTGGCCTCGGTACTTGTCTACTGATGACCTGATAATACAAGTTATTTTGAAAGAGTTTATCAGCATTAAGCTGGTGAGTTCATAAGTATTTTAGTGTTGGTGTTTGTTATCAAAAACGTTTGAACCTGTCTCAAGTATAAGTTGTAAAATGTAAGCAGTTGTTTGTAAGTGTTTGTAAAAGTTTGAATTTCTCAGAAAAACCTATATTTTCTATTAAAGTAGCCTTCTACCAAGGCTTAACTGTTTTTTATGCTCGTTTGTTGTAAAAGTGTGTAATTTTCCCAAGTGTAACTATTATTTAACAAAATATACTTTGTACATTAATGTTTAAGTGAAATAATCACTAAAAATATGTAATGGGTAAATCATTGTAGTATTGTAGTTTTGTATTATAGGAACTACTGCTGTACTGACTACCTTAAACCGGATTTATATTAAGGTATAATGTGATAAATTGCACCATACTATCGACTGGTAACAACAACATACGAATGGTCGTAATAACGGAATGACGTTTGGCACCCGCAGACCTGCAGGTCCGGCTGTAGCTAGCAACAAGGTGTAGGATAGTCAATCCAGTATAGATCTATACGCAAACTCAAACTCTCCCTCCAAGAGAATTCTGGCTACAACTCAGGCCCTGACATTTAAGGCATGCTCCGACACAGTGGATCACAATTGTTAACGTAGTCTTGTATATGTAATATAATGTTTCTCCTCCTAGTATAGTTGTATATGTTCCCTTTCTAGTATAGTTGTATATGTTCTCCTCCTAGTATAGTTGTATATGTTCTCTTTCTAGTATAGTTGTATATGTTCTCTTTCTAGTATAGCTGTATATGTTCTCATAGTAACGTAATGTATAGACTCATGAATGAACTCACTCATTGATCTAGAAGTTGTAATAGTATGATCCTGTGTTACCCCGATGGTAACTCACTAATGATGTGTCTAGTACGCATGAATATGGAAGTACCTTTATGTCTATATATGTATATTTGATATATAATTAATATTGAAACGACCTTCGGATGGTTACCCGAAATCCCACCAGACCACATCTGAATCGAGAAAGAGGAAATAGGGCGGATGGCCTTCCTAAGCCCTTTAAACATTACTTATATATCCATACATATATGGGCATGTAATTTATAAGAGGTAAAACAAATTTTAATAAGAGCATTTGATAAGTAAAAGAGTTTGTAAAACATTTTGAAGTAAAACAGTTTGATAAACAGTTTGAACAGTGATAAAATCATTGGTTTTCTAGTTATTAATCACATGTGATTGATGTAATCACATGTGATTGATGCAATAACTATAAGTATTTAACTTGTATCCCCCCATAAAGTATTTAAAACATTTAAAATCATTTCAAAGGTTAATTAAAGGGGTATGAACTCACTTGTGGTGAGCGGATTGGATTGTAGTGTTAGATACCGTGCTAGGTGGCAAACGGAGACTTGTTCACACGCACGAGCCTAGTTATCATATAATGAGCATATATATAACTAATTACCCAAATAATAACTTAATGAAATAAGTTGGGACACTCAGGAACATGTAAACACTTGGTATAAGTGTTATAGGTCCTAATGGTTGCATCTAAGTTGCTACAGGACAAGGCTAAAGGGGTTTAATGTACCAAATGACCTTGTATAAGAGTTTACTACCCAGTAAACCCCACACAAGGAGTTTACCGTCGTAAACCCTTGAGTTTACGGCCGTGAACTCTAATCTTGGTGGTTTTGGGTGTTTTAAGGTGCTAAACGGTTTCTAGAATAAGCATAGCTTGGTGGTTTAATCCTTTGGGTAGTTTAGGGCATAGATAAAACTCCTTTGAGGAGTTTACGGCCAAATGACCATATCCCTTAGAGTTTACGGCCATAAACTCTCATGGGATGGATGTTTTAATTCTTTTAAGCCTCTTGCACAAGTAGGATAATTTCTAGGCTTTTGTTTAAGGCTAAGGGGGGACTCTAGGCACACTTTGGTGCCCTTACTTTGTGTTTACGGCCCAAGAGCATATCCTTGGCCGTAAACTCCCTTTTAGGGGTTTTCTTGATGTTTAAAAGTCCCTAAATTAGCTAGGATTAAATGATGTTAAATGTCTAAAGCCTTAGGAATAATGAAAACACATTTTTGGCCCTTGAATTTGGTGTTCACGGTCCAAGAAGTTCTTGGGCCATAAACACCTATAACTTGGTGTTTTTGGTTGCTTTCTAGTCTCAAATGTACCTACATATTATCCTAAACTAGTTGCCTAACAAGGAAATGGGACTAGATGGCCTTTAGGCTCCATTTTGGAGTTTACTCCCCAAGAACGTTCTTGGGCAGTAAACTCCCGGATCTCACATATTTGACATGTAATCTATGTTATGAAGCATAAAATAAGTATTATAACACAACTAGGGAAGTGTACTCACGATTTGGGATGAAACCCGAAGATCCGTGAGAGAGAAATTGGCTTTTCTCTAGTTGGAAATGTGAATAATGAATAATTTAGTTCAGAATTCTATTTATAGTCCTGAAATATTTTTGGCAAAAATATTTTTATTCCGGAATTGGACTATAACATTATGAAGTTTTGAAATGCTCAAGTTTCACAAACCCAGGAGCATCCACTCTCCTGATATCTCCTTAAACGTAAGCCCTAATGTACACAAACTTATTCGGAAAAGTCTTAAAATCACTGAAACTGGACTAGCTTCTATTGAATAGATATTGTTCGTACAAAATGGAAATATCGGGTTGTCACACCATTCCAGTTAAAGTTGGCTTTGCATATGAGTTTTTATAGTTCTCAATTGGTTTCACAACAACTTGGAAGCAATGGCAGTCCCTTGAGCTGCCAGGTGGCAAGAAATTAAGATTGATTTCAATCCATATGAGTTTGGATTTGTCATTATCCTTGTCTTGTGATTATGGTTTTGACAAATTCATATGGGTAGGAACTCATACACCATAAAAATCTAAGTGTCATAAGGTTTCTCTCCGATTCATGAAAATGATGGTGAGGAAACACTTTCACTAAGTGGATTTTAGCTAGATAGCAATTGCGATATTTGCATTCTCAAAGTCGTTAGTGGAGCGTGTGTGGTTAACCGGCACACTAACCTGGACTTGTGAGAAGTGGCAAAAAGGTCTAACCATTATGATTATGGCATCCCTCTTCATAGTTGTTTAGACACACCTATGAGCTATCTAAGGGAAGGTGTATGATTTTGATAAAGTTTTATCAAAACAATCTTGTATCAAAAATCTGAACTTTGGTAAGAAAGTCAGCTGATTTCTGAGTACATGTCAAAGCTAGTGGGAGCATAAGTGTCATGCTAATAATCATCATGTTATTGGGAGCATGATAATTATGATAAGTATTGCAAGTTAGCAATGTTAATTATAGAAAACAAAAGTCTCAATTGGGAAAGAGTTGTTTTGCTATAATTAAGGGAGAGGAAATTATACTTCATCTCAAATCTAAAAGCTTAGATTGTGGTTTTAATCGTATTTAGTCAAAGATATATATATGAATTTCATTTTGGAATGGCTCAACATAAGGAAATTCTGTATATGGGTCCATTATTTGCATTCTAAAATATGATTATGATTACGGCATCCCTTTTCATAATCTGAATTATGAGAACTTGGCAAATTGAAATGGAAATATTATAGCAAAAGATTGGTTTAGTCTTTATGTGAGACATCATGAATCGTTTCCCATATGCTTCGGATATAGGATCGAATACATGTGCTATATTCATCCTTTCTAAAATTTTCCAAATGCATGGGGCATTAAGAAAGGAAAAGGTCTATTATTGGATATGACTAAAAGGATTAATCAATTGTCGAGGAAAATCTAAGGTTTACCAATGATTGGGTGCTCAAGGACAGTTGGAAGTATAGTGATAATTCTGGATGGACAATATTGACGTAATCTGTAAGGAGGCAACTCTTGTTCAGAAGTGATAGTCAAAATGGAATATGGAAATTTTTCAAAGTTAGAAATTATACAATCTGTGTAAGATTAGGAAACTTAATGCAAGAAGGATGTTTCCAAGGAGCTGATCTCCTTTGGAATGCTCTGAAATGGTTGTTGTCAAGTCTTTCTGACTTTGTGCATAATCATTACAAGAGGATCAATGCATATAAGTTTAGAATCTAATAGATTTCAGTAAATGGCATGAATTTGGAATTCTTGCATTTGCAATAAGGATTTGGGAGTGTGAAAATAGAATCGTTGACGTTATGTTCAATCGATCTAGTTCACAGGGTAAAGATCATAGACAAACATAGTATGCATACTTGGTGTATGGCATGACTATTGTTTAGAAAACATAGTGTACATGTTTGGAGCATGGGACAACTATTGTTTTAAATTCAAGAATAAAGTTGATAGCTGAAACAGTATACAATGAATAATGTGTAATCATATGGTGATAAATAAAAGGTGTTTTATTTATGTTCATAGGTTTTGATACCATATTAGATTCAATTATTCTTGTGTTTCATTTTGCATGTTTTGACTTCCAGAATAAACTAGGTTATTCTTCCGGAATGACTAAGTTATTCAAAACATCCATAGTCGGTCATATGTTGGAAGTAGATATGAATTAAGACTGTCATGGGTTGGCTTGTAGAGGTCTAAGGTGTTGGACAAAGGGCTACACCACTCATGAGTGCTCATAAGTTCTGTATATTGGATTCAACCTGCGCTCATTGGAATCACTTCATGAATTTTATCACGAGTGATCATGAGATGATAATATCATATATTCTTCAAACCTATAGATATGAGTTATCACTATGAGTTGGTTGTACATTGATTTCATGAAAACGCATTCGGTAACTCGGTGTTATAAAACGTGCCTTTGTGTATGATTCAACAAGTAGTAGAACAAGCCATATGAGTCGAAGTTTATCCATTCCTTTTACCTTCGGGATAAAAGCGATATCTGTGGGCCCCTCGATGATTAGATGATGACAAATGGAAGTGCTCGGCCGTGCCAGGACTCATTTGATTTATTCAATTAGTCAGTCGTCATAAATCGGAAATCGGGAAACAACAAATGGACATTGAGAATGATTATAATCCATGTCTCAGTCCATACGATATCTAGAATGGAGGAATATATGATCCCTTATCTAATGGACAAGTCATTGACAAAGGTCAGAGTTCATCTACAAGGTTAGAGTTCGACAGAAGCTTTTGAGAGCTACGATTTCCAGTCAGTTCTTGAAGTCATACGCAATAATATTTTTAGACTTATCCAAGTAGGAGACTATTGGATTAATGTCTAAGTCCATAACTATAATTGGTAAGACTTGACCCTACCCGGCAAGGTCCATTTGGGTTGCATGGCATCATGCATTTGGATAGACTAAAATGAGAGAAATAACACTTAAGGTTTGTTAATATATTATAAGTTCTAATATATTAATAAGGTTATTTAATTAGTATTGATCAAGAATTAATTTGAAATTAATTAAGTGATCAAAAGGAGACTAATTAAATATATGGGTTGATTGTGTAAATCATTGATTCTTATATATGCGGGCTTGTGATCCAAGATTCCTTATGTTGGACTAAGTCCATCGGGTGACCCATGGATGCTCCATGGAGGTTAAAATCCATGGAGCATAAGGAATGGGTAAAGTCATGAGTTACATGGTGTAACCCTAATAGCCACCATATAGAAGAATCCCATGGCTCAAGAAATCGTGGACTAGTGTGTGTAATAGAAGGGCTAGCCGATTTTCATGAAGTGTAGAATTCTCTCAAGTTATTCCATTTGTATTTGGTGTTGTGTGAACCATTTGAGGTGTCACACTTGAGGCACTTGGCACTCAAGCTTCATGAAGACTTTCTACATGAAAGAGGTATGTATTCAATCTTGTTATATTCATTATTTTATATGCTAGATTAGGATAATACCTTGGATGTTCCTATTTTTATGTATAATAGAGAAGACATAGATCCAAGGTATTTAGGGTTGCATGTACACTTAGGAGTGCTAGAATGCTCAAAACCCAACAGAGTACACGTCATAGCTGTTGGGTTTTGAGCAATCTAAGACTTCCTAAGTGTGCATGCAACCCTAATAAACCTTGGATCTATGTTTTCTTCTAAAATACATGCAAATAATAACTTCCAAGGTTTCTTCCTAACTAGCATAGCATAAGGATTATGAATCATAAAAGTACTAGTAGAAATACATACCTTTTGATGATGGTTGATTATTTGGAGTTTGAGAGCCAAGCACCAATAGTGTGAATGCCTCAAATGGAATCACAAATCACCACAAACACTTGGAAAACTTTGAGAGAGTAGTATACTTTCTCGTGGAATCGGCCACCACTAAGTCTCACACAACTAGTATCACATTTCTTGCATCATATGCTTCTTTATATAGTGTGCATGGTTAGGGTGAAACCCTAATAACCCATGTCTTTTCCTTTCCAAGGATCCATGGGTTAAAAGCTCCATGGATCATCCATGGACTTCCATATTAGCTTAGCTCATTAACAAATGAGTATTAGCCCACACTATATAAAATATAATAGCCCATAATTCAATCAGTCTTCTTTTTAATCTCTAAATTAATTCATAATTAATTTAAGACTAAAACTAATTAAATAACATGTCTTCATATTAATATATTATAACTTATAATATATTAATAAATCGTAAGTATACAATTCTCATAAAATTATCCATAAATCGTTTGGGTGAAGTGCAACCCAAATGGACCATGCCGGGTCGGGTCAAGTATGTACCAAATAATTATGGGCTTAGACACCTTATCCAACAGACTCCCACTTGGATAAGTCTAATAACTATATTTGCGTATGTTACTTCAAGAACCAACCACTAATCGTAGCTCTCGAAAACTCTGTTGAACTATGAAGCGCCATTTTAGATAAGTGATCATATAATGTAACGACCCAATTTTCACGTCCAAAAATTTCGTTTTAAAAACATTACTTTAGAAAACATTAATAGTTAAAACATTGTTTGATCAAACCATAACATAACATAAACCATGTCTAAGAGCCAGATCATACAACCAATCAAAATATTAGAGTATAAATCCCAGAGAATCTCGTAAATGCGGAAACCAGAGAGTGTGTGTGTGTGACATGCTGCTACCGCGCCGGATCCTTTCCCCTAGCTGAGGAGGTACCTGAAACCAAAACTGAAAACCGTAAGCACGAAGCTTAGTGAGTTACCCCATAATACCTCATACCATGCAAGCATATAACAAACAACGTTCAGCTACGAGTTACGGGCCTCGCCCACACTCGGGAAGATACGGGCCCTACCCACACTTCGCTAGCCGGGAGATACGGGCCTCGCCCACACTTGTGAAGATATGGGCCCTGCCCACACTTCACTAACCGGGAGATAAGGGCCTCACCCACACTCTACTATCTGGGAGATACGGGCCTAGCCCACACTCCAACCTCGGAGAGATACGGGCACTGCCCACACTCAACCGCTAACCCATAACATACAAGTATCACACAGACAACAAGTATAAGCAACTCTACCATAGAGACCCATGTATCATACTTGACTAAACCCAGAGATACGGGCTCAGCCCACACTCTAGAACTAACATCTCGTATACACGGGTTGGCTTTGGTGCCTTTGATCCGTTCCTACTGGAAAGGAAACTCACCTCGAAATAGCTGCTAATCTGGTCGAGAACTGACTGCCTACTGCTGTTTCGGAAATCCTCCGGCTGCAAATCCCACCACACACTCAGTCAATCACTACTAATTGTCCATTGGGTAAAATGACCATTTTACCCCTGGTCATGCCATAAGTCAAAGTCAGGGTCAACTTTCAGTTGACCCGACTCGCCAAGTTGGCTCTCCAACTCGCCGACTCCCTATCCAAACGACTGACCTGGATCCCGACCCTACTCGTTGAGTTAGGCGACGACTCGATGAGCTCTCCTTCTAAACTGATATTCAAGTCCTTCATCCTACTCGCCGAGTTGTGAACAACTCGTCGAGCTCATCTTCATCCGAAGAACACTTGCTGTTGCGAATCGCCGAGTTGTATGAACAACTCGTCGAGTCTGTTATTGATCTAAGGAGATTGCCTTTAACTCGCCGAGCCAGGGCATTGACTCGCCGAGTTCCTCCATGGATGAGTTCAGCTTCTGACCTACTGAGTCACACCCCGTGACTCACTGCTCACTCGACACTACGAAACGGGGACAAACTCGGAGACTCGCGAACAGACTCGCCGACTCACATGAACGACTCGCCGAGTCGTTGCCATGCACTCACTAAAAACACAGATATGCTCGATTCCAGTCCATGCCATTCACAAATCTAGACTCCTAGAACACGAATCACACGTAAAGTTTCCAACTTTACATGTAGATATTCACCAATATGGATTTTAGGGCTCAATACGTACCCAAAAGGGTAGATCTAGGGTCTTCATGCAATAAGGGTCCAAAAATGTAACAGCCCGGATTTCCAGGTATCTTTTATGTTTATGATTTTGGTGTTTTGAGAGGGGACTCGGCAAGTTGGAGCCCAGACTCGCCGAGTAGGATTGCGATTCTGGACGCGGGATTCGCCTGGACTCGGCGAGTCCAAGATATGGACTCGGAGAGTCCGCCCTGTTTAATGAAACCCTAATTTCTCGGGTTTGGGACCTATTTAAAGGGCCTTATGGCCGTCATTTGTGCTCACCAGTCCCTTGAGTGAAACCCTAATCGAGTGTGAGCGTTTGGAGCAAAGTAGGAGGCCATTGACCGTTGACCAGAGTTGACCATTGACCGTTGACCAAAGTTGACCTGTGTTGACTTCTTAGGGATAGTCAACCTTAGAGATAAAAAGTGTTAATTAGAGACATATGATGTTATAGGAGGATTAGAGCTCGGAGGATCGAGCACGAGGGATTTCTGGGATTCGTGAGATACCGAGATACGCAAAGTGAGTCTTCTCACTATACGTTACGTTGAGTAGGTAACCAGAGTTATGTGACAGAGTATTTGTATGTTATGTATGCTATATGTTGTACTGCATTATTTCTATGTGATTATGCTGTGCATGTTTACAGAGTTGGAACCGGAAGGTTCCTAGAGTTAGAACCTGAGGGTTCACAGAGTTTGGGTGCACGGACCCATAGAGTTATAGCCTCGAGTGGCTAATATGTGTTTTATGTGTGGTATTTTGGGGAACTCACTAAGCTTCGTGCTTACAGTGTTAGTGTTGTTGTTTCAGGTACTAGCGATGACCGTGGGAAGGCGCCGGCTTAATCTGTACACACGCAGGGGACTTTTGATATATATTCATGTGATCTTGGGATTTGTATGATACGAATTGGAATTTTAAACTTAATGTTTTATGAAATTAAATGAGAAATGTTTTTATAATTGCGAAAAATTATTTTGAAAATTCACAGTGTTACAAGTTGGTATCAGAGCCTTGGTTTGAGGGATTCGAGTACGCCTTCGGGCGTATTTGAACTCAAACTGAGGATTTGAGATGTATTTTCAAAAAGAGTAAAAGATTTTTGAAAAAACGCAGAGCAAGAGATGTGTGTACGATCAGTCAGCGCCCGGACGGTGATTTCCCAAAATACCTTTATATTATGTGTTATGTGATATTGATATTGATATGATGTATCTGCATACTAGAGTAGGCTAGGTATTGCTATTAGGACTAGAGTGGCCTGATTTGTGATGCCTTAGCCTAGGGAGAGGTGAGCTGCTATGAGATGCTTGAGAGTGAGTAGGTAGCAGCGAGGGGCTTATGAGAGATCTATTAGAGAGTGGTCTATTCATGATAGAGTACTTGGGACTTGGGATCCGAAGAGGAGGACTTGGAGTGTATTCTGGTGCGGTGCGGACAGTAGTATTGGGCCCGTACTACTGAAAGCACCGGAACGGTGTGCAGCCCAAGTAAGAATGTTTGGAATACCAAGAATCAAGGAGGAAAGAGTTGACTAGTGTGAGTATGCTCGTGTGGATTCTGATTTTTCGTATGTTGTATTTCAGAGGTAGATCATGGTGAGGACACGTTTGATGCCCGAGAGCAGTGGTACCAGTGAGGAGGAGATCCGCCGGATCATCCAGGAGGAGGTGGCTGCGGCCATCAGGGCAGAGATACCGGAGATGTTTGGGTCTATAAAGACCACACTGATTGAGACGTTTGATGAGCGTTATACCGCTCTTTCTGAGGCTGTTGTTGCAGCGGCTACTGCAGCGATTGCTGCTGCGAGGCCGCAGGATGGTGATGCGTTGTTGTTTCAGGAGTTCAGCAACACCAAACCACCAGAGTTTGATGGGACTCAGGATCTGGTGGTAGCTATGAGGTGGATATCTGATATTGAGGGGTGTTTCTTCACTTGCTCTTCTCCTAAGCATTTGAAGGTTCGGTTCGCGCTGAAGCAGCTTCGCTTGGGAGCGAAGGACTGGTGGAAGTTTGTGACGGCGCATTATACGCCTGCTGAGCTTTCGGCGGTGACTTGGGAGAGGTTCACTACCATGTTCCGGGATGAGTACGTTCCCCAGGTGGAGAGGGAGCATTTGGCACAGGAGTTTCTGACCCTCAAGCAGGGTACTGAGTCAGTTACAGCGATCACGAGGATGTTCCATGAGAGGGCGATGTTTTGCCCTCAGCACGTGTCCACTGAGCAGGCACGTATGAGCCGCTACTTGAGCATTTTGAGGCGGGATATTCGGGAGTTCGCTGCGAACTCCTCGTACCGGACATTTGATGAGCTTCAGGCAAATGCCTGAAAGAGGGAGATTGAGCTTGAGACTCAGGCCAGGGAGGAGGCGGAGTCTCAGGGGAGGGATCGGCGACCGAAACAGTCTCAGCCGGCAGCCAAGCGGGCCAAGCCCGCTAATCCCAAACCAGGGAGCCAGAAGGGCCGCACTTGCGGGAAGTGCGGCAAGGGTCATGATGGAGTCTGCCGAGCGAGATCTTGCTAAAAATGTGGCAAGGAGAGGCATATGGCCAAGGACTGCCCCAAAGGGTTTGCCGTGTGTTTTCACTGCAACCAGACAGGACACCGGAAGGCGGAGTGTCCGCAGTTGCGCGGATCATCTCAGGGATCTGCTCCTGCCGCCCTCAGAGCTACAGAGAGTCGGCCTGTGAAGGCCGAGGCGCCGAGAGCTCGAGGGAGAGCCTTCCAGCTGACTGCGGAAGAGGTCCGCGCTGCGCCCGATGTTGTGGTTGGTATGTTTCCTTTCATGTATTTATTTTGATGTTGAGATATTATGCTTATATTATGTTATGCGTAGGTACTTTTCTTGTGAATTCTGTACCTGCTTTAGTGTTATTTGACTCGGGTGCGAGTCGGTCTTTTGTATCTTTGGCTTTTAGTCAGCATATCAGTGTTAGTCGTGAGGCATTGAGTCGGCCTCTGAGAGTTTCCATAGCTGACGATAGAGTGATTTGTGCCATGAAGGTTCTCCGGGGATGTGTGTTAGAGATTTTTGGGGTTGAGTTTTCGATTGATCTGATTCCTATTGCGATGGGTGATGTCTGTGTCATTGTGGGCATGGACTAGTTGAGCCGATTCGGCGCAGTTATCGACTGGGAGCGTCAGCTGGTGACCATACGAGACCCTAGTGGGGGAGTTCTTTCAGTGTACGGCGAGGGTACACGTTCAGGATCAGCTTTTTGTTCGGCCGCTAGGGCGAGGCAGTGTCTACAACAGGGCTGTAAGGGTTTTGTGGCGTATGTGATGGATACGCGGGTGGCTTCCGAGAGACCGAGTTCAGTTGAGGAGGTTCCGGTGGTGCGTGAGTTTCCAGATGTTTTTCCCAAGGAGTTACCGGGTGTGCCTCCTGTGAGGGAACTGGAGTTCAGTATTGATTTGGTTCTGGGGGCCGCGCCTATCGCTAAGGTGCCTTATCGTCTTGCACCTCCAGAGATGCAAGAGTTATCCTCGCAGCTTCTGGAGCTGCTGGGGAAGGGGTTTATTCGGCCGAGCTGCTCACCGTGGGGAGCGCCTATCCTGTTCGTCAAGAAGAAGGATGGTTCAGACCGGATGTGCATTGACTACCGGGAGTTGAACAAGTTGACGGTCAAGAACCATTACCCGTTACCGAGGATCGACGATTTATTCGATCAGTTGCACGGAGCATCTTGGTTCTCCAAGATCGATTTGAGGTCGAGATATCATCAGGTGAGAGTGCGGGATGAGGACGTCCAGAAGACAGCGTTCAGGACGCGATATGGGCATTATGAGTTTGTGGTGATGCCTTTTGGGCTCACCAATGCCCCGGCTGTGTTCATGGATCTCATGAACAGGGTATGCAGGCCGATGTTGGATCGGTCGGTGATTGTATTTATCGATGATATTCTAGTATATTCGAGATCTAGAGAGCAGCATGAGGAGCATTTGAGGGAGGTCCTCGGGGTTTTGAGATCGGAGAAGCTTTATGCAAAGTTCTCCAAGTGTGATTTCTGGTTGCGGGAGGTCCAGTTCCTAGGACGTCTTGTTAACCAGGAAGGGATTCTGGTCGATCCGGCCAAGGTTGAGGCGGTGATGAGTTGGGAGGTGCCGAAGTCACCATCTGAGATCAGGAGTTTCCTTGGGTTGGCAGGGTATTATTGGAGATTTATTAAGGATTTCTCCAAGATCGCAGTGCCACTCACCAGATTGACTCGGAAGGGTGTTGCGTTCTCATGGGGTCCCAAGCAGCAGACCTCCTTTGAGACACTTCGCCAAAGATTGTGCGAAGCCCCGGTATTTGCTCTCCCGGAAGGGATGGAGGATTTTGTAGTATATTGTGATGCATCGATTTTGGGGCTGGGTGTGGTGCTGATGCAGAGAGGGCATGTGATAGCATATGCATCGAGGCAGCTGAAGCCTCATGAGACGAGATATCCCA
This sequence comes from Lactuca serriola, assembly GCF_051521515.1. Classification (NCBI taxonomy): domain Eukaryota; kingdom Viridiplantae; phylum Streptophyta; class Magnoliopsida; order Asterales; family Asteraceae; genus Lactuca; species Lactuca serriola. The sequence goes on along the minus strand of NC_136415.1, from coordinate 337,770,883 downwards.
CGCATGATCTAGAGTTGGGGGCAGTAGTGTTCGCCCTCAAGATTTGGCGTCACTACTTGTATGGGGTTCGGTGTACGATATACACGGACCATAAGAGTTTGAAGTACTTGATGGATCATCCCAACCGAAATATGCGACAGAGGAGGTGGTTGGATGTGGTCAAGGATTATGATTGTGAGATCCTGTACCACCCAGGCAAGGCTAATGTGGTAGCCGATGCGTTGAGCCGCAGGGCAGAGAGCACTCCACTGCGAGATGTATGTTTGAGATTGACCGTGATAGCTCCGGTACTGGATGCCATTCGTGGGGCACATGCCGAGGCTGTGCAACCAGAGATGCAGAAGAGGGAGCGGGTTGTTGGTTTGGTTTCAGAGTTCGTTACGGATGGTCGAGGGCTTATGACTTTTCAGGGTCGGATTTGGGTACCGTTTGTGGGCGGTACGCGTACTACTTTGATGGAAGAGGCTCATCGGTCGAAATTTTCGATCCATCCGGGGGCCACGAAGATGTATTTGGATTTGAGGAAAGAGTATTGGTGGCCCTGTATGAAGAGGGGCATCGCCTGGTTTGTTGAGAGGTGCTTGACCTGCCGCAGGGTTAAGGCCGAGCACCAGAGACCGCATGGCAAGTTGCAGCCATTGGAGGTTCCCGAGTGGAAGTGGGAACAGATCACTATGGATTTCGTCACCAAATTGCCGAGGACTGCCAGAGGAGTTGATGCAATTTGGGTGATTATGGACAGGTTGACGAAGAGCGCTCACTTCCTTGCCATCAGTGAGAGTTCTTCAGCGGAGAAGTTGGCGGAGGTATATGTGAGAGAAGTGGTATCTCGGCATGGGGTGTCGATCTCGATTGTTTCGGACCGTGATGTGCGTTTCACTTCCAGATTCTGGAAGAAATTTCATGAGGAGTTGGGTACGAGATTGTATTTTAGTACCGCATATCATCCCCAGACAGACGGCCAGAGTGAGCGGACGATTCAGACGCTTGAGGACATGCTTCGAGCATGTGTGTTAGATTTCGAGGGTAGCTGGGATGCGTATTTGCCCTTGGCAGAGTTTTCCTACAACAACGGCCATCATTCAAGCATTGGTATGCCACCCTTTGAGCTGTTGTATGGGAGGAGGTGTCGGACCCCCATTGTTGGGGAGAGGTTGGGCAGAGAGTGATGGGCAGTACATATATCGTGCTTCAGACGACAAAGCAGATTCAGCAGGTCAGACATAGGTTATTGACTGCCCAGAGCCGACATAAGAGTTATGCAGACGGACGCCGGTCCGAGCTTGAGTTTCAGGTCGGCGACTTCGTTCTCCTGAAGGTCTCTCCTTGGAAAGGAGTGATTCGATTCAGCAAGAGGGGCAAGTTGGGGCCCCGGTATATTGGGCCATTTCGTGTGATTGCAAGGGTAGGCCGGGTAGCCTACCGTTTGGAGTTGCCAGCAGAGTTGGGGTAGATCCACGACACTTTTCTTGTGTCGTAATTGAGAAAGTATATAGCCGATGAGTCGGCAGTGGTTCCATTAGAGGATATTCAGGTGGATGCGAGCCTGAATTATGCCGAGAGACCAGTGGCCATTAGAGATCGGAAGATCAAGGTTCTGAGGAACAAGGAGGTACCTCTGGTGTTGGTTCAGTTGCAACACCGGAAGGGATCGGAGATGACCTGGGAGCCGGAGCGTGAGATGCGTGAGCAGGATCCGGAGCTATTTTCAGAGCGAGACTTCGAGGGCGAAGTCTAGTTCTAGTGGGGGAGAGTTGTAACAGCCTGGATTTCCAGGTATCTTTTATGTTTATGATTTTGGTGTTTTGAGAGGGGACTCGGCGAGTTGGAGCCCAGACTCGCCGAGTAGGATCGCGATTCTGGACGCGGGATTCGCCTGGACTCGGCGAGTCCAAGATATGGACTCGGCGAGTCCGCGCTGTTTAATGAAACCCTAATTTCTCGGGTTTGGGACCTATTTAAAGGGCCTTATGGCCGTCATTTGTGCTCACCAGTCCCTTGAGTGAAACCCTAATCGAGTGTGAGCGTTTGGAGCAAAGTAGGAGGCCATTATTGATCTTGGAGGTGTCATTTTGCAAGGAAAGGGAGAATCAGCTAAGGGGAAAGCAAGAGGAGCCATTTTCTGAGAGTTTGGAGTCCAGAGCATCACTATTGTGGTAATACCTTCGAGCTATCCTCTTCTATGTCAATGTTTACATTGATTTAGGGCTTATTGAACCCTTTTATGGCTAGATCTTGTGCTCCCTTGGTCCCTTTAGCGATTTAGACCATAGATCTGGACCCTTGGAGGTCCAGAGTGTCCCTTTGCCCAAGCTTTTTGGGAATCAATGGAGGTTTTGGAATGGAATCCTTATGCCTTAGGTCAAAATGCTATTTATGAGCCATGAGGTGTGTTATGGACACCAAGTTAGGGGCTTTACGTGATGAATCAATCTAGGAAGGCCAGATTTATGAATTGTTGGAGTAGATCTGACCTTAGAAGCAAGTTGGAGTGGTTGCATGGCATGGACTCGCCGAGTCCGACGAACAGACTCGACGAGTAGCTTGAAGATTGCCTTGAGTTCACTCAGTGAGTGGTCCAGTCGAGTCACAGGTTGACTCAGTGAGTCAGGGTGAGATAGAGAGTGTTGACAGGTGGACTGAGTCGAGCTGGGACTCGCTGAGTTGTTCTTGAGACTCGGCGAGTTGAGTCGGGGTGGCCCCGCGATTCTTCCAGGTGGAACTCGTCAAGTCAGGGGGGAGTACTCGACGTGTAAGAAGGGAATCCTAGAGAGTTGGTGAAAACGTCTAGACTCGCCGAGTTGCCCTTGTGCACTCACCGAGTCCGGTCAAAGTTGACCGTTAACCGTTGACCAGAGTTGACCTGTGTTGACTTCTTAGGGATAGTCAACCTTAGAGATAAAAAGTGTTAATTAGACACATATGATGTTATAGGAGGATTAGAGCTCGGAGGATCGAGCACGAGGGATTTCCGGGATTCGTGAGATACCGAGATACGCGAGGTGAGTCTTCTCACTATACTTTACCTTGAGTAGATAACCAGAGTTATGTGACAGAGTATTTGTATGTTATGTATGCTATATGTTGTACTGCATTATTTCTATGTGATTATGCTGTGCATGTTTACAGAGTTGCAACCGGAAGGTTCCTAGAGTTAGAACCTGAGGGTTCACAGAGTTTGGGTGCACGGACCCATAGAGTTATAGCCTCGTGTGGCTAATATGTGTTTTATGTGTGGTATTTTGGGGAACTCACTAAGCTTCGTGCTTACAGTGTTAGTGTTGTTGTTTCAGGTACTAGCGATGACCGTGGGAAGGCGCCGACTTGATCTGTACACACGTAGGGGACTTTTGATATATATTCATGTGATCTTGGGATTTGTATGATACGAATTGGAATTTTAAACTTAATGTTTTATGAAATTAAATGAGAAATGTTTTTATAATTTCGAAAAATTATTTTGAAAATTCACGGTGTTACAAAAAAGGCAACAGATCTGAGCTCCTGGAGCTCAACCATGCCTAGATCTAAGGGCCAATCAGCTTATTACGGAATAATTTGCACATACAAACTTGGGGATTGGCTCAAGAATGACTTAAATGAAGTAATGAGCATAGAAACAGGGGGAAAACGGATTATACCTCAAAGTAACTGCTGAAGGAGTACAAAGATGCCTGGATTCCTTCCCTTCCTCTTGATCTAGTTCCCCTTTTGCCTCAAAACCTTCAAGAACACACAACAATGGCTTCAAACTCTCAATGAACAAGCTTAGAACGAGGGTTGGGAGCTCTGGGGGGTGAATGGGGGCTGGCTTGGGGCGGATATGTTGTTTAAATAGGGTGCAAACCCCTGAAAGTTAGGGTTTCATCCAACAGCTGTGACTTGCCGAGTCCAGGATATGGACTCGCCGAGTCGACAACTTAAACGTGTCCCGGGTCCCGCATCTACTCGGCGAGTCGGACCTATGACTCGCCGAGTCCAAGGCTAAAAAAGAGAAATACTCAAATAGGATTTACGTACCATGAACCAGGTGCTACAAATCTCCCCCACTTATTTTAGACTTCGTCCTCGAAGTCTGCAGCTCAATCCTGAAACAACTCGGGATAATGTTCCATCGTCTCGTCCACCGGCTCCCAAGTCCATTCCAAACCCTTGCGGTGCTACCATTGCACCTTCACTAGCTCCGCCCTCTTGTTCCTCAATTCCTTCGACTTCCTGTCAAGGATTGCGACTGGGCGCTCAATGTAATTCAGGCTGTCATCAACCTGAATATCCTCCAAAGGCACTACTGCTGAATCGTCCACTAGGCACTTCCGCAGCTGAGAAACATGGAAAGTGCTGTGGATCTGGCTGAGCTCGGCTGGCAGATCCAGCCTATACGCCACCTTGCCCACCCGGGCTATGACCCTGAACGGTCCGATGAATCTCGGGCCCAACTTGCCCCACTTCCTGAATCGAATGACGCCTTTCCAAGGCGACACCTTCAGGAGAACCATATCCCCGACTTGGAACTCCAAGTCGGATCGACGCTTGTCAGCGTAACTTTTCTGCCGACTCTGAGCAGTCTAAAGCCTGCTCCGGACCTGCTGGATCCTCTCGGTCGTCTTGAGCACCACTTCGGTTGTCCGAGATAACCGATACCGGCTCCCCGTGCCGCGCCACGATCTCCCTGATATAGATGTCGGCCAATTTCTCGGCCGATATGCTCTCCTGAATCGGAATAAAATGAGCACTCTTGGTCAATCTATCCACGATGACCCAAATCGAATCCAGTCCACGCGCGGTCCTGGGAAGCTTCGTGATAAAATCCATCGTGATATCTTCCCATTTCCACAGTGGAATATCCAACGACTGCATCTTGCCATGCGGTCTCTGATGTTCGGCCTTGACCTTCCTGCAGGTCAAACACCGCTCAACATACCATGCCACATTCCGCTTCATGCAGGGCCACCAATAATCTAGACGAAGATCCCTATACATCTTCGTCAACCTGGGATGAATAGAGAATCGGGACTTGTGTGCCTCCTCCATCAAAATCTGGCGCACACCTCTGTGATATGGCACCCACACCCTACAGTGTAATGTCAATAGTCCTCGGCTATCATAATCAAAGGAGGAAACCTGACCCACCGCACGCTCGCTCTTCCGATGTTCCTCCTTGATAGCCTCCTGTTGAGCCTCCCGAATTTGCTCCAACTGGGGAGTCACCACGGTCATCCTCATGCATACATCCCTGATCGGCGCCGCCTTGCGGCTAAGTGCATCGGCCACCATGTTGGCCTTCCCCGGGTGGTAAAGGATCTCGCAATCATAATCCTTCACCACATCCAACCACCGACGCTGCCTCATGTTCAGATTCGGCTGATCCATGAGGTACCTCAGACTCTTGTGGTCCGTGTAGATGGTACATCGAACCCCGTAGAGGTAATGCCGCCAAATCTTAAGGGCAAAAACTGCCGCCCCCAGCTCCAAATCATGCGTCGGGTAGTTCGCCTTGTGAGGTTTGAGCTGCCTCGAAGCGTAGGCAATGACATGCCCCCTCTGCATGAGTACCGCGCCCAACCCTGAAATGGACGCGTTGCAGTAAACCACAAAATCCTCTACGCCCTCTGGCAGGGCTAAGATCGGCGCCTCGCACAATCTCTGTCTCAGCGTCTCAAATGCAGCCTGCTGCTCGGGTCCCCACCAAAAGACCCCGGCCTTCTTCGTCAGCCGCGTCAGGGGTACATCTATCTTGGAGAAATCCTGAATAAATCTCCGATAGTAACCTGCTAATCCCAAGAAACTCCGAATCTCAGATGGAGACTTCGGAACCTCCCATCTTATCACGGCCTCGACCTTGGCCGGATCGACCAGAATCCCGTTCTGGTTGACGAGGTGTCCAAGAAATTGCACCTCGCGCAACCATAACTCACACTTGGAGAGCTTGGCATACAAGCTCTCCCTCCTCAGGGTCTCCAACACCTCCCTCAGATGTTCCTCATGCTCCTCCTGAGTCTTGGAATAAAACAAGATGTCATCGATAAAGATTATCACAGACCGATCCAGCATCGGTCTGCACACACGGTTCATGAGGTCCATGAACGCAGCAGGAGCATTGGTGAGCCCAAACGGCATCACCACAAACTCATAGTGGCCATAGCGTGTCCGAAACGCGGTCTTCTGCGTATCCTCCTCCCTGACCCTCATCTGATGATAACCCGAACGCAAGTCAATCTTGGAGAACCAAGATGCTCCCTGAAGCTGGTCAAAGAGGTCATCAATCCTCGGGAGTGGGTAACGGTTCTTCACCGTTACCTTGTTCAGCTCCCGGTAATCTATACACATCCAATGCGACCCATCCTTCTTTTTCACAAATAGGATCGGGGCTCCCCAAGGCGAACTACTCGGACGAATAAACCCCTTGTCTAACAGCTCCTGCAGCTACGTAGACAACTCCAGCATCTCGGGAGGAGCCAACCGATACGGTGCTTTGGCTATCGGAGCCGCTCCAGGAACAAGGTCAATCCTGAACTCCACCTGTCGCTCCGGAGGTATCCCAAGTAGCTCCTCCGGGAAAACATCTGCAAAATCTCGAACCACCGGAACCTCGCTCACTGTCGCCTTACCCGCCTCCCGGGTATCCATCACATACGCGACATATCCTGCGCATCCCTGCTGAAGATAGCGCCTAGCCCTCGCTGCTGAACACACAGTAGGTCCACCTTACGGCCTCTCGCCATGAATCACTAACTCTCCCCCGCCTGGGGTCCTGACCCGCACAAGCTGCTGCGCGCAATCTATCACCGCCCCATTAGGGCTCAACCAATCCATGCCAATAATCACCTTGTTCCCACGCAACGGAATTGGAACCAAGTCTACCAAGTAGCGCTCCTCAAACAAACGCAGCACGCAATCTCGAAATACCATCGATGCTCGCACCGATCGATCATCAACAATCTCCACATCCAAAGGGCAGTCTAACTCGCCCGATGACTCATGAAACTTCTTGCTAAGCGCAAGAGAAACAAATGATCGGGATGCACCCGAGTCAAACAACACCTGAACTGGAAGGTCGTTCATATGGAACGATCCTAAAACATATATATATATATATATATATATATATATATATATATATATATATATATATATATATATATACTGAGCATATATCAATATCATAACATCATATAATAAAAATAGAGGGAAAGAATCATACCCGTCACCACATCGGGTGCGGCGCGTGCCTCCTCGGCAGTCAACTGGAATGCTCGGCTCCTCACCACCGGAGCATCTGCCTTGCCCTGCCGGCCATCCGTGATCCGCAGGGTCGGTGGAGCTGGCGCCTTCACCGACACTGAAACTGTCAACTGGGGGCAATTGGCCTTCTTGTGGCCCCTCTGGTTCCAGTGGAAACACAGCAACTCAGACGTCTGAATAGCCGAAACTGGAGTAGTACAATCCCTGCTAAACTGCCCCGCCTTACCACACTTGTAGCAGCCTGCTGATCCGATCCTACATGCTCCCTCATGCGTCCTGCCGCATTTCCCGTAGCGGCCGGGTCCTCCTTGGCCTTTCGGCCTCCCATCTGATCCTCTGGGCTTCTTTCCTGAAGCCCCAACCACCTGCCCCGCCTCTGCCTTCCTCTTCTGAATGTGCTCTAAATCAATCTCCCTTTCCCTTGCCCTGGCGATCATGGACTTCAGGGTAGGGCAAGCTGAAAAGCTAACATGCTCCCGGATGTCAGCTCGTAGCATATCATGATAACGGGTCCTCCTCATATCCTCGTCACCAGCATACTGGGGCACCAACAAAGCCCTCTCCCGGATGTTTGCGGTGATCTCCGCCACAGTCTCCGTCGTCTGTCTCATGTCCAAAAACTCCCTGGCCAGCTGCTGAAGCTCGACAGCCGGTGCAAACTCTGCCCTGAACCTGGTCACAAAGTCCGACCAGGTCATAGCCTCGATAGCTGAGGCTCCCAACGAGTCACCCACTAACTCCCACCTATCCCGGGCTCGGTCTCGTAAGCACCCTGCTGCATACCTCACCTTCGACCCCTCGGGGCAGAAGCTAGTCAACTGTGCAGACTCGATGTCTACAATCCATCGCCTGGAAGCAATGGGGTCTTTCACCCCGTGGAAATCCGGCGCACCACTGCCCCTGAAGTCCTTAAAGGAGAGTGTGCGAGATCCTGACTGGCCAGATGCCATGTCGCTCCTGAACGCCCTGAGGCGATCCTCCATCAACTCGATGATCCCTTCCTTGATCGACCCGAAGATAACGGGAATCGACTCAAGGATACCCATGGTGATCTCCGACGCGATGAACTCGCGTAGTCCCTCACCTACCGGCTCGGAACCTGATCCCGAACCTGACCCCTCTCCTGAACCGCCATCTACCGGCCTCGATCGAAGTACCACCATTCTGCAATACATAATAACACACCTTAGTGATACTGATATTTCCTGAGGGATCACAACTACTTACAAGTTCCCTGGTCTTATCTTTGCCTTCCTTGGTTCGGGTACGGATCCTCTGCTTTTAGTAGTACGGGCCCATACTACCTTCCACATCTATCTGTACCTTCTTCAAGGACTGCCTCGACTCCACCAGATCCCTTCCACTATGGCTGATCACTACTATACTCATCCTAGGCTTGCCCTAGGGAAATCTCAGACTCCACCCTACCAGGTCCTCAGATGCTGAAGGCCTCTTAGTAGTGCCAATTAACCATTACCTGAACACTATCACATGCGGTGAGGCTCGGATAATCCTTCGAGTAACAGGTTCACCCCTACAACGGTTAGACTCAAACGAGAGTTGCGCAATAGGGCCAAATCCAGCACTCTAAGATTATTCAACCCTGATCACATGTGACATGACGTATTCACCTAATGGCTAACTCCCACCACTCAGAGTCCCACAAAGCACAAAGCAAGCAGCATTCGAACTAAGGGAACAATCTCATTCAACTCTATCGGCTTACAGGAACTGTACTAGCATATAATGCTAAGCTCATACCATCAGGCATAACCTAATCAGGCTATCCTACTTGCTGTCTACTCAATACTAGCATGCAATTCTCATACAGCTGAAATACATAAAGTAGGCACATAAGGCATCACTCCTAGATCCTTAGTCCTATTCTAGCATGCTGTTCTACAAAAGCTGGTAAACATAACATAAACTTGTATGGGTACTTTGGGGAATACTTACTTGAGCTCGGCCGGTCGCGCACATCACACACTTCGTTCTTTCTCGAAACTCTTTTCTCAGTTTTTAGAAAACATTTTCTTTTAGAAAATCTTTTAATCCCTTGATTTGAGTTCAGACACCCCCGAAGGTGTGTCCGAATCCCTCAAACCAAGGCTCTGATACTAACTTGTAACGACCCAATTTTCATGTCCAAAAATTTCGTTTTAAAAACATTACTTTAGAAAACATTAATAATTAAAACATTGTTTGATCAAACCATAACACAACATAAACCATGTCTAAAAGCCAAATCATACAACCAATCAAAATATCAGAGTATAAATCCCAGAGAATCTCGTAAATGCGGAAACCAGAGAGTGTGTGTGTGACATGCTGCTACCGCGCGGGCTCCTTTCCCCTAGTTGAGGAGGTACCTGAAACCAAAAATGAAAACCGTAAGCACGAAGCTTAGTGAGTTCCCCCATAATACCTCATACCATGCAAGCATATAACAAACAACATTCAGCTAGGAGTTACGGGCCTCACCCACACTTGTGAAGATACGGGCCCTGCCCACACTTCGCTAGCCGGGAGATACGGGCCTCGCCCACACTCTACTATCTGGGAGATACGGGCCTAGCCCACACTCCAAGCTCAGAGAGATACGGGCCCTGCCCACACTTAACTACTAACCCATAACATACAAGTATCACACAGACAACAAGTATAAGCAAGTCTATCAGAGAGACCCATATATCATACTTGACTAAACCCAGAGATACGGGCTTGGCCCACACTCTAGAACTAACATCTCGTATACACGGGTCGGCCTTGGTGCCTTTGACCCGTTCCTACTAGAAAGGAAACCCACCTCAAAATAGCTGCTAATCTTGTCGAGAACTGACTGCCTACTGCTGCTCCGGAAATCCTCCAGCTGCAAATCCCACCACACACTCAGTCAATCACTACTAACTGTCCATTGGGTAAAATGACCATTTTACCCCTGGTCATGCCATAAGTCAAAGTCAGGGTCAACTTTCAGTCGACCCGACTCGCCGAGTTGGCTCTCCAACTCGCCGAGTCCCTATCCAAAAGACTGACTTGGATCCCGACCCTACTCGTTGAGTTAGGCGACGACTCGATGAGCTCTCCTTCTAAACTGATATTCAAGTCCTTCATGCTACTCACCGATCTGTAAGAACAACTCGTCGAGTTCATCTTCATCCGAAGAACACTTGCTGTTGCGACTCGCCGAGTTGTATGAACAACTCGCCGAGTCTGTTCTTGATCTAAGGAGATTGCCTTGAACTCGCCGAGCCAGGGCATTGACTCGCCGAGTTCCTCCGTGGATGAGTTCAGCTTCTGACCTACTGAGTCACACCCCGTGACTCACTGCTCAGTCGACACTACGAAACGGGGACAAACTCGGAGACTCGCGAACAGACTCACTGAGTCACATGAACGACTCGCCGAGTCGTTGCCATGCTCTCACTAAAAACAAAGATTTGCTCGATTCCAGTCCATGCCATTCACAGATCTGGACTCCTAGAACACGAATCACACGTAAAGTTTCCAACTTTACGTGTAGATATTCACCAATATGGATTTTAGGGTTCAATGTGTACCCAAAAGGGTAGATCTAGGGTCTTCATGCAATAAGGGTCCAAAAAGGCAACAGATCTGAGCTCCTGGAGCTCAACCATGCCTAGTTCTAAAGGTCAATCAACTTATTACGGAATAATTTGCACATACAAACTTGGGGATTGGCTCAAGAATGACTTAAATGAAGTAATGAGCATAGAAACCGGGGGGAAAACGGATTGTAACTCAAAGGAACTGCTGAAGGAGTACAAAGATGCCTGGATTCCTTCCCTTCCTCTTGATCTACTTCCCCTTTTGCCTCAATACCTTCAAGAACACACAACAATGGCTTCAAACTCTCAATGAACAAGCTTAGAACGAGGGTTGGGAGCTCTGGGGGGTGAATGGGGGCTGGCTTGGGGTGGATATGTTGTTTAAATAGGGTGCAAACCCCTGAAACTTAGGGTTTCTTCCAACAGCTGTGACTCGCCGAGTCGACAACTTAAACGTGTCCCGGGTCCCGCATCTACTCGGCGAGTCGGACCTGTGACTCACCGAGTCCAAGGCTAAAAAAGAGAAATACTCAAATAGGATTTACGTACCAGGAACTAGGTGCTACATATAATCCTCTGTTCTCATGATATCAGCCCGACAAATACATGGAACAACGTCGTACTTATTGTCCAACAGTTTGTTTCCTGATTTTCAATTTGTTTGACAAAGAACTTAATCGAACACATCAATTTAGTTCTGACCGGCCGGTACATAGGTCACAAAAAAATCATCGAGGGGCCCAAATATCACTTCTATTTCTAGTAGGAACAGATAAACTTCGACTCATATGCTTGTTCTACTACTTGTTGAATTGTACACAAAGGCACGTTTTATAACATCAAGTTACTGATGCGTTTACGTGCAATCAATGCACAACCAACTCATAGGTAACAACTCATATCTCTAGGTTTGAAGATTTATATGATATTACCGTCTCACGATCACTCGAGATAAATTCCATGAAGTGATACAAGTGAGCGTGGGTTTATTCCAATACTCATAACTTATGAGCACTCATGAATGTTGTAGCAACCATTGCTATGACTAAACCCATTTAGCCATCTACAAACTCGATTCATGACAGTCTTGATTCATACCTACTTCCAACATATGAACGCTGTGGAGTGTTTAAATAACTTAGTCATTCAGAAAGAATAACCTAGCTATTTAGGAAGTCAAAACATGCAAAGTGAAACACAATAATAATCGAATCCAATATGGTCTCAGAACCCTTTTGAATATAAATAGAACCACCTTTTATTTATCACCAAATTGATTACACATTATTCATTGTATAATGTTTCAAACAATCAACTTAAGACTTGAATAAAACAACAGTCGTCTCATGCTCCTAGCATGTACACTTCGTTTTTCTAAAAAATAGTTATGCAATACTCCAAGTATGCACACTATGTTTGTCTATGATCCTTACATTGTGATGTAGATTGATTGAACATGATTCCAATGATACTCATTTCACAATCCTAAATCCTTATTGTAAATTTGAGAATCCCTGATTCCTATCATTTACCAAAAAATATGTTAGATTTTAAACTTTTATGCAATGTTCCTCTTGTAATGATTATGCACAAAGTCACCAAAACCTTGTCACCAGTCATTACAGAGTATTCCAAAGAAGGTCAACCTCTATGGAACGAAAGTCTCATATTCAAAGTGCATTGCTTTGAACATCCTTCTTGCATTAAGGTTTTCTAATCTTACATAGATTGAATAACTTCCACTTATGGAAACATTTCCATAGTCCCATTTTGACTATCACTTCCGAACAAGAGTTACTTCCTTTCAGAATATGTCAATATGGTTCTTTCCTACAACTTACACCATACTTCCAACTTTCCCTGAGCAACCAATCTTTGGCGAACCTCAGATTTGTCCTTGACAATTGCTTAATCACTTTAGTCATATCCAGTTCTAGACTTTTCCCTTCTCAATGCCTCAAGCATTTGGAAAATTTAGAAAAGATGAATATCATAGCACATGCAATCGATCCTATATCCGAAGCATATTGGACACGATTCATGATGTTTTACATAAAGACATGATACTAGACAAGTCTTTTGCTACAATATTTTTTATTTGCCATGTTTTCAAAATTTAACTATGAAAAGGGATGTCGTAATCATAATCGAATTTTGAAAACGCAATTTATATAGAATTTCTTCAAGTTGAACCATTCCAACATAAAATTCATATATACATATATATATATATATATATATATATATATATATATATATATATATATATATATATATATATATATATATCTTGACTAAAGATGATTAAAATCTCAATCTAAGCTTTAGAATTGAAACGAAGTATGATTTCCTCTCCCTTAATTATAGCAAAACAACTTTTCAACCCCTGCAACTTCATGAATTGAAACTTTGTTTTCTATAATTAACATTGCTAACTTGCAAAACTAAACATAATAAACATGCTCCCACTAACATGATGATTATCAGCATAAGACCTATGCTCCCACTAGGTCTGACATATTTCCAGAAATCTACTGGACTTCTGAAATTTAGATTCATACACCCTTTCTTAGATAGCTCACATGTGTGTCTAAACAATTTTCAGAACTATGAAAAGGGATACTGTAATCATAGTCTTAATTGTTTAGACCGTTGCCATTTCTCACAAGTCCATGTTAGTGTGCCGGTGAACCACACGCGCTCCACTAACGACTTTTGAAAATGCAAATAACACAATTGATATCTATGTAAAATCTACTTAGTGAAAGCATTTCCTCACCATCATTTTCATGAATCGGAGAGAAACCTTATGACACTTAGATTTTATAGTGTATGAGTTCCTATCCATGTGAATTTGTCAAAACTATAATCACAAGATAAAGTTAGTGACAAATTCAGCCTTACATGGATTAAACTTGTTCAATCTTAGTTTCTTGTCACCTTGGTAGCACAAGGCCCACCAATGCTTCCAAGTTGAACTATGATAACTCACATGCAAATTCAACTTATTTGAAGTAGGTACAAAAATAAGAATTTTTTCAACACAATAGGTTGCAAACCTTAAGTCTTGTGCTAGTGATAAATTATAGGTTTTACTCTTGATTAAATCTTGAAACTCTTTTAGGATCTTTAAGGCCCCCACAGTCCCCTTCACATATAAGTTTCCCTAGTCAAGAACCATTCCTTGACAAAACAAATATTCAAGGGATAGTGCAGATTCTTATCAAGACTAACACTTCACACAATTGGTCTTAGTTGGTCTTTGTCTCATCCAAGACATCACAACTTACCAATCTCAAATGTACAAGAGTAGAAAACACTTTACTCTTACATTTGACAAGTGTTAATAAATCTTCCTTTATGTCACTCAAGGTTACAGTCTTGGAGTATGACTCTAAGAATTGTTTTGGAACGAAGTATGACTCATCTTCTTGATTTTAACCAATCCAACAATTCATGACCTCTCTTCTTAGCCATAACAATGCACTAAGACGTCCTTAGAGTATGAATTTGTGATATGGTTTCATAATCATTAAGATGATCATGAAATACGATACTAAAGTACTCTCCCATCCTTTCAGATTTGAGAAACTTTTATCTTTCTGCCTAATTTGATTCTTCTCATTGTTTTGTTATACATTGCAACCTTTCCAATGTTACAGAATTATACTTAACCTCATAAGTATAATCATATTTACTAATCTTTAGTAAATCATGACAAATCAATCTTTGTGGTGGACCTTGACCAGCGCACACCCAGTGCACCTAATTCCATAGTCCTCACATATACATGTGATCAAAGAATTAGTCTTAATTTTCAAAGATGAAAATTCTCATTCATCATACAATACAACTTGTATGATTCCAAGTTTCTGTCCAATTGAAACTTGGGTGATGAAAAACTTTCTTCATTCGGTAAATTCAGACACTACCACAAATGAAGGAATCAAATCCACTTTCCAATATTGGTATTACTGGAAGCATGTAAGCAACAATTTTCCACATATGCCATTGTAAGGATATTTTTAAATAAATAAAATTAAAAACCGTTTTTTCTTTTATTTTAAAACTTTGCGGAAAAACTTATCCTTACAATCCACATGAAAACCTTGTTGTTATCTATTCATAAGCAATATATTATAACTCTTAAGCAACAACTCAAAATTCTGATTGCCGAACCATACGATTGAAACGCACCTTTGCAATCAGAATCAACATATACTTACTTTAAGCTTCGTATCTTTTCTTTGATTCTTAAAAAAACATCAACATGTGACCCATTCACATTATGTAATAAGAATCTCCAAATAGAAACTTAATAGAGTTAGACAGTTGACTTTAGCCGAAGTAGAGTCAAACCTCTTAACTTGATCAACCTTATGACCTTTCAGGTGAATAGGGCAGCTTTGCAACCAATGCCCCTTCCTTTGGCAACAAAACACGTGGACCCTTTGGTAATGGCACATGAGACTATCTCAGAATTTGCCTTTCTCTTTACTATTTGGTCAACCGAGTTGACTATAGCTGATCCCTTTCCATTGGGAAGAGAAATCCTTTTCTAGATATCCAATGCTACCATTGTCAATGTCCATATAGACTTGGGAAGTTGTTCTTTTAATCAAATTTGCTTTACTGGTGTTCCAAATCATTGCTGATTCCACAACACCAAGCAAAAAAGATAACATCATTAAGGGTCATGTCATATTCTGCCTCATAGTAGTCCCAAAGAGACTCACTATGTTACTAAGAAAGTGATTGAACATCCAACTTTCACGAGACTTTGACACCCAACTCTCCCGAGTTGTCAATATGTGACTCTATCTCCAAGATGTGAGCACACATAGACTATGCTTTCCAATAGGGATTGAGTGAATTTAAACTTTTCAAGAACTTGTGGGTGAGGGAGAATAATTGGAGGAGGTGGAGGAAGTGAAGCATGATGTTGAGGGACACCATCTTCAAGAGATTTGAGAAGATCATAGTTGTCTGAACCAGACATCTATAATGGGAGAAAATCAAGTTAGTTGATTCAAAGTCCTTAATATAACACCCAATATGAAATATTAAGGCTACGACCCAACACAATATTTTATAATTTGGAAGAGGGATGTCGTAATCCAAGCTATAAAATATTTGAAGGTAGGCGAATGACGATTCACCAATTTCCACCATGAAAACGAATTAATTTATTAGGTTTTAATAGGATTTGAAATTATTAGATCTTTTGAGATTCATTGAACTTTTCAATGGCATGTTTCAATCTCAAGTGTGCCCTCTCAAATTTTGTGACTGCGATCCCGAGGATCACAAAACAAGGTGTGAATAACCATACCAATTCACTTGGTACCCTTAATATTATCACCTAATCAATGTGCCGGTTAACCACACACGCTCCATTGATCTATGAGAAACATTAAGTCACCCTTCGTGTTCCTTACTTGTCCAAGTTAGTGTGCCGGTTAACCACACACGCTCCACCAACGACTTGGTAAGGTACAAAGTGTGAATTCCATGGGCTAGCACCAAATTCACATTTTTCCTAAAGTAACTAAGATTGGGAATTAAATAAAACATTTACTTACTTTATAATATTCATCATACTTAATGATAATTTATAAGTCCTTGTCTTACCCGTTCGGCTAACGACCCTCCACCAGTCAAGCAAGCGGTGGGTGAGAGTGGACACCCATTAAGTTGCCATTTTATAGGCAACAACCTTATACCCACCTTATAGAACGGCTTCGTGAATGAGGCCTACTAACGGTAAAACGAATTGTTCTTATACATATATATAATAATTAACCATTAATCTTATAATAGTATAAGGGTATAATTTGAACTTTTAAAACTTCTAGGGTATGGAATTAAAGTTTGTGTGAGACTTTACAAATTCCAAAACTTGAGGGCAAGTTTTGAAGAATTCATAAACTTTTGGATATTCATAACTTATGAGTTTTAATTAAGTGTTTAAAACTTTTAATGAAGAGTCTCTTGGAAATCCATAACTTGAGGACAAGTTATGAAGTCCATAAAAGCATTTATTAGATAAACTCTTCAAAAGTGTAACTTAGGACTTCTTAAAAAACATTTAAAAGAAAAACTTTTGGAATTCCATAACTTGAGGACAAATTATGAATTCCATTGAAACACATTAAGATCAAGAATTAACTAACAAAAAATTTGCAAATAATTCCTATGATCTAGCAAAACTCATATGAACATGAACATCCACATCAACAATTTCAAAAATCATATGAACACATATAAACTTGAAATTTTGATTATAACTTAGTAATTGGTCCACCATCATCATTACCACATGAAAAACAGGTTTTATGAGTCCAAAACAGTTTAAGGTAATGATTCTAGACCAATTCCAGCACCAAAACCCAAAGATATGCTGTCTGGGGGTCCAACTCGTTGATTACATGAACCAACTCGCCGAGTTGGATTAATTTTGTCTTGGACTCGTCGAGTCCGTTCATGGACTCGGCGAGTCAGCTGTGCAGACAGCATAAAATCTTCGATTTTCAGCAATTTGCATCAAGAATTCAAGAAAACAAGCCTAGGCTCTGATACCACTGTTGGGTTTTGAGCAATCTAACACTTCCTAAGTGTGCATGCAACCCTAATAAACCTTGGATCTATGTTTTCTTCTAAAATACATGCAAATAATAACTTCCAAGGTTTCTTCCTAACTAGCATAGCATAAGGATTATGAATCATAAAAGTAGTTGTAGAAATACATACCTTTTGATGATGGTTGATTGTTTGGAGTTTGAGAGCCAAGCACCAATAGTGTGAATGCCTCAAATGGAATCACAAATCACTACAAACACTTGGAAAACTTTGAGAGAGTAGTATACTTTCTTGTGGAATCGGCCACCACTAAGTCTCACACAACTAGTATCACATTTCTTGCATCATATGCTTCTTTATATAGTGTGCATGGTTAGGGTGAAACCCTAATAACCCATGTCTTTTCCTTTCCAAGGATCCATCGGTTAAAAGCTCCATGGATCATCCATGGACTTCCATATTAGCTTAGATCATTAACAAATGAGTATTAGCCCACAATATATAAAATATAATAGCCCATAATTTAATCAGTCTTCTTTTTAATCTCTAAATTAATTCATAATTAATTTAAGACTAAAACGAATTAAATAACATGACTTCATATTAATATATTATAACTTATAATATATTAATAAATCTTAAGTATACAATTCTCATAAAATTATCCATAAATCGTTTGGGTGAAGTGCAACCCAAATGGAGCATGCCGGGTCGGGTCAAGTATGTACCAAATAAGTTATGGACTTAGACACCTTGTCCAACAATAGCATACATGATCGATCCTACAGCTGAAGCATAAGGTAGTCGACTCATTTCTGCTATCTCAGCCTCAGTACTAGGGCTTTGTGTCTTACTCAATCTGGCATTACTCTGAATGAGTAACTCACATTTCTTGGCATTATGCATGTTGAATCTTTTCAACACTTTGTCCACATAGGTGCTTTGACTAAGTCCAATTAGTATTTTACTCCTGTTTCTCAAACTCCTTATCCTCGGATATAGGTAGCTTCACCAAGGTCCTTCTTAGAGAAACACTTCCCAAGCCAGGACATTACTTCCTGCAGGGTTGAGATGTCATTTCCTATGAGAAGTATGTCATCCACATACAGTACCAAAAAACTGACTATGCTCCCACTAGCCTTGATATAGACACAAGATTCATCTTCACTCCTTGAAAAGTCAAATTCCTTGACTTTCTCTTCAAAGCAAAGATTCCATTTGCGAGGTGCCTGTTTCAATCCATAAATGGATTTCTCGAGTTTACACACTCTATTGGGGTACTCTGTACTGACAAAACCCTCTGGCTGAGCCTTGTAAACATCTTCAGCCAACTTTCCATTAAGGAAAGCGGTATTGACATCCATTTACCATATTTCTGTTGGATTAGTGTCTAAGTCCATAACTATTTTGGTATGTACTTGACCCGATGGTGCATGATCCTTTTGGGTTGCCTTCACCAAAGCAACTTGATTGGAGAAATAAATAAAGAGAGAGAGGTTATTATGATTTATTAATATATTATAAGAATAATATATATTAAAGGAGAAATCATATTTGTTTAATTAATATTGGTCAATAATTAATTAAGAATTAATTTTGTGATCAAGTGTAATGAATTAAACTAGAGGGGCTGAATTGTAATTATGTGACAGTTACAAAATAAGGTAACGATTATCTTATATATATGGTGGACGAATTTGAAGTGATAATCACTTAGAATTCGACTATGATAAGGATTCAAGGATTATCTTATGGGTTCCTTGGTGGATAAGCAACTAGATAAGGATAATGACTAAAACTCTATCTTTACACCTATATAAACCCCCTAGGGCTTAGGAATTCGTCTAACCCTTCCCAAGAAGTCCTAAGGACGAATTCCTACCTCTCTCCTCTCTCTTTATACCTTCTCCACTTGCTCTTGGTGTTTGTAAGCCATTAGAGGAGTGACACTTGTGACTCTAAGCATTCCAAAGTCAGTTCAAGGTGGAATTGGGATTGTTATTGCTACATAACAATCAAGGTAATATCTTAAACCTAATTATATGTTAATATCGATTTCCATATGTTAGAATTAGGGTTTATAGTCTTGGATTCAAAGTTGTACAATAGAGAAACCTAGATCCAAGCATTAGGGTTTGTATGAGCACATAGGATGTCTTATGACCAAAACCCATTAGTGGTATCAGAGCCATGATTGGTTTCTATTGTATTGATGCTTGATGTAACTGAAAATCGTGTTTTGGCCTCACTGTTCGACCTGACTCGGCGAGTTCCAGAGTGTGACTCGGCGAGTAGGTGCGTCAGATAGTGTTTATCTCGGGATTTCTTGCTGTTTTTGCATTGGGATAATTACCTAATCTAGTTAGATTAATATTAATCCGATTATATGATATATTTGACTATATTTTTAATCTAATTGAAGATATTTATCAATTAATAAGATAATTGTTTCCTTATAAGATAATTGATTAATTATTTTAAGTAAATTGATAAATTACTTTGCAAGAAATCATCAAATATGGATAATTATGTGATTAAATGTTAATTTGAATTATTTTTCATTTGATACTTGTTGTTGTGAAAAGTTTCATATTTGGCCCTTTAAGTTTTATAGTTTAAATTTGAACCCCAAAAGTTTTGTTGTTTTGAAATTTAAATAGTTGAAATCCTAATGTTTAGAAAAAGGTTTCAAAACTTGCCCTCAAGTTTTGGAATTTAAATTTTGATTAAATAGTTTAATTTTGATGCATATTTAAATTCTAAACCCTAATGTGATGAAATGTTTCAAAACTTGCCCTCAAGTTTTGGAATTTAAAAGTTGATTAAAAGTTTAATTAGGAATGTTAAATTCTAAAAACTCTAAGTAGTTTTGAAAAAGTTCAAATCACACCCTTATGGTTTGATTAATTAATTAAGGTGTATAATTAAAAGAGGTTTAATAAATCCATAAAAGTTTAGGTCTACAATTAAAAGTATAATTGTTAAATTAGACCACCTAGTATTTTGAAAGTATAAAATACACCCTATACTATATATAACATTAAAAGTCTAACATTATATATATGTATGAGTAAAAGTTAGTCTTACCGTTAGTAGGCCTCATTCTCGAAGCTGGTCTATAAGGGGTGTTTAACGAAATTGCCTATAAAATGGCGATTGAATGGGTATCCACTCTTACCCACCGCACTCTTGACTAGTGGAGGGTCGTTAGCCGAACGGGTAGGATAGGACGAAACCTTCCATTATAAGTATAATGAATTATTAAAGTAACTAAATGTTTTATAAAATTCCCAATCTTAGTTACTTAGGCAAAAGTGAATTGATGCAAGTCCATGAAATTACACTTTGTGCCCTTGCGAAGACGTTAGTGGAGCGTGTGTGGTTTACCGGCACACTAAATGGTTCTAAGCAAAGGTAGCAAAGGGTGACTCAATGTTTGTCATAGTTCGGTGGAGCGTGTGTGGTTTATCGGCACATCGAATAGGTGACTGTAACATGTGAGGGCACCATGTAAGTTTGCATGGTTATTCATACCCACTTTGTGATCCTCAGCATCCCAGTCACAAACTAGAGGGGCATATCGAGATTTAAACATGCCATTGAAATGTTCAATGAATCTCAAAGGATCTAGGAGTTTTCATAGATTTAAAACTTAAATGTATTTTCGTTTTTCGTGGTGGAAATTAGTGAATCGTCATTCACTTACCTTCAAATATTCTGCAATTAGGGTTACGACATCCCTCTCCCGAGTTGTAGAATATTGTGTTGGGTCCTAGCCTTAGTATCTCATTTGGGTGATTTACTAAGGACTCAATCAATCAACTAACTTGAATTTGTTTTTTCTCCCGTTTTGTAGATGTCAAAGTTCGACAACTATGGTCTTCCCAAATCCCGTGGAACAAGCATTCCACATGAAGATGGTATTCCACGATTCAATCGAGGAACGAAAAATCATGCTTCACTTCCTCCTCCTCCTCCTATTGTTCTCCCCAACCCACAAGATCGAAGAATTGAGAGGTTCAATATCACTAAAGCCCTATTGGAAATGAAACATGAAGATGGTAAACCCGTGTGTGCCCACGTTCTAGGAATGAAATCACACATTGATAGGTTGATAATGTTGGGTGTGTCATTCCCAGATGAGTTGGCTGTGAATTGGGTTTTGCAGTCACTTCCCGAATCATATAATGAGTTCAAAAGAAAGTATTATATGATGAATCATGACGACAACCTCATTGACCTAACTTACATGCTCATTGCTGCTGAATCAGAAATGATTTGGTGAAGCAATGGAGCGTATTTGTTGGAAAAATCAACCGACCATGCTTCCAAGGACGTTCTAGGAGAACCGACCTGCGTTTACTGCCAAAAGAAAGGGCGTTGGATACAAGTCTGCCCAAAGAGCCTGAAGAGTCCAGAAGATGGGAGAGTCAAAGAGTATGGTTGCACTTCAGGTAAAATCCACTATCTAACTCCATTAAGTTCCTATTCATTAATTCTTAATACATAATGTAATAAGATTGCATTTGAATGTTTTACAGGATCGGTGAAAAGAAAGGAAGCTTGGTGAAAGAGCAAGATGAATCTAATCACAAGGAATGGATCTTGATCGCATGGACTTGAAGATTAGATTTTGATCGTAGATAGTTATGATAGAGTTGTTAGAAAATTTTCTTTTGAAATACATAGTTTTCAATGGATTTTGCATTGTAAGGACAAATGTTTTCCGCTGCTTTTATAAATAAAATAAATTTTCGTTTGACTTATTTATTTGTTTATTTCCTTGCAATGAAATCGTTATGAAAATTGGTGTTTGCATTTTTCTACAACAAATGGATTTGATTCTTATGTTATTCATGGAAAGTCGAGAATTTACCGAATAGGGAGAGTTTCTCATCGCCCAAGTTTCAATTGGACAGAAACTTGGAATCATGCAACATTGATGCACGATGAATGAGAAATTTAGTATTTGGAAATTAGACTAATTCATTGACAAAGTGTCAAGTGAAGGACTAGGAGATCGAGTACACAAAGTTGTGTGTTGATCAAGTCCACCATAATATTAACAAGATATTCGTCATGATTTACTAAAGGTTTAGTAAATATGATTATACTTATAAGATTAAGTGTAATTCTTAGTGTTCATTGAAAAAGTTTAAATCAATAGCAGAACGAATAAGAAGAATCAAGAAGGCAGAGAGATAAAAGTTTCTCCATTCTAAGAAGAAGGGAGAGTACCTTTTATGCTTTATGATAGGTCTTAATGATTAAGAACCATATCTCAATTGATCCTCTAAGTGAGTCTTGGTACAATTGTTTGTCCAAGAAGAGGAATCAAGAATTGAAGAAATGGTTAAATCAAAAAGTCAATCATACTTCGTTCCAAAACAAGTCTTAAAGTTAAGATTGTGACATTGAGTGAAAAGTATTAAGAAGGTTTATAACATTCATTAAATGTGGAAAGTTGTGATGTCTTGGATAAGACAAAGACCATCTAGGACCAATTTATGAAGTGTTTTGGTAAAAGCTACACTAACTCTTGAATATTTGTTTGTCAAGAAATGTTTTGGCAAGAGAGTCGTATATGTCAAGGAGTCAGTGGGAGCCTTAATGGTATTGAAAGGTTTCAAGAACAAATCAAATAAACCTTATCGATGATCACTAGCACACGATTTGAGGTTTACAACCTATCGTGATAACATTATTTGGTTTCTATGCCAATCCAATCAAGTTAATTATGCATGTGAGTTCTATGAGTCCTCATTTTGAACGCATAAAAGGCAAAGCACCTTAATCAATGAAAGGTACATTGATAGGAAAGGGTGAGATGCTTAACTACTTGGAAGACATGGTGGGCAGCTATGCTACCATAAGGTAAGAAATCAAGACTAAGAAAGTTTGGTCCATATGAGTTTGAATTTGTCGTAAACTTTGGTTTTAACAAATTCACATGGATAGGAACACATACACCGCTCAAATCTAAGTGTCATAAGATTTCCTCCTTCGTGAAAATGATTGTGAGGAAATGCTTTCACTTAGAAAGATTTTAAGAAGATAGTGATTGAAAAATTGCATTCTAGAATTCAATTATGGTTACGGTATCCCTTTCCATAATTTGAATTGTGAGGTTTGGCAATTAGTCTTAAGTGTCTAGACACACATATGAACTATCGAAGGCAAAGGTGTATAAGTTCAAAAAGCCTAGATAAAAGATTATCAAAGCATTAAGTATTAGAAACATGAACTTAAAAATTCAATAAGTATTGATTTTTTGAAAGTCAAGATGTTTATAAATACATGTCGAAGCTAGTGGGAGCATAAGTGTTATGTTTTATAATAATCATCATGATAGTGGGAGCATAAATGTTATGATTGTATGATTATTAAGGCACCTATTGCAAAGTTGGCAATATTAATTCTAGAAAACAAGAGTTAAACCTTGCAAAGTAGTAAGGGTTATAAAGTTGTTTTGCTATAATTAAGGGAGAGAATATTATGCTTCATTTCAAATCTAAAGGTTTAGGTTGAGAAATGTTAATAAAATTAGTCAAAGGTACAAAGTGTGTTCTTAAAATTTCGATTATGATTACGGCATCCCTCTTCACTATTCGAATTTTGAGAACATAGCAAATAAAACATTATGCGTCGTGTCCCATACGCTTCGGGTATAGGATTGATTGCAAATGCTTTAATGTTTGACCATTCTAAAATCTTCCAAATGTCTAGCGCATTTAGAGGGTAAAAGGACAATAATTGGTTTTGACTAAAACAATTAAACAACTATCTAAGGACAATCCAAAGTTCGACGAGGATTAGTCGCTTGTGAGTAGTTGGAAGTATAGTATTGGAAAATATGGAAATGTTTCCATATTGGATGGACCATATCAACGTCATTACGAATAGATAAGATTCTATTAAGAATGAGTTGTCATATGGAACATATGGAAGTGTGTCCATATTGGGAATTGAATATTGAGAAATCTATGACTAGATTAGAAACTTTTATGCAAAAGGATGTTCAAAGGAATGTACTTTGAGAGAGAGACACCATATCTAAGGAATTGTCCTGTAACAATCTCCGATAGAGGACTTTGTAATATCATTGGCAATAGTCTTTGTGACTTTGGTGCAGTGACATTACGAAAGGATAAGTTGCATAAAATGTTAAAATCTAGCATACTCTATAAGTAACAAGAATTTGATATTCTTTAACTTATGAAAAATGGATTTGGAGTTGTGAAATGAGAAGGATTGGAAATGTGTTCAATATGATCTATTTCACAAAGTAGGAACCATAGGTAAACATTGTGTGCATGTTAGGAGCATGGGACAAGTGTTGGAATTCAAGTATGAAGTTGATTACCCGAAACGACAAATAATGAGTAGTCAATATGGTGATAAATAAAAGGCGTTTTATTTATACTCAAAGGTTTGAGGCCATATGGGATTAGTATTATTCTTGTGTTTCACATTTGCATGTTTTGACTTCCAGAATAATTGAGTTTATTAAGAATAATCGAATTATTCGAACGGGCCACAGTCGTTCATATGTTGGAAGTAGATATGAATGAAGACTGTCATGAATTGGTGTGTGGATTGTCTAAAGAGCATTAGACATAAGCAAATGTTTGCTGCAACGTTCATGAGTGCTTATGAATATGATTTGAGCATTGGATTAAACCCACGCTCACTTGGATCACTCCATGAATTGTATCACGAGTGATTAGTGAGACGATAACATATTATATTCTTGAAACCGAGATGTGTGAGTTGTATCTTGCGAATCGGTTGCACATTGATAATATGTAAATGCACTAGTAACTTGGTGTTATAAAACATATTTTTGTGTGTAATTCGGTGAGTGAGTGCAAGCAAGCATTGTATCAAAGTTTATCCGTTCCTTTTATTCAAAGTAGGATAAAAGCGATATCTTTGGGCCCCTCGATGGTTTAGTGATGACAAATGTAAATGCTCGGCCGGGCTAGGGCTAATTTGATTTGCTCAATTAGTCAGTCGTCATAAATCGGAAATCGAGATATAGTACAAAGAGAATGATTTGAAATCATATCTCATACGATATCTAGAATAGAAGAATATATGATCCCTTATCTAAGGACACGTGTATCTGATAGCATCAGAGTTGACAGCGGCTTTGGAAAGCTACGATTGCGGATCGGGATCCGAAGTCATACGCATAATAGTTGTTAGACTTATCCAAGTGGGAGACTGTTGGATTAGTGTCTAAGTCCATAACTATTTTGGTATGTACTTGACCCGATGGTGCATGGTCCTTTTGGGTTGCCTTCACCAAAGCAACTTGATTGGAGAAATAAATAAAGAGAGAGAGGTTATTATGATTTATTAATATATTATAAGAATAATATATATTAAAGGAGAAATCATATTTGTTTAATTAATATTGGTCAATAATTAATTAAGAATTAATTTTGTGATCAAGTGTAATTAATTAAACTAGAGGGGCTGAATTGTAATTATGTGATAGTTACAAAATAAGGTAAGGATTATCTTATATATATGGTGGATGAATTTGAAGTGATAATCACTTAGAATTCGACTATGATAAGGATTCAAGGATTATCTTATGGGTTGCTTGGTGGATAAGCAACTAGATAAGGATAATGACTGAAACTCTATCTTTACACCTATATAAACCCCTAGGGCTTAGGAATTCGTCTAACCCTTCCCAAGAAGTCCTAAGGACGAATTCCTACCTCTCTCCTCTCTCTTTATACCTTCTCCACTTGCTCTTGGTGTTTGTAAGCCATTAGAGGAGTGACACTTGTGACTCTAAGCATTCCAAAGTCAATTCAAGGTGGAATTGGGATTGTTATTGCTACATAACAATCAAGGTAATATCTTAAACCTAATTATATGTTAATATCGATTTCCATATGTTAGAATTAGGGTTTATAGTCTTGGATTCAAAGTTGTACAATAGAGAAACCTAGATCCAAGCATTAGGGTTTGTATGAGCACATAGGATGTCTTATCACCAAAACCCATCAATTTCATCGTCATGAAATGCAGCAATGGCTAACAGAACCCTAATAGACTTTATCTTGGCCACTGGTGAAAAGGTTTCATCATAATCAACTCCCAGAGTTTGAGAATAACCCTTTGCAACCAGTCGTACCTTATAAGTGTGTACATTACCATCCATGTCGGTCTTCTTCTTGAAGATCCATTTGCACCCAACTACCTTATGATCAGGTACATTGTCAACCAAGTTCCAAACTTGATTGTCATACATGGACTATATCTCGCTATCCATAGCCTCTTTCCATTTAGCAGCCTTAGGGCCTGCCATGGCTTCCGTGTAGCTGTTAGGCTCATCCAGACCTACTAGTGTCTCATCACTAATAAGTGTCTCACCTTCTGCAGTAATATGGAAACCATAGTAATGCTCAGGTGCATTCCTAACTCTTGTGGAATGCCTCAGAGGTACAGATTCGTCAATTGGCTCAACAGGAGTTTCCTCCTCAAGTTGAGGGCTAGCGTTTGAAGTTCCTTCCCCAATTGACTCTTGAATTTCTTCAAGGTCAATTTGTCTCCCACTGTCTCCTTGGCTTATAAACTCTCTCTTTCTCTCTCTCTCTCTCTCTCTCTCTCTCTCTCTCAAGACTCCTCTTCTTGCTACAAAGACCACATTATCACTAGGTCTGTAGAAGAGGTAACCAAAGGATCTTTGTGGGTAGCCGATTCAAATACACCTCTCGCTTCGGGGTTCTAGCTTTTCATGAGTCTCACGCCTCACAAAATCCTTGCAACCCCAAATCTTGATGTGGTCTAGTTTGGGTACTTTACCTGTCCACATCTCGTAAGGATTTTTGGCAACTTTCTTTGTAGTGACTAGATTAAGGATATTGGAGGCAGTCTCTAAGGCATACCCCCAAAATGAGATTGGTAGCGAAGCTCGACTCATCATGGAACGAACCATATCCAACAAGGTTCGATTATGCCTCTCAACTACACCATTCAACTGTGGTGTCCTGGGAGGTGTCAATTGTGAGACAATCCCACATTCCGTAAGATAGTCGAGGAACTCTAAACTACGATACACACCACCTCGATCGGATCAAAGCATCTTAATGTTCCTGCCCAATTGATTCTCGACTTCCTGTTTAAATTCCTTAAACCTTTCGAAAGTCTCTAACTTATGCTTGATTAAGTAGATATATCCACATCTATTGTATTCATCAGTAAAATTCAAATAATAACGATTAGCATCCCTTGTGGCATGTTTGAATGGTCCACACACATCCTTGTGTACAAGGTCCAACAAACCTTCACCCCTCTCATAAGAGCCCGTGAAGGGTGACATTGTCATTTTTCCAAGTAAGCATGATTCGCAACTATCATCTGACTTTAGGTCAAACGACTCCAAGACTCCTTCCTTTTGGAGTTGGCCTATGCGTTTCTTGCTTATATGTCCATGACGACAATGCCATAATGATGCTTTATCCAAGTTATTATTATTAATAGAATCAATACACATCACATTATTTCCTAAGTTATCTGTAACAGACACAGCTTCATACACACCATCACAAGGTAATGCTTTAAAATAAAGAACATTATTAAAGAAAGCATCAATAGAACCAACTTCATTATTAAATGAAAAGGTAAACCCTTGTTTATACAACGCATGAAAGGAAATAATATTTCTTGCCATTTCAGGCGAGTAACAACATTTATTCAAATCTAAATTTAACCCGTGTATCTTGGTGACAGGTGTAAATTTCCTATTCCCCATGATTAAGTTTATCCTTCGTTGCTCCACATTCTCACTTCTTCTTAGTCCCTACAAGTCACAACTACTATGAATACCACAACCGGTATCAAGGACCCAAGAGTTAGAATTAGGTGAGTTATTAGAAATGATAGTGTAAATACCTGCATGGTTGGGTTTAACTTTCCCATCCTTCACATCTTGCTGGTACTTCGGGCAGTTCCACATCCAATGTGCCTTTTCATGGCAATAGAAGCATTCAGCCTCTTTTGGGTCAGAAGGAGTGATGAAACCTTTCTTGGTTCCACTTGAAGGAGAGCCATCTGTTGAAATAGTGTCTAAGGCTGCAACTATATTAGGCAAGTATTTGACCGGGTTGAGCATGGTCCTTTTGGGTTGCCTTCACCATAGCAACTTGACAGGATGATTTATAATGAGAGAAGGAATATTATTAATATATTATAAGAATAATATAAGGAATAATAATATTATTCTTTGATTAATATAAGTCATAAATTAATTTGGTGACTTAAGAGATTAATTAAATAAAGGGGTATAAACTGTCAATTGTTTGATAGTTGCACTTTGGGCTATAGATCCTTTATGGATAAGGGGTGGACGATTTCTCGGGCTAAGGATAGCCATTAAATCATCCAAGGCTTATCATGGAAAGGATTTGGATTGCTTAGTGCTTAAGTTATCTAATTAGGGTTTAAGGGTGAAACCCTAGGAGCCTTACTAGTATAAATAGACCCTAGGGGTTGAGGGAAATCGACACTCATGTCTCTAAGGAAACCCTGGCCGAATTCTTCCTCCCCTCTCCTCTCTCCTAAATTATCTTCTTGCTAGTTGGTGTTTGTAAGCCAATAGAGGAGTGACAATTGTGACTCTAAAGCCTTATGGACAACAAGATCAAGAAAGTGATTCAAGGTAAACTTCTAATCTCTGATTTCATGTTGTTATTATTGTATATTAGCCATTAGAAGTCTTGGATTCAACGTATGTTCAATTAGAGAAACCTAGATCCAAGCATTAGGGTTGCATGTGCACATAGGGATGTTCATATGGTTAAAACCCATAAGTGGTATCAGAGCCTAGATTGGTTTCTATTGAATTCATACTTTGATTGCTTGTTTGTTGCTGAAAAAATTGTTTTTTTTTGTCCTCTGGCTAATGATCTCGGCGATTCCCATGGTGGTACTCGGCGAGTAGGCTCAACTCGGCGAGTCCATCTGGGTATTCGGCGAGTTCGAGCATCAGAAAGAGGAAACTTCGGGATTTCTTGTTGTTTATCTTTGAGATACTTGCCTTAATCATATTCGATCAATATAAATCCGATTTTATGATATATATGAGTATATTCTTGACCTAATTGAAGATATTTATCAATTAATTAATTATTTGTTTCCTTATGTGATAATTGATTAATTATTTTAATTAAATTGGTAAATTGTTTTGCAAGAAATCATTAAATAAATCAAATATGGATAAGTATGGAATTAATTGTTAATTAAGATTATTTGTTATTTGATCCTCTATGTTTTAAAAGGTTTAAAACTTGCCCTCAAGTTTTGAAATTTATGTTTTGTGATTAAAAGTTTAATTTAGACAATTTAAATTTTAAACCCTAGAATTTACAAGTTTAAAATCCCACCCTATACTAATATAATATTACAAGATTAATATATATATATATATATATATATATATATATATATATATATATATATATATATATATATATATATGTATAATTAAAATGCTAGTCTTACTGTTAGTAGGCCTCATTCACGAAGCCGGTCTATAAGGTGGGTATAAGGTTGCTGCCTATAAAATGGCGCTTAATCGGTGTACACTCACACCCACCGCTTGCTTGATCGGTGGAGGGTCGTTAGCCGAACGGGTAGGATAGGGCAACCTCATCTCTTCATTAAAAGTATAATATGAAATACAAAGTAACTACATGTTTTTCAAAAAAAATTCCTAATCTTAGTTACTTTAGGAAAAGTGAATTGATGCAATCCCATGAAATTACACTTTGCACCCTTGCTAAGAAGCTAGTGGAGCGTGTGTGGTTTGCCGGCACACTAATTAGTTCTAAGCAAAGGTGGGAAAGGGTGATTCATTGTTTATCTTAGTTCGATGGAGCGTGTGTGGTTTACCAGCACATCGAATAGGTGATCGTTACAATGAAGGCACCATGTAAATTTGCATGGTAATTCACACCCACTTTATGATCCTCGGTATCCTAGTCACAAACGAGAGGGGCATATCGAGATTTAAACATGCCATTGAAAAGTTTCAATGAATCTCATCCAAGCCTAGGAATTCTCAATACATTTAGAACTTAAAGTTATGTTTTGTGGTGGAGAATTAGTGAATCGTCATTCACTTAGCTTCAAATTGTTTGCATGTTAGATTACGACATCCCTTTTCTAATATGTAAATATTGTTGTTGGATCCAAGCCCTAATTTTCTTATTGGGTGATAATTAGGGATTCATATTCTAATCTATCTTTGTCCTTTCTATTTGTAGATGTCGAACGCAAACAACGCTGCTGCTAGTTCATTCACATTGATGAGCCTTTGTCAAAAGCTCACTTTCGATGGGACGAACTTTAGCGAATGGATAAGATACATTTGCACAATTGTTCGCTATGAGGACAAGGAGTATGTCCTCGATGAGAAGCTCGAGAAAATCAACCCTGAAATCGCTACTCCGGCTGAAATGACTGCTTTTGAGACTCATGAACGTGATGCAACGAAGGTACATTGCATCATGATAGCCACAATGAACGCCGAATTCCAAAAGTCCTATGAGGACATGTATCCGTACGAAATGCACCAAGACTTATTGGAGAGATACCACCAAAACGCGAGGCAAGAGCGTTACGAGATTTTCACTAACATGATTTCCGCCAAATTGGGTCATGGAGAATCTCTTACCGTGCACCTGCAAAAGATGCAAAGGTATGTCGATCGTCTTCGCAAGTTGAGTGTTGACTTTGGGGAAGACTTGGCGATCGACATGGTGCTTCACTCCTTGCCTCCGTGTTACAATCAATTTAGGATGACCTACCACATGAACAAGGAAGAGGTCACCCTAAGCAAGCTCCAAGGTCTCCTTAGGGTTGCTGAAAGCAACCTAAATGACAAGTCTGTTGCACCCACTCCCAATCCACCCGCTGCTCCTGTTTTGGCCATTGGGCAAGGAAGAGGTAAGAAGAGGAAGGCTCCGTCTAAGAGCCACCGCAAGGGAAAGTCCCGAGATGGTTCCTCTTTTAGTGGGACCAAAGTTGATCCTGCTAAACCCTGTCCTAACCCTAAGTAGTCAGAGTGCCATCATTGCCATAAAATAGGGCATTGGAAGAGAAGCTGCCCAGACTACCTGCAAGCCATAAGGGAAGGAAAGATCAAGCCGTCTTTTGTAGTTATATATACAATTAAATCTAACGATTCATCTCATGATATTTCTTGGGTCCTTGATACCGGTTGTGGTTACCATATTTGTTCTGAAGTGTAGGGACTAAGAAGAAATAGGGATGTGGAGCATGGAAGAATAAATCTAATCATGGGGAACATAAGATCGTCGCCTGTGAGCAAGATTGGAGTGTATTCTTTAGTGCTTAGGAATGATTTATCTTTACATTTGAAAAATTGTTGCTATTCGCCAGAAATGGCTAGAAACATCATTTCATTTCATGATTTGTTTAGAGAAGGTTTTAGATTTTCTTTTAATAATGAGAATGGTTCTATTCTTGCTTATCTAAATGGTGTCTTATATTTTGAAGCTATACCATGTAATAGAATTTATGAAACTGTTATGATTGTAGATAACTTAGGAAATGATGTTTTATGCATGGATTCTTCCAATGGTATGGATAGAGCATCCTAGTGGCATTGTCGCCTTGGACATGTCAACAAGAAGCACATAGCCCAACTCCAAAAGGATGGAGTGTTGGAGTCATTCGACCTTAGGGAAGATGACACATGCGAGTCTTGTTTGCTTGGAAAAATAATTAAGTCACCCTTCACAAGTACGTGTGAAAGGGGTGAAGGTCTATTGGACCTAATACATAACGATGTATGCGGACCATTTAGATCAACTACGAAGGATGGGAACCGCTTCTATGTGAATTTTACCGATGACTATAGTAAATATGGGTATATCTACTTAATCAAGCAAAAGTCAGAAACATTTGAAAAGTTCAAAGAGTTCAAGAATGAAGTGGAGAATCAATTGGGCAGGAAGATCAAGATGCTTCGATCTGATCGAGGAGGAGAGTACCTAAGTCTTGAATTCCACGATTATCTCAAGGAGTGTGGAATAGTTTCACAATTAACGCCACCTAGGACACCGCAGTTGAATGGTGTGGCAGAAAGGCCTAATCGAAACTTGTTAGACATGGTTCGCTCTATTATGAGTCGTGCTTCACTACCTTTCTCTTTTTGGGGGTATGCCTTAGAGACTGCCGCCCATATCCTTAACCGAGTCCCTACTAAGAAGGTTGCCAAAACACCTCACGAGACGTGGACAGGGAAAGCTCCCTCGTTGGCACATATCAAGGTTTGGGGTTGCGAGGCTTTCGTAAGACGAGATACTCACGACAAACTCGAACCTTGTAGTGAGCGATGTATTTTCATCGGCTACCCACAGAAATCCTTTGGATATCTCTTCTATAGACCGAAGGACAATGTTGTCTTTGTTGTGAGGAGAGGAGTTTTCCGAGAGCGAGAACTCATAAGCCAAGGAGACAGTGGGAGGAAAATCGAGCTTGAAGAGATTCAAGAGTCGATAGATGAAGGAACCTCTAAATGAGTCCTTACCTCTTAGACGTTCCGAAAGAGTTAGAGTTCAACCCTAGTTTTATGGTTTTCATATTACTACCGAAGGGGACACGTATATTAGTGATGGTACACTAATAAATCTAGATGAACCTAACAGCTATAAGGAAGCCATGGCAGGCCCGGAGTCTGTAAAATGGAAAGAGGCGATGGACAGCGAGATCTAGTACATGTATGAAAACCAAGTTTGGAATTTGGTTGATAATGTGCCCGGACATAAAACCGTTGGGTGCAAATGGATCTTCAAGAAGAAGACCGACGTGGATGGAAACGTACACACATATAAAGCGCGATTGGTTGAGCAGCGATTTACTCAAACTCCCGGAGTTGACTATGATGAGACCTTCTCACCAGTTGCGAAGATAAAATCTATTAGAGTGATGCTTATTGCCGCATTTCATGATTATGAGATTTGGCATATGGATGTGAGAACCGCTTTCCTTAATGGAAAGTTGGCCGAGGATGTTTACATGGCTCAGCCAGAGGGTTTTGTCGATCCAAAGCATCCAAATAGAGTGTGTAAGCTTGAGAAGTCCATTTATGGACTTAAGCAAGCGTCTCGCAGATGGAATCTTTGCTTCGATGAGAAAGTCAAAGAGTTTGGATTTGTACGAAGCGAAGATGAATCATGTGTATATGTCAAAGCCAGTGGGAGTATAGTAAGCTTCCTCGTTCTGTATGTCGATGACATACTACTCATAGGAAACGACGTCCCGAATCTGTAGGAAGTTAAGTCCTAGCTCGGGAAGTGCTTCGCTATGAAGGACCTCGGAAAGGCTTCCTATATTCTAGGAATAAGGATAGTGAAAGAGCGAAGTAAGAGACTAATAGGACGTAGTCAGAACACTTACTTAGATAAGGTACTAAAATGTTTTAGTATGGAAAACTTGAATAAGGGAGAATTACCGATACAAAGTAATGCCAAATTAAGTAAGACTCAAATTCCGAGTACCGAAGCTGAAATAGCAGAAATGAGCCAAGTACCATACGCTTCCGCAGTTGGCTCAATCATGTATGCTATGACTTGAACTCGCCCTGATGTAGCCTTTGCTTTGAGCATGGTTAGCAGATATCAAGGGAATCCTGACATAGCCCATTGGATTGCAGTTAAAAATATCCTTAAGTACCTTCGTAGGACAAAGGAATGGTTCTTAGTCCTCAGAGGGAGTGAAGACTTGAAGGTGCAATTCAGACCGACAAGGACAACTACCATTCGCATTCGGGCTGGGTCTTTACCCTGAATAGAGGAGCAATGACTTGGAAAAGTTCCAAGCAGGAAACCGTAGCTGATTCAACGTGCGAATCAAAGTACATTGCAGCGAGCGAAGCGTCGAAGGAGGCAATATGGTTAAAGAACTTCATCGGTGATCTTGGAGTTGTACCTACCATAAAGGAGCCCATGGAGATTTTCTGTGATAATGAAGGAGGGATTTCCTTGACCAAGGAACCGAGGGATCATGGTAGATCTCGGCATATCGACAGAAAATATCACTTTATTAGACATCGTGTAGAAGAAGGACAACTTGTAGTGAAGAGGATATCATCAGAAGATAACCCAGCAGATCCACTTACGAAGGGACTGAGCAGGGTTAAGCACTTGCAGCATGCTAGGAGTATTGGGCTGAAAGATCATATTAGTATAGATTAGATAGTAGTAGAAACGTGTAATAGATAAATGTAATTAACATTTGATGATTAAATAAAAGAGTATTATTTATGAGTAATCTTACTGTCTTATGTTAATTGTTTAACTATTGTTTCACTTTGCATGTTTTGACTTCCAGAATAATTGAGCTTGTTAAGAATAATCGAATTGTTCAAATTGTCCACAATCGTTCATATGTTGGAAGTAGATATGAATGAAGATTGTCATGAATTGATGTGTAGATTGTCTAAATGGTATTAGACATAGCAAAAGTTTGTTGCAACATTCATGAGTGCTTATGAACTAGTTTTGAGCATTGGAACAAATCCGTGCTTGCTGGAATCACCTTGTGAAATATGATAAAAGGGTGATCGCAAGACGATAATATCATATAGTCTTAAAACCTAGATATATGGTTTGTTATTTGTTAATTGGTTGTACATTGATAATGTGAAACAACATCAGTAACTTGATGTTATAAAACACATTATTGTGTATAGTTGATTAATTAATAAGTAAATGCATATAAGTCGAAATTTATCTGTTACTTTTATCCCAAGAGGGTAAAAGCGATATCTCGGCCGCTCGATGATTTGATTTGACTTATGTGCCGGGCCCGGTCAGAACTGAATTGATGTGTTCGATTAAGTTCTATGTCAAATAAATCGGAGATCAAGAAACCAAATGCTAGACAAATTGTTCCATATAAATGTTAGCATGATATCTAAACAGAGGACTGTACGATCCCTTAACTGAAGGACAAGATTGATTAGATCAGAGTTTGACAGCGTCTTTGAGAGCTACGATTTCTAATCGGAATATACTTGTATATAGTTACTAGACTTATCCAAGTGGGAGACTGTTGGAATAGTGTCTAAGGCTACAACTATATTAAGCAAGTATTTGACCCGGTTGAGCATGGTCCTTTTGGGTTGCCTTCACCATAGCAACTTGACAGGATGATTTATAATGAGAGAAGGAATATTATTAATATATTATAAGAATAATATAAGGAATAATAATATTATTATTTGATTAATATAAGTCATAAATTAATTCGGAATTAATTTGGTGACATAAAGAGATTAATTAAATAAAGGGGTATAAACTGTCAATTGTTTGATAGTTGCACTTTGGGCTATAGATCCTTTATGGATAAGGGGTGGACGATTTTTAGGGCTAAGGATAGCCATAAAATCGTCCAAGGCTTATCATGGAAAGGATTTGGATTGCTTAAGGCTTAAGTTATCCAATTAGGGTTTAAGGTTGAAACCCTAGGAGCCTTACTAGTATAAATAGACCCTAGGGGTTGAGGGAATTCGACACTCTTGTCTCTAAGGAAACCCTGGACGAATTCTTCCTACCCTCTCCTCTCTTTTAAATCATCTTCTTGCTAGTTGGTGTTTGTAAGCCATTAGAGGAGTGACATTTGTGACTCTAAAGCCTCAAGGACAACAAGATCAAGCAAGTGATTCAAGATAAACTTCTAATCTCTGATTTCATATTGCTATTATTGTATATTAGCCATTAGAAGTCTTGGATTCAATGTATGTTCAATTAGAGAAACCTAGATCCAAGCATTAGGGTTGCATGTGCACATAGGGGTGTTCATATGGTTAAAACCCATCACCATCAAGGGTCCTAACCTTGGTACCCTTCAAAGAACTCTTTCTCTTCATCCCTCGTCCTTTCCCGATTGCCAGGGGCGGTGTTGGTAGGAGTAGGAGTAACAATCACCTTACCCTTAAGACCACTTTCCGCGGTCTTTAAGAGTCCTTGAAGTTTGCTGAGTGTGACCTATTCCTTGCTCATGTGGTATGTCATGTGGAATTGATCATAACATGAAGGTAAGGAGTGCAAAATGATATCTGTTGCAAGCTCCTCAGGGAAGTTCACATTTAGCTTCAGCAAATGGTCCACAAATCTTTGCATTTTCTACATGTGGCCCGTGATGGATTCACCATCCTTCATGCGAGTTGTTGTCATGGAGGAGATGATTTCATACCACTCTTGACGAGCACTTTGATGGTATCTTTCCATCAAGTCTTGGTGCATCTCATAGGGGTAGAAATCTTCAAAGGATTTTTGGAGATCCGCGGTCATAGTGGCCATCATGATGCATGCCACATTGGTGGCATCCCTTTCATGTGCCCTAAACTCAGCGATCTCTTGAGGAGTAGCAACTGTCTCATCAATCTCCTTAAGCTCCTTATCGAGGACATATTCCTTGTCCTCGTAGCGAGTAATCATTCTGATGTTTCTGATCCATTCATTAAAGTTGGATCCATCAAAAGTGACTTTCCCACACAAGTTCATATGAGAAAAGGAGCCTCTAGGGTTAGAGCCAGAAGCAGCGTTGTTTGCAAACATCTGATAAGAGAAGAAAGAAGGATTAGTTTAGATATTGAGATAGCCCTTAATAAAACACCCAAATGTAGTATTAAGGCTAGGACCCAATCACAATATATTATACTTAGAAGAGGTATGTCATAATCTAAGTAATAACATACTTGAAAGGTAGGTGAATGACGATTCACCAATTTCCACCAAAGTCGAAATATTAAAATATTTAATTTGGTTCTAAGAAACTCCTAGATTCTTTTGAGATTCAATGAACTTTTCAAAGGTATGTTTCAATCTCGAGTGTGCCCTCCATGTTTTGTGACTGGGATGCCGAGGATCACAAAACGAGGTGTGAAGTAACCATGCAAATTACTTGGTACCCTTAATAAATTACCCCTCAATCGATGTGCCGGTTAACCACACTCGCTCCATCGATGCTATGATAAATATTAAGTCACCCTTTACCTACCTTGTTAAGTCCAAATTAGTGTGCCGGTTAACCACACATGCTCCACTAACGACTTAGACAAAGTGTAAAGTGTAATTTCATGGATTAGCACCTTATTCACATTTTTCCTAAAGTAACTAAGATTGAGAATTTAATAAAACATTTAGTTACATTATAATATTCATCATACATTTAATGAGAATTTATAAGTCCTTGTCTTACCCGTTCGGCTAACGACCCTACACCAGTCAAGCAAGCGGTGGGTGAGAGTGGACACCCATTAAATTGCCATTTTATAGGCAACAACCTTATACCCACCTTATAGACCGACTTTGTGAATGAGGCGTACTAGCGGTAAGACGACTTTAATCTTATACACATATATATATATATATATATATATATATATATATATATATATATATATATATATATTATTAACTTATAATATTATAAGTATAAGGGTTGAAGTTTAACTTTTAAAATTCTAAGGGTTGGAACAAAAGTTTTAATATGACTTTATTTGTTCCAAAACTTGAGGGCAAGTTTTGTAAACTTTCAAAACTTTTCATTTCTTGTAACTTATGAGTTAATTAGAGTAATAAAAATGAATACTCTTCATTTTTCTAACTCTTGTGTTCTTTTAATGGTTTTAATTCAAGTGTGACTCTTGGTTTTCCATAACTTGAGGGCAAGTTATGGACTCCATTAAAACACATTATGATCAAGAATTAAACTACCACATAGGTTACAAATAATTCCAATGATCATCTAAACATCATAAGATCAAGAACATGAATATGAACACTTTCATGAATCAAAAATTACACATAAAACTTTGTAATTTTGATAACAAGTTGTTGTAAATGGATTAGCAAAGACATTACATCATCTAAAACAAGTTTTCATGTACCAAAACAGTTTAGGGTAATGTTTCTAGTCCATTTCCAGCAACTAAAGTCGAAAATCTGCACTCTGTGGCTTCTACTTGCCGAGTACATGAACCTACTCGGAGAGTAGGTTGAAGATACACATGAACTCTACGAGTCCCCCCATGGATCCGGCAAGTTCATCAGGCAGACAGCAAGTTTTGCGACCTTTTCAACTATTTTGCATCAACTATCAAACAAACACGCCTAGGCTCTGATACCACTGAAGGGTTTTGAGCATTCTAACACTTCCTAAGTGTACATGCAACCCTAATAAACCTTTGATCTATGTTTGTCTAAGATACATGCAAATAATTTTTTCCAAGGTTCATATCCTAACTAGCATGGCATGGAGTACATGAATCAAATAAGCTAGTATAAATACTTACCTTGTAGTAGTAGTTGATTGCTTGGAGTTTTAGAGCCTAGCACCAATAGTGTGGATGCCTCAAATGGAAATCACAAATCACCACAAACTTGGAACTTTGAGAGAATAGTCACTACTATCTTGAAATCGGCCGTCTTGCTTTACTCACTTCAACTAGTGTCCACTAGCTTGATTTCATGAACCAAAGCCTCCTTTATATAGTCTGGTGGATTAGGGTTACATCCATGTAAACCCTAATACCCATGTCTCTTCATTTCCATGAGATCCATGGGTTAAAGCTCCATGGAGTATCCATGGACTTCCATGCAAGCCTAGCCCATTCCAAATAAGCATTAGCCCACACTATATAAATATAGAAGCCCATATTTAATTAGTAATATCTTTGATCTCTAAATTAATCTTAGATTAATTATAGATCAATAATAATTAAATAATATGATCTTATATTAATATATTAGAACTTATAATATATTATTAAATCATAACTTGTACTATTCTCAAAAGATTATCCATAAATTGTTCGGGTGAAGTGCAACCCAAATAGACCATGTCGGGTCGGGTCAACTACATACCAAATATACTTAGGGACTTAGACACTATATCCAACAATAACAACAACAAAACATCAACCAAAACCATCACTATCTTCAACACCTAAACTAAAAAACATTTCAGTAAAAAAATATAACCATCCTAAATCACATAAAGATGGGAAATCTTCTAACAAACTAAAAGGAACTTCCAATGTAAAATAATCTTTGAAAAACTCAATCATAAAATTACAATGGTCTGCTTAGCATTCTCCAAATAAAATAAAATTTATACCTATTGCTTTCTCTTAGAAAACCAAATTCTTCTAAGTTCTAACAATGTAGCAAGTCAACTACAACAGGTAATCAATCTCTTTTCATTTGCATCTCACACCATCTCAAGAAAGAAATAAATGTTAATAGCCATTTCAATGGTGACAATGTAAAGTTTAGAGTAGAATTG
This sequence comes from Lactuca serriola, assembly GCF_051521515.1. Classification (NCBI taxonomy): domain Eukaryota; kingdom Viridiplantae; phylum Streptophyta; class Magnoliopsida; order Asterales; family Asteraceae; genus Lactuca; species Lactuca serriola. The sequence goes on along the minus strand of NC_136415.1, from coordinate 337,731,152 downwards.
GAGGAAGGATCTTCGATTTTCATATATTCAATCACCAAGTAGGTACACGAATTTATATATGAGATATTGATGGGTTTTAAGCATTCTAACACTCTTATGGTGTACATGCAACCCTAGAAACCTTGGATATATGTTTGACTAAGATACATGCAAATAATTATTTTTCCAAGGTTCTTATCCTATCTAGCATGGCATGGGGAACTTGAATCAAATAAAGCTAGTAGAATTACTTACCTTGCAGTTGTAGTTGATTGCTTGGAGTTTTAGAGCCTAGCACCAATAGTGTGGATGCCTCAAATGGAAATCACAAATCACCACAAACTTTGGAACCTTGAGAGAATAGTCACAACTATCTTGAAATCGGCACTCTTACTTTACTCACACAACTAGTGTGATTTCAAGAACCAAAGACTCCTTTATATAGTGTGGTGGATTAAGGTTACATCCATGTAAACCCTAATATGTAACAACGTAAAAATTAAAACAATTTTTCACATTTTGAAAACACATTTTTCCAAACACATTTACTAATAAAATCTCATTGTATCATATCTTCGTTTCACAAAACATTTCCCAACATAAAAATTACATAAACTCCCATGTGTGTGTACGAATCATGCCGACGCCTTCCTGTGATCATCACTGGTACCTGAAACACATAACACATAACACTTAAGCATAAAGCTAAGTGAGTTCCCCAAAATACCACTCTAACACATATATTAGCCACTCAAGGCTATAACTCTGCTGACCCTCTGCTCAGTATGTCTCAGTAGGACCCTGCAGTCCCAACTCTCTGTGGGCTCTCTAGCCCTAACTCTATGGACCCACTGGTCCTATCTCTGGAAACTCTGAATCATGCATATCACATATCACAATAACACACTTAAATAGCATACAAATACACTGGCACATAACTCATCAGTATACTAGCACATAACTCTGTTACCACTCTAGGTAAGTATAGTGAGAAGACTCACCTCCGATGTCTTGGTAAATCTTTGACTCGGTATCAATACGGTCTAGCCTCTGCCTAATCACATAAAGTAAATTACTCTCATAAATATAACTCTCGAGACTAGACTCAACCCTCTGTTGACACAAAGACTCCATTGTTAACCAACCCTAAAGTCAACAAAGTCAACGGTCATACTTTGACCCGACTTGCCGAGTTCACTTAGGTGACTCGGTGAGTCTACGCGTGTCCACTATCCCCCTAGTCCTGCATGACACGTCGAGTCTTTCCCTTGCTCGACGGGTTACACCTGGAATGAATCGCGGGGCCACCCCGACTCAACTCGCCGAGTCCTATTATGAACTCGGCGAGTTCCGCCTTGAACTCCAGTCCTCTAATTCCTTTCGACTCACTGAGTCATTCCCCCAACTCAGCAAGTACTCACTGAGTGAACTATGGGGAAACCCTAACCCTACTCTGTAGAGTCTATTGGATTGCGTCATGGGTTCGGTCCTTAGCCCAGTTTGAATGCCGGTTTTGGGCCTATCCAGCCGTGCATAATTTTGTATTAGGGTTTAGTATATAAGCTGCATACATGCAGGCTTAAATGTTATTGCTTTCATTGTTTTTGTTTCACATCGTTTGTAAACCCTAGCTCGCCTCTACAACGGAAGTTCTTCATCGAGCACTGCTGAGGCGTGACGCAATTTTGAATCATAAGCATAAGTTTGATTCTGTTCTGTTTTCATACTCGTATTAATATTAAACTATTTTATTATTTTATCGTTCTTATGAAAGATCTAATCGATCTAAGAGTTTTTGAACTCATCAATTGGTATCAGAGCAGGAGACTGTGTAATTCATACACATCTCTTCTGTTGAAGAAGATCTTAGGGTTTTTAATTCCTCATTGATTGATATTTATTGAGCCATCACTCTTTATTGACGTATCTCATTAAGTGTTGATCTAACCGTAACGATATATTACAAGTCTGATCTTTTAAAGGTTTTTGATCAAAAGTATCTACGATGTCCATGGACGATTCACAAACCAATCCGATCAATATCTCTAACAGCATAGGGTCTACAACAAGAATACCAATCTTGTATACACAAGACTATGAAGTTTGGACGCATCACTTTGAAGACTACGTGATCGGATCGGAGGACAATGGGTATCTAATATGGGAAGCAATCACTTCAGGCCCATTCTCTCACTCAAGCACATCAAAGATTGTTAAAGCACAGAAAGAAGACAATTTGCTTGTCAATGACGTCAAAGACATTCCTCAGGATGAAAAAGAGAAGTTTCAGTGGAACATGAAAGCTCTACGGATGATAAGGTTTGCGCTGCAATCGGACATGTTTCGTTTAGTGAGTTCTTGTGCTACAGCTAAGGAGATCTGGGATAGATTGAAGGAATTATATTCCACAGATGAACATCTGGAGCACTCTATCTAAACTCTCTTGTTATCTGAGTTTGGTGACTTTAAGCAAAAGCCTAAAGAAAAACTTGTCCAAACTTTCGATCGTTTCAATCATCATTTGAGTAAGATGATAAAGCATGGAATTGAAAGAAAGGTGATAGAACAAAAGGTCACCTTCATGAACGGTCTTAGACCTGAATGGATGGCTGTTGTGTCAACTGTCAAAGCTCATGAACAGTTCAAGTCTTACTCTCTGGCAAAACTTGTGGGTATTTTAAAATCCCATGAGAATGCCTTATCAAAGGAAATGAATGTGGTCTCGGGTCTGGGTTCTTTAGCTCTTGTCTGCAAAGGAAAGAGTTCAGTTGAAGATGAAGAGGAATTAGTGTTGGATTAATGTCGAAGTCCATAACTATAATTTGTAAGACTTGACCCGACCCGGCATGGTCCATTTGGGTTGCATGGCATCATGCATTTGGATAGACTATAATGAGAGAAATAACAATTAAGGTTTGTTAATATATTATAAGTTATAATATATTAATAAGATTATTTAATTAGTATTGTTCAAGAATTAATCTAGAATTAATTAAGTGATCAAAAGAAGACTAATTAAATATATGGGTTGATTGTGGAAATCATCCATACTTATATAGTGGACTAATGCTCCATGGATTATCAAGTTGGGCTAAAACCCATATGATGATCATGTTGGGTTTTGAGCATTCTAACACTCCTAAGTGTACATGCAACCCTAAATACATTGGATCTATGTTTTCTCTGTTATACATGCAAATAAGAACATCCAAGGTATTATCCTAATCTAGCATACAAAAACAATGAGTGTAACAAGATAGAATACATACCTCTTTGATGTAGATAGTCTTCATGAAGCTTGAGTGCCTAGCCCCAATAGTGTGGAAGCCTCAAATGGAATCACAATTCACCAAAACACTTAGAATAACTTGAGAGAATTCTACACTTCATGAAATCGGCTAGCCCTTTTACTTCACACACTAGTGGCCGATTTTGGTCAAGAATATGATGCTTATATAGTTAGGGTTACACCATGTAAACCCTAATTGACATGGCCTTTCATTTCCATGATCCATGGGTACAAATACACCAAGGAGCATCCATGGACCATCCTATGGGTTTTAGCCCAACTTGATTATCCATGGAACATTAGCCCACTATACAAGTATGGATGATTTACACAATCAACCAATATATTTAATTAGTCTTCTTTTGATCACTTAATTAATCCTAGATTAATTCTTGATCAATACTAATTAAATAATCTTATTATTCTTATTATTAATATACTAGAACTTATAATATATTAATAACCATAAGTGTCTTATTTCTCTCATTATAGTCCATCCAAGTGCATGATACCATGCAACCCAAATGGACCATGCCGGGTCGGGTCAAGTCTTACCAATTATAGTTATGGACTTAGACATTAATCCAACAGTCTACCACTTGGATAAGTCTAAAACTATTATTGCGTATGACTTCAGGAACTAACTGGTACTCGTAGCTCTCAAAAGCTTCTGTCGAACTCTGACCTTGTAGATGAACTCTGACCTGTGTCAATGACTTGTCCATTAGATAAGGGATCATATATTCCTCCATTCTAGATATCATATGGACTGAGACATGGATTATAATCATTCTCTTTATCCATTTGTTGTTTCCCGATTTCCGATTTATGATGACTGACTAATTGAACAAATCAAATCAGTCCTGGCCCGGCCGAGCACTTCCATTTGTCATCATCAAATCATCGAGGGGCCCACATATATCGCTTTTATCCTAAAGGTAAAAGGAATGGATAAACTTCGACTCATATGGCTTGTTCTACTACTTGTTGAATCATACACAAAGGCACGTTTTATAGCACCGAGTTACCAAATGCGTTTTCGTGCAATCAATGTACTATCAACTCATAGTAACAACTCATATCTCTAGGTTTGAAGAATATAATATATTATCGTCTCATGATCACTCGTGATAAAATCCATGAAGTGATTCCAATGAGCGCGGGTTGAATCCAATATTCAGAACTTATGAGCACTCATTAGTGTTGTAGCCCTTTGTCCAACACCTTAGACCTTTACAAGCCAACCCATGACAGTCTTAATTCATATCTACTTCTAACATATGACCGACTGTGGATGGTTTGAATAACTTAGTCATTCCGGAAGAATAACCCAGTTTATTCGGGAAGTCAAAACATGAAAAATGAAACACAATAATAATTGAATCCAATATGGTATCAAAACCTATCAACATAAATAAAACACCTTTTATTTATCACCATATGATTACACATTATTCATTGTATACTGTTTCAGCTATCAACTTTATTCTTGAATTTAAAACAATAGTTGTCCCATGCTCCAAGCATGTACACTATGTTTTCTAAACACTAGTCATGCCACACACCAAGTATGCATACTATGTTTGTCTATGATCTTTACTTTGTGAACTAGATCAATTGAACATAACTTCAGTGATTCTCTTTTCACACTCCCAAATCCTTACTGCAAATGCAAGAATTCGAAATTCATGCCTTTTACTGAAATTTGTTAGATTCTAAACTTATATGCATTGACTATCTTGTAATGATTATGCACAAAGTCAGAAAGACTTGACAACAATCATTACAGAGTATTCCAAAGGAGATCAGCTCCTTGGAAACATCCTTCTTGCATTAAGTTTCCTAATCTTAAACAAATTGAAAATTCTAACTTTGAAACATTTCCAGATTCCATTTTGACTATCATTTCTGAACAAGAGTTGCCTCCTTACAGATTATGTCAATATGGTCCTTCCAGAATTATCACTATACTTCCAACTGTCCTTGAGCAACCAATCTTTGGTAAACCTTAGATTGTCCTCAACAATTGTTTAATCCTTTTAGTCATATCCAGTTCTAAACCTTTTCCCTTCTTAATGCCTCAGGCATTTGGAAAATTTTAGAAAGGATGAATATAGCACATGTAATCGATCCTATATCCGAAGCATATGGGAATCGATTCATGATGTCTCACATAAAGACTAAACCAGTCTTTTGCTATAACATTTCCATTTCAATTTGCCAAGTTCTCATAATTCAGATTATGAAAAGGGATGCCGTAATCATAATCGAATTTTAGAATGCAAATAATGGACTCATATACAAAATTTCCTTATGTTGAGCCATTCCAACATGAAATTCATATATATCCTTGACTAAATGATTAAAACCTCACGATCTAAGCTTATAGATTTGAGATGAAGTATAATTTCCTCTCGCTTAATTATAGCAAAACAACTCGTTCCCAATTGAAACTTTTTTTTCTATAATTAACATTGCTAACTCGCAATACTTATCATAATTATCATGCTCCTACTAACATGATGATTATTAGCACAACACTTATGCTCCCACTAGCTTTGACATGTACTCAGAAATCATCTGACTTTCTTACCAAAGTTCAGTTTTCTGATACTAGATTGTTTTGATAAAACTTTATCAAAATCATACACCTTCCCTTAGATAGCACACTTGTGTGTCTAAACAATTATGAAGAAGGATGCCGTAATCATAATGGTTAGACCTTTTTTCCACTTCTCACAAGTCCAGGTTAGTATGCCGGTAAACCACACACGCTCCACTAACGACTTTGAGAATGCAAATATCACAATTGCTATCTAGCTAAAATCTACTTAGTGAAAGTGTTTCCTCACCATCATTTTCATGAATCGGAGAGAAACCTTATGATACATAGATTTACTAGTGTATGTGTCCTTATCCATGTGAATTGTCAAAACCATAGTCACAAGACAAGGATAATGACAAATCCAAACTCATATGGATTGAACTCAATCTTAATTTCTTGCCACCTGGCAGCTCAAGGGCCTGCCATTGCTTCCAAGTTGTTGTGCAACACATTGAGAACTCTAAGAACTCATATGCAAAGCCAACTTTGACTGGAATGGGCACAGAATATGTCATCACGATAGGTTATAAACCTCAAGTCGTGTGCTAGTGAAGAACTTCAGGTTTTATTCTTGATTAGTTCTTGAGACTTTCAAGACCTTTAAGACTCCCACTGTCCTCTTGACATATAAGACTTCCTTGTCTAACATCCAAGAGATAGTGCAGATTCTAATCAAGACAAACACTTCACACAATTGGCCTAAGTTGGTCTTTGTTTTATCCAAAACATCACAACTTACCAATTTCAAATGTACAAGAGTAGAAAACTTTTACTCTTACATTTGACAAGTGTTTTAAACCTTCTTTGAGACATGTCACTCAAGTTACAATCTTGGAGTATGACTCTAAGACTTGTATTGGAACGAAGTATGACTCATCTTCTTGATTTAACCATTTCAACAATTCAAGTTCCTCTTCTTAGTCATAAGAATGCACTAAGATTTCCTTGGAGAACTAATTTTGATATGGGTTCTAAATCCTTAAAATGATCACAAAAACCGGATACTAAAGTACTCTCCCATCTTTTCAGATTTGAGAAACTTTTATTCTTCTGCCTAATTTGATTCTTCTTATTCGCTCTGCCATACATTGGAACCTTTTCCAATGTCTCAGAGTTACACTTAAGCTTGTAAGTATAATCATATTTACTGAGCGTTAGTAAATTATGATGAATAGTCTTATCGATCTTTTGTGGTGGACTTGACCAGTGCACAAGAATGTGTACTCAATCCCTTAGTCCTTCACATTACTCACACATCCATGTGACCAAGTAGTTAGTCTTAATTTTTCCAATACTTGAAGGTTCTCATTCATCATGCTATACAACCTGCATGATTCCTAGTTTCTATCCAACTGAAACTTGGGTGATGAGAATCTTTCCTTATTTGGTAAATTTAGACATTACCACAAATGAAAGAATCAATTTCATATTTCCACTCTTGCTATTAATGGAATCTTATAAGCAACAATTTTTCCTCAAATGCCATTGTAAGGATATTTTAAAATAAATAAAATCTAAAATTTTCTTTTATTTAAAAACTTTGCGGAAAAACTTATCCTTACAGTGCAAAAGCACATGAAAACTTTGTTGTTATCTATTCCTAAGCAATATCTCATAACTCTTAAGAAGTAGCTCAAGAATCCAATCTTCAAACTATGCGGTAGAAATCCATCTACACAATCCGATTCAGCATATTCTTTCTTTAAGTTTCTTCACTTTTTCTTTTATTCTTAAAACATCAACATGTGACCCAGTCACATCATGTATGAAGAATCTCAAATTAGAAACTTAGCAGAGTTAGATAGTGGACTTTACCTGAAGTAGAGTCAAACTTATTGAATTTAACATCCTTAGGTAAATTTGGCAGATTCGTAACCAATTTCCCTTCCTTTGGCAATATAAACATATGGACCCTTTGATAATGGTACACGAGACTATCACAGACTTAGCTTTTCTCTTTACCATTTGGTCAACCGAGTTGACTATGGCCGATCCCTTTCCATTGGGAAGAGAATTCTTTTCTGGATTTCCTGTGTCACTATTGTCAATGTCCATCAAGTTTTAAGGAAGTTGATCTTAACAAATAGATAAGATCATTAAGCGTCTTGTCATAGTCTGTTTCATAGGTGTCCCAAAGGAACTCACTATGTGACTTAGAAAGTGATTGAACCACCAACTTTATCAAGACTTTGACACCCAACTCTCCCGGGTTGTCAATATGTCACTACATCTCCAAGATGTGAACACACCTAGACCTTGCCTTGCCAATTGGGCTTGAGTAACCTTAAACTTTTTTCAAGAACTTGTGGGTTAAGGAGAATAATTGGAGGAGATCAATGAAGTATGATTTCCATAGGACATCATCTTCATTTAGGAAAGCTTGTTTCAAGAGATTTGGGAAGATCATATATGTCTAAACCAGACATCTTTTGGGAGATATTCAAGATAGTTGATTTTAAAGTCCTTAATATGACACCCAATATGAAATATTAAGGCTGGGACCCAACAAACTATTTTATAACTTAGAAGAGGGATGCCGTAATCCAAGCTATAAAATATTTGAAGGTAGGTGAATGACGATTCACCAATTTCCACCAAGATAAACGAAATGTATTATTAGGTTTTAATTGGATTTGAAACTCCTAGATTGTCACACCCCAAAACCAAGAACGGCGGAAACGTTATGGGGCGGAGGACGTCATGTAATGTATCACAACACAGTAAATGTAAATAAGCAAACAACATCATCCATTGCCTTAAATATATAGTTTTAATACAAACGTGTTCTGTACAGTTTTAGACACCAAAAATATAACGTAAATCAAAATAATAATATGATGAGTCTTGAATGCGCTCCATCATCTCAAAAGCTGGCATCGGTACCTGTCTACTGATGACCTGAGAATACAAGTTATTTTGAAAGAGTTTATCAGCATTAAGCTGGTGAGTTCATAAGTATTTTAATGTAGGTGTCTGTTATCAAAAACGTTTGAACATGTCTCAAGTATAAGTTCATGAAATGTATGTAAGTATTTGTAAAAGTTTGAATCTCTTAGAAAAACCTATATTTTCTAATATAGTAGCCTTCTACCAAGGCTTTAACTGTTTTCTATGTTCGTTTGTTGTAAAAGTGTGTAATTTCCCAAGTGGAACTATCTTTTAACAAAATATAGTTTGTACATTAAAGTTCAAGCGAGGTTATCACTAAAAATATGTAATGGGTAAATCATTGTAGTACTGTAGCTTAGTTTTATAGTAACTACTGCTGTACTAACTACCTTAAACCGGATTTATATTAAGGTATAATGTGATAATTGCACCATACTATTGACTGATAACAACGACAATAAGAACGGTCGTGATAACGGAATGACGTTTGGCACCCGCAGACCTGCAGGTCTGGCTGTAGCTAGCAGCAAGGTGTAGGATAGTCAATCCAGTATAGATCTATATACAAACTCAACGCTCTCCCTCCAAGACAATTCTGGCTACAACTCGGGCCATGACATTTAAGGCATGCTCCGATACAGTGGATCACAATTGTTAACGTATTAATGTAAGGGTAATGTTTCTCGTTCTAGTATAGTTGTATATGTTCTCTTCCTAATATACTTGTATATGTTCTCATAGTATAGTTGTATATGTTCTCATAGTATAGTTGCATATGTTCTCATAGTAATGTAATGTATAGACTCATGAATGAACTGACTCATTGATCTAACAGTTGTAATAGTATGATCCTGTGTTACCTCGATGGTAACTCACTAATGATGTGTCTAGTACGTATGAATATGGAAGTACTTTTATGTCTATATATGTATATTTGATATATAATTAATTAATATTGAAACGACCTACGGATGGTCACCCGAAATCCCACCAGACCACATCCAAATCGAGAAAAAGCAAATAGGGTGGATGGTCTTCCTAAGCCCTTTAAACATTATTTATACATCTATACATATATGGGCATGCAATTTATAATATAAAAGCATATATAAGTTTTTATAAGACATTTGAAACATAATTATTATTTTAAAGAAAGATCGACTTGATGTCAATCTATAAAACAATTTGAAGGCATAGGTTTGATTAAAAGAGTTTAAGTATAAGGAACATTTGTTTGAATCACAGTTGTAATATAAGTTTGAAAAGTAAATGGGTTTGTAAAACATTTTGAAGTAAAACAGTTTGATAGATAGTTTGAACAGTGATAAAATCACTGGTTTCCCTAGTTATTAATCACATGTGATTAATGCAATCACATGTTATTGAAGCAATAACTATAAGTATTTAACTTGTATCCCCCCATAAGTATTTAAAACATTTAAAATCATTTCAAAGGTTGATTAAAGGGGTAAGAACTCACTTGATAGATTGAAGAAGGTGAGACGAAAGTCGAGCAGAACTTCGATTGGAAAGAAGTCGATTTCTCGGAAAACTCGGGACTTCGGCACTTGCATTGTGTGTTGGAGGTGTTACCGGGGCTTCGGGGTAGTTTAGAGGGGCTTAATAGGGTGTAGAAGTAGGAGAAATGATAGAAATGAACAACCAAAGCCGGCTGTCCACGATTCCTATTTATAGGGTGAATTTTGGGTCTCACGTCATGAGTTTTTCATAATTCACGTCGTGAGTTTCATCCCAAATCGTCATGGCATGCGTCACATGTCAAGTGGCTCTGGAAGGGTCATTCAAGGGGTTCACGTCGTGAGTTTTACAAAACTCACGTCGTGAGTTCTGACACAGATTCGGGATTCGTGCCCGAACTTCAGAAATTCATAACTTTCGCATCCGAGCTCCGTTTTCGACGTTCTTTATATGCACGTGTATGTGAAATTATGCTCTACAACTCTCGTTTAGACTCTGTTGGCTAATTTTGACTTTATTTTTAGTATATTATTGATATATTATCTTTATATTATTTTTAGTAGGCCGGGACACGAAAACTCCGTCATAAATCCATAACTTCTTCATCCGACGTCCGTTTTCGTCAGACTTTTTACCGTTGCGCTACTATTGTTGAGACCTTCGATTCTCATTTAGTTTGTGTCGGCAAAAAGTCTCTCGATCTCTAATTCGAGCTTTTAGCTGTCTACTGCTATATCTGTAACTTAGAAAAATCATAACTTCCTCATACGAAGTCAGATTTGGATGTTCTTTTTATGTACGTTTACGGTTTAATGTTATATACAAGTTTCATTTAGATACTTAAGGCTAAAAACTATTGTATTAAAACTTCGCGTTTTTCGTTTAATCGGTGTTGCCAGTTTTGCCGAGAATCTTCGGTTGGTCATAACTTCTTCGTTATAACTCGGATTTTAGGTTTCTTTATATGTATGAAAACCTTGATACGATTCCTACTACTTTATTTAACCCAAATAAGATTTTAGGAAAGCTAAATTTTGACCCAAATTTGACTTGCGTTTCATCATATTGCCTCGAAATATCGGGTTGTCACATCATCCCCCCGTTAGAAGGAATTTCGTCCCGAAATTAGAATTTAAGCAAGGAAGTATGCAAGAATGATCGAGTCGTGAGGAGGAAACTTCATAATCGATTGGTTCTAGCGCACCTAAGTGATAACGGGTTGTCGGTTGGCATTCCAACGAACCTTCACTAACTGGCGATGGCGTTTCTTCGTCTGCTTGACCTCTCGGTCGAGGGTCACTACGGTTCTAATACGAAGGCAAGGATCTCGACGAGTGGACTTGCAAGAGTCCTAACGGAAAGGTATGGTTTCATGATCGAGATGCGAAGAGTAGAAAGTACGTTACTGAGTTCGCGGAGTAGGTCTAGTTTGTGTGAGGCACAAGACCGATTCTGATAAGAATCTCGGAGGTCCTGTCTAACTTGGATTTACCTTTCCACGCTTTACAAAGCGAATTAAGCCATTCCCAGAGTGAGTTATCCTAAAGAACTTGGTCACTCACTTGGAATCTCAAAGGTTCCTTTTCTTGCGTAACTTCCCAGTCAAAGGCCACCCCTTGCTGGGTCAAAGTCGTACGAGTTTCTGTAGCTTGCGAGGAGTTCTGAATGAACTAAGGCGGTAGGTCGGTAAGACCTAGAATCTGGCGAAAAACTATCGGCGTCTCTGGTGTCGATAAATGCTCAACGGTTTTGACAAATTGAAAGAGTACTCATAATTTCTCACATTACTAACAGTGTGTCCTAGAAATTTGACCCTTCAATTTCAAAACTCGCGCCTAGAGAACTTTGCTAAGAGTTACTCTGTAGGAATGTTACAATGGGCTTTCTTCTTACTACGAGGGTAGATAAGTAAGTCATTACATGGAGAAATGATGACTGATCCCAGTAAGAAAGACGTAACTCTATTTATTTAGCTCATGAAAACTATGGGCGTATTGGTCCTATCCGAAAGGTATCACTACGAACTCGAAGTGTCCGCATCGAGTTCAGGAGATAGTCTTCCGGACATCCTCCCCTAACACTCGAACTGGTGATATTCGGATTCCTGATCCATTCCTGGAAGTAGTTTCTTTCCTTGCGTTTGCTCAACCATTTTGTTTATGCGAGGCAAAGATAATGATTTCTATGAAAATCTTGACAGAGTCCTCGATAACCGAGGCACATACGTTGCAATCCGTCGATCTCCGCGAGAATATGATCGGGGTTCTCTAGGGTGAGAAGCCTAGTCTTCTACTTCTCTTTCTGTGTAGTTCGTCAAGTGGTTTGTACGGTTTTGGTATCTCCGAGGGTGTTTAAACTATAGGGCGATCTGTTTTCGGGAGTTGTATTGGGTTCTAAGTTTGTTCACATGACGATGTGATTACTCGTATACTTAGGCAGTTCTCTGTCCTGAAGTCCATTTTAGAATTTATACAAGGCTTCACGATCACAATCTCGTATATACGAGTCGTATATAATTAATATTGAAATGGTAGTTGAATAACTGATTCTTCCTTACCCTCACATCCCATCCGGGAAAAGAAGTTAAAGTGGAATCATCAATTCTAAACCTGTAGAACCTTGATTATATATCACTCTTATGCATACATTTCTCAATGATAGATCAATCGTATAAATCCTTGGATTGAACTTGACGTACTGCACGAGTGGTACTTCGGGGATTTCTTCGGAAAGAAAATAACTAAGTGGTACTCCTGGCATGAGTACTACGGTGTTCTGATATGACGGCTTCGCTGGAAAAACGATCTAGAAGAAAAAGATGTACGTATGAAGCTGTTTTGGCGTCGATCAGATTGAATCTGTTTGTATGATAATGTCGGAATCATACAGAAACTTTAAAGACATTAGAACTAAACATAGACGATTACAGACAAAACACAACTGTGCAACCATGAACAGAGTTACAGTACTTTAGATTTACTACAAGACTATTGCTGCGAATAAAATATACTACAAAATACAAGTATACGCAGCACGAGAATTTCTATACAGACAAGATCTCGCAAAAGGTAAGACTCTAGTTGCACTAGTTCTAGATAGTTTATAAGTCTATTACAACGAAACACCCAAATTACATTTAACGTGGTTCCGGAGTAGGCTCTCCTGTAGCTGTGATCCTGAGAATTTTCCCATCTGCGCCACAGTTCTTTGTTATCGGGCAATCTTTCTTGAAGTGCCCTACCTCACCGCATTAGTGGCATGACTGGCTAGTACTAGCCTTGGAGACGGGATTGCGGTGTTTAGCCAATGTTATGTGGACACGAGTGCCTTCCTCGTTACTCCACTTTGAAAACTGCTTCTTAAATCGTTCGGTGCTATAACAAATCTTGTGTGCAGGTTTAGTCCTGATGAAAGGGACTTGAGTGATGGGTCGCGCCTGTGCTCCACAGTTACGAGCATGGTGCCCTATGTTTAGGCAATTGCAACACTGCATCTCATGGCAAGCCCCATGATGATGGAAACTACACTTATCACACTTCGGGAGTTTTCCCTCGTATGGCCTGCTCGGTACTGGGATGGCAGGGGTTTCCACTTGCTGCTGTTCTATAGCCAGCTTTTGGGATCTCTTGCGTTCCTTACGGGCTTGACGCTTTCATTTCTTGTTTTCTGTTTTTCGGCTTTGCGAGCCTGTGACTGTTACTGTTTGACGACTTCCTGGATGGATACCACGATTGGAAACTTCGTTCCCATCAGTTGCATTGACTGTGCTGTTAGCACTACGGTGTGCAAGGACCACGGTTACGGCAGCCACCACGGCAGCTGTAACTGTTGTTTGAAAGGTAGCGGCGTCCATAGGAAAAGTAGGGGTTTCGTTGATCGATTGATTGCTTCTGGATGACGACATGATTCTATAACACGAAAAGTAAGGATTTTGTGAGCGATTCCGGTTGACCCTGATGTACTTAGATTGTTCATGTAAAGAGTACGACGATGTTCTCGAAAGTTTGACCTACATCCCTATGATGCATTCCTAGTATAGAGTGAAAGTATGATCGCGAAGGTTTGACCTACATCCCTATGATGCACTCCTAGTAATGAGTAGAGGTAAGTTCGTAGAATGGTCTCAAGACGTTTGTTGTACAAGTTAAGGTATCGTGGGTTGGTGAATAACAAAATCCAACCACTGAAAGAGACTTGGAAATGTCTCCATATCTAACTTGCAATGGTCCAATGACTTAACTAAAGCAGGTTTCAGATAGACTCCAATGAGAGTATGATAAGAGTACTTGAATGAAGGAAATGACACAAAAGTTAGCCGGCTGTCAATATCTTGGATATTTATGACGTACAGGTTCGGGAAAATGACCTTGTAAAGGTCTTACATCATATCCACAGGAGATAGTTCCTGACAGCATAAAGACCTAACTAAAGTACTTACGGTACAAGATAATTTCATAGAAAATGCCACATCAGGCATAGACAGAAAAATATGATTCCTCTTTATAAGGAAATAAAGTAAAGCGTCTACTACTGGCGACGGTCATCCCTCTGGTGAACGCTTAGTTCAGCCAATTGACGTTCCACGTCACGTAGGTGTCTTTCGCACACCATCTGGCGTACTCGGAGCCCTATGACTTCGGCTCGTGATTCAGTCAGTGCTTGCAATAGGGTTTCATGGTTTCTCTCTGATCTCTCGTGAGCATCTTCTAGATGAATGGTGTGGAGGGTATGCATTCTAGCATAGGCGACTACTTCTGCAATCTGATGTAGGGCTGTCCTGCCTTGAATCTCATTTCAGGACAATCTGCGGACCAAGATTGGCAAGACTCTATCTGCTGAGCCCCCATTTTTCAAGTTGCAAAAGCTTTGGTCGCCATCAAATGGCATAGACTGATCTTGTCCTTGGCTCCCTGTTTCCAAGCATTCCACTCACTCGGGGTCGGGCCATGAAAAGTGGGACGAGGGTTAAGAGTTGGAACAGGAGTTGCTCGGGGTAGTTTCTCAACTTCTGGTTCGGAGTTAGCATCATACGAAAAGTCTTCATCATGGTGATCATCCAAGGGGATAGGATGATCATTCACTAGTTCTTCTTCAAACCAACCAGCTATGACTTCGTTCGGAAGATACTGGTTGCTGAGGGGATGGAGTCCAGCTATGATTTCTAAGCGAGAATTTAGGGTAAGAGGATAATTATTTGACGAACTATCTAGATAATTATTTAGAAAACCTTCATTAGTTACATCGCTAATTGTGAAGTGCATACCAGCTATGTGTAATCTAAACAGGATAGACATTCGAATAAGTGACCTTAATTCCAAATTCACACAGAATAGGGGCAAGGCAAAATTATCACAGATTCTAAGTCTATAACATCCTAATTACATATAGCCTCAGTGTATCCACTTAGCAACTATCAACTTAATAATGAAGATCCCATTTTAGTTCTCAAGTATAAAGTACTTATAGTAACACCAAATACTCCTATAGTATTTTAAAATTTTAATGTTATGTTCTATTGTTCTCATTGTGGTAGGGTTGGTAAGATTTTAGCATTGTTGCAACCACACAATTAAACTTAGGCACATGCTAGTCAACCCTCGGATAATATAGGTGATCAGGCTATATCTTCCCAATTTTGACCATATGTCTCTAAGCCCACTTGTGTTGCCCAACAATCGTAATTCTTTTGTACTGCCCTAGTGACACTGGTTTTAGTATGAATGCAGGCACGTATACTTACTTAAATATTTTATTATTTAAAGTATAAACTCTAAATCAGAGTATTTTTAATCCCATTGTATTTATAGTTAGTATATCTTTCATCGGTTGATATACTCAATTCACTATAAACAATGCTCTGATACCAATCTGTCACACCCCAAAACCAAGAACGGCGGAAACGTTATGGGGCGGAGGACGTCATGTAAAGTATCACAACACAGTAAATGTAAATAAGCAAACAACATCATCCATTGCCTTAAATATATAGTTTTAATACAAGCGTGTTCTGTACAGTTTTAGACACCAAAAATATAACGTAAATCAAAATAATAATATGATGAGTCTTGAATGCGCTCCATCATCCCAAAACCTGGCATCGGTACCTGTCTACGGATGACCTGAGAATACAAGTTATTTTGAAAGAGTTTATCAGCATTAAGCTGGTGAGTTCATAAGTATTTTAATGTCGGTGTCTGTTATCAAAAACGTTTGAACATGTCTCAAGTATAAGTTCGTGAAATGTATGTAAGTGTTTGTAAAAGTTTGAATCTCTCAGAAAAACCTATATTTTCTAATAAAGTAGCCTTCTACCAAGGCTTTAACTATTTTGTATGTTCGTTTGTTGTAAAAGTGTGTAATTTTCCAAGTGCAACTATCTTTTAACAAAATATAGTTTGTACATTAAAGTTCAAGTGAGGTTATCACTAAAAATATGTAATGGGTAAATCATTGTAGTACTGTAGCTTAGTTTTATAGTAACTACTGCTATACTAACTACCTTAAATCGGATTTATATTAAGGTATAATGTGATAATTGCACCATACTATCGACTGATAACAACGACAATAAGAATGGTCGTGATAACGGAATGACGTTTGGCACCTGCAGACCTGTAGGTCCGTCTATAGCTAGCAGCAAGGTGTAGGATTGTCAATCCAGTATAGATCTATACGCAAACTCAACGCTCTCCCTCCAATAGAATTCTGGCTACAACTCGGGCCATGACATTTAAGGCATGCTCCGATACAGTGGATCACAATTGTTAACGTATTAATGTAAAGGTAATGTTTCTCGTTCTAGTATAGTTGTATATGTTCTCTTCCTAATATAGTTGTATATGTTCTCATAGTATAGTTGCATATGTTCTCATAGTAATGTAATGTATAGGCTCATGAATGAACTGACTCATTGATCTAACAGTTGTAATAGTATGATCCTGTGTTACTCCGATGGTAACTCACTAATGATGTGTCTAGTACGTATGAATATGGAAGTACTTTTATGTCTATATATGTATATTTGATATATAATTAATTAATATTGAAACGACCTTCGGATGGTCACCCAAAATCCCACCAGACCACATCCAAATCGAGAAAAAGGAAATAGGGTGGATGGCCTTCCTAAGCCCTTTAAACATTATTTATACATCTATACATATATGGGCATGCAATTTATAATATAAAAGCATAAATAAGTTTTTATAAGACATTTGAAACATAAGTATTATTTTAAAGAAAGATCGACTTGATGTCAATCTATAAAACAATTTGAAGGCATAGCTTTGATTAAAACAATTTAAGTATAAGGAATATTTGTTTGAATCACCGTTGTAATATAAGTTTGAAAAGTAAATGGGTTTGTAAAACATTTTGAAGTAAAACAGTTTGATAGACAGTTTGAACAGTGATAAAATCACTGGTTTCCCTAGTTGTTAATCACATGTGATTAATGCAATCACATGTTATTGAAGCAATAACTATAAGTATTTAACTTGTATCCCCCCATAAGTATTTAAAACATTTAAAATCATTTAAAAGGTTGATTAAAGGGGTAAGAACTCACTTGATAGATTGAAGAAGGTGAGACGAAAGTCGAGCAGAACTTCGATTGGAAAGAAGTCGATTTCTCAAAAAACTCGGAACTTCGGCACTTGCATCGTGTGTTTGAGGTGTTACCGGGGCTTCGGGGTAGTTTATAGGGGCTTAATAGGGTGTAGAAGTAGGATAAATGATAGAAATGAACAACCAAAGTCGGCTGTCCACGATTCCTATTTAGAGGGTGAATTTTGGGTCTCACGTCGTGAGTTTTTCATAATTCACGTCGTGAGTTTCATCCCAAATCGTCATGGCATGCGTAACATGTCAAGTGGCTCTGGAAGGGTCATTCAAGGGGTTCACGTCGTGAGTTTTACAAAACTCACGTCGTGAGTTCTGACACAGATTCAGGATTCGTGCCCGAACTTCAGAAATTCATAACTTCCGCATCCGAGCTCTGTTTTCGACGTTCTTTATATGCACGCGTAGGTGAGATTATGGTCTACAACTCTCGTTTAGACTCTGTTGGCTAATTTTGACTTTATTTTTAGTATATTATTGATATATTATCTTTATATTATTTTTAGTAGGCCGAGACACGAAAACTCCGTCATAAATCCATAACTTCTTCATCCGACGTCCGTTTTCGTCAGACATTTTACCGTTGCGCTACTATTGTTGAGACCTTCGATTCTCATTTAGTTTGTGTCGGCAAAAAGTCTCTCGATCTCTAATTCGAGCTTTTAGCTGTCTACTGCTATATCTGTAACTTAGAAAAATCATAACTTCCTCATACGAAGTCAGATTTGGATGTTCTTTTTATGTACATTTACGGTTTAATGTTATCTACAACTTTCATTTAGATACTTAAGGCTAAAAACTATTGTATTAAAACTTCACGTTTTTCGTTTAATCGGTGTTGCCGGTTTTGCCGAGAATCTTCGGTTGGTCATAACTTCTTCGTTATAACTCGGATTTTAGGGTTCTTTATATGTAAGAAAACCTTGATACAATTCCTACTACTTTATTTAACCCAAATAAGATTTTATGAAAGTTAATTTTGACCCAAATTTGACTTGCGTTTCATCATATTGCCTCGAAATATCGGGTTGTCAAATAGATCTTTGAGATTCATTGAACTGTTCAAAGGCATGTTTCAATCTCGAGTGTGCCCTTCAGGTTTTGTGACTGGGATGCCGAGGATCACAAAACAAGGTGTGAAGTAACCATGCTAATTACTTGGTACCCTTAAGTGTTTACCCCTTAATCAATGTGCCGGTTAACCACACACGCTCCATCGATACTATGATAAACATTAAGTTACCCGTTGCCTACCTTGTTAAATACGAGTTAGTGTGCCGGTTAACCACACACGCTCCACTAACCGACTTAAACAAAGTGCAAAGTGTAATTTCATGGATTAGCACCTTATTCACATTTTCCTAAGTAACTAAGATTGGGTATTATTAAGAGTTTAGTTACTTAGTACTTATCATTAATACTTTTAATGAAAGGGAGAATTATAGTCCTGTCAAACCCGTTCGGCTAACGACCCTCCACCGGTCAAGCAAGCGGTGGGTGAGAGTGGACACCCATTAAGTTGCCATTTTATAGGCAACAACCTTATACCCACCTTATAGACCGGCTTCGTGAATGAGGCGTACTAGCGGTAAGACTGACTTTACTCTTATATATATATATATATATATATATATATATATATATATATATATATATATATATATATATATATATATATATATATATTAACTTATAATATTATAAAGTATAAGGGTTGAATTTTAACTCTTTAAAATTCTAAGGGCTAACTTGGAATTAAAGTATTCATAAGTGAAAACTTTTCAAATTCCAAAACTTGAGGCCAAGTTTTGAAACTATTCAAAACTAATTAATTCCATAACTTATGTGTTTAAAGTAGTTTTAATCCAAAAACTCTTCAAGTTCCATAACTTGAGGACAAGTTATGGAAGACTTTAAACTAATTAAAGAATTAACTTTTCTTTATTTTATAACTTATGAAATTAATTAAGGTTACACTTTATTTATTAATGAAGTGACTCTTGAACCTCCATAACTTGAGGACAAGACTCTTCATCTTTTGTAACCATTGCCAAGTTTTATGAGTTTTATGAAACTTAAATGTGACTTTTCATATAACTTGATGACAAGTTACAAAAACACATTTTAGAATCAACTCTTAGATTAATTTGGATTGAAAACAACAATTTCACATGACTTCTATTAATCTAAGCAATTCATATACACAAGATAATCCAAATCAAACTTTTCCATGTAATTAGAGTAACACTTTAAACTAATACAAAACATGAATCTATTTGACAATTATCTTTAAAATTGGATTAGCATGAACATTACCACATCAAAAACAAGTTTATAAGTCCAAAACATCTTTGGGTAATGTTCCTAGTCCAATTCCAGCCAAAAAAGTCGAGTTTATGCTGTCTGGGGGTCCAACTCGTCGAGTGCATGAACCAACTCGGCGAGTTGGATCGATTTCATCACTTTTTAGGCATGGACTCGCCGAGTCTCCTGATGGACTCGCCGAGTCTGATGATCAGACAGCAAGAAATTCGATTTTTTAAGCAATTTTGCAAGTATAACAAGAAAACAAGCCTAGTCTCTGATACCACTGTTGGGTTTTGAGCATTCTAACACTCCTAAGTGTACATGCAACCCTAAATACCTTGGATCTATGTTTTCTCTATTATACATGCAAATAAGAACATCCAAGGTATTATCCTAATTTAGCATACAAAACAATGAGTGTAACAAGATAGAATACATACCTCTTTGATGTAGAAAGTCTTCAAGAAGCTTGAGTGCCTAGCCCCAATAGTGTGGAAGCCTCAAATGGAATCACAATTCACCAAAACACTTAGAATAACTTGAGAGAATTCTACACTTCATGAAATCGGCTAGCCCTTTTACTTCACACACTAGTGGTCGATTTTAGTCAAGAATAAGATGCTTGTATAGTTAGGGTTACACCATGTAAACCCTAATTGACATGGCCTTTCATTTCCATGATCCATGGGTACAAATACACCATGGAACATCCATGGACCATCCTATGGGTTTTAGCCCAACTTGATTATCCATGGAGCATTAGCCCACTATACAAGTATGGATGATTTACACAATCAACCCATATATTTAATTAGTCTTCGTTTGATCACTTAATTAATCCTAGATTAATTCTTGAAAAATACTAATTAAATAATCTTATTATTCTTATTATTAATATACTAGAACTTATAATATATTAATAACCATAAGTGTCTTATTTCTCTCCTTATAGTCTATCCAAGTGCATGATGCCTTGCAACCCAAATGGACCATGCCGGGTCGGGTCAAGTCTTACCAATTATAGTTATGGACTTAGACATTAATCCAACAGATCCATGGATGCTCCATGGTGTATTTGAACCCATGGATCCAAGGAAAATGGAAAGTCATGACAATTAGGTTTTACACTAATTGTAACACTATATAAAGATCATAGTCTTGGAAAAATCGGCCACTAAGTGAATAGAGAAGGGCTAGCCGATTTTAAGTGATCTATATTTCTCTCAAGGTTATTCCAAAAGCAATTGATGTTGTGTGAGCCATTTGAGTTGTCACACTTGGGGCACTAGGCACTCAAGCTTCTTGAGAACATTCTACACCAAAGAGGTATGTATATTATCTTGTTATATTCAATGTTTTGTATGCTAGATTAGGATAATACCTTGGATGTTCATATTTGCATGTATAATAGAGAAAACATAGACCCAAGTTATTTAGGGTTGCATGTACACTTAGGAGTGTTAGAATGCTCAAAACCCAATAGTGGTATCAGAGCCTAGGCTTGTTTTCTTGTTATACTTGCAAAACTGCTCAAGAAATCGAAGCTGTTTGCTGTCTGATCATCAGACTCAGCGAGTCCATCAGGAGACTTGGCGAGTCCATGCCTAAAAGTGGTCAAAATCGATCCAACTCGCCGAGTTGGTTCATGCACTCGACGAGTTGGACCCCCAGACAGCATAAATTCGACTTTTTTAGCTGGAATTGGGCTAGGAACATTACTCTAAGATGTTTTTGGACATATAAACTTGTTTTTGATGTGGTAATGTTCATGCTAATCCAATTTCAAAGATAGTTGTCAATAGATTCATGTTTTGTACTAGTTTAAGGTTTAGACTAATTACATGAAAAAGTTTGATTTGAATTATCTTGTTCTTATGAGTTGCTTAGATTAATAGTAAAGTTCAGTGAAATAGTGGTTTTCAATCCATTTTAATCTAAGAGTTGATTCCAAAGTGTGTTTTTGTAACTTGTCCTCAAGTTATATGAAAAGTCACATTTAAGAATCATAAAACTCATAAAAGTTGTCAAAGGTTACAATAATGAAGAGTCTAGTACTAATTAAATGGTTTTATGACTCCATAACTTGTCCTCAAGTTATGGAGGACCAAGAGTCTCTTCATTAAATAATAAAAAAAAATGTAACCTTAATTAGTTCCATAAGTTACAAAATAAAGAAAAGTTACATTGTTTAATAGTTTAAAGTCTTCCGTAACTTGTCCTCAAGTTATGGAACTTGAAGAGTTTTTAATTAAACTACTTTAAACACATAAGTTATGGAATTAATTAGTTTTGAATACTTTCAAAACATGCCCTCAAGTATTGGAATTTGAAAAGTTTCACTTATGAATACTTCAATTCCAAGTTAAGCCCTTAGAATTTTAAATAGTTAAAATTCAACCCTTATACTTAATAATATTATAAGTTAATAATATTTATATATATGTATAAGAATAAAAGTCAATCTTACCGTTAGTAGGCCTCATTCACGAAGCCGATCTATAAGGGGGTATAAGGTTACTGCCTATAAAATGGCAGTTTAATGGGTGTCCACTCTCACCCACCGGTTCCTTGACTGGTGGAGGGTCGTTAGCCGAACGGGTAAGACAAAGACTATAAGTTCTCCCTTCATTAAAAGTATTAATGATAAATACTAAGTAACTAAACACTTAGAATTCCCAATCTTAGTTACTTAGGAAAAATGTGAATAAGGTGCTAACCCATGAAATTACACTATGTACTTTGCTTAATTTAGTTGGTGGAGCATGTGAGGTTTACCGGCACACTGGCTTGACTTAACAAGGTAGGCAAAGGGTTTTCTTAAAGTTTATCATAGTCCGGTGGAGCGTGTGTGGTTTACCGACACATCGGATGGGTGATAAACATTTCAGAGTAACAAGTAATTTGCATGGTTACTTAACACCTTGTTTTGTGATCCTCGGCAATGCAGTCACAAAACCTGAAGGGCACACTCGAGATTGAAACATGCCATTGAAAAGTTCAATGAATGTCAAAAGAACTAGGAGTTTCAAATCCAATTAAAACTTAATTAAATTTCGTTTTTCATGGTGGAAATTGGTAAATCGTCATTTACCTACCTTCAAATATTTTATAGCTTGGATTACAGCATCCCTCTTTCGAGTTATAAAATAGTTTGTTGGGTCCTAGCCTTAATATTTCATATTGGGTGTCATATTAAGGAATTTAAATCAACTCAACTTGAATATCTCCCTAAAGATGTCTAGTTCAGACATCTATGATCTTCCCAAATCTCTTGGAACTTCACTTCCTCCACCTCCTCCAATTATTCTCCCAAACCCACAAGTTCAAGGTCACTCAATCCCTATTGGCAAGGCAAGGTCTAGGTGTGATCACATCTTGGAGATGAAGTCACATATTGACAAGCCGGGAGAGTTGGGTGTCAAAGTCTTGAGAAAGTTGGTGGTTCAATCACTTTCTAAGTCACATAGTGACTTCCTGTGGGACTCCTATGAAACAGACTATGACAAGAACCTTAATGATCTGATCTATTTGCTAAGATCAACTACCCAAAACTTTATGGACATTGAAAATGATGACATTGGGTATCTAGTAAAGCTCTCTCTTCCCAATAGAAAGGGATCAGCCATAGTCAACTCGGTTGACCAAATGGTAAAGAGAAATGCTAAGTCTGTGATAGTCCCATGTACCATTATCAAAGAGCCCATATGTTAAATTGCCAAAGGAAGGGGCATTAGTTACGAAGTTGTCAAACTTACCTAAGGATGGTAAAGTCAACGAGTTTGACATTATTTCAGGTAAAGTCCATTGTCTAACTCTATTAAGTTTCTATTCTGATATTCTTGATACATGATGTGACTGGGTCACGTGTTGGTGTTTTAAGAATCAAAGAGAACTGAAGAAACTTAAAGAAAGAATATGCTGAATCTGATCGCGTAGATGGATTTCTATCGCATAGTTTGAAGATCGGATTCTTGAGCTACTTCTTCGGAGTTATGAGATATTGCTTAGGAATATATAACAACAAGGTTTTCATATGGATTGTAAGGATTAGTTTTTCCGCAAAGTTTTTAAAATAAAATGAAATTTTTGATTTTATTTATTTTAAAATATCCTTACAATGGCATTTGTGAAAATTTTTGTTGCTTATAAGATTCCATTAATAGCAAGACTGGAAATATGAAATTGATTCTTTCATTTGTGGTAACGTCTAAATTTACCAAATATGGAAAGATTCTCATCACCTAAGTTTCAATTGGACCGAAACTTGGAATCATGCAAGATGTATAGTATGATGAATGAGAACTTTCAAGCATTGGAAAAATTAAGACTAATTACTTGTTCACATGGATGTGTGAGTCAAGTAAAGGACTAAGGGATCGAGTACACATTATTGTGCACTGATCAAGCCCACCACAAATAATCAATAAGACTATTCGTCATGATTTGCTAAAGTTTAGTAAATATGATTATACTTACAAGCTTAAGTATAATTCTGATATATTGAAAAAAAAATTTTCGATGTATGGCAAAACGGATGAGAAGAATCAAATTAGGTAGAAGGAAAAAAGTTTCTCAAATCTGAAAAGATGGGAGAGTACATTAGTATCATGTTATATGTTCATCTTAATGATTAAGAGACCTTATCACAATTCATCCTCTAAGTGCATTCTGATAGATAAGAAGAGGAGTTGGGAATTGTTGAAGTGGTCAAATCAAGAAGATGAGTCATACTTCGTTCCAAATCAATTCTTAGAGTTATACTCTAAGACTGTAACGTGAGTGACATATCTTAAAGAAGGTTTATTAACACTAGTCAAATGTAAGAGTAAAAGGTTATCTACTCTTGTACATTTGAAATTGGTAAGTTGTGATGTTTTGGATAGAACAGAGACCAACTTAGATCAATTGTGTGAAGTGTTTGTCTTGATAAAAAAATCCGCACTATCCCTTGAATATGAGACAAGAGAGTCTTATATGTCAAGAGGACAGTGGGAGTCTTAAAGGTCTTGAAAGCCTCAAGAACTAATCAAGAATAAAACCTGAGGTTCTTCACTAGTACACGACTTGAGGTTTATAACCTATCGTGTTGACATATTCTGTGCCCATTCCAGTTAAAGTTGGCTCTACATGTGAGTTCTTAGAGTTCTCAATTGGTTGCATAACAACTTGGAAGCAATGGCAGGCCCTGTACTGCCAGGTGGCAAGAAGTTAAAATTGCATAAGTTCAGTCCATATGTGTTTGGATTTGTCATTAACCTTGTCTTGTGATTATGGTTTTGACCAGTGTTGTAAAAATTATGATTAGGTCCCGATTAACCTCTGATTAATCCCTAGGCGCTACTTGACCGATTAGAGAGCGCCTAGCGATTAATCCATGCTTACAAAATGACTGAAACAGTAGAACCCAATGAAATTTTAACACTTTGAAGAAATTATATCTCAATAGAAAGTATTTGAGGTATGATTAGTATTGTATTTATCATATTAACCTATTTTGTGATGATATTAGTGGTATTTATGAACTTTTATATGATATTAGTCATATTTAATTTTTTTAAAATCTAACAAATTAGCAATTAATGGTCCCCGATTAATCTCCGCCTAGCCGATTAATCCCTTGACCACAGTCCACCGACTAGCTAACGTCGAGTGATTTTTACAACCTTGGTTTTGACAAATTCATATGGGTAGGAACTCATAAACCATAAAAATCGAAGTGTCATAAGGTTTCTCTCCGATTCATGAAAATGATGGTGAGGAAACACTTCCACTAAGTAGATTTATAAGTAGATAGTAATCTTTGCATTCTCAAAGTTGTTAGTAGGCACACTAACATGGACTTATGAGAAATAGCAAAGGTCTAAACAATTAAGACTATGATTACGGAATCCCTTTTCATAGTTCTGAAATTGTTTAGACACACCTGTGAGCTATCTAAGATAAGGTGTATGATTTTGATAAAGTCTTATCAAAGCAATCTAGTATCAGAAATCTGAACTTTGTTAAAAAAAGTCAATAGCTGATTTCTGAGTACATGTCAAAGTTAGTGGGAGCATAAGTGTTATGCTAATAATCATCATGTTAGTGGAAGCATGATAATTATGATAAATATTGCAAGCTAGCAATGTTAATTATAGAAAACAAAAGTTTCAATTCGTGAGGTTGCAGGGGTTGAAAAAGTTGTTTTGCTATAATTAAGGGAGAGGAAATTATACTTCATTTCAATTATGAAAAGCTCAGATTGAGTTTATAATCATTCTAAAGAGCTTATATTGAGATTTTAATCACCTTTAGTCAAGAATATATATATATATATATATATATATATATATATATATATATATATATATATATATATATATATATGAATTTCATGTTGGATTGGTTCAACTTAAGAAAATTCTATATATTGCGTTCTCAAAATTCGATTCCGATTACGGCATCCCTTTTCATAGTAAAATTTTGAGAATATGGCAAACCAAAAAAATATTATGGAAAAAGAATGGTCTAGAACCATGTCTTTATGAGAAACATCATGAATCGTGTCCCATTTACTTTGGGTACAAGATCGATTACATGTGCTTTAATATTTATTTTCCAAATGCCTTGGGGCATTAAGGAGGAAAATGTCTAGAATTGGATATGATTAAAGTGATTAGGCAATTGTCGAGGACAATCTAAGGTTTACCAAAGATTGGTTGCTCAAGGACAGTTGGAAGTATATTGTTAATATTGGAAGGACCATATTGACATAGTCTGAAAAGAGGCAACTCTTGGTCAGAAGTGGTAGTCAAAATGGGAATATAGAGTTGTCTCTATAGATGGAAGCAATCTGTGTAAGATTAGAGAAAAAAATTTAGTGCAAGAAGCATGTTCAAAGCAATGCATACTTTGAACATAAAGGCTTTGTGTCCATGGTGTAGGTCTTCATTGGAATACTCTATAATGTTTGTTTTCAAGTCTTTGTGACTTTGTACACACTCATTGGAAGAGGGTAGTGCATTTAAGTTTAAAATCTAACAGATTTCGATTTGGGAGTGTGAAATTAGAATCATTAAAGTTTGGTCAATTGGTTTATTTCACAAAGTAAGGATCATAGATAAACATAGAGTGCATACTTGGTGTATGGCAAAGCTATTGTATAGGAAAGCATAGTGTACATGCTTGGAGCATGGGATGTCTAGTGTTTTAATTCAAGTATAAAGTTGATAAAACTGAAACAATGAATAATGAGAAATTAGTATGGTGATAAATAGAAGTGGTCTATTTATATTCATAGGGTTTGATACCATATTGGATTCATTTATTCTTGTGTTTCACTTTGCATGTTTTGACTTCCATAATAACTAGGTTATTCTTTCGGAATGACTAAGTTATTTAAACCATCCACAGTTGGTTATATGTTGGAAGTAGATATGAATCAAGACTATCATGGGTTGGCTTGTAGAGGTCCAAGTTAGTGGACAAAGTTGTGCTAGAATGCTCATGAGTGCTCATAAGTTCTGAGTATTGGATTCAACCCGCGCTCATTTGAATCACTTCATGGATTTTATCACGAGTGATCATGAGACGATAATATCTTATATTCTTTAAACCTAGAGATATGAGTTGTTACTATGAGTTGGTTGTACATTGATTGCGCGAAAACGCATTGGTAACTCGATGTTTTAAAACATGTTTTTGTGTATGATTCAACAGGTAGCAGAACAAGCCATATGAGTCGAAGTTTATCCATTCCTTTTACCTTCGGGATAAAAGCGATATCTGTGGGGCCCTCGATGATTTAATGATGACACATGTGAGTGCTTGGCCAAGCTAGGATTGATTTGATTTGTTCAATCAGTCAGTCGTCATAAATTGGAAATCGGGAAACAACAAATGGACAGAGAGAATGATTTACAATCCATATCTCAGTCCATATGATATATCTAGAATGGAGGAATATATGATCCCTTATCTTATGGACAAGTCATTGACAAAGGTCAGAGATCATCGTTAAGGTCAGAGTTCGACGGAAGCTTTTGAGAGCTACGATTGCTAGTTGGTTCTTGAAGCCATACGCAATAATAGTTTTAGACTTATCCAAGTGGGAGACTGTTGGATTAATGTCTAAGTCTATAACTATAATTGGTAAGACTTGACCCGACCCGACATGGTCCATTTGGGTTGCATGACATCATGCATTTGGATAGACTATAATGAGAGAAATAACACTTAAGGTTTGTTAATATATTATAAGTTATAATATATTAATAAGATTATTTAATTAGTATTGATAAAGAATTAATCTAGAATTAATTAAGTGATCAAAAGAAGACTAATTAAATATATGGTTGATTGTATATGGGTTGATTGTGTAAATCATCCATACTTGTATAGTGGGCTAATGCTCCATGGATTATCAAGTTGGGCTAAAACCCATATGATGCTCCATGGTTGCTCCACGGTCTATTTGAACCCATGGATCCAAGGAAAATGGAAAGTCATGACAATTACGGTTTACACTAATTGTAACACTATATAAAGATGATACTCTTGGAAAAATCGGCCACTAAGTGAATATAGAAGGGCTAGCCAATTTTAAGTGATCTATATTTCTCTCAAGGTTATTCCAAAAGCAATTGATGTTGTGTGAGCCATTTGAGGTGTCACACTTGGGGAACTAGGCACTCAAGCTTCTTGAGAACATTCTACACCAAAGAGGTTTGTATACTATCTTCTTATATTCAATGTTTTGTATGCTAGATTAGGATAATACCATGGATGTTCATATTTGCATGTATAATAGAGAAAACATAGACCCAAGGTATTTAGGGTTGCATGTACACTTAGGAGTGTTAGAATGCTCAAAACCCAACAATTAGATCTTGCAGATTTTGATCTAACCGGCGAAGAATATGGCATGATGGTGTCAAATCCCAGAAAATTCATTAAGAAGAAATTCCCAGCCAACAAGAACCGAAACTGGAAGGGAAGTTATAGTGCCGAGAGGATCAAGGAGGAACCGAAGAGGGGGTCAGAGTCCGAAGAGTCAAAGAAGGAAGCTAAAGTTGGAGGAGACTCAGGATTCAATTGTCATTACTGTGGAGGCAAAAATCATTTTGCTAAAGACTGCATGTTGAGAAAGAAAGAAGAAAAGACAAACGAAGAAGATGAGGAAGTGAGCCTCCAGAGAAGATTGGAGGAAATAAAGAAAAGAAAGTCTGCTGTTAATAACTCTACCATGAATGCTTTAATTGTGTAGGGTTCAAATAACAATGATGAGTTTGGTGGTGTGGAGGTCTGATCCACAGATTCTGAGGATGATCAAGTTAGGAAGCGTACTCACGGAAAAACTATGATGGCAAAAGCAGAACAGGCAATGGGGAGATGCTTTGTAATGACCGAGGGTGTGTCCCAAATGAGAGGATACACAACTAATGGGGGAGTTGAAGAAGATAGAGAGTGAGAGGACGGATGTTTTGCTGCCAAGCCTGTTAGTACTCAGATGAACGAATGTGATGAGTTGATCAAAAAGGTACAAAATATTCTTGCTTCTCTAAAAATACCTACTAATAATTATGAAAAGGAATTAAATAATTTAAAGACAAAATTCTAAAGTATAAGTAGCAGTCTCACCCAAACCCGTGTCAAAAATTCTAACCTAACTAATCAAATCAGCAGGATTTCTTCAAAAAGTGAGGAACGAAGAATGTGGATCGAGCAGAAGGAAAAGGAGTTAATTAGATCCAAAGATGATTCTATTTATTTACATAGAGACAATCTTAAACTTCTTAAATAGAGAAATGTTTTCTGTTTAATTGCTAAGAGACTCTATTTTAACATCACTCTATTACATCTTGATTGTGAAATAGGGAAGAAAAGACATCGTATGATTTTACCTTTCCTTGAATTAAAGGACGATGAAATCGATGCCGAAGCATACAACTGTGAAAGTGTCATATCTTTTGACGAAGTGTCTCGAGCGTATAAAATAGGTCTGGACAAAATTGAATCCTACATAAAGTCCAAGGACCACAAGGACATGCTCAAAAATCTGCTAGATGAAAATGATAGATTGAAACTGAGAGCCGAAACTATAAAAAAATTTGACTCCTTGAATGCCAATTTAAGTTCAGAAAACAAAATTGATGCTGAAAATACATCTGAACTTAATGAGGATGACGATATGAGTGAACTTTCTGTAGAAGATTTGGTAGACTGTTCTGAATTAGCCAAAAACGAACCCAAGTCCCATAAGAACCTAATTTTTGAAAACTCTGTTGAGTTTGCTCGTTCCTCTACCGACAAGTCCGAAGTTCTCAAAGCTAAAGTTGTTGTGTACCAAAAGGTTCAGACTACCCCAAATCAAGTCTACACTGTGTCGGGAGTCACTTCACAACAAACTGCCGAGTTAACCGCTATAGTAGAAAATAACAATGCTGGTGGATGTGATGAATTCTTTTGGTCAGCCCCAATAGACAACGCAGACGAGACGAAGGGTCTTTCTCAAAAAACCTCATGGAGAGTGAAAGGTAGATATATACCTGAACCACTAAATGAGCCTACAAAGTACAATGTGTCAAGCACAAGTGGAACCAAACCATCTGTGGATGAACCGATGCAAACCACGAGTGATACTTCTTCAACAAAGAGTGAATGTTGTGCTCATACTTCTAAAAGAATGGCCAACATTCATAGAAATCCAAAACAGGTGGCTGATCGAAAGCATCAACGAAATATGAGATATAAGAAGAATCTCTTCGAAAGAAAGCGATTTTGGAACTCTCAGAATCCTGATTTTGTAAGGATTGAAAGGAAGTCTAAATTGGAAGAAAACTCAAGGAACTAGAAGAACAGTTACGATACCAACCGAAAGGAAGGTTTCGGTCCACCAACAGATAGGAACCGAAAGGGTGGTTTCGGTCCATCTTACTACAACAACCGAAAGAGTGGTTTCGGTCCATCATCCATCAACAACCAAAAGAGCGGTTTCGGTCCGTCATCCTACAACAACCGAAAGGAGAGTTTCGGTCCCTTATCCTATAACAACTGAAAGAGCAGTTTCGGTCCCTCATCCTACAACAACCGAAAGGAGAGTTTCGGTCCTTCATCCCATGACAAACGAAATAGCAATTTCAGTCATCATGCCTGCAAGTTTAATCATCAAAACCAAGAATCTAATGTCTCTCCTAAATCCAAATCTCTAAATTCCAGTCCTTCAGTCAAAAACCCTAGTCCTCCTAAGTTAAAAAAAATTAAAGTGTTCACCATTAAAAGAAAAGATGAAACAACTTTAGTTAAACGCACATATATGGTTGATATTTCTCTTACTATTCCATGTCCTGTAAAAGGCTCACAAGGACCCAAGAAACTTTGGGTTCCTAAATCTGCTTAATTTTTTGCAGGTTATACGTGACGAGCAGTTTGACAAAGAATGGTACATCGATAGTGGCTGCTCGCGTCAAAGATGGTGGTATTGTAAAGTACGGCAACAACTCTTTTGGAACTATTAAAGGCTATGGAATGATCACTAATGGCGATTTCTCCATAAGGAAGGTTGCATATGTTGAAGGGCTCCAACACAACCTCATCAGTGTATCATAGCTGGTCGTTCGTACCAGATTAAAAGTATCATTCGACGATGAAGGCTCAGAAATTGTCAAGAAGAGATCAAACAACATTCTGTTGAAATCAAAGCGAAAAGGGGAAATGCATCCCCTGAACCTCAATCCGATAAGAGGTAAACCAGCAATATGTTTACTCACAAAGGCTCACTCTGATGAAAGCTGGTTATGGCATAGGAGGCTTTCTCATCTAAACATCAAGGAAATCAACAAATTGGTCTTAGGTGATCATGTTCGAGGGCTGCTAGTTCTAAAATTTGATAAAGAACATCTCTGTGCAACATGTGAAATGGGAAAGCAGAGTCGGTAGAGTCATCCTTCTATTATCAACACTAAGTTAATAGAACCATTGGAGTTACTGCATATTGATCTATGTGGTCCATCATCAATCGAAAGCATTAGGGGAAACAAATATATTATGGTATAGTAGATGATTTCTCAAGGTTCACATGGACCTTCTTTCTCAATAAAAAGTATGAAGCTACTCCAAAGCTCAAGCTCTTCATTAAACAGATAGAAACGCAAATAAGAAAGGTAGTTCGTAATATAAGGAGCGACAATGGCCTGGAATTCAAAAACAAAGATTTTGAAAGTTTTCTTGCTGAAAAGGGGACAACTCACAATTTTTCAGCCCCCTATACTCCACAGCAAAACGGCATTGTTGAAAGGAGAAATCGATCCCTGTGTGAAGCTGCTCGCACCATGTTATGCTTCACGTCCTTGCCATTATATTTCTGGGCTGATGCAATTGCAGCTCCATGTTATACTCAGAAATCGATCATATTTGAATAAACGGTTCACAATTACACCTTACGAGATCCGGAACAATTGAAAATGTAACAGCCAGGAATTCCAGGTAGTGTTATATTTATGATTTTGGGTGTTTTAAGAGGGGACTCGGCGAGTTGGAGCTCAGACTCGCCGAGTAGGATCGCGGATCTGGTCGCGGGTTCGCGACTGGACTCGGCGAGTCCGGATATGGACTCGGCGAGTCCGCGCTGTTTAGCAAAACCCTAACTTTCCAGGTTTGGGACATATATAAGGGGCCTTATGGCTGTTATTGTTCACCCCAGCCCTTTGAGTGAAACCCTAATTCGATTGTGCGCATCTGGAGCAAGGTAGAAGACCATTATTGATCTTGGAAGTGTTATTTTGCAAGGAAGAGGAGGCTTGGTTAAGGGAACAACAGGAGAAGCTATATTCTGAGAGTTGGGGACACAGAGCAACGTTATTCAGGTAATATTTTCGAGTTGTTCCCTTCTATGTTGATGTGTATATGGATTTAGGGTTTATTGAACCCTTTTGTGGCTAGATTGAGTGTTTCCTTAGTCCCCCATGCGATTGGAACCCTATATTGGGACCCTTGGAAGTCCAGAGTGTCCCATGCCTGAGCTTTTCGGGAATCAATGGAGGTTTTGGATTGGAATCCTTATACCTTAGGTCAAAACGTCAATTATGAGTCATGGGGTGTATTATGAGCACCGAAATAAGGACTTTACGTGATGGACCAGTCTAGGAAGGCCAGACCTATGAATTGCCGGAGCAGATCTGACCTTAGAAAGCAGTTTGAGCGGTTGCATGGCATGGACTCGCCGAGTCCGATGAACAGACTCGGCGAGTAGCTTGAAGATTGCCTTAGAATGGTCCTGTCCGGGTTATGGGTTGGATCGGTGAGTCAGGGCGAGTTAGAGAGTGTTAACAGGTGGTCTGAGTCGAACTGGGACTCGCCGAGTTGTTCTTCAGACTCGGCGAGTTGAGTCGGGGTGGCCCCGCGATTCTTCCAGGAGGAACTCGTCGAGTCAGGGGAGATACTCGACGTGTAGAAAGGGAATCTTATAGAATTGGGGAGGACGTCTAGACTCGCCGAGTCGCCCTAGCGCTCGCCGAGTCTGGTCAAAGTTGACCGTTGACCGTTGACCAGAGTGGACCTGTGTTGACTTCTTAGGGATAGTCAACATTAGAGATATAAAGTGTTAACTAGGGACATATAATGTTATAGGAGGATTAGAGCTCGGAGAATCGGGCACGAGGGATTCCCAGGGTTGTGAGATATCGAGACACGCGAGGTGAGTCTTCTCACTATACTTTACCTTGAGTATGTAACCAGAGTTATGTGACAGAGTATTTGTATGCTATGTATGATATGTGTTGTACTGCATTCTTCTATGTGATTTATGTTGTGCCTGTTTGCAGAGTTGGAACCGAAGGGCTCCTAGAGTTAGAACCTAAGGGTTCACAGAGTTGGGTGCACGGACCCATAGAGTTATAGCCTCGAGTGGCTTATATGTGTTATATGTGTGGTATTTTGGGGAACTCACTAAGCTTCGTGCTTATAGTGTTTGTGTTATGTTGTTTGAGGTTTCTTTCAGTATCACGGGACGGCATCGGCTTGATTGTACACACCAGAGAAGGAGTCATGATTTGGAGGATCCTGGTTTTCTATATAAGTGAAAATAGAGTTCCGTTTTGTAATTCGATTATGAATGAGATTTTTAAACAAGTATATTTAAT
This sequence comes from Lactuca serriola, assembly GCF_051521515.1. Taxonomy (NCBI): domain Eukaryota; kingdom Viridiplantae; phylum Streptophyta; class Magnoliopsida; order Asterales; family Asteraceae; genus Lactuca; species Lactuca serriola. The sequence goes on along the minus strand of NC_136415.1, from coordinate 337,696,867 downwards.
AATAAAATGATTATCTTAAACGAAAATTTGTTTTGAAATTTACGGTGTTACAAATTGGTATCAGAGCCTTGGTTTGAGGGATTCAGATGCGCCTTCGGGTAAATCTGGACTCAAACTGAGGAAGTAAGAAAAGTTTTCAAATAAATAGTTTTCTAAAAGTGAATAAGAGTTCAAAGAGAAAACAAGAAAGAGCAGTGTGTACAATCAGCCAGAGCCCGAACGGTGATTCCCAGAATACCCTTACCTTTGTGTTATGAGATATTTATGATGCATTTTATGAGATATTATTGCATGCTAGAGACAGGCTAGGTATTTCATATCTTAGGACTAGAGTGGCCTAATTTGTGATGCCTTAGCCTAGGACTTGTTGTTATATGTGTTATGCTTTTGAGTATGTGATGAGTGAGAGTATCCAGTTAGAACCCATGAGGGGTAGAGTTACAGAGTTCAGTGGTACTTCCGAGGATGAGCCAAGAAGGTGGAGTTATCACAGAGAGGGAGTCCTATGTATACTTCGATGTTCGAATGCTGCTTGCTTTGTGCTTTGTGGAACTCTCGATGATGGGAGTCAGCTACCAAGTGAATATGACGATATTCAGGAGGTAGATGGCTGGCATCATTAGGAGCTCTTCAGCAGCTGATAGCAAAGAAGTGGGAGGACAACGGAAGAGCCTAGGGAGTAAACCTAGCCAGATGAGTGCGCTGGTAGAGTAGAGAATTTCGCTGGGGAGCGAGCACGCGCGATGGGATTGGTGAAAGAGCAGGTCGAGCAGCTACTTAGGAGCTCTGGGATGGTCCGTGTGGAAAGTATGGGTAGATGTGGCAGGTAGTATGGGCCCGTACTACTGAAAGCAGAGGACCCATACTTGATACAGGGAGTATTCTGAAGGTCCTAAGGAGCGGATTGAGGAGTGATGTTATGGTTCGAGTACCATACATCGGAGCGGATTGAGGAGTGATGTTATGGTCCGGGTACCATACATCGGAGCGGATTGGGGAGTGATGTTATGGTTAGGGTACCATACACCGGAGCATATTGAGAAGAGAGGTCATGGAATGAGTACCATGGTTTGTAGTGAATGACGCTTGTGGTTCTCCGATTATCCGGTCATGATTAAGTTCGAAGAGGCGTCCCTTGAGAGGGAGATCGAGAGCCCCTCAGAGTATTTTAGTAAGGAGTCAGCGAGAAGGGAGAATTTCGATCTGGGTTGAGCGATCAGTCGATAAAGGAGATGTCACCTTCTATGATCTGGGAGGTACTGATTATGTTCGTGTGCAAAATATGAGAAGCATGATGTTTTAGTTTTGGGTTTGGGGGTAAACCCTGCAGGTCGTCATTGACGATGATTTCCCACCAGAGTATCAGGTAGCATGTGTGCTGCGAAGCAGTGATTTATCATGAGCAGATAGTCAGTTGGGACTGAGATAGTCGAGGACCACACTACACCTATTCGAGTATAGTAGGATGGATTGTAGTGGTATCAGTGGGGAGTTCAGCCGAGTCTAGCAGTGCAGAAAGTTTTTCTATCTATGTTGGGTGTTGAATATGGGAGTGGGTCCCTGTTCTTAGGATGATCCCGGTGTTGGAGCATTGGTTGATGAGTTGAGGCGAGGGGTACGATGATTTTGTGGTTCGGTCTATGAGCCAAGGATGTTATTGAGCAGTTGAGTTGTTTGGTACTAGATTGGTACGAGATTTGGAACGACTAGAGGCAGTCGTGACGAGAAGTTCTTAAGGAATTCATCAGAGGTTCAGAGTATATGAGGTTGATTGATTTCCTTAAGGGGGGATTATCGGGCGTTGTGTAGCACTTTCCGGGGGCAGGTGCGATTTTGTTGGTAAAAATAGTTATGGGTTGGTTGTGTGTTATTTGGTGATGGTTCGAACCCTAAGTGGGGGAGAACCGGGTGCAGTATGTAAGAAAGCAGAGATTTGTCAAGGGTAGTTATAAGTGGAGTATAAAGATATGCTGTAAGAAATCATGAGACCAAAGATGTCGGTGATCGAGGAAAGGGGTCAGAGTGAGTTAATCCGGGAAGTACTTGATGAGAAGGATGAATGTCTCCACGACAGGTGTTTGGTGTTGTTGCAAGTAGATAGAGAATGATTAGGCAGCCAACTCCCGGGTCGGTATGTGTATCCTTGTTTGGATTTTGAGTGGTGGAAAATGGGTTCGGAGAATTATCAGCGTATTTAGTAGCGTTAGCGTTTTCTTGTATTCCAATTGAGAAATTGGATACACCGAGATTGCAATTTGGAAAATGCAGATCTAATTTTGGGGTTCAGAGGAAATATATTATTGTGTCTATATGATGCTTGGGGCAGGAGATCAGTGGTTGTGGCAGGATCTTGTGATGTTCTGTTGGGGTATTCTGAGATATCCGGGTATGATATCTTTATTTCGGAGTTACTCGTGAATCTTGAATTGAATCGACTTGTGGTATATCAAGTATCTATGGATCTAGTGGGAGCCCTTCGAGTATGGGCATTCAGGGAGATTATTTGAGAGAGTGGATTTTCGCAAGGGTGGGCATTTGTTATGTTGATTGCCTCCAGAGTCTGTGATGGATATTCGAGTCAAGTATGGGTAGCCACTGATGATAGACTGCGGAGCACGAGCTAGTGGAGTCAGAGGGTGTTGTGATACTGCGGGGAGCCATAGTACTCACTAGTCAGAGGGTGTTGTGATACTGCGGGGAGTCGCAGTACTCACTAGTCAGAGGGTGTTGTGATACTGCGGGGAGCCGTAGTACTCACTAGTCAGAGGGTGTGTGATACTGCGGGGAGCCGTAGTACTCACTAGTCAGAGGGTGTTGTGATACTGCGGGGAGCCATAGTACTCACTATTCAGAGGGTATTGTGATACTGCGTGGAGTCGCAATACTCACTAGATGGCAAGAGAATGTGATGTTGGAATGTTTTCCGAGCAGTGTATGATGTGGAAGAGTTTTGGGTTTGAGTAGCCCTAGTATTGAGTCTTTGGAGCCTGGATGTTGAATCGGGGGCGAGACGGAAGTCTCCGTCTCTGTCGGGAGATGCGGTGAGATGCGCAAGGGATATGCGCAGCAGAAACCGGAGATCAAAGCTGAGACGATCCTCGATTGGATCGTATTCTTCTCGCATGAGGAAAAGAGGATTTCGTGACTTGCGTGTCACTGGGCAAGGAGAGTGGTCACGGGGAAAAGGTTAGTGAGATGTTTGGATCATGTTATGGGTGACCTTTGGAGGCTCAGCTGTGGAGTCAAAAGCTAACCTGGTGCTCAGTCTCGAAGAGGGATATGAGAAATCAGCTAGAGCTTATCATGAGGTTGTCGGAGGACACTCCAGAGCGAGTGAGCGATTCAGACGCTCGAAGTCATGCTTCGGGCATGTGTATTAGATTTCGGAGGAAGCCGCGGCACGTAATTATCCCTGGTTTAGTTGTCCTATATCAACAGCCGTCATTAGTGCATTGGTATGCTGCCCTTTGACCTGTTGTATAGGAAGTGGTGTCGGACCCTCATTTACTGAGGAGAGGTAACGCATGGACCCGAGAGTCCTTGCGAGCAGATCCAGAGCGTGTGCGATACATGGTGTAGTGACAAGGTTGTCAAGTGGATTTCCCTAGGTAAGGGAAGAGAAAGGTATGTAACCCCAAGGGGGGAAAGTGTTGGTTCACGGAAGTGAAGGTAGTAGTGCGAATGGATGATTTAGAGTATGAGGGTTGAACGTTGTGTCTGTTACAGTGGTATGGAATGACATCATGATGAGATGTCTGCTGAGGACGCAGAAGGGATTCCGCGGGTGTAGAGCCAGGAGGCCCGGAAGGGATCCAGGGAGAGAATCCTGGACTCTCAATGTGATTCTGATCAGGGTATTGGGTATGTATCAGTGGTTCATCCTGGGGGGGGGGGGATATTTGAGGATATCATCAGTGTATCGGGTCTTCCAACCTGTGGGTGTTGGGGCTAGTTCAACATGTGTATGTGATTGCAAGAGGAGAACTCGTGAGAGTTGCTCTGAGAGTGAGAATGGGTCTCTCAGTCGTTCCGGAATGGATAAAGTGGGCTTTGGATCGGGGATCCGGTGGTTCATGGTTTCCTAACCCTTATGGCTCGAGTGATCGTTAAGATTTAGAGCAGAGTTGCATCTTGGGTAATTCTCGGTTACAGAGAGTGATGGGCAGTACAGAGATCGTGCTTCAGTCGACAGAGCAGATTCAGCAGGTTAGACAGAGGTTATTGACCGCCCAGAGCCGACAGAAAAGTTATGCAGACAGACGCTGGTCCGAGCTTGAGTTTCAGGTCGGCGAATTCGTACTCCTGAAGGTCTCTCCTTGGAAAGGAGTGATTCGATTCAGGAAGAGGGGCAAGTTGGGGCCCCGGTATATTGGGCCTTTTCGTGTGATTGCGAGGGTAGGACGGGTGGCCTACCGTTTGGAGTTGCCAACGGAATTGAGACAGATCCACGACACTTTTCATGTGTCGCAATTGAGAAAGTGTATAGCCGATGAGTCGGCAGTAGTTCAATTAGAGGACATTCAGGTGGATGCGAGCCTGAATTATGCCGAGAGACCAGTGGCCATCAGAGATCAGAAGATCAAGGTTCTGAGGAATAAGGAGATACCTCTGGTGTTAGTTCAGTGGCAGCACCGGAAGGGATCGGAAATGACCTGGGAGCCGGAGCGTGAGATGCGGGAGCAGCATCCAGAGCTATTTTCAGAGTGAGACTTCGAGGGCGAAGTCTAGTCCTAGTGGGGGAGAGTTGTAACAGCCCGGAATTCCAGGTAGTGTTATATTTATGATTTTGGGTGTTTTAAGAGGGGACTCGGCGAGTTGGAGCTTAGACTCGCCGAGTAGGATCGCGGATCTAGTCGCGGGTTCGCGACTGGACTCGGTGAGTCCGCGCTGTTTAGCAAAACCCTAACTTTCCAGGTTTGGGACATATATAAGGGGCCTTATGTTGGATTAATGTCTAAGTCCATAACTATATCTTGTATGTACTTGACCCGACCCGGCATGGTCCATTTGGGTTGCACTTCACCGACACAATTTATATGGATAATCTTTTGAGAATAGTATGTTTATGATTAATATTAATATATTATAAGTTCTAATATATTAATATGGAATCATATTATTTAATTAGTATTGATCAAGAATTAATTTATAATTAATTAAGTGATCAAAAGGAACTAATTAAATATGGACTCTTATATATATGGAATGGGCCAAGTTCATTTAGGTTGGGCTAAGCTTTCATGGATAGTCCATGGAGTGTTTAACCCATGGATCCTAGGAAATGAAAGGTCATGGGTATTAGGGTTTAACCCTAATCCTCCATACTATATAAATATGTCTTTGGTTGGTGAAATTGGCACTAGTGTGGATACACTAAAGAAGGGCTAGCCAATTTCACTAGATAGAACCAAGTAATCATATTCTCTAAAGTATTCCAAGGTGTCTTGGTGATTTGTGATTCCACTTGAGGCTTCCACACTATTGGGGCTAAGCTCTTAAAGCTTGAAGACATCAAGCTGCATCAAAAGGTATGTCTTCTAACTAGTACTTTGTAGATTAAGAACATCATAATATGCTAGTTAGGATTAAAGCCTTGGAAAGTTCTTATTTACATGTATAATAGAGAAAACATAGATCCAAGGTTTATAGGGTTGCATGTACACCATAGGAGTGTTAGAATGCTCAAAACCCAACAGTGGTATCAGAGCCACGGGTTGTTTTCTGTTATATTGAAGCAAATATTTTATTTTCAAAGTTGAAAAAAAAAGGAAAAAAAAAACATGAAGTTTGTCAAATTTTAAGATAATTACTTGTTCTTGTGAAAAACTAATTATTTGTAAAATTTGAATAATTTGCTTTATGAGTTGAATTAGGTCAAATTTAATAAAAGATAAAATAATATGATTATTTTATTAGTTTTAAAAGTTTGATCTAAAAAGTTTTATTTTTTGAAACCTCCATAAGTTATGGATATGAAAAGGTTTTAAAAAAAAATTGATTCAAAGTTTTTATGGAGTAACAAAAGTTGGTTTTAATCCAAATTAATCTAAGAATTGATTCTAAAATGTGTTTTTGTAATTTGTCCTCAAGTTATATGAAAAGTCACATTTAAGAATCATAAAACTCATAAAAATTGGCAAAGGTTACAAAAATGAAGAGTCTAGTTCTAATTAAATGGTTTTATGACTCCATAACTTGTCCTCAAGTTATGGAGGACCAAGAGTCTCTTCATTTAATAAAATAAAATAAAATAAAAAAGGTGTAACCTTAATTAATTCCATAAGTTATAAAATAAAGAAAAGTTAATTCTTTTATTAGTTTAAAGTCTTCCATAACTTGTCCTCAAGTTATGGAACTTGAAGAGTTTTTGGATTAAAACTACTTTAAACACATAAGTTATGGAATTAATTAGTTTTGAATAGTTTCAAAACTTGCCCTCAAGTTTTGGAATTTGTAAAGTTTTCTCTTATGAATACTTTAATTCCAAGTTAGCCCTTAGAATTTTAAAAGTTAAAATTCAACCCTTATACTTTATAATATTATAAGTTAATAATATATATATGTATATGAGTAAAGTCAGTCTTACCGCTAGTACGCCTCGTTCACGAAGCCGGTCTATAAGGTGGGTATAAGGTTGTTGCCTATAAAATGGCAACTTAATGGGTGTCCACTCTCACCCACCGCTTGCTTGACTGGTGGAGGGTCGTTAGCCGAACGGGTTTGACAGGACTAGAATTCTCCCTTCATTAAAAGTATTAATGATAATACTAAGTAACTAAACTCTTAATAATACCCAATCTTAGTTACTTAGAAAAAATGTGAATAAGGTGCTAACCCATGAAATTACACTTTACACTTTGTCTAAGTCGTTAGTGGAGCATGTGTGGTTAACCGGCACACTAACTTGGACTTAACAAGGTAGGTAAAGGGTGACTTAATATTTATCATAGTATCGATGGAGCATGTGTGGTTAACCGGCACATCGATTGAGGGGTAATTTAATAAGGGTACCAAGTGATTTGCATGGTTACTTCACACCTTGTTTTGTGATCCTCGGCATCCCAGTCACAAAACCTGAAGGGCACACTAGAGATTGAAACATGCCTTTGAACAGTTCAATGAATCTCAAAGATCTAGGAGTTTCAAAACCATTTAAAACCTAATAATACATTTCGTTTATCTTGGTGGAAATTGGTGAATCGTCATTCACCTACCTTCAAATATTTTATAGCTTGGATTACGACATCCCTCTTCTGAGTTATAAAATAGTTTGTTGGGTCCTAGCGTTAATATTTCATATTGGGTGTCATATTAAGGACTTTAAAATCAACTATCTTGAATATCTCCCAAAAGATGTCTGGTTTAGACATATATGATCTTTCCAAATCTCTTGAAACAAGCTTTCCTAAATGAAGATGATGTCCCATGGAAATCATACTTCTTTCGCCTCCTCCAATTATTCTTCCCAACCCACAAGTTCTTGAAAAGTTTAAGGTTACTCAAGCCCTATTGGCAAGGCAAGGTCTAGGTATGGTCACATCTTGGAGATGTAGTCACATATTGACAAGCCGGAAGAGTTGGGTGTCAAAGTCTTGAGAAAGTTGGTGGTTCAATCACTTTCTAAGTCACATAGTCAGTTCCTTTGGGACACCTATGAAACAGACTATGACAAGACCCTTAATGATCTTATCTATTTGCTAAGATCAACTTCCTAAAACTTTATGGACATTGACAATGATGACATTGGATATCCAGTAAAGCATTCTCTTCCCAATGGAAAGGGATCGGCCATAGTCAACTCGGTTGACCAAATGGTAAAGAGAAAAACTAAGTCTGTGATAGTCTCGTGTACCATTATCAAAGGGTCCATACGTTTATATTGCCAAGGGAAGGGGCATTGGTTGCGAAGCTGCCAAATTTACCTAAGGATGTTAAAGTCAATAAGTTTGACTCTACTTCAGGTAAAGACCACTATCTAACTCTGTTAAGTTTCTATTCTGAGATTCCTGATACATGATGTGACTGGGTCACATGGTGATGTTTTAAGAATCAAAGAAAAGTGAAGAAACTTAAAGAAAGAATATGCTGAATCTGATGGCGTAGATGGATTTCTATCGCATAGTTTGAAGATCGGATTCTTGAGCAACTTCTTAGGAGTTATGAGATATTGCTTAGGAATAGATAACAACAAGTTTTCATATGGATTGTAAGGATAAGTTTTTCCACAAAGTTTTAAAATAAAAGAAAATTTTTTTGATTTTATTTATTTTAAAATATCCTTACAATGGCTTTTGAGGAAAAATTGTTGCTTATATGATTCCATTAAGAGCAAGAGTGGAAATATGAAGTTGATTCTTTCATTTGTGGTAATGTCTATGTTTACCAAATAAGGAAAGATTCTCATCACCCAAGTTTCATTTGGACCGGGACTTGGAATCATGCAAGTTATATAGCATGATGAATGAGAACTTTCAAGTTTTGGAAAAATTAAAACTAATTACTGGTTCACATGGATGTGTGAGTCAAGTGAAGGACTAAAGGATCGAGTACACAGTCTTGTGCACTGATTAAGTCCACCACAAAAGATTGATAAGATTATTCGTCATAGTTTACTAAAGCTCAGTAAATATGATTATACTTACAAGCTTAAGTGTAACTCTGAGACATTGGAAAAGGTTCAAATGTATGGCAGGGCGAATAAGAAGAATCAAATTAGGCAGAAGGATAAAAGTTTCTCATATCTGAAAAGATGGGAGAGTACTTTAGTATCAGTTTTGTGATCATCTTAATGATTAAGAAACCATATCAAAATTAGTTCTCTAAGGAAATCTTAGTGCATTCTTATGACTAAGAAGAGGAACTTGAATTGTTGAAATGGTTAAATCAAGAAGATGAGTCATACTTCGTTCCAATACAAGTCTTAGAGTCATATTCCAAGATTGTCATTTGAGTGACATGTCTTAAAGAAGGTTTAAAACACTTGTCAAATGTAAGAGTAAAAGTTTTCTACTCTTGTACATTTGAAATTGGTAAGTTGTGATGTTTTGGATAAAACAAAGACCAACTTAGGCTAATTGGGTAAAGTGTTTTTCTTGATTAGAATCCGCATTATCTCTTGGATGTTTGACAAGGGAGTCTTATATGTCAAGAGGACAGTGGGAGTCTTAAAGGTCTTGAAAGTCTCAAGAAATAATCAAGAATAAAACCTGAAGTTCTTCACTAGCACACGACTTGAGGTTTATAACCTATCGTGTTGACATATCTGTGCCCATTCCAGTTAAAGTTGGCTTTGCATATGAGTTCTTAGAGTTCTCAGTTTGTTGCATAACAACTTGGAAGCAATGGCAGGCCCTTGAGCTGCCAGGTGGCAAGAAGTTAAGATTGAGTTCAATCCATATGGTTTTGGATTTGTCATTATCTTTGTCTTGTGATTATGGTTTGACAAATTCATATGGGTAGGAACTCATACACCATATAAATCTAAGTGTCATAAGGTTTCTCTCCGATTCATGAAAATGATGGTGAGGAAACGCTTTCACTAAGTAGATTTTACGAAGATATCAATTGTGTTATTTGCATTTTCAAAAGTCGTTAGTGGAGCGCGTGTGGTTAACCGGCACACTAACATGGACTTGTGAGAAATGGCAAATGCCTAAGCAATTGAGACCATGATTACGGTATCCCTTTTCATGGTTCTTGAAATTGCTTAGACACACAGGTGAGCTATCTACGGAAAGGGTGTGTGAATCTAAATTTCAGACTGTCCAGCTGATTTCTGAGTACATGTCAAAGCTAGTGGGAGCATAAGTGTTATGCTAATAATCATCATGTTAGTGGGAGCATGATAATTATGATAAGTATTGCAAGTTAGCAATGTTAATTATAGAAAACAAAAGTTTCAATTGGGAAAAAGTTGTTTTGCTATAATTAAGGGAGAGGAAATTATGCTTCATCTTAAATCTATAAGCTTAGATCGTGAGGTTTTAATCATTTAGTCAAGGATATATATGAATTTCATGTTGGAATGGCTCAACATAAGGAAATTCTATATATGGGTCCATTATTTGCGTTCTAAAATTCGATTATGATTACGGCATCCCTTTTCATAATCTGAATTATGAGAACTTGGCAAATTGAAATGGAAATATTATAGCAAAAGACTGGTTTCGTCTTTATGTAAGACATCATGAATCGTGTCCCATATGCTTCGGATATAGGATCGATTACATGTGCTATATTCATCCGTTCTAAAATTTTCCAAAATGCCTGGGGCATTAAGAAGGGAAAAGGTTTAGAACTGGATATGACTAAAAGGATTAAACAACTGTCGAGGACAATCTAAGGTTTACCAAAGATTGGTTACTCAAGGACAATTGGAAGTATAGTGATAATTCTGGAAGGACCATATTAACATAATCTGTAAGGAGGCAACTCTTGTTCAGAAGTGATAGTCAAAATGGAATCTGGAAATGTTTCAAAGTTAGAATTTTCAATCTGTGTAAGATTAAGGAAACTTAATGCAAGAAGGATATTTCAAGGAGTTGATCTCCTTTGGAATACTCTGTAATGATTGTTGCCAAGTCTTTGTGACTTTGTGCATAATCGTTACAAGAGGATCAATGCATATAAGTTTAGAATCTAACAGATTTCTGTAAATGGCATGAATTTGGAATTCTTGCATTTGCAGTAAGGATTTGGGAGTGTGAAAAGAGAATCATTGAAGTTATGTTCAATTGATCTAGTTCACAAAATAAAGATCATAGACAAACATAGTATGCATACTTGATGTGTGGCATGACTAGTGTTTAAGAAAACATAGTGTACATGCTTGGAGCATGGGACAACTATTGTTTTAAATTCAAGAATAAAGTTGATAGCTGAAACAGTATACAATGAATAATGTGTAATCATATGGTGATAAATAAAAGGTGTTTTATTTATGTTCAAAGGGTTGATACCATATTGGATTCAATTATTATTGTGTTTTATTTTTCATGTTTTGACTTCCCGAATAAACTGGGTTATTCTTCCTGAATGACTAAGTTATTCAAACATCCACAGTCGGTCATATGTTGGAAGTAGATATGAATTAAGACTGTCATGGGTTGGCTTGTAGAGGTCTAAGGTGTTGGACAAAGGGCTACAACACTCATGAGTGCTCATAAGTTCTGAGTATTGGATTCAACCCGCGCTCATTGGAATCACTTCATGGATTTTATCACGAGTGATCATGAGACGATAATATCTTATATTCTTCAAACCTAGAGATATGAGTTGTTACTATGAGTTGATAGTACATTGATTGCACGAAAACGCATTTGGTAACTCGGTGCTATAAAACGTGCCTTTGTGTATGATTCAACAAGTAGTAGAACAAGCCATATGAGTCGAAGTTTATCCGTTCCTTTTACCTTCGGGATAAAAGCGATATATGTGGGCCCCTCGATGATTTGATGATGACAAATGGAAGTGCTCGGCTGGGCCAGGACTGATTTGATTTGTTCAATTAGTCAGTCGTCATAAATCAGAAATCGGGAAACAACAAATGGACAGAGAGAATGATTATAATCCATGTCTCAGTCCATATGATATCTAGAATGGAGGAATATATGATCCCTTATCTAATGGACAAGTTCGTTGACAAGATCAGAGTTCGACAGCAACTTTAAGAGCTACGATTGCCAGTTAGGTTTGAAGTCATACGCAATAATAGTTTTAGACTTATCCAAGTGGGAGACTGTTGGATTAATGTCTAAGTCCATAACTATATCTTGTATGTACTTGACCCGACCCGGCATGGTCCATTTGGGTTGCACTTCACCGACACAATTTATATGGATAATCTTTTGAGAATAGTATGTTTATGATTAATATTAATATATTATAAGTTCTAATATATTAATATGGAATCATATTATTTAATTAGTATTGATCAAGAATTAATTTATAATTAATTAAGTGATCAAAAGGAACTAATTAAATATGGACTCTTATATATATGGAATGGGCCAAGTTCATTTAGGTTGGGCTAAGCTTTCATGGATAGTCCATGGAGTGTTTAACCCATGGATCCTAGGAAATGAAAGGTCATGGGTATTAGGGTTTAACCCTAATCCTCCATACTATATAAAGATGTCTTTGGTTGGTGAAATTGGCACTAGTGTGGATACACTAAAGAAGGGCTAGCCAATTTTACTAGAGAGAACCAAGTAATCATATTCTCTAATGTATTCCAAGGTGTCTTGGTGATTTGTGATTCCACTTGAGGCTTCCACACTATTGGGGCTAAGCTCTTAAAGCTTGAAGACATCAAGCTACATCAAAAGGTATGCCTTCTAACTAGTACTTTGTAGATTAAGAACATCATAATATGCTAGTTAGGATTAAAGCCTTGGAAAGTTCTTATTTACATGTATAATAGAGAAAACATAGATCCAAGGTTTATAGGGTTGCATGTACACCATAGGAGTGTTAGAATGCTCAAAACCCAACACCTTATGGTCGTCATTGTTCACCCCAGCCCTTTGAGTGAAACCCTAATTCGATTGTGAGCATCTGGAGCAAGGTAGAAGACCATTATTAATCTTGGAAGTGTTATTTTGCAAGGAAGAGGAGGCTTGGTTAAGGGAACAACAGGAGAAGCTATATTCTGAGAGTTGGGGACACAGAGCAACGTTATTCAGGTAATATTTTCGAGTTGTTCCCTTCTATGTTGATGTGTATATGGATTTAGGGTTTATTGAACCCTTTTGTGGCTAGATTGAGTGTTTCCTTAGTCCCCCATGCGATTGGAACCCTATATTGGGACCCTTGGAAGTCCAGAGTGTCCCATGCCTGAGCTTTTCGGGAATCAAAGGAGGTTTTGGATTGGAATCCTTATGCCTTAGGTTAAAATGTCAATTATGAGTCATGGGGTGTATTATGAGCACCGAAATAAGGACTTTACGTGATGGACCAGTCTAGGAAGGCCAAACCTATGAATTGTCGGAACAGATCTGACCTTAGAAAGCAGTTTGAGCGGTTGCATGGCATGGACTCGCCGAGTCCGATGAACAGACTCGGCGAGTAGCTTGAAGATTGCCTTAGAATGGTCCTGTCCGGGTTATGGGTTGGATCGGTGAGTCAGGGCGAGTTAGAGAGGGTTAACAGGTGGTCTGAGTCGAACTGGGACTCGCCGAGTTGTTCTTCAGACTCGGCGAGTTGAGTCGGTGTGGCTCCGCGATTCTTCCAGGAGGAACTCGTCGAGTCAGGGGAGATACTCGACGTGTAGAAAGGGAATGTTAGAGAATTGGGGAGGACGTCTAGACTCGCCGAGTCGCCATAGCGCTCGCCGAGTCCGGTCAAAGTTGACCGTTGACCGTTGACCAGAGTGGACCTGTGTTGACTTCTTAGGGATAGTCAACATTAGAGATATAAAGTGTTAACTAGGGACATATAATGTTATAGGAGGATTAGAGCTCGGAGAATCGGGCACGAGGGATTCCCAGGGTTGTGAGATATCGAGACACGCGAGGTGAGTCTTCTCACTATACTTTACCTTGAGTATGTAACCAGAGTTATGTGACAGAGTATTTGTATGCTATGTATGATATGTGTTGTACTGCATTCTTCTATGTGATTTATGCTGTGCCTGTTTGCAGAGTTGGAACCGAAGGGCTCCTAGAGTTAGAACCTAAGGGTTCACAGAGTTGGGTGCACGGACCCATAGAGTTATAGCCTCGAGTGGCTTATATGTGTTATATGTGTGGTATTTTGGGGAACTCACTAAGCTTCGTGCTTACAGTGTTTGTGTTACGTTGTTTCAGGTTTCTTTCAGTATCACGGGACGGCATCGGCTTGATTGTACACACCAGAGAAGAAGTCATGATTTGGAGGATCCTGGTTTTCTATATAAGTGAAAATAGAGTTCCGTTTTGTAATTCGATTATGAATGAGATTTTTAAACAAGTATATTTAATAATAAAATGATTATCTTAAACGAAAATTTGTTTTGAAATTTACGGTGTTACAGAAAACCAAACGTGAAATTCTTTCATGTGTTCGGTTCAAGATGCTTCGTTTTCAACTCCAAAGAGAATCAAAACAAGTTCGATGCTAAGACGGATGAAGGAATTTTCTTAGGCTACTCCCTGAACTCCAAGGCATATAGAGTTCTCAATAAACGCTCGAAGAAAATTGAAGAAACATACTATGTCACTTTTGACGATAGTTATGTTAAGAAGTTAAAAGCAACAAAAGATGCATTCCAAGACATATTTCCAAAGAACGGTCAGGTTACCATCTCCATCTCGAATCTTTTTGACCAATTCATGCTCTTGTTTGATGAGCCTCAAAAGGCGATTGACTCTGAATCAACTACAAAAGACAACAAAGTTGATAATCTGAAACAAGTTATAGACGATGCTACTAAGAAGATGGCTGAAGATCCATACAAAGGAACCGAAAGTGCAGACACAAGCGAACCTTCTGGTGAACATCCTACTATCGAGGGGGAGGGTTCCTCTCCTCATCATGATCAAGGTTCTTCATTCCACGGGGAGATCTCATCGCCAAGTACAACAAGCTCTACTTAACTTCCGACCAATGAAGGGGATACAAATGCTAGTCCTGAACAGGAATCATTCTTCGAGGGGGAGAACACAATTGGTGAAGATGACATTTTGTCTAAACTCGAAGAAGAAATCAATGCTGAATTGGATCCTTTCTCTGATCCAAAGTTTCCTCCCCTTGTCAAATGGACCAAAGATCACCCTCAAACTCAAATTATTGGGGAATCCTTAGAAAAGGTGTTAACTCACTCTCAAATCAAAGCGAAACAGGCTGCCCTATTTTCGAAACTCAAGTTTTGTATGCTCAATTCATTCGTGTCCAAAATTGAACCAAAGACTGTTAATTCAGCTCTTGATCATTCAAATTGCGTTCAAGCCATGCAGGATGAGTTAAATGAGTTTGAACAAAACAAGGTATGGCGTCTTATTCCAACACCAAAGGATGCTTCGGTTGTCGGTCTCAAATGGGTATTCAGAAACAAGATGGACAAAGAAGGGAATGCCATTCGTAATAAAGCAAGACTAGTGGTCGAAGGATATTGTCAGGAATAGGGAATTTATTATGAAGAAACCTTCGCTCCCGTGGCAAGATTGGAATCTGTTTGTATCTCTCTTACGTACGCTACTTACAAGAACTTTGAAGTCTATAAGATGGACTTCAAATGTGCTTTCCTCAACGGTGAACTTGAAGAAACCGTATATGTTGAGCAACTGCCAGAATTCCTAAACGAGAAGTATTCTGATCATTGTTATATCCTCGACAAAGTTGTCTATGGCCTGAAACAAGCTCCCAGAGCATGGTATGAAACTCTCACTCGTTTCTTAAAAATGTCTAAATTCAAACAAGGTTCGGTTGACCCAACCTTCTTTCGTAAGCGAGAAGGTAACCACCTTATGATAGTCCAAATTTATGTTGATGACATCATCTTTGGCTCCACGAGTCCTAGCTTAACAGCTGAATTCCAAAAGTTGATGGAAACTATGTTTGAGATGAGCTCAATGGGTCCAATTAATTTCTTTCTTGGAGTGAACATTAGACAGTGACCCGAATGCATTTTTATTAATCAGGAAGCATATACCAAGACTTTGCTCACCAAGTTTGGAATAACGGGAGACTCCAACATGAAAGTGCCGATGGCTTTTGGAACCAAACTCACACCATCATTGGAGAAACCAGCCGTTGATACAACGCTTTATCGACAGATGATTAGGTCTCTGATGTATCTTACCGCCAGTAGACCTGATATCATGTTCTCTGTCTGTTATTGTGCTTGATTTCAAGCCAACCCACGAGAACCTCATCTTCAAGCCGTGAAGAACATCTTTCACTATCTGAAGCGAACCTCCTCTCTCGGTCTATGGTATCCAGCCAACTCCGGATTCTTCGTTCAAGCATTTTCAGATGCTGATCTGGGAGGATGTGGATTGGATCGTAAAAGCACCACAGGAGGATGTCAATTTATGGATGGAAAATTAGTCAGTTGGCAATCAAAGAAACAAACCTGTGTTTCTTTATCCACTGCAGAAGCTGAATATATTGCTGCAACATCCTGTAAATCTCAAGTCGTATGGATACAAAGTCAGCTCTGGGATTATGGATTAAACATGAAAAAAATCCCACTGTATTGTGATTATGAAATCGCAATCAGGATTTGTCACAACCCAGTGCAAAACTCGAAGACTAAGCATATCGCACTGAGGTACCATTTCATCAAGGATCATGTCGAAGATGGTAACGTAGAAATTCACTTCATCAGAACGACTGATCAATTGGCAGACATATTCACAAACGCCTTACCTGAAGCAAGCTTCAATAATATTCTACAAGTCCTAGGAATGATGCAAGCCGAGTCAGTACCGAAATCGCATTCGATTCCATAAAGGTAACAAGCGAAATAGAGCGAACCTATATGAAACGAATTGAACCGAACGTTCGGTCTATTTTGGGTGAAGTTCGACCATGAACCAACATGAACTGAGCGTTCAGTCTATTTCGGGTTCGGTCCTTCTGAAATCATTGTTTTTTAAGGCATTTCAACTGTATTCCTTTGTACACTTTTTCATTTCTTCCTTTCTACTTGTAAAATCCCAAAAATAATTTTCTCTTTCGTTTAATTGGTCAATTCTCACAAAAATCCAAAAATATATATTTTTTTATTTTTTTAAATATATCTATATCTAACGTTTTTATGTTTGTCTAAGTGTGATTCTCGATGCACAGCTATGGCAGGTAAGTGGTTTTTGTTAGTTAGGCATCCCTAGAAGCATGTTGTTGTATGTTGACCAAAGCCTCGACTGATTTTGAGTGAAGCCTTAATAACATGATTTATACCCATCATGTTTTTGGTGGGTTTTTAGCCATTTGAACATCCCTATGTGCACATGCAACCCTAATGCTTGGATCTAGGTTTCTCTAATTGATCATACATTGAATCCAAGACTTCTAATGGCTAATATACATTAATAACAATATGAAATCAGAGATTAGAAGTTTACCTTGAATCACTTGCTTGATCTTGTTGTCCTTGAGGCTTTAGAGTCGCAATTGTCACTCCTCTAATGGCTTACTAACACCAACTAGCAAGAAGATGATTTAGGAGAGAGGAGAGGGGAGGAAGAACTCAGCCAGGGTTTCCTTAGAGACAAGAGTGTCGAATTCCCTCAACCCCTAGGGTCTATTTATACTAGTAAGGCTCCTAGGGTTTCACCCTTAAACCCTAATTGGATAACTTAAGCCCTAAGCAATCCAAATCCTTTCCATGATAAGCCTTGGACGATTTTATTGCTATCCTTAGCCCTAGAAATCGTCCAGCCTTTATCCATAAAGGATATATAGCCCAAAGTACAACTATCAAACAATTGACAGTTTATACCCCATTATTTAATTAATCTCTTTAAGTCACCATATTAATTCCTAATTAATTTATGACTTATATTAGTCAAATAATAATATTATTATTCCTTATATTATTCTTATAATATATTAAAAATATTCCTTTTCTCATTATAAATCATCCTGTCAAGTTGCTATGGTGAAGGCAACCCAAAAGGACCATGCCCAACCGGGTTAAATACTTGCCTTATATAGTTGCAGCCTTAGACACTATTCCAACAGTCTCCCACTTGGATAAGTCTAGTAACTATATATACAACTATATTCCGATTAGCAATCGTAGCTCTCAAAGATGCTATCAAACTCTGATCTAATCAATCTTGTCCTTCGGATAAGGTATCATATAGTCCTCTATTTAGATATCATGCTAACAATTCTATGGAACAATTTGTCTAGCATTTGGTTTCTCGATCTCTGATTTATTTGACATAGAACTTAATTGAACACATCAATTCAGTTCTGACCGGGCCCGACACATAAGTCAAATCAAATCATCGAGCGGCCGTGATATCGCTTTTACCCTCTTGGAATAAAAGTAACAGATAAACTTTGACTTATATGCATTTACTTATTCATTAATCAACTATACACAATAATGCATTTTATAACATCAAGTTACTGATGCGGTTTCGCATTATCAATGTATAACCAATTAACAAATAACAAACCATATATCTGTTGGGTTTTGAGCAATCTAACACTCCTAAGTGTACATGCAACCCTAAATACCTTGGATCTATGTTTTCTCTATTATACATGCATTATGAACTTTCCAAGGTATTGTTCTATTCTAGCATACAAATCTTTGAATAACACAAGTTAGAATGACATACCTTTTGTTGGTGCTTGTCTTCATGAAGCTTGAGTGCCTAGTGCCCCAAGTGTGACACCTCAAATGGTTCACACAGCACCATAAGAACTTGGAACAACTTAGAGAGAAATTAGAACACTTCAAGAATCGGCTTGCCCTCCATGCATATCATAGTCGCGGATTTTCCCAAGAAAGAGATCATTATATAGTGTGTTACAATTAGGGTAAACCCTAATTGTCATGGCTATCCATTTCCATGGATCCATGCGTTCAAATACACCATGGAGCATCCAATGGGTTTTAGCCCAACTTGATAATCCATGGACCATTAGCCCACTATATAAGTATGGATGATTTACACAATCAACCCATATATTTAATTAGTCTTCTTTTGATCACATAATTAATTCTAAATTAATTATTGATCAATACTAATTAAATAATCTTATTAATATATTAGAACTTATAATATATTAATAAACCTTAAGTGTTATTTCTCTCATTTTAGTCTATCCAAGTGCATGATGCCATGCAACCCAAATGGACCATGTCGGGTCGGGTCAAGTCTTACCAATTATAGTTATGGACTTACACATTAATCCAACAGTCTCCCACTTGGATAAGTCTAAAACTATTATTGCATATGACTTCAAGAACTGACTGGCAATCGTAGCTCTCAAAAGCTTCTGTCGAACTCTAACCTTGTAGATGAACTCTGACCTTTGTCAATGACTTGTCCATTAGATAAGGGATCATATATTCCTCCATTCTAGATATCATATGGACTGACACATGGATTATAATCATTTTCTCTGTCCATTTGTTGTTTCCCAATTTCCGATTTATGACGATTGACTAATTGAACAAATCAAATCAGTCCTGGCCCGGCCGAGCACTTCCATTTTTCATCATCAAATCATCGAGGGGCCCACAGATATCGCTTTTATCCAGAAGGTAAAAGGAATGGATAAACTTCGACTCATATGCTTGTACTGACTACTTGTTGAATCATACACAAAGGCACGTTTTATAGCATCGAGTTACCAATGCGTTTTCGTACAATCAATGTATAACCAACTCATAGGCAACAACTCATATCTCTAGGTTTGAAGAATATAAGATATTATCGTCTCATGATTCACTCGTGATAAAATCCATGAGGTGAATCCAAATGAGCGTGGGTTGAATCCAATACTCAGCCCCTATGAGTACTCATGAATGTTGTAGCAACTATTGCATTGTCTAAAGCACTTTAGACAAATCATACAAGCCAAATTCACGACAGTCTTGATTCATATCTACTTCCAACATATGACCGATTGTGGATGGTTTGAATAACTTGGTCATTCAGGAGAATGACCTAATTATTCTGGAAGTCAAAACATGCAAAGTGAAACACAAAATAATACTAGTCCTATATGGCCTCAACACTTTGAGCGTAAATAAAACACCTTTTATCTAAGCACCATATTGATCACTCATTATTCATGTTTCGATTAATCAACTTAATACTTGAATTGAATCAGTAGTGATGCCATGCTCCAAGCACGCATACTATGTTTCTCTAAACAATAGCTATGCCATACTCCAAGTATGCACACTATGTTTACATATTGTCATCTCTTTGTGAAATGTACATCAATTGAACATGACTTCAATGATTCTCATTTCACAATCCCAATCCTTATTATAAATGTAAGAATACCAAGTTCTTGTCATTTACCGTAATCTATGCAATGATTCTCTTGTAATGATGTTCACACAAGTCACAAAGACCTGGCAACAAACATCACAAAGTACTCCAATGGAAAGCAATTCCATGGAGATGAAGTCTTGAATTCAAAGTACATTCCATTGAACATCCTTCTTTGCATTAAGGTCTTTAATCTTACATAGATTCAAAGAATAACTTCCACCTATGGAAACAATTCCATATTCCCATCTTGACCATCACTTTTGAACAAGAGTTGCCTCTTTCCAAAATATGTCAATACGATCCTTACTCTATACTTCCAATTGTCCATGAGTAACCAAACTTTGGAAAGCCCCAAATTCTTCTCGACAATTGCTTAATCATCTTAGTCATATCTAGTTCTAATCCTTTTTCCCTTCTTAACGCCCTAAGAATTAGGAAAATTTAGAATGGATGGATATTATAACACATGCAATCGATCCTATATCCGAAGCATATGGGATACGGTTCATGCTATAAATTTTTTATTTGCCATGTTCTCATAATTCGAACTATGAAGAGGGATGCCGTAATGATAATCGAATTTTGAGAAAGCAACATATATAGAAATTCCTTATGTTGAACCATTCCAACATAACATTCATATATATTTTTGACTAAAGTTGATTAAAATCTCAATCTAAGCTTGTAGAATTGGAATGGAGTATAAATTTCTCTCCCTTAATTATAGTAAAACAACTTTTTCAAAGCGAGTTGAAACTTTTGTTTTCTATAATTAACATTGCTAACTTGCAACATAATCATCATGCTCCCACTAGCATAATGATTATTATCTAACTAGCATAACACTTTATGCTCCCACTAGCTTTGACATGTACCTAGAAATCAATCAGATTTCTGATACTAGTTGCCTTGATAAGACTTTATCAAATCATACACCTGGAATCTAAACCTTTCCTTAGATAGCTCACATGTGAGTCTAAACCTTTGCCATTCTCATTAGTTAGTGTGCCGGTTAACCACACACGCTCCACTAACGACATGAGAATGCAAACTTCAAACTTGTTATCCACTTAAATCTACTTAGTGAAAGAGTTTCCTCACTATCATTTTCATGAATCGGAGAGAAACCTTATGACACTTAGATTTTGATCATGTATGTGTTCCTATCCATGTGAATTTGACATAACCATAATCACACGACAAGGTTAATGACAAATCCAAATTCATATGGACTGAACTTGTGCAGTCTTAATTTCTTGCCACCTTGTAGAATAAGGGCCCGCCATTGCCTCCAAGTTGTTATGCAACCCGTTGAGAACTCTCAGAACTCCAATGCAAAACCAACTATAACTGGAATGGGCACAGAATATGTCAACACGATAGGTTACAAATCTCAAGTCATGGTCTAGTGATTAACAAATCTCTTGATTAGTTCTTAAATCTATTTTAAGATCCTTTTAAGACTCCCACTGACCTCTTGACATATAAGATTCTCTCTGTCAAGAACCATTCCTTGACAAAAACGAATATTCAAGAGTTCGTGCAGATTCTTATCAAGTTAAACACTTCTCACAATTGGTCTTAGTTGGTCTTTGTTTTATCCAAAACATCACAACTTACCAATTTCAAATGTATAAGAGTAAGAACACATTTTACTCTACATTTAACAAGTGTTTTAAACCTTTCTTAAGATTATGTCACTCAAAGCTTAATCTTGGAGTATGACTCTAAGATTTAATTTTGGAACGAAGTATAATTTATCTTTTGATCTAACCATTTCAACAATCCACAATTCCTCTCCTTAGCCAAACAAAATGAACTAAGGTGTCCTTAGAGGATCAATTGTGACATGGTTTCATAATCACTAAGATAATCATAAAACAAGATACTCAAGTACTCTCCCATCTCTTCAGATTAGAGAAACTTTTATCTTTCTGCCTTATTTGATTCTTTTTACTCATTATTTCTATCATCGAAACTTCTCCAATGATCCAAAACTATACTTAAACTTGTAAGTATAACCATATTTACTAAACTTTAGTAAATCATAATGAATAATCTTATCAATTTTGTGGTGGACCTGATCAGCGCACACCCAAGTGTATCCGATCCCTTTGTCCTTCACTTGATTCACATATACATGTGAACAAGGAATTAGACTTAATTTCCCAAATATATACAAAAATTCTCATGATCATACAATATAAGTTGCATGATTCCAAGTTTCTATTCAACTGAAACTTGGGTGATGAGAATCTTTCCTTATTGGGTAAATTATGACACTTCCACTAATGAAAGAATCAAATCCATTTACCCATATTGCTTATCAATGGAAACGTATAATCAACAATTTTTTTTTCACAAATGCCATTGTAAGGATACTTAAAATAAATAAAATCAAAACCATTTTTCTTTTATTTTAAAACTTTGCGGAAAAATTTATCCTTACAATCCATATGAAAACTTGTTGTTATCTATTCCTAAGCAATATATCATAACTCTTAAGTAACAACTCAAAATTCGGATCACCGAACAATGCGATCGAAATCCATCTTCGTGATCAAAATCAACATATACCATCCTGAAGATGTTTCAGGTAAATTTAGCAGCTTCACAACCAATGTCTTTCCTTTGGCAATAGAATCATATGGACTCTTTGGAAACGGTATATGGGACTATCACAGACTTAACCTTTCTCTTTACCATTTGGTCAACCGAGTTGACTATAGCCGATCCCTTTCCATTGGGAAGAGAAAGTTTTTCCTGGACCTCCAATGTCACCATTTTCAATGTCTAAATAGGTTTGGAAAGTAGATCTTCCAATCCAATTTGCTTTACTAATGCTCCAAATCATTGCTGATTTAGCATCATCAAGCAAATAGGTAAGATCATTAAGGGTCTTGTCGTGACCTGTCATCAGGGAGTGACTGAAGAACCAAGTCAGTAGCCAGCTACCTCGAGACTTCCACACCCGACTCTCCCGACTTGTCAATATGTGGCTTAATCCCCAAGATCTAAGCACATATAGACTTTTCTTGCTAATAGGGATTGAGTGACTTAGAACTTATCAAGTCTTAAAACTAGTGGGATAGGGAGATTTATTGGAAGAGGTGGATGAAGTGAAGTATGATTTCTAGTCCCACAAATTCCCAACAAAGGGATTGATCTTTCACCTTGATTGCCATTTGGGATATCATCTTCATTAGGAAGCTTGTTCCTAAAGATTTGGGAAGACCATAACTGTCTAAACTAGACATCTATAATGGGAGAAATTCAAGTTACTTGATTTAAAGTCCTTAATGTAATACCCAATATGAACTATTAAGGCTAGGACCCAACAACCTATTTATAACTGGAAGAGGGATGCCGTAATCCAAATTATAAAATAGTTGAAGGTAGGTAAATGACGATTTACGAATTTCCACCATGAAAACGAAATATTTTATTATTAGGTTTTATTGGTTTTGAAACTCCTAGATCTTTTGAGATACATTGAACTTTTCAATGGCATGTTCGAATCTCGATTATGCCCTCTCAAATTTGTGACTGGGATGCCGAGGCTCACAAACAAGGTGTGAATAACCATACAAATTGACTTGGTACCCTTAACAATATTACCTAATATATGTGCTGGTTAACCATGCACGCTCCACCGATCTATAATAAAGTCAAGTTACACTTCGCCACTCTTACTAGTCCATGTTAGTGTGCCGGTTAACCACACACGCTCCACTAACGACTTGGTAAGGTACAAAGTGTAATTTTATGGGTTAGCACCTTTTCACATTTTCCTAAGTAACTAAGACTGGGAATTTATAAGTGTTTAGTTACTTAGCATTGTTCATTATACTTTTAATGAAGGGAGAATTATAGTCCATTCCTACCCGTTTGGCTAACGACCCTCCTGATGGGTTTTGGTCAAAAGACATCCTATGTGCTCATACAAACCCTAATGCTTGGATCTAGGTTTCTCTATTGTACATGCTTTGAATCCAAGACTATAAACCCTAATTCTAGCATATGGAAATCAATATTAACATATAATTATGTTTAAGATATTACCTTGATTGTTATGTAGTAATAACAATCCCAATTCCTCCTTGAATTGACTTTGGAAGGCTTAGAGTCACAAGTGTCACTCCTCTAATGGCTTACAAACACCAAGAGCAAATGGAGAAGGTATAAGGAGAGAGGAGTGGTATAAGATTTCGTCCTTAGGACTTCCAGGGATCAAGTGTACGAAATCCTAAGGCCTTAGGGGTCTTTATATAGGGTTGGGATTAGGGTTTCAGTCCTTATCCTTATCTAGTTACTTGCCCATCAAGCGACCATAAGATAAGCCTTGGAAATCCCTATCTCTTGGACCTTTGGACGAATTTAAGGATATCCTTATCCTTGAATTCGTCCATCCTTTAACAAGGATAACCATTGCTCTATTTTGCAACTATCACATAATTACAATTCAGCCCCTCTAGTTTAATTAATTACATTTGATCACAAAATTAATTCTTAATTAATTATTGACCAATATTAATTAAACAAATATGATTTCTCCTTTAATATATTATTCTTATAACATATTAATAAATCATAATAACCTCTCTCTTTATTTATTTCTCCAATAAAGTTGCTTTGGTGAAGGCAACCCAAAAGGACCAGGCACCATCGGGTCAAGTACATTCCAAAATAGTTATGGACTTAGACACTAATCCAACAGTCTCCCACTTGGATAAGTCTAACAACTATTATGCGTATGACTTCAGATCTCGATTTGCAATCGTAGCTTTCCAAAGCCACTGTCAACTCTGATCATATTAAATACACGTGTCCTTAGATAAGAGATCATATATTCCTCCATTCTAGATATCATATGAGATATCTGCATCCGACTCGCCGAGTCGTATGAACAACTCGACGAGTTGTTCTTCGGGCTAAGAAGATTGCCTTGGACTCACCGAGTTGTATGAACAACTCGCCGAGTCCCTCCATTACTGAGTCTGACCTCAAACTCGCTGAGTCCACTCTACCACTCACTGGTCCCACTCGGCATCACTCAATAAGTGAAAAATCGGGGACTCGCGACTCGACTCGCCGAGTCGTTCTTCCGACTCGCCGAGTCGCTTGCATGCAGCAACTCAAAACTCGATTCTGCTTGAATCCAGTGTATGAAACTTATAGATCTGGACTCCCTTAACTCGATTAGCATGTAAAGATTCTATCTTTACGTGCCCATATGCATCCATGAAGATAAAATAGCTCAAAAAGCATAATAAAGGCTAGATCTAGGGTTTTCATGCATAGTATCTTCAAAAAGGCAATAGATCCGGGCTCTACAACTCCTAAATGAACAGATCTAAGGATATCTCGATCTACTAAGGCATCCATACAATCATAAGGCTTGAGAAAGGAATAAAACTATTACTAGAAGAGTTCTAATGGAAATTTGAGGCATAAAAGGGGAGGAAATCCTAAGAATACCTCAATGGATTCTGATTTGCCCTGGAATCTTTGCTCTACACTTCTTCCCCTTGCTCCTTTCTTCTTCTTCTTCTTCAAGCCTTCAAAATATCACACAAGAACACTTAAATCACTCAAGAATGGATTAGGGTTTTCTCACAGCTCTCTGAGGGTGAAGGAGGCGAGATTGGGGGCTATAAGGTGGTTTAAATTGTGAGCAACCCGGGGATTTAGGGTTTCTTCCAGGCAGGCAGACTCGCCGAGTCCCGAATATGGACTCGCCGAGTTGCCGACTAACACGTGCTCGAATTCCCGTCCCTACTCGGCGAGTCAGGCTATGAACTCGTCGAGTCCCTCTTGCAACCTTCTAAATAAATACTATGGAATCATCATACCGGAGACGGGTCGTTACAATGGACACGCTTCCATATTTTCCATATGAAAACTCATTCATAATAGAATCTTATCTATTCGTAATGATGTTGATGTGTTCCATCCAATATGAGAACATTTCCATATCTTCCAATACTATACTTCCAACTACTCACAAGCGACCAATCCTCGTCGAACTTTGGATTGTCCTTTGATAGTTGTTTAATTATTTTTAGTCAAAACCGATTATAGTCCCTTTTCCCTCTAAATGCGCTATACATTTGGAAAATTTTAGAATGGTCAAACATTAAAGCATTTGCAATCGATCCTATACCCAAAGCGTATGGGACACGACGCATAATGTTTTATTTGCTATGTTCTCAAAATTCGAATTGTGAAGAGGAATGCCGTAATCATAATCGAAATTTTAAGAACACACTATGTATCCTTGACTAATTTTATTAACATTTCTCAACCTAATCCTTTAGATTTGAAATGAAGCATAATATTCTCTCCCTTAATTATAGCAAGACAACTATTCCATCCTTACAACTTTGCAAAGAATGACTCTTGTTTTCTATAATTAATATTGCCAACTGTGCAATACTTGCTTTAATAATCATACAATCATAACATTTATGCTCCCACTATCATGATGATTATTATAAAATATAACACTTATGCTCCCACTAGCTTCGACATGTATTCATAAACATCTTAACTTTCAGAAAAACAATGCTTATTGAATTTCTTAAGTTCATGTTTCTGATACTTAGTGCTTTGATAATATTTTATCAAGGCTTCTTGAACTTATACACCTTTGTCTTAGATAGTTCATATGTGTGTGTAAACAATTGCCAAACCTTATAATTCAAATTATGGAAAGGGATACCGTAACCATAATCGAATTCGAGAATGCAATTTTACAATCACTATCTTCTTAAAATCTTTCTTAGTGAAAGCATTTCCTCACAATCATTTTCATGAAGGAGGAAATCTTGTGACACTTAGATTTAAACGTGTATGTGTTCCTATCCATGTGAATTTGTTAAAACTAATGTTTACGACAAATTCAAACTCATATGGACCGAACTTTCTTAATCTCGATTTCTTGCCTTATGGTAGCACAGCTGCCCACCATGTCTTCCAAGCAGTTAAGCATCTCACCTTTTCTTATCAATGTACTTTCCATCGATGAAGGTCATTGCCTTATATGCATTCAAATGAGAACTCATAGGACTCACATGCATGATTAACTCGATTGGATCGTCATAGAAACAAAATAATGTCAACACGATAGGTTGGAAACCTCAACTCGTGTGCTAGTGATGATCGATAAGGTTTATTTGATTTGTTCTTGAAACCTTTCAAGACCATTAAGACTCCCACTGACTCCTTGACATATAAGATTCTCTTGTCAATAACCATTTCTTGACAAACAAATATTCAAGAGTTAGTGTAGCTTTTATCAAAACACTTCATAAATTGGTCCTAGTTGGTCTTTGTCTTATCCAAGACATCACAACCTACCATGCATTGAATCCAAGACTATAAACCCTAATTCTAGCATATGGAAATCAATATTGACATATAATTCGGTTTATGATATTACCTTGATTGTTATGTAGCAATAACAATCCCAATTCCTCCTTGAATTGACTTTGGAAGGCTTAGAGTCACAAGTGTCACTCCTCTAATGGCTTACAAACACCAATAACAAATGGAGAAGATATGAGGAGAGAGGGGAGGTATTGAATTCGTCCTTAGGACTTCTAGGGAAGGCTTGGACGAATTCATGAGCCTTAGGGATCTTTATATAGGGTTGGGATTAGGGTTTCAGTCCTTATCCTTATCTAGTTACTTGTCCATCAAGCAACCATAAGATAAGCCTTAAAAAACCCTTATCTCTTAGGTCTTGAACGATTTCAAGGATATCCTTATCCTTGAATTTGTCCATCCTTTAACAAGGATAACCATTTCCCAATTTTGCAACTATCACATAATTACAATTCAGCCCCTCTAGTTTAATTAATTACACTTGATCACAAAATTAATTCTTAATTAATTATTGACCAATATTAATTAAACAAATATGATTTCTCCTTTAATATATTATTCTTATAACATATTAATAAATCATAATAACCTCTCTCTTTATTTATTTCTCCAATCAAGTTGCTTTGGTGAAGGCAACCCAAAAGGACCATGCACCATCGGGTCAAGTACATACCAAAATAGTTATGGACTTAGACACTAATCCAACAGTCTCCTACTTGGATAAGTCTAACAACTATTCTGCATATGACTTCGGATCCAAATCTGCAATCGTAGCTTTCCAAAGCTACTGTCAACTCTGATCATATCAAATACGCGTGTCCTTAGATAAGGGATCATATATTCCTCCATTCTAGATATCATATGAGATATGATTTCAAATCATTCTCTTTGTACTATATCTCGATTTCTGATTTATGACGACTGACTAATTGAACAAATCAAATTAGCCCTAGCCCGGCCGAGCATTTACGTTTGTCGTCACTAAACCATCGAGGGGCCCAAAGATAACGCTTTTATCCTACTTTGAATAAAAGGAACGGATAAACTTTGATACAATGCTTGCTTGCACTCACTAACCAAATCACACACAATAATATGTTTTATAACACCAAGTTACTAGTGCGTTTACATATTATCAATGTGCAACCGATTCGTAAGATACAACTCACACATCTCGGTTTCAAGAATATAAGATGTTATCGTCTCACCAATCACTCGTGATACAATTCATGGAGTGATCCAAGTGAGCGTGGGTTTGATCCAATGCTCAAATTCATATTCATAAGCACTCATGAACATTGCAGCAAACATTTGCTTATGTCAAATGCTATTTAGACAATCCACACACCAATTCATGACAGTCTTCATTCATATCTACTTCCAACGTATGAACAACTATGGCCCGTTCGAATAATTCGATTATTCTTAATAAACTCAATTATTCTGGAAGTCAAAACATGCAAATGTGAAACACAAGAATAATACTAATCCCATATGGCCTCAAACCTTTGAGTATAAATAAAACACCTTTTATTTATCACCATATTCATTACTCATTATTTGTTGTTTCGGGTAATCAACTTCGTACTTGAATTATTACACTTGTCCCATGCTCCTAGCATGCACACAATGTTTACCTATGGTTCTTACTTTGTGAAATAGATCACATTGAACACATTTCCAATCATTCTCATTTCTCAACTCCAAATCCTTTTTCCATAAGTTAAAGAATATCAAATTCTTGCTACTTATAGAATATGCTAGATTCTAACATTCTATGCAACTATCCTTTCGTAATGTCACTACACCAAAGTTACAAAGACTATTGCCAATGATATTACAAAGTCCTCTATCAGAGATTGTTACAAGACAATTCCTTAGATATGATGTCTCTCACTCAAAGTACATTCCTTTCAACATCCTTTTGCATAAAGGTTTCTAATCTAGACATAGATTTTCAATATTCAATTCCCAATATGGACACGTTTCCATATTTTCCATATGACAACTCATTCTTAATAGAATCTTATCTATTCGTAATGATGTCGATATGGTCCATCCAATATGGAAACATTTCCATAATTTCCTTAAGACAACACATTCTTAATAGAATCTTTTCTATTCAAAATAATGTCAATATGGTCCATCCAATACCATGCTTCCAACTACTCACAAGCGACCAATCCTTGTCAAACTTTGGATTGTCCTTTGATAGTTGTTTAATTACTTTAGTTAAAACCAATTCTAGTCTCTTTTCCCTCTAAATGCGCTCGACATTTGGAAAATTTTAGAATGGTCAAACATTAAGGCATTTGCAATCGATCCTATACCCGAAGCGTATGGGACATGACGCACAATGTTTTATTTGCTATGTTCTCAAAATTCGAATTGTGAAGAGGAATGCCATAATCATAATCGAAATTTTAATAACACACTATGTACCCTTGACTAAATTTATTAACATTTCTCAACCTAAACCTTTAGATTTGAAATGAAGCATAATATTCTCTCCCTTAATTATAGCAAAACAACTTTACAACCCTTACGACTTTGCAAGGTATAACTCTTGTTTTCTATAATTAATATTGCCAACTTGCAATACGTGCCTTAATAATCATACAATCATAACATTTATGCTCCCACTATCACGATGATTATTATAAAACATAACACTTATGCTCCCACTAGCTTTGACATGTATTCATAAACATCTTAACTTCCAGAAAGACAATACTTATTGAATTTCTTAAGTTCATGTTTCTAATACTTAGTGCTTTGATAATCTTTTATCAAGGCTTTTTGAACTTATACACCTTTGCCTTCGATAGTTCATATGTGTGTCTAAACAATTATGACTAATTGCCAAACCTCACAATTCAAATTATGGAAAGGGATACCGTAACCATAATCGAATTCGATAATGCAATTTTATAATCACTATCTTCTTAAAATCTTTCTTAGTGAAAGCATTTCCTCACAATCATTTTCATGAAGGAGGAAATCTAATGACACTTAGATTTAAACGGTGTATTTGTTCCTATCCATGTGAATTTGTCAAAACGAAAGTTTACGACAAATTCAAACTCATATGGATCGAACTTTCTTAATCTTAATTTCTTGCCTTATGGTAGCACAGCTGCCCACCATGTCTTCCAAGTAGTTAAGCAGCTGACCTTTTCTTATCAATGTACTTTCCATTGATCAAGGTCCTTACCTTTTATGCATTCAAATGAGAACTCATAGGACTCACATGCATAATTAACTCGATTGGATTGGCACAGAAACAAAATAATGTCAACACGATAGGTTGTAAACCTCAACTCGTGTGCTAGTGATGATCGATAAGGTCTATTTGATTTGTTCTTGAAACCTTTCAAGACCAATAAGACTCCCACTGACTCCTTGGCATATAAGATTCTCTTGTCAATAACCATTTCTTGACAAACAAATATTCAAGAGTTAGTGTAGCTTTTATCAAAACTCTTCATAAATTGGTACTAGTTGGTCTTTGTCTTGTCCAAGACATCACAACTTTCCACATTTGATGAATGTTATAAACCTTTAATACTTTTCACTCATTGTCACAATCTTAACACTAAGACTTGTTATTGGGACGAAGTATGATTGACTTCTTGATTTAACCATTTCTTGAATCCTTGATTCCTCTTCTTAGACAATTAATTGTACTAAGACTCACTTAGAGGATCAATTGAGATATGGTTCTTAATCATTAAGACCTATCATAAAGCATAAAAGGTACTCTCCCATCTTCTTAGAATAGAGAAACTTTTATCTTTCTGCCTACTTGATTCTTCTTATTCGTTCTGTTATTGATCTAAACCCTTTAAGCAATTCAGAATTTGTCACACCCCGAAAACCAAAGGCGGAAACGTTCTCGGGGTTGACTCCATGTTGTGTATCAAATCCAATGTACATAGTAATCACAGTAAACAACCATTACATTACATATATATGAAAGTTTACATTTGGTTCAAAAGTAAATTGTACAAAAGTTATACATATATCATATGAACAAAACAAGACGAGTCTTCAGAGCACTCCGTCTTCACCAAAAGATATCGCCGGGTACCTGTCTAACTTGCACCTGAGAATACAAGCAGTTTAAAAATCAGCATAAAGCTGGTGAGTTCATAAGCGGTTTTGTTTTATGAAAAAGTATCGGTTTCCTTTAGTTTTCTGAAAAGATTTGATATCCAAGAAAATCCCATATTTTCTTATGTAAAATAGTTAAGTGATCTTTCGTTATAGTTCTGTTACAAGATATAAGTTAACCCCAGGAAAATCCCATATTTTCCTAAATGCAAGATTGATTGAATAACACATAGTATAGTTTAATATACAAAACTATAATTTAGACGAACTATAGATAGAAAGTATTTTGAAAACCTTGGGACTAACATCCCGAACCAGTTATAAGATAATTCGATAAAGACCATGGAATCACTATCCCGAAAGTAGATATAAGGTAGCTCGACAAAACCATGGGATCACTATCCCGAAACTAGATGCATGATAGATTGATAAAATCATGGGATTATCATCCCGTATAAGATTTAGTTTCAAAACCATGGGATTACCATCCCGAATGAGATATAGACATCAGATCATGGGATTATCATCCCCAACGAGTTATAAACATAAGATCATGGGATTACCATCCCGAACGAGATATAGATACAAGACCATGGGATTATCATCCCGAACAAGATATATACATAAGGTCATGGGATTATCATCCCGAACGAGTTATAAACATAAGATCATGGGATTACCATCCCGAACGAGATATAGATACAAGACCATGGGATTATCATCCCGAACAAGATTTAGATTCTAAACAAATCCTAGCTGTGAATAAGTTTATATTAATACGTATTGTGAGTCGGGTAACCATGCTGATATGACAACGAGACCTCCTTGACGTTAGTCAGACGTCGAATGATATATAGAATTTGTCACCCCAGGCGTGCCCGCCTAACTGTAGCTAGCAGTTAAGGTGTGGGATTGTCAGTCCCGAATAGATCTATTCACAAATTCCTCGCTCTCCCTCCAGGAGACTCTGGTTACACTTCCGGAGAGGATTTACATGATCATCCATAAAGGGTAGTGACTATCTCACAAGCTAGTATTAAACTATTCACAGGATTTTCATATGATAACAAACATACAAAGACTTTAAGACATGATATAGTGAAAATAGATACATACAACGAAACTATCTGGCAAAACATTCGAATGATACGGAGATAAACTGAATCAGACATAGTTTATCTAATAACTTAATACAGATATCAGTACATGATATAAAGAGAAACATAGAACCCCAAATTATTCCCATAATAATTTGATTAGTTTGATTATTTTCTTAACTAAAAATCCATTTAGTTGTAATTGATAAATCATTCCTTATGCTCAACATAATACATAAGGAGTAAAAGAGTTTATAAATTTGCCAGATAATATTTGAAACATATTAACGTTATAATTCGAAAACATTTATAGTTTTGCTTGTATTCCCCCCTGAAAACATTGAAAAACACGGAAAAAGGCGTAGGGGTATGAACTCACCGGACGAGAAATGTGTCGATTTGGATGCTAAGAGTTGATCTGGGGCTTGTAAATACACGAGGTTCCTAATTATAATGTAAAGATACACATTTGTATCTAATTAGGACTTAGTTTATTTATATGTTAGGGACACTTGCTTCAAGTCGCGAAAACACTCCGATACAAGTGTTTGGAAGGACCCGGGTGGCGTTTAGGGACACATATAGTTAGGATAATGAATTGGGACATCAAAGGAACACTCCATAAGGAGTTTACGGCCTCATAACCCTCTACCCATGAGTTTACGTCCGTAAACTCACGGTGGGGTGAGTTAAGGTCAAAAATGGATTGAAACACTTAAGGGAATGTTTCTAGGTTTGGTTCTAAATGCTTGGAATGGATTTAAATCACCAAAATGATTAATTTATGGGAGTTTACGGCCTAGCATAGGCTCCTGGCCGTAAACTCCTTAATCGTCATGAAAATGGTGTTAAATGTTGTTAAAACAAGTCATATGTGATTAATAGAATTATTCCAAGGCCTAACATGGGTTTTTTGGGACATTTGAGGGGTGTTATGGAGTTTACGGCCCATGAGACCCCCCTCATGGCCGTAAACTCTTCTATAGAGTGCTACAAGGTGTTTCAAGGTCTAAAACTTGCATAGAAGGGTTTGTAAAATTCATCTAAAGTCTTTAGGGGTGTTTAGTTAGCATTCTAACACCATAAATCATGGAGTTTACGGCCCAAGAACAAGCCTTGGCCGTAAACTCTTAGAAATCCCACAAATGATGTGTTTAAGTCCCTTAAACTATTTTTGGTTGGTCCTTTGATTTATTCCAAGGCTTTTGGTGGTGTTGGATGGCTTTCTAACACCTTAGAATTGAATTTATGCCTTGTTTTGGGGAGTTTACGGCCCAAGCACTCACCTTGGCCGTAAACTCACATAAGTCCCTCAAAAGTTATGTTTCAAGTGTCCAAATGCTAAAACCAAGGTCCTATAATTCATATCTAAGCCATAGAAGTGATTTGGAAGGGTTTAAGGGCATGAAAAACCTCATTTACATGAGTTTACGGCCCAAGCTTATGCCTTGGCCGTAAACTCCTTCAAATGACTCAAAATCAAAGTTTTAAATGTTCTAAGTCCATATCTTGAAGTCCCTTAGCCATATCTAAAGTCCAAATGAGTTTAGGAAGGAGTTTAAGGGCTAAAAACCCTTCAAATTGGTGTTTACGGCCTAGGCAGCCTCCTGGGCCGTAAACTCACATATGATGTCCTATTTCATGATTAAATGTCAAATTTGGAAGCCAAACATGCTATAGATTAAGGCTAGGAAGGTACCTTAAGGATTTGAGGCCTTAAAATTGAGTTTTGGACCTTGAATCTTTGGATTTAGGAGAGAGGTTAGAGAGAGAGTAGAGAGAGAAGGAAAAAGCTTCAAATGAGAGGTTAAACACTTTTATATAGTTCCTAAAACTTGGACACGATGGAATTCTACCCGATACCGGCCTTAAACGAAGCTTTAGGTCGCAACCGATTGAGTTTCCGTCACCCGACGAGGATATTTCTAAAACTTATGAAATAAATGTTTTGGGTTAAATTCATGAGTTCCTAAATGATTTGGACCCTCATTGAATGATAATAAACATATTATTTTAGTTAACTAAACCCAAAAACGATATCGGGACATTTCGATCTCCGACGAGTTATACGGGTAGAATGGGTTTTCGGCGATGAACAACTTCGGGTTGTTACATTATCCCCCCGTTAGAGGGAATTTCGTCCCGAAATTCAAAGAATAAGATACTGATCATGGATTGAAATGAGATACGAATGGATTTGTTGCTTCGGATCTTCACTTTCTCAAGTGGAATTTGGTCTCTCCTGGGCGTTCTAGCGAATTCTCATTATCGGGACATGTCTTGGTTTAGCTTCTTGACTCTCTCTCAGTCTACGATATCAATCTGTTTTCTCGTGGAAGTTCCAACCCTGAACGACATCGGTTTCCTCAAAGGAATCACTAGGGTTTCATCGATTAGGTGCTTCTAAGGATTCGAGACGTGATGGTCTAGATAGATGTTACCAAGCTCTAAGGGCATCTGAAATCTAAAGGTTGCAGAATCGATCTCTACGAAGATCTTGAAAGGTCTGATGTGATATTAAACTAGACGCTCAAAAGGAACTCCCGGGAATCCTTCGGGATAGACATTTAGAGAGAAGAGCTGCCAACTTCCCGTTTCTCAATAATCACAGAAACGAGGGATGCGTGGTAATTCACATTGGGAGAACTTTTGAGTTCTAAGGCATAGAATGATACGAAAGTTTGATGCCGAAGATCACGAGAACAGGGTCGAGGAAAAATCTAGACGAGCGACCCTTTCGAAAGCAAAGATAACAACATGAATGAGACTCGGTCATTTCATGTTAAACATAGCATCAACGTATTTTCATAGAAAGTTTCCCCCTTTATAAATCGAATGGAACCGGATAGTCCTCCGGACTGAGGATTCAATCTATAGGTACGAAATTAATGTTCTCTATCTCACTAGTTAGTCGTCTCGACGGTACACGTTTCGATCACATACGAAGGATTGAGTTTAGAAAATGTTCGAATAGATAGATAACGGGTTTCCCTTTTGTACTAAAATAAAAAAGAGTTGCAGGTATAAGAATTATCAAAGAGAAATATACCTGCGGCGGCAGAGGGATTTGTGGTTGTAGCTGTCTTGGGACAATTCCTTTTCAAGTGCCCAGCTTCACCACAATTGTAACAGGCTGGACTGATTCCCACTCCGGATGATTGGTTCGTTGGCTTGGCTGGTTTTCTGCAGGTTCGCGCAAGATGGCCCTTATTGCCACAGTTGTCGCAGATCCTTTCACGACATGGACCAGGAATGCGGTGGTGGTAGTTACACTGACTACACCAAGGAAGGGTACCGGTGTATCCACTGGCGGGAGTTTGGGCTGTGGAACCTACAGCTGAAACAGCGACAGGGGCAGTAGCAGCATGGACTGCTACCATTTGCTGTTTCTTAGAAGACCCTTGCGTACTCTAGGCCTTCCGCTTGTTCCAGGATTTCTTTTTACTTCCGCCTCCGCTGGCGACTGGCTCAGGGGTAGTAGCTTCTTCATCAGAGTTGTCTTCATGGTCGATCAAGATTTTCGCAAGGCATTTGGCACTGTCATATGTGTCTGGCTTCGCAGCCAAGACATTTCCCTTTGTTGGCTGGGTCAACCCCCAGATGAACCTCTCTATCTTTTTACTTTCCGGGGTAACCATTCCCGGACAAAGCAACGCCAGATCATCAAATCTTGAGGTATAAGCAACTATGTCGGAACCCTTCATCTTAAGGTTCCAAAGTTCGTGTTCTAACTTCTGAAGCTCGCCCCGAGGGCAATACTCCGCGAGAAGAAGCTCCTTCATAGCTTCCCAACCCATAGCATTGGCTACAGGTAAAGTTAAGGATTTGACTCGGCCATTCCACCAAGTCAGGGCTTTGTCTAGGAAGGTACAGGCAGCAAACTTGACTGTATCAGACTCCGAACAGCCACATATTTCAAAGATTGATTTGATTCTCTCGAACCATCGGGTTAAAGCAATGACACCCCCTGTGCCATCGAAGAATGTCGGTTTTGCGTTCATGAAGTCTTTATAAGAACTCCCTTTTTGGTGTCCCTGGCTATCATCTGGGTTTTGGGTTTCACCTCCCGAACCCCTAGAGTTCAGTTGAGGTAAGAGAGCTGATATAGTAGTAGAAATGGTTGCCTGAAGTGTTTCCAAATCAATCTGAATAGGAGGTGGTGGCGGAGGAGGATTGTTGTTGTTCGTTGAGCTGGGTCTCTTTCTTGGAGGCATCTTGATCTAAAAAGATCAGGAAAGAGAGGATCATAAGTCCTCTAAATTGAATCAAGAGATATGGGACAGGAGATAACTCATCAAGGCAAATATAGCATCATACTAAGCGATAAAGCAGAAATGAGTTATCAAGATAGAACATTTTATCGCTAGAGGAATGATCAAGGAATAACGCGTATACGAGAATTTCTACAAAGGATCGGCTCGAGAAATACTCCCATAGTATTTCATGGTTCGCTACAGCGACGATTTGTTGTTTGGGATATTGGGTAAGTTTTAGGTATGCCGCATGCCACAGTCACTCCCAAGCACATGTTGGCCGTGTCTCGAATGAATATAGTTGGCCAGGCTATATTGACCCTAGACACGACTACATAACTGCCCAGGTTTAACCGCAGTGTACAACACCCATTTACTTATGTTTTGTTCTACTTGTAGTTACGGATTTCGACGGCTCGACATACTTAAATACTTTTGAAAATACTTATATTTTGTAGGATACTTTTAGTCCAGAGCACTTAGGCCCCTTAATGTTTATAGTCTTATACCATGTAAGGTTTGGTATACTCTGTTCACTATAAACAAGGGCTCTGATACCAATCTGTCACACCCCGAAAACCAAAGGCGGAAACGTTCCCGGGGTTGACTCCATGTTGTGTATCAAATCCAATGTACATAGTAATCACAGTAAACAACCATTACATTACATATATATGAAAGTTTACATTTGGTTCAAAAGTAAATTGTACAAAAGTTATACATATATCATATGAACAAAACGAGACGAGTCTTCGGAGCACTCCGTCTTCACCAAAAGATATCGCCGGGTACCTGTCTAACTTGCACCTGAGAATACAAGCAGTTTAAAAATCAGCATAAAGCTGGTGAGTTCATAAGCGGTTTTGTTTTATGAAAAAGTATCGGTTTCCTTTAGTTTTCTGAAAAGATTTGATATCCAAGAAAATCCCATATTTTCTTATGTAAAATAGTTAAGTGATCTTTCGTTATAGTTCTGTTACAAGATATAAGTTAACCCCAGGAAAATCCCATATTTTCCTAAATGCAAGATTGATTGAATAACACATAGTATAGTTTAATATACAAAACTATAATTTAGACGAACTATAGATAGAAAGTATTTTGAAAACCTTGGGACTAACATCCCGAACCAGTTATAAGATAATTCGATAAAGACCATGGAATCACTATCCCGAAAGTAGATATAAGGTAGCTCGATAAAACCATGGGATCACTATCCCGAAACTAGATGTATGATAGATTGATAAAATCATGGGATTATCATCCCGTATAAGATTTAGTTTCAAAACCATGGGATTACCATCCCGAATGAGATATAGACATCAGATCATGGGATTATCATCCCGAACGAGTTATAAACATAAGATCATGGGATTACCATCCCGAACGAGATATAGATACAAGACCATGGGATTATCATCCCGAACAAGATATATACATAAGGTCATGGGATTATCATCCCGAACGAGTTATAAACATAAGATCATGGGATTACCATCCCGAACGAGATATAGATACAAGACCATGGGATTATCATCCCGAACAAGATTTAGATTCTAAACAAATCCTAGCTGTGAATAAGTTTATATTAATACGTATTGTGAGTCGGGTAACCATGCTGATATGACAACGAGACCTCCTTGACGTTAGTCAGACGTTGAATGATATATAGAATTTGTCACCCCAGGTGTGCCCGCCTAACTGTAGCTAGCAGTTAAGGTGTGGGATTGTCAGTCCTGAATAGATCTATTCACAAATTCCTCGCTCTCCCTCCAGGAGACTCTGGTTACACTTCCGGAGAGGATTTACATGATCATCCATAAAGGGTAGTGACTATCTCACAAGCTAGTATTAAACTATTCACAGGATTTTCATATGATAACAAACATACAAAGACTTTAAGACATGATATAGTGAAAATAGATACATACAACGAAACTATCTGGCAAAACATTCGAATGATACGGAGATAAACTGAATCAGACATAGTTTATCTAATAACTTAATACAGATATCAGTACATGATATAAAGAGAAACATAGAACCCCAAATTATTCCCATAATAATTTGATTAGTTTGATTATTTTCTTAACTAAAAATCCATTTAGTTGTAATCGATAAATCATTCCTTATGCTCAACATAATACATAAGGAGTAAAAGAGTTTATAAATTTGCCAGATAATATTTGAAACATATTCATGTTATAATTCGAAAACAGTTATAGTTTTGCTTGTATTCCCCCCCTGAAAACATTGAAAAACACGGAAAAAGGCGTAGGGGTATGAACTCACCGGACGAGAAATGTGTAGATTTGGATGCTAAGAGTTGATCCGGGATTTGTAAATACACGAGGTTCCTAATTATAATGTAAAGATACACATTTGTATCTAATTAGGACTTAGTTTATTTATATGTTAGGGACACTTGCTTCAAGTCGCGAAAACACTCCGATACAAGTGTTTGGAAGGACCCGGGTGGCGTTTAGGGACACATATAGTTAGGATAATGAATTGGGACATCAAAGGAACACTCCATAAGGAGTTTACGGCCTCATAACCCTCTACCCATGAGTTAATGGCCGTAAACTCATGGTGGGGTGAGTTAAGGTCAAAAATGGCTTGAAACACTTAAGGGAATGTTTCTAGGTTTGGTTCTAAATGCTTGGAATGGATTTAAATAACCAAAATGATTAATTTATGGGAGTTTACGGCCTAGCATAGGCTCCTGGCCGTAAACTCCTTAATCCTCATGAAAAAGGTGTTAAATGTTGTTAAAACAAATCACATGTGATTAATAGAATTATTCCAAGGCCTAACATGGGTTTTATGGGACATTTGAGAGGTGTTATGGAGTTTACGGCCCATGAGACCCCCCTCATGGCTGTAAACTCTTCTATAGAGTGCTACAAGGTGTTTCAAGGTCTAAAACTTGCATAGAAGGGCTTCTAAAATTCATCTAAAGGCTTTAGGGGTGTTTAGTTAGCATTCTAACACCATAAATCATGGAGTTTACGGCCCAAGAACAAGCCTTGGCCGTAAACTCTTAGAAATCCCACAAATGATGTGTTTAAGTCCCTTAAACTATTTTTGGTTGGTCCTTTGATTTATTCCAAGGCTTTTGGTGGTGTTGGATGGCTTTCTAACACCTTAGAATTGAATTTATGCCTTGTTTTGGGGAGTTTACGGCCCAAGCACTCACCTTGGCCGTAAACTCACATAAGTCCCTCAAAAGTTATGTTTCAAGTGTCCAAATGCTAAAACCAAGGTCCTATAATTCATATCTAAGCCATAGAAGTGATTTGGAAGGGTTTAAGGGCATGAAAAACCCCATTTACATGAGTTTACGGCCCAAGCTTATGCCTTGGCCGTAAACTCCTTCAAATGACTCAAAATCAAAGTTTTAAATGTTCTAAGTCCATATCTTGAAGTCCCTTAGCCATATCTAAAGTCCAAATGAGTTTAGGAAGGAGTTTAAGGGCTAAAAACCCTTCAAATTGGTGTTTACGGCCTAGGCAGCCTCCTGGGCCGTAAACTCACATATGATGTCCTATTTCATGATTAAATGTCAAATTTGGAAGCCAAACATGCTATAGATTAAGGCTAGGAAGGTACCTTAAGGATTTGAGGCCTTAAAATTACGTTTTGGACCCTTAATCTTTGGATTTAGGAGAGAGGTTAGAGAGAGAGTAGAGAGAGAAGGAAAAAGCTTCAAATGAGAGGTTAAACACTTTTATATAGTTCCTAAAACTTGGACACGATGGAATTCTACCCGATACCGGCCTTAAATGAAGCTTTAGGTCGCACCCGATTGAGTTTCCGTCACCCGACGAGGATATTTCTAAAACTTATGAAATAAATGTTTTGGGTTAAATTCATGAGTTCCTAAATCATTTGGACCCTCATTGAATGATAATAAACATATTATTTTAGTTAACTAAACCCAAAAACGATATCGGGACATTTCGATCTCCGACGAGTTATACAGGTAGAATGGGTTTTCAGCGATGAACAACTTCGGGTTGTTACAGAATTACACTTAATCTTGTAAGTATAATCATATTTACTAAGCCTTTAGTAAATCATGACAAATAACTTGTTTACTCTGATGGTGGACTTGATCAACACACACCATTGTGTACTCGATCTCCTAGTCCTTTATTTGACACTTTGTCAATGAATTAGTCTAATTTCTAAATACGAAATTTCTCATTCATTGTGCAATCAAGTTGCATGATTCCAAGTTTCTGTCTAATTGAAACTTGGGCGATGAGAAACTCTCCATATTTGGTAAATTCTCGACCTTTCCATAAACACCATAAATGAGAATCATATCCATTTGTTGTAGAAATATGCAAACACCAATTTTCATAACGATTTCATTGCGAGGAAATAAACAAATAAATAAGTCAAACAAAAATTTATTTTATTTATAAAAGCAGCGGAAAACATTTGTCCTTACAATACAAAATCCATTGAAAACTATGTATTTCAAAATAAAAAATTTCTAACAACTCTATCATAACTATCTTAGATCAAAATCTAATCTTCAAGTCCATGCGATCAAGATCCATTCCTTGTGATTAGATTCATCTTGCTCTTTCACCAAGCTTCCTTCCTTTTCACCGATCCTGTAAAACATTCAAATGCAATCTTATTACATTATGTATTAAGAATTAATGAATAGGAACTTAATGGAGTTAGATAGTGGATTTTACCTGAAGCGCAGCCATACTCTTTGACTCTCCCATCTTCTGGACTCTTCAGGCTCTTTGGGCAGACTTGTATCCAATGCCATTTGTTTTGGCAGTAAACGCAGGTCGGTTCTCCTAGAACATCCTCGGAAGCATGGTCGGTTGACTTTTCCAACAAATACGCTCCATTGCTTCACCAAATCATTTCTGATTCAGCAGCAATGAGCATCTAAGTTAGGTCAATGAGGTTGTTGTCATGATTCATCATATAATACTTTCTTTTGAACTCATTATATGATTCAGGAAGTGACTAAAAAACCCAATTCATAGCCAACTCATCTGGGAATGACACACCCAACATTATCAACCTATCAATGTGTGATTTCATTCCTAGAACATGGGCACACACGGGTTTACCATCTTCATGTTTCATTTCCAATAGGGCTTTAGTGATATTGAACCTTTCAATTCTTTGATCTTGTGGGTTGGGGAGAACAATAGGAGGAGGAGGAGGAAGTGAAGCATGATTTCTCGTTCCTCGATTGAATCGTAGAATACCATCTTCATGTGGAATGCTTGTTCCACGGGATTTGGGAAGACCATAGTTGTCAAACTTTGACATCTACAAAATGGGAGAAAAACAAATTCAAGTTAGTTGATTGATTGAGACCTTAGTAAATCATCCAAATGAAATACTAAGGCTAGGACCCAACACAATATTCCACAACTCGGGAGAGGGATGCCGTAACCCTAATTGCAGAATATTTGAAGGTAAGTGAATGACGATTCACTATTTTCCACTATGAAAAACGAAAAAAGAAATTTAAGTTTTAAATCTATGAAAACTCCTAGATCCTTTGAGATTCATTGAACTTTCAATGGCATGTTTAAATCTCGATATGCCCCTCTTGTTTGTGACTGGGATACCGAGGATCACAAAGCGGGTGTGAATAACCATGCAAACTTACATGGTGCCCTCACATGTTACAGTCACCTATTCGATGTGCCGGTAAACCACACATGCTCCACCGAACTATGATTGGGAATTTTATGAAAACATTTAGTCACTTTTATAATTCATTATACTTATAATGGAAGGTTTTGTCCTATCCTACCCGTTCGGCTAACGACCCTCCACTAGTCAAGAGTGCGGTGGGTAAGAGTGGATACCCATTCAATCGCCATTTTATAGGCAATTTCCTTAAACACCCCTTATAGACTAGCTTCGTGAATGAGGCCTACTAACGGTAAGACTGACTTTTACTCATACATATATATAATGTTAGACTTTTAATGTTATATATAGTATAGGGTGTATTTTATACTTTCAAAATACTAGGTGGTCTAATTTAACAAATATACCTTTAATTCAATTAAGTTGTAAACCTAAACTTTTATGGATTTATTAAACTTCTTTTAATTATACACCATAATTAATTAACAAAACCATAAGGGTGTGATTTGAACTTTTTCAAAAAAATACTAGAGTTTTAGAATTTAACATTCCTAATCAAACTTTTAATCAACTTTTAAATTCCAAGACTTGAGGGCAAGTTTTGAAGCATTTCAACACATTACGGGTTTCAACTATTTAAATTCCAAAACTAAAAAACTATTGGGTTCAAATTTAAACTATAAAACCTAAAGGGCAAAATGTGAAACTTTTCATAACAACAAGGATCGAATAACAAATAGTCTAAACTAACATTTAATTACATAATTATCCATATTTGATTTGTTTAATGATTTCTTGCAAAACAATTTATCAATTTACTAAAAATAATTAATCAATTATCTTATAAGGAAACAATTATCTTATTAATTGATGAATATCTTCAATTAGATCAAAATTATAGTCAAATATATCATATAATCGGATTAATATTGATCTAACATGATAAGGTAACTATCCCAATGCAAAAACAGCAAGAAATCCCGAGATAAGCTCTATCTAACGAGTTGACTCGGTGAGTTCAGCTATGGACTCGGCGAGTCCAGCCTCCAAAACACGAAAAATCGAATTTTTTAGATATACAATGCATCAATACAATTGAAACCAAGCTAGGCTCTGATATCACTGATAGGTTTTGGTCAAAAGACATCCTATGTGCTCATACAAACCCTAATGCTTGGATCTAGGTTTCTCTATTGTACATGCTTTGAATCCAAGACTACAAACCCTAATTCTAGCATATGGAAATCAATATTAACATAGAATTAGGTTTAAGATAGTACCTTGATTGTTATGTAGTAATAACAATCCCAATTCCTCCTTGAATTGACTTTGGAAGGCTTAGAGTCCCAAGTGTAACTCCTCTAATGGCTTACAAACACCAAGAGCAAATGGAGAAGGTATAAGATTTCGTCCTTAGGACTTCTAGGGATCAAGT
Organism: Lactuca serriola; assembly: GCF_051521515.1. Classification (NCBI taxonomy): domain Eukaryota; kingdom Viridiplantae; phylum Streptophyta; class Magnoliopsida; order Asterales; family Asteraceae; genus Lactuca; species Lactuca serriola. The sequence continues at coordinate 337,652,988 of NC_136415.1, read as the reverse complement.
GTACGAAATCCTAAGGCCTTAGGGGTCTTTATATAGGGTTGTGATTAGGGTTTCAGTCCTTATCCTTATCTAGTTACTTGCCCATCAAGCAACCATAAGATAAGCCTTGGAAATCCCTATCTCTTGGACCTTTGGACGATTTTAAGGATATCCTTATCCTTGAATTCGTCCATCCTTTAACAAGGATAACCATTGCCCTATTTTGCAACTATCACATAATTACAATTCAGCCCCTCTAGTTTAATTAATTACATTTGATCACAAAATTAATTCTTAATAAATTATTGACCAATATTAATTAAACAAATATGATTTCTCCTTTAATATATTATTCTTATAACATATTAATAAATCATAATAACCTCTCTCTTTATTTATTTCTCCAATCAAGTTGCTTTGGTGAAGGCAACCCAAAAGGACAATGCACCATCGGGTCAAGTACATACCAAAATAGTTATGGACTTAGACACTAATCCAACACCTCCACCAGTCAAGGAAGCAGTGGGTGAGAGTGGACACCCATTAAACTGCCATTTTATAGGCAGTAACCTTATACCCCCCTTATAGACCGGCTTCGTGAATGAGGCCTAGTAACGGTAAGATTGACTTCCTCTTATACGTATCTATATAATTAAAATTATAATAATAGTATAACGGTTGAATTTTAAACTTTTTAAAATTTCAATGTTCAATTTGGAATTAAAGTATACATGATGAGTAACTTTTCAAATTCCAAAACATGAGGGCAAGTTTTGAAACTATTTCAAGAATCTTTAAATCATAACATATGAGTTTAATGGTTCATTAAAATGAAGACTCTTCATTTTAATGTAACCCCTTATTCTTTAGAAACACCTTAAAGAAGTGTCTCTTCAACATCCATAACTTGAGGACAAGTTATGGAGTCATTAAACTATTTAATGGAAAAAACTCTTACATTTTACGTAACCTACAAAACCTTTTATGAGTTTTTAAGATTCATAAATATGACTTTTCACATAACTTGAAGACAAGTTACAAAAACATATTTTATGAACTTGTTTTAGACTAATATGGATTAAAAACAACTAAAACATAATTTTTTCATTATCAATCTAAATTAACTCATAAATCAAGGAAACATAAAATTCTTGAAAATTCATAACTTGAGGACAAGTTATGAACTCCATACAATTTTCAACAAGATCATGAATTATATCACTAAACAATTTGCACACAATTCCTATGATCTAGCAAAACTCATAAGCATGATCATTCATAATCAACAATTTTCAAGAATAACATGAACACATATAAACTTGAAACTTTTATTATAGCATTGAAATTGGTTTAACATAATCATTACCACATTCAAAACAAGTTTTATAAGCCCAAAACAGACAAAGGTAATGATTCTAGACCCATTCCAGCACCAAAACTCGAAAATATGTTGTCTGGGGGTCCAACTCGTCGAGTGCATGAACAACCTCGGCGAGTTGGATGCATTTTGCCTTGGACTCGTCGAGTCCCTTCATGGACTCGGTGAGTTTGCTGGGCAGGCAGCACCAAAAGTCAATTTTTAAGCAGTTTAAGCAAGTACAACAAGAAAACAAGCCTAGGCTCTGATACCACTGTTGGGTTTTGAGCAATCTAACACTCCTAAGTGTACATGCAACCCTAAATACCTTGGATCTATGTTTTCTCTATTATACATGCATTATGAACTTTCCAAGGTATTGTTCTATTCTAGCATACAAAACTTTGAATAACACAAGTTAGAATGACATACCTTTTGTTGGTGCTTGTCTTCATGAAGCTTGAGTGCCTAGTGCCCCAAGTGTGACACCTCAAATGGTTCACACAACACCATAAGCACTTGGAATAACTTAGAGAGAAATTAGAACACTTCAAGAATTGGTTTGCCCTCTATGCATATCATAGTCGCCGATTTTCACAAGAAAGAGATCATTATATAGTGTGTTACAATTAGGGTAAACCCTAATTGTCATGGCTACCCATTTCCATGGATCCATGGGTTCAAATACACCATAGAGCATCCATGGAGAATCCAATGGGTTTTAGCCCAACTTGATAATCCATGGACCATTAGCCCATTATATAAGTATGGATGATTTACACAATCAACCCATATATTTAATTAGTCTTCTTTTGATCACATAATTAATTCTAAATTAATTATTATTCAATACTAATTAAATAATCTTATTAATATATTAGAACTTATAATATATTAATAAACCTTAAGTGTTATTTCTTTCATTTTAGTCTATCCAAGTGCATGATGCCATGTAACCCAAATTGACCATGCCAGGTCGGGTCAAGTCTTACCAATTATAGTTATGGACTTAGACATTAATCCAAAAATATCTTGGTTTTAAGACTATATGATATTATCGTCTTGCGATCACCCTTTTATCATATTCCCTAAGGTGATTCCAGCAAGCGTGGGTTTGTTCCAATGCTCAGAACTAGTTCATAAGCACTCATGAATGTTGTAGCAAACTTTTGCTATGTCTAATACCATTTAGACAATCTACACACCAATTCATGACAATCTTCATTCATATCTATTTCCAACATATGAATGATTGTGGACAATTTGAACAATTCAATTATTCTTAATAAACTCAATTATTCTGGAAGTCAAAACATGCAAAATGAAATGCAGCAATAGCTAGCATCACTCTAATAGATTTTATCATCGCAACTGGTGAGAAGGTATCATCATAGTCAACACCGGGAGTTTGAGTAAAGCCCTTCGCAACCAATCGCGCTTTATATGTGTGTACGTTTCCATCCACGTCGGTCTTCTTCTTAAAGATCCATTTGCACCCAACGGTCTTACGTCCGAGCACATTATCAACCAAATTCCAAACTTAGTTGTCATACATGGATTGGATCTCGCTGTCCATCGCCTCTTTCCATTTTACATACTCCGGGCCTGCCATGGCTTCCTTATAGCTATTAGGTTCATCTAGATTTATTAGTGTACCATCACTAGTATACGTGTCCCCTTTCGGTAGTAATATGAAAACCATAAAACTGGGGTTGATCTCTAACTCTTTCGGAACGTCTAAGAGGTAAGGACTCGTCAATTGGCTCAGCCGTAGTTTCCTCCTCGGGTTGACTGCCAGCAGTAGAGGTTCCTTCATCTATCGACTCTTGAATCTCTTCAAGCTCGATTTGCCTCCCACTGTCTCCTTGGCTTATCAGTTCTCGCTCTCGGAAAACTCCACTCCTCGCAACAAAGACAACATTGTCCTTCGGTCTATAGAAGAGATATCCAAAGGATTTTTGCGGGTAGCCGATTAAAATACATCGCTCACTACGAGGTTCGAGCTTGTCATGAGTATCTCGTCTTACGAAAGCCTCGCAACCCCAAACCCTGATATGTGCCAACGAGGGAGCTTTCCCTGTCCACATTTCGTGAGGTGTTTTGGCGAACTTCTTAGTAGGGACTTGGTTAAGGATATGGGCGGCAGTCTCTAAGGCATACCCCCAAAAGGGATAGGTAGTGAAGCACGAATCATCATAGAGCGAACCATGTCTATCAAGGTTCGATTACGCCTTTCTGCCACACCATTCAACTGCGGTGTCCTAGGTGGCGTCAATTGTGAAACTATTCCACACTCCTTGAGATAGTCGTGGAATTCAAGACTTAGGTACTCTCCTCCTCAATCGGATCGAAGCATCTTGATTTTCCTGCCCAATTGATTCTCCACTTCATTCTTGAACTCTTTGAACTTTTCAAATGTTTCTGACTTTTGCTTGATTAAGTAGATATACCAATATCTACTATAGTCATCGGTAAAAGTCACATAGAAGCGGTTCCCATCCTTCGTGGTTGATCTAAACGGTCCACATACATCGGTATGTATTAGGTCCAATAGACCTTAACCCCTTTCACACGTACTTGTGAAGGGTGACTTAGTCATCTTTCCAAGCAAGCAAGACTCGCATGTGTCATCTTCCCTAAGGTCGAATGACTCCAACACTCCATCCTTTTGGAGCTGGGCTATGCGCTTCTTGTTGACATGTCCAAGACGACAATGCCACAAGGATGCTCTATCCATACCGTTGGAAGACTCCATGCATAAAACATCATTTCCTAAGTTAAATCATAACAGTTTCATAAATTCCATTACATGGTATAGCTTCAAAATATAAGACACCATTTAGATAAGCAAGAATATAACCATTCTCATTATTAAAAGAAAATCTAAAACCTTGTCTAAACAAACCATGAAATGATATGATGTTTCTAGCCATTTCTGGCGAATAGCAACAATTGTTCAAATCTAAAGATAAACCATTCCTAAGCACTAAAGAATACACTCCAATCTTGGTCATAGGCGATGATCTTCTGTTCCCCATGATTAGATTTATTCTTCCATGCTCCACATCCCTATTTTAGTCCCTACAATTCAGAACAAATATGGTAACCACAACCGGTATCAAGGACCCAAGAAATAGCATGAGATGAATCGTTAGATTTAATTGTATATATATACCTGTGAAAGATGGTTGATCTTTCCTTCCCTTATGGCTTGCAGGTAGTCTGGGCAGCTTCTCTTCCAATGCCCTATTTTATGGCAATGATGGCACTCTTCCTCCTTAGGGTTAGGACAGGGTTTAGCAGGATCAACTTTGGTCCCACTAGAAGAGGAACCATCTCGGGACTTTCCCTTCCTCTTCTTGCCTCTTCCTTTCCCAATGGCCAAAACAGGAGCAGCGGGTGGACTGGGAATGGGTGCAATAGCCTTGTCCTTTAGGTTGCTTTCAGCAACCCTAAGGATACCTTGGAGCTTGCTTAGGGTGACCTCTTCCTTGTTCATGTGGTAGGTCATCCTAAATTGATTGTATCACGGAGGCAAAGAGTGAAGCACCATGTCGATCGCCAAGTATTCCCCAACGTCAACATTCAACTTGCGAAGACGATCGACATACCTTTGCATCTTTTGTAGGTGCACGGTAAGAGATTCTCCATGACCTATTTTAGCGGAAATCATGTTAGTGAAAATCTTGTAACGCTCTTGCCTCATGTTCTGGTGGTATCTCTCCAACAAGTCTTGGTGCATTTCATACGGATACATGTCCTCATAGGACTTTTGGAATTCGACATTCATGGTGGCTATCATGATGCAATGTACCTTCGTTGCATCACGCTCATGAGTTTCAAAAGCGGTCATTTCAGCCGGAGTAGCGATTTCAGGGTTGATTTTCTCGAGCTTCTCATCGAGGACATACTCCTTGTCCTCATAAACTTCGTCCCATCGAAAGTGACCTTTTGACAAAGGCTCATCAATGTGAATGAACTAGCAGCAACGTTGTATGCGTTTGACATCTACAAATAGAAAGGACAAAGATAGATTAGAATATGAATCCCTAATTATCACCAATAAGAAAATTAGGGCTAGGATCCAACAACAATATTTACATATTAGAAAAGGGATGCCATAATCTAACATGCAAACAATTTGAAGGAAAGTGAATGAGGATTCACTAATTCTCCACCACAAAACATAACTATAAGTTCTAAATGTATTGAGAATTCCTAGGTTTGGATGAGATTTATTGAAACTTTTCAATGGCTTGTTTAAATCTCGATAAGCCCCTCTTGTTTGTGACTGGGATACCGAGGATCACAAAGTGGGTGTGAATTACCATGCAAATTTACATGGTGCCTTCATTGTAACAAACACTTATTCGATGTGCCGGTAAACCACACATGCTACCCGTTCATATTATACTTTGTATTTCATATTATACTTTTAATGAAGAGACGAGGTTACCCTATCCTACCCGTTCGGCTAACGACCCTCCACCGATCAAGCAAGTGGTGGGTGTGAGTGTACACCCATTAAGTGCCATTTTATAGGCAGCAACCTTATACCCACCTTATAGACCAGCTTCGTGAATGAGGCATACTAACGGTAAGACTAGCATATATATATATATATATATATATATATATATATATATATATATATATACATACAAATATATATATATATATATATATATATATATATATACATACAAATATATATATATATATATATATATATATATATATATATATATATCTTGTAATATTATATTAGTATAGGGTTGGATTTTAAACTTGTAAAATTCTAGGGTTTGAAATTTAAATTGTCTAAATTAAACTTTTAATCACAAAACATAAATTTCAAAACTTGAGGGCAAGTTTTAAACTTTTAAAACATAGAGGATCAAATAACAAATAATCTTAATTAACAATTAATTCCATAATTATCCATATTTGATTTATTTAATGATTTCTTGCAAAACAATTTACCAATTTAATTAAAATAATTAATCAATTATCACATAAGGAAACAAATATTTAATTAATTGATAAATATATTCAATTAGGTCAAAAATATACTCATATATATCATAAAATCGGATTTATATTGATCTAATATGATTAAGGCATGTATCTCAAAGATAAACAACAAGAAATCCCGAAGTTTCCTCCTTCTGACGCTCGAACTCGCCGAGTACCCAGATGGACTCGCCGAGTGCCACCATGGGACTCGCCGAGTTCATCAGCCAAAGGACAAAAAAATGATTTTTTCAGCAACAAACAAGCAATCAAAGTATGAATTCAATAGAAACCAATCTAGGCTCTGATACGACTGATGGGTTTTTAGCTATATGAACATCCCTATGTGCACATGCAACCCTAATGCTTGGATCTAGGTTTCTCTAATTGGTCATACATTGAATCCAATACTTTTAATGGCTAATATACAATAATAACAATATGAAATCAGAGATTAGAAGTTTACCTTGAATCACTTGCTTGATCTTGTTGTCCTTGAGGCTTTAGAGTCACAATTGTCACTCCTCTAATGGCTTACAAACACCAACTAGCAATAAGATGATTTAGGAGAGAGGACAGGGGAGGAAGAATTCAGCTAGTGTTTCGTTAGAGACAACAGTGTCGAATTCCCTCATCCCCTAGGGTGTATTTATACTAGTAAGGCTCCTAGGGTTTCACCCTTAAACCAAAATTGGATAAGTTAAGCCCTAAGTAATCCAAATCCTTTCCATGATAAGCCTTGGAAGATTTTATCGCTATCCTTAGCCCTAGAAATCGTCCACCCTTTATCCATAAAGGATATATAGCCCAAAGTACAACTATCAAACAATTGACAGTTTATACCCCTTTATTTAATTAATCTCTGTCACACCCCAAAACCAAGAATGGCGGAAACGTTCTGGGGCGGAGGACGTCATGTAAAGTATCACAACACAGTAAATGTAAATAAGCAAAAAACATCATCAATTGCATTAAATATATAATTTTAATATAAGTGTGTTCTGTACAGCTATAGACACCAAAATAATGTAAATCAAAATAATAAGATGAGTCTTGGATGCGCTCCATCTTCTCAAAAGCTGGCCTCGGTACCTGTCTACTGATGAACTGAGAATACAAATTATTTTGAAAGAGTTTATCAGCATGAAGCTGGTGAGTTCATAAGTATTTTAGTGTCGATGTTTGTTGTCAAAAACGTTTGAACCTGTGTCAATTGTAAGTTTGTAAAAATGTAAGTAAGTGTTTGTAAAAGTTTGAATCTCTCAGAAAAACCTATATTTTCTATTAAAGTAACCTTCTACCAAGGCTTAACTGTTTTGTATGCTCGTTTGATGTAAAAGTGTGTAATTTCCCAAGTGTAACTATCATTTAACAAAATATAGTTTGTACATTAATGTTTAAGTGAGGTTATCACTAGAATATGTAATGGGTAAATCATTGTAGTACTGTAGTTTTGTATTATAGGAACTACTGCTGTACTAACTACCTTAAATCCGATTTATATTAAGGTATAATGTGATAAATTGCACCATACTATCGACTGGTAACAACGACATAATGAATGGTCGTAATAACGGAATGACGTTTGGCACCCGCAGACCTGCAGGTCCGACTGTAGCTAGCAGCAAGGTGTAGGATAGTCAATCCAGTGTAGATCTATACGCAAACTCACGCTCTCCCTCCAAGAGAATTCTGGCTACAACTCGGTCCATGACATTTAAGGCATGCTCCGACACAGTGGATCATAATTGTTAACGTGTTCATGTATATGTAATGTAATGTTATTTGTTCTAGTATCATTGTATAAGTTCTCCTTCTAGTATAGTTGTATATGTTCCCTTTCTTGTATAGTTGTATATGTTCTCTTTCTAGTATAGTTGTATATGTTCTCTTTCAGTATAGTTGTATATGTTCTCTTTCTAGTATAGTTGTATATGTTCTCTTTCTAGTATAGTTGTATATGTTCTCTTTCTAGTATAGTTGTATATGATCCTGTGTTACCCCGATGGTAACTTACTAATGATGTACGGATAAGTATGAATATGGAAGTACTTTTATGTCTATATATATATATATATATATATATATATATATATATATATATATATATATAAAACTAATATTGAAACGGCCTTCGGACGGTTACCCGAAATCCCACCAGACCACATCCAAATCGAGAAAAAGGAAATATGGCGGATGGCCTTCCTAAGCCCTTTAAACATTTCTTATATATCTATACATATATGGGCATGCAATTTATAAGGAATAAACTAAAGTTTAATAAAAGCATTCGATATGTAAAAGAGTTTTTAAAACATTTTGAAGTAAAACATTTTGATAAACAGTTGGAACAGTGAATAAATCGTTGGTTTTCTAGTTATTAATCACATGTGATTAATGCAATCACATGTGATTGAAGCAATAACTATAAGTATTTAACTTGTATTCCCCCCATGAAGTATTTAAAACATTTAAAATCATTTCAAAGGTTAATTAAAGGGGTATGAACTCACTTATGGTGAGTGGATTGGATTGATGTATCGGATACCGTGCTAGGTGGCAAACGGAGACTTGTTCACACTCACGAGCCTAGTTATCATATAATGAGCATATATATACTAATTAGCCAAATAATAACTTAACAAAATAAGTTGGGACACTTAGGAACATGTAAACACTTTGTATAAGTGTTATAGGTCTTAATGGTTGCATCTAAATTGTTATGGGACAAGCTAAAGGGGTTTAAAGCTTCCAAGAACCTAGGTTATGAGTTTACCACCTAACAAACCCCACCCTTGGAGTTTACGGTCGTAAACCCTTGAGTTTACAGCCGTGAACTCCACTCTTGGTGGTTTTGGGTGTTTTAAGGTGCTAAAAGAATCCTAGAATAAGCCTAGCATTGGTAGATTAATCCTTTAGGTAGTTTAAGGCCCTAGAATGCTCCTTTGAGGAGCTTACGGCCTAAAGACCTTAACCCCTAGAGTTTATGGCCGTAAAATCCTATGGGGTGTTTTTTTTAATTCTTTTAAGCCACTTGTACATAAAGGATAGCTTGTAGGTTTTTGTTTAAGGCTAATGGGGACTTTAGGCACACCTTTGTGCCTTCACTTGGAGTTTACGGCCCAAGAGATATTCCTTGGCCGTAAACTCCCTTTAAGGGATGATTTTGAAGTGTTTTGGTCTCCAAATTAGCTACAAGTATTAGAGGATAATTGTCTAAAGCCTTAGGGGTGAATTAGGGCTCACTTTCGCCCTTGAAAATGGTGTTTACGGTCCATGAAACTCTTGGGCCGTAAACTCCAAAAGTTTTGTGTTCTTGAATGATTTCTAGCCTCAAATGATTCTACATTAAGTCCTTAACTAGTTGTCTAACAAGGAATTGGGACTAGGTAGCCTTAAAGCTCCATTTTGGAGTTTACTCCCCAAGAACGTTCTTGGGCGGTAAACTCCCGGGTCTTGCATTTTAGACATGTAAATAATGTTTTAAAGCATATAACAAGTATTAAAACACATTTAGGAAATTTCGGGTTGTCACATCATCCCCCCGTGACAGAGAAAATGGCTTTTCTCTAGTTGGAAATTTTGGGATGAAAACCCGAAGATCCGTGAGAGAGAAAATGGCTTTTCTCTTGTTGGAAATGTGAATAATGAATTAATTTAATTCAGAAATCTATTTATAGTCCTGAAATACTTTTATTCCGGAAATTGGACTATGACATTATGAAACTTGGAATGTTCAAGTTTCACAAACCCAGGAGCATCCACTCTCCTGATATCTCCTTAAACGTAAACCCTAATGTACACAAACTTAATTGGAAAAGTCTGAAAATCACTGAAACTTGACTGGCTCCTATTGAATAGATATTGTTCGTACAAAATGGAAATTCCGGGTTGTCACATCATCCCCCCGTTAGAAGGAATTTCGTCCCGAAATTAGAATTTAAGCAAATAAGAAGTTACAAACAATTAAGCGAAAAGATGAGGGTATTTCGGTTTCATCTGATCCTCGCGTTCCCAAGTGAATTCCGGTCCTCGCTTGGCGTTCCAGCGAACCTTCACGATAGGGATACAACTTTGCTTCGTCTGCTTGACCTCACGGTCCATGATCTCCACTGGTTCTTCCACGAAGTTGAGGCTCTCGTTGATATCGATCTCGTCGAGTGGAATTACACGTGTCTCGTCGGACAGACACTTTTTCAAGTTAGATACGTGGAATGTAGAATGTACGTTACGAAGTGTGTCGGGTAGGTCGAGTTTGTAAGCTACGGGGCCGACTCTTGCAAGAATCTCGAAAGGCCCTATGTACCTCGGATTAAGCTTCCCACGCTTGCCGAAGCGTATCAAGCCTTTCCAGGTTGAGACTTTGAGAAGGACTCGGTCTCCCACCTGAAATTCCAAAGGTTTTCTTCGTTTATCAGCGTAGCTCTTCTGTCGGTCTCTAGAGGCTTTCAATCATTCACGAATCTGAACGATTTTCTCTGTCGTTTCCAGAATGATCTCCGGTCCGGTGAGAGTACTGTCGGAAGCTTTCCCCCTGGCTAATTGGGTATCACCCACCTCAGACCAGCACATAGGGGATCTGCACTTTCGACCGTAGAGGGCTTCAAATGGAGCAGCCTTGATGCTCGTGTGATTACTGTTACTATAGGAAAACTCGACAAGGGGTAAATGAGTATCCCATGCCTTCCCAAAGTCAATCACGCAGGCTCACAACATATCTTCCAGTGTTTGGATGGTCCTCACACTCTGTCCGTCGGTTTGTGGATGGTAGGCTGTGCTCATGTCCAACCTTGTTCCTAGGGAATGTTGTAGTGATTGCCAGAATCTTGAGGTGAACCTACTATCTCTATCGGAGATAATGGACATAGGTACACCACATAGCCGTACGATTTCCCTAATGTATGTTCTCGTAAGTTTCTTCATATTGTCAGTTTCTCTGATAGGCAGGAAGTGTGCAGACTTGGTTAATCTATCAACGATGGCCCATATGCTGTCAAGTCCACCCGTTGTCTTGGGCAACTTGGTTATGAAATCCATAGTGATCCGCTCCCACTTCCATTCTGGAATCTCTGGTTGTTGCAGTAAACCAGAGGGCTTCTGGTACTCGACCTTAACCTTTGCGCAAGTAAGGCATTTACTTACGAAGGTAGCAATCTATGCTTTCATATTAGGCCACCAGTATAGCTTTTTAAGATCCAGATACATCTTATCTGAACCTGGTGGACGGAATACCGAGTGTTGTGCGCCTCGGTCATGACCAAGTCTCGGAAATCACCGCGTTTCGGTGTCCAGATCCGGTTCATGAAATATAAGGCTCCGTCACCCTTGGCTTCTAGATTCTTGTCCATTCCTCTAAGGGATTCACTCGTCACATTTTCAGGTTTCATGGCTTCAAGTTGAGCCGCCTGAATTTGCTTAGACAAGTGTGAATGGATGGTTATTGATAATGACTTGACTTTGCGACCAGAATATTCCTTCCGACTTAGGGCGTCTGCTACTACGTTGGCTTTACCCGGATGATAACGAGTATCGCATTCATAATCACTGAGTAGCTCGACCCACCGTCATTGTCTCATGTTGATCTCCTTCTGGTCGAAAATATGTTGTAAACTCTTGTGGTCGGTAAAGATAGTGCTTTTCGTTCAATACAAGTAATCTCTCCAGATCTTCAGAGCAAACACCACTACTCCTAGTTCAAGACCGTGGGTCATGTAGTTAACCTCGTGTGTCTTCAACTGTCTCGAGGCGTAGGCGATGACCTTACCTTGCTGCATCAGAACACATCCGAGCCCTTGATTTGATGCATCGCAATAGACTACGAAGTCTTCTATTCCTTCGGGAAGGGATAGTATTGGCGTGGTGCACAAGGCTCTCTTGAGCGTTTGGAACGCTCTCTCTTGTTTCTCTTCCCAGTCAAAGGCAACGCCTTTCTGAGTCAGGGTTGTAAGAGGTTTCGCTATTCAGGAGAAGTTCTGAATGAATCTGCGGTAGTAGCCAGCGAGACCTAGTAATTGACAAATTTCTGTAGGTGTCTTGGGTGCTGACCAGTTATCAATGGCTTTAATTTTGGATGGTCCACGTGGATTCCCTCTTCGCTTACCACGTGTCCTAAGAATTTGACTCTTCGGATCCAAAATTCACATTCGAGAACTTCGCATAAAGTTTCTCCTTTCGTAATGTCCCTAGAACTTGTCGCAGATGATCGCCATGCTCTTCCTTACTTCAGGAGTAGATCAGGATGTCTTCAATGAAAACAATGACGAACTGATCCAAGTAAGGTCGGCATACTCTATTCATCAGATCCATGAAGACTGCGGGCGCATTGGTCAATCCGAATGGCATCACCACGAACTCGTAGTGTCCGTAACGAGTTCGGAAGGCTGTCTTCGGCACATCTTCCTCTAGTACTCGTAACTAGTGATATCCGGATCTCAGATTGATCTTGGAAAAATAGTTCGCCCCTTGCAGTTGGTCAAATAGATCATCTATGCGAGGCAGAGGGTAACGATTATTAACCGTCAATTTGTTGAGTTCCCTGTAGTCGATACACATACGGAATGATCCGTCTTTCTTCTTAACGAACAAGACCGGTGCTCCCCAAGGTGAGAAACTTGGTCTTATAAAGCCCTTACTGAGCACTTCGTTAAGTTGACCAGAGAGTTCCTGCATCTCAGCTGGTGCTAAGCGGTAGGGCGACTTGGCTACTGCGGTAGCTCCTGGGACTAAGTCGATTCTGAACTCGACTTGTCGTTGCGGAGGTAATCCAGGTAGTTCTTCTGGTAAAATGTCGGGGAAGTCGCTCACTACTGGGATGTTCTTTAGTTCTTTCATTTCGAGGTTTGTGTCGACGACGTGAGCAAGGAATGCGTGGTATTCTTTGCGCAGATATTTATGTGCTTGAATACTTGATATGATGCGAAGACTCGCACTAGGTTTGTCGCCGTAGACTATAAGAGTTTCGTTAGACGGGAGGTTTAGACGGACTGCTTTCTCGTAGCACATGATGTCGGCGCGATGAAGACTTAAACAATCCATGCCGATAATAACGTCGAAGCTTTTTATTGAGACCGGCATGAGGTCGATTGGGAATGAATGGTTATCTAGAGTTAGGATACAACCTAAGTATATGCTATTTGTACTTTCAGTTTTCCCATTAGCCATTTCTTATGTGAATTGTTCCTTAAGTGTGTGTGGTTGTTGTTTAGGCATGCGAGCAAATTTATGGTTTACGAAGCTTCGCTCCGCTCCAGTATCAAACAGAATGCATGCATAGGAGTTATTAAGGAGGAACGTACCAGTCACCACTGCCGGGTCAGCAACTGCATCCCTGTGGCCTATAGCTAGTACCCTCCCTGCTCCTCTAACATTTCTCGCTTTGGGGCAGTCCCTCTTAAAGTGGCCTGCTTCGCCACATCCATAGCAGGTCGGGCTCGCGCCCGAGCCAGGGTCTTGGGTGATCGGTTGTGCCGGGAACTTACAGAAACGGACGGTGTGTCCTTTCCTGTTGCAGTTAGAGCATTGCATTTCACGGCAGGGGCCGTTGTGGTGGAAGTTGCATTTGTTGCACTTAGGCAAACTTCCAGCATACTGTTTCCCCGGAGCAGTAGCAGCAGTAGGGGTTACTGCGGCATGCACTGCCACGATTTGCTGCTTTTTGGTAGCTCGCTGCTTCTTCTTTTCATCCCAGAATTTCCGCTTAGTGTCAGCAGTAGGGGTTGTTGTTGTTGTAGGGGTTTTGACTCCATGGTCAATGAGTCTTGGTGCCAATCGCTTGGCACTGTCGAAGGTAGCGGGGTTCGATGCTAGGACATTCCCCTGATACGGAGGCACTAGCCCCCATATGTACTTCTCGATCTTTTTCCCCTCAGTGGGAACCATATTGGGGCAGAGGGCGACCAGTTCGCTAAATCGGGCAGTATAAGCGACCACGTTGGTGCCCTTCATAGTCAGATTCCAAAGTTGCTGTTCCAATTTCTGGACTTCGCCCTTCGGGCAGTATTCCTCCATCATGAGGTCTTTCATCAATTCCCAGCCCATGTCGTTGGCTACGACGAGGGTTAGAGCTTTCACGTGGCTGTTCCACCACGTCAGGGCCTTTCCCTCAAAGGTGCATGCGACATATTTGACTTTGCTCGCAGCAGGGCATGAACAGATTTCGAAGACTGATTCAGTCTTCTCGAACCATTGCAAGAGGGCAATGACTCCGCCGGTGCCATAGAAAGGCTTCGGCTTGCAATTGGTGAAATCCTTGTAGGAGCACTCTCTCGAGCGCACAGGGGTTTCAACCGGAGTTGATTCAATAGGGGTTCCACCTCTGCTGGCATCAGAAGAGTGATACTGAGCCATGGCAGTTGCCACTGCTGCAGCTACGGCAGCATTCCGAGCCGCAGTATCGATGACCGGAGGCGGAGGAGGCGGTGGAGGTGCAGGGTTATTCCTGGTAGATTTGCGAGGAGGCATCTTTCAGCTATAAGTTTATAAAGATAAGAAAATGGTAAGAATCAATTTGTAAGTAATCGTGAGAGTGACACATGGACTAACTAACCATAGCCCAACAGTTGAATGAGTGTTCGAGATCATAACAAGGAATATTAGCAGGAAAACACAAGCGTATAGATTTTTCCTACAGATTAGATAGATTCCAATAATACTGGTATTATTGATGTAATAAGTTCAGGGAAAATCGACCTAACAGTAGGTCTTACATCATATCATATAGAAAGTTGACAGTCCTTAGATTCCTAATTAGAGTACTGAAAGTTAGGAATATTTACAGGCAAGTGCTACATAGAGCACAGATGTTCAAGGCTATTCCTTAATCAAAAGACAGAGATGTACTAGACATCATCTAACGGCGATGGGAATTCCTTGGGTGAGCCCTGAGGTCTGACACTTGACGAAACACTTCCTGAAGTTGTCGATCCTGAGCTCTCTGACGGGCTCGAAGTTCCATGACCTCAGCTCGGGAGGCAGCCAGCTGTTGCTGCAGGGTTTCATTGGTTCTCTGGGTCCGTTCCATGTCTTATTCAAGACGGCGGATGCGGACTGTGTTGACACCTGAGTTGGCATCAATCTCCATGACCCGGTCGTTGGCTGCTCGACCTTGCTCAACATTACGAGCTATCCTGCGGATAATGACGGGCAGAGCTCGGTCATCAGAGCCACCTTCACTGATGTTGTAAAAGATTCGGTCCCCAAAGTATGGTAAGGGTTGACCCTGCTCGTCACTCCAGCAATTCAAGTTGGTTGCCCACAAGGGAGTAGGACCTGGAAAAGCTGGTCGGGGGTTGTTGTTCGGGGCTTGACCTACTAGCGGTAGGTTGTTGACTTCAGGCTCGGAGTCAGATCCATCAGAAAAGCCTTCTGCGAGGTAATCATCCAAAGGGATTGGATGGTCGTCTTTGGGCTCTCCTTCGATCCACCCGGCATTGCCTTCATTTGGAAAGTATGGGTCGCCATGATGGAATCCATCCATTTAATCTACGCGAGAAGAGAGGTATAAGAATATAACATATATGTAACTAGTAGTACAAAATACACCTATAGTATTTTAAGTTTAAGTTCTACTGATCTTCTTGTGGTATTGTTGGTATGTTTTTAGACTTGTTAACACATCACAACCATTCTAGGGCATATGCTAATCATTTCTCGGATCAGCATAGTTGATCAGGCTATGCCATTCCCAGGACTGACCATACATCCCTGAGCTTACTTGTGATATTTAACAATCGTAATACTTTTGTTCTTGTCATTGTGACACTGATTTTAGTATGAATGCAGACTAGTATACTTAATTAAATATTTTAATATTTAAATTATAGACTCTCGGTCAGAGTGCTTTAATCCTTATTGGGTTTATAGTTTAGTATATCTTTTATGGGTTGATATACTCGATTCACTATAAACAATGCTCTGATACCAATCTGTCACACCCCAAAACCAAGAACGACGAAAACGTTCTGGGGCGGAGGACGTCATGTAAAGTATCACAACACAGTAAATGTAAATAAGCAAACAACATCATCCATTGCATTAAATATATAATTTTAATACAAGCGTGTTCTGTCCAGTTATAGACACTAAAATAATGTAAATCAAAATAATAAGATGAGTCTTGGATGCGCTCCATCTTCTCAAAAGCTGGCCTCGGTACCTATCTACTGATGACCTGAGAATACAAGTTATTTTGAAAGAGTTTATCAGCATTAAGCTGGTGAGTTCATAAGTATTTTAGTGTCGATGTTTGTTGTCAAAAACGTCTGAACCTGTCTCAATTGTAAGTTTGTAAAAATGTAAGTAAGTGTTTGTAAAAGTTTGAATCTCTCAGAAAAACATATATTTTCTATTAAAGTAACCTTCTACCAAGGCTTAACTGTTTTGTATGCTCGTTTGATGTAAAAGTGTGTAATATCCCAAGTGTAACTATCATTTAACAAAATATATTTTGTACATTAATGTTTAAGTGAGGTTATCACTATAATATGTAATGGGTAAATCATTGTACTACTGTAGTTTTGTATTATAGGAACTACCGCTGTACTAACTACCTTAAACCGGATTTATATTAAGGTATAATGTGATAAATTGCACCATACTATCGACTGGTTACAACGACATAATCAATGGTCGTAATAACGGAATGACGTTTGGCACCCGTAGACCTGCAGGTCCGGCTGTAGCTAGCAGCAAGGTGTAGGATAGTCAATCCAGTATAGATCTATGCGCAAACTCACGCTCTCCCTCCAAGAGAATTCTGGCTACAACTCGGGCCATGACATTTAAGGCATGCTCCGACACAGTGGATCACAATTAACATGTTCATGCATATGTAATGTAATGTTACATGTTCTAGTATCGTTGTATAAGTTCTCCTTCTAGTATAGTTGTATATGTTCCCTTTCTAGTATAGTTGTATATGTTCTCTTTCTAGTATAGTTGTATATGTTCTCTTTCTAGTATAGTTGTATATATATGTTCTCTTTCTAGTATAGTTGTATATGTTCCCTTTCTAGTATAGTTGTATATGGTCTCTTTCTAGTATAGTTGTATATGTTCTCTTTCTAGTATAGTTGTATGTGATCCTATGGAACCCCGATGGTAACTTACTAATGATGTACGGATAAGTATGAATATGGATGTACTTTTATGTCTATATATGTATATTTGATATATAACTAATATTGAAATGACCTTCGGACGGTTACCCGAAATCCCACCAGACCACATCCAAATCGAGAAAAAGGAAATAAGGCGGATGGCCTTCCTAAGCCCTTTAAACATTTCTTATATATCTATACATATATGGGCATGCAATTTATAAGGAATAAACTAAAGTTTAATAAAAGAATTTGATAAGTAAAAGAGTTTGTAAAACATTTTGAAGTAAAACAGTTTGATAAACAGTTGGAACAATGAATAAATCGTTGGTTTTCTAGTTATTAATCACATGTGATTAATGCAATCACATGTGATTGAAGCAATAACTATAAGTATTTAACTTGTATTCCCCCCATAAAGTATTTAAAACATTTAAAATCATTTCAAAGGTTAATTAAAGGGGTATGAACTCACTTGTGGTGAGTGGGTTGGATTGATGTATCGGATATCGTGCTAGGTGGCAAACGGAGACTTGTTCACACGCACGAGCCTAGTTATCATATAATGAGCATATATATAACTAATTAGCCAAATAATAACTTAACAAAAATAAGTTAGGACACTTAGGAACATGTAAACACTTTGTATAAGTGTTATAGGTCCTAATGGTTGCATCTAAATTGTTATGGGACAAGCTAAAGGGGTTTAAAGCTTCCAAGAACCTAGGTTATGAGTTTACCACCCAACAAACCCCACCCTTGGAGTTTACGGTCGTAAACCCTTGAGTTTATAGCTGTGAACTCCACTCTTGGTGGTTTTGGGTGTTTTAAGGTGCTAAAAGAATCCTAGAATAAGCCTAGCATTGGTAGATTAATCCTTTAGGTAGTTTAAGGCCCTAGAATGCTCCTTTGAGGAGTTTACGGCCTACAGACCTTAACCCCTAGAGTTTACGGCCGTAAACTCCTATGGGGTGTTTGTTTTAATTCTTTTAAGCCACTTGTACATAAAGGATGGCTTCCAGGTTTTTGTTTCAGGCTAAAGGGGACTTTAGGCACACCTTTGTGCATTCACTTGGAGTTTACGGCCCAAGAGATATTCCTTGGCCGTAATGTCACACCCCAAAACCATGAACGGCGGAAACGTTCAGGGGTGGATGACGCCATGTACAGTATCACAACAGTGTAATATAATAAACAAGCAACAACATCATCCATTGCATTATAAGTAAAGTTTTAATACATATGTGTTCTTTATGTTGTAGTAAGACACCAAAAATATACAATCAAAATAAAAGACGAGACTTGTCTGCTCTGTCTTCTCAAAACCTGGCCTCCGTACCTTTCTACTGATGACCTGAGAATACAAGTTATTTTGAAAGCGAGTATCAGCTTTAAAGCTGGTGAATTCATAAGTATATAAGTGTCATTGCCTTGTTTGTGAAAATCTGTTATGAAGACCATGTAAATCGTTAAATGAAAATGTTGATGTAAGTATGAAATCCCTAGAAAAAACCCTTATTTTCTATAAATATGAAATGTAGTCTTTTACCAAGACCCGAATGTTTTGTTTGTAAAATGATAGTTTTTACTTTGTATTGACTAGTATTGAAAGTGCTTAGTCTAACTCATCGCTTATGTGAACGTATCACAAAATAAAGTAACAGGAAAATGTACTACTGTAAGTGTTGTCACTGGGTACTAGGACTAACACAACATCGCATTAAGCGAAATATGTAACCTAATGAACATCCGAAGATTGTCCAAAACAAGTATTAATGTAAGTGTCATCGCTGGGTACTAGGAGTAACACAATCATCGCAATAAGCAAAAAGTATAACCTAATGGACATCCGAAGATTGTCCAATTGTCCTCTGTAGCAGCAGCAGGTGGGTGGAAGTGTTAGTCCCAATCGATCTACCTAATATAAGTAGTAACCTTAGACCTCCGTAGATGGTCATCGACCACTGGTGCTAATCAGTGGGGTTCGGAATGGTAAGTCCCGCCTAGCTATCCCATTGAACTGAGATAGGAAAGACAATTTACACAGTAAGTACTAATAAATCATCCTCGTAGTCCTAAGTACAAGTATCCAGGTAAGTGAATACAGGATAAAGCACCTATGTAAAAGTGTTCCTGTATGGTATTCATGTATGTGTGTCCATGTAACAGGTAAGTATTGTTGGATATAGTGTCTAAGCCCATAACTATATTTGGTATGTACTTGACCCGACCCGGCATGGTCCATTTGGGTTGCACTTCACCCGAACAATTTATGGATAATATTTGAGAATAGTACAAGTTATGATTTATTAATATATTATAAGTTCTAATATATTAATATAAGATCATATTATTTAATTAGTAGTGATCTATAATTAATCTAGGATTAATTTAGTGATCAAAGATATTACTAATTAAATATGGGCTTCTATATTTATATAGTGTGGGCTTATGCTTATTTGGAATGGGCTAGGCTTGCATGGAGAAGTCCATGGATACTCCATGGAGCTTTAACCCATGGATCTCATGGAAATGAAGAGACATGGGTATTAGGGTTTACATGGATGTAACCCTAATCCACCACACTATATAAACGAGGTCTTGGCTCTTGAAATCATACTAGTTGACACATGTTGAGGTGAGGGCCGATTTCAAGAGAAGTGGTAACTATTCTCTCAAAGTTCCAAGTTTGTGGTGATTTGTGACTTTCATTTGAGGCATCCACGCTATTGGTGCTAGGCTCTAAAACTCCAAGCAATCAACTACAACTACAAGGTAAGTGTTTCTACTAGCTTTATTTGATTCAAGTTCCCCATGCCATGCTAGTTAGGATATAAGCCTTGGAAAAATAATTATTTGCATGTATCTTAGACGAACATAGATCCAAGGTTTATTAGGGTTGCATGTACACTTAGGAAGTGTTAGAATGCTCAAAACCCTTCAGTGGTATCAGAGCCTAGGCTTGTTTGTTTGATACTTGTTGCAATATGCTTGAAAAAGTCGAAATCTTGCTGTCTGACTGCTGAACTCGCCGAGTCCATGGGGGGACTCACCGAGTTCACTTGTATCTTCAACCTACTCGCCGAGTAGGTTCATGCACTCGGCGAGTAGGGTCGATAGAGTGCAGTTTTTCGACTTTAGTTGTTGGAAATGGATTAGAAACATTACCCTAAACTGTTTTGGTACTTGAAAACTTGTTTTAGATGGTGTGATGTCTTTTCTAACTCATTTACAACAACTAGTTATCAAAATTACAAAGATTAAGTGTGATTTTGATATATGAAAGTGTTCATGTTCATGATCTTGTTCTTATGATGTTTAGATGATTATAGGAATTATGTGTAACTTATGTGGTAGATTAATTCTTGATCATAATGCGATTTAATGGAGTCCATAACTTGTCCTCAAGTTATGGAAAACCAAAAGTCTCTTGGATTGAAAACCATTAAAAGAACACAAGAGTTAGAAAAGTGAAGAGTCTTCATTTTATTACTCTATTAGACTCATAAATTACAAGATATGCAAAGTTTTGAAAAGTTTACAAAACTTGCCCTCAAGTTTTGGAACAAGTAAAGTCAAGTTAAAACTTTAGTGCCAACCCTTAGAATTTTAAAAGTTAAAATTCAACCCTTATACTTATATTATTATGATTTAATAATTATATATATATATGTATAAGAGCAAAGTCGTCTTACTGCTAGTACACCTCATTCACAAAGCCGGTCTATAAGGTGGGTATAAGGTTGTTGCCTATAAAATGGTGACTTAATGGGTGTCCACTCTCACCCACCGCTTGCTTGACTGGTGGAGGGTCGTTAGCCGAACGGGTAAGACAAGGACTTATAAATTCTCATTAAAAGTCTGATGAATATTATAAAGTAACTAAATGTCTTATTAAATTCCCAATCTTAGTTACTTTAGGAAAAATGTGAATAAGGTGCTAATCCATGAAATTACACTTTACACTTTGTTTAAGTCGTTGGTGGAGCGTGTGTGGTTTACCGGCACATCGATTGAGTGATAAACCTTAAGGGTACCAAGTGATTTGCATGGTTACTTCACACCTCGGTTTGTGATCCTCGGCATCCCAGTCACAAAACTTGGAGGGCACACTCGAGATTGAAACATGCCTTTGAAAAGTTCATTGAATCTCAAAGAATCTAGGAATTTCTAAGAACCAATCAAAAACCTAATACTTAAGTATTTCGGTTTTCGTGGTGGAAATTGGTGAATCGTCATTCACCTACCTTTCAAATATGGTATAGCTTAGATTACGACATACCTCTTCTAAGTTATATTATATTGTGATTGGATCCTAGCCTTAATATTACATGTGGGTGTTTTATTAAGGACTCTCTTATATCTAAACTAATCTTGTTGTCTTCTTTTTAGATGTCTTCAAACAATGCTGCTTCTGGCTCTAATCCTAATGGCTCCTTTACCCTTATGAACTTGTGTGGGAAAGTCACCTTTGATGGATCCAACTTCAATGAGTGGATCAGAAACATCAGGATGATTACCCGCTACGAGGACAAAGAATATGTCATTGACAAGGAGCTTAAGGAAATTGATGAGACCACTGCAACTCCTCAGGAGATCGCAAACTTTCGGGCACATGAAAGGGATGCTACGAAAGTGGCTTGCATCATGATGGCCACGATGACAGCGGAACTCCAAAAGTCTTATGAGGATTTCTACCCTTATGAAATGCACCAAGATTTGATGGAAAGATACCATCAAAGTTCAAGACAAGAGAGGTATGAAATCATCTGCTCCATGATAACAACCATGATGAAGGACGGAGAATCCGTCACGAGCCACATGCAGAAAATGCAAAGGTATGTGGATCGTTTGCTGAAGCTTAATGTGAACTTCCCTGAGGATCTTGCAATAGATATCATTTTGCACTCCTTACCATCGTGCTATGATCAATTCCGCATGACATATCACATGAATAAGGAAGAGGTCACACTCAGCAAACTTCAGGGACTTCTCAAGACCGCAGAAACAGGTCTTAAGGGGAAGTCGGTTGTTAACACTCCTACTCCAATCTCTACTCCGGTTTTGGCAATCGGGAAAAGTCGAGGGAAGAAAAGGAAGAGCTCTTCGAAGGGTACCAAGGCTCGGACCCTTGATGGCTCTTCTTCAAGTGGAGCCAAGAAAGGTTTCATCACTCCTTCTTCTGACCCAAAAGAGGCTGAATGCTTCTATTGCCATGAAAAGGCTCATTGGAAGCGGAACTGCCCAAAGTACCAGCAGGATGTGAAGGATGGGAAAGTTAAACCCAACCATGCAGGTATTTACACTATCTTATCTAATAACTCACCCCATTCTAAATCTTGGGTCCTTGATACCGGTTGTGGTATTCATATTTGTTGTGACTTGCAGGGACTAAGAAGAAGTGAGAATGTGGAGCAAGGAAGAATAAACTTGATCATGGGGAATAGGAAAGCTTCACCTGTCACCAAGATTGGAGTTTATACTTTATCGCTAAGTAGTGGGTTTAATTTAGATTTGAATAAATGTTGTTATTCGCCAGGAATGGCAAGATATATTATTTCCTTTCATGCTTTGTACAAACAAGGGTTTACCTTTTCGTTTAATAATGAAGTTGGTTCTATTGATGCTTTCTTTAATAATGTTCTTTATTTTAAAGCATTACCTTGTGATGGTGTGTATGAAGCTGTATCTATTGTAGATAAATTAGGAAATAATGTTTTGTTTATTGATTCTATTAATAATAATAACTTGGATAAAGCATCATTATGGCATTGTCGTCTTGGACATATAAGCAAGAAACGCATAGGCCAACTCCAAAAGGATGGAGTCTTGGAGTCATTTGACCTAAAGTCAGATGATAGTTGCGAATCATGCTTACTTGGAAAAATGACAAAGTCACCCTTCACAGGCTCGTGTGAGATGGGTGAACGTTTGTTGGACCTTGTACACACGGATGTGTGTGGACCATTCAAACATGCCACAAGGGATGCTAATCGTTATTATTTGACTTTTACCGATGATTACAGTAGATATGGATATGTCTACTTAATCAAGCATAAGTCAGAGTTCGAGAAGTTTAAGGAATATAAACAGGAAGTCGAGAATCAATTGGGCAGGAACATTAAGATGCTTCGATCCGATCGAGGAGGTGAGTATCTTAGTTCAGAGTTCCTCGACTATCTTAGGGAATGTGGGATTGTCTCACAATTGACACCTCCCAGGACACCACAGTTGAATGGTGTAGCTGAGAGGCGTAATCGAACCTTGTTGGATATGGTTCGTTCCATGATGAGTCGAGCTACGCTACCAATCTCATTCTGGGGGTATGCCTTAGAGACTGCCGCCCATATTCTTAATCTTGTCCCTACAAAGAAATTTGCCAAAACTCCTCACGAGATGTGGACTAGTAAAGTACCTAAGCTAGACCACATCAAGATTTGGGGTTGCAAGGCTTTCGTGAGACGTGAGACTCATGATAAGCTCGAACCTCGAAGCGAGAGGTGTATTTTCATCGGCTACCCACAACAATCCTTTGGTTACCTCTTCTACAGACCTAGTGATAATGTGGTCTTTGTAGCAAGAAGAGGAGTTTTTCGAGAGAGAGAATTTATAAGCCAAAGAGACAGTGGGAGGCAAATTGATCTTGAAGAAATTCAAGAGTCAAGTGGTGAAGGAACTTCAAACCCTAGCCCTCAACTTGAGGAGGAAACTCCTGTTGAGCCAATTGATGTACCTGTACCTCTGAGGCGTTCCACGAGAGTTAGGAATGCACCTGAGCATTATTATGGCTTCCATATTACTGCGGAAGGTGAGACACTTATTAGTGATGAGACACTAGTAGGTCTGGATGAACCTAACAGCTACACACGGAAGCCATGGCAGGCCCTGAGGCTGCTAAATGGAAAGAGGCTATGGACAGTGAGATACAATCCATGTATGACAATCAAGTTTGGAACTTGGTTGAGAATGTACCTGGTCGTAAGACTGTAGGGTGCAAATGGGTCTTCAAGAAGAAGACCGACATAGATGGTAATGTACACACTTATAAGGCTAGACTGGTTGCAAAGGGCTTCTCTCAAATTCCTGGAGTGGACTATGATGAGACCTTTTCTCCAGTAGCCAAGATTAAGTCTATTCGGGTTCTGTTGGCCATAGCTGCATTTCGTGATTATGAAATATGGCAAATGGATGTCAAAACAACTTTCCTTAATGGAAAGTTGGCTGAAGATGTTTACATGAGTCAGCCAGAGGGTTTTGTCAGCAATGAGTACCCTAATAGAGTGTGTGAGCTCGAGAAATCCATTTATGGATTTAAACAGGCACCTCGCAGGTGGAATCTTTGCTTTGATGAGAAAGTCAAGGAATTTGGCTTTTCAAGGAGTGAAGATGAATCTTGCGTCTATATCAAGGCTAGTGGGAGCATAGTTAGTTTTTTGGTACTGTATGTGGATGACATATTACTCATAGGAAATGACATCCCAACCCTGCAGGAAGTAAAGTCCTGGCTAGGGATGTGTTTCGCTATGAAGGACCTTGGTGAAGCTGCCTATATCCTAGGGATACAGATTTTGAGAACTAGGAGTAAAAGACTAATTGGACTTAATCAAAGTACCTACTTGGAAAAAGTGCTGAAAAGATTCAACATGCATAACTCCAAGAAAGGTGAGTTACCCATTCAGTGTAACGCTAGATTGAGTAAGACACAAAGCCCTAGTACTGAGGCTGAGATAGCAGAAATGAGTCGATTTCCTTATGCTTCAGCTGTAGGATCGATCATGTATGCTATGACGTGTACTCGACTTGACGTAGCCTTTGCTTTGAGCATGGTTAGCAGGTATCAAGCGAACCCTGGCAAGGAACACTGGACCGCGGTAAAGAATATCCTCAAGTACCTGCGAAGGACTAAGGACTGGGTCCTTACCTTCGGTGGGAGTGATGACTTGAGAGTTGTAGGGTATAGTGATGCTAGCTTCCAGACTGATAGGGATAATTTCCGCTCTCAGTCGGGCTGGGTCTTTACCCTAAACGGAGGAGCAATTACTTGGAAGAGTTCCAAGCAGGAGACAGTGGCTGATTCCACTTGTGAATCAGAGTATATAGCAGCAAGCGAGGCAGCTAAGGAGGCGATATGGCTACAGAACTTCATCGGAGACCTTGGCGTTGTACCAGCTATATAAGAGCCAATGGAGATTTTCTGTGACAGCAATAGTACGGTTGCCTTAGCCAAGGAACCAAGGGACCACAGGAGATCCAGACACATCGACAGAAAATACGATTTTATCAGAAATCGAATCGAAGAAGGACTCCTCATGGCGAAGAGGGTATCATCGGATGAGAACCCAGCAGATCCCCTCACGAAGGGACTGAGTAGGGTTAAGCATCTCCAGCATGCTCGGAGCATAGGGCTAAAGGATGATATAAGTTTTAGTAGTTAGATAAATTATGAAATTTGTAAAGTGTAATTGACATTGGATGATGAATAAAAGGTGTTTTATTTATGAGTAAAGTGTTGCTATCTCTTGTCGATCTTTTACTATATTTCTTTTGCATGTTTTGACTTCCAGAATAATTATGTTTGGTATATCATATTATTCAAATCTCCACAGTCGGTCATATGTCGGAAGTAGGTATGAATCAAGACTGTCATGATTGGTTGCAGAGGTCTAAGGTGTTGGACATGGCTACAACAATCATGAGTGCTCATAAGTTCTGAGCATTGGACTCAACCCACGCTCACTGGAATCACTTCATGGAATTTTATCTCGAGTGATCGTGAGACGGTAATATCATATAAGTCTTCAAACCTAGAGATATGATTTGTTACTTACGAGTTGGTTATGCATTGATTGTACATAAACGCATTGGTAACTCGATGTTATAAAACGTGCTTTTGTGTGTAATTCAATGAGTGGTAGAACAAACATATGAGTCGAAGTTTATCTGTTCCTTCTTGGATTAGAAGCTGATATTTGGGCCCCTCGATGATTTTGTTTTGACCTATGTACCGGGCCCGGTCAGAACTAAATTGATGTGTTCAGTTGAGTTCTATGTCAAACAAATCGGAAATCGGGAAAGAAATGCTGGACAATAAGTAAGACAATGTTCCATGTATTTGTCCGGCTGATATCTAGAACAGAGGATTATATGATCACTTATCTAAATGGCGCGTTCTAGTTCAACAGAGTTTAAAGAGCTACGATTGCTTATTGGTTCCTGAAGTTATACTTGCAAATATAGTTACTAGACTTATCCAAGTGGGAGACTGTTGGATGTAGTGTCTAAGCCCATAACTATATTTGGTATGTAATTGACCCGACCCGTCATGGTCCATTTGGGTTGCACTTCACCCAAACAATTTATGGATAATATTTGAGAATAGTACAAGTTATGAATTATTAATATATTATAAGTTCTAATATATTAATATAAGATCATATTATTTAATTAGTAGTGATCTATAATTAATCTAGGATTAATTTAGTGATCAAAGATATTACTAATTAAATATGGGCTTCTATATTTATATAGTGTGGGCTTATGCTTATTTGGAATGGACTAGGCTTGCATGGAGAAGTCCATGGATAATCCATGGAGCTTTAACCCATGGATCTCATGGAAATGAAGAGACATGGGTATTAGGGTTTACATGGATGTAACCCTAATCCACCACACTATATAAAGGAGGTCTTGGCTCTTGAAATCATACTAGTTGACACATGTTGAGGTGAGGGCCGATTTCAAGAGAAGTGGTGACTATTCTCTCAAAGTTCCAAGTTTGTGGTGATTTGTGACTTTCATTTGAGGCATCCACACTATTGGTGCTAGGCTCTAAAACTCCAAGCAATCAACTACAACTACAAGGTAAGTGTTTTTACTAGCTTTATTTGATTCAAGTTCCCCATGCCATGCTAGTTAGGATATAAGCCTTGGAAAAATAATTATTTGCATGTATCTTAGACAAACATAGATCCAAGGTTTATTAGGGTTGCATGTACACTTAGGAAGTGTTAGAATGCTCAAAACCCTTCAAGTATATGCAAACATGTTCATGTATCAGGTAAACATCTGTAAGTACTCATGTATCAGGTAATGTACTCGTATAGACTCATGAATGAACTGACTCTTGTGTGATTCCTTGTAATAGAAGTAATGTTTGATATCTTCAAATTATCCCTATGATAATTTACTGTAATATAACTGGTTGATCATGTAGGTTTATACACCCTTACTACTCAAAGGTGTGGGAAACTAAATGAAAGATGTAAACTATAACATCAATACATATATAAGAATATAAGTGTATATGCAAAGTTTAGTTCAAGAATGTAAAATGGTTTTGTAAGACATCTTATGGGTTTTGAACAATAATTAACAATGACTTGATGTCATTTTAATAAACATTTCAAAGGTAAAACATTTGGTAACAATGTGTTTTTAAGATGTAAAACCATTTCATGCATCACATTTTGTAGCATGTGAAATCTGTTAAATGATAAACACAGTTATAAAATACATATCAATGATTCAATAACATGTTTGTTTCTATTTGTATTCCCCCCCCCCCCATTAAAGCATTTAAAATCATTTAAAATATTGGTTAGGGTATGAACTCACCTGTAGTTGGTGATTGGAATAAACTGAACGGTATAGGATGGCTAGGGGTCAAGCGAGGACTTGTACACACACTACGATCCTAATGAACATATAATCACACATATATGCACTCAATTAGCCTCAAATCACTAATTGATAATGTTAAGACATCCTAGACATGATAAACACTTTATATAAGTGTTTTAAGCCCTAAGGATTGCATCTAAGCTATTGTGGGACAAGGTACTTATGTTTAGGGTTTCAATGGATCCCATATATGAGTTTACTCCTCATATACCAACACACATGGAGTTTACGGTTGTAAACTCTTGAGTTTACGGTCGTAAACTCCCAAACATGTGTGTTTGGTGTGTTTTGAAGTCCCAAATGCTTCCTAGAATTATTATTACTTGGTGGCTAAGTCCTTGGAAGGGTTTAAGGTCTAGAAATACTCCAATTAGGAGTTTACGGCCCTAAGGCCATTCCCCTTAGAGTTTACGGCCGTAAACTCTAAGTATATGGTGTTTTTGTTGTTTTCAAGCCTCTTTCTTTTGAAGGACATGTTCTAGACAATTGTTTAAAGCTAATGAGGACCCTAGGCACACTTTGGTGCCATTCTTTTGAGTTTACGGCCCAAGAGCATTCTCTTGGCCGTAAACTCACTTTGATAAGTGATTTTGGTGAGTTTTGGTCCTTCATTTAAGTGGAAACAAATTCTTGTAAAGGTCTAGGGCTTTAGGTGTCTTACAAACACCCCTTTTGTCCATTTCTATGGAGTTTACGGCCTAAGATACACTTGGGCCATAAACTCACATTTGTTTGTGTCATTTGATGTGTTTAAGGCCTTACACTACACGGGAAAATAGTCTAGATACAAGCCTTAAAGTCTTAGAGTCCTTAAATCACCATTTTGAGCTTGAAAAGGGAGTTTATGGCCTAAGCAACTCTTGGGCCGTGAACTCCCCAAACTTGGGTGATTTGTGGTTGTTTTCTTGTCCCTAACATGCATACATAAGAGTCTAAGGCTTTATCATAACACAAGTGTCGGTTTTGGCTTCGTTTCGGGAGTTTACCGGCCAAGAACACCTTGGGGAGTAAACTCCTAGATCTAATGATTTAGCCATCTAAATCACGTTATAAGCATCTAATAAGCATTCTAACACTACTAGAAAGAGTTACTCACGTTTTGGTATAAAAACCCGAAGATCCGTGAGAGAGAAAATGGCTTTTCTCTAGTTGGAAATGTGAATAATGAATAAATTTGGTTCAGAAAACTATTTATAGTCCTGAGATATTTTGGCAGAAAATATTTTTATTCCAGAAATGATCTCTAATATAATAGAGTGTTAGAATAATAGTGTTGCACAAAACCCTAGTGCACCCACTCTCCTGATATTTACTGAAGTATAAACCCTGAATTACTCAAACTTACGCGAAAAGTCTGAAAATCAATTGTGACTGCTATAACTTCTATTGAAGTGATATGGTTTGTACAGAATGGAAATTTTGGGTTGTCACACATAAACTCCCTTTAAGGGATGATTTTGAAGTTTTTTGGTCTCCAAATTAGCTACAAGTATTAGAGGATAATTGTCTAAAGCCTTAGGGGTGATTTAGGGCTCACTTTGGCCCTTGAAAATGGTGTTTACGGTCCAAGAAACTCTTGGGCCGTAAACTCCAAAAGTTTTGTGTTCTTGAATGATTTCTAGCCTCAAATGATTCTACATTAAGTCCTTAACTAGTTGTCTAACAAGGAATTGGGACTAGGTAGCCTTAAAGCTCCATTTTGGAGTTTACTCCCCAAGAAAGTTCTTGGGCGGTAAACTCCCAGATCTTGCATTTTAGACATGTAAATAATGTTTTAAAGCGTATAACAAGTATTAAAACACATTTAGGAAAGTTGACTCATGATTTGGGATGAAAACCCGAAGATCCATGAGAGAGAAAATGGCTTTTCTCTAGTTGGAAATGTGAATAATGAATTAATTTAATTCAAAAATCTATTTTTAGTCCTGAAATATTTTGGCAGAAAATATTTTTATTCCGGAAATTGGACTACGACATTATGAAACTTGGAATGTTCAAGTTTCACAAACCCAGGAGCATCCACTCTCCTGATATCTCCTTAAACGTAAACCCTAATGTACACAAACTTAATCGGAAAAGTCTGAAAATCACTGAAACTGGACTGGCTTCTATTGAATAGATATTGTTCGTACAAAATGGAAATTTCGGGTTGTCACAATCTCTTTAAGTCACCAAATTAATTTCTAATTAATTTAAGACTTATATTAATCAAATAATAATATTATTATTCCTTATATTATTCTTATAATATATTAATAATATTCCTTCTCTCATTATAAGTCATCCTGTAAAGTTGCTATGGTGAAGGCAACCAAAAAGGATCATGCTCAACCGGGTCAAATGCTTGCCTTATATAGTTGCAGCCTTAGACACTATTCCAACAGTTTTCCCAATACAGGCTATCATATTCACTCTAATCTTGAGCTACCTTACTTTACTCAAACTGAGTTTAGAGTTTTCTGCTTGGTCCTTCTTTTCTTTAAAAAGCAGACGTACATTCTCTTCTTATACCATCTCCATCACCTTTCTCCATTATAATTTGTTTCATCAATATAATCCCTAAGACTCTCAGTTTTAACCACTGATGTTTATGGTTATACAAAATCTGCGTTCATGATCTTAGTTTCATGCTACTATGTACTAAGTGAAACCCAAAATTCAACACCACTAATGAATTGACGGTGAATTCAAAAATTCAAGCTCTTACTTGTTACCCAATGAAATCTTTTTTTTTCTTTTTGAGTGATCTTTATGAGATTGCCTTTCATAAAGGCTTCTCTAATCCTAAAAGATCCAATTTTTTTTTTTAGATTTCTTTATTTCTCTCGTCACTATAAAGCATTTCACACCTACTTGTTCAAGAGATCTCAATGATCTCACAAGTACTTCATTCACTTTTGGTCTTATGTTAAGTATCGAAATTATGAATTGAAGCGAAAGCCACCCTTTTTAACCTTTAAAAGAAGCCTTTAAAACTTCTAAACAAGTTATTGATCGTTATTTCATGGGAAACCAAACAAGCACTTCAATGTCTCTCTTGACTTTGAAGGAAGTGATTTTTGCCCAGAATCCATCGTTTTATGTCTGAATATTACATCACAGATAATCCCAAAACACTCCTTTTATTTCATTATCTTTTACACACTATGCACGAAAAATTTTAATTTTTCCAAATTCTAAGTTTCGCACAGATTAATGATTCAAATGTTCAAGGCACAAACACTCAAGCGTCATAAGGGGAAACGATTGGGATAAAGTGGTAGCTGACTCAGCACAAATCCAAACGCTTTGGCGATTTGAAAAAAAAATGAGTTTTATGAAAAGGCGTGAAAAAGGGAAACATTTTTCTCTCTCCCGCGTCATCTTCGGCACGCCAACTACTCACACATCAACTCAGGCGCTATTTTTGAGATAATCCATGATTTCAGCCGCATTCTTCTCTCTCTTCCTTGTACGTATAAAAGGAATTGGAACGGTACTCTCTCAACCTTTATCACTTCCAAAAAGCTCTCAAAGAAACATGACGATTTTCTGCAACTGTTCATCGTCATCTTCAAGCTACAAAAATGGCAAAATCCTCATCCATTCACGATACCTCAGTTCGTCAACCCCTACTCACTATCAAACCCTAACAGAACCTAATCATTGATCTCACTCCATTCGTATATGAGCCCTATATGCTATATGTGGTTGAGTGTCTCAAATACTCACCACTCGTCGACGCACTGACAAAGGTTGAAGTTGTTCCTATGTCGTTCTTGTCTCTTGTCTACTCTACTGCATTCTACGACAAGGCTAATGAAAGGATTCACTTTGAACTTCACGATGAGAATATCTCTATCTCCAAGAGTCGATTATGTGCCCTAATTGGTCTTTCTCAAGATCCATCTCTGGTAAACCTTGATTCCATTACCACTGGTCAACTGTTCACAATGTTCTATCGGATGGGGTATACCGAAACCCTAACAACTGTCACCAAGTTTAAGAATTATTTCCTTCCTCTTTAAAGGAATGGCCTCTTCATGCTATTGTTCAAGGGATTGTCTGAGAGGAGCGTTGGTTCTGACGGTGCAAGCAAGTCCGTCATGACGGTGCTATATCGGTTGTACAATGGGTTAACCTCGATTATGGGTCCATTATTTGGCAGCAGGTGGTTCAAAGTCTGGTTTCTTCATCCATACATTCTGAGATTTCATGTGGGCGTTTCTTTTCTCTCATCACCAAATGGGCAATGGATCGTCATCGTGTCCCAATAATGGTTGATTCCTTGCTCTCCTTTATTGCCACTTTTCATACGACGAAAATCATCGTCACTGATCCAACAAAGTTTTCATTCATCGGACCTATTCCTGAAGCCATGTTCGGTTGTATCTCAGCATCGAGTAATCATCTTCAACAGTACAGGAAGCGTCCTTCTGTTGTTCGACGAGAACTTACACCCACAATGTTTCGTTCCATTGAAGAGGCTGACAAGCCAGCCAATAGGGGTAAGAAGCATGAATCGCAGAAGGAGGGATCGGTCACAAAACCAACCAAGAGGCAGACCCCCAAGAAGAGAAATACTGATAAGGCTGCTACTTCTCAACCTCAACCCAAAAAGCAGAAGAAGCCTGGTAGGAGACTTATTCTTCAATCCTCCAGCGATTCAGATTCAGAATATGTTCCTCCTAAGCAGAAGAACGCTCCACCTTCAGAATCCGAGAGCGGAAGTTCCGATGAAGACGCTTCGGGTCAAGGTGACACTCTGCCTCGCTCCCCTACTCCAGAAATTTCAGTTCATTCTTTTCCTCCTTCATCTCCACCTGTTACCATTCTAGTCTCTATTCCTCCTGTCTCTCCAATAACCACCTCTCAACCATTCACTACAATTCCCATTCCCACTCCTGTTTTTACAGATACAACCACTACTACTTCCACCACTAAACCTGCCTTTACCGCTCCCAATCCACCTGTACCCAAACCTACTTTCACAACCGAACCTCCTCCTTCTTCAAAACCCTTATCTCCTACACAATCTACTGAAACAACCCCTATTTTGGGCGGTGAGGACTTGGAATTCGATTCCACATATTTCAGTCCTTGTTGAGTGCAGAGCGAGGATGATGACGACGAGCCAATTACCAAACGTCATCTCAAAGAAATAAATGACAAGCTTGATCAACTGCTTTCCTCTTCTTCCTTTGGTGCCCATTCAAAAGCTGCTTTAAAAGCATTGTTCTCGTCGGTTGTTGCCAAACACAGTGCTACCCTATCTGCTGCAACCAAGGCTATTGAAAACTCCTCTTCCCAATTTCAACAGGCTTCTCTCGCTGTTGATGCCTCGACTAAGGAGTGCAAGGAAGCGACCGTAAATGTCGATAAACTAGTTTTAGAAGCTTACTTGTTTCTAGATTCCTTGAAGGCTGATGCTGCCAAGAATGTTGAAACTGTCAACACTTCAGTACAGACTCTTCAAAAGACTCTTCAATATGAGTGTTCGAACCTGGAAGGGGCACGCCATGCCATTGAAAAAGCCAATGAATTGCTCCATGCTAGGGTCAACGAACGCTTAACTCAACTGGAAGCGGACTTAGCTATGGAAAATCGGATTATGGACAAGCTTGACAGACGTACAGCCCAACTTAAACTGCAAACACACAAGCTGCGTACTGCTAATGCTGAGATTAATGACCTCAAGTCAGAAAGGGAGTTTATCCGGAGTTCTGCTGTAGATGTTCACTCCATCCTTCTATTGGATAAGGTGTCTAAGTCCATAACTTATTTGGTATATACTTGACCCGACCGGCATGGTCCATTTGGGTTGCATCTCACCCGAACTTTTTATGGATAATTTTATGAGAGTTATACACATATGTTTATTAATATATTATAAGTTATAATATATTAAT
Source organism: Lactuca serriola (assembly GCF_051521515.1). Taxonomy (NCBI): domain Eukaryota; kingdom Viridiplantae; phylum Streptophyta; class Magnoliopsida; order Asterales; family Asteraceae; genus Lactuca; species Lactuca serriola. The sequence continues at coordinate 337,618,975 of NC_136415.1, read as the reverse complement.
ATGAAGTTATGTTATTTAATTAGTATTAGTCTTAAATTAATTATGAATTAATTTAGAGATTAAAAGGAAGACTAATTAGATTATCGGCTATTGGTTTTATATGGTGTGGGCTAACACTCATTTGTTAATGGGCTAGGCTTGGATGGAAGTCCATGGATGATCCATGGAGCTTTTAACCCATGGATCCTTGGAAAAGGAAAGGTCATGGGTTATTAGGGTTTCACCCTAACCATGCACAGTATATAAGCATGCTTATGGAGCATGAAATGGAAACTAGTGAACTAGTGTGTGTGAGCTTGTGTGTGGCCGAAATATACAAGTGTGTATACTCTCTCAAAGTTTTCCAAGAGTTTGTGGTGTTTTGTGATTCCATTTGAGGCATTCACACTATTGGTGCTTGGCCCTCAAACTCCTCAAGAACCAAACTCGTCAATAAGGTATGTAATCTCTTCTAACTCTTTTATGTTGAAATGTTCTCCATGCCATGTTAGATAGGTTATAAACCTTGGAAAATTATTATTTTGCATGTATTTAGACAAACATAGATCCAAGGTTTATTAGGGTTGCATGCACACTTAGGAAGTGTTAGATTGCTCCTAACCCAACAGTGGTATCAGAGCCTAGGCTTGCTTGTTTGATACTTGATGCAAAATAGTTGAAAAAGTCGAAAAACTTGTTGTCTGACTGATGAATTCGCCGAGTCCATGGGGGGACTCGCCGATTCCATGTGTATCTTCAATCTACTCGCCGAGTAGGTTCATGCACTCGACGAGTAGGAGCGACAGAGTGCAGATTTTCGACTTTTGCTGCTGGAAATGGACTAGAAACATTAGCCTAAACTGTTTTGATGTTTTAAAACTTGTTTTAGTTGGTGTAATGGTTGTTCTAATCCATTTACAATAGCATATATCAAAATTCCATGATTTTTATGTGTTCATATAATTCTTGAAATTTTGATGATCATGTTCATGTTCTTATGAATTTAGAAGATGATAGGAATTATTTGTTGAATTGTTTGGAATTAATTCTTGATCATTTATGTGTTTTAATGGAGTCCATAATTTGTCCTCAAGTTATGGATATCCAAAGGTCACTTTTCTTTAACACACATTAAAAACACATAAGTTACATAAAATGAAGAGTCTTCATTTTATGAACCTTTAATTCATAAGTTATGAAATGAAAAGTTTTGGATGGTTACAAAAGATGAAGAGTCTTGTCCTTAAGTTATGGAGGTTCAAGAGTTACTTCATTAATAAATATATAAATAAAGTGTAACCTTAATTAATTCCATAAGTTATAAAATAAAGAAAAAGTAATTCTTTTATTAGTTTAAAGTCTTCCATAACATGCCCTCAAGTTATGGAACTTGAAGAGTTTTTGGATTAAAACTACTTTAAACACATAAATCATGGAATTAATTAGTTTTGAATAGTTTCAAAACTTGCCCTCAAGTTTTGGAATTTGGAAAAGTTTCACACACTTTAATAAACTTTAATTCCAACACTTAGAATTTTAAAAGTTAAAATTCAACCCTTATACTATTTATAACATTAATGGTTAATTATATATATGTATAAGAACAAGTCGTTTACCGTTAGTAGGCCTCATTCACGAAGCCGGTCTATAAGGTGGGTATAAGGTTGTTGCCTATAAAATGGCGACTTAATGGGTGTCCACTCTCACCCACCGCTTGCGTGATCGGTGGAGGGTTGTTAGCCGAATGGGTAGGACAATGACTTTAAATTCTCATTAAAAGTATAATGATTATTATAAAGTAACTAAATATTTTTATTTAATTCCCAATCTTAGTTACTTTAGGAAAAATGTGAATTTGGTGCTAGCCCATGGAATTCACACTTTGTACCTTACCTAGTCGTTGGTGGAGCGTGTGTGGTTAACCGGCACACTAACTTGGACTAGTAAGGATCACGAAGGGTGACTTAATGTTTGTCATAGATCAATGGATCATGTAGTTAACCTCGTGTGTCTTCAATTGTCTCGAGGCGTAGGCGATGACCTTACCTCGCTGCATCAGAACACATCCGAGCCCTTGATTCAATGCATCGCAATAAACTACGAAGTCTTCTATTCCTTCGGGAAGGGATAATATTGGTGCGGTGCACAAGGCTCGTTTGAGCGTTTGGAACGCTCTTTCTTGTTTCTCTTCCCAGCCAAAGGCCACGCCTTTCTGGGTTAGGGTTGTAAGAGGCTTCGCTATTCGTGAGAAGTTCTGAATGAACCTGCGGTAGTAGCCAGCGAGACCTAGAAATTGACGAATTTCTGTAGGCGTCTTCGGTGCTGACCAGTTCTCAATGGCCTTAATTTTGGATGGGTCCACGTGGATTCCCTCTTCGCTTACCACGTGTCCTAAGAATTCGACTCTTCGGATCCAAAATTCACATTTCGAGAACTTCGCATAAAGTTTCTCCTTTCGTAATGTCCCTAGAACTTGTCGCAGATGATCGGCATGTTCTTTCTTACTTCGGGAGTAGATCAGGATGTCGTCAATGAAAACGATGACGAACTGATCCAAGTAAGGTCGGCATACTCTATTCATCAGATCCATGAAGACTGCGGGCGCATTGGTCAATCCGAATGGCATCACCACGAACTCGTAATGTCTGTAACGAGTTCGGAAGGCGGTCTTTGGCACATCCTCCTCTAGCACTCGTAACTGGTGATATCCGGATCTCAGATCAATCTTAGAAAAATAGTTCGCCCCTTGCAGTTGGTCGAATAGATCATCTATGCATGGTAGAGGATAACGATTCTTGACCGTCAGTTTGTTGAGTTCTCTGTAGTCAATACACATACGGAAGGATCCGTCCTTCTTCTTAACGAACAAGACCGGTGCTCCCCAAGGTGAGAAACTCGGTCTTATAAAGCCCTTGCTGAGCAGTTCGTTAAGTTGACCAGAGAGTTCCTGCATCTCAGCTGGTGCTAAACGGTAGGGCGACTTGGCTACTGGGGTAGCTCCTGGGACTAAGTCGATTCTGAACTCGACTTGTCGTTGCGGAGGTAATCCGGGTAGTTCTTCTGGGAAAATGTCGGGGAAGTCGCTCACTACTGGGAGGTTCTTTAGTTCTTTCGTTTCTAGGTTCGTGTCGACGACGTGAGCAAGGAATGCATGGTATTCCTTACGCAGGTATTTCTGTGCTTGAATACTTGATATGATGCGAAGACTTGCACCGGGTTTGTCGCCATAGACTATAAGAGTTTCGTTAGACGGAAGGTTTAGACGGACTGCTTTCTCGAAGCACATGATGTCGGCACGATGAAGGCTTAACCAGTCCATGCCAATGATGACATCGAAACTTTTTATTGAGACTGGCATGAGGTCGATTGGAAATGAATGGTTATCTAGAGTTAGGGTACAACCTAAGTATATGCTACTCGTATTTTCAGTTTTTCCATTAGCCATTTCTACTGTGAATAGTTCTTTGAGTGCGTGCGGTGGTTGATTAAGCATGCGAGCAAATTTATGGTTTACGAAGCTTCGCTCCGCTCCACTATCGAACAGAATGCATGCATAGGAGTTATCGAGGAGGAACGTACCGGTCACCACTGTCGGGTCAGCAACTGCTTCCCCGTGGCCTATAGCCAGTACCCTCCCTGCTCCTCCAGCATTCCTCGCTTTGGGGCAGTCCCTCTTAAAGTGGCCTGATTCGCCACATCCATAGCAAGTTGGGCTCGCAACTGAGCTAGGAACTTGGGAGATCGGTTGTGCCGGGAACTTACAGAATCGGACGGTGTGTCCTTTCCTGTTGCAGTTAGAGCACTGCAATTCACGATAGGGGCCGTTGTGGTGGTAGCTGCATTTGTTGCACTTGGGCGAACTCCCAGCATACCGACTCACCGGAGCAGCAGTAGCAGCAGTAGGAGTTACTGCGGCATGAATTGCCACCAATTGCTGCTTTTTGGCAGCCTGATGCTTCTTACTTTCATCCCAGAATTTCCGCTTAGTATCGGCGGGTTTGGAGGGTTCCGGGATGGCTAGGGTGGTTGTGGTTGCATGGGTTTTGACTCCATGGTCAATGAGTCGTTGTGCCAATCGTTTGGCACTGTCGAAGGTAGCGGGGTTTGACGCTAGCACATTCCCCTGATACGGAGGCACTAGTCCCCATATGTACCTCTCGATCTTCTTCCCCTCGGTGGGAACCATATTGGGGCAGAGGGCCACCAGCTCGCTGAAGCGGGCAGTATAAGCGACCACATTGGTGCCCTTCATTGACAGGTTCCAGAGTTCCTGCTCCAGTTTCTGGATCTCGCCCCTCGGGCAGTATTCCTCAGTCATGAGGTCTTTCATTGTTTCCCAGCCCATGTCGTTGGCTACGACGAGAGTTAGGGCTTTGACGTGGCCGTTCCACCACGTTAGGGCTTTACCCTCAAAGGTGCATGCAGCATATTTCACTTTGCACGCAGCAGGGCATGAACAGATTTCGAAGACTGATTCAGTCTTCTCGAACCATTGCGAGAGAGCAATGACTCCGCCGGTGCCATAGAAAGGCTTCGGCTTGCAGTTTGTAAAATCCTTGTAAGAGCACTCCCTTGAGCGCACAGGGATTTCGATCGGAATAGATTCCACAGGGGTTCCACCTCTGCTGGCATCAGAAGAGTGATACTGAGCCATGGCAGTTGCCACTGCTGCAGCTACGACAGCATTCAGGGCTACAGTATCGATGACCGGAGGCGGAGGAGGTGGTGGAGGTGCAGGATTATTCCTATTTCTGGGAGACTTGCGAGGAGGCATCCTTCAGCTATAAGTTTATAAAGATAAGAAAGATGGTAAGAATCAATTTGTAAGCAACGTGAGAGTGACACATGGACTAACTAACCATAGTCCAACAGTTGAAAGAGTGTTTGAAACCATAATAAGAAATATTAGTAGGAAAGCACAAGTTATAGATTTTTCCCAGATAGATAGATCTCAAAAATACTGGTATTACTGATGTAATAAGTTCAGGGAAAATCGACCTAACAGTAGGTCATACATCATACCATATAGAAAAGTTTGACAGTTCTTAGATTTCAAATTTAAGTACGGAAGTTAGAAACATTTTACACACAAGTGCTACTTGGAGCACAGATGTTAAAGGCTATCCTTTAATTAAAAGACGGAGATGTACTAGACATCAACCAACGGCGATGGGAAAATCCCGGGCGAGTACTGCGGTCGGACACTTGACGAAACACCTCTTGAATGGGTCGATCCTGAGTCCTCTGACGAGCTCGAAGCTCCAAGGTTTCAGCTCGTGAGGCAGTCAACTGCTACTGCAGGGTTTTATTCGTCCTCCGGGTCCGTTCCATGTCTTCTTCAAGACGGCGGATGCTGACTGTGTTGACACCTGAGTCGGCATCAATCTTTATGACCCGGTCAACGGCTGCTCCACCTTGCTCGACAATACGAGCTATTCTGCGGATAATGACAGGCAGAGCTCGGTCAGTAGAGCCACCAGCGCTGACGTTGTAAAAGGTTTGGTCCCCAAAGTATGGTAAGGGTTGACCCTGATCATTATTCCAGCGGTTCAGGTTGTTTGCCCACAAGGGAGTAGGACATGGAAACGCTGGTCGAGGGTTGTTGTTCGGGGCTTGACCTACAATCGGTAGGTTGTTGACTTCAGGCTCGGAGTCGGATCCATCCGAAAAGCCTTCTGCGAGGTGATCATCCAAAGGGATTGGATGCTCAACTTCGGGCTCTTCATCGATCCACCTGGCATTGCCTTCATTGGGAAAGTACGGGTCGCCATGATGGATATCTAGCCATCAAGATCTACACGAGAATAGAGGTATACGAATATAGTATACGTGTAACTAGTAGCACAAAATACTCCTATAGTATTTTAAGTTTAAGTTCTATTGATCTTCTTGTGGTATTGTTGGTAAGTTTTTTTTTTGACTTGTTAACCTATCACAACCATTCTAAGGCATGTGCTAATCACTCCTAGGATCAGCATAGTTGATCAGGCTATGCCATTCCCAGGACTGACCATACATTCCCGAGCTCACTTGTGATATTTAACAATCGTAATACTTTTGTTCTTGTCATTTGTGACACTTATTTTAGTATGAATGCAGACTAGTATACTTAGTTAAATATTTTATTATTTAAAGTATAGACTCTTGGTCAGAGTTTAATCCCTAATGGGTTTATAGTTTAGTATACCTTTTATGGGTTGATATACTCAATTCACTATAAACAATGCTCTGATACCAATCTGTCACACCCCAAAACCAAGAACGGCGGAAACGTTCTGGGGCGGAGGACGTCATGTAAGGTAATCACAACACAGTAAATGTAAATAGGCAAACAACATCATCCATTGCATTAAATATATAAATTTAATACTTGCGTGTTCTGTACAGTTTTAGACACCAAAAATATAACGTAAATTAAAATAATAAAATGATGAGTCTTGAGTACGCTCCATCATCTCAAAAGCTGGCATCGGTACCTGTCTACTGATGACCTGAGAATACAAGTTATTTTGAAAGAGTTTATCAGCATTAAGCTGGTGAGTTCATAAGTATTTTAGTGTCAATGTTCGTTGTCAAAAACGTTTTAACCTGTCTCAATGTATAAGTTTGTAAAAATGTAAGTAAATGTTTAAAAGTGTTTGCAAAAGTTTGAATCTCTCAGAAAATCCTATATTTTCTATAAAAGTAACCTTCTACCGAGGCTTAAATGTTTTGTAAACTCGTCTGTTGTAAAAGTGTGTAATTACCCAAGTATAACTATCATTTGATAAAATATAGTTTGTACATTAATGCTTAACTGAGATTATCACCAAAATATGTAATGGGTAAATCATTGTAGTACTGTAGTTTTGTATAACAAGAACTACTGTTGTACTAATTACTACTACCTTAAACCGGATTTATATTAAGGTATAATGTGATAATTGCACCATACTATCGACTGATAACAACGACATAAAGAACGGTCGTAATAACGGAATGACGTTTGGCACCCGCAGACCTGCAGGTCCGGCTGTAGCTAGCAGCAAGGTGTAGGATAGTCAATCCAGTATAGATCTATACGCAAACTCAACGCTCTCCCTCCAAGAGAATTCTGGCTACAACTCGGGCCATGACATTTAAGGCATGCTCCGATACAGTGGATCACATTTGTTATCGTATTCTTGCATATGTGATGAAATGTTTCTTGTTCTAGTATAGTTGTATATATTCTCTTCCTAGTATAGACTCATGAATGAACTGACTCATTGATCTAGCAATTGTAATAGTATGATTCTGTGTTACCCCGATGGTAACTTGTTAACGGTGCGTCTAGTACGTATGGTTATGGAAGTACTTTTATGTCTATATATGTATATTTGATATATACTTAACATGGAAACGACCTTCGGATGGTCACCCAAAATCCCACCAGACCACATCCAAATTGAGGAAAAGGAAATAGGGTGGATGGCCTTCCTAAGCCCATTAAACATTATTTATACGTCTATACATGTATGGGCATGCAATTTATAATATAAAAACATAAATAAGTATTTATAAGACATTTGAAACATAAGTATTATTTTTAAAGAAAGATTGACTTGATGTCAATCTATAAAACAATTTGAAGGCGTAGATTTGATTAAAATAGATTAAGTATAAGGAACATTTGTTTAAATCACAGTTGCAGTGTAAATTCGAAAAGTAAATGGGTTTGGAAAACATTTACAAGTAAAACAGTTTGATAGATAGTTTGAATAGTGATAAAATCACTGATTTCCCTAGTTATTAATCACATGTGATTAGTGCAATCACATGTGATTGAAACAATAACTATAAGTATTTAACTTGTATTCCCCCCCTTTGAAAGCATATAAAAGCATTTAGAATATTTAACAGGTTGATTAAGGGGTATGAAACTCACTTGATTGATTGAAGAAAGCGAGATGGAAAACCGGGCAGAGTTTCGTCTCGGAAAACAGATTTTTCTCGGGATTCTCGGGAATCTCGGGAGTAAAATCGACCCTCGGGACTTGAGCAAAAAGACCAGAGCTTCGGGTTATAACGGGCACGGAAAACGAGGCAAGGGTGTGAGAGAGAGGAGAGAAATGAGCAACATTTTCGGAAAGCCTCGCATCCTATTTATAGGAAGGCTGAACCGCCTCCGAACGCGGGGCGTACGCTCGTACGCAGCGCGTACGCGTACGTCATGCATGACCGAAGCCTCGACTGCCTCGGTTCGGATGGGACGGGTTGCTGGGTACGCGGGTCGGATGGGACGGCGGGTCGGACGGGACAGCGAGTCGGACGGGTCGGAGCTTCGGACGGGTCGGACGGGTTAGATTCTTCGGATAGTGCGACGTGGACGATCCGAGACTCTCGATCTCAGTACGCGGGGCGTACGAAGGTACGCAGGGCGTACTTCGGTCCTATCCGATGACTCCCCTTCGGATAATACCGGGAATATATAATTAAATTCATATTTATTTTAAATAAACTTCAAAAATTCATATCTCCCTCATACGAACTCCGTTTTTGACGTTCTTTATATCCACGCGAAGGTGAGACCATGATCTACAACTTTTGTTTAGATTCCGTTGGCAAATTCCGAAATTATTTTTATTATTTATTTATTAAAATGACGGGATTTAAGGAATTTCTTCAAAAATTCATAACTTCCTCATACGAAGTCAGATTTGGACGTTCTTTTTATGTACGCAAACCTTGCTATGATTCCTACTACTTTATTTAGTCCGAATAAGATTTTAGGAAGGTTACATTTTGACCTAAATTTGATCGGTTTTACATTACATTGACTCGAAATATCGGGTTGTCACAGACTCCACTTCAGGTAAAGTCCACTATCTAACTCTATTAAGTTTCTATTTGGAGATTCTTATTACATAATGTGAATGGGTCACATGTTGATGTTTTAAGAATCAAAGAAAAGATAGGAAGTTTAAAGTAAGTATATGTTGATTCTGATTGCGAAGGTGGGTTTCGATCGCATGGTTCGGTAATCAGAATTTTGAGTTGTTGCTTAAGAGTTATAATATATTGCTTATGAATAGATAACAACAAGGTTTTCATGTGGATTGTAAGGATAAGTTTTTCCGCAATTTTTTAAAATAAAAGAAAAAAAAGGTTTTAATTTTATTTATTTTAAAAATATCCTTACAATGGCATCTGTGGAAAATTGTTGCTTATATGTTTCCAGTAATAGCAATATTGGAAAGTGGATTTGATTCTTTCATTTGTGGTAGTGTTTGAATTTACCAAATGAAGAAAGTTTTCATCACCCAAGTTTCAATTGGACAGAAACTTGGAATCATACAAGTTGTATTGTATGATGAATGAGAATTTTCATCTTTGAAAATTAAGACTAATTCTTAGATCACATGTATATGTGAGTCAATTGAAGGACTAAGGAATTAGGTACACTGGGTGTGCGCTGGTCAAGGTCCACCACAAAGATTGATTTGTCATGATTTACTAAAGATTAGTAAATATGATTATACTTATAAGGTGAGTATAATTTTGTAACATTGGAAAGATTACAATGTATGACAAAACAAATGAGAAGAATCAAATTAGGCAGAAAGATAAAAGTTTCTCAAATCTGAAAGGATGGGAGAGTACTTTAGTATCGTATTTCATGATCATCTTAATGATTATGAAGCCATATCACAAATTCGTACTCTAAGGACGTCTTAGTGCATTGTTATGGCTAAGAAGAGAGGTCATGAATTGTTGGATTGGTTAAGATCGAGAAGATGAGTCATACTTCGTTCCAAAACAATTCTTAGAGTCATACTCCAAGATTGTAACTTTGAGTGACATAAAGGAAGATTTAAAACACTTATCAAATGTAACAGTAAAATGTTTTCTACTCTTGTACATTTGAGATTGGTAAGTTGTGATGTCTTGGATGAGACAAAGACCAACTAAGACCAATTGTGTGAAGTGTTAGTCTTGATAAGAATCCGCACTATCCCTTGAATGTTTGTTTTGTCAAGGAATGGTTCTTGACGGGGGAAACTTATATGTCAAGGGGACAGTGGGAGCCTTAAAGATCCTGAAAGTGTTTTAAGATTTAATCAAGAGTAAAACCTATAATTTATCACTAGCACACGACTTAAGGTTTGCAACCTATCGTGTTGACATAATTCTTATTTCTGTACCTACTTCAAATAAGTTGAATTTGCATGTGAGTTATTAGAGTTCAACTTGGAAGCATTGGTGGCGCTTGTGCTACCAAGGTGACAAGAAACTAAGACTGAACAAGTTTAATCCATGTAAGGCTGAATTTGTCACTAACCTGATCTTGTGATTATAGTTTTGACAAATTCACATGGATAGGAACTCATACACTATAAAATCTAAGTGTTATAAGGTTTCTTTCCGATTCGTGAAAATGATGGTGAGGAAACGCTTTCACTAAGTAGATTTTACGTAGATATCAATTGTGTTATTTGCATTTTCAAAAGTCGTTAGTGGAGTGCGTGTGGTTAACCGGCACACTAACATGGACTTGTGAGAAATGGAAAATGCTTAAGCAATTAAGACTATGATTACGGTATCCCTTTTCATAGTTTTGAAAAATTGTTTAGACACACATGTGAGCTATCTAAGAAAGGGTGTATGAATCTAAATTTCAGAAGTCCAGCAGATTTCTGGAAATATGTTAGAGCTAGTGGGAGCATAAGTGTTATGCTGATAATGATCATGTTAGTGGGAGCATGATTATTACGTTTAGTGTTGCAAGTTAGCAATGTTAATTATAGAAAACAAAGTTTCAATTCGTGAAGTTGTAGGGGTTGAAAAGTTGTTTTGCTATAATTAAGGGAGAGGAAATTATACTACATTTCAATTCTAAAGCTTAGATTGAGATTTTAATCATCTCTAGTCAAGAATATATATATGAATTTTATGTTGGAACGGTTCAACTTGAAGAAATTCTATATATATTGCGTTTTCAAAATTCGATTATGATTACGGCATCCCTCTTCATAGTTAAATTTTGAAAACATGGCAAATAAAAAAAATAATGTAGCAAAAGACTTGTCTAGTATCATGTCTTTATGTCAAACATCATGAATCGTGTCCCATATGCTTCGGATATAGGATCGATTGCATGTGCTATAATATTCATCTTTTCTAAATTTTCCAAATGCTTAAGGCATTGAGAAGGGAAAAGTCTAGAACTGGATATGACTAAAGTGATTGAGCAATTGTCGAGGACAATCTGAGGTTCGCCAAAGATTGGTTGCTCAGGGAAAGTTGAAAGTATGATGTAAACTGTCGGAAAGGACCATATTGACATATTCTGAAAAGTAGTAACTCTTGTTCGGAAGTGATAGTCAAAATGGGACTAAGGAAATGTCTCCATAGGTGGAAGTTATTCAATCTATGTAAGATTAGAAAACCTTAATGCAAGAAGGATGTTCAAAGCAATGTACTTTGAATATGAGACTTCCGTTCCATAGAAGTTGACCTTCTTTGGAATACTCTGTAATGACTGGTGACAAGGTTTTGGTGACTTTGTGCATAATCATTACAAGAGGAACATTGCATAAAAGTTTAATATCTAACAAATTTTTGGTAAATGATAGGAATCGGGGATTCTCACATTTACAATAAGGATTTGGGATTGTGAAATGAGTATCAATGGAATCATGTTCAATTGATCTACATCACAATGTAAGGATCATAGACAAACATAGTGTGCATACTTGGAGTATGGCATAACTATTGTTTAGAAAACCAAAGTGTACATGCTAGGAGCATGGGACGACTGTTGTTTCTGTTCAAGTCTTAAGTTGATTGTTTGAAACATTATACAATGAATAATATGTAATCAATATGGTGATAAATAAAAGGTGGTTCTATTTATATTCAAAAGGGTTCTGAGACCATATTGGATTCGATTATTATTGTGTTTCACTTTGCATGTTTTGACTTCCAAAATAGCTAGGTTATTCTTTCTGAATGACTAAGTTATTTAAACACTCCACAGTCGTTCATATGTTGGAAGTAGGTATGAATCAAGACTATCATGAATCGAGTTTGTAGATGGCTAAATGGGTTTAGTCATACCAATGGTTGCTACAACATTCATGAGTGCTCATAAGTTATGAGTATTGGAATAAACCCACGCTCACTTGTATCACTTCATGGAATTTATCTAGAGTGATCGTGAGACGGTAATATCATATAAGTCTTCAAACCTAGAGATATGAGTCGTTACCTATGAGTTGGTTGTGCATTGATTGCACGTAAACGCATCAGTAACTTGATGTTATAAAACGTGCCTTTGTGTACAATTCAACAAGTAGTAGAACAAGCATATGAGTCGAAGTTTATCTATTCCTTCTAGAAATAGAAGCGATGTTTGGGCCCCTCGATGATTTTGTTGTGACCTAGGTACCGGCCGGTTATAACTAAATTGATGTGTTCGATTAAGTTCTTTGTCAAACAAATCGAAAATTGGGAAACAAACTACTGGACAATAAGTACGACGTTGTTCCATGTATTTTTCCGGCTGATATCATGAGAACAGAGGATTATATGATCACTTATCTTAAAATGGCGCTTCATAGTTCAACAGAGTTTTCGAGAGCTACGATTGCTGGTTGGTTCCTGAAGTAACATATGCAAATATAGTTATTAGACTTATCCAAGTGGGAGTCTGTTGGATAAGGTGTCTAAGTCCATAACTTATTTGGTATATACTTGACTCGACCGGCATGGTCCATTTGGGTTGCATCTCACCCGAACTTTTTATGGATAATTTTATGAGTGTTATACAGATATGTTTATTAATATATTATAAGTTATAATATATTAATATGAAGTTATGTTATTTAATTAGTATTAGTCTTAAATTAATTATGAATTAATTTAGAGATTAAAAGGAAGACTAATTAGATTATGGGCTATTGGTTTTATATGGTGTGGGCTAACACTCATTTGTTAATGGGCTAGGCTTGGATGGAAGTCCATGGATGATCCATGGAGCTTTTAACCCATGGATCCTTGGAAAAGGAAAGGTCATGGGTTATTAGGGTTTCACCCAAACCATGCACACTATATAAACATGCTTATGGGGCATGAAATGGAAACTAGTGAACTGGTGTGTGTGAGCTTGTGTGTGGCCGAAATATACAAGTGTGTATACTCTCTCAATGTTTTCCAAGAGTTTGTGGCGTTTTGTGATTCCATTTGAGGCATTCACACTATTGGTGCTTGGCCCTCAAACTCCTCAAGAACCAAACTCATCAATAAGGTATGTAATCTCTTCTAACTCTTTTATGTTGAAATGTTCCCCATGCCATGTTAGATAGGTTATAAACCTTGGAAAATTATTATTTTGCATGTATTTAGACAAACATAGATCCAAGGTTTATTAGGGTTGCATGCACACTTAGGAAGTGTTAGATTGCTCATAACCCAACACCTTCTTCATCCCATTGAGGCTAATGATCTGCTCATCACTATCACTGTCAGAAGACATTTGGCATACAAGCTCAGACCGACACTGGATGTTCTCAACCGTATCGAGGGTGTTCCGGTGACTGGGGTCCAACCGAAACAAGGGGGAGAGAAAGAGTCAAAGTAGCAACCTCCTCCTTCTAGCTCAAAACCAGTTGCTGAACCGAAGGTTAATGAAGCCTCGGTCAGTAACAAAGATAAAAAGAAGAAGAGGATTGGTGAAGACGACACAGACAATGAAGACGATGTCTATGTCAACATTGATGGGTTTTGGCTATAAGAACATCCTATGTGCTCATACAAACCCTAATGTTTGGATCTAGGTTTCTCGATTGTACATGCAAGTTATCCAAGACTAGAAACCCTAATTCTAGCATTCAAGTAATCATATTAAAAAGAGAATGGGTTTAAGATCATACCTTGATTGTTATGTAGCAATAACAATCTCAATTCCTCCTTGTATTGACCTCAGAAAGCTTAGAGTCACAAATGTCACTCCTCTAATGGTTCACAAACAACATACGCAACAGGATGAAGAGGATAAAGGATGGAGGCTACCCAAAAACGTGTGAAACCCTAGAACAAAGCTTAGCCACGTTTTTGGGTCATAAGGGTCATATATATAGTGAGGCTATTAGGGTTATCTAGCAAGAAAACCCTAATTTGGATGCTTAAGCCCTAAGCAACCCATGGACTCCTTTAATTAAGGCCTTGGACGATTTCCCCATGGGTTTCCCATATAATTTGTCCACTCCTTAATTTAAGACAACCCATAGCCCATATTGCAATTATCTTATAATTACAATTCTAGTCCCTTAAGTTTAATTAATCTCTTTTAGCCACAAAACTAATTACCAATTAATTCTTGACTAATATTAATGAAACAATATTGTTTATCCTTTAATATATTATTCTCATAATATATTAATAAATCATATTTAATCCTTTCTCTCCATAATTCATCCTATCAAATTGCTTTGGTGAAGGCAACCCAAAAGGACCATGCACCATCGGGTCAAGTACATACCAAAATAGTTATGGACTTAGACACTAATCCAATAGTCTTCCACTTGGATAAGTCTAATTACTATTATGCGTATGACTTTAGATCCTGATCTGCAATCATAGCTTTCCAAAGCCGTTGTCAACTTTGATCCTATCAGATATGCATGTCCTTTAGATAAGGGATCATATATTCCTCCATTCTAGATATCATATGAGACATGATTTCTAATCATTCTCTTTGTACTATTTCTCGATTTCCGATTTATGATGATTGACTAATTGAACAAATCAAATTAGGCCTAGCCCGGCCGAGCATTTACGTTTGTCATCACTAAATCATCGAGGGGCCCAAAGATATCGCTTTTATCCTACTTTGGATAAAAGGAACGGATAAACTTTGATACAATGCTTGCTTGCACTCACTCACCGAATCGCACACAACAATATGTTTTATAACACTAAGTTACTAGTGCGTTTACATATTATCAATGTGCAACCGATTTGCAAGATACAACTCACACATCTCAGTTTCAAGAATATAAGATGTTATCGTCTCACCAATCACTCGTGATACAATTCATGGAGTGATCCAAGTGAGCGTGGGTTTAATCCAATGCTCAAATTCATATTCATAAGCACTCATGAACGTTGTAGCAAACATTTTCTTATGTCTAATACCTTTTAGACAATCCACATACCAATTAACGACAATCTTTATTCATACCTACTTCCAACATATGAACGACTGTGGCCCATTCGAATAATTTAACTGTTCTTAACCAATTAAATTATTCATGAAGTAAAAATGTGCAAATGTGAAACACAAGAATAATACTAATCCCATATGGCCTCAAACCTTTGAGTATAAATAAAACACCTTTTATTTATCACCATATCGATTACTCATTATTTGTCGTTTTGGGTAATCAACTTCTTACTTGAATTATTACACTTGTCCCATGCTCTTAGCATGCACAAAATGTTTACCTATGGTTCTTACTTTGTGTAATAGACCAAATTGAGCACATTTCCAATCATTCTCATTTCACAACTCCAAATCCTTTTTCATAAGTGAAAGAATATCATATTCTTGCTACTTATAGAATATGCTAGATTCTAACATTCTATGCAACTATCCTTTCGTACTGTCACTGCACCAAAGTCACAAAGACTATCGCCAATGATATTACAAAGTCTTCTATCAGAGATTGTTACAAGACAATTCCTTAGATATGATGTCTCTCACTCAAGGTACATTCCTTTGAACATCCTTTTGCATAAAAGTTTCTAATCTAGACATAGACTTTTCAATATTCAATTCTCAAATATGGACACGCTTCCATATTTTCCATATGACAACTCAATCTTAATAGAATCTTATCTATTTGTAATAATGTCGATATGGTCCATCAAATATGGAAACATTTCCATATTTTCCATATGACCACTTATTCTTAATAGAATCTTTTCTATTCATAATAATGTCGATATGGTCCATCCAATACCATGCTTCCAACTACTCACAAGCAACCACTCCTCGTCGAACTTTGGATTGTCCTTTGATAGTTGTTTAATTATTTTAGTCAAAACCGATTTAGTCCCTTTTCCCTCTAAATGCGCTAGACATTTGGAAAATTTTAGAATGGTCAAATAATATAGAATTTGCAATCGATCCTATACCCAAAGCGTATGGAACACGATGCATAATGTCTTACATAAAGATTTGATACTTTATTAATCTTCTGCCATAATGTTTTATTTGCTATGTTCTCAAAATTCGAATTGTGAAGAGGAATGCCGTAATCATAATCGAAATTTTAAGAACACACTATGTACCTTTGACTAAATTTATTAACATTCCACAACCTAATCCTTTAGATTTGAAATGAAGCATAATATTCTCTCCCTTAATTATAGCAAAACAACTTTACAACCCTTACTACTTTGCAAGGTATAACTCTTGTTTTCTATTATTAATATTGCCAACTTGCACTACGTCCCTTAATAATCATACAATCATAACATTTATGCTCCCACTATCATGATGATTATTATAAAACATAACACTTATGCTCCCACTAGCTTCGGCATGTATTCATAAACATCTTAACTTTCAGAAAAACAATACTTATTGAATTTCTTAAGTTCATGTTTCTAATACTTAGTGCTTTGATAATCTTTTATCAAGTCTTCTTATACACTTTTGCCTTAGATAGTTCATATTTGTGTCTAAACAATTAAGACTAATTGCCAAACCTTACAATTCAAATTATGGAAAGAGATACCATAACCATAATCGAAATTGCAATTTTACAATCACTATCTTCTTAAAATCTTTCTTATTGAAAGCATTTCCTCACAATCATTTTCATGAAGGAGGAAATCTTATGCCACTTAGATTTAAACGGTGTATGTGTTTCTATCCATGTGAATTTGTTAAAACCAAAGTTTACAACAAATTCAAACTCATATGGACCGAACTTTCTGAATCTTGATTTCTTGCCTTATTGTAGCACAGCTGCCCACCATGTCTTCCAAGTAGTTAAGCAGTTCACCCTTTCCTATCAATGTACCTTTCATTGATTAAGGTGCCTTGCCTTTTATGCGTTCAAAATGAGAACTCATAGAACTCACATGCATAATTAACTCAATTGGAACAACATAGAACCAAAATAATGTCAACACAATAGGTTGTAAACCTCAACTCGTGTGCTAGTGATGATCGATAAGCTTTATTTGATTTGTTCTTGAAACCTTTCAAGACCATTAAGACTCCCACTAACTCCTTGACATATAAGATTCTCTTGTCAATAAACATTTCTTGACAAGCAAATATTCAAGAGTTAGTGTAGTTTTTTATCAAAACACTTCATAAAGTGGTCCTAGTTGGTCTTTGTCTTATCCAAGACATCACAACTTTCCACATTTGATGAATGTTATAAACATTTTTAATACTTTTCACTAAATGTCACAATCTTAACTCTAAGACTTGTTTTGGAACAAAGTATGATTGACTTCTTGATTTAACCATTTCTTCAATTCTTGATTCCTCTTCTTAGACATACAATTGTACTAAGACTCACTTAGAGGATCAATTGAAATATGGTTCTTAATCATTAAGACCTGTCATAAAGCATAAAAAGGTACTCTACCATCTTCTTAGAATGGAGAACCTTTTATCTTTCTGCCTACTTGATTCTTATTATTCGTTCTACTATTGATTTAAACATTTTCAATCAATTCTGAATTACACTTAATCTTATAAGTTTAATCATATTTACTAAACCTTTAGTAAATCATGACGAATATCTTGGTTACTCTTATGGTCGACTTTGATCAATACGGAACTTTGTGTACTCGATCTCCTAGTCCTACACTTTACACTTTGTCAATGAATTAGTCTAATTTCCAAATATGAAATTTCTCATTCATCGTGCAACCAAGTTACATGATTCCAAGTTTCTGTCCAATTGAAACTTGGGCAATGAGAAACTCTCCTTATTTGGTAAATTTTCGACATTTCCATAACTAAGAATCAAATCCGTTATTGCTAATAATAGAAACATCCAAACATCAATTTTTCATATATGCCATTGCAAGGATAAATAAATAATATAAACTCAAAATTTATTTTATTGCAGAAAATTTTTTGTCCTTACAATGCAATTCATTGAAAAACTATGTTAATACATATTTCTAATTCTAACTCTAAGTAGTAGCTCAAAATCTAATCTTCAAGTAATGCGATCGAAATCCATTTCTTCACGGTTAGATTCTGCTCACTTCTTCCATTAAGATTCCTCTCTTTTCTTTGATTCTACAAAACATCAATTGTAATCTTATCACATTATGTATTAAGAATCTAGAATAGGAGCTTAAAATAGTTAGTCAATGGATTTTACCTAAAGCAGAGCCATACGTTTTGACTCTCCCATCTCTTAGATCTTTTAGGTAAATAGGGCAGCTTCGTCTCCTATATCCGTAGAGGTCTGGAAGGCAGATTCACCAATCAACTTTGCTTTTCTATTGCGCCAAACCATTGTTGATTCAACAGCAATAAGCATATAGGTGAGATCTATAAGGGTCACGTCGCAGTTCATCATATAGTACTCTCTTACGAACTCACTATACGAGTTAGGAAGTGACTGAAGAACCCAATCAACAACCATCTCGTCACAGACAACGGATCCCAACATTCTTAACCTATCAATGTGTGATTTCATCCCTACGACGTGTGCACACACCGACATTCCTTCTTTATGTTTACTTGCCAAAAGGGCTTGAGTGAGCTTGAGCTTTTCACGCCTTCGAACTTGTGGGTTAGGGAGAATAATTGGAGGAGGTGGAAGAAGAGAAGCATGATCTCTTGTTCCTCGATCGAATCGTGGAATATCATCCTCATGCGGAATGCTTGTTCCATGGGATTTGGGAAGACCATAGTTGTTGAACTTTGACATCTACAAAACGAGAGAAACGAATTCAAATTAGTTGATTGATTGAGTCCTTAGTAAATCACCCAAATGAGATACTAAGGCTAGTACCCAACACAATACGCTACAACCTAGAAAAGGGATGTCGTAATCTAGTTGCATAATATTTGAAGGTAAGTGAATGACGATTCACTAATTTCCACCATGAAAAACGAAAAAGAAATTTAAGTTTTAAATTCTATGAAAACTCCTAGATCCTTTGAGATTCATTGAACATTTCAATGGCATGTTTGAATCTCGATACGCCCCTCTAGTTTGTGACTGGGATGCCGAGGATCACAAAGCGGGTGTGAATAACCATGCAAACTTACATGGTACCCCCACATGTTACAGTCACCTATTCGATGTGCCGGTTAACCACACACGCTCCACCGAACTATGGCAAACATTTAGTCACCCTTTTCTACCTTTGCTTAGAACCATTTAGTGTGTCGGTTAACCACACACGCTCCACTAACATCTTCGCAAGAGCACAAAGTGTAATTTCATGGAATTGCATCAATTCACTTTTGCCTAAGTAACTAAGATTGAGAATTTGTAAAACATTTAGTTACTTTTGTACTTCATTATACTTATAATGGAAGGTTTTGTCCTCTCCTACCCGTTCGGATAACGGCCCTCCACTAGTCAAGAGTGCGGTGGGTAAGAGTGGATACCCATTCAATCGCCATTTTATAGGTAATTTCCTTAAGCACCCCTTATAGACCAGCTTCGTGAATGAGGCCTACTAACGGTAAGACTGACTTTTACTCATACATATATATAATGTTAGACTTTTAATGATAGATATAGTATAGAGTGTATTTTACACTTTTAAAATACTTGGTGGTCTAATTTAACAATTATACTTTTAATTCAATTAAATTGTAAACCTAAACTTTTATGGATTTATTAAACCTCTTTTAATTATACACCTTAATTAATTAATAAAACCATAAGGGTGTGATTTGAACTTTTCAAAACAATACTAGGGTTTTAGAATTTAACATTCCTAATTAAACTTTTAATCAACTTTTAAATTCCAAAATTTGAGGTCATGTTTTGAAACATTTCAAAACATTAGGGTTTAGAATTTAAATATAGATCAAATTAAACTATTAATCCAAAATTTTAAATTCCAAAACTTGAGGGCAAGTTTTGAAACCTTTTTCAAAACATTAGGGTTTTAACTATTTAAATTTCAAAACAACAAAACTTTTGAGGTCAAATATAAACTATAAAACCTAAAGGGGAAATTATGCGACATTTCATAACAACAAGGATCAAATAACAAATAAACTAAATTAACATTTAATCACATAATTATCCATATTTGATTTATTTAATGATTTCTTGCAAAACAATTTATCAATTTAATCAAAATAATTAATCAATTATCACCTAAGGAAACAAATATTTTATTAATTGATAAATATCTTCAATTAGATCAAGAATATAGTCAAATATATCATAAAATCAGATTTATATTGATCTAATATGATAAAGGCAAGTATCTCAAAGATAAACAACAAGAAATCCCAAAAATAGCTCCATCTGACGCTCGAACTCGCCGAGTACCCCCATGGACTCGCCGAGTAGGGGCAACTCGCCGAGTCCACAGTGGGACTCGCCGAGTCCATGATGCAGAACCACAAAAACGAATTTTTTCAACATACATGGCATCAATACAATAAAAACCAATCTAGACTTTGATACCACTGATGGGTTTTTGCTATAAGAACATCCTATGTGCTCATTCATACCCTAATGTTTGGATCTAGGTTTCTCTATTGTACATGCAAGTTATCCTAGACTATAAACCCTAATTCTAGCATTCAAGTAATCATACTAACATGAGAATGGGTTTAAGATCATACGTTGATTGTTATGTAGCAATAACAATCTCAATTCCTCCTTGTATTGACCTTAGAAAGCTTAAAGTCACAAATGTCACTCCTCTAATGGTTCACAAACACCATAAGCAAGAGGATGAAGAGGAGAGAGGATGGAGGCTGCTCAAAAACGTGTGAAACCCTAGAACAAAGCTTAGCCACGTTTTCGGGTCATAAGGGTCATATATATAGTGAGGTTATTAGGGTTATCTAACAAGGAAACCCTAATTTGGATGCTTAAGCCCTAAGCAACCCATGGACTCCTTTAATTAAGGCCTTGGACGATTTCCCCATGGGTTTCCTATAGAATCCGTCCACTCCTTAAATTAAGACAATCCATAGCCCATATTGCAATTATCTTATAATTACAATTCTAGTCCCTTAAGTTTAATTAATCTCTTTTAGTCACAAAACTAATTACCAATTAATTCTTGACTAATATTAATTAAACAATATGATTTCTCCTTTAATATATTATTCTCATAATATATTAATAAATCATATTTAATCCTTTCTCTCCATAATTCATCCTATCAAGTTGCTTTGGTGAAGGCAACCCAAAAGGACCATGCACCATCGGGTCAAGTACATACCAAAATAGTTATGGACTTAGACACTAATCCAACAAAGATTCCCAGGAAGCCTGTCCTAATGGATAACCCTTCTGAAAAACAAATGGAAGAAATCACCAAGAAGCAACGCGCTGAGCTAGAACAGAAGCGAAAGGAGGCGGAGCTCCTAGAGAAGAAAATGTCTATGTTTCCTGTATGGACTAAAGACTCGCTTCAGCGGTGTGCAATCGACGAGCCAACTGTTCTCTGGCTCGAGCCAATAATGTCCTTTGGCCTTGACAACTCCAAGGATGCATAGTTCGATATGCCAATCACTTGAAAGGCATTCATCTTCCACTGCTTTAACTCGACTGTTATAATTCCATCTCCAGACCCGAAGGTAGATAGGGTTCTGGAGTTCTACTTGGAGTTTGCTCAACCCCAATACCAGAATTGGAGCTCAAAGAAGATAACCACAGTGTAGATGATGAAGCCCTATTCAGCAGGGAAATTTATCAATGTCAAATTCAGGGTGACTCGAGGAACCGAAGGCTCAGTCCACCATTTTTGCCTTGCTGATCTACCGAACCTCAATCCCCATGACTGGATACTCCTCAACAACATTCTTCTGTTGAATCCCCAGGTGTATTAGCCAATAATTGATCATGTCAAGTGTATGCTTGTTAGCTACGTACATGAGGTAGCGAAGATGGACCAAGAGATTGCCTCTGCCATACACAAGTGACCAACGATCAAGACCATGGGCAAAGCTGGCAATGTCAATACCATGATCAAGGGGAAAATTGATTCAAAGTATCACACAGTCATGTTCCTCAAAGGCGAAGGTCAAAAATGTATGTTCGCTCTTGTTGACAAACACCTTTTCTCAACGTCTTGCCTTGAGCATATCTTGGAGATCATACAGAGGTGTGACCAGAACAGTGCTGCTTATAAAAAATGTTCACTGACATGCTGAGGTGGTACATTCAGTTTAGACAAACTCTTCTTGCCATTATTCCTCGATTATTCAAAGTTATCAAGACAGTGAGGCCTGCTCAGAGGAAATAATCTCTCGCCTCATTTGACGCAAAGGGGGAGATTGTAGAGTCTATTGGATTGCGTCATGGGATCAGTCCTTAGCCCAGTTTGCATGCTGGTTTTGGGCCTCTCCAGCCAAGCATAATTTTTTATTACGTTTTAGTATATAAGCTGCATGCATGCAAGATTAGGTGTTATCGCTTTCATTGTTTTTGTTTCACATCGCTTGTAAACCCTATCTCGCCTCTACAGCGGAAGTTCTTCATCGAGCTCTGCTGAGGCGTGACTCAGTTTTGATTCATAAGCGTAAGTTTGATTCTGTTCTGTGTTCATACTCATATTAATCTTAAATTGTTTTATTACTTTTATCGTTCTTGTGAAAGATCAAATCGATCTATGAGTTTTTCAACTCATCTTACTTGCCGAGTCTGCTCTTGGTGCTCGGCATGCTCATGCCATGCTCGAGCTCAAATGAGCTCCCGAGGTCAGATCTGTTCCTCTAACTCATAGATCTGGTCCCCATAATCAATATAAACACATAAAGTTTGGATCTTGATGCCCATGCAAAGACCCAATGTCTCTATTTGAAGAAATGGCCTTAATATGCCACCCTAAGCTCATAACTCTCGATGACACCCATAAAGATCAAGAAGTTAAGGTCTCTGGACCTCTTTGGATCTAGATTCGAAGCCACAACACAAGAAGGGACCAATTGCTTCACAAATCATACTCAAAAAGGGGCTAGAAACCCTAACTCTCAAAGCTTACACCAAAACTGAAAGGGGATCGAAGATTTACCTCAAGATGAAGTCCCTAAGCTCTGAAATCCACATATTAGCACCCTCTTCAGTTTCTCCTTGCCTTGGTCACCTTCTTCTTGCAAAGTCACCCACACAAGGATGAAAAATAGCTTCCTTTCTCTCTCAAAACGTTTACACACTCTGGGGTTTCTCTCTATCAACTGGTAGCCGCAAATGAAGGCCGTAAGGGCCTTTAAATAGGTCTCAATCCCCGGGAATTAGGGTTTCATTAAACAGTGTGGACTCGCCGAGTCCGGCCATTAACCCGGATAGAAAATCGCGACACTACTCGGCGAGTCTGAGCACCAACTCACCGAGTCCATCCCAAAATCTCCAAAAACAATGAATAATTAATATACCTGGAAATCCGGATGTTACATAATACCCATATCTTTTTATTTCCATGAGATCCATGGGTTAAAGCTCCATGGAGTATCCATGGACTTTCCATGCAAGTCTAGCCCATTCCAAATAAGCATTTGCCCACACTATATAAATATAGGAGCCCATATTTAATTAGTAATACTTTTGATCTCTAAATTATTCCTAGATTAGTTATAGATCAATACTAATTAAATAATATGATTTTATATTAACATATTAGAACTTATAATATATTAATAAATCATAACTTATACTATTCTCAAAAGATTATCCATAAATTATACGAGTGAAGTGCAACCCAAATGGACCATGCCGGGTCGGGTAAAGTACATACCAAATATAGTTATGGACTTAGACACTATATCCAACAGTCTCCCACTTGGATAAGTCTAATAACTATAGTTGCAAGTGTGACTTTAGGAACCGATCAGCACTCATAGCTCTTTAAACTCTATTGAACTATGACGCGCCATTTTAGATAAGTGATCATATAATCCTCTGTTCTAGATATTAGCCGGAGAAATACATGGAACATAGTCTTGCTTATTGTCCAGCATTTGTTTCCCGATTTCCGATTTGTTTGACATAGAACTTAACTAAACACATCAATTTAGTTCTGACTAGGCCCGATACATAGGTCACAACAAAATATCCGAGGGGCCCATATATCGCTTCTAATCCTAGAAGGAACAGATAAACTTCGACTCATATGTTTTCTCTACTACTTGTTGAATTACAGACAAAGGTATGTTTTATAACATCGAGTTACCAATGCGTTTTCGTACAGTCAATGCATAACCAACTCATAGGCAACGAATCATATCTCTAGGTTTGAAGACTTATATGATATTACCATCTCACGATCACTCGAGATAAATTCCATGAAGTGATACAAGTGAGCGTGGGTTGAATCCAATACTCAGAACTTATGAGCACTCATGAGTGTTGTAGCCCCGCTTTGTCTCACATCTTAGACCTTTACAAGCCAACCCATGACAGTCTTGATTCATATCTACTTCCAACATATGAACGACTGTGGAGAGTTTGAAAAATATGATATAAACCATAAGATAATTATTCTGGAAGTCAAAAAATGCAAAAAGAAATAATAGTAAACGATTGACAAGTGATAGCAACACTTTACTCATAAATAACAACTTTTATTTATCATTAAATGTCAATTACATTTTACAAATTTGAAGATTATCTAACTACTAAAACTAATATCATCCTTCAGCCCTATGATCCGAGCATGCTGGAGATGCTTAGCCCGAATCAGTCCCTTCGTGAGGGGATCTGTTGGGTTCTCATCCGATGATACCCTCTTTGTCACGAGGATTCATTCTTCGATTCGATGTCTGATGAAGTGATAATTTCTGTCAATCTGTCTGGATCTCCTATGATCTCTTGGTTCCTTGTCTAAGGCAACCGCACTATTGCTATCACAGAAAATCCCCGTTCGCTCCTTTATAGCTGGTAGAACCCCAAGGTCTCCGATGAAGTTCTTTAGCCATATTGCCTCTTTTCCTGCCTCGCTTGTTGATATATACTCTGATTCACAAGTGGAATCAGCCATTGTCTCCTGCTTGGAACTTTTCCAAGTAATTGCCCCTTCGTTTAGGGTAAAGACCCAGCCCAACTGAGAGCGGAAATTATCCCTGTCAGTCTGAAAGCTAGCATCACTATACCCTATAACTCTCAAGTCATCTCTCCCACCAAGGGTAAGGACCCAGTCCTTAGTCCTTCATAGGTACTTGAGGATATTATTTACCACAGTCCAGTGTGCCTTGCCAGGGTTCCCCTGATACCTGCTAACAATGCTCAACGCAAAGGCTACATCAGGTTGAGTACATGTCATAGCATACATGATCGATCCTACAGTTGCATCATAAGGTATTCAACCCATTTCTGCTATCTCAGCCTCTGTACTAGGGCTTTATGTCTTACTCAGTCTAGCATTACTCTGGATGGGTAACTCACCTTTCTTGGAGTTATACATGTTAAATCTTTTCAAAACTTTGTCCACATAGGTGCTTTGACTAAGTCTGATTAGTCTTTTACTCCTATTTCTCAAAATGCTTATCCCTAAGATACAGGCAGCTTTACCAAGGTCCTTCATAGCGAAACACTTCCCAAGTCAGGACTGTACTTCCTGTAGGGCTGGCATGTCATTTCCTATGAGTAGTATGTCATCCAGATACAGTACCAAAAAGCTGACCATGCTCCCACTAGCCTTGATATAGAAAAAAGATTCATCTTCATTGCTTGGAAAGCCAAATTCTTTGACTTTCTCATCAAAGCAAAGATTCCATCTACGAGGTGCCTGTCTCAATCCATAAATGGATTTCTCGATCTTACACACTCTATTGGGGTACTCTGTACTGACAAAACACTCTGGCAGAACCATGTAAACATCTTCAGCCAACTTTCCATTAAGGAAAGTGGTTTTGACATCCATTTTCCTTATTTCATAGTCATGAAATGCAGCAATGGCTAACAGAACCCTAATAGACTTAATCTTGGCCACTGGTGAAAAGTTCTCAACATCATCAACTCTTGGAGTTTGAGAATAACCCTTTACAACCAGTCGTGACTTATAAGTGTGTACACTACCATCCATGTTCGTCTTCTTCTTAAAGATCCATTTGCATCCAACTATCTTACGATCAGGTACATTGTCAACCAAGTTCCAAACTTGATTGTCATACATGGACTATATCTCGCTATTCATAGCCTCTTTCCATTTAGCAGCCTCAGGGCCTGCCATGGATTCCGTGTAGCTGTTAGGCTCATCCAGATTTACCAGTGTGTTATCACTGATAAGTATCTCACCTTCTGCAGTAATATGGAAACCATAATAATGCTTAGGTGCATACCTGACTCTGGTGGAATGCCTTAGAGGTATAGATTCTTCAGTCGGCTCAACAGGAGTTTCCTCCTCAGGTTGAGGGCTAGGGTTTGGGGTTCCTTCACAACTTGAATCTTGAATTTCCTCAAGGTTAATTTGCCTCCCACTATCTCCTTGACTCATGTATTCTCTATCTCTCTCTCTCTCTCTCTCGAAAGAATCCTCTTCTTGCTACAAATACCACACTATCACTGGGTCTGTAGAAGATGTAGCCAATGATTTTCTATGGATAGCCGATGAAAATACACCATTCGCTTCGGGGTTCGAGCTTATCATGAGTCTCGCATCTCACGAAATCCTCGCAGCCCCAAATCTTGATGTGGTCTACATTGGGAACTTTTCGAGTCCACATCTCGTGTGGTGTTTTGGCAACCTTCTTTGTAGGGACTAGATTAAGGATATGGGTGGCAGTCTCTAAGGCATACTCCCAAAATGAGATTGGTAGTGAAGCTCGACTCATCATGGAATGAACCATGTCCAACAAGGTCCGATTGCGCCTCTCAGCTGCACCATTCAACTGTGGTGACCTAGGAGGTTTCAGTTATGAGATAATCCCACATTCCTTTAGATAGTCAAGGAACTCAGTACTAAGATAGTCACCAGTACGATCGGATCGAAGAATCTTAATGTTCCTGCCCAACTGATTCTCCACTTCATGCTTAAACTCTTTGAATTTCTCAAAAGTTTCTGACTTATGCTTGATTAGGTAGACATATCCATATCTACTAAAATCATCAGTAAAAGTCACATAGAAGTGATTAGAATCTCTTGTGGCGGTTCTGAAGGATCCACACACATCCGTGTGTATGAGGTCCAACAAACCTTCACCCCTAGCACAAGTGCCAGTAAAAGGTGACTTTTTCATTTTACCAAGCAAACAAGATTCACAACTATCATCTGACTTTAGGTCAAATAACTCCAAGACTCCATATTTTTGGAGTTGGCCTATGCGTTTCTTGCTTACATGTCCAAGACGACAATGCCATAAAGATGCTTTATCTAAGCTAGTGGAAGAGTCAATACACAATTCATTATTTTGTAGATTATCTACAACAGATATAGTTTCATACATGCCATCAGAAGGTAATGCTATAAAATAAAGAACATTATTAAAGAAAGCATCAATACTACCATTATTATTATTAAAATAAAAGGTAAAACCTTGTTTATACAATGCATGAAAGGAAATAACATTTCTTACCATTTCTGGCGAATAATAACACTTATTCAAATCCAATGTAAATCCACTATTTAGCACTAAGGAATAAACTCCTATCTTGGTGACAAGTGAAGCTTTCCTGTTTCCCATGATAAAGTCTATCTTTCCCTACTCCACATTCTCACTTCTTCTTAGTCCCTGCAAGTCACAACATATGTGAATACCACAACCTGTGTCAAGGACCGAAGACTTAGAATGAGGTGAGTTATTAGATAATATAGTGTATATACCTGCATGGTTGGGTTTTACTTTCCCATCCTTACTTTCCCATCCTTCAAATCTTGCTGGTACTTTGGGCAGTTTCGCTTCGAGTGCGACTTTTCATGGCAATAGAAACATTCAACCTCATTAGGGTTAGCAAAAGGAGTGACAAAACCTTTTTTGGTTTTGCTTGAAGAGGAGCCCGTGATGGGTTCACCATCCTTCATTCGGGTTTTATCATAGAGGAGATTATTTCATATCGCTCTTGACGAGCACTTTGATGGTAGCGGTCCATCAAGTCCTGGTGCATCTCAAAAGGATAATAGTCCTCATAGGACTTTTGGAGATCAGCTGTCATGGTGGCCATCATCATACATGCCACTTTTGTAGCATCTCTTTCATGTACCTCATATTCAACAAGCTCTTCAGGATTAGCAGTTGGCTCGGGTACCTTTTGCTCCTTGTCGAGAACATATTCTTTGTTCTCATACCGAGTGACCATCCTGATGTTTCTGATCCAATCTGTAAAGTTGGATCCATCGAAGATGACTCTCCCACAAAGATTCATGAGAGAGAAGGAGCTAGTAGGGTTAGAGCCAGAAGCATTGTTATTGGAAGACATCTGAAAAGAAGTGGGAATAAATTAGATTAGATGTAGAGATATTTCTTAATAAAACACCCAAATGTAGTATTAAGGCTAGGATCCAACACAATATTTTATAACTTAGAAGATGGATGCCGTAATCTAAGCTATAAGATAGTTGAAGGTAGGTGAATGACGATTCACCAATTTCCACCATGGAAAACAAAATATTTGATTAGGTTTTAATTGGCTTAGAAACTCCTAGAATCTTTAAGATTCATTGAACTTTTTTCAATGGCATGTTTCAATCTCGAGTGTGCCCTTCAATTTTTGTGACTGGGATGTCGAGGATCACAAAACAAGGTGTGAAGTAACCATGCAAATTACTTGGTACCCTTAATGTATTACCCCTCAATCGATGTGCCGGTTAACCACACATGCTCCATCGATACTATGATAAACATTAAGTCACCCTTTACCTACCTTGTTAAGTTCATGTTAGTGTGCCGGTTAACCACACACGCTCCACTAACGACTTAAACAAAGTGTAAAGCGTAATTTCATGGATTAGCAGCTTATTCACATTTTCCTAAAATAACTATGATTGGAAATTCAATAAAGTTTAGTTACTTTAGTATTATCATTATACTTTTAATGAGAATATATATGTCCTTGCCCTACCCATTCGGCTAACGACCCTCCACCGATTAAGGAAGCGGTGGGTGAGAGTGGACACCCATTAAGTTGCCATTTTATAGGCAAAAACCTTATACCCCCCTTATAGATCGGCTTCGTGAATGAGGCTTACTAGCAGTAAGACGACTTGACCTTATACATATATATATATATATATATATATATATATATATATATATATATATATATATTAACTTATAATATTATAAAGTATAAGGGTTGAGTTTTAACTTTTAAAATTCTAAGGGATGGAACTAAAGTTTTAATCATGACTTTACTTGTTCCAAAACATGAGGGATAGTTTTGTAAAATGAAGACTTTTCATTTTTTTTAACTCTTGTGTTCTTTTAATGGTATTAATTCAAGTGTGACTCTTGGTTTTCCATAACTTGAGGAAAAGTTATGTACTCGATTAAAACACATTATGATCAAGAATTAAACTACCAAGTAGGTTAGAAACATTCCTATGATCATCTAATCTTCATATGTTCAAGAGCATGAATATGAACATTTCAAGAATCATAAATTACTCATAAACTTGTATTTTTTTTTATTATAGCCATTGTAAATGGATTAGCATAATCATTACACCATCTAAAACAAGTTTTATAACACCAAAACAGTTTAGGGTAATGTATCTAGTCCATTTCCAGCAGCAAAAGTCGAAAATCTGCATTCTGATGCTCCTACTCGTCGAGTGCACGAACCTACTCGGCGAGTAGGATGAATAATTAATATACCTAGAAATCCGGATATTACATAATACCTATGTCTTTTCATTTCCGTGAGATCCATGGGTTAAAGCTCCATGGAGTATCCATGGACTTGCCATGCAAGCCTAGCCCATTCCAAATAAGCATTAGCCCACACTATATAAATATAGTAGCCCATATTTAATTAGTAATACTTTTGATCTCTAAATTAATCCTAGATTAATTACAGATGAATACTAATTAAATAATATGATTTTATATTAATATACTAGAACTTATAATATATTAAT
The DNA here is from genome assembly GCF_051521515.1 of Lactuca serriola. Classification (NCBI taxonomy): domain Eukaryota; kingdom Viridiplantae; phylum Streptophyta; class Magnoliopsida; order Asterales; family Asteraceae; genus Lactuca; species Lactuca serriola. The sequence continues at coordinate 337,588,774 of NC_136415.1, read as the reverse complement.
AAATCATAACTTATACTATTCTGAAAAGATTATCCATAAATTGTTCGGGTGAAGTGCAACCCAAATGGACCATGCCGGGTCGGGTCAAGTACATACCAAATATAGTTAAGGACTTAGACACTATATCTAACAGATACATGAACAAACTATCCTATAATATGTCCGTAAGATAAGGTAACAATAGAACTCATACAACAACATATATTTATCCTACCGAGTATGGCTCTTGTCAACACTCCCCCTCAAGGTGGGGAATGTATATCAACATTCCAAGCATCCTAAGAGAGCCATGAAAAAACCTTCCACACATTGCTTTTGTCAACATATTTGCCAATTCTACTTTTGAGGAAACATGAGGAAGTTCCATTGTTTTCTTCTCAAGGTTGTCTTTAATGAAGTGTTGATCAATTTCCATATGTTTAGTTTTGTCATGTTGAAAGTTTTGGGTTTTGAGCATTCTAACACTCCTATGGTGCACATGCAACCCTATAAACCTTGGATCTATGTTTTCTCTGTTATACATGCAAATATTAAATATTCCAAGGGTTCATCCTAACTAGCATATTATAAAGCACCTATACTACAAAGTTCTAGTTAGATGACATACCTTTTTGATGTAGCTTGACTCCATGAAGCTCGAGAGCCTAGTGCCCCAAGTGTGACACCTCAAATGGTTCACACAACATCATCAACACTTGAAATAAACTTCAAAAGAAGACACTCATGGTCAAATCGGCTAGCCCTCACATATGTATCATTAGTGCCAATTTCTTTAGCAAAAGGGGTCTTTATATAGTGTGGCTATTAGGGTTACACCATGTAACTCATGACTATACCCATTCATTATGCTCCATGGGTTTTAATATGTCACAAATGTCCTCTTCTTAGAAATGGTCTATCCAAATGTTCCGATGTTATGCAATCCAAATTGACCATGCTGAGTCGGGTCAAATACATACCAATTTTAGTTATGTTCTTAGACACTAATCCAATAGTCTCCCACTTGGATAAGTCTAAAACTATTATTGAGTATGACTTCAAAACCTAACTGGAAACCGTAGCTCTCAAAAGTCGTTGTTGAACTTTGACCTTGTCGATGAATTCTTACCATTGTCAATGACTTGTCCATTAGATAAAGGATCATATATTCCTCCATTCTAGATATCATATAGACTGAGACATGGATTATAATCATTTTCTTAGTACATTTGTTGTTTCTCGATTTACGATTTATGACGACTGACTAATTGAACAAATCAAATCAGTCCTGGCTTGGCCAAGCAATCATATGTGTCATCGCTAAATCATCAAGGGGTCTACATATATCGCTTTTATCCCGAAGGTAAAAGGAATGGATAAACTTCGATTCATATGGCTTGTTCTACTACTGGTTGAATCATACACTCACGTTTTATAACATTGAGTTACTGAATGCATTTTCGTGCAATCAATGTACAACCAACTCATAGTAACAATTCATATCTCTAGGTTTGAAGATATCTGATATTATCGTCTCATGATCAGTTGTGATAAAATCCATGAAGTGATTCCAATGAGCGTGGGTTGAATCCAATACTCAAAACTTATGAGCACTCATGAGTGTTGTAGCACCACTTTGTCCAACAACTTTGACCTCTAAAAGCCAACCCATGACTGTCTTGATTCATATCTACTTCCAACATATGACCGACTGTGGATGGTTTGAGTAACTTAGTCAATTAGGAAGAACGACCTAGTTATTCTGGAAGTCAAAACATGCAAAGTGAAACACAAGAATAATCGAATCCAATATGGTCTAAGAACTTATGAATATAAATAAAACACCTTTTATTTATCACCATATTGATTACCCATCATTCATTGCATACTGTTTCAAACTATCAACTTTATACTTGAATTAAAACAATAGTTGTCCCATGCTCTAAGCATGTATACTATGTTTTTCTAAACACTAGTCATGCCATACACCAAGTATGCATACTAAGTTTTTCTATGATCTTTACTTTGTGAAATAGATCGATTGCACATAACTCCACTAATTCTCATTTCACAGTCCCGAATCCTTACCGTAAACGCAGGAATTCCAAATTCATGCCATTTACCAAAATATGTCAGATTCTAAACTTGTATGCATTGATCCTCTTGTAATGATTATGCAAAAAGTCACAAAGACTTGACAACAAACCTCACAGAGCATTCCAAAGGAGATCAACTCCTTGGAACATCCTTCTTGCATTAAGTTTCCTAATCTCACACAGATTTATTGAGCAGCTTCCACCTTCCCATATTCCCATTTTGACTATAACTTCTGAACAAGAGTTGCCTCTTTTTAGAATATGTCAATATGGTCCTTCCAAAAATTAACATTATACTTCTAACTGTCCCTGAGCAGCCAGTCTTTGGTAAACCTTAGATTGACCTTGACAAATTGCTTACTCATTTTAGTCCTATCCAATTCTAGACCTTTCCCCTTCTAAATTCCCTAGGCATTTGGAAAATTTTAGAAAGGATGAATATTATAGCACATGCAATCGATCCTATATCTGAAGCATATGGGACACGACTCAGGATGTCTCACATAAAGAATAGACCAGTATTTTTCTATAATATTTCTATTTGCCAAATTCTCATAATTTAAATTATGAAAAGGGATGCCGTAATCATAATCGAATTTTAGAACGCAAATAATAGGCCCATATATAGAATTTCCTTAGACCAGTCTTTTGCTATAATATTTGTATTTGCCAAGTTCTCATAATTCAAATTATGAAAAGGGATGACGTAATCATAATAGAATTTTAGAACATAAATAATAGACCCATATATAGAATTTCCTTATGTTGAGCCATTCCAACACAAAATTCATATATATCCTTGACTAATGATGATTAAAACCTCAATCTAAGATTTTAGAATTGAAATGAAGTATAATTTCCTCTCCCTTAATTATAGCAAAACAACTTTTCAACCCCTGCAACTCCACGAATTGAAACTTTTGTTTTCTATAATTAACATTGCTAACTTGCAACCTTTATAATAATTATCATGCTCCCGCTAACATGATGAGTATTAGCATAACACTTATGCTTCCACTAGCTTTGACATGTACTCAGAAATCAGCTGCACTTCTAGAAGTCAATACTTTACTAACTTTCTTACCAAAGTTCAGATTTCTGAGACGAGATTTCCTTGATAAGACTTTATCAAAATCATACACCTTATCTTAGATAGCTCACAGGTGTGTCTAACGAATTTAAGAACTATGAAAAGGGATGTCGTAATCATAGTCTCAATTGTTTAGACCTTTTGGCTTCTGCTTCAAATCTACTTGGTGGAAGTGTTTCCTCACCATCATTTTCATGAATCAGAGAGAAACCTTATGACCCTTAGATTTTATGGTGTATGTGTTCTTATCCATGTGAATTTCAAAACCATAGTCCCAAGACAAGGATAATGACAAATCCAAACTCGTATGGACTGAACTCAATCTTAATTTGTTGCCACCTGGTAGCTCAAGGGCCTGGCATTGCTTCCAAGTTGTTATGTAACCAATTAAGAACTCTAAGAACTCATATGCAAGGCCAACTTTAAACTGGAATGGGCACAAGAGTTTGTCGACATGATAGGTTATAAACCTCACGTCGTGTGCTAGTGTTAAACTACAGTTTTTTATTCTTGATTAGATCTTGAAATTCTTTTAAACATCTTTAAGACTCCCACTGTCCTCTTTACATATAAGACTATCTTCTCAGATATTTATGTAACGTCCCAATTTTCAAGACTAAAAAATTTTATTTGAATCATTACCAAAACCATATTCATGAAAAACATATCATAAGTCATAACATGAATTCAGAGTATCATTTCCAAAACCTATGTTCATTACCAGAGTAAAACATCCCGGGCTGACTAATCTATGGTGTGTGCCATGTGATCACCCCGAGCTCTTCCCTCCGCTACCGGAAGTACCTGAAACCAAAACTGAAAAGCGTAAGCACGAATCTTAGTGAGTTCCCCAACCTACTACATACCCTTCATAAACACATACGGTATATACTGGGCCACGCCCGCTATTTCGGGCCTCACCCGCTATAACGGCCCCGCCACTCCAGGCCCTACCTAGCTTCGAGCCTCACTCGGATACATATCTGTTTCACTTAGGCCCTGCCTGTCACTAGGCCTCGCCCCTGCTCTGCTGCTAATGAGATGTGGAACACCGTCCATACTCTGCCATTGGTGAGATGCGGGACCTCGCCCACACTCACCTCCCTACCAGGCACATACATGTATCACACAGACAACAAGTACAAACTATCATATAACCATTCCTTAGGCACCCACCCGCTATCATTGGACCTTGGTCCTGCATATTTTTCTAGCATATTGTGCGTAGGGCTAACCCCCGGATCTTCCTACTCATTACTTCATGGGCCGACATTGTGTCCGTAGACCCATTCACACAAAGGGAAACTCACGTCATACTGCTGGACTTGTTGGTAACTCCTCTGGATGCTAACTGACAATTCCCTGAACCGCTGCTCCACTAACTCCCTAAGCTACCAATAACAAAACATATATCACTTAGCTTAACTGTTCTCCAAAATTCAACAAAGTCAACTTTGGTGAAAGTCAACCTTCCAGGTCAACCCTACTAGCTGAGTCTTCCTACTGACTTGCCAAGTTCATTAGCTCAGAATCCTTTCATTTGCGACTCGACTCGCCGAGTCAGCCCCTGACGCGCCGAGTCTACCGATTTCCGAGTCCTGAACTGTCCAACTCACTTAGTCCCCACTCAACTCACTGATCCGAGTCTTAACTCGAGGGGTTTGGCGTTTTGCGACTTGACTCGCCGAGTCCAAGGCAATCTTCAACAAACTCGCCGAGTCGCTTCAGCTCTTAATCTAAACAGTGACTTTTCGAGCCATGCTGGGGCTCCAAACTGTAGATCCACTCTTCCCAATTCTATTCCTCACATAAAGTTGCAAACTTTACGTGAAACCAAAGAGATATGGGCTTAAAACACTCTAGGGCTAGGGCTTGGGGCAAAGATGCTTTACCAACACACTAAAAACTGATACTTTAAGACTCTCTAGGCTAGAATACACTTAGATCTGAAGGGATCCATCTTGAGGACGTTCAAATCCCGAAGTGCATCATACTTGGTCCAAAATCTCATAAAGAGGGACATGAAGAGATCTAACTATTAACAAGACAAGGAAGGAACTTGGTTACCAAAATAAGCAGCAAAAGAGATGAATCTTTTGGATCCACAACGTTCCTCTAGAACCCTCAACTCCATCTTTTCCTTCTAAGCTTCAAGAATACTCAAAATCCTTCAATATTGGCTCACACACTCAAAGAGAGCACTAGGGTTTCGTGGGATAACTTCTGGACAATGGGGGCTACAAATGAGGTTGATAGCAGGAGTATGAGGTGTTTAAATAGTGCACAAAGTCCCAAATTTAGGGTTTCCCTCATCAGACCGGACTCGCCGAGTCCTCTTTGCCGACTCGCCGAGTCGGCTACTTAATCAATCCCCCGGATCCCGCTCCGACTCGCCAAGTTCCTCCCTGGACTCGACGAGTTGACCCTTTGACTTAGGGTTTTCCTTTCCTTTCTTGGTCTTTCTAATTATGGGTGTTACAACTCTCCCCCACTTAAACTAAACTTCGTCCTCGAAATTTTTCTATGGCCAATCGCCCTGCAATTTGCTTTCAACACTCTGCTTGGTAGACCCAACATCCGCTGACTACCTTCGCTGGATTTCTGCTCGGTCATTCTGAATAACATTAATCCTTGCGGATAATAATCTCAGGTCAATCCTGACCCTGAACATTCTGGGAACACAACTTACTCGACTGACAATCCTTCTGGTACTTCCTGAGTACTGAAACTGAACTCATAGGGGTTCACCCCCTCTTTCCTTGTGCGTTTTCTGGCCTTCCCTAGGCAACGTTCCATAACCAACTACTTCCTTTGTCACTGTGAAGGTCCTATCCTTCACCAAATCCATTACTCCCACTACCTCCAGTACGGGTCATTACTGCCAGTATCCACTGGACATTTCTCTATAGTATAACTTGGTGCCGAGCACCCCTCGATCAACTAACTGAATTCCACCATACACTGCTTACCAGCACTGCTACTGACTAAAAATTTCTGCTATCCCTTAGCTGCCTTCCGGATGAACCGAGACCACCCTAGTCCCTACTGATCTATCAATATCTGGATTACCGGCTCCCACCGGTTGCTAGCCCCAACACAAACTTCTTGTCGCTCCCAGCGACTTCCAAGGAAACTTAGGCCCCGTTTGATAGTTGCTGACTGAGAAAGTTCTGACTGGGAAAGGTCTGTCTGGGTAAGAAATCCTGACTGAGTAAGAAATCTTGTTGTTTGATTGTACATCTGACTGAATGTGCTGAGTGATGAAAATTGACCATTTTACCCTGCTGTTATATATAGTGATGGATTAAATTGTTGAATAATTATAAAAACAAATACATCCAAACTTCCAACTGTCCCAACTAACCATATAAATATTAAATGGAAAATCACCCTCTAAATTTCCACATTTATACTCTTCCCCAGGATTATCAATTATCATCGACTAATCCATACTAGTCTATACAAATATAAATATACATTTTTAAGAATTACTGTTTTGGAAGAAAAACTATTTACTTGATAAAAAACAACAACATACCTAGGAAATTCCATTATAATGGGATAGGAAGGTAGTCGTGTATCCATATAAAAAAAAACTACTTTGTCACAATTCACAAAGATGATCTCTTACATAAAATATTTACTTTATGTATCTCATAATTTGTAACTCATCATTTGTGTTTTAATTGCTTAAACTCACATAATCCAAATTAATGTCATCACATAAAATGATACAGCACATTTGTTTTGAATTTGAGTTTGAAAGTGTGAATCTTAACTAGTCAAATAGCCTATTGAAGAGATTTTGGGTGTTAGGTGAAATCATGTATGGAGAAAGAAGATTTGAAGGGCTTTGCATAAGAAAATTATTATTCTCCAATAATTATAGTTTCTGTTGCTGTGCAAAACAGGGCTTAAATTAGGAAAAGAACAATTTTTTATTTCAAAACTAATTTTTGATTTCTGATTTCACAAAAAGGGCAACAACTCAAAACAAATCAAATCCTAAAACATTAACCTCAAATAATATTAGGAAGAAAGGGAAAGCTTCCTGTTGTGACTTGCTTCTATGCAATTTGATACAGGGAAACAACTCAAAACAAATCAAAACAAATATGACACACAAGAAAAGGGCAACAACTCAAATCAAATCAATTTTTTATTTCAAAACCAATTATTATTCTTCCTGTTGTTTCTATGGAATTTGATACAGGGAAAGCTACAACTTTGTGAACAACAATGGCAAACAAGAAATAAAAGTCTAGCTCTCATGCATAACCGATTTAAAAAATTATTAAGAAGAAAGGGAAAGCTTCAATTTGATACAGGTAATTAAAATTTTAGATTTATTAGAGCAAATCGGATTCTGATTTTATACATTATACATCAGATTGCATAACATGATAGCATAAGCAATTCTGATTTCAAATAGTATTAACATAACAGGAGAAGATTAGCTTACCCGTTTTTGATGAATTACAGTGATCTTGAATGACAGGGAAAGCGAGAGAAATTGCTCGGAGATGGCGAGTTCTCTTTAGCCGGCGAGATGGTGGCGAGACGACAGCTAGATGGCGGCTAGATGGCAGCGACGAGTGAGATGGCGGTTAGCTGTCGATGGAGGAGGCGGCGATTTTTGTGTCTGCACTTTTTTTTAGGTTATGATTGAAAGAATGGGTATCGGATAACGAGGGAAGAAACATAACAGAGGGGTAGAAGCGTCCTTATTCCCAGTCAGCATATGTTACAAAGCTGACCGGGTAAGACATTTGGGCCAGACGGCTAACCGAGAAAGCATATCATCAAACAGTAAATGTCTGACCGAGTCAGCCCATATGTCTGACTCAGAGCCAGTCAGATGGGTATCAAACACCCCCTTAGGCTACCTAATACCACCCCCTATACTCTGCCATTCTGGCGCTACAAGTTCTGGGATCCTCGATCCCCTAACTTGAACCTAAGGTCCTTACCAGGTCCCACCTGTGCTACTAAAACTCATGGGCCTCGCCCATGGGTCTCACCCGACTATACTACTAAGCAACCCTGCTCTCAGGTCTCACCTATACTGCTACTCTCATACGGGCCTCGCCCACGGGTCTCACCCAACTACATCTTGGAGCGGCCTCTCCCTAGGTTCCACCTCTCTAGGGCTATACAGGCAAGCTCCATACTATTCTCATCTACTACCCATTGCTGATCTCTATCTGATCACTAGGAGATAAGTGCCTCGCGCCAACTCCGCTAACGAAGCTACTAGGGAACGCTACGGCTTACCTGTAGTCTTACAACACCTCCCACCACTGACTGCTAGTGAATGATAGCAGCTGCCCCTGTATTCTTACAACACTTTCCACCACTGAATGTTAGTGAATGCTACGGCTGCCCCATAATGTTACAACACTTTCCACCGCTGACTGCTAGTGAATGCTATGGCTACCCCGTAGTCTTACAACTCTTTCCACCACTGACTGCTAATTAATGTTACGGCTGCCCCGTAGTCTTACAACACTTTCCACCACTGACTGCTAGTGAATGCTATGGCTTCCCCGTAGTCTTACAACACTTTCCACCACTGACTGCTAGTGAATGCTACGGCTGCCCCGTAGTCTTACAACACTTTCCACCACTAACTGCTAATGAATGCTACGACTGCCCCGTAGTCCTACAACACTTTCCAACATTGAATGCTAATGAATGTTATGACTGCCCCGTAGTCTTACAACACTTTCCACCATTGACTGCTAGTGAATGCTACGGCTGCTCGATAGCCTTACAACACTTTCCGCCACTGACTGCTAGTGAATGCTACAGCTGGCCCATAGTCTTACAACACTTTCCACCACTGACTGCTAATACAAAAGCATCCCATGCTCTTAGTTCTCAAGATCCTCATTCCGACTCACTAGAGTCGTACAGGCGATCCTCCAACCAGAATTCCCAACCATATACCACCTATCTTGATTACATGATCTACTGTTGGGATGTTTCTCAAACTCCCAACCCTGAACTCATCAACCCATCCATCGTTGTGCTAATTCTTTTCCTTCTCAGAGGTCATGTACTCATCCTGGATCTGTGCGCTCTTACGATTGTACACTCGGAGGGTTCTCCCCCACTTTGATCCTGCTTATACCTCGCTGCTTAATGCTTGAGAAAAACTCCCAATCTTCTCTACTATCCCAAAATCGATCTGCTGACAATCCAAGCTTGCCACAGCTAGGGATCTAACCAATTCATTACCTGATAACACCTTCCATAATATAACGAGACACTACTGAGTCCCACATAAGCATGCTATAGCTACTGCATCCTGAGTAGACTGCTTCCATCGGGCACAACCTCCCTACTATCATTTTATTATCCAAGGTATGCAGATGGCATATAACTAAATCACAAGCAAGCCACACAATTTTAAATACTTATATCCATAACGATGGTGAACCATAACAATATAATCTTGAACAAAATAAAATTAGCAGAGAAGCAAAAGACACACACCTACAATGTACGGCGCTGCTCGCGCCTCCATGGTAGTCATCTGAAATGCTCTGTCTCCTACCGCAGGCGCCTCCTCTCGGCCCTAACGGCCGTATGTGATCCTCAAAGTTGCAGGGGAGGGTGCAATCACCCGTCCTAACAAAAACAAACTGGGGCACTGAGCCTTCTTGTGGCCCCACTGACTGCAGTGGAAATATATATAGTTTGATCCTTGTGTGGTGGTAGCAGTACAATCCCTGCTAAGATGACGAGTCCAGCCACACTTCAAGCAGCCTGAATCTCCACCACTACCACACCTACACGCGCCCTCGTGCGTCCTGTCACACCTCCCGCTGCGGCCGCGACTCTGGTAATCCCTCGATCTCAAATCTTACACCTTGGGCCTTTTGCCCAAACCCGTGACTTCCTGAACCTTATCCGGCTTCCTCTTCCGGATCTGTTCCAAATCAATCTCCTTCTCTCTAGCTCGTGCGATCATATCCTCCAACGTTTTGCAGCTGGACCTGCTTACAGACTGCCTAATTTCATCCCTCAACATTTCGTGATATCGGTCCTTCTTCATCTCCTCGTCCGCGACATTCTGCGGAACAAGGAGGGCCCTCTCCCAGAACTTGGCAGTGATCTCTGCCACAGTCTTAGTAGTCTGCGTCAAATCCTGAAACTCCCATGCCAGCTGCTGCACCTCAATAATCGGCTAAAACTCAGCCCTAAACCTGGCCGAGAAATTGCTCCGTGTCATCGCGTCCAACGCAACATCATCACCAATGGCGTGACCAACCTCCTCCCACCAATCCCTTGCTCTGTCCTTCAGAAGATAGGAGGCGAGTCTAACCTTGTCTCCCTCATGACACCAGCTCGTACCGAACGCGTTGGCAACATTGGCCAACCACCTGCTGCTAGCGATGGGGTCCCTAGCCTCATGATAATCTGGTGCTGCGCAAGCTCTAAACTCTCGGAATGTCATAGTATGTGCTCCCATCATACCCATTATCTCGATACGAAAGGATCCCAGCCTCTCATCCAAGATCTCCAGTATACCCTCCTTGACCGTGCCAAAGATCACAGGAGTCTAATCTAGGATATGGCGCATAACCTCAGCTGATATTAACTCCCTCATCCGCTCCTCAAGCTGCTGGTCCCCTAAACCCGAGCCTGATCCCTCTCTAGCGCCTGATCCGCCCCCTGGACTCTCTTGCAATGTCACCATGCTGAAAACATATCGCAATAACTATCAGAATACTCATCACCGCTGAGGGATCATATGCACACACTACAAGTTCCGCGGTCTCATCTCGGCCTTTCTCGAATCGAGTACGGATCCTCTGCTTTCAGTAGTACGGGCCCATACTACCTTCCACATCTATCCGTAGTTTCCTTAAGAAATGCTTCGACTCCCCCAGGTCCCTTTTCCCTATTACTACTACTCCCAGCACTATCTCATCCTAGGCTTACCCCAGGGAAACCTCTGACTCCACCCAAACCAGCCCTCAGCTGCTGAAGGCCTCTTTGTGATGTCAATTAGCCATCACCTGAATACCATCACATGTGACGAGGCTTAGATAATCCCTCAAGTAAAAGACTCGTCCCTACCACGGTTGCACTCAGACAAGAGCTGCGCAATAGGGCCAAATCCAGTACTCTGAGATTATTCAACCCTGATCACACGTGACGTGACAGATTCACCTAATGGGTAACTCCCATCACTCAGAATCCCACAATGCACAAAGCAAGCAGCATTCAAACAAGGGAAAATCTAACCATAACATACTCAAGCTATCACAACCTCATATCAAGAATCTGCTCTAGCATGCGACGTAAACTCATAAACTCAGGCATAACCTAAACAGTCTATCCTACTATTGTCTAATCAACACTATCATGCAGCTCAAAAGACATATAACAGGCACATAAGGAATACTTCCTAGATCCTTAGTCCTAATCTAGCATGCTGTTATACTAACTGATAATCATAACATAAACTTGTATAGGTATTTTAGGGTACTTACTTGAGCTCGCTGATTGCATGCACCACACCCTTTTCTCTTATCAAAATTCTTTTCTTTTTGAATTCTTTTCTCTTTTGAAAAACTGTTTCATCTCTAAAAAGTCTTTTAACAAAACTGTCTTTTCATTTTGAAAACTTTAAGGCCAATCCCTTAGTTTGAGTTCAGACACACCCGAGAGTATGTCCGAATCCCTCGAACCAAGGCTTCGATACCAACTTGTAACATCCTAATTTTCAAGACTAAAAAAATTTCTTTAAATCATTACCAAAACCATATTCATGAAAAGCAAATCATAAGTCATAACATGAATTCAGAGTATCATTTCGAAAACATATGTTCATTATCAGAGTAAAACATCCAAGGCTGACTAATCTATGGTATGTGCCATGCGATCACCCCGAGCTCTTCCCTCCGCTACCGGAAGTACCTGAAACCAAAACTGAAAACCATAAGCATGAAGCTTAGTGAGTTCCCCAACCTACCACATACCATGCATAAACACATACAACATATATTGGGCCACGCTCGCTACATCGGGCCTCGCCCGCTACAACGGCCCCGCCACTGCAGGCCCCGCCTGGCTTCGAGCCCCACTCGGATACATATCTATTTCACTTAGGCCCCGCCTGTCACTGCGCCTCGCCAGCTAACATATACTAAAACATAAGAGTATCACAACACATAAGCTAATAAATCCTAACCTGAGGCCTCGCCTATCTTGGTCCTCGCCCTTGTCAAGCTACTGATGAGTCATGGAACCCCATCCACGCTCCTACTAATAATGAGATACGGGCCCAACCCACATTCACTCCTTTCCTAACTTGGGCCTCGCCCCTGCTCTGCTGCTAACGAGATGTGGAACACCGTCCATACTCTGCTATTCGTGAGATACGGGACTTCGCCCACACTCACCTCCCTACCAGGCACATACATGAATCACACAGATGACTAGTATAAACTATCATATAACCATTCCTTGGGCACCCGCCCGCTATCATTGGACCTTGGTCCTGCATATTATTCAAACATACTGCGCCTAGGGATAACCCCCGGGTCTTGCTACTCATAAGTACATGGGCCGACATTGTGGCTGTAGACCCATTCACACAAGGGTAAACTCTCCTCGAACTGTTGGACTTGCTAGTAACCCCTCTAGATGCTGACCGACAATTCCCTGAACCGTTGCTCCTCTAACTCCCCGAGCTACCAATAACAAAACATATATCACTTAGCTTAACTATTACCCAAAAGTCAACTAAGTCAACTCTGGTCAAAGTCAACCTTCCAGGTCAACCCTACTTGCCGAGTCTGCTTACTGACTCGCCGAGTTCATTAGCTCAGAATCCTTTCATTCGCGAATCGACTCGCCGAGTCAGCACCTGACTCGCTGAGTCTACCAATTTCCGAGTCCTGACATGTCCAACTCACTGATCCGAGTCTTAACTCGAGGGGTTTGGGGTTTCGCGACTTGACTCGCCGAGTCCTACTCATAACTACATGGGCCGACATTGTGGCTGTAGACCCATTCACACAAGGGTAAACTCTCCTCGAACTGTTGGACTTGCTAGTAACCCCTCTAGATGCTGACCGACAATTCCCTGAACCGTTGCTCCTCTAACTCCCCGAGCTACCAATAACAAAACATATATCACTTAGCTTAACTATTATCCAAAAGTCAACTAAGTCAACTCTGGTCAAAGTCAACCTTCCAGGTCAACCCTACTCGCCGAGTCTGCTTACTGACTCGCCGAGTTCATTAGCTCAGAATCCTTTCATTCGCGAATCGACTCGCCGAGTCAGCACCTGACTCGCTGAGTCTACCAATTTCCGAGTCCTGACCTGTCCAACTCACTGATCCGAGTCTTAACTCGAGGGGTTTGGGGTTTCGCGACTTGACTCGCCGAGTCCAAGGCAATCTTCAACAAACTCGCCGAGTTGTTTTTCCAACACGTCGTGTTCCTGCCTATCTTCGTCCAACTCGTTGAGTCCACCGATGTGACTCGCCGAGTCGCTTCAGCTCTTAATCCAAACAGTGGCTTTTCGAGCCATTCTAGGGCTCCAAACTGTAGATCCACTCTTCCAAAGTCTGTTCCTCACATAAAGTTGCAAACTTTACGTGAAACTAAAGAGATATGGGCTTAAAGCACTCTAGGGCTAGGGATTGGAGCAAAGATGCTTTACCAACACACCAAAAACTGATACTTTAAGACTCTCTAGGCCAGAATACACTTAGATCTGAAAGGATCCATCTTGAGGACGTCCAAATCCCGAAATGCATCATACTTGGTCCAAAATCTCATAAGGAGGGACATGAAGAGATCTAACAATTAACAAGACAAGGAAGGAACTTGGTTACCAGAATGAGCAACAAAAGAGATAAATCTTCTGGATCCACAACCTTCCACTTGAACCCTCAACCCCTTCTTCTCCTTCTAAGCTTCAAGAACAATCAAAATCCTTCAATATTGGATCACACACTCAAAGAGAGCACTAGGGTTTCGTGGGATAACTTCTGGAAAATAGGGGTTACAAATGAGGCTGATAGAAGGAGTTTGAGATGTTTAAATAGTGCACAAAGTCCCGAATTTAGGGTTTCCCTCATCAGACTGGACTCACCGAGTCCTCATTGCCGACTCGCCAAGTCGGCTACTTAATCGATCCCCCGGATCCCGCTCCGACTCACTGAGTTCCTCCGTGGACTCGACGAGTTGATCCTTTGACATAGGGTTTTCCTTTCCTTTCTTGGTCTTTCTGATTATGGTTGTTACATTTCAAGAGATAGTTTGGATTCTTTCTCAAGACAAACACTTCACACAACTGCTCTTAGTTGGTCTTTGTTTTTTCCAAAACATCACAACTTACCAATTTCAAATGTACAAGAGTAGGATACTTTTACTCTTACATTTGACTAGTGTTAAGAAACCTTCCTTTATGATATGTCACTCAAGTTACAATCTTGGAGTATGACTCTAAGAATTGTTTTTGGAATGAGGTATGAATCATCTTCTTGTTGGGTAAGGTGTTTAAGTCCATTACTATTTCTGGTAAATACTTGACCCGACCCGGCATGGTCCATTTGGGTTGCATGGCACCATGCAATTGGATAAACTAAATGAGAGAAATAACACATATGGTTTATTAATATATTATAAGTTCTAATATATTAATAATATTATTTAATTAGTTTTGATCAAGAATTAATTTAGAATTAATTGAGTGATCAAAAGAATAACTAATTAAATATATGGGTATATTATGTAAATCTTTCATATCTTATATAGTGGGCTAAAAGGCTCCATGGATTATCAAGTTGGGTTCCACCCATAAGATGCTCCATGGATGCTCCATGGAGTTAACCCATGGATTGAGAAACGAAGAGTCATGTTACATTAGGGTTTTACCTAATGCAACACACTATATAAGGACCATGTCTCTCCCCAAAATCGGCTACACTTGTAATACACTAGAGAAACAAGAGGGCTTGGCCGATTTTGAGTGTGTTAGAGTATTCTCCCAAGTTTATACTTTGAATTTGGTGTTGTGTGAAGCATTTGAGGCATCACACTTAAGGTGCTAGGCTCACAAGGTTTCAAGGAACACTTACAACAACAAGGTATGTAATTCTATCTATTATTCAATTTAGAATTGTTCCCCATGTATGCTAGATAGGTTCATAGCCTTGGAAATCAACTTTTCATGATAATTAGACAAACATAGATCCAAGGTTATTTGGGTTGCATGTACACTTAGGAAGTGTTAGAATGCTCAAAACCCAACAGTGGTATCAGAGCCTAGGCTTGTTTGTTTGTTATTTCTGCTAAATAGTTGAAAAAAGTCGATATTTTTGCAACCTGACTTATGAACTCGCCTAGTCCATGGGGGGACTCGCCGAGCTCATGTGAATCTTCAACCTACTCGCCGGGTAGGTTCATACACTCGGCGAGTAGAAGCCACAGAGTGCAGATTTTCGACTTTAGTTGCTGGAAATGGACTAGAAACATTACCCTAAACTGTTTTGGTACTTATAAACCTGTTTTAGATGGTGTAATGTCTTTGATAATCCATTTACAACAACTAGTTATCAAAATTACAAGTTTTAAAATGTAATTTTTGATTCATGAAAGTGTTCATATTCATGTTCTTGATCTTATGATGTTTAGATGATCATAGGAATTGTTTGTAACCTATGTGGTAGATTAATTCTTGATCATTATGTGTTTTAATGGATTCCATAACTTGTCCTCAAGTTATGGAAAACCAAAAGTCTCTTTGTTAAAAAACCATTAAAAGAACACATGGGTTATAAAAAATGAAGAGTCTTCATTTTTAATGCCCTAATAAATTCATAATTTACAAGATATGAAAAGTTTTGAAAGCTTTCAAAACTTGCCCTCATGTTTTGGAACAAGTAAAGTCTTGATTAACACTTTAGTTCCAACCTTAGAATTTTAAAAGTTAAAATTCAACCCTTATACTTATAATATTATAAGTTAATAATAATATATATGTATAAGATTAAAGTCATCCTATAGACAGTACGCCTCATTCACGAAGTCGGTCTATAAGGTGGGTATAAGGTTGTTGCCTATAAAATGGCAACTTAATGCGTGTCCACACTCACCCACCGCTTGCTTGACTGGTGGAGGGTCGTTAGCTGAAGGGGTAGAACAAGGACTTATAAATTCTCATTAAAAGTATGATGAATATTATAAAGTAACTAAATGTTTTATTAATTTCCCAATCTTAGTTGCTTTAGGAAAAATGTGAATAAGGTGCTAATCCATGAAATTACACTTTACACTTTGTTTTAGTCATTGGTGGAGCGTGTGTGGTTAACCGGCACACTAACTTGGACTTAAAAGGGTGACTTAATATTTATCATAGTATCGATGGAGCGTGTGTGGTTAACCGGTGTAACAACCCAAAAATACGACCCAAAAATTCATTTTTTTTTATATAACCAAAAACCATAATTTGATTATCATATCATAAAACCAAACGTGATGTATCTCAAACATAGTAAAAACACTGTGAGGAAAACTGTATCATATCTATATCATATCAAAATCAAGAACTGAATCAACTCCCAGGATGAAAACTGAAGTTGTGGTGTGTGCGATGCCATCATCCCGAGCTCTTCCCTTTGCTTGCGGAAGTACCTGAAACCAAAACTTAAACTGTAAGCACGAAGCTTAGTGAGCTCCCCCAAACTACCACATACCATACAATATCATATCAAGCACATATTGGGGTCTTGCCCCCTCCATCGAACCGAAGTCCGAAGCTGACTGACTGGGACCTTGTCCCCTACATCGGACTGAAGTCCGAAGCTAACTGACTGTCTGGGACCTGGTCCCCTCCATCGGACCGAAGTCCGAAGCTAACTGACTGGGGCCTTGCCCCTCCATCGGACCGAAGTCCGAAGCTGACTGTCTGGGACCTTGTCCCCTCCATCGGACCGAAGTCCGAAGCTAACTGACTGGGACCTTGTCCCCTCCATCGAACCGAAGTCCGAAGCTAACTGACTGGGGCCTTGCCCCTCCATCGGACCGAAGTCCGAAGCTAACTGAACACAGCATATCATAACATATCAATTGGCATAAACTCACATATACTGTATACTACATCGGGCCGTAGCCCGGAACACATAACACATAATCCTATTTGAGCCACGAAGGCATCAAACATACTAACTACTGCATCAGATCAACATCCGAAAACTACTGCTAGCTAAACGGGCCGGCATTGTGGCCTTAGACCCATTCCTACTGGAAGGAAACTCACCTCGTGAACTGGCTGCTGTGTGTATGGCTCTGGAAGCTATATGCTGCTGCTCCGGTATCTCCCCGGCTACAAGTCCATAAACACACTCAATCAATGCTAAACACTGCACTGGGGTAAAATGAATCTTTTACCCTTGGTCAAAGTCAACTCTCCTGGTCAAAGTCAAGCCACAGTTGACCTGACTCGCCGAGTTGGGCCGCCAACTCGCCGAGTCCCTATTCTCATTTGTCGACCCTACTCGCTGCTACTCGTCGAGTACGGCATCAACTCGACGGGTTCCCTTTTGAATCAAAACTTAGGCAATCTGCATCCGACTCGCCGAGTCATATGAACAACTCGACGAGTTGTTCTTCGAGCTAAGAAGATTGCCTTGGACTCGCCGAGTTGTATGAACAACTCGCCGAGTCCCTCCATCACTGAGTCTAACCTCAAACTCGCTGAGTCCACTCTACCACTCACTGATCCTACTCGGCATCACTCAAAAAGGGAAAATCGGGGACTCTCGACTCGACTCGCCGAGTCGTTCTTCAGACTCGCCGAGTCGCTTGCATGCAACAATTCAAAACTCGATTCTGTTTGAATCTAGTGCATGAAACTTATAGATCTGGACTCCCTTAACTCGATTAGCACGTAAAGATTCTATCTTTACGTGCCCATATGCATCCATGAAGATAAAATAGCTCAAAATCATAAAGAGAAGGGTAGATCTAGGGTTTTCATGCAAGATATCAACAAAAGACAATAGATCCGGGCTCTACAACTCCTAAATGAACATATCTAAGGATATCTCGACCTAATAGGGCATCCATATCATCCTAAGGCTTGAGAGAAGCATCAAACTAAATCTAGAAGAGTTCTAATGGGGTTTTAAGGCATGAAAGGGAAGGAAATCCGAAGAATACCTCAAGGAACTCTGATTTGCCCTTGAATCTTTGCTCTACACCTCTTCTCCTTGCTCCTTTCTTCTTCTCCTTCTTCAAGCCTTCACAAATTCACACAAGAACACCTAAATCACTCAAGAACGGATTAGGGTTTTTCTCACAGCTCTCTGAGGGTGAAGGAGGCGAGATTGGGGCTATAAGGTGGCTTAAATAGTGGGCAACCCGGGGATTTAGGGTTTCTTCCAGACAGGCGGACTCGCCGAGTCCCGAATATGGACTCGCCGAGTCGCCGACTAACACGTGCTCGAAATCCCGTCCCTACTCGGCGAGTCAGGCTATGAACCTGCCGAGTCCCTCTTGCAAACTTCAAAATAAAAACCATGGAATCATCATACCGGAGACGGGTCGTTACAATTGGCACATCGATTGAGGGTTAATTTATTAAGGGTACCAAGTAATTTGCATGGTTACTTCACACCTCATTTTGTGATCCTCGGCATCCCAGTCACAAAACTTGGAGGGCACACTCAAGATTGAAACATGCCTTTGAAAAGTTCATTGAATCTCAAAAGAATCTAGGAGTTTCTAAGAACCAAATTAAATATTTTGATATCTCGACTTTGGTGGAAATTGGTGAATCGTCATTCACCTACCTTTCTAATATGTTATTACTTAGATTATGGCATACCTCTTCTAAGTATAATATATTGTGATTGGGTCGTAGCCGTAATACTACATTTTGGTGTTTTATTAAGGACTATATCTATTTCTAAACTAAACTTTTCTTCTCTTCAGATGTCTGCAAACACTGCTGCTTCTGGCTCTAATCCTAAAGGCTCCTTTTCTCTTATCAACTTGTGTGGGAAAGTCACTTTTGACTGATCCAACTTTAATGAATGGATCAGAAACATCCGAATGATTACCCGCTACGAGCACAAAGAATATGTCCTCGATAAGGAGCTTAAGGAGATTGATGAGACAGTTGCTACTCCTCAAGAGATCGCTGACTTTAGGGCACATGAAAGGGATGCCACCAAGATGGCATGCATCATTATGGTCACTGTAACAGCCGATCTTCAAAAGTCCTACGAGGACTACTACCCTTTTGAAATGCACCAAGATTTGATGCAAATATACCATCAACGTGCACGACAAGAGAGGTATGAAATCATCTCCTCCATGATAACAACCTGAATGAAGGATGGATAACCCGTCACGGGCCACATGCAAAAAATGCAAAGATTGGTGGACCGCTTGCTGAAGCCTAATGTGAACTTCCCCGAGGAGCTAGCAATAGATATTGTTTTGCACTCCTTACCTTCATGTTATGATCAATTCCACATGACATACCACATGAATAAGGAAGAGGTCACTCTCAGCAAACTTCAAGGACTCTTATAGACCGTGTAAAGTGGTCTTAAGGGTAAGGTGGTTGTTATTACTCCTACTCCTACCAACTCCACCCCTGTCTTAGCAATCGGGAAAGTACGAGGGAAGAAGAGAAAGAGTTCTTCGAAGGGTACCAAGGTTAGGACCCTTGATGGCTCTTCTTCAAGTGGAACCAAGAAAGGTTTCATCACTCCTCCTTCTGACCCAAAAGAGGCTAAATGCTTCTATTGCCATGAAAAGGCACATCGGAAGCGGAACTGCCCAAAGTACCAGAAAGATGTGAAGGATGGGAAAGTTAAACCCAACCACGCAGGTATTTACACTATCTTATCTAATAATTCACCCCATTCTAACTCATGGGTCCTTCATACCGGTTGTGGTATTCATATATGTTCTGATTTATAGGGACTAAGAAGAAGTGAGAATGTGGAGCAAGGAAGAATAAACTTGATCATGGGAAACAGGAAAGCTTCACCTGTCACCAAGATTGGAGTTTTTACTTTATCGCTAAGTAGTGGGTTTAGTTTAGATTTGAATAAGTGTTGTTATTCTCCAGAAATGGCAAGAAATACTATTTCCTTTCATGCATTGTATAAACAAGGTTTCACCTTTTCATTTGATAATGAAGTTGGTTCGATTAATGCTTTCTTTAATAATGTTCTTTATTTTAAAGCATTACCTTGTGATGGCGTGTATGAAACAGTATCTGTGGTTGATAACATAGGAAATAATGTATTGTGTATTGATTCTGTTAATAAGAATTATTGGATATAGTGTCTAAGCCCATAACTATATTTGGTATGTACTTGACCCGACCCGGCATGGTCCATTTAGGTTGCACTTCACCCGAACAATTTATGGATAATATTTGAGAATAGTACAAGTTATGATTTATTAATATATTATAAGTTCTAATATATTAATATAAGATCATATTATTTAATTAGTAGTGATCTATAATTAATCTAGGATTAATTTAGTGATCAAAGATATTACTAATTAAATATGGGCTTCTAGATTTATATAGTGTGGGTTTATGCTTATTTGGAATGGGCTAGGCTTGCATGGAGAAGTCCATGGATACTCCATGGAGCTTTAACCCATGGATCTCATGGAAATGAAGAGACATGGGTATTAGGGTTTACATGTATGTAACCCTAATCCACCACACTATATAAAGGAGGTCTTGGCTCTTGAAATCATACTAGTTGACACATGTTGAGGTGAGGGCCGATTTCAAGAGAAGTGGTGAGTATTCTCTCAAAGTTCCAAGTTTGTGGTGATTTGTGACTTTCATTTGAGGCATCAACACTATTGGTGCTAGGCTCTAAAACTCCAAGCAATCAACTACAACTACAAGGTAAGTGTTTCTACTAGCTTTGTTTGATTCAAGTTCCCCATGCCATGCTAGTTAGGATATAAGCCTTGGAAAAATAATTATTTGCATGTATCTTAGACAAACATAGATTCAAGGTTTATTAGGGTTGCATGTACACTTAGGAAGTGTTAGAATGCTCAAAACCCTTCAGTGGTATCAGAGCCTAGGCTTTGTTTGTTTGATACTTGTTGCAATATGCTTGAAAAAGTCGAAAAATATGTTGTCTGACTGCTGAACTCACCGAGTCCATGGGGGGACTCGCCGAGTTCAGTTGTATCTTCAACCTACTCGCCGAGTAGGTTCATGCACTCGGCGAGTAGGGTCGACAGAGTGCAGATTTTCGACTTTAGTTGCTGGAAATGGATTAGAAACATTACCCTAAACTGTTTTGGTACTTGAAAACTTGTTTTAGAAGGTGTAATGTCTTTTCTAACTCATTTACAACAACTAGTTATCAAAATCACAAAGATTAAGTGTGATTTTGATATATGAAAGTGTTCATGTTCATGATCTTGTTCTTATGATGTTTAGATGATCATAGGAATTATGTGTAACCTATGTGGTAGATTAATTCTTGATCATAATGTGATTTAATGGAGTCCATAACTTGTCCTCAAGTTATGGAAAACCAAAAGTCTCTTGGATTGAAAACCATTAAAAGAACACAAGAGTTAGAAAAGTGAAGAGTCTTCATTTTATTACTCTATTAAACTCATAAGTTACAAAAAATGAAAAGTTTTGAAAGTTTACAAAACTTGCCCTCAAGTTTTGGAACAAGTAAAGTCAAGTTAAAACTTTAGTTCCAACCCTTAGAATTTTAAAAGTTAAAATTCAACCCTTATACTTATATTATTATTTAATATATATGTATAAGAACAAAGTCGTCTTACCGCTAGTACGCCTCATTCACGAAGCCAGACTATAAGGTGGGTATAAGGTTTGTGACAACCCGATATTTCAACTCTTTGTAATGACCTAAAAGGTCAAGTACTGTAAACACTGTTGAGTTAATAAAATTAACTTTCATAATAAAATGTACAAAGAGGTCTATTTAAATTCCTTCTATGTTTAAATGTCTTTAACCAATGATCGTACGTAAAAAGAACGCCCAAATCCGACTTCGTATATTGAAGTTATGATTTTTCCAAGTTCAGCTTAGCAACAGACAGCTAAAAACTCGAATCGGAGATCGAGCGACTTTTGGCCGGAATGACCTAAACGAGAATCGAAGGTCTCGACAATGGTATTTCAGCGGTAAAAAGTCTAGCAAAAACCGACGTCAGATAAAGAAGTTATGAATTTTTGAAGAAATTCCTTAAACACGATGAGTTATAAAATAAATAATAAAAATAATTTCGGAATTTGCCCACGGAAACTAAACGAAAGTTGTAGAGCGTAGTCTCACCTACGCGTGGATATAAAGACCATCGAAAACGGAGTTCGTATGAAGAAGATATGAATTTTTGAAGTTTATTAAATAAATTATATATTTATTTAATTCAAAATTCAAGCATTATCCGAAGTGGAGTCAGCGTCCTCATCCGAGGTACGCGCTGCGTACTCCTGTACGCCCTGCGTACCCGAGGGGCTTGGCCTCGGATCGTCCATGTCGCCCTATGCGAGGCTACCGACCCGTCCGACCCGCCCGTCCGACCGACCCGTCCGACCCGCCGTCCCATCCGACCCGACAGACTGATCCGTCCCATCCGAAGTCGAGGCAGTCGAGGCTTCGGTAATGCATGACTTACGCGTACGCGCTGCGTACGAGCGTACGCCCCGCGTACGAGGCTTCTCAGACCCTCCTATAAATAGCTTGCGAAGGCTTCCGAAAAAAATGCTCATTTCTCTCCTTTCTCTCTCGATATTGCCTCGTTTTCCGTGCCCGTTCAAACCCGAAGCTCTGGTCTTTTTGCTCAAGTCCCGAGGGTCGATTTTACTCCCGAGATTCCCGAGAATCCCGAGAAAAATCCGTTTCCCGAGACGAAACTCTGCCCGGTTTTCCATCTCGCTATCTTCAAACTTTCAAGTGAGTTCATACCCCTTAATTTACCTTTTAAATGTTCTATAAATTCTTTTATATGCTTTCAAGGGGGGGGGACTACAAGTAAAACACACGAGTATTATCGTGTGTTACATAAAGAACTATTTTATATGCTTTTATATATCCAAATCACATGCGATTTACAAACTTTATAAGGAACTTTCATATATATAACATATGTTAAAATAGCATTCTATCTTTTGAAATATAAATTTGTTGTAATGCATGTATAAATTAAACTTTTCTTAGATTATACTTGTCTATCTTAGACTCTACACCAAAAATCTATGCTTTCATAAACAAATGATTTCTTTTCTAGGTATTTCTAAACAAACAAGACACACTTTTAGAAAACTATAATAGATATAGTTTTACGAACAAATTTCTAACTCTTATGTACTAGAAACATGAATTTCAAGAAGTCACTTTCGTATACAAGAACAAACGTAACATTTTAACAAGTAGATCTGTTTTTATACCACGGTTTTGTGAGACACTAACTTCATGTATGTTCGAGTACACATTTCAAGTCCTGTATTATATACCAGAATCCCTTGGAGGGGGAGCATGGTGTTTGTGTATAGATCTATACGGGCTTGACAACCCGCGCCCTGACTGTTAGCTGCAGTCCACCGTTTGGGGTGACAAACGTCATAACATTCCAACGCCTGAAGAACGTTGTGTATAGGCATTCCAAGTTAATAGTATGGTTATAAAACTCACACGGGGTATTAAAAATGCATTGATTTACAAGGTTTTTCATACACATTGGTTATTTTACACATACATACATTTTTGAAACAAACATTGGTCTTGAGTGAAGGCTACTTTTATACTAGTAGAAAATATAGGATTTTCTAAACACAAACAAACAAAGACAAAACATTTCATTTCATACAAACATTGTCATTTAAATACTTATGAAACTCACCAGCTTAAATGCTGATCTACTCGTTCAAAATTACTTGTATGTCCCAGGGAATCAGTAATTTCAGGTATCATTATACTTTTGTTGAAGAGATGGTGTGGCGCCAGTTAAATCTCGTATTTTTGACATCATATTGTAATTGGTTTTGAACATGTAACTTTTGACAAATGTAAACTTTCAATTATATATATGATGGTTGTATTGCTTTCTTTACTATGTATTCATTCGTTACGTTACCACATGAAGTCATCCGCCCCCGAACGTTTCCGCCGTTCAGGTTTGGGGGTGTGACAGATTGGTATAAGAGCAATGTGTATAGTGAACTAAGTATATCGAACCACATAAGATATACAAACTATAAATGCTTAAGGGACTAATACTCTCTGAAAAAACAAATTTTCTTTTTTACGCTTAAGCAGCATTGCATTCAGCTTAAATTGATAGTTCATTTAAGTACAGTTACATACCTACCACAAGTTATTTTCATGTTATCTAACTATACAAGTATTTAGACAAGTTGACACTACGATTGAGACTCGATATATGTAATCAGATTTTGGACAAATATAGCGTGATCAACTATATTTGCCCGAGATTGGACCAACGTATATCGAGGAATGATCGTAGAAAGCAACAAGTCAAAACTTACCAAACCATTACTAGAATCAAAAACAAGAATTTAAATACTATAAGAGTATTTGCTATCTAAACTAGTTTGACTTATATGTTTTGCATGTTTCAACTTTTTTCAATTCTTATAACCCTACTTCTCGTACAGTCAAATGGCCGGATTTCACCACCCTGGCGACCCCTACTTTCCCAACCAAGGCAACGGAGGATGGATCGAAGATGATCCCGAAGAGGACGAGGAACCCATAGAAGTGGGTGATGACTCCGGTACCGACTCAGAGCCGAAAGTTATTGATCCACCACCCATTCAACCTCCCGTCTTCGTAAGGAACTTTCAAGGACCGACTCCCGTCTGGGGAAGTCACCTCCATCATTGGAGCCAACAACAAAACCTACGCCCTCCCTACGGCATGTGCCGGGACTTCTATGATGTCCACGGCGGAGGTTCGGCTGATCGAGCACTCCCGGTAATGGTGGGTAAGTTAGCCAATCAGTCCTATCAGTCCGGAGTTCAAGGTAGCCGACTCTGGGATGTCAACGTGGAAGTGCAGGTTCACACTTCTGACATCCGTAGGTTGGACAAGATACAAGAAAATGCTCAACTCCAAACTGAAGCATTTCAAGCGCAAATGATTGCAGCCCTCGCTGAACTGAGGGAACAACAAGCAACTTTTGATAGGCGTCTAATGGAGTCGAAGCAATCAGATGCGGAGTCAAGCTCCAAGCGCAACCTACGACGCAAGTAGTGCTTGTCAAGGACTCAAATTTTGTTATAGCTTAGGACATCGGCTAAAAGTCTTTAAATTTCTCGAACTTTGTAATCGGAGACCCTTATAGGGGTCAAATTTTCATGATCATTGTAACAACTTTTATATTAATATAAGTGACACTATTATTACTATGTTAAGTATTTCGTTCAAACCTTGAAAGGTCTTTGTGAAACCAAATACTTGTTTCATACCTTCAGTCTTACAAAATAACTTTCATTCTTCTATTTTAAGACTCATACAATCATCTGTTGTTGAACTATAGCGATTTAGTTCATGAGACACATACATTTTCTATTCTATGAAATTCTTATCCTTGTCTTTTCAACCTATAGTTGAAGAATGCCTCCGCGTAGGAATCTAAGGCGAAACAACGGTGGGGAAGCACCTGTACCACCACCACCTCCACCACCTCAATTTGATGTTGTTATGTTCCAAGCAGTAGTCACCGCAACGGTGGCGGCTGCCATGTCATAGATCAATAACTCGAGTACTAATGGCTCGGGATCTGGCACACACCCATCCAACCATGACGAGAGTCATGCACCACCTCGAGAATGCACCTATAAGGACTTCACTAATGCCAAACCCCGGATGTTTTATGGAACTGGTGGTGTGATGGACCTGAGGCAGTGGATTGAAAGGACGGAGGCAGTCTTTGAAATCTGCTCCTGTCCCGAGCATAGCAAAGTCAAATTTACAACTTTCACCCTTATAGATAAAGCCTTAACTTGGTGGAATGGCTACGTTAAAGTACTTACCCTAACCGTGGCAAACTCCATAAGCTGGGAGAGCCTGAAAGCCATGATGATGAGAGAATACTGCCCACGGGGAGAGATTCAAAAGCTCGAACACGAACTATGGACTCTCGGAATGGATGGTACCGACATCGCTACTTATACCAACAGATTCTGCGAGCTGGCAATCCTTTGTCCAGATATGATTGCTCCTGAGAGCAAGAAAATAGAAAGGTACATCTGGGGACTGACGCCCCAAATACGATCAAGCGTGTTAGCCTCCAAACCTGACACCTTTGAAAGTGCTAAGGAACTGGCACAATCTCTGATTGACTACGGAGGTCATCAGAACTCAACCACTTCTGCACCAGAACCACAGAAAGGAAACAACAACAACAACAACAACAACTACAACAACAACAACAACAACAATGGCAGAAAGAGAGTGTGGAATAAAGGGAAGGGTGGGTCTTCCCAAGAATCCGCAAAGAAATAGCTGGTTTCAGTGAATGCTGCCACTGTACCTACTATAGCTCCTACAAATACCTACCCAACAAAGCCTTATATAGGTAACCTCCCAAAGTGCACCAAATGCACTTACCACCACCATGGACCTTGTCGGGAAATGCAGTGTGCCAACTGCAACAGAAAGGGACACACAACCCGTTTCTGCAAGGACCCCGCAAAGCTGATCACTCAAGTTCCCGGTGCGGGTGTAGGGCAGACTTGCTACGGTTGTGGCGAGGTGGGCCACTACAAGAGGAACTGCCCTAAGGCAGCAGGCACCGGCGGTGTGGGACAAGTTTTGGCAATAGGCCACGACGAAGCTGTAGTTGACCCAACTATAGTTGCTGGTACGTTCCTTCTCGATAATTCATATGCATGCATATTATTCGATAGTGGAGCGGAGAGAAGCTTCGTGAGTCAAAACTTTATTCATTTGCTTAAACTTAAACCTAGCAAGTTAGAAAAATCATTCACTGTAGAGATGGCCAATGGAAAAATCGAAAACACTAACTGCATATACATGGGTTGTACGTTAACTTTAGATGGCCATTCTTTCCCAATCAATCTCATGCCATTCCAAATTAAAAGTTTTGACGTCATAGTCGGCATAGATTGGTTGAGTCTTCTTCGCGCCGACATCATGTGCTTTGAGAAAGCAGTCCGTCTTAATCTCCCTAACAACGAAACATTAGTTATCTATGGAGAAAAATCTAGCACAAACCTTCGCATCATTTCGTGCATCCAAGCTCGAAAGTGCTTGCGGAAGGATTGTCGAGCATTCCTAGTGCACATCGTGGATACAAGTCAAGAACTGAAGGACATCAAGAGCATCTCGGTAGTACACGACTTTCCCGATATCTTTCCAGAAGAACTACCAGGATTACCACCGCAATGCCAAGTCGAGTTCAGAATCGACTTAGTTCCAGGGGCTACCCCAGTAGCGAAGTCGCCTTATCGTCTCGCACCAGCAGAGATGCAGGAACTTTCCAGTTAACTTAATGAACTCCTTCAAAAAGGATTCATAAGACCAACTTTCTCACCTTGGGGAGCAACGGGCTTGTTTGTAAAGAAGAAAGACGGATCGTTCCGTATATGCATCGACTACAGAGAACTGAACAAACTTACTGTCAAGAACCGCTATCCTCTACTCCGTATTGACGACCGATTCGATCAACTTCAAGGAGCGAACTACTTCTCAAAGATAGACCTACGATCCAGATACCACCAACTACGAGTTCTAGAGGGGGACATTCCAAAGATAGCTTTCCGAACTCGTTATGGACACTACGAATTTGTAGTGATGTCGTTCGGATTAACCAATGCACCAGCAGTATTTATGGACCTAATGAATAGGGTATGCCGTCCTTACTTGGATCAGTTCGTCATCGTCTTTATCGATGATATACTTAGCTACTCCCGAAGTGAGGAAGAGCATAGTCAGCACCTACGAAAAGTCCTAGAAACATTGCGAACGGAGAAAGTCTATGCGAAGTTCTGTAAATGCGAATTTTGGATTCGAAGAGTCAAATTTTTAGGCCACGTTGTTAGCCAGAAAGGTATACATGTGGACCCCTCCAAAATTAAGGCCATTGAGAACTGGTCGGCACCAAAGACACCTACAGAAATTCGTCAATTTCTAGGTCTCGCTGGCTACTATCGCAGATTCATAAAGAACTTCTCTAGCATTGCGAAACCTCTTACTACATTAACCTAGAAAGGCGTGGCCTTTGACTGGGAAGCGAAACAAGAGAAGGCATTCCAGACACTAAAGCAGGCCTTGTGGACCGCACCGATACTATCCCTCCTCGAAGGGATAGAAGACTTCGTAGTGTATTGCGATGCGTCAAATCAAGGACTTGGTTGTGTTCTTATGCAGAGAGGGAAGGTTATCGCTTATGCCTCCCGATAGCTTAAGACACACGAAGTGAACTATACGACCCAGGTTCTCGAGTTAGGAGCAGTGGTATTTGATCTGAAGATCTGGAGACACTACTTATACGGAACAAAGAGTACTATTTTCACCGATCACAAGAGCCTTCAACACATTTTCGATCAGAAGGAACTCAACATGCGACAACGACGATGGGTTGAGTTACTAAATGACTACGAATGCGAAATTCGTTATCATCCTGGCAAGGCCAAAGTAGTAGCTGACGCCCTCAGTCGAAAAGAATACACTGGTCGGAGGGTCAAATCTCTGACTATGTCTATCCATTCCCACTTATCCACACAAATTAAGGAGGCACAAATGGAAGCTTTGCAACCTGAAAATGTGGCGGGTGAATCCCTGCAGGGAATGGAAAAGAATCTAGAAGTCAAGGGTGGCGGAGCCTATTATCTCATGGACCGAATCTGGACCCCGAAACATGGTGGTTTTAGAAACGTAGTTATGACCGAAGCTCACAACTCAAGGTATTCCGTTCACCCGGGTTCAGATAAAATGTATCTGGATCTTAAGAAACTGTACTGGTGGCCTAACATGAAAGCAGAAATTGCTACCTTCGTAAGTAAATGTCTTACTTGCGCTAAGGTTAAGGTCGAATATCAGAAACCGTCAGGATTACTACAACAACCAGAGATACCAGAATGGAAATGGGAGCGGATTACTATGGACTTCATAACCAAGTTACCCAAGAAGACAAGTGGACTCGATACCATATGGGTCATTGTCGACAGATTGACCAAATCCGCGCATTTCCTACCCATCAAGGAGACTGACAAAATCGAGAAGCTTACAAGAACTTACTTAAGGGAAGTAGTGCGACTGCATGGTGTTCCGATATCCATTATCTCCGATAGAGATAGTAGATTCACTTCAAGATTCTGGCAGTCACTACAAAGTTCCCTGGGGACCAGGCTAGACATGAGTACAACCTACCACCCACAAACAGACGGACAAAGTGAGAGAACGATACAAACTTTAGAAGATATGCTAAGAGCCTGTGTGATTGACTTTGGAAAGGCATGGGATATGCATTTACCCCTTGTCGAATTTTCATACAACAATAGTTATCATACAAGCATAAAGGCTGCTCCGTTTGAAGCCCTCTATGGTCGAAAGTGCAGATCCCCTCTGTGCTGGACTGAAGTTGGTGATACCCAATTAGCTAGAGGAAGGGTTCCTGAAAGCACTCTCACCGGTCCGGAAATCATACGAGAAACGACAGAGAAGATCGTTCAGATTCGTGAACGATTGAAAGCCTCTAGAGACCGGCAGAAAAGCTACGCTGACCAAAGGAGGAAACCTTTGGAATTCTAGGTAGAAGACCACGTCTTATTAAAGGTCTCACCGTGGAAGGGTTTAATACGCTTTGGAAAGCATGGGAAACTAAATCCAAGATACATAGGGCCTTTCGAGATTCTTCCCAGAATCGGCCCTGTGGCTTACAAGCTTAACCTACCGCACGAACTTAGTAACATCCATCCAACCTTCCACATCTCAAAGTTGAAAAAGTGTCTGTCCGACGAGACTCTTGTTATTCCACTCGACGAGATCGTGGTCAACGAGAGCCTCAACTTTGTGGAAGAACCAGTAGAAATCATGGACTGAGAGGTCAAACAAACAAAACAAAGTCGCATACCCATCGTGAAGGTTCGCTGTAACGCCAACGGGGACCTGAATTCACATGGGAACGCGAAGATCAGATGAAACAAAAGTACCCTCATCTCTTTCATGTTCACTAGTATCTTTACTACTTTAAATTTCGGGACGAAATTCTCTCTAACGGGGGGATGATGTGACAACCCGATATTTCAACTCTTTGTAATGACCTAAAAGGTCAAGTACTGTAAACACTATTGAGTTAATAAAATTAACTTTCATAATAAAATGTACAAATAGTTCTATTTAAATTCCTTCTATGTTCAAATGTCTTTAAACCATGATCGTACGTAAAAAGAACGCCCAAATCCGACTTCGTATATTGAAGTTATGATTTTTCCAAGTTCAGCTTAGCAACAGACAGCTAAAAACTCGAATTGGAGATCGAGCGACTTTTGGCCGGAATGACCTAAACGAGAATCGAAGGTCTCGACAATGGTATTTCAGCGGAAAAAAGTCTGGCAAAAACCGACGTCAGATAAAGAAGTTATGAATTTTTGAAGAAATTCCTTAAACACGATGAGTTATAAAATAAATAATAAAAATAATTTCGGAATTTGCCCACGGAATCTAAACGAAAGTTGTAGAGCGTAGTCTCACCTACGCGTGGATATAAAGACCATCGAAAACGGAGTTCTTATGAAGAAGATATGAATTTTTGAAGTTTATTAAATAAATTATATATTTATTTAATTCAAAATTCAAGCATTATCCGAAGAGGAGTCAGCGTCCTCAGATCGTCCACGTCGCCCTATGCGAGGCTACCGACCCGTCCGACCCGCCCGTCCGACCGACCCGTCCGACCCGCCGTCCCATCCGACCCGACAGACTGATCCGTCCAATCCGAAGCCGAGGCAGTCGAGGCTTCGGTAATGCATGACGTACGCGTACGCGCTGCGTACGAGCGTACGCCCCGCGCACGAGGCTTCTCAGACCCTCCTATAAATAGCATGCGAAGGGTTCCGAAAAAAATGCTCATTTCTCTCCTTTCTCTCTCGATATTGCCTCGTTTTCCGTGCCCATTCAAACCTGAAGCTCTGGTCTTTTTGCTCAAGTCCCGAGGGTCGATTTTACTCCCGAGATTTCTGAGAATCCCGAGAAAAATCCGTTTCCCGAGACGAAACTCTGCCCGGTTTTTCATCTCGCTATCTTCAAACTTTCAAGTGAGTTCATACCCCTTAATTTACCTTTTAAATGTTCTATAAATTCTTTTATATGCTTTCAAGGGGGGGGGGGGATTACAAGTAAATCACACGAGTATTATCGTGTGTTACATAAAGAACTATTTTATATGCTTTTATATATCCAAATCACATGCGATTTACAAACTTTATAAGGAACTTTCATATATATAACATATGTTAAAATAGCATTCTATCTTTTGAAATATAAATTTGTTGTAATGCATGTATAAATTAAACTTTTCTTAGATTATACTTGTCTATCTTAGACTCTACACCAAAAATCTATGCTTTCATAAACAAATGATTTCTTTTCTAGGTATTTCTAAACAAATAAGACACACTTTTAGAAAACTATAATAGGTATAGTTTTACGAACAAATTTCTAACTCTTATGTACTAGAAACATGAATTTCAAGAAGTCACTTTCGTATACAAGAACAAATGTAACATTTTAACAAGTAGATCTGTTTTTATACCACGGTTTTGTGAGACACTAACTTCATGTACCATCGAGTACACATTTCAAGTCCTGTATTATATACCAGAATCCCTTGGAGGGGGAGCATGGTGTTTGTGTATAGATATATACGGGCTTGACAACCCACGCCCTGACTGTTAGCTGCAGTCCACCGTTTGGGGTGACAAACGTCATAACATTCCAACGCCTGAAGAACGTTGTGTATAGGCATTCCAAGTCAATAGTATGGTTATAAAACTCACATGGGGTATTAAAAATGCATTGATTTACAAGGTTTTTCATACACATTGGTTATTTTACACATACATACATTTTTGAAACAAACATTGGTCTTGAGTGAAGGCTACTTTTATACTAGTAGAAAATATAGGATTTTCTAAACACAAACAAACAAAGACAAAACATTTCATTTCATACAAACATTGTCATTTAAATACTTATGAAACTCACCAGCTTAAATGCTGATCTACTCATTCAAAATTACTTGTATGTCCCAGGGAATCGGTAATTTCAGGTATCATTATACTTTTGTTGAAGAGATGCTGCGGCGCCAGTTAAATCTCGTATTTTTGACATCATATTGTAATTGGTTTTGAACATGTAACTTTTGACAAATGTAAACTTTCAATTATATATATGATGGTTGTATTGCTTTCTTTGCTATGTATTCATTCGTTACGTTACCACATGAAGTCATCCGCCCCCGAACGTTTCCGCCGTTCAGGTTTGGGGGTGTGACAAGGTTGTTGCCTACAAAATGGTGACTTAATGGGTGTCCACTCTCACCCACCGCTTGCTTGACTGGTGGAGGGTCGTTAGCCGAACGGGTAAGACAAGGACTTATAAATTCTCATTTAAAGTATGATGAACATTATAAAGTAACTAAATGTTTTATTAAATTTCCAATCTTAGTTACTTTAGGAAAAATGTGAATAAGGTGCTAATCCATGAAATTAAACTTTACACTTTATTTAAGTCGTTGGTGGAGCGTGTGTGGTTAACCGGCACACTAACTTGGACTTAACAAGGTAGGTAAATGGTGACTTAAGGTTTATTATAGTATCGATGGAGCGTGTGTGGTTTACCGGCACATCGATTGAGTGATAAACTTTAAGGGTACCAAGTGATTTGCATGGTTACTTCACACCTCGTTTTGTGATCCTCGGCATCCCAGTCACAAAACTTGGAGGGCACACTCGAGATTGAAACATGCCTTTGAATAGTTCATTGAATCTCAAAGAATCTAGGAATTTCTAAGAACCAATCAAAAAACCAAATATTTCGGTTTTCGTGGTGGAAATTGGTGAATCGTCATTCACCTACCTTTCAAATATAGTATAGCTTAGATTACGGCATACCTCTTCTAAGTTATATTATATTGTGATTGGATCCTAGCCTTAATATTACATTTGGGTGTTTTATTAAGGACTCTCTTATATCTAAACTAATCTTGTTCTCTTCTTTTCAGATGTCTTCAAACAATGTTGCTTCTGTCTCTAATCCTAATGGCTCCTTTACCCTTATGAACT
Organism: Lactuca serriola; assembly: GCF_051521515.1. NCBI lineage: Eukaryota > Viridiplantae > Streptophyta > Magnoliopsida > Asterales > Asteraceae > Lactuca > Lactuca serriola. The sequence goes on along the minus strand of NC_136415.1, from coordinate 337,555,271 downwards.
TGTGTGGGAAAGTCACCTTTGATTGATCCAACTTCAATGAGTGGATCAGAAACATCAGGATGATTACCCGCTACGAGGACAAAGAATATGTCCTTGACAAGGAGCTTAAGGAGATTGATGAGACCACTGCAACTCCTCAGGAGATCGCTGACTTTCGGGCACATGAAAGGGATGCTACGAAAGTGGCTTGCATCATGATGGCCACGATGACAGCGGAACTCCAAAAGTATTATGAGGATTTCTACCCTTATGAAATGCACCAAGATTTGATGGAAAGATACCATCAAAGTGCAAGACAAGAGAGGTATGAAATCATCTGCTCCATGATAACAACCATGATGAAGGACAGGGAATCCGTCACGAGCCACATGCAGAAAATGCAAAGGTATGTGGATCGTTTGTTGAAGCTTAATGTGAACTTCCCTGAGGATCTTGCAATAGATATCATTTTGCACTCCTTACCATCGTGCTATGATCAATTCCGCATGACATATCACATGAATAAGGAAGATGTCACACTCAGTAAACTTCAGGGACTTCTCAAGACCGAAGAATCAGGTCTTAAGGGGAAGTCGGTTGCTATCACTCCTACTCCAAACTCAACTCCGGTTTTGGCAATTGGGAAAAGTCGATGGAGGAAGAGAAAGAGATCCTCGAAGGGTACCAAGGATCGGACCCTTGATGGCTCTTCTTCAAGTGGAACCAAGAAAGGTTTCGTCACTCCTTCTTCTGACCCAAAAGAGGCTGAATGCTTCTATTGCCATGAAAAGTCTCATTGGAAGCGGAACTGCCCAAAGTACCAGCAGGATGTGAAGGATGAGAAAGTCAAACCCAACCATGCAGGTATTTACACTATCATTTCTAATAACTCATCCCATTCTAAATCTTGGGTCCTTGATACCGGTTGTGGTATTCATATTTGTTGTGACTTGCAGGGACTAAGAAGAAGTGAGAATATGGAGCAAGGAAGAATAAACTTGATCATGGGGAATAGGAAAGCTTCACCTATCACCAAGATTGGAGTTTATACTTTATCGCTAAGTAGTGGGTTTAATTTAGAATTGAATAAATGTTGTTATTCGCCAGGAATGGCAAGAAATATTATTTCCTTTCATGCTTTGTACAAATAAGGGTTTACCTTTTTCATTTAATAATGAAGTTGGTTCTATTGATGTTTTCTATAATAATGTCTTTTATTTTAAAGCATTACCTTGTGATGGTGTGTATGAAGCTGTATCTGTTGTAGATAACTTAGGAAATAATGTTTTGTGTATTGATTCTACTAATCATAATAACTTGGATAAAGCATCATTATGGCATTGTCGTCTTGGACATATAAGCAAGAAACGCATAGGCCAACTCCAAAAGGATGGAGTCTTGGAGTCATTTGACCTAAAGTCAGATGATAGTTGCGAATCATGCTTACTTGGAAAAATGACAAAGTCACCCTTCACAGGCTCGTGTGAGCGGGGTGAAGGTTTGTTGGACCTTGTACACACGGATGTGTGTGGACCATTCAAACATGCCACAAGGGATGCTAATCATTATTATTTGACTTTTACTGATGATTCCAGTAGATATGGATATGTCTACTTAATCAAGCATAAGTCAGAGACTTTCAAGAGGTTTAAGGAATTTAAACAAGAAGTCGAGAATCAATTGGGCAGGAACATTAAGATGCTTCGATCCGATCGAGGAGGTGAGTATCTTAGTTCAGAGTTCCTCGACTATCTTAAGGAATGTGGGATTGTCTCACAACTGACACCTCCCAGGACACCACAGTTGAATGGTGTGGCTGAGAGGCGTAATCGAACCTTGTTGGACATGGTTCGTTCCATGATGAGTCGAGCTACGCTACCAATCTCATTCTGGGGGTATGCCTTAGAGACTGCTGCCCATATTCTTAATCTTGTCCCTACAAAGAAAGTTGCCAAAACTCCTCACGAGATGTGGACTGGTAAAGTACCTAAGCTAGACCACATCAAGATTTGGGGTTGCGAGGCTTTCGTGAGACGCGAGACTCATGATAAGCTTGAACCTCGAAGCGAGAGGTGTATTTTCATCGGCTACCCATAGCAATCCTTTGGTTACCTCTTCTACAGACCTAGTGATAATGTGGTCTTTGTAGCAAGAAGAGGAGTTTTTCGAGAGAGAGAATTTATAAGCCAAGGAGACAGTGGGAGGCAAATTGATCTTGAAGAAATTCAAGAGTTAAGCGGTGAAGGAACTTGAAACACTAGCCCTCAACTTGAGGAGGAAACTCCTGTTGAGCCAGTTGATGTGCATGTACCTCTTAGGCGTTCCACGAGAGTTAGGAATGCACCTGAGCATTATTATGGCTTTCATATTACTGCGGAAGGTGAGACACTTATTAGTGATGAGACCCTAGTAGGTCTGGATGAACCTAACAGCTACATGGAAGCCATGGCAGGCCCTGAGGCTGCTAAATGGAAAGAGGCCATGGATAGCAAGATACAATCCATGTATGACAATCAAGTTTGGAACTTGGTTGAGAATGTACCTGGTCGTAAGACTGTAGGGTGCAAATGGGTCTTCAAGAAGAAGACCGAGATGGATGGTAATGTACACACTTATAAGGCTAGACTGGTTGCAAAGGGCTTCTCTCAAATTCCTGGAGTGGACTATGATGAGACCTTTTCTCCAGTAGCCAAGATTAAGTCTATTCGGGTTCTGTTGGCCATAGCTGCATTTCATGATTATGAAATATGGCAAATGGATGTCAAAACCGCTTTCCTTAATGGAAAGTTGGCTGAAGATGTTTACATGAGTCAGCCAGAGGGTTTTGTCAGCAACGAGTACCCTAATAGAGTGTGTAAGCTCGAAAAATCCATTTATGGATTGAAACAGCCACCTCGCAGGTGAATCTTTGCTTTGATGAGAAAGTCAAGGAATTTGGCTTTTCAAGGAGTGAAGATGAATCTTGCGTCTATATCAAGGCTAGTTGGAGCATAGTCAGTTTTTTGGTACTGTATGTGGATGACATACTACTCATAGGAAATGACATCCCAACCCCACAGGAAGTAAAGTCCTGGCTTGGGAAGTGTTTCGCTATGAAGGACCTTGGTGAAGCTGCCTATATCCTAGGGATAAAGATTTTGAGAAACAGGAGTAAAAGACTAATTGGACTTAGCCAAAGTTCCTACTTGGACAAAGTGTTGAAAAGATTCAACATGCATAACTCCAAGAAAGGTGAGTTACCCATTCAGTGTAACGCTAGATTGAGTAAGACACAAAGCCCTAGTACTGAGGCTGAGATAGCAGAAATGAGTCGATTTCCTTATGCTTCAGCTGTAGGATCGATCATGTATGCTATGACGTGTACTCGACCAGACGTAGCCTTTGCTTTGAGCATGGTTAGCAGGTATCAGGCGAACCCTGGCAAGGAACACTGGACTGCGGTAAAGAATATCCTTAAGTACCTGTGAAGGACTAAGGACTGGGTCCTTACCTTCGGTGGGAGTGATGACTTAAGAGTTGTAGGGTATAGTGATGCTAGCTTCCAAACTGATAGGGATAATTTCCGCTCTCAGTCGGGCTGGGTCTTTACCTTAAACGGAGGAGCAATCACTTGGAAGAGTTCCAAGCAGGAGACAGTGGCTGATTCCACTTGTGAATCAGAGTATATAGCGGCAAGCGAGGCAGCAAAGGAGGCTATATGGCTAAAGAACTTCATCGGAGACCTTGGAGTTGTACCAGCTATAAAAGAGCCAATGGAGATTTTCTGTGACAGCAATAGTGCAGTTGCCTTAGCCAAGGAACCAAGGGATCACGGGAGATCCAGACACATCGACAGAAAATACCATTTTATCAGACATCGAATCGAAGAAGGACTCCTCGTGGCGAAGAGGGTATCATCGGATGAGAACCCAGCAGATCCCCTCACGAAGGGACTGAGTAGGGTTAAGCATCTCCAGCATGCTCGGAGCATAGGGCTAAAGGATGATATAAGTTTTAGTAGTTAGATAAATTATGAAATTTGTAAAGTGTAATTGACATTTGATGATGAATAAAAGGTGTTTTATTTATGAGTAAAGTGTTGTTATCTCTTGTCGATCGTTTACTATATTTCTTTTGCATGTTTTGACTTCCAGAATAATTATGTTTGGTATATCATATTATTCAAACCTCCACAGTCGGTCATATGTCGGAAGTAGGTATGAATCAAGACTTTCATGATTGGTTGCAGAGGTCCAAGGTGTTGGACATGGCTACAACAATCATGAGTGCTCATAAGTTCTGAGCATTAGACTCAACCCATGCTCACTGGAATCACTTCATGGAATTTTATCTCGAGTGATCATGAGACGGTAATATCATATAAGTCTTCAAATCTAGAGATATGATTTGTTACTCACGAGTTGGTTATGCATTGATTGTACGAAAACGCATTGGTAACTCGATGTTATAAAACGTGCCTTTGTGTGTAGTTCAATGAGTGGTAGAACAAACATATGAGTCGAAGTTTATCTGTTCCTTCTTGGATTAGAAGCTGATATCTGGGCCCCTCGATGATTTTGTTTTGACCTATGTACCGGGCCCGGTCAGAACTAAATTGATGTGTTCAGTTGAGTTCTATGTCAAACAAATCGGAAATCGGGAAACAAATGCTGGACAATAAGCAAGACAATGTTCCATGTATTTGTCCGGCTGATATCTAGAACAAAGGATTATATGATCACTTATCTAAATGGCGCGTTCTAGTTCAACAGAGTTTAAAGAGCTACGATTGCTGATCGGTTCCTGAAGTTATACTTGCAAATATAGTTACTAGACTTATCCTAGTGGGAGACTGTTCGATATAGTGTCTAAGCCCATAACTATATTTGGTATGTACTTGACCCGACCCGGCATGGTCCATTTGGGTTGCACTTCACCCGAACAATTTATGGATAATATTTGAGAATAGTACAAGTTATGATTTATTAATATATTATAAGTTCTAATATATTAATATAAGATCATATTATTTAATTAGTAGTGATCTATAATTAATCTAGGATTAATTTAGTGATCAAAGATATTACTAATTAAATATGGGCTTCTAGATTTATATAGTGTGGGCTTATGCTTATTTGGGATGGGCTAGGCTTGCATGGAGAAGTCAATGGATACTCCATGGAGCTTTAACCCATGGATCTCATGGAAATGAAGAGACATGGGTATTAGGGTTTACATGGATGTAACCCTAATCCACTACACTATATAAAGGAGGTCTTGGCTCTTGAAATCATACTAGTTGACACATGTTGAGGTGAGGACCGACTTCAAGAGAAGTGGTGACTATTCTCTCAAAGTTCCAAGTTTGTGGTGATTTGTGACTTTCATTTGAGGCATCCACACTATTGGTGCTAGGATCTAAAACTCCAAGCAATCAACTACAACTACAAGGTAAGTGTTTCTACTAGCTTTATTTGATTCAAGTTCCCCATGCCATGCTAGTTAGGATATAAGCCTTGGAAAAATAATTATTTGCATGTATCTTAGACAAACATAGATTCAAGGTTTATTAGGGTTGCATATACACTTAGGAAGTGTTAGAATCCTCAAAACCCTTCAATAATAACTTGGATAAAGCATCATTATGGCATTGTCGTCTAGCACATATAAGCAAGAAATGCATAGGCCAACTACAAAAGGATGGAGTCTTGGAGTCATTTGACCTAAAGTCTGATGATAGTTGCGAATCATGCCTACTTGGAAAAATGACAAAGTCACCCTTCACTGGTTCTTGTGAGAGGGGTGAAGGTTTGTTGGACCTTGTACACATGCCACAAGGGATGCTAATCGTTATTATTTGACTTTTACTAATGATTACAGTATATATGGATATGTCTACTTAATCAAGCATAAGTCAGATACTTTCGAAATCTTTAAGGAATTTAATTAGGAAGTCAAGAATCAATTAGGCAGGAACATTAAGATGCTTCGATCCGATCGAGGTGTTGAGTATCTTAGTTCAGAGTTCCTCGACTATCTTAGGGAATGTGGGAGTGTCTCACAATTAACACCTCCCAAGACACCGCAGTTGAATGGTGTGGCTGAGAGCCGTAATCGAACATTGTTAGATATGGTTCGTTCCATGATGAGTCGAGCTTCGCTACCAATCTCATTCTGGGGGTATGCCTTAGAGACTGCAGCCCATATTCTTTGTCTAGTCCCTACAAAGAAAGTTTCCAAAACTCCTCACGAGATGTGGACTGGTAAAGTACCTAAACTAGACCACATCAAGATTTGGGGTTGCAAGGCTTTTGTGAGGCGCGAGTCTCATGATAAGCTAGAACCCCAAAGCGAGAGGTGTATTTTCATCGGCTACCGACAAAGATCCTTTGGTTACCTCTTCTACAGACCTAGTGATAATGTGGTCTTTGTAGCAATAAGAGGAGTCTTTCGAGAGAGAGAATTTATAAGCCAAGGAGACAGTGGGAGGCAAATTGATCTTGAAGAAATTCAAGAGTTAAGCGGTGAAGGAACTTGAAACACTAGCCCTCAACTTGAGGAGGAAACTCCTGTTGAGCCAGTTGATGTGCATGTACCTCTTAGGCGTTCCACGAGAGTTAGGAATGCACCTGAGCATTACTATGGTTTCCATATTACTCCGGAAGGTGAGAAACTTATTAGTGATGAGACACTAGTAGGTCTGGATGAACCTAACAGCTACGCGGAAGCCATGGCAGGCCCTGAGTCTGCGAAATGGAAAGAGGCTATGGATAGCGAGATACAATCTATGTATGACAATCAAGTTTGGAACTTGGTTGAGAATGTACCAGGTTGTAAGACTGTAGGGTGCAAATGGATCTTCAAGAAGAAGACCGACATGGATGGTAATGTACACACTTATAAGGCTCGACTGGTTACAAAAGGCTTCTATCAAATTCCTGGAGTGGACTATGATGAGACCTTTTCTCCAGTAGCCAAGATTAAGTCTATTAGGGTTATGTTAGCCATAGCTATTGGAATAGTGTCTAAGGCTGCAACTATATTAGGCAAGTATTTTGACCCGGTTGTGCATGGTCCTTTTGGGTTGCCTTCACCATAGCAACTTGATAGGATGATTTATTAAGAGACAATAATATATTATGAGAATAATATAAAGAATAATAATATTGTTATTTGATTAATATAGATCATAAATTAATTAGTATTAATTTGGTGACTTAAAGAGATTAATTAAATAAGAGGGTATAAATTGTCAATTGTTTGATAGTTAAACTTTAGACTGTAAATCCATATTGGATAGGGGTTGGACGAATTCTAGAAGCTAGGGATAGCTTAAAATCGTCCAAGGCTATCTAAGGAATGGACTTAGATTGCTTTAAGAGAAGATTATCCAACTAGGGTTTAAGCTGTAACCCTTAAGGAGTCTACAAGTACAAATAGACCCTATGGCAAAGGGGAATCGGCACTTCATCTAAAGTAGAGAACCCCTGGCCGAATTCCCTCCCCTCTCCTCTCTCCCAAATCATCCTTCTTGCTATTTGGTGTTTGTAAGCCATTGGAGGAGTGACAATTGTGACTCTAGAGCTCCAAGACAAGAAGATCAAACAAGAGATTCAAAGGTATGATTCTAGATCTGATTTAGTATTGTTATTACACCTAATTAGTCATTAGAAGTCTTGGATTCAAAGCATGTTTAATTAGAAAGCCTAGATCCAAGCATTAGGGTTTTGCATGCGCACATAGGAAAGTTCTTATGGCTAAAACCCATCAGTGGTATCAGAGCCTAGCTTGGTTTCTATTAAATTGTTGCCTGTTTGTTTGAAACTAAACTGCAAAATTCGATTTTTGTGTTTCTGAGTCATCGACTCGGAGTTCCATAGTGGACTCGGCGAGTTGGCCTGACTCGGCGTGTCCCTTGGTGCACTCGGCGAGTCCAAGCGTCAGGAATGGCCATATTCGGGATTTTTTCATGATTATCTTATGGAAACTTACCTTAATCATATTAGATCAACCCTAATCCGATTTTTTGATATATATATGACTATAATCTTGATCTAATTAAAGATATTTATCAACTAATAAAATATTTAATTTCCTTATATGATAAATAATTAATTATTTTGATTAATTTGATAATTATCTTGCATGAAATCTGGAATAAATCAAAAATAGATATTTAGGGAATTAATTGTTAATTAAAATTATTTGTTATTTGATCCTCCATGTTTTAAATGTTTAAAACTTGTCCTCAAGTTTTGAAATTTATATTTTGTGATTAAAAGTTTTAATTTAGACATTTAAAATTTCAAACCTTAGATTTTAAAAGGTTTAAAATACAACCCTATACTAACATAATATTACAAGAATAATATATATATATATATATATATATATATATATATATATATATATATATATATATATATATGTATGACTAAAAACGCTAGTCTTACCGTTAGTAGGCCTCATTCACGAAGCCGATCTATAAGGTGGGTATAAGGTTGCGGCCTATAAAATGGCGCTTAATGGGTGTACACTCACACCCACTGCTTTCTTGATTGGTGGAGGGTCGTTAGCCGAACGAGTAGGATAGGGCAACCTAATCCTCTCATTAAAAGTATGATAAGAAATATAAAGTAACTAAATATTTTAAAATTTCCCAATCTTAGTTACTTAGGAAAAGTGAATTGATGCAATCCCATGAAATTACATTTTGCACCCTTGCTAAGAAGTTAGTGGAGCGTGTGTGGTTTACCGGCACACTAATTGGTTCTAAGCAAAGGTGGCAAAGAGTGATTCATTGTTTATCATAGTTCAATGGAGCGTGTGTGGTTTACTGGCACATCGAATAGGTGATCGTTACAATGAAGGCACCATGTGAATTTGCATGATAATTCACACCCACTTTGTGATCCTCGGTATCCCAGTCACAAACAAGAGGGGCATATCGAGATTTAAACATGCCATTGAATAGTTTCAATGAATCTCATCCGAACCTAGGAGTTGTCAATACATTTAGGACTAATAGTTAGGTTTTTCTGGTGGAGAATTAGTGAATCGTCATTCAGTTCCCTTCATATTATTTGCATGTTGGATTACGGCATCCCTTTTCTAATATGTAAATATTGTTGTTGGATCCTAGCCCTAATTTTTCTTATTGGGTGATAATTAGGGATTCGTATTCTAATCTATCTTTGTCCTTTCTAATTGTAGATGTCGAACACAAACAACGCTGCTGCTAGTTCTTTCACATTGATGAGCCTTTGCCAAAAGGTTACCTTCGATGGAACGAACTTTAGCGAATGCATAAGATACATTCGCACCATTGCTCGCTATGAGGATAAGGAGTATGTCCTCGATGAGAAGCTCGAGAAAATCAACCCTGAAATTGCTACTCCGGCTGAAATGACTGCTTTTGAAACTCATGAGCACGATGCAATGAAGGTACATTGCATCATCATAGCCACCATGAACTCCGAATTCCAAAAGTCCTATGAGGACATGTACCCGTATGAAATGCATCAAGACTTATTGGAGAGATACCACCTTAACGCGAGACAAGAGCGTTATGAGATTTTCACTAACATGATTTCCGCTAAGATGGGTCATGGAGAATCTCTTACCGTGCACCTGCAGAATATGCAAAGGTATGTCGACCGCCTTTGCAAGTTAAATGTTAACTTTGGGGAAGACTTGGCGATCGACATGGTGCTTCACTCTTTGCCTCCGATGTACAATCAATTTAGGATGACCTACCACATGAACAAAGAGGAGGTCACCCTAAGCAAACTCCAAGGTCTCTTGAGGGTCGCTGAGAGCAACTTCAAAGACAAGTCTGTTGTACCAACTCCCAATCCACCCGCTGCTCCTGTCTTGGCTATTGGTCATGGAAAGGGAAAGAAGAGGAAGGCTTCGTCTAAGAACTATCGCAAGGTTAAAGCCCGAGATGGTGCCTCTTCTAGTGGGACCAAAGTTGATCCTGCTAAGCCCTGCCCTAACCCTAAGGAGGCAGAGTGTCACCACTTCCATAAGATAGGACATTGGAAGAGAAGCTGCCCAGAGTACCTGCAACCCATCAAGGAAGGAAAGATCAAGCCGTCTTTTGCAGGTATGTACACAATTAAATCTAACGATTCTAATCATGCTATTTCTTGGGTTCTTGACACCGGTTGTGGTTATCACATTTGTTCTAATGTGCAGGGACTAAGAAGAAGTAGGGATGTGGAGCAAGGAAGGATCAATCTAATCATGGGGAACAGAAGATCGTCGCCTGTGACCAAGATTGGAGTGTATTCTTTAGTGCTTAGGAATAATTTATGTTTAGATTTGAACAATTGTTGCTATTCGCCAGAAATGGCTAGAAACATCATTTCATTTCACGGTTTATATAGACAAGGTTTTAGATTTTCTTTTAATAATGAGAATGGTTCTATTTTGGCTTATCTAAATGGTGTCTTTTATTTTGAAACTATACCATGTAATGGAATTTATGAAACTGTTATGATTGTTGATAACTTAGCAAATGATGTTTTGAACATAGATTCTTCCAATAGTATGGATAGAGCACCCTTGTGGCATTGTCGTCTTGGACATGTCAACAAGAAACTCATAGCCCAACTCCAAAAGGATGGAGTGTTGGAGTCATTCGACCTTAGGGAAGATGACACGTGCGAGTCTTGTTTGCTTGGAAAGATGACTAAATCACCCTTCACGAGTACGTGCGATAGGGGTGAGGGTTTATTGGACCTAATACATACCGATGTATGTGGACCGTTTAGATCAACCACGAAGGATGGGAACCGCTTCTACGTGACTTTTACCGATGATTATTGTAGATATGGGTATATCTATTTAATCAAGCAAAAGTCATAAACCTTTGTAAAGTTCAAAGAGTTCAAGAATGAAGTGGAGAATCAATTGTGCAGGAAAATCAAGATGCTTCGATCTGATCGAAGAGGAGAGTACCTAAGTCTTGAATTCCACGATTATCTCAAGGAGTGTGGAATAGTTTCACAATTGACGCCACCTAGGACACCACAATTGAATGGTGTGGCAGAAAGGCGTAATCGAACCTTATTGGATATGGTTCGCTCTAAGATGTGTCGTGCGTCACTATCAATCTCTTTTTGGGGGTATGACTTGGAGACTGCCGTGCATATCCTTAATCGAGTCCCTACTAAGAAGGTTGCCAAAACACCTCACGAAATGTGGACAGGGAAAGCTCCCTCGTTGGCACATATCAAGGTTTGGGGTTGCGAGGCTTTCGTAAGATGAGATACTCACGACAAGCTCGAACCTCGAAGTGAGCGATGTATTTTCATCGGCTACCCGCAGAAATCCTTTGGACATCTCTTCTATAGACCGAAGGACAATGTTGTCTTTGTTGCGAGGAGAGGAGTTTTCCAAGAGCGAGAAATCATAGGCCAAGGAGATAGTGGGAGGCAAATCAAGCTTGAAGAGATTCAAGAGTTGATAGATGAAGGCACCTCTACCGCTGGCACTCAACCCGAGGAGGAAACTCCGGTTGAACCAATTGACGAGTCCTTACCTCTTAGACATTCCGATAGAGTTAGATTTCAACCCCAATTTTATGGTTTTCATATTACTACCGAAGGGGACACCTATATTAGTGATGGTACACTAATAAACCTTGATGAACCTAATAGCTATAAGGAAGCCATGGCAGGCCCGGAGTCTGCAAAATGGAAAGAGGCAATGGATAGCGAGATCCAATCCATGTATGATAACCAAGTTTGGAATTTGCTTGATAATGTGCCCGGACGTAAGACCGTTGGGTGCAAATGGATTTTCAAGAAGAAGACCGACGTGGATGGAAACGTACACACATATAAAGCGCGATTAGTTGCGAAGGGCTTTACTCAAACTCCCAGAGTTGACTATGATGAGACCTTCTCACCGGTTGCGAAGATAAAATCAATTAGAGTTATGCTAGCGATTGCCGCATTTCATGATTATGAGATTTGGCAAATGGATGTCAAGACCACTTTCCTCAATGGGAAGTTGGCTGAGGATGTTTACATGGCTCAGCTAGAGGGGTTTGTGGATCCGAAGCATCCGAATAGAGTGTGTAAGCTTGAGAAGTCCATTTATGGACGAAGCGAAGATGAATCATGCGTATATGTCAAAGTCAGTGGGAGTATAGTTAGCTTCCTCGTTCTATATGTCGATGAGATATTACTCATAGGAAACGACATACCGACTCTACAGGAAGTTAAGTCCTGGCTCGGGAAGTGCTTCGCTATGAAGGACCTCGGAGAGGCTTCTTATATTTTGGGAAAAAGCAAAGTAAGAGAAAGAAGTAACAGACTAATAGGACTTAGTCAGAACACTTACTTAGAGAAGGTACTAAAATGTTTTAGTATGGAAAACTCAAAGATGGGAGAATTACCGATACAAAGTAATGCCAAGTTGAGTAAGACTTAAAGTCCGAGTACCGAAGCTGAAATAGCAGAAATGAGCCGAGTACCATACACTTTCGTAGTTGGCTCAATCATGTACGCTATGACTTGTACTCGCCCTGATGTAGCCTACGCTTTGAGCATGGTTAGCAGATATCAAGGGAATCCTGGCAAAGTCCATTGGATTGCGGTGAAGAATATCCTTAAGTACCTTCGGAGGATGAAGGAATGGTTCTTAGTCCTCGGAGGGAGTGATGACTTGAAGGTGCGAGGGTATAGTGACGCCAGCTTTCAGACCGACAGGGACAACTATCGTTCGCAGTCGGGCTGGGTCTTTACCCTCAATGGAGGAGCAGTGACATGGAAGAGTTCCAAGCAAGAAACCGTAGCTGATTCAACGTGTGAATCAGAGTACATTGCAGCGAGCGAAGCGTCGAAGGAAGCAACATGGATGAAGAACTTCATCAGTGATCTTGGAGTCGTACATGCCATAAAGGAGCCCATGGAGATTTTCTGTGATAATGAAGGAGCGGTTGCCTTGACCAAGGAACCGAGGGATCAAGGTAGATCATGACATATCGACAGAAAATATCATTTTATCAGACATCGTGTAGAAGAAGGACTACTCGTAGTGAAGAGGATATCATCAGAAGATAACCCAGCAGATCCGCTTACGAAGGGACTGACTAGGGTTAAGCACTTGTAGCATGCTAGGAGTATTGGGCTGAAGGATGATATTAACATAGATTAGATAGATAGTATTGGAAACGTGTAATAGATAAATGTAAATAACATTTGATGATTAAATAAAGGAGTTTTATTTATGAGTAATGGTACTATCTTATGTTAATTGTTTAACTATTGTTTCATTTTGCATGTTTTGACTTCCAGAATAATTGAATTTATTAAGAATAATCGAATTATTCAAATTGTCAACAATCGTTCATATGTTGGAAGTAGATATGAAAGAAGATTTTCATGAATTGGTGTGTAGATTGTCTAAATGGTGTTAGACATAGCAAAGGGTTGCTGCAACATTCATGAGTGCTTATGAACTGGTTTTGAGCATTGGAACAAACCCGCGCTTGCTGGAATCACCTTATGGAATATGATATAAAAGGGTGATCGCAAGACGATAATATCATATAGTCTTAAAACCTAGATATATGGTTTGTTATTTATTAATTGATTGTACATTGATAATGCGAAAACGCATCAGTAACTCGGTGTTATAAAACGCATTGTTGTGTAGAGTTGGTTAATGAATAAGTAAATGCATATAAGTCGAAGTTTATCTGTAACTTTTATCCTTAGAAGGTAAAAGCGATATCTCGGCCGCTCGATGATTTAACTTGACTTATGTGTCGAGCCCGGTCAGAACTGAATTGATGTGTTCGATTAAGTTCTATGTCGAATAAATCAGAGATCGAGAAACCTAAATGCTTGACAAATCATTCCATAGAATTGTCAGCATGATATCTAACAGAGGACTGTATGATCCCTTATCGAAAGGACAAGATTGATTAGATTAGAGTTTGACAGCGTCTTTGAGAGCTATGATTGCAAATCGAATTGTAATTGTGCATATAGTTACTAGACTTATCCAAGTGGGAGACTGTTGGAATAGTGTCTAAGGTTGCAACTATATTAGGCAAGTATTTTGACCCAGTTGTGCATGGTCCTTTTGGGTTGCCTTCACCATAGCAACTTGATAGGATGATTTATTAAGAGAGAATAAATATTATTAATATATTATGAGAATAATATAAAGAATAATAATATTGTTACTTGATTAATATAAGTCATAAATTAATTAGTATTAATTTGGTGACTTAAAGAGATTAATTAAATAAGAGGGTATAAACTGTCAATTGTTTGATAGTTAAATTTTAGACTGTAAATCCATATTGGATAGGGGTTGGACAAATTTTAGAAGCTAGGGATAGCTTAAAATCGTCAAAGGCTATCTAAGAAATGGATTTGGATTGCCTTAAGAGAAGATTATCCAACTAGGGTTTAAGCTGTAACCCTTAAGGAGTCTACAAGTATAAATAGACCCTATGGCAAAGGGGAATCGGCACTTCATCTAAAGTAGAGAACCCCTGGCCGAATTCCCTCCCCTCTCCTCTCTCCCAAATCATCCTTCTTGCTATTTGGTGTTTGTAAGCCATTAGAGGAGTGACAGTTGTGACTCTAGAGCTCCAGACAACAAGATCAAACAAGAGATTCAAAGGTATGATTCTAGATCTGATTTAGTATTGTTATTACACCTAATTAGTCATTAGAAGTCTTGGATTCAAAGCATGTTTAATTAGAAAGCCTAGATCCAAGCATTAGGGTTTTGCATGCGCACATAGGAAAGTTCTTATCGCTAAAACCCATCAGATAGGGCGACACATCTTTGTTTCTATGATGGAATCCTCGGGAGATCCAGGCAGATTGACAGAAGATATCATAAAGGAGCCCATAGATATTTTCTGTGATAGTGAAAGTGCGGTTGCCTTAGCCAAGGAACCAACGGATCACGGGAGATCCAGGCACATCGACAGATGATATCATTTTATCAAACATCACATAGAAGATGGAATCCTCGTGGAAAAGAGGGTATCATCGGATGAGAACCCAACAGATCCCCTCACGAAGGGACTGATTAGGGATAAGCATCTCCATCATGCTAAGTTTTAGTAGTTAGATAAATTATGAAATTTGTAAAGTGTAATTGACATTAGATGATGAATAAAAGGTGTTTTATTTCTGAGTAAAGTGTTGCTATCTCTTGTTGATCGTTTACTATATTTTGTTTGCATGTTTTGACTTCCAGAATAATTATGTTTGGTATATCATATTATTCAAACCTTCATAGTCGGTCATATGTTGGAAGTAGGTATGAATCAAGACTGTTATGATTGGTTGCAGAGGTCTAAGGTGTTGGACATGGCTACAACAATCATGAGTGCTCATAAGTTCTGAGCATTGGACACAACCCACGCTCACTGGAATCACTTCATGGAATTTTATCTTGAGTGATCGTGAGACGGTAATATCATTTAAGTCTTCAAACCTAGAGATATGATTTGTTACTTACAAGTTGTTTCTGCATTGATTGTACGAAAACGCATTGGTAACTCGATGTTATAAAACGTGCTTGTGTGTATAATTCAATGAGTGGTAGAAAAAACATATGATTCGAAGTTTATATGTTCCTTCTTGGACTAGAAGTTGATAGTTGGGCCCCTTGATGATTTTGTTTTGACCTATGTACCAGGCCCGGTCAAAACTAAGTTGATGTGTTCAATTAAGTTCTTTGTCAAACAAATCGGAAATCGGGAAACAAACTGCTGGGCAATAAGTAAGACATTGTTCCATGTATTTGTCCGACTGATATCTAGAACAGAGGATTATATGATCACTTATCTTAAATGGTGTATCAACATCTTCTCAGTTCCGAGAGACCTTGAAAGAGCTACGATTGCCGATCGGTTCCTGAAGTATTGCGGTTATAGTTATTAGACTTATCCAAATGGGAGACTGTTGGATAAGGTGTCTATGTCCATAACTATTTCTGGTAAATACTTGACCCGACCCGGCATGGTCCATTTGGGTTGCATGGCACCATGCAATTGGATAAACTAAATGAGAGAAATAACACATGTGGTTTATTAATATATTATAAGTTCTAATATATTAATAATATTATTTAATTAGTTTTGATCAAAAATTAATTTAGAATTAATTGAGTGATCAAAAGAATAACTAATTAAATATATGGGTAGATTTTGTAAATCTTCCATATCTTATATAGTGGGCTAAAAGGCTCCATGGATTATCAAGTTGGGTTCCACCCATACGATGCTCCATGGAGTTAACCCATGGATTGAGAAATGAAGAGACATGTTACATTAGGGTTTTACCTAATGCAACACACTATATAAGGACCATGTCTCTCCCCAAAATCAGCTACACTAGTAATACACTAGAGAAACAAGAGGGCTTGGCCGATGTTGAGTGTGTTAGAGTATTCTCTCAAGTTTATACTTTGCATTTGGTGTTGTGTGATGCATTTGAGGCATCACACCTGAGGTGCTAGGCTCACAAGGTTTCAAGGAACACTTACAACAACAAGGTATGTAATTCTATCTATTATTCAATTTAGAATTGTTCCCCATGTATGTTAGATAGGTTCATAGCCTTGGAAATCAACATTGCATGATAATTAGACAAACATAGATCCAAGGTTATTAGGGTTGCATGTACACTTAGGAAGTGTTAGAATGCTCAAAACCCTACACTTCTTGATTTAACCACTTCAACAATTCATAGCTCCTCTTCTTAGCTATCAGAATGCTCTTAGAGGATGAATTGTGATAAGGTCTCTTAATCATTAAGATGATCATATAACATGATACTAAAGTACTCTCCCATCTTTTCAGATTTGAGAAAATTTTATCCTTCTGCCTAATTTGATTCTTCTCATTCGTTTGACCATACATTGAAATTTTTCAATGTATCAGAATTACACTTAAACTTGTAACTGTAACCATATTTACTAAACTTTAGTAAAACATGACGAATAGTTTTATCGATCTTTTGTGGTGGACTTTCAATAGTGCAAAAGAATGTGTACTTGATCCCTTAGTCCTTCACTTGACTCACATATAAATGTGAATATGGAACTAGTCTTAATTTTCCAAAGTTGAAAGTTCTCATTTATCATACTGTACAAGTTGTATGATTCCAAGTTTCTGTCAAACTGAAACTTGGGTGATGAGAACCTATCTTTGTATGGTAAATTTAGACACTACCACAAATGAAAGAATAAAATCTACTTTCCAATATTTCTATCAATGGAATCATATAAACAACCATTTTTCACAAATTCCATTGTAAGGATACTAAGAATAAATAAAAACAAAAAATTTATTATAAAACTTTGGGAAAACTTATCCTCATAATGCAATAGCATATGAAAAACGTGTTGTTATCTATTCCTAAGCAATATTACATATGTAACAGCCGAAATTCAGGTACAACCGATTATCCCTTCATCTTTATTTATTTGTCCTTTTGGGCCTTTGTGTTGGGCGAGTACGCTGGGCGTACAAGGAGTACGCTGTGCGTACTCGCACGCCTCATTTAAACACGTCATCGTCGGGTACGGTGGGCATACCCAAGGTTACGCCGGGCGTAATCGGTCCAGACCCAAAACCCTAATTTGAGTTGTTGGCTATAAATGAAATGAGATGGCTTGGTTCCTCAGCCACCATCCTTCACAAAGAAACCCTAAGAGAGTTGTTCCTTCGTTCATAGCTTGTTTGTGAGCATTCTAAGCTTTGAGGTGACATTTCAAGGTAGCAAAAGGAAAGAGGAGTCCATTATGGAGGCTAGAAGTTGGTGTGCAAGTGTAGATCCATGATAAGCAAAGGTTGGAGCTTCTTCCTAAGGTAAAAAGTTCAGATCTTGCCTTGCAGTTCTTATGGTATGCTTCATGGACCAATTTCTAGGGTTTTGGTCCCAAAGATGGAGACTTTATGAGCACGTAGTCTCCATTGGCTTAGATATACCATATTCCAGGTCCATTTGAGTTGTATGTTCATAAAAATGTGATCTTGGATGTATATATTTAGCCATGCATGAGATCTAGGTCTTTGGAGGTGCAAAGGAAGGTGTTAGAGGGTGTAGGAGCCTTTACAGCCATGCCAAGGCTTAAAGGTTTTGACTTTATGGATTAGGAGGCTTAAAGAGAGCCAGATCTGGAAGTTGAAGGAGCGTCTTAACCATTTAAGACAACAAATATGGTATGGCTGAATCTGGGATTTACGCTGGGCGTAACTCCCAGTACACGTAGCGTAAGGGGTTGCGACCCCCGATTGTGACTCATTGATGTACGCCCCACGTACAGAAGCTGGTACACCCCGCGTACTGTGGTCAGTTGACTTTCGTTGACTTTTGGGGTATGGTCAATATAAGTCAAGGAAGGGTAAAATGGTCTTTTACCTCTCTGTGCAATAATGATAAGGGTGTAGCCTAGTCTTGAAAGTCTATATTAATTAGAATGATATTTCGTTATGCTTAGGCGGGGTTGGGTCTTCGTTTCGAGATTCGGAGATAGCAAGCACGTGAGATTCTAGACTTCTTGCGAGGTGAGTCTTCTCAGTATACTGTACCCGGAAGGGTATTTACGTGTGACCGAGAGGTCGGATATGTTATGAGTTGTATGCATTGAACATAATAAGTTAACCATTTGTATGTGTTGTGTATGTTATGCTTGATATGGACTGGAAGGCATTATGTTATGGGCCGGAAGACATTTTATGTTATGGGCTGGAAGGCATTGTGATGTGGACCGGAAGGTCGACGCGGGTGGGACCGGAAGGTTTCCCGGGTCGGGATGAAAGTCCCCTGAGACACATGGACTGGAAGGTCATGGCTTGGAAAGACGTATGTGGGTAAGTAGTATTTTGGGGAACTCACTAAGCATTTATGCTTACAGTTGTTGTGTATGTGTTTCAGGTACTAGCGAGGACAGTGGGAAGGCCCCGGCATGATCTATACACACTGATGGAGGATTTATGATCTTGGGATTTTGTCACACCCCCGAACCAGACGGCGGAAACGTCCGGGGGCTGTTGTGACTCAATTGTATACCATAACATTGAATATATATGAAGCATAACAACATTCGTCACCATTCATCAATACAGTACAACCAGTAGCGTTTACATGAAATTCATTGATTAAACATTACATTCCTAAAATAAATTGTTCAATTCATACAAAAATAACTGCAACCGTCACTGAATATGATTTCCCTTGATTCACTGGTTCCCTGAGAATACAAGTATTTTGAAAAACGTCAACATATGAAATGTTGGTGAGTTCATAAGTAATGTTTGAAATCCAATGTTTGTATTGTTTGAAAACCACCAGAAAATCCGATATTTTCTGAAATGAAAAACTTTCGAAAATGTTTGTGAAGATCCATAGGTATGCCTGTTTGTTTCTGTACTTGTGAAAATTGCTTATAAAAAATTATATGCGTTTCGAGTCCGTTATGTTTGAAAAAAAAACCTAGGAAAACCCGATGTTTTCCTAATCCTTTGAAAACCGTTATGTTGCGTTGAAACCATTACAAAGATAAGAGTGTCATTCCCAGGCGACGTTGGATTATTTTTGAGCATGATTATTTACTACAAACCCGCGTTACACAAACGCCCAGTTCATAGTAGTACTAACGATCCCGAAGGCGTCGTTCGTACCAATCACGTTATCCAGCCGCCCTGACTATGTGTCATCCCACATCCGAAGAGTAAGAGGACACGAAGGCCTCGATAACTCTATTAACCGGTTGGGGATAATATGCGTGCGAGGGGTCCCCGACCCGCCTCGTAAAATATGCAGACTTTTCTAGCAATACCAAGGACCGTTGGGGACCAGTGGTATACAAGCCATTGAAAGTCCCTCTATGTTGTGCCAAGTCGGTGAAACTCAACACTTCGTAGAAAATATGCGTCTTCGGGCCTTAAGATCAGGTCATTGGGCTAGCTAGGCCCAACAAGCAAGATTTTACACTTTTGGGGCCCGAAGATGGTGCGTAGACGTCTGTGCACACTCGTATGTAAGCTAAGTTCCCAAACATTATTTATATGAACCGTAGTTCGTAGAGTTAGTAGTTGTAGATTTCTATTGGCTCGAGACCGAGCCAATTCGTTTAACAACGACTTTTGGTATTGTAATGTGTTGTATTTCGTCGATAGTCGTGGTGCCATTATTTTATCAAATTGTATATATTGAATTAGCCTTGAAATTTTTCTGTTTCCAGCCCCTCATTGTTTGTAAAATTTACATTTTCAACCCTTTTATTAAATACTTCCCGGTTTGGTCACTAAACTAATTTTCTTGACATTTTAACACCAAAAATTATTGAAATTAATATTTTTCAGCATATTTTTCATAGAAAACAGTTTAGGTCCCTGAAAATGCAGTTTTCTCGGTTTTAATCCCTTCTTTTCGCAACTTTGACAATTTTGGCCCAAATTGGAAAATTTTTGCAACTTTGGTCCTTTTTAATTTAAAAAGCATTTTAAACCTTTGAAAAGGATTTGGAACACTTATAGTCCACTGTTTTACAGAAAATCACAGTTTTGACCCTCCAAAACAGAAAAATTCGCATAATGGGCCTCATTGGGCCAAAAATGTCATTTTTAGCCCATTAAGCTTGAAATTTATGTTTTTAATCCCCTAAATGAGTATATTTCCAGAAATTGATTTATGGAAACTGTTTTGGCACACTTCATCCAGCAGAATTCGTGATATGCCAATTTAGGCCCTTAATTTTGTATTTTTCACATTTTAGGCCCAAAATTTGTGTTTTTAATCCAAAGAAAATTGTTACTAAGCCATTTAACCATTTTTCTTTAAACACTTTGTATGTAGAAATATGTTTGAAGCTAAAATCATTTCACACAAGATATATCTCGGTTTTGAGGGGTTTTATGGCTAGATCCAACATTATAACACACAAAAGCATACATATAAGAATGGAAATCATACAAGGCATACAAAACACATATAGATCTACACTTTCACTTGTATTCCCCCCCCCCCCCCCCCCACAAAACTCATAAAAACAGAAAATAGGGGGTATGAAGCTCACCTTGGGTGTTGATTCGGTTTTTGGAAGAAAAGATTGGAAGAAATGAAGTGATTTTTGGCCTTTGCTCCCTTCCTTGGTAGATCTCGAGTTTGAGATGGTTCTAGGGTGCAAGATCAAGATTTTTGCATAGATTAGGAAAGGATTTTGATAACAAAAAGGATCTAAACCATGGATCCAAGTATAACCTTACCTTAAATGATGATTAACTTGCAAGATCCTCTTGAAAGCTCCTAATTTTCGAGATTTTTGGAGAGGGGAGGGAGGAGAGTTCTTGAGTGTTCTTGAGAGAGTTTGAGAGATTTTTGTGGTGTGTGTGTGTGTGCTAGTGGCCGAGAGTGAGAGAGAAGAGAGAAGAGAAGTGATATTTGAGGTGATGTGCATGGAGGAATGGGAATTATTGCATGGATATCCTATGGGTAAAGATGAGGTGGCAACCAAAAGTCAACACTTCCATTTCTCTTTGGGTTTGGGCCTTGGGCCGAGAATGAGAAGAGAAAAAAAAGATTTTTGGGCTTTTTGCCCTTAAGCCCAACATTAGAGGTAGTTTGGGTGCTTATTGGCCTTATAAAATAAAATTGTGATTTTTATGCTTTATTAAGCTAGGCTAGGTTAAATTATGGATCACAGCTTGTGATTTATTTCATTCTAGACCCAATATGACCTAAAATGTTGAATAAGATAAATGTGGGTCCAATTTGAATCCAATTAGGGTTCTAAGCCCATGATAGTCTAATTGGAAGCTTATTGGTCCATTTGGATCCAATAAGGGAGTTCTAGTCCAAAATGGACTTAAACAAGAACTTCTAGGGTTTTCCAATTGTTTGATGGCTACTTGTATTACTTGTATAATGTATTTGATTGAAGGTTTTGATTCACATCAACTTGAATGTATAGATTACATGGCTCAAAATTTCCAGTTGTGACATCATCCCCCCGTTAGAGGGAATTTCGTCCCGAAATTCTGTTTGAAAGCTAGATTTGAGAATGCTAGAATAGATGAGGGTACTTCTGCTTCATTTGATCTTCGCGTTCCCACGTGAATTCTGGCCCACGCTTTGCGTTCCACCGTACCTTCACGTTCGGGATGCGGCTCTGCTTAGTACGCTTCACCTCCCTGTCCATGATTTCGATTGGTTCTTCGACGAACAGGAGATTCTCATTGATTTCGATTTCGTCAAGAGGAATGACAAGGGTTTCATCTGATAGGCACTTTTTCAGATTAGAGACATGAAACACGGGGTGTACACCGTTTAGCTCCACGGGTAGTTGTAGTCTGTAGGCTACCGGGCCTATTCGGGCAATGATTTCGAAAGGTCCAATGTATCGCGGGTTCAGCTTTCCCCGTTTTCCGAAACGTATAACTCCTTTCCAGGGTGAGACTTTCAACAATACTCGATCACCGACCTGGAATTCTAAGGGTTTTCGCCGTTTATCAGCGTAGCTCTTTTGTCTGTCACGCGACGCTTGCAATCGAGCTCTGATCTGAACGATCTTCTCTGTGGTTTCGCGAATAATCTCCGGTCCTGTTAGTGCCCTGTCCGACGTATGCGTTCTTGCTAGCTGGGTGTCACCTACTTCAGCCCAACATAACGGTGATCTACATTTACGCCCGTACAGTGCTTCGAAAGGGGCCACCTTGATGCTCGAATGATAACTATTGTTATATGAGAATTCGATCAACGGCAGGTGGGTATCCCAAGACTTTCCGAAGTCTATAACACATGCACGAAGCATGTCTTCAAGCGTCTGAATGGTTCGTTCGCTTTGACCGTCCGTTTGTGGGTGATACGCGGTGCTCATATCGAGATGAGTTCCCATTGCTTTGTGGAGTGATTGCCAGAACCGCGACGTGAACCTACTGTCCCTATCCGAGATGATAGATTTTGGCACTCCATGGAGTCTTACGATTTCTCGTAGGTACAACCGCGTCAGTCTCTCCATCTTGTAGGACTCTTTGATTGGTAGGAAATGGGCAGATTTCGTCAGTCGGTCGATTATTACCCATATGGTGTCCAGTCCGTCCGACGTCTTGGGCAGCTTGGTCACGAAGTCCATAGAAATCCCCTCCCATTTCCACTCAGGGATTGCCGGTTGCTGTAACAATCCGGAAGGTTTCTGGTACTCCACTTTTACTTTGGCGCACGTAAGGCACTTACCAACATAAGTCGCGATTTCCGCCTTCATGTTAGGCCACCAATAGTGTTGCTTGATGTCCAAATACATCTTGTCCGAACCGGGATGAATGGAGTATCGTGTCTTGTGGGCTTCCTTCATAACGGTCTCCCTAAATCCTCCGATTTTTGGAACCCAAATACGGTTCATGAAGTAGTATACCCCATTCTCCTTGACTTCTAGGTTCTTCTCCATTCCGCGTAATGCCTCGCTAGTTCTATTTTCCGCTTCCATAGCCTCTACCTGGACTGATGCAATTTGAGTGGCCAGATGAGACTGAATGGTTATCGAGTGCGTTTTCGTACAGCGATTTGTGTACTCCTTCCGACTTAATGCGTCAGCTACCACGTTGGCCTTGCCTGGATGGTACTTGATCTCGCATTCGTAGTCGTTTAACAATTCCACCCATCTTCGTTGTCTCATGTTCAGCTCCTTCTGATTCAAGATGTGCTGGAGGCTCTTGTGGTCCGTAAAGACGGTGCACTTTGTGCCGTACAGGTAGTGCCTCCAAATTTTCAGAGCGAAGACCACGGCTCCCAGTTCTAGGTCATGGGTCGTGTAATTTACTTCGTGCGTCTTTAGTTGGCGGGACGCATATGCTATCACTCTTCCACGTTGCATGAGAACGCAACCTAGGCCTTGATTCGACGCGTCACAGTAGACTACAAAATCTTCCGTTCCTTCGGGTAGAGATAGCACAGGAGCACTACAAAGAGCTTGCTTCAAGGTTCGAAACGCAATCTCTTGTCGGTCTGTCCACTTGAATGGCACGCTCTTTTGCGTAAGCAAGGTAAGCGACTTGGCGATCTTAGAGAAGTTTTGGATGAATCTCCTATAGTAGCCTGCTAGGCCTAAGAACTGACGAACTTCTGTGGGCGTAGTCGGAGTTGCCCATCCTTCCACAACTTTGACCTTAGAGGGATCCACATGAATTCCGTCTTGACTAACTACGTGACCTAGAAAATTCACGCTCCGTAGCCAAAACTCACACTTAGAGAGTTTGGCGTAAAGCTTTTCCGATCGCAGCGTCTCTAGGACTTGTCGGAGATGTTGGCCATGTTCCTCTTTGCTTCGAGAATAGACGAGGATGTCATCGATAAACACAATGACGAAGTTGTCCAAGAACGGTCGACAGATTCGGTTCATTAGGTCCATAAATGCGGCGGGTGCATTTGTTAGACCGAAGGGCATTACGACGAATTCATAATGTCCATAGCGGGTTCGGAAAGCGGTTTTAGGAATATCTTCTTCTCGGACCTTGAGTTGATGGTACCCGGACCGTAAATCTATTTTAGAAAAATAACTAGCTCCTTGGAGCTGGTCGAATAGATCATCGATTCGTGGGAGTGGGTAGCGGTTTTTGACAGTGAGTTTATTTAACTCTCTGTAATCGATGCACATTCTGAAAGATCCGTCCTTCTTTTTGACAAAGAGTACCGGAGCTCCCCATGGTGAGTAGCTAGGTCGGATAAATCCCTTGTCCAGAAGCTCACTGAGTTGGCTGGACAATTCCTGCATTTCAGCAGGTGCCAACCGATATGGTGATTTTAGCGAGAGGAGTTGCTCCTGGAACTAGGTCGATTCGGAACTCAACCTGTCTCTCTGGGGGTACTCCTGGAAGATCTTCGGGAAACACTTCCGGAAATTCACACGCTACTGGAATGTCTTGGATGTTAGTTTCTTCTTTGGTCTTGTCCACTATGTGAGCCAAGAACGCCAAATTGTTCTTTCGCAAGTGTTTTTGTGCTTGGATGCACGAGATGAGACGAAGATTCGTACTGGGTTTATCTCCGTAAATTACTAGGGTTTCGTGATTTGGGAGACGAAGGCGAATGGCCTTCTCATGGCACATAATCTCAGCATGGTGGGGGCTTAACCAATCCATGCCGATAATCACATCGAAACTCCTAATTGATACTGGCATCAGATCTATTCGTAGGACGTGTTGGTTGAGGATTAGGGTACATCCGATGTAGATCTCCCTAGTGGATTCGGTTTTCCCATTGGCCATTTCCACCGTATAGGTTTCATTTAGCTTCTGGGGTTGTTGTTTTAATAAATGTTTAAACTTCTCGCTTACGAAACTTCGCTCCGCTCCGGTATCAAATAAGATGCATGCATAAGTGTGGTTTAGGAGAAACGTACCGGTCACAACTGCGGGGTCTTGAACTGCATCACTCTGACCCATAGTCAGTATTCTTCCTTCTCCTCTGTTTCCTGAGTTGTTGTTGTTGTTAGGGCAATCTCGACGGAAATGCCCCGTCCTTCCACACCCAAATCAGGTGTGGCTAGGCCCTGCGTTGTTGCCGCCGGTATTGGTGTTGATGTTATTGTGGGGGTTGTTGTTGTTCTGGTTGTTTCCCTGACTCTGGTTCTGAGAAGGATAAGTCCTGCAGAACCTTGCAGTGTGTCCCCTTCGGTTGCAACTGGTGCAATGGAACTCCTTGCATTCTCCATGGTGATGGAACCCGCACTTATTGCACTTGGGAGAATTACCGGAATAGGGTCTTGAAGCATTTGAAACAGCTGAGGCTGGAGCATGTGATGTGACTGGAACCGGCGCAGTGACAGCGTTAACTACCACCGTTTGCTGCTTTTTAGAGGTCTCGGGGCCCTGACGCCCCTTCCTCTTATTGTTCCACCCTTTCTTAGCATCACTCTCCTTCTTTTTCTCAGTCTCTACCGGTTTCTCACCCTTTTTGTGGTTATGATCATATAGTCTTTTCGCCAATCTCTTTGCACTGTCAAACGTTTCAGGGTTCGCAGCTATCACATTCCCTTGAATAGGGGATGTCAGTCCCCAGATGAATCGTTCGTTTTTCTTTCCCTCTGAAGTGATCATACCCGGGCACAACAGAGATAGTTCACTGAATCTCGATATGTAAGCATCGATGTTCCCATTCTGCACCGTGAGATTCCATAGTTCCTGCTCCATCTTTTGTATTTCGCCTCGGGGTCAGTACTCCGCCATTAACATTTCTTTCATTTCTGCCCAGGGAATAGATTTGACTACAGGGAGTGTCATAGCTTCTACGTGACCATTCCACCAAGTGAGTGCTTGGTCCACGAAAGTGCAGGCCGCGAACTTCACCTTCATCTGCTCGGGGCACTCGCATATCTCGAATACCGACTCTACCTTCTCGATCCATCGCTTTAGAGCGATCACTCCTCCAGTGCCGTTGAAAGTTCGGGGTTTAGCGTTCGCAAAATCCTTGTAGGTGCACGTTTTAGTGAGTCATTGGTTCGTCCCGTTGTTCGAACTTCTGGATCCTTGCCCGTTACCTCCTCCGTTGTTCCCTCGGTGAAGTTGTGCCATAGATGCTGTGACCGCAGCAGACACGGCTGCCTGGAAAGCAGTGGAGTCAACTTCTGGCGGGGTTGGTTCGGGATTTCCGCGAGTAGCTGGGCGAGGCATCTTTCTGTCATGAAACGGAAAGATGTTGAGTGTACGCGGTTTCTGTGAGGTGGCGACCCTACTAACTAGGTGTATGATACGAACCTAAACATTACTACCATCGAGCATATAATCATAACGTCTCAACACATAACAACTGAGAATATCATAGCAAAACACACAAAATTTTATTAATATTATCCGTGTTTAGTACAAGAAAATTTGCTCGTAAGAGCATACATAAGTAACGCTAATCCGACAGCATAACGGCTCCATGAGTAGTGTAGTCACTTAAACATAGAGCCGGAGTACATAACATAGTTCCTAATATCCTACTATGATAAGTCTATCCCTAGCCGCGATGAGCTGCGTCAGGAGGTGGTGCCGAAGATGTGGATGCTCCCTGAAGACGAGCCACTAGGCGTTCTGCGTCCTGAAGTCGAGACTCCCACCTTACCTGCCTCATGTGGAACTCCTGGAGGACGTCACGCGTCTCCTGCTCCGCACGTTCGACCCTAGTCCACAACTGGCGCACTTGATCAGCAGTGCCCTGAGCAAGGTCACCAGTGTCCCGCAATCGTCTCACCATGACCGGTAGGGCTCGGTCGGCCGGTCCTCCATCCCTCAAGTCAAAGAACTCACGTGACATGCCAAACGGGGGTCGCTGTCCCTGATGTCTGCTCCATCTCCAAAGATCAATGCCCCAAGGAGGGGTAGGTCCAGTGGGGCCCACACGGTAAGCAGGCACCCTGATCGGGTAAGGGGGGTCGATGACCTCGGACTCTGCGTCCGAATCACCCCCTTCGCTGTCATCGAGCTCCTCTCCGAAAGGTTCTTCATCTTCTTCGGGTTCGGCAGGCTCGCCCTCGACTTCTGCCTCCGGTTCCCCGTCAGATTCCTCTTCGGGGTCCTCCTCAGGTTCTTCTTCAGGCTCTTCCTCAGGCTCCTCCTCCTCCTCTAGCCACCCGTTGTTTCCCTGATTAGGGAAGTAGGGGTCTCCAGGGTGATGAAAACCAGCCATGCTGTCTGCGCGAGTACGCGAATATGCTAACATTATTCCTAGGGTACTATGACTATTATACAGACTAAGCAAACATTCTCTTTTTGGGTGATAAAGGGTATAGTTTTAGGTTCCCTGGCTATACCGATCTCATCAAGACGTGTGTTAGTTTTACCTTGGAGAGAATGTAGTTGATCAGGCTACATTCACTCCTTGGTATCACTAAGAACAATCCCGAATTAATCGAGATACCAGTGTTATTGTTGTTTGATTCGGTGTTAGATTCTTATC
The DNA here is from genome assembly GCF_051521515.1 of Lactuca serriola. Taxonomy (NCBI): domain Eukaryota; kingdom Viridiplantae; phylum Streptophyta; class Magnoliopsida; order Asterales; family Asteraceae; genus Lactuca; species Lactuca serriola. The sequence goes on along the minus strand of NC_136415.1, from coordinate 337,527,384 downwards.
CCTAATGCAAGCAAGTGTGTTTTATTTACTTGTTTTGTTCAGAGTTATGTTAGTCCCTCTTTTTGGTTTATAGTTGCACATCAATGTATGGCTCGACATGCTAGTTCACTATAAACAAAGCTCTGATACCAACCTGTCACACCCCCGAACCAGACGGCGGAAACGTCCAGGGGCTGTCGTGACTCAATTGTATACCATAACATTGAATATATATGAAGCATAACAACATTCGTCACCATTCATCAATACAGTACAACCAGTAGCGTTTACATGAAATTCATTGATTAAACATTACATTCCTAAAATAAATTGTTCAATTCATACAAAAATAACTGCAACCGTCACTGAATATGATTTCCCTTGATTCACTGGTTCCCTGAGAATACAAGTATTTTGAAAAACGTCAACATATGAAATGTTGGTGAGTTCATAAGTAATGTTTGAAATCCAATGTTTGTATTGTTTGAAAACCACCAGAAAATCCGATATTTTCTGAAATGAAAAACTTTCGAAAATGTTTGTGAAGATCCATAGGTATGCCTGTTTGTTTCTGTACTTGTGAAAATTGCTTATAAAAAATTATATGCGTTTCGAGTCCGTTATGTTTGAAAAAAAAAACCTAGGAAAGCCCGATGTTTTCCTAATCCTTTGAAAACCGTTATGTTGCGTTGAAACCATTACAAAGATAAGAGTGTCATTCCCAGGCGACGTTGGATTATTTTTGAGCATGATTATTTACTACAAACCCGCGTTACACAAACGCCCAGTTCATAGTAGTACTAACGATCCCGAAGGCGTCGTTCGTACCAATCACGTTATCCAGCCGCCCTGACTATGTGTCATCCCACATCCGAAGAGTAAGAGGACACGAAGGCCTCGATAACTCTATTAACCGGTTGGGGATAATATGCGTGCGAGGGGTCCCCGACCCGCCTCGTAAAATATGCAGACTTTTCTAGCAATACCAAGGACCCTTGGGGACCAGTGGTATACAAGCCATTGAAAGTCCCTCTACGTTGTGCCAAGTCGGTGAAACTCAACACTTCGTAGAAAATATGCGTCTTCGGGCCTTAAGATCAAGTCATTGGGCTAGCTAGGCCCAACAAGCAAGATTTTACACTTTTGGGGCCCGAAGATGGTGCGTAGACGTCTGTGCACACTCGTATGTAAGCTAAGTTCCCAAACATTATTTATATGAACCGTAGTGTCGTAGAGTTAGTAGTTGTAGATTTCTATTGGCTCGACACCGAGCCAATTCGTTTAACAACGACTTTTGGTATTGTAATGTGTTGTATTTCGTCGATAGTCGCAGTGCCATTATTTGATCAAATTGTATATATTGAATTAGCCTTGAAATTTTTCTGTTTCCAGCCCCTCATTGTTTGTAAAATTTACATTTTCAACCCTTTTATTAAATACTTCCCGGTTTGGTCACTAAACTAATTTTCTTGACATTTTAACACCAAAAATTATTGAAATTAATATTTTTCAGCATATTTTTCATAGAAAACAGTTTAGGTCCCTGAAAATGCAGTTTTCTCGGTTTTAATCCCTTCTTTTCGCAACTTTGACAATTTTGGCCCAAATTGGAAAATTTTTGCAACTTTGGTCCTTTTTAATTTAAAAAGCATTTTAAACCTTTGAAAAGGATTTGGAACACTTATAGTCCACTGTTTTACAGAAAATCACAGTTTTGACCCTCCAAAACAGAAAAATTCGCATAATGGGCCTCATTGGGCCAAAAATGTCATTTTTAGCCCATTAAGCTTGAAATTTATGTTTTTAATCCCCTAAATGAGTATATTTCCAGAAATTGATTTATGGAAACTGTTTTGGCACACTTCATCCAGCAGAATTCGTGATATGCCAATTTAGGCCCTTAATTTTGTATTTTTCACATTTTAGGCCCAAAATTTGTGTTTTTAATCCAAAGAAAATTGTTACTAAGCCATTTAACCATTTTTCTTTAAACACTTTGTATGTAGAAATATGTTTGAAGCTAAAATCATTTCACACAAGATATATCTCGATTTTGAGGGGTTTTATGGCTAGATCCAACATTATAACACACAAAAGCATACATATAAGCATGGAAATCATACAAGGCATACAAAACACATATAGATCTACACTTTCACTTGTATTCCCCCGCCCCCACAAAACTCATAAAAACAGAAAATAAGGGGTATGAAGCTCACCTTGGGTGTTGATTCGGTTTTTGGAAGAAAAGATTGGAAGAAATGAAGTGATTTTTGGCCTTTGCTCCCTTCCTTGGTAGATCTCGAGTTTGAGATGGTTCTAGGGTGCAAGATCACGATTTTTGCATAGATTAGGAAAGGATTTTGATAACAAAAAGGATCTAAACCATGGATCCAAGTATAACCTTACCTTAAATGATGATTAACTTGCAAGATCCTCTTGAAAGCTCCTAATTTTCGAGATTTTTGGAGAGGGGAGGGAGGAGAGTTCTTGAGTGTTCTTGAGAGAGTTTGAGAGATTTTTGTGGTGTGTGTGTGTGTGCTAGTGGCCGAGAGTGAGAGAGAAGAGAGAAGAGAAGTGATATTTGAGGTGATGTGCATGGAGGAATGGGAATTATTGCATGGATATCCTATGGGTAAAGATGAGGTGGCAACCAAAAGTCAACACTTCCATTTCTCTTTGGGTTTGGGCCTTGGGCCGAGAATGAGAAGAGAAAAAAAAGATTTTTGGGCTTTTTGCCCTTAAGCCCAACATTAGAGGTAGTTTGGGTTCTTAATGGCCTTATAAAATAAAATTGTGATTTTTATGCTTTATTAAGCTAGGCTAGCTTAAATTATGGATCAAAGCTTGTGATTTATTTCATTCAAGACCCAATATGACCTAAAATGTTGAATAAGATAAATGTGGGTCCAATTTGAATCCAATTAGGGTTCTAAGCCCATGATAGTCTAATTGGAAGCTTATTGGTCCATTTGGATCCAATAAGGGAGTTCTAGTCCAAAATGGACTTAAACAAGAACTTCTAGGGTTTTCCAATTATTTGATGGCTACTTGTATTACTTGTATAATGTATTTGATTGAAGTTTTTGATTCACATCAACTTGAATGTATAGATTACATGGCTCAAAATTTCCAGTTGTGACAGATTTATATGATTTGTATTATGATATGATACATTGGATCTTTATGACTTGTTTTGGATGAAAACATGTTTTTAAGAAATGAAAAATTTGTTTTGAAAATTTACGTTGTTACAAGTTGGTATTAGAGCCTTGGTTTGAGGGATTCGAGTGCACCTTCGAGCGTAACTGAACTCAAACCGAGGATTTGAGAAAAAATTTCAAAAAAAAAAAAATAAAGGCATAAAATTTTATAAGGGATTTTGTGATAACCAAGGATGAAGCAGTGTGTACGGTCAGCCAGCGCCCGAACGGTAAAATCCCCAAAATACCCTTACAATATGTGTTATGAGAAATGTTATGATATGTTATGCATGCTAGAGTAGACTAGGTATTCATATTAGGATTAGAGTGGCCTGATTTGTGATGCCTTAGTCTAAGGGAAACCTGGTGCTATGAGATGCTTTGAGAGTGAGTAGGTAGCCAGTGCTTAGCAAGAATAGACTACTCGTGATCCGGGGTCCAAGGAGGAGGACTTGGGGTGAATGCTGATGCGGTGTAGTCAGTAGTATAGGGCCCGTACTACTGAAGACACCAGATCAGTGGGAAGTCCATGTAATAATCCTTTGGGTATTGGAGGTCGAGTAGGGTTGTGTTATTGAGTGCGAGTATGCTCGAGTGGGTCTCTAATATTTTTACGTTGTATTTCAGAGGCATCATGGTTGGGACACGCCACAGACCTGGGACGAGTGGTGTGAGTGACGAGGAGCTTCGTCAGATGATCCACGATGAGGTGGTTGTAGCAATCCGGGTTGAGATTCCGGAGATGTTTGGGTCTATCAAGACCACGTTGTTGGAGACTTTTGATGAGCGGTACGCCGCGGTGACTGAGGCTGCGGCCACTGCAGCTACAGCAGCTGTGGCTGCTGCCAGACCTCAGGGAGGTGACTCGTTGTTGTTCCGGGAGTTCAGCAACACGAAGCCACCCGAGTTTGATGGGACGCAGGACCCAATCGCTGCGATGCGATGGATTGCTGACATTGAGGGATGCTTCTACACGTGTTCATGTCCGGAGCATCTAAGGGTGCGGTTTGCTTTGAACCAGCTCCGCCTGGGAGCGAAGGATTGGTGGAAGTTCGTGACGGAGAACTTCACTCTTGAGGAGATTTCAGCGGTGACTTGGGAAAAATTCACCACCATGTTCAGAGATGAGTATGTTCCCCCGGTGGAGAGGGAACGACTGGTTCAGGAGTTCTTGACCCTTAAGCAGGGTAATGATTCAGCTGCTGTGGTCACCCGGAAGTTTCATGAGAGGGCAATGTTCTGCCCTGAGCAGGTGTCCACTGAGCAGGCACAGATGAGCCGATATTTGGGTATACTGAGGAGGGACATTCGGGAGTTCGTATCGAACTCGACATATCGGACATTTATTGAGCTCCAGGCAAATGCCCGCAAGAGGGAGATCGAGTTGGAGACTCAGGCCAGGGAGGAGGCCGAGTCTCAGTGGGTGGATCGGCGGCCGGCTCAGTCCCAGCCGGCAGCCAAGCGGACCAAGTCCGTCGATTCGAGGACAGGAGGTCAGAAGGGTTGCACTTGCGGAAAGTGCGGCAAGGGTCATGAGGGGGCCTGTCGATTAGGTGCTTGCTACAAATGTGGCAAGGAGGGGCACATCGCTAGGGATTGCCCCAAGGGATTTATGGTTTGCTTCCATTGCAACCAGACCAGACATCGGAAGGCCGAGTGTCCTCAGCTTCTCCAGGGATCTACGCCTGCTGCTAGGGCTACTGAGACTCGACCGGTGAAGGCCAAGGCCCCGAGGGCTCGTGGGAGAGCTTTTTAGTTGACTGCAGAGGAGGTCTGCGTGGCGCCCAATGTCGTGGCTGGTATGTATTCTTTCGTGTATTTTTTTACGTTGAGATGTTGTGCTTATTTTATGATATGCGTAGGTACTTTTCTTGTGAATTCTGTACATGCCTTGGTATTATTTGACTCGGGTGCGAGTCTGTCTTTTGTATCTCTGGCTTTTAGTCAGCACCTCGGTATTGATCGGGAGGTGAGGAGTCGACCTCTGAGGGTTTCCATAGCTGATGAGAAAGCAGTATATGCCACCGACGTGATTCGAGGATGTGTGCTTGAGATTTTTGGTGTCAATTTCCCTATAGACCTAGTTCCTATCGCTATGGGAGATGTCTGTGTCATCGTGGGCATGGACTGGTTGAGTAAGTTTGGAGCGGTCATTGACTGCGAGAAACAGCTGGTGACTATGCGAGACCCTTGTGGGGGAGTGCTTACTCTGTATGGCGAGGGGACCCGGTGTAGGTCAGCGTTTTGTTCGGCTGCCAGGGCAAAACTGAAGTTGTGGTGTGTGCGATGCCATCATCCCGAGCGCTTCCCTTTGCTTGCGGAAGTACCTGAAACCAAAACTGAAACCGTAAGCACGAAGCTTAGTGAGCACCCCCAAACTACCACATACCATAAAATACATAAAAAGCACATACTGGGCCTTGCCCACTGACTGGGACCCCGTCCCCTGCATCGGATCGAAGTCCGAACTAACTGTCTGGGACCCCGTCCCCTACATCGGACCGAAGTCCGAAAACTGACTGGGACCCCTTCCCCTACATCGGACCGAAGTCCGAAACTGACTGGGACCCCGTCCCCTACATCGGACCGAAGTCCGAAACTGACTGGGACCCCGTCCCCTACATCGGACCGAAGTCCGGGCTAACTGGGGCCTTGCCCCCTACATCGGACCGAAGTCCAGACTAACTGGGACCTTGTCCCCTACATCGGACCGAAGTCCGGGCTAACTGAACATAACATAGCATAAACATATCAACTAGCATGAACACACATATACTGCATACTACATCGGGCCTTGGCCCGAAACACATAACACATAATTCCTGTCTGAGCCACGAAGGCATCAAACATATTAAATACTGCATCAGATCAAAATCCGGAAACTGCTACTAGCTAAACGGGTCGGCATTGTGGCCTTAGACCCGTTCCTACTGGAAGGAAACTCACCTGAGACTGCTGGACTGATGCTGCTAATCCCTTTGACTTCTACCTGACCTCTGACTCCGAACTGCTGCTCCACTAGCTCCTCGAGCTACCAATGTCAATATAACACTTAGTCCAACTGTCCTCCAAAGGTCAACTAGGTCATCCGACTCGATGAGTTCATGCCTAACTTCATCCGACTCGACGAGCTGTTCATCCCACTCGTCAAGTTCCTCCTCATCTTCAAGCTACTCGCCGAGTCCACTCGAAGGTCTATCCCCCACGTAAAGTGGCAAACTTTACGTGTAGATCAAGAGATCTAGGCTTAAAACAATCCAAACTAGGGTTTATGACAAAGAGGCTTCACTATCAACCCAAGAACAGATGCTTTATGACTTTCTAGGCCAAGATACACTCAGATCTGAAGTAGCAACTTCAGATCTAGGCTTCTAACTCGAAATAGTTCTTAAGCATGGTATAAAATCCCCAAATTACATAGCCAAGGTTGATCTATTAAACAAAAGAGGGAAGGTAACGATTTATTACCTTTAAATGCTCAGAAATGTTCCACCAACTCTGGATCCAAGGCCCCCTTCTTGCTCCACAAATACTAACTTCTCTCTCAAGCTCCAAAAGCTTCACTAAGGGTAGATCTTGCTCCAAAACGATTATGGCGGCTAGGGTTTAGTGTTATGTGCTAGAGAGGCAGTAAAGGAACCCTAGGGGAGAGAATGAGACGTTTAAATAAGCTCTAAGTCCCAGATTTCGGGTTTTCCTTGCTCAGACCATACTCGCCGAGTCACCTTGGCCGACTCGCCAAGTCGGTCGCTTATACCTCAACCCGGATCCCGTTCGGACTCGCCGAGTTCCTCCATGGACTCACCGAGTCTCCCTTTAAAATTGGGGTTTTCTTCCTTTTCTTCGATTTCCAAACTTTGGGTGTTACAATTCTCCCCCCCCCCCCCCTTAAACTAAACTTCGTCCTCGAAGTTTGCTATGACCAACTGTCCTGCGAACTGCCTCCAACTCTCTGCCTGGGAAATCTAACACCCCCTTTTGCCCATCACTCCAGCCACTTACAGTGCTGGTCACTACTGTTGGTACATACTGAATCCTTCTCTTTTCCATAATTTTCTTAACGTTACTTCCTCCGACTGAGAATTCTGTAACCCCTCATCCACCTACTGGATGCATTGAGACCTCCCTGGTCCAACTATTCTGTCAATATCTGAGTTATCGGACTCCTACCGGTCACTACACTCCATCGCAATCTTCTAGTCGCTCCCAGCGATTCCACAAGATTCTTCAACTATTTATAATTGTTCTATCCACTCAGCTACTCATATTGGAACTATCTAAAACGCTGAGTTGCTTGCAATACTGAACTGCTTGGAACACTAAACTACCCGAAACACTGAACTGGCTGAAACGCTGAACTGGCTGAAACACACTGAACTGACTGAAACACTGAACTGACTGAAACACTGAACTGACTGAATCACTGATCAGGCTGAACCACTGAACTGACTGAATGGCTGCTTCCCACAACTTCTAAACAAAATCTTCCTTTGGAACTAGTTTCCACCAGTCATCCTGACACTGCAACTTTAACAACCTCCCGATCCACCGATTAGGTCCTTACGTTACTGTTGGATAAGGTGTCTAAGTCCATAACTATTTCGGGCTTGTACTTGACCCGACCCGGCATGGTCCATTTGGGTTGCATGGCACCATGCAATTGGATAGACTAAATGAGAGAAATAACACTTGGAGATTATTAATATATTATAAGTTCTAATATATTAATAATATTATTTGATTAGTTTGATCAAGAATTAATTTGGAATTAATTAAGTGATCAAAGGATATCTAATTAAATATATGGGTTGATTATGTAAATCATCCATATCTTGTATAGTGGGCTAAGAGGCTCCATGGATTATCAAGTTGGGTTCTACCCATAGGATGCTCCATGGATGCTCCATGGGAGTTACAAACCCATGGGTCATGGAAATGAAGAGTCATGACACATTAGGGTTTACATGGTGTAACCCTAGATGTGCCAACACTATATAAGAGTCCCATTCTCCACAAAATTGGCAACACAAGTTGAACACTAAGAAACTAGAGGGCTTGGCCGATTTTGAAGTGTGTGTTATCTTAAGAGTCTTTCCAAGAGCATTTGGTGTTGTGTGAAGCATTTGAGGCATCACATTTGGGGTGCTAGGCTCACAAGGTTTCAAGGAACACAAGCAACAACAAGGTAAGTTATTCTATCTATGATTCAAGTTAAAATTGTTCTCCATGTATGCTAGATAGGAATATAACCTTGGAATTCAACTTTGCATGATAATTAGACAAACATAGATCCAAGGTTATTAGGGTTGCATGTACACTTAGGAAGTGTTAGAATGCTCAAAACCCATCAGTGGTATCAGAGCCTAGGCTTGTTTGTTTGTTATTTGTGCTTAAAAGTTGAAGAAAGTCGAAAATTCTGCTGTCTGACTGTTGGACTCGGCGAGTCCATGGGGAGGACTCGTCGAGTTCATGTGTATCTTCAACCTACTCGGCGAGTAGGTTTATGCACTCGGCGAGTAGGGTCGACAGAGTGCAGAATTTCGACTTGAGTTGCTGGAAATGGATTAGAATCATTACCCTAAAATGTTTTGGTACTTGAAAACTTGTTTTAGAAGGTGTAATGTCTTTTCTAACTCATTTACAACAACTAGTTATCAAAATTACAAAGATTAAATGTGATTTTGATTCTTGAAAGTGTTCATATTCATATTCTTGTTCTTATGATGTTTAGATGATCATAGGAATTATTTGTAACCTATGTGGTAGATTAATTCATGATCATAATGTGTTTTAATGGAGTCCATAACTTGTCCTCAAGTTATGGAAAACCAAAAGTCTCTTGGATTAAAAACCATTAAAAGAACACAAGAGTTAGGAAAAATGAAAAGTCCTCATTTTATTACTCTATTAAACTCATAAGTTACAAGAAATGAAAAGTTTTGAAAGTTTACAAAACTTGCCCTCAAGTTTTGGAACAAGTAAAGTTAAGTTAAAACTTTAGTTCCAACCCCTAGAATTTTAAAAGTTAAAATTCAACCCTTATACTTATATTATTATGATTTAATAATTATTTATATATATGTATAAGAACAAAGTCGTCTTACCGCTAGTACGCCTCATTCACGAAGCCGGTCTATAAGGTGGGTATAAGGTTGTTGCCTATAAAATGGTGACTTAATGGGTGTCCACTCTCACCCACCGCTTGCTTAATCGGTGGAGGGTCGTTAGCTGAACGGGTAAGACAAGGACTTATTAATTCTCATTCAAAGTATGATGAATATTATAAAGTAACTAAATGTTTTATTAAATTCCCAATCTTAGTTACTTTAGGAAAAATGTGAATAAGGTGCTATTCCATGAAATTACACTTTACACTTTGATTAAGTCGTTGGTGGAGCGTGTGTGGTTAACCGGCACACTAACTTGGACTTAACAAGGTAGGTAAAGGGTGACTTAGGGTTTATTATAGTATCGATGGAGCGTGTGTGGTTAACCGACACATCGATTGAGTGATAAACTTTAAGGGTACCAAGTGATTTGCATGGTTACTTCACACCTCGTTTTGTGATCCTCGGTATCCCAGTCACAAAACTTGGAGGGCACACTCGAGATTGAAACATGCCTTTGAAAAGTTCATTGAATCTCAAAGAATCTAGGAATTTCTAAGAACCATTCAAAAACCTAATACTAAAATATTGCGGTTTTCGTGGTGGAAATTGGTGAATCTTCATTCACCTACCTTTCAAATATGATATAGCTTAGATTACGGCATACCTCTTCTAAGTTATATTATATTGTGATTGGATTCTAGCCTTAATATTACATTTGGGTTTTTTATTAAGGACTCTCTTATATCTAAACTAATCTTGTCCTCTTTCCTTCAGATGTCTTTCAACAATGCTTCTGGCTCTAATCCTAATGGCTCCTTTACCCTTATGAACTTGTGTGGGAAAGTCACCTTTGATGGATCCAACTTCAATGAGTGGATCAGAAACATCAGGATGATTACCCGCTACGAGGACAAAGAATATGTCCTTGACAAGGAGCTTAAGGAGATTGATGAGTCCACTGCAACTCCTCAGGAGATCGCTGAATTTCGGACACATGAAAGGGATGCTACGAAAGTGGCTTGCATCATGATGGCCACGATGACAGCGGAACTCCAAAAGTCTTATGAGGATTTCTACCCTTATGACATGCACCAAGATTTGATGGAAAGATACCATCAAAGTGCAAGACAAGAGAGGTATGAAATCATCTGCTCCATGATAACAACCATGATGAAGGACGGGGAATCCGTCACGAGCCACATGCAGAAAATGCAAAGGTATGTGGATCGTTTGCTGAAGCTTAATGTGAACTTCCCGGAGGATCTTGCAATAGATATTATTTTGCATTCCTTACCATCGTGCTATGATCAATTCCGCATGACATATCACATGAACAAGGAAGAAGTCACCCTCAGCAAACTTCAGGGACTTCTCAAGACCGCAGAATCAGGTCTTAAGGGGAAGTCGGTTGCTATCACTCCTACTCAAAACTCTACGCCGGTTTTGGCAATCGGGAAAAGTCGAGGGAGGAAGAGAAAGAGCTCTTCTAAGGGTACCAAGGCTCGGACCCTTGATGGCTCTTCTTCAAGTGGAACCAAGAAAGGTTTCATTACTCCTTCTTCTGACCCAAAAGAGGCTGAATGCTTCTATTGCCATGAAAAAGCTCATTGGAAGCGGAACTGCCCAAAATACCAGCAAGATGTGAAGGATGGGAAAGTTAAACCCAACCATGCAGGTATTTACACTATCATTTCTAATAACTCACCCCATTCTAATTCTTGGGTCCTTGATACCAGTTGTGGTATTCATATTTGTTGTGACTTGCAGGGACTAAGAAGAAGTGAGAATGTGGAGCAAGGAAGGATAAACTTGATCATGGGGAATAGGAAAGCTATACCTGTTACCAAGATTTGAGTTTATACTTTATCGCTAAGTAGTGGGTTCAGTTTAGATTTGAATAAGTGTTGTTATTCGCCAGGAATGGCAAGAAATATTATTTCCTTTCATGCTTTGTACAAACAAGGGTTTACCTTTTCATTTAATAATGAAGTTGGTTCTATTGATGCTTTCTTTAATAATGTTCTTTATTTTAAAGCATTACCTTGTGATGGTGTGTATGAAGTTGTATCTGTTGTAGATAACTTAGGAAATAATGTTTTGTGTATTGATTCTACTAATAATAACTTGGTTAAAGCATCTTAATGGCATTGTCGTCTTGGACATATAAGCAAGAAACGCATAGGCCAACTCCAAAAGGATGGAGTCTTGGAGTCGTTTGACCTAAAGTCAGATGATCGTTGCGAATCATGCTTACTTGGAAAAATGACAAAGTCACCCTTCACAGGTTCGTGTGAGAGGGGTGAAGGTTTGTTGGACCTTATACACACGGATGTGTGTGGACCATTCAAACATGCCACAAGGGATGCTAATCGTTATTATTTGACTTTTACTGATGATTATAGTAGATATGGATATGTCTACTTGATCAAGCATAAGTCAGAGACTTTCGAGAGGTTTAAGGAATTTAAACAGGTAGTCGAGAATCAATTGGGCAGGAACATTAAGATGCTTCGATCCGATCGTGGTGGTGAGTATCTTAGTTCAGAGTTCCTCGACTATCTAAGGGAATGTGGGATAGTCTCACAATTGACACCTCCCAGGACACCACATTTGAATGGTGTGGCTGAGAGGCATAATCGAACCTCGTTAGATATGGTTCGTTCCATGATGAGTTGAGCTACGCTACCAATCTCATTCTGGGGGTATGCCTTGGAAACTGCCGCCCATATTCTTAATCTAGTCCCTACAAAGAAAGTTGCCAAAACTCCTCACGAGATGTGGACTGGTAAAGTACCTAAACTAGACCACATCAAGATTTGGGGTTGCGAGGCTTTCGTGAGACACGAGACTCATGATAAGCTCGAACCTCGAAGCGAGAGGTGTATTTTCATCGGTTACCCACAGCGATCCTTTGGTTACCTCTTCTACAGACCTAGTGACAATGTGGTCTTTGTAGCAAGAAGAGGAGTATTTCGAGAGAGAGAATTTATAAGCCAAGGAGACAGTGGGAGGAAAATTGATCTTGAAGAAATTCAAGAATCAAGCGGTGAAGGAACTTCAAACTCTAGCCCTCAACTTGAGGAGGAAACTCCTGTTGAGCCAATTGACAAATCCGTACCTCTGAGACGTTCCACGAGAGTTAGGAGTGCACCTGAGCATTACTATGGAATCCATATTACTGCAGAAGGTGAGACACTTATTAGTGATGAGACACTAGTAAGTCAAGATGACCCTAACAGCTACGAGGAAGCCATGGCAGGCCCAGAGTCTGCTAAGTGGAAAGAGGCTATGGATAGCGAGATACAATCCATGTATGACAATCAAGTTTGGAACTTGGTTGAAAATGTACCAGGTCGTAAGACAGTAGGGTGCAAATGGGTCTTCAAGAAGAAGACCGACATGGATGGTAAAGTGCACACTTATAAGGCTAGACTGGTTACAAAGGGCTTCTCTCAAATTCCTGGAGTGGATTATGATGAGACCTTTTCTCCGGTAGCCAAGATTAAGTCTATTCGGGTTCTGTTAGCCATAGCTACATTTCATGACTATGAAATATGGCAAATGGATGTCAAAACCGCTTTCCTTAATGGAAAGTTGGCTGAAGATGTTTACATGAGTCAGCCAGAGGGTTTTGTCAGCAACGAGTACCCTAATAGAGTGTGTAAGCTTGAGAAATCCATTTATGGATTGAAGCAAGCACCTCGCAGATGGAATCTTTGCTTTGATGAAAAGGTCAACGAATTTGGCTTTTCTAGGAGTGAAGATGAATCTTGTGTGTATGTCAAGGCTAGTGGGAGTATAGTCAGCTTTTTGGTATTGTATGTGGATGACATACTACTCATAGGAAACGACATTCCAACCCTGCAGGAAGTAAAGTCCTGGCTTGGGAAGTGTTTCGCTATGAAGGACCTTGGTGAAGCTGCCTATATTCTAGGGATAAGAATCTTGAGAGATCGGAGTAAAAGACTAATTGGACTTAGTCAGAGTACCTACTTGGATAAGGTGCTGAAGAGATTCGGCATGCAGGATTCCAAGAAAGGAGAGTTACCCATCCAGAGTAACACCAGATTGAGTAAGACACAAAGCCCTAGCACTGAGGTTGAGATAGCAGAAATGAGTCGAACACCTTACGCTTCGGCTGTAGGATCGATCATGGATGCTATGACGTGTACTCGACCCGATGTAGCTTTTGCCTTGAGCATGATTAGCAGGTATCAGGCGAACCCTGCCAAGGCACACTGGACTGCGGTAAAGAATATCCTCAAGTACCTACGAAGGACTAAGGACTGGGTTCTTACCCTCGGTGGGAGTGATGACTTGAGAGTTGTAGGGTATAGTGATGCTAGCTTCCAGACTGATAGGGATAATTTCCGCTCTCAGTCGGGCTGGGTCTTTACCCTAAACGGAGGAGCAATTTCTTGGAAGAGTTCCAAGCAAGAGACAGTGGCAGATTCTACTTGTGAATTAGAGTATATTGCAGCTAGTGAAGCAGCAAAGGAGGCGATATGGCTGAAGAACTTCATTGGAGACCTTGGAGTTGTACCAGCTATTAAAGAGCCAATGGAAATTTTCTGTGATAGTGAAAGTGCTGTTGCCTTAGCCAAGGAACCAAGGGATCATGGGAGATCTACACACTTCGACAGAAAATACCATTTCATTAGACATCGGATCGAAGAAGGACACCTCGTGGCAAAGAGGGTATCATCAGATGAGAATCCGGCAGATCCCCTCACAAAGGGATTGACTCGGGTTAAGCATCTTCAGCATGCTCGGAGCATAGGGCTGAAGGATGATATTAGATTTAGTAGTTAGATAATCTCGAAATTTGTAAAGTGTAATTGACATTAGATGATGAATAAAAAATGTTTTATTTATGAGTAAAGTGTTGCTATCTCTTGTCAATCGTTTACTATATTTCTTTTGCATGTTTTGACTTCCAGAATAATTTTGTTTGGTATAACATATTATTCAAACCTCCACAGTCGGTCATATGTTGGAAGTAGATATGAATCAAGACTGTCATGTTTGGTTGTAGAGGTCTTGGACAAGGCTACAACAATCATGAGTGCTCATAAGTTCTGAGCATTGGACTCAACCCACGCTCACTGGAATCACTTCATGGAATTTTATCTCGAGTGATCGTGAGACGGTAATATCATATAAGTCTTCAAACCTAGAGATATGATTTGTTACTTACAAGTTGGTTATGCATTGACTGTACGAAACCGAATTGGTTACTCGATGTTATAAAACGTACTTTTGTGTGTAATTCAATGAGTGGTAGAACAAACATATGAGTCGAAGTTTATCTGTTCCTTCTTGGATTAGAAGCTGATATTTGGGCCCCTCGATGATTTTGTTTTGACCCATGTACCAGGCCCGGTTAGAACTAAGTTGATGTGTTCAATTAAGTTCTATGTCAAACAAATCGGAAATCGGGAAACAAATGCTGGACAATAAGCAAGACAATGTTCCATGTATTTGTCCGGCTGATATCTAGAACAGAGGATTATATGATCACTTATCTTAAATGGCGTATCATCATCTTCTCAGTTCCGAGAGGCCTTGAAAGAGCTACGATTGCCGGTCGGTTCCTGAAGTACTAGAGTTATAGTTATTAGACTTATCCAAGTGGGAGACTGTTGGATAAGGTGTCTAAGTCCATAACTATTTCGGGCTTGTACTTGACCCGACCCGGCATGGTCCATTTGGGTTGCATGGCACCATGCAATTGGATAGACTAAATGAGAGAAATAACACTTGGAGATTATTAATATATTATAAGTTCTAATATATTAATAATATTATTTGATTAGTTTGATCAAGAATTAATTTGGAATTAATTAAGTGATCAAAGGATAACTAATTAAATATATGGGTTGATTATGTAAATCATCCATATCTTGTATAGTGGGCTAAGAGGCTCCATGGATTATCAAGTTGGGTTCTACCCATAGGATGCTCCATGGATGCTCCATGGGAGTTACAAACCCATGGGTCATGGAAATGAAGAGTCATGACACATTAGGGTTTACATGGTGTAACCCTAGATGTGCCAACACTATATAAGAGTCCCATTCTCCACAAAATTGGCAACACAAGTTGAACACTAAGAAACTAGAGGGCTTGGCCGATTTTGAAGTGTGTGTTATCTCAAGAGTCTTTCCAAGAGCATTTGGTGTTGTGTGAAGCATTTGAGGCATCACATTTGGGGTGCTAGGCTCACAAGGTTTCAAGGAACACAAGCAACAACAAGGTAAGTTATTCTATCTATGATTCAAGTTAAAATTGTTCCCCATGTATGCTAGATAGGAATATAACCTTGGAATTCAACTTTGCATGATAATTAGACAAACATAGATCCAAGGTTATTAGGGTTGCATGTACACTTAGGAAGTGTTAGAATGCTCAAAACCCATCAGTTACATCCTGACATCATCAATTCCATGACTAACAGTATGATGGCTCCCAGACTGACGGTAGCCCTTAACATACCCGAACCGCAATGGCCCACTACTACTCTGATCTCATAACTGAGGTGACGATCTACTGACAAATCGCCGACTTAACCATAACTGAAATACTTGGAAATCTGAAATCTAACCCGTGGATTCCCATATCCTCACTACTGCACCCGAACTGGTGGGTACTACTGCTTTCCCGCGTCCAACAATGCGCTCATGCTACCTACCAATCTGATAAAGGCTGCGGCTATGCTCGCGGACTTACAACTCTCTAATACTATCTGGCTGCTAGTGAATGCTACGGCTACCCCCGCAGACTTACAACACCACTACTACTATCTGACTGCTAGTGAATGCTACGGCTACCCCCGCAGACTTACAACACTCTACTACTAACCCGAGGACATCCTGACTATCCCTAGTCCCGCTAGTGATTCCTCATCCTGATTTCTCAAAACCAGACCTCAGTCTTTGAATACTGCATCATCCTCGACATCTTATATCCTAGATATACTTAGCACTTCGTCGAGGAACTCTTCGGCTTGGTTCCCAAACTAACCGTCTACTAATCCGGATACAAGAAGCTATTATTGGGAAGTTTCCAAACTCCCAACTCCTGAATCTACACAATCCTGCATGCTGACTCTGTCACTGGCTACTAATACGAGAACATCTCTTGCTAACCGTTCTCAGGATCCTCATTCCAACTCACTTGAGCCCCTACAGGTGGTCCTCCAATCCTGGATTCTCAACCAGCTTCTAACCATCTCGATTACATGAACTAACTGCTGGGAAGGTCCTCGAACTCCCAATTATGAACTTCTCGATCCATCGATCACTACGCTACTATCATTTCTTCTCAGAGGCCGCGCACTCATTATGAGTCTACGTGGCTCTTATCCTTGTATACTCGGAGGGTTCTCCCCCACTTGGATTCGACTAGATCCTTACTGCTCACTCGTCAAAAGGATTTCCATCCTTCCTTCCATTAAAAGGCCAATATGCTGTCCGCCGACGTTTACCCTTGCCAGCGCTCCAACTAACTCTTACCAGATCCGCACCCTTTCTGCTATCTGACTGAGCACCCTTCGATCCTTAACTGTATTTGCTTTAGGGACTACATCCCGAGAATCTGCGTTTGGGGTGCACATCCCCAACCCACTTCCTTACTGACCGCTAGCTACTCCACTAAAAACTCTGGGTTATCACTACTGAAAATATAACTGATCATTACCCGACTAACGCCTTCCGCAAGTAGTAAGGCACTACTGCATCTTACACATACATGCTACAGTTACTGAATCCGAAGTAACCTGATCTAGAGGGGACATCCTCCAATTCACCATTCTAATTCCAAGGTATGCAGATGGCATAACACTCAGTCACAAGTAGGTAATATAATACACCAACACTTAAGCTTATTGATAACAATGCAGCAACATAACAATAATATCACAAATAATAGTTGATAGAAAAGTAAAAGATACATACCTCCATCACTAAGTGCTTCTCGAATCCCTGCTGAAATCTACCGGAAAACTCGGCTCCGAGCCGTAGGCGCCCTTGCCCAGCCCTGATGTCCGTTGGTAGCTCTCGAAGTCCCAGGGGCAGGAGCTGGCACTTGCCCTGTCGTATACAAACTCGGACAGTGGGCCTTCTTGTGGCCCCTCTGACTGCAATGGAAACATAACGGATCAAGTCCCTGGGCGATGGTAACAACACAGTCTCTGTTACAATGACCAATCTGGCCGCACTTGGAACATCCATCATCGCCACCACTTCTACGCCTGCACACACCCATGTGCATCCTTCCGCACTCCCCGCATCAACTGCGGCTCTGATAGTTCCTTGTCCTCAAATCCGAGCCCTTGGGCTTCTTACCCGAACCTGTGGCTACCTGAGTCTCATCCGTTTTCCTCTTCCTTTCCGACTCCCTGCCCGTCTCTCACTCCTGCATTACCCCATCGGCACCGCCCGTCGACTGAACAACAGCTGACTGATCCTGGAGCCCCGCGATCAACCTATCAGTAATCCTCACGACCATGTCGGGCAGATCCTCGCGAATGGCTCGCGAAACTTCCTCAACTATCCAATCGTGCAGAGGTCTCTCTTGGAGACAGGATGCCCCACTCACTCCTGTCCCCTGATGGCAAAAACTAGAAATGGGATCTCCCCCCCTGATGGATCCCCGAACTCCATAAGAATCGGGATCTAGACGAGCCCCAATCTTTCCTGAAACTATCCCGGCCTTAAAGGCCTCAAGATGACTGTCCATGAGCTCCATAATGGCCTCTCTAACCGAACCAAAAATCACTGGAGTCTGATCGATGATGTTGCGCATGACCTCTACGGAAATGAAATCCCTCATCTGATCATCAAGCTGCCAGGCTCCCAAGCCCGAACCAGATCCCCCCTCGACGCCTGAACTGCTAACTGGTAGCTCGCGCAATGTCACCATGCTGAAAATATAACAATTCCTGATCAATTTACACACTACTGCTGCGGAATCTCTCACACTCTACTAGTTCCCTGGTTTTTGCCTTGGCCCCTCTTGAATCGAGTACGGATCCTCTGCTTTTAGTAGTACGGGCCCATACTACCTTCCACATCTATCCGTACATTCCTCAAGAGTTACCTCAACTCCACCAAGTCCCCTTTACTTTTCTACTGACCTCTGTTACTCTCATCCTAGGCTTGCCCTAGGGAACCTCTGACTCTACCCAAATAGTCCTCAGCTGCTGAAGGCCTCCTTGTAATGCCTATTAGCCACCACCTGATTACCATCACATGTAATGAGGCTCGGATAATCCTTTGAGTAAAAGTCTCGTCCCTACAACGGTTGGACTCAGACAAGAGCTGCACAATAGGGCCAAATCCAGCACTCTGAGATTATTCAACCCCGATCACATGTGATGTGACGTATTCACCTAATGGCTAACTCCCATCACTCAGAGTCCCACAAAGCACAAAGCAAGCAGCATTCGGATAACGGAAACATACTCGGCTAAAACTATTCTCATAACAAGAAACTGTACTAGCATACAATGCTAATCTCATACTATCAGGCATAACCTACACAGACTATCCTACTACTGTCTACTCATTACTAGCATGGAATTCTTATCAAGCTGAACACATAAAGCAGGCACATAAGGCATCATCCTAGATCCTTAGTCCTATTCTAGCATGCTGTTCTACTGAAACTGAAGCTGAAACGGAAACTGAAACTGAAACTGAAACTAAAATTGATACTGATAATCATAACATAACTTGTATGGGTAATTTGGGAGTACTTACTTGAGCTCGGCTGATTACATGCACCACACCCTTTTCTCTTTTCAAAACTCTTTTTGCTTTTTCTAAAACTCTTTTCTTTATACTTTTCTAAAATTGTTTTCTTTTCTCAAAATCCTTTTGTAACCATGGTTTTTCTTTTGAAAACTCTATACCATTTCCTTAGTTTGAGTTCAGACACACTCGGGAGTGCGCCTGAATCCCTCAAACCAAGGCTCTGATACCAACTTGAAACGACCCAAAAATTTCAATTTTTATTATAACAAAACCATGAAACTGAGTATCACATAATAAAACCATACATTGCGTGTTCAAAAACCATAATAAAATACTGTGTGAAAAACTGTAACACAACTGAATCCAAACATATCAAGAAAACTGAATCAACTCCCAGGACAAAACTGAAGTTATGGTGTGTGCGATGCCATCATCCCGAGCTCTTCCCTTTGCTTGCGGAAGTACTTGAAACCAAAACTAAAACTATAAGCACGAAGCTTAGTGAGCTCCCCCAAATTACCACATACCATACAATACATAAAAAGCACATACTGGGCCTGGCCCACTGACTGGGACCCCGTCCCCTGCATCAGACCGAAGTCCGAAGTAACTGTCTGGGACCCCGTCCCCTGCATCGGACGGAAGTCCGACAACTGACTGGGACCCCGTCCCTTACATCGGACCGAAGACCGAAACTGACTGGGACCCCGTCCCCTACATCGGACCGATGTCCGAAACTGACTGGGACCCCGTCCCCTACATCGGACCGAAGTCCGAAACTGACTGGGACCCTGTCCCCTACATCGGACCGAAGTCCAGGCTAACTGGGGCCTTGCCCCCTGCATCGGACCGAAGTCCGAACTAAGTAGGACCTTGTCCCCTGCATCGGACCGAAGTCCAGGCTAACTGAATAGAACATAGCATAAACATATCAACTAGCATGAACACACATATACTACATACTACATCGAGCCGTGGCCCGGAACACATAACACATAATTCCTGTCTGAGCCACGAAGGCATCAAACATACTAAATACTGCATCAGATCAAAATCTGGAAACTGCTACTAGCTAAATGGGTCGGCATTGTGGCCTTAGACACGTTCCTACTGGAAGGAAACTCACCTGAGACTGCTGTACTGATGCTGCTAATCCTTTTGACTGCTACCTGACCTCTGACTCCGAACTGCTGCTCCACTAGCTCCACGAGCTACCAATGTCAATATAACACTTAGTCCAACTGTCCTCCAAAGGTCAACTAGGTCAACTCTAGTCAAGGTCAAACTCCTGGTCAAAGTCAACCTTTCAGGTCACCCCTACTCGCCGATTCCACCTAATAACTCGCCGAGTTCATATGCTCAGGGTCTTTCTATTCGCGACTCGAATCGCCGAGTCAGTTCATGACTCGCCGAGTCAACTATTCCCGAGTCCTGACCTGCCCAACTTGCTGAGTCTCCACCCGAATCACTGATTCGAGTTTCAACTCGAAGGGTTTGGGGTTTCGCGACGTGACTCGCCGAGTCCAAGAATAGACTCACCGAGCCCAAGGCAATCTTCAACCAACTCGTCGAGTTGTTCTTCAAACTCGCCGAGTTCATGCCTAACTTCATCCGACTCGACGAGCTGTTCATCCCACTCGTCGAGTTCCTCCTCATCTTCAAGCTACTCGCCGAGTCCACTCGAAGGACTCGCCGAGTCTAGTCAGTCCTTAATCCATGCAGTGGCTTTTCGAGCCAAACAGGGCTTCCAACTCATAGATCCATACTTCTAAGGCCTATCCCCCACGTAAAGTGGCAAACTTTACGTGTAGATCAAGAGATCTAGGCTTAAAACAATCCAAACCAGGGTTTAAGACAAAGAGGCTTCACTATCAACCCAAGAACAGATGCTTTATGACTTTCTAGGCCAAGATAGACTCAGATTTGAAGTAGCAACTTCATATCTAGGCTTCTAACTCGAAATAGTTCATAAGCATGGTATAAAATCCCCAAATCACATAGCCAAAGTTGATCTATTAAACAAAAGAGGGAAGGTAACGATTTAATACCTTTAAATGCTTAGAAATGTTCCACCAACTCTGGATCCAAGGCCCCCTTCTTGCTCCACAAAGACTAACTTCTCTCTCAAGCTCCAAAAGCTTCACTAAGGGTAGATCTTGCTCCAAAACGATTATGGCGGCTAGGGTTTAGTGTTATGTGCTAGAGAGGTAGTAAAGGAACCCTAGGGGAGAGAATGAGACATTTAAATAAGTTCCAAGTCCCGGATTTAGGGTTTTCCTTGCTCAGACCAGACTCGCCGAGTCACCTTGGCCGACTCGCCGAGTCGGTCGCTTATACCTCAACCCGGATCCCGTTCGGACTCGCCGAGTCCCTCCATGGACTCGCCAAGTCTCCCCTTAAAATTGGGGTTTTCTTCCTTTTCTTGGCTTTCCAAACTTTGGGTGTTACAAGCGTCTGCATGGTAAGCTGCAACCGCTGGAGATTCCCGAGTGGAAATGGGAACAGATTACCATGGATTTTATCACCACATTGCCAAGGACTGCGAGAGGAGTCGATGCAATTTGGGTGACTGTGGACAGGTTGACGAAGAGCGCTCATTTTCTTTCTATCAGTGAGAGCTCTTCTGCTGAGAGGTTGGCAAAGTTGTATGTCAGGGAGGTGGTATCGCGGCATGGGGTTCCGATGTCGATTGTTTCAGATCGAGACGTGCGATTTACTTCCAGATTTTGGAAGAAGTTTCACGAGGAGTTGGGTACAAGGCTGCATTTCAGTACCGCATATCACCCACAAACGGACGGGCAGAGTGAGCGGACGATTCAGACGCTCGAGGATATGCTCCGAGCGTGTGTTTTGGATTTTGGAGGGAGTTGGGACACCTATTTACCCTTGGCAGAGTTTTCGTACAACAACAACAATCATTCGATCATTGGTGTGCCACCCTTTGAGCTGTTGTATGGGAGGAGGTGTCGGACGCCCATCTGCTGGGGAGAGGTGGGGCATCGGGTAATGGGTAGTACGGAGATTGTGCTTCAGACGACAGAGCAGATACATCAGGTCAGGCAGGTATTGTTGACCGCTTAGAGTCGCCAGAAGAGCTATGCGGACAGGCGTCGGTCCGAGCTCGAGTTTCAGGTTGGTGACCTAGTACTCTTAAAAGTCTCTCCTTGGAAAGGAGTGATTCGATTCAGGAAGAGGGGCAAGTTGGGACCTCGATACATTGGACCTTACAGGGTAATTGCGAGGGTAGGCAGGGTTGCCTACCTTTTGGATCTACCTGCGGAGCTGGGTCAGATTCACGACACCTTTCATGTGTCGTAGTTGAGGAAGTGTATTGCTGACGAGTCGGCTGTCGTTCCATTAGAGGACATTCAGGTGGATGCGGGCCTGAACTATGTAGAGAGACCAGTGGCAATTAGGGATCGAAAGGTTAAGGTTCTGAGGAACGAGGCAGTGCCGTTGGTGCAAGTGTAGTGGCACCATCGGAAGGGGTCCGAGCTGTCGTGGGAGTCCGAGTTGGAGATGCGGGAGCAGCATCCAGAATTGTTTTCGGTATAAGACTTCGGGGATGAAGTCTGGTTCTAGTGGGGGAGAATTGTAACAGCCGAAATTCAGGTACAACCGATTAGCCCTTCATCTTTATTTATTTGTCATTTTGGGCCTTCTTGTTGGGCGAATACGCTGGGCGTACAAGGAGTACGTTGCACGTACTCGTGCGCCTCATTTAAACACGTCATCGTCGGGTACGCTGGGCATACCCAAGGTTACGCTGGGCGTAATCGGTCCAGACCCAAAACCCTAATTTGAGTTGTTGGCTATAAAAGGAATGAGATGGCTTGGCTCCTCAGCCACCATCCTTCATAAAGAAACCTTAAGAGAGTTTTTCCTTCGTTCATAGCTTGTTTGTGAGCGTTGTAAGCTTCAAGGTGACATTTCAAGGTAGCAAAAGGAAAGAGGAGTCCATTGTGGAGGCTAGAAGTTGGTGTGCAAGTGTAGATCCGTGATAAGCAAAGGTTGGAGCTTCTTCCTAAGGTAAAAAGTTCAGATCTTGCCTTGTGGTTCTTATGGTATGCTTCATGGAGCAATTTCTAGGGTTTTGGTCCCAAATGATGGGTTTTGGTCATAAGACATCATATGTGCTCATACAAACCCTAATGCTTGGATCTAGGTTTCTCTATTGTACATGATTTGAATCCAAGACTATAAACCCTAATTCTAACATTCAAATAATCATATTAACATGAGAATAGGTTTATAATGTTACCTTGATTGTTATGTAGTAATAACAATCCCAATTCCTCCTTGAATTGAATTTGGAAGGCTTAGAGTCACAAGTGTCACTCCTCTAATGGTTCACAAACACCATAAGTAAGAGGATGAAGAGGAGGGAGGATGGAAGCTGCCAAAACCGTGTGAAAACCCTAGAAGGTTGCTTGTCCACGTTTTTTGGTCCTTAAGGGATCTATATATAATGAGGCTATTAGGGTTATCTAACAAGGAAACCCTAATTTGGTTGCTTAAGCCCCAAGCAACCCATGGAGCCCTTTCCATAAGGCATTGGACGATTTCATATGGGCTTCCCCCATAGAGTTCGTTCACCTTATAATATAAGGCAATCCATGGCCCAAATTGCAATTATCTTATAATTACAATTCCAGTCCCTTAAGTTTAATTAATCTCTTTTAGTCACAAAACTAATTACCAATTAATTATTGACTAATATTAATTAAACAATATGATTTCTCCTTTAATATATTATTCCCATAATATATTAATAAATCATATTTAATCCTTTCTCTCCATAATTCATCCTATCAATTTGCTTTGGTGAAGGCAACCCAAAAGGACCATGCACCATCGGGTCAAGTACATACCAAAATAGTTATGGACTTAGACACTAATCCAACAGTCTCCCACTTGGATAAGTCTAATAACTATTCTGTGTATGATTTGAGATCCTGATCTGCAATCGTAGCTTTCCAAAGCCGCTGTCAACTCTGATCATATCAGATACGCGTGTCCTTAGATAAGGGATCATATATTCCTCCATTCTAGATATCATATGAGATATGATTTCAAATCATTCTCTTTGTACTATATCTCGATTCCCGATTTATGACGACTGACCAATTGAACAAATCAAATTAGCCCTAGCCCGGCCGAGCATTTACGTTCGTCATCACTAAACCATCGAGGGGCCCAAAGATATCGCTTTCATCATACTTTGGATAAAAGGAACGGATAAACTTTGATACAATGCTTGCTTGCACTCACGCACCGAATCACACACAACAATATGTTTTATAACACCAAGTTACTAGTGCGTTTACATATTATCAATGTGCAACCGTTTCAAGAATATAAGATGTTATCATCTCACCAATCACTCGTGATACAATCCATGGAGTGATCCAAGTGAGCGTGGGTTTAATCCAATGCTCAAATCATATTCGTAAGCACTCATGAACGTTGCAGCAAACATTTGCTTATGTCTAATACTTTTCTAGACAATCCACACACCAATTCACGACAATCTTCATTCATATCTACTTCCAACGTATGAACAACTGTGGCCCGTTTGAATAACTCGATTATTCTTAATAAACTCAACTATTCTGGAAGTTAAAACATGCAAATGTGAAACACAAGAATAATACTAATCCCATATGGCCTCAAACCTTTGAGTATACATAAAACGCCTTTTATTTATCACCATATTGATTACTCATTATTTGTCGTTTCGGGTAATCAACTTATTACTTGAATTCCAACACTTGTCCCATGCTCCTAGCATGCACACAATGTTTACCTATGGTTCTTACTTTGTGAAATAGATCACATTGAACACATTTCCAATCCTTCTCATTTCACAACTCCAAATCCGTTTTTTATAAGTTAAAGAATATCAAAGTCTTGTTACTTATAGAATATGCTAGATTCTAACATTCTATGTAACTATCATTTCGTAATGTCACTGCACCAAAGTCACAAAGACTATTGCCAATGATATTACAAAGTCCTCTATCGGAGATTCTTACAAGACAATTCCTTAGATATGATGTCTCTCACTCAATGTACATTCCTTTGAACATCCTTTTGCATAAAAGTTTCTAATCTAGACATAGATTTTCAATATTCAATACCCAATATGGATGAAACGACCCAAAAATTTCATTTTTCAATATAACCAAAAACCATAAATCTGAGTATCATATGATAAAACCACACACTATGTTTCCCAACCATAATAAAAATATTGTGACGAAGACTATATCATAACTGAAACATATCATAATCAAGAAACTGAATCAACTCCCTGGATAAAAACTGAAGTTGTGGTGTGTGCGATGCCATCATCCCGAGCTCTTCCCTTTGCTTGCGGAAGTACCTGAAACCAAAACTTAAACTGTAAGCACGAAGCTTAGTGAGCTCCCCCAAACAACCACATACCATGCAATAACATATAAAGCACATACTGGGGCCTTGCCCCCTCCATCGGACCGAAATCCGAAGCTGACTGACTGGGACCTTGTCCCCTCCATCGGACCGAAGTCCGAAGCTAACTGACTGGGACCTTGTCCCCTCCATTGGACCGAAGTCCGAAGCTGACTGACTGGGACCCTGTCCCCTCCATCGGACCGAAGTCCGAAGCTGACTGACTGGGACCCTGTACCCTCCATCGGACCGAAGTCCGAAGCTGACTGTCTGGGACCTTGTCCCCTCCATCGAACCGAAGTCTGAAGCTAACTGACTGGGACCTTGTCCCCTACATTGGACCGGAGTCCGAAGCAAACTGACTGAACATAGCATAGCATAACATGTCATCTAGCATAAACACATACATCCTGTCCGAGCCACGGAGGCGTCAAACATACTAACTACTGTAATGGACCGGAGTCCTGAAACTACTACTAACTGAACGGGCCGGCATTGTGGCCTTAGACCTTGTTCCTACTGGAAGGAAACTCACCTTGCGAACTGGCTGCTGTGTGTATGGTTTTGGAAGCTAACTGCTGGTGCTCCGGTATCTCCCCGGCTACAAATCCATAACACACTCAATCAAATACTAATCACTGCACTGGGGTAAAATGACTCTTTTACCCTTGGTCAAAGTCAACTCTCCTGATCAAAGTATACCCACAGTTGACCTGACTCGCCGAGTTGGGCCGCCAACTCGCCGAGTCCCTATTCTCACTTCTCAACCCTACTCGCTGCTACTCGTCGAGTATGGCATCAACTCAACGAGTTCCTTTTCGAATCTAAAACTTCAAGCAATATGCATCCGACTCGCCGAGTCGCATGAACAACTCGACGAGTTGTTCTTCGGGCTAAGAAGATTGCCTTGGACTCGCCGAGTAGTATGAACAACTCGCCGAGTCCCTCCATTACTGAGTCTGACCTCAAACTCGCTGAGTCCACTCTACCACTCACTGGTCCCACTCGGCATCACTCAATAAGGGAAAAATTGGGGACTCGCGACTCGACTCGCCGAGTCGCTTGCATGCAGCAACTCAAAACTCGATTCTGCTTGAATCCAGTGTATGAAACATATAGATCTGGACTCCCTTAACTCGATTAGCACGTAAAGATTCTATCTTTACGTGCCCATATGCATCCATGAAGATAAAATAGCTCAAAAAGCATAATAAAGGCTAGATCTAGGGTTTTCATGCAAAGTATCTTCAAAAAGGCAATAGATCCGGGCTCTACAACTCCTAAATGAAGAGATCTAAGGATATCTCGATCTACTGAGGCATCCATACAATCATAAGGCTTGAGAAAGGCATCAAACTATTACTAGAAGAGCTCTAATGGAAATTTGAAGCATAAAAGGGGAGGAAATCCGAAGAATACCTCAATGGATTCTGATTTGCCCTTGAATCTTTGCTCTACACTTCTTCCCCTTGCTCCTTTCTTCTTCTTCTTCTTCAAGCCTTCAAAATATCACACAAGAACACTTAAATCACTCAAGGATGGATTAGGTTTTTCTCACAGCACTCTGAGGGTGAAGGAGGCGAGATTGGGGGCTATAAGGTGGTTTAAATAGTGAGCAACCCGGGGATTTAGGGTTTCTTCTAGGCAGGCAAACTCACCGAGTCCCGAATATGGACTCGCCGAGTCGCCGACTAACACGTGCTTGAATTCCCGTCCCTACTCGGCGAGTCAGGCTATGAACTCGCTGAGTCCCTCTTGCAACCTTCTAAATAAATACTATGAAATCATCATACCGGAGACGGGTCGTTACAATTCTCCCCCACTTATCTCAGACGGGTCGTTACAATTCTCCCCCACTTATCTCTCATCTCCTCCTCAACCTCCCACGTCCACTCAGACCCCTTCCTGTGCTGCCACTGCACCTTCACTAACTGAATTTCCTTGTTCCTCAAGGTCTTTGTCTTCCAATCCAAAATCGCGACTGGCCTCTTAATATAATTCAGGCTGCTATCAACCTGAATATGCTCTAGGGGAACGACTGCTGACTCATCCACCAAACACTTCCTCAACTGAGACGCATGGAAAGTGTTGTGGATCTGACTAAGCTCCTCAGGAAGATCCAACCGATAAGCAACCCGACCCACCCGGGCCAAAACCCTGAAAGGACCAATAAACCTGGGACCCAACTTGCCCCTCTTCCGGAACCTAATTACACCCTTCCAAGGTGAGACCCTCAGAAGGACCTTATCACCCACCCAGAACTCCAAGTCTGAACGCCTCCTGTCGGCGTAGCTCTTCTGCCGACTCTGCGCAGTCTGCAGTCTACTACGGACCTGCTGGATCAACTCGGTCGTCTTGAGCACCACCTCTGTGCTCCCAATGACTCGCTGACCGACCTCGCCCCAACAAATCGGGGTCCTACACTTCCTCCCATAGAGCATCTCAAAGGGAGGTCGATCAATGCTCGCATGATAACTGTTGTTATACAAAAATTCCGCTAACGGAAGATACGTATCCCAACTGCCCCCGAAATCTAAAACACATGCCCTGAGCATGTCCTCGAGAGTCTGAATCGTCCTCTCGCTCTGCCCGTCCATCTGAGGGTGGAAAGCGGTGCTGAAATGAAGACGATTACCCATCTCGTCGTGGAACCGCTTCCAGAATCTGGATGTAAAACGGACATCTCGGTCTGACACCACCGATACCGGCACTCCATGACGTGCCACAATCTCTCGCACAAAGATATCGGATAACTTTTCTGCCGATATACTCTCCTGGATCTGGATAAAATGAGCACTCTTCGTCAATCGATCCACTACTACCCATATCGAATCTACTCCCCGTGCGGTCCTAGGAAGCTTGGTGACAAAATCCATGGTGATGTCCTCCTATTTCCACACGGGAATGTCTAACGGTTGCATCTTGCCGTGAGGCCTCTGGTGCTCCGCCTTGAACTTCCTGCAGGTCAGGCATCTCTCAACATACCAGGCGACGTCCCGCTTCATGCAGGGCCACCAATAATCGGGTCGAAGATCTCTATACATCTTCGTCGCCCCTGGATGGATAGCAAAATCGAGACTTATTGTAACCATTGGTAAAAATAGGAACGATCGTATGATGCTATGTTTTGATTATTAAACAATATGAGTATTTTATTAAGAATGTTTTGATTATTAAACAATATGATTATTAAACATAGGGTGCACTCTAACACTATATCAATCAATTCGTTCAAATCATCCTAACACCGGTCACAATAAAAATTTACAACATTTTCATTTTAACAACGTATTAGTTAGTTTCCTCACCATACCGATATCATATATTAAGAAAAGGCCATTTTCCTAAACCCATCGAGTAATAGAACCCTCGTTGTCTATGGCGACAAACCGGACACAATCCCCCAACTCACCTTTTACAACAAGACTCAGAAGTACCTACACAGGAGGTACCACGCCGTCCTAGCCCGTGCTGTGGATAAGAAACAAGAAGAGAAAAACATCATGGATGTTGAAAAAGCCCGTAACCTTCTCGATATATTCCCAGAAAATCTCCTGGGAATACCATCCGTACGGCAACCCGAGTTCAAAAATCAACCTAAGTGCAGTAGTTGTGGAAAAGGGTTGTTGTAAATGCCATCTCACCCAAGTTAATCACCCCACTCAAGTAGAGACTATGGACCCATACTAGTGAATCTATGATTACGAAGTGTATATATTGGAGCCCTATATAGTTAAGATTCTACGGACTTAGGGTTGGTAATTCCGCTTTAAATCCTTTTCCTTGTTTGGATGTGGGCTTAGAATAGAATCACCGATTCGACTATCTTTTCAATCTTAATTATATACGACTTATAAACACAAAGAGATGATAGATGAATCAGTTATGAGTCATACCATGAACTCCATGACAAGTTACCCAGGACAGTGGATGGACATGCTACGACTTGAGCGATCGTAGACAAATCAACCAAACCCACACACTTTCTACCGACCAAGGATACAAAGAAAAATAGAAAAGCTGACAGAAGCATATCACAAGAAAATTACGATACTGCATTGTATACCACTATCTATCATTTTGGATAAGGGACAGGCGATTCGCCTCGTGTTTTCGGTATTCGTTAAAGAAGTCCTTAATATCACCCTCAAACTGACAGACAAAGCGGAAGAACCATTCATCGAATCCTTATACAACAACAACCATTACATTAACATCAAAGTCGCGTCATTCGAAGCTCTCTACAAAAGCAAGTGTAGATCACCTCTTTGATGGGATGAGGTAGGTGACACACAAATAGCTAACAGGCAAGTTCCTAACAACACTCTCACCAGGCCCCAGATCATACGAGAAACTACAGAGAAGATTGTTCAAACCCGTGAATGATTGAAGGCATCCCAGGATCGGAAGAAGAGCTTGTCTAATGAGACTCTTGTTATTCCACTGGATGAAATTGAAATCAACGGGAGTCTAAACTTCATCGAAGAACCGGTGGAAATCATGGATCAGGAGGTCAAAAGGACGAAACAAAGCCGCATACCCATAGTGAAGGCCCGTTGGAACGCCAAGCGAGGACCTGAATTCACTAGGGAACGCAAGAATCAAATGAGAAAAATAAAAAATAAAAAGAAACACCCCCAATTGTTTAGTGATATCCCGTCTACAAGTTGAATTTCGGGGCGAAATTCTTTTAACAGGGGGAGAATGTAACAATTGGTAAAAATAGGAACGATCGTACGATGCTATGTTTTGATTATTAAACAATATGAGTATTTTATTAAGAATGGTTGAAGGAATTTAACCTCTTTTATTTAAATAAGTTATTGTGAAATATAAAACAAGTAACTATTGATAAATTTCGTTATGATGTATGACTACGAACCATCACCGGTTTGTGAAATTAGCATATAACATCATTTAAACGCAACAAACTTAATTTTTGTATCAACATGTCTCTAGTTGATAAGTAAGTTAGGTTCTATGTAAAACGTTTGCTTAATAGATGTGAAGGATCTAAATTTGACAAATATACGAACCAAAGTGACAAAACGTGTTTAAGGATATGGTTAACCGGTTAAATGTCACGAAATTATACATTGCTCAATAAATTTTATATTTAAATAAATTAAAATATAAAATGAATTATTATAAGGTATAATTAAAATGTATTTAAGTGTTTTTGAATAAAAAGAATAAAACATAAACATTAAAGTTCAAATACACAAAAACTACATTGTTATTTTATACTAAGTATACATGTATGTATTTGTATATATGTATTATTATCTAGTGAATGATTAGTTATGGGTCATGAATTAAAGTGATTTCATGTAAGTTTTATGATGTCTAAATCTATTAAGATAAGAGAATTGGTGAAGATAAGTGCCAACTTAACTAATAAGTGCTTAATCACTTAAGACATTTTACTAAGAATGCTTCTTAATCCCTCTTCTAATTTTCGAGATTAAGACATTCCCTCTCCTTAAATAGAACTCCTAACTAACTAAATAACTAGTAGTTAGTTAGTTAACTAACTCTATCTCTAAGCAACCACCCAAGCAAGTGGCTAGACAAGATCACATCACTTAAACTCACATCCCATCACAAGCTAGTCTAGGTTTTGTCCCCTTATCCTCTTCCACTCTTTCCTCCTTCATAATCACGAAATTTCATCTTCATTTTACCCTCATTTGACCAGCCAATACTCCAGGGAATTACTCTCAACCTTCATCTCATTTTCAAGCACAAGAACTTCCTTCCAAAGCCATCAAAACCATGAACTAAAGGGCTGCTGTCCCTTTTGTGTTTCAGCCACCATTTCACCCATCTACACCTTCCTTTTGCTTGATATTTTTACCACCAAATACACCTGGAAGTTACTTGTTATGATACTCAAAATTATTGATTCAAAACAGTGAGTAAACTACCCCTTTTCTTGCTCTTTTGCTGTGAAATTTCGTGACAGCAACATAGCCAAAAGAGTGGCTGTTTTGGAGCATCAAACCAACAACCAAAAGTTCATCTTCAACCTTCCATTCTTCAAGTATTCACATAAGGTGAGTTCATACCCCTACATTTTCATGTTTTATTCAAGTTTTAAGGGGGGGAATACAAGTTAGAACACTAAACATAACTTAAATTTAAATGACAGCTTTCTACAGAAAAGTTGAGTCCTGTTCACGGACTGTTTTGACCATCTTAAACTTAATATCTTTCAAAACTGTACAATATGCAAATAGTTCAAGTTTATACCTTTCTAATGACTACTCGCACGCGTTCATACGATTTTTCTACAATTTATGGCGATTTTTATAAAACTGCCTGTCATTTCAGAAGTGATTTCGGACCAGTCTGTGAAGATGTTCATTTTCACACTAGTTTGAGACCACTAAAAATCATAATAAAAATTAGGAACAAAGTAGACTCATTTTATAAACTCTCAGAGGTGACGGATTCAGTTTTTGACTTACGAGGATTTTTCTATGAGTTTTCTAAAAACAGGGACAGTAAAGGGTAAAACTGTCAAAAGTGGTTTATACATTTATTAACACCTTCTAACATTTTTGAGCAATGTTTATACATTAAGGAAGTTAAAAAAAACAATCATTTAAATATGTTTAATTACCATTTTTACAAAAGTGATAAGTACAAAAAGGTCTTTAGTATCAAACTTAAGGATTATTTCATGCAAAGTTTCTAATAAAAACGTAAGAATATGAACAATAATTACGAAACATACCAAATCATCTTTTAAAATTTATACATATATATAACCATATACATATATATGTTTTGTTTACAAACTTGTCTTCTACATCAAAAATTACACTTTTCATAACAAGTGATTCCTTTTCTAGGTAGTTCTAAACAAACAAGACACACTTTTAGAAAACTATAATAGGTATAGTTTTACGAACAAATTTATAACTCTTATATACTAGAAACATGAATTTCAAGAAGTTTACTTTCGTATACAAGAACAAACGTAACATTTTAACATGTAGATCTGTTTTTATACCATGGTTTTGTGAGACACTAACTTCATGTACGTTCGAGTACACATTTCAAGTCCTATATTATATACCAGAATCCCTTGGAGGGGGAGCATGGTGTTTGTGTATAGATCTATACGGGCTTGACAACCCGCGCCCTGACTGTTAGCTAGAGTCCACCGTTTGGGGTGACAAACGTCATAACATTCCAACGCCTGAAGAACGTTGTGTATAGGCATTCCGAGTCAATAGTATGGTTATAAAACTCACAAGGGGTATTAAAAACACATTGATTTACGAGGTTTTCAAACATATTGGTTATTTTACACTTACATACATTTTTAGAAACAAACATTGGTCTTGAGAGAAGGCTACTTTTATACTAGTAGAAAATATAGGATTTTCTAGAAACAAACAAACAAGGACAAAACATTTCATTTCATACAAACATTTTCATTTAATACTTATGAATCTCACCAGCTTAAATGCTGATCTACTCTTTCAAAATTACTTGTATGTCCCAGGGATTCAGTAATTTTAGGTACTAATATGCTTTTGAAGAAGAGATGCTGCGGCGCCAGTTTAATCTCATATTTTGACATCATATTGTAATTGGTTTTGAACATGTAACTTTTGACAAATGTAAACTTTCAATTATATATATGATGGTTGTATTGCTTTCTTTACTATGTATTCATTTGTTACGTTACCACATGAAGTCATCCGCCCCCGGACGTTTCCGCCGTTCAGGTTTGGGGGTGTGACACTTATGAGCCTCATCCATCAACACCTGTCGTACCCCACCCCAGTACGGTACCCACACTCTCCCGTGAAGCGTCATCAACCCCCGACTGTCATAATCAAACGAGGCTACTCGGCCCACTATCCTGTCACACTTTTGCCTCTCCTCCTTGAGGCCCTCAACCTGAGCCTCCTTGATCCGTTCCAACAATGGAGTGATCACTGTCATCCTCAAACACAAATCTCTGATAGGGGCTGTCGACACTTTGCGGCTTAGGGCGCCGGCCACCACGTTGGCCTTCCTTGGATGGTAAAGGATCTCACAGTCATAATCCTTCAGCACATCCAACCATCTCCTCTGCCTCATGTTCAGACTCGGCTGATCCATAAGGTACCTCAAACTCTTGTGATCCG
Organism: Lactuca serriola; assembly: GCF_051521515.1. Taxonomy (NCBI): domain Eukaryota; kingdom Viridiplantae; phylum Streptophyta; class Magnoliopsida; order Asterales; family Asteraceae; genus Lactuca; species Lactuca serriola. The sequence goes on along the minus strand of NC_136415.1, from coordinate 337,493,758 downwards.
TGTAGATAGTGATGGGTTTTGGTCATAAGACATCCTATGTGCTCATACAAACCCTAATGCTTGGATCTAGGTTTCTCTATTGTACATGCATTGAATCCAAGACTATAAACCCTAATTCTAGCATACAAGTAATCATATTAGATATTAGAATAGGTTTATAAAGTTACCTTGATTGTTATGTAGTAATAACAATCCCAATTCCTCCTTTGAATTGACTTTGGAAGGCTTAGAGTCACAAGTGTCACTCCTCTAATGGTTCACAAACACCATAAGCAAGAGGATGAAGAGGAGAGAGGATGGAGACTGCCCAAAACGTGTTCTAAACCTAGAAAAGAAGTTCCCCACGTTTTTGAGCCTTAAAGGTTCTATATATAGTGAGGCTATTAGGGTTATCTAACAAGGAAACCCTAATTTGGTTGCTTAAGCCCTAAGCAACCCATAGACTCCTTTAATCAAGCCCTTGGACGATTTCCTTATGGGCTTCCCATAAGAATTCGTCCACCTCTTGATTCAAGGCAATCCATGGCCCAAATTGTAATTATCTTATAATTACAATTCCAGTCCCTTAAGTTCAATTAATCTCTTTTAGTCACAAAACTAATTACCAATTAATTATTGACTAATATTAATTAAACAATATGATTTTTCCTTTAATATATTATTCTCATAATATATTAATAAATCATATTTAATCCTTTTTCTCCATAATTCATCCTATCAAGTAGCTTTGGTGAAGGCAACCCAAAAGGACCATGCACCATCGGGTCAAGTACATACCAAAATAGTTATGGACTTAGACACTAATCCAACAGTCTCCTACTTGGATAAGTCTAATAACTATTCTGTGTATGACTTCAGATCATGATCTACAATCGTAGCTTTCCAAAGCCGTTGTCAACTCTGTTCATATCAGATACGCGTGTCCTTAGATAAGGGATCATATATTCCTCCATTCTAGATATCGTATGAGATATGATTTCAAATCATTCTCTTTGTACTATATCTCAATTTCCGATTTATGACGACTGACTAATTGAACAAATCAAATTAGCCCTAGCCCGGCCGAGCATTTACGTTTTTCATCAATAAACCATCGAGGGGCCCAAAGATATCGCTTTTATCCTACTTTGGATAAAAGGAACGGATAAACTTTGATTCAATGCTCACTTGCACTCACTAACCAAATCACACACAACAATATGTTTTATAACACCAAGTTACTAGTGCGTTTACATATTATCAATGTGCAACCGATTCGCAAGATACAACTCACACATCTCGGTTTCAAGAATATAAGATGTTATCGTCTCACCAATCACTCGTGATACAATCCATGGAGTGATCCAAGTGAGCGTGGGTTTAATCCAATGCTCAAATCATATTCGTAAGGACTCATGAACGTTGCAGCAAACATTTGCTTATGTCTAATGCTCTTTAGACAATCCACACACCAATTCATGACAATCTTCATTCATACCTACTTCCAACATATGAACGACTGTGGCCCGTTCAAATAATTCGATTATTCTTAATAAATTTAATTATTCTGGAAGTCAAAACATGCAAATGTGAAACACAAGAATAATACTAATCCCATATGGCCTCAAACCTTTGAGTATAAATAAAACTCCTTTTATTTATCACCATATCGATTACTTATTATTTGTCGTTTCGGGTAATCAACTTCTTACTTGAATTCCAACACTTGTCCCATGCTCCTAATATACACACAATGTTTACCTATGGTTCTTACATTGTGAAATAGATCTCATTGAATACATTTCAAATCCTTCTCATTTCACGACTCTAAATCCTTTTTCCATAAGTTAAAGAATATCAAATTCTTGCTACTTATAGAATATGCTAGATTCTAACATTCTATGCAACTATCCTTTCGTAATGTCACTGCACCAATGTCACAAAGACTATTGCCAATGACATTACAAAGTCCTCTATCGGAGATTGTTACAAGACAATTCCTTAGATATGATGTTACTCAAAGTACATTCCTTTGAACATCCTTTTGCATAAAAATTTCTAATCTAGTCATAGATTTTTTAATATTCAATTCCCAATATGGATACATTTCCATATTTTCCATATGACAACTCATTCTTAATAGAATCTCATCTATTCGTAATGATGTCGATATGGTCCATCTAATACCATGCTTCCAACTACTCACAAGCGGCCAATCCTCGTCGAACTTTGGATTGTCCTTTGATAGTTATTTAATTATTTTAGTCAAAACCAATTCTTGTCCTTTTTCCCTCTAAATGCGCTAGACATTTGGAAAATTTTAGAATGGTCAAACATTAAAGCATTTGTAATCGATCCTATACCCGCAGCGTATGGGACACGACGCATAATGTTTTATTTGCTATGTTCTCAAAATTCGAATTGTGAAGAGGGATGCCGTAATCATAATCGAAATTTTAAGAACACACTATGTACCATTGACTAAATTTTATTAACATTCCACAACCTAAGCCTTTAGATTTGAAATGAAGCATAATATTCTCTCCCTTAATTATAGCAAAACAATTCTTCAACTATTGCGACTTTGCAAGGTATGACCCTTGTTTTCTATAATTAATATTGCCAACCTTGCAATACTTTCCTTAATAATCATACAATCATAGCTTTTATGCTCCCACTATCTTGATGATTATTATAAAACATAACACTTATGCTCCTACTAGCTTCGACATGTATTCTTAAACATCTTAACTTCCAGAAAGACAATACCTATTGAATTTCTTAAGTCCATATTTCTAATACATAGTGCTTTGATAATCTTTTATCAAGGCTTCTTATACACTTTTGCCTTCGATAGTTCATATGTGTGTCTAAACAATTAAGACTAATTGCCAAACCTCACAATTCAAATTATGGAAAGGGATGCCGTAACCATAATCGAATTTGAGAATGCAATTTTACAATCAATATCTTCTTAAAATCTTTCTTAGTGAAAGCATTTCCTCACAATCATTTTCATGAAGGAGGAAATCTTATGACACTTAGATTTAAACGGTGTATGTGTTCCTATCCATATGAATTTGTTAAAACTAAAGTTTACGACAGATTCACACTCATATGGACCGAACTTTCTTAATCTTGATATCTTGCCTTATGGTAGCACAGCTGCCCACCATGTCTTCCAAGTAGTTAAGCAGCTCACCTTTTCCTATCAATGTACCTTTCATTGATTAAGGTGCTTTGCCTTTTATGCATTCAAAATGAGAACTCATAGAACTCACATGCATAATTAACTCAATTGGAATAGCATAGAAACAAAATAATGTCAACACGATAGGTTGTAAACCTCAACTCGTGTGCTAGTGATGATTGATAAGGTTTATTTGATTTGTTCTTGAAACCTTTAAAGACCATTAAGACTCCCACTGACTCTTTGACCTATAAGATTCTCTTGTCAAAACATTTCTTGACAAACAAATATTCAAGAGTTAGTGTAGCTTTTATCAAAACTCTTCATAAATTGGTCCTAGTTGGTCTTTGTCTTATCTAAGACATCACAAATTACCACATTTAATGAATGTTTTAAACCTTCTTAATACTTTTCACTCAATGTCACAATCTTAACTTTAAGACTTGTTTTGGAACGAAGTATGATTGACTTTTTGATTTAACCATATCTTCAATTCTTGATTCCTCTTCTTGGACATACAATTGTACCAAGACTCACTTAGAGGATCAATTGAGATATGGTTCTTAATCATGAAGACCTATCATAAAGCATAAAAGGTACTCTCCCTTCTTCTTAGAATGGAGAAACTTTTATCTTTCTGCCTACTTGATTCTTGTTATTCGTTCTACTATTGATTTAAACTTTTTTAATCAATTCAGAATTACAATTAATCTTATAAGTATAATCATATTTACTAAACCTTTAGTAAATCATGACGAATATCTCGTTACTCTTGTGGTGGACTTTGATCAACACACAACTTTGTGTACTCGATCTCCTAGTCCTTGACTTGACACTTTGTCAATGAATTAGTCTAATTTCCAAATACGAAATTTCTCATTCATCGTGCATCCACGTTGCATGATTCCAAGTTTCTGTCCAATTGAAACTTGGGCGATGAGAAACTCTCCCTATTTGGTAAATTTTCGACTTTCCATAACATAATAAGAACCAAATTCATTATTGCTAATAACAGAAACATTTTAACATCAATTTTTCATACACGCCATTGTAAGGATAAATAAATAAAATTTAAAGTCAAAATTTATTTTATTGCAGAAAAATTTGTCCTTACAATGCAACTCATTGAAAAACTTATGCTAATACATCTTTCTTAGCAATCTAATTGTAACTCTAAGTAGTAGCTCAAGAATCTAATCTTCGAGAAACGCGATCGAAATCCATTCCTTCACGGCTAGATTCTGCTCACTTCTTCCCTTAAGCTTCTTTTCTTTTTTTTTCGATCCTACAAAAACATCAATTGTAATCTTATCACATTATGTATTCAGAATCTAGAATGAAGCTTAAAAGAGTTAGTCAATGGATTTTACCTAAATTAGAGCCATACGTTTCGACTCTCCCATCTCTTAGATCTCTTAGGTAAATCGGGCAGCTTCGTCTCCAATGCCCCTTCTCTTGGCAATAAAAGCAAATCGACTCTTTTGGAACAGGACATGGAACTACTTCAGACATCGCCTTTCTCTTATGATCAAACTTTTCGATCATAGCATGTCTTTCGTTGCCATTGTCTATATCCATAGAGGTCTCGAAGGCAGATTCACCAATCAACTTTGCTTTTCTATTGTGCCAAATCATTGCAGATTCAGCAGCAATCAGCATATAGGTGAGATCTATAAGGGTCACGTCGTAGTTCATCATATAGTACTCTCTTACAAACTTACTATATGAGTTAGGAAGTGATTGAAGAACCCAATCAACAGCCATTTCCTCACAAACAACGGATCCCAACATTCTTAACCTATCAATGTGTGACTTCATCCCTAGGACGTGTGCACACACGGACTTTCCTTCTTTATGTTTACTTGCCAAAAGGGCTTGAGTGATCTTGAACTTTTCAAGCCTTTGAAATTGTGGCTTAGGGAGAATAATTGGAGGAGGTAGAGGAAGTGAAGCATGATTTCTTGTTCCTCGATCAAATCGTGGAATATCATCTTCATGTGGAATGCTTGTTCCTCGGGATTTGAGAAGACCATAGTTGTCGAACTTTGACATCTACAAAACGGGAGAAAAAAGAATTCAAGTTAGTTGATAGATTGAGTCCTTAGTAAATCACCCAAATGAAATACTAAGGATAGGACCCAACACAATATTCTACAACTCGGGAGAGGGATGTCGTAACCCTAATTGCAGAATATTTGAAGGTAAGTGAATGACGATTCACTAATTTCCAACATGAAAAACGAAAAAGAAATTTAAGTTTTAAATCTATGAAAACTCCTAGATCCTTTGAGATTCATTGAACATTCAATGGCATGTTTAAATCTCGATATGCCCCTCTAGTTTGTGACTGGGATGCCGAGGATCACAAAGCGGGTGTGAATAACCATGCAAACTACATGGTGGCCTCACATGTTACGGTCACCTATTCGATGTGCCGGTAAACCACACACGCTCCACCGAACTATGACAAACATTGAGTCACCCTTTGCTACCTTTGCTTAGAACCATTTAGTGTGCCGGTAAACCACACACGCTCCACTAACGTCTTCGCAAGGGCACAAAGTGTAATTTCATGGAATTGCATCAATTCAATTTTGCCTAAGTAACTAAGATTGAGAATTTTATGAAAACATTTACTTACTTTAATAATTCATCATACTTATAATGGAAGGTTTCGTCCTATCCTACCCGTTCGGATAACGACCCTCCACTAGTCAAGGGTGCGGTGGGTAAGAGTGGATACCCATTCAATCGTCATTTTATAGGCAATTTCCTTAAACACCCCTTATAGACCAGCTTCGTGAATGAGGCCTACTAACGGTAAGACTGACTTTTACTCATACATATATATAATGTTAGACTTTTAATGTTATATATATAGTATAGGGTGTATTTTACACTTTTAAAATATTAGGTGGTTCAATTTAACAATTATACTTTTAATTGTAAACCTAAACTTTTATGGATTTATTAAACCTCTTTTAATTATACACCTTAATTAATTAATAAAACCATAAGGGTGTGATTTGAACTTTTTCAAAACTATACTAGAGTTTTAGAATTTAACATTCCTAATTAAACTTTTAATCAACTTTTAAATTCCAAAAACTTGAGGGCAAGTTTTGAAACATTTCAACACAATAAGTTTTAGAATTTAAATATACATCAAAATTAAACTATTAATCAAAATTTAAATTCCAAAACTTGAGGGCAAGTTTTGAAACCTTTTTTTCAAAACATTAGGGTTTCAACTATTTAAATTTCAAAACAACAAAACCTTTGGGTTCAAATTTAAACTATAAAACCTAAAGGGCAAAATATGAAACTTTTCATAAACAAGGATCAAATAACAAATAATTCAAATTAACATTTAATCACATAGTTATCCATATTTGATTTATTTAATGATTTCTTGCAAAACAATTTATCAATTTAGTCAAAATAATTAATCAATTATCTTATAAGGAAACAATTATCTTATTAATTGATAAATATCTTCAATTAGATCAAAAATATAGTCAAATATATCATATAATCGGATTAATATTGATCTAACATGATAAGGTAACTATCCATAAGCAAAAACAGCAAGAAATCCCGAAGATACCTCTGTCTGACGCACCGACTCGCCGAGTCACCCTCTGGAACTCGGCGAGTAGGGGCAACTCGTCGAGTCCACAGTGGGACTCGCCGAGTCCATCAAGCAAAACACCAAAAATCGAATTTTTTAAACATAGCAAGCATCAATACAATAGTTACCAGCCTAGGCTCTGATACCACTGATGGGTTTTGGTCATAAGACATCCTATGTGCTCATACAAACCCTAATGCTTGGATCTAGGTTTCTCTATTATACATGCTTTGAATCCAAGACTATAAACCCTAATTCTAGCATACAAGTAATCATATTCGATATTAGAATAGGTTTATAAAGTTACCTTGATTGTTATGTAGTAATAACAATCCCAATTCCTCCTTTGAATTGACTTTGGAAGGCTTAGAGTCACAAGTGTCACTCCTCTAATGGTTCACAAACACCATAAGTAAGAGGATGAAGAGGAGAGAGGATGGAGGCTGCCCAAAACGTGTTCTAACCCTAGAAAAGAAGTTCCCCATGTTTTTGAGCCTTAAGGGTTCTATATATAGTGAGGCTATTAGGGTTATCTAACAAGGAAACCCTAATTTGGTTGCTTAAGCCCTAAGCAACCCATAGACTCCTTTAATCAAGCCCTTGGACGATTTCCTTATGGGCTTCCCATAAGAATTCGTCCACCTCTTGATTCAAGGCAATCCATGGCCCAAATTGTAATTATCTTATAATTACAATTCCAGTCCCTTAAGTTCAATTAATCTCTTTTAGTCACAAAACTAATTACCAATTAATTATTGACTAATATTAATTAAACAATATGATTTCTCCTTTAATATATTATTCTCATAATATATTAATAAATCTTATTTAATCCTTTTTCTCCATAATTCATCCTATCAAGTTGCTTTGGTGAAGGCAACCCAAAAGGACCATGCACCATCAGGTCAAGTACATACCAAAATAGTTATGGACTTAGACACTAATCCAACAGATAGTACAACGGACCCCATAAAGATAATGTCTCCAAATCTTGAGGGCAAACACAACCGCCCCCAGCTCTAAATCATGGGTAGGATAATTAGCCTCGTGAGGCTTCAACTGTCTTGAGGCGTAGGCTATCACATGGCCTCGCTGCATCAACACTGCTCCCATACCTGTGATCGAGGCATCACAGTAGACTACGAAGTCCTCTACTCCCTCTGGCAAGGTAAGGATCGGAGCCTCGCACAATCTCTGCCTGAGGGTCTCGAACGCTGCCTGCTACTCAGGCCCCCAACAAAATACCACCGACTTCTTGGTCAGTCGGGTGAGCTGCACTGCTATCTTGGAGAAATCCTGAATGAACCTCCGGTAATACCCTGCCAACCCTAGGAAGCTCCGAATCTCAGATGGAGACTTCGGGATCTCCCACTGCATCACGGCCTCTATCTTGGCCAGATCTACCAAAATGCCCTTCTGGTTGACGAGGTGACCAAGGAACTGCACCTCGCGCAACCAGAACTCACACTTGGAGAACTTTGCGAAAAGTCTCTCCATCCTCAAAACTTCCAGCACCTCCCTCAGGTGCTCCTCGTGCTGCTCTTGCGTCTTGGAATATACCAAGATATCATCTATGAATACTATCACTGAACGATCCAGCATCGGCCTGCACACGCGATTCATGAGATCCATGAACGCGGCTGGGGCATTGGTGAGCCCAAATGGCATCACCACAAACTCATAATGACCATACCTGGTCCTGAAAGTAGTCTTTTGCACATCCTCATCTCTAACCTGCATCTGATGATACCCGGAGCGTAGATCGATCTTGGAGAACCAAGACGCTCCCTGAAGCTGGTCAAACAAATCATCTATCCTCGGAAGTGGGTAACGGTTCTGATGGGTTTTGAGCATTCTAACACTTCCTAAGTGTACATGCAACCCTAATAACCTTGGATCTATGTTTGTCTAATTATCATGCAAAGTTGAATTCCAAGGTTATATTCCTATCTAGCATACATGGGGAACAATTTTAACTTGAATCATAGATAGAATAACTTACCTTGTTGTTGCTTGTGTTCCTTGAAACCTTGTGAGCCTAGCACCCCAAGTGTGATGCCTCAAATGCTTCACACAACACCAAATGCTCTTGGAAAGACTCTTGAGATAACACACACTTGTCAAAATCGGCCAAGCCCTCTAGTTTCTTTTCCTTAGCCCATTTTGGTGGAGAATATGATCCTTATATAGTGTTGACACATCTAGGGTTACACCATGTAAACCCTAATGTGTCATGACTCTTCATTTCCATGACCCATGGGTTTGTAACTCCCATGGAGCATCCATGGAGCATCCTATGGGTAGAACCCAACTTGATAATCCATGGAGCCTCTTAGCCCACTATACAAGATATGGATGATTTACATAATCAACCCATATATTTAATTAGTTATCCTTTGATCACTTAATTAATTCCAAATTAATTCTTTGATCAACTAATTAAATAATATTATTAATGTATTAGAACTTATAATATATTAATAATCTCCAAGTGTTATTTCTCTCATTTAGTCTATCCAATTGCATGGTGCCATGCAACCCAAATGGACCATGCCGGGTCGGGTCAAGTACAAGCCCGAAATAGTTATGGACTTAGACACCTTATCCAACAGTCTCCCACTTGGATAAGTCTAATAACTATATCTCTAGTACTTCAGGAACCGACCGGCAATCGTAGCTCTTTCAAGGTCTCTCGGAACTGAGAAGATGATGATACGCCATTTAAGATAAGTGATCATATAATCCTCTGTTCTAGATATCAGCCGGACAAATACATGGAACATTGTCTTGCTTATTGTCCAGCATTTGTTTCCCGATTTCCGATTTGTTTGACATAGAACTTAATTGAACACATCAACTTAGTTCTGACCGGGCCCGGTACATGGGTCAAAACAAAATCATCGAGGGGCCCAGATACCAGCTTCTAATCCAAGAAGGAACAGATAAACTTTGACTCATATGTTTGTTCTACCACTTATTGAATTACACACAAAAGTACGTTTTATAACATCGATTTACCAATGCGGTTTCGTACAGTCAATGCATAACCAACTTGTAAGTAACAAATCATATCTCTAGGTTTGAAGACTTATATGATATTACCGTCTCACGATCACTCGAGATAAAATTCCATGAAGTGATTCCAGTGAGCGTGGGTTGTGTCCAATGCTCAGAACTTATGAGCACTCATGATTGTTGTAGCCTTGCCCAAGACCTCTACAACCAAACATGACAGTCTTGATTCATATCTACTTCCAACATATGACCGACTGTGGAGGTTTGAATAATATGTTATACCAAACAAAATTATTCTGGAAGTCAAAACATGCAAAAGAAATATAGTAAACGATTGACAAGAGATAGCAACACTTTACTCATAAATAAAACACCTTTTATTCATCATCAAATGTCAATTACACTTTACAAATTTCCGGGTTATCTAACTACTAAAACTTATATCATCCTTCAGCCCTATGCTCCGAGCATGCTGAAGATGCTTAACCCTACTCAGTCCCTTCGTGAGGGGATCTGCTGGGTTCTCATCCGATGATACCCTCTTTGCCACGAGGAGTCCTTCTTCGATCCGATGTCTGATGAAATGGTATTTTCTGTCGATGTGTCTGGATCTCCCGTGATCCCTTGGTTCCTTGGCTAAGGCAACAGCACTTTCACTATCACAGAAAATTTCCATTGGCTCTTTAATAGCTGGTACAACTCCAAGGTCTCCAATGAAGTTCTTCAGCCATATCGCCTCCTTTGCTGCTTCACTAGCTGCAATATACTCTGATTCACAAGTAGAATCTGCCACTGTCTCTTGCTTGGAACTCTTCCAAGAAATTGCTCCTCCGTTTAGGGTAAAGACCCAGCCCGACTGAGAGCGGAAATTATCCTTATCAGTCTGGAAGCTAGCATCACTATACCCAACAACTCTCAAGTCATCACTACCACCGAGGGTAAGGACCCAGTCCTTAGTCCTTCGTAGGTACTTGAGGATATTCTTTACCGCAGTCCAGTGTGCCTTGCCAGGGTTTGCCTGATACCTGCTAACCATGCTCAAGGCAAAAGCTACATCGGGTCGAGTACACGTCATAGCATACATGATCGATCCTACAGCCGAAGCGTAAGGTGTTCGACTCATTTCTGCTATCTCAGCCTCAGTGCTAGGGCTTTGTGTCTTACTCAATCTGGTGTTACTCTGGATGGGTAACTCTCCTTTCTTGGAATCCTGCATGCTGAATCTCTTCAGCACCTTATCCAAGTAGGTACTCTGACTAAGTCCAATTAGTCTTTTACTCTGATCTCTCAAGATTCTTATCCCTAGAATATAGGCAGCTTCACCAAGGTCCTTCACAGCGAAACACTTCCCAAGCCAGGACTTTACTTCCTGCAGGGTTGGAATGTCGTTTCCTATGAGTAGTATGTCATCCACATACAATACCAAAAAGCTAACTATACTCCCACTAGCCTTGACATACACACAAGATTCATCTTCACTCCTAGAAAAGCCAAATTCCTTGACCTTTTCATCAAAGCAAAGATTCCATCTGCGAGGTGCTTGCTTCAATCCATAAATGGATTTCTCAAGCTTACACACTCTATTAGGGTACTCGTTACTGACAAAACCCTCTGGCTGACTCATGTAAACATCTTCAGCCAACTTTCCATTAAGGAAAGCGGTTTTGACATCCATCTGCCATATTTCATAGTCATGAAATGCAGCTATGGCTAACAGAACCCCAATAGACTTAATCTTGGCTACCGGAGAAAAGGTCTCATCATAATCCACTCCAGGAATTTGAGAGAAGCCCTTTGCAACCAGTCTAGCCTTATAAGTGTGTACTTTACCATCCATGTCGGTCTTCTTCTTGAAGACCCATTTGCACCCTACTGTCTTACGACCTGGTACATTTTCAACCAAGTTCCAAACTTGATTGTCATACATGGATTGTATCTCGCTATCCATAGCCTCCTTCCATTTAGCAGACTCGGGGCCTGCCATGGCTTCCTCGTAGCTGTTAGGGTCATCTTGACTTACTAGTGTTTCATCACTAATAAGTGTCTCACCTTCTGCAGTAATATGGAATCCATAGTAATGCTCAGGTGCACTCCTAACTCTCGTGGAACGTCTCAGAGGTACGGATTTGTCAATTGGCTCAACAGGAGTTTCCTCCTCAAGTTGAGGGCTAGAGTTTGAAGTTCCTTCACCGCTTGATTCTTGAATTTCTTCAAGATCAATTTGCCTCCCACTGTCTCCTTGGCTTATAAATTCTCTCTCTCGAAAGACACCTCTTCTTGCTACAAAGACCACATTGTCACTAGGTCTGTAGAAGAGGTAACCAAAGGATCGTTGTGGGTAACCGATGAAAATACACCTCTCGCTTCGAGGTTCGAGCTTATCATGAGTCTCGCGTCTCACGAAAGCCTCGCAACCCCAAATCTTGATGTGGTCTAGTTTAGGTACTTTACCAGTCCACATCTCGTGAGGAGTTTTGGCAACTTTCTTTGTAGGGACTAGATTAAGAATATGGGCGGCAGTCTCTAAGGCATACCCCCAGAATGAGATTGGTAGCGTAGCTCGACTCATCATGGAACGAACCATATCTAGCAAGGTTCGATTACGCCTCTCAGCCACATCATTCAACTGTGGTGTCCTGGGAGGTGTCAATTGTGAGACTATCCCACATTCCCTTAGATAGTCGAGGAACTCTGAACTAAGATACTCACCACCACGATCGGATCGAAGCATCTTAATGTTCCTGCCCAATTGATTCTCGACTTCCTGTTTAAATTCCTTAAACTTCTCGAAAGTCTCTGACTTATGCTTGATCAAGTAGACATATCCATATCTACTATAATCATCAGTAAAAGTCAAATAATAATGATTAGCATCCCTTGTGGCATGTTTGAATGGTCCACACACATCCGTGTGTATAAGGTCCAACAAACCTTCACCCCTCTCACACGAACCTGTGAAGGGTGACTTTGTCATTTTTCGAAGTCAGCATGATTCGCAACTATCATCTGACTTTAGGTCAAACGACTCCAAGACTCCATCCTTTTGGAGTTGGCCTATGCGCTTCTTGCTTATATGTCCAAGACGAAAATGCCATAATGATGCTTTATCCAAGTTATTATTAGTAGAATCAATACACAAAACATTATTTCCTAAGTTATCAACAACAGATACAGCTTCATACACACCATCACAAGGTAATGCTTTAAAATAAAGAACATTATTAAAGAAAGCATCAATAGAACCAACTTCATTATTAAATGAAAAGGTAAACCCTTGTTTGTACAAAGCATGGAAGGAAATAATATTTCTTGCCATTCCTGGCGAATAACAACACTTATTCAGATCTAAACTAAACCCACTACTTAGCGATAAAGTATAAACTCCAATCTTGGTAACAGGTATAGCTTTCCTATTCCCCATGATCAAGTTTATCCTTCCTTGCTCCACATCCTCACTTCTTCTTAGTCCCTGCAAGTCACAACAAATGTGAATACCACACCCGGTATCAAGGACCCAAGAATTAGAATGGGGTGAGTTATTAGAAATGATAGTGTAAATACCTGCATGGTTGGGTTTAACTTTCCCATCCTTCACATCTTGCTGGTATTTTTGGGCAGTTCCGCTTCCAATGAGCTTTTTCATGGCAATAGAAGCATTCAGCCTCTTTTGGGTCAGAAGGAGTAATGAAACCTTTCTTGGTTCCACTTGAAGAAGAGCCATCAAGGGTCCGAGCCTTGGTACCCTTCGAAGATCTCTTTCTCTTCCTCCATCGATTCTTCCCAATTGCCAAAACCGGAGTAGAGTTTTGAGTAGGAGTGATAGCAACCGACTTCCCCTTAAGACCTGATTCTGCGGTCTTGAGAAGTCCCTGAAGTTTGCTGAGGGTGACTTCTTCCTTGTTCATGTGATATGTCATGCGGAATTGATCATAGCACGATGGTAAGGAATGCAAAATAATATCTAGTGCAAGATCCTCAGGGAAGTTCACATTAAGCTTCAGCAAACGATCCACAAACCTTTGCATTTTCTGCATGTGGCTCGTGACGGATTCCCCGTCCTTCATCATGGTTGTTATCATGAAGCAGATGATCTCATACCTCTCTTGTCGTGCACTTTGATGGTATCTTTCCATCAAATCTTGGTGCATGTCATAAGGGTAGAAATCCTCATAAGACTTTTGTAGTTCCGCTGTCATCGTGGCCGTCATGATGCAAGCCACTTTCGTAGCATCCCTTTCATGTGCCCGAAATTCAGCGATCTCCTGAGGAGTTGCAGTGGACTCATCAATCTCCTTAAGCTCCTTGTCAAGGACATATTCTTTGTCCTCGTAGCGGGTAATCATCCTGATGTTTCTGATCCACTCATTGAAGTTGGATCCATCAAAGGTGACTTTCCCACACAAGTTCATAAGGGTAAAGGAGCCATTAGGATTAGAGCCAGAAGCATTGTTGAAAGACATCTGATGGAAAGAGGACAAGATTAGTTTAGATATAAGAGAGTCCTTAATAAAACACCTAAATGTAGTATTAAGGCTAGGATCCAATCACAATATAATATAACTTAGAAGAGGTATGCCGTAATCTAAGCTATATCATATTTGAAAGGTAGGTGAATGACGATTCACCAATTTCCACCATGAAAACCGCAATATTTTAGTATTAGGTTTTTGAATGGTTCTTAGAAATTCCTAGATTCTTTGAGATTCAATGAACTTTTCAAAGGCATGTTTCAATCTCGAGTGTGCCCTCCAAGTTTTGTGACTGGGATACCGAGGATCACAAAACGAGGTGTGAAGTAACCATGCAAATCACTTGGTACCCTTAAAGTTTATCACTCAATCGATGTGCTGGTTAACCACACACGCTCCATCGATACTATAATAAACCCTAAGTCACCCTTTACCTACCTTGTTAAGTCCAAGTTAGTGTGCCGGTTAACCACACACGCTCCACCAACGACTTAATCAAAGTGTAAAGTGTAATTTCATGGAATAGCACCTTATTCACATTTTTCCTAAAGTAACTAAGATTGGGAATTTAATAAAACATTTAGTTACTTTATAATATTCATCATACTTTGAATGAGAATTAATAAGTCCTTGTCTTACCCGTTCGGCTAACGACCCTCCACCGATCAAGCAAGCGGTGGGTGAGAGTGGACACCCATTAAGTCACCATTTTATAGGCAACAACCTTATACCCACCTTATAGACCGGCTTCGTGAATGAGGCGTACTAGCGGTAAGACGACTTTGTTCTTATACATATATATATAATTATTAAATCATAATAATATAAGTATAAGGGTTGAATTTTAACTTTTAAAATTCTAGGGGTTGGAACTAAAGTTTTAACTTAACTTTACTTGTTCCAAAACTTGAGGGCAAGTTTTGTAAACTTTCAAAACTTTTCATTTCTTGTAACTTATGAGTTTAATAGAGTAATAAAATGAGGACTTTTCATTTTTCCTAACTCTTGTGTTCTTTTAATGGTTTTTAACCCAAGAGACTTTTGGTTTTCCATAACTTGAGGACAAGTTATGGACTCCATTAAAACACATTATGATCATGAATTAATCTACCACATAGGTTACAAATAATTCCTATGATCATCTAAACATCATAAGAACAAGAATATGAATATGAACACTTTCAAGAATCAAAATCACATTTAATCTTTGTAATTTTGATAACTAGTTGTTGTAAATGAGTTAGAAAAGACATTACACCTTCTAAAATAAGTTTTCAAGTACCAAAACATTTTAGGGTAATGATTCTAATCCATTTCCAGCAACTTAAGTCGAAATTCTGCACTCTGTCGACCCTACTCGCCGAGTGCATAAACCTACTCGCCGAGTAGGTTGAAGATACACATGAACTCGACGAGTCCTCCCCATGGACTCGCCGAGTCCATCAGTCAGACAGCAGAATTTTCGACTTTCTTCAACTTTTAAGCACAAATAACAAACAAACAAGCCTAGGCTCTGATACCACTGATGGGTTTTGAGCATTCTAACACTTCCTAAGTGTACATGCAACCCTAATAACCTTGGATCTATGTTTGTCTAATTATCATGCAAAGTTGAATTCGAAGGTTATATTCCTATCTAGCATACATGGGGAACAATTTTAACTTGAATCATAGATAGAATAACTTACCTTGTTGTTGCTTGTGTTCCTTGAAACCTTGTGAGCCTAGCACCCCAAGTGTGATGCCTCAAATGCTTCACACAACACCAAATGCTCTTGGAAAGACTCTTGAGATAACACACACTTGGTGGAGAATATGATCCTTATATAGTGTTGACACATCTAGGGTTACACCATGTAAACCCTAATGTGTCATGACTCTTCATTTCCATAACCCATGGGTTTGTAACTCCCATGGAGCATCCTATGGGTAGAACCCAACTTGATAATCCATGGAGCCACTTAGCCCACTATACAAGATATGGATGATTTACATAATCAACCCTTATATTTAATTAGTTATCCTTTGATCACTTAATTAATTCCAAATTAATTCTTTGATCAACTAATTAAATAATATTATTAATATATTAGAACTTATAATATATTAATAATCTCCAAGTGTTATTTCTCTCATTTAGTCTATCCAATTGCATGGTGCCATGCAACCCAAATGGACCATGTCGGGTCGGGTCAAGTACAAGCCCGAAATAGTTATGGACTTAGACACCTTATCCAACAGGTTCTTCACCGTTACCTTATTCAACTCCCGATAATCTATACACATACGATGCGACCCATCCTTCTTCCTCACAAACAGGATCGGCGCCCCCCAAGGCGCACTGCTCGGCTGAATGAAACCCTTGTCTAGCAGCTCCTGCAGCTGCGTAGACAACTCCTGCATCTTAGGGGGAGCTAGGCGATACGGTGCCTTGGCTATCGGAGCCGCACCAGGAATCAGGTCGATCCTAAACTCAACCTGCCTCTCAGGAGGTATCCCCGGTAAATCCTCGGGAAATACATCCGGGAAGTCTCGCACTATAGGAACATCATCAACTGTCGTCTTGCCCTTCTCCCGGGCATCCAAGACATAAGCTACATAACCAGCGCAACCCTGCTGAAAATAGTGCCTCGCCCTTGCGGCGGAACAAAAGGTCGGTCTGCGTTGTGGCCTCTCGCCCTGAATCACTAACTCTCCCCCACTGGGAGTGCGAACCCTCACTAGCTGAAGCTCACAATCAATCACCGCCCCATTGGGGCTTAGCCAATCCATGCCCACAATAACCTTATTCCCTCGCAGGGGAATAGGAACCAGGTCCACCGAAAACTGCTCATCAAACAACTGAAGAGAACACCCTCTATGCACTCTGCCGACCCTCACGGTCCTATCATCTGCTATCTCAACCTCTAATGGACAATCCAGCTCCCCTGGAGCTCTACTAAATCTCTTGCTAAGCGCAAGCGATACGAATGATCGGGTAGCCCCCGAATCGAATAATACCATAGCAGAAATGTCGTTCATAGAGAACGACCCTAAATAAAACATACAATCATAAGCAATAATCAATCAATAATAATAAAGAGATGAAGGGAAGATACATACCCGTCACCACATCAGGGGCAGGTGCAGCCACCTTCCCTACTGCGGCTAAGCTCGGACACTGGGATATTTTATGTCCCCTCTGATTGCACTGAAAGCAAATCAGATCTGATGCTGCAACGGCAGTAGCAGGGTCGTACAATCCCTGCTCAAATGCCCAATCCGACTGCACTTGTAGCAGCCGGAACTCCCTGCCTTGCACACCCCATCGTTCATCTTCCCACACCTGCCACATCGACCGTGCTTCGGCTGACTCCTGGACCTGTGATCTGAAACCTTGGGCTTTTTGCCCGAACTGCCTGTACCCGAAACCGCCTCCAGTTTCCTCTTCTTCTCCATCTCGAGATCAATCTCCCTCTCCCGAGCCCTGGTAATCATGTCATCCAGCGTTTTACCGCTAGACCGGCTCACAAACTGGTGGATATCGCTCCACAACATCTCATGATAACGGGCCTTCTTCATCTCGTCATCGGCTGCATATTGAGGAACGAGAAGGGCCCTCTCCCTGAACTTGGCGGTGATCTCCACCACTATCTCTATAGTCTGGGTAAGCACCTGAAACTCTCTAGCTAGCTGCTGCACCTCAATGACCGATGCAAACTCCACCCTGAACCTGGTAGAGAAGTCAACC
Organism: Lactuca serriola; assembly: GCF_051521515.1. NCBI lineage: Eukaryota > Viridiplantae > Streptophyta > Magnoliopsida > Asterales > Asteraceae > Lactuca > Lactuca serriola. The sequence goes on along the minus strand of NC_136415.1, from coordinate 337,475,744 downwards.
CAAGTCATGGCATCCAATGCTGTATCATCACCGATGGTATGTCCGACCTCCTTCCACCAATCCCGTGCCCTGTCCTTCAGAAGACAGGACGCCAATCTAACCTTGTCCCCCTCGGGACACCTGCTGGTGTGGAAAGCGTTGGCCACATCCGCCAACCATCTAGTACTCGCTATGGGGTCCCGCGCCCCATGATAGTCCGGAGCTCCACATGCCCTGAACTCCCTGAATGTAAGGGTGCACAACCCCATCATGGCCACCACCTCGACACGGAAGGTGCCCAATCTCTCATCCATCAGCTCTAGGATACCCTCCTTGATCGAACCGAAGATCACAGGAGTCTGCTCTATAATGATACGATTAATCTCTGAAGAAAGAAACTCTCGGGTCTGCTTATCCATACGCTCGTCCCCCAAGCCTGAACCTGATCCCTCCCCGGCACCTCCACTGTCGGCTGCTGGTCTCGAACGCAAAACCACCATTCTGAAACACATCACAACGACATCAGAAAACTGAAATATCTCGAGGGATCATTGATGCTACAACTAGCTTCCTGGTCTTGTCTCGGCCTTCCTTGATTCGAGTACGGATCCTCTGCTTTCAGTAGTACGGGCCCATACTACCTTCCACATCTATCCGTACTTTCCTCAGGAACTGCCTTGACTCCACCAAATCACTTCTACTACTACTGATCTCTGCTACTCTCATCCTAGGCTTGCCCTAGGGAAATCTCTGACTCCACTCAACCAGTCCTCAGCTGCTGAAGGCCTCCTTGTAATGCCAATTAGCCACCACCTGAATACCATCACATGTGACGAGGCTCAGATAATCCTTCAAGTAAAAGACTCATCCCTACAACGGTTGGACTCAGACAAGAGCTACGCAATAGGGCCAATTCCAGCACTCTGAGATTATTCAACCCTGATCACATGTGGTGTGACGTATTCACCTAATGGCTAACTCCCATCACTCAGAGTCCCACAAAGCACAAAGCAAGCCGCATTCGAACACAAGAACTACTCAAGCAATCCTATCCCCATAACAAGGAAATTGTACTAGCATACAATGCTAAGCTCATACTATCAGGCATAACCTAAACAGGCTATCCTACTGCTGTCTACTCAATACTAGCATGCAATACTCATAAAGCTATAACACATAAAGCAGGCACATAAGGCATGCTCCTAGATCCTTAGTCCTATACTAGCATGCTGTTCTAATGAAACTGAAACTGAACAAATAACTTGTATGGGTAATTTGGGAGTACTTACTTGAGCTCGGCTGATCGCATGCACCACACCCTTATATCGTTTAAAAAAATTTCCTTTCTTTCTAAGTGCTTTTAAAATTCTTTTAGAAAACATTTTTCTTTTTAAAAACCTTTTATTTTTCCTTAGTTTGAGTTCAGATACACCCGGAAGTGTATCCGAATCCCTCAAACCAAGTCTCTGATACCAACTTGAAACGACCCAAAAATTTCATTTTTCAATATAACCAAAAACCATAAATCTGAGTATCATATCATAAAACCACACACTATGTTTCCCAACCATAATAAAAATACTGTGACGAAGACTGTATCATAACTGAAACATATCATAATCAAGAAACTGAATCAACTCCCAGGATAAAAACTGAAGCTGTGGTGTGTGCGATGCCATCATCCCGAGCTCTTCCCTTTGCTTGCGGAAATACCTGAAATCAAAACTAAAATTATAAGCACGAAGCTTAGTGAGCTCCCCCAAAATACCACATACCATGCAATAACATATAAAGCACATACTAGGACCTTGTCCCCTCCATCAGACCGAAGTCCGAAGCTGACTAACTGGGACCTTGTCCCCTCCATCGGACCGAAGTCCGAAGCTAACTGACTGGGACCTTGTCCCCTCCATCGGACCGATGTCTGAAGCTGACTGATTGGGACCTTGTCCCCTCCATCGGACCGAAGTCCGAAGCTGACTGTCTGGGACCTTGTCCCCTCCATCGGACCGAAGTCCAAAGCTAACTGACTGGGACCTTGTCCCCTACATCGGACCGGAGTCCGAAGCAAACTGACTGAACATAGCATAGCATAACATGTCAACTAGCATAAACACATACATCTTGTCCGACCCACGGAGGCGTCAAACATACTAACTACTGTATTGGACCGGAGTCCTGAAACTACTGCTAACTGAACTGGTCGGCATTGTGGCCTTAGACCCTGTTCCTACTGGAAGAAAACTCACCTCGCGAACTGGCTGCTGTGTGTATGGCTCTGGAAGCTAACTGCTGCTGCTCCGGTATCTCCCCGGCTACAAATCCATAACACACTCAATCAAATGCTAATCACTGCACTGGGGTAAAATGACTCTTTTACCCTTGGTCAAACTCAACTCTCCTGATCAAAGTCAACCCACAGTTGACCTGACTCGCCGAGTTGGGCCGCCAACTCGCCGAGTCCCTATTCTCACTTCTCAACCCTACTCGCTACTACTCGTCGAGTATGGCATCAACTCGACGAGTTCCCTTTCGAATCTAAAACTTCAGGCAATCTGCATCCGACTCGCCGAGTCGTATGAACAACTCAACGAGTTGTTCTTCGGGCTAAGAAGATTGCCTTGGACTCGCCGAGTTGTATGAACAACTCGCCGAGTCCCTCCATTACTGAGTCTTACCTCAAACTCGCTGAGTCCACTCTACCACTCACTGGTCCCACTCGGCATCACTCAATAAGGGAAAAATCGGGGACTCGCGACTCGACTCGCCGAGTCGCTTGCATGCAGCAACTCAAAACTCGATTCTGCTTGAATCCAGTGTATGAAACATATAGATCTGGACTCCCTTAACTCGATTAGCACGTAAAGATTCTATCTTTACGTGCCCATATGCATCCATGAAGATAAAATAGCTCAAAAAGCATAATAAAGGCTAGATCTAGGGTTTTCATGCAAAGTATCTTCAAAAAGGCAATAGATCCGGGCTCTACAACTCCTAAATGAAGAGATCTAAGGATATCTCGATCTACTAAGGCATCCATACAATCATAAGGCTTGATAAAGGCATCAAACTATTACTAGAAGAGTTCTAATGGAAATTTGAAGCATAAAAGGGGAGGAAATCCGAAGAATACCTCAATGGATTCTGATTTTCCCTTGAATCTTTTCTCTACACTTCTTCCCCTTGCTCCTTTCTTCTTCTTCTTCTTCAAGCCTTCAAAATATCACACAAGAACACTTAAATCACTCAAGAATGGATTAGGGTTTTCTCACAGCTCTCTAAGGGTGAAGGAGGCGAGATTGGGGGCTATAAGGTGGTTTAAATAGTGAGCAACCTGGGGATTTAGGGTTTCTTCTAGGCAGGCAGACTCGCCGAGTCCCGAATATGGACTCGCCGACTAACACGGGCTCGAATTCCCGTCCCTACTCGGCGAGTTAGGCTATGAACTCGCCGAGTCCCTCTTGCAACCTTCTAAATAAATACTATGGAATCATCATACCGGAGATGGGTCGTTACAATGGACACGCTTCCATATTTTCCATATGACAACTCATTCTTAATAGAATCTTATCTATTTGTAATGATGTTGATATGGTCCATCCAATATGAGAACATTTCCATATCTTCCAATACTATACTTCCAACTACTCACAAGCGACCAATCCTTGTTGAACTTTGGATTGTCCTTTGATAGTTGTTTAATTATTTTTAGTCAAAACCGATTCTAGTCCCTTTTCCCTCTAAATGCGCTAGACATTTTGAAAATTTTAGAATGGTCAAACATTAAAGCATTTGCAATCGATCCTATACCCGAAGCGTATGGGACACGACGCATAATGTTTTATTTGCTATGTTCTCAAAATTCGAATTGTGAAGAGGAATGCCGTAATCATAATCAAAATTTTAAGAACACACCATGTATCCTTGACTAATTTTATTAACATTTCTCAACCTAATCCTTTAGATTTGAAATGAAGCATAATATTCTCTCCCTTAATTATAGCAAAACAACTATTCCATCCTTACAACTTTGCAAAGAATGACTCTTGTTTTCTGTAATTAATATTGCCAACTTTGCAATACTTTCTTTAATAATCATACAATCATAACATTTATGCTCCTACTATCATGATGATTATTATAAAACATAACACTTATGCTCCCACTAGCTTCGACATGTATTCATAAACATCTTAACTTTCAGAAAAACAATGCTTATTGAATTTCTTAAGTTCATGTTTCTGATACTTGGTGCTTTGATAATCTTTTATCAAGGCTTCTTGAACTTATACACCTTTGTCTTAGATAGTTCATATGTGTGTGTAAACAATTGCCAAACCTCACAATTCAAATTATGGAAAGGGATACCGTAACCATAATCGAATTCGAGAATGCAATTTTACAATCACTATCTTCTTAAAATCTTTCTTAGTGAAAGCATTTCCTCACAATCATTTTCATGAAGGAGGAAATCTTGTGACACTTAGATTTAAACGTGTATGTGTTCCTATCCATGTGAATTTGTTAAAACTAATGTTTACGACAAATTCAAGCAGTTAAGCAGCTCACCTTTTCTTATCAATGTACTTTCCATTGATCAAGGTTATTGCCTTATATGCATTCAAATGAGAACTCATAGGACTCACATGCATCATTAACTCGATTGGATCGGCATAGAAACAAAATAATGTCAACACGATAGGTTGTAAACCTCAACTCGTGTGCTAGTGATGATCGATAAACACGTCATCGTCGGGTACGGTGGGCATACCCAAGGTTACGCCGGGCGTAATCGGTCCAGACCCAAAACCCTAATTTGAGTTGTTGGCTATAAATGAAATGAGATGGCTTGGTTCCTCAGCTACCATCCTTCACAAAGAAACCCTAAGAGAGTTGTTCCTTCGTTCATAGCTTGTTTGTGAGCATTCTAAGCTTTGAGGTGACATTTCAAGGTAGCAAAAGGAAAGAGGAGTCCATTATGGAGGCTAGAAGTTTGTGTGCAAGTGTAGATCCATGATAAGCAAAGGTTGGAGCTTCTTCCTAAGGTAAAAAGTTCAGATCTTGCTTTGTAGTTCTTATGGCATGCTTCATGGACCAATTTCTAGGGTTTTGGTCCCAAAGATGGAGACTTTATGAGCAAGTAGTCTCCATTGGCTTAGATATACCATATTCCAGGTCCATTTGAGTTGTATGTTCATAAAAATGTGATCTTGGATGTATATATTTAGCCATGCATGAGATCTAGGTCTTTGGAGGTGCAAAGGAAGGTGTTAGAGGGTGTAGGAGCCTTTACAGCCATGCCAAGGCTTAAAGGTTCCGACTTTATGGATTAGGAGGCTTAAAGAGAGCCAGATCTAGAAGTTGAAGGAGTGTCTTAACCATTTAAGACAAGAAATATGGTATGGCTGAATTTGGGATTTACGTTGGGCGTAACTCCCAGTGCGCGTAGCGTAAGGGGTTGCGACCCCCGATTGTGACTCATTGATGTACGCCCCACGTACAGAAGCTGGTACGCCCCGCATATTGTGGTCAGTTGACTTTCGTTGACTTTTGGGGTATGGTCAATATAAGTCAAGGAAGGGTAAAATGGTCTTTTACCTCTCTGTGCAATAATGATAAGGGTGTAGCCTAGTCTTGAAAGTCTATATTAATTAGAATGATATTTCGTTATGCTTAGGCGGGGTTGGGTCTTCGTTTCGAGATTCGGAGATAGCAAGCACGTGAGATTCTAGACTTCCTGCGAGGTGAGTTTTCTCACTATACTGTACCCGGAAGGGTATTTACGTGTGACCGAGAGGTCGGATATGTTATGAGTTGTATGCATTGAACATGATAAGTTAACCATTTGTATGTGTTGTGTATGTTATGCTTGATATGGACCGGAAGGCATTATGTTATGGGCCGGAAGGCATTTTATGTTATGGGCTCGAAGGCATTGTGTTGTTGACCGGAAGGTCGACGCGGGTGGGATTGGAAGGTTTCCCGGGTCGGGACGAAAGTCCCCTGAGACACATGGACTAGAAGGTCATGGTCTGGAAAGACGTATGTGGGTAAGCAGTATTTTGGGGAACTCACTAAGCATTTATGCTTACAGTTGTTGTGTATGTGTTTCAGGTACTAGCGAGGACTGTGGGAAGGCGCCGACATGATCTGTACACACTGATGGAGGATTTATGATCTTGGGATTTATATGATTTGTATTCTGATATGATACATTGGATCTTTATGACTTGTTTTGGATGAAAACATGTTTCTAAGAAATGAAAATTTTGTTTTGAAAATTTACGTTGTTACAAGTTGGTATCAGAGCCTTGGTTTGAGGGATTCGAGTATACCTTCGAGCATAACTGAACTCAAACCGAGGATTTGAGAAATTTGTTCAAAAAAAAATAAAGGCATAAAATTTGATAAGGGATTTCGTGATAACCAAGGATGAAGCAGTGTGTACGGTCAGCCAGCGCCCGAACGGTAAAATCCCCAACATACCCTTACAATATGTGTTATGAGAAATGTTATGATATGTTATGCATGCTAGAGTAGACTAGGTATTCATATTAGGACTAGAGTGGCCTGATTTGTGATGCCTTAGTCTAAGGGAAACCTGCTGCTATGACATGCTTTGAGAGTGAGTAGGTAGCCAGTGCTTAGCAAGAATAGACTACTCGTGATCCGGGGTCCAAGGAGAAGGACTTGGGGTGAATGCTGATGCGGTGTAGTCAGTAGTATAGGGCCCGTACTACTGAAGACACCAGATCAGTGGGCAGTCCAAGTAATAATCCTTTGGGTATTAGAGGTCGAGTAGGGTTGTGTTATCGAGTGCGAGTATGCTCGATTGGGTCTCTAATATTTTTACGTTGTATTTCAGAGGCATCATGGTTAGGACACGCCATAGACTTGGGACAAGCGGTGTGAGTGACGAGGAGCTTCGTCAGATGATCCACGATGAGGTGGTTGTAGCAATCTGGGTCGAGATTCCGGAGATGTTTGGGTCTATCAACACCACGCTGTTGGAGACTTTTGATGAGCGGTACGCCGCGGTGACTGAGGCTGCGGCCACTGCAGCTACAGTAGCTGTGGCTGCTGCCAGACCTCAGGGAGGTGACTCGTTGTTGTTCTGGGAGTTCAGCAACACGAAGCCACCCGAGTTTGATGGGACGCAGGACCCAATCGCTGCGATGCGATGGATTGCTGACATTGAGGGATGCTTCTACACATGTTCATGTCCGGAGCATCTGGGGGTGCGGTTCTCTTTGAACCAGCTCCGCCTGGGAGTGAAGGATTGGTGGAAGTTCGTGACGGAGAACTTCACTCTTGAGGAGATTTCAGTGGTCACTTGGGAAAAATTCACCACCGTGTTCAGAGATGAGTATGTTCCCCCGGTGGAGAGGGAACGACTGGTTCAGGAGTTCTTGACCCTTAAGCAGGGTAATGATTCAGTTGCTTTGGTCACCCGGAAGTTTCATGAGAGTGCGATGTTCTGCCCTGAGCAGGTGTCCACTGAGCAGGCATAGATGAGCCGATATTTGGGTATACTGAGGAGAGACATTTGGGAGTTCGTATCGAACTCGACATATCGGACATTTATTGAGCTCCAGGCAAATGCCTGCAAGAGGGAGATCGAGTTGGAGACTCAGGCCAGGGAGGAGGCCGAGTCTCAGTGGGTGGATTGGCAGACGGCTCAGTCCCAGCCGGCAGCCAAGCGGACCAAGTCCGTTGATTCGAGGACAGGAGGTCAGAAGGGTCGCACTTGCGGAAAGTCCGTTGATTCGAGGACAGGAGGTCAGAAGGTTCAGTTGACTACAAAGGAGGTCTGCGCGGCGCCCGATGTCATGGCTGGTATGTATTATTTCGTGTATTTTTTTACGCTGAGATGTTGTGCTTATTTTATGATATGCGTAGGTACTTTTCTTGTGAATTTTGTACATGCCTTGGTATTATTTGACTCGGGTGCGAGTCTGTCTTTTGTATCTCTGGCTTTTAGTCAGCACCTCGGTATTGATCGAGAAGTGAGGAGTCGACCTCTGAGGGTTTCCATACCTGATGAGAAAGCGGTATATGCCACCGACGTGATTCGAGGATGTGTGCTCGAGATTTTTGGTGTCAATTTCCCTATAGACCTAGTTCCTATCGCTATGGGAGATGTATGTGTCATCGTGGGCATGGACTGGTTGAGTAAGTTTGGAGCAGTCATTGACTGCGAGAAACAGCTGGTGACTATGCGAGACCCTAGTGGGGGAGTGCTTACTGTGTATGGCGAGGGGACCCGGTGTGGGTCAGCATTTTGTTCGGCTGCGAGGGCGAGGCAGAGTTTGCAGCAGGGCTGCAGTGGATTCATAGCCTATGTGATGGACGCACGAGTGGCCACTGGGAGGCCAAGTTCGGTTGACAAGGTTCCGGTAGTGTGCGAGTTCCCGGATGTTTTTACCGAGGAACTGCCGAGCGTGCCTCCGGAAAGACAAGTGGAGTTCCGTATTGATTTGATTCCAGGAGCAGCACCTATCGCCAAGGCGCCTTATCGCCTCGTGCCGCCAGAGATGCAGGAGTTATCCTCGCTGCTTCAGGAGCTGTTGGGGAAGGGTTTATTCGACCGAGTAGCTCGCCTTGGGAAGCACCGATCCTTTTTGTCAAGAAGAAAGATGGTTCACACCGGATGTGTATTGATTACCGGGAGTTGAACAAGTTGACGGTCAAGAACCGATATCCGTTACCTAGGATCGATGATATGTTCGATCAGTTGCAGGGGGCAGCTTGGTTCTCCAAGATAGACTTGAGGTCGGGTTATCATCAGATGAGGGTTCGGGATGAAGATATCCAGAAGACTGCATTCAGAACTCATTATGGACATTACGAGTTTGTGGTGATGCCTTTTGGGCTCACCAATGCCCCAGCTGCGTTCATGGATCTCATGAACAGGGTGTGCAGGCCGATGCTGGATCGGTCGGTGATCATATTCATTGATGATATTTTGGTATATTCGAGGTCTAGAGAGCAACATGAGGAGCATTTGAGGGAGATCCTAAGAGTTCTGAGATCAGAGAGGTTGTATGCCAAATTCTCCAAGTGTGATTTCTGGTTATGTGAGGTCCAGTTCCTAGGACATCTTGTTAACCGGAAAGGGATATTGGTCGATCCGGCCAAGGTTGAGGCAGTGCTGAGATGGGAGGTGCCGAGATCACCCACTGAGATTAGGAGTTTTCTGGGATTGGCCGGCTATTGTCGGAGGTTTATCAAGGATTTCTCCAAGATCGTCATGCCACTTACCAAGATGACCTGGAAGGGTGTTGCACTTTCTTGGGGTCCGGAGCAGCAGTCCTCATTTGAGACCCTTCATCAGAAGTTGTGCAAGGCCCCGGTGCTCGCACTCCCGGAAGGGATGGAGGACTTTGTGGTGTATTGTGATGCATCCATATCTGGGTTAGGGGCAGTGCTTATGCAGAGGGGGCACGTTATAGTGTATGCATCGAGGCAGCTGAAGCCTCATGAGTCGAGATATCCCACCCAAGATCTGGAGTTAGGGGCTGTGGTGTTTGCCCTCAAAATCTGGCGACACTATCGATATGGGGTTCGGTGTACCATATACACGGACCACAAGAGAATGAAGTACTTGATGGATCAGCCAAACCTGAATATGCGCCAGAGGAGATGGTTGGATGTGGTCAAGGATTATGATTGCGAGATCCTGTACCACCCGGGCAAGGCTAATGTCGTAGCCAATGCTTTGAACCGTACGTCGGAGAGGGCCCCGATCCGAGACGTTTGTATGTGGTTGATGGTGATGAATCCGGTATTGGACACCATCCGAGGGGCCCAGTCGGAGTTCGTTACTGATAGTCGGGGACTTATGACATTTCAGGGTCGGATTTGGGTACCGTTTTTGGGCGGGACGCGTACCATTTTGATGGAGGAGGCACATCGATCAAAGTTCTCAATCCATCCCGGGGCTACTAAGATGTATTCGGACCTTAAGAAGGAGTATTGGTGGCCCTGTATGAAGAGGGATGTTGCATGGTTCGTCGAGAGGTGCCTAACTTGTCGCCAAGTTAAGGCCGAGCACTAGCGTTGAAACGACCCAAAAATACGACCCAAAGTTTTCAATTTTTATTATAACAAAACCATGAAACTGAGTATCACATAATAAAACCATACGTTGCGTGTTCAAAAACCATAATAAAATACAGTGAGAAAAACTGTAACACAACTGAATCCAAACATATCAAGAAAACTGAATCAACTCCCAGGACAAAACTGAAGTTGCGGTGTGTGCGAAGCCATCATCCCGAGCGCTTCCCCTTGCTTGCGGAAGTACCTGAAACCAAAACTGAAACCGTAAGCACGAAGCTTAGTGAGCACCCCCAAACTACCACATACCATAAAATACATAAAAAGCACATACTGGGCCTTGCCCACTGACTGGGACCCCGTCCCCTGCATCGGACCGAAGTCCGAACTAAGTGTCTGGGACCCCATCCCTTGCATCAGACCGAAGTCCGAAAACTGACTGGGACCCCGACCCCTACATCGGACCGAAGTTAGAAACTGACTGGGACCCCGTCCCCTACATCGGACCGAAGTCCGAGACTGACTGGGACCCCGTCCCCTACATCGGACCGATGTCCGAAACTGATTGGGACCCCGTCCCCTACATCGGACCGAAGTCCGAAACTGACTGGGACCCCGTCCCCTACAACGGACCGAAGTCCGGGCTAACTGGGGCCTTGCCCCCTGCATCGGACCGAAGTCCAGACTAATTGGGACCTTGTCCCCTACATCGGACCGAAGTCCAGGCTAACTGAACAGAACATAGCATAAACATATCAACTAGCATGAACACACATATACTGCATACTACATCGGGCCTTGGCCCGAAACAGATAACACATAATTCATGTCTGAGCCATGAAGGCATCAAACATACTAAATACTGCATCAGATCAAAATCCGGAAACTGCTACTAGCTAAACGGGTCGGCATTGTGGCCTTAGACCCGTTCCTACTGGAAGGAAACTCACCTGAGACTGCTGGACTGATGCTGCTAATCCTTTTGACTTCTACCTGACCTCTGACTCCGAACTGCTGCTCCACTAGCTCCTCGAGCTACCAATGTCAATATAACACTTATTCCAACTGTCCTCCAAAGGTCAACTAGGTCAACTCTAGTCAAGGTTAAACTCCTGGTCAAAGTCAACCTTTCAGGTCAACCCTACTCACCGAGTCCACCTAATAACTTGCCGAGTTCATATGCTCAGGGTCTTTCTATTCGCGACTCGACTCGCCGAGTCAGTCCATGACTCGACGAGTCAACTATTCCCGAGTCCTAACCTGCCCAACTCGCTGAGTCTCCACCCGAATCACTGATTCGAGTTTCAACTCGAAGGGTTTGGGGTTTCGCGACCTGACTCGCCGAGTCCAAGAATAGACTCGCCGAGCCCAAGGCAATCTTCAACCAACTCGTCGAGTTGTTCTTCCAACTCGCCGAGTTCATGCCTAACTTCATCCGACTCGACGAGCTGTTCATCCCACTCGTCAAGTTCCTCCTCATCTTGAAGCTACTCGCCGAGTCCACTCGAAGGACTCGCCGAGTCTAGTCAGTCCTTAATCCATGCAGTAGCTTCTCGAGCCAAACAGGGCTTCCAACTCATAGATCCATACTTCTAAGGCCTATGCCCCACGTAAAGTGGCAAACTTTACGTGTAGATCAAGAGATCTAGGCTTAAAACAATCCAAACTAGGGTTTAAGACAAAGAGGTTTCACTATCAACCCAAGAACAGATGCTTTATGACTTTCTAGGCCAAGATACACTCAGATCTGAAGTAGCAACTTCAGATCTAGGCTTCTAACTCGAAATAGTTCTTAAGCATGGTATAAAATCCCCAAATCACATAGCCAAGGTTGATCTATTAAACAAAAGAGGGAAGGTAACGATTTATTACCTTTAAATGCTCAGAAATGTTCCACCAACTCTGGATCCAAGGCCCCCTTCTTGCTCCACAAAGACTAACTTCTCTCTCAAGCTCCAAAAGCTTCACTAAGGGTAGATCTTGCTCCAAAACGATTATGGCGGCTAGGGTTTAGTGTTATGTGCTAGAGAGGCAGTAAAGGAACCCTAGGGGAGAGAATGAGACGTTTAAATAAGCTCCAAGTCCCGGATTTAGGGTTTTCCTTGCTCAGACCAGACTCGCCGAGTCACCTTGGCCGACTCGCCAAGTCAGTCGCTTATACCTCAACCCGGATCCCGTTCGGACTCGCTGAGTTCCTCCATGGACTCGCCGAGTCTCCCCTTAAAATTGGGGTTTTCTTCCTTTTCTTGGATTTCCAAACTTTGGGTGTTAGAATTCTCCCCCACTTAAACTAAACTTTGTCCTCGAAGTTTGCTATGACCAACTGTCCTGTGAACTTCCTCCAACTCTCTGCCTGGGAAATCTAACACCCCCTTTTGCCCATCACTCCAGCCACTTACAGTGCTGGTCACTACTGTTGGTACATACTGAATCCTTCTCTACTGTTGGACTTGGGTTAGTTAGTCCATGTGTCACTCTCACGTTGCTTACCAATTGATTCTTACCATCTTTCATATCTTTATAAACTTATAGCTGAAAGATGCCTCCTCGCAAATCTCCTAGGAATAGGAATAATCCTGTACCTCCACCGCCTCCACCACCTCCGGTCATCAATACTGCAGCCCTAAATGCTGCCGTAGCTGCAGCAGTGGCAACTGCCATGGCTCAGTATCACTCATCAGATGCCAGCAGAGGTGGAACCCCTGTGGAATCTATTCCGATCGAAATCCCTGTGCGCTCAAGAGAGTGCTCCTACAAGGATTTCACAAACTGCAAGCCGAAGCCTTTCTATGGCACCGGCGGAGTCATTGCCCTCTCGCAATGGTTCGAGAAGACTGAATCAGTCTTCGAAATCTGTTCATGCCCTGCTGCGTGCAAGGTGAAATATGCCGCATGCACCTTTGAGGGTAAAGCCCTAACGTGGTGGAACGGCCATGTCAAAGCCCTAACTCTCGTCGTGGCTAACGACATAGGCTGGGAAACGATGAAGGACCTCATGACTGAGGAATACTGCCTGAGGGGAGAAGTCTAGAAGTTAGAACATGAACTCTGGAACCTGACCATGAAGGGCACCAATGCAATTGCCTACACTGCCCGATTTAGCGAACTGGTGGCCCTATGCCCCAATATGGTTCCCACTGAAGGGAAAAAGATCGAACGGTACGTATGGGGGCTAATGCCTCCGTACCAGGGGAATATCTTAGCATCGAACCCCGCTACCTTCGACAGTGCCAAGCGTTTGGCACAAATACTCATTGACCATGGAGTCAAAACCCCTGCAACCACAACCACCCTAGCCATCCCAGAACCCTCCACACCCGCTGGCACCAAGCGGAAGTTTTGGGATGAGAAGAAGAAGCAGCGAGCTGCAAAGAAACAACAAATCGTGGCAGTGCATGCTGCGGTAACCCCTACTGTAGCTACTGCTCCGGTGAGTCGGTATGTTGGAAGTTTACCCAAGTGCAACAAATGCAACTACCACCACAACGGCGCCTGCCGTGAAATGCAGTGTTCTAACTGCAATAGAAAAGGACACACCGTCCATTTCTGTAAGTTCCCGGCCCAACCGATCTCCCAAGTTCCTGGCTCAGGCGCGAGCCCAACTTGCTATGGATGTGGCGAAGCAGGCCACATTAAAAGGGACTGCCCCAAAGCGAGGAATGCTGGAGGAGCATGGAGGGTACTAGCAATAGGCCACAGGGAAGCAGTAGCTGACCCGACAGTGGTGACTGGTACGTTCCTCCTTGATAACTCCTATGCATGCATTCTGTTCGATAGTGGAGCGGAGCGAAGCTTCGTAAACCACAAATTTGCTCGCATGCTTAAGCAACAACCACACGCACTTAATGAACAATTCACAGTAGAAATGGCCAATGGGAAAACTGAAAGTACTAAGAGCATATACTTAGGTTGTCTCCTAACCTTAGATAACCATTCATTCCCAATCGACCTTATGCTGGTCTCAATAATAAGTTTCGAGGTTATTATCGGCATGGATTGGTTAAGTCTTCATCGTGCCGACATCATGTGCTACGAGAAAGCAGTCCGTCTAAACCTACCGTCTAATGAAACTCTTATAGTCTACGGCGACAAACCTGGTGCGAGTCTTCGCATTATATCTAGTATTCAAGCACAAAAATATCTGCGCAAAGAATACCACACCTTCCTTGCTCACGTTGTCGACACGAACCTAGAAACGAAAGAACTAAAGAACATCCCAGTAGTGAGCGACTTCCCCGACATTTTCCCAGAAGAACTACCCGGGTTACCTTCGCAACGACAAGTCGAGTTCAGAATCGACTTAGTCCCAGGAGCTACCCCAGTAGCCAAGTCGCCCTACCGTTTAGCACCAGCCGAGATGCAGGAACTCTCTGGTCAACTTAACGAACTGCTCAGCAAGGGCTTTATAAGACCAAGCTTCTCACCTTGGGGAGCACCGGTCTTGTTCGTTAAGAAGAAAGACGGATCATTCCATATGTGTATTGACTACAGAGAACTCAACAAATTGACGATCAAGAATCGTTACCCTCTGCCACGCATAGATGATCTATTCGACAAACTGCAAGGGGCGAACTATTTTTCTAAGATTGATCTGAGATCCGGATATCACCACTTACGAGTCCTAGAGGAGGATGTGCCGAAGACAGCCTTCCGAACTCGTTACGGACACTACGAGTTCGTGGTGATGCCATTCGGATTGACCAATGCGCCCGCAGTCTTCATGGATCTGATGAATAGAGTATGCCGACCTTACTTGGATCAGTTCGTCATCGTTTTCATTGACGACATCCTGATCTACTCTAGAAGTAAGAAAGAGCATGGCGATCACCTGCGACAAGTTCTAGAGACATTACGAAAGGAGAAACTTTATGCGAAGTTCTCGAAGTGTGAATTTTGGATCCGAAGAGTCGAATTCTTAGGACACGTGGTAAGTGAGGAAGGAATCCACGTGGACCCATCCAAAATAAAAGCCATTGAGAACTGGTCAGCGCCGAAGACGCCTACATATATTCGTCAATTTCTAGGTCTCGCTGGCTACTACCGCAGGTTCATTCAGAACTTCTCCCGAATAGCGAAACCTCTTACAACCCTGACCCAGAAAGGCGTGGCCTTTGACTGGGAAGAGAAACAAGAAAGAGCGTTCCAAACGCTCAAACGAGCCTTGTGCACCGCGCCAATACTATCCCTTCCCGAAGGGATAGAAGACTTCATAGTCTATTGCGATGCATCAAATCAAGGACTCGGATGTGTTCTGATGTAGCGAGGTAAGGTCATCGCCTACACCTTGACACAGTTGAAGACACACGAGGTTAACTACACGACCCACGATCTTGAACTAGGAGAAGTAGTGTTTGCTCTGAAGATCTGGAGACATTACTTGTATGGGACGAAGAGCACTATCTTTACCGACCACAAGAGTTTACAACATATTTTCGATCAGAAGGAGCTCAACATGAGACAACGACGGTGGGTCGAGCTACTCAGTGATTACGAATGCGATATTCGTTATCATCCGGGTAAAGCCAACGTAGTAGCAGACGCCCTAAGTCGGAAGGAATATTCTGGTCGCAAAGTCAAGTCATTATCGATAACCATCCATTCACACCTGACTAAGAAAATTCAGGCGACTCAACTTGAGGCTATGAAACCTAAAAATGTGTCGAGTGAATCCCTTAGAGGAATGGACAAGAATTTAGAAGCCAAGGGTGACGGAGCTTTGTATTTCATGAACCGGATCTGGACACCGAAATATGGTGGTTTCCGAGACTTGGTCATGACCGAGGCACACAACACTCGGTATTCCGTCCACCCAAGTTCAGATAAGATGTATCTGGATCTTAAAAAGCTATACTGGTGGCCTAATATGAAAGCAGAGGTTGCTACCTTCGTAAGTAAATGCCTTACATGCGCAAAGGTTAAGGTCGAGTACCAGAAGCCCTCTGGTTTATTACAACAACCAGAGATCCCAGAATGGAAGTGGGAGCGGATCACTATGGATTTCATAACCAAGTTGCCCAAGACGACGGGTGGACTTGACACCATATGGGTCATCGTGGATAGATTGACCAAGTCTGCACACTTCCTGCCTATCAAAGAAACCGACAAGATGGAGAAACTTACGAGAACATACATTAGGGAAATTGTATGGCTACATGGTGTACCTATTTCCATTATCTCCGATAGAGATAGTAGGTTCACCTCAAGATTTTGGCAATCGCTACAACATTCCCTAGGAAAAAGGCTGGACATGAGCACAGCCTACCATCCACAGACCGACGGACAAAGTGAGAGGACCATCCAAACACTGGAAGATATGTTGCGAGCCTGTGTGATTGATTTTGGGAAGGCATGGGATACTCATTTACCCCTTGTCGAATTTTCCTATAATAACAATTATCACACGAACATCAAGGCTGCTCCATTCGAAGCTCTCTACGGCCGAAAGTGCAGATCCCCTCTGTGCTGGGTTGAGGTGGGTGATACCCAATTAGCAAGAGGGCAAGCTTTCGACAGTACTCTCACCGGTACGGAAATCATTCGGGAAACGACAGAGAAAATCGTTCAGATCCGTGAACGATTGAAAGCCTCTAGAGACCGACAGAAGAGCTACGCCGATAAATGAAGAAAACCTTTGGAATTTCAGGTGGGAGACCGAGTCCTTCTCAAAGTCTCACCCTGGAAGGGCTTGATACGCTTCGGCAAGCATGGGAAGCTTAATCCGAGGTACATAGGGCCTTTCGAGATTCTTGCAAGAGTCGGCCCCGTAGCTTACAAACTCGATCTACCCGACACACTTCGTAACGTACATTCTACATTCCACGTATCTAACTTGAAAAAGTGTCTGTCCGACGAAACTCTCGTAATCCCACTCGACGAGATCGAGATCAACGAGAGCCTCAACTTCGTGGAAGAACCTGTATAGATCATGGACCATGAGGTCAAGCAGACGAAACAAAGCCGTATCCCTATCGTGAAGGTTCGCTGGAACGCCAAGCGAGGACCGGAATTCACTTGGGAACGTGAGGATCAGATGAAGCTGAAATACCCTCATCTTTTCGCTTAATTGTTGTAACTTTATATTAGCTTATATTCTAATTTCGGGACGAAATTCCCTCTAACAGGGGGATGATGTGACAACCCGAAATTTCCTTTTGTACGAACATTATCTATTCAATAGAAGCTAGTCCAGTTTCAGTGATTTTTCACACTTTTCCGAACCAGTTTATGTACATTAGGGTTTATGTTTAAGGAGATATCAGGAGAGTGGATGCTCCTGGTTTTGTGAAATTTGAGCATTCCAAGTTTCATAATGTTATAGTCCTATATCAGGAATAAAAATATTTTCTGCCAAAATATTCCAGGACTATAAATAGTTTTCTAAATTAAATTAATTCATTATTCACAATTCCAAATAGAGAAAAGCCATTTTCTCTCTGACGGATCTTCGGGTTTTCATCCCAGATTGTGAGTCTACTTTACTAAATGTGTTTCAATACTTGTTAGATGCTTTATAACATGAATTACATGTTTAGATTGCAAGATCCGGGAGTTTACCGCCCAAGAACGTTCTTGGGGAGTAAACTCCAAAATGGAACTTTAAGGCTTCCTAGTCCCATTCCCTTGATAGACAACTTGTAAAGGACCTTGTGTATGATCTTTAGAGACTAGAAAACATCCAAGAAACCCAAGTAATAGGAGTTTATGGCCAAGGACTTTTCTTGGGCCGTAAACCCCTTTTCAAGGGCATTTAGTGCCCTAAACAACCCCTAAAGCGTAAGGACTTTAACACTCAAATGCTTGTACCTATTTTGGACATCAAAACACTTCAAAATCATTAAGTTATAGAAGTTTACGACCAAGAATATCTCTTGGGCCGTAAACCCCTTTTTCTAGGGTAAAAAGCACTCCAAACACCCTTAAGGCTTTAAGACAATTACCATTGAACACCTAGGACTTGAATGGGGAGTAAAAGACATCAAGAACATCCCTTAAAGGGAGTTTACGGCCAAGGAACACCTCTTGGGCCATAAACTCCAAGTGAAAGCCTAAATGTGTGCCTCTTGTCCCCATTAGCTTTAGATAAAATCATGGAAGCTATCCTAGATGTGCAAGTGCCTCAAATGAATTAAAAGCCATCACCCCATAGGAGTTTACAGCCGTAAACTCTAGGGTATATGGACATTAGGCCGTAAACTCCCCTATGGAGCATTCTAGGGCCTTAAATAACTTCATGTATTATTCCAACAAAGCTAGGAGTATTGTAGCATCAAGATAACACCTTAAAACACCCAAAACCACCAAGTGAGGAGTTCACGGCCATAAACCCATGAGTTTACGGCCGTAAACTCCAAAGGGTGGGGTTTGTTGGGTGGTGAACTCTCATGCAAGGCCATTTGATGTTTCAAACCCTTTTGCCTTGTCCCGTAGCAACTTAGATGCAACCATTAGGAGCTTAAACACTTATAAACAGTGTTTACATGTTCCTAAGTGTTTTAACTTATTTATTAAGTTATTATTTGGCTAATTAGTTATATATATGCTTATTATATGATAACTAGGCTCGTGCGTGTAAACAAGTCTCCGTTTGCCACCTAGCACGGTATCCGACACTACAATTCGTACAACTCACCACAAGTGAGTTCATACCCCTTGAATCAACCTTTGAAATGATTTTAAATGTTTTAAATACTTTATGGGGGGGGGGAATACAAGTCAAATACTTATAGTTATTGCTTCAATCACAGGTGATTGCATTTAATCACATGTGATTAATAACTAGGAAAACAACGATTTTTACCACTGTTCAAACTGTTTATCAAACTACTTTACTTTGAAATGTTTTACAAACCCTTTTACTATCCAAACTTATTTATAGACTGTGATTCAAGCAAATGCTTCTTATACTTAAACTGTTTTATTAACTTATGCCTTCTAATTGTTTTAAAGATTGACAACAAGTCGATCTTTTCCTGAAATAATATTTATGCTTCAAATGTTTTATGAAAACTTATTTTATGCTTTTATATATTCAATTGCATGCCCATATATGTATAGATGTATAAATAATGTTTAAAGGGCTTAGGAAGGCCATCCGCCCTATTTCCTTTTTCTCGATTTGGATGTGGTCTGGTGGGATTTCGGGTGACCATCCGAAGGTTGTTTCAATATTACTTATATATCATATATACATATATAGACATAAAAGTACTTCCATATTCATACTTATCAGTACATCAATAGTTAGTTACCATCGGGGTAACACAGGAACATATACAGCTATACTAGAAACAAGTACATATACAGCTATACTAGAAACAAGTACATATACAGTCATACTTGAAACAAGTACATATACAACTATACTAGAAACAAGTACATATACAGCTATACCAGAACCATGTACATATATAGTTATACTAGAAACATGAACATATTCATCTATACTAGAAACAGGACATATACAACTATACTAGAACAAGAAACATTACATATACATGAATACGTTAACAATTGTGATCCACTGTGTCGGAGCATGCCTTAAATGTCATGGCCCGAGTTGTAGCCAGAATTCTCTTAGAGGGAGAGCGTGAGTTTGCGTATAGATCTATACTGGATTGACTATCCTACACCTTGCTGCTAGCTACAGCCGGACTTGCAGGTCTGCGGGTGCCAAACGTCATTTCTTTATTACGACCATTCATTATGTCGTTGTTGCCAGTCCATAGCATGGTGCAATTTATCACATTATACCTTAATATAAATCCGGTTTAAGGTGGTTAGTACAACAGTAGTTCTTATTATACAAAACTACAGTACTACAATGATTTACCCATTACATATTTTAGTGATAACCTCACTTAAGCATTAATGTACATACTATATTTTATTAAATGATAGTTACACTTGGGAAATTACATACTTTTACAACAACGAGTATACAAGACAGTTAAGCCTTGGTAGAAGGTTACTTTAATAGAAAATATAGGGTTTTCTGAGGGATCCAAACTTTTACAAACACTTTCAAACACTTACTTACATTTTTACAAGCTTATACATTGAGACAGGTTCAAACGTTTTTGACAACAAACATTGGCACTAAAATACTTATGAACTCACCAGCTTAATGCTGATAAACTCTTTCAAAATAACTTGTATTCTCAGGTCATCAGTAGACAGGTACCGAGGCCAGCTTTTGAGAAGATGGAGCGTATTCAAGACTCATCTCATATTATTTTGTGTTACATTATTTTTGGTGTCTATAACTGTACAGAACACACTTGTATTAAAATTATATATTTAATGCAATGGATGATGTTGTTTGCTTATTTACATTTACTGTGTTGTGATACTATACATGACGTCCTCCGCCCCAGAACGTTTCCACCGTTCTTGGTTTTGGTGTGTGACACAGTCCCTTAAGTTTAATTAATCTCTTTTTGTCACAAAACTAATTACCAATTAATTATTGACTAATATTAATTAAACAATATGATTTCTCCTTTAATATATTATTCCCATAATATATTAATAAATCATAGTTAATCCTTTCTCTCCATAATTCATCCTATCAAGTTGCTTTGGTGAAGGCAACCCAAAAGGACCATGCACCATCGGGTCAAGTACATACCAAAATAGTTATGGACTTAGACACTAATCCAACACCAAAGATGGAGACTTTATGAGCAAGTAGTCTCCATTTGCTTAGATCTACCATATTCCAGGTCCATTTGAGTTGTATGTTCATAAAAATGTGATCTTGGACGTATATATTTAGCCATTCATGAGATCTAGGTCTTTGGAGGTGAAAAGGAAGGTGTTAGAGGGTGTAGGAGCCTTTACAGCCATGCCAAGGCTTAAAGGTTCTGACTTTATGGATTAAGAGGCTTAAAGAGAGCCAGATCTGGAAGTTGAAGGAGTGTCTTAACCATTTAAGACAAGAAATATGGTATGGATGAATCTAGGATTTACGATGGGCGTAACTCCCAGTACGCGCAACATAAGGGGTTGCGACCCCCGATTGTGACTCATTGATGTACGCCCCACGTACAGAAGCTGGTACGCCCCGCATACTGTGGTCAGTTGACTTTCGTTGACTTTTGGGGTTTGGTCAACATAAGTCAAGGAAGGGTAAAATGGTCTTTTACCTCTCTGTGGAATAATGATAAGGGTGTACTCTAGTCTTGAATGTCTATATTAATTAGAATGATATTTCGTTATGATTAGGCGGGGTTGGGTCTTCGTTTCGAGATTCGGAGATAGCGAGCACGTGAGATTCTAGACTTCCTGCGAGGTGAGTCTTCTCACTATACTGTACCTGGAAGGGTATTTACGTGTGATCGAGAGGTCGAATATGTTATGAGTTGTATGCATTAAACATGATAAGTTAACCATTTGTATGTGCTATGTATGCTATGCTTGATATGGGCTAGAAGGCATTATGTTATGGGCCGGAAGGCATTTTATGTTATGGGCCGGAAGGCATTCTGATGTGGACCGGAAGGGCGATGAGGGTGGGACCGGAAGGTTTACCGGGTCGGGACGAAAGTCCCCTGAGACACATGGACCGGAAGGTCATGGCCTGGAAAGGCGTATGTGCGTAAGTAGTATTTTGGGGAACTCACTATGCATTTATGCTTACAGTTGTTGTGTATGTGTTTCAGGTACTAGCGAGGACCGTGGGAAGGCGCCGGCATGATCTGTACACACTTATGGAGGATTTATGATCTTGGGATTTATATGATTTGTATTATGATATGATACATTAGATCTTTATGACTTGTTTTGGATGAAAACATGTTTTTAAGAAATGAAAATTTTATTTTGAAAATTTACGTTGTTACTGTTGGGTTTTGAGCATTCTAACACTCCTAAGTGTACATGCAACCCTAAATACCTTGGATCTATGTTTTCTCTATTATACATGCAAATAAGAACATCCAAGGTATTATCCTAATCAAGCATACAAAAGCAATGAGTGTAACAAGATAGAATACATACATCTTTGATGTAGAAAGTCTTCATGAAGCTTGAGTGCCTAGCCCCAATAGTGTGGAAGCCTCAAATGGAATCACACAACATCAAATACACTTAGAATAACTTGAGAGAATTCTACACTTCATGAAACCGGCTAGCCCTTTTACTTCACACTAGTGGCTGATTTTGGTCAAGAATAAGATGCTTATATAGTTAGGGTTACACCATGTAAACCCTAATTGTCATGGCCTTTCATTTCCATGATCCATGGGTACAAATACACCATGGAGCATCCATGGACCATCCTATGGGTTTTAGCCCAACTTGATTATCCATGGAGCATTAGCCCACTATACAAGTATGGATGATTTACACAATCAACCCATATATTTAATTAGTCTTCTTTTGATCACTTAATTAATCCTAGATTAATTCTTGATCAATACTAATTAAATAATCTTATTATTCTTATTATTAATATACTAGAACTTATACTATATTAATAACCATAAGTGTCTTATTTCTCTCATTAAAGTCTATCGAAGTGCATGATGCCATGCAACCCGAATGGACCATGCCGGGTCGGGTCAAGTCTTACCAATTATAGTTATGGACTTAGACATTAATCCAACAGTCTCCCACTTGGATAAGTCTAAAACTATTATTGCGTATGACTTCAGGAACCAACTGGCAATCGTAGCTCTCAAAAGCTTCTGTCGTACTCTGACCTTGTAGATGAACTCTGACCTTTGTCAGTGACTTGTCCATTAGATAAGGGATCATATATTCCTCCATTCTAAATATTATATGGAATGAGACATGGATTATAATCATTCTCTCTGTCCATTTGTTGTTTCCCGATTTCCGATTTATGACGACTGGCTAATTGAACAAATCAAATCAGTCCTGGTCCGGCCGAGCACTTCCATTTGTCATCATCAAATCATCGAGGGGCCCACAAATATCGCTTTTATCCCGAAGGTAAAAGGAATGGATAAACTTCGACTCATATGGCTTGTTCTACTACTTGTTGAATCATACACAAAGGCACGTTTTATAGCACCGAGTTACCAAATCCGTTTTCGTGCAATCAATGTACTATCAACTCATAGTAACAACTCATATCTCTAGGTTTGAAGAATATAAGATATTATCGTCTCATGATCACTCGTGATAAAATCCATGAAGTGATTCCAATGAGCGAGGGTTGAATCCAATACTCAGAACTTATGAGCACTCATGAGTGTTGTAGCCCTTTGTCCAACACCTTAGACCTCTACAAGCCAACCCATGACAGTCTTAATTCATATCTACTTCCAACATATGACCGACTGTGGATGGTTTGAATAACTTAGTCATTCCGGAAGAATAACCTAGTTTATTCGGGAAGTCAAAACATGCAAAATGAAACACAATAATAATTGAATCCAATATGGTATCAAAACCTATGAACATAAATAAAACACCTTTTATTTATCACCATATGATTACACATTATTCATTGTATACTGTTTCAGCTATCAACTTTATTCTTGAATTTAAAACAATAGTTGTCCCATGCTCCAAGCATGTACACTATGTTTTCTAAACACTAGTCATGCCATACACCAAGTATGCATACTATGTTTGTCTATGATATTTACTTTGAGAACTAGATCAATTGAACACAACTTCAATGATTCACTTTTTCACACTTCAATGATTAATGCCATTTACTAAAATCTGTTAGATTCTAAACTTATATGCATTGATCTTCTTGTAATGATTATGCACAAAGTCAGAAAGACTTGACAACAAACGTTACAGAGCATTCCAAAGGAGATCAACTCCTTGGAAACATCCTTCTTGCATTAAGTTTCCTTAATCTTACACAGATTGAAAATTCTATCTTTGAAACATTTCCAGATTCCATTTTGACTATCACTTCTGACCAAGAGTTGCCTCCTTACAGACTATGTCAATATGGTCCTTCCAGAATTATCACTATACTTCCAACATTCCTTGAGCAACCAATCTTTGGTAAACCTTAGATTGTCCTCGACAATTGTTTAATCCTTTTAGTCCTATCCAGTTCTAAACCTTTTCCCTTCTTAATGCCCTAGGCATTTGGAAAATTTTAGAAAGGATGAATATAGCACATGTAATCGATCCTATATCCGAAGCATATGGGACACGATTCATGATGTCTCACATAAAGACTAAACCAGTCTTTTGCTATAACATTTCCATTTCAATTTGCCAAGTTCTCATAATTCAGATTATGAAAAGGGATGCCGTAATCATAATCGAATTTTAGAACGCAAATAATGGACTCATATACAAAATTTCCTTATGTTGAGCCATTCCAACATGAAATTCATATATATCCTTGACTAAATGATTAAAACCTCACGATCTAAGCTTATATATTTGAGATGAAGTATAATTTCCTCTCCCTTAATTATAGCAAAACAACTTTTCCCAATTGAAACCTTTTGTTTTCTATAATTAACATTGCTAACTTGCAATACTTATCATAATTATCATGCTCCCACTAACATGATGATTATTAGCATAACACTTATGCTCCCACTAGCTTTGACATGTACTCAGAAATCAACTGACTTCCTTACCAAAGTTCATATTTCTGAAACTAGATTGTTTTGATAAAAGTTTATCAAAATCATACACCTTCCCTTAGATAGCACACTTGTGTGTCTAACCAATTATGAAGAGGTATGCCGTAATCATAATGGTTAGACCTTTTTGCCATTTCTCACAAGTCCTGGTTAGTGTGCCGGTAAACCACACACGCTCCACTAACGACTTTGAGAATGCAAATATCACAATTGCTATCTAGCTAAAATCTACTTAGTGAAAGTGTTTCCTCACCATCATTTTCATGAATCGGAGAGAAACCTTATGACACTTAGATTTATATGGTGTATGAGTTCCTACCCATATGAATTTGTCAAAACCATAATCACAAGACAAAGATAATGACAAATCCAAAACCATATGGATTGAACTCAATCTTAATTTCTTGCCACCTGGCAGCTCAAGGGCCTACCATTGCTTCCAAGTTGTTGTGCAACCAATTGAGAACTCTAAGAACTCATATGCAAAGCCAACTTTAACTGGAATGGGCACAGAATATGTCAACACAATAGGTTGTAAACCTCAAGTCGTCTGCTAGTGAAGAGCTTCAGGTTTTATTCTTGATTAGTTCTTGAGACTTTCAAGACCTTTAAGACTCCCACTGTCCTCTTGACATATAAGACTCCCTTGTCAAATATCCAAGAGATAGTGTGGATTCTAATCAAGACAAACACTTCACTCAATTGGCCTAAGTTGGTCATTGTTTTATCCAAAACATCACAACTTACCAATTTCAAATGTACAAGAGTAGAAAACTTTTACTCTTACATTTGACAAGTGTTTTAACCTTCTTTTGAGACATGTTACTCAAGTTACAATCTTGGAGTATGACTCTAAGACTTGTATTGGAACGAAGTATGACTCATCTTCTTGATTTAACCACGTCAACAATTCAAGATCCCTCTTCTTAGTCATAAGAATGCACTAAGACTTCCTTAGAGAACTAATTGTGCTATGGTTTCTTAATCATTAAGATGATCACAAAACTGATAATAAAGTACTCTCCCATTTTTTCAGATTTGAGAAACTTTTATCTTTCTGCCTAATTTGATTCTTCTTATTCGCTCTGCCATACATTGGAACCTTTTTCCAATGTCTCAGAATTACACTTAAGCTTGTAAGTATAATCATATTTACTAAGCTTTTGTAAACTATGACTAATAGCCTTATCGATCTTTTGTGGTCGACTTGACCAGTGCACAAGAATGTGTACTCGATCCCTTAGTCCTTTATTTGACTCACACATCCATGTGAACAAGTAGTTAGTCTTAATTTTTCAATACTTGAAAGTTCTCATTCATCATGCTATACAACTTGCATGATTCCGAGTTCCGGTCCAATTGAAACTTGGGTGATGAGAATCTTTACTTATTTGGTAAATTTAGACACTACCACAAATGAAAGAATCAATCTCATAATTCCACTCTTGCTATTGACGGAATCTTATAAGCAACAATTTTTCCTCAAATGCCATTGTAAGGATATTTTAAAATAAATAAAATCAAAAACTTTCTTTTATTTTAAAACTTTGCGGAAAAACTTATCCTTACAATCCATATGAAAACTTGTTGTTATCTATTCCTAAACAATATCTCATAACTCCTAAGAAGTAGCTCAAGAATCCGATCTTCAAGCTACGCGATAGAAATCTATCTACGCGATCAGATTCAGCATATTCTTTCTTTAAGTTTCTTCACTTTTCTTTGATTCTTAAAACATCACCATGTGACCCAGTCACATCATGTATCAAGAATCTCAGAATAGAAACTTAACAGAGTTAGATAGTGGACTTTACCTGAAGTAGTGTCAAACTTTATTGACTTTAACATCCTTAGGTAAATCTGGCAGATTCGTAACCAATGCCCCTTCCTTTGGCAATATGAACATATGGACCCTTTGATAATGGTACACGGGACTATCACAAACTTAGCTTTTCTCTTTACCATTTGGTCAACCGAGTTGACTATGGCCGATCCCTTTCCACTGGGAAGAGAGAGCTTTACTAGATGTCCAATGTCATCATTGTCAATGTCCATAAAGTTCTAGGAAGTTGATCTTATCAAATAGATAAGATCATTAAGGGTCTTGTCATAGCCTGTTTCATAGGTGCTCCAAAAGAACTCACTATGTGACTTAGAAAGTGATTGCACCACCAACTTTCTCAAGACTTTGACACCCAACTCTCCCGGCTTGTCAATATGTGACTACATCTCCAAGACGTGACCACACCTAGACCTTGCATTGCCAATAGGGCCTGAGTGACCTTAAACTTTTCAAGAACTTGTGGGTTGGGGAGAATAATTGGAGGAGGTCAATGAAGTATGTTTTCCAAGGGACATCATCTTCATTTAGGAAAGCTTGTTTCAAGAGATTTGGGAAGATCATATATGTCTAAACCAGACATCTTTTGGGAGATATTCAAGATAGTTGATTTTAAAGTCCTTAATATGACACCCAATATGAAATATTAAGGCTAGGACCCAACAAACTATTTTATAACTTAGAAGTGGTATGCCGTAATCCAAGCTATAAAATATTTGAAGGTAGGTGAATGACGATTCACCAATTTCCACCAAGATAAACGAAATGTATTATTAGGTTTTAATTGGTTTTGAAACTCCTAGATCTTTGAGATTCATTGAACTGTTCAAAGGCATGTTTCAATCTCGAGTGTGCCCTTCAGGTTTTGTGACTGGGATGCCGAGGATCACAAAACAAGGTGTGAAGTAACCATGCAAATTATTTGGTACCCTTAAGTGTTTACCCCTTAATCGATGTGCCGGTTAACCACACACGCTCCATCGATACTTTGATAAACATTAAGTTACCCTTTGCCTACCTTGTTAAATACGCGTTAGTGTGCCGGTTAACCACACACGCTCCACTAACCGACTTAAACAAAGTGCAAAGTGTAATTTCATGGATTAGCACCTTATTCACATTTTTCCTAAGTAACCAAGATTGGGTATTATTAAGAGTTTAGTTACTTAGTGTTTATCATTAATACTTTTAATGAAGGGAGAATTCTAGTCCTGTCAAACCCGTTCGGCTAACAACCCTCCACCAGTCAAGCAAGCGGTGGGTGAGAGTGGACACCCATTAAGTTGCCATTTTATAGGCAACAACCTTATACCCACCTTATAGACCGGCTTCGTGAATGAGGCGTACTAGCGGTAAGACTGACTTTACTCTTATACATATATATATATTATTAACTTATAATATTATAAAGTATAAGGGTTGAATTTTAACTCTTAAAATTCTAAGGGCTAACTTGGAATTAAAGTATTCATAAGTGAAAACTTTACAAATTCCAAAACTTGAGGGCAAGTTTTGAAACTATTCAAAACTAATTAATTCCATAACTTATGTGTTTAAGTAGTAGTTTTAATCCAAAAACTCTTCAAGTTCCATAACTTGAGGACAAGTTATGGAAGACTTTAAACTAATAAAAGAACTAACTTTTCTTTATTTTATAACTTATGATATTAATTAAGGTTACACTTTATTTATTTATTTATTAATGAAGTGACCCTTGAACCTCCATAACTTAAGGACAAGACTCTTCATCTTTTGTAACCATTGCCAACTTTTATGAGTTTTATGAAACTTAAATGTGACTTTTCATATAACTTGAGGACAAGTTACAAAAACACATTTTAGAATCAACTCTTAGATTAATTTGGATTGAAAACAACTATTTCACTCAACTTTTCTATTAATCTAAGCAACTCATAAGAATAAGATAATTCAAATCAAACTTTTCCATGTAATTAGAGTAACACTTTAAACTAATACAAAACATGAATCTATTGACAATTATCTTTAAAATTGTATTAGCATGAACATTACCACATCAAAAACAAGTTTATAAGTCCAAAACATCTTTGGGTAATGTTCCTAGTCCAATTCCAGCCAAAAAAGTCGAGTTTATGCTGTCTGGGGGTCCAACTCGTCGAGTGCATGAACCAACTCGGCGAGTTGGATAGATTTCATCACTTTTTAGGCATGGACTCGCTGAGTCTCCTGATGGACTCGCCGAGTCTGATGATCAGACAGCAAGAAATTCGATTTTTTAAGCAGTTTTGCAAGTATAACAAGAAAACAAGCCTAGGCTCTGATACCACTGTTGGGTTTTGAGCATTCTAACACTCCTAAGTGTACATGCAACCCTAAATACCTTGGATCTATGTTTTCTCTATTATACATACAAATAAGAACATCCAAGTTATTATCCTAATCTAGCGTACAAAAACAATGAGTGTAACAAGATAGAATACATACCTCTTTGATGTAGAAAGTCTTCATGAAGCTTGAGTGCCTAGCCCCAATAGTGTGGAAGCCTCAAATGGAATCACACAACATCAAATACACTTAGAATAACTTGAGAGAATTCTACACTTCATGAAATCGGCTAGCCCTTTTACTTCACACTAGTGGCCGATTTTGGTCAAGAATAAGATGCTTATATAGTTAGGGTTACACCATGTAAACCCTAATTGACATGGCCTTTCATTTCCATGATCCATGGGTACAAATACACCATGGAGCATCCATGGACCATCCTATGGGTTTTAGCCCAACTTGATTATCCATGGAGCATTAGCCCACTATACAAGTATGGATTATTTACACAATCAACCCATATATTTAACTAGTCTTCTTTTGATCACTTAATTAATCCTAGATTAATTCTTGATCAATACTAATTAAATAATCTTATTATTCTTATTATTAATATACTAGAACTTATTATATATTAATAACCATAAGTGTCTTATTTCTCTCATTAAAGTCTATACAAGTGCATGATGCCATGCAACCCAAATGGACCATGCCGGGTCGGGTCAAGTCTTACCAATTATAGTTATGGACTTAGACATTAATCCAACAGTTACAACATAACTCCTAAGTAACAGCTCAAAATTTTGATCACCGAACCATGCGATCGAAATCCATCTTCGCGATCAGAATCAACATATACTTCCTCATTCAATTTTTCTTTGATTCTTAAAACATCAATATGTGATCCAGTCACATCATGTAACAAGAATCCCATAATAGAAACTTAACATAGCTTGATAGTGAACTTTACCTGAAGACCTTTCAGGTAAATTTGGCAGCTTCGTAACCAATGCCCTTTACCATGTACCATTGTCAATGTCCATGGAAGTTTGGGAAGTTGATCTTCTAATCAAATTTTCTTTACTAGTTCTGCTAATCATTACTAATTTAGAAGCACCAAGCAAATATATAAGATCATTAAGGGTCATGTCATAGTCTAATTCATAGTAGTTCCAAAGGAACTCACTATGTGACATAGAAAGTGATTGAACATCCAAGTTTCTCAAGACTTTAACACCCAACTCTCCCGGCTTGTCAATATGTGACTTTATCTCCAAGATGTGAGCACACAGACTTTTCTTGCCAATATGGATTGAGTGACCTTCAACTTGTGGGTTAGGGAGAATAATTGGAGAAGATGGAGGAAGTGAAGTTCCAAGAGATTTGGGAAGATCATAGATGTCTGAATTAGACGTCTTTTGGGAGATATTCAAGATATTTGATTTAAAGTCCTTAATATAACACCTACTATGAAATATTAAGGCTAGGACCCAACACAATATTTTATAACTTGGAAGAGGGATGCCGTAATCCATGCTATAGACTATTTGAAGCTAGGTGAATGACGATTCACCAATTTCCACCACGAAAAACGAAATAATTTAATTTGGTTTTACATAGATTTGAAACTCCTAGATCTTTTGAGATTCATTGAACTGTTCAATGGCATGTTTCAATCTTGAGTGTGCCCTTTAGGTTTTGTGACTGGGATGCCGAGGATCACAAAACAAGGTGTGAAGTAACCATGCAAATCACTTGGTACTCTTAAGTGTTTACCCCTCAATCGATGTGTTGGTTAACCACATACGCTCCATCAATACTATGATAAACATTAAGTTACCCTTTTCCTACCTTGTTAAATACAAGTAAGTGTGCCGGTTAACCACACACGCTCCACTAACCGAATTAAACAAAGTGCAAAGTGTAATTTCATGGATTAGCACCTTATTCACATTTTCCTAAAGTAACTAGGATTGTGAATTATAAAAAAAAAACATTTAGTTACTTTATATTTATCATTAATACTTTTAATGAAGGGAGAATTATAGTCCTTGTCCTACCTGTTCGGCTAACAACCCTCCACCAGTCAAGGAAGCGGTAGGTGAGAGTGGACACCCATTAAACTGCCATTTTATAGGCAGTAACCTTATACCCGCTTATAGACTGTCTTCGTGAATGAGGCCTACTAATGGTAAGACGAATTGCTCTTATACATATATATATATATATATATATATATATATATATATATATACATATATATATATATATATATATATATATATATATATATATATTATTAACTTATAATATTATAAAGTATAAGGGTTGAATTTTAAGTTTAAAAATTCTAAGGGCTTAACTTGGAATTAAAGTATTCATGGGAAAACTTTACAAATTCCAAAACTTGAGGGCATGTTTTTGAAACTATTCAAAACTTTTCATTTCATAACTTATGAGTTTAATGGTTCATTAAAATGAAGACTCTTCATTTTTTATGTAACCTCTTATTCTTTAATAACACTTTTAAAGAAGTGGCTCTTAAACATCCATAACTTGAGGTCAAGTTATGGAGTCATAATACTATTTAATGAAAAAGACTCTTCATTTTTTTATGTAACCTATGAGACTTTTATGAGTTTTAAGATTCATAAATGTGACCTTTTATGTAACTTGGGGACAAGTTCCAAAAACAGATTTTATGAACTACC
The DNA here is from genome assembly GCF_051521515.1 of Lactuca serriola. NCBI lineage: Eukaryota > Viridiplantae > Streptophyta > Magnoliopsida > Asterales > Asteraceae > Lactuca > Lactuca serriola. Next base: position 337,444,260 of record NC_136415.1, on the reverse strand, counting down.
TCTAGATTAATTAGGATTGAAAACAACTAAAACACAATTTTTTTCATTAATCTAAATTAACTCATAAATCAAGGAAACATAAAACTTTTGGTAATCCATAACTTATTGAGTTAAATGCTTGTTTTATGATGAAATTTTTCATGTTCCATAACTTAAGAATAAGTTATGGAATTCTTTTAAAACATTAACACCAAATTTTGTAACTCCATAAAAACTTTGAATCAATTTTTTTAAAACTTTTTCATATCCATAACTTATGGAGGTCTCAAAAAGAAACTCTTTAGATCAAACTTTTAAAACTAATAAAATTATCATATAATCTTATGTTTTACTAAATTTGACCTAATTCAACTCATATAGCAAATGATTCAAATTTTACAAATAATTAGTTTAATTTTCACAAAAACAAGTAATTATCTTATGTGACATCCCCATTTTCATGGCCAGAAAAGATCGATTTTTTTTTTGTTTATGCTTTATAAAAATCAGAGTACTTCTTTTCATAAAAATGTCGCAGAATTTGTTCCCATAAAAATACGATAAATACGTTATCAAAACATTTTCGAAAAAACGTATTTTATTCATTTTAAAACGTTTGGGATGTCATCGTCAATACATGAACATAAGTATAAATGGAACTTCCACTTATTACACTAGTGATCTACATCTCTTTAATCTATCAGTGTAATGTCACTTCATATCGACACCTATGATATAAATAAACTGAGTGGGTCAGGTTGGGAAACCTGGTGAGTACATAGGGTTTTCAACACACAATAATATAATTACTATGTTCAATCATCAAACAATTAACCCAATTACGCATCCCCATTATCTTCTTTATTCCTAAGTACCCTCCCTTAGGATTTAACCTAGGGGTCGTCTCCTACATCATATTTTACCTCTCATCTTCCTACATCGTATCTCCTTATATGTTTGTTCCTAAGGACTTTCCCTAAGGATCAGCGCCTACATCGCCTAGACAATATTGATTCAGGGATTAGTCCCTCAATACATGCCCACTAAGGGTAAGGGTATCATCCTATGAATACGTAGTTACAGCATCGCCTGAACTCATAATTCATAGTAAGGGGGTTAGAGTATCATCGCATGAATACGTAGTTACAACATTGCCAGAACTCGTAATTAATCACCTATAGGTTATGAGCCTGCTGGTGTTTCCACGGGGTTGTCTATAATAGTCTGTGGTCACCATCTATACTCTGGTAGATGACTACATCTCCAAATTGTCGGACAAGGTTGTAGTATCCTACATTACCAATTCATCATCACATATCTATCGTCACCTAATTATCATCTCCTTCCTATCATCACCTATCTCTCATTATTTTATTTCATCACACACCAACTATTTCATCTACCAATGTTTCATCCCAACATATTAGTAGATATAAATATATAGTTTAAATCATTTAAAACATGTATAAAATCATTCATCCAGCATAGACAATGTCACACCCCCGAACCAGACGGCGGAAACGTCCGAGGGCTATTATGACTCAATTGAATACCATCACAATGAATATATATGAAACATCACATTATACATCACCAACCATTGAAACATTACAATTGGTAGCGTTCACATTCAGTACATTGATCCATAATATTACATGCCCAAAAGTAAATTGTTCGATACTAATTAAACCAACAGCAAGACGTTACTGAGTACATTTTTTCCTTTTAGATTTACCTGTTACCTGAGAATACAAGTATTTTGAAAAACGTCAACATATGAAATGTTGGTGAGTTCATAAGTAATGTTTGAAATATAATGGTTTGTATTGTTTTGAAAATCACCAGAAAATCCGATATTTTCTGAAAAGAGCATAGTATAAAAAGTGTGAAGATCCGTAAGTATGCTTGTTTGTTTCTATTAATGTAAAAGTACAATTTGTTAAACTCGGTATGCATTTTGTAGATGTATTAACTGAAAACCCTAGGAAAACCAGATGTTTTCCTAATACTTTGAATCAAGCATTTTATATTTTGTTATTTCATTGCGACGTGTGTATTCGTTGAGTCCTGGTGACATTGGATTAATTATGGATTGTGAATTGTTATAAACACACATTAATGAAAATGACTAGTTGACAACTATACAAACGATCCCTTAGGTGTCGTTCGCACTATTCACTTAATCCAATCACCCTGACTTCTCATAGCCCCACAACCGAGGAGGAAAAGAGGGTGCGAAGCCCCCGATATTTCCATAAGTCGTTCAAGGCCATCGTGAATGCGAAGGGCCCTTAGCCCGACTTGCATTGGTGAATTCTCGACTTCACTAGCAGTACCAAAGGACCCTTGGGGCCCAACAGCACAAAAGCCATTGAATGTCCTTTTACACTAAATTAGGTCATATAAGACCCAACTACATGTAAGCAAGTTTCCTTCGGGCCTAAAGATCATGTCATTGGGCTAGCTAGGCCTAACAAGCACGATTTGAAACTTTCGGGCCCAAAGATGGTGTATCGACGTCTAGTGTATTCCCACGTGTGTATTGACTTCCCGAAATTTCCGCATGTGTATTGAAGTATCGTCATGTTATTAATTTCGGATTCGTTATTGATTCGAGACCGAATCATTTCGTTTGATAACGATTTTGGTGTTGAAGGTGTATTATATTTCGCCGATAGTCGTGGTACTAGTATTTCATCATACAGATTTGTTGTTTAAAAACACTAGAATTTTTCTTTTTGCAGCCCCTTTCTTTTGGATAAATTACAATTCTGACCCTTTGTATAAAAGAATTTCCATTTTAGTCCTTAAACCATTTTTCTTGACACTTTAGTATAAAAACTTGTTGAAAAGCTATTTTTCATCTCAAATTTATTTGAAAAACAGTTTTAGTCCCTCAAAATGAAGTTTTCTCGGCTGAAACCTCTATTTTCACAATTTTTACACTTTTGGCCCAAAATAGAATTTTTTTGCATCTTTGGTCCCTTTTAAATATGAAAAGTATTTTTAACCCTTGAAATGGGCTTGGAGCACTAGTAGTCCCCTGTTTTACAGAAAAATACAGTTTCAGCTCCTCTAATTTGAAAATCTCGCAATTTGGGCTTTATTGGGCCGAAAAGTTCATTTTTGGCCCATTATTCTTAAAATTTCACATTTTACTCCTTCAAAAGAGAATATTTCCAGAAAATACATTATGGAAACTGTTTTGACTCATTTCAACCATCAGAATTTGTATTTTGTCATTTTGGGCCCTTTAACTTTATATTTTTAACATTTTGAGTCCAAAAATGGGAATTTAGCCCAAAGAGTTCATATTAAACAACTTGGTTATTATTCTAGAGTTGATTTGAATGAAATAATATGATTTATACTTATTTCATTCAACATAATGTAGATCTCGGTTTTGAGTTCTTTGGCTACACCATAATCACATAAGAACATGTAAAGAAACATAGAAATCACACAAAGCATACATATACTCATAGATCTACACATTTGCTTGTATTCCCCCCCCCCTCCCCACAAAACTTATAAAAACCAAAAAATAGGGGGTATGAAGCTCACCTTGAGTTGTAGTTTCGGTTTTGAAGAGAGAAAAGAAGAAAATTTCGATCCTAGCAAGTCTCCTTGGTAGATCTCGAGTTTAGTGACTTCTAAGGTGCATGATCACAAGTTGGAATAGATTTAGAAGAGATTTTTGATGAAATGAAGTAGCTAGATCATGGATTAGTCATCAACTTACCTTAGATGATGTGTTTGTGGGAAAAACCTCCTTGAAAAGCTCTTGATTCTCGAAATTTTTGAAGAAGGAGGGAGGAGATGTTCTTCAAGATTTAGAGAGAGTGGATTAAATTTTTGTGAGTGTATGTGTGTTGTGTTCGGCCGAGAGCAAGAAGAAAGAGGAGAGAAGTGAGGCTCTTGAATTGATTTGCATGAAAACATGAGATGGTGCATGGGAATTCTGTGGACAATTATGAGGTGGCATAGGAAAGTCAACTCTTCTTCTTGGGCTTGCCTTGGGCCGAGAATGGAGAGAAAAAGATGAGGATTGGGCCTTGTATGCTTAAGCCCATTCCATTGTTATGTTAAGTGATGTTTGGCCCCAATTAATTATAACTGTGATTTTTATGACCTATTAAGGCTAAATTAGGTTGATTATGGCCTAATATAGTTCATTTAAATAATTTATTTCATTCTAGGCCCAATATAGCCCAAAATGTTGAAATAAATGAAAGGGGGTCCAATTAGAGCCAATTTAAAGGTTCTAAGCCCAAGATAGTCAAATTGGAAGCTTATTGGTCCATTGAGTCCAATAAGGAAGTCCTAGTCCAAAATGGAACTAAACAAGAACTTCTAGGGTTTCCAATTGCTTGTTGACTAATTGTAGTGCTTTTATGAAGTGTTTGATTCAAAATATGTTGCCATGAAGTAAGCATCATACATGCTCTTAAGTTTTTGATTCAACATTTTACTTGAATGTTGTCATTACAAGACACCAAATTTCTAGTTGTGACATCATCCCCCCGTTAGAGGGAATTTCGTCCCGAAATTCTATTTGAAAGCTAGATTTGAGAATGCTAGAATAGGTGAGGGTACTTTTGCTTCATTTGGTCTTCGCGTTCCCATGTGAATTCTGGCCCACGCTTTGCGTTCCACCGTACTTTCATGATCAGGATGCGACTTTTCTTAGTACGCTTCACTTCCCTGTCCATGATTTCAACCGGTTCTTCAAGAACAGGAGATTCTCGTTGATTTTGATCTCGTCAAGGGGAATGACGAGTGTTTCATCCGACAGGCACTTCTTTAAATTGGAGACATGGAACACGGGGTGTACATTGTTTAGTTATGCGGGTAGCTGCAGTTTGTATGCCACTGGACCTATTCGGGCGACGACTTTGAAAGGTCCAATGTACCGTGGGTTCAGTTTTCCTCGTTTCCCAAAAAGAATAACTCCTTTCCAGGGTGAGACTTTCAACAGTACTCGATCCCCGACCTAAAATTGTAAGGGCTTTCGCCGTTTATCGGCATAGATCTTTTGTCGGCCGCGCGATGCTTGTAATCGAGCTCTGATTTGAATGATCTTTTATGTGGTTTCACGAATGATCTCCAGCCCTGTTAGAGCCTTGTTCGTTGCGAGTGTTTTTGCTAGCTGGGTATCGCTCACCTCAGCCCAACATAACGGTGATCTACACTTATGCCCGTATAGTGCTTCGAAAGGAGCGACCTTAATGCTCGAATGGTAACTGTTGTTATACGAGAATTCGACTAAAGGTAAATGGGTATCCCAAGACTTCCCAAAGTCTATCACACATGCGCAAAGCATTTCTTCGAGCGTTTGAATGGATTGTTCAATTTGACTATCCGTTTGTGGATGATAAGCGTTGCTCATGTCGAGATGAGTTCCTAGTGCTTTTTGGAGTGATTGCCAAAAACGTGAAGTGAACCTACTGTCTCTATCCGAGATAATAGACACTGGTACTCTGTGGAGTCTCACGACTTCTCGAATGTATAAGCATGTCAATCTCTCTATCTTGTAGGATTCTTTTATTGGTAGGAAATGTGCAAATTTCGTCAATCGGTCGACTATTACCCATATGGTGTCCAGTCCATCCGACGTTTTAGGTAGTTTGGTCACGAAATCCATAGAAATTCCTTCCCATTTCCACTCAGGGATTAGCGGTTGCTGCAATAACCCTGAGGGCTTCTAGTACTCCACCTTTACCTTCGCACACGTAAGGCACTTACTAACATAGGTGGCGATTTCCGCCTTCATGTTAGGCCACCAATAGTGTTGTTTGATATCCAAATACATCTTGTCTGAGCCAGGATGGATGGAGTATCGCGTCTTGTGAGTTTCCTTCATGACTACCTCCCTAAATCCTCCGAGTTTAGGGACCCAAATACGGTTCATGAAATAGTATACTCCATTCTCCTTTGCCTCTAAGTTCTTCTCCATTCCGCGCAATGCTTCGCTTGCTCTATTTTCCGTCTTCATGGCCTCTGACTGGGCTACTACAATTTGAGTGGTTAGGTAAGATTGAATGGTTATTGACAGAGTATTCGTATGACGGTTAGAGTACTCCTTCCGGCTCAATGCGTCAGCTACCACGTTGGCCTTTCCTGGGTGGTACTTGATTTCACACTCGTAATCGTTTAATAATTCAACCCATCTTCGTTGCCTCATGCTCAAATCTTTCTGGTTCAAGATGTGCTGGAGACTCTTGTGGTCCGTGAAGATGGTGCACTTCGTACCGTAAAGGTAATGCCTCCAAATCTTCAGGGCAAAGACCACGGCTCCCAATTCTAGGTCATGGGTCGTATAATTCACTTCGTGCATCTTTAGTTGGCGGGATGCGTAAGCTATCACCCTTCCATGCTGCATGAGAACGCAACCTAAGCCCTGATTTGACGCGTCACAGTAGACCACGAAATCTTCCGTTCCCTCCGGTAGAGACAGTACCGGGGCACTACAGAGAGCTTGCTTCAGGGTTCGGAATGCGACTTCTTGTTTGTCCGTCCATTTGAATGGTACGCCCGTTTTTGTAAGCGAGGTAAGTGGCTTGGCGATCTTAGAGAATTTTTTAATGAATCTCCTATAGTAGCCTGCTAGACCCAAGAATTGACGGATTTCCGTGGGTGTTGTCGGGACTGCCCATCCTTCAACAGCTTTGACCTTAGAGGGATCCACATGAATTCCATCTTGGCTAACAACATGACCTAGGAAGTTCACACTACGGAGCCAGAACTCACACTTGGAGAGTTTTGCGTATAGCTTTTCCGATCGCAGAGTTTCTAGGATTTGTCGGAGATGTTGGCCATGCTCTTCTTCGCTTCGGGAATAGACGAGAATGTCGTCGATGAAGACAATGACAAAGTTGTCGAGGAATGGTCGACAGATCCGGTTCATCAGATCCATAAATGCAGCAGGGGCATTTGTTAGACCGAAGGGCATTACGACAAATTCATAATGTCCGTAACGAGTTCGGAAAGCGGTTTTTGGAATATCCTCTTCCCGGACTTTGAGTTGATGGTATCCGGACCGTAGATCTATCTTAGAAAATAACTAGCTCCTTGGAGCTGGTCAAATAGATCGTCGATTCGTGGGAGTGGGTAGCAATTTTTAACAGTGAGTTTATTTAACTCTCTATAATCGATGCACATTCTAAAAGATCCGTCCTTCTTTTTGACAAAGAGGACTGGAGCTCCCCATGGCGAGTAACTAGGTCGGATGAATCCTTTGTCCAAGAGTTCACTGAGTTGGCTGGACAATTCCTGCATTTCAGCAGGAGCTAGCCGATAAGGTGATTTAGCGAGAGGAGTTGCTCCTGGAATGAGGTCAATTCGGAACTCCACTTCTCTCTCTGGGGGTACTCCAGGAAGATCTTCGGGAAACACGTCTGGGAACTCACATGCTATGGGAATGTCTTGAACGTTAACCCCTTCCTTGGTTTTATCCACTATGTGAGCCAGGAACGCCAAATTGTTCTTTCGTAGATGTTTCCGTGCCTGGATGCACGAGATGAGGCGAAGGTTCATGCTAGGTTTGTCTCCGTAAATTACTAGGGTTTCGTGATTGGGAAGGTGAAGGCGAACGACCTTCTCGTGACACATAACTTCAGCATGGTGGGGGCTTAACCAGTCCACGCCAATAATCACGTCGAAACTCATTATGGACACAGGCATTAAGTCTATTCGAAAGACATGTTGGTTCAGGGTTAGGGTACATCCGATGTAGATTTCCCCCGTGGATTCGGTTTTCCCATTGGCCATTTCCACCGTAAAGGTTTCATTGAGCTTTTGGGGTTGTTGTTTTAGTAAATGCTAAAATCTATTGCTCACGAAACTTCGCTCTGCTCCGGTGTCAAATAGGATGCATGCATAAGTGTGGTTTAGGAGAAACGTACCGGTAACAACAGCGGGGTCCTGAATCGCCTCTCCCTGACCCATGGTCAGCATCCTTCCTGTTCCTCCATTTCCGGGATTGTTGTTGTTAGGGCAATCTCGGCGGAAATGTCGAGTCCTCCCACACCCATAGCAGGTGTGGCTAGGCCCTGCATTGTTGCCGCCGGTGGTGATGTTGTTGTTGTTGCGATTGTTGTTGTTGTTGCTATTTCGTTGTTGTTGGTTCTGGGGAGGGTAAGTCCTGCAGTACCTCGCCATGTGTCCCCTTCGATGGCAACTGGTGCACTGCAACTCCTTGCATTCTCCATTGTGATGGAAACCGCACTTGTTGCACTTGGGAAGATTACCGGAATAAGGTCTGGGGGCATTTGAAGCAGCTGAGGCTGGAGCATGTGGTGCGGCTGGAACTGGTACGGTGGCAGCATTAACTGCCACTGTCTGCTGCTTCTTAGAAGTCTCGGAGCCTTGGCGCCCCTTCCTTTTGTTGTTCTTCCCTTTCTTTCCATCACCTTCCTTCTTGCCTTCAACCTCCGTTGGCTTCTCACCCTTTTTGTTGTAGTGGTCATACAGCTTCTTCGCCAATCTTTTAGCACTGTCGAAGGTTTCGGGGTTTGCAGTTATCACATTACCTTGGATCGGTGAGGTTGGTCCCCAGATGAATCGCTCAATCTTCTTTCCTTCCGAGGTGATCATACCCGGGCATAACAGAGATAGTTCACTAAATCTCGATATGTAGGCATCGATATTTGCATTTTGCACAGTGAGGTTCCACAGCTCTTGCTCCATTTTCTGAATCTCACCTCGTGGGCAGTATTTAGCCATCAGCATTTCCTTTATCTCCGACCACGGCATGGAGTTGGCTACAGGGAGTGTCATGGATTCCACGTGTCCGTTCCACCAAGTGAGCGCTTGATCAACAAAAGTGCAGGCTGCGAACTTCACTTTCATCTCCTCAGGACAATCACATATCTCGAATACCGATTCCACCTTCTCGATCCATTGCTTTAGAGTGATCACCCCTCCAGTGCCATTAAAAGTTCGTGGTTTGACGTTTGTGAAGTCCTTGTAGGTACATGTTTTGGTGGGTCCTTGATTCATCCCATTGTTCGAACTCCCGGCCCCTTGCCCGTTGCCTCCTCCGTTGTTCCCTTGGTGAATTTGTGTCATAGCTGCGGTGACCGCAGCAGACACGACCGCCTGGAATGCAGTGGAGTCAACTTCGGGTGGGGTTGGTCCAGGGTTTCCGCGAGTAGGTCGGTAAGGCATCTTTCTGTCATGAAACGGAAAGATGTTGAGTGTTTGGGGTTTCTGTGAGGTTGTGACCCTACTGACTAGGTGCATGGTACGAACTTAAACACTTCTACCATTTAGCATACAATCATAGATTCGCAACACATAGCAATTTGTAATATCATAACAAAGTAGGTAAAAGTTTACTAATATTATCCGCATTTGATACATGAAAATTTTGCTCGTAAGAGCATACATGAGTGAGACTAGTTCGACAGCTTAACAGCTCTATGAGTAGTGTAGTCACTTAAACATAGAGTCGAGGTACATAGCATAGTTCCTAATGACCTAGTAAGATAAGTCTATCCCTAACCGCGATGAGCTGTGTCCTACGTAGTGGCGGGGTCATATGCTGAAATGTTATGCCAGCAACTGAGCCATCTCCGTCATGTCTCCAATAACCTCATCCCTCTCATGCTCATCTCGCACTGCCCGGGCCTCCATAGCGTACAACTGTTGTCGCAGTGCGGCGATCTCAGCTTCGGGAGAACGATTCTCCCTTGGGGGGTTCATTGGTGGAGCGGGTGGTCTGGTTTCGCCTCGTCCACACATGACGTGACGTGATCCTTGTCCCGGTCTTGCCCTTCCTCGACGTCATCGTCGGTCTCTCCACACTCGTAGTCGGTGTCTATGTATTCGTCAGGTCCGACGTCGTGTGCTTCCTCTGGATTCCCTCCTGGTTCATCTTCAAGCATCCCATGACCCACTAGGACTTGATGAAACTGGATACCCGGTTGATCTCCCTCCATGACGACTGGGGGAAAGTATAAACTATCGTCACTCCCATGACTATGATATATACTAAACAGACGTTCTCATTTTGGTGATAAAGGGGCATAGTTTTAGATTCCCTAGCTATCATGATCTCATCAGAACGTGTGTTAGTTATACTTTGGAGAGAATGTAGTTGATCAGGCTACATCCACTCCTTGGTACCACTAAAAACAGTCCTGAATTAACCGAGATACTAGCATTATCTTGTTTGGTTCTGTGTTATGTTCCTTATTCCTAATACAAGCAAGGGTGTTTTATTGTGGTATTTTACTTGTTTTGTTCAGAGTTGTGTTAGTCCCTCTTTTGGTTTATAGTTGCATATCAATGTGTGGCTAGATATGCTAGTTCACTCTAAACAGAGCTCTGATACCAACCTGTCACACCCCCGAACCAGACGGCGGAAACGTTCGAGGGCTATTGTGACTCAATTGAATACCATCACAATGAATATATATGAAACATAACCTTATACATCACCAAGCATTGAAACATTACAACTGGTAGCATTCACATTCAGTACATTGATCCATAATATTACATGCCCAAAAGTAAATTGTTCGATACTAATTAAACCAATAGCAAGACATTACTGAGTACATTTTTTCCTTTTCGATTTACCTATTACCTGAGAATACAAGTATTTTGAAAAACGTCAACATATGAAATGTTGGTGAGTTCATAAGTAATGTTTGAAATATAATGGTTTGTATTGTTTTGAAAATCACCAGAAAATCCGATATTTTCTGAAAAGAGCATAGTATAAAAAGTGTGAAGATCCGTAAGTATGCGTGTTTGTTTCTATAAATGTAAAAGTAAAATTTGTTGAACTCGGTATACATTTCGTAGATGTATTAATTGAAAACCCTAGGAAAACCCGATGTTTTCCTAATACTTTGAATCAAGCGTTTTATATTTTGTTATTTCGTGGCGACGTGTGTATTCGTTGAGTCCCGGTGACATTGGATTAATTATGGATTGTGAATTGTTATAAACACACATTAATGAAAATGACTAGTTTACAACTATACAAACGATCCCTTAGGCGTTGTTCACACTATTCACTTAATCCAATCACCCTGACTTCTCATAGCCCCAAAACCGAGGAGGAAAAGAGGGTGCGAAGCCCCCGATATTTCCATAAGTCGTTTAAGGCCATCGTGAATGCGAAGGGCCCTTAGCCCGACTCGCATTGGTGAATTCTCGACATCACTAGCAGTACCAAAGGACCCTTGGGGCCCAACATCACAAAAGCCATTGAAAGTCCTTTAACACGGAATTAGGTCATATAAGACCCAACTACATGTAAGCGAGTTTCCTTCGGGCCTAAAGATCATGTCATTGGGCTAGCTAGGCCCAACAAGCACGATTTGAAACTTTCGGGCCCAAAGATGGTGTATCGACGTCTGGTGTATTCCCACGTGTGTATTGACTTCCCGAAATTTCTGCGTGTGTATTGAAGTATCGTCGTGTTATTAATTTCAGATTCGTTATTGATTCGAGACCGAATCAGTTCGTTTGATAACGATTTTGGTGTTGAAGGTGTATTATATTTCGCCGATAGTCGTGGTATTAGTATTTCATCATACAGATTTATTGTTTAAAAACACTAGAATTTTTCTTTTTGCAGCCCCTTTCTATTGGATAAATTACAATTCTGACCCTTTGTATAAAATAGTTTCCATTTTAGTCGTTAAACCATTTTTCTTGACACTTTAGTATAAAAACTTGTTGAAAAGGTATTTTTCAGCTCAAATTTATTTGAAAAACAGTTTTAGTCCCTCAAAATGAAGTTTTCTCGGCTGAAACCTCTATTTTCGCAATTTTTACACTTTTGGCCCAAAATAGAAATTTTTTGCATCTTTGGTCCCTTTTAGATATGAAAAGTATTTTTAAACCTTGAAATGGGCTTGGAGCACTAAGAGTCCCCTGTTTTACCGAAAAATACAGTTTCAGCCCCTCTAATTTGAAAATCTCGCAATTTGGGCTTTATTGGGCCGAAAAGTTCATTTTTGGCCCATTATGCTTAAAATTTCACATTTTACTCCTTCAAAAGAGAATATTTCCAGAAAATACATTATGGAAACTGTTTTGACTCATTTCAACCATCAGAATTTGTATTTTGTCATTTTGGGCCCTTTAACTTTATATTTTTAACATTTTGAGTCCAAAAATGGGAATTTAGCCCAAAGAGTTCATATTAACTAACTTGGTTATTATTCTAGAGTTGATTTGTATGAAATAATATGATTTATACTTATTTCATTCAACATAATGTAGATTTGGGTTTTGAGTTCTTTTGGACTAGATCCAACACCATAATCACATAAGAACATGTAAATAAACATAGAACTCACACAAAGCATACATATACTCATAGATATACACATTTGCTTGTATTCCTCCCCCCCCCCCCCCCCCCCCCCGCAAAACTTATAAAAACCGAAAAAAGGGGGTATGAAGCTCACCTTGAGTTGTAGTTTCGGTTTTGAAGAGAGAAAAGAAGAAAATTTCGATCCTACCTTGGTAGATCTCGAGTTTAGTGACTTCTAAGGTGCATGATCACATGTTGGAATAGATTTAGAAGAGATTTTTGATGAAATGAAGTAGCTAGATCATGGATTAGTCATCGACTTACCTTAGTTGATGTGTTTGTGGGAAAAACCTCCTTGAAAAGCTCTTGATTCTCGAAATTTTTGAAGAAGGAGGGAGGAGATGTTCTTCAAGATTTAGAGAGAGTGGATTAAATTTTTGTGAGTGTATGTGTGTTGTGTTCGGCCGAGAGCAAGAAGAGAGAGGAGAGAAGTGAGGCTCTTGAATTGATTTGCATGAAAACATGAGATGGTGCATGGGAATCCTATGGACAATTATGAGGTGGCATAGGTAAGTCAACTCTTCTTCTTGGGCTTGCCTTGGGCCGAGAATGGAGAGAAAAAGATGAGGATAGGGCCTTGTATGCTTAAGCCCATTCCATGGTTATGTTAAGTGATGTTTGGCCCCAATTAATTATAAATGTGATTTTTGTGACCTATTAAGGCTAAATTAGGTTGATTATGGCCCAATATAGTTCATTTAAATAATTTATTTCATTCTAGGCCCAATATGGCCCAAAATGTTGAAATAAATGAAAGGGGGTCCAATTAGAGCCCATTTAAAGGTTCTAAGCCCAAGATAGTCAAATTGGAAGCTTATTGGTCCATTGAGTCCAATAAGGAAGTCCTAGTCCAAAATGGACCTAAACAAGAACTTCTAGGGTTTCCAATTGCTTGTTGACTATTTGTAGTGCTTTTATGAAGTGTTTGATTGAAAATTTGTTGCCATGAAGTAAGCATCATACATGCACACATACTGTGACAACCCGAAAAACTTCTCGCATGCACTCTTCAATTCTTTCCAATATTAGACTTATTTTACTATATAGTAGTACCTTTTTGAGTCTAATGAAGCAATCTAAATGAGATATAATCAAGGTAGGAGTGTTAAGAAGCGTTAACTCGAAGTGTAGGAATCAAAACCGGGCCAAACACTCCAACACATGGAGTGTGCGGCCATACACTTGAGTGTGCGGCCACACACTCTTGTTTGCGGCCTCACACCTTCCCAACCGCACACTCCACCTATATATGCCACACTTAGATCATTCTTGAACCCATCCTTCACTTCTTCAAGCATAGAACATGAAAATCCTCTCAAGTATCATCCGTTCTCCTTGAAGATCTTCATAAAAGGTACCAAGAACACCAAGAACACCAACATCTTCATCTGGCCGCACACATGGCAGCACACACCACCTGGCAGCACACATGGCCGCACACAGAGCCGCACACAAGTGCTGGCAGCACACTAGGCCACACACCTGGCCGCACACACACATATAGTGTGTATTTTGGCCATACACCCTCTTGTACAGCCTTATAAACCCTCATACAATAATATATGACTATAACACATAATTATATGTGTTTACTAGTCCCTAAGGTGGTCCCAAAATCATTAATTAGTTATTCATAACACTAATTAAAGCCATATATGTGCCTACATATGCTAAATAGGATTTGCGCGTGTACTCAAGTCACCACTTGACACCTAGCACTAAATCCAACATTTTCAACAGAACCACTCACTACAGGTGAGTTCATACCCCTTTAATTAACCCTTGAAATACTTTTAAATGTTTTAAATACTTTTATGGGGGGATACAATTTGAATACTTATAGTTATTACATCAATCACATGTGATTAATAACTAGAAAACCAATGATTTTATCACTGTTCAAACTGTTTATCAAACTGCTTTACTTCAAAATGTTTTACAAACTCTTTTACTTATCAAATACTTTTATTTAAACCTTGTTATACTTCTTATAAATTGCATGCCCATATATGCATAGATATATAAGAAATGTTTAAAAGGCTTAGGATGGCCATCCGCCGTATTTCCTTTTCCTCGATTTGGATGTGGTCTGGTGGAATGTTGGGTAGGCTTCCGAGGGTCGTTTCAATATTAATTATATATATATTATGTGCATATATAGACATAAAAGTACTTCCATATTCATGCGTATCAGTTACATCATTAGTAAGTTACCATCGGGGTAACAGATAATTTCACTTATACTATTTCTACATCAATGAGTCAGTTCATTCATGAGTCAATACTTATTACTATGAGAACATATACATTACATTACTATGAGTACATATACAAATATACTAGAAAGAGAACATATACAACTATACTAGGACGAGAACATATACAACAATACTAGAACAAGTAACATTACATTACATATACATGAATACGTTAACAATTGTGATCCACTGTATCGGAGCATGCCTTAATTGTCATGACCCGAGTTGTAGCCAGAGTCTCTTGGAGGGAGAGCGTGAGTTTGTGTATAGATCTATACTGGATTGACTACCCTACACCTTGCTGCTAGCTACAGCCGGACCGGCAGGTCTGCGGGTGCCAAACGTCATACCTTATACTTAGGTTGCACCTTAACTCTAGATAACCATTCATTTCCAATCGACCTCATGCCGATTTCCATTAAAAGCTTCGACATTATCATCAGCATGGATTGGTTGAGTCTTCATCGCGCCGACATCATGTGCTTCGAGAAAGCAATCCGTCTAAACCTCCCGTCTAACGAAACTCTCATAATCTTCGGTGACAAACCCAGTACAAGTCTTCGTATTATCTCCAGTATCCAAGCACATAAATACCTATGTAAAGAATATCACACGTTCCTTGCTCACGTTGTTGATACAAGCCTAGAAACGAAAGAACTAAAGAACATCCCAGTGGTGAGCGACTTCCCCGACATTTTCCCAGAAGAGCTACCAGGATTACCCCCGCAACGACAGGTCGAGTTCAGAATCGACTTAATTCCAGGAGCTACCCCAGTAGCTAAGTCGCCATACCGATTAGCACTAGCATAGATGCAGGAATTATCTGGTCAACTTAACGAACTACTCAGCAAGGGCTTTATAAGACCAAGCTTCTCGCCTTGGGGAGCACCAGTCTTGTTTGTTAAGAAGAAAGACGGATCATTCCGTATGTGTATCGACTACAGGGAACTCAACAAACTGACGGTCAAAAATCGTTACCCTCTGCCTCGCATAGACGATCTATTTGACCAACTTCAATGGGCGAACTATTCTTCCAAAATTTATCTGAGATCCGGATATCACCAGTTACGAGTGCTAGAGGAAGATGTTCCGAAGACAGCCGTCCGGACTCGTTACGGACACTACGAGTTCGTGGTAATGCCATTCGGACTAACCAATGCGCCCGCAGTTTTCATGGATCTGATGAATCGAGTATGCCGACCTTACTTGGATCAGTTCGTTATTGTCTTTATTGACGACATCCTGATCTATTCCCAGAGTAAGGAAGAACATGGCAATCACCTACGACAAGTTTTAAGAACTTTACGAACGGAGAAGCTCTATGCGAAGTTCTCGAAATGTGAATTTTGGATCCGAAGAGTCGAATTCTTAGGACATGTGGTAAGCAAAGAGGGAATCCACGTGGATCCATCCAAAATTAAGGCTATTGAGAACTGGTCAGCACCAAAGACGCCTACAGAAATTCGTCAATTTCTAGGTCTTGTTGTCTACTACCGTAGATTCATACAGAACTTCTCCAGTATTGCGAAACCTCTTACAACCCTGACCCAGAAGGGCATGGACTTCGACTGGGAAGAGAAACAAGAGAGAGCATTTCAAACGCTCAAACGAGCCTTGTGCACCGTACCAATACTATCCCTACCCGAATGGATGGAAGACTTCGTGGTCTATTGCGATGCGTCAAACCAAGGGCTCGGTTGTGTCCTGATGCAACGGGGTATGGTCATCGCCTACGCCTCGAGACAGCTGAAGACACACGAAGTCAACTACACCACACATGATCTTGAGTTGGGGGCAGTCGTGTTTGCCCTGAAGATCTGGAGACATTACTTGTATGGCACAAAAAGCACTATTTTTACCGACCATAAGAGTTTACAACACATATTCGACCAGAAGGAGCTCAACATGAGACAACGACGGTGGGTCGAGCTACTCAATGACTACGAATGGGACATTCATTATCATCTGGGTAAAGCCAACGTAGTAGAAGACGCCTTAAGCCAGAAGGAATATTCTGGTCGAAGAGTCAAGTCGTTGACAATGACTATCCATTCGCACTTGTCTAAACAAATTCAGGCGGCTCAACTTGAAGTTATGAAACCTAAACACGTGGCGAGTGAATCCCTCAGAGGAATGGATAAAAACTTAGAAGCCAAGGGTGGCGGAGCCCTATATTTCATGGACCGGATTTGGACCCCGAAGCATGGTGGTTTCCAAGACTTGGTCATGACCGAGGCGCACAACACTCGGTATTCCATTAAGATGTATCTGGATCTTAAAAAGCTATACTGGTGGCCTAATATGAAAGCAGAGATTGCTACCTTCGTAAGTAAATGCCTTACTTGCGCAAAGGTAAAGGTCGAGTACCAGAAACCCTCTGGTTTACTGCAACAACCGGAGATCCCAGAATGCAAGTGGGAGTGGATCACTATGGATTTCATAACCATGTTGCCCAAGACAACGGGTGGACTTGATACCATATGGGTCATCGTCGATAGATTAACCAAGTCTGCACACTTCCTACCTATCAAGGAAACCGATAAGATGGAGAAACTTACGAGAACATACATTAGGGAAAAGATGCGACTACATGGTGTTCCTATATCCATTATCTCCGATAGAGATAGTAGATTCACCTCAAGATTCTGGCAATCATTGCAACGTTCCTTAGGAACAAGGCTAGACATGAGCACAGCCTACCATCCTCAGACCGACGGACAAAGTGAGAAGACCATCCAAACACTGGAAGATATGTTGAGAGCCTGTGTGATTGACTTTGGAAAGGCATGGGATACTCATTTACCCCTTGTCGAGTTTTCCTATAATAATAGTTATCACACGAGCATCAAGGCTGCTCCATTTGAAGCTCTCTACGGCCGAAAGTGCAGATCTCCTCTGTGCTGGGCTGAGGTGGGTGATACCCAATTAGCTAAGGGTCAAGCTTCTGACAGTACTCTCACCGGTCCGGAAATCATTCAGGAAACGAAGGAGAAGATCGTTCAGATCCGTGAACGATTGAAAGCCTCCAGAGACCGACAGAAGAGCTACGCTGATAAAAGAAGAAAACCTTTGGAATTTCAGGTGGGAGACCGAATCCTTCTGAAAGTCTCACCATGTAAGGGCTTGATACGCTTCGGAAAACGTGGAAAGCTAAGTCCAAGGTACATTGGACCTTTCGAGATTCTCGCAAGAATCGGCCCAGTAGCTTACAAACTTAATCTACCGAACGAACTTCGTAACATACATGCTACATTCCATGTTTCCAATATGAAAAAGTGTCTATCCGACGAGACTCTTGTAATCCCACTCGACGAGATCGAGATCAACGAGAGCCTCAACTTTGTGGAAGAACCCGTAGAAGTCATGGACCGTGAGGTCAAGCAGATGAAGCAAAGCCATATCCCGATTGTGAAGGTTCGCTGGAATGCCAAGCGCGGGCCGGAATTCACTTCGGAACGCGAGAATCAGATGAAACTGAAATATCCTCATCTTTTTACTTAGTTATTTATAATAATCTAGTAACTTAAACTCAAATTTCGGGAC
The DNA here is from genome assembly GCF_051521515.1 of Lactuca serriola. Taxonomy (NCBI): domain Eukaryota; kingdom Viridiplantae; phylum Streptophyta; class Magnoliopsida; order Asterales; family Asteraceae; genus Lactuca; species Lactuca serriola. Next base: position 337,426,143 of record NC_136415.1, on the reverse strand, counting down.
GAAATTCCCATAACAAGGGGATGATGTGACAACCCGAAAAACTTCTCGCATGCACTCTTCAATTCTTTATAATATTAGACTTATTTTACTATATAGTAGTACCCTTTTGAGTCCAATGAAGCAATCTAAATGAGATATAATCAAGGTAGGAGTGTTAAGAAGGGTTAACTCGAAGTGTAGGAATCATAACCAGGCCAAACAGTCCAACACATGGAGTGTGCGGCCATACACTTGAGTGTGCGGCCACACACTCTTGTTTGCGGCCTCACACCTTCCCAACCGCACACTCCACCTATATATGCCACACTTAGATCATTCTTGAACCCTTCCTTCAGTTCTTCAAGCATAGAACACGAAAATCCTCTCAAGTATCATCCATTCTCCTTGAAGATCTTCATAATAGGTACCAAGAGCACCAAGAACACCAAGATCTTCATCTAGCCGCACACATGGCAGCACACACAACCTGGCAGCATACATGGCCGCACATAGGGCCGCACACAAGTGTTGGCAGCACACTAGGTCGCACACCTGGCCGCACACACACATATAGTGTGTATTTTGGCCATACACCCTCTTGTATAGCCTTATAAACCCTCATACAATCATATATGACTATAACACTTCATTATAAGTGTTTACTAGTCCCTAAGGTGGTCCCAAAATCCTTAATTAGTTGTTCATAACACTAATTAAATCCATATATGTGCCTATATATGCTAAATAGGATTCGCACGTGTACTCATGTCACCACTTGACACCTAGCACCAAATCCAACATTGTCAACAGAACCACTCACTACAGGTGAGTTCATATGTAACAACCCGATATTTCAACTCTTTGTATTGACCTAAAAAGTCAAGTATTGTAACCATCATGGGGTAATAAAATTTACTTTGGGAATAAAATGCCCCAAAAAGTATCTATTTAAATTCCTATTATGTGTAATATCATTAAACCGGGATCATACTTAAAGACAATGCTCAAATCCGGCTTCGTATATTGAAATTAAGATTTTTCCAAGTTCGGCTTAGCAGCAGACAACTAAAAACTCGAATCGGAGATCGAACAACTTTTGGCCGGAATGACCTAAACGAGAATCGAAGGTCTCGACAATGGTATTTCAGCGGTAAAAAGTCTGGCAAAAACCGACGTCAGATAAAGAAGTTATGAATTTTTAAAGAAATTCCTTAAACACGATGAGTTATAAAATAAATAATAAAAATAATTTCGGAATTTGCCAACGGAGTCTAAACAAAAGTTGTAGAGCGTAGTCTCACCTACGCGTGGATATAAAGCCCATCGAAAACGGAGTTCGTATGAAGAAGATATGAATTTTTGAAGTTTATTAAATAAATTATATATTTATTTAATTAAAAAATCGAGTATTATCCGAAGAGGAGTCAGCGTCCTCATCCGAGGTACGCGCCGTGTACCCCTGTACGCCCTGCGTACCCGAGGGCCTTGGCCTCGGATTGTCCACGTCGCCCTATGCGAGGCTACCGACCCGTCCTCATCCATTCACACCTGTCAGCGCAAGTCAAGGAAGCGCAAATAGAGGCCTTGAAACCCGAAAACGTGGCAGGTGAGGCCCTTAGGGGAATGGACAAGAACTTAGAAATCAAGAGTGACGGAGCACGCTACCTCAAGAACCGGAGCTGGACACCCATGTTTGGTGGATTCAGAGAGGTAGTTATGAGCGAGGCACACAGGACCCCATACTCCGTACACCCAGGGTCAGACAAGATGTATCTAGATCTCAAGCAACTCTACTGGTGGCCAAAACATGAAAGCGGAGATTGCTACATATGTGAGCAAGTGTTTAACTTGCGCCAAAATAAAAATAGAACACCAGAAACCCTCAGGTCTACTCCAACAACCTGAAATACCTGAGTGGAAATGGGAGCAAATTTCCATGGACTTCATAACCAAACTACCCAAAACTCAGAGTGGCCAAGATACTGTTTAGGTAATCGTCGACAGATTAACCAAGTCAGCCCATTTCTTACCGATCAAGGAAACTGATAGGATGGAAAAACTATCAAGAACCTACATCTGGGAGATCGTACGACTTCATGGAGTACCGATGTCCATCATCTCAGATAGAGACAGTAGATTCACTTCCAGATTCTGGCAATCACTGCAAAAATCCATGGGAATAAGGTTGGATATGTGTACGGCATACCACCCACAAACTGACGGACAGAGTGAGAGGACGATCCAAACCTTGGAAGACATGTTGCGAGCATGTGTAATCGAGTTTGTCAAGGCATGGGATGTTCACTTGCCTTTGGTCGAGTTCTCTTATAACAATAGTTACCATACTAGTATCAAGACCGCTCCATTCGAAGCCCTTTACGGCCGTAAGTGCAGATCACCCCTGTGCTGGACGGAAGTGGGCGACACACAATTGGAAAAAGGTCTAGTCCCTAATAACACCCTCACTGGTCTAGAGATCATCAAAGAAACGACTGAAAAGATCGTGCAAATACGAGAACGACTGAAGTCCTCAAGAGATAGGCAAAAGAGCTATGCCGACAGGAGACGTAAACCCTTGGAATTCCAGATTGGCGACCGGGTACTACTGAAGGTCTCACCCTGGAAGGGCATGATACGCTTTGGGAAGCGTGGAAAGCTAAATCCTCGGTACATTGGACCCTTCAAAATCATTTCGAGAGTTGGTCCAGTGGCCTACAAACTCCAACTTCCAATTGAGCTTAACAAAGTACATCCAGTATTCCACATATCGAACCTGAAAAAGTGTTTGTCCGACAAAACACTTGTAATTCCACTCGATGAAATCGAGCTAAACAAAAATCTTAACTTTCTAGAAGAACCCGTCGAGATCATGGATAGGGAAGTTAAACGAAATAAGCAGAGTCGCATTCCAATAGTAAAAGTTCGATGGAATGCTAAGAGAGGACCCGAATTCACATGGGAACGGGAAGACCAAATGCAACAGAAGTATCCGCACCTCTTCCTCAGTCCCTAAGACTTCTATTTTGTATTAAAATTTCGGGACGAAATTCCCTCTAACGGGGGGATGATGTAACAACCCGGTATTTCAACTCTTTGTATTGACCTAAAAAGTCAAGTATTGTAACCATCTTGGGGTGATAAAATTTACTTTGGGAATAAAATGCCCCAAAAAGTATCTATTTAAATTCCTATTATGTGTAATATCATTAAACCAGGATCATAATTAAAGAGAATGCTCAAATCCGGCTTCGTATATTGAAATTAAGATTTTTCCAAGTTCGACTTAGCAGCAGACAGCTAAAAACTCGAATCGGAGATCGAACGACTTTTGGCCGGAATGACCTAAACGAGAATCGAAGGTCTCGACAATGGTATTTCAGCGGTAAAAAGTCTGGCAAAAACCGACGTCAGATAAAGAAGTTATGAATTTTTAAAGAAATTCCTTAAACACGATGAGTTATAAAATAAATAATAAAAATAATTTCGGAATTTGCCAACGGAGTCTAAACGAAAGTTGTAGAGTGTAGTCTCACCTACGCGTGGATATAAAGTCCATCGAAAACGGAGTTCGTATGAAGAAGATATGAATTTTTGAAGTTTATTAAATAAATTATATATTTATTTAATTCAAAAATCGAGTATTATCCAAAGAGGAGTCAGCGTCCTCATCCGAGGTACGCGCCGTGTACCCCTGTACGCCCTGCGTACCCGAGGGCCTTGGCCTCGGATTGTCCACGTCGCCCTATGCGAGGCTACCGACCCGTCCTCATCCATTCACACCTGTCAGCGCAAGTCAAGGAAGCGCAAATAGAGGCCTTGAAACCCGAAAACGTGGCAGGTGAGGCCCTTAGGGGAATGGACAAGAACTTAGAAATCAAGAGTGACGGAGCACGCTACCTCAAGAACCGGAGCTGGACACCCATGTTTGGTGGATTCAGAGAGGTAGTTATGAGCGAGGCACACAGGACCCCATACTCCGTACACCCAGGGTCAGACAAGATGTATCTAGATCTCAAGCAACTCTACTGGTGGCCAAAACATGAAAGCGGAGATTGCTACATATGTGAGCAAGTGTTTAACTTGCGCCAAAATAAAAATAGAACACCAGAAACCCTCAGGTCTACTCCAACAACCTGAAATACCTGAGTGGAAATGGGAGCAAATTTCCATGGACTTCATAACCAAACTACCCAAAACTCAGAGTGGCCAAGATACTGTTTAGGTAATCGTCGACAGATTAACCAAGTCAGCCCATTTCTTACCGATCAAGGAAACTGATAGGATGGAAAAACTATCAAGAACCTACATCTGGGAGATCGTACGACTTCATGGAGTACCGATGTCCATCATCTCAGATAGAGACAGTAGATTCACTTCCAGATTCTGGCAATCACTGCAAAAATCCATGGGAATAAGGTTGGATATGTGTACGGCATACCACCCACAAACTGACGGACAGAGTGAGAGGACGATCCAAACCTTGGAAGACATGTTGCGAGCATGTGTAATCGAGTTTGTCAAGGCATGGGATGTTCACTTGCCTTTGGTCGAGTTCTCTTATAACAATAGTTACCATACTAGTATCAAGACCGCTCCATTCGAAGCCCTTTACGGCCGTAAGTGCAGATCACCCCTGTGCTGGACGGAAGTGGGCGACACACAATTGGAAAAAGGTCTAGTCCCTAATAACACCCTCACTGGTCTAGAGATCATCAAAGAAACGACTGAAAAGATCGTGCAAATACGAGAACGACTGAAGTCCTCAAGAGATAGGCAAAAGAGCTATGCCGACAGGAGACGTAAACCCTTGGAATTCCAGATTGGCGACCGGGTACTACTGAAGGTCTCACCCTGGAAGGGCATGATACGCTTTGGGAAGCGTGGAAAGCTAAATCCTCGGTACATTGGACCCTTCAAAATCATTTCGAGAGTTGGTCCAGTGGCCTACAAACTCCAACTTCCAATTGAGCTTAACAAAGTACATCCAGTATTCCACATATCGAACCTGAAAAAGTGTTTGTCCGACAAAACACTTGTAATTCCACTCGATGAAATCGAGCTAAACAAAAATCTTAACTTTCTAGAAGAACCCGTCGAGATCATGGATAGGGAAGTTAAACGAAATAAGCAGAGTCGCATTCCAATAGTAAAAGTTCGATGGAATGCTAAGAGAGGACCCGAATTCACATGGGAACGGGAAGACCAAATGCAACAGAAGTATCCGCACCTCTTCCTCAGTCCCTAAGACTTCTATTTTGTATTAAAATTTCGGGACGAAATTCCCTCTAACGGGGGGATGATGTAACAACCCGGTATTTCAACTCTTTGTATTGACCTAAAAAGTCAAGTATTGTAACCATCTTGGGGTGATAAAATTTACTTTGGGAATAAAATGCCCCAAAAAGTATCTATTTAAATTCCTATTATGTGTAATATCATTAAACCAGGATCATAATTAAAGAGAATGCTCAAATCCGGCTTCGTATATTGAAATTAAGATTTTTCCAAGGTCGACTTAGCAGCAGACAGCTAAAAACTCGAATCGGAGATCGAACGACTTTTGGCCGGAATGACCTAAACGAGAATCGAAGGTCTCGACAATGGTATTTCAGCGGTAAAAAGTCTGGCAAAAACCGACGTCAGATAAAGAAGTTATGAATTTTTAAAGAAATTCCTTAAACACGATGAGTTATAAAATAAATAATAAAAATAATTTCGGAATTTGCCAACGGAGTCTAAACGAAAGTTGTAGAGCGTAGTCTCACCTACGCGTGGATATAAAGCCCATCGAAAACGGAGTTCGTATGAAGAAGATATGAATTTTTGAAGTTTATTAAATAAATTATATATTTATTTAATTCAAAAATCGAGTATTATCCAAAGAGGAGTCAGCGTCCTCATCCGAGGTACGCGCCGTGTACCCCTGTACGCCCTGCGTACCCGAGGGCCTTGGCCTCGGATTGTCCACGTCGCCCTATGCGAGGCTACCGACCCGTCCTCATCCATTCACACCTGTCAGCGCAAGTCAAGGAAGCGCAAATAGAGGCCTTGAAACCCGAAAACGTGGCAGGTGAGGCCCTTAGGGGAATGGACAAGAACTTAGAAATCAAGAGTGACGGAGCACGCTACCTCAAGAACCGGAGCTGGACACCCATGTTTGGTGGATTCAGAGAGGTAGTTATGAGCGAGGCACACAGGACCCCATACTCCGTACACCCAGGGTCAGACAAGATGTATCTAGATCTCAAGCAACTCTACTGGTGGCCAAAACATGAAAGCGGAGATTGCTACATATGTGAGCAAGTGTTTAACTTGCGCCAAAATAAAAATAGAACACCAGAAACCCTCAGGTCTACTCCAACAACCTGAAATACCTGAGTGGAAATGGGAGCAAATTTCCATGGACTTCATAACCAAACTACCCAAAACTCAGAGTGGCCAAGATACTGTTTAGGTAATCGTCGACAGATTAACCAAGTCAGCCCATTTCTTACCGATCAAGGAAACTGATAGGATGGAAAAACTATCAAGAACCTACATCTGGGAGATCGTACGACTTCATGGAGTACCGATGTCCATCATCTCAGATAGAGACAGTAGATTCACTTCCAGATTCTGGCAATCACTGCAAAAATCCATGGGAATAAGGTTGGATATGTGTACGGCATACCACCCACAAACTGACGGACAGAGTGAGAGGACGATCCAAACCTTGGAAGACATGTTGCGAGCATGTGTAATCGAGTTTGTCAAGGCATGGGATGTTCACTTGCCTTTGGTCGAGTTCTCTTATAACAATAGTTACCATACTAGTATCAAGACCGCTCCATTCGAAGCCCTTTACGGCCGTAAGTGCAGATCACCCCTGTGCTGGACGGAAGTGGGCGACACACAATTGGAAAAAGGTCTAGTCCCTAATAACACCCTCACTGGTCTAGAGATCATCAAAGAAACGACTGAAAAGATCGTGCAAATACGAGAACGACTGAAGTCCTCAAGAGATAGGCAAAAGAGCTATGCCGACAGGAGACGTAAACCCTTGGAATTCCAGATTGGCGACCGGGTACTACTGAAGGTCTCACCCTGGAAGGGCATGATACGCTTTGGGAAGCGTGGAAAGCTAAATCCTCGGTACATTGGACCCTTCAAAATCATTTCGAGAGTTGGTCCAGTGGCCTACAAACTCCAACTTCCAATTGAGCTTAACAAAGTACATCCAGTATTCCACATATCGAACCTGAAAAAGTGTTTGTCCGACAAAACACTTGTAATTCCACTCGATGAAATCGAGCTAAACAAAAATCTTAACTTTCTAGAAGAACCCGTCGAGATCATGGATAGGGAAGTTAAACGAAATAAGCAGAGTCGCATTCCAATAGTAAAAGTTCGATGGAATGCTAAGAGAGGACCCGAATTCACATGGGAACGGGAAGACCAAATGCAACAGAAGTATCCGCACCTCTTCCTCAGTCCCTAAGACTTCTATTTTGTATTAAAATTTCGGGACGAAATTCCCTCTAACGGGGGGATGATGTAACAACCCGGTATTTCAACTCTTTGTATTGACCTAAAAAGTCAAGTATTGTAACCATCTTGGGGTGATAAAATTTACTTTGGGAATAAAATGCCCCAAAAAGTATCTATTTAAATTCCTATTATGTGTAATATCATTAAACCAGGATCATAATTAAAGAGAATGCTCAAATCCGGCTTCGTATATTGAAATTAAGATTTTTCCAAGTTCGACTTAGCAGCAGACAGCTAAAAACTCGAATCGGAGATCGAACGACTTTTGGCCGGAATGACCTAAACGAGAATCGAAGGTCTCGACAATGGTATTTCAGCGGTAAAAAGTCTGGCAAAAACCGACGTCAGATAAAGAAGTTATGAATTTTTAAAGAAATTCCTTAAACACGATGAGTTATAAAATAAATAATAAAAATAATTTTGGAATTTGCCAACGGAGTCTAAACGAAAGCTGTAGAGCGTAGTCTCAGCTACACGTGGATATAAAGCCCATCGAAAACGGAGTTCGTATGAAGAAGATATGAATTTTTGAAGTTTATTAAATAAATTATATATTTATTTAATTCAAAAATCGAGTATTATCCAAAGAGGAGTCAGCGTCCTCATCCGAGGTACGCGCCGTGTACCCCTGTACGCCCTGCGTACCCGAGGGCCTTGGCCTCGGATTGTCCACGTCGCCCTATGCGAGGCTACCGACCCGTCCTCATCCATTCACACCTGTCAGCGCAAGTCAAGGAAGCGCAAATAGAGGCCTTGAAACCCGAAAACGTGGCAGGTGAGGCCCTTAGGGGAATGGACAAGAACTTAGAAATCAAGAGTGACGGAGCACGCTACCTCAAGAACCGGAGCTGGACACCCATGTTTGGTGGATTCAGAGAGGTAGTTATGAGCGAGGCACACAGGACCCCATACTCCGTACACCCAGGGTCAGACAAGATGTATCTAGATCTCAAGCAACTCTACTGGTGGCCAAAACATGAAAGCGGAGATTGCTACATATGTGAGCAAGTGTTTAACTTGCGCCAAAATAAAAATAGAACACCAGAAACCCTCAGGTCTACTCCAACAACCTGAAATACCTGAGTGGAAATGGGAGCAAATTTCCATGGACTTCATAACCAAACTACCCAAAACTCAGAGTGGCCAAGATACTGTTTAGGTAATCGTCGACAGATTAACCAAGTCAGCCCATTTCTTACCGATCAAGGAAACTGATAGGATGGAAAAACTATCAAGAACCTACATCTGGGAGATCGTACGACTTCATGGAGTACCGATGTCCATCATCTCAGATAGAGACAGTAGATTCACTTCCAGATTCTGGCAATCACTGCAAAAATCCATGGGAATAAGGTTGGATATGTGTACGGCATACCACCCACAAACTGACGGACAGAGTGAGAGGACGATCCAAACCTTGGAAGACATGTTGCGAGCATGTGTAATCGAGTTTGTCAAGGCATGGGATGTTCACTTGCCTTTGGTCGAGTTCTCTTATAACAATAGTTACCATACTAGTATCAAGACCGCTCCATTCGAAGCCCTTTACGGCCGTAAGTGCAGATCACCCCTGTGCTGGACGGAAGTGGGCGACACACAATTGGAAAAAGGTCTAGTCCCTAATAACACCCTCACTGGTCTAGAGATCATCAAAGAAACGACTGAAAAGATCGTGCAAATACGAGAACGACTGAAGTCCTCAAGAGATAGGCAAAAGAGCTATGCCGACAGGAGACGTAAACCCTTGGAATTCCAGATTGGCGACCGGGTACTACTGAAGGTCTCACCCTGGAAGGGCATGATACGCTTTGGGAAGCGTGGAAAGCTAAATCCTCGGTACATTGGACCCTTCAAAATCATTTCGAGAGTTGGTCCAGTGGCCTACAAACTCCAACTTCCAATTGAGCTTAACAAAGTACATCCAGTATTCCACATATCGAACCTGAAAAAGTGTTTGTCCGACAAAACACTTGTAATTCCACTCGATGAAATCGAGCTAAACAAAAATCTTAACTTTCTAGAAGAACCCGTCGAGATCATGGATAGGGAAGTTAAACGAAATAAGCAGAGTCGCATTCCAATAGTAAAAGTTCGATGGAATGCTAAGAGAGGACCCGAATTCACATGGGAACGGGAAGACCAAATGCAACAGAAGTATCCGCACCTCTTCCTCAGTCCCTAAGACTTCTATTTTGTATTAAAATTTCGGGACGAAATTCCCTCTAACGGGGGGATGATGTAACAACCCGGTATTTCAACTCTTTGTATTGACCTAAAAAGTCAAGTATTGTAACCATCTTGGGGTGATAAAATTTACTTTGGGAATAAAATGCCCCAAAAAGTATCTATTTAAATTCCTATTATGTGTAATATCATTAAACCAGGATCATAATTAAAGAGAATGCTCAAATCCGGCTTCGTATATTGAAATTAAGATTTTTCCAAGTTCGACTTAGCAGCAGACAGCTAAAAACTCGAATCGGAGATCGAACGACTTTTGGCCGGAATGACCTAAACGAGAATCGAAGGTCTCGACAATGGTATTTCAGCGGTAAAAAGTCTGGCAAAAACCGACGTCAGATAAAGAAGTTATGAATTTTTAAAGAAATTCCTTAAACACGATGAGTTATAAAATAAATAATAAAAATAATTTCGGAATTTGCCAACGGAGTCTAAACGAAAGTTGTAGAGCGTAGTCTCACCTACGCGTGGATATAAAGCCCATCGAAAACGGAGTTCGTATGAAGAAGATATGAATTTTTGAAGTTTATTAAATAAATTATATATTTATTTAATTCAAAAATCGAGTATTATCCAAAGAGGAGTCAGCGTCCTCATCCGAGGTACGCGCCGTGTACCCCTGTACGCCCTGCGTACCCGAGGGCCTTGGCCTCGGATTGTCCACGTCGCCCTATGCGAGGCTACCGACCCGTCCTCATCCATTCACACCTGTCAGCGCAAGTCAAGGAAGCGCAAATAGAGGCCTTGAAACCCGAAAACGTGGCAGGTGAGGCCCTTAGGGGAATGGACAAGAACTTAGAAATCAAGAGTGACGGAGCACGCTACCTCAAGAACCGGAGCTGGACACCCATGTTTGGTGGATTCAGAGAGGTAGTTATGAGCGAGGCACACAGGACCCCATACTCCGTACACCCAGGGTCAGACAAGATGTATCTAGATCTCAAGCAACTCTACTGGTGGCCAAAACATGAAAGCGGAGATTGCTACATATGTGAGCAAGTGTTTAACTTGCGCCAAAATAAAAATAGAACACCAGAAACCCTCAGGTCTACTCCAACAACCTGAAATACCTGAGTGGAAATGGGAGCAAATTTCCATGGACTTCATAACCAAACTACCCAAAACTCAGAGTGGCCAAGATACTGTTTAGGTAATCGTCGACAGATTAACCAAGTCAGCCCATTTCTTACCGATCAAGGAAACTGATAGGATGGAAAAACTATCAAGAACCTACATCTGGGAGATCGTACGACTTCATGGAGTACCGATGTCCATCATCTCAGATAGAGACAGTAGATTCACTTCCAGATTCTGGCAATCACTGCAAAAATCCATGGGAATAAGGTTGGATATGTGTACGGCATACCACCCACAAACTGACGGACAGAGTGAGAGGACGATCCAAACCTTGGAAGACATGTTGCGAGCATGTGTAATCGAGTTTGTCAAGGCATGGGATGTTCACTTGCCTTTGGTCGAGTTCTCTTATAACAATAGTTACCATACTAGTATCAAGACCGCTCCATTCGAAGCCCTTTACGGCCGTAAGTGCAGATCACCCCTGTGCTGGACGGAAGTGGGCGACACACAATTGGAAAAAGGTCTAGTCCCTAATAACACCCTCACTGGTCTAGAGATCATCAAAGAAACGACTGAAAAGATCGTGCAAATACGAGAACGACTGAAGTCCTCAAGAGATAGGCAAAAGAGCTATGCCGACAGGAGACGTAAACCCTTGGAATTCCAGATTGGCGACCGGGTACTACTGAAGGTCTCACCCTGGAAGGGCATGATACGCTTTGGGAAGCGTGGAAAGCTAAATCCTCGGTACATTGGACCCTTCAAAATCATTTCGAGAGTTGGTCCAGTGGCCTACAAACTCCAACTTCCAATTGAGCTTAACAAAGTACATCCAGTATTCCACATATCGAACCTGAAAAAGTGTTTGTCCGACAAAACACTTGTAATTCCACTCGATGAAATCGAGCTAAACAAAAATCTTAACTTTCTAGAAGAACCCGTCGAGATCATGGATAGGGAAGTTAAACGAAATAAGCAGAGTCGCATTCCAATAGTAAAAGTTCGATGGAATGCTAAGAGAGGACCCGAATTCACATGGGAACGGGAAGACCAAATGCAACAGAAGTATCCGCACCTCTTCCTCAGTCCCTAAGACTTCTATTTTGTATTAAAATTTCGGGACGAAATTCCCTCTAACGGGGGGATGATGTAACAACCCGGTATTTCAACTCTTTGTATTGACCTAAAAAGTCAAGTATTGTAACCATCTTGGGGTGATAAAATTTACTTTGGGAATAAAATGCCCCAAAAAGTATCTATTTAAATTCCTATTATGTGTAATATCATTAAACCAGGATCATAATTAAAGAGAATGCTCAAATCCGGCTTCGTATATTGAAATTAAGATTTTTCCAAGTTCGACTTAGCAGCAGACAGCTAAAAACTCGAATCGGAGATCGAACGACTTTTGGCCGGAATGACCTAAACGAGAATCGAAGGTCTCGACAATGGTATTTCAGCGGTAAAAAGTCTGGCAAAAACCGACGTCAGATAAAGAAGTTATGAATTTTTAAAGAAATTCCTTAAACACGATGAGTTATAAAATAAATAATAAAAATAATTTCGGAATTTGCCAACGGAGTCTAAACGAAAGTTGTAGAGTGTAGTCTCACCTACGCGTGGATATAAAGTCCATCGAAAACGGAGTTCGTATGAAGAAGATATGAATTTTTGAAGTTTATTAAATAAATTATATATTTATTTAATTCAAAAATCGAGTATTATCCAAAGAGGAGTCAGCGTCCTCATCCGAGGTACGCGCCGTGTACCCCTGTACGCCCTGCGTACCCGAGGGCCTTGGCCTCGGATTGTCCACGTCGCCCTATGCGAGGCTACCGACCCGTCCTCATCCATTCACACCTGTCAGCGCAAGTCAAGGAAGCGCAAATAGAGGCCTTGAAACCCGAAAACGTGGCAGGTGAGGCCCTTAGGGGAATGGACAAGAACTTAGAAATCAAGAGTGACGGAGCACGCTACCTCAAGAACCGGAGCTGGACACCCATGTTTGGTGGATTCAGAGAGGTAGTTATGAGCGAGGCACACAGGACCCCATACTCCGTACACCCAGGGTCAGACAAGATGTATCTAGATCTCAAGCAACTCTACTGGTGGCCAAAACATGAAAGCGGAGATTGCTACATATGTGAGCAAGTGTTTAACTTGCGCCAAAATAAAAATAGAACACCAGAAACCCTCAGGTCTACTCCAACAACCTGAAATACCTGAGTGGAAATGGGAGCAAATTTCCATGGACTTCATAACCAAACTACCCAAAACTCAGAGTGGCCAAGATACTGTTTAGGTAATCGTCGACAGATTAACCAAGTCAGCCCATTTCTTACCGATCAAGGAAACTGATAGGATGGAAAAACTATCAAGAACCTACATCTGGGAGATCGTACGACTTCATGGAGTACCGATGTCCATCATCTCAGATAGAGACAGTAGATTCACTTCCAGATTCTGGCAATCACTGCAAAAATCCATGGGAATAAGGTTGGATATGTGTACGGCATACCACCCACAAACTGACGGACAGAGTGAGAGGACGATCCAAACCTTGGAAGACATGTTGCGAGCATGTGTAATCGAGTTTGTCAAGGCATGGGATGTTCACTTGCCTTTGGTCGAGTTCTCTTATAACAATAGTTACCATACTAGTATCAAGACCGCTCCATTCGAAGCCCTTTACGGCCGTAAGTGCAGATCACCCCTGTGCTGGACGGAAGTGGGCGACACACAATTGGAAAAAGGTCTAGTCCCTAATAACACCCTCACTGGTCTAGAGATCATCAAAGAAACGACTGAAAAGATCGTGCAAATACGAGAACGACTGAAGTCCTCAAGAGATAGGCAAAAGAGCTATGCCGACAGGAGACGTAAACCCTTGGAATTCCAGATTGGCGACCGGGTACTACTGAAGGTCTCACCCTGGAAGGGCATGATACGCTTTGGGAAGCGTGGAAAGCTAAATCCTCGGTACATTGGACCCTTCAAAATCATTTCGAGAGTTGGTCCAGTGGCCTACAAACTCCAACTTCCAATTGAGCTTAACAAAGTACATCCAGTATTCCACATATCGAACCTGAAAAAGTGTTTGTCCGACAAAACACTTGTAATTCCACTCGATGAAATCGAGCTAAACAAAAATCTTAACTTTCTAGAAGAACCCGTCGAGATCATGGATAGGGAAGTTAAACGAAATAAGCAGAGTCGCATTCCAATAGTAAAAGTTCGATGGAATGCTAAGAGAGGACCCGAATTCACATGGGAACGGGAAGACCAAATGCAACAGAAGTATCCGCACCTCTTCCTCAGTCCCTAAGACTTCTATTTTGTATTAAAATTTCGGGACGAAATTCCCTCTAACGGGGGGATGATGTAACAACCCGGTATTTCAACTCTTTGTATTGACCTAAAAAGTCAAGTATTGTAACCATCTTGGGGTGATAAAATTTACTTTGGGAATAAAATGCCCCAAAAAGTATCTATTTAAATTCCTATTATGTGTAATATCATTAAACCAGGATCATAATTAAAGAGAATGCTCAAATCCGGCTTCGTATATTGAAATTAAGATTTTTCCAAGGTCGACTTAGCAGCAGACAGCTAAAAACTCGAATCGGAGATCGAACGACTTTTGGCCGGAATGACCTAAACGAGAATCGAAGGTCTCGACAATGGTATTTCAGCGGTAAAAAGTCTGGCAAAAACCGACGTCAGATAAAGAAGTTATGAATTTTTAAAGAAATTCCTTAAACACGATGAGTTATAAAATAAATAATAAAAATAATTTCGGAATTTGCCAACGGAGTCTAAACGAAAGTTGTAGAGCGTAGTCTCACCTACGCGTGGATATAAAGCCCATCGAAAACGGAGTTCGTATGAAGAAGATATGAATTTTTGAAGTTTATTAAATAAATTATATATTTATTTAATTCAAAAATCGAGTATTATCCAAAGAGGAGTCAGCGTCCTCATCCGAGGTACGCGCCGTGTACCCCTGTACGCCCTGCGTACCCGAGGGCCTTGGCCTCGGATTGTCCACGTCGCCCTATGCGAGGCTACCGACCCGTCCTCATCCATTCACACCTGTCAGCGCAAGTCAAGGAAGCGCAAATAGAGGCCTTGAAACCCGAAAACGTGGCAGGTGAGGCCCTTAGGGGAATGGACAAGAACTTAGAAATCAAGAGTGACGGAGCACGCTACCTCAAGAACCGGAGCTGGACACCCATGTTTGGTGGATTCAGAGAGGTAGTTATGAGCGAGGCACACAGGACCCCATACTCCGTACACCCAGGGTCAGACAAGATGTATCTAGATCTCAAGCAACTCTACTGGTGGCCAAAACATGAAAGCGGAGATTGCTACATATGTGAGCAAGTGTTTAACTTGCGCCAAAATAAAAATAGAACACCAGAAACCCTCAGGTCTACTCCAACAACCTGAAATACCTGAGTGGAAATGGGAGCAAATTTCCATGGACTTCATAACCAAACTACCCAAAACTCAGAGTGGCCAAGATACTGTTTAGGTAATCGTCGACAGATTAACCAAGTCAGCCCATTTCTTACCGATCAAGGAAACTGATAGGATGGAAAAACTATCAAGAACCTACATCTGGGAGATCGTACGACTTCATGGAGTACCGATGTCCATCATCTCAGATAGAGACAGTAGATTCACTTCCAGATTCTGGCAATCACTGCAAAAATCCATGGGAATAAGGTTGGATATGTGTACGGCATACCACCCACAAACTGACGGACAGAGTGAGAGGACGATCCAAACCTTGGAAGACATGTTGCGAGCATGTGTAATCGAGTTTGTCAAGGCATGGGATGTTCACTTGCCTTTGGTCGAGTTCTCTTATAACAATAGTTACCATACTAGTATCAAGACCGCTCCATTCGAAGCCCTTTACGGCCGTAAGTGCAGATCACCCCTGTGCTGGACGGAAGTGGGCGACACACAATTGGAAAAAGGTCTAGTCCCTAATAACACCCTCACTGGTCTAGAGATCATCAAAGAAACGACTGAAAAGATCGTGCAAATACGAGAACGACTGAAGTCCTCAAGAGATAGGCAAAAGAGCTATGCCGACAGGAGACGTAAACCCTTGGAATTCCAGATTGGCGACCGGGTACTACTGAAGGTCTCACCCTGGAAGGGCATGATACGCTTTGGGAAGCGTGGAAAGCTAAATCCTCGGTACATTGGACCCTTCAAAATCATTTCGAGAGTTGGTCCAGTGGCCTACAAACTCCAACTTCCAATTGAGCTTAACAAAGTACATCCAGTATTCCACATATCGAACCTGAAAAAGTGTTTGTCCGACAAAACACTTGTAATTCCACTCGATGAAATCGAGCTAAACAAAAATCTTAACTTTCTAGAAGAACCCGTCGAGATCATGGATAGGGAAGTTAAACGAAATAAGCAGAGTCGCATTCCAATAGTAAAAGTTCGATGGAATGCTAAGAGAGGACCCGAATTCACATGGGAACGGGAAGACCAAATGCAACAGAAGTATCCGCACCTCTTCCTCAGTCCCTAAGACTTCTATTTTGTATTAAAATTTCGGGACGAAATTCCCTCTAACGGGGGGATGATGTAACAACCCGGTATTTCAACTCTTTGTATTGACCTAAAAAGTCAAGTATTGTAACCATCTTGGGGTGATAAAATTTACTTTGGGAATAAAATGCCCCAAAAAGTATCTATTTAAATTCCTATTATGTGTAATATCATTAAACCAGGATCATAATTAAAGAGAATGCTCAAATCCGGCTTCGTATATTGAAATTAAGATTTTTCCAAGTTCGACTTAGCAGCAGACAGCTAAAAACTCGAATCGGAGATCGAACGACTTTTGGCCGGAATGACCTAAACGAGAATCGAAGGTCTCGACAATGGTATTTCAGCGGTAAAAAGTCTGGCAAAAACCGACGTCAGATAAAGAAGTTATGAATTTTTAAAGAAATTCCTTAAACACGATGAGTTATAAAATAAATAATAAAAATAATTTCGGAATTTGCCAACGGAGTCTAAACGAAAGTTGTAGAGCGTAGTCTCACCTACGCGTGGATATAAAGCCCATCGAAAACGGAGTTCGTATGAAGAAGATATGAATTTTTGAAGTTTATTAAATAAATTATATATTTATTTAATTCAAAAATCGAGTATTATCCAAAGAGGAGTCAGCGTCCTCATCCGAGGTACGCGCCGTGTACCCCTGTACGCCCTGCGTACCCGAGGGCCTTGGCCTCGGATTGTCCACGTCGCCCTATGCGAGGCTACCGACCCGTCCTCATCCATTCACACCTGTCAGCGCAAGTCAAGGAAGCGCAAATAGAGGCCTTGAAACCCGAAAACGTGGCAGGTGAGGCCCTTAGGGGAATGGACAAGAACTTAGAAATCAAGAGTGACGGAGCACGCTACCTCAAGAACCGGAGCTGGACACCCATGTTTGGTGGATTCAGAGAGGTAGTTATGAGCGAGGCACACAGGACCCCATACTCCGTACACCCAGGGTCAGACAAGATGTATCTAGATCTCAAGCAACTCTACTGGTGGCCAAAACATGAAAGCGGAGATTGCTACATATGTGAGCAAGTGTTTAACTTGCGCCAAAATAAAAATAGAACACCAGAAACCCTCAGGTCTACTCCAACAACCTGAAATACCTGAGTGGAAATGGGAGCAAATTTCCATGGACTTCATAACCAAACTACCCAAAACTCAGAGTGGCCAAGATACTGTTTAGGTAATCGTCGACAGATTAACCAAGTCAGCCCATTTCTTACCGATCAAGGAAACTGATAGGATGGAAAAACTATCAAGAACCTACATCTGGGAGATCGTACGACTTCATGGAGTACCGATGTCCATCATCTCAGATAGAGACAGTAGATTCACTTCCAGATTCTGGCAATCACTGCAAAAATCCATGGGAATAAGGTTGGATATGTGTACGGCATACCACCCACAAACTGACGGACAGAGTGAGAGGACGATCCAAACCTTGGAAGACATGTTGCGAGCATGTGTAATCGAGTTTGTCAAGGCATGGGATGTTCACTTGCCTTTGGTCGAGTTCTCTTATAACAATAGTTACCATACTAGTATCAAGACCGCTCCATTCGAAGCCCTTTACGGCCGTAAGTGCAGATCACCCCTGTGCTGGACGGAAGTGGGCGACACACAATTGGAAAAAGGTCTAGTCCCTAATAACACCCTCACTGGTCTAGAGATCATCAAAGAAACGACTGAAAAGATCGTGCAAATACGAGAACGACTGAAGTCCTCAAGAGATAGGCAAAAGAGCTATGCCGACAGGAGACGTAAACCCTTGGAATTCCAGATTGGCGACCGGGTACTACTGAAGGTCTCACCCTGGAAGGGCATGATACGCTTTGGGAAGCGTGGAAAGCTAAATCCTCGGTACATTGGACCCTTCAAAATCATTTCGAGAGTTGGTCCAGTGGCCTACAAACTCCAACTTCCAATTGAGCTTAACAAAGTACATCCAGTATTCCACATATCGAACCTGAAAAAGTGTTTGTCCGACAAAACACTTGTAATTCCACTCGATGAAATCGAGCTAAACAAAAATCTTAACTTTCTAGAAGAACCCGTCGAGATCATGGATAGGGAAGTTAAACGAAATAAGCAGAGTCGCATTCCAATAGTAAAAGTTCGATGGAATGCTAAGAGAGGACCCGAATTCACATGGGAACGGGAAGACCAAATGCAACAGAAGTATCCGCACCTCTTCCTCAGTCCCTAAGACTTCTATTTTGTATTAAAATTTCGGGACGAAATTCCCTCTAACGGGGGGATGATGTAACAACCCGGTATTTCAACTCTTTGTATTGACCTAAAAAGTCAAGTATTGTAACCATCTTGGGGTGATAAAATTTACTTTGGGAATAAAATGCCCCAAAAAGTATCTATTTAAATTCCTATTATGTGTAATATCATTAAACCAGGATCATAATTAAAGAGAATGCTCAAATCCGGCTTCGTATATTGAAATTAAGATTTTTCCAAGTTCGACTTAGCAGCAGACAGCTAAAAACTCGAATCGGAGATCGAACGACTTTTGGCCGGAATGACCTAAACGAGAATCGAAGGTCTCGACAATGGTATTTCAGCGGTAAAAAGTCTGGCAAAAACCGACGTCAGATAAAGAAGTTATGAATTTTTAAAGAAATTCCTTAAACACGATGAGTTATAAAATAAATAATAAAAATAATTTCGGAATTTGCCAACGGAGTCTAAACGAAAGTTGTAGAGCGTAGTCTCACCTACGCGTGGATATAAAGCCCATCGAAAACGGAGTTCGTATGAAGAAGATATGAATTTTTGAAGTTTATTAAATAAATTATATATTTATTTAATTCAAAAATCGAGTATTATCCAAAGAGGAGTCAGCGTCCTCATCCGAGGTACGCGCCGTGTACCCCTGTACGCCCTGCGTACCCGAGGGCCTTGGCCTCGGATTGTCCACGTCGCCCTATGCGAGGCTACCGACCCGTCCTCATCCATTCACACCTGTCAGCGCAAGTCAAGGAAGCGCAAATAGAGGCCTTGAAACCCGAAAACGTGGCAGGTGAGGCCCTTAGGGGAATGGACAAGAACTTAGAAATCAAGAGTGACGGAGCACGCTACCTCAAGAACCGGAGCTGGACACCCATGTTTGGTGGATTCAGAGAGGTAGTTATGAGCGAGGCACACAGGACCCCATACTCCGTACACCCAGGGTCAGACAAGATGTATCTAGATCTCAAGCAACTCTACTGGTGGCCAAAACATGAAAGCGGAGATTGCTACATATGTGAGCAAGTGTTTAACTTGCGCCAAAATAAAAATAGAACACCAGAAACCCTCAGGTCTACTCCAACAACCTGAAATACCTGAGTGGAAATGGGAGCAAATTTCCATGGACTTCATAACCAAACTACCCAAAACTCAGAGTGGCCAAGATACTGTTTAGGTAATCGTCGACAGATTAACCAAGTCAGCCCATTTCTTACCGATCAAGGAAACTGATAGGATGGAAAAACTATCAAGAACCTACATCTGGGAGATCGTACGACTTCATGGAGTACCGATGTCCATCATCTCAGATAGAGACAGTAGATTCACTTCCAGATTCTGGCAATCACTGCAAAAATCCATGGGAATAAGGTTGGATATGTGTACGGCATACCACCCACAAACTGACGGACAGAGTGAGAGGACGATCCAAACCTTGGAAGACATGTTGCGAGCATGTGTAATCGAGTTTGTCAAGGCATGGGATGTTCACTTGCCTTTGGTCGAGTTCTCTTATAACAATAGTTACCATACTAGTATCAAGACCGCTCCATTCGAAGCCCTTTACGGCCGTAAGTGCAGATCACCCCTGTGCTGGACGGAAGTGGGCGACACACAATTGGAAAAAGGTCTAGTCCCTAATAACACCCTCACTGGTCTAGAGATCATCAAAGAAACGACTGAAAAGATCGTGCAAATACGAGAACGACTGAAGTCCTCAAGAGATAGGCAAAAGAGCTATGCCGACAGGAGACGTAAACCCTTGGAATTCCAGATTGGCGACCGGGTACTACTGAAGGTCTCACCCTGGAAGGGCATGATACGCTTTGGGAAGCGTGGAAAGCTAAATCCTCGGTACATTGGACCCTTCAAAATCATTTCGAGAGTTGGTCCAGTGGCCTACAAACTCCAACTTCCAATTGAGCTTAACAAAGTACATCCAGTATTCCACATATCGAACCTGAAAAAGTGTTTGTCCGACAAAACACTTGTAATTCCACTCGATGAAATCGAGCTAAAAAAAAATCTTAACTTTCTAGAAGAACCCGTCGAGATCATGGATAGGGAAGTTAAACGAAATAAGCAGAGTCGCATTCCAATAGTAAAAGTTCGATGGAATGCTAAGAGAGGACCCGAATTCACATGGGAACGGGAAGACCAAATGCAACAGAAGTATCCGCACCTCTTCCTCAGTCCCTAAGACTTCTATTTTGTATTAAAATTTCGGGACGAAATTCCCTCTAACGAGGGGATGATGTAACAACCCGGTATTTCAACTCTTTGTATTGACCTAAAAAGTCAAGTATTGTAACCATCTTGGGGTGATAAAATTTACTTTGGGAATAAAATGCCCCAAAAAGTATCTATTTAAATTCCTATTATGTGTAATATCATTAAACCAGGATCATAATTAAAGAGAATGCTCAAATCCGGCTTCGTATATTGAAATTAAGATTTTTCCAAGTTCGACTTAGCAGCAGACAGCTAAAAACTCGAATCGGAGATCGAACGACTTTTGGCCGGAATGACCTAAACGAGAATCGAAGGTCTCGACAATGGTATTTCAGCGGTAAAAAGTCTGGCAAAAACCGACGTCAGATAAAGAAGTTATGAATTTTTAAAGAAATTCCTTAAACACGATGAGTTATAAAATAAATAATAAAAATAATTTCGGAATTTGCCAACGGAGTCTAAACGAAAGTTGTAGAGCGTAGTCTCACCTACGCGTGGATATAAAGCCCATCGAAAACGGAGTTCGTATGAAGAAGATATGAATTTTTGAAGTTTATTAAATAAATTATATATTTATTTAATTCAAAAATCGAGTATTATCCAAAGAGGAGTCAGCGTCCTCATCCGAGGTACGCGCCGTGTACCCCTGTACGCCCTGCGTACCCGAGGGCCTTGGCCTCGGATTGTCCACGTCGCCCTATGCGAGGCTACCGACCCGTCCTCATCCATTCACACCTGTCAGCGCAAGTCAAGGAAGCGCAAATAGAGGCCTTGAAACCCGAAAACGTGGCAGGTGAGGCCCTTAGGGGAATGGACAAGAACTTAGAAATCAAGAGTGACGGAGCACGCTACCTCAAGAACCGGAGCTGGACACCCATGTTTGGTGGATTCAGAGAGGTAGTTATGAGCGAGGCACACAGGACCCCATACTCCGTACACCCAGGGTCAGACAAGATGTATCTAGATCTCAAGCAACTCTACTGGTGGCCAAAACATGAAAGCGGAGATTGCTACATATGTGAGCAAGTGTTTAACTTGCGCCAAAATAAAAATAGAACACCAGAAACCCTCAGGTCTACTCCAACAACCTGAAATACCTGAGTGGAAATGGGAGCAAATTTCCATGGACTTCATAACCAAACTACCCAAAACTCAGAGTGGCCAAGATACTGTTTAGGTAATCGTCGACAGATTAACCAAGTCAGCCCATTTCTTACCGATCAAGGAAACTGATAGGATGGAAAAACTATCAAGAACCTACATCTGGGAGATCGTACGACTTCATGGAGTACCGATGTCCATCATCTCAGATAGAGACAGTAGATTCACTTCCAGATTCTGGCAATCACTGCAAAAATCCATGGGAATAAGGTTGGATATGTGTACGGCATACCACCCACAAACTGACGGACAGAGTGAGAGGACGATCCAAACCTTGGAAGACATGTTGCGAGCATGTGTAATCGAGTTTGTCAAGGCATGGGATGTTCACTTGCCTTTGGTCGAGTTCTCTTATAACAATAGTTACCATACTAGTATCAAGACCGCTCCATTCGAAGCCCTTTACGGCCGTAAGTGCAGATCACCCCTGTGCTGGACGGAAGTGGGCGACACACAATTGGAAAAAGGTCTAGTCCCTAATAACACCCTCACTGGTCTAGAGATCATCAAAGAAACGACTGAAAAGATCGTGCAAATACGAGAACGACTGAAGTCCTCAAGAGATAGGCAAAAGAGCTATGCCGACAGGAGACGTAAACCCTTGGAATTCCAGATTGGCGACCGGGTACTACTGAAGGTCTCACCCTGGAAGGGCATGATACGCTTTGGGAAGCGTGGAAAGCTAAATCCTCGGTACATTGGACCCTTCAAAATCATTTCGAGAGTTGGTCCAGTGGCCTACAAACTCCAACTTCCAATTGAGCTTAACAAAGTACATCCAGTATTCCACATATCGAACCTGAAAAAGTGTTTGTCCGACAAAACACTTGTAATTCCACTCGATGAAATCGAGCTAAAAAAAAATCTTAACTTTCTAGAAGAACCCGTCGAGATCATGGATAGGGAAGTTAAACGAAATAAGCAGAGTCGCATTCCAATAGTAAAAGTTCGATGGAATGCTAAGAGAGGACCCGAATTCACATGGGAACGGGAAGACCAAATGCAACAGAAGTATCCGCACCTCTTCCTCAGTCCCTAAGACTTCTATTTTGTATTAAAATTTCGGGACGAAATTCCCTCTAACGGGGGGATGATGTAACAACCCGGTATTTCAACTCTTTGTATTGACCTAAAAAGTCAAGTATTGTAACCATCTTGGGGTGATAAAATTTACTTTGGGAATAAAATGCCCCAAAAAGTATCTATTTAAATTCCTATTATGTGTAATATCATTAAACCAGGATCATAATTAAAGAGAATGCTCAAATCCGGCTTCGTATATTGAAATTAAGATTTTTCCAAGTTCGACTTAGCAGCAGACAGCTAAAAACTCGAATCGGAGATCGAACGACTTTTGGCCGGAATGACCTAAACGAGAATCGAAGGTCTCGACAATGGTATTTCAGCGGTAAAAAGTCTGGCAAAAACCGACGTCAGATAAAGAAGTTATGAATTTTTAAAGAAATTCCTTAAACACGATGAGTTATAAAATAAATAATAAAAATAATTTCGGAATTTGCCAACGGAGTCTAAACGAAAGTTGTAGAGCGTAGTCTCACCTACGCGTGGATATAAAGCCCATCGAAAACGGAGTTCGTATGAAGAAGATATGAATTTTTGAAGTTTATTAAATAAATTATATATTTATTTAATTCAAAAATCGAGTATTATCCAAAGAGGAGTCAGCGTCCTCATCCGAGGTACGCGCCGTGTACCCCTGTACGCCCTGCGTACCCGAGGGCCTTGGCCTCGGATTGTCCACGTCGCCCTATGCGAGGCTACCGACCCGTCCTCATCCATTCACACCTGTCAGCGCAAGTCAAGGAAGCGCAAATAGAGGCCTTGAAACCCGAAAACGTGGCAGGTGAGGCCCTTAGGGGAATGGACAA
Organism: Lactuca serriola; assembly: GCF_051521515.1. Taxonomy (NCBI): domain Eukaryota; kingdom Viridiplantae; phylum Streptophyta; class Magnoliopsida; order Asterales; family Asteraceae; genus Lactuca; species Lactuca serriola. The sequence continues at coordinate 337,402,213 of NC_136415.1, read as the reverse complement.
GAACTTAGAAATCAAGAGTGACGGAGCACGCTACCTCAAGAACCGGAGCTGGACACCCATGTTTGGTGGATTCAGAGAGGTAGTTATGAGCGAGGCACACAGGACCCCATACTCCGTACACCCAGGGTCAGACAAGATGTATCCAGATCTCAAGCAACTCTACTGGTGGCCAAAACATGAAAGCGGAGATTGCTACATATGTGAGCAAGTGTTTAACTTGCGCCAAAATAAAAATAGAACACCAGAAACCCTCAGGTCTACTCCAACAACCTGAAATACCTGAGTGGAAATGGGAGCAAATTTCCATGGACTTCATAACCAAACTACCCAAAACTCAGAGTGGCCAAGATACTGTTTAGGTAATCGTCGACAGATTAACCAAGTCAGCCCATTTCTTACCGATCAAGGAAACTGATAGGATGGAAAAACTATCAAGAACCTACATCTGGGAGATCGTACGACTTCATGGAGTACCGATGTCCATCATCTCAGATAGAGACAGTAGATTCACTTCCAGATTCTGGCAATCACTGCAAAAATCCATGGGAATAAGGTTGGATATGTGTACGGCATACCACCCACAAACTGACGGACAGAGTGAGAGGACGATCCAAACCTTGGAAGACATGTTGCGAGCATGTGTAATCGAGTTTGTCAAGGCATGGGATGTTCACTTGCCTTTGGTCGAGTTCTCTTATAACAATAGTTACCATACTAGTATCAAGACCGCTCCATTCGAAGCCCTTTACGGCCGTAAGTGCAGATCACCCCTGTGCTGGACGGAAGTGGGCGACACACAATTGGAAAAAGGTCTAGTCCCTAATAACACCCTCACTGGTCTAGAGATCATCAAAGAAACGACTGAAAAGATCGTGCAAATACGAGAACGACTGAAGTCCTCAAGAGATAGGCAAAAGAGCTATGCCGACAGGAGACGTAAACCCTTGGAATTCCAGATTGGCGACCGGGTACTACTGAAGGTCTCACCCTGGAAGGGCATGATACGCTTTGGGAAGCGTGGAAAGCTAAATCCTCGGTACATTGGACCCTTCAAAATCATTTCGAGAGTTGGTCCAGTGGCCTACAAACTCCAACTTCCAATTGAGCTTAACAAAGTACATCCAGTATTCCACATATCGAACCTGAAAAAGTGTTTGTCCGACAAAACACTTGTAATTCCACTCGATGAAATCGAGCTAAACAAAAATCTTAACTTTCTAGAAGAACCCGTCGAGATCATGGATAGGGAAGTTAAACGAAATAAGCAGAGTCGCATTCCAATAGTAAAAGTTCGATGGAATGCTAAGAGAGGACCCGAATTCACATGGGAACGGGAAGACCAAATGCAACAGAAGTATCCGCACCTCTTCCTCAGTCCCTAAGACTTCTATTTTGTATTAAAATTTCGGGACGAAATTCCCTCTAACGGGGGGATGATGTAACAACCCGGTATTTCAACTCTTTGTATTGACCTAAAAAGTCAAGTATTGTAACCATCTTGGGGTGATAAAATTTACTTTGGGAATAAAATGCCCCAAAAAGTATCTATTTAAATTCCTATTATGTGTAATATCATTAAACCAGGATCATAATTAAAGAGAATGCTCAAATCCGGCTTCGTATATTGAAATTAAGATTTTTCCAAGTTCGACTTAGCAGCAGACAGCTAAAAACTCGAATCGGAGATCGAACGACTTTTGGCCGGAATGACCTAAACGAGAATCGAAGGTCTCGACAATGGTATTTCAGCGGTAAAAAGTCTGGCAAAAACCGACGTCAGATAAAGAAGTTATGAATTTTTAAAGAAATTCCTTAAACACGATGAGTTATAAAATAAATAATAAAAATAATTTTGGAATTTGCCAACGGAGTCTAAACGAAAGCTGTAGAGCGTAGTCTCAGCTACACGTGGATATAAAGCCCATCGAAAACGGAGTTCGTATGAAGAAGATATGAATTTTTGAAGTTTATTAAATAAATTATATATTTATTTAATTCAAAAATCTAGTATTATCCGAAGAGGAGTCAGCGTCCTCATCCGAGGTACGCGCCGCGTACCCCTGTACGCCCTGCGTACCCGAGGGCCTTGGCCTCGGATCGTCCACGTCACCCTATGCGAGGCTACCGACCCGTCCGACCCGCCCGTCCGACCGACCCGTCCGACCTGCCGTCCCATCTGACCTGCCGTCCCATCCGAAGCCGAGGCAGTCGAGGCTTCGGTAATGCATGACGTACGCGTACGCGCTGCGTACGAGCGTACGCCCCGCGTACGAGGCTTCTCAGACCCCCTTATAAATAGAATGCGAGGCTTTCCGAAAAAATGCTCAATTCTTTCCTTTCTCTCACGATCTTGCCTCGATTTCCGTGCCCGTTCAAACCAGAAGCCCTGGTCATTTTTGCTCAAGTCCCGAGGGTCGATTTTACTCCCGAGATTCCCGAGAATCCCGAGAAAAGTCCGTTTCCCGAGGCGAAACTCTGTCCGGTTTTCCATCTCGCTATCTTCAAACTATCAAGTGAGTTCATATCCCCCTTCGAACACTCTTTAAATACATTTTAAATGATTTTATACTCTTTTAGGGGAGGAATACAAGTAAACATACCGTTATTATCGTGTATTTCATAAAAATCTCCTTTACTCGTTTCTATCAAATGAATCACTTGTGATTTAGTTCTATTATGCGAAAACTCTTGTTATACTTTGCATTCAATAGATTTATACAAAGTATTTAGTAACACCAAAGCATCTTTCGTCGTTAAACCGTTTCATATATTCTAAAAACTTGTGATTTATGTTGGTCAAACATTGTGAAAAAGGATAAACTTTGCATACAAAACTATCACTTTAATACAGACTTAGTTGAGAATCCATGAGACGTGTATATCTTCAAACACTGCCTTTTAGATAAAAGGTATCGCTACAAGTCCTATCTATAACCAGAGTCTCCCGTTCGGAGAACGTGTCAAATGTGTATAGATCTATACGGGAAATCATGATCCCGCACCCTGGCTGTTAGCTACAGTCCGTCTTTTGGGGTGACAGTTTGTCATAACGCTACGACGCCTGAAGAACGTCGCTACAGGCATATTATGTTCAGTATGGTTATAAAACTCATCGGATATACAACTATTATAGTACTTTTGAATAATGAATAAGTAGTTACTACGGTTATTCATTATTTAACAAACTGAAATCTTCTAATAGGTTTATTATATAAATCTATGTTTAAAACTTTTCTAAAGCATGTGGATTGCTTCAAAATGTTAGCCTTGAACATTAAACAAACAACTATTAGGAAAATAAGGGATTTTCTTGTTTCAACTATCTACGTTTTTCAATACCAACATTCTCATGCATTTCACACTTTTATAAGGAAATATGGGATTTTCTTGGAAAATATACACTCGTTTTTCGAATGGCATTCAATGTTTCTAAATCACTTATGAACTCACCAACTTAATTGTTGACACTTTTTCTTTGAAATAACTTGTATTCTCAGGGAATCGTTAAGCAGGTTTGGAAATCAACTTTTGGTGAATAACGCGCTGGCATTATTTACTTCTTTTGAAAGATGTTTATGCATTTATCTTTTGAACATGTAATGAATACAACGATGTAAACATTTTTAAAACCTTTATATATGGTGGTGTGTACTTTCCTTTCTATAAACTGTTATGATACTGAATATGACGTCCTCCGCCCCCGAACGTTTCCGCCGTTCTGGTTTGGGGGTGTGAAATCATACCCCTTTAATTAACCCTTGAAATACTTTTAAATGTTTTAAATACTTTTATGTGGGGGATACAAGTTGAATGCTTATAGTTATTACATCAATCGCATGTGATTAATTACTAGAAAACCAATGATTTTATCACTGTTCAAACTACTTTACTTCAAAATGTTTTACAAACTCTTTTACTTATCAAATAATTTTATTTAAACCTTGTTATACATCTTATAAATTGCATGCCCATATATGCATAGATATATAAGAAATGTTTAAAAGGCTTAGGAAGGCCATCCGCCCTATTTCCTTTTCCTCGATTTGGATGTGGTCTGGTGGAATGTCGGGTAACCGTCCGAGGGTCGTTCCAATATTAATTATATATATTATGTGCATATATAGACATAAAAGTACTTCCATATTCATGAGTATCAGTTACATCATTAGTAAGTTACCATCGGGGTAACACAGAATTTCACTTATACTATTTCTAGATCAATGAGTCAGTTCATTCATGAGTCAATACTTATTACTATGAGAACATATACATTACATTACTATGAGTACATATACAACTATACTAGAAAGAGAACATATACAACTATACTAGGACGAGAACATATACAACAATACTAGAACAAGTAACATTAAATTACATATACATGAATACGTTAACAATTGTGATCCACTGTATGGGAGCATGCCTTAATTGTCATGACCGGAGTTGTAGCCAGAGTCTCTTAGAGGGAGAGCGTGAGTTTGCGTATAGATCTATACTGGATTGACTATCCTACACCTTGCTGCTAGCTACAGCCGGACCGGCAGGTCTGCGGGTGCCAAACGTCATACCTTATTTTTCGACTATACGTTGTCGTTATTACCAGTCTACAGTATGGTGCAATTTATCACATGATACCTTAATATAAATCTGGTTTAAGGTAGATAGTACAACAGTAGTTATTATAATACAATACTACAAGTACTACAATAATTTATCCTTTATATACATTTAGTGACTATTTCACTTAAATAATAATGTATAAACTATATTTTGATAATGATAGTTACATTTGGAAAATTACCCACTTTTACGATAAACAAACATACGAAACAGTTACGCCTTGGGAGAAGGCTACTTTTAATAGAAAATATAGGTTTTTCTGAGAGATTCAAACTTTTACAAACACTTACATACATTTTACAAACTTACAATGGAGACATGTTCAAAGGTTTTGATAACAAACAACGACACTAAAATACTTATGAACTCACCAGCTTAATGGTGATAAACTCTTTCAAAATAACTTGTATTCTCAGGTCATCAGTAGACAGGTACCGAGACCAACTTTTGAGAAGATGGAGCGCTTTCAGGACTCATCTCTTTATTTTGACTTACATTATTTTTGGTGTCTATAACTATACAGAATACACTTGTATTAAAATTATATATTTAATGCAATGGATGATGTCGTTTGCTTGTTTACTTTTACTGTGTTGTGATACTTTACATGACGTCCTCCACCCCAGAACGTTTCCGCCGTTCTTGGTGTTGGAGTGTGACACATAGCACGTAATTTATGTAAAATACTTTATATCTATGTGTAAGATGAAAGGGACCATGCACTCACATGATAAGGTGGTGAATCGGCACTCGGACAACACTTCGTTACTCTTAAAACAATTATCCCTTGACGAAACCTAGTATCATTACCACTAGAGTTTAGTCTAACGCTTGAAGAGACTAATTTAATAGTCTAGATATTATTACTATTATATAAGCGTTAAACAATACTTATATAACCCATAATAATAGCTCAAATACTCCTTATAAGGTCCTAATAACAATGCTATATTGAAAGATAAGCTATACTAAAGATAGGATAGGTACAACTCACTTACAACGGGTTTTCTTTAAAACAGGGCTTCACTAGAGCAGCGTTCCCAAGCCGAAAGACTCTTTTCTCGGGACTCTAGGAGCCTCGGGGCATCCTTCGTGTGCTAGGGGGTTTAGCTAGACTTTAGGGGCTTAAGGGGAGCTATAGAGAGAGTTTAGAGAGAGAAAGTGGAAGAGGAAAGGTGTGAGAATGAATGGAACCCGAAACATCTATTTATAGTGTGAAATCCTAATGGACTCGCCGAGTTGGGGCGTGTGGCAACCTTCTGGTGGTGCCACGTGTCCAATTCTGGTGGTGCCACGTCACCCCCTACCGCGTATCAGCCTTCAAACTTAGAAAAATCATAACTCTCACATACGAGCTCCGTTTTCAATGTTCTTTTTTTTCCACATGTAGGTAAAATCAAGATCTACAACTTTCATTTAGACTCCGTCGGCTAATTCTCGACCGATCTTTAATTTAACAGTAGGAGGCGTTTAGACTGTTAAATGACCGCGAAGAATTCGTAACTCCTTCACACGGACTCCGTTTTTGTCTATCTTTTTAGCGTTGAGTTCCTATTAATGAGATCTTCAACTCTCACCTAGGTCGTGTAAGCCAAAAACCGCTCGAACTAAAATTCGAGTTTCGGGTCGTGCACTGTTAAGCCGAATCTTAGAAAAATCATAACTTCCTCATACGAAGTCAGATTTGGGCGTTCTTTTTTTGTATGTTCTCGATTTAACATATACTACAACTTTCATTCAGATTGCTAAGGCAAAAAGTCGCTCCATTGTAAATTTACTATTTACGCTTCCCGGTGTCGTGTGGGTTTTGCCGTAAAACTTCGACGGGCCATCACTTCTTCGTTATAACTCGGATTTCAGCATTCTTTATATGGACGGAAACCTTGAGACATTTTCTACAACTTGGTTAAGACTATTTATTATCAATAATATTCTGCCAAAAAGACGTTTTTGGCACATATTGCTTCTAAATTGACTAGCCCGGATCTACGGGCGTTACAATTATCTCCCCCTTAGGATGATTACGTCCCGGAATCATCAACGAATTAGGGCAGTATAATGACTCCATACGTTATCTCTTCATCCTAGGTAATAACTATAACTTCTATGTTTCTTCGAACGAGTATCTAACTCTTAGACTCCTTGACTGCAGGTGGTGCTCGGTCTTGCACCTGCTCATTAGACTTTCAATCATGACCTTCGTGTCACAACCTCATTCTTTATCAGAGACTCTTTCTTCATCTTAACAAACTTAGGATAAGTTAATTTGATTACTACAATTGACGGATGTGTCATCTTCTAATGACCTATCATCGTATGTAACAACGCTTAGACTCAGGTCTCTTAGAGTCAAATTCCGGAATGGAATATGCCTTCCTTCATGGTCTAATGTGATATAATCACATTTTATGAAACAACCTAAAAATAGGACCCAAAAATTTCGACTTTTTATTATAATAAAACCATGGAACTAAGTATCAATAATAAAACCATACGTTGCATGTTCAAAACCCACGATAAAGTACTGTGAGGAAAAACTGTATCACAATGTATCTAAACATAACAAGAAAACTGAATCATCTCCCAGGACAAAAACTGAAGTTGTGGTGTGTGCGATGCCATCATCCTGAGCTCTTCCCTTTGCTTGCGGAAGTACCTGAAACCAAAACTGAAACTGTAAGCACGAAGCTTAGTGAGCTCCCCCAAACTACCACATACCATGCAATAACATATAAAACACATACGGGGCCTTGCCCCCTCCATCGAACCAAAGTCCAAAGCTAACTGACTGGGACCTTGTCCCCTACATCGGACCGAAGTCCAAAGCTAACTAACTGGGACCTTGTCCCCTACATCGGACCGAAGTCCGAAGCTGACTGACTGGGACCTTGTCCCCTACATCAAACCGAAGTCCGAAGTTGGCTAACTGGGACCTTGTCCCCTACATCGGGCCGAAGCCCGAAGCTGACTGACTGGGACCTTGTCCCCTACATCGGACCGAAGTCCGAAGCTGACTGACTGAACACAACATAGCATAAACATATAAATCCTGTCTGAGCCACGGAGGCGTCAAACATACTAACTACTGCATTGGACCGAAGTCCTGAAACTACAGCTGACTGAACGGGCCGACATTGTGGCCTTAGACTCGTTCCTACTCGAAGGAAACTCACCTCGTGAACTGGCTACTGTGTGTATGGCTCTGGAAACTAACTGCTGCTGCTCCGGTATCTCCCCGGCTACAATTCCATAACACACTCAATCCGATGCTAATCACTGCATTGGGTAAAATGACTCTTTTACCCCTGGTCAAAGTCAACACTCTCGGTCAAAGTCAACCCACAGTTGACCTGACTCGCCGAGTTGGGCCGCCAACTCGCCGAGTTCTCTAGTCTCCCTACGCAACCCTACTCGTGGCTACTCGTCGAGTATGGCATCGACTCGACGAGTACCCTCTCGATCCAAGAACTCAGACAATCTTCATCCGACTTACCGAGCCATACGAACAACTCGACGAGTTGTCCTTGAGCTAAGAAGATTGCCTTGGACACGCCGAGTTGTATGAACAACTCGTCGAGTCCCTCCATTACTGAGTCTGCCCTCTAACTCACTAAGTCCACTTTACTACTCACAGGCTTCCACTCGTCATCACTCAAAAGGGAAAAACGGGACTCATGACTAGACTCGCCGAGTCACATCCATGCAACTACTCTAAACTTGATTATGCTTGAATCTAGCGGCTGAAACTTATAGATCTGGGCTTCCTTAACTCGATTAGCACGTAAAGATTCTATCATTACGTGCCCATAAGTGACCAAGAAGATAATAAGGCTCAAAAAGCATAATAAAGGCTAGATCTAGGGTCCTTATGCAAAGCATCTTCGAAAAGGCAATAGATCCGGGCTCTACAACTCCTAAATGAACAAATCTAGGGATATCTCGACCTATTAAGGCATCCATACAACTATGAGGCTTGGAAAATGCATCAAACTAGCCCTAGAAGAGTTCTAATGGAGGTCTAAAGCATAAAACAGAAGGAATCCGAGAAAATACCTCAAAGAACTCTGATATTGCCCTTGGATCTTTGCTCTACACCTTTTCTCTTTGCTCCTTTCTTCTTCTTCTTCTTCAAGCCTTCAAAATCCACACACAAAAGCACTTTAAACAATAAGGGATGGATTAGGGTTTTCTCGCAGCTCTCTGAGGGTGAAGGAGGCGAGTTTGGGGCTCATAGCGTTGCTTAAATAGTGAGCAACCCGGGGATTTAGGGTTTCTTCCAGGCAGGCAGACTCGCCGAGTCCCGAATATGGACTCGCCGAGTCACCGACTAACACGTGCACAAAAACTCGACCATACTCGACGAGTCAGGCCATAAACTCGTCGAGTCCCTCAATAAAACTTCTAAATAAATGCCACGGAAGCAACATACCAGAGACGGGGCGTTACAATTCTCCGCCACTTGTCTCACACTTCGTCCTCGAAGTCTGCTGCGGCTGAATTTGCAAATAATTCTGGGTAATGCTCTCTCATTTCTTCCTCAGCCTCCCACGTCCACTCAGACCCCTTCCGGTGCTGCCACTGCACCTTCACTAACTGAATTGCCTTGTTCCTCAAGGTCTTTGTCTTCCGGTCCAGAATCGCGACCGGCCTCTTAATATAATTCAAGCTGCTATCAACCTGAATATCCTCTAAGGGAACAACTACTGACTCATCCACCAAACACTTCCTCAACTGAGACACATGGAAAGTGTTGTGGATCTGGCTAACCTCTACCGGAAGATCCAACCGATAAGCGACCCGACCCACCCGGGTCAAAACCCTGAAAGGACCAATGAACCTGGGGCCCAACTTTCCCCTCTTACGAAACCTGATAACACCCGTCCAGGGTGAGACCTTCAGAAGGACCATATCGCCCACGCGGAACTCCAAGTCTGAACGCCTCCTGTCGGCGTAACACTTCTGCCGACTCTGCGCAGTCTGCAGTCTACTACGGACCTGCTGAATCAACTCGGTCGTCTTGAGCACCACCTCAGTGCTCCCAACGACTCGCTGACCGACCTCGCTTCAACAAATCAGGGTCCTACACTTCCTCCCATAAAGCATCTCAAAGGGAGGTCGATCAATGCTCGCATGATAACTGTTGTTATACGAAAATTCCGCTAACGGAAGATACGTATCCCAACTGCCACCGAAGTCTAAAACACATGCCTGGAGCATATCCTCGAGAGTCTGAATCGTCCTCTCGCTCTGTCCGTCCGTCTGAGGGTGGAAAGCGGTGCTGAAATGAAGACGAGTACCCATCTCGTCGTGAAACCGCTTCCAGAATCTGGATGTGAAACAGACATCTCGGTCTGACACCACCGATACCGGCACTCCATGACGTGCCACGATCTCACGCACATAGATATCGGCTAACTTTTCTATTGATATACTCTCCTGGATCGGGATAAAATGAGCACTCTTCGTCAACCGATCCACTACTACCCATATCGAATCTACTCCTCGTGCGGTCCTGGGAAGCTTGGTGACAAAATCCATGGTGATGTCCTCCCATTTCCACACGGGAATGTCTAATGGCTGCATCTTGCCGTGAGGCCTCTGGTGTTCCGCCTTGACCTTCCTGCAGGTCAGGCACCTCTCAACATACCAAGCAACATCCCGCTTCATGCAGGGCCACCAATAATCGGGTCGAAGATCTCTATACATCTTCTTCGCCCCTGGGTGGATAGAAAATCGAGACTTATGAGCCTCATCCATCAACAACTGCCGTACCCCACCCCAGTACGGTACCCACACTCTCCCATGAAGTGTCAGCAATCCCCGACTGTCATAATCAAACGAAGATACTCGGCCCATTATCCTTTCACACTTTTGCCTCTCCTCCTTGAGGCCCTCAACTTGAGCCTCCCTGATCTGTTCCAACAACGGAGTAATCACTGTCATCCTCAAACACAAATCTCTGATAGGGGCTGCCGACACTTTGCAGCTTAGAGCGTCGGCCACCACGTTGGCCTTTCCTGGATGGTAAAGGATCTCACAATCATAATCCTTCAGCACATCCAACCACCTCCTCTGCCTCATGTTCAGACTCGACTGATCCATCAGGTACCTCAAACTCTTGTGATCCGTGTAGATAGTACAACGGACCCCATAAAGATAATGCCTCCAAATCTTGAGGGCAAACACAACCGCCCGCAGCTCTAAATCATGGGTAGGATACTTAGCCTCGTGAGGCTTCAACTGCCTCGAGGCGTAAGCTATCACATGGCCTCGCTGCATCAACACTGCTCCCATACTTGTGATTGAGGCATCACAATAGACTACAAAGTCCTCTACTCCCTCTGGCAAGGTAAGGATCGGAGCCTCGCACAATCTCTATCTGAGGGTCTCGAACGCTGCCTGCTGCTCAGGCCCATAATGAAATACCAATGACTTCTTGGTCAGTCGGGTGAGCGGCACTGCTATCTTGGAGAAATCCTGAATGAACCTCCGATAATACCCTGCCAACCCTAGGAAGCTCTGAATCTCAGATGGAGACTTCAGGACCTCCCATTGCATCACGGCCTCTATCTTGGCCGGATCCACCAAAATACCCTTCTGGTTGACGAGATGACCAAGGAATTGCACCTCGCGCAACCAGAACTCACAATTGGAGAACTTTGCGAAAAGCCTCTCCATCCTCAAAACTTCCAGCACCTCCCTCAGGTGCTCCTCATGCTGGTCCTGCGTCTTGGAATATACCAAGATATCATCTATGAATACTATCACTGACCGATCCAGCATCGGCCTGCACACGCGATTCATGAGATCCATGAACGCGGCTGGGGCATTGGTGAGCCCAAATGGCATCACCACAAACTCATAATGACCATACCTGGTCCTGAAAGCAGTCTTCTGCACATCCTCGTCCCTAACCTGCATCTGATGATACCCGGAGCGTAGATCGATCTTGGAGAACCAAGACACTCCCTGAAGCTGGTCAAACAAATCATCTATTCTCGGAAGTGGGTAACGGTTCTTCACCGTTATCTTATTCAACTCCCGGTAATCTATACACATACGATGCGTCCCATCCTTCTTCCTCACAAACAGGATCAGCGCTCCCCAAGACGAACGGCTCGGCCGAATGAAACCCTTGTCTAGCAGCTCCTACAGCTGCGTAGACAACTCCTGCATCTCAGGGGGAGCTAGGCGATACGGTGCCTTGGCTATCAGAGCCGCACCAGGAATCAGGTCGATCCTAAACTCAACCTGCCTTTCAGGAGGTATCCCTGGTAAATCCTCGGGAAATACATCCGGGAAGTCTCGCACTATAGGAACATCATCAACTGTCGTCTTGCCCTTCTCCCAGGCATCCAAGACATAAGCTACATAACCAGCGCAACCCTGCTGAAAATAGCGCCTCGCCCTTGCGGCGGAACAAAAGGTCGGTCCGCGTTGTGGCCTCTCGCCCTGAATCACTAACTCTCCCCCACTGGGAGTGTGAACCCTCACTAGCTGAAGCTCACAATCAATCACTGCCCCATTGGAGCTCAGCCAATCCATGCCCACAATAACCTTATTCCCTCGCAGGGGAATAGGAACTAGGTCCACCGAAAACTGCTCATCAAACAATTGAAGAGAACACCCTCTATGCACTCTGCCGACCCTCACGGTCCTATCATCTACTATCTCAACCTCTAATGAACAATCCAGCTCCCCTGGAGCTCTACTAAATCTCTAGCTAAGCGAAAGCGATACGAATGATCGGGTAGCTCCCGAATCGAATAATACCATAGCAGAAATGTCGTTCACATAGAACGGCCCTAAATAAAACATACAATCATAAGCAATAATCAATCAATAATAATAAAGAGATGAAGGGAAGATACATACCCGTGACCACATCAGGAGTCGCTCGTGCCTCCTTTGCTGTCATCTGAAACGCCCTACTCTTCGCCACTGGCGCCTCGCCTCGGCCCTGCCGGCCATCTGTAATCCTCATAGTAGCAGGGGCAGGTGCAGCCACCTTCCCTGCTGCAGATAAACTCGGACACTGGGACTTTTTATGTCCCCTCTGATTGCACTGAAAGCAAATCAGATCTGATGCTGCCACGGCAGTAGCAGGAGCCGTACAATCCCTACTCAAATGCCCAGTCTGACCGAACTTGAAGCAGCCGGAACTCCCTGCCTTGCACACCCCATCGTGCATCTTCCCACACCTGCCACATCGACTGTGGCTCGGATGAATCTTGGATCTGTGATCTGAAACCTTGGGCTTTTTGCCCGAACTGCCTGCACTGGAAACCGCCTCCAGTTTCCTCTTCTTCTCCATCTCGAGATCAATCTCCCTCTCCCGAGCCCTAGCAATCATGTCATCCAGCGTTTTACAGCTGGACTGGCTCACAAACTGACGGATATCGCTCCACAACATCTCATGATAACGGGCCTTCTTCATCTCCTCATCGGCCGCATACTGAGGAACAAGAAGAGCCCTCTCCCTGAACTTGGTGGTGATCTCCGCCACGGTCTCTGTAGTCTGGGTGAGGTCCTGAAACTCTCTGGCTAACTGTTGCACCTCAATAACTGGTGCAAACTCCGCCCTGAACCTGGTAGAGAAATCAGCCTAGGTCATGGCATCCAATGCTGCATCATCTCCCATGGTATGTCCGACCTCCTCCCACCAATCCTGTGCCCTGTCCTTCAGAAGACAGGACACCAATCTGACCTTGTCCCCCTCGGGACACCTGCTAGTGCGGAACGCGTTGGCCACATCCGCCAACCATCTAGTACTCGCTATGGGGTCCCGCGCCCCATGATAGTCCGGAGCTCCACATGCCCTGAACTCCCTGAATGTAAGTGTACGCGACCCCATCATGGCCGCCACCTCGGCACGGAAAGTGCCCAATCTCTCATCCATCAGCTCTTGGATACCCTCCTTGATCGAACCGAAGATCACAGGAGTCTGCTCTAAAATGATATGAGTAATCTCTGAAGAAAGAAACTCTCTGGTCTGCTCATCCATGCGCTCGTCCCCCGAGCCTGATCCTGATCCCTCCCCGGCACCTCCACTGCCGGCTGCTGTCCTCGGACGCAAAACCACCATTCTGAAACACATCATAGCAACATCAGAAAACTGAAATATCTCAAGGGATCATTGATACTACTACTAGCTTCCTGGTCTTGTCTCGGCCTTCCTTGATTCGAGTACGGATCCTCTGCTTTCAGTAGTACGGGCCCATACTACATTCCACATCTATCTGTACTTTCCTCAAGAACTGCCTTGACTCCACCAAGGCACTTCTACTACTACTGATCTCTGCTACTCTCATCCTAGGCTTGCCCTAGGGAAATCTCTGACTCCACTCAAACCAGTCCTCAGCTGCTGAAGGCCTCCTTGTAATGCTAATTAGCCACTACCTGAATACCATCACATGCAATGAGGCTCGGATAATCCTTCGACCAATAGACTCGTCCCTACAACGGTTGGACTCAGACAAGAGCTGTGCAATAGGGCCAAATCCAACACTCTGAGATTATTCAACCCTGCTCACATGTGATGTGACATATTCACCTAATGGCTAACTCCCACCACTCAGAGTCCCACAAAGCACAGAGCAAGCAGCATTCGGATAAGGAAGCATACTCAGGCAAAACTATTCTCATAACGAGAAACTACACTAGCATACAATGCTAAGCTCGCGCTACCAGGCATAACCTAAACAGGCTATCCTACTGCTGTCTACTCAATATTAGCATGCAACTCTCATAAAGTTGTAACACATATAGCAGGCATAGAAGGCATCCTCCTAGATCCTTAGTCCTATACTAGCATGATGTTCTACTAAAACTGGAACAATTAATCATAATGATCAAACTTGTATTGGTAATTTGGGAGTACTTACTTGAGCTCGGTTGATCGCATGCACCACACCCTTATCTTGTTTAAAAATTCCTTTCATTCTAAGTGCTTTTCAAAATTTCATTCGTAAACATTTTTCTTTTTGAAAATCTTTTTATCTTTCCCTCAGTTTGAGTCCAGATGCACCCGAAGGTGTATCCGAATCCCTCAAACCAAGACTCTGATACCAACTTGAAACAACCCAAAAATACGACCCAAAAATTTCGACTTTTTATTATAATAAAACCATGGAACTAAGTATCAATAATAAAACCATACGTTGCATGTTCAAAACCCACGATAAAGTACTGTGAGGAAAAACTGTATCACAATGTATCTAAACATAACAAGAAAACTGAATCAACTCCCAGGACAAAAACTGAAGCTGTGGTGTGTCCGATGCCATCATCCTGAGCTCTTCCCTTTGCTTGCGGAAGTACCTGAAACCAAAACTGAAACTGTAAGCACGAAGCTTAGTGAGCTCCCCCAAACTACCACATACCATGCAATAACATATAAAACACATACGGGGCCTTGCCCCCTCCATCGAACCGAAGTCCAAAGCTAACTGACAAGGACCTTGTCCCCTACATCGGACCGAAGTCCAAAGCTGACTAACTGGGACCTTGTCCCCTACATCGGACCGAAGTCCGAAGCTGACTGACTGGGACCTTGTCCCCTACATCGAACCGAAGTCCGAAGCTGGCTAACTGGGACCTTGTCCCCTACATCGGGCCGAAGCCCGAAGCTGACTGACTGGGACCTTGTCCCCTACATCGGACCGAAGTCCGAAGCTGACTGACTGAACACAAAATAGCATAAACATATAAATCCTGTCTGAGCCACGGAGGCGTCAAACATACTAACTACTGCATTGGACCGAAGTCCTGAAACTACAGCTGACTGAACGGGCCGGCATTGTGGCCTTAGATCTGTTCCTACTGGAAGGAAACTCACCTCATGAACTAGCTGCTGTGTGTATGGCTCTGGAAACTAACTGCTGCTGCTCCGGTATCTCCCCGGCTACAATTCCATAACACACTCAATCCGATGCTAATCACTGCATTGGGTAAAATGACTCTTTTACCCCTGGTCAAAGTCAACACTCTCGGTCAAAGTCACCAACAGTTGACCTGACTCGCCAAGTTGGGCCGCCTACTCGCCGAGTTCTCTAGTCTCCCTACTCAACCCTACTCGTGGCTACTCGTCGAGTATGGAATCGACTCGACGAGTACCCTCTCGAACCAAGAACTCAGACAATCTTCATCCGACTCGCCGAGCCATACGAACAACTCGACGAGTTGTTCTTGAGCTAAGAAGATTGCCTTGAACTCGCCGAGTTGTATGAACAACTCGTCGAGTCCCTCCATTACTGAGTCTGCCCTCCAACTCACTGAGTCCACTTTACTACTAACAGGCTTCCACTCGTCATCACTCAAAAGGGAAAAACGGGACTCGCGACTAGCATCGCCGAGTCACATCCATGCAGCTACTCTAAACTCGATTCTGCTTGAATCCAGCAGCTGAAACTTATAGATCTGGGCTTCCTTAACTCGATTAGCACGTAAAGATTCTATCTTTACGTGCCCATAAACGACCAAAGAAGATAATAAGGCTCAAAAAGCATAATAAAGGCTAGATCTAGGGTCCTTATGAAAAGCATCTTCAAAAAGGCAATAGATCCGGGCTCTACAACTCCTAAATGAACAGATATAGGGATATCTCGACCTATTAAGACATCCATACAACTATGAGGCTTGGAAAATGAATCAAACTAGCCCTAGAAGAGTTCTAATGGAGGTCTAAAGCATAAAACAGAAGGAATCCGAGAAATACCTCAAACAACTCTGATATTGCCCTTGGATCTTTGCTCTGCACCTCTTCTTTTTGCTCCTTTCTTCTTCTTCTTTTTCAAGCCTTCAAAATCCACACACAAAAGCACTTTAAACAATAAGGGATGGATTAGGGTTTTCTTACAGCTCTCTGAGGGTGAAGGAGGCGAGTTTGGGGCTCATAGCATTGCTTAAATAGTGAGCAACCCGGGGATTTAGGGTTTCTTCCAGGCAGGCAGACTCGCCGAGTCCCGAATATGGACTCGCCGAGTCGCCGACTAACACGTGCACAAAAACTCGACCCTACTCGACGAGTTAGGCCATAGACTCGCCGAGTCCCTCAATAAAACTTCTAAATAAATGCCACAGAAGCAACATACCAGAGACGGGGCGTTACATTTTAACATGTAGCATTTCTAGCTCCCAACTTCTTTAACAAAGAGCGCGATACTTCTATTGATCGCTTTGATTTCAATCGTTTGGTTTAAGTCGGACGCTACATCAAACTTGGTTCTCTGAACCACGTAACCTACTCATCGTAGTTGGACATAATGTGATATGACCACTAGGTTTGGGATAACAACAATCTTCTTAGTCATTACCGAAACAATGGTAACGACATACTTGAATAAAACGAAATGAATTACTAGCTTCTTGGTAACCTTGTGACTTATCCTGATCCAAGTGTGAGTCCTGTGCTTCCGGTAGTATATGCCTCTACTACCATTCACGACCACTCATACTCGTTCCAAGTTTTCTCTCGTTGTTTTCCACGTCATTATCGCAAAAAAAAACAATTATAACACATAAAATTGTGTCCAAACAATTAGAAAAATTTCCACTAGACTCTACTAGGACTTCTTGTATGCGTATCTTCAATCATCAATTCTTCTTCAACTTGGTTGGTGGTGGAAATTCCATGCGATGGGATAAATTCATTGATTATACCAAAAGTTCTTTCTTTCTGCTAATCGAAAGTGTACTTCTCCCGTACAAGATGTATTTATTTATTAGACACATTCTAAAGGCAAGATACCTCTCTTACGATATCTTCCAACAAGCGTCATTCACTATCGTAAGCCTCCTCGTTTCCTCCATTTACTCAATTCGCTACGAGCCTTCACCATGACGTTACATTCATGGAAGCATGCGTTCAGCACATCAAGACGAGAATATAGATAGAGAAGATTTTAGACGCATAATCCTCTGAAAAGTTAGATGCCAGTTCTAATACCGTAATTAAACGTTTAAAATCTGAACATATAAAATTTCCAGATCCGGTTGGCAACAGACCATAGATCCGATCATATAATGCATATCATAAATCATTTAGCACTTAAAAGCATGTTAGGAATTTTCCCTAAATAAGCTAGTGCTTGTGTCTATTCAGGTGTATTACCTAAGACACACTCCTCACCATCATTGCTTAGCATTCTAAGTTTATGTCTAGAAATAAGTCCATATTCCTTGTTCGCTTAAACTAATGCTCTGATACCAACTGTGACATCCCCATTTTCACGGACAGAAAAGACCAATTTATTTTGTTTATGCTTTATAAAAATCAAAGTACTTCTTTTCATAAAAAATTTGCAGAATTTGTTCCCAGAAAAATATGATAAATATGTTATCAAAACATTTTCGAAGAAACGTATTTTATTCATTTTAGAATGTTTGGGATTTCATCGTCAATACAGGAACATAAGCATAAACGGAACTTATATTTAATACACTAGTGATCTACATCTCTTTAATCTCTCAGTGTACTGTCATTTCATATCGACACCTGTGATATAAATAAACTGAGTGGGTCAGGTTGGGAAACCTGGTGAGTACATAGGGTTTTCAACCCACAATAATATAACTATTATGCTCAATCATCAAACAATTAACCCAATTACCCATCTCCATTATCTTCTTTATTCCTAAGTACCCTCCCTAAGGATTTATCCTAAGGTTCGTCTCCTATATCATATTTTACCTCTCATCTTCTTACACCGCATCTCCTTATATGTTTGTTCCTAAGGACTTTCCCTAAGGATCATCGCGTACATCTCCTAGACAGTATTGATTCAGGGATTACTCCCTCAATACGTGCCCACCAAGGGTTGGGGTATCATCGCATGAATACGTAGTTACAACATCGCCTGAACTCGTAATTCATAGTAAGGGGGTTAGGGTATCATCGCATGAATACGTAGTTACAACATCACCTGAACTCATAATTCATCGCCTACAGGTTACGAGCCTGCTGGTGTTTCCACGGGGTTGTCTATAATAGTCCGTGGTCGCCATCTATACTCTGGTAGATGACTACATATCTAAATTGTCAGACAAGGTTGTAGTATCCTACATCACCGATTCATCATCACCTATCTATCCTCACCTAATTATCATCACCTTCCTATCATCACCTATCTTTCATTATTTTATTTCATCACACACCAACTATTTCATCTACCCATGTTTTATACCAACATATTAGTAGATATAAATATACAGTTTAAATCATTTAAACCATGTATAAAATCATTCATCCAGCATAGACAACAAGTATTCAGATAATATGCACACATAGCATGTAATGTATGAAAAATACTTCATATATATGTGTAATATGAAAGGGACCATGCACTCACATGATAAGTTGGTGAGTCGGCACTCGGACATCGCTTCGTTACTCTTAAAACAATTATCCCTTGACGAAACCTAGTATCATTACCACTAGAGTTTATTCTAACGCTTCACGAGACTAATTTAATAGTCTAGCTATTATTACTATTATATAAGCATTAAACAATACTTATATAACCCATAATAATAGCTCAAATACTACTTATAAGGCCCTAATAACAATACTATATTGAAACATAAGCTATACTAAAGATAGGATAGGTACAACTTCCTTACAACGGGTTTTCTCGAAAACGGGCTTCACTGGAGCAGCGTTCCCAAGCCGAAAGGCTCTTTTCTCGTGACCCGGGGAGCCTCGGGGCTTCCTTCGTGTGCTAGGGGCTTTACCTAGACTTTAGGGGCTTAAGGGGAGCTAGAGAGAGAGTTTAGAGAGAGAAAGTGGAAGAGGAAAGGTGTGATAATGAATGGAACCCGTCACATCTATTTATAGTATGAAATCCTGATTGACTCGCCAATTAGGAGGACGTACTCGCCGAGTTGGGGCATGTGGCAGCCTTCTGGTGGTGCCACGTGTACAACTATGGTGGTCCCACGTCACCCCCTATCGCTTATCAGCCTTCAAACTTAGAAAAATCATAACTCTCGCATACGAGATCCGTTTTCAACGTTATTATTTTTTCACACGTAGGTAAAATTAATATCTACAACTTTCATTTAGACTCCGTCGGCTAATTCTCGACCGATCTTAAATTTAACAGTAGGAGGCGTTTAGACTGTTAAATGACCGCGAAGAATTCGTAACTCCTTCATACGGACTCCGTTTTCGTCTATCTTTTTACCGTTGAGTTCCTATTAATGAGATCTTCAACTCTCATTTAGGTCACGTAAGCCAAAAACTGCTCGAACTAAAATTCGAGTTTCAGGTCGTGCACTATTAAACCGAATCTTAGAAAAATCATAAAAAATCATAACTTCCTCATACGAAGTAAAATTTGGGCGTTCTTTTTTTGTATGTTCTCGGTTTAACATATACTACAACTTTCATTTAGATTGCTAAGGCTAAAAGTCGCTCCATCGTAAATTTACTATTTAGGCTTCCCGGTGTCGTGTCGGTTTTATCGTAAAACTTCGACGGGCCATAACTTCTATGTTATAACTCGGATTTCGGCGTTCTTTATATATACGGAAACCTTGATACATATTCTATAACTTGGTTAAGACTATTTATTATAAATAATATTTTTCCAAAATGTCATTTTCGACACTTATTGCCTCTAAATTGACTAGCCCGGATCTACGGGCGTTACAATTATCTCCCCCTTAGGATGATTACGTCCCAGAATCATCAAGGAAACAAGGTAGTATAATGACTCCATACGTTATCTCTTCATACTAGGTAATAACTATAACTTCTATGTTTCTTCGAACGAGTATATAACTCTTGGACTCCTTGACTGCAGGCGGTGCTCGGTCTTGCACCTGCTCATTAGACTTTCAATCGTGACCTTCATGTCACAACCTCATTCTTTATCTGAGACTCCTTCTTCCTCTTAAAAGACTTAGGATAAGTTAATTTAATTACCACAATTGACCGATGTGTCATATTCTAATGACCTATCATCGTATGTAGCAACGCTTAGACTCAGGTCTCTTAGAGTCAAATTCCGGAATGGAATATGCCTTCCTTCATGGTCTAATGTGATATAATCACATTTTAACATGTAGCATTTCTAGCTACCAACTTCTTTGACAACAAGCGCGATACTTCTATTGATCGCTTTGATTTCAATCGTTGGTTTAAGTCGGACGCTACATCAAACTTGGTTCTCTGAATCACGTAACCTACTCATCGTAGTTGGACTTAATGTGATATGACCACTAGGTTTGGGATAACAACAATCTTCTTAGTCATTACCGAAACAATGGTAACGACATACTTGAATAAAACGAAATCAATTACTAGCTTCTTGGTAACCTTGTGACTTATCCTGATCCAAGTGTGAGTCCTGTGCTTCCGGTAGTATATGCCTCTACTACCATTCACGACCACTCATACTCGTTCCAAGTTTTCTCTCGTTGTTTTCCAAGTCATTATCGCAAAAAAAAAAAAAAATTATAACACATAAAATTGTGTCCAAACAATTAGAAAAAATTCCACTAGACTCTACTAGGACTTCTTGTATGCGTATCTTCAATCATCAATTCTTCTTCAACTTGGTTGGTGGTGGAAATTCCATGCGATGGGATAAATTCATTGATTATACCAAAAGTTCTTTCTTTCTGCTAATCGAAAGTGTACTTCTCCCGTACAAGATGTATTTATTTATTAGACACATTCTAAAGGCAAGATACCTCTCTTATGATATCTTCCAACAAGCGTCATTCACTATCGTAAGCCTCCTCGTTTCCTCCATTTACTCAATTCGCTACGAGCCTTCACCATGACGTTACATTCATGGAAGCATGCGTTCAGCACATCGAGACGAGAATATAGATAGAGAAGATTTTAGACGCATAATCCTCTTAAAAGTTACATGCCAGTTCTAATACCGTAATTAAATGTTTAGAAATCTGAACGCATAAAATTTCCAGATCCAGTTGGCAACAGACCATAGATCCGATCATATAATGCATATCATAAATCATTTAGCACATAAAAGCATGTTAGGAATTTTGCCTAAATAAGCTAGTGCTTGTGTCTATTCAGGTGTATTACCTAAGACACACTCCTCACCATCATTGCTTAGCATTCTAAGTTTAAGTCTAGAAATAAGTCCATATTCCTTGTTCGCTTAAACTAATGCTCTGATACCAACTGTGACATCCTCATTTTCACAGACAGAAAATACCGATTTATTTTGTTTATGCTTTACAAAAATTATAGTAGTTCTTTTCATAAAAATGTTGCGGAATTTGTTCCCAGAAAAATACGATAAATACGTTATCAAAACATTTTCGAAAAAATGTATTTTATTCATTTTAGAACGTTTGGGATGTCATCGTCAATACAGGAACATTAGCATAAATGGAACTTATATTTATTACACTAGTGATCTACATCTCTTTAATCTCTCAGTGTAATGTCACTTCATATCGACACCTGCGATATAAATAAACTAAGTGGGTTAGGTTGCGAAACCTGGTGAGTACATAGGGTTTTCAACCCACAATAATATAATTATTATGTTCAATCATCAAACAATTAACCCAATTACCATCACCATTATCTTCTTTATTCCTAAGTACCCTCCTTAAGGATTTATCCTAAGGGTCGTTTCCTACATAATATTATACCTCTCATCTTCTTACACCGCATCTCCTTAGCATAAACGGAACTTATATTTATTACACTATTAATTTTTTTTTTAAAAGGGGATATATTTTTTCAGGTGCAAAAATGGTCTCTTAGGAGTGAAAAGACAAATATACCCTCATGTGGAAGGCAAATGAGGGGGTTACCAACAACAACTTAACGAAAGTTAAGTCGGGAGACCAATTCTATGTACAAACTAGGCCAAAAGGACCATGAGTCCAAAAAAGTTGAGGTTTGGACTAAAACCCCAAAAAAATGCATACCGCAGGGACCATTTTTGTTAAATTTTCTTATATAAATCTTTACAATTTTGGTCCTTATTTATGTACCTAGACTTATGCCACATATTTGCATCGATAACTGAAGGGTTTTGAGCATTCTAACACTTCCTAAGTGTACATGCAACCCTAATAAACCTTGGATCTATGTTTGTCTAAGATACATGCAAATAATTATTTTTACACGGTTCATATCCTAACTAGCATGGTCATGGGGAACATGAATCAAATAAAGCTAGTAGAAATACTTACCTTGTAGTAGTAGTTGATTGCTTGGAGTTTTAGAGCTTAGCACCAATAGTGTGAATGCCTCAAATGGAGATCGCAAATCACCACAAACTTGGAACTTTGAGAGAATAGCCACAACTATCTTGAAATTGGCCCTCTTGCTTTACTCACTTCAACTAGTATCCACTAGCCTCATTTCAAGAACCAAAGCCTCCTTTATATAGTGTGGTGGATTAGGGTTACATCATGTAAACCCTAATACCCATGTCTCTTCATTTCCATGAGATCCATGGGTTAAAGCTCCATGGAGCATCCATGGACTTTTCATGCAAGCCTAGCCCATTCCAAATAAGCATTAGCCCACACTATATAAATATAGAAGCCTATATTTAATTAGTAATATCTTTGATCTCTAAATTAATCCTAGATTAATTATAGATCAATACTAATTAAATAATATGATCTTATATTAATATATTAGAACTTATAATATATTAATAAATCATAACTTGTACTATTCTCAAAAGATTATCCATAAATTGTTCGGGTGAAGTGCAACCCAAATGGACCATGCCGGGTCGGCTCAAGTACATACCAAATATAGTTATGGACTTAGAGACTATATCCAACAGTCTCCCACTTGGATAAGTCTAATAACTATAGTTGCAAGTATGACTTCAAAAACCGATCAGCAATCGTAGCTCTTTAAACTCTGTTGAACTAGAACGCGCCATTTAAGATAAGTGATCATATAATCCTTTGTTCTAGATATCTGCCGGACAAATACATGGAACATGGTCTTACTTATTGTCCAGCATTTGTTTCCCGATTTCCAATTTGTTTGACATAGAACTTAACTGAACACATCAATTTAGTTCTGACCGGGCCCGGTACATAGGTCAAAACAAAATCATCGAGGGGCCCAGATATCGCTTCTAATCCTAGAAGGAATAGATAAACTTTGACTCATATGTTTGTTCTACCACTTATTGAATTATACACAGAGGCACGTTTTATAGCATCGAGTTACCAATGCGTTTTCGTACAATAAATGCATAACCAACTCGTAAGTAACAAATCATATCTCTAGGTCTGAAGACTTATATGATATTACCGTCTCACGATCACTCGAGATAAAATTCCATGATGTGATTCCAGTGAGCGTGGGTTGAGTCCAATGCTCAGAACTTATGAGCACTCATGATTGTTGTAGCCCCGTCCAACACCTTAGACCTCTGCAACCAATCATGATAGTCTTGATTCATAACTACTTCTGACATATGACCGACTGTGGAGGTTTGAATAGTATGATATACCAAACATAATTATTCTGGAAGTCAAAACATGAAAAAGAAATATAGTAAACGATCGACAAGAGATAGAAACACTTTACTCATAAATAAAACACCTTTTATTCATCATCTAATGTCAATGACACTTTACAGATTTCATAATTTATCTAACTACTAAAACTTATATCATCCTTCAGCCCTATGCTCCGAGCATGCTGGAGATGCTTAACCCTACTCAGTCCCTTCGTGAGGGGATCCGTTGGGTTCTCATCCGATGATACCCTCTTTGCCACGAGGATTCCTTCTTATATTCGATGTCTGATGAAGTGATATTTTCCGTCAGTGTGTCTGGATCTCCCATGATCTCTTGGTTCCTTGGCTAAGGCAACCGCACTATTGCTGTCACAGAAAATCTCCATTGGCTCCTTTATAGCTGGTACAACTCCAAGATCTCCGATGAAGTTCTTTAGCCATATAGCCTCCTTTGCTACCTCACTCGCTGCTATATACTCTGATTCACAAGTGGAATCAGCCACCGTCTCTTGCTTGGAACTTTTCCAATTAATTGCCCCTCCGTTAAGAGTAAAGACCCAGCCCGACTGAGAGCGGAAATTATCCCTATCAGTCTGGAAGCTAGCATCACTATACCCTACAACTCTCAAGTCATCACTCCCACCGAGGGTAAGGACCCAGTCCTTAGTCCTCCGCAGGTACTTGAGGATATTCTTTACCGCAGTCCAGTGTGCTTTGCCAGGGTTTCCCTGATACCTACTAACCATGATCAAATCAAAGGCTACATCAGGTCGAGTACACGTCATAACATACATGATCGATCCTACAGCTGAAGCATAAGGTAGTTGACTCATTTCTGCTATCTCATCCTCAGTACTAGGGCTTTGTGTCTTACTCAATCTGGCTTTACTCTGAATAGGTAACTCACCTTTCTTGGGATTATGCATGTTGATTATTTTCAACAATGTGTCCACATAGGTGCTTTGACTAAGTCCAATTAGTCTTTTACTCCTGTTTTTCAAAATCCTTATCCCTATGATATAGGCAGCTTCACGAAGGTCCTTCATAGAGAAACACTTCCCAAGCCAGGACTTTACTTCCTGCAGGGTTGGGATGTCATTTGCTATGAGAAGTATGTCATCCACATATAGTACCAAAAAACTTTCTCATCAAAGCAAAGATTCCATCTACGAGGTTCATGTTTCAATCCATAAATGGATTTGTCGAGTTTACACACACTATTGGGGTACTCTGTACTGATAAAAACCTCTGGCTGAACCATGTAAACATCTTCAGTCAACTTTCCATTAAGGAAAGCGGTTTTGACATCCATTTACCATATTTCATAGTCATGAAATGCAGCAATGGCTAACAGAACCCTAATAGACTTTATCTTGGCCACGGGTGAGAAGGTTTCATCATAATCAACTCCTGGAGTTTGAGAATAACCCTTTGCAACTAGTCGTGCCTTATAAGTGTGTACATTACCATCCATGTCGGTCTTCTTCTTGAAGATCAATTTGCACCCAACTACCTTACGATCAAGTACATTGTCAACCAAGTTCCAAACTTCATTGCCATACATGGACTGTATCTCGCTATCCATCACCTCTTTCCATTTAGCAGCCTCAGGGCCTGCCATGGCTTCCGTGTAGCTGTTAGGCTCATCCAGACCTACTAGTGTCTCATCACTAATAAGTGTCTCACCTTCTGCAGTAATATGGAAACCATAGTAATGCTCAGGTGCATTCCTAACTCTTGTGGAACGCCTCAGATGTACAGATTTGTCAATTGGCTCAACAGGAGGTTCCTCCTTAAGTTGAGGGCTAGGGTTTACACACTCTATTGTGGTACTCTGTACTGATAAAACCCTCTGGCTGAACCATGTGAACATCTGCAGCCAACCTTCCATTAAGGAAAGCAGTTTATGACATCCATTTACCATATTTCATAGTCATGAAATGCAACAATGGCTAACAGAACCCTAATAGACTTTATCTTGGCCACTGGTGAGAAGGTTTCCTCATAATCAACTCCCAGAGTTTGAGAATAACCCTTTGCAACCAGTTGTGCCTTATAAGTGTGTACATTTGTAACAGCCCGGATTCCCAGGTATTATTCATTTATTTATTTTGATGATTTGTGAGGGGACTCGGCGAGTTGGAGCCTAGACTCGTCGAGTATGATCGCGGATGTGGACACGGGTTCGCGCCTGGACTCGGCGAGTCCAAGGAATGGACTCGGCGAGTCCAAGGAATGGACTCGGCGAGTCCGTGCTGTTTGATGAAACCCTAATTTCTCGGGTTTGGGGTCTATTTAAAGGTCCTTATGGCCGTCATTTGTGCTCACCAGCCCCCAGAGCGAAACCCTAGTGCATTTGAGCGTGTGGAGTGAGAGAAGGAGCCATTATCAACCATTGGAGGTGTTATTTAGCAAGGGAAAGGAGGTTTTAGTCAAGAGGAAACAAGAGGATCAACTTCCTGAAGATTTGAGGTCCAGAATATCACGTTTGAGGTACTATTTTCGAGCTATTCTCTGTTATGTTGATGTTCATATTGATTTAGGGTTTGTTGAGCCCTTTTGTGGCTAGATCTAGTGCCTAATTGGTTCCATAAACGAGTTAGGTTCTGGATCTGGACCCTTGGAGGTCCAGAGTGTCCCTTTGTCCAAGCTTTTTATGAATCCATGGGGGTTTTGGATTGGGGTCCTTGTGCTTGAGGTCAAAACACCATTTATGAGTCATGGGATGTGTTATGAGCGCCAAGACATGAACTTTACGTGATGAATGTGTTTGGGAGGGCCAGATTTATGAGCTATTGGAGCGGATTTGACCTCAGAAGTGAGATTGAGTTGGTGCATGGCATGGACTCGCCGAGTCCGAAGAACAGACTCGGCGAGTAGCATGAAGTTTGTCCTTAACCACTCAGCGAAGTGGTCTTGTCGAGTTAAGGGTCGACTCAGTGAGTCAGGGAGAGTTAGAGAGGGTTGACAGGTGGACTGAGTCGAGCTGGAACTCGCCGAGTTGTTCTTGAGACTCGGTGCGTTGAGTCGTGGTGGCCCCGCGATTCATTCCAGGTGGAACTCGTCGAGTCAGGGGAGTACTCGACGAGTCAAAAGAGAATCCTAGAGAGTTGGTGAACACGTATAGACTCGCCGAGTCGCTCTAGTGCACTCGCAGAGTCCGGTCAAAGTTGACCATTGACCAGAGTTGACCAGTGTTGACTTGATGGGGGTAGTCAACCCTAGTTGA
This sequence comes from Lactuca serriola, assembly GCF_051521515.1. Taxonomy (NCBI): domain Eukaryota; kingdom Viridiplantae; phylum Streptophyta; class Magnoliopsida; order Asterales; family Asteraceae; genus Lactuca; species Lactuca serriola. Next base: position 337,374,874 of record NC_136415.1, on the reverse strand, counting down.
GAAAGTGTTAATTAGAGGATCGAGCGCGAGTGACTTCCGGGATTTGCGAGTTATCGAGATACGCGAGGTGAGTCTTCTCACTATACTTTACCTTGAGTAGGTAACCAGAGTTATGTGACAGAGTATTTGTATGCTATGTATGTTATGTGTTGTACTGTATTATTTCTATGTGATTTATGTTGTGCATGTTTACAGAGTTAGAACCGGAAGGTTCCCAGAGTTAGAACCAGAGGGTTCACAGAGTTAGAACCGGAAGGTTCACAGAGTAGGGTCCACGGACCCACAGAGTTATAGCCTCGAGTGGCTAATATGTGTTATGTGCGGTATTTTGGGGAACTCACTAAGCTTCGTGCTTACAGTGTTTTGTGTTATGTGTTTCAGGTTTCTCTCAGGATCACGGGACTGCACCGGCTTGATTGTACACACCAGAGAAAGAGTCATGTTTTGAGGATCCTGGTTCATTATGCAAGTGAAAATGGAGTTATGTTTTGTAATTCGATTATGAATGAGATTTTAAGCAAAGTGTTTTTAAGAATTAAACGATTATTTTTAAACGAAAAAAAATTGCTTTGGAATTTTCGGTGTTACAAGTTGGTATCAGAGCCTTGGTTTGAGGGATTCGGATGCACCTTCGGGTAAATCTGGACTCAAACTGAGGAAGTACGAAAAGTTTTCAAATAAATAATTTTCTAAAGCGAATAAGAGTTCAAAGAGAAAGCAAGAAAGAGCAGTGTGTGCAATCAGCCAGAGCCCGAACGGTGATTTCTCAAAATACCCTTACTTTTGTGTCATGTGATATTTATGATGCACTTTATGAGATATTATTGCATGCTAGAGACAGGCTAGGTATTTCATATCTTAGGACTAGAGTGGCCTGATTTGTGATGCCTTAGCCTAGGGATTGCTGTTATATGCGATGTTCTTTTGAGTTTGTGATGAGTGAGAATATTTAGTTGGAATCCTATAGGGGATCTAAGTAGAGGAGTAATTTAGGGGAGATACCTAGATAAGTACCGTGGTACTTAGTGAATGAATAGTTAGAACCCGCGAGGGGAAGATTTGCAGAGTTCGGTGGTACTTTCGAGGATGAGCAGAGCAAGTGGAGTTATCACCCAGAGTGAGTCCTATGTATTCTTTGATGCTCAAATGCTGCTTGCTTCGTGCTTTGTGGAACCCTCAATGATGGGAGTCGGCTACCATGCGAATATGACGATATTCAGCAGGTAGATGGCTGGCATCATTAGGAGCTCTTCAGCAGCTGATGGCAGAGAAGTGTTGGAATCTAGGAAGAGCCTAGGGAGTAACCTTAGCCAGATGAGTGCACTGGCAGAGTAGATAATTTCGCTGGGGAGCGAGTACGTGCGACGGAATTGATAAGCGAGAAGGTCGAGCAGCTACTTAGGAGCCCCAGGATAGTCCGTGTGGAAAGTATGGGTCGATGTGGCAGGTAGTATGGGCCCGTACTACTGAAAGCAAAGGACCCATACTTGATACAGGGAGTATTCTGAAGGTTCTAAGGAGCAGATGGAGGAGTGATGTTATGGTTCGAGTACCATACATCGGAGCATATTGAAGAGTGATGTTATGGTTCGAGTACCATACATCGGAGCATATTGAGGAGTGATGTTATGGTTCGAGTACCATACATCGGAGCATATTGAAGAGTGATGTTATGGTTGGAGTACCATACATCGGAGTAGATTGAGGAGTGATGTTATGGTTCGAGTACCATACATCGGAGCAGATGGAGGAGTAATGTTATGGTTTGAGTACCATACATCGGAGCAGATGAAGGAGTGATGTTATGGTTCGAGTACCATACATCAGAGCATATTGAGGAATGATGTTATGGTTCGAGTACCATACATCGGAGCGGATTGAGGAGTGATGTTATGGTTCGAGTACCATACACCAGAGCATATTGAGAAGAGATGTCATGGGATGAGTACCATGGTTCGTAGTGAATGATGCTTGTAGTTCCCCGGTTATCCGGTGATGATTGACGAGGTAGAGATTGGACGCTATGGGTTTTAGGCCAGTGGGCCAGGATTGAGTTCCAAGAGGTGTCCCTTGAGAGGGAGGTCGAGAGCCTTTCAGAGTATTTTGGTAAGGAGGGGATAATTTCCGTCTAAGTTGAGCAACCAGTTGATAGAGGAGATGTCACCTTCTATGACCTGGGTGGTGCTATTTTGTTCGTGTGCGGAACATGAGAGGCATGATGTTTAAGTTTTGGGTTTGGGGGTAAAACCCTGCAGGTTGTCATTGATGATGATTTTCCATCAGAGTATCAGGTAGCATGTGTGCTGCGAGACAGTGATTTACCAGGAGCAGATAGTCAGTTGGGACTGAGATAGCCAAGGACCACATTACACTTATATGAGTATTATATGACGTATTGTGGAGGTATCAGTGGGGAGTCCAGTCGAGTTAATCAATGCGGTGGTTTTCTATCTATGTTGGGTACTGAGTATGGGAGTGGGTCCCTGTTCTTGGGATGATCCATGTGTTGGAACGTTGGTTGATGAGTCGAGGTGGGGGAGTATGATGATTTCGTGGTCCAGTCTATGAGTCACTGATGTTATTAGACAGTTGAGTTGTTTGGTATTGGATTTGTACGAGACTTGGAACGACTAGAGACAGTTGTGACGAGAAGTTCTTGAGGATTTCATCTGAGGTTCAAAGTTATGAGATCGATTGATTTCCTTAATGGGGATTATCGGGCGTTGCGTAGCACTTTCCAGGGGCAGGTGCGTTATTACTGGTGAAAATAGTTTGTGAGGTTGTTGATGTGTCAGATAGTGATGGTTCGAACCCTAAGTGGGGAAGAACCGGGTGGTTTATTGAGAGAACCAAAGATTTGTGCAAGAGCGGTTAGTTGGATACAGAAACCTGCGGCTTGAATTCATGAGATCAGGGTCATTGGTGATCAAGGAAAGGTGCAGGGCAAAATAATGCATGTGGTATATGTCTGAGAGAAGGATGGGTATCTCCACGACGGATGGTCAATGGTCAGGAATCTGGTGGTGGTCAGAGTCGTTTCAAGGGGAAGACTCGTAATGATGGTATAGGCAATTGAGAACTTCTGGGATGTGTATTCTTTCTTGGATTTTGAGCAGTAGTGGAAAGGGTTTCGGAGGATCATCAGTGTGTTCTGAGGAGTTAGCGCTTTCCTTGTATTCCAATTGAGTGTTTGGATGCACTGAAGTTGCACATTGAGTGAAATAGGAAATTATTATGGGATTCGGAGGAAATGTATTGATGTATGTGTATGGTGCCAGGAGTAAGGGGATCAGTGGTAGAGGCAGGACATTGTGATGCTCTGTTAGGGTGTTCCGTGGTTTCCGCGTATAGCGTCCCGATTTCGGAGTTATTTAGAGTCATGGGTGTAAGATGACTAGTGATGTATCATGTATCCATGGTTCCAGTGGGAGTCCTTCATGTATTGTCATCAAGGAGGAATATTTAAGGAAGTGGATCTCCGAAGAGGTAGGTTCTGTGTTGTGGCGGTTGCCGCCAAAGTCTGTAATGCATATCAAGGCAAGTGTGTGTGTAACTATCTATGATAGTCTTCAGTGCATGAGTTAGTGAACATAATGGGGCGTTGTAATGAGAATGAGAGTATAGGGTGAAGCTACGGGGAGCTGTAGTATTCGCCAGTCAGAGGGTGTTGTGATGCTACGGGGAGCCGTAGTACTCACAAGTGAGAGAGAGAAAGAGAGAAAAAGAGAGAGAGAGAGAGTCGTGATGCTATGGGAAGCCGTAGTATTCGCCAGTCACAGGGTGTTGTGATGCTACGGGGAGCCGTAGTACTCACAAGTAAGAGGCAGGGAGTCGTGGTACTATGGGGAGCCGTAGTACTCACTAGTTTGTTGGCGTTGTGATACTATGGGGAGCCGTAGTACTCACTAGTCAGAGGCTGTCGTAATGTTACGGGAAGCCATAGTACCCACTAGACGGCAAGAGAGTGTGATGTTGGAATGTTCTCCGATAAGTGCATGGTGCAGAAGAGTTTTAGGCTTGAGGAGCCTTAGTGTTGAGTTTTTGGAGCCTAGTGGTTAAACTGGGGCGAGACTGGGGTCTCCGTCTCTGTCGGGAGGGTCAGCGAGGCACGCGGGAGAATACGCGCAGCAGACGCCAGAGGTTAAGAGCTGAGTTGATCTTCGATTGGATTGTATTTTTATGAGAAAAAGGGAATTTCGTGACTTGCGTGTCACTGGGTCGTGATAGTGGTCACGGGGAGGAAGTTAGTGAGATATTTTGGATCATGTTATGTGTGACCTTTGGGGGTTTAGCTGTGGGGCCAAAAGCAGACCTGGTGCTCGGTATCGAAGATGAATATGAGAAATGAGCTAGAGATTACCATGGTGACGTCTGTGGACACTTTAGAGTGAGCGAGCGATTCGGATGCTCGAAGGCATGCTTCGGGCATGTGTATTAGATTTCAGAGGGAGTTGTGGCACGTATTTACCCTTGGTTCAGTTTTCCCTTATCGACAGCCATCATTCGAGCATTGGTATGCCACCCTTTGAGCTGTTATATGGGAGGAGGTGTTGGACCCCCATTTGCTGGGGAGAGGTCGGGCAGCGTGTTATGGGTAGTACGGAGATTTGGGCTGCAGACGACTGCACAGATTCAGCAGGTCAAGCGGAGGTTATTGACCGCTCAGAGTCGTCAGAAGAGTTATGTGGACAGGCACCGGTCCGAGCTTGAGTTTCAGGTCGGAGACTTTGTTCTCCTGAAGGTCTCTCCTTGGAATAGAGTGATTCGATTCAGGAAGAGGGGCAAGTTGGGGCCCGATATATTGGTCCATTCCGACTGATCGCGAGGGTAGGCCGGGTAGCCTATCGTTAGGATTTGCCAGTAGAGTTGGGGCAGATTCACGACACTTTTCATGTGTCGCACTTGAGGAAGTGTATAGCCGATGAGTCGGCAGTGGTTCCATTGGAGGATATTCAGGTGGATATGAGCCTGCATTATGCTGAGAGACAAGTGGCCATCAGAGATCGGAAAATCAAGGTTCTGAGAAACAAGGAGGTACCCCTAGTTTTGGTTCAGTGGCAGCATCGGAAGGGGTCCAAGATGACTTGGGAACCGGAGCGTGAGATGCGTGAGCAGCATCCAGAGTTAATTGTGGAGCGAGACTTCGAGGGCGAAGTCTAGTTCTAGTAGGGGAGAATTGTAACAGCCAGGATTCCCACGTATTATTCATTTATTTATTTTGATGATTTGTGAGGGGACTCGGCGAGTTGGAGCCTAGACTCGCCGAGTATGATCGCGGATCTGGACGCGGGTTTGCGCCTGGACTCGGCGAGTCTGCGTTGTTTGATGAAACCCTAATTTCTCAGGTTTGGGGTCTATTTAAAGGGCCTTATGGCCGTCATTTGTGCTCACCAGCCCCCAGAGCGAAACCCTAGCGCATTTGAGCGTGTGGAGTGAGAGAAGGAGCCATTATCAACCATTGGAGGTGTTATTTAGCAAGGGAAAGGAAGTTTTAGACAAGAGGAAACAAGGGGATCAACTTCCTGAAGATTTGAGGTCCAGAACATCACGTTCGAGGTACTATTTTCGATCCATTCTCTATTATGTTGATGTTCATGTTGATTTAGGGTTTGTTGAGCCCTTTTGTGGCTAGATCTAGTGCCCAATTGGTTCCATAAACGAGTTAGGTTCTGGATCTGGACCCTTGGAGGTCCAGAGTGTCCCTTTGTCCAAGCTTTTTATGAATCCATGGGGGTTTTGGATTGGGGTCCTTGTGCTTGAGGTCAAAACACCATTTATGAGTCATGGGGTGTGTTATCAGCACCAAGACATGAACTTTACGTGATGAATGTGTTTGGGAGGGCCAGATCTATGAGCTATTGGAGCGGATCTGACCTCAGAAGTGAGATTGAGTTGGTGCATGGCATGGACTCGCCGAGTCCGAACAACAAACTCGACGAGTAGCATGAAGTTTGTCCTTAACCACTCAGCGAGTGGTCTTGCCGAGTTAAGGGTCGACTCAGTGAGTCAGGGAGAGTTAGAGAGTGTTGACAGGTGGACTGAGTCGAGCTGGAACTCGCCTAGTTGTTCTTGAGACTCGGCGAGTTGAGTCGTGGTGGCCCCGCGATTCATGCCATGTGGAACTCGTCGAGTCAGGGGAGTACTCGACGAGTCAAAAGAGAATCCTAGAGAGTTGGTGAACACGTATAGACTCGCCGAGTCGCTCTAGTGCACTTGCCGAGTCCGGTCAAAGTTGACCGTTGACCAGATTTGACCAGTGTTGACTTGATGGGGGTAGTCAACCCTAGTTGAGAAAGTGTTAATTAGAGGTATATTGTGTTGTAGGAGGATTATAGCTCGAAGGATCGAGCGTGAGTGACTTCCGGGATTTGCGAGTTATCGAGATACGCGAGGTGAGTCTTCTCACTATACTTTACCTTGAGTAGGTAACCAGAGTTATGTGACAGAGTATTTGTATGCTATGTATGTTATGTGTTATACTGCATTATTTCTATGTGATTTATGTTGTGCATGTTTACAGAGTTAGAACCGGAAGGTTCCCAGAGTTAGAACCGGAGGGTTCACAGAGTTAGAACCGGAAGGTTCACAGAGTAGGGTCCACGGACCCACAGAGTTATAGCCTCGAGTGGCTAATATCTGTTATGTGCGGTATTTTGGGGAACTCACTAAGCTTCATGCTTACAGTGTTTTGTGTTATGTGTTTTAGGTTTCTCTCAGGATCACGGGACGACACCGGTTTGATTGTACACACCAGAGAAAGAGTCATGTTTTGAGGATCCTGGTTCATTATGCAAGTGAAAATGGAGTTTTTTTTTGTAATTCAATTATGAATGAGATTTTAAGCAAAGTGTTTTTAAGAATTGAACGATTATTTTTAAACGAAAAAAATTGCTTTGGAATTTTCGGTGTTACAACATTACCGTCCATGTGGGTCTTCTTCTTGAAGATCCATTTGCACCCAACTACCTTACGATCAGGTACATTGTCAACCAAGTTCCAAACTTGATTGTCATACATGGACAGTATCTCGCTATCCATAGCCTCTTTCCATTTAGCAGCCTCGGGGCCTGCCATGGCTTCCGTGTAGCTGTTAGGCTCATCCAGACCTACTAGTGTCTCATCACTAATAAGTGTCTCACCTTCTACAGTAATATGGAAACCATAGTAATGCTCAGGTGCATTCCTAACTCTTGTGGAACGCCTCAGACGTACAGATTCGTCAATTGGCTCAACAGGAGTTTCCTCCTCAAGTTAAGGGCTAGGGTTTGAAGTTCCTTGACCACTTAACTCTTGAACTTCTTCAAGGTCAATTTGCCTCCCACTGTCTCCTTGGCTTATAAACTCTCTCTCTCTCTCTCTCTCTCTCTCTCTCTCTCTCTCTCTCTCTCGAAAGACTCCTCTTCTTGCTACAAAGACCACATTATCACCTGGTCTGTAGAAGAGGTAACCAAAGGATCTTTGTGGGTAGCCGATGAAAATACACCTCTCGCTTCGGGGTTCTAGCTTATCATGAGACTCACGCCTCACAAAAGCCTCGCAACCCCAAATCTTGATGTGGTCTAGTTTGGGTACTTTACCAGTCCACATCTCGTGAGCATTTTTGGCAACTTTCTTTGTAGGGACTAGATTAAGGATATTGGCGGCAGTCTCTAAGGCATACCCCCAAAATGGGATTGGTAGCGAAGCTCGACTCATCATGGAATGAACCATATCCAACAAGGTTCGATTACGCCTCTCAGCTACACCATTCAACTGTGGTGTCCTGGTAGGTGTCAATTGTGAGACAATCCCACATTCCCTAAGATAGTCGAGGAACTCTGAACTAAGATACTCACCACCTCGATTGGATCGAATCAGCTTAATGTTCCTGACCAATTGATTCTCGACTTCCTGTTTTAATTCCTTAAACCTTTCGAAAGTCTCTGACTTATGCTTGATTAAGTATGTTGGATAAGGTGTCTAAGTCCATAACTATTTTTGGTTAGTACTTGACCTAACCCGACATGGTCCATTTGGGTTGCATGGCACCATGCAGTTGGATAGACTAAATGAGAGGAATAACACTTGGAGATTATTAATATATTATAAGTTCAAATATATTAATAATATTATTTGATTAGTTTGATCAAAGAATTAATTTGGAATTAATTAAGTGATCAAAAGATAACTAATTAAATATATGGGTTGATTATGTAAATCATTCATATCTTGTATAGTGGGCTAAGAGGCTCCATGGATCATCAAGTTGGGTTCTACCCATAGGATGCTCCATGGCAGTTACAAACCCATGGGTCATGGAAATGAAGAGTCATGACACATTAGGGTTTACATGGTGTAACCCTAGATGTGTCAACACTATATAAGGATCACATTCTCCACCAAAATCGGCTACACATAAGAAACTAGAGGGATAGACCGATTTCAAGAAGTGTGTATTCTCTCAAAAGTCTTTCCAAGAGCATTTGGTGTTGTGTGAAGCATTTGAGGCATCACACTCGGGGTGCTAGGCTCACAAGGTTTCAAGGAACATAAGCAACAACAAGGTAAGTTATTCTATCTTTCATTCAAGTAAGAAATTGTCCCCCATGTATGCTAGATAGGAATATAACCTTGGAATTCAACTTTGCATGATAATTAGACAAACATAGACCCAAGGTTATTAGGGTTGCATGTACACTTAGGAAGTGTTAGAATGCTCAAAATCCATCAGTGGTATCAGAGCCTAGGCTTGTTTGTTTGTTATTTATGCTTAAAAGTTGAAAAAAAGTCGAAAAACTTGATGTCTGCCTGATGAACTCGCCGAGTCCATGGGGAGACTCGCCGAGTTCACTTGTATCTTCAACCTACTCGCCGAGTAGGTTCATGCACTCGGCGAGTAGGAGCCACAGAATGCAGATTTTCGACTTCAGTTGCTGGAAATGGACTAGAAACATTACCCTAAACTGTTTTGGTACTTGAAAACTTGTTTTAGATGGTGTAATGTCTTTGCTAATCCTTTACAACAACTAGTTATCAAAATTACAAAGTTTTAAGTGTCATTTTGATTCATGAAAGTGTTCATATTTATGTTCTTGATCTTATGATGTTTAGATAATCATAGGAATTATTTGTAACCTATGTGGTAGTTTAATTCTTGATCATAATGTGTTTACTGGAGTCCATAACTTGTCCTCAAGTTATGGAAAACCAAAAGTCACTTGAGTTAAAACCATTAAAAGAACACAAGAGTTAGAAAAATGAAGAGTCTTCATTTTTATTACTCTAATAAACTCATAAGTTACAAGAAATGAAAAGTTTTGAAAGCTTACAAAACTTGCCCTCAAGTTTTGGAACAAGTAAAGTCATGTTAAAAACTTTAGTTCCAACCCTTAGAATTTTAAAAGTTAAAATTCAACCCTTATACCTATATTATTATGATTTAATAATTATATATATATATATATATATATATGTATAAGAACAAAGTCGTCTTACCGCTAGTACGCCTCACTCACGAAGCCGGTCTATAAGGTGGGTATAAGGTTGTTGCCTATAAAATGGCGACTTAATGGGTGTCCACTCTCACCCACCGCTTGCTTGACCGGTAGAGGGTCGTTAGCCGAACGGGTAAGACAAGGACTTATAAATTCTCATTAAAAGTATGATGAATATTCTAAAGTAACTAAATGTTTTATTAAATTCCCAATCTTAGTTACTTTAGGAAAAATGTGAATAAGGTGCTAATCCATGATATTACATTTTACACTTTGTTTAAGTCGTTGGTGGAGCGTGTGTGGTTAACTAGCACACTAACTTGGACTTAACAAGGTAGGTAAAGGGTGACTTAAGGTTTATTATACTATCGGTGGAGCGTGTGTGGTTTACCGACACATCGATTGAGTGATAAACTTTAAGGGTACCAAGTGATTTGCATGGTTACTTCACACCTCGTTTTGTGATCCTCAGTATCCCAGTCACAAAACTTGGAGGGCACACTCGAGATTGAAACATGCCTTTGAAAAGTTCATTGAATCTCAAAGAATCTAGGAATTTCTAAGAACCAATCAAAAACCTAATATTTAATATTTCGGTTTTCGTGGTGGAAATTGGTGAATCGTCATTCACCTACCTTTCAAATATGTTATAGCTTGGATTACGGCATACCTCTTCTAAGTTATAATATATTGTGATTGGATCCTAGCCTTAATATTACATTTGGGTGTTTTATTAAGGAATCTCTTAATATCTAAACTAATCTTGTCCTTTCCTTCAGATGTCTTCAAACAATGCTGCTTCTGGCTCTAATCCTAATGGCTTCTTTACCCTTATGAACTTGTGTGGGAAAGTCACTTTTGATGGATCCAACTTCAATGAGTGGATCAGAAACATAAGGATGATTACCTGCTACGAGGACAAAGAATATGTCCTTGACAAGGAGCTTAAGCAGATTGGTGAGACCACTGCAACTCCTCAGGAGATCGCTGACTTTCAGGCACATGAAAGGGATGCTACGAAAGTGGCATGCATCATGATGGCCACAATGACAGCGGAACTCCAAAAGTATTCTGAGGATTTCTACCCTTATGAAATGCACCAAGATCTGATGGAAAGATACCATCAAAGTGCACGACAAGAAAGGTATGAAATCATCTGCTCCATGATAACAACCATGATGAAGGTCGGGGAATCCGTCGCGAGCCACATGCAGAAAATGCAAAGGTATGTGGATCGATTGCTAAAGCTTAATGTGAACTTCCCTGAGGAGCTTGCAATAAATATCAGTTGGCACTCCTTACCATCGTGTTATGATCAATTTTGCATGACATATCACATGAATAAGGAAGAGGTCACACTCAGCAAACTTCAGGGACTTCTCAAGACCGCAGAAATAGGTCTTAAGGGGAAGTCAGTTGTTAACACTCCTACTCCAACCTCTACTTCGGTTTTGGCAATCGGGAAAAGTCGAGGGAAGAAGGGAAAGAGCTCTTCTAAGGGTACCCAGGCTTGGACCCTTGATGGCTCTTCTTTAAGTGGAACCAAGAAAGGTTTCATCACTCCTTCTCCTGACCCAAAAGAGGCTGAATGCTTCTATTGCCATGAAAAATCACATTGGAAGCGGAACTGCCCAAAATACCAGCAAGATGTGAAGGATGGGAAAGTTAAACCCAACCATGCATGTATTTACACTATCATTTCTAATAACTCACCCTATTCTAAATCTGGGGTCCTTGATACCGGTTGTGGTATTCATATTTGTTGTGACTTACAGGGACTAAGAAGAAGTGAGAATGTGGAGCAAGGAAGAATAAACTTAATCATGGGGAATAGGAAAGCTTTACCTATCACCAAGATTGGAGTTTATACTTTATCGCTAAGTAGTGGGTTTAGTTTAGATTTGAATAAGTGCTGTTATTCGCCAGAAATGGCAAGAAATATTATTTCCTTTCATGCATTGTATAAACAAGGTTTCACCTTTTCGTTTGATAATGAATTTGGTTCTGTTAACAATAATAACTTGGATAAAGCATCATTACCTTGTGATGGGGTGTATGAAACAGTATCTTTGGTTGATAACTTAGGGAATAATGTATTGTGTATTGATTCTGTTAACAATAATAACTTGGATAAAGCATCATTATGGCATTGTCGTCTTGGACATATATGCAAGAAATGCATACGCCAACTCCAAAAGGATGGAGTCTTGGAGTCATTTGACCTAAAGTCAGATGATAGTTGCGAATCATGCTTACATGGAAAAATGACAAAGTCACCCTTCATAGGCTCGTGTGAGAGGGGTGAAGGTTTGTTGGACCTTGTACACACGGATGTGTGTGGACCATTCAAACATGCCACAAGGGATGCTAATCGTTATTATTTGACTTTTACTGATGATTACAGTAGATATGGATATGTCTACTTGATCAAGCATAAGTCAAAGACTTTCGAAAGGTTTAAGGAATTTAAATAGGAAGTCGAGAATCAATTGGGCAGGAACATTAAGATGCTTCGATCCGATCATGGTGGTGAGTATCTTAGTTCTGAATTCCTTGACTATCTAAGGGAATGTGGGATAGTCTCACAATTGACACCTCCCAAGACACCACAGTTGAATGGTGTGGCTGAGAGGCGTAATCGAACCTTATTGGATATGGTTCATTCCATGATGAGTCGAGCTTCGCTACCAATCACATCTTGGGGGTATGCCTTAGAGACTGCCACCCATATCCTTAATCTAGTCCCTACAAAGAAAGTTGCCAAAACTCCTCACGAGATGTGGACTGGTAAAGTACCCAAACTAGACCACATCATGGTTTGGGGTTGCGAGGCTTTCGTGAGACGCGAGACTCATGATAAGCTCGAACCCCGAAGCGAGAGGTGTATTTTCATCGGCAACGCACAGTAATCCTTTGGTTACCTCTTCTACATACCTAGTGAAAATGTGGTCTTTGTAGCTAGGAGGGCTTTCTTTAGAGAGAGAGAGTTCATAAGCCAAGGAAACAGTGGCAGGCTAGTTGATCTTGAAGATATTCAAGAGTCAAACGGTGAAGGAACTTCAAACCCTAGCACTAAACTTGAGGAGGAAACTCCTGCTGAGCCAATTGACAAGTCTGTACCTCTGAGGCGTTCCACAAGGGATAGGAATGCTCCTGAGCATTACTATGGATTCCATATTACTGCAGAAGGAGATACACTTATCAGTGATGAGACACTGATAGGTATGATTGAACCTAACAGTTACGCGGAAGCCATGGCAGGCCCTGAGTCAGCCAAGCGGAAAGAGGCAATGGACAGCGAAATACAGTCCATGTATGAGAATCAAGTTTGGAACTTGGTTGAGAATGTACCAGGTCGTAAGACAGTAGGGTGCAAATGGGTCTTCAAGAAGAAGACTGACATGGAAGGTAAAGTACACACTTATAAGGCTAGACTAGTTGCAAAGGGCTTCTCTCAAATTCCTGGAGTGGACTATGATGAGACCTTTTCTCCAGGAGGTGTCAATTGTGAGACTATCCTACATTCCCTTAGATAGTCAAGGAATTCAGAACTAAGATACTCACCACCACGATCAGATCGAAGCATCTTAATGTTCCTGCCCAATTGATTCTCGACTTCCTGTTTAAATTCCTTAAACCTTTCGAAAGTCTTTGACTTATGCTTGATCAAGTAGACATATCCATATCTATTGTAATCATCAGTAAGAGTCAAATAATAACGATTAGCATCCCTTGTGGCATGTTTGAATGGTCCACACACATTCGTGTGTCAAGGTCCAACAAACCTTCACCCCTCTCACAAGAGCCTGTGAAGGGTGACTTTGTCATTTTTCCAAGTAAGCATGATTCGCAACTATCATCTGACTTTAGATCAAACGACTCCAAGACTCCATCCTTTTGGAGTTGGCCTATGTGTTTCTTGCTTATATGTCCAAGACGACAATGCCATAATGATGCTTTATCCAAGTTATTATTATTAATAGAATCAATACACATCACATTATTTCCTAAGTTATCTATAACAGACACAACTTCATACACACCATCATAAGGTAATGCTTTAAAATAAAGAACATTATTAAAGAAAGCATTAATATAACCAAGTTCGTTATTAAATGAAAAGGTAAACCCTTGTTTATACAATGCATGAAAGGAAATAATATTTCTTGCCATTTCTAGTGAGTAACAACATTTATTCAAATCTAAATTTAACCTACTACTTAGCGACAAAGTCTAAACTCCAATCTTGGTGACAGGTGTAACTTTCCTATTCCCCTTGATTAAGTTTATCCTTCCTTGCTCCACATTCTCACTTCATCTTAGTCCCTGCAAGTCACAACAAATATGAATACCACAACCGGTATCAAGGACCCAAGAGTTAGAATTGGGTGAGTTATTAGAAATGATAGTGTAAATACCTGCATGGTTGGGTTTAACTTTCCCATCCTTCACATCTTGCTAGTACTTCGGGCAGTTCCGCTTCCAATGTGCCCTTTCATGGCAATAGAAGCATTTAGCCTCTTTTGGGTCAGAAGAAGGTGTGATGGAACCTTTCTTGGTTCCACTTGAAGAAGAGTCATCAAGGGTCCTAACCTTGGTTCCCTTCAAAGAACTCTTTCTCTCTTTCTCTTCTTCCCTCGCCCTTTCCCGATTGGCAAGACAGGGGCGGTGTTGGTAGGAGTAGGAGTAACAATCACCTTACCCTTAAGACCACTTTGCATGGTCTTTAAGAGTCCTTGAAGTTTGCTAAGTGTGACCTCTTCCATGTTCATGTGGTATGTCATGCGGAATTGATCATAACATGAAGGTAAGGAGTGCAAAATGATATCTATTGCAAGCTCCTCAGGGAAGTTCACATTTAGCTTCAGCAAACGGTCCACAAATCTTTGCATTTTCTGCATGTGGCCCGTTATGGGTTCACCATCCTTCATGCGAGTTGTTATCATGGAGGAGATGATTTCATACCTCTATTGACGAGCACTTTGATGGTATCTTTCCATCAAGTCTTGGTGTATCTCCTAGGGGTATAAATCTTCATAGGATTTTTGGAGATCCGCGGTCATAGTGGCCATCATGATGCATGCCACTTTGGTGGCATCCCTTTCATGTGCCCTAAACTCAGCGATCTCTTGAGGAGTAGCAACTGTATCATCAATCTCCTTAAGCTCCTTATCGAGGACATATGCCATGTCCTCGTAGCGTGTAATCATTCTGATGTTTCTGATCCATTCATTAAAGTTGGATCCATCAAAAGTGACTTTCCCACACAAGTTCATAAGAGAAAAGGAGCCACTAGGGTTAGAGCCAGAAGCAGCGTTGTTTGCAGACATATGATAAGAGAAGAAAGAAGGATTAGTTTAGATATTGAGATAGCCCTTAATAAAACACCCAAATGTAGTATTAAGGCTAGGACCCAATCACAATATATTATACTTAGAAGAGGGATGCCGTAATCTAAGTAATAACATATTTGAAAGGTAGGTGACTGACGATTCACCAATTTCCACCAAAGTTGAAATATTAAAATATTTAATTTGGTTCTAGGAAACTCTTAGATTCTTTGGAGATTCAATGAACTTTTCAATGGCATGTTTCAATCTCGAGTGTTCCCTTCATGTTTTGTGATTGGGATGCCGAGGATCACAAAACGAGGTGTGAAGTAACCACGCAAATTACTTGGTGCCCTTAATAAATTACCCCTCAATCGATGTGCCGGTTAACCACACACGCTCCATCGATACTATGATAAATATTAAATCACCCTTTACCTACCTTGTTAAGTCCAAGTTAGTGTGCCGGTTAACCACACACGCTCCACTAACGACTTAGACAACATGTAAAGTGTAATTTCATGGATTAGCACCTTATTCACATTTTTCCTAAAGTAACTAAGATTGGGAATTTAATAAAACATTTAGTTACTTTATAATATTCATCATACTTTTAATGAGAATTTATAAGTCCTTGTCTTACCTGTTCGGCTAACGACCCTCCACCAGTCAAGCAAGCGGTGGGTGAGAGTGGACACCCATTAAGTTGCCATTTTATAGGCAATAACCTTATACCCACATTATAGACCGGCTTCGTGAATGAGGCGTACTAGCGGTAAGACGACTTTAATCTTATACATATATATATATATATATATATATATATATATATATATATATATATATATATTATCATTAACTTATAATATTATAAGTGTAAGGGTTGAATTTTAACTTTTAAAATTCTAAGGGTTGGAACTAAAGTTTTAATATGACTTTACTTGTTCCAAAACTTGAGGGCAAGTTTTGTAAACTTTCAAAACTTTTCATTTCTTGTAACTTATGAGTTAAATAGAGTAATAAAAATGAAGACTCTTCATTTTTCTAACTCTTGTGTTCTTTTAATGGTTTTAATTCAAGTGTGACTCTGTCACACCCCGAAAACCAAAGGCGGAAACATTTCCGAGGTTGACTCCATGTTGAGTATCAAATCCAATGTACATTGTAATCACAGTAAACAACCATTACATTACATATATTTGAAAGTTTACATTTGTTTCAAAAGTAAATTGTACAAGTGTTATACATATATCATATAAACAAAAGTTGAGACGATTCTTCTGAGCACTCCGTCTTCACCAAAAGATATTGTCGGGTACCTGTCTAACTTGGACCTGAGAATACAAGCAATTTGAAAATCAGCATAAAGCTGGTGAGTTCATAAGCGGTTTTATTTTATGAAAATGTATCGGTTTCCTTTAGTTTTCCGAAAAGGTTTGTGATCCAAGAAAATCCCATATTTTCTTATGTAAAGTTAGTTTGATTATCTTTCGTTACAGTTCAGTTACGCGATATACGTTACCCCAGGAAAATCCCATATTTTCCTAATTACAAGACCGATTTAATAACACGGAGTATAGTTTAATACACAAAACTATATATTGAAAATCATGGGATTACTATCCCGAGTTAGATATGAAATACTTTAATATACACGAATTGTAGATATAAAGTAGTTTGAAAACCTTGGGACTAACATCCCGAACTAGTTACAAGATAGTTTGATATATTTGAAATTATAGATTGGAAACCATGGGACTACCATCCCGTACAAGATATAGTTTCTAAACCAAAGCTGTGAATAAACTTATATTAATACATATTGTGAGTCGGGTAACCATGCTGATACGACAACGAGACCTCCTTGACGTTAGTCAGACGTCGGACGATATCCAGAATTTGTCACCCCAGGCGTGCCCGCCTAACTGTAGCTAGCAGTTAAGGTGTGGGATTGTCAGTCCCGAATAGATCTATTCACAAATTCCTCGCTCTCCCTCCAGGAGACTCTGGTTACACTTCCGGGGAGGATTTACTGATCATCCAATAAGGGTAGTGACTAACTCACAAACTAGTACTAAACTATTCACAGGGTTCTCATACGATTTCAAACATACAAAAGATTATGAAACATAATACAGTGAATATAGATACATACAATGAAACTATCTGGCAATACATTCAAATGATACGGAGATAAACTAAATCAGACATAATTTATCTAATATCTTTATATACATATTAGTTCATGATAAAACTGATGGGTTTTGAGCATTCTAACACTTCCTAAGTGTACATGCAACCCTAATAACCTTGGATCTATGTTTGTCTAATTATCATGCAAAGTTGAATTTCCAAGGTTATATTCCTATCTAGCATACATGGGGAACAATTTTAACTTGAATGAAAGATAGAATAACTTACCTTGTTGTTGCTTATGTCCCTTGAAACCTTGTGAGCCTAGCACCCCAAGTGTGATGCCTCAAATGCTTCACACAACACCAAATGCTCTTGGAAAGACTTTTGAGATAATACACACTTCTTAAAATCGGCCAAGCCCTCTAGTTTCTTATGTGTAACCGATTTTGGTGGAGAATGGGATCCTTATATAGTGTTGACACATCTAGGGTTACACCATGTAAACCCTAATGTGTCATGACTCTTCATTTCCATGACCCATGGGTTTGTAACTCCCATGGAGCATCCATGGAGCATCCTTTGGGTAGAACCCAACTTGATAATCCATGGAGCCTCTTAGCCCACTATACAAGATATGAATGATTTACATAATCAACCCATATATTTAATTCGTTATCCTTTGATCACTTAATTAATTCCAAATTAATTCTTTGATCAAACTAATCAAATAATATTATTAGTATATTAGAACTTATAATATATTAATAATCTCCAAGTGTTATTTCTCTCATTTAGTCTATCCAATTGCATGGTGCCATGCAACCCAAATGGACCATGCCGGGTCGGGTCAAGTACACACCCGAATTAGTTATGGACTTAGACACCTTATCCAACAGTCTCCCACTTGGATAAGTCTAATAACTATAACTCCGGTACTTCAGGAACCGACCGGCAATCGTAGCTCTTTCAAGGTCTCTCGGAACTGAGAAGATGACGGTACGCCATTTAAGATAAGGGATCATATAATCCTCTGTTCTAGATATCAGCCGGACAAATACATGGAACAATGTCTTACTTATTGTCCAACAGTTTGTTTCTCGATTTCCGATTTGTTTGACAAATAACTTAATTGAACACATCAACTTAGTTCTGACCGGGCCCGGTACATAGGTCAAAACAAAATCATCGAGGGGCCCAGATATCAGCTTCTAATCCAAGAAGGAACAGATAAACTTCGACTCATATGTTTGTTCTACCACTCATTGAATTACACACAAAAACACGTTTTATAACATCGAGTTACAAATGCGTTTTCGTACAATCAATGCATAACCAACTTGTAACTAACAAATCATATCTCTAGGTTTGAAGACTTGTATGATATTACCGTCTCACGATCACTCGAGATAGAATTCCATGAAGTGATTCCAGTGAGCATGGGTTGAGTCCAATACTCAAAACTTATGAGCACTCATGATTGTTGTAGCCTTGTCCAACACCTTAGACCTCTACAACCCATCATGACAGTCTTGATTCATACCTACTTCCGACATATGACCGACTGTGGAGGTTTGAATAATATGTTATACCAAACAAAATCATTCTGGAAGTCAAAACATGCAAAAGAAATATAGTAAACGATTGACGAGAGATAGCAACACTTTACTCATAAATAAAACACCTTTTATTCATCATCTAATGTCAATTACACATTACAAATTTCTGGGTTATCTAACTACTAAATCTAATATCATCCTTCAGCCCTATGCTCCGAGCATGCTGGAGATGCTTAACCCGAGTCAGTCCCTTCGTGAGGGGATCTGCTGGGTTCTCATCTGATGATACCCTCTTTGCCACGAGGAGTCCTTCTTCTATTCGATGTCTGATAAAATGGTATTTTCTGTCGATGTGACTGGATCTCCCGTGATCCCTTGGTTCCTTGGCTAAGGCAACAACACTTTCACTATCACAGAAAATCTCCATTGGATCTTTAATAGCTGGTACAACTCCAAGGTCTCCAATGAAGTTCTTCAGCCATATCGCCTCCTTTGCCGCCTCGCTAGCTGCAATATACTCTGATTCACAAGTTGAATCAGCCACTGTCTCTTTCTTGGAACTCTTCCAAGAAATTGCTCCTCCATTTAGGGTAAAGACCCAGCTTGACTGAGAGCGGAAATTATCCCTGTCAGTCTGGAAGCTAGCATCAATATACCCTACAACTCTCAAGTCATCACTCCCACCGAGGGTAAGGACCCAGTCCTTAGTCCTCCGTAGGTACTTGAGGATATTCATTACCGCAGTCTAGTGTGCCTTGCCAGGGTTCGCCTGATACCTGCTAACCATGCTTAGGGCAAAGGCTACATCAGGTCGAGTACACGTCATAGCATACATGATCGATCCTACAGCCGAAGCATAAGGTATTCGACTCATTTCTGCTATCTCAGCCTCAGTGCTAGGGCTTTGTGTCTTACTCAATCTGGTGTTGCTCTGGATGGGTAACTCTCCTTTCTTGGAATCCTGCATGCCGAATCTCTTCAGCACTTTATCCAAGTAGGTACTCTGAGTAAGTCCAATTAGTCTTTTACTCTGATCTCTCAAGATCCTTATCCCTAGAATATAGGTAGCTTCTCCTAGGTCCTTCATAGAGAAGCACTTCCCAAGCCAGGATTTAACTTCCTGCAGAGTTGGGATGTCATTTCCTATGAGTAGTATGTCATCCACATACAACACCAAAAAGCTAACTATACTCCCACTAGCCTTGACATACACGCAAGACTCATCTTCACTCCTAGAAAAGCCAAATTCCTTGACCTTTTCATCAAAGCAAAGATTCCATCTGCGAGGTGCTTGCTTCAATCCATAAATGGATTTCTCAAGCTTACACACTCTATTAGGGTACTCGTTGCTGACAAAACCCTCTGGCTGACTCATGTAAACATCTTCAGCCAACTTTCCATTAAGGAAAGCGGTTTTGACATCCATTTGCCATATTTCATAGTCATGAAATGCAGCTATGGCTAACAGAACCCGAATAGACTTGATCTTGGCTACTGGAGAAAAGGTCTCATTATAGTCCACTCCAGGAATTTGAGAGAAGCCCTTTGCAACCAGTCTAGCCGTATAAGTGTGTACATTACCATCCATGTCGGTCTTCTTCTTGAAGACCCATTTGCACCCTACTGTCTTACGACCTGGTACATTCTCAACCAAGTTCCAAACTTGATTGTCATACATGGACTGTATTTCGCTGTCCATTGCCTCTTTCCACTTGGCTGACTCAGGGCCTGCCATGGCTTCCGCATAACTGTTAGATTCATCCAAACCTATCAGTGTCTCATCACTGATAAGTGTATCTCCTTCTGCAGTAATATGGAATCCATAGTAATGCTCAAGAGCATTCCTAACCCTTGTGGAATGCCTCAGAGGTACAGACTTGTTAATTGGCTCAACAGGAGTTTCCTCCTCAAGTTGAGTGCTAGGGTTTGAAGTTCCTTCACCGCTTGACTCTTGAATTTCTTCAAGATCAACTTGCCTCCCACTGTTTCCTTGGCTTATGAACTCTCTCTCTCTCTCTAAAGAAAGCCCTCCTAGCTACAAAGACCACATTTTCACTAGGTCTGTAGAAGAGGTAACCAAAGGATTGTTGTGGTAGCCGATGAAAATACACCTCTCGCTTCGGGGTTTGAGCTTATCATGAGTCTCGCGTCTCACGAAAGCCTCACAACCCTAAATCGTGATGTGGTCTAGTTTGGGTACTTTACCAGTTCACATCTCGTGAGGAGTTTTGGCAACTTTCTTTGTAGGGACTAGATTAAGGATATGGGTGGCAGTCTCTAAGGCATACCTCCAGAATGAGATTGGTAGCGAAGCTCGACTCATCATGGAACGAACCATATCTAACAAGGTTCGATTACGCCTCTCAGCCACACCATTCAACTGTGGTGTCCTGGGAGGTGTCAATTGTGAGACTATCCCACATTCCCTTAGATAGTCAAGGAACTCTGAACTAAGATACTCACTACCACGATCGGATCAAAGCATCTTAATGTTCCTGCCCAATTGATTCTCGACTTCTTGTTTAAATTCCTTAAACCTTTCGAAAGTCTCTGACTTATGCTTGATCAAGTAGACATATCCATATCTACTATAATCATCGGTAAAAGTAAAATAATAACGATTAGCATCCTTTGTGGCATTTTTGAATGGTCCACACACATCTGTGTGTACAAGGTCCAACAAACCTTCACCCCTCTCACACGAACCTGTGAAGGGTGACTTTGTCATTTTTCCAAGTAAGCATGATTCGCAACTATCATCTGACTTTAGGTCAAATGACTCCAATACTCCATCCTTTTGGAGTTGGCCTATGCGTTTCTTGCTTATATGTCCAAGACGACAATGGCATAATGATGCTTTATCCAAGTTATTATTATTAATAGAATCAATACACAAAACATTATTTCCTAAGTTATCTATAACAGATACAGCTTCATACACACCATCACAAGGTAATACTTTAAAATAAAGAACATTATTAAAGAAAGCATCAATCGAACCAACTTCATTATTAAATGAAAAGGTAAACCGTTGTTTGAACAAAGCATGAAAGGAAATAATATTTCTTGCCATTCCTGGCGAATAACAAAATTTATTCAAATATAAATTGAACCCACTACTTAGCGATACAGTATAAACTCCAATCTTGGTAACAGGTAAAGCTTTCCTATTCCCCATGACTAAGTTTATTCTTCCTTGCTCCACATTCTCACTTCTTCTTAGTCCCTGCAAGTCACAACAAATATGAATACCACAACCGGTATCAAGGACCCAAGATTTAGAATGGGGTGAGTTATTAGAAATGATAGTGTAAATACCTGCATGGTTGGGTTTAACTTTCCCATCCTTCACATCTTGCTGGTATTTTGGGCAGTTCCGCTTCCAATGTGATTTTTCATGGCAATAGAAGCATTCAGCCTCTTTTGGGTCAGAAGAAGGAGTGACGAAACCTTTCTTGGTTCCACTTGAAGAAGAGCCATCAAGGGTCTGAGCCTTGGTACCCTTCGAAGAGCTCTTTCTTTTCTTCCCTCGACTTTTCCCGATTGCCAAAACCGGAGTAGAGTTTTGAGTAGGAGTGTTAACAACCAACTTCCCCTTACGACCTGTTTCTGCGGTCTTGAGAAGTCCATGAAGTTTGCTGAGTGTGACCTCTTCCTTATTCATGTGATATGTCATGCGGAATTGATCATAGCACGATGGTAAGGAGTGCAAAATGATATTTATTGCAAGCTCCTCAGGGAAGTTCACATTAAGCTTCAGCAAATGATCCAGATACCTTTGCATTTTCTGCATGTGGCTCGTGACGGATTCCCCGTCCTTCATCATGGCTGTTATCATGGAGCAGATGATTTCATACCTCTCTTGTCATGCACTTTGATGGTATCTTTCCATCAAATCTTGGTGCATTTCATAAGGGTAGAAATCCTCATAAGACTTTTGGAGTTCCGCTGTCATCGTGGCCATCATGATGCATGCCACTTTCGTAGCATCCCTTTCATGTGCCTGAAAGTCAGCGATCTCCTGAGGAGTTGCAGTGGTCTCATCAATCTCCTTAAGCTCCTTGTCAAGGACATATTCTTTGTCCTCGTAGCGGGTAATCATCCTGATGTTTCTGATCCACTCATTGAAGTTGGACCCATCAAAAGTGACTTTCCAACACAAGTTCATAAGGGTAAAGGAGCTATTAGGGTTAGAGCCAGAAGCAACATTGTTTGAAGACATCTGAAAGAAATGGACAAGATTAGTTTAGATATTAGGAGATTCCTTAATAAAACACCCAAATGTAATATTAAGGCTAGGATCCAATCACAATATATTATAACTTGGAAGAGGTATGCCGTAATCCAAGCTATAACATATTTGAAAGGTAGGTGAATGACGATTCACCAATTTCCACCACGAAAAACGAAATATTAAATATTACGTTTTTGATTGGTTCTTAGAAATTCCTAGATTCTTTGAGATTCAATGAAATTTTCAAAGGCATGTTTCAATCTCGAGTGTGCCCTCCAAGTTTTGTGACTGGGATACCGAGGATCACAAAACGAGGTGTGAAGTAACCATGCAAATCACTTGGTACCCTTAAAGTTTATCACTCAATCGATGTGCCGGTAAACCACACACGCTCCATCGATACTATAATAAACCTTAAGTCACCCTTTACCTACCTTGTTAAGTCCAAGTTAGTGTTCCGGTTAACCACACACGCTCCACCAACGACTTAAACAAAGTGTAAAGTGTAATTTCATGGATTAGCACCTTATTCACATTTTTCCTAAAGTAACTAGGATTGGGAATTTAATAAAATATTTAGTTACTTTATAATATTCATCATACTTTTAATGAGAATTTATAAGTCCTTGTCTTACCCGTTCGGCTAACGACCCTTCACCGATCAAGCAAGCGGTGGGTGAGAGTGGACACCCATTAAGTTGTCATTTTATAGGCAACAACCTTATACCCACCTTATAGACCGGTCTCGTGAATGAGGCATACTAGCGGTAAGTCGACTTTGTTCTTATACATACATATATATATATATATATATATATATATATATATATATATATATATATATATATATATATAATTATTAAATCATAATAATATAAGTATAAGGGTTGAATTTTAACTTTTAAAATTCTAAGGGTTGGAACTAAAGTTTTAACTTGACTTTACTTGTTCCAAAACTTGAGGGCAAGTTTTGTAAACTTTCAAAACTTTTCATTTCTTGTAACTTATGAGTTTAATAGAGTGATAAAATGAAGACTCTTCATTTTTCTAACTCTTGTGTTCTTTTAATGGTTTTTAACTCAAGTGACTTTTGGTTTTCCATAACTTGAGGACAAGTTATGGACTCCATTAAAACACATTATGATCAAGAATTAAACTACCACATAGGTTACAAATAATTCCTATGATCATCTAAACATCATAAGATCAATAACATGAACATAAGCACTTTCATTAATCAAAACTACACTTAAAACTTTGTAATTTTGATAACTAGTTGTTGTAAATGAATTAGCAAGACATTACACCATCTAAAACAAGTTTTCAAGTACCAAAACAGTTTAGGGTAATGTTTCTAATCCATTTCCAGCAACTAAAGTCAAAAATCTGCACTCTGTCGACCCCTACTCGCTGAGTGCATTAACCTACTCAACGAGTAGGTTGAAGATACAAGTGAACTCGACGAGTCCCCCCATGGACTCGATGAGTCCAGCAGTCAGACAGCAAGTTTTTCGACTTTCTTCAACTTTTTAGCACAAATAACAAACAAGCCTAGGATCTGATACCACTGATGGGTTTTGAGCATTCTAACACTTCCTAAGTGTACATGCAACCCTAATAACCTTGGATCTATGTTTGTCTAATTATCATGCAAAGTTGAATTTCCAAGGTTATATTCCTATCTAGCATACATGGGGAACAATTTTAACTTGAATGAAAGATAGAATAACTTACCCTGTTGTTGCTTATGTCCCTTGAAACCTTGTGAGCCTAGCACCCCAAGTGTGATGCCTCAAATGCTTCACACAACACCAAATGCTCTTGGAAAGACCTTTGAGATAATACACACTTCTTAAAATCGGCCAAGCCCTCTAGTTTCTTATGTGTAACCGATTTTGGTGGAGAATGGGATCCTTATATAGTGTTGACACATCTAGGGTTACACCATGTAAACCCTAATGTGTCATGGCTCTTCATTTCCATGACCCATGGGTTTGTAACTCCGATGGAGCATCCATGGAGCATCCTATGGGTAGAACCCAACTTGATAATCCATGGAGCCTCTTAGCCCCTATACCAGATATGAATGATTTACATAATCAACCCATATATTTAATTAGTTATCCTTTGACCACTTAATTAATTCCAAATTAATTCTTTGATCAAACTAATCAAATAATATTATTAATATATTAGAACTTATGATATATTAATAATCTCCAAGTGATATTTCTCTCATTTAGTCTATCCAATTGCATGGTGCCATGCAACCCAAATGGACCATGCCGGGTCGGGTCAAGTACACACCCGAAATAGTTATGGACTTAGACACCTTATCCAACAAAAACAAACGTTAAAGAACCCCAAATTATTCCCATAATAATTTGATTAGTTTTGTTATTTTCTTAACTAAAATCCATTTAGTTGTAGTTGATAAATCATCCCTTATGCTCAGCATAATACATAAGGGGTAAAAGTATTTATAAATTTGCCAGATATTATTTGAAACACATCAATGTTATGTTTTGAAAACAGTTATAGTTTGCTTGTATTCCCCCCCCCCCCCCTAAAAACATTGAAAATCACAGAAAAGCGTAGGGGTATGAACTCACCGAACGAGAAACGTGACGATTTCAGATGTTAAACGTTGGTCCGGGGCTTGCAAACGCATGAGGTTCCAAAGTATAATGTAAAGATACACATTTGTATCTAATTAGGACTTAGATTGATTATTTGTCAGGGAAAAACACTTACAGTCGCGGAAACACCCCATTACGAGTGTTTGGATGGACCCGGGTGGCGTTTGGGGACACATTTAGCTAGGATAATGACTTGGGACCTCAAGAGTAAAATCCTTAGGGAGTTTACGGCCCTAATGACCCACTCCCCATGAGTTTATGGCCGTAAACTCATGGTGGGGTAGTTTATGGTGCAATTTGGCTTCAAACACGTAGGGAATAATTTCTAGATTTGATTTAAGGGCTTCAAATAATTTTTAAACACCAAATGGACATATTTAAGGGAGTTTACGGCCTAGCATAGGACTCATGGCCGTAAAATCCTATATACTCATGAAAAATTGAGTTTTTGATTCCAAACAAATCACATGTGATTGCTAAAATTATTCCAAGGCCTTACATAAATTTTTAGGCATAAAATGACATGTTTTTAGGAGCTTACGGCCATGGAACACATGCTATGGCCGTAAACTCTCAAATGAAGAGTTTGGTTGATTTTATAGCCCCTAAACTATTTTTGGTTGGTTCTATGATTTATTCCAAGGCTTTTGGTGGTGTTGGATGGCTTTCTAACACCTTGAAAATGAATTTACACCCAAGTTTAAGGAGTTTATGGCCCAAGCACATGCCTTGGCCGTAAACTCATATAAATCCCCCAAAATTTATGTTTAAAGTGTTCCAAGGCTAAATCAATTATTCTAGAAGTCATATCCATGTCTTGTTGAGGTTTAGGAAGGGTTTAAGGGCTTAAAAACCCTATAATTATGAGTTTACGGCCTAAACACCATCCTTGGCCATAAACTCATATACAAGTCTCCAAATTATGGTTTAAGGCATTCTAGGTCCATTCCATAAAGCCATCTAGCCATATCTAAGGTCCAATTGTGTTTTGG
Organism: Lactuca serriola; assembly: GCF_051521515.1. Taxonomy (NCBI): domain Eukaryota; kingdom Viridiplantae; phylum Streptophyta; class Magnoliopsida; order Asterales; family Asteraceae; genus Lactuca; species Lactuca serriola. The sequence continues at coordinate 337,348,514 of NC_136415.1, read as the reverse complement.
AAGGGTTTTTGTGCTCCAAAACCCATTTCATATGAGTTCACGGCCTAGGACTATTCCAATGCCATAAACTCATGAATGTGGTTCTATTCCATGTTTTGAACTCGAATTTGAAGTCTAGGGAGGTTACATATCAAGTTATGGAAGGTACCTCAAAGATTTAGAGCCTAAAATTGATGATTTTGACCCTTAAACTTGGATTTTAGGAGAGAGGTTAGAGAGAGAGTAGAGAGTGGAAGAAAAAGCTTCAAATGAATGTTTAAACATGTTTATATAGGTCCTAAAACTTGGACACGGAGGAATTCTACCCGATACCGGCCTTAAACGGGGCTTTAGGTCGCACCCGATTAAGTTTCCGTCACCCGGCGGGGACGTTTCTAAGCTTTTTGAAATAAATGTTTTTAGGATAGATTTATGAGTTCCTAAAGGATTTGGACACTCATTGGATTTATAATAAACATATAAATTTAAATAATTCAACCCAAAACGAAAACGGAACGATTGACAAACGGCGAATCTTTACGGGTAGAATGGGTTATCGGTGATGAACAAATTCGGGTTGTTACATTATCCCCCCGTTAGAGGGATTTTCGTCCCGAAATTCAAAGAATAAGATATAGATCATGAATTTGAAATGAGACACGAATGGATTTGTTGCCTCAGATCTTCACTTTCTTCAAGTGGAATCAGGTCTCTACTGGGCGTTCTAGCAAATTTTTACTATCGGGACGTGTCTTTGTTTTGCACATTGACTCTCTCTCAATCTATGATATCAATCAGTTCTCTCATGGAAGTTCCAATCCTGGACGACTTCTGTTTCCTCAAAGGAATCACTAGGGTTTCGTTGCGTAGATCCTTCTAAGGATTCGAGATGTGATGTACTAGATAGATGTTACCAAACTCTAAGGGCATCCGAAATCTGAAGATTGCAGAATCGATTTCTACGAAGATCTCGAATGGTCTGATGTGGGACTAAACTAGACGTTTGAAAGAAGTTCCCGGGAATCCTTCAGGAAAGACATTTAGTGGAAAGAGCTGCTAACTTCCCGTTTCTCAATGATCACAGAAACGAGGGATGCGTGGTGATTCATATCGGGAAAAACTTTTGAGTTCTAAGGCGTGGAATGATACGAAGGTTGGATGTCGAAGATTACGAGAACCAGGTCAAGGAAAAGATCTAGACGAGCAACCCTTTCGAAACCGAGGATAACAACATGAATGAGACTCGGTCATTTCATGTTAAACGTAGTATCAAAGTATTTTCGTGAAAAGTTTCCCCTTTTAAAATCGAATGGAACAGAATAATCCTCCGGACTAAGGATTCAATCTATAGGTACAAAGTTAGTGTCCTCTATCTCACTAGTTAGTCATCTCGACGGTACACATTTCGATTACATACGAAGGATTGAGTTTAGAATATGTTCGAATAGATAGGTAATAGGTTTCCCTTTTTGCCCTAGAATCGAAAAGAGTTGCAGGTATAACGATTATTAAAGAGAAGCATACCTGCGGCTACAGAGGGATCAGCGGTTGTAGCTGCTTTGGGGAAATTCCTTTTGAAGTGCCCTGCCTCGCCACAATTGTAGCAGGCTGGACTGATTCCCACTCCGAATGATTGGTTCATTGATTTGGCTGGTTTTCTGCAGGTTCGAGCAAGATGGACCTTCTTGCCACAGTTATCACAGATCCTTTCATGACAGGGACCAGGAATGCGGTGACGGTAGCTGCATTTATCACACCAAGGAAGGGTACCAGTGTATCCACTGGTTGGAGTTTGGGCTATGGAACCGACAGCCGAAACAGTAATAGGGGCAGTAACAGCATGGACTACTACTGTTTGCTGTTTCTTAGAAGACCCTTGTGTACTCTGGGCCTTCCGCTTGTTCCAGAATTTCTTTTTGCTTTCACCTCTACTTGTGACTGGCTCGAGGGTGGTAGCCTCCTCATCAGAGTTTTCTTCGTGATCGATCAAGATTTTCGCAAGACATTTTGCGCTGTCATATGTGTCTGGCTTTGCAGCCAAGACATTCCCTTTGGTTGGTTGGGTCAACCCCCAGATGAACCTCTCAATCTTTTTACTCTCCGGGGTAACCATTCCCGAACAGAGTAACGCCAGATCATCGAATCTTGAAGTATAAGAGGCTATGTCGGAACCCTTCATCTTTAGGTTCTAGAGTTCGTGTTCTAGCTTCTGGAGTTCGCCCCGAGGGCAATATTCTGCGAGTAGAAGCTCCTTCATAGCTTCCCAACCCATAGCATTCGCTACAGGTAGAGTTAAAGATTTAACTCGGCCGTTCCACCAAGTCAGGGCTTTGTCTAGGAAGGTGCAGGCGGCAAACTTTACTCTATCAGACTCCGAACAGGCGCATATTTCAAAGATTGACTCGATTTTCTCGAACCATCGGGTTAAAGCAATGACACCCCCTGTGCCATCGAAGAATGTCGGTTTTGCGTTCATGAAGTCTTTATAGGAACCCCCTTTTTGGTGTCCCTGGCTATCTTCTGGGTTTTGGGTTCCACCCCCTGAACCACTAGGGTTCAGTTGAGGTAGGAGAGCTGATATGGTGGCAGAAATGGTTGCCTGAAGTGTTTCCAAATCGATTTGAATAGGAGGTGGTGGCAGAGGAGGATTGATGTTGTTCTTTGAGCTGGGTCTCTTTCTTGGAGGCATCTTGATCTAAAAAGATCAGGAAAAAGAGGATCATAAGTCCTCTGAATTGAATCAAGAGATAAGAAACAGAGGATATCTCTTCAAGACAGATATAGCATCATACAAAGCGATAAAGCAGGAAAGAGTTATCAAAACAGAATATTTTATCGCCAGAGAAAAGATCAAGGAACAACGCGTATACGAGGATTTTCTACAAAGAATCGGCTCGAGAAATACTCCCATAGTATTTCATGGTTCGCTGCAGCGACGACTCGTTGTTTGGGATACTGGGTAAGTTTTAGGCATGCTGCGTACCACAGTCACTCCCAAGCACATGTTGGCCGTGTCTCGAATGAATATAGTTGGCCAGGGTATATTGACCCTAGACACGACTACATAACTGCCCAGGTTTAACTGCAGCGTACAACACCCATTTACTTATGTTTTGTTCTACTTGTAGTTACGGATTTCGACGGTTCGGTATACTTGTATACTTTTGAAAATACTTATAGTTGGAAGATACTTTTAAATCAGAGCACTGAGGCCCTTTAGTGTTTATAGTTTTATACCATGTAAGGTTTGGTATACTCTGTTCACTATAAACAAAGGCTCTGATACCAATCTGTCACACCCCGAAAACCAAAGGCGGAAACATTTCCGGGGTTGACTCCATGTTGAGTATCAAATCCAATGTACATAGTAATCACAGTAAACAACCATTACATTACATATATTTGAAAGTTTACATTTGTTTGAAAAGTAAATTGTACTAGTGTTTTTCATATATCATATAAACAAAAGTTGAGACGAGTCTTCTGAGCACTCCGTCTTCACCAAAAGATATCGTCGGGTACCTGTCTAACTTGGACCTGAGAATACAAGCAGTTTGAAAATCAACATAAAGCTGGTGAGTTCATAAGCGGTTTTATTTTATGAAAATGTATCGGTTTCCTTTAGTTTTCCGAAAAGGTTTGTTATCCAATAAAAACCCATATTTTCTTATGTAAAGTTAGTTTGATTATCTTTCGTTACAGTTCAGTTACGCGATATACGTTACCCCAGGAAAATCCCATATTTTCCTAATTACAAGACCAATTTAATAACACAGAGTATAGTTTAATACACAAAACTATATATTGAAAATCATGGGATTACTATCCCGAGTTAGATATGAAATACTTTAATATACACGAATTGTAGATATAAAGTAGTTTGAAAACCTTGGGACTAACATCCCGAACTAGTTACAAGATAGTTTGATATATTTGAAATCATAGATTGGAAACCATGGGACTACCATCCCGTACAAGATATAGTTTGTAAACCAAAGTTGTGAATAAACTTATATTAATACATATTGTGAGTCGGGTAACCATTCTGATACGACAACGAGACCTCATTGACGTTAGTCAGACGTTCTACGATATCCAGAATTTGTCACCCCAGGCGTGCCCGCCTAACTGTAGCTAGCAGTTAAGGTGTGGGATTGTCAGTCCCGAATAGATCTATTCACAAATTCCTCGCTCTTTCTCCAGGAGACTCTGGTTACACTTCCGGGGAGGATTTACTGATCATCCAATAAGTGTCACACCCCCAAACCAGAACGGCGGAAACGTTCGGGGGCGGAGGACGTCATATTCAGTATCACAACAGTTCATAGAAAGGAAAGTACACACCACCATATATATTAAAGTTTCCAAAATGTTTACATAATTGTATTCGTTACATGTTCAAAAGTTAAATACATAAACATCTTTCAAAAGAAGTAATTAACGTCAGCACGTTAATCCCCAAAAGTTGATTTCCAAATCTGCTTAGCGGTTCCCTGAGAATACAAGTTATTTCAAAGATAAAGTGTCAACAATTAAGTTGGTGAGTTCATGAGTAGTGTTTTGAGAAAATGTACGCCATTCGAAAGTTCGTGTATGTTTTCCAGAAAACGCAGTATTTCAAATGTAAAGAGTTATGATTGGTTGTGTTGAAAATGAATGTATTAGATCCAGAAAATCCCATATTTTCCCTAATAGTTGAGATATGAATTGTTGTGTTTTCCAAGAAAAACCCTTATTTTCTTATAAAAGTATGAAATGCATATGGATGTTCGTGTTATAAGTTGTAAATAGTTCACCAGGAAAATCCCGTATTTTCCTATTAGTTGTTTGGTTTGTATACATGAAAAACCCTTATTTTCCTAACATAACTGGCAGTCTCTAAGACCGAAAATCGCAAGCAATCGACGTGCTTAAAAGTTATGTCATAGTTTTATATAATAAAGCTATACGAAGATCGCACTTGTTAGATGAAGAATAGTTTTAATAGCTACTCGTTCATAAAAGAATAATACCATAATAATTGTGTATCCGGTGAGTTTTATGACCATACTAAACATAATATGCCTGTAGCGACGTTCTTCAGGCGTCGTAGCGTTATGACAAACTGTCACCCCACAGGACGGACTGTAGCTAACAGTCAGGGCGCGGGATCATGACTTCCCGTATAGATCTATACACATTTGACACGTTCTCCGAAAAGGGAGACTCTGGTTATAGACAGGACTTGAAGCGGTACCTTTTAGCAAAAAGGTATGATTTGAAGATGTACACATCTCACGGATTCTCAACTAAGTCTGTATTAAAGTGGTAGTTTTGTATGCAAAGTTTATCCTTTTTCACAATGTTTGACAAAGCATAAATCATAAGTTCTTTGAATGCATAAAATGATTTATTAAAGGGTGTTACCCTTGATAAGATGTATTTGTATGTAAATATATAAATAAAACATTATTTCTATTTATCAAAACATATTGTATCCCAAGAGGGTAAAGCTGTGTTGTGAGGTGTTTTGCATGATGATGATTTCATAAGATAGTTAAAACAACAGTATGAAAAGTATAGTAGAAGATCGATGTTTCACACGATTTTAGTCGTGTGTTTACTTGTATTCCCCCCCCCCTTAAAAGTGTTTAAAAATCATTTAAAAAGCATTTAAAGTGTGGTTGTAGGGGTATGAACTCACTTGATTGATTGAAGAAAGCGTGACGAAAACCGAGCAGAACTTCTACTCGAGAAAGCGGATCTCTCGAGACTCTCGGAAAATCTCGAGAGTCTCGGGAGTGTAAAACTTTCTTCCCACCTTGGATATGAAAACCGGGCCTTTGGGATGACTCCGAGGGTTGAAACGCATAGCTTCGGCGCGAGAAAGGAAGGAAACTAGCAAATTTTGTCGGCACCCTCGCATCCCTTTTATAGGGTCTGGAAGCCTCGTGTACGCGGGGCGTACGCTTGTATGCAGGGCTTACGAGACGTCATGGCTTACCGCATCCTCGGAAGAAACATCGAAGCGACGTGGACAATCCGGAGCCTAGCATCCGAGTACGCGGGGCGTACGAGGGATCGGACCGCTGACTCGTTCTTCGGATAATACCGAGGCTTAATTAAATTTATATTTTAATTATTTAGCAAACTTCTAAAATTCGTATCTTCATCATACGAACTCCGTTTTCGATGTTCTTTATATCCACGCGAAGGTGAGACTACGATCTGCAACTTTTGTTTAGACTCCGTCGGCAAATTTCGAGATTATTTTTATTATTTATTTTTAAATGTCGTGATTAAGGAATTTCTTTAGAAATTCATAACTGCTTTATCTGACGTCGGTTTTTGCCATACTTTTTACCGGTGAATTACCATTGTCGAGACCTTCGATTCTCGTTTAGGTTATTCCGGCCAAAAGTCGCTCTATCTCCGATTCGAGTTTTTAGCTGCCTACTGCTATATCCGTAACTTAGAAAAATCATAACTTCCTCATACGAAGTCAGATTTGGACGTTCTTTTTATGTATGTTCACGGTTTAATGATATCTATTACTTTCATTTAGATATTTAAGGCTAAAAAGTATTTTTTTGAAACTTCGTGTTTTTACGTAACTTCGTATTGCCGGTTTTTGTCTGAAAACTTAGAATGGTCATAACTTCTTTGTTATAACTCGGATTTTAGTGTACTTTATATCTATGAAAACCTTGTTACAATATCTACCACTTAGTATACTTAATTACGGTTTTTATAAAGTTTAAATTTTGACCTGAATTTTGCTGTTGTTACATTATCCCCCCGTTAGAGGGAATTTCGTCCCGAAATTAGAGTTCATGCTACGGATAGAAGTTTTATTTGCTCCTCATGTTCTTAATTGAACTCGGTTCCCCGCTTGGCATTCCAGCGAACCTTTCACTATCGGGATACGACTTTGCTTCCTTCGTTTGACTTCACTTGGCATGATAACTCTTCTTGGTCGAACGTATGTTGAATGTTTTTGTGGACTGTGAGAGTAGTACATCTTGTACCCTACAAGTAGTGTCTCCAGATCTTCGAAGTAATTACCGATGCTCCTGACTCAAGATCATGTGTTGTATAGTTAACTTCCTGTGTCTTAAGCTGTCTTGAGGTATAGGCAGTGACCTTTCCTCTTGCATGAGAACACAACCAATTCATACTGATTATGATGTCAAAATCTTGGAAGTGGATTAGATGTCATGAAGATCTAAAAGAAAGTATGATTACTCCCGAATTAAGGAAAAAGGATGGGTATTTTTGTTCTATCTGTCTCTCTTGTACCAATCGACAGAAAGGGCATGTGTTGCGCTTCTAAGTTTATTTGTATGGCAGCACGATCACTCGTAGTCTTAGGCAGTCTCCGTCCTGAAGTTCATATTACAAATTCATAAATGGTTCAACGATCATAATCTCGTGTATATGAGTTGTATATAATTAAGATTGAAAAGGTAGTCGAATAACTGATTCTTCTTTAAGCTCACATCCCATCGAGGAAAAAGAAGTTAAAGTGGAATCGTCAATTCTAAACCTGTAGAACCTTGATTATATACCACCCCTACGTATACATTCATCAGTGACAGATCAACCGTATGGATCTTTGGATTTGAACTTGACGTACTGTACGAGTGGTACTTCAGGGATTTCTTCGGAAAGGAAGAGAACTATGAGGTACTCCATTCATGAGTAATTGGTGTTCTGATATGACGGCTTCGCTGGAAAGGCGATTTTGAAGAAAGAGATGTACGTATGAAACTGTTTTTGTGAGAATCAAATTGAATCAAGTCGTATGATAATGTCGGAATCATAAGGAAACTTAAAGACATTAGATTTGAACATAAGACGTTTACCGACAAAACACAACCGTGCAACCATCAACAGAGTTACAGTACTTTAGACTACTACAAGACTATTGCTGCGAATAAGGTATACTACAACGGCAAGTATACACAACATGAGCATCCCTATTCCGATGGGATCCCGCAAAAGACAAGGCTCTGGTTGCACTAGTTTTGGATGGTTTATAAGTCTGTTACAACGAAACGCCTAAATTACATTAATGTGGGTTCGGAGTAGGTTCTCCTGCAACTGTGGCCCTGAGAATCCTACCGTCTATGCCAGAATTCTTTGTGATAGGGCAGTCCTTCTTGAGGTGCCCCTATCTCCTCGCATTGGTGGCATGACTGGCCAGTGCTAGCCTTAGTGGCGGGAGTGAGGTGTTTAGCCATTGTTATGTGGACACGAGTGCCTTCCTCAATACCCCACCTTGGAAATTGCTTCTTAAAGCGTTCTGCAGGAGTTGCCACTTGTTGGTTTCCCGGTTTGGTACTACCATCGGAACTCTCGACTCCTTTGTCGGTCTTGCTTGGTGTTGCCTGAGTTTATGTGTGTAAGGAAAGTTGTCATAGCAGTTGCTACTGCAGCTTGTAATGTAGCGGCGTCGATATGGAGGATGGGGGTTTCGTTGCTTGACTGATTGTTTCCGGAGTGAGTGCTTCTGGTCCATTTGTTCCTCTTGTTCCTTTATGAATCTAGATCCTAATGTGCGTGTTTCAGCGGACCTTCATTACTCCGCTTATCACTTCGACTGATCGGGATCGTGTGGTTTTGGGTTTAATTACTTATGTTCTTCTAAATGTTAGCATATTCACTCGATGAATTAGGGCAGCTATGTTTTGAAGTTCATGGTTGAATTCACTTCTAGTTTCTGAGCTTGGATTTGTCTTGTTGTATGCATGGTATTTCTAAGTGATCTGTTGGGGGATACTACGTGAAGGTTGTAAAGATATAGTACTCCTCACATGAGTACTTCGGGGTTTTGAAACTAGAAATCAATTGGGATTTGTGTCAGGTTTGTCGTTATAAATCGATCGAGTTTCGTTAGTCGATGGTTAAAGTGAAAGGGTCTTTTATAACTAATGGAACTGGTATGGGTAGGGCCACAACAAACCACGTCGAATGCCGATGATGGTACTTCTCATTGTAAGACGTTCGCTAATGGGATAGTGCATTCTACGTATGTGTTTTCAGTGCTTTTTACTCTATCTCTATTATTACTACTATGAAAGTTTTGATTAATGATTAGGGTGTTTGTTCGAGTAGAAATTTTTTTTTAACTTGTGACTCACGGAACTCCTCTGCATCCCTACTATCAAATGGAATGTATGCAAATAAGTTATCGAGGAGAAATGTACCCAAAATAACCGTGGGGTCTGCAATAGCCTCCTCTTGGCCCATTGTGAATACTCGACCTCCTCCACCAGCATTCATGATGTTTGACTCTAGGCAGTCCCTTCGGAAGTGTCCCATTACTCCGCATTCAAAACAAGCATGGTCTACTCTTACATTTGCGGCTGGAGCAGTTAGTTTGGCTGGGTCTCTGCACTAGCGGACGGTGTGTCCCTTTCTATTGCAACTAACGCAATGCAATTCACGGCAGGGTCCGTGATGATGAAAGTTGCATCGGTTGCACTTAGGCTGGTTGCCGTTGTACGACCTTTTGGGTGTAGGGGTATGGTTTTGTTGATTGCTTTTTGGCGTTTCTTTGAGTTGATTTGCCTCCCCTCTCGCTCCAGGGTTTTCGTTTCATGTTCTTGTGTTCGTACCTTGCGGTATTCTTATAGGCAGCTACTGGTAGGTGGCTTCGATTGTTTCTTTGATTAGGATTTTTGATATCGTTTCCTTCCCTGCTTGAGTCGACAGAGTTATTGTACGCTATAATGGCTGCCACTGTGGCTATAACTGTAGCTTGCAAAGTGGCGGTGTCCAATCGTAGGAATGGGGTTGCATTGGTAAGTTGATTATTTCCAGTGCTTGCTGCGCCGCTAAAGTTTGCTTGAGACAGTGCAGCTATTACTGCCACAGCGATAGCAGATTGCACTATGTTGGGGTCATATTGAAGAGGTGGTGGTGGGGTTGCATTTCTACGTGCTGATCTACGAGGAGACATTGTTCTGATAAGGAAATAACATGAAAAACTATAAGTTTTAATGATTCAAAAGTCGCGCATTAGTGATTTGTTATATCAGAAGTTTGGTTTACCCCTGAATAGGGTTTTGAGTTCGACTCATGAGGAGAGTAGATAAACTCATGAATTTGAGGGGTATGCAAAGGGTTTAATAAAGGAAATACATCATATATTATAAAACATGGTGCGTTACATTTTGTAGTTAGGAAAATTTGACCTATCTAAAGGTCTCCGATTACAAGGTTAAGAAAAGTAAGGACTTTATCCGAGGTCTTATGCTATGAAAATTTTTTGGAAGTCAGACAGGTTTTATTTGTTACACGAGCTGGCTACAGGGGCCTTAGATTCTACCAACTGACGCTCCATCTCGAGCATACGTGGTTCATGTCTTGCCTGGCGTGCCCGAAGTTCTATCACTTCGGTTTGAGTTGCCGTTAGCTCTCTCTGCAACGCTTCATTTCGATTTACGATTCTCTCGTGAGATAATCCTAATTGTCAGATGCGAACTGTGTTGACTCCAGTGTTCGCATCAATTTCCTCAGTTCGATGGATGGTCGTCCGTCCTTGTTCACCAATGCGAGAAATCCGACGAACCAATATAGGAAGGGCTCTGTCTGCTGAGCCTCCCTCGCATAGGTTGTAGAAGCTTCGGTCTCCATTGAATGGAAGGGGTTGATCCTGCTCGCGGCTCCACCTATTTAGGTTAGTTGCCCAAAGGGGCGTCGAGCCATGAAATTCCGGTCGAGGATTAGGATTTTGAATTGGAGCCGTTAAGGGTAGGTTATTGTTCTCGGGATCTGAGTCTGATTCTTCTTGCATTCCTTCTTCAGGATCATTCTCTATCCCTTCTCTATTACCTTGGTTGGGGTAGTAGGGGTCACCTGGGTCATGCAATCCAGCCATTTGAGTCTATACGAGAATATGGTTAAGAATTGACTATAAGCTAAAGCACATGGAGTTTACTCTTAAGTTTAATGGTTGAAGGCACTCGAATACTCCCTTAGTATTCTGTAACGATATGCTTTTGGTAAGTTTTAAATTTGTTGTCCATTGCAGACACTCCTTGGCATACGTTAGTCGGCTCTTGGACAAATATAGTTGATCAGACTACATTCTTCCCAGTTCCGATTACATGTCCCAAGGCATACCCGCACTGCACAACTTATTTATAATACTTCTATATTGTTTTAATTATGATACTGACCATGTTATTAATATGAAATGAATGCATGCCTACTTTATAAAAACTAAATAAATTTAATTTTAAAAGTATGACTATAAACAATGCTCTGATACCAATCTGTCACACCCCAAACCAGAACGGCGGAAACGTTCGGGGGCGGAGGACGTCATATTCAGTATCATAACAGTTCATAGAAAGGAAAGTACACACCACCATATATATTAAATTTTCCAAAATGTTTACATAATTGTATTCGTTAGATGTTCAAAAGTTAAATACATAACCATCTTTCAAAAGAAGTAATTAACGTCAGCACGTTAATCCCCAAAAGTTGATTTCCAAATCTGCTTAGCGGTTCCCTGAGAATACAAGTTATTTCAAAGAGAAAGTGTCAACAATTAAGTTGGTGACTTCATGAGTAGTGTTTTGAGAAAATGTACGCCATTCGAAAGTTCGTGTATGTTTTCCAGAAAACGCAGTATTTCAAATGTAAAGAGTTATGATTCGTTGTGTTGAAAATGAATGTATTAGATCTAGAAAATCCCATATTTTCCCTAATAGTTGAGATATGAATTGTTGTGTTTTCCAAGAAAAACCCTTATTTTCTTATAAAAGTATGAAATGCATATGGATGTTCGTGTTATAAGTTGTAAATAATTCACCAGGAAAATCCCTTCTTTTCCTATTAGTTGTTTGGTTTGTATATAGGAAAAACCCTTATTTTCCTAACATAACTGGCAGTCTCTAAGACCGAAAATCGCAAGCAACCGACGTGCTTAAAAGTTGTGCCATAGTTTTATATAATAAAGCTATACGAAGATCGCACTTGTTAGATGAAGAATAGTTTTAATAGCTACTCGTTCATAAAAGAATAATACCATAATAATTGTGTATCCGGTGAGTTTTATGACCATACTAAACATAATATGCCTGTAGCGATGTTCTTCAGGCGTCGTAGCGTTATGACAAATTGTCACCCTGTTGGGTAGCGGATTTATTTTGTATTGCGTCATTGGGCTCGGTTAATAGTCCATGTTTTGTTACTCCGGTTTGGGCCTGTCGAACCATGAGCTGATAGGGTTTTAGTATAAATTAATGTGCTTGCATGCATATTAGGTTAACGATTAATAGCATTACGATAGATCACAGATTATTTTTCTTCATCGTTCTTGTAAACCCTTAATCCTCTACAGTAGAAGTTCTTTATCGAGCTCTGCTGAGGATTGTTGATTAATCATTCGACATTCTTCGATCCATACTTGAGTTGTTTACTGTTTTCGTATTATTTACTTTACCTGTTTCAAAGATCTAATCGATCTTCAAGTTAGTTTACAGTATAAGTTACTTTACCTGTTCCAAAGGACGGACTGTAGCTAACAGTCAGGGTGCGGGATCATGACTTCCCGTATAGATCTATACACATTTGACACGTTCTCCGAACGGGAGACTCTGGTTATAGACGGAACTTGAAGTGGTACCTTTTAGCAAAAAGGTATGATTTAAAGATGTACACGTCTCACGGATTCTCAACTAAGTCTGTATTAAAGTGGTAGTTTTGTATGCAAAGTTTATCCTTTTTCACAATGTTTGACAAAGCATAAATCATAAGTTCTTTGAATGCATAAAATGATTTATTAAAGGATGTTACCCTTGATAAGATGTATTTGTATGTAAACATATAAATAAAACATTATTTCTATTTATCAAAACATATTGTATCCCAAGAGGGTAAAGCTGTGTTGTGAGGTGTTTTGCATGATGATGATTTCATAACATAGTTAAAACAACAGTATGAAAAGTATAGCAAAATATCGATGTTTCACACGATTTTAGTCGTGTGTTTACTTGTATTCCCCCCCCCCCTTAAAAGTGTTTAAAAAGCATTTAAATTGTGGTTGTAGGGGTATGAACTCACTTGATTGATTGAAGAAAGCGTGACGAAAACCGAGCAGAACTTCTACTCGAGAAAGCGGATCTCTCGAGATTCTCGGAAAATCTCGAGAGTCTCGGGAGTGTAAAACTTTCTTCCCACCTTGGATATGAAAATTGGGCCTTTGGGATGACTCTGAGGGTTGAAACGCATAGCTTCGGCGCGAGAAAGGAAGGAAACTAGCAAATTTTGCCGGCACCCTCGCATCCCTTTTATAGGGTCTGGAAGCCTCACGTACGCGGGGCGTACGCTCGTACGCTGGGCGTACGAGACGTCATGGCTTACCGCATCCTCGGATGAAGCATCGAAGCGACATGGACAATCCGGAGCCTAGCATCCGAGTACGCGGGGCGTACGACGGTACGCTGGGCGTACGAGGGATCAGACCGCTGACTCGTTCTTCGGATAATACCGGGGATTAATTAAATTTATATTTATTTATTTAGCAAACTTCTAAAATTCATATCTTCGTCATACGAACTCCGTTTTCGATGTTCTTTATATCCACGCGAAGGTGAGACTACGATCTGCAACTTTTGTTTAGACTCCGTCGGCAAATTTCGAGATTATTTTTATTATTTATTTTTAAATGTCGTGATTAAGGAATTTCTTTAGAAATTCATAACTTCTTTATCTGTCGTCGGTTTTTGCCAGACTTTTTACCGGTGAATTACTATTGTCGAGACCTTCGATTCTCGTTTAGGTCATTCCAGCCAAAAGTCGCTCGATCTCCGATTCGAGTTTTTAGCTGCCTACTGCTATATCCGTAACGTAGAAAAATCATAACTTCCTCATACGAAGTCAGATTTGGACGTTCTTTTTATGTATGTTCACGGTTTAATGATATCTATTACTTTCATTTAGATATTTAAGGCTAAAAAGTATTTTATTGAAGCTTCGGGTTTTTACGTAACTTCGTATTGCTGGTTTTTGTCGGAAAACTTAGAATGGTCATAACTTCTTTGTTATAACTCGGATTTTAGTGTTCTTTATATGTATGAAAACCTTGTTACAATATCTACCACTTAGTATACTTAATTATGGTTTTTATAAAGTTTAAATTTTGACCTGAATTTTGCTGTTGTTATAATAAGGGTAGTGACTAACTCACAAACTAGTACTAAAGTATTCACAGGGTTATCATACGATTTCAAACATACAAAAGATTATGAAACATAATACAGTGAATATAGATACATACAATGAAACTATCTGGCAATAGATTCAAATGATATGGAGATAAACTGAATCAGGCATAATTTATCTAATATCTTTATATACATATTAGTACATGATAAAACAAACGTTAAAGAACCCCAAATTATTCCCATAATAATTTGATTAGTTTGGTTATTTTCATAACTAAAATCCATTTAGTTGTAGTTGATAAATCATCCCTTATGCTCAGCATAATACATAAGGGGTAAAAGTATTTATAAATTTGCCAGATATTATTTGAAATACATCAATGTTATGTTTTGAAAACAGTTATAGTTTGCTTGTATTCCCCCCCCCCCCCCTGAAAACATTGAAAATCACATAAAAGCATAGGGGTATGAACTCACCGAACGAGAAACGTGACGATTTCGGATGTTAAACGTTGGTCTGGGGCTTGCAAACGCACGAAGTTCCTAAGTATAATGTAAAGATACACATTTGTATTTAATTAGGACTTAGATTGATTATTTTTTAGGGACAAACACTTGCAGTCGCGGAAACACCCCATTACGAGTGTTTGGAGGGACCCGGGTGGCGTTTGGGGACACATTTAGCTAGGATAATGACTTGGGACCTCAAGAGTAAACTCCTTAGGGATTTTACGGCCCTAATGACCCTCTCCCCATGAGTTTACGGTCGTAAACTCATGGTGGGGTAGTTTATGGTGCAATTTGGCTTCAAACACTTAAGGAATAATTTCTAGATTTGATTTAAGGGCTTGAAATAATTTTTAAACACCAAATGGACATATTTAAGGGAGTTTACGGCCTAGCATAGGACTCATGGCCGTAAACTCCTATATACTCATGAAAAATTGTGTTTTTGATTCCAAACAAATCACATGTGATTGCTAAAATTATTCCAAGGCCTTACATAAATTTTTAGGCATAAAATGACATGTTTTTAGGAGCTTACGGCCATGGAACACATGCTATGGCCATAAACTCTCAAATGAAGAGTTTGTTTGATTTTAAAGCCCCTAAACTATTTTTGGTTGGTTCTATGATTTATTCGAAGGCTTTTGGTGGTGTTGGATGGCTTTCTAACACCTTGAAAATGAATTTACACCCAAGTTTAAGGAGTTTACGGCCCAAGCACATGCCTTGGCCGTAAACTCATATAAATCCCCCAAAATTTATATTTAAAGTGTTCCAAGGCTAAAGCAATTATTCTAGAAGTCATATCCATGTCTTGTTGAGGTTTAGGAAGGGTTTAAGGGCTTAAAAACCCTATAATTATGAGTGTACGGCCTAAAAACCATCCTTGGCCGTAAACTCATATACAAGTCTCCAGATTATGGTTTAAGGCATTCTAGGTCAATTCCATAAAGCCATCTAGCCATATCTAAGGTCCAATTGTGTTTTGGAAGGGTTTTTGTGCTCCAAAACCCATTTCATATGAGTTCACGGCCTAGGACTATTCCAGGGCCATAAACTCATGAATGTGGTTCTATTCCATGTTTTGAACTCGAATTTGAAGGCTAGGGAGGTTACATATCAAGTTAGGGAAGGTACCTCAAAGATTTGGAGTGTAAAATTGAGTATTTTGACCCTTAAACTTGGATTTTAGGAGAGAGGTTAGAGAGAGAGAGTAGAGAGAGGAAGAAAAAGCTTCAAATGAATGTTTAAACACGTTTATATAGGTCCTAAAACTTGGACACGGAGGAATTCTACCCGATACCGGCCTTAAACGGGGCTTTAAGTCACACCCGATTAAGTTTCCGTCACCCGGTGGGGACGTTTCTAAGCTTTTTGAAATAAATGTTTTTGGACTAGATTCATGAGTTCCTAAAGGATTTGGACACTCATTGGATTTATAATAAACATATAAATTTAAATAATTCAACCCAAAATGAAAACGGAACGATTAAAAAACGGCGAATCTTTACGGGTAGAACGGGTTATCGGTGATGAACAACTTCGGGTTGTTACAGACTCTTGGTTGTCCATAACTTGAGAACAAGTTATGGACTCCATTAAAACACATTATGATCAAGAATTAAACTACCACATAGGTTAAAAATAATTCCTATGATCTTCTAAACATCATAAGATCAAGAACATGAATATGAACACTTTCATGAATCAAAAATTACACATAAAACTTTGTAATTTTGATAACAAGTTGTTGTAAATGGATTAGCAAAGACATTACACCATCTAAAACAAGTTTTCCAGTACCAAAACAGTTTAGGGTAATGTTTCTAGTCCATTTCCAGCAACTAAAGTCGAAAATCTGCACTTTGTGGCTTCCACTCGCCGAGTGCATGAACCTACTCGGCGAGTAGGTTGAAGTTACACATAAGCTCGGCGAGTCCCCCGATGTACTCGACGAGTTCATCAGGCAGACAACAATTTTTTGACTTTTTCAACTATTTTGCATCAAGTATCAAACAAACAAGCCTAGGCTCTGATACCACTGAAGGGTTTTGAGCATTCTAACACTTCCTAAGTGTACATGCAAACCTAATAAACTTTGGATCTATATTTGTCTAAGATACATTCAAATAATTATTTTTCCAAGGTTCATATCCTAACTAGCATGGTCATGGGGAACATGAGTCAAATAAATCTAGTAGAAATAGTTACCTTGTAGTAGTAGTTGATTGCTTGGAGTTTTAGAGCTTAGAGCCAATAGTGTGAATGCCTCAAATGGAAATCACAAATTACCACCAACTTGGAACTTTGAGAGAATAGCCACAACTATCTTGAAATCGGCCCTCTTGCTTTACTCACTTCAACTAGTATCCACTAGCCTCATTTCATAAACCAAAGCCTCCTTTATATAGTGTGGTGGATTAGGGTTACATCCATGTAAACCCTAATACCCATGTCTCTTCACTTCCATGAGATCCATGGGTTAAAGC
This sequence comes from Lactuca serriola, assembly GCF_051521515.1. Lineage (NCBI taxonomy): Eukaryota > Viridiplantae > Streptophyta > Magnoliopsida > Asterales > Asteraceae > Lactuca > Lactuca serriola. The sequence continues at coordinate 337,331,377 of NC_136415.1, read as the reverse complement.
TCCATGGAGTATCCATGGACTTTCCATGCAAGCCTAGCCCATTGTAAATAAGCATTAGCCCACACTATATAAATATAGAAGCCCATATTTAATTAGTAATATCTTTGATCTCAAAATTAATCCTAGATTAATTATAGATCAACACTAATTAAATAATATGATCTTATATTAATATATTACAACTTATAATATATTAATAAATCATAACTTGTACTATTCTCAAAAGATTATCCATAAATTGTTCGGGTGAAGTGCAACCCAAATGGATCATGCCGGGTCGGGTCAAGTACATACCAAATATAGTTATGGACTTAGACACTATATCCAACAGTTACAACATTGTCTGAACTCGTAATTCATAGTAAGGGGGTTAGAGTATCATCACATGAATACGTAGTTACAACGTCGCCTGAAATCATAATTCATCACCTACAGGTTATGAGCCTGCTGGTGTTTCCACGGGGTTGTCTATAATATTCTGTGGTCGCCATCTATACTCTGGTAGATGACTACATCTCCAAATTGTCGGACAAGGTTGTAGTATCCTACATCACCGATTCATCATCACCTATCTATCCTCACCTAATTATCATCACCTTCCTGTCATCACCTTTCTTTCATTATTTTATTTCATCACACACCAACTATTTCATCTACCCATGTTTTATCCCAACATATTACTAGATATAAATATACACTTTAAATCATTTAAAACATGTATAAAATCATTCATCCAGCATAGACAATAAGTATTCAGATAATATGCACACATAGCACGTAATTTATGTAAAATACTTCATATCTATGTGTATGATGAAAGGAACCATGCATTCACATGATAAGGTGGTGAGTTGGCACTCGGAGATCACTTCGTTACTCTTAAAACAATTATCCCTTGACGAAACCTAGTATCATTACCACTAGAGTTTAGTCTAATGCTTGATGAGACTAATTTAATAGTCTAGCTATTACTACTATGATATAAGCGTTAAACAATACTTATATAACCCATAATAATAGCTCAAATACTCCTTATAAGGTCCTAATAAAAACATTATATTGAAACACAAGCTATACTAAAGATAGGATAGGTACAACTCACTTACAACGGGTTTTCTCAAAAACAGGGCTTCACTGGAGCAGCGTTCCCAAGCCGAAAGGCTCTTTTCTCGAAACTCCGGGAGCCTCGGGGCTTCCTTCGTGTGCTTGGGGGTTTACCTAGACTTTAGGGGGCTTAAGGGGACCTAGAGAGAGAGAGTTTAGAGAGAGAAAGTGGAAGAGGAAAGGTGTGAGAATGAATGAAACCCGACACATCTATTTATAGTATGAAATCCTGATGGACTCACCGAGTAGGAGGACCTACTCGCCGAGATGGGGCATGTGGCAGCCTTCTGGTGGCGCCACGTGTCTAATTATGGTGGTGCCACGTCACCCCTTATTGCTTATCAGACTTCAAACATAGAAAACTCATAATTCTCCGAGCTTCGTTTTCAACGTTCTTTTTTTTCCACGCGTAGGTAAAACCAAGATCTACAACTTTCATTTAGACTCTGTCGGCTAATTCTTGACCGGTCTTAAATTTAACAATAGTAGGCGTTTAGACTGTTAAATGACCGCGAAGAATTCGTAACTCCTTCATACGGACTCCGTTTTCGTCTATCTTTTTACCGTTGAGTTCCTATTAATGAGATCTTCAACTCTCATTTAGGTCGCGTAAGCCAAAAACCGCTCGAACTAAAATTCGAGTATCGGGTCGTTCACTGTTAAGCCGAATCTTAGGAAAATCATAACTTCCTCATACAAAGTCAGATTTGGGCGTTCTTTTTTTGTATGTTCTCGGTTTAATATATACTACAACTTTCATTTAGATTGTTATGGCTAAAAGTCGCTCCATCGTAAATTTACTATTTACGCTTCCCGGTGTCGTGTCGGTTTTGCCGTAAAACTTCGACGGGCCATAACTTCTTCGTTATAACTCGAATTTCGGCGTTCTTTATATGTACGGAAACCTTGATACGTATTCTAAAACTTGGGTAAAACTATTTATTATAAATAATATTTTGTCAAAAAGTCGTTTTCGACACTTATTGTCTCTAAATTGACTAGCCCGGATCTACGGGCGTTACAATTATCTCCCCCTTAGGATGATTACGTCCCGAAATCATCAACGAAACAGGGCAGCATAATGACTCCATACGTGATCTCTTCATCCTAGGTAATAACTGTAACTTCTATGTTTCTTCGAACGAGTATCTAACCCTTGGACTCCTTGACTGCAGGCGGTGCTCGGTCTTGCACCTGCTCATTAGACTTTCGATCATGACCTTCGTGTCACAACCTCATTCTTTATCAGAGACTCCTTCTTCTTCTTAACAAACTTAGCATAAGTTAGTTTGATAACTACAATTGACCGATGTGTCATATTCTAATGACCTATCATCGTATGTAGCAAAGCATAGACTTAGGTCTCTTAGAGTCAAATTCTGGAATGGATATGCCTTCCTTCATGGTCTAATGTGATATAATCACATTTTAACATGTAGCATTTCTAGCTACCAACTTCTTTAACAAAGAGGGCGATACTTCAATTGATCGCTTTGATTTCAATCGTTTGGTTAAGTCGGACGCTACATCAAACTTGGTTCTCTGAACCACGTTACCTACTCATCGTAGTCGGAGTTAATGTGATATGACCACTATTGTCGGGATAACAACAATCTTCTTAGTCATTACCGAAACAATGGTAACGACATACTTGAAACAAATGAAATCAGTTACTAGCTTCTTGGTAACCTTGTGACTTTCCCTGATCCAAGTGTGAGTCATGTGCTTCCGGTAGTATATGCCTCTACTACCATTCACAACTACTCATACTCATTCCAAGTGTTATCTCGTAGTTTTCCAAGTCATTATCGCAAAAAAAAAAAAAAACAATTTTAACACATAAAATTGTCTCCAAATAATCAGAAAAAATTCCCCGAGACTCTAGTAGGACTTCTTCTATGCGTATCTTCAATCATCAATTCTGCTTCAACTTGGTTGGTGGTGGAAATTCCATACGATGGGATAAATTCATTGATTATACCAAAAGTTCTTTCTTTCTGCTAATCGAAAATGTACTTCTCCCGTACAAGACGTATTTATTTATTAGACACATTCTAAAGGCAAGATACCTCTCTTACGTTATCTTCCAACAAGCGTCATTTACTATCGTAAGCCTCCTCGTTTCCTCCATTTACTCAATTCGCTACGAGCCTTCACCATGACGTTACATTCACGGAAGCATGCTTTTAGCGCATCGAGACGAGAATATAGATAGAGAAGATTTTAGATGCATAATCCTCTGAAAAGTTACATGCCAGTTCTAATACCGTAATAAAACGTTTAGAAATCTGAACACATATAATTTCCAGATCCGGTTGGCAATAGACCATAGATTTGATCATATAATGCATATCATAAATCCTTTAGCACATAAAAGCATGTTAGGAATTTTGCCTAAATAAGCTAGTGCTTGTGTCTATTCAGATGTATTACCTAAGACACACTCCTCACCATCATTGCTTAGCATTCTAAGTTTAAGTCTAGAAATAAGTCCATATTCCTAGTTCGCTTAAACTAATGCTCTGATACCAATTGTGACATCCCCATTTTCACGGACAGAAAAGACCGATTTATTTTGTTTATGCTTTATAAAAATCAGAGTACTTCCTTTCATAAAAATGTTGCGGAATTTGTTCCCAGAAAAATACGATAAATACGTTATCAAAACATTTTCGAAGAAATGTATTTTATTCATTTTATAACGTTTGGGATGTCATCGTCAATACAGGAACATAAGTATAAACAAAACTTATATTTATTACCCTAGTGATCTACATCTCTTTAATCTCTCAATGTAATGTCACTTCATATCGACACCTGTGATATAAATAAACTGAGTTGGCCAGGTTGGGAAACCTGGTGAGTACATAGGGTTTTCAACACACAATAATATAATTATTATGTTCAATCATCAAACAATTAACCCAATTACCCATCACCATTATCTTCTTTATTCCTAAGTACCCTCCCTAAGGATTTATCCTAAGGGTCGTCTCATACATCATATTTTACCTCTCATCTTCTTACACCGCATCTCCTTATATGTTTGTTCCTAAGGACTTTCCCTAAGGATCATCACCTACATCGCCTAGACAGTATTGATTCAGGGATTACTCCCTCAATACGTGCCCACCAAGGGTTGGGGTATCATTGCATGAATACATAGTTACAACATCGCCTGAACTCGTAATTCATAGTAAGGGGGTTAGAGTATCATCGCATGAATACGTAGTTACAACATCGCCTGAACTCATAATTCATCACCTACAGGTTATGAGCCTGCTGGTGTTTCCACTGGGTTGTCTATAATAGTCCGTGGTCGCCATCTATACTCTGGTAGATGACTACATCTCTAAATTGTCGGACAAGGTTGTAGTATCTTACATCACCGATTCATCATCACCTATCTATCCTCACCAAATTATCATCACCTTCCTATCATCACCTATCTTTCATTATTTTATTTCATCACACACCAACTATTTCATCTACCCATGTTTTATCCCAACATATTAATAGATATAAATATACAGTTTAAATCTTTTAAAACATGCATAAAATCATTCATCCGGCATAGACAACAAGTATTCAGATAATATGCACACATAGCACGTAATTTATGAAAAATACTTCATATCTATGTGTAAGATGAAAGGGACCATGCACTTACATGATAAGGTGGTGAGTCGGCACTCGGACATCACTTCGTTACGCTTAAAACAATTATCCCTTGACGAAACCTAGTATTATTACCACTAGTGTTTATTCTAACGCTTCACGAGACTAATTTAATAGTCTAGCTACTATAACTATTATATAAGCGTTAAAAAATACTTATATAACCCATAATAATAGCTCAAATACTCCTTATAAGGTCCTAATGACAATACGATATTGAAACATAAGCTATACTAAAGATAGGATAGGTACAACTCACTTACAGCGGGTTTTCTCGAAAACTGGGCTTCACTGGAGTAGCGTTCCCAAGCCAAAAGGCTCTTTTCTCGGGACTCCGGGAGCCTCGGGGCTTCCTTCGTGTGCTAGGGGGTTTACCTAGACTTTAGGGTCTTAAGGGGAGCTAGAGAGAGAGTTTAGAGAGAGAAAGTGGAAGAGGAAAGGTGTGAGAATCAATGGAACCCAGCACATCTATTTATAGTATGAAATCCTTATGGACTCGCCGAGTAGGAGGACCTACTCGCCGAGTTGGGGCATGTGGCAGCCTTCTGGTGGTGCCACGTGTCCAATTATGGTGGTGCCATGTCACCCCTATCGCTTATTAGCCTTCAAACTTAGAAAAATCATAACTCTCGCATACAAGCTCCATTTTCAACGTTCTTTTTTTTCCACGTGTAGGTAAAATCAAGATCTACAACTTTCATTTAGACTCCCTCGGCTAATTCTTGACCGATCTTAAATTTAACAGTAGTAGGCGTTTAGACTGTTAAATGACCGCGAAGAATTCGTAACTCCTTCATATGGACTCCGTTTTCATCTATCTTTTTACCGTTGAGTTCCTATTAATGAGATCTTCAACTCTCATTTAGGTCGTGCACTGTTAGGCCGAATCTTAGAAAAATCATAACTTCCTCAAACGAAGTCAGATTTGGGCGTTCTTTTTTTGTATGTTCTCTGTTTAACATATACTACAACTTTCATTTTGATTGCTAAGGCTAAAAGTTGGTCCATCGTAAATTTACTATTTACGCTTCCCGGTGTCGTGTCGGTTTTGCCGTAAAACTTCGACCGGCCATAACTTCTTCGTTATAACTCGGATTCCGGCGTTCTTTATATGTACGGAAACCTTGAGACATATTCTACAACTTGGTTAAGACTATTTATTATAAATAATATTTTACCAAAAAGTCGTTTTCGACACTTATTGTCTCTAAATTGACTAGCTCGTATCTCCGGGCGTTACAATTATCTCCCCCTTAGGATGATTACGTCCCGGAATCATCAAGGAAATAGGGCAGTATAATGAATCCATACATTATATCTTTATCCTAGGTAGTAACTGTAACTTCTATGTTTCTTCAAACGAGTATCTAACTATTGGACTCCTTGACTGCAAGCGGTGATCGGTCTTGCACCTGCTCATTAGACTTTCAATCATGAACTTCATGTCACAACCTCATTCTTTATCAAAGACTCCTTCTTCTTCTTAACAAACTTAGGATAAGTTAATTTGATTACTACAATTGACTGATGTGTCATATTCTAATGACCTATCATCGTATGTAGCAACGCTTAGACTCAGGTCTCTTAGTGTCAAATTCCGGAATGGAATATGCCTTCCTTCATGGTCTAATGTGATATAATCACATTTTAACATGTAGTATTTCTAGCTACCAACTTCTTTAACAATGACCACAATACTTCTATTGATCGCTTTGGTTTCAATCATTTGGTTTAAGTCGGATGCTACATCAAACTTGGTTCTCTGAACCATGTAACCTACTCATTGTAGTCGGACTTCATGTGATATGACCACTAGGGTCGAGATAACAACAATATTCTTAGTCATTACCGAAACAATGGTAACGACATACTTGAAAAAAACGAAATCAATTACTAGCTTCTTGGTAACCTTGTGACTTTCCCTCATCCAAGTGTGAGTCCCGTGCTTTCGGTAGTATATGCCTCTACTACCATTCACAACTACTCATACTCGTTCCAAGTGTTATCTCATAGTTTTCCAAGTCATTATCGCAAAAAAAGAAACAATTTTAACACATTAAATTGTGTCCAAACAATCAGAAAAATTCCCCTAGACTCTAGTAAGACTTCTTCTATACGTATCTTCAATCAACAATTCTGCATCAACTTGGTTGGTGGTGGAAATTCCATACAATGGGATAAATTCATTGATTATACCAAAAGTTCTTTCTTCCTGCTAATCGAAAGTGTACTTCTCCCGTACTAGACGTATTTATTTATTAGACACATTCTAAAGGCAAGATACCTCTCTTACGATATCTTCCAACAAGCGTCATTCAATATCGCAAGTTTCCTCGTTTCCTCCATTTAATCAATTCGCTACGAGCCTTCAGCATGAAGTTACATTCACGGAATCATGCGTTCAGCGCATCGAGACGAGAATATAGATAGAGAATATTTTAGACGCATAATCCTCTGAAAAGTTACATGCGAGTTCTAATACCGTAATTAAACGTGTAGAAATCTGAACACATAAAAATTCCAGATCCGATTGGCAAAAGACCATATATCCGATCATATAATGCATATCATAAATCATTTAGCACATAAAAGCATGTTAGGAATTTTCCCTAAATAATCTAGTGCGTGTGTCTATTCAGGTGTATTACCTAAGACACACTCCTCACCATCATTGCTTAGCATTCTAAGTTTAAGTCTAGAAATAAGTCCATATTCCTAGTTCGCTTAAACTAATGCTCTGATACCAACTGTGACATCCCCATTTTCACGGACAGAAAAGACCAATTTATTTTCTTTATGCTTTATAAAAATCAGAGTACTTCTTTTCATAAAAATGTTGTGGAATTTGTTCCCAGAAAAATACGATAAATACGTTATCAAAACATTTTCGAAGAAACGTATTTTATTTATTTTAGAACGTTTTGGATGTCATCGTCAATACAGGAACATAAGCATAAACGGAACTTAGATTTAATACATTAGTGATCTACATCTCTTTAATCTCTCAGTGTACTGTCACTTCATATCGACACCTGTGATATAACTAAACTGAGTGGGTCCGGTTGGGAAACCTGGTGAGTACATAGGGTTTTCAACCTAGAATAATATAATTATTATGTTCAATCATCAAACAATTAACCCAATTACCCATCCCCATTATCTTCTTTATTGCTAAGTACCCTCCCTAAGGATTTATCCTAAGGGTCGTCTCCTACATCATATTTTACCTCTCATCTTCTTACACCACAAATCCTTATATGTTTGTTCCTAAGGACTTTCCCTAAGGATCATCGCCTACATCGCCAAGACAGTATTGATTCAGGGATTACTCCCTCAATATGTGCCCACCAAGGGTTAGGGTATCATCGCATGAATACGTAGTTACAACATCACCTGAACTCGTAATTCATAGTAAGGGGGTTAGAGTATCATCCCATGAGTACATAGTTACAACATCGCCTGAACTCGTAATTCATCACCTATTGGTTATGAGCATGCTAGTGTTTCCACGCGGTTGTCTATAATAGTACGTGGTCGCCATCTATACTCTGGTAGATGACTACATCTCCAAATTGTCGGACAAGGTTGTAGTATCCTACATCGCCGATTCATTATCACCTATCTATCCTTACCTAATTATCATCACTTATCTCTCATTATTTTATTTCATCACACACCAACTATTTCATCTACCCATGTTTTATCCCAACACATTAGTAGATATAAATATACAGTTTAAATCATTTAAAACATGTATAAAATCATTCATCTAGCATAGACAACAAGTATTCAGATAATATTCACACGTAGCACGTAATTTATGTAAAATACTTCATATCTATGTGTAAGATGAAAGGGCCCATGCACTCACTTGATAAGGTGGTGAGTCGGCACTTGTGATAACCCAAAATTTCCATTCGGTCAAACCCTAAAAGTCAACCACTTCGTATCATAAGTTAATGTTATTATTTCTTATTTTTAAGAAATATAAAGTTCGTTTGATTATTTTAATATTATTTTTAAATGATCGGGTGAATGAAAGTGCCGTCTCGGGTTTTGATTTTTAGAAACTGCAAACACCTCACGTCTTAGAAATTCCCGGCCAAACTATTATGTTTGGGTTGAAAAATCATCCCAAAAACCGTAAACTCATACCTATGTATGACTTTACTCCCCATGACTAACAATTATGTGTGTACTCCCCAAGACTAACCATTATGTGTTTACTCCCCAAATACCCAAAAGAGTAAACTCCAAAAAGGCTTTCAAGTGTCATCCTAAATTTGATTCCAAATCATCAAAGTTGTAAGTGTTCTAACCATTTCAAGTTAGTAAAACACTTAATCTAGTGTTTGTACATCTAATCATCCACTCATTTATGTATTTTGTCTAGATTTCCAGAACACCAAGAACACACACTAAGTGTTCTTGGATTTTTAGCTCAAATCAAGCCTCCTAATAGTAAGTGCTTCCATCCTTGAGTGTTATTAAGCTAGTATTACATTTAAACATCAAGAAATTATGCCGAGAACACAAGGTTAGAGGTGTTCATGGTCCAAGGATGTTCTTGGGCCGTAACCACCATAAATGGCACCAAAGTGTGCCTAAGTCCCTAATCTAAGTCCTAGTTTGATGTTTAAGCGATCCTTGACAAGTTTAAACCTTCCCTTATTGTGTTTGAGCCTTGAAAAACACCAAAGACCAACATTTATAGGTGTTTACGGTTTGGGGATCTCCCAAAACCGTAAACACCCTAAAGTGTGTTTAAATGAGTCATTTTCCTTCCTTAGGCCTAAAAACTAACTTAGACATTTACCTAGTTGTGTTAAGGACTTGATAACATGGCAATACCCTTTTCCATAAGGGTTTACGGTAGTAAAGCCAAAGGGAAATGACCATGAGGCCGTAAACTCCTCTAAGGAGTGTTTTTGTTGCCCTAGTCCCTTCCAAAGGCCAAATCACCTAGTAGGAATGCTTCAAAAGGCTTGTTAAACCACAAAACAACACATGGTCAATAGGAGTAGAGTTTACGACCGTAAACCCTAGAGTTTACTGCCGTAAACTCCTTGGCTTATGACCATCAAAACCGTAAACTTCAAGTGAGTTTACCCTTGAACTCCAAACACCCTAGCTTTGCCCTACCAAAACTTGGATGCAATCCTTGTGATCTTTAACACTTGAAACAAAGTGTTTTCATGTTATATAGTGTCCCAACTTAATTTATTAGTTATAAATTGGTGAATTAGTTATATATATGTTCATTATATGATAACTAGGCTCGTGCGTGTGTACAAGTTTCCATTTGTCACCTAGCACCGTACCCGACACTGCAATCCAATCCACTCACCAAAAGTGAGTTCATAACCCTTAATCAATGGTTTAAATGTTTTTAAATGCTTATATGGGGGGATACAAGTCAAATACTTATAGTTATTACATCAATCACATGTGATTAATAACTAGAAAACCACTGATTTCCTTATTGTTCAAATTGTTTATCAAACTGTTTTGCTTCAAACTGTTTTACAACTTCTTATACTTATCAAATACATTTGCTTAAACTCTGTTTTACTTATTATCAATTGCATGTCTATGTATGTATAGTTATATAAGAAATGTTTAAAGGACTTAGGAAGGTTATCCACCCTATTTCCTTTTCGCGCTTGAGATGTGGTCTGGTGGGATATCGGGTACCCATCCGAAGGCCGTTTAAATATTAGTTATGTATCATGTGTACATATATAGTCATAAAGGTCCTTCCAGTTCATTCGGTACCCTTGGGTAGCAAGGGTATACTTCCATGTTCATACGTATCAGTTACATCACTAGTAAGTTACCATAGGGGTAGCACAGGAGGATACTATTACTATTACTAGAAAAATGAAACATAAAATGAGTCAGTTCATTCATGAGTCAGTACGAGTAATACAGAAAGTACATTACAGCTAGTACGCACAATACATTACTATACATACTAGATAGAGAGAACATACATTACAGCTAGCACACACAGAACCTTTCAGTACATACAGGCTAGACGAAGAAAGATTACACTTTCAGTTAGCACATTCATTACATATACATTCATGTAGTTATGTGAACCATTGAGCGGGTCATGGCACTTCCTGCCATGAACGCTCTTGTATCCCGAATCTCCTTAATTGGGGAGCGTATGAGTTTGCGTATAGGTCTATATACTGGATTGACTATCCTACACCATGCTGCTCGCTACAGTGGGACTTGCAAGTCTACGGGTGCCAAATATCATTTCTTACGGCGTCTTACATCGTCGTTTTACTAGAGTCGGTAGCAGGATACAGGTCGATCACATGATACTTGGAACACCTTTGGTTTTAAGGTAGTTAGTTCCACGGTAGTCATTTATTACAAATACTACGATACCATAATATTTTTCCATTTGCATTCACTTCGTGAATATTCACACGATGCACGGTAATGTAGAAACTATATTTTTGGTTAATAATAGGAAGAATCGGGAAAACACACACTCTATCAAGAGACATACACACAGACACTAGATGCCTTGGTAGAAGGCTACAGTTAGTAGGAAACATAGGGTTTTCTAGGAGAGTTCAAACATTATACAAAACATCTTACAGAAACATTTTACAAACATTTTCACGCAAAGACAGACATTAATATACTTATGATCTCACCAGCATTAAGATGATACTCGCTTTCAAAATAACTTGTATTCTCAGGACACCACTAGACAGGTACGGGTGCCACGCTTTTGAGAAGATGGAGTTCGTTTAAGACTCATCTTTTATTTTGATAAGTATATTTTGGTGTCTATAACTTTTTCAGAACACACATGTATGAAATTATAATATTAATGCAATGGATGATGCTGTTGCTTGTTTACTATTATTCATTGTTTGTGATACTGTACATGACGTCCTCCGCCCCAGATTGTTTCCGCCATTCATGGTTTTAGGGTGTGACAGCACTCGGACATCACTTTGTTACTCTTAAAACAATTATCCCTTGACGAAACCTAGTATCATTACCACTAGAGTTTAGTGTAACGCTTGACGAGACTAATTTAATAGTCTAGCTATTATTACTATTATATAAGCGTTAAACAATACTTAGATAACCAATAATAATAGCTCAAATACTCCTTATAAGGTCCTAATAACAATACTATATTGAAACATAAGCTATACTAAAGATAGGATAGGTACAACTCATTTATAGCGGGCTTTCTCGAAAACCGGGATTCATTGGAGCAACATTCCCGAGCTAAAAGGCTCTTTTCTCGGGACTCTGGGAGCCCCGGGGCTTCCTTCGGGTGCTAGGGGGTTTACCTAGACTTTAGGGGCTTAAGGGGAGCTAGAGAGAGAGTTTAGAGAGAGAAAGTGGAAGAGGAAAGGTGTGAGAATGAATGGAACCCGACACATCTATTTTTAGTGTGAAATCCTGATGGACTCTACGAGTAGGAGGACCTACTCACCGAGTTGAGGCATGTGGCAGCCTTCTGGTGGTGCCACGTGTTACACTCCAAAACCAAGAACGGCGGAAATGTTCCGGGGTGGAGGACGTCAAAACCAAGACCCGAATGTTTTGTTATGACAATGTAGTCTTCTTGTGACAACCCTATATTTTTCCAAAAGCATTGTAACGCTCAAAAGTCAAATACAACGAAATTAACCTCAAAAATAAAGGCGTTTATTTATCTAAGTTGTGTTGCATCAAATATTAGATATCATGCCAAGCTCTCCAAAAACATAAAGAACGCTCAAAACCGAGTTATATTGAAGAAATTATAACCACTCGTATATTTACGAGACGCCGTTAAAACATTATTTGACGTGAAAAGTAAAATCTCAACAAAATGCATTTTAGCCTTAAGAATCTAAACAAAAGTTGGGATCTCGTTGAAAGGTGAGCGTGCATAAAAAGATCGCCCAAATTGGACTTCGTATGAAGAAGTTATGAATTTCCTAAGTTTCGTAACAGTAGTAGAGGGCTAAAAACTCAAATTGAAGATTGAGTGTTGTTTAGCTATCGCCACCTAAACGGAAGTTGAAGATCTCCACAATAGTAATAAAACGATAAAAAGACAAACGAAAACCGACGTCGAATAAAGAACCTATGAATTTTTAACGGAATTTAGGAGGCCCGGCCTATTAAAATTATATCATTAAAAATAAAGTCAAAACTAGCCGACGGAGTCTAATAAAAGTTGTAGATCATAATCTCACCTACACGTGGATATAAAGAACACGAAAAACGGAGCTCGTACGCGAAAGTTACGGAATTTAGAAGATGATAGACCGGATTACGCCCCGCGTAAAAAGGGAGTACACCCCGCGTACTAGGGCCAGAGTCGAGTCCCATCGGCTGCCCCCTCTACGCTTAGCTAGACTCGAGTCGTAAGCCATGACGCATTATTACGCCCCGCGTAACCGAGGTACGCCCCGCGTACTGCGTACGCCCAACGTACTTCGGAGGTACGCGCCGCGTACGGGGAATTTCCAGCCTATAAATAGAGAGGTTAAGCTTCGAGTTTTTGCACACATTCACAATTCCTCAGTCATTCTCCCATACTTCTAAGCTCCAGAGACCATTCCCTCACCTCGGTTTCCGCACTCGAGCCTCCGACGAAAGATTTACGCTGCAGAGATCCCCGAAGAGCCCGAAGACGCAACTTTCCGCGGTCGAAGTTCTGCTCAACACTAGCCTCTCTCTTCAAACTTAACGAGTGAGTTCATACCCCTACTTTTCAATTCTTTTCTCGTTTTAGGGGGGAATACAAGTACATTACAAGTCAAAGTATCGTTTTATAGACATAATTATAATATCTATCTTATAGGGTTTTGATACAAATATCTTTATGTTTAAAGGACTATTATATCACCAAGTTGTTCTTACAAAATGGAAACATACTTTTTGAGAAACTATAATGAGTATAGTTATCAAGTTATTCATACATTTTACATATACATCTTGACAAATGAAATACTTTCAAAGGAAGTAAAGTCTTTATTTTCGTAAATCTGTTTATACCAAATAATGTGAGACATTCAAACTTCAACGTACTCGTATGTATGCATTTCAAGTCCTGTATTATATACCATAATCTCTTGAAGGGAGAGTGTGATACTTGTGTATAGATCTATACGGGATTGACAACCCTGCACCTAAACTATTAGCTATAGTTAGACCGGCAGGTCTGGGGTGACAAATGTCATAACACTACAACACCTGAAGCATGTTGTTACAGGCCGTCAGTGTCATTAGTATGGTTAACAAGATCGATTTACGAGATTCATATATGCATTGCAGTTTTCTACTTTATTTTCATAAAAAGTTGTCTTTGTCATTCAAGTACGAAAGATACCAATACATACCCACTTTGGAAACTTTTCGAATCATTTATAGAAAATATCGGATTTTCTGAAAACCCCGTTTTACCGATTTGCTACCAAAAAGGATATACTTTTCAACTCGAAACCTTCATGAACTCACCAACTTAATTGTTGACACTTTTTCAAAACTACTTGTATTTCTCAGGGAATCAGTAATACAGGTAACTACCAGCTTTTGGAGGAGGAACACTAAGGATGTTTTATTACCGAACATTTATCATCATATTGTAATATTCTTTTGCTAATATATATAACGCAACAATATACGTTTTCATTATATGATGGTTGTGTTACTTTCTTTACAATATTCAATTGTTGTGATACTACGTGAGGTCATCCACCCCCGAATGTTTCCGCCATTCTGGTTTGGGGGTGTGACAGATTGCTATCAGAGCATTGTTTATAGTGAACTAATTATATCAGACCACTTAAGATATACAACCTATAAATGCAAAGGGGACCAAAAACCCTCTGCCAAAACGTTTTCTTGAACAATATGCTTCCTTTTAAAAGTATACATTTTTACTAGCATGCATAAATCTCGTATCATGACAAGTTTTCTAAAAAGTATTAAGGCAAGTTACGACACTACGATTAGGCCTCGGGGTATGTAATCAGGTCGAGAATAAATATAGCCTGATCAACTATATTTATCCTGGATTTGACCAACCTACATCGAGGAATGGTCGTAATAGACAACAAGCCAAAAACTTATCAAATACAAATTATTTTCGATTCGCCAATTTGAAATACTATAGGAGTATTGTTAAAAATAGTTGTGCAATAAAAATATTTGTGCTCCGTAATAGTAAGTCGTTAAATAGAAATTTTTTTTCTTATAAAATTCTCATACCTCTATCCTAGTACAGACAAATGGCCGGTATCCATTTACCAGGAGATCCCTACTACCCAAACCAAGGTAACGGCAGCTGGATAGAAGAGGACCCGGAGGAAGACCCAGAAGAAATCGAGGAAGAACCCGAAGGGGTTATCGAAGAAGAATTCGAAGTCGAAGTCGGAGAGGAATTCGAAGTCGACGAAGAGATCGAGGAAATTTCTAGCGGAACAGACTCCGAGCCGGAGGTAATCGACCCTCCCATCCCTCATCCTCCCGAAATCAGACCATATCAACCAGGACCCATTCCCATGTGGGGAAGCCACCTCTACTACTGGAGCCGCCAGCAAGGTGTTCGCCCTCCCTTCGACATGTGCCGAGATTTTTACAATGTCAATGGGGGAGGCTCAGCTGATCGAGCACTTCCTATTATCGTGAATACTATAGCTACCCAGAACTACCAGACAGATAAGCAAGCCGCCAGAGTTCGCGAGGTCAATGCTGCTACTCAAGGTAACGCCGCAGACATCCGCCGTTTGGAAGGACTACATGAGAATACCCAAATCTACACGGGGACACTTCAGAACCAAATGATAATGGCTCTGGCAGAAATAAGAAAGATGAAGCAACAACAAGCAGATCTCGAGAGGCGATTGATGGGAGTCAAACGGTCGGATGCCGAATCTAGCTCCAAACGCCGCATGTAGAGCTTGTTCGAGCCCCAACAATTTTGTTATAAAATAGGATTTCGGATAAAAGTTTTTTTTTCTTCTTTTCGCTTATTTCCTTTTGTAACTATAATCGGAGACCTCTAGGTGGGTCAAATTTTCCAAGCAAGACATGTAACACACCACGGGTGTGACCAATATATATTAATATGAAGTACTTCTTTATAATACCTCTCGGAAACTTATGGGTTAACTAAAAATTTCTATGCTAGCCTTGCAACCATAAACTAAGGTCAAAACAAATTACAACTAACACACTATTGTCCAAACATTAGAAACTTATAGTATTCATTCTTATTTTCTTTACCAGAACATGCCTCCTCGTAGATCAACACGCAGAAACTCAACTTCAACACCACCTCCACCACCCCTACCAATTATGGATGCCGTTATGTTCCAGACTGCTGTAACCGCTGCTGTGACCGTAGCGATGGCTCAAATGAGCAACAACAGATTGGGGGGAGGAACAAACAACTTTACAAATGGCCAAGGCCAAGGCCGTTCAGGAGTATGCACTTACAAAGACTTCACCAACGGAAAACCTATTCCCTTTTATGGGACTGGGGGAGTATTGGCTCTATCTCAATGGATAGAGAAAACGGAAGCTGTATTCGAAATCTGCGCATGCCCTGAAGAAAGCAAAGTAAAGTTTGCTGCTTTTACTTTCGCTGAACGCGCCCTGACATGGTGGAACGGCCACGTCCAGACACTAACCCTGGTGGTGGCAAACTCCATGGGTTGGGAAAACCTGAAACGAATGCTCCTTCGAGAATACTGCCCAAGAGGCGAGATTCAGAAGCTTGAACAGGAACTGTGGAACCTTTCGATGGTAGGTTCGGACATAGCAGGTTACACCAACAGGTTCAGTGACTTAATAACACTTTGTGCAGGAATGTTAACCCTGGAAAGCCAAAAGGTCGAGAGATACATCTGGGGACTATCACCCTAACTTCGAGGAAGTGTGTTAGCTTCCAAACCCATGACCTTCGCCAGCGCCAAGGAACTAGCGCAATCTCTCGTTGATCATGGTGTCTGTAAAGGAGTCACGGCTATCATGGCTGAACCAACCAAAGGGAACAGCAACAATGAGATCAATGCCAACAACAACAAGAAGAAGAAATTCTGGAACAAGAGAAAGGGGAAAACTTCGCAAGAACCTTCAAAGAAGCAAATGGTTGCGGTTCATGCTGCTACTACCCCCACTACAACTCCTGATGCCCCTACGCCAACTAAACCATATGCGGGAAATCTGCCCAAGTGCAACAAATGCAACTATCATCACCACGGTATTTGCCGCGAGATGCACTGCAAGAACTATGACAGGAAAGGGCACACAACCCGTTTCTATAAAGCACCAGCACGACCAATCACTCAAGTTTCTGGTACTGGAGTAAGTCAGGCGTGCTATGGGCGCGGAGAGACTGGACACTTCAGGAGGAATTGTCCCAAGGAAAGGAATGTTGGCGGTGTGGGGAGAGTGTTGGCAGTAGGACAAAATGAAGCAATAGCAGACCCCACGGTGGTTACGGGTACATTTCTACTCAACAACACTTATGCATGCATACTCTTTGACTACGGAGTGGAGAGAAGTTTTGTGAGTCATAAATTCAAACACCTACTTAGTCAAAAACCCCAACCACTCAATAAAATATTCACTGTAGAAATGGCAAACGGTAAAACAGAAAACGCAAACGATTTGTACGTAGGGTGCACACTAAATTTAAACGAGCGCTTGTTTCGGGTCGATCTTATGCCCATTTCCATAAGAAGTTTTGATGTCATCATCGGTATGGACTGGTTGAGCCTTCACCATGCCGATATCCTTTGTCACGAAAGGGTTGTTCGCCTAAATCTGCCAAACGGCAAAACTCTTGTCATTTATGGCGACAAACCTAGTTCAAATTTACAAATCATTTCCTATATTAAAGCACAAAAATATCTTCGCAAAGAATACCATGCCTTTCTAGCCCACGTAGTAGACCAGAAACAAGAACCAAAGAACATTAAAGACATTCCAGAAGTCTGCAACTTCCCAGATATTTTCCCAGAAGATCTTCTAGGAATCCCACCAGAACGTCAAGTCGAATTCAGAATCGACTTAATCCCCGGAGCTACTCCAGTAGCAAAGTCACCTTACCGTTTAGGCCCAACCGAGATGCAGGAACTGTCCAGTCAATTAAACGAGCTGCTAAGCAAGGGATTCATCAGACCGAGCTTCTCACCATGGGGAGCACCAGTCCTATTCGTGAAAAAGAAGGATGGGTCTTTTCGCATGTGCATCGATTATCGGGAGCTGAACAAACTGACGATCAAGAACCGATATCCCTTACCGCGCATAGACGACCTGTTCGACCAACTACAGGGAGCAAGCTACTTCTCAAAGATCGATCTAAGATCTGGTTATCACCAATTGCGAGTACTGGAAGGAGACATCCCCAAAACGGCTTTCCGAACACGTTATGGTCACTACGAGTTTGTGGTAATGCCCTTTGGATTGACCAATGCTCCAGCAGTGTTCATGGACTTGATGAACCGAGTATGTCGTCCCTTCCTGGATAAATTCGGGATCGTGTTCATAGATGATATACTCATCTATTCAAGAAGCCAGGAAGAACACAGCCAACATCTCCGCCAAGTCCTAGAAACATTAAGGGCAGAGAAACTTTACGCAAAATTTTCCAAGTGCAAATTTTGGAATCGGGAAGTGGATTCCCTAGGACATGTTGTAAGCAAAGAAGGAATACACGTGGACCCTTCCAAGATAAAGGCAATAGATAGTTGGACTACTCCAAGGACCCCTACAGAAATCCGGCAATTTTTGCGACTCGCTAGGTATTACCGAAGATTCATACCAAACTTTTCAAAGATTGCCAAGCCACTTACCACCCTAACTCAGAAAAATGTGACCTTCGACTGGGGAGAAAAACAAGACAACGCATTTCAGACACTAAAGCGAGCCTTATGTAGTGCGCCCATCCTAACCCTGCCAGAGGGAATGGAGGACTTTGTGGTCTATTGTGATGGATCAAACCAAGGACTTGGGTGTGTCCTGATGCAAAGAGGGAAGGTCATCGCCTACGCTTCAAGGCAACTAAAGACGCACGAAGTGAACTACACAACGCACGATCTTGAGCTAGGAGCAGTCGTCTTCGCTCTGAAGATATGGAGGCACTACCTCTACAGCACAAAATGTACAATCTTCACCGATCATAAAAGCCTCCAACATATCCTCAACCAGAAGGAACTCAACATGAGATAGAGACGATGGGTAGAACTACTAGGTGCTTACGAATGCAAAATTCGATATCACCCCGGAAAGGCTAATGTAGTGGCTGATGCACTCAGTCGGAAGGAATACTCAGCCCACCGAGTGAAGTCCCTAACTATGACGATCCATTCACACCAGTCCACGCAAATCAAGGAAGCCCAAATAGAAGCCTTGAAATCCGAAAATGTGACAGCAGAAGCCCTAAGAGGAATGGATAAGAACCTTGAGACCAAGAGCGACGGAGTTCGTTATTTCATGGATCGAATATGGACACCGAAGTTTGGTGGATTCAGAGAAATCGTCATGGACGAAGCCCATAGGACACGATACTCCATACATCCCGGCTCCGATAAGATGTATCTTGACCTCAAGAAGTTGTACTGGTGGCCGAACATGAAAGCCGAAATTTCTACCTACGTGAGCAAATGCCTAACATGTGCCAAGGTCAAGGTGGAATACCAAAAGCCTTTGGGTTTATTACAACAACCAGAAATACCCGAATGGAAGTGGGAGCAGATAACCATGGATTTCATAACCAAATTACCCAAAACGACAAGCGGACTCGACACCAATTGGGTGATTGTCGACAGGTTAACTAACTCAGCGCATTTCTTACCGATCAGAGAGACGGATAAACTGGAGAAGTTAACAAGGACATACCTCAGAGAAATTGTACGACTACATGGTGTGCCCATATCCATTATCTCGGACCGAGATAGTAGATTCACCTCAAGGTTCTGGCAGTCGCTACAAAAAGCTTTGGGGACAAGACTAGACATGAGTACCGCTTATCACCCACAAACCGACGGCCAGAGCGAGAGAACCATACAAACCCTAGAAGACATGCTGAGAGCTTGCGTAATCGATTTTGGCAAAGCATGGGACACACATCTACCCTTGGTCGAGTTCTCGTACAACAATAGCTACCACACCAGTATCAAAGCCGCCCCGTTCGAAGCCCTCTATGGCCGCAAGTGTAGGTCACCTTTGTGTTGGGCCAAAGTGGGGGACACACAACTAGCAAAAGGACAAGCAACTGACAACACGCTCACTGGACCAGAAATCATAAGGGAAACTACGGAGAAGATTGTTCAAATCCGAGAACGCTTAAAAGCATCAAGGGATAGACAAAAGAGTTACGCAGATAAGAGACGAAAACCCTTGGAATTCCAGGTTGGATACCATGTCCCTACTCAATGTCTTGCCTTGGAAAGGTTTAATACACTTCGGAAAACGTGGGAAACTGAACCCTAGATACATCGGACCATTCGAGATCCTTGCCAGGATCGGTCCAGTGGATTACAAACTTAGACTACCTCAGGAGCTCCACAACGTACACCCTACCTTTCACATATCAAACCTAAAGAAGTGCTTATCCGACGAAACCCTGGTCGTCCCTCTAGATGAAATTGCAATAAATGAAAACCTCCAATTTGTAGAGGAACCAGTAGAGATCATGGATCGGGAAATCAAAAGGACTAAACAAAGCTGCATACCTATTGTAAAGGTCCGCTGGAACGCCAAGCCAGGACCTGAATACACCTGGGAACGCAAGGATCAGATGAAACAAAAGTACCCGCATCTTTTTCCTAAAACCGTAAACTCTATCTTAGATTAAATTTCGGGACGAAATTCCCTTAACAGGGGGATGATGTGACAACCCTATATTTTTCCAAAAGCATTGTAACGCTCAAAAGTCAAATACAACGAAATTAACCTAAAAAATAAAGGCGTTTATTTATCTAAGTTGTGTTGCATCAAATAGTAGATATCATGCCAAGGTCTCCAAAAACATAAAGAACTCTCAAAACTGAGTTATATTGAAGAAATTATAACCACTCGTATATTTACGACACGCCGTTAAAACATTATTTGACGTAAAAAGTAAAATCTCAATAAAATGCATTTTAGCCTTAAGAATCTAAACAAAAGTCGTAGATCTCGTTGAAAGGTGAGCGTGCATAAAAAGATCGCCCAAATTGGACTTCGTATGAAGAAGTTATGAATTTCCTAAGTTTCGTAACAGTAGTAAAGGGCTAAAAACTCAAATTGAAGATTGAGTGTTATTTAGCTATCGCCACCTAAACGGAAGTTGAAGATCTCCACAGTAGTAATAACACGATAAAAAGACAAATGAAAACCGACGTCGAATAAAGAACCTATGAATCTTTAACGGACTTTAGGAGGCCCAGTCTATTAAAATTATATCATTAAAAATAAAGTCAAAACTAGCCGACGGAGTCTAAATCAAAGTTGTAGAGCATAATCTCACCTACACGTGGATATAAAGAACACGAAAAACGGAGCTCGTACGCGAAAGTTACGGAATTTAGAAGATGACAGACTGGATTACGCCCCGCATAAAAAGGGAGTACGCCCCGCGTACTAGGCCCAGAGTCGAGTCCCATCGGCTGCCCCCTCTACGCTTAGCTAGACCCGATTCGTAAGCCATGACGCATTATTACGCCCCGCGTACTGCGTACGCCCAACGTACTTCGGAGGTACGCGTCGCGTACAGGGAATTTCCAGCCTATAAATAGAGAGGTTAAGCTTCGAGTTTTTGCACACATTCACAATTCCTCAGTCATTCTCCCATACTTCTAAGCTCCATAGACCACTCCCTCACCTCGGTTTCCACACTCGAGCCTCCGACGAAAGATTTACGCTGCAAAGATCCTCGAAGAGCCTGAAGACGCAACTTTCCGCGGTCGAAGTTCTGCTCAACGCTAGCCTCTCTCTTCAACCTTAACGAGTGAGTTCATACCCCTACTTTTCAATTCTTTTCACGTTTTAGGTGGGAATACAAGTACATTACAAGTCAAAGTATCGTTTTATAAACATGATTATAATATCTATCTTATAGGGTTTTGATACAAATATCTTTATGTTTAAAGGAGTATTATATCACCAAGTTGTTCTTACAAAATGGAAACATACTTTTTGAGAAACTATAATGATTATAGTTATCAAGTTATTCATACATTTTACATATACATCTTGACAAATGAAATACTTTCAAAGGAAGTAAAGTCTTTATTTTCATAAATCTATTTATACCAAATAATGTGAGACATTCAAACTTCAACGTACTCGTATGTATGCATTTCAAGTCCTGTATTATATACCATAATCTCTTGAAGGGAGAGCGTGATACTTGTGTATAGATCTATACGGGATTGACAACCCCGCACCTAAACTATTAGCTATAGTTAGACCGGCAGGTCTGGGGTGACAAATTTCATAACACTACAACACCTGAAGCATGTTGTTACAGGCGGTCAGTGTCATTAGTATGGTTATAAAACTCACATAAAAGTATAAAAACAATATTGATTTATGAGATTCATATATGCATTGCATTTTTCTACTTTATTTTCATAAAAAGTTGTCTTTGTCATTCAAGTACGAAAGATACCAATACATACCCACTTTGGAAACTTTTCGAATCATTTATAGAAAATATCGGATTTTCTGAAAACCCCGTTTTACCGATTTGCTACCAAAAAGGATATACTTTTCAACTCGAAACCTTCATGAACTCACCAACTTAATTGTTGACACTTTTTCAAAACTACTTGTATTTCTCAGGGAATCAGTAATACAGGTAACTACCAGCTTTTGGAGGAGGAACACTAACGATGTTTTATTATTGAACATTTATCATCATATTGTAATATTCTTTTGCTAATGTGTATAACGCAACAATATACGTTTTCATTATATGATGGTTGTGTTACTTTCTTTACAATATTCAATTGTTGTGATACTACGTGAGGTCATCCACCCCCGAATGTTTCCGCCATTCTGGTTTGGGGGTGTGACACTTCTACCAAGACCCGAATGTTTTGCTATGATAATGATAGTTTTTCCTTCTTTTTGACTATTACAAACAGTACTTAGTCTAACTCATCGTTTATGTGAATGTATCACAAAATAAAGTAAATAGGAAAAATATAATCATGTAAGTGTTATCCTTTTGTATTAGGATTAACACGACATCGCAATTTGCGAAATGTATAACCTTTGAACATCCATAGATTGTTCAATTGTCCTCTGTAGCTACAGCAGGGGGGGAGGAAGGGTTAGTCCCGTAAACGATTTCCTAATATAAGTATTAACCGTAGGCATCCGTAGATGTTCATCAACCTCTATGGCGAGCAGTAGGCCCAAGGAATGGTTAGTCCCGTAAAGTTACTCTTAATATAAGTAATAACCGTAGGCATCCGTAGATGTTCATCAACCACTGGTGCTAACAGTTGGGCTTCGGAATGGTTAGTCCCATCTAGATATCCCGTTGAACTGGGATAAGCAGGACAATTTACACAGAAGGTGCTAATAAATCATCCTAATGAATCGAGGTACAAGTATCCATGTAAATGTATATAGGAAAATGTATCTACGTAAAGGTATGCATGTAATGTATTCATGTAAGGTACTCATGTAATGTATTCATGTAAGGCACTCATGTAATGTATTCATGTAAGGTACTCATGTAATGTATTCATGTATGGTACTCATGTAATGTATTCATGTAAGGTACTCATGTAATGTATTCATGTAAGGTACTCATGTAATGTATTCATGTAAGGTACTCATGTAATGTATTGTGTAGACTCATGAATGAACCGACTCTGATGTAATTCCTTGTAATAGGAATAATGTTATGTATCTCCTAGCTATCCCTATAATAGTTAACTGGAAGGTAAATGATTGTCCAAACAGGTTTATACACCCTTGCTACACAAGAGTGTGGGAAACTGAATGAAGGATGAAAACTATAACATCAATGCATATAAAGAACATAAGTGTATAGATATAGTTTTGTTCAAGAAGGTAAAAATGATTTTGAAAGACATCTAAGAGTTTTGAACAATAATTAACAATGACTTGATGTCATTTTAATAAACATTTCAAACGTAATACTTTTTCTATCAAGGTATTTTTAAGATATAAAGCCATTTCATGCATCACATTTTGTAGTATGTGAAATCTGCTGAATGAAAACACAGTTATAAATATATATGATTGATTTAATAACATGTTGTTTTCTACCTGTATTCCCCCCATTAAACCATTTAAAATCATTTAAAATATTGATTAAGGGGTATGAACTCACCTGTTGTGGGTGATACGGATGAACTGAAGAGGTAAGATTGCTAGGTGTCAAGTGAAGTTTTGAACACACTCTATGATCCTAGTTAACATATAATATCACATATATGTAACAGATTAGTCTATAAACAATTAATAAACAAGTCAAGACACCCTAGGAGATGCTAAACACCTTTATCAAGTGTTATTAGCCTCTAGGATTGCATCTAAGTATTTGTAGGGGAAGCTATTGTGTGTAGGGCTCAAGGAAAACTCCACCATGAAGTTCACGGCTGTAATGACACTACCAAAGGAGTTTACAGTCATAAACTCATGAGTTTACGGTTGTAAGCTCACACTTATCTGTCCATTTTGTGTTTGATGCTCTACAAGACCCTAAGAAGCATTTCTACCTAATGGCTTGGTCTTTGGAAGAGTTTAGGGCATTATATAACTCCTTTTAGGAGTTTACGGCCCTGGGACCAAATCCCATGGAGATTATGGCCGTAATCTCCCTTGGATGGGTGTTTTTGGTGTTTTCAAGTTCCTAATTCAACTAGGAACTAAACTAGGTTAGTGTACAAGGCTTGAGAAGAGTTTATAGCACCATTTGGCACTATTGTTTGGAGTTCACGGCCCTAGAACTTCTTGGGCCATGAACACCTTACTCTTGGTGCTATAATGGTGTTTGCTAGTCATAAACACATTAGGGTTCATGTCTAAACTAGTCTCTTGGCTTAAGAAAGGCTTTTAGGCCATTTTGACACCTAAAAGTGGAGTTCACGGCCCAAGAACATCCTTGGCCGTGAAATCACTTCTAGCCTTTGCTTCTCAATGATTTCATGGTCTAAAAATGTCATTGTAGTTTCTAGGTTGAGTTCCAAGGCTTGGAGGGACATTGGGTACTCTTTGGCCCTTATAAAAGAGTTTACTCTCCAAGTGTTCTTGGGCGGTAAACTCTCAAATCTTGGGGTTTTGATCCGATTTTGATGTTATTAAGCACAATCTAAGCTATATAATACAACTAGATGGAAGTACTCACGATTTGGGATGAAAACCCAAAGATCCATGAGAGAGAATTCGGCTTTTCTCTAGTTGGAAATGTAACTAATGAATAAATATGGTTCAGAATCCTATATATAGTCCTGAGACTTTTGGCAGAAAATATTTTATTTCCGAAATGAACTCTAATATCATAGAGTTTTGGAATAACAGTGTTGCACAAAACCCTAGTGCATCCACTCTCCTGATATCTCCTTAAGTGTAAATCCAGAAAACTATCCAACTTATACCCAAAAGTCTGGAACTTCAGTGTAACTATTCTAACTTCTATTGACTTGATATGGTTTGTTCAGAATGGAAATTTCGGGTTGTCACATCATCCTCCCGTTAGAGGGAATTTCATCCCGAAATTAGAATCTATGTAAGGAAGTAGCTAGAAGTGATCGAGTCGTGAGGTGGAAACTTCCAAATCGATTGGTTCTCACGCTCCTAAGTGAATCCGGGTCCTCGGTTAGTATTCCAACGAACCTTCACTAACGGGCGACGGCGTTGCTTCGTCCGCTTAACCTCTCGATCGAAGGTCATTACAGTTCTAATACGAAGGCGAGGATCTCATTAGTCTCGATCTCATCGAGTGTCGTACGAGAGTCCTAACGGAAATGTATGGTTTAAAAATCGAGACGCGAAGGGTAAAATGTAAGTTACTGAGTTCGCGGAGTAGGTCTAGTCTGTGAGATACAGGACCGATTCTGGTAAGAATCTCTAAGGTCCTAACTATATTGGATTTAGCCTATGACAACCCGAAATTTCCATTCTGTACAAACTATATCACTTCAAAAGAAGTTATAGCAGTGACAGTTAATTTTCAGACTTTTCGTGTAGGTTTGAGTAATTCAGGGTTTACACTTCAGGAAATATCAAGAGAGTGGGTGCACTAGGGTTTTGTGCAACACTGTTATTCCAACACTCTATTATATTAGAGATCATTTCGGGAATAATAATATTCATTCATTATTCACATTTCCAGCTAGAGAAAAGCCATTTTCTCTCTCATGGATCTTCGGGTTTTTGTACCAAAACATGATTAACTCTTTCTAGTAGTGTTAGAAAGCTTATTATGTGCTTATAACATGATTTAGATGGCTAAATCATTAGATCTAGGAGTTTACTCCCCAACGTGTTCTTGGGCGGTAAACTCCCGAAACCGAGCCTAGATTGTTCCTTGTATTATGCTACTACCCTAGACTCATTTGTATGTGTATTTAGGACACGAAAACAATCATGAAACACAAACACATGGGAGTTCACGGCCCAAGAGTAATCGTAGGCCGTAAACTCCATTTAAATGGACAAAAGGGTATTTTTTAGACACCTAAAGCCCTAGACCTTTACATGGAATTTTTTCCCACTTAATTGAAGGACAAAACCACACCATAAACACCTCTTGAAGTGAGTTTACGGCCTTGGTAATGCTCCTAGGCCGTAAACACCTAACAAGGGCACCAAAGTGTGCCTAGGTTCCTCATTAGCTTTAAACAAATGCCTAGAAATTATCCCACTTATGCATGAGGCTTGAAAACAACAAAAACAACACCCCAAGGAATTTACAACCGTAAACTCCAAGGGAAATGGCCTTGAGGCCGTAAACTCCTAAATGGAGTGTTTCTATGCCTTAAACCCTTTCAAGAATTGAACCACCAAGTTGGAATAATTCTAGGAATCATTTGGGACTTCAAAACACACCATACACCCATGGTTGGGAGTTTACGGCCGTAAACTCAAGATTTTACAACCGTAAACTCCATGTGTGATGGTATATGGGGAGTAAACTCATATATGGGGTCCTTTGGAACCCTAAACTCAAGTGCCTTGTCCCACATTAGCTTAGATGCAATCCTTATGGCCTAAAACACTTATATAAAGTGTTTATTATGTCTAGGATGACTTAACATTATCAATTAGTGATTTAAGACTAATTGAATGTATATATGTGTGCTTATATGTTCATTAAGATCGTAGTGTTTGTACAAGTCCTCGCTTGACAGCTAGCAATCCTATATAGTTTAGTTCATCCCAATCACCAACTACAGATGAGTTCATACCCCTAATCAATGTTTTAAATGATTTTAAATGCTTTATAAAGGGGGGGATAGAAGTAGAAACAAACATGTTATTAAATCATTGATATGTATTTTATAACTGTGTTTGTCATTTAACAGATTTCACATACTACAAAATGTGATGCATGAAATGGTTTTAAATCTTAAAAATACATTGTTATCAAATGTTTTACTTTTGAAATGTTTATTAAAATGACATCAAGTCATTGTTAATTATTGTTCAAAAACCCATAAGATGTCTTACAAAACCATTTTTACATTCTTGAACTAAACTATGCATCTACACTTATAATATATATATATATATATATATATATATATATATATATATATATATATATATATATATATGTATTGATGTTATACTTTACATCTTTCATTTAGTTTTCCACACCCTTGAGTAATAAGAGTGTATAAACTTACTTGAGCAACCAATTACCTTTCAGTAAATTATCATAGGGATAATTTGAAGATATCAAACATTATTCCTATTACAAGGAATCACACAAGAGTCAGTTCATTCATGAGTCCGCACCAGTACATTACCTAATACATGATTACATTTACATATACTTACCTGATACATGATCACACTTACATGAATACCATACATGAACACTATTATATAGATATATTATCCTGTATTCACTTACCTGGATAATTGTACATAGAGTTATTAGGAAGATTTATTCGTACCTTCTGTGGAAATTTTCCTGCCTATCCCTGTTTAATGGGATGTCTATACGGGACTAACTATTCCGGAATCCAACTGTTAGCAACACTGGGTGATGAACATCTACGGATGTCTAAGGTTGTTTCTGATATTAGGAGTTAGTTACGGAACTAACCATTCCTCCATCTCCTGTTGCAACAGAGGATGAGATGAAACTCTTCGGATGATCATTAGGTTAACGTTGTTAAGGGACTAACCCTCCCTTCTACCCTGCTGCCGCTACAGAGGGTGAGGGGACAAATCTTCGGATGTTCATAGGGTATACCTTTCGCCTCCGCGATGTAGTGATAATCCTAGTCACCCAGGGATAACACTTACATGATTAGGCTTTTTCCTGTTTACTTTATTTTGTGATATACTCACATAAGCGATGATTTAGACTAATTACTGTTTGTAGTAGTCAAAAAGAAGGAAAAACTATCATATTACTAACAGAACATTCGGGTCTTGGTAGAAGACTACATATTCATAACAAAGCATTCGGGTCTTGGTAGAAGACTACATATTCATAACAAAACATTCGGGTGTTGGTAGAAGACTACATATTCATAACAAAACATTCGGGTCTTGGTAGAAGACTACATCTCAAACTGATAGAAAATAAGGGATTTTCTACGGTTTTTCATACTTACATCAACATTTTCATTTAAAAGTTTACATGACTTTTAAAACAGCTTTTAGCAAGCAAGGCAATGACACTTATATACTTATGAGTTCATCAGCTTTCAAGCTGATACTCTCTTTCAAAATAACTTGTATTCTCAGGTCAACAGTAGACAGGTACGATGGCCAGGTTTTGAGAAGACGGAGCAGACAAGTCTCGTCTTTTATTTTGATTGTATATTTTTGGTGTCTTACTACAATGAAAGAACACACATGTATTAAAACTTTACTTATAATGCAATGGATGATGTTGTTGCTTGTTTATTATATTACACTGTAACACCGAAAATTTCAAAATAATTTTTCACAAATTATAAAAACATTTCTCTTTCAATTTCATAAAAACATTAAGTGTAAAATCCCAAATCACATCATACAAAATCCCAAGATCATATATATATCAAAAATCCCAAGCGTGTGTACAGATCAAGCCGGTGCCTTCCCACGGTCATCGCTAGTACCTAAAACAACAACAGTAACACTGTAAGCACAAAGCTTAGTGAGTTCCCCAAAATACCACACATATAACACATATCAGCCACTCGAGACTATAACTCTATGGGTCCGTGCACCCAAACTCTGTGAACCCTCAGGTTCTAACTCTGTGAACCTTTCGGTTCCAACTCTAAAACATGCACAACATAAATCACATAGAAATAATGCAGTACAACACAACACATACATATAGCATACAAATACTCTGATCACGTAACTCTGGTTACCTACTCAAGGTAAAGTATAGTGAGAAGACTCACCTCGCGTATGTCGATAACTCGCGAATTCTAGAACCACTCGTGCTCGATCCTCCAAGCTATAATCCTCCTATAACATCATATGTCCGTTAATTAACAGTTTTACCACTAAGGTTGACTACCCCTATCAAGTCAACACTGGTCAACTCTGGTCAACGGTCAACGGTCAACTTTGACCGGACTCGGCGAGTGCAGTAGGGCGACTCGATGAGTCTAAGCGTTTTCACCAACTCTCTAGGATTCCCTTTTTGACACGTCGAGTATTCCCCTGACTCGACGAGTTCCACCTGGTATGAATCGCGGGGCCACCCCGACTCAACTCGCCGAGTCTCAAGAACAACTCGGCGAGTTCCAGTTCGACTCAGTCCACCTATCAACCCTCTCTAACTCTCCCTGACTCACTGAGTCAACTCATGACTCGGCTGGACCACTCACTGAGTGGTCAAGGACAATCTTCATGCTACTCGTCGAGTCTGTTCTTCAGACTCGGCGAGTCCATGCCATGCATCAACTCAAACTTGCTTCTGAGGTCAGATCCGCTCCAACAACTCATAGATCTGGCCCTCCTAAGCTAATTCATCACGTAAAGTACATAACTTGGTGCTCATAACACACCCCATGACTCATAAATGGTGTTTTGACCTTAAGCACAAAGACCCCAATCCAAAACCCTCATGGATTCATAAAAAGCTTGGGCAAAGTGACACTCTGAACCTCCAAAGGTCCAGATCTATAACCTATCTCACTTAAGGGACCAAGGAAGCACTAGATCTAACCACAAAAGGGCTCAATAAGCCCTAAATCAACATAAACATCAACATAATAGAGAATAGCTCGAAAGTGGTACCTCAAATGTGATGTTTTGGCCTCAAATCTTTCAGGAAGTGGCTCCTCTTGATTCCCCTTAGTTATTGCTTCCTTTCCCTTGCAATACAACACCTCCAAGGTCAACAATGGCTCCTTTCTTTGCTCCAAACGCTCAAACTCGCTAGGGTTTCACTCAGGGGTCTGGTGAGCACAAATGACGGTCTTAAGGCCCTTTAAATAGGTCCCAAACCCGAGAAATTAGGGTTTCATTAAACAGCGCGGACTCGCCGAGTCCATACCTTGGACTCGCCGAGTCCAGGCGCGAACCCACGTCCAGAACCGCGATCCTACTCGCCGAGTTCCCTCACAAAAAACTAAAAACATAAGCATAAAAGATACCTGGAAATCCGGGCTGTTACAACTCTCCCCCACTAGAACTAGACTTCGCCCTCGAAGTCTCACTCTGGAAATAGCTCTGGATGCTGCTCACGTATCTCACGCTCCGGCTCCCAGGTCATCTCTGATCCCTTCCGGTGTTGCCACTGACCCAACACCAGGGGTACCTCCTTGTTATTCAGAACCTTGATTTTCCGATCTCTGATGGCCACTGGTCTCTCGGCATAATTCAGGCTCACATCCACCTGAATATCCTCTAATGGAACCACTGCCGACTCATCGGCTATACACTTCCTCAGCTGCGACACATGAAAAGTGTCGTGAATCTGCCCCAACTCTGTTGGCAAATCCAAACGATAGGGTACCCGGCCTACCCTCGCGATCACACGGAATGGACCAATATAGCGGGGCCCCAACTTGCCCCTCTTCCTGAATCGAATCACTCCTTTCCAAGGAGAGACCTTCAGGAGAACAAAGTCGCCGACCTGGAACTCAAGCTCGGACCGGCGTCTGTCTGCATAACTCTTTTGTCGGCTCTGAGCGGTCAACAACCTCTGTCTGACCTGTTAAATCTACTCTGTCGTCTGAAGCACGATCTCTGTACTGCCCATCACTCGCTGCCCAACCTCTCCTCAACAAATGGGGGTCTGACACCTCCTTCCATACAACAGCTCAAAGGGTGGCATACCAATGCTCGAATGATGGCTGTTGTTGTAGGAAAACTCTGCCAAGGGTAAATACGCATCCCAGCTACCCCCGAAATCCAACACACATGCCCGGAGCATGTCCTCAAGCGTCTGAATCGTCCGCTCACTCTGACCGTCTGTCTGGGGATGATATGCGGTACTAAAATGCAGTCTAGTACCCAACTCCTCATGAAATTTCTTCCAGAATCTAGAAGTGAAGCGCACATCACGGTCTGAAACAATCGAGATCGGCACCCCATGCCGAGATACCACTTCCCTCACATACACCTCCGCCAATTTCTCTGCTGAAGAACTCTCACTGATGGCAAGGAAGTGAGCGCTATTCATCAACCTGTCCACAATCACCAAAATTGCATCAACTCCTCTGGCAGTCCTCGGCAATTTGGTGATGAAATCCATAGTGATCTGTTCCCACTTCCACTCGGGAACCTCCAACGGTTGCAACTTGCCATGCGGCCTCTGGTGCTCGGTCTTAACCCTACGACAGGTCAAGCACCTCTCAACAAACCACGTGGCGTCCCTCTTCATACAGGGCCACCAATACTCCTTTCTCAAAACCAAATACATCTTAGTGGCCCCCGGATGGATCGAAAATTTCGACCGATGAGCCTCCTCCATCAAAGTGGTACGCGTTCCTCCCACAAACGGCACCCAGATACGCCCCTGAAATGTCATAAGCCCCTAACCATCGGTAACGAACTCTGAAACCAAACCAACAACCCGCTCCCTCTTCTGCATCTCAGATTGCACAGCCTCGGCCTGTGCCCCGCGAATGGCGTCTAATACCGGAGCTATCACGGTCAATATCAAACATACATCCCGCAGTGAGAGTGCCCTCCGCTCTGCGGCTCAACGCATCGGCTACCACATTAGCCTTGCCTGGGTGGTACAGGATCTCACAATCATAATCCTTGACCACATCCAACCACCTTCTCTGTCGCATATTTAGGTTGGGCTGATCCATCAAGTACCTCAAACTCTTATGGTCCACGTATATCGTACACCGAACCCCATACAAGTAGTGACGCCAAATCTTGAGGGCGAACACTACTGCCCCCAACTCTAGATCATGAGTGGGATATCTCATCTCATGAGGCTTCAGCTGCCTCGATGCATATGTTATCACATGCCCTCTCTGCATCAGCACCGCTCCCAGCCCCAAAATCAATGCATCACAATATACCACAAAGTCCTCCATCCCTTCCGGGAGAGCTAATATCGGGGCTTCGCACAACCTTTGGCGAAGTGTCTCAAAGGAGGCCTGTTGCTCAGGACCCCATGAGAAAGCAACACCCTTTCGGGTCAATCTGGTGAGTGGTACTGCGATCTTGGAGAAATCCTTGATAAATCTCCGATAATACCCTGCCAACTCTAGGAAACTCCTGATCTCGGAGGGTGACTTCGGCACCTCCCAACTCATCACTGCCTCAACCTTGGCCGGATCGACCAATATCCCTTCCTGGTTAACGAGATGTCCTAAGAACTGAACCTCCCGCAACCAGAAATCACACTTGGAGAATTTTGCATAAAGCCTCTCTGATCTCAGAACTCTGAGAACCTCTCTTAGATGCTCCTCATGCTGCTCTCTAGATCTCGAATATACCAGAATGTCGTCGATAAACACAATCACCGACCGATCCAGCATCGGCCTACACACTCGGTTCATGAGATCCATGAACACCCCCGGGGCATTGGTGAGCCCAAAAGGCATCACCACAACCTCATAATGCCCATAACGCGTCCTAAACGCTGTCTTTGGGACGTCCTCATCCCGCACCCTCACCTGATGATATCCAAACCTCAAATCGATCTTGGAGAACCAAGATGCTCCCTGCAACTGATCGAACAAATCGTCGATCCTCGGCAATGGGTAACGGTTCTTGACCGTCAGCTTGTTAAACTCCCGGTAATCAATGCACATCCGGTGTGAACCATCCTTCTTCTTGACGAACAGGATAGGCGCTCCCCACGGCGAGCTGCTCAGCCGAATAAACCCCTTCCCCAGCATCTCCTGAAGCTGTGAGGATAACTCTTGCATCTCTGGAGGTGCAAGGCGATAAGGCACCTTAGCGATAGGCGCAGCCCCCGGAACCAAATCGATACCGAACTCCACTTGCCTCACAGGAGGCACACCCGGAAACTCCTCGGGAAAATACATTCGGGAACTCACGCACTACCGAAACCTCCTCAACTGAACTCGGCCTCTCGAAAACCACCCGCGTATCCATCACATACGCCACAAAACACTTACAGCCCTGCTGTAGACACTGCCTCGCCCTAGTGGCCGAACAAAACGCTGATCCTGAACGTGTACCCTCGCCGTACACCGAGAGAACTCCCCCACTAGGGTCTCGTATGGTCACCAGCTGACGCTCGCAGTCGATAACCGCACCGAATTTGCTCAACCAGTCCATGCCCACAATGACACAGACATCACCCATCGCAATAGGAACCAGATCAATCGGGAACTCAACAAAAAAAATCTCGACTACGCAACCTCGGAGAACCTCCGTGGCATATATCAGTCTCTCATCAGCTATGGAAACTCTCAGAGGCCGACTCAACGCCTCACGACTTGATGGGTTTTGAGCATTCTAACACTTCCTAAGTGTACATGCAACCCTAATAACCTTGGATCTATGTTTGTCTAATTATCATGCAAAGTTGAATTCCAAGGTTATATTCCTATCTAGCATACATGGGGAACAATTTTAACTTGAATAATAGATAGAATAACTTACCTTGTTGTTGCTTGTGTTCCTTGAACCCTTGTGAGCCTAGCACCCCAAGTGTGATGCCTCAAATGCTTCACACAACACCAAATGCTCTTGGAAAGACTCTTGAGATAACACACACTTCTCAAAATCGGCCATGCCCTCTAGTTTCTTATGTCTAGCCGATTTTGGTGGAGAATGGGATCTTTATATAGTGTTGGCACATCTAGGGTTACACCATGTAAACCCTAATGTGTCATGACTCTTCATTTCCATGACCCATGGGTTTGTAACTCCCATGGAGCATCCATGGAGCATCCTATGGGTAGAACCCAACTTGATAATCCATGGAGCCTTTTAGCCCACTATACAAGATATGGATGATTTACATAACCAACCCATATATTTAATTAGTTATCCTTTGATCACTTAATTAATTCCAAATTAATTCTTTGATCAACTAATTAAATAATATTATTAATATATTAGAACTTATAATATATTAATAATCTCCAAGTGTTATTTCTCTCATTTAGTCTATCCAATTGCATGGTGCCATGCAACCCAAATGGACCATGCCGGGTCGGGTCAAGTACAAGCCCGAAATAGTTATGGACTTAGACACCTTATCCAACAGTCTCCCACTTGGATAAGTCTAATAACTATATCTCTAGTACTTCAGGAACCGACCGGCAATCGTAGCTCTTTCAAGGTCTCTCGGAACTGAGAAGATGATGATACGCCATTTAAGATAAGTGATCATATAATCCTCCGTTCTAGATATCAGCCGGACAAATACATGGAACATTGTCTTGCTTATTGTCCAGCATTTGTTTCCCGATTACCGATTTGTTTGACATAGAACTTAATTGAACACATCAACTTAGTTCTGACCGGGCCCGGTACATGGGTCAAAACAAAATCATCGAGGGGCCCAGATATCAGCTTCTAATCCAAGAAGGAACAGATAAACTTCGACTCATATGTTTGTTCTACCACTCATTGAATTACACACAAAAGTACGTTTTATAACATCGAGTTACCAATGCGGTTTCGTACAGTCAATGCATAACCAACTTGTAAGTAACAAATCATATCTCTAGGTTTGAAGACTTATATGATATTACCGTCTCACGATCACTCGAGATAAGATTCCATGAAGTGATTCCAGTGAGCGTGGGTTGAGTCCAATGCTCAGAACTTATGAGCACTCATGATTGTTGTAGCCTTGTCCAAGACCTCTACAACCAAACATGACAGTCTTGATTCATATCTACTTCCAACATATGACCGACTGTGGAGGTTTGAATAATATGTTATACCAAACAAAATTATTCTGGAAGTCAAAACATGCAAAAGAAATATAGTAAACGATTGACAAGAGATAGCAACACTTTACTCATAAATAAAACACCTTTTATTCATCATCAAATGTCAATTACACTTTACAAATTTCCGGATTATCTAACTACTAAAACTTATATCATCCTTCAGCCCTATGCTCCAAGCATGCTGAAGATGCTTAACCCTACTCAGTCCCTTCGTGAGGGGATCTACTGGGTTCTCATCCGATGATACCCTCTTTGCCACGAGGAGTCCTTCTTCGATCCGATGTCTGATGAAATGGTATTTTCTGTCGATGTGTCTGGATCTACCGTGATCCGTTGGTTCCTTGGCTAAGGCAACAACACTTTCACTATCACAGAAAATTTCCATTGGCTCTTTAATAGCTGGTACAAATCCAAGGTCTCCAATGAAGTTCTTCAGCCATATTGCCTCCTTTGCTGCTTCACTAGCTGCAATATACTCTGATTCACAAGTAGAATCTGCCACTGTCTCTTGCTTGGAACTCTTCCAAGAAATTGCTCCTCCGTTTAGGGTAAAGACCCAGCCCGACTGAGAGCGGAAATTATCCCTATCAGTCTGGAAGCTAGCATCACTATACCCTACAACTCTCAAGTCATCACTCCCACCGAGGGTAAGGACCCAGTCCTTAGTCCTTCATAGGTACTTGAGGATATTCTTTACCGCAGTCCAGTGTGCCTTGCCAGGGTTCGCCTGATACCTGCTAACCATGCTCAAGGCAAAAGCTACATCGGGTCGAGTACACGTCATAGCATACATGATCGATCCTACAGCCGAAGCGTAAGGTGTTCGACTCATTTCTGCTATCTCAGCCTCAGTGCTAGGGCTTTGTGTCTTACTCAATCTGGTGTTACTCTGGATGGGTAACTCTCCTTTCTTGGAATCCTGCATGCTGAATCTCTTCAGCACCTTATCCAAGTACGTACTCTGACTAAGTCCAATTAGTCTTTTACTCCGATCTCTCAAGATTCTTATCCCTAGAATATAGGCAGCTTCACCAAGGTCCTTCATAGCGAAACACTTACCAAGCCAGGACTTTACTTCCTACAGGGTTGGAATGTCGTTTCCTATGAGTAGTATGTCATCCACATACAATACCAAAAAGCTAACTATACTCCCACTAGCCTTGACATACACACAAGATTCATCTTCACTCCTAGAAAAGCCAAATTCCTTGACCTTTTCATCAAAGCAAAGATTCCATCTGCGAGGTGCTTGCTTCAATCCATAAATGGATTTCTCAAGCTTACACACTCTATTAGGGTACTCGTTGCTGACAAAACCCTCTGGCTGACTCATGTAAACATCTTCAGCCAACTTTCCATTAAGGAAAGCGGTTTTGACATCCATCTGCCATATTTCATAGTCATGAAATGCAGCTATGGCTAACAGAACCCGAATACACTTAATCTTGGCTACTGGAGAAAAGGTCTCATCATAATCCACTCCAGGAATTTGAGAGAAGCCCTTTGCAACCAGTCTAGCCTTATAAGTGTGTACTTTACCATCCATGTCGGTCTTCTTCTTGAAGACCCATTTGCACCCTACTGTCTTACGACCTGGTACATTTTCAACCAAGTTCCAAACTTGATTGTCATACATGGATTGTATCTCGCTATCCATAGCCTCTTTCCATTTAGCAGACTCGGGGCCTGCCATGGCTTCCTCGTAGCTGTTAGGGTCATCTTGACTTACTAGTGCTTCATCACTAATAAGTGTCTCACCTTCTGCAGTAATATGGAATCCATAGTAATGCTCAGGTGCACTCCTAACTCTCGTGGAACGTCTCAGAGGTACAGATTTGTCAATTGGCTCAGCAGGAGTTTCCTCCTCAAGTTGAGGGCTAGAGTTTGAAGTTCCTTCACCGCTTGATTCTTGAATTTCTTCAAGATCAATTTGCCTCCCACTGTCTCCTTGGCTTATAAATTCTCTGTCTCGAAAGACTCCTCTTCTTGCTACAAAGACCACATTGTCACTAGGTCTGTAGAAGAGGTAACCAAAGGATCGCTGTGGGTAACCGATGAAAATACACCTCTCGCTTCGAGGTTCGAGCTTATCATGAGTCTCGCGTCTCACGAAAGCCTCGCAACCCCAAATCTTGATGTGGTCCAGTTTAGGTACTTTACCAGTCCACATCTCGTGAGGAGTTTTGGCTACTTTCTTTGTAGGGACTAGATTAAGAATATGGGCGGCAGTCTCTAAGGCATACCCCCAGAATGAGATTGGTAGCGTAGCTCGACTCATCATGGAACGAACCATATCTAACAAGGTTCGATTACGCCTCTCAGCCACACCATTCAACTGTGGTGTCCTGGGAGGTGTCAATTGTGAGACTATCCCACATTCCCTTAGATAGTCGAGGAACTCTGAACTAAGATACTCACCACCACGATCGGATCGAAGCATCTTAATGTTCCTGCCCAATTGATTCTCGAGTTCCTGTTTAAATTCCTTAAACCTCTCGAAAGTCTCTGACTTATGCTTGATCAAGTAGACATATCCATATCTACTATAATCATCAGTAAAAGTCAAATAATAACGATTAGCATCCCTTGTGGCATGTTTGAATGGTCCACACACATCCGTGTGTATAAGGTCCAACAAACCTTCACCCCTCTCACACGAACCTGTGAAGGGTGACTTTGTCATTTTTCCAAGTAAGCATGATTCGCAACTATCATCTGACTTTAGGTCAAACGACTCCAAGACTCCATCCTTTTGGAGTTGGCCTATGCGCTTCTTGCTTATATGTCCAAGACGACAATGCCATAATGATGCTTTATCCAAGTTATTATTAGTAGAATCAATACACAAAACATTATTTCCTAAGTTATCAACAACAGATACAACTTCATACACACCATCACAAGGTAATGCTTTAAAATAAAGAATATTATTAAAGAAAGCATCAATAGAACCAACTTCATTATTAAATGAAAAGGTAAACCCTTGTTTATACAAAGCATGGAAGGAAATAATATTTCTTGCTATTCCTGGCGAATAACAACACTTATTCAAATCTAAACTAAACCCACTACTTAGCGATAAAGTATAAACTCCAATCTTGGTAACAGGTATAGCTTTCCTATTCCCCATGATCAAGTTTATCCTTCCTTGCTCCACATCCTCACTTCTTCTTAGTCCCTGCAAGTCACAACAAATGTGAATACCACACCCGGTATCAAGGACCCAAGAATTAGAATGGGGTGAGTTATTAGAAATGATAGTGTAAATACCTGCATGGTTGGGTTTAACTTTCCCATCCTTCACATCCTGCTGGTATTTTGGGCAGTTCCGCTTCCAATGAGCTTTTTCATGGCAATAGAAGCATTCAGCCTCTTTTGGGTCAGAAGAAGGAGTAATGAAACCTTTCTTGGTTCTACTTGAAGAAGAGCCATCAAGGGTCCGAGCCTTGGTACCCTTAGAAGAGCTCTTTCTCTTCCTCCCTCGACTTTTCCCGATTGCCAAAACCGGAGTAGAGTTTTGAGTAGGAGTGATAGCAACCGACTTCCCCTTAAGACCTGATTCTGCGGTCTTGAGAAGTCCCTGAAGTTTGCTGAGGGTGACTTCTTCCTTGTTCATGTGATATGTCATGCGGAATTGATCATAGCACGATGGTAAGGAATGCAAAATAATATCTATTGCAAGATCCTCCGGGAAGTTCACATTAAGCTTCAGCAAACGATCCACATACCTTTGCATTTTCTGCATGTGGCTCGTGACGGATTCCCCGTCCTTCATCATGGTTGTTATCATGGAGCAGATGATCTCATACCTCTCTTGTCATGCACTTTGATGGTATCTTTCCATCAAATCTT
The DNA here is from genome assembly GCF_051521515.1 of Lactuca serriola. Classification (NCBI taxonomy): domain Eukaryota; kingdom Viridiplantae; phylum Streptophyta; class Magnoliopsida; order Asterales; family Asteraceae; genus Lactuca; species Lactuca serriola. The sequence continues at coordinate 337,292,201 of NC_136415.1, read as the reverse complement.
GGTGCATGTCATAAGGGTAGAAATCCTCATAAGACTTTTGGAGTTCCGCTATCATCGTGGCCGTCATGATGCAAGCCACTTTCGTAGCATCCCTTTCATGTGCCCAAAATTCAGCGATCTCCTGAGGAGTTGCAGTGGACTCATCAATCTCCTTAAGCTCCTTGTCAAGGACATATTCTTTGTCCTCGTAGCGGGTAATCATCCTGATGTTTCTGATCCACTCATTGAAGTTGGATCCATCAAAGGTGACTTTCCCACACAAGTTCATAAGGGTAAAGGAGCCATTAGGATTAGAGCCAGAAGCATTGTTGAAAGACATCTGAAGGAAAGAGGACAAGATTAGTTTAGATATAAGAGAGTCCTTAATAAAACACCCAAATGTAGTATTAAGGCTAGGATCCAATCACAATATAATATAACTTAGAAGAGGTATGCCGTAATCTAAGCTATATCATATTTGAAAGGTAGGTGAATGACGATTCACCAATTTCCACCACGAAAACCGCAATATTTTAGTATTAGGTTTTTGAATGGTTCTTAGAAATTCCTAGATTCTTTGAGATTCAATGAACTTTTCCAAGGCATGTTTCAATCTCGAGTGTGCCCTCCAAGTTTTGTGACTGGGATACCGAGGATCACAAAACGAGGTGTGAAGTAACCATGCAAATCACTTGGTACCCTTAAAGTTTATCACTCAATCGATGTGCCGGTTAACCACACACGCTCCATCGATACTATAATAAACCCTAAGTCACCCTTTACCTACCTTGTTATGTCCAAGTTAGTGTGCCGGTTAACCACACACGCTCCACCAACGACTTAATCAAAGTGTAAAGTGTAATTTCATGGAATAGCACCTTATTCACATTTTTCCTAAAGTAACTAAGATTGGGAATTTAATAAAACATTTAGTTACTTTATAATATTCATCATACTTTGAATGAGAATTAATAAGTCCTTGTCTTACCCGTTCGGCTAACGACCCTCCACCGATCAAGCAAGCGGTGGGTGAGAGTGGACACCCATTAAGTCACCATTTTATAGGCAACAACCTTATACCCACCTTATAGACCGGCTTCGTGAATGAGGCGTACTAGCGGTAAGACGACTTTGTTCTTATACATATATATATATATATATATATATATATATATATATATATATATATATAATTATTAAATCATAATAATATAAGTATAAGGGTTGAATTTTAACTTTTAAAATTCTAGGGGTTGGAACTAAAGTTTTAACTTAACTTTACTTGTTCCAAAACTTGAGGGCAAGTTTTGTAAACTTTCAAAACTTTTCATTTCTTGTAACTTATGAGTTTAATAGAGTAATAAAATGAGGACTCTTCATTTTTCCTAACTCTTGTGTTCTTTTAATGGTTTTTAACCCAAGAGACTTTTGGTTTTCCATAACTTGAGGACAAGTTATGGACTCCATTAAAACACATTATGATCATGAATTAATCTACCACATAGGTTACAAATAATTCCTATGATCATCTAAACATCATAAGAACAAGAATATGAATATGAACACTTTCAAGAATCAAAATCACATTTAATCTTTGTAATTTTGATAACTAGTTGTTGTAAATGAGTTAGAAAAGACATTACACCTTCTAAAACAAGTTTTCAAGTACCAAAACATTTTAGGGTAATGATTCTAATCCATTTCCAGCAACTTAAGTCGAAATTCTGCACTCTGTCGACCCTACTCGCCGAGTGCATAAACCTACTCGCCGAGTAGGTTGAAGATACACATGAACTCGACGAGTCCTCCCCATGGACTCGCCGAGTCCATCAGTCAGACAGCAGAATTTTCGACTTTCTTCAACTTTTAAGCACAAATAACAAACAAACAAGCCTAGGCTCTGATACCACTGATGGGTTTTGAGCATTCTAACACTTCCTAAGTGTACATGCAACCCTAATAACCTTGGATCTATGTTTGTCTAATTATCATGCAAAGTTGAATTCCAAGGTTATATTCCTATCTAGCATACATGGGGAACAATTTTAACTTGAATCATAGATAGAATAACTTACCTTGTTGTTGCTTGTGTTCCTTGAACCCTTGTGAGCCTAGCACCCCAAGTGTGATGCCTCAAATGCTTCACACAACACCAAATGCTCTTGGAAAGACTCTTGAGATAACACACACTTCTCAAAATCGGCCAAGCCCTCTAGTTTCTTATGTCTAGCCGATTTTGGTGGAGAATGGGATCTTTATATAGTGTTGGCACATCTAGGGTTACACCATGTAAACCCTAATGTGTCATGACTCTTCATTTCCATGACCCATGGGTTTGTAACTCCCATGGAGCATCCATGGAGCATCCTATGGGTAGAACCCAACTTGATAATCCATGGAGCCTTTTAGCCCACTATACAAGATATGGATGATTTACATAACCAACCCATATATTTAATTAGTTATCCTTTGATCACTTAATTAATTCCAAATTAATTCTTTGATCAACTAATTAAATAATATTATTAATATATTAGAACTTATAATATATTAATAATCTCCAAGTGTTATTTCTCTCATTTAGTCTATCCAATTGCATGGTGCCATGCAACCCAAATGGACCATGCCGGGTCGGGTCAAGTACAAGCCCGAAATAGTTATGGACTTAGACACCTTATCCAACACGACTAACACTGTTATGTTGACTAAAAGCCAAAGATACAAAAGACCGACTCGCTCCCGAGTCAAATAACACCAAGGCAGGTACAGAATTCACAAGGAAAGTACCTACGCATAACATAACATAAGCATAATATCTCAACATCAAAATAAATACATGAAAGAATACATACCAGCCACGACATCGGGCGCTGCGTGGACCTCCTCCGCGGTCAGCTGAAAAGCTCTCCCTCGTGCCCTCGGCGCCTCGGCCTTCACCGGCCGACTCTCTGTAGCTCTAATGGCGGCAGGGGCGGATCCCTGAGGTGCTCCCTGAGCTGATCCTCGTAACTGCGGACACTCCGCCTTTCGGTGTCCGGTATGGTTGCAGTGAAAACACACCGCAAACCCCTTGGGGCAGTCCTTGGCCATATGCCCCTCCTTGCCACACTTGTAGCAAGATCCCACTCGGCAGACTCCATCATGACCCTTGCCGCACTTCCCACAAGTGCGGCCCTTCAAGCTCCCTGGTTTGGGATCAGCGGGCTTGGCCCGCTTGGCTGTCGGCTGAGACTGTGCCGGTCGCCGATCCCTCGCCTGAGACTCCGCCTCCTCCCTGGCCTTAGTCTCTAGCTCAATCTCCCTCTTCCGGGCATTTGCCTAAAGCTCAGCAAATGTCCGGTACGAGGAGTTCGCCACGAACTCCCGAATATCCCGCCTCAAAATGCTCAAATAACGGCTCATACGTGCTTGCTCAGTGGACACGTGCTCAGGGCAGAACATCACCCTCTCATGGAACATCCTGGTAATCGTTGGAACTGACTCAGTACCCTGCTTGAGGGTCAGAAACTCCTGGGCCAAACGCTCCCTCTCCACCTGGGGAACGTACTCATCTCGAAACATGGCAGTGAACCTCTCCCAGGTCACTACCGTAAGCTCAGCAGGCGTGAAATGCACCGTCACAAACTTCCACCAGTCCTTCGCTCCCACGCGAAGCTGGTTCAGCGCGAACAGAACCTTCAAATGCTCAGGAGATGAACAAGTGAAGAAACACCCCTCTATATCAGATATCCACCTCATAGCTGCCACCGGATCCAGGGTCCCATCAAACTCTGGTGGTTTTGTGTTGCTGAACTCCCGGAATAGCAACGCATCACCACCTTGCGGCCTCGCGGCAGCAACAGCCGCGGTGGCTGCTGCAACAGCAGCCTCAGAAAGAGCAGCATAACGCTCGTTAAAGGTCTCGATCAGCGTGGTCTTTATAGACCCAAACATCTCCGGTATCTCTGCCCTGATGGCCGCAGCCACCTCCTCATGGATGATCCGGCGGATCTCCTCATCACTGGTACCACTGCTCTCGGGCATCAAGTGTGTCCTCACCATAATCTACCTCTGAAATACAACATACTATAAATTAGAACCCATACGAGCATACTCACACTCGTCAACTTTTTCCTTCTTGATCCTTGGTATTCCAAAGATTCTTACTTGGGTTGTACACCGCTCCGGTGCTTTCAGTAGTACGGGCCCAATACTACTATCCACACCGTATCAGAACACACCCCAAGTCCTCCTCTTCGGATCCCAAATTCCAAGTACTCTATCATGCATAGACATCCCTATAATAGATTTCTCATAAGCCCCTCGCTGCTACCTACTCACTCTCAAGCATCTCATAGCAGCTCACCCCTTCCTAGGCAAAGGCATCACAAATCAGGCCACTCTAGTCCTAATAGGAATACCTAGCCTACTCTTGCGTGCGAATACATCATATCAGTATCAATATCACATAACATAAGGGTATTTTGGGAAATCACCGTTCGGGCGCGGACTGATCGTACACACAACTCTGCTCTGCATATTCAACATCTTTTATTCTTTTTGAAAATACTTCTCAAATCCGCAGTTTGAGTTCAAATACGCCCGAAGGTGTACTCGAATCCCTCAAACCAAGGCTGTGATACCAACTTGTAACACCGAAAATTTCAAAATAATTTTTCACAAATTATAAAAACATTTCTCTTTCAATTTCATAAAAACATTAAGTGTAAAATCCCAAATCACATCATACAAAATCCCAAGATCATATATATATCAAAAATCCCAAGCGTGTGTACAGATCAAGCCGGTGCCTTCCCACGGTCATCGCTAGTCCCTAAAACAACAATAGTAACACTGTAAGCACAAAGCTTAGTGAGTTCCCCAAAATACCACACATATAACACATATCAGCCACTCGAGGCTATAACTCTATGGGTCCGTGCACCCAAACTCTGTGAACCCTCAGGTTCTAACTCTGTGAACCTTTCGGTTCCAACTCTAAAACGTGCACAACATAAATCACATAGAAATAATGCAGTACAACACAACACATACATATAGCATACAAATACTCTGATCACGTAACTCTGGTTACCTACTCAAGGTAAAATATAGTGAGAAGACTCACCTCGCGTATGTCGATAACTCGCGAATTCTGGAACCACTCGTGCTCGATCCTCCGAGCTATAATCCTCCTATAACATCATATGTCCCTTAATTAACACTTTTACCACTAAGGTTGACTACCCCTATCAAGTCAACACTGGTCAACTCTGGTCAACGGTCAACGGTCAACTTTGACCGGACTCGGCGAGTGCAGTAGGGCGACTCGATGAGTCTAAGCGTTTTCACCAACTCTCTAGGATTCCCTTTTTGACACGTCGAGTATTCCCCTGACTCGACGAGTTCCACCTGGTATGAATCGTGGGGCCACCCCGACTCAACTCGCCGAGTCTCAAGAACAACTCGGCGAGTTCCAGTTCGACTCAGTCCACCTGTCAACCCTCTCTAACTCTCCCTGACTCACTGAGTCAACTCATGACTCGGCTGGACCACTCACTGAGTGGTCAAGGACAATCTTCATGCTACTCGTCGAGTCTGTTCTTCAGACTCGGCGAGTCCATGCCATGCATCAACTCAAACTTGCTTCTGAGGTCAGATCCGCTCCAACAACTCATAGATCTGGCCCTCCTAAGCTAATTCATCACGTAAAGTCCATAACTTGGTGCTCATAACACACCCCATGACTCATAAATGGTGCTTTGACCTTAAGCACAAAGACCCCAATCCAAAACCCTCATGGATTCATAAAAAGCTTGGGCAAAGTGACACTCTGAACCTCCAAAGGTCCAGATCTATAACCTAACTCACTTAAGGGACCAAGGAAGCACTAGATCTAACCACAAAAGGGCTCGATAAGCCATAAATCAACATAAACATCAACATAACAGAGAATAGCTCGAAAGTAGTACCTCAAATGTGATGTTCTGGCCTCAAATCTTTCAGGAAGTGGCTCCTCTTGATTCCCCTTAGCTATTGCTTCCTTTCCCTTGCAATACAACACATCCAAGGTCAACAATGGCTCCTTGCTTTACTCCAAACGCTCAAACTCGCTAGGGTTTCACTCAAGGGTCTGGGGAGCACAAATGACGGCCTTAAGGCCCTTTAAATAGGTCCCAAACCCGAAAAATTAGGGTTTCATTAAACAGCGCGGACTCGCCGAGTCCATACCTTGGACTCACCGAGTCCAAGCGCGAACCCGCGTCCAGAACCGCGATCCTACTCGGCAAGTCTGAGCTCCAACTCGCTGAGTTCCCTCACAAAACACCAAAAACATAAGCATAAAAGATACCTGGAAATCCGGGCTATTACATACACTGTTGTGATACTGTACATGACGTCCTCCACCCCTGAACGTTTCAGCCGTTCGTGGTTTTGGGGTGTGACAGGTTGGTATCGGAGCATTGTTTATAGTGAATTAAGTATATCAACCCACAAAAGATATACTAACTATAAATACATGGGATTAAAACACTCTGTCTAAGAGTTATACTTTTAAATAATAAAATATTTAACAAAGTATACGTGCCTGCATTCATACTAAAATCAGTGTCACAATGACAAGAACAAAAGTATTACGATTGTTGAATATCAAAAGTAAGCCTGGGGATATATGGTCAGTCTTAGGAATGGCATAGCCTGATCAACTATGCTGGTCCGAGGAGTGATTAGCATATGCCCAAGAATGGTTGTGATGTGGCAACAAGTCTAAAAACTTACCAACACAACCATAAAGAAATACCATAGGGGTATTTGGTCTTACTGTAATTATATTATTCAGTTCGTCTATTTAGCTATTTCTTATAATCCCTTTTCTCGCGTAGATTAAAATGGCTGGATTTCACCACGACGATCCGTACTTCCCGAACCAAGGCAATGTTGCTTGGCTACAGGCAGAACCAGAAGATGATCACCCAATCCCTTTGGATGATCACTATGCTGAGGGTTTTTCCGATAGTTCCGACTCGGAGCCAGAAGTCAACAACCTACCCCCAGCTGCTCAAAACCCAAACCTGAACCCCCATCCTGTGTTTCAAGGACCCACACCCTTGTGGGCCATTAACTTGACTGAATGGAGTCAGGAACAAGGTCAGCCCATTCCCTACAATGGAGACCGAAGTTTCTACAACCTCACTGAAGGAGGTTCTGCTGATAGAGTCCTACCAATCATGGTGCGTAGGATTTCTCGGAACACGATAATGGCTCAGGTGACTATCAATCAAGTTTTGGAAGTTGACGCCAACTCTGGTGTTAACACTGTCCACATTCGCCAACTAGATTCTGCTCATGAAAGTGTTGGATTAGTGTCTAAGTCCATAACTATTTTGGTATGTACTTGACCCGATGGTGCATGGTCCTTTTGGGTTGCCTTCACCAAAGCAACTTGATAGGATGAATTATGGAGAGAAAGGATTAAATATGATTTATTAATATATTATGGGAATAATATATTAAAGGAGAAATCATATTGTTTAATTAATATTAGTCAATAATTAATTGGTAATTAGTTTTGTGACTAAAAGATATTAATTAAACTTAAGGGACTAGAATTGTAATTATAGGATAATTGCAATTTGGGCCATGGATTGCCTTGAATCAAGAGGTGGACGAATTCTATGGGGAAACCCATAAGGAAATCGTCCATGGGCTTAATTAAAGGAGTCTATGGGTTGCTTAGGGCTTAAGCAACCAAATTAGGGTTTCCTTGTTAGATAACTGATATGATTTGTAATCGAGTTTAAGATCAATTCACGTAATAATTAAGAAAGAAGAAAAACGATGAACACGAGAGTAAATATAATATTTATTCAGCTCATATTATGCATTTGATTTTACAGAGTACAAAGGATTTTCTGTAAAAATAATGAGATGAAAAGTCTCTTCATTCACTTAGTACAGACCCCTATTTATAGGAGAACAAAAGCATAATAAAATACTAAGGACTAGACATTAAGACTATTCATTATAATGCCTTAGTAAAAAGAACATTACATCCGAAGACACTACTTACGAAGACTAAAGATCCTTCATAACAACCTAACTAATACTTCAACATATTACAACATTTATACCCTTACAATCTCCCCCTTTGGAATAAAGGTCGAAGTCTTCATGAAGTTAGTAGTTGAACGGCATACATCAGCACTCTTTGGATTTCCATGTACCAAGAGATAACTTTCTTTATCTCCTTCTTGTCTCCTTCTGAGTTCTTCTTGCAATGATTCATATGAACAATTAAGTTCGTATATTGTGAATTTGTGTATCTCTCCACTTCAGAAGTTTGAAATAAGAATCTTTTAGCTCTTCCAGCTTTATCTTTTCTAGCAAAGACAATCCCCAATGGCTTTAAACATATTTCACCGTGTTCGTACTTTTTCAGCTCAACTTGCTTCTTCGTAGGTGCCATTGGTGCAGTTATGTCGAAGCCTTTAACAGTAGCCAGTTCGACATCAGTTTGAGCTAAGCACTCAAAATAATTTTCCAAAATTTTTTTTATGTGCCTACACCCAAGACTGAAGACATCTGGTTCTGTTTCTTGGAGAAAAGAGAATGACTTGTCTTTAAGTATCAGAGCAACATTGATGAGATCATAGGTGTTCATCAACGGAAAGTCTGCCATAGTGAACTCTTGTAACTTTCCACTTGCTCTTGTCACAATATATTTCAAATTCTGAAATTTCCCTTCGAAAATGACATCCCTTTTTATGGATATCACCTTCTTGATCTTCTCCAAGAACCAAACTTCTTCTTGATCCTTTGCTAAAACAACGTGAAATCGTATCTTCAACTTCTTTCCCTCTTCGATATCCATAGACTTTGTCTCAGCCTTGAACTGAGGCATAACGAACATCATTTCGTTGATAGGAAAATCAAGTTGACCATAATCAGTATTTGTTACCACAAAGCTATTCTTTGGAATCTTTTCAAAAGAATACATGTGATCGAACATCACCCTGGATTCTATTGTTTCGTAATTGTATATTTTCGAAGGATCACCTTTGTCAACATTCGAACCTTCCAGAGCTCTTTGTCGCATTATACTTTCAACATGCCTCATTCTTTCCACCTCAGCTGCCACCTCAACTTTCTTCTCTTTGTTAGACTTCTCAACCAAGACTCTTTTTCCCTTGTCTTTAACTTTCGAAGGAGCTACATTCTTTGATGATGAAACATCATTCTGTTTCTCAATTACAATACCTTTTACAATAGGTCTAGAAATTGGAACAGTTGTAGTCACAGTCGAAATGACTGGAGCAGCTGAAACAATTGTTGGCTTTACAACAACTTTTGAAGGAAACACCTTTCCTACTACCTTCGTATCTTCAGTATTCTTCTCATGTTCCACAACCTTTGCTTGACCAACCTTTTCTCCCCCTTGCACCCCTGTGACAGCAGGCGGGGCATCTGATACATTTGGCAAAAGGCTTGAAATTCGAAGTAAAGGAGCAAGATGTTTGTGAAGGATGGCTTCGAAATGTATGAATTTCTAAGAAAGAAATTCTTGAGAAATAATTGGAGAGGAAGATTTCGAAGATATTTCTTGGAGTTCTTTCAACAGTTTCACCAACTCTCCAAAATGTTGTTCTTCTTTGGTTGAAAGAGAGATCATCTGAGGATTGACTTGTTCGAACATCTTAACACACTGAACAACCGCATCACAAATAATGTCGATCTTCTGATGTGCTGATTCATACCCTTGTTGAATATGATGAACCTCTTTCGTCATTTCTTCACAAAGTTCACGAATCTGCATATTAACGTCTTCTCGAACCTTCTTAACTTTTTGTACGAAGAGCACATGATGCTCCTTCGTAATAGTCTTCAAATCCTTCACCTCCTTCAAAAATTCAGACCTTAGAGAATTTAGTCGATTTTCTGTAGAACTATCATGCTGATCAGTCTTTTCAAGAATTCGGCTTTCAGAATCACGAATTAATCCTGATGCCTTCGAAATAACTCTTCCTTCCATTTCCTTCATTATGGAATCAACTTCCATGATAGTGATTCCAGCACCTCCCACATCCACTTGAGATTGCAAGATAGAATTCAATTTTGAATTCAAAATCTTGAACTGCTTCATCGTCATCAGCATATGGTCTGGGAAATCTTCTTCTGCTTTATCAAAGGAAAGAGCTTCGAATGTTCCTCCAAATCCTTCGTTATCAGTTTCCTCATCAATGGCCATTGTTTCATTAACAGGTGAGGATGGATTGGGTGGATCAGTTGATTGTGTTGAGAAGATAGTGGTGAAAGGTTGATCCATAATAGATTGAAATGTTGGAGAATCATTTGTGGATGTAACCTGAGGTAAAGACGATGGTTCAATGAGCTTTACTTCAGCAGGCTTTGAAATTTCAATAAACTGAAGGAGCTCTACTTCTTTAGGAATTTCATCTTCGGGAGTCTCAGGAACTTGATCCATTTCTTCGATACGTTGGGTTTTCTTTAAAAATTTCGCCATATCTTCAGCCCTTTGTTTCTTAGAAGATGGAGACACCGGAGCTGGAATTTCTCGAACTGTGACCCGTTGATGAGTAACCTGTGTTTTCTTCACCAACTGAGATTTTCTCTTGATTTTTATTCTTCGAAAAACCCCCGTCTTCGAAGGAATTGTCTCTTTTGATGGAGAGGCTTCGATAACTGGTGTATCAGCCACTGAAGTTAAAACAGGAGACACCTCTTCAACTGTTCGAGATGTAGCTATTGGCTCTTGATTCTTTGGTTCTGCTTTCACCCCTTTTTCCGAAGACTCACCCTCTGTCTTCTTTGATTTCTTCGACTTCTTCTTCTCGTCATGTTGTAACATGCCAGTAACAACGGTTGTGTCAATAGTTTGCAAATATGACACTAACACATCATTAGTTGGACCCACCTTTTTTAGGATTGCATCCGGAATGCGAGCAATTGTGGTAAAGATAGCCAGATCATCATGTACCTCCTTCGGACTACCATACATGTGGAAATCTGCTTTCTCTTCGTAATCCGGAACTTCGATTTTCTCCTTCTGATAGACGTATTGGACTATCAGACTCCAATATCTTGCACAAGAAATCCCCTGCTTAGCACTTGTCTTCAAAATACTTGTTATGAACTCTGTCCATAATTGTTCAGAATAATCAACTTTCAAATCGTAGTACAACCTAGCTACCATTGCATAAACTTCCATCCTTCCTTTATCCAGTCCCACAGTTCTTCCAGTAAGACATCGAAGAAAGATGCCAAACAAAAAGTTCCAGATTGTTGGTAACCCCGACTTCTTGAAGTCACTGATACGCGTCAATGGAGGTTGATGACCCATCTCATTGAACATAAACACCACTTGTGAAGAAGTAAGTTCATTATAAGGGCCAGAATTCGGAATTCCCAAAATCTTGCAAAACAACCGCTTGGAGACCCTAATTCTTGTATCATTAACCATTGTGAATTCCACACAACCTGTCTCCTTGTTGTATGAAGCAGTAGAACCCGCCTTTGATAACCAGGACATCGGAGCAGCAAATGAATCAAAGATTGCTTTAGACATAACTGAATTCTGTAAAGCAACCACCAGCATGTGAAGTTCCTCTGGATACTTTGACAAATCCGATTCGACTTGATAGTTGGAACCCTAGATCTTCAGAATTAGAACACTGATGATTTCATCTGTAGTTGGTGATGAAGTAGTCGCCATTGAAGATGATTTGAGTAAAGAAGGTATGAAGAAGATGAATTTCAAAGAGAATTTTTGTGTTTTAGAGAGTTTGATTGCGTAAAGTGTTATTGAGTTATGATTTGCCCTTTTATATGTAACCCTAGAATTTTGAATTTGAAGCGGGATACAATAAATGCTTGCTGACATGGCACCTTGAAAAACGGAATGTACTCAGCAAAAAGTAACAATCGTAACTGTCAACACGCCTTACACGCTTATCATACACCATGCGTCATCAAGAGATAAGACTGTTTGATCTTCCCCAAAAGAATTGTAACTGTCGGAAGCCTTCGGAATAGAGGTTAGGCTCTTTCACTTTGAGGTTTAAAAAGCGAAGTCATTTGCCAGAATTTCGAAATCGTCAGTTTAAGTTGGTGTTACTCAAACCTCAAGGATTTCGTGTGTGCTGTGTTCGAAAAGAAATTAGATGAGAAACGAAGAAAAAAAATTTGAAAACTTGTGATGTCAACAATTTCTTTTGACATAAAAACAATTTTATCCCAGGCAAAGATATCTTCGAAAATTATCAAGAGAGATAATTAACAGCTTGTTTGGTTTTCCCGTGAATTACAATCGATAACTTGTAGAGAAGTTTCGAAGGGTTTCTTTTATAGGTCAAATGGGTGGCTTCGAATATTTCGTTACACATCAACCTTAAAATAAGGTGAGAAATTGTAAACAAAATTAGTTGTATAACCAATGTAGTTAGTGACAACTTGGTTCCGAATAATATTCAAAGTAACTAGAATTTTGAAAATATACTCACACGGAAATCGTATTCATAAAAAACATTTATGCTGGATCTTGTTGGGAACAAACATCGTAGTTTTTGAATGTTTGATTAAGATCACTCAAAAGAAATGAATAGGATTTGGAGTATAAAAGGTACTGAAGCAAAAGCTTCGTAAGATCTGGAACATGGTTCCCCGTCAATTCCTTAAGGTTTATGATATTTTGGGTTTCACATCTATCACGGACTCATGATATTAGATCATAAACACAGAGTTGTGATTTGTCTAGGTATTGATTGGTTTGATCAAAGACCTCAAGGACAAATTGCTTCGAATATTTGGAATGTAAGAATTGTTTGGTTTAAAAAGATTGGATAAGAATCGAAGGGTACCTTTGTTATAATGGACAAAACAGAAAACTCTTAACTCATTTGAGAAGAGTAAGGTAGCTCTTGTTGATTTATGCAAATACAAGCCTTGTTGGGAAGAAATTTTCATGAGATAATTTCATCAAGGCTTTCATTTCCCATACATAGAATCATACGAGGCTTTAGACAACATGCAGCAGCATGCTTCTAGGGACATCCTAACTAATCCAAAGTGTATCGATATCATACCTTTCGTTTGAAACCAGATGCATGAATCCTTCGTGTTTGAAACTTGACAAAACTTACAACACACATGTTAAAACCGAAAAAATAAAAAATATTTTGGGTATTTTTGAAATTTTTCAAAAAATTAAAGACAAACTAAAACAAAATCTTTTTGGATTTTTGAATTTTTCAATAAAAGAAAATATTTTTGATTTTTCAGGTTTTTGAAAAAAAATTAAACAAACTAAAAATCTAACCTTAGTTGAGATGTGTACAAATACGAAGCATTCGAACCGTTGACTTGAACAGTAATTGATGTGTGTAAAACTCACTTAGTTTTAATCCTACTTTAATTATCAAATAACACACAAAAGGCAGTGAACCTATCAATTGTGGTATAGCTAAATAAGCAGGGTATCGAACACAGGGAACGGCAAATTAAATTAAAAACTAATTCTATCTAAATTACTTTAGCAAATAAGGGTTTTTCTCTAGTTTTACAAGACTAGAAACTTATTAAACAAAACCAATGCAAGGCTAGAAAAGAACAAATTAACTAGATTCAATACTGGGAAAGAAACTTCTATTTAGTTCAACTCGGTTAACTTTATGGTTGCTTTTAAGGTAATAGTGCAATGGATTAATTCTTCCGTTGGTTACCGATTCAAGTGATTAAGTTGTGTTCACTACCCTAATCCTTAGCAAATAAACTAATTCAAACAGTGGCCAATTGCTTAACTTAATTATATTTACTAGATTAATTATTCGGGTTAAGTTAGACTTGCAATAGCTAATTAAATTGTTATTTTTAATTAACCTCTTGTTCAATAGTCATCTTACAAGCTTGCACATGAATTTACTCAATTTACTTATTAATCCTAGTTTCATATTCATTAATCCTAGACATATGATTTAGTGGTCACTTATCATATGAGGTCGATAATTAATAGATGTTCATGCTAATTAACTATCTTCCTATTAACAGAAAATAAATTATCATTCATACACAAGGTTCTTTAGCAAGCTAAAATAACAATTAATCACCAACTTAGAATTAATCCTACCAATCATTCAAACCATATTGTCAACTTTGTATCCCCAAACAGAAGTATAAAGAAATTAGTTCATAACTAAGGTGAATAACAGCAAACAAATAAGTTCAAGTTGCTTAATCATATTGACAAAACAAAAGAATTAAGTAGAATGATGAAATTACGCCTTAATTACTCCCGGAATTGGATTCTAGCTTCTTTGGTCAACTTCTAGGGTTCTTCTGGCTTTTTATTCGCAGCTTAACACCTCTGAAACTTCCCAGAATTCTCCCTATTCGCATTAAAGAGTTATCTTTATATATGCATACCGACTCGTCGAGTCATATGGCGACTCGTCGAGTCCCTCTCACATTAGTCGTATCCTGATAACTGTCTTGACTTTCGAATGCTTATCTCTCTGAATCCGCGACCGGACTCGTCGAGTCAAGAAATAACTCGACGAGTAGAAGCCTTATTTTGGCTGTTTTCTTTCTTCTTTCCACTCTTGAGCTCTCAACCGCTTCTCTTGCTTCCTTTCGCTTCCGAGCTTCATCTTTGGACTGAAAAACACAATTTAACACTTTTAAGTACCTTTTGTCCATAACATGCGATAATTTAGCCAATATATGAATAAAAAACTATAGTAAATACACACTAAATATGCACATATCAAAATACCCCACACTTGTCTTTTGCTTGCCCTCAAGCAAAACTGAATTTTAACACATTAGAATCACATATAATAACTCCAATCCAACCCAGCCATTATGCCAAGACCGCAACGCATGCATTTGTGTCTAAAATTCCTAAAAACCCCCCCATACTTCAAATACTCACAATCCTCATAAACATTCGCCCACTCACCCCGAACTATGCTCATTTTATGCAACCCTCCGAATCCATCCTCAGAAAACCTCTTTAACCTCAAGGTATTTTTGGTTGAGCAACCCAAGCATACATATTCTAGAAAATTACAACTTTTCGATACCACTATGGAATTCTTTGAATTCTTCACTTCTTTGACATTTCATCTTTGATATCTTTGAATTCACCAACTTGTATTAGCTTTTGGTATCTTCAACTTTTTTGGATTTTTGGAATTTTGATCTTTGAACTTCATACTTAATTGCTCCAAAACTCTTATAACTTTTCTTGTAATTCTCTTCTTTTTTTTTTCTTTTTTTTTTTAACATGTAACTTACTTTTTTGTTTTTTCACTCAAAACCCTACATGCTTAAGCAGGGGCGCTCAACTTCAACCTTTATTGGCTAATGATAAAAAAATCTTCCTGGATACATTTCAGGTTTAGGCTGCTAAACATATTGCATCCCTCAGGCTGAGCGAGGTCGTGTTTTTGTCTCATGATTTCACTGAAATAAGGAAGCCACAAATGCACGCGAACGCATATAGGCTCAACTAAACATTTGGGTTGTCATGCAATTATTAACACAATTCTAACATGAAATCCTATTTTCTTACCAAAATTTCCTAAATTAGATCCTAAATAATCCTTTTGGTATGCAAAATTTTTGAAAATTGAATATTATGTAACCAACCCCCTACCCCACACTTATGTGATGCAATGCCCTCATTGTATACTATGCATAGAAACATAAAAAGAAAGAGGGAATCGGAACAAACTCCCCTGGGATAGCAGTGGATAGGTTGATCACTCTCATTTAAGCTCCATCTTCAATAAACTTCATGCATGGGAACAATCTCATCCATGTATCGTGTGGGTCGCTCTAAACATGCGAAAATCGGCATAAGATCTTCAAGAATGGATATGGAAGTGGAAGGATGCAAGTGGTATAAGTAGTAGCATCAAATCAGCAGTCGTTCGGCTCAAAAAATGATCGACTCGTCGAGTTTGATGATGGACCCGCCGAGTAGTAGCGCGCATTCTGAAAATATCTGGAAATACAAAGCGACTCGTCGAGTCAGCTTAGTGCACTCGACGAGTTGGACATGCAGACTCAATCGCTCACACTCCTAAGACCGGACTTGACACTTTGATGTTAAAAACTCGCTTCCTTGACTCGCTCTCACACGAAAAACAACCATGCTTTACCTCATCCTAAGCAATCAAAATGCAAACCTGAAAATACTTAAAGCAAACAACTATTAAACAAAATAATACCTTTAAGCATACACACCAAAAATAAAACAAAATAAAAATGCAAATTGTTTAAACACAAAAACACAAAAGTTAATCCTCATCCTCCTCATCATCGTTATTGGCTCCACTTCCTCCCGCTCCGCTATGGCGTGCACTAATCCTCTCGTCCCATGATGGAATATATGGATAATTCCCACCATCAATATGTGGAATATTGAAGTGGTCAAAAAGTCGTATGTGGGATTGATTGCTAAAATTTAGCCCCCGCGCCATTTGGTCTTGCATCCGCCTCATCTCTATGTTGTACCAATCCATTGGTATATCTTCATTCTCTACCGGAATCACCGGCGGCTCATCCTCCATATCCCTTTCACTTCGCGATCGCACCCTCCTTCCCGGTGCTTCAGGACCTACAACCGGGTCATCATTTGGGATGGCATAATGGCCACCACCATAGTCTTCAATAATTCGAGCCCTGCGGAAAAGAATAGGATTAAATGGGGGTGTCGGGATCAAAGTCATGAGGTTCCAGGCACCACGGTTCATCAACCCGAATGAATTAGCCAAACGGGTGACAAACATGCCTCCATTGATGCGCGATGTTTTGCGATCTTTGACCGCACCCGCTGAGAGGTATGAAGCAATGCACCACGAGATGTTGCAACAGACGCCTGGTGTGATAATGCTCCAAAGGTAGAAAACATCAAGGTTGGAAACCTTGTCATCGTCCTTCCTCTGGTTGATGGTGGAGGAAATAAGGCGGTGAATGAGGCGGTGGGTCGGGGATCGGATGCTCCCTTCCTGCGCGGACTTCGGGATATAAACTTTATTCCCTATAGTGTGCCACCAACCCGTGCTAGTAACCCCATCGGGAAATACCATATGAGTGGTTGCCAAAAAGGCCCGAAAGAGGTTCGTAGAAACCAACGGTTGATCATAGATCCCTAGCCGGCAAGCAAGATCCACCACCGAGCATTGATGATACTCGCCCCCAAGACAAAATGTAAAACTTGCCGGATGATACAAATCCACTCCACCGGTAAAAGATACCGTAGAAAAGAACTCCAAGCAAAGCTCCAAATACACCGGCTCTTGCATGCGGAAGACCCGGCTCCATCCATCACATATCATTGACTCGCCGCCATGTTGAAACTCCCTTAAAAGGTATGGAGCTAATTCCTCTTCATATCGCACCGTTTGCAACCATTCCCAATCTATTCTGTTCGGGACATAAACCTCCTTCTTTTTAATATCGGCAAGCTTCTTTTTCCACTTCCGCATTGTTGAAACGGATTCGATTTGCGGGAAGTTTAACCATGGAAATTCCTCTTGGCTACCCCTTGAAGATTGTCCTCTTCTAAACACGATTCCTGCAAAACATATAAACCATACCCAGAAAACACAGAATGTTAACAAGCCGAACTGTTTCTGCATCTCGACTAGACTCGTCGAGTCCATGCCCGACTCGGCGAGTCGCGGGACCTGTACGAGTCAGTCGACGGGTTTCACCGAATTGAACCATGTAATCTCTAAATTCTTGCAAGGGTTTTGTTCAGGGACTTCCTACCAAGTACCAAGGCCATAATAAACATTCAAAACAACAAGATCCATGATAAAATCAAAAACCTAGAATTTAGTCACTATTTCAAAAACGGGTTTTTTTTCATGAAACTGCAAGTGTAGATGGCCTTAATATCACTTTCTATCTAGAAAACAAGAAGAAAGTTGTCACCTTTCTAGTTTAATTCTTGAAGATTTGGAAGAGAGGTTGAAGAAGTCTTGAATGCTTGAGAGAGAAGTGTACCCGGCGAGTGTAATGTGAAAATTGAACTTTTAGGGTTAAAACCCTATTAGATGTAAAAGTAATTTCGAAAATGTTTATTTTTTTTTTCTGTAAATAAGCTCGACTCGTCGAGTCAGGGTCAGACTCGGCGAGTCCCAGCGAGCAGTTAAAAAATTTTTTTTTTTTTTTTCTGAAATTTTGTTATTTATTTAAAATATTCTCACCCCACTCTTAAGCTAGGTGCTCCCTTAAGCAGACAAGTTCGATGATTTGGAAGATTAACATTAAAACACAAAACAAGAACAATAAATGAAAAAAAAACTAAAGAGTAAAAGAAAGCAAACTCTAACGACGGGTTGCCTCCCACCAAGCGCTTCTTTTTGAGGAGTCATTAGCTAGACTCCTTCCCATTTACGTTTTGTCGCTTTCAAGCATCGGGAATGTGCGCCGTACTTTTTGCAGTTTATACTTAGTCTTGTAGGCGTGAATCTTTTTCTTATAAGCCCTTTTCAATTCGTCTCTTCTCTTTTTCGCTGTATCATCCTCAGCTGGTTGGGCCTCTCTTTTCCTCTTCTTCTTTTTCAACCCATGCTTTTTCACCAATTTTTGAACCTCCTTTTCTTTAAATTTGATAACTTCATACTTCATATTGGTCCGTGCTCTAGGTTTAGTGGTGAATTGGGGATTAGCTTCCGCTCCGCTTCCATTTATGGCTCCATTCTCTTTTGTGCTCGACTCTTTTCCAAATGGCATCATATCAAGGCATGCCACGTTGGCGTGTTGGACCTCCATTCCTTTTACTTTTTCTGCAGATTGTTCTTCCAAAGAACCACTCACAGTAATTGAATCCAGGGTATGTGAAGAACTGTCAACAAATAAATCAGCTTGAGTTAAGTTTTTCTCCAAATCAACTGGACTCGTCGAGTCCATTATGTCGACTCGGCGAGTCGGGTCGGGTTTCATCAATTCTGGATCGTTGTCTGAGTCGTCTCCTTCCAGTAGCTTTTCTAGCTCCTCCAAATCTTTGTCAGCATCTGAAACTTCTTCTGAGTGTAGCGTGAACTTACTTGGGTCTTTTTTTATTAAAATATCAAGCTCTTTTTGCAATACCTCATCATCTAATTGGATAATTGAGATTTCTTGTCGCTTTTCTTCTTCTTGCTTGATCTCTGGATTAGCTTTAAACATCACCGACTCATCACCCACTCTTAATGTCAAAGTAGTCTCGGATATGTCAATTAGGGCACATGCGGTGTTTAAGAATGTTCTGCCCAAAATAATTGGTATTTCGGGGTCTTCTTTCATCTCCACCACCACAAAGTCTACTGGGAAGATAAACTTGTCTACTTTGATAAGGAGATTTTCACATATGCCTTGTGGATGAATAATTGTTTTATTTGCCAAATGGATTCTCATATTTACCGGATTTGGCGCTGGTAAATTTAGCTTCTTAAAGAATGAATAGGGCATCAAATTAATGCTTGCCCCTGAATCAGCCAAAGCTCGTGTGGAAACATCATTGCCAAATTGGCACGGGATTACTATATTACCCGGATCACCCTTTTTCTCAGGTAGCTCACTCATCAATATCTCCGCGACTTCAGCAAGATCTTTCCTGGCAGCAAACAAACCCTTAAGCAAGTTAAAGTATTTGGGAGTTTGGAGCATTGTGTCCACGAATGGCATATTGACTTGTAAGGCTTTAACATGCTCCATGAAGGTTCTATAGGCTTGAACTTTTTCTGAAGGAATGGCTCTGGATGGGTATGGCAAAGGAGGGTTGTATGTCTTCAGAAAACTTGCTTTTTTATCCTTCCCGACTGGACTCGTCGAGTCCATCTTGGTGACTCGGCGAGTCGGATCGAGTTCTTCTCGTTCTGGTTCTTCTTCCTTTTCTGCCTTCCCTTTGGAAACCCTTAGTGTTTCTGCCAATTCTTCTTCACCGCTGGAGGTTATAACGCTCACGTTTTCGTTCCTTGGATTGGGTTGGGTGTTGCTCGGAAGTTGACCCGGTCTTCTTTCATTCACTTGATGTGCAAGCTGTCCCAGCTGTTTCTCAATGTTGAGAATGGAAGCTTGCTGATTCCTCAACATATTCCTGGTTTCTTGCATTGCTACATCATGATCATTATGCCTTTTCTCGGACGCGCTTATGAATTTTGTAAGTATGTCTTCTAAGTTCGTCTTCTTGTCCGTCACCGGTTCCTCCTTTTGATAATAACCCCTCTCCCTCTGCTTATATTTTTCTTCCTTAGCCTTTCTGTACTCTTCGTATGGGAGCCACTCCTTCTTCGGTTTCCTCCAGTCTTCATCATATCTATCGCCGCTAGAGTAGCATACTTGAGCTTTCTTATTTCCATTCTCATCTCGATCACACTCCTTAGTAAGATGAGGACCGCCACAATGTTCACATCCAACTCTAATAGCATGGATCATTTGATCCATTTTCGTCATTCTTCGGTCTAGGCTATCGAGTTTCGCTATCACCGCTGCCATACCATCGTTTACCGAATTTACTGCTCCGCGACTCACTTCATTCCTCGGGTTGTGGTATTCTCTAGAGTGCTTAGCGAATTCTTCAATCAATTCCTTTATTTCCGGAGGTGGCTTTCGGGTGAGCGGGCCTTGTGAATCGAGTAGTTGCCTTGTGGTGACATTAACTCCATCATAAAAGATGGAGACCTCCTGTTGGCTATTTAGATCATGGTGTGGGCAATTTCTAAGCAGGCTCTTGTACCTTTCCCAAGCTTCATAAAGAGATTCTCCGGGTTGTTGCTCGAAGTTGGCAATGGCTTTCTTTAGCTTGGCTATTTTGGAAGGTGGGCAGAAGTGATCTATGAACTCTTCTTTCATTTTCGCCCATGTAGTAACTGATCCGGGAGGGAGTGACTTCAACCAATCCTTTGCAGCTCCTTTGAACGTGACAGGAAGCATGTGTAGTAGCTGGACCTCGCGGGGCACATTAGGTACATTGAAGTAATCCGCCACGTCATTTACTTCATCTAAGTGCTTATAGGCGTCTTCATGATCTCTCCCGTGAAATGGTATCTCCTTGAGTTGAGCGAGAATATGGCCCTTTAGTTCGAACGTAGCGGTAGCGGGGATTGCGGGTTGCACAAGTCCCGGGCCGGTGTCATCACGCATCCTTTTCTTCCACTCCCCCATGGGGATCTCGTCAATATTAGCCATTGCGGTGGCTAAGTCTTCTTCAATATCGGATGTGTACTCGCTTTCTGCTTCGGTCTCGTATTCGGTGTCTTTCGGGATCGGATCTTCGGTTGACAACGACGCACTGGATGCTCCTGCTTTGCTGCTCCTCTTCTTGCCAAACACGGATTTGAAGTTTTTGAGTGGTGAGCTCTTTGAAGAGGTGGTTTCTCCAACGGTTTTGCCCTTGTTTCTTCTTAATGCGGTTTCCGGATCTTCAAGAGGGGGAATTAGAGGTGTAGAAGATCCTCGGGTCATGAACTAACTGCAACTTAAAACAAAACAGAACGCGTAAAAAGAACAAAAATTTAATCTGAATCAGCGTCAGACTCGCCGAGTCGGGGCAAATGCACTCGGCGAGTTTAAGTGAAAATCAGTTTTTTTTTTTTTTTTTTTTTTTTTTTTTTTTTTTTTTTTTTTAAACTTAAACAAAAATTGAACAGAAATTAACTTTGCGTAAGATGACTCTTACACAAAGGGTCGATTGAATTAGAATTTAATGCTAATTTTAGAACCGTTCCCCGGCAACGGCGCCAAAAAACTTGATGTGTGTAAAACTCACTTAGTTTTAATCCTACTTTAATTATCAAATAACACACAAAAGGCAGTGAACCTATCAATTGTGGTATAGCTAAATAAGCAGGGTATCGAACACAGGGAACGGCAAATTAAATTAAAAACTAATTCTATCTAAATTACTTTAGCAAATAAGGGTTTTTCTCTAGTTTTACAAGACTAGAAACTTATTAAACAAAACCAATGCAAGGCTAGAAAAGAACAAATTAACTAGATTCAATACTGGGAAAGAAACTTCTATTTAGTTCAACTCGGTTAACTTTATGGTTGCTTTTAAGGTAATAGTGCAATGGATTAATTCTTCCGTTGGTTACCGATTCAAGTGATTAAGTTGTGTTCACTACCCTAATCCTTAGCAAATAAACTAATTCAAACAGTGGCCAATTGCTTAACTTAATTATATTTACTAGATTAATTATTCGGGTTAAGTTAGACTTGCAATAGCTAATTAAATTGTTATTTTTAATTAACCTCTTGTTCAATAGTCATCTTACAAGCTTGCACATGAATTTACTCAATTTACTTATTAATCCTAGTTTCATATTCATTAATCCTAGACATATGATTTAGTGGTCACTTATCATATGAGGTCGATAATTAATAGATGTTCATGCTAATTAACTATCTTCCTATTAACAGAAAATAAATTATCATTCATACACAAGGTTCTTTAGCAAGCTAAAATAACAATTAATCACCAACTTAGAATTAATCCTACCAATCATTCAAACCATATTGTCAACTTTGTATCCCCAAACAGAAGTATAAAGAAATTAGTTCATAACTAAGGTGAATAACAACAAACAAATAAGTTCAAGTTGCTTAATCATATTGACAAAACAAAAGAATTAAGTAGAATGATGAAATTACGCCTTAATTACTCCCGGAATTGGATTCTAGCTTCTTTGGTCAACTTCTAGGGTTCTTCTGGCTTTTTATTCGCAGCTTAACACCTCTGAAACTTCCCAGAATTCTCCCTATTCGCATTAAAGAGTTATCTTTATATATGCATACCGACTCGTCGAGTCATATGGCGACTCGTCGAGTCCCTCTCACATTAGTCGTATCCTGATAACTGTCTTGACTTTCGAATGCTTATCTCTCTGAATCCGCGACCGGACTCGTCGAGTCAAGAAATAACTCGACGAGTAGAAGCCTTATTTTGGCTGTTTTCTTTCTTCTTTCCACTCTTGAGCTCTCAACCGCTTCTCTTGCTTCCTTTCGCTTCCGAGCTTCATCTTTGGACTGAAAAACACAATTTAACACTTTTAAGTACCTTTTGTCCATAACATGCGATAATTTAGCCAATATATGAATAAAAAACTATACTAAATACACACTAAATATGCACATATCAGTAATCTATGATTTTGTTATTTCAACAAGAAATAAATCTTCCGAATGTGAAGAGTTCGAAGCATTGACCATGAACAGTAACCTCTGAACACTGAATCACCCTTTCCATCCATACACCAAATGACTCAGACCCATCACTCTTCGCTTTTATCCAATTGAAGCGAATTTCCATTAATCATTCCCAATCCTTCTAGGATACGAAGAAACGATTTTTCATCCAAATCCTTTGTAAAAATATCTGCCAATTGCTCCGTTGTTTTTACAAAATGAACTTCAATATTTCCTTCTTCAACATGATCTTTGATGAAATGATATGGAAGAGCAATGTGCTTAGTCTTCGAATGCTGCACAGGATTATGACAAATTCTTATTGCACTTTGTGAATCATAATATAAAGGAATCTTTTTCATATTAATTGCATAATCTCTTAATTGACTTTGAATCCATATTATTTGTGATGTACACGCAGCTGCAGCAACATATTCAGCTTCAGCAGTTGATATTGAAACACATGTTTGCTTCTTCGATTTCCAACTGACCAACTTTCCATCTAACAATTGACACCCACCAGTTGTGCTTTTACGATCAAGACTGCATCCTCCAAGATTCGCATCCAAATAAGCTTGTACAAAGAACCCTGTTTTCGAAGGATACCACAATCCTAACGGTAGTGGTTCACGTGGATTTGATTGATACCTTGCACAATTACAAACATAATACATAATATCAGGTCTACTTGCAGTTAAATACAATAAAGACCCAATCATGCTTCGATACAAAGTAATATCAACAACAGATTTATCTAACGAAGGAGTTAGCTTTATGCCCGTTGCCACTGGTATTCGTAACCTTGTGTTATTCGTCATTCCAAACTTTTCCAACAAATTCTTCGTATATTTCTCCTGATTAATGAAGATGTCTTCCCTGTTTTGACGAATATTCAAACCCAAAAAGTTATTAATTTTACCCATCATACTCATTTCAAATTTGCTTTTCATCAGGTCTTCGAATTCTTTAAATAAAGCAGGGTCAGTTGAGCCAAAAATTATATCATCAACATAAATTTGAACAAGCATCAGATGATTTCCAATTTTCTTTCGAAATAAAGTAGGATCAACTGAGCCTTGTTTAAATTTAGATTGTTTCAAAAATGATGTTAGAGTTGCATACCATGCTCTTGGTGCTTGTTTTAACCCATATACAACTTTATCTATAATATAAATATGATCAGGATGTTCTGTGTTTACAAAACCTGGAGGTTGTTCAACATATACCATTTCTTCGAGTTCTCCATTTAAGAATGCACATTTGACATCCATTTGATAGACATCAAAATCTTTATGAGCTGCAAAAGCTAGAAAAATACGAACAGCCTCGAGTCTTGCGACAGGGGCAAATGTTTCTTCGTAATCAATTCCTTCTTGTTGAGAATATCCTTTAACAACAAGTCTAGCCTTATTTCAAATAATGTTTCCATCTTTGTCAGTTTTGTTTTTATAAATCCATTTGAGTCCAACAATTGACACATCAGCAGGTTTTGGAATTAATCTCCAAACCTTGTTTCTTTCGAATTCAGACAATTCAGTTTGCATAGCAACAACCCAATCAGAGTGATCCATTGCAACCTTAACTGTCTTTGGTTCGATTTTGGAAATAAAAACATTAAACATTAAACATGCATAACTCTTGATGATTATTCAGTACCTCATTTCGTGCATGAAGTTGTGCCCTTGTCATTATACCTGCTTGTGGATCACCAAGAATTTGATCTTTTGGATGATTTCTTGTCCATTTATCCAATGGTGGATAATTAGGATCAAAATCCAAAAGTGCATCTTCGAACATAACATCTGTTTCTGATCCATTTATTGATATTGAATCATCTGCATCATCAAAATGTTCTTCTTCAAGAATTGGATCATTCTCAAGTATGTGCTCCCCCTCGATAATTGACTCCGTTGCGATATTTTGCTCTGGTTCACTGATTGGTTCTTCTTCAAGAATTTGCTCCTTTTAGACATTAACATTTGTTGACATGTTATCTCTTTCATTGTAACGCTCCCCCTCAACAAAAGTATTTTAATCCAAGTGCTCCCCCTCCACTGGATCATCAGCTTGTTCATTTGTGTTTAGATTCAAAGTCGAAATTGAATCATTGTTATGCTGCGAATTTTCTGATGTTTGATAATTTGTTGCATTTCTTTCTGCATCAATTGCTTGATCTGAAATACCAAAAATCGAATCATAATTAACATCATCCATTTCAATTGAATCATCTAAATTTGAAGAATTTTGCAAAATAGGATAATTCGCAAATTTATGATTAGACTTTTTAATGTAATGATCATCAAATGTCAAATTAAAAGTTTCTTCCATTTTGCGAGTTCGCTTATTTAACACTCTATAAGCAACTGAATTGTGTGAATATCCCAAGAAAATTCCTTCATCTGCTTTTGTTTGAAACTTCGAAAGATTATCCTTAAGATTCATTATGAAACACCTGCATCCAAAAACATGGAAAAATTTGACATTAGGTTTTCGATTATTGATGATTTCATAAGGAGTAACATTAAACCGTCTATGAATGAATGATCGATTTTGAGTAAAACAAGCAGTTGAAACAGCTTCAGCCCAAAGATATTGAGGTAAATTCGAATAAGCCAACATTGTTCTTCCAACTTCACATAATGATCGATTTCTTCTCTCAACTACACCATTTTGTTGTGGTGTATAAGGAGATGAAAAATTATGTGAAATTGCTTTTTCCACCAGAAATGAATCAAAAACACGATTTTTGAATTCAGTTCCATGATCACTTTTAATCTTTCGAACTGACTTCTTCAATGAAACTTCCATTTTCTTGATAAAATCAATCATCATTTGTGGAACTTCGGATTTTAACCTGAGAAAATAAACCCACGTGAATCTTGAAAAATCATCTACAATTAGCAAAATGTACCTTTTCTTGATAAGAGTAGTAACTGTTGAAGGACCACATAAATCAATATGCAAGAGTTCAAGGGGTTCAACAATTCTTCGAATCTATTGTGATTGGATGACCTTGTTTGTGTTGTTTTCCTACTTCACAAGCTGCACACAAACTGTCATTATCATATTTAAGAATGGGTAAACCTCTTACCAAATCTTGTATGACACGTTTGTTGATGTTTCGAAAATTGAGATGTGATAATCTCCTGTGCCATAACCAGCTAACATCGGCAACAGCCTTCGAACACAACAGGTTTGCCTACAACAGGAACAATATCCAATGTAAACATATCACCTTTTCTTTTTGACTTAAGTAAAACTTCCTTTGTCTTAACATTCTAAATGACACTTCCTTCTTCATTAAAAAGAACTTGATTTCCAGTGCCCACAACAAGTTGAGAAACACTTATCAAATTGTGTTGTAAACCTTCAACAAATGCAACTCTCTTGATAGTGAAATTTCCATTCATTATCTTTCCATAAATCCTGACTTTGCATTTGTGATTATTACCAAACTTAACCACACCTCCATTTTCTAAGCTTCGAAAATCACGCAAGTTTTCCTTCTTCCCAGTCATGTGACGTGAGCAACCGCTATCAATCTACCACTTGTTATCATATTGCTCGTCACAAAGTACCTGCGATCATTGGAAAAATTTAGGTACCCAAGCTTTATTGGGTCCATTCATATTAGGTTTATGATTCAATTGTAAAGTACAACCATTAACCCAATCACAAACGTTGGTTTTGAAACTGTCAATAAATCTAACATTTTCATTCGAAGGGTCAGATATATGAGTTTTTATTATTTTCAAATTTTCACTAATTACACCTTTTGCATCTTGAGTTTGTGATTTTTCACTTTTTGCTCTTGTGACCGGCTGCCAAACTTTAACTGATATACTGGACTCTTTGGATGATGAACTACCATTCGTTGAAGGATTAGCATATTTGTCATACGCGTCATGTATCTATTCTTTCGAAAACTTACTTGATTGGTATATCTTTCCTTTTCCTTCCAACCAATGATCAATATTTCGTTTTGTTGTTATCCCCTTTGCATATGAGACTTTGTCAGCTTGTTTCTTCAAAGGATTATAACATTTTGCTGAATTTGGAACATAATCAACTTTTGGTTTTGAAAGATATGATTCATGATAAGATGTCTTGATTTGAAACTTTGAAGTTTGTGTTCCAACCTTTTTCTGAAAAAAATTTCTTGGTATTGTTGTTTTTATTCCATTTGAAACTTTTGATTTATTATTTGAAAACGAAGCATTTTTCTTTTCAAAAATTTGAGACTTTGATTTTTCATTAAAAACTTTTCTTCTTTTTGAAAAATTTGTTGATTTCATTTTTGATGACTCAACAGTTTGCCAAAAAATTGTTTTTCTTGTTTGACGTTTTGAAATATTATTTTCCTTTGAAAAATTTTCAACTTGAGCTTTAAATTCTTTTGAATTTTATTTTATTGCTTTGTTGATTGTTTTAACATCAGTTTTAACACCTTCATGCTTTGTAAACACATTTGTAGTTGGGACAACTTCCTTCTTTTCAACTTTTGACTTTTCAATCCATACTCTTTTTGGTTTTTGATGTTAAAATTTATATGAGTTCTTTGTAAGATTATTTTCAACTGTACTTTGATTTGAAAAGAATCCTTCATTTGAAGTTTGCATATTGTCTTCCTCAACCATTTTTTTGAATTCAGGCTTTATATTTTCAACATTACCTGTTGTTACGAAGACGTGATTTGGGAACACAATATCATTAGTGCATTTGAAGATTGGATAAACGAAAGTATTCGATTCAAGATAATGAGCACCTTTTTGATGAGAATTGTTATCGAGAATTAAGATACGAAACAATAGATTTGAATGATGAAAGATAAAGAACATACGAAGTAAATATTAATCAGATCTCGTTTTATTAAGACTGATTACAGAGTACGCTGAAGAGAGATTTTGTGTTTCGATATCGTTCATCTACTTCAAGCCTAAGTCCCTATTTATAGGGAACTTACAAAAAGTATACTAAGTCTATACAATGAAACGTCGCATGCTACACTTCGCATATAATATTGACTTAGTAAAATAACATACAAAATGCGATCATTACAAGACACACTATTCGACTTTTACAACTAACTTCTACATTCTCCCCCCTTTGTAAACAGTCGATACAATTCAACTTAAAAGCTTTTGAATTGCAGAGTGAATCGTTCTTCGCACTTCTCCATACCAGGAGATCACCTTCTTCAAGTCCTTCTTGTCACCTTCGTTATTTTTCTTGCAATTATTTATACATACAATGAAGTGCGTATATTGCGAAGTATTGTATCTTTCAATCTCTGAAGCTTTGAACAAGAACTTCTTCGGTTTGCCTTTAGTGTCTCTTCCCGAAAACACCATGCCAAATGGTTTAAGGCATATCTCTCCTACAACATACTTCGACAATGCTGATTGTGTCAAAGTATCTTCCCATGGAACTTTCACTTCTCTTCCAAGCACATTCGGTAACTCCTCATCAGTTAGTGCAAGACAATCGAAATGATTGTCGATATAAGTCTTCACATGTGCGAATCCGACTTTAAAAACATCTGTTTCTGAGCCTTCGAGTTTGTTCTCTTCCATGTACTTCAAAATAAGAGCTACTTGTATAAGATCGTTGCAGTTCATCAATGGGAAATCAACAACAGTGAAGTCGTATTGTTTGTTGTCTGCCCTAATAACAAAATATCTAAAATTTTGAAGCATGTCTTCAAACAAAACATCCTTCTTTATCGTAAGCACCTTCTTGATCTTCATCAGGGACCAGACTTCATCAGGATTTTTCCCAAGAACAGCATGAAATCTAATTTTCATGTGAGTGTAGTCATCAGGATTATCAAATTTCTCACTGATCTTGTATTGAGCTGTGATGAATAGCATTTCATTGATAGGGAAGTCCAGCTGACAGTGATCTGAGTTCGCAATGTCGTAACTTCTTTTAGGCTTCTTCTCGAACTCATACATCTCCCTTCCTACAACTTTAGACTCTATTGTTTCGTAAGAGTAAAGTTTCGCAGGATCACCTTTGTTCATTGAGGGAGGATCACTTGCCTGTTGTCGCATTATGCTCTAGACTTGTCTCATTCTTTCAAGTTCAGCCTCATCATCAGAATTTATCTCCTCTTTCGACTTTTCATACAGGATGCCCTTTCCTTTTCCTGTTACATCTTTCTGAGGTTGAGAACTCGAACCTCCTTCGTTTCCTCCAATAACAATTCCCTTGGAAATTGTTTTTGTGGTTGTTGTTGTTGAAGAAATCGGTTTAGTAGGAATTGGAAGAGTTGCAACCAGTTGAATCGAGATGACTTTTCCCACTGTTTTGGCTTCACCTTCTTTGCTTCGACTTTTCTCTCCCCCTTGCGCCCCTGTGAAAACAGGTGGAGCACCCTTCGGAAGTAAAGAAGTGAAATTGGATAGCGGAGCAAGAGCCTTTTGAATAGCTTGTTCTAAAGTGTTAATCTTTAGAGACAAGAATTCTGGAGTAAGGATTTGCGAAGAAGTTGAGTGCGAAACAGCTGATTTGAGCTCCGTGACCAATTTGATCAGATGATCAAACTTCTCCAAGGTAGCAGCTTTGTGATCATCAGCAACAGGAATGTTGTTGAGTTTGTGGAGTTGAGACGAAATTTCCACAACCTGCTTGTGAAGATCTTCTTGTCTTGTATGCACTGCTTGAAGATCCTTCGCAAGGTCAGACTTCAACTCCTGAATTTTGAAGTTGACGTCCTCACGAACTTTCTTGACGTCTTGGATAAAAAGAAGATGTCTTTCTTTTGTAGCAGCTTTAAGGTCTTTAACTGTAGACGTGAAATTATTTTCTTGTGCTTGCACTCGGAGTTCGTTATTTTTGTCGGACTGATCGACTTTCTCCATTATACGTTTCTCAGCTCCTTTGATCATAACATCCACCTCCATTGCTGAGATTGAAGACATTCTCCCAGAATCGGCTTGCGATTGGATAATGGCCTTCAATTTTTGATTCAGTATCTTGAACTGCTTTCCTGTCATCAGCATATGATTAGGAATGTCTTCTTCATCAGAATCAAAAGTAATGTCATCCAGAACTCCTCCAAAAGCACCTCCTTCGATTTCTGGATCCGACATTTATTGCGAAGGTGGAGGATTCTCAGGTGATTGTGATGGAAAAAGGGTGGTGAATGGGTTCTGAAGGGCATGATCGAATATAGATGAAGTAGTGGATATTGGTATTGTAGATGCGACACTCGGGATAGGTGCCCCCGTATCAGATACGTTGACAACCATATCCGAAATAGGTACCTCCTCAGTGACTGACTTGGTAAGAACTATTTCGAGTGGTTGGGTTTGAGAAATAGTGGTGGAAATATGCGAAGGTTGAGAAATCGGTAAAGAAATTGTTACCATGGTTGTGACGGGTGGTGTTTCTGGGACAATTTCTTCGTCTGATGATTCATTGCGAATCACCATCTTTCTCTTCTTGCCCAGTGTTTGTTGTATGTTTTTCGCAACGTCTTCTGCTCTTTGTCGTTTCTTTCCAGGAGATACTGGAGCAGGAATGCTGCGAATAGTAACTCCAGACTTGGAAGGTAAAACATCTTTCTTCACTACTTCATCTTGCACAGTTGGTGAAGATGAACCCTTCGCAGGTTTCTTGCTCCCCTTCTTCTTCTGCGACGGAGTAGCAACTTCAGGTAATACACCTGACTGATCAGCTGTATCAATGTTTCGCAAATATCTCACCAACACTTTGTGAGTGGGAGATACTTTGCGAAGCATCGCATCCGGAATGCGAGCAACCCGGGTAAAAATGGCTTCGTCATCTTCTACCACTTTGGGAAATTGGTAAAGCGAAAACTCAGCAACTTCGACATCTGATACGATCGGAATTGCTTCTTTCTCGTATACTTTCTCCAGGATCAGACTCCAGTACCTGGCACAAGATATCCCCTTCTCCGAATTCGTGTTTTCCAAGATTTTAACGAATTCTTTCCAAAGCTGAGTCGCGTAGTCGACATTGATGTCATAGTAGATACCCATTACCATGGCATACACTTCGACTCTTCCTCTGTCTAAATCGACTGATCTTCCTGTAAGACACCTTAGGAAATTTCCAAATAGAAAAATCCAGATACATGGTAATCCCGACTTCCGGAAGTCACTAATCTTCTCCAACTCCGGTTGATGTCCCATCTCATTGAATATGTGGATGATCTGGGAGTTTACAGGTTTAACAAAGGGTGGGTTGTTGGGAATCTGCAAGAACTCCACGAAAAAGTTCTTGGACAATTTGACCCTCTTGTTGTTGACGAGATTAAAGGTAATCACATCCGTCGTGTGATTGTAGGAAGCCGTGGATGCAGAACGAGATAACCATATCATCGGAACTGGAAAAGATCGGAACATGGCAGTTGACAATGGTGATCGTTTCAAAGCCACGATGAGCCTCTTCAAGTCTTCTGGATAAGCGGATACATTGGGATCAACTTGATAGTTTGTGCTTTGAATCTTCATGAGGGATTGAGAAAGGACCTCATCAGTGTTTGAGTTTGTGGCTGCCATTGTTAGGGTTTGAAAGAAATTGAAAGTTTAGGATCAAGATGAAGACTTTGAAGGTTTGTGAGAATTCTTGTTTGCGTAACTGTACACAGTGTTCTTCATCCCCCTTTTATTGGTTACTCAAAATTTGATTTGAAATTAAAGCGGGATGCATTTAATGTTATCCGATGTGGCACCTTGAATTTTGGATCATTGCTGTAAAAGATTACTATGCAGCAAAAAGTAACTGTCACATCTCCTCGAAAACCGGATAAAATATCAACCATTTTTAGTATACAGCCTGTCAAGTATCCGTTATAGAATCCGAATCGGTAAAACCCTTCGCATGGAAGCAAGGCTCTTTCACTTTTGGGATTTAAAGCGAAGTCATATGCCAAATTTGCGAAATCATCAGTCTGAGTTGGTTTTACTCAGAACCTCAAGGATTTCGTGTGTGCATTGTGCCAATGAAATAAGATAAGAATCAAGAAATTTTTGTAATGTGATGATGTCAAAAAATTAATTTGACATGAATGCAGTAAAACCCCAGGCAAAGGTTGCTTCGTTAATTATCAAGAGAGATAATCAACAGCTTGTGTAGTTTCCCATGAATTACAATCGAATACTTGTAAAGAAGTTTCGAAGGGCTTCTTTGAAAACTCATTTTGGGTTGGTTTGAAATTTCATTACATATCAGCCTTAACATAAGGTGAGAA
This sequence comes from Lactuca serriola, assembly GCF_051521515.1. Classification (NCBI taxonomy): domain Eukaryota; kingdom Viridiplantae; phylum Streptophyta; class Magnoliopsida; order Asterales; family Asteraceae; genus Lactuca; species Lactuca serriola. Next base: position 337,259,827 of record NC_136415.1, on the reverse strand, counting down.
ACTGTAAATGAAATTACTTGTTTGACCAGTGTAGTCAATGACAAGTTGGCTTGTGAAATGTTTATCATGACAAGAATTTGCGAATGAAACTTACACTGAAATCATATTCAAGAGAAAATTTGTTTTGGATCTTGTTGGGTAACAAATATTCTTGGTTGTAAATATTTGATCAAGACCACGCATGCGAATTGAATATGATTTGAAGTTTCGAAATTTTTGATACTGAAACAAAGGTTTCGTAAAAATCTGGAACAAAGTTCCCCGTCAATTCCTTAAAGGTGTATGATTTTTGGGTTTCACTTTCATCACAGACTCATGATGTTAGATCTTAAACACAGAGTTGTGATTTGTCTAGGTTTTGATTGGTGTTACCAAATACCTCAAGGACAAATCTTTTCAAAAAAAAATTTGGATTTTAAGAACATTTTGGTTTAAAAAGATTGATTAAGAAGTAAAGTGTACCTCTGTTATTATGTTGACAAAATAGAAAACTCTTAACTCATTTGAGAAGAGTAAGGCAGCTCTTGTTGATTTATACGAATACAAGCCTTTTTTGGTAGAAATGTTCATGAGATAATTTCATCAAGGCTTTCATGTTTCACACATAGAATCATTCGAGGCTTGAGGTCTACATACAGCAGCATGCTTCTAGGGACATCCTAACTAGTTTGTAAAAGAAATTTAATACCTTCCCATAGAAACACAAATGTATGACCTCTTCGCATTGTAGCCCTGTATTAAATTCTCAACACACAGTTTAATGAACAAAGAAAACAAATATTTTTGTGATTTTGGAATTTTTCAAAAACGAAAGAACAAAACAAATAAAATATTTTTGTATTTTTGATTTTTCAAATTTAAAGAACAAAAAATCTTTTTGGATTTTTAATTTTTCAAAAAAATAAAATCTTTTTGGATTTTCTATTTTTCATAATGAAAACAGTATGCGTAAACCTTACCATAGTGATTATGAGCCAGATGCGAAAAACTATGGTTGCGAAGCCATGCGAAGCCTTCTGAATGAACAGTAACCTCTGAATGATTTTGACTCTCAGTTGTTGAACAAGGCTTTTACTCTTGTGTTGACAAAATTGAATTCGCATTAATCATCCCCAAACCTGCTAAAATTCGAACAAATGATTTTTCATCAAGAGGTTTTGTAAAAATATCAGCAAGTTGTTCAGTTGTTTTGACAAAATGAATTTCAATATTCCCATCTTCCACATGATCTTTAATAAAATGATATCGAAGAGCAATGTGTTTTGTCTTTGAATGTTGTACTGGATTGTGACAAATGCGAATTGCACTTTGCGAATCACAATACAAAGGAATCTTTTTCATGTTTATTGCATAATCACGAAGTTGACTCTGAATCCAGATAATTTGCGAAGTACAAGCAGTTGCAGATATGTATTCTGCCTCAGCGGTTGATATAGCCACACAAGTCTGTTTCTTTGATTGCCAGCTCACTAACTTTCCATCCAAAAGTTGACATCCACCAGTCGTACTTTTTCTGTCCAAAGTACATCCTCCTAGATCTGAGTCTAAAAAAGCTTGAATGAAGAATCCTGTTTTCGCAGGATACCAAAGTCCTAAAGAAACAGTTCCCTTGAGATAGCAAAAAATATTTTTCACTGCAGTCCAATGAGGCTCTCTTGGATTAGCTTGAAATCTAGCACAACAACAAACCGAAAACATAATATCAGGTCTACTTGCAGTTAAGTACAATAAAGACCCTATCATGCTACGATACAGTGTTAGATCAACAGCAGGAGCATCTAACGAAGGAGTTAGTCTTGTTCCTACTTGATGGGTTTTAGCCATAAGAACTTTCCTATGTGCGCATGCAAAACCCTAATGCTCGGATCTAGGCTTTCTAATAAACATGCATTGAATCCAAGTCTTCTAATGACTAATTCGGTTAAATAACAACATTGAAACATATCTAGAATCATACCTTTGAGTTCCTTGTTGATCTTGAGGTCTTGGAGCTTCTAGAGTCACAAATGTCACTCCTCTAATGGCTTACAAACACCAATAGCAATAAGAATGATTTAGGAGAGAGGAGAGGGGAGGAATTCGACCAGAGGTTCCTTGCTTTAGGAGATGTGTCGAATTCCCTATGCCATGGGGTCTATTTATACTTGTAGACTCCTTAAGGGTTACAACCTAAACCCTAATTGGATAATCTTCTCTTAAGGCTATCCAAATCCATTCCTAGATAACCCTTTGGACGATTTGAGCTATCCTAAAGCCTCTAGAATCCGTCCATAGCATATCCAAATGGATTTACAGTCTAAAGCTTAACTATCAAACAATTGACAGTTTATACCCCTTTATTTAATTAATCTCTTTAAGTCACCAAATTAATTCTAATTAATTCTATGACTTATATTAATCAAATAACAATATATTATTCACTATATTATTCCCATAATATATTAATAATATTTACTCTCTCTTATTAAATCATCCTATCAAGTTGCTATGGTGAAGGCAACCCAAAAGGACCATGCACAACCGGATCAAATATTTTCCTAATATAGTTACAGCCTTAGAAACTATTCCAACAGTCTCCCACTTGGATAAGTCTAGTAACTATACAAGTACAATTCGGTTTGCAATCGTAGCTCTCAAAGACGCTGTCAACTCTGATCTAATCAATCTTGTCCTTTAGATAAGGGAATGTACAGTCCTCTATTAGATATCATGCTAACAATCCTATGGAATGGTTAGTCAAGCATTTAGGTTTCTCGATCTCTGATTTATTTGACATAGAACTTAATCGAACACATCAATTCAATTCTGACCGGGCCCGGCACATAAGTCAAATCAAATCATCGAGCGGCCGAGATATCGTTTTTACCTTCTTAGATAAAAGTTACAGATAAACTTCGACTTATATGCATTTACTTATTCATTAACCAACTATACACAACAATCCGTTTTATAACACCGAGTTACTGATGCGTTTTCGCATTATCAATGTACAACCAATTAACAAATAATAAACCATATATCTAGGTTTTAAGACTATATGATATTATCGTCTTGCGATCACCCTTTTATATCTTATTCCATAAGGTGATTCCAGCAAGCGTGGGTTTATTCCAATGCTCAAAACTAGTTCATAAGCACTCATGAACGTTGCAGCAACCCTTCGCTATGTCTAACGCCATTTAGACATTCTACACACCAATTCATGACAATCTTCATTCATATCTACTTCCAACATATGAACGATTGTGGACCACTTGAACAATTCGATTATTCCTAATAAACTCAATTATTCTAGAAGTCAAAACATGCAAAGTGAAACAATAGCTAAACAATTAACATAAGATAGTAACTTTACTCATAAATAAAACTCCTTTATTTATTCATCAAATGTCAATTACATTTATCTATTACACGTTTCTAATACTATCTAATCTATGCTAATATCATCCTTCAGCCCAATACTCCTAGCATGCTGCAAGTGCTTAGCCCTACTCAGTCCCTTCGTAAGCGGATCTGCTGGGTTATCTTCTGATGATATCCTCTTCACTACGAGTTGTCCTTCTTCTACACGATGTCTAATGAAGTGATATTTTCTGTCGATATGTCTTGATCTACCATGATCCCTCGGTTCCTTGGTTAAGGCAACCGCACCTTCGTTATCACAGAAAATATCTACTGGCTCCTTTATGGCAGGTACAACTCCAAGATCACCGATGAAGTTCTTTAGCCATATTGCCTCCTTCGACGCTTCGCTCACTGCAATGTACTCTGATTTGCACGTTGAATCAGCTATGGTTTCTTGCTTGGAACTCTTCCATGTCACCGCTCCTCCATTTAGGGTAAAGACCCAGCCCGACTGCGAACGATAGTTGTCCCTGTCGGTCTGAAAGCTGGTGTCACTATACCCTCGCACCTTCAAGTCATCACTCCCTCCGAGGACTAAGAACCATTCCTTCGTCCTCCGAAGGTACTTAAGGATATTCTTCACCGCAATCCAATGTGCTTTGCCAGGATTCCCTTGATATCTGCTAACCATGCTCAAAGCGAAGGCTACATCAGGGCGAGTACAAGTCATAGCGTACATGATTGAGCCAACTGCGGAAGCGTATGGTACTCGGCTCATTTCTGCTATCTCAGCTTCGGTACTTGGACTTTGATTCTTACTCAACTTGGCAGTTCTCCCTTCTTTGAGTTTTCCATACTAAAACGTTTTAGTACTTTCTCTAAGTAAGTATTCTGACTAAGTCCAATTAGTCTCTTACTTCTTTCTCTTACTATCCTTATTCCCAAAATGTAAGAAGCCTCTCCGAGGTCCTTTATAGCGAAGCACTTCCCGAGCCAGGACTTAACCTTCTGCAGAGTCAGGATGTCGTTTCCTATAAGTAATATGTCATCGACATATAGAACGAGGAAGCTTACTATACTCCCACTGGCTTTGACATATACACAGGATTCGTCTTCGCTTCGTACAAATCCAAACTCTTTGACTTTCTCATCGAAGCAAAGATTCCATCTGCGAGACGCTTGCTTAAGTCCATAAATGGACTTCTCAAGCTTACACACTCTATTCGGATGCTTCGGATCCACAAACCCCTCGGGCTGAGCCATGTAAACATCCTCAGCCAACTTCCCATTAAGGAAGGCGGTCTTGACATCCATTTACCAAATCTCATAATCATGAAATGCGGCAATAGCTAGCATCACTCTAATAGATTTAATCTTCGCAACTGGTGAGAAGGTCTCATCATAGTCAACTCCGGGAGTTTGAGTAAAGCCCTTCGCGATCAATCGCGCTTTATATGTGTGCACGTTTCCATCCACGTCGGTCTTCTTCTTGAAGATCCATTTGCACCCAACGGTCTTACGTCCGGGCACATAATCAACCAAATTCCAAACTTGGTGATCATACATGGATTGGATCTCGCTATCCATTGCCTCTTTCCATTTCGCAGACTCCGGGCCTGCCATGGCTTCCTTATAGGTATTAGGTTCATCAAGATTTATTAGTGTACCATCACTAATATACGTGTCCCCTTCGGTAGTAATATGAAAGCCATAAAACTGGGGATGAACTCTAACTCTATCGGAACGTCTAAGAGGTAAGGACTCGTCAATCGGTTCAACCGGAGTTTCCTCCTCGGGTTGAGTGCCAGCGGTAGAGGTTCCTTCATCTATCGACACTTGAATCTCTTCAAGCTCGATTTGCCTCCCACTGTCTCCTTGGCTTATGAGTTCTCGTTCTCGGAAAACTCCTCTCCTCGCAACGAAGACCACATTGTCCTTCGGTCTATAGAAGAGATATCCAAAGGATGTCTGCGGGTAGCCGATGAAAATACATCGCTCACTTCGAGGTTCAAGCTTGTCGTGAGTATCTCGTCTTACGAAAGCCTCGCAACCCCAAACCTTGATATGTGCCAACGAGGGAGCTTTCCCTGTCCACATCTCGTGAGGTGTTTTGGCAACCTTCTTGGTAGGGACTCGGTTAAGGATATGGGCGGCAGTCTCTAAGGCATACCCCCAAAATGAGATAGGTAGTGAAGCACGACTCATCATAGAGCGAACCATATCCAATAAGGTTCGATTACGCCTTTCTGCCACACCATTCAACTGCGGTGTCCTAGGAGGCGTCAATTGCGAAACTATTCCACACTCCTTGAGATAATCGTGGAATTCAAGACTTAGGTACTCTCCTCCTCGATCGGATCGAAGCATCTTGATTTTCCTGCCCAATTGATTCTCCACTTCATTCTTGAACTCTTTGAACTTTTCAAAGGTTTCTGACTTTTGCTTGATTAAGTAGATATACCCATATCTACTATAGTCATCGGTAAAAGTCACGTAGAAGCGGTTCCCATCCTTCGTGGTTGATCTAAACGGTCCACATACATCGGTATGTATTAGGTCCAATAGACCTTCACCCCTTTCACATGTACTCGTGAAGGGTGACTTAGTCATCTTTCCAAGCAAACAAGACTCGCATGTGTCATCTTCCCTAAGGTCGAATGACTCCAACACTCCATCCTTTTGGAGTTGGGCTATGCGTTTCTTGTTGACATGTCCAAGACGACAATGCCACAAGGATGCTTTATCCATACTGGTGGAAGAATCAATATTCAAAACATCATTTCCTAAGTTATCAACAATCATAACAGTTTCATATATGGTATAGCTTCAAAGTAAAAGACACCATTTAGATAAGCTAAAATAGAACCATTCTCATTATTAAAAGAAAATCTAAATCCTTGTCTATACAAACCATGAAATGAAATGATGTTTCTAGCCATTTCTGGCGAATAGCAACAATTGTTCAAATCTAAAACTAAACTATTCCTAAGCACTAAAGAATACACTCCAATCTTGGTCACAGGCGACGATCTTCTGTTCCCCATGATTAGATTTATTCTTCCTTGCTCCACATCCCTACTTTTTCTTAGTCCCTGCACATTAGAACAAATGTGATAACCACAACCAGTATCAAGAACCCAAGAAATAGCATAATTAGAATCGTTAGATTTGATTGTGTATATACCTGCGAAAGATGGCTTGATCTTTCCCTCTTTGATTGCTTGCAGGTAATCTGGGCAGCTTCTCTTCCAATGTCCTATCTTGTAGCAGTGGTGGCACTCTGCCTCCTTCGGGTTAGAGCAGGGTTTAGAAGGATCAACTTTGGTCCCACTAGAAGAGGCACCATCTCAGGCTTTCACCTTGCGATAGTTCTTTGATGAAGCTTTCCTCTTCTTTCCCTTCCCTTGACCAATAGCCAAGACAGGAGCAGCGGTCGGATTGGGAGTAGGTGCAACAAACTTGTCCTTGAAGTTGTTCTCAGCAACCCTCAAGAGACCTTGGAGTTTACTTAGGGTGACCTCTTCTTTGTTCATGTGGTAGGTCATCCTAAATTGGTTGTACATCGGAGGCAAAGAGTGAAGCACCATGTCGATCGCCAAGTCTTCACCGAAGTCAACATTTAACTTGCGAAGGCGGTCGACATACCTTTGCATCTTTTGCAAGTGCACGGTAAGAGATTATCCATGACCCATCTTCACGGAAATCATGTTAGTGAAAATCTCATACCGCTCTTGTCTCGCGTTTTGGTGGTACCTCTCCAATAAGTCTTGGTGCATCTCGTACGGGTACATGTCCTCGTAGGACTTTTGGAATTCGGAGTTCATGGTAGCAATCATGATGCAATGTACCTTCGTTGCATCTCGCTCATGAGTTTCAAAGGCGGTGATTTCGGCTGGAGTAGCGATTTCGGTGTTGATTTTCTCGAGCTTCACGTCAAGGACATACTCCTTGTCCTCATAGCGAGCAATGGTGCGAATGTATCTTATCCATTCGCTAAAGTTCGTTCCATCGAAGGTGACCTTTTGGCAAAGGCTCATCAACGTGAAAGAACTAGCAGCATCGTTGTTTGCGTTTGACATCTACAATTAGAAAAGGACAAAGATAGATTAGAATAAGAATCCCTAATTATCACCCAATAAGAAAAATTAGGGCTAGGATCCAACAATAACATTTACATATTAGAAAAGGGATGCCGTAATCTAACATGCAAATAAATTGAAGGTAAGTGAATGACGATTCACTAATTCTCCATCACAAAAACCTAAACTATTAGTCCTAAGTGTTTTTGAGAATTCCTAGGTTCGGATGAGATTCATTGAAACTATTCAATGGCATGTTTAAATCTCGATATGCCCCTCTTGTTTGTGACTGGGATGCCGAGGATCACAAAGCGGGTGTGAATTACCATGCAAATTCACATGGTGCCTTCATTGTAACGATCACCTATTCGATGTGCCGGTAAACCACACACGCTCCATCGAACTATGATAAACAATGAATCACCCTTTGCCACCTTCGCTTAGAAACAATTAGTGTGCCGGTAAACCACACACGCTCCACTAACATCTTAGCAAGGTGCAAAGTGTAATTTCATGGGATTGCATCAATTCACTTTTCCTAAAGTAACTAGGATTGGGAAATTTTTAAAATATGTGTAGTTACTTTATATTTCTTATTATACTTTTAATGAGAGGATGAGGTTGCCCTATCCTACCCGTTCGGCTAACGACCCTCCACCAATCAAGCAAGCGGTGGGTGTGAGTGAACACCCATTAAGCGCCATTTTATAGGCCGCAACCTTATACCCACCTTATAGATTGGCTTCGTGAATGAGGCCTACTAACGGTAAGACTAGCATTTAGATATACATATATATATTATTCTAGTAATATCATATTAGTATAGGGTTGTATTTTAAAACCTTTTAAAATCCAGGGTTTTGAAATTTAAGTTGTCTAAATTAAAACTTTTTAATCACAAATATAAATTTCAAAACTTGAGGGCAAGTTTTTAAACATTTAAAACATGGAGGATCAAATAACAAATAATTCCAATTAACAATTAATATCCTAATTATCTATATTTGATTTATTCAAGATTTCTTTTTAAGATAATTACCAAAATAATCAAAATAATTAATTAATTATCATATAAGGAATTAAATATTTTATTATAAGATAAATATCTTCAATTAGATCAAGATTGCAGTTATATTTATCATAAAAACGAATTAACATTGATCTAATTAGTTTATGGAAAGTTTAGATAAGATAATTACAAAGAAATCCCGAATCTGGCCATTCCTGACGCTTTGACTCGCCGAGTGCACAAGGGGACTCGCCGAGTCAGGCCTACTCGCCGAGTCCACCTTGGGACTCGTCGAGTCAGTGACTCAGAAACCTAAAAATCGAATTTTGCAGGTTTGTTTCAGTTAATCAAGCAACAATTTAAAGAAAACCAAGCTAGGCTCTGATACCACTGATGGGTTTTAGCCATAAGAACTTTCCTATGTGCGCATGCAAAACCCTAATGCTCGGATCTAGGCTTTCTAATAAACATGCATTGAATCCAAGTCTTCTAATGACTAATTAGGTTAAATAACAACATTGAAACAGATCTAGAATCATACCTTTGAGTTCCTTGTTGATCTTGAGGTCTTGGAGCTTCTAGAGTCACAAATGTCACTCCTCTAATGGCTTACAAACACCAATAGCAATAAGAATGATTTAGGAGAGAGGAGAGGGGAGGAATTCGACCAGAGGTTCCTTGCTTTAGGAGATGTGTCGAATTCCCTATGCCATGGGGTCTATTTATACTTGTAGACTCCTTAAGGGTTACAACCTAAACCCTAATTGGATAATCTTCTCTTAAGGCTATCCAAATCCATTCCTAGATAACCCTTTGGACGATTTGAGCTATCCTAAAGCCTCTAGAATCCGTCCATAGCATATCCAAATGGATTTACAGTCTAAAGCTTAACTATCAAACAATTGACAGTTTATACCCCTTTATTTAATTAATCTCTTTAAGTCACCAAATTAATTCTAATTAATTCTATGACATATATTAATCAAATAACAATATATTATTCACTATATTATTCCCATAATGTATTAATAATATTTACTCTCTCTTATTAAATCATCCTATCAAGTTGCTATGGTGAAGGCAACCCAAAAGGACCATGCACAACCGGATCAAATACTTTCCTAATATAGTTACAGCCTTAGACACTATTCCAACACTACTGCCATAGGTACTATGAGCTTTGTGCTATTTAGCATTCCAAACTTTTCAAGCAAGTTCTTCGTATATTTTTCTTGATTGATTAAGATTCCTTCTCTGTTCTGCCTTATATTTAAACCAAGAAAATTATTAATTTTTCCCATCATACTCATTTCAAATTGACTTTTCATTAAATTTTCAAATTCAATTGACAATGCTGGATCAGTTGAACCAAAGATAATATCATCAACATAAATTTGAACAAGCATGAGATGACACCCAACTTTCTTGCGAAATAATGTGGGGTCAACTGATCCTTGTTTAAATTTAGATTGTTTCAAGAAATTTGTAAGTGTAGCGTACCAGGCCCTTGGTGCTTGTTTTAACCCATATACAGCTTTGTCAAGGACATACACATGATCAGGATACTCACTGTTTACAAACCCTGGTGGTTCTTCAACATACACTGTTTCTTCGAGTTTTCCATTTAAGAATGCACATTTAACATCCATTTGATAAACATCAAAGTCTTTGTGAGCTGCATAGGCTAAAAATATGCGAACTGCTTCAAGTCTTGCAACAGGTGGAAATGTTTCTTCATAGTCAATTCCTTCTTGTTGCGAATAACCTTTTACCACTAGTCTTGCTTTATTTCGAATAATATTGCCATCTTTGTCGGTTTTGTTTTTAAAAATCCATTTTAATCCAACAATTGAAACATCAGAGGGTTTAGAAACTAATCTCCAAACCTTGTTTCGTTCAAATTCTGCCAATTCAGATTGCATAGCAACAACCCAATCTGAGTGTTCCATAGCATTCTTGACAGTTTTTGGCTCTATTTTTGAAATAAAAACATTAAACATACAAAGTTCTTGGTTTGCATTCAGTACCTCATTTTTCGCACGAACTTGAGCTCTAGTCAACACACCTTCTTGTAGATTTCCAATTACCTGTTCTTTTGGATGATTTCTTGTCCATTTCTCGAGAGGTGGAAAATTTGGATAAAATTCTAATGGTGCATCTTCAAACATATCTTCATTTTCAGATCCAACAACAGAAAAATTATCATTTACTTCATGAAATTCTTCATTATTTTCAAGATTAATTGTCTCTATTTCATCATGCTCCCCTTCAACAAGATCTGTATCTTGATATGCTTGTCAATTTTGTGAATGCTCCCCCTCAACTTGATCTTTTTCTTCATTTTGCGAAGGCTCCCCCTCAACTTGATCTTTTTCTTGATTTTGCGAAGGCTCCCCTTCAACATAATGTTCTTGTTGAGTTTGCGAAGGCTCCCCCTCAACTTGATGTTCTTGTTCCCTGTGAACACCTGATGTGCTTTCAGAAGTTATGGTTGATTCATCAATATGTTTTGAGGATTCTGATGTTTGATTATCAGGAGCATTACTTTCTGCATCAATGGCCCTGTCAGGAATTCCAAAAATCAAGTCATAATCAAAATCATTGATTTCAGAATTATCAATTGGATTATGTGAATCTACAAGTATGGGTTTATTAACAAATTTACTTTCAATCTGTTTAAGATAGTAATCATCAAATGTTAAATTGAAAGTTTCTTCAATTTTTCTTGTTCGTTTGTTTAGCACTCTGTATGCAACTGAATTCTGTGAATATCCTAAAAAGATGCCTTCATCAGCTTTAGCTTGAAACTTGGACAAATTATCTTTTAGATTCATGATAAAGCACCTGCAACCAAAAACATGAAAGAATTTTTCATTAGGTTTCCGATTATTGATTATTTCATATGGAGTAACATTAAATCTTTGATGAATGAATGATCGATTTTGAGTAAAACATGCTGTGGACACAGCTTCTGCCCAAAGATATTGAGGTAGATTCGCATATGTTAACATTGTTCTGGCAGCTTCGCATAGAGATCGATTTCTTCTTTCAACTACACCATTTTGTTGTGGTGTATATGGTGATGAAAAATTATGTGAAATGCCTTTGCTTGTGAGAAAACTGTCAAAAGTTTGATTTTTAAACTCAGAACCATTATCACTTTTAATTTTTCGCACATTCTTCTTCAGACTAACTTCAATCTTTTTGATAAAATCAATCATCGTCTGAGCAACTTCAGATTTCAACCTGAGAAAAAACACCCACGTAAATCTAGAGAAATCATCTACAACAACTAAAATATACCGCTTTTTGTTTATTGTTGCAACAGTTGATGGTCCACATAGATCAATGTGAAGAAGTTCCAATGGCTCTACTATTTTTGAATCTATCACAATCGGATGACCCTTTCGATGTTGTTTTCCTTGTTCGCAAGCTGCACACAAAGAATCATGGTCAAATTTTAGTACTGGTAACCCTCGAACTAAATCTTAAGTTACAAGTTTATTTAAATTTCGAAAGTTCAAGTGTGACAATCTTCTATGCCAAAGCCAACTAAGATCACTGGATGCTTTTGATAGTAAACACACAGCTGGTTTTCCCACAATTGGTTTGATGTCCAGTGTAAACATATCACATTATCTTTTGGATTTGAGGAGTATTTCATTTGTCTTGACATTTGAAATGATACTCCCTTCTTCATTGAATACAACTTGATTTCCAGTACCCACAACAAGTTGTGATACACTTATCAAATTATGTTGAAGTCCTTCAACATATGCCACTCTATTGACTGTGAAGTTTCCATTTGTGACTTTCCCATATCCTTTTACTTGACACTTGTGATTATTTCCAAATTTGACAACTCCAGCATTTTCCAAGCTTCTGTAATCTCGCAAATTTTCTTTCCTTCCAGTCATGTGACGAGAGCAACCACTATCAATGTACCATTTCATGTCATATTGCTCGTCACATATCACCTGCGTTTCTTGAAAAAATTTAGGAACCCAAGACTTTTTGGGTCCATCATTAGTAGAATGAAATAAATTTTTGGAATTTAAGAACCATGTTTTCACTTTGTTTGTAACTGAATCAATTATATCAACATCATCAGTTCTAGATTTTGAAATATAATCATTCAATAATTTTGGATTTCCATTAATTGTAATCTTATCCTTCACAACATTCGCATTTTTGATAACTGGTTTCCATTTTTGAACTGGAACTTGCGAATTATTAGATGATGTGCTCTCAGTTGAAGAATTATTTGTGTACTTATCAAATGCATTTTTGATTTGTTCTTCTGAAAATTTTCCATTTTGATATTTCTTTCCTTTCCCTTCAAACCAATGATTGAACGTTCTAACATCAGATTTTCCTTTTGTATATGAAACTTTGGTTGTTTTCGATATTGAAGGATTTGGAAAATTTGATTGTTTTGGTGAAAATTTCATTTTGACTTGAGTTGAGTTCTTCAAAGTTGATGAAGTATTCGTGAATTTGCCAACATTTTGAAACTTTTGATTATTTGCAAATTTTTGCGAATGCTCAAATTTTCGACTGTTGTCATATTTGCGAACATATGAAACCTTTTCAACAGAATTTATTTGTTTATGAAAGCTTGATGATGTTTTTGAAATTTGTTCTTTTTCATCTCTTGATTTTTCCTTTGACACTACTTGCCAGAATATTGCTTTACTTGCTTTTCTTTTTGAAACATTATTTTCTGTTGAAAAATTTCCAACCATCAATTTGAATTCATGAGAGTTTAATTTCACTTCAACCTTTGATTTTTCATCTTTTTCAAAAACTTTGTTTGATTTTTCACTTTTAACCACCCATTTTTGTGTTGATTTTTGTTTTTGAAACACATAAGGATTTTTGGTTAAATTGTTTTCTTCTGTGTTTTGATTTGCGAAAAAACCTTCAGTTGTGGACTTTTGATTATCTTTTTCAATCATTTTATTGAAATCAGGATGAACTTTCTCAGCATTTCCAGTAGTGACAAAAACTTGATTTGGAAAAATTGTTTTATCAGTACATACAAAATTTGGATATACCACTGTGTTGGTTTCCAAATAATGTGCGCCTTTATCTATTAAAATTTTATCAAATTCTTTTGTATTTTCAAACACTTGATCAACTACAATCCTTTGAGATGTTTCAGTTAAAACTTTCTTTTCTTCTTTATTTACATCTGTGTCATCTGATTTCCAGCTTTCAACTTCCACATTATCAAACATACAATGTTGCGAAGTTGAAGGTTTATTAATTTCATCCTCTACTATTGAATCAACTATTATTTCTTTACCTTTGATCTTAGATGTGATATTAATGATTGACAATTGAGAACAATCAACCTCTTCTTCCTCTTCTATCTCACTGATTTCACTCACATTATCAGAATTTTCATCAATATCGGCATAATTCAATTATGAGGCAAGCGTTGAATTTTCAGTTTTCTTTATGATTTTCACTTGTTCACTCTTTGTCAAACTTTCATTGACAATGTTAACCAATTCATTAGCATTCAGAAATTCATCAATTTTGACAATACCATATGCATATCTATCATCAGGTATTTTGTCAAATTGAGCAATTGTGCTTTCGCAATCATAAGAAACAACATCAACTTTCTCACGTTCATACTCAAGAAAAGGTCAAAGTTTTCTATGTTGTTCTTTGCTAATATCAGAAGAGTGATGTAAAGCTGTTAATTTTGCATACAAACGTTTTGCAGAATTACAATATATGTTTCTCTGTGCTAGTAATAACCTAACATCGTTAGTAAGATTATTCCTATCACAGTCTATATTTTTTACTTGCAATTCCAATTTTTCAACTCTGCTCTTCTTTATTTCTAATTCTCTTCGTGTCTCACTAAGTTGCACATTTAATTTTTTAGCTTCATTACTAGCAGACACAATAACAGAATCAAAATAAGCCACAGTATCATCAAATGAAATAATTTCAGCATCATAAGCAAATAAAGGAATATTAAAAGATTCAAGAATTGTACGTACCTTGGTTGTCATGGGTGATTTGTCAGTGGATTTGGACACAAAACATCTCCCTGAAATGTTCTCTTCGCAATCCTCAAAACTTGCGAACATTGCTCCATGTGTGGGATGCCTCATTTCTTCATCATCAGATCCTGAAGACCAGATCTGATAAGTTCCACTCTCTTCTTCAGTAGTTTCTCCCTTCGCAACCAATGACACTCCTTTGGTCTTAGCTCGTAGCTCTTCAATCTTCTCTGAGTAGTATGCTTCATCTTTAACTTTTTCTTTCTTCTCTTCTCTCTTTCGCAACATGCAGTCAGCTGCGAAGTGATTCGCACCATTGCAATAACGACAATAGATTCCTGAATCACCTTTCAACTTTTTCTCTTCATTCGCATTTTTCGGTTTTCCTCAATTTTCTCCATCTTCTTTCTCTCATCCCCTCCAGTCCTTGTGGTAACATTCTTCGCATCATTCATCTTTCCTTTTGGATTAAAAGGCTTTTTGAAAAACTTTTTAACTCTGTTGTTTGAATAGAATGCTACAGCTTCATTATCGGAATTCATCAAAAATCCTTCATCATCTGATCCATCTTTTTCATCATTTTCTGATACCTTTGAAACTAGAGCCAAAGGACCACCAATAACTAGTTTTGATTCTTCATGCATTTCTGATACCTCAGATTCATGTGTTTTCAGTTGATTGTAGAGATCATTCAATTTGGTTGTATCAAAACTTTGTTGATTCTTAATCATCATGCTCACACTTCGCCACTCCTTGCGAAGTCCCATAATGAAAGTTAAATTGAATTCCATGATAGATCTAGTGATACCATACCTATTGCAGCGAAACATAAGCTCATTCAGACGATCATAGTAACTTTCGAGAGTTTCTGCATCCTTTTGTCTAAATTCCTTCAGTTCAATCAGACATTGCTTCACAGAATTGATCTTCGTCTTTTCGCTACCTTGATACTTCTCTTTTAGAGTATTCCAGATGTCTTTTGCTGTTTTACAACTACGAATGTAATTGTAAACCACAGGAGGAAGAGCACCTCTTAGTTCCCTCATGCACCTCTTTTCATTATCCTTCATTCGTTTTCGTTGTTCTTCAACATCAGGAGATCCAGTGGATGGACCAATTTGTTGAACATTTGCAGGAGCTTGAACTGTTCCATCGATACAATTCCAAAGTTCTTCATCAATTCCATTTAAGTAATCTTCCATTCTATCAGCCCACTGATCATAGTATTCTGGAATCAACATTGGAATTTTGGTTGAAGAACCAAGCAAATGAGAGAAAGAAATCATTGTGTTCATGTTGAAGTTTGCCATTGATGAACAAAAAAATTTTCTAAAAACTTGAGAACTTGATAAATTTCAGAAATCGATCAAACGAATTGATCAAAAATCACTAATCGAATACTCGACTTAACAATTCAAATACAGAATCAATTCAAATCTGAAGATCAAAAGTGATTTTCAAAACCAAAATTGCGCGGAAAATTTTGAGTAAATTTTGCAACTCAAAAAGCAAATGATTCTTCTATGAAAATCACATCTAAGTAGTTTGAATCCTGCTCTGATACCAATTGATGAGAATTGTTATCGAGAATTAAGATATGAAACAATAGATTTGAATGATGAAAGATAAAGAACACACGAAGTAAATATTAATCAGATCTCGTTTTATTAAGACTGATTACAGAGTAAGCTGAAGAGAGATTTTGTGTTTTGATATCGTTCATCTACTTCAAGCCTAAGTCCCTATTTATAGGGAACTTACAAAAAGTATACTAAGTCTATACAATGAAACTTCGCATGCTACACTTCGCATATAATATTGACTTAGTAAAATAACATACAAAATGCGAATCATTACAAGACACACTATTCGACTTTTACAACTAACTTCTACACTTTTTCACTAAGAATTTTCTCAAATTCTTGTGTATCCAAATAGACTTGATCAACAACCACTCGAGGAATTTCATTTTCTTTCGACCTTTGAATTGGCTTCGAATTTGTATTTTCTTCCTCATTGTCACTATCATCAGTTTGACTCTCATGTATTTCCACAAACTCCATATCACAAACTTTCGAAGTTGAGGGTTTATCAGTTTCAATTTTTATTAATAAATCTTCACATTTTTCTTTCACTTTAAATGAATTTGCTACATTTATGACAGACAATTGAGAACAATCTACATCTTCTAAATCACTAATTTCACTAATATTATCAGAATTATCTTCAATATCAGCAATATTAGTTTCACAATTAGATGTAGAATTCTCAGTCTTTTTCAAAATTCGAAGTTGTTCTGATTTAGATAAGGTCTCATTTACAATTTTTACTAAATCATTAGCATCAAGATAATCTTCGACTTTAGCAATTCCATATCTAAACTTATCATCTGGAACTTTGTTGAAATCAGAAATTTCTTTTTCACAATCATATGAAATACTATCAACCTTAGCTCTATCATAAGCTAAAAATGGTAGTAATTTTCTATGTTGTTCCTTACTTATTTCACACGAATGATGTAACTCAGTTAATTTTCCATATAACCTTTTTGCAGAATTACAGAAAATATTTCTTTGTGCTAACAACAAGTTTATTTCTTTTGCTAATTTTTCTCTATCCTCCATGATATTTGAAACTTGCAATTCTAAGTAATCAATCCTAGTGACTTTTGAATCCAACATTTTTCTTGTCTCTAGTAATTGATCACTTAAGTTTTTCGCTTCATTGCTAGCAGACACAATAATTGAATCAAAGTAAGTAACAGTTTCATCAAAAGATACTAACTCAGAATTATATGCAGAAACTGGAATGTTAAAAGATTCAAGAATGTTACGTACCTTGGTAGTCATGGGCGACCTGTCAGTAGACATCGAAACGAAGCATTGCCGACACACTTCATCAGTCTGTTCAACATCTGAATCCTCTACCATTTTTGCATACATCGCTCCATGTGTTGGATTTTTCATCTCTTCATCATCTGAACCCGAAGACCATATTTGATATGTGCCATCCGATTCAGTTTCTCCATGAGCCACCAATGACAAATTCTTCACTTTCTTCTTTACTTCCTCCAGTTTCTCAGTGTAGTATGCTTCATCCTTTGTTTTATTTTTCTTTTCTTCCTTCTTCCTCAACGGACAATCTACTGACAAATGATTTGCTCCATAACAATAATGGCAATTAATCCCTGTATCACCTTTCAATATCATCTTCATTTGCTCCAATTCACTCTTCGAATCTGTCTTCATTTCTTTCTTCTTTTCATCCAGTTTATTTTTGTTCTCAAAACTACCCTTCGAATCTGATGACTTCTTTGGATTAAAAGGTTTCTTAAAAAATTTCTTTACTCTATTGTTTAAGTAAAATGCAACAGCCTCATCATCAGAATTCATCAGAAAACCTTCTTCTTCATCAGACTTCGATTTTTCATTCTCTCTTTCTAAAACCTTCGAAACAAGTGCCAGTGGTCCACCAAGACTTGCTACTGCTTCCTCAGCTATTTCATTAACTTCATTTTCATGATATTTTAGTTGATTGTACAAGTCATTCAAAGTCGAAGTATCAAAACTCTGTTGATTTTTCACCATCATACTTACACTTCTCCACTCCTTTCGAAGTCCCATTACAAAAATCAAATTGTACTCCATTGGTGACCTTATTATACTATAACGATTACAACGATAGATTAGCTCGTTGAACCTATCATAGTATGCTTCAATAGACTCATTATCTTTTTGTCTGAAATCTTTGAGTTCCACCAGGCATTGTTTCACAGATGTGATCTTCATCTTTTCACTTCCTTGAAATTTGTCTTTGAGATTGTTCCAGATTTCTTTAGCTGTTGTGCATGTTCTGACATAATTGTACACAACAGGAGGCAGAGCACCTCTTAATTCCCTCATGCATTTCTTCTCCAATTGTTTTAAACGATTGGTTTGGTTATCAACTTCCGAACTACTTGAAGACATATCGATTGGCTGAACTTGTGCAGGTTGATTGATTTCTCCTGAGATGCATTTCCATAATTCTTCATCCAATCCGTTCAAGTAATCTTCCATACGATCTTCCCACTGATCATAATATTCTGGAATAAGCATTGGAATTTTTGTGGATGATCCAAGCAAATGAGAAAATGATCTCATCGAATTGAGATTGAATGACGCCATTGTTGTACGGACAAAAACTTCAAGATGATACAAAACTTTTGAGAATTTTGAAATCAAATTGTATAATTCAAATCAGAATCATACAACAAACACTCGATTAACAAATGTTTTTGCAGAATCAAATCCTAGATTGAGATCTAGAAGAATTTTTCAAATTCAAAAAGGACGGAAACTTTTGAATCAAACAGTAGATTCAAAAACCTTTTTGATCGTATGAAAATCAGATCACAGAAAGGATTCCTGCTCTGATACCAATTGATATGATTTGTAATCGAGTTTAAGATCAAATCACGTAAGAATTAAGAAAGAAGAAAAACGATGAACACGAGAGTAAATATAATATTTATTCAGCTCATATTATGCTTTTGATTTTACAGAGTACAAAGGATTTTCTGTAAAAAGAATGAGAGGAAAAGTCTCTTCATTCACTTAGTACAGACCCCTATTTATAGGAGAACAAAAGCATAACAAAATACTAAGGACTAGACATTAAGACTATTCATTATAATGCCTTAGTAAAAATAACATTACATCCGAAGACACTACTTACGAAGACTAAAGATCCTTCATAACAACCTAACTAATACTTTGACATATTACAACATTTATACCCTTACAATAACCCTAATAGGCTCACTATATATAGAACCCTTAAGGCTCAGAAACGTCGACAAGAAACCTTCTAGGACTTTCACACGGTTTTGGCAGCCTCCATCCTCTCTCCTCTTCATCCTCTTGCTTATGGTGTTTGTGAACCATTAGAGGAGTGACACTTGTGACTCTAAGCCTTCCAAAGTCAATTCAAGGAGGAATTGGGATTGTTATTGCTACATAACAATCAAGGTAATATCATAAACCTAATTATATGTTAATATTGATTTCCATATGCTAGAATTAGGGTTTATAGTCTTGGATTCAAAGCATGTACAATAGAGAAACCTAGATCCAAGCATTAGGATTTGTATGAGCAAATAGGATGTCTTATGACCAAAACCCATCAGTGGTATCAGAGCCTTGACTGTTTCTATTGTATTGATGCTTGGTATGTTTGAAAAAATTCGATTTTTGGTGTTCTGCTTGTTGGACTCGGCGAGTCCCTCTGTGGAATCGGCGAGTTGCCCCTACTCGGCGAGTTCCAGAGGGTGACTCGGCGAGTCGGTGCGTCAGACAGAGGTATATTCGGGATTTCTTGTTGTTTTTGCTTATGGATGGTTACCTTATCATGTTAGATCAATATTAATCCGATTATATGATATATTTGACTATATTTTTGATCTAATTGAAGATATTTATCAATTAATAAGATAATTGTTTCCTTATAAGATAATTGATTAATTATTTTGAGTAAATTGATAAATTGGTTTGCAAGAAATCATTAAATAAATCAAATATGGATAATTATGTAATTAAATGTTAATTTAGATTATTTTTTATTTGATCCTTGTGCTTTGAAAAGTTTCATATTTTCCCCTTTAGGTTTTATAGTTTAAATTTGAACCCAAAGGTTTTGTTGTTTTGAAATTTAAATAGTTGAAACCCTAATGTTTTGAAAAAGGTTTCAAAACTTGCCCTCAAGTTTTGGAATTTAAATTTTGATTAATAGTTTAATTTTGATGTATATTTAAATTCTAAACCCTAATGAGTTGAAATGTTTCAAAACTTGCCCTCAAGTTTTGGAATTTAAAAGTTGATTAAAAGTTTAATTAGGAATGTTAAATTCTAAAACACTAGTATATTTTGCAAAAGTTCAAATCACACCCTTATGGTTTTATTAATTAATTAAGGTGTATAATTAAAAGAAGTTTAACAAATCCATAAAAGTTTAGGTTTACAATTTAATTGAATTAAAAGTATAATTGTTAAATTAGACCACCTAGTATTTTGAAAGTATAAAATACACCCTATACTACATATAACATTAAAAGTCTAACATTATATACATGTATGAGTAAAAGTCAGTCTTACCGTTAGTAGGCCTCATTCACGAAGCTGGTCTATAAGGGGTGTTTAAGGAAATTGCCTATAAAATGGTGATTGAATGGGTATCCACTCTTACCCACCTCACTCTTGACTAGTGGAGGGTCGTTAGCCGAACGGGTAGGATAGGACGAAACATTCCGTTATAAGTATAATGAATTATTAAAGTAACTAAATGTTTTCATAAAATTCCCAATCTTAGTTACTTAGGCAAAAGTGAATTGATGCAATTCCATGAAATTACACTTTGTGCCCTTGCGAAGACGTTAGTGGAGTGTGTGTGGTTTACCGGCACACTAAATGGTTCTAAGCAAAGGTAGCAAAGGGTGACTCAATGTTTATCATAGTTCGGTGGAGTGTGTATCGAATAGGTGACTGTAACATGTGAGGGCACCATGTAACTTTGCATGGTTATTCACACCCGCTTTGTGATACTCGGCATCCCAGTCACAAACAAGAGAGGCATATCGAGATATAAACATGCCATTGAAAGTTCAATGTATCTCAAAGGATCTAGGAGTTTTCATAGATTTAAAACTTAAATTTCTTTTTCGTTTTTCATGGTGGAAATTAGTGAATCATCATTCACTTACCTTCAAATATTCTGCAACTAGATTACGTCATCCCTTTTCTAGGTTGTAGCGTATTGTGTTGGGTCCTAGCCTTGGAATTTCATTTGGGTGATCTACCAAGGACTCAATCTATCAACTAACTTGAATTTCGTTTTCTTCCGTTTTGTAGATGTCAAAGTTCGACAACTATGGTCTTTCGAAATCCCGTGAAACAAGCTTTCCACATGAAGATGATATTCCACGATTCGATCGAGGAACAAGAGATCATGCTTCACTTCCTCCTCCTCCTCCAATTATTCTCCCTAACCCACAAGTTCAAAGGCTTGAAAAGTTCAAGATCACTCAAGCCCTTTTGGCAAGTAAACATAAAGAAGGAAAATCGGTGTGTGCAGACGTCCTAGGGATGAAGTCACACATTAAGAATGTTGGGATCCGTTGTCTGTGAGGAAATCGTTGTTGATTGGGTTCTTCAGTCACTTCCTAACTCATATAGTGAGTTCGTAAGAGAGTACTATATGATGAACTACGACATGACCCTTATGCATCTCACCAATATGCTTATTGCTGCTGAATCATCAATGATTTGGCGCAATAGAAAAGCAAAGTTGATTGGTGAATCTGCCTTCGAGACCTCTATGGATATAGACAATGGAAACGAAAGACATGCTATGATCTAAAAGGTTGATCATAAGAGAAAGGCGATGTCTAAAGTAGTTCCATGTCCTGTTCCAAAAGAGTCGATTTGCTTTTATTACCAACAGAAGGGGCATTGGAGACGAAGCTGCCCAATTTACCTAAGAGATCTAAGAGATGGGAGAGTCAAAATGTATGGCTCTAATTTAGGTAAAATCCATTGACTAACTCTTTTAAGCTTCATTCTAGATTCTGAATACATAATGTGATAAGATTACAATTAATGTTTTGTAGGATCGAAGAAAAGAAAGGAAGCTTAAGGGAATAAGTGAGCAGAATCTAACCGTGAAGGAATGGATTTCGTTCACATTTCTCGAAGATTAGATTCTTGAGCTACTACTTAGAGTTAGAATTAGATTGCTAAGAAAGACGTATTAGCATAAGTTTTTCAATGAGTTGCATTCTAAGGACAAATTTTTCCGCAATAAAATAAATTTTGATTTTAAATTTTATTTATTTATCCTTACAATGGCGTGTTCGAAAAATTGATGTTAAAATGTTTCTATTATTAGCAGTAATGGATTTGGTTCTTATTATGTTATTTATGGAATGTCGAGAATTTACCAAATAGAGAGAGTTTCTCATCGCCCAAGTTTTAATTGGACAGAAATTTGGAATCATGCAACTTGGTTGCACGATGAATGAGAAATTTCATATTTGATAATTAGACTAACTCATTGACAAAGTGTCAAGTGAAGGACTAGGAGATCGAGTATACAAAGTTGTGTGTTGATCAAGTTCACCATAAGAGTAACAAAGATATTCGTCATGATTTACTAAAGGTTTAGTAAATGTGATTATACTTACAAGATTAGGTGTAATTCTGAATTGATTAAAGGGTTTAGATCAATAGCAGAATGAATAAGAAGAATCAAGTAGGCAAAAACATAAAAGTTTCTCCACTCTAAGAAGAAGGGAGAGTAGCTTTTGTGCTTTATGATTGGTCTTAATGATAAGAACCATATCTCAATTGATCCTCTAAGTGAGTCTTAGTACAATGGTATGTTTAAGATGAGGAATCAAGAATTGAAGAAATGGTTAAATCAAGAAGTCAATCATACCTCGTTCCAATTACAAGTCTTAAAATTAAGATTGTGACAATGAGTGAAAAGTATTAAAGGTTTATGACATTCATTAAATGTGGAAAGTTGTGATGTCTTGGATAAGACAAAGACCAACTAGGACCATTTTATGAAGCGTTTTGATTAAAACTATAGTAACTATTGAATATTTGTTTGTCAAGAAATGGTTATTGACAAAAGAATCTTATATGTCAAGGAGTCAGTGGGAGCATTAATGGTCTTGAAAAGTTCCAAGAACAAATCAAATAAACCTTAACGATCATCACTAGTACACGAGTTGAGGTTTACAACCTATCGTGAAGACATTATTTTGTTTCTGTGCCAATCCAATCGAGTTAATTATGCATGTGAGTCCTATGATTTCTCATTTGAATGCATAAAAGGCAAGGACCTTGATCAATGGAAAGTACATTGATAAGAAAAGGTGAGCTACTTAACTACTTGGAAGACATGGTGGGCAGCTGTGCTACCATAAGGCAAGAAATCGAGATTAAGAAAGTTCGATCCATATGAGTTTGAATTTGTCGTAAACTTTGGTTTTAACAAATTCACTTGGATAGGAACACATACACCGCTTAAATCTAAGTGTCATAAGATTTCCTCCTTCATGAAAATGATTGTGAGGAAATGCTTTCACTAAGAGAGATTTAAGAAGATAGTGATTGTAAAATTGCATTCTCGAATTCAATTATGGTTACGGTATCCCTTTCCATAATTTGAATTGTGAGGTTTGGCAATTAGTCTTAAGTGTTTAGACACACATATAAACTATCTAAGGCAAAGGTGTATAAGTTCAAGAGGCCTTCATAAAAGATTATCAAAGCACTAAGTATTAGAAACATGAACTTAAGAAATTCAATTAGCATTGTTTTTCTGAAAGTTAAGATGTTTATGAATATATGTCGAAGCTAGTGGGAGCATAAGTGTTATGTTTTATAATAATCATCATGATAGTGGGAGCATAAAAGTTATGATTGTATAATTATTAAGGAAAGTATTGCAAGTTGGCAATATTAATTATAGAAAATAAGAGTCATTCTTTGCAAAGTTGTAAGGATGGAATAGTTGTTTTGCTATAATTAAGGGAGAGAATATTATGCTTCATTTCAAATCTAAAGGTTTAGGTTGAGAAATGTTAGTAAATTTAGTCAAGGGTACATAGTGTGTTCTTAAAATTTCGATTATGATTACGGCATTCCTCTTCACAATTCGAATTTTGAGAACATAGCAAATAAAACATTATGCGTTGTGTCCCATACGCTTCGGGTATAGGATCGATTGAAAATGCTTTAATGATTGACCATTCTAAAATTTTCCAAATGTCTAGCACATTTAGAGGTAAAAAGGACTAGAATTGGTTTTGACTAAAATAATTAAACAACTATCAAAGGACAATCCAAAGTTCGACGAGGATTGGTCGCTTGTGAGTAGTTGGAAGTATAGTATTGGAAAATATGGAAATGTTTCCGTATTGGATGGAACATATCGACATTATTATGAATAAACAAGATTCTATTAAGAATAAGTTGTCATATGGAAAATATGGAAACGTGTTCATATGGGGAATTGAATATTGAAAACCTATGACTAGATTAGAAACTTTTATGCAAAAGGATGTTCAAAGGAATGTTCTTTGAGTGAGAAACATCATATCTAAGGAATTGTCTTGTAACAATCTTCGATAGAGGACTTTGTAATATCATTGGCAATAGTCTTTGTAACTTTGGTGCAGTGACATTACGAAAGGATTATTGCATAGAATGTTAGAATCTAGCATATTTTATAAGTAACAAGAATTTGATATTCTCACACTTATGAAAAAGGATTTGGAGTTGTGAAATGAGAATGATTGGAAATGTGCTCAATTTGATCTATTTCACAAAGTAAAAACCATAAGAAAACATTGTGTGCATGCTAGGAGCATGGGACAAGTGTTGTAATTCAAGTAAGAAGTTGATTAACTGAAACGACAAATAATGAGTAATCGATATGGTGATAAATAAAAGGAGTTTTATTTATGCTCAAATGGTTGAGGCCATATGGGATTAGTATTATCCTTGTGTTTCACATTTGCATGTTTTGACTTCCAGAATAATTGAGTTTATTAAGAATAATCGAATTATTCAAACAGGCCACAGTCGCTCATATGTTAGAAGTATATATGAATGAAGACCGTCGTGAATTGGTGTGTGGATTGTCTAAAGAGCATTAGGCATAAGCAAATGTTTGCTGCAACGTTCATGAGTGCTTATGAATATGATTTGAGCATTGGATTAAACCCACGCTCACTTGGATCACTCCATGAATTGTATCACGAGTGATTGGTGAGACGATAACATCTCATATTCTTGAAACCGAGATGTGTGAGTTGTATCTTGCGAATCGGTTGCACATTGATAATATATAAACGCACTAGTAACTTGGTGTTATAAAACATATTGTTGTGTGTGATTTGGTTAGTGAGTGCAAGCAAGCATTGTATCAAAGTTTATCCGTTCCTTTTATCCAAAGTAGGATAAAAGCGATATCTTTGGGCCCCTCAATGGTTTAGTAATGACAAACGTAAATGCTCGGTCGGGCTAGGGCTAATTTGATTTGTTCAATTAGTCTGTCGTCATAAATCAGAAATCCAGATATAGTACAAAGAGAATGATTTGAAATCATATCTCATATGATATCTAGAATGGAGGAATATATGATCCCTTATCTAAGGACACGCGTATCTGATAGGATCAGAGTTGACAGCGGCTTTGGAAAGCTACGATTGCAGATCAGGATCTGAAGTCATACGCAGAATAGTTATTAGACTTATCCAAGTGGGAGACTGTTGGATTAGTGTCTAAGTCCATAACTATTTTGGTATGTACTTAACCCGATGGTGCATGGTCCTTTTGGGTTGCCTTCACCAAAGCAACTTGATAGGATGAATTATGAAGAGAAAGGATTAAATATGATTTATTAATATATTATGGGAATAATATATTAAAAGAGAAATCATATCAATTAATTAATATTAGTCAATAATTAATTGGTAATTAGTTTTGTGACTAAAAGAGATTAATTAAACTTAAGGGAATGGAATTGTAATTATAGGATAATTGCAATTTGGGCCATGGATTGCCTTGAATCAAGAGGTGGACGAATTTTATGGGGAAACCCATAAGGAAATCGTCCATGGGCTTGATTAAAGGAGTCTATGGGTTTCTTAGGGCTTAAGCAACCAAATTAGGGTTTCCTTGTTAGATAACCCTAATAGCCTCACTATATATAGAACCCTTAAGGCTCAAAAACGTGGACAAGCAACCTTCTAGGGTTTTCACATGGTTTTGGCAGCCTCCATCCTCTCTCCTCTTCATCCTCTTGCTTATGGTGTTTGTGAACCATTAGAGGAGTGACACTTGTGACTCTAAGCCTTCCAAAGTCAATTCAAGGAGGAATTGGGATTGTTATTGCTACATAACAATCATGGTAATATCATAAACCTAATTATATGTTAATATTGATTTCCATATGCTAGAATTAGGGTTTTTAGTCTTGGATTCAAAGCATGTACAATAAAGAAACCTAGATCCAAGTATTAGGGTTTGTATGAGCTCATAGGATGTCTTATGACCAAAACCCATCAGAAAGGACTCTGGTCCGCAATGCAAATCTGCAGAGGGAACTTGATGAAACCTGAGCTGAAGTTAGAGAACTTCGAGCTCAGCAAGAAAGGTCGGAGAGGCGTATAAGGGACATTGAACGTCTACTGTCGGGATCGAGGACTCATGCAAGCAGCTCTCGTCGCCGATAGAATCTCGTCGACTCATCTTTTGGATATAACCTAGTTTATGTAACACTTTGGTCTAATTTCCTGTCTTTATAAATCTTGGACCTGTTAGGTCTTGATCTAGTCTTAATTATGTCAAAATTTTCCATCTTGGTTGATGTAAGGCCTACCTCTAGGCCATTTTTCCCGAGCTTGTTACATCTGTAATTCCAGTATTATTGACAGATATCTAATCTTATGGAAATTATTATCCAAATGTTGTCATTTTCCGTTAGTCATTCTATTCATTCTGTTGTTGGACTATCGGGAGTTAGTCCATGAGACACATTCAGTAATCATTTATTCTTATCCATGTCGTCATCTTTTAATCGTATAGTTAAAGATGCCGCCATGCAGGAATCCCAGGCGTAATCCAAAAAACGAAACACCGATACCACCACCTCCACCACCGCCTATACCTGTTCAACCACCTAATCCTTTGGATGCCAACATGTTCCAGGCAGCTTTCACAGCAGCAGTTGCAGCTGCTGTGTCAGCAATCAACGCTCCTGTCCCTAGTGGGTCAGGAACAGGTGCACCTCCCTCGAACCACGGCGAAAGCCATGGACACCCTCGGGAATGGACTTACAAGGATTTCACGAATGCCAAACCCCACAGCTTCAATGGAACTGGGGGTGTTATGGTGTTAAGGCAGTGGATCGAGAAGATGGAATTTGTCTTCGAGATCTGCGGATGCCAAGAAGGCAACAAGGTCATGTTCACAACTTGTACCTTCTCTGACAGAGCATTAACATGGTGGAACGGCCATGTTAAGTATCTGACTTTGGTGGTGGCATATTCCATCAGCTGGGAAAAGTTGAAAGAGTACTGCCCTCGTGCCAAAGTACAAAAACTCGAGCAGGAGTTCTGGGGTCTGCAAATGGTTGGATCTGACATCACGACCTACACTAACAGGTTCTTTGATCTGGCGAACTTATGCCCTGACATGGTTGCTCTCGAGAGCAAGAAGATAGAGAGGTATATCTGGGGACTGTCGCCCCAGATCCAGTCAAGTGTGATCGCTTCCAGGTCTATTACCTTCGATAGTGCCAAGGTACTGGCACAATCTCTCATCGATCACCGGAAACCTCAGAACCCAACAATCCCTACACCCGTACCACAAAAGTCCAACCCCAACCACAACAGGAAGGGGTGGAATAAAAGGAAAAGAGGGGCTTCTCAAGGAACCTCCAATAAACAACAACTTGTGGCAATCAATGCTGCCACAGTGACCCATGTTGTCCCTGCGAAACCCTTACCAGCAAAAACATATGCTGGAACTCTCCCGAAGTGCACCAAGTGCAACTTCCACCACCGTGGGCCTTGCAGGGAGATGCAATGCACCAACTGCAACAGGAAGGGGCACACCGCCCATTTCTGCCAAACTCCAACAGCTCAGGCCGCCCAGATTCCTAACGCCGGTATGGGCCAAACTTGCTACGGATGTGGCGAGGTGGGCCATTACAAGAGGAACTGCCCTAAAGCGGGGATGGCGGGCGGAGTAGGAAGAGTTATGGCCCTAGGCCACGAGGAAGCGGTAGCTGATCCCACGATAGTTACTAGTACGTTTCTCCTTGATAACTCATATGCTTGCATACTTTTCGATAGTGGAGCAGAGAAAAGTTTCGTAAGTCACAAATTTGAACCCCTGCTTAAACAAAAACCCTGCGCTTTAGATAATCCATTCACGGTAGAAATGGCTAACGGGAAAATGGAGAGTACTAACTACATATACGTAGGTTGTACTTTAACTTTAGATAGCCATACTTTCAAGATAGATCTCATGCCAGTCCAAATTAAATGTTTCGACGTTATCATCGGCATGGATTCGTTGAGTCTTCTTCGCGCCGACATCATGTGCTTTGAAAAAGCAGTTCGTCTTAACCTTCCTAACAACGAAACCTTAATTATCTATGGCGACAAACCTAGTACGAGCCTTTGCATCATTTCGTGCATTCAAGCCCAAAAGTGCTTGCGAAAGGAATATCATGCATTCCTAGAACACGTCGTCAATATCAGTCAAGATCTGAAAGACATCCAGAACATCCCAAAAGTACGCGACTTTCCCGACATATTCCCAGAAGAACTTCCCGGTTTACCACCGCAACGCCAAGTCGAGTTCAGAATCGACTTAGTGCCAGGAGCTACCCCAGTAGCCAAATCTCCTTATCGTCTGGCACCGGCCGAGATGCAGGAACTTTCCAGTCAACTTAACGAACTTCTCAAGAAAGGATTCATTCGACCAAGCTTCTCACCCTGGGGAGCACCGGTCTTGTTCGTCAAGAAGAAAGATGGATCATTTCGCATGTGCATCGACTATAGAGAACTCATCAAACTTACCATTAAAAATCGTTATCCCTTGCCCAGCATTGCCGATTTATTTGATCAACTTCAAGGAGCCAACTACTTCTCGAAGATAGATCTGCGATCCGGATATCACCAACTACGAGTGGTAGAGGAGGATGTTCCCAAGACAGCCTTCCGAACTCGTTATGGGCACTACGAGTTTGTAGTGATGCCGTTCGGATTAACTAACGTGCCCGCCGTATTCATGGATCTGATGAATAGGGTGTGTCTTCCTTACGTGGATCGGTTCGTCATCGTCTTCATTGATGACATACTCATCTACTCTCGAAGTAAGGAGGAACATAGTCAACATCTCTGGAAAATCTTAGAAACATTGCGATCGGAGAAGCTCTACGCAAAGTTCTCAAAGTGCGAATTTTGGATTCGGCGAGTTGAATTTTTGGGCCATGTTGTTAGCGAAGAGGGAATACACGTGGACCCCTCCAAGATCAAAGCCATTGAGAACTGGTCAGCACCGAAGACACCTACCGAAATTCGTCAATTTCTAGGTCTCGCTGGCTACTATCGCAGGTTCATTCAGAACTTCTCCAGCATAGCGAAACCTCTTACAACCCTGACCCAGAAAGGTGTGGCCTTTGACTGGGAAGAGAAACAGGAAAGAGCGTTCCAAACGCTCAAACGAGCTTTGTGCACCGCCCCGATACTATCCCTCCCCGAAGGGACAGAAGACTTCATTGTCTATTGCGATGCATCCAATCAAGGACTCGGATGTGTTCTGATGCAGCGAGGTAAAGTCATCACCTATGCCTCGAGACAACTGAAGACACATGATGTTAACTACACAACCCACAATCTTGAACTAGGAGCAGTTGTGTTTGCTCTAAAGATCTGGCGACATTACCTATATGGTACAAAAAGCATGATCTTTACAGACCATAAGAGTCTACAACACATTTTCGACCAGAAAGAGCTCAACATGAGGCAGCGACGGTGGGTCGAGCTACTCAGTGATTACGAATGCGAAATTCGTTATCATCCGGGTAAAGCCAATGCTGTAGCCGACGCCCTAAGTCGGAAAGAATATACTGGTCGTAGAGTTAAATCTTTGACTCTAACTATCCATTCACACTTGTCCATGCAAATAAAGGAGGCTCAGCTCGACACTTTGAAACCTGACAACGTGGCTGGTAAATCCCTTAAAGGGATGGATAAGAACTTAGAAGCCAAGGGTGGCGGATCCTTATACCTCATGGATCAGATCTGGACACCGAAACACGGTGGCTTCAGAGACTTGGTCATGACCGAGGCTCACAACACTCGTTATTCCGTCCACCCGGGTTCAGATAAGATGTATCTGGATCTTAAAAAGTTATACTGGTGGCCTAACATGAAAGCAGATATTGCTACCTTCGTGAGTAAAAGTCTTACTTGCGCAAAGGTCAAGGTCGAATACCAGAAACCCTCCGGCCTCCTACAGCAACCGGAGATACCATAATGGAAGTGGGAGTGGATCACTATGGATTTCATAACCAAGTTACCCAAGACGACGGGTGGACTTGATTCCATATGGGTCATCGTCGATAGATTGACCAAGTCTGCACACTTCCTACCGATCAAAGAAACAGACAAGATGGAGAAACTTACCCGAACTTACATTACGGAGATTGTAAGGCTGCACGATGTTCCTTTATCTATCATCTCGGACAGAGATAATAGATTCACTTCAAGGTTCTGGCAGTCATTACAAAATTCCCTAGGAACTAGGCTGGACATGAGTACAACCTACCATCCACAGACCGACGGGCAAAGTGAGAGAACTATCCAAACCTTGGAAGATATGTTACATGCCTGTGTGATTGACTTTGGAAAGGCTTGGGATACCCATTTACCCCTTGTCGAATTTTCCTACAACAACAGTTATCACACGAGCATAAAGGCAGCTCCATTCGAGGCCCTCTATGGCCGAAAGTGCAGATCCCCTCTGTGCTGGGCTGAAGTGGGTGATACCCAGTTAGCTAAGGGACGAGTTCCCGAAAGCACTCTCACGGGTCCGGAGATCATTCGGGAAATGACAGAGAAAATCATTCAGATTCGTGAACGATTGAAAGCCTCTAGAGACCGACAGAAAAGCTACGCTGACAAGCGTAGGAAACCATCCGAATTCTAGGTGGGCGACCAAGTCCTACTAAAGGTCTCACCCTGGAAGGGCTTGATACACTTTGGAAAGCGTGGGAAGCTCAATCCAAGATACATAGGGCCTTTCTAGATTCTTGCGAGAATTGGCCCTGTAGCTTACAAACTCAATCTACCGCACGAACTCAGTAACGTACATCCTACCTTCCACGTCTTGATCTTCAAAAAGTGTATGTTCGACGAGACTCTTGTTATTCCACTCGACGAGATCGAGATCAATGAGAGCCTCAAATTCGTGGAGGAACCAGTAGAGATCATGGACCGAGAGGTCAAGCAAACAAAGCAGAGTCGTATCGCGATAGTGAAGGTTCGCTGGAACGCAAAGCGTGGACCTGAATTCACTTGGGAACGAGAGGATCAGATGAAACATAAATACCCTCATCTTTTCGCTTAGTTATTTGTAACTTCTTAATTGCTTAAATTCTAATTTCAGGACGAAATTCCTTCTAACGGGGGGATGATGTGACAACCCGAAATTTCCATTCTGTACAAACTATATCACTTCAATAGAAGTTATAGCAATCACAGTTAATTTTCAGACTTTTCGTGTAAGTTTGAGTAATTCAGGGTTTACACTTCAGGAAATATCAGGAGAGTGGGTGCACTATGGTTTTGTGCAACACTGTTATTCCAACACTCTATTATATTAGAGATCATTTCAGGAATAATAATATTTTCTGCCAAAGTATCTCGGAACTATAAATAGATTTCTGAACCAAATTCATTCATTATTCACATTTCCAATTAGAGAAAAGCCATTTTCTCTCTCATGGATCTTGGGGTTTTTATACCAAAACATGAGTAACTCTTTCTAGTAGTGTTAGAAAGCTTATTATGTGCTTATAACATGATTTAGATGGCTAAATCATTAGATCTAGGAGTTTACTCCCCAAGGTGTTCTTGGGCGGTAAACTCCCGAAACCGAGCCTAGATTGTTCCTTGTATTATGCTACTACCCTAGACTCATTTGTATGTGTATTTAGGACAAGAAAACAATCAAGAAACACAAACACATGGGAGTTCACGGCCCAAGAGTAATCTTAGGCCGTAAACACCATTAAAATGGACAAAAGGGTGTTTTTAAGACACCTAAAGCCCTAGACCTTTACATGGAATTGTTTCCCACTTAATTGAAGGACAAAACCACACCATAAACACCTCTTGAAGTGAGTTTACGGCCTTGGTAATGCTCCTAGGACGTAAACACCAAACAAGGGCACCAAAGTGTGCCTAGGTTCCTCATTAGCTTTAAACAAACGCCTAGAAATTATCCCACTTATGCATGAGGCTTGAAAACAACAAAAACAACACCCCAAGGGAGTTTACAACCATAAAGTCCAAGGGAAATGGCCTTGAGGCCGTAAATTCCTAGATGGAGTGTTTCTATGCCTTAAACCCTTTCAAGAATTGAACCACCAAGTTGGAATAATTCTAGGAATCATTTGGGACTTCAAAACACACCATACACCCATGGTTGGGAGTTTACGGCCGTAAACTCAAGAGTTTACAACCGTAAACTCCATGTGTGATGGTATATGGGGAGTAAACTCATATATGGGGTCCTATGGAACCCTAAACTCAAGTGCCTTGTCCCACATTAGCTTAGATGCTATCCTTAGGGCCTAAAACACTTATATAAAGTGTTTATTATGTCTAGGATGTCTTAACATTATCAATTAGTGATTTAAGACTAATTGAATGCATATATGTGTGATTATATGTTCATTAGGATCGTAGTGTGTGTAAAAGTCCTCGCTTGACACCTAGCAATCCTATACCGTCCAGTTCATCCCAATCACCAACTACAGGTGAGTTCATACCCCTAATTAATGTTTTAAATGATTTTAAATGCTTTATAAGGGGGGAAATACAAGTAGAAACAAACATGTTATTAAATCATTGATATGTATTTTATAACTGTGTTTGTCATTTAACAGATTTCACATACTACAAAATGTGATGCATGAAATGGTTTTAAATCTTAAAAATACGTTGTTATCAAATGTTTTACATTTGAAATGTTTATTAAAATGACATCAAGTCATTGTTAATTATTGTTCAAAAACCCATAAGATGTCTTACAAAACCATTTTTACATTCTTGAACTAAACTATGCATGTACACTTATATTATATTACATATATACATATATATATATATATATATATATATATATATATATATATATATATATATATATGTATTGATGTTATAGTTTACATCTTTCATTTAGTTTTCCACACCCTTGAGTAATAAGAGTTTATAAACTTACTTGAGCAACCAATTACCTTTCAGTAAATTATCATAGGGATAATTTGAAGATATCAAACATTATTCGTATTACAAGGAATCACACAAGAGTCATTTCATTCATGAGTCCACACCAGTACATTACCTGATACATGATTACATTTACATATACTTACCTGATACATGAACACACTTACATGAATACCATACATGAACACTGTTACATAGATATATTATCCTGTATTCACTTACCTGGATAATTGTACCTAGAGTTATTAGGAAGATTTATTCGTACCTTCTGTGTAAATTTTCTTACCTATCCCTGTTCAATGGGATGTCTATACGGGACTAACTATTCCGGAATCCAGTTGTTAGCAACACTGGGTGATGAACATCTACGGATGTCTAAGGTTGTTTCTGATATTAGGAGTCAGTTATGGAACTAACCATTCCTCCATCTCCTGTTGCAACAGAGGTTGAGATGAAACTCTTCGGATGATCATTAGGTTAACGCTGTTAAGGGACTAACCCTCCCTTCCAACCTGCTGCTGCTACAGAGGGTGAGGGGACAAATCTTCGGATGTTCATAGGGTA
Source organism: Lactuca serriola (assembly GCF_051521515.1). Lineage (NCBI taxonomy): Eukaryota > Viridiplantae > Streptophyta > Magnoliopsida > Asterales > Asteraceae > Lactuca > Lactuca serriola. Next base: position 337,225,729 of record NC_136415.1, on the reverse strand, counting down.
TACGTATCGCCTTGGCGATGTAGTGATAATCCTGGTCACCTAGGGATAACACTTACAAGATTAGGCTTTTTCATGTTTACTTTATTTTATGATATACTCACATAAGCGATGAGTTAGACTAATTACTGTTTGTAGTAGTCAAAAAGAAGGAAAAACTATCATTTTACTAACAAAACATTCGGGTCTTGGTAGAAGACTACATATTCATAACAAAACATTCGGGTCCTGGTAGAAGACTACATATTCATAACAAAACATTCGAGTCTTGGTAGAAGACTAAATATTCATAACAAAACATTCGGGTCTTGGTAGAAGACTACATCTCAAACTGATAGAAAATAAGGGATTTTCTAGGGTTTTTCATACTTACATCAACATTTTCATTTAAAAGTTTACATGACTTTTAAAACCGCTTTTAGTAAGCAAGGCAATGACACTTATATACTTATGAATTCACCAGCTTTAAAGTTGATACTCTCTTTCAAAATAACTTGTATTCTCAGGTCAACAGTAGACAGGTATGATGGCCAGGTTTTGAGAAGACGGAGCAGACAAGTCTCATCTTTTATTTTGATTGTATATTTTTGGTGTCTTACTACAATGAAAGAACACACATGTATTAAAACTTTACTTATAATGCAATGGATGATGTTGTTGCTTGTTTATTATATTACACTGTTGTGATACTGTACATGACGTCCTCCACCCCTGAACGTTTCCGCCATTCGTGGTTTTGGGTGTGACATAGCGTTCCACGCTTTACGAAGCGTGTTAAGCCATTCCCAAAGTGAGACTTCCTAAAGAATTTGGTCTCTCACTTGGAATTCCAAAGGTTCCTTCTCTCGCTTAACTTCCCAGTCAAGGGCCACCCCTTGCTGGGTCAAAGTCAAAAAGGGTTTCTGTAATTTGTGAGGAGTTTTAAATGGACTACGATAGTAGGTCTGCACGACCTAGAATTTGGCGAATTTCTGTCGGCGGCTCTGGTGTTGACAAATTCTCAATAGTTTTGACAAATTGAAAGAGTACTCAAAAATTCCCACATCACTAACAGTGTGTCTTAGGAATCTGACTCTCCAATTTCAAAACTCGTGTTTAGAGAACTTCGCGAAAGTTCCCCTGAAGATAATGTTTCTATGGGTTCTTTCTTACTACGATGGCAGATAAGTAAGTCATTATAAGGAGAATGATGAACTGATCAGCTCATGAATACTATGGGCGTATTGGTCCTATCCGAGGGGTATCACTACGGACTCGAAGTGTCCGCATCGAGTTCCAAGGGTAGTCTTCAGGACATCCTTCCCTAACACTCGAACTGGTGATATTCAGATTTCAGGTCCATTTATGAAAGTAATTTTTTCCGTGCGTTTGCTCAATCAACTCATCTATGCGAGGCAGAGATAACGATTTCTAAAGGAAATCTTAACGGAGCCCCCGATCGTCGAGGTACATATGATGCAATCCCTCAACTTCTGGAAGAATAAGACCGGAGCTCTCAAGGGGTGAGAAGCCTGGTCTTCTAATTCTATTGTTGAGTAGTTCGATGTGTTGTTCGGGCTGTTCTTGTATCTCCGTAGGTGTTTAGACTGTGTGGCGATCTAGTTATAAGATTCATACTAGGTTCTAAGTTTGTTCACATGCCTATGCAATTACTCGAAGTCTTGGGCAGTCTCCGTCCTGAAGTTCATTTAAGAATTCACACATGGTTCAACGATCACAATCTCGTGCATACGAGTCATATATAATTAAGATTGAAAAGGTAGTCGAATAACTGATTTTTCCTTAAGCTGACATCCAATCGAGGGAAAAGAAGTTAAAGTGGAATCATCAATTCTAAACCTGTAGAACATCGATTATATATCACTCTCATGTATACGTTCTTCAGTGATAGATCAATCGTATGAATCTTTAGATTGAACTTGACGTACTGTACGAGTGATACTGCGGGGATTCCTTTGGAAAGGAAAATAACTATAAGGTACTCCATGCATGAGTACTTCGGTGTCCTGATATGACGGCTTCGCAAAAAGAAGTTTCATGAGAAAGAGATGTACTTATGAAGCTGGTATTTGCGAGGATCGAATTTACTCGAGTCGTATGATAAAGTCAGAATTATATGGAAACTAAAGACATTAGATTTGAACATAAGGCGTTACAGACAAAACACAATAGTGCAACTTTTAACTGGGTTACAATACCTTTAGAGTAACTATAGGGATATTGCTGCGACCAATGTATACTACAAAAGACAAGTATACGCCGCACGATAGTCCCTTAACTGACAGGATCTCGCAAAAGATAAGACTCGAGTTGCACTAGTTTTGGATAGTTTATAAGTCCGTTACAACGAAACGCCTTAATTACATTAACATGGATCCGGAGTAGTCTCTCTTGCGGTGGTGGTCGGTAGCATACTTCCGTTTGTGCCAGCATTTGCTGCCTCAGGGCAGTTCCTTCTGTAGTGACCTACCTTGCCACAATCGTAGCAAGGCTGGTTTACACTGGTGCTGGGCACTTGGTTGTTCAACCTTGTTAGGCTCTTGGAGTAACGCTTGGTGTGCCCTTTTCTGTTGCATTTTGAGCACTGCATCTCCCTACAAGGTCCATGGTGGTGATAACTGCATTGGATGCATTTTGGGAGATTTCCAACATATTGTCTGGCTGGTTTAGGGACAACCGGGATACCCGAAGGGATGGTAGTGGGAGGTACCGATGTCGTGGCTGTGAAGGTTGTTACTGGTGGTTGTTTCCTGTTCGCCCTTCGAAGAGATTTGTCCTTAGATTTAGCCCAAGACTTCCGTTTGTTACACTTGGTCTTGCGACTCGGGGTGTCATGATAGTTTGCTCTTAGTTGAGGTACTTGATTGTTACTCGGATTGGAATCGTTGTTAACAATCTGGCTAAAATTTGCGTTGTTAGCGTTAAGGTGGGTCAGAATAGCTGACATGGCAGCCGAGACTGCAGCTTGGAAGGTAGCTGCATCAATCTGAAGAGTTGGTGTTTGGTTGAGGGGTTGATTGTTTTTCTTTGGCGACATGATTCTGTTACACGGAAAGAAAATGAATTTGTGAGCGAGAATGGTTGAACTTAGACGTAGTTCGATCGCTCATGTAAAGAATAGAAGTATGTTCTCTAAGGTTCGACCTACATCCCTATGATGCAGCCTTAGTACGGAATGGAAGTATGTTCACGAAGGTTTGACCTACATCCCTGTGATGCAGTCCTAGTAAAGATCGGAAGTAAGTTCGTACAATGATCTCAAGGTGTTTGTTGTTCTAGCCGAGGTATTGTTGGTTGGTGAATAACATTATCCAACCATTAAAAGAGACTTGGAGATGTCTCCGGAGTCAAATTGCTATAGTCCATTGACTTGACTAGAGCATGTTTCAAATAGACTCTAATGAAAGTATGATAAGAGTATTTGAATAAAGAATGACACAGAAGTTAGCCGACTGTCAATATCTTTGATATTCATGACGTACAATTTCAGGAAAAATGACCTTGTAGAAAGGTCTTACATCATATCCAGAGAAGATAGTTCTTGACAGCATAAAGACCTAACCAAAAGTACTTACAGTATAAGATAGTTTCATAGAAAATGCCACATCGGGCATAGACAGAAACATGATTCCTTTCTAACAAGGAATATAAAGTAAAGCATCTACTACTAGTGACGGTCATCCCTCTGGTGAACCCTCAGTTCAGCCAGTTGGCGTTCCACATCAAGTAGGTGTCTTTTGTACACCCTATGGCGTACTCGAAGTTCTATGACTTTGGCTCGTGATTCAGCCAATGCTTGTAGCAAGGCTTCATGGTTTCTCTCAGATCTCTCACGAGCATCTTCTAGACGAATGGTGCGGAGTGTATGCATTCTCGCATCGGCGAAAACTTCAGTGATCTGACGTAGGGCTATCCTGCCTTGAATCTCATTTCGGGCCACTCTGTGGACCAAGATTGGCAAGATTCTGTCTGCTGAGCCCCCATTGCTCAAGTCATAGAAGTTTCAGTCACCATTAAATGGCATGGGCTGATCTTTTCCTTGGCTCCATGTTTCCAAACATTCCACCCACTAAGGCGTCGGGCCATGAAAAGTCGGACGAGCATTAGGAATTGGAAAGGGAGATGCCTGGGGTAGGTTCTCAACCTTGAGTTCGGAGTTAGCACCGTCCGAGAGGTCTTCTCCATGGTGATCATTCAAAAGGATAGAATGATCATTCTCCGGTTCTTCTTCAAACCATCCAGTAATTACCTCGTTCGGAAGGTACAAGTTGTCGTGGGGATGGAGTCCAGCCATGTTATCTACGCGAGAATTTGGGTAAGGAAATAATTATTAGACGAACTATCTATATAATTATTAGAAAATCTTCATTAGTTATATAGCTATTCGTAAAGTGCATACTAGTTATATGTAATAAACACATGATAGGCCTTCGAATAAGTGACCTTAACTCCAAATTCACAAGGAATAGGGGTAAAGCAAAAATTTCACCGATTCTAAGTCTATAACATCCTAGTTACATATAGCCTTAGTGTATCCACTTAGCAACTATCAACATAGTAATGAAGACCCTTTTTAGTTTTCAAATAAGTAATTATAGTAACACAAAACACCTCTATGGTATTTTAGACTTAGGTTCTGTTATAATGTTCTCATTGTGGTAATGTTGGTAAGTTTTTAGACTTGTTGCCATATCACAACCATTCTTGGGCATATGCTAATCACTCCTTGGACCAGCATAGTTGATCAGGCTATGCTACTCCCAAGACTGACCATACATCCCCAGGCTTACTTGTGATATTCAACAATCGTAATACTTTTGTTCTTGTCGTTGTGATATAGATTTTAGTATGAATGCAGGCATGTATACTTTGTTAAATATTTTATTATTTAAAAGTATAAACTCTTAGACAGAGTGTTTTAATCCCAATGTATTTGTAGTTAGTATATATTTTATGGATTGATATACTATATTCACTATAAACAATGCTCTGATACCAATCTGTCACACCCCAAAACCAAGAACGGCGGAAATGTTTCGGGGTGGAGGACGTCATGTGAAGTATCATAATAGTGTAAAGTAGTAAACAAGCAACAACATCATCCATTGCACTAAAAGTAAAGTTTTAATACATGTGTGTTCTTTCATAATGTACAACAATAAAATGAATAATCAAAATAAGACGAGTCTTGTCTGTGCTCCTTCTTCTCAAAACCTGGCCATTGTACCTATCTAACTGGTGACCTGAGAATACAAGTTATTTTCAAAGCGAGTATCAGCCTAAAGCTGGTGAATTCATGAGTATTTAAGTGTCAGTGTCTTGTTTTGGAAAGCTGTTATGAATGCCATGTAAATATTTAAATGAAACAGTTGATATAAGTATGAAAAACCCTAGAAAATCCCATATTTCCTACTAGTATGAAATGTAGTCTTCTACCAGGACCCGGATGTTTTGTTATGACAATGTAGTCTTCTACCAAGACCCGAATGTTTTTCTATGATAATGATAGTTTTTCATTCTTTTTTACTATTACAAACAGTAATTAGTCTAACTCATCGTTTATGTGAATGTATCAAAAAATAAAGTATATAGGAAAAATAAAATCATGTAAGTGTTGTCCTTTTTAATTACGATTAACACGACATCGCGATTTCTGAAATGTATAACCTTTGAACATTCGTGGATTGTTCAATTGTCCTCTGTAGCTACAGGGGGGAGGATGGGTTAGTCCCGTAAATGATTTCCTAATATAAGTATTAACCGTAGGCATCCGTAGATGTTCATCAACCTTTGTGGCGAGCATTAGGCCCAAGGAATGGTTAGTCCCGTAAAGGTACTCTTAATATAAGTAACAACCGTAGGCATCCGTAGACGTTCATCAACCACTGGTGCTAACAGATGGGCTTCAGAATGGTTAGTCCTGTCTAGATATCCCGTTGAACTGGGATAGTCAGGACAATTTACACAGAAGGTACTAATAAATCATCCTAATGAATCGATGTACAAGTATCCATGTAAATGTATACATGAAAACGTATCTACGTAAAGGTACTCATGTAATGTATTCATGTAAGGTACTCATGTAATGTATTCATGTAAGGTACTCATGTAATTTATTCATGTAAGGTACTCATGTAATGTATTCATGTAAGGTACTCATGTAATGTATTGATGTAAGGTACTCATGTAATGTATTCATGTAAGGTACTCATGTAGTGTATTGTGTAGACTCATGAATGAACTGACTCTGATGTAATTCCTTGTAATAGGAATAATGTTATGTATCTCCTAACTATCCCTATAATAGTTAACTAGAAGGTAATTAATTGTCCAAACAGGTTTATACACCGTTGCTACACAAGAGTGTGGGAAACTGAATGAAGGATGAAAACTATAACATCAACACCTACAAAAGAACATAAGTGTATAGATATAGTTTTGTTTAAGAAGGTAAAAATGGTTTTGTAAGACATCTAAGAGTTTTGAACAATAACTAACAATGACTTGATGTCATTTTAATAAACATTTCAAACGTAATACTTTTTCTATCAAGGTATTTTTAAGATATAAAGCCATTTCATGCATCACATTTTGTACTATATGAAATCTACTGAATGAAAAACAGTTATAAATACATATGATTGACTTAATAACATGTTGTTTTCTACCTGTATTCCCCCTCATTAAAGCATTTAAAATCATTTAAAACATTGATTAAGGGGTATGAACTCACCTGTTGTGGGTGATACGGATGAACTGAAGAGGTAGGATTATTAGGTGTCAAGTGAAGTTTTGAACACACTCTATGATCCTAGTTAACATATAATATCACATATGTAACAAATTAGTCTATAAAAAATTAATAAACAAGTCAACACACCCTAGGACATGCTAAATACCTTTATCAATTGTTATTATTGCATCTAAGTGTTTGTAGGGGAAGCTATTGTGTGTAGGGCTCAAGGAAAACTCTACCATGAAGTTCACGGCCCTAATGACACTACCATAGGCGTTTATGGTCGTAAACTCATGATTTTATGACCGGAAGCTCACACTTATATGTCCATTTTGTGTTTGATGCTCTACAAGACCCTAAGAAGCATTTCTACTTAATGGCTTGGTCTATGGAAGAGTTTAGGGCATTATATAAGTCCTTTTAGGAGTTTACGGCCACAAATTCCATGGAGATTACGGCCGTAATCTCCCTTGGATGGGTGTTTTTGGTGTTTTTGATCGGTTTTGGCCATAAGAACATCCTATAATAAGGAGAGAGGAGGCTGCCCAAAACATGTGAAAACCCTAGAGAATAAGTTCACCACGTTTTTTGGGGCTTAAGGGTCCTTTAAATAGTGAGTCTATTAGGGTTATCTAACAAGAAAACCCTAATTTGGATGCTTAGGCCCTAAGCAACCCATGGGCTCCTTCCTTAAAGGCCTAGGACGATTTCTAATGGTTTCCCCCATAGAATTCGTCCACTCCTCTAATATGGAGTCCATTAGCCCAATATTCAACTATCACAAAATTGACAGTTCTAGTCCCTTAAGTTTAATTAATGTCTTTTAGCCACAAACTTAATTCTTATTAATTTTTGACTAATATTAATTAAACAATACGATTTTTCTGTTAATATATTATTCTCATAATATATTAATAAATCATAATTAATCCTTTCTCTCCATAATTCATCCTATCAAGTTGCTTTGGTGACGGCAAGCCAAAAGGATCATGCACCATCGGGAGCGTTGATTGCTGACACAGCAGCTGTGTCCATTCCCGAGGGTGTCCATGGCTTTCGCCGTGGTTCGAGGGAGGTGCACCTGTTCCTGACCCACTAGGGACAGGAGCGTTGATTGCTGACACAGCAGCTGCAACTGCTGCTGTGAAAGCTGCCTGGAACATGTTGGCATCCAAAGGATTAGGTGGTTGAACAGGTATAGGCGGTGGTGGAGGTGGTGGTATTGGTGTTTCGTTTTTTGGATTACGCCTGGGATTCCTGCATGGCGGCATCTTTAACTATACGATTAAAAGATGACGACATGGATAAGAATAAATGATTACTGAATGTGTCTCATGGACTAACTCCCGATAGTCCAACAACAGAATGAATAGAATGACTAACGGAAAATGACAACATTTGGATAATAATTTCCATAAGATTAGATATCTGTCAATAATACTGGAATTACAGATGTAACAAGCTCGGGAAAAATGGCCTAGAGGTAGGCCTTACATCAACCAAGATGGAAAATTTTGACATAATTAAGACTAGATCAAGACCTAACAGGTCCAAGATTTATAAAGACAGGAAATTAGACCAAAGTGTTACATAAACTAGGTTATATCCAAAAGATGAGTCGACGAGATTCTATCGGCGACGAGAGCTGCTTGCATGAGTCCTCGATCCCGACAGTAGACGTTCAATGTCCCTTATACGCCTCTCCGACCTTTCTTACTGAGCTCGAAGTTCTCTAACTTCAGCTCAGGTTTCATCAAGTTCCCTCTGCAGATTTGCATTGCGGACCAGAGTCCTTTCTGATGGGTTTTGGTCATAAGACATCCTATGAGCTCATACAAACCCTAATACTTGGATCTAGGTTTCTTTATTGTACATGCTTTGAATCCAAGACTAAAAACCCTAATTCTAGCATATGGAAATCAATATTAACATATAATTAGGTTTATGATATTACCATGATTGTTATGTAGCAATAACAATCCCAATTCCTCCTTGAATTGACTTTGGAAGGCTTAGAGTCACAAGTGTCACTCCTCTAATGGTTCACAAACACCATAAGCAAGAGGATGAAGAGGAGAGAGGATGGAGGCTGCCAAAACCATGTGAAAACCCTAGAAGGTTGCTTGTCCACGTTTTTGAGCCTTAAGGGTTCTATATATAGTGAGGCTATTAGGGTTATCTAACAAGGAAACCCTAATTTGGTTGCTTAAGCCCTAAGAAACCCATAGACTCCTTTAATCAAGCCCATGGACGATTTCCTTATGGGTTTCCCCATAGAATTCGTCCACCTCTTGATTCAAGGCAATCCATGGCCCAAATTGCAATTATCCTATAATTACAATTCCATTCCCTTAAGTTTAATTAATCTCTTTTAGTCACAAAACTAATTACCAATTAATTATTGACTAATATTAATTAATCGATATGATTTCTCTTTTAATATATTATTCCCATAATATATTAATAAATCATATTTAATCCTTTCTCTTCATAATTCATCCTATCAAGTTGCTTTGGTGAAGGCAACCCAAAAGGACCATGCACCATCGGGTTAAGTACATACCAAAATAGTTATGGACTTAGAAACTAATCCAACAGTCTCCCACTTGGATAAGTCTAATAACTATTCTGCTTATGACTTCAGATCCTGATCTACAATCGTAGCTTTCCAAAGCCGTTGTCAACTCTGATCTTATCAGATACGCGTGTCCTTTAGATAAGGGATCATATATTCCTCCATTCTAGATATCTTATAGATATGAGACATGAACTTAATCATTCCCTCTATACTATTTCCCGACATCCGTTTTATGATGACTGACAACAGACTACAATTGAACACATCAATTTAGTCCCGGCTTGGCCAAGCGCTTAGGTGCCATCACTAAATCATCGAGGGGCCCAAAGATATCGCTTTTATCCTACTTTGGATAAAAGGAACGGATAAACTTTGATTCAATGCTTGCTTGCACTCACTTACCGAATTACACACAACAATATGTTTTATAACACCAAGTTACTAGCGCGTTTACATATTATCAATGTGCAACCGACTTGCAAGATACAACTCACACATCTCGGTTTCAAGAATATAAGATGTTATCGTCTCAGTAATCACTCGTGATAAAAAATCTATGAAGTGATCAAAGTGAGCGTGGGTTTAATCCAATGCTCGAATCATATTCATAAGCACTCATGAACGTTGTGGCAAACAATTGCTTATGTCTAATACACTTTAGACAATCCACACACCAATTCACGACATTCTTCATTCATACTTACTTCCAACATATGAACGACTGTGGTCCGTTCAAATAATTTGACTGTTCTAAACCAATTAAATCATTCAGGAAGTCAAAACATGCAAAGTGAAACACAAGAATAATACTAATCACATATGGCCCCAAACTTTTGAGTATAAATAAAACATCTCTTATTTATCACCATATCGATTACTCATTATTTGTTGTTTCAGGTAATCAACTTCTTACTTGAATTATTACTACACTTGTCCCATGCTCTTAGCATGCACACAATGTTTACCTACGATTCTTACTTTGTGAAATAGATCAAGTGAACATTTTATGTTAGCTTCTAACATTTTATGCAATGATCCTTTTTTGTAATGTCACTGCACTAAGGTCACAATGACTATTGCCAGTGAATTACAAAGCTCTCTATTGGAAATTGTTACAAGACAATTGTGACATCCCCAAAATCACGGACAGAAAAGACCGATTTGTTTATGCTTTGTTTAAAAATCAGAGTAACATTTTTAAATGAAAGTGTTGTGGAATTTGTATCCAATACAAAATATGATAAAATTTTATCAAAAGCATTTCCATAGAAATGTATTTCATTAAAAGACTCGGGATGTCATGTTCGTACAGATCAAAAGCATAAACAGTACAATATAAGCCTTACTACATTATTTCATATCTACAGGCCTATATCCGTAATCCCTCGTCCAAACATCATATCTATGCTCAAGCGCCACTACCTGTAATACATAAAACTGAGTGGGTCAGGCTTGGGAGCCTGGTGAGCACATAGGGTTTTCAACCCACAATAAATAAGTTTATTAATTTCATCGATCAACAATAACCCGATTACCCGTTCCCGTTATCCTCACTTTACGTCCCTAAACACCTATCATAAGGGACCTAGACTAAGGATCATCATCGGGACGGACACTACTGCTAAGGGGATTCCGCAGCAATAAATGTCCTAAAGGCAACCATGTGGGGGATGGAGTACACCGGTGAACACATCTTTCACAAACACCTACAGGTTGCGAGCCTGCTAGTGTTCCACTGGACTGTCTAGAAGAGTCCGTGGTCGTCATTCATACTCCGCTAGATGACAGAATCAACAACATCAACATCGAGGCCTCTCATCATTTTATCACACATCACCTATTACATCTACCCATGTTTTACCCCAACATTTTCGTAGATATAAAATACATATACAGTTTAAATCATTGAAAACATGTATAACAACGTTCATCCAGCATAGATAGGAAGTATTTAGATAATATGCACACATAGCTTTATATAAAATACTTCATATCTATGTGTAAGCTGAAAGTAACTATGCACTCACCTGATTAGGTGGTGACTCAGCACTCGGACAACGTTTCGATACTCTCAAAATGATATTCCTTCGATAAAACCTAGTTGGCTCGCATTCGGACTCGGAAGGATAAGAGCGAAGGTACGCTAGGCATACAAACTTCGGACGCGGGGCATAAGCGAGGGGGGCGTGTTGCAATCCGAAGTGACTTCTGAGACGTTCATCGGACGGCCCACAACGCGCCACGTCATCAGTCTTGCACCAGGTTTCGCATTTTCATACTTCAACTTTAAAAATTCGTAACTTTCTCATACGAACTCCGTTTTTGACGTTCTTTATATCCACGCGAAGGTGGGAACGTACTCTACGACTTTTGTTTAGACTTCGTCGTCTACTTTTGGCTCGATTTTAAATTTTATATTATTAACGGGCCAGGACATGATTGTTCCGTTAAATCCTCATAACTTCTTCATCCGACATTCGTTTTCGCCCATCTTTTTCTCGTTACGCTACTCTCAACGAGATCTTCGATTCTCGTTTAGGTCGTGTCGGCTAAAAACCGATCGATCTAATATTCGAATTTCGGGTTGTACACTGTTATTCCGAAACTTCGAAAAATCATAACTTCTTCATACGAAGTCAGATTTGGGCGTTCTTTTTATCGATGTTCTTAGTTTAACATATTCTACGACTTTCGTTTAGATCGCTAAGGCTAAATCTCGCTCTATCGTAAATTCACTATTCACGCTTCCCGGTATCGTGCCGGTTCTGTCGTGAAACTTTGACGGGTCATAACTTCTTCGTTATAACTCGGATTTCGGCGTTCTTTATATGCACGGAAACCTTGAGACATATTATACATCTTTATGTAGAGATATCGGGATTATCTCACACTTTAATTTTGACGCGCATTTTTATTCTTTATTAATTATACATTTATAATTAAATAATAAACACATAAACATAATTCACATAATACTCAAATATTTCATCTTTATTACTTCAAAAAAAGAGTTACAAGAGTTGACCTAGACTATTACATTGACAAAAATGCTTAGCCCCGAAACCCGGGCGTTACAATTCTCTCCCCCTTAGGATGATTCCGTCCCGGAATCATGCATCAGCAAACAGATGTGGATAGCGACTCATCATGTCATCCTCTGTTTCCCAAGTGAGATTCGGCCCATTCGAATGTTTCTATCGGACTAGCACTAAGTCGACCATCCTGCGTCGTAACTTCTTAGTCTTACGGTCAACAATTGCCTCAGGCTCTTCGATCAACCTTTTATTTTCATCCACTCTTAACTCTGAGATTGGAATTATGTTGGGAACATCTCCCGTGAATTTCCTCAAATAACACACATGGAATGTGTTATGAATACCATTGAGTTCTTCGGGCAATTCCAGCTTGTAAGCTTGGTTCCCAATCTTCTGAAGAACTTTGAAGGGTCCAATAAACCTTGGACTCAACTTTCCTCGTTTCCCAAATCTTATAAGTCCCTTCCATGGTGAGACTTTAAGCAAAACGGAATCCCCAACTTCGAAGGTTATCGGTCATCTTTTCTTGTCAGCATAGCTCTTCTGACGATCCGGAGCTGCTAACATTCTTTCCCTAATCACCTTCAACTTCTCAGCAGTTTCATGGACTATCTCGGGGCCCATAAACTGCTTCTCTCTGGATTCAAGACAACAAGACGGTGTACGACACTTTTGTCCATACAAGGCTTGGTAAGGTGCCATCTTGATGCTCGAGTGAAAACTATTGTTGTACGAAAATTCTACTAGAGGTAAGTGCTCGTCCCAATTCCCTTGGAATTCGAGGGTACATGCTCTCAGCATATCTTCCAACGTCTGAATCGTTCTTTCGCTCTGACCATCAGTTTGCGGATGGTAAGCAGTGCTTAAACACAACTTTGTACCCAACTCCTCCAAAACCTCGATGTGAAACGACTATCACGATCTGATAAAATTGTTAGAGGGACACCGTGAAGTCTTACAATTTCCTTCACGTAAGCATTTGCAAGCTTATCCATAGACCACTTCTCGTTGGCTGCTATGAAGTGTGCACTCTTGGTGAAACAATCCACGACTACCCAAATCATGTCGTGTCCGTTCTTCGTCCTGGGTAGTTTAGTCACAAAATCCATGGTGATGTCTTCCCATTTACCCATGGGTACAGGTAAAGGTTCTAAACTCCCATACAGTTTCTGATGTTGTGCCTTAACCCTCGCACATGTTACGCACTCGGCCACATACTTCGCAACATTGAGCTTCATCGTTGGCCACCAGTAGTAGGGTTTTAGGTCCCTATACATTTTAGTGCTACCGGGATGAATCGAGTACATGGTCTTGTGTGCTTCTTCCATCAGAAGATCTCTTAATCCTCCCATGTTAGGTACCCAAATTCGATCTTGGAATACCTTCAGTCCTCGACTGTTTGTACCGAACACTAACATTCTTCCCAAACTTTCTTTCTTTCGGTCATTCTTCTCTAAAGCTTCTTCTTGAGCTTTCCTGATACTTTCCACAATCGTTGTGACGACTTCAGTTCTTAACGCACTTGGCCTTTTCCTTTCCAGATTGACTTTTCGACTAAGAGCATCAGCAACAACATTTGCTTTACCTGGGTGGTAAAGTATCTCACAGTCGTAGTCCTTGAGTAGTTCTAGCCAGCGTCGTTGCCTCATGTTCAACTCCTTCTGATTAAAGAGATACTGGAGACTCTTATGATTAGTGCAGAGCTTGCACTTCGTGCCGTAGAGGTAATGCCTCCATATCTTTAAGGCAAAAACTACCGCTGCCAACTCCAGATCATGAGTGAGGTAGTTCTTTTCGTGCTCTTTCAATTGTCGAGATGTGTATGCTATCACCTTTTCTCTTTGGATCAGAACACAACCCAACCCGACTCTAGATTCATCACTATAAACCGCGAAATCTTCGACTCCATCGGGTAGAGAAAGTATCGGTGCTTCACATAACTTCTTCTTTAGCTTCTCGAATGCCTCATCGTGCTTCTCACTCCACGTATACGTAGCTCCTTTATGAGTCAAAGCTGTTAATGGAGTAGCTATCGAAGAAAAGCCTTGGATAAATCGTCGATAATATCCGGCTAATCCTAGAAAGCTTTGAATCTCCGTGGGACTCTTTGGACGTTCCCACTTCATTACAACCTCGATCTTTGCAGGGTCAACCATTATTCCCTCTTGGTTAACAACATGACCCAAGAATTGGACTTCCCGTATCCAAAATTCGCATTTGGAGAACTTTGCGTAAAGCTTCTCTTTTTTTAATACTTCCAACACTTCTCGTAGATGCTTGCCATGCTCCTCCTGGCTTTTCGAGTAAATGAGAATGTCGTCGATGAACACTATCACGGATTTATCGAGGAATGGTTTACAAACCCTATTCATCAAATCCATGAATGTTGCTGGAGCATTGGTTAGTCCAAACGACATAACCAAGAACTCATAGTGTCCATATCTCGTTCTGAATGCAGTCTTCTCGATATCCTGATCTCTTACTTTCAGCTGATGATATCCTGACCTAAGATCGATCTTTGAGAAGTAGCTCGAACCTTGCAGTTGATCGAATAGTTCATCAATCCTCGGCAATGGTGTCACAACTGGAAATTTTGAGCCATGTAATCTATACATTCAAGTTGATGTGAATCAAAAACTTCAATCAAATACATTATACAAGTAATACAAGTAGCCATCAAACAATTGGAAAACCCTAGAAGTTCTTGTTTAAGTCCATTTTGGACTAGAACTCCCTTATTGGATCCAAATGGACCAATAAGCTTCCAATTAGACTATCATGGGCTTAGAACCCTAATTGGATTCAAATTGGACCCACATTTATCTTATTCAACATTTTAGGTCATATTGGGTCTAGAATGAAATAAATCACAAGCTTTGATCCATAATTTAACCTAGCCTAGCTTAATAAAGCATAAAAATCACAATTTTATTTTATAAGGCCAATAAGCACCCAAACTACCTCTAATGTTGGGCTTAAGGGCAAAAAGCCCAAAAATCTTTTTTTTCTCTTCTCATTCTCGGCCCAAGGCCCAAACCCAAAGAGAAATGGAAGTGTTGACTTTTGGTTGCCACCTCATCTTTACCCATAGGATATCCATGCAATAATTCCCATTCCTCCATGCACATCACCTCAAATATCACTTCTCTTCTCTCTTCTCTCTCACTCTCGGCCACTAGCACACACACACACCACAAAAATCTCTCAAACTCTCTCAAGAACACTCAAGAACTCTCCTCCCTCCCCTCTCCAAAAATCTCGAAAATTAGGAGCTTTCAAGAGGATCTTGCAAGTTAATCATCATTTAAGGTAAGGTTATACTTGGATCCATGGTTTAGATCCTTTTTGTTATCAAAATCCTTTCCTAATCTATGCAAAAATCGTGATCTTGCACCCTAGAACCATCTCAAACTCGAGATCTACCAAGGAAGGGAGCAAAGGCCAAAAATCACTTCATTTCTTCCAATCTTTTCTTCCAAAAACCGAATCAACACCCAAGGTGAGCTTCATACCCCCTATTTTCTATTTTTATGAGTTTTGTGGGGGGGGGGAATACAAGTGAAAGTGTAGATCTATATGTGTTTTGTATGCCTTGTATGATTTCCATGCTTATATGTATGCTTTTGTGTGTTATAATGTTGGATCTAGCCATAAAACCCCTCAAAACCGAGATATATCTTGTGTGAAATGATTTTAGCTTCAAACATATTTCTACATACAAAGTGTTTAAAGAAAAATGGTTAAATGGCTTAGTAACAATTTTCTTTGGATTAAAAACACAAATTTTGGGCCTAAAATGTGAAAAATACAAAATTAAGGGCCTAAATTGGCATATCACGAATTCTGCTGGATGAAGTGTGCCAAAACAGTTTCCATAAATCAATTTCTGGAAATATACTCATTTAGGGGATTAAAAACATAAATTTCAAGCTTAATGGGCTAAAAATGACATTTTTGGCCCAATGAGGCCCATTATGCGAATTTTTCTGTTTTGGAGGGTCAAAACTGTGATTTTCTGTAAAACAGTGGACTATAAGTGTTCCAAATCCTTTTCAAAGGTTTAAAATGCTTTTTAAATTTAAAAAGGACCAAAGTTGCAAAAATTTTCCAATTTGGGCCAAAATTGTCAAAGTTGCGCAAAGAAGGGATTAAAACCGAGAAAACTGCATTTTCAGGGACCTAAACTTTTTTCTATGAAAAATATGCTGAAAAATATTAATTTCAATAATTTTTGGTGTTAAATTGTCAAGAAAATTAGTTTAGTGACCAAACCGGGAAGTATTTAATAAAAGGGTTGAAAATGTAAATTTTACAAACAATGAGGGGCTGGAAACAGAAAAATTTCAAGGCTAATTCAATATATAAACTTCGGACTCGGAAGGATAAGAGCGAAGGTACGCTAGGCATACAAACTTCGGACGCGGGGCATAAGCGAGGGGGGCGTGTTGCAATCCGAAGTGACTTCTGAGACGTTCATCGGACGGCCCACAACGCGCCACATCATCAGTCTTGCACCAGGTTTCGCATTTTCATACTTCAACTTTAAAAATTCGTAACTTTCTCATACGAACTCCGTTTTTGACGTTCTTTATATCCACGCGAAGGTGGGAACGTACTCTACGACTTTTGTTTAGACTTCGTCGTCTACTTTTGGCTCGATTTTAAATTTTATATTATTAACGGGCCAGGACATGATTGTTCCGTTAAATCCTCATAACTTCTTCATCCGACATTCGTTTTCGCCCATCTTTTTCTCGTTACGCTACTCTCAACGAGATCTTCGATTCTCGTTTAGGTCGTGTCGGCTAAAAACCGATCGATCTAATATTCGAATTTCGGGTTGTACACTGTTATTCCGAAACTTCGAAAAATCATAACTTCTTCATACGAAGTCAGATTTGGGCGTTCTTTTTATCGATGTTCTTAGTTTAACATATTCTACGACTTTCGTTTAGATCGCTAAGGCTAAATCTCGCTCTATCGTAAATTCACTATTCACGCTTCCCGGTATCGTGCCGGTTCTGTCGTGAAACTTTGACGGGTCATAACTTCTTCGTTATAACTCGGATTTCGGCGTTCTTTATATGCACGGAAACCTTGAGACATATTATACATCTTTATGTAGAGATATCGGGATTATCTCACACTTTAATTTTGACGCGCATTTTTATTCTTTATTAATTATACATTTATAATTAAATAATAAACACATAAACATAATTCACATAATACTCAAATATTTCATCTTTATTACTTCAAAAAAAGAGTTACAAGAGTTGACCTAGACTATTACATTGACAAAAATGCTTAGCCCCGAAACCCGGGCGTTACAATTCTCTCCCCCTTAGGATGATTCCGTCCCGGAATCATGCATCAGCAAACAGATGTGGATAGCGACTCATCATGTCATCCTCTGTTTCCCAAGTGAGATTCGGCCCATTCGAATGTTTCTATCGGACTAGCACTAAGTCGACCATCCTGCGTCGTAACTTCTTAGTCTTACGGTCAACAATTGCCTCAGGCTCTTCGATCAACCTTTTATTTTCATCCACTCTTAACTCTGAGATTGGAATTATGTTGGGAACATCTCCCGTGAATTTCCTCAAATAACACACATGGAATGTGTTATGAATACCATTGAGTTCTTCGGGCAATTCCAGCTTGTAAGCTTGGTTCCCAATCTTCTGAAGAACTTTGAAGGGTCCAATAAACCTTGGACTCAACTTTCCTCGTTTCCCAAATCTTATAAGTCCCTTCCATGGTGAGACTTTAAGCAAAACGGAATCCCCAACTTCGAAGGTTATCGGTCATCTTTTCTTGTCAGCATAGCTCTTCTGACGATCCGGAGCTGCTAACATTCTTTCCCTAATCACCTTCAACTTCTCAGCAGTTTCATGGACTATCTCGGGGCCCATAAACTGCTTCTCTCTAGATTCAAGACAACAAGACGGTGTACGACACTTTTGTCCATACAAGGCTTGGTAAGGTGCCATCTTGATGCTCGAGTGAAAACTATTGTTGTACGAAAATTCTACTAGAGGTAAGTGCTCGTCCCAATTCCCTTGGAATTCGAGGGTACATGCTCTCAGCATATCTTCCAACGTCTGAATCGTTCTTTCGCTCTGACCATCAGTTTGCGGATGGTAAGCAGTGCTTAAACACAACTTTGTACCCAACTCCTCCAAAACCTCGATGTGAAACGACTATCACGATCTGATAAAATTGTTAGAGGGACACCGTGAAGTCTTACAATTTCCTTCACGTAAGCATTTGCAAGCTTATCCATAGACCACTTCTCGTTGGCTGCTATGAAGTGTGCACTCTTGGTGAAACAATCCACGACTACCCAAATCATGTCGTGTCCGTTCTTCGTCCTGGGTAGTTTAGTCACAAAATCCATGGTGATGTCTTCCCATTTACCCATGGGTACAGGTAAAGGTTCTAAACTCCCATACAGTTTCTGATGTTGTGCCTTAACCCTCGCACATGTTACGCACTCGGCCACATACTTCGCAACATTGAGCTTCATCGTTGGCCACCAGTAGTAGGGTTTTAGGTCCCTATACATTTTAGTGCTACCGGGATGAATCGAGTACATGGTCTTGTGTGCTTCTTCCATCAGAAGATCTCTTAATCCTCCCATGTTAGGTACCCAAATTCGATCTTGGAATACCTTCAGTCCTCGACTGTTTGTACCGAACACTAACATTCTTCCCAAACTTTCTTTCTTTCGGTCATTCTTCTCTAAAGCTTCTTCTTGAGCTTTCCTGATACTTTCCACAATCGTTGTGACGACTTCAGTTCTTAACGCACTTGGCCTTTTCCTTTCCAGATTGACTTTTCGACTAAGAGCATCAGCAACAACATTTGCTTTACCTGGGTGGTAAAGTATCTCACAGTCGTAGTCCTTGAGTAGTTCTAGCCAGCGTCGTTGCCTCATGTTCAACTCCTTCTGATTAAAGAGATACTGGAGACTCTTATGATTAGTGCAGAGCTTGCACTTCGTGCCGTAGAGGTAATGCCTCCATATCTTTAAGGCAAAAACTACCGCTGCCAACTCCAGATCATGAGTGAGGTAGTTCTTTTCGTGCTCTTTCAATTGTCGAGATGTGTATGCTATCACCTTTTCTCTTTGGATCAGAACACAACCCAACCCGACTCTAGATTCATCACTATAAACCGCGAAATCTTCGACTCCATCGGGTAGAGAAAGTATCGGTGCTTCACATAACTTCTTCTTTAGCTTCTCGAATGCCTCATCGTGCTTCTCACTCCACGTATACGTAGCTCCTTTATGAGTCAAAGCTGTTAATGGAGTAGCTATCGAAGAAAAGCCTTGGATAAATCGTCGATAATATCCGGCTAATCCTAGAAAGCTTTGAATCTCCGTGGGACTCTTTGGACGTTCCCACTTCATTACAACCTCGATCTTTGCAGGGTCAACCATTATTCCCTCTTGGTTAACAACATGACCCAAGAATTGGACTTCCCGTATCCAAAATTCGCATTTGGAGAACTTTGCGTAAAGCTTCTCTTTTTTTAATACTTCCAACACTTCTCGTAGATGCTTGCCATGCTCCTCCTGGCTTTTCGAGTAAATGAGAATGTCGTCAATGAACACTATCACGGATTTATCGAGGAATGGTTTACAAACCCTATTCATCAAATCCATGAATGTTGCTGGAGCATTGGTTAGTCCAAATGACATAACCAAGAACTCATAGTGTCCATATCTCGTTCTGAATGCAGTCTTCTCGATATCCTGATCTCTTACTTTCAGCTGATGATATCCTGACCTAAGATCGATCTTTGAGAAGTAGCTCGAACCTTGCAGTTGATCGAATAGTTCATCAATCCTCGGCAATGGTGTCACAACTGGAAATTTTGAGCCATGTAATCTATACATTCAAGTTGATGTGAATCAAAAACTTCAATCAAATACATTATACAAGTAATACAAGTAGCCATCAAACAATTGGAAAACCCTAGAAGTTCTTGTTTAAGTCCATTTTGGACTAGAACTCCCTTATTGGATCCAAATGGACCAATAAGCTTCCAATTAGACTATCATGGGCTTAGAACCCTAATTGGATTCAAATTGGACCCACATTTATCTTATTCAACATTTTAGGTCATATTGGGTCTAGAATGAAATAAATCACAAGCTTTGATCCATAATTTAACCTAGCCTAGCTTAATAAAGCATAAAAATCACAATTTTATTTTATAAGGCCAATAAGCACCCAAACTACCTCTAATGTTGGGCTTAAGGGCAAAAAGCCCAAAAATCTTTTTTTTCTCTTCTCATTCTCGGCCCAAGGCCCAAACCCAAAGAGAAATGGAAGTGTTGACTTTTGGTTGCCACCTCATCTTTACCCATAGGATATCCATGCAATAATTCCCATTCCTCCATGCACATCACCTCAAATATCACTTCTCTTCTCTCTTCTCTCTCACTCTCGGCCACTAGCACACACACACACCACAAAAATCTCTCAAACTCTCTCAAGAACACTCAAGAACTCTCCTCCCTCCCCTCTCCAAAAATCTCGAAAATTAGGAGCTTTCAAGAGGATCTTGCAAGTTAATCATCATTTAAGGTAAGGTTATACTTGGATCCATGGTTTAGATCCTTTTTGTTATCAAAATCCTTTCCTAATCTATGCAAAAATCGTGATCTTGCACCCTAGAACCATCTCAAACTCGAGATCTACCAAGGAAGGGAGCAAAGGCCAAAAATCACTTCATTTCTTCCAATCTTTTCTTCCAAAAACCGAATCAACACCCAAGGTGAGCTTCATACCCCCTATTTTCTATTTTTATGAGTTTTGTGGGGGGGGGGGAATACAAGTGAAAGTGTAGATCTATATGTGTTTTGTATGCCTTGTATGATTTCCATGCTTATATGTATGCTTTTGTGTGTTATAATGTTGGATCTAGCCATAAAACCCCTCAAAACCGAGATATATCTTGTGTGAAATGATTTTAGCTTCAAACATATTTCTACATACAAAGTGTTTAAAGAAAAATGGTTAAATGGCTTAGTAACAATTTTCTTTGGATTAAAAACACAAATTTTGGGCCTAAAATGTGAAAAATACAAAATTAAGGGCCTAAATTGGCATATCACGAATTCTGCTGGATGAAGTGTGCCAAAACAGTTTCCATAAATCAATTTCTGGAAATATACTCATTTAGGGGATTAAAAACATAAATTTCAAGCTTAATGGGCTAAAAATGACATTTTTGGCCCAATGAGGCCCATTATGCGAATTTTTCTGTTTTGGAGGGTCAAAACTGTGATTTTCTGTAAAACAGTGGACTATAAGTGTTCCAAATCCTTTTCAAAGGTTTAAAATGCTTTTTAAATTTAAAAAGGACCAAAGTTGCAAAAATTTTCCAATTTGGGCCAAAATTGTCAAAGTTGCGCAAAGAAGGGATTAAAACCGAGAAAACTGCATTTTCAGGGACCTAAACTTTTTTCTATGAAAAATATGCTGAAAAATATTAATTTCAATAATTTTTGGTGTTAAATTGTCAAGAAAATTAGTTTAGTGACCAAACCGGGAAGTATTTAATAAAAGGGTTGAAAATGTAAATTTTACAAACAATGAGGGGCTGGAAACAGAAAAATTTCAAGGCTAATTCAATATATAAACTTCGGACTCGGAAGGATAAGAGCGAAGGTACGCTAGGCATACAAACTTCGGACGCGGGGCATAAGCGAGGGGGGCGTGTTGCAATCCGAAGTGACTTCTGAGACGTTCATCGGACGGCCCACAACGCGCCACATCATCAGTCTTGCACCAGGTTTCGCATTTTCATACTTCAACTTTAAAAATTCGTAACTTTCTCATACGAACTCCGTTTTTGACGTTCTTTATATCCACGCGAAGGTGGGAACGTACTCTACGACTTTTGTTTAGACTTCGTCGTCTACTTTTGGCTCGATTTTAAATTTTATATTATTAACGGGCCAGGACATGATTGTTCCGTTAAATCCTCATAACTTCTTCATCCGACATTCGTTTTCGCCCATCTTTTTCTCGTTACGCTACTCTCAACGAGATCTTCGATTCTCGTTTAGGTCGTGTCGGCTAAAAACCGATCGATCTAATATTCGAATTTCGGGTTGTACACTGTTATTCCGAAACTTCGAAAAATCATAACTTCTTCATACGAAGTCAGATTTGGGCGTTCTTTTTATCGATGTTCTTAGTTTAACATATTCTACGACTTTCGTTTAGATCGCTAAGGCTAAATCTCGCTCTATCGTAAATTCACTATTCACGCTTCCCGGTATCGTGCCGGTTCTGTCGTGAAACTTTGACGGGTCATAACTTCTTCGTTATAACTCGGATTTCGGCGTTCTTTATATGCACGGAAACCTTGAGACATATTATACATCTTTATGTAGAGATAT
The DNA here is from genome assembly GCF_051521515.1 of Lactuca serriola. NCBI lineage: Eukaryota > Viridiplantae > Streptophyta > Magnoliopsida > Asterales > Asteraceae > Lactuca > Lactuca serriola. Next base: position 337,202,960 of record NC_136415.1, on the reverse strand, counting down.
CGGGATTATCTCACACTTTAATTTTGACGCGCATTTTTATTCTTTATTAATTATACATTTATAATTAAATAATAAACACATAAACATAATTCACATAATACTCAAATATTTCATCTTTATTACTTCAAAAAAAGAGTTACAAGAGTTGACCTAGACTATTACATTGACAAAAATGCTTAGCCCCGAAACCCGGGCGTTACAATTCTCTCCCCCTTAGGATGATTCCGTCCCGGAATCATGCATCAGCAAACAGATGTGGATAGCGACTCATCATGTCATCCTCTGTTTCCCAAGTGAGATTCGGCCCATTCGAATGTTTCTATCGGACTAGCACTAAGTCGACCATCCTGCGTCGTAACTTCTTAGTCTTACGGTCAACAATTGCCTCAGGCTCTTCGATCAACCTTTTATTTTCATCCACTCTTAACTCTGAGATTGGAATTATGTTGGGAACATCTCCCGTGAATTTCCTCAAATAACACACATGGAATGTGTTATGAATACCATTGAGTTCTTCGGGCAATTCCAGCTTGTAAGCTTGGTTCCCAATCTTCTGAAGAACTTTGAAGGGTCCAATAAACCTTGGACTCAACTTTCCTCGTTTCCCAAATCTTATAAGTCCCTTCCATGGTGAGACTTTAAGCAAAACGGAATCCCCAACTTCGAAGGTTATCGGTCATCTTTTCTTGTCAGCATAGCTCTTCTGACGATCCGGAGCTGCTAACATTCTTTCCCTAATCACCTTCAACTTCTCAGCAGTTTCATGGACTATCTCGGGGCCCATAAACTGCTTCTCTCTAGATTCAAGACAACAAGACGGTGTACGACACTTTTGTCCATACAAGGCTTGGTAAGGTGCCATCTTGATGCTCGAGTGAAAACTATTGTTGTACGAAAATTCTACTAGAGGTAAGTGCTCGTCCCAATTCCCTTGGAATTCGAGGGTACATGCTCTCAGCATATCTTCCAACGTCTGAATCGTTCTTTCGCTCTGACCATCAGTTTGCGGATGGTAAGCAGTGCTTAAACACAACTTTGTACCCAACTCCTCCAAAACCTCGATGTGAAACGACTATCACGATCTGATAAAATTGTTAGAGGGACACCGTGAAGTCTTACAATTTCCTTCACGTAAGCATTTGCAAGCTTATCCATAGACCACTTCTCGTTGGCTGCTATGAAGTGTGCACTCTTGGTGAAACAATCCACGACTACCCAAATCATGTCGTGTCCGTTCTTCGTCCTGGGTAGTTTAGTCACAAAATCCATGGTGATGTCTTCCCATTTACCCATGGGTACAGGTAAAGGTTCTAAACTCCCATACAGTTTCTGATGTTGTGCCTTAACCCTCGCACATGTTACGCACTCGGCCACATACTTCGCAACATTGAGCTTCATCGTTGGCCACCAGTAGTAGGGTTTTAGGTCCCTATACATTTTAGTGCTACCGGGATGAATCGAGTACATGGTCTTGTGTGCTTCTTCCATCAGAAGATCTCTTAATCCTCCCATGTTAGGTACCCAAATTCGATCTTGGAATACCTTCAGTCCTCGACTGTTTGTACCGAACACTAACATTCTTCCCAAACTTTCTTTCTTTCGGTCATTCTTCTCTAAAGCTTCTTCTTGAGCTTTCCTGATACTTTCCACAATCGTTGTGACGACTTCAGTTCTTAACGCACTTGGCCTTTTCCTTTCCAGATTGACTTTTCGACTAAGAGCATCAGCAACAACATTTGCTTTACCTGGGTGGTAAAGTATCTCACAGTCGTAGTCCTTGAGTAGTTCTAGCCAGCGTCGTTGCCTCATGTTCAACTCCTTCTGATTAAAGAGATACTGGAGACTCTTATGATTAGTGCAGAGCTTGCACTTCGTGCCGTAGAGGTAATGCCTCCATATCTTTAAGGCAAAAACTACCGCTGCCAACTCCAGATCATGAGTGAGGTAGTTCTTTTCGTGCTCTTTCAATTGTCGAGATGTGTATGCTATCACCTTTTCTCTTTGGATCAGAACACAACCCAACCCGACTCTAGATTCATCACTATAAACCGCGAAATCTTCGACTCCATCGGGTAGAGAAAGTATCGGTGCTTCACATAACTTCTTCTTTAGCTTCTCGAATGCCTCATCGTGCTTCTCACTCCACGTATACGTAGCTCCTTTATGAGTCAAAGCTGTTAATGGAGTAGCTATCGAAGAAAAGCCTTGGATAAATCGTCGATAATATCCGGCTAATCCTAGAAAGCTTTGAATCTCCGTGGGACTCTTTGGACGTTCCCACTTCATTACAACCTCGATCTTTGCAGGGTCAACCATTATTCCCTCTTGGTTAACAACATGACCCAAGAATTGGACTTCCCGTATCCAAAATTCGCATTTGGAGAACTTTGCGTAAAGCTTCTCTTTTTTTAATACTTCCAACACTTCTCGTAGATGCTTGCCATGCTCCTCCTGGCTTTTCGAGTAAATGAGAATGTCGTCAATGAACACTATCACGGATTTATCGAGGAATGGTTTACAAACCCTATTCATCAAATCCATGAATGTTGCTGGAGCATTGGTTAGTCCAAACGACATAACCAAGAACTCATAGTGTCCATATCTTGTTCTGAATGCAGTCTTCTCGATATCCTGATCTCTTACTTTCAGCTGATGATATCCTGACCTAAGATCGATCTTTGAGAAGTAGCTCGAACCTTGCAGTTGATCGAATAGTTCATCAATCCTCGGCAATGGTGTCACAACTGGAAATTTTGAGCCATGTAATCTATACATTCAAGTTGATGTGAATCAAAAACTTCAATCAAATACATTATACAAGTAATACAAGTAGCCATCAAACAATTGGAAAACCCTAGAAGTTCTTGTTTAAGTCCATTTTGGACTAGAACTCCCTTATTGGATCCAAATGGACCAATAAGCTTCCAATTAGACTATCATGGGCTTAGAACCCTAATTGGATTCAAATTGGACCCACATTTATCTTATTCAACATTTTAGGTCATATTGGGTCTAGAATGAAATAAATCACAAGCTTTGATCCATAATTTAACCTAGCCTAGCTTAATAAAGCATAAAAATCACAATTTTATTTTATAAGGCCAATAAGCACCCAAACTACCTCTAATGTTGGGCTTAAGGGCAAAAAGCCCAAAAATCTTTTTTTTCTCTTCTCATTCTCGGCCCAAGGCCCAAACCCAAAGAGAAATGGAAGTGTTGACTTTTGGTTGCCACCTCATCTTTACCCATAGGATATCCATGCAATAATTCCCATTCCTCCATGCACATCACCTCAAATATCACTTCTCTTCTCTCTTCTCTCTCACTCTCGGCCACTAGCACACACACACACCACAAAAATCTCTCAAACTCTCTCAAGAACACTCAAGAACTCTCCTCCCTCCCCTCTCCAAAAATCTCGAAAATTAGGAGCTTTCAAGAGGATCTTGCAAGTTAATCATCATTTAAGGTAAGGTTATACTTGGATCCATGGTTTAGATCCTTTTTGTTATCAAAATCCTTTCCTAATCTATGCAAAAATCGTGATCTTGCACCCTAGAACCATCTCAAACTCGAGATCTACCAAGGAAGGGAGCAAAGGCCAAAAATCACTTCATTTCTTCCAATCTTTTCTTCCAAAAACCGAATCAACACCCAAGGTGAGCTTCATACCCCCTATTTTCTATTTTTATGAGTTTTGTGGGGGGGGGGGGGGGGGGGAATACAAGTGAAAGTGTAGATCTATATGTGTTTTGTATGCCTTGTATGATTTCCATGCTTATATGTATGCTTTTGTGTGTTATAATGTTGGATCTAGCCATAAAACCCCTCAAAACCGAGATATATCTTGTGTGAAATGATTTTAGCTTCAAACATATTTCTACATACAAAGTGTTTAAAGAAAAATGGTTAAATGGCTTAGTAACAATTTTCTTTGGATTAAAAACACAAATTTTGGGCCTAAAATGTGAAAAATACAAAATTAAGGGCCTAAATTGGCATATCACGAATTCTGCTGGATGAAGTGTGCCAAAACAGTTTCCATAAATCAATTTCTGGAAATATACTCATTTAGGGGATTAAAAACATAAATTTCAAGCTTAATGGGCTAAAAATGACATTTTTGGCCCAATGAGGCCCATTATGCGAATTTTTCTGTTTTGGAGGGTCAAAACTGTGATTTTCTGTAAAACAGTGGACTATAAGTGTTCCAAATCCTTTTCAAAGGTTTAAAATGCTTTTTAAATTTAAAAAGGACCAAAGTTGCAAAAATTTTCCAATTTGGGCCAAAATTGTCAAAGTTGCGAAAAGAAGGGATTAAAACCGAGAAAACTGCATTTTCAGGGACCTAAACTGTTTTCTATGAAAAATATGCTGAAAAATATTAATTTCAATAATTTTTGGTGTTAAATTGTCAAGAAAATTAGTTTAGTGACCAAACCGGGAAGTATTTAATAAAAGGGTTGAAAATGTAAATTTTACAAACAATGAGGGGCTGGAAACAGAAAAATTTCAAGGCTAATTCAATATATACAATTTGATCAAATAATGGCACCGCGGCTTCGACGAAATACAACACATTACAATACCAAAAGTCGTTGTTAAACGAATTGGCTCGGTCTCGAGCCAATAGAAATCTACAACTACTAACTCTACGACACTATGATTCATATAAATAACGTTTGGGAACTTAGCTTACATACGAGTGTGCACAGACGTCTACGCACCATCTTCGGGCCCCAAAAGTGTAAAATCTTGCTTGTTGGGCCTAGCTAGCCCAATGACCTGATCTTAAGGCCCGAAGACGCATATTTTCTACGAAGTGTTGAGTTTCACCGACTTGGCACAACGTAGAGGGACTTTCAATGGCTTGTATACCACTGGTCCCCAAGGGTCCTTGGTATTGCTAGAAAAGTCTGCATATTTTACGAGGCGGGTCGGGGACCCCTCGCACGCATATTATCCCCAACCGATTAAAAGAGTCATCGAGGCCTTCGTGTCCTCTTACTCTTCGGATGTGGGACGACACATAGTCAGGGCGGCTGGATAACGTGATTCGTACGAACGACGCCTTCGGGATCGTTAGTACTACTATGAACTGGGCGTTTGTGTAACGCGGGTTTGTAGTAAATAATCATGCTAAAAAATAATCCAACGTCGCCTGGGAATGACACTCTTATCTTTGTAATGGTTTCAACGCAACATAACGGTTTTCAAAGGATTAGGAAAACATCGGGTTTTCCTAGGTTTTTCAAACATAACGGACTCGAAACGCATATAATTTTTTATAAGCAATTTTCACAAGTACAGAAACAAACAGGCATACCTATGGATCTTCACAAACATTTTTGAAAGTTTTTCATTTCAGAAAATATCGGATTTTCTGGTGGTTTTCAAACAATACAAACATTGGATTTCAAACATTACTTATGAACTCACCAACATTTCATATGTTGACGTTTTTCAAAATACTTGTATTCTCAGGGAACCAGTGAATCAAGGGAAATCATATTCAGTGACGGTTGCAGTTATTTTTGTATGAATTGAACAATTTATTTTAGGAATGTAATGTTTAATCAATGAATTTCATGTAAACGCTACTGGTTGTACTGTATTGATGAATGGTGACGAATGTTGTTATGCTTCATATATATTCAATGTTATGGTATACAATTGAGTCACGACAGCCCCCGGACGTTTCCGCCGTCTGGTTCGGGGGTGTGACAAATGGATACTTGTTCTTCACCGTTGCCTTATTCAGCTCTCGGTAGTCTATACACATTCTCATACTTCCGTCCTTCTTGTTTACGAATAACACCGGAGCTCCCCAGGGTGATGAACTAGGTCGAATGAAACCGTTGTCCAACAGCTCCTGAAGTTGCGTCATGAGCTCCTTCATCTCTGTCGGTGCTAATCGGTATGGTGCCTTTGCTATCGGTGTTGTTCCTGGTAACAAGTCTATACGAAACTCCACTTGTCTATTAGGTGGTAATCCGGGAAGATCTTCGAGAAAGACTTCCGGATAATCACACACAACCAGTATATTCTGCACCTCTTTCTTTTCTTTCTTAGCATCGATTACGAATGCCAAGTACGATGCACATCCTTTGGATAAACATTTCCTGGCTTTCATCAAGGAGATGATTCCCGAATTCACTATACGTTTGTCCCCGTACACCATAAATGATTCCTTTCCGGGTGGGTTCACCTTTACTATCTTCTTTCGGCATTGAATCTCAGCATCGTTAGCGCTAAGCCAATCCATACCCAAAACGATGTCGAAACCGTTTAACTCTATGGGTAATAGCTCTTCGTGGAATTCGTTTCCGTTTAGGTCAATGACGATGTTCCTAATACGATTACTAACAGGTATGAATTTGCCACTGGCAACTTCTACAATCAGGGCATTATCTAGTTTTTCTACAGGCAATGCTAATTTCCCACCAAATTTATGCGACACAAAGGAGTAGTTGGCTCCAGAATCAAATAGTATATTTGTAGGCAAACCGTTTACAAGAAAGGTACCTGAAGCGACGTCTACTGCTTCCTTCGCAGCCTCGAGCGTCATCTGGAAGGCTCTCGCCTTCGGCTTCGGTGGTATGTTGGGTCTTCCTGCCTCCTTCTTCTTCGAGCAATCCCTTGAAATGTGCCCCTCCTCGTTGCACTCATAACAGACCTTCTTGGTGAACGTGCATTCGTTGGCGTAGTGCCCAGGCTTTCCGCATTTGTATAAGTGACCCCTCCGTCACACTTCCCATAGTGCTTTTTATTGCACTTGTCACACCACTTCGCTTCTGATCCTCTTCCTCTCGAACCAGACTTCGAGAATCTACCCTTCTTACCAGACCTTGAGGATCCGTCAAATTTCCTTTTCTCGCCAGCCTCGACTTTGCTGGCAGCTCTTCCCTTAATCATAACCTCCACAGACTTGGTAGCCCAGATAGCTGCCTCCAAAGTAGGTGCCTGACGCACTGGCACCGCGTACTCCCATGGTAATCCCTTTGTGTACTTATCAATTTTCGTCAGCTCATCCGGAACAAGACGCAAGGCAAATTCCATCTTTTTTGTGAAGTTGTTCGTGTATTCATCGATTGACATGCTCCCCTTCTTTAAGGTTAGAAACTGGTTCTCTAGCTCGAGCAGGTTTTGAGCTGAGCAGTACTTTCGTTTGAATTGCACCGTAAATTCTGCCCATGTCAGTTACAGGGGTTTGTTGGGGCTTAAAGTCTTCCCCAAGGTATTCCACCAACGTACAGCGCCTCCTTAAAACTGACGCACTGCAAACGTGGTCTGTGCTTCCCTCTTCAACCGCATGTCATGAAAGCTAACTCCATCTCCGAGATCCAATCCATGACTCCGATTGGATCTTCCTTTCCCGTGAAAGTCGATGGCTTGCAAGTCTGAAAATCCTTGTACTTGCATCCATTTCTCTCGAATCCGTCATCTTGGTTATTTTCTTGAACTATTGGTTGGTTGACTTGACCAACAGTTCCACTGTAGTCTCCTTCCTCAGTCTGCCCTTCGTTCAACTCGGGCTGTTCGATTTGAATAGTGGCTTCCTCTCGATTTTGCTGGAGCAAATGTCTAGTTTCCTCCATTTGACGATCCAACATCGCTTGGATCATCGCTTGCACTCCGACCATGGTGACTGGTTCAGGTGCAACTTCTTCTACAACAGGTATTTGTTGAACCACTGGGTGTTGGTTCCTATCTCCATTCGCGTTCACATTTCCGCTACGGGTCCTTGCCATCTTGATCTATGCACTGAATAAGGTGGATTTAGATCTTTATTTAGGATAGACGTTTAAATCGTCCTTATCACTCTGAAACGTTTACATGCTAGTTCTAATATCGTAGGCGTACGTTTAGAATCCTAAACACATAAGGTTTCCAGATCCAGTCGGCAATAGACCATAGATCCAAACAAATAACAGTATATCATGCACAAAGCATTTAGCACATAAAAGCATTTTAGGCATAATTCCTAAAATAAGCTAGTGCTCCCACCTCACAAACATCGCTTAGCATTCTAAGTTTAAGTCTAGAAACCCTACAAATTCCTAGTTCGCTTAAAGTAATGCTCTGATACCAACTGTGACATCCCCAAAATCACGGCCAGAAAAGACCGGTTTGTTTATGCTTTATTTAAAAATCAGAGTAACATTTTTAAATGAAAGTGTTGCGGAATTTGTCCCAATACAAAATATGATAAAATTTTATCAAAAGCATTTCCATAGAAATGTATTTCATTAAAAGACTCGGGATGTCATGTTCGTACAGATCAAAAGCATAAACAGTACAATATAAGCTTTACTACATTATTTCATATCTACAAGCCTATATCCGTAATCCCTCGTCCAAACATCATATCTATGCTCAAGCGTCACTACCTGTGATACATAAAACTAAGTGGGTCAGGCTTGGGAGCCTGGTGAGCACATAGGGTTTTCAACCCACAATAAATAAGTTTATTAATTTCATCGATCAACAATAACCTGATTACCCGTTCCTGTTATCCTCACTTTACGTCCCTAAACACCTATCATAAGGGACCTAGCCTAAGGATCATCATCGGGACGGACACTACTGCTAAGGGGATTCCTCAGCAATAAATGTCCTAAAGGCAACCATGTGGGGGATCGAGTACACCGGTGAACACATCGTTCACAAACACCTACATGTTGCGAGCCTGCTAGTGTTCCACTGGATTGTCTAGAAGAGTATGTGGTCGTCATCCATACTCCGCTAGATGACAGAATCAACAACATCAACATCGAGGCCTCTCATCATTTTATCACACATCACCTATTACATCTACCCATGTTTTACCCCAACATTTTCGTAGATGTAAAATACATATACAGTTTAAATCATTGAAAACATGTATAACAACGTTCATCCAGTATAGATAGGAAGTATTTAGATAATATGCACACATAGCTTTATATAAAATACTTCATATCTATGTGTAAGCTGAAAGTAATTATGCACTCACCTGATTAGGTGGTGACTCAGCACTCGGACAGCGTTTCGATACTCTCAAAATGATATTCCTTCGATAAAACCTAGTATCGATACCACTAGGGTTTAGTTTAACGATAACCGCGACAAATTAATTAGTCTGAGTATTATTAAGCGTTAATAATACTCGATATAACTCATGATAATAGCCCAAATAATTATTTTAAGGACCTAATAACATTCCTATAATTATTTGAAAGCTATATTAAAAATTGCGTAAGCGTAGCATACTTACAGCGAATTTTATCGAGAACCGGGACATAATTGGAGCAACGTTTCAAAACCGAAAAACTCCTTTTTCTTGGGACTCCGGGAGCCTCGGGGCTTCCCTAGGGTGCTAGGGGGTTCTTCCTAGGGTTTAGGGGGTTAAAATGGGCTAGAGAGAGAAAGTAATTTAGAGAGAGTGTGAGTTTTGGTGTGAAAAATGGTGCTGCCTTCGGACCCCTTCTATAGGCACGAAGCCTCGGTCTACGCGGGGCGTCCAGCAGTGCTACGCGGGGCGTAGCTCGGATAAGGTTGCTAGCTCGCACCAGTTGGCTCGCATTCGGACTCGGAAGGATAAGAGCGAAGTTATGCTGGGCGTACAGACCTCGGACGTGGGGCGTAAACGAGGGGGGCGTGTCGCAATCCGAAGCGACTTCTGAGATCTTCATCGGACGGCCCACAACGCGCCACGTCATCAGTCTTGCACCAGTTTTCGCATTTTCATACTTCAACTTTAAAAATTCGTAACTTTCTCATACGAACTCCTTTTTTGACGTTCTTTATATCCACACGAAGGTGGGAACGTACTCTACGACTTTCATTTAGACTTCGTCGGCTAATTTTGGCTCGATTTTAAATTTTATATTATTAACGGGTTGGGACACGGTTGTTCCGTTAAATCCTCATAACTTCTTCATCCGACATCCGTTTTCGCCCATCTTTTTCTCGTTACGCTACTCTCAACGAGATCTTCGATTCTCGTTTAGGTCGTGTCGGCTAAAAACCGCTCGATCTAATATTCGAATTTCAGGCTGTACACTGTTATTCCGAAACTTCGAAAAATCATAACTTCTTCATACGAAGTCAGATTTGGGCGTTCTTTTTATCGATGTTCTTAGTTTAACATATTCTACGACTTTCGTTTAGATCGCTAAGGTTAAATCTCGCTCTATCGTAAATTCACTATTCACGCTTCCCGGTATCGTGCCGGTTCTGTCGTGAAACTTTGACGGGTCATAACTTCTTGGTTATAACTCGGATTTCGGCGTTCTTTATATGCACGGAAACCTTGAGACATATTATACATCTTTATGTAGAGATATCGGGATTATCTCACACTTTAATTTTGACGCTCATTTTTATTCTTTATTAATTATACATTTATAATTAAATAATAAACACATAAACATAATTCACATAATACTCAAATATTTCATCTTTATTACTTCAAAAAAAGAGTTACAAGAGTTGACCTAGACTATTACATTGACAAAAATGCTTAGCCCCGAAACCCGGGCGTTACAACAATTCCATAGATGTGATGTCTCTCACTCAAAGTACATTCCTTTAAACATCCTTTTCCATAAAAGTTTCTAATCTAGACATAGATTCTCAATATCCAACTCCCAATATGGAAACCTTTCCATACTTACCATATCACAACTCATTCTTAATAGAATCTTATCTATTCATAATAATGTCGATATGCTCCATCCAATGTCATACTTCCAACTACTCACAAGCGACCAATCCTTAGCAAGCTTTGGATCGTCCTTTGATAGTTGTTTAATTATCTTAGTCAAAACCGATTCTAGTCCTTTTTCCCTCTAAATGCGCTAGACATTTGGAAAAATATTTGAATGGTCAAATATTATAGCATTTGCAATCGGTCCTATACCTGAAGTGTATGGGACACGATGCATAATGTCTTACATAAAAATATGATACTTTGCCATAATATTTTATGTGTATCATTCTTACAATTCGAACTATGAAGAGGGATATCGTAATCATAATCGAAATTTAAGAACACAGTATGTATCCTTGAATAAATTTATTAACATTCCACAACCTAAGCCTTTAGATTTGAAATGAAGCATAATATTCTCTCCTTTAATTGTAGTAAAACAACTATTCAACCCTTACAACTTAGCAAAGTATAACTCTTGTTTTCTATAATTAATATTGCTAACTTGCAATACATACCTTAATAATCATACAAGCACAATATTTATGCTCCCACTATGATGATGATTATTATCATATAAGCATAACACTTACGCTTCCACTAGCTTTGACATGTTTTAGAAAACAACTGAACTTCCAGAAAACAATACTTATTGAATTTCTGAAGTTCATATTTCTAATACCTAATGCTTTGATAATCCTTTATCTAAGCTTCTTAAACTTATACACCTTTGCCTTAGATAGCTCATATGTGTGTCTTAAACAATTCAGACTAATTGCCAAATCTCACAATTCGAATTATGGAAAGGGATAACATAACCATAATCGAATTCGAGAATACAATTTAACAATCAATATCTTCATAAAATCTCTCTTAGTGAAAGCATTTTCTCACAATCATCTTCATGATGGAGGAAATCTTATGAAACTTATATTTTAATGGTGTATGTGTTCTTATCAATGCGAATTTGTCAAAAACCAAAGTTTGCGACAAATCCAAACTCTTATGGACTGAACCTTCTCAATATTGATCTCTTGCCTTATGGTAACACAGCTGCCCACCATGTCTTCTAAGTAGTTAAGCAGCTCACCGTTTCCTATCAATGTACTTTTCATTGATCAAAGTGCTTGCCTTTTATGCGTTCTAATGAGAACTCATAAAACTCACATGCATAATTAACTCAATTGGAATGGCACAGAAACAAGATAGTGTCAACACAATAGGTTGTAAACCTCAACTCGTGTGCTAGTGATGATCGATAAGGTTTGTTTTGATTTATTCTTGAAACCTTTCTAGACCATTAAGACTCCCACTGACTCCTTGACATATAAGATTCTCTTGTCAATAAGCATTTCTTGACAAACAAATATTCAAGAGTTAGTGTAGCTTTTATCAAGAAAAAACACTTCGTAAATTGGTCCTAGTTGGTCTTTGTCTTATCCAAGACATCACAACTTTCCAATTTCAAATGTGCAAGAATAAGAAAACCTTTTTCCAAATTCTACATTTGATGAATGTTATAAACCTTCTTAAGACTTGTCACTCAATGTCACAATCTTAACTTTAAGACTTGTTTTGGAAAAAGGTATGATTGACTTCTTGATTTAACCATTTCTTCAATTCTTGATTTTTCTTCTCAGACATACAATTGTACTAAGACTCACTTAGAGGATCAATTGAGATATGGCTCTTAATCATTAAGACCTATCATAAAACATAATAAAAGGTACTCTCCCTTCTTCTTAGAATAGAGAAACTTTTATCTTTCTGCCTACTTGATTGTTCTTATTCGTTCTGCTATTGATTTAAACTCTTTCAAATCAACTCAGAATTACACTTAATCTTATAAGCATAATCATATCCACTAAACCTTTAGTAAATCATGACGAATATCTTTGTCACTCTTGTGGTGGACTTGATCAACACATAACCTTGTGTACTTGATCTCCTAGTCCTTCACTTGAATTAGCCTAATTTCCAAATATGAAATTTCCCATTCATCATGCAACCAAGTTGTATGATTCCAAGTCTCTATCCAATTGAAACTTGGGCAATGAGAAACTTTCCCTATTTGGTAAATTCTTGACTTTTCCACAAATAACATATTTAAGAATCAAATCCATTATTGCTAATAATAGAAACTTACAAACATCAATTTTTCATACACACCATTGCAAGGATAAATAAATAATATAAAATCAAATTTTATTTTAATGCGGAAAAATTTGTCCTTACAATGCAATTCAATTGAAAAACTATGTTAATACATATTTCTTAGCAATCTTATTCTAACTCCAAGTAGTAGCTCAAGATTCTAATCTTCAAGTAATGCGATCGAAATCCATTTCTTCACGATTAGATTCCGCTCACTTCTTCCCGTAAGCTTCCTCTCTTTTCTTCGATCCTTTTAGACATCGAAATGTAATCTTATCACATAATGTATTAAGAATGTATAATGGGAACTTAAAAGAGTTACTTAATGGATTTTACCTAAAGCAGAGCCATACGTTTTGACTCTCCCATCTCTTAGATCTCTTAGGTAAATAGAGCAGCTTCGTCTCCAATGCCCCTTTTCTTGACAATAAAAGCAAATTGACTATTTTGGGACACCACATGGAACTACTTCTGACTTTGCCTTTCTCTTATGATCAAACTTTTCAATCATGCCATTCCTTTCATTTCCATTGCCTATATCCATAGAGGTCTAAAAGGTAGATCCATCAATCAACTTTGCTTTTCCAGTGCGCCAAATCATTTCTGATTCAACAGCAATAAGCATATAGGTGAGATCGATGAGGGTTACGTTGTGGCTCATCATATAGTACTCTCTTACAAACTCACTATATGAGTTAGGAAGTGACTGAAGAACCCAATCAACAGCCAGCTCCTCACAGACAATAGATCCCAACATTCTTAACCTATCAATGTGTAACTTCATCTCTAGGATGTGTGCACACATTGACTTTCCTTCTTCATGTTTACTTGCCAAAAGGGCTTGAGTAAGTTTGAACTTTTCAATATGTTGAACTTGTAGGTTAGGGAGAATAATAGGAGGAGGTGGAGGAAGTGAAGCATGATCTCGTGTTCCTCGATCGAATCGTGGAATATCATCTTCATGCGAAAAACTTGTTCCACGGGATTCGGGAAGACCATAGTTGTCATACTTTGACATCTACAAAACGGGAGAAAATAAATTCAAGTTAGTTGATTTGAATCCTCGATGTGACACCCAAATTAAACATCGAGGCTAGGATCCAACACAATACTCTACAACTTGGGAGAGGGATGCCGTAACCCAAATTGCAGAACATTTGAAGGTAAGTGAATGACGATTCACTAATTTCCACCATGAAAAATGAAAAAAAAAATAAGTTTTTAAATCTATTGAAAATTCCTAGATCTTTTGAGATTCATTGAACTTTTCAATGGCATGTTTAAATTTCGATATGCCCCTATAGTTTGTGACCGGGATGCCAACGATCACAAAGTGGGTGTGAATAACCATGCAAATCTACATGGTGCCCTCACATGTTACACTCATCTATTCGATGTGACGGTTAACCACACACGCTCCACCGAACTTTGACAAACATTGAGTCAGCCTTTGCTAACTTTGCTTAGAGCCATATAGTGTACAGGTTAACCACACACGCTCCACTAACGTCTTTGCAAGGGCACAAAGTGTAATTTCATGGAATTGCATCAATTCACTTTTACCTAAAGTAACTAAGATTGGGAATTTTGTAAAAACATTTAGTTACTTTTGTACTTCATTATAGTGATAATGGAAGGTTTATGTCCTATCCTACCTGTTCAGCTAACGCGCCTCCACTAGTCAAGAGTGCGGTGGGTAAGAGTGGATACCCATTCAATCGTCATTTTATAGGCAATTTCCTACTAACGGTAAGACTGACTTTTACTCATACATATATATAATGTTAGACTTTTAATTTTATATATAGTATAGGGTGTTTTTTACACTTTTAAAATACTAGGTGGTCAAATTTAATAATTATACTTTTAATTCAATTATATTGTAAACCAAAAATTATATGGATTTATTAAATCTCATTTAATTATACAACTTAATTAATTAATAAAACCATAAGGGTGTGATTTGAACTTTTCAAAACAATACTAGGGTTTTAGAATTTAACATTCCTAAAGTAAACTTTTAGTCAACTTTAAAATTCCAAAACTTGAGGGCAAGTTTTGAAACATTTCAAAACATTAGGGTTTAGAATTTAAATAGTTCAAAATTAAACCTTTTAATCAAAATTTAAATTCCAAAACTTGAGGGCAAGTTTTGAAACATTTCAAAACACAAGGATCAAATAGCAAATAACTTAAATTAAACAATTAATCTAATTATTATCTAATTTGACCTAAAATTAATTTCTTGCAAGATAAGTTACCCAATTAATACAAATAATCAAACTTTGATCAAATAAGGAAGTTATTATCTAATCAATTGGTAATTATCTTTTGTTTAATCAAGGATACACTCAAAATATGATTAAAATTCGAATCTTAATGACCCATAACAGTTAAGGCAAGTATCTTTGAGTAAAACAGCAAGAAATCCCGAAACTGCCTCCTTTTGACGCTCGAACTCGTGGAGTTCCTCTATGGACTCGCCGAGTCCACATTGGAACTCGCCGAGTTCTGTTGAATATAGTGTCTAAGTCCATAACTATATTTGGTATGTACTTGACCCGACCCGGCATGGTCCATTTGGGTTGCACTTCACCCGAACAATTTATGGATAATCTTTCGAGAATAATACAAGTTATGATTTATTAATATATTATAAGTTCTAATATATTAATATAAGATCATATTATTTAATTGGTATTGATGTATAATTAATCTAGGATTAATTTAGAGGTCAAAGATATTACTAATTAAATATGGACTTCTATATTTATATAGTGGGGGCTAATGCTTATTTGGAATGGGCTAGGCTTGCATGGAAAGTCCATGGATACTCCATGGAGCTTTAACCCATGGATCTCATGGAAATGAAGAGACATGGGTATTAGGGTTTACATCGATGTAACCCTAATCCACCACACTATATAAAGGAGGCTTTGGTTCTTGAAATCACACAAGTTGAGGTGAGTAAAGCAAGAGGGCCGATTTCAAGATAGTAGTGACTATTCTCTCAAAGTTCCAAGTTTGTGGTGATTTGTTATTTCCTTTTGAGGCATCCACACTATTGGTGCTAGGCTCTAAAACTCCAAGCAATCAACTACTACTACAAGGTAAGTACTTCTACTAGCTTTATTTTATTCATGTTCCCCATGCCATGCTAGTTAGGATATGAACCTTGGAAAAATAATTATTTGTATGTATCTTAGACAAACATAGATCCAAGGTTTATTAGGGTTGCATGTACACTTAGGAAGTGTTAGAATGCTCAAAACCCATCAGTGGTATCAGAGCCTAGGCTTGTTTGTTTGATACTTGATGCAAAATATTGGATAAAGTCGAAAAACTTGCTGTCTACCTGATGAAATTGTCGAGTCCATGGGGGGACTCGCCGAGTTCATGTGTATCTTCATCCTACTCAGCGAGTAGGTTCGTGCACTCGGCGAGTAGGAGCCACAGAGTGTAGATTTTCGACTTTTGCTGCTGCAAATGGACTAGAAACATTACCCTAAACTATTTTGGTGTTATAAAACTTGTTTTAGATGGTGTAATGTTTGTTCTAATCCATTTACAATGGCTAATATCAATTTTTCATGATTATATGTGTTCATATGGTCTTCAAAATTTGATATGGATATTCATGTTCTTGATCTTATGAAGTTAGATGATCATAGGAATTACTTGTAACCTACTTGGTAGTTTAATTCTTGATCATAATGTGTTTTAATGGAGTCCATAACTTGTCCTTAAGTTATGGAAAACCAAGAGTCACACTTGAATTAAAACCATTAAAAGAACACAAGAGTTAGAAAAATGAAGAGTCTTCATTTTTATTACTCTATTTAACTCATAAGTTACAAGAAATGAAAAGTTTTGAAAGTTTACAAAACTTGCCCTCAAGTTTTGGAATAAGTAAAGTCATATTAAAAACTTTAGTTCCAACCCTTAGAATTTTAAAAGTCTAAATTCAACCCTTATACTTATAATATTATAAGTTAATAATAATATATATATATATGTATGAGATCAAAGTCGTTTTACCGCTAGTATGCCTCACTCACGAAGCTAGTCTATAAGGTGGGTATAAAGTTGTTGCCTATAAAATGACAACTTAATGGGTGTCCACTCTCACCCGCCGCTTGCTTGACTGGTGGAGGGTCGTTAGCCGAACGGGTAAGACAAGGACTTATAAATTCTCATTAAAGTAACTAAATGTTTTATTAAATTCTCAATCTTAGTTACTTTAGGAAAAATGTGAATAAGGTGCTAATCAATTAAATTACACTTTACACTTTGTCTAAGTCGTTAGTGGAGCGTGTGTGGTTAACCGGCACACTAACTTGGACTTAACAAGGTAGGTAAAGGGTGACTTAATATTTATCATAGTATCCATGGAGCGTGTGTGGTTAACCGGCACATCGATTGAGGGGTAATTTATTAAGGGTACCAAGTAATTTACATGGTTACTTCACACCTCGTTTTGTGATCCTCGACATCCCAGTCACAAAACTTGGAGGGCACACTCGAGATTGAAACATGCCTTTGAAAAGTTCATTGAATCTCAAAAGAATCTAGGAGTTTCTAAGAACCAAATTAAATATTTTTTAATATTTCGGCTTTGGTGGAAATTAGTGAATCGTCATTCACCTACCTTTCAAATATGTTATTACTTAAATTACGGCATACCTCTTCTAAGTATAATGTATTGTGATTGGGTCCTAGCCTTAATACTACATTTTGGTGTTTTATTAAGGACTATCTCTATATCTAAACTAATCCTTTCTTTCTTCTCTTACAAGATGTCTGCAAACAACGTTGCTTCTGGCTCTCATCCTAGTGGCTCCTTTTCTCTTACGAACTTGTGTGGGAAAGTCACTTTTGATGGATCTAACTTTAATGAATGGATCAGAAACATCAGAATGATTGCTCGCTACGAGGAAAAGCAATATGTCCTCGATAAGGAGCTTAAGGAGATTGATGAGACAGTTGCTACTCCTCAAGAGATCGCTGAGTTTAGGGCACATGAAAGGGATGCCACCAAAGTGGCATGCATCATGATGGCGACTATGACCGTGGATCTCCAAAAATCCTATGAAGATTTCTACCCCTATGAGATGCACCAAGACTTGATGGAAAGATACCATCAAAGTGCTCGTCAAGAGAGGTATGAAATCATCTCCTCCATGATAACAACTCACATGAAGGATGGTGAACCCATCACGGGCCACATGCAGAAAATGCAAAGATTTGTGGACCGTTTGCTGAAGCTAAATGTGAACTTCCCTGAGGAGCTTGCAATAGATATCATTTTGCACTCCTTACCTTCATGTTATGATCAATTCCACATGACATACCACATGAACACGGAAGAGGTCACACTCAGCAAACTTCAAGGACTCTTAAAGACCGTGGAAAGTGGTCTTAAGGGTAAGGCGATTGTTACTCCTACTCCTACCAACACCGCCCCTGTCTTGGCAATCGGTAAAGGACGAGGGAAGAAGAGAAAGAGTTCTTCGAAGGGTACCAATGTTAGGACCCTTGATGGCTCTTCTTCAAGTGGAACCAAGAAAGGTTTCATCACTCCTTCTTCTGACCCAAAAGAGGTTGAATGCTTCTATTTCCATGAAAAGGCACATTGGAAGCGGAACTGCCCAAAGTACCAACAAGATATGAAGGATGGGAAAGTTAAACCCAACCATGCAGGTATTTACATTATCATTTCTAATAACTCACCCAATTCTAACTCTTGGGTCCTTGATACTGGTTGTGGTATTCATATTTGTTGTGACTTGCAGGGACTAAGAAGAAGTGAGGATGTGGAGCAAGGAAGGATAAACTTAATCATGGGGAATAGGAAAGTTACATCTGTCACCAGGATTGGAGTTTATACTTTGTCGCTAAGTAGTGGGTTAAATTTAGATTTGAATAAATGTTGTTACTCGCCAGAAATGGAAGGAAATATTATTTCCTTTCATGCATTGTATAAACAAGGGTTTAGCTTTTTTTTTTTTTAATAATGAAGTTGGTTCTATTGATGCTTTCTTTAATAATGTTCTTTATTTTAATGCATTACCTTGTGATGGTGTGTACGAAGCCGTGTCTGTTGTAGATAACTTAGGAAATAATGTGATGTGTATTGATTCTATTAAGAATAATAACTTGGATAAAGCATCATTATGGCATTGTCGTCTTGGACATATAAGCAAGAAACGCATAGGCCAACTCCAAAAGGATGGAGTCCTGGAGTCGTTTGACCTAAAGTCAGATGATAGTTGCGAATCATGCTTACTTGGAAAAATGACAAAGTCACCCTTCACAGGCTCTTGTGAGAGGGGTGAAGGTTTATTGGACCTTGTACACACTGATGTGTGTGGACCATTCAAACATGCCACAAGGGATGCTAATCGTTATTATTTGACTTTTACTGGTGATTACAGTAGATATGGATATGTCTACTTAATCAAGCATAAGTCAGAGACTTTCGAAAGGTTTAAGGAATTTAAACAGGAAGTCGAGACTCAATTCGGTAGGAACATTAAGATGCTTCGATCCGATTGAGGTGGTCAGTATCTTAGTTCAGAGTTCCTCGACTATCTTAGGGAATGTGGGATTGTCTCACAATTGACACCTCCCAGGACACCACAGTCGAATGGTGTAGCTGAGAGGCGTAATCGAACCTTGTTGGATATGGTTCGTTCCATGATGAGTCGAGCTTCGCTACCAATTTCATTTTGGGGGTATGCCTTAGAGACTACCGCCCATATCCTTAATCTAGTCTCTACAAAGAAAGTTGTCAAAACTGCTCAAGAGATGTGGACTGGTAAAGTACCTAAACTAGACCACATCAAGATTTGGGGTTGCGAGGCTTTTGTGAGGCGCGAGACTCATGACAAGCTAGAACCCCGAAGCGAGAGGTGTATTTTCATCGGCTACCCACAAAGATCCTTTTGTTACCTCTTCTACAGACCTAGTGATAATGTGGTCTTTGTAGCAAGAAGAGGAGTCTTTCGAGAGAGAGAGAGTTTATAAGCCAATGAGACAGTGGGAGGCAAATTGATCTTGAAGAAATTCAAGAGTCAATTGACGAGTCTGTACTTATGATACGTTCCACGAGAGTTAGGAATGCACCTGAGCATTACTATGGTTTCCATATTACTGCAGAAGGTGAGGCACTTATTAGTGACGAGACACTAGTAGGTCTGGATGAGCCTAATAACTACACGGAAGCCATGGCAGGCCCTGAGGCTGCTAAATGGAAAGAGGTTGTGGATAGCAAGATACAGTCCATGTATGACAATCAAGTTCGAAACTTGGTTGACCATGTACCTAATCGTAAGGTAGTTGGGTGCAAATGGATCTTCAAGAAGAAGACCGACATGGATGGTAATTTACACACTTATAAGGCACGACTGGTTGCAATGGGTTATTCTCAAACTCTGGGAGTTGATTATGATGAAACCTTTTCATCAGTGGCCAAGATAAAGTCTATTAGGGTTCTGTTAGCCATTGCTACATTTCATGACTATGAAATATGGCAAATGGATGTCAAAACTGTTGGATAAGGTGTCGAAGTCCATAACTATTTCTGGTATGTACTTGACCCGACCCGGCATGGTCCATTTGTCACACCCCCGAACCAGACGGCGGAAACGTCCGGGGGCTGTTGTGACGCAATTGAATACCATCACAATGAATATACATGAAACACAACATCATTCATCACCAACATTTGAATATTACAACTGATAGTGTTTACATTCATTACATTGTCTCAAAACATTACATTCTCGAAAGTAATTGTTCGATACTAGTTAAACAACAGCAAAACGTCATAGAGTACAATTCATCCTTCACTTTATCTGTTACCTGAGAATACAAGTATTTTGAAAAACATCAACATATGAAATGTTGGTGAGTTCATAAGTAGTGTTTTGAAATCCAATGTTTTGTATTGTTTGAAAACCACCAGAAAATCCGATATTTTCTGAAAAGAAAAAGCTTTTGAAAACGTTTGTGAAGATCCATAGGTATGCTTGTTTGTTTCTATACTTGTAAAAATTGTTCATTAAAATTGTATGCATTTCGAATCCGATATGTATTGAGAACCTAGGAAAACCCGATGTTTTCCTAATTCTTTGAGTTCCATGAAGTTACATTGAAACCATTACAAAAATAGTAGTCTCATTCCCAGGCGACGTTGGATTATTTTTGAGCATGATTAATTGCTACAAACACGCATTACACAAACGACCAGTTTATAGCTATACTAACGATCCCAGAGGCGTCGTCCGTACTAATCACGTTATCCAACCGCCCTGACTACGTGTCGTCCCACATCCGAAGAGAAAGAGGACACGAAGACCTCTATGACTCTATTAACCGGTTGGGGATAAAATGTGTACGAGGGGTCCCCGACCCGCCTCGCAAAAAAATGTAGACTTTACTAGCAATACCAAAGGACCCTTGGGGACCAGTAGTATACAAGCCATTGAAAGTCCCTCTACGTTGTGCCAAGTCGGTGAAACCCAACACTTCGTAGAAAAAAAATGTCTTCGGGCCTTAAGATCAGGTCGTTGGGCTAGCTAGGCCCAACAAACAAGATTTTACACTTTTGGGGCCCAAAGATGGTGCGTAGACGTCTGTGCACACTCGCATGTAAATTGAGTTCCCAAACGTTATTTGTATGTATCGTAGTGTCGCCATGTTAGTAGTTTCGGATTTTCATTGGTTCGAGACCGAACCAATTCGTTTTACAACGATTTTGGTATTGTAGTGTATTGTATTTCGTCGATAGTCGCGGTACCATTGTTTGATCGAATTGCATGTATTGAATTAGCCTTGAAAGTTTTCTGTTTCAGCCCCTCATTGTTTGTCAAATTTACTTTTTCACCCCTTTAATTGAATACTTTCCGGTTTGGTCCTTAAGTCGATTTTCTTGACATTTTAACACCAAAAATTATTGAAATTAATATTTTTCAGCATATTTTTCATAGAAAACAGTTTAAGTCCCTGAAAATGCAATTTTTCTCGGTTATAACCCTTCTTTTTCGCAGCTTGACAATTTTGGCCCAAATTGTAAGATTTTTGCAATTTTGGTCCTTTTTAAATTTAAAAGCGTTTTAAACCTTTGAAAAGGACTTGGAACAATTATAGTCCACTGTTTTACAGAAAAATATAGTTTTGACCCTCCAAAACAGAAAATCTCGCATAATGGGCCTCATTCGGCCGAAAATGTCATTTTTAGCCCATTAAGCTTGAAATTTACGTTTTTAATCCTCTAAATGAGTAAATTTCCAGAAATTGTTTTATTGAAACTGTTTTGGCACATCTCATCCATCAGAATTCGTGATATGTCAATTTGGGCCCTTAATTTTGTATTTTTCACATTTTTGGCCCAAAATTTGTGTTTTTAGCCCAAAGAAAATTGTTACTAACTACTTAGCTATTTTTCTTGAAACACTTTGTATGTAGAAATACATTTGATGCTAAAATCACTTAACATAAGGTATATCTCGGTTTTGAGGGGTTTTATGGCTAGATCCAACATTATAGCACACAAAAGCATACATGTAAGCATGGAAATCATACAAGGCATACAAAACACATATAGATCTACACTTTCACTTGTATCCCCCCCCCCCCCCCCCACAAAACTCATAAAAACAGAAAATAGGGGGTATGAAGCTCACCTTAGGGTGTGATTTTCGGTTTTTGGAAGAAAAGATGGAAGAAAACTTGGTGATTTTTGGCCTTAGCACCTTTCCTTGGTAGATCTCGAGTTTGAGATGGTTCTAGGATGCAAGATCACGATTTTTGCATAGATTAGGAAGGGATTTTGATAACAAAAAGAATCTAAATCATAGATCCATGCATAATCTTACCTTAGATGAAGAATTTGTGGAAATTTCCTTTTGAATGCTTCCTAAAACTCGAGATTTTTGAGTGGAGAGGGGGGGATGTTCTTGAGAGAGTGTGAGAGATTTTTGTGAGTGTGTGTGGGTGTATGGCCAAGAGTGAGAGAGATAGGAAGAAGAGATGTGATCTTTGAAGTGATATGCTCCTAGAAGTATGAGTTGTGCATGGAAACATGTTGGATATTAATGAGGTGGCAAGCAAATAGTCAACTCTTCCATTTCTTCTTGGACTTGGGCCTTGGGCCGAGAATTTGAAAGGGAAAAAGGAAGAATTTGGGCCTTTGCCCCTAAGCCCAATATTAGAGTTAATTTGGGTGAATTTTCTCATAAAAGAATATAGTATGATTTTTCCATTTTTGTTGAACTAGTTTAGGGTATTCATGGATCAAAGCTTTCAATTCATTTCATTCTAGGCCCAATATGGCCCGAAATGTTGAAATAAATTAGTGTGGGTCCAATTAGAGCCCAATTAGGGTTCTAAGCCCATGATAGTCTAATTGGAAGCTTATTGGTCCATTTGGATCCAATAAGGGAGTCCTAGTCCAAAGTGGACTTAAACAAGGACTTCTAGGGTTTCCAATTGTTTGGTGACTATTTGTAGTACTTGTATAATGTATTTGATTGATGTTTTTGAAGTCATAATCATAGGTGTTACACATGTTCTTAAGTTTTTGATTCACATTAGCTTGAATGTATAGATTACATAACACAAAATTTCCAGTTGTGACATCATCCCCCCGTTAGAGGGAATTTCGTCCCGAAATTCTGTTTGAAAGCTAGATTTGAGAATTGCTAGAATAGGTGAGGGTACATCCGATGTAGATTTCCCTAGTGGATTCGGTTTTCCCATTGGCCATTTCCACCGTATAGGTTTCATTTAGCTGCTGGGGTTGTTGTTTTAATAAATGTTTAAACTTCTCGCTTACGAAACTTCGCTCCGCTCCGGTATCAAATAAGATGCATGCATAAGTGTGGTTTAGGGGAAACGTACCGGTCACAACTGCGGGGTCCTGAACTGCATCACTCTGACCCATAGTCAGCATTCTTCCTGCTCCCCTGTTTCCTGAGTTGTTGTTAGGGCAATCCCGGCGGAAATGCCCCGTCCTTCCGCACCCGAAACAGGTGTGGCTAGGCCCTGCATTGTTGCCGCCGGCATTGGTGTTGTTGTTATTGCGGTGGTTGTTGTTGTTGTTGTTCTGATTGTTTCCCTGACTCTGATTTTGGGAAGGATAAGTCCTGCAGAACCTTGCAGTGTGTCCCCTTCGGTTGCAACTGGTGCAATGGAACTCCCTACATTCACCATGGTGATGGAAACCGCACTTGTTGCACTTGGGAAAGTTACCGGAATAAGGTCTTGAAGCATTTGAAGCAGCTGAGGCTGGAGCATGTGGTGTGGCTGGAACCGGTGCGGTGACAGCGTTAACTGCCACTGTCTGCTGCTTTTTAGAGGCCTCGGGGCCCTGACACCCCTTTCTCTTGTTGTTCCATTCTTTCTTACCATCACCCTCCTTCTTCTTCTCAGTCTCCACTGGTTTCTCGCCCTTCTTGTTGTTATGATCATATAGCCTCTTTGCCAATCTCTTCGCACTGTCAAACGTTTCAGGGTTTGCAGCTATCACATTCCCCTGAATGGGAGGTGTCAGTCCCCAGATGAATCGTTCGATCTTCTTTCCTTCTGATGAAATCATACCCGGGCACAATAGAGATAATTCGCTGAATCTCGAGATGTAGGCGTCGATGTTCGCATTCTGCACAGTGAGGTTCCATAGTTCCTGCTCCATCTTTTGTATTTCGCCACGAGGGCAGTACTCAGCCATTAACATTTCTTTCATTTCTGCCCAGGGGATAGAGTTGGCGACAGGGAGCGTCATAGCTTCCACGTGTCCATTCCACCAAGTGAGTGCTTGGTCCACGAAAGTGCAGGCCGCGAACTTCACTTTCATCTGCTCGGGGCAATCGCATATCTCGAATACCGACTCTACCTTCTCGATCCATCGCTTCAGAATGATCACTCCTCCAGTGCCGTTGAAAGTTCGTGGTTTGGCGTTTGTGAAGTCCTTGTAGGTACATGTTTTGGTAGGTCCTTGATTCATCCCGTTGTTCGAACTTCCTGCCCCTTGCCCGTTGCCTCCTCCATTATTCCCCTGATGGAGTTGTGCCATAGCTGCGGTGACCGCAACAGACACGGCTGCCTGGAATGCTGTGGAGTCAACTTCGGGTGGAGTTGGTCCTGGGTTTCCGCGAGTAGGTCGGAGAGGCATCTTTCTGTCACGAAACGGAAAGATGTTAAGTGTACGTGGTTTTTATGAGGTTGTGATCCTACTAACTAGGTGTATGGTACGAACCTAAACATTACTACCATCGGGCATACAATCATAACGTCTCAACACATAACAACTGATAGTATCATAGCAAGACACACAAAAGTTCATTAATATTATTCACATTTAATACAAGAAAATTTGCTCGTAAGAGCATACATAAGTGACACTAATCTGACAGCATAACGGCTCCATGAGTAGTGTAGTCACTTAAACATAGAGCCAGAGTACATAATATAGTTCCTAATGTCCTACCATGATAAGTCCATCCCTAATCGCGATGTGCTGCGTCTGGAGGTGGTGCCAAAGATGTGGATGCTCCCTGAAGACGAGCCACTAGGCGTTCTGCGTCCTGAAGTCGAGACTCCCACCTTACCTGCCTCATGTGAAACTCCCGGAGGACATCACGCGTCTCCTGCTCCGCACGCTCGACCCTAGTCCACAACTGGCGCACTTGATCAGCAGTGCCCTGAGCAAGGTCGCCGGTGTCCCGTAATCGTCTCACCATGACCGGTAGGGCTCGGTCGGCCGGTCCTCCGTCCCTCAGATCAAAGAACTCCCGTGACATGCCAAACGGGGGTCGCTGTCCCTGATGTCTGCTCCATCTCCAAAGATCGATGCCCCAAGGAGGGGTAGGTCCAATGGGACCCACACGATAAGCAGGCACCCTGATCGGGTAAGGGGGGTCGATGACCTCGGACTCTGCGTCCGAATCACCCCCTTCGCTATCATCGAGCTCCTCTTCGAAATGCTCTTCGTCTTCTTCGGGTTCGGCAGGCTCGCCCTCGACTTCTGCCTCCGGTTCCCCGTCAGATTCTTCGACGGGGTCTTCCCCAGGTTCCTCTTCAGGCTCTTCCTCATGCTCCTCCTCCTCCTCTAACCACCCCTTGTTTCCCTGATTAGGGAAATAGGGGTCTCCAGGGTGATGAAAACCAGCCATGCTGTCTGTGCGAGTACGTAAATATGCTAACATTATTCCTAGGATGCTATGACTATTGTACAGACCAAGCAAACGTTCTCTTTTTGGTGATAGAGGGTATAGTTTTAGGTTCCCTAGCTATCCCGATCTCATCAAGACGTGTGTTAGTTTTACTTTGGAGAGAATGTAGTTGATCAGGCTACATTCACTCCTTGGTATCACTAAGAACAGTCCCGAATTAACCGAGATACCAGCGTTATTGTGTTTGATTCAGCGTTAGGTTCTTATCCCTAATGCAAGCAAGCGTGTTTTATTTACTTGTTTTGTTCAGAGTTCTGTTAGTCCCTCTTTTTGGTTTATAGTTGCATATCAATGTGTGGCTTGACATGCTAGTTCACTATAAACAAAGCTCTAATACCAACCTGTCACACCCCCGAACCAGACGGCGGAAACGTCCGGGGGCTGTTGTGACGCAATTGAATACCATCACAATGAATATACATGAAACACAACATCATTCATCACCAACATTTGAATATTACAACTGATAGTGTTTACATTCATTACATTGTCTCAAAACATTACATTCTCGAAAGTAATTGTTCGATACTAGTTAAACAACAGCAAAACGTCATAGAGTACAATTCATCCTTCACTTTATCTGTTACCTGAGAATACAAGTATTTTGAAAAACGTCAACATATGAAATGTTGGTGAGTTCATAAGTAGTGTTTTGAAATCCAATGTTTTGTATTGTTTGAAAACCACCAGAAAATCCGATATTTTCTGAAAAGAAAAAGCTTTTGAAAACGTTTGTGAAGATCCATAGGTATGCTTGTTTGTTTCTATACTTGTAAAAATTGTTCATTAAAATTGTATGCATTTCGAATCCGATATGTATTGAGAACCTAGGAAAACCCGATGTTTTCCTAATTCTTTGAGTTCCATGAAGTTACGTTGAAACCATTACAAAAATAGTAGTCTCATTCCCAGGCGACGTTGGATTATTTTTGAGCATGATTAATTGCTACAAACACGCATTACACAAACGACCAGTTTATAGCTATACTAACGATCCCGGAGGCGTCGTCCGTACTAATCACGTTATCCAACCGCCCTGACTACGTGTCGTCCCACATCCGAAGAGAAAGAGGACACGAAGACCTCTATGACTCTATTAACCGGTTGGGGATAAAATGTGTACGAGGGGTCCCCGACCCGCCTCGCAAAAAAATGTAGACTTTACTAGCAATACCAAAGGACCCTTGGGGACCAGTAGTATACAAGCCATTGAAAGTCCCTCTACGTTGTGCCAAGTCGGTGAAACCCAACACTTCGTAGAAAAAAAATGTCTTCGGGCCTTAAGATCAGGTCGTTGGGCTAGCTAGGCCCAACAAACAAGATTTTACACTTTTGGGGCCCAAAGATGGTGCGTAGACGTCTGTGCACACTCGCATGTAAATTGAGTTCCCAAACGTTATTTGTATGTATCGTAGTGTCGCCATGTTAGTAGTTTCGGATTTTCATTGGTTCGAGACCGAACCAATTCGTTTTACAACGATTTTGGTATTGTAGTGTATTGTATTTCGTCGATAGTCGCGGTACCATTGTTTGATCGAATTGCATGTATTGAATTAGCCTTGAAAGTTTTCTGTTTCAGCCCCTCATTGTTTGTCAAATTTACTTTTTCACCCCTTTAATTGAATACTTTCCGGTTTGGTCCTTAAGTCGATTTTCTTGACATTTTAACACCAAAAATTATTGAAATTAATATTTTTCAGCATATTTTTCATAGAAAACAGTTTAAGTCCCTGAAAATGCAATTTTTCTCGGTTATAACCCTTCTTTTTCGCAGCTTGACAATTTTGGCCCAAATTGTAAGATTTTTGCAATTTTGGTCCTTTTTAAATTTAAAAGCGTTTTAAACCTTTGAAAAGGACTTGGAACAATTATAGTCCACTGTTTTACAGAAAAATATAGTTTTGACCCTCCAAAACAGAAAATCTCGCATAATGGGCCTCATTGGGCCGAAAATGTCATTTTTAGCCCATTAAGCTTGAAATTTACGTTTTTAATCCTCTAAATGAGTAAATTTCCAGAAATTGTTTTATTGAAACAGTTTTGGCACATCTCATCCATCAGAATTCGTGATATGTCAATTTGGGCCCTTAATTTTGTATTTTTCACATTTTTGGCCCAAAATTTGTGTTTTTAGCCCAAAGAAAATTGTTACTAACTACTTAGCTATTTTTCTTGAAACACTTTGTATGTAGAAATACATTTGATGCTAAAATCACTTAACATAAGGTATATCTTGGTTTTGAGGGGTTTTATGGCTAGATCCAACATTATAGCACACAAAAGCATACATGTAAGCATGGAAATCATACAAGGCATACAAAACACATATAGATCTACACTTTCACTTGTATCCCCCCCCCACAAAACTCATAAAAACAGAAAATAGGGGGTATGAAGCTCACCTTAGGGTGTGATTTTCGGTTTTTGGAAGAAAAGATGGAAGAAAACTTGGTGATTTTTGGCCTTAGCACCTTTCCTTGGTAGATCTCGAGTTTGAGATGGTTCTAGGATGCAAGATCACGATTTTTGCATAGATTAGGAAGGGATTTTGATAACAAAAAGAATCTAAATCATAGATCCATGCATAATCTTACCTTAGATGAAGAATTTGTGGAAATTTCCTTTTGAATGCTTCCTAAAACTCGAGATTTTTGAGTGGAGAGGGGGGGATGTTCTTGAGAGAGTGTGAGAGATTTTTGTGAGTGTGTGTGGGTGTATGGCCAAGAGTGAGAGAGATAGGAAGAAGAGATGTGATCTTTGAAGTGATATGCTCCTAGAAGTATGAGTTGTGCATGGAAACATGTTGGATATTAATGAGGTGGCAAGCAAATAGTCAACTCTTCCATTTCTTCTTGGACTTGGGCCTTGGGCCGAGAATTTGAAAGGGAAAAAGGAAGAATTTGGGCCTTTGCCCCTAAGCCCAATATTAGAGTTAATTTGGGTGAATTTTCTCATAAAAGAATATAATATGATTTTTCCATTTTTGTTGAACTAGTTTAGGGTATTCATGGATCAAAGCTTTCAATTCATTTCATTCTAGGCCCAATATGGCCCAAAATGTTGAAATAAATTAGTGTGGGTCCAATTAGAGACCAATTAGGGTTCTAAGCCCATGATAGTCTAATTGGAAGCTTATTGGTCCATTTGGATCCAATAAGGGAGTCCTAGTCCAAAGTGGACTTAAACAAGGACTTCTAGGGTTTCCAATTGTTTGGTGACTATTTGTAGTACTTGTATAATGTATTTGATTGATGTTTTTGAAGTCATAATCATAGGTGTTACACATGTTCTTAAGTTTTTGATTCACATTAGCTTGAATGTATAGATTACATAACACAAAATTTCCAGTTGTGACATCATCCCCCCGTTAGAGGGAATTTCGTCCCGAAATTCTGTTTGAAAGCTAGATTTGAGAATTGCTAGAATAGGTGAGGGTACATCCGATGTAGATTTCCCTAGTGGATTCGGTTTTCCCATTGGCCATTTCCACCGTATAGGTTTCATTTAGCTGCTGGGGTTGTTGTTTTAATAAATGTTTAAACTTCTCGCTTACGAAACTTCGCTCCGCTCCGGTATCAAATAAGATGCATGCATAAGTGTGGTTTAGGGGAAACGTACCGGTCACAACTGCGGGGTCCTGAACTGCATCACTTTGACCCATAGTCAGCATTCTTCCTGCTCCCCTGTTTCCTGAGTTGTTGTTAGGGCAATCCCGGCAGAAATGCCCCGTCCTTCCGCACCCGAAACAGGTGTGGCTAGGCCCTGCATTGTTGCCGCCGGCATTGGTGTTGTTGTTATTGCGGTGGTTGTTGTTGTTGTTGTTGTTCTGATTGTTTCCCTGACTCTGATTTTGGGAAGGATAAGTCCTGCAGAACCTTGCAGTGTGTCCCCTTCGGTTGCAACTGGTGCAATGGAACTCCCTACATTCACCATGGTGATGGAAACCGCACTTGTTGCACTTGGGAAAGTTACCGGAATAAGGTCTTGAAGCATTTGAAGCAGCTGAGGCTGGAGCATGTGGTGTGGCTGGAACCGGTGCGGTGACAGCGTTAACTGCCACTGTCTGCTGCTTTTTAGAGGCCTCGGGGCCCTGACGCCCCTTTCTCTTGTTGTTCCATTCTTTCTTACCATCACCCTCCTTCTTCTTCTCAGTCTCCACTGGTTTCTCGCCCTTCTTGTTGTTATGATCATATAGCCTCTTTGCCAATCTCTTCGCACTGTCAAACGTTTTAGGGTTTGCAGCTATCACATTCCCCTGAATGGGAGGTGTCAGTCCCCAGATGAATCGTTCGATCTTCTTTCCTTCTGATGAAATCATACCCGGGCACAATAGAGATAATTCGCTGAATCTCGAGATGTAGGCGTCGATGTTCGCATTCTGCACAGTGAGGTTCCATAGTTCCTGCTCCATCTTTTGTATTTCGCCTCGAGGGCAGTACTCAGCCATTAACATTTCTTTCATTTCTGCCCAGGGGATAGAGTTGGCGACAGGGAGCGTCATAGCTTCCACGTGTCCGTTCCACCAAGTGAGTGCTTGGTCCACGAAAGTGCAGGCCGCGAACTTCACTTTCATCTGCTCGGGGCAATCGCATATCTCGAATACCGACTCTACCTTCTCGATCCATCGCTTCAGAGTGATCACTCCTCCAGTGCCGTTGAAAGTTCGTGGTTTGGCGTTTGTGAAGTCCTTGTAGGTACATGTTTTGGTAGGTCCTTGATTCATCCCGTTGTTCGAACTTCCTGCCCCTTGCCCGTTGCCTCCTCCATTATTCCCCTGATGGAGTTGTGCCATAGCTGCGGTGACCGCAACAGACACGGCTGCCTGGAATGCTGTGGAGTCAACTTCGGGTGGAGTTGGTCCTGGGTTTCCGCGAGTAGGTCGGAGAGGCATCTTTCTGTCACGAAACGGTAAGATGTTGAGTGTACGTGGTTTTTATGAGGTTGTGATCCTACTAACTAGGTGTATGGTACGAACCTAAACATTACTACCATCGGGCATACAATCATAACGTCTCAACACATAACAACTGATAGTATCATAGCAAGACACACAAAAGTTCATTAATATTATTCACATTTAATACAAGAAAATTTGCTCGTAAGAGCATACATAAGTGACACTAATCTGACAGCATAACGGCTCCATGAGTAGTGTAGTCACTTAAACACAGAGCCGGAGTACATAATATAGTTCCTAATGTCCTACCATGATAAGTCCATCCCTAATCGCGATGTGCTACGTCTGGAGGTGGTGCCAAAGATGTGGATGCTCCCTGAAGACGAGCCACTAGGCGTTCTGCGTCCTGAAGTCGAGACTCCCACCTTACCTGCCTCATGTGAAACTCCTGGAGGACATCACGCGTCTCCTGCTCCGCACGCTCGACCCTAGTCCACAACTGGCGCACTTGATCAGCAGTGCCCTGAGCAAGGTCGCCGGTGTCCCGTAATCGTCTCATCATGACCGGTAGGGCTCGGTCGGCCGGTCCTCCGTCCCTCAGATCAAAGAACTCCCGTGACATGCCAAACGGGGGTCGTTGTCCCTGATGTCTGCTCTATCTCCAAAGATCGATGCCCCAAGGAGGGGTAGGTCCAGTGGGACCCACACGATAAGCAGGCACCCTGATCGGGTAAGGGGGGTCGATGACCTCGGACTCTGCGTCCGAATCACCCCCTTCGCTATCATCGAGCTCCTCTTCGAAATGCTCTTCGTCTTCTTCGGGTTCGGCAGGCTCGCCCTCGACTTCTGCCTCCGGTTCCCCATCAGATTCTTCGTCGGGGTCTTCCTCAGGTTCCTCTTCAGGCTCTTCCTCATGCTCCTCCTCCTCCTCTAACCACCCGTTGTTTCCCTGATTAGGGAAATAGGGGTCTCCAGGGTGATGAAAACCAGCGATGCTGTCTGTGCGAGTACGTAAATATGCTAACATTATTCCTAGGATGCTATGACTATTGTACAGACCAAGCAAACGTTCTCTTTTTGGTGATAGAGGGTATAGTTTTAGGTTCCCTAGCTATCCCAATCTCATCAAGACGTGTGTTAGTTTTACTTTGGAGAGAATGTAGTTGATCAGGCTACATTCACTCCTTGGTATCACTAAGAACAGTCCCGAATTAACCGAGATACCAGCGTTATTGTGTTTGATTCAGCGTTAGGTTCTTATCCCTAATGCAAGCAAGCGTGTTTTATTTACTTGTTTTGTTCAGAGTTCTGTTAGTCCCTCTTTTTGGTTTATAGTTGCATATCAATGTGTGGCTTGACATGCTAGTTCACTATAAACAAAGCTCTGATACCAACCTGTCACACCCCCGAACCAGACGGCGGAAACGTCCGGGGGCTGTTGTGACGCAATTGAATACCATCACAATGAATATACATGAAACACAACATCATTCATCACCAACATTTGAATATTACAACTGATAGTGTTTACATTCATTACATTGTCTCAAAACATTACATTCTCGAAAGTAATTGTTCGATACTAGTTAAACAAAAACAAAACGTCATAGAGTACAATTCATCCTTCACTTTATCTGTTACCTGAGAATACAAGTATTTTGAAAAACGTCAACATATGAAATGTTGGTGAGTTCATAAGTAGTGTTTTGAAATCCAATGTTTTGTATTGTTTGAAAACCACCAGAAAATCCGATATTTTCTGAAAAGAAAAAGCTTTTGAAAACGTTTGTGAAGATCCATAGGTATGCTTGTTTGTTTCTATACTTGTAAAAATTGTTCATTAAAATTGTATGCATTTCGAATCCGATATGTATTGAGAACCTAGGAAAACCCGATGTTTTCCTAATTCTTTGAGTTCCATGAAGTTACGTTGAAACCATTACAAAAATAGTAGTCTCATTCCCAGGCGACGTTGGATTATTTTTTAGCATGATTAATTGCTACAAACACGCATTACACAAACGACCAGTTTATAGCTATACTAACGATCCCGGAGGCGTCGTCCGTACTAATCACGTTATCCAACCGCCCTGACTACGTGTCGTCCCACATCCGAAGAGAAAGAGGACACGAAGACCTCTATGACTCTATTAACCGGTTGGGGATAAAATGTGTACGAGGGGTCCCCGACCCGCCTCGCAAAAAAATGTAGACTTTACTAGCAATACCAAAGGACCCTTGG
The DNA here is from genome assembly GCF_051521515.1 of Lactuca serriola. Taxonomy (NCBI): domain Eukaryota; kingdom Viridiplantae; phylum Streptophyta; class Magnoliopsida; order Asterales; family Asteraceae; genus Lactuca; species Lactuca serriola. The sequence goes on along the minus strand of NC_136415.1, from coordinate 337,169,742 downwards.
GGACCAGTAGTATACAAGCCATTGAAAGTCCCTCTACGTTGTGCCAAGTCGGTGAAACCCAACACTTCGTAGAAAAAAATGTCTTCGGGCCTTAAGATCAGGTCGTTGGGCTAGCTAGGCCCAACAAACAAGATTTTACACTTTTGGGGCCCAAAGATGGTGCGTAGACGTCTGTGCACACTCGCATGTAAATTGAGTTCCCAAACGTTATTTGTATGTATCGTAGTGTCGCCATGTTAGTAGTTTCGGATTTTCATTGGTTCGAGACCGAACCAATTCGTTTTACAACGATTTTGGTATTGTAGTGTATTGTATTTCGTCGATAGTCGCGGTACCATTGTTTGATCGAATTGCATGTATTGAATTAGCCTTGAAAGTTTTCTGTTTCAGCCCCTCATTGTTTGTAAAATTTACTTTTTCACCCCTTTAATTGAATACTTTCCGGTTTGGTCCTTAAATCGATTTTCTTGACATTTTAACACCAAAAATTATTGAAATTAATATTTTTCAGCATATTTTTCATAGAAAACAGTTTAAGTCCCTGAAAATGCAATTTTTCTCGGTTATAACCCTTCTTTTTCGCAACTTGACAATTTTGGCCCAAATTGTAAGATTTTTGCAATTTTGGTCCTTTTTAAATTTAAAAGCGTTTTAAACCTTTGAAAAGGACTTGGAACAATTATAGTCCACTGTTTTACAGAAAAATACAGTTTTGACCCTCCAAAACAGAAAATCTCGCATAATGGGCCTCATTAGGCCGAAAATGTCATTTTTAGCCCATTAAGCTTGAAATTTACGTTTTTAATCCTCTAAATGAGTAAATTTCCAGAAATTGTTTTATTGAAACTGTTTTGGCACATCTCATCCATCAGAATTCGTGATATGTCAATTTGGGCCCTTAATTTTGTATTTTTCACATTTTAGGCCCAAAATTTGTGTTTTTAGCCCAAAGAAAATTGTTACTAACTACTTAGCTATTTTTCTTGAAACACTTTGTATGTAGAAATACATTTGATGCTAAAATCACTTAACATAAGGTATATCTCGGTTTTGAGGGGTTTTATGGCTAGATCCAACATTATAGCACACAAAAGCATACATGTAAGCATGGAAATCATACAAGGCATACAAAACACATATAGATCTACACTTTCACTTGTATCCCCCCCCCCCCACAAAACTCATAAAAACAGAAAATAGGGGGTATGAAGCTCACCTTAGGGTGTGATTTTCGGTTTTTGGAAGAAAAGATGGAAGAAAACTTGGTGATTTTTGGCCTTAGCACCTTTCCTTGGTAGATCTCGAGTTTGAGATGGTTCTAGGATGCAAGATCACGATTTTTGCATAGATTAGGAAGGGATTTTGATAACAAAAAGAATCTAAATCATAGATCCATGCATAATCTTACCTTAGATGAAGAATTTGTGGAAATTTCCTCTTGAATGCTTCCTAAAACTCGAGATTTTTGAGTGGAGAGGGGGGGATGTTCTTGAGAGAGTGTGAGAGATTTTTGTGAGTGTGTGTGGGTGTATGGCCAAGAGTGAGAGAGATAGGAAGAAGAGATGTGATCTTTGAAGTGATATGCTCCTAGAAGTATGAGTTGTGCATGGAAACATGTTGGATATTAATGAGGTGGCAAGCAAATAGTCAACTCTTCCATTTCTTCTTGGACTTGGGCCTTGGGCCGAGAATTTGAAAGGGAAAAAGGAAGAATTTGGGCCTTTGCCCCTAAGCCCAATATTAGAGTTAATTTGGGTGAATTTTCTCATAAAAGAATATAGTATGAATTTTCCATTTTTGTTGAACTAGTTTAGGGTATTCATGGATCAAAGCTTTCAATTCATTTCATTCTAGGCCCAATATGGCCCGAAATGTTGAAATAAATTAGTGTGGGTCCAATTAGAGCCCAATTAGGGTTCTAAGCCCATGATAGTCTAATTGGAAGCTTATTGGTCCATTTGGATCCAATAAGGGAGTCCTAGTCCAAAGTGGACTTAAACAAGGACTTCTAGGGTTTCCAATTGTTTGGTGACTATTTGTAGTACTTGTATAATGTATTTGATTGATGTTTTTGAAGTCATAATCATAGGTGTTACACATGTTCTTAAGTTTTTGATTCACATTAGCTTGAATGTATAGATTACATAACACAAAATTTCCAGTTGTGACATCATCCCCCCGTTAGAGGGAATTTCGTCCCGAAATTCTGTTTGAAAGCTAGATTTGAGAATTGCTAGAATAGGTGAGGGTACATCCGATGTAGATTTCCCTAGTGGATTCGGTTTTCCCATTGGCCATTTCCACCGTATAGGTTTCATTTAGCTGCTGGGGTTGTTGTTTTAATAAATGTTTAAACTTCTCGCTTACGAAACTTCGCTCCGCTCCGGTATCAAATAAGATGCATGCATAAGTGTGGTTTAGGGGAAACGTACCGGTCACAACTGCGGGGTCCTGAACTGCATCACTCTGACCCATAGTCAGCATTCTTCCTGCTCCCCTGTTTCCTGAGTTGTTGTTAGGGCAATCCCGGCGGAAATGCCCCGTCCTTCCGCACCCGAAACAGGTGTGGCTAGGCCCTGCATTGTTGCCGCCGGCATTGGTGTTGTTGTTATTGCGGTGGTTGTTGTTGTTGTTGTTCTGATTGTTTCCCTGACTCTGATTTTGGGAAGGATAAGTCCTGCAGAACCTTGCAGTGTGTCCCCTTCGGTTGCAACTGGTGCAATGGAACTCCCTACATTCACCATGGTGATGGAAACCGCACTTGTTGCACTTGGGAAAGTTACCGGAATAAGGTCTTGAAGCATTTGAAGCAGCTGAGGCTGGAGCATGTGGTGTGGCTGGAACCGGTGCGGTGACAGCGTTAACTGCCACTGTCTGCTGCTTTTTAGAGGCCTCGGGGCCCTGACGCCCCTTTCTCTTGTTGTTCCATTCTTTCTTACCATCACCCTCCTTCTTCTTCTCAGTCTCCACTGGTTTCTCGCCCTTCTTGTTGTTATGATCATATAGCCTCTTTGCCAATCTCTTCGCACTGTCAAACGTTTCAGGGTTTGCAGCTATCACATTCCCCTGAATGGGAGGTGTCAGTCCCCAGATGAATCGTTCGATCTTCTTTCCTTCTGATGAAATCATACCCGGGCACAATAGAGATAATTCGCTGAATCTCGAGATGTAGGCGTCGATGTTCGCATTCTGCACAGTGAGGTTCCATAGTTCCTGCTCCATCTTTTGTATTTCGCCTCGAGGGCAGTACTCAGCCATTAACATTTCTTTCATTTCTGCCCAGGGGATAGAGTTGGCGACAGGGAGCGTCATAGCTTCCACGTGTCCGTTCCACCAAGTGAGTGCTTGGTCCACGAAAGTGCAGGCCGCGAACTTCACTTTTATCTGCTCGGGGCAATCGCATATCTCGAATACCGACTCTACCTTCTCGATCCATCGCTTCAGAGTGATCACTCCTCCAGTGCCGTTGAAAGTTCGTGGTTTGGCGTTTGTGAAGTCCTTGTAGGTACATGTTTTGGTAGGTCCTTGATTCATCCCGTTGTTCGAACTTCCTGCCCCTTGCCCGTTGCCTCCTCCATTATTCCCCTGATGGAGTTGTGCCATAGCTGCGGTGACCGCAGCAGACACGGCTGTCTGGAATGCTGTGGAGTCAACTTCGGGTGGAGTTGGTCCTGGGTTTCCGCGAGTAGGTCGGAGAGGCATCTTTCTGTCACGAAACGGAAAGATGTTGAGTGTACGTGGTTTTTATGAGGTTGTGATCCTACTAACTAGGTGTATGGTACGAACCTAAACATTACTACCATCGGGCATACAATCATAACGTCTCAACACATAACAACTGATAGTATCATAGCAAGACACACAAAAGTTCATTAATATTATTCACATTTAATACAAGAAAATTTGCTCGTAAGAGCATACATAAGTGACACTAATCTGACAGCATAACGGCTCCATGAGTAGTGTAGTCACTTAAACATAGAGCCAGAGTACATAATATAGTTCCTAATGTCCTACCATGATAAGTCCATCCCTAATCGCGATGTGCTGCGTCTGGAGGTGGTGCCGAAGATGTGGATGCTCCCTGAAGACGAGCCACTAGGCGTTCTGCGTCCTGAAGTCGAGACTCCCACCTTACCTGCCTCATGTGAAACTCCCGGAGGACATCACGCGTCTCCTGCTCCGCACGCTCGACCCTAGTCCACAACTGGCGCACTTGATCAACAGTGCCCTGAGCAAGGTCGTCGGTGTCCCGTAATCGTTTCACCATGACCGGTAGGGCTCGGTCGGCCGGTCCTCCGTCCCTCAGATCAAAGAACTCCCGTGACATGCCAAACGGGGGTCGCTGTCCCTGATGTCTGCTCCATCTCCAAAGATCGATGCCCCAAGGAGGGGTAGGTCCAGTGGGACCCACACGATAAGCAGGCACCCTGATCGGGTAAGGGGGGTCGATGACCTCGGACTCTGCGTCCGAATCACCCCCTTCGCTATCATCGAGCTCCTCTTCGTCTTCTTCGGGTTCGGCAGGCTCGCCCTCGACTTCTGCCTCCGGTTCCCCGTCAGATTCTTCGTCGGGGTCTTCCTCAGGTTCCTCTTCAGGCTCTTCCTCAGGCTCCTCCTCCTCCTCTAACCACCCGTTGTTTCCCTGATTAGGGAAATAGGGGTCTCCAGGGTGATGAAAACCAGCCATGCTGTCTGTGCGAGTACGTAAATATGCTAACATTATTCCTAGGATGCTATGACTATTGTACAGACCAAGCAAACGTTTTCTTTTTGGTGATAGAGGGTATAGTTTTAGATTCCCTAGCTATCCCGATCTCATCAAGACGTGTGTTAGTTTTACTTTGGAGAGAATGTAGTTGATCAGGCTACATTCACTCCTTGGTATCACTAAGAACAGTCCCGAATTAACCGAGATACCAGCGTTATTGTGTTTGATTCAGCGTTAGGTTCTTATCCCTAATGCAAGCAAGCGTGTTTTATTTACTTGTTTTGTTCAGAGTTCTGTTAGTCCCTCTTTTTGGTTTATAGTTGCATATCAATGTGTGGCTTGACATGCTGGTTCACTATAAACAAAGCTCTGATACCAACCTCTCACACCCCCGAACCAGACGGCGGAAACGTCCGGGGGCTGTTGTGACGCAATTGAATACCATCACAATGAATATACATGAAACACAACATCATTCATCACCAACATTTGAATATTACAACTGATAGTGTTTACATTCATTACATTGTCTCAAAACATTACATTCTCGAAAGTAATTGTTCGATACTAGTTAAACAACAGCAAAACGTCATAGAGTACAATTCATCCTTCACTTTATCTGTTACCTGAGAATACAAGTATTTTGAAAAACGTCAACATATGAAATGTTGGTGAGTTCATAAGTAGTGTTTTGAAATCCAATGTTTTGTATTGTTTGAAAACCACCAGAAAATCCGATATTTTCTGAAAAGAAAAAGCTTTTGAAAACGTTTGTGAAGATCCATAGGTATGCTTGTTTGTTTCTATACTTGTAAAAATTGTTCATTAAAATTGTATGCATTTCGAATCCGATATGTATTGAGAACCTAGGAAAACCCGATGTTTTCCTAATTCTTTGAGTTCCATGAAGTTACGTTGAAACCATTACAAAAATAGTGGTCTCATTCCCAGGCGACGTTGGATTTTTTTTAGCATGATTAATTGCTACAAACACGCATTACACAAACGACCAGTTTATAGCTATACTAACGATCCCGGAGGCGTCGTCCGTACTAATCACGTTATCCAACCGCCCTGACTACGTGTCGTCCCACATCCGAAGAGAAAGAGGACACGAAGACCTCTATGACTCTATTAACCGGTTGGGGATAAAATGTGTACGAGGGGTCCCCGACCCGCCTCGCAAAAAAATGTAGACTTTACTAGCAATACCAAAGGACCCTTGGGGACCAGTAGTATACAAGCCATTGAAAGTCCCTCTACGTTGTGCCAAGTCGGTGAAACCCAACACTTCGTAGAAAAAAAATGTCTTCGGGCCTTAAGATCAGGTCGTTGGGCTAGCTAGGCCCAACAAACAAGATTTTACACTTTTGGGGCCCAAAGATGGTGCGTAGACGTCTGTGCACACTCGCATGTAAATTGAGTTCCCAAACGTTATTTGTATGTATCGTAGTGTCGCCATGTTAGTAGTTTCGGATTTTCATTGGTTCGAGACCGAACCAATTCGTTTTACAACGATTTTGGTATTGTAGTGTATTGTATTTCGTCGATAGTCGCGGTACCATTGTTTGATCGAATTGCATGTATTGAATTAGCCTTGAAAGTTTTCTGTTTCAGCCCCTCATTGTTTGTAAAATTTACTTTTTCACCCCTTTAATTGAATACTTTCCGGTTTGGTCCTTAAATCGATTTTCTTGACATTTTAACACCAAAAATTATTGAAATTAATATTTTTCCGCATCTTTTTCATAGAAAACAGTTTAAGTCCCTGAAAATGCAATTTTTCTCGGTTATAACCCTTCTTTTTCGCAACTTGACAATTTTGGCCCAAATTGTAAGATTTTTGCAATTTTGGTCCTTTTTAAATTTAAAAGCGTTTTAAACCTTTGAAAAGGACTTGGAACAATTATAGTCCACTGTTTTACAGAAAAATACAGTTTTGACCCTCCAAAACAGAAAATCTCGCATAATGGGCCTCATTGGGCCGAAAATGTCATTTTTAGCCCATTAAGCTTGAAATTTACGTTTTTAATCCTCTAAATGAGTAAATTTCCAGAAATTTTTTTATTGAAACTGTTTTGGCACATCTCATCCATCAGAATTCGTGATATGTCAATTTGGGCCCTTAATTTTGTATTTTTCACATTTTAGGCCCAAAATTTGTGTTTTTAGCCCAAAGAAAATTGTTACTAACTACTTAGCTATTTTTCTTGAAACACTTTGTATGTAGAAATACATTTGATGCTAAAATCACTTAACATAAGGTATATCTCGGTTTTGAGGGGTTTTATGGCTAGATCCAACATTATAGCACACAAAAGCATACATGTAAGCATGGAAATCATACAAGGCATACAAAACACATATAGATCTACACTTTCACTTGTATCCCTCCCCCCCCCCCCCCCCACAAAACTCATAAAAACAGAAAATAGGGGGTATGAAGCTCACCTTAGGGTGTGATTTTCGGTTTTTGGAAGAAAAGATGGAAGAAAACTTGGTGATTTTTGGCCTTAGCACCTTTCCTTGGTAGATCTCGAGTTTGAGATGGTTCTAGGATGCAAGATCACGATTTTTGCATAGATTAGGAAGGGATTTTGATAACAAAAAGAATCTAAATCATAGATCCATGCATAATCTTACCTTAGATGAAGAATTTGTGGAAATTTCCTCTTGAATGCTTCCTAAAACTCGAGATTTTTGAGTGGAGAGGGGGGGATGTTCTTGAGAGAGTGTGAGAGATTTTTGTGAGTGTGTGTGGGTGTATGGCCAAGAGTGAGAGAGATAGGAAGAAGAGATGTGATCTTTGAAGTGATATGCTCCTAGAAGTATGAGTTGTGCATGGAAACATGTTGGATATTAATGAGGTGGCAAGTAAATAGTCAACTCTTCCATTTCTTCTTGGACTTGGGCCTTGGGCCGAGAATTTGAAAGGGAAAAAGGAAGAATTTGGGCCTTTGCCCCTAAGCCCAATATTAGAGTTAATTTGGGTGAATTTTCTCATAAAAGAATATAGTATGATTTTTCCATTTTTGTTGAACTAGTTTAGGGTATTCATGGATCAAAGCTTTCAATTCATTTCATTCTAGGCCCAATATGGCCCAAAATGTTGAAATAAATTAGTGTGGGTCCAATTAGAGCCCAATTAGGGTTCTAAGCCCATGATAGTCTAATTGGAAGCTTATTGGTCCATTTGGATCCAATAAGGGAGTCCTAGTCCAAAGTGGACTTAAACAAGGACTTCTAGGGTTTCCAATTGTTTGGTGACTATTTGTAGTACTTGTATAATGTATTTGATTGATGTTTTTGAAGTCATAATCATAGGTGTTACACATGTTCTTAAGTTTTTGATTCACATTAGCTTGAATGTATAGATTACATAACACAAAATTTCCAGTTGTGACATCATCCCCCCGTTAGAGGGAATTTCGTCCCGAAATTCTGTTTGAAAGCTAGATTTGAGAATTGCTAGAATAGGTGAGGGTACATCTGATGTAGATTTCCCTAGTGGATTCGGTTTTTCCCATTGGCCATTTCCACCGTATAGGTTTCATTTAGCTGCTGGGGTTGTTGTTTTAATAAATGTTTAAACTTCTCGCTTACGAAACTTCGCTCCGCTCCGGTATCAAATAAGATGCATGCATAAGTGTGGTTTAGGGGAAACGTACCGGTCACAACTACAGGGTCCTGAACTGCATCACTCTGACCCATAGTCAGCATTCTTCCTGCTCCCCTGTTTCCTGAGTTGTTGTTAGGGCAATCCCGGCGGAAATGCCCCGTCCTTCCGCACCCGAAACAGGTGTGGCTAGGCCCTGCATTGTTGCCGCCGGCATTGGTGTTGTTGTTATTGCGGTGGTTGTTGTTGTTGTTGTTCTGATTGTTTCCCTGACTCTGATTTTGGGAAGGATAAGTCCTGCAGAACCTTGCAGTGTGTCCCCTTCGGTTGCAACTGGTGCAATGGAACTCCCTACATTCACCATGGTGATGGAAACCGCACTTGTTGCACTTGGGAAAGTTACCGGAATAAGGTCTTGAAGCATTTGAAGCAGCTGAGGCTGGAGCATGTGGTGTGGCTGGAACCGGTGCGGTGACAGCGTTAACTGCCACTGTCTGCTGCTTTTTAGAGGCCTCGGGGCCCTGACGCCCCTTTCTCTTGTTGTTCCATTCTTTCTTACCATCACCCTCCTTCTTCTTCTCAGTCTCCACTGGTTTCTCGCCCTTCTTGTTGTTATGATCATATAGCCTCTTTGCCAATCTCTTCGCACTGTCAAACGTTTCAGGGTTTGCAGCTATCACATTCCCCTGAATGGGAGGTGTCAGTCCCCAGATGAATCGTTCGATCTTCTTTCCTTCTGATGAAATCATACCCGGGCACAATAGAGATAATTCGCTGAATCTCGAGATGTAGGCGTCGATGTTCGCATTCTGCACAGTGAGGTTCCATAGTTCCTGCTCCATCTTTTGTATTTCGCCTCGAGGGCAGTACTCAGCCATTAACATTTCTTTCATTTCTGCCCAGGGGATAGAGTTGGCGACAGGGAGCGTCATAGCTTCCACGTGTCCGTTCCACCAAGTGAGTGCTTGGTCCACGAAAGTGCAGGCCGTGAACTTCACTTTCATCTGCTCGGGGCAATCGCATATTTCGAATACCGACTCTACCTTCTCGATCCATCGCTTCAGAGTGATCACTCCTCCAGTGCCGTTGAAAGTTCGTGGTTTGGCGTTTGTGAAGTCCTTGTAGGTACATGTTTTGGTAGGTCCTTGACTCATCCCGTTGTTCGAACTTCCTGCCCCTTGCCCGTTGCCTCCTCCATTATTCCCCTGATGGAGTTGTGCCATAGCTGCGGTGACCGCAGCAGAAACGGCTGCCTGGAATGCTGTGGGGTCAACTTCGGGTGGAGTTGGTCCTGGGTTTCCGCGAGTAGGTCGGAGAGGCATCTTTCTGTCACGAAACGAAAAGATGTTGAGTGTACGTGGTTTTTATGAGCTTGTGATCCTACTAACTAGGTGTATGGTACGAACCTAAACATTACTACCATCGGGCATACAATCATAACGTCTCAACACATAACAACTGGTAGTATCATAGCAAGACACACAAAAGTTCATTAATATTATTCACATTTAATACAAGAAAATTTGCTCGTAAGAGCATACATAAGTGACACTAATCTGACAGCATAACGGCTCCATGAGTAGTGTAGTCACATAAACATAGAGTCGGAGTACATAATATAGTTCCTAATGTCCTACCATGATAAGTCCATCCCTAATCGCGATGTGCTGCGTCTGGAGGTGGTGCCGAAGATGTGGATGCTCCCTGAAGACGAGCCACTAGGCGTTCTGCGTCCTGAAGTCGAGACTCCCACCTTACCTGCCTCATGTGAAACTCCCGGAGGACATCACGTGTCTCCTGCTCCGCACGCTCGACCCTAGTCCACAACTGGCGCACTTGATCAACAGTGCCCTGAGCAAGGTCGCCGGTGTCCCGTAATCGTCTCACCATGACCGGTAGGGCTCGGTCGGCCGGTCCTCCGTCCCTCAGATCAAAGAACTCCCGTGACATGCCAAACGGGGGTCGCTGTCCCTGATGTCTGCTCCATCTCCAAAGATCGATGCCCCAAGGAGGGGTAGGTCCAGTGGGACCCACACGATAAGCAGGCACCCTGATCGGGTAAGGGGGGTCGATGACCTCGGACTCTGCGTCCGAATCACCCCCTTCGCTATCATCGAGCTCCTCTTCGAAATGCTCTTCGTCTTCTTCGGGTTCGGCAGGCTCGCCCTCGACTTCTGCCTCCGGTTCCCCGTCAGATTCTTCGTCGGGGTCTTCCTCAGGTTCCTCTTCAGGCTCTTCCTCAGGCTCCTCCTCCTCCTCTAACCACCCGTTGTTTCCCTGATTAGGGAAATAGGGGTCTACAGGGTGATGAAAACCAGCCATGCTGTCTGTGCGAGTACGTAAATATGCTAACATTATTCCTAGGATGCTATGACTATTGTACAGACCAAGAAAACGTTCTCTTTTTGGTGATAGAGGGTATAGTTTTAGGTTCCATAGCTATCCCGATCTCATCAAGACGTGTGTTAGTTTTACTTTGGAGAGAATGTAGTTGATCAGGCTACATTCACTCCTTGGTATCACTAAGAACAGTCCCGAATTAACCGAGATACCAGCGTTATTGTGTTTGATTCAGCGTTAGGTTCTTATCCCTAATGCAAGCAAGCGTGTTTTATTTACTTGTTTTGTTCAGAGTTCTGTTAGTCCCTCTTTTTGGTTTATAGTTGCATATCAATGTGTGGCTCGACATGCTAGTTCACTATAAACAAAGCTCTGATACCAACCTGTCACACCCCCGAACCAGACGGCGGAAACGTCCGGGGGCTGTTGTGACGCAATTGAATACCATCACAATGAATATACATGAAACACAACATCATTCATCACCAACATTTGAATATTACAACTGATAGTGTTTACATTCATTACATTGTCTCAAAACATTACATTCTCGAAAGTAATTGTTCGATACTAGTTAAACAACAGCAAAAGGTCATAGAGTACAATTCATCCTTCACTTTATCTGTTACCTGAGAATACAAGTATTTTGAAAAACGTCAACATATGAAATGTTGGTGAGTTCATAAGTAGTGTTTTGAAATCCAATGTTTTGTATTGTTTGAAAACCACCAGAAAATCCGATATTTTCTTAAAAGAAAAAGCTTTTGAAAACGTTTGTGAAGATCCATAGGTATGCTTGTTTGTTTCTATACTTGTAAAAATTGTTCATTAAAATTGTATGCATTTCGAATCCGATATGTATTGAGAACCTAGGAAAACCCGATGTTTTCCTAATTCTTTGAGTTCCATGAAGTTACGTTGAAACCATTACAAAAATAGTAGTCTCATTCCTAGGCGACGTTGGATTATTTTTTAGCATGATTAATTGCTACAAACACGCATTACACAAACGACCAGTTTATAGCTATACTAACGATCCCGGAGGCGTCGTCCGTACTAATCACGTTATCCAACCGCCCTGACTACGTGTCGTCCCACATCCGAAGAGAAAGAGGACACGAAGACCTCTATGACTCTATTAACCGGTTGGGGATAAAATGTGTACGAGGGGTCCCCGACCCGCCTCGCAAAAAAATGTAGACTTTACTAGCAATACCAAAGGACCCTTGGGGACCAGTAGTATACAAGCCATTGAAAGTCCCTCTACGTTGTGCCAAGTCGGTGAAACCCAACACTTCGTAGAAAAAAAATGTCTTCGGGCCTTAAGATCAGGTCGTTGGGCTAGCTAGGCCCAACAAACAAGATTTTACACTTTTGGGGCCCAAAGATGGTGCGTAGACGTCTGTGCACACTCGCATGTAAATTGAGTTCCCAAACGTTATTTGTATGTATCGTAGTGTCTCCATGTTAGTAGTTTCGGATTTTCATTGGTTCGAGACCGAACCAATTCGTTTTACAACGATTTTGGTATTGTAGTGTATTGTATTTCGTCGATAGTCGCGGTACCATTGTTTGATCGAATTGCATGTATTGAATTAGCCTTGAAAGTTTTCTGTTTCAGCCCCTCATTGTTTGTAAAATTTACTTTTTCACCCCTTTAATTGAATACTTTCCGGTTTGGTCCTTAAATCGATTTTCTTGACATTTTAACACCAAAAATTATTGAAATTAATATTTTTCCGCATATTTTTCATAGAAAACAGTTTAAGTCCCTGAAAATGCAATTTTTCTCGGTTATAACCCTTCTTTTTCGCAACTTGACAATTTTGGCCCAAATTGTAAGATTTTTGCAATTTTGGTCCTTTTTAAATTTAAAAGCGTTTTAAACCTTTGAAAAGGACTTGGAACAATTATAGTCCACTGTTTTACAGAAAAATACAGTTTTGACCCTCCAAAACAGAAAATCTCGCATAATGGGCCTCATTGGGCCGAAAATGTCATTTTTAGCCCATTAAGCTTGAAATTTACGTTTTTAATCCTCTAAATGAGTAAATTTCTAGAAATTTTTTTTATTGAAACTGTTTTGGCACATCTCATCCATCAGAATTCGTGATATGTCAATTTGGGCCCTTAATTTTGTATTTTTCACATTGTAGGCCCAAAATTTGTGTTTTTAGCCCAAAGAAAATTGTTACTAACTACTTAGCTATTTTTCTTGAAACACTTTGTATGTAGAAATACATTTGATGCTAAAATCACTTAACATAAGGTATATCTCGGTTTTGAGGGGTTTTATGGCTAGATCCAACATTATAGCACACAAAAGCATACATGTAAGCATGGAAATCATACAAGGCATACAAAACACATATAGATCTACACTTTCACTTGTATCCCCCCCCCCCACAAAACTCATAAAAACAGAAAATAGGGGGTATGAAGCTCACCTTAGGGTGTGATTTTCGGTTTTTGGAAGAAAAGATGGAAGAAAACTTGGTGATTTTTGGCCTTAGCACCTTTCCTTGGTAGATCTCGAGTTTGAGATGGTTCTAGGATGCAAGATCACGATTTTTGCATAGATTAGGAAGGGATTTTGATAACAAAAAGAATCTAAATCATAGATCCATGCATAATCTTACCTTAGATGAAGAATTTGTGGAAATTTCCTCTTGAATGCTTCCTAAAACTCGAGATTTTTGAGTGGAGAGGGGGGATGTTCTTGAGAGAGTGTGAGAGATTTTTGTGAGTGTGTGTGGGTGTATGGCCGAGAGTGAGAGAGATAGGAAGAAGAGATGTGATCTTTGAAGTGATATGCTCCTAGAAGTATGAGTTGTGCATGGAAACATGTTGGATATTAATGAGGTGGCAAGCAAATAGTCAACTCTTCCATTTCTTCTTGGACTTGGGCCTTGGGCCGAGAATTTGAAAGGGAAAAAGGAAGAATTTGGGCCTTTGCCCCTAAGCCCAATATTAGAGTTAATTTGAGTGAATTTTCTCATAAAAGAATATAGTATGATTTTTCCATTTTTGTTGAACTAGTTTAGGGTATTCATGGATCAAAGCTTTCAATTCATTTCATTCTAGGCCCAATATGGCCCAAAATGTTGAAATAAATTAGTGTGGGTCCAATTAGAGCCCAATTAGGGTTCTAAGCCCATGATAGTCTAATTGGAAGCTTATTGGTCCATTTGGATCCAATAAGGGAGTCCTAGTCCAAAGTGGACTTAAACAAGGACTTCTAGGGTTTCCAATTGTTTGGTGACTATTTGTAGTACTTGTATAATGTATTTGATTGATGTTTTTGAAGTCATAATCATAGGTTTTACACATGTTCTTAAGTTTTTGATTCACATTAGCTTGAATGTATAGATTACATAACACAAAATTTCCAGTTGTGACACCATTTGGGTTGCATGACACCATGCAATTAGATAGACTAAATGAGAGAAATAACACTTGTGGTTATTAATATATTATAAGTTCTAATATATTAATAATATTATTTAATTAGTTTGATCAAGAATTAATTTTAGAATTAATTAAGTGATCAAAAGATAACTAATTAAATATATGGGTTGATTATGTAAATCATCCATAAGTTATATAGTGGGCTAAGAGGCTTCATGGATAATCAAGTTGGGTTAAACCCATTGGAAGCTCCATGGAGGCTCCATGGGAGTTACAAACCCATGGGTCATGGAAATGAAAAGTCATGACACATTAGGGTTTACATGGTGTAGCCCTAGATGTGTCAACACGATATAAAGGTCATGTGTTCTTCCAAAATTGGCACTACTAGTGAAACAAGAGGGCTTAGCCGATTTTAGTGTGTTATACTTTCTCTCCAAGTTTACTCCATAACATTTGGTGTTGTGTGAAGCATTTGAGGCATCACACTTGGGGTGCTAGGCTCACAAGGTTTCAAGGAACATTTACAACAACAAGGTATGTAATTCTATCTATTATTTAAGTTAAAATTGTTCCCCATGTATGCTAGATAGGATCATAGCCTTGGAAATCAACTTTGCATGATAATTAGACAAACATAGATCCAAGGTTATTAGGGTTTCATGTACAATTAGGAAGTGTTAGAATGCTCAAAACTCATCAGTGGTATCAGAGCCTAGGCTTGTTTGTTTGTTATTTGTGCTAGAAAGTTGAAAAAAGTCGAAAAACTTGTTGTCTGCCTGATGAACTCGCCGAGTCCATGGGGGGACTCACCGAATTCACGTTATGCTTAGGTAATTAATATCCGTAGCTAATTAGCTACGGAATAACTACAGATTTACATCTATAGCTATTCTGTAGTTAATTAGCTACGGAATAGCTACGAACCCACATCCGTAGCTATTCCATGGCTATTCCGTTACTAAAGTAGGGCATCCTATTTTGTAGCTGATCCGTAGCGATTCCGTAGCTAATTAGCTACGGAAATTTTTCGTAGCTATTTTCCGTAGGAAAACGCCATGTTTTCCAGTAGTGATAGACTTACCAATGTATATCCATTATTATTTTTATTTACGTTTTTGTATGGAAATATGATGCTATTTTTAATAATCCATATTAAATTTAAATGCATTATAGTTTTCATTGTACATTTTGAAACCATTTAAGATATTACCTATGGATAAAGACTATGTTTTATTCTAAATGACGTGTCTCATTTGCAAATCTTTAATTTGTCCTTAGATTTGAAATTATCAATAATGTTTTTCGGTTTTTAACCGTGGTTTTCAAACCTAGTAAAAGTAATGAAAAGAAAATGGAAGTGATTCGTACACAATATTTTTTGTCATACACAACAATTCATACATTATATAGTTGTACAATACAAATTTTTAAAACATAAATTATTGTGTACCGAGAAAAATTATTACGTTCGGATCAGCTCAAAAAAAAAATTGTAAAGGCTACATGCTTTTCCATCACAATCCCAAAAATGGACGATGCACCCATTCGTTGAAAAACAAAATCATATAAAGCAAATTAAATTTGATAAAAGGGATATGATCGCGGGACATTTAAAGAGTAGAATCCTTTTTTTTTGGTAAATCCGTTTATACTTTGTGCATTCGAAGCTATACAATTGTAATTTTATTTTTATATTTGTTATGTTTGATATTTTAAAGTAATACTAACCTAATGCCTGATTTACAGGGATATGATCATGGAACATTTAAAGAGTAAAATCGTTTACTTTTTTGGTAAATCAATTTATTCTTTGTGAATTGGAAGGCTATACAGCCGGGGGCATAATAGGAATACCTTATTTAAAGCATACCTTAATTAACGGATCAACAGGCATTATTAGAAGAGGCTTAAGGGCATTTTCGGAAAAGCACATAGGTAGTTTAGGCGGGAAAATAAAGCTTTGACACATTTTTATAGTTAAGAGTATAAGTATATATATAGGAGAGGAGAATTCTTTTAGTGGCACCGGCAGTAGAAAAAATGTCTGAAAGTTACTCGATGTCGGAAAGTGTGCACGTAGATAAGTCTTCACACCCAATTTCTACAAGTGAGAAGCACGATTTATCATCAGCTGATCATTTAAATTCACATTTCCAGCTTCCTGCCGTCTTTTTTAAAGACACACTGCAAACCCCAGTTGAAATGGTAAAAATAATTCTTTTTATTTTCAATATTTAATTTAATTGGGTCCTTCATAATTAATCCTCATACTAGTCCATGCATATCATATTTTGCTTTTGATAATGTGAATGACCTTTTTTTTTCCATCAATAAAATTAATTTTAAAATGTAATTTCATTCATTTTTGGTGCTAGCTAATTCAAACATATTATGGTCTACCGCCTTTTGAATCACCATTATAGTATCGGTTTGATATGTCATCATCCGTTGCTCTCTATTCATATTCTAAGTTTATTTTATAATGAATGTATAAAATAAAATAGGAGTTTCAGGTTTCACACCAGTCACAGCTCATGAATACTCGGACAAATGAAGGATCAGGGGACTGGACCTCTCAAGACTTTATCGAATGTGGGCTGGTAAGATTTTTTTTCAATATATAAAATTAACAAAACTGATGACTACAAAAAAAGCTGAGTAATTAAATCTCAGTCCGATTAAGTAATTTTAGTCAGGATCTTTATGTGTGTCTCTATTCCACACTAGTCCAATTAAATTAAGGTTTATATATTATTATCATTGGTCATTGATAAAAAAAAGTATATATGTACGTAATATTTGTTGTACGTTTTAATCAATAATCTAGATTAATCACTCTTGATTAATGGAACAAATCCTCATTGTATATATAATGATATGATAACTGTATTGAGTATCAATTACATTAATTAAAAAACTACGCCATAATTAATTTATAAGCTTAATTACTACTTACTTTGATGATTGTTTGAAGCGATCGATACCCCAAGAAGTTTCAACTGAAAAAGGACGAAGGAAAAAGGGCCGGAAGCTTAATAATAAAAAGGCTTTTGATAGGATATTTACGCTCGATGATGAAAAGAAAATATTGATGGCCTTGCATGAAACCAACCAGAGGGGTGTTGATACAGCATTTTGGATGAAAGCTGGTGGGTCCCTCAATCTCAGCATTCCGGACGTTGAAATAGGTCAAGTGTATCAAAAAGTAAGACTCTTGAAGAATAAGTTTCTCAAGAGGTATATCAACAATAAGAATCATCATGCAATGAGTCAGGAGGAAAGGGAGCTGTATTCTTTGTCCCAAAAAATATGGAAGAAGGAAGCTAAATCCCTAAAACGTCATCAAGAGTATAAGAACATACATGCAGTGATAGTTGATGAATCGGGTGTCAACTTGGAGAAATCTATTGCAGCACTAGCCAAGGATTATGTCCATTTTCCTGTTGAGAAGGCACTAAATTTAGTTCCACCTTCGAAAAGATCAAAGTTGCTCAGAAAATGGAAGGGTATGCATGCTTCCATGATTCAACAACACATGACACGGCTAGACTTGGTTCAAGAGACTATGAGAGCGTTGGTGTCATCATCTTCTATCCATATCTAAAGTATTAATGTTTTTACTTTAATTGGTTTACGTTGTAGGCTACGGTTTGGATTTGGGTTTTACCCTTGAAAAACAATTTTTTTTTGGTTCTTTTGTTCAATATATTCGGTTGTTGATTTGTTATTTTCTTTTTTCGTCCTGTTTGGTTTCTAAATTTCATAAAAACAGTGAAAATAGCTGCCCATGAACTCTATGTGTAGATGATTGCAATTAGACCATGTGCACTCATAGGTAGAGGACTTTACTAATTAGACAGTTATCACCTGTGACTTGACCGTCGATGGTTGTAGCTAGCAACCGTAGATGGGGTGTCAGCCCGTATAGATCTATACTTAATTCTCCCGCTTACTTAAGATTTAACGATTATAGGTAGAGGACTTTACTAATTATTACACTTAGGTGATGAATGTGTCTCATGTAAACCCTTAAATGAGTAGCGCTAAAAGTTGTAGTCTTGTAGCTTTACATGTTTATGTTTATCGGTTTATGTAATAATTTATTCACAGATTAACGACAATGCATAGTAAAATTTTATATTATGTGGGTAGAGTAATGACAGTGCATAATATAATTTTATATTATATGGGTATAGTAACGACAAAGCTTAATATAATTTTATATTATGTGGGCAGAGTAACGACAATGCATAATATAATTTTATTTTATGTAGGCATAGTAACGACAATGTATAATATAATTTTATATTATGTGAGCAGAGTAATGATAGTGTTTACTAAATTTTATATATGTAAACGACTGATTTAACGGTAAATTGTTATAAAATTTATGTAACTAAATTATATAAGCCATATAAACAATTTGCGATTTATATAAACAAATAATATAAAACATGTATCCTTCCCTGAAAAATGATAAAAAGTTTAAAATGGGATCATGAAACTCACCCTTCAAGCGAAAGTTCTCACGATTACTATTTGATCTTTTACTATTTGAAATTATCGTTTTGAAAAATATTATATATGTTTTTTCAAAGTTTTCTTTAAAATTGTATCCTTTTAAAATATGTAAAATGTGTTTCTATTTATACTCAAGTCATACATACTTATAAAGCTAACATTTTTTTTCTTAAATCTCAGGCATTTCAAACCCCCATTCTTTTTTCGTTTCACCACATTTATTTGAAACTCCCATGACTTTTCAATTTCTTTATAATAATAATTATAATTTGGTAATTAGGTTAAATAAATATCAAATCTAAAGTGTATTCATATATAAACTAAATTTCAATATTAAAATAATATCTTTAATTCTACTTATAAAATTATGTTTTTTAATTTTTAACATATTATACTTAATTTATTAGTTTTAATATATTGTTGTATGTAAACTATTATCATTTTAAAGGTATAATTTTTGAACAATTTGTATAAAATACTTAAATTATTAATTAAAATATAACATTATAGACTCAACTTAAATATAAATTTTATTTAACTTAAACAACCCAAAAATTATTTTACAAATAGTTAAAACTGATAAATTGTAGTGTTTTTCTAATAATGATTGTAAGTTGGTTAATAAGGTTAAATAAATATCAAACCTAAAGTGTAATCATAAATAGACTAAATTTCAATTTTAAAATAATATATTTACTTCTATTAATAAAGTTATGTTTCTAAATTTTAACATATTATAATTAATTTATTAGATTTAAAATGTTGTTGCATGTAAACCATTATCAGTTTAAAGCTACAATTTTTTAACAGTTTGGACAAAATAGATATACCCATATCTACTATAGTCATCGGTAAAAGTCACATAGAAGCGGTTCCCATCCTTCGTGGTTGATCTAAACGGTCCACATACATCGGTATGTATTAGGTCCAATAGACCCTCACCCCTTTCGCAAGAGCCAGCGAAAGGTGACTTAGTCATCTTTCCAAGCAAACAAGATTCACATGTGTCATCTTCCCTAAGGTCGAATGACTCCAACACTCCATCCTTTTGGAGTTGGGCTATGCGTTTCTTGTTGACATGTCTAAGACGACAATGCCACAAGGATGCTTTATCCATACCATTGGAAGAATCTATGTTCAAAACATCATTTCCTAAGTTATCAACAATCATAAGAGTTTCATATATTCCATTACATGGTATAGCTTCAAAATTAAAGACACCATTTAGATAAGCTAAAATAGAACCATTCTCATTATTAAAAGAAAATCTAAAACCTTGTCTAAACAAGCCATTTCTGGTGAATAGCAACAATTGTTCAAATCTAAACATAAACTATTCCTAAGCACTAAAGAATACACTCCAATCTTAGTCACAGGCGACGATCTTTTGTTCCCCATGATTAGATTGATCCTTCCTTGCTCCACATCCCTACTTCTTCTTAGTCCCTGCACATTAGAGCAAATGTGGTAACCACAACCGGTATGAAGAACCCAAGAAATAGCATGGTTAGAATCGTTAGATTTAATTGTCTATATACCTGCGAAAGATGGCTTGGTCTTTCCTTCCTTGATGGCTTGTAGGTACTCTGGGCAGCTTCTCTTCCAATGTCCTATCTTGTGGCAGTGGTGGCACTCTGCCTCCTTTGGGTTAGGGCAGGGCTTAGCTGGATCAACTTTGGTCCCACTAGAAGAGGAACCATCTCGGGCTTTAACCTTACGATATTTCTTAGATGAAGCCTTCCTCTTCTTTCACTTTCCTTGTCCAATAGCCAAGACAGGAGCAGCGGGCGGATTGGGAGTTGGTGCAACAGACTTGTCCTTGAAGTTGCTTTCAGCGACCCTCAAAAGACCTTGGAGTTTGCTTAGGGTGACCTCCTCTTTGTTCATGTGGTAGGTCATTCTAAATTGATTGTAGCTCGGAGGCATAGAGTGAAGCACCATGTCGATCGCCAAGTCTTCCCCAAAGTCAACATTTAACTTGCGAAGGCGGTCGACATACCTTTGCACGGTAAGAGACTCTCCATGAACCATCTTAGCGGAAATCATGTTAGTGAAAATCTCATAATGCTCTTGTCTCGCGTTTTGGTGGTATCTCTCCAATAAGTCTTGATGCATCTCGTATGGGTACATGTCCTCATAGGACTTTTGGAATTCAGAGCTCATGGTGGCTATCATGATGCAATGTACCTTCGTTGCATCTCGCTCATGAGTTTCAAAAGCGGTCGTTTCAGCCGGAGTAGCGATTTCAGGGTTGATTTTCTCGAGCTTCTCATCGAGAACATACTCCTTATCCTCATAGCGAGCAATAGTGCGAATGTATCTTATCCATTCGCTAAAGTTCGTCCCATCGAAAGTGACCTTTTGACAAAGGCTCATCAATGTGAAAGAACTAGCAGCAGCATTGTTTGCGTTCGACATCTACAAATAGAAAGGACAAAGATAGATTAAAATATGAATCCCTAATTATCACCCAATAAGAAAAATTAGGGCTAGGATCCAACAACAATATTTACATATTAGAAAAAGGATGCCGTAATCCAACATGCAAATAATATGAAGGTAAGTGAATGACGATTCACTAATTCTCCACCATAAAAACATAACTTTAAGTCCTAAATGTATTGAGAATTCCTAGGTTCGGATGAGATTCATTGAAACTATTCAATGGCATGTTTAAATCTTGATATGCCCCTCTTGTTTGTGACTGGGATACCGAGGATCACAAAGTGGGTGTGAATTACCATAATTATCCGTATTTGATTTATTTAATTATTTCTTGCAAGATAATTACCAATTTAATCAAAATAATTAATTAATTATCACATAAGGAAATTAAATATTTTATTAGTTGATAAATATCTTTAATTAGATCAAGATTATAGTCATATATATATATATATATATATATATATATATATATATATATATATATATATATCAGAAAATCGGATTAAGATTGATCTAATATGATAAAGGCAAGTTTCCATAAGATAAGTATGAAAAAATCCCGAATCTGGCCTTTCCTGACGCTTGAACTCGTCGAGTTCCCAACTGGATTCGTCGAGTTAGGCCAACTCGTCGAGTCCACCATGGGACTCGTCGAGTTTACGACTCAGAAACACAAAATAAGAATTTTGCACACAAGTTTCAAACAAACAAGCAACAGTTTAATAGAAACCAATCTAGTCTCTGATACAACTGATGGGTTTTAGCCATAAGAACATTCCTATGTGCGCATGCAAAACCCTAATGCTTGGATCTAGGCTTTCTAATTAAACATGCTTTTGAATCCAAGACTTCTAATAACTAATTGGGTATAAGAACAATACAAAATAAAATCTAGAAGTTTACCTTTGAATCTCTTGTTTGATCTTGTTGTCTTGGAGCTTCTAGAGTCACAATTGTCACTCCTCTAATGGCTTACAAACACCAAATAGCAAAGGAGATAATTTGAGAGAGAGGAGGTAGGAGGAAATCGGCCAGGGTTTTCTTACTTTAGAAGAGATGCCGATTTCCCTTAGCCATGGGGTCTATTTATACTTGTAGACTCCTTAAGGGTTTCACCTTAAACCCTAGTTGGATAATCATTTCCTTAAAGCAATCCAAATCCTTACCATAGATAAGCCTTGTACGATTTTGAGCTGTCCCAAGCTCTAGAATCCGTCCAATCCTTATCCCTTAAGGATTTACAGTCTAAAGTGTAACTATCAAACAATTGACAGTTTATACCCTCTTATTTAATTAATCTCTTTAAGTCACCAAATTAATACTAATTAATTTATGACTTATATTAATCAAATAACAATATTATTATTCCTTATATTATTCTCATAATATATTAATAATATTTATTCTCTCATAATAAATCATCCTACCAAGTTGCTATGGAGAAGGCAACCCAAAAGGACCATGCACAATCGGGTCAAATACTTGCCTAATATAGTTGCAGCCTTAGACACTATTCCAACAGACCCGATACCTCCAGAACTAGGATAACCTTGTCTTTTCAACTTTCGGCTTGTGTCCGTTGCTATAAACTTATTCCGTCTCATCTTTGTTTTCTTTTAGCAAAGATGCCTCCTCGCAGATCACCCAGACACGCTACTCCGATAACTCCAATACCTTCTCCACAAATGGATGCAACAACTCTGAACGCTGCCTTGGCCGCGGCTATGGCAACAGCCATGGCTCAATATCACCCCATCGGTATAGGTGGAGGTGAAACGCCTACTGATTCTACTCAAGGTGAAGTACCTGTGCGCCAGGGAGAGTTCTCCAACAAGGACTTCACCAGATGCCAACCATTGTCCTTTAAAGGGACTGAAGGAGTCATTGCCCTCCTGCAATGGTTCAAGAAAATAGATTCGGTTTTCGAAATCTGTTTATGCCCAGAAGGAAGCAAAGTGAATTTTGCTGCCTGCACCTTCGATGGGAAGGCCCTAACATGGTGGAACAGCCATGTTAAGTCACTGACCGTATCAGTGGCAAACTCAATAGGTTTGGAAAACCTAAAAGAGTTAATGGGGGAAGAATATTGCCCGTTAGGCGAGATTCAAAAGATGGAACAAGAGCTGTGGGATCTCACTATGGTCGGCTCAGACATAGTGACCTACACGGACCGGTTCAGCGAACTAGCAGCTCGATTCCCCGAGATGATTACCTCGGAGAGCAAGAAGGTAGAAAGATACATTTGGGGTCTGACTGCTCCGACCCAAGGAATTGTACTGTCTTCTAACCCGGCCACGTTCGCTAGTGCTAAACACTTGGCTCAGCGACTCATCGATCATGGAGTCCGCCACAGTGTAAAAGTTCCTATTCCCAAGTCATCGAGGGGAGAGGACTATAATCAGAAGTCGGGGAACAAGAGGAAGAAGAAACAAACAACACAAGACACCCCGCAAGAGCAACGATCGAGTACTATGTACGCCGCAACGACGCCTACTGCTTCAGCATCTGCCATTCGTTATGCTGGAAACCTTCCAAAGTGGGGAAAATGCAACTTTCACCACACTGGAGTGTGCCGGGAAATGCAGTGTCTGAACTGCCACAAAAAGGGACACACGGCCCGTTACTGCAGGGCACCAGCTCAGCCGATCTCCCAAGTCCTCGGAGCTGAAGAAAACCAAGCCTATTATGGCTGTGGTGAGAATGGACACAATCAGAGGGACTGCCCAATAATGAAGAACTCAGGAGCGGATGGACGTATTCTAATGATCACCGCAGGAGAATCTACCGCAGAGTCGTCGTCGAGTAGTGGTATGTTTTCAAAATAGTATTTACTTTTAAAATTAATTTATATTCATATAAGATTAACATTTGGGGATGACACTTAAAAGTAACTATAACCACTCACATGTTGAAATAGGTCGCAATATTCAAGAGAACCAAAAGATCCCTTAGAGAAGCTATTATGACTCACCATATACATCAGGGTTGTGCGCCATTGAGATATTGCAGACTTAGAGTGAGTGACTCCGCATAGGTCCCCTTTCCTTAATTGGTTGAGGATTTGAGGAAGAGATGCTCAGTCGACTGCCTGGCTCATCTTAAGTATTCACAACCTGTATATGACGGGCGATGATAGTGGTACCATGGGGGATCATGGTATAAAAGTATCCCTTCAGTAAGTAAAGCACTTTTATTTGTATGTATGCGCACATAGCGGTATGATACATAGGAGTGTTAGTTTCAAAATATAAAACAGGAAACACGAGAACAGTTACAAGGAGTACATTGTTGAACATACTAGGAGTACAGTACCAAGCATACCAGGGATACATCGTCGTTTATCAGACGTTTCTTTCATTTTGACCAAAACTTCGTTCAGTATATAGTCCGTTGTGTTCTTTCGTCATGAGTTGGCGTGGTCCTCACCATACTGAGTCCATATGTTTCTATCGCCTCGATCGGTAAGTTCTCGAAACTTTCATCATTCATATCGAAAGTCCGACCTGAATCAAAAATTTTATCTTTCGCATTCTAAACCCCCGAAGTACTCATGCGAAGAGTACTTTGTCCTCCGAAGCCTTATCGTCAGACGTCCGTAGACCGTCATGAAATACCACTCGTCCAGCAGACCAAGTTCGAGCACAAAGGCTATGGACGAATACAGCCCGCCTATTATTTTTGAATGTATACGCAAGGGTGGTATATGAGAGTGATTACACAGATCTAGTATGTGTGTTTTGATGGGGTTTAGCCATAAGAACTTTCCTATGTGCGCATGCAAAACCCTAATGCTTGGATCTAGGCTTTCTAATTAAACATGCTTTGAATCCAAGACTTCTAATGACTAATTAGGAATAAGAACAATACTAAATAAGATCTAGAATCATACCTTTGAATCTCTTGTCTGACCTTGTTGTCTTGGAGCTCTAGAGTCACAATTGTCACTCCTCTAATGGCTTACAAACACCAAATAGCAAGGAGGATGATTTGGGAAAGAGAGGGGAGGAGGAAATCGGCCAGGGTTTTCTTACTTTTGATCAAGTGCCGATTTCCCTTTGCCATAGGGTCTATTTATAATTGTAGACTCCTTAAGGGTTACAGCTTAAACCCTAATTGGATAATCTTTTCTTAAAGCAATCCAAATTGATTCCTTAGATAGCCTTGGACGATTTTAAGCTATTCTTTAGCTTCTACAATCCGTCCACCCCTATCCAATATGGATTTACAGTCTAAAGTTTAACTATCAAACAATTGACAGTTTATACCCTCTTATTTAATTAATCTCTTTAAGTCATCAAATTAATTCTAATTAATTCTATGACTTATATTAATCAAATAACAATATTATTAATCTTTATATTATTCTCATAATATATTAATAATATTTATTCTCTCTTAATAAATCATCCTATCAAGTTGCTATGGTGAAGGCAACCCAAAAGGACTATGCACAACCGGGTCAATTACTTGCCTAATATAGTTGCAGCCTTAGACACTATTCCAACAGTCTCCCACTTGGATAAGTCTAGTAACTATATGCCCAAGTACAATTCGATTTGCAATAGTAGCTTTCAAAGACGCTGTCAAACTCTGATCTAATCAATCTTGTCCTTTAGATAAGGGATCGTACAGTCCTCTGTTAGATATCATGCTGACAATTCTATGGAATGATTAGTTAAGCATTTAGGTTTCTCGATCTCTGATTTATTTGACATAGAACTTAATCGAACACATCAATTCAGTTCTAACTGGGCCCGACACATAAGTCAAATCAAATCATCGAGCGGCCGAGATATCGCTTTTACCTTCTTAGATAAAAGTTACAGATAAACTTCGACTTATATGTATTTACTTATTCATTAACCAATTATACACAACAATGCGTTTTATAACACCGAGTTACTGATGCGTTTTCGCATTATCAATGTACAATCAATTAACAAATAACAAACCATATATCTAGGTTTTAAGACTATATGATATTATCGTCTTGCGATCACCCTTTTATATCATATTCCATCAGGTGATTCCAGCAAGCACGGGTTTGTTCCAATGCTTAAAACCAGTTCATAAGCACTCATGAACGTTGCAGCAACCCTTTGCTATGTCTAATACCATTTAGACAATCTACATACCAATTCATGACAATCTTCATTCATATCTACTTCCAACATATGAACGATTGTGGACAATTTGAATAGTTCGATTATTCCTAATAAACTCAATCATTCTGGACGTCAAAACATGCAAAGTGAAACAATAGTTAACCAATTAACATAAGATAGTAACATTACTCATAAATAAAACTCCTTTATTTAATCATCAAATGTTAATTACATTTTATCTATTACACGTTTCTAATACTATCTAATCTATGCTAATATCATCCTTCAGCCCAATACTCCTAGCATGCTGCAAGTGTTTAACCCTGCTCAGTCCCTTCGTAAGTGGATCTGCTGGGTTATCTTCCGATGATATCCTCTTCACTACGAGTTGTCCTTTTTCTACACGATGTCTAATAAAGTGATATTTTCTGTCGATATGTCGTGATCTACCATGATCCCTTGGTTCCTTGGTCAAGGCAACCGCTCCTTTGTTATCACAGAAAATCTCCATGGGCTCCTTTATGGCAGGTACAACTCCAATATCACCGATGAAGTTCTTCAGCCATATTGCCTCCTTCGACGCTTCGCTCGCTCCAATGTACTCTGATTCGCACGTTGAATCAGCTACGGTTTCCTGCTTGGAACTCTTCCATGTTACTGCTCCTCCATTCAGGGTAAAGAACCAGCCCGACTGCGAATGGTAGTTGTCCCTGTCGGTCTGAAAACTGGCGTCACTATACCCTCGCACCTTCAAGTCATCACTCCCTCTGAGGACTAAGAACCATTCCTTCGTCCTCCGAAGGTACTTAAGGATATTCTTCACCGCAATCCAATGGGCTCTGCCAGGATGCCCTTGATATCTGCTAACCATGCTCAAAGCGAAGGCTACATCAGGGCGAGTACAATTCATAGCGTACATGATTGAGCCAACTGCGGAAGCGTATGGTATTCAGCTCATTTCTGCTATTTCAGCTTCGGTACTCGGACTTTGAGTCTTACTCAACTTGGCATTACTTTGTATCAGTAATTCTCCCTTCTTCGAGTTTTCCATACTAAAACGTTTTAGTACCTTCTCTAACTAAGTGTTCTGACTAAGTTCAATTAGTCTCTTACTTCTTTCTCTTACTATCCTTATTCCCAAAATGTAAGAAGCCTCTCTGAGGTCCTTCATAGCGAAGCACTTCCTGAGCCAGGACTTAACTTCCTGCAGAGTTGGGATGTCGTTTCCTATGAGTAATATGTCATCGACATATAGAACGATGAAGCTAACTATACTCCCACTGGCTTTGACATATACACATGATTCATCTTCGCTTCGTACAAATCGAAACTCTTTGACTTTCTCATCGAAGCAAATATTCCATCTGCGAGACACTTGCTTAAGTCCATAAATTGACTTCTCAAGCTTACACACTCTATTTGGATGCTTCGGATCCACAAACCCCTCTGGCTGAGCCATGTAAACATCCTCAGCCAACTTTCCATTAAGGAAAGCGGTCTTGACATCCATTTGCCAAATCTCATAATCATGAAATGCGGCAATCGCTAGCATCACTCTAATAGATTTTATCTTCGCAACTAGTGAGAAGGTCTCATCATAGTCAACTCCGGGAGTTTGAGTAAAGCCCTTCGCAACCAATCGCGCTTTATATGTGTGTACGTTTCCATCAACGTCGGTCTTCTTCTTGAAGATCCATTTGCACCCAACGGTCTTACATCCGGGCACATTATCAACCAAATTCGAGACTTGGTTATCATACATGGATTGGATCTCACTATCCATTGCCTCTTTCCATTTCACAGACTCCGGGCCTGCCATGGCTTCCTTATAGCTATTAGGTTCATCAAGATTTATTAGTGTACCATCACTAATATACGTGTCCCCTTCGGTAGTAATATGAAAACCATAAAACTGGGGTAGAACTCTAACTCTATCGGAACGTCTACGAGGTAAGGACTCGTCAATCGGTTCAACCGGAGTTTCCTCCTCGGGTTGAGTGCCAGCGGTAGAGATTCCTTCATCTATCGACTCTTGAATTTCTTCAAGCTCGATTTGCCTCCCACTGTCTCCTTGGCCTATGAGTTCTCGCTCTCGGAAAACTCCTCTCCTCGCAACAAAGACAACATTGTCCTTCGGTCTATAGAAGAGATATCCAAAGGATTTATGCGGGTAGCCAATGAAAATACATCGCTTACTACGAGGTTCAAACTTGTCGTGAGTATCTCGTCTTACGAAAGCCTCGCAACCCCAAACCTTGATATGTGCCAACGAGGGAGCTTTCCCTGTCCACATCTCATGAGGTGTTTTGGCAACCTTCTTTGTAGGGACTCGGTTAAGGATATGGGCGGCAGTCTCTAAGGCATACCCCCAAAAAGAGATTGATAGTGAAGCACGACTCATCATAGAGCAAACCATATCCAATAAGGTTCGATTACGCCTTTCTGCCACACCATTCAACTGCGGTGTCCTAGGAGGCGTCAATTGTGAAACTATTCCACACTCCTTGAGATAATCGTGGAATTCAAGACTTAGGTACTCTCCTCCTTGATCGGATCGAAGCATCTTGATTTTCCTGCCCAATTGATTCTCCACTTCATTCTTGAAATCTTTGAACTTTTCAAAGGTTTCTGACTTTTGCTTGATTAAATAGATATACCCATATCTACTATAATCATCGGTAAAGGTCACGTAGAAGCGGTTCCCATCCTTCGTGGTTGATCTAAATGGTCCACATACATCGATTTGTATTAGGTCCAATAGACCCTCACCCCTTTCACACGTACTCGTGAAGGGTGATTTAGTCATATTTCCAAGTAAACAAGACTCGCACGTGTCATCTTTCCTAAGTTCGAATGACTCCAACACTCCACCCTTTTGGAGTTGGGCTATGCGTTTCTTGTTGACATGTCCAAGCCGACAATGCCACAAGGATGCTTTATCCATACTAGTGGAAGAATCTATGTTCAAAACATCATTTCCTAAGTTATCAACAATCATAACAGTTTCATAAATTCCATTACATGGTATAGCTTCAAAATAAAGGACACCATTTAGATAAGCCAAAATGGAACCATTCTCATTATTAAAAGAAAATCTAAAAACTTGTCTAAACAAACCATGAAATGAAATGATGTTTCTAGCCATTTCTGGCGAATAGCAACAATTGTTCAAATCTAAACACAAATTATTCCTAAGCACTAAAGAATACACTCCAATCTTGGTTACAGGTGATGATCTTCTGTTCCCCATGATTAGATTGATCCTTCCTTGCTCCACATCCCTACTTCTTCTTAGTCCCTGCACATTAGAACAAATGTGGTAACCACAACCGGTATCAAGAACCTAAGAAATAGCATGATTAGAATCGTTAGATTTAATTGTATATATACCTGCGAAAGATGGCTTGATCTTTCCTTCCTTGATGGCTTGCAGGTACTCTGAGCAGCTTCTCTTCCAATGTCCTATCTTGTGGCAGTGGTGGCACTCTGCCTCCTTAGGGTTAGGGTAGGGCTTAGCGGGATCAACTTTGGTCCCACTAGAAGAGGCACCATCTCGGGCTTTAACTTTGCGATAGTTCTTAGACGAAGCCTTCCTCTTCTTTCCCTTTCCTTGACCAATAGCCAAGACAGGAGCAGCGGGCGGATTGGGAGTTGGTGCAACAGACTTGTCTTTGAAGTTGCTCTCAGCGACCCTCAAAAGACCTTGGAGTTTGCTTAGGGTGACCTCCTCTTTGTTCATGTGGTAGGTCATCCTAAATTGATTGTACATCGGAGGCAAAGAGTGAAGCACCATGTCGATCGCCAAGTCTTCCCCAAAGTCAACATTTAACTTGTGAAGGCGGTCGACATACCTTTGCATCTTCTACAGGTACACGGTAAGAGACTCTCCATGACCCGTCTTAGCGGAAATCATGTTAGTGAAAATCTCATAACGCTCTTGTCTCGCGTTTTGGTGGTATCTCTCCAATAAGTCTTGATGCATTTCATATGGGTACATGTCCTCGTAGGACTTTTGGAATTCGGAGTTCATGGTGGCTATCATGATGCAATGTACCTTCGTTGCATCACGCTCATGAGTTTCAAAAGCGGTAATTTCGACCGGAGTAGCGATTTCAGGGTTGATCTTCTCGAGCTTCTCATCGAGGACATACTCCTTTTCCTCATAGCGAGCAATGGTGCGAATGTATTTTATCCATTCGCTAAAGTTCGTTCCATCGAAGGTGACCTTTTGGCAAAGGCTCATCAACGTGAAAGAACTAGCAGCAGCGTTGTTTGCGTTCGACATCTACAAATAGAAAAGGACAAAGATAGATTAGAATATGAATCCCTAATTATCACCAAATAAGAAAAATTAGGGCTAGGATCCAACAACAATATTTACATATTAGAAAAGGGATGCCGTAATCTAACATGCAAATAAATTGAAGGTAAGTGAATGACGATTCACTAATTCTCCACCATAAAAACATAACTTTAAGTCCTAATTGTATTGAGAATTCCTAGGTTCGGATGAGATTCATTGAAACTATTCAATGGCATGTTTAAATCTCGATATGCCCCTCTTGTTTGTGACTGGGATACCGAGGATCACAAAGTGGGTGTGAATTGCCATGCAAATTCACATGGTGCCTTCATTGTAACGATCACCTATTCGATGTGCCGGTAAACCACACACGCTCCATCGAACTATGATAAACAATGAGTCACCCTTTGCCACCTTTGCTTAGAACCAAATAGTGTGCCGGTAAACCACACACGCTCCACTAACTTCTTAGCAAGGGTGCAAAGTGTAATTTCATGGGATTGCATCAATTCACTTTTCCTAAAGTAACTAAGATTGGGAAATTTAAAAATATGTGTAGTTACTTTGTATTTCCTATTATACTTTTAATGAGGGGATGAGGTTGCCCTATCCTATCCGTTCGGCTAACGACCCTCCACCGATCAAGCAAGCGGTAGGTGTGAGTGTACACTCATTAAGCGCCATTTTATAGGCCATAACCTTATACCCACCTTATAGATTGGCTTCGTGAATGAGGCCTACTAACGGTAAGACTAGCATTTTAGTTATACATACATACATACATACATATATATATATATATATATATATATATATATATATATATATATATATATATATATATATTAATCTTGTAATATTATATTAGTATAGGGTTGTATTTTAAACATTTTAAAATCTAGGGTTTGAAATTTAAATTGTCTAAATTAAAACTTTTAATCACAAAATATAAATTTCAAAACTTGAGGACAAGTTTTAAACATTTAAAACATGGAGGATCAAATAACAAATAATTTTAATTAACAATTAATTTTCTAATTATCTATATTTGATTTATTCAAGATTTCTTGCAAGATAATTACCAAATTAATCAAAATAATTAATTAATTATCATATAAGGAAATTAAATATTTTATTAGTTGATCAATATCTTTAATTAGATCAAGATAATAGTCATATATATCAAAAAAATCGGATTAGGGTTGATCTAATATGATTAAGGTAAGTTTCCATAAGATAATCATGAAGAAATCCCGAATCTAGCCATTCCTGACGCTTGAACTCGTCGAGTTCCCAACTGGACTCGTCGAGTTAGGCCAACTCGTTGAGTCCACTATGGGACTCGTCGAGTTTACGACTCAGAAACACAAAATTCGAATTTTGCAGTTAAGTTTCAAACAAATAAACAATAATTTAATGAAAACCAAGCTAGGCTTTGATACCACTGATGGGTTTTAGCCATAAGAACTTTCCTATGTGCGCATGCAAAACCCTAATGCTTGGATCTAGGCTTTCTAATTAAACATGCTTTGAATCCAAGACTTCTAATGACTAATTAGGAATAAGAACAATACTAAATCAGATCTAGAATCATAACTTTGAATCTCTTGTCTGACCTTGTTGTCTTGGAGCTCTAGAGTCACAATTGTCACTCCTCTAATGGCTTACAAACACCAAATAGCAAGGAGGATGATTTGGGAAAGAGAGGGGAGGAGGAAATCGGCCAGGGTTTTCTTACTTTTGATCAAGTGTCGATTTCCCTTTGCCATAGGGTCTATTTATACTTGTAGACTCCTTAAGGGTTACAGCTTAAACCCTAATTGGATAATCTTTTCTTAAAGCAATCCAAATCCATTCCTTAGATAGCCTTGGACGATTTTAAGCTATCCTTTAGCTTCTACAATCCGTCCACCCTTATCCAATATGGATTTACAGTCTAAAGTTTAACTATCAAATAGTTGACAATT
Organism: Lactuca serriola; assembly: GCF_051521515.1. Lineage (NCBI taxonomy): Eukaryota > Viridiplantae > Streptophyta > Magnoliopsida > Asterales > Asteraceae > Lactuca > Lactuca serriola. The sequence continues at coordinate 337,137,320 of NC_136415.1, read as the reverse complement.
TATACCCTCTTATTTAATTAATCTCTTTAAGTCATCAAATTAATTCTATGACTTATATTAATCAAATAACAATATTATTACTCTTTATATTATTCTCATAATATATTAATAATATTTATTCTCTCTTAATAAATCATCCTATCAAGTTGCTATGGTGAAGGCAACCCAAAAGGACTATGCACAACCGGGTCAAATACTTGCCTAATATAGTTGCTGCCTTAGACACTATTCCAACATGTTTCTGCTCTATCTCCTGTTCCCCGTGGGTTGTGGACCTGGGGCAGAGTCGCACATCCGACAGTCCTACTAATCTTAATCATATACGACTTGTATACGCGAGGTAATGATAGATGGACCAAGTATGAATCCTATCAAGAACACCAGGTCAAAGTTGCTAGGTCTACAAGTGAGTATTCTACAAAGCAGAAGAGCTCAACCGCAGTAGTAATGTTAAGAGAGCTAATTTCGAGGGATGATGTGACAACCCAAAATTTTCTATTCTGTACAACCATCCACTTCAATATGAGTCAAAACTATTTCTGCTAAGTTTCAAACTTTTTGGAATAAGTTTGAGTGTTTTATAGTTAGTGCTTCAGAAGATATCAGGAGAGTGGATACCCTAGGGTTTATTATGTAGCAATAAGTGCCCAAAACTTCAAGAGTTTGGAGTTTATGATCCAAAATGGAATTGGGACCGTAAACCCTAAAGGCTAAAGCTATTTCTCTCTCAAGTATCATCTCGTTTTCTTCAATATCTTCAACTTGTAAGTGTTTCTAGGCCTAATATGTTTAGATCAAGTGTTAAACATCATGAAATCACTCAAAAATCCCAAGGACAAGGTGTTCACGGCCCAGGATCTTCTTGGACCGTGAACACTAAAAATGTGGCAAAAATGTGCCCAATGTCCCTTTAGACCTTTGAAACAAGATTAGAAGCAACCCTTGACATGTTTAAACCTTAGGAACTCCAAGAAAACACCCAAGAAAGCCATGATCAAAGGTGTTTACGACCCAAGAATCTTCTTGGACCGTAAACCCTAAAAAGGTTGCCAAAGTGCCCCTAAACTCTTGCCAAACCTTGGAAACAAACCTAGAAGCTTCCTTTGATTTGTTTAGCACATGAAAACCACAAAAATGTTCCATGTATATGTATTTACGGTTTGGGGAGCTCCCAAAACCGTAAACACCTCTTAGGCATGTTTTGATGCCCCAAACTCTCTCCTTAAGCTTAGAAACTAGCCTAGACCTTTACCTAGAAGTGTTTAGGACTTGAGAACATCATTTGACCATAAACTCATGGGTTTACTACCGTCAACCCAAAGTCAAATGGTCCAAAAACCGTAAACCCTATAAAGGGGTGATATGTTGCCCTAATCACTTCCTAAGGCTAAGAATTGAAGTTAGGATGCTTCAAAAGGACTTCTAGGACTTCAAAGCACAAATTCTCAAAGTACCATGAGTTTACAACCATAAACTCAAGTGGAGTTGGTCACAAAACCGTAAACACCAATTAGTGCCGTTTCACTTCCCTTTGTTGAATCACATGTGATTCCCACACTTAGCCAAGGTGTTTCCTAGTCCCGGAGGGTGTTATCTTTCATATAGTTGTTTATAAACACTATAGTCATGTCAATATGTGTCCTTATATGTCATTTAGGACTTATTGTGTCTCGGGACTTCATTCGTGGAACTTCTCATCCTTACACGCATACCCGTTTGAATCACCCACATCAGGTGAGTTCATACCCCGTAATGAATCATTTAACTATTTTAACCGTTTTAAGGGGGGATACAGGTTGAACACAATGACAATTGTGTAAATATTTGTTGTTAAACATCCTTCAAAATGTTACTTATGTTATTTATAAGTTGTCAACACATTTCAAACTCGTTTTAAAGTTATGTTACTTTATAGTTATACAAAGCTCCGTTATTAAAGTAAAAGCATAACTTAGTAGAGAGATGAGTCATTTCAGTAACAGTCCAAGTAGAGCATTAGTAAACTATTATATGTATACTTTAGGAGAATGCTATTCATTACTTCTAGTACAATAAAACACACAAGGAATCAAAACCAGAACAAAACAAACAGTGAAGAGAATCGAACAATACCCGAACAGAACAAACAATGAAGAGAATCAAACAATATCAGATCATAACATAACAAACAAGTTAGGTTGCTATAGCATGATAACACACAGACAGGATCTAATTATACCAATGAATCACTAACGCTTTAGTGATAGTTATATTGGGTATACATGATCATATAACTTTAATGTGAATTACACGGCTTGCAAGGAATTGCTGGGGTCGCGTTCGATTCCCTCAATCTCTTTACATTGAGAGCATTTAGTAGGGGTTCTAGCTTTCACATTATGACCGTAATAAAACAAATATGTTTTTAGGTTATTAGTACATTTGCAGGTCATTATAAACAACATTTGTGTACTTACTCCTCCCATTACTTTCATAAAGTGTCGGTAACACTTGAAAGTTTATCTATTTTCTAGTCGAGATAGTTATAAACTAGGGAGAATATACTTCTACATTTGACAAAGGAACAGTCGGGTTTAACTCAGAACAGAAGATGCCTTGGTAGAAGGCTACGATTAAAGGTTAGGATCATGATGCTAACTTTATGATTCCTTAATGTATACGCTATAGGATACATATATGCTAGTAGATTCCGACATCTAATAGGATGTGTGCTATTCGCTGTAATTCTTGTTCCCGTTGGATGTGGGCTTGCACCGAGGTCACCCAATCTATTATCTACCCGAATCTATATATATTTATGCTTAGTATACATTAAGTCATCATAAGGGTACCAGGTATGGATCAGGTCATAGGACACAGAGTGAACGCACAGTTATTCTAGTACAAAACCTACTTATCAAAGTCAGTATTTTTGGTATACAAAACTAGAGATTTCCCAGAAAAGGGCTTAATCCATTTTATTAAGCCAGTACAGTTTTAGAGACTTTAAGTGAGTTAACTCTATAACACCTTAGTTTATACACCATGTTTATATATAAAACTAATATCCGATAGATAGCTAAATGTGTGTTTTCCCCTGACGTCGTGTTCCCGTTGGAGTGGGCTTAGGGTAGATTCCCCCAATTAACTATCTACCCGATATCAGATTATATATAGCAGTATAAACAAAGCTATTATAAAAGTAATCACCGTAGTCATTATTTTACTATAAGAAATATAGGTTTTCTTAAAAGAACTCTCCATTAGATATAAAGGAACCATTACAAATAACTCCATGAGTAACAAGTGAATACACCAAAGTTATATATGACAACGATCTAACAACCAATGGAATGTGTGCTATCCGCCTTACTTGCTGTTCCCCGTTGGGTTGTGAGTTTAGGGCAGATGCGCATAATCGATTGTTTATTTACTCCAAGTATATATAACTTGTACCCACTTAGTACGCATAGAAAGGCTTGTAGTGTCATTTTATTTACTTCCATTAAAATAGGAAATATAGGATTTTCTAGAGGAACAGGCGAACATTTCAAAACATAACTTACAGCTTACATCACTTGTGCATATACATTTTCAACTACATTTTACAGCTTACTCACATCACTAAAATCTTATGAACTCACCAGCTTAATTGCTGATCAACTCTTTCAAATAACTTGTATTCTCAGGAGACTATTAGACAGATGCTTGTGCTGGGATTTCAGAAGATGGAGCATTATAGCTTCAAGTCTTGTTTTGTTATTTGATTATGACTTTTATGTTTTGTCAACACATACATTGTAAACACTTTCCTTATAAATGAAATGGTTGTTCATTACTTGCTTACCATATACATATCTCGTGATACTTGACATGACGTCTTCCACCCCCGAACATTTCCACCGTTCCGGTTTTGGGGTGTGACAATATATATATATATATATATATATATATATATATATATATATATATATATATATATATATATAATTAAATCACTACCTGCTTCATATATTCATACATTTCGTCCTATAATATAATATATGTGATACACATATATTATTGTTCAAAGTTAACGAAATTTCCTTAATATATATATATATATATATATATATATATATATATATATATATATATATATATATATATATATGCCCTTTTATTTTATAATAACTACGTACTTGATAAAACTAATAAATTAATAACTAATAAAATAATTAATATATATATATATATATATATATATATATATATATATATATATATATATATATATATATATAACCGAAAATGAAAATTTACCAAATATATAATATATAATAGGTGCCCTTTTAAGACGTATTTGAAATTAAATAATCGATAGCCAACCTTGTAAATTTACCAAATATATAATATACATGGTTACAAAATTTGTGCGGCTAAATTTTTAACTATTTTGATAATTCGATTTATATTTCTTATATTTTCAATATAAAATGTTGTCTTTTAAAAATTGCAAAATATTACAAATAAAGCCTATTACATTTGATGTTCTTCAGATTACGAGTGACAACCGTTGACTTAATTTGACAGTTGTCACATTTTCCCTCTGTTAAAAGAATTTTGTCCCAAAATTTATCTAGTGGACAGAACATTGTTAAATAGTTGGTGTACTTACTCTTCATTTGATCCTCACGTTCCTATGTAAGCTCTGGTCCTCGTCAAGAGTTCCATCGAACTTTTACTAAGGGGATGCAGCTTTGTTTGAGTTTCTTAATTTCTCGGTCTATGATCTCGATGGGTTCTTCTACGAAACTAAGTTTGGCGTTGATTTGGATTTCGTCAAGTGGAATTGCAAGAGCATCATCGGATAAGAACTTTTTGAGGTTTGATACATGGAAAACGCCGTGTACATTATTGAGTTCATGAGGTAATTTGAGTTTGTAGGCTACATGACCAATTCTTGAAAGAATATCAAAAGGTCCTATGTATCTTGGATTAAGCTTTCCTCGTTTGTCGAACATTGTGACGCCCTTCCAAGGAGAGACTTTTAGCATAACTCGATCTTCGACTTGAAATTCTAGAGGTTTACGTCTCTTGTCGGCATAACTTTTTTGACGATCTCATGCAGCCTTAATTCTATCACGTATCTGGACGATTTTCTCAGTCGTTTCATGTATGATTTCTGGACCAGTAAGTAGTGTATCGCCTGCATGTTTCTTTGCAAGTTGGGTATCACCTAATTCTGCCCAACATATTGATGATCGACACTTGCGTCCGTATAGGGCTTCAAATGGTGCAACTTTAATGCTAGTGTGATTGTTATTGTATGAAAACTCAATCAGAGGAAGATGAGTATCCCATGTGCTTCCAAAGTCTATCACACACGCTCAGAGCATGTCTTCCAATGTTTGAATGGTCCTTTCACTTTGACCATCGGTTTGTGGATGCTAAGTTGTGCTCATGTCAAGGCGTGTCCCTGAGGATTTCTGTAATGATTGCCAAAATCGTGAGGTGAATCTACTATCTCTATCAGAGATGATAGAAATTGGCACCCCGTGGAATTTGACAATTTCCTTGAGATAGGTTCGGGTCAACTTTTCCATCTTATCAGTTTCTTTGACTGACAGGAGTGGGCGGACTTAGTCAATCGATCAACTACAACCCAAATAGTGTCATAACCACTAGGTGTCTTGGTTAGTTTTGTTACGAAGTCCATTTTTGGGTCTAAAATATTGGTTTATACTTTGCTTTTCTAGGAAATTGGTTTTTCTGTAATGTAATATACATTTGCGGCTGTGTTCACGGCCAGGTGAATGTTTACAGCCGTAAACTAGTTCACGATCGTAAACCAGTTCACGACTGTAAACCTATTCAAGGCTATGAACCCATCTACGGCCCATGTTCCCCATATACATATAAATAGATGTTAGGTGGATGAGGAGTGGTTGATGAACAGAAGAGAGTTCAGGACCAAGAGAGGAAAGGAGCACAAGTGATTGTAAGTGTGTGAATCTTGTGTAAGGAACTTCATTCTAATCAAATCATACAAGATTCATATTATTCATCTTCTTCTTCTCTTCTATTTTGATCTGGCATCATCCGTTTGATTGGGATTCTGCACCATCAAACGGATCTGATTTATACACAAGCAAATTTGGGACATACAATTGGTATCAGACCTTGGATTGTATCAATCAATTTTGTCAGATCTGGAGTGTATTAGATCTTATTTTTGAAGGATTTTTGCATTCTTGGATAGATCTATGAAAATTAGGGGGGGGGGGTATGTTTTTTGCATTTATGATAAAAAGGAGTTTTTGATCGAGTTTTGGAGCAAAAATGGTGAAAAACGTCATTTTTTTCGTAACTGTTGAAGGGTTTACAGCCATATACCCATTTATGGCTAGGGGTTTACTGCTAGCCTTGTTCACGGCCAACATTGGAGCGAAGCAGCGTTCATTTAAAAAAAATAGGAAACGATTTTGTGCATGCATGGAATCGAACTCAGGTGTCCCCCTTCTTCAAAAAAGGGCCTTACCAGTTGGACTAGGAAGCCACATGTTTCACTCCTTCCGAATTTAATTCAAATGGACTCCCATTTGAACCTAATTTCACTTCTAGCCCAAAAATCAATTTCTTTTTATTTTCAAATTCCATTTTCAACCTAAAATTTTAGTTTTTAATTTTTGACTTTTGACTTTAAAATTTTGACTTGACTTTCAAGTTTGACCTTTGACTTTAAACTTTGACTTCCTCATTTAACTTTCAAATTTTCAAATTTAGTTTTTCGGTTTGACTTTTAAGTTTGATTTTTTAAATTTCACTTTTAAGGTTGACTTTTGAGTTTGAAGTCAAAGGGCATATTTTTGAATAATGAGTTCCTCAAACATTTCGGTAATGAAGTTTCATGTACTAAATCTTGTGAAGCCACAATTAAAAATTTACTTGAACACATCAATTTATGAAAAAGAGAAAATGAGGAACTTAAATATGAGGGGTACCAATTTAGGAAAGGCCTAAAACCATTAAAAGAACAACTAGAGACCAAGACCAAGGACTTTAGGAAATTACAGGCAGAGTATAGTGACAAGTGTGTCCATTATAGATATCTTAAGAAAGATTTTAATGATGTGACTGCCGCACTTGATGCATTAAAAGAAAAATATAAGGATGCTGAATCAACTTTAAGAAATTTGATGTGTCAAGTGAGGTAGTTGTTGTTGGATATAGTGTCTAAGTCCATAACTATATTTGGTATGTACTTGACCCGACCCGGCATGGTCCATTTGGGTTGCACTTCACCCGAACAATTTATGGATAATTTTTTGAGAATAGTATAAATTATGATTTATTAATATATTATAAGTTCTAATATATTAATATAAAATCATATTATTTAATTAGTATTGATCTATAATTAATCTAGAGTTAATTTAGAGATAAATAATATGACTAATTAAATATGGGCTCTTGTATTTATATAGTGTGGGCTAATGCTTATTTGGAATGGGCCAGGCTTGCATGGGAAGTCCATGGATACTCCATGGAGCTTTAACCCATGAATCTCATGGAAATGAAAAGACATGGGTATTAGGGTTTACATGGATGTAACCCTAATCCACCACACTATATAAAGGAGGCTTTGGTTCTTGAAATCACACTAGTTGTGGTGAGTATACTAAGAAGGCCGATTTCAAGAAGGTTGTGACTATTCTCTCAAGGTTCCAAAGTTTGTGGTGATTTGTGATTTCCATTTGAGGCATCCACACTATTGGTGCTAGGCTCACAAACTCCAAGCAATCAACTACAACTACAAGGTAAGTAATTCTACTAGCTTTATTTGATTCAAGTTTTCCATGCCATTCTTGATATGATAAGAACCTTGGAAAAAATAATTATTTGCATGTATCTTAGTCAAACATAGATCCAAGGTTTTTCGGGTTGCATGTACACCATAGGACTGTTAGGATGCTCAAAACCCATCAGTGGTATCAGAGCCAGGTTTGTTTACTTGATACTTGATGCAAATAGCTTGAAAAATGAAGTTTTTGTTCACTGCACGTATGAACTCACCGAGTCCATGGGGGGACTCGACGAGTCCATGAAGAAATGCATGCTACTCGTCGAGTATGTTCATGCACTCGATGAGTAGAGGCTGCAGTGTCCAGATTTTCGAGTTTCGCTGCTGGAAATGGACTACAAACATTACCCTAAACTGTTTTGGTGTTATAAAACTTGTTTTAGATGGTGTAATGTTTATGCTAATCCATTTACAATGGCTATTATCAAAATTACAAGTTTTATGAGTAATTTATGATTCTTGAAATGTTCATATTCATGTTCTTGAACTTATGAAGATTAGATGATCATAGGAATTGTTTGTAACCTACTTGATAGTTTAATTTATGACCATTATGTGTTTTAATGGAGTCCATAACTTGTCCTCAAGTTATGGAAAACCAAAGGTCACACTCTAATAAAAAACATTAAAAGAACACAAGGGTTATAAAAATGAAGAGTCTTCATTTTTAATACTCAATTAAATTCATAAGTTAAAAAAAAATGAAAAGTTTTGAAAGTTTACAAAACTTTCCCTCAAGTTTAGGAGCAAGTAAAGTCATGATTAAAAATTTAGTTCCAAACCTTAGAATTTTAAAAGTTAAAATTCAACCCTTATACTTTATACTATTATAAGTTAATAATATATATATATATATATATATATATATATATATGTGTGTGTGTGTGTGTGTGTGTATGTATAAGATCAAGTCGTCTTAACGCTAGTAAGCCTCATTCACGAAGCCGATCTATAAGGGGGGTATGTTGTTGCCTATAAAATGGCAAGTTAATGGGTGTCCACTCTCACCCACCGCTTCCTTGATCGGTGGAGGGTCGTTAGCCGAACGGGTAGGACAAGGACTTATAAATTCTCATTAAAAGGATAATGATAATTCTAAAGTAACTAAACCTTATTAAATTCGCAATCTTAGTTATTTTAGGAAAACATGAATAAGGTGCTAATCCATGAAATTACACTTTACACTTTGTTTAAGTCGTTAGTGGAACGTGTGTCGTTAACCGGCACACTAACTTGAACTTAACAAGGTAGGTAAATGGTGACTTAATGTTTATCATAGTATCGATGGAGTGTGTGTGGTTAACCGACACATCGATTGAGGGGTTAATACATTAAGGGTACCAAGTAATTTGTTGGAATAGTGTCTAAGGCTGCAACTATATTAGGCAAGTATTTGACCCGATTGTGCATGGTCCTTTTGGGTTACCTTCACCATAGCAACTTGATAGGATGATTTATTATGAGAGAATAAATATTATTAATATATTATGAAAATAATATAAGGAATAATCATATTGTTATTTGATTAATATAAGTCATGGATTAATTAGTATTAATTTAGTGACTTAAAGAGATTAATTAAATAAGAGGGTATAAACTGTCAATTGTTTGATAGTTACACTTTAGACTGTAAATCCTTAACGGATAAGGGATGGACAGATTCTAGGGCTTAGGATAGCTCAAAATCGTCCAAGGCTTATCTAAGGTAAGGATTTGGATTGCTTTAAGGAAAGATGATCCAACTAGGGTTTAAAGGTGAAACCCTAAGGAGTCTACAAGTATAAATAGACCTCTTAAGCAAGGGAAATCAACATCTCATCTAAAGTAGAGTACCCCTGGCCGATTTCTTCCCAACCTCTCTCTCAAATCAACCTCCTTGCTAGTTGGTGTTTGTAAGCCATTAGAGGAGTGACAATTGTGACTCTAGAGCTCCAAAACAACAAAATCATACAAGAGATTCAAAGGTAAACTTCTAGAACTGATTTTGTATTGTTCTTATACCTAATTAGTTATTAGAAGTCTTGGATTGAAAGCATGTTTAATTAGAAAGCCTAGATCCAAGCATTAGGGTTTTGCATGCGCACATAGGAAAGTTCTTATGGCTAAAACTCATCAGTGGTATCAGAGACTAGATTGGTTTCTATTAAATTGTTGCTTGTTTGTTTGAAACTTGTGTGCAAAATTCTTATTTTGTGTTTCTGAGTTGTAAACTCGACGAGTCCAATGGTGGACTCGACGAGTTGGCCTAACTCGACGAGTCCAGTTGGGAACTCGACGAGTTCAAGCGTCAGGAAAGGCCAGATTCGGGATTTTTTCATACTTATCTTATGGAAACTTCCCTTTATCATATTAGATCAATCTTAATCCAATTTTCTGATATATATGACTATAATATTGATCTAATTAAAGATATTTATCAACTAATAAAATATTTAATTTCCTTATATGATAATTAATTAATTATTTTAATTAAATTTGTAATTATCTTACAAGAAATCTTGAATAAATCAAATATGGATAATTATGGAATTAATTGTTAATTAAAATTATTTGTTATTTGATCCTCCATGTTTTTAATGTTTAAAACTTGTCCTCAAGTTTTGAAATTTATGTTTTGTGATTAAAAGTTTTAATTTAGACAATTTGAATTTCAAACCCTAGATTTTTAAAATGTTTAAAATACAATCCTATACTAATATAATATTACAAGATTTATATATATATATATATATATATATATATATATATATATATATATATATATATATGTATAACTAAAATGGTAGTCTTACCGTTAGTAGACCTCATTCACAAAGCCGATCTATAAGGTGGGTATAAGGTTGCGGCCTATAAAATGGCGCTTAATGGGTGTACACTCACATCCACCGCTTGCTTGATCGGTGGAGGGTCGTTAGCCGAGTGGGTAGGATAGGGCAGCCTCATCCTCTCATTAAAAGTATAATATGAAATACAAAGTAACTACATATTTTTTTTAAAAATTTCCCAATCTTAGTTACTTTAGGAAAAGTGAATTGATGCAATCCCATGAAATTACACTTTGCACCCTTGCTAAGAAGTTAGTGGAGCGTGTGTGGTTTACCGGTACCCTAATTGGTTCTAAGCAAAGGTGGCAAAGGGTGATTCATTGTTTATCATAGTTCGATGGAGCGTGTGTGGTTTACTGGCACATCGAATAGGTGATCGTTACAATGAAGGAACCACGTGAATTTGCATGGTAATTCACACCCGCTTTGTGATCCCCGGTATCCCAATCACAAACAAGAGGGGCATATCGAGATTTAAACATGCCATTGAATAGTTTCAATGAATCTCATCTGAACCTAGGAATTCTCAATACATTTAGGACTTAAAGTTATGTTTTTATGGTGGAGAATTAGCGAATCGTCATTCACTTAACTTCATATTATTTGCATGTTGGATTACGGCATCCCTTTTCTAATATGTAAATATTGTTGTTGGATCCTAGCCCTAATTTTTCTTATTGGGTGATAATTAGGGCTTCATATTCTAACCTATCTTTGTCCTTTCTATTTGTAGATGTCGAACGCTAACAACGCTGCTGCTAGTTATGAGGATAAGGAGTATGTCCTCGATGGGACGAACTTTAGCGAATAGATAAGATACATTCGCACCATTGCTCGCTATGAGGATAAGGAGTATGTCCTCGATGAGAAGCTCGAAAAAATTAACCCTGAAATCGCTACTCCGGTTGAAATGACCGCTTTTGAAACTCATGAGCGAGATGCAACGAAGGTACATTGCATCATGATAGCCACTATGAACTCCGAATTCCAAAAGTCCTATGAGGACATGTACCCGTACGAGATGCATCAAGACTTATTGGAAAGATACCACCAAAACGCGAGACAAGAGCGTTATGAGATTTTCACTACCATGATTTCCTCTAAGATGGGTCATCAAGAGTCTCTTACCGTGCACCTGCAAAAGATGCAAAGGTATGTCGACCGCCTTCGCAAGTTGAATGTTCACTTTCGGGAAGACTTGGCGATCGACATGGTGCTTCACTCTTTTCCTCCAAGCTACAATCAATTTAGGATGACCTACCACATGAACAAAGAGGAGGTCACTCTAAGCAAACTCCAAGGTCTCTTGAGGGTCGCTGAGAGCAACTTCAAGGACAAGTCTGTTGCACCAACTCCAAATCCACCCGCTGCTCCTGTCTTGGCTATTGGACAAGGAGAGGGAAAGAAGAGGAGGGCTTCGTCTAAGAACTATCGCAAGGTTAAAGCCCGAGATGGTTCCTCTTCTAGTGGGACCAAAGTTGATCCTGCTAAACCTTTCCCTAACCCAAAGGAGGCAGAGTGCCACCACTGCCACAAGATAGGACATTGGAAGAGAAGCTGCCCAGAGTACCTGCAAGCCATCAAGGAAGGAAAGATCAAGCCATCTTTTGTAGGTATATACACAATTAAATATAACGAATCATCTCATGCTATTTCTTGGGTTCTTGATACCGGTTGTGGTTACCACATTTCTTCTAATGTGCAGGGACTAAGAAGAAATAGGGATGTGGAGGCTGGAAGAATAAATCTAATCATGGGGAACAGAAGATCGTTGCATGTGACCAGGATTGGAGTATATTCTTTAGTGCTTAGGAATGGTATATGTTTAGATATGAACAATTGTTGCTATTCGCCAGAAATGGCTAGAAACATCATTTCATTTCATGGTTTGTTTAGACAAGGTTTTAGATTTTCTTTTAATAATGAGAATGGTTCTATTTTAACTTATCTAAATGGTGTCTTTTATTTTCAAGCTATACCATGTAATGGAATATATGAAACTGTTATGATTGTTGATAACTTAGGAAATGATGTTTTCAACATAGATTCTTCCAATAGTATGGATAAAACATCCTTTTGGCGTTGTCGTCTTGGACATGTTAACAAGAAGCGCATAGACCAACTCCAAAAGGATGGAGTGTTGGAGTCATTCGACCTTAGGGAAGATGACACGTGCGAGTCTTGTTTACTTGGAAAGATGACTAAGTCACCCTTCACGAGTACGTGTGAAAGGGGTGAGGGTCTATTGGACTTAATACATACCGATGTATGTGGACCGTTTAGATCAACCACGAAGGATGGGAACCGCTTCTACGTGACTTTTACCGATGATTATAGTAGATATGTGTATATCTATTTAATCAAGAAAAAGTCAGAAACCTTTGAAAAGTTCAAAGAGTTCAAGAGTGAAGTGGAGAATCAATTGGGCAGGAAAATCAAGATGCTTTGATCCGATCGAGGAGGAGAGTACCTAAGTCTTGAATTCCATGATTATCTCAAGGAGTGTGGAATAGTTTCGCAATTGACGCCTCCTAGGACACCGCAGTTGAATGGTGTGGCAGAAAGGCGTAATCGAACCTTATTGGATATGGTTCGCTCTATGATGAGTTGTGCTTCACTACCTATCTCTTTTTGGGGGTATGCCTTAGAGACTGCCGCCCATATCCTTAACCGAGTACCTACTAAGAAGGTTGCCAAAACACCTCACGAGATGTGGACAGGGAAAGTTCCCTCGTTGGCACATATCAAGGTTTGGGGTTGCGAGGCTTTTGTAAGACGAGATACTCATGACAAGCTCGAACCTCGTAGTGAGCGATGTATTTTCATCGGCTACCCGCAAAAGTCCTTTGGATATCTCTTCTATAGACGTAAGGACAATGTTGTCTTTGTTGCGAGGAGAGGAGTTTTCCGAGAGCGAGAACTCATAAGCCAAGGAGACAGTGGGAGGCAAATCGAGCTTGAAGAGATTCAAGAATCGATAGATGAAGGAACCTCTACCACTGGCACTCAACCCGAGGAGGAAACTCCGGTTGAACCAATTGACGAGTCCTCACCTCTTAGACATTCCGAAAGAGTTAGAGTTCAACCCCAGTTTTATGGTTTTCATATTACTACCGAAGGGGACACGTATATTAGTGATGGTACACTAATAAATCTTGATGAACCTAATAGCTATAAGGAAGCCATGGCAGGCCCGGAGTCTGCGAAATGAAAAGAGGCAATGGATAGCGAGATCCAATCCATGTATGATAACCAAGTTTGAAATTTTGTTGATTATGTGCCCGGACATAAGACCGTTGGGTGCAAATGGATCTTCAAGAAGAAGATTGATGTGGATGGAAACGTACAAACATATAAAGCACGATTGGTTGCGAAGGGCTTTACTTAAAATCCCGGAGTTGACTATGATGAGACCTTCTCACCAGTTGCGAAGATAAAATCTATTAGAGTGATGCTAGCTATTGCCGCATTTCATGATTATGAGATTTGGCAAATGGATGTCAAGACCGCTTTCCTTAACGGGAAGTTGGCTGAGGATGTTTACATGGCTCAGCCAGAGGGGTTTGTGGATCCGAAGCATCCGAATAGAGTGTGTAAGCTTGAGAAGTCCATTTATGGACTTAAGCAAGCATCTCGCAGATGGAATCTTTGCTTCGATGAGAAAGTCAAAGAGTTTGGATTTGTACAAAGCGAAGATGAATCGTGTGTATATGTCAAAGCCAGTGGGAGTATAGTAAGCTTCCTCGTTCTATATGTCGATGACATATTACTCATAGGAAACGACATCCCGATTCTACAGGAAGTTAAGTCCTGGCTCGGGAACTACTTCGCTATGGAGGACCTCGAAGAGGCTTCTTACATTTTGGGAAGAAGGATAGTGAGAGAAAGATGTAAGAGACTAATAGGACATAGTCAGAACACTTACTTAAAGAAGGTACTAAAACGTTTTAGTATGGAAAACTCGAAGAAGGGAGAATTACCGATACAAAGTAATGCCAAGTTGAGTAAGACTCAAAGTCCGAGTACGGAAGCTGAAATAGCAGAAATGAGCCGAGTACCATACGCTTCCGCAGTTGGCTCAATCATGTATGCTATGACTTGTACTCGCCCTGATGTAGCCTTTGCTTTGAGCATGGTTAGCAGATATCAAGGGAATCCTGGAAGAGCCCATTGGATTGCAGTGAAGAATATCCTTAAGTACCTTCGGAGGACGAAGGAATGGTTCTTTGTCCTCGGAGGGAGTGATGACTTGAAGGTGTGAGGGTATAATGACGCCAGCTTTCAGATCGATAGGGACAACTACCGTTCGCAGTCGGGCTGGGTCTTTACCCTGAATGAAGGAGCAGTGACTTGGAAAAGTTCCAAGCAGGAAACTGTAGCTGATTCAACATGCGAATCAGAGTACATTGCAGCGAGTGAAGCGTCGAAGGAGGCAATATGGCTGAAGAACTTCATCGGTGATCTTGGAGTTGTACTTGCCATAAAGGAGCCCATGGAGATTTTCTGTGATAATGAAGGAGCGGTTGCCTTGACCAAGGAACCGAGGGATCATGGTAGATCTAGACATATCGACAAAAAATATCACTTTATTAGACATCGTGTAGAAGAAGGAAAACTCGTAGTGAAGAGCATATCATCAGAAGATAACCCAGCAGATCCGCTTACGAAGGGACTGAGTAGGGTTAAGCACTTGCAACAGGCTAGGAGTATTGGGTTGAAGGATGATATTAGCATAGATTAGGTAGTATTAGAAACGTGTAATAGATAAATGTAATTAACATTTGATGATTAAATAAAGGAGTTTTATTTATGAGTAATGCTACTGTCCTATGTTAATTGTTTAACTATTGTTTCTCTTTGTATGTTTTGACTTCCAGAATAATTGAGTTTAATCGAATTATTCAAATTGTCCACAATCGTTCATATGATGGAAGTAGATATGATTGAAGATTGTCATGAATCGGTGTGTAGATTGTCTAAATGGTTTTAGACATAACAAAAGATTGTTGCGACCTTCATGAGTGCTTATGAACTGGTTTTGAGCATTGGAATAAACCCGAGCTTGCGGGAATCACTTTATGGAATATGATATAAAAGGGTGATCGCAAGACGATAATATCATATAGTCTTAAAACCTAGATATATGGTTTGTTATTTGTTAATTGATTGTACATTGATAATGCGAAAACGCATCAGTAACTCGGTGTTATAAAACGCATTGTTGTGTATAGTTGATTAATGAATAAGTAAATGCATATAAGTCGAAGTTTATCTGTAACTTTTATCCTAAGAAGGTAAAAGCGATATCTCGGCCGCTCGATGATTTGATTTGACTTATGTGCCGGGCCCGGTCAGAACTGAATTGATGTGTTCGATTAAGTTCTATGTCAAATAAATCGGAGATCGAGAAACCTAAATGCTTGACTAATCATTCCATAGAATTGTCAGCATGATATCTAACAGAGGACTATACGATCCCTTATCTAAAGGACAAGATTGATTAGATCAAAGTTTGACAGCGTCTTTGAGAACTACGATTGCAAATCGAATTGTACTTGTGCATATAGTTACTAGACTTATCCAAGTGGGAGACTGTTGGAATAGTGTCTAAGGCTGTAACTATATTAGGCAAGTATTTGACCCGATTGTGCATGGTCCTTTTGGGTTGCCTTCACCACAGCAACTTGATAGGATGATTTATTATGAGAGAATAAATATTATTAATATATTATGAGAATAATATAAGGAATAATCATATTGTTATTTGATTAATATAAGTCATAGATTAATTAGTATTAATTTAGTGACTTAAAGAGATTAATTAAATAAGAAGGTATAAACTGTCAATTGTTTGATAGTTACACTTTAGACTGTAAATCCTTAAGGGATAAGGGATGGACGAATTCTAGGGCTTAGGATAGCTCAAAATCGTCCAAGGCTTATCTATGGTAAGGATTTGGATTTCTTTAAGGAAAGATTATCCAACTAGGGTTTAAAGGTGAAACCCTAAGGAGTCTACAAGTATAAATAGACCTCTTAAGCAAGGGAAATCGACATCTCATCTAAAGTAGAGTACCCCTGGCCAATTTCTTCCCAACCTCTCTCTCATATCATCCTCCTTGCTAGTTGGTGTTTGTAAGTCATTAGAGGAGTGACAATTGTGACTCTAGAGCTCCAAAACAACAAGATCATACAAGAGATTCAAAGGTAAACTTCTAGATCTGATTTTGTATTGTTCTTATACCTAATTAGTTATTAGAAGTCTTGGATTGAAAGCATGTTTAATTAGAAAACCTAGTTCCAAGCATTAGGGTTTTGCATGCGCACATATGAAAGTTCTTATGGCTAAAACCCATCATAATTTGCATGGTTACTTCACACCTTGTTTTGTGATCCTCGACATCCAAGTCACAAAACTTGAAGGGCACACTCGAGATTGAAACATGCCATTGAAGAGAGTTCAATGAATCTCAAAGAATCTAGGAGTTTCTAAACCAATTAAAACCTAATATTACGGCAGCCCTCTTCTAAGTTATAAAATATTGTGTTGGGTCCTAGCCTTAATATTACATTTGGGTGTTTTATTAAGGACTATCTCTATATCAAATCTAATCTATTCCTTCTTCTTTTCAGATGTCTTCCAATAACAATGCTTCTGGCTCAAACCCTAATAGCTCCTTCTCTCTCATGAATCTTTGTGGGAGAGTCATCTTTGATGGTTCCAACTTTTTCAGATTGGATCATAAACATCAGGATGGTCACTCGGTATGAGAACAAAGAATATGTTCTCGACTAGGAGCTAAAGGTACCCGAGCCAACTGCTACTCCTGAAGAGCTTGCTGAATATGAGGTACACTAGAGAAATGCTACAAAAGTGGCATGCATCATGATGGCCACCATGACAGCCGAGCTCCAAAAGACCTATGAGGACTATTATCCTTTTGAGATGCACCAGGACTTGATGGACCGCTACTATCAAAGTGCTCGTCAAGAGCGATATGAAATAATCTCCTCCATGATAACAACCCGAATGAAGGATGGTGAACCCATCATGGGCCACATGTGTCACACCCCAAAACCAAGAACGGCGGAAACGTTCTGGGGCGGAGGACGTCATGTACAGTATCACAACAATGTAAAGTAGTAAACAAGCAACAACATCATCCATTGCATTAATAAAATAATTATTATACAAGTGTGTTCCGTCAAATTATAATAGACACTAAAGAATAAATCAAAATGAAAGATGAGTCTTGAACGAGCTCCATCTTCTCTAAACCTTGCATCTGTACCTGTCTATAGATGACCTGAGGATACACGTAATTTTGAAAGCGAGTATCAACTTTAAAGTTGGTGAGATCATAAGTATTTTAGTGTCTTAATTTGTAAGTAAGTATTTGTATGTATGAATTTGTATGTAAGAATTTGTAAGTAAGTATTTGTATGTATGAATTTGTAAGTATATGAATTGTAAGTATTGAAAGTGTATATGAACTATAAGTATGAAAATGTTTGTAAAACAACTGTAAATTTTTGAAAAACCCTAGAAATCCCTATGATTCCTACTATTATATGAAGGTGTCTTCTACCAAGACCTAACTGCTCTGAATGTAGTCTTCTACCAAGACCTAACTGCTCTGAATTTACGTTTCTTGTAAATGTGTGTAATTTTCCAAGTGTAACTATCATTAACAAAATATAGTTTTTACATTTAATGCTTAAGTGAAAAGATCACTAAATATATGTAAAGGGAAAATTTATGTAGTACTGTAGTGTAGTGCTGTAAGAACTACTGTTGTACTAACTACCTTAAACCGGATTTATATTAAGGCATCATGTGATTAATTGCACCATGCTATTGACTGGTAACAACGAGATAAGTATGGTCGTAAAAAGGAATGATGTTTGGCACCCGCAGACCTGCAGGTCCGGCTGTAGCTAGCAGCAAGGTGTAGGATAGTCATTCTAGTATAGATCTATACGCAAACTCACGCTCTCCCTCCAAGAGAATTCTGGCTACAACTCGGGCCATGACATTTAAGGCATGCTCCGATACAGTGGACCACGATTATGTCAACGTAGTAATGTATATGTAATGTACGGAAAAGTTCTACGTGTGCTAGCTGTAATGTGTGTTCTCCCTCTATCTAGCAAGTATAGTAATGTACTGTAATGTTCTAGCTGAAGTGTACGTGCTCTCTATCTAGCAAGTATAGTAATGTACTGTAATCTTCTAGCTGTAGTGTACGTGCTCTCCATCTAGCAAGTATAGTAATGTGCTGTAATACTCTAGCAAGTATTGACTCATGAATGAACTGACTCATTGTATGGTATCGCGTTCTAGTATTGTTCTAGTATCTTCCTAAACTACCCGTATGGTAGTTTAATAGTAATCTAACTGGTACGTATGGACATGGATGCATACCCTTGCTACCCAATGGAATAGGATGAACTGGAAGGTCCTTTATGACTATATATGTACATATGATATATAACTAATATTTAAACGACCTTCGGACGAGTACCCGATATCCCACCAGATCACATCTCAAGCGCGAAAAGGAAATAGGGTGGATAGCCTTCCTAAGTCTTTTAAACATTTCTTATATAACTATACATATAGAGGCATGCAATTTATAATATAAAAGCATAAATAAGTTTTGTAAAACCTTTGAACATAATTATTATCTTAAGAAAAGATCGACTTGATGTCAATCTATAAAACGGTTTTGAAGGCATGGGTTTGATAAAACGGTTTAGTATAAAGAAACATTTGTTTGAAACACAATTGTAAATATGTTTGAAAAGTAATATATACAGTAAAATGTATAGAGAAATAAGGAGTTTTAAACACATAAAGTGTTTATGAAATACATTTGAAGGAAACTGTTTAGTAAAACGGCTAATGAGTAGCCAATCATTTGAATGCTGCTTATTAATCACATGTGATTGATATAATAATTAGAATAATTCTACTTGTATCCCCCCCATAAAACATTTAAAAACAGTTTAAAACATTGGTTAAGGAGTATGAACTCACCTGTAGTAAGTGGATCGGAAGGAAGTGTCGGATAAGTGCTTGGAGTCAAGTGAAGACTTAGACACGCATGAAGATCCTAATAACATATATGGATATATGTATATACACAATTAGTCTTTGAACAACTAATAAACAAAGTTAAGACACTCTAGGACATGCTAAACACTTTATACAAGTGTTATACGTCTCAAGGGTTGCATCTAAGTGTTGTAGGGAAAGGCTAGTGTGTTTGGGGTTCAAGGGTAAACTCCCTTGGACTTTACGGTTTTGATGGTCATGACACCAAGAGTTTACGGCAGTAAAATCTAGAGTTTACGGTCGTAAACTCTAGTCCTAATGACTAGGTGTTGTTTGGTGGTTTAACAAGCCTCTTGGAGCAATTCTACTAAGTGGTTTGGGCTTTGGAATGGACTAAGGCATCAAAACACCTAATTTGAGAAGTTTACGGCCTCATGACGTTTTCCCTTGGGTTCATAAACTGTAAACCCATATGGAAGAGTGTAAAGCCATGTTTTCAAGTCCCTAACACAATTAGGGAAGTGTATGAGCTAGTTTCTAAGCCTAAGGAAGGAAATTAACCTTCAATCTTGTGTTCTTGACATATTTTCTTGATGTTTAAATGTAGTACTAGCTTAAAATCACTCAAGGATAGAAGCACTTACTATTGGAAGGCTTGATTTGTGCTAAAACGCCAAGAACACTTAGTGTGTGTTCTTGGTGTTCTTGGTGTTTTGGAAAATCTAAACAAAACACATAAATGAATGGATGAATAGATGCACAAACACTAGATTAAGTGTTTTACTAACTTGAAAGGGTTAAAACACTTACAAGATTGAAGATTTGGAATTAAATCTTGGATGATACTTGAGAGAAAACTTGGAGTTTACTCTTTTGACTTTTTAGGGAGTAAACACAAATGACTAGTTACTTGGGGAGTAAACACATACATAGGTATGAGTTTACGGTTTTGGTGATTTCTAAACCCAAAACATAAAAGTTTGGTCGGGTGTTTCTAATACGCGAAATGTTTACGGTTTTCAAAAATCAAAACCCGAGACGACACTTTCTTTCACCCGTTCGTTTAAAAATAATATTAAAATAACCAAACGAACTTTATATTTCTTAAAAATAAGAAATAATGACATTGACTTATGATACGAAGGGGTTGACTTTTAGGGTTTGACCGAATGGAAATATCGGGTTGTCACATCATCCCCCTGTTAAAGGGAATTTCGTCCCGAAATTAGAATTTAGATAAGGAAGTAGGCATGAATGATCGAGCCGAGAGGATGAAACTTCCTAATCGATTGGTTCTAGCGCTCCTAAGTGAAATCAGGTCCTCGGTTGGTATTCCAACTAACATTCACTAACGGGAGACTGTGTTGCTTAGTCCGCTTGACCTCTCGGTCGAGGGTCACTGCGGTTCAAATACGAAGGAGAGGATCTCTACGAGTGGACTTACAAGAGTCCTACAGGAAAGGTATGGTTTCACGATCGAGACGCAAAGAGTAAAATGTATGTTGCTGAGTTCGCGGAGTAGGTCTAGTTTGTGCGAGGTACAGGACCGATTCTGGTAAGAATCCCGGAGGTCCTATCTATCTTGGATTTTGCTTTCCACGCGATACGAAGCGTATTAAGCCATTCCCAGAGTGAGTTTTTCTTAAAGAACTTGGTCTCTCACTTGGAGCTTCCAAGGTTTCTTTCTCTTGCTAAACTTCCCAGTCAAGGGCCACCCCTTGCTGGGTCAAAGTCGAAAGGGTTCATGTAATTTGCGAGGAGTTCTGAAGGAACTATGACAGTAGGTCTGTAAGACCTAGAATGTGGCGAATTTCTGTCGGCGTCTCTGGTGTCGGCAAATTCTCAACGGTTTTGACAAATTGAAAGAGTACTCAAAATTTTCCACATCACTAATAGTGTGTCGTAGGAAATCTAACCCTTAAATTTCAAAACTCGTGTTTAGAGAACTTTACGTAAGTTCCTCCGACAGTAATGTTTCCATGGGTTCCTTCTTACTACGAGGGTAGATAAGTAAGTTGTTACATGGAGAATGACGAACTGATCCAAGTAAGAAAGGCGGACTCTATTCATTAAACTCATGAAAACCATGGGCGTATTGGTCCTATCCGAAGGGTATCACTATGGATTCGAAGTGTCCGCATCGAGTTCGGAAGATAGTCTTCCAGACATCTTTCCCTAACACTCGAACTGGTGATATTCGGATCTCAGACCCATTTCTGAAAGTAATTATTTCCTTGCATTTGCTCAACCATTTCATCTATGCGAGGCAGAGATAACGATTTCTAATGAAAAATCTTGACGAAGTCCTCGATATCTGAGGTACATACGATGCAATCCGTCGATCTCTGGACGAATAAAACCAGGGTTCACCAGGGTGAGAAGCCTAGTCTTTTAATTCTATTTCTTCGTAGTTCGTTAAGTCGTCTGTACT
The DNA here is from genome assembly GCF_051521515.1 of Lactuca serriola. Classification (NCBI taxonomy): domain Eukaryota; kingdom Viridiplantae; phylum Streptophyta; class Magnoliopsida; order Asterales; family Asteraceae; genus Lactuca; species Lactuca serriola. The sequence continues at coordinate 337,115,184 of NC_136415.1, read as the reverse complement.
GTTCTTGTATCTCCGTAGATGTTTAGTCTGTAGGGTGATCTGTTTACGGGAGTCATACTGGGTTCTAAGTTTGTTCACATGACGATGTGATTACTCGTAGACTTAGGCAGTTCTCCGTCCTGAAGTTCATATTAGAATTCATACATGTTTTCATAATCAAAATCTCGTGTATACGAGTCGTGTATAATTAAAACTGAAAAGGTAGTCGAATAACTGATTCTTCCTTAAGCTCATATCCCATTGGAGAAAAAGAAGTTAAAGTGGAATCATCAATTCTAAACCTGTAGAACCTTGATTATATATTACCCTTATGTATACATTCCTCAGCGATAGATCAACCGTATGAATCTTTGGGTTGAACTTGACGTACTGCACGAGTGGTACTTCGGGGATTCCTTCGGGAAGAAAATAACTAAGATATACTCCTGGCATGAGTACTTCAGTCTTCTAATATGACGGTTTCGCTAACAAGATGTTTACTGATAAGGAGACGTACGTATGAAGCTGTTTTCGTGAGGATCAAATTGAATCTAATCGTATGATAATGTCGGAATCATACAGAAACTTTAAAGACATTAGATTTGAACATAAGGCGTTTACAGACAAAACATAACCATGCAACCATGAATAGAGTTACAGTACTTTAGATTTTCTATAGGACTATTGCCGCGAATAAGGTATACTACAAAAGACAAGTATACGCAGCACGAGAATCCCTTTACAGACCGGATCTCGCCAAAAGGTATTACTCTAGTTGCAATAGTTTTGGATAGTTTATAAGTCTGTTACAACGAAACGCATTAATTACATTAACGTGGGTTCTGGAGCAGGTTCTCCCGCAGCTGTGATCCTGAGAATCCTCCCATCTGCGCCAGAGTTCTTTGTTATAGGGCAATCCTTCTTGACGTTCCCTATCTCCCCGCATTGGTGGCATGACTGGCTAGTACTAGCTTTGGTGATGGGATTGCGGTGTTTAGCCAGTGTTATGTGGACACGAGTGCCTTCCTCGTTACTCCACTTTGAAAATTGCTTCCTAAATCGTTTGGCGTTATAACTACTCTCGTGTGTAGGGTTAGTCCCGATGAAAGGGACTTGAGTGATGGGTCGTGCCGGTGCTCCATAGTTACGAGCATGGTGCCCTATGTTTAGGCAATTGCAACATTACATCTCATGGCAAGCCCCATGATGATGGAAACTACACTTATCACACTTCGGGAGTTTTCCCTCATATGGCCTGCTTAGTACGGGAATGGCAGGAGTTTCCACTTGCTGTTGTTGCAAAGCCAGCCTTTGGGATTTCTTGCGTTCTTTCTGGGCTTGACGCTTTCGTTTCTTGTTCTCTGCTTTTTGGCTTTGCGAGCCTGTGACTGTTACTGTTTGGCGACTTCCAGGATGGATACCACGATTGTAAACTTCATTCCCATCAGCAGCATTGATTATGCTGATAGCGCTACGGTGCACAAGGACCGCGGTTACGACAGCCACCACGACAGTTGTAACTGTTGTTTGGAAGGTAATAGCGTCCATAGGAAAAGAGGAGGTTTCGTTGTTCGACTGATTGCTTTCGGATGACAACATGATTCTGTAACACGAAAGATAAGGATTTTGTGAGTGATTCTGGTTGACCCTTGATGTACTTACATTGTTCATGTAAAGAGTACGACTATGATCTCGAAAGTTTGACCTACATCCCTATGATGCAGTCCTAGCACGGATTGGAAGTATGTTCATGGAGGTTTGACCTACATCCCTATGATGCAGTCCTAGTACGGAGTGGAAGTGAGTTTGTAGAATGGTCTCAAGACATTTGTCGTTCAAGCTGAGGTATCGTGGGTTGGTGAATAACAAGATCCAACCACTGAAAGAGACTTGGAAATGTCTCCGGAGCTAAATTACTATAGTCCAATGACTTGACTAAAGCATGTTTCAGATAGACTCCAATGAAAGTATTATAAGAGTACTTGAATAAAGAATGACACAGAAGCTAGCCGGCTGTCAATATCTTTGATATTCACGACGTAAAGATTCGGGAAAATTGACCTTGTAAAGGTCTTACATCATATCCAGCGAAGATAGTCTTGACAGCATAAGGACCTAACCAAAAGTACTTACAGTACAAGATAATTTCATAGAAAATGCCACATCGGACATAGACAGAAAAACGATTCCTTTTAATAAGGAAAATAAAGTAAAGCGTCTACTACTGGCGACGGTCATACCTCTGGTGAACTCTAAGTTCAGCCAATTGACGTTCCACGTCAAGTAGGTGTCTTTCGTACACCTCTGGCGTACTCGGAGCTCTATGACTTCGGCTCGTGATTCAGCCAGTGCTTGCTGCAGGGTTTCATGGTTTCTCTCAAATCTCTCGCAAGCATCTTCTAGACGAATGGTGCGGAGGGTATGCATTCTCGCATTGGCAACAACTTCGGTGATCTGATGTAGGGCTGTCCTGCCTTGAATCTTATTTCGGGCCACTCTGCGGACCAAGATTGGCAAGACTCTGTCTGATGAGCCCCCATTGCTTAGGTCATAAAAGCTTCGGTCACCATCATATGGTATGGGCTGATCTTGTCCTTGGCTCCATGTTTCCAAGCATTCCACCCATGGAGGCGTCGGACCATGAAAAGCCAGACGAGGGTTAGGAATTGGAATGGGAGTTGCCTGGGGTAGGTTCTCAACCTCTGGTTCGGAGCTAGCCCGTCTGAAAGGTTTTCATCATGGTGATCATTCACGGGGATAGAATGATCATTGTCTGGTTCTTCTCCTAACCAACCAGCAGTGACTTCGTTCGGAAGATACTGGTTGCCGTGGGGATGGAGTCCAGCCATGTTATCTATGCGAGAATTGGGGTAAGAAAATAATTATTAGACGAATTATCTAGATAATTATTTAGAAAATCTTCATTAGTTACATCACTATTTGTGAAGTGCATACCAGTTATATGTAATCGAAACAGGATAGGCCTTCGAATAAGTGATCTTAACTCCATATTCACACATAATAGGGGTGAAGTAAAATTTTCACAGATTCTAAGTCTATAACGTCCTAATTACATATAGCCTTAGCGTATCCACTTAGCAACTATCAACTTCGTAATGAAGATCCCGTTTTAGTTCTCAAGTATGAAGTACTTATAGTAACACCAAATACTCTTATAGTATTTTAAGTTTAATGTTATGTTCTACTGTTCTCATTGTGGTAGGGTTGGTAAGATTTTAGACTTGTTGCAACCACACAACTACACTTAGGCACATGCTAGTCAACCCTCGGATAATATAGGTGATCAGGCTATATCTTCCCAGTTTTGACCATATGTCTCTAAGCCCACTTGTGTTGCCCAACAATCGTAATTCTTTTGTACTGTCCTAGTGACACTGATTTTAGTATGAATGCAGCATGTATACTTAATTAAATATTTTATTATTTAAAGTATAGACTCTTGGTCAAAGTATTTTTAATCCCTTATGTATTTATAGTTAGTATATCTTATATGGGTTGATATACTTAATTCACTATAAACAATGCTCTGATACCAATCTGTCACACCCCAAAACTAAGAACAGCGGAAACGTTCTGGGGCGGAGGACGTCATGTACAGTATCACAACAATGTAAAGTAGTAAACAAGCAACAACATCATCCATTGCATTAATAAAATAATTATTATACAAGTGTGTTCCGTCAAATTATAATAGACACTAAAGCATAAATCAAAATGAAAGATGAGTCTTGAACGAGCTCCATCTTCTCTAAACCTTGTATCTGTACCTGTCTATAGATGACCTGAGGATACAAGTAATTTTGAAAGCGAGTATCAACTTTAAAGCTGGTGAGATCATAAGTATTTTAGTGTCTTAATTTGTAAGTAAGTATTTGTATGTATGAATTTGTATGTAAGAATTTGTAAGTAAGTATTTGTATGTATGAATTTGTAAGTATATGAATTGTAAGTATTGAAAGTGTATATGAACTATAAGTATGAAAATGTTTGTAAAACAACTGTAAATTTTTGAAAAACCCTAGAAATCCCTATTATTCCTACTATTATATGAAGGTGTCTTCTACCAAGACCTAACTGCTCTGAATGTAGTCTTCTACCAAGACCTAACTGCTCTGAATGTACGTTTCTTGTAAATGTGTGTAATTTTCCAAGTGTAACTATCATTAACAAAATATAGTTTTTACATTTAATGCTTAAGTGAAAAGATCACTAAATATATGTAAAGGGAAAATTTATGTAGTACTGTAGTGTAGTGCTGTAAGAACTACTGTTGTACTAACTACCTTAAACCGGATTTATATTAAGGCATCATGTGATTAATTGCACCATGCTATTGACTGGTAACAACGAGATAAGTATGGTCGTAAAAAGGAATGATGTTTGGCACCCGCAGACCTGCAGGTCCGGCTGTAGCTAGCAGCAAGGTGTAGGATAGTCATTCCAGTATAGATCTATACGCAAACTCACGCTCTCCCTCCAAGAGAATTCTGGCTACAACTCGGGCCATGACATTTAAGGCATGCTCCGATACAGTGGACCACGATTATGTCAACATAGTAATGTATATGTAATGTACGGAAAAGTTCTACGTGTGCTAGCTGTAATGTGTGTTCTCCCTCTATCTAGCAAGTATAGTAATGTACTGTAATGTTCTAGCTGAAGTGTACGTGCTCTCTATCTAGCAAGTATAGTAATGTACTGTAATCTTCTAGCTGTAGTGTACGTGCTCTCCATCTAGCAAGTATAGTAATGTGCTGTAATACTCTAGCAAGTATTGACTCATGAATGAACTGACTCATTGTATGGTATCGCGTTCTAGTATTGTTCTAGTATCTTCCTAAACTACCCGTATGGTAGTTTAATAGTAATCTAACTGGTACGTATGGACATGGATGCATACCCTTGCTACCCAAGGGAATAGGATGAACTGGAAGGTCCTTTATGACTATATATGTACATATGATATATAACTAATATTTAAACGACCTTCGGACAAGTACTCGATATCCCACCAGATCACATCTCAAAGGCGAAAAGGAAATAGGGTGGATAGCCTTCCTAAGTCTTTTAAAAATTTCTTATATAACTATACATATAGAGGCATGAAATTTATAATATAAAAGCATAAATAAGTTTTGTAAAACCTTTGAACATAATTATTATCTTAAGAAAAGATCGACTTGATGTCAATCTATAAAACGGTTTTGAAGGCATGGGTTTGATAAAACGGTTTAGTATAAAGAAACATTTGTTTGAAACACAATTGTAAATAAGTTTGAAAAGTAATATATACAGTAAAATGTATAGAGAAATAAGGAGTTTTAAACACAAAAAGTGTTTATGAAATACATTTGAAGGAAACTGTTTAGTAAAACGGCTAATGAGTTGCCAATCATTTGAATGCTGCTTATTAATCACATGTGATTAATATAATAATTAGCATAATTCTACTTGCGTCCCTCCCCATAAAACATTTAAAAACAGTTTAAAACATTGGTTAAGGGGTATGAACTCATCTGTAGTAAGTGGATCGGAAGGAAGTGTCGGATAAGTGCTTGGTGTCAAGTGAAGACTTAGACACGCACGAAGATCCTAATAACATATATGGATATATGTATATACACAATTAGTCTTTAAACAACTAATAAACAAAGTTAAGACACTCTAGGACATGCTAAACACTTTATACAAGTGTTATACGTCTCAAGGGTTGCATCTAAGTGTTGTAGGGAAAGGCTAGTGTGTTTGGGGTTCAAGGGTAAACTCCCTTGGAGTTTACGGTTTTGATGGTCATGACACCAAGAGTTTACGGTAGTAAAATCTAGATTTTACGTTTGTAAACTCTAGTCCTAATGACTAGGTGTTGTTTGGTGGTTTAACAAGCCTCTTGGAGCAATTCTACTAAGTGGTTTGGCCTTTGGAATGGACTAGGGCATCAAAACACCTCATTTGAGGAGTTTACGGCCTCATGGCATTTTCCCTTGGGTTCATAAACCATAAACCCATATGGAAGAGTGTAAATCCATGTTTTCAAGTCCCTAACACAATTAGGGAAGTGTATGAGCTAGTTTCTAAGCCTAAGGAACGAAATTAACTCATTTAGACATACTTTTGGGTGTTCACGGTTTTGGGAGATCCCCAAACCGTAAACACCTATATTTGTGGGCATTTGATGTTTTTCAAGGCTTAAACTCTACAAAGGAAGGTTTAAACATGTCAAGGATGGTTTAAACATCAAACTAGGGCTTAGATAAGGACTTAGGCACACTTTGGTGCCCTTTATGGTGTTTACGGCCCAAGAACATTCTTGGACCGTGAACACCTTCAATCTTGTGTTCTTGAAATATTTTCTTGATGTTTAAATGTAGTACTAGCTTAAAATCACTCAAGGATAGAAGCACTTACTATTGGAAGGTTTGATTTGTGCTAAAAGGCCAAGAACACTTAGTGTGTGTTCTTGGTGTTCTTGGTGTTTTGGAAAATCTAAAAAAAACACATAAATGAATGGATGTATAGATGCACAAACACTAGATTAAGTGTTTTACTAACTTGAAAGGGTTAAAACACTTACAAGATTGAAGATTTGGAATTAAATCTTGGATGATACTTGAGAGAAAACTTGGAGTTTACTCTTTTGACTTTTTAGGGAGTAAACACAAATGACTAGTTACTTGGGGAGTAAACTCATACATAGGTATGAGTTTACGGTTTTGGTGATTTCTAAACCCAAAACATAAAAGTTTGGTCGGGTGTTTCTAATATGCGAAGTGTTTGCGGTTTTCAAAAATCAAAACCCGAGACGACACTTTCTTTCACCCGTTCGGTTAAAAATAATATTAAAATAACCAAACGAACTTTATATTTCTTAAAAATAAGAAATAATGACATTGACTTATGATACGAAGGGGTTGACTTTTAGGGTTTGACCGAATGGAAATATCAGGTTGTCACAACATGCAGAAAATTCAAAGGTATGTGGACCGTTTACTGAAGCTGGATGTGAACTTCCCTGAGGAGTTAGCAATAGATATCATTTCACACTCCTTACCATCGTGTTATGATCAATTCCGCATGACATATCACATGAACAAGGAAGAAGTCACCCTCAGCAAACTTCATGGACTCTTGAAGACCGCCGAAAGTGGTCTAAAGGGTAGGTCGGTTGTTACTACTCCTACTCCTACTCTAACTGCAGCCAATGTCTTGGCAATCGGGCATGGAAAAGGGAAGAAGATAAAGAACCCTTCTAAGGGTACCAAGGGTAAGACCCTTGAAGGCTCCTCTTCAAGCAAAACCAAGAAAGGTTTTTCACTCCTTCTGCTAACCCTAATGAGGCTGAAGGCTTCTATTGCCATAAAAAGTCGCACTGGAAGCGAAACTGCCCAAAGTACCAGCAAGATTTAAAGGATGGGAAAGTAAAACCCAAACATGCATGTATATACACTATATTGTCTAATAACTCACCTCATTCTAAGTCTTGGGTCCTTGATACAGGTTGTGGTATTCACATATGTTGTGATTTGCAGGGACTAAGAAGAAGTGAGAATGTGGAGCAGGGAAAGATAAACTTGATCATGGGAAACAGGAAAGCTTCACCTGTCATCAAGATAGGAGTTTATTCCTTAGTGCTAAATAGTGGGTTTACATTAGATTCGAATAAATGTTATTATTCTCCAGAAATGGCAAGAAATGTTATTTCCTTCCATGCATTGTATAAACAAGGTTTTACCTTTTATTTTGATAAAAATAATGGTAGTATTGATGCTTTCTTTAATAATGTTCTTTATTTTAAAGCATTACCTAGTGATGGCGTGTATGAAACTGTATCTGTTGTAGATAATCTAGGAAATAACGTATTGTGTATTGACTCTTCCACTAGCTTAGATAAAGCATCTTTATGGCATTGTCGTCTTGGACATGTAAGCAAGAAACGCATAGGCTAACTCCAAAAGGATGGAGTCTTGGAGTCATTTGAGCTAAAGTCAGATGATAGTTGTGAATCTTGTTTGCTTGGTAAAATGACAAAGTCACCTTTTAATGGCACTTGTGCTAGGGGTGAAGGTTTGTTGGACCTCATACACATGGATGTGTGTGGACCCTTCAGAACCGCCACAAGAGATGATAATCAGTTCTATGTGACTTTTACTGACGATTTTAGTAGATATGGATATGTTTACTCTAACACCGTGAATTTCAAAATAATTTTTCGCATAATATAAAAACATATTCATTTAATTTTCATAAAAACATCAATGTTTGAAACTCCAATCCATGTCATACAAAGAATCCCAAGATCACATAACATAAATATCCCATGTGTGTGTACAGATCAAGTCGGCGCCTTCCCACGGTCATCACTAGTACCTGAAACAAATAACACCAACACTGTAAGCACAAAGCTTAGTGAGTTCCCCAAAATACCACACATAACACATATTAGCCACTCGAGGCTATAACTCTGTGGGCCCGTAGACCCTACTCTGTGAACCCTCTGGTTCTAACTTTGGGAACCTTCCGGTTCCAACTCTATAAACATGCACAGCATAAATCACATAGAAATAATGTAATACAACACATAACATATAGCATACAAATACTCTGTCACATAACTCTGATTACCTACTCAAGGTAAAGTATAGTGAGAAGACTCACCTCGTGTATCTCGATAACTCGCAAATCTCGGAAATCACTCGCGCTCAATCCTCCGAGCTATAATCCTCCTATAACACCATATACCTGTAATTAACACTTTCACAACTAAGGTTGACTACCCCTATCAAGTCAACACTGGTCAACGGTCAACGGTCAACTTTGACCGGACTCGGCGAGTGCACTAGAGCGACTCGACGAGTCTATACGTGTTCACTGACTCCCTAGGATCCTCTCTTGACACGTCGAGTACTTCCCTGACTCGACGAGTTCCACCTGGCATGAATCACGGGGCCACCACGACTCAACTCGCCGAGTCTCAAGAACAACTCGGCGAGTTCCAGCTTGACTCAGTCCACTCGACAACCCTCTCTGACTCACTGAGTCAACCCCTTAACTCGGAAAGACCACTCGCTAAGTGGTTAAGGACAATCTTCATGCTACTCGTCGAGTCTGTTCTTCAGACTCGGCGAGTCCATGCCATGCATCAACTCAAACTCGCTCCTAAGGTCAGATCCGTCCCAATGACTCATAGATCCAGTCCTTCCAAGTTCATTCATCACGTAAAGTCACTATCTTGGCTACCATGCGACGCCTACAAGGCTTCTTTTGATGAAATGACATCTAAAATGGTAACCTAAGTCCCCAACTCAAAAGGATAGGCATAAAGCAGAGCATTTGGGACTCTCTGGACCTACTAAGGTCCAGATCTAGGTACCAATTCCCCATGGGACCTCTCACACTCCAATTACAAGGTAAACAAGGCATGAAGAAACCCTATATTTGACCATATCAATAAAAACAAGAGAATAAGCTCTGAATATTACCTCAAATAGCTTCCTCTGCCGAAATGGAAGTAGATCCAAGCTCCCCAACTCTCCTAGCTTGGCCTTCCTCTTCCCTTCTTGCTAACACACACAAGGATGGTGAATAATGGCCTCTTTTCTCACTCACAAGGACTCTCAGATGCTCTGGTACTCTCAAGGTCCAAGGTAGCTGCAATGAAGGGTTATAAGATCCTTTAAATAGGGCTCAGGGTCGGGATATTTGGGTTTCATTAAACAGCGTGGACTCGCCGAGTCCGGACGCGACCCCGCGTCCAAATCTGCGATCATACTCAGCGAGTCTAGGCTCCAACTCGCCGAGTCTCCTCACAAATTACCAAAAATAAATAAATAAATAATACCTGGGAATCCGGGCTGTTACAATTCTCCCCCACTAGAACTAGACTTCGCCCTCGAAGTCTCGCTCTACAAATAACTCTGGATGCTGCTCACGCATCTCATGCTCCGGTTCCCAAGTCATCTCGGACCCCTTCCGATGCTTCCACTGAACCAAAACCAGGGGTACCTCCTTGTTCCTCAGAACCTTGATTTTTCGATCTCTTATTGCCACTGGTCTCTCAGCATAATTCAGGCTCGCATCCACCTGAATATCCTCTAATGGAACCATTGCCGACTCATCGGCTATACACTTCCTCAGCTGCGACACATGAAAGGTGTCGTGAATCTGCCCCAACTCTGCTGGCAAATCCAAACGATAGGCTACCCGGACTACCCTCACGATCACTCGGAAAGGACCAATATATTGGGGCCCCAACTTGCCCCTCTTCCTGAATCGAATCACTCCTTTCCAAGGAGAGACCTTCAAGAGTACAAGGTCGCCGACCTGAAACTCAAGCTCGGACCGGCGTCTGTCTGCATAGCTCTTCTGACGACTCTGAGCGGTCAACAAACTCTGTCTGACCTGCTGGATTTGCTCTGTCGTCTGAAGCACGATCTCTGTACTGCCCATCACCCACTGTCCAACCTCTCCCCAACAAATGGGGGTCCGACACCTCCTCCCATACAACAACTCAAAGGGCAGCATACCAATGCTCGAATGATGGCTGTTGTTGTAGGAAAACTCTGCCAAGGGAAAGTACGTATCCCAACTCCCCCTGAAATCCAACACACATGCCCGGAGCATGTCCTCGAGCATCTGAGTCGTCCGCTCACTCTGTCCATCTGTCTGGGGATGATATGCGGTACTAAAATGCATCCTTGTACCCAACTCCACATGAAACGTCTTCCAGAATCTGGAAGTGAAACGCACATCTCGGTCTGAAACAATCGAGATCGGCACCCCATGCCGAGATACCACTTCCCTCACGTACACCTCTGCCAATTTCTCTGCTGAAGAACTCTCGCTGATAGCAAGAAAGTGAGCGCTCTTCGTCAACCTGTCCACAATCACCCAAATTGCATCAACTCCCCTGGCAGTCCTTGGCAATTTGGTAATAAAATCCATGGTGATCTGTTCCCACTTCCATTCGGGAACCTCCAACGGTTGCAACTTACCATGCGTCCTCTGGTGCTCGGCCTTAACCCTACGACAGGTCAAGAACCTCTCAACAAACCACGCAACATCCCTCTTCATACAAGGCCACCAATACTCCTTCCTCAGGTCCAAATACATCTTAGTGGCCCCGAGATGGATCGAAAATTTCGACTGATGAGCCTTTTCCATCAAAATTGTACGCGTTCCTCCTACGTACGGCACCCAGATACGCCCTTGAAATGTCATAAGCCCCCGACCATCGGTAACGAACTCTAAAACCAAACTAACAACCCGCTCTTTCTTCTGCATCTCAGGTTGCACAGCCTCGGCCTGTGCCCCACGAATGGCGTCCAACACTGGAGCTACCATAGTCAATCTCAAACATACATCCCGCAGCGGGGTGCTCTCCGCCCTGCGGCTCAGTGCATCGGCTACAACATTAGCCTTGCCCGGGTGGTATAGGATCTAAAAATCATAATCCTTGACCACATCCAACCACCTTCTCTGTCGCATATTTAGGTTGGGCTGATCTGTGACAACCGTCAATTTTCGGTCAAGTCAAAGTCAACAAAAGACAACAAGTCAAACCGGTCAACCCAATTTGCCGTGAGTACTAGAGTTTACGTTAAGTAACTTCTAAAAAAACTCTCTATTCTAATGAGAGATCATAAATCGAAAAGTGCGTTCACCTAAATCTCCTTAACCTGAAACGATGGTATGTAGAAAGCCAAACCGATACGACAATGTTACATACTCATCGGGAGTATGCAAGATCCCTAATCAAGGCTTAACTGGGTTTAAGGACCTTGCAGTGCGTGGCCGGACACTCAAAAAGGTCACCAGTGAAACCTCTCCCACATATCTCTAAGCATGTGAAACCTCTCCCACATGTCTCTAAGTATGTGAAACCTCTCCCACATATCTCTAAGTATGTGAAACCTCTCCCACATATCTCTAAGTATGTGAAATCTCTCTAAGTATGTCAAATCTCTCCCAAATCTCTCCAAGAATGTCAAATCTCTCCCAAATCTCTCTAAGTATGTGAAATCTCTCTCACATATCTCTTTGTATGTGAAATCTCTCCAAGTATGTCAAATCTCTCCCAAATCTCTCTAAGTATGTGAAATCTCTCTCACATATCTCTTTGTATGCGAAATCTCTCCAAGTATGCCAAATCTCTCCCAAATCTCTCCAAGTATGTCAAATCTCTCCCAAATCTCTCTAAGTATGTGAAATCTCTCTCACATATCTCTTTGTATGTGAAATCTCTCCAAGTATGTCAAATCTCTCCCAAATCTCTCTAAGTATGTGAAATCTCTCTCACATATCTCTTTGTATGCGAAATCTCTCCAAGTATGCCAAATCTCTCCCAAATCTCTCCAAGTATGTCAAATCTCTCCCAAATCTCTCTAAGTATGTGAAATCTCTCTCACGTATCTCTTCGTATGCGAAATCTCTCCAAGTACGTCGAATCTCTCCCAAATCTCTCTGAGAACGAGGAATCTCTCTCAAATCTCTCTCGAAATCTCTCCCAACTTTCTATAATCACTCGGGGCATCCCGACCCTCGAATTTGGCGAAAATAGCCCAAGAACGGAAGTCTACGCGAAAAACGGACTTAAGGAAACGAACCCTCTGAACCGAAAGTACTATTCATGAACCGAACCGAAAGCACTATTCATGAGGGTCCGAACCGAAAGTACTGTTCATGAGCTGAACCGAAAGTACTGTTCATCCGAACCGAACCATGCAAGGAGGAAAGGTCCGAACCGAACCATGCAAGGAAGAAGGGTCCGAACCGAAAGTACTGTTCATTACTGTTCACAACAGTACCTTCGGTTCTAGCCTGCCTCGGACCGAACCTCTACCTTCCGCTTCTCGCCTTCGCTTCGGACTGCATCGCTTCGGACCGAGCTTGTTCGCCTTTCGCCTCCCCGCCTCAGCCACCCGCGTCCGAACCTTCGCCCAGAGAACCGAGCCTCGGCCGAGATCCGAAGGGTCTCGCTGGGCAGCTCGGATTTCGCCTATTTTTACATATTTTTGCATTTTAAACCCATTTCTGATTATTTTAACATGGGATTTTCACCCAAAACTTTATTTTTAATTATAAGACCCCTAAATTAATGATTTAATCACATTTTAAGGGTAAAATCTTATTTAAAAAGGAGTTGGTAAAGTACAAAAAGAAGAAGTGTTGACCTTACCTTAGTTATGACGCAAGCAACCCTCTCACCCACTCCATGACAACCCACACTCCTCCCCACCATACCTTGTACTTTTTACCTCCCTCACAAGCCACCTCCATGCTTTGAGGGCTGGATAATCATCCTCTCTCCTCATTTTTCTTTCATTTGTTCTCATTTCACAAGAAGATCAAACTCCTTTCTCTCTCACTTTCTCTCTCTAGAAATCCAAGATTCAAGGGCTGATCTTGAGAGTTTCCTCCACCTTTGGTAAGCATAATCCATTTCCTTTATGATTACCTCTATTATTTCCACTCAAATCATGGATATCTTACACAAACTCCATTATATTTGTGTTAGAGCTTCGGATCTTCAAACGGTTCTTCTAGTGTTCTTGGGTTGAACACTTCTCTTCTTCATCACTTATCTACTGAAATCACACAAGGTGAGTTCATACCCCTACATTTTCACGTTTTCTCAAGTTTTTAGGGGGGGAATACAAGTTAAAATGCTTAGAACATAACTACATTCTTCTAACAGCTTTCATCAGAAAAGTTTCACTCCATTCACGGACTGTTTTGGACATCTTAAATATTTTTGTTTTCAAAACTGTTTTAGGTGCATGTAGTTCCACTTCTTAGCTTTAAAATTACTACTTGCACATCTCCATACGATTTTTCTACAATTTATGGTGATTTTTACAAAACCGCCTATCATTTCAAACATCAATCCGGACCAGTCTGTGATTATGGACTTTTTCACCCAAGTTAGAGATCATTAAAAATTATAATAAAAATTATGAACAAACTAGACTCATTTTCCAAACTCTCAGAAGTTACAGAACCTGATTTGGACATTTTATGATTTTTCTACAATTTTTCCAATATCAGTTACAGAAAAGGTTATTAACAGAAAAACACAATAAATTTCATTTCACCTTGTAACATGTCGAGCAAGGTATACATCGTTAGTTGATTATGTGTAGTTGCAATATATGACAAATTTTGTATTCCTACATAGACATACATCAGAAAACACATGGATTTACATCTTCACAAGTATGACAAATATATATATATATATATATATATATATATATATATATATATATATATATATATATATATACGATACTACGAGGCTATATCCATTAAAATATAAATATTGATAAATTATGACAAGTAAGGCCTATGCTTATTTCCCACGAAATCAATCGATAAACTATAATAGGTATAGTTTAGGGTCATTCATATAACAAACACAATATTAAAGGTCTCACACTTACATAAGAGTTATTGCCGCTATGGACGATTAAGATAATCTATAATAAGTATAGTTAAGCCATTATACCCCCACAAACGAACTCGTTAGTTATAATTGGTATAGTTATGGTAAATACATATTTCAAACAATGTAATAAACTATAATAGGTATAGTTTATGTTTCATCTACTCTAGGAACTTAATTACAAGAAAGGAATTCACCATCACTTTCGATAAGCTATTCATATGCATAGTTCAGGTTCACTAATCTCTATTATTCCCCGGTGAACTATGATATGTATAGGTTATATTCACATTAACACATCATATAGGTTATATTCACATCACTTTCGATAAGCTATTCATATGCATAGTTCAGGTTCACTAATCTCTATTATTCCCCGGTGAACTATGATATGTATAGGTTATATTCACATTAACACATCATATAGGTTATATTCACATCACTTTCCATAAGCTATTCATATGCATAGTTCAGGTTCACTAATCTCTATTATTCCCCGGTGAACTATGATATGTATAGGTTATATTCACATTAACACATTGTATAGGTTACACTCACCATCACCATCACTTTTGATAAGCTATTCATATGCATAGTTCAGGTTCCCTAATCCCTATTACTCCCCGGTGAACTATGATATGTATAGGTTATAATCGCAATAGATTTTTATATGGTTAGACTTCAACTATAATCGTTGAGCGTATATGCTTGAGTCATACAAGAATTTAGTCTGGATTGGCTTGGAATTGGTGGTGCCCGCCTTATCTCCTGTTCCTTGTTTGGTTGTGGACCTAGGGCGGACCCATTACATTCGACGTTTTATCTAACCTAAATCTTATATAACTTATATAGGCTGGACAATTATAGGGGAAATCTACGGGTAAATCTAGAATACATCAACGTATCATTTAGGATTATTCTGTTTACACTTAACTAAGAAAATATTGGATTTTCTGGAAATCAAACTTCATCGATTTTAAGAAGGAAAACGGTTTCTACTCCAAACAAAACTCTTATGAACTCACCAACTTAATTGTTGACACTCTTTTTCAAAACCACTTGTATTCTCAGGAAATCAGTGAAACAGGAAAACTTCAGCGCTTTGAGGATGGGACGTTAAACCGTCAACAATTTATTTTTGTCATCATATTGTAATTGATTTTGAAACATGTAAACATATACTTTGATGTAACTTTTTCAATTATATTTATGATGGTTGTATTTACTTTGAGCACTATTATACACGTTGTTGTGATACTGTACATGAAGTCCTCCACCCCTGGACGTTTCCGCCATCCTTGGTTTGGGGGTGTGACATGATCCATCAAATATTTCAAACTCTTATGGTTCGTGTATATCGTACACCGAACCCCATACAGGTAGTGACGCCAAATCTTGAGGGCGAACACCACTGCCCCCAACTCTAGATCATGGGTGGGATATCTCATCTCTTGAGGCGTCAGCTGCCTCGATGCATATGCTATCACATGCCCTCTCTGCATCAGCACCGCCCCCAACCCCAAAATCGATGCATCACAGTATACCACAAAGTCCTCCATCCCTTCCGGGAGGGCTAACACCGGGGCTTCGCATAACCTTTGGCGAAATGTCTCAAAGGAGGCCTGCTGCTCGGGGTCCCATGAAAAAGCAACACCCTTCCGGGTCAACCTGGTGAGTGGCACTGCGATTTTAGAGAAATCCTTGATAAATCTCCGAGAATACCCTGCCAACCCTAGGAAACTCCTGATCTCGAAGGGTGACCTCGACACCTCCCAACTCATCACCGCCTCAACTTTGGCCGGGTCGACCAATATCCCTTTCTGGTTAACGAGATGTTCTAAGAACTGGACCTCCCGCAACCAGAAATCACACTTGGAGAATTTGGCATAAAGCCTCTCCGATCTCAGAACTCCGAGAACCTCTCTCAAATGCTCCTCATGCTGCTCTCTAGATCTCGAATATACCAAAATGTCGTCGATAAATACAATCACCGACCGATCCAGAATCGGCCTACACACTCGGTTCATGAGATCCATGAACACTGCCGGGGCATTGGTGAGCCCAGAAGGCATCACCACAAACTCGTAATGCCCATAACGCGTCCTGAACGCTGTCTTCTGGACGTCCTCATCCCGCACCCTCACCTGATGATATCCAGACCTCAAATCGATCTTGGAGAACCAAGATGCTACCTGCAACTGATCGAACAAATCGTCGATCCTCGGCAACGGGTAACAGTTCTTGACCGTCAGCTTGTTCAACTCCCGGTAATCAATGCACATCCGGTGTGAACCATGCTTCTTCTTGACGAACAGGATAGGCGCTCCCCACGGCGAGCTGCTCGGCCAAATAAACCCCTTCCCCAGCAGCTCCTGAAGTTGCGAGGATAACTCTTTCATCTCTGGAGGTGCAAGGCGATAAGGCACCTTAGCGATAGGCGCAGCCCCCAGAACCAAATCGATACTGAACTCCACTTGCCTCACAGGAGGCACACCCAGCAACTCCTCAGGAAATACATCAAGGAACTCACACACTATCGGAACTTCTCAATAGACCTCGGTCTCTCGGAATCCACCGGCGTATCCATCACACACGCCACAAAACCCTTACAGCCCTGCTGTAGACACTGCCTTGCCCTAGTGGCCGAACAAAACGCTGATCCAGAACGTGTACCCTCGCCGTACACCGTAAGAAATCCCCCACTAGGGTCTCGTATGGTCACTAGCTGTCGCTCGCAGTCAATAACGGCACCGAATCTGCTCAACCAGTCCATGCCCACGATGACACAGACATCACCCATCGCAATAGGAACTAGATCAATCGGGAACTCAACACCGAAAATCTCGACTACGCACCCTCGGAGAACCTCCGTGGCATATATCACCCTCTCGTCAGCTATGGAAACTCTCAGAGGCCGACTCAACGCCTCACAACTAACACTGATATGCTGATTAAAAGCCAAAGATACAAAAGACCGACTCGCACCCGAGTCAAATAACACCAAGGCAGGTACATAATTCACAAGAAAAGTACCTACGCATCACATAATATAAGCATAATATCTCAACATCAAAATAAATACACGAAAGAATACATACCAGCCACGACATCGGGTGCTGCGCGGACCTCCTCCGCGGTCAACTGAAAAGCTCTCCCACGTGCTCTCGGCGCCTCGGCCTTCACTGGCCGACTCTCGGTAGCCCTGATGGCGGCAGGGGCAGATCCCTGAGGTGCTCCCTGAGATGATCCTCGCAATTGCGGACACTCTGCCTTCCGGTGTCCGGTCTGGTTGCAGTGAAAACACACCGCAAACTCCTTGGGGCAGTCCTTGGCCATGTGCCCCTGCTTGCCACACTTGTAGCAAGATCCCGCTCTACAGACTCCATCATGACCCTTGCCACACTTCCCACAAGTGCGGCCCTTCTGGCTCCCTGGTTTGGGATCAGCGGGCTTGGCCCGCTTGGCTGTCGGCTGAGACTGCGCCGGCCGCCGATCCCTCCCCTGAGACTCCGCCTCCTCTCTGGCCTGATTTTCTAGCTCCATCTCCCTCTTCCGGGCATTTGCTTGAAGCTCGGAAAATGTCCGGTACAAGGAGTTCGCCGCGAACTCCCGAATGTCTCGCCTCAAGATACTCAAATATCGGCTCATACGTGCCTGCTCAGTGGACACGTGCTCAGGGCAGAACATCGCCCTCTCATGGAACATCCTGGTAATCACCGTAACAGACTCAGTACCCTGCATGAGGGTCAGAAACTACTGGGCCAAACGCTCCCTCTCCACCTGGGGAACGTACTCATCTCGGAACATGGCGGTGAACCTCTCCCAGGTCATGGCTGCAAGCTCAGCAGGTGTAAAGTGCGCCGTCACAAACTTCCACCAGTCCTGCGCTCCCAAGCGAAGCTGGTTCAGCGCGAACCGAACCTTCAAATGCTCAGGAGTTGAGCAAGTGAAGAAACACTCCTCCATGTCAGAAATCCATCTCATAGCTGCCACCGGGTCCTGGGTCCCATCAAACTCTGGTGGTTTTGTGTTGCTGAACTCTCGGAACAGCAACACATCACCACCCTGCGGCCTCGCGGCAGCAATAGCTACGGTGGCCGCTGCAACAACAGGCTCAGAAAGAGCGGCATAATGCTCGTCGAAGGTCTCAATCAACGTGGTCTTAATAGACCCGAACATCTCTGGTATCTCTCCCTGATGGCCGCAGCCACCTCCTCATGGATGATCCGGCGGATCTCCTCATCACTGGTCTCACTGCTCTCAGGCATCAGACGTGTCCTCACCATGATCTACCTCTGAAATACAACATACGATAAATTAGAATCCATTCGAGCATACTCACACTCGACAACTCGTACCTCCTTGATCCTTGGTATTCCAAAGATTCCTACTTGGGCTATACACCGCTCCGGTGCTTTCAGTAGTACGGGCCCAATACTACTGTCTACACCGTATCAGAATACACCCCAAGTCCTCCTCTTCGGATCCCAAATTCCATGTTCTCTATCATGCACAATCCACTCTCTAACAAATCTCTCATAAGCCCCTCGCTGCTACCTACTCACTCTCAAGCATCTCATAGCAGCTCACCTCTCCCTAGGCTAAGGCATCACAAATCAGGCCACTCTAGTCCTAATAGGAGTACCTAGCCTACTCTAGCATGAGAATACATCATATCAATATCAATATCACATAACATGAGGGTATTTTGGGAAATCGCCGTTCGGGCGCGGACTGATCGTACACACAACTCTGCTCTGTGTTCTTCCAAAAATCTTTTATTCTTTTTGAAAATACATCTCAAATCCTCAGTTTGAGTTCAAATACGCCCGAAGGGGTACTCGAATCCCTCAAACCATGGCTCTGATACCAACTTGTAACAGCGTGAATTTCAAAATAATTTTTCGCATAATATAAAAACATATTCATTTAATTTTCATAAAAACATCAATGTTTGAAACTCCAATCCATGTCATACAAAGAATCCCAAGATCACATAACATAAATATCCCATGTGTGTGTACTGATTAAGCCGACGCCTTCCCACGGTCATCACTAGTACCTGAAACAAATAACACCAACACTGTAAGCACAAAGCTTAGTGAGTTCCCCAAAATACCACACATAACACATATTAGCCACTCGAGGCTATAACTCTGTGGGCCCGTAGACCCTACTCTGTGAACCCTCTGGTTCTAACTCTGGGAACCTTCCGGTTCCAACTCTATAAACATGCACAGCATAAATCACATAGAAATAATGCAGTACAACACATAACATATAGCATACAAATACTCTGTCACATAACTCTGATTACCTACTCAAGGTAAAGTATAGTGAGAAGACTCACCTTGTGTATCTCGATAACTCGCAAATCCCGGAAATCACTCGCGCTCGATCCTCCAAGCTATAATCCTCCTATAACACCATATACCTCTAATTAACACTTTCACAACTAAGGTTGACTACCCCTATCAAGTCAACACTGGTCAACTCTGGTCAACGGTCAACGGTCAACTTTGACCGGACTCGGCGAGTGCACTAGAGCGACTCGGCGAGTCTATACGTGTTCACTGACTCCCTAGGATCGTCTCTTGACACGTCGAGTTCTTCCCTGACTCGACGAGTTCTACCTTGCATGAATCGCGGGGCCACCACGACTCAACTCGCCGAGTCTCAAGAACAACTCGACGAGTTCCAGCTTGACTCAGTCCACTCGACAACCCACTCTGACTCACTGAGTCAACCCCTTAGCTCGGCAAGACCACTCGCTGAGTAGTTAAGGGCAATCTTCATGCTACTCACCGAGTCTGTTCTTCAGACTCGGCGAGTGCATGCCATGCATCAACTCAAACTCGCTCCTGAGGTCAGATCCATCCCAATGACTCATAGATCCAGTCCTTCCAAGTTCATTCATCATGTAAAGTCACTATCTTGGCTACCATGCGACGCCTACAAGGCTTCTTTTGGTGAAATGATATCTAAAATGGTAACCTAAGTCCCCAACTCAAAAGGATAGGCATAAAGCAAAGCATTTGGGACTCTCTGGACCTACTAAGGTCCAGATCTAGGTACCAATTCCCCATGGGACCTCTCACACTTCAATTACAAGTTAAACAAGGCATGAAGAAACCCTAGATTTTACCATATCAATAAAAACATGAGAATAAGCTCTGAATATTACCGGAAGGTCAAGATGATATGGACCGGAAGGTCAAGATGATAAGGACCGGAAGTCAAGATGATATGGACCGGAAGGTCAGGAGGTTACGGACCGGAAGGTCGATACGGGTAGGATCGGAAGGTCTACTGGGATTCTGGACGGAAGTCCCCTGAGACACTTGGACCGAAAGGTCCCACAGAGTTATGGTCTGGAAAGGCGTATGTGTCATACGTAATATTTTGGGGAACTCACTAAGCTTCGTGCTTACCGTGTTATGTGTTATGTGTTTCAGGTTTTTCTCATTTGGATCGCGGGACGACACCGGCTTGATTGTACACACCAGAGAAAGAGTTAAGAGGATCCTAGATTACCGTTTTATTGAACATGGATCTACGTTTTGCTATTTTAATAAATGATGTTTTGTGAAATATGTACTGAGAATTATAATTTTTCAAAAGAAAAATTGTTTTGAAATTTACGGTGTTACAACATTATTATGGTTTTCATATTACTATAGAAGGTGAGAAACTTATCAGTGATATCACAATGGTAAATCTTGATGAGCCTAACAGCTACACGAAAGCCATGGCAGGCCCTGAGGCTGCTAAATGGAAAGAGGGTATGGATAGCGAGATACAGTCCATGTATGACAATCAAGTTTGGAACTTGGTTGAGAATGTACCTGATCGTAAGATAGTTGGGTGCAAATGGATCTTCAAGAAGAAGACCGACATGGATGGTAATGTACACACTTATAAGGCACGATTGGTTGCAAAGGGTTATTCTCAAACTCCGGGTGTTGATTATGATGAGATTTTTCACCAGTGGCCAAGATTAAGTCTATTAGGGTTCTGTTAGCCATTGCTGCATTTCATGACTATGAAATATGGAAAATAGATGTCAAAACTGCTTTCCTTAATGGAAAGTTGACTGAAGATGTTTACATGTTTCAGCCAGAGGGTTTTGTCAGTACAGAGTACCCCAGTAGAGTATATAAGCTCGAGAAATCCATTTATGGATTGAAACAGACACCTCGCATATGGAATCTTTGCTTTGATGAGAAAGTCAAAGAATTTGGCTTTTCAAGGAGTGAAGATGAATCTTGTGTCTATATCAAGGCTAGTGGGAGTATAGTCAGCTTTTTGGTACTGTATGTGGATGACATACTACTCATAGGAAATGACATCCCAACCCTGCAGGAAGTAAAGTCCTGGCTTGGGAAGTGTTTCGCTAAGAAGGACCTTGAAGAAGCTGCATATATCCTAGGGATAAGGATTTTGAGAAACATGAGTAAAAGACTAATTGGACTTAGTCAAAGCACCTATGTGGAGAAAGTGTAGAAAAGGTTCAACATGCATAACTCCAAGAAATGAGAGCTACCCATCCAGAGTAACGCCAGATTGAGTAAGACACAGAGCCCTAGTACTGAGGCTGAGATAGCATAACTCCAAGAAATGAGGGCTACAACACTCATGAGTGCTCATAGGTTCTGAGTATTGGATTCAACCCACACTCACTTGTATCACTCCATGGAATTTATCTCGAGTGATCGTGAGACGGTAATATCATATAAGTCTTCAAACCTAGAGATATGATTTGTTGCCTATGAGTTGGTTATGCACTGATTGTACGAAAACGCATTGGTAACTCGATGTTATAAAACGTACCTTTGTGTGTAATTCAACAAGTAGTAGAGCAAACATATGAGTCGAAGTTGATCTGTTCCTTCTTGGTTTAGAAGCGATATCTAGGCCCCTCGATGATTTTGTTTTGACCTATGTACAGGGCCCGGTCAGAACTAAATTGATGTGTTCAGTTCAGTTTTATGTCAGACAAATCGGAAATCAGGAAACAAATGCTGGACAATAAGCAAGACCATGTTCCATGTATTTGTCCGGATGATATCTAGAACAGAGGATTATATGATCACTTATCTAAAATGGTGCTTCATAGTTCAACAGAGTTTAAAGAGCTATGATTGTTGATCAGTTCCTGAAGTCATACTTGCAACTATAGTTATTAGACTTATCCAAGTGGGAGACTGTTGGATATAGTGTCTAAGTCCATAACTATATTTGGTATGTACTTGACCCGACCCGGCATGGTCCATTTGGGTTGCACTTCACTCAAACAATTTATGGATAATCTTTTGAGAATAGTATAAGTTATGATTTATTAATATATTATAAATTCTAATATATTAATATAAAATCATATTATTTAATTAGTATTGATCTATAATTAATCTATAGTTAATTTAGAGATCAAAAGTATGACTAATTAAATATGGGATCTTGTATTTATATAGTGTGGGCTAATGTTTATTTGGAATGGGCTAGGCTTGCATGGGAAGTCCATGGATACTCCATGCAGCTTTAATTCATGGATCTCATGGAAATGAAAAGACATGGGTATTAGGGTTTACATGGATGTAACCCTAATCCACCACACTATTTAAAGGAGGCTTTGGTTCTTGAAATCACACTAGTTGTGGTGAGTATACTAAGAGGGCCGATTTCAAGAAGGTTGTGACTATTCTCTTAAGGTTCCAAAGTTTGTGGTGATTTGTGATTTCCATTTGAGGCATCCACACTATTGGTTCTAGGATCACAAACTCCAAGCAATCAACTACAACTACAAGGTAAGTAATTCTACTATCTTTATTTGATTCAAGTTCCCCATGCCATGCTAGATAGGATAAGAACCTTGGAAAAAATAATTATTTGCATGTATCTTAGTCAAACATAGATCCAAGGTTTTTAGGGTTGCATGTACACCATAGGAGTGTTAGGATGCTCAAAACCCATCAGGTGCATCAATGATTGAAAAACAATTAATATTCAATGATAATCAAACTAAGGTGTTAGGGTATCATAGTGTACCACCTCCCTTCAATGACAACTATAACCCACCCCTTGAATCAAATGAAGAAGAGATTCCTACTCAGTTTGGCTAAACCCTTGAACCAGCTTAAGTTAAGACTGAACAATCTGGGCCAACTGAGGGTGTTGAGATGAAAGATTTTCATGTTTCTACTTCTTGTGCAGGTAAAATAGTGGAAGAAGAGAATAAGGAGAACACTATTGAACAAACCAATGTCTCCTTGAACTCTGAATCTATTGCTTCTAACTCAGTTACCTCTGATCAACCTGTTGTTGGTAAATACAGGCCACCAAAACAAGGAGATTAGAGTGCCTATTGCAAGTGTGCTTGTAGGAACAACCAGAAACAAGGCAAGGGTACGCCACCAGGGGCAGGAAAAAATGATTTCCCAGTGAAGAAAAAGATATGTTTTCACTGTGGAACACATGGAAACATTGCCAAAAATTGTCCTAATCACGCATACATTCCCTACTATGCACAAGGCTGTTAGAACGTGCCTAGAGGGAGATTCTCCAAAGGAAATCATTCGAGATCACAATCGCGAAATGGCGACTGGAATGCCAAGAAGAGCAAGAGTTCAACTCCCAAGGCCAAGAAAAACAACAAGAAGGGTATGCCGACCAAGAAGTCCAATCCAAGAGATGCTCCAACGAAACCAAGATCGGCTAGGTCAAAGTCATCTCGACGGCTGACATCAAGCTCAAAATCAAGTGCCGAGGCACCCATCCGATCGAACAAGAAATGGGTTAAACCTGACTACAGATGGGTCCCAAAGGTCAACAGGATGAAAAAGGTCAACCCAATTTCAAAATGCTTCTAATATTTGTTGGTAGTGGTTGTTCCAGGCACATGATAGGAGACATCTCTCAACTGTACAACACTGAGACCATTATTTGAGAGTATGTGTCCTTTGCGGGAAGGGAACACATGGGGTTTGTGCTTAATGACATGAAGAATTTTCGGATCTGTTCTGAGTTTATGCGTGTTGTGTTGGATATAGTGTCTAAGTCTGATGTGTGTAAAATGCACTAGTTTTATTCCTACTCTAAAAATATAAATTTAGCACACAAAGGCAGTGAACCTGTCTTTAGTGGTATAGTTGAATAAGTAGGGTGACGAACTCAGGGAATGGAAATTAAACTAATAACTAATTTTAACTAAACAAGTAATAAAAGTAAAGGGTTTTCTTCTCGTTTTACAAGACTAGAAACTTAAACACACCACCTGACACGTAATTAACTAATCAACTAAGCAAGTAAAAATTCACCAAATTTAATAAAAGGGTTTATGTTTAGGTCCAACCAATTCACTCCTATGGTTAATTTTATGATAAAGTAATAGATTAATTGCTATTGGTTACCGACTATAGTGATTAGATTCGCATTTGCAATTACCAACCCTTAGATAATTAATCAATTCTAGCAGTGATCAATTGTTTAAACTAATTAATTCCCTAGTTCAATTATTCGGATTAAATAAGACTTGTAATTGGTTAATCAAATTAGAAATTCAACTAACCTCTTGTTTGTTGGTTTCTCAAACAAGCTCCCACATTAATTTACCTATTCTCTAATTAATCCTAGTTTCATATTCACTAATCCTAGGCATATAATAAAGTGTTCACATAAATCATATGAGGTTAACAATTAAGAGATGCTCATGCAGCCTAATTGTCTTCCTATTAACAGAAAACAGTTATGGTTAATGCATAAGGGTCTTTAACAAGCTTAATTTAATAAAATCACCAATAATCATTCGATCAAAGTATAAATCAAACCATAGGATTAAATTGGTCTCTCCTAAAAAGAAACTACGAAAATTCAGCTCATGATTACAGTATAGGAGAAGATAAAAATGAAATTAGTTGATCTAAACATGGTTCACTTTTAAGAATAAGTGGAAAATTTAACCTAATTTTCCTTGAGTCTTCTAAAGATCAAAGATTAGGGTTCTTCAGGTTTCCAAGGTTTTCCTTAGTCGCAAGTTATTCTCCAGAGAAGCCAAAAACTCTTGAATTCGGAATTAGATCTCCTAATTATAATTTTCTCAAAACAGGGGCAACTCGGCGAGTAGGTATCCAACTCGTCGAGTTCCTTAGAGAAATACGTGTACGGCAAGGATTCTGGACATTACTTTGCGAACATTCATTGGAACTCGCCGAGTAGATTCTGGACTCGCCGAGTAGCTCAAGGTTTGTTCTTTTGTCTTCATTCTTCAGCTTCTAACTGCTTCTCCTTCTTTCTTTTTGCTTCCAAGCATGTCTTCACTACTGAAAATATAATTTAGACATTATTAAGTACCTTTTGTCCATATTATGCAAATAATTAGCTAATAATTGATAAAAAACTATACTAAACATATGGCTAAATATGCACATATCAAATACCCCACACTTGACCTTTTGTTGCCCCCAAGCAAAACCGAATTTTATCACACTAGAATCACATAAGACAGTTCCAATTGAACCCATCCATTATGCCAAGACCGCGACGGATGCATTTGTGTCTAAAATTTTCCTAAAGACCCCCCAATACTCTAAATACTCACAATCCTCATAAACATTCGCCCACTTATTCCCAACAATGCTCATTTTATGCATCCCTCTGATTCCATCCACAGAAAACTTCCTAACCTCAAGGTATTTTTGGTTGAGCAACCCAAGCATACATAATCTAGAAAATTACAATTTATGATACCACTATGGAGCTCTTTGGAATTCTTCACTTCTTTGATAATTTGATCTTTGATTTTTGGGTATCTTCAATTTTTGACTTTCTTCAGAATTTTTTATCTTTGATCTTCATACTTTGACTTTGATACTCCAAAAATTCTTCAAACTTTTTCTTGTAATTCTCTTTTTTTTACATGTACCTCACTTTTTCTTGTAATTCAACCTTTATTGGTTAAAAATAAAATTTTCCTAGATACATTTCTGGTACACGATGCTAAACGTATTGCATCCTTCAAACTAAGCAAGGTCGTGTTTTTGTCCCATGATTTCACTAGAATAAGGGGGCCACAAATGCATTATAGCGTATGTAGTCTCAACTAAACATTTGGGTCTTCATGCAATCATCAACATAATTCTAACATGGAATCCTAATTGTGTTTACCATAGTTTTGTAAGTTAAGTCCTAAGAAATTTTTTTATGCAAGATTTTTGAAAAAATTAAGCCTAAATTAGGATTCTAAGTTGACTAAAATGTAGCCAACCCCCTACCCCACACTGAATTTATGCAATGTCCCCATTGCATGTTATGCATGAAAAGGAAAATATAAAACATAGAGGGAATTGGAACAAACTCCCCTGGGATAGTAGTCGCGAGGTTGATATTAAAGCTCCAACTTTAAATGACTTTAGACATGGAAACAGCCCATCCATGCCTTGGGTGTCATGTCGCATGCGGTAAACATCTAAATAGCTCCAACTGCATAGCAAAAAGCTCTTAGAAATCTTCCAGGAATGAATCTTCACGAAAATATGGATAAAAGTTGCAGTGAATGTGACCAAAACAGATCTTGAGAGTGAAACGTTAAGGGACTCGGCGAGTAAAATGTGAACTTTGCGAGTATACTGGCCCCCAGCAGAAAATCATGAAATCGCATATAGACTCAGCGAGTACCATAGGTGCACTCGGCGAGTAGAGCGCTAAGTCGGCAATTAATTTTTCTGCTGTTTATCCTTGGCTGAGATGATGAAACCGGACACTTCAGTGACTCTTCTTTTATCTTCTTCAGTAAATAACATATTTTGTCACTCTTATTCCTAACGGACTCAACCTTAAATATAATATTTCACATTCTCATCTAAACCAAACCTCACTTTAGCCTTGACCAATGAGACTCCTAAATGCATCCTAATCTTAAAACCTAAAAACCAAAACAACCACAAGTGAAAGAAAACAAACAAAATCCTAATTAATATTCGGGTACATCAAAGTTCAAACATCAAACAAAACAGAATAAAAATAAAAACTTCCAAATAAAAGCAAATTTCAAGCTTCTTCTTCCATTTCCTCTCCTCCCGCTCCACTTCCACTCGCTTGGTTGTTCCTCCTTTGCATACGCTCCTCCCAACTCATTATGTATGGATATCTGGGCCCGGGCCTTGGAGCAATGTTCATTTGTTGAAAGAGATAGGTGAATGATTCATTACTATAGTTAACACCTTGGCCAATATCATCCAAATACCTCATATACTCCACATTATTCCACCCCTTATTCTCGTCTTCCACCGAGATAACCGGTGGGTCTTCTCGGGCCCGTTCCCTCCTATACCTAAATCGTCTCCCCGGCTCCTCAGGAACAATCACCACATATTCAAGTGGAATTGAAAATGAATCCCCAAACTTTTCCACAATCCTCTCCCTCTGGAATAATGTAATGCTAAATGGAGGAGGAGAAATCACCGTTAATGCCCTTGCCTTTTGCATATCCAAAATCCCATACGATCTTGCTAGTCTTGTAACAAACATACCCCCATTAATTTTGAAGGTAATCTTTTCCTTCACCGCTCTATCTGCAAGATATTTTGCCAAACAATAAGGCAAGTTGCAAAAAACTTCCGGGGTGATTATACTCCACAAGTAGAAAATGTCGAGAGTAGGAACTTTTTCATCATCCTTCCTCATGTTGATGGTGCTAGCAATGAGGCGGTGGATGAGACGATGGATCGGAGAACGGATATGGCCTTCCTGAGCAGATGAGGGAATATGAACTCGATTTGCAATACTATTCCACCAAGTGGAGGCAACGACTTCCTCGAGGAGATCCTTATGACATTGCTCCAAAAATGTTTAAAAGTCCTCCAACATAATGCCATTTTGATCATAAAGACCTACCCTCCAAGCAAGTTCTGCTATGCTGCACTGGCGCAGCTCCCCTCCAAGGCAAAAAGTGATAATATTTGGGTTATAGTATTCACTACCACCCCGGAATGAGATAGTAGCAAAGAATGCCCAACACAGTTCTGTAAATACGGGTTCTTGCATTTTGAAAAGCTGCATCCACCAATCACAGATTATTGTTGTTCCTCTCACTTCAAAAGATTTCACCAAATAGGGTGTTAGCTCCTCTTCCAACCCAGTTTGACTCAGCCAGTTCCAATTAACTGCATCGGGAAGGTAAATCTCTTTTTGTTTCAGCATCTCCAATTTTTTTTTTCGCCCGAGCTTGCGAAGACTTTGAAGTAATTTATGGGAAGGCAAGCCATGGAATGTCTCCATAACCTCCTCCTCTAGAGCTCTGGCCTCTTCTGGACATGATTTCTACAGAAAAACATAAAGAAAACAGCAAACAAAACCCAAAAATTTAAAATTAACCATAACAGATCCACAATGACATGAACTCACCGAGTTCATGAACTAGTCGGCGAGTAGTATGAACTGCGAGTGCAGTTCACTCTCGGTCCAGATTGTGTCAACAAAACACAAAAATTTGCACATGGGTTTGCTGTTCTAAGTCCTTTAAGCATAAATTCGCAAGAAATTTTATCCATATCCTCCTAATTTTGTTGGATAAGGTGTCTAAGTCCATAACTATTTTTGGTCAGTACTTGACCCGACCCAGCATGGTCCATTTGGGTCGCATGGCACCATGCAATTGGATAGACTAAATGAGAGAAATAACACTTGGAGATTATTAATATATTATAAGTTCTAATATATTAATAATATTATTAGATTAGTTTGATCAAGAATTAATTTAGAATTAATTAAGTGATCAAAAGATAACTAATTAAATATACGGGTTTATTATGTAAATCATCCATATCTTGTATAGTGGGCTAAGAGGCTCCATGGATTATCAAGTTGGGTTCCACCCATAGGATGCTCCATGGATGCTCCATGGGAGTTACAAACCCATGGGTCATGGAAATGAAGAGTCATGACACATTAGGGTTTACATGGTGTAACCCTAGATGTGTCAACACTATATAAGAGTCCCATTATCCACCAAAATTGGTTACACATATGAAACAAGAGGGCTAGGCCGATTTTAAGAAGTGTGTATTCTCTCAAAAGTCTTTCCAATAGCACTTGGTGTTGTGTGAAGCATTTGAGGCATCACACTTGGGGTGCTAGGCTCACAAGGTTTCAAGGAACATAAGCAACAACAAGGTAAGTTATTCTATCTTTCATTCAAGTTAAAGATTGTCCCCCATGTATGCTAGATAGGAATATAACCTTGGAATTCAACTTTGCATGATAATTAGACAAACATAGATTCAAGGTTATTAGGGTTGCATGTACACTTAGGAAGTGTTAGAATGATCAAAACTCATCAGTGGTATCAGAGCCAGGTTTGTTTGTTTGTTATTTGTGCTAAATGGTTGAAAAAAGTCGATTTTATGCAATCTTCCTGATGAACTCGCCGAGTCCATGGGCGGATTCGCCGAGTTCATGTGTATCTTCATCCTACTCGCCGAGTAGGTTCGTGCACTCGGCGAGTAGGAGCCTTAGAATGCAGTTTTTCGACTTTAGTTGTTAGAAATGGGTTACAAACATTACCCTAAACTATTTTGGTACTTGAAAACTTGTTTTAGATGGTGTAATGTTCTTGCTAATCCATATACAACAACAAGTTATCAAAATTACAAACTTTTAAGTGTAATTTTGATTCATGAAAGTGTTCATGTTCATGTTCTTGATCTTATGATGTTTAGATGATCATAGGAATTGTTAGTAACCTATGTGGTAGATTAATTGTTGATCATTATGTGTTTTAATGGAGTCCATAACTTGTCCTCAAGTTATGGAAAAATCAAAAGTCACTTTGCTTTAAAACCATTAAAAGAACACATGGGTTATAAAAATGAAGAGTCTTCATTTTTAATACCTTAATAAACTCATAAGTTACAAGAAATGAAAAGTTTTGAAAGTTTACAAAACTTGCCGTCAAGTTTTGGAATAAGTAAAGTCATGTTAAAACTTTAGTTCCAACCCTTAGAATTTTTATAAGTTAAAATTCAACCCTTATACTTATATTATTATAAGTTAATAATATATATATATATATATATATATATATATATATATATATATATATATATATATATATATATATGTATAAGATCAAAGTCGTCTTACCGCTAGTACGCCGCATTTACGAAGCCAGTCTATAAGGTGGGTATAAGGTTGTTGCCTATAAAATGGAAACTTAATGGGTGTCCACTATCACCCACCGCTTGCTTGACTGGTGGAGGGTCGTTAGTCGAACGGGTAGGACAAGGAGTTATAAATTCTCATTAAAAGTATGATGAATATTATAAAGTAACTAAATGCTTTTATTAAATTCCCAATCTTAGGAAAAATGTGAATAAGGTGCTAATCCATGAAATTACACTTTACACTTTGTTTAAGTCATTGGTGGAGCGTGTGTGGTTAACCGGCACACTAACTTGGACTTAACAAGGTAGGTAAAGGGTGACTTAAGGTTTATCATAGTATCGGTGGAGCGTGTGTGGTTTACCGGCACATCGATTGAGTGATAAACTTTGAGGGTACCAAGTGATTTGCATGGTTACTTCACACCTCATTTTGTGATCCTCGATATCCTAGTCACAAAACTTGGAGGGCACACTCGAGATTGAAACATGCCTTTGAAAAGTTCATTGAATCTCAAAAGAATCTAGGAATTTTTAAGAAACCAATCGAAAATCTAATATTTAATATTTCGGTTTTTCATGGTGGAAATTGGTGAATCGTCATTCACCTACCTTTCAAATATGTTATAGCTAGGATTACGGCATACCTTTTCTAAGTTATAATATATTGTGATTGGATCTTATCCTTAATATTACATTTGGGTGTTTTATTAAGGACTCTCTTAATATCTAAACTAATCTTGTCCTCTTCCTTCAGATGTCTTCAAACAATGCTGCTTCTGGCTCTAATCCTAATGGCTCCTTTACCCTTATGAACTTGTGTGGGAAAGTCACTTTTGATGGATCCAACTTCAATGAGTGGATCAGAAACATCAGGATGATTACCCGCTACGAGGACAAAGAATATGTCCTCGACATGGAGCTTAAGGATATTGATGAGACCACTGCAACTCCCCAGGAGATCGCTGACTTTCAGACACATGAAAGAGATGCTACCAAAGTGGCATGCATCATGATGGCCACGATGACAGCGGAACTCCAAAAGTCCTATGAGGACTTCTACCCTTTTGAAATACACCAAGATCTGATGGAAAGGTACCATGTAAGTGCACGACAAGAGAGGTATGAAATCATCTGCTCCATGATAACAACCATGATGAAGGACGGGGAATCCGTCACGAGCCACATGCAGAAAATGCAAAGGTATGCGGATCGGTTGTTGAAGCTTAATGTGAACTTCCCTGAGGAGCTTGCAATAGATATCATTTTGCACTCCTTACCATCGTGCTATGATAAATTCCGCATGACATATCACATGAATAAGGAAGAGGTCACAGTCAGCAAACTTCAGGGTCTTCTCAAGACCGCAGAAACAGGTCTTAAGGGGAAGTCGGTTGTTAACACTCCTACTCCAAACTTCGCTCCGGTTTTGGCAATCGGGAAAAGTCAAGGGAAGAAGAGAAAGAGCTCTTCGAAGGGTACCAAGGCTAGGACCCTTGATGGCTCTTCTTCAAGTGGAACCAAGAAAGGTTTCGTCACTCCTTCTTCTAACCCAAAAGAGGCTGAATGCTTATATTGCCATGAAAAGTCACATTGGAAGCGAAACTACCCAAAATACCAGCAAGATGTGAATGATGGGAAAGTTAAAACCAACCATGCAGGTATTTACACTATCTTATCTAATAACTCACCCCATTCTAACTCTTGGGTCCTTGATACCGGTTGTAGTATTCATATCTGTTCTGATTTGCAGGGACTAAGAAGAAGTGAGAATGTGGAGCAAGGAAGAATAAACTTAATCATGGGGAATAGGAAAGCTTTACCTGTCACCAAGATTGGAGTTTATACTTTATCGCTAATTAGTGGGTTTAGTTTAGATTTGAATAAGTGTTGTTATTCGCCAGAAATCGCAAGAAATATTATTTCCTTTCATGCATTGTATAAACAAGGTTTCACCTTTTCATTTGATAATGAAGTTGGTTCTATTAATGCTTTCTTTAATAATGTTCTTTATTTTAAAGCATTACCTTGTGATGGCGTGTATGAAACAGTATCTATGGTTGATAACTTAGGAAATAATGTATTGTGTATTGAGTCTGTTAATAATAACTTGGATAAAGCATCATTATGGCATTGTCGTCTTGGACATATAAGCAAGAAACGCATAGGCCAACTCCAAAAGGATGGAGTCTTGGAGTCATTTGACCTAAAGTCAGATGATAGTTGCAAATCATGCTTACTTGGAAAAATGACAAAGTCACCCTTCACAGGTTCTTGTGAGAGGGGTGAAGGTTTGTTGGATCTTGTACACACGGATGTGTGTGGGCCCTTCAAACATGCCACAAGGGATGCTAATCGTTATTATTTGACTTTTACTGATGATTATAGTAGATATGGATATGTCTACTTAATCTAGCATAAGTCAGAGACTTTCGAAAAGTTTAAGGAATTTAAACAGGAAGTCGAGAATCAATTGGGCAGGAACATTAAGATGCTTCGATCCGATCGAGGTGATGAGTATCTTAGTTCAGAGTTTCTTGACTATCTTAGGGAATGTGGGATTGTATCACAATTGACACCTCCCAGGACACCGCAGTTGAATGGTGTGGCTGAGAGGCATAATCGAACCTTGTTGGATATGGTTTGTTCCATGATGAGTCAAACTTTGCTACCAATCTCATTTTGGGGGTATGCCTTAGAGACTGCTGCCCATATCCTTAATCTAGTCCCTACAAAGAAAGTTGCCAAAACTCCTCAAGAGATGTGGACTGCTAAAATACCCAAACTAGACCACATCAAGATTTGGGGTTGCGAGGCTTTCGTGAGATGCGAGGCTTTCGTGAGACGCGAGACTCATGATAAGCTCGAACCTCGAAGAGAGAGGTGTATTTTCATCGGCTACCCACAACAATCCTTTGGTTACCTCTTCTACAAACCTAGTGAAAATGTGGTCTTTGTAGCTAGGAGGGCTTTCTTTACAGAGAGAGAGAGAGAGAGAGTTCATAAGTCAAGGAAACAGTGGGAGGAAAGTTGATCTTGAAGAAATTCAAGAGTCAAGCGGTGAAGGAACTTCAAATCCTAGCACTCAACTTGAGGAGGAAACTCCTGTTGAGCCAATTGACAAGTCTGTACGTCTGAGGCGTTCCACAAGGGTTAGGAATGCACCTGAGCATTACTATGGATTCCATATTACTGCAAAAGGTGATACACTTATCAGTGATGAGACACTGATAGGTCTGGATGAACCTAACAATTATGCGAAAGCCATGGCAGGCCCTGAGTTAGCCAAGTGGAAAGAGGCAATGGACAGCGAGATATAGTCCATGTATGACAATCAAGTTTGGAACTTGGTTGAGAATGTACCAGGTCGTAAGACAGTAGGGTGAAAATGGATCTTCAAGAAGAAGACCGACATGGATGGTAAAGTACACACTTATAAGGCACGACTGGTTGCAAAGGGTTTCTCATAAACTCCAGGAGTTGATTATGATGAGACTTTTTCTCCAGTGGCCAAGATTAAGTCTATTAGGGATCTGTTAGCCATAGCTGCATTTCATGACTATGAAATACGGAAAATGGATGTCAAAACCGCTTTCCTTAATGGAAAGTTGGCTGAAGATGTTTACATGAGTCAGCCAGAAGGTTTTGTCAACAACGAGTACCCTAATAGAGTGTGTAAGCTTGAGAAATCCATTTATGGATTAAAGCAAGCACCTCGCAGGTGGAATCTTTGCTTTGATGAGAAAGTCAAGGAATTTGTCTTTTCTAGGAGTGAAGATGAGTCTTGCATGTATGTCAAGGCTAGTGGGAGTGTAGTTAGCTTTTTGGTATTGTATGTGGATGACATACTACTCATAGGAAATGACATCCCAACTCTGCAGGAAGTTAAGTCCTGGCTTGGGAAGTGTTTCTCTATGAAGGACCTAGGAGAAGCTGCCTATATTCTAGGGATAAGGATCTTGAGAGATCGGAGTAAAAGACTAATTGGACTTAGTCAGAGTACCTACTTGGATAAGGTGCTGAAGAGATTCAGCATGCAGGACTCCAAGAAAGGAGAGTTACCCATACCGAGTAACGCCAGATTGAGTAAGACACAAAGCCCTAGCACTGAGGCTGAGATAGCAGAAATGAGTCGAATACCTTATGCTTCAGCTGTAGGATCGATCATGTATGATATGATGTGTACTCGACCTAATGTAGCTTTTGCCCTGAGCATGGTTAGCAGGTATCAGGGGAACCCTGGCAAGGCACACTGGACTGCGGTAAAGAATATCCTCAAATACCTACGGAGGACTAAGGACGGGGTCCTTACCCTCGGTGGGAGTGATGACTTGAGGGTTGTAGGATATAGTGATGCTAGCTTTCAGACTGATTGGGATAATTTCCGCTCTCAGTCAAGCTGGGTCTTTACCCTAAACGAATGAGCAATTTCTTGGAAGAGTTCCAAGCAAGAGACAGTGGCTTATTCAACTTGTGAATCAGAGTATATTGCAGCTAGCGAGGCGGCAAAGGAGGCGATATGGCTGAAGAACTTCATTGGATACCTTGGAGTTGTACCAGCTATTAAAGAGTCAATGGAAATTTTCTGTGATACTGAAAGCGTTGTTGCCTTAGCCAAGGAACCAAGGGATCACGGGAGATCCAGACACATCGACAGAAAATACAATTTTATCAGACATCGAATAGAAGAAGGACTCCTCGTGGCAAAGAGGGTATCATCGGATGAGAACCCAGCAGATCCCCTCACGAAGGGACTGACTCGGGTTAAGCATCTCCAGCATGCTCGGAGCATAGGGCTGAAGGATGATATTAGATTTAGTATTTAGATAACCTCGAAATTTGTAAAGTGTAATTGACATTATATGATGAAGAAAAGGTGTTTTATTTATGAGTAAAGTGTTGCTATCTCTTATCGATCGTTTACTATATTTCTTTTGCATGTTTTGACTTCCAGAATAATTATGTTTGGTATATCATATTATTCAAACCTCCACAGTCGGTCATATGTCAGAAGTAGGTATGAATCAAGACTGTCATGATTGGTTGCAGAGGTCTAAGGTGTTGGACATGGCTACAACAATCATGAGTTCTCATAAGTTCTGAGCATTGGACTCAACCCACGCTCACTGGAATCACTTCATGGAATTTATCTCGAGTGATCGTGAGACGGTAATATCATGTAAGTCTTCAAACCTAGTGATATGATTTGTTACTTATGAGTTGGTTATGCATTGATTGTACGAAAACGCATTGGTAACTCGATGTTATAAAACGTGCTTTTGTGTATAATTCAATGAGTGGTAGAACATACATATGAGTCGAAGTTTATCTGTTCCTTCTTGGATTAGAAGATGATATCTGGGCCCCTCTATGATTGTGTTTTGACCTATGTACCGGGCCCGGTCAGAACTAAGTTGATGTGTTCAATTAAGTTCTTTTTCAAACAAATCAGAAATCGGGAAACAAACTGCTGGAAAATAAGTAAGACATTGTTCCATGTATTTGTCCGGCTGATATCTAGAACAGAGGGTTATATGATCACTTATCTTAAATGGCGTATCATCATATTCTCAGTTCCGAGAGACCTTGAAAGAGCTACGATTCCTGGTCGGTTCCTGAAGTACTGGAGTTATAGTTATTAGACTTATCCAAGTGGGAGACTGTTGGATAAGGTGTCTAAGTCCATAACTATTTCTGGTCAGTACTTGACCCGACCCGGCATGGTCCATTTGGGTTGCATGGCACCATGCAATTGGCTAGACTAAATGAGAGAAATAACACTTGGAGATTATTAATATATTATAAGTTCTAATATGTTAATAATATTATTTGATTAATTTGATCAAGAATTAATTTAGAACTAATTAAGTGATCAAAAGATAACTAATTAAATATATGGGTTGATTATGTAAATCATCCATATCTTGTATAATGGGCTAAGAGGCTCCATGGATTATCAAGATGGGTTCCACCCATAGGATGCTCCATGGATGCTCCATGGCAGTTACAAACCCATGGGTCATGGAAATGAAGAGTCATGACACATTTGGGTTTACATGGTGTAACCCTAGATGTGTCAACACTATATAAGAGTCCCATTATCCACCAAAATTGGTTACACATGAAACAAGAGGCCTAGGCCGATTTTAAGAAGTGTGTATTCTCTCAAAAGTCTTTCCAAGAGCATTTGGTGTTGTGTGAAGCATTTGAGGCATCACACTTGGGGTGCTAGGCTCACAAGGTTTCAAGGAACATAAGCAACAACAAGGTAAGTTATTCTATCTTTCATTGAAGTTAAAGATTGTTCCCCATGTATGCTAGATAGGAATATAACCTTGGAATTCAACTTTGCATGATAATTATACAAACATAGATCCAACGTTATTAGGGTTGCATGTACACTTAGGAAGTGTTAGAATGCTAAAAACCCATCAAATTTATCCTAAAATCAAAACCCTAGAATTGGAGTAATCCCTCAAATCCGGGTTTTAGCAAAATAACCTTTAAAAACTGTTAAAGTTGTGACCTTTAGCAAGAATCTAAAGGAAAATTCCTACCTTTGGCTTTGTAGATGAAGATTCAGCAAGAAATCAAAGAAGTCGCTTGAGAGAAAACACAATGCTCGGCGAGTATGATTGGGAGGCGACTGGTGAAAATGATTACGGTAAAAGAAACCCTTGTTTACAGATTGTAAGAAAAATTCAAGTAAATGCATGGACTCGTCGAGTAGGAACACCTACTCACCGAGTAGATACGCGAGTCTGTGATTTTTCGTGGATTTCAGAAAATACTCGCTGAGTAGTTCATGAACTCGGCGAGTTCATCATTCAGTTTGAAAAAAACTCGATTTTAGGCTACCACCCCACACTTTAAGCATTGCTTGCCCTTAAGCAATCATTTTAAGCATAATTTCAGAAGAAGATTGAAAAAAAAAATAGATCCTAAAAATGAAAAACAAAAGGAAAAATAAAGGGAAAAGAAATGCAAACTCTAAACTCGGGTTGCCTCCCGGAAGCGCTTCTTTTTTAAGGAGTCGTTAGCTGGACTCCTTCCCGCTCTACGTTTCTACCATGCCTTCCAGTAGCAACCCTTCTTCAAGTTCTTTATTCCTCGAGATTCCTTCTTCATATTTTTTCACCCTATGTCCATTAACATTGAAAGGAGTGCCATCTCTTGATAATAACTCGATAGCTCCATGTGGAAAAACTTTGTTCACTATAAATGAACCATCCCATCGTGACTTTAGCTTGCCCGGAAAGAGTTTGAGCCTTGAATTAAAAAGTAACATTTTTTGCCCTTCGTGAAAGTCCTTATTACCCTTGATTCTTTTGTCATGCCAATTCTTGGTTTTTTCTTTGGAAATCAAGGAGCTAGTGTAAGCCTCATTCCTAAGTTCTTCAAGAGCATTCACTTGCATCAATCGGTTTGTTCTAACTTCAGCTACATCAAAATTGCAAATTTTTAAAGCCCAAAAAGCTTTATGCTCTATTTCTACCGGTAAATGAAACTGCTTCCCATAAACTAGCCTATATGGTGTAGTACCAATAGGTATTTTGAAAGCTGTTTGGAAGGCCCAAAGTGCATCAGCTAATCTATCTGACCATTCCTTTCGATTGCTACCCACCGATCTCTCCAAAATTCTTTTAATGATGATGAGAATTGTTATCGAGATTTACGAAAGCAAATATGATTTGAGTGATTGAAAAGTAAGAACACGAAGAGTAAATATTAATCAGATCTTATATTGATGACGACTGATTACAGAATAAGCAGAAAGGATATTTGCGTTTCAGAAGGTTATCGTCTACTTCTATCCTCAGTCCCTATTTATAGGGAACCTGAGTGTACAAAAAATATACTAAGTCTAAACAATACACTTCGCACAAAATTGACTTAGTAAAATAACATAAAGATGCGAAACTAAACAAATACACTATTCGACTTTTACAATTTTGCTTCTACAATCTCCCCCTTTGTAAACAGTCGAAGCTATTCAATCCATAAGCTTTTGAACAGCAGAGTGAATTGTCTTTCGCACTTCTCCATACCAAGAAATCACCTTCTTAAGATCCTTCTTGTCTCCTTCATTATTGTTCTTGCAATTGTTCATATGAACAATAAAGTGCGTATATTGCGAAGAAGTATATCTTTCCACCTCTGAGACTTTAAACAAGAATTTCTTGGGCTTCCCCTTCGTATCTCTTCCTGAAAACACCATGCCGAAAGGTTTCAAGCATATTTCCCCAACAACATATTTTGATAATGCTGACTGGGATAAGGTTTCTTCCCACAGAACGTTCACTTCTCTTCCCAACGTAGTCGCCAATTCTTCATCAGTTAGAGCTAAGCAATCGAAGTAATTGTCGATATATGTCTTGACA
The DNA here is from genome assembly GCF_051521515.1 of Lactuca serriola. Classification (NCBI taxonomy): domain Eukaryota; kingdom Viridiplantae; phylum Streptophyta; class Magnoliopsida; order Asterales; family Asteraceae; genus Lactuca; species Lactuca serriola. Next base: position 337,076,215 of record NC_136415.1, on the reverse strand, counting down.
TGTGCGTAGCCTATCTTGAACAATTCAGTCTCAGATCCTTTGAGCTTATTCTCTTCCATATGCTTCAAAATGAGAGCCACTTGAATCAAATCGTTGCAGTTCATCAGAGGAAAGTCAGCTATAGTGTCACACCCCCGAATCAGACGACGGAAACGTCCGGGGGCTGTTATGACTCAATTGAATACCATCACAATGAATATACATGAAACATAACATCCTAAAATACCAAGCATTGGAATATTACAACTGGTAGCGTTTACATTCAGTACATGGTCTCAAAACATTACATTCTCAAAAGTAGATTGTTCAATACTAGTTAAACAACAACAAGACATCACTGAGTGCATTTTTCCCTTCGGTTTACCGGTTACCTGAGAATACAAGTATTTTGAAAAACGTCAACATATGAAATGTTGGTGAGTTCATAAGTAATGTTTGAAATATAGTGGTTTGTATTGTTTGAAAATCACCAGAAAATCCGATATTTTCTGAAAAGAACTTAGTATAAAAAGTGTGAAGATTCGTAAGTATGCTTGTTTGTTTCTATAAATGTAAGAATACGATTTGTAAGACTCGGTATGTAATTCGGAGGTGTATTAATTGAAAACCCTAGGAAAACCCGACGTTTCCCTATTACTTTGCATTAAATAATTTACGTTTTGTTTCTTCGTTACGACAGGTGTATTCGTTGAGCTCCGGAGACATTGGATTAATAGTGGATTGTGAATTGTTGTAACGTACGTTAATGAAAACGACCAGTTGACAACCGTACAAACGATCCCTTAGGCATCGCTCGCTCTTATTCACATAACCCAACCCCCCGGACTCATGTAGCCCCACGACCGAGGGGAAAAAGAAGGTGCGAAGCCCCCGATAATTCCCTACGTCGTTCAAGGCTATAGTGAATGCGAAGGGCCCTTAGCCCAACTCGCATTGGTGAATTCTCGACTTTGCTAGCAGTACCGAAGGACCCTTGGGGACCAGCATCATGTTTGCCATTGAAAGTCCTTTTACACGGAATTAAGTCGTATTAGACCCAACTACATGTAAGTAAGTTTCCTTCGGGCCTAAAGATCATGCCATTGGGCTAGCTAGGCCCAACAAACATGATTTGAAACTTTTGGACCCAAAGACGGTGTATCGACGTCTGGTGTATTCCCGCGTGTGTATTGGGTTCCAGAGAGTTTCATGTGTGTATTGAAGTGTCGTCGCGTTAGTAGTTTCAGATTTGTTATTGATTCGAGACCGAATCAATTCGTTTGATAACGATTTTTGGTGTTGAAGGTGTATTATAATTTGCCGATAGTCGAGATGTTAGAATTTCATCATGACGGATTTATTATTTACAACTTTAGGATGTTTCATTATTGCAGCCCCTTTTCTTTTGGATAATTTACACATTTAACCCTTTATATAAAATAATTCCTATTTTAGTCCTCAAACTATTTTTCTTGACACTTTAGTATCAAAACTTGTAGAAAAGTTATTTTTCAGCCCAAAGTTATTTGAAAAACAGTTTTAGTCAACCAAAAGAAATTTTTCTCGGCTAGAACCCTTAATTTCGCAGTTTTTACACTTTTGACCCAAAATAGAATATTTTTGCATTTTTGGTCCCTTTAAAATGTGAAAAGCATTTTTAACCTTTGAAATGGACTTGGGACACTAGTAGTCCCCTGTTTTACAAAAAAAACGCAATTTCAGCCCCTCAACTTTGGATTTTTCGCATATTGGGCCTTATTGGGCCGAAAAGTTCCCTTTTAGCCCATTAAGTTTAGAAATTTACATTTTAAACATTCTAAAGTGTATATTTCTGGAAAATTACTATATGAAACTGTTTGGACACATCTTAACCTCCAGAATATGTATTTTGACGTTTTGGGCCCTTAAACTTCATGTTTTTAACATTTTAAGTCCAAAAATGTGATTTTTAGCCCAAGATGTTCATCTAAACCAACTTGGTTATTTTTCTAGTAATGTCTTATGTATAATGATATGTTTTAGCACTTGTTTCATGCATCATAACACAAATCTCGATTTTTAGGTTCTTTGACTAGTTTCAACACCATAAACACACAAAGGTATGTAAGTAAACATAGAAATCATACAAGGCATACACATAATGATAGATCTACACATTTGCTTGTATTCCCCCCCCCCCCACAAAACTTATAAAAACCGAAAATAAGGGGGTATGAAGCTCACCTTGGGTGTGGTTTCGGTTTTCGAGAGGATTGGAAGAAGTTTGAAGTGAGTTTCGGCCCTAGCAACTTTTCCTTGAAGATCTCGAGTTTAAGGAGTTTTCTAGGAGTATGATCACCAAAAAAACTTGTTTAGAATAAGTGATCTTATATAAGAGGGGAGTTTTGTAACTTAGACATGGGAAAACTTACCAAAGGATGATGATTATCTTGTGAAATCCTCTTGAAACACAAGCAAAATTTCGAGATCCTTGGGTGAGGAAGAAGAAAGGAGTCTTGAGTGATTTAGAGAGATTTTTGTTGTGAAATGTGTGTGTTTGGGGAGACTCTCGGCCAAAGGAAAAGAAAGAGGGGGAAGAGAAGTGAGTGAAGTGATGTGTGCATGGAAACATGAGTTTGTGCATGGAGATCCATGAGGGAATAAAGAGGTGGCAATGAAAGTCAGACCCCTCCTTTCTTCTTGGATTTGGGCCTTGGGCCGAGAATATGGAAGGGAAGGAGATCATTGGGCTTTAATTCCCCTAAGCCTATATTATAGTTAGTTTGGATGATTTTTGGCCCAAACAAAAATATAATATGATTTTTACACTTTGTTGGGCTAGTTTGAGTTAATAATGATTCATAATATTTAATTTATTTCATTCTAGGCCCAATATGGCCCAAAATGTTGAAATAAATAAATGTGGGTCCAATTAGAGCCCATTTAAAGGTTCTAATCCCATGATAGTCAAATTGGAAGCTTATTGGCCCATTGAGTCCAATAAGGAAGTCCTAGTCCAAAATGGACCTAAACAAGAACTTCTAGGGTTTCCAATTGCTTATTGACTATTTGTAGCACTTGTATGGTGTATTTGATTGAAATTTTGTTGTCATAGAGTAAGCATCATACATGCTCTTTGAGTTTTTGATTCTACATTTTACTTGAGTGTATAGATTACATGACACAAAATTTCTAGTTGTGACATATAGTGAAATCATACTGCTTGTTGTCAGCTCGAATAACAAAGTAACAGAAATTTTGAAGCATGTCTTCAAACATCCTATCTTTCTTGATTGTTAACACCTTTTTGATCTTCATTAAAGACCAAACTTCATCCGGATTCTTCCCCAATACAACATGAAATCTGATTTTCATGTGTATGTAATCATCAGGATTATCAAACTTCTCGCTAATCTTGTATTGAGCAGTAATGAAGAGCATTTCGTTGATCGGAAAATCTAGCTGACAATTGTTTGAATTCGCAATATCATAACTACTTTTTGGCTTCTTCTCGAATTCATACATTTCCCTACCCACAACTTTTGACTCTATGGTTTCATAAGAGTACAGCTTCGCAAGACCTCCTTTGTTCATCGTGGGAGGATCACTTGCCCTTTGCCTCATAATGCTTTGCACTTGCCTCATCCTTTCTAACTCTGCCTCAGCCTCAGCTTTCTTCTCGTCCTTCGATTTTTCGTACAATATTCCTTTTCCCACAACATCTGTTTGAGGTTTTGAACTCAAACTTCCTTCTTTTGCCCCAATCGAAATTACTTTGGCAATTGGTCTTGTGGTTGTTGTAGTTGAGGAAATTGGCATTGTAAGTATTGGAAGAGTAGATTTAAGCTGGGTAGATACCTCATCCCTTCTAAATCTGCCTCAGCCTCAACTTTCTTCTCCTCCATCGATTTTTCGTACAATATTCCTTTTCCTTTTTCTTTTCCCACAACATCTGTTTGAGGTTTTAAACTCGAACTTCCTTCTTTTGCCCCAATCGAAATTCCTTTGGCAATTGGTCTTGTGGTTATTGTAGTTGAGGAAATTGGCATTGTAAGTATTGGAAGAGTAGATTTAAGCTGGGTAGATATAACTTTTCCCACTGTCTTCGCATCCTCCTCTTTACTTAGATTTTTCTCTCCCCCTTGCACCCCTATGAAAGCAGGTGGGCACTCTTCGGTAGTAAAGAGGTAAAATTTGCGATTGGTGCAAGAGCTTTCTGAATTGCTTGTTCCAAAGTATTAACCTTTAGAGACAAGAACTCAGGAGTGAGAATTTGTTTAGATGAAGATTGCGAAACCACGGTTTTCAGCTCAGTCACCAACTTGATCAACTGATCAAACTTCTCCTGGGTTTCTTTGTGGTTAGCTTTAAGGATAGGGGCAGCAACAACCTTGTGCACTTCTATAGCAACCATATCAACCTTCTTTTGAACTTCGGTATTTTGAGAGGTAATATCCCTGAGCTCCTTTGCATGTTCGGTTTTCAACTCTTCAAGCTTAAAGTTGACATCCTCCCGAACTTTCTTCACATCTTGTACAAACAGAACATGACGTTCTTTTGCAACAACTTTTAAGTCCTGGACCACCGTAGAAAAATTACCACCTTGAGCTCGAATGCGAAGCTCATTATTTTTGTCTGACTGCTCAACCTTCTCCATTATTTGCTTCTCAGCACCCTTAAGCATAATATCAACCTCCATTGTTGAGATAGAAGACATCCTGCCAGAATCAGCTTATGACTAAATAATGGCATTCAACTTATGATTCAGGATTTTAAATTGCTTTCCTGTCATAAGCATATGATCAGGTATTTCCTCCTCCTTTGAATCAAAGTGAATGTCTTCAAGTACTCCTCCAAAGGCTCCTCCGTCAGTTTCATTATCAGATAAAGGTTGCGAAGGTTGAGAAGTTTCTAGTGATTGTGAGGGAAAAAGGGTTGTAAATGGGTTTTGAAGTGGATGATCAAAAATGGATGAGGTTGAGGATAGTATTGTAGATTGAAATGATACAAGTGGTAAAGAAATGGGTAAGGTGATTGGTAAAGTGGTTTCAACACTCGTGATAGGTGCCCCCGTATCAGATACGTTGACAACCGTATCTGAAATAGGTACCTCCTCAGAAACTGATTTGGTAGTGACTATTTCAAGTGGTTGTGAGGAAACTTGCGAAACTTGAAAATTTGATACTGGTGGATCAGAAACAGTTACCAGTGTAGAGATAAGTGGGGTGTCAGGAACCACTTCTTCATCTGAGGACTCATTGCGAATAATAAGATTTCGCTTTTTCGACAATGTTTGTTGCAATTGTTTCGTAACATCTTTAGCACGTTGTCTCTTAGATCCTGGAGAGACAGGAGCTGGAATATTGCGAACGGTAACCCCTTTACTGCTCACCTCAGTCTTGCGAATCTTTTTCAATACCCCCGATTTTGAGGGTATGGTATCCTTCTTCAACTTTGGCGAGGTTTCCACTATCTGAATCTCCTCATCTTGACCCAGTTTCGAAGATTGAGCAGTTGCATCATTTTTGATAGCCTTCTTCTTCTTTGAGGGTTTGGTTTCAATGCTTAACAAAATGCCAGTCTCCACGTTTGGATCGAAAGTCTTCACATCTGGAATGCGAGCAACATGGGTAAATATTTCCTCATCATCTTCAACCACCTTTGGAAATTGATATAGAGAGAATTCTGCAACCTCCGCATCCTCTGGTACTGAAATTCCCTCCTTTTCATAGACCTTTTCAAGAATCAAGCTCCAACACCTTGCACAAGATATTCCTTTTTCCGAATTTGTGTTTTCCAGACTCTAAAAAAATTCCTTCCATAACTGAGTTGCATAGTCTACACTGATGTCATAATACAACCCCATTACCATGGCATAAACCTCCATACTCCCCCTATCTAGACCAACGGTGCATCCTGTTAAGCATCTGAGAAAAATGCCAAACAGAAAATTCCATATACACGGTAACCCTGACTTTCTGAAGTCACTGATCTTCTCCAGAGTGGGTTGATGGCCCATTTCATTGAACATGTGGATGACTTGAGAATTAACAGGTTTGAAAAATGGAGGGTTGTTCGGATTCTGCAAGAATTCAACAAACATCTTCTTGGAAAGTTTAACCCATTTGTTATTCATCAAGTTGAAGGTTATCACATCAATAGTATGGTTGTATCATGCCGTTGAAGTTGCCAAAGATAACCATGTCATCGGAACAGAGAAGGAACTAAGAATGGCGGTGGACAGGGGTGATCGTTTCAGGGCAACGATGAGCATCTTCAATCCTTCAGGATAAGAAGACATTCGGATCAACTTGATAATTGGTGCTTTGGATTTTCATCAGGGATTGAGAAAGAACTTCATCAGTGTTGGATTGAGTGGCAGCCATTGTTAGGGTTTGAAAGAGATGAAATCGAACAAGTTTGAATCTTTTTAGGTTTGTGAGAGTTCTGTTTGCGTAACCGTATACAATGATCTTGATCCCCCTTTTATAGTTTCCACAATTTGATTTGAAATTAAATCGGGATACATTTAATGTTATTCGATGTGGCATCTTGAAAATCGGATCATGACTGCAAAAGATAACCATGCTTCAAAAAGTAACTATCACATCTCCTTGAAAACCGGATAGAATACCAACCATCTTGAGTACACAGTCTGTCAAATTTCCCATTATAGAATTTGAACCGTTAAAACCCTTCGCATGGAGGCAAGGCTCTTTTACTTTTGGGATGTAAAGTGAAGTCATATGCCAGATTTGCGAAATCATCAGCTTGAATTGGTTTTACTCAGAACCTCAAGGATTTCGTGTGTGCAAGTGTGTCAAAGAAATAAGATAAGAATCAAGAAAAAAGATTTTGGATTTCTGTGATGTCAAAAATTCAATTTGACATGAAGGCAGTTAAATCCTAGGCAAAGGTTGCTTCGTTAATCATCAAGAGAGATGATCAACAGCTTGTGTAGTTTCCCGTGAATTACAATCGAATACTTTTAGATAAGTATCGAAGGGCTTCTTTTAAAAGATATTTTGGATTGGTTTCAAATTTCATTACATATCAACCTTAACATAAGGTGAGAAATTGTAAATGAAATTACTTGTTTGACCAGTGTAGTCAGTGACAAGTTGGCTTTTGAAAATATTTATCATGACTAGGATTTGTGAATAAAACTCACACAGAAATCATATTCATAAAAAAAAAATTTGTTCTGGATCTTGTTGGGTAACAAACATTGTGGGTTGCGAATATTTGATCAAGACCACACATGCGAATTGAATATGATTTGGAGTTTCGAAATTTTCGTACTGAAACAAAAGTTTTGTTAAAATATGGAGCAATGTTCCCCGTCAATTCCTTAAGGTTTATGATGTTTGGGTTTCACTTCCATCACGGTCTCATGATGTTAGATCATAAACACAGACTTGTGATGTCTAGGTTTTGATTGGTTTGATCAAAGACCTCAAGGACAAATCTCTTCGAAAATTTAGATTGAAAGAATTGTTTGGTATAAAAAGATTGGTTAAGAATCAAAGTGTACCTCTGTTATAATGGACAAAATAGAAAACTCTTAACATTAATGAAAAGAGTAAGGTAGCTCATTTGACTGATGTGAATTTAAGCCTGATTGGGAAAAACCATTTGTATGAAAGATTCATTAAGGCTTTCAGTTTTCACACATCGTGTCTTGTTGAGGCTTTTGGTCTACATACAGCAGCATGCTTCTAGGGACATCCTAACTAGTTTTTAAAATAAAATTGATACCTTCCCGTAGAAACATATATCGATGACCTCTTCGCATTAAGCCCTGTACTAAACTCACAGCACACAATGTTTAAAGAACAAAGAAAACAAAACTATTTTTGTGATTTTTGAATTTTTCAAAATTAATAAAAAACATAACAAAATAAAATCTTTTTGGATTTTTAATTTTTCAAAAACAAACATGAATAAACACAAAATCTTTTTGAATTTTTGATTTTTCAAAATTAAAAACTACAAAATGAATCGCAAACCTAACCTTAGTTGTTATGATCGCAAATGTGAAAAGATGTGGATGTGAAGCCATGTGAAGCCTCTGGATGAACAGTAACATCTGAACAATTTTGACTCATAACTGCTGAACGACACTTTCATGCTTGAGTTTTTGGAATTGAATTCGCATCAATCATCCCCAACCCTGCTAAAATTCTAACAAATGATTTTTCGTCAAGAGGTTTTGTAAAAATATCAGCAAGTTGTTCAGTTGTTTTAACAAAATGAATTTCAATATTCCCATCTTCCACATGATTTTTGATAAAATGATATCGAAGAGCAATGTGTTTTGTCTTTGAATGTTGTAGTGGATTGTGACAAATGCGAATTGCACCTTGTGAATCACAATACAAGGGAATCTTTTTCATGTTTATTGCATAGTCACGAAGTTGAATCTGAATCCAAATATTTTGCGATGTGCAAGCAGCAGCATCAATATATTCATCCTCAGCAGTTGATATAGCCACACAAGTTTGTTTCTTCGATTGCCAACTCACCAACTTCCCATCCAATAGTTGACATCCACCACTCGTACTTTTCTATCCAAAGTACATCCTCCTAGATCAGAATCTAAAAAAGCTTGAATGAAAAACCCCGTTTTCGAAGGATACCAAAGTCCTAACGAAACTGTTCCCTTAAGATAGCGAAAAATATTTTTCACTGCAGTCAAATGAGGTTCTCTGGGATTATCTTGATATCTAGCACAATTGCAAACCGAAAACATAATATCAGGTCTACTTGCAGTTAAGTACAATAAAGAACCTATCATGCTTCGATAAAGTGTTAAATCAACAGCAGGAGCATCTAACAAAGGAGTTAGTCTTGTTCTTACTGCCATTGGTACTCTTAGTTTCATGCTATTGGTCATTCCAAACTTTTCAGGCAAGTTCTTCATATATTTTTCTTGATTGATTAAGATTCCATCCCTGTTCTGTCTTATATTCAATCCAAGAAAATTATTAATTTTTCCCATCATGCTCATTTCAAACTGACTTTTCATTAGATTTTCAAATTCATTTGACAAAGCTAGGTCAGTCGAGCCAAAAATAATATCATCAACATACATTTGAACAAGCATTAGATGATTCCCAACTTTCTTGCGAAATAATGTGGGGTCTACTGATCCTTGTTTAAATTTAGATTGTTTCAAGAAATTTGTAAGTGTTGCGTACCAGACTCTTGGTGCTTGTTTTAATCCATATACAACCTCATCTAGGATGTAAACATGATCAGGATGTTCATCATTTATAAACCCTGGTGGTTGTTCAACATACACTGTTTCTTCTAGTTCTCCATTTAAGAATGCACACTTAACATCCATTTGATAAACATCAAAGTCTTTGTGAGCTGCATAAGCTAAAAATATGCGAACTGCTTCAAGTCTTGAAACAGGTGCAAATGTTTCTTCATAGTCTATTCCTTCTTGTTGCGAATAACCTTTAACCACTAGTCTAGCTTTATTGCGAATAATATTGCCATCTTTGTCAATTTTATTTTTAAAAATCCATTTTAATCCGATAATTGAAACATTAGAAGGTTTAGAAATTAATCTCCAAACCTTGTTTCGTTCAAATTCAGCCAGTTCAGATTGCATAGCAACAACCCAATCTGAGTGTTCCATAGCATCCTTCACTGTCTTTGGCTCTATTTTCGAAATAAAGACATTAAACATATATAGTTCTTTGGTTCACATTCAGTACCTCATTCTTCGCACGAATTTGATCTCTTGTCAACACACCATCTTGTGGATTTCCAATTACCTGTTCTTTTGGATGATTTCTTGTCCATTTCTCAAGTTGTGGAAAATTATGATCAAATTCCAATGGTGCATCCTCATACATATCTTCAATTTCAGATCCTGCAACAGAAAAATTATCATTTAGTTCATGAAACTCATCATTTTCATCAAGATTAATTGTCTCTATTTCATCATGCTCCCCCTCAACATGATGTTCATCTTGATGCTCCCCCTCAAAATGATGTTCATGTTGATTCTGCGAATGCTCCCCCTCAACTTCATAATCTTGTTGATTTTGCGAATCCTCCCCCTCAACTTGATGATTCCTATTTTCATTCTCCCCCTCGAAAGTTGACTGATTGTCTGCATTGTTGACGATATGCTCCCCCTCCATATGAACATCAGACATACTTTCGCAAGATATTGACCTTGTAGTAATTGTTGAATCATCAGTATGTTTTGAGGATTCTGAGGTTTGATTATCAGGAGCATTATTTTCCGCTTCAATTGCCCTGTCTGATATTCCAAAAATTAAGTCGTAATCAAAATCATTTATTTCAGAATTATCAATTTGAGTATTTGAATCTACAAGTATTGATGTATTTTCAAATTTACTATCCGTTTGTTTAAGATAATAATCATAAAATGTTAAATTGAAAGTTTCTTCAACTTTTCTAGTTCTTTTGTTAAGTACTCTGTATGCAACTGAATTCTGCGAATATCCTAAGAATATGCCTTCATCAGCTTTAGCTTGGAACTTGGACAAATTATCTTTGAGATTCATTATAAAAGGCCTGCAACCAAAAACATGAAAGAATTTGACATTAGGTTTCCGATTATTGATTATTTCATAAGGAGTAACATTGAATCTTCGATGAATGAATGATCGATTCTGAGTAAAACATGCAGTGGAAACTGCTTCAGCCCAATGATATTGAGGTAGATTCGCATATGTTAACATGGTTCTGGCTGCTTCGCATAGAGATCGATTTCTTCTTTCAACAACACCATTTTGTTGCGGAGTATATGGTTATGAGAAATTATGCGAAATGCCTTTGCTTGTGAGAAAAGAATCAAGAGTTTGATTTTTAAACTCAGAACCATTATCACTTTTAATTTTGCGAACATTCTTTTTCAGACTAAGCTCAATCTTTTTGATAAAATCAATCATCGTCTGAGCAACTTCAGATTTTAACCTGAGAAAAAATACCCATGTGAATCGAGAAAAATCATCTACAATAACTAAAATGTACCGCTTTTTATTGATTGTAGCAATAGTCGACGGTCCACATAAGTCAATGTGAAGAAGTTCCAATGGTTCTACAATTTTTGAATCGATCACAATCGGATGACCTTTGCTATGTTGTTTTCCTTGTTCGCAAGCTGCACACAGAGAATCATTGTCAAATTTTAGTACAGGTAACCCTCTAACTAAATCTTCAGTGACAAGTTTGTTAATATTGTGAAAGTTCAAGTGTGACAATCTTCTATGCCAAAGCCAGCTGACATCATTAGATGCTTTTGATAGTAAACACACAACAGGTTTTCCCACAATTGGTGTAATGTCCAGTGTAAACATATCACCATATCTTTTGGATTTGAGAAGTACTTCATTTGAGTTCGCATTTGAAATGATACTTCCTTCTTCATTAAATACAACTTGGTTTCCAGTACCAACAACAAGTTGTGACACACTTATCAAATTATGTTGAAGTCCTTCAACATAAGCAACTTTGTTCACAGTGAATTGTCCATTTGTGACTTTCCCATAGCCTTTCACTTGACACTTGTGATTATTCCCAAATTTGACTACTCCTGCATTTTCCAGGCTTCTATAATCTCGCAAGTTTTCCTTTCTTCCAGTCATATGACAAGAGCAACCACTATCAATATACCATTTCGTATCATATTGCTCGTCACACATCACCTGCATTTATTGGAAAATTTTAGGAACCCAAGACTTGTTGGGTCCATCATTAGTAGAATGAAACAAATTCTTTGAATTTAAGAACCATGTTTTCACTTTGTTTGTGACAGAATCCATTATATCAACATCATCAGATCTAGATATTCAAATATAGTTGTTCATTAGTTTTGGATTTCCATTGATTGTAATCTCATCCTTCACAACATTCGCATTTTTAATAACTGGTTTCCATTTTTGAACCGGAACTTGCGAATTATGAGATGTTGAACTAATAGTGGAAGAGTTATTTGCGAACTTGACAAATGCATTCTTGATTTGTTGTTCTGAAAACTTCCCACTTTGGTATTTTCTTCCATTCCCTTCAAACCAACGATTGATCATACTTACATCAGATTTTCCTGTTGTATATGAAACTTTGGTCGGTTTTGAGACTGAAGGATTTGGAAAATTTGCATGTTTTGGTGAAAATTTCACTTTTGCTTGAGTTGAATTTTTCAAACTTGATGAAGTATTCGTGAATTTGCCAACATTTTGAAACTTTTGATTATTTACAAATTTTTGTGAATTCTCAAATTTTTGATTGTTGTTATATTTGCGAACATATGGAATTTTGTCAACATAATTTATTGGTTTATGAAAACTTGAATCTGATTGTTTATTTTTGCTTTGAAATTTTGATGATTTTGTTTTTGAAATTTGTTCTTTTTCTGCTCCTTGTTTGTCATTAGACACAACTTGCCAAAAAATTGCTTTTCTTGCTTTTCTTTTTGAAACATTATTTTCTGTTGAATAATTTCCATCCATCAATTTGAATTCATGAGAATTTAATTTTACTTCAGCCTTTGGTTTTTCAACTTTTTCAAAATCTTGATTTGCTTTTTCACCTTTAACCACCCATTTTTGTAATGACTTTTGTTTTTGAAACACATAAGGATTTTGAGTTAAATTGTTTTCTTCTGTGTTTTTATTTGCGAAAAAATCTTCAGTAGTTGACCTTAGATTATCTTTTTCAATCATTTTGTTGAAATCAGGATGAATTTTCTCAGCATTTCCAGTAGTGACAAAAACTTGGTTTGGAACAATGGTTTTATCAATGCATGCAAAATTTGTATATACCATAGTGTTGGTTTCCAAATAATGTGCGCCTTTGTTGTTTAAAATTTTGTCAAATTCTTTGGTATTCTCAAACACTTGATCAACCACAACTCGTGGAGGTATTTCATGTGAATCTTTCACTTCTTCTTTGTTTTCATCAGTATCATCAGATTTCCAGCTTTCAACTTCCACATTATCAAACTTACAATGTTGTGAAGTTGAAGGTTTATCGATTTCATCTTCTACTATCGAATCAACTATAATTTCTTTACCTTTGATCTTAGATGTGATATTAATGATTGACAATTGAGAACAATCAACCTCTTCTTCCTCTTCTATCTCACTGATTTCACTAACATTATCTGAATTGTCATCAATATCAGCATAATTGAATTGAGAGGCAAGAGTTGAAGTTTCTATTTTCTTTAAGATTTTCACTTGTTCACTCTTTGTCAAAATTTCATTGACAATGTTAACCAACTCATCAGCATTCAGAAATTCATCAATTTTGACAATACCATATGAATATCTATCATCAGGTATTTTGTCAAATTGAGCAATTGTACTTTCGCAATCATAAGAAACAACATCAACTTTTTCACGTTCATACTCAAGAAAAGGTAAAAGTTTCCTATGTTGCTCTTTGCTAATGTCAGAAGAATGATGTAAAGCAGTTAATTTTGCATACAATCGTTTGGCAGAATTACAATATATGTTCCTTTGTGCTAGCAACGACCTAACATCGTTTGTAAGATTATTCCTATCACAATATACATTTTTGATCTGCATTTCAAGTTTTTCTACTCTGCTCCTTTTTATTTCTAATTCTCTTCGTGTCTCACCTAGTTGCATATTTAATTTTTGAGCTTCAGTACTAGCAGACACAATAACATAATCAAAATAATCCACAGTATCATCAAATGAAATGATTTCAGCATCAGAAACAGATAATGGAATATTAAAAGATTCAAGTATTGCACGTACCTTGGTGGACATGGGTGATTTGTCCGTGGATTTGGATACGAAGCATCTCCCTGAAATGTCCTCTTCGCAATCTTCAAAACTTGCGAACATGGATCCATGTGTGGGATGCCTTATTTCTTCATCATCAGATCCTGATGACCAGATCTGATACGTTCCACTCTCTTCATCAGCAGATTCACCCTTCGCAACTAGAGACACTCCTTTTGTCTTAGCGCGCAACTCTTCAATATTTTCAGAATAGTATGCTTCATCTTTAACTTTTTCTTTCTTCTCTTCTTTCTTTCGCAACATGCAATTGGCTGCGAAGTGATTCGCACCATTGCAGTAGTGACAGTAAATTCCTGAGTCACCTTTCAGCTTTTTCACTTCTTTCGCATCTTTTTGTTTCTCTTCAGCTTTCTCCATTATCTTCTTCTCTTCTCCTCCAATTTTTGAGCCTCCACTTTTCGCATCACTAGCCTTTCCTTTTGGATTAAAAGGCTTTTTGAAAAACTTCTTAACTTTGTTGTTTGAGTAGAATGCGACATCTTCATCATCAGAGTTCATCAAAAATCCTTCATTATCTGAACCATCTTTTTCATTAACATCAACTTCTGATACCTTTGAAACAAGAGCCAAAGGACCTTCAATACTCTGTTTTGATTCTTCATAAATTTCTGAAACTTCACTTTCATGTCTTTTCAGCTGATTGTAGAGATCATTCAAATGAGTTGTATCAAAACTCTGTTGATTCTTAATCATCATGCTCACACTTCGCCATTCCTTGCGAAGGCCCATAATGAAAGTTAAATTGAACTCCATGAGAGACCTAGTGATTCCATACCTATTGCAGCGAAACATAAGCTCATTCAGATGATTATAGTAATTTTCAAGAGTTTCAACATCCTTTTGTCTGAATTCCTTCAGTTCAACTAGACATTGCTTCACAGAGTTGATCTTCATCTTTTCGCTACTTTGATACTTCTCTTTTAGAGTGTTCCAGATCTCCTTTGTTGTTTTACAACTACGAATGTAATTATAAACCACAGGAGGAAGAGCACCTCTTAGTTCCCTCATGCACCTCTTTTCATTATTCTTCAACCGTTTTTGTTGATCAACAACTTCAGCAGATGCAGTAGATGGTCCAATTGGTTGAAAATTAGCAGGAGCTTGCACTGTTCCATCGATACAATTCCAAAGTTCTTCATCAATTCCATTTAAGTAATCTTCCATTCTATCAGCCCACTGATCATAGTATTCTGAAATTAACATCGGAATTTTGGTTGAGGAACCAAGCAAGTGAGAGAAGGAAGTCATTGTATTCATGTTGAAGTTCGCCATTGATGAACACAGAAATTTTCAGAATGCTTGAAAAACTTGATAAATTTGAGAATTGATCAATTGAATTGATCACAAATCACTGATCGATTACTCGACTAAACAATTCAAAGACATAATCAATTCAAATCTGAAGATCAAATTTGATTTTCAAAACCAAAATGCGCGGAAAATTTTAAGTAAAGTTGCTACTCAAAAAGCAAATGATTCTAACATGAAAATCAGATCGATGCAGTTTGAATCCTGCTCTGATACCAATTGATGAGAATTCTTATCGAGATTTACGAAAGCAAATATGATTTGAGTGATTGAAAAGTAAGAACACGAAGAGTAAATATTAATCAGATCTTATATTGATGAAGACTGATTACCGAATAAGCAGAAAGGATATTTGCGTTTCAGAAAGTTATCCTCTACTTCTATCCTCAGTCCCTATTTATAGGGAACCCGAGTGTACAAAAAATATACTAAGTCTAAACAATACACTTCGCACAAAATTGACTTAGTAAAATAACATAAAGATGCGAAACTAAACAAATACACTATTCGACTTTTATAATTTTGCTTCTACAAATGCACTATTCGTCACTTCAGTTTGCCCACTAGTTTGTGGATGGTAAGATGTAGAGAATTGATGGGTTACCCCATATTTTCTTAACACTTTTTCTAATTGATCATTGGCAAAGTGAGTGCCCCGGTCACTAATAAGAGCTTTAAGAACTCCAAATCTTGAGAATAACTTTTTTAGAAAGCGCACCACCACCCGAGCATCATTAGTTGGTAAAGCTTGTGCCTCCGCCCATTTGTATACATAATCAACCGCCACCAAAATATATTTGTTCCCTTTTGACATTGGAAACGGTCCCATGAAAGCGATCCCCCATACATCAAATACTTTACACACTTGAATACTATGTTGGGGCATCTCGTTTCGGGATGATATGTTTCCCGCTCTTTGGCATGCATCACACCCTTTTGACATATTGGGTAGCATCTTTAAAAATTGTGGGCCAATAAAACCCAATATCAAATATCTTCTTAGCCGTGTAATGTGCTCCATGTTGTCCACCGGTGGGCCCACTATGGCAATGCTCCAAAATTTCTCGGCTTTCCTTCCTAAATACACATCTCCTTATTATCCCATCCGCACAGCTTCGGAAAAGATATGACTCGTCCCAAAAGTAGTATTTTATTTCTGAAAAGAATTTCTTCTTTTGTTGGTGGGTAAAATCTTTTGGGATATATTTGGTAGCTAAGTAATTAGCTATATCTGCAAACCATGGCTCCTCCCCCGTAGTCACTAAAAAGCACTCGTCCAGAAAGTCATCTCCAATTTTATCATCTTCCACTTCTTCCAAATGCGGGTTTTCTAGTCTTGATAAGTGGTCGGCAGCTACATTCTCCATTCCCTTTTTATCGCGTATTTCAATACAAAATTCTTGTAAAAGTAGGACCCATCGTATCAATCGGGGCTTTGCATCTTGTTTAGTAAAGAGATACTTCAGGGCAGAATGATAGTTAAAAACTATGGTTTTTGACAAAAATAAATATGAGTGAAATTTATCAAAGGCAAATACCATTGCTAATAGCTCCTTTTCTGTAGTAGTGTAGTTCTCTTATGTTGGGTTCAAGGTCTTACTTGCATAGTAGATAGGCTGAAAATGCTTATCAATTCTTTGCCCCAAAACAACTCCAACAGCAAAGTCACTAGCATCACACAGGAGTTCAAAGGAAGATTCCAATTTGGTGCTATCATAATAGGAGTAGTAGTTAATCTTTCCTTGAGTAGATAAAATGCTTCATGACATTATTTAGAGAAGTTGAATGGTGCATCATTCAAAAGTAGTTGAGTCAAGGGCCTTGTGATCTTCGAAAAGTCTTTAATAAAGCGCCTATAAAAACCCGCATGGCCTAGAAAACTTCTTACCCCCTTGACATTTGTTAGAGGTGGTAGTTTGGCTATAGTGTACACCTTTGCTCTATCCACCTCTATCCCCATTCTCGATACCTTGTGTCCTAGCACAATTCCTTCCTTTACCATAAAATGACACTTCTCCCAATTAAGGACAAGGTTGGTCTTCTCACATCTTGATAGCATTAAATCCAAGTTGGACAAACAATCTTTAAAGGAGGACCCGAAAACTAAGAAGTTACCCATGAAAACCTCCATAAATTTCTCGATCATGTCATGGAAGACGGCCATCATGAACCTTTGGAAAGTAGCTGGTGCATTGCATAACCCAAAGGGCATGCGTCTATATGTGAATGTTCCACTTGGGCATGTAAAAGTGGTCTTCTCTTGATCTTGTGGGTCGATTGGGATGTGAAAATACATCGAAAAACCATCGAGAAAACAATAGTATACATGCCCGGACAGCCTCTCGAGCATTTGATCAATGAATAGTAACAGAAAATGGTCCTTACATGTGACATCATTTAGTTTTCGATAATCGATGCAAACACGCCATCCGGTAACCGTTCTTGTGGGAATTAATTCATTATTTTCATTTTCCACTACCGTCATTCCTCCTTTCTTTGGTACAACTTGAACCGGACTCACCTAGGGGCTATCGGAAATCGAATAAATAATCCCGGCATCTAGTAATTTCACCACTTCCTTTTTCACAACTTCTTGCATGTTCGGGTTTAGTCTTCTTTGGCGTTGAAATACAGGTTTAGCCCCCTCTTCTAAGTTAATTTTTTGAGAACAATATGCTGGACTAATTCCTTTGATGTCGGTAATCTTCCATGCTATATCACCTTGCCTCTTCTTTAGTACATCTACAAGACTTTCTTTTTCATGTTTGCCAAATCAACAACTATAATTACTGGTTTTTGTTGGCCTTCTTCAAGAAATGCGTACTCCAAGTGATCTGGTAGTGATTTCAGCTCAATTTTCGTGTTCTGAATGGTGAACACGTCGAGTCTAGTGAGGGGACTCGTCGAGTCCTGGGCAGAATTTGTGATTAATCTGGGTTCTTCGTATGGACTCGGTGAGTAGATCCGGGCTACTCGGCGAGTAGGCTGTTCAGTGGTCTTTATTAATTCATTATAATAAGCTTCTTCCAACAGTCTCTCTATTTCCAGTAGTTCTCTTTCAGCATCAAGTTCTTCATCAAAGGTGATGGTGGACTTGTTTGGTTCTTCATTATTCCATTCCTCCATTAACTCATCCAACATATCAATCACAAATGCAGTGTCATCACTATTCCTAGCATGCTTCATGGCTTGATCAACCCTAAAAGTGACTGATTCATCTCCCACCCGTAGAGTATGTTTTGAATCTCGCATGTCAACTATAGCGCTTGCGGTGTTAAGGAAAGGTCTTCCAAGGATGATCGGGACTTGAGAATCCACTTCCATGTCTAAAATTATAAAGTCCGCGGGGAACACGAACTTATGAACCTTCACCAATAGATCTTCGCATATTCCTCTTGGGAATGTAACCATTTTATTTGCTAAGTGGATTGCCATTCGAATTGGCCTCGGATCCGAGAGATCTAATTTCTTGAAAAACGAATATGGCATGAGATTTACACTTGCTCCCGAATAAGCCAAAGCATGAATCGTGGCCAAATTCCCAAATTGGCAAGGCAATGTTAAGCTTCCCGGGTCACCTTTCTTCTTCGGTAATTTGTTCCACATGGCAGCTGAGCAATTCTCATTAAGAACCACTTCATTCACTTCTTCCATCTTCCTTCTAATGGTTAGAAGCTCCTTGAGGAATTTGGCGTATTTCGACATTTGTGCAACTGCTTCGATGAATGGTATATTAATTTGAAGAGCCTTTATGTGGTCTAGAAACTTCTGGTAGTCTTCTTCATTCTTTTCTTGCTTAGCTCAGGCTGGATATAGCAATGCAGGCTGACACGGCTTCGCAAGAGGCTGATTTTTCTGATTAGGCATCGGACTCGTCGAGTCCATATTCTGGACTCGGCGAGTAGGGTCTGGGTTCAGCTGATTTTGATTTTGGCTCTATTTTTCTGCATCCTCCTTTTGTAACTTCTTGGGATCTTCATTCTGAATAGGAGCTAGAGGAGTAATTATCTTCCCATTTCTAGTTGTCACAATATTTATATGTGCGCCTCGTGGGGTGTTTTCGGTTTTACTAGGAAGTTCTCCCGATGATCTTTGATTAATTTGTTGGGCAAGTTGCCCTAGCTGTGTCTCAGTTTTGTGGATAGATGCTTGTTGATTCCTAAGTATTGTTCTTGTCTCTTGTATTGTAGCATCATGATCATTGTGTCTTTTTCTGAAGCAGCTACAAATTTAGTAAGCATTTCCTCCAAGTTTGGTTTTCTTTCTTGCGTCGGCTCCTCTTTTTGGTAAAAACCTCTTCCTTTTTGTCTACACTTCTCCTCTTTAGCCTTCTTGTACTCATCATAAGGAATCCAATCCTTCTTGGGTTTTCGCCAATCATCATCATATTTGTCACCACTTGAATAGCACACTTGCACCTTCTTATTCCCGTTCTCGTCCAAGTCACAATCTTTAGTAAGATGAGGTCCATTGTAATTTTCACAACCCACCCAAATAGCATGTATTGTTTGATCCATTTTATCCATCCTCCTATCCATGTTTTTCAACATAGCCATAACCGCTGACAAATCTAATGAAGTTGCATAAGCTGATCCCCTCGTCACATCATTCCTTGGATTGTGGTATTCTCTAGAATGCTTAGAGAATTCTTCAATTAGTTTCTTTATCACTGGGGGTGCTTTCTTTGTGAGTGGACCTTGCGAGTCAAGTAATTTCCTTGTTGTAACATTCACTCCATCATAGAAAATGGAGACTTCTTGTTGACTATTAAGATCATGATGTGGGCAATTCCTTAATAAACTTTTGGATGTCTCCCAAGCTTCATAAAGTGATTCTCCAGCTTGTTTTTCAAAGTTGGATATGGCTTTTTTTAACTTAGATATCTCTGAGAGTGGGCAAAATTGATCAATAAACTCTTCTTTCGTCTTGGCCCATGTAGTGATGGATCTGGGGGGAAGTGACTTGAGCCAATCCTTTGCAGCACCCTTCAATGTAAGGGGAAGCATACGAAGCAGCTGAGTTTCGCGAGGCACGTTTGGAACATTAAAATAATCAGCTACATCATTGACTTCATCCAAGTGTTTGTAAGCATCTTCGTGGTCTTTTCCATAGAAGGGGATCTCTTTGAGTTGAGCAAGTATGTGACCCTTAAGCTCAAAATTGGCAGTTGCGGGAATTGCGGGTTGCACAAGTCCCTGGTCGGTATCATCTCGTATCCTCTTCTTCCATTCACCCATGGGGACTTCATAGATGTTTGCCATGATGTTGTCCAAGTCTCCTTCTTGATCGCTTTCCTCTTTGTATTTGGTTTCTTAGTCGTATTCAAATTCGGCTTCTTTTGGATTGTCTTCAATATCTTCTAACTTACTTTCTTCGCTCTTTCTACTGCTGGTCTCTCCTGGTTTTGTTGTTCTTCTTCCCAAAAACCGTTTTCAAGCTAGTCAAAGGTGACTTCTTAGGTGTATTCGAGCTTTCAACGTCCTTGCCTTTGTTTTTCCTCAATGCGGATTCTGGGTCTTCAAAAGGGGGAACCAGGGGTGTGTTGGATCCTCTGGTCATGAAAATCCTGCAACAAAAACAAGAAATACGCGTAAAAAGAACAAAAACGAAACAGAACGAAAATAAAAACAAAACCGCCAATCAGCGGTGGACTCGCCGAGTAGGGTCGACTGCACTTGGCGAGTTCACTTTGTAATACTCTAAAATAGATAAAATTAAATAAAAACGACTAAAAACTAATAATTACTAAAACTTAACCTAATTACTAAATTACTAAAAAAATAACTTTGTGTAAGATAAACTCACACAAAGGATCGATAAAACTAGGAATTAGAATTAATTTTTGAACCGCTCCCCGGCAACGGCGCCAAAAACTTGATGTGTGTAAAATGCACTGGTTTTATTCCTACTCTAAAAATATAAATTTAGCACACAAGGGCAGTCAACTTGTATTTAGTGGTATAGTTGAATAAGTAGGGTGTCGAACTCTGGGAACGGAAATTAAACTAATAACTAATTTTAACTAAAAAAGTAATAAAAGTAAAGGGGTTTCTTCTAGTTTTACAAGACTAGAAACTTAAACACACCACCTAACACGTAATTAACTAATCAACTAAGCAAGTAAAAATTCACCAAATTTAATAAAAGGGTTTCTGTTTAGGTCCAACCAATTCACTCCTATGGTTAATTTTATGATAAAGTAATAGATTAATTGCTATTGGTTACCGACTATAGTGATTAGATTCGCATTCGCTATTACCAAGCCTTAGAAAATTAATCAATTCATGCAGTGATCAAGTGTTTAAACTAATTAATTCCCTTGTTCAATTATTCGGATTAAATAAGACTTGTAAATGGTTAATCAAATTTGTAATTCAACTAACCTCTTATTTGTTGGTTTCCCAAACAAGCTCACACATTAATTTACACATTCTATAATTAATCCTAGTTTCATATTCACTAATCCTAGGCATATAATAAAGTGTTCACATAAATCATATGAGGTTAACAATTAAGAGATGTCCATGCAACCTAATTGTCTTCCTATTAACAGAAAACAGTTATGGTTAATGCATAACGATCTTTAACAAGCCTAATTTAATAAAATCATCAATTGTCATTCAATCAAAGTATAAATCAAACCATAGGAGTAAATTGGTCTTTCCTAAACAGAAACTACGAAAATTCAGCTCATGATTACAGTATAGGAGAAGCTAAAAACAAAATTAGTTGATCTAAACATGGTTCACTTTTAAGAATAAGTGGAAAATTTAACCTAATAAGCCTTGAGTCTTCTAAAGATCAAAGATTAGGGTTCTTCAGTTCTCCAAGGTTTTCCTCAGTCGCAAGTTATTCTCCAGAGAAGCCAAAAAACTCTTGAATTCGGAATTAGATCTCCTATTTATAATTTTCTCAAAACAGGGGCAACTCGGTGAGTAGGTATCTAACTCGCTGAGTTCCTTTGAGAAATACGTCTACGGCAAGGATTCTGGACATTACTTCGCGAACATTCATTAGAACTCGCCGAGTAGATTTTGGACACGCCGAGTAGCTCTAAGTTTGTTCTTCTTTCTTCATTCTTCAGCTTCTAATTGCTTCTCCTTCTTTCTTTTTGCTTCCAAGCATGTCTTTTGGACTGAAAATATAATTTAGACATTATTAAATACCTTTTGTCCATATTATGCAAATAATTAGCTAATAATTGATAAAAATCTATGCTAAACATATGGCTAAATATGCACATATCAAAGTCCATAACTATATTTGGAATGGGCTAGGCTTGCATGGAAAGTCCATGGATACTCTATGGAGCTTTAACTCATGGATCTCATGAAAATGAAAAGACATGGGTATTAGGGTTTACATGGATGTAACCTTAATCCACCACACTATATAAAGGAGGCTTTAGTTCTTGAAATCACACTAGTTGTGGTGAGTATACTAAGAGGGCCGATTTCAAGAAGGTTGTGACTATTCTCTCAAGTTTCCAAGTTTGTGGTGATTTGTGACTTCCATTTGAGGCATCCACACAATTGGTGCAAGGCTCTCAAACTCTAAGCAATCAACTACAACTACAAGGTAAGTAATTCTACTAGCTTTATTTGATTCAAGTACCCCATGCCATGCTAGTTAGGATAATAACCTTGGAAAAAATAATTATTTGCATGTATCTTAGTCAAACATACATCCAAGGTTTCTAGGGTTGCATGTACACCATAGGAGTGTTAGAATGCTCAAAACCCATCATGTTCTTAGACCTTCTGGATGCAAATTCAATCAGTGACTTACAGTTTGAGTTTTCTTCTTTATACTCCTGAGTTGATCTTAAACTGTTTCATTTTGAAGACATTTCTTTTCTTTCTTGTAGTTTTTCATTAGTAGGTATTGTTTGGGAAGTGATATCAAGAAAGTGATAACGACCAGTCTGAAACCTGTGTAAGGGACTGGATCTAAATTGTCTAGAATCTGTGTTCAATGTGCTGGTATGCACGAAGGATTTGACACTGTGGATTTAGATAGGATTGTTTGGACTGACCATACAACACTTGGGTAGATTGAGCAGTGAGATAAACATGGGAACCTACGGGATACACTAAATTAATACGCATCTAAAATTGTGGCTTAACTTTTCCTTGATGTACGGACTTATGTCCTTAATTCTGGTTTTGATAGGGAGACTGAGGGGTTCTGATAAAGTAGGTCTGTAGGAAATTATTTTCTTGCTTTCCATCTGTCAGTCATATGTTGCTTCCTCTGCGTGATTGGAAGAGATCCCACCTGGATTGCAACATATGCAACTCTAATTCTACATACCTCCTTATCTATGAAATTCTTTCTATCTGTTAGCCATATGTTGTTGCCTCTACATGATCGGAAGATCCGACCTGGGACACAACATATGTAACATTCTACCTCTCAATCCCTCTATCTCTGTTAGTCATATGTTGTCCCCTCTATGTGATTGAAAGAGATGCGACCTGGGACACAACATATGCATCTATCTCTAAATATGACTTCCTACTCAATAATTGTTTACTCACCTAAAAGTAAGGAGTTCTTGATAACCAGGGTATTTCGGGAAGTGGGGAGCACGTTCTAGTGCAACTAAAATTGAACCATTTAGAAGTTGTCTGTAGATGTCGTTTCTTAATTTAAGTAGACAACAATACCCGTGGTCGTCGTCAGCTAAATGGTATATTTGGAAAAGTTTGTCAATATTCTCCGTGTTTAAGTGGACCACAATCCCGACCTTTGATCCCAATTATTTTTTTATTAAATTTGTTCATAGTTTTCCTCTATGCACAAATTTAGGGGGAGAATTAAAAAAATTAAAAATCCAAATAAAAATCAGAAAAATTAAAAATCCAAAAATATGTTTGTTTCTGTTTTTTTCTTTTGAAAATTTGAAAAATCCAAAAATATTTTTGTTTCTGATTTATTTTTCAGAAAAATATGAAAAATCCAAAAAAAAAAAAAAAATTATGTACTAAGTTTTGTTTTAGTTTTGTTTTGTCTTGAAAAGTGAATTCAGATATAGATGAGTCTCATGGAGACTATATTGAGACTTTCTGAGCCAAGGCCTCATCCCTGATCATCGAAGAATTCTCATTCAAAGGAGCAAGAAATGAAGATTATTCTTTCAACATTCAATCCTTCAACCCCAGAAGCAAGGCGAAGTTGTAAGCAAGGTGAAGCTGCATTTGAAGATTATATGACAGATTGCATTGAAGCCTCCTCAATCAGTCGGGTGCTATCTATGAACCTGCTGAAGTGATCCAGAAGATTAGTTCTCTCTGATATTGTCTCTAATGATTCTCAAGCTGAAAGCACCAATTTTCAAGAATCTCTTCAAGAAGCCTCCTCACCCAATGTGCATTGAGAGTCAAATTTTCAAGAAAAGGCCAAACGATCAAGATAAAGTCATTTATTTAAGATTTATCAAGTTCATCTTGAATCTGTGAAGAAATCGAAGATAAACGCTAAAGCCAAGCTCCCAATAAAAAATGACAAGAAAAGGCAGCTACATTTTTAGGGGAGTTTGTTGGGTCAATTAGAAAAGAAAGCGATAAACCAAGGGGGAGATTGTTGGGTCTAAAATATTGGTTTTTACGTTGCTTTTCTAAGCAATTGGTTTTTCTATAATGTAATATACATTTGCCGCTGTGTTCACGGCCAGGTGAATGTTCACGACCGTAAACCTGTTCACGGTCGTGAACCTATCTACGACCTATGTTCCCCATATACATATAAATAGATGTTAGGTGGGTGAGGAGTGGTTGATGAATAGATGATAGTTCACGGCCAAGAGAGAGAGAAAGGAGCATAAGTGAGTCTAAGTGTGTGAATCTTGTGTAAGGAACTTCATTCTAATCAAATCATACAAGATTCATATTCTTCTTCTTTTTCATCTACTTCTTCTCTTCTATTTTGATTTGGCATCATCTGTTTGATTGGGATTTCACACCATCAAACGGATCTGATTGATACACAAGCATTGGAATTACACCATTGTAATCTGTTCCCACTTCCACTAGGGTATTTCTGGTTGTTGTAATAATCCTGAGGGCTTTTGGTACTCTTATTTGACTTTAGCACAAGTCAAGCATTTGCTCATGTAAGTGGCGATCTCTAATTTCATGTTTAGCCACCAATATTGCTTCTTCAAGTCTAGATACATCTTGTCAGATCCTGGATGAACGAAATATCTTGACTTATGAGCCTCGTCCATGACAAAGCTTCTGATGTCACCAAATTTTTTCGTCCAAATTCGGTCCATGAAACATCGTGTTCCGTCATCCCAAAACTTGAATTGTTTATCCATCCCTCGCAGGCAATAATTATTAATGTTTATTGCTTTTAAATCCTCTAGTTGAGCCTCTCGGATCTGAGTGGCCAGGTTCGACTGGATTTTAATTGTTAGTGCCTTGACCCTGCGAGGCTTTATTTGTTCTTTCCTCCTCAAGGCATCTGATACAATCTTTTCCTTGCCAGGATGATAACAAATTTCACATTCATAGTCATTCAACAACTCAATCCATCTTCGTTGTCTCATGTTGAGTTCCTCCTGATTGAAAATGTGTTGAAGACGCTTGTGATCTGTGTAAATGGTACACTTTGTACCATAGAGATAGTGTCACCAAATCTTCAAGGCAAAAACTACTGCTCCCAGTTCTAAATCGTGGGTAGTATAGTTGTTCTCATGTACTTTGAGTTGACAAGAACCGTATGCGATAACTTTGTGTCTTTGCATCAATACACAACCCAACCCTTGGTTTGATGCGTTGCAGTATACGACAAAATCATCTGTCCCATGTGGGAGGGATAGGATTGGTGCACTACACAACATTTTCTTCAATGTCTGGAACACAAATTCTTGTTTTTCTCCCCAATCAAACCTCATGTCTTTTTGTGTTAATGTTGTGAGTGGCTTGGCTATTTTGGAGAAGTTTTCTATGAATCTCCTGTTGGATTAGTGTCTAAGTCCATAACTATTTTGGTATGTACTTGACCCGATGGTGCATGGTCCTTTTGGGTTGCCTTCACCAAAGCAACTTGATAGGATGAATTATGGAGAGAAAGGATTAAATATGATTTATTAATATATTATGAGAATAATATATTAAAGGAGAAATCATATTGTTTAATTAATATTAGTCAAGAATTAATTGGCAATTAGTTTTGTGACTAAAAGAGATTAATTAAACTTAAGGGACTGGAATTGTAATTATAAGATAATTGCAATTTGGGCCATGGATTGCTTTTTATTATAAGGTGGACGAATTCTATGGGGGAAGCCCATATGAAATCGTCCAAGGCCTTAAGGAAAGGGCTCCATGGGTTGCTTAGGGCTTAAGCATCCAAATTAGGGTTTCCTTGTTAGATAACCCTAATTGCCTCCTATATAAAGTGATCCCTTATGACCAAAAACGTGGCTAAGACTTCTTCTAGGGTTTCACAAGTTTTAGGGCAGCCTCCATCCTCTCTCCTCTTCATCCTCTTGCTTATGGTGTTTGTGAACCATTAGAGGAGTGACAATTGTGACTCTAAGCTTTCTAAAGTCAATACAAGGAGATTTGGGATTGTTATTGCTACATAACAACCAAGGTAACATCTTAAATCTATTTTCATGTTAATATGATTACTTGAATGCTAGATTTAGGGTTTATAGTCTTGGATAACTTGCATGTACAATAGAGAAACCTAGATCCAAGCATTAGGGTTTGTATGAGCACATATGATGTCTTATGACAAAAACCCATCAGTGGTATCAGAGCCTAGATTGGTTTCTATTGTATTGATGCTTTGTATGTTGAAAAAATTCAATTTTGTGCTTCTGGGGTCAGAACTCGTCGATTTTTTAGATGAACTCGCCGAGTTCATGATGAACTCGACGAGTCCATGCCTGACTCGACGAGTCGGCTGGTCAGAGTGAGGGAAAACCAGGATTTCTTGCTGTTTTTGCTTGAGGATACTTGCCTTATCATATTAGATCAATATAAATCCGATTTTTTAATATATATGACTATATTCTTGATCTAATTGAAGATATTTATCAATTAATAAAATATTTGTTTCCTTATGTGATAATTGATTAATTATTTTGATTAAATGAATAAATTGTTTTGCAAGAAATCATTAAATAAATCAAATATGGATAATTATGTGATTAATTGTTAATTTAGATTATTTGTTATTTGATCCTTGTGTTATGAAATGTTTCATATTTTCCCCTTTAGGTTTTATAGTTTAAATTTGAACCCAAAAGTTTTGTTGTTTTGAAATTTAAATAGTTGAAACTCTATTGTTTTGAAAAAGGTTTCAAAACTTGCCCTCAAGTTTTGGAATTTAAAAATTGATTAAAAGTTTAATTAGGAATGTTAAATTCTAAAACCCTAGTAATGTTTTGAAAAGTTCAAATCACTCCCTTATGGTTTTATTAATTAATTAAAGTGTATAATTAAAAGAGGTTTAATAAATCCATAAAAGTTTAGGTTAACAATTTAATTGAATTAAAAGTCTAATTGTTAAATTAAACCACCTAGTATTTTAAAAGTGTAAAATACACCCTATATATATATATATATATATATATATATATATATATATATATATATATATATAACATTAAAAGTAAGGGGTGTTTAAGGAAATTGCCTATAAAATGGCGATTGAATGGGTATCCACTCTTACCCACCGCACTCTTGAATAGTGGAGGGTCGTTAGTCGAACGGGTAGGATAGGACGAAACCTTCCATTATAAGTATAATGAATTATTAAAGTAACTAAATGTTTTCATAAAATTCCCAATCTTAGTTACTTAGGCAAAAGTGAATTGATGCAATTCCATGAAATTACACTTTGTGCCCTTGCAAAGACGTTAGTGGAGCGTGTGTGGTTTACCGGCACAGTAATTGGTTCTAAGAAAAGGTAGTAAAGGGTGAATCAATGTTTGTCATAGTTCGGTGGAGCGTGTGTGGTTTACCGGCACAACGAATAGGTGACTGTAACATGTGAGGGCACCATGTAAGTTTGCATGGTTATTCACACCCGCTTTGTGATCCTCCGCATCCCAGTCACAAACAAGAGGGGCATATCGAGATTTAAACATGCCATTGAAATGTTCAATGAATCTCATAGGATCTAGGAGTTTTCATAGATTTAAAACCTAAATTTCTTTTTCGTTTTTCATGGTGGAAATTAGTGAATCGTCATTCACTTACCTTCAAATGTTCTGCAATTTGGGTTACGGCATCCCTCTCCCAAGTTGTAGAATATTGTGTTGGGTCCTAGCCTTAGTATCTCATTTGGGTGATTTACTAAGGACTCAATCAATCAACTAACTTGAATTCGTTTTCTCCCGTTTTGTAGATGTCAAAGTTCGACAACTATGGTCTTCCTAAATCCCGTGGAACAAGCTTTCCGCATGAAGATGATATTCCACGATTCGATCGAGGAACAAGAAATCATGCTTCACTTCCTCTACCTCCTCCAATTATTCTCCCTAACCCACAAGTTCAAAGGCTTGAAAAGTTCAAGATCACTCAAGCCCTTTTGGCAAGTAAACATAAAGAAGGAAAGTCGGTGTGTGCACACGTCCTAGGGATGAAGTCACACATTGATAGGTTAAGAATGTCGGGATCCGTTGTCTGTGAGGAAATGGCTGTTGATTGGGTTCTTCGGTCGCTTCCTAACTCATATAGTGAGTTCATAAGAGAGTACTATATGATGAACCGCGACATGACCCTTATAGATCTCACCTATATGCTTATTGCTGCTGAATCAGCAATGGTTTGGCACAATAGAAAAGCAAAGTTGATTGGTGAATCTGCCTTCGAGACCTCTATGGATATAGACAATGGCAACAAAAGACATGCTATGATCGAAAAGTTTGATCATAAGAGAAAGGAAATGTCTGAAGTAGTTCCATGTCATGTTCCAAAAGAGTCAATTTGCTTTTATTGCCAAGAGAATGGGCATTGGAGACGAAGCTGCCCCATTTACCTAAGAGATCTAAGAGATGGGAGAGTCGAAACGTATGGCTCTAATATAGGTAAAATCCATTAACTAACTCTTTTAAGCTTCTATTCTAGATTCTTAATACATAATGTTATAAGATTACAATTGATGTTTTGTAGGATCGAAGAAAAGGAAGGAAGCTTAAGGGAAGAAGTGAGCAGAATCTAACCGTGAAAGAATGGATTTCGATCGCATTTCTAGAAGATTAGATTCTCTAGCTACTACTTAGAGTTAGAATTAGATTGCTAAGAAAGATGTATTAGCATAGTTTTTCAATGAATTGCATTGTAAGGACAAATTTTTCCGCAATAAAATAAATTTTGATTTTAAATTTTATTTATTTATCCTTGTAATGGCGTGTATGAAAAATTGATGTTAAAACGTTTCTATTATTAACAATAATGGATTTGGTTCTTATTATATTATTTATGGAAAGTCGAGAGTTTACCAAATAGGGAGTGTTTCTCATCGCCCAAGTTTCAATTGGACAGAAACTTGGAATCATGCAACTTGGTTGCACGATGAATGAGAAATTTCATATTTGGAAATTAGACTAATTCATTGACAAAGTGTCAAGTGAAGGGCTAGGAGATCGAGCACACAAAGTTGCGTGTTGATCAAGTTCACCATAAGAGTAACAAGATATTTGTCATGGTTTACTAAAAGTTTAGTAAATATGATTACACTTATAAGATTGAGTGTAATTCGGAATTGATTAAAAAGGTTTAAATCAATAGTAGAACGAATAAGAAGAATCAAGTAGGCAGAAAGATAAAAGTTTCTCCATTCTAAGAAGAAAGGATAGTACCTTTTATGCTTTATGATAGGTCTTAATGATTAAGAACCACATCTCAATTGATCCTCTAAGTGAGCCTTAGTACAATTGTTTGTCCAAGAAGAGGAATCAATAATTGTAGAAATGGTTAAATCAAGAAGTCAATCATACTTAGTTCCAATAACAAGTCTTAAAGTTAAGATTGTGACAATGAGTGAAAAGTATTAAAGGTTTATAACATTCATCAAATGTGGAAAGTTGTGATGTCTTGGATAAGACAAAGACCAACTAGGACCGATTTATGAAGTGTTTTGATAAAACTACACTAACTCTTGAATATTTGTTTGTCAAGAAATGTTTATTGACAAAAGAATCTTATATGTCAAGGAGTCAGTGGGAGTCTTAATGGTCTTGAAAGGTTTCAAGAACAAATCAAATAAACCTTATCGATCATCACTAGCACACGATTTAAGGTTTACAACCTATCGTGTTGACATTATTTTGTTTCTGTGCTATTCCAATTGAGTTAATTATGCATGTGAGTTCTATGAGTTCTCATTTTGAACGCATAAAAGGTAAGGCACCTTAATCAATGAAAGGTACATTGATAGGAAAGGGTGAGCTACTTAACTACTTGGAAGACGTGGTGGGAAGCTGTGCTACCAAAAGGCAATAAATCGAGATTAAGAAAGTTCGGTCCATATTAGTTTGAATTTGTCGTAAATGATGGTTTTAACAAATTCACATGGATAAGAACACATACACCGTTTAAATCTAAGTGTCATAAGATTTCCTCCTTCATGAAAATGATTGTGAGGAAATACTTTCACTAAGAAAGATTTTAAGAAGATAGTGATGGTAAAATTGCATTCTCGAATTCGATTATGGTTACGGTATCCCTTTCCATAATTTGAATTGTGAGGTTTGGCAATTAGTCTTAATTGTTTAGACACGCATATGAACTATCTAAGGCAAAGGTGTATAAGTTCAAGAAGCCTTGATAAAAGATTATCAAAGCATTAAGTATTAGAAACATGGACTTAAGAAATTCAATAGGTATTGTTTTTCTGAAAGTTAAGATGTTTATGAATACATGTCGAAGCTAGTGGGAGCATAAGTGTTATGTTTTATAATAATCATCATGATAGTGGGAGCATAAATGTTATGATTGTATGATTATTAAGGCACGTATTGCAAATTGGCAATATTAATTATAGAAAACAAGAGTTATACCTTGCAAAGTCGTAAGGGTTGTAAAGTTGTTTTGCTATAATTAAGGGAGAGAATATTATGCTTCATTTCAAATCTAAAGGCTTAGGTTGAGAAATGTTAATAAATTCAGTCAAAGGTACATAGTGTGTTCTTAAAATTTCGATTATGATTACGGAATTCCTCTTCACAATTAGAATTTTTGAGAACATAGCTAATAAAACATTATGGCAGAAGATTGATGAAGTATCAAATCTTTATGTAAGACATTTTGCATCATGACCCATACGCTTCGGGTATTGGATCGATTGTAAATGCTATAATATTTTACCATTCTAAAATTTTCCAAATGTCTAGCGCATTTATTGGGAAAAAGGACTAGAATCGGTTTTGACTAAAATAATTAAACAACTATCAAAGGACAATCCAAAGTTTGACGTGAATTGGTCGCTTGTGAGTAGTTGGAAGTATAGTATTGGAAAATATGGAAATGTTTCCGTATTGGATGGACCATATCGACATTATTATGAATAGATAAGATTCTATTAAGAATGAGTTGTCATATGGAAAATATGGAAACGTGTCCATATTGGGAATTGAATATTGAAAATCTATGTGTAGATTAGAAACTTTTATGCAAAAGGATGTTCAAAGGAATGTTCTTTCAGTGAGAGACATCATATCTAAGAAATTGTATTGTAACAATCTCCGATGGAGAACTTCGTAATATCATTGGCAATAGTCTTTGTGACTTTGGTGCAGTGATATTACGAAAGGATCATTGCATAAAATGTTAGAATCTAGCATATTCTATACGTGGCAAGAATTTGATATTCTTTCACTTATGGAAAAGGATTTGGAGTTGTGAAATGAGTATGATTGGAAATGTGTTCAATGTGATCTATTTCACAAAGTAAGAACCATAGGTAAATATTGTGTGCATGCTAGGATCATGGGACAAGTGTAATAATTCAAGTAAGAAGTTGATTAACCGAAACGACAAATAATGAGTAATCGATATGGTGATAAATAAAGGTGTTTTATTTATACTCAAAGGTTTGAGGCCATATGGGATTAGTATTATTCTTGTGTTTCACATTTGCATGTTTTGACTTCCAGAATAATTGAATTTATTAAGAATAATCGAATTATTCGAACGGTCCACAATCGTTCATATGTTGGAAGTAGATATGAATGAAGACTGTCGTGAATTGGTGTGTGGACTGTCTAAAAGAGTATTAGACATAAGCAAATGTTTGCTGCAACGTTCATGAGTGCTTATGAATATGATTTGAGCATTGGATTAAACCCACGCTCACTTGGATCACTCCATGAATTGCATCACGAGTGATTGGTGAGACGATAACATCTTATATTCTTGAAACCAAGATGTGTGAGTTGTATCTTGCAAATCGGTTGCACATTGATAATATGTAAACGCACTAGTAACTTGGTGTTATAAAACATATTGTTGTGTGTGATTCGGTGCGTGAGTGCAAGCGAGCATTGTATCAAAGTTTATCCGTTCCTTTTATCCAAAGTAGGATAAAAGCGATATCTTTGGGCCCCTCGATGATTTTGTGATGACAAACGTAAATGCTCAGCCGAGCTAGGGCTAATTTGAATTGTTCAATTAGTCAGTCGTCATAAATCAGGAATCGAGATATAGTACAAAGAGAATGATTTGAAATCATGTCTCATATGATATCTAGAATGGAGGAATATATGATCCCTTATCTAAGGACACGCGTATCTGATAGGATCATAGTTGACAGCGGCTTTGGAAAGCTACGATTGCAGATCAGGATCTGAAGTCATACGCATAATAGTTATTAGACTTATCCAAGTGGGAGACTGTTGGATTAGTGTCTAAGTCCATAACTATTTTGGTATGTACTTGACCCGATGGTGCATGGTCCTTTTGGGTTGCCTTCACCAAAGCACCTTGATAGGATGAATTATGGAGAGAAAGGATTAAATATGATTTATTAATATATTATGAGAATAATATATTAAAGGAGAAATCATATTGTTTAATTAATATTAGTCAAGAATTAATTGGTAATTAGTTTTATGACTAAAAGAGATTAATTAAACTTAAGGGACTGGAATTGTAATTATAAGATAATTGCAATTTGGGCCATGGATTGCTTTTTATTATAAGGTGTCCGAATTCTATGGGGGAAGCCCATATGAAATCGTCCAGGCCTTAAGGAAAGGGATCCATGGGTTGCTTAGGGCTTAAGCATCCAAATTAGGGTTTCCTTGTTAGATAACCCTAATTGCCTCCTATATAAAGAGATCCCTTATGACCAAAAACGTGGCTAAGACTTCTCCTAGGGTTTCACACGTTTTAGGGCAACCTCCATCCTCTCTCCTCTTCATCCTCTTGCTTATGGAGTTTGTGAGCCATTAAAGGAGTGACAATTGTGACTCTAAGCTTTCTAAAGTCAATACAAGTTGATTTGGGATTGTTATTGCTACATAACAATCAAGGTAACATCTTAAATCTATTCTCATGTTAATATGATTACTTGAATGCTAGTTTTAGGATTTATAGTCTTGGATAACTTGCATGTACAATAGAGAAACCTAGATCCAAGCATTAGGGTTTGTATGAGCACATAGGATGTCTTATGACCAAAACCCATCATCTCCGATAGTAGCCTGCAAGCCCTAGGAATTAGCGAACCACTGTTGGCGTCTTAGGTGTTCCCCATTTCTTGATTACCTCTATCTTGGTAGGATAGACATGAATTCCTTTGTTGCTGACCACATGCCCTAGAAAGTTTACTTCTATAATCCAAAATGCACATTTAGAGAATTTGGCGTACAACTTTTCCTTTCATAGCAGTTCCAGGATTAGTTATAGGTGTTGCTCATGTTCTTCCATGGTTTGTGAGTATATCAATATATCATCGATGAATACAATCACAAATTTGTCCAAGTAGGGTTTGCAGACACGGTTCATGAGATCCATGAAAATTGTTGGGGCATTGGTCAATCTAAATGGCATAACCAGGAATTCATAGTGACCGTAGCGAGTTCTGAATGTCGTCTTTGGAATGTCTTCAGCTAGGACTCGAAGTTGATGGTATCCTGACCTTAAATCAATCTTCGAGAAGTAATTGGACCCTTGCAGTTGATCAAATAGATCATCGACTATTGGGAGCGGATATCGGTTCTTTATGGTCAGCTTATTTAGCTCTCGATAATCGATGCACATCCGGAAGGATCCATCCTTCTTCTTAACAAATAAAATTGGTGCTCCCCAGGGTGAGAAGCTTTGTTTGATAAAACCCTTGTCAAGAAGTTCTTGTATTTGGCTAGAGAGTTCTTGCATTTCAGACGGTGCCAACCTATAAGGAGATTTTGCCACCGGTGTTGCTCCTGAGACCAAGTCGATTTGGAATTCGAATTGTCGAACTGGTGGCAATTCGGGTAGATCTTCAGGGAATGCATCAGGATAATTACATAATTGAGGTATATCTTTCATCTCTTTCCTTTTGCTCTTTTTATCCACAATGTGGGCTAAGAAAGTGCAGTAATTCTTGAGAAGGTACTTATGTGCTTTCATACATGAGATGATTATGAGGTTTTGACCGGACTTATCCCCATAAATAATCAGGGATTCTCTGTTGGGTAAAGGGATTCGTATTGCTTTTTCATAACACAAAATTTTAGCATGATGAGGGGATAACCAATCCATTCCAATTATTGTGTCGAAGCTTCCAATAATCATTGACATAAGGTTAACATGAAAGGCGTGATTGTTTAAAGTTAATATGCAATTTTCTAGTATTTCTTGGGTACTACCGGATTCACCATTAGCCATTTCTACCACATAAGTTTCATTTAGTTTAATAGATTTATGATTCAGTAGTTGTCTAAACTTAGGGGTAATAAAGCTTCTTTCAGCACCCAAATCAAATAGTACAGTTGCATATAAGTTGTTAACAAGGAACGTACCAGTCACCACTGTTGGATCCTGGATGGCGTCCCTTGCTCCAATCATGAATGACCTACCTCTAGCATTCCCTTGTTGATTATTAATCTTTGGGCAGTACTTTTTGAAGTGCCCAACCCCTCCACATAGAAAACAGGCTCGGGTTGCAGCAGTGAAAGTTCCTGTGTTTGCTGCGGGTATTGTTACCGGTGTTGGGATTCTGCAACACTAGGCGGTGTGGCCCTTCTTCTTACATTTGTCACAAAACTTGCAGTTACCGATATGATGATAATTTCACTTATCACGTTTTGGGTATTTTCCAACATATTGTTTTTGATGGGTGAATGTCGTTGTTGTTTTGGTTGCAGATGATTTCACTGTCTCCTGCTTCTTCTCAGCAGATTGCCTCAGATTTCCCTTGTACCCTCTACCAAACTTGCGATTATTGTTTTCTGGCTTTGGAAGGTTAGCCTTCTGAACCATATTACGTTGGCGTATCTCTTGGTTAGTCAAGTTAAATGCTAACTGTTTGGCACTGTCGTACGTAGCCAGTCATGAAGCGGTAACCAAACCTTGAATGGGTTGAACCAAACCCCATATGTATCTTTCTACCTTTTTATATTCTGGTGTCACGAAACTGGGGCAGAGAGTAGCAAGATTGTTGAATCGGTTAGTGTAGGTTGCAATGTCTACATCCTTCATGGTAAGGTTCCACAACTCTTGCTCTAATTTTTACATTTCGTCTCTTAGGAAATATTCGTTAATCAACAATTTGTTCAGTCCACTGCATTATGTGGCATTGGCATTGCTAATGCCTAGTGTTTTAGCATGACCATTACACCATGTTAAGGCTGCATCAGAAAATGTACATGCAGCAAATCTTATATGACAATTTTCATGAAAAAAGCTTATTTCAAACACTAACTTCATCTTCTCGATCCACCTAGTTAGTCCGACGACTCCTTCATTTCCGAAAAAATACTTCGGCTTGCAGTTCATGAAGTCTTTGCAATTACAGGCTCTGTGGCCTCCTTCATTGCTGAAATTAGAGTTACTTCCACCTCCGTTTCCATTTTCATCATCGTTTCTGAATCCAGTGTTCCTCTTGGTTTCGTAGTTAGCTACAGCGTCCGCGACGCGTTGAGAAACTAATGCTTCAATAGCCGCTGAGTCCATTATTGGCGTAGGATCTGGGGTAGGTGTTGGTTCACTAGGATTGCATCTGGTAACTCGTCTCTGAGGCATGCTTTAGTTTTATTATAGATATTTTAAAGAAAGTTTTAGTCATTTGAATCTTTTTCCTAATTCATACATATGTGTATAATAATGACTATTTCATTCGCAAGAGTTAATGTAAATTTGGAAAAATCCTTTATAGATTAATATATTGTAATTTACAATACTCTATTCATAAAATTTTGTAGGCAATAATTGGATAAGTTTGTTTGATCGTATAAGTTTATCGAATGTCATCATAAGTATTTCCAGTATCTTTACTGATTCCTAAGTTGTTTATGATCAAAAGTCAACTTACAACATTTAACATAGACATTGCTTTAGTAATAATACTTGCTTCATATATAAAC
Source organism: Lactuca serriola (assembly GCF_051521515.1). Classification (NCBI taxonomy): domain Eukaryota; kingdom Viridiplantae; phylum Streptophyta; class Magnoliopsida; order Asterales; family Asteraceae; genus Lactuca; species Lactuca serriola. The sequence continues at coordinate 337,039,597 of NC_136415.1, read as the reverse complement.
ATTTCTTTGTACATATACATTGGTTTTTCCCAAAATTTGGTTACAAGAACCACAAAATTTTGTGTGGTTAGGGGTGGAAAAGTTTGGTATACTATCATACAAAAGATGATACCCAAAAGTAGGTAGCTAGGTTTCTATAAACCAACTTTTCCCCCGTACCCCTTACCCAAAAATATCCCAGGGCACAACCCACCTAGGTGAGTCTTTCATAAACCTAGAAAAGTACCTAGGAAAGTAACTAGGTGGGTGAGTTATTGTTGTACAGATTCGGCCCTAATCTCAGCCGCATAAGCTCTGGACTCAGATGTCATCACCCTATGCTCCATAACATGTGACATAAGTTCCATTCCTGTAATTTGAGCTTCCTCTGTTAGTAGATGTACCTGGATAGAACCCAGATGATCGAAAATAAGTTGTATGGCTTCCTTATCTAGACTTCAATCCTCTTCTAAGCTTTGAATTTTATCATGATGACCCGTGGAGTTCCCCTTTATAATCCCTATTTCAGTAGTGATGATGCGAATTTGATGAACCAGGCGTGATATGCGAGAATCTAAGATGGGTATAGCAGGATCGAAAGATGCCTCATGGGGAGGGGTGGGTTGTCGAGCTCGTAATGACTCTCGGACCTCGAACTGGGATGGTATTTCATCCTCTACTCTCCATTCTCGTAGATGTGTTACCCAAGATGGAGTTGCAGCTACGCTTTTTTGGGCTACTGGAGATGCTTGTGGTGGAGTGCTTCACTTCTGTTTACGAATAGGTATGGATTTTCGTGGAGTGTATGCCATAGAAGGACCATTAAAAGTATGTTGGTATATCTGGAAGGTTGTTAGGGGTGGGGGGGCTTGTTGCTCAATAGCTAGTTTAGGCTCCTTGGTTGTCTCTTTTTCTTCCTCAGGCTCCTCATCCTCCCACTCAGAGTAATCAACTTCTCTTTCTGCGGGGTCTATCTCCTCATCAACCGACTCAGTCACCACATCAACAAACTTAGTCTCCTCCTCAACAGGCTCAGTCTCTATATCTACAGGCTCATTAGAACCACTAACTTGTTCTGTGGGATCGTCCTCCTCATAGGGTTCGTCGTCTGAGATCAAAGGAGATAATGGTACTGAAAGCTCAAGAAGAGGAGAATCCTCAGGCTCATGCGAGTGAGGAACCACCTGATCCTCCTCTGCCCATTGTATAGTCGTCCAATTTACCGAGTCTGCCATGATCCTGCATAAACATGATAGATGTTTATGAGTAATAGCATGATGATCTATATACAAATAATCTTCAATTATAAGTATATAATAGATATTACTGGTATTTCTAGTGAAGTCCTACATAATGTATGACTCAGAAATATTTCTCCAATTCAAATAATTCTCAAGAATTTAGATTGCCAGCTAGAGTATCAAAGTATAGTCATGCGTCGGTCAGACCATAATAAAACTTAGGTGTGCAAGCTAAGTCTAGTTATGGTTTGGTCGCTATACTGTACCAACTTAGATAATGTACTTGGCTTAAACTCTTGAGTTTATGTTCCTATTATTTTTTAATACCTCAAGACTATCAACTAAGGATAAGTCAATCAAGAAAAGTCAGAGAGTGGGATCATTTTAGCATATAACTTTTCTGATATCGAACAACCCACAACGACAAATCCATCTTAGACATTTGCCCCATATGTAGTTTAGAGTAGTGTAATTAGTACATTAATTATTATGTTTAAGGGATACATTTAATCAGAGTAGTGAGTCTAAAGCTATAATCGTAATTTCCTAAGAAAATACTTGTCACACCCCCGAACCAGACGGCGGAAACGTCCGGGGGCTGTCGTGACTTCATTGAATACCATAACATTGAATATATATGAAACATAACATCATTCGTCACCATGCATCAATATAGTACAACTGATAAAGTTTACACTGAGTACATTGTTTTAGCATTACATTCCCAAAAAAATAAATTGTTCGGTTCATAGATAAGCAAACTGCAAGCCATCACTGAGTACATTTTTCCTTCGATTTACTTGTTACCTGAGAATACAAGTACTTTGAAAAACGTCAACATATGAAATGTTGGTGAGTTCATAAGCGGTATTTGAAAAACAACGTTTTGTATTGCTTTGAAAAACTACCAGAAAATCCGATATTTTCTGAAAAGAGTTTATGAAAAAGTTTGTGAAGATCCATAAGTATGCTTGTTTGTTTCTATAGTTGTAAAAATTGTTCATTAAACTTGTATACATTTCGAAACCGTATGTATTGAAAAACTCTAGGAAAACCCGATATTTTCCTAACACTTTGAATTCCATGTAGTTGTTGTACCATCGTGGCATGTGAAGTCATTGATTCCAGGCGACGTCGGATTATTGCGCATGGTGAATTGCTATAAACACGCGTTACGCAAACGACCAGTTTACAACTATACTAATGATCCCGTAGGCGTCGTCCGTACTATTCACGTAATCCAACCGCCCTGACTTCATGTAGTCCCACATCCGAAGAGAAAGAGGGCACGAAGACCTCGATAACTCCGTTAGTCGGTTGGGGATAAAAAGAGTGCGAAGGGCCCTTGACCCGACTCGCATTAGAATAACCGACTTTACTAGCAGTACCAAAGGACCCTTGGGGACCAATAGTATAAAAGCCATTGAAAGTCCTTTTACGCTGTGTTGGATCATGTAAGACCCAACAACTCGTAAGGTTGAAGTCTTCGGGCCTAAAGATCAGGTCATTGGGCTAGCTAGGCCCAACAAACAAGATTTTACACTTTGGGGCCCAAAGATGGTGCGTCGACGTCTGTGCACTCTCACGTGTGTATTGAATTCCCAAATGTTACTTGAGTGAATCGAGTTATCGTCGTGTTAGTAGTTTCGGGTTGTTATTGATTCGAGACCGAATCAATTCGTTTAACAACGATTTTTGGTATTGTTGTGTATTGTATTTCGTCGGTAGTCGCGGTGCCAATATTTGATCACGATGGGTGTATTGAATTAGCCTTGAAATTTTTCTGTTTTCAGCCCCTCTTTAATTTGTAAATTTACTTTTTCAACCCTTGAAATAAATAAATTTCCGGTTTAGTCCTTAAACCATTTTTCTTGGCAATTTAACACCAAAACTTATTGAAATTGATATTTTTCAGCATATTTTTAGTTGAAAACAGTTTTAGTCCCTAAAAATACAGTTTTCTCGGTTGTAACCCCTCTTTTTCGCAGTTTTTACAATTTTGGCCCAAATTGGAAAATTTTTGCAACTTTGGTCCTTTTTAGTTTTGAAAAGCATTTTAAACCTTAGAAAAGGACTTGGAACACTAGTAGTCCACTGTTTTACAGAAAAACACAGTTTTGGCCCTTCAAAACAGAAAATTTCGCATATTGGTCCCTATTGGGCCAAAAATGTCATTTTTAGCCCATTAAGCTTGAAATTTATATTTTTAATCCTCCAAAAGAATGTATTTCCAGAAAACAATTATTGAAACTGTTTTGACTCATCTCACCCATCAGAATTCGTAATATGTCATTTTGGGCCCTTTAACTTTATATTTTTAACATTTTGTGTCCAAAAATTGAGTTTTTAGCCCAAAGAAGATGTTACTAAGCCACTTAGCTATTTTTCTTGAAATACTTTGTATGTAGAAATATAATTGATGCTAGTATCATTTAACATAAAAGTATATCTCGATTTTTAGGGGCTTATGACTAGATCCAACATCATAATCACACAAAAACACACATATAAGCATAGAAATCATACAAGGCATACAAAATACATATAGATCTACACTTTCACTTGTATTCCCCCCCATAAAACTTATAAAACAGAAAAATAGGGAGTATGAAGCTCACCTTTGGATGTGGTTTCGGTTTTGGAGGAGAAATGGAAAGGAAATGGGATGATTTTCGGCCTAAGCAACCTTTTCTTGATGATCTCGAGTTTGAGAGGTTCTAAGACACAAGATTATAATTTCATATGAGTTAAGAAGAGATTTTTGGATATAAGAAGAAGTCTAAAGTGTGGATCCAAGTTTCAACTTACCTAGATGATGATTTTTGGGAAGAATTCTCCTTGCAATGCTCTTGAATCTGCGAAATTTAGGAGAGGAATGGAGAGAGTTCCTTGAGAGAAAAGATGAGTGAAATGTTTGTGTGTGTGTTTGGGATTCGGCCGAGAGGGAGAGAGGGAGAAGTAGAGAGTGACTTTGACAAGATAGATGCTTGGAAGTATGAGTTGCATGTATGGAGACCCAACAAATAAAAGTGAGGTGGCAATCCAAGGTCAACTCTTCCTTTTCCTTGGGCTTGGGCCGAGAATGGAGAGGGAAGAAAGGATTTTTGGGCTTTTTTCCCCTAAGCCCAATATTAGAGTTAGTTTGGGTGATCATTGGCCTTATAAAATAAAATTGTGATTTTTATGCTTTATTAAGCTAGATTAGGTTAATCATGGATCAAAGCTTTTAATTCATTTCATTCTAGGCCCAAAATGGCCCAAAATGTTGAAATAAATGATTGTGGGTCCAATTAGAGCCCATATAAGGGTTCTAAGCCCATGATAGTCAAATTGGAAGCTTATCGGTCCATTGAGTCCAATAAGGAAGTCCTAGTCCAAAATGGACCTAACAAGAACTTCTAAGATTTCCAATTGCTTGATGACTAGTTGTAGTATTTGTATGATGTATTTGATTGAAGTTTTTGATGTCATAATAATAGGTATCACACATGCTCTTAAGTTTTTGATTCAACATTTTACTTAAGTATTGTGATTACAAGACACAAAATTTATAGTTGTGACAATACTAGTTCGCTATAGACAATAGCTCTGATATCAATCTGTCACACCTCGGCCGACGACGGAAAAGCGGAGCTTGTGCGAAGTCATCATGGTTCACAGTTATTGATTACATTGAACAGTATAACACAAATGTTATTTTTTTATTACAAAATATATTACATATCGTACTAGGTTTTTAGAATACAAGAACCTAAAAATTATAAGTAGTGCTAAATCTGATAAGTACAATATAGATAAAAAGTGCTCCGACGATCCCATGAAGATTTTCCTAAAAGATTGTTACGACCGACTATTATTTTCCTGAGAATATATGTGATTTAAAAATGTCAACATAAAGCTGGTGTGTTCACATGTTTGTATATTTGTATTAATGTACTTTTTACTCCAAAGAATATTTTTATTGTATATAAGGGTTTTCAAACTTATATTTATATGTTTACTTTATTTCCAAAAGTAATTGTTCTATCGTATATAAGTATTTTTAAACTTATATCGGCTTTTAGGCGTGATTATCAATGTTACATGAGTTCTCATAATCAAGCTACAGACGAGTTGTTGCCCCTCACGACGCTTCATCGAACGTCATAGTGTTAGGCAGTTATCACCCGTGACTTGACCGTCGATGGTTGTAGCTGGCAACCACATGTGGGTGTCAATCCGTATAGATCTATACATAACACTCACGCTCACTTAAGATTTAACGATTATAGGTAGGGGACTTTACTAAGTATTACACTTAGATGATGAATGTGTCTCATATAAACCCTTGAATGGGTAGCGCTAAAAGTTGTAGTCTTGTAACTTTACATGTTTATGTTTATCGGTTTATGTTATATAATTATAAAAATATTTTTATAAATATATCATTAAATAATTTTGTAAAACTTAAATATACAGAGTAACATCAATACATAATAATTTATTCACAGATTAACGGCAATGCATGATAAAATTTTATATTATGTGGATATAGTAACGACAATGCATAATATAATTTTATATTATGTGAGTAGAGTAACGACATTGCATAATATAATTTTATATTATGTGGGTATAGTAAAGACAATGCATAATATAATTTTATATTTTGTGGGCAGAGTAACGACAGCGCATAATATAATTTTATATTATGTAGGCATAGTAACGAAAATGCATAATATAATTTTATATTATGTGGGCGAAATAACGACAATGTTTACTAAATTTTATATATGTAAACGACTGTTTTAAAGATAAATTATTATAAAAACTATGTAACTAAATTATATAAGCAATATAAACAATTTACGATTTATATAAACAAATAATATAAAACATGTATCTTCCCCGAAAAATAATAAAAAATTTAACATGGGGCCATGAAAATAACCCTTGAAAATTACTCATTGATCTTTTACTATTTGAAATTGTGGTTTTGCAAACTATTATAAATATTTTCTCAAAGTTTTCTTTAAAATTGTATCCTTTAAAATATGTAAGATGTGTTTCTATTTGTACTCAAGTTTAGAATATTAATTGTCCAGTAACTGCTTAGTCATTTACTACAAATGACCACGTAGCACTTTAAAAATGTAAACGTATTATTTACTTGGCATCAATTTTAACCTCTAGTTTCTTATCCATATACCTTGATACTTTCTTACTTATCCAAGATTCTAAAATATCTTCTCTATTTATCATTTAAGTATACCTATATCTATGTGTATTAATAATATTTAAATCACTACGTGCTTCATATATTGATGCATTTCGTCCTATAATATAATATATGTGATACACATATTATTGTTTAAGGTTAACAAAATTTCCATAATAATAACTAGTGTAGAGACCCGTGCGTTGCACGGGTCAGATGGTTGGTTGGTCTGATAATTTGAAGTTTTATCAAAAGACTGCGATATGAAATAGGCAATACAATCTTTCATGTTTGTATGTTCTAAAAGAATGAAAAGTACACTGCTAAATTTGGTTATGACAATGCAATATATTCGGCTTCTCCAGGTTATTGTTTTGTTTCTCCCAATTTGTGGGCCTGATGCCGGACAGGGCCCGATGTCGGAGTATTAAATTAATGATTTGACAATTATGGTTTTAGTATTAAATTAAAAACGAAATTTTTGGTCATGATTTTTGGGATGTTACACAGTTAGAACAAGTTAGTTGTTTTCTTATGTACAAAAAATAAGAAGTTGTCAATATGTGAACACGGATAAGAGGTAGTTACCCTCCTATGTCATTTTCTCTTTATGTTACCGGTTAAAACAAGTATTAGCTGGTAATATTGATGTAATTTAAACAGTTAAAATAAGTTAGTTACTTTATTATGTACAAAAAAGAAGAAATTGCCAATATGTGAACACGGATAAAAGGTAGTTACCCTTCTAAGTTATTTTCCATTTTTAATAGCTATTTTATATTTTGTAGTAATTAACAAAATAGTCATTATAAAATAAAATTACATATCATGAATTTTCTATTAAAAAATAAATATTATGATTAAACCATAAACTAAACTAAAATATTTTGAGAATTTTTTAAATAAAGTTCTATTATTTTAGGAAAATCAAATAATTAGTCATTTATATACATACTTATTTAGAAGTCCTTGGTGAACACGATTTGAATGTGATTGGCTAAATATTTTTTTTTCTATTTTCTTTGTTGGGTTTATGGTATGTAACATCCCAAAAATACAACCCAAAAATTTTAAGTAAATTACACGGATGGTCCCTGTGGTTATGTGTTACTTGCATGTTTGGTCCATAGAAAGATTTTTTAACTTAGACCATCCCCGAAACTTTAATTTGTTACCCGCTTAGTCCCTCTCTTAACTTATCCGTCTGTTTAGCTATTAGAAACCTCCATACGGGGGGCATTTTTGTCCTTTCTTTGCCACTACTTTAAAACCCACCCCTTCCTCGTTCTTATTTTCCTCAATTTCCATCGCGTGTTCATCGCCTGGAATCTGACATTAATTACTCCAGTATAATCGATTGAACTTATATCATCAATTGATTTCTATTCCTTGGAAAAAACCATCTATTGACAGCGGATTTTATGGTTCATCCTTCATCATCATGCTTTTCAGATTTCTGGTTCTTTACTTGTGTCGGTAATGATTATTTGAGGGTCCTATTTGATCTGAAAAACCTTTGTGGTGTTAATGTTTAGGATATGATTGTCATTTGAGTTACTGAGTTGATTTTCATTTTTTTTGGGTGAATTGATTGAGCATACATGGTTTGAAGTTGTTTTCGATGTTAAGGATATTGCAGGAACGTGAATAGTTCTCAGATTTTGTTGCTGAATCGATGGAAGATTTCAAGATTAGGGTGATGATCGAATTTGAGTTTCATAGGAAACGGTTTCGCTGAAGTCGATATGTCTGACATTTGATTGGCTTTCGTTTTATCCAAGTTTCGATTTATTGATTCTTTTGTTTCTTATCAATTTCTTAAGCAAAATCAAACGAATTCTGGTAAAAATTGGCGTGCGAATTATTGACTTTTGCAACCTATAATTATCCTTCGCTTTTTAACAGGATCGAAGCGCGATTTGGAATCTTAGTACCTCCCGTAATGAAGCCTTAAACTGTTGAGTGTTAGTAATCTCCATTTCCCATTCGTCCTAGGGTTTATGACAGATGTATTGACACCATTCGTTCTATCAACCCACACCGGAAAGAAATCAAGGCATTCCTATATTCCTGTTCTTGGAACTTGATGAAGTGGGGAATCATGTTTACTCCAATTAACAAGATCTTCGGGTCTCTGAAGTCATCCGATTGAGATATGGACTGCCGGCGTGCTTCACCCATTCTTTGTGATATGGATCGGATAAGTCCTTTGGGATGGCCAAAATCTGGACTTGGCGGTTTTCAGAGTTGATTCCTGTGTATAGCATAATAGGCTTGTTTCTGGGGAGGATGGTGGCGGAGCCATACCAGCAGCCATTGATGTCGAAGGGAAGAAGTGAGAAGAAGAAATTGAGAAAAAGAACGAAGGAGATGGGTTTTAGGGCTTGAAATGGTGAAATGACAAAAATACCCCCACTATGTGGGTTAGTAACCCCTAAACAAACGGAAACGTTAAGAGAGGGATTGGGTGGGTAACAAATTATAGTTTTAGGGATGGTCCGAGTTAAAAAAATCTTTCTAGGGACCAAGCGTGCAAGTGACCACAAACCATAGGGACCATCTGTGTAATTTTCTCAAAAAATTTTGTTTTAATGTTACTAAAAACCACAACATCAAATGTTATATAATAAAACCATGAACCGTATGTCCCAAAAAGCCGTAATAAATGTATCAAATCAAAACTGAAGTCAATATCATATCAAAATATCGGAATTAAACTCCCAGGATAAAACTGTAACTATGGTATGTGCCATGCCATCATCCCGAGCTCTTACCCTTGCTAGCGGAAGTACCTGAAACCAAAACTGAAACTGTAAGCACGAAGTTTAGTGAGCTCCCCCAAACTACTACATACCATGAAATAACATATAAAACACATACTAGTCCTTGCCCACTGCATCAGACGAATTCCGGAAACTGCATCGGACCGAAGTCCGAAACTAACCAGGGCCTTGCCCTCTGCATCGGACCGAAGTCCAGAAGCTACATCGGACCGGAGTTCGGAACTAACCAGGGCCTTGCCCTCTGCATCGGACTGAAGTCCAAACCATGCTCACTTCCAGTGGCTTCTTGAGGTCAGATATGATGCTCTACTTGATAGATCTATCCTTTCTAGTCCCAATAATCACGTAAAGTTCGAAGGTTGATGCCCATGCAAAGGCTCCAAGGTTCTATTTGAAGAAATGACCTCTAATATGGTATCCTAAGTTCATATTCACCATCAATCCACATAAAGCTCAAAGGAGTAAGGTCTCTGGACCTCTATGGATCCAGATCCAGACCATAATACGAAAAGGAACCATATACTCAATCAAAACCATCTACCAAAGGGTCTAGAAAACCCTAACTCTATAAACAATCACCAAAACAAAAGATGGATTGATATTATACCTCAAATAAGCACTCCTGAGCTCAGAATTCCTCCAAATAGTATCTCCTTTAGCCTTCTCTTGATCTTAATCACCTTCTTCTTGCTAAACCAATGATAGAAAGATCAAATATGGCCTCTCCTCCTCACAAACGATTTAGCTCACTTAGGGTTTCTCTCAAGGGACTGGTAGCCGCAATGGGAGGCTATGAGTGCCCTTAAATAGGCTCCAAACCCTGAGAATTATGGTTTCATTAAACAGCGCGGACTCGCCGAGTCCACTCATGGACTCGCCGAGTCCGGTCATTAATCCGGATGAGAATTCGTGACCCTACTCGGTGAGTCTAAGCACCAACTCGCCGAGTCCCTCTACAATTCCAAAATAAATGAATAGAAATAATATACATGGGAATCCGAATGTTACAATTCTCCCCCACTAGAATAAGACTTCATCCCCGAAGTCTCACTCTGCAAACAACTTTGGATGCTGCTCTCGCATCTCTCGCTCCGGCTCCTAAGTCAACTCTGACCCTTTCCGGTGCTGCCACTGGACCTGCACAAGAGGCACCTCCTTGTTCCTCAAAACCTTGATCTTCCGATCCCTAATCGCCACCGGTCTCTCAAAATAGTTCAAGCTTGCATCCACCTGAATATCCTCTAATGACACCACTGCCGACTCATCGGCTATACACTTTCTTAGCTGCGACACGTGGAAGGTGTCATGAATCTGACCCAACTCCACAGGTAGCTCCAACCGGTAGGCTACCCTTCCTACTCTCGCGATCACCCTGAAAGGACCAATATATCGGGGCCCCAGCTTGCCCCTCTTCCTGAATCGGATCACTCCTTTCCAAGGAGATACCTTCAGGTGCACGAAGTCGCCGACCTGAAATTCAAGCTCGGACCGGTGCCTGTCCGCATAACTCTTCTGGCGACTTTGAGCGGTCAACAAACTCTGTCTGACCTGCTGTATCTGCTATGTTGTCTAAATCACGATCTCTATACTACTCATCACACGTTGCCCTACCTCTCCCCAGCAAATGGGGGTCCGACACCTCCTCCTATACAACAGCTCAAAGGGTGGCATACCAATGCTCGAATGATGGCTGTTGCTGTAGGAAAACTCTGCCAAGGGCAAGTACGTGTCCCAACTCCCGCCAAAATCCAACACACATGCTCGGAGCATGTCCTCGAGCGTCTGAATCGTTCGCTCACTCTGCCTGTCAGTCTGTGGATGGTATGCGGTACTAAAATGCAGCCTCGTACCCAATTCCTCATGAAATTTCTTCCAGAATCTGGAAGTGAAACGCACATCTAGATCTGAGACAATCAAGATCGGCACCCCATGCCGCGATACCACCTCTCTCACATACATCTCTGCCAACCTCTCCGTGGAAGAGCTCTCACTGATAGCAAGGAAATGAGCGCTCTTCGTCAACCTGTCCACAATCACCCAAATTGCATCGACACCTCTCGCAGTCCTCGGCAACTTGGTGATGAAATCCATGGTAATTTGTTCCTATTTCTACTCAGGAATCTCTAACGGCTGCAGCTTACCATGTGGACGCTGGTGCTCGGCCTTAACCCTGCGACAGGTCAAGCATCTCTCTACAAACCATGCGACATCCCTCTTCATACAGGGCCACCAATACTCCCTCTTCAGGTCTAAATACATCTTAGTGGCCCCGGGATGGATCGAGAACCTCGATCGATGCGCCTCTTCCATCAAAATGGTACGCGTCCCGCCCATAAACGGTACCAATATCCGACCCTGAAATGTCATAAGCCCTCGGCTATCAGTAACAAACTCTGATACCAGCCCGACAACCCGCTCTCTCTTTTGGCTTTCTGGTCTCACGGCCTCAGCCTGGGCCCCACGAATGGTGTCCAACACCGGAGTCATCATTGTCAATCTCAAACAAACATCTCGCATCGGGGCGCCCTCTGCCCTACGACTCAGTGCATCGGCTACAACATTAGCCTTGCCTGGGTGGTACAGGATCTCACAATCGTAATCCTTCACCACATCCAACCATCTCCTTTGGCGCATATTCAGGTTGGGCTGATCCATTAGATACTTCAGGCTCTTGTGGTCCGTGTATATGGTACACCGAACCCCATACAGATAGTGACGCCAGATCTTGAGGGCGAACACCACTGCCCCCAACTCTAGATCGTGGGTGAGATACCTTATCTCATGAGGCTTTAACTGCATCGATGCATATGCTATCACATGACCCCTCTGCATAAGCACCGCTCCTAACCCCGATATCGACGCGTCACAATACACTACGAAGTCCTCCATCCCCTCCGGAAGGGCTAACACCGGGGCTTCGCATAGTCTCTGGCGAAGTGTCTCAAAGGAGGCATGCTACTCTGGACCCCATGAAAAAACAACACCCTTCCGGGTCAACTTGGTGAGTGGTCGGGTTGACCAATATCCCTTTCTGGTTAATGAGGTGCCCTAGGAACTGAACCTCTCGCAACCAGAAATCACACTTGGAGAATTTGGCATAAAGCCTCTCCGATCTCAGAACTCCAAGGATCTCTCTCAAATGTTCCTCATGCTGCTCTCTGGATCTTGAATAGACCAATATGTCGTTGATGAACACGATCACCGAGTGATCCAACATCGGCCTGCATACTCTGTTCATGAGATCCATGAACACTGTCGGTGCATTGGTGAGCCCGAAAGGCATCACCACGAACTCATAATGCCCGTAACGAGTCCTGAACACTGTCTTCTTGATGTCCTCATCTCGCACCCTCACCTGATGATATCCAGACCTCAAATCAATCTTGGAGAACCAAGATGCTCCCTGTAATTGATTGAACAAATCGTCGATCCTCGACAACGGGTAACGGTTCTTGACCGTCAGCTTGTTCAACTCCAAGTAATCAATGCACATCCGGTGTGAACCATCCTTTTTCTTGACAAAAATAATAGGTGCTCCCCACGGCGAGCTGCTCGCCCGAATAAACCCCTTCCCCAGCAGCTCCTGAAGCTGCAAGGATAACTCCTGCATCTCTGGAGGCGCAAGGCGATAAGGCGCCTTGGCGATAGGCATAGCCCCCATAACCAAATCGATGCTGAACTCAACCTGCCTCTCGGGAGGCACACCCGGTAACTCCTCCGGAAATACATCCGGGAACTCACGCACTATTGGAACCTCATCAACTGACCTTGGTCTCTCAGAATCAACCCTCGTATCCATTACATACGCTATAAATCCCTTACAGCCGTGTTGTAGATTCTGCCTCGCTCTAGCGTCTGAACAAAATGCTGACCTAGAATGTGTACCCTCGTCGTACACCATAAGAACTCCGCCACTAGGGTCTCGTATAGTCACCAACTGTCTCTCACAGTCGATGACCGCTCCAACTTTGCTCAACCAGTCCATGCCCACGATGACACAGACATCCCCCATCGCAATCGGAACTAAATCAATCGGGAACTCAACGCCGAAAATCTCGAGTACACATCCTCAGATCACTTCGGCGGCATATACCGTCCTCTCCTCAGCTATGGAATCTCTCAGAGGTCGACTCAACGTCTCTCGGCTAATACTGATGTGCTGACTAAAAGCGAAATATACAAAAGACCGACTCGCACCCAAGTCAAATAACACTAAGTCAGGTACAGAATTCACAAGAAAAGTACCTACGCATAACATAAAATAAACACAATATCTCGACATCAAAATAAATACAAGAAAGGATACATACCAGCCACGACATCGGGCGCCGCGCGGACCCCATCCGCAGTCAACTGAAAAGCTCTCCCTCGTTCCTTCGGTACCTCGGCCTTCATTGGCCGGCTCTCAGTAGCTCTGATAGCAGTAGGGGCAGATCCCTGAGGTGCTCGCTGGGCTATCCTTCGCAACTGTGGACACTCTGCCTTGCGGTATCCGGTCTGGTTGCAGTGAAAGCATACTACAAACCCCTTGGGGCAATCCTTGGCCATTTGACCCTCTTTGCCACACTTGTAGCAAGATCCCGCTCTGCACTCCCCATCATGGCTCTTGCCGCACTTGCCACAAGTGCGGCCCTTCTGACTCCCAGATCTCGAATCAGCCGGCTTGGCCCGCTTGCCTGCCGACTGAGACTGTGCCGGTCGCCGATCCCTCCCCTAAGACTCAGCCTCCTCCCTAGCCTGGGTCTCCAGCTCTATCTCCCTCTTCCGGGCATTTGTCTGAAGCTCAGCAAATGTCTGATACGTCGAGTTCGCCACGAACTCCCGTATATCCCTACTCAAAATGCTCAGATATCGGCTCATACGTGCCTGCTTAGAGGAGACGTGGTCTGGGCAGAACATCGCCCGCTCATGGAACATCCTCGTAATCACTATGACAGACTCAGTACCCTGCTTGAGGGTCAGAAAATCCTGGGCCAAACACTCCCTCTCCACCTGGGGAACGTACTCATCTCGGAACATAGCAGTGAACCTCTCCCATGTCACTACAACAAGCTCAGCAGGCGAAAAATTTGCCGTCACAAACTTCCACAAGTCCTTCACTCCCAAGCGAAGCTGGTTCAACGGGAACTGGACTCTCAAATGCTCTGGAGATGAGTAGGTGAAGAAACACCCCTCGATGTCTGAAGTACACCTCATCGCTGCAATCGCGTCCTGGGTCCCACCAAACTCTGGTGGTTTTGTGTTGTTGAACTCCCGGAACAGCAATGCATCACCACCCTGCGGTCTAGCCGCAACTACAGCTGCAGTGGCCGCAACAACAGCAGCATCAGAAAGAGCAACGTATCTCTCATCAAATGTCTCTATTAGGGTGGTCTTGATAGACCCGAACATCTCTGGAATCTCAGCGCGGATGGCAGCAGCCACCTCATCATGAATCATCTGGTGGAGCTCCTCGTCGCTCACACCCCCTCCACTAGTCCCTGGTCTGTGGCGCGTCCCCACCATGATGCCTCTCTGAAATATAACACAAGATATCAGAGACTCGCTCAGGCGTACACACACTCGATACACCAATCCTACTTGGTCTCTGGTACCCTAAGGATTCTTACTTGGGTTGCGCACTGACCCGGTGTGTGACAACCGTCAAATTCTGGTCAATTCAAAGTCAAATAAAGTCAACAAGTCAAACCGGTCAACTCAACTAACCCTTGTGTACTAGGGGTTACGTTATGTAATTACTAAACAACTCGCTATTCTAATGGGAGATCATAAATCGAAAAGTACGTACATCTAGATCTCCTTAACCTAAAACTATGGTAAGTGACGAACCAAACCGATAAAACCATGTTGCATACTCATCAGGAGTGTGTAAGATCCTTAAACAAGGCTTAACGGGTTTTACGGACCTTGCATTGCGAAGCCGAACACTCACATTTGTCACACACGATACCGCTCTCAATCGTTTTCACTCTATCTCTTCTTATCGAAAATCTCTCCGAAATATCTCTTTGTATGTGAAATCTCTCCAAGAATGTCAAATCTCTCCCAAATCTCTCCAAGAATGTGAAATCTCTCCCAAATATCTCTTTGTATGTGAAATCTCTCCAAGAATGTCAAATCTCTCCCAAATCTCTCCAAGAATGTGAAATCTCTCCCAAATATCTCTTTGTATGTGAAATCTCTCCAAGAATATCAAATCTCTCCCAAATCTCTCCAAGAATGTGAAATCTCTCCCAAATATCTCTTTGTATGTGAAATCTCTCTAAGAATGTCAAATCTCTCCCAAATCTCTCCAAGAATGTGAAATCTCCCCCGAATATCTCTTTGTATGAGAAGTCTCTCCAAGAATGTGAAATCTCTCCCAAATGTCTCTCAAAATTTTCCGTAACTTTTTGAGGTCGTTCGGGTCATTCCGACCCTTAACTGGGTCAAAAACGGCTTAAAGCGGGGTAAAAACGAGTAAAATAGGCTTGAGGACCCGAAACCCCTCTTAAGGACCCGAAACCCCTCTTAGGGCCGAAAGTCCTCTTAGAACCGAAGGTCCCTATAGGGACCGAACTTGCTAAGAACCGAAGCTGGAAGAGCCGAACCCGAGAGCCTTCTCAGAACCGAACCCGAAGGGTCCTCTCAGGACCGAACCTCGCGCACACACACCCGAATCCGAAGGTACTGTTCACTTCGGTCTCCTCGCTACTGACCCTTCGGACCGAGCCTAACCCTCGCTTGCTGATCTGCTCCGCTTCGCTTCTCGCCCAGCCTCAGGAGGACCGAACCTCGGCTAGGACTGAGAGGTCTCCCTGGGAAGCTTCTTTTCTCCCGGTTTTCGTCTAATTTTGCGTTTTAGGCCCGTTTTTAATTGTTTTAACACGGGATTTTTACCCAAAACTTTATTTTAACATATAAGACCCCTTTAATTAATGATTAATCATGTTTTTAAGGATAAAACCTTATCCAAGAAGAGTGGGTGAAGTACAAAGGTGGAGTGTTGACTTTCCTTTATTTTATGACACAAGCAACCCCATACCTACTCCATGACTAACCCACACTCCTCCCCACCATACCTTGTCATTTCCTTGTCCTTTTTACCTCATTCACAAGTCATTCCCACGTTTTGAGAGCTGGACATACATCCTCTCTCCTCATTTCTTTCACTTGCTCTCATTTCACCAAAAATGCAACACAACTTTTCTCTCAAACTTTTTTCTCTCTATTTCAAGACTCCAAGGCTGATTATCAAGCTTTATTCTTCTCTTGGTAAGTATAATTCATCCTCCTTGTGATTATTACACTTCATTCTACTCAAATCAATGATTTCTTACACAAACATCATCACATTCTTATTAGATCTTCGAATCTCCAAGTGATTCTCCCAAGTGTTCTTGAGTTGAACACATCTTTTCTCCATCATCCATTTACTGAAATCACTCAAGGTGAGTTCATACCCCTACCTTTTCATGTTTTCTCAAGTTCTTAGGGGGGGGGGGGGAATACACGTTAAAACACCAAGAACATAACTAAACTTTTCTAACAGCTTTCATCAGAAAAGTTCAACTCCATTCACGGACTGTTTTGGACAACTTAAACATTTTAGTTTTCAAAATTGTTTTAGGTTCAAGTAGTTCTACTTCTTAGCTTTAAAATGACTACTTGCACATCTCTACACGATTTTTCTACAATTTATGGTGATTTTTACAATACAGCCTGTCTTTTCAAACACAAATCCGGACCAGTCTGTGAATTTGAGCATTTTAATGATTTTTCTAGAATTTACGGATCTAGTTTTCAACTTCGTATGATTTTTCTATGATTTTTCAAAAACTGTGCAAAAAGGTTAAGAGTTAGTTAACAGCTTCTAACTTTCAAAACACTTTGTAACATGTTGAGCAAAGTGTTAAATCTTTGATGACTTCATATATTACATGTATTTCTTGTAGTGGTATAGTTATATAATAGGAATTACTTACTGAATTTATAAGAATCCTCCCTCATAATCATTAGTACAAAACAAAGCAAGTTAAACATAGCTATATTGTACTATACATTTTACTTACATAGAAAGGGTTCTTATACACCACAAATAAACATACTAAACTATAATGAGTATAGTTAGGTTGCATATACATTTCAAACATTTTGATAAACTATAATAGGTATAGTTTATGATCATTTACATTACAAAAGGTTTTCACACGAATGGGGTACATTCCAAAGTACCGGGTTTTCATATAAGGGGGTACATTCCAAAGTACCGGGTTTTCATATAAATGGGGTACATTCCAAAGTACCGGATTTTCATATAAGGAGGTACATTCCAAAGTACCGGGTTTTCATATAAGGGGGTACATTCCAACGTACCGGGTTTTCATATAAATGGGGTACATTCCAAAGTACCGGGTTTTCATACGAATGGGGTACATTCCAAAGTACCGGGTTTTTATATAAATGGGGTACATTCCAAAGTACCAGGTCTTCATATAAATGGGGTACATTCCAAAGTACCGGGTTTTCATATAAATGGGGTACATTCCAAAGTACCAGGTTCACATAAAATAGTTGTTATGATATTAAAACTATATTTCATCTAAAATTATTAGACTTCAACTATAATCGCTGAGCGTATATGCTTGAGTCATATAAGAATTTAGTCTTGATTGGCTTAGAATTGGTGGTGCCCGCCTCATCTCCTATTCCTCGTTGGGTTGTGGACCTAGGGCAGACCCACTATATTCAACGTTTTATCTAACTTAAATCTTATATAACTTATATACGCTGGACGATTATAGGGGAAATCTACGGGTCATTCTAGGGTTCATTAACACATCATATAGGAATATTCTGTTCACACTTAACTAAGAAAATATTGGATTTTCTGGAAATCAAACTCTATCGATTTTACAAGGAAAACGGTTTCTACTTCAAACAAAACTCTTATGAACTCACCAACTTAATTGTTGACACTTTTTCAAAACTACTTGTATTCTCAGGAAATCAGTGAAACAGGAAAACTTCAGCGCTTTGAGGATGGGACGTTAAACCGTCAACAATTTTTTTTTTCATCATAATGTAATTGATTTTGGAACATGTAAACATATACTTTGGTGTAACTTTTTGAATTATATTTATGATGGTTGTATTTACTTTGAGCACTATTATACACGTTGTTGTGATACTGTACATGATGTCCTCCACCCCCGGACATTTCCGCCATCCTTGGTTTGGGGGTGTGACATATTGGTATCAGAGCATTGTTTATAGTGAACTCAGTATATCGAACCACATAAGATATACAAACTATAAATGCATTGGTACTAAAGTCTCTGATTTAAAGTTTTCAAAACAACTATACTTTCAGAAATAAATAGTTTCTTATTAAAAGTATACATGCATGCTGTAACGCCCCGTTCCTAAGAGTACCAAATTGTGAGTCCCCGGGATTTAAGAGAAATGATATATTGGTCATCTTGTGGGAAAAGTGGAAAATGAGGGGCAAGTATGAAATTGGGAACTCGCCGAGTACGCCCAGCGTAAGGAGTATATGGACGCGGGTGCAAGGCTGAGTACGCCCAACGTACTCTCAGAGTTCTAAAACCCTAAATTTTGGGTCAGCCACTATATAAGGAATATGTTGGTTGATACCCTAGCCTCCTTATGCTCATCCTTAACCACAAAAACCCTAGAAACCCGTATCCCCTCCATTGTTAGGTGTGTTTGGCCTTGGAAAGCTCATTTTGGCAAAAGAAAAGCTAGAAGAAGAAAGGAGAAGTTGTCAAAGAAGGAAAGGATCGATTGGGGCTTGTAGATCTGAAGAGATATCATCCTTCGGAGCTTATTTGAGGTATAAAGCTTCTTGCTTGCCATTTATTTTGCATAGATCTAAAGTGTTGTAAAGTTTTAGCATCTTTCTTGTCCCAAAGTTTTCATCTTGATTCATGCCTTGTGTTGGCTGAGATTATCTGTCCTTTCAGACCTTTGGAGAGGTCTTGAGTGAGAAAAATGAGGTCCCAAGGGCTGTAGTTGTTCCATGTGTGAGATATATAGCTCTTAATGGATTAAGACCTTAGATTAAGAGCTTTTGGACGTCCCATGTGATAAAGGTTGAGACTTTATGAATCTTAGGCATGTTTGGCCTAGGGATCTGAAGTTTGGGCTTAAGAGCTTAAGCCATTAAGAAGTTATAAGGACTTTATGGGTAGCGAAGTTACGCCCCGCGTAACATGGTTGTACGCCCCGCGTAGCGGGTCAGGGCCCCGATCCTCAGCTGCGTTTTAGTGTGTACGCCCCGCGTACCAAAGAGGGTACGCCCAGCGTACTCCCCCTGATTGGACCTTAATATTGGGCCTTAGAGTTTGGGCCGTTTGTGGGTAGCTGGTTTATGGGCCAAGTCTGGAAATTATGGATAAAGTGTTTTGGGCCCAATTATTGTTATGGACCTTGGATCTAGGCCCATCTGGCGAGGTGGGCCCAATTTGGTAAATTGGGCCAATATTGGACTTTGTATAAGATTTGGACTTTGGCCTTGGCCCGATAATTGGATGTATGCTTGGCCTAATGTTTATTTTGTTGATGGCTAGTTCGGGATTTGCGGTGAGTTGGTGATTCGAGAATCTGCTCTTCAGTTCAGAGTTCGGCAGTGCGAGGTGAGTTATCCTCACTATATCGATAGGGTCTAAGGCACCAAGGTCGGCCCTTTATCGGATTGAGATCCGGGTATTTGTTGTTATGTTATTGCTTTGATATGTTTGCATCCTGGTAGATAGGATGGTATATGTTAGAGACCTGGTTAAGGTCGGTTCCCTGATATGTAGGGTGATGCTATGCTAGTGACCGGTTAGGTCGGTATCCTGGTTAGGATGATGATATGTTAAGTGATATGTTTGATCGGCTTGTTGACTATGAATGCTTATATGATTGTATGTTTATGTGCACATGGTTGTTTGGACTAGAGTTGGGTTGAGGCGGGTCCTGCTTTGTGCTGTAGGCCAAGATACCCAGGGCGGACCGGTTGTCCCGAAGGCCCAGCGAGCGGTCCGGATAGGCTGTAGGCCCCAAGAGGGCGGACCAGACGTGTCGAGGCTCGGAGAGTGGACCAGGCCGACTGAAGGCCCGGTGCGGGCGGATCAGTCATACTGTAGACTCAGAGAGTGGACCAGGTGGATTGAAGGCCCGGTGCGGGCGGACCAATCACACTGCAGACTCGATGTATATGGCTAGACTCGGAGGGTGGACCAGGTGGACTGTTGGCCGGTGCGGCGGACCAGTCTCACAGTAGACCCGAAGTGCATGGTTGTTCTGTGTTCTGATACGTTACGTATGCTATGTATGATATGGGCCGGAAGGCACTATGTTATGGGCCGGAAGGCATTATGATTTGGACCGGAAGGTCGTAGCCTGGAAGGGCGTATGTGTGGTTGGTATTTTGGGGATATCTCACTAAGCTTTCGGGATTAGAGTTGTGGTTTAATGTTTTTCAGGTTCTTCAGGAGACCGTGGCAAGGCGAAGGCATGGCCTATTGGATAAGGTGTCTAAGTCCATAACTATTTCTGGTCAGTACTTGACCCGACCCGGCATGGTCCATTTGGGTTGCATGGCACCATGCAATTGGATAGACTAAATGAGAGAAATAACACTTGGAGATTATTAATATATTATAAGTTCTAATATATTAATAATATTATTTGATTAGTTTGATCAAAGAATTAATTTAGAATTAATTAAGCGATCAAAAGATAACTAATTAAATATATGAGTTGATTATGTAAATCATTCATATCTTGTATAGTGGGCTAAGAGGCTCCATGTATTATCAAGTTGGGTTCCACCCATAGGATGCTCCATGGATGCTCCATGGGAGTTACAAACCCATGGGTCATGGAAATGAAGAGTCATGACACATTAGGGTTTATATGGTGTAACCCTAGATGTGTCAACACTATATAAGAATCCCATTCTCCACCAAAATTGGCTAACACATATGAAACAAGAGGGCTAGGCCGATTTCAAGAAGTGTGTATTCTCTCAAAAGTTTTTCCAAGAGCATTTGGTGTTGTGTGAAGCATTTGAGGCATCACACTTGGGGTGCTAGGCTCACAAGGTTTCAAGGAACATAAGCAACAACAAGGTAAGTTATTCTATCTTTCATTCAAGTTAAAAATTGTTCCCCATGTATGCTAGATAGGAATATAACCTTGGAATTCAAATTTGCATGATAATTAGACAAACATAGATCCAAGGTTATTAGGGTTGCATGTACACTTAGGAAGTGTTAGAATGCTCAAATCCCATCAGTGGTATCAGAGCCTAGGCTTGTTTGTTTGTTATTTGTGCTTAAAAGTTGAAAAAAGTCGAAAAACTTGCTGTCTGGCTGATGAACTCACCGAGTCCATGAGGAGACTCGCCGAGTTCACTTGTATCTTCAACATACTCGCCGAGTAGGTTCATGCACTCGGCGAGTAGGAGCCACAGAGTGCAGATTTTCGACTTTAGTTGCTGGAAATGGACTAGAAACATTACCCTAAACTGTTTTGGTACTTGAAAACTTGTTTTAGATGGTGTAATGTCTTTGCTAATCCATTTACAACAACTAGTTATCAAAATTACAAAGTTTTAAGTGTAATTTTGATTCTTGAAAGTGTTCATGTTCATGTTCTTGATCTTATGATGTTTAGATGTGATGGGTTTTAGCCATAAGAACTTTCCTATGTGCGCATGCAAAACCCTAATGCTTGGATCTAGGCTTTCTAATTAAACATGCTTTGAATCCAAGACTTCTAATAACTAATTAGGAATAAGAACAAACAATACTAAATCAGATCTAGAATCATACCTTTGAATCTCTTGTTTGACCTTGTTGTCTTGGAGCTCTAAAGTCACAATTGTCACTCCTCTAATGGCTTACAAACACCAAATAGCAAGGAGGATGATTTGAGAAAGAGGAGAGGGGAGGGAATTCGGCCAGGGGTTCTCTATTTTTGATCAAGTGTCGATTTCCCTTTGCCATAGAGTCTATTTATACTTGTAGACTCCTTAAGGGTTACAGCTTAAACCCTAATTGGATAATCTTCTCTTAAAGCAATCCAAATCCATTCCTTAGATAGACTTGGACGATTTTAAGCTATCCATAGCTTCTAGAATCCGTCCATCCCCTATCCAATATGCATTTACAGTCTAAAGTTTAACTATCAAACAATTGACAGTTTATACCCTCTTATTTAATTAATCTCTTTAAGTCACCAAATTAATTCTAATTAATTCTATGACTTATATTAATCAAATAACAATATTATTATTCTTTATATTATTCCCATAATATATCAGTAATATTTATTCTTTCTTAATAAATCATCCTATCAAGTTGCTATGGTGAAGGCAACCCAAAAGGACCATGCACAACCGGGTCAAATACTTGCCTAATATAGTTGCAGCCTTAGACACTATTCCAACAGTCTCCCACTTGGATAAGTCTAGTAACTATATGCACAAGTGCAATTCGATTTGCAATCGTAGCTCTCAAAGACGCTGTCAAACTCTGATCTAATCAATCTTGTCCTTTAGATAAGGGATCGTACAGTCCTCTGTTAGATATCATGCTGACAATCCTATGGAATGGTTAGTCAAGCATTTAGGTTTCTCGATCTCTGATTAGCCCGACACATAAGTCAAATCAAATCATCGAGCGGCCGAGATATCGCTTTCACCTTCTTGGGATAAAATTTACAGATAAACTTCGACTTATATGCATTTACTTATTCATTAATCAACTATACACAACAATGCGTTTTATGACACCGAGTTACTGATGCGTTTTCGCATTATCAATGTACAATCAATTAACAAATAACAAACCATATATCTAGGTTTTAAGACTATATGATATTATCGTCTTGCGATCACCCTTTTATATCATATTCCATAAGGTGATTCCAGCAAGCGCGGGTTTGTTCCAATGCTCAAAACTAGTTCATAAGCACTCATGAACGTTGCAGCAACCTTTTGCTATATCTAATACCAGTTAGACAATCTACACACCAATTCACGAAAATCTTCATTCATATCTACTTCCAACACATGAACGATTGTGGACAATTTGAACAATTCGATTATTCTTAATAAACTCAATTATTCTGGAAGTCAAAACATGCAAAGTGAAACAATAGCTAAATAATCAACATAAGACAGTAACATTACTCATAAATAAAACTCCTTTATTTAATCATCAAATGTTAATTACATTTATCTATTACACGTTTCTAATACTATCTAATCTATGCTAATATCATCCTTCAGCCCAATACTCCTAGCATGCTGCAAGTGCTTAACCCTACTTAGTCCCTTCGTAAGCGGATCTGTTGGGTTATCCTCCGATGATATCCTCTTCACTACGAGTTGTCCTTCTTCTAAACGATGTCTAATAAAGTGATATTTTCTGTTGATATGTCGTGATCTACCATGATCCCTCGGTTCCTTGGTCAAGGCAACCGCTCCTTCGTTATCACAGAAAATCTCCATGGGCTCCTTTATGGCAGGTACAACTCCAAGATCACCGATGAAGTTCTTCAGCCATATTGCCTCCTTCGACGCTTCGCTTGCTGCAATGTACTCTGATTCGCACGTTGAATCAGCTACGGTTGCTTGCTTGGAACTCTTCCATGTCACTGCTCCTCCATTCAGGGTAAAGACCCAGCCCGGCTGCGAACGGTAGTTGTCCCTTTCGGTCTGAAAGTTGACGTCACTATACCCTCACACCTTCAAGTCATCACTTCCTCCGAGGACTAAGAACCATTCCTTCATCCTCCGAAGGTACTTAAGGATATTCTTCACCGCAATCCAATGGGCTCAGCCAGGATTCCCTTGATATCTGCTAACCATGCTCAGAGTGAAGGCTACATCAGGGCGAGTACAAGTCATAGCGTACATGATTGAGCCAACTACGGAAGCGTATGGTACTCGGCTCATTTATGCTATTTCAGCTTCGATACTCGGACTTTGAGTCTTACTCAATTTGGCATTACTTTGTATCGGTAATTCTCCCTCCTTCGAGATTTCCATACTAAAACGTTTTAGTACCTTCTCTATGTAAGTGTTCTGACTAAGTCCGATTAGTCTCTTACTTCTTTCTCTTACTATCCTTATTCCCAAAATGTAAGAAGCCTCTCCGAGGTCCTTCATAGCGAAGCACTTCCCGAGCCAGGACTTAACCTCCTGCAGAGTCGGGATTTCGTTTCCTATGAGTAATATGTCATCGACATATAGAACGAGGAAGCTAACTATACTCCCACTGGCTTTGACATATACACATGATTCATCTTCGCTTCGTACAAATCCAAACTCTTTGACTTTCTCATCGAAGCAAAGATTCCATCTGCGATACGCTTGCTTAAGTCCATAAATTGACTTCTCAAGCTTACACACTCTATTTGGATGCTTCGGATCCACAAACCCCTCTGGCTGAGCCATGTAAACATCCTCAGCCAACTTTCCGTTAAGGAAAGCGGTCTTGACATCCATTTGCCAAATCTCATAATCATGAAATGCGACAATTGCTAGCATCACTCTAATAGATTTTATCTTCGCAACTGGTGAGAAGGTCTCATCATAGTCAACCCCGGGAGTTTGAATAAAGCCCTTCGCAACCAATCGCGCTTTATATGTGTGTACATTTCCATCCACGTCGGTCTTCTTCTTGAAGATCCATTTGCACCCAACGGTCTTACGTCCGGGCACATTATCAACCAAATTCCAAACTTGGTTATCATGCATGGACTGGATCTCGCTATCCATTGCCTCTTTCCATTTTTGCAGACTCCGGGCCTGCCATGGCTTCCTTATAGCTATTAGGTTCATCAAGGTTTATAGTGTACCGTCACTAATATACGTGTCCCCTTCGGTAGTAATATGAAAACCATAAAACTGGGGTAGAACTCTAGCTCTATCGGAATGTCTAAGAGGTAATGACTCGTCAATCGGTTCAACCGGAGTTTCCTCCTCGGGTTGAGTGCCAGTGGTAGAGGTTCCTTCATCTATCGACTCTTGAATCTCTTCAAGCTCGATTTGCCTCCCACTGTCTCCTTGGATTATGAGTTCTTGCTCTCGGAAAACTCCTCTCCCCGTAACGAAGACGACATTGTCCTTCGGTCTATAGGAGAGATATCCAAAGGATTTCTGCGGGTAGCCGATGAAAATACATCGCTCACTTCGAGGTTCGAGTTTGTCGTGAGTATCTCGTCTTATGAAAGCCTCACAACCCCAAACCTTGATATGTGCTAACAAGGGAGCTTTCCCTGTCCACATCTCGTGAGGTGTTTTGGCAACCTTCTTAGTAGGGACTCGGTTAAGGATATGGGTGGCAGTCTCTAAGGCATACCCCCAAAAAGAGATTGATAGTGAAGCACGACTCATCATAGAGCGAAGCATATCCAATAAGGTTCGATTACGCTTTTCTGCCACACCATTCAACTGCGGTGTCCTAGGAAGCGTCAATTGTGAAACTATTCCACACTCCTTGAGATAATCGTGGAATTCAAGACTTAGGTACTCTACTCCTCGATCGGATCGAAGCATCTTGATTTTCCTGCCCAATTGATTCTCCACTTCATTCTTGAACTCTTTGAACTTTTCAAAGGTTTCTGACTTTTGCTTGATTAAATAGATATACCCATACCTACTATAGTCATCGGTAAAAGTCACGTAGAAGCGGTTCCCATCCTTCGTGGTTGATCTAAACGGTCCACATACATCGGTATGTATTAGGTCCAATAGACCCTCACCCCTTTCACACCTCGTGAAGGGTGATTTAGTCATCTTTCCAAGCAAACAAGACTCGCACGTGTCATCTTCCCCAAGGTCGAATGACTCCAACACTCCATCCTTTTGGAGTTTAGTTATGCATTTCTTGTTGACATGTCCAAGACGACAATGCCACAAGGATGCTTTATCCATACTATTGGAAAAATCTATGTTCAAAACATCATTTCCTAAGTTATCAACAATCATAACAGTTTCATAAATTCCATTACATGGTATAGCTTCAAAGTAAAAGACACCATTTAGATAAGCCAAAATAGAACCATTCTCATTATTAAAAGAAAATCTAAAACCTTGTCTAAACAAACCATGAAATGAAATGATGTTTCTAGCCATTTCTGGTGAATAGCAACAATTGTTCAAATCTAAACATAAATTTATTCCTAAGCACTAAAGAATACACTCCAATCTTGGTCACAGGCGACGATCTTCTGTTCCCCATGATTAGATTGATCCTTCCTTGCTCCACATCCCTACTTCTTCTTAGTCCCTGCACATTAGAACAAATGTGATAACCACAACCGGTATCAAGAACCCAAGAAATAGCATGATTAGAATCGTTAGATTTGATAGTGTATATACCTGCGAAAGATGGCTTGATCTTTCCTTCCTTAATGGCTTGCAGGTACTCTGGGCAGCTTCTCTTCCAATGTCCTATCTTGTGGCAGTGGTGGCACTCTGCCTCCTTAGGGTTAGGGCAAGGCTTAGCGGGATCAACTTTGGTCCCACTAGAAGAGGCACCATCTCGTGCTTTAACCTTACGATAGTTCTTAGACGAAGCCTTCCTCTTCTTTCCCTTTCCTTGACCAATAGCCTAGACAGGAGCTGCGGGTGGATTGGGAGTTGGTGCAACATACTTGTCTTTGAAGTTGCTCTCAGTGACCCTCAAGAGACCTTGGAGTTTGCCTAGGGTGACCTCTTCTTTGTTCATGTGGTAGGTCATCCTAAATTGATTGTACATCGGAGGCAAAGAGTGAAGCACCATGTCGATCGCCAAGTCTTCCCCAAAGTCAACATTTAACTTACGAAGGCGGTCGACATACCTTTGCATCTTTTGCAGGTGCACGGTAAGAGACTCTCCATGACCCATCTTAGCGGAAATCATGTTAGTGAAAATCTCATAACGCTCTTGTCTCGCGTTTTGGTGGTATCTCTCCAATAAGTCTTGATGCATTTCGTACGGGTACATGTCCTCATAGGACTTTTGGAATTCGGAGTTCATGGTGGCTATGATGATGCAATGTACCTTCGTTGCATCCCGCTCATGAGTTTCAAAAGCGGTAATTTCGGCTGGAGTAGCGATTTCAGGGTTGATCTTCTCGAGCTTCTCATCGAGGAAATACTCCTTATCCTTATAGCGAGCAATGGTGCGAATCTATCTTATCCATTCGCTAAAGTTCGTTCCATCGAAGGTGACCTTTTGGCAAAGGCTCATCAACGTGAAAGAACTAGCAGCAGCGTTGTTTGCGTTCGACATCTACAATTAGAAAAAGGACAAAGATAGATTAGAATATGAATCCCTAATTATCACCCAATAAGAAAAATTAGGGCTAGGATCCAACAACAACATTTACATATTAGAAAAGGGATGCCGTAAGTGAATGACGATTCACTAATTCTCCACCATAAAACCTAACTATTAGTCCTAAATGTATTGAGAATTCCTAGGTTCGGATGAGATTCATTGAAAACTATTCAATGACATGTTTAAATCTCGATGTGCCCCTCTAGTTTGTGACTGGGATACCGAGGATCACAAAGCGGGTGTGAATTACCATGCAAATTCACATGGTGCCTTCATTGTAACGATCACCTATTCGATGTGCCGGTAAACCACACACGCTCCATCGAACTATGATAAACAATGAATCACCCTTTTCCAACTTTTCTTAGAACCAATTAGTGTGCCGGTAAACCACACACACTCCACTAACTTCTTAGCAGGGGTGCAAAGTGTAATTTCATGGGATTGCATCAATTCACTTTTCCTAAAGTAACTATGATTGGGAAATTTTAAAATATGTGTAGTTACTTTGTATTACTTATTATACTTTTAATGAGAGGATGAGGTTGCCCTATCCTACCCGTTCGGCTAACGATCCTCCACCGATCAAGCAAGCGGTGGGTGTGAGTGTACACCCATTAAGCGCCATTTTATAGGCCGCAACCTTATACCCACCTTATAGGTCGACTTCGTGAATGAGGCCTACTAACGGTAAGACTAACATTTTAGTTATACATATATACATATTATTCTTGTAATATTATATTAGTATAGGGTTGTATTTTAAACCTTTTAAAATCTAGGGTTTGAAATTTAAATTGTCTAAATTAAAACTTTTAATCACAAAACATAAATTTCAAAACATGAGGACAAGTTTTAAACATTTAAAACATGGAGGACCAAATAACAAATAATATCAATTAACAATTAATTGCATAATTATCCATATTTGATTTATTTAAGTATTTCTTGCAAGATAATTACCAATTTAATCAAAATAATTAATTATCACATAAGGAAATTGAATATTTAATTAGTTGATAAATATCTTTAATTAGATCAAGATTATAGTCATATATATCAGAAAATCGGATTAAGATTGATCTAATATGATAAAGGTAAGTTTCCATAAGATAAGTATGGAAAAATCCCGAATCTGGCCTTTCCTGACGCTTGAACTCGTTGAGTTCCCAACTGGACTCGTCGAGTTAGGCCAACTCGTCGAGTCCACCATGGGACTCGTCGAGTTTACGACTCAGAAACACAAAATTTGAATTTTGCACACAAGTTTCAAACAAACAAGCAACAATTTAATAGAAACCAATCTAGGCTCTGATACCACTGATGGGTTTTCGCCATAAGAACTTTCCTATGTGCGCATGCAAAACCCTAATGCTTGGATCTAGGCTTTCTAATTAAACATGCTTTGAATCCAAGAATTCTAATAACTAATTAGGAATAAGAACAATACTAAATCAGATCTAGAATCATACCTTTGAATCTCTTGTTTGACCTTGTTGTCTTGGAGCTCTAGAGTCACAATTGTCACTCCTCTAATGGCTTACAAACACCAAATAGCAAGGAGGATGATTTGAGAGAGAGGAGAGGGGAGGGAATTTAGCCAGGGGTTCTCTACTTTTGATCAAGTGTCGATTTCCCTTTCCCATAGGGTCTATTTATACTTGTAGACTCCTTAAGGGTTACAGCTTATACCCTAATTGGATAATCTTCTCTTAAAGCATTCCAAATCCATTCCTTAGATAGACTTGGACGATTTTAAGCTATCCATAGCTTCTAGAATCCGTCCATCCCCTATCCAATATGGATTTACAGTCTAAAGTTTAACTATCAAACAATTGACAGTTTATACCCTCTTATTTAATTAATCTATTTAAGTCACCAAATTAATTCTAATTAATTCTATGACTTATATTAATCAAATAACAATATTATTATTCTTTATATTATTCCCATAATATATCAATAATATTTATTCTCTCTTAATAAATCATCCTATCAAGTTGCTATGGTGAAGGCAACCCAAAAGGACCATGCACAACCGGGTCAAATACTTGCCTAATATAGTTGCAGCCTTAGACACTATTCCAACAAGATGATCATAGGAATTATTTGTAACCTATGTGGTAGTTTAATTCTTGACCATAACTTGCCCTCAAGTTATGGAAAACCAAAAGTCACTTGAATTAAAACCATTAAAAGAACACAAGAGTTAGAAAAATGAAGAGTCTTCATTTTTATTACTCTAATAAACTCATAAGTTACAAGAAATGAAAAGTTTTGAAAGTTTACAAAACTTGCCCTCAAGTTTTGGAATAAGTAAAGTCATGCTAAAACTTTATTTCCAAGACTTATAAAAGTTAAAATTCTACCCTTATACTTATAATATTATAAGTTAATAATATATATATATATATATATATATATATATATATATATATATATATATATGTATGTATAAGATTAAAGTCGTCTTACCTTTAGTACGCCTCATTCACGAAGCCGGTCTATAAGGTGGGTATAAGGTTGTTGCCTATAAAATGGCAACTTAATGGGTGTCCACTCTCACCCACCGCTTGCTTGATTGGTGGAGGGTCGTTAGCCGAACGGGTAGGACAAAGACTTATAAATTCTCATTAAAAGTATGATGAATATTATAAAGTAACTAAATGTTTTATTAAATTCCGAATCTTATTTACTTTAGGAAAAATGTGAATAAGGTGCTAATCCATGAAATTACACTTTACACTTTGTTTAAGTCGTTGGTGGAGCGTGTGTGGTTTACTGGCACACTAACTTGGACTTAACAAGGTAGGTAAAGGGTGACTTAAAATTTATTATAGTATCGGTGGAGCGTGTGTGGTTTACCAGCACATCGATTGAGTGATAAACTTTAAGGGTACCAACTGATTTGCATGGTTACTTCACACCTCGTTTTGTGATCCTCGGTATCCCAGTCACAAAACTTGGAGGGCACACTCGAGATTGAAACATGCATTTGAAAAGTTCATTGAATCTCAAAGAATCTAGGAATTTCTAAGAACCAATCAAAAACCTAATATTTAATATTTCGGTTTTCGTGGTGGAAATTAGTGAATCGTCATTCACCTACCTTTCAAATATGTTATAGCTTGGATTACGGCATACCTCTTCTAAGTTATAATATATTGTGATTGGATCCTAGCCTTAGTATTACATTTGGGTGTTTTATTAAGGACTCTCTAAATATCTAAACTAATCTTGTCCTTGTCCTTCAGATGTCTTCAAACAATGCTGCTTCTGGCTCTAATCCTAATGGCTCCTTTACCCTTATGAACTTGTGTGGGAAATTCACTTTTGATGAATCCAACTTCAATGAATGGATCAGAAACATCAGGATGATTACCCGCTACGAGGACAAAGAATATGTCCTTGACAAGGAGCTTAAGGAGATTGATGAGACCACTGCAACTCCCCAAGAGATCACTGACTTTCAGGCACATGAAAGGGATGCTACCAAAGTGGTATGCATCATGATGGCCACAATGACAGCGGAACTCCAAAAGTCCTATGAGGATTTCTACCCTTATGAAATGCACCAAGATCTCATGGAAAGATACCATCAAAGTGCACGACAAGAGAGGTATGAAATCATCTGCTCCATGATAACAACCATGATGAAGGACGGGGAATCCGTCATGAACCACATGCAGAAAATGCAAAGGTATGTGGATCGATTGCTGAAGCTTAATGTGAACTTCCCTGAGGAGCTTGCAATAGATATCATTTTGCACTCCTTACCATCGTGCTATGATCAATTCCGCATGACATATCTCATGAATAAGGAAGAGGTCACACTCAGCAAACTTCAGGGACTTCTCAAGACCGTAGAAACAGATCTTAAGGGGAAGTCAGTTGTTAACACTCCTACTCCAAACTCTACTCCAGTTTTGGGAATCGGGAAAAGTCGAGGGAAGAAGAGAAAGAGCTCTTCGAAGGGTACCAAGGCTCGGACCCTTGATGGCTCTTCTTCAAGTGGAACCAAGAAAGGTTTCGTTACTCCTTCTTCTGACCCAAAAGAGGCCGAATGCTTCTATTGCCATGAAAAATCACATTGGAACCGGAACTGCCCAAAATACCAGCAAGATGTGAAGGATGGGAAAGTTAAACCCAACCATGCAGGTATTTACACTATCATTTCTAATAACTTACCCCATTCTAAATCTTGGGTCCTTGATACCAGTTGTGGTATTCATATTTGTTGTGACTTGCAGGGACTAAGAAGAAGTGAGAATGTGGAGTAAGGAAGAATAAACCTAATCATGGGGAATAGGAAGGCTTTACCTGTCACCAAGATTGGAGTTTATACTTTATCGCTAAGTAGTGGGTTTAGTTTAGATTTGAATAAGTGTCGTTATTCGATAGAAATGGCAAGAAATATTATTTCCTTTCATGCATTGTATAAACAAGGTTTCACCTTTTCATCTGATAATGAAGTTGGTTCGATTAATGCTTTCTTTAATAATGTTCTTTATTTTAAAGCATTACCTTGTGATGGCGTGTATGAAACAATATCTGTGGTTGATAACTTAGGAAATAATGTATTGTGTATTGATTCTGCTAATAATAACTTGGATAAAGCATCATTATGACATTGTCGTCTTGGACATATAAGCAAGAAACGCATAGGCCAACTCAAAAAGGATGGAGTCTTGGAGTCATTTGACCTAAAGTCAGATGATAGTTGCGAATCATGCTTACTTGGAAAAATAACAAAGTCACCCTTCACAGGCTCGTGTGAGAGGGGAGAAGGTTTGTTGGACCTTGTACACATGGATGTGTGTGGACCATTCAAACATGCCACAAGGGATGCTAATCGTTATTATTTGACTTTTACTGATGATTACAGTAGATATGGATATGTCTACTTGATCAAGCATAAGTCAGAGACTTTCGAAAATTTTAAGGAATTTAAACAGGAAGTCAAGAATCAATTGGTCAGGAACATTAAGATGCTTCGATCCGATCGTGGTGGTGAGTATCTTAGTTCAGAGTTCCTTGACTATCTAAGGGAATGTGGGATAGTCTCACAATTGACACCTCCCAGGACACCACGGTTGAATGGTGTGGCTGAGAGGCGTAATCGAACCTTTTTGGATATGGTTTCTTCCATGATGAGTCGAGCTGCGCTACCAATCTCATTTTGGGGGTATGCCTTAGAGACTGCCGCCCATATCCTTAATCTAGTCCCTACAAAGAAAGTTGTCAAAACTCCTCACGAGATGTGGACTGGTAAAGTACCTAAACTAGACCACATCAAGATTTGGGTTTGCGAGGATTTCGTGAGACGCGAGACTCATGATAAGCTCGAACCTCGAAGCGAGAGGTGTATTTTCATCGACTACCCACAGCAATCCTTTGGTTACCTCTTCTACAGACGTAGTGAAAATGTGGTCTTTGTAGCTAGGAGGGCTTTCTTTAGAGAGAGAGAGTTTATAAGCCAAGGAGACAGTGGGAGGCTAGTTGATCTTGAAGAAATTCAAGAGTCAAGCGGTGAAGGAACTTCAAACCCTAGCACTCAACTTGAGGAGGAAACTCCTGTTGAGCCAATTGACAAGTTTGTACCTCTGAGGTGGTCCACAAGGGTTAGGAATGCTCCTGAGCATTACTATGGATTCCACATTACTGCAGAAGGTGATACACTTATCAGTGATGAGACACTGATAGGTCTGGATGAACCTAACAGTTACGCGGAAGCCATGGCAGGCCCTGAGTCAGCCAAGTGGAAAAAGGCAATGGACAGCGAAATACAGTCCATGTATGACAATCAAGTTTGGAACTTGGTTGAGAATGTACCAGGTCGAAAGACAGTAGGGTGCAAATGGATCTTCAAGAAGAAGACCGACATGGATGGTAAAGTACACACTTATAAGGCTCGACTGGTTGCAAAGGGCTTCTCTCAAATTCCTGGAGTGGACTATGATGAGACCTTTTCTCCAGTAGCCAAGATTAAGTCTATTAGGGTTCTGTTAGCCATAACTGCATTTCATGACTATGAAATATGGCAAATGGATGTCAAAACCGCTTTCCTTAATGGAAAGTTGGCTGAAGATGTTTACATGAGTCAGCCAGAGGGTTTTGTCAGCAACGAGTACCCTAATAGAGTGTGTAAGCTTGGGAAATCCATTTATGGATTAAAGCAAGCACCTCGCAGATGGAATCTTTGCTTTGATGAAAAGGTCAAGGAATTTGGCTTTTCTAGGAGTGAAGATGAGTCTTGCATGTATGTCAAGGTTAGTGGGAGTATAGTTAGCTTTTTGGTATTGTATGTGGATGACATACTACTCATAGGAAATGACATCCCAACTCTGCAGGGAGTTAAGTCCTGGCTTGGGAAGTGTTTCTCTATGAAGGACCTAGGAGAAGCTGCCTATATTCTAGGGATAAGGATCTTGAGAGATCGGAGTAAAAGACTAATTGGACTTAGTCAGAGTACCTACTTGGATAAGGTGTTGAAGAGATTCAGCATGCAGGACTCCAAGAAAGGAGAGTTACCCATCCAGAGTAACGCCAGATTGAGTAAGACACAAAGCCCTAGCATTGAGGCTGAGATTGCAGAAATGAGTCGAATACCATATGCTTCGGCTGTAGGATCGATCATGTATGCAATGACGTGTACTCGACCTGATGTAGCCTTTGCACTGAGCATGGTTAGCAGGTATCAGGGGAACCTTGGCAAGGCACACTGGACTGCGGTAAAGAATATCCTCAAGTACCTACGGAGGACTAAGGGCTGGGTCCTTATCCTCGGTGGGAGTGATGACTTGAGAGTTGTAGGGTATAGTGATGCTAGCTTCCTGACTGATAGGGATAATTTCCGCTCTCATTCGAGCTGGTTCTTTACCCTAAACGGAGGAGCAATTTCTTGGAAGAGTTCCAAGCAAGAGACAATGGCTGATTCAACTTCTGAATCAGAGTATATTGCAGCTAGCGACGCGGCAAAAGAGGCGATATGGCTGAAGAACTTCATTGGAGACCTTGGAGTTGTACCAGCTATTAAAGAGCCGATGGAAATTTTCTTTGATAGTGAAAGCGCTGTTGCCTTAGCAAAGGAACCAAGGGATCACGGGAGATCCAGACACATCGACAAAAAATACCATTTTATCAGACATCGGATAGAAGAAGGACTCCTCGTGGCAAAGAGGGTATCATCGGATGAGAACCCAGCAGATCCCCTCACGAAGGGACTGACTCGGGTTAAGCATCTCCAGCATGCTCGGAGCATAGGGCTGAAGGATGATATTAGATTTAGTAGTTAGATAACCTAGAAATTTGTAAAGTGTAATTGACATTAGATGATGAATAAAAGGTGTTTTATTTATGAGTAAAGTGTTGCTATCTCTTGTCGATCGTTTACTATATTTCTTTTGCATGTTTTGACTTCCAGAATAATTTTGTTTGATATAACATATTATTCAAACCTCCGCAGTCGGTCATCTGTCGGAAGTAGGTATGAATCAAGACTGTCATGATTGGTTGCAGAGGTCTACGGTGTTGGACAAGGCTACAACAATCATGAGTGCTCATAAGTTCTGAGCATTGGACTCAACCCACGCTCACTGGAATCACTTCATGGAATTTATCTCGAGTGATCGTGAGACGGTAATATCATATAAGTCTTCAAACCTAGAGATATGATTTGTTACTTACAAGTTGATTATGCATTGATTGTACGAAAACGCATTGGTAACTCGATGTTATAAAACATGCTTTTGTGTATAATTCAATGAGTGGTAGAACAAACATATGAGTCGAAGTTTATCTATTCCTTCTTGGATTAGAAGCTGATATCTGGGCCCCTCGATGATTTTGTTTTGACCTTTATGCCGGGCCCGGTCAGAACTAAGTTGATGTGTTCAATTAAGTTCTTTGTCAAACAAATCAGAAATCGGGAAACAAACTGCTGGACAATAAGTAAGACATTGTTCCATGTATTTGTCCGGCTGATATCTAGTACAGAGGATTATATGATCACTTATCTTAAATGGCGTATCAACATCTTCTCAGTTCCGAGAGACCTTGAAAGAGCTACGATTGCCGGTCGGTTCTTGAAGTACTGGAGTTATAGTTATTAGACTTATCCAACTGGGAGACTGTTGGATAAGGTGTCTAAGTCCATAACTATTTCTGGTCAGTACTTGACCCGACCCGACATGGTCCATTTGGGTTGCATGGCACCATGCAATTGGATAGACTAAATGAGTGAAATAACACTTGGAGATTATTAATATATTATAAGTTCTAATATATTAATAATATTATTTGATTAGTTTGATCAAAGAATTAATTTAGAATTAATTAAGTGATCAAAAGATAACTAATTAAATATATGGGTTGATTATGTAAATCATTCATATCTTTTATAGTGGGCTAAGAGGCTCCATGGATTATCAAGTTGGGTTCCACCCATAGGATGCTCCATGGGAGTTACAAACCCATGGGTCATGGAAATGAAGAGTCATGACACATTAGGGTTTACATGGTGTAACCCTAGATGTGTCAACACTATATAAGAATCCCATTCTCCACCAAAATCGGCTAACACATATGAAACAAGAGGGCTAGGCCGATTTCAAGAAGTGTGTATTCTCTCAAAAGTTTTTCCAAGAGCATTTGGCGTTGTGTGAAGCATTTGAGGCATCACACTTGGGGTTCTAGGCTCACAAGGTTTCAAGGAACATAAGCAACAACAAGGGAAGTTATTCTATCTTTCATTCAAGTTAAAAATTGTTCTCCATGGATGCTAGATAGGAATATATCCTTGGAATTCAACTTTGCATGATAATTAGACAAACATAGATCCAAGGTTATTAGGTGTAACAACCCGAAGTTGTTCATCGCCGAAAACCCGTTCTACCCGTA
Organism: Lactuca serriola; assembly: GCF_051521515.1. Classification (NCBI taxonomy): domain Eukaryota; kingdom Viridiplantae; phylum Streptophyta; class Magnoliopsida; order Asterales; family Asteraceae; genus Lactuca; species Lactuca serriola. The sequence continues at coordinate 337,003,173 of NC_136415.1, read as the reverse complement.
TAACTCGTCGGAGATCGAAATGTCCCGATATCGTTTTTGGGTTTAGTTAACTAAAATAATATGTTTATTTTCATTCAATGAGGGTCCAAATCATTTAGGAACTCATGAATTTAGCCCAAAACATTTATTTCTTAAGTTTTAGAAATATCCTCGTCGGGTGACGAAAACTCAATCGGGTGCGACCCAAAGCATCGTTTAAGGCCGGTATCGGGTAGAATTCCACCGTGTCCAAGTTTTAGGAACTATATAAACATGTTTAAGCACTCATTTGAAGCTTTTTCCTTCTCTCTCTACTCTCTCTCTAACCTCTCTCCTAAATCCAAGGATTTAGTGTCCAAAACTCAAATTTAAGGCTTCAAATCCTTAAGGTACCTTCCTAGCCTTAATCTATAGCATGTTTAGCTTCCAAATTAGACACTTAAGCATGAAATTGGACAATATATGTGAGTTTACGGCCCAGGAGGCAGCCTAGGCCGTAAACACCATTTAAAAGGGTTTTTAGCCCTTAAACTTCTTCCTAGACTCAAATGGACTCTAGATATGGCTAAGGGACTTCAAGATATGGACTTAGAACACCTAAAACTATAATTTTGTGGACTTTGAAGGAGTTTACGGCCAAGGCATAAGCTTGGGCCGTAAACTCATGAAAATGGTGTTTTTCATGTCTTTAAACCCTTCCGAATCACCCCTACAGCTTAGATATGAATTATAGGACTTTGATTCTTGCATTTGGACACTTGAAACATTAATTTTGAGGGACTTAGATGAGTTTATGGCCAAGGAGAGTTCTTGGGCCGTAAACTCCATAAAACTTGGCATAAATCTCATTCTAAGGTGTTAGAAAGCCATCCAACACCACCAAAAGCCTTGGAATAAATCAAGGGACCAACCAAAAATACTTTAAGGGCCTAAAACACATCTTTTATGGGATTTCCAAGAGTTTACGGCCAAGACCTGTTCTTGGGCCGTAAACTCCAAAATTTTTGGTGTTAGAATGCAAACTACACACCCCTAAGGCCCTTAAATGAATTTTAGAAGTCCTTTCATGCATGTTCTAGGCCTTGAAACACCTTGGAACACCACACACAAGAGTTTACGGCCATGAAGGGGGTTTCATGGGCCGTAAACTCCATAAATCCCCCAAAAATCCCATACAAACTCATGTTAGGCCTTGGATTAATTTTACCAATCACATGTGATTTGTTCTAGCACCATTTAGCATCATTTTCATGAGGATTAAGGAGTTTACGGCCAGGAGCCTATGCTAGGCCGTAAAATCCCATAAATTAATCATTTTGGTGATTTTAATCCATTCCATGCATTTAGATCAAAGCCTAGAATCATTTCCCATGTCCATGTAAGCCATTTAAGCCATTTAAACACCCAAAACCACATCCACATGAGTTTACGGCCGTAAACTCATGTATGTGTGTGTTTTGTGGTTGTAAACTCATTTAAAAGTTTACTCATGGGGAGTAAACTCAAGTCCCAAGTCCCTAGTGTCATTTCCCATCCTTAAACGCCACCCGGGTCCTTCCAAACACTCGTATCGGAGTGTTTTCGCGACTAGAAGCAATTGTCCCTATCCAACAATCAAACTAAGTCCTAATTAGGTACAAATGTGTATCTTTACATTATGATTAGGAACCTCGTGTATTTAAAAGCCTCGGAACCACTCTTAGCATCCAAATCATCATACTTCTCGTCCGGTGAGTTCATACCCCTACGCCTTTTTCACTGTTTTTAACTGTTTTCAGGGGGGGGGGATACAAGCAAACCAAAACTGTTTTCAAATCATAATATCTATGTATTTCAAATAATATCTGGCAACTTATAAACTCTTTTACTCCTTATGTATTATGTTGAGCATAAGGAATGATTTATCAATTACAACTAAATGGATTTTAGTTAAGAAAATAACCAAACTAATCAAATTATTATGGGAATAATTTGGGGTTCTATGTTTCTCTTTATATCACTTACTGATATCTGTATTAAGTTATTAGATAAACTATGTCTGATTCAGTTTATCTCCGTATCATTCGAATGTTTTGCCAGATAGTCTCATTGTATGTAACTATTTTCACTGTATCATGTCTTAAAGCCTTTGTATGTTTGTTATCGTATGTGAATCCTGTGAATAGTTTAATACTAGTTTGTGAGATAGTCACTACCCTTTATGGATGATCAAGTAAATGCTCTCCGGAAGTGTAACCAGAGTCTCCTGGAGGGAAAGCGAAGAGTTTGTGAATAGATCTATTCGGGACTGACAATCCCACACCTTAACTGCTAGCTACAGTTGGGCGGGCACGCCTGGGGTGACAAATTCTGAATATCATTCGACGTCTGACTAACCTCAAGGAGGTCTCGTTGTCGTATCAGTATGGTTACCCGACTCACAATACGTATTAATATGAACTTATTCACAGCTAGGATCTGTTTAGAATCTATATCTTGTTCGGGATGGTAATCCCATGGTCTTGTAATCTATATCTCGTTCGGGATGGTAATCCCATGGTTTTATGTCTATACCTCGTTCGGGATGATAATCCCATGATCTTATGTCTATATTTCGTTCGGGATGGCAATCTCATGGTTTTGAAACTAAATTTTATACGGGATGTTAATCCCATGATTTTATTAATCTATCATATATCTAGTTTCGGGATAGTGATCCCATGGTTTATCAAGCTATCTTATATCTACTTTCGGGATAGTGATCCCATGGTTTTTATCGAATTATCTTATAACTGGTTCGGGATGTAGTCCCAAGGTTTTCAAAATGCTTTCTATTTACAGTTCATCTAAATTATAGTTTTGTTTATTAAACTATACTATGTGATATTCTATCAATCTTACATTTAGGAAAATATGGGATTTTCCTGGGGTTAACTTATATCTAATAACGGAACCGTAACGAAAGATAACTTAACTACTTTACATAAGAAAATATGGGATTTTCTTGGATATAAAATCTTTTCCGAAAACTAAAGGAAATCGATACATTTTCACAAAACAAAACCGCTTATGAACTCACCAGCTTTATGCTGATTTTCAAACCGCTTGTATTCTCAGGTCCAAGTTAGACAGGTACCCGGCGATATCTTTTGGTGAAGATGGAGTGCTCCGAAGACTCGTCTCTTTTGTTCATATGATATATGTATAACTTTTGTACAACTTACTTTTGAACCAAATGTAAACTTTTATATATATGTAATGTAATGGTTGTTTACTGTGATTACTATGTACATTGGATTTGATACACAACATGGAGTCAACCCCGGAAACGTTTCCGCCTTTGGTTTTCGGGGTGTGACAGATTGGTATCAGAGCCCTTGTTTATAGTGAACAGAGTATACCAAACCTTACATGGTATAAAACTATAAACACTAAGGGGCCTAAGTGCTCTGAACTAAAAGTATCCTACAAGATATAAGTATTTTCAAAAGTATTTAAGTATGCCGAGCCGTCGAAATCCGTAACTACAAGTAGAACAAAACATAAGTAAATGGGTGTTGTACACTGCGGTTAAACCTAGGCAGTTATGTAGTCGTGTATAGGGTCAATATAGCCTGGCCAACTATATTCATTCGAGACACGGCCAACATGTGCTTGGGAGTGACTGTGGCATGCGGCATACCTAAAACTTACCCAATATCCCAAACAACGAATCGTCGCTGCAGTGAACCATGAAATACTATGGGAGTATTTCTCGAGCCGATCCTTTGTAGAAAATCCTTGTATACACGTTATTCTTTGATCATTCCTCTAGCGATAAAATGTTCTATCTTTATAACTTCTTTCTGCTTCATCGCTTAGTATGATGCTATATTTGCCTTGATGAGATATCTCCTGTCCCATATCTCTTGATTCAATTCAGAGGACTTATGATCCTCTCTTTCCTGATCTTGTTAGATCACAATGCCTCCAAGAAAGAGACCCAACTCAACGAACAACAACAATCCTCCTCTTCAACTTGATCTTGCATCGCTTCAGACAGTTCTGACTGCTGCAATGGTAGCAGCCATGTCGCAAATGAACTCTAGAAATTCAGGAGGTGATCCCCAACACCAAAACCCAGAAGATAGCCAGGGACACCAAAAAGGGAGTTCCTATAAGGATTTCATGAACGCAAAACCGACATTCTTCGATGGCACAGGGGGTGTCATTGCCTTAACCCGATGGTTCGAGAGAATCGAATCAATCTTTGAAATATGCAGCTGTTCGGAGTCTGATAGAGTCAAGTTTGCTGCCTGCACCTTCCTAGACAAAGCCCTGACTTGGTGGAATGGCCGAGTCAAATTCTTAACTTTACCTGTAGCCAATGCTATGGGTTGGGAAGCTATGAAAGAGCTTCTTCTCGCAGAGTACTGCCCTCGGGGCGAACTTCAGAAGCTAGAGCACGAACTTTGGAACCTTAAGATGAAGGGTTCTGACATAGCTGCTTATACCTCAAGATTCGACAATTTGGCGTTACTTTGTCCGGGAATGGTTACCCCGGAAAGTAAAAAGATAGAAAGGTTCATCTGGGGGTTGACCCAGCCAACAAAGGGGAATGTATTGGCTGCGAAGCCAGACACGTATGACAGTGCCAAATGTCTTGCGAAAATCCTGATAGATCACGAAGACAACTCTGATGAAGAAGCTACTACCCCCGAGCCAGTCACTAGTGGAGGCGGAAGTAAAAGGAAATCCTGGAACAAGCGTAAGGCCCAGAGTACGCAAGGGTCTTCTAAGAAACAGCAAACGGTAGCAGTCCATGCTGCTACTGCCCCTGTTGCTGTTTCAGCTGTAGGTTCCACAGCCCAAACTCCCGCCAGTGGATATACTGGTACCCTTCCTTGGTGTGGTAAGTGTAACTACCGCCACCGCATTCCTGGACCATGTCGCGAAAGGATCTGCGACAACTGTGGTAATAAGGGTCATCTTGCGCGAACCTGTAGAAAACCATGCAAACCAACGAACCAATCATCTGGAACGGGAATCAGTCTGGCCTGCTACAACTGTGGGGAAGCTGGACACTTCAAAAGGAATTGTCCCAAGACAGCTACAACCACAAATCCCTCTGCTGCCGCAGGTATATCTCTCTTTGAAAATTCTTATGCTTGCTACTCTTTTCAATTTTGGGTACAAAAACGGAAACCTGTTATCTATCTATTCAAACGTATTCTAAACTCAATCTTTCGCATGTAATCGAAATGTATATCGTCGATACGACTAACTAGTGAGATAGAGAACACTAACTTCGTATCTATAGATTAAATCCTCGGTCCGGAGGACTATTCTATTCCATTCGATTTATAAAGGGGGAAACTTTCCATGAAAATACTTTGGTGCCATGTTTAACCAGAAATGACCGAGTTTTCATTCGCGTTGTTATCTTTACTTTCGAACGAGTCGCTCGTCTAGATTCTTCCTCGACCCTGTTCTCGTAATCTTCGGCATCAAACTTTCGTATCATTCTATGCCTTAGAACTCAAAAGTTTTCCCAATGTAAATTATCACGCATCCCTCGTTTCTGTGATTATTGAGAAACGGGAAGTTAGCAACTATTTTCTCTAAATGTCTATCCCGAAGGACTCCCGGAAGTTTCTTTCGAGCATCTAGTTTAGTCTCACATCAAACTTTTCAAGATCTTCGTAGAGATCGATTCAGCAACCTTCAGGTTTCGGATACCCTTAGAGCTTGGTAATATCTATCTAGACCATCAAGTCTCAAATCCTTAGAAGCATCTGCCCAACGAAACCCTAGTGATTCCTTTGAGGAAACCGAAGTCGTTCAGGGTTGGAACTTCCACGAGAAAACAGATTGATATCGTGAATTGAGAGAGAGTCAAGAAGCGAAACCAAGGCATGTCCCGATAATGAGAATTCGTTAGAACGCCCAGTAGATACCTGATTCCACTTGAGAAAGTGAAGATCCAAAACAACAAATCCATTCGTGTTTCATTCCAATCCATGATCTGTATCTTATTCTTTGAATTTCGGGACGAAATTCCCTCTAACGGGGGGATAATGTAACAACCCGAAGTTGTTCATCGCCGAAAACCCGTTCTACCCGTATAACTCGTCGGAGATCGAAATGTCCCAATATCGTTTTTGGGTTTAGTTAACTAAAATAATATGTTTATTTTCATTCAATGAGGGTCCAAATCATTTAGGAACTCATGAATTTAGCCCAAAACATTTATTTCTTAAGTTTTAGAAATATCCTCGTCGGGTGACGAAAACTCAATCGGGTGCGACCCAAAGCATCGTTTAAGGTCGGTATCGGGTAGAATTCCACCGTGTCCAAGTTTTAGGAACTATATAAACATGTTTAAGCACTCATTTGAAGCTTTTTCCTTCTCTCTCTACTCTCTCTCTAACCTCTCTCCTAAATCCAAGGATTTAGTGTCCAAAACTCAAATTTAAGGCTTCAAATCCTTAAGGTACCTTCCTAGCCTTAATCTATAGCATGTTTAGCTTCCAAATTAGACACTTAAGCATGAAATTGGACAATATATGTGAGTTTACGGCCCAGGAGGCAGCCTAGGCCGTAAACACCATTTAAAAGGGTTTTTAGCCCTTAAACTTCTTCCTAGACTCAAATGGACTCTAGATATGGCTAAGGGACTTCAAGATATGGACTTAGAACACCTAAAACTATAATTGTGGACTTTGAAGGAGTTTACGGCCAAGGCATAAGCTTGGGCCGTAAACTCATGAAAATGGTGTTTTTCATGTCTTTAAACCCTTCCAAATCACCCCTACAGCTTAGATATGAATTATAGGACTTTGATTCTTGCATTTGGACACTTGAAACATTAATTTTGAGGGACTTAGATGAGTTTACGGACAAGGAGAGTTCTTGGGCCGTAAACTCCATAAAACTTGGCATAAATCTCATTCTAAGGTGTTAGAAAGCCATCCAACACCACCAAAAGCCTTGGAATAAATCAAGGGACCAACCAAAAATACTTTAAGGGCCTAAAACACATCTTTTATGGGATTTCCAAGAGTTTACGGCCAAGACCTGTTCTTGGGCCGTAAACTCCAAAATTTTTGGTGTTAGAATGCAAACTACACACCCCTAAGGCCCTTAGATGAATTTTAGAAGTCCTTTCATGCATGTTCTAGGCCTTGAAACACCTTGGAACACCACACACAAGAGTTTACGGCCATGAAGGGGGTTTCATGGGCCGTAAACTCCATAAATCCCCCAAAAATCCCATACAAACTCATGTTAGGCCTTGGATTAATTTTACCAATCACATGTGATTTGTTCTAGCACCATTTAGCATCATTTTCATGAGGATTAAGGAATTTACAGCCAGGAGCCTATGCTAGGCCGTAAACTCCCATGAATTAATCATTTTGGTGATTTTAATCCATTCCATGCATTTAGATCAAAGCCTAGAATCATTTCCCATGTCCATGTAAGCCATTTAAGCCATTTAAACACCCAAAACCACATCCACATGAGTTTACGGCCGTAAACTCATGTGTGTGTGTGTTTTGTGGTTGTAAACTCATTTAAAAGTTTACTCATGGGGAGTAAACTCAATTCCCAAGTCCCTAGTGTCATTTCCCATCCTTAAACGCCACCCGGGTCCTTCCAAACACTCGTATCGGAGTGTTTTTGCGACTAGAAGCAGTTGTCCCTATCCAACAATCAAACTAAGTCCTAATTAGGTACAAATGTGTATCTTTACATTATGATTAGGAACCTCGTGTATTTACAAGCCTCGGATCCACTCTTAGCATCCAAATCGTCATACTTCTCGTCCGGTGAGTTCATACCCCTACGCCTTTTTCACTGTTTTTAACTGTTTTCAGGGGGGGATACAAGCAAACCAAAACTGTTTTCAAATCATAATATCTATGTATTACAAATAATATCTGGCAACTTATAAACTCTTTTACTCCTTATGTATTATGTTGAGCATAAGGAATGATTTATCAATTACAACTAAATGGATTTTAGTTAAGAAAATAACCAAACTAATCAAATTATTATGGGAATAATTTGGGGTTCTATGTTTCTCTTTATATCACTTACTGATATCTGTATTAAGTTATTAGATAAACTATGTCTGATTCAGTTTATCTCCGTATCATTCGAATGTTTTGCCAGATAGTCTCATTGTATGTAACTATTTTCACTGTATCATGTCTTAAAGCCTTTGTATGTTTGTTATCGTATGTGAATCCTATGAATAGTTTAATACTAGTTTGTGAGATAGTCACTACCCTTTATGGATGATCAAGTAAATCCTCTCCGGAAGTGTAACCAGAGTCTCCTGGAGGGAGAGCGAAGAGTTTGTGAATAGATCTATTCGGGACTGACAATCCCACACCTTAACTGCTAGCTACAGTTGGGCGGGCATGCCTGGGGTGACAAATTCTGAATATCATTCGACGTCTGACTAACGTCAAGGAGGTCTCGTTGTCGTATCAGTATGGTTACCCGACTCACAATACGTATTAATATGAACTTATTCACAGCTAGGATCTGTTTAGAATCTATATCTTGTTCGGGATGGTAATCCCATGGTCTTGTAATCTATATCTCGTTCGGGATGGTAATCCCATGGTTTTATGTCTATACCTCGTTCGGGATGATAATCCCATGATCTTGTGTCTATATTTCGTTCGGGATGGCAATCTCATGGTTTTGAAACTAAATTTTATACGGGATGTTAATCCCATGATTTTATTAATCTATCATATATCTAGTTTCGGGATAGTGATCCCATGGTTTATCAAGCTATCTTATATCTACTTTCGGGATAGTGATCCCATGGTTTTTATCGAATTATCTTATAACTGGTTCGGGATGTAGTCCCAAGGTTTTCAAAATGCTTTCTATTTACAGTTCATCTAAATTATAGTTTTGTTTATTAAACTATACTATGTGATATTCTATCAATCTTACATTTAGGAAAATATGGGATTTTCCTGGGGTTAACTTATATCTGATAACGGAACCGTAACGAAAGATAAATTAACTACTTTACATAAGAAAATATGGGATTTTCTTGGATATCAAATCTTTTCCGAAAACTAAAGGAAATCGATACATTTTCACAAAACAAAACCGCTTATGAACTCACCAGCTTTATGCTGATTTTCAAACCGCTTGTATTCTCAGGTCCAAGTTAGACAGGTACCCGGCGATATCTTTTGGTGAAGATGGAGTGCTCCGAAGACTCGTCTCTTTTGTTCATATGATATATGTATAACTTTTGTACAACTTACTTTTGAACCAAATGTAAACTTTTATATATATGTAATGTAATGGTTGTTTACTGTGATTACTATGTACATTGGATTTGATACACAACATGGAGTCAACCCCGGAAACGTTTCCGCCTTTGGTTTTCGGGGTGTGACATTAGGGTTGCATCTACACTTAGGAAGTGTTAGAATGCTTAAATCCCATCATGATCGTACCGCTCCTCATGTTTATGTTGTGATGTGATTATGGGAATACTCTAAATAAATTGTATTGAAAACTTTTTTTGTAATAATTTAATGAAATCAGGTTGTTTTTGAAAGTTTAAATTGGTTGGAATTTTTTGGTCGTTACAAGTTGGTATCAGAGCCTTGGTTTGAGTGAATTGGAGGAACACTCGTGTGACTCCAGTATCAAATCGAGGAGAGTTTTCAAAAGAGAATTTAAAATGGTTTTCAAAATGAGTAAAGGAGGACGCGGAGGTACGATCAGTCGGAGCCAGTAAGTAACCCCAAAATACCATACATGATATTTGTTTTTGAGCTTTGATAGAACAGCATGCTAGTGCTAGGCTAGGGATCTTCAGGATTTCATGATAATGTTGCCTAATTTTTTATGCCTGTTAGCCTAGGGTTTCCTTGTGGGAGATTTCCAGTGTTCCTCTAGTAGTGAGGGTTGAGCGTTTGTTATGCATGTTTTCACTAGGGTGTTGTGGTAGTATTTCATACAAATATAGGTAGGTGTGGAAGGTAGTATGGGCCCGTACTACTGAAAGCACAGGACCCATACGCGTATCAGGGAAACCATGACCTCTAGGGTTGGGTTGAGAGTTGGTTCCCGGGTTAGTGGGAAGTGTCTGAGATTTTCTGGTGTTTTTCAGTATGGAGATTCTGAGGCATGCTGGGAGTGGATCCGGGTCAGGATCGGGAGTAGGAGAGGGAGTTCCGGGCGGGTCAGTACCGCCCGAGGTTATTGGTCAGATGAGCACATGCGAGTTGGATGCAAGGATTCGTGAGATCCTGCGTGATGAGATTGCTGTGTTGTTCCGGGCTGAGTTGCCGGAACCGTTTGGGTCGATCAAGACCGCCATGGTTGAGTATTTTGATGAGCGCTATGCAACTCTCACAGAGACGGCTGCCGCGTCGGCTACAGCGGCTGTAGCAGCGGCAGGGGGAGGAGCTGGTCGGGGTTTCCAGTATCGGGATTTCGATAACACGAAGCCTCCCACCTTTGATGGAGTTCAGGACCCGATTGTTGCTATGAGATGGTTGTCGGACGTGGAGGGGTGTTTCTTCACGTGTTCATGCCCTGCTGATCAGAGGGTGAGGTGTGCTCTGAACCTGTTGAGACTCGGGGCGAAGGATTGGTGGAGATTGACCACGGGGTCATATTCGGATGCGCAGAGGGCTACAGTTTCATGGCATCAGTTCAGAGAGATGTTCAGCACTCGTTATGTTCTGCGAGTTGAGAGGGATAGATTGGCTCAGGAGTTCCTTGAGCTGAAGCAGGGTTCAGAGTTGGTGACTAAGATCACCAGGATGTTCACTAAGAGGGCGATGTTCTGCCCTGAGTTCGCTTCGGAGCAGGCTCAGATGTCTCGATATCTGAGCATGCTCAAGAGGGATATCAGACAGTTTGTGTCTACGCAGAGGTGCGAGACTTTGTTGGAGTTGCAGGAGGCCGCCAGGCGGCGTGAGTTAGAGATTGAGTTGCAGTTGCGTGAGCTGAGGCAGGCTCCTGTGCAGTCGTAGCCGATGCCAAAACGGTCCAAGACCGTTGATTCTAGAGTGGGAGATCTGAATAACCACACTTGTGGGAAGTGCGGAAGGAGTCACACCGAAGTTTGTAGGTCCGGTGGTGCATGCCACAAGTGTGGAAAGGAGGGGCACTATGCGAGGGATTGTCGGCAGTCAGTGCCTGTTCGGGATTTGAGGATTTGTTATCATTGTTATCAGGTTGGACATTTGAGGGTCAACTATCCACAACTCGCTGCAGGACCGGTGCAGGCTCCAGCACCGACCACTTTGAGGATCACGGGTGGAGGTCAGGGTGGAGCGAAGCCCCCAAGGGCTCAGGGTCGTGCTTTTCAGCTTACAACAGAGGAGGTCAGAGCAGTGTCGGATGCAGCCGCGAGTATGTTTCTTTCTTGATGTCCTGTTTATCTTGTGATTCTGTGGAGTATTGTTTATCTGCTAGTCTTATTGTGTGGTATTTGTTGTTCTTTGAGGGTTATGGTTTGGTTATGGATCAGTGTTGGGAATTTCGTTGGTTATCTTTCATGAGGGCTATTAGTGGAAATCTAGCGTTGGTCTGAATGTCGGGTAGCATCTGCATTATTAGGAGTGGTTAGCTGCAGATTGAAGTTCTTTTGAGCTCGGTTCGATCAGTGTTGATATGTGTTTTGTGAAGGTTGTTTGCGCTTGCGGTACGCGGTTCGCGTGTAAGTGATTGTGTTGTGTAAGGTTGTTGAGGTAGGTCGATGATAGCGACCGGTGGTTGATAGTCAGTGCCCTAAGTGGGGGAGAATTTGGAAAATTCTCCGGAAGATCGATGAGCATGTGAGGTTGTTTAGCTTTTTGGGATTCAGCAGTGTTCTGTCAGCCAAGAGCGTAGGCGGGTATGAGTAAGTGACAGGCATGCGGGGTGGAATACAGACCAAGGGCATTTGATTGTGGAAGGCCTGGGATCAAGCCGGGATCGAGTTTGTATGATGGAGATAGAGTTCGGAACCCCTAGAGGGCTAGAACAGTATGCATGGGAGGGTTTCCCGGAGGGGTAACGCGGAATGATGAATGCTAGTTGAGCGGTCTGGATAGACTGAAGGCCGGTAGGCGTACCAGTCAGGCCGAAGGCTCGGAGAACGGTCCATCCAGGCTGAAGGCCCTGGAGGGCGGTCCAGATTGGCTGAAGGTTCTGAGAGTGGTCCAGATTGACTGAAGGCATGGTAAGGCGGTCCAGTCATGCCGAAGACTCTGTAGGTATTGATAGATCGGTTCAAGGAAATGGATTGAGTATGTCGCGATATGTTAGCATTGGAAGGTCCGGCCCCGGGTATTGATCTCGAGTAGTGGAGATGGTGCATGGACTCGAGAGTCCTTGCGAGCAGATTCAGAGCATGTGTGTTGTATGGAATAGCGGTTATGCTATAAGGGAGTGGTGTAGCATCGGGCGAGTACCGTGGCACTTGTCGTAGTGACAAGGCGGCCAAGTGGATTCCCTTGGTAGGGAAAGAGAGAGGAATATAGTTCCGAGAGGGAGTATAAATTCACGGAAATGAAAGCGACAGCGCAGAGTTGTGATTGGAGTGATCCAATTAGGTTCTTTGAGCAGCATGATTGCGGTAGTAGTATGGAAACACATCCGAATGGGATGTCTGATGAGGTTGCGGAAGGATTTCCGTGAGGGCAGAGCCAAGAGGCTCGAACAAGATGCTGGGAGGGAGTTTTAGATTCCCAGTTTGATTCTGATCGAGGAATTGAGTATGTAGTGGCGATTCATCCTGGGGGATGTTTGGAGGTGTCGTTAATGTGACAGGTTTTCCTAACCCGAGGGTGTTAGAGCTAGTGCAGCAGGTGCATGCGATTGCAAGAGGAGAACTCATGGGAGTTGCTCTGAGGCTGAAGAATGTGTTGTTCTGTTAGCATGGGATGATGTCACACCCCCAAACCAGAATGGCGGAAACATTCGGGGGTGGATGACTTCACGTAGTATCACAACCATTGAGTATTGTAAAGAAAGTAACACAACCATCACATATAATGAAAACGTATGTTGTTGTGTTATACATATTAGCAAAAGAATATTACAATAAGATGATAAATGTTCAATAACAAAACATCCTTAGTGTTCCCTTCTTCAAAAGTTGATGGTTACCTGTATTACTGATTCCCTGAGAAATACAAGTTGTTTCGAAAAAGTGTCAACAATTAAGTTGGTGAGTTCATAAGTGTTTTGCATTGAAAAGTATGTCCTCTTTGATAGTAACTCGACGAACGAGGGTTTTCAGAAAATCCAATATTTTCTATAAATGATTTGAAAAGGGTTTCCCGTGTTGGAGTGCATTAGTGTTTTCCATGCTTGAATAATAGTGATAAAATTTGTGTTACCAATAAAATGGAAAACTGAAATGCATATATGAATCTCGTAAATCAAACTTGTTTTTATACTTTTATGTGAGTTTTATAACCATGCTATTGACACTGGTGGCCTGTAACAACGTTCTTCAGGCGTTGGAACTGTTACGACATTTGTCACCCCAGGCCTGCCGGCCTAGCTGTAGCTAACAGCTTAGGTGTGGGATTGTCAATCCCGTATAGATCTATACACAAGTATCACGCTCCCCCTATAAGGGATTATGGTATATAATACAGGACTTAATAATGCATACTCGAACGTACGTGAAGCTGTCTCACATTACTAGGTATAAATAGATTTACGATGATAAAAGACTGTACTTCCTTTGAAAGCATTTCATTTGTCGAGATGTATATGTAAAATGTATGAATCACTTGAATACTATGCTCATTATAGTTTGTCAAAAGTATGTTCCCATTTGGTAATAACAACTTGGTGATATAATACCCCTTTAAAACATAAAGTTATTTTTGTATCAACACTCTATAAGAACGATATTATAAAAATGATACTTTGATTTGTAATGTACTTGTATTTCCCCCCCTAAAACGTGAAAAGAATTGAAAAGTAGGGGTATGAACTCACTCGTTTCGAAGAGAGAGGCTAGGGTTGAGCAGAACTTCGTCCGCGGATGGTTGCGTCGTCGGGCTCTTCGGGGATCTCTGCAGCGTAAATCTTTCGTCGGGGCTCGAGTGCGGAAACCGAGGTGAGGGAATGGTCTCTGGTGCTTGGAAGGGTGTGAGAGTGACTGAAGAATTGAGAAAGGTGTGCAAAGACTCGAGCTCATGCCTTCTATTTATAGGGCTGGAAACCCTCGTACGCGACGCGTACTTACGGAGTACGCTGGGCGTACTCGGTACGCGGGGCGTTCTTGGTTACGCGGGGCGTAGAATGGCGTCATGGCTTACGACTCGGGTCTAGCTAAACGTAGCTTGGGCGGGCCGATGGGACTCGACTCTGGGTCTAGTACGCGGGGCGTACTCCCAGAGTACGCGGGGCGTAATCCTTGCTTCCGACTTCTAAATTCCGTAACTTTCGTGTACGAGCTCCGTTTTTCGCGTTCTTTATATCCACGCGTAGGTGAGATTATGCTCTACAACTTTCATTTAGACTTCGTCGGCTAGTTTTGACTTTATTTTTAATGATATATTTTTAATAGGCCGGGCCTCCTAAAGTTCGTTAAAAATTCATAGGTTCTTTATTCGACGTCGGTTTTCGTTTGTCTTTTTATTGTTTTATTACTACTGAGGAGATCTTCAACTTTCGTTTAGGTTGCGTTAGCTAAATAACACTCGATCTTCAATCCGAGTTTTTAGCCCTCTACTACCGTTACGAAACTTTGAAAATTCGTAACTTCTTCATACGAGGTCCAATTTGGGCGATCTTTTTATGCACGTTCACCTTTCAACGAGATCTACGACTTTTGTTTAGATACTTAAGGCTTAAAATGCATTTTATTGAGATTCTACTTTTTACGTCAAATAATGTTTTAACGTCGCGTCGTAAATATACGAGTGGTTATAATTTCTTCAATATAACCCGGTTTTCAGCGTTCTTTATGTTTTTGGAAACCTTGGCATGATATCTAATATTCGATGCATCCCAACTTAGATACTTGAACACTTTATTTTCGAGGTTAATTTCGTTGTACTTAGCTTTCGAGCGTTACAATGCTTTTGGAAAAATATAGGGTTGTCACATCATCCCCCTGTTAAGGGAATTTCGTCCCGAAATTTACTCTAAGATAGCGTTTACAGTTTTGGAAAAAGATGCGGGTACTTTTGTTTCATCTGATCCTCGCGTTCCCAAGTGTATTCAGGTCCTCGCTTGGCGTTCCAGCGGACCTTTACAATGGGTATTCGGCTTTGTTTAGTCCTTTTGATTTCTCGATCCATGATCTCTACTGGTTCCTCCACAAACTGGAGGTTTTCATTTATTGCAATTTCGTCTAGAGGGACGACAAGGGTCTCGTCGGATAAGCACTTCTTCAGATTCGATACGTGAAAGGTAGGGTGTACGTTGTGGAGTTCCTGAGGTAGTCTAAATTTGTAAGCCACTGGACCGATCCTGGCAAGGATCTCGAATGGTCCGATGTATCTAGGGTTCAGTTTTCCACGTTTTCCGAAGCGTATTAAGCCTTTCCAAGGTGAGACTTTGAGTAGGACATGGTCTCCAACTTGGAATTCCAAGGGTTTTCGTCTCTTATCTGCGTAACTCTTTTGTCTATCCCTTGATGCTTTTAGACGTTCTCGGATTTGAACAATCTTCTCCGTAGTCTCCCGTATGATTTCTGGCCCAGTGAGCGTGTTGTCAGTTGCTTGTCCTTTTGCTAGTTGTGTGTCCCCCACTTCGGCCCAGCACAAAGGTGACCTGCATTTGCGGCCATAGAGGGCTTCGAACGGGGCAACTTTAATACTGGTGTGGTAGCTATTGTTGTACGAGAACTCGACCAAGGGTAGATGTGTGTCCCATGCTTTGCCAAAATCGATTACGCAAGCTCTCAGCATGTCTTCTAGGGTTTGTATAGTTCTCTCGCTCTGGCCGTCGGTTTGTGGGTGATAAGCGGTACTCATGTCTAGCCTTGTCCCCAAAGCTTTTTGTAACGACTGCCAGAACCTTGAGGTGAATCTACTATCTCGGTCCGAGATAATGGATATGGGCACACCATGCAGTCGTACAATTTCTCTGAGGTATGTCCTTGTTAACTTCTCCAATTTATCCGTCTCTTTGATCGGTAGGAAATGCGCTGACTTAGTTAACCTGTCGACAATTACCCAAATGGTGTCGAGTCCGCTTGTTGTCTTGGGTAATTTTGTTATGAAATCCATGGTTATCCGCTCCCACTTCCATTCAGGCATTTCTGGTTGTTGTAATTGTTGGATAAGGTGTCTAAGTCCATAACTATTTCGGGCTTGTACTTGACCCGACCCGGCATGGTCTATTTGGGTTGCATGGCACCATGACTAAATGAGAGAAATAACACTTGGAGATTATTAATATATTATAAGTTCTAATATATTAATAATATTATTTGATTAGTTTGATCAAGAATTAATTTGGAATTAATTAAGTGATCAAAGGATAACTAATTAAATATATGGGTTGGTTATGTAAATCATCCATATCTTGTATAGTGGGCTAAGAGGCTCCATGGATTATCAAGTTGGGTTCTACCCATAGGATGCTCCATGGATGCTCCATGGGAGTTACAAACCCATGGGTCATGGAAATGAAGAGTCATGACACATTAGGGTTTACATGGTGTAACCCTAGATGTGTCAACACTATATAAGGATCATATTCTCCACCAAAATCGGCTAGGAAAAAGAAACTAGAGGGCTTGGCCGATTTTGACAAGTGTGTGTTATCTCAAGAGTCTTTCCAAGAGCATTTGGTGTTGTGTGAAGCATTTGAGGCATCACACTTGGGGTGCTAGGCTCACAAGGTTTCAAGGAACACAAGCAACAACAAGGTAAGTTATTCTATCTATGATTCAAGTTAAAATTGTTCCCCATGTATGCTAGATAGGAATATAACCTTGGAATTCAACTTTGCATGATAATTAGACAAACATAGATCCAAGGTTATTAGGGTTGCATGTACACTTAGGAAGTGTTAGAATGCTCAAAACCCATCAGTAATAAACCCGAGGGCTTCTGATATTCCACCTTGACCTTGGCACATGTCAGGCATTTGCTCACGTAGGTAGCAATTTCGGCTTTCATGTTTTGCCACCAGTACAACTTCTTGAGATCGAGATACATCTTATCGGAGCCGGGATGTATGGAGTATCGTGTTTTATGGGCTTCGTCCATAATGATTTCTCTAAATCCACCAAACTTCGGTATCCAAATTCGATCCATGAAATAACGAATCCCGTTGCTCTTGGTCTCAAGGTTCTTATCCATTCCCCTTAGGGCTTCTCCTGTCACGTTTTCGGATTTCAAGGCTTCTATTTGGGCTTCCTTGATTTGCGTGGACAGGTGTGAATGGATCGTCATAGTTAGGGATTTCACTCGGCGACCTGAGTACTCCTTCCGACTGAGTGCATCAACCACTACATTAGCCTTTCCGGGGTGATATCGAATTTCGCATTCATAATCACTAAGTAGTTCTACCCATCGCCTCTGTCTCATGTTGAGTTCTTTCTGATTTAGGATATGTTGGAGGCTTTTATGATCAGTGAAGATGGTACATTTTGTGCCGTAGAGATAGTGTCTCCATATCTTCAGAGCGAAGACGACTGCTCCTAGCTCAACATCATGCGTTGTGTAGTTCACTTCGTGCGTCTTTAGTTGCCTTGAGGCGTAGGCGATGACCTTCCCTCTTTGCATTAAGACACACCCAAGTCCTTGGTTTGATGCATCACAATAGACCACGAAGTCCTCCGTTCCCTCTGGCAAGGTTAGGATGGGCGCACTACATAAGGCTCGCTTTAGTGTCTGAAATGCACTGTCTTGTTTTTCTCCCCAGTCGAAGGTCACATTCTTCTGGGTTAGGGTGGTAAGTGGCTTGGAAATCTTTGAAAAGTTCGGTATGAATCTTCGGTAATACCCGGCGAGTCCCAAAAATTGCCGGATTTCTGTAGGGGTTCTTGGAGTAGTCCAACTATCTATTGCCTTTATTTTGGAGGGGTCCACGTGTATTCCTTCTTTGCTTACAACGTGTCCCAGGAAATCCACTTCCCGAATCCAAAATTCGCATTTGGAAAATTTTGCGTAAAGTTTCTCTGCCCTTAATGTTTCCAGTACTTGGCGGAGATGTTTGCTGTGTTCTTCCTGGCTTCTTGAATAGATGAGTATATCATCTATGAATACGATCACGAACTTGTCCAGGAAGGGACGACATACTCGGTTCATCAAGTCCATGAACACTGCTGGAGCATTCGTCAATCCGAAGGGCATTACCACAAATTTGTAGTGACCATAACGTGTTCGGAAAGCCGTTTTGGGGATGTCTCCTTCCAGTACTCGCAGTTGGTGATAACCAGACCTTAGATCGATCTTTGAGAAGTAGCTTGCCCCCTGCAGTTGGTCGAATAGATCGTCTATGCGCGGTAAGGGATATCGGTTCTTGATCGTGAGTTTGTTCAGTTCCCGATAATCGATGCACATGCGAAAGGATCCGTCCTTCTTTTTCACGAATAGGACTGGCGCTCCCCATGGTGAGAAGCTCGGTCTGATGAATCCCTTGCTCAGTAGCTCGTTTAATTGACTGGATAGTTCCTGCATCTCGGCTGGGGCTAAACGGTACGGTGACTTTGCTACAGGGGTAGCCCCGGGGATTAAGTCGATTCTGAACTCGACTTGACGTTCCAGTGGGATTCCTGGAAGATCTTCTGGGAAAATATCCGGGAAGTTGCAGACTTCCGGAATATCTTTAATGATTTTCGATTCTCGTTTCTTGTCTACTACGTGGGCTAGAAAGGCATGATATTCCTTACGAAGGTATTTTTGTGCTTTAATACAGGAAATGATTTGTAAACTTGAACTAGGTTTGTCGCCATAAATGACCAGAGTTTCGCCGTTTGGCAGATTTAGGCGAACAGCCCTTTCGTGGCAAAGGATATCGGCATGGTGAAGGCTCAACCAGTCCATACCAATGATGACATCGAAACTTCTTATGGAAATGGGCATAAGATCGACTCGAAACAAGCGCTCGTTTAAACTTAGTATGCACCCTACGTACAAATCGTTTGCGTGTTCTGTTTTACCGTTTGCCATTTCTACAGTGAATATTTTATTGAGTGGTTGGGGTTTTTGATTAAGTAGATGTTTGAATTTATGACTCACAAAACTTCTCTCCGCACCGCAGTCAAAAATTATGCATGCATAAGTGTTGTTGAGTAGAAACGTACCCGTAACCACCGTGGGGTCCGCTATTGCTTCTCTCTGTCCTACTGCCAGCACTCTCCCCATACTGCCAATATTCCTTTCCTTGGGACAATCCCTCCTGAAGTGTCCAGTCTCTCCGCACCCATAACACGCCCGACTTACCCCAGTGCCAGAAACCTGAGTAATTGGTCGTGCCGGTGCTTTACAGAAACGGGTTGTGTGCCCTTTCCTGTCACAGTTCTTGCAGTGCATCTCGCGACAAATACCATGGTGATGGTAGTTGCACTTGCTGCACTTGGGCAGAATCCCTGCATATGGTTTTGTTGGTGCAGAGGTAGCAGGAGTTGTGGTGGGGGTAGTAGCAGCATGAACCGCAACCATTTGTTTCTTTGAAGGTTCTTGTGAAGTTTGCCCCTTCCTTTTGTTCCAAAATTTCTTCTTCTTGTTGTTGTTGGCATTGATTTCATTGTTGCTGTTCCCTTTGGTTGGTTCAGCCATAATCGCCGTGACTCCTTGACAGACACCATGATCAACAAGAGATTGCGCTAGTTCTTTGGCGCTGGCGAAGGTCAAGGGTCTGGAAGCTAGCACACTTCCTCGAAGTTGGGGTGATAGTCCCCAGATGTATCTCTCGACCTTTTGGCTTTCTAGGGTTAACATTCTTGGGCAAAGTGTTATTAAGTCACTGAACCTGTTGGTGTAACATGCTATATCCGATCCTACCATCGAGAGGTTCCACAGTTCCTGTTCAAGCTTCTGAATCTCGCCTCCTGGGCAGTATTCTCGAAGGAGCATTCTTTTCAGGTTTTCCCAACCCATGGAGTTTGCCACCACCAGGGTTAGTGTCTGGACGTGGCCGTTCCACCATGTCAGGGCGCGTTCAGAGAAAGTAAAAGCGGCGAATTTTACTTTGCTTTCTTCAGGACATGCACAGATTTCGAATACAGCTTCTGTTTTCTCTATCCATTGAGACAGAGCCAATACTCCCCCAGTCCCGTAAAAGGGAATAGGTTTTCCGTTGGTGAAGTCTTTGTAAGTGCATACCCCTGAACGGCTTTGACCTTGGCCATTTGTAAAACTGTTTGTTCCTCCCCCCGATCCGTTGTTGCTCATTTGTGCCATTGCTGCAGTTACAGCAGTCTGGAACATAACGGTGTCCATAATTGGAGGAGGTGGTGGAGGTGGTGTTGAAGTTGAGTTTCTGCGTGTTGATCTACGAGGAGGCATGTTCTGGTAGAGAAAAATAAGAATGAATACTATAAGTTTCTAATGTTTTGACAATCGTGTGCTAGTTGTATCTTGTAATTTGTTTTGACTTTAGTTTATGGTTTCAAGGTAGGCATAGAAATTTAAAACTCGTAATTTTTGAGAGGTATAAGAAATACTTCATATTTATACATATAGGTCACACCTGAGGTGTGTTACATTGCATATCTTGTTCGGGAAAATTTGATCCTCCTAGAGATCTCCGATTACGGATACAACAGGGAAAACAAGGGAAATAAAGGAAAATTTTTATCCGAAATCCTAATCTATAACAAAATTGTTGGGCATCGTCCAAGCTCTACTTGCGGCGTTTGAACTAGATTCGGCATCCGACCGTTTGACTCCCATTAGTCGCCTCTCGAGATCTGCTTGTTGTTCCTTCATTTCTCTTATATCTGCCAGAGCCGTTATCATTTGGTTCTGAAGTGTCCCCGCGTAGATTTGGGTATTCTCATGTAGTCCTTCCAAACGGCGGATGTCAGCGGCGTTACCTTGGGTAGCAGCATTGACCTCGCGAACTCTGGTTGCTTGCCTGTCCGTCTCGTAGTTCTGGGTAGCTATAGCGTTCACAAGAACAGGGAGTGCTCGATCAGCTGAGCTTCCCCCACTGACATTGTAAAAATCTCGGCACATGCCGAAAGGAGGGCGTACACCTTGTTGGCGGCTCCAGTAGTAGAGGTGACTTCCCCACATGGGAATGGGTCCCGGTTGATATGGTCTGATTTCGGGAGGATGAGGGATGGGAGGGTCGTACACTTCTGGCTCGGAGTCTGTCCCGCTAGAAATCTCCTCGATCTCTTCGTCGACTTCGAATTCCTCCCCGACTTCGACTTCAAATTCTCCCTCGATAACCCCTTCGGGTTCTTCCTCGACCTCTTCTTCGATTTCCTCTGGGTCTTCCTCCGGGTCTTCTTCTATCCAACCGCCGTTGCCTTGGTTTGGGTAGTAGGGATCTCCTGGTAAATGGAATCCGGCCATTTGTCTGTACTAGGATGGATGTATGAGAACTTTATAAGAAAAGAAAATTCTATTTAACGACTTACTATTTTTAACTATAATTTGTATAATTTCTCGACATGATTACATACCCCGAGGCTCAATCGTAGTGTCGTAACTTGCCGTAATACTTTTTAGTAAAACTTGTTATGATATGAGATTTATGCATGCTTGTAAAAATGTATATCTTTAAAAGAATGTATTTTGTTCATGAAAATGTTTCATCAGAGGGTTTTTGGTCCCCTTTGCATTTATAGTTTGTATATCGTATGTGGTTCGATATACTTAGTTCACTATAAACAATGCTCTGATACCAATCTGTCACACCCCCAAACCAGAATGGCGGAAACATTCGGGGGTGGATGACTTCACGTAGTATCACAACCATTGAGTATTGTAAAGAAAGTAACACAACCATCACATATAATGAAAACGTATGTTGTTGCGTTATACATATTAGCAAAAGAATATTACAATAAGATGATAAATGTTCAATAACAAAACATCCTTAGTGTTCCCTTCTTCAAAAGCTGATGGTTACCTGTATTACTGATTCCCTGAGAAATACAAGTTGTTTTGAAAAAGTGTCAACAATTAAGTTGGTGAGTTCATAAGTGTTTTGCATTGAAAAGTATGTCCTCTTTGATAGTAACTCGACGAACGAGGGTTTTCAGAAAATCCAATATTTTCTATAAATGATTTGAAAAGGGTTTCCCGTGTTGGAGTGCATTAGTGTTTTCCATGCTTGAATAATAGTGATAAAATTTGTGTTACCAATAAAATGGAAAACTGAAATGCATATATGAATCTCGTAAATCAAACTTGTTTTTATACTTTTATGTGAGTTTTATAACCATGCTATTGACACTGGTGGCCTGTAACAACGTTCTTCAGGCGTTGGAACTGTTATGACATTTGTCACCCCAGGCCTGCCGGCCTAGCTGTAGCTAACAGCTTAGGTGTGGGATTGTCAATCCCGTATAGATCTATACACAAGTATCACGCTCCCCCTACAAGGGATTATGGTATATAATACAGGACTTAATAATGCATACTCGAACGTACGTGAAGCTGTCTCACATTACTAGGTATAAACAGATTTACGATGATAAAAGACTGTACTTCCTTTGAAAGCATTTCATTTGTCGAGATGTATATGTAAAATGTATGAATCACTTGAATACTATGCTCATTATAGTTTGTCAAAAGTATGTTCCCATTTGGTAATAACAACTTGGTGATATAATACCCCTTTAAAACATAAAGTTATTTTTGTATCAACACTCTATAAGAACGATATTATAAAAATGATACTTTGATTTGTAATGTACTTGTATTTCCCCCCCTAAAACGTGAAAGGAATTGAAAAGTAGGGGTATGAACTCACTCGTTTCGAAGAGAGAGGCTAGGGTTGAGCAGAACTTCGTCCGCGGATGGTTGCGTCGTCGGGCTCTTCGGGGATCTCTGCAGCGTAAATCTTTCGTCGGGGCTCGAGTGCGGAAACCGAGGTGAGGGAATGGTCTCTGGTGCTTGGAAGGGTGTGAGAGTGACTGAAGAATTGAGAAAGGTGTGCAAAGACTCGAGCTCATGCCTTCTATTTATAGGGCTGGAAACCCTCGTACGCGGCGCGTACTTACGGAGTACGCTGGGTGTACTCGGTACGCGGGGCGTTCTTGGTTACGCGGGGCGTAGAATGGCGTCATGGCTTACGACTCGGGTCTAGCTAAACGTAGCTTGGGCGGGCCGATGGGACTCGACTCTGGGTCTAGTACGCGGGGCGTACTCCCAGAGTACGCGCGGCGTAATCCCTGCTTCCGACTTCTAAATTCCGTAACTTTCGCGTACGAGCTCCGTTTTTCGCGTTCTTTATATCCACGCGTAGGTGAGATTATGCTCTACAACTTTCATTTAGACTTCGTCGGCTAGTTTTGAATTTATTTTTAATGATATATTTTTAATAGGCCGGGCCTCCTAAAGTTCGTTAAAAATTCATAGGTTCTTTATTCGACGTCGGTTTTCGTTTGTCTTTTTATTGTTTTATTACTACTGAGGAGATCTTCAACTTTCGTTTAGGTTGCGTTAGCTAAATAACACTCAATCTTCAATCCGAGTTTTTAGCCCTCTACTACCGTTACGAAACTTTGAAAATTCGTAACTTCTTCATACGAGGTCCAATTTGGGCGATCTTTTTATGCACGTTCACCTTTCAACGAGATCTACGACTTTTGTTTAGATACTTAAGGCTTAAAATGCATTTTATTGAGATTCTACTTTTTACGTCAAATAATGTTTTAACGTCGCGTCGTAAATATACGAGTGGTTATAATTTCTTCAATATAACCCGGTTTTGAGCGTTCTTTATGTTTTTGGAAACCTTGGCATGATATCTAATATTCGATGCATCCCAACTTAGATACTTGAACACTTTATTTTCGAGGTTAATTTCGTTGTACTTAGCTTTCGAGCGTTACAATGCTTTTGGAAAAATATAGGGTTGTCACAGATGATTTGAGTTGGACTCGGATTGGGAACCCGGTGGTTTAGGTTTATATCTAGCTCGTAAGAGCCAAGTGATTGTTGTGATCAGGATCAAGGAAGTGCCATGGAGTGGTACTCGGTTGATAAATGTGGAACCTGATAGGTGTGGTTATCAGACGGTGAAGCCGGTGGCCGGCTTGAGGCGGTAGTGAGGACACCGCTAGAAGGAGACAGTAAGTTTCGGGTTTCTATGGTTGCGTCTTGAGGAACCTGGTTGGGTTAATTCCAGGTGGTGCGTGGCGGGAGGAGTTCTGGAGCAGAGATGCCAAAGGCTTCGAGGGCGAAGCCTAAATTAAGTGGGGGAGAATTGTAACGCCCCGTTCCTAAGAATACCTAATTGTGAGTCCCCAGGATTTAATAGAAATGATATTTTGGTCATCTTGTAGGAAAAGTGGAAGATGAGGGGCAAGTATGAAATTGGGAACTCGCCGAGTACGCCCAGCGTAAGGAATATATGGACGCGGGTGCAAGGCTGAGTACACCCAGCGTACTAGAGGTACGCCCAACGTACTCTCAGAGTTCTAAAACCCTAAATTTAGGGTCAGCCACTATATAAGGAATATGTTGGTTGATACCCTAGCCTCCTTATGCTCATCCTTAACCTCAGAAACCCTAGAAACCCGTATCCCCTCCATTGTTGGGTGTGTTTGGCCTTGGAAAGCTCATTTTGGCAAAAGAAAAGCTAGAAGAAGAAAGGAGAAGTTGTCAAAGAAGGAAAGGATTGATTGGGGCTTGTAGATCTGAAGAGATATCATCCTTTGGAGCTTATTTGAGGTATAAAGCTTCTTGCTTGCCATTTATTTTGCATAGATCTAAAGTGTTGTAAAGTTTTAGCATCTTTCTTGTCCCAAAGTTTTCATCTTGATTCATGCCTTGTGTTGGCCGAGATTATCTGTCCTTTCAGACCTTTGGAGAGGTCTTGAGTGAGAAAAATGAGGTCCCAAGGGCTGTAGTTGTTCCATGTGTGAGATATATAGCTCTTAATGGATTAAGACCTTAGATTAAGAGCTTTTGGACGTCCCATGTGATAAAGGTTGAGACTTTATGAATCTTAGGCATGTTTGGCCTAGGGATCTGAAGTTTGGGCTTAAGAGCTTAAGCCATTAAGAAGTTATAAGGACTTTATGGGTAGCGAAGTTACGCCCCGCGTAACATGGTTGTACGCCCCGCGTAGCGGGTCAGGGCCCCGATCCTCAGCTGCGTTTTAGTGTGCACGCCCCACGTACCAAAGAGGGTACGCCCATCGTACTCCCCCTGATTGGACCTTAATATTGGGCCTTAGAGTTTGGGCCGTTTCTGGGTAGCTGGTTTATGGGCCAAGTCTGGAAATTATGGATAGAGTGTTTTGGGCCCAATTATTGTTATGGACCTTGGATCTAGGCCCATTTGGCGAGGTGGGCCCAATTTGGTAAATTGGGCCAATATTGGACTTTGTATAAGATTTGGACTTTGGCCTTGGCCCGATAAGTGGATGTATGCTTGGCCTAATGTTTATTTTGTTGATGGCTAGTTCGGGATTTGCGGTGAGTTGGTGATTCGAGAATCTGCTCTTCAGTTCAGAGTTCGGCAGTGCGAGGTGAGTTATCCTCACTATATCGACAGGGTTTAAGGCACCAAGGTCGGCCCTTTATCGGATTGAGATCCGGGAATTTTTTGTTATGTTATTGCTTTGATATGTTTGCATCCTGGTAGCTAGGATGGTATATGTTAGAGACCTGGTTAAGGTCGGTTCCCTGATATGTAGGGTGATGCTATGCTAGTGACCAGTTAGGTCGGTATCCTGGTTAGGATGATGATATGTTTGATTGGCTTGTTGACTATGAATGCTTATATGATTGTATGTTTATGTGCACATGGTTGTTTGGACTGGAGTTGGGTTGAGGCGGGTCCTGCTTAGTTCTGTAGGCCAAGATACCCAGGGCGGACCGGTTGTCCCGAACGCTCAGCGAGCGGTCCGGGTAGGCTGTAGGCCCCAAGAGGGCGGACCAGACGTGCCGAGGCTCGGAGAGTGGACCAGGCCGACTGAAGGCCCGGTGCGGGCGGACCAGTCATACTGTAGACTCAGAGAGTGGACCAGGTGGATTGAAGGCCCGGTGCGGGCGGACCAATCACACTGCAGACTCGATGTATATGGCTAGACTCAGAGGGTGGACCAGGTGGACTGTTGGCCGGTGCGGCGGACCAGTCTCACAGTAGACCCGAAGTGCATGGCTGTTCTGTGTTCTGATATGTTACGTATGCTATGTATGATATGGGCCGGAAGGCACTATGTTATGGGCCAAAAGGCATTATGATTTGGACCGGAAGGTCGTAGCTTGGAAGGGCGTATGTGTGGTTGGTATTTTGGGGATATCTCACTAAGCTTTCGGGCTTACAGTTGTGGTTTAATGTTTTTCAGGTTCTTCAGGAGACCGTGGCAAGGCGAAGGCGTGATCGTACCGCTCCTCATGTTTATGTTGTGATGTGATTCTGGGAATACTCTAAATAAATTGTATTGAAAACCTTTTTTGTAATAATTTAATGAAATCAGGTTGTTTTTGAAAGTTTAAATTAGTTAGAATTGTTCGGTCGTTACACATGCATACATACTAAGGTCAGCATCATTCTAGAACAAAACAAAAGTAATGATTGTTGGATATCACAGGTAAGCTCGAGGATGTATGGTCAGTCTTGGGAGTGGCATAGCCTGATCAACTATGCTGGTCCGAGGAGTGATTAGCATATGCCCAAGAATGGTTGTGATGTGGCAACAAGTCTAAAAACTTACCAACACTACCACAATGAAATACCATAGGGGTATTTTGCGTTATTATAATTACTTATCTGAGAACTAAATAGATTTTTATCAATAGGTCAATAATTGCTTAGTGGATACATTAAAATTATATGTATCCAGGACGTGATAGACTTAGAATCTGTGGATCTTTGCTTTACTTCCAATTCTCGTTGGATTGGGGATTTAGAGTTAGGGTCGCTTATTCGAAGGTCTATCCTGTCCCAAATACATATGACTAGTATGCACTAAACAACGTATTAAAGTACCTGATAAAGATCATCTTATAATTATCTAATTAGTACGTCTACTTAGTTATTTCTTATATTCCCATTTCTCGCGAAGATGTCATGGCTGGATTTCATCCCCACAACGACCCGTACTACCCTAACCACGACAATACTGAATGGCTCGGAGAGGAGCCAGAGAATGATTACCCAATCCCTGTGGATGGTCACCAAGCTGAAGGCTTTGCCGATGGTTTTGACACTGACCCTGAAGTAGAGAACCTACCCCGATGGCCCTTGTTCCGAATCCTAACCCTCGTATGGCTTTTCAAGGCCCGACGCCTCCTTGGGTAGAGTGCTTGGAAACCTGGAGCGAAGAGCAAGACCAACCTATGCCGTTTAGTGGAGACCGAAGTTTCTACGACATAAACGAAGGAAGCTCAACAGATAGAATTCTTCTAATCCAGGTCAGTAGAGTTGCCCGAAACGAGATTCAGGGCAGAACAACTCTCCATCATATCGCATAGGTCAATGCAAATACAAGAGTGCATAAAATCCGCATCAATCACCTTGAGCACACTCGTGAGAAATCTGAGAGAGACCTTGAAACCCTGCTGCAAGCACTGGCTGGAACACGAACCGAAGTCATAGAACTCCGAGTACGCTAGAGGGTGTACGAAAGGCACATGCTTGATATGGAGCGGCAACTAGCTGAACTGAGGGTTCACCAGAGGGATGACAGCCGCCAGTAGTAGATGCCTTACTTTCTTTCCCTGTTAAAAAAAATAGAGAGAATCGTTTTTCCTATCTATGTCCTATGTGGCATTCTCTATGAAACTATCTTGTACTGTAGGTACTTTTGGTTAGGCCTTTTGGCGGCCAAAACTCTCCTGCTCCGGATGTGATGTAAGACCCTCTACAAGGTCAATTTTCCCAAGCGTGTTACATCTTAAACATCAATGACTTTGTCAGTTGGCTAAATACTGTGACACTCTTTGTCCAAATACTTCCATCGTGCTACCATAGGAGTCTATCTGAAACCCACACTAGTCGAGTTGTTGGACTAGAGTAATTTTAGCTCTGGGATCATCCCAATTCTCTTTCAAAGGTTGGATCATGTTATTCACCAACCAATGGAACCCGGTTTGAACGACAAACGTCATGAGACCATTCTATGAACTTACTTTTACTCCGTGATAGGACTGCATCATAGGGATGTAGGTCAAACCTTTGAGAACATACTTCTACTCTATAGGTGAACGGTCGAAATACATCTAGGTTTAATGATAGCCCTTACTAGGAATTCTAGTTCATTAAGAAGGATTAGTAAGAATGTTATTTGTTATGATTTCCTCACTTATACATTCCCCAGTTATATATAATGAAGACCTGGTAGACAATAGAATGTGAGATTTCTAACTTAGTTTCTTTTCCTCGTTGGGATGTGAAACTAAAGTAGAATCACACATTTCACTATCCGCCCAGTCTTGGTTATATCATAATGTGTATAAGCTAAGTTTTCATGTATAATAACTCATCTCTTAGTCAGAATCAAAATAATATAGAGCCAACCTTAGTCACTCACAAACTCCTTGCCTAAATTCAAATTTCGGGACGAAATTCCCTCTAACGGGGGGATGATGTGACAACCGTCAAATTCTGTTCAATTCAAAGTCAAATAAAGTCAACAAGTCAAACTGGTCAACTCAACTAACCCTTGTGTATTAGGGCTTACGTTATGTAATTACTAAACAACTCGCTATTCTAATGAGAGATCATAAATCGAAAAGTACGTACATCTAGATCTCCTTAACCTAAAACTATGGTAAGTGACGAACCAAACCGATAAAACAATGTTGCATACTCATCGGGAGTGTGTAAGATCCTTAAACAAGGCTTAACGGGGTTTACGGACCTTGCATTGCGAAGCCGGACACTCACATTTGTCACACACGAAACCGCTCTCAATCGTTTTCACTCTATCTCTTCTTATCGAAAATCTCTCCCAAATATCTCTTTGTATGTGAAATCTCTCCAAGAATGTCAAATCTCTCACAAATCTCTCCAAGAATGTGAAATCTCTCCCAAATATCTCTTTGTATGTGAAATCTCTCCAAGAATGTCAAATCTCTCCCAAATCTCTCCAAGAATATGAAATCTCTCCCAAATATCTCTTTGCATGTGAAATCTCTCCAAGAATGTGAAATCTCTCCCAAATCTCTCCAAGAATGTGAAATCTCTCCCAAATATCTCTTTGTATGTGAAATCTCTCCAAGAATGTCAAATCTCTCCCAAATCTCTCCAAGAATGTGAAATCTCCCCCGACTATCTCTTTGTATGAGAAGTCTTTCCAAGAATGTGAAATCTCTCCCAAATCTCTCTCAAAAGTTTCTGTAACTTTTTGAAGTCGTTCGGGTCATTCCGACCCTTAACCGGGTCAAAAACGGCTTAAAGCGGGGTAAAAACGAGTAAAATAGGCTTGAGGACCCGAAACCCCTCTTAGGGCCGAAAGTCCTCTTAGAACCGAAGGTCCCTATAGGGACCGAACTTGCTAAGAACCGAAGCTGGAAGAGCCGAACCCGAGAGCCTTCTCAGAACCGAACCCGAAGGGTCCTCTCAGGACCGAACCTCGCGCACACACACCCGAATCCGAAGGTACTGTTCACTTCGGTCTCCTCGCTACTGACCATTCGGACCGAGCCTGACCCTCAGGAGGACCGAACCTCGGCCAGGACTGAGAGGTCACGCTGGGAAGCTTCTTTTCTCCCGGTTTTCGTCTAATTTTGCATTTTAGGCCCGTTTTTAATTGTTTTAACACGGGATTTTTACCCAAAACTTTATTTTAACATATAAGACCCCTTTAATTAATGATTAATCATGTTTTTAAGGATAAAACCTTATCCAAGAAGAGTGGGTGAAGTACAAAGGTGGAGTGTTGACTTTCCTTTATTTTATGACACAAACAACCCCATACCTATTCCATGACTAACCCACACTCCTCCCCACCATACCTTGTCACTTCCTTGTCCTTTTTACCTCACTCACAAGTCATTCCCACGTTTTGAGAGCTGGACATTCATCCTCTCTCCTCATTTCTTTCACTTGCTCTCATTTCACCAAAAGTGCAACACAGCTTTTCTCTCAAACTTTTTTCTCTCTATTTCAAGACTCCAAGGCTGATTATCAAGCTTTATTCTTCTCTTGGTAAGTATAATTCATCCTCCTTGTGATTACTACACTTCATTCTACTCAAATCAATGATTCCTTACACAAACATCATCACATTCTTGTTAGATCTTCGAATCTCCAAGTGATTCTCCCAAGTGTTCTTGAGTTGAACACATATGTTCTCCATCATCCATCTACTGAAATCACTCAAGGTGAGTTCATACCCCTACATTTTCATGTTTTCTCAAGTTTTTAGGGGGGGAATACAAGTTAAAACACCAAGAACATAACTAAACTTTTCTAACAGCTTTCATCAGAAAAGTTCAACTCCATTCACGGACTGTTTTGGACAACTTAAACATTTTAGTTTTCAAAACTGTTTTAGGTGCAAGTAGTTCCACTTCTTAGCTTTAAAATGACTACTGGAACATCTCTACAAAATTTTTCAACAATTTATGGTGATTTTTACAAAACAACCTGTCTTTTCAAACACAAATCCGGACCATTCTGTGAATTTGAGAATTTTAATACAAGTTAAAGGCTTCCACAAATCATGATAAAAATAATGAGTAAACTAGACACAATTTAGGAACTCTCAGAATTTACGGATCTAGTTTTTGACTTCGTATGATTTTTCTAAAACATTGCGGAAAGGTTAAGAGTTAGTTAACAGCTTCTAACTTTCAAAACACTTTGTAACATGTTGAGCAAAGTGTTAAATCTTTGATGACTTCATATATTACATATATTTCTTGTAGTGGTATAGTTATATAATAGGAATTACTTAGTAAATTTATAAGAATCCTCCCTCATAATCATTAGTACAAAACAAAGCAAGTTAAACATAGCTATATTGTACTATACATTTGACTTACATAGAAAGGGTTCTTGTACACCACAAATAAACATACTAAACTATAATGAGTATAGTTAGGTTGCATATACATTTTAAACATTTTGATAAACTATAATAGTTATAGTTTATGATCATTTACATTACAAAAGGTTTTCACACGAATGGGGTACATTCCAAAGTACCGGGTTTTCATATAAGGGGGTACATTCCAAAGTACCGGGTTTTCATATAAATGGGGTACATTCCAAAGTACCGAATTTTCATATAAGGAGGTACATTCCAAAGTACCGAGTTTTCATATAAGGGGGTACATTCCAAAGTACCGGGTTTTCATATAAATGGGGTACATTCCAAAGTACCGGATTTTCATACGAATGGGATACATTCCAAAGTACCGGGATTTCATATAAATGGGGTACATTCCAAAGTACCGGGTCTTCATATAAATGGGGTACATTCCAAAGTACCGGGTTTTCATATAAATGGGGTACATTCCAAAGTACCAGGTTCACATAAAATAGTTGTTATGATATTAAAACTATATTTCATCTAAAATTATTAGACTTCAACTATAATCGCTGAGCGTATATGCTTGAGTCATATAAGAATTTAGTCTTGATTGGCTTAGAATTGGTGGTGCCCACCTCATCTCATGTTCCTCGTTGGGTTGTGGACCTAGGGCAGACCCACTATATTCAACGTTTTATCTAACTTAAATCTTATATAACTTATATATGCTGGACGATTATAGGGAAATCTACGGGTCATTCTAGGGTTCATTAACGCATCATATAGGAATATTCTGTTCACACTTAACTAAGAAAATATTGGATTTTCTGGAAATCAAACTCTATCAATTTTACAAGGAAAACGGTTTCTACTTCAAACAAAACTCTTATGAACTCACCAACTTAATTGTTGACACTTTTTCAAAACTACTTGTATTCTCACGTAATTAGTGAAACAGGAAAACTTCAGGGCTTTGAGGATGGGACGTTAAACCGTCAACAATTTATTTTTGTCATCATAATGTAATTGATTTTGGAACATGTAAACATATACTTTGGTGTAACTTTTTCAATTATATTTATGATGGTTGTATTTACTTTGAGCACTATTATACACGTTGTTGTGATACTCTACATGAAGTCCTCCACCCCCGGACGTTTCCGCCATCCTTGGTTTGGGGGTGTGACACGGTGCCTTCGATAGTACGGGCCCAATACTACCGACCACACCGCCTCAGCATTCATCCTAAGTCCTCCTCCCAGAGTCCCAAATTCCAAGCACTCTACTCTCTTAAATCATATGCCACTCACTAGCTGATCGCTCATAAGCTCCTCGCTGCTATCTAAACACTCTCAAGCATCCCTAGCAGCAAAACTCCTAGACTAAGGCATCATATATATCAGGCCACTCTAGTCCTAATAAGGATACCTAGTCTACTCTAGCATGCGTAATATAGCTCATCATAACATAATATATCTCGTAACACTTATTACAAGGGTATTTTGGGAAATCACCACTCGGGCGCTGGCTGATCGTACACACGGCTCTGCTCTGTTTGTCTCAAAACTCTTTTAAAAAAATTTACTTTTATTATCAAATTTTTTCCTCAAATCCTCAGTTTGAGTTCAGATACGCCCGAAGATGCATCCGAATCCCTCAAACCAAGGCTCTGATACCAACTTGTAACAGCGTAAAAATTCAACCAATTTTTCACTTTTCAAAAACATAATAATTCATTCATAATTACTTCCATAAACAATGTATCAATATTATCTTAATACAAAATCCCAAGATCATATCATAATAAACTCCGATGGGTGTGTACGAATCATGTCGGCGCCTTCCTGTGCTTGTAACATCCCGAATTCCCAGGTATTATTTATTATTGTATTTTTGGTGATTTGTGAGGAGACTCGGCGAGTTGGAGCCCAAACTCGCCGAGTATGATCGTGGGTGTGGGTGCGGGTTCGCGTCTGGACTCGGCGAGTCCAAAAGTGGACTCGGCGAGTGCACGCTGTTTAATGAAACCCTAATTCCCCGGGTTTGGAGCCTATTTAAGGGCACTTATAGCCTCCCATTGCGGCTACCAGTCCCTTGAGAGAACCCTAAGAGAGCTAAATCGCTTTGAGAGAGAAGAAGTCACTTTTGGATCTTTGTATCCTTTGTTTAGCAAGAAGAGGGTGACAAGAGCAAGGAAGAGGTGAGATTCAAGCAGATCCAGAGTCCAGAGGCTTCATTTTGAGGTAATAGTTCGAACCTCCTTCAGTTTTAAGGTTGATCTTTAGAGTTAGGGTTTTCTAACCCCTTTGGAGAGTGATTATGTGAAGCAAATGGTCCCTCCTCGAGTTTGTGCCTTGGATCTGGACTCAAAGAGGGCCATAGACCTTCACCCTTAGAGCTTTTTGGGTTAGTATGGAGTTATTGGACTTAGGTTGTCATTTTTGGGACCAAATCTCCTTTTGATGCCTTGTTGTGGTTATACAAGCATCAAGTTTCAAACTTTACGTGACATTCATGCTTGGGAAGGCCAGATCTGTGGTTTGGGGAAACAGATCTGACCTCAGGAGGTCAATAGGGTTTGTGAATGGCATGAACTCGCCGAGTTGTTCTTGAGACTCGGCGAGTAGGGTTTGGGTTGCACGTAAATTGTTCAGCGAGTAGACTCGCCGGGTTGGGGGATAACCCAATGAGTCAGGGAGAGTCACAGGGAGCTGAGTCAAGCCAGAACTTGCCGAGTTGTTCTTGAGACTCAGCGAGTTGAGTCGTGGTGGCCCCGCGATTCATGCCAGGTGGAACTTGTCGAGTTAGGGAAATACTCGATGTGTCAAGAGAGGATCCGAGGGAGTCAGTGAACACGTATAGACTCGCCGAGTCGCTCTAGTGCACTCGCCGAGTCCGGTCAAGTTGACCGTTGACCACTGACCAGAGTTGACCAGTGTTGACTTGATAGGGTTAGTCAACCTTAGTTGTGAAAGTGTTAATTAGAGATATATTGTGTTATAGGAGGACTATAGCTCGGGAGATCGAGCGCTAGTGATTTCAGGGATTTGCGAGTTAT
The DNA here is from genome assembly GCF_051521515.1 of Lactuca serriola. Taxonomy (NCBI): domain Eukaryota; kingdom Viridiplantae; phylum Streptophyta; class Magnoliopsida; order Asterales; family Asteraceae; genus Lactuca; species Lactuca serriola. The sequence continues at coordinate 336,969,098 of NC_136415.1, read as the reverse complement.
CGAGATACGCGAGGTGAGTCTTCTCACTATACTTACCTTGAGTAGGTAATCAGAGTTATGTGACAGAGTATTTGTATGCTATATGTATGTTATGTGTTGTACTGCATTATTTTTATGTTATTTATGATGTGCATTGTCACAACTAGAAATTTTTTGTCTTGTAATCACTACACTCAAGTAAAATGTAGAATCAAAAACTCAAAGAGCATGTATGATGCTTACTCTATGACAACAGAATTTCAATCAAATACACCATACAAGTGCTACAAATAGTCAATAAGCAATTGGAAACCCTAGAAGTTCTTGTTTAGGTCCATTTTGGACTAGGACTTCCTTATTGGACTCAATGGGCCAATAAGCTTCCAATTTGACTATCATGGGATTAGAACCTTTAAATGGGCTCTAATTGGACCCACGTTTATTTATTTCAACATTTTGGGCCATATTGGGCCTAGAATGAAATAAATTAAAGATTATGAATCATAATTAACTCAAACTAGCCCAACAAAGTGTAAAAATCATATTATATTTTTATTTGGGCCAAAAATCATCCAACCTAACTCTAATATTGGGATTAGGGGCATTAAAGCCCAATACTCTCTTTTTCTTTCCAAAATTCGGCCCAAGACAAGCCCAAGAGGAAAGGAGTTGACTTCTTCATGCCACCTCATTTATGTCCACCATACTTCCATGCATGGACCAACATACATCTATGTATGTCAACTCAACCCTCTCTTCTTCTTCCCCTCTCTCATTCTCGGCCGAACACCCTCCTACACTCACCAAAAAAAAAATTCATTCCAAACCTCTCTAAGTCTTGAAGAGCATTCCTCCCTCCCTCTCCTAAAATTTTTGAGATTTAAAGGCATTCCAAGGAGATTTTTCACCAAAAATCACCCTCCAAGGTAAGGTTATACTAAATTCTATGATCTAGGTTCCTTGATCTATCAAAAATCTCTTCTTAACTCATGAGAAATCATGATCTTGTATCTTAGAAACACCTTAAGGCCGAGATCTTCATCAAGGGGTGCTAGGGCCGAAAATCACCAAACTTTCTTCCATTTCTCCTCCAAAACCGAAACCACACCCTAAGGTGAGCTTCATACCCCCTTATTTTCGGTTTTTATAAGTTTTTTTTTTTGGGGGGGGGGGGGGGGGGGAATACAAGCAAATGTGTAGATCTATCATTATGTGTATGCCTTGTATGATTTCTATGTTATTTACATACTTTTCTGTGTTTATGGTGTTGAAACTAGACAAAAGGACCTAAAAATCGAGATTTGTGTTATGATGCATGAAACAAGTGCTAAAACATATCATTATACATCAGTCATTACTAGAAAAATAACCAAGTTGGTTTAGATGAACATCTTGGGCTAAAAATCATATTTTTGGACTTAAAATGCTAAGAATATGAAGTTTAAGGGCCCAAAATGTCAAAATGCAAATTCTGGAGGTTAAGAAGTGTCAAAACAGTTTCATAAAGGAATTTTTCCAGAAATATACACTTTAGAATGTTTAAAATGTAAATTTCTAAACTTAATGGGCTAAAAATGAACTTTTCGGCCCAATAGGGCCCAATATGCGAAATTTTCCAATTTGAGGGGCTGAAACTGTGTTTTTCCGTAAAATAGTGGACTACTAGTGTTCCAAGTCCTTTTCAAAGGTTAAAAATGCTTTTCATAATTAAAAAGGACCAAAGTTGCAAAAAATTTCCAATATGGGCCAAAAGTGTAAAAATAGCGAAAAAGAGAGGTTACAGCCGAGAAAACTGTAATTTGAGGGACTAAAACTGTTTTCAACTAAAAATGTGCTGAAAAATATCAATTTCAATAAGTTTTGGTGTTAGAATGCCAAGAAAAATGGTTTAAGGACTAAACCGGAAATTAATTTATTCAAAGGGTTGAAAAAGTAAATTGACAAAATAAAGAGGGGCTGTAAACAGAAAAATTTCAGTGTTAATTCAATACATCCGTTGTGATGAAATATTGACACTGCGACTATCGACGAATTACAATACACAACAACACCAAAAATCGTTATCAAACGAATTGATTCGGTCTCGAATCAATAACAAATCCGAAACTACTAACACGACGACAACTCGATTCATACACGGAAAATTTGGGAATTCAATACACACGTGAGAGTGCACAGACGTCGATACACCATCTTTGGGCCCAAAAGTGTAAAATCTTGTTTGTTGGGCCTAGCTAGCTCAATGACCTGCTCTTTAGGCCCGAAGACATCAACCTTACGAGTTGTTGGGTCTTACATGATCCAACACAGCGTAAAAGGACTTTCAATGGCAACGTGCTGCTGGTCCCCAAGGGTCCTTCGGTACTGCTAGCAAAGTCGAGAATTCACCAATGCGAGTTGGGCTAAGGGCCCTTCGCATTCACTATAGCCTTGACCGACGTAGGGAATTACCTGGGGCTTCGCACTCACTTTTTCCCCTCGGTCGTGGGGCTACATGAGTCCGGGTGGTTGGGTTAAGTGAATAGTGCGAGTGATGCCTAAGGGAATCGTTTGTACGGTTGTCAACTGGTCATTTTCATTAATGTACGTTTACAACAATTCACAATCCACAATTAATCCAACGTCCCTGGAGCTCAACGAATAAACCTGTCGTAACGAAATAACGAAACATAAAGTTATTTAATGCAAAGTAATGGGAAAACGTCGGGTTTTCCTAGGATTTTCAATTATTACACCTACGAATTACATACCGAGTTTTTACAAATCGTACTCTTACATTTATAGAAACAAACAAGCATACTTTTAGATCTTCACACCTTTTATACAATTTTCAGAAAATATCGGATTTTCTAGTGGTTTTCAAAACGATACAAAACATTGGATTTCAAACATTACTTATGAACTCACCAACATTTCATATGTTGACGTTTTTCAAAATACTTGTATTCTCAGGTAACAGATAAAGTGAAGGAAGAATTGTACTCTATGACGTTTTGCTGTTGTTTAATTAATATCGAACAATGTACTTTTGGGAATGTAATATTTTGAAACTATGTACTGAATGTAAACGCTACCAGTTGTAATATTCCAATGCTTGGTATTGTATGATGTTATGTTTCATGTATATTCATTTTGATGGTATTCAATTGAGTCACGACAGCCCCCGGACGTTTCCGCCGTCTGGTTCGGGGGTGTGACATGCATGCTTATAGAGTTGGAACCAGAAGGTTCACAGAGTTAGAGCCAGAGGGTTCACAGAGTAGGGTCCACAAACCCACAGAGTTATAGCCTCGAGTGGCTAATATGTTCTATGTGTGGTATTTTGGGGAACTCACTAAGCTTTGTGCTTACAGTGTTTGGTGTTATTTGTTTCAGGTACTAGTGATGACCGTGGGAAGGCGCCGGCTTGATCAGTACACACACAGGATTTTTATGTTATGAGATCTTGGGACTTTTATATGTCATGGATCGAGTTTCAAACATTGATGTTTTTATGAATATTAAATGAATTATGTTTTTATAAAATGTGAAAAATTGTTCTAAAATTTACGGTGTTACAACGCTCCTCACTAGTACCTGTAACACATAACACAAAACACTATAAGCATGAAGCTTAGTGAGTTCCCCAAAATACCACGCATAACACATACTAGCCACTCGAGGCTATAACTTTGTGGCCCTTGGGCCCCGAACTCTGTGGACCCTCTAGTCCTAGCTCTGTGAACCTTCCGGTTCTAACTCTAACATACTCTGATATACGCATGGCATAAATCACATAGAAATAATGCAGTGCAACACATCACATAAATAGTATACAATAACTATGTCACATAACTCTAATTACCACTCAGGGTAAAGTATAGTGAGAAGACTCACCTCAGATGTCTCGGTAAATCCTTGACTTGGTAGCAGTATAGTCTAGCCTCCGCCTAATCACATAAAGTAAGATACGCTCATAAATATAACTCTCGAGACTAGACCCCACCCTCTCTTAGCATCCTCAGATGGGTAAAAGACCATTTTACCCCTTTCTTGACTCAAAGACCCCATAGTTGACCAATCCCTAAAAGTCAACAAAGTCAACGGTCAAACTTTGACCTGACTCGTCGAGTGCACTTGTGCGACTCGGCGAGTCTACACGTGAACTCTACTCCTCTGATTCTCTTTTGACTCACCGAGGGGTCACTCTCTAGGTTCACAGTCTCGGGACAACTCGACTCGACTCGTCGAGTCTGTTCATGGACTCGGCGAGTCCAAACCATGCTCACTTCCAATGGCTTCCTGAGGTCAGATCTGATGCTCTACTCGATAGATCTATCCTTTCTAGTCCCAATAATCACATAAAGTTCGAAGCTTGATGCCCATTCATAGGCTCCAAGGTTCTATTTGAAGAAATGACCTCTAATATGGCATCCTAAGTTCATATTCACCATCAATCCACATAAAGCTCAAAGGAGTAAGGTCTCTGGACCTCTATGGATCCAGATCCAGACCATAATACGAAAAGGAATCATATAGTCAATCAAAACCATCTACCAAAGGGTCTAGAAAACCCTAACTCTATAAACAATCACCAAAACAGAAGATGGATCGATACTATACCTCAAATAAGAACTCCTGAGCTCAGAATTCCTCCAAATAGTATCTCCTTCAGCCTTGTCTTGATCTTGATCACCTTCTTCTTGCTAAACCAATGATAGAAAGATCAAATATGGCCTCTCCTCCTCACAAACGAATTAGCTCACTTAGGTTTTCTCTCAAGGGACTGGTAGCTGCAATGGGAGGCTATGAGTGCCCTTAAATAGGCTCCAAAACCCGAGAATTAGGCTACATCCGGAGGAAGCACACCACGTCGGACCCGACGAATATGTAGACACTGACTACGAATTTGGAGAGATCGACGACGACGACGAGGAAGGTCAAGTCGGGGACCAGGACCCCGTCCTGTCATGCGAGAACGAGACACAACCAGATCACCCCGCTCCACCAGTGAACCCCCCAAGAGAGAACCGTTCCCTCGAAGCTGAGATCGCCGCACTGCGACAACAGCTGTATGCTATGGAAGCTCGGGCAGTGCGAGCCGAGCATGAGAGGGATGAGGTTATTGGAGACATGGCAGAGATGGCGCAGCTACTGGCGCAACATTTCGGCATATGACTTCGGCACCACCTCCAGACGCAGCACATCGCGATTAGGGATGGACTTATCATGGTAGGACATTAGGAACTATATTATGTACTCCGGCTCTATGTTTAAGTGACTACACTACTCATGGAGCCGTTATGCTGTCGGATTAGTGTCACTTATGTATGCTCTTAGGAGCAAATTTTCTTGTATTAAATGTGAATAATATTAATGAACTTTTGTGTGTCTTGCTATGATACTACCAGTTGTTATGTGTTGAGACGTTATGATTGTATTCCCGATGGTAGTAATGTTTAGGTTCATACCATACACCTAGTTAGTAGGATCACAACCTCATAAAAACCACGTACACTCAACATCTTTCCGTTCCGTGACAGAAAGATGCCTCTCCGACCTACTTGCGGAAACCCAGGACCAACTCCACCCGAAGTTGACTCCACAGCATTCCAGGCAGCCGTGTCTGCTGCGGTCACCGCAGCTATGGCACAACTCCATCAGGGGAATAATGGAGGAGGCAACGGGCAAGGGGCAGGAAGTTCGAACAACGGGATGAATCGAGGACCTACCAAAACATGTACCTACAAGGACTTCACAAACGCCAAACCACGAACTTTCAACGGCACTGGAGGAGTGATCACTCTGAAGCGATGGATCGAGAAGGTAGAGTCGGTATTCGAGATATGTGATTGCCCCGAGCAGATGAAAGTGAAGTTCGCGGCCTGCACTTTCGTGGACCAAGCACTCACTTGGTGGAACGGACACGTGGAAGCTATGATGCTCCCTGTCGCCAACTCTATCCCCTGGGCAGAAATGAAAGAAATGTTAATGGCTGAGTACTGCCCTCGAGGCGAAATACAAAAGTTGGAGCAGGAACTATGGAACCTCACTGTGCAGAATGCGAACATCGATGCCTACATATCGAGATTTAGCGAACTATCTCTGTTGTGCCCGGGTATGATTACATCAGAAGGAAAGAAGATCGAACGATTCATCTGGGGACTGACACCTCCCATTCAGGGGAATGTGATAGCTGCAAACCCTGAAACGTTTGACAGTGCGAAGAGATTGGCAAAGAGGCTATATGATCATAACAACAAGAAGGGCGAGAAACCAGTGGAGACTGAGAAGAAGAAGGAGGGTGATGGTAAGAAAGGATGGAACAACAAGAGAAAGGGGCGTCAGGGCCCCGAGGCCTCTAAAAAGCAGCAGACAGTGGCAGTTAACGCTGTCACCGCACCGGTTCCAGCCACACCACATGCTCCAGTCTCAGCTGCTTCAAATGCTTCAAGACCTTATTCCGGTAATTTTCCCAAGTGCAACAAGTGCGGTTTCCATCACCATGGAGAATGTAGGGAGTTCCATTGCACCAGTTGCAACCGAAGGGGACACACTGCAAGGTTCTGCAGGACTTATCCTTCCCAAAATCAGAGTCAGGGAAACAATCAGAACAACAACACCAACCACCGCAATAACAACAACACCAATGCCGGCGGCAACAATGCAGGGCCTAGCCACACCTGTTTCGGGTGCGGAAGGACGGGGCATTTCCGCCGGGATTGCCCTAACAACAACTCAGGAAACAGGGGAGCAGGAAGAATGCTGACTATGGGTCAGAGTGATGCAGTTCAGGACCCCGCAGTTGTGACCGGTACGTTTCCCCTAAACCACACTTATGCATGCATCTTATTTGATACAGGAGCGGAGCGAAGTTTCGTAAGCGAGAAGTTTAAACATTTATTAAAACAACAACCCCAGCAGCTAAATGAAACCTATACGGTGGAAATGGCCAATGGGAAAACCGAATCCACTAGGGAAATCTACATCGGATGTACCCTAACCCTCAACCAACACGTTTTTCGAATAGACCTAATGCCAGTATCAATTAGGAGTTTCGATGTGATTATCGGCATGGATTGGTTAAGCCCCCACCATGCTGAGATTATGTGCCACGAGAAGGCCGTTCGCCTTCGTCTCCCGAATCACGAAACCCTAGTAATTTATGAAGACAAACCTAGCACGAATCTTCGTCTTATCTCGTGCATCAAAGCACAAAAACATCTGCGAAAGAACAATTTGGCGTTCTTGGCTCACATAGTGGACAAGACCAAAGAAGAAACTAACATCCAAGATATTCCGGTAGCGTGTGAATTTTCGGACGTGTTTCCTGAAGATCTTCCAGGAGTACCCCCAGAGAGACAGGTTGAGTTCCGAATCGATCTCGTTCCAGGAGCAACTCCTCTCGCTAAATCACCATATCGGTTGGCTCCTGCTGAAATGCAGGAATTGTCCAGTCAACTCAGTGAGCTTCTGGACAAGGGGTTTATCGGACCTAGCTACTCGCCATGGGGAGCTCCGGTGCTCTTTGTCAAAAAGAAGGACGGATCTTTCAGAATGTGCATCGATTACAGAGGGTTAAATAAGCTCACTGTTAAAAACCGCTACCCACTCCCACGAATCGATGATCTATTCGACCAACTCCAAGGAGCTAGTTATTTTTCTAAAATAGATTTACGGTCCGGATACCACCAACTCAAAGTCCGAGAAGAGGATATTCCTAAAACCGCTTTCCGAACCCGCTACGGACATTATGAATTCGTCGTAATGCCCTTCAGTCTAACAAATGCACCTGCCGCATTCATGGACCTAATGAATCGAATCTGTCGACCGTTCCTGGACAACTTCGTCATTGTGTTTATCGGTGATATCCTCGTCTATTCTCGAAGCAAAGAGGAGCATGGCCAACATCTCCGACAAGTCCTAGAGACTCTGCGAACGGAAAAGCTTTACGCCAAACTCTCCAAGTGCGAGTTCTGGCTCCGGAGTGTGAATTTCCTAGGCCACGTAGTTAGCCAAAACAGAATTCATGTGGATCCCTCTAAGGTCAAAGTTGTGGAAGGATGGGCAACTCCGACCACACCCACAGAAATTCGTCAGTTCTTAGGCCTAGCAGGCTACTATAGGAGATTCATCAAAACTTCTCTAAGATCGCCAAGCCGCTTACCTTGCTTACGCAAAAGGGCGTGCCATTCAAGTGGACAGACCGACAAGAGATTGCGTTTCGAACCCTGAAGCAAGCTCTCTGTAGCGCTCCTGTACTATCTCTACCTGAAGGAACGGAATATTTTGTAGTCTACTGTGACGCGTCGAATCAGGGTTTAGGTTGCGTTCTCATGCAATGTGGAAGGGTGATAGCATATGCGTCCCGCCAACTAAAGACGCACGAAGTAAATTACACGACCCATGACCTAGAACTGGGAGCCGTGGTCTTTGCTCTAAAAATTTGGAGGCACTACCTGTACGGTACAAAGTGCACCATCTTCACAGACCACAAGAGCCTCCAGCACATCTTGAATCAGAAGGAGCTGAACATGAGACAGCGAAGATGGGTGGAATTGCTAAACGACTACGAATGCGAGATCAAGTACCATCCAGGTAAGGCCAACGTGGTAGCTGATGCATTAAGTCGGAAGGAGTACACTAATCGCCGTACGAAAACACAATCGATAACCATTCAGTCTCATCTGGCCACTCAAATTGCATCAGCCCAGTCAGAGGCTATGAAAGCGGAAAATAGAACTAGCGAGGCATTGCGCGGGATGGAGAAGAACCTAGAAGCAAAAGAGAATGGGGTATACTACTTCACGAACCGTATTTGGGTCCCAAAAATCGGAGGATTTAGGGAGACCGTTATGAAGGAACACCACAAGACACGATACTCCATTCATCCCGGTTCGGACAAGATGTATTTGGACATTAAACAACACTATTGGTGGCCTAACATGAAGGCGGAAATCGCAACCTATGTTAGTAAGTGCCTTACGTGCGCCAAAGTAAAGGTGGAATACCAGAAACCTTCCGGATTGTTACAGCAACCGGCAATCCCTGAGTGGAAATGGGAGGGGATTTCTATGGATTTCGTGACCAAGCTGCCCAAGACGTCGGACGGACTGGACACCATATGGGTAATAATCGACCGACTGACAAAATCTGCCCATTTCCTGCCAATCAAAGAATCCTACAAGATGGAAAGACTGACGCAGTTGTACCTACGAGAAATCGTAAGACTCCATGGAGTGCCAAAATCTATCATCTCGGATAAGGACAGTAGGTTCACATCGCGCTTTTGGCAATCACTCCACAAGGCAATGGGAACTCATCTCGATATGAGCACCGTATATCACCCACAAACGGACGGTCAAAGTGAACGAACCATTCAAACGCTTGAAGACATGCTTCGTGCATGTGTGATAGACTTTGGAAAGTCTTGGGATACCCACCTACCGTTGATCGAATTCTCATATAACAATAGTTACCATTCGAGCATCAAGGTGGCTCCTTTCGAAGCACTGTACGGGCGTAAATGTAGATCACCGTTATGTTGGGCTGAAGTAGGTGACACCCAACTAGCAAGAACGCATACGTCGGACAGGGCACTAACAGGACCGGAGATCATTCGCGAAACCACAGAAAAGATCGTTCAGATCAGAGCTCGATTGCAAGCATCGCGTGACCGGCAAAAGAGCTACGCCGATAAACGGCGAAAACCCTTAGAATTCCAAGTCGGTGATCGAGTACTGTTGAAAGTCTCACCCTGGAAAGGGGTTATACGTTTCGGAAAACGGGGAAAGCTGAACCCGCGATACATTGGACCTTTCGAAATCGTCGCACGAATAGGCCCAGTAGCATACAGACTACAACTACCCGCGGAGCTAAACGGTGTACACCCCGTGTTTCATGTCTCTAATCTGAAGAAGTGCCTATCAGATGAAACCCTTGTCATTCCTCTTGACGAAATCGAAATCAATGAGAATCTCCTGTTCGTCGAAGAACCAATCGAAATCATGGACAGGGAGGTGAAGCGTACTAAGCAAAGTCGCATCCCGATCATGAAAGTACGGTGGAACGCAAATCGTGGGCCAGAATTCACATGGGAACACGAAGATCAAATGAAGCAAAAGTACCCTCACCTATTCTAGCAATTCTCAAATCTAGCTATCAAACAGAATTTCGGGACGAAATTCCCTCTAACGGGGGGATGATGTCACAACTGGAAATTTTGTGTTATGTAATTTATACATTCAAGCTAATGTGAATCAAAAACTTAAGAACATGTGTAACACCTATGATTATGACTTCAAAAACTTCAATCAAATACATTATACAAGTACTACAAATAGTCACCAAACAATTGGAAACCCTAGAAGTCCTTGTTTAAGTCCACTTTGGACTAGGACTCCCTTATTGGATCCAAATGGACCAATAAGCTTCCAATTAGACTATCATGGGCTTAGAACCCTAATTGGGCTCTAATTGGACCCACACTAATTTATTTCAACATTTTGGGCCATATTGGGCCTAGAATGAAATGAATTGAAAGCTTTGATCCATGAATACCCTAAACTAGTTCAACAAAAATGGAAAAATCATACTATATTCTTTTATGAAAAAAATTCACCCAAATTAACTCTAATATGGGGCTTAGGGGCAAAGGCCCAAATTCTTCCTTTTTCCCTTTCAAATTCTCGGCCCAAGGCCCAAGTCCAAGAACAAATGGAAGAGTTGACTATTTGCTTGCCACCTCATTAATATCCAACATGTTTCCATGCACAACTCATACTTCTAGGAGCATATCACTTCAAAGATCACATCTCTTCTTCCTATCTCTCTCACTCTCGGCCATACACCCACACACACTCACAAAAATCTCTCACACTCTCTCAAGAACATTCCCCCCTCTCCACTCAAAAATCTCGAGTTTTAGGAAGCATTCAAGAGGAAATTTCCACAAATTCTTCATCTAAGGTAAGATTATGCATGGATCTATGATTTAGATTCTTTTTGTTATCAAAATCCCTTCCTAATCTATGCAAAAATCGTGATCTTGCATCCTAGAACCATCTCAAACTCGAGATCTACCAAGGAAAGGTGCTAAGGCCAAAAATCACCAAGTTTTCTTCCATCTTTTCTTCCAAAAACCGAAAATCACACCCTAAGGTGAGCTTCATACCCCCTATTTTCCGTTTTTATGAGTTTTGTGGGGGGGGGGGGGGAATACAAGTGAAAGTGTAGATCTATATGTGTTTTGTATGCCTTGTATGATTTCCATGCTTACATGTATGCTTTTGTGTGTTATAATGTTGGATCTAGCCATAAAACCCCTCAAAACCGAGATATATCTTATGTTAAATGATTTAGCATCAAATATATTTCTACATACAAAGTGTTTCAAGAAAAATAGCTAAGTAGTTAGTAACAATTTTCTTTGGGCTAAAAACACAAATTTTGGGCCTAAAATGTGAAAAATACAAAATTAAGGGCCCAAATTGACATACCACGAATTCTGATGGATGAGGTGTGCCAAAACAGTTTCAATAAAACAATTTCTGGAAATTTACTCATTTAGAGGATTAAAAACATAAATTTCAAGCTTAATGGGCTAAAAATGACATTTTCGGCCCAATGAGGCCCATTATGCGAGATTTCCTGTTTTGGAGGGTCAAAACTGTATTTTTCTGTAAAACAGTGGACTATAATTGTTCCAAGTCCTTTTCAAAGGTTTAAAATGTTGGATTAGTGTCTAAGTCAGTAACCATATTTGGTATATACTTGACCCGAGTGTGCATGGTCCTTTTGGGTTGCCTTCACCAAAGGAACTTGACAAGGTAATTTGATATGAGAGAGGAGATATTATGATTTATTAATATATTATAAGAATAATATATTAAAGGAGAAATCATATTTATTTAATTAGTATTAGTCATAAATTAATTAGGAATTAATTTGGTGACTAAAAGAGATTAATTAAATAAAAGGGTATAAACTGTCAAATGTGTGATAGTTGAGTTTTGGACTAGGAAACCTAATGGACTAAGGGGGAACGAAATTATGATGAAGGATCATCATATTTTCGTCCAAAGGCCTCATTCCATAAGGCTCCTTGGGCTGCTTGGTGGCTAAGCTGTCCATTAGGGTTTTGACTGAAACCCTAGCACCCTATAGTATAAATACATGCCCTATGCTTCAATTTGAGGCCACTTGATTCCAAGGAAACCCTAGGGCCGAAATTAGCATCATTCCCTTCTCTCTCTTTGTTGCCTTCTTGCTTCAAGGTGTTTGTGAGCCATTAAAGGCACTACAATTGTGGTGCTTGCTTTCTAGAGTTCAAGAGATCAAGGAAACTAGTTGTTATTGCTATATAACAACAAAGGTATGTTTACTACACTTCTATGTAATTTTCGAAAATTATAGAAGCATGCCAGGGTTTTATTTTGTGTTCATAAAGTTGTATGTCTTATAGTGAAAACATAGATCCAACTAGGGTTGCATGCACACATAGGATTGTTTGTATAAAACCTAACAGTGGTATCAGAGCCATTGGTTTTTTGTTTTCAATTGGATTTGATGCATATTATGAATTTGACAAATTAGGGTTTATGGCAAGTAAACCCTAAGGCTTGGTGATTTTTGCAAATTAGGGTTGCAAAACCCTAGTTGGCGATTTTTTTGATAGGGTTCTTAAACTCTTTTTGCCTAGCCTCCAAATTTCGAAATTAGGGTTAAGAAACCCTAGGGATTTCGAAATTCCCTTGCCCCCCAAGATAAGATCCCAAGATTTTAGGGATTTGGATATTGCTATCTTTATGATTATCCATTTAATAGTTTAAACTAGATAATTGAAGATCTTGTATTATCCTTTCCATATATTTAAAAATCTAGGGGATAAAAGGATCAATTAAATTAATAATTTAATTTTATGATAAACCTTAAAGATTTAATAGTTCAAATGAATTGTTTAATTTTGATAATTATTAAATCAAAGTTTTCTTGGTGTTTAAAATTTTTAAATTAAATAGCCTTAATATTCGAAAATTTTAAATACACATTAAGATACTAGTATTTTGAAATGCTTTAAAATACACCCTTATACAATTATGATATTATAAGATTAATTATTATATATGTATAAGAATAAGCTAGTCTTATCGCTAGTAGGCCTCATTCACGAAGCCGGTCTATAAGGTGGGTATAAGGTTGCTGCCTATAAAATGGCGCTTAATGGATGTACACTCACATCTACCGCTTGCTTGACTGGTGGAGGGTCGTTAGCCGAACGGATAGGATAGGGCACTTAATTCCTCATTAAAAGTATAATGGAAATATTAAAGTAACTACATTGTTTTACAAATTCCCACTCTTAGTTACTTTAGGGTAAAATGTGAAAATGATGCTAATCCATGGAATTACACTTTGTACCCTTGTCAAACGTTGATGGAGCGCGTGTGGTTAACCGGCACATCAATTTGGGGATGACATAGGTAGCGAAGGGTGACTCGATGTTTGTCATAGATCAATGGAGCGTGTGTGGTTTACCGGCACATTGATTAGGTGATAGTGACGTTGAGTGCACCACGTTAATTCGCATGGTTATTCACAAATTTGTTTGCGATCCTCGGCATCCCAGTCGCAAATGTGAAATGCATATCGAGATTTAAACATGCCATTGAAAAGTTCAATGAATCTCAAAGATCTAGGAGTTTTCAATACATTTAAAACCTAAATTGCTTTTTCGTTTTTCATGGTGAGAATTAGTGAATCGTCATTCACTTACCTTCAAGTTATTTACTTTTAGAGTACGGCATCCCTTTCTAAGTTGTAAATAATGTTGTTGGATCCTAGCCCTAATTTCTCATTTGGGTGTTTAATTAGGGATTCATTTCTAATCAAGCTTTGTCCCTTTCTTTTTCAGATGTCTGCTAACAACAACAACAACAACGCTTCTGGGTCATTCTCGTTGATGAACTTGTGTCAGAAAGTGACATTTGATGGTTCAAACTTCAACGAGTGGATGAGATACATTCGCATGATCACACGCTACGAGGACAAAGAATATTTCCTCGATGAAAAGCTTGAGAAGATCATCCCAGATGTTGCTACTCCAGAGGAACTGGCCGCCTTTGAGGCCCACGAGCGTGATGCCACGAAAGTTCACTGCATCATGCTAGCCACCATGAACCTCGAACTCCAAAAGTCCTATGAGGACATGTATCCATATGAAATGCATCAGGATTTGCTGGACAGGTATCACCAGAGCGCGAGGCAAGAGCGCTATGAGATCATTACTAGCATGATCACCGCTAAGATGGGGAGTGGAGAATCCCTAACCTCTCATTTGCAGAAAATGCAGAGGTATGTTGATCGTCTTCTCAAACTTAATGTTAAGTTTGATGAGGATTTGGCTATTGACATAATCCTCCACTCCTTGCCCTCCTGCTACAATCAGTTTAGGATGACCTACCATATGAACAAAGAGGAGGTCTCCTTGAGCAAGCTCCAAGGACTCTTGAGGACTGCTGAGAGCAACCTCAAAGACAAATCCGTTGCACCGTCGCCTGCTGTGGCCGCTCCCGTGATGGCGATAGGTCAAGGAAAGGGTAAAAAGAGGAAGGCTCCATGTAAGAGCCACCATAAGGGGAAACCCCGTGATGGTTCGTCATCAAGTGGGACCAAAGCAGGCCCCATTAAACCCTCTTCCGATCCTAAAGAAGCAGAGTGCTTCTATTGCCACCAAAAGGGCCACTGGAAGCGAAGCTGCCCACAATATCTGCAGGACATAAGAGATGGGAAGATCAAGCCCACATTTGCAGGTATGTATTCTATTAAATCTAATAACTCATCATTTGCTACTTCATGGGTTCTTGATACAGGATATGGTTACCACATTTGTTCTGATTTGCAGGGCCTAAAAAGAAGTAGGGAGATGGAGCATGGGAAGATGAACCTGATTATGGGAAACAGAAGATCGTCGCCTGTGACCAGAGTCGGTGTTTATTCTTTAGTGTTAAGTAATGGGTTAGGAATAGATTTAGAAAATTGCTGTTATTCGCCAGATATGGCAAGAAACATTATTTCTTTTCATGGGTTGTTTAGACAAGGTTTCAGATATTCTTTTGATAATAGTAATGGTTCTATTAATGTTTATTTGAATGGTGTCTTTTATTTCAATGCATTACCTTGTAATGGGATTTATGAATCAGTGATGATTGTTGATAATTTTGGAAATAATGTTTTGAATATTGATTCGTCTACTAGTCTAGACAAAGCATGCTTGTGGCATTGTCGTCTTGGCCATGTCAACAAGAAACGCATAGCCCAACTCCAAAAGGATGGAGTGTTGGAGTCATTCGACCTTAGGGACGATGACACGTGTGAGTCTTGTTTACTTGGGAAGATGACCAAGTCACCCTTTACTGGCACTTGTGAAAGGGGTGAGGGTTTATTGGATCTCATACACACCGATGTGTGTGGGCCCTTTAGATCCACCACAAGGGATGCTTGCCGCTTCTACGTGACTTTTACAGATGATTATAGCAGATATGGATATATCTACTTGATCAAGCAAAAGTCGGAAACCTTTGAAAAGTTCAAAGAGTTTAAGAATGAAGTGGAGAATCAGCTGGGCAGGAAAATCAAGATGCTTCGGTCAGACCGAGGAGGAGAGTACCTAAGTCTTG
The DNA here is from genome assembly GCF_051521515.1 of Lactuca serriola. Classification (NCBI taxonomy): domain Eukaryota; kingdom Viridiplantae; phylum Streptophyta; class Magnoliopsida; order Asterales; family Asteraceae; genus Lactuca; species Lactuca serriola. The sequence goes on along the minus strand of NC_136415.1, from coordinate 336,953,463 downwards.
AGTTTCACGACTATCTAAAAGAATGTGGAATCGTTTCGCAATTGACGCCTCCGAGAATGCCACAATTGAATGGTGTGGCTGAGAGACGTAATCGGACCTTGTTGGACATGGTTCGTTCTATGATGAGTCGGACTTCGCTACCAATAGCTTTCTGGGGGTATGCCTTAGAGACTGCCGCCCATATACTTAACTTAGTTCCCACTAAGAAGGTTTCCAAGACTCCTCACGAGATGTGGACAGGGAAGGCTCCCTCGTTGGCACATATCAAGGTTTGGGGTTGTGAGGCTTTCGTAAGACGAGAGACTCACGACAAACTAGAACCTCGCAGTGAGAAGTGTTATTTCATCGGCTATCCGCAGAAGTCTTTTGGCTACCTTTTCTATAGACCGAGTGACAATGTTGTCTTCGTTGCTAGAAGAGGGGTTTTCCGAGAAAGGGAATTAATAAGCCAAGAAGACAGTGGGAGGCAAATTGAACTTGAAGAAATTCAAGATCAAAGCGATGAAGGAACCTCGGACACTGGCACTCAACTTGAGGAGGAAACTCCTGTTGAACCTATTGACGAGTCCCTACCTCTTCGACGTTCCACTAGGGCTAGCGTTCCACCCCAGTTTTATGGTTTTCATATTACTACTGAAGGGGATACATTTATTAGTGATAGTACACTAGTAAATTTGGATGAACCTAGCAGCTATAAGGAAGCCATGGCAGGCCCGGAGTCTGCAAAATGGAAAGAGGCTATGGACAGCGAGATTCAGTCCATGTACGACAACCAAGTTTGGAATTTGGTTGATAATGTACCGGGTCGTAAGACAGTCGGGTGCAAGTGGATCTTCAAGAAGAAGACGGACATGGATGGGAAAGTGCATACTTATAAAGCGCGATTGGTTGCGAAGGGCTTTACTCAAACTCCCGGAGTTGACTATGATGAGACCTTCTCACCAGTTGCGAAGATAAAGTCTATTAGGGTGATGCTTTCCATAGCTGCGTTTCATGATTATGAAATATGGCAGATGGACGTGAAAACCGCTTTCCTTAATGGAAAGTTGGCTGAGGATGTCTATATGAATCAGCCAGAAGGTTTTGTCGATGTGAAGCATCCGAATAGAGTATGCAAGCTTGAGAAATCTATTTATGGATTGAAACAAGCATCTCGCAGATGGAATCTTTGTTTTGACGAGAAGGTTAAAGAGTTTGGCTTTCTGCGAAGCGAAGATGAATCTTGTGTGTATGTCAAAGCCAGTGGGAGTATAGTAAGCTTCCTCGTATTGTATGTCGACGACATACTACTCATAGGAAACGATGTCCCAACCTTGCAGGAAGTCAAGTCCTGGCTTGGGAAATGCTTCGCTATGAAGGACCTCGGAGAAGCCGCTTATATTCTGGGAATAAGAATAGTAAGAAACAGGGAAAAGAGACTGATAGGACTCAGTCAGGATACATACTTGGAAAAGGTACTAAAGCGTTTTAGTATGGAAAATTCCAAGAAAGGGGAGTTGCCAATCCAAAGCAATACCAAGCTGAGTAAGACTCAGAGCCCGAGTACAGAGACAGAGATAGCTTATATGAGCCGAGTACCTTACGCTTCCGCAGTAGGCTCTATCATGTACGCTATGACTTGTACTCGCCCTGATGTGGCCTTCGCTTTAAGCATGGTCAGCAGATATCAAGGGAATCCTGGTAGGGCACATTGGATTGCGGTTAAGAATATTCTTAAGTACCTTCGGAGGACCAAGGGATGGTTTCTAGTCCTTGGTGGGAGTGATGACTTAAGGGTACGAGGGTACAGTGATGCTAGTTTTCAGACGGATCGGGATAACTTCCGATCACAGTCAGGCTGGGTCTTTACCCTAAATGGAGGAGCAGTGACTTGGAAAAGTTCCAAGCAAGAGACCGTAGCTGATTCAACGTGCGAATCAGAGTATATTGCGGCGAGCGAAGCGTCAAAGGAGGCTATATGGTTGAAGAACTTCATTGGAGACCTTGGAGTTGTGCCATCCATAAAAGAGCCCGTGGAAATTTTCTGTGATAATGAAGGAGCGGTTGCCTTAACCAAGGAACCAAGGGATCATGGCAGATCTCGACATATCGACAGGAAATACCACTTTATTAGACATCGGGTAGAAGAGGGACTCCTCGTTGTGAAGAGGGTATCGTCAGAAGACAACCCAGCAGATCCCCTTACAAAGGGACTGAGTAGGGTCAAGCATTTGCAGCACGCTAGGAGCGTAGGGCGGAAGGACGATATTAGTTTAGATTAGATAGGTAGAAAACTTGTAATAGATAATGTCATATTCAACAAATGATGATTAAATAAAGGTGTGTTATTTATAAGAAAGTTTCTATCTTGTGTTGATTATTTATCTATTGTGTCGATTTTGCATGTTTTGACTTCCTGAATAATAAGATTATTCGAACAGTTCACAATCGCTCATATGTTGGAAGTAGATATGAAGGAAGATTGTCATAAATTTGTTTGTAGATTGTCTGAAAAGTTTTAGACATAGCAAAGGTTTGCTGCAAAGTTTATGAGTGCTTATGAAATTTGTATTGAGCATTGAAATAGACCCACACTTGCTGGTATTACTTCATGAATGTTATCACAAGTGATCGCAAGATGATAATATCATATAATCTTTAAACCTAGAGATATGGTTATTGTTTGCTAGTTGATTATACATTGATAATGCGAAAACGCATCAGTAACTTGATGTTATAAAACGTATTATTGTGTGTGGTTTAACTAGTAAATGATAAAGGCATATTAGTCAACGTTTTCTGTTCCTTTTATTCTATGAGGATAAAAGCGATATCTCGGCCACTTGATGATTTGGTTTGACTTATGTGCCGGGCCCGGTCAGGATAAAGTTGATGTGTTCAACTGAGTTCTATGTCGAACAAATCAGAAATCAAGAAATAGAATGCTAGACAATAAGTATTGTTAGCATGATATCTAGAACAGAGGATTATACGATCCCTTATCAGAAGGACAGATTATTGGTCAGAGTTGACAGCGGCTATTGAAAGCTACGATTGCTATCGGGTACGGAAGTTATACGTGAGATATAGTTACTAGACTTATCCAAGTGGGAGACTGTTGGATTAGTGTCTAAGTCAGTAACCATATTTGGTATATACTTGACCCGAGTGTGCATGGTCCTTTTGGGTTGCCTTCACCAAAGGAACTTGACAAGGTAATTTGATATGAGAGAGGAGATATTATGATTTATTAATATATTATAAGAATAATATATTAAAGGAGAAATCATATTTATTTAATTAGTATTAGTCATAAATTAATTAGGAATTAATTTGGTGACTAAAAGAGATTAATTAAATAAAAGGGTATAAACTGTCAAATGTGTGATAGTTGAGTTTTGGACTAGGAAACCTAATGGACTAAGGGGGAACGAAATTATGATGAAGGATCATCATATTTTCGTCCAAAGGCCTCATTCCATAAGGCTCCTTGGGCTGCTTGGTGGCTAAGCTGTCCATTAGGGTTTTGACTGAAACCCTAGCACCCTATAGTATAAATACATGCCCTATGCTTCAATTTGAGGCCACTTGATTCCAAGGAAACCCTAGGGCCGAAATTAGCATCATTCCCTTCTCTCTCTTTGTTTCCTTCTTGCTTCAAGGTGTTTGTGAGCCATTAGAGGCACTACAATTGTGGTGCTTGCTTTCTAGAGTTCAAGAGATCAAGGAAACTAGTTGTTATTGCTATATAACAACAAAGGTATGTTTACTACACTTCTATGTAATTTTCGAAAATTATAGAAGCATGCCAGGGTTTTATTTTGTGTTCATAAAGTTGTATGTCTTATAGTGAAAACATAGATCCAACTAGGGTTGCATGCACACATAGGATTGTTTGTATAAAACCTAACATAAAATGCTTTTAAATTTAAAAAGGACCAAAATTGCAAAAATCTTACAATTTGGGCCAAAATTGTCAAAGTTGCGAAAAAGAAGGGTTATAACCGAGAAAATTGCATTTTCAGGGACTTAAACTGTTTTCTATGAAAAATATGCTGAAAAATAATAATTTCAATAATTTTTGGTGTTAAAATGTCAAGAAAATTGATTTAAGGACCAAACCGGAAAGTATTCAATTAAAGGGGTGAAAAAGTAAATTTTACAAACAATGAGGGGCTGAAACAGAAAACTTTCAAGGCTAATTCAATACATGCAATTTGATCAAACAATGGTACCGCGACTATCGACGAAATACAATACACTACAATACCAAAATCGTTGTAAAACGAATTGGTTCGGTCTCGAACCAATGAAAATCCGAAACTACTAACATGGCGACACTACGATACATACAAATAACGTTTGGGAACTCAATTTACATGCGAGTGTGCACAGACGTCTACGCACCATCTTTGGGCCCCAAAAGTGTAAAATCTTGTTTGTTGGGCCTAGCTAGCCCAACGACCTGATCTTAAGGCCCGAAGACATTTTTTTTCTACGAAGTGTTGGGTTTCACCGACTTGGCACAACGTAGAGAGACTTTCAATGGCTTGTATACTACTGGTCCCCAAGGGTCCTTTGGTATTGCTAGTAAAGTCTACATTTTTTTGCGAGGCGGGTCGGGGACCCCTCGTACACATTTTATCCCCAATCGGTTAATAGAGTCATAGAGGTCTTCGTGTCCTCTTTCTCTTCGGATGTGGGACTACACATAGTCAGGGCGGTTGGATAACGTGATTAGTACGGACGACGCCTACGGGATCGTTAGTATAGCTATAAACTGGTCGTTTGTGTAATGCGTGTTTGTAGCAACTAATCATGCTCAAAATAATCCAACGTCGCCTGGGACTGACACTATACGCTATGCAATGGTTTCAATGTAACTTCATGTAATTCAAGGAACTAGGAAAACATCGGGTTTTCCTAGGGTTTTCAATACATACAGATTTGAAATGCATACAACTTCAATGAGCAATTTTTTTTACAAGTATAGAAACAAACAAGCATACCTATGGATCTTCACAAACGTTTTCAAAAGCTTTTTCTTTTCAGAAAATATCGGATTTTCTGGTGGTTTTCAAACAATACAAACATTGGATTTCAAACACTACTTATGAACTCACCAACATTTCATATGTTGACGATTTTCAAAATACTTGTATTCTTAGGGAACCAGTGAACCAAAGGAAATCATATTCAGTGATGGCTTGCAGTGTATTGATGTACGAATCGAACAATTTATTTTTGGGAATGTAATGTTTAAACAATATACTTCATGTAAATTCTACTGGTTGTACTATATTAATGCATGGTGACGAATGTTGTTATGTTTCATATATTCAATGTTATGGTATTCAATTGAGTCACGACAGCCCCCGGACGTTTCCGCCGTCTGGTTCGGGGGTGTGACAGGTTACAATCTAAACCCTAATTGGATAATCTTCTCTTAAGGCTATCCAAATCCTTTCCCTAGATAACTCATTGGACGATTTTGAAGCTATCCTAGCTTCTAGAATCCGTCCACTATATATCTATAAGGATTTACAGTCTAAAGCTTAACTATCAAACAATTGACAGTTTATACCCCTTTATTCAATTAACCTCTTTAAGTCACCAAGTTAATTCCAATTAAATCTATGACTTATATTAATCAAATAACAATATATTATTCTTTATATTATTCCCATAATATATTAATAATATTTACTCTCTCTTAATAAATCATCCTATCAAGTTGCTATAGTGAAGGCAACCCAAAAGGACCATGCACAACCGGGTCAAATACTTGCCTAATATAGTTGCAGCCTTAGACACTATTCCAACAGTCATGACGTGGCACACCCCAAAAATGCCCCTATAAATAGATTTCAAGGGCTCCGGGTTTCATTGCTCAGTTCCCTTCTTTCTCACGCCGAAACTCTGCATTTATGCCCCCGAGACCCTCCGAAAGCCCCGGTTTTTCACCTTCAAGTCCCGAAGGAAGGTTTTGTGTTCCCGAGATTCCCGAGAATCCCGAGATTTTCCCGCGTTTTCAACTCTTCCTGTCGAAGTTCTGCTCGGTTCTCCTCTCGACTACTTCAAATCAACCACTTTAATCAAGTGAGTTCATACCCCTATAATCTACACTTTCAAATGATTTATAAATGATTTTTATACACTTTTAAGGGGGGGAATACAAGTAAACACACGGTTATCCCCGTGTGAAAGACATAAATCTTTTTTATAATTTTTGGTTATGTAATCAATCACATGTGATTTATAACTAACATACAATTGGACTTACTACATTTTTAGCCGTTTCACCAAACGGAGTACTTCAAATAGTTTTCTCAAACGTTTTTACATGTTAAAACACTTTTAGAAACTGTCTTACAAAATGTATGTTTCCTTTTTGAATCTGTTATAGTCGTGTTTCAAACAAAGGTTTCCTTACACTTAAACTGTCTTGTCAACTGTTTTCGAATTGTATTATAAACTAACATCAAGTCATAAATTCTTATTTATTAAACTTTTCAAAGGTTTTACAAAACCTCTTTTAGACTTTTTTATTGTTAAATGCGTGCCTATATATGTATAGTTAAATAAGAAAGGTTTAAAAGACTTGGAACGACTAGCACGCCTTATTTCTTTTTCTATTCTTGTTGGGATGTGGCCTTAGGGTATCAGTTATTCATCTAAATGTCGTCTAAATATTAGTTATATAGATCATGTATACCTATATTGACATAAAAGTTCCATCAGTTAGTTCATTTCCGACACTCTTGGGTAGCAAGGGTGTATAAACCTACTTGGACACTCATCAATTACATTCTAGTAAACTATTATAAGAATTGTTTAGGGGATATAAAACATTATTCCTACTACAAGGAATCACACAAGAGTCATTTCATTCATGAGTCTATACCAATGTTTTATTTACAAGTATGCATTTGCATAACAAGGATAATCTTTTCATACAAAAAGGCATTTTGTTATATTACTCGTGAACTTGTTGTTAGCAAACATGTGAGACACTGGCTTTGTTAGTACCAAAACGAAAGTCCCCACCTATAACCAGAGTCTTTTGGAGGGAGAGCGTGACAAGTGTGTATAGATCTATACGAGAATGACGACTCCGCACCCTGACTATTAGCTACAGTTCCCGGGGTGACAAATGTCAACATAGGTACTGCGTCTAGTATGGTTATGAGGAACTCAAAACACGCGGAAACAACAACTCTTGTACGTAGTAATATACATTTAAATCAATCATGCTCAGGGGGTAATAACTACACCATGGGATATTATTAGCATGTTCACAATTCGGGATAAACACCCTTTTAACCAGTTTTACTTAAACAAAAGACTCACAGGGAGTATTAAAAGTATATTGGTTTACAGAGTCATCAAGTGCCTTGGTGATTTTATATATACATAAATCTATTATTTAGGCATGAAAAACATCATTGTGTTATGGTTTTGGAACTTTTAAACTACCACGCACTTATGGATAAATGTTGGACTTTTAGAAACAAATATTCAAAAATGGTCAGGGCTTGGTAGAAGACTACTTTCATAACATTCAGGTCTTGGTAGAAGACTACTTACAAAACATTCAAGTCTTAGTAGAAGACTAATTTCAAAACATTCAGGTCTTGGTAGAAGACTACTTTTTATACTAGTAGGAAATATGGGATTTTCTAGGGTTTTCATACTTATACTAAATGTTTCATCAAACATCACCAGTCTTTCATAACAACTTTGCAAAGCAATAACATTAAAATACTTATGAATTCACCAGCTTTATTGCTGATACTCGCTTTCAAAATAACTTGTATTCTCAGGTTACAAATAGACAGGTGTCGATGTAAGGTTTAGAGAAGACGGAGCAGTCAAGACTCGTCTTTTATTTTGATTAGTTATCATGTTGTCTTGTACTATGAAAGAACACACTTGTAATCAAAATTTTACTATTAATGCAATGGATGATGTTGTTGCTTGTTTACTACTTTACATTTGTTGTGATACATTACATGACGTCCTCCGCCCCAGAACGTTTCCGATGTTCTCGGTTTTGGGGTGTGACAGATTGGTATCAGAGCATTGTTTATAGTGAATTGAGTATATCAACCCATAAAAGATATACTAACTATAAATACAATGGGAATAAAAAATACTCTGATTTAGAGTTTATACTTTTAAATAATAAAATATTTAAATAAGTATACGTGCCTGCATTCATACTAAAATCGGTGTCACAACGACGAGAACAAAAGCATTACAATTGTTGAATATCACAAGTAAGCTTGGGGATGTATAGTCAGTCTTGGGAGTGGCATAGCCCGATCAACTATGCTAGTCTGAGGAGTGATTAGCACATGCCCAAGAATGGTTGTGATATGGCAACAAGTCTAAAAACTTACCAACATTACCACAATGAGAACATTATAACAGAACCTAAGTCTAAAATACCATAGGGGTATTTTGGGTTACCATAATTACTTACTTGAGAACTAAAAAGGATCTTCATTACTAAGTTGATAGTTGCTAAGTGGATACACTAAGGCTATATGTAACTAGGATGTTATAGACTTAGAATCGGTGAAATTTTTGCTTTACCCCCATTCCTTGTGAATTTGGAGTTAAGGTCACTTATTCGAAAGCCTATCCTATATTGATTACATATGACTGGTATGCACTTTACAAATAGCAATGTAACTAATGAAGATTTTCTAATAAATATCTAGATAGTTCGTCTAATAATTATTTCCTTACCCCAATTATCGCATAGATAACATGGCTGGACTCCATCCCCGCGACAACCGGTACCTTCCGAACGTAGTCATTGCTGGATGGTTTGGAGAAGGACCAGAGAATGATCATCCTATCCCTTTGAATGATCACCACGCTGAAGACCTCGCGGATGATGATAACTCCGAACCCGAGGTTGAGAACCTACCCCCGGTAGCTCCATTTCTAAATCCTAACCCTTGTCCCGCTTTTCATGGCCCGGCGCCTCCTTGGGTAGAATGCTTGGAAACATGCAGCCAAGGACAGAATCAGCCTATTCCTTTTAATGGAGACCGAAGCTTCTACAATGTAAATGAAGGGAGCTCAACAGAAAGAGTTCTACCAATCCTAATCCGTAGAAATGCCCGAAACGAAATTCAGGGCAGGACGGCTCTCCAACGTATCGAAGAGGTTAATACCAATGCAAGAACGTATACCATTCGCACCAATCGCCTTGATCCAAAGTGAGAGATCTGAGAGAAACCATGAGACCCTGCTGCAAGCACTTGCTAAAACCCGAACCGAAGTCATAGAGCTCCAAGTATGCCAGAGGGTGTACGAGAGATACCTGCTTGATATGGAACGTCACACTAAGGGTTCACCATGGGGGTGACCGTCGCCAGTAGGAGATACCTTACTTACTTCTTTGTTTTAAAGAACCGTGTTCCTGTCAACGTTCTGTGTAGTACTTCCTATGTAATTACCTTGTACTGTAAGTACTTTTATTTAAGTCTTTATGCTGTCGAAGACATTTCTACTCCGAATATGATGTAAGACCTACAACAAGATCAATTTTCCCAAACTTATTACGTCATGAATATCAATATTGAAAGTCAGCTAACTTCTGAGTCACTCTTTGTTTAAATACTTTCATCATACTTTCATTGGGATCTATCTGAAACCCACTCTAGTCAAGTTATTGGACTTGGGTAAATTAGCTCAGGGATCATTCCCAATTCTCTTTCAAAGGTTGGATCATGTTATCCACCAACCAATAATACCCTGGTTTGGACGATAAACATTTTGAGACCATTCTATTAATTTACTTCTACTCCATACTAGGACTGCATCATAGGGATTTAGGTCACACCTTCGTGAACATACTCCTATTCCGTACTGGGACTGCATCATAGGGATGTAGGTTAAACCTTCGAGAACATAATTATATTCTTTACATGAACGATCAAACTACATCTAGGTTCAACCATACTCACTCACAAATTCATTTTCTTTCCGTGTAACAGAATCATGTCGCCGAAGAACAACAATCAACCCATCAACCAAACACCAACTCTTCAGATTGATGCAGCTACCTTTAAAGTTGCACTCTCAGATGTCGTGTCAGTTGTTCTGACCCACCTTAATGCTAACTACGCGAATGTTAGCGGGATTGTTAACAATAATTCCAATCCAAGTAACAATCAAATACCTCAACGAGCAAGAAACTACCACGACACCCCGAATCTCAAGCCCAAGAATAACAAACGAAAGTTATGGTCTAATGCTAAAGGCAAATCACCCCAAGGGACGAGCAAAAGACAACAACCTGCGGCAACCTTCGCAGCCACGACATATGTACCTCCTACTACCATCCCTTCTGGTATCCCAATTTTCCCTACACCAGCTAGGCAGTATGTCGGAAACCTACCGAAATGCAATAAGTGCAGCTTCCATCATCTGGGTAGTTGTCGTCTGTTACACTGCTTTTAATGCAACAAGAACGGACATACTACAAATTGCTACAGGACTTGGATCCAACACATTACCTCAACCACCAATGTTGAAATCTCTCGAATATGCCATCTATGTGGCACAATGGGACACTTCAAGGGGGACTGTCCAACAGAGGAGAACGACGGTGAATCCGGAGGAGTTTGACCTCATAATGGAAAGAGGCAACGAAGGACCCTACTATAGTATAGGTTCACTTCCAATCGTCAGTATTATGTATGTCTTTTTAAAACATGTTTAAAACTAGTGCAACTTGATTCTTATCTTTTGCGAGATCTCGTCAGTTAAGGGACCCTTGTGCTGCGTATACTTGCCTTTTGTAGTATACTTTGTTCGCAGCAGTATTCCTGTAGTTACTCTAAAGTACTGTAACTCTGTTAAAAAGTTGCACTGTTGTGTTTTGTCTGTAACGCATTTATAATCAAATCTAGTGCCTTTATTTCCAAGTGATTCTGATTTCATCATACGATCAGAGTCTATTTGATCCTCACAATACCAGTTTCATGCGTAAATCTCTTTCTCCGAAATCATCTTTCTAATGAAACTATCACTTCAGAACTCCGAAGTACTCATGCGTAGAGTACCTCATGTATCTTACCCTTTCCAAAGAAACCTCAGCAAACCTCCCCAAAGTACCACTCGTGCAGTACGTCAAGTTCAATCCAAAGACCCACAGTTTCAATCTTAATTATATACGACTTGTATACCCGAGACTGTGATTGAGGAACCTGGAATGGGTTCTACTATGAACTTCAGGACAGAGACTGCCCAAGACTGCGAGTGATTGTGCTTCCGTGAGAATAAATTAGAAATACCTATCCTTTTCCCTAATTCATGAGTAGTCATACTTTCTTTTAGATCTTCACGACATCTAATCCACCCCCAAGGTTTTGACATCATAATCAGTAGGAGTTGGGTAAGTCTACATCAAGCCGACATCAGGTGCTTTGATAAAGTAGTTGATCTTAACCTCCCTTTCAAAGAACCTCTTGTTATTTACGGAGACAAATCAAGTACAAACCTTCGCATCATTTCGTGTATTTAAGCTCAAAAGCGCTTACGAAGGGAATATCACACATTCCTTGCACACATCATCGATACGATTCAAGAAGTGAAGGACATTCAGAACATCCCCAAAAGTACACGAAATTCCCAACACCTTTCCAGAAGAACTACCATGATTACCACCACAACGTCAATTCGAGTTCAGAATTGACTTAGTTACAAGGGCTACCCCAGTAGCCAAATCACCTTATCGTCTAACTCCAACTAAGATACTTGAACTTCCCAGACAGCTTAACGAACTCCTCAGAAGAGGATTCTTTAGGCCAAGTTTCTCACCTTGAGGAGCACCGGACTTGTCTGTAAACAAGAAAGAGCATTCCAAACGCTAAAGTAAGCCTGGTGCACCACAACGAAATTATCCCTCCCAAAAGGGGATAGAAGATTTTGTGGTGTAATGCGATGCATCCAACCAAGGGCTTGGTTGTGTTCTTATGCAAGAGGAAAGGCCACTACCTATACCTCAAGACAACTTAAGACACAAGAAGTTAACTATACAACACATGACCTTGAGTCAGGAGCAATAGTAATTGCTCTGAAGATCTGGAGACACTACTTGTAGAGTACAAGGTGTAATACTCTCACAGACCACAAAAACACTCAACACACATTCGATAAAGAAGAGTTATCATACCAGTGAAGTCAAATGAAAGAAGCAAAGTCGTATCCCGATAGTGAAAGGTTCGCTGGAATGCCAAGCGAGGACCTGAGTTCACTCAAGAACACGAGAAACAAATAAAACTTCTATCCATAGCATATTTATCAATTCTGCTTAAACTCTAATTTCGGGACGAAATTCTCTCTAACGGGGGCATGATGTGACAACCCGATATTTAGAGACAATGTAATGTAAAACCAGTCAAATTTAGGTCAAAATATAACTTTCCTAAAATTTTATTTGGGTTAAATCAAGTAGTAGGAATCATAACAAGGTTTTCATCCATATAAAGAACACAAAAATCTGAGTTATAACGAAGAAGTTATGACCATTCTACGATTTCCGACAAAACCGGCAACACCGATTAAACGAAAAACACGAAGTTTCAATACAATAGTTTTTAGCCTTAAGTATCTAAATGAAAGTTGTAGATAACATTAAACCGTGAGCGTAAATAAAAAGAATGTCCAAATCTGACTTCGTATGAGGAAGTTATGATTTTTCCAAGATCCTGATATAGCAGTAGGCAGCTAAAAACTCGAAATAGAGCTCGAGAGACTTTTGGCCAAAACAACCTAAATGAGAATCGAAGGTCTCAATAATAGTAGCGCAACGGCGAAAAGTCTGACGAAAACGGACATCGGATGAAGAAGTTATGGAATTTTAATGGACTTTTCGTGTCCCGGCCCTTTATAAATAAATAATTAAAAATAAAGTCAAAATTTGAGATGAAGTCTAAACGAGAGTTGTAGATCATATTTTTAGGTACGCGTGCATATAAAGAACGTCGAAAACGGAGCTCGTACACAAAAGTTACGGATTTTACAAGTTCGAGGCCCGAAATCCGAGGCTATCAGGCTTGCCACGACGTGGCACAAGTTTTTCGCGACCCGGAAAGTGACTGAGGGCATCCAATCAATGGAATAGGATAAGTTTGACTCCCCACAACGTGGCCATCCCTTGCCACGACGTGGCACACCCCAAAAATGCCCCTATAAATAGATTTCAAGGGCTCCACGTTTCATTGCTCAGTTCCCTTCTTTCTCGTGCCGAAACTCTGCGTTTATGCCCCCGAGACCCTCCCAAAGCCCCGGTTTTCACCTTCAAGTCCCGAAGGAAGGTTTTGTGTTCCCGAGATTCCCGAGATTCCCGAGAATCCTGACATTTTCCTACGTTTTCAACTCTTCCTGTCGAAGTTCTGCTCGGTTCTCCTCTCGACTACTTCAAATCAACCACTTCAATCAAGTGAGTTCATACCCCTATAATCTACACTTTCAAATGATTTATAAATAATTTTTATACACTTTTAAGGGGGGGAATACAAGTAAACACACGGTTATCCCCGTGTGAAAGACATAAATCTTTTTTATACTTTTTGGTTATGTAATCAATCACATGTGATTTATAACTAACATACAATTGGACTTACTACATTTTTAGCCATTTCACCAAACGGAGTACTTCAAATAGTTTTCTCAAACGTTTTTACATGTTAAAACACTTTTAGAAACTGCCTTACAAAATGTATGTTTCCTTTTTGAATCTGTTATAGTCGTGTTTCAAACAAAGGTTTCCTTACACTTAAACTGTCTTGTCAACTGTTTTCGAATTGTATTATAAACTAACATCAAGTCATAAATTCTTATTTATTAAACTTTTCAAAGTTTTTACAAAACCTCTTTTAGACTTTTATATTGTTAAATGCGTGCCTATATATGTATAGTTAAATAAGAAAGGTTTAAAAGACTTGGAACGACTAGCACGCCTTATTTCTTTTTCTATTCTCATTGGGATGTGGCCTTAGGGTATCAGTTATTCGTCTAAATGTCGTCTAAATATTAGTTATATAGATCATGTATACCTATATAGACATAAAAGTTCCATCAGTTAGTTCATTTCCGACACTCTTGGGTAGCAAGGGTGTATAAACCTACTTGGACACTCATCAATTACATTCTAGTAAACTATTATAGGAATAGTTTAGGAGATACAAAACATTATTCCTATTACAAGGAATCACACAAGAGTCAGTTCATTCATGATTCTATACCAACGTTTTATTTACAAGTATGCATTTTCATAACAGGGATAATCTTTTCATACAAAAGGCATTTCGTTATATTACTCGTGAACTTGTTGTTAGCAAACATGTGAGACAATGGCTTTGTTAGTACCAAAACGAAAGTCCCCGCCTATAACCAGGGTCTCTTGGAGGGAGAGCGTGACAAGTGTGTATAGATCTATACGGGGCTGACGACTCCGAACCCTGACTATTAGCTATAGTTCCCGGGGTGATAAATGTCAACATAGATACTGCGTCTAGTATGGTTATGAGGAACTCAATACACGCGGAAACAACAACTCTTGTACGTAGTAATATACATTTAAATCAATCATGCTCAGGGGGTAATAACTACACCATGGGATATTATTAGCATTTTCACAATTCGGGATAAACACCCTTTTAACCAATTTTACTTAAACAAAAGACTCACAGGGAGTATTAAAAATATACGGGTTTACAGGGTCATCAAGTGCCTTGGTGATTTTATACATACATAAATCTATTATTTAGGCATGAAAAACATCATTATGTTATGGTTTTGGAACTTTTAAACTACCACGCACTTATGGATAAATGTTGGACTTTTAGAAACAAATATTCAAAAACGGTCAGGTCTTGGTAGAAGACTACTTTCAAAACATTCAGGTCTTGGTAGAAGACTACTTACAAAACATTCAGGTCTTGGTAGAAGACTACTTTCAAAACATTTAGGTCTTGGTAGAAGACTACTTTTTATACTAGTAGGAAATATGGGATTTTCTAGGGTTTTCATACTTATACTAAATGTTTCATCAAACATTCACCAGTCTTTCATAACAACTTTGCAAAGCAATAACATTAAAATACTTATGAATTCACCAGCTTTATTGCTGATACTCGCTTTCAAAATAACTTGTATTCTCAGGTTACAAATAGACAGGTGCCGATGCAAGGTTTAGAGAAGACGGAGTAGTCAAGACTCGTCTTTTATTTTGATTAGTTATCATGTTGTCTTGTACTATGAAAGAACACACTTGTAATCAAAATTTTACTATTAATGCAATGGATGATGTTGTTGCTTGTTTACTACTTTACATTTGTTGTGATACATTACATGACATCCTCCGCCCCAGAACATTTCTGCCTTTCTCGGTTTTGGGGTGTGACAATCATCTAAAAGAGAAATTCATACTTTAACAAGATTTGAAAACGAGATTGGAAAACCTTTTGTTACATGAAGCAGTTTGACGTGTAAAAATCCATTTGCTATACAGTTATTAATCACATGTGATTTGTCTAATAACTGTATAGTTCAACTTGTACTCCCCCCCCCCCCCATAAAAACAATTAAAATCGTTTAAAAGGTAGATTTAGGGGTATGAACTCACCTGTAGCGAGTGGATCGGATGGAAATGTCGGTTGAGTGCTCGGTGTCAAGTGACGACTTGAACGCACTTAATGACCCTAGTAACATATGAAGACATATGTTTACATATAATTAGTGATTATAACACTAATTAAACACGTATAAACATCCTAATGCGCAGAAAAACACTTTGGTCAAGTGCTAGGAGGCTATTGGGTTGCAATAAAGGAGTGTATGGCTTTATATGGAAGTGTATGGTCAAATGACCATGCTTGTTGGAGTTTACGGCCTAGGGGAGTTTACTCCTGGCTGTAAAATCTCAATTGGGTCTCCAAACAAGTATTAAAACTACTATACCTTAAGTGGTTAAGTGCTCCAAGGCCTAAACAAGAGATTGGGTGAGTTTAAGGTCCAAAAATGGTCTTGTGTGGAGTTTACGGCCTGGGGACCACTTCCCCATGAGTTTACGGTCGTAAACTCATGGCATGAAGTGCCAAATCATTGATTCAAGTTCCTAACTCGTTGAGGTATAATTCTAGGTTAATGTCCAAGGCTAGGTGAGGTGATTAGGGCACATGTTGCACCATTTGAGGGAGTTTACAGCCTAAGAAGATCCTGGGCCGTAAACTCTCATTCAACCCTCCAAAACCTAATGTTTAAGGTCCATAACAGTTCAAGGGTATGATCTAAGCTAGTCTCTAAGCACAAGGAAGGAGTTAGGGGCATTTTGGCACCCTTTTTAAGGGTTTACGGACTAAGAAGTTCTTGGGCCGTAAACACCTTGTTCATGCTATTTTTGGAGTATTTCAATGGTATATGGACATGTAATAAGATTTAACACAACCTAGGGTAAGAGAACTTACAGTTTGGGGACGAAAACTTGAAGATTCTTGGGAGAAATCGGGTCTTGAAGAGAGAGGGTAGAGAGAGAGAGAGTGGAAAGACTGTAAATGAGGTTCACTCAACCCTTATATAGGGTGAGTTAACTGCCCCGGAGTTTACCGCCCGAGTTTACCGCCTGGAAACTCCATCTTCTGAGGTTTATGACATGATTTTTGGTGTTAGGGCTTTAGTGGTTACTTTCTAAGACTTGATCGTTAAGTGTGAAAAGCTCGGAATACTAAACCGGATTTTTAAATTTGCTAGAAGATGGCATAAATGAATTTGACTTCCAAATGAAGTGATAAGCTGTTGAAATTATATATATGAAATATTTAGGGTTGTCACAATTTATGACTCTAGCATGAGATTACTCATGAAGGTACAAAGGTCACCAAACAGACTCTACAAAATTGAACTCACAGAGGTCACTCAAAGATGTTTTGTTGTTGAAATCAATGATCCAACTTGGTTGTGGCACACTAGGTTGGGTCACGTAAATTTCACTGCCTTGAAGTCAATGTCAGATAAGGGGATGATAGAAGGAATACCAAAGATGGTGATACCATCCAAGCCATGTGAAGGCTGCTTGGTTGGAAAATAATCAAGAAACCCATATCCATCGTGTACAAGTTTCAGGGCCAAGAAGAAGCTTGAATTGATTCATGGAGACTTGTGTGGTCCAGTCTCACCGCCTACACCAGCAGGAAACAGGTATTTCATGCTCCTAGTTGATGACTATAGCAGAGTGATGTGGGTATATCTGCTAAAAACAAAAGACGATGCTCTTCAATCGTTCAAGAATTTTAGAGCTAAAGTAGAGAATGAAACTGGAGAAAAAATTAAAGTTCTAAGAACAGATAGGGGTGGTGAATTTCTGTCAAATCAATTCACCACCTACTGCAATGAAACCGGACTCGATCGACACTTCACCTCACCATATTCCCCACAGCAGAATGGGGTGGTGGAAAGGCATAATCGAATGGTAATTGAAATGGCGAGAAGTAACTTATTGACGATGTCGGTCCCACACACGTTGTGGGGAGAAGCAGTCAGTCACGCCATCTATATGTTGAATAGAATAAGTACAAAAGCGTTGAGTGACTCCACACCCTACGAGATGTGGATCGGTCGCAAGCCTCACATGGGTCACTTGAGGGTGTTCGGATGCCTTGCACATATGATGATTCCCAAGAATCAATTAAAAAAGTTGGACAATTAAAAAAGTTGGATGAGAGAAGCAGGCATGTTGTACACTTGGGAATCGAAAAGGGAACGAAGGCTTACAGGTTGTTGGATCCTAACACTGGGTCGATCTGTGTAAGCAGGAATGTGGTATTCGAAGAAAATAAAATGTGGATGCGGGACAGAACGACGAAGATAGAGGGAACACCATGGATGAGCTTTACCATTGAAGGCTTCGATTTTGACAATGACGTCTTCATTGGAGACCAAACAGACGTTGAAGAAATTGGGTCTATTCCAGTCACACCTGATGGACCAAATAATGCTCAATCCCCAATCCATATGGACTGGACTGATAGTGAGTCACAGCCCAGTTACCAATTGAACTCTCAAACAGGCCCACACGGTGATTCTTCAAGTCCGATGAGTCCAGCGTCTACACCAAACCAGTCGATCACATCAAATTCGCCCAGTACAACTTCTAGCTCCACCGGCTAAGGAGCTCCAAAGCGATATCAGCTACTCACCGATTTGTACGAGGCCACAGATGAGATTCAAATACCCCTAGAAGAACTCCTATTGACTCACAATGGTGAAGAACCAACCTCATACGTGGAAGCGGTCAAAGAAAAAGAATGGGCACGAGCAATGGAAGCGGAATTAACATCGATTGAGAAGAACAATACATGGGAGTTAGTCGATCTACCAAGGAATCGCAAGGCTATTGGTCTGAAATGGGTATTCAAGCTGAAGAGAGATACAAGTGGGAAAATAGTCAAGCACAATGCTCGAATCATGGTGAAGGGCTATGTTCAGAAGCATGGAATTGATTACAAAGAAGTCTTCGCCCCAGTAGCGAGAATCGAAACAGTGAGGTTAATTCTAGCCCTAGCAGCGACAAATGGGTGGAAAGTACACCACTTGGATGTCAAATCGGCGTTCCTGAACGGTAATTTAGAAGAAGAAATCTATGTATCTCAACGACCGGGATACGAGAAGAAAGAAGAGCCAAACAAGGTATTAAGGTTGTCCAAAGCTCTGTATGGCCTTAAACAAGCCCCTAGGGCATGGAATACGTGCTTAGATGCATATCTGAAGAAATTGGAATTCAAGAGATGTCCCCAAGAATACTCTGTTTATACCAAGTCGAAGGGAGGAAGTACTTTAATCGTGGGAGTCTATGTTGATGACCTGATAGTAACTGGAAGCTCGCATGATGAAGTGAAGAAATTCAAGGCAGAGATGTAGTCAAAATTCGAGATGAGTGATCTGGGATTACTAACCTACTATCTAGGAATCGAGGTAAATTAACTAAACTCTTGCATCACTTTAAAACAGGAGGCTTATGCTAGAAACCTTCTAGCAAAGACTCGTATGCTAGAGAGTAATCCCACCAAGTCTCGCATGGAACACAAATTGAGGCTAACTAAAGAAGGAGATGGAGACCTAGTTAACCCTACAGAGTATAGAAGCATCGTTGGTGAAATTAGGTATTTAACCCATACTCGCCCAGATTTGTCATTTTCAGTAGGGGTGGTTAGTCGTTTCATGGAGAATCCTACCATGGCTCATCTCCAGGCAGTGAAGGGCATACTCAAGTATGTCAAGGGCACCTTAGATCATGGTCTGACATATAGCAAAGGTGAAAACAAAGTCACAGTCACAGGGTATTCAGACAGTGATCATGGAAAGGATGCAAATGACAGAAGAAGCACAGGTGGGATGGTGTTTTATGTAAATGGAAATTTGGTCTCTTGGCCATCACAGAAACAAAGATGTGTCGCCCTATCATCCTGTGAAGCTGAATTCATGGCAGCCACCATGACAGCATGCCAAGGCATATGGTTGAGGATATTGTTGTCAGAAATAAAAGACCAAGATGTTCCACCTGTGACAATGTATGTGGACAACAAATCAGCCTTGGAACTAATGAAAAACCTTGTGTTCCATGGGCGCAGTAAGCATATTGATATCAGATTCCATTTCATCAGGGAATTTGTTGAAAATGGCGAATTCGTGGTGACCCATATCGATGGTGATGAGATTAAAACTTAATCTAGAAGATCGATTAGATCTTAAACAGGTAAATAAAGATCAAACAGCAAGAACGTAAAAGTAATGAACAACTCAAGTATGAATCAAACGAGTCGAATGATTATAAAATAACCCTCAGAAGAGCTCGATCAAGAACATCAACTGTAGAGGGTTAGAAGGTTTACAAGAACGATAAATAAATCTGTAAAGCTATCATAATAATTGTTAACCTCTGAAATCATTACCCTAATATGCATGCAAACATATTCTTATATAGTAAACCTTACAAGCTCACGGTTGGACATGCCCAAACCGGAGAACAAAACAATTGGACTAATAGCCGAGCCCAATGACGCAATCCTTGAACGAATCTTCAACCCAACAATCTCCCCCTTTGCATCAATTGGAGCGAGATCTTCACTTGTTACTTGGGCCAGCAGCAGCGGCAGGTACTTTCTTCTTCACGGTCTTAAACAGACGAGAGATAAGAGCAAGTATCGTCTGTCTAAACCTGATGTACCATTGGATCATGTCGTTGAAGTACTTGACATCGTCTGCTGCATTCTCTTTACACCTTTGGATGATCGACAGCACGTGCTCTAGACAAGTAGTGGTGTAAAGATGTTTATCCGCTAAAGCAAAGAGACATTTCTGTCCTTCTGCTCTAGTGAACATGACCGAATTGCGCTTCGGGTCGATCTTGCCCATCTTCATTTGATTGAGATCACTGGCCGATCCCACAGGAGATATCTTCGGTTTCTTTTTGAAGACTGTGGCTACCTCCTGATCCATTAAGGCTACCTCCATGATGTAACAGACTAACATCCTTTTGAGATGGTCTATAATTGGACCATATTCAGCTTCATTCGTCAGAAGGATGTTATGCAAAACGATCCAATCATGAGGGTTTAGGTTCGGTAGATCTGCTAGGGATATGAGATGTTCGGTTCTTGCAGACCCTCGAATCACCCTGAACCGAACATTGATGAATCTTCCTTCGGTATAAGGCTTCAAAACCCGAACATTCACTATCTTCTGAGCGCTCCATGTTTGATACTGTGGTTGAGCAGCCTTCAGATAGAATTCGATAAGCTCCCTGTCGACCTCTGGATTAGGATGAGGGACTTCAAAAATGTTGGAGAAGGCGTGGAAGATAAACGCCTTTCGAGTCAACGGCATATCGAACTGCGAATCGACAGAATTATAACAGTCGAAGGATATCACCGGTTCGAGCCATAGGATGCTAGGAGTATCTATGGCCTCCTTTATCATTCTCTCCCGAGTCCAGGCAGGGAAAAGAGTCTTCCTGCTCTCAAGGAGATCGTGGGCTTCCTTCTTCTTGCGTTCAGCTTCTGTAGCTTCCCGCGCCACACGAATGTTGTCATCATCAACATTGCTACTGTTTTTGCGCTTCAACATGTCCGCAATGGTTTCTTTATCATCTTCATCTTCTTCCTCAGTTATGTTCTTTCCTTTATCCTTCACACCCAAACCCGAAGTTTGACCAGTAGGAGGTTCGGTTGTGTGAGCAGCTTTTGAGGAAGGAGGTGGTTTCGATCCGGACTTCACTTCTCCCCCTTGTTTCGGATCGGACACGAAACTAGGTAGCCCTTCTATTTTGCTGAGAAGGTCCAGGGCAGGAGCAAGTTTTTCAGCAAGGGTTCGCCTCACCGAATGATTGAGAATCGGATCGTGTGCTTCTAGGATGTTGGATAGGCCAGCGTGTACATCCGAAACACAAGTTTGAATAACCTCCCGTTCGAATCGAAGAGCTTCAATCTGTTGCTGAGAGTTTGAAAGCTGAGTGCTCTTGACCTTCAGGGTGGTGGTTTTACTTGCCAGAACGTCCATTAACGAGTTTTCGGCAGCGAGATCCTCTTGAAGTTTAGCGAGGCGCTCGTCAATGGAGGCACGAAGGGCCGAGTTGTCGTCGCTGATGGATTGGTGAAGGGTAGTGAACGACTGCAACTCCGTTAAGACGAACTTGGCCAATTGTTGAACGATTGGTTCCAAAGTTGTCTTTGTTGAATTAGCACTCTCCTGTAAGGACTTCAACAGGGAAGAGGCTTCAGAGAATAGTTTATCGACTTTTGCGGTCGCTGCCTCACAAGCTTTTGTGGAGGCATCAATTGCTGCAGTGGCTGAGGCGACGGAATCATGCTGAGCCCTGGAGAAGGCATCAACAATCTTCTGAAGAGCAGCTTCAGAGAGAGAGGACTGAGTGTAGGATGATGAGGCAAGAAGCAAGTCAACCTTCTCATTTAGCTCCTTAAGATGCTTCTTTGTTACTGGAGCATCGTCCTCGTCGTCGCTTTGAACCTGAAACGGACTAAAGTAGACCGAATCGAAGGTCATATTTTCCCCTCCAAGCAAAGGGTTATCTCCATCAGAGGCATGATCTGGAGATGTTGGGGGTGGTGAAGCTGGGGGTGTGGTGGTATGTGTAGGCTGAGGTTGAGTGTTGGTGGGGGTAGTTTCGGGTGGTGGTGGAGTGTGGATAGGTTCGGTTGTATGCTGGGTTTCGGTTTGAGGAGGTTCGGTTATGGGTGGTGTTTCGGTTGCAGTGGTATGAACCCTCGTATCAGATACGTTGGTTGTAACCTTTGCAGTTGTTGTAGTGGTATCTGTGAAAATGGGTGGTGGTATAGGGAAAGAGGTTTTAGGAATGGTGGTAGTGGGGTTTATGGTGGGAATGGAAGTAGGGATTGTCTGAGTAGGAGAGGGAATGGGTGAGACATGAATTTCCATGTCTAGGGTAGGTGATCGGGGTGCGGTGTCGCCTCTTGGAGGGGTTTCGCCTCTTTGAGAGCTATCCGAACCCGAACGCTCGCCTTCTGAGTCACTCGAAGAGGAAGCGATGACAAGCTTTCGCTTCGGTTGAGTCTTCCTTCTCTTCGGCTGCGGGGATTGTGCAGCTTTGGTTGGTTTCCTCTTCCTGGGAGAAGGACCTTTAGCAGCTTTGGTCACTTGCTTCCCTTTATCTGCCTTTTTGCCCCTGTTAACCGGTTTGTCAGCATCATGGATGGACTTGAGCATTTCCGGTGTGAGTTCCCTAGGTCCAGTAGCCCTGAACTCCTTAATCGTCCGGATGAGCCGGCTGTTAGATGGAACATCGCCGTACATTGTCTCCGGAATTGAGCCAATGAAAGAAAACTTGGATGCATCAGAGACGATGATCTTCGTGGTATGAAAAGTACCGATCGAAGACATCGATGCACCAGCAGCAGTGGGAACATCAAATTTTTCCATCGCCCATTTTGTGATGAGAGTCCAGAACCGGGCATACGACACCTCAGAATGTCGTGAAGAAGAAGAGAGGCTCTGGATGAGTTGTTGCCAGAGAACAAACCCATAGTCAAGATTGACTCCGTTGTAGACGCCATACATAATCGACAAGAACAGTCGACTAGAACCATCGGATCCTGAGCTCCGTTCAGATAAGCCCTTGAAGAGGACTGTAAACATGTCATTCCATTGTGGCGGCAAGCAGGATTTCTTAAACTTCGCGACGGAGGTGAGCACCTCCGTGTACCCCATATTGTAAAACATGTTGTAAAGATGCCCGATCGGAATCGTCTCCGGATTAATTCTTGAAGGGTCAGCGGCCAAACCTAGCAGAGTGCAAAATCGTTGTCTAGAAATGGAGGTCTTGTGATCAGCAACCTCGAAGAACACCCTCTCGACTGCTTTGTCGTAGTGTGCAGTCGCATACACCTGCGATAGAAGCTCCATGGGCACAGACTCAACCCTAGAAAGAGCTGGAGCGATTTGTGAGTACTTCAGGCACTCGATGATCGGTGACATATAAGAGTCGTACGCCAGAGGGTTTAGGTCGATCACCAAGCATTGTTGAGGGCGAATGGGAAGGATGTGTGATGTGGCATGGACTGAGGATGATTCTGCCATTGTTGAAGGTAGGAAGAAGAAGATGAACAGGAAAGCTCTTGGGAGTTGTTGCTCTTTTGGAAATCCGGATGCAGTAAAGAGGTAAATGGGAGTGGAGACTGCCTTTTATAGTGGGTGAAAGGAGAGAGAAATATCTGTTCAAATCTTCTATGGAAATACGAAAAGGTTTTCCGGAATGACAGATGCGTGACAGTTAAGGCATGCGATGATCACGTAGGAGAGAGAGTGTCAGATTCCTAGGAACACACCGCCCAACAAGCGCCGTTTCAGAACAACCCGTTTCAAATCCACACGCGCCTTTAAGTGCCAGATAGGAACCGCTGGAAATTCGCACACGCGTCCATAACGTCAGTAAAAGAATGGGCATTTCAAATTCACACGTGTCCCAGTTTTAACCGTCGTTTGAAATTTAATCCTTTGATCTCCCGCCTGAGTCAGCAACCCTTAATCTTATCTTTGAAATGGCATCTTTTGAAGGAATTGCCCACGTGGATGATTTGTGACCACGTCTTAATAATTAACCACCAATGCAATAGAACAGGCTGTAATTATTAGTACCAGATTTTTGGAAAATCAAAGATTTTCGTGCGAAGAGTGAAGAAAAAAAAAGAAATAAAGCAACTCTGTTTAGGAATAAATGTGATGTCAATAATGACACGAAACAAATGATCCCGGGCACGAATCTCTTCCTTCAAAGTCAAGAGAGACCTTAAAGTGTTAGTGTGGTTTCCCGTTGAATGACGATCAAACATTTATTAAGAAATGTTGAAAGGCTTCTTTTAATTAGGCTACTGAAGGGTGGCTTTTGCTTTGATGCAACAATTCTAATCTTGAAATAAGAAAGAAAGTGATCAAAGTACTTGTGAGACCGATGTAGTCTGTTGAACAAGTAGGTAGGAATTAATTTTAAATTGGCTTGGAAAGTATAAAATCTCAAAAAAAAATAAAAAACTGGATCCCAAGGGAAGAAGTGTTATGGTGTATAACAATTTCATAGGAATCACACAAAATAAAATTTGAGATTTCATTAAGGTACATCCGTCAATTCTTTGGTGAAAACTTGAGAAAATTAATTGTTCACCGTCAATTCAGAAGTGGTGTTGAATTTTGGGTTTTACTCAGCTCGTAGTGGCACAAAACTAAGATCATAAACACAGTTGTTGTGTAACCATAAACCTCAGTGGTAATTTCTGAGAGTCTCAAGGGTTACTTTGATGAAATGAATGTAATGGAGAAATGTAATGCAGATGGTGTAAGAAATTAAAGTACCTCTGCTGCGAAAATAAGGACCAAGCAGAAAACTCTTATCTCATGTGAGAAGAGAGTGAGGTAGCTCACGATTAGAATAAATTTGGTAGCCTAATTGGGAAGACAAGGTTTGTTTATACCAAGGCATTAAGGCTATTATTCAGAATCTTATGAGGCTTGGGACACATACAGCAGCATGCTTCTAGGGACACTCAAGTAATCCAACAATTATATCCTCATAAACAAACGAACACAAAAATAAAAATAAAATAAGAAAATATTTTTGGAGTTTTTGATATATAGAAAAAATTAAAAGAAAATAAAATTAAAAAAAATTAAGCAAGAAGAAAAAAAAAATAAGACTAAGAAAGAGAAAAAAAAAACTTTGGAAAAATTTGGGAACCGAACCCGAACGTTCGGTTGGTCTTGGTTGAGAAAATTTTGAAAAACCGAACCTGAGCGTTCGGTTGGTTTCGGTTTTGGAAAATTTTGAAAAACCGAACCCGAGCGTTCGGTTGGTTTCGGTTTTGGAAAATTTTGAAAAACCGAACCCGAGCGTTCGATTAGTTTCGGTTTAAGAAAATTTAGAAAAACCGAACCCGAACCTTCGGTAGGTTTCGGTTTTGGAAAATTTTGAGAAACCGAACCCGAACCTTCGGTAGGTTTCGGTTTTGGAAAATTTTGAGAAACCAAACCCGAACCTTCGGTAGGTTTCGGTTTAAGAAAATTTTAGAAAACCAAGGAATTTAGGCTTGCAATAAGAAAATACTTTTGACAATAGGATAAACAACTATGTACAAGAAATTTACAACCAAGAAAACTATCTTTGTGGTGATGAGCGAGTCAGATTATTTAACCGAACCTGAACGTTCGGTCAATTTCGCTTTTTACGTTTGAGGTTGAGAGGTAGTTTGAGGTACTGACTCTGATTCCATCATACCTAGCCCTTGTAATATTCTGTTGAATGATGCTTCAGGAAGAGCTTTGGTAAAGACGTCAGCCAGTTGATCAGTGGTTCGAACAAAGTGTACTTCAACGTTTCCATCTTCCACATGATCTTTGATGAAGTGATACCTTAGTGCTATGTGTTTGGTTTTGGAGTGTTGCACTGGGTTATGATAGATCCTAATTGCACTTTTAGAGTCACAATATAGTGGGATCTTCTTCATATTGAGTCCATAGTCGCGAAGTTGACTCTAGATCCAAATCACTTGAGAGGTGCAGGAGGCAGCGGCTATGTATTCAGCTTCGGCAGTAGACAATGACACGCACGTTTGTTTCTTTGATTGCCAGCTAACCAACTTTCCGTCAAGGAATTGACAGCCGCCATTGGTGCTTTTTCTGTCGAGTCCACATCCTCCAAGGTCTGCATCTGAGTAGGCTTGAACGAAGAAGCCTGAGTTGGAAGGATACCATAGACCTAAGGAGGTGGTTCGCTTGAGATAGCGTAGAATGTTCTTCACTGCAAGCATGTGAGGTTCGCGTGGGTTTGCCTGAAATCTAGCACAGTAACACACAGAAAACATGATGTCAGGCCTGCTACCAGTAAGATACATCAGTGAGCCTATCATTTGACGATAGAGCGTGATATCAACAGCCGGTTTGTCTAGGGATGGAGTTAGCTTGGTGTCGAATGCCATTGGGACTTTGACTTTGGAATCTCCCATCATACCAAACTTTGTTAGAAGAGTCTTCATGTAAGCTTCCTGATTGATAAAGATGCCTTCGGGTCCCTGTCTAATATTTAAACCAAGGAAAAAGTTAATAGGACCCATTGAGCTCATTTCAAATTTAGTCTCCATCAGCTTTCTGAATTCAGCTGTTAGGCTGGGATTCGTTGAGCCAAAGATGATATCATCAACGTAAATTTGAACGATCATAAGGTGGTTACCTTCCTTTTTGCGAAAGAAGGTTGGGTCAACCGAACCTTGTTTGAATTTGGACATCTTTAAGAATTTAGTTAGCGTTTCATACCAGGCTCTCGGAGCTTGTTTGAGTCCATACACGGCTTTATCCAGAATGTAGCAATGATTGGGATACTTTTCGTTCACGAAACCAGTAGGTTCCTCCACGTATACTGTTTCTTCGAGTTCTCCATTAAGAAATGCACACTTGACGTCCATTTGGAAAACTTCAAAGTTTTTGTGGGCAGCATAAGCAAGAAATATTCTTACAGATTCCAGCCTAGCTACAGGAGCGAAAGTCTCTTCATAATCAATCCCTTCCTCCTGACAATATCCCTTTACGACCAGACGAGCTTTATTCCTTATAACATTCCCTTCCTTGTCCATTTTATTCCTAAAGACCCATTTGAGACCAACTACCGAGGCATCTGGAGGAGTTGGAATGAGGTGCCAGACTTTGTTCCTTTCAAATTCGTTCAGTTCGTCTTGCATCGCTTGAACCCAATCGGAGTGATCGAGAGCAGTGTTAACTGTCTTCGGTTCAACTTTTGATACGAATGAGTTAAACATGCAAAATTCAGCTTTTGAAAATAAGGATGTCTGTTTTGCCTTGAGTTGTGATCGGGTCAGGACCTTTTCAGAGACATCGCCAACAACTTGAGAGATAGGATGATCTCTGGTCCATTTGGTAAGAAGAGGGTAGTTTGGATCAAAAGTTGGGTCCAGTTCAACATTGATCATTTCTTCTGGTTCGGATTGGCTTTCATAGTCGAATAACCTATCAGCTTGCTCCCCCTCGATAGATGAGCTTTCTGGAATACTTTGTGAAATTTGAGGTTCAGAGGTTTCTTGTGGTGCTGTGTATTCAGGCGTTGATGCACCTTCGGATGGTGAAGCACTTTCGGTTGGAGAAGTACTTTCAGTTGCAGTTGGAGAGCTTGGCTCCCCCTCAACATGTGATGTCGGCGGAGTTGATGACGGTTGTTCCTCCCACTCGACTGAAGCAGCGTTTGATGGAGGTTCGTCAGAATTCGATCCTCCTTCGTTCATTCTCCTGGCAGCTTCTTTGACAATATGCTTCATATGGTCTACCTTGTTGTCGGCTGCGCCTGCTTCTGAGAGAGTAGCTTTCTCTGGTTCGTCAAATAGCTCCATAAACTTCTCGAATAGATTAGCGATCGAGACTGTGACTTGGCCAGTTTGAGGAAAGATTTCCCCAGCTATGTCTTCTTTGGCCTGTAGCTTTTTGACATAGCTATCGTCGAAAGTCACGTAATAAGTCTCTTCGATTTTTCTCGAACGCTTGTTTAGAACTCTGTATGCTTTGGAAGTGAGAGAGTAGCCCAGAAAGATTCCCTCGTCGGCTTTGACATCAAACTTTTTGCGGTGTTCTTTAGAGTTAAAGATGAAACACCGTGAGCTGAACACATGGAAAAATTTCACAATAGGCTTCCTGTTGTTGAGAATCTCATAAGGTGTGAGCGTGAATCGCTTGTTGAGATATGACCTGTTCTGTGTAAAACAAGCAGCAGAAATAGCATCAGTCCAAAAATAAAGAAGTAAGGAAGCAAAACTTAGCATTGTTCGGGCAGCTTCACACAAAGATCGGTTTCGTCTTTCGACAATTCCGTTCTGTTGAGGTGTGTAGGGAGCTGAGAAGTTGTGACTTATTCCCTTTTCTGCTAGAAATTTTTCAAATTCCCTGTTTTTGAATTCCAGACCATTGTCGCTCCTGATGTTGCGAATGACCTTCTTGAGCTGTACTTCAATCTGCTTGATGAACACTTTCAGCTTATGAGTCGCTTCAGATTTGAGCTTTAGAAAGAACGCCCATGTAAACCGCGAAAAGTCATCAACAATAACAAGAATATACTTGCTACCGCCGATGCTTTCGATAGATGATGGACCACATAAATCAATATCAAGTAACTCGAGTGGTTCAACAACTTTCGTGTTAATTATAGATGGATGACTTTGTCGACTCTGCTTCCCCATTTCGCATGCAGCACACAAATGATCTCTGTCGAACTTGAGCAATGGAAGACCTCGAACATGACCTCCAGTGACAATTTTGTTGATATCTTTAAAATTGAGATGAGAGAGTCTTCGGTGCCACAACCAGCTTTCGTCAGATTGTGCTTTTGATAACAGGCATGTAGCTGGGTTTCCTTTGATGGGTTTGAGGTTTAGAGGAAACATTTCACCCTTACGCTGTGATTTGAGAATTACTTTCTTCGTTTTCTTCTCAATAATTTCAGAACCTTCATCGTCGAATGAGACTTTAAGACCTATACCTCCAACAAGCTGAGATACACTGATGAGGTTGTGTTGTAGTCCTTCCACATATGCCACCTTCCTTATAGTGAAATTACCATTGGTAATCATTCTGTATCCCTTTATGGTGCCGAAGGAGTTGTTTCCAAACTTGACGTTGCCACCATTTGTGAGAGACCTGTATTCCCTGAGTTCTTCTTTCCTCCCTGTCATGTGACGCGAGCAGCCACTATCGATGTACCATTCTTCGTCAAACTGCTCGTCACTTATAACCTGCAAAAATCAAGCGGATTTAGGAACCCAAAGTTTCTTGGGTCCACGTGAGCCTTTCACAGGTACAGGAATAGTAAGAGAGATGTCAACAAGATATGTTCATTTTATTAGTGTTGTTTCATCTTTCTTTTTGATGGTAAAAACTTTGATTTTATTAGGATTAGGTGCGTTCGGTTTAGACTCTGGTTTGGAAGCTGAAACCTTCTGTTTGCCTTTTTGTTCAGTTGACGAATGAGATTTTTGAGAATGAACAGAATGAACTTTAGAGCGAGATGGAGATGAATTGGAAGAATTAGAAGAATTAGATGAATTAGATGAGTGAGAAGGAGAGGGCTTAGATAACTTCTTGTCTTGAGACTCTAGGTGACCCTTTTGCTTTTGATCATTGGTGGGACTGACCTTAGAGTTTTGATCTCTTTTAATTTGAGAACCGAACCTTTGCTTTCGGTTGGTATCGTTCTCTGAACCGAACCTTTGCTTTCGGTTAGTATTCTTTTCTGAACCGAACCTTGGCTTTCGGTTGTTGTGGCTCTCGTGCTTTTTAACAGGATTATTCTCAAACTTTAGATTCTGTTCTTGATGTGAGAAATATGCATTCTGGGATTGCCAGAATTGTTTCCTTTCGGAGAGATTTTTCCTATATCTCTGGTTCCTTTGACGTTTCTGATTCCTCATCTGCTTCGGTTGATGATGGATGTTGGCTTTCATTTTAGGTCTCTCTTTGGCTGGTTCACTTTGAACTGTGGAAGTTTCACTTTGAACTGATGAACTAGAGGGAATGTCTTCTTTTGCCGAACTTCCATTTTCTTGAGGAACGTCTTTCGTATCACTAGTACTTGGCACATCGAAATTATCTGGCTTGTTCAAGGGTTCTGGTATGTATCTACCTTTACTTATCCATGAGGTCCTTTCTGATAAGCCTACCGTTTCATTTGCATTATCGATCGGAGCTAACCAGAACAACTCATTGCAGCCATCAACATTGTCTTCGTTTACAATGGCTGTGAGTTCAGCAGTCTGATGTTCGGTTACTCCTGTGACCTTGTACACTTGATTTGGAGTGGTCCTGACCTTTTGATATACAACCGCTTTCTCCGCTAAGATCAGGGACTTTTGTTGGGACAATCGAGCGAACTCCACTGAATTTTCCGAAATTAGATTCTTGTGGTTTTCAGGTTCGCTTTTCACAAATTCTGAGCAGTCAACCGTGTCCTCTACAGAAATTTCACTCATATTATCATCCTCATTAAGCTCAAATGCATTTTCAACATCAATTTTGTTTTCTGAGCTCAAGTTGGCATTTAAAGAGTCAAATTTTTGTATGGTTTCGGTTCTCAGTTTAAGTCTATCATTTTCATCCAAAAAGTTTTAAGCATGTCCTTGTGGTCCTTGGATTTAATGAAAGATTCTATTTTGTCCAGTCCATACATGTAGGTCGGATTGACGTCATCAGATGATATCACACTCTCACAATTATAAGCTTCAGCATCAATTTCATCCTCCTTAAACTCAAGGAAGGGCAAAATCATGCAATGAATCTTTTGTCCTATTTCACAGTCCAAGTGAAGCTGAGTAATATTAGTGTAAAGACGTTTTGCAATCAAACAAAAAACATTACGATGTTTTAACAATTTTAAATTGTCTCTTTGTAAGTAAATGTTTTCATCTTTTATTTTAACAAATTCAGACTCCTTCAACTCGATCCACATGCGCCGCTCCTCACTCTTCGAAGACACCCTGCTTAATTGATCAGTTAGGTTAGAATTGGTGACTCGAGTTTGAGTTAAACTACTATCTAGATGAGAAATTCGTGAATTAACACTTTTTAGTTCTTTTTCATATGAGCATTGTGGTACTTTAAATGAAACAAAAACTGATTGTACCTTCTTGATCAGTTCATCTAGCTCGTTGAACTGCACGTTGAGCGGTTTGGCCGTAAAGCACATGTCCTACTGCTCCTTCGGTTCATTGCTTCCACTATCAGTGTTGTATCCTCTCATCTGAGATACTTAAGACACCATGAAGCATCTTCCTCCACTGCTCTCCTCCTTTGCCACACAAGCCTTTCCTTCAGAAGGCTTCCTCACCTCATCGTCTTCAGAGTCGGTTGACCAAACTTCCACACCACCGAACTCGTCATCAGCAACCGAACCCTGCACAATTAGAGCATTCATTGAAGGGTTAGCGGTAGATTTCTTCTTCCTCATCTCATCAAGCTTTTTCTGCAGCAAAGCTTCCTCATTCTTTTCCTCATCTTTTTCAGCCATCTTTTTTAGGACACAATCCTTAGCATAGTGGTTTTTCTCTCCACATTAGTAACAGCTTACTCCAGAATCACCATCTGCCTTCGGTTCCTTCTTGGACTCTTCAACCTTCAGTTCATTGTTAATCTTTTCTGAACTATAACTCCCCCGCCAATTTCGGTTTTTGTTACTGGGGAATCTCTTCTTAATGAACCTCTTGGGGTTAGACACCATCATAGCATAATCCTCAGACGTGAGGTCATACTCCTCCAGGTTGAGGTCTTCGTCCTCCATTACAGCTTTACTTTTTGGCAGGAGGGCCAGCGAACCAAGGCTTGAGACAACATTCTTTTCCTGCAGCACAATTTTCTCCTGAGACTTGAGAATACCCACCAGTTTCACCAAAGAATATGATTTAAACTGCTCATGGGCTTTAACTGTAGACACCATTGCTCTCCACTCTGACCTGAGACCATTTAGAAACGTAACCTTCTGCTCGATAAGCTTCCTTTCGATGTCATGTTTGATCATCTTGCTGAGAAGATGATTGAAGCGATCGAACGTTTGGGTCACAGTTTCTTCGGCTCCTTGCCTGAATTCTCCAAACTCAGATAAGAGCAAGGTTTGGATAGAATGTTCAAGATCCTCGTCTGTAGAGTACAGTTCACGAAGCCTATCCCAAAATTCCTTTGCCGTCGTGCATGAGCTTACCAACCTGAAAGTGTCGGACTGAAGGGCGAATCTGATCAATCTTAACGCCTTGATATTGCACTGGAATTTATCCTTTTCATCCTGCGCAATATCTTTAACATCCTTCAGTAGATCATTATACTCCTTTTGAGTTTTAATAATCCTCGACGTAGCAGAGTGAGAAAACGGTCCATTGATAATCGCTTCCCAGATGAGGTATCCATTATCCTCAGATCCTATAACATAGTCTTCAAAGTGATGCGCCCAGACTTCATAATCATGGGTGTATAGGATGGGAATCTTCGTGGTTGATCCAATGCTGTTGGAAATATTGATGGGATTCGATTGCGACTCGTCCATTATGATCAAATAACCTGTTTAAAGATCAGACTTGTAATAAATCAGATTAGGGCAAAACAATAAATATCAAGATACGTCAATAATGAGATGACGGCTCAATAAATATCAGTAATTGCGGAAAAACCCTAATTGAAACCTTTTCACAGAAAAGAAGTGTATCGATTACACAGCCTCCTGCTCTGATACCAATTGATGAGATTAAAACTTAATCTAGAAGATCGATTAGATCTTAAACAGGTAAATAAAGATCAAACAGCAAGAACGTAAAAGTAATGAACAACTCAAGTATGAATCAAACGAGTCGAATGATTATAAAATAACCCTCAAAAGAGCTCGATCAAGAACATCAACTGTAGAGGGTTAGAAGGTTTACAAGAACGATAAATAAATCTGTAAAGTTATCGTAATAATCGTTAACCTCTGAAATCATTACCCTAATATGCATGCAAGCATATTCTTATATAGTAAACCTTACAAGCTCACGGTTGGACAGGCCCAAACCGGAGAACAAAACAATTGGACTAATAGCCGAGCCCAATGACGCAATCCTTGAACGAATCTTCAACCCAACAGATGGAAAAGTGCAGAAGGAAGACATGCTTACAAAGGCATTGGCTAGAGTCAAACATGAAGAAATGTGCACATTAGTTGGAATCAAGAAGATTGGAGTTTTCTGAATTAAAGGGGAAAATGATGAAGTAATTCAGAAAAATTTATTTAGTTTTTATGTCTTTAGCACGTTTTAATTTAGTTTTTTGAATAAATCAAAGTGACCAGTGAGTGGTCCCTACTCTTTAGTTTGTAGTCAAGGTTGTTTCCTATTTTTTAGCAGAATCCTAGTTTAAAAGGAAAGGCAAGTGTATGTTTTTGATTGTATCCAATTTCAGTTTGTCCAGTGAATAAAAGAATACGTTTGCCTCATTTTCTTTTGTACTTTTCCCTGCCCCCCGTGTCTCCCTGTTCATTATGCAGTTTTGTTAAACTGTTAATTTCCAGTTTTACGCTTTTCCTGTCACCTGCCAAAACTTTGCCCCTGTGTAGATTCCTCTGTTGCGTTTGTTTCCCATATTGGTAATAAAAGTCCTTATTACCCCTGCATAATACCAACATGTGCTTCCATTTTCTTTCCAGCTAGCTAACAGGGAAATTAGAAAGATGCTTACACCTACTACTTACCCCCCTTCACGCACTGTGTTGCCTGAGGAACAGATCCAGCGAACATGTCCGGTCAACACTTTTTCCCTCTCTCCTCCCGTTTCTCTTTCTCTCTCAGCATCGCACCTAAGTACACACACATACACTGCACACTTTCACTCCCCTTCTTCACACTAGAACGGTTGCTTCAAATATCATTGATCGGATGCAGGGCGTACAACAAGAAACGGGAGACAATTCCTTCCCTCATGCTATGTCGCTATCAGAGGGGACATGATACCAAGATATTCACAGATGGCATAAATGGTCCCTGAGGTTGGGCATGATGACAAGTTTTCCTCTAGACTTGATTCCTTCTTCAAAAGAAGTTTCCAAGAATTACTCTTTGGACCCTTGACTAAAACATATTACATTTATTGAAATTAATAAATCCCAATTATTTATTTGTTTAATTACTTGACTAATACAAAGTAATAATCTTTTAAATACCTTTAACGATTAAAATAATCATGACTATATATATATATATATATAATAATCTTTTAAAATGTTTAAACCGAGAACAGGGTGTTCCATGGTATCTTTAGGAACAGTCATCTTGGTTGAATTTGTTTATTTCTTTATTTTAAAATTTATCAACTACATGTTATGTTCCTAACTACTCACATTTTTATTCTTACATGTTTCTTTCACCTCTTCGGTATTGGGGTCACCCGCATCCTCTTCCAATCGCCTTTTAACATGAAAAACTTTGCCCACCGCCTCATCTGCGCCTTTTTAATTTTGGGATAATGTCACTATAGCACAATGAACTTTTATGATTTGTCCGACTTGACCAATTATGTTTTTTTCTTGCGCATTAGGTCATCTAACTTTTACTGTACATGTCAGTTAGACCATTATCGTTAGTTTTTAACCATTCCTCCATTAACTAGTTATCTAAATGACACAAATGGCCCCTATGTTTTAATTTTTTTCGTAATTGGTTGTTATCAGCTGTGACATCCCCATTTTCACGGCCAGAAAAGACCGATTTTGTTTATGCTTTATAAAAATCAGAGTACTTAGTTTAATAAAAATGTTGCGGAATTTGTTCCCAGAAAAATACGATAAATACGTTATCAAAAAATTTTCGAAGAAACATATTCTATTCATTTTAAAACGTTTGGGATGTCATTGTCAATACAGGAACATAAGCATAAACGGAACTTACATTTATTTACACTAGTGATCTACATCTCTTTAATCTCTCAGTGTAATGTCACTTCATATCGACACTTGTGATATAAAAAAACTGAGTGGGTCAGGTTGGGAAACCTGGTGAGTATATAGGGTTTTCAACCCACAATAATATAATTATTACGTTTAATCATCAAACAGTTAACCCAATTACCCATCCCCATTATCTTCTTTATTCTTAGGGATCTACCCTAAGAATCATCTATTTCTTGTTCATTCATTCCTAAGGAGTATCCTAAGGAATAGGTACGAATTCCATCGTTGTAAATGACACATCTATCAAGCACAACTGCTAGTTCTGTCACTTAGGCGCGGCTGCCAAAATTGTGACATTCTCTATGGGGCGCATCTTTCGGAATAGTCCTTTTAGGCGCATCTGGTGGGGTTATGAGGTTCTGTATTAGGCTCTTCTGCCGGTAGAGCCCTTTAGGTGCATCTGCCAGGGTTTTATTGACAGTATCGTTTTCGAGAGTCCACTCGCAATACATATCAATGGGTTTTTAAAGTACATCGGTGAACACATCATTCACAACACCTACAAGTTGCAAGCTTGCTAGTGTTCCACTGGACTGTCTAGAATAGTCCGTGGTTGTCATCCATACTCTGCTAAATGACGGGGCCATCATTTGGGAAAAAGGCTTCTCACATCGTCCACCTCTCACCCTCACCTCATGGTCTATTTCACCTCTCAACTCATCATCGAAATCATATTTCATCTATTACATCTACCCATGTCTTACCCCAACATTTTCGTAGATATAAAATACATATACAGTTTAAATCATTTAAAACGTGTATAAAATCGTTCATCCAGCATAGACAGCAAGTACTCAGGTAATATGCACACATAGCATGTAATTTATATAAAATACTTCATATCTATGTGTAAGATGAAAGTAACTATGCACTCACTTGATCAGGTGGTGAGTCGGCACTCGGACAGCACTTCGTTACTCTTAAAACAATTATCCCTTGACGAAACCTAGTATCATTACCACTAGAGTTTAGTCTAACGCTTGACGAGACTAATTTAATAGTCTAGCTATTATTACTATTATATAAGCATTAGAAAATACTTATATAACCCATAATAATAATAGCCCAAATACTCCTTATAAGGTCCTAATAACATTACTATATTGAAACATAAGCTATACTAAAGATAGGATAGGTACAACTCACTTACAGCGGGTTTTCTTGAAAACCGGACTTCATTGGAGCAGCATTCCCGAGCCGAAAGATTCTTTTCTCGGGACTCCGGGAGCCTCGGGGCTTCCTTCGGGTGCTAGGGGGTTTACCTAGACTTTAGGGGGCTTAAGGGAGGTTAGAGAGAGAAACTAGAGAGAGAAAGTTGAAGGGTGAGGCGTGAAGAAGTTGGAATGCCCGACACCTCTATTTATAGGCTGAATTCCTGATGGACTCACCGAGTAGGAGGACCTACTCGCCGAGTTGGGGCATGTGGCGGCCTTCTGGTGGTGCGACGTGTCCAATTCTGGTGGTGCCACGTCACCCTATCGCGTATCAGCCTTCAAACTTAGAAAAATCATAACTCTCGCATACGAGCTCCGTTTTCGACGTTCTTTTTTTTAACGCGTAGGTAAAATCAAGATCTACAACTTTCATTCAGACTCCGTCGGCTATTTCTCGACTGATCTCAAATTTAACAGTAGGAGGCGTTTAGACTATTAAATGACCGCGAAGAATTCGTAACTTCTTCATACGGACTCCGTTTTCGTCTTTCTTTTTACTGTTGAGTTTCTATTAATGAGATCTTCAACTCTCATTTAGGTCGCGTAAGCCAAAAACCGCTCGAACTAAAAATCGAGTTTCGGGCCGTGCACTGCTAAGCCAAATCTTAGAAAATTCATAACTTCCTCATACGAAGTCAGATTTGGGCGTTCTTTTTTTGTATGTTCTCGTTTTAACATATACTACAACTTTCGTATAGATTTCTAAGGCTAAAAGTGGATCCATCGTAAATTTACTATTTACGCTTCCCGATATCGTGCCGGTTTTGCCGTAAAACTTCGACGGGACATAACTTCTTCGTTATAACTCGGATTTCGGCGTTCTTTATATGTACGGAAACCTTGATACATATTCTACAACTTGGTTAAGACTATTTATTATAAATAATCCTTTGCCGAAAACTCATTTTCGACACTTATTGTCTCTAAATTGACTAGCCCAGATCTGCGGGCGTTACATCAGCCATGTTTCAAATCACACGACTAAAAATACCATAATTCTGAAACTCTAGGGACCAAAGTGTAACATTTCACGACTTCAAAACACGCATTGAATGAAGAACGTGGATGCATTCTTTGACCATCATCTTTATCTTCTAGGTGATGTTTAGCTCCACTCCATTTCATCTCTTTCGCAATATTTGATCGAAACCAAAACATAATGTCGTTTGAAGTTATATACCCACCTGCCATTCCACAAACTAAATCCCCTAAAAGAACAACTCTAGGATAACCACCATCTGCTAAACTATCTGTGCTTAAACCTGTTGAATCTCTGTGACATGAAGATAACTAATCGACAATGTCTTTGATTTGTGATTCATTTGGAGTCACGCATAAAGGATAATAATTTCCTTGATTGTATAAAGTAGATCCATGATATTTCACAAGATCCAAAATGCTCGAAGGGTTGAATCCTCTTTTTCCATTTGTCTTCTTTTGCCAGACTTTTCCTTTAAAGCGTTTTCCAGATATGTTAGGGCTTTACCTGCTAAGATACTCCTCATCCCTCCACCGTCAATCGACAGAACGCAGATTTTGCCTCTCTGGTTCTTAATCGATTGAACACCTTCATAGTCAGCCGCCGCAACAGAAACTTCCAGAGAAACCTTTTTAGGCTGCCAAAGCTCCTGATCGTCATAACCGAATAAAAAATTGCTCTCGAGGATCGAAAAGATCTCGTAGCTGAGTCTATCAGTGTCGATGCTTGGTTCTTGTAGTGTTTCTAATGGTGAATGATTTGAAGCCATTTTCTTCTAATAACAACAATCGATTATTTTCCGAAATCTTCACACACACACACACTCCTCCCAATTAGAACCCTAGGCACGTAAACATTAATTTCTAAACAAATATAGTTGTTAAACACACATACATGTGTTTCTTCAGCCAAATTTACACGATCAAGAAAATTAAACAAAAGCAAAAGCAAAGGCTCATCAAAAACCTCCTGCCAAAAAACATGAAACTCGAGTTCTTGTCACAATAATACTTAACAAGTTCTTCATCTTTTCCAACAATATCAGACAGTTAAACTTACTGAATCTCAAAAATTATTCCACTCAATTCCAAATAAGAAAAAAAGAATTGCAATTAGAAGTGGAATCAAACTATGAACACATCAAATGAGTTGATCAGAAAAATGGAAGGAAGGAGAATGGAAAAAGAAGACAAATGGAGGCCATGAGGATCTAAATCGTCTCAGATGCGTGATTTCAAGAGAACAAAAAGCCCTTTCCACCAGATTTAATGGGAAGAATAATGTCAATGTTACAATTTGGTCCCTAGAGTTTCAGAATTATGGCAGTTCTAGTCGTGTGATTTAAAACATGACTGATAACAACCAATTACGAAAAAAAATTAAAACATAGGGGCCATTCGTGTCATTTAGATAACTAGTTAACGAAGGAATGGTTAAAAACTAACGATAATGACCTAATTGACATGTACAGTAAAAGTTAGATAACCTAATGTGCAAGAAAAGAACATAATTGGTCAAGTCAGACAAATCACAAAAGTTCATTGTGCTACAGTGACATTATCCCTTTAAGTTAGATGACCGACTGCCTTATTCTTCCATCGACTTCACCTTTGTTACCCTTATTCCTCCATTGACTTGTCTTTCGTGTTTCCTCCCGGTAAAAGCCCTAAATTCGACTGACCATCACCGCGCCGGAGTCAGCTTCAGAGACCGGTCAGATATTGTATATCTCCGGGGAGCATCACTAAAGAAAACACGAGGAAGCTCCGGATGTACACATGGAACGGAGTCGATTCACGATGTGAAAGCTCCGGATGTAGAAAATGGAAACAGAGTCGTTTCACGATGTGATGTATGGTTCATCTGACTACAAAGGGCATTCTTCTTCTGTAACGCCTTCCTATACTTCTTCAACACCTAATATAACGACCCAAATTTCAGGTCCAATATTTTCTTTTTAAATCAATACTTTAGAAAACGATTGTAATTAAAACACTACATGGTCAAACCATTTCATAACATACATCGTGTCTGAAAACCGAAACATGAAAACGATCCACTATCAGAGTACAAAATCCCAGAATGGCTCATGGTGCGGAAAACAAGGTGCGTGTATGATGTACCGCTACCGCGCCCGCTCCTTCCCCCTTGAAGAAGAGGTACCTGAAAACAAAATTGTAAACCATAAGCACGAAGCTTAGTGAGTTCCCCCATAATACCTCATACCATACAAACATACAATGAACAGCTAGGAGAAACGGGCCTCGCCCATACTCATGAAGATACGGGCCTCGCCCACACTCCGCTAGCTGGGAGATACGGGCCTCGCCCACGCTCCGCTATCTGGGAGATACGGGCCTCACCCACACTCCTCTATTTGAGAGATACGGGCCTCGCCCACACTCCGCTATCTGAGAGATACGGGCCTCGCCCACACTCGACTATCAGAGAGATATGGGCCTCGCCCACACTCAACTGCTTAACCATAACATACAAGTATCACACAAACAACGAGTATAACCAATTCTATCATACTGGCATATATCATAATCAAACTCAACTATGAGATATGGGCTCTGCCCACACTCCGATACTAACATATCGTCTATACGGGAAGGAAACTCACCTCGAAAAGTAGCTACCGAAATTCTGACTGCTAGACGTCTGGCTGCTGCACCGGTAATCCTCCGGCTATATATCCATAAAAATAGATTAGCCACTCATAAATACCCTTAGGTCAAATGACTGACCCACCCCTAGTCCAAGGTCAACTCCTTGGTCAAAGTCAACTTCCAGTTGACTGGACTCGCCGAGTCATGGCACAGCCTCGCCGAGTCCTCCTCCTACTAACCCGATCCTACTCGACAAGTCCCTCTTCCCACTCACTGAGTCACCCTTAACTCACTGCTTGGTACAATTGGACCGACTCACGATCCGACTTGCCGAGTCCAAGAACAACTCGGTTACTCGCTTCCAAATCCTCACCAGAGCATCCTTTATGAGGATTTGGGCTTCTGGGACTATTGCTACACGTTAAATTGCTAATTCCGCGTGCATATACGAAGGGTTGGACCTTCAACACTTAAACCCCTCTTACTCTGAAATAGTTCATATGACTCGCAGAGTTTTAAGAACAACTCGTCGAGTTCCAGGCAATCTTTATAGGACTCGCCGAGTTGTTCATCCAACTTGTCGAGTCTAAGACCATCTTCATAGAACTCGCCGAGTCCCTTCGACCCATTTCCCATACAGGCCAAATCTGATACATGCAACGCTTCTAAACCATAGATCTATGCTCCTAGGGCATGTTTATCACGTAAAGTTGCAAACTTTACGTGCATGCATGGCCCTATAAGCTCCAAATGTCAAATCCAAGCTCTTTATGAGGTCATACACTCAATAGGGACCTCAATCACTTCAACCATAGAGACTAAAATACTTCTAAGATGCCCATAAGGTCCAGATCTGAAGTCCTTTCAGAACATAGAGCATAAACACATGGAGTTTGAGGTTTAGGGCTTGAAAACCACCAATTTGGGACAAAAAGGGGATCTAATGAACTAGTGATCAAGGTAAGAACTTTTCTACCTGAATAAAAGCTTCTCACAGTGTAGATTCCAGATCTACCTCCCCTCCTTGTACTCTTCAACCTCCTCCTTCTTCTCCTAAGCTCCAACCTCCTTCACAAAGCCAAAATCACTCACAAGAACAATATGGGGGCTAGGGTTTCGCTCTACAGCTCTCTGGAAGTGTTAGGGACAAAGGAGGCCAAGTTAGAGCATTTAAATAGGGTGCAAACACCCGGGGTAGGGTTTTTGCCCAAACAGGGTCTACTTGTCGAGTCCGGGAACCAACTCGCCGAGTCCAAAGCTCAGACCCTGTGTCTTATCCCGCTCCTACTCGGCGAGTTGGTCCTTCAACTCGCCGAGTCCAAGGCAAAAAAATGCATAATTTAAGAAATATTAATTACAAGGAATACGTACCAGGAACCAGGTGTTACACCTAATGCATCCCTAACGATTAGGAACCAAACGATTCGACTCAACCATTGATGCGACTTCAAGACAAAGATGAAACATCGAGAAAATTGGTAAGACCAATCAGAACAACAACCCCGATCATCCATTTTCTGCCACCATGAAACACCACTGAGTCGATTTTCTCTTTTGTGGCCGCCTTTTACATCTCCAGACGAATAACATGCCATATAAACCTTTTTTCTCTATGAGGTGCAACATTCAACTTCACCCTTTATTGATTTCTTTTTTTCGATAACAACCAATTGGTTTGAGGTTAGATAGGTTTTTTTGTAACAATGAATTATGGAGTACAAAATGGTTAAATTGGACACTGAAACCAAAAAAATTACAGGTCAGGTGAAAGAAAGTATGTTGATGTCCGTTGGATTAAGCCTTTTCAACATTGTATTTATCCATGGTTTCTTGACAAAGGTACGTAATGCTATTTCAATGTTTTAATAGAATTTCTCATGTTTGAAAGAATATATGTCTATGTAACTGGATTCTAAATGTTAAATCCGACAACTGATTTCTTTTGATTTGTAAAATTATTTCTTTTACACGTCTTTTTTTCTGTTTCATCTCAGCTTCAATTTCTGAATCATGAATCAGAAGTGGCAAAAAGTGATTAATTTACCGATATTGCGTTTCACTATTTACCGATTGGAGTAGACGTAACTCAAGCCTCAAGCCCAAATGGTAAATCGAATTATTCAATAAATTAGGGTTTGATTTCGTGGGTATGTTTTATATTTTGAAGGCTTCTTTGTACATTTTACTATCTTTTTACAAAATTCTATTGAAGTCTGAACATTATAGCGTCACTATCTTCTCACCATTGATTTTACGGCAGCAATAAGAGTTTTTTTGGACTGTTAAGCATTTCCTTGATGAACATTGTGATGAAACAGTGACATATCAATGCTTAATTCATTACATGTAAAGCTCCAACACATTTTTTTTTCGTTCACTGATCATTTTGACAGAAATGATACATAGCTTGGACTTAAAAAATTGGCACATGTATCTTTCAAATGGTTGGGACATCTTTA
Source organism: Lactuca serriola (assembly GCF_051521515.1). Lineage (NCBI taxonomy): Eukaryota > Viridiplantae > Streptophyta > Magnoliopsida > Asterales > Asteraceae > Lactuca > Lactuca serriola. Next base: position 336,911,164 of record NC_136415.1, on the reverse strand, counting down.
TCAGGAATGACAATAGATCCTAAATCCATGAGTTACTACTTTCGTAGAAAAGTTCATTGATGTTTTCTGATTGCAGGTTTAGGGGGAGTCGGTTATGGTTTTTTGGAAGATTAAAAGGAGGTTTGGGAAGCTGCTGCTGGAGAGCATGTCTTTGGGGAAGCAAAGGATTAAACATGCCCAAATTGCCCTTCACTTTATAGTGAAAGTGAAGCACAGTTTAATACATATAATCCTCTTTTTATCTAATTTTTTATTTCTCCAAATTATTTACTTCACAAATTTTACTTACAAGTTGCAACCAATCAAATTTTCATTATAATAAGAGCAAAATACAAATTTGGTCTCTGTGTTTTTCTTAAAATTCCAAACTTACGACTTTTTTTTTAAAGTTTGTTTTTTACAATGGATATAGTCTCTGTCATTTAATCAAAGTTAGAAGTTAAGTCCAAATTTTGAAGTCATTTTATATGGGCCATTTTATATTTTCCAACTTATTTATTTATTTTTTATTTTTTTAAAATTTTGTTAATGTGAGATCTAAAATTTACTAAATTTTCCACAGGGAAAAAATCAGATTTATGGTTGAAAGAGATGGTCCTGCTAAAGGAATTGTATTCATCTAGTTCACGTCATTGCTTGATCTCATTAAATATTCTTTAGAAAAGGTAAAAATTATAATTATCCAATTTATAATATTTGCATAAATGGTCCCAACTTAATTGGAAAATTACAGAAATAGTCCCTTTCTAATATGAAATTTACAGAAATTGTCCCTTTCCAATAGTAAATTTCCAGAAAATGTCTATGTTTCACAAAAATACAAAAATGGTCCCCGTGTTTCACAAAATTACAGAAATGCTCCCTGCTTGATTCAACAATTATAGAAATAGCCCCTACCTAACAGGGGATTTATAGGAATGGTTTTTGTTTTTCACAAAGATAAAAAAATAGTCCCTGACTAACAGCGAATTTAGACACAAAATTACAGAAATGGTCCCTGCCCTTAGTGAAATGACAGAAATGCTCCATGTGTTTCACAAAATCACAGAAGTGTTCCCTGCTTAATTATGAATTTACTAACTTACTTACACTTGCCAACTAATTTGCTTTTATATGACTATACTTTTTTTAATCACTTATTCCTAATAAAGAACCTTACTTACACTTGCAAAGGAAAAAAAGTTGTAGTATTTAGACCCACTTCCAAAACATATTACCATTTGGTGCAATTCTCATACTTAGGTGGTAAATGTAGTAAATAGCAATGTAATTTGATTGTACATGTTTTTTTCCTGTTTTTTAACAATTTGTTTTGATTTTTTTCCAATGAAAGAAACTTCCCATTAAGTGCATTTTCCATTTTGAGGTGTTAAATATTTTTCTGTTTTCCATTTCAACTCCATCCATCGCCATTATGTAATCTCTCATTATTTGTGGGCCCCTCGATGATTTAGTGATGACACCTAAGCGCTTGGCCAAGCCGGGACTAAGTTGATGTGTTCAACTATAGTCTGTTGCCAGTCATCATAAATCAGAAATTAGGAAACAACACATAGACTGAGAGAATGATTTCAATCCATGTCTCACGTCTATACGTTATCTAGAATGGAGGAATATATGATGCCTTGTCTAAAGGACATGCTTCTGATAGGATCAGAGTTGATAGCGGGTTTTGAAAGCTATGATTGCGGATCAGGATCTGAAGTCATACGCAGAATAGTTATTGGACTTATCCAAGTGGCAGACTATTGGATTAGTGTCTAAGTCCATAACTATTTTGTTATGTACTTGACCCGATGGTGCATGGTCCTTTTGGGTTGCCTTCACCAAAGCAACTTGATAAGATGAATTATGGAGAGAGAGGATTAATTTATATATTATGAGAATAATATATTAAAGGAAAAATCATATTGTTTAATTAATATTAGTCAATAATTAATTAAGAATTAATTTTGTGGCTAAAAGACATTAATTAAATAAAGGGGACTAGAACTGTCAATTGTGTGATACTTGAATATTGGGATAATGGACTCCATAGAGGATGGAGTGGACGAATTCTATAGGGAAAACTATTAGAAATCGTCCAAGGCCTCTAAAGAGAGAGTCCATGGGCTGCTTAGGGCTTAAGCAGTCAAATTAGGGTTTCCTTGTTAGATAACCCTAATAGCCTCACATATTTAAGGACCCCTTGGGCACCAAAAACGTGGCTAACTAACTCCTAGGGTTTCCAGTCGTTTTTGGGTGTCTCTCCTCTTCTCCTTCTTCATCCTCTTGCTCTTGGTGTTTGTGAGCCATTAGAGGAGTGACACTTGTGACTCTAAGCTTTCTGAAGCCATTACAAGGAGGATTTGAGATTGTTATTGCTACATAACAATCAAGGTAAGATCTAAACCCCATTCTTATGTTAATATTGATTATCACATGCTAGATCTAGGGTTTAAAGTCTTGGATGAATGCATGTACAATAGAGAAACCTAGATCCAAGCATTAGGGTTTACATGAGCACATAGGATGTTCTTATCGCTAAAACCCATCACTTTGGGCTTGAAATGCGAAAAACATGCTTTATTTGGGGTTTCTCATTTAAGGGTCTATTATGGCTGAATAAAGCAAGGAACTTTCGACTCTAGGGACTTCACAAGGTCCAGATCTGATGTCCATATCTCAAAAGGTGTTCAAAACCTTCAATGCCCCAAAATAAGATGGAAAAGAAGCCCTAAACTCTAATATCATGAGATCTACCCATACTAATGAAAAGATACGAACTTTATACCTTAAATGGAAGCTCTTGGATGTTTCAGCAATAGATCTAACAGCCTCATCACGATTCTTGCTTGAAATCCTCCTCTTCTCTACCAAAAATGCACCAAAGATCTCGAATAATGGCTCAATACTCTCTCAAAAGCTCAAGGGGCGATTAGGGTTTCTCTCAGTGAAGGGAAGCAGATGGGGAGCCGCAAATGAGGCTATAAATTTCTTTATTTAGGCCCCAAACCCGGGGATTTAGGGTTTCCACTCACAGCGGCTACTCAGCGAGTCGACTCTCGGACTCGTCAAGTAGATCATTAATCCCACGTGGCCACAACCGACTCTACTCGATGAGTTGTAGCACCAAGTCGTCGAGTTGCTCAATAAACTTCAAAAATAAATAAATAAATAATATACCTGGGAATCCGGATGTTACAATTCTCCCCCACTAGAATCAGACTTCACCCTCGAAGTCATGCTCCGCAAATAATTCTGGATGTTGCTCCCGCATCTCTGACTCCGACTCCCAAGTCAAACCGGACCCTCTCCGATGTTGCCACTGGACCTGAACTAGGAGCACCTCCTTGTTCCTGAGAACCTTCACTTTTCGATCCAAAATTGCGATCGGCCTCTCAATATAATTCAGAATCGCATCCACGAAATGTCCTCCAGTGGTACTACTGTCGTCTCATCGGCTACACACTTCCTCAACAGGGACACGTGGAAGGTGTTATGGATCTGACTCAACTCTGCAGGTATCTCCAACTGGTATGCTACTCTACCCACTCTGGCGGCCACTCTGAAAGGACCGATGTATCGGGCTCCCAGCTTACCCCGCTTCCTGAATCGGATCACCCCTTTCCATGGAGATACCTTCAGGAGCACAAAATCTCCGACCTGAAATTCTAGCTCGGATCGTCGCCTGTCCGCATAACTCTTCTGGCAACTCAGTGTTGTCAGTAACCTCTGCCTGAACTGTTGAATATGTTCCATCGACTTTATCACTATCTTTGTGCCACCCATCACTCTCTGTCCCACCTCTCCACAACAAATAGGAGTCTGACACCTCCTGCCATATAAAAGCTCAAAAGGAGGCATACCAATACTCGAATGGTGGCTGTTGTTGTAGGAAAACTCTGCCAGGGGTAAGTAAGTGTCCCAACTTCCTCCAAAGTCCATGAAACAGGCACGCAGCATGTCCTCAAGCGTCTGAATCGTTTGCTCGCTCTATTTGTCAGTCTGCGGGTGATACGCAGTGCTGAAATGCAAGCGCATGCCCAAATCCTCATGAAATTTCTTCCAAAACCTAGAAGTGAAACGCACGTCCCGATCTGACACTATCGAGATCGGTACTCCATGTCATGCTACCACCTCTCTGACATAGATCTCGTCCAATCTCTCTGCAGAAGAGCTCTTACTAATAGCAAGGAAGTGAGCACTCTTCGTCAGTCGATCCATAATCACCCAAATCACGTCAACTCCACACGCAGTCCTCGGTAAGTTGGTGATAAATTCCATCGAGATTTGTTCCCACTTCCACTAGAGAATCTCCAGAGGCTGCAATGGACCATGTGGACACTGGTGTTCTGCCTTGACCCGGAGGCAGGTCAAGCACCTCTCAACTACCCAAGCAACATCCCTCTTCATACAGGGCCAACAGTAATCTCTCTTCAGGTCCAAATACATCTTAGTGGCTTCGGGATGGATCGAGAATCTCAATCTATGCGCCTCCTCTAGCAGTATACATCGAGCTCCACCCGTAAAAGGCACCCAAATCCGCCCTCGAAATGTCATAAGCCCTCGGCTATCCGTCACAAACTCGGAAACCTGCCCAATCAGCCGCTCCCTCTTGCGGTTCTCCTGTCTCATGGCCTCCACCTGGGCTTCTCGAATGGTGTCTAAGATTGGATTCATCACTGTCATCCTCATACACACATCTAGGATGGGGTCACTCTCTGCTCTACGGCTCAAGGCGTCGGCTACCACATTAGCCTTGCCCGGATGATAAAGGATCTCGTAGTCATAGTCTTTCACCACATTCAACCATCTCCTCTGCCTCATGTTTAGGTTAGGCTGGTTCATGAGATACTTCTGGCTCTTGTGGTCTGTGTGTATGGAACATCAAACCCCATACAAATAGTGGCGCCAGATCTTGAGGGCGTACACCACCGCCCCCAACTCCACATCGTGGGTATGATCTGGAAGCTGTCCGGAGCTGGTTAAAGGGAGTGAAGAAATTCAAGAGCGCATTCCGAAGCTGATCCTTTCGTCCGGAATAGTCATCGATCCGGAACAAAGCTTCATCTCCGGAACATCACTTGTCCGGAATGAAGTCATTTTGTCTGTTATGTATTTATTAATCTTGTCTTGTATTTTGATGTGATGTTACATAGGACATAGTCTAAGGTTGTTTAGGACAATCAGAATGTCAAACTTATGTCTTTTGTCCGGTCTTATGTAAACATCAAGGTTAATTCGCTGTAACTTAGTCTCCTATAAATAGGAGCTTTCAATACAAGTCAACTACGGATCTTTTACTCTTACTTTGGCATTTTATTCCTTATCACATTTATAACATTCTTCTTGTTCCTCATTTATTAACTTTACTTTGATCACTATTTAATTGTTCTCATTTAATGCCTTGATCATTTGTTGAATTGATTATCTAAGACTTGACTGGTCTTTCCGGTCTTGACTTGAACATCCATTATTAAGCAGACATTGATCTCAAGCATTCACTCAAGGTTTGAGTTATCAAACCTTGTCCCCGCGCAAAGATCTTGATCTCATAATTGGTATCAGAGCTTGAGTGGTTGTCCTTTGAATCCATAATATCAGATTATTGTTGGTTTGAATCTTCCTTGAAAATTCAACCATTTCTGTGTTAAGGATAAAAGTTCGTCTATATACCACTTAAGCTCTAAGATATCTTGACTTCAATGGCTGCTTCAAATCCTCAACAAATGATTTCAATGCAAATCGCAAATAGCGTTGGTGGCCCTACACGTGCCCCATTGCTAGTTGTGGAAGAATATGATCATTGGAAAGTTAGAATGGAAAGATTTTTACTAGCCAAAGAAAAAGGTGAACAAATATGGAGATCCTTCACACATGGTCCTCATGTTCCTATAAGAACAGTTGTAAGAGATGCAGCTGTTCAACTCATGAGAGAAGATGAAATTCGGCCAGCTCCTCTAACTGCAAATGATATTGAGAAACTGCATGCTGATCAAATTGCCTTCTCTGAAATGGTGTTTGGTGTTCCTCCATCACTCTTTTAGAACATTAAGTTATGAAAATCGGCCAAAGAAATTTGGGACACTCTACAAGATCTTATTGAAGGTTCAGAAAACATGAAGGATAAGCATCTCACCTCAGTTGTTAATGACTTTTACACCTTCGCTACCACTCCAGGTGAATCTATAGCCTCAGCCTCCAACCGGTACCGAATCGTTGTTAACAACATGACCGCTCACGGTATTGTTCGAACTCCTCTCAAGTACAATATCAAGTTCATTAGCAGTCTTGGTAAAGGATGGGTAAATGTTAAGTCCTGCCTTCAAAAGCAACGGTTCCTTAAAAAATTGAAACTCTATCAACTTTTTGATGAGCTTCAAGGACATGAATCAAACGTTGCTCAAACCATTAGAGAACGTTCTAGAGGACCACTTGCTCTAGTCAGCTCTTCTGAATCGATCATTCTGAACCCACTTGTTCCGGAACCTTACAAACCTATGGTTCCACTACCTCAGCAGTCCCCAACTTCCCTTCCTACTCACAACTATCCTGATGGTGATTCCGAAACCTTAGATTCTGAACTCCGTTTCCAACAAGAATTTGCCTTACTTTCCATGAAATACAAACGACCTTTCAATTCTTCTTACAAATTTTATCAAAACAGATTCAACACTCCTCACCAAAACCATCATCAACAATATACTTCATCGAAACCAAAACAAACATCCGAAAACCCTCAGAAATACGAGCCTAACCTCACTAAACCACATTTGACCCCGGAATCCTCTAAAAATCTCAACTCGGAAAAGCCAAAAATCCTGTGTCACAAATGTGGTCATGCAAACCACTTTGCCAAAGATTGTCTTGCTGACGCACCTCAAAAACCAAAAATCAAAGACTCAGCTTACTATGTCCGAAAAGCACAAGAATTGGCTGAAAGTGAGAAAGCATTTGTTACTACTATTTCAAGAGATGTCGAAGGATACTAGTCATCGGGAGATGATGATGATGTAGTAACTGGAAGAAACATGTGTTTAATGGCCAAACAAACCATTGTATGCGATGAAGGTTATTGGTCTTCTGGTTCCGAAAATGAAGAAAATGATGTTGAACCCAACTACTGCTACATGGCTACCAATGACCCACCAGGACGAAGCATTGTTCAACAGGTAAAATCCATGATCTCTGATAATAATTTTGATTTGACTTTATGTGAACCTTACTTGACCCAGATTCAAACAGATATGAATACTATCTATAAACCCTATAAGTCAGCCATAGAAGCCAGTGAGAAGAAAGATTTTGAATTAAGTCGTCTTAGATTACGTTTTGAGGATAAGAAATTGAAAATCGAGTCTTTAGAGCATGAACTTGTAATGTCAAAAGATGAATGTATCATTTTGCAAGATAAATTTGAAATCACTTACCGAACGAAATATTTTGATTTCTGACAACAAACATCTCATTGCCAAAATTGATGCTTTGCATAACTCTGTTGACATGCTTGAAGCTGACATTCGGATGACTCATAATTTTCGTCATCCATGGTCAAAAGCTCCTGGACTCGGAAGTGAATTTCCGAAAGTAATTGTTACTCCCCTGAAGGATTTACAAAATCTGACATTCATGGGAGAGGTTCCAAACATTCAACATTCGGACACTCCTGTCTCCCCATTGTCACCCCTTCCAGAGACTAAAAGATCCTTTGAGTCCCTAATTCCCGAGTTTCAACCCATAGTTGTTAAATGTCCTGATTCCATGCCTCTTCCGCCTCTGATAAACCTGGACCTGAATTGGACCACGGAATATCATCATAGTCTTCAAAGCTGTGTAGATCATGTTCCTATAACCAATCACGTCAATAACTATGATTGAGGAAATCATTTCGGAAACAACTGAAGTCAATGCCTCAAATTTTGCATGGGCATCTGTGAATGATAATGTTGAAACTTCAAGCAATCAATCCTCTGATTCATGTGAATCAGACTCTATAGTCCTTTCTAAATCCAAATTGGTTACCATTTCTCCAAAGTTTTCAAATCCATCCAAAGGTCAGTCCTCTGGATCCTCTAAGAGAAAACCAATGTTGAATATAAAAGATATTATAGATCCCAAGGTAGAAGCTAGGAATGCTTACAAAATGGAAATTAAGAATAGACAAAATTCTAGGTTCCTTGCCCACTTCAAACCAAACACATTTCGGAACAACCCAAAGATGGCAACACATCAAAAACATAGTCAAAGCTCTTTTGTTCCGACTAGAATTCTTAAAAGACCTTCCAAATCTCCTGATCTTTCGGATCCAAAGGAAGGCCTTAGATCCACAGCATCTCAAGGTCAAGTTAAAGTCAAAACCATCCAAAATACTTTGACTACTCCTCAAAGTGTCTCATCTGTCTTTATTGCAAAATCTGATGGCACAATTTTCAAACCAAAATTTTCTAAGAACATTGTGCCCTCAACCAGATCCACCAGCTGAAATCATACTGTCTCAAAATCTTCAAACAAAAATCTTGTGTGGAGAATCAAGTCATCGGTTAGCAAATCAACTAACTCGGAGATAGCCAAAAGTGTCACTCCTTCAAATACCTTCTCTTTGAAGAAATCTGCTCCAAACCCTTGTATAGTTGAATATGACTATGGGATAGATGAAAAGACTCTAGCGTTCTGTATGTTCCCAAAGAAAAGCAATCTTACCAAGAAACAAGTAGTTGTTCCAGTGTCTAAATCAAAGTCTAAAGTCCAAGCCTACGTCCCAAAGCCCAACTCGGAGCCTAAAAGCTCCATTGCTCATTAATTTCTCTTCTATAGGCACTTTGTGCTTTAGAGCAAGAAACAATATGGTATATTGATAGTGCTTGCTCCATACACATGACGGGACAGAAGGACTTTCTACGAGATTTAAATCTCTCTTCAAATGCTGGTTACATAACATATGGCAACAATTCAAATTCTCAAATTCGTGGTTATGGAACTCTCACCAATGGAAACTTCTCTATTTCACATGTTGCTTATGTAGCTGACCTGAAACATAATTTAATAAGTGTTGCTCAGCTTACCGACTCAAACCGACATGTGGAATTTTGCAAAAAAATATAGCAATGTGATGACTGAAAACCGAAAAGAATGTTTGATTAAGTCTCTTCGCAACAAAAACATGTACCCACTCGACATCAACATGATCATTTGCAAACCACAACTCTGTCTTCTTTCCAAAGTTGTTCCCAATGTTAGTTGGCTATGGCACCGAAGGCTCGCACATCTAAACTTTCGGTACATGAATGATCTCGTTTCAGGCAAAATGGTAAGAGGTTTACCTCTTCTCAAATTTGAAAATGATCATTTATGTGTTGCATGTGAGTGTGGTAAGCAATCAAAAAAGGGTCATCCCGTCATCATGGAAAAATCCATTTTGGATCCTTTGGAACTTCTACATATTGATCTTTGTGGACCATCCACTGTAGAGAGTCTTCATCATAAGAAATACATTCTTGTGATTGTTGATGACTTTACAAGGTTTGCTTGGGTTTTCTTCCTTAGGCTGAAATCCAAAACAGCATCAGAGCTCATCAAGTTTATCAAAGGAATAGAAGTTATTATCAAACTTCCAGTAAGAAGAATTAGAAGTGTCAACGGCTTGGAATTTGTCAATGCCACCATTGAGAAGTTTCTCACAGAAAAAGGAATCGATCACAACTTCTCAGCTCCGTAAACTCCACAACAAAATGGTGTAGCTGAAAGACGTAATAGAACACTTGATGAAGCTGCTCGATCCATCCTCAATTACGCATATCTCCCTCTCTATCTTTGGGCTGAAGCCGTATCCACCGCTTGCTTCACTCAAAACCGAAGCATCATCAATCGACGACTCAATATGACTCCATACGAAGAAATGAATGGTCGAAAGCCATCCATCTCATTCCTTCATATCTTCGGATGCCGATGTTTCATCAAAAACAACCGTGATCAACTTACAAAGTTTCAACCAAAAGCTGATGAAGCAATCTTTTTAAGATACTCTTCTAAATCTAAGGCATGCAGAGTTCTCAACCAAAGAACCCGTGTTGTGGAAGAAAGCTTCGACATTACCTTTGATGACAACTTTGTTCGGAATTCTAGTGTAACAACCCGATGTTGTTCATCGCCGAAAACCCATTCTACCTGTATAACTCGTCGTGTGTCGAAATGTCCCGATATCGTTCTTGGGTTTAGTTAATCAAAATTATATGTTTATTATCATTCAATGAGGGTCCAAATCATTTAGAAACTCATGAATTTAGCCCAAAACATTTATTTCATAAGTTTTAGAAACGTCCCCGCCGGGTGACGGAAACTTAATCGGGTGCGACCTAAAGCCTCGTTTAAGGCCGGTATCGGGTAGAATTTCACCGTGTCCAAGTTTTGGGAACTATATAAACATGTTAAACCTTTCATTTGAAGCTTTTTCCTTCTCTCTCTACTCTCTCTCTCTCTAACCTCTCTCCTAAATCCAAAGATTAAGGGTCCAAAACTCAATTTTAAGGCCTCAAATCCCTAAGGTACCTTCCTAACCTTAATCTATAGCATATTTGGCTTCCAAATTCGAGATTTAAACATGAAATGGGACACAATATATGAGTTTACGGCCCAGGAAGCTACCTAGGCCGTAAACACCAATTTAAAGGGTTTTAAGCCCTTAAACTCCTTCCTAAACTCATTTGGACTTTAGATATGGCTAAAGGACTTCAAGATATGGACTTAGAACATTTAAAACATGGATTTTATTGGATTTGAAGGATTTTACGGCCAAGGCACAAGCTTGGGCCGTAAACTCATATTTAAGGGGTTTTCTTGACCTTAAATCCTTCCAAATCACATATAAGGCTTAGATATGAATTATAGAATATTGGTTTTAGCATTTGGACACTTGAAACATGATTTTTGGGGGACTTATGTGAGTTTACGGCCAAGGCATGTGCTTGGGCCGTAAACTCCTTAAAACATGGCATAAATTCAATTTTAAAGTGTTAGAAAGCCATCCAACACCACCAAAAGCCTTGGAATAAATCATAGGGCCAACCAAAAATAGTTTAAGGACCTTAATCACATTATTTGAGGGATTTCTATGAGTTTACGGCCAAGACTTGTGCTTGGGCCGTAAACTCCTTGATTCATGGTGTTTGAATGCCAACTAAACACCCCTAAAGCCTTTAGATGAATTTTAGAAGCCCTTACATGCAAGTTTTTAGCCTTAAAACATCTTGAATCACCCTATAGAAAAGTTTACGGCCATGAGGGGGGTCTCATAGGCCGTATCCAAAAACCCCTCAAATGTCCCATAAAAACTCATGTTAGGCCTTGGAATAATTCTACCAATCACATGTGATTTGTTCTAGCTCCATTTAACACAATTTTCATGAAAAAATAGGAGTTTACGGCCATGAAGCCATGCTAGGCCATAAACTCCCATAATTGGGTCTATTTGATGTTTTCAAATCATTTCAAGCCTTTAAAACCAAACCAAGAAATATTCCCTTAAGTGTTACAAGCCATTTTTGCCCTTAACTCACCCCACCATGAGTTTACGGCCGTAAACTCATGGGTAGAGGGTCTTGTGGCTGTAAACTTCTTATGGAGTGTTCCTTGGATGTCCCAGTTCGTTATCCTAGCTATATGTGTCCCTAAACGCCACCCGGGTCCTTCCAAACACTTGTATTGGAGTGTTTTCGCGACTAGAAACAATTGTCCCTATCAAATAATCAATCTAAGTCCTAATTAGATACAAATGTGTATCTTTACATTATAATTAGGAACCTCGTGTATTTACAAGCCCCGGATCAACTCTTAGCGTCCAAATCGACACATTTCTCGTCCGGTGAGTTCATACCCCTACGCCTTTTTTCCGTGTTTTTCAATGTTTTCAGGGGCGGAATACAAGCAAACTATAACTATTTTAGAATTATAACATTGATGTATTTCAAATAATATCTGGAAAACTTATTAACTCTTTTACTCCTTATGTATTATGTTGAGCATAAGGAATGATTTATCAATTTCAACTAAATGGATTTTAGTTAAGAAAATAACCAAACTAATCAAATTATTATGGGAACAGATTGGGGTTCTATATTCTCTTTATATCATGTACTGATATCTGTATAAAGTTATTAGATAAACTATGTCTGATTCAGTTTATCTCCGTATCATTTGAATGTATTGCCAGATAATTTCATAGTATGTATCTATTTACGCTGTATCATGTTTCAAAATCATTGTATGATTGATGTCGTATAAGAATCCTGTGAATAGTTTAGTACTAGCTTGTGAGTAGTCACTACCCTTTATGGATGATCAGTAAATCCTCCCCGGAAGTGTAACCAGAGTCTCCTGGAGGGAGAGCGAGGAATTTGTGAATAGATCTATTCGGGACTGACAATCCCACATCTTAACTGCTAGCTACAGTTAGGCGGGCACGCCTGGGGTGACAAATTTTGTATATCGTCCGACGTCTGACTAACGTCAAGGAGGTCTCGTTGTCGTATCAGCATGGTTACCCGACTCACAATACGTATTAATATAAACTTATTCACAGCTAGGATTTTGTTAGAATCTATATCTTGTTCGGGATGATAATCCCATGGTCTTGTATCTATATCTTGTACGGGATGATAATCCTAAGGTTTTATGTATATATCTCGTTCGGGATGATAATCCCATGATCTTGTGTCTATATCTCGTTCGGGATGGTAATCCCATGGTTTTGAAACTAACTCTTATACGGGATGATAATCCCATGATTTTATCAATCTATCTTATATCTAGTTTCGGGATAGCGATCCCATGGTCTTTATCGAACTATCTTATAACTGGTTCGGGATGTTAGTCCCAAGGTTTTCAAAATACTTTCTATTTACAGTTCGTCTAAATTATAGTTTTGTATATTAAACTATACTCTGTGTTATTTAATCAATCTTGCATCTAGGAAAATATGGGATTTTCCTGGGGTTAACTTATAACGTGTAACAGAACTGTAACGAAAGATAACTAAACTAACTTTACATAAGAAAATATGGGATTTTCTTAGATAACAAACCCTTTCGGAAAACTAAAGGAAACCGATACATTTTTCATAAAACGAAACCGCTTATGAACTCACCAGCTTTATGCTGATTTTCAAACTGCTTGTATTCTCAGATCCAAGTTAGACAGGTACCCGGTGATATCTTTTGGTGAAGACGGAGTGCTCCGAAGACTCGTCTCGTTTTGTTCATATGATATATGTATAACTTTTGTATAATTTACTTTTGAATCAAATGTAAACTTTCAGATATATGTAATGTAATGGTTGTTTACTGTGATTACTATGTACATTGGATTTGATACACAACATGGAGTCAACCCCGGGAACGTTTCCGCCTTTGGTTTTCGGGGTGTGACATCTAGCCCCACTCACATCACTACTCACATCATGGAGTCCGATGCTCCTCCTCCAGGATGTCCGAACCCTCAAACCATTCTTGAGGTTGACTTTGAAACTCTCTTTGGTCCGTCTGAAACAACTCTTGATTCCGAATCATGATTTCGTCTGTCTCTCATTCCAATTCCTTCTTCGGAAGCCTCAATCTCTCAAAACCTCTCTGGTCCTCCTCCTAGCCTATCTCCGTTTGATTCTGAATCTTTTCAACCTTCACAAGTTAAGGGGGAGAATAATACAAATCCCTCTCTTGAATCAAATATGGATGGCTTCCAAGATGCAGCTGCTGACTTCGATGACCCAAATCCTCTCAACATTGATGAAAATGGAAATTTCTTTAAATTTCCCTCCGATGATGATGTAAATCTCTTTGGTTCTGGTTCAGAAGTGCAGGGGGAGCATCACTCCAATACTCAAATCATTCAGGGGGAGAAAATCACTTCTACTGTTGATATAGGATCCTCTGCTTCACAAGAACTCCCTCGATTGCATGTTTGGACGAAAGATCATCCTCCAAACCAAGTAATTGGAAATCCCAATGTTGGTGTTCAAACTCGCTCAACTACCAACATCCAAAACGAATTCCACTTCTCAGATTTCATCTCCATGGTTGAACCAAAATCTATCAAGGAAGCATTAGAGCATGCTGATTGGATTACAGCCATGCAAGATGAACTGGCAGAATTCGACCGCAATGAAGTCTGGACTCTTGTACCTCCTCCTCAACATCACCCTATTATAGGGACAAGATTGGTATTTTGCAACAAACTACACGATGCAGGTATTATCATTCGAAATAAAGCAATATTGGTAGCAAAAGGATTCACTCAAATTGAAGGTCTTGATTACGACGAGACATTTGCTCCTGTTGCACGACTTGGAGCTATCAGAATCTTTCTTGCTTACGCAACTCACAAAGGTTTCAAAGTTTTTCAAATGGATGTTAAGAGTGCTTTTCTAAATGGTGAACTTGACACCAAAGTTTACCTCCAACAACCCCCTAGTTTTATCAATCTCTCCTTTCCAAACCATTGCTACAAACTTCGGAAGGCTGTCAACGGACTCAAGCAAGCTCCTCGAGCTTGGTACGATACTCTCACAGATTTTCTCAAGCACTCAGGTTTTCAAAGGGGTATTCTGGATCCCACGTTATTTCGAATATCAAATGGCAAACACCTCATGCTGGTACAAATTTATGTGGACGACATCATTTTTGGATCTACCGATTCATCTATGGTTGCTGACTTTGCCAAACTTATGGTCAGTTGTTTTTAAATGAGCATGAATAGAGAGTTAAGCTTCTTTCTTGGCCTTCAAGTTAAACAGACTAACAAATGCATTTTTATTCATCAAGAGAAGTACATTTATGAGCTCCTTAAGAAATACTCTATGGATACCTGTGCCTCTGCCAAGGTTCCCATGGGATTCGGTCACAAAATATTTGCCGACCCTTCAGGTGTTTCCGTGGATGAAAAGAAATAATGAGGAATGATTGGATCCTTACTCTATCTCACCGCAAGTCGTCCTGACATAATGTTCTCATCATGCTTATGTGCCAAATTTCAAGTCAACCCGAAGATGTATCATCTTTTGGCTGTGAAACAAATTTTCCGGCACCGAAAAGGCACAAAGTATCTCGGAATCTAGTATCCAACAAACAAAAGTTTCCTTCTGCAAGCTTACTCGGATTCAAACTATGGTGGTCTTCAACTCGATAGGAAAAGTACATCCGGAGGATGTCAATTCCTAGGTGGTCGCTTAGTCAGCTGGTCATCCAAGAAACAGAACTGCATTGCTCTCTCAACAGCCGAAGCTGAATACATTGCTGCTGCTAGCTGTACCTCTCAAGTTCTATGGATGAAATCTCAACTCTTGGATTATGGTTACCATTTTCAAAGCATTCCTATCTACTTTGATTCTCAAAGTTCCATTGCCATCTCGCACAATCCAATTCAGCACTCCGTGACAAAGCACATTGACATTCGGTACCATTTCATTAAAGATCATGTTCTAAATGGTAACATTGAACTTATTTTTGTTCCATCCGATGATGAAATTGTTGATGTCTTTACTAAGGCATTAGACGAAACCAAATTTTTTGGATTTCCGAACAAAATGGGTATGATGATGCCTGATCCTCATTTCTTTCAGGAGACATGTTCTCTCTGATCGAAGTAATTCAGTAGAAAAATATGCTCCGAACTCATTTATTCTATTTCAGAACTATTTTTTTTCCTTTGAATATACAGGATCCGTTACTAGTCTTTTGTACTGATTATTCCTTGAGTTTCTACAGCTATACAGGTTAACTTCAAAATTTGCTCCGGAATTTCAAAAATTGCTCTGGATTTTCAAAATGCTCCGGAACTTCAAAATGCTCCAGAACTTCAAAATTTGCTCCGGAATTTCAAAAATTGCTCCAGATTTTCAAAATGCTCCGGAACTTCAAAATTTGCTCCGGAATTTCAAAACTTGCTCCGGATTTTCAAAATGGTCTGGAACTTCAAAATTTGCTCCGGAATCTCAAAAATTGCTCCGGATTTTCAAAACGTTCCCAAACTCTTCAAAACTGCCCCGGAACATCCTTTCTTCCGTATCATGCCCTGCCCGGAACAACTCATTTGGAATTCCAAAAGGTAATAAGGTGAAACGTTTTCTCAACGGTTACTTTTCAAGAAGATCCTTATCCAATCTTCCTCATTTTGCGTGACACGATTGCACGCCCTCTTAATTGGAAAAACGAATTGACGGTTGCATAACCCCTTTTGGACGAATTACCTTGCCCTATCATGTCCACTGTCACTTCTCCTAACCCCAACATTAATTGCAACCTGACAAATCTTGGATCATCATCATCGCTTATCCAACCCGACCCGGATTTCCTTACCTATAAAAATCTTTTCACATCTTACCTTTCCCATTTTACAATCTCGTGATTCCCAAACCTCTCTAAAACCCTTAACAGTCTTCGTGTTCTTCAAAGCATTCATCATCTTCAACAATGGAACCATCAAAGTTCCAAAATCCTGCTGCTCAAATCCCAAAGAAGTCGATTGCCAGAAAGAAACCATCTAGAGGATCAAAAGGGCATCGTCTTCAACTGATCAAGAACAGTTTCTTTGAGATACCACCCAATTATTTTCCCTCAACCCGCTAGATTACGATGACTCCATTAGGATCATGATTAAGTTTCTTGCCCATCATCCTCTATCCATTCCACTTACAAAAATTCCAAATCCTCCCCTTCCTCTTTCTCAACTTCATCGTGCCTTCACAAGCATCAAGCTTGAAGACGATGTATTAATGGCTTTCGTCATCGACGATCGACTCATTCCCATCTACAAAGCTACCTTTCTCAAAGCCATTGGAGTATCCCCTAACCCTGCTGGTTTTACCATTGTAGAACCATCCGCTGAAGAGTTTCAAACATTTATCACGTTCATCGAGTACAATCAAGACTATCGAGCCAAGGATTTCAAAAATACTACTGTTTCCGGGCTCTGGACTGTTCTTATGCACTTCATAATCTGTGGTCTCTCTGGAAAGCATGGCGGCACTGATACTCTTAGCAAAGATTGGTTGAATGTGGTATTCAGCATTTACTCCGGACGAAACAACGGAGTTGATCTTCCAGAAGTTTTATGGCAAGATTTCTGTAAATTTGCCATCAAGAGAAAACCAAACGAAATCTTGAGCCCTAGGTTTTGGGCACTGACTATTGAGCAGATCTTCAAGGAACTACACATTCCCATTCCAGTGAGCACAATTCCTCCGGAGGTATGTGTTTCTTTCAAACTCATTAAGTCTTATAGAATTCCGGACCAATCCTCATTTGGTCCAGTCAGAAGGCTTCCGGACAACATGTTGGCTCTTATCCCTTCCGGATCCCCTTTTCTGAAACATCATATAAAGACTTCGGTTGTGTTCGACCCAACACAACCTGCCCCAGTCTCTGTTGAGCCTATTCCGAAAGAGGCCACTCAGTCCGAATCAAGAGTTAAGAAACCGGCCAAACGCAAGGCCTCTCCTTCCAAACCCAAGGCCATAAAGAAACCCAAATTCGGTGCCCCCTCTCGAAAGGAGGTTACCCATGACATTCCGGCTGATTCTGGCCGTCCGAACACCCCTCCCGTCCACCCATCTGAGGTACCCCTCAATGTTTCAACTTCACAAGCACACACTCACAGGGATTCCGCACATGATCCACCCTCACCCTCCCAAAAGGGTGTTGTTGGTGTTGAACAAAGTTCCTTGCCCCTCCTGGAACACACTCACGTGTCATTTTTGCCAATCATCTTGTTTCTTCAACACACACACACTCCAGAACCATTGTTTCGGAACCTAAGCATCCGGAAGAAGGAGCAGTCCCTTCGTCTTCCGATGCCACAACTGGTCTGATACCCAGAAGGTGTACAGGACGACCAGGTGCTAATGATCCCTTGTGGGAAGATTATGTTGACAGGGCTACATCCAGGCATCCGGATTTGACTCGAGCTCAAATTGAATCAACTCTTATTTCCATGAGGAACCGAGCCATTCAAAGCAACACTCCCTATGTTCCTCCCTCAGATGATGACGCAATCAACGAACTTGCTTCGGAACTTCCTCAAACGGACACTCTGAAAAGCCCTTTTCATGTTGATCCGGAAGATGAGATTTCCGAAGAAGTAATGTTGGAGGACAACGCAACAACAATTTTGGATGCTCATCTCACTACATCAGTCTATTTTCAATCTAGAGCCTCCGGATCCAAGTCTGCTTTTTGACTTCGGAACTTCTTCCTCCTCCACTCCGGTTGATGATCCAAATTCTCCGGTTCAAAAAAAAACGACGATGCAACCAAACCGGGTCCTTCCTCTAATCCTGACACTCACCAGCCCCCTCCACAACATTCAGACTCCGACTCTGAATCCTCTGCTAGTGATTAGGTTGATCCATTTGCCATGCTGGAGATTCGAACCAACGTCTCTGACACTATGGCTAAAGTGTTCTCTATAGAGACTTCCGTTGCTGAGCTGAATTCCAAATTGGATCAAAAAGTCGTCGGACTTGATTCAAAACTTGACGCCATCCTTCAGTCTCTCTCTCAATCTTCCGGACCATCTACAGCCGAGAGAGAGGCCCAACTTGACCAACTGATTTCCATTAGGTTGAAACATACCGTTGAGCAAATCGATACAAAATACGATGCTCTGGTCGACAACTACCTCAACACCATCTCCTCCATGCTCAAGGTACATGACGACCTTGTGTCTGCTACCAACGATCTCATCAAGCAGACTCACATTCTTCATGAGAAACAAATTCAACGTTTGGAGAAGGAAATCCGAAAGAAGGATGAAATGAACCTGATCATCCAACAAGTCCTCATCAAACTCCTGCGTTCAACTTGGAACATTGTTGATGTTCCGAACAGGAAATTTGATGAGATGATTGAAATCCTCAGCAGTACCTTCCAACATCTCTCAGCTCAAGCTCCCACCTCCGAAGCATATGACACCCTGACTCTTCAACTCTCTACCGGTCTTCAAAAGGTATTCTCCAAGCTCGATGAACTTAAGCATGATTTGTCCCTTGCACCGGTTTCCAGGGTCACCGATGCAAGAGGGGGAGAAGGCCCCAGCTGAAAATGGAAGCCAGCTTCAGAATACTCTCTCTGGGACGAAGACTTTGATTCTGAAGAAGATGTACAAGTTCTCTCCGGAATATTGGGCATCACTGAAGGAACCAAAGAAGATGAAGACTTCGACGCCTACATTCCGGATGAAGCTCCCAAGGCGATTCTTGCTCTTCAAGCCCCCAAGCTAACAGAGCCAAAAGCTCTTACTGAAGAACAGAAGAGGATTTGGTCCGCTGCTTCCCGGCCATCATCTCTTCCGGATGCCTTTGAAATGGCAGTAAAAATGGCCAAGGCTAAATCCTTCCTCACTGCTCAAGCCTTCCGAGCCACTCCATCCTCGACCACTTCTGCATCAATTCCAGAACCAACTGTTGCCCCCATTGATCAAGGTTCGCCTCTTCGCACTCCAGATGACATTCCGAAAGAACCACATTCAATTCCTCCTTCGAAATTTGTTATTGATGAAAATATGAAGATGGCCATTGAAGCTCTTCAGAAGAATAAAGGGAAGAAACCAATGACTTCGGAACAAAAAGAATATCACTCCGGTCCTTCCCCTAAACAAAAATCTGGTTGGTCTGAGGCAGAAATCCAAAAGGCGCTAGAAGATAGCATCATGATTCAAGCCTTAAAGGATCATCCTGATCCAATGCATGGTATCACTCCTCTCTGTCGTGAAGGAATTCTTCAAGCCAAGGATATCATTCCTGATCTTTCTTATGACATTCCCTCCCAAGATGCTGACCAACTGGATCTCCCTCTCTCTCCCTTCAGCAAGTTCTATACTAAGTTTGCTCCTCTCCATCCAAACGACAATCCGGAAATGATCATCCGGACTGAACGTGAGAGGCTTAAAACCTTTTACGACAAGAATGCTCAGCCCTTCAAGGAAGTATGGACAAGAAAAAGGATCACTAAAGTTCAGGGCTTCGGAAGAAAAATTCTTGTTAAATTCGAACTAAACTGTCCTCTGTTCCGATTTCACATTCTCCAGAACAAACCATCTTAGAAGATTGTTACTGATGCGGATTTCCCTTCCATGAATCCGAACGACATCCTCACTCTTGTTGCATACTTTAGAGAAAATCAATTGGATGACATCAGTATGGGTGCCTATCACTCTCCTCTCAACTTTCTTAAAGACTATGTTGTTGAGTTTTGCAGATGTGATAACGAACTTGCTCATCTCTATGGAACCGAACAATTTGTGGGAAAAATTGACTTTGTTCTTCCGGAAGCTGAACTTCCTGCAGATGGTCCAATAGAAGAACCGGTTCTAGGGTTTGTCTACACCACCAAAAGAACAAACAAAAAGGACTTCTTCCGAGTCCTTGACAAACACCTGGTTTCTACCAAAGCTCTGCAAAAGTTTATTTCCCGTGCATCCAAGTCTGAAGCTCCAAAACAAGTTAAAGCAAAGTTTGTAAGTCAACTGACTTGGTACATCGTAGTACGAGAATGGTTATTCCGTGCCTTCACCTTCATCAAGGAAGAAATGGACTAAGCTTGATGGATTGCTAAGTTCACTTAGGGGGAGATTGTCGGAACCTGAAAGTGAACCTCTAGCAATCCTAAGTACATATTCCGAAGGATGCTGATTCCGAAGATGGATATGGTCCGGAAGCTGTCCGGAGCTGGTTAAAGGGAGTGAAGAAATTCGAGAGCGCATTCCGAAGCTGATCCTTTCGTCCGCAATAGTCATCGATCCGGAACAAAGCTTCATCTCCGGAACATCACTTGTCCGAAATGAAGTCATTTTGTCTGTTATGTATTTATTAATCTTGTCTTGTATTTTGATGTGATGTTACATAGGACATAGTCTAAGGTTGTTTAGGACAATCAGAATGTCAAACTTATGTCTTTTGTCCGGTCTTATGTAAACATCAAGGTTAATTCGCTGTAACTTAGTCTCCTATAAATAGGAGCTTTCAATACAAGTCAACTACAGATCTTTTACTCTTACTTTGGCATTTTATTCCTTATCACATTTATAACATTCTTCTTGTTCCTCATTTATTAACTTTACTTTGATCACTATTTAATTGTTCTCATTTAATGCCTTGATCATTTGTTGAATTGATTATCTAAGACTTGACTGGTCTTTCCGGTCTTGACTTGAACATCCATTATTAAGAAGACATTGATCTCAAGCATTCACTCAAGGTTTGAGTTATCAAACCTTGTCCATCTTGATCTCACAGGGATATCTCGTCTCTTGAGGCTTCAACTGCCTCGATGCATATGCTATCACATGCCCTCTCTGCATCAGCACCGCGCCCAACCCGGATATAGACACATCACAGAAAACCACAAATTCCTCCATCCCCTCGGGGAGGGCTAACATCGGGGCTTCGCACAATCTTTGGCGAAGAGTCTCAAATGAAGTTTGATGCTCAGGACCCTATGTAAAAGTAATGCCCTTTCGGTTCAACCTAGTAAGAGGGAATGGAAATCTTGGAGAAATCCCTGATAAATCTCCGATAGTAGCCGGCCAGTCCTAGAAAACTCTTGATCTCGGTGGGGGATCTTGATACCTCCCATCTCATAACCGCCTCAATCTTGGCCGGATCGAACAAAATCCCATTCTAATTAACGATGTGTCCTAGGAACTAGACCTCTCGTAACCAGAAATTACACTTGTAGAATTTGGCGTAAAGCCTCTCCGACCTCAACACTTCAAGAACCTCTCTCAGATGCTCCTCATGTTGCTCTCTGGATATCGAATACACCAGGATATTGTCGACAAATACGATCACTGATCGATCCAACACAGGCATGCATATCCGCTTCATGAGATCCATGAACGTTGCCACTGCGTTGGTGTGCCCAAAAGGCATCACCACGAACTCGTAGTGCCCATAATGAGTCCTAAAGGCCGTCTTCTGTATATCCTCCTCACGGACTCTCATCTGATGATACCCAAATCTCAAATCGATCTAGGAAAACCAAGACGCACCCTGCAACTGATCGAACAGATCGTCGATCCTCGGAAGTGGATAACGGTTCTTGACCGTCAGCTTGTTCAGTGCCCGGTAATCAATGCACATCTGATGTGAACCATCATTTTCTTGATAAGAAGGATTGGCGCTCCCCACAGCGAGCTACTTGGTCTGATAAATCCCTTCCCCAGCAGCTCCTGAAGCTATGAGGATAACTCCTGCATCTCTGGTCGCGCAAGGCGATAAGGTGCCTTGGCGATAGGCGCCACTCCTGGAACCAAATCAATCCGGAACTCCACCTGCCTCTCAGGAGGCACACCTGGTAACTCCTCGGGGAAAACATATGGAAACTCACTCACTATAGGAACCTCAGCAATAGAACTCGGTCTCTCGGTAGCAACCCGCGTATCCATCATATACGCTACAAAACCACTAAATCCCTAATGTAACTCGGTCTCGCTCCGGCAGCCGAACAGAATGCTGACCCAGATCGGGTACCCTTGCCATACACTGTAAGCACTCCCCCACTAGGGTCTCATATGGTCACCAACTGACACTCGCAGTCGATCACAGCCCCGAATCGAATCAACCAGTCGATGCCGACAATGACATAAACATCACCAATCGTGATTGGTACCAAATCTATCGGGAACTCCATACCAAAAATCTCGAGCACACATCCCCGGATCACATCAGTAGCAAACACCGCATGCTCATCGGCTATGGAAACTATCAGAGGTCGAATTAAAGCCTCTCGTCGGATACTGATGTGACGACTAAAAGCTAATGATATGAAAGATCGACTCGCACCCAGGTCAAATAACACCAAAGAGGGTACAAAACTCACAAGAAAATTACCTGTGCATATTAAAATATAAGCACAAATAACTCAAAATAGAATAAATAAAGGAACACATATTGGCCACAACATCAGGAGTTGTGTGGACCTCCTCTTTTGTCAGCTGAAAGGCTCACCCACGAACCTTCTGTGACATCCCCATTTTCACGGCTAGAAAAGACCGATTTGTTTATGCTTTGTTTTTAAAATCAGAGTAATCTTTTAAAGAAAACAGTTGTGGAATTTGTTCCCAAAAAAATTATAAGAATTTATCAAAGCATTTCTTTACAGAAATGTATTTTCATTATATAACAAAATCTCGGGATGTCATGTTCAATACAGACCAAAAGCATAAACAGAACAAAATAGACCTTACAACAGTTATTCATAGCTACTGGCCTATAATCCAAAATCTCTCGTTATGTTAGCCAACTTATGTTCTCGTGCCATAACTTGTAATATAAAGAAAACTGAGAGGGTCAGGCTTGGGAGCCTGGTGAGCATATAGGGTTTTCAACCCACAATAATATAATTATTATATTCACTTATTAAACAATTAATCCAATTACCCACCCCCATTATCTTCATTTATTTCTTAAAGATTTACCCTAAGAACCGATTACCCTTCTCCCATTAATTCCTAAGGATTGACCTAAGGAATTGGCACAAAGTTTAGTGCTGCCAAGGTTCTTAGATTACCTCTAATGAACGTGTAGTTCACAATAATTAATGAACGCCTAGTTCAAAAACACCTAATGAGCACTTAGTTCAAATATCCCTGGTGAACCCAATCACCTAAGGAACACAGAGTATGAAAGTTCTTAGTTCAATCAATGTGATAATAATGTATATCTCGATCTTGCAAAACCACTAATATTATTAACACCTATAAATCATATTTCTAAAACAATCTATCCTATCCCGTCGATCCTCACACACTGACCCTATACAATGATCTTACGTGATCTAGCCTAAGGAATCGATATGAACAACAACTGACGAAGCTACTTCGGAAATTCCCTGGCAGCAAATGAGGATCAATAAAGACATCAAATGAGGGGAATGGAATCAGTTTCACCACAAACCTTCGTTCGTAAAAGAAAGAACCACAAGACAATTAAGCCAGGGGTAGTTATCTAGATAACAATGCCTAGGCGTGGTCCGACTATCACGAGGTATTATACCCCCAGACTCTACCTATCCCAGCATCGAACTTTGCCTAGCAGTGGCCTGAATACATGAGGTATTTCACCCCCAGACGCACCCTATCCAGCAATATAACACAAGACATACCTAGCAGTGGTCTAGTACCGACACACTTTATTAGGCAGTCTACAAAGTTCCCTAATTACTTCGTGGAAGAAAACGCTGACATATGAAGCTCGGTCGATCACTTCATAAAAGAACGCTGACTCCAAAGCTCTCTCAAAATAAAAGTATGGGGAAATACTACTAGAGTACTCCCGTACGCTCCCGTAATCGACACACAAAATTGTCAAAAAGACGTTGTACATGATAGTACTTCTGGCACATTATAGTACTCTGGTATGCGAAAGACTCATACCCGAGAACATAATAGTACCTTGGCACAAGCAGCACCCAAGACACAGAGCTTTGAAAATAACTTCGTACATAAAATGTACTTTTGTACATAAGACGTACTCCACCGATCATCGATCTCACCACACACGTACTCTTAATAAGAGACTACCCAATGTCCAAACTTAATTTAACTAAACATCCCTTCTTAAGTCTTAACCCATCACTAGGCAAACCTACAATGCTTATAATCAATTTTTGATACTATCTCCATTTAGGCAACGCCAACTAGTGTATACTTAACACAAGGTTTTAAGTAATAATATCATATATAAACATCTTAACACATATTGAACCATAACTGATTCGCACGTTATATATCATCAAATATATCTAACACGTATTTCGGAAAATAACAAATACTTCACATACATATGTATATTTCATACTTTAATCAATACTCATATAAAAATCACGTTCCTAAAAGGGACTATACACATGATACCTTATCGAATGAACATATAATTCAAAATACATAATCCGTACTCCCGGATCTTAAATTTGCCTCATTACCTAATCCATATTCCCGGACCTAAAACTAACCTCTTGATCTGATCCATACTCTCGGATCTAAAACTAACCTCTTGATCTGATCCATACTCTCAGATCTAAAACTAACCTCCTGATCTGATCCATACATCCAGATCTAAAACAAGTTTATCTCTTTATCCTTTTATCTCATGGTCCAACCCATCTTTTATCACCTACCAACAACCTCATCTACCCATGTTCTACCCAACATATTTTTAGATACAAAATACATATATAGTTTAACTCATTAAAACTTATATAATTCATCCATTCCACAATCATCTCAAATAAACAACAATATACTATACACATAGCATGTATTTCATAGCAAATACTTAATATTTATGTGTAAGGAGAAAGTGACGATACACTCACTTGATCAGAAGATGATCGGGCAGCACTGCGGCTTGTAGAAGTAGTATTCTTCGGTGAAACTGTGATCTCTTCACACACCAGACTTCTCGCGGGCAGAGCTTCGACACGGAAACTCTTTTCTTCTCGGGATCTTCGGGCTTCGGGACTTGCTTTGGGTCTCGGGATGATACTGGGGCTTCGGGGGTACTTCTTTGCATGTAAATCGAGGTAATATGGATGAGAGAGAAGAGATTTGGCACCCACAAACGGTTGTCCCTTCAAATCTATTTATAAGGCTGTTTTATCATTTTCCACGTCGTGGGCTTGGTCGTCATTGCATGCATCGTCGTGCACTTGCTCTGTCAGGCTCCAGAAGGCGTCAGAAGCCATGCCACGTCGTGGCCACTGTTGCCATGTCGTGGTCTCTGACAGTTTTGGGGTTTCGCGCCCCGAACTTCAGAAATTCATAACTTTCGCATACGAACTCCGTTTTCAACGTTCTTGATATCGACGCGTAGGTAAAAACAAGATCTACAACTTTCATTTCGACTTTGTAGGCTAAATTTGACTTTATTTTTAATATATTAATAATATACTATTTTTAGTAGGCTGGGACAGGAAAACTCCGTTAGAAATTCATAACTCCTTCATCTGACGTCCGTTTTCGACTGTCTTTTCACTGTTGGACTACTATCGATGAGATATTCGATTCCCGTTTAGATTGTTTCGGCTAAATATCGCTCGATCTCATATTCGAACTTCGGGTTGTACACTTCTAAGCCGAAACTTCAAAAAATCATAACTTCCTCATACGAAGTCAGATTTGGACGTTCTTTTTATGCACGCTCTTGTTTTCACGTATTCTACGAATTTCATTTAGATCGCTAAGGCCAAATATTGCTCTAACGTAAATTCACTATTTACGTCTCGTTGTGTCGTACCTGTTCTATCGCGAAACTTCGACAGGTCATAACTTCTTCGTTATAACTCGGACTTCGGCATTCTTTATATGTATGAAATCCTTGTAACATATACTAAAACTGAGTTAAGATTATTCATCCTAAATAATCTTCTATCAAAAAGTCATTTTTGACGCTTATCGTCTCTAAATTGACTAGCCCGGATCTACGGACGTTACACCTTCGGTGCCTCGGCCTTCACGGGCCGACTCTCGGTAGCTCGAATAGCAGAAGGTGCAGATCCCTGTCCTGATCCCTATAGCAACTGGGGGAACTCGGCCTTCCAATGGCCAGTCTGGTTACAGTGAAAGCAAACTGCAAACCCTTTGGGGCAATCCCTCATGATATGCCCCTCCTTGCCACACTTGTAGCAAACACCCTATCGACATGTCCCCTCATGACTCTTGCCGCACTTCCCACAAGTATGGCCCTTCTGGTCTCCAGATCTCGCATCTGTGGGCTTAGCCCGCTTGGCTGTCGGCTGAGACTATGCCAGTCGCCAATCCCTCCCCCGAGACTCTGACTCTTCCCGATCCTGAGTCTCCATCTCGATCTCCTTCCATCGGGGGAACATACTCATCTCGAAACATCACAATAAATCTCTCCCACATCATTGCAGTGAGCTCTGCAAAAGTGTAACTGGCTGTCACAAACTTCCACCAGTCCTTTGCCCCCAAGCGAAGCTGGTTCAGCGCGAACCATACCCTCAAATGCTCTGGAAATGAACAAGTATAGAAACACCCCTCGATATTAGAGATCCATCTCATCGCGGCAATCGGATCCTGATTCCCATTAAACTCTAGTATCTTCGTGTTGCTAAACTCTCGGTACAACAACGAGTCACCCCCTTGTGGCCTGGCAGCAGCGACAACTACGGTGGCTGTGGCAGCAGCCGCCTCGGTAACAGCAGCATAACGCTCATCAAATGTCTCAATAAAGGTGGTCTTAATATACCCGAACATCTCCGGGATGGCCTCCCTGATAGATAAGGCCACCTCGTCATGAATCATCCTACGAATCTCATCATCGCTAACTCCACTGCTCTCAGGGTTGTGGCACGTACCCACCATGATGTCTCTGAAACACAACACAAGATAATCAGAGACTCGCTCAAGTATACTCACACACGATCACTCGCCCCTACTTGTTCCTTAGCATCCTAAGGATTCTTACTTTGACTGCTCACCAATCTGATGCTTCTAGTAGTACAGGCCCAATACTACCTTTCACACCGCATCTGTATTCACCCCAAGTCCTCCTCCTAGGATCCCAGATCGCAAGTACTATATATCTCGTCGAACATAGACCACTCTCTTAGAAGACCTCTCATAAGCTAATCTCTGCTACATACTCGTACTCAAAGCAAATCACATGTAGCAATAACCCCTAGTCTAAGGCATCACAAATCAGGCTGTCATAGTCCTAAAATATGTAATAACTAGCCTACTCTCTAGCATTCATAATATATCTCATAATATCTCATAACATAGAAAGTAAGGGTATTTTGGGAAATCACCGTCCGGGAGCTGGCTGATTGTACACACTGCTCTTCTTGTTTCTCTTAAAAACTCTTACTCGTTTTTTTTTTTGAAAAATCATTTCTCTTGAAATTTTTTCTCAAATCCTCAGTTTGAGTCCAGACATACCCGAAGGTGCATCCGAATCCCTCAAACCAAGTCTCTGATACCAACTTGTAACGACGTAAATTCAAACCAAAATTTTCATTTTTCAAACACAATAAAACCATGTCACAATTTCTCCCAAAAACCTCAAGTATCAAATATCAGTACATTTTTCAGAAATTGTTTATCACAATCGGTATCCAAAATAAATATAACTCCAGCTCAGATGTGTGTGTACAATCAAGCCAGTGCCTTCCCGCGATCCTCGAAAATACCTGAAACGCATAACACATAATACGGTAACCACGAAGCTTAGTGAGTTCCCCAAAATACCACATACAACACATTAGCCACTCGAGGCTATATCTCTGTAAGACCCTCCGGTCTATGTGTCTCAGTGGGACCCTCCAGTCCCACAGCTTGTTGGACCCTCTGGTCCGGTCTCGGTGAGGACCCTCCGGTCTCAAGTAAGCACATAAGACCCTCCGGTCACATATAAACACCACTCTAGGTAAAGTATAGTGAGAAGACTCACCTCGTAAGCTAGCAAATAAAAGTCTTGTACTCGGGAGTCTCGAACTAGCCTCCACCTAATACATAAGATAATTATCTATAATTAATATCTACTCATACTCATTTACACCAAAGGTTGTCTTCTCATACTCTCTAACTCTTGGAATGGGTAAAAGACCATTTTACCCTTCCATGGTTCCCATTACTCAAGTTAACCAACCCTAAAAGTCAACAGAAGTCAAACTCGAGTTAACAGTCCCAGTTTGACCTGACTCGCCGAGTGCACTCGTGCGACTCGTCGAGTCCGCTCATTCTCAGAAGTCTTGGAAGGTCCAGCTCGTCGAGTCAACCCCTAACTTGATGAGTCATCGCAGCGTCCAGCTCGTCAGGACAAACCCTAACCGACTCGTCGAGTCCGTTCATGGACTCGGCGAGTCTCTTCAATCTGATTTCATAGTCTCACGTTTTAAAGCAGATCTACCACTCCAAACCCTAGATATATGTTCCCAAGGCTCGATTAACACGTAAAGTTTCGATATTTACATTCATGCATGGCACTTTGGGCTTGAAATGCCAAAAACATGCTTTATTTGGGGTTTCTCATTCAAGGATCTATTATGGCTAAATAAAGCAGAGAACTTTCGACTCTAGGGACTTCATAAGGTCCAGATCTGATGTCCATATCTCAAAAGGTGTTCGAAACCTTCAATGCCCCAAAATAAGATGGAAAATAAGCCCTAAACTCTAATATCATGAGATGTACCCATACTAATGAAAAGATACGAACTTTATACCTTAAATAGAAGCTCTTGGACATTTCAGCAACAGATCTAACAGCCTCTTCACGATCCTTGCTTGAAATCCTCCTCTTCTCTACCAAAAATGCACCAAAGATCTCAAATAATGGCTCAATACTCTCTCAAAAACTCAAAGGGGTGATTAGGGTTTCTCTCAATGAAGGGAAGTTGATGGGGAGCCACAAATGAGGCTATAAATGTCTTTATGTAGGCCCCAAACCCGGGGATTTAGGGTTTCCTGTGACATCCCCAATTTCACGGCCAGAAAAGACCGATTTAATTTATGATTTTAAAATAATTTCAGAGTAATCATTTGATTAGAAGTGTTGTGGAATTTGTTCCCAGATAAACATGATAACTATGTTATCAACTCATTTCCGAAGAAATGTATTTTATTCACTTAAACTATTGCGATGTCATTGTCAATACAAAAACATAAGCATAAACAAAACTTACATTCATTTACACTAGTGATCTACTTCTCTTTTAATCTCTCAGTGTAAAGCAACTTCGTATCGATACCTATGATACAAATAAACTGAGTGGGTCAGGCTTGGGAGCCTGGTGAGCATATAGGGTTTTCAACCCACAATAAATAATAAACTTATTAAGTTCTCAATCAACAATAAATTTATTAATTTCATCAACCAAAATAACCCTAATTACCCATTCCCATTATCCTCACTTTACGTCCCTAAAACAACTATCATAAGGGACCTAGGCTAAGGATTATCACTAGGGGTGACAACATTGCTTTGGGGGTTCCTCAGCAAGTTATGTCAAATAAAACAAACATCAGAGTGACAACATTGCTTTCCCTCAGCAAGTTATGTCAAACAAGACATCCTAACATAAAATAACCAACAAAGTGACAACATTGCTTTCCTTCAGCAATTTATGTCAAATAGGCACGAAGTCACATCGTCGCCATGTGCTAGTCCATAGCTCTTATTCATCGACGATATTTCCCGCGGGTGTTTTCCCCGCAATACATGTCAATGGGTTTTCCATATACTAAGTCCATAGCTCTTATTCCTTGACGATATTTCCCACGGGTTCCCCCCCCCCCCCCCGCAATACATGTCAATGGGTTTTCCATACAGTTGATGAACATACTAAGGGGTTTTCCCCAGCCTTACTTGCCCTACAGTCACTCAAGAGGGGAATAGAGTACAGCGAATGAACACTTAAGTCCATTAACACCTACAGGTTACGAGCCTGCTAGTGTTCCACAGACCATCAAAACAGTCCATGGTTGTCATCCCTAATCTGCTGAATGACGGGGGTCAACGTTGGGTAAGGGCTTTTCTCATATTGCACCACTCACGCCAACATCTGGGTAAAAGCTTTTCCCATATTTCACCATTCACTTTCAACTCATGATCTATATCACTGATCATCTCATCTATCCAACTCACTTTTCATCACACACCCACTATTTAACTCATGATCTATATCACTAACTCATGAAGCTTGTCCAATCACTTCATAAAAGAACAAAGACTCCAAAGTTCTTCCAAATAAAATTATAGGGAAAATACTGATAAAGTACTCACGTACGCTCCCGTACCCCGACACGTAATAGTGTCAAAAGGAAGAACTAATGGATGAACACATAGTTCAAAAATACCTAATGAACATATAGTTCAAACATACGTATCGATTACAAGTCTACTAACGTTCCACTGGGCTATCTAAAATAGTCTGTAGCCGTTGTCTATACTCTGCTAGATGACTAGATCATCTTAACATCGATACCTCTCATCACTTTTATTTCGTCACACATCATCTAATTCATCTAGCCATGTTTTACCCAACATATTTGTAGATAAAAATATATATACAGTTTAAAACTTGTATAAAATATCAATTCAACAGTCACTTCAAATAAACAATTAATATATTTACACATAGCACGTATTTTAAGGTAAATACTTCATATCTGTGTGTAAGGTGAAAGTGACTATACACTCACTTGATTTAATGAAAATCGGGCAGCAATTCATTTCCTAAAACGATCGTTTCTAATAAAACCGGGAGTTTTATTGAGAAACCGGGCTCTGCAAAAGGTCGGGCTTCAAAACCGAAAACATAATTTTCCGGTCCTTCGGGCACTCTGGGACGTGTTCCGGGCGTTGGAAATGATCTCGGGACATCGGGGGAAGCGAAAATGGCTAAAATATTGAAAAAGGGGTGAAAAATGGCCATTTTCCAAAAGTAGCCGGAAGATCTCGAAGGCCCTCTATTTATAGGGTGAGATCTGAAGTCGGCTTAGAAAAGGAGTCATCAGGCGAGACACGCGGCAGCAGGAGCTTCACATATGCGAGGGTTCGGACACGCGAAAGGCACGCGGCGCCTTCGGATTGGGCTAGCGAGGCTCGGATGATGAGTCAGAAGCGAGGCGTCGAAAGATCATTGGACCGCACCCTCGGTCCAATCAGCAAGCGACACGCGTGTTGCGCACGGGCTATGCATGCGAGGATCACGTGGCCAGCACCATTCCATGCGAATTTTCTCGAAAATTGTGCCCATTCTTGTAAAATACATAACTTTCTCATACGGGCTCCGTTTTTGACGTTCTTTATATGCACGCGTAGGTAAAATTACGCTCTACAACTTTCATTTAGACTTCGTCGGCAAATTTTGACTTTAATTTTTAAATTATTATTTTTTAACAGACCGGGACATGAAATCCGTTAAAATTCATAACTTCTTCATCCGACGTCCGTTTTCGTCAGACTTTTTACCGTTGTGCTATAAATGACGAGACCTTCGATTCTCGTTTAGGTCGTGTCGGCTAAAAATCACTCGATCTAAAATTCGAGTTTTTAGCTGTCTACTACTAAGCTGAAACTTCGAAAAATCATAATTTCCTCATACGAAGTCAGATTTGGGCGTTCTTTTTATCGAACTTCTCGGTTTAACGAATACTACGAGTTTCATTTAGATCACTAAGGCTAAAAAGTAGTTTATCAAAAAGTCACTTTTTATGACATTCAGCGCTGGTTTGTCGTGAAATTTTGACAGGTCATAACTTCTTCGTTATAACTCGGATTTTGGCATTCTTTATATATTCGTAATCCTTGTCATGCCCACTACAAGTTTATTAATAGATATCGGCTTTATCTAATATTTAATTTTTACGCTCATTTTTTATTCTTAGTTATTTAAACCCTAATAACTAAGCATAAAACACATAATTCACATAAAATTCACATAATTCCCTTTCATTTCTTCAAAATGAGTTACAAAGGTTTACCTAGACCATTATGTCAATATTAATGCCTAGCCTAGAAACACGGGCGTTACATTTCCACTCACAGCGGCTACTCGGCAAGTCGACTCTTTCACTCGTCGAGTAGACCATTAATCCCACGTGGCCACACCCGACTCAACTCAGCGTGTTGTAGCACCAACTTTGTAACGACGTGAATTTTCAAAACAATTTTTCATTTTTCAAACAACATAAAACTCATTCAATATTTTCAAATCTCATGTTCAACAAATGTCATCATGATAAAAACATATCCCAAGATCATAAAATATATCCTCTGCCAGTGTGTACGTATCATGCCGGCGCCTTCCCGCGATCCTCGCTAGTACCTGAAACACATAACACATAACACTTTAAGCATAAATGCTTAGTAAGTTCCCCAAAATACAACATACAACACATACGCCACTCAAGGCCATAACTCTATGGAACCTTCCGGTCTATGTGTCTCAGGGGACTTCCATCTCAACCCTGGTAGACCTTCCGGTCCTACCTAAAATGACCTTCCGGTCCATACCCTTTTTGACCTTCCGGTCCCTACGCTGTTGACCTTCCAGTCCATAACATATGACCTTTAGGTCCATAACATAACATAACTCATACATATTACATATCATCTATCAACATATATCACATACTCTTCATAGCGCATAAGACCTTCCGGTCACACATAATTACCACTCTAGGTAACGTATAGTGAGAAGACTCACCTCGTATGTTGTCTAGTAACTCACGTGCTCGGTATCCCTGAACCTCGTAACAATGACCTAGCCCCGCCTAAACACATAAGCAATCATCTCAAATCAATAACGGCTCTCCAGGCTAGACTAGTCCCTTCCAATGTTCTCTCAGAAGGCTAAAAGACCATTTTACCCTTCTAATGGTCCAAAAGTCCAAGTGTTGACCAAACACTAAAAGTCAACGAAATCAACTCTAGTCAACGATCAAACTTTAACCAGACTCATTGAGTGCACTCGCGTGACTCGGCGAGTCCGTGCGTGTCCTTTTAATCCTCATAAATCCTCACTCGACTCGTCGAGTTAACCTTTCACTCGACGGGTTACCACTGGTCACGAAATGCGGGGCAACCTGACTCGACTCGGCGAGTTCCTTCCATGACAACACTCAAATGACCTTCTGAGGTCAGATCTGTTTCTCTAACCTATAGATCTAACTTCCCAAGGCTCAATAACTACGTAAAGGTTCAATCTTTACACCCATGCAACACATATAAGACTCATTTTGGTGAAATAGCTTCTAAAATGGCAACCTAGGTTCATATCTCTGATGGAACAGCATAAATCACGGAGGTTGGGGCTCTCTGGACCTCTCAAGGTCCAGATCCAGTGTTTAACACTCAAGGGACATCATAAGCATCATATCCAAGCCAATAAAGGGTAGAGACAACCCTAGATTCAAGGGTTCTACACCAAAAAAGAAGAAGGATCGATTTAATACCTCAAAGATGGAGCTCCGTGCTTGAAACCACAAAATAGCAACCCCCCATTGACCTTCTTTTGCTGGAATCTCCTACTTCTTTGCAACAACCACACCAACAAGGATCAAAATAGCCCTTCTTCTCACACCACACGCTCAAGCTCACTAGGGTTTCTCTCTCTGGACTGGTAGCCGCAAATGAGGGCCATAAGGTCCCTTAAATAGGGCACGGGCCCGAGGATTTAGGGTTTCTACCCACAGCGTGGACTCGTCGAGTCCGTTCATTAATCTAGTCAGCAAATCACGATCCTACTCGACGAGTTTAGGCGTCAACTCGTCGAGTCCTTCCTCATAACTCAAATTAAACAATTAAATATGGTACCTGGAAATCTGGATGTTACAAACTCGTCGAGTTTCTCAATAAACTTCAAAAATAAATTAGTATAAATACTCGAATCACATCAGATCTATCGGGAACTCAATGCCGAAGATCTCAAGTATAAATCCTCGAATCACATCAGTAGCATACACCGCTCGCTCGTCAGCTATGGAAACTCGTAGAGGTCGACTCTACGCCTCTCGTCAAATACTGATGTGCTGACTAAACGCTATCGACACAAATGATCGACTCGCACTCGAATCAAATAACACCAAAGCAGATACAGAAGTCACAAGAAAAGTACCTACGCATATCATAAAATAAGCACAATATCTCAATTCAGCATAAATAAATGAAAGAATACATACCGGCCACAACATCGGGCGCTACGCGGAACTCCTCTGCTGTCAACTGGAAGGCTCTCCTGCGAGCCTTCGGTGCCTTGGCCTTCACTGGCCGACTCTCAGTAGCTTGTGCAGTAGCAGGGGCAGATCCCTGCGCTGATCCCTGTAACAGTTGCGGGCACTCGGCCCTCTAATGTCCCGTCTGGTTGCAATGAAAGGAAACCATAAATCCCTTGGGGCAGCCCTTGGCTATATTCCCCTCCTTGCCACATTTGTAGCAAACACCCGACCGACAGACTCCATCATGTCCCTTGTCGCACTTCCCGCAAGTGCGGCCTTTCTTGCCTCAGGATCTCGTATCGGCGGGCTTAGCCCACTTGGCTATCGGCTGAGACTAAGTCGGCCGCCGATCCCTCCCCTGAGACTCCGCCTCCTCCTTGGCCTGATTCTCGAGCTCAATCTCCCTCTTCCAAGCATTCGCATGGAGCTCGGCGAATGTCCGGTACGTCGAGTTCGCCATGAACTCGCGAATTTCCCCCCTCAGAATGCTCAAATACCGGCTCATGCGTGCCTGCTCAGACGACACGTGCTCAGGTCAAAACAACTCCCTCTCGTGGAACATCTGTGTAATCACAGTCACGGAAACCTTCCCCTGCTTGAGGGACAAAAAATCATGTGACAACCATTTCCTCTCCACCGGGGTAACATACTCGTCTCTGAACATGGTGGTGAAGCTCTCCCAGGTCACCTCCGAAATCTCTACAAGAGTGAAGTTCGTCGTAACGAACTTCCACCAATCCTTCGCTCCCAAGCGAAGCTGGTTCAATGCGAACCGAACCCTCAAATGCTTCGGACACGAATAGGTGTAGAGGCATCCTTCAATATCATAAATCCATCTCATCGCAGAAATCGGATCTTGCGTCCCATCAAACTCCGGTGGCTTCATGTTGCTGAACTCCCGGAACAGCATTGAGTCACCCCCTGAGGTCTAGCAGCAGCCACAGTTGCAATAGCTGCAGCAGCCGCAGCCTCAGTAACTGTGACGTATCTCTCGTCAAACGTCTCAATCAAAGTGGTTTTGATAGACCCAACCATCTCTGGTATCTCTGCGCGGTTAGCCGCAGCCACCTCAACGTGGATCATCTGACGAAGCTCCTCGCCACTCACGCCGTTGGTCTCTGGTCTGTGGCGTGTCACAACCATGATGTCTCTGAAATACAACATAAAAAAATCAGAGACTTGCTCGAGCGTACTCACACTCGACAACTCAACCCTACTTGTTCCTTAGTACCCTAAAGATTCTTACTTGGACTGCTCACTGATCTGGTGCTTCCAGTAGTACGGGCCCTATACTACCTTTCACACCGCATCAGCATTCATTCCAAGTCCTCCTCCTAGGATCCCAGATCACAAGTACTCTACATCTCGCTAAGCATAGGCTACCCTTCGGTAGACTTCTCATAAGCTCCTTACTGCTACCCACTCACTCTCGAAGCATCTCATAGCAGCAGTAATCTCCTAGGCTAAGGCATCACAAATTAGGCCACTCTAGTCCTAATATGAATACCTAGCCTACTCTAGCATGCATAACATAACATATCATATCTCATAACACATAATGTAAGGGTATTTTGGGAAATCACCGTTCGGGCGCTGACTGATCGTACACACTGCTTCCTTCAAATTCCTTTACTTTTCAGAAAAATTGTTTCTTTTATGAAAAACTTTCTCAAATCCTCAATTTGAGTTCAAATACACCCGAAGGTGCATCCGAATCCCTTAAAAAGGCTCTAATACCAACTTGTAACGACGTGAATTTTCAAAACAATTTTTCATTTTTCAAACAACATAAAACTCGTTTAATATTTTCAAATCTCATGTTCAACAAATGTCATCATGATAAAAACATATCCCAAGATCAAAAAATAAATCCTTTTCCAGTGTGTAGGGATCATGCCAGCGCATTCCCGCGATCCTCGCTAGTACCTGAAACACATAACACTGTAAGCATAAATGCTTAGTGAGCTCCCCAAAAATACAGCATACAACACATACGCCACTCAAGGCCATAACTTTATGGAACCTTCTGGTCCATGTGTCTCAGGGGACTTCCGTCTCAACCCTGGTAGACCTTCCGGTCCCTACGTTGTTGACCTTCCAGTCCATAACATGATGACATTCCGGTCCATAACATACTGTTCATAACATAACACATACATATCACATATCATCTATCAACATATATCACATACTCTTCATAGCACATAAGACCTTTCGGTCACACATAATTACCACTTTAGGTAACGTATAGTGAGAAGACTCACCTCGTATGTTGTCTAGTAACTCACATGCTCGGTATCCCTGAACCTCGTAACAATGACCTAGCCCCGCCTAAACACATAAGCAATCATCTCAAATCAATAACGGCTCTCCAGGCTAGACTAGTCCCTTCCAATGTTCTCTCAGAAGGCCAAAAGACCATTTTACCCTTCTAATGGTCCAAAAGTCCAAGTGTTGACCAAACACTAAAAGTCAACGAAGTCAACTCTAGTCAACGATCAAACTTTGACCAGACTCATCGAGTGCACTCGTGTGACTCGGCGAGTCCATGCATGTCCTTTTAATCCTCATAAATCCTCACTCGACTCGTCGAGTTAACCTTTCACTCGACGGGTTACCACTGGTCACGAAACGCGAGGCAACCAGACTCGACTCGGCGAGTTCCTTCCATGACAACACTCAAATGACCTTCTGAGGTCAGATCTGTTTCTCTAACCTATAGATCTAACTTCCCAAGGCTCAATAACTACGTAAAGGTTCAATCTTTACACCCATGCAACACATATAAGACTCCTTTTGGTGAAATAGCTTCTAAAATGGCAACCTAGGTTCATATCTCTGATGGAACAGCATAAATCAGGGAGGTTGGGCTCTCTGGACCTCTCAAGGTCGAGATCCAGTGTTTAACACTCAAGGGACATCATAAACATCATATCCAAGCCAATAAAGGGTAGAGACAACCCTAGATTCAAGGGTTCTACACCAAAACAGAAGAAGGATCGATTTAATACCTCAAAGATGGAGTTCCTTGCTTGAAACCACAGAATAGCAACCCCCCTTGACCTTCTTTTGCTGGAATCTCCTTCTTCTTTGCAACCGCCACACCAACTAGGATCAAAATAGCCCTTCTTCTCACACTACACGCTCAAGCTCACTAGGGTTTCTCTCTCTAGACTGGTAGCCGCAAATGAGGGCCATAAGGTCCCTTAAATAGGGCACATGCCCGAGGATTTAGGGTTTCTACCCACAGCGCGGACTCGTCGAGTCCGTTCATTAATACAGTCAGCAAATCACGATCCTACTCGACGAGTCTAGGTGTCAACTCGTCGAGTCCCTCCTCATAACTCAAAATAAACAATTAAATATGGTACCTGGAAATCCGGATGTTACAAACTCGTCGAGTTTCTCAATAAAATTCAAAAATAAATTAGTAAATAATATACTTGGGAACCCGGATGTTACAGATAGGCTTTATGGTAGGGCCCATGTGAGGGGTTTGGGCTCAATTTGGAAATTTGGGCCATAGATAGGCCATAACTGGGCCTTGATGAGTATGAGATATTGGACCATCGGAATGCCAAATGTTTGGACTAGAATAAATGGTTGGGCCTTAACATAAGACCATGTAAAAGTCTAGGCCCAATTTGGAAAATTGGGCCATGTATTGGGCTTTGGTTCATTGTTTGACTTTTGGGCCTTTGGATTGGGCCTTGGGCTTGAATCAAGCTAAGTTGGGGGTAAAGTAGTCTTTTACCCCAAGCATGGACTTATGGTTATGTATTGGAACCCAATTATTAATTGGGTGTTATTTTGATGTTGACAGTTCGAGAATTTGTCATCCAACAACTAGAGTTTTATCCGCGGGACTTCAGCAGTGTGAGGTGAGTTACCTTCCAGTAAAAGTGGGTCGAAGGCACCAATACCGACCCACTACTAGTTGATTATAATAGAGATGATTGTCTTTGTGATAATTGTTTGGTATGCTACTATATGTTATGCTTTATGTGCTAATATGTTATGATATTATGTGATAGTGGTAGGAGGGGTGGGATAGACCCCGTTACCGGTCGAAAGGACCGAAAGGGTAAGCCAGCACCCAGATATGCTAGGCAGTATGTGATTTATGTGTATATGATATGGTATTATGTGGTAGTGGTAAGGGTGAAATAGTCCCCTGCTACCGGTTGAAAGAGGCCGAAGGGGTATGCCAGCACCCTGATATGCTAGGCGGTTACCGGTTGAAATATACCATAGGGGTAGGCCAACATCCTGATATGCTAGGCGGATACCGGTTGAAAGAAACCCAAGGGGTAGGCCAGCACCAAGATATGCTAAGCAGTATGTGTATTGTATGGTATGTGGTATGATGGGGGAACTCACTAAGTTTTGTGCTTACAGTTTTCAGTTTTGGTTTTAAGTACTTCCTCTTCGAAGGGAAAGGAGCTGGCATGATTGCACCATATCATACTACATTTTCCGCACATGAGATCTTTGGGAGTCATACTCTGATATTGTTTTAACATGACATGTTTTGACTATTGATACATTGGTTTTGATATGAGTTGATATTATGGATGTTTTCAGACAAATGGTTTTATAATTAATAAATTAAAAATTGAATTTTGGTCTTGAATTTTAGGATGTTACAGTAAGGGTGGCAATCCCAACCCAACCCGAACCTAACCTAATAAATAACAGTTTGGGTTGAGATTTTGAACTCATTTACTTAAATGGATCAACTCATTCAATTAAACGGGTTGTATTAGGGTTGAAATTCCTAACATGTTTACAACCAACCAATCTGTCTGAAATTTTTAAATATTTTATTTATATGGTATTATTATTTAGTTGATCATTATATTTTAATTATTTTTTATTTATAAAAAACCATGGGTTAGTAAAAGTGATATCGAGTTGTATATAATTTAAATTAGAAATTAAGCATTTATAATGTTTTAT
This sequence comes from Lactuca serriola, assembly GCF_051521515.1. Classification (NCBI taxonomy): domain Eukaryota; kingdom Viridiplantae; phylum Streptophyta; class Magnoliopsida; order Asterales; family Asteraceae; genus Lactuca; species Lactuca serriola. The sequence continues at coordinate 336,871,501 of NC_136415.1, read as the reverse complement.
GGTTGTAAACACTTATTTGTATTTGTGTTATAGGCCTATAAAATTATTGTTGTATAATTTATAAACTTGAACAATTATTATAGCTTTTAAATTGTATATAATTTTATTGGATGGATTATTTGATTTTTAAGGGGAGTTTTTGTGAAATTTAAACATATCAACCCGGGTTCAACATATTTAGTAAATAGAATGGGTTGAAAAAACGATAAACAGGTCAACCTGTATTCAACCCATTTACTAAAAAAAATGGCTTAAGTTGGGTTGGTAATTCTCGGTCCGTCCGTTGGATTGAATAGAGATTTTCAATCTATTTAATTAAACACAATCTGTTTATGACCCGACCCAACCCAACTTATTGCCATCCCTACTTTTACGATGAGATGATAGCAATGAAATCATTGCCATTATATATATATATATATATATATATATATATATATATATATATATATATATATATATATATATATATATATATATATATATATATATATATATTTTTTTTTGGTAGGTCGAAAGAACTTGAGCCCACCCAGAGTATAAAAGGAATGAACAAACTCAGACACGCAGTTGTATTTATACATGTATAAGCGACCACCTAGAGTATCAAATCATATAACGTGCCACTAATTTATTGAATGGGGAGTGCGCGTACCTATTTACTATATAAGAAAATAACAAACAAACATAAGAAAATCATATGATTACTTAACCTACTACCTCTACAGCTTTGGCAATTTTGTCAAAATGTTACAAAACCAGAATACGCAGAAATGCGACAATTTGGTGATAATTTGGTGAGATGGAATCTTAAATGGTTGGGTTGTAGCATCAGGATTATTAAGCCGGGTTAGCCATGTATGTGATATTCATATGTAGTTATTATACAGCAAGATAAAGGGGGCAGGGAAGAAAGAAGGTCTCTAATCATCAAACTGATAAGTTTGGTAAACTTGAAGCAAAAGGTCGCGGCAAGGTACAACAGCACCAATCTTTATGCAAGCGAGGAAAGCACCAGCAAGCTTGCGATGTAGACTATAGACCTCATCAGGTGGTGGTGTCAATCTGTGTCTCAACATGGTCCCACCAATGTTTGAAAGGCTTTGAGTTATGTTGTTAGCACGGAAATCATAACCCCCAGGATGATTTGCTGCAAACGGCAACCCTACAACAAAAGCTGCCTGAACATGAGCCTCCAACATTATCTCTGATTCCTTCCCTGTCAGAAACCCAAGCCTCTCCGACATCTCCACTACCCCTTCCCGGTCACAATTTGCACACGCAACCACCTAACAAGTAACAATTCACCTAATAAGATATCTTTTTTTTTTTTTTTAAATATTACTTTTTTTGAAAAAAGTAACGGCAAACAAGTCATTTTACACAAGTTTGGTAGGGACCATTCTTGTAAATTACTCTTATTTTTTATAAACTTCTGTTTGAATCCCTTATCAGAATGACAAAGAAAACCTACCATCCTCAAGTAATCATCAACAAAACGCTTGGGGTAATTTCGAGCTGCTCCAAAGTCTATCAGATTTATTGATTGTGTAGCCTCATCGTACAAAAAATTGCTCCAGTTGGGATCAGTCTGCATAAGATACATCAAAATAACTCAAGGGGGTGCTACGACTAGCTGTCCAAATAATCAGTTCTACATAAAGGTGTGCTAGTATATTGCCATTTAAAAAAAAAAAAAAAAAAAAAAGAACATGTATTTTTAGAGAAGTTGAATGAGGAAGCTTAGACAAAATAGAAAACTAGCATAAGAATTTCAAAAGATTTATCAGATAAATTGAAGATGGCTACAAGTTAAAACTTGAGGATCTTTTTCACATGGAAAGAATTAGACAAGGAGGAATTAATTCACACAATTGAAAAGAGTTAAATATAAAACATGCCTGCATGAATCGGAAGACAAATAGCTCCATCAGTGTAAGCTCGAGCAACTTTTTCCCAACATTATTACGAGTCTCTTGATCCAGAACTGCAACCTTATCAATAGGAATTCCTGCAGCATGAAAAATATGAAAACAAGTTCATTTCCTAACAGAGATAGCATAATATTGAAGTGTAAAATTACTTAAGAGACCTCAGGACAGGAAGCATAGTTGACTTTACCATGAACAAGTTCCGTAGCCAGAACTTTTTTACTTGATAATTCATCTACCACCAATGGAACATAAAACCCTTGTACATTTGATAGTAATCTGCGGAATGTTTTTTGATTTGAAGACTCCAACTCGTAGTCGCATTCACGTGATAACTCTTCTTTCGCCACCTGTTTTCAAATGCAACATAAATTATGCTTCTTCAGTCTTCATAATCTAATAAAGGTCCTTGCACTTGTGTAGGAGGTGGTTATAGTCTTTATGGTCAAAAGCATTTGTGATTAGTAAGTAAGTTACCTTCATAGCTCTATCGAGATACAAATTCTCCGGAATCAGATTTGTATAGTCTAAGAGCAATTTTACATTGTCAATGTCACTCTCAATGCTATCTGCGACACCAGGATATTGAATTTTCATTGCAAGTTGCAAACCATCCTTGGTGACAGCTTTGTGCACCTAAGAATTCATTTCAAGCAGTTAGCAACAAATTATAAAAAGCATTCAAGAAGCTATTGTTTCATTACTATGAGATACTACAACTTATATTTCATAAGAAGGTGAAACCTCTATTTATGTACAAAACTAAAAACCAAATACCAAAATAGGAAACTAGGAACAACAAACTCTTCCAAACCAAATTCTTAATCCAAGTCTCATCACTCCCAGTAATCAACATATACAACCAAAAAAGTGCAAACAGAAGTGGATAAATGAAGTAAAGAAAACATGATGATCATATGCGTTTTTACATAATCCAAACTTAGCCACCACAATACTAAATCACCCAAACCAAGCTTAAGGAGAATGTTTCAAGTCATACAAAGATTTTCTTAGTATTCAGACTTGAGCAACAAACCTAGGTGGTTGCTCCATGTCATGTAACTCACCATGAAGAAATGCATTCTTAACATCAAGTTGATGAAGTGCTGAGGGGCTAGAGAAATGAATAGGTGCACTGCACAGAGGATAATTTAGCTATAAGAGAAAATGTCTCGGAATAATCCTCCGCTCTGAGCATAACTTTTGGCAACTAGTATTTCCTTTAAACGAATATGGATTAACTTTTATAGTAAACCTTGCCTTTTTTATTAAGAGGTAACTCGACCAAACTCTGCATGGTATTGTGATCAAGGATATACAGCTAAAGCCTCACAAACAGTTTTCGTGATCGATATCGGGTCTAATGTTACAACCAATAAACGGGAAGATGTAGAGAGCTTGTCATATGAAGCAACAAGGTAAGTACATGAACGCTAACATTTCCGAAAAGCTATAGGAATATCAAGATCCAAAAATTATGTATGGGAAGTTGGGTGGTTGTTGTTGTCGATATTGCCTGCCTACTATATATATATATATATATATATATATATATATATATATATATATATATATATATATATATATATAGTAGGCAGGCAATATCGACAACAACAACAACCACCCAACTTCCCATACATAATTTTATATATATATATATATATATATATATATATATATATATATATATATATATATATATGAATCGTTAATAGTCTTGCATGCTTTGGTTTGGTGATGGCTCAGAGTTAGATGGTGATAGGAATTAGATAGTAAAATACATAAAGGGGTAAAAGGGTAATTCCTAAGAGAGTTTGGTAAAGGTTTGCTAATAAATAGAGGGTAGGATTGCATTGTTACTGAGGCAGAAATATTGTTAGATTTGAGTTAGTCTCTAGAATGAGATTGGCTCATTGGTTAGGGATTTTGAGAGAGAGGGATTCATCCTATCAGGAGATTGTATTCTCTATTTTGTTTCATTCAGTCAATCCTCAATATCAATTCCAGTTTTCTCTAATCAATCATCCATTGTTGTTTGTTCTGTTTCAATTCTAGAATGACTTGTCCTTGATTTGATTAACCTCACATGAGGTTTTGAGCCAAACCCTTCTTAAAACCATGTCTAAATGCCCCTCATCACATATCCAAAATATAGCCTTCAATGATAAGACAATCAATATAATTCAGGCCTTTTTGACCAACAATCGAGCAGCCCCACTTGTTTTCTTTCCCCATCATTTTTGCCATTAGAGACCAATCACAAGTTTCATTGAATTTTGAAAGTAGAATCTCCTAAACTTCTTTATAAAATTTCTCTTCAGAATTTAACTCATCTTCCCCACAATTCAGTTATTGCAGAAAACATATGTCCACTGATATACAACTAAAGTCACCCATACCATACAAGTTAAGATCTCATAACACAGATAAGAACAAACTTATAAACAACAATATCTGAAAGTTGATTAAGGACCCCCAATAGGACAAGCAGCAAAATCAACAACTAAAAGGAGAACCAAAACTTATAAACGTGTTTGGTTGATTCAATTTTCAAATAATTTCCAAGAAAATGAAAAGTTTCTGTATGTAAGTAAATTAGAAAAAGTGATTTTTACAGCTTTCCAAAGTTTTCTAAAATTCTAAAACAGAAAATGAAAACTCCAGCAGGTTTCAACCAAACACATTTTCATTGAAAAGTAAAAACGAAAATTCAAGTCTGTTTTCTGAAAACAAATTTCCAGAACCAGATGCAGTCTAAGCAAATGAATCAAGTTTGACACCCACTGACCTGGCCTATGCTTGCAGCAGCAAGAGGTTCATAATCAAAGCTTTTCAACTTGGAGGACCAATTGGGGCCTAATTCAGATTCCAAAACTTGATTAAGCTGACTTCTTGGCATAATATCAGCACCCTGACGCACAATATCCAAAGCAGCCAAGATCTACAAGGAATAAATAAATAATACATCAAAGATTCAGAACCATAAACCAACCACAAATTTCTGGAACAAGAATTACACCAGTCCAGTTTGTACATATTATAAAAATTACATCTAATATACATTAAAATTTGAGATATACAATGTGTGTGTGTGTATAGTCATATAATACTTAATTTTCGTACGCATTTAATTTTGGGATGTGATTCATCAACATCAGCCTGCATGGTTGTCTTTAGATGGTCGATTTGTTGGGTTCTCATGCCCACCGCTTTTGGGTTATCATGCAAGACTCAAGTTTTTTTAGGTTTTCTCATTCAGGTCACAAGGTTTCTAATTCATCAGTGTAATGCATGTTTATCTTACTAATGGAATCTAAAGATATTCGTAAAGCAGCAGCCTTTAAAACTCATTATGGTTCCTACTCCTTTGCTCCTTTGCTGAGATACATACATGAACACGAATACATAAGCTTTAAACTTACCCAGTAGTTATGGTTTTAACATTTAGCATGAACATTTAATGCAAAAATAATAAATAATGCACTCTTTCTAGGGCACTCAAAAATGTACTATGGAAAACCAACCAACATATTACCAACAAGTTAGAAGCCAATATATTTGGTAGCCAACATGTTTCGTTGGCAGTAGCATACCAATTGAGTAATCATTGTACGGTAATGGTATAAAAGTTTACATGCCATGGTATTACCCAACCAACCAATTTATATCTTTTATATATATATATATATATATATATATATATATATATATATATTATTGCTGACATTAATGACGAATTTAATTAGTTTCAATAAACAGAGAATTATAATTATGGATATCATTTAATATACATACAATTATGGAAATCATTTAATATCTATCTTTATTTAATTAAATCCTATTGGTGCATTCTAGCACATCATAGATGTGATATATATATATATATATATATATATATATATATATATATATAGATCCTTGTTGAATCTATCGTAAACCCCAGGCATTGTAACACTCGTACTAACAGAAATTCTTGATAATATTCATAAAGATAGTTTTCTCACAATTCTAGAGGTGAGAGTCTCTCCAAAAGAAGAACAAAGTTCTCTTACAGATTAATTCTTAGCTACCGACTCTCTAAAACAAAAGGACTATATATACTACCACTAGAGACAAGACAAAAGGGTATAACAGCCAACCCAATCAGGTGTTGTTCCCACTAACAAAACAGCCAATAACAACCATAATACCAAAAGGACCAAACTACCCCTACAGCCAAAAAATAACAAAATAACTCTACTAAAGCAAATCAACTAAAAGCACACTAGGATTAGTTGGGCTTATATATATATATATATATATATATATATATATATATATATATATAGTGTGTGTGTGTGTATATATATACACACACAATCTCTCTCTCCTTCACTTCTTCGGTAGTGTACGTTGCATTCCTTTTTATTTTTGTGCATGTATCCATTACAATTTCCAACACATCACCAGAGAAGACATCTAGCAGCATAAACAACACCGACTTCTTTTTCCGACAAGTGCATCACACAGGTAAGTTAATTGCAGAAGCCATGTAAGTTTCCCTCACTCCCTACACTCTCCTAAGTGCAAACCGCAGCACCAGACACCTTCAGTATCCCAGCCAACCTAGCCCTAACGACAACCATATTTTTCTAAAACTAAACCCCACAAACCTCTTGTTATGCCCGTACTAAACCCACAAATTCCCATCCTCGTCACCTCCATCTAAACAGCTATTAGGACAAACCCAACTCCTGCTCCTGTCAAACCTTCTCCACCATTAAACATACAACCGCATAACCCTCCCCTTACCACTGTATGACACCACATACCCTCATACCTTTCCCTACCATTGTTCTTGTTTTCTTATCGTTGTTCTTATTTTCCGTTGTGTTCATAAAATAAGAAAACCCAAAAAGAAACCACCCCTCCGTACACGCATCAGTTGATCATGCGAGGACTGCATATATGTTATGGAATAGTATAGCCAATACGATCAAAGTGGTAGTTAAAGACACTATGGGATGTCGAGAGGGAAGGTTAAGGATCATAGAGAATCGTGGTGGTGAAGCAAGGAGGTACAAGCAAAGGTTAGGGTAAAACATGCTCACTATAAGGAGTTTTCAAAGGCTATCCGGGACAAAGAAATAGGCAGGTCAAAAGATAGGTATGAGGAGGCCAATCGTGAGGCAAAGAGGGTCGTGCCTATAGCTAAGGTCATGGCTTACGAGGAGGTATATAAGAGATTGGACACAAAAGAAGGGGAGCAAGGAATCTACAAGCCGGCTAAAACTAGAGAAAGAATATAGAGGGACTTATGGAACTTTAGATATATTAATGACAACAACGGCCAAGCTCTAGTAAATGATAAAGATATTTTGAGGAAATGGGGTAGCTACTTTCATTATTTATAATTTTATATAATGAGTATCTTCACTGTGATAGATAGGAATAGAGATGATGTTTTAGATAGGTTTTAGACCGCCATAAAGGGCTCTTACTTAAGGATTAGTAGCGAAGAAGTAATGATGGCTTTGAGGAGGAACAAAGTTGTTGGTCCAAATCAAATCCTTGGAGAGGAAGAACTTGTGTGGATCAAAACATTATTCAAACATTATCTTAAAGACAGCTAGGATGCCTAAGGAGTGGAGAGCCACTACAATGATCCCAATATATGAACAAAGGTGATGCCTAAAGCTATGGTAACTAAAGAGGTATTAAGTTATTTAGTCCTACGATGGAACTATGGGAGAGAGTACTAGAGGCTATGTTGAGTAGCATTACAACTGTTACAAAAAATCAATTCGGTTTCATGCTTATGATGTATACCGAGGAGGTCCACCTCCTCATACGTCTTATGGAGAAATATAAAGAGCGAAATAAGGAACTCCATACGATTTTCATCAACTTAGAGAAGGTGTATGATAGTGCTCGAAAGGTGATTTAGAGAACATTAGAAGCTAGAAGTGTCCCCAAGAGATATGCTAGGGCTTTTCGCGATATGTATTATCGGTCTACGACGTGTGTGCAGACCCCAACAGGAGACACATAGTCTTCTCGGTTGAGGTCGAGCGACACCAAGGGTCAGCTCTCGGTCCGTACATCTTCTCCTTAATCTTAGACGAGGTGTCTCGTGAGATCCAAGGGAAGTTCCTTGGTGTATGCTTTTTGACGATGACATTATGTAGGTAGCCAAGTCAAAGATTTAGTTGAATGCTCGACTGGACACTTGGTGGTCAACTTTAGAAGAAAAAGTGTTACATATCAACCCACTTAAAACTAGGGGTGCAAATAAGCCAAGCTACTCATGAGCTACTCGGGATCGGCTCATTAAAAGCTTGACTCGAAACCGATTTTAAACAAGCCCGAGCCGAGCTCGAGCTTAACATTAAGCTTGTTTATTAAACAAGCTTGAGCCTGTCACTAAGCTTGATTAGGCTCGCGAGCCTAAACGAGCCTATATATAATATAATTTATTATTATTATTTTTATATATTAAAATAAAAACATATTTGGGGAATTAGGGATTTAGGGTATTAGTAAACGAGCTTCTTAACGAGCTCGAGCCGAGCTTTAGCTTATTTAAGTACGTTAGACAAAAAACAAGTCGAATTTAAGCCCGAGCCGAGCTTGTATAATTATTTACGAGCTCGATCCAAACTCAATACAAGAAAGTTTGAATCGATCCAAGCTCAATCTCGAGCCTCGTATAACTTAAACGAGCCGCAGTCAAGCCTGACCAGACTCGGGCTCGGGCTCGACTCGGCTGCACCCCTACTTAAAACTCTTTGGTGCAATTTCAGTGGAGAGTCGAATGATGAAGGAGTAGATGTAAGTATAGGGGAGCAAATCCTTATCTTGAAGGGGCGAGGTGGTAGGTTTCCTTTTTCACCTCTAACAGCTTACGAAAGGGACATGGTTTTGAAGGGTAAACTTGTAAGGATTTGTGTTGGTATGGATTAAGCCACACTTCTTGGCATAACCCGTTAAGCCACTCTTAATAGATTAAGTAAAAAAGAAACAACCATGTATAGATGTAGATATTGAGTTCTTGACTCGTTAAGCCCATCAAGTAAAAAAGAAATAGCCCCTAACTTATAATCTTTCTCCACTTGGTTTTTTTATGTTTTTATCAACATAAAGCATTTTATGTGTTCAATAAAATGTTGAAATGAGATTAAAACAAGGAAATCATTTGTTTCAAAAATGAAATCTTTCTCCATCATACATTTGCTCACGGTTGCACTTTTTGCTACAATAATCCTTCCTACGAAGGTTGATCTTCAATGGGTAAAGTTATGTTTTTTTTTTCATTTTCTACTATTGTTTTTCCTATTCCTGAATTAGAAAATGACACTTTTACATTAGCTTCTACTCCACTCTGAAACGATCATGAAGTTGAAAACAATCTAAACAGGCACCAAAAGAGAGTTGAGGATTTAATAAATGGTTAATCTTGTTTTAAACCTACCAATCTGAATATCCACTTTAGTCCCTTACAAAAAAAATTGTTAAAGTCCCTCAACTATGGTTTCTAGTTCCATTCATGCAGAACAAAACATTAAACATGTCGCATGCTTATTTGGCAGAATGTTCGCTCACATGGACCCCACGTGTACATTTTGAGGGTTTCATCATTTCAGGTGTGTATGGAAGGAAATATGAACAATAATTACTATGACAGAAAAATATAAAACTAAAACTAAAAAGCCACATATGCGTAAATTATAAGGTGAAAATAAATCAAAAAGCACATCAGCAATTTTAACAGGTCAAACCAGTTCAGTCAAACTTTCACTATAAATGGAATTGTGAGGGACTAAAGTAGACATTTTGGGTTGTTGTTTGATTTAAAACAACATTAACCCTTTTAGAAAATGGGAGAGGATAAAAGGAATTGATATGAGTTGTTTAACGTTAATGATAAGGACAGATAAACAAGTAGATGGCATAGAAGCATTGGCCACTCGCCAACTAGTGATATAGCAATTGTATACAACTCAGGAACATAACATTACCATATTAGAAATAGGCTACAAATATTGTGCTCAGAGAAGGTAGAAATTATGCTTCATTTAATTATAATAGCCTAAATTAAATTCAGCACCTACCTCTCCCTCCAAAGTTGGAACATTTGTCTTTCTTTATTTTGTGTGTGTGTGTGTGTTTTCAAAATAAAACTTATTCAGGGTTCTAAGACATATAACTACTTGTCATGCATGATAACACAAACATCTTGCTAACCATAAATCAATATATATATATATATATATATATATATATATATATATATATATATATAGAGAGAGAGAGAGAGAGAGAGGAAGAAGAAGAAATTACCGGAGCAGGAACAAGGGATTCATCTTGGATGCTCAACATCTGTCCTAGTTTGAGTGCTGCCCCACGCATCCTACATAGAGCCAAAGCCAGCCGTTCTGCATTTTTTTCGGATAAAAAAGGCGAAAGGGCGGACTGCTTGTTTTCTGATTTAGTGTTACCAAAGACGAGTCTCTTAGCAGATTCCTGTACAGTTCCCCAGGCAAGCCCAGCTCCTAGTCCAGCAAACCTTAACAACTTAAGTTAGCAATCAAGGCAGCAGTTTGCTAAAAAAGTAATAAATATACGCATGCAATGCAATGTATATCAGACTGGACTTGTAAGTTGCATCTTGTTCCCAATCCCCCCGATTCCAAAACATATACAACATGTCATTCAAAAGGTACAAAACATTAAAAGGAGGCGTACAAATAAGTAGAAAAATTCTTGCTCTATATTCAATTCAGTGTAATAAAGGTAGAGCAGTTACTTAAAGGCTCAAAAAGAAGTTGTAAACCATTTGTTGTAAAACCAGAAGTTCAGTAAAAAAACTGACAGGTTATATAGTAGAGCATTCCATGGATATGAGAGGAAATACTAAGCAATAGAACAGCGCAATCCAAATTGTGCTAATGTCTATGTTCGCTGTGATGATATTGGAAAAAATAGCTAGTAGCAAGAGATAAAGTAACTCACCCAAGCGCTCTCGAGAACGGGGTGGAAGGAACCCTCCTCTCCTTGCGCCGCCTCTGTTTATTTATTAGTGGCGGTGCTTTAGGCGGCGGGGAATTGGTCAAAGGAACAGCCTTTCCTTCTCCAACTCCAATTGCAGCAGCATTGTTATCCAAAGTAGCCGGAGGAGGAGTAATGGTCATAGTTTGAAGGGACCCCGATTCGACATCACCTTCCCACTTTGCATTTTTTGGATGGTTTATACGAGCATCCGCATGGACATTTCCATTGTCATATATAAGGGTAGGGGTAGGGGTAGGAGAAGGGAAATGTCTCTGCGCTTCTTTGGGGGTGTTTGGGTCAGAAGTTGTATCGGACGAAGAAGCTACCTCCTCCCCAAAATAGACAACGCTGCTGTCTTGTTTGATACCGTCCGTATCACCAATGGGTTTGTTACCGGTGATCACGAAATTGCGAACCTCGCCTTTAGTGAGACCGGATATGTCGGTGGCTGATAAGATGGCTCGCCGGATTAGGGATTGCAAGTCTGGCTTATCGATACCCCGTCTCATGGCCTCCTTGGCGACCAGGGAAACTCCATTCACGAGCTTGCCAAGGTCTTTCAACGATGCCATATCCAGACTACGATTTCAACAACGCGGAGGCGTCGTATCGATTTTATTCAAAGCCAAAGACGGGTCGTATAGGGATTTCTACTGTAGAAACCTATAAAAAGGGGCAAGCCAACGGTGGCTAGTGCTTTTCAAGGAAAGGTTTTAAGATTTATTAATTATATTTTAAATTTATTTCCTTGTTAATATTTTATAAATATTAGTAGTTGTTATATCGGTTGATTCAAGAAAAATTAAATATAGAGTTTTGAATTCATAAAAAAATAAAAAAAAAATAATGAATTATTATAATGAACATGTTTTTATCTTTTAAATTTAAATAAATAAATAAAAGAAACTAATGAGGTTTAATTTTAAGAATTTTAAAATTAAAAGGTAAGTTGATTAATGAAATTGATATACATTTATTAAAATATTTATTACAATTATTATATTAAATATTATGTGGAATTTAAAAAAATAGAAAAACTTATAAAATAATATGTGGAAAAAAATTTAATTCAAAATAACCATAAAATGACATTTGGCAAATTGAATGAGAGTGTGATAATTGGTAAAAAAAAAAAAAAAAAAAAAAAAAAAAAAAAAAAAAGAAACCTATATTTATTAGAATAGATTACATTATGCATTCTAAGGGTCATTGAGTATGATAATGTTCGAATCTAGGAGTTGGTTGATTATTGGATTAATGCATAAGAATTTTGGTATAATCTATTCATCTTGACCTAGAATGGATGGAGGACATGCATGAGGCATGCATGTCTATCAAGTAATCATTTTTATGGACCTTTTGAGTCCCCTTTAGCTTCTGGAAAAGTTAGAGCGAAAGACGTAATGGATTAAGGACTCAAATCTTTGGATTTTTGCTTCAGAATGTAGTCACGCCGTGACCATGAAAGAGCCCATTTGTGGCGAGGTCTCGTATCTCATCACTAACTGAGTACGGACGAAGTTCTGTATCTAATTATTAGCAGAGTATGTTTCTTAGGACAAAGATACAGTAGACTATGTTTCTTTATGTGTTAGCATTTATATGATTGTATGTGTTTCACAGACGGGGCTCGGAGACAGGAGGGGCCTAAGAGAGACAAATTTGTATACCGAGCGAGGCTCGATGCCGGGCGAGGCCCGATGTCGGAGTATTAAATTTATGGTTTGACAATTATGGGTTTAGTATTAAATTAAAAACGAAATTTTTGGTCATGATTTTTGGGATGTTACACAGTTAAAACAAGTTAGTTGCTTTCTTATGTATAAAAAATAAGAAGTTGCCAATATGTGAACACGGATAAGAGGTAATTACCCTCCTAAGTCATTTTTCCTTTGAATTACCGGTTAAAACATGTATTAGTTGGTAATATTGGTGTAATTTAAACAGTTAAAACAAGTTAGTTGTTTTATTATATACAAAAAAGAAGAAGTTGTCAATATGAACACGGATAAGAGGTAGTTACCCTCCTAAGTCATTTTCCCTATTTTTAAAGCGTAAAGAAAATTCTTTTTGGTTCCGTGAAAAATTAGAGGATGTCATCAATAACAAGCCTAACTTTGAGGATTCCAATTTATCATTTTGTAATTCAAGATGAAGCTGTCTCTAGAACTTTTGATGGATTGGTGGTATGTCCTTACCACATTTACTTTGTATATGTTGAGTCATATCTTTTCATCAAAACTGGTCCGGTGGTATCTGGTATGGTATCATCCACGTGTTTCATGTTTATTGGTCAAATTCAGCATAAAATCATGTTCTTGCAAGTATGGAATGGATGGCCATTAAAACAGAAACATCCACATCTTTGTAACCAGCATCTTAAACAACGATTAAATTAATTTACAAAACTTAAACTTGATGGCGAGATGGATTCTTACATTACATTGAGCTTTGAATGGATTTGATGATGATATTATTTATGGTAGGAATATATTTTCGCCTGTAAAATTAGTATAAATAAGACCTTAGATTATATTTATTTGCTCAAATCCAAAACATGGCGTAAAGAAAGATGAAGGATGATTAAAATTTGTAAAATTGAGAAATGCAACTGAACAAGCACAACACAAGAACAGGATACAAAGCAACATGAGATGATTGTGGTAAAACTTAAAATTTGATCCAATCCCCCATCCCCATGATAAAGAAAACAAAAGTGTTTTTTCATGTACAAAAGAGAAGAGAAGAGAAGAGGGGTGTATTTGTTATACACAATTACTAGTTTTTCCATTTTCATCAACATTTCATGCACAGCTTCTTCAAAGAAAGAGAGATACATTCATTACATATCAAACCCTCTAGGCATTGTGTTTTTTGTTGAGGTCGTATAGCACGCATAAATCTGCTGCTGTCTTCATCTGTCATTACACACACACATCATTTATTCATACAAAAAATCCCACCATAGATAGAATAAATCATATCCTATTCCTAACACATGACTTAACACAAGGCCCATGAGCAATTTTGATGAAAACAAAGATATTTTGATACCTGTATAATATTGACTAACTGCTTGGTTGCCCATCCAAACACAAGAAAGGCAAGTAACGCAGAATTTATCAAACTTTGTTGTGCAACACCAACCAAAACCTAAATTTTCATACAAAAAAAAAATTAACCAGAAAAAAAACAAATGTGGCACAAAAAAAGATTCAGGCTTACATCAGTCATCTTTTCTGACTCCTTTGCAAGAAGAAACAAAGTTATGTAAAGAACCTAGAGAGGATGAAGATCAAAATTTCAGTTCATAACTAGAATAAACTTTGTAATTGTATTGAGCAATAAAATAAAAAAATAATAATAATAATAACCTCACAAGCTATGCAGCAGTATCCCATAAACATCCTGTTTCCATAGTATAACTTAAACAACCAACTGGTGCTATCTTTGACATCTTTATGATTAGACTTTCCAACCAAGAAAGTACTGCATTCCAATCAATCAATCAACATCTTGTCCCAATAAATGAAAAGGGTATTTTTGTAAATACCTGTACATTTGCAACCAGTGGCTGCCAATATCCAAAGCAAGCAAAGACAAGAAAACAAAGTTAGGCCTGGAAATTTTAAAAAGCAAGAATATGTTAGACTTAGATGTATGGAAGAAATATACAAATACAAGTAGAGTAAAAAAAAACAAAAACCTGTAGACTTGAGAGAGAATAACCAGAAGACATGCAGTGCTTATCCTGATCAGAGATGACAAATTTCAGTTTGTTAATATGGAATAAATAGTGTTAATTGCATCAACAAACACATAAAAAGATAAATGTGAAAGACTTGTTATATCTCACCTATCTGTGACCATATCCAGAACAGCTCCAAATGTTGAAACTACAAGGGTAAAATAGTAAACAACTAAATTAAATCAAGCATCAAAATCCATAAAACACTTTTCTGTAGTGTAGTGAATAAAGCTTTAGACCACTTAAGAAAAGATTAAAAAAATTTCCCAGCTATTTGGTTTTGGAAAAAGTTGAAATACTCAGTTGCTCTCACCATCTTATTCGATTTAGCAACTGAACTATTATTTATTTTTATTATTATTATGATGATTATATATTTGAAGGACAGTGTGTATAAAATAAAGGATGGCAAGAACCTTGATTGAATTTGCGTGCAAACCAACCATCCAAAGCATCACAAACAAAGCTGAAACAGAAAAAATAACTTAACTAGAAAATGTATCCAAACTACAAAAGGAATCAGGTTAAACTTCTTTTACCTGATGAAATACAGGATTGAAAAAAGCTCTTTATTGGAAAAGCATATACCAAAGGCAAAGCAATTCATCACAACTCTTATGTATCCTGTACATAAAAAAAAATAAAAAAATTAAGCAGTCAAATCCATAACAAAGCAATGTTACATGCTACACCCCCATTGCAATACACTTACACTTATTCTAGAAGAAAGGGTAAAAATGGAAATACCAATTAGCATCTTCTCTATTGAAGGGCACGAAAAGCTTGTTACACACCATATCATATCTTATTTAGTATCTTGGGATATATTTTCCTGTGGGAGACGTTAGCATCTCGAATAGAGCTAATTTACTTTTTCTTTTGTTCTTTTTAAAGATATTGTGGTTATTGAATCCGATTGCTATCATTCTTTTGTGCCCTTTTGGTAGATATTTGAGACATGTGATATTATGAATTAACAGATTCATTGATTGAAGTATCTTTTGGTATATTTATAAATTTTATATCACAATCACAAGAAATAATATGAATTTGACTTGTGAAAGAGGGCAAATGAACTCACCAATGATGTTGGGGATGTAAAGATATACGCTTAATGTTCTAGGTCTTGATTTGGAAGCCATCTCTACTTTAATTTCAGCCACAAATCAGAGTGTTGCTTTATCAACCTGAGAGTCTACTTTTCCTTAGTTGAGGAAAATTTTCCACGTAAACATATAATTCTGTTATCATTTTATTCCAAAGTATACAATTAGCCATTAAGAAAAAAACATTAAACGTATACAAAAAGTCCCAAAGAGACCACAAAGGTAATACTTAAAATCAAGGGATAATTCCATTTCCAACCTGACTTTCAACAAATGTTTTCACCCACCAATTTGTTCCAGACCTAAATTACAAAACAAAATTTCACAATCCCTATACATACAATAGTGGCATACATAAGAAAAATACCCTTTCTGATACAAATATACATAGATTGAGAAACACCATCAGATTTTTTTTTTTTTTTTGGTGGGTTGCCGCACTTGATCGAACAAATTTTCTATATTGTATGAAAAATCATCAACTAAGAAATTGCAACACGCTCCAGGAAATCGAATAAAGCTATAAACGAGTCATTAGCAGGTACATTGTAAGCTCTATTAAGTTGCTATTTCAGGGTATTCATTCAACAAAAAGAGTACTGGTTTTGACAAAAAAAATCGAACCTTTTCTTAAATATTATACAGAATAAGTAGTATCAAGAAAACCGAGGACCTTATGAAAAGGACGAAGAAATCAGCAGAGGGCACCGGCAAAGAACGTAGCGTCGGAGAAAGAAATCGGTAGAAGGTAGCGGCGAAGAGGGCACCGACGCAAGGTACGGTGTGTGGGTTTTTTTTGGGAAAATGACTCTTGAGTAAATTAACTTTTGCGTTTGTACTCATTTGGTCCCTTTTCTTTTTTTTGTATTCAATATACCATCGAACTTGTTGTTGGTGTTTACCATAGCCCTTTTGACCGGCTTTTGACCTGTGATAGCCGGTCAAAGGGTTATGGTGAACACAGACAACAAGTTCGATGGTATATTGAGTACAAAAAAAAGAAAAGGGACCAAATGAGAACAAACGCAACAGTTGGTTACCCTCCTGATTCATTTTCCCTTTACTCATTTACAACAAATCCCACATCATCTCCTACTGATATTAATAACTTTTATGAGATTCATTCTTGCTTCTCTTCAAAACATAACCTACGAAAAGACATTATTCATACATGTACAACTTTGTAATGCACTTGAATATTTATTAGGGGAATCTTGACTAAGCAGACGCATTTCATGACTACATTTACATTTCCAATCAAATGATTTATCGTATCATGGATTCTAAACAAGTCTACAAACGAGTGGAATCACAAGTGCTATGATTTTTGAGTTTATTTAGCTTTAAGATCGAACTCATGGGATAAGATACAATATCAATATGTACAATATTATGGTGTATTGTACATATTGATGTTGTATCTTATCCCATGAGTTCGATCTTAAAGCTAAGTAAACTCAAAAATCATAGCACTTGTGATTCCACTCGTTTGTAGACTTGTCTAGAATCCATGATACGATAAATCATTTGATTGGAAATGTAAATGTAGTCATGAAATGCGTCTGCTTAGTCAAGATTCCCCTAATAAATATTCAAGTGCATTACAAAGTTGTACATGTATGAATAATGTCCTTTCGTAGGTTATGTTTTGAAGAGAAGCAAGAATGAATCTCATAAAAGTTATTAATATCAGTAGGAGATGATGTGGGATTTGTTGTAAATGAGTAAAGGGAAAATGAATCAGGAGGGTAACTAACTGTTGCGTTTGTTCTCATTTGGTCCCTTTTCTTTTTTTTTGTACTCAATATACCATCGAACTTGTTGTTTGTGTTCACCATAACCCTTTGACCGGCTATCACAGGTCAAAAGCCGGTCAAAAGGGCTATGGTAAACACCAACAACAAGTTCGATGGTATATTGAATACAAAAAAAAGAAAAGGGACCAAATGAGTACAAACGCAAAAGTTAATTACCCTCAAGAGTCATTTTCCCGGTTTTTTTTGGTAAAACCTTAAAACAATATATTGGGTTCTTTCTCTAGGTTTAAATAGTTGGTCATCTCTGCTTTATTATTTGATTAGTGCGGAGTAATTTGCTTGCTAAAACAATATGTGATAACGACTTAAGGATTAAATTTTTTTTCGCTATCTATTTCTCATTAAAGAGTTAAAATTGTTTTTCAATAAAATGGGAACAGTTTCAATAGTTTGGGGGCAAATAAAAAAAGAAAATTAGTGACTAAATGTGAATAAAATTGAAAAAAAATTCTTTCTAAAAAAAGTTCAATGACTAAATGTAAACAAACTTCGGACGTGTTTGGCACGGAGCTTTTGGAAACGTTTGGGAGTTTTTAGCTTTTAGCTTTTGACAAAACGCTCTAGTTTAAACAAAAAACTTTGTTTGGTAGTACGAGCGTTTAGCTTTTAGTTTAAACAAAACGCTCCAAATCTAAAAGCTACTTCATGTAGCGTTTAACAAAACGCTACTGAGCTTTTGAAATTAATTTTCATAATTACCCTTAAAAATATATTTATATATTTATTTATTTTTAATCAATTGTCCTTTTATGTAATTTTATATATTTCAAAAGCTTCAAGCTACTTTTGCTAAACACTCATATAACAAATAAAAGTTACAGCTTCCCACTACCAGTTACCCGCTACACGCTACCCGTTACCCGCTACCCGCTTCCAGCTAACAGCTACTTTTGCCAAACACGCATTTCCTCTTATACTACATTTTAGCAAATTATTTATTTTTGTTAAATTCTAGCAACATATGTTGATGAAGAAATCTATGTAATAAAAAAAAACAAAACTCCGAAAAATATATAAAAAAAAACGAAAAACCGAAACCGAAATAAAAATCAACGGTTTGGTATTTTCCAAAATAAAAAATCAAAATTTCCAATCTGATTTTGGTTTAATAATTATTCAAACTTTATAAAAAAAATACAATCTCAAATATAAATCAATTGCCCGAGTAAATTAATAATGTGTAAATTCTGAACAACTTGACTTTCATTTTCGATATCCTTTTTAATAATAAATGTGTTAATATGATATATGTCAATACATGGAGTATAACAACATATATAATGTATCAACATATGTATGTATTCTTTTATAAACAATGTATATGGTTTAATTTATGTCAATTTATATGTTGCATAATTTTATAACAAAAAATTCATACATATAATATTAGGATAATTTTTATACATATAATAATGCATAATTTTATAACATAAAACTTATACATATAATATTGGTTTCGTTTTTCGTTTTTTTATACATTTTTCGAGGTTTTGTTTTTTTATTTCATAGATTTATTCATCAACAAATGTTGTTAAAATTCAACAAAAATATATAATTTGTTAAACCATAATACAATAGGAAAGTTTATTCACATTTAGTCATTGAACTTTTTTTGTTAGGGAAACGAACTTTCAACTTTGTTCACATTTAGTTACTAAACTTTTTTTATTATCTATTTATGACTAAACTATTGAAATTGTTCATATTTTACCCTTATGACCGGCTGTTACTGGTCATAAGGGTAGAATGTGAATAATTTCAATAGTTCAGTAACAAATAGATAATGAAATAAAATTAGTGACTAAATGTGAACAAAATTAAAAGTTCATTACCTTCCAAGTCATTATCCCAAACAATATTGAGTTATTTCCCGTGTAAAGGTCCAAAATAAATTTAAGGAAAGTGTCTGAACAAACTTTTTTTAAAAGCTAACTAGCTTTTGAAAAGTTTTGAAAAAATAACCATTTTTTCGGAACCAATTCTAAAATAGGTAAAAAGGTTTTATATATATATATATATATATATATATATATATATATATATATATATATATATATATATATATATATATATATATATATAATGTCATTTAAATATTAATACATATCATTGTTTTTAGAATATTGTTACAATAATGTAAAAAATATATATTTTAAAAAAAAAATAGTTTTGTTTTTAGATAACGTATTTCTTTATATCGATTTTTAATACTAGCTCTTATGAGCCATCTAGCATCATGAATATGATCATTATTTAAAATTTTATCTAGGTTAGGAGGTTTGTAAGAATCCTTAAGATTTTGCTCAGAAATATTTATAGTTTCTTGGATTTGTTGTGTTTCTAATAGAATATTTCTATTAGGGATACAATTCATCAAGATTTTTGTTAGACATAATTAAATAATTTAAGAATGAATTTGATTAGCTTGATTATTATTAGTGTAACATACACGTTCAGTTATCGTGTTTTGTTAGTTAAAAAATGAATATTATTAAATAGTATATGGTTTTGAGCATTAAGTTCTAACAAGATAGTTTTATGAGAATTGAAGTAAAACTAGTTTAGAATCATTCGGAAAGTATTGGAAGTCTTATGAGATTCTAATCAAAAGTCAAATATTGAAATTAACGAAAATGTAAAATTTAAGTTGGAAATAAGTAAAAAAAATAATGTTATTGAAAGTTGTAAATTATCTCGTTAGAAACATTTAGGCGAAAACCTCACTGAAATCCGAGTTATAACGAAAAAGTTATGACTTATTGAAGTTTCGCGACAGAACCGATACAATGTCATATGACGTAAAAAGTGAGTTTACGATAAACTGATTTTTAGCTTTAGTGATCTAAATCAAAAGTCGTAGTATTCGTTAAACCGAGAATTTTCATAAAGTTCGAGTGATTTTTAGCCGACACAACCTAAACGAGAATTGAATATCTCGTCAATAGTAGTACAACGATAAAAAGACAGATGAAAACGGACGTCGGATGAAGAAGTTATGAATTTTTAACAGACTTTTCCTATCCCGGCCTGTTAAAAATATAATATTAAAAATGAAGTCAAAATTAGCCAACGAAGTCTAAACAAAAGTTGTAGCGTATAATCTCACCTATACGTGGATATAAAGAACATAAAAACGGAGCCCGTATGTGAAAGATATGAATTAATGAAGTTCTTGGCACAAACTTCGAGACTGGTCCGAAGGAGTATGCCATGCATACGAGATTACGCCCAGCATACTTCGCATGTACTCGATCAACGTACTTCGCACATACTCAATCCAGAGTCGGCCACGTCCCTCTCTCTTCGGACGGAGGACACCTATCACGCATTGTTGACACGTCCGAGACCCGGGAACCGATCAGACGCCACGTCTCATACACCCAACGTACAACGAGGCTTCAGCCACCTATAAAAAGGGTGCGAGGCTGCCGGGTTTTTGTTTAGAAATTTCACACTTTTACACCCTTAACTCTTTTGTAAGCTACCCTAACAGCCCCCGAAGCCTAAGGAACCTCCCTAACACCCGAAGCCCCGAAGTTCCCAAGAAAATAATTTTATCAATCGAAACTCTACCCGTGTAAAGCCCGGATTTCAACTAAAATCTTCGGTTTCATCAAAGAAAGTTATCTCTAGAAATGAAGTGTTGTCTAAATCGCTAATTTATCATTCGGTTATTTCACAGTGAGTTCAATATAGGGACAATTGTATGTTATGTGTTATATGTGAAACGTGCTTTCTCGTGTTATTATGATAATGAGCTATACCTTTGACCACGAAGTGAACGACTAAGCATCATTTGGGTATTGGTATGTAGCATTTAACCATGAAGTGAATGATTAAACATCACTTTGGCATTGACAGGAGGCTAGGTAGGGCTGGAAGCCTGTAAATTTCTAGCAAAATGTTAATTCAAAAATCGTTTATTTTCTATGCCACATGGGCTAAAGTCTTATTGATGTATATAATGTTGAAATTGTCATATTTCATTGATTGTAAATCTTTGAATCAGATTATTCGTTGATACGGAAAGCATGTCATATGATACTCATCTGCCTTTGTTGTTCTTTGTCCCTCTTTGCTTCTGTCACATTGATATATATATATATATGTATATATATATATGTATATATATATATATATATGGCATAACGTTATATTGTAACAGTTATTAAACTCACTAAGGGTCACCGCTTATCCCTCTCAGTGTTTAATTATTGCAGGTGATAAGCATCCAGTATAGTTATGTACTATTAGAAGATGTAGAATATATAATATTATAGCTTTTGTATTTAGTGTATAAATTCTTGGGAAGTTAGCTTTTGTATTTAGTGTATAAATTCTTGAGAAGTTATGTAATATATAAAACTTTGTAAAAACCTCGTTAGTCGGTTTATATCCAGTCTTTTGTAATAAGACCATTTATGTAAAATATGTTTATGAATATGCTGTTGGATAAGGTGTCTAAGTCCATAACTTATTTGGTACATACTTGACCCGACCCGGCATGGTCCATTTGGGTTGCACTTCACCCGAACTATTTATGGATAATTTTATGAGAGTTATACACATATGTTTATTAATATATTGTAAGTTATAATATATTAATATGAAGTTATTTAATTAGTCTTAGTCTTAAATTAATTATGAATTAATTTAGAGATTAAAAGGAAGACTAATTAAATTGTGGGCTATTGTTTTATATGGTGTGGGCTAACACTCATTTGTTAATGGGCTAGGCTTATATGGAAGTCCATGGATGATCCATGGAGCTTTTAACCCATGGATCCTTGGAAAAGGAAATGTCATGGGTTATTAGGGTTTCACCCTAACCATGCACACTATATAAGCATGCTTATGTTGCATGAAATAGCCACTAGTGTGGTTTTGTGTGTGTGGCCGATTTTCTATGTGTGTATACACTCTCTCAAAGTTTTCCAAGTGTTTTTGGTGATTTGTGATTCCATTTGAGGCATTCACACTATTGGTGCTTGGCTCTCAAACTCCAAACAATCAACCATCATCAAAAGGTATGTATTTCTACTAGTACTTTTATGATTCATAATCCTTATGCTATGCTAGTTAGGAAGAAACCTTGGAAATTATTATTTGCATGTATTTTAGAAGAAAACATAGATCCAAGGTTTATTAGGGTTGCATGCACACTTAGGAAGTGTTAGATTGCTCAAAACCCAACATATGCATGTAGCATGTTTGGAGTAATAATGTTAAGTAGGAAAGGGGTCTTTTAGTCCTGATATCAGAGCAGTAGTTTAAGTGAACTAAATACCACGGATTGGTATTTAGACTTAAACCGTTGGAAGTTCAATATATTAACGAATTCATTGTGAGTATATAGATACAAACCATAGGAAATACTTAAGTAGGGTATATGCCTTACTTAATATTATATGCTAGTTGAATTGTTATAGCATGCCTTAGGTTGAATACTTCACTTGCTATAGGATGCACTAGCATACTTTAAGGGAGATGCCTTATATGCTAATATGTGCTAAAAGATAAATAAAATACCCGAAGGCGCGAGCACGACTTGGAGATACGTGGTGTCACACTTTCGAAGCATCCACGTGTCGATAGAACTGTTTCTGTTTCTTTTATTCCATCGGCATGAAACTTTTTGAGGTGATAAGGAGACTTACAATGGTTGACATCGATAAACAGTCAAAGGATATCGTAAAATAAAATCTATCAATGGATACCATAAATAGTGTATTAATACCTATAGAGTGGTGTTGTACATTCAAATTATGTTTGATGAAATAATAACATCTTTGGAGGAATGTTGTGTGTTCAAAGTACATTCGGACGAGATGAATGTTTTGGTGTAATCCATGAAGTTGTTCCACCACTGACCAGATTGAAGCAGTGATTTCTTACAGAGTTAAAAGAGCTAAAGATGGTGATAAATACTTCGACAATATCGAAATTGATGTTGTGCAAGATTTAGAAGAATTCAATGAAGATCAAAGGAAAGGCTAACAAAGTTTTCAGACTCAATAGGCCAAGACCTTGCCTAACATTATGACGTAGTATGCAGTTCGAGTGGTATGGTAAGAGTTGATATGTAACCCTATACAAGATGCTCGGACTTAGTATTTAATAATATCGAGTGACAATTGACTTCTATCACTTCCTTATGAAAGTTCCATAGTGTGTTAAGCCGACTTTAACATACATGATTGGGATGGTTGTGAAAGGCTGAATGATTTACTAGTCAGAGTAAGGTAGAGTACATAGTTGAAGAAGATATACACTCATAGTGTTATACGAGAAGAGATGTTGCTATTAGGAATGACAGGGAACCAAGTCAAAGCTAGTAGAAAATGTTGAGATGCAGTTAAAATGTAGACTTCTTAGGATAGATTCCTATGAAGTAGACTTAAAAGATACACACATGAGGAGAGAATTTTCTCATATAAAGGAATGATGATGTCATGAAAGGATAATGAAATGAATAAATGTGCATGGTGATTTGCATGAGTTAGAAGATGATACAGATAGTTGGAGATAGGGATGAGCATGAGACGGAACCGGTACCGAACCGTACCGTACCCGATTTCCCGAAAACCGAATTTGGTCGAAAGTTAATCCCGAATACCGAACCGAATTAACATCACCGGTACCGGTACTAGGAATGGTATCGGTTTTTGGTACTAGTACCGGTACCGATGGTACCAATTCCCGAATTTCATGTATTTGGAGTACCAAGTACCATCCCGTATTTTTAGATTCAGTACGGTTCGGTACCAGTACGGGATCGGGACTTGGGACAAACTGCTCATCCCTAGTTGGAGACCGTTTGTCTCCACACTATTTGGGTAAATTCTGGTATTGTGTGTCTTGTGGAGTAGACACTACCCGAGAAATAATTTATATGAAGAATTTGGAAGTGAAATTCCTATCGACCTAGGAAAAATATTAGGATATGCTAAATCGAGCTTATGCATAAAAAGAATTCTAGAAGGTGAATTTAATAAATCCAAGATATGTTTGATAGAAACGTAAAATCCCTAGTTGAGTCTATGAGAAATTGTTGTATGTACTTGTTTGAACACACTCAGGTATGAAAAGTTGCTTTGTGAAAACTTTTAAATGGTGACTTGGAAAATTGCGAGACAATACTTGGGACGAGTATGAGTAGGTGTGAATAGTAGTAGAGGTCTATACTACTGGAAGCACATGACTCACACTTGGATCAGGGAAAGTCACAAGGTTACCAAAAAGCTAGTAATTAATTATGTTTTTGTTCAAGTATGTCATTAACTTCGTTTCGGTGATGACTAAGAAGTTGATTTTCGTTCAGACCTTAGTGGTCATAAAGAATCGAGTCTGATTAATATAAATCTGCGAAGTGAGTTGATTGGTTCAAAGAACCATGTCTTGTTTAGCGACAAAACTTCAGTCAGCAGATTGAAGAAGGAGATGGCCGAGGTAGTCGATAAAAGTATAATAGCCTTTATTAAAAGATTAAGAAACCATTAGCCATAAATGCTACTAGTAATGAAAATATTTATCACATTAGAATATGAAGGAAGGTTTCTTCTATGATAGTGTTTGAATAATAGAAATAAGAGTATGGTTCATTGTGTGTCTTTTGTGTTATGAAATCAAAGGTCATTAGAATATGACCATTCAAATTGTTGTTGTAGCAAAAGTGAAGACCTTATCTTGGGTTGGGTCTATAAACCAAATTTATAGGAGGAGCAGGAGTCTGCAATGTGAATTGAGTTTTTAACTTGCAGATTAGAATCAAAAGCCCAATAGAGAATGAAGAGCAAGTGCAGATTTGAGCACCGCCAAGAAGTTTGAAGAGTTTGAAAATCGTTTAGTTAAAGTCCGTACATTTCAGATTACCATAGAGGAGGCACACGAGGACCCGAATGTTGTGACTGGTTCATTTCTCGTCAACTCTAGACCTGCTCACATCTTATTTGATTCTGATGCCTCAAATTCTTTTGTGTCTCATGAGATTGCGTATTTTTTTCAAATTGCTTGTCATACATTCGCCCAATCATTTGATGTAGATACCGCGGGAAGTGTATTATTACTTGCTGATAAAGTCTATAGAGATTGTGCCATAGAAATTAAAGGTTATAGTTTTCTTGCTAACCCGATTCCTATTTCCTTTCCCAACTTTGAAATTATTCTCAGCATGAATTGGTTGTCAAAGAACCACACATAACTCTTGTGTTACGAAAAGATGGTATGCATCCCTCTCGGAGGGAAGGATTTTATTTTATGTCTACTATAAACAAAGACTTAAAATCTTAAAAATAATCTCTGTCCTAAAAACTCGTAAACTTATATCGAAGGGGTATTCTACTTATCTAGCCTATACAGTTGATATCTCAAAATAGGGGAAGAAAACTATAAATGATGTCCCCATTGTTAATGAATATCCTGATGTTTTCCCCGATGATTTGCCTGGACTTCTCCCAGATAGGCATATAGAATTCTGAACTAACTTTATGTCTAGTGCTGCTCCAATTGCCAAAGACCGCTAGACAAAATGATAGCATTCGGGTAATTGTTGACCGGCTGACTAAGAATGCACATTTTCTTGCCATGCGTGAAACAGATCCAATGGAGAAATACGCACAATTATACTTGGATGAAACTATTGCGAGACATGGTTTTCCGCTAAAGATTACTTCTGGTCATATAGTAGCTTCACTTCTCATTCTTGGGCAAGTATGCAATGTGAATTGAGATCTCGTGTCACTCTCAGCACAGCTTATTATCCCCAAACAGATGGTCAGACAGAGGGAACAATCCAAACAGTAGAAAATAAACTGAAGGTATATGAAGCACTATACGGGTGTAAATGTCGTACTCCATTATGTTGGCGTGTTGTAGGACAGAAAGTCCTTGGTGGTCCTGAAATGATTCAAGACACCATTGACAAGATTCAAATTGTACGAGAAAGAATGAAAGCGGCCCAGGATCGACATAAGTCCTATGCAGAAAAGAGAAGACGACCTATAGAATTCCAGGTGAGTGAATTCGTAATGTTGAAGGTATCTCCATGAAAATGGCATTATGCGATTTGGGAAGAAAGGAAAATTTAGTCCTAGATTTGTTGGTCCTTTCAAAATCATCCAGAGAATTGGTAAGCAAGCATACCGTTTGGAATTACCGGAAGATATGGTAGATATTCATGATGTGCTTCATGTGAATTATATGTGTTAATATTTAAGCATATATGATGAAACACTCCCGTTATCCAGGTGAAAATGGATGATAAATTAAGATATGAAGAAGAGCACGAAGAGATTATAAACGAGAAAATGGTTGAATTGCGTAATAAAGAAGTAGAGTTGGTGCTTGTCAAGTGGAAACACCATCGAGGCCTAAATTATACCTGGGAAAATAAGAATGAGATAAGAACGAAATATCCCCATTTATTTAAATCGTTGTGATTTCGGGGACAAAATCCTCAAAAGGATGAGGTATTTGTAGCATACACGTTCAGTTATCGTGTTTTGTTAGTTTAAAAATGATTATTATTAAATAGTATATGGTTTTGAGCATTGAGTTCTAACAAGATAGTTTGATGAGAATTGAAGTAAAACTAGTTTAGAATCATTCGGAAAGTATTGGAAGTCTTATGAGATTCTAATCAAAAGTCAAATATTGAAATTAACGAAAATGTAAAATTTAAGTTGGAAATAAGTAAAAAAATAATGTTATTGAAAGTTGTAAATTATATCGTTAGAAACATTTAGGCGAAAACCTCACTGAAATCCGAGTTATAACGAAGAAGTTATGACTTATTGAAGTTTCGCGACAGAACCGGTACGATGCCATATGACGTAAAAAGTGAGTTTACGATAAACTGATAATAAACTTTAGTGATCTAAATCAGAAGTCGTAGTATTCGTTAAACCGAGAATTTTCATAAAAAAAACGTCCAAATCTGACTTCGTATGAGGAAGTTATGATTTTTCCAAGATTTGGCATAGCAGTACACAACCCGAAGCTCGAAATAAAGACCGATTGATTTTTAGCTGACACAACCTAAACGAGAATTGAAGATCTCATCAATATCAGTACAACGGTAAAAAGACAGACGAAAACGGACGTCGGATGAAGAAGTTATGAATTTTTAACAGACTTTTCCTATCCCGGTCTGTTAAGAATATAATATTAAAAATGAAGTCAATATTAGTCAATGGAGTCTAAACGAAAGTTGTAGAGTATAATCTCACCTACACGTGGATATAAAGTGTCACACCCCCAAACCTGAACGGCGGAAACGTTCGGGGGCGGATGACTTCATGTGGTAACATAACAAATGAATACATAGTAAAGAAAGCAATACAACCATCATATATATAATTGAAAGTTTACATTTGTCTAAAGTTACATGTTCAAAACCAATTACAATATGATGTCAAAAATACGAGATTTAACTGGCGCCGCAACATCCCTTCATCAAAAGCGTAATGAATACCTGAAATTACTGATTTCCTGGGACATACAAGTAATTTTGAAAGAGTAGATCCGCATTTAAGCTGGTGAGTTTCATAAGTATTTAAGTGACAATGTTTGTATGAAATGAAATGTTTTGTCTTTGTTTGTTTGTGTTTAGAAAATCCTATATTTTCTACTAGTATAAAAGTAGCCTTCACTCAAGACCAATGTTTGTATCTAAAATGTATGTAAGTGTAAAATAACCAATGTGTTTGACAAACCTAGTAAATCAATGCATTTTTAATACCCCATGTGAGTTTTATAACCATACTATTGACTCGGAATGCCTATACACAACGTTCTTCAGGCGTTGGAATGTTATGACGTTTGTCACCCCAAACGGTGGACTGCAGCTAACAGTCAGGGCGTGGGTTATCAAGCCCGTATAGATCTATACACAAACACCATGCTCCCCCTCCAAGGGATTCTGGTATATAATACAGGACTTGAAATGTGTACTCGAACGTACATGAAGTTAGTGTCTCACAAAACCGTGGTATAAAAACAGATCTACTTGTTAAAATGTTACGTTTGTTCTTGTATACGAAAGTGACTTCTTGAAATTCATGTCTCTAGTACATAAGAGTTAGAAATTTGTTCGTAAAACTATACCTATTATAGTTTTCTAACAGTGTGTCTCGTTTGTTTAGAAATACCTAGAAAAGGAATCATTTGTTTATGAAAGCATAGATTTTTGGTGTAGAGTCTAAGATAGACAAGTATAATCTACGAAAAGTTTAGTTTATACATGCATTACAACAAATTTATATTTCAAAAGATAGAATGCTATTTTAACATATGTTATATATATGAAAGTTCCTTAAAAGTTTGTAAATCGCATGTGATTTGAATATATGAAAGCATATAAAAGAGTTCTTTATGTAACACACGATAATACTCGTGTGTTTTACTTGTAATCCCCCCTTGAAAGCATATAAAAGAATTTATAAAATATTTAAAAGGTAAATTAAGGGGTATGAACTCACTTGAAAGTTTGGAGATAGCGAGATGGAAAACCGGGCAGAGTTTCGTCTCGGGAAACGGATTTTCCTCGGGATTCTCGGGAATCTCGGGAGTAAAATCGACCCTCGGGACTTGAGTAAAAAGACCAGAGCTTCGGGTTTGAACGGGCACGGAAAACGAGGCAAGATTGTGAGAGAAAGGAGAGAAATGAGCATTTTTCTCGGAAGCCCTCGCATTCTATTTATAGGAGGGTCTGAGAAGCCTCGTACGCAGCGCGTACGCGTACGTCATGCATGACCGAAGCCTCGACTGCCTCGGCTTTGGATGGGACGGATCGGATGGGGCGGCGGGTCGGATGGGAAGGCGGGTCGGATGGGACAGCGGGTCGGACGGGTCGGTCGGACGGGCGGGTTGGAGGGGTCGGAAGTCTCAGATAGGGTGACGTGGACGATCAGAGGCCAAGTCTCTCGAGTACGCAGGGCGTACCTCGGATGAGGACGCTGACTCCTCTTCGGATAAGGCTTGAATTTTGATTTAAATAAATATATAATTTATTTAATAAACTTCAAAAATTCATATCTTCTTCATACGAACTCCGTTTTTGATGGTCTTTATATCCACGCGTAGGTGAGACTACGCTCTACAACTTTCGTTTAGACTCCGTTGGCAAATTCCGAAATTATTTTTTTATTATTTATTTTATAACTCATCGTGTTTAAGGAATTTCTTTGAAAATTCATAACTTCTTTATCTGATGTCGGTTTTTGCCAGACTTTTTACCGCTGAAATACCATTGTCGAGACCTTCGATTCTCATTTAGGTCATTCCGGCCAAAAGTCGCTCGATCTCCGATTCGAGTTTTTAGCTGTCTGATGTTAAGCTGAACTTGGAAAAATCATAACTTCGATATATGAAGTCGGATTTGGGCGTTCTTTTTACGTACGATCATGGTTTAAAGACATTTAAACATAGAAGGAATTTAAATAGAACTATTTGTACATTTTATTATGAAAGTAAATTTTATTACTCAAAAGTGGTTACAATACTTGACCCTTTTAGGTCATTACAAAGAGTTGAAATATCGGGTTGTCACATCATCCCCCTGTTAGAGAGAATTTCGTCCCGAAATTTAAAGTAGTAAAGATACTAGTGAACATGAAAGAGATGAGGGTACTTTTGTTTCATCTGATCTTCGCGTTCCCATGTGAATTCAGGTCCCCGCTTGGCGTTCCAGCGAACCTTCACGATGGGTATGCGACTTTGTTTTGTTTGTTTGACCTCTCGGTCCATGATTTTTACTGGTTCTTCCACAAAGTTGAGGCTCTCGTTGATCTCGATCTCGTCGAGTGGAATAACAAGAGTCTCGTCGGACAGACACTTTTTCAAGTTTGAGACGTGGAAGGTTGGATGGATGTTACTAAGTTCGCGCGGTAGGTTAAGCTTGTAAGCCACAGGGCCGATTCTGGCAAGAATCTCGAAAGGCCCTATGTATCTTGGATTTAGTTTCCCACGCTTTCCAAAGCGTATTAAACCCTTCCACGGGGAGTCCTTTAATACAACGTGGTCTCCTACCTGGAATTCCAAAGGTTTCCTCCTTTGGTCAGCGTAGCTTTTCTGTCGGTCTCTAGAGGCTTTCAATCGTTCACGAATCTGAACGATCTTCTCTGTCGTTTCTCGTATGATTTCCGGACCGGTGAGAGTGCTTTCAGGAACTCTTCCTCTAGCTAACTGGGTATCGCCAACTTCAGTCCAGCACAGTGGGGATCTGCACTTTCGACCATAGAGGGCTTCAAACGGAGCAGCCTTTATGCTTGTATGATAACTATTGTTGTATGAAAATTCGACAAGGGGTAAATGGATATCCCATGCCTTTCCAAAGTCAATCACACAGGCTCTCAGCATATCTTCTAAAGTTTGTATTGTTCTCTCACTTTGTCCGTCTGTTTGTGGGTGGTAGGCTGTACTCATGTCTAGCCTAGTTCCCAGGGAACTTTGTAGTGACTGCCAGAATCTTGAAGTGAATCTACTATCTCGATCGGAGATAATGGATATCGGAACACCATGCAGTCGCACTACTTCCCTTAAGTAAGTTCTTGTAAGCTTCTCCATTTTGTCAGTCGCCTTGATGGGTAGGAAATGCGCGGATTTGGTCAATCTGTCGACAATGACCCATATGGTATCGAGTCCACTTGTCGTCTTGGGTAACTTGGTTATGAAGTCCATAGTAATCCGCTCCCATTTCCATTCTGGTATCTCTGGTTGTTGTAGTAATCCTGACGGTTTCTAATACTCGACCTTAACCTTAGCGTAGGTAAGACATTTACTCACGAAGGTAGCAATTTCTGCTTTCATGTTAGGCCACCAGTACAGTTTCTTAAGATCCAAATACATTTTATCTGAACCCGGGTGAACGGAATATCTTGAGTTGTGAGCTTCGGTCATGACTACGTTTCTGAAACCACCATGTTTCGGGGTCCAGATTCGGTCCATGAGATAGTAGGCTCCGCCACCCTTGACTTCAAGATTCTTTTCCATTCCTCGCAGGGATTCACCCGCCACATTTTCAGGTTGCAAAGCTCCCATTTGTGCCTCCTTAATTTGTGTGGATAAGTGGGAATGGATAGTCATAGTCAGAGATTTGACCCTCCGACCAGTGTATTCTTTTTGACTGAGGGCGTCAGCTACTACGTTGGCCTTGCCAGGATGATAACGAATTTCGCATTCGTAGTCATTTAGTAACTCAACCCATCGTCGTTGTCGCATGTTGAGTTCCTTTTGATCGAAAATGTGTTGAAGGCTCTTGTGATCGGTGAAAATAGTACTCTTTGTTCCGTATAAGTAGTGCCTCCAGATCTTCAGAGCAAATACCATTGCTCCTAACTCGAGATCGTGTGTCGTATAGTTCACTTCGTGTGTCTTAAGCTGTCGGGAGGCATAAGCGATAACCTTCCCTCTCTGCATAAGAACACAACCAAGTCCTTGATTTGACGCATCGCAATACACTACGAAGTCTTCTATCCCTTCGGGGAGGGATAGTATCGGTGCGGTGCACAAGGCCTGCTTTAGTGTCTGGAATGCCTTCTCTTGTTTCGCTTCCCAGTCAAAGGCCACGCCTTTCTGGGTTAATGAAGTAAGAGGTTTCGCAATGCTCGAAAAGTTCTTTATGAATCTGCGATAGTAGCCAGCTAGACCTAGAAATTGACGAATTTCTGTAGGTGTCTTTGGTGCCGACCAGTTCTCAATGGCCTTAATTTTGGAGGGGTCCACGTGTATACCTTTCTCGCTAACAACGTGGCCTAAAAATTCGACTCTTCGAATCCAAAATTCGCATTTAGAGAACTTCGCATAGAGTTTCTCCGTTCGCAGTGTTTCTAGGACTTTTCGTAGGTGCTGACTATGCTCTTCCTCACTTCGAGAGTAGATAAGTATATCATCGATAAAGACGATGACGAACTGATCCAAGTAAGGGCGGCATACCCTATTCATTAGGTCCATAAATACTGTTGGTGCATTGGTTAATCCGAACGGCATCACTACAAATTCGTAGTGTCCATAACGAGTTCGGAAAGCTGTCTTTGGAATGTCCCCTTCTAGAACTCGTAATTGGTGATATCCGGATCGTAGATCTATTTTGGAGAAGTAGTTCGCTCCTTGAAGCTGATCGAATAGGTCGTCAATACGGGGTAGAGGATAGCGGTTCTTGACAGTAAGTTTGTTCAGCTCTCTGTAGTCGATGCACATACGGAACGATCCGTCTTTCTTCTTTACAAACAAGACCGGTGCTCCCCAAGGTGAGAAACTTGGTCTTATGAATCCTTTTTGAAGGAGTTCATTAAGTTGACTGGAAAGTTCCTGCATCTCTGCTGGTGCAAGACGATAAGGCGACTTCGCTACTGGGGTAACCCCTGGAACTAAGTCGATT
This sequence comes from Lactuca serriola, assembly GCF_051521515.1. Classification (NCBI taxonomy): domain Eukaryota; kingdom Viridiplantae; phylum Streptophyta; class Magnoliopsida; order Asterales; family Asteraceae; genus Lactuca; species Lactuca serriola. The sequence continues at coordinate 336,838,493 of NC_136415.1, read as the reverse complement.
CTGAATTCGACTTGGCGTTGTGGTGGTAATCCTGGTAGTTCTTCTGGAAAGATATCGGGAAAGTCACGTACTACTGAAATGTTCTTGATGTCCTTCAGTTCTTGACTTGTATCAAGGATGTGCGCTAGGAATGCTCGACAATCCTTCCGCAAGCACTTTCGAGCTTGGATGCACGAAATGATGCGAAGGTTTGTACTTGATTTGTCACCGTAGATAACTAATGTTTCGTTGTTAGGGAGATTAAGACGGACTGCTTTCTCAAAGCACATGATGTCGGCGCGAAGAAGACTCAACCAATCCATGCCGACTATGACGTCAAAACTTTTAATTTGGACCGGCATGAGATTGATTGGGAAAGAATGGCCGTCTAAAGTTAACGTACAGCCCATGTATATGCAGTTAGTGTTTTCGGTTTTTCCATTGGCCATCTCTACAGTGAATGATTTTTCTAACTTGCTAGGTTTAGGTTTAAGTAAATGAATAAAGTTTTGACTCACGAAGCTTCTCTCCGCTCCACTATCGAATAATATGCATGCATATGAATTGTCGAGAAGGAACGTACCAGCAACTACAGTTGGGTCAGCTACAACTTCATCGTGGCCTATCGCCAAAACTCGTCCCACACCGCCGGTGCCTGCTGCCTTAGGGCAGTTCCTCTTGTAGTGGCCCACCTCGCCACAACCGTAGTAAGTCTGGCCTACACCCGCACTGGGAACTTAAGTGATCGGTTTTGCGGGGTCCTTGCAGAAACGGGTTGTGTGTCCCTTTTTGTTGCAGTTGGTGCACTGCATTTCCCGACAAGGTCCATGGTGGTGGTAAGTGCATTTGGTGCACTTTGGAAGGTTACCTACATAAGGCTTTGTGGGGTAGGGATTTGTAGGGACTGTAGTAGGTACAGTGGCAGCGTTCACTGAAACCAGTTGTTTCTTTGCGGATTCTTGGGAAGACCCACCCTTCCCTTTATTCCATACTCTCTTCCTGTTGTTGTTGTTGTTGTTGTTTCCTTTCTGTGGTTCTGGTGCAGAAACGGTTGAGTTCTGATGACCTCCGTAGTCAATCAGATATTGTGCCAGTTCCTTAGCACTTTCAAAGGTGTCAGGTTTGGAAGCTAACACGCTTGATTGTATTTGGGGCGTCAGTCCCCAGATGTACCTTTTCTATTTTCTTGCTCTTGGGAGCAATCATATCTGGGCAAAGGATTGCCAGATCGCAGAATCGGTTGGTATAAGTTGCGATGTCGGTACCAACCATTCTGAGAGTCCATAGTTCGTGTTCGAGCTTTTGAATCTCTCCCCGTGGGCAGTATTCTCTCATCATCATGGCTTTTAGGCTCTCCCAGCTTATGGAGTTTGCCGCTATCAGGGTAAGTACTTTAACGTGGCCATTCCACCAAGTTAAAGCTCTATCAATAAGGGTGAAAGTTGTAAATTTGACTTTGCTGTGCTCGAACAGGAGCAGATTTCAAAGACTGCCTCCGTCCTTTCAATCCACTGCCTCAGGGCCATCACACCACTAGTTCCATAAAACATCCGGGGCTTGGCATTGGTGAAGTCCTTATAGGTGCATTCTCGAGGTGGTCCATGACTCTCGCCATGATTGGATAGGTGTGTGCCAGATCCCGAGCCATTAGTACTCGAGTTATTGATCTGTGACATGGCAGCTGCCACCGCTGTGGTGACTGCTGCTTGAAACATAACAGCATCAAATTGAGGTGGTGGAGGTGGTGGTGGTATTGGTGCTTCCCCACCATTGTTTCGCCTTGGATTTCTACGCGGAGGCATCCTTCAACTATAGGTTGAAATGACAAGGATAAGAATTTCATAGAATAGAAAATGTATGTGTCTCATGAACTAAATCGCTATAGTTCAACAACAGATGATAGTATGAGTCTTAAAATAGAAGAATGAAAGTTATTTGTAAGACTGAAGGTATGAAACAAGTATTTGGTTTCACAAAGACCATTCAAGGTTCGAACGAAATACTTAACATAGTAGTAATAGTGTCACTTATATTAATATAAAAGTTGTTACAACGATCATGAAAATTTGACCCCTATAAGGGTCTCCGATTACAAAGTTCGAGAAATTTAAAGACTTTTAGCCGATGTCCTAAGCTATAACAAAATTTGAGTCTTTGACAAGCACTACTTGCGACGTAGGTTGCGCTTGGAGCTTGACTCCGCATCTGATTGCTTCGACTCCATTTGTCGCCTATCAAAAGCGGCTTGTTGTTCCCTCAGTTCAGCGAGGGCTGCAATCATTTGCGCTTGAAATGCTTCGGTTTGGAGTTGAGCATTGTCTTGTATCTTGTCCAGCCTACGGATGTCAGAAGTGTGAACTTGCACTTCCACGTTGACATCCCGGAGTCGACTAGCTTGAACTCCAGATTGATAGGACTGATTGGCTAACTTACCCACCATTACCGGGAGTGCTCGATCAGCCGAACCTCTGCCGCGGACATCATAGAAGTCCCAGCACATGCCGTAGGGAGGGTGTAGGTTTTGCTATTGGCTCCAATGGTGGAGGTGACTTCCCCAGACGGGAGTCGGTCCTTGAAAGTTCCTTACGAAGACGGGAGGTTGAATGGGTGGTGGATCGATAACTTCCGGCTCTGAGTCGGTACCGGAGTCATCACCCACTTCTATGGGTTCCTCGTACTCTTCGGGATCATCTTCGATCCATCCTCCGTTGCCTTGGTTGGGAAAGTAGGGGTCGCCAGGGTAGTGAAATCCAGCCATTTGACTGTACAAGAAATAGGGTTATAAGAATTGAATAAAGTTGAAACATGCAAAACATGTAAGTTAAACTAGTTTAGATAGAAAATACTCCTATAGTTTTTAAATTCTTGTGTTTGATTCTAGTAAGGGTTTGGTAAGTTTTGACTTGTTGCTTGCTACGATCATTCCTCGATATACGTTGGTCCAATCTCGGGCAAATATAGTTGATCACGCTATATTTGTCCAAAATCTGATTACATATATCGAGTCTTAATCGTAGTGTCAACTTGTCTAAATACTTGTATAGTTGGATAACATGAAAATAATTTGTGGTATGCATGTAATTGTACTTAAATGAACTATCAATTTAAGTTGAACGCAATGCTGCTTAAGCGTAAAAAGAAAATTTGTTTTGTCAGAGAGTATTAGTCCCTTAAGCATTTATAGTTTGTATATCTTATGTGGTTCGATATACTTAGTTCACTATAAACATTGCTCTGATACCAATCTGTCACACCCCCAAACCTGAACAGCGGAAACGTTCGGGGGCGGATGATTTCATGTGGTAACGTAACAAATGAATACATAGTAAAGAAAGCAATACAACCATCATATATATAATTGAAAGTTTACATTTGTCTAAAGTTACATGTTCAAAACCAATTACAATATGATGTCAAAAATACGAGATTTAACTGGCGCCGCAACATCCCTTCATCAAAAGCGTAATGAATACCTGAAATTACTGATTTCCTGGGACATACAAGTAATTTTGAAAGAGTAGATCCGCATTTAAGCTGGTGAGTTTCATAAGTATTTAAGTGACAATGTTTGTATGAAATGAAATGTTTTGTCTTTGTTTGTTTGTGTTTAGAAAATCCTATATTTTCTACTAGTATAAAAGTAGCCTTCACTCAAGACCAATGTTTGTATCTAAAATGTATGTAAGTGTAAAATAACCAATGTGTTTGACAAACCTAGTAAATCAATGCATTTTTAATACCCCATGTGAGTTTTATAACCATACTATTGACTCGGAATGCCTATACACAACGTTCTTCAGGCGTTGGAATGTTATGACGTTTGTCACCCCAAACGGTGGACTGCAGCTAACAGTCAGGGCGTGGGTTATCAAGCCCGTATAGATCTATACACAAACACCATGCTCCCCCTCCAAGGGATTCTGGTATATAATACAGGACTTGAAATGTGTACTCGAACGTACATGAAGTTAGTGTCTCACAAAACCGTGGTATAAAAACAGATCTACTTGTTAAAATGTTACGTTTGTTCTTGTATACGAAAGTGACTTCTTGAAATTCATGTCTCTAGTACATAAGAGTTAGAAATTTGTTCGTAAAACTATACCTATTATAGTTTTCTAACAGTGTGTCTCGTTTGTTTAGAAATACCTAGAAAAGGAATCATTTGTTTATGAAAGCATAGATTTTTGGTGTAGAGTCTAAGATAGACAAGTATAATCTACGAAAAGTTTAGTTTATACATGCATTACAACAAATTTATATTTCAAAAGATAGAATGCTATTTTAACATATGTTATATATATGAAAGTTCCTTAAAAGTTTGTAAATCGCATGTGATTTGAATATATGAAAGCATATAAAAGAGTTCTTTATGTAACACACGATAATACTCGTGTGTTTTACTTGTAATCCCCCCTTGAAAGCATATAAAAGAATTTATAAAATATTTAAAAGGTAAATTAAGGGGTATGAACTCACTTGAAAGTTTGGAGATAGCGAGATGGAAAACCGGGCAGAGTTTCGTCTCGGGAAACAGATTTTACTCGGGATTCTCGGGAATCTCGGGAGTAAAATCGACCCTCGGGACTTGAGCAAAAAGACCAGAGCTTCGGGTTTGAACGGGCACGGAAAACGAGGCAAGATTGTGAGAGAAAGGAGAGAAATGAGCATTTTTCTCGGAAGCCCTCGCATTCTATTTATAGGAGGGTCTGAGAAGCCTCGTACGCGGGGCGTACGCTCGTACGCAGCGCGTACGCGTACGTCATGCATGACCGAAGCCTCGACTGCCTCGGCTTCGGATGGGACGGATCGGATGGGGCGGCGGGTCGGATGGGACGGCGGGTCGGATGGGACAGCGGGTCGGACGGGTCGGTCGGACAGGCGGGTCGGACGGGTCGGAAGCCTCGGATAGGGCGACGTGGACGATTAGAGGCCAAGTCTCTCGGGTACGCAGGGCGTACAGGGGTACGCAGCGCGTACCTCGGATGAGGACGCTGACTCCTCTTCGGATAAGGCTTGAATTTTGATTTAAATAAATATATAATTTATTTAATAAACTTCAAAAATTCATATCTTCTTCATACGAACTCCGTTTTCGATGGTCTTTATATCCACGCGTAGGTGAGACTACGCTCTACAACTTTCGTTTAGACTCCGTTGGCAAATTCCGAAATTATTTTTTTATTATTTATTTTATAACTCATCGTGTTTAAGGAATTTCTTTGAAAATTCATAACTTCTTTATCTGATGTCGGTTTTTGCCAGACTTTTTACCGCTGAAATACCATTGTCGAGACCTTCGATTCTCGTTTAGGTCATTCCGGCCAAAAGTCGCTCGATCTCCGATTCGAGTTTTTAGCTGTCTGATGCTAAGCTGAACTTGGAAAAATCATAACTTCGATATATGAAGTCGGATTTGGGCGTTCTTTTTACGTACGATCATGGTTTAAAGACATTTAAACATAGAAGGAATTTAAATAGAACTATTTGTACATTTTATTATGAAAGTAAATTTTATTACTCAAAAGTGGTTACAATACTTGACCCTTTTAGGTCATTACAAAGAGTTGAAATATCGGGTTGTCACATAAAGAACATAAAAAACGAAGCCCGTATGTGAAAGATATAAATTTAAAAGTTCTTGGCACAAACTTCGAGGCTGGTCCGAAGGAGTAGGCCCTGCATATGAGATTACGGACAGTGTACTTCGCACGTACTCGATCCGGAGTCGGCCACGTCCCTCTCTCTTCGGACGGAGGACACTTATCACGCATTGTTGATACTCATTTTTGTAACTGTTATTGAACTCACTAAGCGTCACCGCTTATCCCTCTCAGTGTTTAATTATTGCAGGTGATAAGCATCCAGTATATTTATGTACTATTAGAAGATGTAGAAAAGATAATATTATAGCTTTTGTACTTAGTGTATAAATTCCTGGGAAGTTATGTAATATATAAAACTTTGTAAAAACCTCGTTAGTCGGTTTGTATCCACTCTTTTGTAATAAGACCATTTATGTAAAATATGTTTATGAATATGCATGTAGCATGTTTGGAGTAATAATGTTAAGTAGGAAAGGGGTCTTTCAATTAGAAATGAGCATTATTTGAACAAAAATTTCAAATCTTAGAATTAATTGTTAGAATAACTCGAAATGAAATTATCATAGAAAAATAAATTTAATAACGAGAATTGAATAAATACTAGATAATACCTTCTTTAATTAAGCTTGAATTACAATGAGTACATACATCTGGAGAAAGGATTATTTGAAAATCTAAAGACTTTGAACACTAACTAGTAGACAGAGAAACTCTTGGAGATTTTTTAGACATGAGATGAACATTTTCAGAGAATGAATATTTTCCTCCTCCTCCTCTTGCTAAAAACATAATATCTATTTATAAGGAGCTTGAGGTCTTCAAAGTCTTGAAATCTTCTAGAGATATTGTAACGTCCCAAAATTCAAGGCCAAATATTTCATTTTTAATTAGGTTATTACATAAAACCAGAATGTAAATAATCAAAATATAATATTATGAAACCATATCAGAGTATAATCCCAAGGATCTCGTGTGCGGAAAACATAGTGTGATGCGCTGCGACCAAGCCGGCTCCTTTCCTTTGAAACAAAGTACCTGAAACCAAAACTGTAAACCGTAAGCACGAAGCTTAGTGAGTTCCCCCATCATACCACATACCACATAATACCATCGGTATCTTTCAACCGGTAACTGCCATTGATATCTTTCAACCGGTAACCGGGGACTATTTCACCCCTACCACTATCACATAATAATACGTCATAAACATACTGATCACGTACTAACATCATAAACATGCTGATCACATACTAACATATCATAGACATACTGATCACATACTAACATATCATAAACATACAGATAAGCATTACATGGGTTCTATATACCCCTTCGGTATCTTTCAACCGGTAACTGTCATCGGTATCTTTCAACTGGTATCTGCCATCGGTATCTTTCAACCGGTAACCGGGGACTATTTCACCCCTACCACTATCATATAATATCATGATATAATCATACAGTCAGGCATTTCTGGGGTACTGACCTACCCTTCGATCCTAACGACCGAGTCAGGGAAAAACTATTCCCTGCTACCACCACTAACACACATAGCATATCATATAAACATATCTCATAAGCGCATCACATAAGCATATCTCATGAGCATATCACATAAATATACCAAGATAATTATCTACCAACTACCCCTGTTGGTGGGCCGGCATTGTGGCCTTAGACCCACCCCTACTGGAAGGTAACTCACCACACACTGCTGAAGTCCCGTAGATACAATCCCACATTGTTGAAGTCCCGCAGACTCAACCCCAGCTGCTGGATGACAGATTCCCGAACTGTCAATACCAAAATAACACCCAATTAATAATTGGGTTCCACTACATAACCATAACACATACTTGGATAATTACTACATTACCCCAAGCTTGGCGTATTCAAGCCCAAGGCCAAATCCATAGGCCCAAGGTCAACTAGGAATCAAAGCCCAGCATATGGCCCAATTTTCCAAATTGGGCCCAGGCCTATACATGGTCTTATTCTAAGGCCCAATATCATATAATCATTAAGGCCCAAACTATGGCCCAATTTTCCAAATTAGGCCCAACTCCTCATATGGGCCTTACCACAAAGCCCATTAATTATTCTATTCCATTTGCTCGATCTTGGATGGCCCATTAATAGCCCAATAAAAGCCCAACAATAAACCCAAGTGAAATTGGGGTTTTCACATAAAATGACGATTAGGGTTAAGTGTTCCTCACTTAACCCATTAAGGGCTTAATCCATCAAGGACTTAATCCATTAAGTCCATCATTCTTCTAAATAAGTCATATGGTTTGATTGGGCTTAATCAAACAATTCCATTCCAATGGCCCAAAAGTGGGTCCCAATATGTCCAAGCCCATAAATCCAATATTAGGGTTTTCTAAACCCTAATTTGGGTTTCCAATCCCATCCTAGCCCAATAGGCCCAAAACCAAGTCCTTAAGCCCATTAGGGTTTATTACACCCATTAGTCACATGTTTGGGCTTTTGGGTCCATTAAGCTTCGTTGGGCCCATTATGGTTCATTAAGCCCATTAAGCATAATTGGGCCCATTAGGGTTTCTTAGTCCCTTATCCAAACATCCAAACGAGTCCAAACACCATCAAAGCACACCGCCACCCGACACGGCGGCCGGTGGCGGCAGCCACCACCCTAAGGTGGTGGTTTTCAATTTCTTACCATTATTCCATTTTATGATTACAATTTACAAAGTCTAATCCCAAGATAACACACTAAACAAACTAATCACACACACACACAACCACCTTATGGTGGCCGGCGGTGGCGCATGGCGGCAGCCACCATGGTTGGTGGCCATGGTGGTTACCGGTCAAAAAACGCACCCTCCCTTGTTCAGCAACACCAAAATATGCAACTCTTGAGCTGAACACGAAAAGAAACATACACCCATCGAAATCTTGTGGTGCTAGGCGGCGGCGGCAGCGACTTTACAGTGGAACAGCCGCATGCCGACGACAGAAATGACGAACTCAATAACATCAAACTCGACCAGTCACGATGGTTCTTCTCCAGCTACGCGTGACGGCCGTCGACGATAGAAGATCGTCCCGCTTCCAACCGAGAACGGTGGCTCACCACGACGTCTACTTGGACAGAAGGTGGCGATGGGCACTGACTTCGTCTTCTTCACTGAAGCGGTGTAGCGGTGGAGACGGTAACAGTCGAGCTCGACAATGCAAACGGCGGCTGATGGCGTAGGTTTCGGATTCATCGACGACTACGCAAGGAAGCAGCAACTGATGGGTTTTAGGCATAAGAACAATCCTATGTGCTCATACAAACCCTAATGCTTGGATCTAGGTTTCTCTATTGTACATGCAATGAATCCAAGACTAATAAACCCTAGATCTAACATATAATAAACTGAATTAGGGTTTAGTGAATTACCTTTGATTGTTATATAACAATAACAATCAATTCCATGCTTGGATTGGCTTCAAAAGCTTAGTGCCTCAAGTGCTGCACCTCTAATGTAGTCACAAACACCACTAAGCAACTCGGATGAAGAGGGGAGAGAGGGGAGGCTCCAAAAACGGCTGGAAACCCTAAGGGAAGTGTTGTCCTCGTTTTTGGGGCTTAAGGGTCCTTTATATACATGTAGGCTATTAGGGTTTTCAACTAGGAAACCCTAATTTGACTGCTTAAGCCCTAAGCAGCCCATGGACTCCTTTAACATATCCCTTGGACGATTTCTAATGGGCTTCCCATAGAATTCGTCCAACCTATATTTTATTAGGTGATCCATAACCCAATTATAATTATCTTATAATTACAACTTCAGTCCCCTAAGTTTAATTAATCTCTTTTAGCTACAAAATTAATTCTTAATTAATTCTTGACTAATATTAATTAAACAATATGATTTCTCCTTTAATATATTATTCTCATAATATATTAATAAATCATATTTAAACCTTTCTCTCCTTAAATCATCCTACATATTGCTATGGTGAAGGCAACCCAAAAGGACCATGCTCATAATTGGGTCAAGTACATACCAAAATAGTTATGAACTTAGACATTAATCCAACAGTCTCCCACTTGGATAAGTCTAATAACTATTTTCCATATGACTTCAGAACCTGATCAGCAATCGTAGCTTTCAAAAGCCGCTGTCAACTCTGAGCTTATCAGATACGCGTGTCCTTTAGATAAGGGATCATATATTCCTCCATTCTCAAGATATCGTATAGACACGAGACTTGGATTTAAATCATTCTCTCTATACAGTTTCCCGACTTCCAATTTACGGCCACTGATAACAGACTACAATTGAACAGATCAACTTAGTCCCGGTTTGGCCAAGCGCTTAGGTGTCATCACTAAATCATCGAGAGGCCCACAGATATCGCTTTTATCCCACATTGAATAAAAGGAATGGATAAACCTCAACTTAAATGCTCGCTTGCATTTACTAATCGAATTACACACAACAATAAGTTTTATAACACCAAGTTACCGGTGCGTTTACTTATTATCAATGTGTAACCGATCAGCAAATAACAACTCAAACGTCTCGGTTTCAAGAATATACAATATTACCGTCTCACTAATCACTAGTGATAAATTCATGAAGTGATCTAAGTGAGCGTGGGTTTAATCCAATACTCTAATCTTATCAAAGCACTCATGAACTCTACAGCAAACTTGTGCCATGTCTAAACACTTCAGACAATCTACAGACAGATTCATGACAGTCTTCCTTCATACTTACTTCCAACGTATGACCGACTGTGGAGGTTCGAATAACCCAGTTATTCTGGAATTCAAAACATGCAAATTGAAACATAACAATAATACTTAATCCTATATGGCCTCAAACTTGTGAGAGTAAATAAAACACTTCTATTTAACCACCATATTGATTACTCATTATTATCGTTTACTATTTCAGAAAATCAACTTATTACTCAAATTACAACAATAGATGTCCCATGCATAAAGCATGCACACTATGTTTCCTATGGTCCTTACTTTGTGAAATAGATCAATTGAGAACCTTTTCCAATGATGCTCATTTCACAATTCCCAATCCTTATCATTAGTGTAAGAACACAAGGTTCTTTGCTACTATTAGAATACGCTAGATTCTAACATTTTATGCGACGATCCTTTCATAAAGTCATAGCACAAAAGTCACCAAGACTTGGCTAATGAAATTATGAAGTACTCTATCGGAAATTGTTACAAGACAATTCCATAGACGTGAAGTCTCACATTCAAAGTACATTCATTTGAACATCCTTCTTGCATAAAAGTTTCTAATCTAGGCATAGACTCTCAATATCCAACTCCCAATATGGAAACATTTCCACATTTGCCATATGACAACTCATTCTTAATAGAATCTTACATATTCATAATAATGTTGATATGGTCCATCCAATACCATACTTCCAACTACTCACAAGCGACCAATCCTCAGCGAACTTTGGATCGTCCTTTGATAGTTGTTTAATTGTTTTAGTCAAAACCAATTCTAGTCCCTTTTCCCTCTTAATGCGCTAGACATTTGGAAAATTTTAGAATGGTAAAATATTATAGCATTTGCAATCGATCCTATACCCGAAGCGTATGGGACACGATGCATAATGTCTTACATAAAGATATGATACTTTACCAATTTTTTTCCATAATATTTTTATGTGTCATCTTCTCACAATTCGAACTATGAAGAGGGATGTCGTAATCATAATCGAAATTTGAGAACACACAATGTATCCTTTGACTAAAAATATTAAAATTTATCAATCTAAGCTTTAGATTTTGAAACGAAGTATAATATTCTCTCCCTTAATTATAGCAAAACAAGTTTTCAACCCATGCAACTTTGCAAATTGAATCTTTGTTTTTCTATAATTAATATTGCTAACTTGCAATAGTTGCCATAATAATCATACAAGCATAACACTTATGCTCCCACTATCATGATGATTATTATCATATAAACATAACACTTATGCTCCCACTAGCTCTGACATGTATTCAGAAAACAAATGAACTTCCAGAAAACAATGCCTATTGAATTTCTGAAATTCATATTTCTAATACCAGATGCTTCAATAAGTCTTTATCTAAGCTCCTTAAACTTATACACGTTTGCCTTAGATAGCTCATATGTGTGTTTAAACAATTCAGAACTTATGTTACTAAGTTCCAAATGTTCAAAATAATTGCCAAATCTCACAATTTGAACTATGGAATGGGATGCCGTAACCATAATCGAATTTGAGAATACAATTTCACAATCGCTATCTTCTTAAAATTTCTCTTAGTGAAAGCATTTCCTCACAGTCATTTTCATGAAGGAGGGAATCTTATGACACTTAGATTTTATGGTGTATGAGTTCCTATCCATGTGAATTTGCCAAAACCAAAGTTTATGACAAATCCAAACTCATATGGACTGAACTTTCTTAATCGTGATTTCTTGCCTTATGGTAACACGAGTGCCCACCATGTCTTCCAAGTAGTTTAGCAACTTATCCTTACATTTCAATGTACTTTCCATTGATCAAGGTGCTTTGTTTTTATGCATTCAAATGAGAACTCATAGAACTCACATGCATAATTAACTCAATTGGAATGGCACTGAAACAAAATAATGTCAACACGATAGGTTGCAAACCTCAAGTCGTGTGCTAGTGGTGATCGATAAGGTTTCTTCTTGATTTTTTTTGAAACCTTTTCAAAAACATTAAAACTCCCACTAACTCCTTGACATATAAGGTTCTCTTATCAAGAAACATTTCTTGATAAACAAATATTCAAGAGTTAGTGTAGCATTTATCAAGACAAAACACTTCACAAATTGGTCCTAGTTAGTCTTTGTCTTATCCAAGACATCACAACTTACCAATTTCTAATGTGCAAGAATAAGAAAACTTTTCCAAATTCCACATTCGTTAAATTTTATAAACCTACTAAAGACATTTTCACTCAAGCCACAATCTTGACTCTATGTAACAACCCGAAGTTTTCCATCGCCGAAAACCCATTCTACCCGTATAACTCGTCGTATATCGAAATGTCCCGATATCGTTTTTGGGTTTAGTTAATTAAAATTATATGTTTATTATCATCCAATGAGTGTCCAAACCCTTTAGGAACTCATGAATTTATCCCAAAACATTTATTTAATAAGTTTTAGAAACGTCCCCGCCGGGTGACGGAAACTTAATCGGGTGCGACCTAAAGCCTCGTTTAAGGCCGGTATCGGGTAGAATTCCACCGTGTCCAAGTTTTGGGAACTATATAAACATGTTAAACCTTTCATTTGAAGCTTTTTCCCTCTCTCTCTACTCTCTCTCTAACCTCTCTCCTAAAATCCAAGATTAAAGGTCCAAAACTCAATTTTAAGGCCTCAAATCCCTAAGGTACCTTCCTAACTTCATTGTATAGCATATTTGGCTTCCAAATTTGAGATTTAAACATGAAATTGGACACAATATATGAGTTTATGGCCCAGGAGGCTGCCTAGGCCGTAAACACTAAGTTTGAAGGGTTTTGAGCCCTTAAACCCCTTCCTAGACAATTTTGGACTTTAGATATGGCTTAATGGCTTCATGAAATGGACTTATAACATTTAAAACATGGATTTTGATGGATTTGAAGGAGTTTACAGCCAAGGCACAAGCTTGGGCCGTAAACTCATATTTATGGGGTTTTCTTGACCTTAAACCCTTCCAAATCACTAATAAAGCTTAGATATGAATTATAGAATATTGGTTTTAGCATTTGGACACTTGAAACATAATTTTTGAGGGGTTATTATGAGTTTACGGCCAAGGCAAGAGCTTGGGCTGTAAATTCCTTAAAATTTGGTGTAAATTCATTTTAAAGTGTTGTAAAGCCCCTATAACACCCTTAAAGCTTTGGAATGAATTTTAGAAGTCCTTACAAACAAGTTTTTGGCATCAAAACACAAGGAATAACTCTCTAAGAGAGTTTACGGCCATTAGAGGGGTCTCATAGGTTGTAAACTCCAAAAACCCCTTCAAAACTTCAAACAAATGCATGTAAGGCCTTGGAACAATTTTACCAATCACATGTGATTTGTTTTAGCATCACTTAACACCATTTTCATGAGAATTAAGGAGTTTACGGCCAGGAGCCTATGCTAGGCTGTAAACTCCCATAAATTAATCATTTTGATGTTTTAAATCCATTCCAAGCCCTTAAATCCAAACCTAGAAAAATGCCCTTAAGTGTTTGAAGCCATTTTTGCCCTTAACTCACCCCAACATGAGTTTACGGCCATAAACTCATGGGTAGAGGGTCATGTGGCCGTAAACTCCTTAAGGAGTGTTCCTTTGAAGTCCCAATTCATTATCCTAACTATATGTTGTTGGATTAGTGTCTAAGTTCATAACTATTTTGGTATGTACTTGACCCGATGGTGCATGGTCCTTTTGGGTTGCCTTCACCAAAGCAACTTGATAGGATGAATTATGGAGAGAAAGGATTAAATATGATTTATTAATATATTATGGGAATAATATATTAAAGGAGAAATCATATTGTTTAATTAATATTAGTCAAGAATTAATTAGTAATTAGTTTTGTGACTAAAAGAGATTAATTAAACTTAAGGGACTGGAATTGTAATTATAAGATAATTGCAATTTGGGCCATGGATTGCCTTTTATTATAAGGTGGACGAATTCTATGGGGGAAGCCCATATGAAGTCGTCCAAGGCTTTAAGAAAGGGCTCCATGGGTTGCTTAGGGCTTAAGCAACCAAATTAGGGTTTCCTTGTTAGATAACCCTAATAGCCTTACTATATATAAGACCCTTATGACTCAAAAACGTGGGGAACCTCTTTTCTAGGGTTAGAACACGTTTTGGGCAGCCTCCATCCTTTCTACTCTTCATCCTCTTGCTTATGGTGTTTGTGAACCATTAGAGGAGTGACACTTGTGACTCTAAGCCTTCCAAAGTCAATTCAAGGAGGAATTGGGATTGTTATTGCTACATAACAATCAAGGTAACATTATAAACTTATTCTAATATCTAATATGATTACTTGTATGCTAGAATTAGGGTTTATAGTCTTGGATTCAAAGCATGTACAATAGAGAAACCTAGATCCAAGCATTAGGGTTTGTATGAGCACATAGGATGTCTTATGACCAAAACCCATCAGTGGTATCAGAACCTTGATTGGTTTCTATTGTATTGATGCTTGTTGTAACTGAAAAATTCGATTTTTTGCATTCTGGAGGCTGGACTCGCCGAGTCCATGGCTGAACTCGCCGCGTCCAAGGTGACTCGACGAGTCAACTCGTCAGAAGGAGGGTACTTCGGGATTTCTTGCTGTTTTGCTTATGGATAGTTACCTTATCATGTTAGATCAATATTAATCCGATTATATGATATATTTGACTATAATTTTGATCTAATTGAAGATATTTATCAATTAATAAGATAATTGTTTCCTTATAAGATAATTGATTAATTATTTTGACTAAATTGATAAATTGTTTTGCAAGAAATCATTAAATAAATCAAATATGGATAATTATGTGATTAAATGTTAATTTGAATTATTTATTATTTGATCCTTGTTGTTATGAAAAGTTTCATGTTTTGCCCTTTAGGTTTTATAGTTTAAATTTGAACCCAAAAGTTTTGTTGTTTTGAAATTTAAATAGTTAAAACACTAATGTTTTGAAAAAGGTTTCAAAACTTGCCCTCAAGTTTTGGAATTTAAATTTTGATTAAATGGTTTAATTTTGATGTATATTTAAATTCTAAACCCTAATGTGTTGAAATGTTTCAAAACTTGCCCTCAAGTTTTGGAATTTAAAAGTTGATTAAAAGTTTAATTAGGAATGTTAAATTCTAAAACTCTAGTATTGTTTTGAAAAAGTTCAAATCACACCTTATGGTTTTATTAATTAATTAAGGTTTATAATTAAAAGAAGTTTAATAAATCCATAAAAGTTTAGGTTTACAATTTAATTGAATTAAAGGTATAATTGTTAAATTAGACCACCTAGTATTTTAAAAGTATAAAATACACCATATACTATATGTATAACATTAAAGGTATAACATTATATATATGTATGAGTAAAAGTCAGTCTTACCGTTAGTAGGCCTCATTCACGAAGCTGGTCTATAAGGGGTGTTTAAGGAAATTGCCTATAAAATGGCGATTGAATGGGTATCCACTCTTACCCACCGCACTCTTGACTAGTGGAGGGTCGTTAGCCGAATGGGTAGGATAGGACGAAACCTTCCATTATAAGTATAATGAATTACTAAAGTAACTAAATGTTTTTCAAAATTCCCAATCTTAGTTACTTAGGCAAAAGTGAATTGATGCAATTCCATGAAATTACACTTTGTGCCCTTGCTAAGACGTTAGTGGAGCGTGTGTGGCCAACCGACACACTAAATGGGTCTAAGCAAAGGTAGCAAAGGGTGACTCAATGTTTGTCATAGTTCGGTGGAGCGTGTGTGGTTTACCGGCACATCGAATAGGTGACTGTAACATGTGAGGGCACCATGTAGTTTGCATGGTTATTCACACCCGCTTTGTGATCCTCGGCATCCCAGTCACAAACAAGAGGGGCATATCGAGATATAAACATGCCATTGAAAGTTCAATGTATCTCAAAGGATCTAGGAGTTTTCATAGATTTAAAACTTAAATTTCTTTTTCGTTTTTCATGGTGGAAATTAGTGAATCGTCATTCACTTACCTTCAAATATTCTGCAACTAGATTACGACATCCCTTTTCTAGGTTGTAGCGTATTGTGCTGGGTCCTAGCCTTGGAATTTCATTTGGGTGATCTACCAAGGAATCAATCTATCAACTAACTTGAATTCATTTTTCTCCTGTTTTGTAGGTGTTAAAGTTCGACAACTATGGTCTTCTCAAATCCCGTGGAACAAGCATTCCACATGAAGATGATATTCCACGGTTCGACCGAGGAACAAGAGATCATGCTTCACTTCCTCCTCCTCCTCCAATTATTCTCCCTAACCCACAAGTTCAAAGGCTTGAAAGGTTCAAGATCACTCAAGACCTTTTGGCAAGTAAACATAAAGAAGGAAAGTCCGTGTGTGCACACGTCCTAGGGATGAAGTCACACATTGATAAGTTAAGAATGTTGGGATCCGTTGTCTGTGAGGAAATGGCTATTGATTGGGTTCTTCAGTCACTTCCCAACTCATATAGTGAGTTCGTAAGAGAGTACTATATGATGAACTACGACGTGACCCTTATAGATCTCACCTATATGCTTATTGCTGCTGAATCTGCAATGATTTGGCGCAATAGAAAAGCAAAGTTGATTGGTGAATCTGCCTTCGAGACCTCTATGGATATAGACAATGGCAACGAAAGACATGCTATGATCGAAAAGTTTGATCATAAGAGAAAGGCGATGTCTGAAGTAGTTGCATGTCCTGTTCCAAAAGAGTCGATTTGCTTTTATTGCCAAAAGAAGGGGCATTGGAGACGAAGCTGCCCCATTTACCTAAGAGATCTAAGAGATGGGAGAGTCGAAACGTATGGCTCTAATATAGGTAAAATCCATTTACTAACTCTTTTAAGCTTCTATTCTAGATTCTTAATACATAATGTAATAAGATTACAATTGATGTTTTGTAGGATCGAAGAAAAGAAAGGGAGCTTAAGGGAAGAAGTGAGCAAAATCTAACCGTAAAGGAATGGATTTCGATCGCATTTCTCGAAGATTAGATTCTTGAGCTACTACTTAGAGTTAGAATTAGATTGCTAAGAAAGATGTATTAGCATAAGTTTTCAAACGAGTTGCATTGTATGGACAAAATTTTTCCGCAATAAAATAAATTTTGATTTTAAATTTTATTTATTTATCCTTACAATGGCGTGTATGAAAAATTGATGTTAAAATGGTTCTATTATTAGCAATAATGGATTTGGTTCTTATTATGTTATTTATGGAAAGTCGAGAATTTACCAAATAGGGAGAGTTTCTCATCACCCAAGTTTCAATTGGACAGAAACTTGGAATCATGCAACGTGGATGCACGATGAATGAGAAATTTCGTATTTGGAAATTAGACTAATTCATTGACAAAGTGTCAAGTGAAGGACTAGGAGATCGAGTACACAAAGTTGTGTGATCAAAGTCCACCATAAGAGTAACGAGATATTCGTCATGATTTACTAAAGGTTTAGTAAATATGATTATACTTATAAGATTAAGTGTAATTCTGAACTGATTGAAAAGGTTTAAATCAATAGTAGAACGAATAACAAGAATCAAGTAGGCAGAAAGATAAAAGTTTCTCCATTCTAAGAAGAAGGGAGAGTACCTTTTATGCTTTATGATAGGTCTTAATGATTAAGAACCATATCTCAATTGATCCTCTAAGCGAGTCTTGGTACAATTGTATGTCCAAGAAGAGGAATCAAAGATTGAAGAAATGGTCAAATCAAGAAGTCAATCATACTTCGTTCCAAAACAAGTCTTAGAGTTAAGATTGTGACAATGAGTGAAAAGTATTAAGAAGGTTTAAAACATTCATTAAATGTGGTAAGTTGTGATGTCTTAGATAAGACAAAGATCAACTAGGACCAATTTATGAGGAGTTTTGATAAAAACTACACTAACTCTTGAATATTTGTTTGTCAAGAAATGGTTATTGACAAGAGAACCTTATATGTCAAGGAGTCAGTGGGAGTCTTAATGGTCTTGAAAGGTCTCAAGAACAAATCAAATAAACCTTATCGATCATCACTAGCACACGAGTTAAGGTTTACAACCTATCGTGATCACATTATTTTGATTCTGTGCCAATCCAATCGAGTTAATTATGCATGAGAGTTCTATGAGTTCTCATTTTGAACGCATAAAAGGCAAAGCACCTTAATCAATGAAAGGTACATTGATAAGAAAAGGTGAGCTGCTTAACTACTTGGAAGACATGGTGGGCAGCTGTGCTACCATAAGGCAAGAAATCAAGATTAAGAAAGTTCGGTCCATATGAGTTTGAATTTGTCGTAAACTTTAGTTTTAACAAATTCACATGGATAGGAACACATACACCGCTCAAATCTAAGTGTCATAAGATTTCCTCCTTCATGAAAATGATTGTGAAGAAATACTTTCACTAAGAGAGATTTTAAGAAGATAGTGATTGTAAAATTGCATTCTCAAATTCAATCATGGTTACGGTATCCCTTTCCATAATTTGAATTGTGAGGTTTGGCAATTAGTCTTAATTGTTTAGACACACATATGAACTATCGAAGGCAAAGATGTATAAGTTCAAGAAGCATTGATAAAGGATTATCAAAGCACTAAGTATTAGAAACATGAACTTAAGAAATTCAATAAGTATTGTCTTTCTGGAAGTTGAGATGTTTATGAATACATGTCGAAGCTAGTGGGAGCATAAGTGTTATGTTTTATAATAATCATCATGATAGTGGGAGCATAAAAGTTATGATTGTATGATTATTAAGAAAAGTATTGCAAGGTTAGCAATATTAATTATAGAAAACAAGAGTCATACTTTGCAAAGTTGTAAGAGTTGAAAGGTTGTTTTGCTATAATTAAGGGAGAGAATATTATGCTTCATTTCAAATCTAAAGGATTAAGTTGAGAAATGTTAATAAATTTAGTCAAAGGTACATAGTGTGTTCTTAAAATTTCGATTATGATTACGGCATCCCTCTTCACAATTCGAATTTTGAGAACATAGCAAATAAAACATTATGCATCGTGTCCCATACGCTTCGGGTATAGGATCGATTGCAAATGCTTAATGTTTGACCATTCTAAAATTTTCCAAATGTCGAGCGCATTTAGAGGGAAAAGGGACTAGAATTGGTTTTGACTAAAAACAATTAAACAACTATCAAAGGACAACCCAAAGTTCGACGAGGATTGGTCGCTTGTGAATAGTTGGAAGTATAGTATTGGAAAATATGGAAATGTTTCCATATTGGATGGACCATATCGACATCATTACGAATAGATAAGATTCTATTAAGAATGAGTTGTCATATGGAACATATGGAAGTGTGTCCATATTGGGAATTGAATATTGAGAAATCTATGACTAGATTAGAAACTTCTATGCAAAAGGATGTTCAAAGAATGTACTTTGAGTGAGAGACATCACGTCTATGGAATTGTCTTGTAACAATCTCCGATAGAGGACTTTGTAATATCATTGGCAATAGTCTTTGTGACTTTTGTGCAGCGACATTACGAAATGATAGTTGCATAGAATGTTAGAATCTAGCATATTCTATAAGTAGCAAGAATTTGATATTCTTTGACTTATGAAAAACGGATTTGGAGTTGTGAAATGAGAAGGATTGGAAATGTGTGATCTGTTTCACAAAGTAAGAACCATAGGTAAACATTGTGTGCATGCTAGGAGCATGGGACAAGTGTTGGAATTCAAGTAAGAAGTTGATTACCCGAAACGACAAATAATGAGTAATCAATATGGTGATAAATAAAAGGCGTTTTATTTATACTCAAAGGTTTAAGGCCATATGGGATTAGTATTATTCTTGTGTTTCACTTTGCATGTTTTGACTTCCAGAATAATTGAGTTTATTAAGAATAATCGAATTATTCGAACGGGCCGCAGTCGTTCATATGTTGGAAGTAGATATGAATGAAGACTTTCGTGAATTGGTGTGTGGATTGTCTAAAGAGCATTAGACATAAGCAAATGTTTTCTGCAACGTTCATGAGTGCTTATGAATATGATTTGAGCATTGGATTAAACCCACGCTCACTTGGATCACTCCATGAAATTGTATCACGAGTGATTGGTGAGACGATAACATCTTATATTCTTGAAACCAAGATGTGTGAGTTGTATCTTACGAATCGGTTGCACATTGATAATATGTAAACGCACTAGTAACTTGGTGTTATAAAACATATTGTTGTGTGTGATTCGGTGCGTGAGTGCAAGCGAGCATTGTATCAAAGTTTATCCATTCCTTTTATTCAAAGTAGGATAAAAGCGATATCTTTTGGGCCCCTCGATGGTTTAGTGATGACAAATGTAAATGCTCGGCCGGGCTAGGGCTAATTTGATTTGTTCAATTAGTCAGTCGTCATAAATCGGAAATCGAGATATAGTACAAAGAGAATGATTTGAAATCATATCTCATATGATATCTAGAATGGAGGAATATATTATCCCTTATCTAAGGACACGCGTATCTGATAGGATCAGAGTTGACAGCGGCTTTGGAAAGCTACGATTGCAGATCGGGATCCGAAGTCATACACATAATAGTTGTTAGACTTATCCAAGTGGGAGACTGTTGGATTAGTGTCTAAGTCCATAACTATTTTGGTATGTACTTGACCCGATGGTGCATGGTCCTTTTGGGTTGCCTTCACCAAAGCAACTTGATAGGATGAATTATGGAGAGAAAGGATTAAATATGATTTATTAATATATTACGGGAATAATATATTAAAGGAGAAATCATATTGTTTAATTAATATTAGTCAAGAATTAATTAGTAATTAGTTTTGTGACTAAAAGAGATTAATTAAACTTAAGGGACTGGAATTGTAATTATAAGATAATTGCAATTTGAGCCATGGATTGCCTTTTATTATAAGGTGGACGAATTCTATGGGGGAAGCCCATATGAAGTCGTCCAAGGCTTTAAGAAAGGGCTCCATGGGTTGCTTAGGGCTTAAGCAACCAAATTAGGGTTTCCTTGTTAGATAACCCTAATAGCCTTACTATATATAAGACCCTTATGACTCAAAAACGTGGGGAACCTCTTTTCTAGGGTTAGAACATGTTTTGGGCAGCCTCCATCCTCTCTACTCTTCATCCTCCTTATTATGGGAATAATTTGGGGTTCTATAATTTTCTTTATATCATGTATTGATATCTGTATAAAGTTATTAGATAAACTATGTCTGATTCAGTTTATCTCCGTATCATTTGAATGTATTGCCAGATAATTTCATAGTATGTATCTATTTTCACTGTATGATGTTTCATAATCTTTGTATGTTTGATATCGTATGAGAATCCTGTGAATAGTTTAGTACTAGTTTGTGAGTAGTCACTACCCTTTATGGATGATCAATAAATCCTCCCCGGAAGTGTAACCATAGTCTCCTGGAGGGAGAGCGAGGAATTTGTGAATAGATCTATTCGGGACTGACAACCCACACCTTAACTGCTAGCTACAGTTAGGCGGGCACACCTGGGGTGACAAATTCTGTATATCGTCCGACGTCTGACTAACGTCAAGGAGGTCTCGTTGTCGTATCAGCATGGTTACCCGACTCACAATACGTATTAATATAAACTTATTCACAGCTGGGATTTTGTTTAGAATCTATATCTTGTTCGGGATGATAATCCCATGGTCTTGTATCTATATCTCGTCCGGGATGGAAATCCCATGGTTTTAACTCTATATCTCGTTCGGGATGGAAATCCCATGGTTTTGAATCTATATCTTGTTCGGGATGGTAATCCCATGGTTTTGAAACTAAATCTTGTACGGGATGATAATCCCATGACTTTATCGATCTATCATATATCTAGTTTCGGGATAGTGATCCCATGGTTTTTATCAAACTATCTTGTAACTAGTTCGGGATGTTAGTCCCAAGGTTTTCAAACTATTTTCTATCTATAGTTCGTGTATATCATGGTACTTCATATCGTATTCGGGATAGTAATCCTATGATTTTCAAACATATAGTTTTGTGTATTAAACTATACTCTGTGTTATTCAATCAATCTTGCATTTAGGAAAATATGGGATTTTCCTGGGGTTAACATGTAACGTGAAACTGAACTGTAACGAAAGATAACTAAACTAACTTTACATAAGAAAATATGGGATTTTCTTGGATAACAAACATTTTCAGAAAACTAAAGGAAACCGATACATTTTCATAAAACAAAAACCGCTTATGAACTCACCAGCTTTATGCTGATTTTCAAACTGCTTGTATTCTCAGGTCCACGTTAGACAGGTACCCGACGTTATCTTTTGGTGAAGATGGAGTGCTCAGAAGACTCGTCTCTACTTTTGATTATGTGATATATGTATAACTTTTGTACAATTTACTTTTGAACCAAATGTAAACTTTCATATATATGTAATGTAATGGTTGTTTACTGTGATTACTATGTACATTGGATTTGATACACACCTTGGAGTCAACCCCGGAAATGTTTCCGCCTTTGATTTTCGGGGTGTGACACTCTAAGACTTGATATTGGAACGAAGTACGATTGACTTCTTGATTTAACCATTTATACAATTCTTGATTCCTCTTCTTAGACATGCAACTGCAATAAGACTCACTTAGAGGATCAATTGAGACATGGTTCTTAAGACCTATCATAAACACAATAAAAGTTGCTCTCCCTTCTTCATAGAATAGAGAAACTTTTATCTTTCTGTCTACTAGATTCTTCTTATTCGTTCTGCTATTGATTGAAACTCTTTTAATTAACTCAGAATTACACTTATTCTTATAAGTATAACCATATTTACTAAACTTTAGTAAATCATGACGAATATCTTCTTCATTCTTGTGGTAGACTTGATCAACGTACGACCTAGTGTACTCGATCTCCTAGTCCTTTAATTGACACTTTGTCAAAGAATTAGTCTAAATTTCCCAAATGTGAAAGTTTTTCATTCATCATACAATACACGTTGCATGATTCTAAGTTTCTATCCCCTTGAAACTTGGGCAATGAGAAACTCTCCCTATTTGGTAAATTCTCGACATTTCCACAAATAATACAATTAAGAATCAAATCCATTATTGCTAATAATACAAACCTTCAAACATCAATTTTTCATACATGCCATTGCAAAGATAAATAAATAAGATAAAATCAAAATTTATTTTATTGCGGAAAAAACTTGTCCTTACAATGCAATTCAACTGAAAAACTATGCTATTACATATTTCTTAGCAATCTTTTCTAACTCTTAAGTAGCAGCTCAAAAAATCCAATCTTCAAACAATGCGATCGAAATCCACTTTCTTCAAGATTAGATTCAGCTTACTTCTTCCCTTAAGCTTCCTCTCTTTTCTTCGATCCTACAAAACATCAAAATGTAATCTTCTCACATCATGTGTTAAGAATATAGAATCGGAACTTAAAAGAGTTAGTTAATGGATTTTACCTAAAGCAAAGCCATACGTCTTGACTCTCCCATCTCTTAGATCTCTCAGGTAGTTAGGGCAGCTTCGTCTCCAATGCCCCTTCTATTGACAATAAAAGCAAATGGACTCCTTTGGCACAACACATCGGACAATCACAGACTTAGTTGTTTCTGGACTTCCAATGTTGCCAGTGTCCATTGAAGTTTGGGAGTTTGATTCACCAGACATATTTGCTTGACCAGCACGCCAAATCATTGCTGATTCAGCAGCTATAAGCAAATAAGTGAGATCAATGAGGGTCACGTCGTTATCCATCATATAGTACTCTCTAACGAACTCACTATATAATTCAGGAAGTGACTGAAGAACCCAATCAACAGCTAACTCACTTGAAATCTCGACACCCAACATGCTTAACCTATCAATGTGTGACTTCATCTCTAAGACGTGTGCACACATAGGTTTCCCATCTTCGTGTTTACTTGCTAAAAGGGCTTGAGTGAGATTGAACTTTTCAAGCCTTTGAACTTGTGGGTCAGGGAGAACAATTGGAGGAGGTGGAGGAAGTGAAGCATGACTCTCATTTCCTTGATCATATCTTGGAACGTCATCTTCATTTGGAAAGCTTGTTCCAAAGGATTTGGGAAGACCATTGTAAGATTCAGACATCTACAAAACGGGAGAAAATTCAAGTTAAGTTGATTGAGTCCTTAATAAAACACCCAAATGAGTTATTAAGGCTAGGATCCAACACAATATTCTACAACCTAGAAGAGGGATGCGTAATCTAGTTGCAGAATAATTGAAGGTAGGTAAATGACGATTTAACAGTTTCCACCATGAAAAACGAAAAAGAAGTTTAAGTTTTAAATGAATTGAAACTCTTAGATCTTTTGAGATTCATTGAACTTTTCAATGGCATGTTTAATCTCAATTATGCCCTACTAGTTGTGACTGGGATGCCGAGGATCACAAACAAGGTGTGAATGACCATACGAATCACGTGGTGCACCCAATGCTACTATCACCTAATCAATGTGTCAGTTAGCCACACACGCTCCATTGATCTATGATAAACATCGAGCCACCCTTCGCCACCAATGTCATCCCCAAATTAGTGTGTCGGTTAACCACACACGCTCCACTAACGTTTGACAGTGGTACGAAGTGTAATTCCATGGGTTAGCATATAATTTCACATTTTGCCTAAAGTAACTATGATTTGGGAATTTGAATAAGCATTTAGTTACTTCATTATACTTATAATGGAAGGTTTCTGTCATATCCTACCCGTTCGGCTAACGACCCTCCACTAGTCAAGAGTGCGGTGGGTAAGAGTGGATACCCATTCAATCGCCATTTTATAGACAATTTCCTTAAACACCCCTTATACACCAGCTTCGTGAATGAGGCCTATTAACGGTAAGACTGACTCTTTACTCACACATATATAATATTAGACTTTTAATGTTATATATAGTATAAGGTGTATTTTACACTTTTAAAATACTACGTGGTTTAACTTAGTAAATTATACTTTTAATTAATCAATAAAATCATAAGGGTGTGATTTGAACTTTTCAAATTACTAGGGTTTTAGAATTTAACATTTCAAAATTAAACTCTTAATCAACTTTTAAATCCCAAAACTTGAGGGCAAGTTTTGAAACATTTCAAAACATTAGGGTTCAAAATTTAAATGTTTCAAAATTAAACTTTTTAATCAAAATTTAAATTCCAAAACTTGAGGGAAAGTTTTGAAACTTTTCAAAACATGAGGGATCAAATAAAAAATAACATAAATTAAACAATTAATTTGGTGATTATCTATATTTGACCTAATCTCATTTTATTCATAAGATAATTACCAAATAATTTAAATAATCCATATTTATCATATAAGGAAACTATTATTCAAAAGATTTGAAATAATCTTTTGTTTTATGAAGGATAATCAGCCAAATATAATAAAAATCAAATTTTATCATCAAAATACGTTTTTGGTATTAATCCTTTAGCAAAACAGCAATAAATCCCGATATTCCCTCTTTCTGACCCTTGGACTCACCGAGTCAAGGATTGGACTCGCCGAGTTAGACAGACTCGCCGAGTTCATCCACTGACTCGCTGAGTCAGGTCGGGCAGAGGCCAAAAAATCGTTTTTCAGCAAATAATTCAACATAGCATCATATACAACAGAAACCAATCAAGGCTCTGATACCACTGATGGGTTTTAGGCATAAGAACAATCCTATGTGCTCATACAAACCCTGATGCTTGGATCTAGGTTTCTCTATTGTACATGCAATGAATCCAAGACTAATAAACCCTAGATCTAACATATAATAAACTGAATTAGGGTTTAGAGAATTACCTTTGATTGTTATATAACAATAACAATCAATTCCATGCTTGGATTGGCTCAAAAGCTTAGTGCCTCAAGTGCTGCACCTCTAATGGAGTCACAAACACCACTAAGCAACTCGGATGAAGAGGGGAGAGAGGGGAGGCACCAAAAATGGCTGGAAACCCTAAGGGAAGTTTTGTCCTCGTTTTTGGGGCTTAAGGGTCCTTTATATACATGTAGGCTATTAGGGTTTTCAACTAGGAAACCCTAATTTGACTGCTTAAGCCCTAAGCAGCCCATGGACTCCTTTAACATATCCCTTGGACGATTTCTAATGGGCTTCCCATAGAATTCATCCAACCTATATTTTATTAGGTGATCCATAGCCCAATTATAATTATCTTATAATTACAACTTCAGTCCCCTAATGTTAATTAATCTCTTTTAGCTACAAAATTAATTCTTAATTAATTCTTGACTAATATTAATTAAACAATATGATTTCTCCTTTAATATATTATTCTCATAATATATTAATAAATCATATTTAAACCTTTCTCTCCTTAAATCATCCTACATATTGCTATGGTGAAGGCAACCTAAAAGGACCATGCTCATAATCGGGTCAAGTACATACCAAAATAGTTATGAACTTAGACATTAATCCAACAGCAATGACTACAACAGCGGCTCGATAGCGCAGCGGCGACTGGGTGACTTCCACCTTCGATGGCGGCTGAAGAAGGAGAAGAGGAGAATGGAGGACGTCCGGTGGCCACTAGTTGGTCGGAAAGTGAACTAGATGGATGGGGACGACGACCGACGACTTGGAGGTATAAGGTGGCGGCTGAGATTGCTCCAAGAGAGTGATGGCGGCTGAGAGACAATGTAGGGTTAGGGTTAGTATGGACGAGTGAGGTGACGGGTTTAAATCCCGTGTCATTGAAACTTCTTAGCATTTTGGCACTTCCGGCCCCTCCTCCCTCACTTCTTCATAATCCAAGTCCATATTTTACTCTTCCCACCCCTACTCCCATAATTCCTTTCATAATTAGTCCCACAGTTACCATTCAACCCCTAAGCTCCAAAGGTCTTTTCAAAATAAGTCCCCATAATTTTTCCAAGTAGTCCCTGCCTTCATAATTATTTACGAAACCGACCTGAAACTTACACTTTAACCCCGAACTTCTAAATTATGCCAGTTATCACCTCGAAACCAACAACTTGCTATATAATTATTTATTTTAGAGCTTCTATTCGTTCGTTAATTTATTTATTTATCTCATAAACAAGGTGTTACAACTCTCCCCCACTTAAATGAGATTTTGTCCTCAAAATCATTCCTTACCATTCCTTACTCGCCCAACCACTCTAGTAGCATGGTCACTAACCTAGCCACGCCCTAGCCTTCCCAGGGTAGCCATGACCAATCCTCGTAAAGCCCTAAAATCTGCAGGTGAATGAATTCCTCACAATAAGTTTACATCTACTTCATCTGAAATCCATTGTCTTGAGATAGTCTGATTCCCTGGCAGACCACTCAAACTGAATCATTATCGATGAATCTAGTTTGTTCATCCCTCAACTAACTACTTAACTTCTGATAACATGTGGTTCCCACCACAAACCTGGGTCACAAACCCAATTACCTTTGCAGATCACTTATTCTCGGCTAAGGCTCAGCTAATCCCGTTGTGGGTGACTTGTCACTCCCCAATAAACCAGCTATTCCGTGCGCATACGCAACTAAAATACCCATACTATCACCGACCAAACGTTGAAACTGCCCGAACACTGAACTGCCTGAAGCAGTATACACTGCTACATAGCTGCTTACCAGAAGCTACCGAGACCTCTTGTGTAACATCCGGATTCACAGGTATATTATTTTATTCCTTTATTTTTTTGAGGTTGGGAGGGGACTCGGCGAGTTGGTGCTTAGACTCGCCGAGTATGGTGGCGGATTCTTATCCGGGTTCACAGTTGGACTCGGCGAGTTCATGGGTGGACTCGGCGAGTCCATGCTGTTTAATGAAACCCTAATTTCCTGGGTTTGACACCTATTTAAAGGCCCTTAGGTCCGTCATTTGCGGCTACCAAACCCCAGAGAGAAACCCTAAGAGATCTAGAGCGTTTGTGAAGAAGGAGAGGCCATTTTTGATCATTTTGTTGGTGAATTTGCAAGAAGGAGGTGACTAAGATAAGAGGACGCTGAAGGAGGTGCAATTCTGGTGATTTCAGAGTTCAGAGACTTCATATTGAGGTATTTATTCGGACCTTCTTCAGATTTGGTGTTGATTTTTAGAGTTAGGGTTTTCTAACCCCTTTAGAGGATGGATAAGTGAAGCAAATGGTCCCTTCTCGAGTTTATGCTTTGGATCTGGACTTAAAGAGGTCCAGAGACCTTAACCCTTGGAGCTTTATGGGTTATTTTGGGAGCCATGAACTCAGGAGGTTATTTTTGAGGCTAAATCACCAAGTGAGACCATCTAGATGTTATATGAGTGTCAAGGTCTGAACTTTACGTGATTATCATGCTTAGGAAGGTCAGATCTATGGATTTAAGGAACAGATCTGACCTTAGGAGGTCAAAGGAGTTTGTGCATGGCATGAACTCGCCGAGTCCAAAGACCAGACTCGGCGAGTATGCTTAGGGTTTCCCGTAAATCACTCAGTGATCAGACTTGCCGAGTTGGGGAATTAACTCAGTGAGTCAGAGGGGATTAGAGGACTGGAGTTCAAGGCGGAACTCGCCGAGTTGTTCTTGAGACTCGGTGAGTTGAGTCGGGATGGCCCCACGATTCATGCCAGGTGTGACTCGTCGAGCAAGGGGAAGAACTCGATGTGCCAAGCAGGACTAAAGAGTTGGTGGACACGTGTAGACTCGCCGAGTCGCCCAAGTGCACTCGACGAGTCGGGTCAAGTTGACCGTTGACTTTTGTTGACTTTTGGACTTTAGTCAACACTGGGGGCCTTTGAGCCAAGAGAGGGGTAAAATGGTCTGTCACCCTTCTGAGGGTGCCATGAGAGGGTTGAGTCTAGTCCCGAGAGTTATATTCATGAGGGTATTTATTTTATGTGATTAGGCGGAGGCTAGATCGTATTCTACCGAGTCATAGGGTTACCGAGACATCTGAGGTGAGTCTTCTCACTATACTTTACCTAGAGTGGTAAAAGAGTTATGTGACAGTATATTTTAGAGCTATGTGCCAGTGTATATGTATGTTATTTATGTGTTGAGATTTATTGTGATATGTGATATGCATGATTCAGAGTTTCAGAGTTAGGACCAGCGGGTCCATAGAGTTAGGACCTTTGGGTTCACAGTGTTAGGGCCAGAGGGACTACAGAGAGTTGGAACTGGAGGGTTCCACTGGGACACACCGACCAGAGGGTCAGCTGAGTTATAGCCTTGAGTGACTAATATGTGTTAGAGTGGTATTTTGGGGAACTCACTGAGCATTTATGCTTACAGTGTTTTGTGTTATGTGTCTCAGGTACCAACGATGATCGTGGGAAGGCGCCGACATGATCTGTACACACACGCACCCGTGGAGTTTATTATGATTTGATCTTGGTATTTGTAACGAGATAATGTTGATACAATGTTTTCTTGAAAATGATTATGAATGAATGTGTTTTTTTTAAAGTGAAAAATTGTCTTAATTTTTTACGGTGTTACAAGTTGGTATCAGAGCCTTGGTTTGAGGGATTCGGATGCATCTTCGGGCGTATCTGAACTCAAGCTGAGGATTTGAGGAAAAAATTTGGAAATAAAACACATTTTTAAAAGAGTAAAAAGAGTTTTGAGACAAATAGAGCAGAGCCGTGTGTACGATCAGCCAGCGCCCGAACGGTGATTTCCCAAAATACCCTCACAATAGGTGTTATATGATATGCTATGCTACGCTATATGATGAGTTATGTTATGCATGCTAGAGTAGACTAGGTATTCTTATTAGGACTAGAGTGGCCTGATATGTGATGCCTTAGTCTAGGAGTTTTGCTGCTAGAGATGCTTGAGATGTTTAGATAGCAGCGAGGAGCTTATGACAAATCCGCTAGTGAGTAGCATATGATCAGAAAGAATAGAGTACTTGGGATTTGGGACTCTGGGAGGAGGACTTGGGATGAATGTTGATGCGGTGTGGACGGTAGTATTGGGCCCGTACTACTGAAGACACCGGGTCAGTGCACAGTCCAAGTAAGAATCCTTAGAGTACCAAGGAACAAGTAGGGTGGAGTATTCGAGTGTGAGTATACTCGAGCGAGTCCTTGATATTTTTATGTTGTATTTCAGAGAGAGAGAGATCATGGTTGGGTCACGCCACACACCAGAGAGCAGCGGTACAAGTGACAGGAGATCCGTAGGATCATCCATGAGGAGGTGGCTGCGGCCATCAGGGCAGAGATACCAGAGATGTTCGGGTCTATCAAGACCACACTGATAGAGACATTTGATGAGAGACACGCTGCTCTTTCTGAGGCTGCTGTTGTTGCGGCCACTGCATCTATAGCTGCGACTAGGCCGCAGGGTGGTGATGCGTTGCTCTTCCGAGAGTTCAACAACACAAAACCATCGGAGTTTGATGGGACCCAGGACCCGATTGCGGCGATGAGGTAGATTTCATACATAGAGGGGTGTTTCTTTACTTGCTTATCTCCAGAGCATTTGAGAGTCCGGTTTGCGCTAAACCAGCTTCGCTTGGGAGTGAAGGATTGGTGGAAGTTTGTGACGACACACTATACGCCTGCTGAGCATGCTGCAGTGACCTGGGAGAGGTTCACTGCTATGTTCCGAGATGAGTACGTTCCCCAGGTGGAGAGGGAGCATTTGGCCCAGGAGTTTCTGAACCTCAAGTAGGGTACTGAGTCTGTTATAGTGATTACGAGGATGTTCCATGAGCGGGCGATGTTCTGCCCAGAGCACGTGTCCTCCGAGCAGGCACGCATGAGCCAATATCTGAGAATTTTGAGGAGGGATATACGAGAGTTCGTGGCGAACTCGACATACCAGACATTTTCCGAGCTTCAGGAAAATGCCCGGAAGAGGGAGATAGAGCTGGAGACCCAGGCTAGGGAGGAGGCTGAGTCTCAGGGGAGGGATCGGCGACCGGTGTAGTCTAAGCCGACAGCCAAGCGGGTCAAGCCCGCTGATTCGAGATCTGGGAGTCAGAGGGGCCGCACTTGTGGCAAGTGCGGCAAGAGCCATGATGGGGTGTGCAGAGTAGGGTCTTGCTACAAATGTGGCAAGGAGGGGCATATGGCCAAGGATTGCTCCAAGGGGTTGGCAGTATGTTTTCACTGCAACCAGACCGGACACCGGAAGGCAGAGTGTCCACAGCTGTGGGGATCAGCACAAGGAGCATCTCAGGGACCTGCCCCTGCTGCTGTCCGAGCTACCGAGAGCCGGCCAGTGAAGGCCGAGGCACCGAAGGCACGAGGGAGAGCCTTTCAGTTGACCGCAGAGGAGGTCCGCGTAGCGCCCGATGTCGTGGCTGGTATGTATTCTTTCATGTATTTATTTTGATGTTGAGATATTGCGCTTATATTATGTTATGCGTAGGTACTTTTCTTGTGAGTTATGTACCTACCTTGGTGTTATTTGACTCGGGTGCGAGTCGGTCTTTCGTATCTTTGGCTTTTAGTCAACATATCAGTGTTAGTTGAGAGGCGTTGAGTCGAGCTCTGAGAGTTTCCATAGCTGACGAGAGGGCGGTGTATGCCACCGAGGTAATCCGAGGGTGTGTACTCGAGATTTTCGGAGTGGAGTTTCCGATTGACTTAGTTCCTATCGCGATGTGAGATGTCTGTGTCATCGTGGGCATGGACTGGTTGAGCAGATTTGGAGCGGTTATCGACTGCGAGCGTCAGCTGGTGACCATACGAGACCCTAGTGGGGGAGTTCTTACGGTGTACGGCGAGGGTACACGTTCTAGGTCAGCATTTTGTTCCGCCGCTAGAGCGAGACAGTGTCTACAGTAGGGTTGTAGGGGTTTTGTAGCGTATGTGATGGATATGAGGGTTGATTCAGAGAGGCCGAGGTCGGTTGATGAGGTTCCGATAGTGCGTGAGTTCCCGGACGTATTTCCGGAAGAGTTGTCGGGCGTGCCTCCCTAGAGGCAGGTGGAGTTCAGTATCGATTTGGTTCTGGGGGCTGCGCCTATCGCCAAGACGCCCTATCGCCTTGCGCCTCCAGAGATGCAGGAGTTCTCCTCGCAGATTCCGGAGCTGCTGGGGAAGGGGTTCATTCGGCCGAGCAGCTCGCCGTGGGGAGCGCCTATCCTTTTTGTCAAGAAAAAGGATGGTTCACACCGGATGTGCATTGATTACCGGGAGTTGAAAAAGCTGACGGTCAAGAACCGTTACCCGTTGCCGAGGATCGACGATTTGTTCGATCAGTTGCAGGGAGCATCTTGGTTCTCCAAGATCAATTTGAGGTCTGGATATCATCAGGTGAGGGTGCGAGATGTGGACATCCAGAAGATAACATTCAGGACTCGTTATGGGTATTACGAGTTTGTGGTGATGCCTTTTGGACTCACTAATGCACTGGCAGTGTTCATGGATCTCATGAACAGAGTGTGCAGACCGATGTTGGATCGCTTAGTGATCGTATTCATCGACGACATATTGGTGTATTTGAGATCCAGAGAGCAGCATGAGGAGTATTTGAGGGAGATCCTCGGAGTTCTGAGATCGGAGAGGCTTTATGCCAAATTCTCCAAGTGTGACTTCTGGTTGCGAGAGGTCCAGTTCCTAGGGCACCTCGTTAACCAGAAAGGGATATTGGTCGACCCGGCCAAGATTGGGGCAGTGATGAGTTGGGAGGTGCCGAGGTCACCTACCGAGATTAGGAGTTTCCCAGGGTTGGCTGGTTATTATCAGAGATTTATCAGGGATTTCTCCAAGATCGCCGTGCCACTCACCAAGTTGACCCAGAAGGGTGTTGCTTTTTCATGGGGACAAGAGCAGCAGGCTTTCTTCGAGACACTTCGCCAGAGACTATGCGAAGCCCCGGTGTTAGCTCTTCCGGAGGGGATGGAGGACTTCGTAGTGTATTGTGATGCGTCGATATCGGGGTTGGGAGCGGTGCTTATGCAGAGGGATCATGTGATAGCATACGCATCGAGACAGCTGAAGCCTCATGAGATGAGGTATCCCACCCACGATCTGGAGTTGGGGGCAGTGGTGTTCGCCCTCAAGATCTGGCGTCACTATCTGTATGGGGTTCGGTGTACCATATACACGGACCACAAGAGCCTGAAGTATCTAATGGATCAGCCCAACCTGAATATGCGCCAGAGGAGATGGTTGGATGTGGTGAAGGATTACGATTGTGAGATCCTGTACCACCCGGGCAAGGCTAATGTTGTAGCCGATGCACTGAGTCGAAGGGCGAAAAGCACCCCGATGCGATATGTTTGTTTGAGATTGAAAGTGATGACTCCGCTGTTGGATACCATTCGTGGGGCCCAGGCTGAGGCCGTGAGACCAGAAAACCAGAAGAGAGAGCGAGTTGTCGGGATGGTATCGGAGTTCGTTACCGATAGCCGGGGGCTTATGACATTCCAGGGCTGGATATGGGTAACGTTTGTGGGCGGGACGCGTACCATTTTGATGGAAGAGGCTCATCGATCGAAGTTCTCGATCCATCCCGGGGCCACTAAGATGTATTTGGACCTGAAGAGGGAGTATTGATGGCCCTGTATGAAGAGGGATGCTGCATGGTTTGTAGAGAGATGCTTGACCTGTCGCAGGGTTAAGGCCGAGCATCAGCGTCCACATGGTAAGCTGCAACCATTAGAGGTTCCCGAGTGGAAATGGGAACAAATTACCATGGATTTCATCACCGAATTGCCGAGGACTGCGAGAGGTGTCGATGCAATTTGGGTGATTGTGGACAGATTGACAAAGAGTGCTCATTTCCTTGCTATCAATGAGAGCTCTTCTGCGGAGAGATTGGCAGAGATGTACGTGAGAGAGGTGGTATCGCGGCATGGAGTGCCGATCTCGATTGTCTCAGATCGAGATGTGCGTTTCACTTCCAGATTCTAGAAGAAATTCCATGAGGAATTGGGTACGAGGCTGCATTTTAGTACTGCATACCACCCACAGACTGACGGTCATAGTGAGCGGACGATTCAGACGCTTGAAGACATGCTCCGAGCATGTGTGCTGGATTTCGGCGGGAGTTGGGACACGTACTTGCCCTTGGCAGAGTTTTCCTACAACAACAACCATCATTCGAGCATTGGTATGCCACCCTTTAAGCTGTTGTATGGGAGGAGGTGTCGGACCCCTATTTGCTGGAGAGAGGTAGGGCAACGTGTGATGGGTAGTACAGAGATTGTGCTCCAGACGACTGAGCAGATACAACAGGTCAGACATAGGTTGTTGACCGCTCAGAGTCGACAGAAGAGTTATGCGGACAGGCGCCGGTCCGAGCTCGAGTTTCAGGTCGGCGACTTCGTGCTCATGAAGGTCTCTCCTTGGAAAGGAGTGATTCGATGCAAGAAGAGGGGCAAGTTGGGGCCCCGATATATTGGTCCTTTCAGGGTGATCGCATGAGTAGGCAGGGTAGCCTACCGTTTGGAGTTACCTGCAGAGTTGGGACAGATTCATGACACTTTCCACGTGTCGCAGTTGAGAAAGTGTATAGCCGACGAGTCGGCAGTGGTGCCATTAGAAGATATTTAGGTGGATGCGAGCCTGAACTATATTGAGAGACCGGTGGCGATTAGGGATTGTAAGATCAAAGTTTTGAGGAACAAAGAGGTGCCTCTGGTGCAGGTCCAGTGGCAGGATCGGAAAGGGTCAGAGTTGACTTGGGAACCGGAGCGTGTGATGCGGGAGCAGCATCCAGGGTTGTTTGCAGAGTGAGACTTCAAGGACGAAGTCTAATTCTAGTGGGGGAGAATTGTAACATCTGGATTCCCAGGTATATTATTTTCTTCCTTTATTTCTTTGAGGTTGGGAGGGGACTCGGCGAGTTGGTGCTTAGACTCGCCGAGTATGGTTGCGGATTCTTATCCGGGTTCACAGCTGGACTCGGCGAGTTCATGGGTGGACTCGGCGAGTCCACGCTGTTTAATGAAACCCTAATTTCCTGGGTTTGAGACCTATTTAAAGGCCCTTAGGGCCGTCATTTGCAGCTACCAAACCCCAGAGAGAAACCCTAAGAGATCTAGAGCGTTTGTGAGGAAGGGAGGCCATTTTTGATCATTTTGTTGGTGAGTTTGCAAGAAGGAGGTAACCAAGACAAGAGGAGGCTGAAGGAGGTGCGATTCTGGTGATTTCAGAGTTCAGAGACTTCATATTGAGGTATTTATTCGGACCTTCTTCAGATTTGGTGTTGATTTTTAGAGTTAGGGTTTTCTAACCCCTTTAGAGGATGGATAAGTGGAGATAATGGTCCCTTCTCGAGTTTATGCTTTGGATCTGGACTCAAAGAGGTCCAGGGACCTTAACCCTTGGAGCTTTATGGGTTATTTTGGGAGCCATGAACTCAGGAGGTTATTTTTGAGGCTAAATCACCAAGTGAGACCATCTAGATGTTATATAAGTGTCAAGGTCTGAACTTTACGTGATTATCATGCTTAGGAAGGTCATATCTATGGATTTAAGGAACAGATCTGACCTTAGGAGGTCAAAGGAGTTTGTGCATGGCATGAACTCGCCTAGTCCAAAGACCAGACTCGGCGAGTAGGGTTAGGGTTTCCCGTAAATCACTTAGTGATCAGACTTGCCGAGTTGGGGAATTAACTCAGTGAGTCAGAGGGGATTAGAGGACTGGAGTTCAAGGCGGAACTCGCCGAGTTGTTCTTGAGACTCGGTGAGTTGAGTCTGGATGGCCCCACGATTCATGCCAGGTGTGACTCGTCGAGCAAGGGGAGGAACTCGACGTGCCAAGCGGGACTAAAGAGTTGGTGGACACATGTAGACTCGCCGTGTCGCCCAAGTGCACTCGAAGAGTCGGGTCAAGTTGACCGTTGACTTTTGTTGACTTTTGGACTTTGGTCAACACTGGGGGCCTTTGAGCCAAGAGAGGGGTAAAATGGGATGCCATGAGAGGGGTAAAATGGGATGCCATGAGAGGGTTGAGTCTAGTCCCGAGAGTTATATTCATGAGGGTATTTATTTTATGTGATTAGGCGGAGGCTAGATCGTATTCTATCGAGTCAGAGGGTTACCGAGACATTTGAGGTGAGTCTTCTCACTATACTTTACCTAGAGTGGTAAAAGAGTTATGTGACAGTATATTTTAGAGCTATGTGCCAGTGTATATGTATGTTATTTATGTGTTGAGATTTATTGTGATATGTGATATGCATGATTCAGAGTTTCAGAGTTAGGACCAGTGGGTCCATAGAGTTAGGACCTTTGGGTCCACAGTGTTAAGGCCAGAGGGCCCACAGAGAGTTGGAACTGGAGGGTTCCACTGGGACACACCGACCAGAGGGTCAGCAGAGTTATAGCCTTGAGTGGCTAATATGTGTTAGAGTGGTATTTTAAGGAACTCACTAAGCATTTATGCTTACAGTGTTTTGTGTTATGTGTCTCAGGTACCATCGATGATCGCGGGAAGGTGCCGGCATGATCTGTACACACACGCACCCGTGGAGTTTATTATGATTTGATCTTGGGATTTGTAACGAGATAATGTTGATAAAATGTTTTCTTGAAAATGATTATGAATGAATGTGTTTTTTTTAAAGTGAAAAATTGTCTTAATTTTTATGGTGTTACATCTTGGGTCGCAATTCGCTTGCCAATCTTCTGAAATACTGGGTTTCCACCCGGCTGCGCAGCCAAAGGACTCCTTACTTAGTCGCCTCAGTCGACTTCTGAATGAAATCCTCCTCTGGAACAAGTAGCCACTAGTTATCATGTCATTGTGGCTCTAACAACCTCCTGATCTAGCCGATCGGGTCCATGCGTCGAATCCTGACGTCACCAAACCCAAGGCTAAAAGTGATTGCCACCAAGCCGATGGTAGCCTTACATCAAAAGTAATCTCATACGGTCCATTGCTTTCTTGATCCCATAACTGTAGTGGCGTTCCTACAGTCTTATCACTGGCTCAACAAGAGCTAATCCATCTGGGTAATACCGAAATCTAATATCTAGATTTCCATATCCTCACTGCTGCACCCGAACTGGTAGGTACTACTGTTCCTTCCGCATTCTAACAACACGATCATGCCATCTATCAACCTAGTGAATGCTACGGCTACACCCGCAGAAGTACAACACTCTATCACTATCTAGCTACTAGTGAATGCTACGGCTACACCCGCAGACTTACAACACTTTCCATACCATCTGATCGCTAGTGAATGCTACGGCTACCCCCGTAGTCTTACAACACTTTCCATACCATCTGATTGCTAGTGAATGCTACGGCTACCCCCGTAGTCTTACAACACTTTCCATACCGGTCGAACACGCACTCGACCTAACACACAACTGAGCTTGAACCCAAACCGGAACTCTAACCTGGTTCCCGAAACCTGCTATCACGTGACCCAATTGTATCAGTACCGCACCCATGCCCATGATCAAAGCGTCATAGTAACCCACAAAATCATCTACACCCTCTGGCATGGTGAGAATAAGTGTCTCAGACCACCGCTGCCTGAGAGTCTCGAAGGCTGCCTGCTACTAAGGTCCCCAACGAAAGGCCACCAACTTCTTGGTCAGTCGGGTCAAAGGAACCTCAATCTCGGAGAAATCCCGTATAAATCTCTGGTAATATCCCGCTAGACCCAGGGAATTCCAAATCTCAGATGGAGACCCCGGAATCTCCCACTGCATCACGGCCTCTATCTTGGCCGGGTCAACTAGAATACCCTTCTGGTTGACTAGGTGGCCAAAAAAATTGCACCTCGCGCAACCAGAACTCACAGTTGGAGAACTTTATAAAAAGTCTCTCCCCCACTTAGATTCGACCAAGTCTTCACATTACATGAGAATTGAAGGATTCCTAATCCTTCTTGCTTTCCAATATCCAACTGATGACAACTTGTGCCTGCCAATACTAGCGTTTAATCACCGGTTTAACCTTGAGATTGCCCATCCTCGGAAATCTTGATGAGTACTCTTGAAATCTGATCTAGTCTGACACCTCAATTCATCTAACATGCTGTCAATTGAAGACCTTAATCTTCACTCTAGTTGAGAAATTCTCGTCCCCACTCCCAATCTTGCAGTACCACTGAACTCTAACTGAACACAGCGCATGCGAAAATAAAATTCTCTTGAACATGCGATGACCGACCACTTATGCATCTAACACCCGCGACTGACACTACCCTTTTCATGTCATCAACTCTGTCCTAGCAACGGTAGTGCCTTGAACTCCAAAGTTCATTCATAGACAATTAACGACCATACCTGAACAATGATAGAACCCCTGAGCGTTGACTTCACTGGAGAGCTATCACTCTAACCCTGACCGAGTATCGCCCAAACGATACTCCTGCACAGATCTCGACAAAGATCCTGAATGATAACGGTACATGCGGAACCCACTCCACAAGATGCGTCCCTGTGCAGGTTCATCAAGGACCTTTCGGCATGCAGGATGGAATATATGATCCTAGATAACCCAAACACTAGCAGAAAACTGACCCGGTGTCTGTCTTGTCCAATCTCATTCACAATTCCAAGGTGAAACAGATTCCCAATATCCACCTCGAAGTGGCCGAAGATAACATATCCACGAACATCTGGAGGAATACTGACCCCCTTCTGCTGACATGACCAATCCTGCTACCCCGTAGCAGCCTAAACCCTCGGAGTGACAAACTCTCTCATGTACTTTCTCGTACGCGCTGCACTGACTTAGGCCCTGCTGGCCTTTCACACGATGATCAGAAGTCATGGGTCTTTTCCCGGGACCTTCTACTATACGCACCTGGCACACACCTGTCTTTCAAGGGTGCTCCCAAATCGATCCCGCATCTGCAACTCTTGGAAATCATATCCTTTAGGGTCTGACACCCTGTCACGCTCACTAGCTCGCTTGCCAAAGGCTAAGCTGCAACAACTGGAACATCCTTTGTCCCCAAACTGGGTCACAAACTCTTCTCTGAAGCTTCTTAGATTCTACAAGACTCTCACTGATTCGAGTATGGATCCTATGCTTTCAGTAGTACGGGCCCAATACTACCTTCCACACCTATCCATACTTTCCTCAACAATCCTCCCAGATCCTCCAAGTTACCTCCTCAAACTGGTACTCTGAATGCCCGCTAACAGTGTAACCAAACCCACTAAAGCACTTCCTAGGCTTTCCTAGGTTCCCGTACTCACCCAGTCCTCAGCTGCTAAAGGACTTCCCACTAATGTCAACTAGCTACCTCATGAATATAGCCACTCGCGAATTAGCATATTCATTTAGTAGCTAGCTCACATTACTAAGATCCCCTCAAAGCACAAAGCAAGCAACATTCAGACAATGGAAAATCTAACCAACATATGCCAATCAGATCAGTCTATCCTCTTGCCAGGGATCTATACTAGCATGCAATTCTAGGGCTCACACAGTAAGGTATAACCTAAACAGGCTATCCTATCACTAACTGATCATCACTATCATGCAGCTCAACAAGCACATACAGCAGGCATATAAGGCATCTTCCTAGATCCTTAGCCCTAATCTAGCATGCAGTTCTAATCATATCATATCATAACATAACATATATGGGTATCTTGGGGAAAACTTACTTGAACTCGGCTGATTGCACGCATCACACACCTTGTTCTTTTCAAAGCCATTTTCTCTTTTCAAACTTCTTTTTATAAAATGATTTTACTTTTGAAAATTTTTATACCAAGTCCATAGTTTGAGTTCAGACACACCCGGGAGTGTGCCTGAATCCCTCAAACCAAGGCTCCGATACCAACTTGTAACGTACCAAAATTCAAGGCCATAAATTTCATTTTTAATTAGGTTATTACATAAAACCAGAATGTGAATAAGCAAAATATAATATTATGAAACCAAATCAAAGTATAATCCCAAGGATCTCGTGTGCGAAAAACATAGTGTGATGCGCTGCGACCAAGCCGACTCCTTTCCTTTGAAACAAAGTACCTGAAACCAAAACTGTAAACCGTAAGCACGAAGCTTAGTGAGTTCCCCCATCATACCACATACCACATAATACCATCGGTATCTTTCAACCGGTAACTGCCATCGATATCTTTCAATCGGTAACCGGGGACTATTTCACCCCTACCACTATCACATAATAATATGTCATAAACATACTGATCACGTACTAACATCATAAACATGCTGATCACATACTAACATATCATAAACATACTGATCACATACTAACATATCATAAACATACTGATCACATACTAACATATCATAAACATACATATAATCATTGCATGGGTTCTATATACCCCTTCGGTATCTTTCAACCGATAATTGCCATCGGTATCTTTCAACCAGTAACCGGGGACTATTTCACCCGTACCACTATCATATAATATCATGATATAATCATACAGTCAGGCATTTCTGGGGTACTGACCTACCCTTCGATCCTAACGACCGAGTTAGGGAAAAACTATTCCCTGCTACTACCACAAACACACATAGCATATCACATAAACATATCTCATAAGCATATCACATAATCATATCTCATGGGCATATCACATAAACATACGAAGATAATTATCACAAAGACAATTATCTACCAACTACCCCTGTTGGTGGGCCGGCATTGTGGCCTTACACCCACCCCTACTGGAAGGTAACTCACCTCACACTGCTGAAGTCCCGTAAACACAATCCCACACTGTTGAAGTCCCGCAGACTCAACCCCAGCTGCTGGATGACAGATTCCCGAACTGTCAATACCAAAATAACACCCAATTAATAATTGGGTTCCACTATATAACCGTAACACATACTTGGATAATTACTACATTACCCCAAGCTTGGTGTATTCAAGCCCAAGGCCCAATCCATAGGCCCAAGGTCAACTAGGAATCAAAGCCCAGCATATGGCCCAATTTTCCAAATTAGGCCCAGGCCTATACATGGTCTTATTCTAAGGCCCAATATCATGTAATCATTAAGGCCCAAACTATGGCCCATCTATGGCCTAATTTTCCAAATTAGGCCCAACTCCTCATATGGACCTTACCACAAAGCCCATTAATTATTCTAGTCCATTTGCTTGATCTTGGATGGCCCATTAATAGCCCAATAAAGGCCCAACAATAAACCCAAGTGAAATTGGGGTTTTCACATAAAATGACGATTAGGGTTAAGTGTTTCTCACTTAACCCATTAAGGGCTTAATCCATTATGTCCATCATTATTCTAAATAAGTCATATGGTGTTATTGGGCTTAATCACACAATTCCATTCCAACGGCCCAAAAGTGGGTCCCAATAAGTCCAAGCCCATAAATCCAATATTAGGGTTTTCTAAACCCTAATTTGGGTTTCCAATCCCATCCTAGCCCAATAGGCCCAAAACCAAGTCCTTAAGCCCATTAGGGTTTATTACACCCATTAGTCACATGTTTGGGCTTTTAGGTCAATTAAGCTTCGTTGGGCTCATTATGGTTCATTAAGCCCATTAAGCCTCATTGGGCCCATTAGGGTTTCTTAGTCCTTTTTCCAAACATCTAAACGAGTCCAAATACCATCAAAGCACACGGCCACCCGACATGGCGGCCGATGGCGGCAGGAGGCGGCAGCCACCACCCTAAGGTGGTGGTTTTCGATTTCTTTCCATTATTCCATTTTATGATTACATTTTACAAACTCTAATCCCAAAATAACACACTAAACAAACTAATCATACACACACACACACATCCACCTTATGGTGGCTGGCGGTGGCGCATGGCAGCAGCCACCATGGTTGGCTGCCATGGTGGTTACCGGTCAAAAAACGCACCCTCCCTTGTTCAGCAACACCAACATACGCAACTCTTGAGCTGAACACGAAAAGAAACACACACCCATAGAAATCTTGTGGTTCTAGGCAGCGGCGGCAGCGACTTTATAGTGGAACAGTCGCATGTCGGCGACAGAAATGACGAACCCAACAACATCAAACTCGACCGGTCACGGCGGTTCTTCTCCAGCTACGCGTGATGGCCATCGACGATAGAAGATCGTCCCGCTTCCAACCGAGAACGGTGGCTCACCAGGACGTCTACTTGGACAGAAGGTGGCGATGGGCGCTGACTTCGTCTTCTTCACTGAAGCGGTGCAGCGGTGAAGACGGTAACAGTCGAGGTCGACAATGCAAACAGCGACAGATGGCGTCGGTTCCTGCTTCATCAACGACGACGGTTGAGAGGCAATGTAGGGTTAGGGTTAGTATGGACGAGTGAGGTGACGGGTTTAAATCCCGTGTCATTGAAACTTCTTAGCATTTTGGCACTTCCTTGGATAGGCATGCGTGTGTACCCGTCGAGTTGCAAGGAGGAAACTCGATGGGTGGCCCTTAAGGATTGATCGGGATTCGAAGGGACTCGGCGAGTTGGAATGTGCTCCACGGACTCGGCGAGTGGCCGAGTGTACTCGGCGAGTTGAGGTCAACATGGACTTATGACCTTGATTGAGGACTCTGACCTTGATCAGGAATTACTAAGAGGTTATGGGGTGTCTCATAAGAGTAAGAACTTATGAGTATATTGTGCCATGGTTATAGGTGGTGGTGCCGGTGTCAAGTGATCCGATAGTTGGAGTTTGCATTTCAATCGACATCTACAAGGTGAGTTATCCTCACTATATCGATAGGGTCTACGACACCAATGCCAGCCCTTTATGATTTACATCCTGATTTAGGATGGTTGCTTTGTTATTGCCATGCTAGAATTCATCCTGCTTTAGGATGGGTGTTATGTTATTGCTTTGTTGGAATTCATCATGTTTAGGATGGTTGTTATACTAGAGATCGGTTAGATCGGTTGTTATGGTATGCCACATATGATTCTGATCTGTTAGATCGGAATCAGGATAGATAGTATGTTATGCTTTTATGATTAGTAAGGATTGGTATGTTAGTGACCTGTTAGGTCGATACTCTAGTTACGAGTGAAACTCTATAATTGATGGTCAATGAGATAGATATGTTTGATATGTTTATATGCCATTATATGATAGTATGCGTACATGGTTAGTTGCTTGTTGGTTAGGTTGAGGCGGTCCTGCTTTGTGCTGAAGGCTAACACACCCTCTGAGTGGCCCGAGGAGACTGTAGGCCCATGTGGTGGACCAGTCATGCCGAAGGCTCGGAATAGATTCAGATAGACTGTAGGCCTAGTAGGGCGGACCTTTCCGGCCGATGGCCCAGTATGTATGTTGTTTGACTGATCGTTATGGCTGTGGTTTTTGTCAGTATATTGTTCGTATTTTGGGGGTAGCTCACTAAGCCCTCGGGCTTACAGTTTTCAGTTTATTGTTTCAGGTACTTCAGGAGAGCGAAGGAAGGCGAAGGCGTGACCGTACCGCTCCTCATCCTCAT
Organism: Lactuca serriola; assembly: GCF_051521515.1. Classification (NCBI taxonomy): domain Eukaryota; kingdom Viridiplantae; phylum Streptophyta; class Magnoliopsida; order Asterales; family Asteraceae; genus Lactuca; species Lactuca serriola. The sequence goes on along the minus strand of NC_136415.1, from coordinate 336,794,873 downwards.
GATCTATTTTGGGACACTCTGATGATAAATGAATTGGATATGTTTTGTAAAAACAATTAGTATTTGACTCTTTTGTTAGTATTAAAAGTTTAAATTTGGCGTAAATTTTTGGGTGGTACATGTAATCAATGATCATCATCTTTTGATAAAACATGTCATCATAGAGCATCTTCAAAAGTATTTTGTCTTCATATCATCATTGACAATATCCTAAATAATTTAGAAATAAATGTTGATAATAAATTTAATAGTATTTATTTATACTCTATATATACATACCGAATGTATACTCATATAGTGTATACATACACCCTTATTTAAAAACCATAATTTTGATAATAAAAGAAAGAGAATACCCTACATTGAAGGTATTACACCAAATTAAATGAAAATAATTATTTATTCTTCATAAGGATCGTCAAAAGGGTCTTGAGCGTCTTGAAATAATTCATTCTTTACAGATTTTGGGGAATCATCAGAAACTGATGGAGTTCGGCGAATTTCTTGATGTAACTTTTGAAGTTCTTCATGGGAAGAACTAGTAGCCTCTTTAATTCTAGCAATTAGATCGACATCAGTTTGAGGAAGATTGTTAATAAATGTGGCTTCAACCTCTGGTTTTTGAATATATATCTTCTTGATAATGAAAAGTCCAAGACATGATCCATGGAAATTTGAATAACATGGTGAATTGTAACATATATTCAAATTCTGGAATTTGTTGAATAAACAATTCCTTAAATTTGGGGAAGTGATTCGTACACAACAATTTTTTGTCATACACAACAGTTCATGCATTATATAGTTGTACAATACAAATTTTAAAGCACCAATTCTTGTGTATGGAGAAAAATTGTTGTGTACGGATCAGCTCCCTTAAATTTGAGATATCCAACATAAATTTCTTTTGGTAAACAATTTGGAAGAATTCCCATATATTTGAACCGATTGATAATCCATCTTGGATATTCACAATTGAAGTTCAAATCAAAGAAGATAAACCATAAGTGTGAATAATTCCAAATAAAGAATACCTTAGCCCAGACATCTTGATAATCATAGTAGAAATCTAGGATAAGAAATTCAAATAAAAGAAGATAAACCATGAGTGCGAATAGTTCTGAATAAAGAATGCCTTAGTCCAGGCATCTTGATAATCCTAGTAGGAAAATCTGGGATAAGCAGGATAACTTATAAGTGGTTTTTCAAAGAGAAGATTTGGAACCCAACTTTCTGGATAAATGATTTTGATAATATGAGCTTTGCTAAAATCAATATTTCCTTCTTTTTAATTAGAATGATGAACAAAATTGACTAAACCAAATTCTTGCAGAATAGCTTGATAATATTCTTACAAAATTGACTGAACCAAATTCTTTGAGTTAGAGCAGAAGGTGATGAGGTTTTGAAGGTGAAATAAGGGGGTGGCAGTGGGTGGTGGGGGTGGTTGTGGGTGGTCGAAGCAAACCGAGAAAGAGAGAGATTGATTAGTTAATAGGAAGGGAGGAGCTGATGGATAATTGAAGTTCTAATTCTTTCAATTTATAGTAAGAAAATTACACAAACATACTCATTTTGTCATACTTTGAGCCATATTTGTATTTGGAAATGGAGGAGTGCAAGTTATGTACAGAGGGAAAAGAAATGTGCATGTGGGATTGGGCAAGGAGTGGAGGAAAATATCAGATTTTTGTCATCCTAATTTACATGTGGGCCCCACATGGGGTATTCCCTTATTAATTGCCCAAAACACACCAAAACGGGGGCATCGGAATCCGTGCATCGAGATTTTTTTTTCGAGAATACCGTTAGATGGAGTTTATTCAATGATTCTAGAACATCAAACGGATTAATTTTTGGAGTTACAGATCTTCGGGAAACTGCGTTTGAAGTTTTACGTCTAAACGGCTCGCGGTGTCCGTTTTCGCGATTTTTATGAATATCTTCGTTAAAAATATTTCGAGTGTGAAATTAAATAATAGATTATAGCCTGAGTCCAAAAACGCTTTCGGAAATCCTGTCGGCAAAGCATAAGTACCTCAACGAATCGATTCGGTTTTACGCGATTAAAGAAAATTAGTGTTTTACTATATGTTTTCTTAAAACTGTCGTATCTTTTGCATACGAACTCCGTTTTGGGCGTTCTTTATATTTTCGAAAATAGGAGAACATGTACTATAAGACTAGAATAATTTACTTTGCTTAAAATGACTTTTTACGAATTTTCCATTTTTCAAACTTATTCCTAAGGTTACAGTTTGTGCAGTTTGATTCGTTATACATTTGAAAGGGCAATATCATCTAGTATCGTATTATAGTTAGAATGAACTTACTTGTCCTTCTTAAGATACACTAAAACTCAGTAATTCGGATTAACATGAGATTCACGGATAAATTGGTCATTATAATATTCGCCCTAAATTTCAGGATGTCACATTACCTCCCCGTTAAAGAAAATTTCGTCCCGAAATTGAGTTGGTACTGGTAGTACAAGGGTTTCGATAAATAGTAATGTATTTACGTGGTATGATCTATGCCTGGTCCTTTTATAATCGCTTGGTGTATACAAGTCGTATAAAATCAAAATCGAATAGACAGTCGGATAAGTGATTCTACCGAAGCCCACAATCAAACAAGGAAGATGAAGTAAAGTGGAAACACAAATCCTAAGTCTATAGAATCTTAATTATATATAACCCTAATGCATACACTTAGCAATCATAGATTACTATCAAGGGTCCTTAGTTTCTACCTGAATGACGTGATTAATTAGAGTGAGAAGGCAACTAGCGAGTACTTTTTAATATCGATAAATAGTAATTTATCTCGGTGGTATGGTCCATGCCTGGTCCTTCTATAATTGTTTGGTGTATACAAGTCGTATATAGTCAAGATCGAATAGGCAGTCGAATAAATGATTCTACCCTAAGCCCACAACCAAACAAGGAACAGGAGTAAAGGTGAATCACAAATCCTAAGTTTGTAGAATCTTAATTATATACAACCTTAATGTATACACTTAACAATCATAGATTACCAGCAAGGGTCCTTAGTTTCTACACAAATGACATGATTTATGGTGAGAAGACAATTAACGACTACTTTAGTCATATCTACTACATAGGTTTCATTAAGTTTGCGGAATTTTATGTTTTGTCGCATTTTGAAACCTATGGTCGATAAAGGTTTAACTGGCACTAGTATTAATAAATACCGAAGCCTAAAAGTTGTTATGAAACGTACCAATAACCACAGGTTGTTTCGGGGGAGCCTATCCTATAGTGATCATGAGTACCCTTCCATTGCTACCTTGAATCTTTAATTGTAGGCAGTCCTTCCTAAAATGCCCTGCCTATTTGCATTCAAAACAGTTATAGCTTTCTCCTGCCGTAGTGGTTTGGGTTTTCTGCAGTACCTCGAGACGGGACTTCTCATGTTACACTTGTTGCAGATTATCTCCCTGTAATTTCCGACATGATGGAAGTTGCACTCTTTACAATGAGGTAAAGTCCCAGTGTAGGACTTAGTTGGGGTAGGAGTGTTGGCAATTGCGACATAGATAGCCAAAGGTTCTGATTCAGTTTTGTGATGCTTGGAGTTCCCCTTTTATTTCCCATGTAACTTCCTTTTGGTGCTTCCAGTATGATTCTTTTCTATTGGTGGGGCCATGGTGCTCTGACGGATACACTGCTTAGTCAACTGATAGGCCAATTGCTTAGCACTATCGAAAGTGGATGGTCCTGATGTAGTAACCAAACCTTGGATTGGAGATGTTAGTCCCCAAATGTATCTCTCAATCTTCTTATCTTCCGAGGGTACCATTCATGGGCAAAGGTTAGCAAGGTTATTGAATTGGGAGGTGTACGAAGCTATCCCAGATCCTTACATGGTCAGATTCCAAAGCTCATGCTCCAGGGCTTGGATTTCCTGGCAGGGGCAATATTATTTGATCATCATCAGCTTCCGTTGTTCCCAACCTATGGCATAAGCTTCAACGATTCCCATGGACTTTGCATGATTATTCCACCAACTTAATGTGGAGCCCATCAACGTGCAGGTAGCGTACTTGACCCAGTAGTCATTGGGGCATGCACTGATGTGAAAAACTGCTTCAGTCTTTTCTATCCAATGGGATAGTGTAACATCCCACAAATACGGTTCATTTTTGATATAGCAATTTATAAAACAATTTATAGAAAACATCATCAAGTTTTTTCATTTCATAAAAAGCCATAGATCATAAGTCTCAAAATCATGTCATAACATAGTAACAATGGCAGAGTACAAATCCCAAGAATCTCATATGCGGAAATCGTGTGTGTGATGCGCTGCTACCGTACCGAATCCTTTCCCTTCTGTGACGACCGTCAAAATTCAAGTCGGTTCTAGATTTGACTAAACTTAGTTGCATGTATAGGCACAACACATACTATACTTAGTAACTAGAAGCTAAGTATAACCTACTAGAAACTCGGAAACAATTAGAAACAATTGATAGTGTACTTAGATTTCACATTGATATGTGAATTCTATAACTACTTAATTGTAGTGACTATCCATATTCGGGTAACTCTTTGACTCGAACACCTTTTCATTAATCATATACACACATCCCACATTTGACCTTGTTTTAGAAATTAGGTTTCAGTCTCGTTGGAACTTAAGTCAAAGTTGAAAACTAGACCAGTATACTTGATTCTTCAATTTCGCTTGAATGTCGAAATCACTACATAAAATCCCAATAAACCGATAAAAATAAATTACAAACATTATTTATAACTTGAATAAGAGTTAAGAAACACAAAAATAATTTGAAGTCTCAATGATTCAATCTATTTTGATATTCAAAGTTTATTAAACTCTAAAACCCTAAAAGCCATAAAAACTCATATTTATAAACTTTAACCTTAAAACTTCTTTAAAAATAGTTATGAACCTTATAATCTTATCCTATAATAATTAAAATTATGAAATGCATTCAAGAAAAATAAAATATAACTCATTAACTGAAAGAACCCCTCTCTAAAACTATATCATATTACTCCAAGTTACTCCAAAACATACTACATGCATATTTATAAACAATATTTTACATTGATAGTTTAATTACAAAAGATTGGATACAAACTGACTAAGTGTTAGTATATTACATAACTACCCAGGAAATTATAATTTTATACATGCACGATCACTAAATACAAAAGTAATATCATTAAATATTCTAAATCTTCCAATAGTATGTGTCTATACTGGATGCTTATTACCTACAATAGTTAAACACTGAGAGGGATAAGCAGTGACACTTAGTGAGTTCAAAAATAGATACAATATAACATTATGTCATATATATACCAATATGACAGAAGCAAAGAGGAACAAAGAATAACAAAGGCATATGTGAATCATGTGACAAGCTTTCCATATCAACAACTGATTTGATTCAAAGATTTACAATCAATGGGATACAACAATTTCAACTTGATATACATCAATAAGACTTCAGCCCAAGTGGCATAGAAAATAAATGGTTTCTGAATTAACATTTTGCTAGAATTTGCAGGCTTTCAGCCCTATCCAACATTCTGCCGGTGCCAAAGTGATGCTTACTCATTCACTTCATGGTCAAAGGTTACAGACCAATACCCGAGTTATGCTTAGTCATTTACTTCATGATCAAAGGTATAGCTCATTATCATATTAACACGGGAAAGCATATTACACATATAATACATAACATACAATTGTTCCTATAATTTGAACTCACCGTGAAATAACCGGAGGTTAAAATAGTAATTTGGGCAGCACTTCGTTTCTATAATTAACATTCTTCGATGAAAAACCGGGAGCTTTATTGAAAACTAAGAGCTTTATTGAAAACAGGGCCTTGCGAGGGTTGAGCTTCAAACCGAAAAGATAAATTTCTCGCGGTCTTCAGGCACTTCGGGACGTTTTTCAGGTGTTAGGTAGGTTCCCGGGGCTTCGGGGGTTGTAAAATAGCTTAAAAGAGGGTGTAAGGTGTAAAAAGTGTGAAATTTCCAACCAAAACTGGGAGGGTTCGCATCTACCTTTATATATGCGAGGGCTCAGATCCGGAGAGAAGGAGGGAACACGTGTCGGACTTGCGAGGGTAGCACGCGTCGGATCTCGCAGGCGAGGTGGCTCGCTTCGGACAGGCCACGGGTGCGACACGCAGCGAGCTTCGGTTGGACCTCCCTTGGACATGACATGAGTTGGACATGGGGCGCCTGCGAGGAGTGGGTAACGTGGCCGAATCCGAGCCATGCATGCGAAATTTCTCAGATTTTGTGCCCAAATCTTAAAAAATTAATAACTTTCGCATACGAGCTCCTTCTTCGACGTTCTTTATATGCACGCATAGGCAAGATTATACTCTACAACTTTCCTTTAGACTCAGTCGGCTAATTTTGACTTTAATTTTAATATTATTATTTTTAACAGACCGAGACAGGAAAATCCTTTGAAAATTCATAACTTCTTCATCCGACGTCCGTTTTCGTCTTTCTTTTTACCGTTGTACTACTATTGACGAGACATTCGATTCTTGTTTAGTTTGTGTCACCTAAAAATCACTCGATCTTTATTTCGAGTTTTTAGCTGTCTACTGCTATACTGAAACCTAGAAAAATCATAACTTCCTCATACGAAGTCAGATTTGGACGTTCTTTTTATGAAAATTCTCGGTTTAACGAATACTACGACTTTCATTTAGATCGCTAAATCTAAAAAGTAGTTTATCGAAAACTCACTTTTTACGCTAAATAGTGTTTTGCTGTGTCACACCCCCAAACCAGAACGACGGAAACGTTCGAGGGCGGAGGACGTCATAATCAGTATCATAACAGTTCATTGAAAGGAAAGTACACACCACCATACATATATAAAGGTTTTAAAAATGTTTACATCATTGTATTCATTACATGCTCAAAAGATAAATGCAAAAACATCTTTCAAAAGAAGTAAATAATGCCAGCGCGTTATTCACCAAAAGTTGATTTCCAAACCTGCTTAACGATTCCCTGAGAATACAAGTTATTTCAAAGAAAAAGTGTCAACAATTAAGTTGGTGAGTTCATAAGTGATTTAGAAACCTTGAATGCCATTCCAAAATGAGTGTATATTTTCCAAGAAAATCCCATATTTCCTTATAAAAGTGTGAAATGCATGAGAATGTTGGTATTTGAAAAACGTAGATAGTTGAACCAAGAAAATCCCTTATTTTCCTAATAGTTGTTTGTTTAATGTCCAAGACTAACATTTTGAAGCAATCCGCATGCTTTAGAAGAATTTTAAACATAGATTTAAATAATAAACCTACCAGAAGATTTCAGTTTGTTAGATAATGAATAACTGTAGTAACTACTCATTCATTATTCAAAAGTACTATAATAGTTGTGTATCCTATGAGTTTTATAACCATACTAAACATAATATGCCTGTAGCGACGTTCTTCAGGCGTCGTAGCGTTATGACAAACTGTCACCCCAAAAGATGGACTGTAGCTGACAGTCAGGGTGCGGGATCATGACTTCCCGTATAGATCTATACACATTTGACACGTTCTCCGAACGGGAGACTCTGGTTATAGACAGGACTTGTAGCGACACCTTTTTATCAAAAAGGCAGTGTTTGAAGATGTACACGTCTCATGGATTCTCAACTAAGTCTGTATTAAAGTGATAGTTTTGCATGCAAAGTTTATCCTTTTTCACAATGTTTGACAAACATGAATCATAAGTTTTTAGAATATATGAAACGGTTTAGCAACGGAAGATACTTTGGAGTTACTAAATACTTTGTATAAATCTATTGCATGCAAAGTATAATAAGAGTTTTCACATAGTAGAACTAAATCACAAGTGATTCATTTGATAAAAACGAGTAAAGTGAAATTTTATGAAATACACGATAATAACCGTATGTTTACTTGTATTCCCCCCCCTAAAAGAGTATAGAAAGCATTTAAAATGTAATTAAAGAGTGTTTGTAGGGGTATGAACTCACTTGGAAGTTTGAAGATAGTGAGATGGAAAACCGGGCAGCGTTTCGTCTCGGGAAGCGGATCTTTCTCGGGATTCTCGGGAATCTCGGGAGTAAAATCGACTCTCGGGACTTGAGTAAAAATGACCAGGGTTTCGGGTTTGAACGGGCACGGAAAACGAGGCAAAACGCAAGGGAAATGAGAAGAAATAAGCAAGTTTTTCGGAAACCCTCGCACCCCTTTTATAGGGGCTGAGAGGCCTCGGTACGCGGGGCGTACGGGCGTACGTAGCGCGTACCCGTGCGTCACGCATGAGCGAGTCCTCGACTGCCCCGGAGCTCGGATGGGACGGGTCGGTAGGTTCGCAGAGGGGCAACGTGGACGGTCCGAGGCCAAGGCCTTCGGGTACGCGGGGCGTACGGGGTTACGCGACACGTACCTCAGATGAGGACGCTGACTCCTCTTCGGATATTACTAGCATTTTTTATTTAAATATAATTATAATTTATTTAATAAACTTCAAAAATTCATATCTTCCTCATAGGAACTCCGTTTTCGATGGTCTTTATATCCACGCGTAGGTGAGACTAAGATCTACAATTTTCGTTTAGACTCCGTTGGCAAATTATGAAATTATTTTTATTATTTATTTATTAAAATGACGTGATTAAGGAATTTCTTTAAAAATTCATAACTTCTTTATCTCACGTCGGTTTTTGCCAGACCTTTTACCGCTGAAATACCATTGTCGAGACCTTCGATTCTCGTTTAGGTCATTCCGGCCAAAAGTCGCTCGATTTCGGATTCGAGTTTTTAGCTGTTTGCTGCTAAGCCGAACTTGGAAAAATCTTAATTTCAGTAAACGAAGCCGGATTTGGGCATTCGTTTTACGTATGATCCCGGTTTATTGATATTAAACATAGCAGGAATTTAAATAGATACTTTTTGGGCATTTTATTATCAAAGTTAATTTTATAAACTCCAAGGTGGTTACAATACTTGACTTTTTAGGTCATTACAAAGAGTTGAAATATCGGGTTGTTACATCATCCCCCCGTTAGAGGGAATTTCGTCCCGAAATTCTAATACAAAAGAGAGGTCTTAGGGGCTGGGGAAGAGATGCGGATACTTCTGTTGCATTTGGTCTTCCCGTTCCCATGTGAACTCGGGTCCTCTCTTAGCATTCCATCGAACCTTAACTATTGGAATGCGACTCTGTTTAGTTCGTTTAACTTCTCTATCCATGATCTCGACGGGTTCTTCCACAAAGTTAAGATTTTCATTTAGCTCGATTCCATCGAGTGGAATTACAAGTGTTTCGTCGGACAAACACTTTTTCAGGTTCGATACGTGGAATACTGGATGTACTTTGTTAAGCTCGATTGGAAGTTGGAGTTTGTAGGCCACTGGACAAACTATCGAAATGATTTCGAAGGGTCCAATGTACCTAGGATTTAGCTTTCCACGCTTTCCAAAGCGTATCATGCCCTTCCAGGGTGAGACCTTTAGTAGTACACGGTCGCCAATCTAGAATTCCAAGGGTTTACGTCTCTTGTCGGCATAGCTCTTTTGTCTATCCCTTGAGGGCTTCAGTCGTTCTCGTATTTGCACGATCTTTTCATTCGTTTTCCTGATGATCTCCGGACTAGTGAGGGTGCTATTAGGGACTAAACCTTTTGCCAATTGCGTGTCGCCCACTTCCGTCCAGCACAGAGGTGATCTGCACTTACGGTCGTAAAGGGCTTCGAATGGAGCGGCCTTGATACTAGTATGGTAACTATTGTTATAAGAGAACTCGACCAAAGGTAAGTGAACATCCCATGCCTTACCAAAGTCGATTACACATGCTCGCAACATGTCTTCCAAGGTTTGGATCGTCCTCTCACTCTGTCCGTCAGTTTGTGGGTGGTATGCTGTGCTCATATCCAACCTTGTTTCCATCGATTTTTGCAGTGATTGCCAGAATCTGGAAGTGAATCTGCTATCTCTATCTGAGATGATGGACATCGGTACTCCATGAAGTCGTACGATCTCCCGGATGTAGGTTCTTGATAGCTTTTCCATCCTATCAGTTTCCTTGATCGGTAAGAAATGGGTTGACTTGGTTAATCTGTCGACGATTACCCAAATAGTATCCTGGCCACTCTGAGTTTTGGGCAGTTTGGTTATGAAGTCCATGGAAATCTGCTCCCATTTCCACTCAGGTATTTCAGGTTGTTGGAGTAGACCTGAGGGTTTCTGGTGTTCTATTTTTATTTTGGCACAAGTTAAACACTTGCTCACATAAGTAGCAATCTCCGCTTTCATGTTTGGCCACCAGTAGAGTTGCTTGAGATCTAGATACATCTTGTCTGATCCTGGGTGTACGGAGTATGGGGTCCTGTGTGCCTCGCTCATAACTACCTCTCTGAATCCACCAAACTTGGGTGTCCAGATCCGGTTCATGAGGTAGCGTGCTCCGTCACTCTTGATTTCTAAGTTCTTGTCCATTCCCCTAAGGGCCTCACCTGTCACGTTTTCGGGTTTCAAGGCCTCTATTTGAGCTTCCTTGACTTGCGCAAATAGGTGCGAATGGATCGACATGGATAATGACTTCACTCTTCGGCCAGAGTACTCCTTTCGACTAAGGGCATCGACCATGACATTTGCCTTTCCCGGATGATAGTGAATCTCACATTTTTAGTCGTTGAGCAATTCGACCCAACGTCATTGTCTCATGTTTAACTCCTTCTGGTCGAAGATGTGTTGGCGGCTCTTGTGGTCTGTAAAGATAGTGCACTTGGTACCGTAAAGGTAGTGCCTCCAGATTTTAAGAGCGAAGACTACTGCTCCAAGTTCTAAGTCATGAGTGGTGTAATTGACATCATGTGTTTTCAGTTGTCGTGAGGGATATGCAATAACCATCCCCCTATGCATTAGCACACAGCCCAGCCCTTGCTTCTAAGTGTCGCAATACACCACAAAATCTTCGGTCCCTTCCGAAAGAGAAAGGATAGGTGCACTGCAAAGGGCTTGTTTCAAAGTCTGAAATGCAGCGTCTTGCTTTTCTCCCCAGTTGTAGGTCACACCTTTCTGGGTTAAAGCGGTAAGAGGCTTTGTGATGCTGGAGAAATTCTGGATGAACCTTCGATAATAACCAGCAAGACCTAGAAACTGGCGAATTTCGGTTGGTGTGGTTGGTGCAGACCAGTTTTCGATAGCCTTGATCTTTGAAGGGTCCACGTGGATTCCTTCCTTGCTGACCACGTGACCGAGGAAGTCCACCTTTCTAATCCAAAACTCACATTTTGAGAATTTTGCATAAAGTCTCTCAGTTCGTAACGTCTCTAAGATTTGTCTCAGGTGTTGACTATGTTCCTCTTTATTCTTTGAATAAATGAGTATATCATCTATGAATACTATCACAAATTTATCCAAGAAGGGACGACATACCCGATTCATTAGATCCATGAATACGGCCGGGGCATTGGTTAGACCGAACGGCATCACTACAAACTCGTAATGTCCGTATCTCGTCCAGAAGGCCGTCTTGGTAATAGCACTTTCTAGGACTCGCAGCTGGTGATATCCTAACCTCAGATCGATCTTGGAGAAGTAGTTGGCTCCTTGGAGTTGATCGAATAAGTCGTTGATTCAGGGTAGGGGGTATCGGTTCTTGATGGTAAGTTTGTTGAGTTCTCGGTAGTCGATGCACATCTTGAACGATCCATCCTTCTTCTTCACGAACAACACGGGTGCTCCCCATGGCGAAAAGCTCGGCCTGATGAATCCTTTTCCAAGTAGTTCATTCAGTTGGCTGGATAGCTCCTGCATCTCTGCCGGGGCTAATCGATAGGGTGCTTTGGCTACTGGGGTAGCTCCGGGAACCAGATCGATTCTGAACTCGACTTGTCTTGCGGGTGGTATTCCTGGGAGGTCCTCGGGAAAAATGTCGGGAAAATCGCATACGTCGGGCACATCCTTGACGCCCTGGACTTCGCGTTTCATATCTACAACATGTGCCAGAAACGCGTGACACTCCTTGCGTAGGCACTTCTGTGCTTGGATACTTGAGATGATAGGAAGAGTGGTACTGGGTTTGTTGCCCAAGACAATGAAAGTTTCGCCGGTTGGAAGATTAAGGCGAACGGCCTTATCGTAACATAAAATGTCCGCATGATGAGAACTCAGCCAATCCATACCAATGATGACGTCAAAACTCTTAATCGAGACTGGCATGAGATTGATTGGAAAGGGATTATCGTTTAGAGTTAGGATGCAGTTTAAATATATCTCCTTAGTGCCTTCGGTTTTCCCGTTGGCCATTTCTACTATGAATGGTTCACTTAATGATTGTGGTATTGGTTTTAGCATACCTTTAAAGTCGTGACTCACAAAACTCCTTTCGGCTCCACTATCAAACAAAATGCATACATACGAGTTATCGAGAAGAAACGTACCCGTAACAATAGTAGGGTCCGCAATGGATTCATCTTGTCCCATTGCGAAAACTCGGCCCCTTCCGCCGGTATTCCTGTTGTTTGCCTTCGGGCAGTCCCTGCGGTAGTGCCCTGTGTCTCCGCACTCAAAGCAGGCGCGGCTTATTCCAGTATTAGCAGTGGGGGCGGATTGTTGGGTTGGATCTTTGCAATAGCGGGCTGTATGACCCTTGTTATTGCACCTGGTGCATTGAAGGTCACGACAGAGACCGTGGTGGTGGAAGTTGCACTGGTTACATTTCGGTAGTTTTCCATTGTATGAACTTGTGGGGGCAGAGTTGGTAGGTACAGTAATAGTATGGATTGCTTGTTGTTTCTTGGGGTTCTCCTGGAGGGTTTGTCCCCTCCTCTTGTTCCAAGGCTTAGTCTGGCCCTGAGCCTCCCTAGGTGGGTTTGCGGTTGCTGCAATGGTACTCTGTTTCACTCCGTAGTCGATGACACGTTGAGCCAAGCGTTTAGCACTGTTGTAGGTGATAGGGTTGGAAGCTAGGACATGCCCTTGAATCTGGGGTGACAACCCCCAAATGTACCTTTCGACCTTCTTTGGTTCTGGGTTGACCATGGTAGGGCACAAAGCAGCGAGATCGTTGAACCTAGTTGTGTAGGCGACTAGATCAGATCCAGCCATTTTCAAATTCCAGAGCTCCTGCTCAAGCTTTTGCACTTCGCCCCTTGGGCAGTATTCTTCCAGTAGTAGAACTTTCAGTTCTTCCCAACTCATGGCGTTAGCGACAGTGAGCGTCACTGAATTCACATGGCTTTTCCACCAAGTGAGGGCTCGATCTATGAAGGTGCAAGCAGCGAACTTAACCTTGCTTGTTTCTTGGCACGAGCAGATCTCGAAGACTATTTCGGTCTTTTCGAACCATTGTATTAGTGCAATGACTCCTCCACTGCCATTAAAAGTCTTTGGTTTTGAGTTGGAGAACTCCTTGTAAGTACATTCCCTTACATGGCCCTGGTCGGTACCACGATTGGGATGATTCGTGCTGCTTCCTGTACCTCCATTTGCATTGGAGTTTATTTGAGAGAGGGCTGCTGCTACTGCTGCTGTGATAGCAGCCTGGACCATTGCCGGATCATAAGTTAGTGGTGGAGGTGGTGGTGGGGTTGCGTTGGTACGTGCTGATCTACGAGGAGGCATTGCGCTGCCAAAAGAAAAATGAGATATTATAAGTTTCGGTGGTTGCGAGTTGAATGATATTGAGTCAAATACCTTAAATAGATTAAGAATTTGGTTTGGCCAACACTGGGTTTTGAGCTTGATTCATTAATAACGTTTGAATGGATGTACTTATGAATTGAACGGACTACACATAATTAAAACAAGAAAGAGATATGTCCTATATATATTAAACATATAGTTGTGTTACATCCGAGTTTAGACAAAACTTTTTGACCTTTCTAAAGGTCTCTGATTACAAAAATTTTTAAAGAAAATAATATTCTTATCCGAAGTCCTAATTTATAACAAAATTTGAAATCCTGGCAAGCACTATTTGCAACGTAGGTTGTGCTTGGAGCTTGACTCTACATCTGATTGCTTCGATTCCATTAGGCGCCTATCAAAAGCGGCTTGTTGCTCCCTTAACTCGGCTAGGGTTGCAATCATCTGTGCCTGAAATGCCTCAGACTGGAGTTGGGCATGGTCCTGAATTCCATCCAGCCTACGGATGTCAGAAGTGTGGACCTGCACTTCCACGTTGATCTCGCGGATCCGGTTGGCTTGAACTCCGGATTGATAGCATTGGTTGGCTAGTTTGCCAACCGTGACCGGAAGTGCCCGGTCTGCCGATCCCCCGCCTCTGACATCATAAAAGTCTCGGCACATGCCGTAGGGAGGGCGTAAGCTTTGTTGTCGGCTCCAGTGGTGGAGGTGACTTCCCCACACATGAGTGGGTCCTTGGAAGTTCCTCACATGGACAGGAGGTTGTGCGGCCGGTGGATTGATAACCTCTGGCTCTGAATCTGTACCAGAGTCATCTCCCCCATCCAATTCTATCGGCTCTTCGTCTTCTTCGGGATCATCTTCGATGCATCCTCCATTGCCTTGGTTGGGAAAGTAGGGGTCATTGGGGTGATGGAATCCAGCCATTTAGTCTGTACGAGAATAGGGTTAGGAATTTACTATAAGTTAGAGCATATTTATTTTACCCTTATGTTTAATGGTTGGTGACAACACAAAAGCTCCCTTAGTATTATGCAATGACGTGCTTTTGGTAAGTTTTAAAATTTGTTGTCCACTGCAGACACTCCTCGGCACACGTTAGTCGGCTCTCGGACAAATATAGTTGATCAGGCTATATCCTTCCCAGTTTCGATTACATGTCCCAAGGCGTACCTGCACTGCACAACTTATTTATAATACTTCTAAAATGGTCCGATGTGAAACTGTTATTAGTACGAAATGAATGCATGCTTACTTTACAAAAACTAAATAAATTTAATTTCAAAAGTATGACTCTTGCCAGAGTGTTTTTGCCCAGTTGAGTTTATAGTTGTATACCAAAAATGGTTTTGATATACTTAATTCACTATAAACGATGCTCTGATACCAATCTGTCACACCCCCAAACCAGAACGGCGGAAACGTTCGGAGGTGGAGGACGTCATATTCAGTATCATAACAGTTCATAGAAAGGAAAGTACACACCACCATACATATATAAAGGTTTTAAAAATGTTTACATCATTGTATTCATTACATGCTCAAAAGATAAATGCAAAAACATCTTTCAAAAGAAGTAAATAATGCCAGCGCATTATTCACCAAAAGTTGATTTCCAAACCTGCTTAACGATTCCCTGAGAATACAAGTTATTTCAAAGAAAAAGTGTCAATATTAAGTTGGTGAGTTCATAAGTGATTTAGAAACCTTGAATGCCATTCCAAAATGAGTGTATATTTTCCAAGAAAATCCCATATTTCCTTATAAAAGTGTGAAATGCATGAGAATGTTGGTATTTGAAAAACGTAGATAGTTGAACCAAGAAAATCCCTTATTTTCCTAATAGTTGTTTGTTTAATGTCCAAGACTAACATTTTGAAGCAATCCACATGCTTTAGAAGAATTTTAAACATAGATTTAAATAATAAACCTACCAGAAGATTTCAGTTTGTTAGATAATGAATAACTGTAGTAACTACTCATTCATTATTCAAAAGTACTATAATAGTTGTGTATCCTATGAGTTTTATAACCATACTAAACATAATATGCCTGTAGCGACGTTCTTCAGGCGTCGTAGCGTTATGACAAACTGTCACCCCAAAAGACGGACTGTAGCTAACAGTTAGGGCGCGGGATCATGACTTCCCGTATAGATCTATACACATTTGACACGTTCTCCGAACGGGAGACTCTGGTTATAGACAGGACTTGTAGCGATACCTTTTATCAAAAAGTCAGTGTTTGAAGATGTACACGTCTCATGGATTCTCAACTAAGTCTGTATTAAAGTGATAGTTTTGCATGCAAAGTTTATCCTTTTTCACAATGTTTGACAAACATGAATCATATGTTTTTAGAATATATGAAACGGTTTAGCAACGAAAGATACTTTGGAGTTACTAAATACTTTGTATAAATCTATTGCATGCAAAGTATAACAAGAGTTTTCACATAGTAGAACTAAATCACAAGTGATTCATTTGATAAAAACGAGTAAAGTGAAATTTTATGAAATACACGATAATAACCGTATGTTTACTTGTATTCCCCCCCTAAAAGAGTATAGAAAGCATTTAAAATGTAATTAAAGAGTGTTTGTAGGGGTATGAACTCACTTGGAAGTTTGAAGATAGCAAGATGGAAAACCGGGCAGCGTTTCGTCTCGGGAAGCGGATCTTTCTCGGGATTCTCGGGAATCTCGGGAGTAAAATCGACTCTCGGGACTTGAGTAAAAATGACCAGGGCTTCGGGTTTGAACGGGCACGGAAAACGAGGCAAAACGCAAGGGAAATGAGAAGAAATGAGCAAGTTTTTCGGAAACACTCGCACCCCTTTTATAGGGGCTGAGAGGCCTCGGTACGCGGGGCGTACGGGCGTACGTAGCGCGTACCCGTGCGTCACGCATGAGCGAGTCCTCGACTGCCCCGGAGCTCGGATGGGACGGGTCGGTAGGTTCGTAGAGGGGCGACGTGGACAGTCCGATGCCAAGGCCCTCGGGTACGCGGGGCGTACGGGGTTACGCGGCGCGTACCTCGGATGAGGACGCTGACTCCTCTTCGGATATTACTAGCATTTTTGATTTAAATATAATTATAATTTATTTAATAAACTACAAAAATTCATATCTTCCTCATACGAACTCCGTTTTCGATGGTCTTTATATCCACGCGTAGGTGAGACTAAGATCTACAACTTTCGTTTAGACTCCGTTGGCAAATTATGAAATTATTTTTATTATTTATTTATTAAAATGACGTGATTAAGGAATTTCTTTAAAAATTCATAACTTCTTTATCTCACGTCGGTTTTTGCCAGACCTTTTACCGCTGAAATACCATTGTCGAGACCTTCGATTCTCGTTTAGGTCATTCCGGCCAAAAGTCGCTCGATTTCGGATTCGAGTTTTTAGCTGTTTGCTGCTAAGCCGAACTTGGAAAAATCTTAATTTCAATAAACGAAGCCGGATTTGGGCATCCGTTTTACGTACGATCCCGGTTTATTGATATTAAACATAGCAGGAATTTAAATAGATACTTTTTGGGCATTTTATTATCAAAGTTAATTCTATAAACTCCAAGGTGGTTACAATACTTGACTTTTTAGGTCATTACAAAGAGTTGAAATATCGGGTTGTTACATGCTGGTTTTGTCGCGGATCTTCGATTGGTCATAACTTGTTCGTTATAACTCGGATTTCGATGGGGTTTTAGCCTAAATGTTTCTAATGAGATAATCTACAACTTTTAGTAACATTATTTTTATTTATTTCCAACTTTATATTTTCGTTAATTTCAATAGTTGATTTTTGATCGGAATCTCATAAGACTTCCAATACTTTTCGAGTGATTCTAAACATAGTTTTACTTCAATTCTTCATAAAACTATCTGTTAGAACTCAACGATCAAAAACATATAATATTATTCATTTTAAGCTAATAAGCTTTACAAAACACGATAATCGAACAAGGTTATTAACGTGCATGTTACAAATTCCTCTTCCTTTTGAGGATTTCGTCCCCGAAATCACAACGATTAAAACAAATAGGAATATCTCGCTCTTATCTCTTTCTTATTTTCCAAAGTATAATTCTGGCATCGATGGTGTTTCCACTTGACAAGCAACAACTCTAATTCTTTATTACCTAGATTAGTCGTTCTTTCGTTTATGATCTCTTTAGGCTCCTCTACATATCTTAACTCATTATCTAGTTCCACCTATGATAATGGAACCGTTTCATCATATATGCACAAACATTTACGCAGATAACTTACATGAAACACTTCATGAATACCGGCCAAATCTTCAAGCAATTCCAAGCGGTATGTGTGACAACCGTCAAAATTCGAGTCGGTTCTAGATTTGACTAAACTTAGTTGCACATATAGGCACGACACTGTTGGGTTTTAGTATACTACAACATCCTATGGTGCACATACAACCCTAAATACCTTGGATCTATGTTTTCTCTATTATACATGAAAATATGAAGTTTCCAAGATATTACCCTATACTAGCATACAAATATCATATATAATTGGGTAATAAAATAGATAGAATACATACCTTTTTTATGTAACTTGTCTTCATGAAGCTTGAGTGCCTAGTTCCCCAAGTGTGACACGTCAAATGGTTCACACAACACCATGAACACTTGGAATAACCTTGAGAATAAGGATACTTTGGTTTTCTCTAGTGAAATCGGCCTTGCCCTTTCGTGTACACACACTAGTACCAATTTCACCAACCAAGGACTTCTTTATATAGTGTGGAGATTAGGGTTAAAACCTAATACCCATGACCTTTCATTTCATATGATCCATGGGTTAAACACTCCATGGACTATCCATGAAAGCTTAGCCAAACCTAAATGAACTTGGCCCATCACACATATATATATCTAAGAGTCCATATTTTATTAGTCCATTTTTTATCACTTAATCAATTATAAATTAATTCTTGATCAATACTAATTAAATAATATGATTATATATTAATATATTAGAACTTATAATATATTAATATAAATCACTAGTATCCTTTTTCCTCATCTTGTCAATCCAAATGTCCCGATGCTATGCAACCCAAATGGACCATGCCGGGTCGGGTCAAGTCTTACCAATTATAGTTATGGACTTAGACATTAATCCAACAGTCTCCCACTTGGATAAGTCTAAAACTATTATTGAGTATTAATCCAAACCCGGACTAGCAATCGTAGCTATCAAAAGCTTCTGTCGAACTCTGACCTTGCCAATGAACTCTGACCTTTGTATGACTTGTCCATTAGATAAGGGATCATATATTACTCCATTCTAGATATCATATGGACTGAGACATGGATTATAATCATTCTCTCTGTCCATTTGTTATTTCCCGATTTCCGATTTATGATGACCGACTGATTGAACAAATCAAATCAGTCCTGGCTTGGCCAAGCACTGACATGTGTCATCATTAAATCATCGAGGGGCCTACAAATATCGCTTTTATCCCGAAGGTAAAAGGAATGGATAAACTTCGACTCATATGGCTTGTTCTACTACTTGTTGTATCATACACAAAGGCACGTTTTATAGCACCGAGTTACCAAATGCGTTTTCGTGCAATCAATGTACAACCAACTCATAGTAACAACTCATATCTCTAGGTTTGAAGAATATAAGATATTATCGTCTCATGATCACTCGTGATAAAATCCATGAAGTGATTCCAATGAGCGCGGGTTGAATCCAATACTCAGAACTTATGAGCACTCATGAGTGTTGTAGCCCTTTGTCCAACACCTTAGACCTCTACAAGCCAACCCATGATAGTCTTAATTCATATCTACTTCCAACATATGACCGACTATGGATGGTTTGAATAACTTAGTCATTCCGGAAGAATAACCTAGTTATTATGGAAGTCAAAACTGTTGGGTTTTGAGCATTCTAACACTCCTAAGTGTACATGCAACCCTAAATACCTTGGATCTATGTTTTCTCTATTATACATGCAAATAAGAACTTCCAAGGTATTATCCTAATCTAGCATACAAAACAATGACTATAGCAAGATAGAATACATACCTCTTTGGTGTAGAAAGTCTTCATGAAGCTTGAGTGCCTAGTGCCCCAAGTGTGACACCTCAAATGGAATCACAATCATCAAAACACTTAGAATAGCTTGAGAGAATTCTACACTTCATGAAATCGGCTAGCCCTCTCTAGAATAATACTAATGACTCTAGTGGCCGATTTTTGCCAAGAATAATATCTTTATATAGTGTTACAATTAGGGCAAACCCTAATTGTCATGACTTTCCATTTCCTTGGATCCATGGGTACAAATACACCATGGAGCATCCATGGAGCATCATATGGGTTTTGGCCCAACTAGATAATCCATGGAGCATTAGTCCACTATACAAGTATGGATGATTTACACAATCAACCCATATATTTAATTAGTCTTCTTTTGATCACTTAATTAATCCTAGATTAATTCTTGATCAATACTAATTAAATAATCTCATTATTCTTATTATTAATATACTAGAACTTATAATATATTAATAACCATAAGTGTCTTATTTCTCTCATTATAGTCTATCCAAGTGCATGATGGTATGCAACCCAAATGGACCATGCCGGGTCGGGTCAAGTCTTACCAATTATAGTTATGGACTTAGACATTAATCCAACAGTCTCCCACTTGGATAAGTCTAAAACTATTATTGCGTATGACTTCAGGAACCAACTAGCAATCGTAGCTCTCAAAAGCTTCTATCGAACTCTGACCTTGTAGATGAACTCTGACCTTTGTCAATGACTTGTCCATTAGATAAGGGATCATATATTCCTCCATTCTAGATTTCATATGGACTGAGACATGGATTATAATCATTCTCTCTGTCCATTTGTTGTTTCCCGATTTGCGATTTATGACGACTGACTAATTGAACAAATCATATCAGTCCTGGCCCGGCCGAGCACTTCCATTTGTCATCATCAAATCATCGAGGGGCCCACAGATATCACTTTTATCCCGAAGGTAAAAGGAATGGATAAACTTCGACTCATATGGCTTGTTCTACTAATTGTTGAATCATACACAACGACACGTTTTAGAACATCGAGTTACCAATGCGTTTTCGTGCAATCAATGTACTATCAACTCATAGTAACAACTCATATCTCTAGGTTTGAAGAATATAAGATATTATCGTCTCATGATCACTCGTGATAAAATCCATGAAGTGATTCCAATGAGCGCGGGTTGAATCCAATACTCAGAACTTATGAGTGTTGTAGCCCTTTGTCCAACACCTTAGACCTCTACAAGCCAACCCATGACAGTCTTAATTCATATCTACTTCCAACATATGACCGACTGTGGATGGTTTGAATAACTTAGTCATTCCGGAAGAATAACCCAGTTTATTCGGGAAGTCAAAACATGCAAAATGAAACACAATAATAATTGAATCCAATATGGTATCAACCCTTTGAACATAAATAAAACACCTTTTATTTATCACCATATGATTACACATTATTCATTGTATACTGTTTCAGCTATCAACTTTATTCTTGAATTTAAAACAACAGTTGTCCCATGCTCCAAGCATGTACACTATGTTTTCTTAAACACTAGTCATGCCATACACCAAGTATGCATACTATGTTTGTCTATGACCTTTACTTTGTGAACTAGATCAATTGAACATAACTTCAATGATTCTCTTTTCACACTCCCAAATCCTTACTGCAAATGCAAGAATTCCAAATTCATGCCATTTACTGAAACCTGTTAGATTCTAAACTTATATGCATTGATCCTCTTGTAACGATTATGCACAAACTCACAAAGACTTGGCAACAATCATTACAGAGTATTCCAAAGGAGATCAACTCCTTGTAAATATCCTTCTTGCATTAAGTTTCCTTAATCTTACACAGATTGAAATTTCTAACTTTGAAACATTTCCAGATTCCATTTTGACTATCACTTCTGAACAAGAGTTGCCTCCTTACAGATTATGTCAATATGGTCCTTCCAGAATTATCACTATACTTCCAACTGTCCTTGAGCAACCAATCTTTGGTAAACCTTAGATTGTTCTCGACAATTGTTTAATCCTTTTAGTCATATCCAGTTCTAAACCTTTTCCCTTCTTAATGCCCTAGGCATTTGGAAAATTTTAGAACGGATGATTATAGCACATGTAATCGATCCTATATCCGAAGCATATGGGACACGATTCATGATGTCTCACATAAAGACTAAACCAGTCTTTTGCTATAATATGTCCATTTCAATTTGCCAAGTTCTCATAATTCAGATTATGAAATGGGATGCCGTAATCATAACCAAATTTTAGAACGCAAATAATGGACCCATATACAGAATTTCCTTATGTTGAGCCATTCCAACATGAAATTCATATATATCCTTGACTAAATGATTAAAACCTCACGATCTAAGCTTATAGATTTGAGATGAAGTATAATTTCCTCTCCCTTAATTATAGCAAAACAACCTTTTCCCAATTGAAACCTTTTGTTTTCTATAATTAACGTTGCTAACTTGCAATACTTATCATAATTATCATGCTCCCACTAACATGATGATTATTAGCATAACACTTATGCTCCCACTAGCTTTGACATGTACTCAGAAATCAGCTGACTTTCTTACCAAAGTTCAGATTTCTGATACTAGATTGTTTTTTATAAGACTTTATCAAAATCATACACCTTCCCTTAGATAGCACACTTGTGTATCTAAACAATTATGAAGAGGGATGCCGTAATCATAATGTTTAGACCTTTTTGCCACTTCTCACAAGTCCATGTTAGTGTGCCGGTTAACCACACGCGCTCCACTAACGACTTTGAGAATGCAAATATCACAATTGCTATCTAGCTAAAATCTACTTAGTGAAAGTGTTTCCTCACCATCATTTTCATGAATCGGAGAGAAACCTTATAACACTTAGATTTTTATGGTGTATGAGTTCCTACCCATATGAATTTGTCAAAACCATAATCACAAGACACAGATAATGACAAATCCAAAACCATATGGATTGAACTCAATCTTAATTTCTTGCCACCTGGCAGCTCAAGGGCCTGCCATTGCTTCCAAGTTGTTGTGCAACAAATTGAGAACTCTAAGAACTCATATGCAAAGCCAACTTTACTGGAATGGGCACAGAATATGTCAACATGATAGGTTATAAACCTCAAGTCGTGTGCTAGTAAGGAACTTCAGGTTTTATTCTTGATTAGTTCTTGAGACTTTCAAGACCTTTAAGACTCCCACTGTCCTCTTGACCTATAAGACTCCCTTGTCAAACATCCAAGAGATAGTGCGGATTCTAATCAAGACAAACACTTCACACAATTGGCCTAAGTTGGTCAAAACATCACAACTTACCAATTTCAAATGTACAAGAGTAGAAAACTTTTATTCTTACATTTGACAAGTGTTTTAACCCTTTTTTTTTTGAGACATGTCACTCAAGTTACAATCTTGGAGTATGACTCTAAGACTTGTATTGGAACGAAGTATGACTCATCTTCTTGATTTAACCACTTCAACAATTCAAGTTCCTCTTCTTAGTCATAAGAATGCACTAAGATTTTCCTTAGAGAACTAATTGTGCTACGGTTTCTTAATCATTAAGATGATCATAAAAATGATACTAAAGTACTCTCCCATCTTTTCAGATTTGAGAGACTTTTATCCTTCTGCCTAATTTGATTCTTCTTATTCGCTCTGTCATACATTGGAACCTTTTTCCACTGTCTCAGAATTACACTTAAGCATGTAAGTATAATCATATTTACTGAGCTTTAGTAAACTATGACGAATAGTCTTATCAAACTTTTGTGGTGGACTTAATCAGTGCACAAGAATGTGTACTCGATCCTTTAGTCCTTTACTTGACTCACACATCCATGTGAACAAGTAATTAGTCTTAATTTTTCCAAAACTTGAAAGTTCTCATTCATCATGCTATACAACTTGCATGATTCCAAGTTCCGGTCCAATTGAAACTTGGGTGATGAAAATCTTTCCTTATTTGTAAATCTAGACATTACCACAAATGAAAGAATCAATCTCATATTTCCACTCTTGCTCTTAATGGAATCATATAAGCAACAATTTTTCCTCAAATGCCATTGTAAGGATATTTTAAAATAAGTAAAATCAAAAATTTTCTTTTATTTTAAACTTTGCGGAAAACTTATCCTTACAATCCATATGAAAACTTGTTGTTACCTATTCCTAAGCAATATCTCATAACTCCTAAGAAGTAGCTCAAGAATCCGATCTTCAAACTATGCGATAGAAATCCATCTACGCCATCAGATTCAGCATATTCTTTCTTTAAGTTTCTTCACTTTTCTTTGATTCTTAAAACATCACCATGTGACCCAGTCACATCATGTATCAAGAATCTCAGAATAGAAACTTAACAGAGTTAGATAGTGGACTTTACCTGAAGTAGAGTCAAACTTATTGACTTTAACATCCTTAGGTAAATTTTGGCAGCTTCGTGACCAATGCCCCTTCCTTTGGCAATATAAACATATGAACCCTTTGATAATGGTACACGAGACTATCACAGACTTAGCTTTTCTCTTTACCATTTGGTCAACCGAGTTGACTATGGCTGATCCCTTTCCACCGGGATGAGAGAGCTTTACTAGATATCCAATGTCATCATTGTCAATGTCCATAAAGTTTTAGGAAGTTGATCTTAACAAATAGATAAGATCATTAAGGGTCTTGTCATAGTCTGTTTCATAGGTGTTCCAAAAGAACTCACTATGTGACTTAGAAAGTGATTGAACCACCAACTTTCTCAAGACTTTGACACCCAACTCTCCCGGCTTGTCAATATGTGACTACATCTCCAAGATGTGTTCACACCTAGACCTTGCCTTGCCAATAGGGCTTGAGTGACCTTAAACTTTTTTCAAGAACTTGTGGGTTAGGGAGAATAATTGGAGGAGGTGAATGAAGTATGATTTCCATGGGACATCATCTTCATTTAGGAAACCTTGTTTCAAGAGATTTGGGAAGATCATAGGTGTCTAAACCAGACATCTTTTGGGAGATATTCAAGATAGTTGATTTAAAGTCCTTAATATGACACCCAATATGAAATATTAAGGCTAGGACCCAACAAACTATTTTATAACTTAGAAGAGGTATGCCGTAATCCAAGCTATAAAATATTTGAAGGTAGGTGAATGACGATTCACCAATTTCCACCAAGATAAACGAAATGTATTATTAGGTTTTAATTGGTTTTGAAACTCATAGATCTTTGAGATTCATTGAACTGTTCAAAGGCATGTTTCAATCTCGAGTGTGCCCTTCAGGTTTTGTGACTGGGATGCCGAGGATCACAAAACAAGGTGTGAAGTAACCATGCAAATTACTTGGTACCCTTAAGTGTTTACCCCTTAATCGATGTGCCGGTTAACCACACACGCTCCATCGACACTATGATAAACATTAAGTTACCCTTTGCCTACCTTGTTAAATACGAGTTAGTGTGCCGGTTAACCACACACGCTCCACTAACCGACTTAAACAAAGTGCAAAGTGTAATTTCATGGATTAGCACATTATTCACATTTTTCCTAAGTAACTAAGATTGGGTATTATTAAGAGTTTAGTTACTTAGTATTATCATTAATACTTTTAATGAAGGGAGAATTCTAGTCTTGTCAAACCCGTTCGGCTAACGACCCTCCACCGGTCAAGCAAGCGGTGGGTGAGAGTGGACACCCATTAAGTTGCCATTTTATAGGCAACAACCTTATACCCACCTTATAGACCGGCTTCGTGAATGAGGCGTACTAGCGGTAAGACTGACTTTACTCTTATACATATATATATATATATATATTATTAACTTATAATATTATAAAGTATAATGGTTGAATTTTAACTTTTAAAATTCTAAGGGCTAACTTGGAATTAAAGTATTCATAAGGAAAACTTTTCAAATTCCAAAACTTGAGGGCAAGTTTTGAAACTATTCAAAACTAATTAATTCCATAACTTATGTGTTTAAAGTAGTTTTAATCCAAAAACTCTTCAAGTTCCATAACTTGAGGACAAGTTATGGAAGACTTTAAACTAATAAAAGAACTAACTTTTTTCTTTATTTTATAACTTATGGATTTAATTATGGTTACATATTTTTCTTTAATGAAGTGACTCTTGAACTTCCATAACTTGAGGACAAGTTATGGAGTCATAAAAATTATTCAATGACACAAGACTCTTCATTTGTAACCATTGCCAACTTTTATGAGTTTTATGAGTCTTTAATGTGACTCTTCATGTAACTTGAGGACAAGTTACACAAACACATTTTATACTCAACTCTTAGATTAAAATGGATTGAAAACAACTATTTCAATTAACTTTTCTATTAATCTAAGCAACTCATAAGAACAAGATAATTCAAATCAAACTTTTTCATGTAATTAGTCTAAACCTTAAACTAATACAAAACATGAATCTATTGACAATTATCTTTGAAAATGGATTAGCATGAACATTACCACATCAAAAACAAGTTTATAAGTTCAAAAACAACTTAGGGTAATGTTCCTAGTCCATTTCTAGCCAAAAACGTCGAATTTATGCTGTCTGGGGTTCCAACTCGTCGAGTGCACGAACAAACTCGGCGAGTTGGATGCTTTTTGCCTTGGACTCGGCGAGTCTGCTGGGCAGACAGCAACAAAACTCGATTTTTTAGCTTCTATTGCAGGTATAACAAGAAAACAAGCCTAGGCTCTGATACCACTGTTGGGTTTTGAGCATTCTAACACTCCTAAGTGTACATGCAACTCTAAATACCTTGGATCTATGTTTTCTCTATTATACATGCAAATAAGAACTTCCAAGGTATTATCCTAATCTAGCATACAAAACAATGACTATAGCAAGATAGAATACATACCTCTTTGGTGTAGAAAGTCTTCATGAAGCTTGAGTGCCTAGTGCCCCAAGTGTGACACCTCAAATGGAATCACAATCATCAAAACACTTAGAATAGCTTGAGAGAATTCTACACTTCATGAAATCGGCTAGCCCTCTCTCGAATAATACTAATGACTCTAGTGGCCGATTTTTGCCAAGAATAATATCTTTATATAGTGTTACAATTAGGGCAAACCCTAATTGTCATGACTTTCCATTTCCTTGGATCCATGGGTACAAATACACCATGGAGCATCCATGGAGCATCATATGGGTTTTGGCCCAACTAGATAATCCATGGAGCATTAGTCCACTATACAAGTATGGATGATTTACACAATCAACCATTATATTTAATTAGTCTTCTTTTGATCACTTAATTAATCCTAGATTAATTCTTGATCAATACTAATTAAATAATCTCATTATTCTTATTATTAATATACTAGAACTTATAATATATTAATAACCATAAGTGTCTTATTTCTCTCATTATAGTCTATCCAAGTGCATGATGGTATGCAACCCAAATGGACCATGCCGGGTCGGGTCAAGTCTTACCAATTATAGTTATTGACTTAGACATTAATCCAACAAAAACATGCAAAGTGAAACACGAGAATAATAAATCAAATATGGTATCAAACCCTATGAATATAAATAGACCACTTTTATTTATCACCATACTGATCACTCATTATTCATTGTTTTGGTTTTATCAACTTTATACTTGAATTAAAAACACTAGTTGTCCCATGCTCCAAGCATGTACACTATGTTTTTCTAAACAATAGCTTTGCCATACACCAAGTATTCACTCTATGTTTGTCTATGATCCTTACTTTGTGAAATAAACCAATTGACCAAACTTTCAATGATTCTAATTTCACACTCCCAAATCGAAATCTTGTTAGGCTTTAAACTTAAATGCACTACCCTCTTGCAATGAATGTGAACAAAGTCACAAAGACCTGTCAACAACCATTACAGGGTATTGTAATGAAGACCTACTCCATGGACACAAAGCCTTATGTTCAAAGTATGCATTTCTTTGAACATGCTTCTTGCACTAAGTTTTTTCTAATCTTACACAGATTGCTTCTATCTATGTAGACAACTCTATATTCCCATTTTGACTACCACTTCTGAAAAAGAGTTGCCTCTTTTCAAACTATGTCAATATGGCCCTTCGAAAATTCACACTATACTTCCAACTGTCCTTGAGTAACCAATATTTAGTAAACCTTAGATTGTCCTCGACAATTGCTTAATCACTTTAGTCATATCCAATTCTAGACATTTTTCCCCTTAATGCCCCAAGGCATTTGGAGAAATTCTGAAAGGATAAATATTATAGCACATGTAATCGATCTTGTACCCAAATTAAATGGGACACGATTCATGATGTTTCACATAAAGACATGGTTCTAGACCAGTCTTTTGCCATAATAATTTTTTGTTTGCCATATTCTCAAAATTTGACTATGAAAAGGGATGCTGTAATCATAATCGAATTTTGAGAACGCGATATATAGAATTTTCTTAAGTTGAACCAATCTAACATGAAATTCATATATATATATATATATATATATATATATATATATATATATATATATATTGTCACACCCTAAAACCATGAATGGCAGAAACATTCTGGGGCCGAGGACGTCATGTATAGTATCACAACAATGAATAGTAGTAAACAAGCAACAACATCATCCATTGCATTAATAATATAATTTCATACATGTGTGTTATGTCAAAGTTATAAACACCAAAAATATACATATCAAAATAAAAGATGAGTCTTGAACGAACTCCATCTTCTCAAAAGCCTGGCACTTGTACCTGTCTAGTGGTGACCTGAGAATACAAGTTATTTTGGAAGAGAGTATCAGCTTAATGCTGGTGAGCTCATAAGTATATTAATGTCTGAGTTTGTATGAAAATGTTTGTAAAATGTTCCGTAAGATGTTTTGTACAATGTTTTGTAAAATGTTCGAACTCTCCTAGAAAACCCTATGTTTTATACTAACTGTAGCCTTCTACCAAGGCATCTAGTGTCTGTGCGTGTGTCTCTTGTTAGAGTGTGTGTTTTCCCAATTCTGACTATCATTAACCAAAAATATAGTTTTTACATTACCATGCATCGTGTGAATATTCACAAAGTGAATGTAATGGGAAAATATTATTGTACCATAGTATTTGTAATAGGTGACTACCGTGGTACTAACTACCTTAAAACAAAAGGTGTTCTAAGTAACATGTGATCGACCTGTATCCTGCTACCGACTCTAGTAAAATGACGATGTAAGATGCCGTAAGAAATGACATTTGACACCCGTAGACTTGCAAGTCCCACTGTAGCGAGCAACAAGGTGTAGGATAGTCAATCCAGTATAGATTTATACGCAAACTCATATGCTCTCCAATTAAGGAGATTCGGGATACAAGAGCGGTCACGGAAGGTAGTGCCATGACCTGCTCAATGGTTCACATAGTTGCATGAATGTATATGTAATAAGTGTGCTAACTAAAAGTGAAATCTTTCTCTATCTAGCCTGTATGTACTGAAATGTTCTGCGTGTGCTAGCTGTAATGTATGTTCTCTCTATCTAGCATGTATAGTAATGTACTGTTTGTACTAGCTGTAATGTATGTTATCTCTTTATCTAGCATGTATAGTAATGTACTGTGAGTACTACTCGAACCGACTCATGAATGAACTGACTCATTGTATGTTTCATTGTTCTAGTAATAGTATTAGTATCCTCCTGTGCTACCCCTATTGCAACTTACTAGTGATGTAACTGATACGCATGAACATGGAAGTATACCCTTGCTACCCAAGGGTACTGAATGAACTTGAAGAACCTTTATGAATATATATATATATATATGTACACATGATATATAACTAATATTTAAACGACCTTCGGACGGGTACCCGATATCCCAGTAGACCACATCTCAACGGCGAAAAGGAAATAGGGCGGGCAGGCCTTCCTAAGCCTTTTAAACATTTCTTATATAACTATACATACATAGACATGCAATTGATAATAAGTATAAAAGAGTTTAAGTACAAGTATTTGATAAGTAAAAGAGTTTGTAAAACA
This sequence comes from Lactuca serriola, assembly GCF_051521515.1. Taxonomy (NCBI): domain Eukaryota; kingdom Viridiplantae; phylum Streptophyta; class Magnoliopsida; order Asterales; family Asteraceae; genus Lactuca; species Lactuca serriola. Next base: position 336,765,106 of record NC_136415.1, on the reverse strand, counting down.
ATTTGAAGCAATACAGTTTGATAAACAGTTTGAACAGTAAGAAAAACCTCTGGTTTTGTAGTTATTAATCACATGTGATTGATGTAATAACTATAAGTATTTAACTTGTATCCCCCCATAAAAGCATTTAAAAACATTTAAATCACTGATTAAGGGGTATGAACTCACATGTAGTGAGTCGTACAGATAAACTGAAGATGTAGGATTGCTAGGTGTCAATTGAAGTCCTGAACACACTCTATGATCCTAGTTAACATATACTCACACATATATGTACCCAATTAGTTTTAAACTACTAATTGATAATGATAAGACCTCCTAAAACATGCTAAACACCTTACATAGGTGTTATTAGCCTTAAGGATGGCATCTAAGTTGTTGTAGGTCAAGGCTAGAGTGTTTGGGGTCCAAGGGTAAACTCCTTTGGAGTTTATGGTTTTCATGACCATTACCCAAGGAGTTTACGGCAGTAAACTCAAGGGTTTACGGTCGTAAACTCTACACTTTATGACCATATGTTGTTTTGAGGTTTTACAAGTCCTTTGAAGCATTTCCACTTGGTGGTTAGGCCTTTGGAAGGGATTAGGGCAACAAAACACTCCTTTGAGGAGTTTACGGCCCCATGGTAATTTCCCTTTGGGTTTACTATCGTAAACCCATATGGAAAATGGTATTTCCATGTTTTCAAGTCCTTAACTCATCAAGGTAATTGTCTAGGTTAGTTTTTAGGCCCAAGGAAGGAATATGGCCCATATAAACTCACTTTAGGGTGTTTACAGTTTTGGGAGATCCCCAAACTGTAAACACATATAATGGTGGACTTTGGTGTTTTTCAAGGCTTAAACACATCAAGGGAAGGCTTAGACATCAAACTAAGGCTAGATAAAGGACTTAGGCACATTTTGGTGCCTTACTTGGTGTTTACGGCCCAAGAACATTCTTGGACCGTGAACACCTTAATCCTTGTGTTCTTGGTACATTTTCTTGATGCTACCATGTAATACAAGCTTAATAAGACTCAAGGATGGAAGTACTTACTATAAGGAAGCTTGAAATGAGCTAAAAGTCCAAGAACAATTAGTGTGTGTTCTTGGTGTTCTTGTTGTTTTTGGAAATCTAATCAACACACAAAAATGAATGGATGAAAAGATGTACAATCACAAGATTAAGTGTTATACCAACTTGAAATGGCTAGAACACTTACAAGTTTGAAGTTCTTGAATTAAATCTTGGATGATACTTGAGAGGGTTTTAGAGTTTACTCTTTAGGGTGAAAATGAGAAGTGATGCACTTTGGGGAGTAAACTCATGCTTAAGCATGAGTTTACGTTTTTGGGGGTAGTTTACGGCCCAAACATTAAAGTTTGGCCGTGAACTTCTAAGCTACGTGGTATTCACGGTTTAGAAATTTCAAGACCCGAGATGGCACATTCTTTCACCCGTTAATTTAAAGAATAATTATTATAATAGTCAAACGAACTTTAAATTTGTTAAAAAAACAAATAGAACTAAATTTGACTTATAATATGAAGTGATTGACTTTTAGGGTTTCACCGAATGAAAATTTCGAGTTGTCACATATATTCTTGACTAAAGGTGATTAAAACCTCAATATAAGCTCTTTAGAATGATTATAAACTCAATCTAAGCTTTTTAGAATTGAAACGAAGTAAATTTCCTCTCCCTTAATTATAGCAAAACAACTTTTTCAACCCCTGCAACTTCACGAATTGAAACTTTTGTTTTCTATAACTAACATTGCTAACTTGCAATACTTATCATAATTATCATGCTCCCACTGACATGATGATTATTAGCATAACACTTATGCTCCCACTAGCTTTGACATGTACTCAGAAATCAGCTATTGACTTTCTTACCAAAGTTCAGATTTCTGATACTAGACTGCTTCGATAAGACTTTATCAAAATCATACACCTTATCTTAGATAACTCACAGGTGTGTCTAAACAATTTTAGAACTATGAAAAGGGATTCCGTAATCATAGTCTCAATTGTTTAGACCTTTGCTATCTGCTTCATATCTACTTGGTGGAAGTGTTTCCTCACCATTATTTTCATGAATCGGAGAGAAACCTTATGACCCTTAGATTTTATGGTATATGTGTTCCTTTCCATGTGAATTTTTGTCAAAAGCATAATCACAAGACAAGATTAGTGACAATTCCAAATTCATATGGACTGAGCTTGTGCAATCCTAAATTTTTTTTGCCACCTGGCAGCTCAAGGGCCTGCCATTGCTTCCAAGTTGTTTTGCAACCAATTGAGAACTCTAAGAACTCCTATGCAAAGCCAACTTTAACTGGAATGGGCACATAAATAGAAATATGTCAACATGATAGGTTATAAACCTCACATCGTCTGCTAGTGTTAAACTACAGGTTTTTTTATTCTTGATTAAATCTTTAAATACTTTTCAGGATCTTTAAGACTCCCACTGTCCTCTTGACATATAAGACTATCTTGTCAAATATTCAAGAGATAGTTTAGATTCTTTATCAAGACAAACACTTCACACAATTGGTCTTAGTTGGTCTTTGTTTTATCCAAAACATCACAACTTACCAATTTCAAATGTAAAAGAGTAGAATACTTTTACTATTACATTTGACAAGTGTTTTAAACCTTTCTTTAAGATATGTCACTCAAGTTATAATCTTGGAGTATGACTCTAGGAATTGTTTTGGAACGATGTATCAATCATCTTATTGATTTAACCACTTCAACAATTCATAACTCCTCTTCTTAGCTATCAGAATGCACTTAGAGGATGAATTGTGATAAGGTCTCTTAATCATTAAGTTGATCATATATACATGATACTAAAGTACTCTCCCATCTTTTCAGATTTGAGAAACTTTTATCCTTCTTCCTAATTTGATTCTTCTTATTTGCTCTGCCATACACTAAAATGTTTTCCAATGCTTCAGAATTATACTTAAGCCTGTAAGTATAACCATGTTTACTAGACTTTAGTAAATCATGACGAATAATCTTATCGATCTTTTGTGGTGGACTTGATCAGTGCACAAGAATGTGTACTCGATCCCTTAGTCCTTCACTTGACTCACATATACATGTGAACAAGGAACTATTCTTAATTTTCCGAAGCTGAAAGTTCTCATTCATCATACTGTACAACTTGTATGATTCCAAGTTTCTATCCAACTGAAAACTTGGCTGATGAGAATCTTTCCTTATTTGGTAAATTTAGACACTACCATGAATGAAAGAATCAAATTCATATTTCCACTCTTGCTATTAATGGAATCATATAAGTAACAATTTTTTGCAAATGCCATTGTAAGGATTTTTTTAAAATAAATAAAAACAAAAAAAATTTCTTTTATTTTAAAACTTTGCGGAAAAACTAATCCTTACAGTGCAAAAGTATATGAAAACTTTGTTGTTATCTATTCCTAAGCAATATATCATAACTCCTAAGAAGTAGCTCAAGAATCCGATCTTCAAACTATGCGATAGAAATCCATCTACGTGATCAGATTCAACATACTCTATCTTTAAGTTTCTTCACTTTTCTTTGATTCTTAAAACATCAACATGTGACCCAATCACATCATGTAACAAGAATCTCAGAATAGAAACTTAACAGAGTTAGATAATGGACTTTACCTGAAGTAGAGTCAAACTTATTGACTTTAACATCGTTAGGTAAATTTGGCAGCTTCACAAACAGTGCCCCTTCCTTTGGCAACTTTAGCAAATGGACCCTTTGGTAATGGTACGTGGGACTATCACAGACTTAGCTTTTCTCTTTACCATTTGGTCAACCAAGTTGACTATGGCCGATCCCTTTCCATTGGGAAGAGAATGCTTTTTCTGGATTTCCAGTGTCATCATTGTCAATGTCCATAAAGTTTTGGGAAGTCGATCTTCTAATAAAATTTGCTTTACTATCCTTCCAAATCATTGCTGATTCAGCAGTACCAAGCAAATAGATAAGATCATTAAGGGTCTTGTCATAGTCTGTTTCATAGGAGTCCCAAAGGAACTCACTATGTGACTTAGAAAGTGATTGAACCACCAACTTTCTCAAGACTTTGACACCCAACTCTCCCGACTTGTCAATATGTGACTTCATCTCCAAGATGTGATCACACCTAGACCTTGCCTTGCCAATAGGGCTTGAGTGACCCTGAACTTGTGGGTTAGGGAGAATAATTGGAGGAGGTGGAGGAAGTGAAGTTCCAAGAGATTTGGGAAGATCATAGAGGCCTGAACTAGACATCTTTTGGGAGATATTCAAGTTTAGTTGATTTAAAGTCCTTAATATAACACCCAATATGAAATATTAAGGCTAGGACCCAACAACCTATTTATAACTGGAAGAGGGATGCCTTAATCCAAGTTATAAAATAGTTGAAGGTAGGTAAATGACGATTTACCAATTTCCAACATGAAAAACGAAATATAATTAAGTTTTAATTGGATTTGAAACTCTTAGATCTTTTGAGATACATTTAACTTTCAATGGCATGTTTGAATCTCGAGTGTGCCCTCTCAAGTTTGTGAATGGGATGTCGAGGAACACAAACAAGGTGTGAATAAGCATGCAAATTAACTTGGTACCCTTAATTTTATCACCTAATCGATGTGCCGGTTAACCACACACGCTCCACCGATCTATGATAAAACTCAAGTCACCCTTTGCCACACATTGTCAGTCCCATGTTAGTGTGCCGGTTAACCACACACACTCCACTAACGACTTAACAAAGGTACAAAGTGTAATTTCATGGGTTAGCACCATTTCACATTTTCCTAAGTAACTAAGATTGAGAATTTATAAGTGTTTAGTTACTTAGTATTTGTCATTATACTTTTAATGAAGTGAGAATTATAGTCCTTGTCCTACCCGTTCGGCTAACGACCCTCCACCAATCAAGGAAGCGGTGGGTGAGAGTGGACACCCATTAAGTTGTCATTTTATAGGCAACAACCTTATACCCCCCTTATAGACCGGCTTTGTGAATGAGGCCTACTAATGGTAAGACGACTTGCTCTTATACATACATATATATATATATATATATATATATATATATATATATATTATTATTATTATTATTATTATTATTAACTTATAATATTATAAAGTATAAGGGTTGAATTTTATCTTTTAAAATTCTAAGGCCGTAACTTGGAATTAAAGTATTCATTAGAGATAACTTTTCAAATTCCAAAACTTGAGGGCAAGTTTTGAAACTATTCAAAATCTTGGATTTTCATAACTTATGAGTTTTAAGTAAAGCTTTAAAACTCTTAATGAAGAGACTCTTGGACATCCATAACTTGAGGACAAGTTATGGAGCCATAAAAACTATTTATAAGAAAAGACTCTTTTTTTTTGTAACCTAAGGCATACTTATGAGTTTTTAAGATTCATAAATGTGACTTTTCATATAACTTGAGGACAAGTTACAAAAAAAAAACACATTTTATGAACAACTTTTAGATTAATTAGGATTGAAACAACTAAAACACAATTTTTTTCCATTAATCTAAACTAACTCATAAATCAAGGAAACATAGAACTTTTGGTAATCCATAACTTATGGAGTTAAATGCTTGTTTCTGTTGGAATAGTGTCTAAGGCTGCAACTATATTAGGCAAGTATCTGACCCGGTTGTGCATAGTCCTTTTGGGTTTCCTTCACCATAGCAACTTGATAGGATGATTTATTAAGAGAGAATAAATATTATTAATATATTATGAGAATAATATAAAGAATCATAATATTGTTATTTGATTAATATAAGTCATAGAATTAATTAGAATTAATTTGGTGACTTAAAGAGATTAATTAAATAAGAGGGTATAAACTGTCAATTGTTTGATAGTTAAACTTTAGACTGTAAATCCATATTGGATAGGGGTGGACGGATTCTAGAAGCTAGAGATAGCTTCAAATTGTCCAAAGGCTATCTAATGAATGGATTTGGATTGCTTTAAGAGAAGATTATCCAACTAGATTTAAGTTGTAACCCTTAAGGAGTCTACAAGTATAAATAGACCCTATGGCAAAGGGAAATCGGCACTTCATCTAAAGTAGAGAACCCGTGGCCGAATTCCCTCCCCTCTCCTCTCTCTCAAATCATCCTCCATGCTATTTGGTGTTTGTAAGCCATTAGAGGAGTGACAATTGTGACTCTAGAGCTTCAGGACAACAAGATCAAACAAGAGATTCAAAGGTATGATTCTAGATCTGATTTAGTATTGTTATTACACCTAATTAGTCATTCGAAGTCTTGGATTCAAAGCATGTTTAATTAGAAAGCGTAGATCCAAGCATTAGGGTTTTGCATGCGCACATAGGAAAGTTCTTATGGCTAAAACCCATCAATGGTATCAGAGCCTAGCTTGGTTTCTATTATATTGTTGCTTGTTTGTTTGAAACTTAACCGCAAAATTCGATTTTTGTGTTTCTGAGTCATGGACTCGGCGAGTTCCATAGTGGACTCGGCGAGTTGGCCTGACTCGGCGAGTCCCTTGGTGCACTCGGCGAGTCCAAGCGTCAGGAATGGCCAGATTCGGGATTTCTTCATGATTATCTTATGGAAACTTACCTTAATCATATTAGATCAACCCTAATCCGATTTTTTGATATATATGACTATTATCTTGATCTAATTAAAGATATTTATCAACTAATAAAATATTTAATTTCCTTATATGATAATTAATTAATTATTTTTATTAATTTGGTAATTATCTTGCATGAAATCTTGAATAAATCAAATATAGATAATTAGGGAATTAATTGTTAATTAAAATTATTTGTTATTTGATCCTCCATGTTTTAAATGTTTAAAACTTGTCCTCAAGTTTTGAAATTTATATTTTGTGATTAAAAGTTTTAATTTAGACAATTTAAATTTCAAACCCTAGATTTTAAAAGGTTTAAAATACAACCCTATACTTATATAATATTACAAGAATAATATATATATGTATGACTAAATATGCTAGTCTTACCGTTAGTAGGCCTCATTCACGAAGCCGATCTATAAGGTGGGTATAAGGTTGTGGCCTATAAAATGGCGCTTAATGGGTGTACACTCACACCCACCGCTTGCTTGATCGGTGGAGGGTCGTTAGCCGAACGGGTAGGATAGGGCAACCTCATCCTCTCATTAAAAGTATAATAAGAAATATAAAGTAACTACACACATTTTTTTTTAAATTTCCCAATCTTAGTTACTTTAGGAAAAGTGAATTGATGCAATCCCATAAAATTACACTTTGCAACCTTGCTAAGAAGTTAGTGGAGCGCGTACGGTTTACCGACACACTAATTGGTTCTAAGCAAAGGTGGCAAAGGGTGATTCATTGTTTATCATAGTTCGATGGAGCGTGTGTGGTTTACCGGCACATCGAATAGGTGATCGTTACAATGAAGGCACCATGTGAATTTGCATGGTATTTCACACCCGCTTTGTGATCCTCGGTATCCCAGTCACAAACAAGAGGGGCATATCAAGATTTAAACATGCCATTGAACAGTTTCAATGAATCTCATCCGAACCTAGGAATTCTCAATACATTTAGGACTAATAGTTAGGTTTTTGTGGTGGAGAATTAGTGAATCGTCATTCACTTACCTTCATATTATTTGCATGTTGGATTACGGCATCCCTTTTCTAATATGTAAATATTGTTGTTGGATCCTAGCCCTAATTTTTCTTATTGGGTGATAATTAGGGATTCATAATCTAATCTATCTTTGTCCTTTCTAATTGTAGATGTCGAACACAAACAACGCTGCTGCTAGTTCTTTCACATTGATGAGCCTTTGCCAAAAGGTCACCTTCGATGGAACGAACTTTAGCAAATGGATAAGATACATTCGCACCATTGCTCGCTATAAGGATAAGGAGTATGTCCTCGATGAGAAGCTCGAGAAAATCAACCCTGAAATCGCTACTCCGGCTGAAGTAACCGCTTTTGAAACTCATGAGCGCGATGCAACGAAGGTACATTGCATCATGATAGCCACCATGAACTCCGAATTCCAAAAGTCCTATGAGGACATGTACCCGTACGAAATGCATCAAGACTTATTGGAGAGATACCACCAAAACGCGAGACAAGAGCGTTAAGAGATTTTCACTAACATGATTTCCGCTAAGATGGGTCATGGAGAATCTCTTACCGTGCACCTGCAAAAGATGCAAAGGTATGTCGACCGCCTTCGCAAGTTAAATGTTGACTTTGGGGAAGACTTGGCGATCGACATGGTGCTTCATTCTTTGCCTCCGATGTAAAATCAATTTAGGATGACCTACCACATGAACAAAGAGGAGGTCACCCTAAGCAAACTCCAATGTCTCTTGAGGGTCGCTTAGAGCAACTTCAAAGACAAGTCTATTGCACCAACTCCCAATCCACCCGCTGCTCCTGTCTTGGCTATTGGTCAAGGAAAGGGAAAGAAGAGGAAGGCTTCGTTAAAGAACTATCGCAAGGTTAAAGCCCGAGATGGTGCCTCTTCTAGTGGGACCAAAGTTGATCCTGCTAAGCCCTGACCTAACCCTAAGGAGGCAGAGTGTCACCACTGCCATAAGATAGGGCATTGGAAGAGAAGCTGCCCAGAGTACCTGCAAGCCATCAAGGAAGGAAAGATCAAGCCGTCTTTCACAGGTATATACACAATTAAATCTAAAGATTCTAATCATTCTATTTCTTGGGTTCTTGACACCGGTTGTAGTTATCACATTTGTTCTAATGTGCAGGGACTAAGAAGAAGTAGGGATGTGGAGCAAGGAAGGATCAATCTAATCATGGGGAACAGAAGATCGTAGCCTGTGACCAAGATTGGAGTGTATTCTTTAGTGCTTAGGAATAATTTATGTTTAGATTTAAACAATTGTTGCTATTCGCCAGAAATGGCTAGAAACATCATTTCATTTCATGGTTTGTTTAGAAAAGGTTTTAGATTTTCTTTTAATAATGAGAATGGTTCTATTTTGGCTTATCTAAATGGTGTCTTTTATTTTGAAGTTATACCATGTAATGGAATTTATGAAACTGTTATGATTGTTGATAACTTAGGAAATGATGTTTTAAACATAGATTCTTCCAATAGTATGGATAGAGCATCCTTGTGGCATTGTCGTCTTGGACATGTCAACAAGAAACGCATAACCCAACTCCAAAAGGATGGAGTGTTGGAGTCATTCGACCTTAGGGAAGATGACACGTGCGAGTCTTGTTTGCTTGGAAAGATGACTAAATCACCCTTCACGAGTACGTGCGAGAGGGGTGAGGGTCTATTGGACCTAATACATACCGATGTATGTGGACCGTTTAGATCAACCACGAAGGATGGGAACCGCTTCTACGTGACTTTTACCGATGATTATAGTAGATATGGGTATATCTATTTAATCAAGCAAAAGTTAGAAACCTTTGAAAAGTTCAAAGAGTTCAAGAATGAAGTGGAGAATCAATTGGGCAGGAAAATCAAGATCCTTCGATCCGATCGAGGAGGAGAGTACCTAAGTCTTGAATTCCACGATTATCTCAAGGAGTGTGGAATAGTTTCATAATTGACACCACCTAGGACACCACAATTGAATGGTGTGGCAGAAAGGCGAAATCGAACCTTGTTGGACATGGTTCGCTCTATGATGAGTCGTGCTTCACTATTAATCTCTTTTTGGGGGTATGCCTTGGAGACTGACGCCCATATCCTTAACCGAGTCCCTACTAAGAAGGTTGCCAAAACACTTCACGAAATGTGGAAAGGGAAAGCTCCCTCGTTGGCACATATCAAGGTTTGGGGTTGCGAGGCTTTCGTAAGACGAGATACTCACGACAAGCTCGAACCTCGAAGTGAGCGATGTATTTTCATCGGCTACCCGCAGACATCCTTTGGATATCTCTTCTATAGACCGAAGGACAATGTTGTCTTTGTTGCGAGGAGAGGAGTTTTCCAAGAGCGAGAACTCATAGGCCAAGGAGACAGTGGGAGGCAAATCGAGCTTGAAAAGATTCAAGAGTCGATGGATGAAGGAACCTATACCGCTGGCGCTCAACCGAGGATGAAACTCCGGTTGAACCGATTGACGAGTCCTTACCTCTTAGACGTTCTGATAGAGTTAGAGTTCAACCCCAGTTTTATGGTTTTCATATTACTACCGAAGGGGACACGTATATTAGTTACGGTACACTAATAAACCTTGATGAACCTAACAGCTATAAGGAAGCCATGGCAGGCCTGGAGTCTGCAAAATGGAAAGAGGCAATGGATAGCGAGATCCAATCCATGTATGATAACCAAGTTTGGAATTTGGTTGATAATGTGCCCGGAAGTAAGACCGTTGGGTGCAAATAGATCTTCAAGAAGAAGAACGACGTGGATAGAAACGTACACACATATAAAGCGCGATTAGTTGCGAAGGGCTTTACTCAAACTCCCAGAGTTGACTATGATGAGACGTTCTCACCAGTTGCGAAGATAAAATCTATTAGAGTGATGCTAGCGATAGCCGCATTTCATGATTATGAGATTTGGCAAATGGATGTCAAGACCGCTTTCCTTAATGGGAAGTTGGTTGAGGATGTTTACATGGGTCAGCCAGAGGGGTTTGTGGATCCGAAGTATCCAAAATAGAGTGTGTAAGCTTGAGAAGTCTATTTATGGACTTAAGCAAGCGTCTCGCAGATGGAATCTTTGTTTCGATGAGAAAGTCAAAGAGTTTGGATTTGTACGAAGCGAAGATGAATCATGTATATATGTCAAAGCCAGTGGGAGTATAGTTAGCTTCCTCGTTCTATATGTTGATGACATATTACTCACAGGAAACGACATCCCGACTCTGCAGGAAGTTAAGTCCTGGCTCGGGAAGTGCTTCGCTATGAAGGACCTCGGAGAGGCATCTTATATTTTGGGAATAAGGATAGTAAGAGAAAGAAGTAAGAGACTAATAGGACTTAGTCAGAACACTTACTTAGAAAAGGTACTAAAACGTTTTAGTATGGAAAACTCAAAGAAGGGAGAATTACCGATACAAAGTAATGCCAAGTTGAGTAAGACTCAAAGTCCGAGTACCGAAGCTAAAATAGCAGAAATGAGCCGAGTACCATACGCTTCCGCAATTGGCTCAATCATGTACGCTATGACTTGTACTCGCCCTGATGTAGCCTTCGCTTTGAGCATGGTTAGCAGATATCAAGGGAATCCTGGCAGAGCCCATTGGATTGCGGTGAAGAATATCCTTAAGTACCATCGGAGGACGAAGGAATGGTTCTTAGTCCTCGGAGGGAGTGATGACTTGAAGGTGCGAGGGTATAGTGACGCCAGCTTTCAGACCGATAGGGACAACTACCGTTCACAGTCGGGCTGGGTCTTTACCCTGAATGGAGGAGCAGTGACATGGAAAAGTTCCAAGCAAGAAACCGTAGCTGATTCAACGTGCGAATCAGAGTACATTCCAGCGAGCGAAGCGTCGAAGGAGGCAATATGGCTGAAGAACTTCATCAGTGATCTTGGAGTCGTACCTGCCATAAAGGAGCCCATGGAGATTTTCTGTGATAATGAAGGAGCGGTTGCCTTGACCAAGGAACCGAGGGATCATGGTAGATCACGACATATCGACAGAAAATATCATTTTATCAGACATCGTGTAGAAGAAGGACAACTCGTAGTGAAGAGGATATCATCAGAAGATAACCCAACAGATCCGCTTACGAAGGGACTGAGTAGGGTTAAGCACTTGCAGCATGCTAGGAGTATTGGGCTGAAGGATGATATTAGCATAGATTAGATAGATAGTATTAGAAACGTGTAATAGATAAATGTAATTAACATTTGATGATTAAATAAAGGAGTTTTATTTATGAGTAATGTTACTATCTTATGTTAATTGTTTAACTATTGTTTCATTTTGCATGTTTTGACTTCCAGAATAATTGAATTTATTAAGAATAATCGAATTATTCAAATTGTCCACAATCGTTCATATGTTGGACGTAGATATGAATGAAGATTGTCATGAATTGGTATGTAGATTGTCTAAATGGTGTTAGACATAGCAAAGGGTTGTTGCAACGTTCATGAGTGCTTATGAACTGGTTTTGAGCATTGGAACAAACCCGCGCTTGCTGGAATCACCTTATGGAATATGATATAAAAGGGTGATCGCAAGACGATAATATCATATAGTCTTAAAACCTAGATATATGGTTTGTTATTTATTAATTGATTGTACATTGATAATGCGAAAACGCATCAGTAACTCGGTGTTATAAAACACATTGTTGTGTAGAGTTGGTTAATGAATAAGTAATGCATATAAGTCGAAGTTTATCTGTAACTTTTATCCTAAGAAGGTAAAAGCGATATCTCGGTCGCTCGATGATTTGATTTGACTTATGTGTCGGGCCCGGTCAGAACTGAATTGATGTGTTCGATTAAGTTCTATGTCGAATAAATCAGAGATCGAGAAACCTAAATGCTTAACTAATCATTCCATTGAATTGTCAGCATGATATCTAACAGAGGACTATACGATCCCTTATCTAAAGGACATGATTGATTAGATCAGAGTTTGACAACGTCTTTGAGAGCTACGATTGCAAATCGAATTGTACTTGTGCATATAGTTACTAGACATATCCAAGTGGGAGACTGTTGGAATAGTGTCTAAGGCTGCAACTATATTAGGCAAGTATTTGACCCGGTTGTGCATGGTCCTTTTGGGTTTCCTTCACCATAGCAACTTGATAGGATGATTTATTAAGAGAGAATAAATATTATTAATATATTATGAGAATAATATAAAGAATAATAATATTGTTATTTGATTAATATAAGTCATAGAATTAATTAGAATTAATTTGGTGACTTAAAGAGATTAATTAAATAAGAGGGTATAAACTGTCAATTGTTTGATAGTTAAACTTTAGACTGTAAATCCATATTGGATAGGGGTGGACGGATTCTAGAAGCTAGAGATAGCTTCAAATTGTCCAAAGGCTATCTAAGGAATGGATTTGGATTGCTTTAAGAGAAGATTATCCAACTAGGGTTTAAGTTGTAACCCTTAAGGAGTCTATAAGTATAAATAGACCCTATGGCAAAGGGAAATCGGCACTTGATCAAAAGTAAGAAAACCCTGGCCGATTTCCTCCTCCCCTCTCTTTCCCAAATCATCCTCCTTGCTATTTGGTGTTTGTAAGCCATTAGAGGAGTGACAATTGTGACTCTAGAGCTCCAAGACAACAAGATCAAACAAGAGATTCAAAGGTATGATTCTAGATCTGATTTAGTATTGTTATTACACCTAATTAGTCATTAGAAGTCTTGGATTTAAAGCATGTTTAATTAGAAAGCCTAGATCCAAGCATTAGGGTTTTGCATGCGCACATAGGAAAGTTCTTATGGCTAAAACCCATCAGTTTCATGATGAAACTTTTCATGTTCCATAACTTAAGAATAAGTAATGGAATTATTTAAAACATTAACACCAAATTTTGTAACTCCATAAAAACTTTGAATCAATTTTTTTTAAAACCCTTTCATATCCATAACTTATGGAGGTTTCAAAACACTTAAGATCACAACTTTAAAAAACTTTCGAGCTCCAAAATTTTATGAAAAAATTTGTAACTCCTTAAAACGTTTAGATCAAACTTTTAAAACTAATAAAATAATCCTATCATTTTATATTTTACTAAATTTGACCTAATTTAACTCATATAGCAAATGATTCAAATTTTAAAAATAATTAGTTTTTCACAAAAACAAGTAATTATCTTAAAATTTGACAAACGTCATGTGTTTTTTTTTTCCTTTTTTTTCAACTTTGAAAATAAAACATTTGCATCAATATAACAGAAAACAACCCAAGGCTCTGATACCACTGTTGGGTTTTAGTATACTATAACATCCTATGGTGCACATACAGCCCTAAATACCTTGGATCTATGTTTTCTCTATTATACATGAAAATATGAAGTTTCCAAGATATTACCCTATACTAGCTTACAAATATCATATACTTGGGTAATAAAATAGATAGAATACATACCTTTTTGATGTCACTTGTCTTCATGAAGCTTGAGTGCCTAGTGCCCCAAGTGTGACACCTCAAATGGTTCACACAACACCATGAACACTTGGAATAACCTTGAGAATAAGGATACTTTGGTTTTCTCCAGTGAAATCGGCCTTGCTCTTTCGTGTACACACCAATACCAATTTCACCAACCAAGGACTTCTTTATATAGTGTGGAGATTAGGGTTAAACCCTAATACCCATGACCTTTCATTTCATATGATCCATGGGTTAAACACTCCATAGACTATCCATGAAAGCTTAGCCCAACCTAAATGAACTTGGCCCATCACACATATATATCTAAGAGTCCATATTTAATTAGTCCCTTTTTGATCACTTAATTAATTATAAATATATTCTTGATCAATACTAATTAAATAATATAATTATATATTAATATATTAGAACTTATAATATATCAATATAAATCACTAGTATCCTTTTTCCTCATCTTGTCAATCCAAATGTCCCGATGCCATGCAACCCAAATGGACCATGCCGGGTCGAGTCAAGTCTTACCAATTATAGTTATGGACTTAGAAATTAATCCAACAGACACATACTAGACTTAGTAACTAGAAGCTAAGTTATAACCTACTAAAAACTTGGAAACAATTAGAAACAATGGATAATGTATTTAGATTTCACATTCATACGTGACTTCTATAGTTACTTTAACTGTAGTGACTACCCATATTCGGGTCATTCTTTGACTCAAACACCTTTTCATGGATCATATACACACATCATGCACTTGACCTAGTAGTATAAATTAGGTCCGAGTCTCGTAGGAACTTAAGTTAAAGTTGAAAACTAGGGCTAGTATACTTGATTCTTCAATTTCACTTGAATCTCAAAACCACTACATAGAATGCCAATAAACGGATAAAATAAATTACAAACATTATTTATAACTATAAAAGAGTTATAATACCATAAGATAATTTGAAGTCTCAAAGATTCTATTTATTTTGATATCCAAAGATTCACAAACTCTCCATAAACTCTCCGTAAAGATTTATAAACTTTAACCTTAAAAATTATATGAAAATAATTATGAAACTTATAATATTATCTTATAATAGTTAAAATTATGAAAATGCATTCATGGAAAATAAAATTTAAAGTATCAACATTTATTCCTAATTATCAAGTTAAATCAATAATTTTATAAAACAAATTATGGCTTAATGCATTATTTATAAAAAAATGGGAAATTTTATAAAAATTGAGGGGAATTTATATAAAATAAATGGAAGAGATGGGGGTCTCTCTCCTCATTGAAAATTCAGATCTCTCTCCCCATATCTCTCCTCTTCCCAACATGAAATTATTTTTCTCCACTCTCACACTCCATCTTCCCTCATTCTCTCTCATTTCTCTCTCACTCTCTCACACACATTTTCTCTCTTCCCCCCTCGAAGAACCACAGAATTTTCAAGCAAAAAAACCCAAGAACACTCCTTAAACTCTAAATCTTCATCATTTTGTGGTGTTCTTTAAGGTAAAATCGATTCTACTTCACTATTCCTTCAAGTTCTACTATTTCTTCTTCTCCATAAACACTTTTCTTTGAGATTATTCACATGCATGTTCATAACCATGATTTTTATGATTATGGTGATATTATTTCACCCAAAAACCAACATGCATGTGATGATCTTCAAGCTTAGACGCTTGATCATCAAAGTTTGTTGTTAAAAAACATTCAAATAGGTTCATAAAGGATTTATTCCCAAATAAATATCTAAAACTTCTTTTCTGATCAAATCCAATTTGTCCCAGAATTTCATCAATAAGATGAGATGTTCTATAAATTTTCAGAAAATAATTAATTTTTCTCGAATTATTATAATTATTTCAATAAAAAAAAGGCAATAATTCATATAAAATAATTTTTGAGGTATATAAATCCTAAGTAAATTTATGAATGATCCCTAAAGTGAATGATGACATTTCAGTGAGTTTCATTGATTTTTGTTATTGTTTGCTATGGTTTTGAATTTTCTTTTTGTTTAATTCAAATAAATCATAAAACTACTTTAAGTAATGTGAAAAGGCTATATCGATTTTTCACAGATCTTAACTAATGTGGGGTACACAGAAAAATATTTTCAGAATTTTTCATAATGAATTCCTATTTTTCCCTGATTTTTGTATTTATAATGGACTAATAATGGGAAAAGTATTTCTACTCATCCAAAATTCATGAAAATTTACCAGAAGACCTTATAACATATTAGAACTCTAAATAAAAGTTTGGATGATTTTTCTATTCAGTATGCTATTTTTTCTTCTATTTTCTAAGATTAAATACACTTAAATCCACAAAATCGGATTTCAGTATATAAAAATCACCATTGGTATTTTTCCCGGATTATGTACACTGTAAATGGAGTTTAAAAGAATTTTGGTAATTTAATTTAACTATTTGGTAATTATTCACCATTTAATCATTATTCAAGAGCATAAAACAAAGAAAAATAGCAAAACTAATTGAAAAATATGTTTTATATTTTTCACAGCTTTTATATGTATTATAACAGTGTTAAACAAAGTTTGGGCAATTTTGGAAACTTTATTCTATTTATTTCCATTGTTTTAGAATAAATGCATAAAAATCATAAAATCAGGTTAAATAGTTTAGAAATCCATTTCTATATTTTTACTAGCTTAATAATGTTTATTAACAGTAATAACAAAAAGCTTGGTCAATTTTGCAAACCTTTTTCTATTTATTTCAATTTTTATTAGAATAAATGTTAAAAAATCATAAAATTAGGTTAAACAGTTTAGAAATCAATTTTTATATTTTTCCCAGCTTAAGTATGTTGAGTGTGATAGGTTTAATACAAACAATCCTATGTGTGCATGCAACCCTAGTTGGATCTATGTTTTCACTATGAGACATACAACTTTATGAACACAAAATAAACCCTGGCATGCTTCTATAATTTTCGAAAATTACATAGAAGTGTAGTAGACATACCTTTGTTGTTATATAGCAATAACAACTAGTTTCCTTGATCTCTTGAACTCTCTTGAACTCTTGAAAGCAAGCACCACAATTGTAGTGCCTCTAATGGCTCACAAACACCTTGAAGCAAGAAGGCAACTAAGAGAGAGAAGGGAATGATGCTAATTTCGGCCCTAGGGTTCCCTTGGAATCAAGTGGCCTTAAATTGAAGCATAGGGCATGTATTTATACTATAGGGTGCTAGGGTTTTAGTCTAAACCCTAATGGACAGCTTAGCCACCAAGCAGCCCAAGGAACCTTATGGAATAAGGCCTTGGACGAAAATATGATGATCCTTCATCATAATTTCGTTCCCCCTTAGTCCATTAGGTTTCCTAGCCCAAAACTCAACTATCACACATTTGACAGTTTATACCCCTTTATTTAATTAATCTCTTTTAGTCACCAAATTAATTCCTAATTAATTTATGACTAATACTAATCAAATAAATATGATTTCTCCTTTAATATATTATTCTTATAATATATAAATAAATCATAATATCTCCTCTCTCTTATCAAATTACCTTGTCAAGTTGCTTTGGTGAAGGCAACCCAAAAGGACCATGCACACTCGGGTCAAGTATATACCAAATATGGTTACTGACTTAGACACTAATCCAACAGTCTCCCACTTGGATAAGTCTAGTAACTATATCTCACGTATAACTTCCGTACCCGATAGCAATCGTAGCTTTCAATAGCCGCTGTCAACTCTGACCAATAATCTGTCCTTCAGATAAGGGATCATATAATCCTCTGTTCTAGATATCATGCTAACAATACTTATTGTCTAGCACTCTATTTCTTGATCTCTGATCTGTTCGACATAGAACTCAGTTGAACACATCAACTTTATCCTGACCGGGCCCGACACATAAGTCAAACCAAATCATCAAGTGGCCGAGATATCGCTTTTATCCTCATAGAATAAAAGGAACAGAAAAACGTTGACTAATATGCCTTTATCATTTACTAGTTAAACCACACACAATAATACGTTTTATAACATCAAGTTACTGATGTGTTTTCGCATTATCAATGTATAATCAACTAGCAAACAATAACCATATCTCTAGGTTTAAAGATTATATGATATTATCATCTTGCGATCACTTGTGATAACATTCATGAAGTAATACCAGCAAGTGTGGGTCTATTTCAATGCTCAATACAAATTTCATAAGCACTCATAAACTTTGCAGCAAACCTTTGCTATGTCTAAAACTTTTCAGACAATCTACAAACAAATTTATGACAATCTTCCTTCATATCTACTTCCAACATATGAGCGATTGTGAACTGTTCGAATAATCTTATTATTCAGGAAGTCAAAACATGCAAAATCGACACAATAGATAAACAATCAACACAAGATAGAAACTTTCTTATAAATAACACACCTTTATTTAATCATCATTTGTTGAATATGACATTATCTATTACAAGTTTCCTACCTATCTAATCTAAACTAATATCGTCCTTCAGCCCTACGCTCCTAGCGTGCTGCAAATGCTTGACCCTACTCAGTCCCTTAGTAAGGGGATCTGTTGGGTTATCTTCTGACGATACCCTCTTCACAACGAGGAGTCCCTCTTCTACCCGATGTCTAATAAAGTGGTATTTCCTGTCGATATGTCGAGATCTGCCATGATTCCTTGGTTCCTTGGTTAAGGCAACCGCTCCTTCATTATCACAGAAAATTTCCACGGGCTCCTTTATGGATGGCACAACTCCAAGGTCTCCAATGAAGTTCTTCAACCATATAGCCTCCTTTGACGCTTCGCTCGCCGCAATATACTCTGATTCGCACGTTGAATCAGCTACGGTCTCTTGCTTGGAACTTTTCCAAGTTACTGCTCCTCCATTTAGGTTAAAGACCCAGCCCGACTGCGATCGGAAGTTATCCCGATCCGTCTGAAAACTAGCATCACTGTACCCTCGTACCCTTAAGTCATCACTCCCACCGAGAACTAGAAACCATTCCTTGGTCCTCCGAAGGTACTTAAGAATATTCTTAACCGCAATCCAATGTGCTCTACCAGGATTCCCTTGATATCTGCTGACCATGCTTAAAGCGAAGGCCACATCAGGGCGAGTACAAGTCATAGCGTACATGATAGAGCCTACTGCGGAAGCGTAAGGTACTCGGCTCATATCAGCTATCTCTGTCTCTGTACTCGGGCTCTGAGTCTTACTCAGCTTGGTATTGCTTTGGATTGGCAACTCCCCTTTCTTGGAATTTTCCATACTAAAACGCTTTAGCACTTTTTCCAAGTATGTATCCTGACTGAGTCCTATCAGTCTCTTTTCCCTGTTTCTTACTATTCTTATTCCCAGAATATAAGCGGCTTCTCCGAGGTCCTTCATAGCGAAACATTTCCCAAGCCAGGACTTGACTTCCTGCAAGGTTGGGACATCGTTTCCTATGAGTAGTATGTCGTCGACATACAATACGAGAAAGCTTACTATACTCCCACTGGCTTTGACATACACACAAGATTCATCTTCGCTTCGCAGAAAGCCAAACTCTTTAACCTTCTCATCAAAACAAAGATTCCATCTACGAGATGCTTGTTTCAATCCATAAATAGATTTCTCAAGCTTGCATACTCTATTGGGATGCTTCACATCGACAAAACCCTCTGGCTGATTCATGTAGACATCCTCAGCCAACTTTCCATTAAGGAAAGCGGTTTTCACGTCCATCTGCCATATTTCATAATCATGAAACGCAGCTATGGCAAGCATCACCCTAATAGACTTTATCTTCGCAACTGGTGAGAAGGTCTCATCATAGTCAACTCCGGGAGTTTGAGTAAAGCCCTTCGCAACCAATCGCGCTTTATAAGTATGCACTTTCCCATCCATGTCCGTCTTCTTCTTGAAGATCCACTTGCACCTGACTGTCTTACGACCCGGTACATTATCAACCAAATTCCAAACTTGGTTGTCGTACATGGACTGAATCTCGCTGTCCATAGCCTCTTTCCATTTTGCAGACTCCGGGCCTGCCATGGCTTCCTTATAGCTGCTAGGTTCATCCAAATTTACCAGTGTACTATCACTAATAAATGTATCCCCTTCAGTAGTAATATGAAAACCATAAAACTGGGGTGGAACACTAGCCCTAGTGGAACGTCGAAGAGGTAAGGACACGTCAACAGGTTCAACAGGAGTTTCCTCCTCAAGTTGAGTGCCAGTGTCAGAGGTTCCTTCATCGCTTTGATCTTGAATTTCTTCAAGTTCAATTTGCCTCCCACTGTCTTCTTGGCCTATCAATTCCTTTTCTCGGAAAACTCCTCTTCTAGCAACGAAGACAACATTGTCACTCGGTCTATAGAAAAGGTAGCCAAAAGACTTCTGCGGATAGCCGATGAAATAACACTTCTCACTGCGAGGTTCTAGTTTGTCGTGAGTCTCTCGTCTTACGAAAGCCTCACAACCCCAAACCTTGACATGCGCCAACGAGGGAGCCTTCCCTGTCCACATCTCGTGAGGAGTCTTGGAAACCTTCTTAGTGGGAACTAAGTTAAGTATATGGGCGGCAGTCTCTAAGGCATACCCCCAGAAAGCTATTGGTAACGAAGTCCGACTCATCATAGAACGAACCATGTCCAACAAGGTCCGATTACGTCTCTCAGCCACACCATTCAATTGTGGCGTTCTCGGAGGCGTCAATTGCGAAACGATTCCACATTCTTTTAGATAGTCGTGAAACTCAAGACTTAGGTACTCTCCTCCTCGGTCTGACCGAAGCATCTTGATTTTCCTGCCCAGCTGATTCTCCACTTCATTCTTAAACTCTTTGAAATTTTCAAAGGTTTCCGACTTTTGCTTGATCAAGTAGATATATCCATATCTGCTATAATCATCTGTAAAAGTCACGTAGAAGCGGCAAGTATCCCTTGTGGTGGATCTAAAGGGCCCACACACATCGGTGTGTATGAGATCCAATAAACCCTCACCCCTTTCACAAGTGCCAGTAAAGGGTGACTTGGTCATCTTCCCAAGTAAACAAGACTCACACGTGTCATCGTCCCTAAGGTCGAATGACTCCAACACTCCATCCTTTTGGAGTTGGGCTATGCGTTTCTTGTTGACATGGCCAAGGCGACAATGCCACAAGCATGCTTTGTCTAGACTAGTAGACGAATCAATATTCAAAACATTATTTCCAAAATTATCAACAATCATCACTGATTCATAAATCCCATTACAAGGTAATGCATTGAAATAAAAGACACCATTCAAATAAACATTAATAGAACCATTACTATTATCAAAAGAATATATGAAACCTTGTCTAAACAACCCATGAAAAGAAATAATGTTTCTTGCCATATCTGGCGAATAACAGCAATTCTCTAAATCTATTCCTAACCCATTACTTAACACTAAAGAATAAACACCGACTTTGGTCACAGGCGACGATCTTCTGTTTCCCATAATCAGGTTCATCTTCCCATGCTCCATCTCCCTACTTCTTTTTAGGCCCTGCAAATCAGAACAAATGTGGTAACCACATCCTGTATCAAGAACCCATGAAGTAGCAAATGATGAGTTATTAGATTTAATAGAATACATACCTGCAAATGTGGGCTTGATCTTCCCATCTCTTATGTCCTGCAGATATTGTGGGCAGCTTCGCTTCCAGTGGCCCTTTTGGTGGCAGTAGAAGCACTCTGCTTCTTTAGGGTCGGAAGAGGGTTTAATGGGGCCAGCTTTGGTCCCACTTGAGGACGAACCATCACGGGGTTTCCCCTTATGGTGGCTCTTACATGGAGCCTTCCTCTTTTTACCCTTTCCTTGACCTATCGCCATCACAGGAGCGGCCACAGCAGGCGACGGTGCAACGGATTTGTCTTTGAGGTTGCTTTCAGCAGTCCTCAAGAGTCCTTGGAGCTTGCTCAAGGAGACCTCCTCTTTGTTCATATGGTAGGTCATCCTAAACTGATTGTAGCAGGAGGGCAAGGAGTGGAGGATTATGTCAATAGCCAAATCCTCATCAAACTTAACATTAAGTTTGAGAAGACGATCAACATACCTCTGCATTTTCTGCATATGAGAGGTTAGGGATTCTCCACTCCCCATCTTAGCGGTGATCATGCTAGTAATGATCTCATAGCGCTCTTGCCTCGCGCTCTGGTGATACCTGTCCAGCAAATCCTGATGCATTTCATATGGATACATGTCCTCATAGGACTTTTGGAGTTCGAGGTTCATGGTGGCCAGCATGATGCAGTGAACTTTCGTGGCATCACGCTCGTGGGCCTCAAAGGCGGCCAGTTCCTCAGGAGTAGCAACATCTGGGATGATCTTCTCAAGCTTTTCATCGAGGAC
Organism: Lactuca serriola; assembly: GCF_051521515.1. Lineage (NCBI taxonomy): Eukaryota > Viridiplantae > Streptophyta > Magnoliopsida > Asterales > Asteraceae > Lactuca > Lactuca serriola. The sequence continues at coordinate 336,742,645 of NC_136415.1, read as the reverse complement.
ATATTCTTTGTCCTCGTAGTGTGTGATCATGCGAATGTACCTCATCCACTCGTTGAAGTTTGAACCATCAAATGTCACTTTCTGACACAAGTTCATCAACGAGAATGACCCAGAAGCGTTGTTGTTGTTGTTAGCAGACATCTGAAAAAGAAAGGGACAAAGCTTGATTAGAAATGAATCCCTAATTAAACACCCAAATGAGAAATTAGGGCTAGGATCCAACAACATTATTTACAACTTAGAAAGGGATGCCGTACTCTAAAAGTAAATAACTTGAAGGTAAGTGAATGACGATTCACTAATTCTCACCATGAAAAACGAAAAAGCAATTTAGGTTTTAAATGTATTGAAAACTCCTAGATCTTTGAGATTCATTGAACTTTTCAATGGCATGTTTAAATCTCGATATGCATTTCACATTTGCGACTGGGATGCCGAGGATCGCAAACAAATTTGTGAATAACCATGCGAATTAACGTGGTGCACTCAACGTCACTATCACCTAATCAATGTGCCGGTAAACCACACACGCTCCATTGATCTATGACAAACATCGAGTCACCCTTCGCTACCTATGTCATCCCCAAATTGATGTGCCGGTTAACCACACGCGCTCCATCAATGTTTGACAAGGGTACGAAGTGTAATTCCATGGATTAGCATCATTTTCACATTTTACCCTAAAGTAACTAAGAGTGGGAATTTGTAAAATAATGTAGTTACTTTAATATTTTCATTATACTTTTAATGAGGAATTAAGTGCCCTATCCTATCCGTTCGGCTAACGACCCTCCACCAGTCAAGCAAGCGGTAGATGTGAGTGTACATCCATTAAGCGCCATTTTATAGGCAGCAACCTTATACCCACCTTACAGACCGGCTTCGTGAATGAGGCCTACTAGCGATAAGACTAGCTTATTCTTATACATATATAATAATTAATCTTATAATATCATAATTGTATAAGGGTGTATTTTAAAGCATTTCAAAATACTAGTATCTTAATGTGTATTTAAAATTTTCGAATATTAAGGCTATTTAATTTAAAAATTTTAAACACCAAGAAAACTTTGATTTAATAATTATCAAAATTAAACAATTAATTTGAACTATTAAATCTTTAAGGTTTATCATAAAATTAAATTATTAATTTAATTAATCCTTTTATCCCCTAGATTTTTAAATATATGGAAAGGATAATACAAGATCTTCAATTATCTAGTTTAAACAATTAAATGGATAATCATAAAGATAGCAATATCCAAATCCCTAAAATCTTGGGATCTTATCTTGGGGGGCAAGGGATTTTCGAAATCCTTAGGGTTTCTTAACCCTAATTTTCGAAATATGGAGGCTAGGCAAAAGAGTTTTAAGAACCCTATCAAAAATCGCCAACTAGGGTTTTGCAACCCTAATTTGCGAAAATCACCAAGCCTTAGGGTTTACTTGCCATAAACCCTAATTTGTCAAATTCATAATATGCATCAAATCCAATTGAAAACAAAAAACCAATGGCTCTGATACCACTGATAGGTTTAATACAAACAATCCTATGTGTGCATGCAACCCTAGTTGGATCTATGTTTTCACTATGAGACATACAACTTTATGAACACAAAATAAACCCTGGCATGCTTCTATAATTTTCGAAAATTACATAGAAGTGTAGTAGACATACCTTTGTTGTTATATAGCAATAACAACTAGTTTCCTTGATCTCTTGAACTCTCTTGAACTCTTGAAAGCAAGCACCACAATTGTAGTGCCTCTAATGGCTCACAAACACCTTGAAGCAAGAAGGCAACTAAGAGAGAGAAGGGAATGATGCTAATTTCGGCCCTAGGGTTCCCTTGGAATCAAGTGGCCTTAAATTGAAGCATAGGGCATGTATTTATACTATAGGGTGCTAGGGTTTTAGTCTAAACCCTAATGGACAGCTTAGCCACCAAGCAACCCAAGGAACCTTATGGAATAAGGCCTTGGACGAAAATATGATGATCCTTCATCATAATTTCGTTCCCCCTTAGTCCATTAGGTTTCCTAGCCCAAAACTCAACTATCACACATTTGACAGTTTATACCCCTTTATTTAATTAATCTCTTTTAGTCACCAAATTAATTCCTAATTAATTTATGACTAATACTAATCAAATAAATATGATTTCTCCTTTAATATATTATTCTTATAATATATAAATAAATCATAATATCTCCTCTCTCTTATCAAATTACCTTGTCAAGTTGCTTTGGTGAAGGCAACCCAAAAGGACCATGCACACTCGGGTCAAGTATATACCAAATATGGTTACTGACTTAGACACTAATCCAACAGTCTCCCACTTGGATAAGTCTAGTAACTATATCTCACGTATAACTTCCGTACCCGATAGCAATCGTAGCTTTCAATAGCCGCTGTCAACTCTGACCAATAATCTGTCCTTCAGATAAGGGATCATATAATCCTCTGTTCTAGATATCATGCTAACAATACTTATTGTCTAGCACTCTATTTCTTGATCTCTGATCTGTTCGACATAGAACTCAGTTGAACACATCAACTTTATCCTGACCGGGCCCGACACATAAGTCAAACCAAATCATCAAGTGGCCGAGATATCGCTTTTATCCTCATAGAATAAAAGGAACAGAAAAACGTTGACTAATATGCCTTTATCATTTACTAGTTAAACCACACACAATAATACGTTTTATAACATCAAGTTACTGATGTGTTTTCGCATTATCAATGTATAATCAACTAGCAAACAATAACCATATCTCTAGGTTTAAAGATTATATGATATTATCATCTTGCGATCACTTGTGATAACATTCATGAAGTAATACCAGCAAGTGTGGGTCTATTTCAATGCTCAATACAAATTTGAGGTGCAACATTTGAGGCACTAAGCTTTCTGAAGCCAAGGATTGATTGTTATTGCTATATAACAATCAATGGTAAGATCTAAACCCTATTTTATGTTAATATGATTAACTGTATGCTAGATCTAGGGTTTATAGCTTTGGATATTCAATTGCATGTTCATTAGATAAACTAGATCCAAAAGCTATTAGGGTTTGCATGTACACCATAGGAATGATGTTTTGCTCAAAACCCATCAGTGGTATCAGAGCCATGGTTGTTTGTTTGATGTATTTGATACTATTATGGATTATCCTTGCTTAAAATTTGAAATTTAGGGTTTCTAGGGGCTGCACTCGCCGAGTCCATAGATGAACTCGCCGAGTCCATGGTGAACTCGTTGAGTCCATGCCTGACTCGACGAGTCAGCTGGTTGGAAAGAGGGAAAATTGGGATTTTGTGCTTCTTTGGCTGTGGGATAGTTACCAAAACGTCTTTTATTGATATAAATCAGATTTTTATGATATTGGGTGATTATCTTTACCAAAATTAAAGATAACTTCATATTAGTTAAATAATTATTTCCTTATATGATTAGATTTAATTATTTGAATTATTTGGTGAATTATCTTGCAAGAATTTGGATTAGGTCAAATTAGATAACCACCAATTAATTGTTAATTGTCTTATTTGAATTTTGTGATCTAGAATATTCTTGATAAAGTTTGGAAAAAGTTTCAAATTAATCCCTTTAGGTTTTATAGTTTAAATTTGAACTTAAAAGTTTTGTTTTGGAAATTTAAATAAGTTAAACCCTAATGTTTTGAAATGTTTCAAAACTTGCCCACAAGTTTTGGAATTTAAAAGTTGATTAAAAGTTTAATTTAGAAATGTTAAATTCTAAAATCCTAGTATTGCTTTGAAAAGTTCAAATCACACCCTTATGGTTTTATTAATTAATTAAAGTGTATAATTAAAGGAGATTTAATAAACCTATAAAGTTTTGGTTTACAGTATTTTAAAAGTATAAAATACACCCTATACTATATATATATATATATATATATATATATATATATAACATTAAAAGTCTAGTATTATATATGTATGAGTAAACAGTCAGTCTTACCATTAGTCAGCCTCATTCACGAAGCTGGTCTATAAGGGGTGTTTAAGGAAATTGCCTATAAAATGACGATTGAATGGGTATCCACTCTTACCCACCGCACTCTTGACTAGTGGAGGGTCGTTAGCCGAACAGGTAGGATAGGACAGAAACCTTCCATTATAAGTATAATGAAGTATAAAAGTAACTAAATGCTTTTTCAAAATTCCTAATGTTAGTTACTTTAGGCAAAAGTGAATTGATGCAGTTCCATGAAATTACACTTTGTGCCCTTGCGAAGACGTTAGTGGAGCGTGTGTGGTTAACCGGCACACTAAATGGTTCTAAGCAAAGGTAGCAAAGGGTGACTCATTGTTTGTCATATTTCGGTGGAGCGTGTGTGGTTAACCGACAAATCGAATAGGTGACTATAACATTTGGGGGCACCATGTAAGTTTGCATGGTTATTCACACCCTGTTTTGTGATCCTCGGCATCCCAGTCACAAATCGAGGGGCATATCGAGATTTAAACATGCCATTGAAAAGTTCAATGAATCTCAAAAGATCTAGGAATTTTCAATAGATTTAAAACTTCATTTTTTTTTTGTTTTTCATGGTGGAAATTGGTAAATCGTCATTTACCTACCTTTAAATATTTTGCAACTAGATTACGACATCCCTCTTCTAGGTTGTAGAGTATTGTGTTGGATCCTTGCCTCGATGTTTGATTTGGGTGTCACATCGAGGATCCTAATCAACTTAACTTTAATTTTCTCCCGTTTTGTAGATGTCAAAGTATGACAAATATGGTCTTCCCAAATCCCATGGAACAAGATTTCCACATGAAGATGATATTCCACGATTCAATCGAGGAACAAGAGATCATGCTTCACTTCCTCCACTTCCTCCAATTATTCTCCCTAACCCACAAATTCGAAGGCTTGAAAAGTTCAAGCTCACTCAAGCCCTTTTGGCAAGTAAACATGGAAAACCTGTGTGTGTACACGTCTCAGAGATAAAGTCGCACATTGATAGGTTAAGGATGTTGGGTGTCGAGATTTCAGGTAAGTTGGCTGTTGACTGGGTTCTTCAGTCGCTTCCTGAATCATATAGTGAGTTTGTTAGAGAGTACTATATGACAAATCATGAAGTGACCATCATTGATTTGACCTATTTGCTTATAGCGGCTGAATCAGCAATGATTTGGCGAGCTAGTTGTCACACCCCAAAACCGGAACGACGGAAACGTTCTGGGGCGGAGGACGTCATGTAATGTATCACAACAATGTAAAGTAGTAAACAATCAACAACATCATCCATTTCATTAATAGTATCATTTTAGTTACAAGTGTGTTCTTTCATAGTATAAGACAACATAATGAACAATCAAAATAAAAGACGAGTCTGAATTGCTCCGTCTTCACAAAACCTGGTCGTCGTACCTATCTATTTGTGACCTGAGAATACAAGTTATTTTGAAAGCGAGTATCAACCAAAAAGCTGGTGAATTCATAAGTATTAATGTGTCTTTTATTTGTAAAACTTGTAATGAAAGTCTTGACATTGTTTTGAAAGAAAGTTCGTACAAGTGTGGAACTGTTTGTAAGTAATGGAAAGCGTTTGAAAAACCCTAGAAAATCCCTATGATTTCTATTAGTACAAAGAGTAGTCTTCTACCAAGACTAGACTGTTTTGAAAGTAACAAAGATGGTTTTTCCTTTGTATGACTACTATTAACAGTATATGTAGTCTACCTCATCGTTTATGTGAATGTATCACAAAATAAAAGTAATGGGAAAAATATAGCCATGTAAGTGTTACCTTTTGTATTAGGATCAACCCGACATCGCGACTGCTGAAAAAGTAATAACCTTGGACGTCCGTAGATGTTCATTTTCCTCTGTAGCTAACAGCAGGGCATAGGAATGGTAGTCCCATAAAGGTACCCTAATATAAGTATTAAGCGTAGGCATCCATAGATGTTCATTACCACTATTGCTAACAGTTGGGTGTCGGAATGGTTAGTCCCGTCTAGTAAGTAAGTAGTCTTCTCACGAGACCCGCTGTAAGCAAGTAATAATATGATTGGTAGTCCCTATTCTACATTTGGAACTAAAGGTGACTTCCGCAACGAATCGCTAGGTCGAAATCCATATTTATTACCAAATCATATATAAGCCCAAACTATACCTATAATAGCTCACAAGGATATATGAACGTATACCTTTGCTACCCAAAGGTACTGAACTGACTGACTAGAACTATTATGTCCGTATATGTACACATGATATATAACTAATATTTAGACGACCTTCGGACGGACATCCCAACGAGGAAAAGGAAATAAAGCGGGTAGCCTTCCTAAGTCCTTTAAACATTACTTATATAACTATACATATACAGGCATGCTTTTAACAAAGTATCTATGTAAAGGTATCCAAGTAAGTGTATCCATGTAAGTGTACTCAAGTAAGTGTATCCATGTAAGTGTATTCAAGTAAGTGTATCCCTTCATATATCATTTAGTATAGACTCATGAATGAACTGACTCTGGTGTATTCCTTGTACTTGGAATGGTAAGTAGTATCTCCTAACTATACCTATAATAGTTACTAGTAAGGTAAAAGTATACCGAAGGTATACCTTTGCTAGCCAAAGGTACTGAACTGACAGAGGGTACTTTTTGTTGGGTTTTGAGCATTCTAACACTCCTAAGTGTACATGCAACCCTAAATACCTTGGATCTATGTTTTCTCTATTATACATGCAAATAAGAACTTCCAAGGTATTATCCTAATCTAGCATACAAAACAATAACTATAGCAAGATAGAGTACATACCTCTTTGATGTAGAAAGTCTTCATGAAGCTTGAGTGCCTAGTGCCCCAAGTGTGACACCTCAAATGGAATCACAATCATCAAAACACTTGGAATGACTTGAGAGAATTCTACACTCATCAAAATCGGCTAGCCCTCTCTAGAATCATACTAGTGTGATTCTAGTTGCCAATTTTGTCAAGAATAAGATCTTTATATAGTGTTACAATTAGGGTAAACCCTAACTGTCATGACTTTCCATTTCCTTGGATCCATGGGTACAAATACACCATGGAGCATCCATGGACCATCCTATGGGTTTTAGCCCAACTTGATTATCCATGGAGCATTAGCCCACTATACAAGTATGGATGATTTACACAATCAACCCATATATTTAATTAGTCTTCTTTTGATCACTTAATTAATCCTAGATTAATTCTTGATCAATACTAATTAAATAATCTCATTATTCTTATTATTAATATACTAGAACTTATAATATATTAATAACCATAAGTGTCTTATTTCTCTCATCCAAGTGCATGATGGTATGCAACCCAAATGGACCATGCCGGGTCGGGTCAAGTCTTACCAATTATAGTTATGGACTTAGACATTAATCCAACAGTCTCCCACTTGGATAAGTCTAAAACTATTATTGTGTATGACTTCAGGAACCAACCGACAATCATAGCTCTCAAAAAGCTTCTGTCGAACTCTGACCTTGTAGATGAACTCTGACCTTTGTCAGTGACTTGTCCATTAGATAAGGGATCATATATTCCTCCATTCTAGATATCATATGGACTGAGACATGGATTATAATCATTCTATCTGTCCATTTGTTGTTTCCCGATTTCCGATTTATGACGACTGACTAATTGAACAAATCAAATCAGTCCTGGCCCGGCCGAGCACTTCCATTTGTCATCATCAAATCATCGAGGGGCCCACAGATATCGCTTTTATCCCGAAGGTAAAAGGAACGGATAAACTTCGACTCATATGGCTTGTTCTACTACTTGTTGAATCATACACAAAGGCACGTTTTATAGCACCGAGTTACCAAATGCGGTTTCGTGCAATCAATGTACTATCAACTCATAGTAACAACTCATATCTCTAGGTTTGAAGAATATAAGATATTATCGTCTCATGATCACTCGTGATAAGACCCATGAAGTGATTCCAATGAGCGCGGGTTGAATCCAATACTCAGAACTTATGAGCACTCATGAGTGTTGTAGCCCTTTGTCCAACACCTTAGACCTCTACAAGCCAACTCATGACAGTCTTAATTCATATCTACTTCCAACATATGACCGACTGTGGATAGTTTGAATAACTTAGTCATTCCGAAAGAATAACCCAGTTTATTCGGGAAGTCAAAACATGCAAAATGAAACACAATAATAATTGAATCCAATATGGTATCAACCCTTTGAACATAAATAAAACACCTTTTATTTATCACCATATGATTACACATTATTCATTGTATACTGTTTCAGCTATCAACTTTATTCTTGAATTTAAAACAACAGTTGTCCCATGCTCCAAGCATGTACACTATGTTTTCTTAAACACTAGTCATGCCATACACCAAGTATGCATACTATGTTTGTCTATGATCTTTACTTTGTGAACTAGATCAATTGAACATAGCTTCAACGATTCTCTTTTCACACTCCCAAATCCTTACTGCAAATGCAAGAATTCCAAATTCATGCCATTTACTGAAATCTGTTAGATTCTAAACTTATATGCATTGATCCTCTCGTAATGATTATGCACAAAGTCATAAAGACTTGGCAACAATCATTACAGAGTATTCCAAAGGAGATCAGCTCCTTGGAAACATCCTTCTTGCATTAAGTTTCCTTAATCTTACACAGATTGAAAATTCTAACTTTGAAACATTTCCAGATTCCAATCTGACTTATCACTTCTGAACAAGAGTTGCCTCCTTACAGATTATGTCAATATGGTCCTTCCAGAATTATCACTATACTTCCAACTGTCATTGAGCAACCAATCTTTGGTAAACCTTAGATTGTCCTCGACAATTGTTTAATCCTTTTAGTCATATCCAGTTCTAAACCTTTTCCCTTCTTAATGCCCCAGGCATTTGGAAAATTTTAGAACGGATGATTATAGCACATGTAATCGATCCTATATCCAAAGCATATGGGACATGATTCATGATGTCTCACATAAAGACTAAACCAGTCTTTTGCTATAATATGTCCATTTCAATTTGCCAAGTTCTCATAATTCAGATTATGAAAAGGGATGTCGTAATCATAGTCGAATTTTAGAACGCAAATAATGGACTCATATACAGAATTTCCTTATGTTGAGCCATTCCAACATGAAATTCATATATATATCCCTGACTAAATGATTAAAACCTCACAATCTAAGCTTATAGATTTGATATGAAGTATAATTTCCTCTCCCTTAATTATAGCAAAACAACTTTTTCCCAATTGAAACTTTTGTTTTCTATAATTAACATTGCTAACTTGCAATACTTATCATATTTATCATGCTCCCACTAACATGATGATTATTAGCATAACACTTATGCTCCCACTAGCTCTGACATGTATTCAGAAATCAGCTAACTTTCTTCCAAAGTTCAGATTTCTGATACTAGATTGTTTTGATAAGACCTTATCAAAAACATACACCTTCCCTTAGATAGCACACTTGTGTGTCTAAACAGTTATGAAGAGGTATGCCGTAATCATAATGGTTAGACCTTTTTGCCACTTCTCACAAGTCCAAATTAGTGTGCCGGTTAACCACACGCGCTCCACTAACGACTTTGAGAATGCAAATATCACAATTGCTATCTAGATAAAATCTACTTAGTGAAAGTGTTTCCTCACCATCATTTTCATGAATCTGAGAGAAACCTTATGACACTTAGATTTACTGGTGTATGTGTTCTTATCCATGTGAATTGTCAAAATCATAGTCACAAGACAAGGATAATGACAAATCCAAACTCATATGGACTGAACTCAATCTTAATTTCTTGCCACCTGGCAGCTCAAGGGCCTACCATTGCTTCCAAGTTGTTATGCAACACATTGAGAACTCTAAGAACTCATATGCAAAGTCAACTTTAACTGGAATGGGCACAAAATATGTCAACACGATAGGTTATAAACCTCAAGTCGTGTGCTAGTGAAGAACTTCAGGTTTTATTCTTGATTAGTTCTTGAGACTTTCAAGACCTTTAAGACTCCCACTGTCCTCTTGACCTATAAGACTCCCTTGTCAAATATCCAAGAGATAGTGTGGATTCTAATCAAGACAAACACTTCACACAATTGGCCTTAGTTGGTCTTTGTTTTATCCAAAACATCACAACTTACCAATTTCAAATGTACAAGAGTAGAAAACTTTTACTCTTACATTTGACAAGTGTTTTAAACCTTCTTTTGAGACATGTCACTCAAGTTACAATCTTGGAGTATGACTCTAAGACTTGTATTGGAACGAAGTATGACTCATCTTCTTGATTTAACCATTTCAACAATTCAAGTTCCTCTTCTTAGTCATAAGAATGCACTAAGATTTCCTTAGAGAACTAATTTTGACATGGTTTCTTAATCATTAAGATGATCACAAAACTGATACTAAAGTACTCTCCCATCTTTTCAGATATGAGAAACTTTTATCCTTCTGCCTAATTTGATTCTTCTTATTCGCTCTACCATACATTGGAACCTTTTCCAATGTCTCAGAGTTACACTTAAGCTTGTAAGTATAATCATATTTACTGAACTTAAGTAAATCATGACGAATAGTTTTATCAATCTTTTTGTGGTGGACTTGACCAGTGCACAAGAATGTGTACTCGATCCCTTAGTCCTTTACTTGACTCACACATCCATGTGAACAAGTAATTAGTCTTAATTTTCCAAAACTTGAAAGTTCTCATTCATCATGCTATACAACTTGCATGACTCCAAGTTTCGGTCCAATTGAAACTTGGGTGATGAGAATCTTTCCTTATTTGGTAAATTTAGACATTACCACAAATGAAAGAATCAATTTCATATTTTCCACTCTTGCTGTTAATGGAATCTTATAAGCAACAATTTTTCCTCAAATGGCATTGTAAGGATATTTTAAAATAAATAAAATCAAAATTTTCCTTTTATTTTAAAACTTTGCGGAAAAACTTATCCTTACAATCCATATGAAAACTTGTTGTTATCTATTCATAAGCAATATCTCATAACTCCTGAGAAGTAGCTCAAGAATCCGATCTTCAAACTATGCGATAGAAATCCATCTACGCCATCAGATTCAACATATTCTTTCTTTAAGTTTCTTCACTTTTTCTTTGATTCTTAAAACATCACCATGTGACCCAGTCACATCATGTATCAAGAATCTCAGAATATAAACTTAACAGAGTTAGATAGTGGACTTTACCTGAAGTAGAGTCAAACTTATTGACTTTAACATCCTTAGGTAAATTTGGCAGCTTCGTGACCAATGCCCCTTCCTTTGGCAATATAAACATATGGACCCTTTGATAATGGTACACGAGACTATCACAGACTTAGCTTTTCTCTTTACCATTTGGTCAACCAATTTGACTATGGCCGATCCCTTTCCATTGGGAAGAGAATGCTTTACTGGATATCCAATGTCATCATTGTCAATGTCCATAAAGTTTTAGGAAGTTGATCTTAGCAAATCGATAAGATCTTTAAGGGTCTTGTCATAGTCTGTTTCATAGGTGTCCCAAGGAACTCACTATGTGACTTAGAAAGTGATTGAACCACCAACTTTCTCAAGACTTTGACACCCAACTCTCCCGGCTTGTCAATATGTGACTACATCTCCAAGATGTGCTCACACCTAGACCTTGCCTTGCCAATAGGGCTTGAGTGACCTTAAACTTTTCAAGAACTTGTGGGTTGGGGAGAATAATTGGAGGAGGTGAAAGAAGTATGATTTCCAAAGGACATCATCTTCATTTAGGAAACCTTGTTTCACTAAATTTGGGAAGATCATAGGTGTCTATTACAGACATCTTTTGGGAGATATTCAAGATAGTTGATTTAAAGTCCTTAATATGACACCCAATATGAAATATTAAGGCTAGGACCCAACAAACTATTTTATAACTTAGAAGAGGTATGCCGTAATCCAAGCTATAAAATATTTGAAGGTAGGTGAATGACGATTCACCAATTTCCACCAAGATAAACGAAATGAATTATTAGGTTTTAATTGGTTTTGAAACTCCTAGATCTTTGAGATTCATTGAACTTTTCAAAGGCATGTTTCAATCTCGAGTGTGCCCTTCAGGTTTTGTGACTGGGATGCCGAGGATCACAAAACAAGGTGTGAAGTAACCATGCAAATCACTTGGTACCCTTAATAAATTACCCCTCAATCGATGTGCCGGTTAACCACACACGCTCCATCGATACTATGATAAATATTAAGTCACCCTTTACCTACCTTGTTAAGTCCAAGTTAGTGTGCCGGTTAACCACACACGCTCCACTAACGACTTAGACAAAGTGTAAAGTGTAATTTCATGGGTTAGCACCTTATTCACATTTTTCCTAAGTAACTAAGATTGGGTATTATTAAGAGTTTAGTTACTTAGTATTATCATTAATACTTTTAATGAAGGGAGAATTCTAGTCCTGTCAAACCCGTTCGGCTAACGACCCTCCACCAGTCAAGCAAGCGGTGGGTGAGAGTGGACACCCATTAAGTTGCCATTTTATAGGCAACAACCTTATACCCACCTTATAGACCGGCTTCGTGAATGAGGCGTACTAGCGGTAAGACTGACTTTACTCTTATACATATATATATTATTAACTTATAATATTATAAAGTATAAGGGTTGAATTTTAACTTTTAAAATTCTAAGGGCTAACTTGGAATTAAAGTATTCATAAGGAACACTTTTCAAATTCCAAAACTTGAGGGCAAGTTTTGAAACTATTCAAAACTAATTAATTCCATAACTTATGTGTTTAAAGTAGTTTTAATCCAAAAACTCTTCAAGTTCCATAACTTGAGGACAAGTTATGGAAGACTTTAAACTAATAAAAGAACTAACTTTTTCTTTATTTTGTAACTTATGGATTTAATTATGGTTACATATTTTTCTTTAATGAAGTGACTCTTGAACTTCCATAACTTGAGGACAAGTTATGGAGTCATAAAAAATTATTCAATGACACAAGACTCTTCATTTTGTAACCATTGCCAACTTTTATGAATTTTATGAGTCTTTAATGTGACTCTTCATGTAACTTGAGGACAAGTTACACAAACACATTTTATACTCAACTCTTAGATTAAAATGGATTGAAAACAACTATTTCACTCAACATTTCTATTAATCTAAACAACTCATAAGAACAAGATAATCAAATCAAACTTTTTCATGTAATTAGTCTAAACCTTAAACTAATACAAAACATGAATCTATTGACAATTATCTTTGAAAATGGATTAGCATGAACATTACCACACCAAAAACAAGTTTATAAGTTCAAAAACAACTTAGGGTAATGTTCCTAGTCCATTTCTAGCCAAAAACCTCGAATATATGCTGTCTGGGGCTCCTACTCGGCGAGTGGCATCAACCTACTCGGCGAGTAGGATGATTTTACTCATGTACTCGGCGAGTTCATCAGTGGACTCGGCGAGTACAGTGCCCAGAAAGCCAGAAAATCGAGTTTTTCAGCATTTTTCAGCAATTTGCATCAAGTATAAGAGAAAGCAAGCCTAGGCTCTGATACCACTGTTGGGTTTTGAGCATTCTAACACTCCTAAGTGTACATGCAACCCTAAATACCTTGGATCTATGTTTTCTCTATTATACATGCAAATAAGAACTTCCAAGGTATTATCCTAATCTAGCATACAAAACAATAACTATAGCAAGATAGAGTACATACCTCTTTGATGTAGAAAGTCTTCATGAAGCTTGAGTGCCTAGTACCCCAAGTGTGACACCTCAAATGGAATCACAATCATCAAAACACTTGGAATGACTTGAGAGAATTCTACACTCATCAAAATCGGCTAGCCCTCTCTAGAATCATACTAGTGTGATTCTAGTTGCCAATTTTGTCAAGAATAAGATCTTTATATAGTGTTACAATTAGGGTAAACCCTAACTGTCATGACTTTCCATTTCCTTGGATCCATGGGTACAAATACACCATGGAGCATCCATGGACCATCCTATGGGTTTTAGCCCAACTTGATTATCCATGGAGCATTAGCCCACTATACAAGTATGGATGATTTACACAATCAACCCATATATTTAATTAGTCTTCTTTTGATCACTTAATTAATCCTAGATTAATTCTTGATCAATACTAATTAAATAATCTCATTATTCTTATTATTAATATACTAGAACTTATAATATATTAATAACCATAAGTGTCTTATTTCTCTCATCCAAGTGCATGATGGTATGCAACCCAAATGGACCATGCCGGGTCGGGTCAAGTCTTACCAATTATAGTTATGGACTTAGACATTAATCCAACACTTTTATGTCTATATATGTATAAATGATATATAACTAATAGTTGAATGACCTTCAGACGGATACTCGATACCCTACCAGACCACATCCCAACGAGGAAAAGGAAATAAAGCGGGTTAGCCTTCCTAAGTCCTTCAAGCATTACTTATATAACTATACATATACAGGAATGCATTTGATAATATAAAAGCATAAAAGGAGTTTTATAAAACCTTTGAAAAAGATTAATATCTAAGAGAAGTTTGACTTGATGTTGGTTTATAAAACGGTTTGACAATATTTTGTTTGAATAAACAGTTTATGTAAAGCCCGAAAAATAGATCTACCAATGATCAAAGACGAATAACAGAAGCAAAGATGAAACAATAAGCAATATAACAAAACGAACCAAGCTTGCATACGCCTTAAAGCAATAAAATGTCAGATACAACTTGGAGAAAACACGAAGGCATCAACAACCTTTAAAGTCTGACACAACGCCCTATTTATAGCCAAGACTTACAACCGCAAGGAGTTTACGGCCGTAAACACATACCAACCGTAAACTAGACAAAATTGACTTTTTACACAATCACTACCACTAATCAGTATACCTAGACCAAACCATTAGACAGGGTCTTTCAATCTCCCCCTTGGTTTGGACTAGCTCGAGCCCATTCCTTTGTTGACAATCATCACGTCCATCTGGCCCATCGCTCCATTCCATATTCTCTTGCTTAGAATCTCCGCGATCATCGTTGTGTACACCTTGGCTCCTTCCTCATAAATATCTTCAACAACTTTAATTTGAAAGTTGCTAAGATAGTGAATATCCCATTTCCTGAACTGTAGCAAGTCTCTGCGATCGTACAAACGAATACACCCATTCTTAAGCTTGATAACAGCTCCCGATGTGTTTTCATCATAGACCCAACATTCCAAAGAACTAAGAGATCCATCTTGATAGCCTTGAAGTATAGGAAACTGCTTGACTTGTTTAGTTGTTGGCCACATCACTACCTCCAACGGCTTGTCAGTAGACGGTTCCAAGACATCTGGGTGTTCAATTACAACTGACTCTGCTGTCGGCATCGATGGAAATCCTTTCTTCACTTGATCATCCAGAAAGTGTTTAAACTGAGTAACCTGAGGAGTGTTAAAAAGATTGATAAACGTATTGGGTTTTGAGCATTCTAACACTCCTAAGTGTACATGCAACCCTAAATACCTTGGATCTATGTTTTCTCTATTATACATGCAAATAAGAACATCCAAGGTATTATCCTAATCTAGCATACAAAACAATGAGTGTAACAAGATAGAATACATACCTCTTTGATGTAGAAAATCTTCATGAAGCTTGAGTGCCTAGCCCCAATAGTGTGGAAGCATCAAATGGAATCACAATCACCAAAACACTTAGAATAACTTGAGAGAACTCTACAACTCATGAAATCGGCTAGCCCTTTCTTACTCTCACTCACTAGTCGCCGATTTTGGTCAAGAATAAGATGCTTATATAGTTAGGGTTACACCATGTAAACCCTAATTGACATGGCCTTTCATTTCCATGATCCATGGGTACAAATACACCATGGAGCATCCATGGACCATCCTATGGGTTTTAGCCCAACTTGATTATCCATGGAGCATTAGCCCACTATACAAGTATGGATGATTTACACAATCAACCCATATATTTAATTAGTCTTATTTTGATCACTTAATTAATCCTAGATTAATTCTTGATCAATACTAATTAAATAATCTTATTATTCTTATTATTAATATACTAGAACTTATAATATATTAATAACCATAAGTGTCTTATTTCTCTCATTATAGTCTATCCAAGTGCATGATGGTATGCAACCCAAATGGACCATGCCGGGTCGGGTCAAGTCTTACCAATTATAGTTATGGACTTAGACATTAATCCAACAGTCTCCCACTTGGATAAGTCTAAAACTATTATTGCGTATGAATTCAGGAACCAATTGGCAATCGTAGCTCTTAAAAGCTTCTGTCGAACTCTGACCTTGTAGATGAACTCTGACCTTTGTCAATGACTTGTCCATTAGATAAGGGATCATATATTCCTCCATTCTAGATATCATATGGACTGAGACATGGATTATAATCATTCTCTCTGTCCATTTGTTGTTTCCCGATTTCCGATTTATGACGACTGACTAATTGAACAAATCAAATCAGTCCTGGCCCGGCCGAGCACTTCCATTTGTCATCATCAAATCATCGAGGGGCCCACAGATATCGCTTTTATCCCGAAGGTAAAAGGAATGGATAAACTTCGACTCATATGGCTTGTTCTACTACTTGTTGAATCATACACAAAGGCACGTTTTATAGCACCGAGTTACCAAATGCGTTTTCGTGCAATCAATGTACAACCAACTCATAGTAACAACTCATATCTCTAGGTTTGAAGAATATAAGATATTATCGTCTCATGATCACTCGTGATAAAATCCATGAAGTGATTCCAATGAGCGCGGGTTGAATCCAATACTCAGAACTTATGAGCACTCATGAGTGTTGTAGCCCTTTGTCCAACACCTTAGACCTCTACAAGCCAACCCATGACAGTCTTAATTCATATCTACTTCCAACATATGACCAACTATGGATGGTTTGAATAACTTAGTCATTCCGGAAGAATAACCTAGTTTATTCGGGAAGTCAAAACATGCAAAGTGAAACACAATAATAATTGAATCCAATATGGTATCAAAACCTATGAACATAAATAAAACACCTTTTATTTATCACCATATGATTACACATTATTCATTGTATACTGTTTCAGCTATCAACTTTATTCTTGAATTTAAAACAATAGTTGTCCCATGCTCCAAGCATGTACACTATGTTTTCTTAAACACTAGTCATGCCATACACCAAGTATGCATACTATGTTTGTCTATGATCTTTACTTTGTGAACTAGATCAATTGAACATAACTTCAATGATTCTCTTTTCACACTCCCAAATCCTTACTGCAAATGCAAGAATTCCAAATTCATGCCATTTACTGAAATCTGTTAGATTCTAACCTTATATGCATTGATCCTCTTGTAATGATTATGTACAAAGTCATAAAGACTTGACAACAACCATTATAGAGTATTCCAAAGGAGATCAGCTCCTTGGAAACATCCTTCTTGCATTAAGTTTCCTAATCTTAAACAGATTGAAAATTCTAACTTTGAAACATTTCCAGATTCCATTTTGACTATCACTTCTGAACAAGAGTTGCCTCCTTACAGATTATGTCAATATGGTCCTTCCAGAATTATCTACTTCCAACTGTCCTTGAGCAACCAATCTTTGGTAAACCTTAGATTGTCCTCGACAATTGTTTAATCCTTTTAGTCATATCCAGTTCTAAACCTTTTCCCTTCTTAATGCCCCAGGCATTTGGAAAATTTTAGAACAGATGATTATAGCACATGTAATCGATCCTATATCCGAAGCATATGGGACACGATTCATGATGTCTCACATAAAGACTAAACCAGTCTTTTGCTATAACATTTCCATTTCTATTTGCCAAGTTCTCATAATTCAGATTATGAAAAGGGATGCCGTAATCATAATCGAATTTTAGAACGCAAATAATGGACCCATATACAAAATTTCCTTATGTTGAGCCATTCCAACATGAAATTCATATATATATCCTTGACTAAATGATTAAAACCTCACGATCTAAGCTTATAGATTTGAGATGAAGTATAATTTCCTCTCCCTTAATTATAGCAAAACAACATTTTCCCAATTGAAACTTTTGTTTTCTATAATTAACATTTCTAACTTGCAATACTTTATCATAATTATCATGCTCCCACTAACATGATGATTATTAGCATAACACTTATGCTCCCACTAGCTTTGACATGTCCTCAGAAATCAACTGGATAGTCTGAAATTTAGATTCATACACCCTTTCCGTAGATAGCTCACCTGTGTGTCTAAGCAATTTCAAGAACCATGAAAAGGGATACCGTAATCATAGTCTCAATTGCTTAGGCATTTGCCATTTCTGACAAGTCCATGTTAGTGTGCCGGTTAACCACACGCGCTCCACTAACGACTTTTGAAAATGTAAATAACACCATTGATATCTACGTAAAATCTACTTAGTTAAAGCATTTCCTCACCATCATTTTCATGAATCGGAGAGAAACCTTATGACACTTAGATTTTATAGTGTATGAGTTCCTATCCATGTGAATTTGTCAAAACCATAATCACAAGATAAGGTTAGTGACAAATTCAGCCTTACATGGATTAAACTTGTTCAATCTTAGTTTCTTGTCACCTTGGTAGCATAAGGCCCACCAATGCTTCCAAGTTGAACTCTGATAACTCACATGAAAATTCAACTTATTTGAAGTAGGTACAGAAATAAGAATTATGTCAACACGATAGGTTGCAAACCTTAAGTCGTGTGCTAGTGATAAACTTCAGGTTCTATTCTTGATTAGTTCTTGAGACTTTCAAGACCTTTAAGACTCCCACTGTCCTCTTGACCTATAAGACTTCCTTGCCAAACATCCAAGAGATAGTGCAGATTCTAATCAAGACAAACACTTCACACAATTGGCCTTAGTTGGTCTTTGTTTTATCCAAAACATCACAAATTACCAATTTCAAATGTACAAGAGTAGAAAACTTTTACACTTACATTTGACAAGTGTTTTAAACCTTCTTTAAGACATGTCACTCAAATAACAATCTTGGAGTATGACTCTAAGACTTGTATTAGAATGAAGTATGAGTCATCTTCTTGATTTAACCATTTCAACAATTCAAGTTCCTCTTCTTAGTCATAAGAATGCACTAAGATTTTCCTTAGAGAATTAATTTTGATATGGTTTCTTAATCATTAAGATGATCACAAAACTGATACTAAAGTACTCTCCCATCTTTTCAGATTTGAGAAACTTCTATCTTTCTGCCTAATTTAATTCTTCTTATTCGCCCTGCCATACATTGGAACCTTTTTCCAATGTCTCAGAATTACACTTATGCTTGTAAGTATAACCATATTTACTGAACTTAAGTAAATCATGACGAATAGTCTTATCAATCTTTTGTGATGGACTTAATCAGTGCACAAGAATGTGTACTCGATCCCTTAGTCCATTACTTGACTCACACATCCATGTGAATAAGTAATTAGTCTTAATTTTTCCAATACTTGAAAGTTCTCATTCATCATGCTATATAGCTTGCATGATTCCATGTTCCGGTCCAATTGAAACTTGGGTGATGAGAATCTTTCCTTATTTGGTAAATTTAGACATTACCACAAATGAAAGAATCAATTTCATATTTCCACTCTTGCTATTATTGGAATCATATAAGCAACAATTTTTTTTTCTCAAATGCCATTGTAAGGATATTTTAAAATAAATAAAATCTAAAATTTTTCTTTTATTTTAAAACTTTGCAGAAAAACTTATCCTTACAATCCATATGAAAACTTGTTGTTATCTATTCCTAAGCAATATCTCATAACTCCTAAGAAGTAGCTCAAGAATCCGATCTTCAAAGTACGCGATAGAAATTCATCTATGCGATCAGATTCAGCATATTCTTTCTTTAAGTTCCTTTACTTTTCTTTGATTCTTAAAACATCACCATGTGACCTAGTCACATCATGTATCAAGAATCTCAGAATAGAAACTTAACAGAGTTAGATAGTGGACTTTACCTGAAGTAGAGTCAAACTTATTGACTGTAACATCCTTAGGTAAATTTGGCAGATTCGTAACCAATTTCCCTTCCTTTTAGGAATATAAACATATAGACCCTTTGATAATGGTACACGGGACTATCACAGACTTAGCTTTTCTCTTTACCATTTGGTCAACCGAGTTGACTATGGTCGATCCCTTTCCATTGGGAAGAGAATGCTTTTCGGGATTTCCTGTGTCACTATTGTCAATGTCCATCAAGTTTTAAGGAAGTTGATCTTAAAAAATAGATAAGATCATTAAGGGCCTTGTCATAGTCTTTTTCATAGGTGTCCCAAAGGAACTCACTATGTGACTTTGACACCCAACTCTCCCGGCTTGTCAATATGTGACTACATCTCCAAGATGTGACCACACCTAGACCTTGCCTTGCCAATAGGGATTGAGTGACCTTAAATTTTTCTAGAACTTGTGGGTTGGGGAGAATAATTGGAGGAGGTGAATGAAGTATGATATCCATGGGACATCATCTTCATTAGGAAAGCTTGTTTCAAGAGATTTGGGAAGATCATAAATGTCTAAACCAGACATGTTATGGGAGATATTCAAGATAGTTGATTTAAAGTCCTTAATATGACACCCAATATGAAATATTAAGGCTAGGACCCAACAAACTATTTTATAACTTAGACGAGGTATGCCGTAATCCAAGCTATAAAATATTTGAAGGTAGGTGACTGACGATTCACCAATTTCCACCAAGATAAACAAAATGTATTATTAGGTTTTAATTGGTTTTGAAACTCCTAGATCTTTGAGATTCATTGAACTATTCAAAGGCATGTTTCAATCTCGAGTGTGCCCTTCAGGTTTTGTGACTGGGATGCCGAGGATCACAAAACAAGGTGTGAAGTAACCATGCAAATCACTTGGTACCCTTAATAAATTACCCCTCAATCAATGTGCCGGTTAACCACACACGCTCCATCGATACTATGATAAACATTAAGTTACCCTTTTCCTACCTTGTTAAATACGCGTTAGTGTGCCAGTTAACCACACACGCTCCACTAACCGACTTAAACAAAGTGCAAAGTGTAATTTCATGGATTAGCACCTTATTCACATTTTTCTTAAGTAACTAAGATTGGGTATTATTAAGAGTTTAGTTACTTAGTATTTATCATTAATACTTTTAATGAAGGGAGAATTATAGTCCTGTCAAACCCATTCGGCTAACGACCCTCCACCGGTCAAGCAAGCGGTGGGTGAGAGTGGACACCCATTAAGTTGCCATTTTATAGGCAACAACCTTATACCCACCTTATAGACCGGCTTCGTGAATGAGGCGTACTAGCGGTAAGACTGACTTTACTCTTATACATACATACATATATATATATATATATATATATATATATATATATATATATATATATATATACATATATATATATATATATATGTATATATATATTATTAACTTATAATATTATAAAGTATAAGGGTTGAATTTTAACTTTTAAAATTCTAAGGGCTGACTTGGAATTAAAGTATTCATAAGTGAAAGCTTTACAAATTCCAAAACTTGCGGGCAAGTTTTGAAACTATTCAAAACTAATTAATTCCATAACTTATGTGTTTAAAGTAGTTTTAATCCAAAAACTCTTCAAGTTCCATAACTTGAGGACAAGTTATGGAAGACTTTAAATTATTAAAGAATGTAACTTTTTCTTTATTTTGTAACTTATGGAATTAATTATGGTTACACTTTATTTATTTATTTATTAATGAAGTGACTCTTGAACCTCCATAACTTAAGGACAAGACTCTTCATCTTTTGTAACCATTGCCAACTTTTATGAGTTTTATGAAACTTAAATGTGACTTTTCATATAACTTGAGGACAAGTTACAAAAACACATTTTAGAATCAACTCTTAGATTAATTTGGATTGAAAACACTAATTTCACATAACTTTCCTATTAATCTAAGCAACTCATAAGAACAAGATAATTCAAATCAAACTTTTTCATGTAATTAGCCTAATCACTAAACTAATTCAAAGCATGAATCTATTGACAATTATCTTTGAAATTGGATTAGCATGAACATTACCACATCAAAAACAAGTTTATAAGTTCAAAAACAACTTAGGGTAATGTTCCTAGTCCATTTCTAGCCAAAAACCTCGAAAATATGCTATCTGGGGCTCCTACTCGGCGAGTGCATGAACCTACTCGGCGAGTACAGTGCCCAGAAAGCCAGAAAATTGAGTTTTTCAGCATTTTTCAGCAATTTGCATCAAGTATAATAGAAAACAAACCTAGCTCTGATACCACTATTGGGTTTTGAGCATTCTAACACTCCTAAGTGTACATGCAACCCTAAATACCTTGGATCTATGTTTTCTCTATTATACATGCAAATAAGAACATCCAAGGTATTATCCTAATCTAGCATACAGAACAATGAGTGTAACAAGATAGAATACATACCTCTTTGATGTAGAAAATCTTCATGAAGCTTGAGTGCCTAGCCCCAATAGTGTGGAAGCCTCAAATGGAATCACAATCACCAAAACACTTAGAATAACTTGAGAGAATTCTACAACTCATGAAATCGGCTAGCCCTTTCTTACTCTCACTCACTAGTCGCCGATTTTGGTCAAGAATAAGATGCTTATATAGTTAGGGTTACACCATGTAAACCCTAATTGACATGGCCTTTCATTTCCATGATCCATGGGTACAAATACACCATGGAGCATCCATGGACCATCCTATGGGTTTTAGCCCAACTTGATTATCCATGGAGCATTAGCCCACTATACAAGTATGGATGATTTACACAATCAACCCATATATTTAATTAGTCTTATTTTGATCACTTAATTAATCCTAGATTAATTCTTGATCAATACTAATTAAATAATCTTATTATTCTTATTATTAATATACTAGAACTTAATATATTAATAACCATAAGTGTCTTATTTCTCTCATTATAGTCTATCCAAGTGCATGATGGTATGCAACCCAAATGGACCATGCCGGGTCGGCTCAAGTCTTACCAATTATAGTTATGGACTTAGACATTAATCCAACAAAACGGAGCTTGAGACAATTCCGTTAGATCAATTCTCGTGAACGACCTAAACGCATGAATATCCTTATACAATTCTGAATTACCACTCTTACGAATGACAATCCGCATTCTGAGAGCATCATGAAATCCCCAGGCAGCCACTCCTGATCTATCTCCAAATGTATCCCGGAACCTAACAACTTCAAGATCAGTAACAGTTATTAAGGGTTCGCTCCGAAATGTATTCTGAATAATATTCCGTTTAAACAACAGTTGTCCTTTCTGAACATCATCTTCTTGATTACGACTAATAAGTTCTTGAATGTGTGGAGCCAATGGAGGTTCAACAACAACACGCTCAGCAGTACCAGAAGACTGACCGACTGGTAGGTCAACCGGAAAAGCTTGTACGTGAAGATTAATCCTTTGTTCTTCAACGGATGTCTGATATTTCTCACCAAAATCAGCTTCAAGTTTCTTCTTTAACTCAAAATAACTCGAAGTCAGCAGATTAAAATGATCTTGTAAATCGGAGATCTGTTTGCTTTTCACCTTCTTATCCTTCTTAAGTCCAGCCAGTTGTCCGCGAAGATCGATATTCTCGGCACGAAGCTCTGCCACCTGAATATCAAGCTCAATATTTTTCTGGCTGAGAATCGAAATTTCTTTCTGCAGACCAACAAGAGTAAGTTGTCATCCCTCGCACCACCTTCTTCAATGGAAACTCCCTTTCCTCGAGGATCTGGCAATGCAATTTGTTCTTCAGAAGAACCACCAACATCAAATGTTGAACTCGGACCAGTTGGAAACATCTTTGTAGTGGTTAGCCTTGTAGTAATAGTAGTGAAAGGTGGGGTAGGAAGACCACTCACCAAACTTGTGATTAGTTTAGATTGTCTTGCATCAAGTCTTCTTCTTTTAGATTGTTGTTGGTCAGCTTCAGGAGAAAACACACTCACAAACGGTTTGCGAGTAGGAGAAACAGACACAGGAGGCGAACATCCCATAACCATCTTGTAACAACGCAAATTTTCAACAAATTTTTCATTTTAAAAATAAAGTACTTTCATTCAAAACAAGGCGTAAATAATTTAAGTGTCATGTCAAATACAAATTGTCTAAATCCCAAGATCATAAAAACATCCTTCAGTGTGTACAGATCACGCCGGCGCCTTCCCACGGTCCTCGCTAGTACCTGAAACACATACATAACAACTGTAAACATAAATGCTTAGTGAGTTCCCCAATATACAACTTACGCACATACGCCTTTCCAGGCCCTGACCTTCCGGTCCATGTGTCTCAGGGGACTTCCGTCCCTGCTGGGTAAACCTTCCGGCCCTACCCACGCCGACCTTCCGGTCCATCACACAACATATTGCCTTCCGGCCCATAACATATTGCCTTCCGGCCCATAATATAATCGCCTTCCGGCCCATGACATACATAGCACATATAACAAATAACTTACCACATATAGCATACATATCACATATCATATCTGACCTTCCGGTCACACAGTCAACCCTTCCGGGTACAGTATAGTGAGAAGACTCACCTCGTAAATGTCGAAACCTAACAAATCCCGAAGTCACTCGTACTCGATCCGCCGGGCTACAACCTCCCTATAACATCATATATCTCTTATTAACACTTTTATCTTCTAAGTTTAACTGCCCCTAAGAAGTCACACATAGGTCAACTCTGGTCAACGGTCAACGGTCAACTTGACCGGACTCGGCGAGTGCCATGGCGACTCGGCGAGTCTAGACGTCCTCCAATTCTCTAAGATTCCCCTTCTACTCGTCGAGTATCCTCCTTGACCCGACGAGTTACTCCTGGAAGAATCGCGGGGCCACCCCGACTCAACTCGCCGAGTCTGAAGAACAACTCGACGAGTTCCAGTTAATCTTCAAGCTACTCGCCGAGTCTGTTCATCGGACTCGGCGAGTCCATGCCATGCAACCGCTCAAACTGCTTTCTAAGGTCAGAACTGCTCCGACCAATCATAGGTCTGGCCTTCCTAGACTGATCCATCACGTAAGGTCCTCATTTCGGTGCTCATGATACACCCCAAGACTTATAATTTACATATTGACCTAAGGCATAAGGATTCCAATCCAAAACCTTCATCAATTCCCGAAATGCACAGGCATGGGACATTCTGGACCTCCAAAGGTCCCAATACAGGGTTACAATCGTTTGGGGGACTAGGGTAACATTCAATCTAGTCACAAAAGGGTTCCATAAACCCTAATTCCATAAACACATCAACATAGCAGAGTATACTCGAATTCTTACCTGGATGATGTACTCTCTGTGTCCCCAATCCTCAGAACGTGACTCCCTTGTTGTTCCTTTAGCCAAGCCCTTCCCTTCCTTGCACAACAACTCCTTCAAAATCACCAATGGCCTTTAACCTTGCTCCAGATACACACAATCGATTTAGGGTTCCTCTCAGAAGGCTAAAATGAACAATGACGGCCAATAAGTCCCTTTTATACGTCCCAAACCTGAACGGTTAGGGTTTTCGCTAAACAGCGCAGACTCGCCGAGTCCATATCCGGACTCGTCGAGTCCAGTCGCGAACCCGCGACCAGGTCTGCGATCCTACTCGGCAAGTCTAGGCTCCACTCGCCGAGTCCCCTCTTAAAACACCCCAAAAACATAATTTTAACAATACCTGAGATTCCGGGCTGTTACAATTCTCCCCCACTAGGATTAGACTTCGCCCTCGAAGTCTCACTCTGGAAATAGTTCCGGATGTTGCTCCCGCATCTCACGTTCCGGCTCCCAAGTCATTTCCGATCCCTTCTGGTGTTGCCACTGAACCAACACCAGAGGTACCTCCTTGTTCCTCAGAACCTTGATCTTCCGATCCCTGATGGCCACTGGTCTCTCAGCATAATTCAGGCTCGCATCCACCTGAATATCCTCTAATGGAACCACTGCCGACTCATCGGCTATGCACTTCCTCAATTGCGACACATGAAAAGTGTCGTGGATTTGCCCCAACTCCGCTGGCAACTCCAAACGATAGGCTACCCGACCTATCCTTGGAATCACACGAAATGGCCCAATATACCGGGGCCCCAACTTGCCCCTCTTCCTGAATCGAATCACCCCTTTCCAAGGAGAGACCTTCAGGAGAACGAAGTCGCCGACTTGAAACTCAAGCTCGGATTGGCGCCTGTCTGCATAACTCTTCTGTCGGCTCTGGGCGGTCAATAACCTCTGTCTAACTTGCTGAATCTGCTCTGTCGTCTGGAGCACGATCTCTATGCTGCCCATCACTCTCTGTCCCACTTCTCCCCAGCAAATGGGGGTCCGACACCTCATACCATACAACAGCTCAAAAGGTGGCATACCAATGCTCGAATGATGGCTGTTGTTGTAGGAAAACTCTGCCAAGGGTAAATACGCATCCCAGCTACCCCCGAAGTCTAACACACACGCTCGAAGCATGTCCTCCAGTGTCTGAATCGTCCGCTCGCTCTGACCGTCTGTCTGGGGATGGTATGCGGTACTAAAATGCAATTTAGTACCCAGCTCTTCATGGAATTTCTTCTAGAACCTGGAAGTGAAGCGCACATCACGGTCTGAAACAATCGAGATCGGCACCCCATGCCGAGATACCACTTCTCTCACATATAACTCCGCCAACTTCTCCGCTGAAGAACTCTCACTGATGACAAGGAAGTGTGCACTCTTCGTCAACCTATCCACAATCACCCAAATGGCATCGACTCCTCTGGCAGTCCTCGGTAATTTGGTAATGAAATCCATAGTGATCTGTTCCCACTTCCACTCGGGAACCTCCAATGGCTGCAACTTGCCATGCGGTCTCTGGTTCTCGGCCTTAACCCGACGGCAAGTCAAGCACCTCTCAACGAACCATGTGACGTCCCTCTTCATACAGGGCCACCAATACTCTTTCCTCAAATCCAAATACATCTTCGTAGCACCGGGATGGATCGAGAATTTCGACCTATGAGCCTCTTCCATCAACGAATTACGCGTACCGCCCACGAACGGTACCCAAATCCGACCCTGAAACGTCAGAAGCCCTCGTCCATCCTTAACGAACTCTGAAATTAACCCAATGACCCGCTCTTTCTTCTGCATCTCTGGTCGCACAGCCTCGGCCTGTGCCCCACGAATAGCATCCAATACTGGAGTCATCACAGTCAATCTCAAACATACAACTCGCAATGGAGTGCTTTCCGCCCTGCGGCTCAATGCATCGGCTACCACATTAGCCTTGCCTGGGTGGTACAGGATCTCACAATCATAATCCTTGACCACATCCAACCACCTCCTCTGACGCATATTTAGGTTGGGCTGATCCATCAAGTACTTCAAGCTCTTATGGTCCGTGTATATCGTACATCGAACCCCATACAGGTAGTGACGCCAAATCTTGAGAGCGAACATTACTGCCCCCAACTCTAAATCATGCATGGGATATCTCGCCTCATGAGGCTTAAGCTGCCTCGACGCATAAGCTATCACATGACCCCTCTGCATCAACACTGCACCCAGTCCCGAAATCGATGCGTCGCAATATACTACAAAATCTTCCATCCCTTCCGGGAGAGCTAATACCGGGGCTTCGCACAACCTCTGGCGAAGTGTCTCAAAAGAGGTCTGCTGCTCGGGCCCCCATGAGAATGCAACACCCTTCCGGGTCAATCTGGTGAACGGCACTGCGATCTTGGAGAAATCCTTAATGAATCTCCGATAATACCCTGCCAACCCAAGGAAGCTCCTGATCTCAGAGGGTGACTTCGGCACCTCCCAACTCATCACCGCCTCAACCTTGGCCGGATCGACCAATATCCCCTCCTGATTAACAACATGTCCTAGAAATTGGACCTCCCGCAACCAGAAGTCACATTTGGAGAACTTTGCATAAAGCTTCTCCGACCTCAATACCTCAAGGACCTCCCTTAAATGTTCCTCATGCTGCTCTCTAGATCTCGAATACACTAGAATGTCGTCGATAAATACAATCACTGACCGATCCAACATCGGCCTGCAAACCCTGTTCATGAGATCCATGAACACAGCCGGGGCATTGGTGAGCCCGAAAGGCATCACCACAAACTCATAATGCCCATATCGCGTCCTAAACGCTGTCTTCTGGACGTCCTCATCCCGCACTCTCACCTGATGGTACCCTGACCTCAGATCGATCTTGGAAAACCAAGATGCTCCCTGCAACTGATCGAATAAATCATCGATCCTCGGTAACGGGTAACTGTTCTTGACCGTCAACTTGTTCAACTCCCGGTAATCAATGCACATCCGGTGTGAACCATCCTTCTTCTTGACGAACAGAATAGGTGCTCCCCACGGCGAGTGCCATGGCGACTCGGCGAGTCTAGACGTCCTCCAATTCTCTAAGATTCCCCTTCTACTCGTTGAGTATCCTCCTTAACCCGACGAGTTACTCCTGGAAGAATCGCGGGGCCACCCCGACTCAACTCACCGAGTCTGAAGAACAACTCGACGAGTTCCAGTTAATCTTCAAGCTACTCGCCGAGTCTGTTCATCGGACTCGGCGAGTCCATGCCATGCAACCGCTCAAACTGCTTTCTAAGGTCAGAACTACTCCGACCAATCATAGGTCTGGCCTTCCTAGACTGATCCATCACGTAAGGTCCTCATTTCGGTGCTCATGATACACCCCAAGACTTATAATTTACATATTGACCTAAGGCATAAGGATTCCAATCCAAAACATTCGTCAATTCCCGAAATGCACAGGCATGGGACATTCTGGACCTCCAAAGGTCCCAATACAGGGTTACAATCGTTTGGGGGACTAGGGTAACATTCAATCTAGTCACAAAAGGGTTCCATAAACCCTAATTCCATAAACACATCAACATAGCAGAGTATACTCGAATTCTTACCTGGATGATGTACTCTCTGTGTCCCCAATCCTCAGAATGTGACTCCCTTGCTGTTCCTTTAGCCAAGCCCTTCCCTTCCTTGCACAACAACTCCTTCAAAATCACCAATGGCCGTTAACCTTGCTCTAGATGCACACAATCGATTTAGGGTTCCTCTCAGAAGGCTAAAATGAACAATGACGGCCAATAAGTCCCTTTTATACGTCCCAAACCTGAACGGTTAGGGTTTTCGCTAAACAGCGCAGACTCGCCGAGTCCATATCCGGACTCGTCGAGTCCAGTCGCGAACCCGCGACCAGGTCTGCGATCCTACTCGGCAAGTCTAGGCTCCACTCGCCGAGTCCCCTCTTAAAACACCCCAAAAACATAATTTTAACAATACCTGAGATTCCAGGCTGTTACAATTCTCCCCCACTAGGATTAGACTTCGCCCTCGAAGTCTCACTCTGGAAATAGTTCCGGATGCTGCTCCCGCATCTCACGTTCCGGCTCCCAAGTCATTTCCGATCCCTTCCGGTGTTGCCACTGAACCAACACCAGAGGTACCTCCTTGTTCCTCAAAACCTTGATCTTCCGATCCCTGATGGCCACTGGTCTCTCAGCATAATTCAGGCTCGCATCCACCTGAATATCCTCTAATGGAACCACTGCCGACTCATCGGCTATGCACTTCCTCAATTGCGACACATGAAAAGTGTCGTGGATTTGCCCCAACTCCGCTGGCAACTCCAAACGATAGGCTACCCGGCCTATCCTTGCAATCACACGAAATGGCCCAATATACCGGGGCCCCAACTTGCCCCTCTTCCTGAATCGAATCACCCCTTTCCAAGGAGAGACCTTCAGGAGAACGAAGTCGCCGACTTGAAACTCAAGCTCGGATTGGCGCCTGTCTGCATAACTCTTCGGTCGGCTCTGGGCGGTCAATAACCTAAGTCTAACTTGCTGAATCTGCTCTGTCGTCTGGAGCACGATCTCTGTGCTGCCCATCACTCTCTGTCCCACTTCTCCCCAGCAAATGGGGGTCCGACACCTCCTACCATACAATAGCTCAAAAGGTGGCATACCAATGCTCGAATGATGGCTGTTGTTGTAGGAAAACTCTGCCAAGGGTAAATACGCATCCCAGCTACCCCCGAAGTCTAACACACACGCTCGAAGCATGTCCTCCAGTGTCTGAATCGTCCGCTCGCTCTGACCGTCTGTCTGGGAATGGTATGCAGTACTAAAATGCAATTTAGTACCCAGCTCTTCATGGAATTTCTTCTAGAACCTGGAAGTGAAGCGCACATCACGGTCTGAAACAATCGAGATCGGCACCCCATGCCGAGATACCACTTCTCTCACATATAACTCCACCAACTTCTCCGCTGAAGAACTCTCACTGATGGCAAGGAAGTGTGCACTCTTCGTCAACCTATCCACAATCACCCAAATGGCATCGACTCCTCTGGCAGTCCTCGGTAATTTGGTAATGAAATCCATAGTGATCTGTTCCGACTTCCACTCGGGAACCTCCAATGGCTGCAACTTGCCATGCGGTCTCTGGTGCTCGGCCTTAACCCTACGGCAGGTCAAGCACCTCTCAACGAACCATGCGACGTCCCTCTTCATACAGGGCCACCAATACTCTTTCCTCAAATCCAAATACATCTTCGTAGCACCGGGATGGATCAAGAATTTCGACCTATGAGCCTCTTCCATTAACGAATTACGCGTACCGCCCACGAACGGTACCCAAATCCGACCCTGAAACGTCAGAAGCCCTCGTCCATCCTTAACGAACTCTGAAATTAACCCAATGATCCGCTCTTTCTTCTGCATCTCTGGTCGCACAGCCTCGGCCTGTGCCCCACGAATAGCATCCAATACTGGAGTCATCACAGTCAATCTCAAACATACAACTCGCAATGGAGTGCTTTCCGCCCTGCGGCTCAATGCATCGGCTACCACATTAGCCTTGCCTGGGTGGTACAGGATCTCACAATCATAATCCTTGACCACATCCAACCACCTCCTCTGACGCATATTTAGGTTGGGCTGATCCATCAAGTACTTCAAGCTCTTATGGTCCGTGTATATCGTACATCGAACCCCATACAGGTAGTGACGCCAAATCTTGAGAGCGAACATTACTGCCCCCAACTCTAAATCATGCATGGGATATCTCGCCTCATGAGGCTTAAGCTGCCTCGACGCATAAGCTATCACACGACCCCTCTGCATCAACACTGCACCCAGTCCCGAAATCGATGCGTCGCAATATACTACAAAATCTTCCATCCCTTCCGGGAGAGCTAATACCGGGGCTTCACACAACCTCTGGCGAAGTGTCTCAAAAGAGGTCTGCTGCTCGGGCCCCCATGAGAATGCAACACCCTTCCGGGTCAATCTGGTGAGCGGCACTGCGATCTTGGAGAAATCCTTAATGAATCTCTGATAATACCCTGCCAACCCAAGGAAGCTCCTGATCTCAGAGGGTGACTTCGGCACCTCCCAACTCATCACCGCCTCAACCTTGGCCGGATCGACCAATATCCCCTCCTGATTAACAACATGTCCTAGAAATTGGACCTCCCGCAACCAGAAGTCACATTTGGAGAACTTTGCATAAAGCTTCTCCGACCTCAATACCTCAAGGACCTCCCTCAAATGTTCCTCATGCTGCTCTCTAGATCTCGAATACACTAGAATGTCGTCGATAAATACAATCACTGACCGATCCAACATCGGCCTGCAAACCCTGTTCATGAGATCCATGAACACGGCCGGGGCATTGGTGAGCCCGAAAGGCATCACCACAAACTCATAATGCCCATATCGCGTCCTAAACGCTGTCTTCTGGACGTCCTCATCCCGCACTCTCACCTGATGGTACCCTGACCTCAAATCGATCTTGGAAAACCAAGATGCTCCCTGCAACTGATCGAATAAATCATCGATCCTCGGTAACGGGTAACTGTTCTTGACCGTCAACTTGTTCAACTCCCGGTAATCAATGCACATCCGGTGTGAACCATCCTTCTTCTTGACGAACAGAATAGGTGCTCCCCACGGCGAGCTGCTCGCCCGAATGAATCCCTTCCCCAGCAACTCCTGGAGCTGCGAGGACAACTCTTGCATCTCTGGAGGTGCAAGACGATAAGGCACTTTAGCAATAGGCGCGGCCCCCGGAACCAGGTCGATACCAAACTCTACTTGCCTCACAGGAGGTACTCCCGGCAGCTCCTCGGGGAAAACATCTGGAAACTCACGGACCACTGGGACCTCCTCAACTGACCTCGGTCTCTCGGAAACCTCCCGCGTATCCATCACATACGCCACAAAACCCTTACAGCCCTGCTGTAGACACTGCCTCGCTCTAGCGGCCGAACAAAAAGCTGATCCCGAACGGGTACCCTCGCCGTACACCGAAAGGACTCCCCCACTATGGTCTTGAATAGTCACCAGCTGACGCTCACAGTCGATGACAGCGCCGAATCGGCTCAACCAGTCCATGCCCACGATGACACAGACGTCACCCATCGCAATAGGAATCAGGTCAATCGGGAACTCAACCCCGAAAATCTCTAGCACGCACCCCCGAAGAACCTCCGTGGCACAAATCACTCTCTCGTTAGCTACAGAAACTCTCAAAGGTCGGCTCAACGACTCATGACTAACACTGATATGCTGACTAAAGGCTAAAGATACAAAGGACCTACTCGCACCCGAGTCAAATAACACTAAGGCAGGCACAGAGTTCACAAGGAAAGTACCTACGCGTATAATAACATAAGCATAACATCTCGACATTAAAATTATTACATGAATTACAGCATACCTGCCACAACATCGGGCGCAGCGCGGACCTCCTCCGCAGTCAGCTGAAAGGCTCTTCCCCGAGCCCTCGGGGCCTCGGCCTTCACCGGTCGAGTCGCAGTAGCTCTGGCAGCAGGTGCAGATCCCTGAAGAAGCTGAGGGCACTCGGCCTTCCGATGGCCTGTCTGGTTGCAATGAAAGCAAACCGTAAACCCCTTGGGGCACTCCCTAGCAATGTGCCCCTCCTTGCCACACTTGTAGCAAGCACCAGATCGACATGCCCCATCATGACCCTTGCCGCACTTTCCGCAAGTGCGGCCCTTCGAACCTCCTGTCCTCGAATCGGCGGACTTTATCCGCTTGGCTGCCGGCTGGGACTGAGCCGGTCGCCGGTCCACACGCTGAGACTCGGCCTCCTCCCTGGCCTGGGTCTCCAACTCGATCTCGCGCTTCCTGGCATTCGCCTGAAGCTCAGCAAAAGTATGGTAGGTGGAGTTTGACACAAACTCCCGGATATCCCTCCTCAACACACCCAAGTACCGGCTCATCCGAGCCTGATCAGTGGACACCAGCTCGGGGCAGAACATCGCTCTCTCATGAAACTTCCGCGTGATCACCGCAACCGAATCAGTACCCTGCTTGAGGGTTAAGAACTCCTGAACCAATCGTTCCCTCTCTACCGGGGAACGTACTCGTCCCTGAACATAGCAGTAAACCCCTCCTAAGTCACTGCTGTAATCTCTGCCAAAGTGAAGTTCGCCGTCAGGAACTTCCACCAATCCTTCGCTCCCAGACGGAGCTGGTTCAAAGCGAACCGTACCCTCAGGTGCTCCGGACATGAACAAGTGTAGAAGCACCCCTCTATATCCGCGATCCACCTCATCGCAACAATCGGATCCTGCGTCCCATCGAACTCAGGTGGCTTCGTGTTGCTAAACTCCCGGAACAGCAACGAGTCACCCCCCCCCCCCCCCCCCGTGGCCTGGCAGCGGCCACAGCTGCGGTAGCTGCAGCGGCTGCAGCTTCAGTCAATGCAGCGTACCGCTCCTCAAACGTCTCCATCAGGGTGGTCTTAATAGACCCAAACATCTCCGGGATCTCATCCCGGATCGCCGCAGCTACCTCCTCGTGAATCATCTGACGAATCTCCTCGTCACTCACACCGCTCGAACTCGCTCTGTGGCGTGGCCTAACCATGATGTCTCTGAAATACAACATAAAACTATCAGAGACTCCATCGAGTATAATCGCACTCGATAACGCAACCCCACTCAGTCTCCGATATTCAGGGATTCTTACTTGGGTCTCCCACTGACCCGGTGTCTTCGGTAGTATGGGCCCAATACTACCGACCACACCACATCAGCATTCATCCCAAGTCTTCCTCCCCAAACCCCGGATAGTGAGTACTCTACTTCTGTTATGCACTATCTACTCGTACACTAGCAAAGCATCTCATATCGGCAAACTTCCCTAGACTAAGGTATCACAATTCAGGCCACTCTAGTCCTATCATGAATACCTAGTCTTCTAGCATGCATAACAATTCATATCATATAATATTGTAAGGTATTTTGGGGATCTTTACCGTTCGGGCGCTGACTGATCGTACACACTGCTTCTTTCTTGTTTACCACAAAATCATTCATAAAAGTTTATGCCTTTATTTGTAAAAGTTTTCCTCAAATCCTTGGTTTGAGTTCAGTTACGCCCGAAGGTGCACCCGAATCCCTCAAACCAAGGCTCTGATACCAATTGTAACAACGCAAATTTTCAACAAATTTTTCATTTTAAAAATAAAGTACTTTCATTCAAAACAAGGCGTAAATAATTTAAGTGTCATGTCAAATACAAATTGTCTAAATCCCAAGATCATAAAAACATCCTTCAGTGTGTACAGATCACGCCGGCGCCTTCCCACGGTCCTCGCTAGTACCTGAAACACATACATAACAACTGTAAGCATAAATGCTTAGTGAGTTCCCCAATATACAACTTACGCACATACGCCTTTCCAGGCCCTGACCTTCCGGTCCATGTGTCTCAGGGGACTTCCGTCCCTGCTGGGTAAACCTTCCATCCCTACCCACGCCGACCTTCCGGTCCATCACACAACATATTGCCTTCCGGCCCATAACATATTGCCTTCCGACCCATAATATAATCGCCTTCCGGCCCATGACATACATAGCACATGTAACAAATAACTTACCACATATAGCATACATATCACATATCATATCTGACCTTCCGGTCACACAGTCAACCCTTCCGGGTACAGTATAGTGAGAAGACTCACCTCGTAAATGTCGAAACCTAACAAATCCCGAAGTCACTCGTACTCGATCCGCCGGGCTACAACCTCCCTATAACATCATATATCTCTTATTAACACTTTTATCTTCTAAGTTTAACTGCCCCTAAGAAGTCATACATAGGTCAACTCTAGTCAACAGTCAACTTGACCGGACTCAGCGAGTGCCATGGCGACTCGGCGAGTCTAGACGTCCTCCAATTCTCTAAGATTCCCCTTCTACTCGTCGAGTATCCTCCTTGACCCGACGAGTTACTCCTGGAAGAATCGCGGGGCCACCCCGACTCAACTCGCCAAGTCTGAAGAACAACTCGACGAGTTCCAGTTAATCTTCAAGCTACTCGCCGAGTCTGTTCATCGGACTCGGCGAGTCCATGCCATGCAACCGCTCAAACTGCTTTCTAAGGTCAGACCTGCTCCGACCAATCATAGGTCTGGCCTTCCTAGACTGATCCATCACGTAAGGTCCTCATTTCGGTGCTCATGATACACCCCAAGACTTATAATTTACATATTGACCTAAGGCATAAGGATTCCAATCCAAAACCTTCATCAATTCCCGAAATGCACAGGCATGGGACATTCTGGACCTCCAAAGGTCCCAATACAGGGTTACAATCGTTTGGGGGACTAGGGTAACATTCAATCTAGTCACAAAAGGGTTCCATAAACCCTAATTCCATAAACACATCAACATAGCAGAGTATACTCGAATTCTTACCTGGATGATGTACTCTCTGTGTCCCCAATCCTCAGAACGTGACTCCCTTGCTGTTCCTTTAGCCAAGCCCTTCCCTTCCTTGCACAACAACTCCTTCAAAATCACCAATGGCCTTTAACCTTGCTCCAGATGCACACAATCGATTTAGGGTTCCTCTCAGAAGGCTAAAATGAACAATGACGGCCAATAAGTCCCTTTTATACGTCCCAAACCTGAACGGTTAGGGTTTTCGCTAAACAGCGCAGACTCGCCGAGTCCATATCCGGACTCGTCGAGTCCAGTCGCGAACCCGCGACCAGGTCTGCGATCCTACTCGGCAAGTCTAGGCTCCACTCGCCGAGTCCCCTCTTAAAACACCCCAAAAACATAATTTTAACAATACCTGAGATTCCGGGCTGTTACAATTCTCCCCCACTAGGATTAGACTTCGCCCTCGAAGTCTCAATCTGGAAATAGTTCCGGATGTTGCTCCCGCATCTCACGTTCCGGCTCCCAAGTCATTTCCGATCCCTTCTGGTGTTGCCACTGAACCAACACCAGAGGTACCTCCTTGTTCCTCAGAACCTTGATCTTCCGATCCCTGATGGCCATTGGTCTCTCAGCATAATTCAGGCTCGCATCCACCTGAATATCCTCTAATGGAACCACTGCCGACTCATCGGCTATGCACTTCCTCAATTGCGACACATGAAAAGTGTCGTGGATTTGCCCCAACTCCGCTGGCAACTCCAAACGATAGGCTACCCGGCCTATCCTTACAATCACACGAAATGGCCCAATATACCGGGGCCCCAACTTGCCCCTCTTCCTGAATCGAATCACCCCTTTCCAAGGAGAGACCTTCAGGAGAACGAAGTCGCCGTCTTGAAACTCAAGCTCGGATTGGCGCCTGTCTGCATAACTCTTCTGTCGGCTCTGGGCGGTCAATAACCTCTGTCTAACTTGCTGAATCTGCTCTGTCGTCTGGAGCACGATCTCTGTGCTGCCCATCACTCTCTGTCCCACTTCTCCCCAGCAAATGGGGGTCCGACACCTCCTACCATACAACAGCTCAAAAGGTGGCATACCAATGCTCGAATGATGGCTGTTGTTGTAGGAAAACTCTGCCAAGGGTAAATACGCATCCCAGCTACCCCCGAAGTCTAACACACACGCTCGAAGCATGTCCTCCAGTGTCTGAATCGTCCGCTTGCTCTGACCGTCTGTCTGGGGATGGTATGCGGTACTAAAATGCAATTTAGTACCCAGCTCTTCATGGAATTTCTTCTAGAACCTGGAAGTGAAGCGCACATCACGGTCTGAAACAATCGAGATCGGCACCCCATGCCGAGATACCACTTCTCTCACATATAACTCCGCCAACTTCTCCGCTGAAGAACTCTCACTGATGGCAAGGAAGTGTGCACTCTTCGTCAACCTATCCACAATCACCCAAATGGCATCGACTCCTCTGGTAGTCCTCGGTAATTTGGTAATGAAATCCATAGTGATCTGTTCCCACTTCCACTCGGGAACCTCCAATGGCTGCAACTTGCCATGCGGTCTCTGGTGCTCGGCCTTAACCCTACGGCAGGTCAAGCACCTCTCAACGAACCATGCGACGTCCCTCTTCATACAGGGCCACCAATACTCTTTCCTCAAATCCAAATACATCTTCGTAGCACCGGGATGGATCGAGAATTTCGACCTATGAGCCTCTTCCATCAACGAATTACGCGTACCGCCCACGAACGGTACCCAAATCCGACCCTGAAACGTCAGAAGCCCTCGTCCATCCTTAACGAACTCTGAAATTAACCCAACGACCCGCTCTTTCTTCTGCATCTCTGGTCGCACAGCCTCGGCCTGTGCCCCACGAGTAGCATCCAATACTGGAGTCATCACAGTCAATCTCAAACATACAACTCGCAATGGAGTGCTTTCCGCCCTGCGGCTCAATGCATCGGCTACCACATTAGCCTTGCCTGGGTGGTACAGGATCTCACAATCATAATCCTTGACCACATCCAACCACCTCCTCTGACGCATATTTAGGTTGGGCTGATCCATCAAGTACTTCAAGCTCTTATGGTCCGTGTATATCGTACATCGAACCCCATACAGGTAGTGACGCCAAATCTTGAGAGCGAATATTACTGCCCCCAACTCTAAATCATGCATGGGATATCTCGCCTCATGAGGCTTAAGCTGCCTCGACGCATAAGCTATCACATGACCCCTCTGCATCAACACTGCACCCAGTCCCGAAATCGATGCGTCGCAATATACTACAAAATCTTCCATCCCTTCCGGGAGAGCTAATACCGGGGCTTCGCACAACCTCTGGCGAAGTGTCTCAAAAGAGGTCTGCTGCTCGGGCCCCCATGAGAATGCAACACCCTTCCTGGTCAATCTGGTGAGCGGCACTGCGATCTTGGAGAAATCCTTAATGAATCTCCGATAATACCCTGCCAACCCAAGGAAGCTCCTGATCTCAGAGGGTGACTTCGGCACCTCCCAACTCATCACCGCCTCAACCTTGGCCGGATCGACCAATATCCCCTCCTGATTAACAACATGTCCTAGAAATTGGACCTCCCGCAACCAGAAGTCACATTTGGAGAACTTTGCATAAAGCTTCTCCGACCTCAATACCTCAAGGACCTCCCTCAAATGTTCCTCATGCTGCTCTCTAGATCTCGAATACACTAGAATGTCGTCGATAAATACAATCACTGACCGATCCAACATCGGCCTGCAAACCCTGTTCATGAGATCCATGAACACAGCCGGGGCATTGGTGAGCCCGAAAGGCATCACCACAAACTCATAATGCCCATATCGTGTCCTAAACGCTGTCTTCTGGACGTCCTCATCCCGCACTCTCACCTGATGGTACCCTGACCTCAGATCGATCTTGGAAAACCAAGATGCTCCCTGCAACTGATCGAATAAATCATCGATCCTCGGTAACGGGTAACTGTTCTTGACCATCAACTTGTTCGACTCCCGGTAATCAATGCACATCCGGTGTGAACCATCCTTCTTCTTGACGAACAGAATAGGTGCTCCCCACGGCGAGCTCCTCGGCCGAATGAATCCCTTCCCCAGCAACTCCTGGAGCTGCGAGGACAACTCTTGCATCTCTGGAGGTGCAAGACGATAAGGCACCTTAGCAATAGGCGCGGCCCCCGGAACCAGGTCGATACCAAACTCTACTTGCCTCACAGGAGGTACTCCCGGCAGCTCCTCGGGGAAAACATCTGGAAACTCACGGACCACTGGGACCTCCTCAACTGACCTCGGTCTCTCGGAAACCTCCCGCGTATCCATCACATACGCCACAAAACCCTTACAGCCCTGCTGTAGACACTGCCTCGCTCTAGCGGCCGAACAAAAAGCTGATCCCGAACGGGTACCCTCGCCGTACACCGAAAGGACTCCCCCACTATGGTCTTGAATAGTCACCAGCTGACGCTCACAGTCGATGACAGCGCCGAATCGGCTCAACCAGTCCATGCCCACGATGACACAGACGTCACCCATCGCAATAGGAATCAGGTCAATCGGGAACTCAACCCCGAAAATCTCTAGCACGCACCCCCGAAGAACCTCCGTGGCACAAATCACTCTCTCGTTAGCTATAGAAACTCTCAAAGGTCGGCTCAACGACTCATGACTAACGCTGATATGCTGACTAAAGGCTAAAGATACAAAGGACCTACTCGCACCCGAGTCAAATAACACTAAGGCAGGCACAGAGTTCACAAGGAAAGTACCTATGCGTATAATAACATAAGCATAACATCTCGACATTAAAATTATTACATGAATTACAGCATACCTGCCACAACATCGGGCGCAGCGCGGACCTCCTCCGCAGTCAGCTGAAAGGCTCTTCCCCGAGCCCTCGGGGCCTCGGCCTTCACCGGTCAAGTCGCAGTAGCTCTGGCAGCAGGTGCAGATCCCTGAAGAAGCTGAGGGCACTCGGCCTTCCGATGGCCTGTCTGGTTGCAATGAAAGCAAACCGTAAACCCCTTGGGGCACTCCCTAGCAATGTGCCCCTCCTTGCCACACTTGTAGCAAGCACCAGATCGACATGCCCCATCATGACCCTTGCCGCACTTTCCGCAAGTGCGGCCCTTCGAACCTCCTGTCCTCGAATCGGCGGACTTTATCCGCTTGGCTGCCGGCTGGGACTGAGCCGGTCGCCGGTCCACACGCTGAGACTCGGCCTCCTCCCTGGCCTGGGTCTCCAACTCGATCTCGCGCTTCCTGGCATTCGCCTGAAGCTCAGCAAAAGTATGGTAGGTGGAGTTTGACACAAACTCCCGGATATCCCTCCTCAACACACCCAAGTACCGGCTCATCCAAGCCTGATTAGTGGACACCAGCTCGGGGCAGAACATCGCCCTCTCATGAAACTTCCGCGTGATCACCGCAACCGAATCAGTACCCTCCTTGAGGGTTAAGAACTCCTGAACCAATCGTTCCCTCTCTACCGGGGAACGTACTCGTCCCTGAACATAGCACTAAACCCCTCCTAAGTCACTGCTGTAATCTCTGCCAAAGTGAAGTTCGCCGTCACGAACTTCCACCAATCCTTCGCTCCCAGACGGAGCTGGTTCAAAGCGAACCGTACCCTCAGGTGCTCCGGACATGAACAAGTGTAGAAGCACCCCTCTATATCCGCGATCCACCTCATCGCAACAATCGGATCCTGCGTCCCATCGAACTCAGGTGGCTTCGTGTTGCTGAACTCCCGGAACAGCAACGAGTCACCCCCCCGCCCCCCCGTGGCCTGGCAGCGGCCACAACTGCGGTAGCTGCAGCGGCTGCAGCTTCAGTCAATGCGGCGTACCGCTCCTCAAACGTCTCCATCAGGGTGGTCTTAATAGACCCAAACATCTCCGGGATCTCATCCCGGATCGCCGCAGCTACCTCCTCGTGAATCATCTGACGAATCTCCTCGTCACTCACACCGCTCGAACTCGCTCCGTGGCGTGGCCTAACCATGATGTCTCTGAAATACAACATAAAACTATCAGAGACTCCATCGAGTATAATCGCACTCGATAACGCAACCCCACTCAGTCTCCGATATTTAGGGATTCTTACTTGGGTCTCCCACTGACCCGGTGTCTTCGGTAGTACGGGCCCAATACTACCGACCACACCGCATCAGCATTCATCCCAAGTCTTCCTCCCCAAACCCCGGATAGTGAGTACTCTACTTCTGTTATGCACTATCTACTCGTACACTAGCAAAGCATCTCATATCGGCAAACTTCCCTAGACTAAGGTATCACAATTCAGGCCACTCTAGTCCTATCATGAATACCTAGTCTTCTAGCATGCATAACAATTCATATCATATAATATTGTAAGGTATTTTGGGGATCTTTACCGTTCGGGCGCTGACTGATCGTACACACTGGTTCTTTCTTGTTTACCACAAAATCATTCATAAAATTTTATGCCTTTATTTGTAAAAGTTTTCCTCAAATCCTTGGTTTGAGTTCAGTTACGCCCGAAGGTGCACCCGAATCCCTCAAACCAAGGCTCTGATACCAATTGTAACAACGCAAATTTTCAACAAATTTTTCATTTTAAAAATAAAGTACTTTCATTCAAAACAAGGCGTAAATAATTTAAGTGTCATGTCAAATACAAATTGTCTAAATCCCAAGATCATAAAAACATCCTTCAGTGTGTACAGATCACGCCGGCGCCTTCCCACGGTCCTCGCTAGTACCTGAAACACATACATAACAAATGTAAGAATAAATGCTTAGTGAGTTCCCCAATATACAACTTACACACATACGCCTTTCCAGGCCCTGACCTTCCGGTCCATGTGTCTCAGGGGACTTCCGTCCCTGCTGGGTAAACCTTCCAGCCCTACCCACGCCAACCTTCCGGTCCATCACACAACATATTGCCTTCCGGCCCATAACATATTGCCTTCCGACCCATAATATAATCGCCTTCCGGCCCATGACATACATAACACATATAACAAATAACTTACCACATATAGCATACATATCACATATCATATCTGACCTTCCGGTCACACAGTCAACCCTTCCGGGTACAGTATAGTGAGAAGACTCACCTCGTAAATGTCGAAACCTAACAAATCCCGAAGTCACTCGTACTCGATCCGCCGGGCTACAACCTCCCTATAACATCATATATCTCTTATTAACACTTTTATCTTCTAAGTTTAACTGCCCCTAAGAAGTCACACATAGGTCAACTCTGGTCAACGGTCAACGGTCAACTTGACCGGACTCGGCGAGTGCCATGGCGACTCGGCGAGTCTAGACGTCCTCCAATTCTCTAAGATTCCCCTTCTACTCGTCAAGTATCCTCCTTGACCCGACGAGTTACTCCTGGAAGAATCGCGGGGCCACTCCGACTCAACTCTCCGAGTCTGAAGAACAACTCGACGAGTTCCAGTTAATCTTCAAGCTACTCGCCGAGTCTGTTCATCGGACTCGGCGAGTCCATGCCATGCAACCGCTCAAACTGCTTTCTAAGGTCAGAACTGCTCCGACCAATCATAGGTCTGGCCTTCCTAGACTGATCCATCACGTAAGGTCCTCATTTCGGTGCTCATGATACACCCCAAGACTTATAATTTACATATTGACCTAAGGCATAAGGATTCCAATCCAAAACCTTCATCAATTCCTGAAATGCACAGGCATGGGACATTCTGGACCTCCAAAGGTCCCAATACAGGGTTACAATCGTTTGGGGGACTAGGGTAACATTCAATCTAGTCACAAAAGGGTTCCATAAACCCTAATTCCATAAACACATCAACATAGCAGAGTATACTCGAATTCTTACCTGGATGATGTACTCTCTGTGTCCCCAATCCTCAGAACGTGACTCCCTTGCTGTTCCTTTAGCCAAGCCCTTCTCTTCCATGCACAACAACTCCTTCAAAATCACCAATGGCCTTTAACCTTGCTCCATATGCACACAATCGATTTAGGGTTCCTCTCAGTAGGCTAAAATGAACAATGACGGCCAATAAGTCCCTTTTATACGTCCCAAACCTGAACGGTTAGGGTTTTCGCTAAACAATGCAGACTCGCCGAGTCCATATCCGGACTCGTCGAGTCCAGTCGCGAACCCGCGACCAGTTCTGCGATCCTACTCGGCGAGTCTAGGCTCCACTCGCCGAGTCCCCTCTTAAAACACCCCAAAAACATAATTTTAACAATACCTGAGATTCCGGGCTGTTACACATCTCCATAGGAATAGAAGTTGACACCATTTGCTTTGAAGTAGGAGTTTGCGCATCAAACATCTCGCTCGATTTCCTTGTCTCAGTTGTGTGAAGACCAACATCATCGACATTATAGAAAATTGTGTCAAGATTTTCATGAGACACAACATTAGCACTGCTTGCCAACGAAGCTGCAATATCATCACGATCAAAACCAGTCAACTCTAGATCATCAAACGAGTCATTTCTCTCTTCACCAGTACTCATTTCTCCACCAACTTGATCACCACTTAACTCCTTTTCATGTTCTGAGACAGTTTGAACTTTTGGAGTCGGAGAATCTTCTTTTTCGGTTTCCTCATCTTCGGACACATCTATAACAATGTTGTTTGGCGTTGACTTTTCAGCAGATGTCTGCTCCGAGGAGCTTTGCTCAGACGACTCAAATGACTCAGGAGTCTCATCCAGTTCAGTGAATTTACCAAACTTTTCAAGAGGATATAGTCCTCGAGATATGACTTTGCCTTTCCGATTTTGTTTGATGAGTCCCACCGTGTGGGGACCTAAGGACTTCATA
The DNA here is from genome assembly GCF_051521515.1 of Lactuca serriola. Classification (NCBI taxonomy): domain Eukaryota; kingdom Viridiplantae; phylum Streptophyta; class Magnoliopsida; order Asterales; family Asteraceae; genus Lactuca; species Lactuca serriola. The sequence continues at coordinate 336,698,947 of NC_136415.1, read as the reverse complement.
TCCAATGTCTCTCCTGTCTTTCTCACGTTTGGAAATTGAATGTTGATGAACAATTGTATGAAGTGGGGTTACAACAGAAAAGTATCCCGAGTAGAAGCTCTGATGTTAATAACAAATTCCTCAAGAATGAACCTTGAGAAATTGAATCGAAACCCAGCAGCAAGAGATACCAAAGCACCAGTTGTGCGCTGAGAGATCTCGTCTGCCCCAGACCTCCTTCCCAAGATACAACTCACAAAAACATGGCCCAAGAACCTCCAGTATGGGTGTAGCAATTTTTTCAATGTCGGCGGAAAGGTTCCCTCGTAGCTCATTCTTCGTAGAACCCTTTGAACATCTTCGATTCCAAAATCTGTCGGGAAATTGGGTTGATCATCAATTAGCAGCGCCTCACGAATAAAGCCTTCATCAATGACGATTTCTCGATCCTGCACTTTCGCCTTCACAGTAAAATTGCCATCATCATCCATGTTTTTCTCTGCAGTCGCCCAAAACTCGCGTATCAAATTTTGATAAACCACCGGATTGATAGTGATTGCGGATGCTAAGCAGCATTCACGCAATCGATGAATCATTGAACGCATATCCGAGTGAACAGTTGGAGGGTCCGCGAGTACAATTGCCAGGTTGTGCATATCTGTAAATTTTAGGTTCGCCATTTTCTACACTCAAACACAACTGTAAGAAACCAAAAAAAAAAAATTTTTTTTTGACCAAAACAACATCTCATAACATTAAGTTTACTGCCAAAATGTTGAAGGAAATCGAGTGATAATTGTGTTTACGGCCGAAGACTGAAGAACCTGTTCTTGGGCCGTAAACTCGAGGTTTACGGTCTAAGAATTGTTTTGAAAATCAACACACGATATCTCTTTAATTATTTTACTCGAACCGGAGGCAGTAAACACATTGTTCCTGGGCTATAAACTCGGAGTTTACAGCCTAAGAACTCTCAGTGGAAAAACCCCAAAAATCGATTCTGCACTTCGAATTAGCTCATAGGACTTGAAGATACGTGAATGTAAACGACTATGGCACCAATATAAAATATTAACAAGTCCAAAATTCAAGTGCTCGGAGTTTACGGCCTAAGCTTACGGCCGTAAGCTCCGTCGAATTGTTTTTTGCGATTTCCGGCATGATGACACGGTGAAACACAAAACAAATTACATATTTGTGATCTAGAAATGATTACCTTTGCGATGATGTAAGTGGTTTTCCGAAAATCAAAGAAAAATTTTCGCCTTTTTGAGAGGGTTTAGAGAGAGTTTGCGGCCGGAAACTCGTGAATGAGGAGATTCCGGTAGTGAACTCCTTTTTACCCCTTTTACCTTCACTTACCCTCTTACCTGATAATTACCCAGTATTTCCAAAAAAAAAAAACTTTGAGGATTAATTTAATTTTTGAAAAATAAAATAAAATAAAATAAATAAAATAAAATAAAAAACGAAATAAAAATAAAATTAAAAATTGAAATAGCAAAAACCACAAGAATAAAATTAGAAATTAAAAATTAAAGTTAAAATTAACATTCTTTCAAAAATAAAATAAAAATAAAAATAAAAATTGAGAGAAAAATACTTTAACTAAAATAATTTTTTTTACACACCAAATTTAACCACTTTATGCTTGGGTCAAAGTTATTGGACGGCCTTATTCCGGTTGTCGGTACCCTTATCTTCACATCTTCGTCTGACCGATTGCTAGTATTGTGGTCCACTTAAGCACGAAAGATTTGTGACATTTTTGGACATTTTACCAAGGACATGATTCAGACATATACCTAATTGTAAATTTCTGTAATTATAATAACTCCTAAATCTTAAATAAATTCACCTTATGACCATTTAACTGACTACAACCAGGGATATTGTTGTCCACCTAAATCGAGCAGCGAGATCTACAGACAGTCTGTATGCGTTCAATTTTAAGTGTACTGGAACGTGTTTCCCGCTTCCTGATATGCCCTAGCCATCAAGAACTTCCAGAGTACTCCTTACACCGGGTGAGCAGACAACCATTCAGAGAAAGAAGAGATTCAGAATTCTATTGCTAACTACTTCAGAGGGGTTGAGAAGAAGAAGGTTGCATATGTTGTGTACCAGGTTGGATTAGAAGTCGCGCAATGGAGACAACATATGGCTAACAGATGAGAAGTATTTCACACATACATTTCACACACACACACACACACACACACACATATATATATATATATATATATATATATATATATATATATATATATATCCTACAGAGAAATAGAGTCGCATATGTTGTGTACCAGGTCGGATTAGAAGTCGCGCAAAGGAGACAACATATGACTAACAGACGGAAAGAAAGAAAATGACATTTTACAGACCTAATTTATCGGAATTTACCAGTCGCCCCATCCAACCGGAATTAAGGACAAAATCCTCACATCGAGGAAAAGTTAAGCCATGGTTCCAAGTACGGGTTCAATTAATGTGACGAGTAGATTCTCTTGTTTATCTCCCTGCTCAACCTATCTGAGCGTCGTGACATCAGGTTAAACGGATTTAACTAGGTCAAAGTTTGTCGAGTCCTCAAATTCATTAGGTTCAACTTTCCTAGTCAAGTCCATTTTAAAATCTTTCGTGCCTACCAGCACATCGAGTACAGAGCGTAGATGATTCAACTTAGGTACGTTACGCTGATTCAGGTTGCCCTTTATCACTTGTTAATATCATTTCCCATCACAATACTTACAACCGAGGTTGTCAACAACAAAATTTAAAATAAACTGAACAGAAATGACACTATTTTTGGATTTTTGTAATTTTTTGTTGTTTTTGGGTTTTTATTTCTCCCCCTAAATTTGTGCATGGGTGAGAATACGAAACAAAATAATGCGCAAATATTAAACCATCCTGAAACAGAAATTAAAAAAATAAACGAAGACAACCAAAAATAAATTGAGAAGAAAAAGAAAAGGAAAAAGAAAAAAACTTAATCCTCAAAACGTATCATTTTCAGAAATCCAACAAGCACATCGAAGCGAGCTTTGTTAAAAGGATTTGTGAACAAGTCCGCCACATTGTTATCAGTGTGGACTTGTTCGATTCGAATTAAAGATCGTTCATAACAGTCTCTGATAAAGTGAATTTTAATGTCGATGTGCTTGGTTTTAGAGTGTTGGACTGGGTTTTTAGCTATTTGAATTGTCGCTTCATTATCACAATAGATAGGGGTTTCGAAGTAATTCAAACCGTAGTCCAACAGCTGATGTTGGATCCAGATAACTTGAGAGCAGCAAGCTGATGCAGCAACATATTCCGCCTCTGCCGTTGAAGTCGAGACAGTGTGCTGTTTCTTGCATTGCCATGAAACTAATCTGTCACCTAGGTATTGACATCCTCCTGAAGTTGATTTCCCGTCAAGCTCACATCCTCCATAATTACTGTCAGTAAAAGCATAAAGATTAAATTCAGAATTCTTCGGATACCAAAGACCCAATTTAGGGCTTCCTTTGATGTATCGAAAAATTCTTTTAACAACAATAAGATGAGAGAGTTTAGGATTAGCCTGATATCGAGCGCATTGACAGACTACAAACATAATGTCAGGTCGACTTACAGTAAGATACATCAGCGATCCGATCATTGATCGATAGAGAGTTTGATCTACGGATTCACCTTCAGGATCTGGAGTCAGGAGAGGTCGTTCAGCCATCGGTGTAGAAGCAGATTTAGCATCGTGAAGTGCAAACTTCTCAAGAATATCCTCCACATACTTGGCTTGATGTAGCAAGATTCCGGTTTAATTCTGTTTAACCTGAAGCCCCAGAAACATGGTCATTTCTCCCAACAAACTCATTTCAAATATTTTCTTCATTACACTTTTGAACTCTTTGCAAAGCTTTTGGCTTGTTGATCCAAAGATTATGTCATCGACGTATATTTGTACGAGTATCTGGTCCTTGTCGAGATGCTTTATGAACAATGTTTGATCAATAGTGTCGCGAGTGTAACCGTGTTCGAGCAGATGCTTTGTTAGGGTTGCATACCATGCTCTAGGAGCTTGATGCAGCCCATATAATGCTTTGTCCAACTTGTAGACATGATTAGGATACTTTGAGTCGACAAACCCTGGAGGTTGGTCAACGTAGATTTCTTCCTTCACCTTGCCATACAAGAAGGAAGTCTTGACATCCATTTGAAAGACAGTAAAGTTCATATACGAAGCATATGCTAGGAAGATACGAATAGCCTCCAAGCGAGCTACTGGAGCATAAACCTCAGTGTAGTCAAGACCCTCGACTTGTCGAAACCCACGTACTACCAGTCTGGCTTTGTTTCGCACAATAACCCCTGAATCGTCCTGTTTGTTGCGATAGACCCATCGTGTGTCAAGAGACTTCTTGCCCTTCGGTAACTCAACCAATTTCCAAACACCGAGTTTTTCAAATTGATGCAATTCTTCATGCATTGCATCCACCCAGCTAGGTTCATTTAGAGCCATTTCTACATTCTTGGGCTCAATTTGAGAGATAAAGCAAGAATACAGACATGTATTCACGTCTCCACTTTGACTTCTAGTTTTAACACCACCATCTAGCTGGCCGATAACGTTTTCGATCAGATGATCCCGTTGAACCCTAGAAGGTATTTCTTGGCTGATGCCATTGATAGAGACAGGTAGAGTGTGAATGTTAAGACCTCCTTCATTTGCTTGTTGAGTAGTACCAAATGGTTCTGCAACATACTCATCTGTAATAAGGTCAGGAAAGAGTAATTCCATCAGGGTTGAAGAGACAACATAAGCATCATTTGGAATGAACTCTTTCTCTGAAGATATGTGAGGTCTCGATTCAGCATCAGAAGAATCAGTGTGGTCTGATTGAGGACTATCATGTTCCAAGAACGGCCTCCCCTGAGGAGTAGCAGAGGACTTTTCCGAAGATGTTGCAGAAGACTCCCCCTCAATTGCAGCAGAAGGCTCCCCCTCAAATGCAGCAGAAGGCTCCCCCTCAAATGCAGAAGAAGATTTTCCCTTGCGCGAGTCAGAGGACTCCCATTCAGGTAAAGCCTTAGACTTTCCTTTAGATGAATTAGAAGGTTTAGATACAGGCTTGTATACGGCTTCTTCGTCTTCATCTTTAGAGATACTCTTCCAATGTGAATCAGTTCTAGATACATCATTTGAATACACGTTTAAGGATTTGAAAAGTGACGTATAATCAAACAACCAATCCGGACCCACTCTTGTGTCTGTCTCATTCTTTTCCAACCAACGCACGTCATAGGATTCCACAATCTGTTTGGTTTTCTTGTTATAGACTCTATAAGCAGTACGTGCAGCATACCCAACAAAATAGCAGTCATCGGCTTTGGCATTGAACTTCGGATTGGTATCTAGGTGAAGTAGGGTGCAAGGACAACCAAATACTCGAAAATGACTGACCGATGGCTTGTGACCATAGTAAATTTCATACGGGGTTTTCATTTGAGCTTTGTTGATGAGCACTCGATTCTGAACATAACAAGCAGTGTTTATCGCCTCCGCCCAAAAGAAAACAGGTAGCTTGGAGTCACAAAGCATCGTTCTTGCAGTGTCTTTGAGTGTTCTGTTCCACCTTTCAGCAACACCATTTTGTTGAGGTGTATGAGCTGAACTAAATTGACGCAGGATACCCTTTTCGGCACAGAAGTGATTGAGAACAGAATTCTTAAACTTTGTTCCATTGTCGGTACGAAGCACCTTCACCCTTTGATTGGTCTGATTCTCAACAAGTATGATGAACTTTTTGATCAATTCAGTGACGCCAACTTTGTTGGATAGAAAGAAAACCCACGTGATTCGAGAGAAATCATCAATCACAACTAAACAGTAAGAACTTTTGTTGATGCTTAGCACGTTCACTGGACCAAACAAATCCATGTGAAGTAGTTGAAGAACCTGACTTATGGAGTTAACCTGTTTCGGCAAATGTGGCTTTCGATGATGCTTTCCTTGAGCACACGACACACATTTTTCAAAAGTAATGAAGTCCTTGACGTGAAATCCACGGACCATCTCATTTTTTGCAAGACGATTTAGATTCTTGGCGTTAGCATGACCTTATCTTCGGTGCCACAGCATTGCAGTTTGCTCGGAGATCTGGGAGAATAGACAAGTAACTTGTTCTGGGAGATTGCTATTCATATCAATAATATAGGCATTCCCATCCCTTTTTGATCTTACGAGAATCCATTCTTCAGGGATGACAAAGCCTGGATTTAAGACCATGCATTCCTTGTCAGTGAAATGCGTAGAATAGCCCTTCTCACAGATCTGAGAAACACTTAACAGACTGTGTTTCAACTCGGGAGCGAAATTCACATTTTCGAAACTTAGAACTCCATTTGACACGGTTCCCCTTTGAGTGATTTTCCCTCCATCTCCACCCGCAAAAGAGACATACCCCCCATTAAATGATTGAATGTTGCGCAGTTGGGTGATATCTCCCGTCATATGCCGGGAATAGCCACTGTCGACAAACCAGGGTCTGACGACATTTCCCCGCAACTGTCCCTGCAAAATGTGCGGGTTTAATTAGATTTGGGCACCCAGGTCATGATCTTCCTGGGTGATCCCGATGCCTTTTCAGATTTATTGCACTTAAACTTCTCTAAGGACACAGATGATGTATTGGGAGCAGATTTGGGCCTCCATTTATAATTAGGTTTTCTGAAAAATTCAGTCAACTTTGTCATTTTATGTTTAACAATCTGCTTAAAGCATGTGTTACTTCTACCAGAATTGGTTGAAGATCCACTATTGCTTTGGGATGAGCTTGACCTTGGCGTGGCTATGCTCCTTTTTGGCAGACTGCTAGGGACAAGGTGATTAAAAACCTTTTTATGTCTGTGAAAAATATCCCTTTTTCTATTTCCTTCTTCTGCCCAATCATCATTTCGAGAGCGACTTCTAGAGGAATTTCTTTTTAAAGACCTTCCTCTGAACTCGTTCTCCCCTCTTGGAAAATTATGACTCACAAACATTCGATTAAGACAATTTCTAGCAATATGACCACTAGTACCACAATTAAAACAAATCTGCTTGTTATTGTTAGAACTTGTGCTGCATTTATCAGATTCGTTTTCCCTACAAACACCCTTGCTTGTCTCACAGAAACATGCAATATTATTAGGTTGTGAGGCAAGTGAGGGTGCTATACTTATTGAGTTTTTATCACAAACATTCAAATTGTCAACCAAATTGTTCAAAAATTTATCAGACATATTAGAAGCACTCAAAACTGTATCAGAGGTAGCAGCTACTATATCAGAATAATTAAAAACACCACAAGAAATATTGTCACTTAAAACATTTGAAAAAAGAGTTGTCTTTATTTAAAATGAAAGCTTCAGGTTTGGACTCGATTTTATTTTCAGAAACACATCCTTCAACTTTGTGCTTTGACTGATTCAAGGATTGATCTGCAGGAGAAGTAGAAATGTTAGTACTTTCAACATTAATAAATCCTCCCGAAACAAAACCGGAGGGCTTGCCATAAATCATAAATGATTCATTGACAATCTCTTCTTTGGACAAAGGCTTGGACACATATGAATGATTGAAAGGAGGGGGTACATGATTATACCCTAGACCTTTTGATTGATTCCTTTTAAACTGCATACTTTGTTCTATCATATTTGCAACCACCTAACTTGAGAAATCATATTTTCTAACATCAAGTTTGGCGGTCTCAAATTTTCCTTTCAAAGATTCAACTTCAGCCACTAGCTCAGCATTTTGTTTGACTACATAATCATAGTTTTCACATTTGTTGTTGTAGTCTTCCTGGAGTCTCCTAAAGTCTTTAATTTTTTATTCTAGTTGAGCTTTAAGTGGTTTTTGTCCTTTTCGAAGTCGGTACCCTTCATATCTAAGGTCTTCTAAGTCTCTTATTAATTTGTCATTGAGTTCACGAAGAATCCTAAGATTTTCTACTGCATTGCCTAATGTCTCAATTTTATCCTGTAAAGTTTTCACATAATATATACAAGCCTTAGAGCATGTTGGGAGACTTACCTTGGACGAATTAGGTTCATGGGAAGAGGATATCATCAAGCCAAATTGTAGCTTCATCACACTGTCTTTAGCTGCTACAATCCCTGCTGGAGTGTCATCCCTTACTTGTGCTAGGTGAGCATTTTCTGGTCTAGACAAATTGAGAGCTTGTATTTGATCATCCTAGTCGAAAGATTGTGCAACCATAGCCTTTTCATTGTTTGCTTGACCACTGCTTCGGTTGTTCCCAACTGCAACCATTGTTCTGTCATTATTAACCCTTCTATCGGGGTGTGGGCAATCACGAGCAAAATGCCCTGGCTCGTGGCAATTGAAACACCGAAGCTTTCCTTTGTTGAATCCAACCTTCTTGTCAGCGCTCATTCCCCAATTGTTCTTCCCTGTCTTTTTGGCAAACTGTTTTCCCTAAATACAGCCATGGCAATTTGCCATGTGATGTCCATTTCCTCAACGTCCTCCGGATGGATTTGATCAAGATCTGCAAATGACAATTGAGGCGGAAGTTCCCCAGCTACAAGTGCGTTGTAGCAATTCATAAGCCCTGCTATAAAGACAAGGTTTTCATCACCCTCCATTCCTTTTGAAGAGGAAGCCACATTTGAGGATGGAGCAGTTTGGCTAGACACGAGAGGTTGACTTTGTGGGTAGGGAATGTCCGGTGCAGAAGAAGATGAACCTGCAGGGGTATAAGAGAAAGAAGAAAGAGCATTATTAGTTGAACTGCCAAGATTGGCAGCTGAGTAGGAGTTCACATGATTGATCTCTCGCTGCTTGTCATCAATATCACACGCTTTGATGATAGCCATCACTTCAGCTAGAGACAGGCGATTGAGATCCTTAGTCTTCTTAATCACAGCTACATTTGTGTCCCAAGATTTTAGGAGAGCATTTAGTAGCTTCTTATTAATTTCTGACTTTGTATAGAAGATCCCTGCCACAGTCATCTCTGTGTTGAGAGTTGTGAATCGCTGCAGTTGAGCTTCGAGAGTCTCTCCGGGAACATAATTAAACATGTTGAAGCGTTGCCTCAGCATATCTTGGTGGCTTTCTCGCATGTCTTCATTTCCCTCATATACTTCAATAAGGGCTTCCCATAGTGCTTTAGCAGAAGTATACTCTCTGAATCCTTGAGCAATGTCTGGAGATAAGGCCATAGTCAAAATGACTAATGCCTTTTCTTGTTCTTCTACACTCTCAAAGTCTTCATCAGTGTAGTTTTCAATTTTCTTGTAAACCACCTGCCCCCCAACTGTAGTGGTGATTATGACTGGATCCTTTATAACACATTTCCAAATCTTGAAGTCCTTCATCTTTATATATTTCTCAATTCTATATTTCCACTCGGGGAAACCATCAGCGGACATGAGTCTTGGAATGCACGTGGTTGTTCCCATCACAGCATCGAGTTCTTGATATTGATTAGGACTTTTTGATTCCATATTTAAAGTTAATTATTTATTTAATAAAACAAAAAATTTAATTAATTAATTTAATGTTATGCACTCCGAAAATTAATTAATTAAGATTTTAAAAAACGAGTTTACTGCCGAGAAAAGGTTTACTATCGAGAACTGTTTACGGCCCGTGAAAAATTTGAACTCTGGAACAAAGAAATTGATGATGCAATTTTTTTAAAGTCGATTATCTGATAATCGATTTACGGCCAATGATTTTTAAAGATCTCCGAGTTTACGGCCAATGATTACGACCAATTATCTGTTAAAAATTTATTTTATTTGAAAATTTTAATGTAATGAAATATTATTCTGAAAGCCTTAAGTCAGGAACTCGATGTGCTGTAGAATAGATTCGATTGCGGTGTATGAACCTTGAATAGCTTGCGGCCATGAACTTGGAGTTTACGGCCGTAAGCTCGGACCGTGAACTCTTAAACACACGAAAATCGACTGGAATAAAACCCTTCTTTCGCTGCGAATATCGTTTTGAGCAAAAACACAACTATAGGACGTCTTTGACACTGGTCTAGCTCTGATACCAATTGTAAAGCCCGAACAATAGATCTACCAATGATCAAAGACGAATAAAAGAAGCAAAGATGAAACAATAAGCAATATAAAAAACGAACCAAGCTTGCATACGCCTTAAAGCAATAAAACGTCAGATACAACTTGGAGAAAACACGAAGGCATCTACAACCTTTCAAGTCTGACACAGCGCCCTATTTATAGCCAAGACTTACAACCGCAAGGAGTTTACGGCCGTAAGGAGTTTACGGCCGTAAACACATACCAACCGTAAACTAGACAAAATTGACTTTTTACACAATCACTACCACTAATCAGTATACCTAGACCAAACCATTAGACATGGTCTTTCAGTTTAAGTATAAAGAAACCTTTTGTTTGAAATACAATTGTAACAGAGTTTGAAAGGAAACATACAATGTATAAAGCGGTTTGATAAACAGTTTTAAACATATAAAACGTTTAATGAAACATTTGAAGAAATCTGTTTGGTAAAACAACTAACGTATAGTAAATCTAATTGCATGTTAGTTATTAATCACATGTGATTGATATAATAACTAGCATAATTCAACTTGTATTCCCCCCATAAAAGCATTTAAAAACATTTAAATCATTGATTAAGGGGTATGAACTCACCAGAAGTTGAGGGTTTGAACGTATTGACTGACGTAGGATGCTAAGTGTCAAGTGAAGACTTGTACACACACAAGGATCCTAGTTAACATATAGTAGTACATATATGTATTCAATTAGTCTTTAAACAACTAATTTACAAATTTAAGACATCCTAAGACTTGATAATCACTTTATATAAGTGTTATAAGTGCTAAGGAGTGCATCTAAGTGTTGTAGGACAAGGCTATTGAGTTTAGGGTTCCAAAGAACCCCTTTCTTGAGTTTACTCCCCAAGGACCATAACCTAATGAGTTTACAGCCATAAGCTCCTAATCTTTTGGTAATTTGGTGGTTTAAAGTCTTATAAGTCCTTAGAAGTGTTTCCACTTGATGTAAGAGCCTAAGGAAGAAGTTAGGGCACCATTTCCCTCATTTGAGGAGTTCACGGCCCTCAGACCAATTCCCTTGGTGTTTGCGGCCGTAATCTAATATGGACCATGGTATTTTGTGATTTTAAGTCTTATACACATTAAGGTAAGATTCTAGGCTAGTTTCACAAGGGAAGGAAGGGACTAGGGCACACTTTTGGCCCTTAAAGAAGGGTTTACAGTCCAAGGTGTTCTTGGGCCGTAAACTCTTTGATCTTGTTGTTCTCTCGTGATTTCTTGATGTATAGACATATAACAAGCCCTATTATACTCTAAGATAGAAGCACTTACGATTTGGGACGAAAGACTGAAGATCCTTGAGAGAGAATTGGGTTTTTCTCTAGTTAAAAATGAAACAAATGAATTGAAATGGCTAAGGGCCATATATATACCCCCTAGGGTTTTTGGTCCAAAAATATCATTTGAGCGTAAAATCCAAACTCTTGGAGTTTTGAATCTTTTAAGATGCACATAATACTCTAGGGAATCCTCTCTCCCGATATCTCCTAAAGGTTAATCTTAAAATACTCAAACTGAATCCAAAAAGTTTGAAAATTAGCAGCACTGTTCTAAATTCTATTGACTTGATATGCTTGAATAGAATGGAAATTTCGGGTTGTCACATCATCCCCCCGTTAGAAGGAATTTTGTCCCGAAATTTGCTTTCTTAGCATCACTACTGGGGTTGCGCTCTATTGATTGGCAGAATACCCAGTCGTAGACTTGGCAACATTGTCTTCCTGTTCTTGATAGGATTCATACTTGATCCATCTATCATTGCCTCATGTATACAGGCCGTATACAATTAGGGTTAGTAAGACGTTCCGATGTGCGACTCTGCCCCAGGTCCACAGCCCAACGAGGAACGGGAGAAAGGGCAGAAACACATATACTAAGTCTGCGTAATCATAATCATATACCACCCTTGCGTATACACTAAATCGTAATAGGTGGGTTGTATTCGTCCATAGCTTCTGTGCTCGAACTTGGTCTGCTGGACGAGTGGTATTTCGTGGAGGTTTGCTGAGGTTCCATCGGGAAGGGTTAGAAACATGAGGTAATCTACGCATGAGTACTTCTGAGTTCTGAAACGACGACTTTACTAGAAAGACGATTTTGGAGAAAGAGATATGCGCACGAAGCTGATATTGTGAGGATCGAATTGACTCAAGTTGTATGATAATGTTGGAATCTTATGGAAACTTAAGACATTAGATTTGAACATAAGGCGTTACCGACAAAACACAACATTGCAACCTTTAACAGAGTTACTGTACTTTAGTTTAACTACAAGACTATTGTTGCGAACAAGGTATACTAGAAAAGACAAGTATACGCAGCAAGAAGATCCCTTAACTGACTGGATCTCGCAAAAGATAAGACTCTAGTTGCACTTGTTCTAAATAGTTTATAAGTTTGTTACAACGAAATGCCTTAATTAATTTAACATGGGTCTGGAGTAGTCTCTTCTGAGGCGGCGATTGTTAGCATCCTTCCGTCTGTGCCAGTATTCGCTGCTTCCAGGCAGTTTCTTTTGTAGTGACCCACCTTGCCACAACCGTAGCAAGCCTGGCTCATACCAGCGCTGGGTACTTGGTTGATCGGTCTTGCTGGACTCTTGCAGTAACATATGGTGTGTCCCTTCTTGTTGCAGTTTAAGCACTGCATCTCCCGACACGGTCCATGGTGGTGATAGTTGCATTTGTTGCACTTAGGGAGATTACCCGCATATGGCTTTGCTGGTAATGGGTTAGTAGAGGCTATTGTAGGTACTGTAACAACATTGACTATAACTTGTTGTTGTTTCCTTGAGGATCCTTGTGAGGACTCGTCTTTCCTCTTGTTCTTGTTGTGGTTTCCTTCTTGTTGATCTTGTACAAAAATTTTTGCGTTCCGATGGTTTTCGTGGTCAATCAGAGATTGTGATAGTTCTTTGGCACTATCGAAAGTATCGGGCCTTGATGCTAACACACTTGACTGAATTTGGGGAGACAATCCCCAAATATACCTCTCTAATTTCTTGCTCTCAGGAGCAACCATATTCGGGCACAAGTTTGCCAGATCCCAGAATCTACCCGTATAGGTTGATATATCGGTACCAACCATTTCCAGACTCCAAATTTCACACCCCAAAACCGGAACGACGGAAACATTCGTGGGTGGAGGACGTCATGTCAAGTATCACGAGATATGTATATGGTAAGCAAGTAATGAACAACCATTTCATTTAGAAAGAAAGTGTTTACAATGTATGTGTTCACAAAACATAGAAGTCATAAACAAATAACAAAACAAGACTTGAAGCTATAATGCTCCATCTTCTGAAGTCCCAGCACGAGCACCTGTCTAATAGTCTCCTGAGAATACAAGTTATTTGAAAGAGTTGATCAGCAATTAAGCTGGTGAGTTCATAAGATTTTAGTGATGTGAGTAAGCTATAAAGTGTTGTTGAAAATGTACATGTAAGAGTGATGTCAGCTGTAAGTTCTGTTTTGAAAAGTTTGCATGTTCCTCTAGAAAATCCTATATTTCCTACTTTAATGGAAGTTAAGTAAAATGACACTACAAGCCTTTATATGCGTACTAAGCGGGTACAAGTTATATATACTTGGAGTAAATAAACAATCGATTGTGCGCATCTGCCCTCAACTCACAACCCAACGGGGCATAATGAGTAAGGCGGATAGCACACATTCCATTGGTTGTTAGATCGTTGTCATATATAACCTTGGTGTATTCACTTGTTACTCATGGAGTTATTTGTAATGGTTCCTTTATATCTAATGGAGAGTTCTTTTATGAAAACCTATATTTCTTATAGTAAAATATTGACTATGGTGATTACTTTTATAATATTTTTGTTTATACTGCTATATACAATCTGATATAGGGTAGATAGTTAATTAGGGGAATATGCCCTAAGCCCACATCCAACGGGAACAGGACGTCGGGGGAAAACACACATTTAGCTATCTGTCGGATATTAGTTTTATATATAAACATGGTTATAAACTGAGGTGTTATAGAGTTAACTCACTTAAAGTCCTTAAAACTGTACTGGCTTAATAAAATGGATTAAGACCTTAACTAGGAAATCACTAGTTTTGTATACCAAAAGTACTGACTTTGAAAAGTAAGTTTTGTACTAGAATAACTGTGCGTTGATTCTGTGTCCAATGACCTGATCCATACCTGGTACCCTTATGATGACTTAATGTATACTGAGCATAGATATATATAGATTCGGGTAGATAATAGATTGGGTGACCTCGGTGTAAGCCCACATCCAACGGGAATAGGACGTGCAGCGAAGAGCACACATCCTATTAGCTGTCGGAATCTACTTAGCATATATGTATCGGATAGTGTATACATTAAGGAATCATAAAGTTAGCATCATGGTCCTAACTTTTAAAAGTAGCCTCCTACCAAGACTCGACTGTTTTGAAAGTAGCCTTCTACCAAGACTTGACTGTTTTGAAAGTAGCCTTCTACCAAGACTCGACTATTTTGAAAGTAGCCTTCTACCAAGACTCGACTATTTCGAAAGTAGCCTTCTACCAAGACTCGACCGTTCCTTTGTCAAATGTAAAGTATATTCTCCCTAGTTTATAACTATCTAGAATAGAAAATAGATTAACCTTCAACTGTTACCGACACTTTATGAAAGTAATGGGAGAAGTGAGTACTCCGATGTCGTTTATAATGACATGCAGAGGTACTATTAACCTAAAACCATATTTGTTTTATTACGGTCATAATGTGAAAGCTAGAACCCCTACTAAACGCTCTCATGTAAAGAGATTGAGGGAACCCAACGCGACCCCAGCAAATCCATGCAAGCCGTGTAATTCACATTAAAGTTATTGATGGGTTTTGAGCATTCTAACACTTCCTAAGTGTACATGCAACCCTAATAACCTTGGATCTATGTTTGTCTAATTATCATGCAAAGTTGAATTCCAAGGTTATATTCCTATCTAGCATACATGGGGAACAATTTTAACTTGAATCATAGATAGAATAACTTATCTTGTTGTTGCTTGTGTTCCTTGAAACCTTGTGAGCCTAGAACCCCAACTGTGATGCCTCAAATGCTTCACACAACACCAAATGCTCTTGGAAAGACTCTTGAGATAACACACACTTGTCAAAATCGGCCAAGCCCTCTAGTTTCTTTTTCTAGCCGATTTTGGTGGAGAATATGATCCTTATATAGTGTTGACACATCTAGGGTTACACCATGTAAACCCTAATGTGTCATGACTCTTCATTTCCATGACCCATGGGTTTGTAACTCCCATGGAGCATCCTATGGGTAGAACCCAACTTGATAATCCATGGAGCCTCTTAGCCCACTATACAAGATATGGATGATTTACATAATCAACCCATATATTTAATTAGTTATCCTTTGATCACTTAATTAATTCCAAATTAATTCTTGATCAAACTAATCAAATAAAATTATTAATATATTAGAACTTATAATATATTAATAATCTCCAAGTGTTATTTCTCTCATTTAGTCTAACCAATTGCATGGTGCCATGCAACCCAAATGGACCATGCCGGGTCGGGTCAAGTACAAGCCCGAAATAGTTATGGACTTAGACACCTTATCCAACAGTCTCCCACTTGGATAAGTCTAATAACTATATCTCTAGTACTTCAGGAACCGACCGGCAATCGTAGCTCTTTCAAGGTCTCTCGGAACTGAGAAGATGATGATACGCCATTTAAGATAAGTGATCATATAATCCTCTGTTCTAGATATCAGCCGGACAAATACATGGAACATTGTCTTGCTTATTGTCCAGCATTTGTTTCCCGATTTCCGATTTGTTTGACATAGAACTTAATTGAACACATCAACTTAGTTCTGACCGGGCCCGGTACATAGGTCAAAACAAAATCATCGAGGGGCCCAGATACCAGCTTCTAATCCAAGAAGGAACAGATAAACTTCGACTCATATGTTTGTTCTACCACTTATTGAATTACACACAAAAGTACATTTTATAACATCGAGTTACCAATGCGGTTTCGTACAGTCAATGCATAACCAACTTGTAAGTAACAAATCATATCTCTAGGTTTGAAGACTTATATGATATTACCGTCTCACGATCACTCGAGATAAAATTCCATGAAGTGATTCCAGTGAGCGTGGGTTGTGTCCAATGCTCAGAACTTATGAGCACTCATGATTGTTGTAGCCTTGTCCAAGACCTCTACAACCAAACATGACAGTCTTGATTCATATCTACTTCCAACATATGACCGACTGTGGAGATTTGAATAATATGTTATACCAAACAAAATTATTCTGGAAGTCAAAACATGCAAAAGAAATATAGTAAACGATTGACAAGAGATAGCAACACTTTACTCATAAATAAAACACCTTTTATTCATCATCAAATGTCAATTACACTTTACAAATTTCCGGGTTATCTAACTACTAAAACTTATATCATCCTTCAGCCCTATGCTCCGAGCATGCTGAAGATGCTTAACCCTACTCAGTCCCTTCGTGAGGGGATCTGCTGGGTTCTCATCCGATGATACCTTCTTTGCCACGAGGAGTCCTTCTTCGATCCGATGTCTGATGAAATGGTATTTTCTGTCGATGTGTCTGGATCTCCCGTGATCCCTTGGTTCCTTGGCTAAGGCAACAGCACTTTCACTATCACAGAAAATTTCCATTGGCTCTTTAATAGCTGGTACAACTCCAAGGTCTCCAATGAAGTTCTTCAGCCATATCGCCTCCTTTGCTGCTTCACTAGCTGCAATATACTCTGATTCACAAGTAGAATCTGCCACTGTCTCTTGCTTGGAACTCTTCCAAGAAATTGCTCCTCCGTTTAGGGTAAAGACCCAGCCCGACTGAGAGCGGAAATTATCCCTATCAGTCTGGAAGCTAGCATCACTATACCCAACAACTCTCAAGTCATCACTCCCACCGAGGGTAAGAACCCAGTCCTTAGTCCTCCGCAGGTACTTGAGGATATTCTTTACCGCAGTCCAGTGTGCCTTGCCAGGGTTTGCCTGATACCTGCTAACCATGCTCAAGGCAAAAGCTACATCGGGTCGAGTACACGTCATAGCATACATGATCGATCCTACAGCCGAAGCGTAAGGTGTTCGACTCATTTCTGCTATCTCAGCCTCAGTGCTAGGGCTTTGTGTCTTACTCAATCTGGTGTTACTCTGGATGGGTAACTCTCCTTTCTTGGAATCCTGCATGCTGAATCTCTTCAGCACCTTATCCAAGTACGTACTCTGACTAAGTCCAATTAGTCTTTTACTCCGATCTCTCAAGATTCTTATCCCTAGAATATAGGCAGCTTCACCAAGGTCCTTCATAGCGAAACACTTACCAAGCCAGGACTTTACTTCCTACAGGGTTGGAATGTCGTTTCCTATGAGTAGTATGTCATCCACATACAATACCAAAAAGCTAACTATACTCCCACTAGCCTTGACATACACACAAGATTCATCTTCACTCCTAGAAAAGCCAAATTCCTTGACCTTTTCATCAAAGCAAAGATTCCATCTGCGAGGTGCTTGCTTCAATCCATAAATGGATTTCTCAAGCTTACACACTCTATTAGGGTACTCGTTACTGACAAAACCCTCTGGCTGACTCATGTAAACATCTTCAGCCAACTTTCCATTAAGGAAAGCGGTTTTGACATCCATCTGCCAAATTTCATAGTCATGAAATGCAGCTATGGCTAACAGAACCCGAATAGACTTAATCTTGGCTACCGGAGAAAAGGTCTCATCATAATCCACTCCAGGAATTTGAGAGAAGCCCTTTGCAACCAGTCTAGCCTTATAAGTGTGTACTTTACCATCCATGTCGGTCTTCTTCTTGAAGACCCATTTGCACCCTACTGTCTTACGACCTGGTACATTTTCAACCAAGTTCCAAACTTGATTGTCATACATGGATTGTATCTCGCTATCCATAGCCTCTTTCCATTTAGCAGACTCGGGGCCTGCCATGGCTTCCTCGTAGCTGTTAGGGTCATCTTGACTTACTAGTGTTTCATCACTAATAAGTGTCTCACCTTCTGCAGTAATATGGAATCCATAGTAATGCTCAGGTGCACTCCTAACTCTCGTGGAACGTCTCAGAGGTACAGATTTGTCAATTGGCTCAACAGGAGTTTCCTCCTCAAGTTGAGGGCTAGAATTTGAAGTTCCTTCACCGCTTGATTCTTGAATTTCTTCAAGATCAATTTGCCTCCCACTGTCTCCTTGGCTTATAAATTCTCTCTCTCGAAAGACACCTCTTCTTGCTACAAAGACCACATTGTCACTAGGTCTGTAGAAGAGGTAACCAAAGGATTGCTGTGGGTAACCGATGAAAATACACCTCTCGCTTCGAGGTTCGAGCTTATCATGAGTCTCGCGTCTCACGAAAGCCTCGCAACCCCAAATCTTGATGTGGTCTAGTTTAGGTACTTTACCAGTCCACATCTCGTGAGGAGTTTTGGCAACTTTCTTTGTAGGGACTAGATTAAGAATATGGGCGGCAGTCTCTAAGGCATACCCCCAGAATGAGATTGGTAGCGTAGCTCGACTCATCATGGAACGAACCATATCTAACAAGGTTCGATTACGCCTCTCAGCCACACCATTCAACTGTGGTGTCCTGGGAGGTGTCAATTGTGAGACTATCCCACATTCCCTTAGATAGTCGAGGAACTCTGAACTAAGATACTCACCACCACGATCGGATCGAAGCATCTTAATGTTCCTGCCCAATTGATTCTCGACTTCCTGTTTAAATTCCTTAAACCTCTCGAAAGTCTCTGACTTATGCTTGATCAAGTAAACATATCCATATCTACTATAATCATCAGTAAAAGTCAAATAATAACGATTAGCATCCC
The DNA here is from genome assembly GCF_051521515.1 of Lactuca serriola. Taxonomy (NCBI): domain Eukaryota; kingdom Viridiplantae; phylum Streptophyta; class Magnoliopsida; order Asterales; family Asteraceae; genus Lactuca; species Lactuca serriola. The sequence continues at coordinate 336,679,968 of NC_136415.1, read as the reverse complement.
TTGTGGCATGTTTGAATGGTCCACACACATCCGTGTGTATAAGGTCCAACAAACCTTCACCCCTCTCACATGAACCTGTGAAGGGTGACTTTGTCATTTTTCCAAGTAAGCATGATTCGCAACTATCATCTGACTTTAGGTCAAATGACTCCAAGACTCCATCCTTTTGGAGTTGGCCTATGCGCTTCTTGCTTATATGTCCAAGACAACAATGCCATAATGATGCTTTATCCAAGTTATTATTAGTAGAATCAATACACAAAACATTATTTCCTAAGTTATCAACAACAGATACAGCTTCATACACACCATCACAAGGTAATGCTTTAAAATAAAGAATATTATTAAAGAAAGCATCAATAGAACCAACTTCATTATTAAATGAAAAGGTAAACCCTTGTTTGTACAAAGCATGGAAGGAAATAATATTTCTTGCCATTCCTGGCGAATAACAATACTTATTCAGATCTAAACTAAACCCACTACTTAGCGATAAAGTATAAACTCCAATCTTGGTAACAGGTATAGCTTTCCTATTCCCCATGATCAAGTTTATCCTTCCTTGCTCCACATCCTCACTTCTTCTTAGTCCCTGCAAGTCACAACAAATGTGAATACCACAACCGGTATCAAGGACCCAAGAATTAGAATGGGGTGAGTTATTAGAAATGATAGTGTAAATACTTGCATGGTTGGGTTTAACTTTCCCATCCTTCACATCTTGCTGGTATTTTGGGCAGTTCCGCTTCCAATGAGCTTTTTCATGGCAATAGAAGCATTCAGCCTCTTTTGGGTTAGAAGAAGGAGTAATGAAACCTTTCTTGGTTCCACTTGAAGAAGAGCCATCAAGGGTCCGAGCCTTGGTACCCTTCGAAGATCTCTTTCTCTTCCTCCATCGATTCTTCCCAATTGCCAAAACCGGAGTAGAGTTTTGAGTAGGAGTGATAGCAACCGACTTCCCCTTAAGACCTGATTCTGCGGTCTTGAGAAGTCCCTGAAGTTTGCTGAGGGTGACTTCTTCCTTGTTCATGTGATATGTCATGCGGAATTGATCATAGCACGATGGTAAGGAATGCAAAATAATATCTATTGCAAGATCCTTCGGGAAGTTCACATTAAGCTTCAGCAAACGATCCACATACCTTTGCATTTTCTGCATGTGGCTCGTGACGGATTCCCCGTCCTTCATCATGGTTGTTATCATGGAGCAGATGATCTCGTACCTCTCTTGTCTTGCACTTTGATGGTATCTTTCCATCAAATCTTGGTGCATGTCATAAGGGTAGAAATCTTCATAAGACTTTTGGAGTTCCGCTGTCATCGTGGCCGTCATGATGCAAGCCACTTTCGTAGCATCCCTTTCATGTGCCCGAAATTCAGCGATCTCCTGAGGAGTTGCAGTGGACTCATTAATCTCCTTAAGCTCCTTGTCAAGGACATATTCTTTGTCCTCGTAGCGGGTAATCATCCTGATGTTTCTGATCCACTCATTGAAGTTGGATCCATCAAAGGTGACTTTCCCACACAAGTTCATAAGGGTAAAGGAGCCATTAGGATTAGAGCCAGAAGCATTGTTGAAAGACATCTGAAGGAAAGAGGACAAGATTAGTTTAGATATAAAAGAGTCCTTAATAAAACACCCAAATGTAGTATTAAGGCTAGGATCCAATCACAATATAATATAACTTAGAAGAGGTATGTCGTAATCTAAGCTATATCATATTTGAAAGGTAGGTGAATGACGATTCACCAATTTCCACCACGAAAACCGCAATATTTTAGTATTAGGTTTTTTGAATGGTTCTTAGAAATTCCTAGATTCTTTGAGATTCAATGAACTTTTCAAAGGCATGTTTCAATCTCGAGTGTGCCCTCCAAGTTTTGTGACTGGGATACCGAGGATCACAAAACGAGGTGTGAAGTAACCATGCAAATCACTTGGTACCCTTAAAGTTTATCACTCAATCGATGTGCCGGTTAACCGCACACGCTCCATCGATACTATAATAGACCCTAAGTCACCCTTTACCTACCTTGTTAAGTCCAAGTTAGTGTGCCGGTTAACCACACACGCTCCACCAACGACTTAATCAAAGTGTAAAGTGTAATTTCATGGAATAGCACCTTATTCACATTTTTCCTAAAGTAACTAAGATTGGGAATTTAATAAAACATTTAGTTACTTTATAATATTCATCATACTTTGAATGAGAATTAATAAGTCCTTGTCTTACCCGTTCGGCTAACGACCCTCCACCGATCAAGCAAGCGGTGGGTGAGAGTAGACACCCATTAAGTCACCATTTTATAGGCAACAACCTTATACCCACCTTATAGACCGGCTTCGTGAATGAGGTGTACTAGCGGTAAGACGACTTTGTTCTTATACATATATATATAATTATTAAATCATAATAATATAAGTATAAGGGTTGAATTTTAACTTTTAAAATTCTAGGGGTTGGAACTAAAGTTTTAACTTAACTTTACTTGTTCCAAAACTTGAGGGCAAGTTTTGTAAACTTTCAAAACTTTTCATTTCTTGTAACTTATGAGTTTAATAGAGTAATAAAATGAGGACTTTTCATTTTTCCTAACTCTTGTGTTCTTTTAATGGTTTTTAATCCAAGAGACTTTTGGTTTTCCATAACTTGAGGACAAGTTATGGACTCCATTAAAACACATTATGATCATGAATTAATCTACCACATAGGTTACAAATAATTCCTATGATCATCTAAACATCATAAGAACAAGAATATGAATATGAACACTTTCAAGAATCAAAATCACATTTAATCTTTGTAATTTTGATAACTAGTTGTTGTAAATGAGTTAGAAAAGACATTACACCTTCTAAAATAAGTTTTCAAGTACCAAAACATTTTAGGGTAATGATTCTAATCCATTTCCAGCAACTCAAGTCGAAATTCTGCACTCTGTCGACCCTACTCGCCGAGTGCATAAACCTACTCGCCGAGTAGGTTGAAGATACACATGAACTCGACGAGTCCTCCCCATGGACTCGCCGAGTCCATCAGTCAGACAGCAAGATTTTCGACTTTCTTCAACTTTTAAGCACAAATAACAAACAAACAAGCCTAGGCTCTGATACCACTGATGGGTTTTGAGCATTCTAACACTTCCTAAGTGTACATGCAACCCTAATAACCTTGGATCTATGTTTGTCTAATTATCATGCAAAGTTGAATTCCAAGGTTATATTCCTATCTAGCATACATGGGGAACAATTTTAACTTGAATCATAGATAGAATAACTTACCTTGTTGTTGCTTGTGTTCCTTGAAACCTTGTGAGCCTAGCACCCCAAGTGTGATGCCTCAAATGCTTCACACAACACCAAATGCTCTTGGAAAGACTCTTGAGATAACACACACTTGTCAAAATCGGCCAAGCCCTCTAGTTTCTTTTTCTAGCCGATTTTGGTGGAGAATATGATCCTTATATAGTGTTGACACATCTAGGGTTACACCATGTAAACCCTAATGTGTCATGACTCTTCATTTCCATGACCCATGGGTTTGTAACTCCCATGGAGCATCCTATGGGTAGAACCCAACTTGATAATCCATGGAGCCTCTTAGCCCACTATACAAGATATGGATGATTTACATAATCAACCCATATATTTAATTAGTTATCCTTTGATCACTTAATTAATTCCAAATTAATTCTTGATCAAACTAATCAAATAATATTATTAATATATTAGAACTTATAATATATTAATAATCTCCAAGTGTTATTTCTCTCATTTAGTCTAACCAATTGCATGGTGCCATGCAACCCAAATGGACCATGCCGGGTCGGGTCAAGTACAAGCCCGAAATAGTTATGGACTTAGACACCTTATCCAACAGTTATATGATCATGTATACCCAATATAACTATCACTAATGCGTTAGTGATTCATTGGTATAATTAGATCCTGTCTGTGTGTTATCATGCTATAGCAACTTAACTTGTTTGTTATGTTCTGTTCTGGTATTGTTTGATTCTCTTCACTGTTTGTTCTGTTCTGGTATTGTTGGATTCTCTTCACTGTTTGTTCTGTTCTGGTATTGTTTCTTTGTGTGCTTCATTGTACTAGAAGTAATGAATAGCATTCTCCTAAACTATACCTATAATAGTTTACTAATGTTCGAACTGTACTGTTACTGAAAAGACTCATTTATCCACCAAGTTATGCTTATACTTTAAAAACGGAGTTTTGTCCAACTATAAAGTAACACAACCTCTAAAAGAGTTTTGAAATGTATTGACAACTTATAAATGAAATAAGTAACATTTGAAAGATGTTTATAACAAAATTTACACAATTATCATTGTGTTCAACCTGTATTCCCCCCTTAAAACAGTTAAAATAGTTAAATGATTCATTACGGGGTATGAACTCACCTGATGTGGGTGATTCAAACGGGTATGCGCGTACGGATGAGAAGTTCCACGAATGAAGTCCCAAGACACAATAAGTCCTAAATAATACATAAGGACACATATTGACATGAATATAGTGTTTATAAACAACTATATGAAAGATAACACCTTCCGGGACTAGGAAACACCTCGACTAGGTGTTGGAATCACATGTGATTCAACAAAGGGAAGTGAAATGGCACTAATTGGTGTTTACGGTTTTGAAACCAACTCCTATTGAGTTTACGGTGGTAAACCCATGAGTTTACGGTCGTAAACTCATGGTACTTTGAGCATTTGGTGGTTTGAAGTCCTAGAAGTCCTTTTGAAGCATCCTAACTTCAAGTCTTAGCCTTAGGAAGTGATTAGGGCAACATATCACCCCTTTATAGGGTTTACGGTTTTTGGACCATTTGACTTTGGTTTTACGGTAGTAAACCCAAATGGTTTATGGTCAAATGAAATTTTCAAGTCTTAAACACTTCTAGGTAAAGGTCTAGGCTACTTTCTTGGCTTAAGGAAGAAATATGCGGCATTAAAAGCCTCATTGGGTTGTTTACGGTTTTGGGAGCTCCCCAAACCGTAAACACTTAAATATGGGACATTTATGTGGTTTTCTTGTGATAAACACATCAAAGGAAGGTTCTATGTTTGCTTTCAAGGTTTGGCAAGAGTTTAGGGGCACTTTGGCACACTTTTAGCACCCTTATTAGGGTTTACGGTCTAAGGAGATTCTTGGACCGTAAACACTAATTCCTTGTGATATTTGGGTGTTTACTTGATGCTCTTAAGGTTTAAACATGTTAAGGGTTGTTTCTATGCTTGTTTCAAAGGTCTAGAGGGGCATTGGGCTCATTTAAGCCACACTTTTAGTGTTCACAGTCCAAGAAGATCTTGGGCCGTGAACACCTTGTTCTTGGGGTATTTTGATGATTTATTGAAGTTTAACACTTGATCTAAACATAATAGGGCTAGAAACACTTACTAGTTGAAGATCTTGAAGAAAAACGGGATGATACTTGAGAGAGAAAATGGCCCTAGTCTTTGGAAATGTGAAAAAGTGATTAAAATTTCTAAGTCTTACTTATATAGTCTTTTGGGTTTACAGTCCCAATACCATTTTGGACCGTAAACTCAAAACTCTTGAAGTTTTGGGTATTTATTGCTCCATAATACACCCTATCGTATCCACTCTCCTGATATCTTCTGAAGCACTAACTTTAAGACACTCAAACTTATTCCAAAAGTTTGAAAGTTAGTAGAAATAGTTTTAACTCATATTGAAGTGGATACTTGAACAGAATGGAAAGTTTTGGGTTGTCACACCAAAGTTCTTGTTCGAGCTTTTGAACTTCTCCTCGAGGACAGTACTCTTTCATCAGCATGATCTTCAAGTTTTCCCAACTTATCGAATTTGACATTATTATAGTCAGGGACTTAACATGGTCGTTCCACCAAGTTAACGCTCTATCAGAAAACGTACAAGTAGCAAACTTGACCTTGTTGCCCTCCGGGCAGGCGCAGATCTCAAAGACTGCTTTTGTCTTTTCAATCCACTACCTTAGGACCATAACCCCACCAGTTCCATTGAAGTTTCGGGGTTTAGCATTCGTAAAGTCCTTGTAGGTGCATTCCTTGGGATGCCCATGGCTCTCGCCATGGTGAGAAGGAGGTGCACCCGTCCCCGATCCACTAGGGACAGGAGCATTGATGGCTGACATGGAAACTGCTACTGCAGTCGTGAAGGTGGTGGTATTGGTGTTTCGTGATTAGGGTTACGCCTTGGATTCCTGCGAGGCGGCATCTTTTGACTATACGATGAAAAGATGACAACACGGTAAGAATAAACGAATAAGGAGAGTGACTCATGGACTAACTCTCCATAGTCCAACAACACAATTTAATAACATGTTTGAATGAGGATCTAGTATCGAAAGGTGAAAGAATTTGGAAAATAACGTCCATACGATTTGGTATCTGACAAAAATACTGGAATTATAGATGTAACATGTTCTGGAATAGTGGTCTAGGATTAGACCTTACATCAACCATTGATGGGAAAGTTTTGACAGGACAACGATCTAATGAAGACCTAATAGATCTAAGATTTACAATGATAGGAAGTTAGACCAGAGTTTTACATAAACTAGGTTATATCCGAAGGAGAAGTCTATGAGATTCTATCGGCGACGAGAACTACCAGAAACGTCTTCAGTTGAGTGATCATTCAAAGGGATTGGGTGATCATTCTCTGGCTCCTCTCCGAGCCATCCAGCATTGTCTTGGTTAGGGTAGTACGGGTTGTCGTGGGGATGGAATTCAACCATGATATCTACGTGAGAAAAGGGATAATAATAACTAACTAAATAGACGAACTAACTTAGATAATTATAAGATGATCCTTATCAGTTGCTTCAATACTTGTTTAGTGCATACCAGTTAGATGTATTTAGGATAGGATAGACCTTCGAATAAGTGACCCTAACCCTAAGCCTCCCACCCAACGAGGACAGGACATAAAGCAAAGACTCACAGATTCTAAGTCTATGACATCCTAGTACATATAACCTTAGTGTATCCACTAAACGACTATTGACATACTAATAAAAAATCTATTTAGTTCTCAAATAAGTAATTACAGTAACACTAAATACCCCTATGGTATTTATTTTATGGTGGTGTTGGTAAGTTTTTAGACTTGTTGCCACATCACAACCATTCTTGGGCATATGCTAATCACTCCTCGGACCAACATAGTTGATCAGGCTATGCCACTCCCAAGACTGACTATACATCCCCAAGCTTACTTGTGATATTCAACAATTGTAATAGTTTTGTTCTTGTCATTGTGACACTGATTTTAGTATGAATGCAGGCACGTATACTTTCTTAAATATTTTATTATTTAAAGTATAAACTCTTGGTTAGAGTATTTTGATCCCATTGTATTTATAGTCTGTATATCTTTTATGGGTTGATATACTTAATTCACTATAAGCAATGCTCTGATACCAATCTGTCACACCCCAAAACCGGAACGGCAGAAACGGTCTGGGGCGGAGGACGTCATATAATGTACCACAACAATGTAAAGTAGTAAACAAGCAACAACATCATTCATGGCATTAATAGTATCATTTTAGTTACAAGTGTGTTCTTTCATAGTATAAGACAACATAATGAACAATCAAAATAAAAGACGAGTCTGACTGCTCCATCTTCACAAAACCTGGTCGTCGTACCTGTCTATTTGTGACCTGAGAATACAAGTTATTTTGAAAGCGAGTATTTGCCAAAAAGCTGGTGAATTCATAAGTATTAATGTATCTTTGATTTGTAAATCTTGTAATGAAAGTCTTGACATTGTTTTGAAAGAAAGTTCGTACAAGTGTGGAACTGTTTGTAAGTAATGGAAAGCGTTTGAAAAACCCTAGAAAATCCCTATGATTTCTATTAGTATAAAGAGTAGTCTTCTACCAAGACTAGACTGTTTTGAAAGTAACAAAGATGGTTTTTCCTTTGTATGACTACTATTAACAATATATATAGTCTACCTCATCGTTTATGTGAATGTATCACAAAATAAAAGTAATGGGAAAAATATAGCCATGTAAGTGTTATCCTTTTATATTAGGATCAACCCGACATCGCGACTGCCGAAATAGTAATATCCTCGGACGTCCGTAGATGTTCATTTTCCTCTGTAGCTAACAGCAGGGCGTAGGAATGGTTAGTCCTGTAAAGGTACCCTAATATAAGTATTAACCGTAGGCATCCGTAGGTGTTCATTACCTCTGTTGCTAACAGTTGGGTGCCAGAATGGTTAGTCCCGTCTAGTAAGTAAGTAGTCTTCTCACGAGACCCGCTGTAAGCAAGGAATAATATGATTGGTAGTCCTTATTCTACATTAGGAACTAAAGGTGACTTCCGCAACGATTCGGTAGGTCGAAATCCATATTTATTACCAAATCATATATAAGCCCAAACTATACCTATAATACCTTACTAGGGATATATGAACGCATACCTCTGCTACCCAAAGGTACTGAACTGACTGACTAGAACTATTATGTCCGTATATGTACACATGATATATAACTAATATTTAGACGACCTTCGGACGAACATCCCAACGAGGAAAAGGCAATAAAGCGGGTTAGCCTTCCTAAGTCCTTTAAATATTACTTATATAACTATACGTATACATGCATGCTTTTAACAAAGTATCTATGTAAAGGTATCCAAGTAAGTGTATCCATGTAAGTGTACTCAAGTAAGTGTATCCATGTAAGTGTATTCAAGTAAGTGTATCCCTTCATATATCATTTAGTATAGACTCATGAATGAACTGACTCTGGTGTATTCCTTGTACTTGGAATGGTAAGTAGTATCTCTTAACTATACCTATAATAGTTACTAGTAAGGTACAAGTATACTGAAGGTATACCTTTTCTAGCCAAAGGTACTGAACTGACTGAGGGTACTTTTATGTCTATATATGTATACATGATATATAACTAATAGTTGAATGACCTTCGGACGGATACTTGATACCCTACCAGACCACAACCCAACGAGGAAAAGGAAATAAAGCAGGTTAGCCTTCCTAAGTCCTGCAAGCATTACTTATATAACTAAACATATACAGGTATGCATTTGATAATACAAAAGCATAAAAGGAGTTTTATAAAACCTTTGAAAAAGATTAATATCTAAGAAAAGTTTGACTTGACGTCGGTTTATAAAACGGTTTGAAAGTATTTTGTTTGAATAAATAGTTTAAGTATAAAGAAACCTTTCGTTTGAAATACAATTGTAACAGAGTTTGAAAGGAAACATACAGTGTATAAAGCGGTTTGATAAAGAGTTTTAAACATATAAAACGTTTAATGAAACATTTGAAGAAATCTGTTTGGTAAAACAACTAACGTATAGTAAATCTAATTGCATGTTAGTTATTAATCACATGTGATTGATATAATAACTAGCATGATTCAACTTGTATTCCCCCCCCCCCATAAAAGCATTTTAAAACATTTAAATCATTGATTAAGGGGTATGAACTCACCAGAAGTTGAGGGTTTGAACGTATTGACTGACGTAGGATGCTAAGTGTCAAGTGAAGACTTGTACACACACAAGGATCCTAGTTAACATATAATAGTACATATATGTATCCAATTAGTCTTTAAACAACTAATTAACAAATTTAAGACATCCTAGGACTTGATATTCACTTTATATAAGTGTTATAAGTGCTAAGGAGTGCATCTAAGTGTTGTAGGACAAGGCTATTGAGTTTAGGGTTCCAAAGAACCCCTTTCTTGAGTTTACTCCCCAAGGACCATAACCTAATGAGTTTACGGTCGTAAACCCTTGAGTTTACGGCCGTACGCTCCTAATCTTTTGGTCATTTGGTGGTTTGAAGTCTTATAAGTCCTTAGAAGTGTTTCCACTTGATGTAAGAGCCTAAGGAAGAAGTTAGGGCACCATTTCCCTCATTTGAGGAGTTCACGGCCCTAAGACCAATTCCCTTGGTGTTTGCGGCCGTAATCTAATATGGACCATGGTATTTTGTGATTTTAAGTCTTATACACATTAAGGTAAGATTCTAGGCTAGTTTCACAAGGGAAGGAAGGGACTAGGGCACATTTTTGGCCCTTAAAGAAGGGTTTACAGTCCAAGGTGTTCTTGGGCCGTAAACTCTTTGATCTTGTTGTTCTCTCGTGATTTCTTGATGTATAGACATATAACAAGCCCTATTATACTCTAAGATAGAAGCACCTACGATTTGGGACGAAAGACTGAAGATCCTTGAGAGAGAATCGGGTTTTTCTCTAGTTGAAAATGAAACAAATGAATTGAAATGGCTAAGGGCCATATATATACCCCCAAGGGTTTTTGGTCCAAAAATATCATTTGAGCGTAAACTCCGAACTTTTGCAGTTTTGAATCTTTTAAGATGCACATAATACTCTAGGGCATCCTCTCTCCTGATATCTCCTAAAGGTTAATCCTAAAATACTCAAACTTAATCCAAAAGTTTGAAAATTAGCAGCACTGTTCTGACTTCTATTGAATTGATATGCTTGAACAGAATGGAAATTTCGGGTTGTCACACTAGTTGAGCAAATTTTTCTGGTGAATCAAACTCCCAAACTTCAATAGACATTGAAAATGGTGACATTGGAGATCCAGAAAAGGTAAATTCTGAGATAGTTCCTTGTACCATTCCCAAAGAGTCCATTTGCTTCTATTTCCAAGAGAAGGGGCATTGGAGATGAAGCTGCCCTATTTACCTAAGAGATCTAAGAGATGGGAGAGTCAAAACGTATGGCTCTACTTTAGGTAAAATCCATTAACTAACTCTTTTAAATTCCTATTCTAGATTCTTGATACATGATGTGATAAGATTACATTTTGATGTTTTGTAGGATCGAAGAAAAGAAAGGAAGCTTAAGGGAAGAAGTGAGCTGAATCTAATCGTGAAGAAATGGATTTCGATCGCATTGCTTGAAGATTAGATTCTTAAGCTAATACTTGGAGTTAGAATAGATTGCTTAGGAATATGTAACAACATAGTTTTTCAGTTGAATTGCATTGTAAGGACAAATTTTTCCGCAATAAAATAAATTTTAATTTTATATTATTTATTTAGCCTTGCAATGGCATGTATGAAAAATTAATGTTTGAAGGTTTCTATTATTAGCAATAATGCATTTGATTCTTATTTATGTTATTTGTGGAAATGTCAAGAATTTACCAAATATGGAAAGTTTCTCATCGTCCAAGTTTCAATTGGACAGAAACTTGGAATCATGCAACTTGGTGGCATGATGAATGAGAAATTTCATACTTGAAATTAGACTAATTCGTTGACAAAGTGTCAAGTGAAGGACTAGGAGATCGAGTACACATGGTTGTGTGTTGATCAAGTCCACCACAAGAGTAACAAAGATATTCGTCATGATTTACTAAGGTTTAGTAAATATGATTATACTTATAAGATTAAGTGTAATTCCGAGTTGATTGAAAGAGTTTAAATCAATAGCAGAACAAATAAAGAAGAATCAAGTAGGCAGAAAGATAAAAGTTTCTCTATTCTAAGAAGAAGGGAGAGTACCTTTTATTATGTTTTATGATAGGTCTTAATGATTAAGAACCATATCTCAATTGATCCTCTAAGTGAGTCTTAGTGCAATTGTATGTCTGAGAAGAGGAATCAAGAATTGAAGAAATGGTTAAATCATGAAGTCAATCATACGTCATTCCAATATCAAGTCTTAGAGTTAAGATTGTGAATTGAGTGACAAGTCTTAAGAAGGTTTATAACATTCATCAAATGTGAAATTTGAAAAGGTTTTCTTATTCTTGCACATTTGAAATTGGAAAGTTGTGATGTCTTGGATAAGACAAAGACCAACTAGGACCAATTTTGTGAAGTGTTTTGTCTTGATAAAAGCTACACTAAGTCTTGAATATTTTGTTTGTCAAGAAATGTTTATTGACAAGAGAATCTTATATGTCAAGGAGTCAGTGGGAGTCTTAATTGTCTTGAAAGGTTTCAAGAACAAATCAAGAATAAACCTTATAATTCATCACTAGCACACGACTTGAGGTTTATGACCTATCGTGTTGACATTATTTTGTTTATGTGTCATTCCAATTGAGTTAATTATGCATGTGAGTTCTATGAGTTCTCATTTGAACGCATAAAAGGCAAGCACCTTGATCAATGAAAAGTACATTGATATGAAAGGGTGAGCTGCTTAACTACTTGGAAGACATGGTGGGCACTAGTGTTACCATAAGACAAGAAATCAAGATTGAGAAAGTTCAGTCCATATGAGTTTGGATTTGTCGCAAACTTTGGTTTTGACAAATTCACATGGATAGGAACACATACACCATAAAATATAAGTGTAATAAGATTCCCTCCTTCATGAAAATGGCTGTGAGGAAATACTTTCACTAAGAGAGATTTTAAGAAGACAGTGATTGTGAAAATTGTATTCTCGAATTCGATTATGGTAATGGTATCACTTTCTATAATTCAAATTGTGAGATTTGGCAATTAGTCTGAATTGTTTAGACACACATATGAGCTATCTAAGGCGAAGGTGTATAAGTTTAAGAATCTTGGATAAAGGAATATCAAAGCATTAGGTATCAGAAATATGAACTTCAGAAATTCAATAAGTTTTGTTTTCTGGAAGTTCAGTTGTTTTCTAAAACATGTCAAAGCTAGTGGGAGCATAAGTGTTATGCTTATATGATAAAAATCATCATGATAGTGGGAACATAAATGTTGTGCTTGTATGATTATTAAGGCAAGTATTGCAAAATAGCAATATTAATTATAGAAAACAAGAGTTACACTTTGCAAATTCGTAAGGGTTGAAAAGTTGTTTTGCTGTAATTAAGGGAGAGAATATTGTACTTCGTTTCAAAATCTAAAGCTTAGATTAAGAAATTTTAATAAATTTAGTCAAAGGATACATAGTTTGTTTTTAAATTCCGATTATGATTACAGTATCCCTCTTCATGGTTCGAATTGTAAGAACGTGACACATAAAATATTATGGCAGAAGATTGATACAGTATCATATCTTTATGTAAGACATTATGCATTGTGTCCCATACGCAGTGTTCTAAAAGGCGCGCCATGGAGTGAGGCGTGGCTCCGCCGTTATGAAAAGCCTCATAACGTTGCTGTTAGGCGTGGCGCGTGGCAAGGCGTGATATGGCGCGCCATGGCGCGTTATGGCGTGTTATGGCGCGTGTTTTTTCGTTTGAGACACAGTTTTTTTCTCTTTGTTATGTCTTTTCTAATCGGAGATACAGGTATTGTGGTTTTCGTTAAATTTTTGTTACTAGTTATTGATCTAACACTTATAAAAAGTAGTTATATTTAATATAAATTTATATTTATGTGGTAATATAATTTTAAATTAATACAAAATCATCGTCTTACATCACGCCTTGAAAAACGCCATGGTTCGTTAAGCTTGAGGCTTGACCTTGCCGCCACGCCACGCCTCACGCCATTTAGAACCTTGCCTTTTAGGGACATCGGTGGGGAATACGTCTGAATATCCGAGATTCCAGTCATCCATCGCGAAGTGATGATACTCAAGGTCAGGATCAAAAGTAAGGCGGAGTAGAGATTCAGTAAGTCTGCAAGAGAAGAGAACCCTAGGTAAGTACCCGAAGAAAACCAACGCCTATTTCAGTCAGGAATAAGAGGTGGACAGAGGGAGCCAATGCATGGAACCCGAGAAATTTCTTTTCCTCCTTATCGTTACGCTAATAAATCCATAAAATAATACAATTTAGTGAGTTAGTGATTACACTACTCACACTTTGTGCCACGCAAATTGTATTTCCCCGTCGCAAGTAATACGATTATATCGGATCCCAAAACCTCGACTGAGTGTGTCTAGCCATAAGTCTTCATGAGCATTTTTCTTCCGGGATCTTCGTTCCGAACTGTCCTCAAAGCTTTCCAAATCCGGAGAGCGAATCTCTCCAGTATAAAGATAACTTAGTAGGAACGACTCCCATCTTGTGGCTTTCTGATACCCTTACTCCTACCTTGATACCCGGACTGCATCATAGGGATGTAGGTCGACACTCAGATAACCATAACTCGAGGCACAGGAAAAATTTATGCCTAACATAGTAAGGAAAGATACGTCTAGGGTTAATCATCGTCTCTCATTAGCTTGTCCTCCTTTTCGTGTAGGAAAAACCATGCCTCCGAAGAAATGCAACCAACCCGTTAGTAAGACACCGACCCTTCTATTCGATGAAGCTACGTTTCAAGCTGTAGTCTCAGCAGTCGTAGCAGCTATCATGGCTCACCTGAATGCTAACGGTGCCAATGTTAGCAGGAGCCCTATCGGGATTTCCGATCAAAGCGATGGACAGCAGCAACCAACACCTGTGTGTACAGCCACCCAAGAACCTCAACCAAATCCACTGAAGAGAAAGTTTAAGAACGAGGAAGGAAGTACCTCGAATCAAGGACCATCCAAAGGGCAACGAGCTGAGGTAGTCAATACCCCTGTCAACCCTTCCGTCCCAACTCCAAGAAGACTATACCTAGGGAAACTCCCCCATTGCAATAAGTGTGCCTACTATCATCATGGTATTTGTCGGGAACTCTTTTGCGTTAGGTGCAACATGAAGGGGCATACCGCTCGCATCTACAGAACCCCGGTTGAGTTCGTTACACCAGCCACCAATGTGGGGACCAGTCCAGTATGCCACCTATGTGGTGAAATTAGGCACTTCAAGAGGGACCGCCCAACTGAATGAAATGACAAAAGCACAGAAGAAGGTTGATCCTAATGCCTAGGGGATAGCATCAATGAACCCGGTAAAATTTTGGTACGTCTCTCAATCCTAAGTAACTAACCGAAAGCATTAAATGATTAATCCTAATTCTAATCACTCTCTCGTTAAAAGTGAAAGTTGCAGCGCTGTTGTAAAATTCAAAAATCCATCAGGTAAAGCTATAATGGATCGATATATACGTTAGGGTCATGTATAATTAAGATAGATAGACCTGGAGTGAGTGATGCTGCCTTATTTCCTATTCCTCGTTGGGTTGTGGATTTAAGGTGGAGTCGCTCAGCCAACAGCCCTTGTAACCTTAATTATCCATGACTAGTGTATACTAGGAGATTATAGAGAGGCCTCGTGAGAAATCCATTCATGAAAAGTACCTTATTCAAAAACATCAAGACCCCTTAGAGTTCCACGTCGATTCCATCGGTCCAAGTGTCCGCGATAGTGATACCATGGACGAAACCCGAGATGCTAAGAACTTGTGTGCCCTATTCAGCACATGGTCCTATCGATCTTCATTCCATATCATGTCGATATTTGTTAAATTCAACACTACCGTCAATCAGGGTTCGACTTGGTACGACCATCTGAAAATTTCCTAGTGTTGTGTAAAGAGAACTTTCACCATAGCCTCTACGACAAATAAAGATTCTTCCTAACCTAATAAGAAAACCTAATGCGAACTGTCAGTCGTCTCTCTTATCCAGACCTTCCGAAGTACCCAACAGAAAGGCACCACGCGTTGTTGACCAACCCCCATTAGACAAATAGAACCCGAAGCGAAAAGCACTACAGGTATCCGAGAAGACAATAACCGCCCGAAGCCTACTCGGTAGATCCCTCCGAAAGACCCTTAGCACCTCTCAACCAGATTCTGGAATCAAGAGAAAGAACTCGTGAGATTAACTTGATACTACTGAGTATATGCATTAGAGCGGTATACAATTTAGATCAATAAGATCTAAGATGTGTGCTTCCTCCCTACCCCCTATTCCCTGTTTGGTTGTGGGTCTGGGGTGGGGCCACACATCTGAACAGCCCGTCAGTCTCAATTATATACGACTTGCATACACCGAGTATTAGTGATTAAGCCGAGTATAAGGATTACCACGGACCTTATTATAAGACCCTTCATCCTATCCCATAGAAAAGGAGCTCGAGTCAAGAGAACCACTGCGGGTTGAGCTACTAAAATGACCATAAATGGGAAACTTGTTGTCATCTCGGTCAGGCCAACATAGTAGCTAACACCCTCGGTTAGGAAAGTAACTCAAGTCATAAAAGTCAAGGACATTGACTACGACCATCCATTCGCGCTTAATCCCACAAATTAAGCATCTCAACAGAGATCCCAAAAACCTAGAAGCGGTGATAGGTTAAACTCTGAGAAGAGTGGATGAGGAAACTAGAAGTTCCGAGTGACGGAACCATGTACTCTCTAGATTTAATCTAGATCGAGGAAACTCTAAAACACCGGAAGAGTAGTTGCAGAAGATACTCGCATTGCTCAGGCACTTAGTCCATCCTGTTACAGACGAGTAGTGCCTAGGACACACCGCCTTCTCATGTGAGAGAAGTCACCAGCACCCTTTAGACGATTGACTACTTTCATCAGAGTGAATACTAGATTGCCAAGAACCATAGGATAACCATCGCGACCAAGAGCACTTGAGAAAAGTAAGCGATAAGTTGTGTCAAACTATATAACCCAGGTCGTAAGGAGATTTTAGACTCAACACTGGTCTAGGTGCTAGTCGATGGGTTATACGATAGCACGCGCTTCCTACGAACTAGAGAGAGTCCCGACACCTTATGTAGGCATGTATTAGAGATTATTTGGGGCTACTAGGTGCTCCAAGGAATACTATCTCGAAAGAGATAGTAGAACCACCTCCTAAAATAGCCTAGCACTTCAGAAAATCTCTAAAGGCTAAGTTAGCTCTGATCAAAGACTGATATCCATGAAACAACGAAACGAGCAAGAGCATGATTCTTTCCAGTTAGGAATCATACTGTGAAAGCATCTGTTAGACGATAATGAAAACTAAAACCTTCTAAACATTGTCTAGTAAAACCCTATCTCACTGACTTTGCGAATTTCCGATAGAAACACCTCGAGAGTCAGAAGTGTAGGTCCATTTTTGCACTAGGTCGAGATAGATGCCACACAACCAATAGATCATTCAAGCTCCTAGAACGTAAGTACACTTACCCTAGCTTCTTGTGTGCTTAATAGGAACTTGTTTACACTTTAAATCATCAAAATCCCCATGATCATATGTGTTTACGGTTTGGGGAGACCACCCCAAAACCGTAAACACCTCCAAAAGGTGTTTAGATGCCCCTAATGCCTTCAAATGGTTGGGTAATGGAGTAGAACCTTACTTGCATGAACCAAGGACCCCAAGAACATGAAATGAAGGGACAAAGATGAGTTTATGATTTATTAAGGTCTCCCAAAACCGTAAACACCTTCTAAAGGTGTTTAAGTGCCCTTAACACCTTCCAATGCTTGTATAAGTGACTAGAACCTTGCATGCATAGCCTAGAACCACCAAAGCACAAGAGAAATGGACAAACATGAGTTTATGACCATAAACTCATGTGTGTACCACCGTAAACTCCCAAGGGAGTGGTCCAAGGACCGTAAACTCCAAAAAGTGTCCATTTTGAGCCTCAATCACTTCCTAAGCCCTTGATTCGAGTCTAGCATAATTCCTTGAGTGGTTTAGGGTCTGTGAACACCCAATGGCACCACTACCATGAGTTTACGGCCGTAAACTCATGGGGGTTATGGTCCAGGAACCGTAAACACCCCCAAGGGCCATCATTTGAAGAGTAAACTCCATTGTGATTCCGTACTCTTCTTATATGCAACCGTTGGTACCCCTAACACTGGTAACAAAGTGTTTTCGTGGATTAGGACATCCTTACTTTCTTAATTAGTTATTAAATGACTAATTAGACACTTAAATGTATCATTACTTGTTAAATAGGATCTGAGTGTGTGTTCAAGTCCTCAATTGACACATATCATCCTATACCATCCGTTCATCCGAAACCCCCAGGTCAGGTGAGGTCATACCCCTGAATTAACCTTTCAAATGTTTTAAATGCTTTTATGGGGGGAATACAAGTTGAAATATAGAGTTATTAGATCAATCACATGTGATTAATAACTGTATAGCAAAATAGATTTTTGCTTATTAAGCTGCTTTATTCAGCTAAAGGTATTTGACTCTCGTTTTCAAATCTCGTTTAAGGCATGAATATCTCTTTTTATATTATTAAAGATTTTCTAAAGGTTTTCAAATCTTGTTTTATAAAATGACATCAAGCCATAAGTTCTTATTGATCGATTTTCCAAAGGTTTTACCAAGAGTTCTTTTATGCTTGTATATTGTATAGTGCATGCCTATATATGTATAGTTATATAAGCAATGTTTGAACGACTTAGGAAGGCTAACTTAGCTTAAATTCCTTTTCCTTGTTTGGATGTGGTTTAGAGTATCGGTTATCCGTCTGAAGATCGTCTAAACATTGGTTATATATCATTTATACATATGTAGTCATAAAAGTCTCTCAGCCAGTTCATCTCCGTTGGGTAGCAAATGCATCCTTCCATTATTCATATGTCTAGAACACCAGTAACTATTATAGGGATAGTTAGGAGATTCTATTTACTCTCTCTCACTCTCCCCCTCACTCTCTCACTCCCTCACACACTCTCTCTCACCCTCACTCTCTTGGTCTCTCTCTCTAGTACGAAGAATTACTTAGGAGTCAGTTTAGTAGTGAGTCTATACTATTATTGTAATACTTTAAATAGAATGTGACATACTATTCCCCGATACGACGCTTAATATCGCCATAGCCCTGTAATCAGAGTCTCCTGAAGGGAGAGCAGACATCATGTGTATAGATCAATACGGGACAGACACTCCCGCATCCTGACTGCTAGCTACAGTCCGAGCCGGTAAGGCCCATGGGTGACATAATCTTACTAACTCTACGCGTGACCTGGAGGGTCATCAAGTATTCGATCGTCAATCAGCATGGTTACATACGAGTTCACATTCACCCCTTTTATTTTCCTTTTAGACTGATCCAGGCGTATCGTTCATTCGATACCCTCCTGGAGTCTATGTTTTATTTACCTTTTAGACTGAGCCAGGCGTATTGTTCATTCAATACCCTCCTGGAGTCTATGTTTTATTCTATTTTAGACTGAGTCAGGCGTATTGTTCATTCGATACCCTCCTGGAGTCTATGTTTTATTCTCCTTTTGACTAAGCCAGGCATATTGTCCATTCGATACATTCCTGGAGTCTATGTATTCATTTACCATTTTAGACTTTGCAAGGCGCCCTGCCTGAAGTCTACGATTTATTTACCTTAAAGCTTTTCGAGGCGTCCTGCCTAGAGTATAGGTTTTATTTACTTTTAGCCAACAGTGTTTCTGCTGAGGTAAAATATTATTTTCCCCTATTATTTTTGTTGGGTTATGGGCATTCTAACACTCCTAAGTGTACATGCAACCCTAAATACCTTGGATCTATGTTTTCTCTATTATACATACAAATATGAATATCCAAGGTATTATCCTAACTAGCATACCAAAACATTGATACTAGGGTAATAAAATAGATAGAATACATACCTTGTTGTTGTTATTTAACTCCATGAAGCTTGAGAGCCTAGTGCCCCAAGTGTGAAACCTCATATGGTTCACACAACATCATGAACACTTGGAATAACCATGAGAAAAAGACACTCCATGCTCAAATTGACTAGCCCTCATATGTGTATTACTTGTGTCAATTTCTTGAGCTAAAGGGGTCCTTATATAGTGTGCACATTAGGGTTACACCATGTAACCCATGACTTTACCCATTCCTTACGCTCCATGGGTTTTAAACTCCATGGAGTATCCATGGACCACCACATGGGTTAAACCCAACATAAGGAATCTTGGGTCATAAGCCCACACATATATAAGAATGAATGATTTACACAATCAATCCCCATATATTTTATTAGTCTCTTTTGATCAATAAATTAAGTCCAAATTTATTCTTGATCAATACTAATTAAATAACATAATTTTATATTAATATATTAGAACTTATAATATATTAATATGTCACAAATGTCCTCTTCTCACAAACGGTCTATCCAAATGTCCCGATGCCATGCAACCCAAATGGACCATGCCGAGTTGTGTCAAGTCTTACCAATTATAGTTATGGACTTAGACACTAATCCAACAGTCTCCCACTTGGATAAGTCTAAAACTATTATTGCGTATGACTTCAAACCTAACTGGCAATCGTAGCTCTCAAAATCTGTTGTCGAACTCTGACCTTGTCGATGAGCTCTGACCTTTGTCAATAACTTGTCCATTAGATAAGGGATCATATATTCATCCATTCTATATATCATATGGACTGAGACATGGATTATTAATCATTCTCTCTGTCCATTTATTGTTTCCTAATTTCCGATTTATGACGATTGACTGATTGAACAAATCAAATCGGTCCTAGCTTGGCCAAGCACTCACATGTATCATCATTAAATCATCAAGGGGCCCACAGATATCGCTTTTATCCCGAAGGTAAAAGGAATGGATAAACTTCGACTCATATGGCTTGTTCTATTACTTGTTGAATCATACACAAAGGCACGTTTTATAACATCGAGTTACCAATGCGGTTTCGTGCAATCAATGTACAACCAACTCATAGTAACAACTCATATCTCTAGGTTTGAAGAATATAAGATATTATCATCTCATGATCACTCGTGATAAAATCCATGAAGTGATTCAAATGAGCGCGGGTTGAATCCAATACTCAGAGCTTATGAGCACTCATGAGTGTTGTAGCACAACTTTGTCCACCAACTTGGACCTCTACAAGCCAACCATGACAGTCTTGATTCATATCTACTTCCAACATATGACCGACTGTGGATTGTTTGAATAACTTAGTCATTCCGGAAGAATAACCTAGTTATTATGGAAGTCAAAACATGCAAAGTGAAACACAAGAATAAATTAATCAAATATGGTATCAAACCCTATGAATATAAATAGACCACTTTTATTTATCACCATACTGATTACTCATTATTCATTGTTTCAGTTTTATCAACTTTCTACTTGAATTAAAAACATTAGTTGTCCCATGCTACAAGCATGTACACTATGTTTTTCTAAACAATAGCTTTGCCATACACCAAGTATGCACTCTATGTTTGTCTATGATCCTTACTTTGTGAAATAAACCAATTGACCAAACTTTCAATGATTCTAATTTCAAACTCCCAAATCGAAACCTTGTTAGACTTTAAACTTAAATGCACTACCCTCTTGCAATGAATGTGTACAAAGTCACAAAGACTTGTCAACAACCATTACAGAGTATTCCAATGAAGACCTACTCCATGGACACAAAGCGTTATGTTCAAAGTATGCATTGCTTTGAACATGCTTCTTGCACTAAGTTTTTTTTTCTAATCTTACACAAATTGCTTCTATCTGTGGAGACAACTCTATATTCCCATTTTGACTACCACTTCTGAACAAGAGTTGCCTCTTTTCAGACTATCTCAATATGGCCCTTCCAAAATTCACACTATACTTCCAACTGTCCTTGAGCAACTAATCTTTGGTAAACCTTAGATTGTCCTCGACAATTGCTTAATCACTTTAGTCATATCCAATTCTAGACATTTTTTCCCTTAATGCCCCAAGGCATTTGAAAAAATTCAGAAAGGATAAATATTATAGTACATGTAATCGATCTTGTACCCAAAGTAAATGGGACACGATTCATGATGTTTCACATAAAGACATGGTTCTAGACCAGTCTTTTGCCATAATAATTTTTGTTTTCCATATTATCAAAATTTGACTATGAAAAGGGATGCCGTGATCATAATCGAATTTTGAGAACGCAGTATATAGAATTTTTTTAAGTTGAACCAATCCAACATGAAATTTATATATAAATTCTTGACTAAAGGTGATTAAAATCTCAATCTAAGCCTTTTAGAATTGAAATGAAGTATAATTTCCTCTCCCTTAATTATAGCAAAACAACTTTTCCAACCCCTGAACCTCACGAATTGAAACTTCTGTTTTCTATAATTAACATTGCTAACTTGCAATACTTCTCATAGTTATCATGCTCCCACTAACATGATGATTATTAGCATAACACTTATGCTCCCACTAGCTTTGACATGTATCCAGAAAACAAATGGACTTCTAGAGGTCAATACTAGATTGCTTTGATAAGACTTTATCAAAATCATACACATTATCTTAGATAGCTCACAGGTGAGTCGAAACAATTTCAGAACTATGAAAAGAGATGCCGTAATCATAGTCTCAATTGTTTAGACCATTGTTATCTGCTTCAAATCTACTTGGTGGAAGTGTTTCCTCACCATCATTTTCATGAATCGGAGAGAAACCTTATGACCCTGAGATTTTATGGTATATGTGTTCCTTTCCATGTGAATTTTTTTGTCAAAACCATAATCACAAGACAAGATTAGTGACAATTCCAAATTCATATGGACTGAACTTGTGCAATCTTAAATTCTTGCCACATGGAAAGAGACTGCTTTTTCTAGATTTCCAGTGTCATCATTGTCACTGTCCATAAAGTTTAGCAAATAGATAAGATCATTAAGGGTCTTGTCATAGTCTGTTTCATAGGGGCCCCAAAGGAACTCACTATGTGACTTAGAAAGTGATTGAACATCCAACTTTCTCAAGACTTTGACACCCAACTCTCCCGGCTTGTCAATATGTGACTTCATCTCCAAGATGTGATCACACCTAGACCTTGCCTTGCCAATAGGGCTTGAGTGACCTTGAACTTTGTGGGTTAGGGAGAATAATTGGAGGAGGTGGAGGAAGTGAAGTTCCAAGAGATTTGGGAGGATCATAGATGTCTGAACTAGACATCTTTTGGGAGACATTCAAGATAGTTGATTAAAAGTCCTTAATATAACACCCAATATGAAATATTAAGGCTAGGACCCAACAAACTATTTTATAACTTGGAAGAGGGATGCCGTAATCCAAGCTATAAAATATTTGAAGGTAGGTGAATGACGATTCACCAATTTCCACCAAGATAAACGAAATGTATTATTAGGTTTTAATTGGTTTTTGAAACTCCTAGATTCTTTTAAGATTCATTGAACTGTTCAATGGCATGTTTCAATCTCGAGTGTGCCCTTCAGGTTTTGTGACTGGGATGCCGAGGATCACAAAACAAGGTGTGAATAACCATGCAAATATACTTGGCATCCTTAATATTTACCCCTCAATCGATGTGCCGGTTAACCACACACGCTCCATCAATACTATGATCAATATTAAGTTACCCTTTGCCTACCTTGTTAAATACGAGTTAGTGTGCCGATTAACCACACATGCTCCACTAACCAACTTAAACAAAGTGCAAAGTGTAATTTCATGGATTAGCACCTTATTCACATTTTCCTAAAGTAACTAAGATTGGGAATTATAAAAAAAACATTTAGTTACTTTATATTTATCATTAATACTTTTAATGAAGGGAGAATTATAGTCCTTATCCTACCCGTTCAGCTAATGACCCTCCACCGGTCAAGGAAGCGGTGGGTGAGAGTGGACACCCATTAAACTGCCATCTTATAGGCAGTAACCTTATACCCCCCTTATAGACCGGCTTTGTGAATGAGGTCTACTAACGGTAAGACTGACTTGTTCTTATACATATATAAATATTATTAACTTATAATAATATAAAGTATAAGGGTTGAATTTTAACTCTTTAAAATTCTAAGGGCTTAACTTGGAATTAAAGTATTCATAAAAGAAAACTTTTCAAATTCCAAAACTTGAGGGCAAGTTTTGAAACTATTCAAAACTCTTGGATTTTCATAACTTATGAGTTTTAATTAAAGCTTTAAAACTTTTAATGAAGAGACTCTTGGACATCCATAACTTGAGGACAAGTTATGGAGCCATAAAAACTATTTATAAGAAAAGACTCTTCATTTTTTGTAACCTAAGGCATTTTTATGAGTTTTTAAGATTCATAAATATGAATTTTCATATAACTTGAGGACAAGTTACAAAAACACATTTTATGAACAACTTTTAGATTATTTTGGATTGAAAACATCTAACACATATTTTTCATTAATCTAAAAAATAACTCATAAAACAAGGAAACATAAAACTTTTGGTAATCCATAACTTATGGAGTTAAATGTTTGTTTTATGATGAAACTTTTAATGTTCCATAACTTAAGACTAAGTTATGGAATTCTTTAAAACATTAACACCAAATTTTATAACTCCATAAAAACTTTGAATCAAATTTTTTTTTTAAACCTTTTCATATCCATAACTTATGGAGGTTTCAAAAAACTCTTTAGATCAAACTTTTAAAAACTAATAAAATAATCATATCATTTTATCTTTTACTAAATTTGACCTAATTCAACTCATATAGAAAATGATTCAAATTTTACAAATAATTAGTTTTTCACAAAAACAAGTAATTATCTTAAAATTTGACAAACGTCGTGTTTTTTTTCCTTTTTTTCAACTTTGAAAATAAAACATTTGTATCAATATAACAGAAAACAACCCAAGGGCTCTGATACCACTGTTAGGTTATGGGCATTCTAACACTCCTAAGTGTACATGCAACCCTAAATACCTTGGATCTATGTTTTCTCTATTATACATACAAATATGAATATCCAAGGTATTATCCTAACTAGCATACCAAAACATTGATACTAGGGTAATAAAATAGATAGAATACATACCTTGTTGTTGTTATTTAACTCCATGAAGCTTGAGAGCCTAGTGCCCCAAGTGTGACACCTCAAATGGTTCACACAACATCATGAACACTTGGAATAACCATGAGAAGAAGACAATCCAAGCTCAAATTGACTAGCCCTCATATGTGTATTACTTGTGTCAATTTCTTGAGCTAAAGGGGTCCTTATATAGTGTGCGTATTAGGGTTACACCATGTAACCCATGACTTTACCCATTCCTTACGCTCCATGGGTTTTAACCTCCATGGAGTATCCATGGACCACCACATGGGTTAAACCCAACATAAGGAATCTTGGATCATAAGCCCACACATATATAAGAATGAATGATTTACACAACCAATTCCCATATATTTAATTAGTCTCTTTTGATCAATAAATTAAGTCCAAATTTATTCTTGATCAATACTAATTAAATAACATAATTTTATATTAATATATTAGAACTTATAATATATTAATATGTCACAAATGTCCTCTTCTCACAAACGGTCTATCCAAATGTCCCGATGCCATGCAACCCAAATGGACCATGCCGAGTTGGGTCAAGTCTTACCAATTATAGTTATGGACTTAGACACTAATCCAACAATTTTTACTTGTGATTTTTCTCACAATTCCTTTAAAGTAAAAACTATGTTTTGATAATGATAGTACTTTTCGGGAAATTACTCCTTAAACATAAAACCGTCGGGTCTTGATAAAAGGCTGCTTTTGATAAATATACTCCTTGGTTTAAACATAGAAGAATTGGGTCTTGGTAGAAGACTGCTTCTTAATTAGAAAATATAGGGTTTTCTGGAAAGAATTCTAACACTCTGTAGATTCTAAACCTCCACTTTTCTGAGTTTATTTTGAGGAAAAACATGTATTTATACCAATGTCATTAAATACTTATGAACTCACCAGCATTTAAAAAAATGTTGATACTCGCTTTCAAAATAACTTGTATTCTTAGTTCATCGATAGACAGGTACATCCCGGGAGCTTTTGCGAAGTCAGCCTTGAACCCAGCTGCATCTATGTTATGTTCTGTATTTACTTTGATGTTTCTATGAAATGTAACCTATGTAAACTTAATACTATCAATGCAATGATGGTTGTACTTTGATTACTATACTGCATATGTTGTGATACTTGACATGACGTCCTCCACCCCAGAACGTTTCTGCCGTTCCGGTTTTGGGGTGTGATAGATTGGTATCAGAGCATTGTTTATAGTGAGCTCAGTATATCTAATCATAAAAGATATACAACCTATAAATACATCTGGGATAAAACACTCTGACCAAGAATTATACTTTAAAATATAACCATATTTTACCAAAGTATAAGAACATCCAGAATCTAAACACCCGAACAAAGTATCACAAGAAGAACAAGAATAAAAGTCTTTGGATGCTGACCATTACTGTCAAACCTGGGCAGTTATGTAATCGTAAGCTGGAATAAATATAACTTGATCAACTATATTTATTCGAGATGCGATCAACGTGTGCTTGGGAGTGATGGTGGTGTTGCAACAGGTCTGAAACTTACCAAATAGGAATGCTAGAGCCAAACATAAAGTTTAAAATACTATAGGAGTATTTTAGGATACTAAAAGACTAACAATAAACCCAGAAGCATGCTCAGAAGTTAAGAATCAAACAAGTAATTAAAATACCATAGGGGTATTTTAGGAATCATAAATAACCTTGTGTGAAAACTAAAAAAATCCTTATTGATATACTTATGATTACATAGTGTATACTTTCAAGGTTATATATAGTGAGGATCTCATAGGCTAAGAATGTGTGGTTTCGCTCTACTTCCATTTCCTTGTTTGGATGTGGATATAGAGTAGTATCACATATTCGAAGGCCTATCAGATCTTGGATATATATGATTTGTATACACTATGGAATTGTAGCAGGACTCGATATGGATCACCCAGAGAAATGTTTAATAACCTCTTAGGATTCTTTAGACATTTCCATTCTCGCGCGAAACCCTTTAGAAAACCTTATCCACTTCAGTGATCGGTAGAAGAGTCGATTCAGACCCAAAAGAGGATCATTGAGAAGGTTTCCACGTTGGAAATAAATGAACAGGGTCGAGACTACTAAAGCCCCCATGTGCCTATACCTTTTAGGGACATCGGTGGGGAATACGTCTGAATATCCGAGATTCCAGTCATCCATCGCGAAGTGATGACAATCAGGGTCTGGATCAAAAGTAAGGCGGAGTAGAGATTTAGTAAGTCTGCAAGAGAAGAGAACCCTAGGTAAGTACCCGAAGAAACCCAACGCCAATTTTAGTCAGGGATAAGAGGTGGACAGAGGGAGCCAATGCATGGAACCCGAGAAATTTCTTTTCCTCCTTATCGTCACGCTAATAAATCCATAAAATAATACAATTTAGTGAGTTAGTGATAACACTACTCACACCATGTGCCACACAAATCGTCTTTCCCCGTCGCAAGCAATACGATTAGATCGGATCCCAAAACCTCGACTGAGAGTGTCTAGCCATAAGTCTTCATGAGCCTTTTTCTTCCGTGATCTTCGTTCCGAACTATCCTCAAAGCTTTCCAAATCCGGAGAGCGAATCTCTCCAGTATAAAGATAACTTAGTAGGAACGACTCCCATCTTATGGCTTTCCGATACTCTTACTCCTACCTTGATACCCGGACTGCATCATAGGGACGTAGGTCGACACTCAGATAACTATAACTCGAGGCGCAGGAAACATTTATGCCTAACATAGTAAAGAAAGATACGTCTAGGGTTAATCATCGTCTCTCATCCACTTGTGCTCTTTTTTGTGTAGGAAAAACCATGCCTCCGATGAAATGCAACCAACCCGTTAGTAAGACACCGACCCTTCTATTCGATGAAGCTACGTTTCAAGATGCAGTCTCAGCAGCCGTAGCAGCTATCATGGCTCACCTGAATGCTAACGGTGCCAATGTTAGCAGGAGCCCTATCGGGATTTTCGATCAAAGCGATGGACATCAGCAACCAACACCTGTGTGTACAGCCACCCAAGAACCTCAACCAAATCCACTGAAGAGAAAGTTTAAGAACGAGGAAGGAAGTACCTCAAATCAAGGACCATCCAAAGGGCAACGAGCTGAGGTAGTCAATACCCTTGTCAACCCTTCCGTCCCAACTCCAAGAAGACTATACCTAGGGAACCTCCCCCATTGCAATAAGTGTGACTATCATCATCATGGTATTTGTCGGGAACTTTTTTACGTTAGGTGCAACATGAAGGGGCATACCGCTCGCGTCTGCAGAACCCCGGTTGAGTTCCTTACACCAGCCACCAATGTGGGGACCAGTCCAGTATGCCACCTATGTGGTGAAATTGGGCACTTCAAGAGGGACTGCCCAACTGAAAGAAATGAAAAAGGCGCAGAAGAAGGTTGATCCTAATGCCTAGGGGAAAGCATCAATGAACCCGGTAAAATTTTGGTACGTATCTCAATCCTAAGTAACTAACCAAAAGCATTAAATGATTAATCCTAATTCTAATCACTCTCTTGTTAAAAGTGAAAGTTGCAGCGCTGTTGTAAAATTCAAAAATCCATCAGGTAAAGCTATACTGGATCGATATATACGTTAGGGTCATGTATAATTAAGATAGATAGACCTCGAGTGAGTGATGCTGCCTTATTTCCTATTCCTCGTTGGGTTGTGTATTTAGGGCGTAGTCGCTCAGCCAACAGCCCTTGTAACCTTAATTATCCATGACAAATGTATACTAGGCGATTATAGAGAGGCCTCGTGAGAAATCCATTCATGAAAAGTACCTTATTCTGAAACATCAGGATCCCTTAGAGTTCCGCATTGATTCCATCCGTCCAAGTGTCCGCGATAGTGACACCATGGACGAAACCCTAGACGCTAAGAACTTGTGTGCCCTATTTAGCGCATGGTCCTATCGATCTTCATTCCAGATCATATCGATATTTGTTAAATTCAACACTACTGTCAATCATTGTTCGACTTGGTATGACCATGTGAAAATTTCCTAGTGTTGTGTAAGGAAAACTCTCACCATAGCCTCTGCGACAAATAAAGATTCTTCCGAACCTAATAAGAAAACCTAATGCGAACTGTCAGTCGTCTCTCTTATACAAACCTTCCGAAGTACCCAACAGAAGGGCACCACGCGCTGTTGACCAACCCCCATTAGACAAATAGAACCCGAAGCGAAAAGCACTACAGGTATCCCAAAAGACAATAACCACCCGAAGCCTACTCAGTAGGTCCCTCCGAAAGACCCTTAGCACCTCTCAACCAGATTCTGGAATCAAGAGAAAGAACTCGTGAGATTAACTTGATACTACTGAGTATATGCATTAGAGCGGTATACAATTTAGATCAATAATATTTAAGATGTGTGCTTCCTCCCTACCCCCTATTCCCTGTTTGGTTGTGGGTCTGGGGTGGGGCCACACATCTGAACAGCCTGTCAGTCTCAATTATATACGACTTGCATACACCGAGTATTAGTGACTAAGCCGAGTATGAGGATTACCACGGACCTTATTATAAGACCCTTCATCCTATCCCATAGAAAAGGAGCTCGAGTCAAGAGAACCACTGCGGGTTGAGCTACTAAAATGACCATAAATGGGAAACTTGTTGTCATCTCGGTCAGGCCAACATAGTAGCTAACACCCTCGGTTAGGAAAGTAACTCAAGTCATAAGAGTCAAGGACATTGACTACGACCATCCATTCGCGCTTAATCCCACAAATTAAGCATCTCAACAGAGATCCCAAAAACCTAGAAGCGGTGATAGGTTAAACTCTGAGAAGAGTGGATGAGGAAACTAGAAGTTCCGAGTGACGGAACCATGTACTCTCTAGATTTAATCTAGATCGAGGAAACTCTAAAACACCGGAAGAGTAGTTGCAGAAGATACTCGCACTGCTCAGGCACTTACTACATCCTGTTACAAATGAGTAGTGCCTAGGACACACCGCCTCCTCATACAAGAGAAGTCACCAGCACCCTTTAGACGATTGACCGCATTCATCGGAGTGAATACTAGATTGCCAAGAACCACAGGATAACCATCGCGACCAAGAGTACTTGAGAAAAGTAAGCGATAAGTTGTGTCATACTATATAAGCCAGGTCGTAAGGAGATTTTAGACTCGACACTGGTCTAGGTGCTAGTCGATGGGTTATACGATAACACGCGCTTCCTACGAACTGGAGAGAGTCCCGACACCTTATGTGGGCATGTATTAGAGATTCGCTGGGGCTACTAGGTGTTCCAAGGAATACTATCTCGAAATAGATAGTAGAACCACCTCCTGAAATAGCCCAACACTTCAGAAAATCTCTAAAGGCTAAGTTAGCTCTGATCAGAGACTGATATCCATGAAACAGCGAAGCGAGTAAGAGCATGATTCTTTCCAGTTAGGAATCATACTGTGAAAGCATCTGTTAGACGATAATGAAAACTAAAACTTTCTAAACATCGTCTTGTAAAACCCTATCTCACTGACTTTGCGAATTTCCGATAGAAACACCTCGAGAGTCAGATGTGCAGGTCCATTTTTGCACTAGGTCGACATAGATGCCACACAACCAATAGATGCCAGTAGTAGCCAATACATCCGATGATCCAGAAAACCTCTGATAGCCAATCAGTAGGATATACAAATCCGAAAACGACGTGAGTCTTCTAAAGAGCCAACCCGGAGAACTACACCTTCAGTAAGAGAAAACTTTTGGAACTACAAAATGGTGATCACGCCAGTGATCATCCCACCGTATAAGTACTTTATGTTCTAAGTACTAAAATACTCTATCTTTCCGAGAGCTTAGGACCATCCAAAATTCTTTATAAGAATTGGTCCAACCCTTGTCAGACCTCGACTACTTTAGGAATTCCATAAATTCTGTCGTAATCTATTCATGTCTCCAGCATGGACAAGGTGCTTGTCCAACATGACACTCGAAATCCCACTCGTCGAGATAGAAATCATTGAGAACCCCAACTTCGTAGAAGAACCCGTAAGAATCATGAACCGGGAGATCAAGCAAGCGAAACGAATCCACATCCCGTTAGTGAAGGTTCGCTGGAACACCAAGCGAAGACCGGAGTTCACTTGGGAGCACGAGGAACATTCGAGTAGGAAGTACCCTCATCTATTTACTCAATTGTTCATAACCTACTTCCTTGCCTAAACTCTAATTTCGGGACAAAATTCCCTCTAACGGGGGGATGATGTGACAACCCGAAATTTCCGTTTGTTTTAACTCCGTAATTAAGCACTTCAAAAATTAGCCAAATTTATCCCAAAACGATTTTGGCCGGATTTAATCCCATTGGAAAATTTTAAATAATATCCGTCAAACGGTCAAATAATAAGGAAGTATAATTTAGAGTTTGTCGTGTATCACGTAAGCCGCGAAACTCCAAAATTTGGAGTTTACGGGAGTAAACTCGGAGTTTACGACTGCAAACCCCCGAGAGTATAAATATGACACTTAGTCATTTTCTCTCATTTATCCAAATTCCACCACAAGAACACTCAAGAAATCCTCTCAAGTATCATATTTCTTTTCCGACAAATCCGCCAAAACGTAAGTGTTTCTTGCCTAGATTTGTTCATATAACACTTAATCTAGTGTTTTTACATCACTTCATCCATGTATTTTTTATTTTTGGCTAGATCTTCAAGTGTTCTTCAAGAACACCAAGACCACACACTAGTGTTCTTGGACAAAATCGATCATTCAAACTCTTAGAACATAAGTACACTTACCCTAGCTTCTTGTGTGCTTAATAGGAACTTGTTTACACTTTAAATCATCAAAATCCCCATGATCATATGTGTTTACGGTTTGGGGAGACCACCCCAAAACCGTAAACACCTCCAAAAGGTGTTTAGATGCCCCTAATGCCTTCAAATGGTTGGGTAATGGAGTAGCACCTTACCTGCATGAACCAGGGACCCCAAGAACATAAAATGAAGGGATAAAGATGAGTTTACGGTTTAGGAAGGTCTCCTAAAACCGTAAACACCTTCTAAAGGTGTTTAAGTGCCCTTAACACCTTCTGATGCTTGTATAAGTGACTAGAACCTTGCATGCATAGCCTAGAACCACCAAAGCACAAGAGAAATGGATAAACAAGTGTTTACGACCGTAAACTCATGTGTTTACGGCCGTAAACTCCCAAGGGAGTGGTCCAAGGACCGTAAACTCCAAAAAGTGTCCATTTTGAGCCCCAATCACTTCCTAAGCCCTTGATTCGAGTCTAGCATAATTCCTTGAGTGGTTTAGGACCTTTGAATACCTAATGGCACCACTACCATGAGTTTACGGCCGTAAACTCATGGGGGTTATGGTCCAGGAACCGTAAACACCCCTAAGGGCCATCATTTGAAGAGTAAACTCCAATGTGAGTCCATACTCTCCTTATATGCAACCCTTGGTACCCCTAACACTGGTAACAAAGTGTTTTAATGGATTAGGACATCCTTAATTTTTTAATTAGTTATTAAATGACTAATTAGACACTTAAATGTATCATTACTTGTTAAATAGGATCCGAGTGTGTGTTCAAGTCCTCAATTGACACATAGCATCCTATACCATCCGTTCATCCGAAACCCCCACGTCAGGTGAGTTCATACCCCTGAATTAACCTTTCAAATGTTTTAAATGCTTTTATGGGGGGAATACAAGTTGAACTATAAAGTTATTAGATCAATCACATGTGATTAATAACTGTATAGCAAAATAGATTTTTGCTTATTAAGCTGCTTTATTCAGCTAAAGGTATTTGACTCTCGTTTTCAAATATCGTTTAAGGCATGAATATCTCTTTTTATATTATTAAAGATTTTCCAAAGGTTTTCAAAGCTTGTTTTATGAAATGACATCAAGCCATAAGCTCTTATTGATAGATTTTCCAAAGGTTTTACCGAAAGTTCTTTTATACTTGTATATTGTAAAGTGTAAGCCTATATATGTATAGTTATATAAGCAATGTTTGAAGGACTGAGGAAGGCTAACTTTGCTTAAATTCCTTTTCCTTGTTTGGATGTGGTTTAGAGTATCGGTTATCCGTCCGAAGGTCGTCTAAATATTGGTTATATATCATTTATACATATGTAGTCATAAAAGTCTCTCAGCCAGTTCATCTCCGTTGGGTAGCAAATGCATCCTTCCATTATTCATATGTCTAGAACACCAGTAACTATTATAGGGATAGTTAGGAGATTCTATTTACTCTCTCTCTCACTCTCCCCCTCACTCTCTCACTCCCTCACACACTCTCTCTCACCCTCACTCTCTCGGTCTCTCTCTAGTATGAAGAATTACTCAGGAGTCAGTTCAGTAGTGAGTCTGTACTATTATTGTAATAATTTAAATAGAATGTGACACACTATTCCCCGATACGACGCTTAATAGCACCATCTCCGTGTAACTAGAGTCTCTTGAAGGGAGAGCGGACATCATGTTTATAGATCTATACGGGACAGACACTCCCGCATCCTGACTGCTAGCTACAGTCCGAGCCGGTAAGGACCATGGGTGACATAATGTTACTAACTCAACGCGTGACCTGGAGGGTCATCAAGGATTCGATCGTCAATCAGCATGGTTACATACAAGTTCACATTCACCCCTTTTATTTTCCTTTTAGACTGATCCAGGCGTATCGTTCATTCGATACCCTCCTGGAGTCTATGTTATATCTACCTTTTAGACTGAGCCAGGCGTATTTTCATTTGATACCCTCCTGGAGTCTATGTTTTATTCTATTTTAGACTGAGCCAGGTATATTGTTCATTCGATACCCTCCTGGAGTCTATGTTTTATTCTCCTTTTGACTGAGCCAGTCATATTGTCCATTCAATACTTTCCCGGAGTCTATGTGTTCATTTACCATTTTAGACTTTGCAAGGCACCCCGCCTGAAGTCTACGATTTATTTACCTTTAAGCTTTGTGAGGCGTCCTGCCTGGAGTCTAGGTTTTATTTACTTTTAGCCAGCAGTGTTTCTGCTGAGGTAAAATATTATTTTTCCCTATTATTTTTACTTGTGATTTTTCTCACAATTCCTTTAAAGTAAAAACTATGTTTTGATAATGATAGTACTTTTGGGGAAATTACTCCTTAAACATAAAACCGTCGGGTCTTGATAAAAGGCTGCTTTTGATAAAGATACTCCTTGGTTTAAACATAGAACAATTGGGTCTTGGTAGAAGACTGCTTCTTAATTAGAAAATATAGGGTTTTCTGGAAAGAATTCTAACACTCTGTAGATTCTAAACCTCCACTTTTCTGAGTTTATTTTGAGGAAAAACATGTATTTATACCAATGTCATTAAATACTTATGAACTCACCAGCATTTAAAAAAATGTTGATACTCGCTTTCAAAATAACTTGTATTCTCAGGTCATCGATAGACAGGTACATCTCGGGAGCTTTTGCGAAGTCAGACTTGAACCCAGCTGCATCTATGTTATGTTCTGTATTTATTTTGATGTTGCTATGAAATGTAACCTATGTAAACTTAATACTATTAATGCAATGATGGTTGTACTTTGATTACTATGTTGCATATGTTGTGATACTTGACATGACGTCCTCCACCCCAGAACGTTTCCGCCGTTCCGGTTTTGGGGTGTGACAGAATGGTTGGATCATTCGAATTTGAATCTACCAAAAATGGTGCCCAATAAAATTCCACTGTCACATTATAATCTTGCATACATTCACATCAAAGTATGAATTTTTTTTTTTTTTTAAAAAAAAAAAAAAGGAAGGCAAAAGGTTTAAAAGCATAATAAACATGAAAATTTGATCAATTGAAAGGAGATAAAAAGACATTTGTTCATGATGCACATTATTACTATATATAAGCATTACTCTTTTTGGATTCCCAGTGGTCCCACTTGTGATCCTCACACTTGATGGGTTCATAAACAATTTACAAAAACACAATACAAGCTATACATACAAACTACAAAAAAAAGTTCATAATTTAACTCCTCCAGTAGATTAAAAAAAACCTTAGTGTCTATCAATTAAAATTTTGTGAATAATCATGTATAGAAAGAAATTAATGATGCATTTGATGAAAGCATCAAAAATGTGTTTTCATGGATATTTTATTAAACCCTAAATTTACAACCACCATCTGTATCTATGGCTTCTAGTGGATATTTTTGCCAACAAATAACATCCAAGAACAACATCTGCTTTTTTTGTTTCAACACCCTTCAACATAAACTTTACAAAAAGAAATCTGTGAGATTAACAAACAAAATAACAATGACCTTTCCCCTTTTAATAGTTCATTACCATAATAATAACAATAAACTTTAGAATACTAAAAAGATTTGTTTTTAAATATGAAAAAAATTTTGAAACTAAAATATTGCATTGTACTTCTCAAATGGTCATATTAAGGCATCATACTTTGATCTTAAGGAACGGAGAGGTTTATAGTTGGTTTTCTCATCATTTGGACAATTTTACCATTCTCTTCATTTTCTGTCCCACCAGCTCATCAATAAAAAAAAGTTTGATCGCCATTGATTTTTTCGAACACCCTGATACCATTCAATTACAAACTATAAATAAATATTTTATTAATCATAAGTCTATTTTAGATTTTCTGGAAATTAAAATTTTTTCCTTTTTTAGTAAACAATTTTTTGAAGTGATAAAAAAACTTTTTTTTGAATATTTGGAATACAAATAGTACACCTAGTAATTTCACATACCAGATTGTCCATCCACGCCAGAGTTTCGGCTCCTAGAGTCATTGTGTCTTCTATCATACTGCTCCATCTGTTGCCAATAAACCACATATCAATGTTCATGAATTATATAACTATTGTGAGTAAAATTACATATTAAGAGGAACATTTTCAGGTCAAATTTATAGATTGTATGTATATAACCAAGACTACAACCATACATCTACCACATCAAATTATGTCACATGAAAAACTATTTATGAAATGAGAAAAGGAAAACAGAAAACGTACTATGTAGTATCTCCACCATTGATCCATGCTAAAATACTTCCATTCAGGGAATTGCCAGTCCAGTACCTAATCATTTCACAAAATAGTTATTGGGATTTATAATTATTTTATTTTCCTTTTCAATAATCACTCGGGTATTTATTTCATTAAATATGCAAGGAACAATATAAACTTATCCATATTTTGTTGAACCTACTCTTACGGATGAAATATATATTATATATCGGTATGAATATTGAGGATCAAGTTATCAAGAGAAAAATGTATGTAAGAAACTCAGTTGAGTTATAACACAAAAGGTATGTGACAATGAGGTTATTCATTTAACACCTTTACAACCTTGCTTTCTTGATATTCAAATTCTAACTGAGCAACATTGAATGAAACAAAGTTACATGAACTATCCCTATTTAAAAATATTTACATAAATGGTGGTTCTATGAAACTAATCTACTTAAATGGTCAATAGGTAACAACTGGTTTTGACAAGGTCTCATTCATTTTCTCATAATTGTAAACTTGGAAAAACCGTGTAAAAAAATAATTAAAAAAAACACCACAAAATTTCACATACAAAGTATTAGTATTAATTTTGGATAAAACTAATTGAACAATCAATCGGTTAAACAGACCCATGAACTAACTTACCTCTTAGCAAAATCCTTGTATGCGGACTGTCCCCTAAAGCCTTCCTGCAAGCATACTGGAAAGAAAAAAATTAATGTTAAAGATGCAAAGTTTTTCTAAAAATAATCTTGGTAACCCGTCAAGAAATGTGCATTAAGAATTTAACATATGTGATAACGTAATATATAATACCTTGATTTTTCTACCAAAATTCCTCTTTGTTTTCTTGTTCCTATATCTTGAGAATGTTTACATACGGTCTTTAATGGTTAGTGGTAATTGTCCAAGGGGAGAATGAATCAAGTCAGTCATAAAACAAAAACGCTATCAATAAGAAACAACTCAAGTTGCTCTTTTTCTTGATTTTAAAATACCAGATAAGTTTGTGATTTGCTTTAGAGGACAGTGTTTTCGAGCTGTAACATGGAGCATCAACAAAAATAATAATAATAATAATAATAATAATAATAATAATAAAAGCTTAAAAATCAAGAACACATCATTGTTAGTGGTTTATACATTGCAGTTAAAAAGAAATAAATTTTGAAGTATTTATAAACTGAAAGGTCAAAGTATATGGTGTGGGCTAGGCAATACATGTATAGATGAGTCAGGATGTGACCGAAAACCTGTTTTCGGTTAATGTCTATTGGTATAAATAGGTATCAGGTTGTCATTTGTACGGGATGGTTCACTGGGTTTTTAGTCCATTGAGTTGTATTAGACGATTTTCAGATCTAATCGTATGCAAGCTCAATTTTGATCATTCTTCTTCTCATCTTCTTTATTATTTCACTTGCTTGATTGATCATTGGTATAGATCCTTCCATCAAGGCCCTTACAATTCGTATCAAAGCTTCAAACCGGTGTCAATCAAGCTTGTTTTTCAGTTCTCGGTCTCGCAAGTTCTTGTTCATCAAGTTCTCGGTCACTCAAAGATTGTTTTGATAGAATTTGAAGATCAGAATGGAGTTTCAATCGTGTGGCATTAAGATCTGTTTGTATCATGTGGAATCCAAACTTTTTGATCAAATTCTTATAGTTTTCAGTTTGATCCTCATCAATCGAAAACTCATTTTCAACCAAATTTTCGTTGATAAGTGGTTTTTGAAGCTTTAATTCGTATTCTCATTGTGTGGAAATCAAATCAGTTCGAAAAACCAAGCTCTTCATTGAAAACTGCGGAGTTTTCTGCTTGATCTTCAGAAACCGAAATCCTTGTTCTTCAACTGAAATCCTTGTTCTTCAACCGAAATCCTTGTGTCCTTCAACCAAAATCCTTGTGTTCTTCAATCGAAATCCTTGTTCTTCAACCGAAATCCTTGTGTTCTTCAACAGAAAACCCTTGAACATTCTGAAACCGAAAATCTTTGAACATTTAGAAACCGAAAACTCTAGAATATTCAGAAACCGAAAACCTCCTTTCTTCAACCGAAAACGCATTTTCTTTGATCTTTTGGTTTATTTTTCAAGTTAATTTTTATTAAAAAATTTAAAAAATAAAATATAAAATATAAAAAAAATGGAATCTCAAAACATGTCTGCTCATCATGAATTGAATGCTATCATGGGTACTACTACTCGAATTCCTCGATTGTTATCAGCAGAAGGATTTCCTGAATGGAAATATCGGATTGAAAAGTATATTAATATGAAGGATTTTAAAATTTGGAGAAGTATTTTGAGTGGTCCAATCCATATCACAACAACTTTGGAAGATGGCACTATAATTGATAAGCAAGTTGAAAACTACACCGATGATGATTTCGAGAGAGTCGAGGAGCAGGAAAAGGCTCTTGCCACACTCACTACGGCATTATCCCCAGAAATTGCTCAAGGTTTCAGCGAGTACACTTCAGCAAAGGAATTATGGGAAGCATTGATTGAAGTATACGAAGGGAATGAAGACATGAAACAAAGTCGCCAAGACGTGTTGCGACAGAAGTTCAACATGTTTAACTATGTCTTGGGGGAATCTCTTAAGAATCAATTGCAAAGGTTGATCACACTCACCACCGAGATGAGTTTTGCTGGTGTTATGGTTACAAAATCTGAGATCAACAAGAAGATGCTCAATTCTCTACCAAAATCTTGGGATATGAATGTTCCGTGATAAAGAAGACCAAAGATTTGAACCGTTTGAGTTTGGCTGAAACAATGGCGATCATTAAGTCTTGTGATCTCGATGATAAGAAAAGAGAGATTAATCATGTTAATTCATACTCCTCTGCAAATCTTGGAATCCAAACCACCAACAATACTGCTTTCTCAAGTTTCTCTGTTCCTCAAGTTCAACCCTATGTGACTCATCAGCCTACTTTATATGTCATCCCATCAATGCAGAACATTCATGTTTCTCAACCTCAATCTTCACTTTAACAAGTTGGTTATGTTGTTGGTTCTTCCTCAAATGCATCCATTCAGGCTCGAGGAAATAATCTTCAATCTTCATCAAAGAAAAAGAAGAAAATATGGCCCTCGCCACTGGTCTAGTGAACTGTTACAACGCTTTTGTGGCCAGAGAACTTTCCCCACAATTATCATTTACTGACCTTGATCAGATCCATCCAGAGGATGTGGAGGAGATGGACATCACATGGCAAATGGATACGGTTGTTTTTAGGGCAAAACAATTCTCCAAGAAAACTGGGAAAAACAACTGGAGTGTGAATTCTGAAAAGAAAGTAGGGTTCAACAAAAGAAAGTTGAGGTGTTATAGTTGTCATGAACCTGGAAACTTTGCCCGAGAATGTCCAAAACCAGACCGAAGAGAGAATTCTGAGCGAGCTATGGTGCCAGTGAACAACAACAGTGGATCCTCTACAAACAATCAGACTACAAACATGTTGGATTAGTGTCTAAGTCCATAACTATTTTGGTATGTACTTGACCCGATTATGAGCATGATCCTTTTGGGTTGCCTTCACCATAGCAATATGTAGGATGATTTAAGGAGAGAAAGGTTTAAATATGATTTATTAATATATTATGAGAATAATATATTAAAGGAGAAATCATATTGTTTAATTAATATTAGTCCAGAATTAATTAAGAATTAATTTTGTGGCTAAAATAGATTAATTAAACTTAGGGGACTGGAGTTGTAATTACAAGATAATTATAATTGGGCTATGGATCACCTAATAAAATATAGGTTGGACGAATTCTATGGAAAGCCCATTAGAAATCGTCCAAGGGATATGTTAAAGGAGTCCATGGACTGCTTAGGGCTTAAGCAGCCAGATTAGGGTTTCCTAG
This sequence comes from Lactuca serriola, assembly GCF_051521515.1. NCBI lineage: Eukaryota > Viridiplantae > Streptophyta > Magnoliopsida > Asterales > Asteraceae > Lactuca > Lactuca serriola. The sequence continues at coordinate 336,640,409 of NC_136415.1, read as the reverse complement.
TTGAAAACCCTAATAGCCTACATGTATATAAAGGGCCCCTATGCCCCAAAAACGTGGACAAGTCTTCCTCTAGGGTTTCTAGACGTTTTGAGCAGCCTCCTCTCTTCTCCTCTTCATCCAAGTTGCTTAGTGGTGTTTGTGACTCCATTAGAGGTGCAGCACTTGAGGCACTAAGCTTTCTAAAGCCAATCAAAGCAAGGAATTGATTGATATTACAATATAACAATCAAAGGTAATTACTAAACCTTTATTTCAGTTCTTATTTGATAAATCTAGGGTTTATAGATTTGGATTTTCAATTGCATGTTCATTAGACAAACTAGATCCAAAAGTTATTAGGGTTTGCATGTACACCATAGGATTGATGTTTTGCTTAAAACCCATCAGTGGTATCAGAGCCTGGTTTTTTGTTTGATGTATTTGATGCAATTATGGTTTATTTCTTGCTTTAAAATCGAAATTTAGGGTTTCTAGGGGCTGCACTCGCCGAGTCCATGGCTGAACTCGCCGAGTCCATGTGAACTCGACGAGTCCATGCCTGACTCGACGAGTCAGCTGGTCAGAAAGAGCTAATTTCGAGATTTGGTGCTTCTTTGGCTGTGGGATAGTTACCAAAACGTCTTTTATTGATATAAATCAGATTTTTATGATATTGGGTGATTATCTTTGCCAAATTTAAAGATATCTTCATATTAATTGAATAATTACTTCCTTATATGATTAAATTTAATTATTTGAATTATTTGGTGAATTATCTTGCAAGAATTTGGACTAGGTCAAATTAGATAACCACCAATTAATTGTTAATTGCCTTATTTGAATTTTTTGATCTAGAATATTATTGATAAAGTTTGGAAAAGTTTCAAATTACTCCCTTTAGGTTTTATAGTTTAAATTTGAACTTAAAAGTTTTGTTTTTGAAATTTAAATAAGTTAAACCCTAATGTTTTGAAATGTTTCAAAACTTGCCCTCAAGTTTTGGAATTTAAAAGTTGATTAAAAGTTTAATTTTGGAATGTTAAATTCTAAAAACCCTAGTAATTTGAAAAGTTCAAATCACGCCCTTATGGTTTTATTAATTAATTAAAGTGTATAATTAAAAGAGATTTAATAAACCCATTAAGTTTTGGTTTACATTTAATTAATTTAAAAGGTATAATTTATTAAGTTAAACCACCTAGTATTTTAAAAGTGTAAAATACACCATGTACTATATATAACCTTAAAAGTCTAATATTATATATATGTATGAGTAAAAAGTCAATCTTACCGTTAATAGGCCTCATTCACGAAGCTAGTCTATAAGGGGTGTTTAAGGAAATTGCCTATAAAAAGGCGATTGAATGGGTATCCACTCTTACCCACCGCACTCTTGACTAGTGGAGGGTCGTTAGCCGAACAGGTAGGATAGGACAGAAACCTTCCATCATAAGGATAATGAAGTACACAAGTAACTAAATGCTTTTCAAATTCCCAAATCAAAGTTATTTTAGGCAAAATGTGAAATTGTATGCTAACCCATGGAATTACACTTTGTACCCTTGTCAAACGTTAGTGGAGCATGTGTGGTTAACTGGCACACTTATTTGGGGATGACATTGGTGGTGAAGGGTGGCTCGATGCTTATCATAGATCAATGGAGCGTGTGTAGCTAACCGGCACATTGATTAGGTGATAGTTGTATTGAGTGCACCACGTGATTCGTACGGTTATTCACATCTTATTTGTGATCCTCGGCATCCCAGTCGCAAATTGTAGGGCATAATCGAGATTAAACATGCCATTGAAAATTTCAATGAATCTCAAAAGATCTAGGAGTTTCAATTCATTTAAAACTTAAACTTCCTTTTCGTTTTTTACGGTGGAAATTGGTAAATCGTCATTTACCTACTTTCACATATTCTGCGACTAGATTACGACATCCCTCTTCTAGGTTGTAGAGTATTATGTTGGATTCGAGCTTGATGTTTCATTTGGGTGTTACATCAAGAATTCTAATCAATTTAACTTGAATTTTCTCCCGTTTTGTAGATGTCTAGTTCTGACAATCATGGTCTTCCCAAATCCCATGGAACAAGCTTTCCAAATGAAGATGATATTCCGAGATACAATCAAGGAAATGAGAGTCATGCTTCACTCCCTCCACCTCCTCCAATTGTTCTCCCTGACCCACAAGTTCAAAGGCTTGAAAATTTCAAGCTCACTCAAGCCCTTTTGGCAAGTAAACACAAAGATAGGATACCTGTGTGTGCACACGTCTTAGAGATGAAGTCACACATTGATAGGCTAAGCATGTTGGGTGTCGAGATTTCAAGTGAGTTGGCTGTTGACTGGGTTCTTCAGTCACTTCCTGAATCAAATAGTGAGTTCGTTAGAGAGTACTATATGATGGATCACGACGTGACCCTCATTGATCTCACCTATTTGCTTATAGCTGCTGAATCAGCAACGATTTGGCGTGATGGTCAAGCAAATTTGTCTGGTGAATCAAACTCCCAAACTTCAATGGACACTGGCAACATTGGAAGTCCTGAAAGAACTAAGTTTGTGATTGTCCGATGTGCTGTGCCAAAGGAGTCCATTTGCTTTTATTGCCAAGAGAAGGGGCATTGGAGACAAAGTTGCCTTAACTACCTGAGAGATCTAAGAGATGGGAGAGTCGAGACGTATGGCTCTGCTTCAGGTAAACTCCATTAACTAACTCTTTTAAGTTCATATTCTAGATTCTTAATATATGATGTGATAAGATAACATTTTGATGTTTTGTGGGATCGAAGAAAAGAGAGGAAGCTTAAGGGAAGAAGTGAGCTAAATCGAATCGTGAAGAAAGTGGATGTCGATCGCATTGTTTGAAGATTGGATTTTTGAGCTACTACTTGGAGTTAGAATAGATTGTTAAGAAATATGTAATAACATAATTTTTCAATTGAATTGCATTGTAAGGACAATTTTTTCCGCAATAAAATGAATTTTGATTTTATCTTATTTATTTATCCTTACAATGGCATATATGAAAAATTGATGTTTGAAGGTTTCTATTATTAGCAATAATGGATTTGATTCTTAATTGTGTTATTTGTGGAGATGTCAAGAATTCACCAAATAGGGAGAGTTTCTCATCGCCCAAGTTTCAATTGGACAAAAACTTGGAATCATACAACTTGGTTGCGTGATGAATGAAAACTTTCATATTTGGAAATTAGACTAATTCTTTGACAAAGTGTCAAGTGAAGGACTAGGAGATCGAGTACACTAGGTTGTGCGTTAATCAAGTCCACCACAAAGAGAGATAAGATATTTGTCATGATTTACTAAAATTTTAGTAAATATGATTATACTTATAAGATTAAGTGTAATTCTTAGTTGATTGAAAGAGTTTCAATGAATAACAGAACGAATAAAGAAGAATCAAGTAGGTAGAAAGATAAAAGTTTCTCTATTCTAAGAAGAAGGGAGAGTACCTTTATTGTGTTTTATGATAAGTCTTAATGATTAAGAACCATATCTCAATTGATTCTCTAAGTGACTCTTAGTGCATTTGTATGTCTAAGAAGAGGAATCGGGAATTGTGGAAATGGTTAAATCAAGAAGTCAATCATACTTCGTTATTCCAATATCGAATCTTACAGTCATACTCCAAGATTGCGAATTGAGTGACAAGTCTTAAGTAGGTTTATAACACTCATCAAATGTGGAATTTGGAAAAGGTTTTCTTATTCTTGCACATTCGAAATTGCTAAGTTGTGATGTCTTAGATAAGACAAAGACCAACTAGGACCAATTTGTGAAGTGTTTTGTCTTGATAAAATCTACACTAACTCTTGAATATTTGTTTGTCAAGAAATGTTTCTTGAGAAGAGAAGCTTATATGTCAAAGAGTCAGTGGGAGTTTTAATTTTTTGAAAAGTTTCAAGAACAAATCAAGAATAAACCTTATCGATCATCACTAGCACACAACTTGAGGTTTACAACCTATCATGTTGACATTGTTTTGCTTATGTGCCATTCCAATTGAGTTATTTATGCATGTGAGTTCTATGAGTTCTCATTGGAATGCATAAAGACAAAGCACCTTGATCGATGGAAAGTACATTGATATGTAAGGATAAGTTGCTAAACCACTTGGAAGACATGGTGGGCACTTGTGTCACCATAAGGCAAGAAATCAAGATTAAGAATTAAGAAAGTTCATTCCATATGAGTTTGGATTTGTCGCAAACTTTGGTTTTGGCAAATTCACATGGATAGGAACTCATACACCATAAAATCTAAGTGTCATAAAATTCCCTCCTTCATGAAAATGACTTTGAGGAAATGCTTTCACTAAGAGAGATTTTAAGAAGATAGCAATTGTGAAAATTGTATTCTCAAATTCGATTATGGTTACGACATCCCTTTCCATAGTTCGAATTGTGAGATTTGACAATTAGTTTGAACATTTGGAACTTAGTAACATAGGTTCTGAATTGTTTAGACACACATATGAGCTATCTAAGGCAAAGGTGTATAAGTTTAAGAAGCTTAGATAAAGGATTATCAAAGCATTTGGTATTAGAAATATGAATTTTGTGGAATTCAATTAGCATTGTTTTCTAGAAGTTCAACTGTTTTCAAAATACATGTCAAAGCTAGTGGGAGCATAAGTGTTATGCTTATATGATAATAATCATCATGATAGTGGGAGCATAAGTGTTATGTTTATATGATTATTATGGAAAGTATTGCAAGTTAGCAATATTAATTATAGAAAAACAAAGATTCAATTTGCAAAGTTGCATGGGTTGAAAAGTTGTTTTTGCTATAATTAAGGGAGAGAATATTATACTTTGTTTCAAAATCTAAAACTTAGATTGAGAAATTTTAATAAAATTAGTCAAATAATACATAGTCTGTTCTCAAATTTCGATTATGATTACGACATCCCTCTTCATAATTCAAATTAAGAGAACGTGACACATAAAATATTATGGCAGAAGATTGATAAAGTATCATATCTTTATGTAAGACATTATGCATCGTGTCCCATACGCTTCGGGTATAGGATCGATTGCAAATGCTATAATATTTTACCATTCTAAAATTTTCCAAGTGTTTAGCGCATTAAGAGGGAAAAATGATTAGAATCGGTTTTGACTAAAATAATTAAACAACTATCAAAGGACGATCCAAAGTTCGCTGAGGATTGGTCGCTTCTGAGTAGTTGGAAGTATGGTATTGGATGGACCGCATCGACATTATTATAAATAGATAATATTCTATTAAGAATGAGTTGTCATATGGAAAATATGGAAATGTTTCCATATTGGGAGGTGGATATTGAGAGTTTTTGTCTAGATTAGAAACTTCTATGCAAAAAGGATGTTCAAAGGAATGTACTTTGAATGTGAGACTTCACGTCTATGGAATTGTCTTGTAACAATTTCTAAGAGAGTACTTTGTAATTTCTTTAGCCAAGTCTTGGTAACTTTTGTGCTATGACTTTATGAAAGGATCGTTGCATAGAATGTTAGAATCTAGCATATTCTAATAGTAGCAAAGAACCTTGTGTTCTTACGCAAATGATAAGGATTGGGAATTGTGAAATGAGCATCATTGGAAAAGTTTTTTAATTGATCTATTTCACAAAGCATGGACCATAGGAAACAAAGTGTGCATGCTTGGAGCATGGGACAGTTGTTGTTATTCAAGTAATGAGTTGATTATCCGAAACATTAAATGATAAATAATGAGTAATCAATATGGTGGATAAATAGAAGTGTTTTACTTACTCTCACAAGTTTGGGGCCATATAGGATTAAGTATTATTGTTATGTTTCAGTTTGCATGTTTTGATTTCCAGAATAACTAAGTTATTCAAACATCCACAGTCAGTCATACGTTGGGAGTAGGTATGAAGAAAGATTGTCATGAATTTGTCTGTAGATTGTCTGAAGTGTTTAGACATGGCACAAGTTTGCTGCAAAGTTCATGAGTGGTTTGATAAGATTAGAGTATTGGATTAAACCCACGCTCAGTTGGATCACTTCATGGATTTATCACGAGTGATTAGTGAGACGATAATATTGTATATTCTTGAAACCGAGACGTGTGAGTTGTTATTTGTTGGTCGGTTGCACATTGATAATAAGTAAACGCACCAGTAACTTGGTGTTATAAAACTTATTGTTGTGTATGATTCGATTAGTGAATGCAAGCAAGCATATGAGTCAAATCTTATCCATTCCTTTTACCCAATGTGGGATAAAAGCAATATTTGTGGGCCTCTCGATGATTTAGTGATGACACCTAAGCGCGTGGCCAAGCCAAGACTAAGTTGATGTGTTCAATTGTAGTCTGTTGTCAGTCATCATAAATCGGAAGTCAGGAAACAGTATAGAGAGAATGATTAAAATTCATGTCTTATGTCTATACGATATCTTGAGAATGGAGGAATATATGATCCCTTATCTAAAGGACACGCTATCTGATAAGACCAGAGTTGACAACAGCTTTTGAAAGCTACGATTGCTAATCAGGTTCTGAAGTCATACGGAAAATAGTTATTAGATTTATCCAAGTGGGAGACTGTTGGATTAGTGTCTAAGTCCATAACTATTTTGGTATGTACTTGACCCGATTATGAGCATGGTCCTTTTGGGTTGCCTTCACCATAGCAATATGTAGGATGATTTAAGGAGAGAAAGGTTTAAATATGATTTATTAATATATTATGAGAATAATATATTAAAGGAGAAATCATATTGTTTAATTAATATTAGTCAAGAATTAATTAAGAATTAATGTTGTGGCTAAAAGAGATTAATTAAACTTAGGGGATTAGAGTTGTAATTATAAGATAATTATAATTGGGCTATGGATCACCTAATAAAATATAGGTTGGACGAATTCTATAGAAAGCCCATTAGAAATCGTCCAAGGGATATGTTAAAGGAGTCCATGGGCTGCTTAGGGCTTAAGCAGCCAGATTAGGGTTCCCTAGTTGAAAACCCTAATAGCCAACATGTATATAAAGGGCCCCTATGCCTCAAAAACGTGGACAAGTCTTCCTCTAGGGTTTCTAGACGTTTTGGGTAGCCTCCACTCTTCTCGTCTTCATCCAAATTGCTTAGTGGTGTTTGTGACTCCATTAGAGGTGCAGCACTTGAGGCACTAAGTTTTCTCAAGCCAATCAAAGCAGGGAATTGATTGTTATTACAATATAACAATCAAAGGTAATTACTAAACCCTTATTTTAGTTCTTATTTGATAGATCTAAGGTTTATATCTTTGGATTTTCAATTGCATGTTCATTAAAAAAACTAGATCCAATAGCTATTAGGGTTTGCATGTACACCATAGGATTGATGTTTTGCTTAAAACCCATCAAAACATGGCTATGGTGGCTCAATCCTTTGATTGGGAAGACCAAATTCAGGCTATGAATATTTCAGGACTTGAAAATGCACATCTTGCCCAGATCAAGGATGGTGTAGAAGAAGTAGAGAAGGATCCTGAAGATGAAATGATGAATCTTCAATTTGCATTCATGGTGCAAACCACTCCAGAGCCTACCAAACCTGAGGTCATCGAAATTGGTTGCTCTCAATCTTGTATGAAAACTGTTAAATTCTTACTTGACCAAATTGAATTAATTAAGAAAGAGAATGAGGACCTTAAGTATGAAGGCTACACTCTTAGGAAAAATCAAAAGCCTTTGAAAACTCAATTAGAGAACAAAACAAAAGATTTTAAAAAATTGCAAGAGGATTACAGCAACAAGTGTGAGAATTATGATCATCTCAAAGGAAAGCTTGATGTTGTAACTGTTGGATAAGGTGTCTAAGTCCATAACTATTTCTGGTATGTACTTGACCCGACCCGGCATGGTCCATTTGGGTTGCATGGCACCATGCAATTGGATAGACTAAATGAGAGAAATAACACTTGGAGATTATTAATATATTATAAGTTCTAATATATTAATAATATTATTTGATTAGTTTGATCAATAATTAATTTAGAATTAATTAAGTGGTCAAAAGAGAACTAATTAAATATATGGGTTGATTATGTAAATCATCCATATCTTGTATAGTGGGCTAAGAGGCTCCATGGATTATCAAGTTGGGTTCTACCCATTGGATGCTCCATGGATGCTCCATGGGAGTTACAAACCCATGGGTCATGGAAATGAAGAGTCATGACACATTAGGGTTTACATGGTGTAACCCTAGATGTGTCAACACTATATAAGAATCATATTCTCCACCAAAATCGGCTAGACATAAGAAACTAGAGGGCTTGGCCGATTTCAAGGAGTGTGTGTTCTCTCATAAGTTTTCCAAGAGCATTTGGTGTTGTGTGAAGCATTTGAGGCATCACACTTGGGGTGCTAGGCTCACAAGGTTTCAAGGAACACAAGCAACAACAAGGTAAGTAATTCTATCTATTATTCAAGTTAAAATTGTTCCCCATGTATGCTAGATAGGAATATAGCCTTGGAATTCAACTTAGCATGATAATTAGACAAACATAGATCCAAGGTTATTAGGGTTGCATGTACACTTAGGAAGTGTTAGAATGCTCAAAACCCATCAGTGGTATCAGAGCCTAGGCTTGTTTGTTTGTTATTTGTGCTTAAAAGTTGAAGGAAGTCGAAAATCTTGCTGTCTGACTGATGGACTCGGCGAGTCCATGGGGAGGACTCGTCGAGTTCACTTGTATCTTCAACCTACTCGGCGAGTAGGTTTATGTACTCGGCGAGTAGGGTCGACAGAGTGCAGAATTTCGACCTCAGTTGCTGGAAATGGATTAGAAACATTACCCTAAATTGTTTTGGTACTTGAAAAACTTGTTTTAGAAGGTGTAATGTCTTTTCTAATTCATTTACAACAACTAGTTATCAAAATTACAAAGATTAAAGTGTGATTTTGGTATATGAAAGTGTTCATGTTCATGATCTTGTTCTAATGATGTTTAGATGATCATAGGAATTATTTGTAACCTATGTGGTAGATTAATTCTTGATCATAATGTTATTTAATGGAGTCCATAACTTGTCCTCAAGTTATGGAAAACCAAAAGTCTCTTGGATTGAAAACCATTAAAAGAACACAAGAGTTAGAAAAATGAAAAGTCTTCATTTTATTACTCTATTAAACTCATAAGTTACAAGATATGAAAAGTTTTGAAAGTTTACAAAACTTGCCCTCAAGTTTTGGAACAAGTAAAGTTAAGATTAAAACTTTAGTTCCAACCCCTAGAATTTTAAAAGTTAAAATTCAACCCTTATACTTATATTATTATGATTTAATAATTATATATATATATATATATATATATATATATATATATATATATATATATATATATATAAGAACAAAGTCGTCTTACCGCTAGTACGCCTCATTCACGAAGCCGGTCTATAAGGTGGGTATAAGGTTGTTGCCTATAAAATGGTGACTTAATGGGTGTCCACTCTCACCCACCGCTTGCTTGACCGGTGGAGGGTCGTTAGCCGAACGGGTAAGACAAGGACTTAAAAATTCTCATTCAAAGTATGATGAATATTATAAAGTAACTAAATGTTTTATTAAAGTCCCAATCTTAGTTACTTTAGGAAAAATGTGAATAAGGTGCTATTCCATGAAATTACACTTTACACTTTGATTAAGTCGTTGGTGGAGCGTGTGTGGTTAACCGGCACACTAATTTGGACTTAACAAGGTAGGTAAAGGGTGACTTAGGGTTTATTATAGTATCGATGGAGCGTGTGTGGTTTACCGGCACATCGATTGAATGATAAACTTTAAGGGTACCAAGTGATTTGCATGGTTACTTCACACCTCGTTTTGTGATCCTCGGTATCCCAGTCACAAAACTTGGAGGGCACACTCGAGATTGAAACATGCCTTTGAAAAGTTCATTGAATCTCAAAGAATCTAGGAATTTCTAAGAACCATTCAAAAAAACCTAATACTTAAATATTGCGGTTTTCATGGTGGAAATTGGTGAATTGTCATTCACCTACCTTTCAAATATGACATAGCTTAGATTACGGCATACCTCTTCTAAGTTATATTATATTGTGATTGGATCCTAGCCTTAATATTACATTTGGGTGTTTTATTAAGGACTCTCTTATATCTATACTAATCTTGTTCTCTTTTCTTCAGATGTCTTTCAACAATGTTTCTGGCTCTAATCCTAATGGCTCCTTTACCCTTATGAACTTGTGTGGGAAAGTCACCTTTGATGGATCCAACTTTAATGAGTGGATCAGAAACATCAGAATGATTACCCGCTATGAGGACAAAGAATATGTCCTTGACAAGGAGCTTAAGGAGATTGATGAGACCACTGCAACTCCTCAGGAGATCGTTGACTTTCGAGCACATGAAAGGGATGCTACGAAAGTGGCTTGCATCATGATGGCCACGATGACAGCGGAACTCCAAAAGTCTTATGAGGATTTCTACCCTTATGAAATGCACCAAGATTTGATGGAAAGATACCATCAAAGTGCAAGGCAAGAGAGGTATGAAATCATCTGCTCCATGATAACAACCATGATGAAGGACGGGGAATCCATCACGAGCCACATGCAGAAAATGCAAAGGTATGTGGATCGTTTGCTGAAGCTTAATGTGAACTTCCCGGAGGATCTTGCAATAGATATCATTTTGCACTCCTTACCATCGTGCTATGATCAATTCCGCATGACATATCACATGAACAAGGAAGAAGTCACCCTCAGCAAACTTCAGGGACTTCTCAAGACCGCAGAATTAGGTCTTAAGGGGAAGTCGGTTGCTATCACTCCTACTCCAAACTCAACTCCGGTTTTGGCAATCGGGAAAAGTCGAGGGAGGAAGAGAAAGAGATCTTCGAAGGGTACCAAAGCTCGGACCCTTGATGGCTCTTCCTCGAGTGGAACCAAGAAAGGTTTCATTACTCCTTCTTCTGACCCAAAAGAGGCTGAATGCTTCTATTGCCATGAAAAGGCTCATTGGAAGCAGAACTGCCCAAAGTACCAGCAGGATGTGAAGGATGGGAAAGTCAAACCCAACCATGCAGGTATTTACACTATCATTTCTAATAACTCACCCCATTCTAATTCTTGGGTCCTTGATACCGGGTGTGGTATTCATATTTGTTGTGACTTGCAGGGACTAAGAAGAAGTGAGGATATGGAGCAAGGAAGAATAAACTTGATCATGGGGAATAGGAAAGCTTCACCTGTTACCAAGATTGGAGTTTATACTTTATCGCTAAGTAGTGGGTTTAGTTTAGATTTGAATAAATGTTGTTACTCGCCAGGAATGGCTAGAAATATTATTTCCTTTCATGCTTTGTACAAACAAGGGTTTACTTTTTCATTTAATAATGAACTTGGTTCTATTGATGCTTTCTTTAATAATGTTCTTTATTTTAAAGCATTACCTTGTGATGGTGTGTATGAAGCTGTGTCTGTTGTAGATAACTTAGGAAATAATGTTTTGTGTATTGATTCTACTAATAATAATAACTTGGATAAAGCATCATTATGGCATTGTCGCCTTGGACATATAAGCAAGAAACGCATTGGCCAACTCCAAAAGGATGGAGTCTTGGAGTCGTTTGACCTTAAGTCAGATGATAGTTGCGAATCATGCTTACTTGGAAAGATGACAAAGTCACCCTTCACAGGCTCGTGTGAAAGGGGTGAAGGTTTGTTGGACCTCATACACACGGATGTGTGTGGACCATTCAAACATGCCACAAGGGATGCTAATCGTTATTATTTGACTTTTACTGATGATTACAATAGATATGGATATGTCTACTTGATCAAGCATAAGTCAGAGACTTTCGAGAGGTTTAAGGAATTTAAACAGGAAGTCGAGAATCAATTGGGCAGGAACATTAAGATGCTTCGATCCGATCGAGGGGGTGAGTATCTTAGTTCAGAGTTCCTCGACTATCTTAGGGAATGTGGGATTGTCTCACAATTGACACCTCCCAGGACACCACAGTTGAATGGTGTGGCTGAGAGGCGTAATCGAACCTTGTTAGATATGGTTCGTTCCATGATGAGTCGAGCTTCGCTACCAATCTCATTCTGGGGGTATGCCTTAGAGACTGCCGCCCATATCCTTAATCTAGTCCCTACAAAGAAAGTTGCCAAAACTCCTCACGAGATGTGGACTGGTAAAGTACCTAAACTAGACCACATCAAGATTTGGGGTTGCGAGGCTTTCGTGAGACGCGAGACTCATGATAAGCTCGAACCTCGAAGCGAGAGGTGTATTTTCATCGGTTACCCACAACAATCCTTTGGTTACCTCTTCTACAGACCTAGTGACAATGTGGTCTTTGTAGCAAGAAGAGGAGTCTTTCGAGAAAGAGAGTTTATAAGCCAAGGAGACAGTGGGAGGCAAATTGATCTTGAAGAAATTCAAGAATCAAGTGGTGAAGAAACTTCAAACTCTAGCCCTCAACTTGAGGAGGAAACTCCTGTTGAGCCAAATGACAAACCTGTACCTCTGAGGCGTTCCATGAGAGTTAGGAGTGCACCTGAGCATTACTATGGATTCCATATTACTGCAGAAGGTGAGACACTTATTAGTGATGGGACACTAGTAAGTCAAGATGACCCTAACATCTACGAGGAAGCCATGGCAGGCCCTGAGTCTGCCAAATGGAAAGAGGCTATGGATAGCGAGATACAATCCATGTATGACAATCAAGTTTGGAACTTGGTTGAAAATGTACTAGGTCGTAAGACAGTAGGGTGCAAATGGGTCTTCAAGAAGAAGACCGACATGGATGGTAACGTACACACTTATAAGGCTAGACTGGTTGCAAAGGGCTTCTCTCAAATTCCTGGAGTGGACTATGATGAGACCTTTTCTCCGGTAGCCAAGATTAAGTCTATTCGGGTTCTGTTAGCCATAGCTGCATTTCATGACTATGAAATATGGCAGATGGATGTCAAAACCGCTTTCCTTAATGGAAAGTTGGCTGAAGATGTTTACATGAGTCAGCCAGAAGGTTTTGTCAGCAGCAAGTTCCCTAATAGAGTGTAAGCTTGAGAAATCCATCTATGGTTTAAAGCAAGCACCTCGCAGATGGAATCTTTGCTTTGATGAGAAGGTCAAGGAATTTGGCTTTACTAGGAGTGAAGATGAATCTTGTGTGTATGTCAAGGCTAGTGGGAGTATAGTTAGCTTTTTGGTATTGTATGTGGATGACATACTACTCATAGGAAACGACATTCCAACCCTGCAGGAAGTAAAGTCCTGGCTTGGGAAGTGTTTCGCTATGAAGGACCTTGGTGAAGCTGCCTATATTCTAGGGATAAGAATCTTGAGAGATCGGAGTAAAAGACTAATTGGACTTAGTCAGAGTACCTACTTGGATAAGGTGCTGAAGAGATTCAGCATGCAGGATTCCAAGAAAGGAGAGTTACCCATCCAGAGTCACACCAGATTGAGTAAGACACAAAGCCCTAGCACTGAGGCTGAGATAGCAGAAATGAGTCGAACACCTTATGCTTCGGCTGTAGGATCGATCATGTATGCTATGACGTGTACTCGACCCGATGTAGCCTTTCACCCTGAGTATGGTTAGCAGGTATCAGGCGAACCCTGGCAAGGCACACCGGACTGTGGTAAAGAATATCCTCAAGTACCTACGGAGGACTAAGGACTGGGTCCTTACCCTCGGTGGGAGTGATGACTTGAGAGTTGTAGGGTACAGTGATGCTAGCTTCCAGACTGATAGGGATAATTTCCGCTCTCAGTTGGGCTGTGTCTTTACCCTGAATGGAGGAGCAATTTCTTGGAAGAGTTCCAAGCAAGAGACAGTGGCAAATTCTACTTGTGAATCAGAGTATATTGCAGCTAGCGAGGCAGCAAAGGAGGCGATGTGGCTGAAGAACTTCATTGGAGACCTTGGAGTTGTACCAGCTATTAAAGAGCCAATGGAAATTTTCTGTGATAGTGAAAGTGTTGTTGCCTTAGCCAAGGAACCAAGGGATCACGGGAGATCCAGACACATCGATAGAAAATACCATTTCATCAGACATCGGATCGAAGAAGGACTCCTCGTGGCAAAGAGGGTATCATCAGATGAGAATCCGGCAGATCCCCTCACAAAGGGACTGACTCGAGTTAAGTATCTTCAGCATGCTCGGAGCATAGGGCTGAAGGATGATATTAGATTTAGTAGTTAGATAACCTCGAAATTTGTAAAGTGTAATTGACATTTGATGATGAATAAAAATGTTTTATTTATGAGTAAGGTGTTACTATCTCTTGTCGATCGTTTACTATATTTCGTTTGCATGTTTTGACTTCCAGAATAATTTTTGTTTGGTATAACATATTATTCAAACCCCCACAGTCAGTCATATGTCGGAAGTAGGTATGAATCAAGACTGACATGTTTGGTTGTAGAGGTCTTGGACAAGGCTACAACAATCATGAGTGCTCATAAGTTCTGAGCATTGGACTCAACCCACGCTCACTGGAATCACTTCATGGAATTCTATCTCGAGTGATCGTGAGACGGTAATATCGTATAAGTCTTCAAACCTAGAGATATGATTTGTTACTTACAAGTTGGTTATGCATTGATTGTGCGAAAAACGCATTGGTAACTCGATGTTATAAATCGTACTCTTGTGTGTAATCCAATGAGTGGTAGAACAAACATATGAGTCGAAGTTTATCTGTTCCTTCTTGGATTAGAAGCTGATATCTGGGCCCCTCGATGATTTTGTTTTGACCCATGTACCGGGCCCGGTCAGAACTAAGTTGATGTGTTCAATTAAGTTCTATGTCAAACAAATCGGAAATCGGGAAACAAATGTTGGACAATAAGCAAGACAGTGTTCCATGTATTTGTCCAGCTGATATCTAAAACAGAGGATTATATGATCACTTATCTTAAATGGCGTACCATCATCTTCTCAGTTCCTAGAAACCTTGAAAAGAGCTACGATTGCCGATCGGTTCCTGAAGTCATACTTGCAGTAATAGTTATTAGACTTATCCAAGTGGGAGACTGTTGGATAAGGTGTCTAAGTCCATAACTATTTCTGGTATGTACTTGACCCGACCCGGCATGGTCCATTTGGGTTGCATGGCACCATGCAATTGGATAGACTAAATGAGAGAAATAACACTTGGAGATTATTAATATATTATAAGTTCTAATATATTAATAATATTATTTGATTAGTTTGATCAATAATTAATTTAGAATTAATTAAGTGGTCAAAAGAGAACTAATTAAATATATGGGTTGATTATGTAAATCATCCATATCTTGTATAGTGGGCTAAGAGGCTCCATGGATTATCAAGTTGGGTTCTACCCATTGGATGCTCCATGGATGCTCCATGGGAGTTACAAACCCATGGGTCATGGAAATGAAGAGTCATGACACATTAGGGTTTACATGGTGTAACCCTAGATGTGTCAACACTATATAAGAATCATATTCTCCACCAAAATCGGCTAGACATAAGAAACTAGAGGGCTTGGCCGATTTCAAGGAGTGTGTGTTCTCTCATAAGTTTTCCAAGAGCATTTGGTGTTGTGTGAAGCATTTGAGGCATCACACTTGGGGTGCTAGGCTCACAAGGTTTCAAGGAACACAAGCAACAACAAGGTAAGTAATTCTATCTATTATTCAAGTTAAAATTGTTCCCCATGTATGCTAGATAGGAATATAGCCTTGGAATTCAACTTAGCATGATAATTAGACAAACATAGATCCAAGGTTATTAGGGTTGCATGTACACTTAGGAAGTGTTAGAATGCTCAAAACCCATCAGTAACCGCTGAACTTGACGCACTGAAAAACCGATTTGAAATGTTGAATTTAATTTTAAAAAATTCGATGGGTCAAGTGAAATTGTTGTAAAAATGATAGAGGAACAAATGCAGTGGAAGGATATCACTTGTGGTAACCAGAGAAAAGTAGGATTAGGATTTGAGAGTGTCCCCCCTCCCTTCAATCATAATTACACTGCTATTCCTTTATCTCAAGAAGAAATTGACAGAGAACCTTTCTTGGTTTATGGGAAGTCAACCTCTGAACAAGCAGCACAGTCTAATGATAAAATTTTGAATACTAACATTTCTACCTTAAGTGCAGATGTGTCAGTAGATCAGAGGGAGCAAGAAGCTGAAAAGTCTAAGTCAAATAATTATGTGTCTAAATTTGGTTTTGAGTTTTGTGATGAGTCTGTGTTAAACTCAAAAACTAAGGTCTTTGTTTTTGGTGGTGTGTTGTTTCAGACTGAAAATCTTAAAAATAATGATGTTGTTTCTGATAAAGTTGCCAAATCTGATTCGAGTGCTTCTACATCTTTTACGTTTGCTACACAATCTAGTATTTGTTCTTGCAAATGTGAAAATGCTAGAAAATATAATAAAAGCCAGAAATCTGACAAAAGCAGTACCAAGTCGAATGATAATAAACAAATTTGCTTCAATTGTGGTATTGCTGGTCATATTGCACGAAATTTTCTCAATCGGATGTTTGTACATTACTTGTCACAAAGAGGAGAGAACAAGTCTAGAGGACGGTCTTTAATTAGAAAGTCCATAAAACCTCGCTCTCGAGATGATGACTGGAAAGCAAATCAAAACAAGAAAATGGCAGTTTTTCATAAGAACAAACAGGTTTTTAATAAAATTACAAACAGTTTGCCAAAATCGACCAAAGCTAAGCCAAAGTCGATTTTGTCAAAATGTGTCACACCCCAAAACCATTGAACGGCGGAAAAGTTCTGGGGCGGAGGACGTCATGTACAGTATCACAACAATGAAAAGTAGTAAACAAGCAACAACATCATCCATTGCATTAATAATATAATTTTAATACAAGTGTATTCTAATATGTATAATAGACACTAATGAATAAATCAAACTGAAAGATGAGTCTTCAACGAGCTCCATCTTCCCAAATCCTTGCATCTGTACCTGTCTATGATGACCTGAGGATACAAGTAATTTTGAAAGCGAGTATCAGCTTTGAAGCTGGTGAGATCATAAGTATTTTAGTGTCTTAATTTGTATGCAAATACTTGTATGTATTTGAAATGTAAGTATTTGTATGTATACGAATTGTAAGTATTGAAAATGTAAATGAACTGTAGGTATGAAAATGTTTGTAAAACAACTGTAAACGTTTGAAAAGCCCTAGAAATCCCTATGATTCCTATTAGTAATAAAAGGAGTCTTCTACCAAGACTTAACTGTTCTCAATGTAGTCTTCTACCAAGACCTAACTGCTCTACATGTAGTCTTCTACCAAGACCTAACTGTTCTGAATGTAGTCTTCTACTAAGACCTAACTGTTCTGAATGTAGTCTTCTACCAAGACCTAACTGTTCTGAATGTAGTCTTCTACCAAGACCTAACTGTTCTGAATGTAGTCTTCTACCAAGACCAAGTTGTATTAGTATTACCCTTTTGAAACAAGGGCAACTAACAATGTTAACTGAAGACATCCGTAGATGTACATTTACCTCTGTTGCTAATAACTGGGTATAGGAATAGTCAGTCCCCAAAAGTATACCTGTAATGGTATCAACCGTTGACATCCGTGGATGTGCTTTTACCTCTATAGCTAGCAGAGATTCTAGGAATGGTCAATCCTGCAACGTATCCTTTGGTACAAGGATACTAAATCCAATCTATCTCGTCGATTATGTGATTGAATCACAAGGTAAAGATAAGAATGAGGATTATATAACAGAATCTATACATATAAAATGTACTAGTAATTCTTGTAAGTGTACTCATGTGAATGTGATCATGTGACCATATCTATGTAATAGTATGGTAATGTACTGTAATGTTCTAGATGTAGTGTACGTGCTCTTTATCTAGCAAGTATAGTAATGTAATCATTCTAGTATCGTTGTATATGTTCTCTTTCTAGTATAGTTGTATATGTTCTTCTCTAGTATAGTTGTATATGTTCTTCACTAGTATTGTTGTATATGTTCTTCTCTAGTATAGTTGTATATGTTCTTCTCTAGTATAGTTGTATATGTTCTTCTCTAGTATAGTTGTATATGTTCTTCTCTAGTAGTAAGTATTGACTCATGAATGAACTGACTCATAGTATGATATCGCGTTCTAGTAATAGTTCTAGTATCTTCCTAAACTACCCATATGGTAGTTTACTAGTAATCTAACTGGTACGTATGGACATGGATGTATACCCTTGCTACCCAAGGGCATGGGATGAACTGGAAGGGCCTTTATGACTATATATGTACATATGTTATATAACTAATATTTAAACGACCTTCGGACGAGTACCCGATATCCCACCAGACCACATCTCAAGCGCGAAAAGGAAATTGGGTGGATAGCCTTCCTAAGTCTTTTAAACATTTCTTATATAACTATACATATAGAGGCATGCAATTTATAATTTAAAAGCATAAAATAAGATTTGTAAAAACTTTGAACATAAATATTTTCTAAGAAAAGATCGACTTGATGTCGATCTATAAAACGGTTTCGAAGGCATGGGTTTGATAAAACGGTTTAATATATAGAAACATTTGTTTGAACCACAATTGAAAATAAGTTTGAAAAGTAATATACAGAGTATAATGTACAGAGAATTAAGGAGTTTTAAACACATAAAGTGTTTATGAAAGACATTTGAAGGAAACTGTTTAGTAAAACGGCTAATGAGTAACCAATCATTTGAATGTTGCTTATTAATCACATGTGATTGATATAATAATTAGCATAATTCTACTTGTATCCCCCCCCCCACCATAAAACATTTAAAAACAGTTTAAAACATTGATTAAGGGGTATGAACTCACTTGTAGTGAATGGTTCTGATGACGATGTTGGATCAGTTGCTAAGTGCCAAGTGGTGACTTGAGTACACACGTGAATCCTATTTAGTATATATTGATACATATATGAATATAATTAGTGTTATGTACAACTAATTATTGAATTTGGACCACCTTAGGGACTAGTAAACACTTATATTGAAGTGTTACAATCACATATGATTGTATGAGGGTTTATAAGGCTATACAAGAGGGTGTATGGCCAAAATACACACTATATGTGTGTGTGGGGCCAGGTGTGCGGCCTAGTGTGCTGCCAGCACATGTGTGCGGCCTTGTGTGCGGCCATGTGTGCTGCCAGATGGTGTGTGCTGCCATGTGTGCGGCCAGATGGTGTTCTTGGTGTTCTTGGTGTTCTTGGTACCTTTTATGAAGATCTTTAAGGAGAATGGATGATACTTGAGAGGATTTCGTGTTCTATGCTTGAAGAGGTGAAAGAAGTGTTCAAAAATGACTAAGTGTGGTATATATAGGTGGAGTGTGCGGTTGGGAAGGGTGTGAGACCGCAAACACATGTGTGTAGCCGCACACTCCATGTGTTGGAGTGTTTGGCCTCTTTTTGATTCCTACACTTTGAGTTAACCCTTTTCCACACTCCAACCTTGATTATAACACGTTTAGAACGCTCCAATAGACCCTAAATGGTACTACAAGATAGAAAAACGTGTCTATTATTGATAAGAAATGAAGAATGCAAGTTAGAAATTTTCGGGTTGTCACATCATCCCCCCGTTAAAGGGAATTTTGTCCCGAAATTAGAATTTAGACAAGGAAGTAGGTACGAATGATCGATTCATGAGGAGGAAACTTCCTAATCGATTGGTTATAGCGCTCCTAAGTGAAATCGGGTTCTCGGTTGGTATCCCAACGAACCTTCACTAATGGGCGGTGGTGATGCTTCGTCCGCTTGACCTCTCGGTTGAGGGTCACTACGGTTCAAATACGAAGGCGTGGATCTCGACGGGTGGACTTACAAGAGTCCTAACGGAATGGTACGGTTTCAAGATCGAGACGCGAAGGGTAAAATGTATGTTACTGAGTTCGTGGAGTAGGTCTAGTTTGTGCGAGACACATGACCGATTCTGATAAGAATCTCGGGGGTCCTAACTATATTGGATTTAGCTTTCCACACGATCCGAAATGTATTATGTCATTTCCAGAGTGAGTTCTCCTAAGGAACTTGGTCACTCAATTGGAATTCCAATGGTTTCTTTTTCTTGTTTAACTTCCCAGAAAAAGGCCACCCCTTGCTGGGTCAAAGTCGTACGGTTTCCTGTGATTTGCAAGGGTTCCTGGATGAACTATGACAGTAGGTCTGTAAGACCTAGAATTTGGTGAAAGACTGTCGGCATCTCTGGTGTCGACAAATGCTTAGCGGTTTTGACAAATTGAAAAGTACTCAAAATTTCCCACATTACTATCAGTGTGTCGTAGAAATTTGACTCTTCAATTTAAAAACCCGTGCCTAGAGAACTTCGCTAAAAGTTCCTCTGTAGGAAATGTTTCCATGGGTTTTCTTCTTACTACAAGGGTAGATAAGTAAGTCATTACATGGAGAAATGACGAAATGATCCAAGTAAGAAAGACGTACCCTACTCGTTTAGCTCATGAAAGCTATGGGCGTATTGGTCCTATCCGAAGGGTATCACTACGGACTCGAAGTGTCCGCATCGAATTCGGAAGATAGTCTTCCGGATATCCTTCCCTAACACTCGAACTGGTGATATTCAGATCTCAGATCCATTTCTGAAAGTAATTCTTTCCTTGCGTTTGTTCAACCATTTCATCTATGCGAGGCAGAGGTAACGATTTCTAATGAAAATATTGACGGAGTCCTCGATATCTGAGGCACATACGATGCAATCCGTCGCTTTCTGGGAGAATAAGACTGGGGATTCTCCAGGGTGAGGAGCCTAGTCTTCTTATTCTATCGTTGTGCAGTTCGTTAAGTTGTTTGTACTGTTCTGGTATCTCCGTAGGCGTTTAGACTATAGGGCGATCTGTTTACAAGAGTCGTACTGGGTTCTAAGTTTGTTCACATGACGATGCGATTACTCGTAGGCTTAGGCAATTCTCCGTCCTGAAGTTCATATTAGAATTCATACCTGGTTTCACAATCACAATTTCGTGTATACGAGTCGTATATAATTAAGATTGAAAAGGTAGTCGAATAACTGATTCTTCTTTAAGCTCACATCCCATTGGGGAAAAAGAAGTTAAAGTGGAATCATCAATTCTAAACATGTAGAACCTTGATTATATATCACTCTTATGCACACATTCCTCAGTGATAGATCAATCGTATAAATCCTTGGATTGAACTTGACGTACTGCACGAGTGGTACTTCGGGGATTTCTTCGGAAAGAAAATAACTAAGAGGTACTCCTGGCATGGGTACTTCGGTGTTCTGATATGACGGCTTCGCTGGAAAAGTGATCTAGAAGAAAGAGATGTACATATGAAGCTGTTTTTGTGAGGATCCAATTGAATCGAGTCGTATGAAAATGTTGGAACCATACTGAAACTTAAAGACATTAGATTTGAACATAAGACGTTTACAGACAAAACACAACCGTGCAACCATGAACAGAGTTACAGTACTTCAGATTTACCACTAGACTATTGCTGCGAATAAGATATACTACAAAAGACAAGTATACGCAGCACGAGAATCCCTATACAGACAAGATCTCGCAAAAGGTAAGACTCTAGTTGCACTTGTTCTGGATAGTTTATAAGTCTCTTACAACAACACGCCTAAGTTACATTAACGAGGGTTCCGGAGTAGGCTCTCCTGCAGCTGTGATCCTGAGAATCCTCCCATTTGCGCCAGAGTTCTTTGCTATAGGGCAATCCTTCTTGACGTGCCCTGTCTCACCGCATTGGTGGCATGACTGGCTAGTACTTGCATTGGTGACGGGATTGCGGTGTTTAGCCAGTGTTATGTGGACACGAGTGCCTTCCTCGTTACTCCACTTTGAAAATTGCTTCCTAAAGCGTTCGGCGTTATAACTACTCTCGTGTGTAGGGTTAGTCCCGATGAAAGGGACTTGAGTGATGGGTCGTGCCGGTGCTCCACAACCACGAGCATGGTGTCCTGTTTTTAGGCAATTGCAACATTGCATCTCATGGAAAGTCCCATGATGGTGGAAACTACACTTATCACACTTCGGGAATTTTCCCTCGTATGGCCTGCTCTGTACGGGAATGGCAGGGGTTTCCACTTGTTGCTGTTGCATGGAAAGTTTTTGGGATTTCTTGCGTTCCTTCTGAGCTTGACGCCTTCGTTTCTTGTTCTCTGTCTTTCGGCTTTGCGAGCCTGTGACTGTTACTGTTTGTTGGTTTCCCGGTTTGGTACTACCATCGAAACTCTCGACTCCATTGTCAGTCTGGCTTGTGATGCCTGGGTTGAGGTGTGTAAGGAAAGTTGTCACAGCAGCTGCTACTGCAGCTTGTAATGTAGCGGCGTCGATATGGAGGATAGGGGTTTCGTTGCTCGGCTGATCGTTTGTGGATGACGACATGATTCTGTAACATGAAAGATAAGGATTTTGTGAGCGATTCTGGTTGACCCTAGGTGTAGTTCGACTGTTATGTAAAGAATAGAATTATGTTTTCGAAAATTTGACCTACATCCCTATGATGCAGTCCTAGTACTGAGTGGAGGTGTGTTTATGAAGGGGTTGACCTACATCCCTATGATGCAGTCCTAGTAACGGGTGGAAGTAAGTTCGTAGAATGATCTCAAGACGTTTGTCGTTCAAGCCTAGGTATTGTGGGTTGGTGAATAACAGGATCCAACCACTAAAAGAGACTTGGAAATGTCTCCGAGGCTAAATTACTATAGTCCAATGACTTGACTAAAGCATGTATCAGATAGACTCCAATGAAAGTATGATAAGAGTACTTGAATAAAGAATGACACAGAAGTTAGCCGACTATCAATATCTTTGATATTAATGACATAAAGATTCGGGAAAATGACCTTGTAAAGGTCTTACATCATATCCAGAGAAGATAGTTCTTGACAGCAAAAGGACCTAACCAAAAGTACTTACAGTACAAGATAGTTCCATAGAAATGCCACATCGGGCATAGACAGAAAAACAATTTCTTTTAACCAGAAAAATAAAGTAAAGCATCTACTCCTGGTGACGGTCATCTCTCTGGTGAATTCTCAGTTTAGCCAGTTGTCGTTCCATATCGAGAAGGTATCTTTCGTACACCCTTTGGCGTACTCGGAGCTCTATGACTTCGGCTCGAGTTTCAGCTAATGATTGCAGCAAGGTCTCATGGTCTCTCTCAGACCTCTCACGAGCATGTTCAAGGCGACTGGTGCAAAGCATATGCATTCCTCCATTTGTATCAACTTTTGCGATACGTTGTAGAGCTGTTATGCCCTGAATTTCGTTTCGGGCCACTCTACGGATCAGAATTGGTAGTGTCTGCTGTGCTCCCTTCACTTACATTGTAGAAAATTCGATCTCCATAAAACGGCATAGGTTGATCTTGACATTCGCTCCATGTTTCCAAACATTCCACCCATGGAGGCGTCGGGCCATGAAAAGTCGGACGAGGGTTAGGAATTGGAACGGGAGCTGCCTGGGGTAGGTTCTCCACCTCTGGTTCGGAATTAACATTGTTCGAAAGGTTTTCATCATGGTGATCATTCAAAGGGATCGGATGATCATTCTCTAGTTCTTCTCCAAACCAACCAGCAATGACCTCATTCGGGAGGAACTGGTTGTCGTGGGGATGGAGTCCAGCCATGTTATCTATGCGGGAATTGGGGTAAGAAATAATTATTAGACGAACTATCTAGATAACTATTTAGAAAATCTTCATAAGTTACATCGCTATTTGTGAAGTGCATACCAGTTATATGTAATCGAAACAGGATAGGCCTTCGAATATGTGACCTTAACTCCAAATTCACACAGAATCGGGGTAAAGTAAAATTTCATAGATTCTAAGTCTATAACATCCTAATTACATATATCCTTAGTGTATCCACTTAGCAACTATCAACTTAGTAATGAAGATCCCGTTTTAGTTCTCAAGTATAACGTACGTATAGTAACACCAAATACTCCTATAGTATTTTAAGTTTAATGTTATGTTCTATTGTTCTCATTGTGGTAGGGTTGGTAAGATTTTAGCATTGTTGCAACCACACAATTAAACCTAGGCACATGCTAGTCAACCTTCGGATAATATAGGTGATCAGGCTATATCTTCCCAGTTTTGACCATATGTCTCTAAGCCCACTTGCGCTGCCCAACAATCGTAATTCTTTTGTACTGTCCTAGTGACACTGATTTTAGTATGAATGCAGGCACATATACTTACTTAAATATTTTATTATTTAAAGTATAAACTCTTGGTCAGAGTATTTTTATCCCTTATGTATTTATAGTTAGTATATCTTTTATGGGTTGATATACTTAATTCACTATAAACAATGCTCTGATACCAATGTGTCACACCCCAAAACCATTGAACGGCGGAAACGTTCTGGGGTGGAGGACGTCATGTACAGTATCACAACAATGAAAAGTAGTAAACAAGCAACAACATCATCCATTGCGTTAATAATATAATTTTAATACAAGTGTATTCTGATATGTATAATAGACACTAATGAATAAATCAAAATGAAAGATGAGTCTTCAACGAGCTCCATCTTCCCAAATCCTTGCATCTGTACCTGTCTATGATGACCTGAGGATACAAGTAATTTTGAAAGCGAGTATCAGCTTTGAATCTGGTGAGATCATAAGTATTTTAGTGTCTTAATTTGTATGCAAATACTTGTATGTATTTGAAATGTAAGTATTTGTATGTATACGAATTGTAAGTATTGAAAATGTAAATGAACTGTAGGTATGAAAATGTTTGTAAAACAATTGTAAACGTTTGAAAAGCCCTAGAAATCCCTATGATTCCTATTAGTAATAAAAGGAGTCTTCTACCAAGACTTAACTGTTCTCAATGTAGTCTTCTACCAAGACCTAACTACTCTGCATGTAGTCTTCTACCAAGACCTAACTGTTCTGAATGTAGTCTTCTACCAAGACCTAACTGTTCTGAATGTAGTCTTCTACCAAGACCAAGCTGTATTAGTATTACCCTTTTGAAACAAGGGGAACTAACAATGTTAACTGAAGACATCCGTAGATGTACATTTACCTCTGTTGCTAATAGCTGGGTATAGGAATAGTCAGTCCCCAAAAGTATACCTGAAATGGTATCAACCGTTGACATCCGTGGATGTGCTTTTACCTCTGTAGCTAGCAGAGATTCTAGGAATGGCCAATCCCGCAACGTATCCTTTGGTACAAGGATATTAAATCCAATCTATCTCGTCGATTATGTGATTGAATCACAAGGTAAAGATAAGAATGAGGATTATATAACAGAATCTATACATATAAAATGTACTAGTAATTCTTGTAAGTGTACTCATGTGAATGTGATCATGTGACCATATCTATGTAATAGTATGGTAATGTACTGTAATGTTCTAGTTGTAGTATACATGCTCTCTATCTAGCAAGTATAGTAATGTAATCATTCTAGTATCGTTGTATATGTTCTCTTTCTAGTATAGTTGTATATGTTCTTCTCTAGTATAGTTGTATATGTTCTTCACTAGTATAGTTGTATATGTTCTTCTCTAGTATAGTTGTATATGTTCTTCTCTAGTATAGTTGTATATGTTCTTCTCTAGTAGTAAGTATTGACTCATGAATGAACTGACTCATAGTATGATATCGCGTTCTAGTAATAGTTCTAGTATCTTCCTAAACTACCCATATGTTGGAGTGTTTGACCTCTTTTTGATTGCTACACTTTGAGTTAACTCTTTTCCACACTCCAACCTTGATTATAACACGTTTAGAACGCTCCAATAGACCCTAAATGGTACTACAAGATAGCAAAACATGTCTATTATTGATAAGAAATGACGAATACAAGTTAGAAATTTTCGAGCTGTCACAAAATGCAGGTCTGGTTCTTCAACTTATTCAAATAGAAAATCCACCTGATCAAAGCAAACTAAAGAGAAAATTGTTTCAAAACCTAAATATCAATGGGTGCCAAAAATAAAGTCTAATCAGTCATCATCATCCTCTGTATTTGCTGTAAATGAAATTTCAACTTCCGGAAAGTTAAAAGATAAATCTGTGAACGTTAAGGGTCAACCCAGGAATGTGACCTGGGTCCCTAAATCTAAATGATTCCGCTCAATGTGCAGGGACAGTTGCGGAGGAATGTCGTCAGACCCTGGTATGTCGACAGCGGCTGCTCCCGGCACATGACAGGAGATATCTCCTAATTGCACAACATTCAAACCTTTAATGGGGGATATGTCTCCTTCGCGGGCGGAGAGGGCGAAAAAATCACCCAAAAAGGAACGGTGACAAATGGAGTGCTTAGTTTTGAGAACGTCAACTATGCTCCTGAGTTGAAGCACGGTTTATTGAGTGTTTCTCAAATCTGCGACAAGGGTTATTTGACACACTTCACCGATAAGGAATGTCTAATCTTAAAGCCATGCATTGTCATCCCAGAGGAGTGGATTCTTGTCAAATCAAAGCGGGATGGAAATGCCTACATTTTGACATGAACAACAACATACTCGATGAAGTCACTTGTCTCTTTTCAAAAGTCTCATAACAAAACGCTATGTTGTGGCATCGTTGACTTGGCCATGCAAATGCAAAGAATCTGAACCGTCTTGATAAAAACGAAATGGTCAGTGGTCTACCTGTCAGAGACTTCATCACTTTTGAAAAATGTGTGTCATGTGCTCAAGGCAAACATCATCGAAAGCCACATCTACCAAAGCAGGTCAAATCCATCAGTCAGGTGCTCCAATTGTTGCACATGGACATGTTTGGTCCGGTCAACGTCCTCAGCATCAACCGAAATTCATACTGTCTCGTTGTGATAGATGACTTCTCTCGCTTCACGTGGGTTTTCTTTCTATCCAACAAAGTTGGGATCGCTGACCTTATCAAGAAGTTCATTGTAATAATCGAGAACCAAACCAACCACTGAGTGAAAGCACTACGCACAGAAAATGGAACAGAATTCAAGCATGTTGTTCTTGATCATTTTTGCGTTGAGAAGGGTATTGTGCAGCAGTATAGTTCTATTCGGACACCACAACAAAACAGTGTTGCAGAGCGGAGGAATCGAACGTTACAAGACGCAGCAAGGACGATGCTATGTGATTCTAAACTTCCAGTTTTCTTTTGGGCAGAGGCGATCAAGACTGCCTGCTATGTTCAAAATCGTGTCCTGATCAACAAAGCCCAGATGAAAAATCCGTATGAGATTCTATATGGACACAAGCCATCTGTCAGCCATTTCAGAGTATTTGGTTGCCCTTGCACCCTTCTTCACTTGGAATCCAACACAAAATTCAATGCAAAAGCTGATGACTGCTATTTCGTTGGATACGCTGCTCGTACTGCTTACAGGGTATACAATAAGAAGACGAAACAAATAGTAGAATCATTTGATGTACGCTGGCTGGAAGAGAATGAAACGGACACTAAAGTGGGTCCTGATTGGTTGTTTGACTATGCATCACTATTCAAATCCTTTAGTGTGTCGTCTAATAACCAAGCTGGGTCTACTTCTGGCTCGAAGAATTTCATTGAAGACGATGAGGAAGAGATTGTTTACAGACCGCCTTTGGTTTCTTCTGCTGATCCCCCGGTGGAGTCATCTATTCCAATCGCTTCTTCAGAGTCCCCAACACAACAATCTGTTCCAGATGCTGATGCTATTCCTCTAACTCTAGTTGAAAGAGAGTTCATGAACCAAGATGCTTCCGCTGTCACTTCAAAATCTGATGGATCTTCTTTTTCCCGAACAAATCACTGATGAGTTTGTAGCAAATCCACCAATCGACATTGTTTCATCTACCGTGGATTCTTCAGCAAATGATGGAGTTGTAATATTCATACCCCTCCTTTTTCACTCAATGACATCAGTCATGATATATCATATCGTATACAGCGCGATCATCCGATCGAGAATGTCATTGGTCAGCTGCGCGACGGCGTTATAACTACAAGTTAGACAAGGCTCTGTATAGGTTGCATCAAGATCCTAGAGCCTGGTATGCTACTCTCACAGAGCACTTGCTCAATCATGGCTACTCACGCGACACTATCAATCATACCCTTTTCATAAAGAATGTTGGTGCGGATCAGATTCTTGTACCTATCTATGTAGATGACATCATTTTTGGGTCAACGAGTCCTCAGATGTGCAAGGAGTTCGAGGATGTTATGAAAAAGAGATTCGAGATGAGTTCGTTGGGCGAAATGACCATGTTTTTGGGGCTTCAGGTACAACAACGTTTAGCCGGAATCCTACTCCATCAAGCCAATTATGTGGAAGATATTCTTGAGAAGTTCGGGTTCAGAGACGCTAAACTTGCCTTGACACCTATGGTGGAGAGACCCCTACTGACCCCTGATATTGAAGGCGAATCTGTAGATCAAACATACTACAAATCAATGATCGGTTCGTTCATGTATCTTACTGCAAGTCGCCCAGACATTATGTTTGCGGTCTGTTAATGTGCGTGTTATCAGGCTAATCCTAAACTTTCTCATCTTAGTCCTGTCAAAAGCATTTTTCGGTACCTCAAAGGCAGCCCAAAACTGGGTCTTTGGTATCCGAAAATTTCTGAATTTGATATGTATGCTTTTGCTGACAGCAATTATGGAGGCTGCGAGCTTGACAAAAAAAATCAACTTCAGGCGGATGTCAGTTTCTAGGTGATCGGCTGGTGTCCTGGCAGTGCAAGAAATAGAACATTGTCTCAACCTCAACAGCAAAAGCGGAATACGTGGCTGCGTCTGCTTGTTGCTCTCAAGTCATATGGATCCAACATCTGTTGTTGGATTATAGTTTGAATTTTCAAGAAACCCCTATATTCTGTGATAATGAGGTTGCGATCCAAGTTGCTAAAAATCCGGTCCAGCACTCAAAAACCAAGCACATCGACATCAAAATTCATTTTATCAGAGATTTTTATGAGCGCTCGCTCATTCGGCTAAACACAGGTTCCCATTGCGAATAATGTAGCGAATTTGTTCACAAAGCCGTTTAACAAAGCTCGATTCGATGTGTTGGTAAACTTTTTGAAAATGATTCATTTTGAGGATTAATTTTTGTTTAGGTTAGTTTAAATTTGTGCATTTATTTTTCATTCTCACCCATGCACAAATTTAGGGGGAGAAATAAACAAAAACCAAACAAAAATTAGAAAATAAAAAAAAACAAACAAAAAATTAGAAAATCAGAAAAGCTAAAAATATTTCTGAGATATTTCTTTTGTATAAGAAATATATGGGAAGTGATATCAACAAGTGATAACAGGCAATCTGAATCTGTGTAAGGTACCAAAGCTGAATTGTCTAGGCTCTATGTTCGATGCGTTGATAGGCACGAAAAGTTTAATGGACTTGACTAGGTACATATGAACTTAAGGAATCTAGAGACTTGATCAATCTTAACCTATATAGTTCCGTTTAGCCTGAAAATATGACGCTTGGGTAGGTTGAGCAAGGAGATATACATGAGAATCCTCCAGTCACATTAAAGAAACTCGTATCTAGAACTGTGGATTAACTTTTCCTTGGTGTACGGATTCTGTCCTTAATTCCGGTATTGATGGAGCGACTGGGGAATTCCGATAAATTAGGTTTGTAGAAAGTTATTTTCTTTCTTTTCTACTATTAGTCATATGTTGCCTCCTTTGTGTGGTCGAAAGATCCGACCTGGACTGCAACATATGCAGCTCTGTCTCTCTGCATCTTCTATCTATGTTATTCTTTCTGTCTATTAGTCATATGCTGTCTCCTTTGTGTGATTAATAATCTGATCTGGTACATAGCATATGCAACCTTCTACTTTTCAATCCCTCTAAAACTCTAGTTAGTCATATGTTTCACCCTCTACGTGATTGGAAGAGACCCGACCTGGGTGTACAACATATGCATTCTAAATCAACTCTCTCTCCTAATAATTGTCTGCTCACCTAAAGTAAGGAGTATCTCGGAAGTTCTTGACTATTTGGGTATATCAGAAAGTGGGAAACACGTTTTAGTAAATCTAAAATTGAACAATTATAGATTGTCTGTAGATCTCGCTGCTCAACTTAGGTGGACAACAATATCCTTGGTCGTAGTCAGATGAATGGTTCTTAGGAAGTTTTATCTAGGAACATAGGATCAACTTGTCTTGTCACTTATAGCATGTCCAAAATTTGTCACAAGTTTTCATGCTTAAGTGGACCACAATACCGACGATCGACCAGATTTATTCATGAAAGGAGAGGTATTGACAAATGAAAATGACTGTCTAACAACTTTGATCCCACATCTCAAAAAGTTATCAATTTCAGTTAAAGGTGAAATTTAGGTTAAAATTCAAATTTTAGTTTAATTTTAATTTTAATTTTTATTTTTATTTTTAGTTTTATTTTTTTTAATGGTAAAATTTTAGAAAATACTTCATTTTATTTTTATTTTTATTTTTTTATCTTTTATTTTTAATCCTCAAAAAGTTTTATTTTTAAAAAATGTTTTGAGTATTGGGCTTTATAATTTTTAAATGGATGCAGCCCACCGGGTTATGGATCCGGGTTTGGATATGGTACTTAAGGGAATAGATCAACCGAACTCCTTTTTCTCTTCACTTTTCTTCTCCCGGACCGAAAACCTCTAGTTTTTCTCTCAACCCTCAAAAACTTTTTGTGCTATTTCTTGAAATTGATCCAAAATCTTCATAGGTATGATGTTTTCGACCATGGATGCACCATTATTGAAGTGAATCGACCACAAAATCGAGGCCTAATCGTCAAATTTGATCTGTCGGCGAGTTTTCGGTCCAATAGCTCTTGGTCCTGAGCTTTCGGTCCGTCGGCTAATCGGCTTTCGGTCAAGCCGTTTTTGGTCCGATCGCTCACAACTCCAACAGCTTCAAGACTTTTGGCTTTCGGTCTAAATGGCTAAGATGCTTTCGGTCTTGGAGCCTTCGGTCTTGATCTTGTTGACCGAAAACCTAATTTTTGTCTAATAAATTTTAAATAAAATGGCCAATTAAATTGATTTAATTGAGAAAATAATTTTAATTGTTACAATCAAAAGATTTTCTCACTTGGCTAGGTTTGTGCAAGAAAAAATGGCAAGTCTTAAGGTTGTTAAAAGTCACTGTAACAACGTAATTTTCAAAACAATTTTTCATTTCTTAAAAACATAATTTCATCCAAATCAAACCATAAAAATCCAATGTAACATAGTCATGATACAAAACATGTCAAATCCCAAGATCAACTAAATCCAAATATGCCTGCGGGTGTGTGTACGAGTCATGCGGCGCCTTCCCACGGTCCTCGCTAGTACCTGAAACACATAACACAACAACTGTAAGCATAAATGCTTAGTGAGTTCCCCAATATACCACTTACACACTTACGCCCTTCTAGGCCATGACCTTCCGGTCCATGTGTCTCAGGGGACTTCCGTCCCAACCCGGTAAACCTTCCGGTCTTACCCGTGTCGACCTTCCAGACCATAACTCTCTAACCTTCCGGTCCACATCATAATGCCTTCCGACCCATATCAACATGGCATAAAAATCACATACATAGCGCATACGAAACAAGCAACTCATACGATGCATATATCTCATAACATACCAGACCTTCCTCTCACACATAGGTACCCTTCCCGGTACAGTATAGTGAGAAGACTCACCTCGTATGATGTCCAAGTCTCACGTGCTCGATATTTCTGAATCTCGTAACCTCGACCTAGCCTCGCCTAATCACATCAAATAATCATTCTAAATCATTAACGGCTCGCAAGGCTATACTATATTCCTTCTAACATTCCACAGAAGGGTAAAAGACCTTTTGACCCCTCCCTGACCCAATAGTCCACATGTTGACTAAAACCCTAAAAGTAACCAAAAGTCAACAGCAAGCAGTACGCGGGGCGTACCAGCTCCTGTACGCGGGGCGTACTCTTGCATTCCAGAAACGGGGTACGCAACCCCTTACGCGGCGTGTATTGGGATTACGCCGACGTTATGCCCAGTTTCCTTGTTCAGCACATTCAGGTCTTAAACGGTTAAGACTCGCATCCAAAATTCAGATCTGACTCCTCTAATATGTCTTAAACCATAAATTTGGAACCTTTAAGCCTTTGCATGGCTGTAAAGGTCACTTTGTGCTCAAAACACCTTTCCTCTTTCCATAATGAGACTATAACTTATGCATGCCACAAGATCCATGTCCAAGACTCGATTTTTATGACTCCTCAACACATATTACACTAGAAAGGGTCAGATCTAAGCTTATGGAGACTCTTTTCACATAAAGTCTCCAACTTTGAACCAAAAACCCTAAAAATGGTCCAACAAGCAAAACTTATGAAGACCAAGGAAAGCTTTGAGCTTTTTACCTCAGGAAGGATCTCCAATCACTGTAGAACTCGGATCTACACTTGTTCTTCAACTTCTAGCTCCAACAATGGCTCCTTCTTCTCCTTCTTCACCTTGAAAAGACAACTTCAAGCTCAAAAACTCACACACAAGCTAAAGCACGAATCTCAACTCTTCATGGGCTCTCTCAAGGGTGTATGGTGGCTAGGGAAAAGGACTACATGTTCCTTTTATAGTGCAAGGCCACAAATTAGAGTTTTGCATATGGGCCGGTTACGCCCGGCGTAACCTTGGGTACGCCCAGCGTACCCGAATGACCAGCGTACAAAAAAAGTGCCCTAGTACCCGCGACGTACACCCCAGTACGCCCAGCGTACTCACCCATTACATCTTTCACTTTAAGGGACTAACTAGCCAATTCTCCAAAATAGAAGGGTTATAACGCTAACCTGGATTTCGGGCTGTTACAATTCTCCCCCACTAGAACCAGACTTCGCCCTCAAAGTCTCATGCTGTGAACAATTCCGAATGCTGCTCCCGCATCTCCGACTCCGGCTCCCAGGTCAACTCGGACCCTTTCCAATGTTGCCACTGGACCTGAACCAGGGGCACTTCCTTGTTCCTCAGAACCTTGATTCTCCGGTCCAAGATTGTGATCGGCTTCTCAGCATAATTCAGACTCACATCCACCTGGATATCCTCTAACGACACTATTGCTGACTCATCGGCAATACACTTCCTCAGCTGCGACACGTGGAAGGTATCATGAATCTGGTCCAACTCTGCAGGTAGCTCCAAGCGATATGCTACCTTGCCAACCCTCGCGATCACTTTAAACGGCCCAATATACCGGGGTCCCAGCTTGCCCCTCTTCCTGAATCGGATCACTCCTTTCCAAGGAGATACCTTTAAAAGCACGAAATCGCCGATCTGAAATTCGAGTTCGGATCGTCGCCTATCCGCGTAACTCTTCTGGCGACTCTGAGCGATCAATAACCTCTGCCTGACCTGCTGTATCTGCTCTGCCGTTTGAAGCACTATCTCTGTACTACCCATCACACGCTGCCCTACCTCGCCCCAGCAAATGGGGGTACGACACCTCCTTCCATACAACAGCTCAAAAGGTGGCATATCAATGCTCGAGTGATGGTTGTTGTTATAGGAAAACTCAGCCAAGGGCAAATACGTGTCCCAACTTCCGCCGAAATCCAATACACATGCCTGAAGCATGTCCTCGAGCGTCTGGATGGTCCGCTCGCTCTGCCTGTCGGTCTGTGGGTGGTATGCGGTACTGAAATGCAGCCTCGTACCCAACTCCTCGTGAAACTTCTTCCAAAATTTGGAAGTAAAACACACATCTCGGTCTAAAACAATCGAGATCGGAACTCCATACCGCGATACCACCTCCCTCACGTATAACTCTGCTAACTTTTCAGCAGAAGAGCTCTCACTAATAGCAAGAAAGTGAGCGCTTTTCGTCAACCGGTCCACAATCACCCAAATCGCATCGACACCCCTGGCAGTCCTCGGCAATTTGGTGATAAAATCCATGGTGATCTGTTCCCACTTCCACTCGGGAATCTCTAACGGCTGTAACTTACCATGCGGGCGTTGGTGCTCGGCCTTAACCTTGCGACAGGTCAAGCACCTCTCCACGAACCATGCAACATCCCTCTTCATACAGGGCCACCAATACTCCTTCTTCAGGTCCAAATACATCTTAGTGGCCCCGGGGTGGACTGAGAACTTCAATTTATGCGCCTCCTCCATCAAGACGGTACGCGTTCCGCCCACAAACGGTACCCAAACCCGACCCTGGAAGGTCATAAGTCCTCGACTATCGGTAACAAACTCCGATACCTGCCCGATCACCCGCTCCCTTTTGCGGTTCTCCGGTCTCATGGCCTCTGCCTGGGCCCCTCGAATGGTGTCCAACACCGGAGCCATCACTGTTAATCTCATGCAAATATCTCGAATCGGGACGCCCTCCGCCCTACGACTCAGGGAATCGGCTACCACATTAGCCTTGCTCGGGTGGTACAGTATCTCATAATCATAATCCTTTACTACATCCAACCACCTCCTCTAGCGCATATTCAGGTTGGGCTGATCCATCAAATACTTCAAGCTCTTGTTGTCCGTGTATATTGTACACCGAACCCCATACAAATAATGACGCCAGATCTTGAGGGCGAACACTACCGCTTCCAATTCCAGATCATGAGTGGGATACCTTGACTCATGAGGCTTAAGCTGCCTCGATGCATATGCTATCACATGCCCCCTCTGCATAAGCACCGCTCCAAATCCAGATATCGATGCATCACAATATACCACGAAATCCTCCATCCCTTTTAGAAGGGCTAACACTGGGGCTTCGCATAATCTCTGGTGAAATGTCTCGAACGAGGTCTGCTACTCCGGACCCCAAGAAAATGCAACACCCTTCCGGGTCAACTTGGTAAGTGGCACGGTGATCTTGGAGAAATCCTTAATAAATCTCTAATAATAACCGGCCAATCCGAGAAAGCTCTTGATCTCAGTGGGCGATCTCGGCACCTCCCACCTCATGACTGCCTCAATCTTGGCCAGGTCGACCAATATCCCATTCTGGTTGACGAGATGTCCCAAGAATTGAACCTCTCGTAACCAGAAATCGCACTTGGAGAATTTAGCATAAAGCCTCTCCGACCTCAATACCCCGAGAATCTCTCTCAGATGCTCCTCGTGCTGCTCTATAGATTTCGAATACACTAAAATATCATCAATGAATACGATCACCGACCGATCCAGCATTGGCCTGCACACCCTGTTCATGAGATCCATGAACGCAGCTGGTGCATTGGTGAGCCCAAAAGGCATCACCACGAACTCGTAATGCCTATAACGAGTTCTGAACGCTGTCTTCTGGATATCTTCATCCCGAACCCTCATTTGATGATAACCCGATCTCAAATCTATCTTGGAGAACCAAGACACTCCCTGAAACTAATCGAACAAATCATCGATCCTTGGTAACTGATAACGGTTCTTGACCGTCAACTTGTTCAACTCCCGGTAATCAATACACATCCGGTGTGAACCATCCTTCTTCTTGACAAAAAGGATCGGTGCTCCCCAAGGTGAGCTACTCGGTCTAATAAACCTCTTTCCCAAAAGCTTCTGAAGCTGCGAGGATAACTCCTGTATCTCTGGCGGCGCGAGGCGATAAGGCGCCTTGGCGATAGGTGCTACTCCCGGAACCAAATCGATACGGAAATCCACTTGCCTCTCAGGAGGCACACCCGGTAGTTCCTCGGGAAAAACATCCAGAAACTCGCACACTATCGGAAACTCATCAATCGAGCTTGGCCTCCTAGCGGCCACTCGTGTGTCCATCACATAGGCTACGAATCCACTACAGCCTTGCTGCAAACTCTGTCTCGCCTTGGCAGCCGAATAAAACACAGACCCACATCGGGTTCCCTCACTGAACACCGTAAGTACTCCCCACTAGGGTCTCATATCGTCACCAACTGACGCTCGCAGTCTATAACAGCTCCATTTCGGCTCAACCAATCGATGCCCACTATAACACACACATCCCCCATTGCAATCGGGACCAGATCTATCGGGAACTCCACACCGAAGATCTCAAGGATACATCCTCGAATCACATCCGTAGCATACACTGCTCGCTCATCAGCTATGGAAACTCGCAGAGGTCGACCTAACGCCTCTCAACGGATACTAATGTGCTGGCTAAATGCCAAGAAAACAAATGACCGAGTCGCACCCGAGTCAAATAACACCAAAGCAGGTACAGAACTCACAATAAAAGTACCTACGCATATCATCATATAAGCACAATATCTCAAAAGAAAAGAT
The DNA here is from genome assembly GCF_051521515.1 of Lactuca serriola. Classification (NCBI taxonomy): domain Eukaryota; kingdom Viridiplantae; phylum Streptophyta; class Magnoliopsida; order Asterales; family Asteraceae; genus Lactuca; species Lactuca serriola. Next base: position 336,604,203 of record NC_136415.1, on the reverse strand, counting down.
AAATACAAAATACGTACCAGCCATAACATCGGGCGCTGCGTGGACCTCCTCCACAGTCAACTGGAAAGCCCTCCCACGAGCTTTGGAAGCCTCGGCCTTCACCGGTCGAACCTCGGTAACCCTAGCAGCAGATGCAGATCCCTGTGCTGACCCCTGATGCAATTGTGGACACTCGGCCTTCTGATGGCTAGTCTGGTTGCAATGAAAGCAAACCATAAATCCCTTGGGGAAATCCTTGGCGATATGCCCCTCCTTGCCACATTTGTAGCAAACACCCGATCAACAAGCTCCCTTATGACCCTTGTCGCACCTCCCGCAAGTGCGGCCCTTCTGGCCTCCAGTCCTCGAATCAGCGGGCTTGGCCTGCTTGGCTGCTGGCTGAGACTGAGCCGGTCGCCGATCCATCCTCTGATACTCGGCCTCCTCCCTGGCCTGAGTCTCCAACTCGATCCCCCGTTTCCGGGCATTTGCCTGAAGCTCAGCAAATGTACGATACGTCGAGTTCGACACGAACTCTCGAATGTCCCTCCTCAAAATGCCCAAATACCGGCTCATCCGTGCCTGCTCAGTAGACACCTGCTCAGGGCAGAACATCGCCCTCTCATGAAACTTTCGGGTAACCATAGTAACCAAATCATTACCCTGCTTGAGGGTCAAGAACTCCTGAACCAACCATTCCCTCTCCACCGGGGGAACATACTCATCCCTGAACATGGTGGTGAACCTCTCCCAGGTCACCTCAGAAATCTCTGCCAGAGTAAAGCTTGCCATCACGAACTTCCACCAATCCTTCGCTCCCAAGCGAAGCTGGTTCAAAGCGAACCGCATCCTTAAGTGTTTCGGACAAGAACACGTATAGAAACATCCCTCAATGTCAGAGATCTACCTCATCGCCGCAATCGAGTCCTGCGTCCCATCGAACTCTGGTGGCTTCGTGTTGCTGAACTCCCGAAATAACAACGAGTCACCTCCCTGAGGTCTGGCAGCAGCAATAGCTGCAGCAGCTGTAGCCTCAGTCACCACTGCATACCGCTCATCAAAGGTCTCAATCAGTGTGGTCTTGATGTCCCCAAACATCTCTGGATTCTTAGCCCGGATGGTAGCAGCCACCTCCTCATGAATCAATCGACGGATCTCCTCGTCACTGACCCCACTACTCTAACATGTGTGTCATGTCCCGACCATGATGCCTCTGAAATACAGCATAAAATATCAGAGACTCAATCGAGCATACTCGTACTCGATAACGCAACCCTACTCGTCCTCCAATACCCAAAGGATTCTTACCTGGGCTGCTCACTGATCCGATGTCTTCAGTAGTACGGGCCCTATACTACTAACCACACCGCATCAGCATTCACCCCAAGTCCTCCTCCTTGGATCCTGGATCACAAGTACTCTACTCTCGCTATGCATTGGCTACCCTCTGATAGACCTCTCATGAGCTCCTATCTGCTACCTACTCGCTCTCAAGGCAACTCAGTAGCAGAAATCTCCTAGGCTAAGGCATCACAAATCAGGCCACTCTAGTCCTTATATGAATACCTAGCCTACTCTAGCATGCATAATATAACATAGCATATCTCATAACACATAATGTAAGGGTAAATTAGGGATTCACCGTTTGGGCGTTGGCTGACCGTACACACTACTCTGTTCTGGTTGTCTCAAAACCTCTTGCTCTTTTAGAAAATTTTGTTTTTATCATTGAAAATTTCTCAAATCCTTAGTTTGAGTTCAGACACGCCCAAAGGTGCATCTGAGTCCCACAAACCAAGGCTTTGATACCAACTTGTAACAACGTAATTTTTCAAAACAATTTTTCATTTCTTAAAAACATAATTTCATCCAAATCAAACCATAAAAATCCAATGTAACATAGTCATGATACAAAACATGTCAAATCCCAAGATCAACTAAATCCAAATCCGCCTGTGGGTGTGTGTACGAGTCATGCCGGCGCCTTCCCACGGTCCTCGCTAGTACCTGAAAAAAATAACACAAAAACTGTAAGCATAAATGCATAGTGAGTTCCCCATTATACCACTTACACACATACGCCCTTCCAGGCCATGACCTTCCGGTCCATGTGTCTCCGTAAACCTTCCGGTCTTACCCGTGTCGACCTTCCGGTCCATAACTCTCTGACCTTACGATCCACATCATAATGCCTTCCGGCCCATATCAACATGGCATACAAATCACATACATAACGCATACGAAACAGGCAACTCATACGATGCATATATCTCATAACATACCAGACCTTCCGGTCACACATAGGTACCCTTCCAGGCACAGTGTAGTGAGAAGACTCACCTCGTATGATGTCTAAGTCTCACGTGCTCGATATTTATGAATCTCATAACCTCGACCTAGCCTCGCCTAATCACATCAAATAATCATTCTAAATCATTAACGGCTCGCAAGGCTATACTATATTCCTTCTAACATTCCACAGAAGGGTAAAAGACCTTTTGACCCCTCCCTGACCCAATAGTCCACATGTTGACTAAAACCCTAAAAGTCAACAGCAAGCAGTATGCGGGGCGTACCAGCTCCTGTATGCGGGGCGTAATCTTGCATTCCACAAACGAGGTACGCAACCCCTTACGCGGCGCGTACTGGGATTACGCCCGGCGTAATGCCCGGTTTTCTTGTTCAGCACATTCAGGTCTTAAACGGTTAAGACTCGCATCCAAACTTCAGATCTGACTCCTCTAACATGTCTTAAACCATAAAGTTGGAACCTTTAAGCCTTTGCATGGCTGTAAAGGTCACTTTGTGCTCAAAACACCTTTCCTCTTTCCATAATGAGACTATAACTCATGCATACCACAAGATCCACGTCCAAGACTCGATTTTTATGACTCCTCAACACATATTACACTAGAAAAGGTCAGATCTAAGCTTATGGAGACTCTTTGCACATAAAGTCTCCAACTTTGAACCAAAAACCCTAAAAATGGTCCAACAAGCAAAACTTATGAAGACCAAGGAAAGCTTTGAGCTTTTTACCTCAGGAAGGATCTCCAATCACTGTAGAACTCGGATCTACACTTGTTCTTCAACTTCTAGCTCCAAAAATGGCTCATTCTTCTCCTTCTTTACCTTGAAAAGACAACTTCAAGCTCAAAAACTCACACACAAGCTAAAGCACGAATCTCAGCTCTTCAAGGGCTCTCTCAAGGGTGTATGGTGGCTAGGGCAAAGGACTACATGTTCCTTTTATAGTGCAAGGCCACAAATTAGGGTTTTGCATCTGGGCCGGTTACGCCCAACGTAACCTTGGGTACGCCCAGCGTACCCGGATGACCCGCATACAAAAAAAGCGCGCGAGTACGCACGGCGTACACCCCAGTACACCTAGTGTACTCACCCATTACATCTTTCACTTTAAGGGACTAACTAGCCAATTCTCCAAAATAGAAGGGTTATAAAGCTAACCTGGATTTCGGGTTGTTACAGTCACAACGTGTCAATTCTTCTAGATGATCCTCCAGTGGCACATAACGAACTCAAGTCAATGATGTATGGATTGAGGGAATGCTGCATCTTCACTATACTAACCTGGAACCCAGTCATCTATCTGGACCTAATCAATGAGTTTTGGAAGTCTGCTAATGTCAAGAAAGAAGAAGATGGCTCAGTGATCATTGAAGCTTCTGTCAAAGGATGTAAAGTTGTTATCACTGAACAATTTATCAGAGATGTATTGAATATCCATGATAAAGCAACTTACTCGACTAATATAAATATGAATCTATTTGAGAAGTATCTCGAGAAGATGGGATATGAAGGAGTTTTTCCACCTACCTCGAAGAAGCTATTACATCCTTACCGGAGGTTTCTAGCTCACGTGTTTGTAAAATGCATATATGGGAGGAAGGGTGGCTCTGATGAGATATCTTGAAGGAATACCCAGGCAATTGCTGCACTGGCTACGGGAATTGACTTCAATTTTTCAAAATTCATTTTGGAGGAGATGACTACAAATGCTAGCAAGAAGTCAAAAGATCAATTCCTGTTGTACCCAAGATTCATTCAAATCTTTATCAACAAGCAATATCTTGAGATGGTCAAGACAGGAGAGATACTAGATGTGAAAGCATTTGGTCCCCACACTGTAAGCCTCATCAAGTAAAATCGAAATCATGTTTCAGGGAAAGTATCCATTAGTGAAATTTGGAAACTTTGCGGAACTGATCGACTCATTAGAATCTCATGGGTTCTTGGAACAAATGTCTACAGACCAAGCATCATCAGATCATGCATATGTAGATGATGATGTGATATGTGTATTTTTATATATATTTTTATACATTATATCTTAATATTTTAGCCTTTATTATTCTCTTTTAGAACTAAAAAGTACTTATAATGCTTTGAATTATGATTTGCAGCTATTCGTTGTTGATGGAGCACAAAAGAAAATACTGGAGCGGAATTAGGGCTTATAAGCTAAAAGAAAGAAAAAAAATCTTGGAAGAGTCAATTACACCCCGCGTAATGAACATGTACGCCAAGCGTAATAGCGAAATACGAGTTACGCCCAACATAATATATGGTTACGCCCATCGTAACTGCTTGCATCCAGATTTCCTCATCGCGCATTAATCCTCAGTACGCCCAACGTAATCCGACTTACGCCCAGCGTACGTAAGTCGGTTACAAGGGTTATAAAAAGCGATTATTAGCTAACCAGAAGGGGGGATTCGACTTCTAACCTAATTTAGTCGATAATTAACTTCTGTTAAGCCGTTTTGAGGGTCTAGAAGGCGGCCGGAAGGCCGTTAAGCTAACGGGAGCGGAGATCGGATGGATTGGAGAGCGGATACATGTCGGTAATCATATGGGTTGTTAACGTGACCATGTTTAGCATTCCATTGTGATACTATTATGTGTTTAGTTTCTGATTTAGGTGTAAAAACCTTTTACTTTGCATTTATGATTGAATGAAACCTTGATTATTGGACCAATTGCTATATTGAATTGTTTGTTTATGTTTAATTTATCTTGCCAAGCTTGTTAAAAGATCCTTATGTGTTAATGATAATTATTTGCTGTTAATTGTCAAGTAAATTAAGTTGTATGAACATCTGCTTGATTACTTGTGTCTTATGACTTTGATGACCATCAATATTATAAGTCTAGAAATAGCAAATGTGAAACTAGGATTAATTTGGAAATAAGTAAGTTAATGTGTGAGCCTTGACTGATGACCATCAACAAGAGGTTAATTGAATGACCAATTTGATTAACTATTATTACAAGTCTTGCTCGATACGAACTGAACACTAGGAAGCATGTTAGTTTAATCAACCGATCACTGTTTGAATTGACTTGTTTGCTAAAGGATTAGTTATAGTGAACGCGAATCTAATCATTTTAGGAATCGGTGAACATGAATAAATGAATTTGTGTATGCAATTGTCTATGTTTTTAAGGTGTAATTTATCTAAACCAAAGTACCTGAAGAGATTTGTTTTCCTGTTAGTTCATTGAGAGTTGTTAATTAATTGTTCGTTTGAGATTCAATAACCATTTCTTTATTCCTTTCGTGTGTCCTATAATCTATAATCAAATATTTTAAATTAATTCACCACCGTTCCCTGTGATCGAAACCCGACTTACCTAAGCTATACTGTAATCTGACTAGGTACACTGCCTATAAGTGCATAGTTAGTTTAAGTTTGTTAGGTTATAAATATTAAAATTAATGGGTACTTTCGTACACATCATGATGTCATCACCGTTTTAGACCATGAGATTGAAGATGTTGCTCCGTCTACCATTGTTGCTGAAGAGCATGATCTTGAGAACGTGGTAGTTCAAACTGATTTCAGTGAAGGAGGAGAAGATGATGATTATGAGGATCTTGACCTTTTCGGTTATGAAGGAGATGATGTAGCGGTGAATTGTGGTGTGAATGAGAATATTTTGTCAAACGAATACCTTGATGACTTCTTTGACTGTGTCCATGATGGTGCTAATCAAACACCGGAGATAAGGGAGAAAGCTGATGCTCAAGAAATTGTGCCTCCGTCTACTGTTCAGATGGCTGATTCATCAATTCCTATGGACACATCATCAGGGATTCCTCCCCTTGACAATGTTGTTCCGACATCCGAGCCCATTGAAAGTGATTCCCAGACAACTCTGACCTCCCAGCTTCCTTTGAAGAGACGCAGAAATGATCCAAGGTTGGGAGTCCTTTTTCCTGACCTGACTCAAACTACTGTGACTCCTCCATCTACAACATTTGCCTTTTCCTCATTTGTACCCACTCAAGAAGGTCCCAGTTCAATCCATGAAGTTGGTGGTTCGTCTGCTGGCCAGGGATCATCTCCTCCAAGGTCATATCTTGATGCTGCCTCTGAGAGGTTAGCCGTGCATTTGGCCCAACAATTGAGTCCAACTCATTCCTCTCGCGGAAAAGGTATATCTTTTGAGGAATGTTTTTCTGGAGATGATGATTCCTCTGTGCCAGAGCTGAGAAAAGAGATTGGTGTGTTGAACCAGAAGCTTATCGAGAAAGACCTTGTGATCAGTCAACATTCATCCTGAATTGCTGATCTTGAGGCCACCAATGCGCAACTCACTAGTCGTATCGATGATCTTGAGGCAGATAAGTCACTAAAGACTGAGAAACTTTCAGCTCTTGGGACTCACCTTGGAGCTCTGTCAGCATGCTACTTTGACATGAAACAAAAACTGACAGAGGAACTTGGTGATAAATTCAAGTCTTCTGTGGAAATTCTTCGAGTTAACCCACCATCTGGAACCCATCCTGGTGACTCCTCCTCATCCAAGAAAACTATGATCTATGATAAATTTCCCACAGAACCTATCCAAGCTCCACATATAATAACCATCAAGAAAGCAAAGCTAAAAGAATCCTCCAAGAAACAGCAAATCATGTTCAAACGAAGTTCTGATGACAATGCACCTCCAGGTCAACCAAAAATCACTCGCACTGATCTTGAAAAGAAGAGATTTGTTCATACTTATGGTGACCGATCTGGAATCAGATTGAACATGTGGGTCGTAAGATGGAAGAGCAATAATGTTGAATACTACAAGAATTGTCATGATTTTGAGTCTTGGACAAGAGTTGATCTCAGTGAACTTGTTAACGCTCCGTTTGCGAATCCGTCAGACAATCCTCAAGCAAATCAATTCAGGTTATTTCTAGAAAATCAGACAAAGAAGAGATTTCCTACAATGAAAACTGCTAAGTCTAGCATTAAGATATACCCAAAAGTTATCGATCCAAAGACAGACAGGCCTTTCAGAACAGTGATGTGGCCTCCCACTAACCAAGTGAGGCAAATTCCTATGCTACAAAATTTCAAAGACATGTCACTTGAAAATATGCTCTATTGGATTTTTGATGAAACTACAGCTACCGCTATCATCAAACTTCCAAATGGCAGTTTTCGTCTTTATGACAAAAATGACCTACTTCACTTTGGAAAATGGGATATCCATCACTTGTCTCTGCATCCAATTAAAGTTGCTGAGGAAATCTTCGAGCATGCTGCAAAGGAGTACACTTCAATGGTGGCAAAAATTATCCAAAAGGGAATGTGGAGTGGATCGATAGAGGGGACCAATGTGATGTTGGTTGATAAAGACTAACTCATGCTAGCCGCAAACCAAAGGGGAGATTGAAAGGTAAAATTATATGGTTTGGGCTAGGCAATACATGTATAGATGAGTTAGGGCATTTGTGATTGTTATTTTGAGTCTTTTCGGTTTATCTTCTGTTTTCGGTCTAGGAAAGGTTTTCAGTCAGGGTGTGACCGAAAACCTGTTTTCGGTCAATGTCTATTGGTATAAATAGGTATCAGGTTGTCATTTGTATGGGATGGTTCACTGCGTTTTCGATCCATTGAGTTGTATTAGACGATTTTCAGATCTAATCGTATGCAAGCTCAATTTTGATCATTCTTCTTCTCATCTTCTTTATTATTTCACTTGCTTGATTGATCATTGGTATAGATCCTTCCATCAAGGACCTTACATAACACATAGCTAACTAATTACCGTTTTACCCTAATTCAAAAGGATTCCTTTGGAGAGAATCATGTGTAGTCGATGATTGAGTATATAGTTTAATTGTTGAAGCCTTTACAACACCTCTTTTTTGTTAAAAGGTTGTCAACAACACATCTCCAATCAGCCCTATCAATAATACAAAAGCAGATAATTATCAATAAATTGAGTGAATAAAAGTGTAAAGATTGAGTTAAAAAAATGATATAAAATTACCTGAAAACCACCAATGCTTTATCTCAATTCCACATATTTACCAGGGACACAGTAAAAGAATGACAACATCATAGTGTTTGGAAATCCCTGCATCCACAAAATACAACAGATGTAAAAAAAACATTAACATTTGGTTGTAACATTTCATCGAGCACTAGGTGTGCATCATCAAACTCACTTTCAAATTTCACAGTAAAGAATGAAAAAAAAAAAAACAAAATCCAAATTATACTGAAATCGAACAATAGCTTCGTTCAAATCCGAAATGAAAGTCTGCTTACCTACAAATCGCAAATCGCCTGTGGTATAGACATCGACCAGCTGAAAGTTACCTGAAAAAAAAAGATTGAAACTTAACAAAACAATAAGAGTTCAAAACTGGGTTGAAAGGGGAGACAAAAAAATATACATTTGTTGAGGACATTTCGTCGAATACCTTGCGTGCGTTGTGATGTTCAAATATGAGTATAGAAGGATACTGATTTAAAGGAAAGTTAAAGGATTATGAGGAGAAGCATGAGAATGGGAAGAAGCAAAGAGCGGATACAATCTTTTGACAGGAGGGGATAAGCAATCGACGTAAGCACCAATACACAAGATCAAACAAATCGGATTCAAACGACCACCTTCTTTACTTTTCCGATCAGACGTGGCTCCAAAAGTGGTGATGACATTGTAAGAAGGCAAAATTAAGAAGCAATAGAGAACATACCTGCAAAAAAAAAAATAGAGAGAAAGTCGGACAGTAAGAACGCAGCAACACAACAATAATAAAGGAGAAAGAATGAGGAAATAATTAATTCCCGACATGAAATCGTGTATACCGTTTTCTCCCACGGAACGACTCGGAATAGCTATGCTCCTCAAAGGGACTCCACATGTGTCGCCGCCTCACAAATCTACAGGAAGACATCAAAGGAAAAAAAATGGTAGGTTGAAGAGAAAACGATGAATGACATAAGTTGTGAAAAAATTCAGGACCCTAGTGGTGCAAGAAAAGGGAAGTAATGCAAGAAATTGGAGTGCCGAAAATCGCAACATACATGGAAGGCTTTCTGGATGAAATTGAGATAAGAAGAAAGAGGCGAAGTCAAAGGAGGTGAAGAGGAAGTGATAAGATGCTAAAGTGGAAATATAGAACGAAGCAGAGAAGAGGAACACAAGTAAAAAAAAAACGTAATAAATATGATTGGTGGAATGGGCGGCTAGGCGGTAACAAAATAAGATAAGAAGGAGAAAATGTATGAAGTTTCGGTGTCTAAAATAAGAAACACAAAACTCCCGTGTCAATTTATGAAAGAGAAGAAAAGGTTATGCTTTTATGGTATATGTAATATTTATTTTTTAATAGAAAAGTCAATATGTAATTTTATTTTGTATGATAATATATTATTTTATTTTATGTTGAAAAAAATAATGACTATTTTGTTAATTACTCCAAAATATAAAATAGCTATTAAAAGATAATAACTAAAATTTAAAACGTAATCTCACCCAAAACATTAAGATTTTACTTGAAATTTGCATCGAACAAACATTTTCTATGGTCTCTAAAATGTTCTGATAGGACGCGAATAGTGGCAGAAGAATGGAAAGTTGTAATAGGACGCGAAGTTGTAGTGGTGAAAGAAGAATGGAACTGGTAAGGGAAGTGATACGAAAGGAAGTGCAGGATTGGGATTCGGAGGTGATGATCAGTGCGAGATTCAAGGCTTTCAGCGGTCAGAGGTCTGATTGGGAGCCAAGGTACCACTTCTGGAGGGATTTGGTAATCAAAATTGCTCGACGGCTTCGCATCTTCATCATTCGTCCTTCAGTGGTCAGTGGTGCGATTCCTGTTTCTCATTTTTAACCTAGGGTTTTTGGGGAAACCCTGATTAATCGATTTTTTTTTTTTTTTTTTTCAGGTTAAAAATGTCTGGTTTAACCAGGGAGGCTTGACCCCTTTATGCATTGACGATGTATTGGTTAGCTTCTTTCTACTGGCCTTGGTATTTACTATTTTCGGCGTCTGTTGTAGCTCAGTATTCAATTCATCCTTACCAAAGTTTTGCATCGATCCTCACCCAGCTCGAAATGTATAATGCCGGCGACCTTTCATGTAGCAACGATCTTATCGATCCAAAAGGTGGCCAACTCACCCATTTATTCCATAAAGTAAGACATTTGCTCCCTTTATCTAAATCAGCAATTCCTTCAGAAGACGAGTTCATCGTTTCTTCGCTCTTAGAGGTAAATTATAAGTATCCGAAGACTGGTGTAACATGTTTTGTGATGAACTCTTATCATCTTTATTTGTAAAGAAAAAATTACCCAACTTCTTTATCGAAATATAGGAGAAATCTATTGAAGTTGTCAAACTTTTATGTGACTGTCACTGGACTTCTTCGTGCATCATCACAATGGCAAGATTCCAAGTGATTTGTGAAGGGCCAAAAGAAGCATCTGTGATCTTGAGTCATTTTTCCAAATGTGGGAAGGCAAAGTACCTTGCCATCAGGCGGCAGGATCTTATAGAGGTACTGCTGTAATCAATTTGTGGTTCTTTTATCTCTTTAATATATGATTATTTTAACAGCCACCACCAACACTACAAATCATGCTTAATACTTATAAGTTATAAAGTAGCAGCAGAAGACTTATTAAAGGTTACCACAAAGCACATGTGATCATGAGATATGCTACGTAATGGTCACAATTGTCATAACGTGGTTGATTTGAAAGCTTGGTTTGGTCATTGGTGCATACTGTGTTCACGGTCCGGTTTTTTCGGTTTTTAGCTCAAACCGAAGCCAAACCGTTAGTTACGGTTTTTATCAAGCGAAAACCAAAGCCGAACCGTTTAAAAATTAAAACCGAACAAAACCAAACTGTTACTAACGGTTTGGTTTCACGGTTTGGGCTTTTTAGGCCCATTTTAATCGAGTCCATTAAATTGTTGAAAAAAAAAACTGCAATATTATTACAACAACAAAAAATCTGCCAAATATTATTAAAAAACTGCAATATTAAAGCTGTAAAAATAGTATAAATTCTGTCAAATATTGTAACAAAAAGTTGAAATATTAAAGTTTTCAAAACCAAAACAGTAAATAAAAAACAATAAATGAAAACACTAAACATTGTTCTGTTAGATCAAGCATCTGGACGTTAGTGACTTACTTGAACATGCTTAGAGACCCACAATTTTTTTCTATAGAAATAAAACATGTGAATAATGTGCATTGTGTTTAAAAAGGAAAAAAGATATATGACGATCTCACTTGAACATGCTTATAAAATCATATATGCTTATTTCCATAAAGCAATTCAATAACCAATATATTTATCAGATTCCTTTGCGTAACATTTTTTTTTTCCATCAATACATAAGTAGGAGATCTCATTCTTTAGTGGTAAATACTATATTGTTAACTTCATTTAGTGATAAATTACAATCCATCCATTCTAGTAACATGGTGAACATAACTACAACTACAACTTCCTAACAACCTCATATCAAACTTGAGTTAGTTATGAACCGACTCAAGTAACCTGCGTTAACTTTTCTTAGTCAACTGCTGTTGACTCTCTCCTCTCCATCTGTAAGTAAACTTCACAGGATCCCCTCTAAAACTATTCGTTGGTCCTCCGGTATGCCTCTAACGATCCTAGAAACTCATCTTTTTCGATTCTTCCAACCTGACATGTGTGTATGCATAAACAACGTCTTTCCATACTACCACCCTGATTGCCATGATCTTATTACATCTTTTAACTTCTACTGTGTTGTCTTTCAGCTGTGTCTGTGTCAGTAAGAAGACTCCCACACCATTTCCCGCATTCTCTAGGCTTGCATAGAGAAGCTATACCATATTATCTAACGATCCCAAAAGCTCATGTTTTTTTACTCTTCCAACCCGACACGTATGTATGCATAAACGACATTCACAACATCTTCCGTTCTACCACCTTGATTGCCATGATCTTATTACATTATTTAACTTCTACTACGTTGTCTTTCGGTTGTTTTAGTAAGAAGACTCCCACACCATTTATCACATTCTCTAGGCTTGCATCTCACAAGCCAATATCATATCATCTAACGATCCCAAAAGCTCCTCGTTTTCTATTCTTCCAACCTGACATTCACCACTTCTTCCCCTACTACCACCTTGATTCCCATGATCTTAATACTACATCTTTTAACTTGTATTATGTTTTCCTTGAGTTGTGTCGTTAAGAAGACTCCCACACCATTTCTCGCATTCTTTATGACGACATACCACAACTTATACCCATTACACTCTCTAGCGTGTGCTTCCTTCCGCTTAATCTCTTGTGAACAAGCAATCTCCTGCTTCATTTTTCTTAAAACATTTGTTAGGGTTCGTATTCGAATTTTAGTATCCATTTCAGTACAAGAATCATTGGATTTTATCAAGTTTTGAGCTTTATATTCACATTGAGGGTTTCGGTTTGGACTCGTGACAACAAACAAAACTAACCGAAAATCAAACCATTTTTCCTTCGCAGTATACATATCATTCGATTGGAACTACATAAGATTCACAAGAAATGGTTTACCAGTCTACGTAAAATCAATTCTCAAAGCTCTCTAGGTCCGAGCCACCATCAACCATGTCCTGTTTCCACTCGATTTGTTTCTTTGAAATTATATGCGTTGGGTCGAAACTAAGGAACGGTTTTGGATGCTTGTTACAACTTACAACGCAACCCCATTTGGCCACGTATCCATGGGTCTTCGATTCGAGCAAGTCTACCATATTCCTTGAAAGAGTCTGTCTTTCTCTAAGATATCAATCACTAAACTAAACACCGTCTATCGCAGATCTAGGGAAAATTTAAGCACGAATAAAATCTTCAATAATTTACTCTTTTAACATATTATTATTTAATCTGATCGTGTTTCGTTATAAGGCTGTTACGAATCCCTCTTCCCTTACCAATATTCAGCCTTTGGAATTTACATTCAACTAAATAGATGGGGGGATACTATTAATATGTTTTCATTTCAGCTTGACACTCCTATGTTGCTTTAGGACCCTTCTCTAACTATGCTAACTATTTGTATATTTGACTTAGCTTTCCTCCACCAAATCGTATCACTCTTCTCCTTTCCATGGTGATAATTCCACCTTAACTCTATCTTCAACATGAAATTCTAATGGTTTTTCTTGTAATTTCTCTATCTACACTGTTTGTCCTTCTTTTACTTGCATCACTTTGGGGTCCTTAACCTTATGATAAGACCTGTTATTTGAGACATAGGGATTCTCCCAAAATAGAATAAAACTCTATAATTCTTATTCCATAATCATGAAAAAGTCATATCAAAACCCTATATATAACTGTTAATAGATAATCCTACCCTAAATTAAAAGATACTAACAAATATCTTAATTTTAAATAAAGATTAATTTGAAATAATAATAAAGTGTTAATTATTGGAGACATATCACCTTATGTTGTACTATTTTTGGTTATGTCAATTGCTTTTCTCCAACTTCTGCATAGAAAATTGGTCCTACCATGCAAAGCCTCATATTTGTTGATGGAATACTTGAGTGATAACTGTTGTTTTATGAAAATTCTCAACTAAAGGAAAATGATTGGGGTCGGTTACCACCAAAGTCTATCACACATGTTTGAAGATGTTAAAAAAATATTCACTTTAACCATTTGTCTAAGGATGATCAAATTGGCACATGCACCCAATTTTCTCTTAATACTCTTGTTATAATATGTCAGTATGAATCGAGTATCTCCATGTGGGATACACTTACTAGAGGTACTTCATGGCTTGACACTATTTCATTCACATATAATACATGTTAAAACCACCTTTAAATCTATATTACCATAACACCCTCCATTGAAAACTTAGTATCTTTAATTTATTGCTAATAAATTTAATTTCTAAACTACATGTGTTTGATTTTTATAAGATAAAATCTGTTTTCGCAAAATATTTATGTTTTCGCATGAACCTATATATATATATATATATATATATATATATATATATATATATATATATATATATATATATATTTCACAAAATAAAGATCACAACTTTTTTTCTTTTCATTTAATTTGTATTTTAGTGTACATGAATTTCCAATATAATTTAGGTGATAAAAATCACAAATCCAATATTAATTAGTCGATCGTGGTGAAAACTGAAAAAATAATTAATTTAACTGGCAATAGATAAAATGCAGTTTTTAATACTTTATGCTTTCTACCCTTATTTAACATCTGTGTCATTTGGTCGGGGTGTTACAGTTAGCTGTAAATTTTGATTCCATAGCAGTTGGTTTTAAGTGTAGATGAAGCAGTAGTGATTACTTATACTAATAAAACTTTTTGGACAACAGGGTGTGAAAGTTTCTCTTTCTCCGAAAACTGTCCCTGGTATCATACCTCCAGATTATGAAGTTCTGCACTTGACTTGGACAGCAGAGAAGCTCCAGCTACAAGTTGATTTGATAGATCAACGTTGTGTCAAGTAAGCATCATGTAGGATATTATTCATTTCATACATTGATTGTTTAATATGCTAAAGTTATTCCATCTACATCCGAATGATGATGATAGAGTTAAGTTGGGTCTCCTTTCATATTGCTGTAGAAATCCACTATTTTGATTCTTCAAGGCCGATCACATAGGCTATAGCTGATATAGTCAGTAATATTAACATGTGTGTTATTGTGTAGGTCCAAAATGTCAGCTTTGGCTTCTCTAAAATCTGGGAACAAAAGTAGTGCAATGAGACATGCAAGGGAACTGAAGTTGGCCTCTGAAAGCAGAGAAAAATGTCATGTGCTTTTAATGCGAGTAGAGGAAGTCCTCAGAGCCATAGCAGATGCTCAAGATTCAAAAGAGGTGTGTACTTGTAAATCTCACATTTTGGTAAAAATATGATTGACAACAGTTTCTACACCACTTGTTGGCTATGTACTTACTTAAATGGTTGGGCAGGTTTTTGAAGCCATTCAAAGTGGCACAAAGGCAATAAAGGATAACAAGGTCACCATAGAAGAAGTTCAACTATGTTTAGATGAACTTGATGGGGCAATGAATTCACAGAGGCAAGTAGATGAAGTCATAGGTACTTGGCTTCTCTTCTGTCCCATATGTTTATTAGGAAGAAGGGCCATAGGCAGCATAATCATATAATAGACACAGATACTGGATTTTTTTTTTTCTAACATGGGTATGGGTTTGTCATTTGTGTGGTTTCCAGGGTCAGTTTCGTCTTATGCAGAATTTGATGAAGATATTGAAGATGAGTTGGATAAACTCCAGTTGGAAGAAAGTAGAAATTCATCCCATTCCCATGCTCCTCCTGATGATACCATAAGAAGGGAACACACAACCGAATCATTGAGCAACACCCTTTCAGATCTTAAGCTTTCCAATGAAGTTGTCATGACAAAATCACAAAATGTATCAAAATTTCTTGACCCTGCACTGTCATGATAATTATCCCCTTCTCTGCAGCTTCTGTAAAGAGGAATACTAATTATACTTGTGTAACAAAAACTACCCTACCTGTATATATATATATATATATATATATATATATATATATATATATATATATATATATATATATGTGTGTGTGTGTGTGTGTGTGTGTGTGTGTGGAACAAATTCTCAATTTTCTTCCATAATATCATCTCTCGGCTTTCATTCTCTCTATGTGCGTATTATGACTATGTTTTGTGTGTGTATCTTCTGAAACATAATCTAAAATGAGTTATCTTATAAATGGGGATAACTTTAATGCTTTGCCCTTGATTTTCTTCATCAATCATAGGATGGGATGATGACTAGTGTGTTTCGTGTCTAATGGAGCACATGTCCCTATTTATACCACAAAACCACACTTTTGTTGATAAGGAAAGCTTTAAGAAAGTCTAACCCGACATAAAAGAAAAGGGGATTTTTGTGTCTTTGTCAACCTCAAGGACAAGCAATGCAAAGAAGAGGAAGTTTGGTGTTATTAGTTGGAAGTCTAACACGTAACATCCTATTTTTTTTTTTTAAATTTAAATTTAATATAGTAAAATATCAAAAGAAAAAAAATAGTATTGATGATGAGAAATTAAAGTTTATAAGATTATATAAATGAAATCCTAAATTTAATTTGGGTCGAAGTGATAGGAAATTATGTGTACTTTGTATTTTGACATGTTTTTACTTGTATTTGACCCTAAGTGATTACTAAATGGAAATTATGTGCATTAATGACGATTAAGGACTAGTATTTTGAAATAATAAACTTGTTTTCAAATAAAATTAGCAAAATTGGTTAAGGGTTTGAAATGGAGTTTTTCATCAATTACATGTACATTCATGTAGGATGGCTTTAGCCGGAGAGTTCACTTTGACTAGGGATCCTGGCATTGGCTAGGGGTTTGTGATTACATTCTAGAACGCCTCATTTGTGTGTGAAATCTGGAGAGCTCATACATGGTCTAGTGAAATGACACACCAATACCTACTATTTTAATGAGTAAGAGGACATATGTGTGCTTTGTGCTATACTACAGTGAGCTCATTGGACAGTAAGTGTATGGAGTTCATGATACATTAAACCTAGGATTTTGTCATCATTAGTGAGATGGGTTATGATATTGACTTGTGTTAGGAGTTGTTGCATGCTTGCATTTCATTCCTTATTTATGAAACTCTTATAATATTATGGAATTTGTTGGCTTTCAAATGATTGAAATATGGTGATTTTATCCCTCAATATGTGAATTTATTTTATTGAAATTTTAATAAATGGTTTTATCCTCGATATGCGATGTTATTAGTTGGATAATTCCTCACCTGTTTTTTAATATGATGTTTAACGTTGTTTGGGACCGTGTTTTTTGCAAATTACTAAACTTAAATTCTTTTGAACATGAAAACCTATTCTATTTAACAATTTTCAAATAGCCGATATGTAAGGAGTGTTTCATAACAACTCTTATTCCTGCTTTAACATTGTCTCCGCTTGACAATCAAGGATTTTATGAGGTTGTAACATTCCAAAAATTCAATTTTTCTTATATCCAAAATTCAAAAGTAATTTTTAAAATGTTTTTACCAAATATTTTTTATATTTTATCTTTCAAAAAATAACTTTTTGTCTCTAAAAAAAACATAAAACAAACTCCCTTTACTCGACTCCTTCACGTCTCAAATATTCTGCCTCTTTCTCGACCTTCACTTCAGCTGCATCTTCTCTCTACCCGTCGACACTTCTCCCATCCCCATCCCCGCCGCCGCCTCCAATCTCCGATCTCCTGGTAAATCTCTTTCTTTTTTCTGAATCATGAAGCACATCGATTTTTTTTTCTGGAATCGATAAAGCTAATCAATTTCATTTTCGGGAAACGAGATGAAGCATATCTATTTCTTTTTCGTGTGTGATTCCTGTGTGGTAAGTCTTTTTCTGAAGCACATTGACTTATTTTTCTGGAATCGGTGAGCTTCCCCTGTGTGATTTCTAGGTTTAGAATCTGTTAAAAAATCGAAGCTACATATTCAGCCTGTGTGATTTCTGTGTTAACTAAAAGATCCAAATGTCTCAATTTTTGGAATCTGTTATACACATTCAGCCTTCACATGCCATATAATATAAGAAAAAGCATAAACGGATGTTGATGATAGTGTGATTTGTGTGTTATTATCTGTGTGATTTATGTATATCTGCATCAATGATAAACACCTATCCAATTATCAAAGGGCTTCGATTTGGAAGTCTCTCAAAGGATTTAGTGGGGTGTATAAGGAGTTGAATGCAAACCTTTCAAAATGAAGAATACTTGTATACCAACATAAAAGTAACACTTGAAAACAAACTATCACTATATGATTCATAGGGTAGCAGAAAATGCATACAATGTTCAGACTTGAAGTACTCAATTCAACAGATGTCACAAGGGTTTGACTATATGCATGCAAAATGGTTAAAATTAGACCTAAAATGAAGGATCAACTAATACACGGATTAGAGCACAATTTATTTAAGAAATTAGCAAAAGAAATTAACATATCAAATAGATAATCTGCTGATTTATGTTGTTTCCATCTTGTTATTTAATATCATGTCATTTTTGGTCATTTTACATAAATAAGATAATCCAAACACTTTTTTAAAAAAACGTCTTATGATCTTATAGCTTTTTGACAACAAGTAAGCTAATCCAAACACTTTTTAAAAAACTTACACTTTTATCAAAAAAAAAATGTTTATTTGGTTGAATAAGCAAATCCCAAACACCCCTAAGTTGCCAACAACCTCCACAGGAGTTAAGATATCTTTCTAACACAAAAAGAAGCGGCGAGTAAGAGAGGGAAAAAGAGATACACACACACACACAAGAGAGAGGGAGGGGGGAGATGACGGACGAAGGTTTCCCTCCGCCAACCAGGTTGATGAATTTTGTATCGCAGGAGCAGGTGAACCAACATTCGTTCCTTCATTCTTTCTCCAATTCAATTTTCTATATTTTTTTTAATCATGCGACACTTTAAAATGTTGCTCTTCTAGTACACAACGGGAAAATCTATTTGCTTATTTATTCAAAGAGTGTGTTTGGTAGCTTGTCATTAGCAGTTTTTGAATTTGAAAATAGGGCTGGATTAATTCAACCGAGTTTTGTTCATGTCCCTGAGGTTAACCTAATAAAATATTTGTACTTTTGTTTTGGATGTTGTCCAATAGTTGGATGAAGCCAAGAAAACTCGAGGACCTAGAGTTGAGGATGGAACTGCGCACAGAGATCGCCCCCTTTTTGAGGTTTTTTGTTTTCACCTTTTTCACTACTCAAGTTCTACTTCTTTTGATCTCTTGTTTTTAGTTTATTACTTCCACTAAATCTAGTCATTACTCATATATATATATATATATATATATATATATATATATATATATATATATATATATATATATATATATATATATATATATATATATATATAATATGTGAAGACAATACCCCATCTTTTGCATAGTCTAAAAATATGAATTCTTTGGATTTGAAAATTTATTACTGCAATATTGTAACAGCAGCAGGACAAAACTAACATGGTTAAGGTCTGTTTTGTATGATGGAATGGAATGACAAAGGAATGGAATTAAGTCAATTAACAAAATAATGGAATGGATCATTACATTCCATTGTCATGTTTGGTTGGCTCAAAAGAATGGAATGAGTCATTTAAAACTATTGTTTTATTGAGAACAAGTAGCATGTTCACCACTTGGAAAGCTTTTTCCTGAGTGATTGTCGGTAAACAAAACTATCTGGCATTTGCTCCACATGACATCATTTTGCGGTTAATACCTTTAGTCAATTCATGTCCACATTGTGAAGTAATAAAGTATTATTATATTTATATGAGAGTAACAAACACCTTTAACTTAAGTTGGTTGTCATCTGATCCGAAAGCATGTTGTGGAACGCAAATTAACCGATCCAGTAACTGAATACCAAACTTGCAAACAAAGCCATTATTTTAATCGACTTTATTTGTAACAAGGTAGGCATAAAGAAATCCTATATAATGTTTTAGTGTTTCATATTCTATCTAATAGGAGTGACACCCTGTCACATTTACATTTGTAGCTCTTTCAAATTCAAGCGTGCTTTATCATTTTACAAATACTGATTTTAATAATTTGGTCAGATATTGAAGGAGAACAAGGACAAGAAAGATGCAGAGTTCAACGAACGGTTCAAGCATAGTGAGTGCCTGTAAATTTCATGCACAAGTCGCCTCCACTCCATTGGGGGAGATTCACCAAAGAGGAATAGTGATGTAATATATATATATATATATATATATATATATATATATATATATATATATATATATATATATATATATATATATATATATATATATATATATATATATATATATTATAGGACTGGAAGGACAGCCGAATAGTTGAATGTTTATTTGTATATTTTGTTATTGCAGGACCTCCAAAAGCATTAGATGAAGATGAGACCGAGTTCCTTGATAGGCTAGAGCTGGTGATTATCCTTTTTGATGTATTTATTTATATGGTCATTAGATTGAGTGTACCCCAAGGCTAAGCAAATTTGGCATAAAGGCTTGCTGCGAGTTGAGGGAGTCAGTTGGCTTTTCACTGTTTTCTTAATAGTTATATATATCAAATAGGACTCTTGTCTTTATATGATTTTCAATGATAGTGGGTGGATTCGGAATGGTTGCAAAATACAAAATATGTTGGTTTTTTTTTTGGTAACTTAAAGTTATTTTCTGAAAACCCATTTGTTTTGTTTGTCTAGTCAAGGAGAGAATATGAGCAGCAATTGGCAGATGATGAAGCCCAACAGCTGCGGAGTTTCCAAGTAACTTCACAACCATCATCTTTGCTTTAAGTGAAACATGGTCTTTGACGCATGCACATTATTCTTGATTTTGTATTTCACACATGCACATATTAGATCTTAAAACTTACTCAGAGAATGTTTTTTTTTTCTTATTGGAATGTGAAGTGTGTTTGTCATTAAAATGTGATTCATGTCTTCCTTGATCTTCTTGTTACTGAGTGCTTTATTTTTCTATTAAAGTGTTCTTTTTTCTGATTTATGATGTAGGAAGCAGTGGCTGCACAAGCTGCCACGCTACAGGAGCTACAGGAAACACCTCATGTGGTTCCTAAACTTGAGGTTGGTTCTGATTGTTACATGTTTTTGAACTCTCTTCTTTTTAATTTGTATTTCCTTATTTATACATGATTTTTTTTTGGCTGGCTTGTAGGAAAAACAATCAACTGGGGAGAAGAAATCACATGCAAAGAAATCACATTCATTGGTAGTTATAAAAGTGAAGCCTCAAACTAAGAAAGCAAGGATAGGTGAGCAGGTTAACTTCAACTTTGAAGAACTGAAAAGACATGATGCTGCTACTAGTGATACAGAGAGATCTTCTTTAGGGCCGGATAAGGGATCTATCCAGAATGTGAATGTGGCGGCTACTGGCGGGGGGCTTGGCCTTGTTTCATATAGCGACGAAAGTGACGTTGATTAGCCGGTTTTTTTTTTGCTTAGACATAGTGGTTGGAAAATATGTATGCATACGTGTACTCGTATTTAATCTATACCTTTACATCATGGTTGTTAATATCTCAATATTGATTTAAGATCTTACGTTTTTAAGATCCTACAAGCCGAAAACAATCTCGATTTTATTAGGATCTATCTGAAGCCAGATTTATAGTGAGATCTTAGGATCCGAGTAAGATCTTAATACGATCCAATCCAACCTTTATAGTTTTATTATATACCCAGCTTAAAAAAAAATTCTATATAACTTGAAATCGATCATTAAAAGTTGCAAAATCTTCATAGACCATTATCATCTTGAATTGGGTAAGTTACTTTTATGATATTCTTTTTGTGATCTCAAGTCTTTAGTTGTAGATCATAACGATTTTGTTTCTTTTTGTAATTAAGATGTTTTCTTCTTAATTATTACGGTTTGCAGCAACAAATTATGATTCATGTTAAAAAGTTAGAGTTGCCTTCATATTGACGTCTTAATCGACATCAAGTTATAATGTATGCTGCATACCCAATCGACATCAAGTTATAATGTATATTGCACACCCAATCCACATCAAGTTATAAGTTTACTTTGGTAGGGTTTTTTCGATTCTGATCTAATCTTACGATTATAATCTTGCAAAACATAAAATGATCTTAGTTAAAATCTAATCTTAACAACCTTGTTTTACACCATTCACTGATTTATATTATTGTGATGCTTGAATGATTTGGGATATCTTATGGCATTAAAGCAACCCTTCGTGTGTGTGTGTGTATGTTTGCTAAAATTGGAAGCTACAATCTTAATTACTGCCTAGGGGTGTTCATGGAGAGGTAAGGATCGGATAGTAATAAACTTATCAACCGTGACAACGGGGCAGGACCTTGCAAACACTAACTGAAACCGAACCTAACCGAGCCTTATGAAGACGGGTAACCATAGTTAGGTTCATGGGTATCCATTAAATATAAAAAATAAGAAATAATCAAAACTACAAAGTCCATTTCAATCATTTTTTTTTTCTGAAAATGAAAAACTCACAAAAGTCTGAAAAAAATCAATTATTACTGATAAAAACATACACTTTATGAATCTTATAAAACATACATTTGATAAATATGATAAATTTGATAAAAACATATGTTGCGATCCCAATTTGTGTGGGTATTATGTGGCCCATTGGTCATTATCTTTAAATGTTTATGTAACATCTGTTTTCTAGAGTGGATCAGCTAAAACTTAATCAGATCAAAGATGAGGTTTTTGGGGAAAACCTTGTGCTGTAACACTCGTGTTTCTAGCCTAGGCATTTATATTGAGTTGATAGTCTAGGTTAACCTTGTAACTCATTTTGAAGAAATAAAAAGGAATTATGTGAATATTATATGAATTATGTGTTTTATGCTTAATTATTAGGGCTTAATTAATCAAGAATAAAAATAAGCGTCAAACTTAAAGTGTGAGATAAGCCCGATATCTTTACATAAAGTTGTAGTGGTCGAAACAAGGATTTCGGGGATATAAAGAATACCAAAATCCGAGTTATAACGAATAAGTTATGATCTGTCGAAGTTTCGCGACAAAACCGGCACGGTGTTGAATGTCGTAAAAAGTGAGTTTTTGATAAACTAATTTTTAGCCTTAGTAATCTAAACGAAAGTCGTAGTATTCATCAAACCGAGAAGTTCGATATAAAGAACGCCCAAATCTGACTTCGTATGAGGAAGTTATGATTTTTCGAAGTTTCAGCTTAGCAATAGACAACTAAAAACTCGAATTTTAAATCGAGCGATTTTTAGCCGACACGACCTAAACGAGAATTGAAGGTCTCGTCATTAGTAGCACAACGGTAAAAAGTCTGACGAAAACGGACGTCGGATGAAGAAGTTATGAATTTTTAACGGATTTCCTGTCCCGGTCTGTTAAAAATAATAATAATAAAGTTAAAGTCAAAATTAGCCGATGAAGTCTAAACGGAAGTTGTAGAGCGTAATTTTAGCTACGCGTGCATATAAAGAACGTCAAAAACGGAGCTTGTATGCGAAAGTTATGGATTTTAGAAGTTTTGGCGCGAAAATCGAGAAAATTCGCATAGTCACGTTTTGCCACGTTACCTTCGCTGAAAGAGTGCCACGTGTCCTGCTGAGTCACCGAGCTGCTGAGTCATGCGAAGCCACGTGTCGGATCCTGATTCGACCGAAGAGGAGTCCCAATCCGAAGCAGCCAGCTCTCCGGCCGAAGCTTCGCCCTGCTGCCCCGTGTTCCGAGCCTCGCACATGGGTCACAAGTCCGCGGTCCAATCAGCAGCTGCCACCGAGTCCCTCGCACCTGCGCACCCTCGCCTGCGGACCCCACCACCGAAGCCGACCTCGGACCCTATAAATAGAAGGGGACCTGCGAGCCTTCTCGGGTAGAATTGGATATTTGCCATTTTTCACCCCTTTCTTCATCTTTTCTTCACCTTAACCTTCCCCGAAGCCCCGGTATCGATTGTAAACCCCGAAATACTCCACGAAGTGCCCGTGAAGCCCGGAAAATTTATCTTTTCGGTTTCGAAGCCCGGCTTTTGCAGAGCCCGGTTTCTCAATAAAACTCCCGGTTTTATTAGAAACGATCGTTTTAGGAAACGAATTGCTGCCCAATTTTCATCAAAACATGTGAGTGTGTAGTTACTTTCAATTTACACATAGATATGAAGTATTTACCTTGAAATACGTGTTATGTGTAAATATGTTAATTGTTTATTTGAGGTGATTGTTGAATAGATGTTTTATACAAGTTTTAAACTGTATATGCTTTTTATCTACAAAATATGTTGGGTAGAACATGGGTAGATGAAATAGTTGATGTGTGTTAAAATGGTGAGAGGCCTCGATGTTGTTGTTGTTGTTGTAGTCATCTAGCGGAGTATAGATGACGACCACGGACTTTTCTAGATAGTCTAGTAGAACACTAGCAGGTTCGCAACTTGTAGGTGTTGATGAATTAAATGTTCATTGGCGTACTCCATCCCCCTCATGTTTGCCTTTAGGACATGTATGGCTGAGGAAACCCCTTAGCAGTAGTGTCCATCCCGATGATATTCCTTAGGCTAGGTCCCTTGTGATAGGTGTTTAGGGACGTAAAGTGAGGACAACGAGAATGGGTAATCAGGGTTATTATTGATTGGTGAACTTAATAAGTATATTATTAATGTGGGTTGAAAACCCTATATGCTCACCCGGCTCCCAAGCCTGACCCACTCAGTTTTATGATTACATGTAACATCCCAAAAATACAAGCCAAAAATTTCATTTTTAAAACATATACTTTGCAAAACATTAAAAATAAAACATTCACCGATCATATCATTTCATAAAAGATGTTGCGTGTCTGGAAACCGTTTTATAAAACATAACAATGTCAGAGTACAAATCCCCAGGAAGATCTCATAGTGCGGAAAACAAATCATGTATGTGATGTGCCGCTACCGCGCCAGCTCCTTCCCTTTCGAAGAAGAGGCACCTGAATCCAAAACTATAAACCGTAAGCACGAAGCTTAGTGAGTCCCCCCACTATACCACATACCAAATAACCACACAACATACATATATTTTCAGACATTTCTGGGTGCCCGACCTACCCCTTCGGTCCTCTCGACCGGATACTGATTAGCATATCTGGGTGCTGGTCTCCCCTTCGGTCCTCTCGATCGGATGCTGACTCGCATACCTGGGAGCTGGTCTCCCCTTCGGTCCTCTCGACCGGATACTGGGGACTATTTCACCCCTACCACTACCACCTAACACGTATCACATAATCTATCTAGCATGGCTAGGCATGACTGCCCCTTTGGCCCTATCGACTGGTAATCTGGGGACTAGCTCCCCTACTGTCACTAGCACATAGCATCATATCATACTAGCACATAAACATAACACAGGTAGTAGCCACCCTAGATGAATATCACAGAGACAATCATCTAATCCTACAACTCCTACTAGTGGGCCGGCATTGTGGCCTTAGACCCACTGCTACTGGAAGGTAACTCACCTCAAAATAGCTGTTGATCTGCGTGGGAACTGACTGCCTTCTGCTGCTGCTGCCCCGAAAATCCTCCGGCTATAATTCCCACAAAACACTTAGTCAAATACTACTAATCGACCTTAGGGTAAAATGACCATCTACCCCTAACCAAGCCAAGAGTCAAAGTCAAAGTCAACTTCCAGTTGACCCGACTCGCCGAGTTGGCTCGCCAACTTGTCGAGTCCCTATCCATTCAATTGACCATAATCCCATCTCTACTCGTTGAGTTAGGCATTGACTCGACGAGTTTTCCTTCTAAAATGATGTCCAATAGTCCTTCATCCTACTCGCCGAGTTGTATGAACAACTCGTCGAGTTCATCTTCATCCGAAGAACATTCTATGCTGAGACTCGCCGAGTTGTATGAACAACTCGCCGAGTCTGTTCTTGAGGCAAGAAGATTGCCTTGGACTCGCCGAGTCAGGGCATTGACTCGCCGAGTTCCTCCATGAGTGAGTCTGGCTTCCGACTCACTGAGGCACCCCCCTGTAGTGACATAGAACATGGTTTGGCATGCGAAATTAAAGCTTGCACAATTGAACATGGTGATTTGGGTGATCAAGAGATGTATTGATTGTATATGGCGTTACAAAAAGGATCTAGGTCTAGACTACATAAATAACACACACTTACACACTTAACTTTTACATCTCTCAAGCACACCTCTACAAGTGGACAAACCCACTATTTATAGAGGTGTTTACATGTCTCTCTCTCACTCTCTATCTCTCATTTGTCACAAGGCTAATACTCAACATGCAAGTGGGTTTTACAAAAGTCAAACATTACAAAGTCATTCATGGAAAACTTTGTACCCCAACATTCTCCCCCTCAAAGTTAGGAATGAATGACCCACTTCAATTCTTCCAAAGTCAAGCAACTATGCGGTTCGAGCCTCAAAGGTGACACATGTTGAAACAAACTTCAATCTTCAATTCTTCCACGATTCTTCAATTTGGGCTCTAGGATGTGAGACCATACAATCCGAGCAGCAACGAATGATTAACTCCAAATAATCACCCAAAATTTGCGCATAAAAACACACCCCAAAAATCTTCAATAAAACCAAACCCATTTCGAATTCATCACTTCCGAACTTCCAATTGCATCATCTCGTGGCTTCAAAACATCAAGATCACTTCGGTCTTCAAATCCGCGTAATATGAAAAATTCAAGTTCGAATTTCCATATAAAACTTCTCCTCCTTTTTATAATCAAAATTTGATTATAAAACTCCAAGGAAAAAGAACGTGCTCTATTTAGAATTTTTCTTGTCAAAACTCCCCCTTAACATGTGGCATAAACTTTGTGCTTCAATCCGGAAAATCCAAAAAATAATCAATTTTTAGCTTCGTTCACGGATTGCCTTTGACAAAATTTCTCAAAAATGGGTAGAAATTTTCAATTTCAAAACTCTGCAGTGACCCGTTGCGCCAAAAACAGCCAAATATGCGAAACACACCCCCATTTGCGAAACTGGGTAGAATGTGTAAATTCGCACAAACTGTAGGGACCAGAACTGAAAATTCTGCAATTTCTCAGCTTTTATTACCCATTTGCGAAGTTGGACCAATTGTGTCATTTCGTGAAAAGATCAGGGACCTAATTCGAAAATATTTGTTTTCTTCTTCATTAATGCTTCGCATATCAAATTCTTCGCATGCTGAACCATGGATGCGAACGAACAAATTTCGCATACTGAAACATGGATGCGATCCATGGATGAGAAGACTTCGCATCTCTACCCAATTAACCAAATGCGAACATTCTTGACCTTATATGCGAACTGCTTTTGCAACCCAGATGCGAACTCGATTTTGATTCACCCATATGCGAATCTTGTTTGAGACCCAGATGCGAATGGACAAATCAATCTGTTCGTTCATTATTTCAGTCAACATCAAACGAACTCTCACAAATCAATCTTGCGAACTCACAGAATGAACCAAATCAATAAACCCAACTTGAATTCAATCTCACGAACTTCGCTTCCCAGAAACAATCAACCAAATCAAAATCAACCATTCGTTAACCCAATCATCCAGTTCACATGCGAAAACAAAATTTCTCATTCAACTAATACCGATTTCACTCCTTTGATTTTCAAAATAATCGATTCCAGTCACTTTGCTTTTCAAACACTAACCCATCGATTCCAAACTTTCTTGACTTCGCATCGATCGACTCTTATATTAACTTTGTTTTTCATTTACCACAAGAGGTTCAATTTCCAAATCACGTTCAAGATGCGAACATGAACCCATTCACAGTGTTCGTTCTTCATGAACAGTCTTCAAGATGCAAAAAGATGAGAAAGAAAAAGAAGAAGATCAATTGCAAAAACAAGCGGGTTTACTCACAAAAATCGTTAAATGGTATGAAGCCGAAATCCGTGAAGCAAATTTGGGTTCCAAAGCAACAATCTCCAAGTGTTGCATTGAATTTGAAGTCAAAACCCAAATGTGTTGGTGGTTCTTTTGAAGATGTTCTTGGATCGTTGAATAACACGAAGAACACGAAGAACGAGTTGTACATCTCGCATGGTGGGTGGTACAATGTTCGATTTGGAGATTTTCTCATTCCGACAAAAGAACCAAGATCTTTGAGTCATGACCCCACTCAGCAACATGAAAAAGGGGAAAACTCGGGGACTCGCGACTCGACTCGCCGAGTCCTATGAACGACTTGCCGAGTCATTCACATGCAATTACTATATACTCGATTTTGCTTGAATCCATCTCATGCCATTCATAGATCTGAGTTCTTAGGGCTTGATTAACACGTAAAGTTTCCAACTTTATGTGTAAATAAACACCAATGAAGGTTTTAGGGCTCAAAATGCACTAAAAGAGTAGATCTAGGGCTTTCATGCAATATGGCTCCAAAAAGGCAGTAAATCCGACCTCCTAGAGCTCAATCATGCCTAGATCTAAGGTTAATCAACTTATCACAAACCCAAATTCATACACAAGCTTGGAAATGGCTCAAGAGGGACTTTAATGGAGCTCTAAGGGACTCTTAGCATGAAAACAACAGGAAACTGAGTTATACCTCAAGGAATCTCTGAAATAACACCAAGATGCTTGGCCACCTTCTTCTCCTCTTGATCTACTCTCCTTTTTCTCTCAAAATCTTCAAGAAATAACACCAAAACACTTCAATCTCACAAGGAACGAGGTTAGGACGATATAGGGAGCTCTGAGGGTAAAGGGGGCGAGCTTGGGGGCGCATATGATGTTTTAAATAGGGTGCAAACCCTTGGAATTTAGAATTTCATCAGACAATGTGGACTCGCCGAGTCCAGAATATGGACTCGCCGAGTCTCCAACTTAAACGTGCTCATATCCCGGCTCTACTCGGCGAGTCGGGCCTATAACGCGCCGAGTCCAAGGCTAAAAATGCAAAATACTTAGATAAATTTTCATACTAGGAACCAGGTGCTACAAATCTCCCCCACTTATTTTAGACTTCGTCCTTGATGTCTGCTGCTCGATCCTGAAACAGCTTGGGATAATGCTCCATCATTTCTTCCACCGGCTCCCAAGTCCACTCCAAACCCTTCCGGTGCTGCCATTGCACCTTCACTAATTCCACCCTCTTGTTCCTCAGATCCTTTGACTTCCGGTCGAGGATTGCGACTGGGCGCTCAATGTAATTCAGGCTGTCATCAACCTGGATATCCTCTAACGGCACCACCGCTGAATCATCCACTAGGCACTTCTGCAACTGGGAGACACGGAAGGTGTTGTGGATCTGACTGAGTCCGGCTGGCAGATCCAGCCTATATGCCATCTTGCCCAACTGGGCTACAACCCTGAATGTACCAATGTTTCTCGGACCCAACTTGCCCCGCTTCCTGAATCGAATAACGCCCTTCCAAGGCGACACTTTCAGGAGGACCATATCCCCGACTTGGAACTCCAGGTCTGATCGGTGCTTGTCGGCATAGCTTTTCTGCCGACTCTGCGCAGTCTGAAGCCTGCTTCGAACCTACTGGATTCTCTCGGTCGTCTTGAGCACCACCTCTGTGCTCCCCATGACCCTCTGGCCAACTTCACCCCAACATATCGGGGTCCTGCACCTCCGTTCGTACAACATTTTGAAGGGAAGGCGGTCAATACTCACGTGGTAGTTGTTGTTGTACGCGAACTCAGCCAAGGGAAGATAGGTATCCCAACTACCACCGAAGTCTAGCACGCACGCCCGCAACATATCCTCCAAAGTCTGGATGGTCCGATCGCTCTGACCATCCGTCTGCGGGTGAAAGGCGATGCTAAAATGCAGACGAGTATCCAACTCGTCATGAAATTTCTTCCAAAACCTGGAAGTGAAATGCACATCTCTGTCTGATATCACTGACACCGGCACCCCGTGCCGCGCCACTGTCACACCCCGAAAACCAAAGGCGGAAACATTTCCGGGGTTGACTCCACGTTGAGTATCAAATCCAATGCACATAGTAAAGCAGTAATCACAAAACATTACATTACATAATATTGATTACATCTGTTTGAAAGTAAATTTGTACAAGTGTTTTACATATGTAATATAAACAAAAGTAAAGACGAGTCTTCGGGACGCTCCATCTTCTCCAAATGGTTGCGGTGTACCTGTCTAACGCTGACCTGAGAATACAAGCGGTTTGAAAATCAGCATAAAGCTGGTGAGTTCATAAGCGGTTTAGTTTTGAAGAGAACGAGTTCCTTTACTTTCTGGAAAAGTTGTTGATCAAGAAAATCCCGTATTTTCTTATGAAAACGGTTTGGTTATCCTTTGTTACAATTTCGAAAACGGTTGGTTATGTCATTCCAGGAAAATCCCATATTTTCCTTATAGTTTTAGTTATTCATTTGTTACTTTATCCGTTTATGTGTTGTTATGCTACCCAGGAAAATCCCACATTTTCCTATGTGTTGAGTTGTCTATTTGTATCTAGGTTCGTTACTGGTTGTTATGTTATCCCAGGAAAATCCCATATTTTCCTATGTGTGGTGGTTGGATTCTTAAGTTTGATTTCAAAGTAATAGTAATTCCCATATGTGTAGTATTGGTTAAGTATTCTAAACTCTTAGTTATTCTACTTTAGAATGGTTATTATTTACTAATTTAGTTGTATTTTCGAATATTTGGAATCACACAGAAGTGTACATTACAGTATTTTCGAAGTTCTGCTGAGTTCCAAATGAGTATATTAGTTGTGTATTCGAAGCGCTGTCGACATTCTGAGGCGGATATATTTGAAACTCAGTAGAGGTCCAGAGGCGTATTTTCGTATTAAATTCGAAACTCTGGTGACACTCAAGGGGTACACTAACTGTATTTTCGAAGTCTTAGTGTCAACCAAAGGCGTCATTTCGCATTCGTAGTCGTATTCGCATTCGTAGTCGTATTCGCATTCGTAGTTGTATTCGTATTCGTAGTCGTATTCGTATTCGTAGTCGTATTCATATTCGTATCGTATTCGTGTTCATAGTCGTATTCGTATTCGTAGTCGTATTCGTATTCGTATTCGTATTCGTATTCGTATTCGTATTCGTATTCGTATTCGTACTAGATTACATTTGTATTCGTATTCGTACTAGATTTCATTCGTATTTGTATTCGTACTAGGTTACATTCGTATTCGTATTCGTACTAGATTACATTCGTATTCGTATTGATCTTAAATATGATTAGTATGATTTCTTATTCAAAGAGAATATAGTTATAACACTTTTAAAAGAAATCTATGTTTAACCTGCAATTCGAAATGTCAGTTATCACAGATCTTTGGAAATCAAAACATTTAGTAAGTAAAACCATTGGGTTGAAAACCAGTTTAAGTACAAAATACACTTGTACTTTTTGCTTGTATTCCCCCCCTGAAAACATTGAAAACAGTGAAAAAGGGTAGGGGTATGAACTCACCAGACTCGGAAATGCGACGGTTTCGGACACTAAACGTCGGTTCAGGGCCTGATTACTCGCGATGTCCCTATGTAAAATGAAATAATGTCCATATATATCTAATTAGATTTATAATCACTTATTATATGGAACATTATACTCCAATGAGATTAAACACCTCAAAACGAGTGTTTGGAGTGACCCGGGTGACATCTACGGACGTGAAATGGTACTAGGGACTTGGGATTTGAGTTTACTCCCTATGGGTAAACATTTTAAGGAGTTTACAACCATAAAACACATACATACATGAGTTCACGGCCGTGAACTCATGTTGGTGTGATTTTGAGTGCTTAATGGCTTGTTTGGACTTAGGAAATGTTGCAATGGAATTCTAAAATGCCTTGGATTAATTTAAGGGGACTTATACCATGTTTAAGGGAGTTCATGGCTGTAAACTTGGATTTTACGGCCGTAAACTCTCCTAGGGTCATGAATAATTATTTTGAGGCACAAGGAACAATCACATGTGATTCTAGTAATTTTTCCAAGCCTTGGGGTGATTTTAGGGCATCATTTAACACATAATTAGGAGTTTATGGCCTAAGAGTATGAGCTATGGCCGTAAACTCTTATATGTTGCATTTACATATGTTTAAGACCCCCAAATTATTTTTAGATGGCTCTAGGATTTACCACAAGGCTATTGATTGAGTTTCAAGGCATTTGGACATGTGAAAAGGAGTTTACTCTCCATTTTTGAGGGGTTTACGGCCCAAGCATGTGCCTTGGCCGTAAACTCCTATTTACTCCTCAAAAATTATGTTTATGATGTTCTAAGGCCATTACCAATATTCTAAATGTCATATCTAAGCCTTGTTTGAGTCTAGGAAGGGTTTAAGGGCTTAAAACCCTTTTAATTTAGTGTTTACGGCCTAGGCACCTTCCTGGGCCGTAAACTCATAATAATCCCTCAAAATCCATGTCTAAAGTGTTCTAAGTCCAATCCATAAAGTCATTTAGCCATATCAAAAATATGGTTGTGGTTTGGAAGGGTTTTGTTGCTCAAAAACCCCCCTTTAAATGAGTTTACGGCCTAGGATAGTTCTAGGGCCGTAAACACATGATAATGGTCCTAATCCATAGATTAAACTTGAATTTGAAGGCTTAAGAGGTTACATAACAAGCTAGGGAAGGTACCTTGGTGATTAGAAGCCTTAAACTTGAGATTTGGACCCTTAAACTTGGATTTAGGAGAGAGGTTAGAGAGAGAGTAGAGAGAGGAAGCAAAAGCTTAAAATGAATGTTTAAACAAGTTTAAATAGGTCCTAAAACTTGGACACGATGAAATTCTACCCGATACCGGCACTAAACGGGGCTTTTGGTCGCACCCGATTAAGTTTCCGTGACTCGGCGGAAATGTTTCTAAAATTTTTGGAATGAGCATTTTGGGCTAATTTCATGAGTTCCTAAGAGGTTTGGACACTCATTAGTATCAATTAAACATATAAGTTTAATTAATTTGACCCAAAAACGACATCGGAACGAATCGATATACGGCGAGTTATACAGGTAGAATGGGTTTTCGGCGATGAACAACTTCGGGTTGTTACAGCCACTATCTCCCGGATATAGATATTGGCCAACTTTTCAGCCGAGATACTCTCCTGGATCGGAATAAAATGGGCGCTCTTGGTCAATCGATCCACGATGACCCAAATCGAATCTACTCCACACGCAGTCCTGGGAAGCTTTGTGATAAAATCCATCGTAATATCTTCCCATTTCCACAATGGGATATCCAACGGCTGCATCTTGCCGTGCGGTCTCTGATGCTCGGCCTTGACCTTCCTGCAGGTCAAACATCGCTCCACATACCAAGCCACATCCCGCTTCATGCAGGGCCACCAATAGTCTAGACGAAGATCCCTATACATCTACGTCGCCCCTGGATGAATAGAGAATCGGGATTTGTGTGCTTCCTCCATCAAGATCTGGCGCACGCCTCCATGATATGGCACCCACACCCTACGGTGTAGTGTCAATAATCCTCGGCTATCATAATCGAAGGAGGTGACTTGACCCACTATTCGCTCAATCTTCCGATGTTCCTCCTTCATAGCCTCCTGCTGAGCTTCCCGAATCTGCTCTAACAGTGGAGTCACCACCGTCATCCTCATACACACATCCCTAATCGGTGCCACCTTACGGCTAAGCGCATCGGCCACCACATTGGCCTTCCCCGGGTGATAAAGGATCTCGCAATCATAATCCTTCACCACGTCCAACCACCGACGCTGCCTCATGTTCAGGTTCGGCTGATCCATGAGGTACCTCAAACTCTTGTGGTCCGTGTAAATGGTACACCGAACCCCGTAGAGGTAATGCCGCCAAATCTTGAGGGCGAAGACCACCGCCCCCAACTCTAAATCATGCGTCGGGTAGTTCGCCTCATGAGGCTTCAGCTGCCTCAAGGCATAAGCGATGACATGCCCCCTCTGCATCAATATTGCGCCTAAGCCTGAGATAGACGCATCATAGTATACCACAAAATCCTCTACGCCCTCGGGCAGGGCTAAGATTGACGCCTCACACAATCTTCGCCTCAGAATCTCGAACGCTGCCTACTGCTCAGGCCCCCATCGAAAGACCACGACTTTCCTAGTCAACCGGGTCAGAGGTATGTCTATCTTGGAGAAATCCTGAATGAATCTCCAATAGTAACCTGCTAATCCTAGGAAACTCTGAATCTCGGATGGAGACTTCGGAACCTCCCATCTCATCACGGCCTCCACCTTGGCCGGGTCTACTGAAATCTCGTTCTGGTTGACGAGGTGCCCAAGAAATTGCACCTCGTGCAACCAAAACTCACATTTGGAGAACTTGGCGTACAAGATCTCCCTCCTCAAGGTCTCCAAAACCTCTCTCAGGTGCTCCTCGTGCTCCTCCTGCGTCTTGGAATAAACCAAGATGTCATCAATGAAAACTATCACAGACCGATCCAGCATCGGTCTGCACACGCGGTTCATGAGATCCATGAACGCGGCAGGAGCATTGGTGAGCCCAAACGGCATCACCACGAACTCATAATGGCCATAACGCGTCTGAAACGCGGTCTTCTGCACATTCTCCTCTCTGAACCTCATCTGATGATAACCTTAAAGCAAATCGATCTTGGAGAACCAAGATGCTCCCTGTAACTGATCAAAGAAGTCATCAATCCTTGGGAGTGGGTAACGGTTCTTCACTGTTACCTTATTCAGCTCCCGGTAATCTATACACATCCGATGCGACCCGTCCTTCTTCTTCACAAACAGGATCGGGGCTCCCCAGGGTGAACTGCTCGGTCGAATGAATCCCTTGTCTAAAAGCTCCTACAGCTGTGTAGACAACTCCTGCATCTCAGGAGGAGCCAACCTATTGGGTGCCTTGGCTATCGGAGCCGCACCAGGAACTAGGTCGATCCTGAACTCTACCTGACGCTCCGAAGGTATTCCAGGAAGCTCCTCCGGGAACACATCAGCGTAGTCTCGCACCACTGGAACCTCGCTCACCGTCGCCTTACCCGCCTCCCGGGTGTCCATAATGTACGCAACATATTTCGCGCAACCTTGCTAAAGGTAGCGCCTAGCCCTTGCTGCTGAACATACTGTGGGTCCACGTTATGGCCTCTCGCCGTGGATCACCAACTCTCCCCCACTTGGGGTCCTGATCCGCACTAACTGCTGTGTACAATCTATCACCACCCCATTAGGGCTCAACCAATCCATGCCTATAACCACTTTGTTCCCACGCAACAGAATGGGAACCAAATCCACCAAGTAGCACTCCTCAAATAACCTCAGGACACAATATCTGAACACCGATGAGGCCCGCACCGATCAATCATCGACAATCTCGACTTCTAAAGGGCAATCCAACATGCCTGAGGACTCAGTAAACTTCTTGCTAAGCGCAAGAGAAACAAACGATCGGGTGGCACCCGAGTCAAATAACACCTTAATAGGGATACCGTTCACATGGAACGATCCTAACACATATACACAGAGCACATATCAATATCATAACATCATAAAAATAAAATAGAGGAAAAGAATCATACTCGTCACCACATCGGGTGCGACACGTGCCTCCTCGGTAATCAGCTGAAATGCCCGACTCCTCACCACTGGAGCCTCTGCCTTGACCTGCCGGCCATCAGTAATCCACAGGGTACTGGAGCTAGCGCCTTTGCTGGCGCTGATGCTGACAACTGGGGGCAATTGGCCTTCTTGTGGCCCCTCTGGTTGCAGTGGAAACACAACAACTCAGACGTCTGTATCACATGTGCATGGGAGGTACAATCCCTGATGAAGTGTCCTAACTTGCCGCACTTGTAGCAGCCTGACGATCCCAACTTGCACGCTCCCTCGTGCGTCTTGCTGCATTTCCTGCAGTGTCCCCGCCCCTGTTGGCCTTTCGGCCCCACATCTGGTCCCTTGGGCTTCTTCCCCGAAGCCCCCGTAACATGCCCCTCTTCCGCCTTCCTCTTCCGGATGTGCTCCGGATCTATCTCCCTCTCCCTTGCCCTGGCAATCATAGAGTCCAAGGTAGGGCAAGCTGAAAAACTGACATGCTCCCGGATATCAGCTCGTAGCATGTCATGATAGCGGGTCCTCCTCATATCCTCGTCACCCGCGTATTGGGGCACCAGCAACGCCCTCTCCCGGAACTTGGCGGTGATCTCCACCACAGTCTCCGTCGTCTGTCTCATATCTAGGAACTCCCTGGCCAGCTACTGAAGCTCGAAAGCCGGCGTAAACTCTGCCCTGAAACTGGTCACGAAGTCTGACCAGGTCATAGCCTCGACAGACGAGGCTCCTAACGAGTCACCAACAGACTCCCACCAATCCCTAGCTCTATCTCTCAGACATCCCGCTGCAAATCTCACCTTCGACCCCTCAGGGCAAAAGCTAGTCAACTGTGCAGACTCAATGTCTGCAATCCATCTCCTGGCAGCCATTTCTTTAACTTACTAATGTGCAAGCTTTAATTATTGTTTTAAATGTATGAATAGTTCCACTTAAACATGCTTGTTATGCAACAGAGGATATAATAAGTTATACCAGGAAAGTACTAAGCTCAACTGATAACTTTATGCATCTCAAGGCCAAAAGGAGTTCAGATCTGAAGTTACAACTTCAGATCTTGGCTTAAACACAAAATCCCTTTCTTAGAATCCATGCACAAGAGGGTTTTGGGTGGAAATGAGCCAAGGAACAGCTTAATACCTTCAGAAAGTGCTCCACAGAAGTAGATCTTGAATCCCCACGAGTCCTTTGCTTCCTCTAGCTTGTTTCCTCAAGTGATTCCTTCACCAAATCCCTCCTTCAAGCTTAAAATCACCAAGAAACACACTCACACTCGAAACAGGGTTTTTGGGAGGTAAAGAGCTGTAAAGGGGAGGCCAAGGGAGGCTAATGACCCTTTAAATAGGCTGCAGGGCCCCGAAATCTAGGGTTTCATCTGCCAGCATCTACTCGTCGAGTCCCATAATGAACTCGACGAGTAGATCATTAAACTTCGTAGACAAACCCGCTACTACTCGACGAGTAGGGAGGCCAACTCGCCGAGTAGGTTCTCAAAAATCCAAACCAAAATATCATTATTAATACTTGAGGATCAAGGTGTTACAACTCTCCCCCACTTGAATTAGGCTTCGTCCTCGAAGCCTGTTGGTCCAAACAACTCCGGATAGAAACCTCGCATTTCATCTTTCGATTCCAGGTCCATTCGGAACCCCTTCGATGCTGCCATTGCACCTTTACCAACTTCACTTCTTTATTACGGAGCTTCTTCGTCTTCCTGTCTAGGATCGCAACTGGTTTCTCGACATAATTCAGACTCCCATCCAACTAAATGTCGTCCAAGGATATGACTGAAGACTCGTCGGCAACACACTTCCGAAGCTGAGACACATGGAAGGTGTTGTGAATCCGACTAAGCTCCTCCGGGAGCTCTAAACGATATGCCACCTTGCCCACCCGGGTTATGATCCTGAACGAGCCTATGAACCGAGGCCCCAATTTTCCCCTCTTGTGGAACCGGATAATCCCTTTCCAAGGTGACACCTTCAGTAAGACAAAGTCTCCTTCCTGAAATTCAAGGTCTGACCGCCGTCGATCTGTATAACTCTTCTGGCGACTCTGCGTGACTCGCAATCGGTCACGCACCTGCTGAATCAGTCCGGTGGTCTCGAGTACCACCTCCGTGCTCCCCAAAACCCGATGCCCAACCTCATCCCAGCACAACGGGGTCCTACACCTCCGTCCATATAACATCTCAAATGGTGCTCGGTCAATACTAGCATGATAATTGTTATTGTACAAAAACTCTGCCAGTGGGAGGTACATATCCCAACTCCCTCCAAAATCCAGCACACATGCCCGCAGCATATCCTCTAGTGTCTGGATTTTCCTCTCACTTTGCCGTCGGTCTGGGGGTGATATGTCGTACTAAAATGCAGTTGGGTACCCAGTTCCTCGTGGAACTTCTTCAAAAACCTGGATGTAAACCGAACATCCCTATCTGAAACCACTGATACCGGCACTCTGTGCCTAGCCACCACCTCTCGAATATAAATGTCCGCCAACTTCTCTGCAGATATACTCTTGGAGATGGGAATGAAGTGGGCACTCTTCGTCAGTCTATCCACAATCACCCATATGGAATCTACTCCCCTCGTTGTCCGCAGTAGCTTCGTGATGAAGTCTATAGTGATCTCTTCCCACTTCCACATGAGAATGGGTAATGGCTGAACCCTTCCATGAGGTTGTTGGTGTTCGGCCTTGACCTTCCTGCAGGTCAAGCATCGCTCCACATACCCGACGATCTCCCGCTTCATGCAGGGCCACCAATAGCTCATCCTCAAATCCCTATACATTTTTGTTGCACCTGGGTGGATAGAAAATTTGGACTTATGCGCCTCCTCTAACAATCTCTGCCTCACTCCCCTTGACATAGGCACCCATACTTGGCCACACTACGTCAACAAGCCACGACTATCCTTAACAAACAAAGGATATCGCCTCCGAATTCTTTCCAATTTCCAGTTCTCTTTCTTCACCCCCTCGACCTGAGCCTCTCGAATCATGTCTATCAAGGATGGACTTACCGTCACCCTCATACAAATACCCCATCTCGGCGACCCCGTCGCTTTACGACTCAATGCATCGGCCACCACATTGGCCTTCCCTGGATGATATAGGATCTCGCAGTCATAGTCCTTTAGCACGTCCAACCATCTCCTCTGTCGCATATTCAGGTTCTGCTGGTCCATCAAATACTTCAGACTCTTGTGATCGGTATACACAACGAATTTCACCCCATATAAATAGTGTCTCCAAATCTTGAGGGCAAACACCACTGCCCCCAACTCCAGGTCATGTGTGGGGTAATTTGCCTCGTGAGGCTTCAACTGCCTCGAGGCATATGCGATCACGCATCCCCTCTGCATCAGTACCGTACCCAGTCCTGAAATCGATGCATCACAATATACCACAAAATCGTCCACTCCCTCAGGCAATACTAGGATCAGAGCCTCACATAACCTCTGCCTCAGGGTCTCAAAAGCCCTCTGCTGATCCTCACTCCATCGAAAAGCCACATTTTTCTTGGTCAAACGGGTCAATGGCACCGTAGTCTTGGAGAAATCTTGGATAAATCTTCGATAATAACCCACTAAGCCCAAGAAACTACGAATCTCCGAGGCATTCCTCGGTACTTCCCATCGCATCACCGCCTCCACCTTCGCTGGATCAACCGAAATACCCTTTTGATTGATGACATGACCCAAAAACTATACTTCCCGCAACCAAAAGTCACACTTGGAGAACTTCTCATACAGCTTCTCTGTCCTCAAGGTCTCCAGCACCTCTCTCAAATGTTGCTCATGATGTTCCCTGGTCTTGGAGTAGACCAGGATATCATCAATAAAAACGATCACCGACTGATCCAACATCGGCCTGCATACCCGGTTCATGAGATCCATGAATGCGGCCGGAGCATTGGTGAGCCCGAATGGCATCACCATGAACTCGTAATGCCCATAACGAGTCCTGAAAGCTGTCTTCGGTATATCCTCATCCCGAATCCTCATCTGATGATACCCTGACCGGAGATCAATCTTAGAGAACCACGATGCTCCCTGAAGCTGATCAAACAGATCGTCAATCCTAGGCAAAGGATAACGGTTCTTCACCGTCAGCTTATTCAAATCTCTGTAATCGATGCACATCCTGTGCGACCCGTCCTTCTTTTTCACGAAAAGGATCGGAGCTCCCCACGGAGAACTACTCGGACGGATGAACCCTCGGTGTAGTAGCTCTTCAAGCTGTGCAGATAATTCATTCATCTCGGGTGGCGCCAACCGATATGGTGCCTTTGCTATCGGGGCGGCACTGGGTACCAGGTCAATACGAAACTCCACCTCCCTCTCCAGAGGCACTCCGGGTAATTCTTCGGGAAAGATGTCCCGAAAATCCCGCACCATTGGTACACTATCGATATCCGTCACTGCCTCCACTCGCGCATCTGAAACATAGGCCAAAAATCCCAAGCAGCCCTACTGCAGAAACCTCCTCGCCCTCGCAGCTGAAGAAAGGGTCGGGCCCTGCGTGGTCCTCTCGCCGTGGATAACCAGTTCTCCCCCCTTGGGGTTCGAACCCAGACTAGTTGCCGCTCACAATCGATCATGGCCCCATTGGCCCCCAGCCAGTCCATCCCAATAATCACCTTCAATCCTCATAATGGTATGGGAACCAAATCAACGCGAAACCTTTCGCCGTGCACATTCAGGATGTAGTCCTAACACACCCTCGTAGCACTCACGGTGCGATCATCTTCAATCTCCACCTCGAGCGGGGTATCCAGAGTCCCTGGTGCGTCTCGAAATTTCTTGCTAAGCGCAAGAGACACAAAAGATCGGGTAGCCCCCGAATCGAATAAGACATGGGCCGTCATACCGTTGACCAGAAAGGTCCCTATACAAAGCATAATAAGCATACATACAAACATTTAATATAAAAGAGACATAGGATAATGAACACATACCAGCCACAACGTCTGGCACGGCCCGAGCCTCCTCGGTAGTCAGCTAGAATGCGCGGCTCTTCACCGCTGGAGCTTCTGCCTTAGAGCGGCCATCAGTAATCCTCATAGTGGCGGACGCGGGCGCTGCCACAGATCCTCCTCCTCCTCCTTGAAACCTCGGACAATCGGCCTTTTTATGGCCTGTCTGGTTGCAATGAAAGCATATCAAGCCCTTCTTGGGGCAATCCTTACTCAAGTGACCCTGCTGGCCACATGAGTAGCATCCCGACATCCCGGCTGTCCGACAAGCCCCACCATGAAATCTCCCGCACTTGGCACACTGGCCCCGGCCCTGTTGGCACTTACTCAAAGAATCGGAGGTCTTAGGCTTCTTAGCCTAAGCCCCCGCTGCCTGAACCTGCTCAGTCTTCCGCTTCGTGCGGGACTCCAACTCCATCTCCCTCTCACGGGCCTTATCAACCATCTCATTCAGGGTTTTGCACCCTGTAAAGCTCACAAATTCTCGTATGTCCTTTCTCAGCATAGAGTGATATCGGGTCCTCCTCATGTCCTCATCTATCGCATACTGAGGGATCAACAAAGCTTGCTCTCGAAACTTGGCGGTGATCTCTGATGGGTTTTAGCCATAAGAACTTTCCTATGTGCGCATGCAAAACCCTATTGCTTGGATCTAGGCTTTCTAATTAAACATGCTTTGAATCCAAGACTTCTAATGGCTAATTAGGTTAAATAACAACATTGAAACAGATCTAGAACCATACCTTTGAATTCCTTGTTGACCTTGTTGTCTTGGAGCTTCTAGAGTCACAATTGTCACTCCTCTAATGGCTTACAAACACCAATAGCAAGAAAGATGATTTAGGAGAGAGGAGAGGGGAGGAAATCGGCCAGGGTTCTCTTACTTTAGGTGAGGTGCCGATTTCCCTTAGCCATGGGGTCTATTTATACTTGTAGACTCCTTAAGGGTTACAGCCTAAACCCTAATCGGATAATCTTCTCTTAAGGCTATCCAAATCCTTTCCATAGATAAGTCATTGGACGATTTTGAAGCTATCCTAGCGTCTAGAATCCGTCCACTATATATCTGTAAGGATTTATAGTCTAAAGCTTAACTATCAAACAATTGACAGTTTATACCCCTTTATTTAATTAATCTCTTTAAGTCACCAAATTAATTCCAATTAATTCTATGACTTATATTAATCAAATAACAATATATTATTCTAAATATTATTTTCATAATATACTAATAATATTTACTCTCTCTTAATAAATCATCCTATCAAGTTGCTATGGTGAAGGCAACCCAAAAGGACCATGCACAACCGGGTCAAATACTTGCCTAATATAGTTGCAGCCTTAGACACTATTCCAACAATCTCCGCCACAGTCTCAGTAGTCTGCTGTAAATCATGAAACTCCCTCACCATTCGTTGCACCTCAATAGGTGGTGCAAACTCCTGATCGAATCATCTTACAAACTCGGCCCACGACATGTCAGCCACACCGGCTGCTCCCACCTGACTAGTAATCTTGCCCCACTAATCTTGGGCCCTGTCCCTCAGCATACAGGAAGCAAATCCAACCTTTGCCTCCTCCGGGAAAGAACTCGTGTGCTGGGCATTCTCAATGTCCACCACCCAGCATCTGCTCACAATGGGATCCCTGACCCAGAAAACTCCGGAGCTCCGCATGCCTTGAACTCCCTAAACGAGGGGGTTCTAGCTCCACCCTGGATCGCAGAAATATCGACCCTGAATGCTCTAAGTCTCTCCTCTATGATCTCCATCATACCCTCCTTTACCGTCCCAAAGATGACTGGGGTAGCGTCAAGGATGCCCCTCGTAACCTCGGCCGCAATCAGCTCACGCAACCTCTCATCAATACCATCAGTAGGGCCGCCTGACCCATCCCCGATCCCGATCCTGATCCCGGTCCTGATCCCAATCACGTAACCACCATGCTGGACTATGATTTCACAAAACATAATGATCAGGATACCCATAACGAGGTTACTTCCATACCGTTTTCCTTTGGAATTCCCAGGTAGAACATGGGTTTGGGTACGAGTCCTGTGCTTCCAGTAGTATGGGCCCAATACTACCTTCCGCACCTACTCGCACCTTACCCCGCTGCTTTACCTGGTACCTCCAAATCTATCCACACAAATCATGACTCACAACTCTTGCATGAGTCAAACCCGGACACCCTATGGTTGTCCTACTGATAACAGTCAAACCAATCACTACAGGTTGCTTTTAGGCATGCAAATTATACACAGAAAGGATCAACTAGGCTAAATCAATCATTCTGAGGCTATCAGCTCTTAACCGTATATAATTTTAAAACATACACTTAGCAATTCCATATAATCGACAAAGCTCACTATCATATAACATGGCTATTCAACTTGGGAAACTACTTACTTGGCTCGGCTGATCACGCGCGTTGCACTCTCCTCTTTTTGGCTTAAAAATCCTTTTTAAGTTTCTTTTGAAAACA
Source organism: Lactuca serriola (assembly GCF_051521515.1). Lineage (NCBI taxonomy): Eukaryota > Viridiplantae > Streptophyta > Magnoliopsida > Asterales > Asteraceae > Lactuca > Lactuca serriola. The sequence goes on along the minus strand of NC_136415.1, from coordinate 336,561,297 downwards.
TTTTACCACTTCCTTATTTTGAGTCCCGACACACCCGAGAATGTGTCCGAATCCCTCAAAACAAGGCTCTGATACTAACTTGTAACGACCCAATTTTTACCAAGAAATTTTTCATTTTTAATTAATCAAACAATTCCCATAATCCATAGATTTCCAAACCATTTCTTTTCCAATTCACAATTATTACAATTTCAATTGTACTTTTGAAAACATCAGAGAGTCCCAAACACACAAAAAGAGAGGTAGAGTGCACGTCACGTCATCACGCCTTGCCTTTGCCCTTAGGCTCTGAAGTACCTGAAACAATCAACAACCTGTAAGCGAAATGCTTAGTGAGTTTCCCAAAGCATACCACACACACAAACCACATATCATATATCATGTTAGCTATAAAATCTACACACATATCACGTAATCCATGCATACATGAAACCTATGAGAATGTCATGGGCTACCCCACATGGTCTTTTCCTAGGACTGCCATGGGCTCCCCCACATGGCCTTACATCCAATGCCATGGGCTACCTCACATGATCTTCACCTAGGACTGCCATGGGCTACCCCACATGGTCTTACATCCAAGGCCACGGGCTTCCCCCGGGGTCTTCATACAAAACATGCAATCACATAACAAAACACAGAATGTCTAACACATATATCATAATCACATAATGGGCCGGCCTTGGTGCCTTAGACCCAAAGGTATGGTGAGAATACTCACCTGTTACGAATGCTGAAGACCAAATATACCCCACGGGCTGCTCCACGCAACTGCCTAAAAAGTGTCATACAATATCCAGTCATTTCCCCAAAGTCCATCCTGGTCGGCTACAGCCAAGATCAAGTCAACAGTCCATGTTGACCCTAACTCGCCGAGTACAACTAGTGACTCGTCGAGTTTCCCGGGATAACATCTACTCGTCGAGTCATTGAGGTGACTCGTCGAGTTCATACGGTCTTGATTGATAATCTAAGGTCATTCGTCGAGTTTCCTTGTTTGCCACTCGACACGTCTACGACCATCCAACAACTGTGGGAATCTTACTCGACTCGCCGATTTGTTCCTTCAACTCGTCGAGTTCTAGGTAATCTTCATCCGGCTCTCCGAGTTGTTCATCCAACTTGTCGAGTTCATAGCAATATTCATTAGGCTCGCCGAGTTGTTCATCCAACTCGTCGAGTCCATGCCTCCCTTCATATGACTCACCGAGTCGCCCCCTGCGACTCATCGAGTCCTATCAGATCTCAAGCCATACAAACTCTTTTGAGTCATGCAATGCTTCCAAACTACAGATCTAGGCTCCTGAGGCATGCTTTCCACGTAAAGTTGCAAACTTTACGTGCATGCAAGGCTTTAAGGCCCTAAAATAGAAAATCTAAGCTTGGAATGGAGTCATACACTTGAGAGGAGGCACATGCTAAGCTCAAATGATAACTTTATGCATCTCAAGGACAAAAGGAGTTCAGATCTGAAGTTACAACTTCAGATCTTGGCTTAAACACAAAATCCCTTTCTTAGAATCCATGCACAAGAGGGTTTTGGGTGGAAATGAGCCAAGGAACAACTTAATACCTTCAGAAAGTGCTCCACAAAAGTAGATCTTGAATCCCCACGAGTCCTTTGCTTCCTCTAGCTTGTTTCCTCAAGTGATTCCTTCACCAAATCCCTCCTTCAAGCTTAAAATCACCAAGAAACACACTCACACTCGAAACAGGGTTTTAGGAGGTAAAGAGTTGTAAAGGGGAGGCCAATGGAGGCTAATGACCCTTTAAATAGGGTGCAGGGCCCCTAAATCTAGGTTTGCATCTGCCAGCATCTACTCGTCGAGTCCCATAATGAACTCGGCGAGTAGATCATTAAACTTCGCGGACAAACCCGCTACTACTCGACGAGTAGGGAGGCCAACTCGCCGAGTAGGTTCTCAAAAATCCAAACCAAAATATCATTATTAATACCTGAGGATCAGGGTGTTACAGCCATTTGACGCAGTGTGGCCGAGTGTGGGTACCGATGACTGGAGGAGTGAGACAGAGGATATTAAAGGAGGCACACAATTCCAAGTTCTCTATTCATCCAAGGGCTACAAAAATGTATAGAGACTTGAGAATGAGTTATTGGTGGCCGTGTATGAAGCGAGAGATCGCTTGGTTTGTGGAGCGGTGCTTGACCTGCAGGAAGGTCAAGGTCGAGCATCAGCAGCCTCATGGCAAGGTTCAACCGCTACCCATTCCCATGTGGAAATGGGAAGAGATCATTATGGACTTCATCACGAAGTTTCCGAGGACGGTGAGGGGAGTGAATGCCATATAGGTAATCGTGGACAGATTAACGAAGAGTGCCCACTTCATTTCGATTTCCGAGAGTATATCTGCGGAGAGGTTGGCGGATATTTATGTACGAGAGGTGGTGGCTAGGCACGGGGTGCCAGTTTTGGTAGTCTCTGACAGGGATGTCCGGTTTACATCCAGGTTCTGGAAGAAGTTCCACGAGGAACTGGGTACTCAGCTGCATTTTAGTATGGTGTATCACCCCCAAACTAATGGCCAGAGCGAGAGGACAATCCAGACACTGGAGGACATGCTTCGAGCATTCGTGTTGGATTTTGGAGGTAGTTGGGACTCGTATCTCCCACTGGAAGAGTTTTCATACAATAACAGTTATCATGCCAGTATCGACCGAGCTCCATTCGATATATTGTATGGTCGAAGGTGTAGAACCCCAGTTTGTTAGGACGAGGTTGGACACCTGGTCATGGGGAGCAATGAAGTGGTGCTCAAGAATGTTGGGCTGATTCAGCAGGTGCGCGACCAGTTGCGGGTCGCGCAGAGCAGTCAGAAAAGTTATGCTGACCGACGGCGATCAGATCTTGAGTTTCAGGTGGGGGATTTCGTGTTGCTGAAGGTGTCACCCTGGAAGGTGATTATCAGGTTTTGGAAGAGGGGAAAGTTGGGGCCTCGGTTCATAGGCCCGTTCAGGATCACGGCCCGGGTGGGCAAGGTGGCATATCACTTGGATCTACTAGAGGAGCTTATCCATATTTACAACACCTTCCATGTGTCGCAGCTTCGGAAGTGTGTCACTGACGAGTCTGCAGTCGTCTCATTGGATGATATTCAGGTGGAAGGGAGCCTAAACTACATCGAGAGGTTGGTTGCCATCTTAGATAGGAAGACGAAGGGTCTTCGGAACAAGGAGGTGAAGCTGGTGAAGGTGTAATGACAACACCGAAGGGGCTCCGAATGGACTTGGGAGCCAGAGGAGGAGATGCGGGAGCATTATCCCGATCTATTTGCAGCTATGGACTACGAGGAAGAAGTCTAGTTCAAGTGGGGGAGAGTTGTAACACTCCAAATCAGGTATGACCTTATAGCCCTTGAAGTATTTCTAATATATCATAAGAGACCCTTAAGTACGTTGGGCGTACTTATGAGTAAGCTTAGCGTACTTGGCAAGGAGGATCGCAGATGGGCAACACGTGCACTGGGCATACCAGGAGTACGCTGGGCGTACGTGTCGGATGTTCAAACCTTAAAATTCAGACTTGAGACCCATATAAACACCCTTAACTCTTTTGAACCTCACCCTTAACAGCCTTCTTCACCTTCAAATACCTCTGAAAAACCTAATATCATTTGTTAGTGCATTTTGAGCTTTAAGAGTGCATTTGTGGTCCTTTTAGTGTTCATCCAAGAAGAAGTTATCAACGAAGCTTGGAGTGCCATTTGGCTTCAAGAATCTGCATATTGTCGACCTTGAGGAGCTTCTGGAGGTATAAAGCTTGCACCTTTCCACTTAAATCACTAGATCTAGCTAGGGTGTTCTAGTTTTGTTCCTTTGGTTGATTTTGGACCTCCTCTTGTGAGATAAGCAACTCCAAAGGATGGAAATGACAAATCTAAGGTCCCTTGGTCCTTTTGCATCATAAAAATGGAGTCTTGGTGTTGTTTTTGACCTCATGCATGGGTTAAGAACCTTAGAAAGGTCTTAATGGTGGTGTTGGGAGCACATGAGCCATGTAAAGGCATAAAGTTGCCAACTTTATGCCCTAGGACGTCTTAATAAGCTTAGATCTGACTTTGGACGTAAGGTAATCGGGCATCAAGCACTTAATGGAGAAAGTGCTTAAGTTGTTAAGTACTATAGGCGTAACCTAGCGTACGCCGCGCGTAAGCCCTAGAGACATAGTACGCTGCGCGTACCAGGGAGGTACGCTAAGCGTACACACCACAGATGGGCTTGGATCTTTTTTGGGCCTTTGATATGTTGGGCCTCATTTGATTATTGGGCTTGGTTTCATTCTAAGAAAAGTGGGCCATTTTATCTGTATTGGGCCATTGGTGTTATGGTTGCGTCTTATTAGGCCTAGAGGCCTATTAATGATTTTAGACATGGACTTTGGGCCCATTAACAAAGAAAGTATATTTTGGGCCTTCATGGAAGGACTTGGGATTTGGGTTTTGCCTTTGATTATGTGATGTCCTAACATGGGTTAATATTATTATTTAGAACGGGAGGTTACGAACTGTTAGGAGAGCAGCTGTCGCATTCAGCAAACAGAGGTGAGTCTTCTCACCATACCTATGGGTCTAAGGCACCAAGGCCGACCCATTATGTGATTATGGTTTATGTGTTAATCATTTTTGTGATTTGATATGCTATGTGATTGTGTGTTATTGCATGGAAGACCCCGGGGGGAGCCCGTGGCATTAGATGTAAGACCATATGGGGTAGCCCATGGCATTCCTAGGTAAAGACCATGTGGGGTAGCCTGTGGCATTGGATGTAAGACTATGTGGGGTAGCCCAAGGCATTCCTAGGTAAAGATCATGTGGGGTAGCCCATGGCATTGGATGTAAGACCATGTGGGGTAGCCCATGGCATTCCTAGGTAAAGACCATGTAGGGTAGCCCATGGCACGAAGGTGTAAGACCCTGGGGGGAGCCCATGGCACCTTTACAGGTTTATGTATGCATGGCTTATGTGTTATATGTAGCTTTTATAGCTAACATGATATGTAATATGTGTATTGTGTGTGGTGTGCTCTGGGAAACTCACTAAGCATTTAGCTTACAAGTTGTGGATTTGTTTCAGGTACTTCAGATCCCAAGGGCAAAGGCAAGGTGTGATGGCACAGCGTGCACTCTCTCCCAAGCGTTACATGATAACCCCTAAAATATGTTGTTAATCCTTAGGGTTGCTGATAACCCATGGTTTTTTTATTTTGCTGAGTTGTATGTAATATTTTGGGAACTCACTAAGCTTCATGCTCACAGTTGTAGATTAAATATGTTTAAGGTACTTACATGATCCCGGAAAGGCGAAGGCTTGACTGTACACTCTGCATTGCAGATTTTATGATTTTTCGCATTTTGATACTCTGATTTGGGATTATTGATTCAGCTGGGATTTTTACGACTTGGTTTTTATAATATTTGATGATTTCTCTATTTAAAAAAGAAAATTTTGGTGATAAAAATATGGAAAAATGACGCAACGGCCCAATTATGATTTTGACTTTACGCATTCAGTTCCTAAAGTTATTGTGACAACCCGAAATTTCCATTCTGAACAAACCATACCAAGCCAATAGAAGTAGAGCAGTTATAGTGAAATTCAGACTTCGAGTATAAGTTTGGCAGTTTTCAGGATTTTACACTTAAGGAGGTATTAGGAGAGTGGATGCACTAGGGTTTTGTGCAACACTGTTATTCCAAGACTCTAGGACATTAGAGTTCGTTCCAGGAATAAAAATAATTTCTGCCAAAAATATTTCAGGACTATAAATAGATTTCTGAACTAAATTCAATCATTATTCACATTTCCAACTAGAGAAAAGCCGTTTTCTCTCTCACGGATCTTCGGGTTTTCATCCCAAATCGTGAGTACAATTCTCTAGTTATGTTATAATGCTTGTTTTATGCTTATTAACATAGATTGTATGTCAAATATATGAGATCCGGGAGTTTACCGCCCAAGAACGTTCTTGGGGAGTAAACTCCAAAATGAAGCTTAAAGGCCATCTAGTCCCATTTCCTTGTTAGGTAGCTAGCTTAGGATAATATGTAGGATCATTTGAGACTAGAAAACAATCAAGAACACATAGCTTTAGGAGTTTACGGCCCAAGAGTTTCTTGGACCGTAAACACCAATTTCAAGGGCTTAAATGTGCCCTAATCACCCCCAAAGGCTTTAGACTTTAACCCTCAATTACTTCTAGCTAATTTAGAGACTTTAACACATCAAGAACACCCCTTAAAGGGAGTTTACAGCCAAGAAATACTCTTGGGCCGTAAACACCAAGTAAGGCCACCAAAGTGTGCCTAGGGTCCCCCTTAGCCTTAAACAAAAGCCTAGAAATTATCCTACTTGTGCAAGAGACCTAAAAGAATTAAAACATCCATCCCATGAGAGTTTACGGCCGTAAACTCTAAGGGATATGGTCTTTTGGCCGTAAACACCTTTAAAGGGGTCAAATGACACCCTAACTCCTTCCTTATGCCTAGAACCCAACATAGATCATTACCTAGAAATGTTTGAGACTTGAAAACGCCATAAAAACCCTCCCAAGGGAGTTTACGGCCGTAAACTCCAAGGGAATATGGTCTCTGGGCCGTAAACTCCCCAAAGGAGTTAATATGGTACCCAAACACTTGATATAGCCTTGAAACAATTCACCACTAGAGTTGTAATAATTCTAAGCACCATTTAGAGCCTTGGTTGAGAGTTTACGGCCAGGAGTTTACTCCCCTAGGCCGTAAACTCCAAAGAATATGGTCATTAGACCTTAAACTCCCATTAGGGGCATTGCACTCCTTTATTGCAACCCATTAGCCTCCTAGCACTTGACCAAGAGTGTTTTCCTCGCGTTTAAATGTTTATACTTGTATAATTAGTGTTTTTAATCACTAATTATTTATATACACATGTCTTCATATGTAATTAGGATCATTGTGTGTGTCTAAAGTCTTCACTTGACACCGAGCACTTGTCCGATCCTTCCTTACGATAACAGTCCGTTCAACTCCAGTCACTTACTGCAGGTGAGTTCATACCCCTTAACTAATGTTTTAAACTATTTTTAAATGTTTTATGGGGGGGATACAAGTAGAATCATGCTAGTTATTATATCAATCACATGTGATTAATATACAACATTCAAATGATTTGGCTACTCATTAGCCGTTTTACCAAACAGTTTCCTTCAAATGATTTTTATAAACATTTTATATGTTTTAAACTCCATATTACACTGTATATTTTACTATGTATATCACCTTCCAAACTTATTTACAATTGTGTTTCAAACAAATGTTTCTTTATACTAAACTGTTCTGTCAAACCCATGCCTTCAAATTGTTTTATAGGTTGACATCAAGTCGATCTTTTCTTAAAATAATAATTATGTTTCAAATATTTCTACAAAACTTATTTATGCTTTTATATTATAAATTGCATGCCTCTATATGTATAGTTATATAAGAAATGTTTAAACAACTTAGGAAGGCTATCCACCCTATTTCCTTTTCGCGCTTGAGATGTGGTCTGGTGGGATATCAGGTACTCGTCCGAAGGTCGTTTAAACATTAGTTATATATCATGTGTACATATATAGTCATAAAAGGTCCTTCCAGTTCATCCCATGCCCTTGGGTAGCAAGGGTATACATCCATGACCATACGTACCAGTTAGATTACTAGTAAACTACCATATGGGTAGTTTATGAAGATACTAGAACCATTACTAGAACGCGATATCATACAATGAGTCAGTTCATTCATGAGTCAATACTTTCTAGAACATTACAGTACATTACATATACAACTATACTAGGAAGAGAACATATACAACTATACTAGAATGATTACATTACTATACTTGCTAGGTAGAGAGCACGTACATTACAGCTAGAACAGTTCATTACATTACATATACTAGAATATGTTGATTATTGTGATTTAAATCGGAGCATGACTTAAATGTCATGGCCCGAGTTGTAGCCAGAGTCTCTTGAAGGGAGAGCGTGAGTTTGCGTATAGATCTATAATGGATTGACTATCCTACACCTTGCTGCTAGCTACATCGGGACCTGCATGTCTGCGGGTGCCAAACGTCATACCTTATTTTCGACTATACGTTGTAGTTGTAACCAGTCTATAGTATGAGTTTGTGTATAGATCTATACTAGATTGACTATCCTACACCTTGCTGCTAGCTACAGCGGGATCTGCAGGTCTGCGGGTGCCAAACGTCATTCCTTATTATGACCATTCTTATGTCTTTGTTACCAGTCGATAGTATGGTACAATTTATCACATAATGTCTTAATATAAATCCGGTTTAAGGTAGTTAGTACGGTAGTAGTTTTTATAGCACTACACCATAGTACTATTTCATTTTCCCATTTCATTCACTTCGTGAACATTCACACGACGCACGGTAATGTAGAAATTATATTTTTGTTAATGATAGTTATTCTTGGGAAAATATATACTCTTACAAGAGACACACATCCAGACACTAGATGCCTTGGTAGAAGGCTACGTTCAGAACAGTTAGGTCTTGGTAGAAGACACCTTCTTATACTAGTAGGAATCATAGGGATTTCTAGGGTTTTTCAAACGTTTACAGTTGTTTTACAAACATTTTCATACTTATAGTTCATATACACTTTCAATACATACAGATTTATACATACAAATACTTACTTACAAGTTAAGATACTAAAATACTTATGATCTCACCAGCTTCAAAGCTGATACTCGCTTTCAAAATTACTTGTATCCTCAGGTCATCATAGACAGGTACAGATGCAAGGAGAAAGGAAGATGGAGCTTGTTCAAGACTTATCTTTCATTTTAATTTATGCTTTAGTGTTTATCAAAATTTAACAGAACACATTTGTATAATAATTATATTATTAATGCAATGGATGATGTTGTTGTTTGTTTACTACTTTACATTGTTGTGATATTATACATGACGTCCTCCGCCCCAGAACGTTTCCGCCGTTCTTGGTTTTGGGGTGTGACAGTTATTTTCGAGTCTTTTAAGGAAACAAATTGTTTATTGACCTATCCATTTACTCCCCTTAAACTTTTTTTTAATTAGTTTATCACTTATTACATTTATTTTATTTCTTTTCTTCTTCTTCTTCTTCTTCTTCTTCTTCTTCTTCTTCTTCTCTCTCTCTCTCTCTCTCACACACACACACACACACACACCTTGCATCTAAATCTCCTATATATGTAAGTGAATCGGCAACTTCAGATGCAAGTGACTCGACAAAATCACCTTTAGTTTCCACATCAGCTTTTACATGAAAAAAAAGACAATGTCAATTAGTAATAATTAAGCATAAACATTACATTAATGGGAGATTAGAATCTTGAAAGTTACAGCTAACAGGAAAGCTGACCGGTTTTCAATCTCTCTGATCATGTTACTCCTTGCATCCGTTGTGTTTGATGCAGATGAAGATATGATTGACGAATCTTTTTAGCTTCACGTTTCATTAGACTTTGGTAAAATTCAACCAACTCTAGAGCTCTATGAACTTTATCACAACCATCGGCTCTATAACACCCCGAATTCAGAAGACCTAGAAAGGAAAGAAAAACCTCAAAATAAGGAAGTGACTCGTCGAGTAGGTGGAGTGACTCGACGAGTAGGAGCGCGACTTGGATCGCGGGTTAAGTGACCTACTCGACGAGTCAGAGGACTGACTCGGCGAGTTGGTCAGGTTTTGGGAAAACCCTAAATTCGGGCCTTGTACCCTATTTAAGGATCATTATAACCCTTCAGTAGTCTCCTTGATGCTCTCTCAAGACCATAACGAAACCCTAGTGCCTTCCATGAGTTTGTGAGCCATTGTGAGCATTTTTGAGTGATGTGAAGCTTGAAGAAGAAGGTGAACCCTTGGGGATATAAGAAGAGACTAGTAGATCCAGAATCCTCTTGCATTCTCCTCCATTTTCTGGTAAGAAAGCTTCCACCTTGATCATTATTCATGTAGATCTCTTCTTTGTCACTTTTGGGGGTTTTGGTCCAAGAACCCTAGCATGAGAGGAATGGACGTCCCAAGGGCTTGTGTTTTCAGATCTAGAACCACTAAGGGCTGTTATGGCATAAAGGTGCAAGCTTTATGCCATAGGGATTCCCATGCAAGCTTAAGAAGTGTTCTTTTGGCCTTTTTAGCTCAAAAGGCCATAAGTGGAGGAAAAAGGCAGAAACTTTGCATGGTTATGAGGTGGTTGAGTCCAGATCTATGTTTTGGATGCTTTAAGACCCTCTAAAATCGTCTGAATAGAGTTGTACGTTAGGGGACTCGACGAGTTTCTCTTTGGACTCGGCGAGTCGGGACGTGGTTCCCCAATATTCCTGTTTCTATGTAAGGGGGGTTGAATCTAGAAGAGGATTCCGCCAGTTTGGGTTCTTGGTGGACCTAAAGATCATCGCACTCGACGAGTTCAAGGAGGAACTCGGCGAGTCTAAGGCAATCTCCTTAATTTATGAAGGGGGACTCGGCGAGTTTAAAGAGGAACTCGGCGAGTCAGATGAAGGAGGGTCCCGATGTGTTGAAGGTGCACTCGACGAGTTCAAGGAGAACTCGACGAGTACGATCGAAGTCCAAAGTTTTGTGTGGACTGTGGGACTCGACGAGTTGGTGGGTCAACTCGAAGCATTGACTTTGACCAAGTTTGACTTGGTTTGACTTTTGAGGGTATTGTGGTCTAAGTGCTATTTTTGCTATTGATAGTTCGGGGAGCCAAAGGATCAACAGTTCAGGAGTTGTTGGACAGCAGTCAGAAGTGTTCAGCTAGTCTTCAGCAGTGCAAGGTGAGTCTCCTCACTGTTTGTATGGGTCTAAGGCACCAATGTCGGCCCATTATGTTTATGTTTATGTATAGTAGGAAGACCCAGAGGTTAGCGCTACGCACTTATTGTTATATGTTCCGGGTTACGACCTGATGTCGGGCGGGGCCCGAGGAAGGTTAGAATGCCAGAGGTCTTTGTGATTCTTGCATGAGTAGGTATGATAGATTCAGGATCGGGGGTCCGATGTTGGGGTAAGCTCGTAGTATGATTAGATGATAGTACGTTTCCGGTCCGAGGGTCCAATGTCGGGGCAATTCCGAGGAAGATCCTTATGTTGTATGTTAGATTCTAATTGTTGTCTCTATGATACTTGTATGTGTCTGGTAGGGAGGTGAGTGTGGGCGAGGTCCTGTATCTCATCACTAGCTGAGTATGGATGGGATTCCATATCTCAACATTAGCAGAGTAGGGGCGAGGCCCAAAATAGGAAGGGAGTGAGTGTGGGCGGGGGCCCGTATCTCATTACTAGCAGGAGTATTGACGGGGTTCCACAACTTCAGTAGCAGAGCAGGGGTGGGGCCCTAGTTAGGCGAGGCCTTAGACCAATGTACAGTTAGAGAGTGTTTATTTATATACTAGTATGCTATTTGATTGTATGTATGTGTGTAGCGGGCGAGGCTCGGAGACAGGCGGGGCCTAAGAGAGACAGATCTGTATACCGAACGGGGCTCGATGCCAGGTGGGACCTGATGCCGGGCGGGGCCTGATGTCGGGCAAGGTCCAGGTGCGTATATGGTATGTGGTAAGTTGGGGAACTCACTAAGTTTCGTACTTACAGTTTTCAGTTTTGGTTTCAGGTACTTCCAGTAGCGGAGAGAAGAGCTCGGGGTGATCGCATGGCACACACACCAAAGGAGTTTTAGCCTGGGATGTTTACTCTGATAAAATGAACAAGTGTTTTGAAATGATATTCTGATTTGTTATATAATCCTTTAGTTATGGTTGAAATGATTTAATACTTATGGTTTTATTAATGTTTTAAAAAAAAATTAGCTGAGATTTTTAGGATGTTACTGTTTTATTATTGTTTTAACATAAATGTTTTAAAAGAAATTTTTGGCTGTAATTTTTGGAGAGAGAGAGAGAGATGTATGGATTTTTCAATTAATTGGTAATTTACATTTTATTGATTTTTTATAAGATATTTTCTATACCAAATTTATCCCAAGGTCCGTTGATAAAAACCTAAAATGTCATTTAATTCACTTATAATTACAATTATTATGTCTTTTCTGATCTAATGTTCCCTCTGGTATTCGCAAAAATCTAAATACCCAAACAGAAACCGACCCATAGGTACCCAGTTTTTTTCGGTTTCGGGTTGGCCGAATCGACTCGGTTTTCGGTTTTTTTTGCACACGGCTTTTATCCACAACTTGTTTTTCAAACTTTACAGACTTCCTCTTTCTCATTTCCATAAAAATCCAAATTCATAATTTATTATTTGTAAGTGTCATATGAATGAATGTGTTTGGACTTGGCTTGCATCCATTTCCTGCTACAAAAGAAATCTCTCTCATTTCCATAACATATATTGTTGGTTCAATGATGATGGGAGGTGGCAGTGAAGTCAGCAACTGCATCCATTTCCTGCTGCAAAAGAAGGGCGTCAATGAAATAGTCCAAACTCTCTCCCTGCATCACATCACTGATGGAATGATGAGTGAAGCCTATCCTGTGATCGGTAACTCGTCCTTGTGGAAAGTTGTACGTACGTATACGTTCAGATCTATCCCCGCTACCAATCTGTTTTATCAAATGTTGTTAATAAAGAAACAAACAACTCCATCCAATATTTGCAATTTTGCACCACATATACCTGCTCAGATCTTAGCTTTGATCTGCTGTTTTGAACCCTACATCTCTCCACCTCATACAGTCTGGAGCACAGCACTTTTAGCGCTTTAGCCTTATTCTATCCAGCCAAAGAGAAAATGAGTGTAAGCAAATAAGCATATCATCTAAGTGCCCTAAGATATGCAGTAAGATGATGTAAAGTACCATATGTTGTGAGCGTTCATCTTGTATAGCAACCGTCAGCCCAGAGGGAATATGGGTGATCCTAACAGCACTATTGGTAGTATTTGCATGCTGACCACCAGATCCACCAGATCTGTATGTGTCGATTCTCAAGTCCTCATTCCTCAGTTGAACATCTACCTGCAAAACTTAACTTTGATAATAATAATAATAATAATAATAATCCACACCACAAGACACAAATGATGGCAAAGACAAAAAAATCAATCACCTCATCTGCCTGGGGAAGAATAGCAACAGACACAGCACTTGTATGAACCCGTCCAGACTTCTCCGTGACAGGCACTCGCTGCAAAAAATTATTATAATAATAATAATAACATCAGACACACATGCATTATTATGCATACAAGCGGTCAAGTCAATTCACCCACCCAACAGACCTGCACTCTATGAACTCCACTCTCAAATTTAAGCTTTCCATAGACATCCACCCCAGATATTGCAGCGGTGGCTTCCTGGCAACAAATAACATTCATATCCATATCCATATCCATATCCATACCAACCTAATTATTTTTATCACAATCACCTTGTATCCTTTCATATTTGAATCTGTCACATCCACCACCTCAAACCTCCAACCCTTTTTCAGCGAGTATCTCTCATACCTGGAGTCATGGTGTGTACTTTTTAGTTTAAGCAAACATTTTGATATCTGATGAAAAATCTATAAATCACATTTTGAACATGTCCATAGCAAACAGAGAAGCCTCTTCCCCTCCAGTTCCTGATCCAAAATTGAATTTCAGAAATTTGATTTGGCATTACTATTATTATTATTATTATTATCATAACATATACCTGCTCTGACTTCCAAAATGCAGTCCCTTTCATCTGCATCATCCTTAGGCAGTAAGGCCTTGAGCAGCAGATTATGCAAATATCCTTCTTGTTTCAACGCCTGCTCCAGTTCTTCATATGCCATGGCCTGCATGTCTTTATCTTGTTCACAATCGCCCACTAGTGATTTCAAACTCTCAATTTCCTACAGCCAACCAAACACAGATGACAGATCACCATCAGAATACAAATATCATGCTGGAACAGAATTACCAATCATACTACATCTTTTCTTTGTAGGATAAAGCCAACTACTTCAAGTATTATGATTCTACAATCATTGAACGCAATGCGGAATTCGACTGCATGCATTTTCAAGGATCTAGAATAGTTAGTTACGTCAATGTACTACTTACTTTAATTATCCTGCACTATGAGCTTCAGTTAATTGAATAACTTATGGTGCGTTTGGTTGTGGAAAAATTTTCAGTTTTCTAGGAAAATTTTCCAAGAAAAACGGAAATTTTGAAAACACGTTTGGTTCGTTTAGTTTTCCAAAATATTCCAAGAAAATGAAAATTTTCAGTTTTCCAAATTGTATGTAAATTAGAAAAGTGATTTTTATAGTTTTCCAAAGTTTTCCAAGTTTCTAAGATGGAAAATGAAAACTCCTCCGGTTTCAACCAAACACGTTTTCTAAAATTTTCATTGAAAATTGAAAGTGAAAACTCAACTCTATTTTCTGAAAATATTTTCTTAGAAAATGAAAACAATTTTCCACAACCAAACGCACCCTTAGTCTTTCTAGACTTTTATGTATGTGACAAGTTATGGTTAATTCTGCTTTGCACATTCCAAGATACACCAAAAACGATGCAGCATCTTGTGTTGCGTATTAGATTAGAATCAGATTGTCTATTATAAGGGCATCAATGTTTACAAGAGGTACATAAACTTAAACTAACTCGTCTCTTTGCCAAAAAAATTGTCACAGGTTCTCAAGTATTCCAGCAAACCATTCAAACATCATTATTTTAACCTCATGATTTCAACTCCTAGTTTTCCTTCCAATTCATCACTTTCTTTGCCAAGTAAAAAAGACCTTATTTACCAATTTGATATGTCGGCCTTCTCTCCCAATGATGCATGCCTGATTTTGATTTAATCAGGAACCACTATCATTTGAAATACTTAATTGTTGCAAATCCATGTACATAGAATCTTAACTATGGATAAATTAACAGCATCTCCAATTGTAGCTTTTCAAAAGCTTTTTAGGATTAGGGTGGTAAGCTTTTTAAATAGGTCACTCCAACCACTTATAATTCTCCAACCTTTTAATCATCTTATTTGTTTTGTCCCCATATTTATAATTTCACTTCATACTACTTTTACTTAGACATTAAACAATAGATATTTTTTATTAGCTAGCCTATTTATGTAAATATACTAAATAAGTGAATGTATTCTATATAAAGTATATAACGTAAATGTGATTGTCAAAACTTCAAAATGAAACCAATTTTTTTTTTGTTTTGTCGTTTTTGTTGCGGTGATAAGTTTTTATTGTTTATTTTATTTTTATTACATATGTGAAAATTTTATCATCTTTTATATTTTCGGAAAAAAATACCCAAGATAATTTTTTTAGGTTTGTATGTTTGTAGCAACCAGTCACAACCCACTTTTTCATTAAAAAGCAGTCTCTCTCTCATCCACATATACAATCAACAAAATATAAAATTTTACCATTTATCAACAACCTATCACAACCAAAATTATATTTTATATGAGAATCTCAAATATATATAAAAACTATATCAATATTATACTATATATAGGGAACTAATAACCATGAATTTTATTATATTATTTATAATTTTTAAATTAATATACTACCTAATAAAAAGATATTAAAATTAAAAAGAAACAAGAAAATAAAAGAACTAATCCTATCTTGGGTTGCATTATGATTTTCTATACAATTGGTCGTCCATTTATCTTTTTTTTTCTTTTTTTGGATTATTCATAGCAATCGATCGGATGTATACATCCAAACAAAATGGTGTTATGATAGCCCTACATCGACCTAACTAAGAGAATGATCAAAGTACCCATGCCTTACCACTTTATTAAAAACCTACCACTTATTACCTAACCCTTAAAGACTACTAGGAATTGTAGTAAGATGAGTATAGCACATGGTCTTGCAATGCAAAAAAAAAGTTGGCTTGCACCAACTGGCAAATAACAACATCGCCTCTTTAGAACCCCACCATACTTCCCGTACAAAATTAATTTTCTATTGGGTTTACACTTATCAGCCCAATAAGTTGCCTATATTTCACCTATATGGCACGAGAAAGCTTATCATATGAGAAACATAGGGAATGCTTATGTAAAGTGTGACCATCCGTAACAACAAAAATAAATACTAAATTATACTATTGACATCATATATCTGACAAGTTACTAACACCAAAAAAAAAATATATGTATCAAAAGCACAAGGAATCACCTTTTGTATGGTCCTTAGCTTACTTATGAGATCCATTTTAGCATTAAGGTTTTGAAGCTCCTTGTTTGCTCTCGAATACTCAGTTGGCGAGGCTTCTGGCTGTCTTTAACAAATTATCAATATAGATGAAAGAACGAAATTGGTATATAAATTAGATAACATGCAAAACCATCACAAAAATTGAATTATAGTACACGAACATATACGAAGAGAATAGTTGTCTACCCTTTGGAAAGAAAAAACTACAAGGAAGCTTATCATATGGGCTCTCGGTGTTACCCTTATAATTATCCTCATCACAGCCATTTAACAAATCTTCAGTTTACATTTATCACAAATAAAACAGAAGGGACAGAAGAACAAAATCACACTAATAGTTGAGTTCTTGATGAAAAGTTACAACTTCAAACCTGCAACTTAAATCTTTAAATACTCATGATATTCAATGATTTCCTAATTTAATGCCATAATCCAAATACTAGGATAAGATGGCAAAACCAACTCACAACTAACACCAATTAAGTACCCCACTGTTTGATTTTGAAACTAATCTTAGTACAGCTATCTGACTACTAAAAAAGACATAGTAAGGTTAAACAGCTATAAACTGGAATTATTCAACACTGAAAAATAGTACCCCGTTTAAGACAAGTGGAAGAAGATAATAGCAAGCTTCCTATCCCAAATGTGAAAAAAGACGCGTAAACTTACAGGTGTATAGCATCACCTAACTTTAAGCATATATAATGAGACTCAAGCGCTCTTACCTGATTTATAATGCCCTGAAGATAAACGCTCCGGTGCTCAATAGCCGACAACCTGTGCTCCATAATCTTGATCAGTTCCAGGGATGACTGAGGTTGCAACTCCCCCACTTTTAAGAACCACGTTGATGATAAATAAAGAGATATCAGTTCATCCACAGCATGCATTTATATGTAACATTAAACAAGACATTTTCCCCAATTTGTGACAGCACATAAAAATATTTAATTTTGAATTTTCATGGAACCGACAACTAAGTTGTTGGCATACCCGACGAAAAAAGAAAGATAGGGAGATCATGGTGCTAACAGAAGAAAGAAAATAAGATGCATAGCAACACAGAGATAGGTTTAACTGATAATAATAATAATAAACAAGTTGAGGTGTGAAGAACGAACCAGTGGAATACGGGGAAAGAGAGAAAGAATGGGTCTTGGACCGCAGATGATTATTTCCAGTTCCTAAGCTGGATCCTGAGAGTGCCCGAACCAAGTTTTTGCAAAAAACCCTGCCGACGATTCTCATATTCCTTTCTCGTCTCTTCTATCCCGTAGTCAGGTTGGCGGAAGAAAATGAAACGATGTGCGCAGCCACGATCCAACTCTACCACACGCACAGGCACCAGTTAGATTAGGGCATGCGTTAAAAGAGTGTGTTTCATGTTTGGGATTGACTTATTAACTATCGATATAAAACACCCCCTAAAATAGTAAAGGAAAATGACTTATTAAGGTAACTAACTATTTCAATTGTCCGTATATAGGTAATGTTCTTTTTTTTATACACTTTAAGGTAACTAACTTGTTTTGTTTGTTCACATTTAGGTAATATGACCGGCTATCAGCTGTTTTTGCTTATGTGGCATCCACCTGACATATGACTTGAATACGTTGGACCTACGTGGCATGGTGCATATATGGAAAAATGACTTATTAAGGTAACTAACTATTTCAGTTGTCCATATGTAGGTAATGTTCTTTTTTTGTACACATTAAGGTAACTAACTTGTTCTGTTTGTTCACATTTAGGTAATATGACCGGCTATCAACTGTTTTTGCTTATGTGGCATCCACCTGGCATATGACTTGAATACGTTGTACCTAAGTGGCATGGTGCATATATTGTCTTCATTCGATTACACTATAACTGTGTCATACAATTCCACCCTTAATTCTAAACCCTAAATAGATCGACGATGGCTTCTTCTTCCTCATCTTATTCTTCAAAATGATAAGATGAATTTCAAGTTGATCATTCATGTGATTGCGGTTTACCATCTCGTGTGAAGATTTCAAGAACTCCTGCAACATATTCAACAATATTGATTTACCATCGAGTTTTGACAAACTCTAAATTTTCTTCCTGGGTTGTCAGGAGTTCTTGAAATCTTCACACGAGATGGTAAGCCACAATCACATGGATGATCAGCTTGAAATTCATCTTGTCGTTTTGAAGAATAAGATGAGGAAGAAGAAACAAAACAAGTCATATGACAGGTGGATGCCACGTAGGTGCAACGTATTCAAGTCATATGCCAGGTGGATGCCACATAAGCAAAAACAGTTGATAGTCGGTCATATTACCTAAATGTGAACAAACAAAACAAGTTAGTTACCTTAATGTGTACAAAAAAAAGAACATTACCTATATATGGACAACTGAAATAGTTAGTTACCTTAATAAGTCATTTTCCCATATATGCACCATGCCACGTAGGTGCAACGTATTCAAGTCATATGCCAAGTGGATGCCACATAAGCAAAAACAGGTGATAGTCAGTCATATTACCTAAATGTGAACAAACAAAACAAGTTAGTTACCTTAATGTGTACAAAAAAAAGAACATTACCTATATATGGACAATTGAAATAGTTAGTTACCTTAATAAGTCATTTTCCCAAATCGTAATGAGAAAAAAAGTATTTAATAACTGAATCAAAACCAAATTGAACCATTTTAAAAACTGTTGTTTCGGTTTCTAATTTTTGTTAACCGATAACTAACAGTTTGGTTATGGTTTTATAGGTTAACCGAACCGCTAACTTTATACTTTAATATATAAAAATTATAGATTATATATAAAATAATATAGTCAAACTTATTTAAAATTCATCAAATTTTCAAAATATAATTCATTAATCCTCACTTATCAGGAGACTGACGAGCAATCAAACCATCAAAAGTTGATCACACAGACACACACAATCTTCCAATCATGCATTGAGCTATATTATTGATTAGTGTTGTAATTCATAATTGGCTAATTCTACGATTTGTAAACATTATTCACAATTAGTTTAATCTTCACACTCATAATACTAATCGGAGGCTTCTCACACTGTCAATCCTAATCGAATATTATTTTGACTTTATAGTCTTGTTCGAAGGATTTTTGACTTTATAATCAACACTTCTAGGTAAGTTACGTTTTTTGTTTTTCTTGACTTTGTGATATATTAAGAATGTATTTTTTGGCTTTTTTATTTATTATTTTTGGCTTAATCACATTGAATATATATGAGTGATTGGATTTTTTTATCCACATAACACATAATATGAATGATTGTCTATTTTATTTTATAGTTTTTGATTTAATCGCATTGAACGTATATAAATGTTTGGCTTTTGTAACACCCTAAACCAGGTTTGACTTGAAACCCTCAAATAAGTTATATTTTTACATAAATAGTCCCTTGAGTACGCTAGGCGTACTTATGGGTACGCATAGCGTACTCTGTATGGTTGGTCGCGAAGGAGCTGGACGTACATTAGGCGTACCAGAGGTACGCTGGGCGTACGTGCCGAGGGTGCAAACCCTAAATTTCGGACTTGTGACCTATTTAAACGTCCTTGGCCCACTTGAGCCTCACCCTCATCAGCTCTTGTCACACCCCCGAATCAGATGGCGGAAACGTACGGGGGCTTGTGCGTGACTTCATCCTTGTAGTATCATCGCATAGTATATAATTGAAACATAACATCATCATCATCACACATGTAATATAACATCATCCTCTTGACAAGCAAAAAGATTCATCTTCAACCCTCTCTATGGAATGTATATTTTGATTGTTTAGTTTTTGTTGTTGTTGATTATTATAATGTTGTAGATGGAATATATTTTAGATATTACCATTGATATTTTGATGTTTAAAAAGTATATATACGATATTTTGATATTTAAGAAGGGCATATATGATATTTTGATGCTTAAAAAGGACATATATGATATTTTGAAATTTTATGAAGGGTAAATATGATATTTAGAAATTTTATGAAGGGTAAATACGATATTTAGAAATTTTATGAAGGGTAAATATGATATTTAGAAATTAAGTTGGGTAAATATGATATTTTGATGTTTAAGAAGGGCATATATGAAATTCTCCCTTGAAGTAAAAACCGTTTTCTTTGTTTGCTTAGGTGTTATTTGTTTGATTTAAGTTAGTTGAACTTGCGAAATCAGTAAAAACCCTCAATTTACTTGTTTTATTTAGTTAATTATTAGTAGTTATTTTATTAATTAAAATTTCCTTCCCTGTGATCGACACCCGAATGACTCAACTATACTATAATCCGACTAGGTACATTGCCTATAAAAGCATTAGTTAGTTAAGTTAGTTAGGTTTATAAATTTAAAAGTTGATATGTATATTTTTGCTTATCACATTAGTTATTATATATAAAATTTTCTTTGCAGTTATGATTAAATAAATTATAATTTTTATGTGTCTAACAACCATTTGTTTTTTAATACAACAAAAAATACTCAAAACAGCATTACCTTCGATATTAAAATTATACTAATATTTTTTTATTGACAAGGGTTGATTTTGTGTCTCACGTTTGTTTATAATTATAAGGAAGAATGCATGAGGAATGAGAATTTGGAATTGAACGTCTAATGTCTTATTTATTTATTTATTTATTTATTTTTATTTTTTGTGTTTGGTAAAAATGAATAATTCTTTATAAATACATGAATTGCAGAGTAACGATCACTACTGCTTTTTAATTACATGAATTTTGGCAAAAGCACTTTTAAGTGAAATGATCTTCCATTGTTGCAAGTTGTACAAAAAATGACCCCCTAATTATTAACTAGAATTAGTTTATACATGTATAAGAGTTGGCGTCCCCTGATTATTAACTCGAATTAGTTTATTATACATGTATAAGAGTTGGTGTCCCCTGATTATTAACTCGAATTAGTTTATTATACATGTATAAGAGTTGGTGTCCCCTGATTATTAACTCGAATTAGTTTATACATGTATAAGAGTTGGCGTATGATGCAATTCATGTTCTAGAGCTTCATGTATAATGGAGGTTTGTAGAAAATGCATTATTATGTAAGAATTTAGGACGTTTGATAGATGTAAAACATGTATCCTCTTTTAGTTTCGCATTTGTAGTTCAAATTGAAAGTATTCTCTTTGAACTATTTGTTTTGCATTTGTAGTTCAAATTGAAATTATTCTCTTTGAACTATTACGTTGCTAATTTGTGCGTTCTAACTCTTTTGACTCAATTGTATAGATCAGTAACATACTTTAAGTTATGTGTTTTTTTTTACTCAATTTGTTATTATCTACCTTATTTTAAATTATTATTCATATAGTACATGGATTTTTTTTTTCAGCCTACACAATGGATCCAACATATCAAGCGGAAATTTGAGATTGCTTCTCCAATAGCTTATTAGCTTTTTGAAAAGCTAATAGGCTAAAAAATATTTGGGTATTGAAAAATAGCTTTTGAAATACCTTTTTGAAGCTTTTTATATAGACAAAACAGGACGCTATCTAAAAGCTAGAAAATTCTTGTTTTTCGGCTTTTCCTAAAAGCACTTTTTAAAAACTTAGTTTTTTACTCCTAAAAAGTTAAGTCAAACACTTTTTACAACCAAATATTAGTTTTTCAGTTTTTCCTACTACAAAAGCTAATTAACCAAAACACTTTTTACAAACTTCATTTTCCTAATACAGCTAATTAACCAAAACATTTTTTACAAACTTCATTTTTTACTCTTAAAAAGTTAAGTCAAACACTTTTTAAAACCAACTTATTACTTTTTCGGGTTTTCCTACAAAAGAACAAACCCAAACACTTTTTAAAAATTGGTTTTCGAAAAATCCATAAGCCAATAAACACTTATCCTAAAAGCATTTTTGTGATTAAAAATTAAAATTAAAATTAAAAACTAGAAAAAAAAAAAAAAGCTAACCAAAACACATCCAACACACACAAAAACGACAAATACAATAAAGAATACATTGTTCGTAAAAGAAGAACGAATCATTTAATTGAGAAACTAAGGGTGCGGTTAGTTGCAGAAAAATTGACCGTTTTTGAAAAATAATTTCCAAAAAAAATAAGAATTTTGAAAACATGTTTAATTCGTCTATTTTTCTGAATTTTCCATGGAAAATGAAAATTTTCCATTTTCTAAAATTACAAAGAAGTTGGAAATTTTTGGAAAACCGATAATCATTGTTTTCCATATTTTAAAATTTTATAAAATATAAACACATACCCATTCCCACCTCACACATCTCTACTTACCCCCACTTTAACACCCCAACCCACCATACCCACCCACTCCCAAGCCCACCCTCCCCCCACCCACACACACACCCACTCCTACAAACACACACGCACACCCACAAACACACACACACACACAAACATCCACGCACACCCACCCCCACACATACACACCCACAAAAACACACTCACAAACACACACACACACGCACACCTATCCACCCACCCACACACACACTCGCAAACACACATGCATACCCACCCACACATACCCCCCACCCCCACATTTGTCGCTGCCACCACCACCACCGCCGCCGCCCTTACCCCCACCCTATCATCGCTACCATTTTTTGAAAATGAAAACCGATAGAAAAATAGACATCTAAACACGTTTTTCTAATTTTCTAAATCTGAAAATAAAAAATGAATAAGTTTTAACTAAACGCGTTTTCTAAATTTCCAATGAAAACTAAAAACGGAAAACAAAAACTGAAAAGGGAAAACGAAAAACTGAAAATGAAAACTGTTTTTCTGTAACTAAACGCAACCTAAGATTGCGTTTAGTTGCGGAAAAATGGACCGTTTTCCGAAAAAAAAAAGTTCCAAGAAAATGAGAATTTTGAAAACACGTTGAGTTTGTCTATTTTTCTAAAAAATTTCATGAAAAATGAAAATTTTCCATTTTCTAAAATTATAAAGAAGTTGTAAATTTTTAGAAAACCGATAATCATTGTTTTCCATATTTTTCTAATTCTAAAATTTTTTGTAAAATATAAACACACTCACTCACACCCCACCTAAGTCTCTACCTATCCCCACTAAACACCCCCAACCCACACACCCATCACCACAAACACACACACACACATACCCAACACCACTACCACAATCACCGACGTACCATCACCATCACCACGACTACCCCATCACCGCCATCTGCATTGTCGCCGCCATCACCACAACCACCCCATCACCACCATTGTCGCCGTCATCACCACAACCACCACAATTGTCGCAGCCACCACCATTGATTGTCATCACCACCACTATCGCCACAGCGTTGCCGCCGTCGCCACCACCACCACCATCGACATCACCACCACCCCCACCCCCACCCCCACCTTACCACCCGGTACCATTTTCTAAAAATGAAAACTGATAGAAAAATACACATCTAAACACGTTTTCTAATTTTTCCAAAACTGAAAACAAAAAATGAATTAAGTTTTAACTAAACGCGTTTTCTAAATTTTGCAATGAAAATTGAAAACAGAAAACGAAAACTAAAAAGAGAAAACGGAAAATGAAAACTGGTTTTTTGTAACTAAACACAACTTAAATGTCTCTAGAAACTAATTTCAGAAAGAAACTATTTGCCACCCGTCGCTTGGTGCAGGTAAACAGCTAGTGTGTGTGTGTGTGTGTGTGTATATATATATATATATATATATATATATATATATATATATATATATATATATATTTCAACTTACTATTTTCCTAGAACATTATATGTATGAAAGTAAGAGGCCTCTACTTTACATTGATTAAACACTTAATTGGAACATTTATTTATGACCAAATGAATGTGGTACATGATTATAAGATATGATGCCTGTCAAGGAAGAAAAGGGTTATGTGAGGGGTATGCCTCTTTCTGCCTTCGGTAAGCCCTGATAGAGAAGATAAGCAAAGATGGGTTTTTACTTATGAGTTTAAACATTGAGAAAGGTATAGTATAGTAGTAATTCTGACCTAGCGCCACTGGATCCACCAAGAGTAACTGTTCCTAAAACAATTAATAGGAAAGGGATTCCAATCAACGCATGGTTTCTACTTCCTCCATGTGCCCTTGGGACTCCGGTTCTCACCACCCATGAATATGTGCCTGTGGTTCTCCACCCATTAATGCCAAGGATTATCAGATAACAAGCTAACTCAAAAAAACAAAAAGTGAGAATTACCTGCAGCTGAAACTTGTCTTCTCATGCCTGTAACCAAGGCCAACACAAGAGTCAGCACTCAGCAATAGATTGGAGCACTAACACAACACCACCACTAGGTCAGGTATTCACATGCATTTGGGTTTTGATATCCTAGCTAGACCACAAGAGAGGAATGCATTCATTTGGCTTCTACAAGGCTAATTCCCCACTCAACCCAACAACAATTTTCCTCATAAAACTATAATGTGCGAGAAAACTGACCAAACTCATTGATGTGAGGGTTTTCAAATTTCAACCCACATGATTGATTATCAAATAGTATCAAGTCTATTAGATGAAATAAACAAGTTCTTTTTTTTTTTTTTTTTTTTATCGATCCACATATGAATTCTTATCCCAGGGTTGGGATCAAGATGGGACTCCATGTTACTGTATCAATCACGTACATGTCACCTACTTGTGTAAAATAAAATGACTAAGGATATATGCAGGCAGAGATAAGATAATCAACTTACCAGACTGTAAGCATGTGTAAGCTTCGGAAATCTGCCAAAAGTTTTTATCAAAAAAGTCAGCCGCAGGCAGTGATTGAAAGCAGTAATATGGTGGCGGTGTTATATACCTGTTTGAAATTGGATTCAGCGAGAGATCTTTGAGAAACGGGGAAACGATCTGGATGAGTTTCCCATGCCTTTTTCTTGTAAGCTGCTTTGACCTAAAAAGACATTAAAAGGTGAATCGTGTGATAAGATGAGCCTGTTAGGCTGCTGTTGGTGTGTGCAAATTAGTACCTGTGACGATGAAGGTGTGGAATTGGGTAGAAAGCCTAGCAACACCCTGGCTTCCTCGCCAAGCATTTTCTCCTTCTAGGGTTCTTCCTTACCTAAAAAAATTCCCGTGTCATATAACCAACAACTTCCAACATAAACGGCAACATTAGTAATTTAGGCCGAGTGTTCTTTCACTTTCTCTTTTGATTTTCAACCTCAGTAACTTGGATATTGCTATCGATCTGGTTCGGTGGATCTTGCGAGTTTAATGTTTGGGATTTGTTTATTTAACTAAAAATATTTTTTTTCATAAAAAATATTTATTTCTATCTTTAATACATAACAAAAAATAATGACTTTTGTACTTCTAATTTTTTTTAAACAATAAAAAATATTCAAAAAGTGTTTGATAAGTATAAAAATTCTTTTTAAAACAATTTTTTGGATTATTTATTTGTTTATATGGTTAAAAAGATTATAAATAAAAAAAAATGTTTGGATTGATTATTTGTTTTTCTAGGTTTCTTCCATACAAAATGTTTTAAGTTATAAGTAAATAAGTTCAAAAAATTTAACTTTTCAAAAATGACTTATTTAGAAATTGTGAAAAATAGTTTTTATAATTGCTTATTGATTATACACACTTTTTTTCTACTTATTTCGTATTTGCTTTTTAAAAAACAAATAAGCAATGTTATAAAATATTAGTTTGTGAATAACCATTGGATTTCTTATTTCTCTCATAACTTTCTATTATTATTTAGCATTAGTAACAACAATTTCAATGTATTTTATAAGTATAATAATGCATCATCATAATGTGCATTTATCTTTCATCTTATTTTGGTTGTATAAATAGTAAACCATATGTATTAGAAAGTTGATGATTTCATCACAAGTATTGAAATAAAAGTTCTTTCCACTCTTATATCTTTCTTATTTTATAATTTATCTTGTTATTTGATCATATTTCATAACACGTTATCAACACGACTCTACCATAGTGCTCTAACTCCATATTGTTCTTGTCATTTTCAGGTATGTATTTATTATAAGTTTACATGTACAATGCTTACAACTTATTTTATGGAATTTCTTAACTAACACTTCCTTAACATACAAGTTTTTATTTTGATTACTATTTTCATTATTGAAGACTATGCTAGAGAAAATTTTCTCGACTTTTCATGCTACTAACATGCTCCTGCAGTAGCAATATCATGAGAAATGTTTAAAATAAATATGAATTAATCTCATGTCTTCTTGTGGCTAAACAAAACAATGAGTTCTTAATGAAAAATCATCAATCAATCTCGATCGGTTCTAGTATATTCCCTGTAGTGAATGCACCATCATATAA
This sequence comes from Lactuca serriola, assembly GCF_051521515.1. Lineage (NCBI taxonomy): Eukaryota > Viridiplantae > Streptophyta > Magnoliopsida > Asterales > Asteraceae > Lactuca > Lactuca serriola. Next base: position 336,534,692 of record NC_136415.1, on the reverse strand, counting down.
TCATAATAGTCGTGGGTATAACCGAAGTCATGGAGGTTATCATAATTATCATAAAAATAACATGATTACAAGTAACCACCAAAAGTTGGAAAATAACAAAAACCCACATCCTATAAAAGTGGTCAAGAAAAAAGAAAGTTAAAAATATTTGTCATCGATGTGGAATGACCAGTCATTGGTCTCGTACATGCCGCTCTCCAAAGCATTTTGTTAATCTTTATCAAGCCTCTCTAAAATCTAAAGAAAAATAAAATATCGAAACAAATGTATTCAAAATGATTTTCTCGAATATCAACCAAAAAATGGCACATTTGGATGTTGCGAATTATTTTGTCTACCCAGAAGAGACAAGTAGTGTTATGGACGGTGATGGAAAAATAATATATAATAGTTTTGTTTTATGTCATTTATTATGTTTTTATGTCATATTTGTTTCATGAGAAATGATGTCATCACAATCTTCGCAAAGTAAAAATATGACTTTATTTCTCTAAGTCGAATGTTTCTTATGTTTTATTTATTTATTGAGGAGAAATATAGATATTCGCAAAAGAAATGAGAAAGATATATGTCCTGCAGACAATGCAAGGACACATAACATTCTTAATAATCAAACATATTTTTCTTATTTATCAATTGGAGAAGCAAATGTTAATACAATTATAGGTAATGCAAAAATGATTGAAGGCTCCAGAAGAGCGAATATAATATGACCACAATGGACAATAATTACAATTATTGATGCATTATTTTCATCAAAATTGCCAAGAAACTTATTAAGTTTTAAGGATATTCGGTCTAACGGATATGTTGAAACAACCAATGATGGTGATAAAGAGTATCTCAATATTAAAAAAATAATTCTGGTAAGAAAAGTCTTTTGGAAAAATTATTGTCCTCCAGATTGTATTATACAAATATTAGAATGACTGAATCCCATGCTATTGAAAATAAAAGGTATGATAACACATTCAAAGTTTGACATGACCGGTTGGGCCATCCTGGATCAATTATGATGCGCAAAATAAATGAAACTTCAAGTGGTCATTCCTTGAAAAACCAGAAGATTTTCAAGCTAATGAATTCTCTTGTGCTGCATGCTCTCAAGGAAACTTAATTTCCCATCCATCGTTGAACAAAGCTGGGTATGAAAGTCGTAGTTTTTAGAAAGAATTCAAAGGGATATATGTGGACCAATTAAAAAACCATGTGGACCATTTAGATATTTTATGGTTTTAATTGATAAGTCAATTAGATGGTCAAATGTGTGCTTGTTGTCTAGTTGTAATTTGGTTTTTGCAAGATTAATTGCATAAATAATCAGCCTAAGGGCACATTTCCCTGATTACTAAATTAAGAAAATTCGACTTGACAATGCAAAATTTTCATTGCAAGCTATTAATGATTATTGCATGTTGATTGGACTGAACATCTGTTACACATGTTCATATGCAAAACGGTCTAAATGATTCATTAATCAAACGCCTTCAACTAATTGCAAGACCGTTACTAATGCATTCTAGACTTCCTACATCGACATGCGACATGCAATTTTACATGCAACATCACTTGTACACATTAGGCCAACCAGTTATCATTAGTGATGGGTTTTATACAAAAGAACATCCTATGTTCTCATGCAAACCCTAAAGCTTGGATCTAGGTTTCTCTATTGTACATGCAGTTCATCCAAGACTTAAGAACCCTAGATCTAGCATACATATTTCAAAATTATCATATAAGAACATATCTAGATGATTACCTTTACAAGAATGGCTTGAATCTTCTTGTCTTAGAGCTTAGAGTTACAAATGTCACTCCTCTAATGGTTTACAAACACCACAAGAAAGAGAATGACTTATGAGGGGGAGGATGAGCACCAAAAACGACTAAGAACCCTTAGGGATTAGTTCCACACGTTTATGGGATTACTTCCACACGTTTATGGGGCCTTAGGGGATCCTTATATAGTGAGGCTATTAGGGGTTTGAACTAGGAAACCCTAATTTGACTACTTAGGCCCTAAGCAGCCCATGGACTCCCTCCTTAGATGCCTTGGACGAATTCTAATGGGTTTCCCCATAGATTTAGTCCAATCCAAATTCTATGGAGTCCATTAGCCCAATATTCAACTATCACACAATTGACAGTTATGGTCCCCTTTATTTAATTAATGTCTTTTAGCCATGAAATTAATTCTTAATTAATTCATGGCTGATATTAATTAAACAATATGATTTCTCCTTTAATATATTATTCATATAATATATTAATAAACCATAATAACCTCTCTCTTCATAAATCATCCTATCTAGTTGCGTTGGTGAAGGTAACTCAAAAGGACCATACACAACCGGGTCAAATACTTACCAATTATAGTTACGGGCTTAGACACTAATCCAACAGTCTCCCACTTGGATAATTCTAGTAACTATAAATGCAAGTTTTAACCGATTAGCAATCGTAGCTCTCAAAGACGTTGTCGAACTCTGGTCTTATCAGCGACATGTCCTTTAGATAAGGGATCATATATTCCTCCATTCTAGATATCGTATAGACATGAGACATGGATTATAATCATTATCTTAGTCTATGTGTTGTTTATTGATTTCTGATTTATGACGAATGACAACAGACTATAATTGAACACATCAACTTAGTCCCGGCTTGGCCAAGCGCTTAGGGTGTCATCACTAAATCATCTAGGGGCCCATAGATATCGTTTTTATCCCACTTTGGGTAAAAGGAACAGATAAACTTTGACTCAATGCTCGCTTGTACCCACTCATCAAATCACACACAACAATATGTTTTATAACACTAAGTTACTGGTGCATTTACATATTATCAATGTGCAACCGACTTGCAGAATACAACTCACACATCTCGGTTTCAAGAATATAAGATATTATCGTCTCACCAATCACTCGAGATAAAATCCATGAAGCGATCCAAGTGAACGTGGGTTTAATCCAATACTCTAATCTCATAGCAGCACTCATGAACTCTGCAGCAAACTTGTGCTATGTCCAAACAATTTAGACAATCTACAAACGGATTCATGACAATCTTCTTTCATACCTACTTCCAAAGTATGAGCGACTGTGGAGGGTTTGAATAATCTTATTATTCGGGAAGTCAAAACATGCAAAGTGAAACACAAGAATAATACTAATACTATATGGCCTCAAACCTTTGAGTATAAATAAAACACATTTATTTAATCACCATATTGATTACTCATTATTTGTTGTTTCGGGTAATCAACTTCTTACTTGAATTATAACAACAGTTGTCCCATGCTCCAAGCATGTACACTATGTTTACCTATGGTCCTTACTTTGTGAAATAGATCAATTGAACACATTTCCAATGATGCTCATTTCACAATTCCTAATCATTAGTGTAAGAATACAAAATTCTCGTCACTACTAGAATATGTTAGATTCTAACATTTTATGCAACGGTCCTTTCGTAATGTCATGGCACAAAAGTCACCAAGACTCGGCCAATGAAATTACAAAATTCTCTATTGGATATTGTTATAAGACAATTACATAGATGTGAAGTCTCACATTCAAAGTACATTCCTTTGAACATCCTTTTTGTATAAAATTTTCTAATCACGAATTCTCAATATCCAACTCCCAATATGGAAACATTTCCATATTTGCCACATGACAACTCATTCTAAATAGAGTCTTATATATTCATAATAAAGTCAATATGGTCCATCCATTAGTATACTTCCAATTGTCCACAAGCGACCAATCTTTGGCGAACCTTAGATTGTCCTTGACAGTTGTTTAATTATTTTAGTCAAATTCGGTTCTAGTCATTTTTCCCTATTAATGCCCTAGGCATTTGGAAAATTTTAGAACAGTCAAATATTACAGCATATGTAATCGATCTTATACCAGAAGCATATGGGACACGATTCATAATGTCTTACATAAAAGCATGATACTTCATCAGCCATTTGCCATAATATTTCTATTTGCCACATTTTCAAAATTCGAACTATGAAGAGGGATGCCGTAATCATAATAGAATTTTGAGAACGCAATTAATATATCCTTGACTAAATTTGATTAAAATTTCTCAATCTAATCTTTTAGATTTCGAAACAAAGTATAACATTCTCTCCCTTAATTATAGCAAAAAAACTTTTCAACCCCTGCAACTTTGCAAAGTGAAACCTTTTGTTTTCTATAACTAATATTGCTAACTTGCAACACTTAAAATCATAATCATGCTCCCACTAACATGATGATTATATCCATTCCAACATAACATTTATGCTCCCACTAACTTTGACACGTATTCAGAAATCAACTAAATTCCTTAGAAAACAATACTTATTGACTTCCAAAGTTCATTTTCCTAATACGATATGCTTTGATAAGCCTTTATCTAAGCATCTCAAACTCATACACATTTCCTTAGATAACTCACCTGTGTGTCTAAACTAATTTAGAACTTCTATTACTAAGTCCCAAATGTTCAGACTAATCACCAAATTTCACAATTTGAACTATGAAGAGGGATGCTGTAATCATAATCGAATTTGAGAATGCAATCCACACAATTGCTATCTTCTTAAAATCTCTCTTAGTGAAAGCGTTTCCTCACAATCATTTTCATGAAAGAGAGAAACCTTATGACACTTAGAATTTATAGTGTATGTGTTCATATCCATGTGAATTTTCCATAACCATAATTGTAAGATAATTTTTGTGACAAATCCAAACTCTTATGGACAAAACTTGTTCATTCTTGATTTCTTGCCATCAAGGGTCCCACCATTGCTTCCAAGTTATTTAGTAGCTCACCTATACCAGTCAATGTACTTTCATTGAACAAGGTGCTTGCTTTATATAGTCTATTGAGAACTCGTAGAACTCATATGCATAATCAACTCAACTGGATTGGCGCAGAAACAAGAATACGTCAACACGATAGGTTACAAACCTGAAGTCGTGTGCTAATGTTTAATAATAGGTTTACTCTTGATTAGTTCTTGAAACTTTTCAAGATCATTTAGAATCCCAATGACCTCTTGACATATAAGATTCTCTTGTCAAGAAAACATTTCTTGACAAACAAATATTCAAGAGTTAGTGCGGATTCTTATCAAGACAAACACTACACACAATTGGTATTAGTTGGTCTTTGTCTTATCCAAGACATCACAATTTACCAATTTCAAACGTGCAAGAGTAAGAAAAAAAATTTCTACTTCACATTTGATGAGTGTGTTAGAACTTCTTAAGATGTGTCACTCAATTCACAATCTTGGAGTACGACTCTAAGACTTGATTTTTGGAACGAAGTATGACTCATCCTTTTAACCATTTCAACAATTTCTGATTCCTCTTCTTAGCCATACTAGTGCACTAAGATGTCCTTAGAGGATTAATTATGATATGGTTTCATAATCAACAAGATGATCATAAAACACGATATAAAAGTACTCTCCCTTCTTCTTAGATTGGAGAAACTTTTATCTTTCTGCCTAGTTGATTCTTCTTATTTGTTCTGCCATACATTGAAACTTTTCAATGATTCAGAATCACACTTAATCCTGTAAGCGTAACCACATTTACTAGACTTTTAGTAAATCACGATGAATAATTTTATCGTTCTTTGTGATGGACTTGACTAGTACACAACATTGTGTACCAGTTCTCCTAGTCCTTCACTTGACTCTTTGTCAAGGAATTAGTCTTAATTTTCCAAAGATGAAGGTTCTCAGTCATTATACAATACAAGTTGTATGATTCCAAGTTTCTGTCCAATTGAAACTCGGGCGACAAGAATCTTTCTCTATTTGGTAAATTCTCGACATTACCACAAATAACATAACTAAGAATCACATCCATTTCAACATTGCTAAAACTAGAAATACACAAACGTCAATTTTTCATTCATGCCATTGCAAGGAAATATATAAATAAGACAAAATCAAAATTTATTTTATTTATAAAAGGTGCGGAAAAACGTGTCCTTACAATGCAAATCAAATGAAAACTACGCTATTACATATTCCTAAGCAATCTATCATAACTCTAAAAGTAGCAGCTCCAAAAATCCGATCATCGAATCATGCAATCGAAATCCATTTCTTCGCGATCAGACTCGGCTCACTTCTTCCTTTAAGCTTCCTCTCTTTTCTTCGATCCTACAAGACACCAAATGTAATCTTATCACATCATGTATTTAGAATCTCCAAATAGGAACTTAATAGAGTTAGATAGTGGATTTTACTTGAAGAATAGTCATACATCTTGACTCTCCCATCTCTTAGATCTCTTAGGTAGTCAGGGCAGCTTCGTAACCAATGCCCCCTCTTTTGGCAGTAGAAACATACGGATTCTTTTGGAATGGCACACGGGACTATCTCAGACTCAGCCTTTCTCTTGTGTGGAGAAACCTTTTTTGGACTTCCAATGTTGCCATTGGCCATAGAAAGATGGGATATTGATTTACCAGACAAATTTGCTCGACCAGTGCGCCAAATGATTTCTGATTCAGCAGCAATAAGCAAATAAGTCAAATCAATGAGGGTCACCTCGTGTTCCATCATATAGTACTCTCTAACTAACTTACCATATGAGTCGGGAAGTGAGTGAAGAACCAAGTCAACACCCAACTTCTCCGAGACATCGACGCCCAACATTCCCAATCTATCAATATGCAACTTCATATCCAAGACATGAGCGCATACTAACTTTCCATCTTCGTGTCTTTTCGCCAATAGGGCTTGAGTGACCTTGAACTTTACAAGTCTTCGAACACGTGGGTCAGGGAGAATTATTGGAGGAAGTGGAGGAAGTGAAACATGATTTCCATTTCCACAATCCAATCGTGGAACATCATCTTCTAGTGGAAAACATTTTCCAACAGATTTAGGAAGACCATAGTTGTCAGACTTTGACATCTACAATTGTGTAACATCCGGATTTCCAGGCATGTTAATTTGATTATTTCTTTTGAAGTCATGAGGAGGGACTCGACGAGTCGATGCCTAGACCCGTCGAGTAGGATCGCGATTGGTTGGCTGGATTAATGAAGGGACCCGACGAGTCGATGGGTGGACTCAACGAGTCCGCGCTGTTATGTGAAACCCTAAATCTCAGGGCCTGAGCCGTATTTAAGGGCCCTTATAGCCGTCATTTGCGGCCACTTCACCCTGAGAAACCCTAGAGGGAGGAGAGATTGTTTGTGGAGCAAGAAGAAGGCTAATTCATCATTCTTGAGTGTTTTAGCAATAAAGAAAGAAGGAGGGCATACTAGGAGGATTGAGGAGCTTAGATCTACTATCTTTTGGTCAGATGGAGCTGAAAGAGGTATCAATTTGTGCTTAGTCTCGTGTAATTGTTAATTACCTTGAATCTAGGGTTTTCCCAACCCCCTTTATTTGCTTGTAATGATATATAAGTTGTCCCTTTGGGTGTTAGACTCTGGACCTGGACCTTTAGAGGTCCAGAGAGCATTATCAATCATGCTTTATGTTATTCCATGGAGGAAATGAACCTAGAATGCCATTTTATAAACTATTTCATCAAATAAAGTCATATGGACGTTGCATGAGTGTCAAGGTTCGGACTTTACGTAGTTATTGAGCTTGGGAAGGACATATCTATGGATTAGAGGAACAAATCTGACCTTAGAAGGTCATTTTTGTTTGAGTATGGAATGGACTCGTCGAGTCCATAAGTAGACTCGACGAGTCGGACCGGGTTGATCTGTGACTCATGTCAGCTGGTGACCAGCCAAGTTAGGTGAGTGACTCAGTGAGTCAGATCGGATTTAAGGAATTAGAGTTCACGTCTGAACTCGCCGAGTCGGTGCATGACTCGACGAGTTGGGTCATGAGTTGACCGTTGACCAGCGTTGACCAGAGTTGACTTATGTTGATTTAAGGGTATTATTCAAACTAATTCAGGGAAGTAATAATTAGAGATGTATTTATGTTATAGGAGGAAGCGAGGTCGGAAGATTGAGCACGAGTGTTTATCCGACATCTTCGAGGTGAGTCTTCTCACTATGCCTTACCCGATGGGGTAATTATGTGTGACCGGAAGGTCTTATGTGATGCATGTTGTATATGTGATATGTTATGATATGATTATGATGATGTGGACCGGAAGGTCAGGATGATATGGACCGGAAGGTCAACAGAGTATGGACCGGAATGTCAACAAAGTTATGGGATGGAAATCCCCTGAGACACTTGGATCGGAAGATCCTATAGAGTTATGGCTTGGAAAGGCGTATGTGCTGTATGTGGTATTTTAGGGAACTCACTAAGCATTTATGCTTATAGTGTTTGTATATGTGTTTCAGGTACTAGTGATGATCGCGGGAAGGTGTCGGCATGATTCGTACACACTTATGAAGTTTATGTTATGAGATCTTGGGAAATGTTTTGATGTAATAACAATGGACACCTCATGTTTTGTATTACTTATTAATAAAAAGTATGTTTTAAAAATGAAAAATTGTTTTGAAATTTCACGGTGTTACAAGTTGGTATTAGAGCCTTGGTTTGATGGATTCGGATGTACCTTCGGGCGTATCTGAACTCAAACATAGGATTTGAGAAAGTTTTTCATAAAAAGGAACAATTTTTCTAAAAGAGTAAGGACTTTGAGAAAAGCAAAAAGGAGCAGTGTGTACGATCAGCCAGCGCCCGAACGGTGATTTCCCAAAATACCCTTACATTATGTATTATGAGATATGATATGCTATGTTTTGCATGATAGCAGGCTAGGTATTCATATTAGGACTAGAGTGGCCTGATTTGTGATGCCTTAGCCTAGGAGATTTCTGCTGCTATGTGATGCTTCGAGAGTGAGTAAGTAGATGTGAGGAGCTTATGAGAGGTCTACCGAAGGGTAGCCTATGTTTAGTAAGGTGTAGAGCACTTGTGAGCTGGGATCCTAGGAGGAGGACTTGGGATGAATATTGATGCGGTGTGAAAGGTAGTATAGGGCCCATACTACTGGACACACCGAATCAATGGGCAGTCCAAGTAAGAATCCTTAGGGTATCAAGGAACAAGTAGGGTTGGGTGGTCGAGTGCGAGTATACTCGATCAAGTCTCTGGTATCTTTGTGTTGTGTTTCAGAGGCATCGTGGTTGGTACACCATGCACCGAAGAGCAGCAGTGTTAGCGATGATGAGATTCGCTATATGATTTGTGACGAGATGACCGTGGGGATACGGAAGACCCAGAGGATTTAAGTAGCAGGATTAAGAAGATGGAACATGGTTTGAGTACCATGATGAGTAGCGGGTTAAGAGGTGATGTCATGGTTCGAATGCCATGATGTGAGATGGAATGAGAAGATGGAAAATGGTTCGAGTACCTTGATTCGTAGGAGGTTAAGAGGAGATATCATGGTACAGGTATCGTGATTCATAGCAGATCTAGAGGTGGCCACGCGGTTTGAGTACCATGGCTTGTGGCGGTTAGTATTTGTGGCTTACCAATTATTTCTGTGGGGATTGTTTAGGCTGAGATCAGTGGTGAATGAGTATGGGGCCGGAAGGCCATGAAGAGCAAGTTTTAGTGGAGCATCCATTGAAAAGGGGAAATAGAGTGAGCGCCAAGGAATTGTAGATGATGTGCCAGTTGGAGTCGCCGGACTCAGGGATGAGTAGGGATGGTGCATTATGGGAGAATGCGGTCTGGGCTGGACGACCATCCGATGGTAGAAAGGTCACTTTCTGTGACCCGAGTAGTGTTATTCCCGTTCCCTGTGGGAAACGTATGAGGTGATGAAATTTCGGTTTTTGAGTTTGGGGGTAAAGATCTGTGGGATTACACAGATGGTGATCTCCAATCAGAGTATATGGCAGTAGGTCTGCCGCGAGGTAAAGATATAGCTTGAACAGGTTGTCATTGGGGACTGAGATTGTCAAGCACCAGGATGCACCCTAAGTGGGTATAGTAGGGCATGTGTTAGTTGCAGCGTCGAGCGATCAAGAGGAGTATATCAGGGTGGTGGCCCTTATTGTCTTTGATGGATATCAAGAGTGGAAATATGGTTCCTACTTTTATGATAAGTGACATGATGGAATGACAATTGAGGAGTCGATGATGAGGAGTATGGTAGATCATTACTTTTTGACTAAGAGTCGGGGTCAATACTGGATAGTGGGAGGTCCAGTGATGAAATGGTGTGAGAGTCTGATTGACTAAAGGCAGTTATGGTGGGAAGTTCTGAGGATTTCATCTGAGTTTCAGGTCATTTGGAGTTGCTCGATCTCTGTCGGGAGATCATAGAGTGTTGAGTAGCACCTTCCAAAGGGGGTGTAATGATTACTGGTGGAAAACAGTCGGTGTGATGATTTCTGGTGCGCCAATTGGGGATGGTTTGAACCCTAAGTGGGGGAGAACTGGGTATTTTGATGGGGGGATCAGAGATTCGATTGGGAATGGATAAAGATATGGATATAGAGTCTGGCAGGGCATAATCATTAAGCTCAAGTTGTTGGTGATGGAGACGAGGTGCAGAGCGAGATAATGTTTGAAGAGGATGAGTGCCTCCACGACAAGTGGCCGTTGATCGGAGACCTTGGGGTGGATGGAAGTCCTTCAAGGTCAAAATGGTGGACTCAAGATGGTTGGCTCATATGGTGAGGTAGTCGATTGAGTATTTGAGTGCAGAGATCAAAAGCAGTGGTTGCGGGTATATGTGAAAAGTGTGATCTACACTCCAAGAAAAGCAAACATTTGGTCTGTCGGTTAGTTGCAGAGGCGGTATGAGTAACTTTGTGTAAGTAGCGATCAGCAGAGGGTGAGACTTCGAGTTTTCATAGTCGGGTTATGAGTCAATGTTGATGCTCTATGTTTATTTTGGAAAGGATATATTTCGAGGATGCAAGCGTTGCAAGAGGAAGCTCATTTGCTAGAGTCTAGTGAAGGAAGGCAGTATCTAGGTATGGTGTCGTGAGCGTGAGGTCAGTAAATGGGGGGCAAGGCATCGTGAGATTTGGTGATGGTGTCCCGAGGTGTCTGAGTATGATGTCATTACGTTTGGATTATTTCGAGTTGTGAAAAGGAGATGGAAAGTGGGGACCTTTCGGCCAATGGACATCAAGCGAGATTATTCGAGAATGAGGATTGTAGCAGGGATAGGTGTTTCGTTATAGTGGATGTCATCATAAATGGCAATGCGTAACTTGAGTAGATGTTTATATTTATGCATGGTCGGTGCGCAGAGCATGAGTTATTGATCGCGGTATGGCGTCAATGCGAGGAAGAGATTGTTAAGAGGTAAGAGAAAGTGCGGTAGACTACGGGAAGCTGTAGTACTCCCTGGTCAGAGGTTGTTGTGTTGCTATGGGAAGCCGTAGTACTCACTAGTCAGAGGTTCTTGTGATGCTACAGGAAGCCGTAGTACTCACTGTTCATAGGTTGTTGTGTTGCTACGGGAAGCCGTAGTACTCACTGGTCATAGGATTATTGTGATGCTACGGGAGGCCGTAGTACTCACTGGCCAGAGGTTGTTGTGGTGCTACGGGAAGTCGTAGTACTCACTGGTCAGAGGTTGTTGTGTTGCTACGAGAAGCCGTAGTACTCACTGGTTAGATGTTGTTGTGAAGCTACGGGAAGCCGTAGTACTCACTGGTCAGGGTTGTTGTGTTGCTACGAGAAGTCGTAGTACTCACTAGTCAGCAAGAAGTTGTCATGATAAGGTACTCCTTGATCATAGCATGACGCAGAAGAGTCTTAGGCATGGAGTGGCCTTAATTTATGAGTTTTTGGGAACCTGGTGGTCGGACCAGGGGCGAGATCGGGGTCTCCTCAATGATAAGGAGTCATTATGTGTAACAACGTAAATTTTCAAAACAAAATTTTCATTTCTTAAAAACATGTTTTCATCCAAAACAAGTCATAAAGATCCAATGTATCATATCATAATACGAATCATATAAACCCCAAGATCATAAATCCTACATCAGTGTGTACAGATCACGCCGGCGCCTTCCCACGGTCCTCGCTAGTACCTGAAACACATAACACAACAACTGTAAGCATAAATGCTTAGTGAGTTCCCCAGAATACTACTTACGCACATACGCCTTTCCAGGCCATGACCTTCCGGTCCATGTGTCTCAGGGGACTTTCGTCCCGACCCGGTAAACCTTCCGGTCCTACCCGCATTGACCTTCTGGTCCACATCACAATGCCTTCCGGCCCATAACATAAAATGCCTTCCGGCCCATAACATAATGCCTTCCGACCCATATCAAGCATAGCATACATAACACATTCAGATGGTTAACTTATCATATTCAATGCATACAACTCATAACATATCCGACCTCTCGGTCACACATAAATACCCTTCCGAGTATAGTATAGTGAGAAGACTCACCTCGCAGGAAGTCTAGAATCTCATGTGCTCGCTATCTCCGAATCTCGAAACGAAGACCCAACCTTGCCTAATCATAATGAAATATCATTCTAATTAATATAGACTTTCAAGACTAGGCTACACCCTTATCATTATCCCACAGAGGGGTAAAAGACCATTTTACCCTTCCTTGACTCACGTTGACCAAACCCTAAAAGTCAACGAAAGTCAACTGACCACAGCACGCGGGGCGTACCAGCTTCTGTACGCGGGGCGTACATCGATGAGTCACAATCGGGGGTCACAACCCCTTACGTTGCGCGTACTGGGAGTTACGCCCAACGTAAATCCCAGATTCAGCCATACCATATTTCTTATCTTAAATGGTTAAGACACTCCTTCCACTTCCAGATCTGGCTCTCATTAAGCCTCCTAATCCATAAATTCGGAACCTTTAAGCCTTGGCATGGCTGTAAAGGCTCCTACACCCTCTAATACCTTCCTTTTCACCTCCAAAGATCTAGATCTCATGCATGGCTAATATATACGTCCAAGATCACATTTTTATGAACATACAACTCAAATGGACCTAGAATATGGTAGATCTAAGCCAATGGAGACTACTTGCTCATAAAGTCTCCATCGTTGGGACCAAAACCCTAGAAATTGGTCCATGAAGCATACCATAAGAACTACAAGGCAAGATCTGAACTTTTTACCTTAGGAAGAAGCTCCGACCTTTGCTTTACACGGATCTAAACTTGCACACCAACTTCTAGCCTCCATAATGGACTCCTCTTTCCTTTTGCTACCTTGAAATGACACCTCAAAGCTTAGAACACTCACAAACAAGCTATGAACGAAGGAACAACTCTCTTAGGGTTTCTTTCTGAAGGATGGCGGCTGAGGAACCAAGCCATCTCATTCCTTTTATAGCCAACAACTCAAATTAGGGTTTTGGGTCTGGACCGATTACGCCCGGTGTAACCTTGGGTACGCCCAACGTACCCGACGATGACGTGTTTAAATGAGGCGCGCGAGTATGCGCAGCGTACTCCTTGTACGCCCAACTTACTCGCCCAACACAAAGGCCCAAAATGACAAATAAATAAAGATGAAGGTCTAATCGGTTGTACCTGAATTTCGGTTGTTACAATTCTCCCCCACTAGAACCAGACTTCGTCCCCGAAGTCTTATACCGAAAACAATTCTGGATGCTGCTCCCACATCTCCGACTCGGACTCCCACGTCAGCTCGGACCCCTTCCGATGCTACCACTGCACTTTCACCAGGGGCACTTCCTTGTTCCTCAGAACCTTAACCTTTCGATCCCTAATTGCCACTGGTCTCTCAACATAGTTCAGGCCCGCATCCACCTAAATATCCTCTAATGGAACCACAGCCGACTCGTCGGCAATACACTTCCTCAACTGCGACACATGAAAGGTGTCGTGAATCTGACCGAGCTCCGCAGGTAGATCCAAACGGTAGGCTACCCTGCCTACCCTCGCAATTACCCTGAAAGGTCCAATGTATTGAGGTCCCAACTTGCCCCTCTTCCTGAATCGAATCACTCCTTTCCAAGGAGAGACTCTTAAGAGTACCAGGTCACCAACCTGAAACTCGAGCTCGGACCGACGCCTGTCCGCATAGCTCTTCTGGCGACTCTGAGCGGTCAACAATCTCTGCCTGACCTGCTATATCTGCTCTGTCGTCTGATGCACAATCTCCGTACTACCCATTACCCGATGCCCCACCTCTCCCCAGCAGATGGGGGTCCAACACCTCCTCCCATACAACAGCTCAAAGGGTGGCATACCAATGCTCGAATGATGGCTGTTGTTGTACGAAAACTCTGCCAAGGGTAAATAGGTGTCCCAACTCCCTCCAAAATCCAAAACACACGCTCGGAGCATATCCTCGAGTGTCTGAATCATCCGCTCACTCTGCTCGTTCGTCTGTGGGTGGTATGCGGTACTAAAATGCATCCTTGTACCCAACTCCTCGTGAAACTTCTTCCAAAATCTGGAAGTAAATCGCACGTCCCGATCTGAAACAATCGACATCGGAACCCCATGCCGCGATACCACCTCCCTCACATACAACTATGCCAACCTCTCAGCAGAAGAGCTCTCACTAATAGCAAGAAAATGAGCGCTCTTCGTCAACCTGTCCACAATCACCCAAATTGCATCGACTCCTCTCGCAGTCCTTGGCAATTTGGTGATAAAATCCATGGTAATCTATTCCCACTTCCACTCGGGAATCTCCAGCGGTTGTAGCTTACCATGCGGACGCTGGTGCTCGGCCTTAACTTGGCGACAAGTTAGGCACCTCTCGACGAACCATGCAACATCCCTCTTCATACAGGGCCACCAATACTCCTTCTTTAGGTCCAAATACATCTTAGTAGCCCCGGGATGGATCGAGAACTTCGATCGATGTGCCTCCTCCATCAAAATGGTACGCGTCCCGCCCACAAATGGTACCCAAATCCGACCCTGAAATGTCATCAGTCTCCGACTATCGGTAACGAACTCCGACACCTGCCCAACAACCCGCTCCCGCTTTCGGTTCTCTGGTCTCGCAGCCTCAGCCTGGGCCCCTCGAATGGTGTCCAATACCGGAGTCATCACTGTCAACCTCATACAAATGTCTCGGATCGGGGCGCTCTCCGTCCTACGGCTCAAAGCATCGGCTACGACATTAGCCTTGCCCGGGTGGTACAGGATCTCGCAATCATAATCATTCACCACATCCAACCATCTCCTCTGGCGCATATTCAGGTTTGGATTATCCATCAAGTACCTCAGACTCTTGTGGTCCGTGTATATGGTACACCGAACCCCATATAGATAGTGCCGCCGGATCTTGAGGGCAAACACCACAGCCCCCAACTCCAGATCGTGGGTGGGATATCTCGACTCATGAGGCTTCGGTTGCCTCGATGCATACGCTATAACGTGCTCCCTCTGCATAAGCATTACCCCTAACCCAGATATGGATGCATCACAATATACCACAAAATCCTCCATCCCTTCCGGGAGTGCGAGCACCGGGGCCTCGCACAACTTCTGACGAAGGGACTCAAATGAGGACTGCTGCTCCGGACCCCAAGAAAATGCAACACCTTTTCGGGTCATCTTGGTAAGTGGCACGACGATCTTGGAGAAATCCCTAATAAACCTCCGATAATAGCCGGCCAATCCCAAAAAGCTCCTGATCTCAGTGGGTGATCTCGGCACCTCCCATCTCATCACTGCCTCAATCTTGGCTGGATCGACCAATATCCCTTTCTGGTTAACAAGATGTCCTAGGAACTGGACCTCTCGTAACTAGAAATCACACTTGGAGAATTTGGCATACAACCTCTCCGATCTCAGAACTCCAAGGATCTCCCTCAAATGCTCCTCATGCTGCTCTCTAGACCTCGAATATACCAAAATATCATCAATGAATACGATCACCGACCGATCCAGCATCGACCTGCACACCTTGTTCATGAGATCCATGAACGCAGCTGGGGCATTGGTGAGCCCAAAAGGCATCACGACAAACTCGTAATGTCCATAACGAGTTCTGAATGCAGTCTTCTGGATATCTTCATCCTGAACCCTTATCTGATGATAACCCGACCTCAAGTCTATCTTGGAGAACCAAGATGCCCCCTGCAACTGATCGAACAGATCATCGATCCTAGGTAACGGATACCGGTTCTTGACCATTAACCTGTTCAACTCTCGGTAAAAAATACACATCCGGTGTGAACCATCTTTCTTCTTGACAAAAAGGATCGGTGCTCCCTAAGGCGAGCTACTTGGTCGAATAAACCCCTTCCCCAACAGCTCCTGAAGCTACGAGGATAACTCCTGCATCTCCAGCGACGCGAGGCGATAAGGCGCCTTGGCGATAGGTGCTGCTCCCGAAATCAAGTCAATACGGAACTCCACTTGTCTTTCCGGAGGCACGCCCGAAAGTTCCTCGGGAAAGACATCCGGGAACTCGCACACTACCGGAACCTCGTCAACCGAACTTGGCCTCCCAGTGGCCACTCGTGCGTCCATCACATAGACTATGAATCCACTGCAGCCCTGCTACAAACTCTGCCTCGCCCTGGCAGCCGAACAAAACGCTGACCCACACCGGGTCCCCTCGCCATACACAGTAAGCACTCCCCCACTAGGGTCTCGCATAGTCACGAGCTGTTTCTCGCAGTCAATGACCACTCCAAACTTACTCAACCAGTCGATGCCCACGATGACACAAACATCTCCCATAGCAATAGGAACTAGGTCTATAGGGAAATTGACACCAAAAATCTCGAGCACACATCCTCGAATCACGTCAGTGGCATATACCACTTTCTCATCAGCTATGGAAATCCGCAGAGGTCGACTCATCACCTCTCGATCAATACCGAGGTGCTGACTAAAAGCCAGAGATACAAAAGACCGACTCGCACCCGAGTCAAATAATACCAAGGCAGGTACAGAATTCACAAGAAAAGTACCTACGCATATCATAAAATAAGCACAACATCTCAGCATAAAAAATAAATACACGAAAGAATACATACCAGCCACGACATCGGGCGCCGCGCGGACCTCCTCTGCAGTCAACTGAAAAGCTCTCCCACAAGCCCTCGGGGCCTTGGCCTTCACCGGTCGAGTCTCAGTAGCCCTAGCAGCAGGCACAGATCCCTGGAGAAGCTGAGGACACTCAGCCTTCTGATGGCCGGTCTGGTTGCAATGGAAGCAAACCATAAATCCCTTGGGGCAATCCCTAGCGATGTGGCCCTCCTTGCCACATTTGTAGCAAGCACCTGATCGACAGGCCCCCTCATGACCCTTGCCGCACTTTCTGCAAGTGCGGCCCTTCTGACCTCCTGTCCTCGAATCGGCGGACTTGGTCCGCTTGGTTGCCGGCTGGGACTGAGCTGGCCGCCGATCCACCCGCTGAGACTCGGCCTCCTCCCTGGCCTGAGTCTCCAACTCGATCTCCCTCTTCTGGGAATTTGCCTGGAGCTCAGCAAATGTCTGGTATGTCGAGTTCGATACGAACTCCCGAATGTCCCTCCTCAGTATACCCAAATATCGGCTCATCCGTGCCTGCTCAGTGGACACCTGCTCAGGGTAGAACATCGCCCTCTCATGAAACTTCCGGGTGACCACAACAACTGAATCATTACCCTGCTTGAGGGTCAAGAACTCCTGAACCAGTCGTTCCCTCTCCACCAGGGGAATATACTCATCTCTGAACATGGTGGTGAATTTCTCCCAAGTCACCGCTGAAATCTCCTCAAGAGTGAAGTTCGCCGTCATGAACTTCCACTAATCCTTTGCTCCTAGGCGGAGCTGGTTCAAAGCGAACCGCACCCTCAGATGCTCCGGACATGAACACGTGTAGAAGCATCCCTCAATGTCAGCAATCCATCGCATCGCAGCGAGCGGGTCCTGCGTCCCATCAAACTCGGGTGGCTTCGTGTTGCTGAACTCCCGGAACAACAACGAGTCACCTCCCTGAGGTCTGGCAGCAGCCATAGCTGCTGTAGCTGCAGCGGCCGCAGCCTCAGTCACCGCGGCGTACCGGTCATCAAAAGTCTCCAACAGGGTGGTCTTGATAGACCCAAACATCTCCGGAATCTCGGCCCGGATTGCCGCAACCACCTCATCGTGGATCGTCTGACGAAGCTCCTCGTCACTCACACCGCTCATCCCAGGTCTGTGGCGTGTCCCAAACATGATGCCTCTGAAATACAACATAAAAATATCAGAGAACCAATCGAGCATACTCGCACTCAATAACGCAACCCTACTCGACCTCCGATACCCAAAGGATTCTTACTTGGACTGCCCACTGATCCGGTGTCTTCAGTAGTACGGGCCCAAAACTACTGACTACACTGCATCAACATTCACCCCAAGTCCTCCTCCTTGGACCCCGGATCACGAGTACTCTATTCTTGCTATGCACTGGCTACCTACTCGCTCTCAAAGCATCTCATAGCAGCAGGTTTCCCCTAGACTAAGGCATCACAAATCAGGCCACTCTAGTCCTAATATGAATACCTAGTCTACTCTAGCATGCATAACATATCATAACATATCTCAAAACACATATTGTAAGGGTATTTTGGGGATTTTACCGTTCGGGCGCTGGCTGACCGTACACACTGCTTCATCCTTGGTTATCACAAAATCCCTTATAAATTTTATGCTTTTATTTTTGAAATTTTTTCTCAAATCCTCGGTTTGAGTTCAGTTACGCCCGAAGGTGCACCCGAATCCCTCAAACCAAGGCTCTGATACCAACTTGTAACAATGTAAATTTTCAAAACAAAATTTTCATTTCTTAAAAACATGTTTTCATCCAAAACAAGTCATAAAGATCCAATGTATCATATCATAATACGAATCATATAAATCCCAAGATCATAAATCCTACATCAGTGTGTACAGATCACGCCGGCACCTTCCCACGGTCCTTGCTAGTACCTGAAACACATAACACAACAACTATAAGCATAAATGCTTAGTGAGTTCCCCAGAATACTACTTACGCACATACGACTTTCCAGGCCATGACCTTCCAGTCCATGTGTCTCAGGGGACTTTCGTCCCAACCCGGTAAACCTTCCAGTCCTACCCGCGTCGACCTTCTGGTCCACATCACAATGCCTTCCGGCCCATAACATAAAATCCCTTCTGGCCCATATTAAGCATAGCATACATAGCACATTTAGACGGTTAACTTATCATAAATAATGCATACAACTCATAACATATCTGATCTCTCAGTCACACATAAATACCCTTCCGAGTATAGTATAGTGAGAAGACTCACCTCGCAGGAAGTCTAGAATCTCACGTGCTCGCTATCTTCGAATCTTGAAACGAAGACCCAACCCCGCCTAATCATAATGAAATATCATTCTAATTAATATAGACTTTCAAGACTAGGCTACACCCTTATCATTATCCCACAGAGGGGTAAAAGACCATTTTACCCTTCCTTGACTCATGTTGACCAAACCCTAAAAGTCAACGAAAGTCAACTGACCACAGTACGCGGGGCATACCAGCTTCTGTACGCGGGGCGTACATCGATGAGTCACAATCGGGGGTCGCAACCCCTTACGCTGCGCGTACTGGGAGTTACCCCCAACGTAAATCCCAGATTCAGCCATACCATATTTCTTGTCTTAAATGGTTAAGACACTCCTTCCACTTCCAGATCTGGCTCTCATTAAGCCTCCTAATCCATAAATTCGGAACCTTTAAGCCTTGGCATGGCTGTAAAGGCTCCTACACCCTCTAATACCTTCCTTTTCACCTCCAAAGATCTAGATCTCATGCATGGCTAAATATATACGTCCAAGATCACATTTTTATGAACATACAACTCAAATGGACCTAGAATATGGTAGATCTAAGCCAATGGAGACTACTTGCTCATAAAGTCTCCATCTTTGGGACCAAAACCCTAGAAATTGGTCCATGAAGCATACCATAAGAACTACAAGGCAAGATCTGAACTTTTTACCTTAGGAAGAAGCTCCGACCTTTTCTTTACACGGATCTACACTTGCACACCAACTTCTAGCCTCCACAATGGACTCCTCTTTCCTTTTGCTACCTTGAAATGACACCTCAAAGCTTAGAACACTCACAAACAAGCTATGAATGAAGGAACAACTCTCTTAGGGTTTCTTTCTGAAGGATGGTGGCTGAGGAACCAAGCCATCTCATTCCTTTTATATCCAACAACTCAAATTAGGGTTTTGGGTCTGGACCGATTACGCCCGGCGTAACCTTGGGTACGCCCAACGTACCCGACGATGACATGTTTAAATGAGGCGCGCGAGTACGCGCAGCGTACTCCTTGTACGCCCAACGTACTCACCCAACACAAAGGCCCAAAATGACAAATAAATAAAGATGAAGGGCTAATCGGTTGTACCTGAATTTCGGCTGTTACATTATGATATGAGTAAGGTGTGGTTATCGTAATCTGAAGGAATGGGATGAGTGAGAAACGCATGAATTGCAGGAAATGAGTTCATAGTTAAGTGCTTTGTTGGGATGAGTGGTTCCTGTTGGATTAATGTCTAAGTCCATAACTATAATTGGTAAGACTTGACCCGACCCGGCATGGTCCATTTGGGTTGCATGGCATCATGCACTTGGATTGACTAAATGAGAGAGATAAGACACTTATGGTTATTAATATATTATAAGTTCTAGTATATTAATAATAAGAATAATAAGATTATTTAATTAGTATTGATCAAGAATTAATCTAGGATTAATTAAGTGATCAAAAGAAGACTAATTAAATATATGGATTGATTGTGTAAATCATCCATACTTATATAGTGGGCTAATGCTCCATGGATTATCTGGTTGGGCTAAAACCCATATGATGCTCCATGGATGCTCCATGGTGTATTTCTACCCATGGATCATGGAAATGAAAGGCCATGTCAATTAGGGTTTACATGGTGTAACCCTAACTATATAAGCATCATATTATTCACCAAAATCGGCCACTAGTGTGTGTAAAAGAAGGGCTAGCCGATTTCATGAAGTGTAGAATCAAGTTATTCCAAGTGTATTTGGTGTTGTGTGAACCATTTGAGGTGTCACACTTGGGGCACTAGGCACTCAAGCTTCATGAAGACATTCTACATCAAAGAGGTATGTATTCTATCTTGTTATATTGATAGTTTTGTATGCTAGATTAGGATAATACCTTGGAAAGTTCTTATTTGCATGTATAATAGAGAAAACATAGATCCAAGGTATTTAGGGTTGCATGTACACTTAGGAGTGTTAGAATGCTCAAAACCCAACAGTGGTATCAGAGCCTAGGCTTGTTTTCTTGTTATACTTGCAAAAGAAGCTGGAAAATCGAGTTTTGATGTTGTCTGCCCAGCAGACTCGCCGAGTCCAAGGCAAAAAGCATCCAACTCGCCGATTTGGTTCGTGCACTTGATGAGTTGGACCCCAGACAGCATAAATTCGACTTTTTTGGTTGGAATTGGACTAGGAACATTACCCTAAGATGTTTTTGAACTTATAAACTTGCTTTTTTTATGTGGTAATGTTCATGCTAATCCAATTTCAAAGATAATTGTCAATAGATTCATGTTTTTTATTAGTTTAAGGTTTAGACTAATTACATGAAAAAGTTTGATTTGAATTATCTTGTTCTTATGAGTTGCTTAGATTAATAGAAAAGTTGACTGAAATAGTTGTTTTCAATCCAAATTAATCTAAGAGTTGATTCTAAAATGTGTTTTTGTAACTTGTCCTCAAGTTATATGAAAAGTCACATTTAAGTTTCATAAAACTCATAAAAGTTGGCAAAGGTTACAAAATGAAGAGTCTAGTTCTAATTAAATGGTGTTATGACTCCATAATTTGTACTCAAGTTATGGAGGACCAAGATTCTTTTCATTAAATAATAAATTAAAAAAAATGTGTAACCTTAATTAATTCCATAAGTTATAAAATAAAGAAAAGTTAATTCTTTTATTAGTTTAAAGTCTTCCATAACTTGTCCTCAAGTTATGGAACTTGAAGAGTTTTTGGATTAAAACTACTTTAAACACATAGGTTATGGAATTAATTAGTTTTGAATAGTTTCAAAACTTTCCCTCAAGTTTTGGAATTTGTAAAGTTTTCTCTTATGAATACTTTAATTCCAAGTTAGCCCTTAGAATTTTAAAGAGTTAAAATTCAACCCGTATACTTTATAATATTATAAGTTAATAATATATATATATATATATATATATATATATATATATATATATATATATGTATAAGAGTAAAGTCAGTCTTACCGCTTGCACGCCTCATTCACGAAGCCGGTCTATAAGATGGGTATAAGGTTGTTGCCTATAAAATGGCAACTTAATGGGTGTCCACTCTCACCCACCGCTTGCTTGACTGGTGGAGGGTCGTTAGCCGAACGGGTTTGACAGGACTAGAATTCTCCCTTCATTAAAAGTATTAATGATAAATACTAAGTAACTAAACTCTTAATAATACCCAATCTTAGTTACTTAGGAAAATGTGAATAAGGTGTTAATCCATGAAATTACACTTTGCACTTTGTTTAAGTCGGTTAGTGGAGCGTGTGTGGTTAACCGGCACACTAACTCGTATTTAACAAGGTAGGTAAAGGGTAACTTAATGTTTATCATAGTATCGATGGAGCGTGTGTGGTTAACCGGCACATCGATTGAGGGGTAAACACTTAAGGGTACCAAGTAATTTGCATGGTTACTTCACACCTTGTTTTGTGATCCTCGGCATCCCAGTCACAAAACCTAAAGGGCACACTCGAGATTGAAACATGCCATTGAACAGTTCAATGAATCTCAAAGATCTAGGAGTTTCAAAAACCAATTAAAACCTAATGATACATTTCGTTTATCTTGGTGGAAATTGGTGAATCGTCATTCACCTACCTTAAAATATTTTATAGCTTAGATTACGGCATCCCTCTTCTAAGTTATAAATAGTTTGTTGGGTCCTAGCCTTAATATTTCATATTGGGTGTCATATTAAGGACTTAAGATCAACTATCTTGAATATCTCCCAAAAGATGTCTGGTTTAGACATTTATGATCTTCCTAAATCTCTTGAAACAAGCTTTCCTAAATGAAGATGATGTCCCATGGAAATCATACTTCTTTCACCTTCTCCAATTATTCTCCCTAACCCACAAGTTGAAGGTCACTCAACCCCTATTGGCAAGGCAAGGTCTAGGTGTGATCAATCTTGGAGATGTAGTCACATATTGACAAGCCGGGAGAGTTGGGTGTCAAAGTCTTGAGAAAGTTGGTGGTTCAATCACTTTCTAAGTCAAATAGTGAGTTCCTTTGGGACACCTATGAAACAGACTATGACAAGACCCTTAATGATCTTATCTATTTGTTAAGATCAACTTCCATAAAACTTTATGGACATTGACAATGGTGACATTAGATATCCAGTAAAGCTCTCTCTTCCCAATGGAAAGGGATCGGCCATAGTCAACTGGGTTGACCAAATGGTAAAGAGAAAAACTACGTCTGTGATATTCCCATGTACCATTACCAAAGGGTTCATATGTTAAATTGCCAAAGGAAGGGGCATTAGTTGCGAAACTGCCAAAATTTACCTAAGGATATTAAAGTCAATAAGTTTGACTCTACTTCAGGTAAAATCCACTATCTAACGCTGCTAAGTTTCTATACTAAGATTCTTGATACATGATGTGACTGGGTCACATATTGATGTTTGTAAGAATCAAAGAAAAGTAAAGAAACTTAAAGAAAGAATATGCTGAATCTGATCGTATAGATGGATTTCTATCGCATAGTTTGAAAATTGGATTCTTGAGCTACTTCTTAGGAGTTATGATATATTGCTTAGGAATAGACAACAACAAAGTTTTCATGTGCTTTTGCACTGTAAGGATAGTTTTTCCGCAAAGGTTTTAAAATAAAAGGAAAAATGATGATTTTATTTATTTTAAAATATCCTTACAATGGCATTTGAGGAAAAATTATTGCTTATATGATTCCATTAATAGCAAGAGTGGAAATATGAAATTGATTCTTTCATTTATGGTAATGTCTAAATTTACCAAATAAGGAAAGATTCTCATCACCCAAGTTTCAGTTGGATAGAAACTTGGAATCATGCAAGTTGTATAGCATGATGAATGAGAACTTCCAAGTATTGGAAAAATTAAGACTAACTACTTGTTCACATGGATGTGTGAGTCAAGTAACGGACTAAGGGATCGAGTACACATTCTTGTGCACTGATTAAGTCCACCACAAAATATCGATAAGACTATTCGTAATGGTTTACTAAAGCTTAGTAAATATGATTATACTTACAAGCTTAAGTGTAACTCTAAGACATTGGAAAAGGTTCCAATGTATGGCAGAGCGAATAAGAAGAATCAAATTAGGCAGAAGGATAAAAATTTCTCAAATATGAAAAGATGGGAGAGTACTTTAGTATCAGTTTTGTGATCATCTTAATGATTAAGAAACCATATCAAAGTTAGTTCTCTAAGGAAATCTTAGTGCATTCTTATGACTAAGAAGAGGAATCTTGAATTGTTGAAATGGTTAAATCAAGAAGATGAGTCATACTTCGTTCCAATACAAGTCTTAGAGTCATACTCCAAGATTGTAAATTGAGTGACATGTCTTAAAGAAGGTTTAAAACACTTGTCAAATGTAAGTGTAAACGTTTTCTACTCTTGTACATTTGAAATTGGTAAGTTGTGATGTTTTGGATAAAACAAATACCAACTTAGGCCAATTGTGTGAAGTGTTTGTCTTGATTAGAATCCACACTATCTCTTGAATAACTGACAAGAAAAGTCTTATATGTCAAGAGGACAGTGGGAGTCTTAAAGGTCTTGAAAGTCTCAAGAACTAATGAAGAATAAAACCTGAAGTTCTTCACTAGCACACGACTTGAGGTTTATAACCTATCGTGTTGACATATTCTATGCCCATTCCAGTTAAAGTTTGCTTTGCATATGAGTTATTAGAGTTCTCAATGTGTTGCACAACAACTTGGAAGCAATGGCAGGCCCTTGAGTTGCCAGGTGGCAAGAAATTAAGATTGAGTTCAATCCATATGAGTGTGGATTTGTCATTATCCTTGTCTTGTGTCTATGGTTTTGACAATTCACATGGATAAGAACACATACACCATTAAATCTAAGTGTCATAAGGTTTCTCTCCGATTCATGAAAATGATGGTGAGGAAACACTTTCACTAAGTAGATTTTAGCTAGATAGCAATTGTGATATTTGCATTCTCAAAGTCGTTAGTGGAGCGTGTGTGGTTTACCGGCACACTAACTTGGACTTGTGAGAAGTGGCAAAAAGGTCTAACGATTATGATTACGTCATCCCTCTTCATAATTGTTTAGACACACAAGTATGCTATCTAAGGGAAGGTGTATGATTTTGATAAAGTTTTATCAAAACAATCTAGTATCAGAAATCTGAAGTTTGGTAAGAAAGTCAGCTGATTTCTGAGTACATGTCAAAGCTAGTGGGAGCATAAGTGTTATGCGAATAATCATCATGTTAGTGGTAGCATGATAATTATGATAAGTATTGCAAGTTAGCAATGTTAATTATAGAAAACAAAAGTTTCAATTGGGAAAGAGTTGTTTTGCTACAATTAAGGGAGAAGAAATTATACTTCATCTCAAATCTATAAGCTTAGATCGTGAGGTTTTAATCATTTAGTCAAGGAAATATATATGAATTTCATGTTGGAATGGCTCAACATAAGGAAATTCTGTATATGAGTCAATTATTTGCGTTCAAAAATTCGATTATGATTACGGCATCCCTTTTTCATAATCTGAATTATGAGAACTTGGCAAGTTGAAATGGACATATTATAGCAAAAGACTCGTTTAGTCTTTATGTGAGACATCATGAATCGTGTCCCATATGCTTCGGATATAGGATCGATTACATGTGCTATATTCATCCTTTCCAAAATTTTCCAAATGCCTAGGGCATTAAGAAGGGAAAAGGTTTAGAACTGGATATGACTAAAAGGATTAAACAATTGTCGAGGACAATCTAAGGTTTACCAAAGATTGGGTGCTCAAGGACAGTTGGAAGTATAGTGATAATTTTGGAAGGACCATATTGACATAATCTGTAAGGAGGCAACTCTTGTTCAGAAGTGATAGTCAAAATGGAATATGGAAATGTTTCAAAGTTAGAAATTATTCAATCTGTGTAAGATTAGGAAACTTAATGCAAGAAGGATGTTTCCAAGGAGCTGATCTCCTTTGGAATACTCTGTAATGATTGTTGTCAAGTCTTTCTGAGTTTGTGCATAATCATTACAAGAGGATCAATGCATATTAGTTTAGAATCTAACAGATTTCAGTAAATGACATGAATTTGGAATTCTTGTACTTGCAATAAGGATTTGGGAGTGTGAAAAGAGAATCATTGAAGTTATGTTCAATGGATCTAGTTCACAAAGTAAAGATCATAGACAAACATAGTATGCATACTTGGTGTTGTTGGATAAGGTGTCTAAGTCCATAACTATTTCGGGCTTGTACTTGACCCGACCCGGCATGGTCCATTTGGGTTGCATGGCACCATGCAATTGGTTAGACTAAATGAGAGAAATAACACTTGGAGATTATTAATATATTATAAGTTCTAATATATTAATAATATTATTTGATTAGTTTGATCAAGAATTAATTTGGAATTAATTAAGTGATCAAAGGATAACTAATTAAATATATGGGTTGATTATGTAAATCATCCATATCTTGTATAGTGGGCTAAGAGGCTCCATGGATTATCAAGTTGGGTTCTACCCATAGGATGCTCCATGGATGCTCCATGGGAGTTACAAACCCATGGGTCATGGAAATGAAGAGTCATGACACATTAGGGTTTACATGGTGTAACCCTAGATGTGTCAACACTATATAAGGATCATATTCTCCACCAAAATCGGCTAGAGAAAAAGAAACTAGAGGGCTTGGCCGATTTTGACAAGTGTGTGTTATCTCAAGAGTCTTTCCAAGAGCATTTGGTGTTGTGTGAAGCATTTGAGGCATCACACTTGGGGTGCTAGGCTCACAAGGTTTCAAGGAACACAAGCAACAACAAGGTAAGTTATTCTATCTATGATTCAAGTTAAAATTGTTCCCCATGTATGCTAGATAGGAATATAACCTTGGAATTCAACTTTGCATGATAATTAGACAAACATAGATCCAAGGTTATTAGGGTTGCATGTACACTTGGAAGTGTTAGAATGCTCAAAACCCATCAGTGGTATCAGAGCCTAGGCTTGTTTGTTTGTTATTTGTGCTTAAAAGTTGAAGAAAGTCGAAATTCTTGTTGTCTGACTGATGGACTCGGCGAGTCCATGGGGAGGACTCGTCGAGTTCATGTGTATCTTCAACCTACTCGGCGAGTAGGTTTATGCACTCGGCGAGTAGGGTCGACAGAGTGCAGAATTTCGACTTGAGTTGCTGGAAATGGATTAGAATCATTACCCTAAAATGTTTTGGTACTTGAAAACTTATTTTAGAAGGTTTAATGTCTTTTCTAACTCATTTACAACAACTAGTTATCAAAATTACAAAGATTAAATGTGATTTTGATTCTTGAAAGTGTTCATATTCATATTCTTGTTCTTATGATGTTTAGATGATCATAGGAATTATTTGTAACCTATGTGGTAGATTAATTCATGATCATAATGTGTTTTAATGGAGTCCATAACTTGTCCTCAAGTTATGGAAAACCAAAAGTCTCTTGGATTAAAAACCATTAAAAGAACACAAGAGTTAGGAAAAATGAAAAGTCCTCATTTTATTACTCTATTAAACTCATAAGTTACAAGAAATGAAAAGTTTTGAAAGTTTACAAAACTTGCCCTCAAGTTTTGGAACAAGTAAAGTTAAGTTAAAACTTTAGTTCCAACCCCTAGAATTTTAAAAGTTAAAATTCAACCCTTATACTTATATTATTATGATTTAATAATTATATATATATATATATGTATAAGAACAAAGTCGTCTTACCGCTAGTACGCCTCATTCACGAAGCCGGTCTATAAGGTGGGTATAAGGTTGTTGCCTATAAAATGGTGACTTAACGGGTGTCCACTCTCACCCACCGCTTGCTTGATTGGTGGAGGGTCGTTAGCCGAACGGGTAGGACAAAGACTTATAAATTCTCATTAAAAGTATGATGAATATTATAAAGTAACTAAATGTTTTATTAAATTCCCAATCTTAGTTACTTTAGGAAAAATGTGAATAAGGTGCTATTCCATGAAATTACACTTTACACTTTGATTAAGTCGTTGGTGGAGCGTGTGTGGTTAACCGGCACACTAACTTGGACTTAACAAGGTAGGTAAAGGGTGACTTAGGGTTTATTATAGTATCGATGGAGCGTGTGTGGTTAACCGGCACATCGATTGAGTGATAAACTTTAAGGGTACCAAGTGATTTGCATGGTTACTTCACACCTCGTTTTGTGATCCTCGGTATCCCAGTCACAAAACTTGGAGGGCACACTCGAGATTGAAACATGCCTTTGAAAAGTTCATTGAATCTCAAAGAATCTAGGAATTTCTAAGAACCATTCAAAAACCTAATACTAAAATATTGCGGTTTTCGTGGTGGAAATTGGTGAATCGTCATTCACCTACCTTTCAAATATGATATAGCTTAGATTAAGGCATACCTCTTCTAAGTTATATTATATTGTGATTGGATCCTAGCCTTAATATTACATTTGGGTGTTTTATTAAGGACTCTCTTATATCTAAACTAATCTTGTCCTCTTTCCTTCAGATGTCTTTCAACAATGCTTCTGGCTCTAATCCTAATGGCTCCTTTACCCTTATGAACTTGTGTGGGAAAGTCACCTTTGATGGATCCAACTTCAATGAGTGGATCAGAAACATCAGGATGATTACCCGCTACGAGGACAAAGAATATGTCCTTGACAAGGAGCTTAAGGAGATTAATGAGTCCACTGCAACTCCTCAGGAGATCGCTGAATTTCGGGCACATGAAAGGGATGCTACGAAAGTGGCTTGCATCATGACGGCCACGATGACAGCGGAACTCCAAAAGTCTTATGAAGATTTCTACCCTTATGACATGCACCAAGATTTGATGGAAAGATACCATCAAAGTGCAAGACAAGAGAGGTATCAGATCATCTGCTCCATGATAACAACCATGATGAAGGACGGGGAATCCGTCACGAGCCACATGCAGAAAAATGCAAAGGTATGTGGATCGTTTGCTGAAGCTTAATGTGAACTTCCCGGAGGATCTTGCAATAGATATTATTTTGCATTCCTTACCATCGTGCTATGATCAATTCCTCATGACATATCACATGAACAAGGAAGAAGTCACCCTCAGCAAACTTCAGGGACTTCTCAAGACCGCAGAATCAGGTCTTAAGGGGAAGTCGGTTGCTATCACTCCTACTCAAAACTCTACTCCGGTTTTGGCAATTGGGAAGAATCGATGGAGGAAGAGAAAGAGATCTTCGAAGGGTACCAAGGCTCGGACCCTTGATGGCTCTTCTTCAAGTGGAACCAAGAAAGGTTTCATTACTCCTTCTTCTGACCCAAAAGAGGCTGAATGCTTCTATTGCCATGAAAAAGCTCATTGGAAGCGGAACTGCCCAAAATACCAGCAAGATGTGAAGGATGGGAAAGTTAAACCCAACCATGCAGGTATTTACACTATCATTTCTAATAACTCACCCCATTCTAATTCTTGGGTCCTTGATACCGGATGTGGTATTCACATTTGTTGTGACTTGCAGGGACTAAGAAGAAGTGAGGATGTGGAGCAAGGAAGGATAAACTTGATCATGGGGAATAGGAAAGCTATACCTGTTACCAAGATTGGAGTTTATACTTTATCGCTAAGTAGTGGGTTTAGTTTAGATCTGAATAAGTGTTGTTATTCGCCAGGAATGGCAAGAAATATTATTTCCTTCCATGCTTTGTACAAACAAGGGTTTACCTTTTCATTTAATAATGAAGTTGGTTCTATTGATGCTTTCTTTAATAATATTCTTTATTTTAAAGCATTACCTTGTGATGGTGTGTATGAAGCTGTATCTGTTGTTGATAACTTAGGAAATAATGTTTTGTGTATTGACTCTACTAATAATAACTTGGATAAAGCATCATTATGGCATTGTCGTCTTGGACATATAAGCAAGAAGCGCATAGGCCAACTCCAAAAGGATGGAGTCTTGGAGTCGTTTGACCTAAAGTCAGATGATAGTTGCGAATCATGCTTACTTGGAAAAATGACAAAGTCACCCTTCACAGGTTCATGTGAGAGGGGTGAAGGTTTGTTGGACCTTATACACACGGATGTGTGTGGACCATTCAAACATGCCACAAGGGATGCTAATCGTTATTATTTGACTTTTACTGATGATTATAGTAGATATGGATATGTCTACTTGATCAAGCATAAGTCAGAGACTTTCAAGAGGTTTAAGGAATTTAAACAGGAAGTCGAGAATCAATTGGGCAGGAACATTAAGATGCTTCGATCCGATCGTGGTGGTGAGTATCTTAGTTCAGAGTTCCTCGACTATCTAAGGGAATGTGGGATAGTCTCACAATTGACACCTCCCAGGACACCACAGTTGAATGGTGTGGCTGAGAGGCGTAATCGAACCTTGCTAGATATGGTTCGTTCCATGATGAGTCGAGCTACGCTACCAATCTCATTATGGGGGTATGCCTTAGAGACTGCCGCCCATATTCTTAATCTAGTCCCTACAAAGAAAGTTGCCAAAACTCCTCACGAGATGTGGACTGGTAAAGTACCTAAACTAGACCACATCAAGATTTGGGGTTGCGAGGCTTTCGTGAGATGCGAGACTCATGATAAGCTCGAACCTCGAAGCGAGAGGTGTATTTTCATCGGTTACCCACAGCGATCCTTTGGTTACCTCTTCTACAGACCTAGTGACAATGTGGTCTTTGTAGCAAGAAGAGGAGTCTTTCGAGAAAGAGAGTTTATAAGCCAAGGAGACAGTGGGAGGCAAATTGATCTTGAAGAAATTCAAGAATCAAGCGGTGAAGGAACTTCAAACTCTAGCCCTCAACTTGAGGAGGAAACTCCTGTTGAGCCAATTGACAAATCTGTACCTCTGAGACGTTCCACGAGAGTTAGGAGTGCACCTGAGCATTACTATGGATTCCATATCACTGCAGAAGGTGAGACACTTATTAGTGATGAGACACTAGTAAGTCAAGATGACCCTAACAACTACGAGGAAGCCATGGCAGGCCCCGAGTCTGCTAAATGGAAGGAGGCTATGGATAGCGAGATACAATCCATGTATGACAATCGAGTTTGGAACTTGGTTGAAAATGTACCAGGTCGTAAGACAGTAGGGTGCAAATGGGTCTTCAAGAAGAAGACCGACATGGATGGTAAAGTACACACTTATAAGGCTAGACTGGTTGCAAAGGGCTTCTCTCAAATTCCTGGAGTGGATTATGATGAGACCTTTTCTCTGGTAGCCAAGATTAAGTCTATTCGGGTTCTGTTAGCCATAGCTGCATTTCATGATTATGAAATATGGCAGATGGATGTCAAAACTGCTTTCCTTAATGGAAAGTTGGCTGAAGATGTTTACATGAGTCAGCCAGAGGGTTTTGTCAGCAACGAGTACCCTAATAGAGTGTGTAAGCTTGAGAAATCCATTTATGGATTGAAGCAAGCACCTCGCAGATGGAATCTTTGCTTTGATGAAAAGGTCAAGGAATTTGGCTTTTCTAGGAGTGAAGATGAATCTTGTGTGTATGTCAAGGCTAGTGGGAGTATAGTTAGCTTTTTGGTACTGTATGTGGATGACATACTACTCATAGGAAACGACATTCCAACCCTGCAGGAAGTTAAGTCCTGGCTTGGGAAGTGTTTCGCTATGAAGGACCTTGGTGAAGCTGCCTATATTCTAGGGATAAGAATCTTGAGAGATCGGAGTAAAAGACTAATTGGACTTAGTCAGAGTACCTACTTGGATAAGGTGCTGAAGAGATTCAGCATGCAGGATTCCAAGAAAGGAGAATTACCCATCCAGAGTAACACCAGATTGAGTAAGACACAAAGCCCTAGCACTGAGGCTGAGATAGTAGAAATGAGTCAAACACCTTACGCTTCGGCTGTAGGATCGATCATGTATGCTATGACGTGTACTCGACCCGATGTAGCTTTTGCTTTGAGCATGGTTAGCTGGTATCAGGCAAACCCTGGCAAGGCACACTGGACTGCGGTAAAGAATATCCTCAAGTACCTGCGGAGGACTAAGGACTGGGTTCTTACCCTCGGTGGGAGTGATGACTTGAGAGTTGTAGGGTATAGTGATGCTAGCTTCCAGACTGATAGGGATAATTTCCGCTCTCAGTCGGGCTGGGTCTTTACCCTAAACGGAGGAGCAATTTCTTGGAAGAGTTCCAAGCAAGAGACAGTGGCAGATTCTACTTGTGAATCAGAGTATATTGCAGCTAGTGAAGCAGCAAAGGAGGCGATATGGCTGAAGAACTTCATTGGAGACCTTGGAGTTGTACCAGCTATTAAAGAGCAAATGGAAATTTTCTGTGATAGTGAAAGTGCTGTTGCCTTAGCCAAGGAACCAAGGGATCACGGGAGATCCAGACACATCGACAGAAAATACCATTTCATCAGACATCGGATCGAAGAAGGACTCCTCGTGGCAAAGAGGGTATCATCGGATGAGAACCCAGCAGATCCCTTCACGAAGGGACTGAGTAGGGTTAAGCATCTTCAGCATGCTCGGAGCATAGGGCTGAAGGATGATATAAGTTTTAGTAGTTAGATAACCCGGAAATTTGTAAAGTGTAATTGACATTTGATGATGAATAAAAGGTGTTTTATTTATGAGTAAAGTGTTGCTATCTCTTGTCAATCGTTTACTATATTTCTTTTGCATGTTTTGACTTCCAGAATAATTTTGTTTGGTATAACATATTATTCAAACCTCCACAGTCGGTCATATGTTGGAAGTAGATATGAATCAAGACTGTCATGTTTGGTTGTAGAGGTCTTGGACAAGGCTACAACAATCATGAGTGCTCATAAGTTCTGAGCATTGGACACAACCCACGCTCACTGGAATCACTTCATGGAATTTTATCTCGAGTGATCGTGAGACGGTAATATCATATAAGTCTTCAAACCTAGAGATATGATTTGTTACTTACAAGTTGGTTATGCATTGACTGTACGAAACCGCATTGGTAACTCGATGTTATAAAACGTACTTTTGTGTGTAATTCAATAAGTGGTAGAACAAACATATGAGTCGAAGTTTATCTGTTCCTTCTTGGATTAGAAGCTGATATCTGGGCCCCTCGATGATTTTGTTTTGACCTATGTACCGGGCCCGGTCAGAACTAAGTTGATGTGTTCAATTAAGTTCTATGTCAAACAAATCGGAAATCGGGAAACAAATGCTGGACAATAAGCAAGACAATGTTCCATGTATTTGTCCGGCTGATATCTAGAACAGAGGATTATATGATCACTTATCTTAAATGGCGTATCATCATCTTCTCAGTTCCGAGAGACCTTGAAAGAGCTACGATTGCCGGTCGGTTCCTGAAGTACTAGAGATATAGTTATTAGACTTATCCAAGTGGGAGACTGTTGGATAAGGTGTCTAAGTCCATAACTATTTCGGGCTTGTACTTGACCCGACCCGGCATGGTCCATTTGGGTTGCATGGCACCATGCAATTGGTTAGACTAAATGAGAGAAATAACACTTGGAGATTATTAATATATTATAAGTTCTAATATATTAATAATATTATTTGATTAGTTTGATCAAGAATTAATTTGGAATTAATTAAGTGATCAAAGGATAACTAATTAAATATATGGGTTGATTATGTAAATCATCCATATCTTGTATAGTGGGCTAAGAGGCTCCATGGATTATCAAGTTGGGTTCTACCCATAGGATGCTCCATGGATGCTCCATGGGAGTTACAAACCCATGGGTCATGGAAATGAAGAGTCATGACACATTAGGGTTTACATGGTGTAACCCTAGATGTGTCAACACTATATAAGGATCATATTCTCCACCAAAATCGGCTAGAGAAAAAGAAACTAGAGGGCTTGGCCGATTTTGACAAGTGTGTGTTATCTCAAGAGTCTTTCCAAGAGCATTTGGTGTTGTGTGAAGCATTTGAGGCATCACACTTGGGGTGCTAGGCTCACAAGGTTTCAAGGAACACAAGCAACAACAAGGTAAGTTATTCTATCTATGATTCAAGTTAAAATTGTTCCCCATGTATGCTAGATAGGAATATAACCTTGGAATTCAACTTTGCATGATAATTAGACAAACATAGATCCAAGGTTATTAGGGTTGCATGTACACTTGGAAGTGTTAGAATGCTCAAAACCCATCAGGTGTATGGCATGACTAGTGTTTAGAAAACATAGTGTACATGCTTGGAGCATGGGACAACTATTGTTTTAAATTCAAGAATAAAGTTGATAGCTGAAACAGTATACAATGAATAATGTGTAATCATATGGTGATAAATAAAAGGTGTTTTATTTATGTTCATAGGTTTTGATAATATATTGGATTCAATTATTATTGTGTTTCATTTTGCATGTTTTGACTTCCAGAATAAACTTGGTTATTCTTCCGGAATGACTAAGTTATTCTAACCATCCACAGTCGGTCATATGTTGGAAGTAGATATGAATTAAGACTGTCATGGGTTGGCTTGTAGAGGTCTAAGGTGTTGGACAAAGGGCTACAACAGTCATGAGTGCTCATAAGTTCTGAGTATTGGATTCAACCCACGCTCATTGGAATCACTTCATGGATTTTATCACGAGTGATCAGGAGACGATAATATCTTATATTCTTCAAACCTAGAGATATGAGTTGTTACTATGAGTTGATAGTACATTGATTGCACGAAAACGCATTTGGTAACTCGGTGCTATAAAACGTGTCTTTGTGTATGATTCAACAAGTAGTAGAACAAGCCATATGAGTCGAAGTTTATCCATTCCTTTTACCTTCAGGATAAAAGCGATATCTGTGGGCCCCTCGATGATTTGATGATGAAAAATGGAAGTGCTCGGCCGGGCTAGGACTGATTTGATTTGTTCAATTAGTCAGTCGTCATAAATCGGAAATCGGGAAACAACAAATGGACAGAGAGAATGATTATAATCCATGTCTCAGTCCATATGATATCTAGAATGGAGGAATATATGATCCCTTATCTAATGGACAAGTCACTGACAAAGGTAAGAGTTCATCTACAAGGTCAGAGTTCGACAGAAGCTTTTGAGAGCTACAATTGCCAGTCGGTTCCTAAAGTCGTACGCAATATTAGTTTTAGACTTATCCAAGTGGGAGACTGTTGGATTAATGTCTAAGTCCATAACTATAATTGGTAAGACTTGACCCGACCCGGCATGGTCCATTTGGGTTGCATGGCATCATGCACTTGGATTGACTAAATGAGAGAGATAAGACACTTATGGTTATTAATATATTATAAGTTCTAGTATATTAATAATAAGAATAATAAGATTATTTAATTAGTATTGATCAAGAATTAATCTAGGATTAATTAAGTGATCAAAAGAAGACTAATTAAATATATGGATTGATTGTGTAAATCTTCCATACTTATATAGTGGGCTAATGCTCCATGGATTATCTGGTTGGGCTAAAACCCATATGATGCTCCATGGTGTATTTGTACCCATGGATCATGGAAATGAAAGGCCATGTCAATTAGGGTTTACATGGTGTAACCCTAACTATATAAGCATCATATTATTCACCAAAATCGGCCACTAGTGTGTGTAAAAGAAGGGCTAGCCGATTTCATGAAGTGTAGAATTCTCTCAAGTTATTCCAAGTGTATTTGGTGTTGTGTGAACCATTTGAGGTGTCACACTTGGGGCACTAGGCACTCAAGCTTCATGAAGACATTCTACATCAAAGAGGTATGTATTCTATCTTGTTATATTGATAGTTTTGTATGCTAGATTAGGATAATACCTTGGAAAGTTCTTATTTGCATGTATAATAGAGAAAACATAGATCCAAGGTATTTAGGGTTGCATGTACACTTAGGAGTGTTAGAATGCTCAAAACCCAACAGTTCCAACTCTAGGTCTAACCAAACTCTCGAGTTTGAATCTGGCTCTGGTTGTACGTGGGATAGGCGAGTTGAGATTTTGGATTCTGAGGTGGGTTCCATGATGAGAAGTATTGTATGTCATCTGACGTCTTAGACCTATGTGGTTCGGTACTCGGGTACAGGAGGTACCATAATTTGCGTGAGTGATGAGTATCAGAAGGCGGAGGTCAGGGTCGAGTCGATCTCCAGTTAGGGAAGGTAGCATTCGCTTAGGGTTGAGCGAACTACGTTACTTAGGTGTCGCATTGGGCCGATATGGTGATAGTAAGAAGGAAACCATGGAGACGGTTGGGATAATGCAATGGGTGACCCTGGAGGTCAACTGTCGGGTCAAGATCAGACATGGTGCTTAGTGTTAAATAGGGATATGAGGGTTACAACTGAGGTTTATGATTTTAGATGGAGTAATTCTGAGCGGGCATGGTCCTATTGTGTCAGAGGACAGGATGTTGAAAGTTATTCATTCGGATGGATTCTGATAGTGGTTCAGTGGATAAGCCCTGGTTAGATGTAGTGTAACAGCCCGGATTTCTAGGTATCTTTTATTCTTATATTTTTGGTGTTTTGTGAGGGGACTCGGCGAGTTGGAGCTCAGACTCGCCGAGTAGGATCGCGGTTCTGGACGCGGGTTCGCGCCTGGACTCGGCGAGTCCAAGGAATGGACTCGGCGAGTCCGCGCTGTTTAATGAAACCCTAATTTCCCGGTCCTAAGCCCTATTTAAAGGACCTTATGGCCCTTCATTGCGGCTACCTTGTCCTTGAGAGCACCTAAACAACTGAGAGTTCTTGTGAGTGAGATAAGAGGCCATTATTCACCAATTTTTGTGTGTATTTGCAAGAAAGGAAGGGGAAAATCAAGCTAGGAGAGTTGGGGAGCTTGGATCTACTTCCATTTCATCAGAGGAAACTTCTTGAGGTATCATTCAGAGCTTATTCTCGTGTTTTTGTTGATATGGTCAAATCTAGGGTTTCTTCTTGCCTTGTTTGCCTTGTATTTGGAGTGTGAGAGGTCCCATGGGGATATGGTACCTAGATCTGGACCTTAGTAGGTCCAGAGAGTCCCAAATGCCATGCTTTATGTCCTTCCTTTTGGGTTGGAGACTTAGGTTGCCATTTTAGAGGTCATTTCTTCAAAAGGAGCCTTGTAGGCGTTGCATGGTAGCCAAGACTGTGACTTTACGTGATGAATGAGCTTAGGAGGGCCAGATCTATGAGTTGATGGAGCGGATCTGACCTTAGAAGCGAGATTGAGTTTATGCATGGCATGGACTCGCCGAGTCCGAAGAATAGACTCGGCGAGTAGCTTGAAGATTGTCCTTAACCACTCAGTGAGTGGTCTTGCCGAGTTAAGGGTTGACTCAGTGAGTCAGGGAGAGTTAGAGAGGGTTGACAGGTGGACTGAGTCGAGCTGGAACTCGCCGAGTTGTTCTTGAGACTCGGCGAGTTGATTCGTGGTGGCCCCGCGATTCATGCCAGGTGGGACTCGTCGAGTTGGGGGTGTACTCGACGTGTCAGGAGAGGATCCTAGGGAGTCAGTGAACACGTATAGACTCGACGAGTCGCCCTAGTGCACTGGCCGAGTCCGGTCAAAGTTGACCGTTGACTATTGACCAGAGTTGACCAGTGTTGACTTGATAGGGTTAGTCAACCTTAGTGGTAAAAGTGTTAATTAGAGATATATGATGTTATAGGAGGATTATAGCTCGGAGGATCGAGCACGAGTGATTTCCGGGATTCGCGAGTTATCGAGATATACGAGGTGAGTCTTCTCACTATACTTTACCTTGAGTAGGTAATCAGAGTTATGTGATAGAGTATTTGTATGCTATATGCCTGTTATGTGTTGTACTGCATTATTTCTATGTGATTTATGCTGTGCATGTTTATAGAGTTGGAACCGGAAGGTTCCCAAAGTTAGAACTAGTGGGTTCATAGAGCAGGGTCTACGGACCCACAAAGTTATAGCCTCGAGTGGCTAATATGTGTTATGTGTGGTATTTTGGGGAACTCACTAAGCTTTGTGCTTACAGTGTTAGTGTTGTTTGTTTCAGGTACTAGTGATGACCGTGGGAAGGCGCCGACTTGATCTGTACACACGCATGAGATTTTTATGATATGTGAATTTGGGATTTTGTATGATATGGATTGGAGTTTTAAACTTGATGTTTTATGAAAATTAAATGAAAATGTTTTTATATTATGCGAAAAATTATTTTGAAATTCACGGTGTTACAATTTGGTATCAGAGCCTTGGTTTGAGGGATTCGAGTACACCTTCGGGCGTATTTGAACTCAAACTGAGGATTTGAGAAGTAATTTCAAAAAGAGTAAAAGATTTTGGAAAAATGCAGAGCAGAGTGTGTGTACGATCGGTCCGCGCCCGAACAGTGATTTCCCAAAATACCCTCATGTTATGTGATATTGATATTGATATGATGTATTCGCATGCTAGAGTAGGCTAGGTATTCCTATTAGGACTAGAGTGGCCTGATTTGTGATGCCTTAGCCTAGGAAGATGTGAGCTGCTATGAGATGCTTGAGAGTGAGTAGGTAGCAGCGAGGGGCTTATGAGAGATCTATTAGAGAGTGGCCTATGCATGATAGAGTACTTGGAATTTGGGATCCGAAGAGGAGGACTTGGGGTGTATTCTGATATGGTGTGGATAGTAGTATTGGGCCCGTACTACTGAAAGCCCCGGAGCGGTGTACAGCCCAAGTAAGAATCTTTGGAATACCAAGGATCAAGAGGGGATGAGTTGTCGAGTGTGAGTATGCTCAAATGGATTCTAATTTATCGTATGTTGTATTTGAGAGGTAGATCATGGTGAGGACACGTTTGATGCCTGAGAGCAGTGATACTAGTGATGAGGAGATCCGCCGGATCATCCATGTGACAACCCGATATTTCAACTCTTTGTAACGACCAAAATGGGTCAAGTATTGTAACCACTTCTGAATAATAAAAATTTACTTTCATAATAAAATGTACAAATAAGTTCTATTTAATTTCCTTCTATGATTAAATGTCTTTGAACCATGATCGTACGTGAAAAGAACGCCCAAATCCGACTTCATATAGCGAAGTTATGATTTTTCCAAGTTCGGCTTAGCAACAGACAGCTAAAAACTCGAATCGGAAATCGAGCGACTTTTGGCCGGAATGACCTAAACGAGAATCGAAGGTCTCGACAATGGTATTCCAGCAGTAAAAAGTCTGGCAAAAACCGACATCAGATAAAGAAGTTATGAATTTTCTAAGAAATTCCTTAAACGCGATGGATTTTTAATAAAAAAATAATTTTGGAATTTGCCGATGGAGTCTAAACGAAAGTTGTAGAGCGTAGTCTCACCTACGCGAGGATATAAAGACCATCGAAAACGGAGTTCGTATGAAGAAGATATGAATTTTTGAAGTTTATTAAATAAATTAATTATTTATTTAATTCAAAATTCGGATATTATCCGAAGGGGAGTCAGCATCCTCCTCCGAGGTACGCGCTGCGTACCCCTGTACGCCCCGTGTAACCGAGGGGATTGGCCTCTGATCGTCCACGTCGCACTATCCGAAGAAACCGACCCATCCGACCCGTCCGAAGCCCCGACCCGTCCGACCCGACGTCCCATCCGACCCGACGTCCCATCCGACCCGCGTACCCAGCAACCCGTCCCATCCGAACTGAGGCAGTCGAGGCTTCGGTCACGCATGACGTACGCGTACGCGCTGCGTACGAGCGTACGCCCCGCGTACCGAGGCAGACCAGCCTTTCTATAAATAGGATGCGAGGGTTTCCAAAGAAAGGGTTCAATTCTCTTCTCTCTCTCTCAACATTGCCTCGTTTTCCGTGTCCGTTCAAACCCGAAGCTCTGGTCTTTTTGGCTCAAGTCCCGAAGGTCGATTTTACTCCCGAGATTCCCGAGAATCCCGAGGAAAATCCGTTTCCCAAGACGAAACTCTGCCCGGTTTTCCATCTTGCTATCTCCAAAACTTTCAGGTGAGTTTCATACCCCTTAATCAACCGTTTTAATTATTCTAAATACTTTTATATGCTTTCAAGGGGGGGATTACAAGTAAAACACACGAGTATTATCGTGTGTTACATAAAGAAACTCTTTTATATACTGTTATATATTCAAATCACATGCGATTTATAAACATTTAAAGGAACTTTTATATATATATATAACATATGTCACAATAGCATTTTACCTTTTAAAATATAATGTTGTTGTAATGCATGTATAAACTAAACTGTTCTTAGATTTTTCTTGTCTATCCTAGACTCTACACCAAAAATCTATACTTTCATAAACAAGTGATTCCTTTTCTCAATATTTCTAAACAAACAAGACACGCTTTTTGGAAACTATAATAGGTATAGTTTTACGAACAGATTTCTAACTCTTATGTACTAGAAACACATATTTCAAGAAGTTTACTTTCGTATACAAGAACAAACGTAACATTTTAACAAGCAGATCTGTTTTTCTACCACGGTTTTGTGAGACACTAACTTCATGTACGTTCGAGTACACATTTCAAGTCCTGTATTATATACCAGAATCCCTTGGAGGGGGGAGCATGGTGTTTGTGTATAGATCTATACGGGCTTGACAACCCGCGCCCTGACTGTTAGCTGCAGTCCACCGTTTGGGGTGACAAACGTCATAACATTCCAACGCCTGAAGAACGTTGTGTATAGGCATTCAGAGTCAATAGTATGGTTATAAAACTCACAAGGGGTATTAAAAATGCATTGATTTACAAGGTTTTCAAACTCATTGGTTATTTTACATTTACATACATTTTGGAAACAAACATTGGCCTTGAGTGAAGGCTACTTTTATACCAGTAGAAAATATAGGATTTTCTAAACGCAAACAAACAAAGATAAAACATTTCATTTCATTCAAACATTGTCACTTAAATACTTATGAAATTCACCAGCTTAAATGCTGATCTACTCTTTCAAAATTACTTGTATGTCCCAGGAAATCAGTAATTTCAGGTATTCATTTCGCTTTTGTTGAAGGGATGCTGCGGCGCCAGTTTAATCTCGTATTTTGACATCATATTGTAATTGGGTTTTGAACATGTAACTCTTGACAAATGTAAACTTTCAATTATATATATGATGGTTGTATTGCTTTCTTTACTATGTATTCATTTGTTACGTTACCACATGAAGTCATCCGCCCCCGAACGTTTCCGCCGTTCAGGTTTGGGGGTGTGACAATCCATGAGGAGGTGGCTGCGGCCATCAGGGCAGAGATACCAGAGATGTTCGGGTCTATTAAGACCACGCTGATTGAGACCTTTGACGAGCGTTATGCCGCTCTTTCTGAGGCTGCTGTTGCAGCGGCCACCGCAGCTATTGCTGCCGCGAGGCCGCAGGGTGGTGATGCATTGCTGTTCCGGGAGCTTAGCAACACAAAACCGCCAGAGTTTGATGGGACCCAGGACCCGGTGGCAGCTATGAGGTGGATTTTTGACATAGAGGGTTGCTTCTTCACTTGCTCATCTCCTGAGCATTTGAAGGTTTTGTTCGCGCTGAACCAGCTTCGCTTGGGAGCGAAGGACTGGTGGAAGTTTGTGACGGCGCACTTTACGCCTGCTGAGCTTGCGGCAGTGACCTGGGAGAGGTTCACTGCCATGTTCCGAGATGAGTACGTTCCCCAGGTGGAGAGGGAGCGTTTGGCTCAGGAGTTTCTGACCCTCAAGCAGGGTACTGAGTCGGTTACAGCGATTACCAGGATGTTCCATTAAAGGACAATGTTCTGCCCTGAGCACGTGTCCACCGAGCAGGCACGTATGAGCCGATATCTGAGTATCTTGAGGCGAGACATTCGGGAGTTCGCGGCGAACTCCTCGTACCGGACATTTGCTGAGCTTCAGGCAAATGCCCGGAAGAGGGAGATTGAGCTAGAGACTCAGGCCAGGGAGGAGGCAGAGTCTCAGGGGAAGGATCGACGACCGGCACAGTCTCAGCCGGCAGCCAAGCGGGCCAAGCCCGCTGATCCCAAACTAGGGAGCCAGAAGGGCCGCACTTGTGGGAAGTGTGGCAAGGGTCATGATGGAGTTGTAGAGCGGGATCTTGCTACAAGTGTGGCAAGG
Source organism: Lactuca serriola (assembly GCF_051521515.1). Classification (NCBI taxonomy): domain Eukaryota; kingdom Viridiplantae; phylum Streptophyta; class Magnoliopsida; order Asterales; family Asteraceae; genus Lactuca; species Lactuca serriola. The sequence goes on along the minus strand of NC_136415.1, from coordinate 336,492,409 downwards.
AGGGGCACATGGCCAAGGACTGCCCCAAGGGGTTTGCGGTGTGTTTTCACTGCAATCAGACCGGACACCGGAAGGCAGAGTGTCCGCAGTTGCGAGGATCATCTCAGGGAGCACCTCAGGGATCTGCCCCTGCTGCCATCAGAGCTACAGAGGGTCGTCCAGTGAAGGCTGAGGCGCCGAGGGCATGAGGGAGAGCTTTTCAGCTGACCGCGGAGGAGGTCCGCGCAGACTCGACAAGTCCATGCTTGGCTCGACGAGTCAACTCGTCAGATGGAGGGTATTTCGCAATTTCTTGCTGTTTTTGCTTATGGATAGTTACCTTATCATGTTAGATCAATATAAATCTGATTTTATGATATATTTGACTATATTTTTGATCTAATTGAAGATATTTATCAATTAATAAGATAATTGTTTCCTTATGTGATAATTGATTAATTATTTTGACTAAATTGATAAATTGTTTTGCAAGAAATCATTAAAATAAATCAAATATGGATAATTATGTAATTAAATGTTAATTTAGATTATTTGTTATTTGATCCTTGTGCTTTGAAAAGTTTCATATTTTCCCCTTTAGGTTTTATAGTTTAAATTTGAACCCAAAGGTTTTGTTATTTTGAAATTTAAATAGTTGAAACCCTAATGTTTTGAAAAAGGTTTCAAAACTTGCCCTCAAGTTTTGGAATTTAAATTTTGATTAATAGTTTAATTTTGATGTATATTTAAATTCTAAACCCTAATGTGTTGAAATGTTTCAAAACTTGCCCTCAAGTTTTGGAATTTAAAAGTTGATTAAAAAGTTTAATTAGGAATGTTAAATTCTAAAACTCTAGTATAGTTTTGAAAAGGTTCAAATCATACCCTTATGGTTTTATTAATTAATTAAGGAGTATAATTAAAAGAGGTTTAATAAATCCATAAAAGTTTAGGATAACAATTTAATTGAATTAAAAGTATAATTGTTAAATTAAACCACCTAGTATTTTAAAAGTGTAAAATACACCCTATATTATATATATAACATTAAAAGTCTAACATTATATATATGTATGAGTAAAAGTCAGTCTTACCGTTAGTAGGCCTCATTCACGAAGTTGGTCTATAAGGGGTGTTTAAGGAAATTGCCTATAAAATGGCGATTGAATGGGTATCCACTCTTACCCACCGCACTCTTGACTAGTGGAGGGTCGTTAGCCGAATGGGTAGGATAGGACGAAACCTTCCATTATAAGTATAATGAATTTTTAAAGTAACTAAATGTTTTCATAAAATTCCCAATCTTAGTTACTTAGGCAAAAGTGAGTTGATGCAATTCCATGAAATTACACTTTGTGCCCTTGCGAAGACGTTAGTGGAGCGTGTGTGGTTTACCGACAGACTAAATGGTTTTAAGCAAAGGTAGAAAAGGGTGACTCAATGTTTGTCATAGTTTGGTGGAGCGTGTGTGGTTTACCGGCACATCGAATAGGTGACTGTAACATGTGAGGGCACCATGTAAGTTTGCATGGTTATTCACACCCGCTTTGTGATCCTCGGCATCCCAGTCACAAACAAGAGGGGCATATCGAGATTTAAACATGCCATTGAAATGTTCAATGAATCTCAAAGGATCTAGGAGTTTTCATAGATTTAAAACTTGAATTTCTTTTTCGTTTTTCATGGTGGAAATTAGTGAATCGTCATTCACTTACCTTCAAATGTTCTGCAATTTGGGTTACGACATCCCTCTCCCGAGTTGTAGAATATTGTGTTGGGTCCTAGCCTTAGTATCTCATTTGAGTGATTTACTAAGGACTTAATCTATCAACTAACTTGAATTCGTTTTCTCCCGTTTTGTAGATGTCAAAGTTCGACAACTATGGTCTTCTCAAATCCCGTGGAACAAGTTTTCCACATGAAGATGATATTCCATGATTCGATCGAGGAACAAGAGATCATACTTCACTTCCTCCTCCTCCTCCAATTATTCTCCCTAACCCACAAGTTCGAAGGCTTGAAAAGTTCAAGATCACTCAAGCCCTTTTTGGCAAGTAAGCATAAAGAAGGAAATTCGGTGTGTGCACACGTCCTAGGGATGAAGTCACACATTGATAGGTTAAGAATGTTGGGATCCGTTGTCTGTGAGAAAATGGCTGTTGATTGGGTTCTTCAGTCACTTCCTAATTCATATAGTGAGTTCGTAAGAGAGTACTATATGATGAACCGCGACGTGACCCTTATAGATCTCACCTATATGCTTATTGCTGCTGAATCAGAAATGTTTTGGCGCAATGGAAAAGCAAAGTTGATTGATGAATCTGCCTTTAAGACCTCTATGGATATAGACAATGGCAACGAAAGACATGCTATGATTGAAAAGTTTGATCATAAGAGAAAGGCAATGTTTGAAGTAGTTCCATGTCATGTTCCAAAAGAGTCGATTTGCTTTTATTGCCAAGAGAAGGGGCATTGGAGGCGAAGCTGCCCCATTTACCTAAGAGATCTAAGAGATGGGAGAGTCGAAACGTATGGCTCTAATATAGGTAAAATCCATTAACTAACTCTTTTAAGCTTCTATTCTAGATTCTTAATACATAATGTGATAAGATTACAATTGATGTTTTGTAGGATCGAAGAAAAGAAAGGAAGCTTAAGGGAAGAAGTGAGCAGAATCTAACCGTGAAGGAATGGATTTCGATCGCATTTCTCGAAGATTAGATTCTTAAGCTACTACTTAGAGTTAGAATTAGATTGCTAAGAAAAGTTTTTCGATGAATTGCATTGTAAGGACAAATTTTTCCGCAATAAAATAAATTTTGATTTTATATTATTTATTTATCCTTGCAATGGCGTATATGAAAAATTGATGTTTGAATGTTTCTATTATTAGCAATAATGGATTTGGTTCTTATTATGTTATTTATGAAAGTTGAGAGTTTACCAAATAGAGAAAGTTTCTCATCGCCCAAGTTTCAATTGGACAGAAACTTGGAATCATGCAACTTGGTTGCACAATGAATGAGAAATTTCATATTTGGAAATTTGACTAATTCATTGACAAAGTGTCAAGTGAAGGACTTGGAGATCGAATACACAAAGTTGCGTGTTGATCAAGTCCACCATAAGAGTAACAAAGATATTTGTCATGATTTACTAAAGGTTTAGTAAATATGATTATACTTACAAGATTAAGTGTACTTTTGAATTGATTGAAAAAGTTTAAATCAATAACAAAATGAATAAGAAGAATCAAGTAGGCATAAAGATAAAAGTTTCTCCATTCTAAGAAGAAGGGAGAGTACCTTTTATGCTTTATGATAGGTCTTAATGATTAAGAACCATATCTCAATTGATCCTCTAAGTGAGTCTTAGTACAATTGTATGTTTAAGAAGAGGAATCAAGAATTGAAGAAATGATAAATCAAGAAGTCAATCATACTTTTTTCCAAAACAAGTCTTAGAGTTAAGATTGTGACATTGAGTGGAAAAGTATTAAGAAGGTTTATAATATTCATCAAATGTGGAAAGTTGTGATGTCTTGGATAAGACAAAGACCAAATAGGACCAATTTATGAAGTGTTTTGATAAAAGCTACACTAACTCTTGAATATTTGTTTGTCAAGAAATGTTTTGACAAGAGAATCTTATATGTCAAGGAGTCAGTGGGAGTCTTAATGGTCTTGAAAGGTTTTTAGAACAAATCAAATAAACCTTATAGATCATCACTAGTACACGAGTTGAGGTTTACAACCTATTGTGTTGACATTATTTTGTTTTTGTGCCAATCCAATCGAGTTAATTATGCATGTGAGTCCTATGAGTTCTCATTTGAATGCATAAAAGGCAAGGACCTTGATCAATGGAAAGTACATTGATAAGAAAAGGTGAGCTGCTTAACTACTTGGAAGACTAGGTGGGCAACTGTGCTACCATAAAGGCAAGAAATCGAGATCAAGAAAGTTCGATCCATATGAGCTTGAATTTGTCGTAAACTTTGGTTTTAACAAATTCACATGGATAGGAACAAATACACCATTTAAATCTAAGTGTCATAAGATTTCCTCCTTCATGAAAATGATTGTGAGGAAATGCTTTCACTAAGAAAGATTTTAAGAAGATAGTAATTGTAAAATTGCACTCTCGAATTCAATCATGGTTACGGTATCCCTTTCCATAATTTGAATTGTGAGGTTTGGCAATTAGTCTTAATTATTTAGACACACATATGAACTATCTAAGGCAAAGGTGTATAAGTTCAAGAAGCCTTGATAAAAGATTATCAAAGCACTAAGTATTAGAAACATGGACTTAAGAAAGTCAATAGGTATTGTCTTTCTGAAAGTTAAGATGTTTATGAATACATGTCGAAGCTAGTGGGAGCATAAGTGTTATGTTTTATAATAATCATCATGATAGTGGGAGCATAAATGTTATGATTGTATGATTATTAAGGAAAGTATTGCAAGGTTAGCAATATTAATTATAGAAAACAAGAGTCATACTTTGCAAAGTTGTAAGAGTTGAAAGGTTGTTTTGCTATAATTAAGGGAGAGAATATTATGCTTCATTTCAAATCTAAAGGCTTAGGTTAAGAAATGTTAATAAATTTAGTCAAGGGTACATAATGTGTTCTTAAAATTTCGATTATGATTACGGCATTCCTCTTCACAATTCGAGTTTTGAGAACATAGTAAATAAAACATTGTGCGTCGTGTCCCATATGCTTCGGGTATAGGATCGATTGAAAATGTTTTAATGTTTGACCATTCTAAAATTTTCCAAATGTCTAGCGCATTTATAGGGAAAAAGGACTAGAATCGGTTTTGACTAAAATAATTAAACAACTATCAAAGGACAATCCAAAGTTCGACGAGGATTGGTCGCTTGTGAGTAGTTTGAAGTATAGTATTGGAAATTATGGAAATGTTCCCATATTGGATGGACCATATCGACTTTATTATGAATAGATAAGATTCTATTAAGAATGAGTTGTCATATGGAAAATATGGAAGCGTGTCCATATTGGGAATGAATATTGAAAAATCTATGTCTAAGTTTAGAAACTTTTATGCAAAAGGATGTTCAAAGGAAAGTACTTTGAGTGAGAGACATCATATCTAAGGAATTGTCTTGTAACAATCTTCGATAGAGGACTTTGTAATATCATTGGCAATAGTCTTTGTGACTTTGGTGCAGTGACATTACAAAAGGACCATTGCATAGAATGTTAGAATCTAGCATATTTTATAAGTAACAAGAATTTGATATTCTCACACTTGTGAAAAAGGATTTGGAGTTGTGAAATGAGAATGATTGGAAATGTGTTCAATGTGATCTATTTCACAAAGTAAGAACCATAGGTAAACATTGTGTGCATGCTAAGAGCATGGGACAAGTGTAATAATTCAAGTAAGAAGTTGATTACCCGAAACGACAAATAATGAGTAATCAATATGGTGAAAAATAAAAGGTGTTTTATTTATGCTCAAAGGGTTGAGGCCATATGGGATTAGTATTATTCTTGTGTTTCACATTTGCATGTTTTGACTTCCAGAATAATTGAATTTATTAAGAATAATCGAATTATTCGAACGGGCCACAGTCGTTCATATGTTGGAAGTAGATATGAATGAAGACTGTCGTGAATTGGTGTGTGGATTGTCTAAAAGAGTATTAGACATAAGCAAATGGTTGCTGCAACGTTCATAAGTGCTTATGAATGTGATTTGAGCATTGGATTAAACCCACGCTCACTTGGATCACTCCATGAATTGTATGACGAGTGATTGGTGAGACGATAACATCTTATATTCTTGAAACCGAGATGTGTGAGTTGTATTTTGCAAATCGGTTGCACATTGATAATATGTAAACGCACTAGTAACTTGGTGTTATAAAACATATTGTTGTGTGTAATTCGGTGCGTAAGTGCAAGCAAGCATTGTATCAAAGTTTATCCGTTCCTTTTATTCAAAGTAGGATAAAAGCGATATCTTTGGGCCCCTCGATGATTTTGTGATGACAAACGTAAATGCTCGGCCGGGCTAGGGCTAATTTGATTTGTTCAATTAGTCGGTCGTCATAAATCGGGAATCGAGATATAGTACAGAGAGAATGATTAGAAATCATGTCTCATACGATATCTAGAATGGAGGAATATATGATCCCTTATCTAAGGACACGCGTATCTGATATGATCAGAGTTGACAGCGGCTTTGGAAAGCTACGATTGCAGATCAGGATCTGAAGTCATACGCATAATAATTATTAGACTTATCCAAGTGGGAGACTGTTGGATTAGTGTCTAAGTCCATAACTATTTTGGTATGTACTTGACCCGATGGTGCATGGTCCTTTTGGGTTGTCTTCACCAAAGCAACTTGATAGGATGAATTATGGAGAGAAATGATTAAATATGATTTATTAATATATTATGGGAATAATATATTAAAGGAGAAATCATATTGTTTAATTAATATTAGTCAATAATTAATTGGTAATTAGTTTTGTGACTAAAAGAGATTAATTAAACTTAAGGGACTGGAATTTTAATTATAAGATAATTGCAATTTGGGTCATGGATTGCCTTTTATTATAAGGTGGATGAATTCTATGGGGGAAGCCCATATGAAATCGTCCAAGGCCTTATGGAAAGGGCTCCATGGGTTGCTTAGGGCTTAAGCATCCAAATTAGGGTTTCCATGTTAGATAACCCTAATTGCCTCATTATATATAGATCCCTTAAGGACCAAAAATGTGGCTAAGCTTCTTGCTAGAGTTTTCACACAGTTTTGGCAGCCTCCATCCTCTCTCCTCGTCATCCTCTTGCTTATGGTGTTTGTGAGCCATTAGAGGAGTGACACTTGTGACTCTAAGCCTTCCGAAGTCAATTCAAGGAGATTTGGGATTGTTATTGCTACATAACAATCAAGGTAATATCTTAAACCTAATTATATGTTAATATTGATTCCTATATGCTAGAATTAGGGTTTATAGCCTTGGATAACTTGCATGTACAATAGAGAAACCTAGATCCGAGCATCAGGGTTTGTATGAGCACATAGGATGTTCTTAGGACCAAAACCCATCAGCTCTTAGCCTTGGAATATTGGATGCCATGCTGGAATGAGAATGATAATTGGTATTTGCAGGGCCGGTCCAAACGTATATGGGGCCCGGGACGAAAAGAAAAAAATGTCCCTTAAAGACAAATATCATAAAGATTAAAAAAAACATTATTTAGTCTTCACTATAGACATGTTCACTTAGCAATAACATACAAACTAAATTGTTTATCTTTTGAGCTAATTTGAGTTTAAACCAACTTTAGGGCTTAAAAATCAATTAGGTAATATTATATATATATATATATATATATATATATATATATATATATATATATATACACACACACACACACACTACATAACCCAAAAAATTTGGGCCCCCTAGAGACGTGGGCCTTGGGCGGTCGCCCGGGTTGCCCACCGTCTGGACCGGCCCTGGGTATTTGTAACTACAATGTGTATGCTTTTAAAATTGTATATGGTTAGGATCTTATAGCCTTAGAATAATAGATTTAGCCTTATTTCCTGTTCCTTTCTTGGTTGTGGTCCTAGGGTAGAGTCTATTATTTGACAGTCTATTGGATCCTGTTCTGTGTATAATTTGCATACATAAGGCAGCCGACAATGAGGATTGATAGATGTGGATAGCGCGAGCTGCGATATGTGGAATGAATGTTTTATGGCAGTTCTTTGGGTCGGAGTGCAACTGCACGAATGCTGCTTGCTTTGTGCTTTGTGGAACTCTTAAGTGATGGGAGTCAGCTAATAAGTGGATGTGACAGTATCCAAGAGGTAGATGGCTGGCATCATGGGGAGTTCTTCACAAGCTGATGTCAGGGCAAGGTTGGGAATCTAGGAAAGCCTAGGATATGCTCCAGTGAGTTAGTGGGACGATTTAGTGAGGTTGGGAACCTAGGGGAGCCTAGGAGTTGCTTCGGTGAGTATTGTGCTTCTATTTTGCAGATATTCGGTGCATCAATCGGGTAGGTGACTTAGAGGCTTCGGGAGGATTGCTGAGGAAAGTATGGATATGTGTGGAAGGTAGTATGTGTTGGATTAGTGTCTAAGCCTGTAACCATATTTGGTAAGTACTTGACCCGGTTGTGCATGGTCCTTTTGGGTTGCCTTCACCAAAGCAACTTGACTGGAGAATTAAATAGAGAAAGAGGTTATTATGATTTATTAATATGTTATAAGAATAATATATTAAAAGAGAAATCATATTTGTTTAATTAATATTGGTCAACAATTAACTAGGAATTAATTTTGTGATCAAGTGTAATTAATTAAACTAGAGGGGCTGAATTGTAATTATGTGATAGTTGCAAAGTAGGGCAATGGTTACCCTAAATATAGGTTGGACGAATTCAAGGGATAAGGCATCCTTGAAATCGTCCAAGGATAAGGGTTATTAAGACTTATTATATGGTTACTTGGTGGGCAAGCAACTAGATAAGGATAAGGACTGAAACCTTAATCTCTACCCTATATAAAGACCCCTAAGGCCATAGAAATCGTCCCCACTTGATCCCTAGGGTTCATAGAGCCGATTTCTACCTCTCCTCTTCTCTCTCTATTGCCTCTCCAATTGCTTGTGGTGTTTGTGAGCCATTATAGGTATTACACTTGTGGTACTTGCTTTCAAGACTTAGGGTTTGAAGATTTGAGTTGTTATTACAATATAACAACAAGAGGTATGTGATCTATCTTTCTATGTGAATTTCGAAAACACTAGGAGCATGCTAGGGTTCTTCATGTGTTCATAATGTTGTGTATCTAATAGTGAAAACATAGATCCAAATCTAGGGTTGCGTGCACATATAGGATTGTTTGTTTAAAACCCATCAGTGGTATCAAAGCCTTTGGTTAACTTGTTTTCTATTAGTATTATATAATTGTATGAACTTGACATATTAGGGTTTATAGCCAATAAACCCTAGGAGGCAAGATTTCGAGATTAGGGTTCCTAAACCCTAATTTGCGAAAATTTGAAAGGGTTTTTCAAATCCTTTCCTTAAGTGCCAAGATTTTGAAATCTAGGATTTGCAAACCCTAGGATTTTCGAGATTAGCCTCCTCCCCAAGATAAGATCCTAAATTTTAGGGATTTGGATAATCCCATATCTTGCAACTATCCTTTAATGGTTAAATATGGTAATTAAAGATTTTGAATTATCCTATCCCATGATTTTCGAAATATAAAGGGATTAAAAGGATTAGGATAAATTAATTGTTTAATTGATAATTATCCTTCATGATTTAAATAATCTCTTATGATTTAATAATTTAAATTAATAGTTTAATCGAAGGTAATTATTAAATCAAGAGTTTTAATATTTAAAATTTTAATTTAAATGGTATTAAATTTCGAAAAAATTTTAAATTGAGATTAAAACCCTAGTATTTTGAAATGTTTAAAATACACCCTATACTATTATATTATTACAAGATTAATATATATATATATATATATATATATATATATATATATATATATATATATATATGTATGTATAACTAAAATGCTAGTCTTACCGTTTGTAGGCCTCATTCACGAAGCTGATCTATAAGGGGGGTATAAGGTTATGGCCTATAAAATGGCCGTTTAATGGGTATCCACTCTTACCCACCGCTTCCTTGATTGGTGGAGGGTCGTTAGCCGAACGGGTAGGATAGGGCAATCCTCTCTTCATTAATAAGTATAATGAATCTATGTAAAGTAACTAAACACTTTTACAAATTCCCAATCCTAGTTACTTTAGGCAAAAGTGAAATTGATGCAATCCCATGAAATTGCACTTTGCACCCTTGCTAAGAAGTTAGTGGAGCGTGTGTGGTTAACCGGCACGCTAATTGGTTCTAAGCAAAGGTGGCAAAGGGTGACTCATTGTTTGTCATAGTTCGATCGAGCGTGTGTGGTTTACCGGCACATCGAATAGGTGATTGTAACAATGAGGGCACCATGTAGATTTGCATGGTTATTCACACCCACTTTGTGATCCTTGGCATCCTAGTCACAAACGAGAGGGGCATATCGAGATTTAAACATGCCATTGAAAAGTTCAATGAATCTCTAAGGAAATCTAGGACTTCTCAATACATTTAAAACTTGAGCGTTATGTTTTTCATGGTGAAGAATTAGTGAATCGTCATTCACTTACCTCTAAATTATTTGCATATTGAATTACGACATCCCTTTTCTAATGTGTAAATAATGTTGTTGGGTCCTAGCCTTAATTTTCCATTTTGGGTGTTTAATTAAGGATTTAATTCTAATCAAACTTTGTTCCTTTCTATTTGTAGATGTCTAACGTAAACAATGCTGCTGCTACCTCATTCTCGCTAATGAGCCTATGTCAAAAGGTGACATTTGATGGATCGAACTTTAGCGAATGGATAAGATACATTCGCACGATTGCTCGCTACGAGGACAAAGAGTATGTCCTCGGCGAGAAACTTGAAAAGATCGATCTGGAAATTGCTACTCCCGAAGAAATGGATGTCTTTGAGACCCATGAGCGTGATGCAACAAAAGTACATTGCATCATGCTAGCCATAATGAATCCCGAACTCCAAAAGTCTTATGAGGACATGTATCCGTACGAAATGCATCAAGACTTGATGGAGAGATATCACCAAAGTGCAAGGCAAGAGTGTTATGAGATCATCACAAACATGATCACTGCTAAGATGGAAAGTGGAGAGTCTCTAACCATGCACTTGCAAAAGATGCAAAGATATGTTGATCGTCTTCGCAAGTTAAATGTTAACTTTGGGGAAGATTTGGCAATCGGCATCGTTCTTCACTCCTTGCCCTCGTGCTACAACCAATTTAGGATGACCTACCACATGAACAAAGAAGAGGTCACCCTAAGTAAACTCCAAGGGCTCCTAAGGACTGCTGAGAGCAACCTCAAGGACAAGTCTGTTGCATTAACTCCCACTCCACCCGCTGCTCTTGTTTTGGCAATTGGGCAAGAGAGGGGCAAGAAGAGGAAGGATTCTTCAAAGAGCCACCACAAGGGAAAGTCCCAAGATGGTTCGTCCTCTAGTGGGACCAAAGTTGGTCCTGCCAAGCCCAACTCAAACCCAAAGGAGGAAGAGTGCCACCACTACCACAAAATAAGGCATTGGAAGAGAAGTTGCCTGGAATATCTGCAAGCCATGAAGGATGGGAAGATCAAGCCATCTTTCGTAGGTATTTACACAATTAAATCTAATGATTCATAGCATGCTATTTCTTGGGTTCTTGATACAGGATGTGGTTATCACATAAGTTCTGATTTGCAGGGACTTAGAAGAAGTAGGGATGTGGAGCGTGGAAGAATAAATCTAATCATGGGGAATAGAAGAGCGTCACCTGTCACCAAGATTGGAGTGTATTCTCTAGTTCTTAGTAATGGATTAGGTTTAGATTTAAATAATTGTTGCTACTCGCCAGATATGGCAAGAAGCATCATTTCATTTCATGGTTTGTTTAAACAAGGATTTAGATATTCGTTTAATAATGAGAATGGTTCGATTTGTGCTTATCTAAATGGTGTTTTATATTTTGAAGCATTGCCTTGTAATGGAATTTATGAAACTGTCATGGTTGTAGATAACATAGGAAATGATGTGTTGTATATGGATTCTTCTAATAGTATGGATAAAGCATGCTTATGGCATTGTCGTCTTGGACATGTCAACAAGAAGCGCATAGCTCAGCTCCAAAAGGATGGAGTGTTGGAGTCATTCTACCTTAAAGAAGATGACACGTGCGAGTCTTGTTTGCTTGGAAAGATGACCAAGTCACCCTTCACTAGCACTTATGAGAGGGGTGAGGGTTTATTGGATCTCATACACACCGACGTGTGTGGGCCCTTTAGATCCACCACAAAGGATGCAAACAGCTTCTATGTGACTTTCACCGATGATTATAGTAGATATGGGTATATTTACTTAATCAAGCACAAGTCAGAAACGTTTGAAAAGTTCAAAGAATTCAAACATGAAGTGGAGAATCAATTGGGCAGGAAAATCAAGATGCTTCGATCCGATCAAGGAGGAGAGTACCTAAGTCTTGAATTCCATGAGTATCTCAAGGAATGCAAAATAGTTTCGCAAATGACGCCACCTAGGACACCACAGCTTAATGGTGTGGCAGAAAGACGTAATCGAACCCTGTTGGAGATGGTTCGTTCCATGATAAGTCGTGCTTCACTACCTATCTCATTCTGGGGGTATGCCTTAGAGACTGCCGCCCATATCCTTAACCGAGTCCCTACAAAGAAGGTTGCCAAAACACCTCACGAGATGTGGACAGGGAAAGCTCCCTTGTTGTCACATATCAAGGTTTGGGGCTGCGAGGCTTTCGTAAGACGAGATACTCACGACAAGCTCGAACCTCGTAGTGAGCGATGTATTTTCATCGACTACCCGCAGAAATCCTTTGGATATCTCTTCTATAGACCGAGTGACAATGTTGTCTTCGTTGCGAGGAGATAGGTTTTCCGAGAGCGAGAACTCATAAGCCAAGGAGACAGTGGGAGGCAAATCGATCTTGAAGAGATTCAAGAGTCGAGTGATGAAGGAACCTCTATCGCTGGCGCTCAACCCGAGGAGGAAACTCCGGTTGAACTGATTGACGAGTCCTTATCTCTTAGACGTTCTGGAAGAGATAGAGTTCAACCCCAGTTTTATGGCTTTCATATTACTACTAAAGGGGACACGTATATTAGTGATAGTACAATAATAAATCTAGATGAACCTAACAACTATAAGGAAGCCATGGCAGGCCCATAGTCTGCAAAATGGAAAAAGGCAATGGACTGCGAGATTCAGTCCATGTATGACAACCAAGTTTGGAATTTGGTTGACAATGTACCCGGACGTAAGACCGTTGGGTGCAAATGGATCTTCAAGAAGAAGACCGACGTGGATGGGAATGTACACACATATAAGGCGCGATTGGTTGTGAAGGGCTTCACTCAAACTCCTGGAGTTGACTATGATGACACCTTCTCACCAGTTGCTAAAATAAAGTCTATTAGGGTGATGCTAGCCATTGCTGCATTTCATGATTATGAGATATGGCAAATGAATGTCAAGACTGCTTTCTTTAATGGGAAGTTAGCTGAGGATGTTTACATGGCTCAGCCAGAGGGTTTTGTCGATACGAAGCATCCTAATAGAGTGTGCAAGCTTGAGAAGTCCATTTATGGGCTTAAGCAAGCATCTCGCAGATGGAATCTTTGCTTCGACGAGAAAGTCAAAGAGTTTGGATTTGTACGAAGTGAAGATGAATCATATGTATATGTCAAGGCCAGTGGGAGTATAGTTAGCTTCCTCCTTTTGTATGTCGATGACATACTGCTCATTAGAAAACGACATCCCGACTCTGCAGGAGGTTAAGTCCTGGCCCGGGAAGTGTTTCGCTATGAAGGACCTCGGAGAGGCTTCCTAATAGGACTTAGTCAGAATATTTACTTGGATAAGGTACTAAAACGTTTTAGTATGGAAAACTCAAAGAAGGGAGAATTACTGATACAAAGTAACGCCAAGTTGAGTAAGACTCAATGTCCAAGTACCAAAGCCGAGATAGCAGAGATGAGTCGAGTACCTTATGCTTCCGCAGTTGGCTCAATCAGGTATGCTATGACTTGTACTCGCCCTGATGTGGTCTTTGCTTTGAGCATGGTCAGTAGATATCAAGGGAACCCTGGCAAAGAACATTGGACCGCAGTCAAGAATATCCTTAAGTACCTTCAGAGGACCAAGGAATGGTTTCTGGTTCTTGGAGGAAGTGATGACCTGAAGGTGCGAGGGTATAGTGACGCCAGCTTCCAGACCGACAGGGACAACTACCGTTCGCAGTCGGGCTGGGTCTTTACCCTTAATGGAGGAGCAGTGACTTGGAAAAGTTCCAAGCAAGAAACCGTAGCTGATTCAACGTGTGAATCAGAGTACATTGCAGCGACCGAAGCATCAAAGGAGGCGATATGGTTGAAGAACTTCATTGGAGACCTTGGAGTTGTACCGCCCATAAAGGAGCCTACGGAAATTTTCTGTGATAATGAAGGAGCGGTTGCCTTGACCAAGGAACCGAGAGATCATGGTAGATCTCGACATATCGACATAAAATATCACTTTATTAGACATCGAGTAGAAGAAGGGCACCTCGTAGTTAAGAGGATATCGTCAGAGGATAACCCGCCAGATCTGCTTACGAAGGGACTGAGTAGGGTTAAGCACTTGCAGCACGCTAGGAGCATTGGGCTGAAGGACGATATTAGTTTGGATTAGATAGTTTGGAAACTTGTAATAGATAAATGTAATTGACATTTGATGATTAAATAAAGGATTATTATTTAATGGTGTTTGTCTTATGTTAATTGGTTATTTCAATTTGCATGTTTTGACTTCCAGAATGATTGAATTTAGTAAGAATAATCGAATCATTCAAATGGTCCACAGTCGTTCATATGTTGGAAGTAGGTATGAATGAAGACTGTTATGAATTCGTATGTAGATTGACTGAATGGTATTAGACATAACAAAGGTTTGTTACAACATTCATGAGTGCTTATAAATAAGTTTTGAGCATTGGAATAAACTCCCACTTGCTGGAATCACTTCATGAAATCTATCACGAGTGATCGCAAGATGATAATATCATGTGGTCTTAAAACCTAGATATATGGTTTATTGTTTATTGGTTAATTGTGCATTGATAATGCGAAACCGCATCCATAAATTGATGTTATAAAACGCATTGTTGTGTATAACTGATTAGTGAATAGTAAATGTGTAACGCCCGTAGATTAGGGCTAATCAATTAAGAGACGATAAGCGTCAAAAAAACAAATTTTTGATAGACTGTTATTTAGAATGAATAACCTTAACTAAGTTTTATTATATGTCACAAGGTTTCCGTGCATATAAAGAACGCCAAAATCCGAGTTATAACGAAGAAGTTATGACCTGTCGAAGTTTCGCGACAGAACCGGCACGACACAACGCGACGTAAATAGTGAATTTACGTTAGAGCGATATGTGGCCTTAGCAGTCTAAACGAAAGTTCTAGAGTTCGTTAAACCGTGAGCGTGCATAAAAAAAAGTCCAAATCTGACTTCGTATGAGGAAGTTATGATTTTTCTAAGTTTCGACTTAACGGTATGCAGCCCGAATACTCGATTTGAGATCGAGCGGTTTTTAGCCGAAACAATCTAAACAAGAATCGAAGATCCCATCATTAGTAGTGCAACGGTAAAAATACAGACAAAAACGGACCTCAGATGAAGAAGTTATGATTTTATAACGAAGTTTTCCTGTCCTGGCCTACTAAAAATAATATAATAAAAATAAATTCAAAATTAGCCGACGGAGTCTAAACGAAAGTTGTAGAGCATAATCTCACCTACACGTGGATATAAATAACAAAACGGAGTTCGTATGCGAAAGTTATGAATTTTTGAAGATCGTGGCACGCATACCAAAGCTTATCCGAAGATTACGCCCAGCGTACTCTATGTACGCCCAGCGTAATCCCAGACCTAGTAGCCTATAAATAGAACCCGAGATCAGCCATTTCCCTTAGTAATTTTCTTCCTTTCTCTTTGAGTTTTGCATCGTTTTGCGTGCCAATTCTATCCCGAAGCCCCGATATCATTGATGGGTTTTAGCCATATGAACATTCCTATGTGCACATACAAACCCTAATGCTTGGATCTAGGTTTCTCTAATTGAACATGCATTGAATCCAAGACTTCTAATGGTAATTCTATCATAATAACACTAAGAAATCAGAGTTATAAGTTTACCTTGAATCACTTGCTTGATCTTCTTGTCCTTGGAGCTTTAGAGTCACAATTGTCACTCCTCTAATGGCTTACAAACACCAACTATCAAGAGGATGATTTGAGAGAGAGGAGAGGGGATCAAAATTGGCCAGGGTTTCTTTCTAAAGCACAAGTGCCGATTTCCCTTGACCCCTAGGGTCTATTTATACTAGTGAGGCTCCTAGGGTTTCACCCTTAAACCCTAATCGGATAACTTAGGCCCTAAGCAATCCAATACCCTAATTGATAATCCTTTGGACGGTTTCAAGGCCTATCCATAGTCCTTAAAACCGTCCCCCTTTATCCATAAGGGATTTATAGCCCAAAGTATAACTATCATACATTTGACAGTTTATGCCCCTTTATTCAATTAATCTCTTTAAGTCACCAAATTAATTCCTAATTAATTTATGACTTATATTAATCAAATAATAATATTATTATTCCTTATATTATTCTCATAATATATTAATAATATTTCTTCTCTCATAATAAATCATCCTGTCAAGTTGCTCTGGTGAAGGCAACCTAAAAGGACCATGCACAATCGGGTCAAATACTTGCCTAATATAGTTGCAACCTTAGACACTATTCCAACAGTCTCCCACTTGGATAAGTCTAGTAACTATATACACAAGTATAATCCGATTAGCAATCGTAGCTCTCAAAGACGCTCTCAAACTCTGATATAATCAATCTTGTCCTTCAGATAAGGGATCGTACAGTCCTTTGTTTAGATATCATGCTAACAATTCTTTGGAATCAATTTGTCTAGCATTTGGTTTCTCGATTTCAGATTCATTTGACATAGAACTTAATCGAACACATCAATTCAGTTCTGATCGGGCCCGACACATAAGTCAAATCAAATCATCGAGCGGCCGAGATATCGCTTTTACCCTCTTAGGATAAAAGTAACAGATAAACTTCGACTTATATGCATTTACTTATACACAACAATGCGTTTTATAACATCAAGTTACTGATGCGGTTTCGCATAATCAGTGTACAATAAATTAACAAACAACAAACCATATATCTAGGTTTTAAGACCATATGATATTATCGTCTTGCGATCACCCTTTTATCACATTCCATAAGGTGATTCCAGCAAGCGCGGGTTTGTTCCAATGCTCAAAACTAGTTCATAAGCACTCCTGAACGTTGCAGCAAACTTTTGCTATGTCTAATACCATTTAGACAATCTACATACCAATTCATGACAATATTCACTCATACCTACTTCCAATGTATGAACGATTGTGGACAATTTGAATAATTCGATTATTCTTAATAAAGTCAATTATTCTGGAAGTCAAAACATGCAAAGTGAAACAATAGTTAAACAATTAACATAAGACAGTAACATTACTCATAAATAATACTCTTTTATTTAATCATCAAATGTTAATTACATTTATCTATTACATGTTTCTAATACTATCTAATCTATACTAATATCATCCTTCAACCCAATACTCCTAGCATGCTGCAAGTGCTTAACCCTACTCAGTCCCTTCGTAAGCGGATCTGCTGGGTTATCTTCTGATGATATCCTCTTCACCATGAGTTGTCCTTCTTCTATACAATGTCTAATAAAATGATATTTTCTATCGATATGTCGAGATCTACCATGATCCCTTGGTTCCTTGGTCAAGGCAACCACTCCTTCTTTATCACAGAAAATTTCCATGGGCTCCTTTATGGCAGGTACAACTCCAAGATCACCGATAAAGTTCTTCAACCATATTGCCTCCTTCGACGCTTCGCTCGCTGCAATGTACTCTGATTCGCACGTTGAATCAGCTACAGTTTCCTGCTTGGAACTTTTCCAAGTCACTGCTCCTCTATTAAGGGTAAAGACCCAGCCCGACTATGAACGGTAGTTGTCTCTGTCGGTTTGAAAGCTGGCGTCACTATACCCTCGCACCTTCAAGTCATCACTCCCTTCGAGAACTAAGAACCATTCCTTGGTCCTCCGAAGGTACTTAAGGATATTCTTGACCACAATCCAATGGGCTCTGCCAGGGTTCCCTTAATATCTACTAACCATGCTCAAAGCAAAGGCTACATCAGGGCGAGTACAAGTCATAGCATACATGATTGAGCCAACTATGGAAGCGTATGGAACTCGGCTCATTTCTGCTATTTCAGCTTCGGTACTCGGACTTTGAGTCTTACTCAACTTAGCATTAGTTTGTATCGGTAATTCTCCCTTTTTCGAGTTTTCCATACCAAAACGTTTTAGTACCTTATCTAAGTAAGTGTTCTGACTAAGTCCTATTAGTCTCTTACTTCGCTCTCTCACTATCCTTATTCCCAAAATATAGGAAGCTTCTCTGAGGTCCTTCATAGCGAAGCACTTCCCGAGCCAGGACTTAACCTCCTGCAGAGTCGGGATGTCGTTTCCTATGAGTAGTATGTCATCGACATACAAAACGAGAAAGCTAACTATGCTCCCACTGGATTTGACATACACACACGATTCATCTTCGCTTCGTACAAATCCAAACTCTTTGTCTTTCTCATCGAAGCAAAGATTCCATCTGCGAGACGCTTGCTTAAGTCCATAGATGGACTTCTCAAGCTTACACACTCTATTCGGATGCTTCGGATCAACAAAACCCTCTGGCTGAGCCATGTAAACATCCTCAGCCAACTTCCCGTTAAGGAAAGCGGTCTTGACATCCATCTGCCAAATCTCATAATTATGAAATGCGGCAATAGCTAGCATCACTCTAATAGATTTTATCTTCGCAACTGGTGAGAAGGTCTCATCATAGTCAACTCCGGGAATTTGAGTAAAGCCCTTTGCAACCAATCGTGCCTTATATGTGTGTACATTTCCATCCATGTCGGTCTTCTTCTTGAAGATCCATTTGCACCCAACGGTCTTACGTCTGGGCACATTATCAACCAAATTCCAAACTTGGTTGTCATACATGGACTGAATCTCGCCGTCCATTGCCTCTTTCCATTTTGCAGACTCGGGGCCTGCCATGGCTTCCTTAAATCTATTAGGTTCATCTAGATTTATTAGTGTACCATCACTAATATACGTATCCCCTTCAGTAGTAATATGAAAACCATAAAATTGGGGTTGAACTCTAACTCTTTCGGAACGTCTAAGAGGTAAGGACTGGTCAATGGGTTCAACCGGAGTTTCCTCCTCGGGTTGAGTACCAGCGGTAGAGGTTCCTTCATCTATCGACTCTTGAATCTCTTCGAGCTCGATTTGCCTCCCACTGTCTCTTTGGCTTATGAGTTCTCGCTCTCGGAAAACTTCTCTCCTCGCAATGAAGACTACATTGTCCTTTGGTCTATAGAAGAGATATCCAAAGGATTTCTGCGGGTAGCCGATGAAAATACATCGCTCACTACGAGGTCCGAGCTTGTCGTGAGTATCTCGTCTTACGAAAGCCTCGCAACCCCAAACCTTGATATGTGCCAACGAGGGAGCTTTCCATATCCACATCTCGTGAGGTGTTTTGGCAACCTTCTTAGTAGGGACTAGGTTAAGGATGTGGGTGGCAGTCTCTAAGGCATACCCCCAGAATGAGATAGATAGTGAAGCACGACTCATCATAGAGCGGACCATGTCTAAGAAGGTTCGATTACGGTATGCAGCCCGAATACTCGATTTGAGATCGAGCGGTTTTTAGCCGAAACAATCTAAACAAGAATCGAAGATCCCATCATTAGTAGTGCAACGGTAAAAATACAGACAAAAACGGACCTCAGATGAAGAAGTTATGATTTTATAACGAAGTTTTCCTGTCCTGGCCTACTAAAAATAATATAATAAAAATAAATTCAAAATTAGCCGACGGAGTCTAAACGAAAGTTGTAGAGCATAATCTCACCTACACGTGGATATAAATAACAAAACGGAGTTCGTATGCGAAAGTTATGAATTTTTGAAGATCGTGGCACGCATACCAAAGCTTATCCGAAGATTACGCCCAGCGTACTCTATGTACGCCCAGCGTAATCCAAGACCTAGTAGCCTATAAATAGAACCCGAGATCAGCCATTTCCCTTAGTAATTTTCTTCCTTTCTCTTTGAGTTTTGCATCGTTTTGCGTGCCAATTCTATCCCGAAGCCCCGATATCATTGATGGGTTTTAGCCATATGAACATTCCTATGTGCACATACAAACCCTAATGCTTGGATCTAGGTTTCTCTAATTGAACATGCATTGAATCCAAGACTTCTAATGGTAATTCTATCATAATAACACTAAGAAATCAGAGTTATAAGTTTACCTTGAATCACTTGCTTGATCTTCTTGTCCTTGGAGCTTTAGAGTCACAATTGTCACTCCTCTAATGGCTTACAAACACCAACTATCAAGAGGATGATTTGAGAGAGAGGAGAGGGGATCAAAATTGGCCAGGGTTTCTTTCTAAAGCACAAGTGCCGATTTCCCTTGACCCCTAGGGTCTATTTATACTAGTGAGGCTCCTAGGGTTTCACCCTTAAACCCTAATCGGATAACTTAGGCCCTAAGCAATCCAATACCCTAATTGATAATCCTTTGGACGGTTTCAAGGCCTATCCATAGTCCTTAAAACCGTCCCCCTTTATCCATAAGGGATTTATAGCCCAAAGTATAACTATCATACATTTGACAGTTTATGCCCCTTTATTCAATTAATCTCTTTAAGTCACCAAATTAATTCCTAATTAATTTATGACTTATATTAATCAAATAATAATATTATTATTCCTTATATTATTCTCATAATATATTAATAATATTTCTTCTCTCATAATAAATCATCCTGTCAAGTTGCTCTGGTGAAGGCAACCTAAAAGGACCATGCACAATCGGGTCAAATACTTGCCTAATATAGTTGCAACCTTAGACACTATTCCAACAGTCTCCCACTTGGATAAGTCTAGTAACTATATACACAAGTATAATCCGATTAGCAATCGTAGCTCTCAAAGACGCTCTCAAACTCTGATATAATCAATCTTGTCCTTCAGATAAGGGATCGTACAGTCCTTTGTTTAGATATCATGCTAACAATTCTTTGGAATCAATTTGTCTAGCATTTGGTTTCTCGATTTCAGATTCATTTGACATAGAACTTAATCGAACACATCAATTCAGTTCTGATCGGGCCCGACACATAAGTCAAATCAAATCATCGAGCGGCCGAGATATCGCTTTTACCCTCTTAGGATAAAAGTAACAGATAAACTTCGACTTATATGCATTTACTTATACACAACAATGCGTTTTATAACATCAAGTTACTGATGCGGTTTCGCATAATCAGTGTACAATAAATTAACAAACAACAAACCATATATCTAGGTTTTAAGACCATATGATATTATCGTCTTGCGATCACCCTTTTATCACATTCCATAAGGTGATTCCAGCAAGCGCGGGTTTGTTCCAATGCTCAAAACTAGTTCATAAGCACTCCTGAACGTTGCAGCAAACTTTTGCTATGTCTAATACCATTTAGACAATCTACATACCAATTCATGACAATATTCACTCATACCTACTTCCAATGTATGAACGATTGTGGACAATTTGAATAATTCGATTATTCTTAATAAAGTCAATTATTCTGGAAGTCAAAACATGCAAAGTGAAACAATAGTTAAACAATTAACATAAGACAGTAACATTACTCATAAATAATACTCTTTTATTTAATCATCAAATGTTAATTACATTTATCTATTACATGTTTCTAATACTATCTAATCTATACTAATATCATCCTTCAACCCAATACTCCTAGCATGCTGCAAGTGCTTAACCCTACTCAGTCCCTTCGTAAGCGGATCTGCTGGGTTATCTTCTGATGATATCCTCTTCACCATGAGTTGTCCTTCTTCTATACAATGTCTAATAAAATGATATTTTCTATCGATATGTCGAGATCTACCATGATCCCTTGGTTCCTTGGTCAAGGCAACCACTCCTTCTTTATCACAGAAAATTTCCATGGGCTCCTTTATGGCAGGTACAACTCCAAGATCACCGATAAAGTTCTTCAACCATATTGCCTCCTTCGACGCTTCGCTCGCTGCAATGTACTCTGATTCGCACGTTGAATCAGCTACAGTTTCCTGCTTGGAACTTTTCCAAGTCACTGCTCCTCTATTAAGGGTAAAGACCCAGCCCGACTATGAACGGTAGTTGTCTCTGTCGGTTTGAAAGCTGGCGTCACTATACCCTCGCACCTTCAAGTCATCACTCCCTTCGAGAACTAAGAACCATTCCTTGGTCCTCCGAAGGTACTTAAGGATATTCTTGACCACAATCCAATGGGCTCTGCCAGGGTTCCCTTAATATCTACTAACCATGCTCAAAGCAAAGGCTACATCAGGGCGAGTACAAGTCATAGCATACATGATTGAGCCAACTATGGAAGCGTATGGAACTCGGCTCATTTCTGCTATTTCAGCTTCGGTACTCGGACTTTGAGTCTTACTCAACTTAGCATTAGTTTGTATCGGTAATTCTCCCTTTTTCGAGTTTTCCATACCAAAACGTTTTAGTACCTTATCTAAGTAAGTGTTCTGACTAAGTCCTATTAGTCTCTTACTTCGCTCTCTCACTATCCTTATTCCCAAAATATAGGAAGCTTCTCTGAGGTCCTTCATAGCGAAGCACTTCCCGAGCCAGGACTTAACCTCCTGCAGAGTCGGGATGTCGTTTCCTATGAGTAGTATGTCATCGACATACAAAACGAGAAAGCTAACTATGCTCCCACTGGATTTGACATACACACACGATTCATCTTCGCTTCGTACAAATCCAAACTCTTTGTCTTTCTCATCGAAGCAAAGATTCCATCTGCGAGACGCTTGCTTAAGTCCATAGATGGACTTCTCAAGCTTACACACTCTATTCGGATGCTTCGGATCAACAAAACCCTCTGGCTGAGCCATGTAAACATCCTCAGCCAACTTCCCGTTAAGGAAAGCGGTCTTGACATCCATCTGCCAAATCTCATAATTATGAAATGCGGCAATAGCTAGCATCACTCTAATAGATTTTATCTTCGCAACTGGTGAGAAGGTCTCATCATAGTCAACTCCGGGAATTTGAGTAAAGCCCTTTGCAACCAATCGTGCCTTATATGTGTGTACATTTCCATCCATGTCGGTCTTCTTCTTGAAGATCCATTTGCACCCAACGGTCTTACGTCTGGGCACATTATCAACCAAATTCCAAACTTGGTTGTCATACATGGACTGAATCTCGCCGTCCATTGCCTCTTTCCATTTTGCAGACTCGGGGCCTGCCATGGCTTCCTTAAATCTATTAGGTTCATCTAGATTTATTAGTGTACCATCACTAATATACGTATCCCCTTCAGTAGTAATATGAAAACCATAAAATTGGGGTTGAACTCTAACTCTTTCGGAACGTCTAAGAGGTAAGGACTGGTCAATGGGTTCAACCGGAGTTTCCTCCTCGGGTTGAGTACCAGCGGTAGAGGTTCCTTCATCTATCGACTCTTGAATCTCTTCGAGCTCGATTTGCCTCCCACTGTCTCTTTGGCTTATGAGTTCTCGCTCTCGGAAAACTTCTCTCCTCGCAATGAAGACTACATTGTCCTTTGGTCTATAGAAGAGATATCCAAAGGATTTCTGCGGGTAGCCGATGAAAATACATCGCTCACTACGAGGTCCGAGCTTGTCGTGAGTATCTCGTCTTACGAAAGCCTCGCAACCCCAAACCTTGATATGTGCCAACGAGGGAGCTTTCCCTATCCACATCTCGTGAGGTGTTTTGGCAACCTTCTTAGTAGGGACTAGGTTAAGGATGTGGGTGGCAGTCTCTAAGGCATACCCCCAGAATGAGATAGATAGTGAAGCACGACTCATCATAGAGCGGACCATGTCTAAGAAGGTTCGATTACGCCTTTCTGCCACACCATTCAACTGTGGTGTCCTAGGTGGCGTCAATTGTGAAACTATTCCACACTCCTTGAGATAGTCATGGAATTCAAGACTTAGGTACTCTCCTCCTTGATCGGATCGAAGCATCTTGATTTTCCTGCCCAATTGATTCTCTACTTCATTCTTGAACTCTTTGAACTTTTCAAATGTTTTTGACTTTTGCTTGATTAAGTAGATATACCCATATCTACTATAGTCATTGGTAAAAGTCACATAGAAGCGGTTCCCATCCTTTGTGGTTGATCTAAACAGTCCACATACATCGGTATGTATGAGGTCCAATAGACCCTCACCCCTTTCACATGTACTAGTGAAGGGTGACTTGGTCATCTTTCCAAGTAAACAAGACTCGCATGTGTCATCTTCCCTAAGGTCGAATGACTCCAACACTCCATCCTTTTGGAGTTGGGCTATGCGCTTCTTGTTGACATGTCCAAGACGACAATGCCACAAGGATGCTCTATCCATACTATTGGAAGAATCCATGCATAAAACATCATTTCCTAAGTTATCTACAATCATAACAGTTTCATAAATTCCATTACATGGTATTGCTTCAAAATATAAGACACCATTTAGATAAGCATAAATAGAACCATTCTCATTATTAAAAGAAAATCTAAAACCTTGTCTAAACAAACCATGAAATGAAATGATGTTTCTTGCCATTTCTGGCGAATAGCAACAATTGTTCAAATCTAAACATAAACCATTCCTAAGCACTAAAGAATACATTCCAATCTTGGTCATAGGCGACGATCTTCTGTTCCCCATGATTAGATTTATTCTTCCATGCTCCACATCCCTATTTCTTCTTAGTCCCTGCAATTCAGAACAAATATGGTAACCACAACCGGTATCAAGGACCCAAGAAATAGCATGAGATGAATCGTTAGATTTAATTGTATAAATACCTGCGAAAGACGGCTTAATCTTTCCTTCCCTTATAGCTTGCAGGTACTCTGGGTAGCTTCTCTTCCAATGCCCTATTTTGTGGCAATGGTGGCACTCTGCCTCCTTTGGGTTAGGGTTAGGCTTAGCAGGATCAACCTTGGTCCCACTAGAAGAGGAACCATCTCGGGAATTTCCCTTGTGGTGGCTCTTAGACGGAGCCTTCCTCTTCTTGCCTCTTCCTTGCCCAATGGCCAAAACAGGAGCAGCGGGTGGATTGGGAGTGGGTGCAACAGACTTGTCCTTGAGGTTTCTCTCAGCAACCCTAACGAGACCTTGGAGCTTACTTAGGGTGACCTCTTCCTTGTTCATGTGGTAGGTCATCCTAAATTGGTTGTAACATGGAGGCAAGGAGTGAAGCACCATGTCGATCGCCAAGTCTTCCCCAAAGTCAACATTCAACTTGCGAAGACGATCGACATACCTTTGCATCTTTTGCAGGTGCACGGTTAGAGATTCACCATGACCCATTCTGGCGGAGATCATGTTAGTGAAGATCTCGTAACGTTCCTGCCTCGCGTTTTGGTGGTATCTCTCCAACAAGTCTTGGTGCATTTCGTACAGATACATGTCCTCATAGGACTTTTGGAATTCGACATTCATGGTGGCTATCATGATGCAATGTACCTTCGTCGCATCACGCTCGTGAGTTTCAAAAGTAGCCATTTCAGCCGGAGTGGCGATTTCTGGGTTGATCTTCTCGAGCTTCTCATCGAGGACATACTCCTTGTCCTCATAGAGAGCAATTGTGCGAATGTATCTTATCCATTCGCTAAAGTTCGTCCCATCAAAAGTCACCTTTTGACAAAGGCTCATCAATGTGAACGAGCTAGCAGCAGCGTTGTTCGCGTTCGACATCTACAAATAGAAAGGACAAAGATAGATTAGAATTTGAATCCCTAATTATTACCCAATAAGAAAATTAGGGCTAGGATCCAACAACAATATTTACATATTAGAAAAGGGATGTCGTAATCTAACATGCAAACAATTTGAAGGTAAGTGAATGACGATTCACTAATTCTCCACCATAAAAACATAACTTTAAGTCTAAATGTATTGGGAATTCCTAGGTTTAGATGAGATTCATTGAAACTTTTAAATGGCATGTTTAAATGTCGATATGCCCCTCTCGTTTGTGACTGGGATACCGAGGATCACAAAGTGGGTGTGAATTACCATGCAAATTCACATGGTGCCTTCATTGTAACAATCACCTATTCGACGTGCCGGTAAACCACACATGCTCCATCAAACTATGATAAACAATGAATCACCCTTTGCCACCTTTGCTTAGAACCAATTAGTGTGCCGGTAAACCACACACGCTCCACTAACTTCTCAACAAGGGTGCAAAGTGTAATTTCATGGGATTGCATCAATTCACTTTTCCTAAAGTAACTAGGATTGGGAATTTTAAAAAACATTTAGTTACTTTATAGGTTCATTATACTTATTAATGAGGAGAAAGAGTTGCCTTATCCTACCCGTTCGGCTAATGACCCTCCACCGATCAAGCAAGCGGTGAGTGTGAGTGTACACCCATTAAGCGCCATTTTATAGGCAGCAACCTTATACCCACCTTATAGACCGGCTTCGTGAATGAGGCCTACTAACAGTAAGACTAGCATTTTAATTATACATATATATATATATATATATATACATATATATATATATATGTCTTGTAATATTATATTAGTATAGGGTTGAATTTTAAACTTGTAAAATTCTAGGGTTTGAAATTTAAATTTTTCTAAATTAAACTTTTAATCACAAAACATAAATTTCAAAACTTGAGGGCAAGTTTTAAACTTTTCAAAACATAGGGGATCAAATAACAAATAATCTAAATTAACATTTAATCACATAATTATCCATATTTGATTTATTTAATGATTTCTTGCAAAACAATTTACCAATTTAATTAAAATAATTAATCAATTATCACATAAGGAAATAAATATTTTATTAATTGATAAATATCTTCAATTAGGTCAAGAATATACTCATATATATCATAAAATCGGATTTATATTGATCTAATATGATTAAGGCAAGTATCTCAAAGATAAACAACAAGAAATCCCGAAATTAGCTCTTTCTAACGCTCAAACTCGCTGAGTACCACAATGGACTCGCCGAGTTGAGCCTACTCGCTGAGTACCACCATGGGACTCGCCGAGTTCATCAGGCAGAGGACAAAAAAAACAAATTTTGCAAGCAACAAACAAGCAATCAATGCATCAATTCAATAGAAACCAATCTAGTCTCTGATACCACTGATGGGTTTTAGCCATATGAACATTCCTATGTGCACATACAAACCCTAATGCTTGGATCTAGGTTTCTCTAATTGAACATGCATTGAATCCAAGACTTCTAATGGTAATTCTATCATAATAACACTAAGAAATCAGAGTTATAATTTTACCTTGAATCACTTGCTTGATCTTCTTGTCCTTGGAGCTTTAGAGTCACAATTGTCACTCCTCTAATGGCTTACAAACACCAACTATCAAGAGGATGATTTGAGAGAGAGGAGAGGGGATCAAAATTGGCCAGGGTTTCTTTCTAAAGCACAAGTGCCGATTTCCCTTGACCCCTAGGGTCTATTTATACTAGTGAGGCTCCTAGGGTTTCACCCTTAAACCCTAATCGGATAACTTAGGCCCTAAGCAATCCAATACCCTAATTGATAAGCCTTTGGACGATTTCAAGGCCTATCCATAGTCCTTAAAACCGACCCCCTTTATCCATAAGGGATTTATAGCCCAAAGTATAACTATCATACATTTGACAGTTTATGCCCCTTTATTCAATTAATCTCTTTAAGTCACCAAATTAATTCCTAATTAATTTATGACTTATATTAATCAAATAATAATATTATTATTCCTTATATTATTCTCATAATATATTAATAATATTTCTTCTCTCATAATAAATCATCCTGTCAAGTTGCTATGGTGAAGGCAACCCAAATGGACCATGCACAACCGGGTCAAATACTTGCCTAATATAGTTGCAGCCTTAGACACTATTCCAACAATCATTCCCGAGCCCCAAAGCAAGTTCCGAAGTCCCGAGGATCCCGAGAAGTGAGATTCCCAAGCCGAAGCCCTGCCCGCGAGGAGCCCGGTTTTTGTGAAGATCTTCCAGATCTACCCAAGAATACTACTTCTACAAGTCGTAGTGATGTCCGATCATCTTCTGATCAAGTGAGTGTATAGTCACTTTCATCTTACACATAGATATAAAGTATTTTATAAAATATGTGTTATGTGTATATATATATTGTTGTTTATATGTGTAATAGCCCGGATTCCCAGGTATTATTTATTCTTGTAATTTTGGTGATTTGTGAGGAGACTCGGCGAGTTGGAGCTCAAACTCGCCGAGTATGATCGCGGTTTGGGTACGGGTTCGCGTCCGGACTCGGCGAGTCCAAAAGGTGGACTCGGCGAGTCCATGTTGTTTAATGAAACCCTAATTTCCAGGGTATGAGACCTATTTTAAGGGGCTTATGGCCGTCACTTGCGGCCACCAACCCCAGAGAGAACCCTAAAGAGTCTTTGAGCGTTTTGTGAGAGAGAAGAGGAAGATCCTTGACTATTTGTGGGTGTTTTTTCATATAGAAGAGGATCAAGGTAAGAGGAGACCAAAGAAGGTGCTAATCTAGTGATTCCTGAGCCCAAAGACTTCATTTGAGGTAACCATTCGTTCCTTTCTCAGTCCTTGGTGTAAATCTTAGAGTTAGGGTTTCTTTGTGGAATGATCCATGGAGTAATTAGCCTCTTCTCGTGTTGGTGCTTTAGATCTGGACCCAAAGAGGTCCATAGACCCTTTTCCCTCAAGCTTTATGAGTGTTAATGGAGGCCATGAGCTTGGAATAGCATTCTAGAGACCATATCATCAAATAAGGCCTTTGGACCTTTGCATGAGCACCAAGATTGTAACTTTACGTGATGTATGTGATTGGAAGGACTGGATCTATGAGTTATTGGAACGGATCTGACCTCAGGAGTGAGTTTGAGTTTATGCATGGCATAGACTCGCCGAGTCCGAAGAACAGAATCGGCGAGTAGCATGAAGATTGTCCATAACCACTCAGCGAGTGGTCTTGCCGAGTTAAGGGGTTTACTCAGTGAGTCAGGGAGAGTTAGAGAGGGTTGGCGAGTGGACTGAGTCAAGCTGGAACTCGCCGAGTTGTTCTTGAGAATCGGCGAGTTGAGTCGTGGTGGCCCCGCGATTCATGCCAGGTGGAACTCGTCGATTCAGGGAAGTACTCGACGTGTCAAGAGAGGATCCTAGGGAGTCAGTGAACACGTATAGACTCGCCGAGTCGCTCTAGTGCACTCGCCGAGTCTGGTCAAAGTTGACCGTTGACCGTTGACCAGAGTTGACCAGTGTTGACTTGATAGGGGTAGTCAACCTTAGTTGTGAAAGTGTTAATTAGAGATATTGTGTTATAGGAGGATTATAGCTCGGGGGATCGAGCGCGAGTGATTTCTGGGATTTGCGAGTTATCAAGATACGCAAGGTGAGTCTTCTCACTATACTTTACCTTGAGTAGGTAATCAGAGTTATGTGACAGAGTATTTGTATGCTATATGTATGTTATGTGTTGTACTGCATTATTTCTATGTGATTTATGTTGTGCATGTTATAGAGTTGGAACCGAAAGGTTCACAGAGATTAGAACCAGAGGGTTCGCAGAGTAGGGTCTACGGACCCACAGAGTTATAGCCTCGAGTGGCTAATATGTGTTATGTGTGGTATTCTGGGGAACTCTATAAAGCCAGTAGATCAGGGCTAGTCAATTTAGAGACAATATGTCACACCCCAAAACCAAGAACGGCGGAAACGTTCTGGGGCGGAGGACGTCATGTAAAGTATCACAACACAGTAAATGTAAATAAGCAAACAACATTATCCATTGCATTAAATATATAATTTTAATACAAGAGTGTTCTGTACAGTTTTAGACACCAAAATATGAAAGACAAAATAATATGAGATGAGTCTTGAATGCGCTCCATCTTCTCAAAAGCTGGCCTCGGTACCTGTCTACTGATGACCTGAGAATACAAGTTATTTTGAAAGAGTTTATCAGCATTAAGCTGGTGAGTTCATAAGTATTTTAGTGTCGGTGTTTGTTATCAAAATCGTTTGAACGTGTCTCAAGTATAAGTTCGAAAATATATGTAAGTGTTTGTAAAAGTTTGAATCTCTCAGAAAATCCTATATTTTCTATTAAAGTAGCCTTCTACCAAGGCTTAACTGTTTTGTATGCTCGTTTGTTGTAAAAGTGTGTAATTTACCAAGTGTAACTATCATTTAATAAAATATAGTTTGTACATTAAATGTTTAAGTGAGGTTATCACTAAAAATATGTAATGGGTATATCAATGTAGTACTGTAGTTCTGTTTTGTAGAAACTACTATTGTACTAACTACCTTAAACCGGATTTATATTAAGGTAATATGTGATAATTGCACCATGCTATCGACTGGTAACAACGACATACAAATGGTCGTAATAACGGAATGACGTTTGGCACCCGCAGACCTGCAGGTCCTGCTGTAGCTAGCAGCAAGGTGTAGGATAGTCAATCCAGTATAGGTCTATACGCAAACTCATGCTCTCCCTCCAAGAGAATTCTGGCTACAACTCGGGACATGACATTTAAGGCATGCTCCGATACAGTGGATCACATTTGTTAACGTATTCTCGAATATGTAATGTAATGTTTCTAGTTCTAGTATAGTTGTATATGTTCTCCTCCTAGTATAGTTGTATATGTTCTCGTAGTATAGTTGTATATGTTCTCGTAGCATAGTTGTATATGTATGATCCTGTGTTACCCCGATGGTAACTAACTAATGATGTGTCTAGTACGTATGAATATGGGAGTACTTTTATGTCTATATATGTATATTTGATATATAATTAATATTGAAACGACCTTCGGATGGTCATCCGAAATCCCACCAGACCACATCTCAAGGCGCGAAAAGGAAATAGGGCGGATGGCCTTCCTAAGCCCTTTAAACATTACTTATATATCTATACATATATGGGCATGCAATTTATAATATAAACGTATAAATAAGTTTTTATAAGACATTTTAAACATAAATATTATTTCAAGAAAAGATCGACTTGATGTCAATCTATAAAACAATTTGAAGGCATAAATTTGATAAAACAGTTTAACTATAAGAAACATTTGTTTGAATCACAGTTGCAAATAAGTTTGAAAAGTAAAAGAGTTTGTAAAACATTTTGAAGTAAAACAGTTTGATAAACAGTTTGAACAGTGATAAAATCATTGGTTTCCTAGTTATTAATCACATGTGATTAAATGCAATCACATGTGATTGAAGCAATAACTATAAGTGTTTGACTTGTATTCCCCCCCATAAAGTATTTAAAACATTTAAAATCATTTTAAAGGTTGATTAAAGGGGTATGAACTCACTTGTGGTGAGCTGTTTGAATTGCAGTGTCGGATACCGTGCTAGGTGGCAAACGGAGACTTGTTTACACGCACGAGCCTAGTTATCATATAATAAGCATATATATAACTAATTAGCCAAATAATAACTTAATAAAATAAGTTGGGACACTTAGGAACATGAAAACACTTTGTATAAATGTTATAGGTCCTAAGGGTGGCATCTAAGTCGATACGAGACAAGGCAAAAGGGTTTGAAGCACCAAATGACATGGTATACTAGTTCACCACCCAACAAACCCCACCTTTGGAGTTTAAGGCCGTGAATCCATGAGTTTACGGCCGTGAACTCCCCACTTTGTGGTTTTGGGTGTTTTAAGGTGCTATCTTAATCCTAGAATTAGCTTGGCCTTGTTGGAATAATCCTTGAAGTAGTTTAAGGCCCTAGAATGCTCCATAGAGGAGTTTACGGCCTAAAGACCATATCCCCTAGAGTTTAAGGCCGTAAACTCCTATGGGGTGTTGGTTTTAATTCTTTTTGGTCACTTGCACATGTAGGATAGCTTCTATGTTTTTATCTAAGGCTAAAGGGGACATTAGGCACACATTTGTGCCTTTACTTGGAGTTTACGGCCCAAGTGATGTTCCTTGGCCATAAACTCCCTTTTAGGGATGATTTGTGTGTCATTTACTCCCCATTCAAGTTACAAGTATCAAAGGGTAATAGTCTCAAAGCCTTAGGGGTGTTTAGGGCATCCTTAGCCCTTGAAAAAGGGGTTTACGGCCCAAGAGCATATCTTGGCCGTAAACTCCTAGAACTTTATGATTTTGAAGTGTTTTGGTGCCCAAATTAGCTACAAGCATTAGAGGGTAAATGTCCTAAGCCTTAAGGTGTGATTTAGGCTCACTTTGGCCCTTGGAAAATGGTGTTTACGGTCCAAGAACTCTTGGGCCGTAAACTCCAATTGCTTTCTGTTCTTTGATGATTTCAAGACTCTAATGTTTATACATTAAGTCCTTAACTAGTTGTCTAACAAGGAAACGGGACTAGGTAGCCTTAAAGCTCCATTTTGGAGTTTACTCCCCAAGAACGTTCTTGGGCGGTAAACTCCCGGATCTTGCATTTTTAGACATGTAATCTATGTTATAAAGCATATAACAAGTAATAAAACACATCTAGGAAAGTAGACTCACAATCTGGGATGAAAACCCGAAGATCCGTCAGAGAGAAAATGGCTTTTCTCTAGTTGGATTTGTGAATAATGAATTAATTAATTCAGAAATCTATTTATAGTCCTGAAATATTTTGGCAGAAAATATTTTTATTCCGAAGATTGGACTATGACATTATGAAACTTGGAATGTTCAAGTTTCACCAATCCAGGAGCATCCACTCTCCTGATATCTCCTGAAACATAAACCCTAATGTACACAAACTTGTTCAGAAAAGTCTGAAAATTACTGAAACTGGACTGGTTTCTATTGAATAGATATTGTTCGTACAAATGGAAATTTCGGGTTGTCACATCATCCCCCCGTTAGAAGGAATTTCGTCCCGAAATTAGAATTTAAGAAAATAAGAAGTTACAAATAAATTAAGCGAAAAGATGAGGGTATTTCAGTTTCATCTAATCCTCGCGTTCCCAAGTGAATTACGGTCCTTGCTTGGCGTTCCAGCGAACCTTCACGATAGGGATACGGCTTTGCTTCGTCTGCTTGACCTCACGGTCCATGATCTCTACAGGTTCTTCCACGAAGTTGAGGCTCTCGTTGATCTCGATCTCGTCGAGTGGGATTACAAGAGTCTCGTCGGACAGACACTTTTTCAAGTTAGATACGTGGAATGTAGAATGTACGTTACGAAGTGTGTCGGGTAGGTCGAGTTTGTAAGCTACGGGACCGACTCTTGCAAGAATCTCGAATTGCCCTATGTACCTCGAATTAAGCTTCCCACGCTTGCCGAAGCGTATCAAGCCCTTCCAGGGTGAGACTTTGAGAAGGACTCGGTCTCCCACCTGAAATTCCAAAGGTTTTCTTCGTTTATCAGCGTAGCTCTTCTGTCGGTCTCTAGAGGCTTTCAATCGTTCACGGATCTGTACGATTCTCTCTGTCGTTTCCCGAATGATCTCCGGACCGGTGAGAGTACTGTCGGAAGCTTGCCCCTGGCTAATTGGGTATCACCCACCTCAGCCCAGCACAGAGGGGATCTGTACTTTCGACCGTAGAGAGCTTCAAATGGAGCAGCCTTGATGCTCGTGTGATAACTGTTATTATAGGAAAACTCGACAAGGGGTAAATGAGTATCCCATGCTTTCCCGAAGTCAATCACGCAGGCTCGCAACATATCTTCCAGTGTTTGGATGGCCCTCTCACTCTGTCCGTTGGTCTGAGGATGGTAGGCTGTGCTCATATCCAGCCTTGTTCCCAAGGAATGTTGTAGTGATTGCCAAAATCTTGAGGTGAACCTACTGTCTCTATCGGAGATAATGGACATAGGTACACCATGTAGCCGCACGATTTCCCTAATGTATGTTCTCGTAAGTTTCTCCATCTTGTCGGTTTCTTTGATAGGCAGGAAGTGTGCAGACTTGGTCAATCTATCGACGATGACCCATATGGTATCAAGTCCACCCGTTGTCTTGGGCAACTTGGTTATGAAATCCATAGTGATCCGCTCCCACTTCCATTCCGGGATCTCTGGTTGTTGCAATAAACCAGAGGGCTTTTGGTACTTGACCTTAACCTTTGCGCAAGTAAGGCATTTACTTACGAAGGTAGCAATCTCTACTTTCATATTAGGCCACCAGTATAGCTTTTTAAGATCCAGATACATCTTATCTGAACCTAGGTGGACGGAATACCGAGTGTTGTGCGCCTCGGTCATGACCAAGTCTCGGAAACCACCGTGTTTCGGTGTCCAGATCCGGTTCATGAAATATAAGGCTCCATCACCCTTGGCTTCTAAATTCTTGTCCATTCCTCTAAGGGATTCACTCATCACATTTTCAGGTTTCATGACTTCAAGTTGAGCTGCCTGAATTTGCTTAGACAAGTGTGAATGGATGGTAATTGACAATGACTTGACTTTGCGACCAGAATATTCCTTCCGACTTAGGGCGTCTGCTACTACGTTGGCTTTACCCGGATGATAACGAATATCGCATTCGTAGTCACTGAGTAGCTCGACCCACCGTCGTTGTCTCATGTTGAGCTCCTTTTGGTCGAAAATGTGTTGTAAACTCTTGTGGTCGGTAAAGATAGTGCTCTTCCTTCCATACAAGTAATGTCTCCAGATCTTCAGAGCGAATATTACCGCTCCTAGTTCAAGATCGTGGGTCGTGTAGTTAACCTCGTGTGTCTTCAACTGTCTCGAGGCGTAGGCGATGACCTTTCCTCGTTGCATCAGAACACATCCGAGCCCTTGATTGGATGCATCGCAATAGACTACAAAGTCTTTTATCCCTTCGGGAAGGGATAGTATTGGCGCGGTGCACAAGGCTCGTTTGAGCGTTTGGAACGCTCTTTCTTGTTTCTCTTCCCAGTCAAAGGCCACGCCTTTCTGGGTCAGGGTCATAAGAGGTTTCGCTATTCGAGAGAAGTTCTGAATGAATCTGCGATAGTAGCCAGCGAGACCTAGAAATTGGCGAATTTCAGTAGGCGTCTTTGGCGCTGACCAGTTCTCAATGGCTTTTATTTTGGATGGGTCCACGTGGATTTCCTCTTCGCTTACCACGTGTCCTAAGAATTCGACTCTTCGGATCCAAAATTCACATTTCGAGAACTTCGCATAAAGTTTCTCTTTTCGTAACGTCTCTAGAACTTGTCGCAGGTGATCGCCGTGCTCTTTCTTACTTCGGGAATAGATCAAGATGTCGTCAATGAAAACGATGACAAACTGATCCAAGTAAGGTCGGCATACCCTATTCATCAGATCCATGAAGACTGCAGGCGCATTGGTCAATCCGAATGGCATTACCACGAACTCGTAATGTCCGTAACGAGTTCGGAAGGCTGTCTTCTGCACATCCTCCTCTAGCACTCGTAACTGGTGATATCCGGATCTCAGATCAATCTTAGAAAAATTGCTCGCCCCTTGCAGTTGGTCAAATAAATCGTCTATGCGAGGCAGAGGGTAACGATTTTTGACCGTCAGTTTGTTGAGTTCTCTGTAGTCAATACACATACGGAATGATCCGTCTTTCTTCTTAACGAACAAGACCGGTGCTCCCCAAGATGAAAAACTCGGTCTTATAAAGCCCTTGCTGAGCAGTTCGTTAAGTTGACTAGAGAGTTCCTGCATCTCAGTTGGTGCTAATCGGTAGGGCGACTTGGCTACTGGGGTAGCTCCTGGGACTAAGTCGATTCTGAACTCGACCTGCCGTTGCGGAGGTAACCCGGGTAGTTCTTCTGGAAAAATGTCGGGGAAGTCGCTCACTACAGGGATGTTCTTTAGTTCTTTCACTTCGAGGCTCGTGTCGACGACGTGAGCAAGGAACACACTGTATTCCTTACGTAGATACTTCTGTGCTTGAATACTTGATATAATACGAAGACTTGCGTCGGGTTTGTCACCGTAGACTATAAGAGTTTCGTTAGACGGAAGGTTTAGACGGACTGCTTTCTCGAAGCACATGATGTCGGCGCGATGAAGGCTTAACCAGTCCATGCCAATGATAACGTCGAAACTTTTTATTGAGACTGGCATGAGGTCGATTGGGAATGAATGGTTATCTAGAGTTAGGATACAACCTAAGTATATGCTATTCGTACTTTCAATTTTTCCATTAGCCATTTCTACTGTGAATAGTTCTTTGAGTGCGTGCGGTGGTTGATTAAGCATGCGAGCAAATTTATGGTTTACGAAGCTTCGCTCCGCTCCACTATCAAACAGAATGCATGCATAGGAGTTATCGAGGAGGAACGTACCAGTCACCACGGTCGGGTCAGCAACTGCTTCCCCGTGGCCTATAACTAGTACCCTTCCTGCTCCACCAGCATTCTTTGCTTTGGGGCAGCCCCTCTTATAGTGGCCTGCTTCGCCACATCCATAGCAAGTTGGGCTCGCGCCAGAGCCAGGGACTTGGTTGATAGGTTGTGCCGGGAACTTACAGAAACGGACGGTGTGCCCTTTTCTGTTGCAGTTTGAGCACTGCATTTCACGGCAGGGGCCGTTGTGGTGGTAGTTGCATTTGTTGCACTTGGGAAAACTTCCAACATACCGACTCACCAGAGCAGTAGTAGCAGCAATAGGGGTTATTGCGGCTTGCATTGCCACAATTTGCTGCTTTTTGGCAGCCTGTTGCTTCTTCTTTTCACCCCAGAATTTCCGCTTAGTATCAGCGGGTTTGGAGGGTTCCTGGATGGCCAGTGTGGTTGTGGTTGTAGGGGTTTTGACTCCATGGTCAATGAGTCGCTGTACCAATCGTTTGGCACTGTCGAAGGTAGTGGGGTTTGATGCTAGAACATTCCCCTGATACGGAGGCACTAGCCCCCATATGTGTCGTTCGATCTTTTTCCCTTCAGTGGGAACCATATTGGGGCAGAGGGCCACCAGTTCGCTAAATCGGGCAGTGTAAGCGATCACATTGGTGCCCTTCATGGTCAGGTTCCTGAGTTCATGTTCTAGTTTCTGGACTTCGCCCCTTGGGCAGTATTCCTCCATCATTAGGTCTTTCATCGTTTCCCAGCCTATGTCGTTGGCTACGACTAGAGTTAGTGCTTTAACGTGTCCGTTCCACCACGTTAGGGCCTTTCCTTCAAAGGTGCATGCGGCGTACTTGACTTTACTCGCCGCAGGGCATGAACAGATTTCGAAGACTGATTCAGTCTTCTCGAGCCATTGTGAGAGGGAAATGACCCCGCCGGTGCCGTAGAAAGGCTTCGGCTTGCAATTTATGAAATCCTTGTATGAGCACTCTCTCGAGCGCACAGGGGTTTCAACTGGGGTTGATTCCACAGGGGTTCCACCTCTGCTGGCATCAGTTGAATGATACTGAGCCATGGCAGTCGCCACTGCTGCGGCTACGGCAGCATTCAGGGCTGCAGTATCGATGACCGGAGGCGGAGGAGGTGGTGGAGGTGCAGGATTATTCCTGGGAGATTTGCGAGGAGGCATCTTTCAGCTATAAGTTTATAAAGATAAGAAAGATGGTAAGAATCAATTTGTAAGCAACGTGAGAGTGACACATGGACTAACTAACCATAGCCCAACAGTTGAATGAGTGTTTGAAATCATAACAAGGAATATTAGTAGGAAAACACAAGTGTACAGATTTTTCCCACAGATTAGATAGATTTCAACACTACTGGTATTACTGATGTAATAAGTTCAAGGAAAATCGACCTAACAGTAGGTCTTACGTCATACCATACAGATAGTTTGACAGTTCTTAGATTCCTAATTAGAGTATTGAAAGTTAGGAATATTTTACGGACAAGTGCTACTTAGAGCACAGATGTTAAAGGCTATTCCTTAACCAAAAGACGGAGATGCACTAGACATCATCTAACGGTGATGGGAATTCTCCGGGCGAGCTCCGAGGTCGGACACTTGACGAAACACCTCTTGAAGGTGTCGATCCTGAGCCCTCTGACGAGCTAGAAGTTCCAAGATTTCAGTTCGTGAGGCAGCCAGCTGCTGCTGCAGGGTTTCATTGGTTCTCCGGGTCCATTCCATGTCTTCTTCAAGACGGTGGATGCGGACTGTGTTGACACCTGAGTTGGCATCAATCTCCATGACCCGGTCGATGGTTGCTCGACCTTGCTCGACATTACGAGCTATTCTGCGGATAATGACAGGCAGAGCTCGGTCAGCAGAGCCACCATCGCTGACGTTGTAGAAGCTTCAGTCCCCAAAGTATGGTAAGGGTTGACCCTGTTCATCACTCCAACGATTCAAGTTGTTTTCCCACATGGGAGTAGGACCTGGAAAAGCTGGTCGAGGGTTTTTGTTCGGGGCTTGACCTACTAGCGGTAGGTTGTTGACTTCAGGCTCGGAGTCGGATCCATCAGAAAAGCCTTCTGCGAGGTGATCATCCAAAGGGATTGGATGCTCATCTTCGGGCTCTTCATCGATCCACCCGACATTGCCTTCATTTGGAAAGTACGGGTCGCCGTGATGGAATCCAGCCATTTAAATCTACGCGAGAAGAGAGGTATAAGAATATAGTATACGTGTAACTAGTAGTACAAAATACACCTATAGTATTTTAAGTTTAAGTTCTATTGATCCTCTTGTGGTATTGTTGGTAAGTTTTTAGACTTGTTAACATATCACAACCATTCTAGGGCATATGCTAATCATCCCTAGGACCAGCATAGTTGATCAGGCTATGCCATTCCCAGGACTAACCATACATCCCCGAGCTCACTTGTGATATTTAACAATCGTAATACTTTTGTTCTTGTCATTGTGACACTGATTTTAGTATGAATGCAGACTAGTATACTTAATTAAATATTTTAATATTTAAAGTATAGACTCTTGGTCAGAGTGTTTTAATCCCTTTTGGGTTTATAGTTTAGTATATCTTTTATGGGTTGATATACTTGATTCACTATAAACAATGCTCTAATACCAATCTGTCACACCCCAAAACCAAGAACGGCGGAAACGTTCTGGGGCGGAGGACGTCATGTAAAGTATCACAACACAGTAAATGTAAATAAGCAAACAACATCATCCATTGCATTAAATATATAATTTTAATACAAGAGTGTTCTGTACAGTTTTAGACACCAAAATATGAAAGACAAAATAATATGAGATGAGTCTTGAATGCGCTCCATCTTCTCAAAAGCTGGCCTCGGTACCTGTCTACTGATGACCTGAGAATACAAGTTATTTTGAAAGAGTTTATCAGCATTAAGCTGGTGAGTTCATAAGTATTTTAGTGTCGGTGTTTGTTATCAAAATCGTTTGAACGTGTCTCAAGTATAAGTTCGAAAATATATGTAAGTGTTTGTAAAAGTTTGAATCTCTCAGAAAATCCTATATTTTCTATTAAAGTAGCCTTCTACCAAGGCTTAACTGTTTTGTATGCTCGTTTGTTGTAAAAGTGTGTAATTTACCAAGTGTAACTATCATTTAATAAAATATAGTTTGTACATTAAATGTTTAAGTGAGGTTATCACTAAAAATATGTAATGGGTAAATCAATGTAGTACTGTAGTTCTGTTTTATAGAAACTACTATTGTACTAACTACCTTAAACCAGATTTATATTAAGGTAATATGTGATAATTGCACCATGCTATCGACTGGTAACAACGACATACGAATGGTCGTAATAACGGAATGACGTTTGGCACCCGCAGACCTGCAGGTCCTGCTGTAGCTAGCAGCAAGGTGTAGGATAGTCAATCCAGTATAGATCTATACGCAAACTCATGCTCTCCCTCCAAGAGAATTCTGGCTACAACTCGGGACATGACATATAAGGCATGCTCCGATACAGTGGATCACATTTGTTAACGTATTCTCGTATATGTAATGTAATGTTTCTAGTTCTAGTATAGTTGTATATGTTCTCCTCCTAGTATAGTTGTATATGTTCTCGTAGTATAGTTGTATATGTTCTCGTAGCATAGTTGTATATGTATGATCCTGTGTTACCCCGATGGTAACTAACTAATGATGTGTCTAGTACGTATGAATATGGGAGTACTTTTATGTCTATATATGTATATTTGATATATAATTAATATTGAAACGACCTTCGGATGGTCATCCGAAATCCCACCAGACCACATCTCAAGGCGCGAAAAGGAAATAGGGCGGATGGCCTTCCTAAGCCCTTTAAACATTACTTATATATCTATACATATATGGGCATGCAATTTATAATATAAACGCATAAATAAGTTTTTATAAGACATTTTAAACATAAATATTATTTCAAGAAAAGATCGACTTGATGTCAATCTATAAAACAATTTGAAGGCATAAATTTGATAAAACAGTTTAAGTATAAGGAACATTTGTTTGAATCACAGTTGTAAATTAGTTTGAAAAGTAAAAGAGTTTGTAAAACATTTTGAAGTAAAACAGTTTGATAAACAGTTTGATGGGGACGTCGTATCCCTATAATGGGGGGGGGGGGGGTGAAAGTGGGTTAGATCTGATCCCACATCG
The DNA here is from genome assembly GCF_051521515.1 of Lactuca serriola. Taxonomy (NCBI): domain Eukaryota; kingdom Viridiplantae; phylum Streptophyta; class Magnoliopsida; order Asterales; family Asteraceae; genus Lactuca; species Lactuca serriola. Next base: position 336,452,055 of record NC_136415.1, on the reverse strand, counting down.
GCTGGGAAGGAGAACTAAGCATTCCTTATAAGGGGTGTGGATACCTTCCCTAACACAACACGTTTTAAAGTCGTGAGGGCAACAGATCTCATAAGAACTTTGCAGTTAAGCGTGCTCGGGCGGGAGTAGTACCAGGATCGGTGACCCCCTGGGAAGTCCTCGTGCCGAGTGGCCCAAAGCGGACAATATTGTGATACATGCCAGAGGGGGATGTTACAAACTCACTAAGCTTTGTGCTTACAGTGTTGGTGTTATTTGTTTCAGGTACTAGTGATGACCGTGGGAAGGCGCCGACTTGATCAGTACACACACATGGGATTTTTATGTTATGTGATCTTGGGATTCTTTATATGTCATGGATTGGAGTTTCAAACATTGATGTTTTATGAAAATTAAATGAATATGTTTTTATATTATGCGAAAAATTATTTTGAAATTTACAGTGTTACAAGTTGGTATAAGAGCCTTGGTTTGAGGGATTCGAGTACACCTTCGGGCGTATTTGAACTCAAACTGAGGATTTGAGAAGTATTTTCAAAAAGAGTAAAAGATTTTTGGAAGAACGCAGAGCAAAGTTGTGTGTACGATCAATCTGCGCCCGAACGGTGAATTCCCAAAATACCCTCATGTTATGTGATATTGATATTTATATGATGTATTCTCATGCTAGATTAGGCTAGGTACTCCTATTAGGACTAGAGTGGCCTGATTTGTGATGCCTTAGCCTAGGGAGAGGTGAGCTGCTATGAGATGCTTGAGAGTGAGTAGGTAGCAGCGAGGGGCTTATGAGACATCTGTTAGAGAGTGGATTATGCATGATAGAGTACTTGGAATTTGGGATCCGAAGATGAGGACTTGGGGTGTATTCTGATACGGTGCGGACAGTAGTATTGGGCCCGTACTACTGAAAGCACCGAGGCGGTGTACAGCCCAAGTAAGAATCTTTGGAATACCAAGGATCAAGGAGGAATGAGTTGTCGAGTGTGAGTATGCTCGAATGGATTCTAATTTATCGTATCTTGTATTTCAGAGGTAGATCATGGTGAGGACACGTCTTATGCCTGAGAGCAGTGGGGCCAGTGATGAGGAGATCTGCCAGATCATCCATGAGGAGTTGGTTGCGGCCATCAGGGTAGAGATACCAGAGATGTTCGGGTCTATTAAGACCACGTTGATTGAGACTTTCGACGAGCGTTATGCTGCTCTTTCTGAGGCTGCTGTTGCAGCGGCCATCGCAGCTATTGCTGCCGCGAGGCCGTAGGGTGGTGATGGGTTGCTGTTCTGAGAGTTCAGCAACACAAAACTGCCAGAGTTTGATGGGACCCAGGACCCGGTGGCGGCTATGAGATGGATTTCTGACATAGAGGGGTGTTTCTTCACTTGCTCATCTCCTAAGCATTTGAGAGTACGGTTCGCGCTGAACCAGCTTCGCTTGGGAGCGAAGGACTGGTGGAAGTTTGTGACGACGCACTTTACGCCTGCTGAGCTTGCGGCGGTGACCTGGGAGAGGTTCACTGCCATGTTCCGAGATGAGTACGTTCCCCAGGTGGAGAGGGAGCGTTTGGCCCAGGAGTTTCTGACCCTCAAGCAGGGAACTGAGTCTGTTACGGTGATTACCAGGATGTTCCATGAGAGGGCGATGTTCTGCCCTGAGCACGTGTCCACTGAGCAGGCACGTATAAGCCGATATTTGAGTATCTTGAGGCGAGACATTTGGGAGTTCGTGGCAAAATCCTCATACCAGAAATTTTTCCGAGCTTCAGGCAAATGCCCGGAAGAGGGAGATTGAGCTAGAGACTCAGGCCAGGGAGGAGGCGGAGTCTCAGGGGAGGGATCGGCGACCGGCGCAGTCTCAGACGGCAACCAAGCGGGCCAAGCCCGTTGATCCCTAATCAGGGAGCCAGAAGGGCCGCACTTGTGGGAAGTGCGGCAAGGGTCATGATGGAGTCTGTAGAGCGGGATCTTGCTACAAGTGTGGCAAGGAGGGGCATATGGCCAAGGACTGCCCCAAGGGGTTTGCGGTGTGTTTCCACTGCAACCAGACCGGACATCGGAAGGCAGAGTGTCCGCAATTGTGAGGATCATCTCAGGGAGCACCTCAGGGATCTGCCCCTGCCGCCATCAGAGCTACCGAGAGTCGGCCAGTGAAGGCCAAGGTGCCGAGGGCACGAGGGAGAGCCTTTCAGTTGACCGTGGAGGAGGTCTGCGCAGCGCCCGATGTCGTGGCTGGTATGTATTCTTTCGTGTATTTATTTTGATGTTGAGATATTATGCTTATATTATGTTATGCATAGGTACTTTCCTTGTGAATTCTGTACCTGCCTTGGTGTTATTTGACTCGGGTGCGAGTCAGTCTTTTGTATCTTTGGCTTTTAGTCAGCATATCAGTGTTAGTCGTGAGGCATTGAGTCGGCCTCTGAGAGTTTCCATAGCTGACGAGAGGGTGATATATGCCACGGAGGTTCTCCGTGGATGCGTGTTCGAGATTTTCAGTGTTGAGTTCCCGATTGATTTGGTTCCTATTGTGATGGGTGATGTCTGTGTCATTGTGGGCATGGACTGGTTGAGCAGATTCGGTGCGGTTATCGACTGCGAGCGACAACTGGTGACCATACGAGACCCTAGTGGGGGAGTTCTTACGGTGTACGGCGAGGGTACCCGTTCTGGATCAGCGTTTTGTTCGGCCGCTAGGGTGAGGCAGTGTCTACAGCAGGGCTGTAAGGGTTTTGTGGCGTATGTGATGGATATGCGGGTGGATTCCGAGAGACCGAGGTCCGTTGAGGAGGTTCCGATAGTGCGTGAGTTCCCGGATGTATTTCCAGAGGAGTTGCCGGGTGTGCCTCCTTTGAAGCAAGTGGAGTTCAGTATCGATTTGGTTCCGGGGGCCGTGCCTATCGCTAAGGTGCCTTATCGCCTTGCACCTCCAGAGATGCAAGAGTTATCCTCGCAGCTTCAGGAGCTGCTGGGGAAGGGGTTTATTCGGCCGAGCAGCTAGCCGTGGGGAGCGCCTATCTTGTTTGTCAAGAAGAAGGATGGTTCACACCGGATGTGCATTGATTACCGGGAGTTGAACAAACTGACGGTCAAGAACCGTTACCCGTTGCCGAGGATCGACGATTTGTTCGATCAGTTACAGGGAGCATCTTGGTTCTCCAAGATTGATTTGAGGTCTGGATATCATCAGGTGAGGGTGCGAGATGAGGACGTCCAGAAGACAGTGTTCAGGACGCATTATGGGCATTACGAGTTTGTGGTGATGCCTTTCGGGCTTACCAATGCCCCGGCAGTGTTCATGGATCTCATGAACCGAGTGTGCAGGCCGATGCTGGATCGGTCGGTGATTGTATTTATCGACGACATTTTGGTATATTCGAGATCTAGTGAGCAGCATGAGGAGCATTTGAGGGAGATTCTCGGAGTTCTGAGATCGGAGAGGCTTTACGCCAAATTCTCCCAGTGTGATTTCTGGTTGCGGGAGGTCCAGTTCCTAGGACATCTCGTTAACCAGAAAGGGATATTGGTCGACCCGGCCAAAGTTGAGGTGGTGATGAGTTGGGAGGTGCCGAGGTCACCCTCCGAGATCAGGAGTTTCCTAGGGTTGGCAAGTTATTATCGGAGGTTTATCAAGGATTTCTCTAAAATCGCAGTGCCACTCACCAGGTTGACCCGGAAGGGTGTCGCTTTTTCATGGGGCCCTGAGCAGTAGGCCTCCTTTGAGACGCTTCGCCAAAGGTTATGCGAAGCCCTGGTGTCAGCCCTCCCGGAAGGGATGGAGGACTTTGTGGTATACTGTGATGCATCGATTTTGGGGTTGGGGGCGGTGCTGATGCAGAGAGGGCATGTGATAGCATATGCATCGAGGCAACTGAAGCCTCATGAGATGAGATATCCCACCCATGATCTAGAGTTGGGGGCAGTGGTGTTCGCCCTCGAGATTTGGCGTCACTACCTGTATGGGGTTCGGTGTACGATATACACGGACCATAAGAGTTTGAAGTATTTGATGGATCAGCCCAACCTAAATATGCGATAGAGAAGGTGGTTGGATGTGGTCAAGGATTATGATTGTGAGATCCTGTACCACCTAGGCAAGGCTAATGTTGTAGCCGATGCACTGAGCCGCAGGGCGGAGAGCACCCCGCTGCGGGATGTATTTTTGAGATTGACCGTGATAGCTCCAGTGTTGGACGCCATTCGTGGGGCACAGGCCGAGGCTGTGCAACCTGAGATGCAGAAGAAATAGCGAGTTGTTGGATTGATTTAAGAGTTCGTTACCGATGGTCGGGGGCTTATGACATTCCAGGGGCGTATCTGGGTGTCGTTTGTGGGAGGAACGCATACCACTTTGATGGAAGAGGCTCATCGGTCGAAATTTTCGATCCATCCTGGGGCCACTAAGATGTATTTGGACCTGAGGAAAGAGTATTGGTGGCCCTGTATGAAGAGGGATGTTGCGTGGTTTGTTGAGAGGTGCTTGACCTGTCGTAGGGTTAAGGCTGAGCACCAGAGGCCGCATGGTAAGTTGCAGCCGTTGGAGGTTCCCGAATGGAAGTGGGAACAGATCACCGTGGATTTTATCACCAAATTGCCAAGGAATGCCAGGGGAGTTGATGCAATTTGGGTGATTGTGGACAGGTTGACGAAGAGCGCTCACTTTCTTGCTATCAGCGAGAGTTCTTCAGCAGAGAAATTGGCAGAGGTGTATGTGAGGGAAGTGGTGTCACGGCATGGGGTGCCGATCTCGATTGTTTCAGACCGTGATGTGCGTTTCACTTCCAGATTCTGGAAGAAGTTTCACGAGGAGTTGGGTACTAGACTGCATTTTAGTACCGCATATCACCCCCAGACAGACGGACAGAGTAAGCGGACAATTCAGATGCTCGAGGACATGCTCCAGGCATGTGTGTTGGATTTCGGGGGAAGTTGGGATACGTACTTGCCGTTGGCAGAGTTTTCCTACAACAACAACCATCATTCGAGCATTGGTATGCCGCCCTTTGAGCTGTTGTATGGGAGGAGGTGTCGAACCCCCATTTGCTAGGGAGAGGTCGGACAGCGTGTGATGGGCAATATAGAGATCGTGCTTCAGAAGACAGAGCAGATCCAGCAGGTCAGACAGAGGTTGTTGACCGCTCAGAGTCGTCAGAAGAGTTATGCAGACAGACGCCGGTCCGAGCTTGAGTTTCAGGCCGGCGACCTTGTACTCCTGAAGGTCTCTCCTTGGAAAGGAGTGATTCGATTCAGGAAGAGGGGCAAGTTGGGGCCCCTATATATTGGTCCATTCCGAGTGATCGCGAGGGTAGGCCGGGTAGCCTATCGTTTGGATTTGCCAGCAGAGTTGGGGCAGATTCACGACACTTTCCATGTGTCGCAGCTGCGGAAGTGTATAGCCGATGAGTCGGCAGTGGTTCCATTAGAGGATATTCAGGTGGATGCGAGCCTGAATTATGCTGAGAGACCAGTGGCAATCAGAGATCACAAAATCAAGGTTCTGAGGAACAAGGAGGTACCCTTGGTTTTGGTTCAGTGGCAGCATCGGAAGGGATCCGAGATGACTTGGGAGCCGGAGCGTGAGATGCGTGAGCAGCATCCGGAGTTATTTGCAGAGCGAGACTTCGAGGGCGAAGTCTAGTTCTAGTGGGGGAGAATTGTAACAGCCCGGATTCCCAGGTATTATTTATTCTTATAATTTTGGTGATTTGTGAGGAGACTCGGCGAGTTAGAGCTCAAAATCGCCGAGTATGATCGCGGTTTGGGCAAAGGTTCACGTCCAGACTCGGCGAGTCCACGCTGTTTAATGAAACCCTAATTTCCAGGGTATGAGAAGAGGAAGATCCTTGACTATTTGTGGGTGTTTTTGCATATAGAAGAGGATCAAGGCAAGAGGAGACCAAAGAAGGTGCTAATCCAGTGATTCCTAAGCCCAGAGACTTCATTTGAGGTAACCATTCGTTCCTTTCTCAGTCCTTGGTGTAAATCTTAGAGTTAGGGTTTCTTTGTGGAATGATCCGTGGAGTAATTAGCCTCTTCTCGTGTTGGTGCTTTAGATCTGGACCCAAAGAGGTTCAGAGACCCTTTTCCCTCAAGCTTTATGAGTGTTAATGGAGGCCATGAGCTTGGAATAGCATTCTAGAGACCATATCATCAAATAAGGCCTTTGGACCTTTGCATGAGCACCAAGATTGTAACTTTACGTGATGTATGTGATTGGAAGGACTGGATCTATGAGTTATTGGAACGGATCTGACCTCAGGAGTGAGTTTGAGTTTATGCATGGCATAGACTCGCCGAGTCCGAAGAACAGACTCGGCGAGTAGCATGAAGATTTTCCATAATCACTCAGCGAGTGGTCTTGCCGAGTTAAGGGGTTGACTCAGTGAGTCAGGGAGAGTCAGAGAGGGTTGACGGGTGGACTAAGTCAACCTGGAACTCGCCGAGTTGTTCTTGAGACTCGGCGAGTTGAGTCGTGGTGGCCCCATGATTCATGCCAGGTGGAACTCGTCGAGTCAGGGAAGTACTCGACGTGTCAAGAGAGGATCCTAGGGAGTCAGTGAACACGTATAGACTCACCGAGTCGCTCTAGTGCACTCGCCGAGTCCGGTCAAAGTTGACCGTTGACCAGAGTTGACCAGTGTTGACTTGATAGGGGTAGTCGACCTTAGTTGTGAAAGTGTTAATTAGAGATATTGTGTTATAGGAGGATTATAGCTCGGGGGATCGAGCACGAGTGATTTCCTGGATTTGCGAGTTATCGAGATACGCGAGGTGAGTCTTCTCACTATACTTTACCTTGAGTAGGTAATCAAAGTTATGTGACAAAGTATTTGTATGCTATATGTATGTTATGTGTTGTACTGCATTATTTCTATGTGATTTATGCTGTGCATGTTATAGAGTTGGAACCGGAAGGTTCACAGAGATTGGAACTAGAGGGTTCACAGAGTAGGGTCTACGGACCCACAAAGTTATAGCCTCGAGTGGCTAATATGTGTTATGTGTGATATTTTGGGGAACTCACTAAGCTTTGTGCTTACAGTGTTGGTGTTATTTGTTTCAGGTACTAGTGATGACCGTGGGAAGGCGCCGACTTGATCAGTACACACACATGGGATTTTTATGTTATGTGATCTTGGAATTCTTTATATGTCATGGATTGGAGTTTCAAACATTGATGTTTTATGAAAATTAAATGAATATGTTTTTATATTATGCGAAAAATTATTTTGAAATTTACGATGTTACAATATGCGTGAGTGTATAGTTACTTTCATCTTACACATAGAATGAAGTATTTTATAAAATACGTGTTATGTGTGTGTATATATATATATATATATATATATATTGTTGTTGTTTATATGCATGAGTGCATAGTTACTTTTTCTAACACATAAATATAAAGTATTAGCTATGAAATACGTGCTATGTGTTATATATTAATTGTCTATTTGAGATGGACTTGGATTTGATGTTTTTATACAGTTGCTAAATGATTTAAATTATGTTTGTATTTATATCTACAAAAATGTTAGGTAGAACATGGGTAGATGGAATAGTTGGTGACTATGGAGTTAGCGCCTATTGTATAAACCTTGGTGACTATGGAGTTAGCGCCTATTGTATAAACCTTGGTGACTATGGAGTTAGCGCCTATTGTATAAACCCTGGAGACTATGCAGTTAGCGCACGTTGAGTAAACCTTGGCGACTATGGAGTTAGCGCTTGTCAAGTAAACCATGGCGACTATGGAGTTAGCGCTTGTTAAGTGAACCTTGGTGACTATGGAGTTAGCACCTGATAGCTATGGATTTACTACCTGATAAATAAACTTTGGCAGCAATGGACTTCGTGTCAATTCCTTAGGTAAATCCTTAGGAATAAATGAATGAAGGATAGTTGGTTCTTAAGGTAAAACCTTAAGAAGATAATGGGGATGGGTAATTGGGTTGATTGTTTGCTGATTAAATATAATAATTATATTATTGTGGGTTGAAAACCCTATATGCTCACCAGGCTCCCAAGCCTGACCCACTCAGTTTTCTTTTCATTACAGGTAACGGCACAAGGGTATAAGTTGGTGGACTTGACGAGAGATTTTGGATTATAGATCAGTAGTTGTAAATAACTATTGTAAGGTCTATTTTATATTGTTTATGCTTTTGGTCTGTATCGGAACATGACATCCCGAGGTTTTATAATTTAATAAAAATACATTCTTTTTGAGAAATAATTTTGATAAATGGTTATCATATTTCGTTTTTGGGACAAATTCCACAACTGTTTTCTTTAAAAGATTAATCTGATTTTAAAAACAAAGCATAAACAAATTGGTCTTTTCTGGCCGTGAAATTGGGGATGTCACAGTTAGATGAAAGTGGGTTAGATCTGATCCCACATCTGCTGGGAAGGAGAACTAAGCATTCCTTATAAGGGGTGTGGATACCTTCCCTATCACAACGCGTTTTAAAGCTGTGAGGGCAGCAGATCCCATAAGAACTCTGCAGTTAAGCGTGCTCAAGCGGGAGTAGTACCAGGATGGGTGACCCCCTGGGAAGTCCTCGTGCCGAGTGGCCCAAAGCGGATAATATTGTGATACGTGCCAGAGGGGGATGTTACAAATGGTATCAGAGCCAGGGCACGGGTCGATGTGTTCGACGGGGACGTCAAATCCTATAATGGGGGGTGAAAATGGGTTAGATCTGATCCCACCTTCGGCTGGGAAGGAGAACTAAGCATTCCTTATAAGGGGTGTGGATACCTTCCCTATCACAACGCGTTTTAAAGTCGTGAGGACAGCAGATCCCATAAGAACTCTGCAGTTAAGCGTGCTCGAGCGGGAGTAGTACCAGGATGGGTGACCCCCTGAGAAGTCCTCGTGCCGAGTGGCCCAAAGCGGATAATATTGTGATACGTGCCAGAGGGGGATGTTACAAAATGCATATAAGTCGAAGTTTATCTGTTACTTTTATCCTAAGAGGGTAAAAGCGATATCAGGGCCCCTCGATGATTTTGATTTGACTTATGTGCCTGGCCCGGTCAGGACTGAATTGATGTGTTCAATTAGGTTCTATGTCAAATGAATCTGAGATCGAGAAACTGATTGCTGGAACAATAAGTATGACAATGTTTCATGAGATTGTCCGCACGATATCTAAACAGAGGACTATACGATCCCTTATCTAAAGGACAGGTTACTGATAAGATCAGAGTTCGACAGCATCTTTGAGAGCTAGGATTGCTAATCGAGTTGTACTTGCATTTGTGGTTATTATACTTATCCAAGTGGGAGACTGTTGGATTAGTGTCTAAGCCCATAACCATATTTGGTAAGTACTTGACCCGGTTGTGCATGGTCCTTTTGGGTTGCCTTCACCAAAGCAACTTGACTGGAGAATTAAATAGAGAAAGAGGTTATTATGATTTATTAATATGTTATAAAATTAATATATTAAAAGAGAAATCATATTTGTTTAATTAATATTGGTCAATAATTAATTAGGAATTAATTTTGTGATCAAGTGTAACTAATTAAACTAGAGGGGCTGAATTGTAATTATGTGATATTTGCAAAGTAGGGCAATGGTTACCCTAAATATAGGTTGGACGAATTCAAGGGATAAGGCATCCTTGAAATCGTCCAAGGATAAGGGTTATTAAGACTTATCATATGGTTACTTGGTGGGCAAGCAACTAGATAAGGATAAGGACTGAAACCCTAATCTCTACCTTATATAAAGACCCCTAAGGCCATAGAAATCATCCCCACTTGATCCCTAGGGTTCCTAGAGCCGATTTTTACCTCTCCTCTTCTCTCTCTATTTCCTCTCCAATTGCTTGTGGTGTTTGTGAGCCATTAGAGGTACTACACTTGTGGTACTTGCATTCAAGACTTAGGGTTTGAAGATTTGATTTGTTATTACAATATAACAACAAGAGGTATGTGATCTATCTTTCTATGTGAATTTTGAAAATACTAGGAGCATGCTAGGGTTCTTCATGTGTTCATAATGTTGTGTATCTAATAGTGAAAACATAGATCCAAATCTAGGGTTGCATGCACACATAGGATTGTTTGTTCAAAACCCATTAATATGGGCCCGTACTATTGGAAGCACAGGATCCATACTCGAATCAATGAGAGTATTGGAGAATCTAAGAAGCCTGGGAAGGAGAATCCTTGATCATGATTGGATCGTGAGGATAGGTGCTATGCAGAATGCAGATGAGCACGCAAGGAGAAGGACTAGGATTTGGTCCCGACTCTGGTAGTGAGTCAGATTGTGGAAGGACTGCTAGGATTTTGAGTTCGCCTTGGATCTCTTGTATCAGACAGCAAGGATTGATTATGCGATCTATTGCACTTTCGGGATTGGGAGACTAGGTCATAGGGATGGTTAGTATCCCGATATAGAGCAGAGGTTGCTCCGGCTATTGCAATTCAGTCGTTGACGATTGAGTTGGTGAGTGTGCCAGGGTGCGACACCCTGATTGATATGATTTTTAGAGCTCGAGAGCATGGATTGATGTGGGGCACATTGGGAAGAGGGGAATCATATCAGGTACATACATCGGAGGGTCCCGGAAGGGGAGCCAAGGGTTCGAGTCAGTTGTGAGAGGCCAGCAGGGCCGGGTTTATTGTGGTACTAGCAGGAAGTTGCACGAGGGAGTTTTTCCCTTCAAGGGTCTTACTAAGTGTATCTCTGGGTGTGTTGCCCTTTTTGTTTTTGGACTATACATTCAAACATTTCTCATATGCCATTTGCATACCATGAGTTACGGGGCGGTTAGCGAAAAGTTGTTTCCCTCTTTGCTAGTTTGGGGTGTTCAATATTATCTAGGTCTAGGGCCGAGATCGGTTCAGGGACATGATGCGGAAGGCCTATGGACAGGATTGGTGACTTGGCCATTATGCTCGATTTGGCTTTTAGAAGCGCCAGGGGAAGTGGTTTGATGTTGAGGCCTTGGCCTGGACATCGGTTATTCGAACCTCAAGATATAAGTGGAGCATCATTTCAAGGCGTTTAAGATTATTAGTCTTGCTGGGATTCGGGAAGTGTTTGTCTGATCTTTAGGAGTGTGTTGTCCTTGAAGGAGAGTTGTAACATTTTTTTTATTTATTAAATAAATAAATAAATAACTGATGAACGAATAGTCGCCCTAAATTGATATTATTTAGTGGATTGTGGGTTTTGGGGACCTGAATGTTATAAATTGGATTATTCGGGGGCTAAAGTCTATTTTTGGGATTTTTTTGTGAAGATTTTTAGAAGTCAGGGGCTGTTTGGTATGATTGGTACTTATATTAAAAAGATATTGAAGTGTTGAGGGTTGCTTGGTAATTATTAGGATTGTTTATGAAAGGAATTATGGAAGGGAGGGCTAAAGGGTAACTTTTGGAGTTAAATTGAAAACAAATGTTGTGGGAGGGACTGAACTTGGTAAATGTACAAAATCTGAATGAATACGAGACTTTATACCCGTCACTTCCCATTCTCATACTAACCCTAACCCTACTTCAAAGCATCAGCCGTCACCACCCTTATGTCTCCCATTTCCAGCCACCACCCTCACGATGGACCGCCTCCACCGCCGCAAACCTTGCATCCCCCATCACCAGCTGCCGCCTACTCAAGTCCAAGTACCACCGCTACTAGGGGTGTCAATTTATGACATGACACGATAAAAATACACGACACGAAACGAAATTGGGATGAAATCAAATTTTGAATTCGTTTCCGTGTCGTGTTTGTGTCTAGTATAAAAAACACGATGTCGTGTCGTGTCGTGTTCTTGTTTACAAATCCACACGAAAGTGACACGATTGAGCATGTGTTTGTCGTGTTTTTCGTGTTTTTCGTTTTTATCGTGTTATATATGATTAAATATGAATTAAATAATATAATAGTTATGTAATATTATCTTTGTCGTGTTGTGTCGTGTTGTCGTTTTTTAATTGGTTCGTTTTCGTGTTAGTGAAAAAAACACGACATCGTGTCGTGTCGTGTTCGTGTTACAAAAAACATTGTCATGTCGTGTCGTGTCAGACAAAAACACGACACGACGGCCCGATTTGGCAGGCCTAATCGCTACAACCCCGCTACTGGAAGCATTGTGAATAGAAGGGACGACCGCAGGAGGTCGACGAACTAGCCTTAATCGTTGTTGTGTAGGGTCATGAGCGACTAGGAAGCCTCGGGTAAGGCCTTCTTCCATCTCTCTCTCTCCTTCCTTGCTCTTTCCGGCGACTGTGACGTGGGTCACGCCCTCACTGTTGCTTCCGGCCTCAACCATCGTTTCTGTTAGCTCCGCCGCCACCAGCCACCGTGAGGAGGTGGCTGTGTGCGTGAATTAGTATGTGTATGTAGATACTTCTTGGGTTTACTCGGGTTTAGATATCTCTTGGCTAGGAAAACAGGAGGAAACTCATCACCAACACCTACTGCCGCCGTCATGCCGCTTGAGGTTTTGCTGTCATCGTGAGACAGCTGCTGTCACCACCAACCGCCACCAGGAGGGTGGCTAAATACATTCGCAAACAAGGAAATGTGTGGGTGTGTATTTCTGCTATAGAATGTGTTGTGTGTGTGAGGTTTGTTTGGCTGGAAAACCAAGAAAGGCCACCACCACCACCGTGAGGTAGTGGCTGCCACCATCTACCACCACCGGCCACCATAAGGTGGTTGTTTGTGTGTTTATTTTGTTTAGTGTGTGTGTGTTTATTTTGAGATTTATCATTGTAAAGTGTAAATTACAATTTGGAATAATGAAAGGAAAAATCAAACCACCACCGTGAGGTGGTCGCTGCCGCCACCGGCCGCCGTGTCGGGTAGCGGCGTGCCCCGTTGTGTTGTGATTCACTGCGATGTTTGGACAAGAGACTAAAAACCTAATGGGCCCAATTGTTAGCCGACGCTGGGTGATGGATATCGAGAACGCCCAACGCACGAGTTCTTTCCCAGATATGACAATGGTGGGATTTGCTTCTTGCAATTTGAGAGACAGGGCCCGAGATTGGTGGGGCGAGGTTACTAGCCAGGTGGGAGCAGCCGGTGTGGCTGAGATGACATGGGCCGAGTTCGTTCGACGATTTGACTTGGAGTTTACACTAGCCATTGAGGTGCAACGGCTTGTGAGAGAGTTTCATGACCTGTAGTAGACCACTGAGACTGTGGCGGAGATCACCACCAAGTTTCGGGAACAATCTTTGTTGATCCCACTATACGTTACCGATGAGGATATACGGAGGACGAGATATCATTCCATGCTGAGGGATGATATATGGGTGTAACAACCATAAATTTTACACGAAATTTAAACTTTTTCAATCATAAATAAAAACCAAATAGCATTGTTTACAAAATGTTTTCAAATCATTTTCCATCAGAGTGTCCCAAAATCATAACACAAGGATGAGGAGCGGTACGGTCACGCCTTTGCCTTTCCATGATCTCCTGAAGTACCTGAAACAATAAACTAAAAACTGTAAGCCCGAGGGCTTAGTGAGCTACCCCCAAAATACCAATACCACACTGGCAATACCATAACAGTATTAATCAATCAATCAACATGCATACAGGGCCATCGGCCTGACTGGACCGCCCTACCGAACCTACAGTCTGTCTGAATCTACCCCGAGCCTTCAGCATGACTGGTCCGCCACGTGGGCCTATAGTCTCCCTGGACTGCTCGTAGGGTATGTTGGCCTTCAGCACAAAGCAGGATTGCCTCAACCCAATCATAAACAAATAATCATGTGCGCATACTATCATATACTGGCATATACAAACATCAACATAACTGTCTCACTGATCATCAATCATAGAATATCTCCTGTAACTAGAGTACCGACCTAGCAGGTCACTAACATACCAATCCCTATGGATCATAAGAGCATAACATACTGTCTACCTCGATTCCGAACTAACAGATCATAACCACATGCAACATATCATAACAATAACAACTAGAGGATCGACCTTGGTGCCGTAGACCTTATCGATATAGTGAGGATAATTCACCTCGCAGATGTTGACACGAAGGGTAATTCCAACTCTCGGATCACTTGACACGGGCTCCACCACCTACCATCATAGTACAATATACTCATGAGTCCTTAACCTTATAAGGTACCCCATAACCCACTAGTCAACCCCTGGTCAAAGTTAAAGTTCTTAGTCAAAGTCAACATTCCATGTTGACCTTAACTCACCGTGTACCCTTGGGTACTCGCCGAGTTCTTTGAAGTGCAATGCAACTCGCCGAGTCATCGCGGTGACTCGTCGAGTTCCTTTGATTCTCGTTCGAACTCTAAGGCCACCCCTCGAGTTCCCTCCTTGCAACTCGACGGATACACACTCATACTTATCCAAGAGAAAACTCATCCGACTCGCCGAGTTGTTCTTCAACTCGTCGAGTCTTATGGCGATCTTCATCGGACTCGCCGAGTTGTTCATCCAACTTGTCGAGTTTCCGGCCATATTCATATGACACGTCGAGTCAACCTTATGACTCGCCAAGTCCATTCAGTCCTCTTTCCATACAGACTTGTTTTGAGCCATGCAGCAGCTCCAAATCACAGATCCAAGCTTCTAGGGCATGCTTATCACGTAAAGTTGCAAACTTTACGTGCATTCATGGCCTTAAAGGCTCAAAATGTCTATTCTAAGGTCTTAATGGAACTTCATGCTCAAGAGGGACCTTAATCACAACCAAGACTGTGACTTTATGCTTCTCAAATCCAAGGAGGGTCCAGATCTGAAGTTACAACTTCAGATCTAGCCCATAGCTCATCATACCAACTTAAAAAATCCATAAAAACCCTAGAACTCAACAAAAGGGAAAAAGGGAAGTAGAAATGGCACTTTGATACCTCCAAAAGATGCTTGCTGAGGTAAATCCGGCCTCCCACTCCTTCCTTGCTTCAATTTCCTTTTGAACACTTAGCTTTCTTCCTCCAAGGTCCTCTTTTCAAGCTTCAACACCACACCAAGGCACACACACATGAATTAGGGTTTAAGGAGGCTCTCCAAGACTATAAAGGGGCCAAAGGAGGCTAAGGCTCCTATAAATAGAGGTGCAAACCCCGGGGTTTAGGGTTTCCACTGCGAGCTCCTACTCGTCGAGTCCCAACATGGACTCATCGAGTAGGTCACTTAACATGCGATCCCATCCCGCTACTACTCGATGAGTAGGTCAACCAACTCGTTGAGTAGAGCTTATCCCAACAAATCTTATATAAGCAATACCTGAGAATCGGGGCGTTACAACTCTCCCCCACTTGAACTAGACTTCGTCCTCGAAGTCCGCTAGAATAAACAATATCGGGTAATGCTCGCGCATCTCTGCCTCCGGCTCCCATGTCCACTCAGATCCCTTCCGATGATCCCACTGTACCTTTACTAAAGGTATTTCCTTGTTCCACATAATCTTCTTCTTCCTTTCCAAAATAGCCATAGGCCTCTACACATAGTTCAGACGCTCATCATACCACTGCCTCCTGGTCCATAATGCATTTTCGCAACTGCGAAACATGAAATGTGATGTGGATCCGGCTAAGCTCCTCCAGAAGCTCTAGCCTATAATCCACCCTGCCAACCCTGGCGATAATCCTGAACGACCCAATGAAATGGGGACCCAGTTTTCCCCTCTTCCCACTGCCTCCTGGTCCATAATGCATTTTCGCAACTGCGAAACATGAAATGTGCTGTGGATTCGGCTAAGCTCCTCCAGAAGCTCTAGCCTATAAACCACCGTGCCAACCCTAGCGATAATCCTGAACGGCTCAATGAAACGGGGACCCAGTTTTCCCCTCTTCCTGAAGCGGATCACACCCTTCCAGGGTGAGACCTTCAGAAGAACCATGTCACCCATCTAAAATTCCAGCTCAGATCGGCGTCGGTCGGCATAGCTTTTCTGCCGGCTCTGAGCGGTCTGCAGTCGCTTTCTAATCTGATGTATCATTTCAGTAGTTTGCAGAACTACCTCTGTCCGACCCATCACTCTGTGCCCAACCTCACCCCAGCAGATTGGGGACCTACACTTCCACCCATACAACAGCTCGAAAGGCGGCGCGCCAATACTGGAATGATAGCTATTGTTGTAGGCGAACTCTGCAAGTGGTAGGTGGGAATCCCAACTCCCACCGAAATCAATAACGCACGCCCTCAACATATCCTCGAGGGTCTGAATTGTCCGCTCACTCTGTCCATCCATCTGCGGATGGAACGCCGTGCTAAAATGCAGTCATGTACCCAGTTCCTCATGGAACTTCTGCCAAAAACGGGAAGTGAACCTGACATCTCGATCGGAAATGATAAAAAATGGAACCCCATGGTGAAAGACAATCTCTCTAATGTACAGGTCGGCCAACTTCTCTGCCAACGTACTCTCCCATATGGCTAGGAAATGAGCACTCTTGGTCAATCGATCCACGATGACCCATATAGCATCGAACCCCCTTTCCGTCTTCGGCAACTTCGTGATGAAATCCATAGCGATCCTTTCCCATTTCCACATGGTAATCTCCAGAGGCTGTAACTTACCATGCGGCCTCTAATGCTCGGCCTTGACCATCCTACAGGTCAAGCACCTTTCAACAAACCAAGCGATATCTCGCTTCATACCAGGCCACCCATAACTCGAGCTCAAATCTTGGTACAGCTTGGTGGCTCCCGAGTGAATCGAAAAACGAGACTTATGAGCCTCATCCATCATTGTCTGTCGGGCCCCTCCGGACATCGGAACCCGAACCCGACCGTAACGGGTCAACAATCTGTGGCTATCCTAAACAAACCGGGCACTTTCGCCCTTAATCCTCTCCAACTTCCAGTTCTCTGGCCTCATGCCCTCAATCTGAGCATTTCTAATCAAACCCACCAGTGGGGAACCCACTACTATCCTCATACACCTGACTGGGGTCGAGGACCTAACTGACTTGCGGCTCACAGCATCCGCAACCACATTCTCTTTACCAGGATGGTAAAGGATCTCGCAATCATAGTCCTTGACCACATCCAGCCACCTGCACTGCCTCATGTTCAAGTTCGGCTGATCCATGATGTGTCTCAAACTCTTGTGATCCGTGTATATAGTACAACGAACCCCATACAGATAGTGCCTCCAAATCTTGAGAGCGAAAACCACCGCTCCCAACTCAAGATCATGCGTAGGGTATCTCGTCTCATGCGGCTTTAGCTTCCGCGATGCGTAGGCTACTACTCGTCCCCTTTGCATGAGGACTGCCCCCAAGCCTATGATGGATGCATCACAAAATACCACGAAATCCTCCACTCCCTCGGGGAGTGTCAACACTGGCGCCTCGCACAAACACTGCCGGAGGGTCTCAAACGCCCTCTGCTGCTCAGGGCCCACATGAAATCCACCCCCTTCCTTGTTAAACGAGTGAGGGGTACAACAATCTTGGAGAAATCAAGAATGAATCTCCTATAATATCCTGCTAAGCCCAAGAAACTGCTGATGTCTGAGGGAGATTTCGGAGTCTCCCACTGCATTACCGCCTCCACCTTGTCCGGATCGACCAAAATCCCCTCCTGGTTAACGAGATGTATGAGGAACTGGACCTCTCATAACCAAAACTCGCATTTCGAGAACTTGGCATACAACTGTTCTCACCTCAGAACCCCCAGCAGCTCCCTAAGATGCTCTTCATGCTGCTCTCGAGTCTTGGAATACACCAAGATATCATCTATGAACACAATGACCAAGCGATCGAGCATCGTTCTGTAGACTCGGTTCATCAGATCCATGAACACCGCTGATGTGTTGGTGAGCCCAAACGACATCACCACGAACTCATAATGACCATAACGAGTCCGAAACGTGGTCTTTTCCACGTCTTCCTCCCTCACCCTAACCTGGTGATATCCTGATCTCAAATCAATTTTGGAAAACCAAGACGCACCCTGCAGCTGATCAAAAAGATCATCTATCCTCGGGAGTGGATAAAGGTTCTTCAACGTTAACTTGTTTAGCTCCCTATAGTCAATGCACATCCTGTGCGAACCGTCCTTTTTCCTGACGAAAAGGATCGGTGCTCCTTAGGGTGAACTACTCAGACAAATAAACTGCTTGCCCAGCAATGCCTGCAACTGAGATGATAGCTCCTGCATCTCAGGCGGTGCCAGTCAGTACGACGCCTTGGCGATAGGGGCCGCACCTGGCACTAAGTCGATCCTGAACTCGACCTGCCTCTCCGGAGGCACTCCGGGTAACTCTTCCGGAAACACATTAGTAAATTCCCTCACCATCGGGACCTCAAAAACTGAGAGCTTCCCTCTAACCCGCGTATCTACCACATACGCCAAATAACTGGCACACCCGTGTTGAATATACTATCGAGCCCTGGCTACCGAACAAAACCCTGATCCCAACCTGGTTCCCTCACCATATACTACAATTTCTCCCCCACTTGGGGTTCGAACCACCACCCGCTGACCCTCACAGTTGATCATAGTGCCAAAATGGCTACACACTCATACTTATCCAAGAGAAAACTCATCCGACTCGCCGAGTTGTTATTCAACTCGTCGAGTCTTATGGCGATCTTCATCGGACTCGTCGAGTTGTTCATCCAACTCGTCGAGTTTCCGGCCATATTCATATGACTCGCCGAGTCAACCTTGTGACTCGCCGAGTCCATTCAGTCCTCTTTCCATATAGACTTATTTTGAGCCATGCAGCGGCTCCAAATCACAGATTCGAGCTTCTAGGGCATGCTTATCACGTAAAGTTGCTAACTTTATGTGCATGAATGGTATTAAATGCTCCAAATGTCTATTCTAAGGTCTTAATGGAACTTCATGCTCAAGAGGGACCTTAATCACAACCAAGACTGTGATTTATGCTTCTCAAATCCAAGGAGGGTCCAGATCTGAAGTTACAACTTCAGATCTAGCCCATAGCTCATCATACCAACTTTAAAAATCCATAAAACCCTAAAACTCAACAAAAGGGAAAAGGGGAAGTAGAAATGGCACTTTGATACCTCCAAAAGATGCTTGGTGAGGTAAATCCGGCCTCCCACTCCTTCCTTGCTTCAATTTCCTTTGCACTCTTAGCTTTATTCCTCCAAGGTCCTCTTTTCAAGCTTCAACACCACACCAAGGCACACACACACGAATTAGGGTTTAAGGAGTCTCTCAAAGACTATAAAGGGGCCAAAGGAGGCTAAGGCTCCTTTAAATAGAGGTGCAAACCCCGGGCTTTAGGGTTTCCACTGCCAGCTCCTACTCGCCGAGTCCCAACATGGACTCGTCGAGTAGGTCTCTTAACCTGCAATCCCATCTCGATGCTACTCGACGAGTAGGTCAACTAACTCGCCGAGTAGAGCTTATCCCAACAAATATTATATAAGCAATACCTAAGAATCGGGGCGTTACAATGGGAGTTTGTGAGCTTTAAAGGGTGCAAAACCTTGAATGAGATGATAGAGAAGGTTCGGGAACAGGAAATGGAGTTGGACTTCCGCACCAAGCGGAAGCCGGAGTAAGCACAAGCAGCGGTGGATCTAGCTAAGAAGCCTAAGGCCTCAGACACTTCCAGTAGGGGTCAGTAGGGTCGAGGTCGGTGTGCCAAGTGCAGTAGGGTACACAGTGGAACTTTTCGTATCACAGGCTCGAGATGCTATGCATATGGCCAACAAGGCCACTTGAGCAGGGACTGCCCCACGAGGAGCTTGATTTGTTTTCACTGTAACCAGACCGGCCATAAGCGGGTCAACTGTCCGAGGTTGCAAGGAGGGGGAGGAGCGGTGGCGTTGCCTGCGCCTACCACATTGAGGATTACCGATGGCTGCCCTGCCAAGGCAGATGTTCCAGCGGTGAACAGTCGTGCATTTTAGTTGATCACCGAGAAGGCTCGGGCAGCGCCAGACGTTGTGGCTGGTACGTATCTATTATTCTCTGCTCCTTATGATTTGTATGACTTATGTGTATATTATGCTTGTATAGGGACCTTTTTGGTCAATGGTATGTCGGCGCATGTTTTGTTTGATTCGGGTGCTACCCAATCATTCGTATCTCTTGCACTTAGCAAGAAGTTTCGGGACGCGCTTGGAACTCTGGATTCTCCACTCGAAGTAAAGATTGCAGATGACCGCACCATTAGTGTTGCGAGGGTGTATCGGGATTGTGTCCTGAATGTGCTTAGTGAGAGGTTTCTTGTCGAACTAGTCCCGATACCGTTGTGAGGGCTGAAGGTGATTGTCGGGATGGATTGGCTAGGGGCCAACGGGGCCATGATCGATTGTGAACGCTAATTGGTGAGGGTTCAAACCCCAAGTGAGGGAGAACTGGTGATACATGGTGATAGGGCCTCGCAGGGGCCGACTATCTGTTCATCTACGAGAGCTAAGAGATTTCTGCAGCAGGGATGTACAAGATTTTTAGCTTATATCTCAGATACGAGGGTTGAGGCTGTGACGGATGTGGGCAGTGTGCCCGTTGTACAGGAATTTTGGGATGTCTTTCCCAAAGAGTTGCCAGAGGTGCCTCCGGAGAGGCAGGTGGAGTTTTGCATAGATTAGGCGTCAGGTGCCGCCCTGATAGCAAAGGCACCATATCAGTTGGCACTGGCCGAGATGCAGGAGTTATCTACGCAGCTTCCGGAGTTGCTAGACCGAGGGTTCATCCGTCCGAGCAGTTCCCTGTGGGGAGCACCGATCATGTTTGTGAAAAAAAAGGATGGATCACACATGGTGTGCATACCAAGAGCTGAACAAAATAACGGTGAATAACCGTTATCCGTTGCCGAGGATTGATGATTTGTTCAATAAGCTGCAGGGTGCGTCTTGGTTTTCCAAGATTGATCTTCAGTCAGAGTACCATCAGATGAGGATTTGTGATAAGGATATACCGACGACAACTTTCAGGACTCGATATGGGCATTATTAGTTTGTGGTGGTGTCATTTGGGCTCACCAATGCCACAACCGCGTTCATTGATCTCATGAACAGGGTATATAGACCGATGTTGGAGCGGTCGATGAACATTTTTATTTGTCACACCCCAAAACCGAGAACGGCGGAAACGTTTTGGGGCGGAGGACGTCATGTAATGTATCACAACAATTTAAAGTAGTAAACAAGCAACAACATCATCCATTGCATTAATAGTATAATTTAATTACAAGTGTTCTTTCAAAGTATAAGACAACATAATAAATAATCAAAATAAAAGAGGAGTCTTAATTTCTCTGTCTTCACAAAACCTGGTTTTTGTACCTGTCTATTTGTGACCTGAGAATACAAGTTATTTTGAAAGCGAGCATCAGCAATAAAGCTGGTGAATTCATAAGTATTAATGTGTCTTTGATTTGTAAAACTGGAAAGTAAAGACTTGTAAACATTTGGAGAAAAGTTTGTATAAGTATGAACTGTTTGAAAGTAGTTGAAAACGTTTGAACACCCTAGCAAATCCCTATGATTCCTATTAGTATAAAAATTAGTCTTCTACCAAGACCTAACTGTTTTGAAAGTAGCCTTCTGTGACAACCCGAAATTTCCATTCTGTACAAACATTATCAAGTCAATAGAAGTTAGATCTGTTGCAGTAAATTTTCAGACTTTTCCGAATAAGTTTGTGTATTTCAGGGTTTACATTTAAGGAGATATCAGGAGAGTGGATGCACATGGGTTTGTGCAACTCTGTTATTTCAAACCTTTTTGATATTAGAGTTCTTTTCTGGAATAAAAATATTTTCTGCCAAAAATCCGAAGACTATATATATAATTCTTAACCAAATTCTTTCATTAGTTACATTTCAACCTAGAGAAAAGCCATTTTCTATCTCACAGATCTTCGGGTTTTCATCCCAAAACGTGAGTACCTCTCTCTAGTTGTATTATATGGCTTATAAGGTGTTCAATAACATAAATTACATAGCAAAACTGCAAGATTCGAGAGTTTACCGCCCAAGAACATCTTGGGGAGTAAACTCGTTTATAAAGGTTAAATGATCCCTAGTCCCTTTCCCTTGTTAAGTAACTACCTTAGGCTTGTATGTAGGTGTATTTAAGACTAGAAATCATCCAAGAACACCAAGATTTAGGTGTTCACGGCCCAAGAAGTTCTTGGACCGTGAACTCCAAAATCAAAAGCCAAAGAGTGTTTTAATCACTCCTAAAACCTTGGACAATAGGCTCTATTTATTCCTATTTAATTTAGGGACCTTAAAACATCACAAACCCCTCCCAAAGAGAGATTACAACCCTAATCTCCAACTGTTATGGTTCTTTGGCCGTGAACATCAAGGAAGGGTACCAATGTGTGCCTAAGGCCTTCATTAGCCTTAGATAATTTTTTAGAACCTATCCTACATGAGCTTGGGACTTGAAAGCATAACAATATCCATTTCCATATGAGTTCACGGCAGTAAACTCAAAAGGAAATGGCCTTGGGGCCAAAAACTCCTAAAAGGAGTGTCTTAATGCCCTAAACTCTTCCAAGGATTAAACCACCAAGTAGAATTGCTTCTAGAAATTATGTAACACTTAAAAACACAAAATAACACCAAGATTAGGAGTTCACGGCCGTAAACCCAAGGGTTTATGACCGTAAACCCCTTGTGTGAGGTTTATTGAAGAGTAAACTCATGTATATGGTCCTTTGGAACCCTAAACCCCTTTAGCCTTGTCCCACAACAACTTAGATGCAACCCTTAGGACTTATAACACTTATACAAAGTGTTTTCATGTTCTAGGATGTCCCAACTTAATTTATTAGTTATAATTTGGCTAATTAGTTATATATATGTTCATTATATGATAACTAGGCTCGTGCGTGTGTACAAGTCTCCAATTGCCACCTAGCACCGTATCCGACACTTCAATCCAATCCATTCACCACAAGTGAGTTCATACCCCTTTAACTAACCTTTGAAATACTTTTAAATGTTTTAAATGCTTTTATGGGGGGGATACAAGTTGAATACTTATAGTTATTACATCAATCACATGTGATTAATAACTACAAAACCAATGATTTTATTACAGTTCAAACTATTTATCAAACTGTTTTACTTCAAACTGCTTTAAAAACTCTTTTACTTATCAAATACTTTTACTTAAACTCTTTTATACTTATTATAAATTGCATGCCCGTATATGTATAGTTATATAAGCAATGTTTAAAAGGCTTAGGAAGGCCATCTGCCCTATTTCCTTTTCGCGCTTGAGATGTGGTCTGGTGGGATATCGGGTAGCCGTCCGAAGGTCGTTTCAATATTAATTATATATCATGTGTACGTATATGTTCATAAAAGTTCTTCCAGATTCATTCGTACCAGTTGCTTCATTAGTGTGTTACCATATGGGTAGCACGGGATAACACTTATATAATTGTTAAATCAATGAAATGTTCAATGAGTCAGTTCATTCATGAGTCCGTACTTATTACTATGAGAACATATACATTACATTACTATGAAAACATATACATTACATTACTATGAGAACATATACAACTATACTAGAAGAAGAACATATACAACTATACTAGAAGAAGAACATATACAACTATACTAGAAGAAGAACATATACAACTATACTAGAAGAAGAACATATACAACTATACTAGAAGGAGAACATATACAATGATACTAGAATGAGTAACAATACATTACATATACATGAATACGTTAACAAATTATGATCCACTGTATTGGAGCATGCCTTCAATGTCATGGCCCGAGTTGTAGCCAGAGTCTCTTGGAGGGAGAGTGTGAGTTTGCGTATAGATCTATACTGGATTGACTATCCTACACCTTCCTGCTAGCTACAACTGGACCTGCAGGTCTGCGGGTGCCAAACGCCATACCTTTTTACGACCTACATTTGTCGTTGTTACCTAGTCGATAGTATGGTACAATTAATCACATGATACCTTAATATAAATCCGGTTTAAGGTAGTTAGTACAGTAGTAGTTCCTATAATACAACACTACAGTACTACAATAATTTACCCTTTACATACATTTAGTGATCATTTCACTTAAACATTAATGTACAAACTATATTTTGTTAATGATAGTTACACTTCGGAAAATTACACACTTTTACGATAAACAAACATACAAAAACAGTTACGCCTTGGTAAAAGGCAACTTTTAATAGAAAATATAGGTTTTTCTGAGAGATTCAAACTTTTACAAACACTTACAAACATTCACATACTTTTACCACCAATGTTTACAAACTCATGTTTAAAACCACGTTCAACATTTTGATACAAATACCGACACTAAAATACTTATGAACTCACCAGCTTAATGCTGATAAACTTTTTCAAAATAACTTGTATTCTCAGGTCATCAGTAGATAGGTACCGATGCCAGCTTTTGAGAAGATGGAACGCATTCAAGACTCATTTTATTATTTTGATTTACTTTTTGGTGTCTATAACTGTATAGAACACGCTTGTATTAAAATTATATATTTAATGCAATGGATGATGTTGTTTTCTTATTTACTATTATGCTGTGTTGTGATACTTTACATGACGTCCTCCGCCCCAGAACGTTTCCGCCATTCTTGGTTTTGGGGTGTGACAGATTGGTATTAGAGCATTGTTTATAGTGAATTAAGTATATCAACCCATAAAAGATATACTAACTATAAACCCATTTTGGATTAAAACACTCTGACCAAGAGTCTATACTTTAAATACTAAAATATTTAATTAAGTATACAAGTCTGCTTTCATACTAAAATCAGTGTCACAATTGATGGGTTTTAGCCAAAAGACATCCTATGTGCTCATGCAAACCCTAAAGCTTGGATCTAGGTTTCTCTATTATACATGCTTTTAATCCAAGACTTAAAACCCTAGATCTAATCAATATAACATATGAATAAGGGTTTAGATCATACCTTGATTGTTATATAGCAATAAAAATCACAAATCCTTCTTGTATTGACTTTAGAAAGCTTAGAGTCACAAATGTCACTCCTCTAATGGCTCACGAACACCAAGAGCAAGAGGATGAAGAAGAGAAGAGAAGGAGACACCCAAAAGCCGTCCAAAACCCTAAGGAATTACTTGCCCACATTTTTGGTGCTCTAGGGATCTTTAAATAGTGAAGCTATTAGGGTTATCAAACAAGGAAACCCTAATGCTTAAGCCCTAAGCAACCCATGGACTCCTTCCTTAAAGGCCCTTGGACGATTTCTAATGGGTTTCCCCATAGAATTCGTCCAACCTTATATTATAAGGTAATCCATAGCCCAATTGCAATTATCTTATAATTACAATTCTAGTCCCTTAAGTTTAATTAATCACTTTTAGTCACAAACTTAATTTCTTATTAATTTTTGACTAATATTAATTAAAAAATATGATTTCTCCTTTAATACCATGCTGGTCCAAGGAGTGTATGGTCAGTCCTGGGAATGGCATAGCCTGATCAACTATGCTGGTCCAAGGAGTGATTAGCATATGCCCTAGAATGGTTGTGATATGTTAACAAGTCTAAAAACTTACCAAAAATACCATAAGGAGAACAGTAGAACCAAAACTTAAAATACTATAAGGGTATTTTGTGCTACTACAAGCTATTTATACACTAGATTCTTATACCTCTCTTCTCGCATAAATTTAAATGGCTGGATTCCATCATGGCGACCTGTACTTCCCAAATGAAGGCAATGCTGGGTGGATCGAAGAAGAGCCTGAAGATGACCATCCAATCCCTTTGGATGATCACCTCGCAGAAGGCTTTTCTGATGGATCTGACTCTGAGCCTGAAGTCAACAACCTACCGCCAGTAGGTCAAGCCCCAAACAACAACCCTCGACCAGCTTTCCCAGGTCCTACACCCTTGTGAGAAACCAACTTGAATCGATGGAGCGATGAACAGGGTCAACCTTACCTTACTTTGGGGACCGAAGCTTTTACAACCTCAGCGAAGGTGGCTCTGCGGATCGAGCTCTGCCCGTCATTATCCGTAGGATAGCTCGTAATGGTGAACAAGGTCGAGCAGCCATCGACCGAGTCATGGAGATTGATGCCAACTCTGGTGTCAACACAGTCCGCATCCGTGGTCTGGAAGAAGAGATGGAAAGGACCAGGAGAACCAATGAGACCCTGCAGCAACAGTTGGCTGCCTCCCGAGCCGAAGTCATAGAACTTCGAGTTCGTTAAAGGGCTCATGAACGACACCTTCAAGAGGTGGTTCGTCAAGTGGCAGACCTCAGGGTTCGCCTGAGGAATTCCCATCGTCGTTAGAAGATGTCTAGTATATCTTTGTCTTTTGGTTAAGGAATAGCCTTTGGTATTTGTGCTCTAAGTAGCACTTGTCTGTAAAATATTCCCCACTTTCAGTACTCTAATTAGGAATCTAGGAACTGTCAAACTTTTCCGTATGGTATGATGTAACACCTACTGTTAGGTCGATTTTCTCTGAACTTATTACATCATTAATACCAGTATTATTGACAACTACCTTATCTGTGGGAAAAATCTGTACATTTGTGTTTTCCTACTAATCTTCTATGTTGTGATCTCAAACACTCATACAACTGTTGGGCTATGGTTAGTTAGTCCATCTGTCACTCTCACCCCACTTACAATTGATTCTTACCATTTTGTTTATCTTTATAAACTTATAGCTGAAAGATGCCTCCTCGCAAATCTCCCAGGAATAACCCTGCACCTCCACCACCACCTCCTCCGCCTCAGGTCATAAATACTGCAACCCTGAATGTTGTCGTAGCTGCAGCAGTGGCAACTGCTATGGCTAAGTATCACTCTACTGATGCTAGCAGAGGTGGAACCCCTGTTGACTCTATTCTTGCTGAAATCCCTGTGCGCTCGAGAGAGTGCTCCTACAAGGATTTCACCAACTGCAAGCCGAAGTCCTTCCAGGGCACCGGCGAAGTCATTTCCCTTTCGCAATGGTTCGAGAAGACTGAATCAGTCTTCGAAATCTGTTCATGCCCTGCTGCGAGCAAAGTCAAATATGCTGATGGGTTTAAGCCATAAGAACATCCTATGTGCTCATGCAACCCTAATGCTTGGATCTAGGTTTCTCTATTGTACATGCTATTCATCCAAGACTTTAAACCCTAGTTCTAGCATACAAGTAATCATATTAACATAAGAAATAGGTTTAGATCTTACCTTGATTGTTATGTAGCAATAACAATCACAATTCCTCCTTGTAATGACCTTAGAAAGCTTAGAGTCACCAATGTCACTCCTCTAATGGTTCACAAACACCAAGAGCAAGAGGATGAAGAGGAGAAGAGAAGGAAGCTGCCCAAAATGTGTAGAAACCCTAACCAATTAGTTCACCACGTTTTTGAGCCATAAGGGTTCTTTAAATAGAGAGGCTATTAGGGTTATCTAACAAGGAAACCCTAATTTGGATGCTTAGGCCCTAAGCAATCCATGAACCCTCTTTTAACAAGCCTTGGACGATTTCTAATGGGTTTCCCCATAGAATTCGTCCAACCTTATATTATAAGGTAATCCATAGCCCAATTGCAATTATCTTATAATTACAATTCTAGTCCCTTAAGTTTAATTAATCTCTTTTAGCCACAAACTTAATTCTTATTAATTCTTGACTAATATTAATTAAACAATATGATTTCTCCTTTAATATATTATTCTCATAATATATTAATAAATCATATTTAATCCTTTCTCTCCATAATTCATCCTATCAAGTTGCTTTGGTGAAGGCAACCCAAAAGGACCATGCATCATCGGGTCAAGTACATACCAAAATAGTTATGGACTTAGACACTAATCCAACAGTCTCCCACTTGGATAAGTCTAATAACCATTCTACGTATGACTTCAGATCCTGATCTGCAATCGTAGCTTTCTAAATCCGCTGTCAACTCTGATCTTATCAGATACGCGTGTCCTTTAGATAAGGGATCATATATTCCTCCATTCTAGATATTATCGTATAGACTGAGACATGGATCTAAATCATTCTCTCTGTCTATGTGTTGTTTCCCGAATTCAGATTTATGACGACTGACAACAGACTACAATTGAACACACCAATTTAGTCTCGGCTTGGCCAAGCGCTTAGGTGCCATCACTAAATCATCGAGGGGCCCACAGATATCGCTTTTATCCTACTTTGGATAAAAGGAACGGATAAACTTTAACTCAATGCTCGCTTGCACTCACTCACCAAATCTCACACAGCAATATGTTTTATATCACCAAGTTACTGGTGCATTTACATATTATCAATGTGCAACCGACTCGCAAGATACAACTCACACATCTCGGTTTCAAGAATATAAGATGTTATCGTCTCACCAATCACTCGTGATAAAATCCATGAAGTGATCCAAGTGAGCGTGGTTTTAATCCAATGCTCAAATCATATTCATAAGCACTCATGAACGTTGCAGCAAACATTTGCTTATGTCTAATACACTTTAGACAATCCACACACCAATTCACGATAGTCTTCATTCATACCTACTTCCAACATATGAACGACTGTGGTCCGTTCGAATAATTTGATTCTTCTGAACCAATTTAATTATTCGGGAACTCAAAACATGCAAAGTAAAACACAAGAATAATACTAATCCCATATGGTCTCAACCCTTTGAGTATAAATACAACACCTTTTATTTATTACCATATCGATTACTCATTATTTGTTGTTTCGGGTAATCAACTTCTTACTTGAATCATAACTATACTTGTCCCATGCTCTTAACATGCACACAATGTTTTCCTATGGTTCTTACTTTGTAAAATAGATCAAATGAACACATTACCAATCATACTCATTTCACAACTCCCAATCCTTTTCACAAGTGAAAGAATATCAAATTCTTGCCACTTATAGAATATGTTAGATTCTAACATTTTATGCGATGATCCTTTGTCACTGCACTAAAGTCACAATGACTATTGCCAATGATATTACAAAGCTCTCTATCGGAAATTGTTACAAGACAATTCCATAGATGCGATGTCTCTCTCTCAAAGTACATTCCTTTGAACATCCTTTTGCATAAAAGTTTCTAACCTAGACATAGATTCTTAATATCCAACTGCCAATATGGCAACCTTTCCATACTTACCATATGGCAACTCATTCTTAATAGAATCTTATCTATTCATAATAATGTCGATATGCTCCATCCAATATCATACTTCCAACTACTCACAAGGGACCAATCCTTAGCAAGCTTTGGATCGTCCTTTGATAGTTGTTTAATTATCTTAGTCAAAACCGATTCTAGTCCTTTTTCCCTCTAAATGCGTTAGACATTTGGAAAATTTTAGAATGGTCAAATATTATAGCATTTGCAATCGATCCTATACCCGAAGCGTATTGGACACGATGCATAATGTCTTACATGAAGATTTAATACTTTATCAATCTTCTGCCATAATATTTTATGTGCTACGTTCTTATAATTCGAACTATGAAGAGGAATGACGTAATCATAATCGAAATTTAAGAACACACTATGTATCCTTTGACTAAATTTATTAAAATTTCTCAATCTAAGCTTTAGATTTTGAAACGAAGTACAATATTCTCTCCCTTAATTATAGCAAAACAACTATTCAACCTTTACGACTTTGCAAAGTATAACTCTTGTTTTCTATAATTAATATTGCTAACTTGCAATACTTGCCTTAATAATCATACAATCATAACATTTATGGTCCCACTATCATGATGATTATTATCAAATAAGCACAACTCTTATGCTCCCACTAGCTTTGACATGTTTTAGAAAACAACTTGAACTTCCAGAAAACAATACTTATTGAGTTTCTGAAGTTCATATTTCTAATACTTAATGCTTTGATAATCCTTTATCAAGGCTTCTTGAACTTATACACCTTTGCCTTAGATAGTTCATATGTGTGTCTTAAACAATTCAGACTAATTGTCAAATCTCATAATTTGAATCATGGAAAGGGATACCGTAACCATAATCGAATTTGAGAATACAATTTCATAATCACTATCTTCTTAAAATCTTTCTTAGTGGAAACATTTCCTCACAGTCATTTTCATAAAGGAGGGAATCTTATGACACTTAGATTTTAATGGTGTATGTGTTCCTATCCATGTGAATTTGTCAAAAACAAGGTTTACGACCAATTCAAACTCATATGGACCGAACTTTCTTAATCTTGATTTCTTGCCTTATGGTAACACGGCTGCCCACCATGCCTTCCAAGTAGTTAAGCAGCTCACCCTTTCCCATCAATGTACTTTACATTGATTAAGGTCCTTGTCTTTTATGCATTCAAATGAGAACTCATAGAACTCAAATACATAATTAACTCAATTGGAATTGCATAGAAACAAGATAGTGTCAACATGATAGGTTGTAAACCTCAAGTCGTGTGCTAGTGATGATCGATAAGGTTTATTCTTGATTTGTTCTTGAAACCTTTCAAGACCATTAAGACTCCCACTAACTCCTTGACATATAAGATTCTCTTGTCAATAAAACATTTCTTGACAAACAAATATTCAAGAGTTAGTGTAGTTTTTTATCAAGATAAAACACTTCACAAAATTGGTCCTAGTTGAACTTTGTCTTATCCAAGACATCATAACTTTCAATTTCAAATGAGCAAGAATAAGAATATTTTTTTCCATATTCTACATTTGATGAGTGTTATAAACCTTCTTAAGACTTGTCACTCATGTCACAATCTTAACTTTAAGACTTGTTTTGGAACGAAGTATGATTGACCTCTTGATTTAACCATTTCTTAAATTCTTGATTCCTCTTCTTAGACATACAATTGCACTAAGACTCACTTAGAGGATCAATTGAGATATGGTTCTTAATCATTAAGACCTATCATAAAACATAATAAAAGGTACTCTCCCTTCTTCTTAGAATTGAGAAACTTTCATCTTTCTGCCTACTTGATTCCTTTTATTCGTTTTGCTATTGATTTAAACCTTTTTCAATCAACTAAGAATTACACTTAATCTCATAAGTGTAATCATATTTACTCAACCTTAGTAAATCTGACGAATATCTTTGTTACTCTTCTGGTGGACTTGATCAACACACAACCTTGTGTACTTGATCTCCTAGTCATTCACTTGACACTTTGTCAACAAATTAGTCTAATTTTCCCAAATGTGAAATTTTTTCATTCATCATACAATACTTGTTGCATGATTTCAAGTTTTTGTCCACTTGAAACTTGGATGATGAGAAACTCTCCCTATTTGGTAAATTCTTAACATTTCCATAATTAACATAATTAAGAATCACATCCATTCGTGTCATGATCCAACATATAATACTTTCTTTTGAACTCATTATATGACGCACCCAACATTATCAACCTATCGATTTGTGATTTCATTCCTAGAATGTGGGCACACACGGGTTTACCATCTTCATGTTTCATTGCCAATAGGGCTTTAGTGACATTGAACCTTTCAATTCTTCGATCCTGTGGGTTAGGGAGAACAACGGGAGGAGGAGGAGGAAGTGAAGCATGATTTCTTGTTCCTCGATCGAATCGTGGAATATCATCTTCATGTGGAATGCTTGTTCCACGGATTTGGGAAGACCATTGTTGTCGTACTTTCACATCTACAAAACGGGAGAAAACAAATTCAAGTTAGTTGATTGATTGAGTCCTTAATAAATCACCCAAATGAGATATTAAGGCTAGGACCCAACACAATATGCTACTACCTAGAAAAGGGATGTCGTAATCTAGTTGCAAAATATTTGAAGGTAAGTGAATGACGATTCACTAATTTCCACCATGAAAAACGAAAAATAGATTAAGTTTTAAATGTATTGAAAACTCCTAGATCCTATGAGATTCATTGAACTTTTCAATGGAATGTTTAAATCTCGATATGCCCCTCTAGTTTGTGACTGGGATGCCGAGGATCACAAAGCGGGTATGAATAACCATGCAAACTTACACGGTGCCCTCACATGTTACGATCACCTATTCGATGTGCCGATTAACCACACATGCTCCACCGAACTATGACAAACATTGAGTCACCCTTTGATACCTTTGCTTAGAACCATTTAGCGTGCCGGTTAACCACACACACTCCACTAACGTCTTCGCAAGGGCACAAAGTGTATTTTCATGGAATTGCATCAATTCACTTTTTCCTAAAGTAACTAAGATTGGGAATTTTATGAAAGCATTTAGTTACTTTTATACTTCATTATACTTATAATGGAAGGTTTCTGTCCTATCCCACCCGTTCGGCTAACGACCCTCCACTAGTTAAGAGTGCGGTGGGTAAGAGTGGATACTCATTCAATCGCCATTTTATAGACAATTTCCTTAAACACCCCTTATAGACCAGCTTCGTGAATGAGAACTACTAACGGTAAGACTGACTTTTACTCATACATATACATAATGTTAGACTTTTAATGTTATATATAGTATAGGGTGTATTTTACACTTTTAAAATACCAGGTGGTCAAATTTAATAGTTATACTTTTAATTTAATTAAATTGTAAACCAAAACTTATGGATTTATTAAATCTCCTTTAATTATACACCTTAATTAATTAATAAAACCATAAGGGTGTGATTTGAACTTTTCAAAACTATACTAGGGTTTTAGAATTTAACATTCCTAAATTAAACTTTTAGTCAACTTTTAAATTCCAAAACTTGAGGGAAAGTTTTGAAACATTTCAAAACATTAGGGTTTAACTTATTTAAATTTCAAAAACAAAACTTTTAAGTTCAAATTTAAACTATAAAACCTAAAGGGGAAAAATTAAAACTTTTTCACAAGATAATTCAAATCTAAATTACAAATAATCAAACTTTATCTAATAAAACAAATGATTATCTAAATTTTGACAATTATCTTCTATTTAGGTAAGGATAATCACCAAATATTGATAAAATTCGGATTTTATAACAAAAACATGTTTATGGTAATTATCCAAAGCCATAACAGGAAGAAAATCGCGAATATGAGCTGTCAGACGCTTTGACTCGTCAAGTACAGCTGACTCGGCGAGTTCACCAAGTGACTCAGCGAGTCAAACACTCAGAACCCAAAAATTTCGATTTTCAGTGCTGATTTCGATCAAATATGCATCAATACAATAGAAACCAATCTAGGCTCTGATACCACTGATGGGTTTTAGCCATAAGAACATCCTATGTGCTCATGCAACCCTAATGCTTGGATCTAGGTTTCTCTGTTGTACATGCTATTCATCCAAGACTTTAAACCATAGCTCTAGCATACAAGTAATCATATTAACATAAGAAATAGGTTTAGATATTACCTTGATTGTTATGTAGCAATAACAATCACAATTCCTCCTTGTAATGACCTTAGAAAGCTTAGAGTCACAAATGTCACTCCTCTAATGGTTCACAAACACCAAGAGCAAGAGGATGAAGAGGAGAAGAGAAGGAAGTTGCCCAAAACGTGTGGAAACCCTAACCAATTAGTTCACCACGTTTTGGAGCCATAAGGGTTCTTTAAATATAGAGGCTATTAGGTTTATCTAACAAGGAAACCCTAATTTGGATGCTTAGGCGCTAAGCAACCCATGAACCCCCTTTTAACAAGCCTTGGACGATTCTAATGGGTTTCCCCATAGAATTTGTCCAACCTTATATTATAAGGTAATCCATAGCCCAATTGCAATTATCTTATAATTACAATTCTAGTCCCTTAAGTTTAATTAATCTCTTTTAGCCACAAACTTAATTCTTATTAATTCTTGACTAATATTAATTAAACAATATGATTTCTCCTTTAATATATTATTCTCATAATATATTAATAAATCATATTAATCCTTTCTCTCCATAATTCATCCTATCAAGTTGCTTTGGTGAAGGCAACCCAAAAGGACCATGCACCATCGGGTCAAGTACATACCAAAATAGTTATGGTCTTAGACACTAATCCAACATGTGCCGCATGCACCTTTGAAGGAAAAGCCCTGACATGGTGGAACGGCCACGTTAAGGCACTAACTCTCGTGGTGGCAAATGACATGGGTTAGGAAACCATGAAGGACCTCATGATTAAGGAATACTGCCCGAGGGGCGAGATCCAGAAATTGGAACAGGAGCTGTGGAGCCTAACCATGAAGGGCACCAACATAGTCGCATATACCGCCAAATTCAGCAAACTGGTGGCCCTCTGCCCCAATATGGTTCCCACTGAGGGGAAAAAGATCGAGAGGTACATATGGGGCTATTGCCTCTGTATCAGGGGAATGTCCTATCATCAAACCCTGCTACCTTCGACAGTGCCAAGCGATTGGCACATCGACTCATTCACCATGGGGTCAAGGCCCCATCAGGAACAACAACCCTAGCCATCTCGGAACCCTCCAAACCCGCTGTCACTAAGCAGAAGTTTTGGGATGAGAGGAAGAAACAGCAGACTACCAAAAAGCAGCAAATTGTGGCAGTGCATGCCGCAATAACCCCTACTACTGCTACTGCTCCGGTGGGGCACTATGCTGGGAGTTTGCCTAAGTGCAACAAATGCAACTACCGCCACAACAGCCACTGCCGTGAAATGCAGTGCTCTAACTGCAACAAGAAAGGACACACAGTCCGTTTCTGTAAATCTCCGGCGAGGCCGATCACCCAAGTCCCTGGCTCTGGCGTGAGCCAGACCTGCTATGGATGTGGCGAGGCGGGCCACTATAAGAGGGACTGCCCCAAAGCAAAGAATGCGGGTGGAGCAGGGAGGGTACTAGCGATAGGCCATGGGGAAGCAGTTGCTGACCCGACAGTGGTGACTGGTACGTTCCTCCTCGATAACTCCTATACATGCATTATGTTCGATAGTGGAGCGGAGCGAAGCTTCATGAACCATAAATTTGCTCGCATGATTAAACAACAACCACACACACTTAAGGAACTATTCACAGTAGAAATGGCTAATGGAAAAACAGAAAGTACAAATAGCATATACTTAGGATGTACCCTAACTCTAGATCACCATTCATTTCCAATCGACCTTATGCCGGTCTCAATTAAAAGCTTCGACGTTATCATCGGCATGGATTGGTTGAGTCTTCATCGTGCCGACATCATGTGCTGTGAGAAAGCAATTCGTCTAAACCTCCCGTCTAACGAAACTCTTATCGTCTACGGCGACAAACCCGGTGCGAGTCTTCGTATTATATCAAGTATTCAAGCACAGAAGTATCTACGTAAAGAATACCATGCATTCCTTGCTCACGTCGTCGATACGAGCCTCGAAACGAAAGAACTAAAGAACATTCCAATAGTGAGTGACTTTCCCGAAATCTTCCCAGAAGAGCTACCAGGATTACCTCCGCAACGACAAGTCGAGTTGAGAATCGACTTAGTCCCAGGAGCTACCCCAGTAGCCAAGTCGCCCTACCGATTAGCACCAGCAGAGATGCAGGAACTATCCGGTCAACTTAACGAACTGCTCAGCAAGGGCTTTATAAGACCAAGTTTCTCGCCTTGGGGAGCACCGGTCTTGTTCGTTATGAAGAAAGACGGATCATTCCGTATGTGTATCGACTACAGAGAACTCAACAAACTGACGGTCAAGAATCGTTACCCTCTGCCTCGCATAGACGATCTATTTGACCAACTGCAAGGGGCGAACTACTTTTCCAAAATTGATCTAAGATCCGGATATCACTAGTTACGAGTGCTGGAGGAAGATGTTCCGAAGACAGCCTTCCGAACTCGTTACGGACACTACAAGTTCGTGGTGATGCCATTCGGATTGACCAATGCGCCCGCAGTTTTCATGGATCTGATGAATAGAGTATGCCGACCTTACTTGGATCAGTTCGTCATTGTCTTCATAGATGACATCCTGATCTACTCCCGAAGTAAGGAAGAGCATGGCGATCACCTGCGACAAGTTCTAGGAACTTTACGAACAGAGAAGCTATATGCGAAGTTCTCTAAATGCGAATTTTGGATCCGAAGGGTCGAATTCTTAGGACACGTGGTAAGCGAAGAAGGAATCCACGTGGACCCATCCAAAATTAAGTCCATTGAGAACTGGTCAGCACCGAAGACACCTATAGAAATTCGTCAATTTCTAGGTCTCGCTGGCTACTACCGCAGGTTCATTCAGAACTTCTCCCACATAG
This sequence comes from Lactuca serriola, assembly GCF_051521515.1. NCBI lineage: Eukaryota > Viridiplantae > Streptophyta > Magnoliopsida > Asterales > Asteraceae > Lactuca > Lactuca serriola. The sequence goes on along the minus strand of NC_136415.1, from coordinate 336,415,948 downwards.
CGAAACCTCTTACAATACTGACCCAGAAAGGCGTGGCCTTTGACTGGGAAGAGAAATAGGAGAGAGCATTCCAAACGCTCAAACGAGCCTTGTGCACCGCACCAATACTATCCCTTCCCGAAGGAATAAAAGACTTCGTAGTCTATTGCGACGCATCGAATCAGGGGCTCGGATGTGTTCTGATGCAGCGGGGTAAGTTCATCGCCTATGCCTCGAGACAGCTAAAGACACATGAGGTCAATTACACGACCCACAATCTTGAGCTAGGAGCAGTTGTGTTTGCTCTGAAGATCTGGAGGCATTACTTGTACGGAACGAAAAGCACTATCTTTACCGACCACAAGAGTTTACAACACATATTCGATCAGAAGGAGCTCAACATGAGACAACAACGGTGGGTCGAGCTACTCAGTGACTACGAATGTGAAATTCGTTATCATCCGGGTAAATCCAAACGTAGTAGCAGACGCCCTAAGTCGGAAAGAATATTCTGGTCGAAGAGTCAAGTCGTTCACAATGACTATCCATTCACACTTGTCTAAGCAAATTCAGGCGGCCCAGCTTGAAGCCATGAAACTTGAAAATGTGACGAGTGAATCCCTTAGAGGAATGGATAAAAATTTAGAAACCAAGAGTGGCGGAGCCTTATATTTCATGAACCGGATCTGGACACCGAAGTACGGTGGTTTCAGAGACTTAGTCATGACCGAGGCGCACAACACTTGTTATTCCGTGCACCCGGGATCAGATAAAATGTATATGGACCTCAAAAAGTTATATTGGTGGCCTAATATGAAAGCAGAGATTGCTACCTTCGTAAGTAAATGTCTTACTTGCGCAAAGGTTAAGGTCGAGTACCAGAAGCCCTCCGGTTTACTACAACAACCAGAAATTCCAGAATGGAAGTGGGAGCGGATCACTATGGACTTCATAACCAAGTTGCCCAAGACATCGGGTGGACTTGATACCATATGGGTCATCGTCGACCGATTGACCAAGTTTGCACACTTCCTGCCTATCAAAGAGACTGAAAAGATGGAGAAACTTACAAGAACTTAAATTAGGGAGATTGTAAGACTGCACGGTGTTCCCTTATCTATTATCTCGGACAGAGATAGTAGATTCACTTCGAGGTTCTGGCAGTCGTTACAAAGTTCCCTAGGAACTAGGCTGGACATGAGTACGGCCTACCATCCACAGACCGACGAGCAAAGTGAGAGGACCATCCAAACACTGGAAGATATGTTGAGAGCCTGTGTGATTGACATTGGAAAGGCATGGGATACTCATTTACCCCTTGTTGAATTTTCCTACAATAACAGTTATCACACGAGCATCAAGCCTGCTACATTTGAAGCCCTCTATGGCCGAAAGTGCAGATCCCCTCTGTGCTGGGCTGAGGTGGGTGATACCCAATTAGCTAGGGGGCAAGTTTCTAATAGTACTCTCACAGGCCCGAAAATCATTCGGGAAACGACAGAGAAGATCGTTCAGATCCGTGAACGATTGAAAGCCTCTAGAGACCGACAGAAAAGCTACGCTGATAAACGAAGGAAACCTTTGGAATTCCAGGTGGGAGACTGAGTCCTTCTCAAAGTCTCACCTTGGAAGGGCTTATACGCTTCGGTAAGCGTGGAAAGCTTAATCCGAGATATGTAGGACCTTTCGAGATTCTCGCAAGAATCGGCCCTGTAGCTTACAAACTCAATCTACTCGACAACCTTCGTAACGTACATTCTACATTTCACGTCTCTAACTTGAAAAAGTGTCTGTCCGACGAGACTCTTGTAATCCCACTCGACGAGATCGAGATCAATGAGAGCCTCAACTTCGTGGAAGAACCAGTAGAGATCATGGACCGTGAGGTCAAGCAGACGAAGCAAAGCCGTATCCCGATTGTGAAGGTTCGCTGGAACGCCAAGCGAGGACCGGAATTCACTTGGGAGCGTGAGGATCTAATGAAACTGACATATCCTCGTCTTTTTACTTAGTTATTTGTAACTACTTATTTGCTTAAATTCTAATTTCGGGACGAAATTCCTTCTAAGGAGGGGATGATGTGACAACCCGAAATTTCCATTCTGTACAAACATTATCAAGTCAATAGAAGTTAGATCTACTGCAGTAAATTTTCAGACTTTTTCGAATAATTTTGTGTATTTCAGGGTTTACATTGATGGGTTTTAGCCATAAGAACATCCTATGTGCTCATGCAACCCTAATGCTTAGATCTAGGTTTCTCTATTGTACATGCTATTCATCCAAGACTTTAAACCCTAATTCTAGCATACAAGTAATCATATTAGCATAAGAAATAGGTTTAGATGTTACCTTGATTGTTATATAGCAATAACAATCACAAATCCTTCTTGTATTGACTTTAGAAAGCTTAGAGTCACAAACGTCACTCCTCTAATGGTTCACAAACACCAAGAGCAAGAGGATGAAGAGGAGAAGAGAAGGAGGCTGCCCAAAACGTGTGGAAACCCTAACCAATTAGTTCACAACGTTTTTGAGGCTTAAGGGTACTATTTATACATTTAGGCTATTAGGGTTTTAAACTAGGAAACCCTAATTTGGATGCTTGGGCCCTAAGCAACCCATGAACACTTTTCTCTCCATAATTCATCCTATCAAGTTGCTTTGGTGAAGGCAACCCAAAAGGACCATGCACCATCGGGTCAAGTACATACCAAAATAGTTATGGACTTAGACACTAATCCAACAGTATCCCACTTGGATAAGTCTAATAACTATTTTGCGTATGACTTCAGATCCTAATCTGCAATCGTAGCTTTCTAAAGCCGCTGTCAACTCTGATCTTATCAGATACGCGTGTCCTTTAGATAAGGGATCATATATTCCTCCATTCTAGATATTATCGTATAGACTAAGACATGGATCTAAATCATTCTCTCTGTCTATGTGTTGTTTCCCGAATTCAGATTTATGACGATTAACAACATACTACAATTGAACACATCAATTTAGTCCCGGCTCGGGCAAGCACTTAGGTGCCATCACTAAATCATCAAGGGGCCCATAGATATCGCTTTTATCCTACTTTGGATAAAAGGAACGGATAAACTTTGACTCAATGCTCGCTTACACTTACTCACTAAATCACACATAACAATATGTTTTATAACATCAAGTTACTGGTGCGTTTACATATTATCAATGTGCAACCGACTCGCAAGATACTACTCACACATCTCGGTTTTAAGAATATAATATATTATCGTCTCACCAATCACTCGTGATAAAATCCATGAAGTGATCCAAGTGAGCGTGGGTTTAATCCAATGCTCAAATCATATTCATAAGCACTCATGAACGTTGCAACAAACAATTGCTTATGTCTAATACACTTTAGACAATCCACACACCAATTCACGACAGTCTTCATTCATACCTAGTTCCAACATATGAACAACTGTGGTTCGTTTGAATAATTTGATTGTTCTGAACCAACTTAATTATTCGGGAAGTCAAAACATGCAAAGTGAAACACAAGAATAATACTAATCCCATATGGTCTCAAACCTTTGAGTATAAATAAAACACCTTTTATTTATCACCATATCGATTACTCATTATTTGTCATTTCGGGTAATCAACTTCTTACTTGAATCATAACTATACTTGTCCCATGCTCTTAGCATGCACACAATGTTTTTCCTATGGTTCTTACTTTGTGAAATACATCAAATGAACACATTACCAATCATACTCATTTCACTACTCCCAATCCTTCCTACAAGTGAGAGAATATCAAATTCTTTCCACTTATAGAATATGCTAGATTCTAGCATTTTATGCAATGATCCTTTCGTAATATCACTGCACTAAAGTCACAAGGACTATTGCCAATGAAATTACAAAACTCTCTACCGGAAATTGTTACAAGACAATTCCATAGATGTGATGTCTCTTACTCAAAGTACATTCCTTTGAACATCCTTTTGCATAAAAGTTTCTAATCTTAGACATAGATTCTCAATATCTAACTCCCAATATGGAAACTTTTCCATACTTATTATATGACAACTTATTCTTAATAGAATCTTATCTATTCATAATAATGTCGATATGCTCCATCCGATATCATACTTCCAACTACTCACAAGCGACCAATCCTCAGCGAACTTTGGATCATCCTTTGATAGTTGTTTAATTATCTTAGTCAAAACCGATTCTAGTCCTTTTTCCCTCTAAATGCGCTAGACATTTGGAAAATTTTAGAATGGTCAAATATTATAGCATTTGCAATCGATCCTATACCCGAAGCGTATTAGACACGATGCATAATGTCTTACATGAAGATTTAATTCTTTATCAATCTTCTACCATAATATTTTATGTGCTACGTTCTTATAATTCGAATTATGAAGAGGGATGTCGTAATCATAATTGAAATTTAAGAACACACTATGTATCCTTGACTAAATTTATTAACATTTCACAACCTAAGCTTTTAGATTTGGAATGAAGTACAATATTATCTCCCTTAATTATAGAAAAACAACTTTACATCCTTACTACTTTGCAAAGTATGACTCTTGTTTTCTATAATTAATATTACTAACTTGCAATACTTGCCTTAATAATCATACAATCATAACATTTATGCTCCCACTATCATGATGATTATTATAAACATAACACTTATGCTCCCACTAGCTTTGACATGTATTTAGAAAACAGCTTAACTTACAGAAAAACAATACCTATTGAATTTCTTAAGTTCATGTTTCTAATACCTAATGCTTTGATAATCTTTTATCTAAGCTTCTTAATCTCATACACCTTTATCCAAGATAGCTCATATGTGTGTCTTAAACAATTAAGACTAATTGCCAGATCTCACAATTCGGATCATGGAAAGGGATACCATAACCATAATCAAATTTGAGAACACAATTTTACAATCGCTATCTTCTTAAAATCTCTCTTAGTGAAAGCATTTCCTCACAGTCATTTTCATCAAGGAGGGAATCTTATGACACTTAGATTTTAATGGTGTACGTGTTCCTGTCCATGTGAATTTGTCAAAAAACAAAGTTTACGACAAATTCAAACTCATATGGACTGACCTTTCTCAATCTTGATTTCTAGCCTTATGGTAACACGGCTGCTCACCATGTCTTCCAAGTAGTTAAGCAGCTCACCCTTTCCCATCAATGTACTTTTCATTGATTAAGGTCCTTGCCTTTTATGCATTCAAATGGGAACTCATAGAACTCACATGCATAATTAACTTAATTGGAACGGCACAGAAACAAGATAATGTCAACACGATAGGTTGTAAACCTCAAGTCGTGTGCTAGTGATGTTCCATAAGGTTTATTCTTGATTTGTTCTTGAAACCTTTCAAGACCATTAAGATTCCCACTGACTCCTTGACATATAAGATTCTCTTGTCAATAAAACATTTCTTAACAAACAAATATTCAAGAGTTAGTGTAGTTTATATCAAAACACTTCACAAAATTGGTCCTAGTTGATCTTTGTCTTATCCAAGACATCACAACTTTCCAAAAATAAGAAAACTTTTTCCATATTCTACATTTGATGAGTGTTATAAACCTTCTTAAGACTTTTCAATCAATGTCACAATCTTAACTTTAAGACTTGTTTTGGAACGAAGTATGATTGACTTCTTGATTTAACCATTTCTTCAATTCTTGATTCCTCTTCTTAGACATACAATTGCACTAAGATTCACTTAGAGGATCAATTGAGATATGGTTCTTAATTATTAAGACCTATCATAAAACATGATAAAAGGTACTCTCCCTTCTTCTTAGAATAGAGAAACTTTTATCTTTCTGCCTAGTTGATTCTTCTTATTCGTTCTGCTATTGATTTAAACCTTTTCAATCAATTCAGAATTACACTTAATCTTATAAGTATAATCATATTTACTATACTTTAGTAAATCATGACGAATGTCTTTGTTACTCTTGTGGTGGACTTGATCAACACACAACCTTGCGTACTTGATCTCCTAGTCATTCACTTGACACTTTGTCAACGAATTAGTCTAATTTTCCCAAATGTGAAAGTTTTTCATTTATCATACAATACTTGTTGCATGATTTCAAGTTTCTGTCCACTTGAAACTTGGATGATGAGAAACTCTCCCTATTTCGTAAATTCTTGATATTTCCACAATTAACATAATTAAGAATCACATCCATTCATTGCAGAAATATGCAAACATCAATTTTTCATAACGATTTCATTGCAAGGAAATAAATAAATAAATAAATGAGTCAAACAAAATTTATTTTATTCATAAAAGTTGCGGAAAACATTTGTCCTTATAATGCAAAATCAACTGAAAAACAATGTGATTAAATATTCCTAACAACTCTATCATAACTTTCTAAGCTCAAAATCTAATCTTCGAATCCGTACGATCGAGATCCATATCTTCGTGATTAGACTCATTTTGCTCTTTCATCAAGCTTCCTCTCTTTTTCCACTGATCCTGCAAAACATTCAAATGCAATCTTATCACATCATGTATTAAGAATCAACAAATAGGAACTTAATGGAGTTAGATAGTGGATTTTACCTGAAGCACAGCCATACTCTTTGACTCTCCCATCTTCTGGACTCTTCGGGCTCTTAGGGCAGACTTGTATCCAACGCCCTTTCTCTTGGCAACAAACGCATGTCGGTTCTCCTAGAACGTCCTCAGAAGCATGGTTGGTTGACTTTCCCAACAAATATGCTCCATTGCTTTGCCACGTCATTTCTGATTCAGCAGCAATGAGCATGTAAGTTAGGTCAATGAGGTTTGTATCATGATCCATCATATAATACTTTCTTTTGAACTCATTATATGATTCAGGGAGTGACTGTAGAACCCAGCCTATAGCCAACTCATCAGGGAATGACGCACCCAACATTATCAACCTATCGATGTGTGATTTCATTCCTAGAATGTGGGCACACACGGGTTTACCATCTTCATGTTTCATTGCCAATAGGGCTTTAGTGACATTGAACCTTTCAATTCTTCGATCTTGTGAGTTAGGGAGAACAACGGGAGGAGGAGGAGGAAGTGAAGCATGATTTCTTGTTCCTCGATCGAATCGTGGAATATCATCTTCATGTGGAATGCTTGTTCCACGGATTTGGGAAGACCATAGTTGTCGTACTTTCACATCTACAAAACGGGAGAAAACAAATTCAAGTTAGTTGATTGATTGAGTCCTTAATAAATCACCCAAATGAGATATTAAGGCTAGGACCCAACACAATATGCTACTACCTAGAAAAGGGATGCCGTAATCTAGTTGCAAAATATTTGAAGGTAAGTGAATGACGATTCACTAATTTCCACCATGAAAAACGAAAAATAGATTAAGTTTTAAATGTATTGAAAACTCCTAGATCCTATGAGATTCATTGAACTTTTCAATGGAATGTTTAAATCTCAATATGCCCCTCTAGTTTGTGACTGGGATGCCGAGGATCACAAAGCGGGTATGAATAACCATGCAAACTTACACGGTGCCCTCACATGTTACGATCACCTATTCGATGTGCCGATTAACCACACATGCTCCACCGAACTATGACAAACATTGAGTCACCCTTTGATACCTTTGCTTAGAACCATTTAGTGTGCCGGTTAACCACACACGCTCCATTAACGTCTTCGCAAGGGCACAAAGTGTATTTTCATGGAATTGCATCAATTCACTTTTTCCTAAAGTAACTAAGATTGGGAATTTTATGAAAGCATTTAGTTACTTTTATACTTCATTATACTTATAATGGAAGGTTTCTGTCCTATCCCACCCGTTCGGCTAACGACCCTCCACTAGTTAAGAGTGCGGTGGGTAAGAGTGGATACCCATTCAATCGCCATTTTATAGACAATTTCCTTAAACACCCCTTATAGACCAGCTTCGTGAATGGAACTACTAACGGTAAGACTGACTTTTACTCATACACATACATAATGTTAAACTTTTAATGTTATATATAGTATAGGGTGTATTTTACAATTTTAAAATACTAGGTGTTCTAATTTAATAATTATAATTTTAATTTAATTAAATTGTACACCAAAACTTTATGGATTTACTAAATCTCTTTTAATTATACACTTTAATTAATTAATAAAACCATAAGGGTGTGATTTGAACTTTTCAAAAAAATACTAGGGTTTTAGAATTCAACATTCCTAAATTAAACTTTTAATCAACTTTTAAATTCCAAAACTTGAGGGCAAGTTTTGAAACATTTCAAAACATTAGGGTTTAGAATTTAAATATTTCAAAATGAAACCTTTTTCATAACACAAGGATCAAATAACAAATAATATAAATTAAACAATTAATTTCATCATTATCTATATTTGACCTAATTTCAATTTCTTGCAAAGCAAGTTACCCAATTAATACAAATAATCAAATTTTATCTAATAAAATAAATGATTATCTAAATTTTGACAATAATCTTCTATTTAGGTAAGGATAATCACCAAATATTGATAAAATTCGGGTTTTATAACAAAAACATGTTTATGGTAATAATCCAAAGCCAAAACAGGAAGAAAATCGCGAATATGAGCTGTCAGACGCTTTGACTCGTCGAGTCTAAACCTGGACTCGTCGAGTACAGCTGACTCGGCGAGTGCACCAAGTGACTCGGCGAGTCAAACACTCAGAACCAAAAAAATTCGATTTTCAGTGCTGATTTCGATCAAATATGCATCAATACAATAGAAACCAATCTAGGCTCTGATACCACTGATGGGTTTTAGCCATAAGAACATCCTATGTGCTTATGCAACGCTAATGCTTGGATCTAGGTTTCTCTATTATACATGCTATTTATCCAAGACTTTAAACCCTAATTCTAGCATACAAATAATCATATTAGCATAAGAAATAGGTTTAGATGTTACCTTGATTGTTATGTAGCAATAACAATCACAAATCCTTCTTGTATTGACTTTAGAAAGCTTAGAGTCACAAATGTCACTCCTCTAATGGTTCACAAACACCAAGAGCAAGAGGATGAAGAGGAGAAGAGAAGGAGGCTGCCCAAAACGTGTAGAAACCCTAACCAATTAGCTCACAACGTTTTTTAGGCTTAAGGGTACTATTTATACATGTAGGCTATTAGGGTTTTAAGCTAGGAAACCCTAATTTGGATGCTTAGGCCCTAAGCAACCCATGAACCCTTTTCTCTCCATAATTCATCCTATCAAGTTGCTTTGGTGAAGGCAACCCAAAAGGACCATGCACCATCGGGTCAAGTACATACCAAAATAGTTATGCACTTAGACACTAATCCAACATACATTTAAGGAGATATCAGGAGAGTGGATGCACATGGGTTTGTGCAACTCTGTTATTTCAAAACTTTATGATATTAGAGTTCATTTCTGGAATAAAAATATTTTCTGCCAAAAATCCCAAGACTATATATATAATTCTTAACCAAACTATTTCATTAGTTACATTTCAACCTAGAGAAAAGCCATTTTCTCTCTCACGGATCTTCGGGTTTTCATCCCAAAACGTGAGTACCTCTCTCTAGTTGTATTATATGGCTTATAAGGTGTTCAATAACATAGATTACATAGCAAAACTGCAAGATTCGAGAGTTTACCACCCAAGAACATCTTGGGGAGTAAACTCTTTTATAAGGATTAAATGATGCCTAGTCCCTTTCCCTTGTTAAGTAACTACCTTAGGCTTGTATGTAGGTGTATTTAAGACTAGAAATCATCCAAGAACACCAAGATTTAGGTGTTCACAGCCCAAGAAGTTCTTGGACCGTGAACTCCAAAATCAAAGGCCAAAGAGTGTTTTAATCACTCCTAAAGCCTTGGACAATAGCCTCTATTTATTCCTAGTTAATTTAGGGACCTTAAAACATCAAAAACCCCTCCCAAAGAGAGATTACAGCCCTAATCTCCAATTGTTATGGTTCTTGGGCCGTGAACATCAAGGAAGGGTACCAATGTGTGCCTAAGGCCTTCATTAGCCTTAGATAATTGTTTAGAACCTATCCTACATGAGCTTGGGACTTGAAAGCATAAAAATATCCATTTCCATATGAGTTCACGGCAGTAAACTCAAAAGGAAATGGCCTTGGGGCCGAAAACTCCTAAAAGGAGTGTCTTAATGCCCTAAACTCTTCCAAGGATTAAACCACCAAGTAGAATTGCTTCTAGGAATTATGTAACACTTCAAAACACAAAATAACACCAAGATTAGGATTTCACGGCCGTAAACCCAAGGGTTTACGACCGTAAACCCCTTGTGTGAGGTTTATTGAAGCGTAAACTCATGTATAGGGTCCTTTGGAACCCTAAACCCCTTTAGCCTTGTCCCACAACAACTTAGATGCAACCCTTAGGACTTATAACACTTATACAAAGTGTTTTCATGTTCTAGGATGTCCCAACTTAATTTATTAGTTATAATTTGGCTAATTAGTTATATATATGTTCATTATATGATAACTAGGCTCGTGCGTGTATACAAGTCTCCAATTGCCACCTAGCACCGTATCCGACACTTCAATCCAATCCATTCACCACAAGTGAGTTCATACCCCTTTAACTAACCTTTGAAATACTTTTAAATGTTTTAAATGCTTTTATGGGGGGATACAAGTTGAATACTTATAGTTATTACATCAATCACATGTGATTAATAACTACAAAACCAATGATTTTATTACAGTTCAAACTATTTATCAAACTGTTTTACTTCAAACTGCTTTAAAAACTCTTTTACTTATCAAATACTTTTACTTAAACTCTTTTATACTTATTATAAATTGCATGCCCGTATATGTACAGTTATATAAGCAATGTTTAAAAGGCTTAGGAAGGTCGTCCGCCCTATTTCCTTTTCGCGCTTGAGATGTGGTCTGGTGGGATATCGGGTAGTCGTCCGAAGGTCGTTTCAATATTAATTATATATCATGTGTACGTATATGTTCATAAAAGTTCTTCCAGATTCATTCATACCAGTTGCTTCATTAGTGTGTTACCATATGGGTAGCACGGGATAATACTTATATAATTGTTAGATCAATGAAATGTTCAATGAGTCAGTTCATTCATGAGTCCGTACTTATTACTATGAGAACATATACATTACATTACTATGAAAACATATACATTACATTACTATGAGAACATATACAACTATACTAGAAGAAGAACATATACAACTATACTAGAAGAAGAACATATACAACTATACTAGAAGGAGAACATATACAACTATACTAGAAGGAGAACATATACAACGATACTAGAACGAGTAACAATACATTACATATACATGAATACGTTAACAAATTGTGATCCACTGTATAGGAGCATGCCTTCAATGTCATGGACCGAGTTGTAGCCAGAGTCTCTTGGAGGGAGAGTGTGAGTTTGCGTATAGATCTATACTGGATTGACTATCCTACACCTTACTGCTAGCTACAGCTGGACCTGCAGGTCTGCGGATGCCAAACGTCATACCTTTTTACGACCTACATTTGTCGTTGTTACCTAGTCGATAGTATGGTACAATTAATCACATGATACCTTAATATAAATCCAGTTTAAGGTAGTTAGTACAGCAGCAGTTCCTATAATACAACACTACAATACTACAATAATTTACCCTTTACATACATTTAGTGATCATTTCACTTAAACATTAATGTACAAACTATATTTTGTTAATGATAGTTACACTTGGGAAAATTACACACTTTTACGATAAACGAACATACAAAATAGTTACGCCTTGGTAGAAGGCTACTTTTAATAGAAAATATAGGTTTTTCTGAGAGATTCAAACTTTTACAAACACTTACAAACATTCACATACTTTTACCACCAATGTTTACAAACTCATGTTTAAAACCACGTTCAACATTTTGATACAAATACCGACACTAAAATACTTATGAACTCACCAGCTTAATGCTGATAAACTCTTTCAAAATAACTTGTATTCTCAGGTCGTCAGTAGACAGGTACCGAGGCCAGCTTTTGAGAAGATGGAGCGCATTCAAGACTCATTTTATTATTTTGATTTACTTTTTGGTGTCTATAACTGTACAGAACACGCTTGTATTAAAATTATATATTTAATGCAATGGATGATGTTGTTTGCTTATTTACTGTTATGCTGTGTTGTGATACTTTACATGACGTCCTCCGCCCCAGAACGTTTCCGCCGTTCTTGGTTTTGGGGTGTGACACCTTCTACCAAGACTAGACTGTATGCCTATTGATATTATTTTCTACCTCATCGATTATGTGAATGTGGCACATGGTAAAGGTATTAATAATATATTACCTGGATTTTTAATCCGTTTGCAATTGTCGTATGCAAAGTGTAAGTACTGTAGTATTCGTAATAAGTGACTACTTTGTACTAATTTGCCTTAATTGAGGGTTAAGGTATAATGTGATTGCTAGAACCCATACTATACACTCTCTATCATGAGATTTTGGGAACCAAACACGAACCTGTATTTCTACGAGTCGTGAACATCCACATTACTATGATCATGTATACCCAATATAATAATCACAATGCAGAGTGATTCATTGGTATACTTAGATCCTGAACTTGTTCCATGCTATAGCATCTTATTATGTTAGCTCTGTTATCGTGTATTGTAAGTGTAATCGTGTAGGTGTATCTATGTAAGCGTATTCATGTAAGAGTATCTATGTAAACGTATCTATGTAAACGTATTCATGTAAGCGTATTCATGTAACATGTAATGTATAAGTATAGACTCATGAATGAACTGACTCTTGTGTGATTCCTTGTACTTGGAATGGTAAATAGTATCTCCTAACTACACCTATTATAGTTACTAGTGACGTACGAGTATAACCGGAAGTATACCTTTGCTACCCAAAGGTACTGAACTGACTCAGGGAACCTTTATACCTATATATGTATACATGATATATAATTAATATTTAAACGTCATTCGGACGAGCAACCGATGCCCTAAGGCCACATCCCAACGAGGAAAAGGAAATAAAGCGAGCTAGCCGTTCTAAGTCCTTTAAACATTATTTATATAACTATACATATCTAGGCATGCATTTGACAATATAAAAGCATAAAAGAAGTTTTGTAAAACCTTTGAAAAGTTTAATACTAAGAAACGATGACTTGATGTCAGTTTATAAAATGATTTGAAAGAATTTTGTTTGATAAGACAGTTTAAGTATAAGGAAACCTTTGTTTGAAAACACATTTGTAACAGAGTTTGAAAGGAAACTTACAGTATGTAAGACAGTTTGATAAAGCGTTTTAAACATGTAAAAACGTTTAAGAAAGTCATTTAAAGAAATCCGTTTGGTAAAACAGTTACCGTATAGTAAATCCATTTGCATGCTAGTTATTAATCACATGTGATTGATATAATAACTAAACATGTTTCTGTTGGAATAATGTCTAAGGCTGCAACTATATTGGGCAAGTACTTGACCCGGTTGTGCATGGTCCTTTTGGGTTGCCTTCACCATAGCAACTTGATAGGATGATTTAATAAGAGAGAGTAAATATTATTAATATATTATGAGAATAATATAATGGATAATATATTTAATTAATATAAGTCATAGAATTAATTAGAATTAATTTGGTGACTTAAAGAGATTAATTAAATAAAGGGGTATAAACTGTCAATTGTTTGATAGTTAAGCTTTAGACTGTAAATCCATTGGGATATGCTTTGGACGAATTCTAAGAGTGTTAGGATAGCCAAAATCGTCCAAAGGCTTATCTATGGAATGGATTTGGATAGCCTTAACAGAAGATTATCCGATTAGGGTTTAGGTTGTAACCCTTAAGGAGTCTACAAGTATAAATAGACCCTATGGCATGGAGAATTCGACACCTGACCAAAAGTAAGGAACCTCTGGTCGAAATTCCTCCCCTCTCCTCTCTCTTAAATCATTCTTCTTGCTTTGGTGTTTGTAAGCCATTAGAGGAGTGACATTTGTAACTCTAATAGCTCCAAGACCTCAAGATCAACAAGGAACTCAAAGGTATGATTCTAGATCTGTTTCAATGTTGTTATTTAACCTAATTAGTCATTAGAAGACTTGGATTCAAAGCATGTTTATTAGAAAGCCTAGATCCAAGCATTAGGGTTTTGCATGCGCACATAGGAAAGTTCTTATGGCTAAAACTCATCAGTGGTATCAGAGCCTAGCTTGGTTTTCTTTAAATTGTTGCTTGATTAACTGAAACAAACCTGCAAAATTCGTTTTTTAGGTTTCTGAGTCATGGACTCGGCGAGTTCCAAGGTGGACTCGGCGAGTAGGCCTGACTCGGCGAGTCCCCTTGTGCACTCGGCGAGTCCAGGCGTCAGGAATGGCCAGATTCGAGATTTCTTTGTAATTATCTTATCTAAACTTTCCATAAACTAATTAGATCAATGTTAATTCGTTTTTCTGATAAATATAACTGCAATCTTGATCTAATTAAAGATATTTATCATATAATAAAATATTTAATTTCCTTATATGATAATTAATTAATTATTTTGATTATTTTGGTAATTATCTTAAAAGAAATCTTGAATAAATCAAATATAGATAATTAGGATATTAATTGTTAATTGGAATTATTTGTTATTTGATCCTCCATGTTTTTTAAATGTTTAAAACTTGCCCTCAAGTTTTGAAATTTATATTTATGATTAAAAGTTTTAATTTAGACAACTTAAATTTCAAAACCCTAGATTTTAAAAGGTTTAAAATACAACCCTATACTAATATGATATTACTAGTATAATATATATATGTATAACTAAATGCTAGTCTTACCGTTAGTAGGCCTCATTCACGAAGCCGATCTATAAGGTGGGTATAAGGTTGCGGGCTATAAAATGGCGCTTAATGAGTGTACACTCACACCCACCGCTTGCTTGATTGGTGGAGGGTCGTTAGCCGAACGGGTAAGATAGGGCAACCTCATCCTTTCATTAAAAGTATAATAAGAAATATAAAGTAACTACACATATTTTTAAAATTTCCCAATCCTAGTTACTTTAGGAAAAGTGAATTGATGCAATCCCATGAAATTACACTTTGCACCTTGCTAAGATGTTAGTGGAGCGTGTGTGGTTTACCGGCACACTAATTGGTTCTAAGAGAAGGTGGCAAAGGGTGATTCACTGTTTATCATAGTTCGATGGAGCGTGTGTGGTTTACCGGCACATCGAATAGGTGATCGTTACAATGAAGGCACCATGTGAATTTGCATGGTAATTCACACCCGCTTTGTGATCCTCGGCATCCCAGTCACAAACAAGAGGGGCATATCGAGATTTAAACATGCCATTGAATAGCTTCAATGAATCTCATCCGAACCTAGGAATTCTCAAAAACACTTAGGACTAATAGTTTAAGTTTTGTGATGAAGAATTAGTGAATCGTCATTCACTTACCTTCAATTTATTTGCATGTTAGATTACGACATCCCTTTTCTAGTATGTAAATGTTATTGTTGGATCTTAGCCCTAATTTTTCTTATTGGGTGATAATTAGGGATTCTTATTCTAATCTATCTTTGTCCTTTTCTAATTGTAGATGTCAAACACAAACAACGCTACTGCTAGTTCTTTCACGTTGATGAGCCTTTGCCAAAAGGTCACCTTCGATGGAACGAACTTTAGCGAATGGATAAGATACATTCGCACCATTGTTCGCTATGAGGACAAGGAGTATGTCCTCGATGAGAAGCTCGAGAAAATCAACCCCGAAATTGCTACTCCCGCCGAAATCACCGCCTTTGAAACTCATGAGCGAGATGCAACGAAGGTACATTACATCATGATCGCCACCATGAACTCCGAATTCCAAAAGTCCTACGAGGACATGTACCCGTACGAGATGCACCAAGACTTATTGGAGAGATACCATCAAAACGCGAGACAAGAGCGTTATGAGATTTTCACCAACATGATTTCCGCGAAGATGGGTCATGGAGGTATGTCGACCGCCTTCGCAAGTTAAATGTTGACTTCGGTGAGGACTTGGCGATCGACATGGTGCTTCACTCTTTGCCTCCGATGTACAACCAATTTAGGATGACCTACCACATGAACAAAGAAGAGGTCACCCTAAGCAAACTCCAAGGTCTCTTGAGGGTCGCTGAGAGCAACTTCAAGGACAAGTCTGTTGCACCTACTCCCAATCCGTCCGCTGCTCCTGTCTTGGCTATTGGTCAAGGAAAGGGAAAGAAGAGGAAAGCTTCATCGAAGAATTATCACAAGGTGAAAGCCCGAGATGGTGCCTCTTCTAGTGGGACCAAAGTTGATCCCGCTAAGCCCTGCTCTAACCCGAAGGAGGCAGAATGTCACCACTGCCACAAGATAGGACATTGGAAGAGAAGTTGCCCGGATTACCTGCAAGCAATCAAAGAAGGAAAGATCAAGCCATCTTTCGCAGGTATATACACAATCAAATCTAACGATTCTAATCATGCTATTTCTTGGGTTCTTGATACCGGTTGTGGTTATCACATTTGTTCTAATGTGCAGGGACTAAGAAGAAGTAGGGATGTGGAGCAAGGAAGGATCAATCTAATCATGGGGAACAGAAGATCGTCGCCTGTGACCAAGATTGGAGTGTATTCTCTAGTGCTTAGGAATAGTTTGGTTTTAGATTTGAACAATTGTTGCTATTCGCCAGAAATGGCTAGAAACATCATTTCATTTCATGGTTTATATAGACAAGGATTTAGATTTTCTTTTAATAATGAGAATGGTTCTATTTTGGCTTATCTAAATGGTGTCTTTTACTTTGAAGCTATACCATGTAATGGAATATATGAAACCGTTATGATTGTTGATAACTTAGGAAATGATGTTTTGAATATTGATTCTTCCACTAGTATGGATAAAGCATCCTTGTGGCATTGTCGTCTTGGACATGTCAACAAGAAACGCATAGCCCAACTCCAAAAGGATGGAGTGTTGGAGTCATTCAACCTTAGGGAAGATGACACATGCGAGTCTTGTTTGCTTGGAAAGATGACTAAGTCACCCTTCACGAGTACATGTGAAAGGGGCGAGGGTCTATTGGACCTAATACATACCGATGTATGTGGACCATTTAGATCAACCACGAAGGATGGGAACCGCTTCTATGTGACTTTTACCGATGACTATAGTAGATATGGGTATATCTACTTAATCAAGCAAAAGTCAGACACCTTTGAAAAGTTCAAAGAGTTCAAGAGTGAAGTGGAGAATCAATTGGGCAGGAAAATCAAGATGCTTCGATCCGATCGAGGAGGAGAGTACCTAAGTCTTGAATTCCACGATTATCTCAAGGAGTGTGGAATAGTTTCACAATTGACGCCTCCTAGGACACCGCAGTTAAATGGTGTGGCAGAAAGGCGTAATCGAACCTTATTGGATATGGTTCGCTCTATGATGAGTCGTGCTTCACTACCAATCTCTTTTTGGGGGTATGCCTTAGAGACTGCCGCCCATATCCTTAACCGAGTCCCTACTAAGAAGGTTGCCAAAACACCTCACGAGATGTGGACAGGGAAAGCTCCCTCGTTGGCACATATCAAGGTTTGGGGTTGCGAGGCTTTCGTAAGACGAGATACTCACGACAAGCTTGAACCTCGAAGTGAGCGATGTATTTTCATCGGCTACCCGCAGACATCCTTTGGATATCTCTTCTATAGACCGAAGGACAATGTTGTCTTCGTTGCGAGGAGAGGAGTTTTCCGAGAGCGAGAACTCATAAGCCAAGGAGACAGTGGGAGGCAAATCGAACTTGAAGAGATTCAAGAGTCGATAGATGAAGGAACCTCTACCGCTGGCATTCAACCCGAGGAGGAAACTCCGGTTGAACCGATTGACGAATCCTTACCTCTTAGATGTTCCGATAGAGTTAGAGTTCATCCCCAGTTTTATGGCTTTCATATTACTACCGAAGGGGACACGTATATTAGTGATGGTACACTAGTAAATCTTGATGAACCTAATAGCTATAAGGAAGCCATGGCAGGCCCGGAGTCTGTAAAGTGGAAAGAGGCAATGGATAGCGAGATCCAATCCATGTATGATAACCAAGTTTGGAATTTGGTTGATTACGTGCCCGGACGTAAGACCGTTGGGTGCAAATGGATCTTCAAGAAGAAGACCGACGTGGATGGAAACGTACACACATATAAAGCGCGATTGGTCGCGAAGGGCTTTACTCAAACTCCCGGAGTTGACTATGATGAGACCTTCTCACCAGTTGCGAAGATTAAATCTATTAGAGTGATGCTAGCTGTTGCCGCATTTCATGATTATGAGATTTGGCAAATGGATGTCAAGACCGCTTTCCTTAACGGGAAGTTGGCTGAGGATGTTTACATGGCTCAGCCCGAGGGGTTTGTGGATCCGAAACATCCGAATAGAGTGTGTAACCTTGAGAAGTCCATTTATGGACTTAAACAAGCGTCTCGCAGATGGAATCTTTGCTTCGATGAGAAAGTCAAAGAGTTTGGGTTTGTACGAAGCGAAGACGAATCTTGTGTATATGTCAAAGCCAGTGGGAGTATAGTAAGCTTCCTCGTCCTATATGTCGATGACATATTACTCATAGGAAACGACATCCCGACTCTGCAGGAGGTTAAGTCCTGGCTCGGGAAGTGCTTCGCTATGAAGGACCTCGGAGAGGCTTCTTACATTTTGGGAATAAGGATAGTAAGAGAAAGAAGTAAGAGACTAATTGGACTTAGTCAGAATACTTACTTAGAGAAGGTACTAAAACGTTTTAGTATGGAAAACTCAAAGAAGGGAGAACTACCGATACAAAGTAATGCTAAATTGAGTAAGACTCAAAGTCCGAGTACCGAAGCTGAGATAGCAGAAATGAGCCGAGTACCATACGCTTCCGCAGTTGGCTCAATTATGTACGCTATGACTTGTACTCGCCCTGATGTAGCCTTCGCTTTGAGCATGGTCAGCAGATATCAAGGGAATCCTGGCAAAGCACATTGGATTGCGGTGAAAAACATCCTTAAGTACCTTCGAAGGACGAAGGAATGGTTCTTAGTCCTTGGAGGGAGTGATGACTTGAAGGTGCGAGGGTATAGTGACGCCAGCTTTCAGACCGACAGGGACAACTACCGTTCGCAGTCGGGCTGGGTCTTTACCCTAAATGGAGGAGCAGTGACATGGAAGAGTTCCAAACAGGAAACCGTAGCTGATTCAACGTGCGAATCAGAGTACATTGCAGCGAGCGAAGCGTCGAAGGAGGCAATATGGCTAAAGAACTTCATAGGTGATCTTGGAGTTGTACCTGCCATAAAGGAGCCAATGGAGATTTTCTGTGATAACGAAGGAGCGGTTGCCTTGACCAAGGAACCGAGGGATCATGGTAGATCAAGACATATCGACAGAAAGTATCACTTCATTAGACATCGTGTAGAAGAAGGACAACTCGTAGTGAAGAGGATATCATCAGAAGATAACCCAGCAGATCCGCTTACGAAGGGACTGAGTAGGGTTAAGCACTTGCAGCATGCTAGGAGTATTGGGCTGAAGGATGATATTAGCGTAGATTAGATAGTATTAGAAACATGTAATAGATAAATGTAATTGACATTTGATGATTAAATAAAGGAGTTTTATTTATGAGTAATGTTACTATCTTATGTTAATTGTTTAGCTATTGTTTCACTTTGCATGTTTTGACTTCCAGAATAATTGAGTTTATTAGGAATAATCGAATTGTTCAAATGGTCCACAATCGTTCATATGTTGGGAGGAGATATGAATGAAGATTGTCATGAATTGGTGTGTAGAATGTCTAAATGGTGTTAGACATAGCAAAGGATTGCTGCAACGTTCATGAGTGCTTATGAACTAGTTTTGAGCATTGGAATAAACCCGCGCTTGCTGGAATCACCTTATGGAATACGATATAAAAGGTGATCGCAGGACGAGAATATCATATAGTCTTAAAACCTAGATATATGGTTTATTATTTGTTAATTGATTGTACATTGATAATACGAAAACGCATCAGTCACTTGGTGTTATAAAACGTATTGTTGTGTATAGTTGGTTAATGAATAAGTAAATGCATATAAGTCGAAGTTTATCTGTAACTTTTATCTAAGAAGGTAAAAGCGATATCTCGGCCGCCCGATGATTTGATTTGACTTATGTGTCGGGCCCGGTCAGAACTGAATTGATGTGTTCGATTAAGTTCTATGTCAAATAAATCAGAGATCGAGAAACCTAAATGCTTGACTAACCATTCCATAGGATTGTCAGCATGATATCTAACAGAGGACTGTACGTTCCCTTATCTAAAGGACAAAATTGATTAGATCAGAGTTGACAGCGTCTTTGAGAGCTACGATTGCAAACCGAATTGTACTTGTATAGTTACTAGACTTATCCAAGTGGGAGACTGTTGGAATAGTGTCTAAGGCTGCAACTATATTGGGCAAGTACTTGACCCGGTTGTGCATGGTCCTTTTGGGTTGCCTTCACCATAGCAACTTGATAGGATGATTTAATAAGAGAGAGTAAATATTATTAATATATTATGAGAATAATATAATGGATAATATATTTAATTAATATAAGTCATAGAATTAATTAGAATTAATTTGGTGACTTAAAGAGATTAATTAAATAAAGGGGTATAAACTGTCAATTGTTTGATAGTTAAGCTTTAGACTGTAAATCCATTGGGATATGCTTTGGACGAATTCTAAGAGTGTTAGGATAGCCAAAATCGTCCAAAGGCTTATCTATGGAATGGATTTGGATAGCCTTAAGAGAAGATTATCCGATTAGGGTTTAGGTTGTAACCCTTAAGGAGTCTACAAGTATAAATAGACCCTATGGCATGGGGAATTCGACACCTGACCAAAAGTAAGGAACCTCTGGTCGAAATTCCTCCCCTCTCCTCTCTCTTAAATCATTCTTCTTGCTTTGGTGTTTGTAAGCCATTAGAGGAGTGACATTTGTGACTCTAGAAGCTCCAAGACCTCAAGATCAACAAGGAACTCAAAGGTATGATTCTAGATCTGTTTCAATGTTGTTATTTAACCTAATTAGTCATTAGAAGACTTGGATTCAAAGCATGTTTATTAGAAAGCCTAGATCCAAGCATTAGGGTTTTGCATGCGCACATAGGAAAGTTCTTATGGCTAAAACCCATCAGTTTCAACTTGTATTCCCCCCCCCCCCCCCCTATAAAGCATTTATAAACATTTAAAAGGTTAATTAAGGGGTATGAACTCACCTGCAGTGAGCGGATCGAATGGAAGTGTCGGACAAGTGCTCGGTGTCAAGTGAAGACTTAGACACACACAATGATCCTAATAACATATGAAGACATATGCATATATATAATTAGTGATTATAACACTAATTAAACATGTATAAAGATCCTAATGTGAGGAAAACACTTTGGTCAAAGTGTTAGGAGGCTATCGGGTTGCAACAAAGGAGTGCAAAGCCTTATACGGGAGTTTATGGTCAATGGACCATACCTTAAGGAGTTTACGGCCCAGGGGAGTTTACTCCTGGCCGTAAACTCTCAATTGAGTCACCAAATGAGGCTCAAAGCTATAAAGATTTAAGTGGTTAAGTGTTCCAAGGCTTAAACAAGAGGTTGGGTGGGTTTAAGGTCCAAGAATGGCCTTGCATGGTGTTTACAGCCCTGGGACCACTTCCACATGAGTTTACGGCCGTAAACTCATGGTATGAAGTACCAAATCATGTATTGAAGTCCCTAGTTCAATAGTATAAGGTTCTATGCTGAGTTCCAAGGCTCACTAAGGGGTTAGGGTGTCATTTGCACCCTTAAAAGGGGTTTACGGCCCAAGAACATGTCTTGGCCGTAAACTCCTTGAATCCTGTGATTCCTTATGTTTTCTAAGCTCTAAACATGTTAACCCTAGTGTACAATGAGTTGGAACAAGAGTACTTACGATCTAGGAGCTTGAATGGTTGATTTTGGTCAAGAACACTAGTGTGTGTTCTTGGTGAAACTTGAAGATCTACAAAATGGAATGATTTCACGGATGAAATCATGTAAGATTACTAGTTCATGCAAGATATCAACTAGTTAAGACAATAAACTTACGAGATTTGAAGATCGGGATGATAGTTGAGAGGATTTGGGCCAAAGGGAAAGGAAGAATGAACAAATGACCACCTCTTCATCATATAAGCAAGAGTTTACGGCCCACATGGAGTTTACGGCTGTAAACTCCCATGTGTTGGCCGTGAACTCCTTGCAGGGGTGTTTAAGGTCATTTCTTTGAGCTATAACTTCAGCCGATAAACCCCGACACTTATTCCTTAAGTGTACAAGGCTCAGAATGCTCAAATAAACTCCTAATTGTGCTAAAAGATAACAGCAATGAGTTTAATTTTCAATGAAGTGTTAGACTGAACTGGATGGAAAATTTCGGGTTGTCGCATTATTGATGATATCATGGTCTATTATAAGACCAATAAGCAACATGAGCAGCATTTGAGGGAGGTACTGGAGACCCTGAGGGCGGAGAAGCTTTATGCGAAGTTCTCCAAGTGTGATTTCTGGCTGCGAGAAGTACAATTTTTAGGGCATATCATCAATCAGGAGGGTACTTCGGTCGATCCAGCGAAGGTTGAGGCGGTGATGCGGTGGCAGGTACCGAAGAATGCATCAAAGATCCGTAGCTTCTTGGGTTTAGCAGGTTATTATCGGAGATTTATCCAGGATTTCTCCAAGATAGTTGTGCCATTGACCTGCTTGACCAAGAAGAATGTGACTTTTCGGTGGGGAACGGACAGTTGGCTTTTGAGACCCTGAGACGGAGGTTATGCAAGGCTCTGATCCTAGTACTACCCGAGGGGTTAGACGATTTGGTGGTGTACTGTGATGCATCGATTTCAGGGTTAGGTGTTGTACTGATGCAGAGGGGGCACGTGATAGCTTACACCTCGAGGCAATTAAAGCCTCATAAGGCGAATTACCCCACTCATGACCTAGAGTTGGGGACAATAGTGTTTTCCCTCAAGATTTGGAGGCACTATTTATATGGAGTGCGGTGCACCATTTATACCGATCACAAGAGTTTGAAATATTTGATGGATCAGTAGAACCTTAACATGCGAAAAAGGAGGTGGTTGGATGTGCTGAAGTATTATGATTGTGAGATCCTATATCATCCAGGGAAGCCAACGTGGTGGCCGTTGCTTTGAGCCGCAAGACGGCAGGGTTCCCGATTGGGAACATTTGTATGAGGATGATGGTGATTTCTCCTTTGTTAGATATGATCAAAGAGGCCCAGGTCGAGGGAGTGAAGAATCTGCATATAGTCGACCTTGAAGAGCTTCTGGAGTGCGGGTGGTTACAGACTGTCAGGAGAGTAGCCTTCGGACTCTTTGGACAAAAGGTGAGTCTTCTCACCATACCAATGGGTCTAAGGCACCAAGGCCGGCCCATTTTATGATAGTTGGTATACTTGTTGTGTAGAAGTGTGTGGCATGATTATGTGGTAATATGCGGTAGAGATAACATTTATGGTTGACGGTAGAGATAACCTCTAAGGCTATGGTAGAGATAGTTTTTACAGCTAACGGTTGAGATAGCCTTTATGATAAGAGTAGAGATAGCTTTTATAGCTAACGATAGAGATAGCCTTTATGACTAATGGTAGAGATAGCTTTATAGCTAAGTTGATATGTGTTATTTGGCTTGTGTGTGTGGGGTATGCTATGGGGAAACTCACTAAGTGTTAGCTTACAGTTTGTAGATTTGTTTCAGATACATTGGAGCCCAAGAGCAAGGGCAAAGCTTGATGGCACGACGTGCACTCTCTCAGGCATTTTATGGGACCCTCTGATATTTGGAAAAAAAGTTGTATTTGACTTATGTTTTGAAAACAATTATAACTGGATTTCTTGATGTTGGAAATGTGTTTGATTATTCAAAAATGAAAATTTTCTCTGTAAAAATTGGGTCGTTACAAAATACATATTTTTTTCATTTAAATTCAAAACACAAAAACAACAGCACTTCCAAATAAAACTTGATCGAATAGCGATGGATCTAACTGTGATTAAAAAAAAAAAAAAAAAAAAAAAAAAAAAAAAAAAAAAAGGTTTATATCCTCCGAGGAGCAACTTGGCTTGCATCCCTGAAGCAATGAAATGATCATGAGTCTGCAGGAGCTAAAAACTCCATCATCTGCATCCCTCGTCCAGCAACTGCAATTTGATACCGGTTCCTGTTTGACAAAAACATGAAGCAACATAAGCATGAGCATGAGCATGAGTATGCAACACCTGTTATATATACCTTCCACATACTCTAACATCCAATGCTTCTGGTTCCGGTACGCTAACGATCAAATGGGCCTTCTCACTTAATTTACCATCCACTGACGACACACGCCAACAACGAACACGCTGATCAAGCCCAGTAGAGAAAACCCAATGCCCGTCTGTCCAAACACCTATTTAACACAACACAACAGATATCAATCATACTTCTTCATCAGACCCAAGTCACAGTAGTAGAAAAAAACCAATCCTCTTTTCCAGCAAGAAAGAGAAAGTTGTTTCACCTTTTACAGCAGAGCAATGAGCCGAGGCAATTTCGTGAGGATGAGAAAATACAATCTGGTACTTATTTTGTAGACAATAATATGATGACGCATCTTTCTTACAACTTTTGTCTGTACCCATGACATCAAAAGTTAAAGAGTGGAGTGCTTGATCATCACCACCGCTTATAACATTGCAAGAGAAGCAAGATTCAAAGCCTCTAACATCTGAAACATGCAGGCAATTCACCCCCGACTGGTGTGCATTTTTTACTACATGCACGGGCCATATCATATCTATTTCTTTTTCTTTTTCTTTTTCTTTTTCTTGTGAAGCAGCACAACCTAAATCATTATCACTTGTTTTTTCCAATGTCCGCCACTGACGACCACCTTGGCTTCCTCTTCCGGTGCGTGGCCTTGTCTGAAAGTTGTTGCAATCTTCCTTGTGCAGGACTGATACTTTCCGCATGAATGCTTCAACAGCTTCACTCACATCCCAAAACCCAATACTTCCATCTGTAGACCCACTAATAACCATAAACAGACTTCTCATCTGCTCACTTTTATCTGAAAAAACAAACGCCCTTCACGTTAATAAAAACACCAATACTACTGATGCTTGCAACAAACATGCATACAAAGCAATCTTTTTATCTTCCAACTCTTTTCAATTAGCATCCGTCATTTACATCCAATTAATGTTAGAAGAAAACATTGAACCTCATTACCAGTACCACAGAGGAAAACATTGAACTATACATTATATGCTAAACACATGTCAATCACCCGCATTCCAGAAAGGTTAAATAGTGAGGACTAAAGATGGGCATGAGCATTTATCATTAAAGGAACAGATTCTATGCAACCAAAGGAGTCATGTGATCAAATCTTCCAAGCCAAGCTCTAATAAAGAAAAACAATATAATATACCCATGATTAGCACTCAAATAGATAAGCTCTAATTGAGTCTCATCAAATCATCAACAGCATGTCCCATAGGATCGACTATGAAATGAGATAAAAGCAGAACGATTAGCACACAGTAACATACATGGTATCCAGATTACATATTAATGATACATTAAAGTAAACCCAAGACCAACTATTTATAGCAAATTGCACACTGTTTGAATAGACTAAACATCAGTCACCTTTAAAAGTTGCAAGGTCAGGAACAACGACATGTTGCAATGACAGAACTGGTGATGTGGAAGGAACCAATAGCGCAATGTCAAACCTGCAATGGTCAAAACAGTAGAAGAGATTGATGTTCTCTGGATTTGAAGAGAAACTAACTTCTTTCATGCAATCCAATATAAAAATCTACTCATAGCTGGGGAATGAAACTAGTCAAAATTAGTAGAAACGATGACTAAATGCAATTTAATACAGGTTTGTTTTATTTAAGATCTTTCTGCCAGGTTTTGACTCATGAAGATCCAAAAATCACCATCTTCTATATGGACAGAGTCACAAGTTTAACACTCAGGTACCAAAAAAAAAAAAAAACAGCACTCGTGTAAATCAAAAGACAAGTGCAATTTGTGTATTTTATGTGATGCATACCAAAGCCGATGTGGTAATACTAGAGCCCTTAACGTAACTGTGGCATCTGAGCAAGAAACAACAATGAAGCACACAGACATCCTGCAAGCAATAAGACAAATTAAAATTGGTAGAGTTGGGCGATAAGCACAAGTAAATAAAGTAATTGTTGAATCTGACACAGACACTACCTTGAACGAGAAAACTTGACAAGGAAAGCAGTGACAGCTAAGTAGCGCCAGTCATTTTCAAGAGCATCACTGCAGCAAACTTGTGTCTGTGGTTTGATCTTTTCTGGAGGAGTAGTATCAACATCGTTAAGATTTTCTTTCTTTGATCCACGGTTTCTGGTTGGCAAATCACTGGAAAGCCACTGGAACGAGATTGATGAGGATGGAAGTGCTTCTTCAGTTTTAGGTCTTGAAGTTGAACTGAAACTGGCTTTACGCTTCCAAGCAGTTAGGACCCTTTTTGCACCTACTGAAATCAGCAGGAACTCATCTTCCAATAAACCTGTTCCTTGATCACTATCCAATGTTTCATCTACAATGGTATGTACCTTGAACACACAGCAAAGTGATCGCACAGCCGATCCACCAACATGCTCTCCAAGCAATTTTGAAGCAGACCAGTTATCAATACCCCAAGAATAACTGAGTGTACATTTTTGCACATCACTACATTAGCTAAGGAAGATAATAATTTCAAATACTAGCTGCCATGGGTTCAGTGCGAGAATATAATGAGTTAAAAGTTGTACCTTGTCAACCTCACAGTTCCATCTTCACAACCCGTTGCTACAAAAGCTGATTGAAAAAGCTGAGCCTGCTTTTCATCTGAACTTTTACTCAACTGTGTAGCATCATCGACAATGAAACATAGTGAGTGAATCTCTCTGCCATGGAATTGCAGATGGAGATTCTGAGGGTATATCCTACTATCACTGCTTGCTACCCACTGCTTGTGCATATAAATGACTTCATCCTGTGACCCAAATGGGAGAATTCAATAGTTAGCCAACATCTCGCATGAGAAAAGCAATCCAATCATAAGACAATAATACTATCGAGAAGAAATAAAGAGGGACAACTTTTTAGGTATGTAGTTACTCACTGGTCACTAGTCCCTAATAATCTAGCATTCACATAAACACATTGGAAATGGAGGTGATTCTTTCTAACAGATGGTTAGTGTTTATGACGCAATATATTTGATGAAATATACTCCTCTTTAGTAGGAAAAAAAAAAAAGAGAGCAGATATTAAACTGTACTTTCTTCAACCACAAACCTTGACAAACGCAAAGCAATTCTTCATCTCTGGTACATCACCAAGAAAATAAGTATGAGGACGCCGCCATCCACCGCATGGAATTTCAGCTACCTGTTGCAACAAGAAAGCAAGACCAAACCAGCATTAAAAAGTGAACAAAGCAGATCAAGATAGAGTGATAGACAACAGACAAAGGGAGAGGAAAACAAGAGAGAACCTTTGTCTCAGTTGACAAATTCCATATTAAATAATCAGCTGATGTGAAGCCTATTGCATAGTTGTTATGACCCTCATTGTCATTGGGGAAGAGAGATCGAACCAAACTCAGCTCTTTTACTTGTTTCATTCCAATAAATTCCATTTTTTGTTTATATCGATCATATTCCATATAGCATATGCATCCATCTCCTCCAGTCTGAAGCAATGGCCAGTCGGTTAAATATATATATAAAAAATAGAAAAACATTTTAAGCTTAATATAGAACTACTACATATGGCAGAACATAACATACCGAGTGTATTTCAAAGGTACTTGGATTCAATCCATGGATGGAAACACTGCTCACACTTGATATGCCATGTGCTCCTTTGAAGTAATTTAAAGGGGCAATGTGTGCCACAGAAGCATCAGGTGCATCAAGCAACAAGGGAAATAAAACTAGATTACCACGAAGATCCCCACACACCAACACCTGATAGGAAAATCATGACGTCAACCACACACACACACACACATATGTATATATGATGGCAAAGATATACCTGTTCGTGAAATGATGCATGCAAGCATAGTATTCTTGTAGGAAAGCATGAGGTGAATTCTGCTACTAAAGATGCATTGGCATGCCCTGTTCCTTTTTCAGAACTGGACTGAAAAGTTTTGCATATCTTCCAAAGCTTCAATCTTCCTCTAGGATCAGCTGTAAATATATACCTATATAGTTGAAAATTTGCAATCAAAGTTTAGGTCAGCATTGTTAATTTGACTATGTCCTAGGACCTCCCAAAATACTTTTCACTTCCTATATACTATAAACAAGATGATTGATTATATTTATTTATATGCACATAAGAGTAATGATTCAGGTAAACAATAATAGTATATGAATTTATTGAAACAAGTCATAGACAAGTATAAGTTGAAGGGTACCTGTGGCCCAAAGACTTGCACCAATATGTTCCTAAAAGCTGCCTCTCAGCTTCAGCAGGCCAAGTGAATGATAGATTGAGCTCAGGTGTCTGGATATCAGCAATTCTCACGACAGTTAATCTTCCCTTTCCATCTCCCAAAGCAATCCAGTTCTCCACACAACCCGGGAATATGCTCATACAAACTATTGGAATCTCCTCTTGGCTACAGAAAAGCTGAGTCCATGCTACATCACCGGTATCAGATATTTTAGCAAGGTACAGGAAGCCATTGTTTGTGGCTACATAAAGCTCACATTCACTTGCAAGATGCATACAACGTACATATTCGCTTTTGCTGCAAGTGAAACACATGTGAAGGTAACTAAAAGGTAGGTCTACTCAAAAGAATAATAATATCATTACAATATACCTGTCCATTAGTGCAGTACGCTTTGAATTTGGAATTTGGATGGTAAAGATCTGTTTTCTTTCATACTCTTCCAGACCATTGCATCTCTCTGATTCCAATTCCGATCCCATGGGCAAACAAGAATGCACTTTTATGGCAGAATCAAATCCAGCTGTAACAAGAAGAGAAGAGCTTGGATCATACAAGCATCGCCATACTCCCCTCCCTCTGTACGATAAAGTAGCACAATTTTTTTAGCTATAGTTTGTTGCATCCTAAGAACTATAGGACAACTTACATCAACATTCTTACTGAACATATGAGTTGAGCGCTTTTACAATACTTGTTAACATGATACTGAAAAATCAAAATAAAGATTGTCTGCAACTTACATATGCTCCTTGATTATTCTAAGTTGTGTTCCATCCAGTCCCCATACACGACATGTACAATCCTCGCCGACGGTGATGATTAACTGATACCAAAAAAAAAAAAAAAAGTAATGAAAACAGATATTTGTTGGCCACACCACACACATAACAAATGTAACTGAAATGGCACATCCAATGAACCAGAAAAGAGGTAATGTGATCCAGACTTGTTTTCCTTGTCTATAGCAAATGAAACAACGATGCACTGATTTTGAACTTATTTATTGATTTGACAGGGAAAGAGAGACTATTAACAAGGAAACATCCAAGTTAAACACATATTAGGCAATATCCCATTCAAATTGTTTTCACTAAAGAGAATAAAAATAAAGTGAAGTGAAAGGTGGGCTTACAGAGTCGGACATACAGCAATCCCAAACCCTGGCAGTGTGGCCAAATAGCACAGGCCCAGTGGAAGGAGAAACAGTCACCTCTGTATCATCATCAGAGTCTCTTTTTCCAGTATGAACTTCCCAGATACGGGCACTGCACTAATAAGATATCAAAGGAATCAATATGAATAGTCAGTCAGAAGGCTGATAAAGTTGGGATGAGAATTGACCTGCGATCATCCGAGACAGACACCAGTTTTGATCCATCCAAAGACCATGTGATACGGAATATAGAACCTTCATGCCCCCCCAGTCTACATACTGGGACAGCTTTGTACTCACCCGTCTTTGATTTTGATCCCATAGGAAGAGTGTCTACTACTTTCCACACAATTATCTGCCAGGACAATTTTACAATCAACTATCTCATCATGTCTAGAAACTAATTTTACTAATGTAACTATCTATTATCTAACAGCCACCCGCCAAACTGATAATATATTTGACCAAAATACGGGTGGCTCGCAGTTGACTAGTTTGAATATCATTTTCAACTTTCAACTGCAGAGGCTAGAAAGCAATTTTGTGACCCCAAATGCCAATTCATCTTGGTAGCATCTGTTTTTTCTAATTGTATTTAAAATAAAAATTCAAAATAGTTACCTGGTTATAAATTGTACCAGATGCTACATGGAGAGAATCAATTCTGTGACCCCAAATGCGCATCGTATACAGAAGACATCTGTCTGTCAATGAAGGAAGGAGGAAAATGTGAAAAAGAGAAACAACAAACAATATCTTGAAAATACGTATGTAGCATTACGTAGTGTTGCAAGTGTAGGTAGGTAGAAAAGCATACATACCTGGAGAGCTCACCTGAAAGCTGATTGTAGATGTCAAGGTGTCCCAGAAATACAGAGTGTTGTCGGTGCATCCAATGGCAAGAAACTGACTCCCTTGAAGAATTACAGATTCCTACTACCGAGCAAGAACGTAAGGAACACAGGAGCGAACATTGGAGAAATCCA
Organism: Lactuca serriola; assembly: GCF_051521515.1. Taxonomy (NCBI): domain Eukaryota; kingdom Viridiplantae; phylum Streptophyta; class Magnoliopsida; order Asterales; family Asteraceae; genus Lactuca; species Lactuca serriola. Next base: position 336,385,199 of record NC_136415.1, on the reverse strand, counting down.
TATATAGCAATCGAAATTAAAAGAGATTCTTTCACCACCTGTATGAAGCAAACATCCAAAACCCAGTGACCCAAATTAGGCAGGGACTGAAAAGAGAGGAGATGGACGAGCGTTTGTTTGTTGTGATGCGGCAACTGAATGTTGAAGAGAAATAATTTGAGCCTGCGCTCTCCAAAGACGGCGACTCTGAAAGTAAGTGATGTATCTGTTACTGTATCTGTTAGGGGAAGACAAGAAATGCCGTGCACCCTAACACCCTTGAAGACTTGAAAGGAAGCGATCATATTGCCAGTATGCAGGTCATAGAAAAGTAGCTGCGAACCAGTTCCTGGTTGACGATATAAAAAGAAAGTAAGGGAGGGATTAAATGGAAAGCAACAAGTTCCTTGAGAGAGTCAGGGTAGCATGGAACATAACAGTAATAATAAAAATCAAGTAGAGAACCAGCAAGGAGATAAGGAAGAGATGGAGACGGGGGAGGGAGGTGGAGAAAACACAGAGCTGAGATTTCTCCGAGGTACTGTCCGCTCTCCATTATTCTGACTGACCGGAAACTCTAGATTACAGATGACAAACAACTTTCTTTCTTTCTTCAGCGGGAGACGGCGTTTTTGTGAAAGGATGAAGAGGAGGTCAAACCGTCGAAGTCAAACAAACCACTTATGGCCTGGACTGGGCTGGCGTAGGCCCATTAATAGCAAAAAAAAAATTATGTTAAGTAAAAATTTCCAATAACTATAAGTCGTTATGAATTTGGTAAATTGTATGCAAGAACCAAACGCCACGAGTTAACATCACCCATCCTTCTTGCATATCGGCTTTTGTTAAATCGCACTCCTGTCAAAGGGTTTTATGAACATTATCTTGGTTGGAATATTTATGTGGTTGCTTTATGTGGAAACCGATTAAAGGGGTGTTTGTTTTATTTTTTAAAACATCTTTTAGCTTTTAGGAAAAGATAGAAAGGCAAAAGATGTTTGGTAATCTTGTAAAAGCTACTTTTTTATATAAGGAAAAATAAACTTTTTGGAAAAGTTAAGAATCTTGACTTTTTGTAAAAGGACTTTTTGCCTTTCAAAAGCTTAGCCAAACACCCCCTAAGACTGAAAAATATGAATAGTAGACCCGACTACCCGAGAACATGATTTATAAAAACCAAGATCATGACCAACATTTATGGAGGCACGGAAACCAAAACAAATCATTCCTATTCATACATTTCATAAGTCGGGGAAATGTAAAAAAAAATGACCTCAATAAGTCATAGTCATTGCAATTGACTAAAAAGGCTTGAAAAATTCACTAAATGGCCAAAAAAAACAGCTAGCAACCAGACTGGACCTTGAACCGGTTTATTAACCGATTTTCATTCAAAAACTACCAACCAGGCCAAATAGGACAAAACCATTCCTCATAAAATAGGTCTCAATTTTAACTGGTTTCTAGCTAGATCCTAGGTCGAAATTGGTTAGCCAATCTTAGCATGCAATTCTACATAGGATATGGAGAGTAACTGTGAATGTATAACCCAACAACGATAGCCATCCGAGTGTTTTTTTTTTCAAGCCCGGATTCTAATTCATCCAATGTATCATTTTTGATATGCATACAATTTAATTACTCTTTGTACCTTTAATGAATTTGATAAATTACAAAATTATATTATGTCTAAATTTTATATGAACTTTGCAACACGCAACTAGAGATCACCTTGTGTAACTTAAGTTGGCAATAGCATTCAACATTGACTGAGCAAATTAAAGTTGGGGAGTTTTTCACCAAGAATGCTCTTTATTCTAATAAGAAGCAAAAAAAACCCTAAACTTCTTACAATCAAATGGCATCACCTCAACTTTGACTTGTGGTTCAATCACATCCGGGACCTAACAAATGGAAAAATCACCAAAAAAGACCAACAAACACATAGCAAATTATGTAGCACAAACCACTTGAACAAGCATTGGAATCGGAAAGAGCATAATAATAATTATTCCTAGAAACAAAATTTCAACAGCTTGCAATCAGCAAACGGTTTTCAGGAGAGATGTTAGATGGAACATATTTGACAAGCTCAGATTTTTCTAGTCCATGTTCCCTTATCCACATCAACCTCCCTGCATCAATTATATCTTTGCACATGAACCCTAGCACAGCCCGATCTCTTGCACACATATTTCTCAACAAATCATCATCATCATCATCACCTTCTAAAACCTTTTCATTTTCCCTGCTAAACAACATAAAATCACTCATCAGTACAACTAACTAAAAACACGGGTAATCAATTCATGAAAAGTTGATGGATAATTATTCCACTACTACATCTTTGTATCCGATTCTTCATGGTCTGCTGAATCTACAGCCCAGCTGGTAAACCATGTAACTGCATGGAACTCGTCTTTGCTCATCCCTTGACTTAAGAAAAAACTTTTATCTGCAACAACCCAATAAGCAAATATGTTCAACAACCCAACAAGCAATATATAAATATTGAAAAGGAGTCGGGTGACAGATCTTACTGATATAATGCTTCCATTGACACAGATGGTGGCAACATGTTGCAATTGAAAGTCCTCTCAGGTAAGATGTGCTGCCATTTTCCCCAACACAACATCTTAAGGTCATATCTGTCAAAACAATTGATTACATGTCTTATCTTATCTCTTCTCTTCGAGGGACAACAACAACTCAAACAAAGCAAAACCAGCATTACATTACCAGTTGCAGGCCCACACAGATGTTTTCCGATTGCCAAATAAGGAACTCCTTGTAATGACCCGATTGCATTCAGATTCAAGTCCTCAACTGCACAAAAAATATAAATCAAATCTTTTGTGCTTCTGCTATAGACATCATCCTCAGACTAGTTTTCATGAATCATAATCATCTTGAATTTGTGCTGACTAATGGTGCCTTTCGAAAGGTAATCAACAAATGTTCAAGAAAGTTTCAGTTTTCAATAGAAAAAAGTCGTGTTATAATTGACACGCAAATATGACCTCACCATATATAAATATAATATAACACATCGTGGAGGACCATATGTATAATAGATTGTTTTTTTTCTTTTTCAGAATTAATACATCACAAAGACACAAGGATCAAGCACGCGCTACTATTGGAACCATATATAAGATTATATGATAAAATAAGAAAAATACAAGTTTTGACCAAATCCTTACTGTCTATTCTCAACCGCTCTAGCATCAAGCTCTCTTTTTGTCGCAAGCTTCGATCCGCCTGATACTCAGGGATAGAGTTGAAAATTGTAAGTAGCAATAAACCACATTGAGGAACATAACATGGTAGCCAGGTTGTGTTTGTTTGTTTACCCAGTGTGATTGATTTATATGATATCATTTAATTGAATTCAGTTCAACATATAAGAAAGAAAGCAAAACAAAGGCAAAGAAAGTGACCTTAAGTTTATATGACTTGCGCTCAATCAAGAAGACTTTTGAGACCCCGTAACAGTCTGCTAGCATTTGTGTCAAGTAACCCCTTCCAGCTCCAAACTCAACCACCGCAGGAGAATGAAGCTGTTCCCCAACACTAGAACAAGACTTGATTGCTCCCAGTTTTTCCAAGTTTCCAAGAATTGATGCCTGCTGGATAACATGCTTTTCTTGAAATGGTATTTTCCTGAAACTAGACACATTTAATAATAATAATAATAATAAAAAGACCAGTGCTTCTGTATTTCACTAGATAACTCAGAATCAGAACTTAGAGCTTTGGCTCTAGGAGTACAGCAGAAGCAGAATTTAGAGCTTTCGCTCTAAGTATTTGTGAAGGAATCTGGCTAAAAAGACTGTTGGTTGAATTAGGACTCTTTACAGAGAGATCTATAAAAATGCTTTGTGGTAAGCAAGATGCCATTAGTATCGCTAAGAATCATGTTCATCATGACAAGACAAAACATGTTGAGATAGATAGACAAGACATTTCATCACCGAGAAGATTGAAAATGCCACAACTGAAACTACTTATGCTCCATCAAGATTTCAAACAGACGACATTCTTACCAAGGATCATCTTTGATGAATTAATGTGGTGCAAGCTGGGAATTTTTGACATACATAACCAAGCTTGCGATTTATGTATTAAATTAAAGGCAGGAAGGTAATTCCGTCACTCATAAACATGAAACAAAAACAAAAACAGGATGAAGGGGAAAAGTCCTTCAATAAAAACTTTTGTCCATGGGAGCTGGCACCAGTTGATACATACTTTGTGGACTCACATGACATCAAAGTTACAAAGCACCATAAATAGGATCAACAATTGAAAGGGTAACTAATGAATCACAATACCCTGAAATACTAAATGATTTTGCACTATAGGCACCAGTATATGTATATGTTATATATGTTATTAGTCTAAGAAAAGTGTATGTGACTATAAAATTATTGTAGTCATCTGAGAGGTCTTCTCTAGATCAGTGAGGAATGAAACAACTATTATTTTAGAGGTTTCCAACCTGGAGCTCATTGTCATGACTCATGAGTTACGCTTATTTAGGAACAATTTCATCTAAAATCCACGCAAGGAAAGGCATTTGGATTAGAAAGCTACAGTTTGCATACCATACCAGTCATTTGCGCGGTTAATCCAATTCCTGCAAACTTCCGGGATGTTGCAAGAGTCTTGAATGTCCTTGCATATGGAAGCGTGAACAGACTTTATTTTTTCGATTAGTTTGATCAACTCAGGTACAGTGATACATTGCACAGCCATCCTCTTGGACTCTGAGGAAACGTCTTCATCTTCTTCATCGCCTCCATTAATGCCCTTTTGGTAGAAAGGTTGGAGGGACAGCGAGTTCTTATGTTTGAGCAACGGACACCGTCTAAGGTGATTCTCAAGGTTGGATTGCAGTACAGAGCTGTTCCATTACATGGGATAGAATCATATTACGAACTATAGAAAGAGGAAAACTGAACATTCGATAATGGACAGTGGAGAAGAGCGAAAACTTACTGGGAGGGGTCTATTGAGCACTGAATCCACCTGTCATCCGACCTTGTAGAGTGGTTGCCGCAGAACCTATATTGGAAATACGCCAAGTTAAAATCTTGAGGAAGCGTGTTGGGTAATGCTTAGTGCTTAGCTTACTCGGTATTAGGGAGCGGGGGAATTGCACAAAATCTCTTCTTTTTGAGCAACCAAAACTTGCATCTAACCCCCATTCTCCGTGGCGCCTAAACCCTAAAAAGGGCTCCGCTTTGCCCAGCTGGTTGCCGCCTCCTCACAAGAGTCCACGGTGGTATATGCCGCTCAGGACTACAGAAACCAAAAGACCTGGAGGCTGGAGTTCCAGTTGATTGTTACACAAGACCATCTCCAACCTAGTGTTTGCTTTAGTCTGTTATGATTTAAAAAATAATGCCAATAGGTGAGAGAAGGCAACACAAGGTAAAATGACTTTTTGGGGTAATTAACTTTTGTATTTGTACTAATTTGGTCCATTTTCTTTTTTTTATATTCAATATACCATTGAACTTGTTGTTGGTGTTTACCATAGCCCTTTTGACCGACTTTTGACATGTGATAGCCGGTCAAAGGGTTATGATGAACACAAACAACAAGTTCGATGGTATGTTGAGTACAAAAAAAAAAGGAAAGGGACCAAATGAGAACAAACGCAACAGTTGGTTACCCTCCTGATTCATTTTCCCTTTACTCATTTACCACAAATCTCACATCATCTCCTACTGATATTAATGACTTTATTAGATTCATTATTGCTTCTCTTCAAAACATAACCTACGAAATGACATTATTCATACATGTACAACTTTGTAATGCACTTGAATATTTATTAGGGGAATCTTGACTAAGCAGGCGCATTTCATGACTATATTTACATTTCCAATCAAATGATTTATCGTATCATGGATTCTAGACAAGTCTACAAACAAGCGGAATCACAATTGCTATGATTTTTTAGTTTACTTAGACACATCACCATAATATTGTATATATTGATGTTGTATCTTATCCCATGAGTTCGATCTTAAAGCTAAGTAAACTAAAAAATGATAGCCCTTGTGATTCCACTCGTTTGTAGACTTGTCTAGAATCTATGATACGATAAATCATTTGATTGGAAATGTAAATGTAGTCATGAAATGCGCCTGCTTAGTCAAGATTCCCCTAATAAATATTCAAGTGCATTACAAAGTTGTACATGTATGAATAATGTCCTTTCGTAGGTTATGTTTTGAAGAGAAGCAAGAATGAATCTCATAAAGTCATTAATATCAGTAAGAGATGATGTGGGATTTGTTGTAAATGAGTAAAGGGAAAATGAATCAGGAGGGTAACCAACTGTTGCGTTTGTTCTCATTTGGTCCCTTTCCTTTTTTTTGTACTCAATATACCATCGAACTTGTTGTTTGTGTTCACCATAACCCTTTGACCGGCTATCACAGGTCAAAAGCCGGTCAAAAGGGCTATGGTAAACACCAACAACAAGTTCGATGGTATATTGAATACAAAAAAAAGAAAAGGGACCAAATGAGTACAAACGCAAAAGTTAATTACCCTCAAGAGTCATTTTCCCAACATTTAAACCCACCTCACACCAATTTTTTTTTTTTTTTTTTGGCTTTCTAAGGATACAAATTCTTATTTTACCAACTAAATACCAACTTTTAGTTATTTTAACCGATGTTCGTGCCTAGTCATGCCAAACTGGATATCGAGTCAACTCGGCCTCAACTCGGATGTCACGTCAGCGAGTCATGACCAATTTGGTTTACTTGGGCCTTAAAGGTTGGTGTGGTCCCATTGTATATACTGGGAGGATCTAGTGCACAAAACCCTAATATTTCATTACCATTTCCAACCAAACACAAGCCGACAATCACCTGACAACAATCATTTTCATCACTTTATTCCATGGAGCCTACCCCACCATCGTCATCAGACTCAATAAACTCGATAAACTCAAGAGATGGGTTAAGCCTACATGATCTGTGAAGCTAGTGGCACAACAAACTAAGGTCGATCGTTTGAAGGACGAGATGGGTCGGGACTTTCTTCTCTCGAGGGTTGATGTGTTGAATATGGATGGCTTGAAAAGCATCGATCTTTAGGTTGTTTTGGATATTAAGAAGCCTTTTGGAAAGAGTGGATGGATGGCTTAATGGATTGAGAGTTGAATTCATTAAACTGAGAAAACTTGTCTTCACGGCGTGATCATGACATGATGATTGGGGATTTCCCGGTTGTTTTGGATTGATTATGTCACGATATGATGGCCTGATCATCACGAAGTGACAATAGTTTGGATCGAGACTGAGTTGGCTGAGTTTGAGGTCAGCTGATGGTAATGATGACCGTTAGCTTTGACCTTGATTGTTGATTTGTTGACCGGTCAGCTAATGTTGGACCTTGTTTGATTTGTGGGGTGTGTTGTAGCACTTGTTGTGTGACATTGAGCTATGGTTTATCTGATTGCGTGAGATAGGTGAGTCTTCTCACTATATTTTGTAGGATGTTAGCTGTCTTTGTGACTCTTGCATTTGTATGTTGGGCCAGTCCCGTTTGTATGTTGGGCGGGGCCCGAGACGTGGGTGGAGCCCATTATGAAGAGTGGGCCCCGATGATATGTATGGTATGTGGTATTTTGGGGAAGTCACTAAGCTTTATGCTTACGGTTTTTTGGTTTAAACATTTTCATGTACTTCCACTTCCAAAGGGAAGGGCCCGACTGTTGGATTAGTGTCTAAGTCCATAACTATAATTGGTATGACTTGACCCGACCCGTCATGGTCCATTTGGGTTGCACTTCACCGCAAAAATTTGTATGGATAGACTTATAAGAAAAGGATATTTATGATTTATTAATATATTATAAGTTATAATATATTAATATGAAATCATATTATTTAATTAGTATTGATCAAGAATTAATTTAGTGATCAAAATAGGCTAATTAAATATGGACTCTTATATATATATATATATATATATATATATATGTGTGTGTGTGTGTGTGTGTGTGGAATGGGCGAAGGTTTATTTAGGATGGGCTAAGAGTGTATGGAAGTCCATGGATAGTCCATAGAGCTTTAACCCATGGATCTTATGTAAATGAAAGGTCATGGGTATTAGGGTTTACATGGATGTAACCCTAATCCTCCAAAATATATAAAGGGGTCCTTGGCTCACAAAATTGGCACTAGTGTGTGTGAAAAAAAAGGTGGTCGATTTTAGTGAGCTCCATATTCACTCAAAGTTCTTCCAAGTTGTTTTGGTGATTTGTGATTCCACTTGAGGCATTCACATTATTGGTGTTAGGCTCTTAAAGCTCCAAGGAATCAACCACAAGAAAAAAGGTATGTAATTCTATCTAGTTTTATTATGCAAGTACCATATGATTATATGCTAGTTAGGGTAATACCTTGGAATATTCAAGTTTTCATGTATAATAGTAGAGAAAACATAGATCCAAGGTATTTAGGGTTGCATGTACACCTTAGGAGTGTTAGAATGCTCAAAACCCAACAGTAGTATTAGATCCTAGGGTTGTTTTCAATTATACTTGATGCTACTTACTGTTTAAAGTTGAAAAAATCGAGTTTTTTGCGTTCTGAGTGATGAACTCGCCGAGTCCACTGATGGACTCGACAAGTCCATGTACAAAATGTGTTGCTCGACGAGTCATGTTCATGGACTCGCCGAGTTGGCTGGGCAAAGTGCAGAAAAACGTTTTTTTTGGCCCCCAAATGGATAGGATCATTATTCCAAACTGTTTTGAATCATAAAAATATTTTTGTAAGATATGATAATGATCATGCTAATCCATTTGAAAGGTGATTGTCAAAATTTCATATTTTCTATTAGTTTATATGATTAAGTCTAATTGCATGGAATTTGTTTGATTTGAATTACCTAGTTCATATGAGTTTAATCTAGAACTTGTAACATTCTTGGTTGAATTCTTGTTTTTGATGATTTTAATGGACCCCATAACTTGTCCTAAAGTTATGGAATTCCAAAGATTTTTCTTTTAAATGGATTATTAAAAGTCATAAGTTATAAAACTTGAAGAATCTCTTTTCCATAAATTGTTTTATGATCTCCATAACTTGTCCTCAAGTTATGGATTTTCAAGAGTCTTGCCATTAAAGAAACATTAAACTCATATGTTATGAATATGAATGGTTTTGAATAATTTCAAAACTTGCCCTCAAGTTTTGGAATTTGTAAAGTCTCACACACATTAATGCCTTAATTCCAAACCCTGGAATTTTAAAAGTTAAAATTCAAACTTTATGGACTTCATTAAATTAATTAAAGTGTTTAATTAAAAGAGTTAATAGTTCCATAATGACATGGTTTAAGTTTAATTAAATTAAGATTATAGTTTAATTAATAAGATTAAACCACCAAGTATATTAAATGTGTAAAATACACCCTTATACTATTATAATATTAAAAGTTAATACTTATATATATGTATAAGAACAAAGTCAGTCTTACCGTTAGTAGGCCTCATTCACGAAGTCAGTCTATAAGGGGGGTATAAGGTTACTGTCTATAAAATGGCAGTTTAATGGGTGTCCACTCTCACCCACCGCTTCCTTGACTGGTGGAGGGTCGTTAGCTGAACGGGTAGGAAAAGACTATAATTCTCCCTTCATTAAAAGTATAATGATAAGTACTAAGTAACTAAACACTTATAAATTCCCAATCTTAGTTACTTAGGAAAATGTGAAATTTGGTGCTAACCCATGAAATTACACTTTGCACCCTTGTTAAGTCGTTAGTGGAGCGCGTGTGGTTAACCGACACACTAACATGAGACTGACAATGTGTGGCAAAGGGTGATTAAGTTTTATCATAGATTGGTGGAACGCGTGTGGTTAACCGGAACATTGATTGGGTGATAAAATTAAGGGTAACAAGTCAATTTGCATGGTTATTCACACCTTGTTTGTGATCCTCGACATCCCAGTCACAAACTTGAGAGGGCACAATCGAGATTTAAACATGCCATTGAAAGTTCGATGAATCTCAAAAGATTTAGGAGTTTCAAATCCAATTAAAACTTAATAATTTATTTTGTTTTTCATGGTGGAATTTGGTGAATCGTCATTTACATACCTTCAAATATTTTGTAGCTTGGATTACGACATCCCTCTTCCAAGTTATAAAATAGTTTGTTGGGTCCTAGCCTTAATATTTCATATTGGGTGTTATGTTAAGGACTTAAATCAACTGAAACTTGAATTTCTCACTCATAGATGTCTAAGTTCAGACAATTATGGTCTTCCTCATCCTTTTGGATAGAGCTTTCCTAAAGAAGATGATATCCTAAATGGCAATCAAGGTGAAAGATCAATCCCATTGTTGTGCATTAATAGGACTAGACATCATACTTCACTTCCTCCACCTCCTCCAATAATTCTCCCTGACCCACAAGTTCAAGGTCACTCAATCCCTATTTGGCAAGCAAAGTCTATATGTGTTTATGATGGGTGGGTTTTTGGCCATAAGAACATCCTAAGTGCTCATGCAAACCCTAATGCTTGGATCTAGGTTTCTCTAATGAACATGCAATTGAATATCCAAAGCTATAAACCCTAGATCTAGCATATAATTAATCATATTAACATAAGATTGGGGTTTAGATCTTACCTTGATTGTTATGTAGCAATAACAATCTCAAATCCTCCTTTGAATTGGATTTAGAAAACTTAGAGTCACAAGTGTCACTCCTCTAATGGCTCACAAACACCAAGAGCAAGAGGATGCAGAATGATAAGAGAGGAGGCACCAAAAACGTGTAGAAACCCTAAGGAAACTCTTCACCACGTTTTTGGTGCTCTAGGGATCCTTAAATAGTGAGGCTATTAGGGTTATCTAACAAAGAAACCCTAATTTGACTGCTTAGGCCCTAAGCAACCCATGGACCCCCTCCTTAGAGGCCTAGGACGATTTCTAATGGGTTTCCCCATAGAATTCGTCCACCCCTCTAATATGGAGTCCATTAGCCCAATATTCAACTATCATACAATTGACAGTTCTAGTCCCTTTTATTTAATTAATCTCTTTTAGCCACAAAATTAATTCTTATTAATTATTGACTAATATTAATTAACCAATATGATTTATCCTTTAATATATTATTCTTATAATATATTAATAAATCATAATTACTCCTCTCTCTCCATAATTCATCCTATCAAGTTTCTTTGATGAAGGAAACCCAAAAGGACCATGCACCATCTGGTCAAGTACATACCAAAATAGTTATGGACTTAGACACTAATCCAACAGTCTCCCACTTGGATAAGTCTAATAACTATTATGCATATGACTTCAGATCTTGATCTGCAATCGTAGCTTTCAAAAGCCGCTGTCAACTCTGATCTTATCAGATATGCGTCCTTTAGATAAGGTATCGTATATTCCTCCATTCTAGATATCGTATAGACTGAGACATGGATTTAGATCATTCTCTCATCTATGTGTTGTTTCCCGATTTCTGATTTATGACGACTGACAACAGACTACAATTGAACACATCAAATTAGTCCCGGCTTGTCCAAGCGCTTAGGTGCCATCACTAAATCATCGAGGGGCCCACATATATCGCTTTCATCCCACTTTGGATAAAACGAACGGATAAACTTTGATTCAATGCTTGTTTGCACCCACTCACCGAATCACACACAACAATATGTTTTATGACACCAAGTTACTGGTGCGTTTACATATTATCAATGTGTAACCGACTCGCAAGATACAACTCACACATCTTGGTTTCAAGAATATAAGATATTATCATCTCACCAATCACTCGTGATAAAATCCATGAAGTGATCCAAGTGAGCGTGGGTTTAATCCATTGTTCAAATCATATTCATAAGCACTCATGAACGTTGCAGCAAACATTTGCTTATGTCTAATACACTTTAGACAACCCACACACCAATTCACGACTGTAACAACCTGGAATCCAGGTAAGCATTGTGATCCTTCTATTTTGGAGAATTGTCAATTTGGGCCCTTAAAGTTGTATGCGAGATTGGTGAGTACGCTGGGCGTACTGAGATGTACGTCGCGCGTACTCGCACGCTTAATATGAACACGGACTTGCCCGGGTACGCTAGGCGTAGTGAGCCCAGATGCAAAACCTAAATTTCGGGCTTGTGTGTTATAAAAGGAACATGTAGTCCTTTGCCCTAGCCACCATACCCCCTTGAGTGAGTCCTTAGAGAGCTAAGATTCGTGCTTTAGCTTGTGAGTATGTTTTTGAGCTTGAAGTTACCTTTTCAAGGTAAAGAAGGAGAAGAAGGAGCCATTGTTGGAGCTAGAAGTTGAAGAACAAGTATAGATCCGAGTTCTACAGTGGTTGGAGATCACTTCTGAGGTAAAAAGCTCAAAGCTTTCCTTGTTCTTCATGAGTTTTGCTTTTTGGACCATTTTTAGGGTTTTTGGTTCAAAGTTGGAGACTTTATGTGCAAAGAGTCTCCATGAGTTTAGATCTGACCTTTTCTAGTGTATATTGTGTTAAGGATTCATAAAAATCCAGTCTTGGACATAGATTTTGTGTCATGCATGAGTTATAGTCGCATTATGGAAAGAGGAAAGGTGTTTTGAGGTCAAAGTGACCTTTACAGCCATGCAAAGGCTTAAAGGATTCAACTTTATGGATTAAGTCATGTTAGAAGGGTCAGATCTGAATTTTGGATGAAAGTTTTAACCGTTTAAGACCTAAATGAGTTGGATGAGGAAGCTGGGTATCACGCTGGGCGTAATCCCAGTACGCGTGGCGTAAGGGGCCGCGTACCCCGATTCTGTAAAGGCTCCGGGTACACCCAACATATACGTTTGGTACGCGCAGCGTAACCCGGAGGGTTGACTTTTGTTGACTTTTAGGGTTTGGTCAACTTTAGTGTATTTGAGCCAAGTAAGGGGTAAAATGGTCTTTTACCTCTCATGAGAGTGATTAGAGAAAATGGTCTAGCCTTGGGAATTATGTTGATGACAAGTGATTATTTCATATGATTAGGTGGAGGCTAGGACTTATTTCTCTGAGTTCGAGATTTCCGAGTTACCGAGTTACACGAGGTGAGTCTTCTCACTATACGTTACCTAGAGTGGTATTATATGTTGACCAGAGGGTCTTATGTGTTATGTATGAGATTATGTGCTATGTGATATATATATGTTGTATGATGTTATAGACCAGACCGGAGGGTCCAACGATACAGACCGGGTCGGAGGGTCCAACGAGCTATGACTGGACCAGAGGGTCCAACGAGCCACGGGACTGGAGGGTCCCGCTGAGACACATCGACCGAAGGGTCGTATTATAGCCTCGAGTGGCGTATGAGTTGTATGCGGTATTTTGGGGAACTCACTAAGCATTTATGCTTACAGTTGTTGTGTTATGTGTTTCAGGTACTAGCAAGGACCGTGAAAAGGCATCGGCGTGACCCTTACACATTAGAGTGAGGATTTGATTTAGTGATCTTGGGATATACTATGATTTGATAATTATTGTTGGATACTTTTGAGAATATTTTTATATGAATTTGGTTGTTGAAAAATGAAAATTTTGTTTCGAAAATTACGTTGTTACAAGTTGGTATCAAAGCCTTGGTTTGAGGGAATCGGATGCACCTTTGGGCATATCTGAACTCAAACTGAGGATTTGAGAAATTTTCAACGATAAAAAATAAATTTTCTAAAAGAGTAGGGGGTTTTGAGACAACCAGAACAGAGCAGTGTGTACGGTCATCCAGCGCCCGAACGGTGAATCCCCAAAGTACCCTTACATTACGTGTTATGAGATATGCTATGTTATATTATGCATGCTAGAGTAGGCTAGGTATTCATATTAGGACTAGAGTGGCCTGATTTGTGATTCCTTAGCCTAGGAGATTTCTGCTGCTGAGTTGCCTTAAGAGCGAGTAGGTAGCAGTTAGGAGCTCATGAGAGGTCTATCGGAGGGTAGCCAATGCATAGCGAGAGTAGAGTACTTGTGATCCGGGATCCAAGGAGGAGGACTTGGGGTGAATGCTGATGCGGTGTGGTCAGTAGTATAGGGCCCGTACTACTGAAGACACCGGATCAGTGGGCAGTCCAGGTAAGAATCCTTTAGACATCGGAGAACGAGTAGGGTTGCGTCATCGAGTGCGAGTATGCGCGATCGAGTCTCTGATGTTTATATGTTGTATTTCAGAGGCATCATGGTTGGGACTCGACACACACCTAAGAGCAGTGGTGTCAGCGACGAGGAGATCTGTTGATTGATTCATAAGGAGGCGGCTGCTGCCATCCGGGCTGAGATTCCAGATATGTTTGGGGACATCAAGACCACATTGATTGAGACCTTTGATGAGCGGTATGCAGCAGTGACTGAGGCTGTGGCTGTTGCAGCTACTGCTGCTGTTGCTGCTGCCAGACCTCAGGGAGGTGACTCATTGTTGTTTCGGGAGTTCAGCAACACGAAGCCACCAAAGTTCGATGGGACGCAGGACCCGATTGCTGCGATGAGATGGATCTCTGACATCGAGGGATGTTTCTATACATGTTCTTGTCTAGAGCACTTGAGAGTACGGTTCGCTCTGAACCAGCTCCGCTTGGGAGCGAAGGATTGGTGGAAGTTCGTGACGGCGAGCTTCACTCTGGTAGAGATTTCTGAGGTGGCCTGGGAGAGGTTCACCACTGTGTTCAGAGACGAGTATGTTCCCCCGATGGAGAGGGAACGGTTGATTCAAGAGTTCTTGACCCTCAAGCAGGGTAATGATTATGTTGCAGTGATTACCAGGAAGTTTCATGAGAGGGCGATGTTTTTCCCTGAGCATGTGTCTTCTGAGCAAGCTCGCATGAGCCGGTATCTAAGTGTTCTGAGGAGAGATATTTGGGAGTTCGTGGCGAACTCGACTTACTGGACATTTGCTGAGCTCCAGGAAAATGCACGGAAGAGGGAGATCGAGTTGGAGACTCAGGCCAGGGAGGAGGCCGAGTCACAGAGGGTGGATCGGCGGCCGGCTCAGTCTCAGACAGCAGCCAAGCGGGCTAGACCCGCTGATTCGAGATCTGGGGGCGCGAAGGGCCGCACTTGTGGGATGTGCGGCAAGAGTCACGAGGGGTCGTGCAGGGCTGGAGTATGCTACAAGTGCAGGAAGGAGGGGCATATCGCGAGGGATTGCCCTAAGGGATTTTCGGTTTGCTTTCATTGCAACCAGACCGGCCATCGGAAGGCCGAGTGCCCTCAGCTACTTCAGGGATCAGCGCAGGGATCTGTGCCTACTGCTAGGGCTACCGAGGTTCGGCCAGTGAAGGCCGAGGCACCGAAGGCTCATGGGAGAGCTTTCAGTTGACTGCAGAGGAGGTCCGCACGGCGTCCGATGTTGTGGCTGGTATGTATTCTGTATTTATCTTTTATTTGAGTTGAGTTATTGTGCATATATGATGATATGCGTAGGTATTTTTCTTGTGAGTTTTGTGCTTGCTTTAGTATTATTTGACTCGGGTGCGATTCAGTCGTTTGTTTCCTTGGCATTTAGTCAGCACATTAGTATGCGTCGAGAGGCGTTGGGTCGACCTCTACGAGTTTCCATAGTTGATGAGAGAGCAGTGTATACTACGGATGTGATTCGAGGATGTATCCTTGAGATCTTCAGTGTGGAGTTCCCGATAGATCTGGTCCCGATTGCGATGGGGGATGTATGTGTTATAGTGGGCATGGATTGGTTGAGCCGATATGGAGCTGTTATAGATTGCGAGCGTCAGTTGGTGACGATATGAGACCCTAGTGGGGGAGTACTTACAGTGTTCGGTGAGGAAACCCGATGTGGGTCAGCATTTTGTTCGGCGGCCAGGGCGAGGCAGAGTTTGCAGCAATGCTGCAGTGGATTCGTAGCCTATGTGACGGACATAAGAGTGGCCGCTAGGAGGCCAAGTTCGATTGATGAGGTTCCGATAGTGTGCGAGTTTCCGGATGTTTTTCCCGAGGAACTACCGGGTGTGCCTCCCGAGAGGCAAGTGGAGTTTCGTATCGATTTGGTTCCGGGAGCAGCACCTATCGCCAAGGCGCCTTATCACCTCGCGCCGCCAGAGATGCAGGAGTTATCCTCGCAGCTTCAGGAGCTGTTGGGGAAGGGGTTTATTCGACCGAGTAGCTCACCTTGGGGAGCGTCGATCCTTTTTGTCAAGAAGAAGGATGGTTCACACCGGATGTGTATTGATTACCGGGAGTTGAACAAGTTGACGGTCAAGAACCGTTATCCGTTGCCGAGGATCGATGATCTGTTCGATCAGTTGCAGGGGGCGTCTTGGCTCTCCAAGATAGACTTGAGGTCGGGTTATCATCAGATGAGGGTTCGGGATGAAGATATCCAGAAGACAGCGTTCAGAACTCATTATGGGCATTACGAGTTCGTGGTGATGCCTTTTGGGCTTAGCAATGCACTAACTGTGTTCATGGATCTCATGAATAGGGTGTGCAGGCCGATGCTGGATCAGTCGGTGATCGTATTCATTAATGATATTTTGGTGTATTCGAGGTCCAGATAACAACACGAGGAGCATTTGAGGGAGATCCTTGGAGTTCTGAGATCGAAGAGGCTTTATGAAAAATTCTCCAAGTGTGAGTTCTGGTTACGAGAGGTTCAGTTCTTGGGATATCTCATCAACCAGAATGGGATATTGGTCGATCCGGCCAAGATTGAGGTGGTCATGAGGTGGGAGGTGCCGAGATCACCCACCGAGATTGGGAGCTTTCTAGGATTGGCCGGCTATTATCAGAGATTTATTAAGGATTTCTCCAAGATCGTCGTGCCGCTTACCAAGATGACCCGGAATGGTGTCGCTTTTTCCTGGGGTCCGGAGCAGCAGACCTCATTTGAGACACTTCGCCAGAAGTTGTGCGAAGCACCGGTGCTCGCACTCCCGGAAGGGATGGAGGATTTTGTGGTGTACTGCGATGCATCGATATTCGGTTTGGGAGCAGTGCTTATGCAGAGGGGGCACGTGATAGCATATGCATCGAGGCAGCTGAAGCCTCATGAGTCGAGGTATCCCACCCACGATCTGGAGCTGGGGGCTGTGGTGTTTGCCCTCAAGATCTGGCGTCACTATCTGTATGGGGTTTGGTGTACCATATACACTGTCACACCCCAAAACCACGAACGGCGGAAACGTTCAGGGGTGGAGGACGTCATGTACAGTATCACAACAGTGTAAAATAGTAAACAAGCAACAACATCATCCATTGCATTATAAGTAAAGTTTTAATACATGTGTGTTCTTTCATTGTAATAAGACACCAAAAATATGTAATCAAAATAAAAGACGAGACTTGTCTGTGCTCCATCTTCTCAAAATATGGCCATCGTACCTGTCTACTGGTGTCCTGAGAATACAAGTTATTTTAAAAGAGAGTATCAGCTTTAAAGCTGGTGAATTCATAAGTATTTAAGTGTCATTGTCTTGCTTTGTAAAGCTGTTATGAATGTCATGTAAAACCTTTAAGTAAGACAGTTGATATAAGTATGAAAAACCCTAAGAAATCCCTTATTTCCTACTAGTATGAAATGTAGTCTTCCACCAAGACCCGAATGTTTTGTTATGACAATGTAGTCTTCTACCAAGACCCGAATGTTTTGTTATGACAATGTAGTCTTCTACCAAGACCCGAATGTTTTGTTATGATAATGTAGTCTTCTACCAAGACCCGAATGTTTTGTAAGTAAAATGCTAGTTTTTCCTTCTTTTTGACTACTACAAACAGTAATTAGTCTAACTCATCGTTTATGTGAATATATCACAAAATAAAGTGAATAGGAAAAATATAACCATGTAAGTGTTATCCCTGGATACCAGGACTAACACGCCATCGTAGTAAGCGATATGTATAACCTAATGAACCTCCGAAGATGGTCCAATTGTCCTCTGTAGCAGTAGCAAGTTGGAGGAAGGGTTAGTCCCATAGCCGACTCCTAATATAAGTGGTAACCTAATGATCATCCGAAGATTTTCATCTCACCTTCTGTTGCAACAGTAGGATGGAGGAATGGTTAGTTTCAATATCAATCTATCTATTATAAGTGATAACCTTAGACATCCGTAGATGTTCATCACCCAGTGGTGTTAACAGCTGGGTTCCGGAATGGTTAGTCCCGTCTAGACATCCCGTCGAACAGGGATAGGCAGGAAAATTTACACAGAAGGTACGAATAAATCTTCCTCATAACTCTAGGTACAAGTATCCAGGTAAGTGAATATAGGATAATGTACCTATGTAACAGTACTCATGTATGGTATTCATGTAAGCGTATTCAGATAAATGTATCTATGAAAACATACTTATGTATCATGTAATCCTAGATAAATGTACTCATGTATCATGTAATCCTAGATAAATGTACTAATGTATCATGTAATGTACTGGTATAGACTCATGAATGAACTGACTCTTGTGTAATTCCTTCTAATAGGAATATTGTTTTGTATCTTCTAACTATCCTTATGATAATTAACTGAAAGGCAATTGTTTGTTCAAGAAGGTAAACGTAATGGTTTTGCAAGATATCTAAGAGTTTTGAATAATAATTAAGAGTGACTTGATGTCATGTTAATAAACATTTCAAAACTAATACTTTTGTTAACAAGGTATTTTAAGATGGAAAACCATTTCGTGCATCACATTTTGTAGTATGTGAAATCTGCTGGATGAAAACACAGTTATAAAATACATATGAGTGATTTAATAACATGTTATTTTCTACTTGTATCCCCCGCCCCATTAAAGCATTTAAAAACATTTAAAATATTCATTTAGGGGTATGAACTCACCTGTAGATGGTGGTTTGGATGAACTGGACGGTGTAGGATTGTTAGGTGTCAAGTGAGGACTTGTACACACACTATGATCCTAATGAACATATAATCACACATATATGCACTCAATTAGACTTAAATTACTAATTGATAATGTTAAGACATCCTAGAACATAATAAACACTTTATATAAGTGTTTTAAGCCCTAAGGATTGCATCTAAGCTATTGTGGGACAAGGTACTTGGGTTTAGGGTTCCAAAGGACCCCATACTTGAGTTTACTCTCCATATAACCTCACCCATGGAGTTTACGGTTGTAAACTCTTGAGTTTACGGCCGTAAACTCCCAAACTTGGTGGTATTTTGTGTTTTGAAGTTCTAAATGATTCCTAGAATTATTCCAACTTGGTGGTTTAATTCTTGGAAGGGTTTAAGGCATAGAAACACCCCTTTGAGGAGTTTACGACCTTAAGGCCATTTCCTTTAGAGTTTGCGGCCGTAAACTCTTAAGGATGGGTGTTTTTGATGCTTTCAAGTCTCATACACATGTAGTATAGGTCTCAAACTTTTATCCCAAGCATATGAAGGCCTTAGGCACACTTTGGTGCCCTTCTTTGATGTTCACGGCCAAAGAAGCTTATTAGGGCCGTGAACTCACTTTGAGGGGTGATTTTGATGTGTTTTGGTCCTTCATTTAAGTAGAAACAATTTCTAGTAAATGTCTAAGGCTTTAGGTGCCTTAAAAGCACCCTTTTGTCCATGATTTTGGAGTTCACGGTCCAAGATCTTCTTGGGCCGTGAACACCCAAACATATGTGTTTCTTGGTTGATTTCTTGTCCCTAATACACTTCTATACAAGCCCAAAGTAGTATCATATCATAAGGGAAGGTCTAGGCATTGTTTCGGGAGTTTACCGCCCAAGAACACCTTGGGTAGTAAACTCCTAAATCTAGTTATTTAGCTATCTAAATCATGTTATAAACACATAATAAGCTTTCTAACACTACTAGAGAGAGTTACTCACGATTTGGGATAAAAACCCGAAGATCCATGAGAGAGAAAATGGCTTTTCTCTAGTTGGAAATGCGAATAATGAATGAATTTGATTCAGAATTCTATTTATAGTCCTGAGATATTTTTGGCAGAAAATATTTTTATTCCAGAAATGATTTCTAATATAACAGAGTGTTGGAGTAACAGTGTTGCACTAAACCCTAGTGCATCCACTCTCCTGATATCTCTTGAAGTGTAAACCCTGAATTACTCAAACTTACACGAAAAAGTCTGAAAATTAACTGTGACTGCTATAACTTCTATTGAAGTGATATTGTTTGTACATAATGGAAATTTCGGGTTGTCACATACACGGACCACAAGAGTTTGAAGTACTTGATGGATCAACCCAACCTGAATATGCGCCAGAGGAGACGGTTGGATGTGGTAAAGGATTATGATTGTGAGATCTTGTACCATCCGGGCAAGGCTAATGTTGTAGCCGACGCTTTGAGACGTAGGGCGGAGAGAGCCCCGATTCGAGACGTTTGTATGAGGTTGACAATGATGACTTCGGTTTTGGACACCATTCGAGGGGCCCAGGTGGAGGTCGTGAGATCGGAGAACCGCAAAAGGGAGCGGGTGATCGGACAGGTATCGGAGTTCGTTACCGATAGTCGAGGACTTATGACTTTTCAGGGCCGGATTTGGGTACCGTCTGTGGGCGGAGCGCATACCATCTTGATGGAGGAGGCCCATAGGTCGAAGTTCTCGATCCATCCCGGGGCCACTAAGATGTTTTTGGACCTAAAGAAGGAGTATTGGTGGCCCTGTATGAAGAGGGATGTTGCATGGTTCGTAGAGAGGTGCTTGACCTGTCGCAAGGTTAAGGCCGAGCACCAGCGTTCGCATGGTAAGCTGCAGCCGTTAGATATTCCCGAATGGAAGTGGGAGCAGATTACCATGGATTTTATTACCAAATTGCCAAGGACTGCTAGAGGTGTCAATGCAATTTGGGTGATTGTGGACAGATTGACGAAGGGCGCTCACTTTCTTTCTATCAGTGAGAGCTCTTCTGCTGAGAGGCTGGTAGAGCTGTATGTGACGGAGGTGGTATCGCGACATGGAGTTCCGATCTCGATTGTTTCAGATCGAGACGTGAGATTTACTTCCAAATTGTGGAAGAAGTTTCACGAGGAGTTGGGTACGAGGCTGCATTTCAGTACCGCATACCACCCACAGACGGACGGATAGAGTGAGCGGACGATTCAGACGCTTGAGGACATGCTTCGGGCGTGTGTATTGGATTTTGGCGGAAGTTGGGACACGTATTTGCCCTTGGCTGAGTTTTCCTACAACAACAGCCATCACTTGAGCATTGGTATGCCACATTTTGAGCTGTTGTATGGGAGGAGGTGTCAGACCCCCATATGCTGGGGAGAAGTAGGGCAATGCGTGATGGGTAGTACAAAGATTGTACTTCAGACGACAGAGCAGATCCAGCAGGTCAGACAGAGGTTGTTGACCGCTCAGAGTCTCCAGAAGAGTTATGCGGATAGGCGGTGATCTGAGCTCGAGTTCCAGGTTGGCGATTTCGTGCTCCTGAAGGTATCTCCTTAGAAAGGAGTGATCTGATTCAGGAAGAGGGGCAAGCTGGGACCCCGGTATATTGGACAGTTTAGAGTGATCGCGAGAGTGGGTAAGGTAGCATATCGCTTGGAGCTACCTGCGGAGTTGAATCAGATTCATGATACCTTCCACGTGTCGCAGCTGAGGAAGTGTATTGTCGATGAGTCGGCGGTGGTGCCATTAGAAGATATCCAGGTGGATGCGAGTCTGAATTATGTTGAGAAGCCGATTGCAATCTTGGATCGGAGGATCAAGGTTCTGAGGAACAAGGAAGTGCCCCTGGTTCAAGTCTAGTGGCAGCCTCAGAGAGGGTCTGAGCTGACCTGGGAGCCAGAGTCGGAGATGCGGGAGCAGCATCCGGAGTTGTTTGCAGCATGAGACTTCGAGGGCGAAGTCTGGTTCTAGTGGGGGAGAATTGTAACAGCCCGAAATCCAGGTAAGCTTTATGATCCTTCTGTTTGGGAGAATTGTTAGTTTGGGCCCTTAAAATTGTATGCGAGATTGGTGAGTACGTTGGGCGTACTGAGATGTACGTCGCGCGTACTCGCGCGCTTAATTTGAACGCGGACTCGCCCGGGTACGCTGGGCGTACCTAGGGGTTACGCTGGGCGTAGTGAGCCCAGATGCAAAACCTAAATTTCGGGCTTGTGTGCTATAAAAGGAACATCTAGTCCTTTTCCCTAGCCACCATACCTCCTTGAGTGAGTCCTTAGAGAGCTGAGATCCGTGCTTTAGCTTGTGAGTATGTTTTTGAGCTTGAAGTTACCTTTTCAAGGTAAAGAAGGAGCCATTGTTGGAGCTAGAAGTTGAAGAATAAGTGTAGATCCGAGTTCTACAGTGATTGGAGATCACTTCTGAGGTAAAAAGCTCAAAGCTTTCCTTGTTCTTCATGATTTTTGCTTTTTGGACCATTTTTAGGGTTTTTGGTTCAAAGTTGGAGACTTTATGTGCAAAGAGTCTCCATGAGTTTAGATCTGACCTTTTCTAGTGTATATTGTGTTAAGGATTCATAAAAATCCAGTCTTGGACGTAGATCTTGTGTCATGCATGAGTTATAGTCGCATTATGGAAAGAGGAAAGGTGTTTTGAGGTCAAAGTGACCTTTACAGCCATGCAAAGGCTTAAAGGATTCAACTTTATGGATTAAGTCATGTTAGAAGGGTCAGATCTGAATTTTGGATGAAAGTCTTAACCGTTTAAGACCTAAATGAGTTGGATGAGGAAGCTGGGTATTACGCTGGGCGTAATCCCAGTACGCGCGGCGTAAGGGGCCGCGTACCCCGATTCTGTGAAGGCTCCGGGTACGCCCAGCGTATACATTTGGTACGCGCAGCGTAACCCTGAGGGTTGACTTTTGTTGACTTTTAGGGTTTGGTCAACTTTTGTGTATTTGAGCCAAGTAAGGGGTAAAATGGTCTTTTACCTCTCATGAGAGTTATTAGAGGAAATGGTCTAGCCTTGGGAATTATGTTGATGACAAGTGATTATTTCATATGATTAGGTGGAGGCTAGGACTTATTTCTCTGAGTTTGAGATTTCCGAGTTACCGAGTTACCGAGTTACACGAGGTGAGTCTTCTCACTATACGTTACCTAGAGTGGTATTATATGTTGACCAGAGGGTCTTATGTGTTATGTATGAGATTATGTGCTATGTGATATATGTATGTTGTATGATGTTATAGACCGGACCGGAGGGTCCAACGAGCTATGACCGAACCAGAGGGTCCAACGAGCCACGGGACTGGAGGGTCCCGCTGAGACACATCGACCGGTAGCCTCGAGTGGCGAATGAGTTGTATGCGGTATTTTGGGGAACTCACTAAGTATTTATGCTTACAGTTGTTGTGTTATGTGTTTCAGGTACTAACGAGGACTATGGAAAGGCGTTGGCGTGACCCGTACACACTAGAGAGAGGATTTGATTTGGTGATCTTGGGATATACTATGATTTGATAATTATTGTTGGATACTTTTGAGAATATTTTTATATAAATTTGGTTGTTGAAAAATGAAAATTTTGTTTTGAAAATTACGTTGTTACAAGTTGGTATCAGAGCCTTGGTTTGAGGGAATCGGATGCACCTTTGGGCGTATCTGAACTCAAAACTGAGGATTTGAGAAATTTTCAACGATAAAAACTAAATTTTCTAAAAGAGCAGGGGGTTTTGAGACAACCAGAACAGAGCAGTGTGTACGGTCATCCATCGCCCGAACGGTGAATCCCCAAAGTACCCTTACATTACGTGTTATGAGATATGCTATGTTATATTATGCATGCTAGAGTAGGCTAGGTATTCATATTAGGACTAGAGTGGCCTGATTAGTGACGCCTTAGCCTAGGATATTTCTGCAGTTGAGTTGCCTTGATAGAATCTTATCTATTCATAATAATGTCGATATGGTCCATCTAATACCATACTTCCAACTACTCACAAGCAACCAATCCTCGGCGAGCTTTGGATCGTCCTTTGATAGTTGTTTAATTATCTTAGTCAAAAACTGATTCTTGTCCTTTTTCCCTCTTAATGTGCTAGACATTTGGAAAATTTTAGAATGGTCAAATATAATAGCACTGGCAATCAATCGTATACCCGAAGCGTATAGGACACGATGCATAATGTCTTACATAAAGATCTGATACTTTATCAATCTTCTGCCATAATATTTTATGTGCAACGTTCTCACAATTCGAACTATGAAGAGGGATGCGATAATCATAATCGAAATTTGAGAACACACTATGTATCCTTGATTAAATTTATTAACATTCCACAACCTAAGCCTTTAGATTTGAAATGAAGCATAATATTCTCTCCCTTAATTATAGCAAAACAACTATTCAACCCTTACGACTTTGCAAAGTATAATTCTTGTTTTCTATAATTAATATTGCTAACTTGCAACACTTGCCTTAATAATCATACTAGCACAACATTTATGCTCCCACTATCATGATGATTATTATCATATAAGCATAACACTTATGCTCCCACTAGCTTTGACATGTTTTAGAAAACAACTGAACTTCCAGAAAACAATACTTATTGAATTTCTGAAGTTCATATTTCTAATACCTAATGCTTTGATAATCCTTTATCTAATCTTCTTAATCTTATACACCTTTGCCTTAGATAGCTCATTCAGACTAATTGCCAAATCTCACAATTCGAAATATGGAAAGGGATACCGTAACCATAATCAAATTTGAGAATACAATTTTCACAATCACTATCTTCTTAAAATCTCTCTTAGCAAAAGCATTTCCTCATAGTCATTATTATGAAGGAGGGAATCTTATGACACTTAGATTTTATTGGTGTATGTATTCCTATCCATGCGAATTTGTCAAAACCAAAGTTTGCGACAAATCCAAACTCATATGGACCGAACTTTCTCAATCTTTATTTCTTGCCTTATGGTAACACGAGTGTCCACCATGTCTTCCAAGTAGTTAAGCAGCTCACCCTTTCCTATAAATGTACTTTTCATTGATCAAGGTGCTTGCCTTTTACGCATTCAAATGAGAACTCATAGAACTCACATGCATAATTAACTCAATTGGAATGGCACAGAAACAAAATAATGTCAACACGATAGGTTGTAAACCTCAAGTTGTCTGCTAGTGATGATCGATAAGGTTTATTCTTGATTAGTTCTTGAAACTTTTCAAGACCATTAAGACTCTCACTGACTCCTTGACATATAAGATTCTTTTTGTCAATAAAAATTTCTCGACAAACAAATATTCAAGAGTTAGTGTAGCTTTTATCAAGACAAAACACTTCACAAAATTGGTCCTAGTTGGTCTTTGTCTTATCCAAGACATCACAACTTTACAATTTCAAATATGCAAGAATAAGAAAACCTTTTTCAAATTCTCCATTTGATGAATGTTATAAACCTTCTTAAGACTTGTCACTCAATGTCACAATCTTAACTCTAAGACTTGTTTTGGAACAAAGTATGATTGACTTCTTGATTTAACCATTTCTTCAAATCTTGATTCCTCTTCTCAGATATACAATTGCACTGAGACTCACTTAGAGGATCAATTGAGATATGGCTCTTAATCATTAAGACCTATCATAAAACATAATAAAAGTACTCTCCCTTCTTCTTAGAATAGAGAAACTTTTATCTTTCTGCCTATTTTATTCTTCTTATCCGTTCTGCTATTGATTGAAACTCTTTCAATCAACTGAGAATTACACTTAACCTCATAAGTATAATCATATTTACTTAGCCTTAGTAAATCATGACGAATATCTTTGTTACTCTTTTGGTGGACTTGATCAACACACAACCTTGTGTACTCGATCTCCTAGTCCTTCACTTGACACTTTGTCAATGAATTAGCCTAATTTCCAAATATGAAATTTCTCATTCATCATGCAACCAAGTTGTATGATTCCAAGTTTCTATCCAATTGAAACTTGGGCGATGAGAAACTTTCCCTATTTGGTAAATTCTTGACCTTTCCACAAATAACATAATTAAAAATCAAATCCATTATTGCTAATAATAGAAACTTACAAACGCTAATTTTTCATACACGCCATTGCAAGGATAAATAAATAATATAAAATCAAAATTTATTTTATTGCGGAAAAAATTTGTCCTTACAATGCAATTTAATTGAAAAACTATGTTAATACATATTTCTTAGCAATCTTATTCTAACTCTAAGTAGTAGCTCAAGATTCTAATCTTCAAGTAATGCGATCGAAATCCATTTCTTCACGATTAGATTCTGCTCACTTCTTCCCTTGAGCTTCCTCTCTTTTCTTTGATCCTACAAAACATCGAAATGTAATCTTATCACATCATGTATTAAGAATCTAGAATAGGAACTTAAAAGAGTTAGTTAATGGATTTTACCTAAAGTAGAGCCATACGTTTTGACTCTCCCATCTCTTAGATCTCTTAGGTAAATAGGGCAGCTTCGTCTCCAATGCCCCTTCTCTTGGCAATAAAAGCAAATTGACTCTTTTGGAACAACACACGGAACTACTTCTGACTTTGCCTTTCTCTTATGATCAAACTTTTCAATCATGGCATGCCTTTCGTTGCCATTGCCTATATCCATAGAGGTATGGAAGGCAAATCCACCAATCAACTTTGCTTTTCCAGTGCACCAAATCATTGCTGATTCAGCAGCAATAAGCATATAGGTGAGATTGATGAGGGTTACGTCGTGGTTCATCATATAGTACTTTCTTACGAACTCACTATATGAGTCAGGAAGTGACTGAAGAACCCAGTCAACAGCCAGCTCCTCACAAACAATAAACCCCAACATTCTTAACTTATCAATGTGTGACTTCATCTCTAGGACGTGTGCACACACTGAATTTACTTCTTCATGTTTACTTGCCAAAAGGGCTTGAGTGAGTTTGAATATTTCAATCTTATGAATTTGTGGGTTAGGGAGAACAATAGGAGGAGGTGGAGGAAGTGAAGCATGATCTCATGTTCCTCAATCGAATCATGGAATACCATCTTCATGTGAAAAGCTTGTTCCACAGGATTTGGGAAGACCATAGTTGTCATACTTTGACATCTACAAAACGGGAGAAAAATTCAAGTTAGTTGATTGATTGAGTCCTTAATAAATCACCCAAATGAGATATTAAGGCTAGGACCCAACACAATACTCTACAACTTGGGAGAGGGATGTCGTAACCCAAATTGCAGAACATTTGAAGGTAAGTGAATGACGATTCACTAATTTCCACCATGAAAAACGAAAAGGAAATTTAAGTTTTAAATCTATTGAAAATTCCTAGATCTTTTGAGATTCATTGAACTTTTCAATGGCATGTTTAAATCTCGATATGCCCCTCGATTTGTGACTGGGATGCCGAGGATCACAAAACAAGGTGTGAATAACCATGCAAACTTACATGGTGCCCTCAATGTTACAATCACCTATTCGATGTGCCGGTTAACCACACACGCTCCACTGAACTATGACAAACAATGAGTCATGCTTTGTTACCTTTTCTTAGAACCATTTAGTGTGCCGGTTAACCACACACGCTCCACTAACGTCTTCGCAAGGGCACAAAGTGTAATTTCATGGAATTACATCAATTCACTTTCGCCTAAAGTAACTAAGATTGGGAATTTTGTAAAAGCATTTAGTTACTTTTGTACTTTATTATACTTATAATGGAAGGTTTCTGTCCTATCCTACCCATTCGGCTAACGACCCTCCACTAGTCAAGAGTGCGGTGGGTAAGAGTGGATACCCATTCAATCGCCATTTTATAGGAAATTTCCTTAAACACCCCTTATAGACTAGCTTTGTGAATGAGGCCTACTAATGGTAAGACTGCCTGTTTACTCATACATATATAATACTAGACTTTTAGTGTTATATAGTATAGGGTGTATTTTACACTTTTAAAATACTAGGTGGTCTAATTTAATAAATTATACTTTTAATTTAATTAAATATGAATCAAAACTTTATGGATTTATTAAATCTCTTTTAATTATACTCCTTAATTAATTAATAAAACCATAAGGGTGTGATTTGAACTTTTCAAAACAATAGTAGGGTTTTAGAATTTAACATTTATGAATTAAACTTTTAATCAACTTTTAAATTCCAAAACTTGAGGGCAAGTTTTGAAACATTTCAAAACATTAAGTATCAAATAGCAAATAATTTAAATTAAACAATTAATTTAATGATTATCTAAATTTGACCTAGTCACTATTACTTGCAAGACAATTTACTAATTTAATTCAAATAATCAATTATTATCATATAAGGAAATTATCATTCAATCAAATGGTAATTATCTTTTGTTTGGTCAAGGATATACTCAAATATATATATATATATATATATATATATATATATATATATATATATATATATATATATATATATATATATATATATATATATCAAAATTCGAATATTAATGACCCAAAACAATTAAGACAAGTATCCTCAAGTAAAACAGCAAGAAATCCCGAAATCTGCCCTAACTGACGCTCGAACTCGCCGAGTTGAAGCTACTCGCCGAGCCCACTATGGAACTCGCCGAGTTCAACAATCAGGGGCACAAAGTATCGATTTTTAAAGCTTGAACAACCAAACAAGGCATCAATACAATAGAAACCAATCAATGCTCTGATACCACTGATGGTTTTTGGCCATAAGAACATCCTATGTGCTCATGCAAACCCTAATGCTTGGATCTAGGTTTCTCTAATGAACATGCAATTAAATATCCAAAGCTATAAACCCTAGATCTAGCATACAAATAATCATATTAACATAAGATTGGGGTTTAGATATTACCTTGATTATTATGTAGCAATAGCAATCTCAAATCCTCCTTTGAATTGGCTTTAGAAAGCTTAGAGTCACAAGTGTCACTCCTCTAATGGATCACAAACACCAAGAGCAAGAGGATGCAGAATGATAAGAGAAGAGGCACCAAAAACGTGTAGAAACCCTAATTAAGGAAACTCTTCAGCACATTTTTGGTGCTCTAGGGATCCTTAAATAGTGAGGCTATTAGGGTTATCTAACAAGGAAACCCTAATTTGACTGCTTAGGCCCTAAGCAACCCATGGACCCCCTCCTTAGAGGCCTAGGACGATTTCTAATGGGTTTCCCCATAGAATTCATCCACCCCTCTAATATGGAGTCCATTAGCCCAATATTCAACATACAATTGACAGTTCTAGTCCTTTTTATTTAATTAATCTCTTTTAGCCACAAAATTAATTCTTATTAATTATTGACTAATATTAATTAACCAATATGATTTCTCCTTTAATATATTATGCTCATAATATATTAATAAATCATAATTACTCCTCTCTCTCCATAATTCATTCTATCAAGTTGCTTTGATGAAGGCAACCCAAAAGGACCATGCACCATCTGGTCAAGTACATACCAAAATAGTTATGGACTTAGACACTAATCCAACAGCTTACATCTTGGGGATTAAGTCACATATTGGCAAGCCGGGAGACTTGGGTGTCAAAGTCTTAAGGAAGTTAACTGTTGATTGGGTTCTTCAATCATTTCCCAAGTCATATAGTGAGTTCTTTAAGGACTACTATGTGACAAACCATGACTTGACCCTTAATGATCTTACCTATTTGCTTGTTGCTGCTAAATCAACAATGATTTGGAGATCTACTTCCCAAACCTATTTGAACATTGACAGTGGTGACATTGGAAGTCCAAAAAAACTTTCTCTTCCCAATGGAAAGGGATCGACCATGGTCAAGTCGTTTGACTCAATGGTAAAGAGAAAGGCTAAGTCTGGACAATCAAGTGTACCATTTCCAAAGAGTCAACATGTTTCTTTAGCCAAAAGAAGGGGCATTGGTTGTGAAGCTGCCAAATATACCTGAAAGATCATAAGGATGGTAATGTCAAAAGGTTTGACTTTACTTCAGGTAAAGTCCATTATCTAACTCTATTAAGTTCTTATTTGGAGATTCTCGATACATGGTGTAATGTAATACATTTTGATATTTTGTAGAATCAAAGAAAAGTAAGGAAGCTTAAAGAAAGAGTAAGCTGATTCTGATCGCAAATAGATGAATTTCGATCGCATGGATCGATGATTAGAATTTTGAGTTGCTACTTAAGAGTTATGATAGATTGCTTAGGAATAGTTAACAACATATTTTTCATATGTATTTTCATTGTAAGGGTAAGTTTTTCTGCATGTTTTAAAATAAAAGAAAAGTTTTGATTTTTTTTAAGTATCCTTACAATGGCATCTGTGAAAAATCGTCGTTTATATGTTTCCATTTGATAGCAATATTGGAAAATAGATTTGATTCTTTCCTTTGTGGTAGTGTCATAATATACTAAATAAGGAAAGATTCTCGTCACCCAAGTTTCAGTTGGATAGAAACTTGGAATCATGCAACTTGTACTGTATGATGAATGAGAATTTTCATCTTTTGTAAATTAAGACTAGAGTAAATTACACGAATGGTCCCTATGGTTTAGGGTAATTTGCACGTTTGGTCCCTAACTTAATTTTTTAACTCGGAAGGTCCCTACTGCTTGTTTTTGTTACGCGCTTGGTCCCTTTTTTTTTTACCTAAAAAGACTATTTTGCCCTGGAGTTTCTAATTTCTTTAAATAAACACACACCATAACCCCACCCCCTCACCTTACCTTACCTACCTCACCTGTTAGGTCTAGTTTGTGTTGCGTCTTGGGCTCGTTAGCTAGTCCAGTTTAGTCTCTGGTATGGGCCTGTCCATCCGTGAGTTATTTTGTAGGGTTTATTATTTATAGATGCCTGCATGCATTCTATAACGTAAGATTTGATAGAGTTTTTCATAGCGTTCACAGTTCTTATCTTTTGTAACCCTAATATCCTCTACAGCGGAAGTTCTTCATCGAGCTCTGCTGAGGATTGAGTTAATTGAATCATTCGACTCTTTCAGATCCATTCTTGAGTTTTTATCTTACTGTTATCACTTTCTTGATTCGCCGGTTATAAGATCTAATCGATCAAAAGGTTAATAAAATTATCAATTGGTATCAGAGCAGGAGGCTGTGTAATTCATACACATCTCTTCTGTGAAAGAAGTGATTAGGGTTTGTTCCGCATTAACTGATATTTATTGAGCCGTCACTCCATAATTGATGTATCTCATTATTTATTCGTTTACCCTAATATTACATATTACAAGTCTGATCTTGCAACAGGTTAAACGATCAAGCATGGACGATTCTCAATCTAATCCTATCAACATCTCAAACAATATTGGATCAACAACAAAGATTCCACAAAAATCATATGACGAGTTCGGTGGCGTACAGGTGTGGTCGAACGACTCAGAAGATGATGAGGTGAGAAAGCCTTCTCATGGAAAAGCGTATGTAGCAAGAGATGGTGAAAGCAGTGGAAAGTGTCTGATGGTGACTGACGTATGTCACATGAGGGGATACAATACAGATGGTGGAAATGAGGACACCAAGGAGCGAGAGGACTTATGCTTCACAGCAAAACCTCTTAGTGTGCAGATCAATGAACTTGATGAATTGATCAAGAAGGTACAATCTCTTTTTATTTTTTTCAAAATTCCACAGAAATCATATGAAAAGGAATTAAATAGCTTAAATTCTAGAATCTCAAATCTGGATAGTTGTTTAACTCAAACATGGGTCACCAATTCTTACCTAACTAACCAAATAAGCAAGGTGTCATCCAAGAGTGAGGAGCGAAGGATATGGATTGAGCAGAAGGAGTCGGAGCTGATTAAGTCTAAGGATGAAAACATTTATTTGCAAAGAGACAATTTGAAACTTTTAAAACAATGAAATGTTTTTTGTTTGATTTCTAAAAGACTTTATGCTAACATTACTCAACTACATCTGAATTGTGAAATAGGGCAGAAAATACATCGCATGATTTTACCCTTCCTTGAGTTTAAGGAGGATGAAATCAATGCTGAAGCATACAATTGTGAAAGTGTTGTATCGTCTGATGATGTGAATCCTACTTATATGTACGGTCTGGACAAAATAGAATCTTTTATAAAGTCCAAAGACCATAAGGACATGCTGAAAAATCTTTTGGATGAAAACGATAAGCTGAAACTAAGGACCAAAACCATACAAAAATTCAACTCATTGAGTGCCAAGTTAAGTTCAGAAAATAAAATTGATGTTGAAAACGCATCTGAACTTAATGAGGACGATAACATGAGTGAAATTTCTGTAGAGGTTGAAGTTGACTGTTCTGAGTTTGTCAAGAGCAAACCCGAAAACCACAAAAACCTAATTTCTGAAAATTCTGTGGAATTTGCTCGTTTGTCCAAGAATAAGTCCCCAGCCCTCAAAGAAAAATCTCTTGTGTTTCAGAAGGTTAGAACTACTCCAAATCAGGTGTATAAAGTCACAGGAGCAACCGAACATCAAACAACCGAACTCACTGCCATAGTGAACGAAGATAACGCAGATGGCTGTGATGAGTTCTTCTGGTCAGCTCCTATAGATAATGCTGACGAAATAGTTGGTTTGTCAGATCGAACGTCCTGGAAAACAAAAGGAAGATATGTACCAGAGCCGCTGAATAAGCCTGACAACTTTGACGTGCCAAGCACAAGTGGCACAAAAGAAATACCTGTAAAAGAAGTCAACTCCATAAGCGAAACCTCATCTACGAAGAGCGAACCGGCTGTCAAGAAGCTAAAGCAAAAGGCTAATATCCATAGACAACCGAAACAGGTGAAAAATCAAAAGCAGCAAAGAAACCTAAGATACAAAAAGAATCTCTCAGAGCGAAAGCAGTTTTGGCACTCTCAAAACACTCATTTCTCTTATCATGATAGAAATTCAAAGTCAGAGAAAAAGACTTTCGGGTCGCATGAGGAACATAACCGAAAGGTTAGGTTCGGTCCTGAAAGCAAAAGCAACCGAAAGGACAGGTTCGGCTCCGAGAGCAACAACAACCGAAAGGATAGGTTCAGTCACGAAGGCAAAAGCTACCGAAGGTCCAGGTTCGATCCCTCAAATGACCAAAAACAAAAGGGTCATTTAGAACCTCAAGTCAGGAAAAACTCCCAGTCTAAATTCACCCATTCTAATTCTTCTCATTCTCAATTCTCTTCTAAACCCTATTCTGTTCCTGCACAAAATTCAAAATCATCAACGAACTTGAAAGGAAAATCGAAGATTTCCTCAGTCTAGGAAGACTGAAAGCAGACTAATACCCAAACACCAAAATCTGAAACCAAAATGTCTGTAACTAACCCTAACAAAATAAAAGTTTTCACTATTAAGAGGAAAGATGAAACAACATTAATAAAAAGAACATATCTTGTTGATGTTTCTCTTACTATTCCTGTTCCTGTGAAAGGCTCACGTGGACCCAAGAAACTTTGGGTTCCTAAATCTGCTTAATTTTTGCAGGTTATAAGTGACGAGCAGTTCGACGAAGAATGGTACATTGACAGTGGTTGCTCACGTCACATGACAGGAAGGAAGGAAGAGCTAAGGGAGTTTCGATCTCTTCAAAATGGTGGGAATGTCAAGTTCGACAACAACTCTTATGGAACGATAAAGGGTTATGGGATGATAACCAATGGAGACTTTACAATAAGAAAGGTGGCGTACGTTGAAGGGTTGCAGCACAATCTCATCAGCGTATCTCAACTGGTGGGCGGTACCGGTCTCAAGGTTTCATTCGACGACGAAGGTTCAGAGATTATAGAGAAGAAATCCAACAAGGTCATTCTTAAATCAGACCGAAAAGGAGAAATGTTTCTTCTCAATCTCAAACCAATCAAAGGAAATCCAGCTATATGTCTTTTGTCCAAAGCTCATTCTGACGAAAGCTGGTTGTGGCATCGAAGGCTCTCACATCTCAACTTCAAAGACATCAACAAGCTTGTCACCGGAGGTCATGTTCGGGGTCTTCCATTGCTCAAGTTTGATCGAGAACACTTGTGCGCTGCATGTGAAATGGGGAAACAAAGTCGTCAAAGTCACCCATCCATCATAAACACAAAAGTTGTTGAACCACTTGAGTTGCTTCACATTGACTTGTGTGGTCCATCATCAATCGAAAGCATTGGTGGTATCAAGTATATTCTTGTTATTGTTGATGATTTCTCACGTTTTACATGGGTGTTCTTTTTGAAGCACAAATCTGAGGCTACTCCTAAGCTAAAGATGTTCATCAAGCAGGTTGAAGTGCAACTGAGAAAAGTCGTTCGCAACATTAGGAGCGAAAATGGACTGGAGTTCAAGAACAGAGAATTTGAAGACTTTTTGGCAGAAAAAGGAACCAGACACAACTTCTCAGCCCCCTACACGCCTCAACAGAACGGAATTGTCGAAAGATGAAACCGATCCTTGTGTGAGGCGGCCCGAACTATGCTAAGTTTCGCTTCTCTTCCTTTATATTTCTGGGCTGATGCTATTGCTGCAGCGTGTTTTACACAGAACAGGTCTTTTCTCAACAAGCGTTTCTATCTTACTCCTTATGAGATCATCAATAACAGGAAGTCGAACGTAAAATTCTTCCATGTGTTCGGCTCACGATGCTTCATCTTCAACTCCAAAGAACATCGTAACAAGTTTGACGTTAAAGCTGATGAAGGAATATTTCTGGGATATTCTCTTACTTCAAAAGCATACCGGGTCTTAAACAAGCGTTCTAGGAAGATTGAAGAAACATATTATGTGACTTTCGATGATAACTACGTCAAGAAGCTAAAGGCCGCTGAAGAAGCAATTGGAGAGATTTTCTCTCAAACAGGTCAGGTCACGGCCACCATTGCTAATTTGTTTGATCAGTTTGTGGAATTATTCGATGAACCTGAGAAAGCTACTATCTCGGAAGCCAAGGCAGCAGACAACAAAATCGACCATCTAAAACAAATCGTCGAAGATGCAGCCAAACATATGGGTGAAGGAGAACAAGTTCCAAACGAACCTCCTCAGCAAGGTACTCCAGTCGAGGGGGAGAATCCATTTCCTTCAAATCAACCGATCTCACGCTTTCAGGGGGAGAATTCTATTCCTGCTACACTCGAAAGTCCTGTAGCACCCGAAAGCTCTGCTACACCCGAAAGTCCTGTAGCACCCGAAAGCTCTGCTACACCCGAGAGTCCTGTAGCACCAGAAAGTCCAGCTACACCTGAGAGTTCTGCTACACCTGAGAGCTCATCAGTCGAGGGGGAGAATTCCGACATGTTTTTCAATGACGATAGTCAATCTGAATTGGAAGAAATGGTCAACGCCGAATTGGATCCATCTTATGATCCAAATTATCCTCCTCTTATTAAATGGACCAGAGATCATCATGTATCTCAGATAGTGGGTAATGTCTCTGAAAAAGTCCTGACCCGATCTCAACTGAAGGCAAAGCAATCATCTCTATTCTCCAAAGTAGAGTTCTGCATGTATAATTCTTTCGTATCCAAAGTTGAGCCCAAGACTGTCAACACAGATCTTGATCATTTCGATTGGGTACAAGCCATGCAAGATGAACTCAATGAGTTTGAAAGAAACAAGGTATGGCACCTCATTCCCACTCCTAAAGATGCCTCAGTCGTTGGTCTCAAATGGGGTTTCAGAAACAAAATGGACAAGGAAGGTAATGTAATTCGAAATAAAGCTCATCTCGTGGTGAAAGGATACTGCCAGGAAGAAGGAATTGATTACGAAGAAACTTTTGCTCCGGTTGCTAGACTGGAATCTGTTCGAATATTTCTGGCCTATGCTGCACACAAGAACTTCGAGGTCTACCAAATGGATGTAAAATGCGCCTTTCTGAATGGAGAACTTGAAGAAACAGTTTACGTGGAGCAACCTCTAGGTTTTGTCAATGAAAAGTACCCAAATCACTGTTATATTCTGGACAAAGCAGTTTATGGTCTGAAACAAGCACCTAGGGCATGGTATGAAATGCTATCTAAGTTCTTAAAGATGTTAAAATTCAAACAAGGTTCGGTTGACCCAACCTTCTTTCGTAAGAAGGAAGGTAACCACCTTATGATAATTCAAATCTATGTCGATGATATCATCTTTGGCTCAACGAATCCTAGCTTAACAGCTGAATTCAGAAAGCTGATGGAGACTAAATTTGAAATGAGCTCAATGGGTCCGATTAACTTTTTCCTTGGTTTAAATATTAGACAGGGACCCGAAGGCATCTTTATCAACCAGGAAGCATACACCAAGACTCTTCTTGCTAAATTTGGCATGATGGGAGACTCAAAGGTTAAAGTTCCAATGGCGTTTGGCACCAAGCTTACACCATCCTTGGAAAAACCGGCAGTCGACATTACGTTATACTGCCAGATGATTGGTTCTTTGATGTACCTCACTGCTAGCAGGCCTGATATAATGTTCTCTGTGTGTTATTGTGCTAGGTTTCAGGCGAATCCTCATGAATCACATATGCTTGCAATGAAAACATATTCCGGTATCTGAAACGAACCACCTCCCTCGGTCTATGGTATCCATCAAACTCAGGTTTCTTCGTTCAAGCCTACTCAGATGCAGACCTTGGAGGATGTGGTTTACACAGGAAAAGCACCAATGGAGGTTGCCAATTTCTAGATGGGAAGTTGGTTAACTGGCAATCGAAGAAACAAACATGTGTTTCTCTGTCTACAGCCGAAGTAGAGTACATCGCAGCTGCCTCCTGTATATCTCAAGTGATTTGGATTCAAAGCTAGCTTCGTGATTATGGACTCAATATGAAAAAGATCCCACTTTATTGCGATTCAGAAAGTGCAATTAGGATCTGTCATAACCTAGTGCAACATTCCAAGACCAAGCATATAGCACTGAGGTATCCCTTTATAAAGGATCATGTGGAAGATGGAAACGTCGAAATTCACTTTGTTTGAACCACCGATCAACTAGCCGATATCTTCACCAAAGCTCTTTCTGAAGCGAGTTTCAATAAAATTTTACAAGGGCTAGGAATGATGGAATCGGAGTCAGTACCAAAAACTACTTCTCAAAACTAAAAGTTGGAAGCGAAATGAACCGAACGTTCGGGTTCGGTTCACGTGTGTGCCGAAATGAACCGAACGCTCGGGTTCGGTCCTATTCTTTTATCTTCGCTTATCACTCAAAGGTAGTTTCTTTGACTATAAACCTTTGGTATCTTTTTCCAATTTCATCTCTCTTATTTTCAAAGTTTTTTTTCTCTCAAAGTTCTTTTCTTTTTCAAATTTATTTTTTTTTTGCAACCGAAATAGACCGAACGCTCGGGTTCGGTTCCAAATTTTTTTTCTTTCTCATTTTTTTTCTCTTTAAATCAAAAATTCCAAAAAGCATCTCAAGGAGCTTCACGAGAAGATTGATTCTCTCATCGCTTCCTCTTCTTCTTCATCACAGTCTACCATTTCTGAAGCTGCTATTCAGAAGATTGTTGATGCTTTTTCTAAGGCTCATGAAGCCTTCGTTAGCTCAGCTACTGCCACCATTGACGCCTCCACCAAAGCCTGTGCTGCTGCGACCGAAAAAGTTGAAAAACTATCTACTGATGCCTCCTCTCTTTTGCAGTCTTTACAGGAAACTGCCGAAGCCACCAAAATGAAGCTTGACCCGATTGTCAACAAGCTGGCTACCTTAGTTGCCTCAGAATTGACGTCTTTCGCCACTCTTCGTCAAACTCTCACCGACGACAACTCATCGTTTAAGGCGACCATTGAGGAGCGCCTCACCAAGCTTCATGAAGATCTAGCTACTGAGAACTCCCTCATGGATGCTATCGCTAGAAAGACCACTGCTATTAAGGTCAAGAATCTTCAACTCTCTAATTCTCAAAAGGAGATTGAGTCTCTTCGATCTGAAAGAGAGGTGATTTCATCGTGTGTTTCAGATGTCCACGCAGCCCTTTCAAACATCCTTGAAGCACATGATCCAATTTTAAACTATTCAGTGAGGCGTACTCTTGCGGAAAAGCTTGCTCCCGCCCTTTCTCTCCTGAGCAAAATTGAAGGGCTGCTTGAGTTCGTGTCCATTCCAAAACAAGGGGGAGAGAATGTATCTCAACCGCCTCCCACTTCTACAGCAACAAAAACAACCGAACCTCCTCCAACATGCCAAGCCTCAGGTTCGGGTGTTAAAGACAAAGGGAAACAAATTGCTGAAGATAGTGACGACGACAAAGAGACGATTGCTGATCTCTTGAAAAAGCAAGGTCGAGACAAGGACGCTGATATGAGCGCTCGGTTTGCTAGAGAGGCTGAGGAAGCTGAAAGAAAGATGAAAGAGGCTCATGACCTTCTTGAGAGTAGGAAAACTCTTTTTCCTCCATGGACTCTTGAGAAGTTGCTGAAAGAAGCGATTGAAACCCCATGTATCTTGTGTCTTGAACCGGTGATCTCACTAGATCGTATCAATTCTGTCGATTCTTAGTTCGACATGCCACTGACCCGAAAGGCCTTCATTTTCCATGCCTTTGACAACGTTGCAGATATCCCTCATCCTCATCCTAAGGTTGACATGGATCTTGTTGAGTTCTATCTAAGAGCTGCTCAACCACAGTATCAAACATGGAGTGCTCAGAAGATTATCAACGTTCGGGTCCTCTAGCCGTATCAAGAAGGGAACTTCACGAACGTTCGGTTCAAGGTGCTGAGAGGTTCTGCCAAGACCGAACATGCCATTTCGCTAGCTGATCTTCCCAATTTAAATCCACACGATTGGATAATTTTGCACAACATCCTTCTCACAAATGAAGCAAAGTATGGTCCGATCATTGACCACTTCAAGAGGATGCTTGTCTGCTACATAATGGAAGTTTCCAAGATGGATCAGGAGATTGCTAGTGTCTTCAAGTAAAAGCCCACTATTTCTCCTGTTGGCTCAGCAAGTGATCTGAACATGATGCAGATGGGGAAGATAGACCCGAAAAGAAATTCTGTTATGTTTACCAGAAATGAAGGCCAAAAATGCCTGTTCGCTTTGGCAGACAAAC
Organism: Lactuca serriola; assembly: GCF_051521515.1. Taxonomy (NCBI): domain Eukaryota; kingdom Viridiplantae; phylum Streptophyta; class Magnoliopsida; order Asterales; family Asteraceae; genus Lactuca; species Lactuca serriola. The sequence goes on along the minus strand of NC_136415.1, from coordinate 336,346,308 downwards.
ATCTATACACCACTGCATGCCTGGAACATGTTTTGGGTATCATTCATCGTTGCAAGCAAAACTCAGCAGATGACAAGAAGTACTTCGATGATATGATCTAGTGGTACATTCGCTTCAGACAGACAATCCTTGCTCTTATCCCTCGTCTGTTTGATACCACTAAGAAGGTTCCGGCAGCTGGACCCAGCAAGAAGAAGCGATAGTCTCGCTCCAATTGACGCAAAGGGGGAGATTGTTAGGTCTAGTTTGTGTTGCGTCTTGGGCTCGTTAGCTAGTCCAGTTTAGTCTCCGGTATGGGCCTGTCCATCCGTGAGTTATTTTGTAGGGTTTATTATTTATAGATGCTTGCATGCATTCTAGAACGTAAGATTTGATAGAGTTTTTCATAGCGTTCACAATTCTTATCTTTTGTAACCCTAATATCCTCTACAGCGGAAGTTCTTCACCAAGCTCTGCTGATGATTGAGTTAATTGAATCATTCGACTCTTTCAGATCCATTCTTGAGTTTTTATCTTACTGTTATCACTTTCTTGATTCGCCTGTTATAAGATCTAATCGATCAAAAGGTTAATAAACTTATCATCACCATTTTTCCATATTTAAATAATAGTCTTTTTAGGTAAGATAGGGACCAAGCGCGTAACAAAAACAAATTATAGGGACCAAGCGTGTAACAAAAACAAACAGTAAGGACCTTCCAAGTTAAAAAAATAAGTTAGGGACCAAGCATGTAAATTACCCAAAACCATAAGGTCCATTCGTGTAATTTACTCTTAAGACTAATTCATTGTTCATATGTACATGTGAGTCAAGTGAAGGACTAAAGGATTGGGTACATTAGGTTGTGGAAGAACCCGTAAAGATAATGGATAGGGAAATCAAACAAACTAAATAGAGTCGCATACCCATAGTGAAGGTTCACTGGAATGCTAAGCGGGGGCCTGAATTCACTTGGGAGCGAGAAGACCAAATGCAAGAAAAGTACCTGCATCTCTTCCCTAGTCCATAAGCGCTTATTTCATGAATTAATTTCGGGACGAAATTCCCTGTAACGGGGGGATGATGTAACAACCCGTTATTTCAGAGCAATGTAATGACTAAAAGTCAACCTTTTGTAATCTTTTATGAAGTAATAAAAAGTGCGTCAAAAATGAAGTGTTCAAAAAGCTCAGTTTGAGTATAGTAAGTGGTAGATATCGTGATAAGGTTTCCAAAAATATAAAGAACACTAAAATCCGAGTTATAACGAAGAAGTTATGACCATTTGAAGATCCATAGCAATACCGGTAAAACGCTGTTAAGCGTAAAATGCAAAATTTCGATAAAATACTCTTCAGCCTTAAGTTTTTAAATAAAAGTCATAGATATCGTTAAATTGTAAATATACATAAAAAGAACGCCCAAATCTGACTTCATATGAGGAAGTTATGATTTTTCTAAGTTTCAGAATAACAGTAGATAGCTAAAAACTCGAAATAAAGATCGAGAGATTTTTAACCGATGCAACCTAAAAAAAAGTTGAAGATCTCAACAAGAGTATCGTTCGGTAAAAAGACAGATGGAAACAGACATCGGATGGAGGAGTTATGGATTTTTAACGGACTTTATCAACCCCGGCCTATTAAAAATATACTATTAAAAATAAAGTCAAAACTAGCCGACGAAGTCTAAATGAAAGTTGTAGAGTATAGTCTCACCTACGCGTGGATATAAGGAACGCGAAAATTGGAGCTCGTACGCGAAAGTTGCGTAATTTAGAAGTTTGAAAAATCAAATTACGCCCAACATAATTTGATGTACGCCCAGCGTACTCAGGCGCAGAGCCCCGTCCCATTGGCTAGCAGGCTCTCCCATCAGCTAGACCCGCTAGGCCCAAGTCGTAAGCGCAAACGACTCCGGTGTATGCCCAGCGTACCCCTAGAGTACGCCCAACATACGAGGCTGGCTCAGCTCTATAAATAGCAACCAAAGATCTCGGGTTTAGGTGCTCATTTCCATTCACTCTCCCAATTTTGCTCTGCGTTTAACCTCTCAACACTAACCGACACCCCGATTCCATATCCAAGCCTAGACGAAGGTCTTACGTTCCCAAGATTCCCGAGAAACCCGAAGAATCAACCTTCCCCAGTCGAAGTTCTACTCGATTCTCGTCTCACTCCCTTCAAACTAATCAAGTGAGTTCATACCCCCATTTCTACGCTTTTAAATGCTTTTAAAACGCTTTTAATACCATACGGGGGAGAATACAAGTAAAAACGCAGTTTTACTCGCATTAAAACACCGATCTTTTGTTATACATTGCATGATGTTTTTCTAACTATCAAATGGACTAGTTAACAAGTAAACATCTTACACTACCTTACCTTTTTGGGATACAACATGATTTATAAATAGAAATATGTTTTATTTATAAATACGCATACGATTTCATACCAAAAGCAAACGTTTCAACTACAACATTTTATATTCATGGGAATATACACATTACTACTATGGTTTTTTCAATACTATGGAAAAACGATAGACTTTACGGAAACAAACACACACATAGTAATACATGACTTAATTGAGAATTCGTGAGACAACATCTTCACTATACCCTTCGAGGTACTACCGTAAGTCCTGTCTTATAACCAGAATCTCCCGTCCGGAGAACGTGGCAAGTGTGTATAGATCTATACGGGACTAATGATCCTGCACCCTGACTGCTACCTACAGTCTGCGGGGTGACAAGTATCATAACGTTTCGATGCCTGAAGAACGTCGCTACAGGCAAAATATGATAGTATGGTTATGAGAACTCACCGAATATACAATTATTATGGTATTATATTTTTAAGTGGAAAATAATATTTCTTTTTCTTTTACGTACCACTACAATCTTCTTATAGTTTTATTTTTATAATAAGACTATACGACAACATTTTTAGCATGGTATAGTGCTTACTGTTTACGGTCTTGGGCATTTGTGACTGCATTTACACTTTTAGGAAAACAAGGAATACATTTCATACACAAAACGATTTACTACACTACTTGTAAGAAATATCGGATTTTCTGGAAATACATACACGAACTTTTAAATGTCATACATTTACTCAAACCACTACTTATGAACTCACCAACTTAATTATTGACACTTTTTCTTTGAAATAACTTGTGTTCTCAGGGAACCGCTGTAATGCCTGTAGATCCGGACTAGTCAAATTAGAGGCAATAAGTGTCGAAAATGACTTTTCGGCAAAATATTATTTAGAATAAAAAATCTTAACTAAGTTGTAGTATATGTTACAAGGTTTCCGTACATATAAAGACCGCCGAAATCCGAGTTATAATGAAGAAGTTATGACCCGTCGAAGTTTTACGGCAAAACCGACACGACACCGGGAAGCGTAAATAGTGAATTTACGATAGAGAGAGTTTTAGCCTTAGCGATCTAAACGAAAGTGGTAGAATACGCTAAACCGAGAGCGTCCATAAAAAGAACGCCCAAATCTGACTTCGTATGAAGAAGTTATGATTTTTCGAAGTTTTGGCTTAGCAGTGTACAGCCCGAAATTCGAATATTAAATCGAGCGGTTTTAGCTGACACAACGTAAACGAGAATCGAAGATCTCGTTAATAGTAGCGTAAAGATAAAAAGACAGACAAAAACGGACGTCGGATGAAGAAGTTATGAGAATTTAATGGACCAATCCTGTCCCTGCCTGTTAATAATATAAATTTTAAAATAAAGTCAAAATTAGCCGATGGAGTCTAATCGAAAGTTGTAGAGTACGTTCCCACCACCGCGTGGATATAAAGAACGTTAAAAACGAAGTTCGTATGCGAAAGTTATGATTTTTAGAAGTCAAGAAGGAATATTGCGAAACTGAGATGACATGGCAACATCCGGACCGTCCATTGCTGATCAGACCTCGCTTCAGATCACGCCACGTAGCCCCTCAAATTACGCCCCGCGTACGAAGTCTGGTACGCACCGCGTACCTTCGCTTCTTATCCATCCGGATCCGATGTGCGAGCCAGCTGGTGCGAAGCTGACACCCTTATCCGAGCACTACGCCGAGCGTAGCTGAGTCCGAACGCCCAACGTAACCGAAGCTGAGCGCCTATAAAAGGCTATGAAGGCAGCCACTCTCTTCACACCTTTCTTCACTCTCTCTCTCTAATTTCTTTCTCCCTAAGCCCCCCTAAACCCCAGGTAGAACCCCTAACACCCGAAGGAAGCCCCGAGGCTCCCGGAGTCCCGAGAAAAAGGGTTTTTCGGTTTCGAAACGCTGCTCCAAGCGAAACCCGGTTTTCTTTAAAACCCACTGTAAGTGAGCTACGCCTATGCAATTTTTAATATAGCTTTCGAATAATTTTAGTAATGTTATTAGGTCCTTAAAATAATTATTTGGGCTATTATTATGAGTTATATAGTGTTGTTTAACGCTTATATAATAATAATAATAATAATAATAATAATAATAATAATAATAATAATAATAATAGCTAGACTATTAAATTAGTCTCGGTGAATACTAAACTAAACCTTAGTGGTAATGATACTAGGTTTTGTCGAGGAAAATTGTTTTAAGAGCTACAAAGTACTGTCTGAGGACCGAGTCACCACCGCATCAGGTGAGTGCATAGTACTTTCATCTTACACATAGATATGAAGTATTTTATATAAAATACGTGCTATGTGTGCATATTATCTGAATACTTGCTATCTATGCTGGATGAACGATTTTATACAAGTTTTAAATGATTTAAACTGTATACGTATTTTATATCTACAAATACGTTGGGTATAACATGAGTAGATGAATGATGAGAGATAAAAGATGATATGAATGATCATTGGCAGCTATGGACTTAGTGTCTATTGAATAAATGTTGGTAGCTATGGACTTAGTACCTGATAGATAAACATTGGTAGCTATGGACTTAGTACCTAAAAATTGGTAGCTATGGATTTAGTACCCGATGAATGAACTTTAGCAGCTATGGAATTAGTGCTTTATGAATGAGCCTTGGCAGCTATGGACTTAGTGCCAGTCCTATAACCCTGGAAGCGAAGGACTTCAGAATGAACGAATGCAGGATAGATGACTCTTAGGGTAGACTCTGAAGAGTAAGGAAGATAATGGGGATGGATAATTGGGTTGATTGTTTGATTGTTTAAACATAATAATTATATTATTGTAGGTTGAAAACCCTATGTACTCACCAGGTTTCCCAACATGACGCACTCAGTTTATTTATATCACAGGTGTTGTTATGATGTCACATTACACTGAGAGATTAAGGAGATGTAAATCACTAGCGATAATGAATGTACGTTCTGTTTATGCTTATGTTTCTGTATTGACGATGACATCCCAAATGTTTTAAAATGAATAAAAATACTTTACCTCGGAAATGCTTTGATAACGTATTTATCATGTTTTACTGGGAACAAATTCCGCAACGTTTTTATTACAGGAGATACTCTGATTTTTATAAAGCATAAACAAAACCGGTCTTTTCTGGCTGTGAAAATAGGGATGTCACAGTTGGTATCAGAGCATTAGTTTAAGCGAACTAGGAATATGGATTTATTTCTAGACTTAATCTTAGAATGCTAAGCAATGATTGTGAGGAGTGTGTCTAATAGATTTAGGTAATACACCTGAATAGACACAAGCACTAGCTTATTTTAGGAATGATGCCTGAATTGCTTTTACGTGCTAAATGATTTGTGATGCTTTATGCTATTGTTTGATCGGATCTATGGTTTGTTGCCGACCGGATCTGGAAACCTTATGTGTTTAGGATTCTATACGTACGAATATGATATTAGAACTAGCATATAAACATTTCGGAATGATAAGGATGATTTAAAACTTCAATCCTAAATTAAGATCTAGATTCACCTTATTCGGTGTATAGATCAAAATGGCAAGAACCTGCAGTGGAGCTGGGAATACAAATGGGAATAGGAATGAACCCCCGATGATTCAGCAAATACCTGTTGTATTAGAAGATGTACCCGAGCCAATCAGCATGGCTAGAGTACAAACCATGATTCGGGCTATCTTAGCTGAACAAAGGGAAGAAATGAGGCGGATGTTGAATATGGACGAACCTACTATGCCCATTGAGCAACCCGAGCTGATTCCCGAGCAATCGGAGGAAAGGAACTACAGCCGCCAAGTGAGTCAAGTGGGGACTCAAGGTGAACGAAGGGATGGCCTGGAGAGGAGAAACGACAAGGATGGGCGAATGTACAAGAATTTCTTGGGTGCGAAACCACCGAGTCTGTTAGAACAAAGTTCTTTTAGGATCGTATGATTCTAAGCAAGATATTAAATAAGAACGTAATAAAGAACACAAGTATGGCACTGAATATGTCGTATGATTAATGTGATAACACCTCAGAAGAGCTCGATAAATAACTTCAATCTGTAGAGGTGTTTAGGGTTACAAGAATCTACGTAATTAATCACCGTTATCAATATATGGATACATGCATGCATATATATACTATAACCCTAACAACTAATCTAGATAACAACGAAACTAATCTAGATAGACACGGATGGACAGGCCCAATCCGGATACAAAATATATGGCCCAAGACACAATACAAATAGACTCAACAATCTCCCCCTTTGCGTCTTTGGAGCTGAATCCTCATTCTTTTTTAACAGCAGGAGGCTTCTTCACAGTTTTGAACACCTTCGGTATAATGGCTATCATATGATGGCGAAAAGTAATATACCAACGAAGCATGTCAGTAAAGTTCTTCTTATCAGCCGCTGAGTTCTGCTTGCATCGGTGTATGATATTGATGATATGCTCCAAACAGTTTGTTGAAAACAGATGCTTATCATCCAGAGCAAACAGAAACCTGAGTCCTTCTCCTTTCGTGAACATGACAGTTAGATTTGCTGAATCTATCTGTCCCAATTTCATCATGTTTACATCACCAGGTTTAGGCGTCGGCTTCATAGTCGGCTTTTTATTCATTACCTTTGCTATCTCCTGATCCATAGTTGCACGCTCATGAATATAGGAAGCCAACATTCTCTTAAGATGATCTAAAATCGGCTCATACTCCCTAGGATCAGAGAGCAGAATGTTGTATAGCAGAATCCAGTCATGAGGATTGAGGTTAGGAAGATCTGCTAGAGAGATTATAGACACCGTGTTTGCTGAACCACGGGTGATTTTGAAATTGACATTTACGAATCTCCCAGCAGGTGAAGGTTTCAGTACCTTAACTTTTACAATCTTCTGTGCACTCCAAGTTAAGTACTGCGGTTGACCATACTTCAAGTAAAAATCGATCAATTCCCCTCTCAACCTTCGGGTGTGGATGTGGAAACTCAACAGTCGGCTCAAAGCAGTGAAACGTAAAAGCTTTTCTGGTAATAGGCGTATCAAACTGCGAGTCTTTACAGTTATCACAATCACATGAAGCAATTGGTTCCAACCAATAAACAAAAGGAAATTCAATTGCTTGATTGATAAGTGTGTCTCTGTTCCACTCAGGAAACAAAGCCTTCTTGCATTGCAAGACATCCTCTTCTTCCTTGTTTCTCTTTTCCTGCTCCTCTGCTTCACTAACCACTTTTATTGTTTCATCAAGATCTCTGTTGGTTTTCTTTCGTTTTAGAGCATCAACTATAGTTTCATCAACATCACTCTCACTATCATCATTAATCCCTTTCTACTTTGATTGAGAACCAGAACCCGAAGCTAAATTAACCTTCGGTTCTGTTGTGACTTTTGGTTGTTCATCTTCTGTCTTCACAATCGGTCTCGGTTTAACAAAATAACGAGCGCTACTCTCTCCCCCTTGTTTTGGAGGTACAACCCCCTCCGAAACACCTTTCATTTCACTTAAAATGGCAATAGCAGGAGGGAGTTTAGATTGAAGATGATTCCGAATAGTCAGAGTTAAGATTGGATCATGCGCTTCAAGCAAATTAGTCAGCAAATCTTTCACATCTCCTGCACAACTTTTATAAACAGCCCTCTAAACTTTCAACAAAGAAATTTCTTTCTCTGCCTGGGCCAGATGCACTTTCTGAACATCAATTGTTGCTTGTTTTTTAGCCAAATCCTCCTTCAAGGCACCCTCTGTTGCAAGATTAGCAGCAAGAGCATCAAAACGAGAATCCACTGATTTTAAGAAAGAAGTGGTTTCTATTTTAAGCTCAGAGCGTACAGCCTCAAACTTAGTAGTTTCATCGTGAAGGGACTTAGAAAAGGAGTCCACAGAGGATTGATAGTGTGCTGCATGGGTGTCAGCATGAGACTTTAACGACTCAAGAAAAATCTGAGTTGTATGAACAGTTTTAGAAACGTCTTTGGTGGCCTGCTTACAGGTGGAGGTAGACTCATTAACTGCCTTCGTAGAATTGTCAATTGCCTGAGTATACTGCTCAATGGCTGTCGGCAAGCAAACGATCCAACTTCTCATGAATGCCCTGTATTTGTTGACTTGTGACAGAAGCATCAGTCTCATCATCGGTTTGAAGTCGGTAAGGACTGTAGTAGATCGAGTCAAATTCTTCATCGTCTCCCTCAAGAGTAGCACCAAAATCAGTGGATGGGGTTGGTAAAGGTAGTTTGGTATCGATTGGAGTTGTAGTCACAGTAGTAGCCCCTGTATCAGATACATTGACTTCTACGGTGAATTTGGGAGTGGTAGTGGTTGTGGATTCGGTTATAAGTGGAGAAGATAAGGGTATAGTAGAAATAGGAACAGAAGTAATTGGTGGTGGGGTTGGCAAAGTTGTTGCTTGAGTGGTAAGGGGTGTAGTAACAGTGGAAACAGAAAGTGGAACAGTCTATTTCGGCGATTGGGTTGGAGTTGGAACTTTGTTGTGATTTGGAGATTCTAGTGGAGTAGGAGATCGTGGAGGAGTAGGATCTCGGGGTTAGACATGACGAACTTCTTCTTCCTCACTTTGCTCATCTGCATGATCTATGCTTGGAGGAGTGTTCCCTCTAGGTCTGCGAGCCATCTTCTTTATCTTCTTCTGTTTCGGTTGAGAAGTATCCCCTTCACCAGACTTGCGTTTAGAGGACTTGGACTTACGTTCCTCAGGATCCTATTTCTTTGAAACCCTCTTTCCTCTGTTGGTAGGCTTCTCTAATGCATCCAAAGCTGCTTGCTGCTCTGGAGACAGAACTCTCGGTCCGATAGGAGGAAGTTTCCTATAGTCAGCCAAGACATTGCTCTTTTCTGTAACGCCACGATACATAGTTTCAGGAATCATTCCATAATGAGGAAACTTGAGCGGATCAGAGAGAATTATCTTCTTTGTATGGAATGTGGCAACAGAAGCAAGTAGAGCATCCTGCATGATCGAAATCTCCAAAGAATTAATAGCCTTTCTTGTAATCAGGGTCCAAAAACGCCCACATGAAACTTCAGAATGCCGTGTCGATGTATTGAGACTCTGCACCACCTGAGACCAGATTATAGAGCCATAATCAAGATTGATCCCGTTGTAGAGACCGTAAAGAATGGTGAGAAAACCCTTGCTTGTAGTATCGGAACCACCACATCGTTCTGCTAAACCCTTAATCAGTAGATTGAGCAAGCCATTCCACTGAGAGGGTAAACAAGATTTCTTCACTTTGGTGATGGTAGTTAGCACATCGGTATACCCCATCTCGTACATCATTGAAAATAGCTGAGATGTGGTGATGAAGTCTGGCGAGATAACAGAAGAATCTACTGCAAGATTCAAAATCGAACAAAACTTCAACTTTGAAACGGAAGCCTTCTTGTCGTGGATGGTAAAATAGATACGATCTTTGTTTTTGTCATAAGTCGCCGTGGAATAAACCTGTGATAACAGCGACATTGGGACTGCTTCAACCTGGGTTAGGGCTAAAACCAGGGGGAATATTTTAAACATTCCACAACCTGCAGCATATATGAGTCATATAAGAACGGATGAAGTTCAATGATCATATTTTGGTTAGGTCTAATGGTATGCAAGGATGATGATGCCGTCTGTTCATGTACTGAAGAAGAAGTCGCCATTGATGAATGAAGAAGATGATGAACACTGTTTACTCGTCGTTTGAGAGACTTGAATGCTGGTAAATTTGAGAGAATTGAATGTTGGTAAAAGACAAATAAGATGTTCAACCCTTTATATACCATTACCTGGAGAGAGAAAACCGTGATGATTATGATGAGATCACTAAACATCGCCTGAAAAAACGCAATGTGACAGTTTGGTTACTCCCAGGTATACATCAGCACGCATGGCTTTAAAAACCGTTCAAATTCACGCACTTGAATCTTATCTTCAATCGTCGTTTAAAATTCCACATTAGCCCCTCGTTTGGTTACAATAAATAATCCAAAACTCAAACCAAACAGTAACCAGAATGTTGGAAAATAAAATTTTCATGCATAAGTGTGACAAAGATAAAAAACAAATCAAATGTGTATGGGATGTGAGTGATGTCTTATAATTAGATAGAAAGTAGAGGATTCCGGGCAAGAATCACTTCCTTCAAAGTCAAGAGAGACTTGAAGTGCTTGTGTGGTTTCCCGAAAAATATGATCAACTGTTTGTTAATAAACATTGAAAGGCTTCTTTTAATCATAGGCTTAGGGTAGCTTATCTTCAACCGAACTTCGAGTTTCAACATAAAACCGAATGTTGGAAGAAGTACCTGTGAGACCGATGTGGTCTGTAGAACAGATAGGTGGGTTTTATTGTTTTAGTGACTATAGAGAAATCAGAAATCTCAAAACAAATAAACTGGATCTCTTTGGGAAGAAATGCCTTGGTAGTAGACAATTTCATAAAAGATCACACAAAAATAAAAGGAGAGATTTCCTCAGGTAACCAGTAAGTTCTTGAATATATAATTCACTGTCAATTCATTTTTGGTGTTGGATATTGGGTTTCACTCAGCACGTGGTAAGCGTATCTAAGATCACAAACACAGATGTTGTGTAACCATAAACCTCAGTGGTAAAGACCGAGAGTCTCAAGGGTTACGTTGGTGAACCGAAAGTAGATGGAGAATATAAGGAGGTGGCTAAAGAACCGAATGTACCTTCTGCTAGATAATCCTGACAAAGCAGAGAAACTCTTTACTCATATGAGAAGAGTAAGGTAGCTCTAGACCGAGTAATATAAATTAGCCTGATTTGGAAGAAACGATGGGTGTTAATCGAATCATTAAGGCCTGCTCAAGATCGTAGAGACTTAAGACAACATGCATCAGCATGCTTCTAGGGACCCTTAACTAGTTCATTTTGAAATTGAATCTTACCTTCCTTAGATCCATAGTCGATTATATGGGTATTCATATCACCTATGAAAAGTAAAGAAACACACCAAACAAGCCAAATAGACAAACATACGAGACAAATAAAAATTAAAAAAATAAAACAGAAAGATAAAATATTTTTGGAATTTTTTTTTGAAATTTTCTGAAAAAGAATAAAAACAGAAAGATAAAATATTTTTGAAATTTTTTGAAAAAGAATAAAAACAGAAAGATAAAAGATTTTTGGAATTTTTGAAATTTTCTGAAAAAGAATAAAAACAGAAAGATAAAATATTTTTGAAAATTTTGATATTTTCTGAAAAAGAATAAAAATAGAAAGATAAAATATTTTTGAAATTTTTGATATTTTCTGAAAAAGAATAAAAACAGAAAGATAAAATATTTTTGAAATTTTTGATATTTTCTGAAAAAGAATAAAAACAGAAAGATAAAATAATTAAGTTCAAATCAAAAGAGAGATATGCACAGAATATATAACCGAAACCTTATTTCAAATGAGTGAAGCGAAATAGACCGAGCGTTCGGTTCATTTCGGTTCCAGAAAATTATGGAGCCGAGATAGACCGAGCGGTCTGTCCATTTCGGTTCCCCAAAAGTCTAGAGCCAAAATAGACTGAGCGGTCTGTCCATTTCGGTTGTCTAATTTTAATGAGAGTTTTAAGGATTCGGTACCGACTCTCCTTCCATCATGCCCAAGCCTTGTAAGATTTTGTTAAAGTTTGCTTCTGGTAAGGCTTTAGTAAAGATGTCAGCCAGTTGATCAGTAGATCGTACAAAGTGTACTTCCACGTTCCCATCTTCTACATGATCCTTTATGAAATGATACCGAAGTGCAATATGCTTGGTTTTTGAGTGTTGCACTGGATTATGACAAATCCTAATTGCACTTTCAGAATCGCAATAAAGAGGAATCTTCTTCATACTTAGCCCATAATCTCTTAGTTGACTTTGAATCCAAACCACTTGAGAGGTGCAGGATGCTGCATCAATATATTCAGCTTCGGCTGTGGATAATGAAACACATGTTTGTTTCTTGGACTGCCAACTAACAAGTTTCCTGTCAAGAAATTGGCATCCACCTGTAGTACTCTTTCTGTCCAGTCCACATCCTCCTAGATCATCATCAGAAAAGGCTTGGATGAAGAATCTAGATCTTGCAGGATACCAGAGACCGAGAGATGAAGTTTTCTTCAGATATCGAAAAATGTTCTTCACAGCAAGCATGTGAGGTTCTCTTGGATTGGCTTGAAACCTGGCACAGTAACAAACAACAAACCTAATATCTGGTCTACTAGCTGTTAGATACATAAGGGACCCGATCGTTTGACGATAAAGTGTTATATCCACAACAGGTTTCTCCAAAGATGGGGTTAGCTTAGTGCCAATTGCCATAGGAACCTTCACTTTTGAGTCACTCCTCGTTCCAAATTTTGTCAGTAAGTTCTTGGTGTATGCTTCCTGGTTTATAAAGATACCTTCTGGTCCCTGTCTAATATTCAAACCAAGGAAAAAGTTAATTGGACCCATTGCGCTCATTTCAAATTTAGTCTCCATGAACTTCCTGAATTCAGCTGTTAAGCTAGGATTCGTGGAGCCGAAGATGATATCATCAACATAAACCTGAACAATCATCAAATGTTCTCCTTCCTTCTTACGAAAGAAGGTTGGGTCAACCGAACCTTGTTTAAATTTTGACATTTTCAAGAAGCGAGTTAGCGTTTCATACCAGGCTCTCGGTGCTTGTTTTAGCCCATAGACTGCTTTATCCAGCACATAGCAATGATCAGGGTACGTTTCATTCACAAAACCAGGCGATTGCTCAACATAAACGGTTTCTTCTAATTCTCCATTCAAGAAAGCGCATTTGACATCCATTTGGAAAACTTCGAAGTTCTTGTGAGCAGCATATGCAAGAAAGATTCTGACAGATTCTAACCTTGCTACTGGAGCAAATGTTTCTTCATAATCTATCCCTTCTTCTTGACAATAACCTTTTACAACCAACCGGGCCTTCTTACGAATGACATTCCCTTCTTTGTCCAGCTTATTTCTAAACACCCATTTCAGTCCAACAACAGAAGCATCTTTCAGTGTATGAATCAACCTCCAAACTCTATTGCGTTCGAACTCATGGAGCTCATCCTGCATCGCTTGAACCCAATCTGAATGATCAAGTGCAGCATTTACAGTTTTCGGCTCAATTTTGGAAATAAACGAATTGAACATACAAAATTCCACTTTAGAGAATAATGCAGTTTGTTTCGCCTTCAGTTGAGATCGAGTAAGAACACTTTATGAGGTTTCACCAATAATTTGTTCTTTGGGATGGTCTTTTTTCCATTTCACTAATGGAGGATAGCTTGGATCATATTCTGGATTCAATTCAGCTTCTACTTCTATTTCAACATCTGACAAATCACCCTCACCTTCGTCAGTAGAACTATCACTTTCTTTCTCCTTCTCCCCCTCGACTGGCGAAGTGAAATTTCTGTCAGCATTAGAGTCTGCATTTCTTGTGGAACTTGGTTTCTCCCCCTCGATTTGACTATCACTTGGTTGTTTTGGATCAGTGTTTGCCCTATCATCTGAACTTTTAGATGTAGGATCTGAACTTGGATTCTCCCCCTCAACAGAAGCTCCACTTGTCTGTGAGGTTGTAGAGCTCTCCCCCTGGAACGTTGAATCGTTGTTTAGAGAGCCTGTTGATGAGTTAGTACTTGGTGGTTTGCTTTCCATCTCTTTAGTAGCTTCGTCTATGATCTTCTTGAGATTATCGAGTTTGTTATCTGCTGCCATTGCCTCTGAATGAATTGCTTTTTCTGGTTCATCGAATAGCCGAATGTATTCCTCAAACATGTTGGATATTGGAACCGAGACCTGTCTAGATTCTGGGAATATGTCTCCTAAGGCACTTTCAGTCCTTTGAACCTTCTGCATATAATTGTCATCAAAGGTGACATAATAAGTCTCTTCAATTGTTTTGGAACACTTATTCAACACCCTGTATGCTTTTGATGACAGAGAGTAACCCAGAAATATGCCCTCATTGGCTTTAACATCAAACTTATTTCGGTTCTCTTTAGAATTAAAAATAAAGCACCTTGAACCGAAGATATGGAAAAATTTGACATTCGGCTTCCTATTGTTGATGATCTCATAAGGAGTTATGGAGAATCTCTTGTTGAGCAAGGACCGATTCTGAGTATAGCATGCAGCGGCAATTGCATCAGCCCAGAAGTATAAAGGTAGGGAAGCGAAACTTAACATGGTTCTGGCGGCTTCACATAACGAGCGGTTTCGTCTTTCAACAATCCCATTCTGCTGTGGTGTATAAGGGGCTGAAAAATTGTGAGTTATCCCCTTATCAGCCATAAATTCCTCAAAATCCTTGTTTTTGAATTCCAGACCATTGTCACTTCTGATGTTTATGACCGTTTTCTTTATTTGTACTTCTATTTGCTTGATGAATGCCTTCAGCTTGGGAGTTGCATCTGATTTCTGCTTAAGAAAGAAAACCCAAGTGAAGCGTGAAAAATCATCTACAATAACAAGAATGTACTTACTTCTACCGATACTCTCTATAGCAGAAGGTCCACATAAATCAATGTGTAACAGTTCAAGGGCTTCCACTATCTTAGTATTGTTGCGTGTAGGGTGGCTTCTTCTGCTCTATTTACCCATCTTACATGCTGCACATAAATGCTCCTTTTCGAACTTGAGAAGAGGAAGGCCTAGAATGTGATCACCAATCACTAATTTGTTGATGTCTTTGAAATTCAGGTGTGATAGACTTCGATGCCATAACCAACTTTCATCGGTGTTTGCCTTTGACAGTAGACAGATAGTTGGTGTCCCTCGAATTGGGTTAAGATTCAGAGGGTACATCTCTCCCTTTCGTGCAGATTTCAGCAGTACCTTCTTGGATTGTTTTTCCACTATCTCAGACCCTTCATCGTCGAATGATACCTTCAAACCCGTGCCTACAACTAATTGTGACACGCTGATGAGATTGTGTTGCAATCCTTCTACATAAGCCACCTTTCTGATCGAGAAGTCTCCATTTGTTATCATGCCGTATCCTTTGATTGTTCCATAGGAATTGTTTCCAAACTTCACAGACCCACCATATTTCAGGGACCGAAACTCTCTTAGCTCCTCCTTCCTCCCTGTCATGTGACGCGAGCAGCCACTGTCTATATACCATTCGTCGTCAAACTGCTTGTCACTGATTACCTGCAAATTCAAGCAGATTTAGGAACCCAAAGTTTCTTGGGTCCTGGTGAGTTTTTCATAGAGAAAGGAATAACTGCAGAAACATCAACTAAAAAGGTTCGTTTAATGAGAGTGGTTTGATCTTTTATTTTAATGGTATACACCTTGATTTTTGTTTTATCTTCTTTAAATTTTAGTGTATCAGTTGGGGTTGTTTTTGATGGTTTAGGATTTTTTGTTTGATTCCTAGGTTTAGAAGAGGATTTCTTATTTTCCTTCTCAGAGTCTGATACTAGCTTTTCTTTTCCTTTGATGTCCTTAAAAGAATTTGTTTCAACTTGGGACTTGGAGGATCCATTACCAGGATTGGGACCGAATCTAGGTTGAGGACCGAATCTAGGTCGAGGACCGAGTCCAGGTCGAGGACCAAAAGTGGGTTCAGGACCGAGACATGACTTTCGATTCTGGGATTTGGAATAGTAGGAATTTGGACTAAAATTTTCCTTCAACTTTTCCTTTCCCTTGTTCATGGATTCTTTCCTGAGAGGCTCATAGTTGGGGTTTTGAGAATTCCAATGCTTTTTCCTTTCATTCAGATTCGTGGCATATCTCTGATTTCTCAAGCGTTTCTATTCAGCTAGCTCCTTCTGAGATTTGTGAATATTGAAGCTGTCCTTTGGTTTCTCCTTCTGAGTTGCAGTTGTCTTACCTTTCATTTTAGATTCTGTGCTCTTCTTAGTTTGAACTTTCGGTTCTTCCCTCTTGATTGGAACATCAGGTTCAACCATTGGTTCCTCAGGAACATCTTTGGTTCCACTTGAGCTTGGAATATCGAAACTGGAGGGTTTGTTGATGGGCTTTGGTATGTATCTACCTTTGACTCTCCATGTGGTTTTATCAGATAGTCCCACAGTCTCGTCTGCGTTGTCAATAGGAGCAGACCAGAAATAGTCTTCGCATCCTTCAACATTATCTTCGTCAACTATGATTCTTAATTCTGCCGTTTGCCTTTGAGTGACCCCAGTCACAGCATAAACATGATTTGGCACGGTCTGAACCTTTTGATAGACCACGACCTTTTCCTTGAGTTTTGGTTTCTGTTCTTTTGACAGACGAGCAAACTCAACGAAGTTTTCTGATATAAGAGGTTTTTCATTCTCGGTTTCATGTTTCATAAACTTCGAGCAATCAACTTCATCCTCTACTGATATTTCACTCATCTCGCTTTCCGCATCAAATTCAGACGAATTATCTAAGTTTATTTTATTATCTTGAACAATTTTGGCATTTGACAGATCGAATGTTTGTATAGTTTCAGTTTTAATCTTTTGCCTATCATTTTCATCTATGATATTTTTTAACATACTCTTATGTTCCTTAGAATCGATGAAGGTTTCTATCTTATCCAAACCTAGCCTATACGAACTTGATGTCTCTTCAGAGGACACCTCTGATTCACATTCTGCTATAACTTCATCTTCCTTAAATTCAAGAAAGGGAAAAATCATTTTATGAATTTTCATGCCAATTTCACAGCTTAAATGTAATTGAGCAATGTTAGTATAAAGACGCTTCGCAATTAAACATAAAACATTTCTTTGTTTTAATAACTTTAAATTGTCCCTTTGCAAATAAATACATTCATCCCTAGCTCTAACTAACTCTGCTTCTTTCAGCTCAATCCACATTCTCCTTTCCTCACTTTTTGAAGATACCCTGCCGAGTTGGTCAGTCAGGTTAGAATTTGCTAAGCGGGTTTGCATGAGGCTACTACTTAGGTTAGAAAATTTAAAGTTTAATTCATTTAATTCTTCTTGATAATCAGTTTTTGAGATTTTAAGACACTCAAGAGTAGAATGTACCTTTTTGATCAATCGATCGCAGTCGTTGATCTTCTCACTCACCGACTTGGCCGCAAAGCACTTGTTTTCTATCAGGTTCGCTTTCGTATCTGCACTTTTGGTTGATGGACCAGCAGTGACGATAAAGCACTTTCCACCCAAACCTTCATTCTTTGCCACATATGTCTTTCCATGAGTGGGACTTCTTACTTCCTTGTCTTCAGAGTCGGTTGACCAGACTTCTACGCCACTGAACTCATCTTCCCTTGTATTCTCCTGTACGATTAAGGAATTCATCTAGCTGTTGGATGCCTTTTTCTTATTGACTTCTTCTAATTTTCGCATACAATACGTCTCATCATCTTCACGCTCTCTTTTCTCAGCCATCTTTCTCAACATGCAGTCTTTGGCAAAATGGTTCTTGCCGTGACAATAGTTGTAGTCGTATCCAGAGTCTCCTGCAAGCTTGCTCTCCTTTTTCTCTTCATCCTTTTGAGAGGAGACTTTCGGTTCATCCTTCATCTTTTCAGAACTATAACTTCCCTGCCAGTTTCGGTTCTTGCTAATGGGAAATTTTCTCCTTGCAAATTTCTTTGGATCTATGACCATCAAGGCATACTCCTCACTTGTAAGGTCGCATTCTGACATGTCTGACTCTTCTTCTTCTTCTGCAGTACTTTTTCCTTTAGAAACAAGAGCCAACGATCCCACACCAGAGATCACTTTCACTTCCTTGGTTACAACACTTTCATGAGACTTTAGTATACCAACTAGTTTCGCCAGCGAGTATGATTTGAACTGTTCATGCGCCTTCACAGTGGAAACCACAGCCATCCATTCTGGTCTCAGCCCGTTCATGAACGTTACTTTCTGCTCGATCAGCTTTCTCTCTATCCCATGCTTGATCATCTTACTGAGGAGATGATTGAACCGATCAAAGGTCTGTACAAGCTTCTCTTCAGGTTTCTGTTCGAAAACTCCAAATTCTGACAGCAACAGAGTTTGAATGGAGTGTTCCAGGTCTTCATCAGTTGAGTACAGTTCATTCAACCTATCTTAGATCTCTTTATCAGTTGTGCATGAACCTACTAGCCGAAAGGTGTCAGATTGCAGGGCGAATCTTATCATTCGCATGGCTTTAACGTTACACAAGAGCTTGTCCTTCTCATCATGTGGCATTTTCTCAACATCTGTCACCAACTTGTTGTAATCCGTTTGCGACTTAACAGTCGCGTTTGTTCCCGAATGTACAAACGGTCCACGAGTGATAGCTTCCCAGATGAGATAGCCATTGTCTTTAGATCCGACCACATAATCTTCAAAGTGATGAGCCCATACTTCGTAGTCTTGAGTATAGAGTATGGGTACTCTAGTTGTTGATCCGATGCTGTTTGAGATGTTTATGGGGTTTGTATGCGAATCATCATGAGACATGGTGAGCTGCTAGAATCAAACCTGTAAACTTGAGATTAGGGTTTTATCAAAAACAGAGTTGTCGTCGATATGAAGACGACGACTTCTATTTATACGATAAAAGCGGAAACCTTAAAGTATTATGAATACAAAAGTAATGTGTATTGATCACACAATCTCCTGCTCTGATACCAATTGTTAGAACAAAGTTCTTTTAGGATCGTATGATTCTAAGCAGGATATTAAATAAGAACGTAATAAAGAACACAAGTATGGCACTGAATATGTCGTATGATTAATGTGATAACACCTCAGAAGAGATTGATAAAGAACTTCAATCTGTAGAGGTGTTTAGGGTTACAAGAATCTACGTAATTAATCACCGTTATCAATATATGCATACATGCATGCATATATATACTATAACCCTAACAACTAATCTAGATAACAACGAAACTAATCTAGATAGACATGGATGGACAGGCCCAATCCGGATACAAAATATATGGCCCAAGACGCAACACAAATAGACTCAACAGAGTCTCTCAGGAAGCCCGAAGCCGATTGAGATTATGGATTGGATCTCTGAGATGGAGATGGTGTTTGAGAGTTGCAGCTGTAGCGAGAAACAGAAGACTGTCTTCGCAGTAAGACAGCTGAAAACTAGAGTCTTGAGCTGGTGGAAGCTATTAGCAGATACGATGCCACGAGGAGAAGCCCTAAGGATGTCATGGGAAGAGTTTTTGGAATAGTTGAAAATGCAGTACTGCTCAGAGATAGATCTGATAGACCTAAACAACGAATTTCAGAACCTGAAGAAAGGCAAGATGAGTGTTGATGAATATGCCACCGCATTCACCGAGAGGATGAAGCTATTCCCCTACCTGGTCCGTATTGAACTCTCCAAGATTGATAGGTTTGCTAACAGACTGCCCACAAACTTTGGCCCAATGGTCAAAATGGCAACTTCTTTGAAAACAGCCGTTAGAGCAGCTAAGAACGTAGAGACCCTGATAAGAGAAAAAGGTCTAGAAAAAGATAAGGCAGGAGAAAAGCGGAAGTTTGAAGGATCTTCAAGGTCCAACAAGGAGAGAAAATTCTCAAATCTTGGAGGAGGAGAAGGAGGTGAAGCGAGATGGTGTGCTAAATGCAAGAAGAAGCATTGTGGGAAGTGCAACGAAGAAGTGACTTGTTACAAGTGTGGAAGGACTGGTCACTATTCCAAGGATTGTACACATAATGATAAGGTATGCTACGGATGTGGAGGCAAGGGGCACCTGTCTAGAAATTGCCCAAAGAAAAACGAAGCAGCAAAGCCAAACACACCACCAAGGCCAAGGGCATTCCACATGATCCTCAATGAAGCGGAAAACAACGTAAGGAACAAAGGATGAGGAATCCATACCCGAAGATCGAGTTATGAGGTAGCCTAAGAGATAGAACAATATGTTGTAGCCTATTAGAGGCATAGTCTAGGGTGAACTTGAACACCAATGTAATAGTTTAAAGAAATAATGAAGCCTACGTTTTGCTATCTGATGTGTTAAACTGTTATGTGATTTTCTTGTATGGTGATTTGGAAAACTGTGAGACAATACTTGGGACGAGTATGAGTAGGTGTGAAAGGTAGTAGATGCATATATTACCCGAAGCACAGGACTCACTCTTGGATCAGGGAAAGTCACAAGGTTACCATGAAGCTAGTAATTTATACCGTTTTATTCAAGTTTGTCGTTACCATCGTTTCGGTAATGACTAAAAAGATTGTTGATATTCCGACCCTAGTGGTCATATCGAATTGAGTCCGACTACACTGAGTATGCTATGTGGCTTAGAAAATCAAGTTCGATGTAGCATCTAACTTAAGACGGAATATTGGAATAAAAAACGATCAGTAGAGGTATCACGAAAAGTTGCTTGTAGCTAGAAATGCTTCCTTTTAAAATGTGATTATATCACATTAGAACATGAAGGAAGGTATAGTCTGTTTTGGAATATAACTATAAGAGACCTCAGTCTAAACGTGCATCACATGATGGTAGGTCATAATTTGGAGTCTAACATGAGGTAGAAAGCAGGTGAACGATCGAGTACTGCTTACAGTCAATAAGTCTAAGAGATAGACTTGAAGGAATATAGATGTTACAATTATTACCTAGGATGAAGATATGATGTATGAAGTCATTATACGAGCCCTGTTTCGTTGATGATTCCAGGATGTAATCATCCTAAGGGGGAGATAATTGTAACGCCTATAGATCCAGGCTAGTCAAATTAGAGGCAATAAGTGTCGAAAATGACTTTTCGGCAAAATATTATTTAGAATAAATAATCTTAACCAATTTTTAGTATATGTTACAAGGTTTCCGTACATATAAAGATCGCCGAAATCCGAGTTATAACGAAGAAGTTATGACCCGTCGAAGTTTTACGGCAAAACCGACACGACACTGGGAAGCGTAAATAGTGAATTTACGATAGAGCGAGTTTTAGCCTTAGCTATCTAAATGAAAGTGGTAGAATACGCTAAACCGAGAGCGTCCATAAAAAGAACGCCCAAAGCTGACTTCGTATGAAGAAGTTATGATTTTTCGAAGTTTCGGCTTAGCAGTGTACAACCCGAAATTCGAATATTAAATCGAGCGGTTTTTAGCTAACACAACGTAAACGAGAATCGAAGATCTTGTTAATAGTAGCGTAAAGATAAAAAGACAAACAAAAACGGACGTCGGATGAAGAAGTTATGAGAATTTAACGGACCAATCCTGTCCTGGCCTGTTAATAATATAACTTTTAAAATAAAGTCAAAATTAGCCAATGGAGTCTAAACGAAAGTTGTAGAGTACGTTCCCACCATTGCGTGGATATAAAGAACGTCAAAAATGGAGTTCTCATGCGAAAGCTATGATTTTTAGAAGTCGAGAAGGAAAATTGCAAAACTAAGATGACGTGGCAACATCCGGACCGTCCATCGCTGATCAGACCTCGCTTCGGATCACGCCACATAGCCCCTCGAATTACACCCCACGCACGAAAGTCTGGTATGCCCCGCGTAGCTTCGCTTCTTATCCATCCGGATCCGATGTGCGAGCCAGCTGGTGCGAAGCTTAGCTGGCACCCTTATCCGAGCACTACACCCAACGTAGTTGAGTCCGAACGCCCAGCGTAACCAAAGCTGAGCGTCTATAAAAGGCTGCGAAGGCAGCCACTCTCTTCACATCTTTCTTCACTCTCTCTCTAATTTCTTTCTCTCTCTAGCTCCCCTAAGTCCCCCTAAACCCTAGGTAGAACCCCTAACACCAGAAGGAAGCCCCGAGGCTCCCGGAGTCCCGAGAAAAAGGGTTTTTCGGTTTCGAAACGTTGTTCCAAGCGAAGCCCGATTTATCTTTAAAACCCGCTGTAAGTGAGCTATGCCTATGCAATTTTTAATATAGCTTTTGAATAATTATAGTAATGTTATTAGGTCCTTAAAATAATTATTTGGGCTATTATTATGAGTTATATAGTGTTGTTTAACGCTTATATAATAATAATAATAGCTAGACTATTAAATTAGTCTCGGTGAATACTAAACTAAACCCTAGTGGTAATGATACTAGGTTTTGTCGAGGAAAATTGTTTTAAGAGTTACGAAGTACTGTCCGAGGACCGAGTCACCACCGTATTAGGTGAGTGCATAGTTACTTTTATCTTACACATAGATATGAAGTATTTTATATAAACTACGTGCTATGTGTGCATATTATCTGAATACTTTCTATCTATGCTGGATGAACGATTTTATACAAGTTTTAAATGATTTAAACTGTATACGTATGTTATATCTACAAATATGTTGGGTATAACACGAGTAGATGAATGATGAGAGATATGAATGATCATTGGCAGCTATAGACTTAGTGCCTGTTGAATAAATGCTGGTAGCTATTTACTTAGTACCTGATAGATAAACATTGGTAGCTATGGATTTAGTACCCGATGAATGAACTTTAGCAGCTATGGAATTAGTGCTTTACGAATGAGCCTTGACAGCTATGGACTTAGTGCCAGTCCTATAACCCCGGAAGCGATGGACTTCATAATGAACGAATGCAAGATAGATGACTCTTAGGGTAGACTCTTAAGAGTAAGGAATATAATGGGGATGGGTAATTGGGTTGATTGTTTGATTGTTTAAACATAATAATTATATTATTGTGGGTTGAAAACCCTATGTACTCACCGGGTTTCCCAACCTAACCCACTCAGTTTATTTATATCACAGGTGTTTTTATGATGTCACATTACACTGAGAGATTAAGGAGACACTACAAGAAAAATAGCCTTTAATGACGCGCAAACAATGACACTCGCTGATTCACGTTACGCATTTTTGGGCGTCCTTAAAAATGATGTCAGACTTCCAAAATTTGAAGGATAGTGGACACGCATTTTTGCGTGCCCTTAAATTAGTATCTCAAGAAAAAAAATTAAAAACACGGAGGGCGCTTTATCTTAAACGTGCGTCTTCTGTAGGTGTCGCTTTATAATTTTAGTGAAATGCGCCTTGAGAAGATAACGGGGGAAAACGAAACCCTAAAATTTTGAAAACTCGCCTTTCTTTTCTACCTTCTCTTCTTCATCTTCACAATCGATTCTCCCCTCTTCTTTTCTTCATCTTCAAAATCGACTCACCCCTCTAGAGCCTTACTTGTAAGTCCACACCACATTTGTTCGTATCTTGTTCTGGAAAATCAAGAAACATTCAAAAAACCTTAGGGTTTCGCTTCTTATCATCGGTGAGACCGCATTTCTTCTTATCAGTACTAGGGTTTCGTTTCTTGTAGGTTCGTTCATTAAGTTGCTACCCTCATCGATACACAATTAAATAAGTACCGGCCAAATATGCTACAATAGAGGATGGTTTCGTGGGTTCTTTCACCTTTACACCAACGATGGTGGAGCTAGAGAGAGATAGTTTATGGTGTGTAAAATACAAAATTCTTAAACCAGGGGATTCTAATAAATACCATAATCCAAACCCTTTATGGTAATTGGGAGCCAATCAGGGCAAAACGCAACCCTCAGACAAATTTTGCTCTCAAGAAACCTACGGTACGTACAATTTTTCTTTTCTTCCTCTTCCTTTTCTTATCGGTATTCTTTCTCCTCCCTTCCTCTCCGGTGGTCGCCGTTGCAACCTACTTCAACCAGCCCTACCCTTCCCTTTTCCCCAACCTAGGAGCATCTGTCGACGACTTCTCTGCTTCATCCGTTCAACAGATCGTTGATCACCGCCTGTACGATACCATCAACTACTCCAGACCTGTGAACAACATGTCTAAATCTCGCGTCTATGCAGATGTCAACGTTGTTCGCCCTATGGAATACTAGTATTAAGAAGCACTTACTGTTCAGTGGGGGTAACCTAACCAAACCCTAGATTTTACTTTAATTTATGTGATTTATCTCATTATATGAATTAATAGACAGAATACTTTGATTTATTTGTTGCTACTTGGCTTAATTTGATTCAAATTCGTTTCAAATTGTGATTGATCTCTTGTGTAATTTTGTATCTACTAACCCTGATGGTATTTTGTTTGTTTCAAAATAAAAAAATCAAAACATGGGAAGCTTTTGCAAAAGTGGTATGTTATGTATTTTGTACAATCAAATCTTTTTCATAGTAATTTTACAATGTAAATACCAAGAAGGGTTAGTGAATCATAAAAAACAATAGAAATGGCTGAGTAAATCATAAAAATCTTCCAAATTCATAACAATGTAAAAATCTATTAGGAGATAAAACTCATGGATTATTGAGCTTCCAAGAGTGAGTTTTGTTCTCAAACTCATCCCTGTGGTGATTTAGTTCGAGCAATCTACAAATATGAATCATGAATGTAAATGCTTAATCCAAATTTGCAGTGTTGAAAGTTGACACTATATATTGATTATGAAGACAATTGAAGTTCTCGATAATAACAATTATGTTGTCATAAACTCAATAACATAATTCAGATCCATCATCTTATGCATTTGAAATGATTATTGAGTTCTAGTTTTCATCATTTGTTTTGCATTTTATCTTAATCACACAGGGTGGAATGCGGGTCTATATAATTGTTCATGACACAACACCTCCAGGCCATCTTCCTAGGTAGGTCTCTCTTTTTCTCTCTCCCTGTCCCTAATATATTTCTATGTTTATGTTCATCTTTTTTCACAACAAATTGATTTTATTTACTTACAAATACCAAATTAATTCCTAAATATTTTGCAAGCAGATGAACGATTTCATCAAGAAAGAAATTTAACATACCAAATTAATTCCTAAATATTTTGCAACATACTTTTATTTATTTGTTTATTATAGTAATTTTACTTCTTGCTAGATAGGATTTCCATCACTAACAAAATCTGTTGCTAATTTTGTGAAAACAATGGAAGAACAGGTTGAGAATGATGCAAAAGAGGTGGTTGATGTTGAAGTCATTGATGTGGAGGAGCCAAGAAACCTGTTCACAGAAATGATGAACGATAAAATTATAAGTAACCCCAAACCAAAAGGAAGAAGATCTATGTCAGATGTTGTTATTTCACCACCTGAAATACTAACAAATAAAATAAAAAAGTTTCCAGTTACAAGTAAAAAGTTCCACTGCCCTTCTCCCAAAACAGAATCTAGACCTCAGGAAACAATTAGGGGAGTGAAAAAGAGTGACAACAATACTGGTATAATTTACATCGACTCTAAAGGTGATTTGGAGACACAAAACAAGTATTTTAAACTCGTTATTTTATCTAGATGTCTTTTTCTTTTAATCATTGAAATAAAAAGAGTTAGTTACAAGAATGGTCCTTGTGTTATACCCATTGTTGCATATTCAGTCCAATGTTTTTTTTTCTGTTTCAAATTGGTCCCTAACATTGGTTTTTGTTTCTAATCTGTCACTGATCCATGTAAAATGACATCTAACAATAGTTTAAAATAAACAAATTATAGAAAAGTTAAAAAGAAGAGTCAAATTACATTTTTGTTCCTTGAGTATGGTTGTTTTTTGCAATTTTGGTACTAAAAGGTTTTCTTTTGCATTTTTGGTCCTTATTTGACATTCGTGTAATGTTTTTGGTCCCGGTTCCAAATTAAGTGACCATTTTGGTCTATGGGTGTGATTTTTGCAATTTCGATCCCAAAAATAGCCATTTTACAAGGAACAGGGACAAAAAAACATTACACAAATCTTAAATAAGGACCAAATTAGCATTACAATCTTTTGGGACCAAAATTAAAAACATCAGCTATACTTGGGGACCAAAAATGCAATGTACTTTAAAAAGAAACATGTGAGGGTAGAAAAGTCATTTTATCATAGAAGTTGGACTGAACCTGAAATGCTGGGAATAACACAGGGACCATTATTGTAATTACTCTATAAAAAAGAATAGAAGTTGATAACAAATGTTTGTCTTATGTTGGGTGCAGGTTTCCATCGCCACCATCATTTAATATATCTCATGATGACAATTTTGACTTAACCATTGTACATGAAACCTCGAGAAATGACGATAATGCCCTTGACGATGAGCCACCTATTGTGAAGGAAACACCAATCAAGAACAGTTACCCTGCTACTCTTGAATCTGTCTCCGAGTCAACCATAATCCAATCAAAGTTTCCCACTCGTTCCTTTTCTCCCCGCTGTTCCACTTTAGCTTCTGAATGCATGAACACAACAACAACACCTAAAAAACGACAAATCCCTCAAAACAATTCACCTCTAGATTCAATTGTTCTATTTTTATATTAAATGCAGCAGAAGCTTATTCATTGTGTTTGTTTACAATCTACAAATAGTGCAAAACTGATTGAGATAGATTGGAAACGACATAAATAATTAACTTTTTAAATATGACAAAAATTGTAAAAAAAAGGAGTCAGAGAATAATCTTGATGATGATCTGGTAAATGGTTGGGCAACAGGTCTTGGTGATGATGGCTTGTGGGGAAGCAATGCTCCGGAAATGAATAGGGTGAGAAATGATCTATTTCTTCAAAACTTAAATAATTAACTTTTTAAATATGACAAAAATTGTAAAAAAAGGAGTTTATGTTTTCAGCTGTTTTGCAGGGTGAAAACTTTTGCTTCAATTCTGGAAGCTTTTGCCCTTGAGGTGGTGACAAGGCTTAAGCCTTTCTTAAATCTGCTTGTATATCCTCATGTTTACAGGGCTCAGTTATGATAGATCATGCATACTGAGCACTGGGTACATTAGGTATATTAGGAACAACAAGGGTGACTTTATTAGCAATATATATGTTTTCTTTAGTGGCTTTTAATGCTTCTGTTTCTTGACTCCATGTTTTTGGTTTCACATATTTTTTTTTCTAAATGTGTATTGTGGATGAGTGTCCAAGATAGGTGTGATGCATGTGTTCCCCTGGTTCACTGTAGATTTTGGACTGGGGTCCTTGTCAGTACATTTGGATACCCCACAATGCATCTTATAGCAGAGGGTAAGCCGTCATTTTACAAGCTCATTAAAGATGTTATTGTTAGGAAAATGGTCTTAAAGATAAAATAATAAAGGATATTGAACATTAGAATATACGTGGAAAACTCAAAAAACAGTGAAAAAAATCCAATATATGACAAATTGTTAGTCACATCTACTTTGTTGTGTCGTTTTAAAGTTTGTTTATTTGATCCCTTTCAGGGAGAAAGGAAGTTTCATCTTTGAATGGTTTAGAGTGAAGTATAATGGTAATAACAAGGAGAAACTACATTCTGAAGGTGAGTTTATTTCCTCATATATCTTATCACTTACATGCACAGTTGGCTACCCTACCCTGATGACTTTCTAACCAAGTGTTTTACATACATTCTTAACATATCATTTGGATTTGACTCTAGAGGAAGTAGGACCATGTGTGGATAATGCTCCTGCTGATCCTACATGCTGATCCTAAAGGTGTCAAACTCGTAATTCCTGATTGCTATGAGGAAGTAAGACCATGAGTGGATAATACTAATTTGTTGATATGAAAACAGGTATCATGTGGAAACATAAAAAGCAAGGGTGAATTTGTACAGATTAGTTAGCTACTTGCAGGTTGATGTTGAATAAGCAAAGGGGCAATGGATTGTATTTTTTGTATCTAATTCGTTTTAAAATTTTTGTTACAACTTCTATTGATTTGTTTTATCTTTCCATGGAACAATTATTTGTATGACATTAAATTTATGCAATGGATTCTATTTTTTGTATAAGATATTTTATTTTCTATTATGAAACATTAAATACAAATTTAATTTGAAAATTAGTAAATCTATAAAAAATATTTTTTTTAAACATTTAAAATTATGATACGCAAAAAAGTGTGTCATATTCATTTATGACATGGCCTTTCTTGACAGAGGCTTTCTTGATACGCATTGCGTGTCATTAACACGCGCGTCGTAAGGTTACGACACGCGAATGCGTGTCGTCTTCCTTTATGACATGGCCTTCCTTGATACGCATTACGTGTCGTAAACGCACGTCGTAACTGCGCGCCGTAAATGAGCGTCGTAAATGCACGTCGTCTATAGACCACGTGCAAAAGCGCGTCGTCTATCTTTATGACAGGGCCTTCCTTGACGCGCATTTGCGCGTCGTCTGAGCCTTTTACGACACGCAATGAGCGTCGTAAAAGGCTGTTTTTTTAGTAGTGAGATATAAATCACTAGCGATAATGAATGTAAGTTCTGTTTATGCTTATGTTTCTTTGTTGACGATGACATCCCAAATGTTTTAAAATGAATAAAAATACTTTTCATCGGAAATGCTTTGATAACGTATTTATCATGTTTTACTGGGAACAAATTCCGCAACGTTTTTATTAAAAGAGATACTCTGATTTTTATAAGTCATAAACAAAACCGGTCTTTACTGGCCGTGAAAATGGGGATGTCACAACCGCTAAGGCAGGTTGTCAGCATGTTTTGAAGACTAATGCGATGACGTTATTTATATATTTTTGAACATGATTTTGTATTCAACTTTTGAACATGTAATTAATACAATCATGTAGAATTTTCAATACATGTAATATGGTGGTGTGTACTTTCTTTACTATACAATTGTTGTGATACCGGACATGACGTCCTCCGCCCCCGAACGTTTCCGCCGTTCAGGTTTGGGGATGTGACAACAGAACATCGCCCTCTCATGGAACATCCTCATAATCACTGTCACTGACTCTGTCCTCTGCTTGAGGGACAGAAACTCCTTTGCCAACCGTTCCCTCTCCACTGGGGGAACCTACTCATCGCAAAACATTGCAGTAAACCTCTCCCATGACACTGCAGTGAGCTCTACAGAAGTGTAATTGGCTGTCACAAACTTCCACTAGTCCTTCGCCCCCAAGCGAAGCTGGTTCAGCGCGAACCGTACCCTGAAATGTTCCAGACAGGAACAAGTGTAGAAACACCCCTCGATTTCTGAGATCCATCTCATCGCGACAATCGGATCCTGAGTCCCATCAAACTCTGGTGGCTTCGAGCTGCTGAACTCCCGGTACAGCAACGAGTCACCCCCTTATGGCCTGGCAGTAGCGACAGCTATGGTGGCTGCAGCAGCATCCGCCACGGTAACTGCAGAATAACGCTCATCAAACGTCTCTATCAAAGTGGTCTTAATATACCCAAACATCTTCAGAATGGCCTAACGGATAGTGGCGGCCACCTCCTCGTGAATCGTCCTGCGAATCTCATCATCGCTAACCCTACTGCTCTTAGGGTTGTGGCACGTACCCACCATGATGTCTCTGAAACACAACACAAAAATAATCAGAGACTTGCTCGAGAATACTCACACTTGATCACTCCCCCTACTTGTTCCTTAGCATCCCGAGGATTCTTACTTGGACTGCTCACCAACCCGGTGCTTCCAGTACTACGGGCCCAATATTACCTTCCACACCGCATTTGTAATCACCCTAAGTCCTCCTCCTTGGATTCCAGATCGCAAGTACTCTGTATCTCGCTGAATACAGACTACTCTCATAAGCTCATTTCTGCTACATACTCGTACTAACCACAAATCACATGTAGCAGTAACTCCTAGGCTAAGGCATCACAAATCAGGCCACTCTAGTCCTAAAATACTAAGTACCTAGCCTACTCTCTAGCAAGCATAACATATCTCGTAATATCTCATAAATATCTCATGACACTGAAAGTAAGGGTATTTTGGAAAAATCACCGTTCGGGCGTTGGCTGATTGTACACATTGCTCCTTCTCGTTTTTCTCTTAGAAACTCTTACTCATTTTAGAAAAGTCGTCTCTCTTGAAAAAAATTCCTCAAATCCTCAGTTTAAGTCCAAACATACCCGAAGGTGCATCCGAATCCCTCAAACCAAGGCTCTGATACCAACTTGTAACGACGTAATTTTTCAAACGAATTTTTTATTTTTAAAACACATAAAACTTATATATTATATTTCATAAAAATCATAAGTGTCTCAAAGTTAACATAAATCCACAACAAAAATC
This sequence comes from Lactuca serriola, assembly GCF_051521515.1. Classification (NCBI taxonomy): domain Eukaryota; kingdom Viridiplantae; phylum Streptophyta; class Magnoliopsida; order Asterales; family Asteraceae; genus Lactuca; species Lactuca serriola. The sequence goes on along the minus strand of NC_136415.1, from coordinate 336,316,017 downwards.
AAATCCCAGATTCCTCAACATAATCTCGAACAGGTGTGTACAATCACGCCGGTGCCTTCCCGTAATCCTCGGAAGTACCTGAAACACATAACACATAACACGGTAAGCATAAAGCTTAGCGAGTTCCCTAAAATACCATGCAAAAATAATTAGCCACTCGAGGCTATAGCTCTGGAAGACCTTCTGGTCAATGTGTCTCAGTGGGACCCTTCAGTCCCACGACTCGTTGGACCCTCTGGTCCGGTCTAAGTGAGAACCCTTCGGCCTCATAGTTCGTTGGATCCTCCGGTCTGGTCTAAGTATCACATAATATAGTACACAGTTCATATCACACATAACATGCATAAATCAAGTAAACACATAAGACCCTCTAATCACACATAATTACCACACTAGGTAAAGTATAGTGAGAAGACTCACCTCGTAAGCTAGCTAGTAAAATCTCGTGCTCGGAATCCTCGATCTAGCCTCCGCCTATTACAAGGATAATATCTCTAATTAATACTCTCCTCACACTCGACTACACCATTCATTGATCTCTCTTTCACTCTTAGTCCTAGAAATAGGTAAAAGACCATTTTACCCTTCCCTGACATCCAATACTCTTTTTGACCAAACCTTAAATTCGACAGAAGTCAAACTCTAGTCAACAATCCGAAATTGACAAGACTTGCCGAGTGCACTCGCGAGTCCCATCGATTCTCGACCATCTCATGAAGGTCCATCTCGTCAAGTTAACCCCTAACTCGCCAAGCTCTCGTATGATCTAGCTAATCGGGACAACCCTAATCTACTCACCGAGTCGGCTCATCAAGTCGCCGAGTCCATTCAGACTCAATTTGCATTCAGACGATTTTAAGGCAGGATACTTTCCCAAGCTCCAGATCCATAATCTTAGGGCTCATTTATCATGCAAAGTCATAGACTTTACATCCATGCATGGCATTTTGGGCATGAAATGCCAAGAACATGATCTAAATGGGTTTTTCACTCATAAATTTCCCCCAAGGCTGAAAAAGTGGGAACCTTTAGATGCTAGGGACCTCCTAAGGTCCAAATATGGAGTTCAAGCCTCCGCACGAGCCCCAAATCCTCAAAGTACCAAAATATAAAGAAAAGAATCCCTAATCTTCAAAATGAGAGATCTACTCAAACAAGAGAGAAAGGTTCGAACTTGATACCTCTGACAGAAGACCTTGGATGAATATTGACAGATCTAACAACCTTCTTTTTCTCCTTGCTTGAAAACCTTATCCTTTCCTTGAAAAGATACACCAAAATGCTTAAGTTTAGCTCTCTCTCTCTCTCTCTCTCTCTCTCTCTCTCTAAGCTCAAAGATCGTTTAGGGTCTCTCTTGGGGAAAGTGGCCGCAAAGAGAGGCTATAAGCGCCTTTAAATATGCTACAAGCCCGAGAAATTAGGGTTTCCTTCAGAAGCGCTGCCTCGACGAGTCGCCTCACAGACTCGTCGATTCCATTCATTAATCCACGTCACCAGATGCGACTCTACTCGACGAGTTGAGGCAATAGCTCGTCGAGTCACTCCACAAATCTCAAATTAAATGAAAAAATAATATACCTAGGAATCCGGATGTTACACATGTTTTGACTTCCAAAATAACTAGGTCATTCTTCCCGAATGACTAAGTTATTCAAACCATCTAGAATTGATAATATGTTGGAAGTAGGTATTACGGCAAAACTGTCATGAAGCTGGCTTGTAGATGTCTAAGGTGTTGGACATAGCAAGAGTTGCTACAACATTCATGAGTGCTCATAAGTTTTGAGTATTGGATTAAACCCACGCTCATTTGACTCACTTCATGGATTTTATTACGAGTGAACATGAGACGATGATATCTTATATTCTTCAAACCTAGAGATATGAGTTGTTGACTATGAGTTGGTTATACATTGATTGCACGAAAACGCATTGGTAACTCGATGTTATAAAACATGCCTTTGTGTAGGATTCAACAAGTAGTAGAACAAGCATATGAGTTGAATTTTATCCATTCCTTTTACCCTTGGAGGGATAAAAGCGATATCTGTGGGCCCCTCGATGATTTAGTGATGACACCCCTAAGTGCTTGGCCAAGCCTGGACTGATGTGATTTGTTCAATTAGTTGGTCGTCATAAATCGGAAATCAGGAAACAAAAAATGGACAGAGAGAATGATTATAATCCATGTCTTAGTCCATATGATATCTAGAATGGAGGAATATATGATGCCTTATCTAATGGACAAGTCATTGACTAGGCCAGAGTTCGACAACAACTTTAAGAGCTACGATTGCTAGTCGGATTTTGGAGTCATACACAATAATAGTTTTAGACTTATCCAAGTGGGAGACTATTGGATTAGTGTCTAAGTCCATAACTATAATTGGTATGTACTTGACCCAACTTGGCATGGTCCATTTTGGGTTGCATGGCATCAGAACAATTGGATAGACAAAAATGAGAAAAATGGATACTAGTGATTTATATTAATATATTATAATTTCTAATATATTAATTTGAAATCATATTATTTAATTAGTATTGATCAAGAATTAATTTAGTGATCAAAAGGAACTAATTAAATATGGACTCTTATATATATGGTGGGCCAAGTTCATTTAGGTTGGGCTAAGCTTTCATGGATAGTCCATGGAGTGTTTAACCCATGGATCCTATGGAAATGAAAGGTCATGGGTATTAGGGTTTACATGAATGTAACCCTAATCCTCCACACTATATAAAGAGGTCTCTAGTTCATGAAATGGGCACTAGAGTGTGTACACAATGGGGCTAGGCACTAGTGTATAGTACACAAGAGGGCAAAACCGATTTTGGTGCAAGTATCCTAATTCTCAAGTTATTCCAAGGGTTCTTGGTGTTGTGTGAACTATTTGAGGTGCCACACTTAAGGCACTAGGCTCTTAAAGGTTCAAGACTTCAAGCTGCATCAAAAGGTATGTCATTATACTAGATTCTTGTAGTGTATACACTTCTTATTATGCTAGTTAGGATGAAACCTCGGAATATTGAATATTTGCATGTATAATAGAGAAAACATAGATCCAAGGTTTATGGGGTTGCATATACACCTTAGGAGTGTTATAATTCTCAAAACCCATCAATACATGCCATACATACTGTGAGCCACACATATCAAACATATCCATAATCAAGTAAGGTGTTATGTGCCAAACATAGTCTCGCTATTATGCCACGGGCCGTACATGGTCTTTCTTGCCAAGCCTGGGGCCATCCCCCTCGGTCTTACAGACAAGTACCAAGAGACACCTCCTGGTCTTCCATGCAAGCATCACAAATACAACTAGTATACATACTCATCTACTTAGCTAATCAGCATATAGTGTGCCAGGAGCCGCCTCCTAGTATTTCATGCATAATGTCTAGGGCTAACCCTCGGGTCTTCCTACCATACATAATAACATGTTGTGTGCCAGGACCTGCCTCTTGGTCTTTCATGCATAATGCTTAGGGCTAAACCTTGGGTCTTCCTACCATACATAAACTAAATGGCCCGGTATTGGTGCCTTAGACCCATACAAACAGTGAGGAGACTCACCTTGCACTGCTGAAGACTAGCTGAACACCTCTAATTACTAACCAACAACTCCTAAACTGCTGATCCTTAGGCTCCTCGAACTATCAATAACCAAAATAACACTTAGACCACAATACCCTCAAAAGCCAAACCATGTCAAACTTGGTCAAAGTCAATGCTCAGAGTTGACTCTACTCGTCGAGTTGGCCCACTAACTCATCGAGTCCCATACTCCACATGTAACTCTGGATTTCGATCCCACTCCTCGAGTTTTCCTTGAGCTCATCGAGTTCACCTTCAAACACGGCGGGACCCTTGTTCAACTGATTCGCCGAGTTCACCTTTGAACTCGTCGAGTCCATCTTCATAAGTTAGGGATATTGCCTTAGACTCGCCGAGTTCGTTCCTTTAACTCGTCAAGTACAATGATCTTCAAGTCCAAAATGAACCCAAACGGCTGGGTCCTCTACCAACTCAACACACACTCGCAATCAGAAGGGTTTTGGGCAAGAAAATGGCCTAACTCACCGAGTCCCAAGAGCAAATTGTCGAGTCCTCCTAAGTCCAATTATATTCAGACAATTTCAGCCGAACACAAAGCATCCAGGACCCAGATCTAACCTTCTAGGGTCGAAATAACACGAAAAGCCTCTTCCTTTACATCCATGCATGGCCCTTTTTGCCCAAAAGGCCATAATAACCTCTTTAAAGCTTGCTTGAGGGTTCCAATGGCATAAATCTTGCACCTTTATGCCTTAACCACTCTTGGGGACTCCAGATCTGAAAGGATCTTTGCTTGGGACGTCATTGTCTCACAGATCAAGCTCCATGGACCAAAACTCTCATTAAATGGACATAAATAGATCTAAGAAGCTATAAGTCAAGATGAAGACTTGATAACCAGAAAATGATGGAAATGAGATGGTTTTGCTGGATCTACAAGTTCCTCCTTGAACCTTCAATCTCCTTCTTCTTCTTCTAGCCTCCAAGAACACCAAAACACTCGAGAATGGCTCACACACTCACCAAATGATCTAGGGTTTCGTAGGCTAAGTTCTGGATAATGGGGGATGGGAATGGAACCAAGAGGAGGAGAATAAGATGCTTAAATAGGGTGCCATGTCCCGAATTTAGGGTTTCCCAAACCCTGACCAACTCGTTGAGTCGCTCCTCTGAATCGTCGAGTTGGTCACTTAACCCGCGACTCGGAATGCACCCCTACTTGTCGAGTCACCCCACCTACTCGACGAGTCTCTTTCTGATTTTGAGGCTTTCCTTTCCTTTCTAGTTCTTCTGAATTCGAGGTGTTACAGTCGCAGAGCAGAGAGTGCTCCGATCCGAGATGTGTGTATGAGGATGACAGTGATGACTACAGTCTTAGATACCATTCGAGAGGCTCAGGTGGAGGCCGTGAGACCGGAGAACCGCAAGAGAGAGCGGGTGATTGGACAGGTGTTCGAATTTGTGATGAATAGCCGAGGGCTTATGAATTTATAAGGGCGGATTTGGGTGCCCTTTACGGGCGGAGCTCGGCGTATACTGATGGAGGAGGCACATAGATCGAGATTCTCGATCTATCCCGGGGCTAATAAGATGTATTTGGACTTGAAGAGAGATTACTGATGATCGTGTATGAAGCAGGATGTTGCTTGGGTAGTTGAGAGGTGCTTGACCTGCCGTCAGATCAAGGCAAAGCACCAATGTCCACATGGTCCATTACAGCCTCTGGAGATTCCCCAATGGAAGTGGGAACGGATGTCTATGGACTTTATCACCAAGTTACCAAGGACTACAAGTGGAGTTGACACGATTTGGGTGATTGTGGACCGACTGACGAAGAGTCACTTCCTTGCTATTAGTAAGAGCTCTTCTTGTAACGCTCCGTTTCTGGTATGTGATTTAATTAAAAATTTTCTTTCTTAAGGGGTACTCGATGAGTCTGTAGCGTGACTCGTTGAGGAGAAGACGAGTTGATCATGCGAGTTAAGCTGGCAACTCGGCGAGTCCATACGCTGGACTCAGCGAGTCCGCCTGTCTGGGTGAAGCCATAATTTAAGGGTTTGCACCCTATTTAAACACACTTATACACCCCAACCTCACCTCCATCACTCTCAGAGCATCTCTTACCAAACCCTATCCCCCTTTTTGAGTGTGTGAGTGATTGTTGCTTTGTGAAGGAATTTTTGGAGCAAGTAGAAGAAGGAGAAGATTGAAGAATTCAAGGAAGAGAAAGTAGATCCAGAGCACAGTCAGTTGTGGTCATCATTTCTGTTAATAAAGCCTCCATCTTGTTTATTGATCTATTAGATCTTGGTTGTCCCCAAATTGTTGCTTTAAACCCCCCCCCCCCCAAAACCCCAAATCCTTTATGATTAAGCCTAATGTTTTGGTCATACTTCAGATCTGGACCCTCATTGCATTCTAGTAGTGTAAAGTTTCAGCTATGGTCGTGATTGAGGCCCCTCTTCAGCTTAGAACCCAATTTAAGAGCTTAGTTTTGGCATTTGAAGCCTTTAAAGCCATGCATGCACGTAAAATTTGCAACTTTACATGATAAGCATGCCCTAGAAGCATGGATCTGTGACTTAGAGCCGCTGCATGGCTCAACTCAGGCCTGTATGGAAAAGGGACTGAATGGACTCGGCGAGTCACAAGCTTGACTCGACGAGTCATATGAAGATAGCGTTGGACTCGACGAGTTGGATGAGCAACTCGGAAAGTCCGATGAAGATTGCCTTAGACTCGACGAGTTGTTCTACAACTCGACGAGTCGAATGGGTTTTTCCTGAGAAAAATAGTGTTTGAGTGAAATGGCTTCATTCCTTCGTAGTTACACGTAAAGTCAGCAACCTTACGTATTCAGATGGTCCCAAGGGCTCAAATCTACGAGTTAGAGGCCCTAGAATGGATTAGAATTCGATTGTATGGAATCTGCGATAGGACTCAGCGAGTTGTTCTTCGGACTCGACGAGTCGAGTCGTGAGTTCCCGTTTTCCCTTTGAGTTGTGAGATCAGAGTGAATCAGTGAGTGGGAAAGGGGCTCGGTGAGTTAAAGTCAGAATTAGTAAAGGAGGGACTCGGCGAGTCCGGTCAACTGGAAGTTGACTTTGACTAAGGGTAAAATAGTCATTTGACCTTGAGAGCATTTACCAGTAACTGATCTAGTGTTTTTGGAAATTGTAGCCGGATAGTTCCGGAGCAGTAGTCAGCCACTTTTAGAGTTAGCATCTCAGCAGCCAGCTCTACGAGGTGAGTTTTCCTTCCAGTAGGAATGGGTCTACGACCACAATGCCGGCCCGTCTAGTTAGCAGTAGTTCCGGACTTTGGTCCGATGCAGTAGTTTAGTGTGATTGATTTCTTTGTGATTCAAGCATGTCTTTGTGTTATGTGTTCTGAAATTCGGTCCGATGAAGTATGCAGTATATGTGTTTATGCTAGTTGATATGTTTATACTATGCTATGTTATGCTCAGTCAATTTCCAGACTTCGGTCCGATGCAGGGGACAAGGTCCTAGTCAGTTCCGGATTTCGATCCGATGCAGTTAGTTCCGGACTTCGGTCCGATGCAGGGGACAAGGTCCTACTCAATTCCGGATTTCGGTCCGATGCAGTGGGCAAGGCCCAATATGTGTTTATATGATTGTATGGTATGTGGTAGTCTGGGGGGCTCACTAAGCTTTGTGCTTACAGTTTCAGTTTTGATTTCAGGTACTTCCGCAAGCAAAGGGAAGGGCTCGGGATGATGGCATTGCACACACCACAACTTCAGCTTTTGGCATGGGAGTTTATTTCATATACTATGATATGTTGTTATAGTTCTTTTGTTATGACACCTCTATTATAACTTTTTGGGATTTATGACGTACGATTTTATGATATATTATAGATCGTTGATAACCTTAGTATTATTTAAATGAAAAATTTTGGGCCGTATTTTGGGTCGTTACAAGTTGGTATCAGGGCTTGGTTTGAGGGATTCAGGCACACTTATGGATATGACTGAACTCAAACTAAGGAAATAATAAAAGATTTTTTAAAGAAAAATGTTTTCAAAAGAATTTTTGAAAAAGAGACTTAAAAAGAAAAGGATTTTGAAAACGAGAAAAGGGTGTGGTGCATGCGATCAACCAAGCTCAAGTAAGTACTCCCAAATTACCTATACAAGTTTACATTATGATTATCTGTTTCAGTTACAGTAGAATAGCATGCTAGAATAGGACTAAGGATCTAGGGAGATGCCTTATGTGCCTACTATATGTGTTTTAGCCTTATGAGAATTGCATGCTAGTATGAGTAGACAACAGTAGGATAGCCTGATTAGGTTATGTATGATATTGTGAGCCTAGCATTGTAAGCTAGTACAGTTTCTTGTTATGAGAATAGAGTTGCTTGATTTGTTCCTATGTCCGAATGCTGCTTGATTTGTGCTTTGTGGGACTCCAAGTGATGGGAGTTATCCATTAGGTGAATACGTCACATCACATGTGATCAGGGTTGGATAATCTCAGAGTGTTGGATTTGGCCCTACTGCGCAACTCTTGTTTGAGTCCAACCGGTGTAGGAACGAGTCTTCTACTTGAAGGATTATCTGAGCCTCATCACATGTGGTGGTATTCAGATGATGACTAATTGGCATTACAAGGGGCCTTCAATAGCTGAGGACTGGTTTTGGTTGAGTCAGAGATTTCCCTAGGGCAAGCCTAGGATGAGAGTAGCAGAGATCAGTAGTAGTAGTAGTGGCTTGGTGGAGTCGAGGCAGTTCTTGAGGAAGGTACGGATAGATGTGGAAGGTAGTAGGTGATGGGTTTTGAACAAACAATCATTAGTGTGCATGCAACCCTAGATTTGGACCTATGTTTTCTCTATTAGATACGCAACTTTATGAACACAATAAGAACCATAGCTAGCAGGTATATATTTCGAAATTTTCATAGATGAGTAGATCACATACCTCTTGTTGTTATATTGCAATAACAACACTAATCTTCAATCTCTTAGTCTTGAAAGCAAGTACCACAAGTGTAGTACCTCTAATGGCTCACAAACAACACAAGCAATTGGAGAGGCAAGAGAGAGAGAGAGAGGAGAGAGGTTAGAAATCGGCTCTGGGAACCCTAGGGAATCACGTGGTCAATTTTCCTTAGCCAAGGGGTCTTTATATAGGGTTGAGATTAGGGTTTCAGTCCTTATCCTTATCTAGTTGCTTGCCCACCAAGTAACCATAAGATAAGCCTTGAAAGCCTTATCCTTGGATGATTTCAAGGGCCTTATCCCCTTGAATTCGTCCACCTCTCCCATAGGGCATTCATTGCCCTAATTTGCAACTATCATATAATTACAATTCAGCCCCTGTAGTTTAATTAGTTACGTTTGATCACAAAATTAATTCTTAATTAATTATTGACCAATATTAATTAAACAAATATAACTTCTCCTATTAATATATTATTCCTATAATATATTAATAAATCATAATAACCTCTTTCTCTATTATTTCTCCAATCAAGTTGCTTTGGTGAAGACAACCCCAAAGGACCATGCACAATCGGGTCAAATACTTACAAAATATGGTTACGGGCTTAGACACTAATCCAACAATCTCCCACTTGGATAAGTCTAGTAACCACAAATGTAAAGAAAACTCGATTAGCAATCGTAGCTCTCAAAGACGCTGTCGAACTCTGATCTTATCAGTAACTTGTCCTTTAGATAAGGGATCATATAGTCCTCTGTTTTAGATATCGTGCGGAAAATCCCATGGAACATAATCATACTTATTGTCCAGCAGCTAGTTTCTCGATTTCAGATTCATTTGACATAGAACTTAATTGAACACATCAATTCAGTCCTGACCGGGCCCGACACATAAGTCAAATCAAAATCATCGAGGGGCCCTGATATCGCTTTTACCCTCTAAGGATAAAAGAAACAGATAAACTTCGACTTATATGCATTCACTACTCACTAATCAATTATACACAACAATGCGTTTTATGACATCACTTTACTGATGCGATTTTGCATTATCAATGTACAATCAATCAAAAACCAATAAACCATATATCTTGGTTTTAAGACCATATGATATTATCGTCTTGCGATCACTCATGAGTGATTCCAGCAAGCGCGGGTTTATTCCAATGCTCAAAACTTATTTAAAAGCACTCATGAATGTTGTAACAAACCTTTGTTATGTCTAATACCATTCAGACAATCTACACATCAATTCATGACAATCTTCATTCATACCTACTTCCAACATATGAACGACTGTGGATCGTTTGAATAATTCGATTATTCTTAATTAACTCAATTATTCAGGAAGTCAAAACATGCAAAGCAAAATAATAGTCAACCAATTAACATCAGACAATAGCTATACTAATAAATAACACTCCTTTATTTAGTCATCAAATGTCAATTATAATTATCTAGTACTCAATTCTAAACTATCTAATCCAAACTAACATCGTCCTTCAGCCCAATGCTCTTAGCGTGCTGCATATGCTTAACCCTACTTAGTCCCTTCGTAAGCGGATCTGTTGGGTTCTCCTCTGACGATATCCTCTTAACTACGAGGATTCCTTCTTCAACCCAATGTCTAATAAAGTGATATTTTCTATCGATATGTCGAGATCTACCATGATCCATCAGTTCCTTAGCCAAGGCAACCGCTCCTTCATTATCATAGAAAATTTCCATAGGCTCCGTTATAGCAGGTACAACTCCAAGGTCTCCAATGAAGTTCTTCATCCATATTGCCTCCTTTGATGCTTCACTCACTGCTATGTACTCTGATCCGCACGTTGAATCAGCTACGGTTTCTTGCTTGGAACTTTTCCAAGTCACTGATCCTCCATTAAGGGTAAAGACCTAGCCCGACTGCGAATGGTAGTTGTCCCTGTCGGTCTGGAAAACTGGCGTCACTATACCTTTAAGTCATCACTCCCTCTGAGAACCAGAAACCATTCCTTGGTCCTCCAAAGGCACTTAAGGATATTCTTGACTGCGGTCCAATGTGCTCTGCCGGGGTTCCCTTGATATCTACTGACCATGCTCAAAGCGAAGGCCACATCAGGGCGAGTACAAATCATAGCATACATGATTGAGCCAACTGCGGGAGCGTAAGGTACTCGGGTCATCTCAGCTATCTCGGCTTCGGTACTCGGACTTTGAGTCTTACTCAACTTGGCATTACTTTGGATTGGTAATTCTCCCTTCTTTGAGTTCTCCATACTAAAACTTCTTAGCACCTTTTCTTTGACTTTCTCATCAAAGAAAAGATTCCATCTGCGAGATGCTTGTTTAAGTCCATAAATGGACTTCTCAAGCTTGCACACTCTATTGGGATGCTTTGCATTGACAAAACCCTCTGGCTGAGCCATGTAAACATCCTCAACCAACTTCCCATTAAGGAAAGCAGTTTTGACATCCATTTGCCATATTTAATAATCATGAAATGCAGCAATGGCTAGCATCACCCTAATAGACTTAATTTTAGCAATAGGTGAGAAGGTCTCATCATAGTCAACTCCAGGAGTTTGAGTAAAGCCTTTTGCAACCAATCGTGCCTTATACGTATGCACATTCCCATCCATTTCCGTCTTCTTCTTGAAGATCCACTTTTACCCAACCGTCTTACGTCCGGGCACATTGTCAACCAAATTCCAAACTTGGTTTTCATACATGGACTGAATCTCGCTGTCCATCGCCTCTTTCCATTTTGCAGAATCCAGGCCTGCCATGGCTTCCTTATAGCTGTTAGGTTCATCTAGATTTACTTGTGTACTATCACTAATATACGTGTCCCATTTGGTAGTAATATGAAAACCATACAACTGGGGTTGAACTCTAACTCTTTCGGAACATCTAAGAGGTAAGGATTCGTCAATCGGTTCAACCGGAGTTTCCTCCTCGGGTTGAGGGCCAGCGTTAGAGGTTCCTTCATTGTTCGACTCTTGAATATCTTCAAGATAGATTTGCCTCCCACTGTCTCCTTGGTTTATGATTTCTCACTCTCGGAAAACCCCTCTCCTGGAAACGAAGACAACATTGTCACTCGGTCTATAGAAGAGATACCCAAAGGATTTATGCGGGTAGCCGATGAAAATACATCGCTCACTACGAGGTTCGAGCTTGTCGTGAGTCTCTCGTCTTACGAAAGCCTCGCAACCCCAAACCTTGATATGTGCCAATGAGGGAGCTTTCCCTGTCCACATCTCGTGAGGTGTTTTGGTAACCTTCTTTGTAGGGACTAAGTTAAGGATATGGGCGGCAGTCTCTAAGGCATACCCCCAAAATGTGATAGGTAGTGAAGCACGACTCATCATGGAACGAACCATGTCCAACAAGGTTCGATTACGCCTCTCGGCCACACCATTCAACTGCAGTGTCCTAGGTAGCGTCAATTGCGAAACTATTCCACATTCCTTGAGATAGTCGTGGAATTCAAGACTTAGGTACTCTCCTCCTTGATCGGATCAAAGCATCTTGATTTTCCTGCCCAATTGATTCTCCACTTCTTATTTAAACTCTTTGAACTTTTCAAAGGTTTCTGACTTGTGCTTGATTAAGTAAATATACCCATATCTACTATAATCATCGGTAAAAGTCACATAGAAGCGGTTCGCGTCCCTTGTGGTAGATCTAAAGGGTCCACATACATCGGTATGTATAAGATCCAATAAACCCTCACCCCTTTCACAAGTTCCAGTGAAGGGTGACTTGGTCATCTTTCCAAGCAAACAAGACTCGCACACGTCATCGTCCCTAAGGTCGAATGACTCCAACACTCCATCCTTTTGGAGTTGGGCTATGCGTTTCTTGTTGACATGTCCAAGATGACAATGCCACAAGCATGCTTTATCCAAACCATTGGAAGAATCCACACACAACACATCATTTCCTAAGTTATCTACAACCATAACAGTTTCATAAATTCCATTACAAGGCAATGCTTCAAAATATAAGACACCATTTAGATAATTATAAATTGAACCTTTCTCATTATCAAACGAATATCTAAATCCTTGTCTAAACAAACCATGAAATGAAATAATGTTTCTTGCCATATCTGGCGAATAGAAACAATTATCTAAATCTAAACCTAATCCATTACTAAGCGCTAAAGAATACACTCCAATCTTGGTGACAGGCGACGATCTTCTGTTTCCCATGATTAGATTTATTCTTCGACGCTCCACCTCTCTATTTTTTCTTAGTCCCTGCAAATTAGAACATATGTGAAAACCACATCCTGTATCAAGAACCCAAGAAATAGTATGTGATGAATCAATAGATTTAATTGTGTAAATACCTGCGAAAGACGGCTTGATCTTCCCATCCTTGATGGCTTGCAGATATTCCGGGCAGCTTCTCTTCCAGTGTCCTATTTTGTGGCAGTGGTGACATTTTGCCTCCTTAGGGTTTGAGTTGGGCTTAGCGGGGCCGAATTTCGTTCCACTAGTAGAGGAACCATCTTGGGGCTTTCCCTTGTGGTGGCTCTTTGAAGGATCCTTCCTCTTTTTTCCCTTCCTTTGCCCAATGGCCAAAACAGGAGCAGCGGGTGGGTTGGGAGTTGGTGCAATAGATTTGTCCTTGAGGTTGCTCTCAGCAGTCCTTAGGAGTCCTTGGAGTTTTCTTAGGGTGACTTCTTCTTTGTTCATGTGGTAGGTCATCCTAAATTGGTTGTAGCACGAGGGGAAGGAGTGGAGAATGATGTCGATAGCCAAGTCTTACCAAAGTTAACAATTAACTTGCAAAGACGATCAACATACCTTTGCATCTTTTGCAAATGTGAGGTTAGGGATTCTCCACTTCCCATCTTAACGGTGATCATGTTGGTGATGATCTCGTAGCGCTCTTGCCTTGCGCTTTGGTGGTACCTCTCCAGTAAATCTTGGTGCATTTCATAGGGATACATGTCCTCGTAGTACTTTTGGAGTTCAAGATTCATAGTGGCCAGCATAATGCAATGGACTTTCGTTACATCACGCTCATGGGTCTCAAAGACGGCCATTTCTTCGGGAGTAGCGATTTTCGGATTGATCTTTTCAAGCCTCTGGTCGAGGACATATTCTTTGTCCTCGTAGCGGGCAATCATGCGAATGTATCTTATCCATTCGTTGAAATTCGATCCGTCGAATGTCACCTTTTGACTAGGCTCATTAGCGAGAATGAACCAGCAACAGTGTTGTTTGCGTTTGCGTTAGACATCTGCAAATAGAAAGGAAAAAGTTTGATTAGAATTGAATCCCTAATTAAACACCCAAAATGAGAAATTAGGGCTAGGATCCAACAACAATATTTACACATTAGAAAAGGGATGCCATAATCTAACATGAAAATAATTTGGAGGTAAGTGAATGATGATTCACTAATTCTTCACCATGAAAAACATAAGGCTTAGGTTTTAAATGTATTGAGAATTCCTAGATTTCTTGAGATTCATTGAACTTTTCAATGGCATGTTTAAATCTTGATATGCCCCTCTTGTTTGTGACTGGGATGCCGAGGATCACAAAGCGGGTGTGAATAACCATGCAAATATACATGGTGCCCTCATTGTTACAGTCACTTATTCGATGTGCCGGTTAGCCACACACGCTCCATCGAACTATGACAAACAATGAGTCACCCTTTGCCACCTTTGCTTAGAACCAATTAGTGTGCCGGTTAACCACACACGCTCCACCAACTTCTTAGCAAGGGTGCAAAGTGTAATTTCATGGGATTGCATCAATTCACTTTTGACTAAAGTAACTAGGATTGAGAATTTTTGTAAAAAACGTTTAGTTACTTTATATATTTTCATTATACCTATTAATGAAGAGAGGATTTCCATATCCTACCCGTTCGGCTAATGACCTCCACCAATCAAGGAAGCGGTGGGTAAGAGTGGATACCCATTAAACGACCATTTTATAGGCCATAACCTTATACCCCCTTATAGATCGGCTTCGTGAATGAGGCCTACTAACGGTAAGACTAGCATTTTAGTTATACATATATATATATATATATATATATATATATATATATATATATATATACATATATATATATATATATATATATATATATATATATATATATTAATCTTTTAATAATATAATAGTATAGGGTGTATTTTAAACATTTTAAAAATACTACGGTTTTAATCTCAATTTAAAATTTTCAAAATTTATAACTTTTAAATTAAAATTTTAAATATTAAAACTCTTGATTTAATAATTATCTAAATTAAACAATAATTTTAATTACTAAATCATAAAGGGTTATTTTAAATTAAATAATTAAATTTATCCTAATCCTTTATATCCCTCTAAATTTCGAAAATTAGGGAGGGGATAATTCAAAATCTTTAATTACCATATTTAACAATTAATAGATAATTACAAGATATGAGATTATCCAAATCCCTAGATTTTAGGGACTTATCTTGGGGAGGAGGTAAATCTCGAAAATTTAGGGTTTGCAAACCCTAGATCTCGAAATCTTGGGCAACAAGGAATCAAAATTTCGAACACAAGGGTTCAAGAACCCTAAAGTCGAAATCCTAGCCTCCTAGGGTTTATTGGCCATAAACCCTAAAGTGTTAAATTCATACAATTGTATAATACTAATTGAAAACACTTCAACCAAAGGCTCTGATACCACTGATGGGTTTTGAACAAACAATCCTATGTGTGCATGCAACCCTAGATTTGGATCTATGTATTCTCTATTAGATACACAAGTTTATGAACACAATAAGAACCCTAGCTAGTAGGTATATATTTCGAAATTTTCATAGATGAGTAGATCACATACCTCTTGTTGTTATATTGCAATAACAACACTAATCTTCAATCTCTTAGTCTTGAAAGCAAGTACCACAAGTGTAGTACCTCTAATGGCTCACAAACAACACAAGCAATTGGAGAGGCAAGAGAGAGAGAGAGAGAGAGAGAGAGAGAGAGAGAGAGAAAGAGAGGAGAGAGGTTAGAAATCGGCTCTGGGAACCCTAGGGAATCACGTGGCCGATTTTCCTTAGCCAAGTGGTCTTTATATAGGGTTGAGATTAGGGTTTCAGTCCTTATCCTTATCTAGTTGCTTGGCCACCAAGTAACCATAAGATAAGCCTTAAAAGCCTTATCCTTGGATGATTTCAAGGGCCTTATCCCCTTGAATTCGTCCACCTCTCCCATAGGGCATCCATTGCCCTAATTTGCAACTATAATATAATTACAATTCAGCCGCTGCAGTTTAATTAATTACGTTTGATCACAAAATTAATTCTTAATTAATTATTGACCAATATTAATTAAGCAAATATAACTTCTCCTATTAATATATTATTCCTATAATATATTAATAAATCATAATAACCTCTTTCTCTATTATTTCTCCAATCAAGTTGCTTTGGTGAAGGCAACCCAAAAGGACCATGCACAACCGGGTCAAATACTTACAAAATATGGTTACGGGCTTAGACACTAATCCAATAGTAGGGGCCCATACTACTGGAAGCAGAGGATCCGTACTTGAATCAATGAAGGCTGAGATGAGATCGGAAAACCTGTAGTAGTAATGATCCCTTGAGATATATCAGTGTTTCTGACGTTTATCGTAATGTGTTTTCAGAATGGTGGTTTTACGCCCTAGACCAACAGGTGGCAATTCAGGTGTCGGGGAGGGATCAGGATCAGGCTCGGGGGCCGAGCAGTTGGATGAGCAGACTAGGGAGTTTTTCACTTCAGAGGTTACCCGCATCATACTTGAGCAGACTCCTGTGATCTTTGGCTCGATCAAGGAGGGTATTTTAGAGTTGATGGATGAGAAGTTGAGCATGTTCCATGCTGAGATGGCGGCCATGATGGGGTCGTGCACACTCACCTTCAGGGAGTTCTGGGCTTGTGGAGCTCCAGACTACCATGGGGCGCGAGACCCCATTATGAGTACTAGGTGGTTGGAAGATGTTGCCAACGCGTTCCGTACCAGCAGATGTCCCGAGGGGGACCAGGTCAGATTAGCATCCTGCCTTCTGAAGGACAGGGCACGAGATTGGTGGGAGGAGATTGGGCATGTCACCGAGGATGACACAACACTTGATGCTATGACTTGGGCTGATTTTACCACCAGGTTCAAAGCCGAGTTTGCACCGGTCATTGAGGTGCAACAGTTAGCCAGGGAGTTACAGGATCTTACTCAAACTACAGAGATGGTGGCGGAGATTACCACCAAGTTCAGGGAGAGGGCTTTTCTCGTTCCTTAGTACGCAGTTGATGAGGAAATGAAGAAGGCCCGATATCATGAGATGTTGCGGAGTGATATCCGCCAGTTTGTGAGCCGGTCCAACTATAAAACATTGGATGACATGATTGCTAGGGCTCGTGAGAGAGAGATTGACCTTGAGATGGAGAGAAAGAGGAAGCCAGAGGTGGCTGCGGGTACATGGAGTTCGGGCAAGAAGCCCAAGGTATCAGATCACAGATCTAGAGGACAACAGAGCCACAGTTGGTGTGGCAAGTGTGGGAGATTGCACGATGGGGCGTGCAAGTCTGGGAGTCCCGGTTGCTACAAGTGCGGCCGGACTGGGCATATGAGCAGAGATTGTACAACTACTCTCACCGTTACCGCAGCATATGATCTGATTTGCTTCCATTTCAATCTGAGGGGACATAAAAAGTCCCAGTGTCCGAGTTTGATAGCAATAGCAACGAAGGTGGTAGCACCTACTCCTACAACATTGAGGATTACAGACGACCGTCAGCGCCGAAGTGAGGCGCCAATGGCAAAGAGTAGAGCTTTTCAGATGACAGTAGAGGAGGCGCGAGCGACTCCTGATGTGGTGACGGGTATGTATTTTCCTTCATCTCTTTATTATTGTTGATTGTTGATTGTTCTTATAGTTATGTGTTTCTATATATAGGGTCGTTCTTAGTGAACCGCATATAAGCTACAGTCTTGTTTGATTCGGGGGCTACCCGATCGTTTGTTTCGCTTGCGCTTAGCAAGAGGTTTAGCAGAGCTCCGGGGGAGCTGGATGGTCCACTTGAGGTTGAGATAGCCGATGACAGGACCATCAGGGTCGCGAGAGTGCATAAGGGGTGTTCACTTCAGTTATTCGATGAGCAGTTTTCAGTAGACCTGGTTCCTATTCCTCTGCGAGGGAATAAGGTTATAGTGGGTATGGATTGGCTAAGCCCCAATAGGGCGGTGATTGATTGTGAGCTATAGCTAGTGAGGGTCTACACCCCAAGTGGGGGAGAGTTAGTGATTCGGGGCGAGAGGCCACAACGCGGACCGATTCTTTGCTCGGCAGCGAGAGCGAGGCGCTACTTTCAGCAGGGCTGTGCAGGGTTCGTCGCCTACGTTCTAGATGCTCGGGAGAAGGGCAAGGCGACAATCGACGATGTACCGGTAGTGTGAGACTACCCGGACGTATTCCCAGAGGATTTGCCTGGGTTACCTCCGGAGAGACAGGTTGAGTTCAGGATTGACCTAGTCCCTGGTGCGGCTTTGATAGCCAAGGCACCGTATCGGTTGGCTCCTCCAGAGATGCATGAGTTGTCTACGCAGCTACAGGAGCTACTAGACAAGGGTTTCATTAGACCGAGTATTTCACCATGGGGAGCCCCGATCCTGTTTGTGAAGAACAAGGATGGGTCACACCGTATGTGCATAGATTACCGGGAGTTGAACAAGGTAACAGTGAAGAACCGTTACCCACTCCCGAGGATAGACGACTTATTCGATCAGCTTCAGGGAGCATCTTGGTTTTCCAAGATTGATCTACTCTCCGGTTATCATCAGATGCGGGTCAGGGATGAGGATGTTCAGAAGACAACTTTTAGGACCCGTTATGGTCATTATGAGTTTGTGGTGATGCCTTTTGGGCTCACCAACGCTCCAGCCGCGTTCATGGATCTCATGAACCGCGTATGCAGACCGATGCTGGATCGGTATATGATAGTATTCATTCACGACATCTTGGTTTACTCCAAGACTCAGGAGCAACACGAGGAGCTTCTGAGAGAGGTGCTAGAGACACTGAGGAGGGTGAGACTTTTTGCGAAGTTCTCCAAGTGTGAGTTCTGGTTGCGTGAGGTGCAATTCCTTGGTCACCTCGTCAACCAGAAGGGTATTCTAGTGGATCCGGCCAAGATTGAGGCCGTGATGCAGTGGGAGGTCACGAGGTCCCCATCTAAGATTCGAAGCTTCCTAGGTTTGGCAGGGTACTACAGGAGATTCATCCAGGATTTCTCCAAGATAGCAGTACCACTCACCCAACTGACCAAGAAGTCGGTGGTGTTTCGTTGGGGGCTTGAGCAGCAGGCGGCATTTGAGACCCTTAGACAGCGATTGTGTGAGGCATCGATTCTTACCCTTCCAGAGGGAGTGGATGATTTTGTAGTCTACTGTGATGCCTCGATCACAGGTTTGGGAGCAGTGTTGATGAAGCGGGGGCATGTGATAGCTTACGCCTCTAGACAGTTGAAGCCTCACGAGGCTAACTATCTGACGCACGATTTGGAGTTGGGGGCAGTGGTGTTCGCCCTCAAGATTTGGAGACACTACCTCTATGGGGTCCGTTGTACCATCTACACGGATCACAAGAGTCTGAGATACCTCATGGACCAGCCGAACCTGAACATGAGGCAGCGTCGGTGGTTACATGTGGTGAAGGATTACAATTGTGAGATCCTTTATCACCTGAGGAAGGCCAACGTAGTGGCCGACGCCTTGAGCCGCAAGATGGCAGTGGCCCCGATCAGGGATATATGCTTGAGGATGACAGTGATTACTCTGCTGTTGGAGCGGATCAGGGAGGCATAGGTTGAGGGCCTCAAGGAGGAGAGGCAGAAGTGTGAGAGGATCGTGGGACGAGTAGCTTCTTTTAATTATGACATCCGGGGATTATTGACCCTTCATGGCAGAGTTTGGGTACCATACTGGGGAGGAGTACGGCAGGTGTTGATGGACGAGGCCCATAAGTCTCGATTTTTCATCCACCCAAGGGCGACGAAGATGTACAGGGATCTTCGACCCGACTATTGGTGGCCCTACATGAAGCGGGATGTCGCCTGTTATGTGAAGAGATGCCTGACCTACAGGAAGGTCAAGGCAGAGCACCAGAGACCCCACGGCAAGATGCAACCGTTAGACATTCCTGTATGGAAATGGGAGGACATCACCATGGATTTTATCACTAAGCTTCCCAGGACTGTGCGGGGAGTGGATTCGATTTGGGTCATAGTGGATCGGATGACTAAGAGCGCGCACTTTATACCGATCCAGGAGAGCATATCAGCTGAGAAGCTAGCCGACATCTATGTGCGTGAGGTAGTAGCAAGGCACGGAGTACCTGTTTCGGTAGTGTTAGACCGAGACGTCCATTTTACTTCCAGAGTGGTAGTTGGACGTCCTCCTTTCGAGATGTTATATGGAAGGAAGTGCAGGACCCTGATTTGTTAGGGCGAGGTCGGTCAACGAGTCATCGGGAGCACCGAGGTGGTGCTCAAGACCACAGAGCTGATTCAGCAAGTTCGTAGCTGACTGTAGACTGCACAAAGTAGGCAGAGGAGTTACACCGACAGGAGTCGTTCGGACCTAGAGTTTCAGGTGGGCGATATGGTCCTCCTGAAGGTATCACCTTGGAAGGGTGTTATAAGGTTTCGGAAAAGGGGCAAGCTGGACCCTAGGTTTATTGGTCCTTTTAGGGTTATGGCCCGGGTGGGTCGGGTAGCTTATTGGTTGGATCTTCCGGCAAAGCTTAGCCTGTAACACTAGTCAAAATAGGTCAATAGACAATCACATGTGATTATGCCAATCATGTAATGTGATTATGTTAACCTAGTAATGTGGTAAGAATCTTATGTAGTTCATGATAAATTCTAATACAAATATGAACTTTCTTTATGATACAACTCAAAGTATACGTTCGTACGATACCAAAAATATAGAGAACGTCTGAATCTGACTTCGCATGAAGAAGTTATGATAACCGAACAGTATAAATCTCTATAATAAGCGAAATTTAAAATAGACTTAGAATTAGCTATTTAAGTCTAAAAGAGAGTTGTAGTACTCGTAAATACCTACGCGTGCATATAAAGAACGTCAAAAACGGAGTTCGTATGCAAAAGTTTTGGCCTTCTGAAGATTTAGTTTTTAAAAACCCTAAACTAGCTAATTCACGACGTGAGTTTTATGACACTCACGACGTGAGGAGTCATTCTGTCATAATTCGGAATCTAGAAGCTGCGAGAGGATAGGATCCAAAATTCACGACGTGAGTTTTATGACACTCAAGACGTGAGGAGTCATTCTGTCATAATTCGGAATCTAGAAGCTGCGAGAGGATAGGATCCAAAATTCACAACGTGCATTTTATGACACTCATGACGTGAGGAGTCATTCTGTCATAATTCAGAATCTAGAAGCTGCGAGAGGATAGGATCCAAAATTCATGACATGAGCTTTATGACACTCACGACGTGAGGAGTCACATGGCCACCTTCCGAAGCTAGGGACGCAAATGGCAAGTCTACGGAGTGAATCAGGCAGACTCACGACGTGAATCTTATGACGTGAGTGTCATAGAATCTTACTATAAATAGAAAGATCGACCCCAACCATTCTTACACCTGATCTCCTTTCTCCTCTCTCGTTTGCTGAAGCCCTCTTGCATCCCGAGCCCCGACGACCTCGTACGCTGACCGTTTCTGCTTAGATTACATAAAATCACGTTACTAAGGAGAGTTTCATGGCCCCACTTTCTAATATTTCGGGGGAAAACGCATGCTAGTCATTGTATATATGTTATTATTATCTCTATATGATAGTAAATTAGTATCAACATAGATAGTTATAATAACCGGGATATAGTTATTTCGTATCTGAAAATATACAACTATCGTAACGTTGTTAACGTGTTATTGTTATAGTAGTATATTAATGTAGATCTTGAGTTATACTTAGGATTCTATATATATTTAGTGTGCGATATAGTTCTGAAGTTATATTCAGAAGTTTTATATGTTAAGTTATATAGTATGTTGCAATTAATAGTTTTATGTCAAGATAAAACTAGATATGTTATATGTTGTTATTATTAGTTTTATGTCAAGATAAAACTAGATATGTTATATGTTGTTATTATTAGTTTTATGTCAAGATAAAACTAGATATGTTATATGTTGTTATTATTAGTTTTATGTGAAGATAAAACTAGATATGCTATATGTTGTTATTATTAGTTTTATGTCAAGATAAAACTGGATATGTTGTTATTGTTATTTATATGTCAAGATAAAACTAGAAACGTTATATGTTGTTATTATTGGTTTTAGGTCAAGATAAAACCTAGTTTTTACTTCAAGATATAGTTGTTATACTGCCTAAATATTATGAAGTTAGGAGTAATGTTTAAAAGCAAAGTCTAGTAACTTAAGGTTTTAGACATGAAGATGCTTTTGTTGTTAGCGCTATAGGAAACCGTCAAAGTCTACATGAGTAATTGTATTCATCAACTAAGATTGGGGATCTTAGCGCAAATCCTCTGAACTGTAACCGTTAATCCCGTGTGAGCGAGGAAGTCGTGTATAATTAGTATACGGGCTGACCACCCCACTTGTGACTGTTAGCTACAGTCAACCAAAAACAAGTGATGAACTATCCTTTTATTTGTTATTGTTCCGGCGTCGATGAAGCTTACGGTGTTGTTTCTCATGTTAAATCATGAGTGTATTTGTTCTCATGGTAAATCATGAGTGTATTGTTCTATCAGAGGTATTATGTCATATCAGCGGTTACAGGCTCATGGTAGCAAATTGTAGAAACATTATACCTTGTTGTATACAAGTATTAATGTTATGTATAAGTTTTCCCCTACTTATACCTTAAGATTAAGAAATGTTTAGGTATAAAACTTGATTGATAAGTATACAATTATACCTAATGTTGGGGAGTCTAAATGATACTTTCAAAACTATACTTTTGAATGTGTAAAAATGTATTATTTTATGGAGTCAAAACCTGTGGACTCACCAACTTTATGTTGATGTATTTTAAAATGCATTTGTTTTCAGGAGCTTGAAAAGCGGGTATGTATTCGAACAGGAGAAGTTTTACTAGTATCTTTCTGTTCTTTAAGAAGTATGTCATAGTCGGATATTATGTAATAAATACTAGGAAAAACAATAATGTAACTTTCAAACATCAATAAAGGTATGTATTTTCTTTAAGTATTGTTCAATGTATGTTATATAACTATGATACGAAAAATGACGTTACACTACCCGGTGTCTCCGCCGACGTCCGGGGTGTGACATAGCCAGATCCACAACACTTTCCATGTTTCTCAGTTGAGAAAGTGTTTAGTGGACGAGGGAGCAGTCGTACCCTTGGAGGACATTCAGGTTGATAGCAGTCTGAATTATATTGAGAGACCAGTTGCAATCCTAGAGCGAAAAACGAAGACCTTGAGGAACAAGGTGGTTTAGTTGGTGAAGGTGTAGTGGCAGCACCGAAGGGGTTCAAAGTGGACGTGGGAGTCTAAGGGGGGGATGAGGTAGCATTATCCAGAGTTATTTTCAGATTCAGCTGCAGCAACAGACTTTGAGGACGAAGTCTAAGATAAGTGGGGGAGAGTTGTAATGCTCCATTTCTGGTATGTGATTTAATTAAAGTTTTTCTTTCTTGAGGGGTACTCGACGAATCTGTAGCCCGACTCGTCGAGTAGAAGACAGGTTGATCACGCGAGTTAAGCTGGCAACTCGGCGAGTCCATACACTGGACTCAGCGAGTCAGCCTGTCTGAGTGAAACCCTAATTTAAGGGTTTGCACCCTATTTAAATACACTTATACGCTCTAACCTCGCATCCATCACTCTCAAAGCATCTCTTACCAAACCCTAGCCCCCTTTTTGAGTGTGTGAGTGATTGTTGCTTTGTGAAGTAATTTTTGGAGCAAGTAGAAGAAGGAGAAGATTGAAGAATTCAAGGAAAAGGGAGTAGATCCAGATCACACTCAGTTGTGGTCATCTTTTCTGGTAATAAAGCCTCCATCTTGTTTATTGATCTAGTAGATCTTGGTTGGGTCATACTTTAGATCTGGACCCTCATTGCATTCTAGTAGTGTAAAGTTTCAGCTATGGTCGTGATTGAGGTCCCTTTTGAGCTTAGAACCCCATTTAAGAGCTTAGTTTTGGCATTTGAAGCCTTTAAAGCCATGCATGAATGTAAAGTTTGCAAATTTACGTGATAAGCATGCCCTAGAAGCATGGATCGGTGACTTAGAGCCGCTGGATGGCTCAAATCAGGCCTGTATGGAAAAGGGACTGAATGGACTCGGCGAGTCACAAGCTTGACTCGGCGAGTCATATGAAGATAGCCTCGGACTCGA
This sequence comes from Lactuca serriola, assembly GCF_051521515.1. Lineage (NCBI taxonomy): Eukaryota > Viridiplantae > Streptophyta > Magnoliopsida > Asterales > Asteraceae > Lactuca > Lactuca serriola. The sequence continues at coordinate 336,292,070 of NC_136415.1, read as the reverse complement.
CGAGTTGGATGAGCAACTCAACAAGTCCGATGAAGATTGCCTTAGACTCGACGAGTTGTTCTACAACTCGGCATGAGCTTTTCCTGAGAAAAGTAGTGTTTGAGTGAAATGGATTCATTCCTTCGTAGTTACACGTAAAGTCAGCAACCTTACGTGTTCAAATGGTCCCAAGGGCTCAGATCTACGAGTTAGAGGCCCTGGAATGGATTAGAATTCGATTGTACGGAATCTACTATAAGACTCGACGAGTTTTTCTTCGGAATCGACGACTCGAGTCGCGAGTTCCCGTTTTCCCTTCTAGTTGTGAGATCAGAGTGAATCAGTGAGTGGGAAAGGGGCTCAGTGAGTTAAAGTCAGAGTTAGTAAAGGAGAGACTCGACGAGTCTGCGCTCTGACTCGGTGAGTCCGGTCAACTGGAACTTGACTTTGACCAAGGAGTTGAATTTGACTACTGGTAAAATAGTCATTTGACCCCGAGAGCATTTACCAGTAACTGATATAGTGTTTTTAAATATTATAGCCGGACAGTTCCGGAGCAGCAGTCAGCCACTTTTAGAGTTAGCATTTCAGCAGCCAGCTCTACGAGGTGAGTTTTCCTTCTTGTAGGAACGGGTCTACGACCACAAATGCCGGCCCATCTAGTTAGCAATAGTTCCGGACTTTGGTCCGATGCAGTAGTTCAGTGTGCTTGATGTCTTTGTGATTCAAGCATGTCTTTATGTTATGTGTTCCGGACTTTGGTCCGATGCAGTATGCAGTATATGTGTTTATGCTAGTTGATATGTTTATGTTATGATATGTTATGCTTAGTCAGTTTCCGGACTTCAGTCCGATGCAGGGGACAAGGCCCAGTCAGTTCCGGATTTCGATCCGATGCAGTTAGTTCCGGACTTCGGTCCGATGCAGTTTCCGGACCTCGGTCCGATGCAGAGGGCATGGCCCTGGTTAGTTCCGGACTTCGGTCCGATGCAATGGGCAAGGCCCAATATATGTTTATATGATTGTATGGTATGTGGTAGTTTGGGGGAGCTCACTAAGCTTTGTGCTTACAGTTTCAGTTTTGGTTTCAGGTACTTCCGCAAGCAAAGGGAAGGGCTCGGGATGATGGCATTGCACACACCACAGCTTCAGCTTTTGTCCTGGGAGTTTATTTCATATACTATGATATGTTACAATTCTTTTGTTATGACACCTCTATTATAACTTTTTGGGATTTATGACATACGATTTTATGATATATTATATATTGTTGATAACCTTAGTATTGTTTAAACGAAAAATTTTGGGCCGTATTTTGGGTCGTTACACTTCTGCAGAGAGATTCGCCGAGATTTATGTGAGAGAGGTGGTATCTCGGCATGAAGTGCCGATCTCGATAGTGTCAGATTGAGACGTGCGCTTTACTTCCAGATTCTGCAAGAAATTTCATGAGGAGTTGGGCACGCGCTTGCACTTTAGTACTGCGTACCACCCGCAGACGGACGGGCAGAGCGAGCGGACGATTCAGACGCTTGAGGATATGCTGCGTGCCTGTGTCATGGACTTTGGAGGAAGTTGAGATACTTACTTACCCCTGGCTGAGTTTTCCTGAAGGGCCAATATATTTGGTTTGGGCTAGGCATTAATGCATGGATGGTTTAGGATTGTTATTAATGTGTTTTTGTGACATCCCCTAATTTCTCGGCCAGAAAAGACCGATTTAATTTATGCTTTTTAAAATAAAATCAGAGAAATCTTTTTAAAAGATGTTGCGGAATTGGTCCCCAAACAACATATGATAAAAGTTTATCAAAACCCTTCATTAAGAAGGTATATATTTTCCATATATATCCAAAACCTCGGGATGTCATGTTCCGATACAGATCAAAAGCATTAACAAGACATTATAAGCCTTTCAACAGTTATTTACAACTACTGGCCTATAATCCAAAAATCTCTCGTCGTCCTCCGACTATGCTCGGGGTCCACTACCTGTAATCATAAAAACTGAGTGGGTCAGACTTGGGAGCCTGGTGAGCATATAGAGTTTTCAACCCACAATAATAATATACTTATTAAGTTCACCAATCAACAATAACCCTGATTACCCATTCCCGTTGTCCTCACTTTACGTCCCTAAACGCCTATCACAAGCGACCTAGCCTAAGGATTATCATCGGGATGGACACTACTGCTAAGGGGTTTCCTCAGCCATACATGTCCTTAAGACAACCATGAGGGGGATGGAGTACACCAATGAACATTTAATTCAGCAACACCTACAAGTTGCGAACCTGCTAGTGTTCCACTAGACTATCTAGAAAGTCTGTGGTCGTCATCTATACTCCGCTAGATGACTACAACAACAACATCAACAAAAACAACAAGAACATCGAGGCCTCTCACCATTTTAACACACATCAACTATTTCATCTACCCATATTCTACCCAACATATTTTGTAGATAAAAAGCATATACAATTTAAAACTTGTATAAAACATCAATTCAACAGTCACCTCGAATAAACAATTAACATATTTACACATAACACGTATTTCAAGGTAAATACTTCATATCTATGTGTAAATTGAAAGTAACTACACACTCACATGATTTAATGAAAACCGGGCAGCAATTCGTTTCCTAAAACGATCGTTTGTAATAAAACCGAAAAGATAAATTTTCCGGGCTTCACGGGCACTTCGTGGCGTATTCTGGGCTTTACAATCGATACTGGTGCTTTGCGGGATGTTAAGATGAAGAAAATATGAAGAAAGGGGCTAAATATGGCAATTTCTTAAAAATATCCGAGAAGGCTCGTAGCCTTCTATTTATAGGGTGAAGCTTCTGATCGGACGGTCAGGAGGAAGCCACGCCTCGAAGATCCGAGGGCTCGCAGGGAAGGCTCGCATGAGGGTTGCGCGTGCGAAGGGTCTGCTGGCGGTCTGTGATTGGACCGAGGTCTAGGGTCCGAAGTAGGGGGGTTCGTGGCACGATGCGAGGGTTCGGACATGTGCTAAGAGGGTACGTGTCGCATCGCTATTGGACCACTTCGGATTAGGCCATGTGCTCGGATGACTCAGCAGCTCAAATGACTCAGCAGGTTGGTGACTCAGCAGTCTGGTGACTCAGCAGGACATGTGGCGCATGCGAGGCGAGGGTGACGTGGCAAAGTGTGACTATGCGAATTTTCTCGATTTTCGCGCCAAAACTTCTAAAATCCATAACTTTTGCATACGAGCTCCGTTTTTTACGTTCTTTATATGCACGCATAGCTAAATTTACGCTCTACAACTTCCGTTTAGACTTCGTTGGCTAGTTTTGACTTTAAATTTTATATTATTATTTTTAACAGACCGGGACAGGAAATCCGTTAAAAATTCATAACTTCTTCATCCGACGTCCGTTTTCGTCAGACTTTTTACCGTTGTGCTCCTAATGACGAGACCTTCAATTCTCGTTTAGGTTGTTTCGGCTAAAAATCGCTCGATCTAAAATTCGAGTTTTTAGCTGTCTACTGCTAAGTTGAAACTTCGAAAAATCATAACTTCTTCATACGAAGTCAGATTTGGGCGTTCTTTTTATCGAACTTCTCGGTTTAACGAATACTACGACTTTCATTTAGATTACTAAGGCTAAAAAGTAGTTTATCGAAAACTCACTTTTTACGACATTCAGCACCGTGCCGGTTTTGTCGCGAAACTTCGACAGGTCATAACTTCTTCGTTATAACTCGGATTTTGGTATTCTTTATATCCCCGAAATCCTTGTTTCGACCACTACAACTTTATGTAAAGATATAGGGCTTATCTCACACTTTAATTTTGACGCTTATATTAATTCTTAATTTATTAAGCCCTAATAATTAAGGATAAAACACATAATTCACATAATATTCACATAATTCCTTTTCATTTCTTTAAAATGAGTTACAAAGGTTAACCTAGACTATCAACTCAATATAAATGCCAAGGATAGAAACACGAGTGTTACAGTTTTGGACATCTCTTGTGTTTGTTTGAGTTTTCGGTCTAGGTAGGTTTTCAGTCAGGCTTTGACCGAAAACCTGTTTTCGGTCTGATGTGTGTTACTATATATTGTTTTCAGGTTGTCAGAGGCAAGTTCAGTGATTCCAGCAAGTTTTTGGTCAATCCAAGTTGTATCCGACATTTCATAGTTGAATTGTATGCAAGCTTGGTTGTTTAATCTTCTTATTCTTCTTCATTTCTATTGCAATTGATTGATCATTAGATAGATCCCACAGATTTGGGACCTAACAATTGGTATCAGAGCACTTCTAGTGTCGATCAATTGTGTTTTCTGTTTTCAGTTCATCAACAATCTCGTGATCTTCATTTTCGGTTCATTGGCAAGTCCGAATTTGCTCTAGTTTGAAGACTAGATCATTGATTGCTTTATCAAAATCAAGATCTTCATCAGATTTAAGTTTGTGATGGAATTGTTATAGTTTTCGATTGTATCTACAAACACCAAAAACTCATTGTCATTTTTGTTCTGTTCAGATCTGTGTATTTGGAAGCATTTTTGGAAGTTTTGGCTGTGCGAAAGATAGTAATCGGATCAAGAATCAATGTTTTCACTGAAAAAAATTCCTTAGTTTTCGATTCATATTCAGAAATCGAAAACTATTTTTGTTCATTCTTCAGAAACCAAAAATCCAAGCATCTTCAGAAACCGAGAACCTTTCATCAACCTTAGGAAACTGAAAACTCACTTGATCCTAGTTTTTGGTCTAACTTTTCCACCGAAAACCTGTTTTTGATCATTTTATTTTTATATATACCCAGTTCATTAACAATTAAAAAATATATATAAAAAAATAATAAAAAAACAAATGGATTCTCAAAGCATGACAGTACATCAGGAACTTGACACCATCATGGGAACAACTACTCAGATTCCCCGACTCTTAAATGCTGAAGGCTTTCCGGAATGGAAATACCGGATCGAGAAGTATATTAAAATGAAAGACTTCAAGATTTGGTGCAGTATACTTAGGGGACCAATTCTAATTACTACTGTAGTGGATGACACAATTGTCGACAAACGGGTTGAAAATTATACAGATGAGGATTTCTAAAATGTCGAAGAGCAGGAGAAAGCCCTTGCTACGCTTACAATGGCATTATCTCTAGAAATCGCTCAGGGTTTCCATGAGTATACATATGCGAAAGCACTTTGGGAAGCATTAATAGAAGTTTATGAGGGTAATGAGGATATGAAGCAGAGTCGTCAGGACATGCTTCGACAAAAGTTCAACATGTTCAACTATGTCTTGCGCAAAACTCTTGAGAACCAGCTCCAGAGGTTCATTACTCTCACCACATAAATGAGTTCAACAGGTGTTTCGGTAACAAGATCAGAAATCAACAAGAAGTTGTTAAACTCCCTTCCAAAATCCTAGGATATGAATGTCTCAGTGATCAAGAAAACAAAAGACTTAAACAGGTTGAGTCTGGCAGAAGTTCAATTCCCTCAACCTCAGATCATTTCTCAACAAGTTCAACAAGTTACCTCAACTCCACATGTTCCACAAGTTCAACCTCAACTCCACATGTTCCACAAGTTCAACCTCAACTCCACATGTTCCACAAGTTCAACCTTTCATGACTCATCAATCGATTCAACCTACATCCTATGTTATCCCTTCCATGCAACAAGTTCAAGTCCCTCAACCTCAAATCATTTCTCAACAAGTTAATCCTAGTGTTGGTTCATCTAATGGTGTACCTCCTAAGTCTCATGGTTTTAGTTCTCAGATGTCAACCATGAAAGAAAAGGAAGAAAATATGGCTCTTGCCACGGGTTTGGTAAATTGATACAAATGATTTTGTGGCCGGAGAACTCTCCCCACAACTTTTGTTTGCCAACCTTGATCAGATTCATCCTGAAGATGTAGAAGAGATGGATATAACCTGTCAGATGGCCATGGCTGTGTTCAGGGCAAAGCAGTTTTCTAAGAAAACTGGCAAAAACAACTGGAGTGTGAATTCCGACAAAAAGGTCGGATTCAACAAAGGCAAACTTCGCTGCTACAATTGCCATGAGCCAGGGCACTTTGCTAGGGAATGTCCAAAGCCTGACAAAAGGGAAAATGCTAATCGAACTGTGGTGCCAATTACCTATGTCCACAGAAACAACAGAGGATCCTCATCAACCAATCAACCTACAAATTTGGCAATGGTGGCTCAATCCTTTGATTGGGAAGATCAAATTCAGGTCTTGAATATTTCAGGACCTGAAAATACTTATTTGGCCCAGGTCGAGGATTGCAAAGAGAAAGAGGTAAAGATAGATTCTGAAGAAGATATGGTGAACCTCCACTTTGCCTTCATGGTACAAACTACTTCTGAGCCATCTAAGCCCGAGGTAAGTGAATCTGGTTGCTCTCCATCTTGTGCTAAAACTATGAAATTTTTGCGAGAATCAATAGATTTAATCAAGAGAGAGAACAAGGACTTAAAATATGAGGGATACACACTTAGGAAAAACCAAAAGCCCTTAAAGACACAACTAGAAAACAAAATAAAGGACTTTAGGAAATTACAAGAGGATTACAGAAAAAAATGTGAGAACTATGACCATATCAAACGAAATTTTGAAGTAGTGACCGCTGAACTTGACTCATTGAAAACACGTTTTGAAAATGCTGAATTCGATTTTAAAAAATTTGATGGGTCAAGCGAAGTTGTTGCGAAAATGATAGGAAACCAAATGCAGTGGAAGGATGTCACTTGTGGAAACCAAAAGAAAGCAGGACTAGGTTTTGAGAGTGTCCCTCCTCCTTACAATCACAATTATACTGCTATTCCATTATCTCAGGAAGAAATAGATCATGAACCTTTTCTTGTATATGGAAAACCTGCTTCTGAACAAGTTACATGTTCAAACGATAAAGTTTCGGATACTAACGTTTCAAATTTAAGTGCAGATAAGTCCATAGCTCAGGGGAGCAGAGAGACGAAAAGTCTGATGTTCTTAAGTCTAATAATGATGATGTGTAATGAGTATGCATTAAATTCGAATTTAAACAATTTTGTGTCTGATGGTATTGTTTTTTCTGATGATAAGATTGCAACTGATAATGCTTTGTCTAATAATGTATCTTTGTCTGATTCAAATGCTTCTACACCTTCCACATCTGCTTCAAAATCCTGTGATTATTCTTGCAAATGTGAAAGTGTTAGAAATAAAAACAAAAGAAAGAAATCTGTCAAAAGTAGTGTCAAAACCAATGATAATCAACAAATTTGTTTTAACTATGGCACTGTTGGACACATTGCAAGAAACTGTTTAAACCAGATATTTGTATCTCACACATCAAAAGAGGAGAGAATGAATTTCGGGGACGATATTTAACTAGAAAATCCCCCATAATTCGTCCTCGGGATGGTGACTTGAACATAAATCCAAACAAGAAACTGGCCAATTTTCAAAAGAATAAACAAGTTTTTCCATAAATTCAATAATATTTTGCCAAAATCAACTCAGGCTAAGCCTAAGTCGATTTTGTCAAAGGGCAGGACCGGATCTTCAAACTCTTTGAGTATAAAATCCACATGCTCGAAGCAAACTAATAAAGTTTCAAAACCTAAGTTTAACTGGGTACCAAAATTGAATTCAAATCAGTCACCATTAACCTCTAAACCTAATGAAAGGAAAGAATCAAATGACAAATCTGCGAAAGTAATGGGTAAACCCAGGATTGTGATGACCTGGGTTCCCAAATCTGAATAAATTCGCTCCATGTGTAGGGACAGTCCCGGAGGAATATCGTCAGACCTTGGTATGTCGGTAGTGGCTGCTCCCGGTACATGACAGGAGATATCTCCCAACTGCACGACATTCAAACATTTAATGGGGGCTATGTCTCGTTTGCGGGTGGTGAAGGTGGAAAAATAACTCAGAAAGGAACAGTGACGAACGGAGAGCTTAGTTTTGAAAATGTCAACTATGCTCCTGAATTGAAGCACAGTCTGTTGAGCGTCTCTCAGATTTGCGACAAAGGGTATTCGACGCACTTTACCGACAAAAAATTGCTTATTTTAAAGCCAGGCATTGTCATTCCAGAGGAGTGGATTGTTGTAAAATCTAAGCGGGATGGGAATGCCTACATCATAGACATGAACATCAATATTCCCGACTAATTCACTTGCCTATTCTCCAAAGTCTCAGAACAAAATGCGATGTTGTGACATCGTCGTCTCGATCACGCTAATGCAAAGAATCTGAATCGGCTTGCAAAGTACGAAATGGTCCAAGGTTTGCCTGTTAGAGATTTCATTACGTTTGAAAAGTGTGTTTCATGTGCTCAAGGAAAACATCATCAGAAACCACACTTTCCAAAGCAGGTTAAATCCATCAATGAAGTGATCCAGTTGTTACATATGGATTTATTTGGTCCGGTTAACGTTCTCAGTATCAACCACAATTCATACTGCCTCGTTGTGATAGATGATTACTCCCGTTTCACTTGGGATTTCTTTTTGTCCAACAAAGTTGGGATCGCTGAGCTCATCAAGAAGTTCATTGTGATGATAGAGAATCAGACCAACAACCGAGTGAAAGCGCTACGTACTGACAATGGAACGGAGTTGAAGAACGCTGTTCTTGACCATTTTTGCGCTGAGAAAGGGATTGTGTGTCAATTCAGTTCTGTTCGCACACCACAACAAAACGGTGTTGCCAAACGGAGGAATCGAACTCTTAAAGACGCCGCCAGGACGATGCTGTGTGACTCCAAACTTCCTGTGTTCTTTTGGGCGGACTCGATTAACACAGCGTGCTATGTTCAGAATCACATGCTGATCAACAAAGCCAAAATGAAAACACCGTACGAAATTCTATACGGACACAAGCCATTTGTCAACCATTTCAGAGTATTTGGCTGCCCTTACACTCTTCTCCACTTGGAATCCAACCCCAAATTCAATGCAAAAGCCGATGACTGCTATTTTGTTGGATACGCTGCTCGTACTGCATACAGGGTTTACAACAAGAGGATGAAACAGATTGTGGAGTCTTTTGATGTTCGTTGGCTTGAAGAGAATGAGACAGATGCTAGAGTAGGTCCAGATTGGCTATTTGATTACACATCTCTTTTCAAATCATTCAATGTGTCGTCGGATAATCAAGCAGAGTCTACGTCTAGTTCGAAAATCATTATTGAAGATGAAGAGGAAGAAGTTGTCTACAGACCACCATTGGTTTCTTCTGATCCTCCGGCGGTGTCTTCTATTCAAACTGATTCTTCTGAGTCCTCCTCTCCTCAACAATCTTCTCCTGATGCTAATGCTACTCCTCTAAATCCGGTGGAAATAGAGTTCATGAACCAAGAGACTTCCGCTATAACTTCAAATCTGATGGAACTTCTCTTTCCGGAAAGAATCGCTGATGAGTTTGTAGTAGATCCAACAAACAAACCTAGTTCATCTACCATGGATCATTCAGCAAATGAAGGAGTGGTTAACATCCACAATCTTCCAGTCTCTATCAATGACATCATCCACGAGATCCCTGCTCGCATTCAGCGCGACCATCCTATAGAGAATGTCATTGGCCAGCTTGGAAACGGTGTTCAAACACGAAGTCAGAATGGAGACGTCAATACGTGTCTCTACTCCTGCTTTATTTCTCAGATAGAGCCCAAGAATGTCCAAATGGCTCTGAATGAGCCCAGCTGGGTTGACGCCATGCATGACAAACTTAATCAATTCGAGAAGCTCGGGGTTTGGAAGTTGGTGGAGCTGCCCAAAGGAAAGAAATCTCTTGATACCAGATGGGTCTTTCAGACAAGCAAGACGACTCGGGTGTCATTGTACGTAACAAGGCGGGATTAGTGGTTATTGCTCCGGTGGCGCGCTTGGAGGCTATTCGTATCTTCCTCACATATGCTTCCTACATGAACTTCACAATATACCAGATGGACGTCAAGATGACTTTCTTGTATGGCAAGGTCAAAGAGGAGATTTATGTTGACCAACCTCCCGGTTTCGTTAACTCAAAGCTTTCCAACCATGTCTACAAGTTAGACAAAGCTTTGTATGGGCTGCATCAAGCTCCTAGAGCTTGGTATGCTACCCTAACTCAGCATTTGCTCGATCACGGCTATTCCCGAGGCACCATTGATCAGACCTTATTTATCAAACATGTCGGTCCGGATCAAATTATTGTTCAAATCTATGTGGATGACATTATATTCGGGTCGACAAGCCAATAACTTTGCAAAGAATTCGAAGACGTGATGAAGAAGCGGTTCGAGATGAGTTCGCTTGGGGAGATGACCACGTTTTGGGGGCTTTAGGTCAAACAATCTTCAACCGGAATCCTTATTCACCAATCAAAGTATGTGGATGATATGCTGGAGAAGTTCGGGTTCCAAGACGTGAAACCTGCTCTTACACCCATGGCGGAGAGACCTTTACTGATCTTGAAGGCGAATCCGTAGATCAGACGTACTATCGATCAATGATCGGATCGCTCATGTATATGACTGCTAGTCGCCCAGATGTAATGTTTGCAGTCTGTCAATGCGCACGCTACCAGGCTAATTCTAAACTTTCTCATCGTATTGCTGTTAAACAGATTTTTCGGTACCTCAAAGGTTGCCCAAAACTGGGTCTTTGGTATCCGAAAAATACCGAATTTTACCTTATGCTTTTGCAGACAGCAACTATGGCGGGTGCGAACTTGATAGAAAATCAACTTTAGGAGGATGCCAATTTCTGGGAGATAAACTGGTCTCATGGCAGTGCAAGAAGCAGCATACCGTCTCAACCTCAACAGCAGAAGCGGAGTATGTCGCCGCGTCTGCCTATTGTTCTCAAGTTATATGGATCCAACATCAACTGTTGGACTACGGTTTGAATTTTCAAGAAACCCCTATATTTTGTGATAATGAGGCTGCGATCCAAATTGCTAAAAATCCGGTCCAGCACTTAAAGACCAAGCACATCGATATCAAAGTGCATTTTATCTGAGATTGTTATGAGCGCTCGCTCATTCGGCTAGAACAGGTCCCCGCTGCTAATAATGTGGCGGACATGTTCACCAAGCCGTTCAACAAAGCTCAATTCGATGTGCTGGTCAATTTTTTGAAAATGATTTGCTTCGAGGATTAATTTTTGTCTAGGATAGTTTAAATTTGCGCATTTTAATATCATTCCCATCCATGCGTAAATTTAGGGGGAGAAATAAACAAAAACCAAACAAAAATTAAAATAAATAAAATAAAATAAATAGAAAAACAGAAAAATAAAAAATATGTTTGTGTAATGATGTGTTGGGAAGTGATATCAACAAGTGATAACGGGCAATCTGAGTATGTGTAAAGTACCAAAGCTGAATTGTCTAGGCTCTGTGTTCGATGCGTTGGTAGGCACGAAGAATTTGATGGGCTTGACTAGGCAAAGATGAACCTAAGAAATCAAATGACTTGACAAATCTTGACCTAGATAGATCTGTTTAGCCTGACAATACGATGCTCGGACAGGTTGAGCAGGGAGATATACATGAGAATCCACCAGTCACACTAAAGAACCCATATCTAGAACTGTGGTTTTACTTTTCCTCGATGTACAGATTTTGTCCTTAATTCTGGTATTGACGGAGCGATTGGGGAATTCCGATAAAGTAGGCCAGTAGAAAATCATTTTCTTTCTTTCTTACTGTTAGTCATATGTTGCCTCCTTTACATGATTGGAAGAGATCCGACCTGGACTGCATCATATGCAAATCTATTTCTCTACATATTATATCTATGAAATTCTTCTTATCTGTTAGCCATATGATGTCTCCTTTGTGTGATTAACAATCCGACCTGGTAGACAACATATGCAACCTTCTACTTCTCAATCCCCCTAAAAACTATAATTAATAATAATCTAAATCTATCCTCTCTATGAATAATAGTCTGCTCACCTAAAGTAAGGAGTATCTTGGAAGTTCGTGATTATTGGGGTATATCAGGAAGCGGGAAACACGTTCTAGTACATCTAAAATTGAACAATTCTAGATTGTCTGTAGATCTCCCTGCTCAATTTAGGTGGACAACAATATCCTTGGTCATCGTCAGATGAATGGTCCTTAGGAAGTTTTATCTAGGAACATAGGATCAATTTGTCTTGTCACTTATAGCATGTCCAAAATTTGTCACAATTTTTTTTCGTGTTTAAGTGGACCACAATACTGGTGATCGACCAGATCTATTCATGAAAGGAGAGGTACTGATAAATGGCAAATGATTGTCTAACAACTATGATCCCAAAATCACGAAAATTATTAATTTTAGTTAAAGACTTAATTTTAGGTTTGAATTAAAATTTTAGCATTTAAAATTTTATTTCAAATTTTATTTTATTCTATTTTTTTAGGATTTATAAATCTTAGGAAATTTTATTTCATTTTATTTTTAGGAATTAATCCTCAAAGAGTATTATTTTTAATAAAGTGTTGGGTATTGGACCATTTTTTAAATAAAATTTTTGCAGCCCATTAGTGTTTGGAAATTGGGTTTGGGATCCGGGTTTGGACTAGATATTGAACCGGGTATATAAAGGAAAATGGAATCAGTTTTTGGTTCATCTTCTCTCACAGAATACCAAAACCTCCTTTTCCTCTCTAAGTCTCGAAAATTTTGTTGTGTTCTTTTGTTCAATCGACCTCAAATCATCAAAGGTATTGCAATTCCGACCACTGCTATGCAATTGTTTTTAAAATCGACCGTGAAGTCAATGGGAAATCGCGAAAATGTGAACAGTCGACATTTTCGGTCCGGACGACTTTCGGTCCAAGCCGAGCTGTTTTCGGTCAAGCCAACTCAGACGGCTTTCGGTCCAGCTAAGAATTGCCCTTCTTGGCTTTCGGTCTAGCTCATTTTTGGTGTGAAATCTGGTTTTCGGTCTTGACTTGTGTGTTGGTCCTTAGGTTTTCGGTTTGACTTTCTTGACCGAGAACCTAATCTTTGACTTATAAAATTAATTAAAATGGCCAAACTAAAAGAATTAAATTGAGAAATAAAATCAATGCATTTTAATCAAATGATTTCTCATCTGGTCTGTTTTATGCAGATAAAATGACAAGTTTCAAGGTTGCAGAAAGTCACAATGTTTCCATTTTTCTTGATGATCCTCCTATGGCGCACAGTGAATTCAAGTCAATGATGTTCAGGTTGCGTGAATGTTGCATTGTCTCAGCACTCACATGGAATCCCATAATCTACTTAGATTTAACCAACTAGTTCTGGAGTTCAGCTAGCATCATAAATGAAAGCAACGGAGCGCATACAATCGAAGAAACTATCAAAGGATGTAAAATTTGTTGGATTAGTGACTAAGGCTGTAACTATATTTGGTAAGTACTTGACCCGGTTGTGCATGGTCCTTTTGGGTTACCTTCACCATAGCAACTTGACAAGGTGATTTATATTTAGAGAGGAGATATTATTATTAAGAATAATATGTGAAAGGAATAATAATATTTAATTGATATAAGTCATAAATTAATTAGGAATTAATTTGGTGACTTAAAGAGATTAATTGAATAAAGGGGCATAAACTGTCAAATGTGTGATAGTTGTGTTTAGGGCTATGAATCCTTATGGATATGGGAAGGGACGATTTTAAGGATATGGATATCTTAAAAATCGTCCAAGGCCTTATCTAGAAGGATCTTTGGATTGCTTTGAGGCTAAGTTATCCAATTAGGGTTTAAGGTGAAACCCTAGGAGCTCATAGTATATATATATACCCTTAGGGTTGGAGAAATCGGCCACTGAATCTTTGTGGAAACCCTGGAGCTGATTTCTCATCTCTCTCCTTCTCTCAAATCATCTTCTTGCTAGTTGGTGTTTGTAAGCCATTAGAGGAGTGACAATTGTAACTCTAAGCTCCAAGAAGAAGAAGTATCAAGCAAGTAATCCAAGGTATTGTTCTAGATCCTAATTCATATGATTAGAATCAATTGTTTACATTAGATCTAGTATTGAAAGTATTGGATACAATGCATGTTCAATTAGAGAAACCTAGATCCAAGCAATTAGGGTTTGCATGTGCACATAGGAAAGTTCTTGTGGCTCAAACCCATCAAAATTGTCATCACTGAGCAATTTATCAGAGACACATTGAAGATTGATGACAAGGCTACTTATCCTACCGACATTGATCTGCGAGTTGTTGATGAGTACCTTGAAAAGATGGGATATGAAGGCATTTTCCCACCGACCCTCAAGAAGCTACTACCTCCATACTGGAGGTTTCTAGCGCATGTGTTTGTTAACTGTATATCAGGGCGTAAGGGTGGAGCGGACGAGATCTCTTCAAGGAATACTCAAGCTATTATTGCAATGGCAGCAGGAATCAACTTCAACTTCTCAAGATTTATCTTAGAAAAAATGGTCACTAATCTCAAAAAGAAGGCGAAGGACCAATTCCTGCTTTACCCTCGGTTCATCCAGATCTTTGTCAACTGCCTTTTTCCAGACCTTGCCAAGACAGGAGAGATTCTTGACATGATGGCTTTTGGACCAAACATAATCAGTATGATGAAGCAAAATCGAAAAGGGAAAATCATGCTCCAAGGAAAGTACCCTTTAGAGAAATTTGGAAAATTTGTTGAGCTGACCGACTCTTCTGGATCCCATGGGTCACTTGAGCAGACTTCAACTGATCATGCATCATCAGATCATACAAATATAAATGATGATGTAATCGACGTTTCAGACCATGCGGAAGAAACTGTTGCTGCTCTAACTGGCATTGTGGCTGAGGAGCATATTTTCACAAATGTGTCAGTTCAAAGTGATTTTGATGGAGGTTCCATAGAAGAATTCACCGAAACTGAAGAAGGAGAAGAGAATGAAAGAGTTGATCTGTCCGGCTATGACAAAGATGATATTGCTGAACAATTCACTGGACCTGAGTACACCTTGTCAAATGAAGATCGCGATGACATCTTCAATGATATCAATGACGGTGTCAATCCAACACCGGAGATAAGGAAATATGTTGACAATCAAGAAGTTGAGTTTCCTGTTCCCGTTCAAGCGGCTGATTCTTCAACTCAAATGGACACCTCTTCAGGGATTCCTCCCCTTGAAAGGGTAATTCCTACATCTGAGTCAATTGCGAGTGAAGCCCAGACAGACCTGACCTCCTAGCCCCCGATGAAAAGACGAAGAACTGATCCAAGGGTGGGAGTTATTTTTCCTAACTTAATTCAAACCACAGAGACTCCTCCACTCACAACTGTTGCCTCTTCTTCATCCATGCCCATTCAAGAAGGCCCCAGTTTGATTCATGAAATTGGTGGCTCATCTATTGGCTTGAGTTCGTCTCCTCCAAGGCATTTTCATGGCGTTGCCTCTGAATGGCTTGCCATGCATTTGGCTCATAATTTAAGTCCAACACACTCCTCACGCAGAAAAGGTATATCCTTTGAGGAGAATATATCTGGAGATGATGACGTCTTGGTGCCTGATTTGAGTAAGGAGATTGGTGTACTGAGCCAAAAGAATATCGAGCTTGATATCAAGGTTGCAGATCTTCAAACTGAGAACGTCAAGATCAATACTCATATTGCTGGTCTTATTGAAGAAAATGCTCAGAAAACAAAGCAGATCACCGATCTTCAGACACATTTTGGTTTGTTGACCGCCAGTTATTACGAGTTGAAAAAGAAGATGGAATAAGAATTTGGTGACAAATTCAAATCATCTGTCATTGAGCCCAGAATTTATCTTCCCAATCAAGACGCTCCCATTATTCCAACTCCTACAAGAACAAACATAATTGTCGATCGTTTTGACAAAGAACCAGCACATGCTCTAAATTTCGTGGCAGCAATGATGGGTTTTGGCCATACGAACATTCCTATGTGCACATGCAAACCCTAATGCTTGGATCTAGGTTTCTCTAATTAAACATGCATTGAATCCAAGACTTCTAATGGCTAATAGAGTATAAGAACAATACAAAATCAGAGTTAGAAGCATACCTTGAAACACTTACTTGATCTTCTTGTTCTTGGAGCTTTAGAGTCACAAATGTCACTCCTCTAATGGCTTACAAACACCAACTAGCAAGAGGATGATATGAGAGAGAGGAGAGGGAATAGAAATCGGCCAGGGTTTCTTTGCTTTAGCAGAGGTGCCGATTTCCCTTGCCCCAAGGGTCTATTTATACTTGTAAGGCTCCTAGGGATTCACCCTTAAACCCTAGTTGGATAATCTTTACTCAAAGCAATCCAAATCCTTTCCAAGATAAGCCCTTGGACGATTTGTGGCTTATCCCAAGCCCTAGAAATCGTCCACCCCTATCCAAGAAGGATTTACAGCCCAAAGTGTAACTATCAAACAATTGACAGTTTATACCCTCTTATTTAATTAATCTCTTTAGGTCACCAAATTAATTCTAATTAATTTATGACTTATATTAATCAAATAACAATATTATTATTCCTTATATTATTCTCATAATATATTAATAATATTTATTCTCTCAAAATAAATCATCCTGTCAAGTCGCTATGGTGAAGGCAACCCAAAAGGACCATGCATAATCGGGTCAAATACTTGCCTAATATAGTTGTAGTCTTAGACACTATTCCAGCAGTCTCCCACTTGGATAAGTCTAGTAACTATATGCACAAGTACAATTCGATTTGCAATCATAGCTCTCAAAAACGCTGTCAAACTCTGATCTAATCAATCTTGTCCTTTAGATAAGGGATCGTACAGACCTCTGTTAGATATCACGCTGACAATTCTATGGAATAATTTGTCTAGCATTTTGGTTTTTCGATCTCCGATTCATTTGACATAGAACTTAATCGACCACATCAATTCAGTTCTGACCGGGCCCGACACATAAGTCAAATCAAATCATCGAGAGGCCGAGATATTGCTTTTACCCTCATACGATAAAAGTAACAGATAAACTTCGACTTATATGCATTTACTTATTCACTAATCAACTATACACAACAATGCGTTTTATAACACCGAGTTACAGATGCGTTTTCGCATTATCAATGTACAACCAATTAACTAATAACAAACCATATATCTAGGCTTTAAGACTATATGATATTATCGTCTTGCGATCACCCTTTTATATCATATTCCATAAGGTGATTCCAGCAAGGGCGGGTTTGTTCCAATGCTCAAAACCAGTTCATAAGCACTCATGAACGTTGCAGCAACCCTTTGCTATGTCTAAAACCATTTAGACAATCTACACACCAATTCATGACAATCTTCATTCATATCTACTTCCAACATATGAACGATTGTGGACAATTTGAATAATTCGATTATTCTTAATAAACTCAATTATTCTGGAAGTCAAAACATGCAAAATGAAACAATAGTTAAACAACTAACATAAGACAGTAACATTACTTATAAATAATACTCCTTTATTTAATCATCAAATGTTAATTACATTTATCTATTACATGTTTCTACTACTATCTAATCTATGCTAATATCATCCTTTAGCCCAATACTCCTAGCATGCTGCAAGTGCTTAACCCTACTCAGTCCCTTCGTAAGCGGATCTGCTGGGTTATCTTCTGATGATATCCTCTTCACTACGAGTTGTCCTTCTTCTCCATGATGTCTAATAAAGTGATATTTTCTATCGATATGTCGAGATCTACCATGATCCCTCGGTTCCTTGGTCAAGGCAACCGCTCCTTCATTATCACAGAAAATTTCCATGGGCTCCTTTATGGCAGGTACAACTCCAAGATCACCGATGAAGTTCTTCAACCATATTGCCTCCTTCGACGCTTCGATCGATGCAATGTACTCTGATCCGCACGTTGAATCATCTACAGTTTCTTGCTTGGAACTTTTCCAAGTCACTGCTCCTCCATTCAGGGTAAAGACCCAGCCCGACTGCGAACGGTAGTTGTCCCTGTCGGTCTGAAAGCTGGCGTCACTATACCCTCGCACCTTCAAGTCATCACTCCCTCCGAGGACTAAGAACCATTCCTTCGTCCTTTGAAGGTACTTAAGGATATTCTTCACCGCAATCCAATGGTCTTTGCCAGGGTTCCCTTGATATCTACTAACCATGCTCAAAGCAAAGGCTACATCAGGGCGAGTACAAGTCATAGCATACATGATTGAGCCAACTGCAGAAGCGTATGGTACTCGGCTTATTTATGCTATTTCGGTTTCGGTACTCGGACTTTGAGTCTTACTCAACTTGGCATTACTTTGTATCGGTAATTATCCCTTCTTTGAATTTTCCATACTAAAACGTTTTAGCACTTTATATAAGTAAGTGTTCTGACTAAGTCCTATTAGTCTCTTACTTCTTTCTCTCACTATCCTTATTCCCAAAATATAAGAAGCGTCTCCGAGGTCCTTCATAGCGAAGCACTTCCCGAGCCAGGACTTAACTTCCTGCAGAGTCGGGACGTCGTTTCCTATGAGTAATATGTCATCGACATATAGAACGAGGAAGCTTACTATACTCCCACTGGCTTTGACATATACACATGATTCATCTTCACTTCGTACAAATCCAAACTTTTTGACTTTCTCATCGAAGCAAAGATTCCATCTGCGAGATGCTTGCTTAAGTCCATAAATGGACTTCTGAAGTTTACACACCCTATTCGGATGCTTCGGATCCACAAACCCCTCTGGCTGAGCCATGTAAACATCCTCAGCCAACTTTCCGTTAAGGAAAGCGGTCTTGACATCCATTTGCCAAATCTCATAATCATGAAATGCGGCAATTTCTAGCATCACTCTAATAGATTTTATCTTCGCAACTGGTGAGAAGGTCTCATCATAGTCAACTCCAGGAGTTTGAGTAAAGCCCTTCGCAACCAATCGCGCCTTATATGTGTGTACGTTTCCATCCACGTCGGTCTTCTTCTTGAAGATCCATTTGCACCCAACGGTCTTATGTCCGGGCACATTATCAACCAAATTCCAAACTTGGTTATCACACATGGATTGGATCTCGCTATCCATTGCCTCTTTCCATTTCGCAGACTCCGGGCCTGCCATGGCTTCCTTATAGCTATTAGGTTCATAAAGGTTTATTAGTGTACCATCACTAATATACGTGTACCCTTCAGTAGTAATATGAAAACCACAAAACTGGGGTTGAACTCTAACTCTTTCGGAACGTCTAAGAGGTTAGGAATCGTCAATCGGCTCAACCGGAGTTTCCTCCTCGGGTTGAGTGCCAGCGGTAGAGGTTCCTTCATCTATCGATTCTTGAATCTCTTCAATCTCGGTTTGCCTCCCACTGTCTACTTGGATTATGAGTTCTTTCTCTCGGAAAACTCCTCTCCTCGTAACGAAGACAACATTGTCCTTCGGTCTATAGAAGAGATATCCAAAGGATTTTTGCGGGTAGCCGATGAAAATACATCGCTCACTACGAGGTTTGAGTTTGTCGTGAGTATCTCGTCTTACGAAAGCCTCGCAACCCCAAACCTTGATATGTTCCAATGAGGGAGCTTTCCCTGTCCACATCTCGTGAGGTGTTTTGGCAACCTTCTTAGTAGGGACTCGGTTAAGGATATGGCCGGCAGTCTCTAAGGCATACCCCCAAAAAGAGATTGATAGTGAAGCACGATTCAATTGTGGTGTCCTAGGTGGCGTCAATTGTGAAACTATTCCACACTCCTTGAGATAACCGTGGAACTCAAGACTTAGGTACTCTCCTCGATCGGATCGAAGCATCTTGATTTTCCTGCCCAATTGATTCTCCACTTCATTCTTGAACTCTTTGAACTTTTCAAAAGTTTCTGACTTTTGCTTGATTAAGTAGATATACCCATATCTACTATAGTCATCGGTAAAAGTCACATAGAAGCGGTTCCCATCCTTCGTGGTTGATCTAAACGGTCCACATACATCGGTATGTATTAGGTCCAATAGACCCTCACCCCTTTCACACGTACTTGTGAAGGGTGACTTAGTCATCTTTCCAAGTAAACAAGACTTGCATGTGTCATCTTCCCTAAGGTCGAATGACTCCAACACTCCATCCTTTTGGAGTTGGTCTATGTGCTTCTTGTTGACATGTCCAAGACGACAATGCCACAAGGATGCTCTATCCATACTATTGGAAGAATCCATGCATAAAAGATCATTTCCTAAGTTATCTACAATCATAACGGTTTCATAAATTCCATTACATGGTATAGCTTCAAAATAAAAGACACCATTTAGATAAGCCAAAATAGAACCATTCTCATTATTAAAACAAAATCTAAAACCTTGTCTAAACAAACCATGAAATGAAATGATGTTTCTAGCCATTTCTGGCGAATAGCAACAATTGTTCAAATCTAAAGATAAACCATTCCTAAGCACTAAAGAATACACTCCAATCTTGGTCACAGGCGACGATATTCTGTTCCCCATGATTAGATTTATCCTTCCAGGCTCCACATCCCTATTTCTTCTTAGTCCCTGCACATTAGAACAAATGTGGTAACCACAACCGGTATCAAGAACCCAAGAAATAGCATGCGATGAATCGTTAGATTTAATTGTGTATATACCTGCGAAAGACGGCTTGATCTTTCCTTCCTTGATGGCTTGCAGGTACTCTGGGCAGCTTCTCTTCCAATGTCCTATCTTGTGGCAGTGGTGGCACTCTTCCTCCTTTGGGTTAGGGCAGGGTTTAGCAGGATCAACTTTGGTCCCACTAGAAGAGGCACCATCTCGGGACTTAACCTTGCGATGGTTCTTAGATGAAGCCTTCCTCTTCTTTCCCCTTCCTTGTCCAATAGCCAAAAAATAGGAGCAGCGGGTGGATTGGGAGTTGGTGCAACAGACTTGTCCTTGAAGTTGCTCCCAGCGACCCTCAAGAGACCTTGGAGCTTGCTTAGGGTGACCTCTTCTTTGTTCATGTGGTAGGTCATCCTAAATTGATTGTAACTTGGAGGCAAAGAGTGAAGCACCATGTCGATCGCCAAGTCTTCCCCAAAGTCAACATTCAACTTGCGAAGACGGTCGACATACCTTTGCATCTTTTGCAGGTGCACGGTAAGAGACTCTCCATGACCCATTTTAGCGGAAATCATGTTAGTGAAAATCTCATAACGCTCTTGTCTCGCGTTTTGGTGGTATCTCTCCAACAAGTCTTGGTGCATCTCGTACGGGTATATGTCCTCATAGGACTTTTGGAATTCGGAGTTCATAGTGGCTATCATGATGCAATGTACCTTCGTTGAATCACGCTCGTGAGTTTCAAAAGCAGTCATTTCAGCCGGAGTAGCGATTTCAGGGTTGATTTTCTCGAGCTTCTCATCGAGGACATACTCCTTGTCCTCATAGCGAGCAATAGTGAGAATGTATCTTATCCATTCGCTAAAGTTCGTCTCATCGAAAGTGACCTTTTGACAAAGGCTCATCAATGTGAATGAACTAGCAGCAGCGTTGTTTGTGTTCGACATCTACAATTAGAAAGGACAAAGATAGATTAGAATATGAATCCCTAATTATCACCCAATAAAAAAATTAGGGCTAGGATCCAACAACAATATTTACATATTAGAAAAGGGATGCCGTAATCTAACATGCAAACAAATTGAAGGTAAGTGAATGACGATTCACTAATTCTCCATCACAAAAACCTAAATTATTAGTCCTAAGTGTTTTTGAGAATTCCTAGGTTCGGATGAGATTCATTGAAACTATTCAATGGAATGTTTAAATCTCGATATGCCCCTCTTGTTTGTGACTGGGATACCGAGGATCACAAAGCGGGTGTGAATTACCATGCAAATTCACATGGTGCCTTCATTGTAATGATCACCTATTCGATGTGCCGGTAAACCACACACGCTCCATCGAACTATGATAAACAATGAATCACCCTTTGCCACCTTCGCTTAGAACCAATTAGTGTGCCGGTAAACCACACACGCTCCACTAACTTCTTAGCAAGGATGCAAAGTGTAATTTCATGGGATTGCATCAATTCACTTTTCCTAAAGTAACTATGATTGGAAAATTTTGAAAAACATGTAGTTACTTTGTATTTCATATTATACTTTTAATGAGAGGATGAGGCTGCCCAATCCTACCCGTTCGGCTAACGATCCTCCACCGATCAAGCAAGCGGTAGGTGTGAGTGTACACCCATTAAGCGCCATTTTATAGGCCGCAACCTTATACCCACCTTATAGACCGGCTTCGTGAATGAGGCATACTAACGGTAAGACTAGAATTTTAGTTATACTATATATATATATATATATATATATATATATATATATATATATATATATATATATATATATATATATATATATATATATATATTAATCTTGTAATATTATATTAGTATAGGGTTGGATTTTTTAAACTTGTAAAATTCTAGGGTTTGAAATTTAAAATTGTCTAAATTAAACGTTTAATCACAAAACATAAATTTCAAAACTTGAGGGCAAGTTTTAAACATTTAAAACATGGAGGATCAAATAACAAATAATCTTAATTAACAATTAATTCCATAATTATTCATATTTGATTTATTTAATGATTTCTTGCAAAATAATTTACCAATTTAATCAAAATAATTAATTAATTATCACATAAGGAATTTAAATATTTTATTAATTGATAAATATCTTTAATTAGATCAAGATTATAGTCATATATATCAAGAAATCGGATTAGGGTTGATCTAATATGATAAAGGCAACTTTCCATCAGATAAATATCAAAAAATCCCGATTTTGGCTCTTCCTGACGCTCGGACTCGCCGAGTTCCCAACTGGACTCGTCGAGTCAGGCCAACTCGTTGAGTCCTCCATGGGACTCGTCAAGTTCATGACACAGAACCACAAAATTCGAATTTTGCAAGCAAGAAACAAACAATCATGCATCAATTTAATAGAAACCAATCTAGGCTCTGATACCACTGATGGGTTTTGGCCATAAGAACATTCCTATGTGCACATGCAAACCCTAATGCTTGGATCTAGGTTTCTCTAACTAAACATGCATTGAATCTAAGACTTCTAATGACTAATACAGTATAAGAACAATACAAAATCAGAGTTAGAAGCATACCTTGAAACACTTGTTTGATCTTCTTGTTCTTGGAGCTTTAGAGTCACAAATGTCACTCCTCTAATGGCTTACAAACACCAACTAGCAAGAGGATGATATGAGAGAAAGGAGAGGGAATAGAAATCGGCCAGGGTTTCTTTCCTTTAGCAGAGGTGCCGATTTCCTTTAGCAAAGGACAGTTAGTAGTGTTTGATTGAGTATGTTGTGGGAATTACAGCCGGAGGATTTCCGGAGCAGCAGCAGCAGCAGTAGACCATCAGTTCCCGATCAGATCAGCAGCTACTTCGAGGTGAGTTACCTTCCAGTAGCGGTAGGTCTACGGCCACAATGTCGGCCCACCAGTAGGAGTCGTATGTTAGATGATTGTCTTTGTGATATCATCTAGGTTTGCTACTACCTGATATGTTATATGCTAGCATGATATGTATATGTGATAGAAGTAGAGATCGGTTGTTAGGACCGAAGGGTAGTTCAGACACCCCAGAAATGTCTGACAGTACGTGATGATATGTTTGCATGCTGGCTTGTTATGTTATATGCGATAGAGGTAGTAGGAGGGGACCAGTCCCCGAGTTCGGTTGTTAGGACCGAAGGGCAGCCCAGACACCCCAGATATGTCTGATAATATGTTATGTATGATATATGTGTAAGTAGCAGTAGGGGGTGAAATAGTCCCCGAGGATCGGTTGTTAGGACCGATGGGTAGTCAGCACCCCAGAATAGCTTGACACGGGTAGTCAGCACCCCAGAATAGCTTGACACGGGTAAGACGGCACCCCAGAATGGCCGCATGGGTAGGTCGGCACCCCAAAATGGTCGTACCGGGTAGTCAGGCACCCCAGAATAGCCTGGCAGTATGTATGATATGTGTTGTATGGTATGTGGTACGATGGGGGAACTCACTAAGCTTTGTGCTTACGTTTCTCAGTTTTTGTTTCAGGTACCTCTTCAGCCAAGGGGAAGGAGCAGGCGCGGTAGCGGCTCATCAAACACATACACTCCTTAATTCCGCATTTATGAGTTTACCCTGGGATTGATACTCTGATATTTTGGTTGTTTAACTGTTATGGATTTCAAATTCGGTTTTCGATGTGAAATGGTTTAATTAAGCAATGTTTTAATTATTAATGTTTTCTAAAGTAATGTTTTAAAAACGAAATTTTTGGACGTGAAAATTGGGTCGTTACAAGTTGGTATCAGAGCCGTGGTTTGAGGGATTGGGACACACCTTCGGGGGTGTCTGAACTCAAATCGAGGGATTAAAAGATTTTCCAAAAGAAAATGTTTTCTAAAGATTGAGAAAAGAGTTTTGAGAAAGAATGAAGTGTGTGATGTGCGCGACCGGCCGAGCTCAAGTAAGTATTCCCCTAAGTACCCATACAAGTTTATGTTATGTTTATAAGCTTTTGTAGAACAGCATGCTAGAATAGGACTAAGGATCTAGGAGTGATGCCTTATGTGCCTGCTTTATGTGTTTCAGTTGTATGAGAATTGCATGCTAGTATTGAGTAGACAGCGAGTAGGATAGCCTGATTAGGTTATGCCTGGTAATATGAGCTTAGCATTCTATGCTAGTACAGTTCCTGTAAGCAGATAGAGTTGATTGAGATTGTTACCCTTGTCTGAATGTTGCTTGCTTCGTGCTATGTGGGACTCTGAATAATGGGAGTTAGCCATTAGGCGAATACGTCACGTCACATGTGATCAGGGTTGAATAATCTTAGAGTGCCGGATTTGACCCTACTGCGCAACTCTTGTTTGAGTCCAACCGTTGTAGGGACGAGTCGGGTACTCGAAGGATTATCTGAGCCTCGTCACATGTGATGGTATTCGGGTAATGGCTAATTGGCATTACAAGGAGGCCTGCAGCAGTTGAGGACTGGATAGAGTAGAATTAGAGATTTCCCTAGGTCAAGGCTAGGATGAGTATAGCAGTGATCAGCAATAGTGAAAGGGATCTGGTGGAGTCGAGGCATTCCTTGAAGAAGGTACGGATAGATGTGGAAGGTAGTATGGGCCCGTACTACTGAAAGCAGAGGATCCGTACCCGAACCAAGGAAGGCCAAGATAAGACCAGGGAACTTGTAAGTAGAAGTGATCCCTCAGGAAGTATCAGTATCACTAATGATTGTATTATGTATTGCAGAATGGTGGTACTTCGATCGAGGCCGATAGATGGCGGTTCAGGAGAGGGGTCAGCTTCGGGATCAGGTTCTGAGCCGGTAGATGAGGGACTATGCGAGTTCATCGCGTCAGAGATCACCAGGGGTATCCTTGAGTCGACTCCCATTATCTTCGGGTCGATCAAGGAAGGGATCATCGAGTTGATGGAGGATCGCCTCAGGGCGTTCAGGAGTGACATGGCATCTGGCCAGTTGGGATCTCGCACGCTGTCCTTTAAGGACTTCAGGGGCAGTGGTGCGCCGGATTTCCACGGGGTGAAAGACCCCATTGCTGCCAGGCGATGGATTGCGGACATCGAGTCTGCACAGTTGACTAGCTTCTGCCCCGAGGGGTCGAAGGTGTGGTATGCAGCAGGATGTTTACGAGACCGAGCTCGAGATTGGTGGGAGTCAGTGGGTGACTCGTTGGGAGCCTCAGCTATCGAGGCTATGACCTGGTCGGACTTTGTGACCAGGTTTAGGGCAGAGTTCGCGCCGGCTGTCGAGCTTCAGCAGCTGGCCAGGGAGTTTTTTGGACATGAGACAGACAACGGAGACTGTGGCGGAGATCACCGCCAAGTTCCGGGAGAGGGCACTGTTGGTGCCCCAGTATGCGGGCGATGAGGACATGAGGAGGACCTGCTATCATGACATGCTCCGAGCTGACATCCGGGAGCACGTTAGTTTTTCAGCTTGCCCCACCTTGGACTCCATGATTGCCAGGGCAAGGGAGAGAGAGATAGATTTGGAGCACATCCAGAAACAGAAGTCAGAGGAGGGACAGACAGGAGGGGCTTCGGGGAAGAAGCCCAAGGGATCAGATGGTAGGCCGAAAGGCCAGTCAGGACCGAGCCGCTGCCAGAAATGCTGCAGGCCGCACGAGGGGGCGTGCAGGTTGGGATCATCAGGCTGCTACAAGTGCGGCAAGTCTGGGCACTTTAGCAGGGATTGCACTGCTCCGACAGCAGTTATTCAGACGTCTGATTTGCTGTGTTTCCACTGCAACCAGAGGGGCCACAAGAAGGCCAATTGCCCCCAGTTGATAGTTTCAGCGCCAGTGAAGGCGCCAGCTCCAGCGACCCTGCGGATCACGGATGGCCGGCAGGGCAAGGCAGAGGCTCCAGTGGTGAGGAGCCGGGCATTTCAAATGACTACCGAGGAGGCACGCGCCGCACCCGATGTGGTGACGGGTATGATTCTTTCCCTCTATTTTATTTTTATGATGTTATGATATTGATATGTGCTCCATATGTATATGTATGCATTAGGATCGTTCCATGTGAACGGCATCCCAGTTCAGGTGTTGTTCGACTCGGGTGCATCCTGGTCATTTCTTTCCCTTGCGCTTAGCAAGAAGTTTCATGAGTCTTCGGGCGAGTTAGATTGCCCTTTAGAGGTAGAGATTGCTGATGATCAACCGGTGCGAGCATCGATGGTGTTTCGAGATTGCGTATTGCATTTGTTTGAGGAGCGCTACTTGGTAGACTTGGTTCCCATTCCGTTGCGTGGGAACAAGGTGATTATAGGCATGGATTGGTTGAGCCCCAATGGGGCGGTGATAGATTGCGCACAACAGCTAGTGCGGGTCAGGACCCCAGGTGGGGGAGAGTTAGTGATTCATGGCGAGAGGCCACAGTGTGGACCTACAATCTGTTCGGCAGCGAGGGCTAGACGATACCTTCAGCAGGGATGTGCAGGATATGTCGCGTACAAGATAGATACCCGGGAGGCTGGTAAGGCGACGGTGAGCGAGGTTCCGGTGGTGCGAGATTTCACAGATGTTTTTCCAGAGGAGCTTCCTTGGATACCTCCGGAGCGGCAGGTGGAGTTCAGGATTGACCTCGTTCCTGGTGCGGCTCCGATAGCCAAGGCACCATATCGGTTGGCTCCTCCTGAGATGCAGGAGTTGTCTACATAGCTGCAGGAGCTGTTAAACAAAGGATTCATTCGGCCGAGCAGTTCGCCCTGGGGAGCCCCGATTCTGTTCGTGAAAAAGAAGGACGGGTCGCATCGGATGTGTATAGATTACCGGGAGCTGAACAAGGTAACGGTGAAGAACCATTACCCACTCACGAGGATTGATGACCTCTTTGACTAGCTTCAGGGAGCATCTTGGTTCTCCAAGATTGATTTGCGTTCGGGTTATCATCAGATGAGGGTCAGGGAGGAGGATACGCAGAAGACCGCGTTTCGGACGCACTATGGCCATTATGAGTTCGTGGTGATGCCGTTTGGCTCACCAATACTCCTGCCGTGTTCATGGACCTCATGAACCGCGTATGTAGACCGATGCTGGATCGGTCTGTGATAGTCTTTATCGATGACATCTTGGTTTATTCCAAGACACAGGAAGAGCATGACGTGCATCTGAGAGAGGTATTGGAGACCCTGAGGAGGGAGAGCTTGTATGTCAAGTTCTCCAAGTGTGAGTTTTGGTTGCGCGAGGTGCAATTTCTCGGACACCTTGTCAACCAGAACGGGATTCTGGTCAATCCGGCCAAGGTCGAGGTCGTGATGAGATGGGAGGTTCCGAAGTCTCCATCAGAGATTTAGAGTTTCCTAGGATTGGCAGGCTATTATCGGAGATTCATTCAGGACTTCTCCAAGATAGCAGTACCCCTGACGCGGCTGACGAAGAAAGTCGTAGTCTTTCGGTGGGGACCCGAGCAGCAGGCTGCGTTTGAGACGCTGAGACGGAGATTGTGTGAGGCGCCAATCTTAGCCCTGCCAGAGGGCGTAGAGGATTTTGTGGTGTACTGTGACGCGTCTATTTCAGGGTTGGGTGTGGTACTGTCACACCCCCAAACCTGAACGGCGGAAACCTTCGGGGGCGGATGACTTCATGTGGTAGCGTAACAATTGAATACATAGTAAAGAAAGCAATACAACCATCATATATATAATTGAAAGTTTACATTTGTCAAAAGTTACATGTTCAAAACCAATTACAATATGATGTCAAAATATGAGATTAAACTGGCACCGCAGCATCCCTTCATCAAAAGCATAATGATACCTGAAATTACTGATTTCCTGGGACATACAAGTAATTTTGAAAGAGTAGATCAGCATTTAAGCTGGTGAGTTTCATAAGTATTTAAATGACAATGTTTGTATGAAATGAAATGTTTTGTCCTTAGTTGTGTTGTGTTTAGAAAATCCTATATTTTCTAGTAGTATAAAAGTAGCCTTCTCTCAAGACCCATGTTTGTTTCTAAAATGTATGTAAGTGTAAAATAACCAATGTGTTTGAAAACCTTGTAAATCAATGCATTTTTAATACCCCATGTGAGTTTTATAACCATACTATTGACTCGGAATGCCTATACACAACGTTCTTCAGGCGTTGGAATGTTATGACGTTTGTCACCCCAAATGGTGGACTGTAGCTAACAGTCAGGGCGCGGGTTGTCAAGCCCGTATAGATCTATACACAAACACCATGCTCCCCCTTCAAGGGATTCTGGTATATAATACAGGACTTGAAATGTGTACTCGAACGTACGTGAAGTTTATGTCTCACAAAACTGTGGTATAAAAACAGATTTACGTGTTAAAATGTTCGTTTGTTCTTGTATATGAAAGTGACTTCTTGAAAATCATGTTTCTAGTATGTAAAAGTTAGCAATATCCTCGTAAAACTATACCTGTTATAGTTTTCTAAAAGTGTGACTTGTTTGTTTAGAAAAATGCCTAGAAAAGGAATCACATTTTATAACTGTATAGATTTTTGCAGAGCCTAAGGTAGGCAAGTATACATATAATCTAAGAAAATGTTTAGTTTATACATGCATTACAACAATTTATATTATTAAAGATAGGATTTCATTGTAATATATTTTGTATACGAGAGTTCCCTATAAAGTTTATAAATCACATATGATTCTACTTAATAAAAGTGTATAAAAATCTTTATATATAACACCCGATAGTAGTCGTGTGTTTTACTTGTATTTCCCCCCATAGAAAGCATATAAAAGCATTTGGAATAATTAAAAAGGGTTAATAAAGGGGTATGAACTCACTTGAAAGTTTGAAGAAAGCGAGATGGAAAACCGGGCAGAGTTTCGTCTCAGGAAACGGATTTTTCTCGGGATTCTCGGGAATCTCGGGAGTAAAATCGACCCTCAGGACTTGAGCAAAAAGACCAGAGCTTTGGGGTAGTGTGGGCACGGAAAACGAGGCAAAACGCAAGAAAATAGAGAGAGAATGAGCAAAATTTCTGGGAACGCTCGCATTTCTATTTATAGAGGGCTGAACCGCCTCGGTACGCTGGGCGTACGCTCGTACGCAGCGCGTACTCGTACGTCATGCATGACCGAGTCCTCGACTGCCTCGGCTTCGGATGGGACGGAAAGGGGATAGCTTTGCATAGGGACGACGTGGACGGACCGAGACCAAGGCCCTCGCGTACGCGGGGCGTAAGATGTTACGCGGCGCGTAACTCGGATGAGGACACTGACTCCTCCGTCGGATATTACCGGATTTTGAATTAAATTTATATATAATTTATTTAATAAACTTCAAAAAATCATATCTTCTTCATACGAACTCCGTTTTCGATGGTCTTTATATCCACGCGTAGGTGAGTCTATGCTCTACAACTTTCGTTTAGACTCCGTTGGCAAATTCCGAAATTATTTTTATTATTTATTTATAAAATGTCGTGATTAAGGAATTTCTTTAAAAATTCATAACTTCTTTATCTAACGTCGGTTTTTGCCAGACTTTTCACCGCTGAAATACCATTGTCGAGACCTTCGATTCCCGTTTAGGTCATTCCAGCCAAAAGTCGCTCGATCTCTGATTCGAGTTTTTAGTTGTCTGCTGCTAAGCCGAACTTGGAAAAATCATAACTTCAATATACGGAGTCCGATTTGGGCGTTCTTTTTACGTACGATCATGGTTTAATGACATTTAAACATAGAAGGAATTTAAATAGAAAATCTTGGACATTTTATTATCAAAGTTAATTTTATTAACTCAAAAGTGGTTACAATACTTGACTTTTTAGGTCATTACAAAGAGTTGAAATATCGGGTTGTCACATCATCCCCCCGTTAGAGGGAATTTCGTCCCGAAATTGAAAGTAGTAAAGATACTAGCGAACATGAAAGAGATGAGGGTACTTTTGTTTCATCTGATCTTCGTGTTCCCATGTGAATTTAGGTCCCCGCTTGGCGTTCCAGCGAACCTTCACGATGGGTATGCGACTTTGTTTTGTTTGCTTGACCTCTCGGTCCATGATTTCTACCGGTTCTTCCACAAAGTTGAGGCTCTCGTTGATCTCGATCTCGTCGAGTGGAATAACAAGAGTCTCATCGGACAGACACTTTTTCAAGTTCGAGACGTGGAAGGTTGGATGTATGTTACTAAGTTCACGCGGTAGGTTAAGCTTGTAAGCCATAGGGCCGATTCTGGCAAGAATCTCGAAAGGCCCTATGTATCTTGGATTTAGTTTCCCACGCTTTCCAAAGCATATTAAACCCTTCCACGGTGAGACCTTTAATAAAACGTGGTCTCCTACCTGGAATTCCAAGGGTTTCCTCCTTTGGTCAGCGTAGCTTTTCTGTCGGTCTCTAGAGGCTTTCAATCGTTCACGAATCTGAACGATCTTCTCTGTCGTTTCTCGTATGATTTCCGGACCGGTGAGAGTGCTTTCAGGAACTCTTCCTCTAGCTAACTGGGTATCGCCAACTTCAGTCCAGCACAGAGGGGATCTGCACTTTCGACCATAGAGGGCTTCAAACGGAGCAGCCT
The DNA here is from genome assembly GCF_051521515.1 of Lactuca serriola. NCBI lineage: Eukaryota > Viridiplantae > Streptophyta > Magnoliopsida > Asterales > Asteraceae > Lactuca > Lactuca serriola. The sequence continues at coordinate 336,261,091 of NC_136415.1, read as the reverse complement.
TTATGCTTGTATGATAACTATTGTTGTATGAAAATTCAACAAGGGGTAAATGGATATCCCATGCCTTTCCAAAGTCAATCACACAGGCTCTCAGCATATCTTCTAAAGTTTGTATCGTTCTCTCACTTTGCCCGTCTGTTTGTGGGTGGTAGGCTGTACTCATGTCTAGCCTAGTCCCCATGTAACTTTGTAGTGACTGCCAGAATCTTGAAGTGAATCTACTATCTCTATCGGAGATAATGGATATCGGAACACCATGCAGTCGCACTACTTCCCTTAAGTAAGTTCTTGTAATCTTTTCCATTTTGTCAGTCTCCTTGATGGGTAGGAAATGTGCGGATTTGGTTAATCTGTCGACGATGACCCATATGGTATCGAGTCCACTCGTCGTCTTGGGTAACTTGGTTATGAAGTCCATAGTAATCCGCTCCCATTTCCATTTTGGTATCTCCGGTTGTTGTAGTAATCCTGACGGTTTCTGATACTCGACCTTAACCTTAGCGCAAGTAAGGTATTTAATTACAAAGGTAGCAATTTCTGCTTTCATGTTAGGCCACCAGTACAGTTTCTTAACATCCAGATACATTTTATCTGAACCTGGGTGAACGGAATATCTTGAGCTGTGTGCTTCGGTCCTGACTATGTTTCTGAAACCACCATGTTTCGGGGTCCAGATTCGGTCCATGAGATAGTAGGCTCCGCCACCCTTGACTTCTAGATTCTTTTCCATTCCTCGCAGGGATTCACCCGCCACATTTTCAGGTTGCAAAGCTTCCATTTGTGCCGCCTTAATTTGTGTGGATAAGTGGGAATGGATAGTCATAGTCAGAGATTTGACCCTTCGACCAGTGTATTCCTTTCGACTGAGGGCGTCAGCTACCACGTTGGCCTTGCCAGGATGATAACGAATTTCGCATTCGTAGTCATTTAGCAACTCAACCCATCGTCGTTGTCGCATGTTGAGTTCCTTCTGATCGAAAATGTGTTGAAGGCTCTTGTGATCGGTGAAAATAGTACTCTTTGTTCCGTATAAGTAGTGTCTACAGATCTTCAGAGCAAATACCACTGCTCCTACCTCAAGATCGTGTGTCGTATAGTTCACTTCATGTGTCTTAAGCTGTTGGGAGGCATAAGCAATAACCTTCCCTCTCTGAATAAGAACACAACCAAGTCCTTGATTCGATGCATCGCAATACACTACGAAGTCTTCTATCCCTTCGGGGAGGGATAGTATCAGTGCGGTGCACAAGGCCTATTTTAGCATCTGGAATGCCTTCTCTTGTTTCGCTTCCCAGCCAAAGGCCACGCCTTTCTGGGTTAATCTAGTAAGAGGTTTCGCAATGCTAGAGAAATTCTTTATCAATCTGCGATAGTAGCCAGCGAGACCTAGAAATTGACGAATTTATGTAGGTGTCTTTGGTGCCGACCAGTTCTCGATGGCCTTAATTTTGGAGGGGTCCACGTGTATGCCTTTCTCGCTAACAACGTGGCCTAAAAATTCGACTCTTTGAATCCAAAATTCACATTTAGAGAACTTCGCATAGAGTTTCTCCGTTCGCAGTGTTTCTAGGACTTTTCGTAGGTGCTGACTATGCTCTTCCTCACTTCGGGAGTAGACAAGTATATCATCGATAAAGACGATGACGAACTGATCCAAGTAAGGACGGCACACCCTATTCATTAGGTCCATAAATACTGCTGGTGCATTGGTTAATCCGAAAGGCATCACTATAAATTTGTAGTGTCCATAACGAGTTCGGAAAGCTGTCTTTGGAATATCCCCCTCTAGAACTCGTAATTGGTGATATCCGGATCATAGATCTATCTTTGAGAAGTAGTTTGATCCTTGAAGTTGATCGAATAGGTCGTCAATACGGGGTAGAGGATAACGGTTCTTGACAGTAAGTTTGTTCAGCTCTCTGTAGTCGATGCACATGCGGAACGATCCGTCTTTCTTCTTTACAAACAGGACCGGTGCTCCCCAAGGTGAGAAACTTGGTCTTATGAATCCTTTTTGAAGGAGTTCATTAAGTTGACTGGAAAGTTCCTGCATCTCTGCTGGTGCGAGACGATAAGGCGACTTCGCTACTGGGGTAACCCCTGGAACTAAGTCGATTCTGAATTCGACTTGGCGTTGTGGTGGTAATCCTGGTAGTTCTTCTGGAAAGATATCAGGAAAGTCGCGTACTACTGAAATGTTCTTGATGTCCTTCAGTTCTTGACTTGTATCAATGATGTGCGCTAGGAATGCTCGACAATCCTTCCGCAAGCACTTTCGAGCTTGGATGCACGAAATGATGCGAAGGTTTGTACTTGATTTGTCGCCGTAGATAACTAATGTTTCGTTGTTAGGGAGATTAAGACGGACTGCTTTCTCAAAGCACATGATGTCGGCGCGAAGAAGACTCAACCAATCCATGCCGACTATGACGTCAAAACTTTTAATTTGGACCGGCATGAGATTGATTGGAAAAGAATGGACGTCAACAGTTAACGTACAGCCCATGTATATGCAGTTAGTGTTTTTGGTTTTTCCATTGGCCATCTCTACAGTGAATGATTTTTCTAACTTGCTAGGTTTAGGTTTAAGTAAATGAATAAAGTTTTGACTCACGAAGCTTCTCTCCGCTCCACTATCGAATAATATGCATGCATATGAATTGTCGAGAAGGAACGTACCAGCAACTACAGTTGGGTCAGCTACAACTTCATCGTGGCCTATCGCCAAAACTCGTCCCACACCGCCGGTGCCTGCTGCCTTAGGGCAGTTCCTCTTGTAGTGGCCCACCTCGCCACAACCGTAGTAAGTCTGGCCTACACCCGCACTGGGAACTTAAGTGATCGGTTTTGCGGGGTCCTTGCAGAAACGGGTTGTGTGTCCCTTTTTGTTGCAGTTGGTGCACTGCATTTCCCGACAAGGTCCATGGTGGTGGTAAGTGCATTTGGTGCACTTTGGAAGGTTACCTACATAAGGCTTTGTGGGGTAGGGATTTGTAGGGACTGTAGTAGGTACAGTGGCAGCGTTCACTGAAACCAGTTGTTTCTTTGCGGATTCTTGGGAAGACCCACCCTTCCCTTTATTCCATACTCTCTTCCTGTTGTTGTTGTTGTTGTTGTTGTTTCCTTTCTGTGGTTCTGGTGCAGAAACGGTTGAGTTCTGATGACCTCCGTAGTCAATCAGATATTGTGCCAGTTCCTTAGCACTTTCAAAGGTGTCAGGTTTGGAAGCTAACACGCTTGATTGTATTTGGGGCGTCAGTCCCCAGATGTACCTTTTCTATTTTCTTGCTCTCGGGAGCAATCATATATGGGCAAAGGATTGCCAGATCGCAGAATCGGTTGGTATAAGTTGTGATGTCGGTACCAACCATTCTGAGAGTCCATAGTTCGTGTTCGAGCTTTTGAATCTCTCCCCGTGGGCAGTATTCTCTCATCATCATGGCTTTTAGGCTCTCCCAGCTTATGGAGTTTGCCGCTATCAGGGTAAGTACTTTAACGTGGCCATTCCACCAAGTTAAAGCTCTATCAATAAGGGTGAAAGTTGTAAATTTGACTTTGCTGTGCTCGGGACAGGAGCAGATTTCAAAGACTGACTCTGTCCTTTCAATCCACTGTCTCAGGGCTATCACACCACCAGATCCATAAAACATCCGAGGCTTGGCATTAGTAAAGTCCTTATCGGTGCATTCTCGGGGTGGTCCATGACTCTCGCCATGGTTGGATGGGTGTGTGCCAGATCCCGAGCCATTAGTACTCAAGTTATTGATCTGTGACATGGCAGCTGCTACCGCTGCGGTGACTGCTGCTTGGAACATAACAACATCAAATTGAGGTGGTGGAGGTGGTGGTGGTATAGGTGCTTCCCCACCATTGCTTCGCCTTGGATTCCTACGCGGAGGCATCCTTCAACTATAGGTTGAAAAGGTAAAGATAAGAATTCCATAGAATAGAAAATTAATGTGTCTCATGAACTAAATTGCTATAGTTTAACAACAGATGCTAGTATGAGTCTTAAAATAGAAGAATGAAAGTTATTTGTAAGACTGAAAGTACGAAACAAGTATTTGGTTTCTCAAAGACTTTTCAAGGTTTGGACGAAATACTCAACGTAGTAATAATAGTGTCACTTATATTAATATAAAAGTTGATACAACGATCATGAAAATTTGACCCCTATAAGGGTCTCCGATTACAAAGTTCGAGAAATTTAAAGACTTTTAGCCGAGGTCCTAAGCTATAACAAAATTTGAGTCTTTGACAAGCACTACTTGCGACGTAGGTTGCGCTTGGAGCTTGACTCTGCATCTGATTGCTTTGACTCCATTAGACGCCTATCAAAAGCGACTTGTTGTTCCCTCAGTTCAGCGAGGGCTGCAATCATTTGCGCTTGGAATGCCTCGGTTTGGAGTTGAGCATTGTCTTGTATCTTGTCCAGCCTACGGATGTCAGAAGTGTGAACCTGCACTTCCACGTTGACATCCTGGAGTCGGCTAGCTTGAACTCCGGACTGATAGGACTGATTGTCTAGCTTACCCACCATTACCAGGAGTGCCCGATCAGCCGAACCTCCACCGCGGACATCATAGAAGTCCGGGCACATGCCGTAGGGAGGGCGTATGCCTTGTTGTTGGCTCCAATGATGGAGGTGACTTCCCCAGACGGGATTCGGTCCTTGAAAGTTCCTTACGAAGACGGGAGGTTGAACGGGTGGTGGATCGATCACTTCCGGCTCTGATTCGGTACCGGAGTCATCATCCACTTCTATGGGTTCCTCGTCCTCTTCGGGATCATCTTCGACCCATCCTCCGTTGCCTTGGTTGGGAAAGTAGGGGTCGTCGGGGTGGTGAAATTGACTGTACGATAAATAGGGTTATAAGAATTGAATAAAGTTAAAACATGTAAAACATGTAAGTTAAACTAGTTTAGGTAGCAAATACTCCTATAGTATTTAAATTCTTGTGTTTGATTCTAGTAACAGTTTGGTAAGTTTCGACTTGTTGCTTACTACGATCATTCCTCGATATACATTGGTCCAATCTCGGGCAAATATAGTTGATCACGCTATATTTGTCCAAAATCTGATTACATATATCGAGGCTTAATCGTAGTGTCAACTTGTCTAAATACTTGTTGTAGAGTTAGATATCACGAAAATAATTTGTTGTATGCATGTAATTGTACTTAAATGAACTATCAATTTAAGTTAAACGTAACGCTGCTTAAGCGTAAAAAGAAAAAAAAATGTTTTGTCAGAGAGTGTTAGTCCCTTAAGCATTTATAGTTTGTATATCTTATGTGGTTCGATATACTTAGTTCACTATAAACATTGCTCTGATACCAATCTGTCACACCCCCAAACCTGAACGGCGGAAACGTTCGGGGGCGGATGACTTCATGTGGTAGCGTAACAATTGAATACATAGTAAAGAAAGCAATACAACCATCATATATATAATTGAAAGTTTACATTTGTCAAAAGTTACATGTTCAAAACCAATTACAATATGATGTCAAAATATGAGATTAAACTGGCACCGCAGCATCCCTTCATCAAAAGCATAATGATACCAGAAATTACTGATTTCCTGGGACATACAAGTAATTTTGAAAGAGTAGATCAGCATTTAAGCTGGTGAGTTTCATAAGTATTTAAATGACAATGTTTGTATGAAATGAAATGTTTTGTCCTTGGTTGTGTTGTGTTTAGAAAATCCTATATTTTCTACTAGTATAAAAGTAGCCTTCTCTCAAGACTCATGTTTGTTTCTAAAATGTATGTAAGTGTAAAATAACCAATGTGTTTGAAAACCTTGTACATCAATGCATTTTTAATACCCCATGTGAGTTTTATAACCATACTATTGACTCAGAATGCCTATACACAACGTTCTTCAGGCGTTGGAATGTTATGACGTTTGTCACCCCAAATGGTGGACTGTAGCTAACAGTCAGGGCGCGGGTTGTCAAGCCCGTATAGATCTATACACAAACACCATGCTCCCCCTACAAGGGATTCTGGTATATATAATACAGGACTTGAAATGTGTACTCGAACGTACGTGAAGTTTATGTCTCACAAAACCGTGGTATAAAAACAGATTTACGTGTTAAAATGTTCGTTTGTTCTTGTATATGAAAGTGACTTCTTGAAAATCATGTTTCTAGTATGTAAAAGTTAGCAATATCCTCGTAAAACTATACCTATTATAGTTTTCTAAAAGTGTGACTTGTTTGTTTAGAAAAATGCCTAGAAAAGGAATTACATTTTATAACTGTATAGATTTTTGCAGAGCCTAAGGTAGGCAAGTATACATATAATCTAAGAAAATGTTTAGTTTATACATGCATTACAACAATTTATATTATTAAAGATAGGATTCCATTGTAATATATTTTGTATACGAGAGTTCCCTATAAACTTTATAAATCACATATGATTCTACTTAATAAAAGTGTATAAAAATCTTTATATATAACACCCGATAGTAGTCGTGTGTTTTACTTGTATTTCCCCCCCCCCCCCCCCCCTTAGAAAGCATATAAAAGCATTTGGAATAATTAAAAAGGGTTAATAAAGGGGTATGAACTCACTTGAAAGTTTGAAGATAGCGAGATGGAAAATCGGGCAGAGTTTCGTCTCGGGAAACAGATTTTTCTCGGGATTCTCAGGAATCTCGGGAGTAAAATCGACCCTCGGGACTTGAGCAAAAAGACCAGAGCTTCGGGGTAGTGCGGGCACGGAAAACGAGGCAAAACGCAAGAGAATAGAGAGAGAATGAGCAAAATTTTCGGGAACCCTCGCATTTCTATTTATAGAGGGCTGAACTGCCTCGGTACGCGGGGCATACGCTCGTACGCAGCGCGTACTCGTACGTCATGCATGACCGAGTCCTCGACTGCCTCGGCTTCGGATGGGACGGAAAGGGGATAGCTTCGCATAGGGGCGAGCTAGACGGACCGAGACCAAGGCCCTCGCGTACGCGGGGCGTACAAGGTTACGCGGTGCGTAACTCGGATGAGGACGCTGACTCCTCCTTCGGATATTACCGGATTTTGAATTATATTTATATATAATTTATTTAATAAACTTCAAAAAATCATATCTTCTTCATACGAACTCCATTTTCGATGGTCTTTATATCCACGCGTAGGTGAGACTACGCTCTACAACTTTCGTTTAGACTCCGTTGGCAAATTCCGAAATTATTTTTATTATTTATTTATAAAATGTCGTGATTAAGGAATTTCTTTAAAAATTCATAACTTCTTTATCTGACGTCGGTTTTTGCCAGACTTTTCACCGCTGAAATACCATTGTCGAGACCTTCGATTCTCGTTTAGGTCATTCCGGCCAAAAGTCGCTCGATCTCCGATTCGAGTTTTTAGTTGTCTGCTGCTAAGCCGAACTTGGAAAAATCATAACTTCAATATACGGAGTCGGATTTGGGCGTTCTTTTTACGTACGATCATGGTTTAATGACATTTAAACATAGAAGGAATTTAAATAGAAACTTTTTGGACATTTTATTATCAATGTTAATTTTATTAACTCAAAAGTGGTTACAATACTTGACTTTTTAGGTCATTACAAAGAGTTGAAATATCGGGTTCTCACAGGTACTGATGCAGAGGGGGCATGTCATTGCCTACGCTTCGAGGCAGCTCAAGCCTCACGAGGCGAACTACTCGACGCATGATTTGGAGTTGGGGCGGTGGTTTTTGCCCTCAAGATTTGGCGACATTACCTCTACGGGGTTCGATGTACCATCTACATGGACCACAAGAGTTTGTACCTCATGGATCAGCCGAATTTGAACATGAGGCAGCGTCGGTGGTTGGACGTGGTGAAGGATTATGATTGCGAGATCCTTTACCACCCAGGGAAGGCCAACGTGGTGGCCGATGCACATAGCCGCAAAGCAGCGCCGATCAGGGATATTTGCATGAGGATGACCGTAGTGACTCTCCTGTTGGAGCAGATTCGGGAGGCTCAACAGGAGGCTATCAAGGAGGAACAGCGGAAGAGCGAGCGTGTGGTGGGTCAGGTTTCCTCCTTCGATTATGATAGTCGAGGACTATTGACACTACACCGTAGGGTGTGGGTGCCGTATCACGGAGGCGTGTGCCAGATCTTGATGGAGGAGGCGCACAAGTCCCGATTCTCTATTCATCCCGGGGCGACGAAGATGTATAGGGATCTTGGTCCAGATTATTGGTGGCCCTACATGAAGCGGGATATGGCATGGTACGTTGAGCGGTGCTTGACCTGCAGGAAGGTCAAGGCCGAACATCAGAGACCGCATGGCAAGATGCAACCGTTGGACATCCCGTTGTGGAAATGGGAAGATATCACGATGGATTTTATCACGAAGCTTCCCAGGACCGCACATGGAGTGGATTCGATTTGGGTCATCGTGGATCGATTGACCAAGAGTGCTCACTTTATCCCGATTCAGGAGAGCATACCGGCCGAGAAATTGGCCGACATCTATATTAGGGAGATTGTGGCGCGGCACGGGGTGCCAGTATCGGTTATCTCGGACAGGGATGTGCGTTTTACTTCCAGGTTTTGGAAGAGGTTTCATGACGAGTTGGGCACTCGTTTGCATTTTAGCACCACGTTTCACCCGCAGACAGATGGTCAGAGCGAGCGGACCATCCAGACTCTGGAGGATATGTTGCGGGCGTGCATGCTAGACTTCGGTGGTAGCTAGGATACTTATCTTCCCTTGGCTGAGTTCTCATACAACAACAGCTACCACGCGAGTATTGACCGTCCCCCATTCGAGATGTTGTACGGTCGGAGGTGCAGGACCCCGATATGCTAGGGTGAAGTTGGCCAGAGAGTCATGGGGAGCGCCGAGGTGGTGCTCAAGACGACCGAGAGGATCCAGCAGGTTCGGAGCAGGCTTCAGACTGCTCAGAGTTGGCAGGAAAGTTACGCCGACAAGCGTCGATCCGACTTGGAATTCCAAGTCGGGGATATGGTTCTCCTGAAGGTGTCCCCATGGAAATGTGTCATTCGATTCAGGAAGCGAGGCAAGTTGAGCCTGAGATTCATCAGACCGTGCAGAGTTGTGGCCCGGGTGGGCAAGGTGGCGTATAGGCTGGATCTGCCAGTCGAGCTCAGCCAGATCCACAGCACGTTCCATGTTTCTCAGCTGCGGAAGTGCCTAGTGGACGATTCCGTAGTGGTGTCGTTAGAGGATATTCAGGTCGATGACAGCCTGAATTACATTGAGCGCCCAGTCGCAATCCTCGACAGGAAGTCGAAGGATTTGAGGAACAAGAGGGTGGAGCTAGTGAAGGTGCGATGGTAGCACCGCAAGGGTTCAGAATGGACTTGGGAGCCGGTGGACGAGATGATGGAGCATTACCCCGAGCTGTTTCAGGATCGAGCATCAGACATCGAGGACGAAGTCTAAAATAAGTGGGGGAGATTTGTAGCACCTGGTTCCTGGTACGTAAATCTTATTTGAGTATTTTCCATTTTTAGCTTTGGACTCGGCGATTCATAGGTCCGACTCGCCGAGTAGAGACGGGACCCGGGACATGTTTAAGTCGGTGACTCGACGAGTCCATATTCCGGACTCGGCGAGTCACCGTTGTTGGATGAAACCCTAAGTTTCAGGGGTTTGCACCCTGAAAGTTGACTCTGACTTTGACTTAGGGCATGATCAGGGGTAAAATGGTCATTTACCCAAAGGACAGTTAGTAGTGTTTGATTGAGTATGTTGTGGGAATTACAGCCGGAGGATTTCCGGAGCAGCAGCAGCAGCAGTAGACCGTCAGTTCCCGATCAGATCAGCAGCTACTTCGAGGTGAGTTACCTTCCAGTAGCGGTGGGTCTACGGCCACAATGTCGGCCCACCAGTAGGAGTCGTATGTTAGATGATTGTCTTTGTGATATCATCTAGGTTTGTTACTACCTGATATGTTATATGCTAGCATGATATGTATATGTGATAGAAGTAGAGATCGGTTGTTAGGACCGAAGGGTAGTTCAGACACCCCAGAAATGTCTGACAGTATGTGATGATATGTTTGCATGTTGGCTTGTTATGTTATATGCGATAGAGGTAGTAGGAGGGGACCAGTCCCCGAGTTCGGTTGTTAGGACCGAAGGGCAGCCCAGACACCCCATATATGTCTGATAATATGTTATGTATGATATATGTGTAAGTAGCAGTAGGGGGTGAAATAGTCCCCGAGGATCGGTTGTTAGGACCGATGGGTAGTCAGCACCCCAGAATAGCTTGACACGGGTAGTCAGCACCCCATAATGGCTTGACACGTGTAGGACGGCACCCCAGAATGGCCGCATGGGTAGGTCGGCACCCCAGAATGGTCGTACCAGGTAGTCAGGCACCCCAGAATAGCCTGGCAGTATGTATGATATGTGTTGTATGGTATATGGTACAATGGGGGAACTCACTAAGCTTTGTGCTTACGTTTCTCAGTTGTTGTTTCAGGTACCTCTTCAGCCAAGGGGAACGAGCAGGCGCGTTAGCGGCTCATCACACACACACTCCTTGATTCCGCATTTATGAGTTTACCCTAGGATTGATACTCTGGTATTTTGGTTGTTTAACTGTTATGGATTTCAAATTCGGTTTTCGATGTGAAATGGTTTAATTAAGCAATGTTTTAATTATTAATGTTTTCTAAAGTAATGTTTTAAAAACGAAATTTTTGGACGTGAAAATTGGGTCGTTACATGGATAATCTTTACTCAAAGCAATCTAAATCCTTTCCAAGATACGCCCTTGGATGATTTGTGGCTTATCCCAAGCCCTAGAAATCGTCCACCCCTATCCAAGAAGGATTTACAGCCCAAAGTGTAACTATCAAACAATTGACAGTTTATACCTTCTTATTTAATTAATCTCTTTAAGTCACCAAATTAATTCTAATTAATTTATGACTTATAGTAATCAAATAACAATATTATTATTCCTTATATTATTCTCATAATATATTAATAATATTTATTCTCGCATAATAAATCATCTTGTCAAGTCGCTATGGTGAAGACAACCCAAAAGGACCATGCACAATCGGGTCAAATACTTGCCTAATATAGTTGTAGCCTTAGACACTATTCCAACAAGCAAAACGTGCTAAACTAGACAAGTCTGCTGAGAAGGGTCAACTTTTGTTCAAGAAGAACTCGAATCAGAATGCTCCCGTGAATCAACCAAAGATCACCCTTACGGACCTTGGAGAAAATCGCTTCAAAAACATTTATGGTGATAGGTCTGGGATCATCTCATGGGGTTTCCATGAACCTCTAAAAATTTGGATCGTAAGAAGGAAGAGTGGAAATATTGAATTGTATAAAGATGCTCACGATTTCAATTCTTAGACCAGGGTTGATCTTACGGAATTGTCTAAAGCTCCGTTTTCAAATCCAACAAATGAACCCAAGGCAACACAATTCAGGTTGTTTTTAGAAGGTCAAGTGGCAAAGGGCTTTCCCTCTATGAAGACAGCATCGTCTATCATCAAGATTTACCCCAATGTCATAGATCCCAAAACCAATCAGCCTCTTCGATATGTGATGTGGCCCGCAACCAATCAAGTAAAGCAGATTCCTATCCTTCAGAACCATCCAGATGGATCTCTACAATCTATGGAATATTGGGTGTTTGATGAAACCACAGCTGCTGCTGTCATCAAACTCAAGCATGGGTGTATTCGTCTTTATGATAAGAGGGATCTGCTACAATTTGGAAGGAGGGATATCCTGAGCTTTCTATTCATCAGATCAAGGTGGCTGAAGAGGTGTCGAACTCATATTTGTTGGGGAGAGATGGAACGGAGAGTGATGGGTGGCACTGAGATAGTGCTAAAGATGATTGAGCAGATTCAGCAGGTTAGATAGAGATTACTGACGGCCCAGAGTCGCCAGAACAGTTATACGGACAGGAGACAATTCGAGCTAGAATTCCAGGCCGGAGATTTTGTCTTCCTGAAGGTATCCCCATGGAAAGGGGTGATTCCAATTCAGGAAACGGGGCAAGCTAGGGCCCCGATACATCGGTCCTTTTAGAGTAACCGCCAGAGTAGGCAGAGTAGCCTACCAGTTGGAGCTACCGGTTGAGTTGAGTCAGATTCATAACACCTTCCACGTATCACAGTTGAGGAAGTGTGTAGCTGATGAGACGGCAGTGGTACCCCTAGAGGACATTCAGGTGGATGCGAGCCTGAATTACATTGAGAGACCGATCACAATTTTAGATCGAAAGGTGAAGGTTCAGAGGAACAAAGAGGTGCCCCTGGTTCAGGTCCAGTGGCAACATCGGAGAGGGTCCGAGTCGACTTGGGAGCCGGAGTCGGAGATGCAGGAGCAGCATCCAGAGTTATTTGCATAGCATGACTTCAAGGGCGAAGTCTGATTCTAGTGGGGGAGAATTTTAACATCCCAAGTCCAGGTATACCTTGTAAACCATGATCTTTTGAGCACTTGTCCATTTTGGCCCTTTTTAGAAAAAAGGTGGTAAATGAGTACGTGGGGCGTACTATAGTGTACGCTCAGCGTACTCATATGCGTGCATATGACGTGGAGACCACCTAGTACGTTGGGCGTACTAGGCCCAAAATGAAAACCCTAATTGTTGGTGAGTCCCCTATATAAAGGATATGATGGCCTCATTCCTGGCCACCATTCCCAAACACCAAACCCTCCTTACCCTAAATCATCGTTCTTATAGCTTGTGAGTGCATTTGAGAGCTTGTGAGTGTAATCTTGTGTTCTTTAAGTGGAGAAGAAACCTTATAGAAAAATGAGTGAGAGTCCAGGCTTTTGGATTTGAGCTTAGCTGTGTGGAAAGCTTCACATAGAGGTATAAATCTTCAAGCTTTCTCACTCTTTCAGATTGTGCATTTATATGGAGTATTTTAGGGTTTTATCCCAAAATATGGAGACTTTATGAGATAATGAGCTCCAGAGACCATGATCAACCCCCCTTTTAGTGTATTTTCTGGAGTAAAGTCATAAAAATCCAATCTTGGACGTTATAAACAAGCCATGCATGAGATATGAGCTTTATGAAGAAAGAGGATGAGTGTTTTGAGTGTTTGTGACCTAATCAGTCGTGCAAAGGCTTAAAGTCGTTGACTTTATGGATTAAGAGATATTAGGGAGTCCAGATCTGTGATATGAGCCAATTTCTTAACTGATTAAGACCAAATATGTGAGGAGAGTGAAATTGGGACTTACGTTGGGCGTAATCCCAGTACGCACACCGAAGGGGTCGAGCATCCCCGATATCTGCATGGCAGCTGAGTATCCCCAGCGTAGAGAGCTGGTACGCGCAACGTACTCCCTGCCGTTGACTTTTGGTTGACTTTTAGGGTTTTGGTCAACGTGTGGTCTATTGAGCCCATGGAGGGCTAAAATGGTCTTTTACCCTTCTGTGAGTGTACGGAAGGGTTAGTCTAGCTTCATGAGAGCAACTATTAATTAGGGATAATTATTGTGTGTGTTAGGCGGAGGCTAGACTGGTGATTCGAGTTCGAGGTTGTCCAATTCTTCCGAGGTGAGTCTTCTCATTATACTTACCATGAGTGGTATCTATGAGTGACCGGAGGGTCTTATGTGTTTACTTGAGTTATGCATCTTGTTTGTGTGATATATGTATGTTATATTATACGTTAGTGAGATTTGACCGAAGGGTCCAACGAGCCGTGAGACTGGAGGGTCTACACTGAGACCGAACTGGAGTGTCCAACAAGCCGTGAGACCGGAGGGTCCACACTAAGACCGGGCTAGAGGTTCCAACGAGCTATAACCATGAGAGGCTTATTATATTTGTATGTGGTATTTTGGGGAACTCACTAAGCTTCGTGCTTACCGTGTTATGTGTTATGTGTTTCAGGTACTTCTCAGGATCACCGGAAGGCGCCAACATGATTGTACACACGCATCAGAGTTTGAGTTATGATTTAGAGAATCCTGTAGTTTTGATATATACATATATATACAGTCTTTGATTATGAGATTTGATGATTGACATTATGACATTTTGAGGTTTTATTACTGTGATAAATGTGTTTTTAAATTGAAAATTTTGGTTTGAAAATTTACGTCGTTACACCACGAGATCATTCATTCTTCAAGATCACCAAAAATACCAACCAAGGTCACTTCTAAGCTCAGAACACTCAAATGGTAGCTAGGGTTTCACGGGAGGGCTGATGAGGAAAGGAGGCTAATGAGGGGACAACTTCAACCCTCATAATGGGGATTATATAGGGGTTAAACCCTAAAAATTAGGGTTTGCTGAATCACAACGTACGTGTAACATCCATCAAATTTACACCAAATTTAAACTTTTAATTTTAACAAAAGAAACAAATAGTAATTGTTTTTACAAAACATTTCCAAATCATATATCATCAGAGTGTCCCAAAACATATCATAAGGATGCGGAGCGGTACGGTCACGCCTTCGCCTTCCCTCGATCTCCTGAAGTACCTGAAACAATTAACTGAAAAATGTAAGCCCGAGGGCTTAGTGAGCTACCCCCAAAATACCAATACCGAACTGACAGAAACCATGTCAATCACAATCAATCAATCAATCAACATGCATACTGGGCCATTGGCCTGACTGGTCTGCCCTATTGGGCCTACAGTCTCTCTGAATCTATCCCGAGCCTTCGGCATAACTGGTTCGCCACGTGGCCTACAGTCTCCCCGGACCGCTCATAGGGTATGTTGGCCTTCAGCACAAAGCAGGACCGCCTCAACCCAACCCACCAGTAAATAACCAAGTGCGCATACTATCTTATACATGCATATAAAAACATCAAGCATATCTATCTCACTGATCATCAATCATAGGATTCTCTCGTAACTAGAGCACCGACCTAGCAGGTCACTAACATACCAATCCCTACGGATCATAAAATCATAACATACTGTCTCCCCTAATTCTGATCAAACAGATCATATCACATGTAGCATACCACAACAATAACAACTAATGGGTCGGCCTTGGTGCCGTAGACCCTATCGATATAGTGAGGATCACTCACCTTGCAGATGTCGACTCGGAAGGTAAGCTCCAACTATCGGAACACTTGTCACAGGCTCCACCACCTATAACCATAGAACAATATACTCATAAGTCCTTAGCCCTATAAGGCACTCCATAACCCACTAGTCAAATCCTGATCAAGGTCAAAGTCCTCGATCAAGGTCAGCAGTCCATGTTGACCTCAACTCGCCGAGTACACTCGGCTACTCGCCGAGTCCTTAAAGCACGTTCCAACTCGCCAAGTCATCGGGGTGACTCGTCGAGTTCCTTCGAATCCCGATCAAACCTTAAGGCCACCCGTCGAGTTTCCTCCTTGTAACTCGACAGGTATAACCGCGAACATATCCTTGGCTAAAACCCATACGACTCGCCGAGTTGTTCTTCAACTCGTCGAGTTTCATGACCATCTTCATCTAACTCGCCGAGTTGTTCAACCAACTCGTCGAGTTCACGGCTTCATTCATCTGACTCGCCGAGTTGTTCATCCAACTCGTCAGGTTTAATGCACATCTTCATATGACTCGCCGAGTCGGCTTTGCGACTCGCCGAGTCCCTTCAGTCATTTCAACATGCAGACGTCTTTAAGTCATGACAAGGTCCCAAATTGCAGATCTAACTTCCTTAAGCCTGCTTATCACGTAAAGTTGCAAACTTTACGTGCATGCATTGCTTTACAAGCTCTTAATGTCAAAACCAAACTTTTAATGGGTGTTCATGGACCAAGGGAACCTTTATCTCGACTTAATCTGGAACTTTATGCTTGTATAATTCAAAGAGGGTCCAGATCTGAAGTTACAACTTCAGATCTAGCCCATGGATTGCCATACCAACTTGATACCCTTATAAAACCCTAAAACTCATTCAAAGATGAGGTCTAAACTGAAATAACTGAGGGTAATGGTTAAATACCTTCCCAAGCGATGTCTACAGAAGTAGAATTCGGATCTCCTCCCAGCTCCTTGCCTCAATCACTTGTTTCCCCAAACTCCTACCCAAAATTCTTCTCTCAAAGCTTCAAAACACAATGGCACACACACATACGAGTTAGAGATGCAAAGGGGGCTGCAAAGGAACTAAAAGAGGCCTGAGCTTCTTTAAATAAGGGTGCAAACCCCGGGAATTAGGGTTTCACTTTCCAACTCCTACTCGCCGAGTAGATCACTTAAGTCGCGATCCAACCCGCTGCTACTCGACGAGTAGGGCAACCAACTCGTCGAGTAGGGCCAAAACCCAAAAATATTTTATTCAAAGTATTACCTGAGAGTTGGGGCGTTACAACTCTCCCCCACTTGAACTAGACTTCGTCCTCGAAGTCTGCTGGGATAAACAATGCCGAATAATGCTCGCGCATCTCCACCTCCGGCTTCCACGTCCACTCAGATCCCTTCCGATGTTCCCATTGTACCTTTACCAAAAGTATTTCCTTGTTCCGTAGAGTCTTCTTCTTACTTTCCAAAATCGCCACAGGCCTTTCCACATAGTTCAAGCGCTCATTGACCTGAATGTCATCCAACGACACTACTGCCTCCTGGTCCATCACGCACTTTTGCAATTGCGAAACATGAAACGTGTTGTGGATCCGGTTAAGCTCTTCCGGGAGCTCTAACCTATAAGCCACCTTGCCCACCCTGGCAACAATCCTAAACGGCCCAATATAGCGGGGACCCAGCTTTCCCTTCTTCCTGAAACGGATCACACCCTTCCAGAGTGAGACCTTCAGGAGAACCATGTCACCTTCCTGAAATTCCAACTCAGATCGGCGCCGGTCCGCATAACTTTTCTGCCGGCTCTAAGCGGTCTGCAGTCGCTGTCTAATCTGTTGTATCATCTCGGTAGTTTGCAGAACTACCTCAGTCTGACCCATCACCCTGTGCCCAACCTCGCCCCAACAGACTGGGGTCCTACACTTCCACCCATACAGCAGCTCAAAAGGTGGGGCGCTAATACTGGAATGGTAGCTGTTGTTGTAGGCGAACTCCATAAGCGGTAGGTGGGAATCCCAACTCCCACCGAAATCAATGACACATGCCCTCAACATATCCTCGAAGGTTTGGATGGTCCGCTCACTCTACCCATCTGTCTGTGGATGGAACGTCGTACTGAAATGCAGCCTCGTACCCAGTTCCTCGTGGAACGTCAGCCAAAATCGTGAAGTAAACCTGACATCCCGATCCGAAACAATGGAAACCGGGACTCCGTGGCGAGAGACAATCTCGCGGACGTACAGGTCGGCCAACTTCTCTGCCGACGAACTCTCCTGTTTGGCTAGGAAGTGAGCACTTTTGGTCAATCGATCCACGATGATCCATATAGCGTCGAATCCCTTTGCCGTCCTTGGCAACTTCATGATGAAATCCATCGTGATCTGTTCCGATTTCCACATGGGAATCTCCAGAGGATACAGCTTACCATGCGGCCTCTGGTGCTCGGCCTTGACCATCCTACAGGTCAAGCACTTCTCAACATACCAAGCGATATCTCGCTTCATACCAGGCCACCAATAACTCGAACTCAAATCACGGTACATCTTGGTGGCCCCGGGTGAATAGAAAAACGAGACTTATGAGCCTCCTCCATCACTGTCTGCCTAACTCCTCCGGTCATCGGAACCCAAACCCGTCCATATCGGGTCAATAGCCCGCGGCTATCATGAACAAACCGGGCGCTTTCGCCCTTAATCCTCACCAACTTCCAGTTCTTCGGTTTCATACCCTCGATCTGAGCATCTCTGACCAAACCTACCAGCGGGGAATCCACCACTATCCTCATACATTTGGCTCGGGTAGAAAACTTAGCAGACTTGCGGCTCAAAGCATCCGCAGCCACGTTCGCTTTACTAGGATGGTAAAGGATCTCGCAATCATAGTCCTTGACCACATCCATCCACCTGCGCTGCCTCATGTTCAGGTTTGGCTGGTCCATGATGTGCTTCAAACTCTTGTGATCCGTGTATACCGTACAACGGACTCCGTACAGATAGTGCCTCCAAATCTTAAGAGCGAAGACCACCGCTCCCAACTCAAGATCGTGTGTGGAGTATCTCGTCTCATGCGGCTTAAACTGCCTTGATGCATAGGCTATCACTCGTCCCCTCTGCATGAAGACTGCCCCCAATCCTGTGATGGACGCATCACAAAATACCACAAAATCCTCAACTCCCTCGGGGAGTGTCAACACTGGCGCCTCGCATAAACACTGTCGCAGGGTCTCAAACGCCCTCTGCTGCTCCGGGCCCCACCAGAAATCCACCCCTTTCCTCATTAGACGAGTGAGGGGTACGGAAATCTTGGAGAAATCATGAATGAATCTCCAATAATACTCTGCTAAACCCAAGAAACTCCTGATGTTTGAGGGAGATTTCGGAACCTCCCACTGCATAATTGCCTCTACCTTGGCCAGATCGACCAGAATCCCCTCCTGGTTAACGAGATGTCCGAGGAACTGGACCTCTCGTAACCAAAACTCACATTTCGAGAACTTGGCGTACAACCGTTCTCGCCTCAAAACCTCCAACAACTCCCTGAGATGCTCCTCATGCTGCTCCCAAGTCTTGGAATATACCAAGATGTCATCTATGAATACAATGACCGAGCGATCGAGCATCGGTCTGCAGACTCGGTTCATCAAATCCATGAACACTGCCGGTGCGTTGGTGAGCCCAAACGGCATCACCACAAACTCGTAATGACCATAACGAGTTCGAAACACGGTCTTCTCCACGTCTTCCTCCCTCACCCTGACCTGGTGATATCCTGATCTCAAGTCAATCTTGGAAAACCAAGATGCACCTTGCAGCTGATCGAACAGATCGTTTATCCTTGGGAGCGGAGAACGGTTCTTCACCGTTAACTTGTTCAGCTCCCTATAGCCAATGCACATCTTGTGCGAACCGTCCTTCTTCTTGACGAAAAGGATCGGCGCTCCCCAGGGCAAACTACTCGGACGTATAAACTGCTTACCCAACAGTTCCTGCAACTGAGATGACAGCTCCTGCATCTCAGGCGGTGCCAAATGGTACGGCGCCTTGGCGATAGGAGCCGCACCTGGCACTAGATCAATCCTGAACTCAACCTGCCTCTCCGGAGGCACTCCGGGTAACTCTTCCGGAAACACATCAGCAAACTCTCTCACCACCGGGACCTCTGAAACTGAGAGTTGCTCCCTATCCCGCATATCTCTCACATATGCCAAATAACCGGCACACCCGTGCTGAATATACTGTCGGGCCCTGGCTGTCGAACAGAACCTTGATCTCAACCTGGTGCCCTCTCCATACACTACAAGTTCTCCCCCACTTGGGGTCCGAACTACCACCCACTGCCTCTCACAGTCAATCATGACGCCAAAACGGCTGAGCCAATCCATCCCTATAATCACGCATACATCCCCCATGGGAATAGGAATCAAATCTATCGGGAAGGACACCCCGAAAATCTCCAACTTGCATCCCCGGTAGACCAAAGAAGCGGAAACTCCGTGCTCGCTGGTGATCGAGACCCGCAACGGGCACTTGAGATCATCAATCGGCACCCTGAACCCTCTACTAAAAGTCAGCGATACGAACGATCGACTCACCCCCGAGTCAAATAGAACCAAAGCAGGCAAAGAATTTACTAACAATGTACCTAATCATAGGTACAATCAATAAGCGTAACACAATACAATAATTGAGACAGAGAATAGAAACGTACCAGCAACCACATCCGGTGCCGTCTTGGCCTCCTCGGCCATAAGCTGGAAGGTGCGTCCCTGAGCCTTTGGAGGCTCCACCTTAGCTAGCCTCCCATCACCAATCTTCCCAGCAACTGGAGTAGATCCTTGCGCCGACTTAGCGGCGAGCTGCGGACTGTTGGTCTTCACATGACCAACCTGATGACAATGGTAACAAATCCTCATATCTGGTGGAGGGGCGGACTGACGGCAGTCCCTGACATAATGCCCCTCCTTTCCACATTTGTGGCATCCTCCTCCTGCTCGACAAACCCCTTAATGAACCATGCCGCACTTTCCACAAGTGCGGCTCTGCTGACCCCCAGATCGTGTTTCAACAGTCTTAGACCGCTTAGGCGCCGGCTGCGACTAGGCCGGTGCCTGACGCTGCTCCTTCAGCTGCAGTTCTATCTCCAACTCCCGCCGCCTCGCGGCTTCCTGAAGATCTAGGAGGGTATCACAACGTTGTGTAGCCACAAACTGTCGTATATTCGTCTTGAGCATACTCAGATAACAAGTCATCTGAGATTGCTCCGACGCAAACTCCGGGTAAAACATAGCCCTCTCCGTGAACATCCGGGTAATCTCCATCACTGACTCTCCATCCTGTCTCAAAGTCAAGAACTCTTGAGCAAGCCGCTCCCGCTCAACACGAGGAACGTAGCGGGTGCGAAACATATCCCTGAACTGCTCCCAGGTAATAACAGTCTGCTGATCATCCGAATATGAAACTGTCGTCAATCTCCACCAGTCCTTCGCCCCAAGCCTCAGCAGGTTCAGGGCACATCTGACCTTCTTGTCAGCAGGACAAGAGCATGTGAAGAAACATCCCTCCACGTCAGATAACCACCTCATAGCCCGAATAGCATCCTGTGTACCATCAAATGTCGGGGGCTTCGTATTATCGAAGTCCCGGTACTGGAAAGCCATGTCGGGTCCTCCTCCAACCCCTGCCGCAGTTACAACCGAAGTGGCTGCAGCGGCAGCTGTCTCTGCTAGAGCTGCATATTGCTCATCAAAGTACTCAACCATCGCGGTCTTAATTGAACCAAACATCTCTGGCAACTGTGCTCGAAAAGCCGCAACAACCTCGTCGTGCAGAATCTCCCGGATCCTGGCATCCAACTCCTTAGTCCCAATCTGAACTACGGGCTCAGGTGCTATCGGTACCTCTGACCCTCCATCTCCCGTCCCCGATCCTGACCCAGATCCCGACCCGGATCCATTAGCAAAGCGTCTCGTCACCACCATGATGCAAACACACCCCATATATCAGATAAACAATATAATGTCAGGAGACCAAAACCCAAAACCCTAGGGGTTGTGACTTCCTTGCTATGCGTATGGGTCATGTGCTTTCAGTAGTACGGGCCCATACTACCTTCCACACCTACCCATATTTGTCTCAAGTATCACCACAACACCCTAATACTATACTCAACATACTATGCGCCCAACCCTCACTAATAGGGGACATCGCCTATCTCGCAACTGATCCTGCAGTTCCGCACCACTCACACATCCATGAAACTTCCATCAATCCCTGCAGTGCTAGTGTACACTGGCTGCACATAACGTTGGACCCGATAGACTTTCGAATATCCGATCCTACACTAAGGTCGAATCAAACATTCTCAGGCTATAAGATCTTGACTACACACAGCCGTGGTGCATACACTAAACATCTACAGTCATGATGTCAATTCCATATACACGAAACCTAGGCTAATAGGCATCATATAATCAGGCAAATCTATCATGCGATTCCTGAAGATTCCTAGCCAAGCACTAGCATGCTGTTCTAATCATATCAAAATATCAAATAACTGTATGGTATTTTGGGGCTTACTTACAGGCTCCGGCTGATCGTACTCTCTACATCCTCCATCCTTATCTTGAAAATCATTTTAAAATTTTACTTTCCGAAAATCTCCTTGATTTGAGATTGGACTCACACAAGTGTTCATCAAATTCGCTCAAACCAAGGCTCTGATACCAACTTGTAACATCCATCAAATTTACACTAAATTTAAACTTTTAATTTTAACAAAAGAAACAAATAGTAATTGTTTTTACAAAACATTTCCAAATCATATATCATAAGAGTGTCCCAAAACAGATCATAAGGATGCGGAGCGGTACGGTCACGCCTTCGCCTTCCCTCGATCTCTTGAAGTACCTGAAACAATAAACTGAAAACTGTAAGCCCGAGGGCTTAGTGAGCTACCCCCAAAATACCAATACCGAACTGACAGAAACCATGTCAATAACAATCAATCAATCAATCAACATGCATACTGGGCCATCGGCCTGACTGGTCCACCCTATTGGGCCTACAGTCTCTCTGAATCTATCCCGAGCCTTCGGCATGACAGGTCCGCCACGTGGCCTACAGTCTCCTCGGACCGCTCATAGGGTATGTTGGCCTTCAGCACAAAGTAGGATCGCCTCAACCCAACCCACCAATAAATAACCAAGTGCGCATTCTATCTTATACATGCATATACAAACATCAAGCATATCTATCTCACTGATCATCAATCATAGGATTCTCTCGTAATTAGAGCACCGACCTAGCAGGTCACTAACATACCAATCCCTACGGATCATAAAAGCATAACATACTGTCTCCCCTAATTCCGATCAAACAGATCATATCACATGTAGCATACCACAACAATAACAACTACTGGGTCGGCCTTGGTGTCGTAGACCCTATCGATATAGTGAGGATAACTCACCTTGCAGATGTCGACTTGGAAGGTAAGCTCCAACTATCGGATCACTTGTCACAGGCTCCGCCACCTATAACCATAGCACAATATACTCATAAGTCCTTAGCCCTATAAGGCACTCCATAACCCACTAGTCAAATCCTGATCAAGGTCAAAGTCCTCGGTCAAGGTCAGCAGTCCATGTTGACCTCAACTCGCCGAGTATACTCAGCTACTCGCCAAGTCCTTGAAGCACGTTCCAACTCGTCGAGTCATCGGGGTGACTCGTCGAGTTCCTTCGAATCCTGATCAAACCTTAAGGCCACCCGTCGAGTTTCCTCCTTGCAACTCGACGGGTATACACGCGAACATATCATTGGCTAAAACCCATACGACTCGCCGAGTTGTTCTTCAACTCGTCGAGTTTCATGACCATCTTCATCTAACTCGCCGAGTTGTTCAACCAACTTGTCGAGTTCACAGCTTCCTTCATCTGACTCGCCGAGTTGTTCATCCAACTCGTCGTGTTTAATGCACATCTTCATATGACTCGCCGAGTCGGCTTTGCGACTCACCGAGTCCCTTCAGTAATTTCAACATGCAGACGTCTTTAAGTCATGACAAGGTCCCAAATTGTAGATCTAACTTCCTTAAGCCTGCTTATCACATAAAGTTGCAAACTTTACGTGCATGCATTGCTTTAAATAAGGGTGCAAACCCCGGGAATTAGGGTTTCACTTTCCAGCTCCTACTCGCCGAGTAGATCACTTAAGTCGCGATCCAACCCGCTGCTACTCGACGAGTAGGGCAACCAACTCGTCGAGTAGGGCCAAAACCCAAAAATATTTTATTGAAATGATTACCTGAGAGTCGGGCCGTTACAGTACGCCCACCATACTTATTGTACGCCAAGCGTACGAAGATGCTCTCCCGTGTCCAAGTCAGGTGAGTACGTTGTGCATACTCATATTACGCCTAACGTAATAAGCCCCCTTCCTTCTTTAATAACAATCATTTAACCAAAAATGCCAAGAAATATAATACCTCACAAAATGGATGTTACAATCAATGGGATGATTTTCTATTTAGGAAAGAATGTGATCTCATGGCAATCTCAAAAACAAAAGATCATTTGCTTTGTCTAAGTGTCAAGTTGGGTTCATAGCAGCCACAACGACAACATGTTAAGTCATTTGCCTGAGAATCTCGTGAAGAAGTTAACAAGACATCATATCCCTAGTCCAATTACTTAGAAACATCCAAAAAAAACAGCAAAAAAAAAGCAATTATATATATGTTTCTTTTTATCCATTCAAATTTATTCGATGACTAAAAACTAACGGTAGACTTTTATAATCCACTATTTGCATGCGAAACAACATTTCCTCCACCTCCCACCACAACTTAACATTTCTCTTCAAATCCAAATTTTGTAAAAAATATTTTCATAAGCAATTTCTAAATCGAGCCGTCCATAATACAGCCGACACAGAGATCCATTTCCAAGTTAATTTTGAAAAAATAAAAGGGTCAAGAATTTATATTGAAATGCGCACCGAAATCCTTCTATGGATTACTCTTTTTACCTTCTTAATAGCAATCCGCACGTTTTATTATTTTAATGATACAAGGAAAGCAGTTAACAACATTCAATTACACGCATGTTTGATGTCATGTGCCAGCAGCTTACATCTGCTTCTCATTTGCTACCACAACCCTGTCACCAAAGTGTATTAGCTTATTCTTTTTCTTAAAAAGGTAAAACTTTCAAAATGAATACCACAACAAGAATACCAAATCCCATAACAAAATGGATAGGTTTGATGTAGACAGCCTGCCTTAGAGAGGCTGCTTCCATACACTACCAAAATGAAATCTCAAGCTTTATAAGGAAAGACTGGGCAACCACCTTATAAATGCTCCTGGAAACATTTTTGACAGCATGGATGCTTTCACTTTCACAAGCCAAACATATAGTCCGTAACATGGAAGGTGAACTAAAGCAATGCCAAAGTACCTGCAGGATGTGAAAAGTCATATCTACCCCGAGAGAAATATATATATATATATATATATATATATATATATATTTCATTGGATTGGATGCAATGCAACATACCACATAGGAGCCCATGGAGTAGCAATTTCCAGGAAGGGATAAGGCCACCTGCAATAGCCTCTCAAACTTCAATCCCGTGAAATTTTACAGTAAATAATTGACAAATGAGAAAAGAAGTGAGTGGAAATCACCATGTAAAGCAACAAGCATGCATGACCCACTGGAAAATTATATAAGCTGAGCTCCACAAGACAAAGTATGTTAACCCGTGCCACGTAAATTGCTACAAGGGGCACAAGAAAAAGACAAACAGTGAGATAATGGCCATCAGCTCGAGACTTATTAGGATCATTAATATAGTGAATAACCAATTGGTGAATGTGATCCAATTACTTACTAGGCTGTTGAGAGCAGAATCAAGGAGGAGAAAAACAGCATTCAGGGAGTGCATGCAACCAATCAACTGCAATCACAACAGAGATTTATAGCCAAACCAACTCAGAGTCAGAATGCCAGCAGCAACAGTTCCAAATGAATACATTTGTTATGAGCTAGCAAATAATAAAAAGAGAATGATAAATTTCCAGGAAACAAAAGGAAAAAGGAGGAGATTTTCATCGGTTGGTAATGTATTGACAATGAAAGAAAAGGTCCAAGGGGCAAAATATGCTAACCAAGGTAAGCTTGAAGCCATCGCCAGACTGAAACGGGAGTAATAGGCACCAAAATACAAGGTCAGTAAGCACAACAGCACCTGCACAAGTCTGTTCACATACACCAAGAATCAGCTTTAAACACTTTTCAAAAAAAAAAAAACTCATGTGATAGAAAGAATACCAACCTGATAAACATTCTGCATGAGATTTCCCCAAAACCCAGCTTCTTGATTAAACTGCAGATTGATGGAATTGGAAGCCTCGTTATCTTTAAAAGAGCTAGAATCCTTTTTCAGAAACTTGTCTCTCTCTTGATTTTGATTTGGAAGGGGAGGCTCTTTAAAGTGCATCCAGCAGCCATGAGCAGATATTATGGTCCCAAGCTACATGAAAGTAAGCAGCACCCATGAAATGTAACCCTTGGAACTTGGAAGAATAATTCTTTGCGCATTACTTGTGTGGTAATGACCTCAATTTATATACAATTTCCGAACATGAAAATGGAACTAAATCAATCCTATCTAAGAAAACAAATCAAATCAAGAAATCCTATTACTAAGATATAAGTAGAATATTTCAAACAGTCCTCAAGTTGGAAGAAATATGATAATCATGCCCAACTTGTTACAAATATTATCAATTTGAGTTTTCCTATTGATGTGTAAGTGTTCCCACTCCCACAACAAGTACCTAATTAAATGACAATCAACTTTAATGTGTTTGATTCTCTCATGGAGTACTTGGTTCATGGCTGATTGGTTGTCACAATAAATTCGTAGCAAGTTATATGGGGTTACTCCAAATCCCAAAGGAATTTCCTTAATTACATGATACATCTGTAATGGCTCTATATTTTGACCCGACACTTAATCGACAAACCATGTATCGTTTCTTGCTTTTTCACAAGGCTAGATTACAATTCAACAAACATAGTTTCACGGAAACAAGCAAAAACGACAATTTTTTGCTTATGGTGGTATTATGGAAGCCTATGATGGTGATGGTGGTAGTGGAGGAAAGTTACTTGGGAGGAGCAACACATGATTTGAAGACTCCTAAGTGCAAGAGGGTTTGACTCTAGAATAGAGTATGATAATAACCACAATAGTCTTTTTGAACACGGGAATACCCAAGAAAGACACACTTGATTCGCAGACAACATATCCATGTACAACATCATTTCATTTGCAAAAGTTGATCACTAATGGAAAGATTAAACCGAGCTTTTGTGGCACAAATGTGCAGACAGACAAATCGCTTCACCAAGCCAAACATGACTTCTTCAGGACGCAGCTCGACTTTGAATCATAGAGGAGTGTTGGTTGACTGATTCAAAATAATAACTCTCATGTTTCTTTACTTTCAGCATATATTTAGTGGGTCTTAAAAGTTTTTAATTTCCAGGGTTGTGGTCCTCATTTTTAGTTTTCTTTCAGTTATGTATTTTCAGGAGATTCTTAATTTTGTACTCTAAACAACACCATTGGGACTCGATAATGAACGTTGGTCCCATCACTTTGACATAACCTTGTCTTCTATATTGACACCAGGTTATCATATGTTTATGGATCGAAGATGTTGGAAGGAATCATTCCAAGTATGGGAGTACATTATAGCTAATATATTAGAATTAGATATTCTTGCAATATCCTCACTATGACAGATTAAGTACCTGGTCCACCTAACTTTTCGGTAGTTAATTTAATCGCAGTTTATCAAGTTTTTTTAGTTTGCAAGCAGAAGCAATGTGCTTGTGATATCTTTGTAACTGCCTCACAAAAAAGATCATATCACTTCCTCCCACATTATGCGTACTAAATCCAAGACCTAATATATTTGGAACCGAACCCTATTCAGATACATTTGAGTTTAGAATATTAGGTAAGTAAATTGACATACCGCAAAGTAGACCATGACCAAGCAAAAAGTCCATCTGTAAAATTGATTAATAAACATTAATTAAGAGCGATATCATCAAGAAATTCAAACCTGAAGAAATACTAGTGCTTAGTGGTTATGAGAATTTTTGTAGAATCACCAGACCCAAGTGCCAGAGAGCCACCTCAAGGGATTGGATTGAAGGCACACATACGGACATACCACATCTGATCAGTGATCCTATAAGTATGTACATATGGGGGACAAACATTACACATCTTACGTCTCTCTTTGCTCACATATTCTGCAGTTTACTGATTCTCACGATGGTAACAAGTAACAAGTTTAGGAGGATGAGACTATCAACTTATTATAACAGATCGACTCTTTCTAGCTTCAACCATCTTGAAAGGCACCTGAACCTGATACGCATCATATTGATGGTTTTATCTACGCTGTTCTGCCTACTCGGACTTTCATGGCATGTAATTCAAATTTTTGGATTGCAGCCACTTTACCAAATATGTTTAACATCTTCTATTTCTCTCCTCTCTCTTTTCTTTTCTTCCCTTTCTAAACAATCGGGCATCAGACGCACGCTCTATAGTATAAAGACAAATCATCTGCTAATGTTTAAGGGACGGATAATAAACTATTGCCAAACAAATAAAAAGTAGCACACAAAATTAAACTGAAGTAAACATGGCATACTCACTGGGTGTAGAAATAGAAGACGAAGGGGCCGAAGGCGAGGACTGTTTGATATAGCAAGTAACCCATGGAAACGAAGGAGAAAAGCCTGTAGAGAAGAATCCAGCGTGGATGAAGGTTCCTCCAGCAAGAAATCCATAGATGCTGGGTTTTAGTGGTATGTGTGTTGTTTTTAGTGATGATGAATCTCAAAGAGACCAGCGTGGGAAGCAGGAAGATGAGAGCACAGACAGGTACTTGCCATCGAAGCCAGTACTCCAAACTCCCATCCTCCATGGATGACGCCGTGATGGTGAGAAGGATAGATAATCCATGTGGTGGGTGGGAGGAGGCATTTGTATTTCTGGGAAGGCACCTAACAGTGATGACGTTCTTCAATTCCGGATCGGTGTCGCTGTCTGGGCGAGTTAACCAAGCATCTTCGTTGACGCGAGTAAGTCTAAATTTGAAATTCGTCAACCACCCCTCTTTTACTACGGTTAAATATCTGATATAGACAGATATTCTTTTTACAAAATTGTAAAATACTCGACCTTTATTTAATGGTGTATTAATGGTTTATTTTTGAATATCTTATGCCTTTTATGTTCAAAAACATTAAGGGGTGTTTGATACAAGGAAAAATAATTGATTCTTGGGATAATAACTTGAAATATAATATATTTTTCGATTTATATACATTTGGTCATTGAGTTTTTTTCGTTTATATTTACCCCCTTCAACTTGTTCAAGTATACACATTCACTCCTTATGACCCGCTACTCAAGGTTAGCCGGTAAAAATGACTTAATAGGGTAATATATTTCTCACTGTGTATACATTTAGTCTTTAATATTTTTGTACACATTTAGTCTTTAATATACTTTTTTTTTTTGTTGCAAAATAAGTCATTTTTATTTTTGTATTTATTCAGTACTTATGAATGACTTCTTTATGTTTTTTTCACGACATCTTATGTGGGACAATCATTAATGAGGTGTTTGAGGCTTTTGATGTTTATGTTCATCGCGATCTCGACTATTTAGTTGCTTAGATCTTGTGTTCTGAACGTCATAACTTCTTCATATGATCTTTATATTCAAAAAAATAGTTTGTTTGGTTGAGTTTTGGCTGAGTTACGCAGCTCTAAACAATAGCTGTTAGGATTGTTATGAAGTATTTCACCATTTTTTATATTCTTTGTCCAACTTTAAAGCATCAAAAAATTTGCATATGAGCTCGGAACGAGGTGATTTTTTTCCAGATTGTAGTCCTCTTTCTTATCTATGTTTTTGGCTCAAAAAATAGCTTGTTTGGTTGATTTTTGGCTGAGTTGAGCAGCTCTAAACAATAGTTGTTAGGATTGTTATGAAGTATTTCACCATTTTTTATATTCTTTGTCCAACTTTAAAGCATCAAAAAATCTGCATATGAGCTCGGAACGAGGTGATTTTTTTCCAAATTGTAGTCCTCTTTCTTATCTATGTTTTTGGCTCAAAAAATAGCTTGTTTGGTTGATTTTTGGCTGAGTTGTGTAGCTCTAAACAGTAACTGTTAGGATTGTTGTAAAGTATTTCAACATTTTTTATATTTTTTGTCCAACTTTGAACCATCATACAATCTTCATATAAGTTCGGAATGATGTGATGTTTTTTTTCCAGATTGTAGTATGCGCTCCTGTCTACACTTTAGGAAAAAAAATAGCTTATTTTGTTTAGTTTTTGCTGAGTTATGCCGCTATAAACAGTGGCTGTTAGGATTGTTGTAAACTATTTCAATATTTTTTAGATTTTTTTGACCAACTTTTACTTGTTTGTATATATGTAGATGACACGATCAACTTTGCAACAATGGATTGTACGAAAAAGAGTAGAGTGGAAGTTGTGCCAACAATTCTTTTATTCCATGTTTTATGTAAACTTCATTATTAATTTGTGGTGTTGACACTATGTTTAAGTTTGGATTTATTTGTAACTTATTTATTTATATTAGAAATATGTTTTTTAATACTTGGTGTATAAAGAATAATATTAAATGTCAAGAAAATAAATTATTTTGTAACAAATAATGTTAAAATAAAAAATTATAAGCATAAAAGATGCATATTTTTACAAATTAAGATGTACATCATAATGTATTTTTATAAAACAAAATGTTGTTTGAAAATGAATAAACAAAGTAAAAAAAATTCATTTTCATTTTCACTGTTTAATACAATCAAACAAGAGAAATAATTATCATAAACATTTCTCTAATAGATTCCCCAGTTCTACCAAACAGTAGAATCAATTCTCTTTCTTCATGTTAATTCTTTTTCTCTGCATTTCCATTCTATGGTGTAATTTTATTTCTCTATACCAAACGCATCCTAACTTTAACAACTTAGTTGCTAATTTTTTAAAATAATAATTTATCATCGGATATTATTTCTGCAACCAAACTACAATGACCATTTATTCATCTCTCTCTCTCTCTCTCTTCTTCTTCTTTTAATTTTATTCAATTATTATACATTAATTCCTTTAATTAATTTTTCTAATTTCTTCTTATTGGATTGATTTTTTATTGGTTTATTATAGATTAATAAATATTATTTTTAAAATATATAATATTTAAATATTAATGAATACTACTTTATTTGATTATTAATTTCATTTAATTGATTTTTTAATATTTTATTGGGTCATTATATATTAATAAGTATTGTTTATAATATATAATATTTATATATTAATAAATATTACTTTATTGTATTATTAATTTTTAAAAATTTTTTATTGGATTAATTCTTCTTTGTTGGATTATATATTAATAAATTTTATTTTTAATATATAATATTTATATATTAATAAATATTACTTTATTGGATTACTGTTTTTTAATTATTTTTTTGAAAAGAAAATTAATTGTTTTTAATTTCTTTTATTTTTTTATTATTCTAAATCAAAAAACCTATAAAAATCTCACCCACCCCACCTCTCTTAATTTATTTTAAATATTTAAAAGATAAAATATTTTAGACAACACTGTTAGATTGCGTTTTATGCATCATTTTAGCATATTTTATTAACCATTTTCTTAGCTTTTAAAATCAACCCAAAAGGTTGATTTTAATGTCATTCTTGAAAGCTTGTAAACAAGTGCTAGAAAAAGTGTTTAAGAAACAATTGCACAATCACAACTTATGAGCATGTTTTTCCAACAATTACAAGATTATAATACTGTAACATCCCAAAAACCATGGTAAAAAATTTTATTTTTTAAAAGAGGAATGGAAGCCATTTTCATAGAAGTCAAACACCAATAAGATATTTGTTTCATAAAATGGAATCAATCATAGCATAGTAACATAACTTCTCTCATAAATATGAAATCTCTAGGATAGTGTGTACAGTCACGCATTTGCTTTACCTCGATCCTCATAACTACCTAAAACATTTAAATCCACAATTGTAATCCAAATATTAATGATTTCTCCAAAATACCCCACATAACGATACATATACAATGCATGCATACAAGGCCTACAACATTGTGTTGGACCGCCACTTGGGCCTTCAACATAAAGTTGGACCACCCTCATTGGGCCTATAATATAAAGCTAGAACGCCCCGGGTATCTTGGCCTTCAGCACACAGCTGGACCGCCTTAACCCATCCCCAATATGTCTACATATGCATATAACAACAAACTACCAACAAACAAGCATAGGTAATCACAATAAATCTACCTGCCTAACATAACTCTACAACATACCAACATCCTATCATACAAATGATCCATACTGTAGTACAAAGTATAGTGAGAACTCGCCTCACAAATGGAAGCAAATATCCATACAACTTGACTCACATAAGGAAACCGATACAACACCCACCTATATATTTATAAGGTTCAAACATTAATCTATGATCTAAACCATAAATTTTGACTTAAAGTCAAACTTAGTAAAAAAGTCAATGGTCAATGTCAATTTGTCTCTAGTTACCAAACTGCGGCAACAGACAGACAAAAAAATTCTGAGGTTCATCATCCACCGCGTCGTGGAAAGGCCCTTGTCGTGCCGTAGTAACGTCCATTACAACTTAAATCATTAAGCTCTTAAACCTTATTTCCAAGGCCATAAAGCTCAAATCAGGATCGATTTAGTCCACGCATGGATAAAGTTTCAAATTTTATTTATTTCTAAACCTCTACGAACTCCATTTTCATATAGTTAATTAAATGATTTGACATTATGTAGTTATTATTTATGTTCATTTTAGTTTTGTTATAACCCAACATTTGATTCTTAACCCAATTCATATTAGCCGCTTGAATCAGAGTTAGTTCATGCTAATTATTCAATTTGTAAAATCTGTAATTGTTTTATTAATTGATGTTACGTGACACACATTGAATTGGTTTCGTGATGACATTAACTTCAGTGTAAACTAAAATTGCACATTTTATGCTTCCCGACTTGTGAGAAGTATTGAGTGTTATTGGGAACATTCACACAAAACTTATTGTGATCATTCAATCTATTTCTCAAAGCTTGTTTAGAATAGGTTAGTAAGGTTAGGTTTTGTAACGTCCCAAAATACAGAGTAAATTTTTCATTTTTAAAACAGAGGAATCCATACCATTAAATCATAAATAGGTAAAATCTAGGTATTTGATAACATAAATCAAACTAATAAATTCATAAGTATGGAACATTCCAAAATCATAAAAAGCAACTGTGATGCAATCACGTAGTGTTACTTCTGTACTGCCAAAAGACTTGCAACATTTAAACTTAAAATTGTAAGCACAAAGCTTAGTGAGTTCTCAAAATACCACATACCATAACGAGTCTCGCCAATAAACATATAAACGGACCTCACCCAATAATCATGCAACCCAACGGGTATATAAACGGGCTTCGCCCCTATAAAATCCATGCAAGAGTCACAAATATAAAAGAACATAACGATATCTACAGTCATATAGTATAATGATAAGAATCACCTGAATAGTAAAGCAGACAATCACCACAACTAACACGTAATGTGAAGGATGGTACTACACATCACCTAAACATTAATCAAAAGTTCAATCCTCAGTCTATGACCTAAAACCCTAAAGTTTGACCCAAAGTCAAACTTAATAAAAAAAGTCAAAGAGTCAAATCCTGGTTAAACAGACCCTCGTGCCTCATAAGGATGCCCCACTGTAACATCCCAAAATTGAGACCCAATTTTTTTTGTTCTAAAGTATATTACTTGTAAAAATAGTTAACGGAAAACATCATTGATATCCTTTCAAACATAAAGTCACAAATCACAAGTCTCAAAACCATATTAGTAAATAGTATAATATCAGAGTACAATCCCAGGTTTCTCAAATACGGAATATCATGTGTGAATGTGTGATGCACTGCTACCCCGAGGGCTCCTTCCCCTTAGATGAAGAGGTAATTGAAACCAAAACTAAAAATCGTAAGCATAAAGCTTAGTGAGTTCCTCCATCATACCCATAACAAATAATGCATAATCTTCAGTATCTTTCAACCGGTAACTGGCGGGCATAGCCAGGAGTTGGGCTCCTCCTCGGTATCTTTCAACCGGTAACCGGGAACTAACCTCCCCTTCGGTATCTTTCAACTGGTAACTGGTAGCTACCCTCCCCTTCAGTATCTTTCAACCGGTAACTGGTGAATATTTCACCCTTACTATTGCTAACACATATCAAGCACAGTAAACATATCAAGCACAATAATCATATCAAGCACATTAATCATATCTCATATAAACACTAAATAATTATCACAAAGACAATCATCTATCCAATACTCTTACTTGTGGGCCGGCATTGTGGTCGTAGACCCACTCCTACTAGGTGAAAACTCACCTCAAAGTCATGTAGTGTCTGCACCAATCTCGGTATGAAAACCAACTCTCCTTGAATCCTTAATCCCTACACAACAACTTTTCTAACTTATCAATTCATACCCGTAACCCTTACAAGGGTCAACTCAAGTCCAAGACAAGCTCAAGTTCAACACCTTGGTCAATGGTCAATCATCTGGTTGCCTCGACTCGTCGAGTCCCCATATCCACAAAATGCCATAATCCCGTCCTAACTCTTCAAGCCTAGAAAGAGCTCGACGAGTTCGCCTTCAACAACACATCAGACTATCTTCAACCGAATCGCCGAGTTTGTTCTTGAACTCGTAGAGTTCATCTTCATCTATATGAAGGTGTTCAGTCTATGACTCATCGAGTTCTCCTTGAACTCATGGAGTCCATCTTCATGCGGTTGGGATATTGTCTTGAAATTGCCGAGTTCATTCTTGAACTCGGTGAGTCCTTTGATCTTCAAGTCCAACACAAACCCCCTAATAGGTTGAGTGTCCCCTCCACTCAACCAAAACCACTTCCAGAAGACATTGGGGAAAAAGAGACTTGACTCACCAAGTCTCCCAAGAGACTCGTCGAGTACCTCTATGATCAAAACTATCCAGTCAATTATAATGGGTCTTAGTACATTAAAACCATAGATCTGACCTCCTAAGGTCCATTTCATACGTAAAGTTCCAATCTTGACGTCCATGCATGGGGTTTTTTATTCAAAAGACCATAAAAGAAGTCTACAAGATGCATGGGGTGCTTATGGCAACAAAGTTGGCACCTTTATGCCCTATGGACCCCCAATAGTTCTAGATCTAAAGTGCAACACCAAGCACACATACAAAATCCGATTATGGATTCACTATGCTCATAAAAAGGGTAGAAATAGCCCTAAGTCAAAATATAAGAGATAGATGGTCAAGGTTCCAACATTTTACCTCGAATGAGTTGAGAATGGAGTAAAACCTCTGGATATTCTTGCTTCTACTTGAACTCCCAAGCTTCCTTCCTCCTTTCGACCTTCAAAAACATGAAAAATGTACCAACAAGTTCAAGAACACAGAATAATGGCTAGGGTTTCGAGTTAGGGTTTTCTCTGGGTTGGGAGGGACAATGGAGGCTGGTTTGTAGTGTTATAAGTTGTTTAAATAGGGTGCAAACCCAAATATTAGGGTTTCATCCAGACAGTCCTACTCGCCGAGTAGGTCACTTAACCCCCCGCTCAAAGGTCGAGTCTACTTGACGACTTGGGCCTCCAACTCGCCGAGTCCCAAAGCAAAACATGGAGTTACTTGAATTTAAATACGTACTAGGAACCGGGTGTTACAAATCTCCCCCACTTATTTTAGACTTCGTCCTCGAATTTTGCTGCTGATTCCTGAAAAAGCTCGGGGTAGTGCTCCCTCATCTCTTCCTCCAGCTCCTGGGTCCATTCTGAGCCCTTGCGATGCTACCATTACACTTTCACTAGCTCCACCATATTGTTCCTTAGATCCTTCGACTTCATGTAGAGGATCAACACAGTTCGTTCAATGTAGTTCAGGTTGTCATCAACCTGAATATCCTCCAAAGGCACCACTACCGAATCGTCCACCAGACACTTCCGTAACTGGGAGACGTGAAAAGTGCTATGAATCTGACTAAGTTCGGCTGGCAAGTCCAGCCTATACGCCACCTTGCCCACCCGGGCGATGACCCTGAAAGGTCCAATGTACCTGGGGCCCAGCTTGCCCCGCTTCCTGAACCGAATGACAACTTTCCAAGGAGACACCTTTAGGAGCACTATATCCCCGACCTGGAACTCCAGGTCCGAACGACGCCTGTCGGCATAACTTTTTTGCTGACTCTAAGCAGTTTGTAGCCTGCTCCGTACCTGCTGGACCCTCTCCGTAGTCTTGAGTACCACTTCGGTATCCCATGACCCTCTGACCAACCTCACCCCAGCATATCGGGGTCTTGCACTTCCTGCCATACAACATCTCGAAGGGAGGACAATCAATACTCGCATGATAGTTGTTATTATAGGAAAAATCATCCAAAGGAAGATAAGTAACCCAACTACCTCTGAAGTCTAAAGCACATGCCCATAGCATATCCTCCAGAGTCTGGATGGTCCGCTCACTCTGACCATCCATTTACGGGTGAAAAGTGGTGCTAAAGTGTAGACGAGTACCCAACTCGTCATGAAACTTCTTCCAAAACCCGGAAGTGAACCGCACATCCCTGTTGGAAATCATCGAAACTGGCACCCCATGCCGAGCCACTACCTCTCTAATATAGATGTCGGCTAACTTCTCGGCCGAAATGCTCTCCTGAATCAGAATGAAATGGGCGCTCTTGGTCAACCAATCTATAATGAACCAAATCGAATCCACTCCCCGCGCGGTCCTGGGAAGCTTTGTGATGAAATCCATATTGATATCTTCCCATTTCCATAGCGAAATATCCAACAGTTGGGTCTTGCCGTGAGGCCTCTAGTGCTCAGCCTTGACCTTCCTGGAGGTCAGGCATCTCTCAACGAACCAAGCTACATCCCTATTCATGTAGGGCCACCAATAATCAAGACGAAGATCCATGTACATCTTCT
This sequence comes from Lactuca serriola, assembly GCF_051521515.1. NCBI lineage: Eukaryota > Viridiplantae > Streptophyta > Magnoliopsida > Asterales > Asteraceae > Lactuca > Lactuca serriola. The sequence continues at coordinate 336,224,881 of NC_136415.1, read as the reverse complement.
TCGCCCTAGGACGGATAGAAAACCTATATTTGTGTGCCTCCTCCATCAATACCTGGAGCACACCTCCATGATATGGGACCCACACTCTATGGTGTAGAGTCAACAATCCACGACTGTCATAATCGAAGGAGGAAACTTGACCTACAATACGCTCACTCTTGCGATGTTCCTCCTTCATAGCCTTCTGTTGGGCCTCTCGAATCCGCTCAAATAGCGGAGTCACCACGGTCATCCTCATATAGATGTCTCTGATCGGTGTTGCCTTGCGGCTAAGCGTATCGGCCACGACATTGGCCTTCCCCGGATGGTAGAGGATCTCAAAAACGTAATCCTTCACCACATCAAGCCACCGACATTGCCTCATGTTCAGATCCGGCTGAGCTATAAGGTACCTCAAACTCTTATGGTCTGTGTAAATAGTACAACAGACCCCATAGAGGTAATGACGCCAAATCTTGAGGGCAAAAACAACTGCCCCAACTACAATTCATGATTCAGATAGTTCGCCTCATGAGGCTTCAGCGGCCTCAAAGCGTAGGCGATAACATGCCCCCTCTGCATCAGTACTGTGCCCAAACCCGAGATGAACGCGCCGCAATACACAACAAAATCCTCCACACCCTCTGGCAGGGCTAAGATTGGCGCCTCGCACAACCTCTGTCTCAATATATAAAATGCAATGTAACATCCCAAATTTTAGAAGTTTGAGTTAAGAGCTTAAAGTGTAGATTGAAGAAGGGACTCGATGAGTAGGTATACTTACTCACCGAGTCGGAGTTGGATCCAGGTTATGGAATAAGTGACCGACTCGGCGACTCGGCAAGTCTATTCTGGACGAGAAAAGCCCTAATCTTAGGGTTTGCACCCTATTTAAACGACCTTATTCCTCTCCTCAGCCCCCTTGTCGGCCATAAGCTTCTTTAAGCGATTCTAAACCCTAATTTGAGTAAGAGGAGGAGGAAAGTGAGTTTGGGGCTTTTACAAGAGAAAGATTTGGAGGATTTGACCACTAAGGAGCTAGAGGATTCAACTCTTTGGTTTTGAGCATCAATTTGAAGGTAACAATCTGTCACTTTGCCTTTGTTGCTTCTAGATCTTTTCTTGGATGATGTTTTGGGGTCATTTTGGCATGTTAAGGAGCCATTTCGAGTTAAAAGTCCAGATCTGAGGTTGCTACTTCAAATCTAGGCTTGTCTTGGTCCAGAAACCCGTAAAGTATTAGCCCTTGGTGTGTTGGTGAAGCATGTTTGTCTTAAACCCTATCCCTATAGTGTTTTAAGCCTATAGCTCCTTGGTTTCACGTAAAGTTTGAAGCTTTACGTGAAGGGTGGGCCTTAGAAGAGTGGATCTATAGTTTGGAGCCCCTGCATGGCTCGAAAAGCCACTGTATGCATTAAGATCTAAAGCGACTCGGCGAGTCACATGGGTGGACTCGGCGAGTTGTATGAAGATGGGCAGGAACTCGACGAGTCGGAAGAACAACTCGGTGAGTCTGTTAAAGATTGCCTTGGACTCGGCAAGTCTGTTCTTGGACTCGGCGAGTCAGGTCGCAGAACCCCAACCTCTTTTGGTTAAGCTTCGGATCTGTGAGTTGGTTGGCAACTCAGTGAGTTGGTCAAGACAGAATTCTGAGATCATTCAACTCGACGAGTCCTGGGGCGACTCGGTGAGTGGAGTCGTGTTATGGGAGTATTCTGAGTATAAGAAATCAATGAGTCGATGGGTTGACTCGGCGAGTAGGGTCAATCAGGAAGGTAGACTTTGAACATGACTTTGACTAAAGTTGACTTAATTGACCCCGGGAAGACAGTTTAGTCTAAGTGTTGTTATTAGTATTGGTTGCTCAGGGAGCTAGAGGAGCAGCATTTCAGAGAGTTTTCGGTTAGCAGTCGGAGGGTTATCGGCCGGGTTCAGCAGTTCAGGTGAGTTTTCCTTCCAGTAGGAATGGGTCTAAGGCCACAATGCTGACGCGTCTAGTTATTAGTAGTTTCCGGACTTCGTTCCGATGCAGTAGTTCAATGTGCTTGATGTCTTTGTCATTCAAGCATGTTTTTGATGGGTTTTAGGCATAAGAACAATCCTATGTGCTCATACAAACCCTAATGCTTGGATCTAGGTTTCTCTATTGTACATGCTTTGAATCCAAGACTAATAAACTTAGATCTAACATATTATAAACTGAATTAGGGTTTATAGAATTACCTTTGATTGTTATATAGCAATAACAATCAATTCCTTGCTTGGATTGGCCTTAGAAAGCTTAGTGCCTCAAGTGTTGCACCTCTAATGGAGTCACAAACACCATATACAATTTGGATGAAGATGAAAAGAAGAGAGGCTGCCCAAAAACGACTAGAAACCCTAGAGAATCAGTTCCACTGTTTTTGGGGCCTAAGGGATCCTTTATATACTTGTGTGGGCTGCTAGGGTTTCAGTCAAAACCCTAATGGACAGCTTAAACTCTAAGCAGCCCATGGAACCTTCTGGATAAGGCCATGGACGAAAATATGATGGGCTTTCATCATAATTTCGTTCACCCCTTATTCCTTTAGCATTCCTTAGCCCAATAACTCAATTATCCAATAATTGCAGTCCAGTCCTCTAAATTTAATTAATCTCTTTTAGCCACAAAATTAATTATCAATTAATTCTTGACTAATACTAATTAAACAATATGATTTCTCCTTTAATATATTATTCTTATAATATATTAATAAATCATATTTAAACCTCTCTCTCCTTAATTCATCCTACATATTGCTATGGTGAAGGCAACCCAAAAGGACCATGCTCATAATCGGGTCAAGTACATACCAAAATAGTTATGGACTTAGACACTAATCCAACAGTCTCCCACTTGGATAAGTCTAATAACTATTTTCCGTATGACTTTAGAACCTGATCAGCAATCGTAGCTTTCAAAAGCCGCTGTCAACTCTGATCTTATCAGATAGCGTGTCCTTTAGATAAGGGATTATATATTCCTCCATTCTCAAGATATCGTATAGACAAAAGACATGAATTTCAATCATTCTCTCTATACTGTTTCCCGACTTCCGATTTATGACGACTGATAACACACTACAATTGAACACATCAACTTAGTCCCGGCTTGGCCAAGCGCTTAGGTGTCATCACTAAATCATCGAGAGGCCCATAGATATCGCTTTTATCCCACTTTGGGTAAAAGGAATGTATAAACTTCGACTCAAATGCTCGCTTGCATTTACTGATCGAATCACACACAACAATAAGTTTTATAACACCAAGTTACTGGTGCGTTTACTTATTATCAATGTGCAACCGATCAACAAATAACAACTCACACGTCTCAGTTTCAAGAATATACAATATTATCGTCTCACTAATCACTCATGATAAAACCATGAAGTGATCCAAGTGAGCGTGGGTTTAATCCAATTCTCTAATCTTATCAAAGCACTCATGAACTCTGCAGCAAACTTGTGCTATGTCTAAACACTTCAGACAATCTACAGACAGATTCATGACAGTCTTTATTCATACCTACTCCCAACGTATGACTGACTATGGATGTTTGAATAACCTAGTTATTCTGGAAGTCAAAACATGCAAACGGAAACATAATAATAATACTTAATCCTATATGGCCTCAAACTTGTGAGAGTAAATAAAAACACTTCTATTTAACCACCATGTTGATTACTTATTATTATCGTTTACTGTTTTAGAAAATCAACTTATTACTTAAATTACAACAATAGTTGTCCCATGCATAAAGCATGCACACTATGTTTCCTATGGTCCTTACTTTGTGAAATAGATCAATTGAAAACCTTTTCAATGATGCTCATTTCACAATTCCCAATCCTTATCATTAGTGTAAGAACACAAGGTTCTTTTCTACAATTAGAATATGCTAGATTCTAACATCTTATGCAACGATCCTTTCATAAAGTCATAGCACAAAAGTCACCAAGACTTGGCTAATGAAATTTTGAAGTACTCTATCGGACATTGTTACAAGACAATTCCATAGACGTGAAGTCTCACATTCAAAGTACATTCATTTGAACATCCTTCCTGCATAAAAGTTTCTAATCTGGGCATAGAATCTCAATATCCAACTCCCAATATGGAAACATTTCCACATTTGCCATATGACAACTCATTCTTAATAGAATCTTATCTATTCATAATAATGTCGATATGGTCCATCCAATACCATACTTCCAACTACTCACAAGCGACCAATCCTCAGCAAACTTTGGATCATCCTTTGATAGTTGTTTAATTATTTTAGTCAAAACTGATTCTAATCCTTTTTCCCACTTAATGCGCTAGACATTTGGAAAATTTTAGAATGGTCAAATATTATAACATTTGCAATCGATCCTATACCCGAAGCGTATGGGACACGATGCATAATGTTTTACATAAAGATATGATACTTTACCAATCTTTTGCCATAATATTTTATGTGTCATGTTCTCACAATTCGAACTATGAAGAGGGATGCCGTAATCATAATCAAAATTTGAGAACACACAATGTATCCTTTGACTAAAGATATTAAAATTTCTCAATCTAAGCTTTAGATTTTGAAACGAAGTATAATATTCTCTCCCTTAATTATATTAAAAACAACTTTTCAACCCATGCAACTTTGCAAATTTAATCTTTGTTTTTCTATAATTAATATTGCTAACTTGCAATACTCGCCATAATAATCATACAAGCATAACACTTATGCTCCCACTATCATGATGATTATTATCATATAAGCATAACACTTATGCTCCCACTAGCTTTGACATGTATTCAGAAAACAAATGAACTTTCAGAAAACAATGCCTATTGAATTTCTGAAATTCATATTTCTAATACCAGATGCTTCGATAATCCTTTATCTAGGCTTCTTAACCTTATACACCTTTGTCTTAGATAGCTCATATGTGTGTTTAAACAATTCAGAACTTATGTTACTAAGTTCCAAATGTTGAAACTAATTGCCAAATCTCATAATTCGAACTATGGAAAGGGATGCCGTAACCATAATCGAATTTTGAGAATACAATTTTCACAATCGCTATCTTCTTAAAATCTCTTTTAGTGAAAGCATTTCCTCACAATCATTTTCATGAAGGAGGGAATCTTATGACACTTAGATTTTATGATGTATGAGTTCCTATCCATGTGAATTTGCCAAAACCAAAGTTTGCTACAAATCCAAACTCATATAGACTGAACTTTCTTAATCTTGATTTCTTGCCTTATGGTAACACAAGTGCCCACCATGTCTTCCAAGTAGTTTAGTAACTTGTCCTTACATATCAATGTACTTTCCATCGACTAAGGCTCTAGTATGCATTCAAATGAGAACTCATAGAACTCACATACGCAATTAACTCAATTGGAATGACACAAAAACAAAATAATGTCAGCACGATAGGTTGCAAACCTTAAGTCGTGTGCTAGTGATGATCGATAAGGTATATTCTTGATTTGTTCTTGAAACCTTTCAAGATCATTAAGACTCCCACTGACTCCTTGACATATAAGATTCTCTTGTCAAGAAACATTTCTTGACAAAACAAATATTCAAGAGTTAGTGTAGTTCTTATCAAGACAAAACACTTCACAAATTGGTCCTAGTTGGTCTTTGTCTTATCCAAGACATCACAACTTACCAATTTCTAATGTGCAAGAATAAGAAAAGTTTTCCAAATTCCACATTTGATGAGTGTTATAAACCTACTTAAGACTTGTCACTCAATGTCACAATCTTGGAGTATGACTCTAAGACTTGATATTGGAACGAAGTGTGATTGACTCTTTGATTTAACCATTTCTACAATTCTCGATTCCTCTTCTTAGACATGCAAATGCACTAAGACTCACTTAGAGGATCAATTGAGATATGGTTCTTAATCATTAAGACTTCATCATAAAACACAATAAAAGGTACTCTTCCTTCTTCTTAGAATGGAGAAACTTTTATCTTTCTGCCTTCTTGATTCTTCTTATTCGTTCTGCTATTGATTGAAACTATTTCAGTTAACTCAGAATTATACTCAATCTTATAAGTATAACCATATTTACTAAACTTTAGTAAATCATGACGAATATCTTTGTCACTCTTGTGGTAGACTTGATCAACGTACGACCTAGTGTACTCGATCTCCTAGTCCTTCAATTGACACTTTGTCAAAGAATTAGTCTAAATTTCCCAAATATGAAAGTTTTTCATTCATCATACAATACACGTTGCATGATTCCAAGTTTCTGTCCAATTGAAACTTGGGTGATGAGAAACTGTCCCTATTTGGTAAACTTTTGATATGTCCACAAATAACATAATTAAGAATCAAATCCATTGTTGCTAATAATAGAAACATTCAAACATCAATTTTTTTTTCATACATGCCATCGCAAGGATAAATAAATAAGATAAAATCAAAATTCATTTTATTGCGGAAAAAATTTGTCCTTACAATGCAATTCAATTGAAAAACTATGTTATTACATATTTCTTAACAATCTATTCTAACTCCAAGTAGTAGCTCAAGAATCCATTCTTCAAGTAATGCGATCGAAATCCATTTCTTCATGATTAAATTCAGCTCACTTCTTCCCTCAAGCTTCCTCTCTTTTCTTCGATCCTACAAAACATCAAAATGTAATCTTATCACATCATGTATTAAGAATCTAGAATACGAACTCAAAAGAGTTAGATAATGGATTTTACCTGAAGCAGAGCCATACGTCTTGACTCTCCCATCTCTTAGATCTCTCAGGTAGTTAGGGCAGCTTCGTCTCCAATGCCCCTTCTCTTGGCAATAAAAGCAAATGGACTCCTTTGGCACAGCACATCGGACAATCACAGAATTAGTTCTTTCTGTACTTCCAATGTTGCCAGTGTCCATTGAAGTTTGGGAGTTTGATTCACCAGACAAGTTTGCTTAACCAGCACGCCAAATCATTGCTGATTCAGCAGCTATAAGCAAATAGGTGAGATTAATGAGGGTCACGTCGTGATCCATCATATAGTACTCTCTAACGAACTCACTATATGATTCAGGAAGTGACTGAAGAACCCAGTCAGCAGCCAACTCGCTTGAAATCTCGACACCTAACATGCTTAACCTATCAATGTGTGACTTCATCTCTAAGACGTGTGCACACACAGGTTTCCCATCTTCGTGTTTACTTGCCAAAAGGGCTTGAGTGAGCTTGAACTTTTCAAGCCTTTGAACTTGTGGGTCAGGGAGAACGATTGGAGGAAGTGGAGGAAGTGAAGCATGACTCTCATTTCCTTGATCGTATCTCGAAACGTCATCTTCATCTGGAAAGCTTGTTCCAAAGGATTTGGGAAGACCATTGTAAGATTCAGACATCTACAAAACGGGAGAAAATTCAAGTTATGTTGATTAGAATTCTTGATGTAACACCCAAATGAAACATCAAGCTAGGATCCAACACAATATTCTACAACCTAGAAAAGGGATGTCGTAATCTAGTTGCAAAATATTTGAAGGTAGGTAAATGACGATTTACCAATTTCCACCATGAAAAACGAAAAGGAAGATTAAGTTTTAAATGAATTGAAACTCCTAGATCTTTTGAGATTCATTGAACTTTTCAATGGCATGTTTAATCTCGATTATGCCCTACTATTAGTGACTGGGATGCCGAGGATCACAAACAAGGTGTGAATAACCATATGAATCACGTGGTGCACCCAATGCTACTATCACCCAATCAATGTGCCGGTTAGCCACACACGCTCCATTGATCTATGACAAACATCGAGTTACCCTTCGCTACCAATGTCATCCCCAAATTAGTGTGCCGGTTAACCACACACGCTCCACTAACATTTGACAGGGGTACGAAGTGTAATTCTATGGATTAGCATACAATTTCACATTTTTCTTAAAGTAACTATGATTTGGGAATTTGAAAAAGCATTTAGTTACTTTGCACTTCATTATACTTATAATGGAAGGTTTCTGTCCTATCTTACCCGTTCGGCTAACGACCCACCACTAGTCAAGAGTGCGGTGGGTAAGAGTGGATACCCATTCAATCGCCATTTTATAGGCAATTTCCTTAAACACCCCTTATAGACCAGCTTCGTGAATGAGGCCTACTAATGGTAAGACTGACTGTTTACTCATATATAATACTAGACTTTTAATGTTATATATAGTATAGGGTGTATTTTACACTTTTAAAATACTAGGTGGTTTAACTTAGTAAATTATACTTTTAATTTAATTCAATGTAAACCAAAAACTTTATGAGTTTATTAAATCACTTTTAATTATACACTTTAATTAATTAATAAAACCATAGGGGGGGATTTGAACCTTTTCAAATTATTAGGGTTTTAGAATTTAACATTTCAAAATTAAACTTTTAATCAACTTTTAAATTCCAAAACTTGAGGGCAAGTTTTGAAACATTTCAAAATATTAGGGATCAAATAACAAATAATTCAAATTAAACAATTAATTTCATAATTATCTATATTTTACCTAATCTTATTTTAGTCACTAGATAATTACCAAATAGTTTGAAATAATCCATATTTATCATATAAACAACCAATATTTAAAAGATTTGAAATTATCTATTGTTTTGGCAAGGATAATCACTAATTTAAGATAAAAATCGGATTTTTAACTTCAAAAACAAATTAGGCATTAAATCCAAGTCAAAACAGCAGCTAAAACCCGAAATACCCTCTGCCTGACGAACTGACTCGCCGAGTCAGACCTGGACTTGTCGAGTAGGGCCAACTCGCCGAGTCCAGATACTGACTCGCCGAGTTGTGTCGGGCAGAGGCAAAAAACTCGTTTTTAAGCAAAGAAAACAGTTAAGCATCACATACAACTGAAACCAATCAAGTCTCTGATACCACTGATGGGTTTTAGGCAAACAAAACAGTTAAGCATCACATACCACTGATGGGTTTTAGGCATAAGAACAATCCTATGTGCTCATACAAACCCTAATGCTTGGATCTAGGTTTCTCTATTGTACATGCTTTGAATCCAAGACTAATAAACTTAGATCTAACATATTATAAACTGAATTAGGGTTTATAGAATTACCTTTGATTGTTATATAGCAATAACAATCAATTCCTTGCTTAGATTGGCCTTAGAAAGCTTAGTGCCTCAAGTGCTGCACCTCTAATGGAGTCAAAAACACCATATACAATTTGGATGAAGAGGAAAAGAAGAGAGGATGCCCAAAAACGACTAGAAACCCTAGAGAATCAGTTCCACTATTTTTGGGGCCTAAGGGATCCTTTATATACTTGTGTGGGCTGCTAGGGTTTCAGTCAAAACCCTAATGGACAACTTAAACTCTAAGCAGCCCATGAAACCTTCTGGATAAGGCCATGGACGAAAATATGATGGGCTTTCATCATAATTTCGTTCACCCCTTATTCCTTTAGCATTCCTTAGCCCAATAACTCAATTATCCAATAATTGCAGTCCAGTCCTCTAAATTTAATTAATCTCTTTTAGCCACAAAATTAATTATCAATTAATTCTTGACTAATACTAATTAAACAATATGATTTCTCCTTTAATATATTATTCTTATAATATATTAATAAATAATATTTAGACCTCTCTCTCCTTAATTCATCCAACATATTGCTATGGTGAAGGCAACCCAAAAGGACCATGCTCATAATCGGGTCAAGTACATACCAAAATAGTTATGGACTTAGACACTAATCCAACAGTTTTTGTGTTATGTGTTCCGGACTTCGGTCCGATGCAGTATGCAGTATATGTGTTTATGCTAGTATTTATGATTATGCTATGCCATGTTCAGCCAGTTAGTCCGAACTTTGGTCCGATGCAGTTCGCTGGACTTCGGTCCGATGCAGGGGCAAGGCCCCAGTTATTCCGGACTTTGGTCCGATGCAGTTAGCCGGACTTCGGTCAGATGCAGGGGGCAAGGCCCCAGTTAGTCCAGGCTTCGGCCTGATGCAATTTCCGGACTTCGGTCCGATGCAGGGGGCAAGGCCCCGGGTTAGTCCAGACTTTGGTCCGATGCAGTGGGCAAGGCCTAGTATGTACTTTATATGTTATTGTATGGTATGTGGTAGTTTGGGGGAGTTCACTAAGCTTTGTGCTTACACTTTCAGTTTTGGTTTCAGGTACTTCCTTACGCAAGGGGAAGAGCTCAGATTGATGGCATTGCACACACCACAGTTGCATTTTATTCCTGGGAGTTTTATTTAGATATTTTGATATGTTATTAACTCCAGTTTTGAATTGATACATTTACTATGGCATTTTGAGACATACGATTCATGGTTTTATTATCTAATAGTTGATGTTGCGATTTTTTAGTAATATTAAAACAAAAATTTTTGGGTCATATTTTGGGTCGTTTCAAGTTGGTATCAGAGCCTTGGTTTGAGGGATTTGGGCATGCATTCGAGCATGTATGAACTCAAACTGAGGAAATGGTAAAAGATTTTCAAGAGAGAAATGTTTTCGAAAGGAATTTTTGAAAAAAAAGAACTTAGTAAGGAAAAGAGTTTTCTTAAAAAGAGAAAAGGGTGTGGTGCATGCGATCTGCCGAGCTCAAGTAAGTACTCCCAAATTACCCATACAAGTTTATGTTATGATTATCAGTTTCAGTTTCAGTAGAATAGCATGCTAGAATATGACTAAGGATCTAGGAGGATGCCTTATGTGCCTGCTATATATGTGTTTCAGTTTTATGAGAATTGCATGCTAGTATTGAGTACACAATAGTAGGATAGCTTGTTTAGGTTATGCCTAATATTATGAGCTTAGCATTGTATTCTAGTATAGTTTCTTGTTATGAGGATAAAATTGCTTGAATAGTTTCCTGTGTCTGAATGTTGCTTGCTTTGTGCTTTGTGGGACTCCGAGTGATGAGAGTTAGCCATTTGGTGAATATGTCACATCACATGTGATTAGGGTTAAATAATCTCAGAGTGTTGGATTTGGCCTTATTGCGCAGATCTTGTTTGAGTCCAATCGTTGTAAGAACGAGTCTTTTACTCTAAGGATTATCGTAGCCTCGTCACATGTGATGGTATTCGGGTGATGACTAATTGGCATTACAAGGAGGCGTTCAGCAGCTGAGGACTGGTTTGGATAGAGCTAGAGATTTCCCTAACTCAAGCCTAGGATGAGAGTAGCAGGGATCCGTAGCAGTAGAAGGGACTTGGTTGAGTTAAGGTAACTCTTGAGGAAAGTACAGATAAATGTGGAAGGTAGTATGGGCCCGTACTACCGAAAGCAGAGGATCCGTACTTGATTCAAGAGGGGCCAAGACGAAACAAGGGAGTGGTGGAATATATGTAAGATCCATCAGTAGCAATGAGTATTCTGACAGTTATTGTGATATGTTTTCAGCATGGTGGAGTTGCACGAGATATCAGTTAGCAGTTCAGGTGCCGGGGAGGGATCTGGTTCAGGCTCTAGGGCCGGACAGTTTGATGATTAGATGAGAGATGTCATTTCCACAGAGATTATGCGCAACATCATTGATCAGACTCCTATGATATTTGGTTCAGTTAGGGAGGCCATCATTGAGCTTTTGGACAGTCGTCTTGAGGACTTTAGGGCAGGGATAGTTTCAGGGCAGTTTGGGGCTCGTCTAGAGCCCGATTCTTATGGATCCCAGGGATCCATCAGGGAGGGGGATCCTATTTTTAGCTCTTGCCATCAGGGGTCGGGAGTGAGTGAGGCACCATGTCCCCAGGAGAGTCCCCTGTATGATTTAGTCGTTGTGGAGGTTTCACGAGTCGTTCGCAAGGAGCTACCCAACATCGTCAAGAGGGTCACTAATAGGTTGACCGAGAAGCTTCAGGATCATACAGTGGTTGTTCAGACGATTGATGGGGACGATGGGGTAGCGCAGGAGTGAGAGATTTACCGGGAGTCAGAAAGGAAGAGGAAACCATATGAGGTTCAGTGGCCCACAGGTTCGGGTAAAAGAACCAAAGGGCCGAGTTCGAGATCGAGAGACTTCCAGGGCCGCAGCCGATGCGGTAAGTGTGGCAGGACGCACAGGGGTGCGTGTAGGAGTAGTAGAGGTGGTGATCATGGTTGTTTCAAGTGTGGCCAGACTGGTCATTTTAGCAGAGATTGTACTACTACCATTGCTCAGGGGCTTGATCCGATATGTTTCCGTTGTAGTCAGAGGGGCCACAAGAAGACCCACTATCCGAGTTTGTATACAGCAAGGCAGGTGCCAGCTCCTGCCCTTGGGACTTCGAGAATCGCCAGCAGACATGAGGGTCGGGCAAAGGCGCCCACGGCTCGAAGTAGAGTATTCCGGTTGATTTCAACAAGGATTCAAGCAGCATTGGATGTCGGGGGTACGTATCTTTTACCTTCCTGTCAATTATGATTTATGATGTTGTTGTTATGTTACTGCACCGATTTAGTAAGTACTAATATTGGAATATTATATTAACTATTTGGGATTGAGTCATATGCCATCTGCATACCTTGGAATCTAGAATGATAGTTGAGGACGTTCCCCGTAAGCACGTCACTTCGGATGCAGTAATTGTAGCAAAGTGTGAGTGAGACCCGGTGGTGTCCCACTATTTTCGGGAAGGTGTTAGTTGTGTATAGATCAGCTATATTTTCAGCATTGGTAAGCTTGAGTTCCGAGTGGAGTAACCAGAGGATGATAGGATAGTAGTTCGAAGATGTTTCCCCCTTAAGCGTAGGTTATCAGGATGCAATCACTGAAGCTGGAACAATCGGGGATTTAAAGGTGCTCGATTTGTCGACAAGATCGGTAGGTCTGATGAAGGGTTAGTTGAAGCGCCAGCAGAGATAAACGTGGGTTGTCAGCAGATCGACCCCTTTAGTGTTGGATTAATGTCTAAGTCCATAACTATAATTGGTAAGACTTGACCCGACCCGACATGGTCCATTTGGGTTGCTTGGCATCATGCATTTGGATAGACTATAATGTGAGAAATAACACTTAAGGATTATTAATATATTATAAGTTCTAATATATTAATAGGATTATTTAATTAGTATTGATCAAGAATTAATTTAGAATTAATTAAGTGATCAAAAGAAGACTAATTAAATATATGGGTTGATTGTGTAAATCATCCATACTTGTATAGTGGGCTAATGCTCCATGGATTATCAAGTTGGGCTAAAACCCATAGGATGCTCCTGTTGGGTTTTGAGCAATCTAACACTTCCTAAGTGTGCATGCAACCCTAATAAACCTTGGATCTATGTTTTCTTCTAAAATACATGCAAATAATAACTTCCAAGGTTTCTTCGTAACTAGCATAGCATAAGGATTATCAATCATAAAAGTACTAGTAGAAATACATACCTTTTGATGATGGTTGATTGTTTAGAGTTTGAGAGCCAAGCACCAATAGTGTGAATGCCTCAAATGGAATCACAAATCACCACAAACACTTGGAAAACTTGGAGAGAGTTGTATACTTTCTTGTGGAATCGGCCACCACTAAGTCTCACACTACTAGAGTATCATTTCTTGCATCATATGCTTCTTTATATAGTGTGCATGGTTAGGGTGAAACCCTAATAACCCATGTCTTTTCCTTTCCAAGGATCCATGGGTTAAAAGCTCCATGGATCATCCATGGACTTTCATATTAGCTTAGCCCATTAACAAATGAGTATTAGCCCACACTATATAAAATATAATAGCCCATAATTTAATCAGTCTTCTTTTTAATCTTTAAATTAATTCATAATTAATTTAAGACTAAAACTAATTAAATAACATGACTTCATATTAATATATTATAACTTATAATATATTAATAAATCGTAAGTATACAATTCTCATAAAATTATCCATAAATCGTTTGGGTGAAGTGCAACCCAAATGGACCATGCCGGGCCGGGTCAAGTATGTACCAAATAAGTTATGGACTTAGACACCTTATCCAACAGACTCCCACTTGGATAAGTCTAATAACTATATTTGCGTATGTTACTTCAGGAACCAACCAGCAATCGTAGCTCTCGAAAACTCTGTTGAACTATGAAGCGCCATTTTAGATAAGTGATCATATAATCATCTGTTCTCATGTACCAGTCGAACAAATACATGGAACAACGTCGTACTTATTGTCCAGCAGTTTGTTTCCCGACTTCCGATTTGTTTGACAAAGAACTTAATCGAACACATCAATTTAGTTCTGACCGGCCGGTACATAGGTCACAACAAAATCATCGAGGGGCCCAGATATCGCTTCTATTTCTAGAAGGAATAGATAAACTTCGACTCATATGCTTGTTCTACTACTTGTTGAATTGTACACAAAGGCACGTTTTATAACATCAAGTTACTGATGTGTTTACGTGCAATCAATGCACAACCAACTCATAGGTAACAACTCATATCTCTAGGTTTGAAGATTTATATGATATTACCGTCTCACGATCACTCGAGATAAATTCCATGAAGTGATACAAGTGAGCGTGGGTTTATTCCAATACTCATAACTTATGAGCACTCATGAATGTTGTAGCAACCATTGCTATGACTAAACCCATTTAGCCATCTACAAACTCGATTCATGACAGTCTTGATTCATACCTACTTCCAACATATGAACGACTGTGGAGTGTTTAAATAACTTAGTCATTCGGAAAGAATAACCTAGCTATTTTGGAGGTCAAAACATGAAAAGTGAAACACAATAATAATCGAATCCAATATGGTCTCAGAACCCTTTTGAATATAAATAGAACCACCTTTTATTTATCACCATATTGATTACACATTATTCATTGTATAATGTTTCAAACAATCAACTTAAGACTTGAATAAAACAACAGTCGTCCCATGCTCCTAGCATGTACACTTTGTTTTTCTAAACAATAGTTATGCCATACTCCAAGTATGCACACTATGTTTGTCTATGATCCTTACATTGTGATGTAGATCAATTGAACATGATTCCAATGATACTCATTTCACAATCCCAAATCCTTATTGTAAATGTGAGAATCCCCGATTCCTATCATTTACCAAAAAATTTGTTAGATTTTAAACTTTTATGCAATGTTCCTCTTGTAATGATTATGCGCAAAGTCACCAAAACCTTGTCACCAGTCATTACAGAGTATTCCAAAGAAGGTCAACCTCTATGGAACGGAAGTCTCATATTCAAAGTACATTGCTTTGAACATCCTTCTTGCATTAAGGTTTTCTAATCTTACGTATATTGAATAACTTCCACCTATGGAGACATTTCCATAGTCCCGTTTTGACTATCACTTCCGAACAAGAGTTACTTCTTTGTAGAATATGTCAATATGGTCCTTTCCGACAACTTACATCATACTTCCAACTGTCCCTGAGCAACCAATCTTTGGCGAACCTCAGATTTGTCCTCAACAATTGCTTAATCACTTTAGTCATATCCAGTTCTAGACTTTTCCCTTCTCAATGCCTTAAGCATTTGGAAAATTTAGAAAAGATGAATATTATAGCACATGCAATCGATCCTATATCCGAAGCATATGGGACACGATTCATGATGTTTGACATAAAGACATGATACTAGACCAGTCTTTTGCTACAATATTTTTTATTTGCCCCATGTTTTCATAATTTAACTATGAAGAGGGATGCCATAATCATAATCGAATTTTGAAAACGCAATATATATAGAATTTCTTCAAGTTGAACCATTCCAACATAAAATTCATATATATATATATATATATATATATATATATATATATATATATATATTATTGACTAAAGATGATTAAAATCTCAATCTAAACTTTAGAATTGAAACGAAGCATAATTTCCTCTCCCTTAATTATAGCAAAACAACTTTTCAACCCCTGCAACTTCACGAATTGAAACTTTGTTTTCTATAATTAACATTGCTAACTTGCAGCACTAAACGTAATAATCATGCTCCCACTAGCATGATGATTATCAGCATAACACTTATGCTCCCACTAGCTCTGACATATTTCCAGAAATCTGCTGGACTTCTGAAATTTAGATTCATACACCCTTTCTTAGATAGCTCACATGTGTGTCTAAACAATTTTCAGAACTATGAAAAGGGATACCGTAATCATAGTCTTAATTGTTTAGACCGTTGCCATTTCTCACAAGTCCATGTTAGTGTGCCGGTGAACCACACACGCTCCACTAACGACTTTTGAAAATGCAAATAACACAATTGATATCTACTTAGTGAAAGCGTTTCCTCACCATCATTTTCATGAATCAGAGAGAAACCTTATGATACTTAGAATTTATAGTGTATGAGTTCCTATCCATGTGAATTTGTCAAAACCATAATCACAAGATAAGGTTAGTGACAAATTCAGCCTTACATGGATTAAACTTGTTCAATCTTAGTTTCTTGTCACCTTGGTAGCACAAGGCCCACCAATGCTTCCAAGTTGAACTCTGATAACTCACATGCAAATTCAACTTATTTGAAGTAGGTAAAGAAACAAGAATTATGTCAGCACGATAGGTTGCAAACCTTAAGTTGTGTGCTAGTGATAAATTACAGGTTTTACTCTTGATTAAATCTTGAAACTCTTTCAGGATATTTAAGGCTCCCACTGTCCCCTTGACATATAAGTTTCCCCAGTCAAGAACCATTCCTTGACAAAACAAATATTCAAGGGATAGTGCGGATTCTTATCAAGACTAACACTTCACACAATTGGTCTTAGTTGGTTTTTGTCTCATCCAAGACATCACAACTTACCAATCTCAAATGTACAAGGGTAGAAAACATTTTACTCTTACATTTGACTAGTGTTAATAAATCTTCCTTTATGTCACTCCAGGTTACAATCTTGGAGTATGACTCTAAGAATTGTTTTGGAACGAAGTATGACTCATCTTCTCGATCTTAACCAATCCAACAATTCATGACCTCTCTTCTTAGCCATAACAATGCACTAAGACGTCCTTAGAGTATGAATTTGTGATATGGTTTCATAATCATTAAGATGATCATGAAATATGATACTAAAGTACTCTCCCATCCTTTCAGATTTGAGAAACTTTTATCTTTCTGCCTAATTTGATTCTTCTCATTTGTTTTGTCATACATTGTAACCTTTCCAATGTTACAGAATTATACTTAACCTTATAAGTATAATCATATTTACTAATCTTTAGTAAATCATGACAAATCAATCTTTGTGGTGGACCTTGACCAACGCACACCCAGTGTACCTAATTCCTTAGTCCTTCAATTGACTCACATATACATGTGATCAAAGAATTAGTCTTAATTTTCAAAGATGAAAATTCTCATTCATCATACAATACAACTTGTATGATTCCAAGTTTCTATCCAATTGAAACTTGGGTGATGAAAAACTTTCTTCATTTGGTAAATTCAGACACTACCACAAATGAAAGAATCAAATCCACTTTCCAATATTGCTATTACTGGAAACATATAAGCAACAATTTTCCATAAATGCCATTGTAAGGATATTCTTAAAATAAATAAAATTAAAACCCTTTTTTTCTTTTATTTTAAAACTTTGCGGAAAAACTTATCCTTACAATCCACATGAAAACCTTGTTGTTATCTATTCATAAGCAATATATTATAACTCTTAAGCAACAGCTCAAAATTCTGATTTCCGAACCATGCGATCGAAACCCACCTTTGCAATCAGAATCAACATATACTTACTTTAAGCTTCCTATCTTTTCTTTGATTCTTAAAAACATCAGCATGTGACCCATTCACTTTATGTAATAAGAATCTCCAAATAGGAACTTAACAGAGTTAGACAGTGGACTTTACCCGAAGTAGAGTCAAAACTCTTGACTTGATCAACCTTATAGGTGAATAGGGCAGCTTCGCAACCAATGCCCCTTCCTTTGGCAACAAAACACATGGACCCTTTGGTAATGGCACATGAGACTATCTCAGACTTAGCCTTTCTCTTTACCATTTGGTCAACCGAGTTGACTATGGCCGATCCCTTTCCATTGGGAAGAGAAATCTTTTTCTAGATATCCAATGCTACCATTGTCAATGTCCATTTAAGACTTGGGAAGTTGTTCTTTTAATCAAATTTGCTTTACTAGTGTTCCAAATCATTGCTGATTCAACACCACCAAGCAAATAGATAACATCATTAAGGGTCATGTCATAGTCCGTTTCATAGTAGTCCCAAAGAGACTCACTGTGTTACTAAGAAAGTGATTGAACATCCAACTTTCACGGGACTTTGACACCCAACTCTCCCGGCTTGTCAATATGTGACTTTATCTCCAAGATGTGAGCACACATAGACTATGCTTGCCAATAGGGATTGAGTGACTTTAAACTTTTCAAGAACTTGTGGGTGAGGGAGAATAACTAGAGGAGGTGGAGGAAGTGAAGCATGATGTTGAGGGACACCATCTTCAAGAGATTTGGGAAGATCATAGTTGTCTGAACCAGACATCTATAATGGGAGAAAATCAAGTTAGTTGATTCAAAGTCCTTAATATAACACCCAATATGAAATATTAAGGCTAGGACCCAACACAATATTTTATAATTTGGAAGAGGGATGTCGTAATCCAAGCTATAAAATATTTGAAGGTAGGCGAATGACGATTCACCAATTTCCACCATGAAAAACGAAATAATTTATTAGGTTTTAATTGGATTTGAAATTCCTAGATCTTTTGAGATTGATTGAACTTTTCAATGGCATGTTTCAATCTCGAGTGTGCCCTCTCAAAATTTTGTGACTGGGATGCCGAGGATCACAAAACAAGGTGTGAATAACCATACCAATTCACTTGGTACCCTTAATATTATCACCCAATCAATGTGCTGGTTAACCACACACGCTCCATTGATCTATGACAAACATTAAGTCACCCTTCGTGATCCTTACTAGTACAAGTTAGTGTGCCGGTTAACCACACACGCTCCACCAACGACTTGGTAAGGTACAAAGTGTGAATTCCATGGGCTAGCACCAAATTCACATTTTTCCTAAAGTAACTAAGATTGGGAATTAAATAAAACATTTAGTTACTTTATAATATTCATCATACTTAATGATAATTTATAAGTCCTTGTCTTACCCATTCGGCTAACGACCCTCCACCAGTCAAGCAAGCGGTGGGTGAGAGTGGACACCCATTAAGTTGCCATTTTATAGGCAACAACCTTATACCCACCTTATAGACCGGCTTCGTGAATAAGGCCTACTAACGGTAAAACGACTTGTTCTTATACATATATATAATAATTAACCATTAATCTTATAATAGTATAAGGGTAGAATTTTAACTTTTAAAACTTCTAGGGTATGGAATTAAAGTTTGTGTGAGACTTTACAAATTCCAAAACTTGAGGGCAAGTTTTGAACAATTCATAAACTTTTGGATATTCATAACTTATGAGTTTTAATTAAGTGTTTAATACTTTTAATGAAGAGTCTCTTGGAAATCCATAACTTGAGGACAAATTATGAAGTCCATAAAAGCATTTATTAGAAAAACTCTTCTAAAGTGTAACTTATGACTTCTTAAAAAAAACATTTAAAAGAAAAAACTTTTGGAATTCCATAACTTGAGGACAAATTATGAATTCCATTAAAACACATTAAGATCAAGAATTAACTAACAAACAATTTGCAAATAATTCCTATGATCTAACAAAACTCATATGAACATGAACATCCACATCAACAATTTCAGGAATCATATGAACACATATAAACTTGAAATTTTGATTATAACTTTGAAATTGGTCCACCATCATCATTACCACATCAAAAACAGGTTTTATGAGTCCAAAACAGTTTAAGGTAATGATTCTAGACCAATTCCAACACCAAAACTCGAAGATATGCTGTCTGGGGTTCCAACTCGTCGAGTGCATGAACCAACTCGCCGAGTTGGATGAATTTTGTCTTGGACTCGTCGAGTCCCTTCATGGACTCGGCGAGTCTGCTGTGTAGACAGCACATAAACTTCGATTTTCAGCAATCTGCATCAAGTATTCAAGAAAACAAGCCTAGGCTCTGATACCACTGTTGGGTTTTGAGCAATCTAACACTTCCTAAGTGTGCATGCAACCCTAATAAACCTTGGATCTATGTTTTCTTCTAAAATACATGCAAATAATAACTTCCAAGGTTTCTTCCTAACTAGCATAGCATAAGGATTATGAATCATAAAAGTACTAGTAGAAATACATACCTTTTGATGATGGTTGATTGTTTGGAGTTTGAGAGCCAAGCACCAATAATGTGAATGCCTCAAATGGAATCACAAATCACCACAAACACTTGGAAAACTTTGAGAGAGTAGTATACTTTCTTGTGGAATCGGCCACCACTAAGTCTCACACTACTAGAGTATCATTTCTTGCATCATATGCTTCTTTATATAGTGTGCATGGTTAGGGTGAAACCCTAATAACCCATGTCTTTTCCTTTCCAAGGATCCATGGGTTAAAAGCTCCATGGATCATCCATGGACTTTCATATTAGCTTAGCCCATTAACAAATGAGTATTAGCCCACACTATGTAAAATATAATAGCCCATAATTTAATAAGTCTTCTTTTTAATCTTTAAATTAATTCATAATTAATTTAAGACTAAAACTAATTAAATAACATGACTTCATATTAATATATTATAACTTATAATATATTAATAAATCGTAAGTATACAATTCTCATAAAATTATCCATAAATCGTTTGGGTGAAGTGCAACCCAAATGGACCATGCCGGGCCGGGTCAAGTATGTACCAAATAAGTTATGGACTTAGACACCTTATCCAACAGCTCCATGGTGTATTTGGACCCATGGATCCAAGGAAATGGAATGCCATGACCATTAGGGTTTACCCTAATTGTGATACTATATAAAGATCATGTAATTGGGAAAATCGGCCACTATGAGGTAATAGGAAGGGCTGGCCGATTTCATGAAGTGTGGATTTCTCTCTAATCTATTCCAAGTGTATTTGGTGTTGTGTAAACCATTTGAGATGTCACACTTGGGGCACTAGGCACTCAAGCTTCATGAAGATAATCTGCATCAAAGAGGTATGAAATTCTAACTTGAAATATTCATTTGAATCAATGTTATTATGCTAGTTAGGATAAATACCTTGGAAACTTCATATTTGCATGTATAATAGAGAAAACGTAGATCCAAGGTATTTAGGGTTGCATGTACACTTAGGAGTGTTAGAATTCTCATAACCCAACAGTAGTATTAGAGCCTAGGCTTGTTTTCTTGTTATACTTGCAAAATTGGCTGAAAAATCGAAGTTTGGAGCTGTCTACACAGAAGACTCGCCGAGTCCATGAAAGGACTCGACGAATCCAAGGCAAAAAGCATCCAACTCGCCGAGTTGGTTCATGCACTCGATGAGTTGGACCCCCTGACAGCATATATTCGATTGTTTTGGCTAGAAATGGACTAGGAACATTACCATAAGTTGTTTTTGGACTTATAAATTTGTTTTTGATTTGGTAATGTTCATGATAATCCAATTTCAAAGATAATTATCAATAGATTCATGTTTTGTAATAGTTTAGTGATTAGGCTAATTACATGAAAAAGTTTGATTTGAATTATCATGTTCTTATGAGTTGCTTAGATTAATAGAAAAGTTAATTGATTATGTGTTTTCAATCCATTTTAATCTAAGAGTTGATTCTAAAATGTGTTTTTGTAACTTTTGCTCAAGTTATATGAAAAGTCACATTTAAGTTTCATAAAACTCATAAAAGTTGGCAATGGTTACAAAAAAAAATGAAGAGTCTTGTCCTCAAGTTATGGAGGTTCAAGAGTCACTTCATTAAGTAATAAAATGTGTAACCTTAATTAATTCCATAAGTTACAAAATAAAGGAAAAGTTACATTCTTTTATTAGTTTAAAGTCTTCCATAACTTGTCCTCAAGTTATGGAACTTGAAGAGTCTTTTAATTAAAACTACTTTAAACACATAAGTTATGGAATTAATTAGTTTTGAATAGTTTCAAAACTTGCCCTCAAGTTTTGGAATTTGAAAAGTTTTGACTTATGAATAATTTAATTTCAAGTTAGCCCTTAGAATTTTAAAAGTTAAAATTCAACCCTTATACTTTATAATATTATAAGTTAATAATATTTATATATATGTATAAGAGTAAAGTCAGTCTTACCGTTATTAGGCCTCATTCACGAAGCCGGTCTATAAGGGGGGTATAAGGTTACTGCCTATAAAATGGTAGTTTAATGGGTGTCCACTCTCACCCACCGCTTCCTTGACTGGTGGAGGGTCGTTAGCCGAACGGGTAGGACAAGGACTATAATTCTCCCTTCATTAAAAGTATTAATGATAAATACTAAGTAACTAAACCTTTTAAAAATACCCAATCTTAGTTACTTAGGAAAAAGTGAATAAGGTGCTAATCCATGAAATTACACTTTGCACTTTGTTTAAGTCGGTTAGTGGAGTGTGTGTGGTTAACCGGCACGCTAACCTGGACTTAACAAGGTAGGAAAAGGGTAACTTAATATTTATCATAGTATCGGTGGAGCGTGTGTGGTTAACCGACACATCGATTAAGGGGTAAACACTTAAGGGTACCAAGTAATTTTCATGGTTACTTCACACCTTGTTTTGCGATCCTCGACATCCCAGTCACAAAACCTGAAGGGCAAACTCGAGATTGAAACATGCCATTGAACAGTTCAATGAATCTCAAAGATTTAGGAGTTTCAAAAACCAATTAAAACCTAATAATACATTTCGTTTATCTTGGTGGTAATTGGTGAATCGTCATTCACCTACCTTCAAATATTTTATAGCTTGGATTACGGCATCCCTCTTCCAAGTTATAAAAGTATTGTGTTGGGCACTAGCCTTAATATTTCATATTGGGTGTTATATTAAGGACTTTAAATAAACTATCTTGAATATCTCCCAAAAGATGTTTGGTTTAGACATCTATGATCTTCCCAAATCTCTTGAAACAAGTTTTCCTAAATGAAGATGATGTCCCATGGAAATCATACTTCTTTCACATCGTCCAATTATTCTACCTAACCTAAAAGTTCTTGAAAAGTTTAAGGTCACTCAAGCCCTATTGGCAAGTAAAGGTTTATGTGTGGCCATATCTTGGAGATGTAGTCACATATTGACAAGCCGGGAGAGTTGGGTGTCAAAGTCTTGAGAAAGTTGGATGTCCAATAACTTTCTAAGTTACATAGTGAGTTCCTTTGGGACTCCTATGAAACAAACTATGACAAGACCCTCAATGATCTTATCTATTTGCTCAGATCAACTCCCTAAAACCTGTGGACATTGACAATAATGACATTGGATATCCAGTAAATCTCTCTCTTCCCAATGGAAAGGGATTGGCCATAGTTAACTCGGTTGACCAAATGGTAAAGAAACAGGCTAAGTCTGTGATAGTCCCATATTCCATTACCAAAGCGTCCATATGTTAAATTGCCAAAGGAAGGGGCATTGGTTGCGAAGCTGTGACAACCCGGAATTTTCATTTGTTCAAACTTTAAAGTCAACCACTTAAATTAAAAGCCAATTACATTCCTAATAATTGTTAGCCAATTTAAAGTCCGTTTGAGTGTTTTTAGTATTTATTCTTCAAACGAACGGATGAAAGGAAGTACCGTCTCGAGTCTTGGAGTTGCAAAACCGCACATACCACCTTAATAAGGAGTTCACGGCCAAAATTTTAGAGTTTGGGCCGTAAACTCCCTAGTGTCCGTGAACTCATTCCTTAGGCATGATTTTACTCCCCAAACTCCTCACTTTTCACTTCCATTCTCAAGAACACCCTCTATTCTCTCTCAACTATTTCCCGTATTTCACCCAATCTCCCAAAAAATGTAAGTGTTTCTCGACTTGAATTGTTGTTATAACCTAATACCTAGTGTTTATACATCATTTCATCCATTCAATTTTGTGTTTTACTTAGATCTTCAAAACACCAAGAACACACACTAGTGTTCTTGGACCTTAAACACCAAATCAAGCTTCTATCTTGTAATTACACTTGCCTTAGCTTCTTGGGTGCTTAATATGAACTTTATAACACTTGAAAATCATCAAATAACACAAGAACAAAGGAGTTTACGGCCAAGGATGTTCTTGGGCCGTAAACCCCTTTTTAAGTGGTAAAATGGACATTAGTCCCTTCCTAAGCCTTGGATGCCAACCTTGAACCTTCCTAGAAGTGTTTAAGACCTTAAACAACAATCAAAACATGTCCCTAAGAGAGTTTACAGCCGTGAACACATAATAAAATGGTCATTTGGCCGTAAACTCCACAAGGTGGTCTTATTATGCCCCTAATGCTTTCCTAAGGCTTGGACTTGATCATTTGATGCCCAAACATGACTTGTAAGACCTCAAAACACAATTTGGCACTTATTAGAATGATTTTACGGCCCTAAACTCATGGGGAAATGGTCATGGGACGTAAACTCCATAAAGGGGTGGTCCATGGGCCATAAACTCCAATACCATGTCATACAACCCTTAGGTGCAACCCTTTGGTACCTATAGCACTTGAATCAAAGTTTTTCTATGACCTAGGGTGTCTTAACTTGATTAATTAGTTATTAATTGACTAATTAGATTACATATATGTTTATTATATGATAACTAGGACCATTGTGTGTGTTCAAGTCCTCACTTGACACCTAGCACCTTGTCCAACACTTCCGAACAAACCACTCACTACAGGTGAGTTCATACCCCCTTAATTAATCTTTTAAATGCTTTTAAATGTTTTTAAATGTTTATAAATGCCTTATGGGGGAATACAAGTTGAAGCATGTTTAGTTATTATATCAATCACGTGTGATTAATAACTAGCCTGCAAATGGATTTACTATACGTTAACTGTTTTACCAAACAGATTTCTTCAAATGACTTTTTAAACGTTTTTATATGTTTAAAACTCTTTATTAAACTGTCTTACATACTGTATGTTTCCTTTTAAACTCGTTTACAACATATTTTGAAACAAAGGTCTTCCTTATACTTAAACTGTCTTATCAAACAAAATACTTTCAAATCGTTTTACAAAATGACATCAAGTCATCGTTTCTTAGTATTAAACTTTTCAAAGGTTTTAAAAAACTTCTTTTATGCTTTTATATTTTCAAATGCATGCCCATATATGTATAGTTATATAAGTAATGTTTAAAGGACTTTGGAAGGCTAGTTCACTTTATTTCCTTTTCCTCGTTGGGATGTGGCTTTAGGGTATCGGTTAGTCGTCCGAATGTCGTCTAAATATTAGTTATATACCATGTATACATATTTAGACATAAAAGTTTCCTCAGTCAGTTCAGTACCTTTGGGTAGCAAAGACATACTTTGGGTTACACACGTACATTATTAGTAACTATTATAGGTATAGTTAGGAGATACTACTTACCATTCCAAGTACAAGGAATCACACAAGAGTGAGTTCATTCATGAGTCTATACTAGTATATTACATGCTACATGAATACGTTTACATAGATTCGCTTACATAAATACGTATACATAGATACGCCTACATGAATATGCTTACATAAATACGATTACAATACATGATAACAGAACAGACATAACAAGGTGCTATAGCATGGAACAATTTCGGGATCTAACTATACCAATGAATCACAATGCATTGTGATAGTTATATTGGGTATACGTGATCATAGTAATGTGGATGTTCGCGGCTTGCAATCATTGTAGGGGTCGCGTTTGGTTCCCATAATCTCTTGACAGGGAGCATTTAGCATGGGATCTAGCCATCACATTATGCCTTAACCCTCAATTAAGGCAAAATAGTACAAAAGTAGTCACTTATTACAAATACTACAGTACTTACGACAATTACAAAAGGATATAAAACTCCAGTTAATATATTATTAATACCTTTACTATGTGGCATATTCACATGATCGATGAGGTAGATTAGAATAATAATAATAGTCGTACAGTCGGGTCTTGGTAGAAGGCTACTTTCAAAACAGTCGGGTCTTGGTAGAAGGCTACTTTCAAAACAGTCGGGTCTTGGTAGAAGGCTACTTTCTAAACAGTCGGGTCTTGGTAGAAGGCTACTTTCAAAACAGTTAAGTCTTGGTAGAAGACTAGTTTTTATACTAGTAGAAATCATAGGGATTTTCTAGGGTTTTCAAACGTTATTCGACTACTTACAAACATTTTCATACTTATACAAACTTTTCTCCAAATGTTTACAAGTCTTTACTTCACAGTTTTACAAATCAAAGACACATTAATACTTATGAATTCACCAGCTTTTTGGCTGATACTCGCTTTCAAAATAACTTGTATTCTCAGGTCACAAATAGACAGGTATGACGACCAGGTTTTGTGAAGACGGAGCAGTCAAGACTCCTCTTTTATTTTGATTATTCATTATGTTGTCTTATACTATGAAAGAACACACTTGTAATTAAAATTATACTATTAATTCAATGGATGATGTTGTTGCTTGTTTACTACTTTACATTGTTGTGATACATTACATGACGTCCTCCGCCCCAGAACGTTTCCGCCGTTCTTGGTTTTGGGGTGTGACAAAAGCTGCCAATTTACCTAAGGGTGTTAAAGTCAATAAGTTTGACTCTACTTCAGGTAAAGTCCACTATCTAACTTTGCTAAGTTTCTATTATGAGATTCCTGATACATGATGTGACTGGGTCACATGGTGATGTTTTAAGAATCAAAGAAAAGTGAAGAAACTAAAGAAAGAATATGTTGAATCTGATCGCATAGATAGATTTCTATCGCATAGTTTGAAGATCGGATTCTTGAGCTACTTCTTAGGAGTTATGAGATATTGCTTAGGAATAGATAACAACAAGTTTTCATATAGATTGTAAGGATAAGTTTTTCCGCAAAGTTTTAAAATAAAAGGAAATTTTTTATTTTATTTTTTTTGTGTATCCTTACAATGGCATTTGTGGAAAATTGTTGCTTATAAGATTCCACTGATAGCAATATTGGGAAATGAAATTGATTCTTTTATTTGTGGTAGTGTCTAAATTTACCAAATAAGGAAAGATTCTCATCACCCAAGTTTTAGTTGGATAGAAACTTGGAATCATGCAAGTTGTATAGCATGATGAATGAGAAATTTTCATCTTTAGAAAATTAAGACTAGTTCCTTGTTCACATGTATATGTGAGTCAAATGAAGGACTAACGGATCGAGTACACATTCTTGTGCACTGGTCAAGTCCACCACAAAAGATCGATAAGATTATTCATCATAATTTACTAAAGCTCAGTAAATATGGTTATACTTACAAGCTTAAGTATAATTCTGAGACGTTGGAAAAGGTTCTAATGTATGGCAGAGCGAATAAGAAGAATCAACTTAGGCAGAAAGATAAAAGTTTCTCAAATCTGAAAAGATGGGAGAGTACTTTAGTATCATGTTTTAAGACCATCTTAATGATTTTTGAGACCTTATCACAATTCATCCTCTAATTGGATTCTGATAGTTAAGAAATGGAGTAATGAATTGTTGATGTGGTTAAATCAAGAAGATGATTCATACTTCGTTCCAAAAAACAATTCTTAGAGTTATACTCTAAGATTGTAACTTGAGTGACATGTCTTAAAGAAGGTTTAAAACACTTGTCAAATGTAAGAGTAAAAGTTTTCTACTCTTGTACATTTGAAATTGGTAAGTTGTGATGTTTTGGATAAAACAGAGACCAACTAAGGCCAATTGTGGGAAGTGTTTTTCTTGATTAGAATCCACACTATCTCTTGAATATCTGACAAGAAAGTCTTATATGTCAAGAGGAAAGTGGGAGTCTTAAAGGTCTTGAAAGTCTAAAGAACTAATCAAGAATAAAACCTGAAGTTCTTCACTAGCACACGACTTGAGGTTCATAACCTATCGTGTTGACATATTCTGTGCCCATTCCAATTAAAGTTGGCTTTGCATATGAGTTCTTAGAGTTCTCAATTGGTTGCAAAACAACTTGGAAGCAATGGCAGGCCCTTGAGCTGCCAGGTGGCAAGATATTAAGATTGAGTTCAGTCCATATGAGTTTGGATTTGTCATTATCCTTGTCTTGTGACTATGGTTTTGACAATTCACATGGATAAGAACACATACACCATTAAATCTAAGTATCATAAGGTTTCTTTCCGATTCATGAAAATGATGGTGAGGAAACACTTTCACTAAGTAGATTTTAGCTAGATAGCAATTATGATATTTGCATTCTCAAAGTCGTTAGTGGAGCGTGTGGGGTTTACCGGCACACTAACATGGACTTGTGAGAAGTTGCAAAGGTCTAAACAATCGAGACTATGATTGCGGCATCCCTTTTCATAGTTCTTAAAATTGTTTAGACACACCTGTGAGCTATCTAAGATAAGGTGTATGATATTGATAAAGTTTTATCTCTAGTATCAGAAATTTGAACTTTGGTAAGAAAGTCAATAAGGTATTGATTTCTAGAAGTCCAGCTGGTTTCTGAGTACATGTCAAAGCTAGTGGGAGCATAAGTATTATGCTAATAGTCAGCATGTTAGTGGAAGCATGATAATTATGATAAAGGTTGCAAGTTAGCAATGTTAATTATAGAAAACAAAAGGTCTCAATTGAAAAAAAAAATTGTTTTGCTATAATTAAGGGAGATGAAATTATACTTCATCTCAAATCTAAAAGCTTAGATTGAGGTTTTAATCGTATTTAGTCAAGGAGATATATATATATATATATATATATATATATATATATATATATATATATATATATGAATTTCATGTTGGAATGGCTCAACATAAAGAAATTTTGTATATGGGTCCATTGTTTGCGTTCTAAAATTCGATTATGATTACGACATCCCTTTTCATAATCTGAATTATGAGAACTTGGCAAATAGAAATGGAAATGTTATAGCAAAAGACTGGTTTAGTCTTTATGTGAGACACCATGAATCGTGTCCCATATGCTTCGGATATAAGATCGATTACATGTGCTATATTCATCCATTCTAAAATTTTCCAAATGCCTGGGGCATTAAGAAGGGAAAAGGCCTAGAACTGGATATGACTAAAAGGATTAAGTAATTCTTGAGGACAATCTAAGGCTTACCAAAGATTGATTGCTCAAGGACAGTTGGAAGTATAGTGTTAATGTTGGGCTAAAGTTCTGTTTTGTATTGCGTCCTTTGGGCTCATAGATTAGCCTAGTATTCTCCGGTTTGGGCCTGTCCAACCGAGAGCCGTTTTATGTATTGTATATAAGTTATCGCTTGCATGCATATTAGGTTAAGATTTAAGATTCAAGATTTCTGGTTTAGGGTTCCAGAGTTTACGAAATTGTGCTCTTGTAATCTTCCAATCCTTTACAGTTGATGTTCTTAATCGAGCTCTTCTAAGGATTTTGTTTAATCATTCGACACGTTTGATTCAAGCTGTTTGTTCTTATTATTTCGTTCTGCCTTGTTATTTATATTGTGTTCTTGCGTTTCATATTCATATACTTGTTCACGATCTAATCGATCTTTATTGATTAAAAGTTATTATTTTGATCTCAATAATTGGTATCAGAGCAGGAGGCTGTGTAATCGACACACTTCTTTTGTGTGAAAAAGATTTTCATTAGGGTTTTCCACAATCATCGATATTTATTGAGCCGTCATCTTAATTGACGTATCTTAGTATTTATTGTTTTGCCCTAATCTGCTTTATTACAAGTCTGATCGTTGAACAGGTTATTACGATCGTTATGGACGCAACGCAATCAAACCCTATTAATATTTCCAACAGCATTGGTTCGACGACAAAGATTCCAATCTTATACACCCATGACTATGAAGTATGGGCACATCATTTTGAAGATTACGTGATTGGATCGGAGGACAATGGTTTTCTCATATGGGAAGCTATTATCAATGGACCGTTTTCTCATTCCGCGACATCCAGAGTTATTAAGACGCAAAAAGAATACAACGATTTGCTCAAGGACGTGACGAATATTGCGCAGGATGAGAAAGATAAATTCCAGTGCAATATTAAGGCACTAAGGTTGATCAGATTCGCCCTTCAGTCCGACACATTCAGACTAGTCAGCTCATGTACTACGGCAAAGGAAGTGTGGGATAGACTTCGCGAACTGTATTCAACAGACGAAGATCTTGAACACTCCATCCAAACCTTGCTTCTATCTGAGTTTGGAGAATTCAGGCAAGGGGCCGAAGAAACCATGACCCAGACGTTTGATCGCTTCAATCATCTTCTCAGCAAGATGATCAAACACGACATTGAAAGGAAGCTCATCGAACAAAAGGTTACTTTCTTGAACGGACTGAGATCGGAATGGAGAGCAGTAGTGTCTACAGTCAAGGCCCATGAACAGTTTAAATCATACTCTTTGGCGAAACTGGTGGGTATTCTAAAGTCCCAAGAGAAGATTGTTGTTCAAGAGAAGAATGTTGTGTCCAGTCTTGGTTCGTTGGCCCTCCTATCTAAAAGTAAAGCCGTGATGGAGGATGAAGAGCTCAACTTGGAAGATTATGACCTCACAACTGAGGATTATGCCATGATGGTATCCAATCCTAAGAGATTCATAAAGAAGAGATTCCCCAGCAACAAAAACCGAAACTGGCAGGGGAGTTATAGCTCTGAAAAGGCAAACAATGAACCGAAGGCTGAGGAGTCCAAGAAGGAACCGAAGGCAGATGGCGATTCAGGAGTAAGCTGCTTCTACTGTGGTGGCAAGAACCACTATGCTAAGGACTGTGTTCTTAAGAAGATGGCTGAAAAGGACGATGGAAAGGATGAGGAAGCCGTACTGCAGAAGAGGTTGGATGAGTTGAGGAAGAAAAAGTCTACCGCTAACCCTTCTATTAATGCTCTTATTGTGCAGGGTTCGGTTAATAACGATGAGTTCGGTAGCACCGAAGTTTGGTCTACTGACTCAGAAGACGAAGAAGTGAGGAAGCCTACTCATGGAAAGGCTTATATGGCTAAGGAGGAAAGCAGTAGTGGAAAATGCTTCATGGTGTCAAGCGCATCTCAAATGAGGGGATACAATACCGATGGAGGAAGCAATGGACCGAAAGCGCAAGAAGATATGTGCTTCACAGCCAAACCACTCAGCCAACAGTTCAATGAGCTTGATGAACTGATAAAGAAGGTACAATCTGCCTTTATTTCATCTAAAGTACCATCATCCTCATATGAGAAAGAATTAAAAAACGTTAACACAAGAATTTCTCATTTAGATAGTAGCTTAACTCAAACTAGAGTCACCAATTCTAACCTGACTGATCAATTAAGCAGGGTGGCGTCGAAGAGTGAGGAGCGGTGTATGTGGATTGAGTTAAAAGAGTCGGAATTAATTAAAGTCAAAGACGAAAACATTTATTTGCAGAGAGACAATTTGAAATTGTTAAAACAACGAAATGTTTTTTGTTTAATAGCTAAACGTTTATATTCCAATATTACTCAGCTGCATTTGGACTGTGAGATAGGCAAAAAGATCCACCGTATGATTTTACCATTCCTAGAATTTAAGGAGGATGAAATCGATGCTGAAGCTTACAATTGTGAGAGTGTGATTTCGTCTGATGATGTCAACCCAACTTATCAAATTGGACTGGACAAAATTGAATCCTTCATTAAATCCAAAGACCATAAGGACATGCTCAAAAATCTGTTGGACGAAAATGATAGACTTAAACTGAGAACCGAAACCATACAAAAGTTTGACTCTCTAAATGCCAAGGTAAGCTCAGAAAATAAAATTGATGTTGAAAATGCATCTGAGCTTAACGAGGACGAAAACATGAGTGAAATTTCTGTAGAGGATACGGTTGACTGCTCAGAATTTGTGAAAAGCGAAACTGAAAACCACAAAAATCTTATTTCTGAAAATTCTGTGGAATTCGCTAGATTGTCCCAACAAAAGTCCCCGAAATTAGTAGAAAAGGCTGTTGTCTATCAAAAGGTCAGAACCACTCCAAATCAGGTATACAAAGTGACTGGAGTAACCGAACATCAGACAGCTGAACTCACGGCTATTGTTAACGAAGACAATGCTGATGGCTGTGATGAGTTCTTCTGGGAAGCTCCTATTGATAATGGAAACGAAACCGTTGGCCTATCTGAAAGAACCTCTTGGATGAAGAAAGGGAGATACATACCTGAACCCTTGAACAAGCCTGATAATTTCAGTGAACCATGCACAAGTGGTACAAAAGACACTCCTCAAGAGGTTGATCATTCAGTAAAAGAAGACATTCCTTCAACGCCAACAGCTCGAAGTGAAACTTCATCAGATACTCTTTCCACTTCCTCAGGACAAACTGAATCTTCTTCAGATATTCCCTCTGCTCCCTCGTTTCAAAGCAAAACTCCTAAAGTTCAAAAGGAATCAGCAAAGGATACATCAAAAGCGAAAGCGAACGTTCATCATCAACCTAAACAAATGAGGGATAAAAAGATAGAAATGAACCTAAGATACAGGAAAAACCTTTCTGAAAGGAAACAATTCTGGCACTCCCAGAATGCATACTATTCACACAAGGACAAGAATCTGAAGTATGAAAATAATCCCGTAAGAAAGCCAAGGTTCGGTTCGCAAGAAGATACCAACCGAAAGCCAAGGTTCGGTTCGCAAGAAGATACCAACCGAAAGCCAAGGTTCGGTTCGCAAGAGAATTCTAACCGAAAGCAAAGGTTCGGTTCTGAAAAGGATTTCAACCGAAACCAAAGGTTCGGTTCCATGAACAACTCCAACCGAACTCAGAGGTTCGGTTCTGCAGTCAGAAGAGAACAAGACTCAAAGGTTAAACCCACCCATGATCAAAAGCAAAAGGGTCACCTAGAGTCATCAGCAAGGAAGACATCTCCATCCAAATCCAAATCCTCTCTTCCTAATTCTTCTTGTTCTTCCCCATCTAGCTCTAACACTAATTCCATGGGTTCTCAAAAACCACGTCCATCTGCTGAAAAGAAGGAAAAGCAGAAAGTCGGCGAATTCAAACCTGAGTCTAAAGCGAACACAACTAATCCTAACAAAATAAAAGTTTTCACCATTAAAAAGAAAGATGAAACAACTTTAATTAAAAGAACATATCTTGTTGATATCTCTCTAACTACTCCTGTTCCCATGAAAACCTCACATGGACCCAAGAAACTTTGGGTTCCTAAATCTGCTTAATTTTTGCAGGTTATAAGTGACGAGCAGTTTGACGAAGAATGGTACATCGACAGTGGCTGCTCGCGTCACATGACAGGAAGGAAGGAGGAACTCAGGGAATACAGATCTCTTGCAAATGGTGGCAACGTTAAGTTTGGAAATAACTCTTTCGGCACCATAAAGGGATATGGGATGATAACGAATGGTGACTTTACCATAAGAAAGGTGGCTTATGTGGAAGGACTTCAACACAACCTCATCAGTGTATCTCAGCTTGTTGGAGGTACAGGTCTCAAAGTTTCATTCGATGATGAAGGTTCTGAAATCATAGAGAAAACAACAAAGAAAGTGATTCTGAAGTCAGAGCGAAAGGGTGAAATGTTTCCGCTGAACATGAAACCCATCAAAGGAAACCCAGCTATTTGTCTGCTATCTAAGGCTCAATCCGACGAAAGCTGGTTGTGGCACAGAAGACTCTCTCATCTCAATTTCAAAGATATTAACCGACTTGTCACTGGAGGTCATGTTAGGGGTCTTCCATTGCTCAAATTTGACAAAGAACATTTATGTGCTGCATGTGAAATGGGAAAGCAGAGTCGTCAAAGTCACCCATCCATTGTTAACACAAAAGTCGTTGAACCACTCGAATTGCTTCATATCGATTTATGTGGTCCTTCATCTATTGAAAGCATCGGTGGTAGCAAGTACATTCTTGTTGTCGTTGATGACTTCTCTAGATTTACATGGGTGTTCTTTCTAAAGCTCAAATCTGAAGCGACTCAAAAGCTGAAAGTGTTTATCAAGCAAATTGAAGTCCAGCTCAAGAAGGTCGTTCGCAACATCAGGAGCGACAATGGTCTCGAATTCAAGAACAGGGAGTTTGAAGCGTTCCTTGCAGAAAAGGGAATTAGCCATAATTTCTCAGCTCCCTACACACCACAGCAGAATGGAATAGTCGAAAGACGAAACCGATCTCTGTGTGAAGCTGCCCGAACTATGTTAAGTTTCGCTTCCTTACCTCTATATTTTTGGGCTGATGCTATTTCTGCT
Source organism: Lactuca serriola (assembly GCF_051521515.1). Taxonomy (NCBI): domain Eukaryota; kingdom Viridiplantae; phylum Streptophyta; class Magnoliopsida; order Asterales; family Asteraceae; genus Lactuca; species Lactuca serriola. Next base: position 336,190,632 of record NC_136415.1, on the reverse strand, counting down.
GCTTGTTATACACAAAACAGGTCCTATCTCAACAAGCGATTCACGCTCACACCATATGAGATACTAAACAACAGGAAGCCCAATGTGAAATTTTTCCACGTTTTTGGCTCAAGGTGTTTCATCTTTAACTCTAAAGAACACCGCAACAAGTTTGATGTCAAAGCCGACGAGGGAATCTTTCTGGGATACTCACTCACTTCAAAGGCGTACAGGGTCCTAAACAAACGATCAAGAAGGATTGAAGAAACATACTATGTGACCTTCGACGATAGCTATGTCAAGAAGCTACAGGCCATAGATGACACTGCCAGGGAAATCTTCCCTCAAACTGGTCAAGTCACAATCTCAATCGCCAATATGTACGAGAATTTTCTGGATCTCTTTGATAATCCGGAAAAAGCTTCTCTCTCAGAAGCAAGGGCAGCCGACAACAAAATAGATCATATGAAGCAGATTGTCGAAGATGCTGCAAGAAGAATGCATGAAGGAGAATCGCCTACTGATGAATCTCCAACCAACAATGCTTCAGTCGAGGGGGAACCAAGTTCTCTTGTCGAGGGGGAGCCTAGCTCACAAGTCCAGGGGGAGCCAAGCTCTACTACTTCAACCGAAGGTCCTTCATCAAGCGAAGGTAACTCTCCAACCGAAGATGCCCCTCCAAACGAAGGTGCTTCAATGGCTGAAAATCCAGCACCACAAGAAACCCCTGAACCTCATGCTTGTCAAGACTCATCAATTGAAGGGGAGCATGATGATATGACGCTTGATTTTGATAGCCAATCCGAGCCTGAAGAGATGATCAACGCTGAACTAGATCCATCCTTTGATCCGAATTACCCTCCTCTTACAAAATGGACCAGAGATCATCCTATCTCTCAAGTAGTTGGTGATGTATCTGAAAAGGTTCTGACCCGATCTCAACTGAAGGAAAAACAGACATCCTTATTCTCAAAAGTTGAGTTTTGTATGTTTAACTCATTTGTATCAAAAGTCGAACCGAAGACAGTGAACACTGCCCTCGATCACTCTGATTGGGTTCAAGCGATGCAAGACGAACTGAATGAGTTTGAAAGGAACAAAGTCTGGCGCCTCATTCCAACTCCTCCAGATGCTTCGGTTGTTGGTCTTAAATGGGTCTTTAGAAACAAAATGGACAAGGAAGGTAATGTCATTCGAAACAAGGCTCGCCTGGTTGTCAAAGGATACTGTCAGGAGGAAGGGATAGATTACGAAGAGACGTTCGCTCCAGTAGCTAGGCTAGAATCGGTTAGAATATTTCTGGCCTATGCTGCTCACAAAAACTTTGAGATCTTCCAAATGGACGTCAAGTGCGCATTTCTCAATGGAGAACTTGAAGAAACGGTGTATGTGGAGCAACCTCCTGGGTTCGTGAATGAAAAATATCCAAATCATTGCTACATTCTGGATAAAGCTGTGTACGGCCTCAAACAAGCTCCGAGAGCCTGGTATGAAACGCTTACAAAATTTTTAAAGATGTCCAAATTCAAATAAGGTTCGGTTGACCCAACCTTCTTTCGTAAAAAGGAAGGTAACCACCTTATGATAGTTCAAATTTATGTCGATGACATCATCTTTGGCTCTACGAATCCCAGCTTAACAGCTGAATTCAGAAAGTTGATGGAGACTAAGTTTGAAATGAGCTCCATGGGTCCTATTAATTTTTTCCTTGGTTTAAATATAAGACAGGGACCCGAAGGCATCTTTATCAATCAGGAAGCTTACACGAAGACTCTCCTAGCAAAGTTTGGCATGATGGGAGACTCAAAAGTCAAAATCCATATGGCATTCGGCACCAAACTTACCCCTTCACTGGATAAACCGGCTGTCGACATCACGCTCTATCGTCAAATGATAGGCTCACTGATGTATCTAACTGCTAGCAGGCCTGATATCATGTTTTCTGTATGTTATTATGCTCGATTTCAGGCTAACCCACGCGAACCTCACATGCTGGCAGTGAAGAACATCCTACGCTATCTCAAGCGAACCGCCTCCTTGGGTCTATGGTATCCATCCAACTCTGGCTTCTTCGTTCAAGCCTATTCTGATGCAGACCTTGGAGGATGTGGACTCGACCGCAAAAGCACAACTGGTGGTTGTCAATTTCTTGATGGGAAGTTGGTCAGCTGGCAATCCAAGAAACAAACATGTGTGTCGCTGTCTACTGCTGAAGCGGAATACATTGCCGCTGCATCCTGCACATCACAAGTGATTTGGATCCAGAGTCAACTTCGAGACTATGGACTCAATATGAAGAAGATCCCTCTATATTGCGACTCTGAAAGTGCAATTAGGATCTGTCATAACCCGGTGCAACACTCTAAAACCAAACACATAGCACTGAGGTATCACTTCATCAAAGATCATGTGGAAGATGGAAATGTCGAAGTTCACTTCGTAAGAACCACTGATCAACTGGCTGACGTCTTCACCAAAGCTCTTCCAGAAGCCTCATTCAATAAAATTTTGCAAGGACTAGGTATGATGGAATCAGAGTCAGTACCTCACACTACCTCTCAATCTCAAACGTAAGAAGCGAAACCAACCGAACGTTCGGGTTCGGTTCACCCATTTCACTCGCTCATTAATTCAAAGGTAGACTTACTAAGTTGTATATTTCTTGTGCAAAATTTGTTTCTCTTTATGTAAAAAAAAAAAAAAAATTTTTTATTGCATATCTAAACTTCTTGGTTTCTTAAAATTTTCAAGAACCGAAACCAACCGAAGGTTCGGGTTCGGTTTTTCAAAATTTTCCAGAACCGAAACCAACCGAAGGTTCGGGTTCGGTTTTTCAAAATTTTCCAGAACCGAAACCAACCGAAGGTTCGGGTTCGGTTTTTCAAAATTTTCCAGAACCGAAACCAACCGAAGGTTCGGGTTCGGTTTTTCAAAATTTTCCAGAACCGAAACCAACCGAAGGTTCGGGTTCGGTTTTTCAATTTTTTTCCAACCGAAATCAACCGAACGTTCGGGTTCGGTTTTCTTTTCTATTTTTTCTTGTCTTATTTTTAATCTTTTCTATTTTTTTTCTTTTTTAATTTTATTTTTATTTTTTTTTATATATAAATTTCAAACACTCCAAAAATATTTTTTTTGTATGTTCGTTTACTTATGGGGATATATTTGCTGAATTACTTAAGTGTCCCTAGAAGCATGCTGCTGTATGTGTCCCAAGCCTCATAAGATTTTGAATAATTGCCTTCACGACTTGGTATACACAAACCTTGTCTTCCCAATAAGGCTAACTTATTTATTCTAATCGTGAGCTACCTCACACTCTTCTCACATGAGTTAAGAGTCTCCTGCTTGGTCCTTTCTTTCACAGCAGAGGTACTATGTCTTCTTTCACCATCCCCATTACACTTCTCCATAACACTCGTTTCATCACTGTAACCCTAGAGACTCTCAGAAACTACCACTAAGGTTTATGGTTACGCAACATCTGTGTTTATGATCTTAGTTTCGTGCCACTACGAGCTGAGTGAAACCCAAAATTCAACACCAAAGAATTGACGGTGACAAATTAATTTGATCAAGTTTTTACCAATGAATTGACGAATGTACCTTCATGAAATCTCAATTTCTTTTCTTTATGCGTGGTTCCAATGAAATTGTTACACACCATAACATTTCTTCCCAAGGGATCCAGTTTTAATTTTTTTTTATCTGAGATTTCATATTCATCCAAGTCACTTAAAAACTCCAACCTACTTGTTCAACAGACTACACTGGTCTCACAAGTACTTTGTTCACATTCATTCTTATATCAAGAATTGAATTGTTGAATCAAAGCGAAACCACCCTTATTTTATCTTCTTAAAAGAAGCCTTTCAACATTTATTAATAAATGTTTGATCGTAATTCAACGGGATTCCACACTAACACTTTAAGGTCTCTCTTGATCTTGAAGGAAGAGATTCGTGCCCGGGATCATCAGTTTCGTGTCATAATTGACATCACAGATTATTCCAAAAAGAGTTGCTTTATTTCCTTATCTTTTACACTCCTAGCACGAAAATCCTAGATTTTCAAAAATTCTGTTACTAATTATTTTACAGACTGGATAATTAATGGATTGTTCATAATGAAGCTGTGGTTACCAATAATCCACGTGGGCGTTCTATTCAAAAGACAGAAAGTTAAAAAGGGGAAGAGACAAAAGATGCTGACGCGGCGGAAGTTCAAAGGATAGAAATTCAAACGACGGTAAAAAGGCGGGCGCGTGAATTTGAAGAGGCCGGCTTTTTCTGACACTATTGGACGCGTGTACAATATTGAAGCGTCATCCATCAGGCATTAATGGCGCGTGTGGAAATGGAAACGGTTCATCTCTCTAAACCGGCGCTTATTGGGCGGCGTGATCCTAGGAATCTGACACTCTCTCTCCTACGTGATCATCGCACGTCCCAACTGTCACCAATCAGTCACTCAAATACCCTTCCATATTTCCATAAAAGATTTGAATCAATCTTTCTCTCTCCTATCACCTACTATAAAAACCTTTCCAGACCACCTTTTACCTCTTTACTGCCCCATAATTTCCAAAGCAAAATACTTCCAAACTCTCTCTCGGTTATCTTCTTCTCCAACCTGCAACAATGGCTGAATCCTCTTCCGTCCATGCTACTTCTCAGATTCTCCCCATCAGACCTCAACAATGCCTTGTCATTGATCTGAACCCACTAGCCTATGATCCCTACATGTCGCCGATTATTGAATGCCTCAAGTACTCCCAACTTGCTCCGGCATTGTCCAAGATTGAAACGGTGCCAATGGTGGCTCTATCTCAGGTCTATGCGACGGCCTACTACGACAAGAGCGTCGACAGGATCTTTTTCGAAGTGGCGGAACATAAGACGTCGATTTCTCGTTCCCGCTTCTGCTCTATGCTTGGATTTGCTGCTGACCCATCGCGTGTTCACCCGGAGACAATTCCGGTTGGTATGCTCTACAGCATGTTCTACAACATGGGCTACACGGAAGTTCTCACCTCCGTTGCCAGATTCAAGAAGTCATGCCTACCGCCCCAATGGAATGGGTTATTCACAGTTCTCTTCAAGGGACTGTCAGAACGAAGCTCAGGATCGGACGGGGCTAGTCGTCTTTTCCTGTCAATCATGTATGGGGTATACAACGGGATCAACCTCGACTATGGGTTTGTCCTTTGGCAGCAGCTCATTCAGAGCCTTTCTTCAACTTCTCGACACTCTGAAGTGTCGCTGGCCCGGTTCTGGATCTTGATCACAAGATGGGCCATAGACCGGTTTGACGTCCAAACTGCTGACGGTGCACCGATGTCTTCGATTGGTACGTTCCACACCACGAAGATCATCGTATCTGCTGCATCGAAATTCTCCTTCATTGGCTCTATCCCGGAGTTGATGTATGGTAGTGTGCCATCCGAAAGCAGTATGATCAAAACGATCAAGGAGTTAGGGCCATCTGGTCCAAGGGAACTGACACCGGACATGCTGCGATCAATTCATGATGCTGACAAACCGGTGGCAAGGGGTAAGAAGGCAGACAAGGGGAAGAAACCATCAAAAGCCCCAAAACCCACTCCCAAGAAACGCAAACAACCGAAAGCTGCTTCCTCTCCAAAACCGAAAAGGAGGAAGACCCAACCGAAACGGACGCTCGTTCTTTCGTCAACCTCCAGTGAATCCGAAAGTAGGAGTTCGGACTCTGAGGGGTCACAAGGAGACGAATCTCCACAAAGAGGCAACACACCCCCTCGGTCCCCAACCCCGGAGATGGAACTTCACCAATCCCCAGTTCCTTCCCCTCCACCCACAATTCCTATTTCCATTCCCACCATAACCCCTACTATACCACCAACCTCATTCCCTATACCACCACCCATATTCACCACCTCAACCGAAACACCACCTGTAACCGAAACCCCTCCCGTAACCGAACCTCCACAAACCGAAACCCATACACAACCACCACCCGAAACTAACCCCCCACCTACTCAACCTGAACCAACCAAACCCATGACACCCCCAGCTTCACCACCACCTCCATCTCCAGAAGACGCCTCCGATGGCAATGATCAATACATCGGTGGTGACCATCTGAACTTTGATTCGGTCTACTATAGTCCGTTTCAAGTTCAAAGTGATGAGGAGGATGATGCTCCTGTAACCAAGAAGCATCTCCGCGAGCTGAACGAGAAGGTTGATCAACTTCTCGCCTCCTCTTCCAATCAGCAGTCATCCTTATCTGAAGCTGCCCTTCAGAGGATAGTTGATGCCTTCTCTAGGGCTCAACATGACTCAGTGGCCTCTGCTACTGCTGCAATAGACGCCTCCACCCGAGCTTGTGAGGCTGCGACCGAAAAAGTCGATAAACTATTCCATGACGCTACAATCCTGCTGCAGTCTATGCAGGAAAGCGCCGAAGCCACCAAAACAACTCTGGAACCACTTGTTAATCAATTGGCCCAGTTTGTAAAGACGGAGTTATCCTCGTTCGCTACCCTCAGACAAAACCTTAGCGACGACAACTCGGCACTCCGTGCCTCCATTGAAGCCCGCTTGGCAAAGCTTCAAGAGGATCTTGCGGCTGAAAATAAACTAATGGACGTCCTGGCAAGTAAGACTACTGCCCTCAAGGTCAAGAGCACCCAACTTTCCAACTCCGAACAACAATTGGAGGCTCTTCGATCCGAAAGGGAAATCATCAAGACGTGTGTTTCGGATGTCCACGCCGCTCTGTCAAACATCCTGGAAGCACACGACCCCATCCTCAATCACTCGGTAAGGCGTACCCTTGCTGAGAAACTCTCTCCGGCCATGGCTCTCTTGAGTAAAATTGAAGGCCTACCCAGTTTCGTGTCCATTCCGAAACAAGGGGGAGATGAGAAGAAAGGATCGAAACCACCTCCTTCCTCTACAGCAACTCACACAACCGAACCACCCCCAACTGGTCATGCCTCGGGTTCGGGTGTGAAGGACAAGGGCAAAAACATTGCAAAGGGAGGAGATGAAGATGAAGATGAAGATGAAGACAAGGAGACTATTGCGGACATGTTAAAGAGAAAGAACAGTCGCAATACTGATGACGATGTCAGTCGTGTGGCACGTGAAGCTGAAGAAGCCGAACGTAAACAAAAAGAAGCCAACGATCTCCTTGAGAGCCGAAAGCTGCTCTTCCCTGCCTGGACCAGGGATCGACTGATAAAATAGGCCATAGAGACCCCTAGTATACTATGGCTCGAGCCGGTGATATCATTCGACTGCATCAACTCGGTCGATTCGCAATTTGATATGCCGCTGACTCGAAAGGCGTTCATCTTCCACGCCTTCTCCAACATTTTCGAAGTCCCGCATCCGAACGATGAGCTTGACAGGGAGCTCATTGACTTTTATCTGGAGGCCGCTCGCCCTCAATTCCTTACATGGAGCGCCCAGAAGATTGTCAGTGTTCGGGTGATGAAGCCGTTTGCCGTGGGGAGATTCACCAACGTCAAGTTCAAGCTTATCCGAGGATCTGCAAGAACTGCTCACATGATCTCTCTGGCGGATCTGCCCAATCTGAACCCTCATGATTGGATAGTCTTGTACAACATCTTGCTGACAAACGAAGCCGAATATGGTCCCATCTTAGACCATGTCAAAAGGATGCTGGCATGCTATATCATGGAGGTGGCCCTAATGGATCAGGAGGTTGCCACAGTGTTTAAGAAGAAACCGAAAGTCAAGCCTGTGGGATCGGCCAGTGATCTAAACACGATGAAAATGGGCAAGATTGATTCGAGGCGAAACTCTGTGATGTTCACCAGAGCCGAAGGACAGAAATGTCTATTCGCGTTAGCTGACAAGCACCTCTACACCACTCCCTGCTTGGAACACGTTCTATCTATCGTCAAGCGGTGTAAGGACAATTCGGCTGATGACATCAAATATTTTGAAGATATGATCAATTGGTACATCCGGTTTAGACAGACCATCCTTTCCATAACCAAGTGTCTGTTTAGTACCGTGAAGAAGAAGGTACCAGTTTCAGCTGTCGGCCCAAGTACGAAGTGATGGTCTCGCTCCAAATTGACGCAAAGGGGGAGATTGTTGGGCTGAAGTTCTGTTTTGTATTGCGTCCTTTGGGCTCATAGATTAGCCTAGTATTCTCCGGTTTGGGCCTGTCCAACCGAGAGCCGTTTTATGTATTGTATATAAGTTATCGCTTGCATGCATATTAGGTTAAGATTTAAGATTCAAGATTTCTGGTTTAGGGTTCCAGAGTTTACGAAATTGTGCTCTTGTAATCTTCCAATCCTTTACAGTTGATGTTCTTAATCGAGCTCTTCTAAGGATTTTGTTTAATCATTCGACACGTTTGATTCAAGCTGTTTGTTCTTATTATTTCGTTCTGCCTTGTTATTTATATTGTGTTCTTGCGTTTCATATTCATATACTTGTTCACGATCTAATCGATCTTTATTGATTAAAAGTTATTATTTTGATCTCAATAGTTAATTCTGGAAGGACCATATTGACATAATCTGTAAGGAGGCAACTCTTGTTCAGATGTGATAGTCAAAATGGAATATGGAAATGTTTCAAAGTTAGAAATTATTCAATCTGTGTAAGATTAGGAAACTTAATGCAAGAAGGATGTTTCCAAGGAGTTGATCTCCTTTGAAATGCTCTGTAATGGTTGTTGTCAAGTCTTTCTGACTTTGTGCATAATCATTACAAGAGGATCAATGCATATAAGTTTAGAATCTAACAGATTTTAGTAAATTGCATGAATTTGCAATTCTTGCATTTGCAGTAAGGAGTTGGGACTATGAAAAAAAAGGATCATTGGAGTTATGTTCAATTGATCTATTTCACAAAGTAAAGATCATAGACAAACATAGTATGCATACTTGGTGTATGGCATGACTAGTGTTTAGAAAACATAGTGTACATGCTTGGGGCATAGGACAACTATTGTTTTAAATTCAAGAATAAAGTTGATAGCTGAAACAGTATACAATGAATAATGTGTAATCATATGATGATAAATAAAAGACGTTTTATTTATGTTCATAGGTGTTGATACCATATTGGATTCAATTATTATTGTGTTTCACTTTGCATGTTTTCACTTCCAGAATAACTAGGTCATTGTCCTGGATGACTAAGTTATTCAAACCATCCACAGTCGGTCATATGTTGGATGTAGATATGAATTAAGACTGTCATGGGTTGGCTTGTAGAGGTCTAAGATGTTCAAAAAAGGGCTACAACACTCATGAGTGCTCATAAGTTCTGAGTATTGGATTCAACCTACGGTCATTGGAATCACTTCATGGATTTTATCATGAGTGATCATGAGATGATAATATCTTATATTCTTCGAACCTAGAGATATGAGTTGTTACTATGAGTTGGTTATACATTTATTGCACGAAAACGCATTGGTAACTCAATGTTATAAAACGTGCCTTTGTGTATGATTCAACAAGTAGTAGAACAAGCCATATGAGTCGAAGTTTATCCATTCCTTTTACCTTCAGGATAAAAGCAATATATGTGGGCCCCTAGATGATTTGGCGATGACAAATGTAAGTGTTCGGCCGAACTTGGACTGATTTGATTTGTTCAATTAGTCAGTCATCATAAATCGGAAATCGGGAAACAACAAATGGACAGAGAGAATGATTATAATCCATGTCTCAGTCCATATGATATCTAGAATGGAGGAATATATGATCCCTTATCTAATGGACAAGTCATTGACAAAGGTCAGAGTTCATCTACAAGGTCAGAGTTCGACAGAAGCTTTTGAGAGCTACGATTTCCAGTCGGTTCTTGAAGTCATACGCAATAATAGTTTTAGACTTATCCAAGTGGGAGACTGTTGGATTAATGTCTAAGTCCATAACCATAATTGGTAAGACTTGACCCGACCCGGCATGGTCCATTTGGGTTGCATGACATCATGCATTTGGATAGAGTATAATGAGAGAAATAACACTTAAGGATTATTAATATATTATAAGTTCTAATATATTAATAGGATTATTTAATTAGTATTGATCAAGAATTAATTTAGAATTAATTAAGTGATCAAAAGAAGACTAATTAAATATATGGGTTGATTGTGTAAATCATCCATACTTGTCTAGTGGGCTAATGCTCCATGGATTATCAAGTTGGGCTAAAACCCATAGGATGCTCCATGGTGTATTTGGACCCATGGATCCAAGGAAATGGAAGGCCATGACCATTAGGGTTTACCCTAATTGTGACACTATATAAAGATCATGTAATTGGGAAAATCGGCCACTATGAGGTAATAGGAAGGGCTAGCCGATTTCATGAATTGTGGATTTCTCTCTAATCTATTCCAAGTGTATTTGGTGTTGTGTTAACCATTTGAGGTGTCACACTTGGGGCACTAGGCACTCAATCTTCATGAAGATAATCTACATCAAAGAGGTATGTAATTCTAACTTGAAATATTCATTTGAATCAATGTTATTATGCTAGTTAGGATGAATACCTTGGAAAGTTCATATTTGCATGTATAATAGAGAAAACATAGATCCAAGGTATTTAGGGTTGCATGTACACTTAGGAGTGATAGAATGCTTATGACCCAACATTTAGATGATAGGAAGGATGGGGAATCCTTTTCAAGGTGTGAGTTGTAAGAATTAGTTGGACAAAAGTGGAGGAGAACCCTTCATGGATTCATGGTCAGTAGTATGATAAACTTTGAAAGGGTTGGTAATCTTGTGTAGGAAGGAAAGGCAGCCCGAAGGGTTTTAGTGGGTTCAGGAGTTCAGCAGTTGGGAGTTTGGAAAACTTCCCAATGTCGGTTTCATGTATTAGGGATTAGTAGACGATTGGTTTGGGAAACCAAGTTGAATAATTTCTCGACAGAAAGCAAATGTAGCAAGGATGTAAGACTACTAGATAGTTGTAGCATTGGATAACTGAGGGCTGGTTGTGGAAATCAGGTTGGGGGATCGCTAGCAGGACTCGGGTGAGTCAGGGTGCCCTCGGAATAGTAATTAGTGATAAAGTCAGCAAGGAGAGTGTTGTAAGTCTGCGGGTGTAGCCATAGCATTCACTAGCAGCCAAATAGTGATAGAGTGTTGTAAGTCTCTAGGTATAGCTGTAGCATCCACCAGGTTGGTAGATAGCATGAGCACGTTGTTAGGACGTGGGAGAAAAATTAGCTCCCAGATCGGGCGTAGCAGTAAGGATGTGGACATCCACTAATTGGATTTTGGGATTATCTGGATGGATTAGACCTAGTTGAGCCAGAGATAAGACTGTAGGCATATCACTGCAGTTTTAAGATCGGGGAAACAATGGATTGCTTCAGGTTACTTGTTATATAAGGCTACAGTTCGTCTGGTAGCAATCACGTTTAGCCGCGATTTGGTAACATCAGGTTTTGATGCTCGGATCCGATCGATTGGATCAGGAGGATGTTAGAGCCTCAGTAACATGATAACTAGTGGAAACTAGTTCCAGAGAAGGATTTTGTTTGGAAGTCGTGTGAGGCGAAAAAATAGGGAGTCCTTTGGCTCCGCAGCCAGGTTGGAACCCGATATTTCAGATGACTGTCGAGGGAATTGAGAACAGGAAGGTCTCGAGAGATATAGGAAAGCAGCCATGTAGCAACATGCTATTTCAGGCAGTTCAGTGTTCAGGCAGTTCAGTGTTCAGGTAGTTCAGTGTTTCTGGCAGTTCAGTGTTCAGGCAGTTCAGCGTTTCAGGCAGTTAGGATTCAAGGCAGTTTAGTGTTTCAGGTAGTCAGTGTTTCAGGCAGTCAGTGATCAGGCAGTTTAGTGTTTTCAGGAAGTTTAGTGTTTTCAGAAAGTCTTGGGTCTCCAGCGGGGTTGGTATTTTGGACTCTTATGGATAACTTGTGGAGTGGCAAGCCACTCATAGGATGATTATCTGATTTATGGCCAAGTATAAGTGAATCACTGGGATTAGTGGATTTGTGTATTCTATTGTTCTAGCGAGAACCTGGGGTAGTTAGCATGAAAGGAATGGATTCATGAAGAGGACAAAATGAGTTCCAACCTTGCGAGTTGCTCGGGCTATCAACGAATATGGAAAAAGGGAGGATAGTTTGGTACCGGGAGAGGACCCAGTGAATTATTATGGTATATAACTTTTGCAAGTCATGAAAATGTGTTCATGTCAGGAAGGAGACAGTATCCTCGGGTGATACTTGGTTGTTATGTGATGACATTGAGGCCGGTGGTCGGCATGGAGTTTTGGAAAGGCTGCCACGCGAGAAGAAGTTATTTTAAAAACGGGTGCAGTGGTAGGGTTTGGAAGGACCTGAGTTATTTGGGAATTCGGAGTTTGCAGTGCAAGTGGTTAGTTCAGAAGCGTATCCTGCAGTAGGCTTCGAGGACAAAGCCTAATTTAATTGGGGGAGAGTTGTAACATCCCAAATTTCAAAAGTTTGAGTTAAGAGCTTAAAGTGTAGATTGAAGAAGGACTCGACGAGTAGGTATACTTACTCGCCGAGTCGGAGCTGGATGCGGGTTATGGAATAAGTGACCGACTCGGTGAGTCGGCGAGTGGACTTGGCAATTTAGGTCTGGATGAGAAAAGCCCTAATCTTAGGGTTTGCACCCTATTTAAAGGACCTTATGTCCTCTCCTCAGTCCCCTTGTCGGCCAGAAGCTTCTTTAAGCGATTCCAAACCCTAATTTGAGTAAGAGGAGGAGGAAACTGAGCTTGGGGATTTTACAAGAGAAATATTTGGAGGATTTGAACACTAAGGAGCTGTAGGATTCAACTCTTTGGTTGAGAGCATCAGTTTGAAGGTAACAATCTGTCACTTTTCCTTTGTTGCTTCTAGATCTTTTCTTGGATGATGTTTTGGGGCCATTTTGGCATGTTAAGGAGCCATTTCGAGCTAGAAGTCTAGATCTGAGGTTGCTACTTCAAATCTAGGCTTGTCTTGGTCCAAAAACCCGTAAAGTATCAGCCCTTGGTGTGTTGATGAAGCATGTTTGTCTTAAACCCTAGCCCTAGAGTGTTTTAAGCCTATAGCTCCTTGGTTTCACTTAAAGTTTGCAACTTTACGTGAAGGGTGGGCCTTAGAAGAGTGGATATACAGTTTGGAGCCCCTGCATGGCTCGAAAAGCCACTGTATGCATTAAGATCTGAAGCGACTCGGCGAGTCACATGGGTGGACTCGACGAGTTGTATGAAGATGGGCAGGAACTCGACGAGTCGGAAGAACAACTCGGTGAGTCTGTTAAAGATTGCCTTGGACTCGGCAAGTCTGTTCTTGGACTCGGAAAGTCAGGTCGCATAACCCCAACCTCTTTTGGTTAAGCTTCAGATCTGTGAGTCGGTTGGCGACTCAGTGAGTTGGTCAAGACAAAATTCTTAGATCATTTAACTCGACGATTCCTGTGGCGACTCGGTGAGTGGAGTCGTGTTATTGGAGTATTTTGAGTATAAGAACTCAATGAGTCGATGGGTTGACTCGGCGAGTAGGGTCAATTAGGAAGGTAGACTTTGAACAGGACTTTGACCAAAGTTGACTTAATTGACCCCGGGAAGACAGTTTAGTATAAGTGTTGTTATTGGTATTGGTTGCTCAGGGAGCTAGAGGAGCAGCATTTTGGAGAGTTGTCGGTTAGCAGCCGGAGGGTTATCGGCTGGGTTCAGCAGTTCAGGTGAGTTTTCCTTCTAGTAGGAACAGGTCTACGACTACAATGCCGACTCGTCTAGTTAGCAGTAGTTTCCGGACTTCCGTCCGATGCGGTAGTTCAGTGTGCTTGATGTCTTTGTCTTTGTGATTCAAACATGTTTTTGTGTTATGTGTTCTGGACTTCGGTCTGATGCAGTATGCAGTATATGTGTTTATGCTAGTAGTTATGATTATGCTATGCCATGTTCAGCCAGTTAGTTCGGACTTCGGTCCGATGCAGTTAGCCGGACTTCGGTCCGATGTAGGGGCAAGGCCCCAGTTAGTCCTGACTTCGGTCCGATGCAGTTAGTCGAACTTCGGTCGGATGCAGGGGGCAAGGCCCCAGTTAGTCCGGGCTTCGGCCCGATGCAGTTTCTGGACTTCGGTCTGATGCAGGGGGCAAGGCCCCGGTTAGTCCGGAATTTGGTCCGATGCAGTGGGCAAGGCCCAATATGTGCTTTATATGTTATTGTATGGTATGTGGTAGTTTGGGGGAGCTCACTAAGCTTTGTGCTTACAGTTTTAGTTTTGGTTTCAGGTACTTCTGCAAGCAAGGGGAAGAGCTCGGATTGATGCCATGGCACACACCACAGTTGCAGTTTATTCCTGGTAGTTTTATTTAGATATTTTGATATGATATTAACTCCAGTTCTGAATTGATACATTTACTATGGCATTTTGAGATATACGATTCATGTTTTTTTATCTAATAGCTGATGTTGCGATTTTTTTAGTAATATTAAAACAAAAAATTTTGGGTCATATTTTGGGTCGTTTTATGCGGCCTGCTGCTCAGGCCCCTAGTGAAAGACCACCACTTTCCTTGTCAACCGGGTCAAGGGCTCGACTATCTTGGAGAAGTCCTGAATGAATCTCTGATAATAACCTGCAAGTCCCAGGAAGCTCCGAATCTCAGATGAAGACCTTGGGACCTACCACCTCATCACGGCCTCCATTTTAGCCGGGTCGACCGAAATCTCATTATGGTTGACAAGGTGCCCAAGAAACGACACCTCACTCAACCAAAATTCACACTTGGAAAACTTGGTATACAAGCTCTCCCTCCTCAGGGTGTCCAACACCTCCCGTAAGTTCTCCTCATGCTGCTCCCACGTCTTGGAATAGACCAAGATGTCATCAATGAAAACTATCACATATCGGTCTTACATCGGTCTACACACATGGTTCATAAGATCCATGAATGCGGATGGAGCATTGGTGAGCCCGAAAGGCATCACCACAAACTCATAGTGACCATATCGTGTCTGAAAGGTAGTCTTATGCACGTCCTCGTCTCTGACTCTCATCTGATGATATCTTGAACGCAAATCAATCTTGGAGAACCAAGATGCTCCTAGAAGCTAGTCAAAGAGATCAACAATCATCGGGAGTGGGTAACGGTTCTTCACCGTTACCTTATTAAGCTCCCGGTAGTCTATACATATCCGATGTGACCCATCCTTCTTCTTCACAAATAGAATCGGAGGTCCCCAAGGTGAACTGCTCAGTCTGATGAATCATTTGTCTAACAACTCCTTCAACTGTGTAGATAACTCCTGCATCTCAGGAGGAGCCGACCAATATGGTGCCTTGGCTATCGAAGCCACATTAGGGACCCGGTCGATCCTGAACTCCACCTGCCTCTTCGGAGGTATCCCAGGCAACTCCTCTAGAAATACATCCGCGTACTCTCATACCACTGGCACATTGCTCACATTCGCCTGACTCGCCTCCCGGGTATCCATAACATAGGCGACATACCCCGCGCAACCCTACTGGAGGCAGCACCTCGCCCTTGCTGCTGAACATAAAGTCGGTCCGCGTTGTGGCCTCTTACCCTGAATCGTCAACTCTCCCCCCACCTAGGATCCTGATCCGAACCAACTGCTGCTCACAGTTGATCACTGCCCCATTGGGGCCCAACCAATCCATCCTTATAATAACCTTGTTCCCCCGTAATGGTATGGGAACCAAATCTACCAAGTAGCACTCCTCGTACAACCTGAAAACACAATCTCGGAAAACCTCTGACGTTCACGCTGACCAGTCATCCGCAATCTCGAACTATAGAGGGAAATCTAACATGCCCAAAGACTCAGGAAACCTCTTGTTAAGTGCAAGAGAGACAAATGATCAGGTAGCACCCGAATCAAATAACACCTGAACCGGGATACCGTTCACATGGAACGATCCTAAACAAAACATATAGCATAATACATCAATATCACAAGCGACATACAATAAAAGTTAGAGAGAAGAAACCATACCCGTCACCACATCGGGTGCAACGCTTGCTCCTTAGCTGTCAATTGGAAAGCTCGGATCCTCACCACTGGATCCTCTGACTTGACCTTCCGGCCATCCGTAACCCGTGTAGTCGCTGGAGTTGGTGCCACCACTGGCGCTGTTGTTGCTGCTGCTGTCAACCTAGGGCAGTTGGCCTTTTTATGGCCCTTCTGATTGCAATGAAAGCAAATCATGTCTGACATCTGAATAGTGGGGGCGGGAGCAGTACAATCCCTGCCAAAATGCCCGGTCTTGTCGTACTTATAACATCCTAATCCCAAACCAGTGTGGCAAACTCCCTCGTGTGACCTACCACATTTCCCACAACGGTCCCGACCCTGCTAGCCCTTCGACCTAGCGTTGAATCCCTTGGGTTTCTTTGCTGAAACCCCAGTAACCTGCCATGTCTCCACTTTCCTCCTCCTGAGGTGCTCTAAATCAATCTCTGTAACATCCCATTTTTAAGAGATTAATTAAATAATAAATCAGGAACCCTAGGAAGTAATTATTATTATTTTATATTATTAGAGCTCATAAATTAAATAATAATTAGTGGGGTGTTGGTTTCGGGAAGTCAGATGACAAGATTTGAACTCCATGGGTTAGTAGTTATGGGACTTAATTTGTAAAGACTTTTATAAGTCAAGGGGGGTGTATGGTATTATTTGGATTTAATATGTAAGAATTTATGGAAGTGGGGGTTAAAAAGTAAATTATGGACCTAAGAGGAAAGGATTTTGGAAAGGCGGGGTCTAATTGGTAAATTTGGGATTTGTTTTGAAAAGAATATTGCAAGGAGGGACCATTTGTGTTATTATGGGAAAAGCTGGTGGGAACCGGGTATATATGCCTCATTACCGTCAAACCCTAACCCTAAAGCCCCTCTCATCACCCGCAACCACCTTATGGTTCCTGGTATGTATTTTATTTAATGTATTTGCATTTTTGGCCTGGGACTCGGCAAGTTGAAGGCCCAACTTGTCGAGTAGGAGCGGGTTTGGACGGGACTTAAGTGACGGAATCGTCAAGTTGGTGGCCAGAATCGACGAGTAGGCTCTGACTGGACAAAAACCCTAATATGAGGGTTTGCACCCTATTTAATCATCTCTTTCAGCCACCACTCGTCCCTATTGCTCCCAAAGACCCTCCATAGCAAACCCTAAGTGTTTTGGTGCAAGATCTAAGGCTTTTGAGTGATTTTTGTGGGTTTTGACCTCAAGGAAGAAGGAAGAGCATAGAAGGATCAAGAGGAGACTGAAGGATTCGAGTTTGGTTCATCATTTGCAGTCTTTGAAAGGTATAAAGTCTATACCTTGCTTGCTTATTTGTTAGATCCCTTTTTGGGGAAGATTTAGGGCTTTTAAGCCATATGAGGTGACAAACCATGATTTGCAAACATGGTTGGGGTCAAGACTTCGGATCTAGCACTTGGGAAAAGTCACAAGGCAGATTTGGGTTGCTTTTGCACCCAAGGAAGGTCCCATGCAACAAAAGAGCCATTTTAGAGCCTTTTTGGCTCAAAAGTCCCATGCATGCACGTAAAGTTCGTAACTTTACGTGCTAGATCGAGCTTAGGGGCTTGGATCTATCATTTGGACAAGTGTTGTACATCATAAATCGAGGATTTAGGGTGTGGATGTTACTGACTCGGCGAGTCCGTTCTTGGGGATCGACGAGTCCAAGGCATTTAGTCCCATATATATTGAGGGTCAAAAGAATTCAATTGGGTGTTAGAAGGGTTGTAGCAGGTCAGAAGGAGTGACCCAACGTATTGGACTTAGTTTTAGACCTGGAGTTCATGGGACTCAACGAGTGCTAGAACAGACTCGGCGAGTCCAAGGCAATATCCTTGTGTTTGAAGATGAACTCGACGAGTTGTTCATACAACTCGGCGAGTCGGATGAAGGTTTATTGATGTTCGTAAAGAAGGGGAACTTGTCAAGTCGTTGCCAAACTCGACGAGTTGACGGCCCAACTCGGCGAGTCGGGTCAACTGGAAGTTGACGTTGACTTGGACTTGGTTGGGGGTAAAATAGTCATTTTACCCTAAGAGTAGATATCAAATTCTGACTGAGTGCTTTGGGGGGATTATAGCCGGAGGATTTCCGGAGCAGCAGCATACAAAGGTTTCCCGCGCAGATTATCAGCAGCTACTCGTACGAGGTGAGTTACCTTCCAGTAGGGGTGGGTCTAAGGCTATAATTCCGGCCCACCAAAGAGGGGTATTTAGAAGATGATTGTCTTTGTGATAATTATCTTGGTCTGGTTATGTGCTTTGTGATGGGTTTTGGTCATAAGACATCCTATGTGCTCATACAAACCCTAATGCTTGGATCTAGGTTTCTCTATTGAACATGCAAGTTATCCAAGACTATAAACCCTAATTCTAGCATTCAAGTAATCATATTAACATAAGAATGGGTTTAAGATATTACCTTGATTGTTATGTAGCAATAATAATCCCAAATCCTTCTTCTATTGACTTTAGAAAGCTTAGAGTCACAAATGTCACTCCTCTAATGGTTCACAAACACCATAAGCAAGAGGATGAAGAGGAGAGAGGATGGAGGCTGCCCAAAAACGTCTACAAACCCTAGAGGAGTCTTGGCCACGTCTTTGGTCCTTAAGGGGTCTATATATAGTGAGGCTATTAGGGTTATCTAACAAGGAAACCCTAATTTTGATGCTTAAGCCCTAAGCAACCCATAGACTCCTTTAATCAAGCCCTTGGACGATTTCCTTATGGGTTTCCCCATAGAATTCATCCACCCCTTGATACAAGGCAATCCATGGCCCAAATTGCAATTACCCTATAATTACAATTCCAATCCCTTAAGTTTAATTAATCTCTTTTAGTCACAAAACTAATTACCAATTAATTATTGACTAATATTAATTAAACAATATGATTTCTCCTTTAATATATTATTCCCATAATATATTAATAAATCATATTTAATCCTTTCTCTCCATAATTCATCCTATCAAGTTGCTTTGGTGAAGGCAACCTAAAAGGACCATGGACCATCGAGTCAAGTACATACCAAAATAGTTATGGACTTAGACACTAATCCAACAGTCTCCCACTTGGATAAGTCTAATAACTATTCTGCGTATGACTTCAGATCCTGATCTGCAATCGTAGCTTTCCAAAGCCGTTGTCAACTCTGATCCTATCAGATACGCGTGTCCTTTAGATAAGGGATCATATATTCCTCCATTCTAGATATCGTAAGACATGATTTCTAATTATTCTCTTTGTACTATTTCTCGATTTCTGATTTATGACGACCGACTAATTGAACAAATCAAATTATCCCTAGCCCGACCGAGCATTTACGTTTGTCATCACTAAATCATCGAGGGGCCCAAAGATATCGCTTTTATCCTACTTTGGATAAAAGTAACGGATAAACATTGATACAATGCTTGCTTGCACTCACTCACCGAATTACACACAATAATATGTTTTATAACACCAAGTTACTAGTGCGTTTACATATTATCAATGTGCAACCGATTTGCAAGATATAACTCACACATCTCGGTTTCAAGAATATAAGATGTTATCGTCTCACCAATCACTCGTGATACAATTCATGGAGTGATCCAAGTGATCGTGGGTTTAATCCAATGCTCAAATCATATTCATAAGCACTCATGAATGTTGCAGCAAACATTTGCTTATGTCTAATACTCTTTAGACATTCCACACACCAATTCACGACAGTCTTTATTCATATCTACTTCCAACATATGAACGACTGTGGCCCGTTCGAATAATTCGATTATTCTTAATAAATTCAATTATTCTAGAAGTCAAAACATACAAATGTGAAACACAAGAATAATACTAATCCCATATGGCCTCAAACCTTTGAGTATAAATAAAACTCCTTTTATTTATCACCATATCGATTACTCATTATTTGTTGTTTCGGGTAATCAACTTCTTACTTGAATTATTACACTTGTCCCATGCCCTTAGCATGCACACAATGTTTACCTATGGTTCTTACTTTGGTGAAGTAGATCAAATTGAACACATTTCCAATCATTCTCATTTCACAACTCCAAATCCTTTTTCATAAGTGTGAGAATATCAAATTCTTGTTACTTATAAAATATGCTAGATTCTAACATTCTATGCAATGATCATTTCGTAATGTCACTGCACCAAAGTCACAAAGACTATTGCCAATGATATTACAAAGTCCTCTATCGGACATTGTTACAAGACAATTCCTTAGATATGATGTCTCTCGCTCAAAGTACATTCCTTTGAACATCCTTTTGCATAAAATTTTCTAATCTAGACATAGATTTTCAATATTCAATTTCCAATATGGACACGCTTCCATATTTTCCATATGACAACTCATTCTTAATAGAATCTTATCTATTCTTAATGATGTCGATATGGTCCATCCAATATCAAACATTTCCACAATTTCCATATGACAACTCATTCTTAATACAATCTTTTCTATTCATAATAATGTCGATATGATCCATTCAATACTATGCTTCCAACTACTCACAAGCAACCAATCCTCGTCGAACTTTGGATTGTCCTTTGATAGTTGTTTAATTATTTTAGTCAAAACCGATTCTAGTCCCCTTTCCCTCTAAATGCGCTAGACATTTGGAAAATTTTAGAATGGTCAAACATTAAAGCATTTGCAATCGATCCTATACCCGAAGCATATAGGACACGACGCATAATGTTTTATTTGCTATATTCTTAAATTTCGAATAGTGAAGAGGAATGTTGTAATCATAATCGAAATTTTAAGAACACACTATGTACCTTTGACTAAATTTTTTAACCTTTCTCAACCTAATCCTTTAGATTTGAAATGAAGCATAATATTCTCTCCCTTAATTATAGCAAAACAACTATTCCATCCTTGCGACTTTGCAAAAGATGACTCTTGTTTTCTATAATTAATATTGCCACCTTGCAATACTTTCCATAATAATCATACAATCATAACTTTTATGCTCCCACTATCATGATGATTATTATAAAACATAACACTTATGCTCCCACTAGCTTCGACACGTATTCAGAAACAACTTAACTTTCAGAAAAACATTACCTATTGAATTTCTTAAGTCCATGTTTCTAATACTTAATGCTTTGATAATCTTTTATCAAGGCCTCTTAATCTTATACACCTTTGCCTTAGATAGTTCATATGTGTGTCTAAACAATTAAGACTAATTGCCAAACCTCACAATTCAAATCATGGAAAGGGATACCGTAACCATAATCGAATTCGAGAATGCAATTTTACAATCACTATCTTCTTAAAATCTTTCTTAGTGAAAGCATTTCCTCACAATCATTTTCATGAAGGAGGAAATCTTATGAAACTTAGATTTAAACGGTGTATTTGTTCCTATCCATGTGAATTTGTCAAAACCAAAGTTTATGACAAATTCAAACTCATATGGATCGAACTTTCTTCATCTCGATTTCTTGCCTTTATGGTAGCACAGCTGCCCACCATGTCTTCCAAGTAGTTAAGCAGCTCACCTTTTCTTATCAATGTACTTTCCATTGATCAAGGTGCCTTGCCTTTTATGCGTTCAAAATGAGAACTCATAGAACTCACATGCATAATTAACTTAATTGGAATAGCACAGAAACAAAATAACGTCAACACGATAGGTTGTAAACCTCAACTCGTGTGCTAGTGATGATCGATAAGGTTTATTTGATTTGTTCTTGAAACTTTTCAAGACCATTAAGACTCCCACTGACTCCTTGACATATAAGATTCTTTTGTCAATAAACATTTCTTGACAAACAAATATTCAAGAGTTAGTGTAGTTTTTATCATAACATTTCATAAAATGGTCCTAGTTGGTCTTTGTCTTATCCAAGACATCACAACTTTCCACATTTGATAAATGTTATAAACCTTTTTAATACTTGTCACTCATTATCACAATCTTAACTTTAAGACTTGTTATTGGAACGATGTACGATTGACTTCTTGATTTAACCATTTCTCCAATCCTTGATTCCTCTTCTTAAACATACAATTGTACTAAGACTCACTTAGAGGATCAATTGAGATATGGTTCTTAATCATTAATACCTATCATAAAGCATAAAAGCTACTCTCCCTTCTTCTTAGAATGGAGAAACTTTTATCTTTCTGCCTACTTGATTCATCTTATTCGTTCTGCTATTGATTTAAACTTTTTCAATCAATTCATAATTACACTTAATCTTGCAAGTATAATCATATTTACTAAACCTTTAGTAAATCATGACGAATATCATTGTTACTCTTATGGTGGACTTGATTAACACGCAACTTTGTGTGGTCGATCTCCTAGTCCTTTACTTGACACTTTGTCAATGAATTAGTCTAATTTCCAAATATGAAATTTCTCATTCATCGTGCAACCAAGTTGCATGATTCCAAGTTTCTGTCTAATTGAAACTTGGGCGATGAGAAACTCTCCCTATTTGGTAAACTCTCGACTTTCCATAAATAACATAATAAGTACCAAATCCATTATTGCTAATAATAGAAACATTCAAACATCAATTTTTCATATACGCCATTGCAAGGATAAATAAATAATATAAAATCAAAATTTATTTTATTGCTGAAAAATTTTGTCCTTACAATGCAATTCATTGAAAAACTATACTAATACATCTTTCTTAGCAATCTAATTCTAACTCTAAGTAGTAGCTCAAGAATCTAATCTTCGAGAAATGCGATCGAAATCCATTCATGCATGGTTAGATTCTGCTCACTTCTTCCCTTAAGCTTCCTTTCTTTTCTTCGGTCCTACAAAACATCAATTGCAATCTTATCACATTATGTATTAAGAATCTAGAATAGAAGCTTAAAGAGTTAGTTAATGGATTTTACCTGTATTAGAGCCATACGTTTCGACTCTCCCATCTCTTAGATCTCTTAGGTAAATGGGACAGCTTCGTCTCCAATGCCTTTCTCTTGGCAATAAAAGCAAATTGACTCTTTTGGAACATGACATGGAACTACTTCAGACATTGCCTTTCTCTTATGATCAAACTTTTCGATCATAGCATGTCTTTCGTTGCCATTGTCCATATCCATGAAGGCAGATTTACCAATCAACTTTGCTTTTCTATTGCGCCAAACCATTGCTGATTCAGTAGCAATAAGCATATAGGTGAGATCTATAAGGGTCGCGTCGCGGTTAATCATATAGTACTCTCTTACGAACTCACTATATGAGTTAGGAAGTGACTGAAGAACCCAATCAACAGCTATTTCCTCACAGACAACGGATCCCAACATTCTTAACCTATCAATGTGTGACTTCATCCCTAGGACGTGTGCACACACTGACTTTCCTTCTTTATGTTTACTTGCCAAAAGGGCTTGAGTGATCTTGAACTTTTCAAGCCTTCGAACTTGTGGGTTAGGGAGAATAATCGGAGGAGGAGGAGGAAGTAAAGTATGATCTCTTGTTCCTCGATCGAGTCATGGAATATCATCTTCATGTGGAATGCTTGTTCCACGGAATTTGAGAAGACCATAGTTGTCAAACTTTGACATTTACAAAACGGGATAAAACGAATTCAAGTTAGTTGATTGATTGAGTCCTTAGTAAATCACCCAAATGAGATACTAAGGCTAGGACCCAACACAATATTCTACAACTCGGGAGAGGGATGTCGTAACCCAAATTGAAGAACATTTGAAGGTAAGTGAATGACGATTCACTAATTTCCACCATGAAAAACGAAAAAAAGAAATTTAAGTTTTAAATCTATGAAAACTCCTAGATCCTATGAGATTCATTGAACATTTCAATGGCATGTTTAAATCTCGATATGCCCCTCTTGTTTGTGACTGGGATGCCGAGGATCACAAAGCGGGTGTGAATAACCATGCGAACTTACATGGTGCCCTCACATGTTACAGTCACCTATTCGATGTGCCGGTAAACCACACACGCTCCACCGAACTATGACAAACATTGAGTCACCCTTTTCTACCTTTGCTTAGAACCATTTAGTGTGCCGGTAAACCACACACGCTCCACTAACGTCTTCGCAAGGATACAAAGAGTAATTTCATGGAATTGCATCAATTCACTTTTGCCTAAGTAACTAAGATTGGGAATTTTATGAAAACATTTAGTTACTTTAATAATTCATTATACTTATAATGGAAGGTTTCGTCCTATCCTACCTGTTTGGCTAATGACCCTCCACTAGTCAAGAGTGCGGTGGGTAAGAGTGGATACCCATTCAATCGCCATTTTATAGGCAATTTCCTTAAACACCCCTTATAGACCAGCTTCGTGAATGAGGCCTACTAACGGTAAGACTGACTTTTACTCATACATATATATATATATATATATATATATATATATATATATATATATATATATAATGTTAGACTTTTAATGTTATATATATAGTATAGGGTGTATTTTACACTTTTTAAATACTAGGTGGTTTAATTTAACAATTATACTTTTAATTCAATTAAATTGTTAACCTAAACTTTTATGGATTTATTAAACCTCTTTTAATTATACACCTTAATTAATTGATAAAACCATAAGGGAGTGATTTGAACTTTTCAAAACATTACTAGGGTTTTAGAAATTAACATTCCTAATTAAACTTTTAATCAACTTTTAAATTCCAAAACTTGAGGGCAAGTTTTTGAAACATTTCAAAACATTAGGGTTTAGAATTTAAATATACATCAAAATTAAACTATTAATCAAAATTTAAATTCCAAAACTTGAGGACAAGTTTTGAAACCTTTTTCAAAACGTTAGGGTTTTAACTATTTAAATTTCAAAACAGCAAAACTTTTGGGTTCAAATTTAAACTATAAAACCTAAAAGGGAAAAATAAAACTTTTCAAAGCACAAGGATCAAATAACAAATAATCTAAATTAATATTTAATCACATAATTATCCAAATTTGATTTATTTAATGATTTCTTGCAAAACAATTTACCAATTTAATCAAAATAATTAATCAATTATCACATAAGGAAACAAATATTTTATTAATTGATAAATATCTTCAATTAGATCAAGAATATAGTCAAATATATCATAAAATCGGATTTATATTGATCTAATATGATAAGGCAACTATCCTTAAGCAAAAACAACAAGAAATCCCGAAGTTTACTCCATGTGACGAGTTGACTCGTCGAGTCAAGCATGGACTCGTCGAGTCAGCATGGACTCGGCGAGTCCAGCCTCCAGAACACCAAAAATCAAAATTTTCAAACATATAATGCATCAATACAATAGAAACTAGACTAGGCTCTGATACCAGTGATGGGTTTTGGTCATAAGACATCCTATGTGCTCATACAAACTCTAATGCTTGGATCTAGGTTTCTCTATTGAACATGCAAGTTATCCAAGACTATAAACCCTAATTCTAGCATTCAAGTAATCATATTAACATAAGAATGGGTTTAAGATATTACCTTGATTGTTATGTAGCAATAACAATCCCAAATCCTTCTTCTATTGACTTTAGAAAGCTTAGAGTCACAAATGTTACTCCTCTAATGGTTCACAAACACCATAAGCAAGAGGATCAAGAGGAGAGAGGATGGAGGCTTCCCAAAAACATCTACAAACCCTAGAGGAGTCTTGGCCACGTTTTTGGTCCTTAAGGGGTCTATATATAGTGAGGCTATTAGGGTTATCTAACAAGGAAACCCTAATTTTGATGCTTAAGCCCTAAGCAACCCATAGACTCCTTTAATCAAGCCCTTGGACGATTTCCTTATGGGTTTCCCCATAGAATTCGTCCACCCCTTGATACAAGGCAATCCATGGCCCAAATTGCAATTACCCTATAATTACAATTCTAGTCCCTTAAGTTTAATTAATCTCTTTTAGTCACAAAACTAATTACCAATTAATTATTGACTAATATTAATTAAACAATATGATTTCTCCTTTAATATATTATTCCCATAACATATTAATAAATCATATTTAATCCTTTCTCTCCATAATTCATCCTATCAAGTTGCTTTGGTGAAGGCAACCCAAAAGGACCATGCACCATCGGGTCAAGTACATACCAAAATAGTTATGGACTTAGACACTAATCCAACACTTTGGTCATGAGATTTATCTGTATGATATGTTATGTGTATACTAGGGTCAGTCCCTGACAACGGTCCTTAGGACTGAAGGGTAGGTCAGTACCCGGATATGCCTGACTGTATGTTTATATCTTGATGTTGTATGCTAGTGGTAAGGGGTGGAATAGTCCCCAGTTACCGGTTGAAAGAAACTGATGACAGTTATCGGTTGAAAGATATCGATGATGATTACCGGTTGAAAGATACCAATGACGATTATCGGTTGAAAGATACCGACGATGATTACCGGTTGAAAGATGCCGATGAGGATTACCGGTTGAAAGATATCGATGGAAGTTACCGGTTGAAAGATACCGACAATATTATATGGTATGTGGTATGATGGGGGAACTCACTAAACTTCGTGCTTACGGTTTCTGTTTTGGTTTCAGGTACTTCTTCTTCTAAGGGGAAGGAGCCAACGGCATAGCATCGCATCACACACACACATGATTCCGCATCGGACTTTCTGGGATTGTACTCTGATTTTCATTATTTTTGATGTCATTGTTTGGAACATAACATTATGATTTTGTAATGTGTTGCTTTATTGACAATGTTATGGTAAAATGTTTTAAAAATTATTAATTCAAAAATGAAATTTTCGGGCTTAACTTTTGGGATGTTACAAGGATGCTGACTTCCTATATCCATGAAGTTGCAAAGATGGATCAAGAAGTTGCTCACGTGTTAAGGAAGAGACTGACAGTGAAGCCTACTGGGAAGCCTGGAGATGTTAACAAGATGAAGTTAGGCCAGATTGATTCAACTCATCTCACTGTCATGTTTACAAGAAGCGAAGGTGAAATATTTCTTTTCGCTCTTGTTGACAAACATCTTTTCTCGACTTCTTGTTTGGAGCATATCCTTGATATCACTCAAAGATGTAAGCAGAATAGTGAATCAGACAAAAAGAACTTCAAGGACATGCTTCGGTGGTATATAACTTTCCGTCAAACTATGTTGGCCATTATACGGAAGGTATTCAAGACTGTCAAGAAGTCTTCTCTCGCTCAACCGAACTGAAGTCTCGCCTCAATTGACGCAAAGGGGGAGATTGTTGGGTATTAGAGTTGCGTCGGTCTTAAATGTTTTTGTTTTATTTATCCGGATTGGGCCTGTCCATCTGTGGTTTATGATTAGGGTTAGACTATATATTATGCATGCATGTATAGCGTTAAGATAGAGATCTCATTAATTGCTTTTTCATTGTAACCCGTATACACACCTCTACAGTCGAAGTTCTTCATCGAGCTCTTCTGAGGTGTGAGAGATTAATCATTCGACATCATTTGTCTCATTCTTGTGTTCTTGATTTCTTTTTATCTGTTTTGAATCTATCGATCTAATAGCTCAATATTCTCATCACAAGAAAGGAGGGCGGTAGGTCATGGTGCATTATACAAATGCCAATTCGAGGATCTCTAGATAGGAGCAACCATTCAGATTTAGATAGGAACTTAAATGGGAATTCATGCAGGATCTCGTTTCAGCGAGATGGGATATGGGGCATCTATATGTCAAGGGCCTCGAGGGAAGAATTCCAGGTTGGTGAATGGGTTGGTTTGATGGTGGTTTAAGTCATTGGGGAGGTGTCTCGGGAGGCTCTAGTTGTTATAAAGCCAGGACATGGTGGAATCAGGAAACGGTAGGTTGATGGCGATCGAGTATGATGTAAGACTACAACTATTATGGTAGTACTCACCTTGTTACGTCGGATTCAGTGGCGACATGTTTTCAGCCTATCACGAGCGGATGGATCTGTCGGATGGAAGGAGATAGGGCAGTTATGGTTATACGAGGTATCCTTCGGAGGTCGCAGGGGACTTTTGAGTGTTGTTTGGCTCAGAATCGGGTAAGTGTACGGTGTTTCGGACAGTGGGTAGACAGGTTGGGGCAAGGGAGGTCCCCAGTTGCTCTTCTTGGAAAACAGCGATGTGGCAGCAAGAGGAGTAGGAGTGATTTCATTGATTTGGGGTATGTGTGTGAATTGCTTGTTATTCGTTAGCTACGGTTGATCGGTGACTTTGTTATTTAGGGAACCTCAAGGTATTGCGAGTGGGAAGTAATCTATTTAGACTAGTTTTCTCGTGGAACCAGTTCGATGATGAGTCGATGTGGGCAATCTGTCACGGAGACAAGCCATCTCGAAACTTCATATTTTAGATGAAGCAAATGTGATTAAGTTGCAAGTAATTCATTCATTCTTGGATTTCGCGTTTCCAAGGGTGTCTCCCTGGAAAGGGATTATTAGGTTTCGGAAGAGAGGCAGGATGGGGCCTCAGTTTTCAGGTCGTTCAAGATCTCAGCCCAGGTGGGCAATGTGGCATATCACTTGGACCTGTCAGAGGGGCTTAGCCAGACTCACAACACCTTCCACGTGTCTCGGCTTCGGAAGGGTTCATGGTCGAGTCCGCAGACGTTTCATTAGATGACATTTAGATGGATGAGAGTCCGAACTATATCGAGAAGCAGGTTGCGATTCTTGATAGGAAGACCAAAGGTCTTCAAAATAGGGAAACAAGATTGGTATAGGTGCAATGACAGCACCGCAGGGGCTCCGAATGGATTTGGGATCCAGAAGAAAGATACGAGAGTTTTACCCAGATTTGCTTGGGACAGCAGACTTCGAGGAAGAAGTCTAGTTCAAGTGAGGGAGACTTGTAACACCTGTTTCGAGTATCAGTTAGAAAGTACCATTTGGGGGAAATGTTATGCATGGACTCGATGACTTGGGAGTCCAACTCGTCAAGTAGGTTCAAGGCATTTTGGGCACGGGTCGAAAGAGAGTCGGCGAGTCGGAAGGCCGACTCGACGAGTCAGCATTGTTTAAGGAAAACCCCAATTTTAGGGTTTGCCCCTATATAAACATCATTAAAAACCCTAGTAGCCTCCATTTTACACCCTAGAAGTTATGTACGGCCGCACACTCCCTAGTGTGTGAAGTGTGTGCATTTGAGAGCTTGACTTTGGGAATTTGGGAAGGAATCCAAGTTTGGAGAAGAAGAATCAAGGGGAAAACACTAGATCTAGCACCTATTTCGTATTGGGCATCTGTCTGAGGTATTAATCTGCTACTTTTAGCTTTGATTTCTTTGTGGAGATTATGGCCATTCTTGAGGAAATGGAAGCAAGTTTGGATCTGGACCAATCACAAGGATATGGTTCCAGATCTGGAACTTCTTAGGTCCCAGATGTCATAAAGTTGTCTCATTGGTGCACCCTAACTCTTATTCATGCATTTGGGACTTGTAAGAAGCTTGTTGATGTGGTTTTGGCATTATGAGACTTAGTATGAACATAAAGTTGGCAACTTTACGTGGTATTATCACTAGGAGAATATGAATCTGAAGTTTGGGACCTTAAATCCCACTACAAAGGACCGAATACGTGGGAACTCGTCGAGTCATTCTTGTAACTCGGCGAGTCGAAAGGGTTCACGGCCAAGGGTGTGCGACCAAGGGTGTACGGCCAAGGGTTTTTGGTCAAAGGTGTACGGTTGGTGGTTTACGGCCATAAACACCAAGGAACTCGACGAGTCGGCGAGTTAAGCAGGGAACCCAATGAGTGAATGATTGTACTCGGCGAGTCAAGGTTAATATGGATTGTTGACCTTGACTATAGACTTTGACTTTGACCAGGGTTGACCTGAGGGTATTTATGGGATTGTGTCAAGCTAATCACCTGATGATTATGGGCAGTTGAGAAGGAGCACCGTGTGGGATATGTCTGACTTCAGCTTATCAGTTCAGTATTCGATAAGTGAGTCTTCTCACCATACCAATGGGTCTAAGGCACCAAGGTCGGCCCATTTTATGATAGTTGGTATACTTGCTATGTAGAAGTGTGTGATATGTATGTATGCATGATATACGCTAGAGATAGCCTTTGTGGCTAATGGTAGAGATAGCCTTTTGGCTAGTGGTAGAGACAAACTTTATGGCTGATGGTAGAGATAGCCTTATGGCTAATGGTAGAGATAGCCTTGTGGCTAATGGTAGAGATAGCCTTTGTGTCTAACGGTAGAGATAGCTTGTATAGCTAATTGATATTTGATCATGGTAGAGATAGCTTTTTATAGCTATTTAATATGTGATATGTGATATGTGGTAGAAGTAGCTTTTATAGCTGATCGATATGTGATAATGGTAGAGATAGCTTTCATAGCTGATTGATATGTGATAATGGTAGAGATAGCTTTCTAGCTAAATGATATGTGATATGTGGTAGAGGTAGCTTTTATAGCCACTTGCTCTGTATTATGCGGTAGAGATAACTATTAAAGCTAATACGATATGTGTTATGTGGATTGTGCGTGGGGTATGCTCAGGGGGACTCACTAAGCTTCGTGCTTACGGTTTATAGTTTTGGTTTCAAGTATCGTCAATTTAGAAAAAGAAGGGCTCGGATTGATCGTGATGCACACACCTATGATTTCCACAATGAATGATTTTGGGACAAACTCTGATAAATGTTTTTAATTAACAATTTTTTGGAATGTTTGGAATAAATGGTATCTATGTTTAGCTATATTAAAAATAAAATTTTTACCCCTAATTTTTGGGTCGTTACACTCTAGTTTGCGGCTGTAAACTCCTTGTGATGGAGTTTCCAGCTCTTTTGCAACCCACTGAACTTAAGCTGACACACTCCTACACACAATCCTTAAGTGTACTAGGCTTAGAACACTCAAACAAACCCCTAACAATGCTAAAAGATAGCAGAAACATGTCTGACATTTGATTGGATTGATTGGCTTTACCAGATAAAAATTTCGGGTTGTCACATCAGCGGTCGGCGGTGCTGCTTTGTGGAAGGAAGTGATGGGTTTTAGCCAAAAGACATCCTATGTGCTCATGCAAACCCTAAAGCTTGCATCTAGGTTTCTCTATTGTACATGCTTTTAATCCAAGACTTTAAACCCTAGATCTAATCAAAATAACATATGAATAAGGTTTTAGATCATACCTTGATTGTTATATAGTAATAACAATCTCAATTCCTTCTTGTATTGACTTTAGAAAGCTTAGAGTCACAAATGTCACTCCTCAAATGGCTCACAAACACCAAGAGCAAGAGGATGAAGAGGAGAAGAGAAGGAGACACCCAAAAACCGTCCAAAACCCTAAGGAGTTACTTGCCCACGTTTTTGGTGCTCTAGGGATCTTTAAATAGTGAAGCTATTAGGGTTATCAAACAAGGAAACCCTAATTTGGATGCTTAAGCCCTAAGTAACCCCATGGACTCCTTCCTTAAAGGCCCTAGTACGATTTCTAATGGGTTTCCCCATAGACTTCATCCACCCCTTTAATATAAAGTCCATTAGCTCAATATTCAACTATCATACAATTGACAGTTCAAGTCCTTTAAGTTTAATTAATCTCTTTTAGCCAAAAACTTAATTCTTATTAATTCTTGACTAATATTAATTAAACAATATGATTTCTCCTTTAATATATTATTCTCATAATATATTAATAAATCATATTTAATCCTTTCTCTCCATAATTCATCCTATCAAGTTGCTTTGGTGAAGGCAACCCAAAAGGACCATGCACCATCGGGTCAAGTACATACCAAAATAGTTATGGACTTAGACACTAATCCAACAGTCTCCCACTTGGATAAGTCTAATGACTATTCCGCGTATGACTTCAGATCCCGATCTCCAATCGTAGCTTTCTAAAGCCGCTGTCTAACTCTGATCTTATCAGATACGTGTGTCCTTTAGATAAGGGATCATATATTCCTCCATTCTAGATATTATCGTATATACTGAGACATGGATCTAAATCATTCTCTCTGTCTATGTGCTGTTTCCCGAATTCAGATTTATGACGACTGACAACAGACTACAATTGAACACATCAATTTAGTCCCGGCTTGGCCAAGCGCTTAGGTGCCATCACTAAATCATCGAGGGGCCCATAGATATCACTTTTATCCTACTTTAGATAAAAGGAACGGATAAACTTCGACTCAATGTTCGCTTGCACTCACTCACCAAATCACACACAACAATATGTTTTATAACACCAAGTTACTGGTGCATTTACATATTATCAATGTGCAACCGACTCGCAAGATACAACTCACACATCTCGGTTTCAAGAATATAAGATGTTATCGTCTCACCAATCACTCGTGATAAAATCCAGGAAGTGATCCAAGTGAGCGTGAGTTTAATCCAATGCTCAAATCATATTCATAAGCACTCATGAACGTTGCAGCAAACAATTGCTTATGTCTAACACACTTTAGACAATCCACACACCAATTCACGACAGTCTTCATTCATACCTACTTCCAACATATGAACGGCTGTGGTCCGTTCGAATAATTTGATCGTTCTTAACCAATTAAATTATTCAGGAAGTCAAAACATGCAAAATGAAACACAAGCATAATACTAATCCCATATGGTCTCAAACCTTTGAGTATAAATAAAACACCTTTTATTTATCACCATATCGATTACTCATTATTTGTTGTTTCAGATAATCAACTTCTTACTTGAATTATTACCACACTTGTCCCATGCTCTTAGCATGCACACAATGTTTACCTATGGTGTTTACTTTGTGAAATAGATCAAATGAATACATTTCCAATCCTACTTATTCCACAACTCCCAATCCTTTTTACAAGTGAAAGAATATCAAATTCTTGCCACTTATAGAATATGCTAGATTCTAACATTTTATGCAATGATCCTTTTGTAATGTCACTGCACTAAGGTCACAATGACTATTGCCAATGAATTACAAAACTCTCTATCGGAAATTGTTACAAGACAATTCCATTGATGTGATGTCTCTTACTCAAAGTACATTCCTTTGAACTGTTGGAATAGTGTCTAAGGCTGCAACTATATTAGGCAAGTATTTGACCCGATTGTGCATGGTCCTTTTGGGTTGCCTTCACCATAGCAACTTGACAGGATGATTTATTAAGAGAGAATAAATATTATTAATATATTATGAGAATAATATAAAGAATAATAATATTGTTATTTTATTAATATAAGTCATAAATTAATTGGTATTAATTTGGTGACTTAAAGAGATTAATTAAATAAGAGGGTATAAACTGTCAATTGTTTGATAGTTAAACTTTAGACTGTAAATCCATATTGGATAGGGGTGGACGGATTCTAGAAGCTAAGGATAGCTTAAAATCGTCCAAGGCTATCTAAGGAATGGATTTGGATTGCTTTAAGAGAAGATTATCCAACTAGGGTTTAAGTTGTAACCCTTAAGGAGTCTACAAGTATAAATAGACCCTATGGCAAAGGGAAATCGACACTTCATCTAAAGTAGAGAACCCCTGGCTGAATTCCCTCCCCTCTCCTCTCTCTCAAATCATTCTCCTTGCTATTTGGTGTTTGTAAGCCATTAGAGGAGTTACAATTGTGACTCTAGAGCTCCAAGACAACAATATCAAACAAGAGATTCAAAGGTATGATTCTAGATCTGTTTTGTATTGTTCTTATACCTAATTAGTCATTAGAAGTCTTGGATTCAAAGCATGTTTAATTAGAAAGCCTAGATCCAAGCATTAGGGTTTTGCATGCGCACATAGGAAAGTTCTTATGGCTAAAACCCATTATGAACATCCTTTTGCATAAAAGTTTCTAACCTAGACATAGATTCTTAATATCCAACTCCCAATATGGAAACCTTTCCATACTTACCATATCACAACTCATTCTTAATAGAATCCTTTCTATTCATAATAATGTCGATATGCTCCATCCAATATCATACTTCCAACTACTCACAAGCGACCAATTCTTAGCGAGCTTTGGATCGTCCTTTGATAGTTGTTTTAATTATCTTAGTCAAAACCGATTCTAGTCCTTTTTCCCTCTAAATGTGCTAGACATTTGGAAAATTTTAGAATGGTCAAATATTATAACATTTGCAATCGATCCTTTACCCGAAGCGTATTGGACACGATGCATAATGTCTTACATGAAGATTTAATACTTTATCAATCTTCTGCCATAATATTTTATGTGCTACGTTCTTATAATTCGAATTATGAAGAGGGATGTTGTAATCATAATCGAAATTTATGAACACACTATGTATCTTTTGACTAAATTTATTAAAATTTCTTAATCTAAGCTTTAGATTTTGAAACAAAGCACAACATTCTCTCCCTTAATTATAGCAAAACAACTATTCAACCTTTACGACTTTGCAAAGTATAACTCTTGTTTTCTATAATTAATATTGCTAACTTGCAATACTTGCCTTAATAATCATAAAATCATAACATTTACGCTCCCATTATCATGATGATTATTATAAACATAACACTTATGCTCCCACTAGCTTTGACATGTATTTAGAAACCAACTTAACTTACAGAAAAACAATACCTATTGAATTTCTTAAGTTCATGTTTCTAATACCTAATGCTTTGATAATATTTTATCTAATCTTCTTAATCTCATACACCTTTATCCAAGATAGCTCATATGTGTGTCTTAAACAATTCAGACTAATTGCCAAATCTCACAATTCGGATCATGGAAAGGGATACCGTAACCATAATCAAATTTGAGAATACAATTTTACAATCGCTATCTTCTTAAAATCTCTCTTAGTGAAAGCATTTCCTCACAGTCATTTTCATGAAGGAGGGAATCTTATGACACTTAGATTTTAATGGTGTATGTGTTCCTATCCATGAGAATTTGTCAAAAACAAAGTTTGCGACAAATCCAAACTCTTATGGAGCGATCTTTCTCAATCTTGATTTCTTGCCTTATGGTAACACGGCTGCCCACCATATCTTCCAAGTAGTTAAGCAACTCACCTTTTCCCATCAATGTACTTTTCATTGATTAAGGTCCTTGCCTTTTATGCATTCAAATGAGAACTCATAAGGCTCACATGCATAATTAACTTAATTGGAACGGCACAGAAACAATGTAACGTCAACACGATAAGTTGTAAACCTCAAGTCGTGTGCTAGTGATGTTCGATAAGGTTTATTATTGATTAGTTCTTGAAACTTTTCAAGATCATTAAGACTCCCACTGACTCCTTGACATATAAGATTCTTTTTTCAATAAATATTTCTTGACAAACGAATATTCAAGAGTTAGTGTAGTTTTTATCAAGACAAAACACTTCACAAAATTGGTCCTAGTTGATCTTTGTCTTATCCAAGACATCACAACTTTCCAATTTCAAATGTGCAAGAATAAGAAATTTTTTTCCATATTCTACATTTGATGAGTGTTATAAACCTTCTTAAGACTTGTCACTCAATGTCACAATCTTAACTTTAAGACTTGTTTTGGAACGAAGTATGATTGACTTCTTGATTTAACCATTTCTTCAATTCTTGATTCCTCTTCTTAGACATACAATTGCACTAAGACTCACTTAGAGGATCAATTGAGATATGGTTCTTAATCATTAAGACCTATCATAAAACATAATAAAAGGTACTCTCCCTTCTTCTTAGAATAGAGAAACTTTTATCTTTCTGCCTACTTGATTCTTCTTATTCGTTCTGCTATTGATATAAATCTTTTTCAATCAACTAAGAATTACACTTAATCTCATAAGTGTAATCATATTTACTCAACCTTAGTAAATCATGACGAATATCTTTGTTACTCTTGTGGTGGACTTGATCAACACACAACCTTGTGTACTTGATCTCCTAGTCCTTCACTTGACACTTTGTCAACGAATTAGTCTAATTTTCCCAAATGTGAAAGTTTTTCATTCATCATAGAATACTTGTTGCATGATTCCAAGTTTTTGTCCACTTGAAACTTGGATGATGAGAAACTCTCCCTATTTGGTAAATTCTTGACATTTCCACAATTAACATAATTAAGGATCACATCCATTCGTTGTAGAAATATGCAAACATCAATTTTTCATAACGATTTCATTGCAAGGAAATAAATAAATAAATAAATGAGTCAAACCAAAATTTATTTATTTATTTATTTATTATTTTTTTATTCATAAAAGCAGCGGAAAAACATTTGTCCGTACAATGCAAAATCAACTGAAAGACTATGTAAAAAAATATTCCTAACAACTTTATCGTAACTTTCTAAGCTCAAAATCTAATCTTCGAATCCATGTGATCGAGATCCATTTCTTCGTGATTAGACTCATCTTGATCTTTCAACAAGCTTCCTCTCTTTTCACTGATCCTGCAAAACATTCAAATGCAATCTTATCACATTATGTATTAAGAATCAATGAATAGGAACTTAATGAAGTTAGATAGTGGATTTTACCTGAAGCACATCCATACTCTTTGACTCTCCCATCTTCTGGACTCTTCAGGCTCTTAGGGTAGACTTGTATCCAACTCCCTTTCTCTTGGCAGCAAACGCAGGTCGGTTCTCCTAGAACGTCCTCAGAAGCATGGTTGGTTGACTTTCCCAACAAATATGCTCCATTGCTTTGCCAAATCATTTCTGATTCAGCAGCAATGAGCATGTAAGTTAGGTCAATGAGGTTTGCGTCATGATCCATCATATAATACTTTCTTTTGAACTCATTATATGATTTAGGGAGTAACTGTAGAACCCAACCTATAGCTAACTCATCAGGGAATGACGCACCCAACATTATCAACTTATCGATGTGTGATTTCATTCCTAGAACGTGGGCACACACGGGTTTACCATCTTCATGTTTCATTGCCAATAGGTCTTTAGTGACATTGAACCTTTCAATTCTTCGATCTTGTGGGTTAGGGAGAACAACGGGAGGAGGAGGAGGAAGTGAAGCGTGATTTCTTGTTCCTCGATCGAATCGTGGAATATCATGTTCATGTGGAATGCTTGTTCCACGGGATTTGGGAAGACCATTGTTGTCGTACTTTGACATCTACAAAACGGGAGAAAACAAAATTCAAGTTAGTTGATTTATTGAGTCCTTAATAAATCACCCAAATGAGATATTAAGGCTACGACCCAACACAATATTCCGCAACTCGGGAGAGGGATGCCATAACCCTAATTGCAGAACATTTGAAGGTAAGTGAATGACGATTCACTAATTTTCCACCATGAAAACGAAAAATAGATTAAGTTTTAAATGTATTGAAAACTCCTAGATCCTATAAGATTCATTGAACTTTTCAATGGCATGTTTAAATCTCGATATGGCCCTCTAGTTTGTGACTGGGATGCCGAGGATCACAAAGCGGGTGTGAATAACCATGCAAACTTACATGGTTCCCTCACATGTTACGTTCACCTATTCGATGTGTCGGTTAACCACACACGCTCCACCGAACTATGACAAACATTGAGTCACCCTTTGATGCTTTTGCTTAGAACCATTTAGTGTGCCGGTTAACCACACACGCTCCACTAACGTCTTCGCAAGGGCACAAAGTGTAATTTCATGTAATTGCATCAATTCACTTTTGCCTAAAGTAACTAAGACTGAGAATTTTGAAAACATTTAGTTACTTTTATACTTCATTATACTTATAATGGAAGGTTTCTGTCCTATCCTACCCGTTCGGCTAACGACCCTCCACTAGTCAAGAGTGCGGTAGGTAAGAGTGGATACCCATTCAATCGCCATTTTATAGGCAATCTCCTTAAACACCCCTTATAGACCAGCTTCGTGAATGAAGCCTACTAACGGTAAGACTGACTTTTTCTCATACATATATATAATGTTAGACTTTTAATGTTATATATAGTATAGGGTGTGTTTTACACTTTTAAAATACTAGGTGTTCTAATTCAATAATTATACTTTTAATTTAATTAAATTGTACACCAAAACTATATGGATTTGCTAAATCTCTTTTAATTATACACCTTAATTAATTAATAAAACCATAAGGGTGTGACTTGAACTTTTCAAAACAATACTAGTGTTTTAGAATTTAACATTTCTAAATTAAACTTTTAATCAACTTTCAAATTCCAAAACTTGAGGGCAAGTTTTGAAACTATTCAAAACATTAGGGTTTTAACTATTTAAATTTCAAAAACAAAACTTTTGAGTTTAAATTTAAAATATAAAACCTAAAGGGGAAAAATTGAAATTTTTCATAACACAAGGATCAAATAACAAATAATATAAATTAAACAATTAATTTCATCATTATCTATATTTGACCTAATTTCAATTTCTTGCAAAATAAGTTACCCAATTGATACAAATAATCATACTTTATCATATAAGGAAGTTATTATCTAATCAATTGGTAATTATCTTTTGTTTAATCAAGGATATACTCATAAATATGAATAAAATCGGATTTTAATGACCTATAACAGTTAAGGCAAGTATCCAAGACCAAAACAACAAGAAATCCTGAACATGCCTCATTCTGACGCTCGAACTCGCCGAGTACCACACTGTACTCGCCGAGTTCATCAGGCAGGGAGCTCAAAATTCGATTTTGCAACTTGAATAAACATTATAGGCATCAATACAATAGAAACCAATCAAGGCTCTGATACCACTGATGGGTTTTAGCCAAAAGACATCCTATGTGCTCATGCAAACCCTAAAGCTTGGATCCAGGTTTCTCTATTGTACGTGCTTTTAATCCAAGACTTTAAACCCTATATCTAATCAAAATAACATATGAATAAGGTTTTAGATCATACCTTGATTGTTATATAGTAATAACAATCTCAATTCCTTCTTGTATTGACTTTAGAAAGCTTAGAGTCACAAATGTCACTCCTCTAATGGCTCACAAACACCAAGAGCAAGAGGATGAAGAGGAGAAGAGAAGGAGACACCCAAAAACCGTCCAAAACCCTAAGGAGTTACTTGCCCACATTTTTGGTGCTCTAGGGATCTTTAAATAGTGAAGCTATTAGGGTTATCAAACAAGGAAACCCTAATTTGGATGCTTAAGCCCTAAGCAACCCATGGACTCCTTCCTTAAAGGCCCTAGGACGATTTCTAATGGGTTTCCCCATAGAATTCGTCCACCCCTTTAATATAAAGTCTATTAGCTCAATATTCAACTATCATACAATTGACAGTTCAAGTCCCTTAAGTTTAATTAATCTCTTTTAGCCACAAACTTAATTCTTATTAATTCTTGACTAATATTAATTAAACAATATGATTTCTCCTTTAATATATTATTCTCATAATATATTAATAAATCATATTTAATCCTTTCTCTCCATAATTCATCCTATCAAGTTGCTTTGGTGAAGGCAACCCAAAAGGACCATGCACCATCGGGTCAAGTACATACCAAAATAGTTATGGACTTAGACACTAATCCAACAGTAAGGTGGCGTACGGTGGTCTCGGCTGAACGATGTCAACTTCTTCTCTGGTCTTCGACTGATGCAACGCCCTTTCCCGATTCCTGTCGGTCTTCGTTGTTGTCGGTGACAAGATTCGTTTGATGGTGTTATGTGGTCGAAGCCGATAGCGGCGGCTGGAGGTGAAGGGAGGCATAATGAGGGTGGCGGCTGTGAGCTTTGTCCTTAGGGTTAGGGTTACGAGCAAGGCGATGGGTTATATACCCGTCATATACAACTTCCCCCATATTTACATTTCCAGCTCATCTTTATCAATTTCTTTCAATATTTATCCATAATTTACCCTTTTAGCCCTCAACATCCGAAATTCATTTCAATTTAGGTCCAATGTTTACCAAACAGCCCTCCGCTTTGAGAGTCTTTTGCAAAACTAATCCAGAAATTACCTTTTAAATCCCATAATTAAACTTAGCCCCCAAAAATCTCACTTATGACATGTTCAACCCTTCCTTCTCTAAACATTACAATTTAAGTCCTCATTTTACTCTTTAACCCTTGCTTCCCAAACTTTATTAACAAGTAAGATGGTATCATTCAGATTAGTGAGATAGGGGTTTTACACATATACCCTTATAAGGTTGAAGGGTTTTCATATTCTAAAACATTCTTAGGTCAATTTGTCGATTTTATTGAACAAATGATATTTATGGTCGAAGTAGACCTTTATTGATTTCAAATGTAACATCCCAAATATCGAGTCCAAAAGTTTCGTTTGTAATTAAGCAAATTATATATACGTTTACTAAAAAAATTATCAATATCATATCAACCCATAAACCATCATGAATAAGTCTAAAAATCACAACATCGAACGGTAGTATAAATAAGAGTACAATCCCAAAAAACTCAATGCGGAAATCAACAGTGTGTGTGATGCGCTGCTACGCCGCCAGCTCCTTCCCCTTGGATGAAGAGGTATCTGAAACCAAAATTGAAACTGTAAGCACAAAGCTTAGTGAGTCCCCCCATCATACCACAAACCAAAACCACATACATATTGTCGAGCAATTCTGGGGTGCCCGACCTACCCATGTCACACCATTCTGGGGTGCTAACAAACCCATGTCAAGCCATTTTGGGGTGCTGACCTACCCATGTTAGGATATTATGGGGTGTCAACCTACCCTCCGGTCTATCTCAACCGAACTCGGTGACTATTTCACCACCTACCACTAGCATATAATATCATAACATAAACATGCTGTCAGACATATCTGGGGTGGCTGACCTACCCATTGGTCCTAGCGACCGAATCGGGGACCAATCCCCTCCTACTGATACTATCTCACAGATCATAGCATACTAACATACACACATGTCAAACAATAGCAAACCAGATAATTATCACAAAGACAATCATCTCAACTAAACATCTACTAGTGGGTCGACCTTGGTGCCTTAGACCCACTTCTACTGGAAGGTAACTCACCTCGATGTCGTGTAGTGTCTGAATTGTCCTCGGCGTGCAAATCGACTCTCCTCAACTCCTCTATCTCCACACGACAACCTTTCTAAGTTATCAAGTTGAATATGCAACTCTAACTAGGGTCAACTCAATTCAGACAAAGTCAACCTTGGTTAAAGTTGACCTCCAGTTGACCTGAATCGCTGAGTTGGCCTACCAACTCATCGAGTCTATACTCCTCTAACCCAAACTAATCCCCGACTCTACTCGTCGAGTCTAACAAGAACTCGACGGGTTCACCTTCAAAAACACTTCAGTCAATCTTCAACCGACTCGTCGAGTTCTTCCTTGAACCTGTCGAGTCCATCTTCAGCATATGAATGTGTCCGGTCGATGACTCGCCGAGTTGTATGAACAACCCGTCGAGTCTATCTTCATGGTTCGGGAGATTGCCTTGGACTCGCCGAGTCCCAAGAACAACTTGCCGAGTCCTATGATTCCCAGGTCCCTTATGATCCTAAACCACTGAAGGACCTTCTATCCTAACATCCGGTCCAACAACATAAAGGATTTGGTGGTCATTACACCCGGACTTTCCGAGTCCCAAGAATGACTCGTCGATTCCATCCTTGACCACTACTATACAGTCGATTTGAATGGGTCTTAACACATCAAAACCATAGATCTGGCCTCCTAGTATCCATTTTCACGTAAAGCTTCAAACTTGGTGTACATGCATGGGGACTTTGGCTCAAAAAGCCATAAAAGAAGGTCTACAAGATGCATGGGGTGTTTATGGCAACAACGTGGGCACCTTTATGCCATAAAGACCCCCAATAAAACCATATCTGAAGCACAAACTGACTTCCAATACTTAATCCTGAATACAACCTCTCTAGGGCTAAGAAAGCTGTAGAAAAATTTCCAAAATCAAGATCTAGACAAAGAATAGACAAGGTTTTCAGCTTTATACCTCTAATAAGCTGGAAATATGCTCGAAACTCTAGATCTTCTTGTATCTCCTTGATCTCACAAGCCACCTTCTCTTCTTCAAGCTTCAATCACAAAAAGTAACACCACTAGGCTCGAGAACACACTAAGAACGGCTAG
Source organism: Lactuca serriola (assembly GCF_051521515.1). Classification (NCBI taxonomy): domain Eukaryota; kingdom Viridiplantae; phylum Streptophyta; class Magnoliopsida; order Asterales; family Asteraceae; genus Lactuca; species Lactuca serriola. The sequence continues at coordinate 336,148,669 of NC_136415.1, read as the reverse complement.
GGTTTTGATTTAGGGTTTGCTCTGGACGATGGGGACTGAGTTGAGGGGTTGTAATGTGCTTAAATAGGGTGCAAACCCTCAATTTAAGGTTTAACTCAAAAAGCGCCTACTCGCCGAGTCGGTATCCCGACTCGTCGAGTAGACTACTTAAACTTCCTACGGATCACAAGTCTACTCGACGAGTTAGGCCTCCAACTCGTCGAGTCCCAGAAAAAAACATAAGAAATACATGAATTAAAGGTATACCAGGAATTTGGTGTTACAAATCTCCCCCACTTATCTTAGACTTCATCCTTGAAGTCTGCTGCTTGGTTCTGAAAAAGCTCGGGGTAATGCTCCCTCGTCTCGTCCTCCAGCTCCCAGGTCCATTCCGAGCCCTTGTGGTGCTGCCACTGCACCTTAACCAGCTCCACTATCTTGTTTCTCAGTTCCCTCGACTTCCTGTCGAGTATTGCCACTGGCCGCTCGATGTAATTCAGGCTGTCATCCACCTGAATATCCTCTAATTGCACTACTGCTGAATTGTCCACTAGACACCTCCGTAACCGAGAGACGTGAAAAGTGCTATGAATCTGACTGAGTTCAGCAGGCTGATCCTATCTATATGCCACCTTGCCTACCCGGGCTACTGATGGGTTTTAGCCATAAGAACTTTCCTATGTGCGCATGCAAAACCCTAATGCTTGGATCTAGGCTTTCTAATTAAACATGCTTTGAATCCAAGACTTCTAATGACTATTTAGGTGTAATAACAATATTGAAACAGATCTAGAATCATACCTTTTGAATTCCTTGTTGATCTTGTTGTCTTGGAGCTTCTAGAGTCACAATTGTCACTCCTCTAATGGCTCACAAACACCAAATAGCAAGGAGGATGATTTGGGAGAGAGGAGAGGGGAGGAAATCGGCCAGGGTTCTCTTACTTTCAATGAAGTGCCGATTTCCCTTTGCCATAGGGTCTATTTATACTTGTAGACTCCTTAAGGGTTACAACCTAAACCCTAATTGGATAATCTTCTCTTAAGGCTATCCAAATCCATTCCTTAGATAAGCAATGGACGATTTAAGCTATCCTTTAGCTTCTAGAATCCGTCCAATCCATATCTATATGGATTTACAGTCTAAAGTTTAACTATCAAACAATTGACAGTTTATACCCTCTTATTTAATTAATCTCTTTAAGTCACCAAATTAATTCCAATTAATTTATGACTTATATTAATCAAATAACAATATATTATTCTTTATAGTATTCTCATAACATACTAATAATATTTAGTCTCTCTTAATAAATCATCCTATCAAGTTGCTATGGTGAAGGCAACCCAAAAGGACCATGCACAACTGGGTCAAATACTTGCCTAATATAGTTGCAGCCTTAGACACTATTCCAACAGTCTCCCACTTGGATAAGTCTAGTAACTATATGCACAAGTACAATTCGGTTTGCAATCGTAGCTCTCAAAGACGCTGTCAAACTCTGATCTAATCAATCTTGTCCTTTAGATAAGGGATCGTACAATCCTCTGTTAGATATCATGCTGACAATTCTATGGAATGATTAGTCAAGCATTTAGGTTTCTCGATCTCTGATTTATTCGACATAGAACTTAATCGAACACATCAATTCAGTTCTGACCGGCCCTGGAACATAAGTCAAATCAAATCATCGAGCGGCCGAGATATCGCTTTTACCTTCTTAGATAAAAGTTACAGATAAACTTCGACTTATATGCATTTACTTATTCAATAATCAATTATACACAACAATGCGTTTTATAACATTGAGTTACCAATGCGTTTTCACATTATCAATGTACAATCAATTAGCAAATAATAAACCATATATCTAGGTTTTAAGACTATATGATATTATCGTCTTGCAATCACCCTTTTATATCATATTCCATAAGGTGATTCCAGCAAGCGCGGGTTTGTTCCAATGCTCAAAACCAGTTCATAAGCACTCATGAACGTCACAGCAACCCTTTGCTATGTCTAATACCATTTAGACAATCTACGCACCGATTCATGACAATCTTCATTCATATCTACTTCCAACATATGAACGATTGTGGACAATTTGAACAATTCGATTATTCCTAATAAACTCAATTATTCTGGAAGTCAAAACATGCAAAGTGAAACAATAGCTAAACAATTAACATAAGATAGTAACATTACTCATAAATAAAACTCCTTTATTTAATCATCAAATGTTAATTACATTTATCTATTACACTTTTCTAATACTATCTTATCTATGCTAATATCATCCTTCAGCCCAATACTCCTAGCATGCTGCAAGTGCTTAACCCTACTCAGTCCCTTCGTAAGCGGATCTGCTGGGTTATCTTCTGATGATATCCTCGTCACTACGAGTTGTCCTTCTTCTACACGATGTCTAATGAAGTGATATTTTCTGTCGATATGTCGTGATCTACCATGATCCCTTGGTTCCATGGTCAAGGTAACCGCTCCTTCGTTATCACAGAAAATCTCCATGGGCTCCTTTATGGCAGGTACAACTCCAAGATCACCGATGAAGTTCTTCAGCCATATTGCCTCCTTCGATGCTTCGCTCGCTGCAATGTACTCGGATTCGCACGTTGAATCAGCTACGGTTTCCTGCTTGGAACTTTTCCATGTCACTGCTCCTCCATTCAGGGTAAAGACCCAGCCCGACTGCGAACGGTAGTTGTCCCTGTCGGTTTGAAAACTGGCGTAACTATACCCTCGCACCTTCAAGTCATCACTCCCTCCGAGGACTAAGAACCATTCCTTTGTCCTCTGAAGGTACTTAAGGATATTCTTCACTGTAATCCAATGTGCTCTGCCAGGATTCCCTTGATATCTGCTAACCATGCTCAAAGCGAAGGCTACATCAGGGCGAGTACAAGTCATAGCGTACATGATTGAGCCAAGTGCGGAAGCGTACGAAACTCGGCTCATTTCTGCTATCTCAGCTTCGGTACTCGGACTTTGAGTCTTACTCAACTCGGCATTACTTTGTATCGGTAATTCTCCCTTCTTCGAGTTTTCCATACTAAAACGTTTTAGTACCTTCTCCAAGTAAGTGTTCTGACTAAGTCCAATTAGTCTCTTACTTCTTTCTCTTACTATCCTTATTCCCAAAATGTAAGAAGCCTCTCTGAGATCCTTCATAGCGAAGCACTTCCCGAGCCAGGACTTAACCTCCTGCAGAGTCGGGATGTCGTTTCCTATGAGTAATATGTCATCGACATATAGAACGAGGAAGCTTACTATACTCCCACTGGCTTTGACATATACACATGATTCGTCTTCGCTTCGTACAGATCCAAACTCTTTGACTTTCTCATCGAAGCAAAGATTCCATCTGCGAGACGCTTGCTTAAGTCCATAAATGGACTTCTCAAGCTTACACACTCTATTCGGATGCTTCGGATCCACAAACCCCTCTGGCTGAGCCATGTAAACATCCTCAGCCAACTTTCCGTTAAGGAAAGCGGTCTTGACATCCATTGCCAAATCTCATAATCATGAAATGCGGCAATCACTAGCATCACTCTAATAGATTTTATCTTTGCAACTGGTGAGAAGGTCTCATCATAGTCAACTTCGGGAGTTTGAGTAATGCCCTTCGCAACCAATCGCGCTTTATACGTGTGTACGTTTCCATCCACGTCGGTCTTCTTCTTGAAGATCCATTTGCACCCAACGGTCTTACGTCCGGGCACATTATCAACCAAATTCCAAACTTGGTTATCATATATGGATTGGATCTCGCAATCGATTGCCTCTTTCCATTTCGCAGACTTCGGGCCTGCCATGGCTTCCTTATAGCTATTAGGTTCATCAAGATTTATTAGTGTACCATCACTAATATACGTGTCCCATTCGTTAGTAATATGAAAACCATAAAACTGGGGTAGAACTCTAACTCTATCGGAACGTCTAAGAGGTAAGGACTCGTCAATCGGTTCAACCGGAGTTTCCTCCTCGGGTTGAGTGCCAGCGGTAGAGGTTCCTTCATCCATCGACTCTTGAATCTCTTCAAGCTCGATTTGCCTCCCACTGTCTCCTTGGCCTATGAGTTCTCGCTCTCGGAAAACTCCTCTCCTCGCAACAAAGACAACATTGTCCTTCGGTCTATAGAAGAGATATCCAAAGGATGTCTACGGGTAGCCGACGAAAATACATCGCTCACTTCGAGGTTTGAGCTTGTCGTGAGTATCTCGTCTTACGAAAGCCTCGCAACCCCAAACCTTGATATGTGCCAACGAGGGAGCCTTCCCTGTCCACATCTCATGAGGTGTTTTGGCAACCTTCTTAGTAGGGACTCGGTTAAGGACATGGGCGGCAGTCTCTAAGGCATACCCCCAAAAAGAGATAGGTAGTGAAGCACGACTCATCATAGAGCGAACGATATCCAATAAGGTTCGATTACGCCTTTCTGCCACACCATTCAATTGCGGTGTCCTAGGAGGCGTCAATTGCGAAACTATTCCACACTCCTTGAGATAATCTTGGAATTCAAGACTTAGGTACTCTCCTCCTCGATCGGATCGAAGCATCTTGATTTTCCTGCCCAATTGATTCTCTACTTCATTCTTGAACTCTTTGAACTTTTCAAAAGTTTCTGACTTTTGCTTGATTAAATAGATATACCCATATCTACTATAATCATCGGTAAAAGTCACGTAGAAGTGGTTCCCATCCTTCATGGTTGATCTAAATGGTCCACATACATCGGTATGTATTAGGTCCAATAGGCCCTCACCCCTTTCACACGTACTTGTGAAGGGTGATTTAGTTATCTTTCCAAGTAAACAAGACTCGCATGTGTCATCTTCCCTAAGGTCGAATGAGTCCAACACTCCATCCTTTTGGAGTTGGGCTATGCGTTTCTAGTTGACATGTCCAAGACGACAATGCCACAAGGATGCTTTTTCCATACTAGTGGAAGAATCTATGTTCAAAACATCATTTCCTAAGTTATCAACAATCATAACAGTTTCATAAATTCCATTACATGGTATAGCTTCAAAGTGAAAGACACCATTTAGATAAGCCAAAATAGAACCATTCTCATTATTAAAAGAAAATCTAAAACCTTGTCTATATAAACCATGAAATGAAATGATGTTTCTAGCCATTTCTGGCGAATAGCAACAATTGTTCAAATCTAAACATAAATTATTCCTAAGCACTACAGAATACACTCCAATCTTGGTCACAGGCGACGATCTTCTGTTCCCCATGATTAGATTGATTCTTCCTTGCTCCACATCCCTACTTCTTCTTAGTCCCTGCACATTAGAACAAATGTGATAACCACAACCGGTATTAAGAACCCAAGAAATAGCATGATTAGAATCGTTAGATTTGATTGTATATATACCTGCGAAAGATGGCTTGATCTTTCCTTCCTTGATGGCTTGCAGGTATTCCAGGCAGCTTCTCTTCCAATGTCCTATCTTGTGGCAGTGGTGGCACTCTGCCTCCTTCGGGTTAGGGCAGGGCTTAGCGGGATTAACTTTGGTCCCACTAGAAGAGGCACCATCTCGGGACTTAACCTTGCGATGGTCCTTAGATGAAGCCTTCCTCTTCTTTCCCCTTCCTTGTCCAATAGCCAAAACAGGAGCAACGGGTGGATTGGGAGTTGGTGCAACAAACTTGTCCTTGAAGTTGCTCTCAGCGACCCTCAAGAGACCTTGGAGCTTGCTTAGGGTGACCTCTTCTTTGTTCATGTGGTAGGTCATCCTAAATTGATTGTACATCGGAGGCAAAGAGTGAAGCACCATGTCGATCGCCAAGTTTTCCCCAAAGTCAACATTTAACTTGCGAAGGCGGTCGACATACCTTTGCATCTTTTGCAGGTGCACGGTAAGAGATTCTCCATGACCCATCTTAGCGGAAATCATGTTAGTGAAAATCTCATAACGCTCTTGTCTCGCGTTTTGGTGGTATCTCTCCAATAAGTCTTGATGCATCTCGTACGGGTACATGCCCTCGTAGGACTTTTGGAATTCGGAGTTTCAAAAGCGGTGATTTCAGCCAGAGTAGCGATTTCAGGGTTGATCTTCTCGAGCTTCTCATCGAGGACATATTCCTTATCCTCATAGCGAGCAATGGTGTGAATGTATCTTATCCATTCGCTAAAGTTCGTTCCATCGAAGGTGACCTTTTGGCAAAGGCTCATCAACGTGAAAGAACTAGCAGCAGCGTTGTTGGCGTTCGACATCTACAAATAGAAAGGACAAAGATAGATTAGAATATGAATCCCTAATTATCACCCAACAAGAAAAATTAGGGCTAGGATCCAACAACAACATTTACATATTAGAAAAGGGATGCTATAATCTAACATGCAAATAAATTGAAGGTAAGTGAATGACGATTCACTAATTCTCCACCATAAAACCTAACTATTCATCCTAAATGTATTGAGAATTCCTAGGTTCGGATGAGATTCATTGAAACTATTCAATGACATGTTTAAATCTCGATATGCCCCTCTAGTTTGTGACTGGGATACCGAGGATCACAAAGCGGGTGTGAATTACCATGCAAATTCACATGGTGCCTTCATTGTAACGATCACCTATTCGATGTGCCGGTAAACCACACACGCTCCATCGAACGATGATAAACAATGAATCACCCTTTGCCACCTTTGCTTAGAACCAATTAGTGTGCCGGTAAACCACACACGCTCCACTAACTTCTTAGCAAGGGTGTAAAGTGTAATTTCATGGGATTGCATCAATTCACTTTTCCTAAAGTAACTAAGATTGGGAAATTTTAAAATATGTGTAGTTACTTTGTATTTCCTATTATACTTTTAATGAGAGGATGAGGTTGCCCTATGCTACCCGTTTGGCTAACGACCCTCCACCGATCAAGCAAGCGGTGGGTGTGAGTGTACACCCATTAAGTGCCATTTTATAGGCCGCAACCTTATACCCACCTTATAGATCGGCTTCGTGAATGAGGCCTACTAACGGTAAGACTAGCATTTTAGTTATACATATATATATATATATATATATATATATATATATATATATATATATATATATATATATATATATATATTAATCTTGTAATATTATATTAGTATAGGGTTGTATTTTAAACATTTTTAAATCTAGGGTTTGAAATTTAAATTGTCTAAATTAAAACTTTTAATTACAAAATATAAATTTCAAAACTTGAGGACAAGTTTTAAACATTTAAAACATGGATGATCAAATAACAAATAATTTCAATTAACAATTAATTTCCTAATTATCTATATTTGATTTATTCAAGATTTCTTGCAACATAATTACCAAAATAATCAAAATAATTAATTAATTATCATATAAGGAAGTTAAATATTTTATTAGTTGATAAATATCTTTAATTAGATCAAGATAATAGTCATATATATCAAAAAATCGGATTAGGGTTGATCTAATATGATTAAGGTAAGTTTCTATAAGATAAACATGAAGAAATCCCGAATCTAGCCATTCCTGACGCTTGGACTCGCCGAGTGCGCCAAGGGACTCGCTGAGTCCACTATGGAACTCGCCGAGTCCATGACTCAGAAACACAAAAATCGAATTTTGCAGTTTACTTTCATACAGTTAAGCAATAATTTAATGAAAACCAAGCTAGGCTTTGATACCACTGATGGGTTTTAGCCATAAGAACTTTCCTATATGCGCATGCAAAACCCTAATGCTTGGATCTAGGCTTTCTAATTAAACATGCTTTGAATCCAAGACTTCTAATGACTATTTAGGAATAATAACAATGTTAAAACAGATCTAGAATCATACCTTTGAATTCCTTGTTGATCTTGTTGTCTTGGAGCTTCTAGAGTCACAATTGTCACTCCTCTAATGGCTTACAAACACCAAATAGAAAGGAGGATGATTTGGGAGAGAGGAGAGGGGAGGAAATCGGCAAGGGTTCTCTTACTTTAGATGAAGTGCCGATTTCCTTATGCCATAGGGTCTATTTATACTTGTAGACTCCTTAAGGGTTACAACCTAAACCCTAATTGGATAATCTTCTCTTAAGGCTATCCAAATCCATTCCTTAGATAACCCCTTGGACGATTTGAAGCTATCCTTAGCTTCTAGAATCCGTCCAATGCATATCTATATGGATTTACAGTCTAAAGTTTAACTATCAAACAATTGACAGTTTATACCCTCTTATTTAATTAATCTCTTTAAGTCACCAAATTAATTCCAATTAATTTATGACTTATATTAATCAAATAACAATATATTATTCTTTATATTATTCTCATAATATACTAATAATATTTACTCTCTCTTAATAAATCATCCTATCAAGTTGCTATGATGAAGGCAACCCAAAAGGACTATGCACAACCGGGTCAATTACTTGCCTAATATAGTTGCAGCCTTAGACACTATTCCAACAAATACATCCGCGAACTCTCGAACTATTGGCACATCGCCCACTGTCGTCTTACCCGTCTCCTGGGTATCCATGACATAGGCGACCTATCCTGCGCAACCATGCTGAAGGTAGTGCCTAGCCCTCGCTACTGAACATATGACTGGTCCTCGCTGTGGCCTCTCGCCCTGAATCACCAGCTCTCCCCCAGTTAGGGTTCTGATCCGCACCAACTGCTACGTGCAGTCGATCACCCCCCCCCCCCATTGGGGCTTAGCCAATCCATACCTATAATAACTTTGTTCCCCCGCAAAGGTATGGGAACCAAGTCTACCAGGTAACGCTCCTCGAACATTCTCAAAACACAATCCCTGAAAACCTCTGATACTCGCAATGACCGGTCATTTGCACTCTCGACCTCTAGAGGGCAATCCAACATGCCCGAGGACTTAGGAAACTTCTTGCTAAGCGCAAGAGAGACAAACGATCGGGTAGCACTCAAATCAAACAACACCTGAACTGGGATATTGTTCACATGGAACGATCCTAAACAGAGCATACATATCACATATCAAAATCACAGCGACATAACATAAAAGATTAGAGAGAAGAAATCATACCCATCACCACATCGGGTGTGGTGCATGCCTCCTTGGCTGTCAACTGAAACGCTCGGCTCCGCACCACTGGAGCCTTTGACTTGACCTTCCGGCCATCCACAACTCATGTTGTCGCTGGAGTTGGCGCCACCGCAGGCGCTGCTGATACTACTGACAATCTAGGGTAGTTGGCCTTCTTATGGCCCCTCTGATTGCAATGGAAGCAAATCAGGTCTGATGTCTGAACTGTGGGGGCGGGGGTAGTACAATCCCTGCCAAAGTGCCCCGTCTTGCTGCACTTGTAACAGCCTGGCAATCCTGCTCAACAAGCTCCCTCATGCGGCCTGCCGCATTTCCTGTAGCGGCTCGAGCCCGACTGGCCCTTCAACCTAACGTCAGATCCCTTGGGTTTCTTCCCCGATACCCCTGTAACCTGCTCAGTCTCTGCCTTCTTCTTCCTGAGGTGCTCCAAATCAATCTCCCTCTCCCGCACCCTGGCAACAATGGACTCCAGGGTCGAGCAAGCTAAATAGCTGACATGCTCCCGGATATTAGCCCTCAACGTATCATGGTAGCGGGTCTTTCGCATCTCTTCGTCCCCCGCATACTGAGGTACCAACAAGGCCCTCTCCCTGAACTTGGCGGTGATCTCCGCCACTGACTCTAGTTTGTTTCATATCCAAAAACTCCCTGGACAACTGCTGAAGCTTCACAGGTGGTGCAAACTAAGCCCTGAACCTGGTCACAAAATCTGACCAAGTCATAGCCTCGACGGCTGGGGCTCCCAACGAGTCACCAACTGACTCCCACTAATCCCTAGCTCTATCCCTCAAACACCCCGCAACAAAGCAGACCTTCGACCCCTCCGGGCAGAAGCTCGTCAATTGCGCAGACTCGATGTCTGCGATCTATCTCCTGGCTGTAATGGGGTCCTTTGCCCCATGAAAGTCTGGCGCACCACTCCCTCAAAATTCCTTAAAGGACAGTGTGTGTGTACCCGTTTGGTTGGACGCCAGGTCACTCCTGAATGCTCAGAGGCGATCCTCCATCCGCTCAACAATCCCTTCCTTGATCGACCTGAAAATAACCGGGGTCGCCTCAAGGATACCTCTCGTGATCTCAGACGCGGTGAACTCACGTAGCCCGTCATCGACCTGCTCGGACCCTGCACCCGAGCCTAATCCTGATCCTGATCCAGATCCTGAACCTCCTGCTCCATGTCGTGTGACCACCATACTGAAAATAAAACTCGTAAACGTTAGGATCATACATACTTTCAAGAGATCTCACACTCCCCAAGTTTCCTAATTCCATCTTGGCCCTCCTTGACTCGAGTACGGATCCTCTGCTTTCAATAGTACGGGCCCATACTACCTTCCACATCTATCCGTACGTTTCTCAAGGATTGCCTAAACTTCACCAAGTCCCTTAAGCATTATCCCTTTCCAACTGATATCATCCTAGGCTTCCCTAGGGCACCCTCTGACCTACACACCGCCATCAGTTGCACTAGGGGTCCCTACTACCTTTCCCTAACTAGCTTGCGAATACTGTTACATATTCGCTTACTGGTTAGTTAAAGTTAGCCAAAACCCTTATAGCACAAAGCAAGCAACATTCGTGCATTGAGTAACTAATCAAGCATAACCTAATCAGGCTATCTCACTTCCAACTAATAGCTCTAACATATGGCTCAATAAGCTCCTATAGTAGGCATACGAGGCATCCTTCCTTGATCCTTAGCCCTATTCTAGCATGCAGTTTACATAAACACATAACATGCATACAAGGTATCCTCCTAGATCCTTCGCCCTAATCTAGCATGCAGTTCTCATAATCATATCATATAACATAACAAATATGGGTATCTTGGGGAAAACTTACTTGAGCTCAGCTGGTCGCACGCATCACACACCTTGATTTTTCTCAAAACTCTTTAATTTAGATTTTAGAAAAACTATTTCCTTGTAAAAATCTTTCAAGCCCTTGGTTTGAGTTCAGACACTCCCGAGGGTGTGTCCGAATCCCTCAAACCAAGGCTCTGATACCAACTTTTAACATCCCAAATTTCGAGTCCAAAAATTTCGTTTGTAATTAAGCAAGTTATATATTCGTTTACCAAAAACATTGTCAATATCATATCACCCATAAACCATCATGAACAAGTCTAAAAATCACAACATCGAACAGTAGTATAAATCAGAGTACAATCCTAGAAAACTCAATGCGGAAATCAACTGTGTGTGTGGTGCGCTACTACGCCGCCGACTCCTTCCCCTTGGATGAAGAGGTACCTGAAACCAAAACTGAAATTGTAAGCACAAAGCTTAGTGAGTTCCTCTATCATACCACATACATATTGCCAAGAAATTATGGGATGCCCGACCTACCCATGTCAAGCCATTCTAGGGTGCTGACCAACCCATGTCAAGCCATTCTAGGGTGCTGACCTACCCATGTCAGACTATTCTGAGGTGCCGACCTACCCTCCGGTCTATCTCAACCGAACTCGGGGACTATTTCACCCCCTATCGCTAGCATATAATATCATAACATAATCATGCCGTCAGACATATCTGGGGTGTCCAACCTACCCATTGGTCCTAGTGATTGAATCGGGGACTAGTCCCCTCATACTGATACTATCCCACAAATCATAGCATACTAGCATACACACACGTCAAGCAATAACAAACCAAATAATTATCACAAAGACAATCATCTCAACTAAACATCTACTAGTGGGTCGACCTTGGTGCCTTAGACCCACTTCTACTGGAAGGTAACTCACATCGATGTCGTGTAGTGTCTGAATTGTCCTCGGTGTGCAAATCGACTCTCCTCGACTCCTCTATCCCCACACGACAACCTTTCTAAGTTATCAAGTTGAATATGCAACCCTAACTAGGGTCAAATCAATTCAGACAAAGTCAACCTTGGTCAAAGTTGACCTCCAGTTGACCTGAATCGCTGAATTGGCCTACCAACTCATCGAGTCTATACTCCTCTAACCCAAACTAATCCCCGACTCTACTCGTCGAGTCTAACAAGAACTCGAAGGGTTCACCTTCAAAAGCACTTCAGTCAATCTTCGACCGACTCGCCGAGTTCTTCCTTGAACCCGTCGAGTCCATCTTCAGCATATGAATGTGTCCGGTCGATGACTCGTCGAGTTGTATGAACAACCCGTCGAGTCTATCTTCATGGTTTGGGAGATTGCCTTGGACTCGCCGAGTCCCAATAACAACTTGCGGAGTCCTATGATTCCCAGGTCCCTTATGATCCTAAACCACTGAAGGACCTTCTATCTTAACATCTGGTCCAACAACATAAAGGATTTGGTGGTCATTACACCCGGACTCGCCGAGTCCCAAGAACGACTCGTCGATTCCATCCTTGACCACTACTATACAGTCGTTTTGAATGGGTCTTAACACATCAAAACCATAGATCTGGCCTCCTAGTATCCATTTTCACGTAAAGCTTCAAACTTGGTGTACATGCATGGGGACTTTGGCTCAAAAAGCCATAAAAGAAGGTCTACAAGATGCATGGGGTGTTTATGGCAACAAAGTGGGCACCTTTATGCCATAAGGACCCCCAATAAAACCAGACCTGAAGCACAAACTGACTTCCAATACTTAATCCCGAATACAACCTCTCTAGGGCTAAGAAAGCTGTAGAAAAATTTCCAAAATCAAGATCTAGACAAAGAATAGACAAGGTTTTCAGCTTTATACCTCTAATAAGCGGGAAATATGCTCAAAACTCCGGATCTTCTTGTTTCCCCTTGATCTCAAAAGCCTCATTATCTTCTTCAAGCTTCAATCACACAAAGTATCACCACAAGGCTCAATAACACACTAAGAACGACTAGGGTTTCGAGTTAGTGTTTGATCTGGACGATGGGGGCTGAGTTGAGGGGTTATAGTGTGTTTAAATAGGGTGCAAACCCTCAATTTAGGGTTTCACTCAAACAACGCCTACTCGTCGAGTCGGCCTCCCGACTCATCGAGTAACTACTTAAACTTCCTGCGGATCATGACTCTACTCGACGAGTTGGGCCTCCAACAAGTTGAGTCCCAAAGAAAAACATAAGAAATACATGAATTAAAGACATACCAAGAACTAGGTGTTACATCAAACTTCATCTTTTTTTTTTTCAATCATAAGTTTTGTTAAAAATATCAATTTTTTTTCAAATTTACTTGAAAATCCATTTAACTGTATAATCACCCCAATTGGTACATATTTCTTTTGGATGAAGGGCGAGACCAATCAACAATCTCAAAAATCTGAGTTCCTTCTTAAACATTTTATATGAAATTAGGGCATAATCCCCCTGTCAGAAATCAGGTTTTATTGGTCTCGTGATTGATTAATTGCTGCATATTTCTTTTGGATATTCGTGCCAACATCCAGAGCTTTTCCAAGTTTCTGATATGAAATCTTGATTTCTTTTATTATTGCAATTATTTGCTTTAGGTATAATAAAGAAATGACAGTGTTATGTTTGATTTGAATTTATGTTTAATTTGTATTTTATATAGTGTTTGTATATTTTTTTTAATAATTATTCAAGAAGTTGATTCGGTTATTTTATAAACAACAACGTTAAACTCAACAAAAAAATAACACAAAAAAAGTAAAATGATCATGTTATAATTCAACACTCCAGTTCAGAAGGTCTAACCAAACAATATTTTTAGATCTTTAAAATTTAAACGCTTTTGACAAATTCAGTTATTAAAAAATCGAGATGTTGCTAAATAGCCGCTTAAAGGGTGTTTGAGAAATCTTTTAAAATGACTTTTAGAACTTTTAGCTTTTCCAAAAAACTAAAAGTTAAAAAAAGATGTTTGGACATTTCAAGAAGTTATATTAAAACAACTTTTTGGCAAGAACAAAAATAAGCTTTAAAAAGGTCATGAATTTGTGACTTTTTGCAATTTTTGAGTTTTTAGTTTTTGAAAAGTCAAAAGACGAACCAAACACATTTTAAAAGAGGTTGGCTAAAAGGACATCTCATTTTACCATTTAAATATCCTATATAGTTTTTAAGGTATTTTTATTGATTAAAATTACATTATTTTTAAAAAAAGATAATTCAAAAGAGTTACTTATATGTTGACTTTGAAGATATCTATAAAATATTTAACTATATTTTGTAAAAAAACAAAATAAAAATAAAAAAAGAACTTTTACCAAAAAACCTTTTAGGCTATCCGGAGTCGATAGAAACCCACGCGTGGAACGCCTACGTGGCATCCAAAAGACCCGTAAACACCACCCCAAGAGCTGGTGACTTGGGCGTGGCGTGAGTTCGCGTGAGTGTAAAGACGAAGCAAGACGACCAATAGAAAATAAGTATAGCAATAACGTCGCTTTCTTCCCTTTACTTTTTTTATTGAAGTTACATCTATGGTCCCTGGAAATATTTTTTATATCTTATTATACCCTTATACTTCTCTCTATATATATATATATATATATATATATATATATATATATATATATATATATATATATATATTATTTAACATAATGTTAAGAAAATAAAAAATAAAAAAATGAAAGATGTTAGTGTTGACCATTTTCATTAAGAGAGTGGGTTGGTGACGAAGATGATATAGTATAAATATGACATTACTTTTCCGATAAGTTTGTTGTGACCACTCCATTTAACCTTAAAATCCTCTAAATGTGGCAAGGGTCGGTGTGTGGGTGGGGTCAACAAAGCCAAAGGAATGCTCCTCCACAGAAATTTGATGATCTCAAACTCTGTCATTCATCGGCCCCTTCTCCCTCGGCTCACATTCCTCCGCCTTTTTTCCAATGTCGCCCTCTGCCGCCGTCTTCTCTGTTTACCCGTCATCGGCCATCGAAACCCTCAGAACAACTAGGATCACAGACAGACACATGCCACCACCACCATCATCATCATCTTCATTTTCTCCTTTCCTTGGTATCACTCTCAAACGAGCCTCGCTTCGGTCAATCAATCACGGTAGTAACATGCCACGACGCACCACGCTCCTCATGGAATGGCAGGACTGCACGTACTTCTCTTCTATTTAATCCCCTAATGCGTTCGTTTCCTAAACCATTTTCCCCCTTTCAAATCTCGAAACTAATGGCATCTAAATGCGTACATTTAGGACTTGGTCTTATTCTCTAGGTTATTATTACTTTTTACTTCTCGAAGCTAACATAGTTTGTTAATTAAAGAGGGAAGCAGTTTTTGTCGGTTCAAAATTTATATAATGATGATCTCAAATCTGGAACTATTCTTTTCCAGTTTCAGTTAGGCTAAAATCTGATTTGCACTTTTCATTTCAATCTTCTAGTAATTGATTTATGCAGGGTTAAAATGGAAATCGATGTACCAATTTCGGTAGCCTATAATTGCTATTTGGATAGGGAAGCGATCCCTCGTTGGATGCCCTTCATTTCATCTGTCAAGGTGCTTGCTAATTCTCGTACATGCTTCGAAGTCTATCTTTGTTGTTTGGTTGCTAAATTTGAACATTTGTATTGTTTTGTTTCTGCCTGTGTTTTCATTGTCTGTTGTTACCTACTGTCAAGTATACGGATACCTCATCTGCATCTGATGACCAAACTAGGCACTAGTTATTGTTGAATTATATGGTCCTAACTCCTATCAACGAATATGTTATTTGAGAATCCATATTTTGCCTTAGCACCTCGGTATTGACTATTGAGTATGGTTATATTAGTTGTTTCTGTATTTAGCTAATCCCAGTCTGGTGCTTTCAGATATTAGAAGAGAAGCCTGAGTTATCACGGTGGTCTCTAAAGTATAGCGCATTTGGGCGTGATCTTGAATTCTCTTGGCTTGCTCGTAATATGCAGGTAAGTGTATGTGTACCCCTTCCTCTACAGTACAACTACAAACTGCTTTCTCAATTCTCAAATCCCAGTGTTGATTGTTGAATCTTGCAGCCAATCCCAAATCAAAAAATCCACTGGAGATCTTTAGAAGGTCTGCCTAATAGGTAAGATGGTTCTATGCTACATTATACAAAGCAGAAGCCAGAGTGTCCTCATTGTTGTTGATAATTTGATCTCCTTTCAGACCGGGCATAAGGTCCATGCAATTGACTTAGGCATATAGTTATATAATGATCTATAGATTTGTTTGTGTATGCAAAGAACGAGGGAGTGAGGGAGAAAAGGTTTTACTTTTAGAAACATTAGTTATGAGGCTGTTGCCCAAATATTATACCAAGTTTAATGAAACACTACAACTGGAACCATCTAGCCTGGAGATTTGACATAATTCCTAAAGCCCAAGGTACAATTTATAAATCTAAATGATACCAATGAAGAAAAGAAAAAAATTCTTAATGATATTAGCTATATGTTTGTCTTTGTGTGAATTTGAAATTTAATGCATCAAGAATAGCATTTTTACACAGGGAGGTACAAAGTGTGTTGCTTTTACAATCTAATTGGGGGGGATAAGTTAATGAAAATAGCACGACTTATGAAAAGCAAAGAAATCACACAATTCTAGTCGATATGAGCAACAAAGCATCTGTCCCTTGTGTTGCTAATTTTTTGTGGAGAATGACCAACATTGGTTTGTTAGTTAATCTTGGAGTATATAATATATATGAGAATGTTGAAAAGCTTGTTTTTGTGGTTGCAGAGGAGCTGTACGATTTTTTCCCAAAGGTTCTTCATCATGCTTAGTTGAAGTAAGTCCCCTTGCCTAAATACTTAGTTGGTTTTTTTTTTTTTTTTTTTTTAATCATGGCAACTTGCTTACCCGCTTACATGATGAGGATAAGAAAAGATGAAGCGTGTATTACTTGCTTGATCAATCGTTTAATGATGTGATTTTCCTTTTTACAGCTAACTGTTTCATATGAAGTACCTCAATTATTGGCCCCTGTGGCATCTGTAAGTCTGTAGATTTTATTTGAGATATATCTTATATATGAGTGGGAGGGGGTATGTAACATGATTTGTCTTTAAGCAGGCGCTACAACCTTTCCTTAAGAATTTGCTGGGAAACGGCTTGGAAAGGTTTGCAAATTTTGCAAGGACATACCAGCATGAGTCTTGATACAACACAAAACATTCATCATATTATCTTTTTCTCCCGGTAAAATGTGAAGAAGCTGTGTAAATTCATTCTGTCATGGTGATGGTGATGGTGATGATATGTTTAGACTTTAGATAGATACTTTTCCATTAAGGAAAATATTATAAAACAATCATTTTTCGGCTCACCCATTTATTTACAGCGGACTCCATGTATGTATGTATTAAAAACACAACTAATATTCTCCCTCCCTCTGCTTGTTTTGCTGACTTATCAAATGGGTTATTTACATGTCCCATTTATGGTTTTGTTTTTTATTTTGATTTAGGTTTAGGTTTAGGTTTGTTTGTTTTGTTGGGTTTGTTGAAGATTCATATTAAAAGAAGATGGTTTCCCTGAAATAAATTCTTATACATATACGGATTTTGGGACGAAGATAGAACAGGATTTTATATGCTAATATATCCAAATACAAACACAAACCCAAATTGTTAGTTTGAAGAAGATTGTATAGGGTTTTGGGTCTTAGGCTTCGGATCCAAACACAAACACCTTCAAAATTGTCACATTTTGTATTTGGTGTATATGATCAACATCTCCTTTGCTCAGATCTCAATCACAAGCATTGCATATCAACAAATTCTTTGGGTTTGAGTTTTAAAATTGAAAAACTAATAAAACTCCAGATATACTTATGGGTTTGGAAGAACATGGTTTAAAAAAACAAAAACTACCGTTATACAATTGTTTTTGGTATGTGTTATTGATTCTTTATGAACAATCACGAAAAATACATCTCTGCTATTGTAAAAAAGAATTTGGACCTAATGAAACTATAAAAAATATATATTGTTTGAATATAGTTTGAATTAATGGTGATGGTAATGGTGGTGCTAGATGGTGTTGGTAGTGACAATTAATGGTGATGGTAATGGTGGTGCTAGATGGTGTTGGTAGTGGCATTGGGTGGTTTGCGAAATAATAATAATAATAATAATAATAATAATAATAATATTTGTGTTTCTAAATAAATCCATGTAGATGTCACATTAGCGCCATAGGAATGAGTATTTGTCAATGTTCTAATAAAACTGCACATATACTTATGGGTTTGGATGAACATGGTTTAAAAACACGAAAACTAATAAAAACAGGAAAATTACAGTTATGCAATTGTTTTTGGTATGTGGTTGGATGAACATGGTTTATGAACAATCATGAAAAGTACATCTTTGTTATTGTAAAAATAAGTTTGGACCTAATGAAACTATAAAAAATATATATTGTATGAACACAGTTTGAATTAGCGGTGATGGTAATGGCGTTGGAAGATGGTGGTTTGGGGAATAATAATAATAATAATAATGTGACAACCGGCTATTTCGGATCAACAAAAGTCAATTAATTTAACAAAAGTCAAGCAAGTCAAACAAAAGTCAAATAGATAAGTCATAAAACACGAATATAAGCCTTGCTTTGGAGTTTTCAATTTTGGGAATCAAAAACCATGGGATTTCGGTTGTGATGGACCGAAATCTCATGCAATGGCCGAATCTATGCCAAGACCGAAATCATGTGAGGCCGAGATCATGCTTGGTCCAAAATCACATTTGATTTCGGTGGCTTTAAGAGGGTTCTCGGTGAAGATAGGCCGAAATCACAAACCTTATTTGGTGGTGCTTTTCCCAATGTGATATATTACACATACCAATATATATATATATATAAGGGTATGACGTTTTTTTCCGGTTTACCGTTAAACCATAATCTAAATATGAATAAAAAAATAAAATCAAGAAGAGTAGACTTATCCGAGTTGTATGTGCAACATCAGCTTATATATATATATATATATATATATATATATATATATATATATATATATATATATATATATATATATATATAAAATATGAAGTGCTTGAAAGAATTAGGAATGTAAGAGATAAGCTAAGAGAATCGGAAAGAGAGTGTTTAGAGAGACATGGATGAATTTGATAAAACCAAAATTTTTACTATGGATATTCGATACATTTAACGATCGTCTGCAACTCTTTATATAGGCAAAGGGTAGCGTAAGATTTACAATTACAAAATATTTGATCGACAAATCGTACAAATTATATAAAGTAGAAACGACTATACATCTTATAAAATGATTACATATTTGAAAGAAAATTACTGCACAACTGAAAAAGTAGGAAATGGTAATTGTATATGACAACTATAATTTTATGAATGACCCTCAAATTTGTTCATACTTATCGCATTGTATCCTTTGTTGAAAAATCATCACTTGCTAAAAATCCCGATGAGTACTGTCAATAGAAACTGGTGATCATGGGTCTGTGTCAATCTGTTCTTCACTGTTCATGATATCCTCTAGTCTCAATAATGTATCTCCTTCACCACTGAATGGCAAGAGCATATGCCAATTTTGATGAGACTAAATTTGTAAGTAGTGTCCTTCTGCTAGGAGTTTATAAATTTCCTAATGAAAACTTGCTGGTAGTAAAGGTGTTTTTTGAGCTGTGCATATATCTGATGGGTTTTGGCCATATGAACATTCCTATGTGCACATGCAAACCCTAATGCTTGGATCTAGGTTTCTCTAATTAAACATGCATTGAATCCAAGACTTCTAATGGCTAATAGAGTATAAGAACAATACAAAATCAAAGTTAGAAGCTTACCTTGAAACACTTGTTTGATTTTCTAGTTCTTGGAGCTTTAGAGTCACAAATGTCACCCCTCTAATGGCTTACGAACACCAACTAGCAAGAGGATGATTTGAGAGAGAGGAGAGGGAATAGAAATCGGCCAGGGTTTCTTTGCTTTAGCAGAGGTGCCGATTTCCCTTGCCCCAAGGGTCTATTTATACTTGTAAGGCTCCTAGGGTTTCACCCTTAAACCCTAGTTGGATAATCTTTTACTCAAAGCAATCCAAATCCTTTCCTAGATAAGCTCTTGGACGATTTGTGGCTTATCCTAAGCCCTAGAAATCGTCCAACCCTATCCATAAAGGATTTACTACCCAAAGTGTAACTATCAAACAATTGACAGTTTATACCCTCTTATTTAATTAATCTCTTTAAGTCACCAAATTAATTCTAATTAATTTATGACTTTTATTAATCAAATAACAATATTATTATTCCTTATATTATTCTCATAATATATTAATAATATTTATTCTCTCATAATAAATCATCCTGTCAAGTTGCTATGGTGAAGGCAACCCAAAAGGACCATGCACAATCGGGTCAAATACTTGCCTAATATAGTTGCAGCCTTAGACACTATTCCAACAGTCTCCCACTTGGATAAGTCGAGTAACTATATGCACAAGTACAATTCGATTTGCAATCGTAGCTCTCAAAGACGCTGTCAAACTCTGATCTAATCAATCTTGTCCTTTAGATAAGGGATCGTACAGTCCTCTGTTAGATATCATGCTGACAATTCTATGGAATAATTTGTCTAGCATTTTGGTTTCTCGATCTCTGATTCATTTGACATAGAACTTAATCGAACACATCAATTTAGTTTTGACCGGGCCCGGCACATAAGTCAAATCAAATCATCGAGCGGCCGAGATATCGCTTTTACCCTCTTGGGATAAAAGTAACAGATAAACTTCGACTTATATGCATTTACTTATTCATTAATCAACTATACACAACAATGTGTTTTATAACACCGAGTTACTGATGCGTTTTCGCATTATCAATGTAAAACCAATTAACAAATAACAAACCATATATCTAGGTTTTAAGACTATATGATATTATCGTCTTGCGATCACCCATTTATATCATATTCCATAAGGTGATTCTAGCAAGCGCGAGTTTGTTCCAATGCTCAAAACCAGTTCATAAGCACTCATGAACGTTGCAGCAACCCTTTGCTATGTCTAATACCATTTAGACAATCTACACACCGATTCATGACAATCTTCATTCATATCTACTTCCAACATATGAACGATTGTGGACAATTTGAATAATTCGATTATTCTTAATAAACTCAATTATTCTGGAAGTCAAAACATGCAAAATGAAACAATAGTTAAACAATTAACATAAGACAGTAACATTACTCATAAATAATACTCCTTTATTTAATCATCAAATGTTAATTACATTTATCTATTACATGTTTCTACTACTATCTAATAGACGCTAATATCATCCTTTAGCCCAATACTCCTAGCATGCTGCAAGTGCTTAACCCTACTTAGTCCCTTCGTAAGCGGATCTGCTGGGTTATCTTCTGATGATATCCTCTTCACTACGAGTTGTCCTTCTTCTACACGATGTCTAATAAAGTGATATTTTCTGTCGATATGTTGAGATCTACCATGATCCCTTGGTTCCTTGGTCAAGGAAACCGCTCCTTCATTATCACAGAAAATTTCCATGGGATCCTTTATGGCAGGTACAACTCCAAGATCACCGATGAAGTTCTTCAACCATATTGCCTCCTTCGACGCTTCGCTCGCTGCAATGTACTCTGATTCGCATGTTGAATCAGCTACGGTTTCCTGCTTGGAACTTTTCCAAGTCACTGCTCCTCCATTTAGGGTAAAGACCCAGCCCGACTGCGAACGGTAGTTGTCCCTATCGGTCTGAAAGCTGGCGTCACTATACCCTCGCACCTTCAAGTCATCACTCCCTCCGAGGACTAAGAACCATTCCTTTGTCCTCCGAAGGTACTTAAGGATATTCTTAACCGCAATCCAATGGGCTCTGCCAGGGTTCCCTTGATATCTGCTAACCATGCTCAAAGCAAAGGCTACATCAGGGCGAGTACAAGTCATAGCATACATGATTGAGCCAACTGCGGAAGCGTATGGTACTCGGCTCATTTCAGCTATTTCAGCTTCGGTTCTCGGACTTTGAGTCTTACTCAAATTGGAATTACTTTGTATCGGTAATTCTCCCTTATTCGAGGTTTCCATACTAAAACGTTTTAGTACCTTCTCTAAGTAAGTGTTCTGACTAAGTCCTATTAGTCTCTTACTTGTTTCTCTTACTATCCTTATTCCCAAAATATAAGAAGCCTCTCCGAGGTCCTTCATAGAGAAGCACTTCCCGAGCCAGGACTTAACCTCCTGCAAATTCGGGACGTCGTTTCCTATGAGTAATATGTCATCGACATATAGAACGAGGAAGCTTACTATACTCCCACTGGCTTTGACATATACACACGATTCATCTCCGCTTCGTACAAATCCAAACTCTTTGACTTTCTCATCGAAGCAAAGATTCCATCTGCGAGATGCTTGCTTAAGTCCATAAATGGACTTCTCAAGCTTACACACTCTATTCGGATGCTTCGGATCCACAAACCCCTCTGGCTGAGCCATGTAAACATCCTCAGCCAACTTTCCGTTAAGGAAAATGGTCTTGACATCCATTTGCCAAATCTCATAATCATGAAATGCGGCAATTGCTAGCATCACTCTAATAGATTTTATCTTCGCAACTGGTGAGAAGGTCTAATCATAGTCAACTCCGGGAGTTTGAGTAAAGCCCTTTGTGACCAATCGCGCTTTATATGTGTGTACGTTTCCATCCACGTCGGTCTTCTTCTTGAAGATCCATTTGCACCCAACGGTCTTATGTCTGGGCAGATTATCAACCAAATTCCAAACTTGGTTATCATACATGGATTGGATCTCGCTATCCATTGCCTCTTTCCATTTTGCAGATTTCGGGCTTGCCATGGCTTCCTTAAAGTTATTAGGTTCATCTAAATTTATTAGTGTACCATCACTAATATACATGTCCCCTTCGGTAGTAATATAAAAACCATAAAACCGGGGTTGAACTCTAACTCTTTCGGAACGTCTAAGAGGTAAGGATTCGTCAATCGGTTCAACCGGAGTTTCCTCCTCGGGTTGAGTGCCAACGGTAGAGGTTCCTTCATCTATCGATTCTTGAATCTCTTCAAGCTCGATTTGCCTCCCACTGTCTCCTTGGCTTATGAGTTCTCGCTCTCGGAAAACTCCTCTCCTCGTAACAAAGACAACATTGTCCTTCGGTCTATAGAAGAGATATTCAAAAGATTTCTGCGGGTAGCCAATGAAAATACATCGCTCACTACGAGGTTCAAGCTTGTCGTGAGTGTCTCGTCTTACGAAAGCCTCGCAACCCCAAACCTTGATATGTGCCAACGAGGGAGCTTTCCCTGTCCACATCTCGTGAGGTGTTTCGGCAACCTTTTTAGTAGGGACTTGGTTAAGGATATGGGCGGCAGTCTCTAAGGCATACCCCCAAAAAGAGATTGATAGTGAAGCACGACTCATTATAGAGCGAACCATGTCCAACGAGGTTCGATTACGCCTTTTTGCCACACCATTCAATTGTGGTGTCCTAGGTGGCGTCAGTTGTGAAACTATTCCGCACTCCTTGAGATAATTGTGGAACTCAAGACTTAGGTACTCTCCTCCTTGATCGGATCGAAGCATCTTGATTTTCCTGCCCAATTGATTCTCCACTTCATTCTTGAACTCTTTGAACTTTTCAAAAGTTTCTGACTTTTGCTTGATTAAGTAGATATACCCATATCTACTATAGTCATCGGTAAAATTCACATAGAAGCGGTTCCCATCCTTCGTGGTTGATCTAAATGGTCCACATACATCGGTATGTATTAGGTCCAATAGACCCTTACCCCTTTCACACGTACTAGTGAAGGGTGACTTAGTCATCTTTCCAAGTAAACAAGATTCGCATGTGTCATCTTCCCTAAGGTCGAATGACTCCAACACTCCATCCTTTTGGAGTTGGGCTATGCGCTTCTTGTTGACATGTCCAAGACGACAATGCCACAATGATGCTCTATCCATACTATTGGAAGAATCCATGCACAAAACATCATTTCCTAAGTTATCTACA
Source organism: Lactuca serriola (assembly GCF_051521515.1). NCBI lineage: Eukaryota > Viridiplantae > Streptophyta > Magnoliopsida > Asterales > Asteraceae > Lactuca > Lactuca serriola. Next base: position 336,124,694 of record NC_136415.1, on the reverse strand, counting down.
ATCATAACGATTTCATAAATTCCATTACATGGTATAGCTTCAAAATAAAAGACACCATTTAGATAAGCCAAAATAGAACCATTATCATTATTAAAAGAAAATCTAAAACCTTGTCTAAACAAACCATGAAATGAAATGATGTTTCTAGCCATTTCTGGCGAATAGCAACTATTGTTCAAATATAAAGATAAACCATTCCTAAGCACTAAAGAATACACTCCAATCCTGGTCACAGGCGACGATCTTCTGTTCCCCATGATTAGATTTATCCTTCCATGCTCCACATCCATATTTCTTCTTAGTCCCTGCACATTAGAACAAATGTGGTAACCACAGCCGATATCAAGAACCCAAGAAATAGCATGAGATGAATCGTTAGATTTAATTGTGTATACACTTGCGAAAGGCGGCTTGATCTTTCCTTCCTAGATGGCTTGCAGGTACTCTGGGCAGCTTCTCTTCCAATGTGCTATCTTGTGGCAGTGGTGGCACTCTGCCTCCTTTGGGTTAGGGCAGGGTTTAGCAGGATCAACTTTGGTCCCACTAGAAAAGGCACCATCTCGGGACTTAACCTTGCGATGGTTCTTAGATGAAGCCTTCTTCTTCTTTCCCCTTCCTTGTCCAATAGCCAAAACAGGAGCAACGGGTGGATTGGGAGTTGGTGCAACATACTTGTCCTTGAATTTGCTCTCAGCGACCCTCAAGAGACCTTGGAGCTTGCTTAGGGTGACCTCTTCTTTGTTCATGTGGTAGGTCATCCTAAATTGATTGTAACTTGGAGGCAAAGAGTGAAGCACCATGTCGATCGCCAATTCTTCCCCAAAGTCAACATTCAACTTGCGAAGACGGTCGACATACCTTTGCATATTTTGCAGGTGCACGGTAAGAGACTCTCCATGACCCATTTTAGCGGAAATCATGTTAGTGAAAATCTCATAACGCTCTTGTCTCGCATTTTGGTGGTATCTCTCCAACAAGTCTTGGTGCATCTCATACGGGTACATGTCCTCATAGGACTTTTGGAATTCGGAGTTCATAGTGGCTATCATGATGCAATGTACCTTCGTTGCATCACGCTCGTGAGTTTCAAAAGCGGTCATTTCAGCCGGAGTAGCGATTTCAGGGTTGATTTTCTTGAGCTTCTCATCGAGGACATACTCCTTGTCCTCATAGCGAGCAATAGTGCGAATGTATCTTATCCATTCGCTAAAGTTTGTCCCATCGAAAGTGACCTTTTGACAAAGGCTCATCAATGTGAATGATCTAGCAGCAGCGTTGTTTGCATTTGACATCTACAAATAGAAAGGACAAAGATAGATTAGAATATGAATCCCTAATTATCACCCAATAAGAAAATTAGGGCTAGGATCCAACAACAATATTTACATATTAGAAAAGGGATGTTGTAATCTAACATGCAAATAAATTGAAGGTAAGTGAATGACGATTCACTAATTCTCCACCATAAAACCTAACTATTAGTCCTAAATGTATTGAGAATTCCTGGGTTCGGATGAGATTCATTGAAACTATTCAATGGCATGTTTAAATCTCGATATGCCCCTCTAGTTTGTGACTGGGATACCGAGGATCACAAAGCGGGTGTGAATTACCATGCAAATTTACATGGTGCCTTCATTGTAACGATCACCTATTCGATGTTCCGGTAAACCACACACGCTCCATCGAACTATGATAAACAATGAATCACCCTTTTCCACCTTTGCTTAGAACCAATTAGTGTGCCGGTAAACCACACACGCTCCAATAACTTCTCAGCAAGGGTGCAAAGTGTAATTTCATGGGATTGCATGAATTCACTTTTCCTAAAGTAACTAAGATTGGGAATTTTTTTGAAAAACATGTAGTTACTTTGTATTTCATATTATACTTTTAATGAGAGATGAGGTTGCCCTATCCTACCCGTTTGGCTAACGACCCTCCACCGATCAAGCAAGCGGTGGGTGTGAGTGTACACCCATTAGCGCCATTTTATAGGCAGCAACCTTATACCCACCTTATAGACCGACTTCGTGAATGAGGCCTACTAACGGTAAGACTAGCATTTTAATTATACATATACATATATATATATATATATATATATATATATATATATATATATTAATCTTATAATATTATATTAGTATAGGGTTGGATTTTAAACTTGTAAAATTCTAGGGTTTGAAATTTAAATTGTCTAAATTAAACTTTTAATCACAAAACATAAATTTCAAAACTTGAGGGCAAGTTTTAAACATTTAAAACATGGAGGATCACATAACAAATAATCTTAATTAACAATTAATTCCATAATTATCCATATTTGATTTATTTAATGATTTCTTGCAAAATAATTTACCAAATTAATCAAAATAATTAATTAATTATCACATAAGGAAATTAAATATTTTATTAATTGATAAATATCTTTAATTAGATCAAGATTATAGTCATATATATCAAAAAATCGGATTAGGTTTTATCTAATATGATAAAGGTAAGTTTCCATAAGATAAATATCAAAAAATCCCGATTTTGGCCCTTCCTGACGCTCGGACTCGCCGAGTTCCCAACTGGACTCGCCGAGTCAGGCCAACTCGCCGAGTCCACCATGGGACTCGTCGAGTTCATGACTCAGAACCACAAAATTCGAATTTTGCAAGCAAGAAACAAACAATTATGCATCAATTTAATAGAAACCAATCTAGGCTCTGATACCACTGATGGGTTTTGGCCATATGAACATTCCTATGTGCACATGCAAACCCTAATGCTTGGATCTAGGTTTCTCTAATTAAACATGCATTGAATCCAAGACTTCTAATGGCTAATAAAGTATATGAATAATACAAAATCAGAGTTAGAAGCTTACCTTGAAACACTTGTTTGATTTTCTAGTTCTTGGAGCTTTAGAGTCACAAATGTCACTCCTCTAATGGCTTACAAACACCAACTAGCAAGAGGATGATTTGAGAGAGAGGAGAGGGAATAGAAATCAGCCAGGTTTTCTTTGCTTTAGCATAGGTGCCGATTTCCCTTGCCCCAAGGGTCTATTTATACTGGTAAGGCTCCTAGGGTTTCACCCTTAAACCCTAGTTGGATAATCTTTTACTCAAAGCAATTCAAATCCTTTCCTAGATAAGCCCTTGGACGATTTGTGGCTTATCCTAAGCCCTATAAATCGTCCAACCCTATCCATAAAGGATTTACAACCCAAAGTGTAATTATCAAACAATTGACAGTTTATACCCTCTTATTTAATTAATCTCTTTAAGTCACCAAATTAATTCTAATTAATTTATGACTTATATTAATCAAATAACAATATTATTATTCCTTATATTATTCTCATAATATATTAATAATATTTATTCTCTCATAATAAATCATCATTTCAAGTTGCTATGGTGAAGGCAACCCAAAAGGACCATGCACAATCGGGTCAAATACTTGCCTAATATAGTTGCAGCCTTAGACACTATTCCAACAATATCTTCATTTGAAATATTCTGTATAATTCCAAAATCTATTTCTTGTTTGCATGATAACTTTTTAAGATAGCCATGTTGTACTGTTCTTTGGGTGATGAAGATCATTTTTCTAGTAAGTCTGTATGTATGCTCATCTACCGCTGGAAAAGAAGAAAATTTTTTGCACCCACTAATTGGACTGATGTTGTGAGAGGCGATGTTTCCGGCTATTAAAATAAAATTTTCTCCTAATTTATTAAGAAGACTTTCTGTGCTGCTATTGAGGCAGAATTCTAAGTAATCGATCATTCCATTGTGATAAAAAATAATTATCTGTTCTTCTGGCATGTCTGTAGTCTTTAGGTTTATCTGTAACAGGAATATGGGAGTATCTTCACCTTCCTCATTCAATCTTTGGATTACTGTAACTACTTTATAATCGATTTCTTGAAAAGCAATCTGTACAATCTTCTGCTGTAATTTATATAGAATTGTTGGAAATTGTATACAAAATTTTTGAGACACCATTTGCTCAAATTATTTGAACTGATCAAGTACTTGTCTCAACGTTTGTCTCCAAGGGAGATCTAAAATGCGAGCTTTAAAACATTCATAGTTTCTGTATATTGTTGTTTTTAATTTTTCATCTTTTTTCTCATTCCTTTGTATAAGATGTACATTTTTTGCTTCATGAATTTTTATTTTTCATTCCAAAATATTATATTCAATCTGGCTTTGTATATGCTGTGTATCTTTTCCAGATTGCATAAGTTGTTGTTGTAAGTTAGCAATAATTTCCTCCTGAGCTTTAATCATTTGCTCTGGACTAGTTTTTGCTATTTCTGAAAAAATTTTCACCTGTTCGGGTTCTATGAAAAAACTGTTTAACCCAAAATGTTCTCAAGCTATGTTCATAGCTTCCTGGAAGCTACAACATCCCTTGTAAAGGGGATTTTGACACTGTATATATTTTATGATTGTTGCCTAATTATTAAAAATTCCAACTTTAGTTCCCCTGAGGATAACATAATGTGTAAAATTCTTTGTTTGTTTTTCAGGGGTCAATGGTGACTGTTTATGAAAGTAAAAAGTTAAAGCATTGAGAATTTGAACTTTAAATGATGAAGCTTGTGGAACTGTCTGAATATGTCATAAGTTGTCTAGCAAACATTGTTGGTCTTCTGTCAAGTTTATCCCGATCATGGGCCTGAACTTTTTTACGTTCATCGAAGCAAATTGGTAGAGTGCAGTTACCAAATGCTATAACAGATTCTTTGTTCTGTGTATATTGTGTACTTTTTGAAGGTCCTGTCCAATAATATGCATGTTGAATATTTTGAGATTATGGTCTAGATCCTTGCAAGAGGTTATGATTATGTGTAGTACTCGTTATTTCCATATAAGGAATTGAGTTCTGTTGTGTGGGTTTATGTAGATATTCTATTTTTATTGCTGAATCCAATAATTTTTCTGTTGATGTTGTGTTTCTATCTTCTTCTAAAGAAATGCTCATGGAAGAGGAACTCCTTTTTTGCTGTGTAGGCTGTATTAATTTGTTCTTTCCTTTGTTTCGACTATCCATTTGCAGAAAATAATCTGTTAATATTTCTGGATAGCATATCAGCTATTCCATTATTTTCTCCCTTTATATGTTCAAATTTTATTTTATATACACTTCCTTGTATCGTATTTTGTAAATTAATCCATCGTGTCCTATTTATTTTCTTACTTTGATCATTTTTAATAAAGCGAACTATAGCTTCACAATCTGTTCTAACTATAAATTCTTTATGTAAAAATATTTTAATTTTTTCTAAAGCATTTGTTAAAGCTTGTATTTCGTAGTCTATAGTAGTCCAAGTCATTCCTGTCTTATTAAAGCTTCCACTAGCATGTGAGCATATTTTTTCTGTATCTTTTGGGCTATATTTATCGGGTTTACAAAGGAGAACGGCTCCCCATCCTTTTTTGCATCCATCAACTACTATTATTATGTAATCATTAACTAATGGTGATTCTAATGATTTAATATTTTTAACTGCTTCTTTAATTACTTTAACTAATTTAATGTCTTCTTGGTTGAAATGTTTTTGTCCATTTTTTGTTGTTTTATTATATAATGGCCCAACTAACTTTGAAAGATTAGGAATAAATTTTCGCGCATAATTAACCAATCCTAAAAATGCTTGTATCTGTTTTAGATTTTCAAACTTTTTTGGGAATTCTAAAATTTTTGTAGATATATGACTTTGAAATTCAATTTTTCCATTTCCTATTTCTAAACTAAGAAATGATATTTTCCTTTTAAATAATTCCATTATTCTTTTAGAAATAACAATACCATTCCTTGTTATTTCTTCAAATATTTTCTGTAAATGCTTCTCATGTTCCTATACTGTTTCACTGGCAACCAAAATATCATCAATATATACTAAACAAAAATCATATTTCAGAAAAATACTGTCCATAAACCTTTGAAATATAAATGGAGCATTTTTAAGCCCAAAGCTTAAAACATACCACTCGTATTGTCCTTCAGAACATGTAAATATTGTCCATGATTTACAGCTTTCTTCAAGCTGTAACTGATTGTATCCAGAAATCAAACTTGCTAAAAACTTTTTTCTTTTGTATCAAGTTTATTAAAGATTCTTTATTAGGGATATTGTAACCATCATCTTCTGTATTATCGTTTAGTCTTTTATAATTATAAACTATTCGAGTGTTTCCTCTTTTTATTTCAGAATGATATCTTACTATAAAAGCTGTTGATCTATGTGGACTTTCCGATTTTCTAATTAGTCCCTGTTCTATCATTTCTTGTATTTGTATTTTAAATTCTTCTTTATCTAAATGACTATATTCTATATTTTCTGTTATTATTGTAACATCAGTATTTTTTAATTTAAATTTACAAGTATAGTTAACTTTTGATTTTGTAATATCTTCTCCTATAAGTCCAATTTTATCTAAATGTAAAATTAAAGGATGATTCATACTTTTGGTTATATCTTTTCCTTTTCCTAACTCATGTGTTAAAATTTTTGTTAATAGTTTAATTGTTTCATTTTCAACATTTGTCGTAATTTGATTGTGTTTTAAAAAGTCTAGTTTACCTTATCCACCACGCTTTTGCGCAAACTCTGATGTGTTGGTATATTTAAGTGTTGGAAAACTATATATTTGTTTACTAAGTGTGATAAAATTACGTGTTAATGTAATAGCGCCATTTAAGGCAAAAATAAAATTTAATCCGAGAATAGAATCATTAGATTTTACATATACGGGATTGATATTGACTTGTGGGATATCATATTTCATACTATAGTTTTGCAACACTTAAACATACCAACACATATATATTTTTTTGTTCATATTTAGTTTTTGGTTTTATCAAATTCCCCCATGTCTCTGTAAACACTCTCTTTCCGCTTCTCTTTGTAACGACCCAATTTTACAAAGAAAAATTTTCACTTTTGAGTTAATCAAAACCAATATCATAAACCATAGATTCCCAAACATATGTTTTCAAATTAACATTCATTACATCTTTGTTTTCCTTTTTAAAACATCATAGGGTCCCAAATACATTAAAAAGTGAGATAGAGTGCGCGCCACGTCATCATGCCGGGCCCTTGCCCTTGGGCTCAGAAGTACCTGAAACAAATCAACAACCTGTAAGTGAAATGCTTAGTGAGTTTCCCAGAGGATACCACACATAATCACATACACATATCCTGTTAGCTAATTAAAGCTATAAACATGCCACGGAAACCATGTAGTACAATCCAACAAGAATGTCATGGGCTACCCCACATGGTCTTTACCTAGGAGTGCCACGGGCTACCCCACATGGCCTTACATCCAATGCCATGGGCTACCCTACATGGTCTTTACCTAGGAATGCCATGGGCTACCCTACATGGTCTTATATCCAATGCCACGGGCTCCCCCAGGGGTCTTCCATACCAGTATAATATCACATAACATATCAATTCATAAATGAATAACACACATATAACATGTACACATAATGGGCCGGCCTTGGTGCCGTAGACCCATAGGTATGGTGAGAAGACTCACCTCCGTCCGATGAATACGAATACTGCCCTCCTAGTAATTCGTAGCCTCCCGAACTGAATAACAAAAATAAAAATACAATCAATGATAGGGCCTTAAATTACCCAAGTAAAGGCCCAATCTTCAAAGTCTACCCCCAAGGCCCAATTACCCTTTTTCTTGCAAATGGGCACCAAAGTCCAAGTCCAATATCCTTAATGGGCCCCTTGGCCCAATAAGGCCCAACCAATAAGTTCATGGCCCAATCAGATGAAAAGGCCCATAACTCATAGAATCCAATCAAGCCCAACAATCAAATGAGGCCCAAAGGCCCAAAATAGCTTAGGGCCCAACTGAGCTGCGTACGCCCATCGTACCACCCTGTTACGCGCCGTGTACTGAAGATTTGGGCACTACGTGCCGCGTACAGTTGGTTACACCCAGCGTACAATCAACTTAAGCACTTTTTCCATTAAGTGCTTAATGCTCGATTCCAACACGTCCAAAAGTCAGATCTATACTTGTTCAAACATCCTAAGGCATAAAGTTGCCAACTTTATGCCCTTGCATGTCTCATAAACACCCCCAACACTTCCATTAAGACCTTTCCAAGGTTCTTAGTCCATGCATGAGACCAATACATCCATCAAGGTCCCATTTTTATGCTTCTAAATGACTAAGGGACCTCATATCTGTCATTCCCACTTCATGGAGTTGCTTAACTCTCCATAAGAGGTTCAAAACCAACCAAAAATGGTAAAATAGAAAACCCTAGCTAGATCTAAGAATTTAGATGGAAAGGTGCAAGCTTTTTACCTCAAGAAGTCTTGCAAGATGACCACAGTACAGATTCTTGAAGCACCAAACCGATCCAAGCTTGCCTAGCAACTCCCCTTCTTGAAAGAACTCCAAAATGCTCACCAAAACCCTCTTCTTAAGCTCAAAATCTCACTCACATTCTATCCCAGCTGAAAGTAGACGAAATGGGGCTAAGGAGGCTGATAAGGTTTGGTCCAAGAGGCCAAAAGATGTTTAAATAGGGGTTCAAGTCCGGATTTAGGGTTTTGTCCTTCTCTTGCATACGCCCGACGTACCCTTACGTACGCCCATGCGTACGCAAAATGCTCCCGCGATCATTCATGTAGAGTACGCTAAGCGTACTCATAGGTACGCCCAGTATACTCCAAGGGACCATTTATGACACAAATGGAATTCTTCGAGGGTCTCAAGCCATACCTGATTTAGGGCGTTACACTCTTAGCCTATCTCTTACATTCATAGTTCTTTCAAGCACTTCATATTATATCCCTTATACATAAAAAAAGTTGTTGCTGCACATACAACTCTGCACATTCAACTCGGGTAAGTCTACTCTTCTTGATTTTATTTTTTTGTTCATATTTAGTTTATGGTTTTATGGTAAACCCGGAAAAAACCGCTATACCCTTTTAAATGGTATCAGAGCATGGAATGTTCTATGATCTAAAAGACTGAGACAAGCTTAATTTTCTGGCAACATGTTTTGCTTAAGACCACTTTTTGTGTCGAGAATTCTGTCAGGTGAAGATTATGGGATTGTTTTATGTTTTAATATAACAAAGGATGTATGATAGTTTTCTTTGGGTGATAGTTTTCTTTGTGATTGTATAATTCTACTTTAATCCTTATGATACTAAAATTTTGTAAAAATATGCTACTTCAAGGGATATAAGAAAATCTTAATAAAGAACTAATGGAATATAAGATTTAGCTAAGAGATAACAATTTCTATAATCATTGATCCATCAAAAAATTGTCTCGACCTTAAACAATATAATTCAACCAACTTTAAAAAACTTGACTTCTTAAATCTTGAATATAATAAAAACGTTGATCCTACTAAAAGTCTCTTTGAAAATTATAATTTTGTTTGCAGATTTAAAAAAAAATATAAACATAGTCTACATACAGAAAATATACACCTAAACGGTATAACAGATTTAATTATTAATCTAGGAGAAAGTTTAGAAAAAGAGTTTAAAAATAATAAAAATATAATAGAAAAAATAGTTAAAAATACAACTATAAAAACCGAGTTTTTAACTAAATTAGTAGACAACCTAGGATATATTAAAGAACAAAATAATCAAATTATTAAAGAACTAAAAGATATAAAACGATTAATTCCAAGCAAAGAAGAAATTCAACAATTAAGTTATCAATTAGAAAATAATAAACCTAAAAGGATAGAAATAGAGACAAAACAACTTATAAATAAAATAGAAAATCAATTATTACAATTTGAGCCTAAAATTAATATGCTAGAAGAAATCTTACAGGTAGTCAAAACCATCGTTGAAAGTTAAAACTGGAAAACTCTAAAGAATATATTAGAGCTTTAGAAGACGTTGAAAAATATAAACCAAAAGATAATAAAGAAGTTACAGGATTTACTAGATATTCAGGCACATGAAAAAGTGATAAAACATATCCTATATTATTTAATTTTATAATCAGTTTATTATTACAAAGTATTGAAAAATTAAATACATTAATAGAAGTTAAAAATCCTCCCATCATACCCATTATAGAAAGTGATTTAGACAAAATTATAGACGGAACTAACCAATTAAGTATTGAAGACAATAAAATAATAAGAAAACCTAAACCATATAAGAATTGGTTACCAAGAAAATGAATAATAATAGAAGTTTCTTAGGACGTAGTAGGAAATTACAAGACTGTAAGGGTTGAAGTGTTGTAAAGAGTCGAATTATGTTTAGTCTATTTCGTATGTAATGTATTTACTAAGTCTCTTTTGTATGAAGCGTAAGGGTTCTAGACTTAGTATTTTTTGTACTCTGATGTTCCCTATAAATAGGGACTGAGCTTAGATTTAGACGTGTGAGTTTTCCAGCTTTCATAGTCTATGTTTTGTAACTGAGCTTATTTGAGAGTAATCAAAACTTCAAAGACTTATTTACTTTATGAGTTCATTACATTGATTAATCTTGTTCTTAATTGATTTCTCGAATACAATTCTTCTACAATTAGTATCAGAGCAGAAATCAAACTGCATTGATCTGATTTTCATTCTGAATCATCTGATTTTGAGTCACTTTTTTTTTCGCAAAAGTTTCCGCGCTTTTGGTTCTGAAAATCAAGTCTGATCTACGGATTTGATTAGATTATGTATTCAAATTGTATAATCGAGTGATCCATTATAAGTTTTTGATCAATTCGTTTGATCAAATTTCAAATTCATCAAGTTTTCTGTGATTTTTGAATTTTTCTCGTGTGTTCATCAATGGTGAACTTCAACATGAACACAATGACTTCACATTCTCATCTGTTCGGATCATCAACCAAAATTCCAATGCTGATTCCAGAATACTACGATTAGTGGGCTGATCGTATGGAAGACTATTTGAATGGTCTAGATGAAGAGTTGTGGAAGTTTATCAATGGAACAGTTCAACCTCCATTGAATATTCAAAATATTGGTTCATCTGGAACTACTTCTGCTGTTGGAGAACAACAAATCAGACTGGAGAAACATGAAAAGCGGTGTTTGAGAGAATTGAGAGGTGCCTTGCCACCTGTTGTTTATAACTACATTCGTGGTTGTAAAACTGCTTAGGAGATCTGGAATACTCTAAAGGAAAAGTATCAAGGAAGCGAGAAAACTAAGATCAATTCTGTTAAGCAGTGTTTGGTTGAGATAAAATAGTTCAAACAAAAGGAAACTGAAACGATTGAAGTTTACTATGATCGTCTGAATGATTTGATCTACAGATGCAATCGCTAAGGAATCACAAGGTCTCTAATGGAGTATAATCTTACTTTTGTTATGGGACTTAGGAAGGAATGGAGGAGTGTTAGTATGATGATCAAAAATCAACAGAGCTTTAATACTTATTCTTTGAATGATGTATACAATCAGCTGAAGACACATGAAAGTGAAGTGTCTGAGATAATGGAAGAAGCAAAACAAAGCTTTGGAGGACCACTAGCTCTAGTTTCGAAAGTGTCTGAGATGGAATCTACTGAAAAGGAGAATTCAGATGAAGAAGGTTTAATCTTGAATTCAAATGATGAAGTTATAGCTTTTTATTCGAATAATCGTGTTAAGAAGTATTTCAAAAAGCCTTTTAATCCTAAGGGAAAGCAGAGTGAGATGAAAGGAAATCTTACGAAGTCTGGTGTTGAAGAGAAAAGGAAATTCGTAAAGACAGAGAAGAATGATGACAAGGTGAAAGAGTTTAAGGCAGAAAAGAAATTGAAAGGAGATTCAGGTATAGATTGTCATTACTACAATGGCGCGAATCACTTTGCAATTGCTTGTATGCTTAGAAATAAAGAGGAAAAGAAGAATAGAGTGAAGGACGAAGCATATTATGCTACAAAACTCGAGGAAGTTCGTGCGAAGACCAAAAAATTGTCTTTTGTGGCAAGAGGAGAAGTTGAAGATGAAGAGAGTGGTACTTATTAGATTTGGTCATCTAGATCTGATGATGAGGAAATGAGGCATCCTACTCATGGTGCCATGTTTGCAGAATTCGAGGATGGAAAAGAAGGAGAGATATCTGGACATTGCTTCGTTTCGAAGTCAAGTGACAAATATATAATGACAACAAAGGTACGTTCTATACTCGAATCTTTTAATATTCCTTTAAATGCTTATGATTCTGAAATAATTGCTTTTGATGATACTGTTGCTTACTTTGATGCTATTGTTGTGTCTGCTAGTAACGAGGCAAAGAAATTTAATAACTGATTGCTTGAGATTCAAAAGTTGCTAGACACAAAACGTTGCAGGATAGAGTATCTAGAGTTGCAATTAGGAAATGTTAATAATGGTAGAGAGAATCTAGATAAACATGTACGAATGTTGTTGGCTGAACGTAACATCTATTGTAATTCTGCAAAAACATTTATATGCCAAATTAACTGCTTTACATCATTCTTCAGACATTAGCAAAGAACAACATCGTAAACTGTTTCCTTTACTCGCATTCGAAAGAGAAAAAGTTGATGTCGTGTCATATGATTGTGAAAACACAATAGTTGATTTTAACAAAGTACTAGACGATAGGTTTGCATATGGTATTGTTAAGATAGATGAGTTTTTAAATGTTGATGAATTGGTTAATATTGCTAATGAAAGTTTGACAAAATATGAACAAGTGAAAATTTTGAAAAGAACTAAACATTCGAAACTTGATTCACAACTCAATTTTGCTGATATCGATGAGAATTCGGATAATCTTAGCGAAATCAGTGAAATTGAAGAAGAAGAAAGTATTGATTGTTCTCAGTTATCTATCATTAACATCACATCTAAGGCCAAAGGTAAAGAAATTGTTAATGATTCGATGGTTAAGGATGACATTGGAAGACCTTCTACTTCGAAATATTTTGACTTTGATTATGTGGAAGTTCGAGACAGTCAGACAGATAGTAGTGATGACGAGGATGACGAAATCAAAACTTCGAATGTTTGTAAAACAAAAAAGAAAGTTTCAACTGAAACTTCAATTCCGAGAGTTGTTGTTAAACAAGTTTATGGAGAAACTGAAAAGTTTGACACAGTGATGAATGAAAAAGGTGCTCACTATTTGGAAACTAATACTGTCGTGTATCCGAATTTTACATGCACAGATGAAGTAGTTTTTCCAAATCAAGTATTTTTCACAACTGGGAATGCTGAGAACGTCAAGCCCGAATTCAACAAAATGATCGAAGAAGACAATAAGCGATCAACCGATGAAGGATTCTTTGCAAATCAAAACATAGTTGAAAACAACATCACTAAGAATTCGTATGTTTTTCAAAAACAAAAATCAAAAGAACTATGGGTTGTTAAATCAGAAAAACAAAAAGATGTTGTTACAAAATAAGTTGTTTATTCAACTCCAATTGTGAAACTTAATTCAAATGAATTCAAAGTGCTTGTTAACAATTTTTCAAAAGAACACAAAATTTCAAAAAGAAATGCACGAAAAGCAGTTTTTTTGGTAAATAGTGTCCAACGAAAAACCCGCTTTGACTAAATCCAAAGTCTCGTCGGAAAAAATCAGTGTTTCAAAATCTAAATTCCCAAATTCTTCAAAAACAAAGAGTTTTCAAAAATCAATTGTCACAGAAAGACAAAAAGACACGTCTTTTCATCAACCAATGAGTGTAATTGACAAATTTCCAATAAACCAAAAGGTTGCACATATTCGAACATTTGATAACATTCGAAAGTATGAGAAATCACACCAGGTTGTGAATGATCAAAAACTTAACAATGTTCGAAAATCAATGAATAGTCAACAAATTTCAAACAAAACTTTCAAATCTAAAGTTACATTAACTCCACAAAAGCCAAATTTTCCAAATTCTTCAATTACAAAACCAACAAAAGTTTCGTGTTCAAATGAAAAATCAGAAATTCATTCTATCAATAATTGGCTTGAAGGTCAAGGAAAAAGGTATCAGTCTGAGAGATTTTCTCAAGTTTAGATCAAAACAGCTTATGAAAAGTATTTGAATGAGTCCACAACTAGAAGTTTATCTTCTCAAGATTCATATATTCCGGTATAGAGATGGAAACAAATCAACAAATTAACTAGAATTGAGAAGCCTGAGGTGAAATCTAATGACAATCCAAAACTATCGAAAAATTATATTTCAATATCTTTAGATAATGATGTTGATTTAATTGATAGTATAACATAAAAAAATTGAACATTGGCTTTTAGTTCTAAAATTCACTCCTCGTTTCAAACTAATAACCAAGGACCCAAAAAGCCTTGGGTGTCTAAATTCTTTAATTAAATGCAGGTACTATGTGACGAGCAATATGATATGAAGTGGTATATTGATAGTGGTTGCTCACGTCACATGACTGGAAGGAAGGAGAACTTACGAGATTTTCGAAGTCTTGAAAATGCTGGAGTAGTGAAGTTTGGCAATAATAAAAAAATGTCAAGTGAAAGGATATGGTAATGTAACGAATGGGCAATTCACAGTAAATCGAGTTGCATATGTGGAAGGTCTTCAACATAACTTGATTAGTGTTTCACAATTAGTTATGGGAACTGGAAATCAACTGGTGTTTAATGAAGAAGGGAGTATAATCTCAAAAGTCAATACAAATGAAGTATTGCTAAAATCGAAACGATATGGCGATATGTTCACACTGGATATTAAACCAATAGTGGCAAACCATCTGTTTGTCTACTTTCGAAAGCTTCAAGCGATGTCAGTTGGTTATGGCATAGACGTTTATCACATTTAAACTTTCGAAATCTAAACACGTTGGTTACATAAGATTTAGTTCGTGGTCTTCCTATGTTAAAATTTGATAATAATACTCTTTATGCAGCTTGCGAACAAGGAAAAAAACATCGCAAAGGACATCCTATCGTGATAGACTCAAAAATTGTTGAACCATTGGAACTTCTTCATATTGACCTTTGTGGACCTTCGACTGTTGAAACAATTAACAAGAAATAGTACATTTTGGTTATAGTTGATGATTTTTCACGTTTCACTTGGGTATTTTATATCAGGTTAAAATCTGAAGTAGCACAAACAATGATTGATTTTATCAAAAAGATAGAGATGAGTCTGAAAAAGAATGTTCGTTGAATAAAGAGTGATAATGGGTCTGAGTTTAAGAATCACATGTTGGATTAGTTCTTAACAGAAAAAGGAATTTCACATAATTTCTCATCACCATATACACCACAACAAAATGGTGTTGTTGAAAGAAGGAACAGATCATTATGCGAGGCTGCAAGAACAATGTTGACATATGCGAATCTTCCTCAGTATCCATGGGCTGAAGCTGTTTCCACAACATGTTTTACTCAGAATCCTTCTTTTATTCATAGAAGATTCAATATCACTCCTTATGAAATAATAAATAATCGGAAACCTAATGTCAAATTTTTCCATGTATTTGGTTGCAGATGTTTCATCATGAATCTTAAAGACAATCTTTCAAAGTTTCAAGCTAAAGCTGATGAAGGCATATTTTTGGGATATTCGCAAACTTCTGTTGCATATGGAGTGTTGAACAAATGAAATCGAAAAGTTGAAGAAAATTTTAATCTTACCTTTGATGATTACTATGTTAAACAAGCAGAAAGAAAGTTTGAAAAAAAACCAATTCTTGCTGAATCAAACAATCAAACTGAATATGATAATTCAATTGATTTTGATTATGATCTAATTTTTGGTGTTCCAGACAGGGCAATTGATGCCGAAGTTCATGCTAATGATAATCAAACACCTGAATCATCAAAACATATTGATGATTCAACACTCACTTCGGATACTACTGAAAATGGCGAAAGTATGATAGATGCTCGTATGGAGGGGAAGCATATGTATACTCCTCTAAATGTTGAGGGGGAGCATCCTTTCGAGGGGGAGAAGAGTAGTATGAATCAAAATGATAATCATGTTGAGGGGGAGCATGATGATACAAATGCAATTAATCTTGATCAAAACGATGAATGTCATGAAATTGATGATAATATTTGTGTGGCAGGTACTGAGATTGAAGAAACGTACGAAGATGCACCATTAGAATTTGATCCAGCATATCCACCACTTGAGAAATGGACGAAGAATCATCCAAAAGTGCAAGTCATAGGAAATCCACAAGATGGAGTTTTAACAAGAGCTCAAATTCGTGTGAAAAATCAGGCAATCAATATGAATCAAGAATTTTGCATTTTTAATGTCTTTATTTTGAAAATAGAGCCAAAAACAGTTAAGGTTGCTATGGAACACTCTGATTGGGTTGTTGCTATGCAATCTGAACTTGCTGAATTCGAACGAAACAAGGTTTGGAGACTTGTTCCAAAACCTAATGATGTTTCGATTATTGGACTAAAATGGATTTTCAAAAATAAAACTGACAAAGAGGGAAATATTATTCGAAACAAAGCTAGGCTTGTAGTTAAAGTTTATTCGCAACAAGAACGTATCGACTATGAAGAAACCTTCTCCCCTGTCGCAAGACTCGAGGCTGTTCGAATATTTGTAGCCTATGCAACACACAAAGACTTTGATGTTTATCAAATGGATGTCAAATGTGCATTCTTGAATGGAGAGCTTGAAGAAACGGTATATGTTGAACAACCGTCAGGTTTCGTTAATGAAGAATATCCTAATCATGTTTACATTTTAGATAAGGCTGTATATGGATTAAAACAAGCACCAAGACCGTGGTATGCAACTCTTACCAATTTCTTAAAATAATCAAAATTTAAACAAGGATCAGTTGATCCCACATTATTTCATAAGAAAGTTGGGGATCATTTAATGCTTGTTCAAATTTATGTTGAAGATATTATTTTTGGTTCTACTAACCCAGCTTTGTCTAGTGAATTTGAGAATTTGATGAAGAGTAAATTCGAAATGAGCATGATGGGTAAAATCAACAATTTCCTTGGGTTAATACGTCAAAGCAGAGAAGGAATTTTCATTAACCAAGAAAAATACACGAATAATTTGCTTGAAAAGTTTGGGATGACTAATAGCATGAAGCTACGAGTACCAATGGCTGTAGGAACGAAGTTAACACCTTCGTTAGATTCACCTGCTGTTGATCTTACTTTGTTTCGAAGCGTGATAGGGTCTCTACTTTATTTAACTACAAGTAGACATGATATTATGTTTTCTGTTTGCAATTGTGCAAGGTATCAAGCAAATCCAAGAGAACCACATTTAACAGCCATGAAGAATATTTTTCGTTATCTCAAAGGAACAATTTTGTTAGGATTGTGGTATCCTTCGAAATCTGGATTTTTCATGCAAGCCTTTTCGGATTCAGATCTTGGTGGATGTACTCTCGACAGGAAAAGCACAACTGGAGGATGTCAGTTATTGGATGGGAAGTTGGTGAGTTGACAATCAAAGAAACAAACTTGTGTAGCTATTTCTACTGCTGAAGCTGAATACATTTCAGCTGCTGCTTGCACTTCTCAAATCATTTGGATTCAAAGCCAATTGCGTGATTATGCAATTAATATGAAAATGATTCCTTTGTACTGTGATTCACAAAGTGCTATTCGCATTTTTCATAATCCAGTACAACATTAAAAAACAAAACACATTGTTCTTCGTTATCATTTTATAAAAGATCATGTGGAAGATGGTAACATTGAAGTTCATTTTGTGAAAACTACTAATCAACTTGCTGATATTTTCACTAAACCACTTGATGAAAAATCTTTTGTGAGAATTTTAGTAGGTTTGGGAATGTTAGATGCGAATTCAGTACCAGGATCAAATACTCACAATTAACGAAATGATGTTGGTGAAAAAGGTGTCGATTCAGAGGCTTGCTGTCTTAACCATTCTGAGGTTACTGTGCGTTAAGAGGGTTCGACACGCTTCGTTTTCGTATATTGAAACTAAAACTTTTTGTGTACTTTGTACTATCATTTCTTTTCATTAGTTTAGAATTTGTTCATTGAAAACCTGAAAAACAAAAAAAATATTTTTATTTCTTTGTATTAATTTTCGAAAAATCAAAAGTATCAAAAAGATTTTCTTTTGTTGCATGTTTTATTTCTCGAAAAATTCAAAATCACAAAAATATTTTTTTTTTGTTTTTTGTTTTTGTTCATAAATAGAAAATTCAAAAAGATTTTTGGTTACTTTGTGTTTTTTTAGGTCTTCAAGAACATTTTCACGACAATTCTTCAAAGGGTCATGCTTGTGTTTCTATGGGAAGGTAATTCTCTTAAATCTTTGTACTAGTTAAGATGTTCCTAGAAGCATGCTGTTGCATGTCGACCCGAGCCTCAACTGACTCTATGTGTGTTAAGAAAGCCTTAATGAAAATTTTCATATGAAAGTTTCTTCCTAATTAGGCTTACATTCGCATTAGTCCAATGAGCTACCTTACTTTTCTCAAATGAGTTAAGAGTTATCTGTTTGGTCCATACATAACAGAGGTACATTCGAATCTTAACCACTCTTTTTCATCACAAAATTTCTTAACACATTTCACACACAAAGACACATGTTCAAGAGGTCATTGATCAAACCAATTGTGACTTAAACATGTCAAAACTCTGTGTTAATGATCTTAAATCATGAGACCGTGATGTAAGTGAAATCCAAATATCCGAACTTACTAAGGAATTGATGGGGAACTGTCACACCCCCAAACCAAGGATGGCTGAAACGTTCGGGGGTGGAGGACTTCAAGTATAGTATCATAACAACGAGTATAATAGTGCTCAATGTAAATACAACCATCATAAATCTAATTGAAAAAGTTACATCATAGTAAGTTTACATGTTTCAAAATCAATTACATTATGATGACGAAATGAACTGTTTGACGATTTAACGTCCCATCCTCAAAATGCTGTTGTTTTCCTGTTTCACTGATTTCTTGAGAATACAAGTAGTTTTGAAAAAGTGTCAACAATTAAGTTGGTGAGTTCATAAGAGTTTTGTTTGAAAAATAAACCATTTTCCTTGAAAAAGCGACAAAGTATGTTTCCAGAAAATCCAATATTTTCTTTATCACGTGTGAAATGAATGTTTCTAGGTTATGCGATAATGAACTCTAGAAGAACCCAAAGATTCCTTCTATAATCACTCAGCGTATATAAGTTATATAAAAATTTAGTTAAATAAACCGTTGAATATAATGGGTCTGCCCTAGGTCCACAACCAAACAGGGAACAAGAGATAGGGCGGGCCCACCAATTCTAATTCGATTATGACTAAATTCTTATATAACTCAAGCATATACACTTAGCAATTATAGCTAAAGTCTAACAATTCTAGATGAAATGTAGTTTTAACAGAGATATGATTCCAAAGAAAATCATATATTTTCCTTGTATAAGTTATGTGGTCCTAAATCCCACGACCGAAAATAAACAA
This sequence comes from Lactuca serriola, assembly GCF_051521515.1. Classification (NCBI taxonomy): domain Eukaryota; kingdom Viridiplantae; phylum Streptophyta; class Magnoliopsida; order Asterales; family Asteraceae; genus Lactuca; species Lactuca serriola. The sequence continues at coordinate 336,105,273 of NC_136415.1, read as the reverse complement.
ATATTTGCCATACTTAAAGATATAAAAGTGGTTTTAAATCGGCATAAAACCCTTTTTGATATAAAAGTGTACAAGTATTTTTCCATACTTAAAGTAATTCCTGTGAGTTAAATCAACATAACTCGCTAATTTAAAAGTAGAACCCGTAAATCTTATGATTTCTTAATACGACATGTGAGTTGTTATAACCATGCTAAGACTCAGACGGCCTCGTAATACGACGTTCTTCAGGCGTCGCAAGTTAAATGATGATTGTCATCTCAGACCTGCCGGTTTAGCTGTTGCATGCAACTCTGGTGTGGGTTTGTCAGACCCAATATAGATCTTTACACAACTATCACGCTCTCCCTACAAGAGACTCTGGTTACAATTTACAGGACTTTTGACTTTGTTACCATGAAGGTAACACGAAGGGAATGTCTCTCAAATTTATTCATTAACAGATTTACGTGAACTGAACTGAAAACCTTTGGTAAATAAGTTTGAAATGTAAATGATACATAAACTATACCTATTATAGTTTATCCAAAACGTTTGTAATGTAAAAGAACTATTTTATGAAGATACACTAGTGCTATGAATCCATGAACTATGCTTATTATAGCTTATTATGTGTGTTCTAAATGAATGAAGAATCTTATCATGAATGACTAAATTTCAGTTTATGATGATAAACTAACAAGAAAACACATTCAATATTTAGAACTTATTGTTATACACTTTGCTCAACATATTACAAAGTGTTATGAAAGTTATAATCTGTTAACTAGTTTTTAACCTTTATGCACTGTTTTAGAAAAATCATACGAAGTCGAAAACTGAATCTGTAAATTTTGAGAGTTCATAAAATGTGTCTAGATTATTCATAATTTTTATTATGATTTTTGGAAGTCTTTAGCTTGTTTTAAAATGTTCGTATTCACAGACTGGTCCGCATTCGTTTATGAAATGATAGGGAGTTTTGTAAAAATCACCATAAATTGTAGAAAAATCGTATGGAGATGTGCAAGTAGTCATTTTAAAGGTATGAACCTGAAATATTTGCACCTAATACAGTTTTGAAAACTAAAATGTTTAAGTTGACCAAAACAGTCCGTGAATAAGACTCAACTTTTCTGATGAAAGCTGTTGTTTGAGTTTAGTTGTGTTCTTGGTGTTTTAACTTGTATTCCCCCCCCCCCCCCCCCCCCGCTAAAACTTGAAGAAAACATGAAAATGTAGGGGTATGAACTCACCTTATGTGATTTCAGTGGGTGGATGTTGAAGGAGAGAAGTGTTCAACTGAAGAACACTTGGAGGATTGCTTGAAGATTCGAGAATCTAACACAATTATGATGGAGTTTGTGTAAGAAATCAATGATTTGAGTAAAAGGAAGTGTAATAACCATATGAAGGGTGATGATTCTTACAAAATGTAGAAGGAAGTTTAGAAAAATGCCTTGGAAATCTCGAAATTTGTGAGTGAGAATTTGAGAGAAAAGATGTGTTGATCTTTGGTGGAAAGGAGAGAAATGAGAGGAAAGTGTGGAGAGATAGGAGTTTTCAGCCTTTGACCAAGAGTGTGGCTGGTCAAATGGTGGGGAAGGTATTCTTGAGTGACCAGGTATGGTGGAAGGACAATGTGTAGAGAATTGTTATTAAGAATTAAGATGCGAAACAATAGATTTGAATGATGAATGATAAAGAACACACGAAGTAAATATTAATCAGATCTCGTTTTATTAAGACTGATTACAGAATAAGCTGAAGAGAGTTTTTGTGTTTCGATCTCGTTTTTTCTACTTCAAGCCTAAGTCCCTATTTATAGGGAACTTACAAAAAGTATACTAAGTCTAATACAATGAAACTTCACATGCTACACTTCGCATTTAAAATTGACTTAGTAAAATACATACAAAATGCGAATCATTACAAGACACTATTCGACTTTTACAACTTAACACCTACATTCTCCCCCTTTGTAAACAGTCGATACAATTCAACTTAAAAGCTTTTGAATTGCAGAGTGAATAGTTCTTCAAGTCCTTCTTGTCACCTTCGTTGTTTTTCTTGCAATTATTCATACGTACAATGAAGTGCGTATATTGCGAAGAATTGTATCTTTCAATCTCTGAAGCTTTGAACAAGAACTTCTTCAGTTTGCCCTTAGTGTCTCTTCCCGAAAACACCATGCCGAATGGTTTATGGCAAATCTCACCCACTACATACTTCGACAATGCTGATTGTGTCAAAGTATCTTCCCATGGAACCTTCACTTCTCTTCCAAGCACATTCGCCAACTCTTTATCAGTTAGTGCAAGACAATCGAAGTAGTTGTCGATATAAGTCTTCACATGTGCGAACCCAACTTTGAAAACATCAGTCTCTGAGCCTTTGAGTTTGTTTTCTTCCATGTGCTTCAGAATCAAAGCTACTTGAATAAGATCATTGCAGTTCATCAGTGGGAAGTCAGCAATAGTGAAGTCATATTGTTTGTTGTGTGCCCTGATGACAAAATATTGAAAGTTCTGAAGCATGTCTTCAAATAGAACATCTTTCTTTATCGTGAGCACCTTCTTGATCTTCATCAGGGACCAGACTTCGTCAGGATTCTTCGCAAGAACAGCATGAAATCTGATTTTCATGTGAGTGTAGTCATCTGGATTATCGAATTTCTCACTGATCTTGTACTGTGATGTGATGAACAACATTTCATTGATAGGGAAGTCCAACTGACAGTGATCTGAGTTCGCAATGTCGTAACTTCTTTTCGGCTTCTTCTCGAACTTGTACATCTCCCTTCCTACTACTTTAGACTCTATCGTTTCGTAAGAGTAAAGCTTCGCAGGATCACCTTTGTTTATCGAGGGAGGATCACTTGCACGTTGTCACATTATGCTCTGGACTTATCTCATTCTTTCCAGTTCAGCCTCAGCATCAGCCTTTATCTCTTCTTTCGACTTTTCATACAGGATGCCCTTTCCCTTTCCTGATACATCCTTCTGAGGTTGAGAACTCGAACCTCCTTCGTTTCCTTCAATAACAATTCCCTTAGAAATTGTTTTTGTAGTTATTGTTGTTGAAGAAATCGGTTTGGTAGGGATTGGAAGAGTTGCAACCAGTTGAGTCGAGATGACCTTCCCCACTGTTTTCGCATCAGCTTCTTTACTTCGATTCTTCTCTCCCCCTTGCGCCCCTGTGAAAACAGGTGGAGCACCCTTCGGAAGTAAAGAACTGAAGTTTGAAATCGGAGCAAGTGCCTTCTGAATGGCTTGTTCTAAAGTGTTAATCTTTAGAGACAAGAATTCTGGAGTAAGAATTTGCAAAGTGGAAGATTGCGAAACTGCTGATTTGAGCTCCGTGACTAATTTGATCAGGAGATCAAACTTCTCCATTGTAGCAGCTTTTTGATCATCAGCAACAGGAATGTTGTTGAGTTTGTGTAATTGAGACGAGATTTCCACAACCTGCTTGTGAAGATCTTCCTGTCTTGTATTTACTGCTTGTAGATCCTTCACAAGGTCAGACTTCAACTCCTGAATTTTGAAGTTGACGTCTTCACGAACTTTCTTTACATCTTGGATAAAGAGAAGATGTCTTTCTTTTGTTGCAGCTTTAAGATCTTTAAGGGTAGTCGTGAAATTATTCCCTTGAGCTTGCACTCGGAGTTCGTTATTTTTGTCGGACTGATCAACTTTCTCCATAATGCGTTTCTCAGCCCCTTTAATCATTATATCCACCTCCATTGCTGAAATCGAAGACATTCTCCCTGAATCGGCTTGCGATTGAATAATGGCCTTCAATTTTTGATTAAGAATTTTGAACTGTTTTCCTGTCATCAGCATATGATCAGGAATTTCTTCTTCATCAGAATCAAAAGAGATGTCATCGAGAACACCACCAAAAGCTCCCCCTTCGATTTCTGGATCAGAGGTTTGTTGCGAAGGTGTAGGATTTTCAGGTGATTGGGATGGGAAAAGGGTGGTGAATGGGTTCTGAAGGGCATGGTCGAATATGGATGATGTGGTGGTTATTGGAAGTGTGGATGCAACACTCGGGATAGGTGCCCCCGTATCAGATACGTTGACAACCGTATCCAAAATAGGTACCTCCTCAGTAACTGACTTGGTAAGAACTATTTCGAGTGGTTGGGTTTGAGAAATAATTGGTGAAATTTGCGAAGGTTGAGAGATGGGTAATGAAACTGTTACCATTGTGGTGACAGGTGGAGTTTTCGGGACAACTTCTTCGTCTGATGATTCATTGCGAATCACCATCTTCCTCTTCTTTCCCAGTGTTCGTTGCATATTCTTCGCAACGTCTTCCGCCCTTTGTCTTTTCTTCCCAGGAGAAACGGGTGCAGGAATGCTGCGAATAGTAACTCCCTTACTACTCACCTCCGCCTTGTGAATTTGTTTTAACACTCCAGACTTGGAGGGTAAAACATCTTTCTTCACCTCTTCTTCTTGAACAGTTGGTGAAGATGAACCCTTCGCAGGTTTCTTGCTCCCCTTCTTCTTCTTTGATGGAGAAGCAACTTCAGGTAAGACACACGACTGATCAGCTGTGTCTATGTTTCGCAAATACCTCACCAACACTTTGTGAGTGGGAGACACTTTGCGAAGCATTGCATCCGGAATGCGAGCTACTCTGGTGAATATGGATTCATCATCTTCTACCACTTTTGGAAATTGGTAAAGTGAAAACTCAGCCACTTCGACATCTGCTACGACCGGAATTGCTTCTTTTTCGTAGACTTTCTCCAGGATCAGACTCCAGTACCTGGCACAGGATATGCCCTTCTCTGAATTCGTATTTTCCAGACTTTTTACGAATTCCTTCCACAACTGAGTCGCATAGTCGACGTTGATGTCATAGTAGATACCCATTACCATGGCATACACTTCGACTCTTCCTCTGTCTAGGCCAACGGATCTTCCTGTAAGACACCTTAGGAAAATTCCAAACAGAAAATTCCAAATACAAGGCAATCCCGACTTCCGGAAATCACTTATCTTCTCCAACTCCGGCTGATGGCCCATCTCGTTAAACATGTGGATAATCTGGGAGTTGACCGGTTTAACAAAAGGTGGGTTGTTGGGAATCTCCAAGAACTCCACGAACAAGTTCTTGGACAGTTTTACCCTCTTGTTGTTGACTAGGTTGAAGGTAATCACATCCGCCGTGTGATTGTAGGAAGCCGTGGATGCAGCACGGGATAACCAGATCATCGGAACTGGGAAGGATCGGAACATGGCTGTTGACAACGGTGATCGTTTCAAAGCCACAATGAGCATCTTCAATTCTTCTGGATAAGCAGATACATTGGGATCAACCTGATAGTTTGTGCTTTGAATCTTTATGAGGGATTGAGAAAGGACCTCATCAGTGTTTGAGTTTGTGACTGCCATTGTAGGGTTTGAAAGAAATTTGAAGTATAGGATCAAGATGAAAGCTTTGAAGGTTTGTGAGAATTCTTGTTTGCGTAACCGTACACAGTGTTCTTCATGCCCCTTTTATAGGTTACTCAAACTTTGATTTGAAATTAAAGCGGGATGCATTTAATGTTATCCGATGTGGCACCTTGAATCTCGGATCATCGCTGTAAAAGATCACTATGCAGTAAAAAGTAACTGTCACATCTCCTCGAAAACCGGATAGAATACCAACCATTTTTAGTAGACAGCCTGTCAAGTAACCGTTATAGAATGCGAACCGATAAAACCCTTCGCATGGAAGCTAGGCTCTTTCACTTTTGGGATTTAAAGCGAAGTCATATGCCAGACTTGCGAAATCATCAGTCTGAGTTGGTTTTACTCAGAACCTCAAGGATTTCGTGTGTGCATTGTGCCAATGAAATAAGATAAGAATCAAGAAATTTTTGGAATGTAGTGATGTCAAAAAGTTAATTTGACATGAATGCAGTAAAACCCCAGGCAAAGGTTGCTTCGTTAATTATCAAGAGAGATAATCAACAGCTTGTGTAGTTTCCTGTGAAGTACAATCGAATACTTGTAAAGAAGTTTCGAAGGGCTTCTTTTAAAAGTCATTTTGGGTTGGTTTGAAATTTCATTACATATCAACCTTAACATAAGGTGAGAAATTGTAAATGAAATTACTTGTTTGACCAGTGTAGTCAGTGACAAGTTGGCTTGTGAAATTATTTATCATGACAAAAATTTGCGAATGAAACTTACACTGAAATCATATTCAAGAAAAAATTTGTTTTGGATCTTGTTGGGTAACAAATATTCTTGGTTGTAAATATTTGATCAAGACCACGCATGCGAATTGAATATGATTTGAAGTTTCGAAATTTTTGATACTGAAACAAAGGTTTCGTAAAAATCTGGAACAAAGTTCCCCGTCAATTCCTTAAAGGTGTATGATTTTTGGGTTTCACTTCCATCACGGACTCATGATGTTAGATCTTAAACACAGAGGTGTGATTTGTCTAGGTTTTGATTGGTTTTACCAAAGACCTCAAGGACAAATCTTTTCAAATTTTTTTTTTTTTAGTTTTGAAGAACATTTTGGTTTAAAAAGATTGTTTAAGAATCGAATTGTACCTCTGTTATAATGTGGACAAAACAGAAAACTCTTAACTCATATGAGAAGAGTAAGGTAGCTCTTGTTGATTTATGCGAATACAAGCCTTGTTGGGTAGAGATTTTCATGAGATTATTTCATCAAGGCTTTCATTTTTCACACATAAAATCATTCGAGGCTTGAGGTCTACATACAGGAGCATGCTTCTAGGGACATCCTAACTAGTTTGTAAAAAAAATTTAATACCTTCCCATAGAAACATAAATGTATGACCTCTTCGCATTGTAGCCCTGTATTAAATTCTCAACACACAGTTTAAAGAACAAAAAAATATTTTTGTGATTTTGAAATTTTTCAAAAACGAAAGAACAAAACAAATAAACTCTTTTTGTATTTTTGATTTTTCAAATTTAAAGAACAAAAAAAATAAAATCTTTTTGGGTTTTTAAATTTTCAAAAAAAATAAAATCTTTTTGGATTTTCGATTTTTCATAACTAAAACAGTAAGCGTAAACCTTACCATAGTATTTTGGAACCAGATGCGAAAAACTGTGGTTGCGAAGCCATGCGAAGCGTTCTGAATGAACAGTAACCTCTGAATGATTTCGACTCTTAGCTGCTGAACAAAGCTTTTACTCTTGTGTTGACAAAATTGAATTCGCATTAATCATCCCCAAACCTGCTAAAATTCGAACAAAGGATTTTTCATCAAGAGGTTTTGTAAAAATATCAGCAAGTTGTTCAGTTGTTTTGACAAAATGAATTTCAATATTCCCATCTTCCACATGATCTTTAATAAAATGATATCGAAGAGCAATGTGTTTTGTCTTTGAATGTTGTACTGGATTGTGACAAATGCGAATTGCACTTTGCGAATCACAATACAAAGGAATCTTTTTCATGTTTATTGCATAATCATGAAGTTGACTCTGAATCCAGATAATTTGCGTAGTACAAGCAGCTGCAGATATGTATTCTGCCTTAGCGGTTGATATAGCCACACAAGTATGTTTCTTTGATTGCCAGCTCACTAACTTTCCATCCAAAAGTTGACATCCACCAGTTGTACTTTTTCTGTCCAAAGTACATCCTCCTAGATCTGAGTCTGAAAAAGCTTGAATGAAGAATCCTGTTTTCGCAGGATACCATAGTCCTAAAGAAACAGTTCCCTTGAGATATCGAAAAATATTTTTCACTGCAGTCAAATGAGGCTCTCTTGGATTAGCTTGAAATCTAGCACAACAACAAACCGAAAACATAATATCAGGTCTACTTGCAGTTAAGTACAATAAAGACCCTATCATGCTACGATACAGTGTTAGATCAACAGCAGGAGCATCTAACGAAGAAGTTAGTCTTGTTCCTACTGCCATAGGTACTCTGAGCTTTGTGCTATTGAGCATTCCAAACTTTTCAAGCAAGTTCTTCGTATATTTTTCTTGATTGATTAAGATACCTTCTCTGTTCTGCCTTATATTTAGACAAAGAAAATTATTAATTTTTCCCATCATGCTCATTTCAAACTGACTTTTCATTAAATTTTCAAATTCAATTGACAATGCTGGATCAGTTGAACCAAATATAATATCATCAACATAAATTTGAACAAGCATTAGATGACACCCAACTTTCTTGCGAAATAATGTGGGGTCAACTGATCCTTGTTTAAATTTAGATTGTTTCAAGAAATTTGTAAGTGTTGCGTACCAGGCCCTTGGTGCTTGTTTTAACCCATATACAGCTTTGTCAAGGACATACACATGATCAGGAAACTCACTGTTTACAAACCCTGGTGGTTGTTCAACATACACTGTTTCTTCGAGTTTTCCATTTAAGAATGCACATTTAACATCCATTTGATAAACATCAAAGTCTTTGTGAGCTGCATAGGCTAAAAATATGCGAACTGCTTCAAGTCTTGCAACAGGTGCAAATGTTTCTTCATAGTCAATGCCTTCTTGTTGCGAATACCCTTTTACCACTAGTCTTGCTTTATTTCGAATAATATTGCCATCTTTGTCGGTTTTGTTTTTAAAAATCCATTTTAAACCAACAATTGAAACATCAGATGGTTTAGAAACTAATCTCCAAACCTTGTTTCGTTCAAATTCTGCCAATTCAGATTGCATAGAAACAACCCAATCTGAGTGTTCCATAGCATTCTTGACAGTTTTTGGCTCTATTTTCGAAATAAAAACATTAAACATGCAAAGTTCTTGGTTTGCATTCAGTACCTCATTTTTCGCACGAATTTGAGCTCTAGTCAACACACCTTCTTGTAGACTTCCAATTACCTGTTCTTTTGGATGATTTCGTGTCCATTTCTCGAGTGGTGGAAAATTTGGATCAAATTCTAATGATGCATCTTCAAACATTTCTTTATTTTCAGATCCTGCAACAGAAAAATTATCATTAACTTCATGAAATTCGTCATTATTATCAAGATTAATTGTCTCTGTTTCATCATGCTCCCCCTCAACATGATCTATATCTTGATATTCTTGTCGATTTTGTAAATGCTCCCCCTCAACTTGATGTTCTTGTTGATTTTGCGAAGGCTCCCCCTCAACTTGATGTTCTAGTTGATTTTGCGAAGGCTCCCCCTCAACTGGATGTTCTTGTTCCTTGTGAATATCTGATGTGCTTTCACAAGTTATCGTTGATTCATCAGTATGTTTTGAAGATTCTGATGTTTGATTATCAGGAGCATTACTTTCTGCATCAATGGCCCTGTCAGGAATTCCAAAAATCAAGTCATAATCAAAATCATTGATTTCAGAATTATCAATTGGATTATGTGAATCTACAAGTATTGGTTTATTCTCAAATTTACTATCAATCTGTTTAAGATAGTAATCATCAAATGTTAAATTGAACGTTTCTTCAATTTTTCTTGTCCGTTTGTTTAGCACTCTGTATGCAATTGAATTCTGTGAATATCCTAAAGAGATGCCTTCATCAGCTTTAGCTTGAAACTTGGACAAATTATCTTTTAGATTCATGATAAAGCACCTGCAACCAAAAACATGAAAGAATTTTACATTAGGTTTCCGATTATTGATTATTTCATATGGAGTAACATTAAATATTCGATGAATGAATGATCGATTTTGAGTAAAACATGCTGTAGACATAGCTTCTGCCCAAAGATATTGAGGTAGATTCGCATATGTCAACATTGTTCTGGCAGCTTCGCATAGAGATCGATTTCTTCTTTCAACTACACCATTTTGTTGTGGTGTATATGGTGATGAGAAATTATGCGAAATGCCTTTGCTTATGAGAAAACTGTCAAGAGTTTGATTTTTAAACTCATAACCATTATCACTTTTAATTTTTCGCACATTCTTCTTCAGACTGACTTCAATCTTTTTGATAAAATCAATCATCGTCTGAGCAACTTCAGATTTCAACCTGAGAAAAAACACCCATGTGAATCTAGAGAAATCATCTACAACAACTAAAATATACCGCTTTTTGTTTATTGTTGCAATAGTTGATGGTCCACATAGATCAATGTGAAGAAGTTCCAATGGTTCTACTATTTTTGAATCTATCACAATCGGATGATCCTTTCGATGTTGTTTTCCTTGTTCGCAAGCTACACACAAAGAATCATTGTCAAATTTCAGTACTGGTAATCCTCGAACTAAATCTTCAGTTACTAGTTTATTTATATTTCGAAAGTTCAAGTGTGACAATCTTCTATGCCAAAGCCAACTGAGATCATTTGATGCTTTAGATAGTAAACACACAGCCGGTTTTCCCACAATCGGTTTGATGTCCAGTGTAAACATATCACCATATCTTTTGGATTTTGGGAGTATTTCATTAGTCTTGACATTTGAAATGATACTACCTTTTTCATTGAATACAACTTGATTTCCAGTACCCACAACAAGTTGTGATACACTTATCAAATTATGTTGAAGTCCTTCAACATATGCCACTTTGTTGACTGTGAAGTTTCCATTTGTGACTTTCCCATATCCTTTCACTTGACACTTGTGATTATTTCCAAATTTGACAACTCCAGCATTTTCCAAGCTTCTGTAATCTCGCAAATTTTCTTTCCTTCCAGTCATGTGACGAGAGCAACCACTATCAATGTACCATTTCATGTCATATTGCTCGTCACATATCACCTGCATTTATTGAAAAAATTTAGGAACCCAAGACTTTTTGGGTCAATCATTAGTAGAATGAAACAAATTTTTGGAATTTAAGAACCATGTTTTCACTTTGTTTGTAACTGAATCAATGATATCAACATCATCAGTTCTAGATTTTGAAATATAATCATTCAATAATTTTGGATTTCCATTAATTGTAATCTTATCCTTCACAACATTCGCATTTTTGATAACTGGTTTCCATTTTTGAACTGGAACTTGCGAATTATTAGATGATGTACTCTCAGTTGAAGAATTATTTGTATACTTATCAAATGCACTTTTGATTTGTTCTTCTGAAAATTTTCCATTTTGATATTTCTGTCATTTTCCTTCAAACCAATGATTGAACGTTCTTACATCAGATTTTCCTTTTGTATATGAAACTTTGTTTGGTTTTGATATTGAAGGATTTGGAAAATTTGGTTGTTTTGGTGAAAATTTCTTTTTGACTTGAGTTGAGTTCTTCAAACTTGAGGAAGTATTCGTGAATTTGCCAACATTTTGAAACTTTTGATTATTTGCAAATTTTTGCGAATTCTCAAATTTTCGATTGTTGTCATATTTGCGAACATATGGAACCTTGTCAACAGAGTTGATTTGTTTATGAAGACTTGATGATGTTTTTGAAATTTGCTCTTTTTCATCTTTTGATTTTTCATTAGACACAACTTGCCAGAATATTGCTTTTCTTGCTTTTCTTTTTGAAACATTATTTTCTGTTGAAAAATTTCCAACCATCAATTTGAATTCATGAGAATTTAGTTTCACTTCAACCTTTGATTTTTCATTTTTTTCAAAAACTTTTTTTGATTTTTCACCTTTAACCACCCATTTTTGTGTTGATTTTTGTTTTTGAAACACATAAGGATTTTTGGTTAAATTGTTTTCTTCTGTGCTTTGATTTGCGAAAAAACCTTCAGTTGTGGACTTTTGATTATCTTTTTCAATCATTTTATTAAAATCAGGATGAACTTTCTCAGCATTTCCAGTAGTGACAAAAATTTGATTTGGGAAAATTTTGTTATCAGTACATACAAAATTTGGATATACCACAGTGTTGGTTTCCAAATAATGTGCGCCTTTATCATTTAAAATTTTATCAAATTCTTTTGTATCTTCAATCACTTGATCAACTACAATCCTTTGAGGTGCTTCAGTTGAAACTTTCTTTTCTTCTTTATTTACATCTGTGTCATCAGATTTCCAGCTTTCAACTTCCACATTATCAAACATACAATGTTGCGAAGTTGAAGGTTTATCAATTTCATCCTCTACTATTGAATCAACTATTATTTCTTTACCTTTGATCTTAGATGTGATATTAATGATTGACAATTGAGAACAATCAACCTCTTCTTCCTCTTCTATCTCACTGATTTCACTCACATTATCAGAATTTTCATCAATATCAGCATAATTCAATTGTGAAGCAAGAGTTGAATTTTCAGATTTCTTTATGATTTTCACTTGTTCACTCTTTGTTAAACTTTCATTGACAATGTTAACCAATTCATCAGCATTCATAAATTCATCAATTTTGACAATACCATAAGTATATCTATCATCAGGTATTTTGTCAAATTGAGCAATTGTGCTTTCGCAATCATAAGAAACAACATCAACTTTTTCACGTTCATACTCAAGAAAAGGTAAAAGTTTTCTATGTTGTTCTTTGCTAATATTAGAAGAGTGATGTAAAGCTGTTAATTTTGCATACAAACGTTTAGCAGAATTACAGTATATGGTTCTCTGTGTTAGTAATAACCTAACATCGTTAGTAAGATTATTCCTATCACTGTCTATATTTTTGACTTGTAATTCCAATTTTTCAACTCTGCTCTTCTTTATTTCTAACTCTCTTCGTGTCTCACTAAGTTGCACATTTAATTTCTTAGCTTCATTACTAGCAGACACAATAACAGAATCAAAATAAGCCACAGTATCATCAAATGAAACAATTTCAGCATCATAAGCAGATAAAGGAATATTAAAAGATTCAAGAATTGTACGTACCTTGGTTGTCATGGGTGATTTGTCAGTGGATTTTGACACAAAGCATTTCCCCGAAATGTTCCCTTCGCATTCCTCAAAGCTTGCGAACATTGCTCCATGTGTGGGATGCCTCATTTCTTCATCATCAGATCCTGAAGACCAGATCTGATAAGTTCCACTCTCTTCTTCAGTAGTTTCTCCCTTCGCAACCAATGACACTCCTTCGGTCTTTGCACGTAACTCTTCAATCTTCTCAGAATAGTATGCCTCATCTTTGACTTTTTCTTTCTTCTCTTCTCTCTTTCACAATATGCAGTCAGCTGCGAAGTGGTTCACACCATTGCAATAATGACAATAGATTCCTGAATCACCTTTCAACTTTTTCTCTTCATTCGCATTTTTCGATTTTTCCTCAATTTTCTCCAACTTCTTCTTCTCATCCCCTCCAGTCCTTGTGATAACATTCTTCGCATCATTCATCTTTCCTTTTGGATTCAAAGGCTTTTTGAAAAACTTTTTAACTCTGTTGTTGGAATAGAATGCTACAGCTTCATCATCGGAATTCATCAAAAATCCTTCATCATCTGATCCATCTTTTTCATCATTTTCAGATACCTTTGAAACTAGAGCCAAAGGACCACCAATAACGAGTTTTGATTCTTCATACATTTCTGAGACCTCAGATTCATGTGTTTTCAGTTGATTGTAGAGATCATTCAATTTGGTTGAATCAAAACTTTGTTGATTCTTAATCATCATGCTCACACTTCGCCACTCCTTGCGAAGTCCCATAATGAAAGTTAAATTGAATTCCATGATAGATCTAGTGATACCATACCTATTGCAACGAAACATTAGCTCATTCAGACGATCATAGTAACTTTCGAGAGTTTCTGCATCCTTTTGTCTGAATTCCTTCAGTTCAATCAGACATTGCTTCACAAAATTGATCTTCGTCTTTTCGCTACCTTGATACTTCTCTTTTAGAGTATTCCAGATGTCTTTTGCTGTTTTACAACTACGAATGTAATTGTAAACCATAGGAGGAAGAGCACCTCTTAGTTCCCTCATGCACCTCTTTTCATTATCCTTCAGTCGTTTTCGTTGATCTTCAACATCAGGAGATCCAGTGGATGAACCAATTTGTTGAACATTTGCAGGAGCTTGAACTATTCCATCGATACAATTCCAAAGTTCTTTATCAATTCCATGTAAGTAATCTTCCATTCTATCAGCCCACTGATCATAGTATTCTGGAATCAACATCGGAATTTTGGTTGAAGAACCAAGCAAATGAGAGAAAGAAGTCATTGTGTTCATGTTGAAGTTCGCCATTGATGAACAAGGAAAATTTTAGAAAACTTGAGAACTTGATGAATTTCAGAAATCGATCAAACGAATTGATAAAAAATCGCTAATCGAATACTCGACTTAACAATTCAAATGCAGAATCAATTCAAATCTGAAGATCAAAAGTGATTTTCAAAACCAAAATTGCTCGGAAAATTTTGAGTAAATTTTGTAACTCAAAAAGCAAATGATTCTTATACGAAAATCAGATCTAAGCAGTTTGAATCCTGCTCTGATACCAATTGTAGAGAATTGTTATTGAGAATTAAGATGCGAAACAATAGATTTGAATGATGAATGATAAAGAACACACGAAGTAAATATTAATCAGATCTCGTTTTATTAAGACTGATTACAGAATAAGCTGAAGAGAGTTTTTGTGTTTCGATCTCGTTTTTTCTACTTCAAGCCTAAGTCCCTATTTATAGGGAACTTACAAAAAGTATACTAAGTCTAATACAATGAAACTTCACATGCTACACTTCGCATTTAAAATTGACTTAGTAAAATACATACAAAATGCGAATCATTACAAGACACTATTCGACTTTTACAACTTAACACCTACACAATGGTTGGTCATGGAGTAGGCATGGGGTGTTTGCTTGTGTCACACACTAAGGCAAAGTCAACACTCCACCACAAGATCTTACTTAATAGATTTTTACTCTTAAATAAGGATTTCCCTAAAAATATGCTTAATTTATGAATATATGGGGTTTTATATGTCAAAATATAAGTTTGGGTGAAAATCCCTCGTTAAAATAAGTAAAAACGGGCTTAAAACGGAGTCGTGGTCGAAAACCGGGTGAAAAATGTGGAAATCCGAAGTCAGGGCCTGGTTTCGGATCTTAGCAGCCTTAGAACTCGAGGGAAGACTTGGTCGCTAAAGTGAATCCGAAGGGGAAGGAACTGCGGTCCGAGGAGGTACCGCAGGCGGCTCGTCAGGAGGGTCCGAAGCGAGGGCCGGGTGCGACGCTTAGTTGCGGGTGCGGATCAGCGCTGCGGTCTTCAGCAGCCTCGGTTCTCAGCAGATCTGGTCCGATCTAGTGGCTGCAGTTCCTTAAGAAGGCTTTGGTCTTGATTCTTGGGGCTTCGGCTCAAGAAGAGTTTGGCCCATATAGAGGGACTTCGGCCCTAAAAGGCTAATTTCCAATGAATCTTCCCGTTTCGAATGGTTTTTCACCAAGTGAAGTGTCGGGATGCCCCAAATGATTATAATAAATCAAAAGGGGTTTTGAGAGAGATTTGACATACTTGGAGAGATTTCTCATAAAGAGAGAGTTGAGAGAGATTTCACATTCTTGGAGAGATTTCTCATACAGAGAGAGATTTGGGAGAGATTTCACATTCTTGGAGAGATTTCTCATACAAAGAGAGATTTAGGAGAGATTTCACATTCTTGGAGAGATTTCTCATACAAAGAGAGATTTGGGAGAGATTTCACATTCTTGGAGAGCATTCTCATACAGAGAGAGATTTGGGAGAGATTTCACATTCTTGGAGAGATTTCTCATACAGAGAGAGATTTGGGAGAGATTTCACATTCATGGAGAGATTTCTCATACAGAGAGAGATTTCACATTCTTGGAGAGATTTCTCACACAGAGAGAGATTTGGGAGAGATTTCTTTTGAGACCTTTTTGAGTGTTTGGCTCTGTAATTCAAGGTTCATAAACCTCGTTAAGTCTTGTTATGACTGTCATATGCCACCGAGGGTTAAGGAATAATGTTTTATCGAGTAGTTTCATCACTTGCCTTGATTAGGGTTTAGAGTTTCTGAACACGTGAAAACTCTAAGTGATACTTTGTATTAAGAGTGCAAGTTGTTCAATAAGAAACATAATGAAAACCCTAGTATACAAGGGTTAGATGAGTTGACCGATTTGACTTGTTGACTTTAGTTGACTTTGACTTGACTGGAAATTGACGGTTGTCACAGGAACTGTGTTCCAGATTCTTACGAAACACTTGTTTCTGTACCAAAGTTTCATATACTCCAAAGCACATTCTTTCGTATGAGTGGTTTTAATAAAATGTTCGAAACCTACGACATTTGTTTCTCAACGAAATCCAACTTAACTTTTTTTTTTTTGGAATGTGATTTCAGTGGGAGTATCAATTCTTTTTCCTAGTCACTTTCACAAATTTTACAAAGCCACTTGTCACTGACTACACTGGTCAAATAAGTAATTTCGTTTACAATTACTCACCTTATGTTTAGGTTGATATGTAACGAAATTCGTAAGACACCCGTTGAAACCTTGAAAAAGAAGCCCTTCATTACTTCTATAAAAGTATTCGGTTGTAATTCACAGGAAAATGCACAAGCTGTTAGTTATCTCTCTTGATAATTAACGAAGCAACCTTTGACTGGGGTTTAACTGCTTTCGTGTCAATATTTTTTTGACATCACAAATCCAAATTTTTTTTTTTAAAATCGCTTCTTATCTTTTTCCGTCGAATCACTGCACTCACATAATCCTTGTGGCTCTAAGTATTACCAACTTAGGATGATGATTTCACAAGTCTGGCAAATGACTTCGTTTCAAATCCTAAAAACGAAAGAGCCCAGCCTTCAATCCGAAAGGCCTGATCTTATCCACAAGTGATCACGAACAGTCTAAAAGTAATCGTTTGGAAGCTTGGGCCTAGTTCAAGGCACTTTATCTGACATAGCAACAATAACGGCTACTAGTGTGGGTTTCAAGGAATGACGTGATCTACTTTATAATGATAAACAGTTCACCTTATTTGGACTTACTTATAAAAGGAAAATCTTCTTTCCTATTAACATTACGCTTTGAAAAATCCACAGAAGAACAAAAAGCCCTAATTTTTCTAAAAAACTTCCAATCCACTTTGCAATGGCTGCTGTTCAGAACTCCACCACTGAAGAAATTGCTTCTCAACTGTTGATGAAGATACAGAGCACAAACTATCAAGTTTAATCCAATGTATCATTGTATCCAGAAGATCTTATGATGCTGTTTGTTGCTTTGAAATGATCTGTTCTAGCAACCGCTATGTTCAAATCTTTCGCAATACCCGTAACATGGTTGTCTATGGCTCCATCCACGACTTCATTCAATAAAGGCACATATGTAATAACCTTTAACTTGGTGAATGAGAAGCGTATTTGTCTCACCAAGAAGATGTTTTCACAGTTCTTGGAGCTCCCCAATTCACCACCATTCTTCAAACCTACTAACCCTCAGATCATAAATATGATCAACGAGATGGGTCATTAGCCACCACTCGAAAAGATAAGTGATTTGAAAAAGTCGGGGCTTCCATGTATCTAGAATTTCTTGGCAACACACTCACCCTATATAAAGGGTAGACCCCTTTCCTTTCATTCCTTTAACATCCTGGCAGCACACAACACTTTTTCTCTCAAGACTCTTCAACTGCAAACCCTCCCAAGGCTTCAAAAACGTGAGTACTCCATCCCTTAGCTCGTTCTACATAAAGAACCACTTCATCTAAGCCTTGATTCATCAAGATTCATCATGTTCTTCATCCCTTGAAGGAGTGCGGCCCACACCTTCATAAGGTTGGCCGCACACCCTTAAAACACCCTCCAAAGTTAGAGTTTAACTGCCATAATCGATGTAGACATGCCCCTAGCCTTGTTGCACCTTGGAATGGACAATTTGGGCATCATTTTAAGGGGTGTATGACCGCACACACCTGTGTACGGCCGCACACACCCTTGTGCGGCAACACATCCAAGTATGCGACCACACACTCTTGTGTGCGACCATACACTCATTTTAGGGCCATAAACCCACCTCTAGGACCCTTATCTTGCACTTCAATTGAGTATAGACCTTGAACACTTTGTGGATGTGAGTATGGACCTTGAGAGCACTTCAAAGACACCACATTTCATGAGTGTGTGGCCGCACACCCATGGCCGCACACACACTACAAGTGGCCATACACCCCCTGTACTCAATCCTATAAGGTCCTATGACTTGGTGCAAGTAATTTCAAGTCCCTAGACTGAATTCCAATGGTATTTACTAATGAAATACCTTCATTTGACTCGTTTATGTGTCATTACGTGTTAATTAGGATCGAATCGTGTTTAAGACTTCACTTGAACACCCGGCTCTTCGTATCGATCCTTCACTCAAACCACTTACCCAAGGTGAGTTCATACCCCTACATTTTTCCGTATTTTTAATGTTTTCAGGGGGGGATACAAGCTAAACATAAATGTTTTCAAAACTCATGAAATTCTCATACTTTAACCCTTTTGCATTGTGTTGAGCATAAGGGTCGTTTTTCTCTGAAATTTCATAGTTTTCCGAATTCGCTATTCACTATGTTACTCATGCAAACTAAAATTGTTATAGTTTGGGATTTTTTAAGTTTAACAAGTATATAAACTTTCACTACTAAACGTATGCACTAAGAACATGAATAGTTTACAGTTTGCACCACCACTCTATCATGTTTTTCATAACTATAATTATCTCTACGAACGATATACATTCAGATTTTCACTACGGTAGAACGCTACTACACTACATGTAAACTAGATTCTACAATACTGTGAGGCGCTACTTCACTACTGTACCCTTAGGTGTACAAGGATAAATCCTATCATAGTATAACCAGAGTCTACTAAAGGGAGAGCGTGAGATTTGTGAATAGATCTATTCGGGACTGACAATCCCACACCCGAACTACTAGCCACAGTTGGGCAGGCATGCCCAGGGTGACAAATGTCATTTAACTCGACGCCTGAAAAACGTTGGAAAGGTATCTAGTCATATCAAGTATGGTTATACGACTCATGTTATGTATAAATCATCTTTAGTTTACAACCCGACACTCTTCCATAGTTTTATTCATTCTAAATAGAACTGAACATACAATGGTTTCACGTACGAAATACTTATGTATCATGATTAGCATTAGCTAGTCACATGAGGTAGTATTTTGTCATATCACTACGGTTTTCAGTAACGAACATTCATGGTTTTACACGGAATCGATAACGCTAGATTTTGACTAAAGAAAATATCGGATTTTCTTGGAAACATACAGAAATTCATAGTTTACTACAGAACTAATAACACTACATTTTTACTAAAGAAAATATCAGATTTTCTTGAAACTATACAAAACACTTTTACGAGCTCATCAACAAGTTTTCATTACAAACTACCGCTTATGAACTTAGCAGCTTTATGCTGATATTTTTTCAAAACTGCTTGTATTCTCAAGGAATTAGTAGACAGGTACTTCCATGAGTTCGGAGAAGACGAGGAGTTAGAGTCGTGTCTGTCTATTTACTTTTACTAGGAATAAAAACTATGTATTAAACAATGTAAACCTTTTTCACATATGTATTCAATGTCTGGTTGTGTTTACTATGCTTGCTATGATACAATTGTTGTGATACTACGCATGACGTCCTCCACCCCGGAACGATTCCGCCATACTGGTTTTGGGGTGTGACAGATTGGTATCAGAGCCCTTGTTTATTGCGAACTAAGTATACCAAACCTTACATGGTATACAACTATAAATACTATGGGGCCTAAGTGCTCTAAACTAAAAGTATACTTTCAAAATTACAAGTATTTTTATAAAAGTATATTAGCATACACGAGTATCAGAATCCGTGTTGTAAGTAGAACAAAACAAAAGTATTTGGACGTTGGACATCGCGGTTAAACCTAGGCAATTATGTAATCATGTCTAGGGTCAATATATCCTGATCAACTATATTCATTCGAGACATGACCAACATGTGCTTGGGAGTGACTGAGGTGTTGTAGCAAGCCTAAAACTTATCTAGATACCAGAAGAGTTCTAGAACCAAACATAAGGATTAAAAGACTATAGGAGTATTTTAGGATGCTATAACAACCGAACTGGAGTTTTACCTAGGAGAATCAATCATGTAACTATAATACATTATAAGTATTATAGATTCGATGCTTATTAACTATTCCTTTACCCTCGCCTTGCGTAGATAGCATGGATGGATTCCATCTTCCTGGCGACCCATACTTTCCTAACCAAGGAGATGATGGATGGATCGAACCAGAGCCAGAAGGAAACCATGAAATACCTTTTGATGATGGCATGGCCGAACCATTTCTGGGAGAGACTGACTCGGAACAAGAAGTCGAGAACTTACCCCCAGTGGCCCCAATAAGGATTAAAAGACTATAGGAGTATTTTAGGATGCTATAACAACCGAACTGGAGTTTTACCTAGGAGAATCAATCATGTAACTATAATACATTATAAGTATTATAGATTCGATGCTTATTAACTATTCCTTTACCCTCGCCTTGCGTAGATAGCATGGATGGATTCCATCTTCCTGGCGACCCATACTTTCCTAACCAAGGAGATGATGGATGGATCGAACCAGAGCCAGAAGGAAACCATGAAATACCTTTTGATGATGGCATGGCCGAACCATTTCTGGGAGAGACTGACTCGGAACAAGAAGTCGAGAACTTACCCCCAGTGGCCCCAATACCAAATCCAAACCCTCAGCTCGTACTCGAATGCCCAACGCCTATGTGGGTCGGAAGCGTGGATAGGTGGAGTCACGCCAATCTGTATACGAGAGTCGCTTGCTTGAAATGGAGCGCCAGTTGACTAACCTAAGGTTCCGCCCGAGAAGTGCTCATCACCAGTAGGAAATATTCTGCTTGTCCTTCCTTTTGGTTTGAGGGATAGCTTTCCTATTTACGTTCTAAGTAGCTCCTTTCTCTGCAGGCATTCTTGTCTTGCAAGTACCGAGTCACTAGTTCTTTATGTTGTCAAATTGTTCCTCTGTTGGTATGTGGTAGACCTACTCCTACGTCAAATTTTTCCAAACTCTGTGTAATCTCGATATCGACAATGGTGGCAACTAATCATATTTCAGTTGAAGATTTTCATTGTTAAAAGTATACCTTAGATCGATAGTGTAAAAAGTAAGCAACTTTATCAAGGTCCCATCACTGTTTTGTCCTCAAAACGTGAATCATAAGATATATTCAGATGATTATTCCTTATCCCCATCATTTTCGTACCAGCTTCGATATCCTAATCGGCATGGAATAGTTAAGCCTCAAATCGTGCTGATATCCTTTGCTTCGAGAAATCGATTCGTCTCAATCTTCCCTTTGACGAAATCCTCACTGATCACAGTGACAAGAATTTTCGAACCTTCGTATCATTTCCTGCGTCAAGCCTAGGAGCATCTCCGAAGTCTGCAACTTTCCTGATGTCTTCCCCAAAAACATTCAAAGGATTTCTTCCGAGTGTCTAGTTGAATCCCGTACCGACTTGATCCCCGGAACTATCCTTATAGCTAAATCTCCATATCGTCTAGAGCCGACAAAAATGTGAGAGTTATCCAACCAATGCAAGGAACTGAGCAACCAGGAGTTCGTAAACTTATTTTATGTGAACTTTGTTGTGTTCAGATCGTTTTCTATTCTTGCTAGACGATATCATGTGGATGTGGGTCAAATCAATGTGAGTCAGATAACAATGCAGAAAATCCCAATGCATATATGAACATTTAGGATATATCTAGAGGCAACCATTGTTGCTCACAAACTTCTTTTCTTGACATGTAACAGATCATGCCTCCAAAGAAACGTAACCAACGCACCGGTAAGACACCAATCCTTCAGATGGATTCATCTATGTTCCAAGCTACTATCACAACAGCCGTAGCAGCCGCCCCAACTGTTCTTAACGCTAACAACCCATGTTGGAATGGGAACAGTTTCCACATCTCGAACTGTGGCAACACATCAGGAAACCAACAAGGGCTTATCCAGGAGGACACTCCAACTCCCAAACCTAAGAGCACCAAACGAAAATTTTGGGAAAAGAAGGAGCATAGGTTGTCTCAGAAACCTGCCAAGAGACAACTACCCATGATAACTCCTACAACCACAACATCCGTCAGGCCAGTGCCAACATCAGTGCAACGATATGCTGGAAAACTTCCAAATTGTGAGTAATGCAACTTCCACCATGTAGGAAAATGCTATGAATCGAAATGTAAGAACTGCAATAGTCAAGGATACACCGCTCGTTACTTTAAAGCACTAGCACCGTCAAACGCTTTGATTTCTGGGGAAAAGGTGGGCCAGGTTTGCTACAATTGTGGCGAACCCGGACATTTCAAAAGAAATTGTGTAGGGGATAAGGATGGTCAGAAGGCACGCTTCACGAAAACCCCGACTTAACACATCACTTCCACTACCGACGCTAGCATAGTTCAAGTGTGTGGTACATGTGGCAAAATGGGACACCTCACAATAGACTGCCCAACAGAAAAGAACAATGAGGAAACTGGAGGAGTCTGACCTTAGTGAAGAAGGAAGCATCGAAGGACCCTGCCTTGTTTTGGTACGTTTTCAAAAACCCCAATGACTAATTTATAATCGTGATTTCTTTCCCGTCCAAATTAAATCACGACTTACTTTTAAAAGTGGATGCCCTAATGGGTAAGTTATGGTAGTCTAGTGTATACATTAGAGTCAGTTGTGATTAAACATGACTTGTATACACCAAGTAATCATAGGAAAATCCAGTGCGAACCATTCCATTGAGAGCCCATAGTTTCAAAACATCTGGACCCTCTCATTAGTAGTACCCACAAAGTCCAAATCAAATGCAGAAAATACCAGAGACGTTCATCTTGGGATGCCAATATGCTAGCAAAACGATCCTCCCAGACTAACCTGACGCACGATTCTATGACACCATCCTGTCTAGCTCGACTGAGTCTATGTTATACCAAACCCCTTTGTCTTAAATCGTTCGATAGCGAAACTCTCGTTGCTCGTGACGACAACCAGATGCGAACTTCAAAGAATTCATCTCTCTTTGAAATCCGAAAGTATTCATACGAAGAGTATCATCCGCAAAGAGAAGGACAAAGTAAGAGAACCATCCGGACAATTGAAGATGTGTCATGGGAACCACATCTATCCTTAATTGAACCTTATTGCCACAATGGCGACCTTTCCAGTAGCAAGGTTGTGTCGTCCGAAGCTCTCTGCAACTATAAGTACAGACCCCATCTGTGCTGGACTGAGGCGGGCAACACGCAAATAGACAAGAGTCAAGTTTCCGACAGCACTCTCACGAGTCCTGAAATCACCCAAGGGACAACATAAAAGATCGTACGAAAGGGGCTATGTCGATAATAGACAAAAACCATTAGATTCGAAGATTAGTGAACATGTCTTTCTTATAGGTTTCACCCTGGAAAATCCTGATACGCTTTGGAAAGCATAGAAAGTTAAATCAAAGATACGTTAGACCGTCCGAGATTCTTGCTAGGATCGGCCCCATAGCGCACGAACTCTGGTTACCTCGAGTGCTTAGTGACGCTTATTTCGTCTTCCTCGTTCCAAACCGAAATAAGTGTCCGCCCGATGAGACACTTAAAATTTCCCCTCGACAGCCTCGAGTTAGACGAGAGTCTACACTTGGTGAGAGAATCATCCGAGCTCACGGATCGAGAAGCCGAGCGAACGAAATAACGTCACATACCGATAGTGAAGGTCCAATAGAATGTCAATCAGGAACTTGGATTCACTTGTGAGCGCGAGAGTCCCATAAACCTTAAGTACCTACATCTTTTTCCAATACCATGAGTTACATTCTTATTCTTGAATTTCGAGACGAAATTCCCTCTAATGGGGGGATGATGTGACAACCCAAAACTTCTGTCTCGCACACTCAGCTATTTCAATCAAAGTTAAATATGTTTCATTGACTTCTGGCACTGTTTGAGGGTTCGTTTAAGAAATTCTAAACTTGAGTATGACCAAGGGTGAGTTTAGGAATGAGTCAGCAAGTCGTATATTGTCAAAGTAGGGCCATACACACCCTTAGAGGGAGTCTACCGCCGTACACATGGGTGTGGGGCCGCACACACACCTCCTGGCAGCACACTCCTTTCTAGACAGCACACTCACCCTATATAAAGGGTAGACCCCTTTCCTTTCATTCCTTTAATATCCTGGTAGCACACAACACTTTTTCTCTCAAGACTCTTCAATCGCAAACCCTCCCAAGGCTTCAAAAACGTGAGTAATCCATCCCTTAGCTTGTTCTACATGAAGAACCACTTCATCTAAGCCTTGATTCATCAAGATTCATCATGTTCTTCTTCCCTTGAAGGAGTGCGGCTGCACACCCTTAAAACACCCTCCAAAGTGAGAGTTTAACTGCCATAATCGATGTAGACATGCCCCTAGCCTTGTTGCACCTTGGAATGGACAATTTGGACATAATTTAAGGGGTGTACGACCGCACACACCCTTGTGCGGCAGCACACCCGAGTGTGCGACCACACAATTTTGTGTGCGACCATACACTCATTTTAGGTCCATAAACCCACCTCTAGGACCCCTATCTGGCACTTCAATTGAGTATAGACCTTGAACACTTTGTGGATGTGAGTATAGACCTTGAGAGCACTTCAAAGACACCACATTTCATGAGTGTACGGCCGCACACCCATTGGGCTATACACCCATGGCCGCACACACACTACAAGTGGCCATACACCCCCTTTACTCAATCCTACAAGGTCCTACCACTTGGTGCAAGTAATTTCAAGTCCCTAGATTGAATTCCAATGGTATTTAGTAATGAAATACCTTCATTTGACTCGTTTATGTGTCATTACGTGTTAATTAGGATCGAATCGTGTTCAAGGCTGCACTTGAACACCCGACTCTTCGTATCGATCCTTCAATCAAACCACTTACCCAAGGTGAGTTCATACCCCTACATTTTTCTATATTTTTAATGTTTTCAGGGGGGGGGGGGATACAAGCTAAACATAAATATTTTCAAAACTCATGAAATTCTCATACTTTAACCCTTTTGTACTATGTTGAGCATAAGGGTCGTTTTTCACTGAAATTTCATAGTTTTCCGGATTTGCTATTCACTACGTTACTCATGCAAACTATAATCGATATAGTTTGGGATTTTCTAAACACAACAAGTAAAGAAACTTTCACTACTAAACGTATGCACTAAGAACATGAATAGTTTATAGTTTGCACCACTACTCTATCACGTTTTTCATAACTGTAATTATCTCTACGAATGATATACATTCGGATTTTCACTACGGTAGAACGCTACTACACTACATGTAAACTAGATTGTACGATACTGTGAGGCGCTACTTCACTACTGTACCCTTAGGTGTACATGGATAAATCCTATCATAGTTTTACCAGAGTCCCCTGGAGGGAGAGCGCGAGATTTGTGAATAGATCTATTCAGGACTGACAATCCCACACCCGAACTGCTAGCTACAGTTGGGCAGGCATGCCCAGGGTGACAAATTTCATTTATGTATAAATCATCTTTAACTTACAACCTGACACTCTTCAATAGTTTTATTCATTCTAAATAGAACTGAACATACAATGGTTTCACGTACGAAATACTTTTGTATCATGATTAGCATTAGCTAGTCACATGAGGTAGTATTTTCGCATATCACTACAATTTTCAGTAACGAACATTCATGGTTTTACACGGAATCGATAACGCTAGATTTTGACTAAAGAAAATATCGGATTTTCTTGGAAACTTACAGATATTCATAGTTTACTACAGAACTGATAACACTACATTTTTACTAAAGAAAATATCGGATTTTCTTGAAACTATACAAAACACTTTTACGAGCTCATTAACATTTTTGGCCCAAATCTCGAGATAAGTGTCATTTTCAGCCCCTAATTTCGCTTATTCTCATTTTTTGCTTAAGTTTTGATTAAATAACATTTTAATCCCCAAAGATTGATATTTTTGCAATTTGGGCCTAATAATCCGTGAGGCACATATTAAGGCCCAAAATGCCAAATTTTACACTTTCGACCCATAGGAAAATATGGTTGTTATAAAAACTCATTTTTAAGCTAATAATACTCTTTTAGCCCCTATAAAACCGTAGGTGTCACTCTTGTCCCAAACTTTTGTTTATTTGCCAAAAATGTTCCTTATACAAGATTTTGTTTTGTTTTTCACAACTTAGGCATTTATAACACTTTTAAATTTGTAGTATGGTGTCTAGAGTGTTTTTGTTTATGAATCTCACTTACTTTTGTTAGAGTTTTATAGATCCATCGAGTTTATCACACAAACACAACAAAGCCAAGAAAAATCACACATAACATGCATAAATGTATAGATCTACACATAAATACATGTATTCTCCCCCAAAAACATGTAAAAATAAAAAACAAGGGGGTATGAACTCACCTTGCTTAGTTGTTCACGGTTTGAAGAAGAAGTGGAAGAAGATTTTTGATCCTAGCAAGCTTTCTTGAGTGGATTTCGAACTTAAGAAGTTCTAGGAAGCAAAATCACAAAATAGATGTGGATAAGGAGTGATTTAGCTAAAGAATGAAATAATCCCACTTAAGTATACAAACTCTTACTAAGGACTGATGATATTAGTGAAGAATCTTCTTGGAATACATGCCAATTCTCGCAAATCTTGATGGAAGGAGGAGTGTTCTTGAGAGATTTTAGAGTGTTTGAAAGTAAAGTTTGTGTGTGTGTTTGATGTTCACGGCCGAGAGATGAAGAGAGAGAGAGAGAGAGAGAGAGAGAGAGAGAGAGGGTCAGGGGAGTTTGCATGGAAACATGAGAAATACCTAGATGCATGTTGTGTATAATGCCTTAATATCCTCTAAATAAAAATGATGTGTCATGGCTTGGGTAATTAGCCATTATATATATATATATATATATATATATATATATATATATATATATATATATATTACACATCGGCCGAGAAAGGAAAGAATGGAGGGGCTTTGGCCTTTTCTTGATTTGGTTCGAGTTTATGAGGCCCATAGAAGGAGGCTTTCGTCCCATTGGGCTTTTAGGTGTGTTCACGGTCCAATGAAAGTCCCTTATGTAGTTTTATGGCTTTATAGGGTGATTGGAGTTGTTATGGCCCAATAAGGCCCATTAAAGGTAAACTAATCCATTTTAGGCCCATTATGGCCCAAAACATTAAGTTTTATGAATGTTGAGTCCAGTTAGAGCCCATTTAAGGGTTCTAAGCCCAAGATAGTCAGATTGGAAGCTTATTGGTCCATTAGGCCCAATAAGGAAACCCTAATCCATAATAAGCTTGAACCTGGATTTTTAGGGTTTTCAAGTCACTATTGACTATTTGGATACTTTGTATAGAGTTTTGAACTTCACTTGTGAATTTTGATTAAGTTTGTTGTCATAGAATGAGCATAGTGCATGGTATCAAGTTAGGGTTACAAGTATTATCATAGATGATGTTTACATGATCACAAAATTTCCTGGCTAAAAATGCTAGTTGTGACATATGATTTTTCTTTTACTGTATATTGATGATATTTTGGTTGCCAGTGAAACAATACAGGAACATGAGAAGCATTTATAGAAAATATTTGAAGAAATAAAAAGGAATGGTATTGTCATTTCTAAAAGTAAAATAGAATTATTTAAAAGGAAAATATCATTTCTTGGTTTAGAAATAAGAAATGGAAAAATTGAATTACAAAGTCATATATCTACAAAAAATTTAGAATTCTCAGAAAAGTTTGAAAATCTAAAACAGATACAAGCATTTTTAGGATTGGTTAATTATGCATGACCATTTATTCCTAATCTTTCAAAGTTAGTTGCGCCATTATATAGTAAAACAACAAAAAATGGACAAAGACATTTCAACCAAGAAGACATTAAATTAGTTAAAGTAATTAAAGAAGCAGTTAAAAATATTAAATCATTAGAATTAACATTAGTTACTGTTTACATAATAATAGAAGTTATTGAATGCAAAAAAGGATGGGGAGTCGTTCCCCTTTGTAAACCCGATAAATATAGCCCAAAAGATACAGAAAAAATATGCCCATATGCTGGTGGAAGCTTTAATAAGACAGGAATGAATTAGACTTCTATAGACTACGAGATACAAGCTTTAATAAATGCTTTAGAAAAATTAAAATATTTTTACATACAGAATTTACAGTTAGAACAGATTGTGAAGCTATAGTTTGTTTTATTAAAAATGATCAAAGTAAGAAAATAAATAGGACACGATGGATTAATTTACAAAATACAATACAAGGAAGTGGATATAAAATAAATTTTGAACACATAAAGGGAAAAAATAATGGAATAGCTGATATGCTATCCAGAAATATTAACATATTATTTTCTATCGATGGATAGTCGAAACAAAGGAAAGAACAAATTAATACAGCCTACACAGCAAAAGAGGAGTTCCTCTTCCAAGAGCATTTCTTCAGAAGAAGATACAAACACAACATCAACAGAAAAATTATTGGATTCAGCAATAAAAATAGAATATCTACATAAACCCACACAACAAAGCTCGATTCCTTATATGGAAATAGCAAGTACTACACATAATCATAACCTCTTGCAAGGATCTAGACCACAATCTTAAAATATTCAACATGCATATTATTGGACAGGACCTTCAAAAAATGCACAATATACACAGAACAGAGAATGTCACACCCTAAAACCAAGAACGGCGGAAACGTTCCGGGGCGATGGATGTCATGTACAGTATCACAACAATGAAAATTAGTAAACAAGCAACAACATCATTCATTGCATTAATAATATAATTTTAACACAAGTGTTCTGTCAAATTATAATAGACACTAAAGAATAAATCAAAATAAAAGATGTGTCTTGAACGAGCACCATCTTCCCTGAACCTTGCATCGGTACCTGTCTATGGTTGACCTGAGGATATAAGTTATTTTGAAAGCGAGTATCAGCTTTAAAGCTGGTGAGATCATAAGTATTTTAGTGTCTTAATTTGTATGTATGTATTTGTATGTATATGAACTGTAAGTATTGAAAATGTATATGAACTGTAAGTATTGAAAATGTATATGAACTGTAAGTATTAAAAATGTATATGAATTGTAAGTATGAAAATGTTTTGTATGATCCTAGGAAGCCCTATGTTTCCTACTAATCGTATCCTTCTACCAACGCATCTAGTGTCTATGTATGTGGCTCTTGTAAGAGTGTGTATTTTCCCAAATCTGACTATCATTATCCAAAAATATAGTTTCTACATTACCGCGCGTCGTGTGAATGTTCACGAAGTGAGTGTAATGGGAAAATGAAATAGTACTATGGTGTAGTGTCGAACTACAACTATACTAATTACCTTATGTATAGGGAAATTCTTATAAGTACAATAGTATTTGTGATAAGTGACTACTTCTGTACTCCTATTGCCTTATTTGAGGGATAAGGCATAATGTGATTGCTAGATCCCAGGCTGGACGCTCCCCTGTCAAAGGGATTTTGGGACCTTTACACGACCCCTTCCTGTATGCAAGCCGTGAACATCCACATTACTATGATCATGTATACCTAATATAACTATCACAATGCGTTGTGATTCATCGGTATAGTTAGATCCTGAACTTGTTCTATGCTATAGCACTTAGTGATGTATGTCCTATCAACGTATATGTAACCGCACTCATGTAAACGTATATATGTAAACGTACTCATGTAAGTGTAATCATATAAACATATCTATGTAATAATATAGTAATGTACTGTAATGTTCTGTGTGTGCTAGCTGTAACGTGTGTTCTCTCTCTATCTAGCATGTATAGTAATGTACTGTGTGTACTAGCTGTAATGTATGTTCTCTCTATCTAGCAAGTATTGACTCATGAATGAACTGACTCCTTGTATGATATCGCGTTCTAGTAATAGTTTTAGTACCTTCCTAAACTACCCATATGGTAGCTTACTAGTAATGTAACTGGTACGTATTAACGTGGATGTATACCCTTGCTACCCAAGGGTATTGAATGAACTGGAAGAACCTTTATGACTATACATGTACACAGGATATATAACTAATATTTAAACGACCTTCGGACGGGTACCCGATATCCCACCAGACCACATCTCAAGCACGAAAAGGAAATAGGATGGATAGCCTTCCTAAGTCTTTTAAACATTTCTTATATAACTATACATATATAGGCATGCAATTGATAATATAAAAGCTTAAAATAATTTTTGTAAAACCTTTGAACATAATTAATAATAGATCGACTTTATGTCAATCTATAAAACGGGTTGAAAGCATGGCTTGGATAAAACAGTTTAAGTATAAGGAAATGGTTGGAGGAAAACACAATTGTAAATGAGTTTGAAATGAAACATACAGTTTAAAATAAGGAGTTTTAAACATATAAAACATTTATGAATAGCATGTGAAGAAAACTGTTTGGTAAGACGGCTAATGAGTAGCATCATTTAAATGCTGCTTATTAATCACATGTGATTGATATAATAACTAGCATGATTCTACTTGTATCCCCCCATAAAACATTAAAAAAACATTTAAATCATTGATTAAGGGGTATGAACTCAGCTGTTGCAAGTGGATCGGAAGGAAGTGTCGGATAAGTGCTTGGTGTCAAGTGAAGAATTAGACACACACAAAGATCCTAATTACATATGAGGACATATGTATATAAACAATTAGTCTTTAAACTACTAATAAACAAGGTTAAGACACTCTAGGGCATGCTAAACACCTTATACAAGTGTTATAAGTCTCAAGGGTTGTATCTAAGTGTTTTACGGAAAGGCTAGTGTGTTTGGGGTTCAAGGGTAAACTCCCTTGGAGTTTACGGTTTTCATGACCATTACCCAAGGAGTTTATGGCAGTAAAATCAAGATTTTACGGTCGTAAACTCTACACTTTATGACCATTTGTTGTTTTGAAGACTACTAAGCTATTCCAAGCATTCCTACTTCATAATTAAGCCTTAGGAAGTGTTGTGTGGCATCAAAACACTCCTAAATGGAGTTTACGGTCTAAGGACCATTTCTCCATGAGTTTACTACCTTAAACCCATAATTTTGGTATTTGGGGGTTTTCAAGTCATTAGCTCAATCATGGCAATAGTCTAGGTTAGATTTCGACATAAGGAATAATCATGGGAATTTTATGGGACATTTTAAACACCTTTTGGGGTGTTTACGGTTTTGGGAGATCCCCAAACCGTAAACACATATAAATGGTTGTTTTATTGTTCTTTTAGGTGATAAACACATCAAGGATGGATCTATACAAGTCCCTAAGGCATAATGAAGCATCTAGACACCCTAAAGCACCATAAGGCACTAAATTTGGGGTTTACGGTTTTGGGAGCCTCCCAAAACCATGAACAGCTTGCTCTTGGTGTTCTTGGGACTTTTCCTTGGTATAAACATGTATAGAAAGCTTTAAATGACTCTAGGATGGAAGTAATTACATTGTGGAGGCTTGAAATGAACTTAAAGTCCAAGAACACTAGTGTGTGTTCTTGGTGTTTTTGGAAAACTAATCAAAACACAAAAATCGATGGATTAAAGGATATAAATGTTGGGTTATGAGCATTCTAACACTCCTAAGTGTACATGAAACCCTAAATACCTTGGATCTATGTTTTCTCTATTATACATGCAAATAAGAACTTTCCAAGGTATTATCCTAATCTAGCATACAAAACAATAAATATAACAAGATAGAATACATACCTCTTTGATGTAGAAAGTCTTCATGAAGCTTGAGTGGCTAGTGCCCCAAGTGTGACACCTCAAATGGTTCACACAACACCAAATACACTTGGAATAACTTGAGAGAAATCTACACTTCATGAAATCGGCTAGCCCTTCTCTAGAATGATACTAGGCACCGATTTTGTCAAGAATAAGATCTTTATATAGTGTTACAATTAGGGTAAACCCTAATTGTCATGACTTTCCATTTCCTTGGATCCATGGGTTCAAATACACCATGGAGCATCCATGGACCATCCTATGGGTTTAGCCCAACTTGATTATCCATGGAGCATTAGCCCACTATACAAGTATGGATGATTTACACAATCAACCCATATATTTAATTAGTCTTCTTTTGATCACTTAATTAATCCTAGATTAATTCTTGAACAATACTAATTAAATAATCTTATTATTCTTATTATTAATATACTAGAACTTATAATATACTAATAACCATAAGTGTCTTATTTCTCTCATTATAGTCTATCCAAGTGCATGATGCCATGCAACCCAAATGGACCATGCCGGGTCGGGTCAAGTCTTACCAATTATAGTTATGGACTTAGACATTAATCCAACAGTCTCCCACTTGGATAAGTCTAAAACTATTATTGCGTATGACTTCAGGAACCAACTGGCAATCGTAGCTCTCAAAAGCTTCTGTCGAACTCTGACCTTGTAGATGAACTCTGACCTTTGTCAATGACTTGTCCATTAGATAAGGGATCATATATTCCTCCATTCTAGATATCATATGGACTGAGACATGGATTATAATCATTCTCTCTATCCATTTGTTGTTTCCCGATTTCCGATTTATGACGACTGACTAATTGAACAAATCAAATCAGTCCTGGCCCGGCCGAGCACTTCCATTTGTCATCATCAAATCATCGAGGGGCCCGCAGATATCGCTTTTATCCTGAAGGTAAAAGGAATGGATAAACTTCGACTCATATGGCTTGTTCTACTACTTGTTGAATCATACACAAAGGCACATTTTATAGCATCGAGTTACCAAATGCGTTTTCGTGCAATCAATGTACAACCAACTCATAGTAACAACTCATATCTCTAGGTTTGAAGAATATAAGATATTATCATCTCATGATCACTCATGATAAAATCCATTAAGTGATTCCAATGAGCGCGGGTTGAATCCAATACCCAGAACTTATGAGCACTCATGAGTGTTTTAGCCCTTTGTCCAACACCTTAGACCTCTACAAGCCAACCCATGACAGTCTTAATTCATAACTACTTCCAACATATGATCGACTGTGGATGGTTTGAATAACTTAGTCATTCCGGAAGAATAACCTAGTTTATTCGGGAAGTCAAAACATGAAAAGTGAAACACAATAATAATTGAATCCAATATGGTATCAAAACCTATGAACATAAATAAAACACCTTTTATTTATCACCATATGATTACACATTATTCATTGTATATTGTTTCAGCTATCAACTTTATTCTTGAATTTAAAACAATAGTTGTCCCATGCTCCAAGCATGTACACTATGTTTTCTAAACACTAGTCATGCCATACACCAAGTATGCATACTATGTTTGTCTATGATCTTTACTTTGTGAGCTAGATCAATTGAACATAACTTCAATGATTCTCTTTTCACACTCCCAAATCCTTACTGCAAATGCAAGAATTCAAAATTCATGCCATTTACTGGAATCTGTTAGATTCTAAACTTATATGCATTGACCCTCTTGTAATGATTATGACAAAGTAAGAAAGACTTGACAACAATCATTACAGAGTATTCCAAAGGAGATCAGCTCCTTGGAAACATCCTTCTTGCATTAAGTTTCCTAATCTTAAATAGATTGAAAATTCTAACTTTGAAACATTTCCAGATTCCATTTTGACTATCACTTCTGAACAAGAGTTGCCTCCTTACAGATTATCTCAATATGGTCCTTCCAGAATTATCACTATACTTCCAACTGTCCTTGAGCACCCAATCTTTGGTAAACCTTAGATTTTCCTCGACAATTGTTTAATCTTTTTAGTCATATCCAGTTCTAAACCTTTTCCCTTCTTAATGCCCCAGCCATTTGGAAAATTTTAGAAAGGATGAATATAGCACATGTAATTGATCCTATATCCGAAGCATATGGGAATTGATTCATGATGTCTCACATAAAGACTAAACCAGTCTTTTGCTATAATATTTCCATTTCAATTTTCCAAGTTCTCATAATTCAGATTATGAAAAGGGATGCCGTAATCATAATCGAATTTCAGAACGCAAATAATGGACCCATATACAGAATTTCCTTATGTTGAGCCATTCCAACATGAAATTCATATATATATATATATATATATATATATATATATATATATATATATATATATATATATATATCCTTGACTAAATGATTAAAACCTCACGATCTAAGCTTATAGATTTGAGATGAAGTATAATTTCCTCTCCCTTAATTATAGCAAAACAACTCTTTCCCAATTGAAACTTTTTGTTTTCTATAATTAACATTGCTAACTTGCAATACTTATCATAATTATCATGCTCCCAGTAACATGATGATTATTAGCATAACACTTATGCTCCCACTAGCTTTGACATGTACTCAGAAATCAGCTGACTTTCTTACCAAAGTTCAGATTTCTGATACTAGATTGTTTTGATACGACTTTATCAAAATCATACACTTTCCCTTAGATAGCACACTTGTGTGTCTAAACAATTATGAAGAGGGATGCCGTAATCATAATGGTTAGACCTTTTTGCCACTTCTCACAAGTCCAGGTTAGTGTGCCGGTAAACCACACACGCTCCACTAACGACTTTGAGAATGCAAATATCACAATTGCTATCTAGCTAAAATCTACTTAGTGAAAGTGTTTCCTCACCATCATTTTCATGAATCGGAGAGAAACCTTATGACACTTAGATTTTATGGTGTATGAGTTCCTACCCATATGAATTTGTCAAAACCATAATCACAAGACAAGGATAATGACAATCCAAACTAATATGGATTGAACACAATCTTAATTTCTTGCCACCTGGTAGCTCAAGGGTCTGCCATTGCTTCCAAGTTGTTGTGCAACACATTGAGAACTCTAAGAACTCATATGCAAAGCCAGCTTTAACTGGAATGGGTACATAATATGTCAACACGATAGGTTATAAACCTCAAGTCGTGTACTCGTGAAGAACTTCAGGTTCTCTTCTTGATTAGTTCTTGAGACTTTCAAGACCTTTAAGACTCCCACTGTCCTCTTGACATATTAGACTTCCTTGTCAAATATTCAAGGGATAGTGTGGATTCTAATCAAGACAAACACTTCACAGAATTGGCCTAAGTTGGTCTTTGTTTTATCCA
This sequence comes from Lactuca serriola, assembly GCF_051521515.1. Taxonomy (NCBI): domain Eukaryota; kingdom Viridiplantae; phylum Streptophyta; class Magnoliopsida; order Asterales; family Asteraceae; genus Lactuca; species Lactuca serriola. The sequence continues at coordinate 336,070,209 of NC_136415.1, read as the reverse complement.
AAACATCACAACTTACGAATTTCAAATGTACAAGAGTAGAAAACTTTTACTCTTACATTTGAGAAGTGTTTTAAACCTTCTTTAAGACACGTCACTCAAGTTACAATCTTGGAGTATGACTCTAAGACTTGTATTGGAACGAAGTATGACTCATCTTCTTGATTTAACCACTTCAACAATTCAAGTTCCTCTTCTTAGTCATAAGAACGCACTAAGATTTCCTTAGAGAACTAATTGTGTTATGGTTTCTTAATCATTAAGATGATCACAGAAACTGGTACTAAAGTACTCTCCCATCTTTTCAGATTTGAGAAACTTTTATCCTTCTACCTAAGTTGATTCTTCTTATTCGCTCTGCCATACATTGGAACCTTTTCCAATGTCTCAGAGTTACACTTAAGCTTGTAAGTATAATCATGTTTACTGAGCTTTAGTAAACTATGACGAATTTTGTGGTGGACTTAATCAGTGCACAAGAATATGTACTCGATCTCTTAGTCATTTACTTGACTCACACATCCATGTGACCGAGTAATTAGTCTTAATTTTTCCAATACTTGAAAGTTCTCATTCATCATGCTATACAACTTGCATGATTCCAAGTTCCGGTCCAATTGAAACTTGGGTGATGAGAATCTTTCCTTATTTGGTAAATTTAGACATTAGCACAAATGAAAGAATCAATTTCATATTTCCACTCTTGCTATTAATGGAATCATATAAGCAACAATTTTTCCTCAAATGCCATTGTAAGGATATTTTAAAATAAATAAAATCAAAATTTTTCTATTATTTTAAAACTTTGCGGAAAAACTTATTCTTACAATCCATATGAAAACTTGTTGTTATCTATTCCTAAGCAATATATCATAACTCCTAAGAAGTAGCTCAAGAATCCGATCTTCAAACTATGCGATAGAAATCCATCTACGCGATCAGATTCAGCGTATTCTTTCTTTAACGTTCTTCACTTTTCTTTGATTCTTAAAACATCACCATGCGACCCAGTCACATCATGTATCAAGAATCTCATAATAGAAACTTAACAGAGTTAGATAGTGGACTTTACCTGAAGTAGAGTCAAACTTATTGACTTTAACATCCTTAGATAAATTTGGCAGCTTCGTAACCAATGCCCCTTTCTTTGGCAATATAAACATGTGGACCCTTTCATAATGGTACATGGGACTATCACAGACTTAGCTTTTCTCTTTACCATTTGGTCAACCGAGTTGACTATGGCCGATCAGTTTCCACTGGGAAGAGAGAGCTTTACTAGATATCCAATGTCATCATTGTCAATGTCCATAAAGTTTTAGGAAGTTGATCTTAGAAAATATATAAGATCATTAAGGGTCTTGGCATAGTCTATTTCATAGGTGTCCCAAAGGAACTCGCTATGTGACTTAGAAAGTGATTGAACCACCAACTTTCTCAAGACTTTGACACCCAAATCTCCCGTCTTGTCAATATGTGACTACATCTCCAAGACGTGACCACACCTAGACCTTGCCTTGACAATTGGGCTTGAGTGACCTTAAACTTTTCAAGAACTTGTGGGTTGGGGAGAATAATTGGAGGAGGTGAATGAAGTATGATTTCCAAGGGACATCATCTTCATTTAGGAAAGCTTGTTTCAAGAGATTTGGGAAGATCATAAATGTCTAAACCAGACATCTTTTGGGAGATATTCAAGATAGTTGATCATAAATCCTTAATATGACATCCAATATGAAATATTAAGGCTAGGACCCAACAAACTATTTTATAACTTAGAAGAGGTATGCCGTCATCCAAGCTATAAAATATTTGAAGGTAGGTGAATGACGATTCACCAATTTCCACCAAGATAAACGAAATGTATTATTAGGTTTTAATTGGTTTGAAACTCCTAGATCTTTTGAGATTCATTGAACTGTTCAATGGCATGTTTCAATCTCGTGTGTGCCCTCCAGGTTTTGTGACTGGGATGCCGAGGATCACAAAACAAGGTGTGAAGTAACCATGCAAATTACTTGGTACCCTTAAGTGTTTACCCCTCAATCGATGTGCCGGTTAACTATACACGCTCCATTGATACTATGATAAACATTAAGTTACCCTTTACCTACCTTGTTAAATACGAGTTAGTGTGCCGGTTAACCACACACGCTCCACTAACCGACTTAAACAAAGTGCAAAGTGTAATTTCATGGATTAGCACCTTATTCACATTTTCCTAAGTAACTAAGATTGGGTATTATTAAGAGTTTAGTTACTTAGTATTTATCATTAATACTTTTAATGAAGGGAGAATTATAGTCCAGTCAAACCCGTTCGGCTAACGACCCTCCACCAGTCAAGCTAGTGGTGAGTGAGAGTGGACACCCATTAAGTTGCCATTTTATAGTCAACAACCTTATACTCACCTTATAGACCGGCTTCGTGAATGAGGCGTACTAGCGGTAAGACTGACTTTACTCTTATACATATATATATATATATATATATATATATATATATATATATATATATATATATATATATATATATATTATTAACTTATAATATTATAAAGCATAAGGGTTGAATTTTAACTTTTTAAAATTCTAAGGTCTAACTTGGAATTAAAGTATTCATAAGTGAAAATTTTTCAAATTCCAAAACTTGAGGGCATGTTTTGAAACTATTCAAAACTAATTAATTCTATAACTTATGTGTTTAAAGTAGTTTTAATCCAAAAACTCTTCAAGTTGCATAACTTGAGGACAAGTTATGGAAGACTTTAAACTAATAAAAGAATTAACTTTTCTTTATTTTATAACTTATGAAATGAACTAAGGTTACACCTTTTTTTTTAATTTATTATTTAATGAAGAGACTCTTGGTCCTCCATAACTTGAGGACAAATTATGGAGTCATAACACCATTTAATTAGAACTAGACTCTTCATTTTGTAACCTTTGCCAACTTTTATGAGTTTTATGAAACTTAAATGTGACTTTTCATATAACTTAAGGAAAACTTACAAAAACACATTTTAGAATCAACTCTTAGATTAATTTGGATTGAAAACAACTATTTCACTCAACTTTTCTATTAATGTAAGCAACTCATAAGAACAAGATAATTCAAATCAAACTTTTTCATGTAATTAGTCTAAACCTTAAACTAATACAAAACATGAATCTATTGACAATTATCTTTGAAATTGGATTAGCATGAACATTACCACATCAAAAACAAGTTTATAAGTTCAAAAACATCTTAGGGTAATGTTCCTAGTCCAATTCCAGCCAAAAAAGTTGAATTTATGCTGTCTGGGGGTCCAACTCGTCGAGTGCATGAACCAACTCGATGAGTTGGATCGATCTGATCACTTTTTAGGCATGGACTCGCCGAGTCCATTCATGGACTCGTCGAGTCTGCTGGGCAGACATAATCAAAACTCGATTTTCCAGCTTCTTTTGCAAGTATAACAAGAAAACAAGCCTAGGCTCTGATACCACTGTTGGGTTATGAGCATTCTAACACTCCTAAGTGTACATGCAACCCTAAATACCTTGGATCTATGTTTTCTCTATTATACATGCAAATAAGAACTTTCCAAGGTATTATCCTAATCTAGCATACAAAATAATAAATATAACAAGATAGAATACATACCTCTTTGATGTAGAAAGTCTTCATGAAGCTTGAGTGCCTAGTGCCCCAAGTGTGACACCTCAAATGGTTCACACAACACCAAATACACTTGGAATAACTTGAGAGAAATCTACACTTCATGAAATCGGCTAGCCCTTCTCTAGAATGATACTAGTCACCGATTTTGTAAAGAATAAGATCTTTATATAGTGTTACAATTAGGGTAAACCCTAATTGTCATGACTTTCCATTTCCTTTGATCCATGGGTTCAAATACACCATGGAGCATCCATGGACCATCCTATGGGTTTTAGCCCAACTTGATTATCCATGGAGCATTAGCCCAGTATACAAGTATGGAGTAAACATGAAATGACTAGTTTGGGGAGTAAACTCATGCTTATGCATGAGTTCACGGTTTTTGGATGATTTTTCGATCCAAACACAAAAGTTTGGTCGTGAGCTTCTAAGACACGAGGTGTTTGCGGTTTTTAAATTTCATAACCCGAGACGACACTTTCTTTCACCCGTTCGCTTAAAGAATAATATTAAAATAATAAAACGAACTTTAAATTTGATACAAATAAGTAATAATGAAATTGACCTATAACTCGAAGTGATTGACTTTTAGGGTTTGACCGAATGAAAATTTCGAATTGTCACATCATCCCCCTGTTAAAGGGAATTTCGTCCCGAAATTAGAATTTAGGTAAGGAAGTAGGTATGAATGATCGATTCATGAGGTGGAAACTTCCTAATCGGTTGGTTCTCGCGCTCATAAGTGAATTTGGGTCCTCGGTTGGTATCCCAACGAACCTTCACTATAGGGAGGCGGCGCTGCTTCGTCCGCTTGACCACTCGGTCGAGGGTCACTACGGTTCTAATATGAAGGCAAGGATCTCGTTAATCTCAATCTCGTCGGGTCGGACTTATGAGAGTCCTAACGGAAAGGTACGGTTTCAAGATCAAGACGCGAAGGGTAAAATGTATGTTACTGAGCTCGCGGAGTAGGTCTAGTTTGCGAGGTACAGGACCAATTATGGTAAGAATCTCGGAGGTCCTATCTATCTTGGATTTAGCTTTCCACGCTTTACGAAGCGTATTAAGCCATTCCCAGAGTGAGACTTCCTAAAGAATTTGGTCTCTCACTGGGAATTCGAAAGGTTCGTTCTCTTGCTTATCTTCCATGTCAAGGGCCACCCCTTGTTAGGTCAAAGTAGTAAGGGTTTCTGTAATTTGCGAGGAGCTCTGGATGAACTATGACAGTAGGTCTGTAAGACCTAGAATTTGGCGAATTCCTGTCGACGTCTCTGGTGTCGACAAATTCTCAATGGTTTTGATAAATTGACAGAGTACTCAAGAGTTTCCACATCACTAATAGTGTGTCTTAGGAAATTTTGACTCTTCAATTCCAAAACTCGTGTTCAAATATCCTTGCAAAAATTTTATCTGAGGGTAATGTTTCCGCGGGCTCCTTCTTACCACGAGGGTAGATAAGTAAGTCGTTACATGGAGAATGACGAACTGATCCCAGTAAGAAAGACGGACTCTATTCATTAAACTCATGAATGCTTCAGGCGTATTGGTCCTATCCGAGGGGTATCACTATGGACTCGAAGTGTCTGCATTGAGTTCAGAAGGTAGTCTTCCGGACATCCTTCCCTCACACTCAAACTGGTGATATTCGGATCTTAGATCCATTTCTGAAAGTAATTCTTTACTTTTGTTTTCTCAACCAATTCATCTATGTAAGGTAGAGACAACGATTTCTAATGGAAAATCTGGACGGAGTCCTCGATAGTCGAGGTACATATGATGCAATCCGTCGATCTTTGAAAGAATTGTTAGGTTTTGAGCATTCTAACACTCCTAAGTGTACATGCAACCCTAAATACCTTGGATCTATGTTTTCTCTATTATACATGCAAATAAGAACTTCCAAGGTATTATCCTAATCTAGCATATAAAATAATGAATATAACAAGATAGAATACATACCTCTTTGATGTAGAAAGTCTTCATGAAGCTTGAGTGCCTAGTGCCCCAAGTGTGACACCTCAAATGGTTCACACAACACCAAATACACTTGGAATAACTTGAGAGAAATCTACACTTCATGAAATCGGCTAGCCCTTCTCTAGAATGATACTAGTCACCGATTTTGTAAAGAATAAGATCTTTATATAGTGTTACAATTAGGGTAAACCCTAATTGTCATGACTTTCCATTTCCTTTGATCCATGGGTTCAAATACACCATGGAGCATCCATGGACCATCCTATGGGTTTTAGCCCAACTTGATTATCCATGGAGCATTAGCCCAGTATACAAGTATGGATGATTTACACAATCAACCCATATATTTAATTAGTCTTATTTTGATCACTTAATTAATCCTAGATTAATTCTTGATCAATACTAATTAAATATTATTATTATTATTAATATACTAGAACTTCTAATATATTAATAACCATAAGTGTCTTATTTCTCTCATTATAGTCTATCCAAGTTCATGATGCCATGCAACCCAAATGGACCATGCCGGGTCGGGTCAAGTCTTACCAATTATAGTTATGGACTTAGACATTAATCCAATAGTCTCCCACTTGGATAAGTCTAAAACTATTATTGCGTATGACTTCAGGAACCGACTGGCAATCCTAGCTCTCAAAAGCTTCTGTCGAACTCTGACCTTGTAGATGAACTCTGACCTTTGTCGGTGACTTGTCCATTAGATAAGGGATCATATATTCCTCCATTCTAGATATCATATGGACTGAGACATGGATTATAATCATTCTCTCTGTCCATTTGTTGTTTCCCGATTTCTGATTTATGATGACTGACTAATTGAACAAATCAAATCAGTCCTGGCCCGGCCAAGCACTTCCATTTGTCATCATCAAATCATCGAGGGGCCCACAGATATCGCTTTTATCCCGAAGGTAAAAGGAATGGATAAACTTTGACTCATATGGCTTGTTCTACTACTTGTTGAATAATACACAAAGGCACGTTTTATAGCACCGAGTTACCAAATGCGTTTTCGTGAAATCAATGTACAACCAACTCATAGTAACAACTCATATCTCTAGGTTTGAAGAATATAAGATATTATCGTCTCATGATCACTCGTGATAAAATCCATGAAGTGATTCCAATGAGCGCGGGTTGAATCCAATACTCAGAACTTATGAGCACTCATGAGTGTTGTAGCCCTTTGTCCAACACCTTAGACCTCTACAAGCCAACCCATGACAGTCTTAATTCATATCTACTTCCAACATATGACCGACTGTGGATGGTTTGAATAACTTAGTCATTCCGGAAGAATAACCAAGTTTATTCGGGAAGTCAAAACATGCAAAGTGAAACACAATAATAATTGAATCCAATATGGTATCAAAACCTATGAACATAAATAAAACACCTTTTATTTATCACCATATGATTACACATTATTCATTGTATACTGTTTCAGCTATCAACTTTATTATTGAATTTAAAACAATAGTAGTCCCACGCTCCAAGCATGTACGCTATGTTTTCTAAACACTAGTCATGCCATACACCAAGTATGCATACTATGTTTGTCTATGATCTTCACTCTGTGAACTAGATCCATTGAACATAACTTCAATGATTCTCTTTTCACACTCCCAAATCCTTACTGCAAATACAAGAATTCCAAATTCATGTCATTTACTGAAATCTGTTTGATTCTAAACTTATATGCATTGATCCTCTTGTAATGATTATGCACAAAGTCAGAAAGACTTGACAACAATCATTATAGAGTATTCCAAAGGAGATCAGCTCCTTGGAAACATCCTTCTTGCACTAAGTTTCCTAATCTTAAACAGATTGAAAATTCTAACTTTGAAACATTTCCAGATTCCATTTTGACTATCACTTCTGACCAAGAGTTGCCTCCTTACAGATTATGTCAATATGGTCCTTCCAGAATTATCACTATACTTCCAACTGTCCTTGAGCAACCAATCTTTGGTAAACCTTAGATTGTCCTCGACAATTCTTTAATCCTTTTAGTCATATCTAGTTCTAAACCTTTTCCCTTCTTAATGCCCCAGGCATTTGGAAAATTTTAGAACGGATGAATATAGCACATGTAATCGATCCTATATCCGAAGCATATGGGACACGATTCATGATGTCTCACATAAAGACTAAACCAGTCTTTTGCTATAATATTTCCATTTCTATTTGCCAAGTTCTCATAATTCAGATTATGAAAAGGGATGCCGTAATCATAATCGAATTTTAAAACGCAAATAATGGACCCATATACAAAATTTCCTTATGTTGAGCCATTCCAACATGAAATTCATATATATATCCTTGACTAAATGATTAAAACCTCAGGATCTAAGCTTATAGATTTGAGATGAAGTATAATTTCCTCTCCCTTAATTATAGCAAAACAACTCTTTCCCAATTGAAACTTTTTTTTCTATAATTAACATTGCTAACTTGCAATACTTATCATAATTATCATGCTCCCACTAACATGATGATTATTAGCATAACACTTATGCTCCCACTAGCTTTGACATGTACTCAGAAATCAGCTGACTTTCTTACCAAAGTTCATATTTCTGATACTAGATTGTTTTGATAAGACTTTATCAAAATCATACACCTTCCCTTAGATAGCACACTTGTGTGTCTAAACAATTATGAAGAGGGATGCCGTAATCATAATGGTTAGACCTTTTTGCCACGTCTCACAAGTCCAGGTTAGTGTGCCGGTAAACCACACACGCTCCACTAACGACTTTGAGAATGCAAATATCACAATTGCTATCTAGCTAAAATCTACTTAGTGAAAGTGTTTCCTCACCATCATTTTCATGAATCGGAGAGAAACCTTAGGACACTTAGATTTAATGGTGTATGTGTTCTCATCCATGTGAATTCTCAAAACCATAAACACAAGACAAGGATAATGACAAATCCACACTCATATGGATTGAACTCAATCTTAATTTCTTGCAACCTAGCAGCTCAAGGGCCTGCCATTGCTTCCAAGTTGTTGTGCAACTAATTGAGAACTCTAAGAACTCATATGCAAAGCCAACTTTAACTGGAATGGGCATAGGATATGTCAACACGATAGGTTATAAACCTCAAGTCGTGTGCTAGTGAAGAACTTCAGGTTTTATTCTTGATTAGTTCTTGATTCTTTCAAGACCTTTAAGACTCCCACTGTCCTCTTGACATATAAGACTTTCTTGTCAGTTATTCAAGAGATAGTGTGGATTCTAATCAAGACAAACACTTCACACAATTGGCCTTAGTTGGTCTTTGTTTTATCCAAAACATCACAACTTACCAATTTCAAATGTACAAGAGTAGGAACTTTTACTCTTACATTTGACAAGTGTTTGAAACCTTCTTTAAGACATGTCACTCAAGTTACAATCTTGGAGTATGACTCTAAGACTTGTATTGGAACGAAGTATGACTCATCTTCTTGATTTAACCACTTCAACAATTCAATTTCCTCTTAGTCATAAGAATGCACTAAGATTTCCATAGAGAACTAATTGTGCTATGGTTTCTTAATCATTAAGATGATCACGAAAACTGATACTAAAGTACTCTCCCATCTTTTCTGATTTGAGAAACTTTTATCCTTCTGCCTAATTTGATTCTTCTTATTCGCTCTGCCATACAATTGAACCTTTTCCAATGTCTCAGAGTTACACTTAAGCTTGTAAGTATAACCATATTTACTGAGCTATAGTAAATAATGACGAATAGTCTTATCGATCTTTTGTGGTGGACTTAATCAGTGCACAAGAATGTGTACTCGATCTCTTAGTCATTTACTTGACTCACACATCCATGTGACCGAGTAATTAGTCTTAATTTTTCCAATACTTGAAAGTTCTCATTCATCATGCTATACAACTTGCATGATTCCAAGTTCCGGTCCAATTGAAACTTGGGTGATGAGAATCTTTCCTTATTTGGTAAATTTAGATATTACCATAAATGAAAGAATCAATTTCATATTTCCACTCTTGCTATTAATGGAATCATATAAGCAACAATTTTTTCTCAAATGCCATTGTAAGGATATTTTAAAATAAATAAAATCAAAATTTTCTTTTATTTTTAACTTTGCGGAAAAACTTATCCTTACAATCCATATGAAAACTTGTTGTTATCTATTCTTAAGCAATATCTCATAACTCCTAAGAAGTAGCTCAAGAATCCAATCTTCAAGCTGCGCGATAGAAATCCATCTACGCGATCAGATTCAGCATATTCTTTCTTTAAGTTTCTTTAGTTTTCTTTGATTCTTAAAACATCAACATGTGACCCAGTCACATCATGTATCAAGAATCTCAGATTAGAAACTTAGCAGAGTTAGATAGTGGACTTTACCTGAAGTAGAGTCAAACTTATTGACTTCAACATCCTTAGGTAAATTTGGCAGATTCGTAAACAATGTCCCTTCTTTTGGCAATATAAACATATGGACCCTTTGATAATGGTACACGGAACTATCACAGACTTAGCTTTTCTCTTTACCATTTGGTCAACCGAGTTGACTATGGCCGATCCCTTTCTATTGGGAAGAGAATGCTTTTCTGGATTTCCTGTGTCACTATTGTCAATGTCCATCAAGTTTTAAGGATGTTGATCTTAACAAATAGATAAGATCATTAAGGGTCTTATCATAGTCTGTTTCATAGGTGTCCCAAAGGAACTCACTATGTGACTTAGAAAGTGATTGAACCACCAACTTTCTCAAGACTTTGACACCCAACTCTCCCGGCTTGTCAATATGTGACTATATCTCCAAGATGTGATCACACCTAGACCTTACCTTGCCAATAGGGCTTGAGTGACCTTTGAACTTGTGGGTTAGGGAGAATAACTGGAGGAGGTGAAAGAAGTATGATTTCCATGGGACATCATCTTCATTTAGGAAAGCTTGTTTCAAGAGATTTGGGAAGATCATAAATGTCTAAACCATACATCTTTTGGGAGATATTCAAGATAGTTGATTTTAAAGTCCTTAATATGACACCCAAGATGAAATATTAAGGCTAGGACCCAACAAACTATTTTATAACTTAGAAGAGGGATGCCGTAATCCAAGCTATAAAATATTTGAAGGTAGGTGAATGACGATTCACCAATTTCCACCATGAAAAACGAAATAATAATTAGGTTTTTAATTGGTTTTGAAACTCCTAGATCTTTGAGGTTCATTGAATTGTTCAATGGCATGTTTCAATCTCGAGTGTGCCCTTTAGGTTTTTTGACTGGGATGTCGAGGATCACAAAACAAGGTGTGAAGTTACCATGCAAATTACTTGGTACCCTTAAGTGTTTACCCCTCAATCGATGTGCCGGTTAACCACACACGCTCCATCGATACTATGATAAACATCCAGTTACCCTTTGCCTACCTTGTTAAATACGAGTTAGTGTGCCAGTTAACCACACACGCTCCACTAACCGACTTAAACAAAGTGCAAAGTGTAATTTCATGGATTAGCACCATATTCACATTTTCCTAAGTAACTAAGATTGGGTATTATTAAGAGTTTAGTTACTTAGTATTTATCGTTAATACTTTTAATGAAGGGAGAATTCTAGTCCTGTCAAATCCGTTCGGCTAACGACCCTCCACCAGTCAAGCAAGCGGTGGGTGAGAGTGGACACCCATTAAGTTGCCATTTTATAGGCAACAACCTTATACCCACCTTATAGACCGACTTCGTGAATGAGGCGTACTAGCGGTAAGACTGACTTTACTCTTATTCATATATATATTATTAACTTATAATATTATAAAGTATAAGGGTTGAATTTTAACTTTTAAAATTCTAAGGTCTAACTTGGAATTAAAGTATTCATAAGAGAAAACTTTACAAATTCCAAAACTTGAGGGCATGTTTTGAAACTATTCAAAACTAATTAATTCCATGATTTATGTGTTTAAAGTAGTTTTAATCCAAAAACTCTTCAAGTTCCATAACTTGAGGACAAGTTATGGAACACTTTAAACTAATAAAAGAATGAACTTTTCTTTATTTTATAACTTATGGAATTAATTAAGGTTACACTTTTTTTTTAATTTATTATTTAATGAAGAGACTCTTGGTCCTCCATAACTTGAGGACAAATTATGGAGTCATAACACCTTTTATTTAGAACAAGACACTTCATTTTTGTAACCTTTGCCAACTTTTATGAGTTTTATGAAACTTAAATGTGACTTTTCATATAACTTGAGGACAAGTTACAAAAACACATTTTAGAATCAACTCTTGGATTAATTTGGATTGAAAACAACTATTTCACTCAACTTTTCTATTAATCTAAGCAACTCATAAGAACAAGATAATTCAAATCAAACTTTTTCATGTAATTAGTCTAAACCTTAAACTAATACAAAACATGAATCTATTGACAATTATCTTTGAAATTGGATTAGCATGAACATTACCACATCAAAAACAAGTTTATAAGTTCAAAAACATCTTAGGGTAATGTTCCTAGTCCAATTCCAGCCAAAAAAGTTGAATTTATGCTGTCTGGGGGTCCAACTCGTCGAGTGCATGAACCAACTCGGTGAGTTGGATCGATTTGATCACTTTTTAGGCATGGACTCGCCGAGTCTCCTGATGGACTCGCCGAGTCTGATGATCAGACAGCAACAATTTTGATTTTTTTTAAGCAGTTTTGCAAGTATAACAAGAAAACAAGCCTAGTCTCTAATACGACTGTTAGGTTTTGAGCATTCTAACACTCCAAAGTGTACATGCAACCCTAAATACCTTGGATCTATGTTTTCTCTATTATACATGCAAATAAGAACTTCCAAGGTATTATCCTAATCTAGCATATAAAATAATGAATATAACAAGATAGAATACATACCTCTTTGATGTAGAAAGTCTTCATGAAGCTTGAGTGCCTAGTGCCCCAAGTGTGATACCTTAAATGGTTCACACAACACCAAATACACTTGGAATAACTTGAGAGAAATCTACAACTCATGAAATCGGCTAGCCCTTCATTACTCTCACTAGTGGCTGATTTTGGTCAAGAATAAGATGCTTATATAGTTAGGGTTACGTCATGTAAACCCTAATTGACTTGGCCTTTCATTTCCATGATCCATGGGTTCAAAACACCATGGAGCATCCATGGAGAATCATATGGGTTTTAGCCCAACTAGATAATCCATGGAGCATTAGCCCACTATACAAGTATGGATGATTTACACAATCACTCCATATATTTAATTAGTCTTCTTTTGATCACTTAATTAATCCTAGATTAATTCTTGATCAATACTAATTAAATAATCTTATTATTCTTATTATTAATATACTAGAACTTATAATATATTAATAACCATAAGTGTCTTATTTCTCTCATTATAGTCTATCCAAGTGCATGATGCCATGCAACCCAAATGGACCATGCCGGGTCGGGTCAAGTCTTACCAATTATAGTTATGGACTTAGTCATTAATCCAACAAGAATAAGACCGGAGCTCTCCAGGGTGAGAAGTATGGTCTTCCAATTCTTTTGCCAAGTAGTTCACTAAGTTGTCCAGACTTTTATTATATCTCCGTAGTTGTTTAGACTGTAGGGCGATCTGTTTATAGGAGTCATACTGGATTCTAAGTTTCTTCGCATGACGATGCGATTACTCGTACTCTTGGACAGTTCTCCATCCTGAAGTTCATATTAGAATTCATACATGGTTCAACGATCACCATTTCGTGTATATGAGTCGTATATAATTAATATTGAAAAGGTAGTCGAATAACTGATTCTTCTTTAAGCTCACATCCCATTGAGGAAAAGAAGTTAAAGTGGAATCATCAATTCTAAACCTGTAGAACCTTCATTATATATCACTCTTATGTATACATTCTTCAGTGATAGATCAACCGAATGAATCTTTGAATTGAACTTGACGTACTGTACCAGTGGTACTTCGGGGAGGTCTGCTGAGTTTTCTTCAGAAAGGATAGGAGAACTATGAGGTACTCTATGCATGAGTACTTCGGTGTTCTGAAATGACGGCTTCGCTAGAAGACGTTTACTGAGAAAAAGATGTACGAACGAAGCTGATATTGAACGGATCAATTTGAATCTACTTGTATGATAATGTCGGAATCATAAGGAAACTTAAAGATATTAGATTTGAACATAAGGCGTTACAGACCAAACATAATTGTGCAACCATCAACAGAGTTTCAGTATCATAGGCTAATTACAAGACTATAGCTGCGAACAGGGTATACTACAAAAGATAAGTACACGCAACACGGGGATCCCTCTACTGGTGGGATCTTGCAAAAGGTACGACTCGAGTTGCTCTAGCTTTAAATAGTTTGAAAGCATACTTAAATACTGTCCAAAAGAAAGTGAACCTATGCTATAGCAAGGTTCGGGGTTCAAACTCCTCCTGTTCCCCCATTGTTCTTCTCTAATGGGCAGTCTTTCTTGAAGTGTCCCATTACACCACATAGGTGGCATACTCGAGAAGTTCCGACATTTGTGGTTGAAGTAATGTGCCGGATCGGAGTATTGCAGTAACGGATGGCGTGTCCCTTTTTATTGCAGTTTAAGCACTGCATTTCCCAACAAAGTCCATGGTGGTGATAATTTCATTTGATGCATTTTGGGAGTTTGCCTGCATAAGGTATGACTGGGTTAACTAGGATACCAGAAGGAATGGAAGTGGGAGGTACAGATGTCATGGTTGCGAAGGCTACCATTGGTTGTTGCCTTTTGCTCCTTCCTTGGGGTGATTTTCCCTTGACTACCTCCCTGAACTTTCGTTTGCTATTCTTGGGCTTAAGATTCAGAGTGTTGTGGTAGATCGTTGTTCCTGGGTGTACTTGGTTGTCACTTGGATTGGAATCGTTGATACCCATTCTGCCAACATTTGTGTTGTTAGAGTTAAGGTGGGTCAGGACAGCTGTCACGGCAACTAAGACTGCGACTAGAAAGGTAGTTGCATAGATATAAAGGGTAGGGGTTTCGTTGTTCGGGTGACCATTTTCGGATGGAGGCATGATTCTGCAATACGAAAGAAAAGGACTTTATGACCGATTCTGGTTGACCCTAGATGTACTTCGATTGCTCAAGCAAAGAGTAAGAGTATGTTCTCGAAAGTTTGACCTACATCCCTATGATGCAGTCCTAGTACTGAGTGGAGGTGTGTTCATGAAGGGTTGACCTACATCCCTATGATGCATTCCTAGTAATGGGTGGAAGTAAGTTCGTAGAATGGTCTCAAGACGTTTGTTGTTCAAGCCGAGGTATCGTTGGTTGGTGAATAACATGATCCAACCATTAATAGAGACTTGGAGATGTCCCCGGAGCTAAATTACTATAGTCCAATGACTTGACTAAAGCATGTTTCAGATAGACTCCAATGAAAGTATGATAAGAGTACTTGCATAAAGAATGACACAGAAGTTAGCCGACTGTCAATATCTTTGATATTCACGACGTACAAGTTCGGGAAAATGACCTTGTAAAAAGGTCTTACATCATATCTAGAGAAGATAGTCCTTGACAGCATAAAGACCTAACCAAAAGTACTTACGATACAAGATAATTTCATAGAAAATTCCACATCGGGCATAGACAGAAGACGATTCCTTTTAACAAGGAAAATAAAGTAAAGCATCTACTACTGGCGACGGTCATCCCTCTGGTGAACTCTCAGTTCAGCCAGTTGACGTTCCATATAAAGTAGGTGTCTTTCGTACACCCTCTGGCGTACTCAGATCTCTATGACTTTGGCTCGTGATTCAGCCAGTGCTTGCAGTAGGGTTTCATGGTTTCTCTCAGATCTCTCGCGAGCATCTTCTAGACAAATGGTGCGGAGGGTATGCATTCTCGCATCGGCGACTACTTTAGTGATCTGTGTAGGGCTATCTTGCCTTGAATCTCCTTTCGGGCCACTCTACAGACCAAGATTAGCAAGATTCTTTCTGCTGACCTCCATTGTTCGGGTCATAGAAGATTCGGTCACCATTAAATGGCATGGGCTGATCTTGTCCTTGGCTCCATGTTTCCAAGCATTCTACCCACTCAGGCGTCCGGCCATGAAAAGCCGAGCGAGGTTAGGAATTGGAAAGGGAGCTGCCTGGGGTAGGTTCTCAACCTCGGGTTCAGAGTTAGCGTCGTCCAAAAGGTCTTCATCATGGTGATCATTCAAAGGGATAGGATGATCATTCTCTGGTTCTTCTCCAAACCAACCGGCAATGTCTTCGTTCGGAAGATACTGGTTGCCGTGGGGATGGAGTCCAGCCATGTTATCCATGCGAGAATTGGGGTAAGAAAATAATTATTAGACGAACTATCTAGATAATTATTTAGAAAATCTTCATCAGTTACATCGCTATTTGTGAAGTGCATACCAGTTATATGTAATCGAAACAGGATAGGCCTTCGAATAAGTGACCTTAACTCCATATTCACACAAAAAAGGGGTAAAGTAAAATTTTCACAGATTCTAAGTCTATAACATCCTAATTACATATAGCTTTAGTGTATCCACTTAGCAACAATCAACTTAGTAATGAAAATCCCGTTTTAGTTCTCAAGTATAAAGTACTTATAGTAACACCAAATACCCCTATAGTATTTTAAGTTTAATGTTATGTTCTACTGTTCTCATTGTGGTATTGTTGGAAAGATTTTAGACTTGTTGCAACCACACAACTATAGTGAGGCACATGCTAGTCAACCCTCGGATAATATAGTTGATCAGGCTATATCTTCCTAGTTTTGACCAACAATCGTAATTCTTTTGTACTGTCCTAGTGACACTGATTTTAGTATGAATGCAAGCACGTATACTTACTTAAATGTTTTATTATTTAAAGTATAAACACTTGGTCAGAGTATTTTAATCCCAATGTATTTATAGTTAATATATCTTTTATGGGTTGATATACTTAATTCACTATAAACAATGCTCTGATACCAATCTGTCACACCCCAAAACCAAGAACGGCGGAAATGTTCTGGGGCGGAGGACGTCATGTACAGTATCACAACAATGAAAAGTAGTAAACAAGCAACAACATCATCCATTGCATTAATAATATAATTTTAATACAAGTGTTCTGTCAAATTATAATAGACACTAAAGAATAAATCAAAATGAAAGATGCGTCTTGAACGAGCACCATCTTCCCTGAACCTTGCATCGGTACCTGTCTATGGTTGACCTGAGGATACAAGTTATTTTTGAAGCGAGTATCAGCTTTAAAGCTGGTGAGATCATAAGTATTTTAGTGTCTTAATTTGTATGTAAGTATTTGTATGTATATGAACTGTAAGTATTGAAAATGTATATGAATTGTAAGTATTGAAAATGTATATGAACTGTAAGTATTAAAAATGTATATGAATTTTAAGTATGAAAATGTTTTGTATGATGCTAGGAAGCCCTATGTTTCCTGCTAACCGTATTCTTCTACCAAGGCATCTAGTGTTTGTGTATGTGGCTCTTGTAAGAGTGTGTATTTTCCGAAATCTGACTATCATTATCCAAAAATATAGTTTCTACGTTACCGTGCGTCGTGTGAATGATAACGAAGTGAATGTAATGGGAAAATGAAATAGTACTATGGTGTAGTGTCGAACTACAACCGTACTAATTACCTTAAGTCTAGGGTAATTCTTATAAGTATTGTAGTATTTGTGATAAGTGACTACTTCTGTACTCCTATTGCCTTATTTAAGGGATAAGGCATAATGTGATGGCTAGATCACAGGCTGGACGCTTCCCTGTCAAAGGGATTTTTGGACCTTTACACGACCCCTGCCTGTATGCAAGCCGTGAACATCCACATTACTATGATCATGTATACCTGATATAACTATCACAATGCATTGTGATTCATCGGTATAGTTAGATCCTGAACTTGTTCTATGCTATAGCACCTAGTGATGTCTGTCTATCAACATATATGTAACCGCACTCATGTAAACGTATATATATGTAAACGTACTCATGTAAGCTTAATCATGTAAACATATCTATGTAATAATATAGTAATGTACTGTAATTTTCTATGTGTGCTAGCTATAACGTGTGTTCTCTCTCTATCTGGCATGTATAGGAATGTACTATGTGTACTAGCTTTAATGTATGTTCTCTCTATCTAGCAAGTATTGACTCATGAATGAACTGACTCATTGTATGATATCGCGTTCTAGTAATAGTTATAGTACCTTCCTAAACTACCCATATGGTAGCTTACTAGTAATGTAACTGGTACATATTAACATGGATGTATACCCTTGCTACCCAAGGGTATTGAATGAATTGGAAGAACCTTTATGACTATATATGTACACATGATATATAACTAATATTTAAACGACCTTCGGACGGGTACCCAATATCCCACCAGACCACATCTCAAGCGCGAAAAGGAAATAGGGTGGATAGCCTTCCTAAGTCTTTTAAACATTTCTTATATAACTATACATATATAGGCATGCAATTGATAATATAAAAGCATAAAATAAGTTTTGTAAAACCTTTGAACATAATTATTATCTAAGAAAAGATCGACTTGATGTCAATCTATAAAACGGGTTGAAAGCATGGGTTTGATAAAACAGTTTAAGTATAAGGAAATGGTTTGAGGAAAACACAATTGTAAATGAGTTTGAAATGAAACATACAGTGTAAAATAAGGAGTTTTAAACATATAAAACGTTTATGAATAACATGTGAAGAAAACTGTTTGGTAAGACGGCTAATGAGTAACAAATCATTTAAATGCTGCTTATTGATCACATGTGATTGATATAATAACTAGCATGATTCTACTTGTATCCCCTCCATAAAACATCTAAAAACATTTAAATCGTTGATTAAGGGGTATGAACTCACCTGTTTCGAGTGGATCTGAAGGAAGTGACGGATAAGTGCTTGGTGTCAAATGAAGACTTAGACACACACAAAGATCCTAATTACATATGAGGACATATGTATATAAACAATTAGTCTTTAAACAACTAATAAACAAGGTTAAGACACTCTAGGGCATGCTAAACACCTTATACAAGTTTTATAAGTCTCAAGGGTTGCATCTAAGTGTTTTACGGAAAGGCTAGTGTGTTTGGGGTTCAAGGGTAAAATCCCTTGGAGTTTACGGTTTTCATGACCATTACCCAAGGAGTTTATGGTAGTAAAATCAAGGGTTTACGGTCGTAAACTCTACACTTTATGACCATTTGTTGTTTTGAAGACTACTAAGCTATTCCAAGCATTCCTACTTCATAATTAAGCCTTAGGAAGTGTTGTGTGGCATCAAAACACTCCTAAATGGAGTTTACGGTCTAAGGACCATTTCTCCATGAGTTTACTACCTTAAACCCATAATTTTGGTATTTGGGGGTTTTCAAGTCATTAGCTCAATCATGGCAATAGTCTAGGTTAGATTTCGACATAAGGAATAATCATGGGAATTTTATGGGACATTTTAAACACCTTTTGGGGTGTTTACGGTTTTGGGAGATCCCCAAACCGTAAACACATATAAATGGTTGTCTTATTGTTCTTTTAGGTGATAAACACATCAAGGATGGATCTATACAAGTCCCTAAGGCATAATGAAGCATCTAGACACCCTAAAGCACCATAAGGCACTAAATTTGGGGTTTACGGTTTTGGGAGCCTCCCAAAACCGTGAACACCTTGTTCTTGGTGTTCTTGGGACTTTACCTTGGTATAAACATGTATAGAAAGCTTTAAATGACTCTAGGATGGAAGTACTTACATTGTGGAGGCTTGAAATGAACTTAAAGTCCAAGAACACTAGTGTGTGTTCTTGGTGTTCTTGGTGTTTTTGGAAAACTAATCAAAACACAAAAATCAATGGATTAAAGGATGTACAATCACTAGATTAAGTGATATACTAACTTGAAAGGGCTAGAAACACTTACTAGATTGATGATCTTGAATAAATTCTAGGATGATACTTGAGAGGATTTTTGGAGTTTACTCTTTTGGTAAATGGGGAGTAAACATGAAATGACTAGTTTGGGGAGTAAACTCATGCTTATGCATGAGTTCATGGTTTTTGGATGATTTTTCGACCCAAACACAAAAGCTTGGTCGTGAACTTCTAAGACACGAGGTGTTTGCGGTTTTTAAATTTCAAAACCCGAGACGACACTTTCTTTCACCCGTTCGCTTAAAGAATAATATTAAAATAATCAAACGAACTTTAAATTTGCTACAAATAAGTAGTAATGAAATTAACCTATAACTCGAAGTGATTGACATTTAGGGTTTGACCGAATGAAAATTTCGAGTTGTCATAGAGAATCCATTATAGCATTTGGTAACTACACTTTACTAATTTGCTTCGATGAACGTAAAACGTTTAGGCGCATGATCGGGATAAACTTGATAGAAGACCAACAATGTTTGCTAGACAACTTATGGCATATTCAGTCAGTTCCACAAGCTTCATCATTTAAAGTTCAAATTCTCAATGCTTTAAGTTTTTACTTTCATAAACAATCACCATGGACCCCTAAAAAACAAACAAAGAAGTTTACACATTATGTTACCATCAGGGGCGCTAAAGTTGGAATTTTTAATAATTGGGAAACAGTCATAAAATATATACAGTGTCAAAATCCCCTTTACAAGGGATGTTGTAGCTTCCAGGAAGCTATGAACATAGCTCGAGAACATTTTGGGTTAAACAGTTTTCTCATAGAACACGAGCAGGTGAAAACATTTTTTAGAAATACCAAAAACTAGTCCAGAGCAAATGATTAAAGCTCAGGAGGAAATTATTTCTAAGTTACAACAACTTATGCGATCTGGAAAAGATACACAGCATATACAAAGCCAGATTGAAAATAATATTTTGAAACAAAAAAAAATCTTGAAGCAAAAAATGTACAGCTTATACAAAGGAATGAGAAAAATGATGAAAAATTAAAAACAACAATATACAGAAACTATAAATGTTTTAAAGCTCGCATTTTAGATCTCCCTTGGAGACAAATGTTGAGACCAGTACTTGATCAATGTTGGATTAGTGTCTAAGTCCGTAACTATATTTGTTATATACTTGATCCGGTTGTCATGGTCCTTTTGGGTTGCCTTCACTAGAGCAACTAGACAAGGTAATTGAAGGAGAGAAGAGAGAATATGTTATGATTTATTAATATATTATAAGATTAATATACTAAAATAGAAATCATATTATTTAATTAATATTGGTCATAATTTAATTAGGAATTAATTTGCTGACTAAAAGAGATTAATTAAATAAAGAGGTATAACCTGTCATATGTCTGATAGTTGAGTTTTGAGCTAAGGAAACCTAATGGACTAAGGGGGAACGAAATTATGATGAAGGATCATCATATTTTTCATCCAAGGGCCTTACTCTAGAAGGTTCCTTGGGCAGCTTAGTGGCTAAGTTATTCATTAGGGTTTTGACTGAAACCCTAGCATCCAGCAGTATAAATAGGGATCCCTAGCTCCAAAATTCGACCACTTGCTTCCAAGGAAACCGTAGGGCCGAATTTAGCATCCTCCGACCTCTCTCATATAGTTGCCTTCTTGTTTGTGGTGTTTGTAAGCCATTAGAGGAGTTACAATTGTGACTCTAAGCTCCAAGAAAGAAGAATCAAGCTTCCATTAAAGAGGTAAACATCTATATTTGATTCTATACGTTAGTTTTGTTATATGTATGCTAGATTAGGGTTTATAAGTCTTGGATTCATTTCATGTACAATATAGAAACCTAGATCCAAGCATTAGGGTTTGTATGAGCACATAGGATTGTTCTTATGCATAAAACCCATCAGTGGTATCAGAGCCATGACTGGTTTCAGTTGTATGTGATGCTTTAACTGTTTGATTGCTGAAAATCATTTTTTGTGCTAAGTGTTTGATGAACTCGACGAGTCCCATGAGGTACTCGACGAGTTGGATGAACTCGGTGATTTCCAATGTGGACTTGACGAGTTTAGTTGTTAGACAGAGGATATTTCGGGATTTTGTTGTTGTTTTGTCATGGGATTAATGCCTAAATCGTTTTTTGAAGATAAAATCTGAATTTTATTGTAATTGAATGATTATCCATGCCAAAACAATAGATAATTTCAAATCTTTAGAGTAATAGTTTATTTATATCATAAATATGGATTATTTATATTTATTTGGTAATTATCTTGTAACTAAAATTGGATTAAGTCAAATATAGATAATTATGAAATTAATTGTTTAATTTAAATTATTTGTTATTTGATCCCTTTTGTTTTGAAAAGTTCAAAACTTGTCCTCAAGTTTTGAAATTTAAATTTTATGATTAAAAGTTTAACTTTGAGTAATTTAAATTTTCAAACCCTTAGAGTTTTACAAGTTTAAAATTCAACCCTATACTATTATATTATTACAAGATTAATATATATATATATATATATATATATATATATATATGTATGTATGTATGTATAAGAATAAAGCTAGTCTTATCGCTAGTAGGCCTCATTCACGAAGCCGATCTATAAGGTGGGTATAAGGTTGCTGCCTATAGAATGGCGCTTAATGGGTGTCCACTCACACCCACCGCTTGCTTGATTGGTGGAGGGTCGTTAGCCGAACGGATAGGATAGGGCACTTAATACCACATTATAAGTATAATGAATATTGCAAAGTAACTAAAGTATTTTTTAAAAATTCCCACTCTTAGTTACTTTAGGACAAAATGTGAAAATGATGCTATCCCATGGAATTAAACTTTGTACCCTTGTCAAACGTTAGTGGAGCGTGCGTGGTTAACCGGCACAATTTGGGATTGACATTGGTGGCAAAGGGTGGCTCGATGTTTGTCATAGATCAATAGAGCGTGTGTGGCTAAATGGCACATTGATTAGGTGATAGATACATTGAGCGCACCATGTTGATTCGCATGGTTGTCCACAACTTGTTTGCCATCCTCGGCATCCCAGTCGCAAATTTGAAGTGCATATCGAGATTTAAACATGCCATTGAAAAGTTTAATGAATCTCAAATATCTAGGAGTTTTCAAATACATTTAAAACTTACATATTTTTTTCATTTTTCATGGTGAGAATTAGTGGAGCGTCATTCACTTACCTTCAAATTATTTACTTTTAGAATACGGCATCCCTTTCTAAGTTGGAAATAATGATGTTGGGTCCTAGCCCTAATTTCTCATTTGGGTGTTTAATTAGGGACTCATTTCTAATCAAACTTTGTTCCTTTCTTTTTCAGATGTCTGCAAACAACAACAACAATGCTTCTTGGTCATTCTCGTTGATGAACCTATGTCAAAAGGTGACATTTGATGGGTCAAAATTCAACGAGTGGATGAGGTACATTCACATGATCACTCAGTACGAGGACAAAGAATATGTCCTCGATGAATAACTTGAGAAGATCATCCTAGATGTTGCTACTTCTGAAGAGGGTGCCACCTTTGAGGCCCACGAGCTAGACGCTACGAAAGTTCATTGCATCATGCTGGCCACCATGAACCTCGAACTCCAAAAGTCCTATGAGGACATGTATCCGTATGAAATGCATCAGGATTTGCTAGACAGGTACCACCAAAGCGCAAGGCAAGAGCGCTATGAGATCATTACTAACATGATCACCGCTAAGATGGGGAGTGGAGAATCCCTAACCTCTCGTTTATAGAAAATGCAGAGGTATGTTAATCGTCTTCTCAAACTTATTGTTAAGTTTGATGAGGATTTGGCTATCAACATAATCCTCCACTCCTTGCCTTCATGCTACAACCAGTTCAGAATGACCTACCACATGGATAAGGAAGAGGTCTCCTTGAGCAAGCTCCAAGGACTGCTGAGGACTGCTGAGAGCAACCTCAAAGACAAATTTGTTGCAACATCCCCTATTGTGGTTGCTCCCGTGTTGGCAATTAGCCAAGGAAAGGGTAAGAAGAGGAAAGCTTCATGTTAGAGCCATCATAAGGGTATGCCCCAAGATGGTTCCTCTTCTAGTGGAACCAAAGCTGGTTCAGTCAAACCCTCTTCCGACCCCAAAGAAGCAGAGTGTTATTACTGCCACTAGAAGGACCACTGGAAACGAAGCTGCCCTAAGTATCTGCAAGACATAAAGGATGGGAAGATTAAGCCCACCTTTGTAGGTATGTATTCTATTAAATCTAACAACTCATCATTTTCTACTTCATGGGTTCTTGATACAGGGTGTGGTTACAACATTTTTTCTGATTTGCAGCGCCTAAGAAGAAGTAGGGAGATTGAACATGGGAAGATAAACTTGACTATGGGAAACAGAGATCATCGCCTGTGCCCAGAGTCGGATTTTATTCTTTAGTGGTGAGTAATGGGTTAGGATTAGATTTAGAAAATTGACGTTATTTGCCAGATATGGAAAGAAACATTATTTCATTTCATGGATTGTTTAGACAAGGTTTCAGATATTCTTTTGCTAATAGTAATGGTTCTATTAATGTTTATTTGAATGGTGTCTTTTATTTCAATACATTACCTTGTAATGGGATTTATGAGTCTGTGATGGTTGTTTATAATTTAGGAAATGATGTATTGAATATTGATTCATCTACTAGCCTAGACAAAGCATGCTTATGGCATTATCGCCTTGGCCATGTCAACAAGAAACGCATAGCCCAACTCCAAAAGGATGGAGTGTTGGAGTCATGCGACCTTAGGGATGATGACACGTGTGAATCTTGTTTACTTGGGAAGATGAGCAAGTCACCCTTTACTGGCACTTGTGAAAGGGGTGAGGGTCTATTGGATATCATACATACCGATGTGTGTGGGCCCTTTAGATCCACCACAAGGGATGCTTGCCGATTTTACGTGACTTTTACGGATGATTATAGTAGATATGGATATATCTACTTAATCAAGCAAAAGTCAGAAACCTTTGAAAAGTTCAAAGAGTTTAAGAATGAAGTGGAGAATCAGCTGGCCAGGAAAATCAAGATGCTTCGGTCAGACCGAGGAGGAGAGTACCTAAGTCTTGAGTTTCATGACTATCTAAAAGAATGCGGAATTGTTTCGCAATTGACGCCTCCGAGAACGCCACAATTGAATGGTGTGGCTGAGAGACGTAATCAGACCTTGTTAGACATGGTCTGTTCTATGATGAGTCGGGCTTCATTACCAATAGCTTTCTGGGGATATGCCTTAGAGACTGCCGCCCATATCCTTAACATAGTTCCCACCAAGAAGGTTGCCAAGACTCCTCTCGAGATGTGGACAGGGAAAGTTCCCTCATTGGCTGAGGATGTGTACATGAATCAGCCAGAGGGTTTTGTCGATATGAAGCATCCAAATAGAGTGTGCAAGCTTGAGAAATCCATTTATGGATTGAAACAACCGTCTCGCAGATGGAATCTTTGTTTTGACGAGAAATTTAAAGAGTTTGGCTTTCTGCGAAGCGAAGATGAATCTTGTGTATATGTCAAAGCCAGTGGGAGTATAGTGAGCTTCCTCGTATTGTATGTTGATGGCATACTACTCATAGGAAACTATGTCCCCACCTTGCAGGAGGTCAAGTCCTGGCTTGGGAAATGTTTCGCTATGAAGGACCTTGGAAAGGCTGCTTATATTTTGGGAATAAGGATAGTAAGAAATAGGAAAAAGAGACTGATAGGACTCAGTCAGGATACATACTTGGATAAGGTTGATGGGATTAAAACAACTTTTAATCTAAGAAGATCGATTAGATCTTGAACAAGTATATGAATATAAAACAGTTAACAACGCAATAATAAGAACAAACAGCTTGAATCAAACGTGTCGAATGATTAAATAAAATCCTTAGAAGAGCTCGATTAAGAACATCAACTGTAAAGGATTAGAAGATTACAAGAACGATTACAGAAAAATATATTACTCTTGATCAATCGCTGTATCGATAATCTCTAGAATCTTAACCTAATATGCATGCAAGCATTTAACTTATATACAATACATAAAAGGCTCTCGGTTGGACAGGCCCAAACCGGAGAATAAAAGGCTAATCTAACGAGCCCAAAAGACGCAACATCAAAACCCTTTTCAGCCCAACAATCTCCCCCTTTGCGTCAATTTGGAGCGAGACTTTCACTTCCTACTTGGGCCGGCGGCTGAAGCTGGTACCTTCTTCTTCACGGTACTAAACAGACACTTGGTTATGGAAAGGATGGTCTGTCTAAACCGGATGTACCAATTGATCATATCATTGAAGTATTTGATATCATCAGCCGAATTGTCTTTACACTGCTTGATGATGAATAAGATGTGCTCCAAGCAAGTTGTAGTGTAAAGATGTTTGTCAGCTAAAGCGAAGAGACATTTCTGTCCTTCGGCTCTAGTGAACATCACAGAGTTTCGCCTCGAATCTATCTTTCCCATTAGCATTTGATTCAGATCACTGGCCGATCCCACAGGCTTGACTTTCGGTTTCTTCTTAAAAACTGTGGCAACCTCCTGATCCATTAGGGCCACCTCCATGATGTAGCATGCCAGCATCCTTTTGACATGGTCTAAGATGGGACCATATTCGGCTTCGTTTGTCAGCAGGATGTTGTACAAGACTATCCAATCATGAGGGTTCAGATTGGGCAGATCCGCCAGAGAGATCATGTGAGCAGTTCTTGCAGATCCTCGGATAAGCTTGAACTTGACGTCTGTGAATCTCCCCACGGCAAAAGGCTTCATCACCCGAACATTGACAATCTTCTGGGCGCTCCATGTAAGGAATTGAGGGCGAGCGGCCTCCAGGTAGAAGTCAATGAGCTCCCTGTCAAGCTCATCGTTCGGATGCGGGATTTCAGAGATGTTAGAGAAGGCGTGGAAGATGAACGCCTTTCGAGTCAGTGGCATATCGAACTGCGAATCAATGGTGTTGTTGTAGTCGAACGATATCACCGGCTCGAGCCATAGTATGCTTGGAGTCTCTATGGCCTCTTTTATCAACCGATCCCTGGTCCAGGCAGGGAAGAGCAACTTTCGGCTCTCAAGGAGATCGTTGGCTTCTTTTTGTTTACGTTCGGCTTCTTCAGCTTCACGTGCCACACGACTGACATCGACATCAGTATTGCGACTGTTCTTTCTCTTTAACATGTCCGCAATAGTCTCCTTGTCTTCATCTTCATCTTCATCTTCATCCTCTGCTATGTGTTTGCCCTTGTTCTTCACACCCGAACCCGAGGCATGACCAGTTTGGGGTGGTTCGGTTGTGTGAGTAGCGTTGGAGGACGGAGGTGGTTTCGATCCTTTCTTCTCTTCTCCCCCTTGTTTCGGAATGGACACGAAACTCGGAAGGCCTTCAATTTTGCTTAAGAGGGCCATGGTCGGGGAGAGCTTTTCAGCGAGGGTGCGCCTCACCGAATGATTAAGGATTGGGTTGTGTGCTTCCAGGATGTTGGATAGAGCCGCGTGGACATCCGAAACACACGTCTTGATGACTTCCCTCTCGGATCGAAGAGCTTCCAATTGTTGTTCAGAGTTGGAAAGCTGTGTGCTCTTGACCTTTAGGGCAGTTGTTTTACTTGCCAGAACGTCCATCAGAGAGTTCTCTGCCGCAAGATCCTCTTGTAGTTTTGCCAGACGGGCATCGATGGAGGCACGGAGTGCCGAGTTGTCGTCGCTGAGATTTTGGCGGAGGGTAGCGAACGAAGTCAACTCCGTCGAGACGAACTTGGCCAATTGTTGAACAATCGGTTCAAGAGTCGTCTTTGTGGCATTGGCGCTTTCCTGCAGAGACTTTAGCAGGTCCGAAGTGTCGGAGAATAGTTTATCGACTTTTTCGGTCGCTGCCTCACAGGCTCGGGTGGAGGCGTCTATCGCAGCAGTTGCTGAGGCTACTGAGTCATGTTGAGCCCGGGAGAAGGCATCAACGATCCTCTGAAGGGCAGCTTCAGATAAGGTGGACTGCTGGTTTGAAGAGGAGGCGAGAAGTTGATCAACCTTCTCGTGGAGATGCTTCTTTGTCACTGGAGCATCATCCTCCTCATCACTCTGAACTTGAAACGGACTATAGTAGACCGAATCAAAGTTCATGTGATCACCACCAAGGAATTGATCATCGCCATCGGAGGCGTCTTCTGGAGATTGAGGTGGTGGTGAAGCTGGGGGTGTTATGGGTTTAGTTGGTTCAGGTTGAGTAGGTGGGGGTTAGTTTCGGGTGGTGGTTGTGTATGGGTTTCGGTTTGTGGAGGTTCGGTTACGGGAGGGGTTTCGGTTACAGGTGGTGTTTCGGTTGAGGTGGTGAATATGGGTGGAGGTATAGGGAATGAGGTTGGTGGTATAGTAGGGGTTATGGTGGGAATGGAAATAGGTATTGTGGGTGGAGGGGAAGGAACTGGGGATTGGTGAAGTTCCATCTCCGGGGTTGGGGACCGAGGGGGTGTGTTGCCTCGTAGAGGAGAGACATCGCCTTGTGATCCCTCAGCGTCCGAACTCTCAACTTCGGATTCACTTGATGAGGAGGAAAGGATTAGCTTTCGCTTTTGTTGGGTCTTCCTCCTTTTCGGTTGTGGGGAAGAGGCAGTCTTCGGTTGTTTGCGTTTCTTGGGAGTAGGTTTTGGGGCTTTGGATGGTTTCTTCCCCTTGTCTGCCTTCTTACCCCTGGCCACCGGTTTGTCGGCATCATGAATCGATCTCAACATGTCCGGTGTCAGTTCCCTCGGACCAGATGGCCCTAACTCCTTGATCGCCTTGATCATACTGCTGTCTGATGGCACACTACCATACATCGACTCCGGGATAGAGCCAATGAAGGAGAATTTCGATGCAGCGGATACGATGATCTTCGTGGTGTGGAACGTACCAATCGAAGACATCGGTGCACTGTCAGCAGTTTGGACATCGAACCTGTCCATAGCCCATCTTGTGATCAAGATCCAGAACCGGGCTAGTGACACCTCGGAGTGTCGGGAAGCGGAAGAGAGGCTCTGAATCAGTTGTTGCCAAAGGACAAACCCATAATCGAGGTTGATCCCGTTGTACACCCCGTACATGATTGACAGGAAAAGACGACTGGCTCCGTCCGATCCTGAGCTCCTCTCAGACAGTCCCTTGAAGAGAACTATAAATAACCCATTCCATTGGGGCGGTAGGCATGACTTCTTGAATCTGGCGACGGAGGTGAGAACTTCTGTGTAGCCCATGTTGTAGAACATGCTGTAGAGCATACCAACCGGAATTGTCTCCGGGTGAACACGCGATGGGTCAGCAGCAAACCCAAGCATAGAGCAGAAACGGGAACGAGAAATCGACGTCTTGTGTTCCGCCACTTCGAAAAAGACTCTGTCAACGGCCTTGTCGTAATAAGCCGTTGCGTAGACCTGAGATAGGGCCACCATTGGCACCGTTTCAATCCGTGACAGTGCCGGAGCAAGTTGGGAGTATTTGAGACACTCGATGACCGGCGACATGTAGGGATCATAGGCCAGTGGGTTCAGATCAATCACGAGGCATTGCTGAGGACGGATTGGAAGAATTTGAGAAGTAGCATGGACGGAAGAGGATTCAGCCATTGTTGCAGGTTGGAGAAGATGATAACCGGGAGAGAGTTTGGAAGTATTTTTGCTCTGGAAATTATGGGGCAGTAAAGAGGTAAAAGGTGGTCTGGATGGGTTTTTATAGTAGGTGATAGGAGAGAGAAAGATCGATTCAAATCTCTTATGGAAATATGGAAGGGTTTTTGAGTGACTGATTGGTGACAGTTGGGACGTGCGATGATCACATAGGAGAGAGAGTGTCAGATTCCTAGGATCACGCCGCCCAATAAGCGCCGGTTCAGAGAGAGGAACCGTTTCCATTTCCACACGCGCCATTAATGCCAGATGGATGACGCTTCAATACTGCACACGCGTCCAAATGTGTCAGAAAAAGCGCGGCCGCTTCAAATTCACGTGCCCTCCTTTTTACCGTCGTTTGAATATCTATCCTTTGAACTTCCGCCGCGTCAGCAACTTTTTGTCTTTTTCCCCTTTTTTTAATTAGCTGTATTCAATTGAGGACCCACGTGGCTAATTTTTGGCCACAACTGCATTAGTAATCCCTCAGTAATAAACCAGCATGTAAAATAATTAGTAACGGAATTTTGAAAATCTAGGATTTTCGTGCAAAGAGTGTAAAAGATAAGGAAATAAAGCAACTCTGTTTGGAATAATCTGTGATGTCAATTATGACACGAAACTGATGATCCCGGGCACGGATCTCTTCCTTCAAGATCAAGAAAGACCTCAAAGTGTTAGTGTGGAATCCCGTTGAATGACGATCAAACATTTATTAATAAATGTTGAAAGGCTTCTTTTAATAAGGCTAATTAAGGGTGGTTTCGCTTTGATTCAACAATTCAATTCTTGATATAAGAACGAAAGTGAACAAAGTACTTGTGAGACCGGTGTAGTCTGTTGAACAAGTAGGGTAGAGTTGATTTTTAAGTGACTTGGTTAAGTATAAAATCTCAGAGAAAAAAAAATTATAACAGGATACCATGGGAAGAAACGTTATGGTGTGTAACAATTTCATTGGAATCAGGAGGAAAAAAAAATTGAGATTTCATGAAGGTACATTCGTCAATTCATTGGTGAAAACTGGATCAAGTTAATTGGTCACCGTCAATTCATTGGTGTTGAATTTTGGGTTTCACTCAGCTCATAGTGGCACGAAGCTAAGATCATAAACACAGATGTTGTGTAACCATAAACCTCAGCGGTAGTTTCTGAGAGTCTCAGGGGTTACAGTGATGAAGTGAATGTTATGGAGAAGTGTAATGGGGATGGTGAAAGAAGATATAGTACCTCTGCTGCGAACAAAAGGACCAAGCAGGAGACTCTGAACTCATGTGAGAAAAGAGTGAGGTAGCTCACGATTAGAATAAATGAGTTAGCCTTATTGGGAAGACAAGGTTTGTGTATACCAGGTCATGAAGGCCATTATTCAAAATCTTATGAGGCTTGGGACACATACAGCAGCATGCTTCTAGGGACACTTAAGTAAGTCATCAAATATATCCCCATAAACGAATGAGCACACAAATAAATAAAATATTGTTGCAGTTTTTTTTTTTTTATGAAATTAATAAAAAAATTAAAAATAGTAAAAAAAAATAAAAAAGTAAGAGTTAAAATAAAAATAAGACTAAAAAAATCTGGAAAGAAAAAAATTGTAAAACCGAAACCGAACGTTCGGTTGATTTCGGTTGGAAAAAGTTGAAGAACCGAACCCGAACCTTCGGTTGGTTTCGGTTCAGGAAAATTTTGAAAAACCGAACCCGAACCTTCGGTTGGTTTCGGTTCTTGAAAATTTTGAAAAACCGAACCCGAAACTTCGGTTGGTTTCGGTTCTTGAAAATTTTGAAAAACCGAACCCGAACCTTCGGTTGGTTTCGGTTCTTGAAAATTTTGAAAAACCGAACCCGAACCTTCTTGAAGTTCCGGTCTTTGAAAATTTTTAAGAAACCAAGAAGTTTAGAGATAAAAAAAACTTGTTACGTAAAGAAAAATAAATTTTGCACAAGAAATATACAACACAGAAAAACTACCTTTGAAGGAATGAGCGAGTCAGATGGTTGAACCGAACCCGAACGTTCGGTTGGTTTCGCTTCTTACGGTTGAGATTGAGTGGTAGTGTGAGGAACTGATTCTGATTCCATCATACCGAGCCCTTGCAATATTTTATTGAATGATGCTTCAGGAAGAGCTTTGGTAAAGACATCAGCCAGTTGATCAGTGGTTCTTACGAAGTGAACTTCGACATTTCCATCTTCCACATGATCTTTGATGAAGTGATACCTCAGTGCTATGTGTTTGGTTTTAGAGTGTTGCACTGGGTTATGACAGATCCTAATTGCACTTTCAGAGTCACAATATAGTGGGATCTTCTTCATATTGAGTCCATAGTCTCGAAGTTGACTCTGGATCCAAATCACTTGTGATGTGCAGGATGCAGCGGCAATGTATTCCGCTTCAGCAGTAGACAGCGACACACATGTTTGTTTCTTGGATTGCCAGCTAACCAACTTCCCATCAAGAAATTGACAGCCACCAGTTGTGCTTTTGCGGTCGAGTCCACATCCTCCAAGGTCAGCATCAGAATAGGCTTGAACGAAAAAGCCTGAATTGGATGGATACCATAGACCTAAGGAGGCGGTTCACTTGAGATAGCGTAGGATGTTCTTCACTGCCAGCATGTGAGGTTCGCGTGGGTTAGCCTGAAATCGAGCACAGTAACACACAGAAAACATGATATCAGGCCTGCTAGCAGTTAGATACATCAATGAGCCTATCATTTGACGATAGAGCGTGATGTCAATAGCTGGTTTATCTAGTGAAGGAGTCAGCTTGGTGCCAAATGCCATTGGGACTTTGACTTTTGAGTCTCCCATCATTCCAAACTTCGCTAGGAGAGTCTTAGTGTAAGCTTCCTGATTGATAAAGATGCCTTCGGGTCCCTGTCTTATGTTTAAACCAAGGAAAAAGTTAATAGGACCCATTGAGCTCATTTCAAACTTAGTCTCCATCAACTTTCTGAATTCAGCTGTTAAGCTGGGATTCGTGGAGCCAAAGATGATGTCATCGACATAAATTTGAACTATCATAAGGTGGTTACCTTCCTTTTTACGAAAGAAGGTTGGGTCAACCGAACCTTGTTTGAATTTGGACATCTTCAAAAATTTTGTAAGCGTTTCATACCAGGCTCTCGGAGCTTGTTTGAGGCCGTACACAGCTTTATCCAGAATGTAGCAATGATTTGGATACTTTTCGTTCACGAACCCAGGAGGTTGCTCCACATACACAATTTCTTCAAGTTCTCCATTGAGAAATGCACACTTGACGTCCATTTGGAAAACCTCAAAGTTTTTGTGAGCAGCATAGGCCAGAAATATTCTAACCGATTCTAGCCTAGCTACTGGAGCGAACGTTTCTTCGTAATCTATCCCTTCCTCCTGACAGTATCCCTTGACAACCAGACGAGCCTTGTTCCTTATGACATTACCTTCCTTGTCCATTTTGTTTCTAAAAACCCATTTAAGACCAACAACCGAAGCATCTGGAGGAGTTGGAATGAGGCGCCAGACCTTGTTCCTTTCAAACTCATTCAGTTCGTCTTGCATCGCTTGAACCCAATCAGAGTGATCGAGGGCAGTGTTCACTGTCTTCGGTTCAACTTTTGATACGAATGAGTTAAACATACAAAACTCAACCTTTGAGAATAAGGATGTCTGTTTTGCCTTCAGTTGAGATCGGGTCAGAACCTTTTCAGATACATCACCAACTACTTGGGAGATAGGATGATCTCTGGTCCATTTTGTGAGAGGAGGGTAATTCGGATCGAAGGTTGGATCTAGTTCAGCATTGATCATCTCTTCGGGCTCAGATTGGCTATCGTCATCATTCGTCATATCATCATGCTCCCCCTCAATTGATGAGTCTTGAGAAACATGAGTTTCAGGGGTTTCTTGTGGTGCTGGAGTTTCAGGCATTGAAGCACCTTCGTTTGGAGGGGCACCTTCGGTTGGAGAAGTACCTTCGGGTGAGGTTGTAGAGCTTTGCTCCCCCTCGATATGAGAACTTGGCTCCCCCTCGACTGAAGCATTGTTGGTTGGAGAGTCATCAGTGGGCGATTCTCCTTCATGCATTCTTCTTGCAATATCTTCGACAATCTTCTTCATATGATCTATCTTGTTGTCAGCTGCACCTGCTTCGGAGAGAGAAGCTTTTTCCGGTTCGTCAAAGAGATCCAGAAAGTTCTTGTACATATTGGCGATTGAGACTGTGACTTGACCAGTTTGAGGAAAGATTTCCCTGGCAGTGTCATCTATGGCCTGTAGCTTCTTGACATAGCTATCGTCGAAGGTCACATAGTATGTCTCTTCAATCCTTCTTGATCGTTTGTTTAGGACCCTGTACGCCTTTGAAGTGAGTGAGTAACCCAGGAAGATTCCCTCGTCAGCCTTGACATCAAACTTGTTGCGGTGTTCTTTAGAGTTAAAGATGAAACACCTTGAGCCAAACACGTGGAAAAATTTCACGTTGGGTTTTCTGTTATTTATTATCTCATATGGTGTGAGTGTGAATCGCTTGTTGAGATAGGACCTGTTTTGTGTATAACAAGCAGCAGAAATAGCGTCAGCCCAAAAATAAAGAGGTAAGGAAGCGAAACTTAGCATAGTTCGGGCAGCTTCACACAACGATCGGTTTCGTCTTTCGACTATTCCGTTCTGCTGTGGTGTGTAGGGAGCTGAGAAATTATGACTGATTCCCTTTTCTGCAAGAAACTCTTCAAACTCTTTGTTCTTGAATTCGAGACCATTGTCGCTCCTTATGTTGCGAACGACCTTCTTGAGCTGGACTTCAATTTGTTTGATAAACGCTTTCAGCTTTTGAGTCGCTTCAGATTTGAGCTTTAGAAAGAACACCCATGTAAATCGAGAGAAGTCATCAACGATAACAAGAATGTACTTGCTACCACCGATGCTTTCAATAGATGAAGGACCACACAAATCGATATGAAGCAATTCGAGTGGTTCAACAACTTTTGTGTTAATTATGGATGGGTGACTTTGACGACTCTGCTTTCCCATTTCGCATGCAGCACACAAATGCTCTCTGTCAAACTTGAGCAATGGAAGACCCCTAACATGACCTCCAGTGACAAGTCGGTTGATATCCTTGAAATTGAGATGAGAGAGTCTTCGGTGCCACAACTAGCTTTCGTCGGATTGAGCCTTTGATAGCAGACATATGGCTGGGTTTCCTTTGATGGGTTTCATGTTCAGAGGAAACATTTCACCCTTTCGCTCTGACTTCAGAATCACTTTCTTTGTCTTTTTCTCTATGATTTCCGAACCTTCATCATCGAATGAAACTTTGAGACCAGTACCTCCAACAAGCTGAGATACACTGATGAGGTTGTGTTGAAGTCCTTCCACATAGGCCACCTTTCTTATGGTAAAATCACCATTCGTTATCATCCCATATCCCTTTATGGTCCCGGAAGAGTTATTTCCAAACTTAACATTGCCACCATTTGCAAGGGATCTGTATTCCCTAAGCTCCTCTTTCCTCCCTGTCATGTGACGCGAGCAGCCACTGTCGATGTACCATTCTTCGTCAAACTGCTCGTCACTTATAACCTGCAAAAAATTAAGCAGATTTAGGAACCCAAAGTTTCTTGGGTCCATGTGAGCTTTTCATGGGAACAGGAATAGTGAGAGAGATGTCAACTAGATATGTTCGTTTTATTAGAGTTGTTTCATCTTTCTTTTTAATGGTAAAGACTTTTATTTTATGAACATTAGGGATGTTCGTTTTGGACTCAGGTTTGGATTCATCGACCTTTTGCTTTCCCTTCTGTTCAGCTGAAGAATGAGGTTTTCGAGGGCAAGCGGGATTAGTTATGGAACTAGATGGAGATGAATGAGTGGAAGTAAAAGAACGAGAAGAATTAGGAAGAGAGGATTTGGATTTGGATGGAGATGTCTTCCTTGCTGATGACTCTAGGTGACCCTTTTGCTTTTTATCGTTGGTGGGGTTAATCTTTGAGTCTTGTTCCTTTTTCATTTTGGAGCCGAACCTCTGCGTTCGGTTGGTGTTGTTCTTGGAACCGAACCTTTGGTTTCGGTCGAAGTCCTTTTCAGAACCGAACCTTGGCTTTCGGTTGGTATCTTCTTGCGAACCGAACCTTGGCTTTCGGTTAGTATCTTCTTGCGAACCGAACCTTGGCTTTCGGTTAGTATCTTCTTGCGAACCGAACCTTGGCTTTCGGTTAGTGGAACTTTCAGGCTTTCGTACAGGATTGTTTTCATACTTCAGATTCTTGTCCTTGTGTGTATAGTATGCGTTCTGGGAGTGCCAGAATTGTTTCCTTTCAGAGAGATTTTTCCTGTATCTTTGGTTCCTCTCTATCTTCTTATCCCTCATCTGCTTAGGTTGATGATGAACGTTCGCTTTTGTTTTTGCTGTAACTTTGACTGATTCCTTTTGAACTTCAGGAGTTTTTCTTTGTGCAGAAGGAACAGATGGAATATCTGAAGAAGATTCAGTTTGTACTGAGGAAGCGGAAGGAGTATCTGATGAAGTTTCTCTTCGAGCTGTAGGTGTTGAAGGAATGTCTTCTTTTGCTAAACAATCATCCTCTTGAGGAATTTCTTTGGTACCACTTGTACTTGGTTCACTGAAATTATCAGGCTTGTTCAAGGGTTCAGGTATGTACCTCCCTTTCTTCATCCAGGAGGTTCTTTCAGAAAGACCAACGGTTTCGTTTCCATTATCAATAGGAGCTTCCCAGAAATACTCATCACAACCGTCAGCATTGTCTTCGTTAACAATAGCTGTGAGTTCAGCTGTTTGATGTTCGGTTACTCCAGTCACCTTGTATACTTGATTTGGAGTGGTCCTGACCTTTTGATACACAACAACTTTTTCTACTAATTTCGGGGACTTTTGTTGGGACAATCTAGCGAATTCCACAGAATTTTCAGAAATAAGGTTTTTGTGGTTTTCAGTTTCGCTTTTAACAAATTCTGAGCAGTCAACCGTATCCTCCATAGAAATTTCACTCATGTTTTCGTCCTCGTTAAGCTCAAATGAATTTTCAACATCGATTTTGTTTTCTGAGCTTACGTTGGCGTTAAGAGAGTTAAATTTTTGCATGGTTTCGGTTCTCAGTTTAAGTCGGTCATTTTCGTCCAAAAGGTTTTTGAGCATGTCCTTGTGATCTTTGGACTTAATGAAGGACTCAATTTTGTCCAGTCCATACATATAGGTTGGATTGACATCATCAGACGATATCACACTTTCACAATTGTAAGCTTCGGCATCGATTTCATCCTCCTTAAATTCTAGAAAGGGCAAAATCATGCGATGGATCTTTTGACCTATCTCACAGTCCAAGTGAAGTTGAGTAATATTGGAATACAAACGTTTAGCTATTAAACAAAAAACATTTCGTTGTTTTAACAATTTCAAATTGTCTCTCTGCAAATAAATGTTTTCGTCTTTAACTTTAATTAATTCCGACTCTTTTAACTCAATCCACATTCGCCGCTCCTCACTCTTCGACGCCGCCCTGCTTAATTGATCAGTCAGGTTAGAATTGGTGACTCGAGTTTGAGTTAGGCTACTATCTAAATGATAAATTCTTGTATTGATATTTTTTAGATCTTTCTCGTAAGAGGATGGTGGTACTTTAAATGAAATAAAAGCAGATTGTACCTTCTTTATCAGTTCATCGAGTTCATTGAACTGTTGGCTGAGTGGTTTAGCCGTAAAGCACATATCCTCCTGCACCTTCGGTCCATTGCTTCCTCCATCGGTATTGTATCCCCTCATTTGAGACACTTCAGTCACCATGAAACATTTTCCACCACTGCTTTCCTCCTTAGCCACATATGCCTTTCCATGAGTAGGCTTTCTCACTTCTTTGTCTTCTGAGTCAGTAGACCAAACTTCAGTGCTACCGAACTCATCGTCATTGACCGAACCCTGCACAATAAGAGCATTAATAGAAGGGTTAGCGGTAGACTTCTTCTTTCTTAACTCATCCAATCTCTTCTGCAGCACAGCTTCCTCATCATTTCCATTGTCCTTTTCAGCCATCTTCTTAAGAACACAGTCCTTAGCGTAGTGGTTCTTGCCACCACAATAGAAACAGCTTACTCCGGAATCGCCATCTGCTTTCGGTTCCTTTTTGGGCTCCTCAGCTTTCGGTTCATTGTTTGCTTTTTCTGAGCTGTAACTCCCCTGCCAGTTTCGGTTTTTGTTGCTGGGGAATCTCTTCTTTATGAACCTCTTAGGATTGGATACCATCATGGCATAATCCTCAGTTGAGAGGTCATATTCATCCAAGTTGAGCTCTTCATCCTCCACCACAGCTTTACTTTTAGATAGGAGGGCCAACGAACCAAGACTAGAGACAACATTCTTCTCTTGAACCACATTCTTCTCTTGGGACTTTAGAATACCTACTAGTTTTGCCAAAGAATATGATTTAAACTGTTCATGGGCTTTGACTGTGGAAACAACTGCTCTCCATTCAGATCGCAGTCCATTCAAGAAAGTAACCTTTTGTTCGATAAGCTTCCTTTCAATGTCGTGTTTGATCATCTTGCTGAGAAGATGATTGAAGCGATCAAACGTCTGGGTCACAGTTTCTTCGGCCCCTTGCCTGAATTCACCAAATTCAGATAGAAGTAAGGTCTGGATGGAATGTTCAAGATCTTCGTTTGTGGAATACAGTTCGCGAAGTCTATCCCACACTTCCTTTGCCGTAGTGCATGAGCTGACCAGCCTGAATGTGTCGGACTGAAGGGCGAATCTGATCAACCTAAGTGCCTTAATATTGCACTGGAGTTTGTCTTTTTCATCTTGCGCGATATTCGTCACGTCCTTGAGCAGATCATTGTACTCTTTTTGCGTCTTAATGATTCTGGACGACGTAGAATGAGAAAACGGTCCACTGATGATGGCTTCCCATATGAGATAACCATTGTCCTCCGATCCAATCACATAATCTTCGAAATGATGCGCCCACACTTCATAGTCATGGGTGTACAAGATTGGAATCTTTGTCGTCGAACCGATGCTGTTGGAAATATTAATAGGGTTTGATTGCGTTGCGTCCATAATGATCGTAAAAACCTGTTCAAAGATCAGACTTGTAATAAAGCAGATTAGGGCAAAACAATAAATACTAAGATACGTCAATTAAGATGACGGCTCAATAAATATCGATGATTGCGGAAAACCCTAATGGAAATCTTTTTCACAGAAAAGATGTGTATCGATTACACAACCTCCTGCTCTGATACCAATTGATGGGATTAAAACAACTTTTAATCTAAGAAGATCGATTAGATCTTGAACAAGTATATGAATATAAAACAGTTAACAACGCAATAATAAGAACAAACAGCTTGAATCAAACGTGTCGAATGATTAAATAAAATCCTTAGAAGAGCTCGATTAAGAACATCAACTGTAAAGGATTAGAAGATTACAAGAACGATTACAGAAAAATATATTACTCTTGATCAATCGCTGTATCGATAATCTCTAGAATCTTAACCTAATATGCATGCAAGCATTTAACTTATATACAATACATAAAAGGCTCTCGGTTGGACAGGCCCAAACCGGAGAATAAAAGGCTAATCTAACGAGCCCAAAAGACGCAACATCAAAACCCTTTTCAGCCCAACAAAGGTACTAAAGCATTTTAGTATGGAAAATTCCAAGAAATGGGAGTTGCCAATCCAAAGCAATACCAAGCTGAGTAAGACTCAGAGCCCGATTACAGAGGCAATGATAGCTGATATGAGCTGAGTACCTTACACTTCCGTAGTAGGCTGAATCATGTACGCTATGACTTGTACTCGTCCGGATGTGGCCTTCTCTTTGAGCATGGTCAACAGATATCAAGGGAATCC
Source organism: Lactuca serriola (assembly GCF_051521515.1). NCBI lineage: Eukaryota > Viridiplantae > Streptophyta > Magnoliopsida > Asterales > Asteraceae > Lactuca > Lactuca serriola. The sequence goes on along the minus strand of NC_136415.1, from coordinate 336,031,103 downwards.
TGGTAGAGCTCATTGTATTTCAGTTAAGAATATTCTTAAGTACCTACGAACGACCAAGGAATGGTTTCTAGTACTCGGTGGGAGTGATGAATTAAGGGTACGAGGGTATAGTGACGCTAGTTTTCAGACGGATCGGGATAGTTACCGATCGCAGTCGGGCTGGGTCTTTACTCTAAATGGAGGAGCAGTGACATGGAAAAGTTCCAAGCAGGAGACCGTCGCTGATTCAACGTTCGAATCAGTGTACATTGCGGCGAGTGAAGCGTTAAAGGAGGCTATATGGTTGAAGAACTTCATTGGAGACCTTGGGGTTATGCCATCCATAAAGGAGCCGATGGAAATTTTCTGTGATAATGAAGGAGTGGTTGACTTAACCAAGGAACCAAGAGATCATGGTAGATCTCGACATATCAACAGAAAATACTACTTTATCAGACATCGGGTAGAAGAGGAACTCCTCGTTGTGAAGAGGGTATCGTCAGAAGAAAAACCAGCAGATCCCCTTACGAAGGGACTGAGTAGCGTTAAACACTTGCAGCACGCTAGGAGCATTGGGCTGAAGGATGATATAAGTTTGGATTAGATAGTTAAAAAACATGTAATAGATATTTTGTACTTGACATTTTGATGAATAAATAAAGTTGTGTTTTTTATGAGTAAAGCAACTATCTTGTTTTGGTTATTTATCTATTGTTTCAATTTTGCATGTTTTGACTTCCTGAATAATAAGATTATTTGAACAGTCCACTGTCGTTTATATTTTGGAAGTAGATATGAATGAAGACTGTCATGAATTGTTTGTAGATTGTCTAAAAGGTTTTGGGTATAGCAAAGGTTTTCTGCAAGGTTCATGAGTGCTTACGAATATGATTTGAGCATTGGTATGAACCCGCGCTTGCTGGTATCACTAATTTTTGATGAGTGATCGCAAGATGATAATATCATACGGTCTTTGAACCTAGAGATATGGTTATGTTTGCTAGTTGATCATACATTGATAATGTGAAAAACACATCAGTAACTTCATGTTATAAAACACATTATTGTGTGTGACTTAGCTAGTGAATGATAAAAGCATATAAGTCGAAGTTTTTCTGTTCCTTTTATCCTAAGAGGATAAGAGCGATATCTGGCCACTCGATGATTTGGTTTGACTTATGTGTTGGGCCCGGTCAGAATGAGGTTGATGTGTTCAACTAAAATTCTATGTCGAACAAATCAGAGATCGAGAAACAAATGCTGGACAACTAGTACTGACAGCATGATATCTAGAACAGAGGATTGTACGATCCCTTATCTGAAGGACTAATTTTTATCAGAGTTGACAGAAGCGTATAAGAGCTACGATTGCTAATCAGATCCTGAAGTCATATGTGAGATACATTTACTAGACTTTCCAAGTGGGATACGGTTGGATTAGTGTCTAAGTCCGTAACTATATTTGGTACGTACTTGACCCGGTTGTGCATGGTCCTTTTGGGTTGCCTTCACCAGAGCAACTTGACAAGGTAATTTAAAGAGAGAGAGAGAGAGAGAGAGAGAGAGGATGTTATGATTTATTAATATATTATAATATTAATATATTAAAAGAGAAATCATATTATTTAATTATTATTGTTCATAAATTAATTAGGAATTAATTTGGTGACTAAAAGAGATTAATTAAATAAAGGGGTATAAACTGTCAAATGTATGATAGTTGAGTTTTGGGCTAAGGAAACCTAATGAACTAAGGGGGGAAGAAATTATGATGAAGGAGCATCATATTTTCGTCCAAGGGCCTTATTCCAAAAGGTTGCTTGGGTTGCTTGGTGGCTAAGTTATCCATTAGGGTTTTGACTGAAACCCTAGCATCCAACAATATAAATAGGGACCCCTAGCTCCCAAATTCGGCCACTTGCTTCCAAGGAAACCCTAGGGACGAATTTTGCATCCTCCCACCTCTCTCATATAGTTTCCTTCTTTCTTGTGGTGTTTTAAGCCATTAGAGGAGTTATAATTGCGACTCTAAGCTCCAAGAAAGAAGAATCAAGCTTCCATTGAAGAGGTAAACATCTAGATCTTATTCTATATGTTAGTTTTGTTATATGCATGCTAGATTAAGGTTTATAAGTCTTGGATTCATTGCATGTACAATAGAGAAACCTAGATCCAAGCATTAGGGTTTGTATGAGCACATAGGATTGTTCTTATGAATAAAACCCATCAATCAATTCAAAGAAATTGAGCAAATGGTGTCTCAAAAATTTTGTATAGAATTCCTAGCAATTCTATATAAATTACCACAGAAGATTGTACAAATTTCTTTTCAAGAAATCAATTATAAAGGAGTTACAGTGATTCAAAGATTGAATGATGAAGGTGAAGATACTCCCATACTCCTGTCACAGATAAACCTAAAGACTACAAACATGCCAGAATAACAGATAATTAATTTTTATCACAATGGAATGATCGATTACTTAGAATTCTGCCTCAATAGCAGCACAAAAAGTCTTCTTAATAAATTAGGAGAAAATTTTATTTTAACAGCCGGAAACATCGCCTCTCACAGCATCAGTCCAATTATTGGGTGCAAAATTTTTTATTCTTTTCCAGCGGCAGATAAGCATACATACAGACCTGCTAGAAAAAAAAAGGATCTTCATCACCCAAAGAATAGTACAACATGGCTATCTTAAAAATTTATCATGCAAACAAGAAATAGATTTTGGAACTCTACAAAATATTTCAAATGAAGATATATGCACAGCTCAAAAAACATCTTTACTACCAGTAAGTTTTCGTTGGGAAAATTATAAACTCCTAGCAAAAGGACACTACTTACAACTTTGGTCTCATCAAAATTGGCATATGCTCTTTCCATTCAGTGGTGAAGGAGATACATTATTGAGACTAGAAGATATCATGAACAGTGAAGAACAGATTGACACAGACCCAAGATCACCAGTTTCTATTGACAGTACTCTTCGGGATTTTTAGCAAGTGATGATTTTCAACAGAGAATACAAAGAGATAAGTATGAACAAATTTGAGGGTCATTCATAAAATTATAGTTATCATATAGAATTATCATTTCCTACTTTTTCAATTTTGTAGTCATTTTTTTTCAAATATGTAATCATTTTATAATATGTATAGTCGTTTCTACTTTATATAATTTGTACGATTTGTCCATTGAATATTTTGTAATTGTAAATCTTACGCTACCCTTTGCCTATATAAAGGGTTGCTGACGATTGTAAAATGTATCGAATATCCATGATAAAACACTACTAGAAAACTGCTCTTTAATGACGCGCAAACAATGACACGCAGTGATTTACGATACGCATTTGTGTGAACCCTAAAAATAACGTCCGTTTGAAGAAAAATGGAGGATAGAGGACACGCATTTTTGTGTGCCCTAAAATTAATGTCCAATAAAAAAAATTAAAAACACGCAGGAAACCTATGTTAAAATGAGTGTCGTGTAGAGATGTCGCTTTATATTTTATTTAATGAAACACGCGTTTTCTCTTTCACAGCTTGGGGGGAAGTGAAAATCACAAAAGTTTAAAAGTCCACCATTTTATCCTTTACCTTGTTTCCATGCTCACTAATCAATACCCAAAAAACCCTAATATCATCACCAATCTCTTTTCTCGCACAACTAAAATCTTCACGGGTTCTTTAATTTCACTCCTAGGCTTATTTGATTGCTCTTGTTTGGTTCATTCCCTATACTGAATCGAGAGTCAAAACCTTGCATATGTATTCAGCTTATCGACTTAAGCAACTATTATTTCTTCCTTCATTCACCTTATCGCTGTTGCATTGCTACCGCCGCCAAAATTCCTCTTCCCTTCTCACAGTTGCCAGTTATTCGACTACCTTATCTGCTTCCCATCACAATTTGTGTTTTCTTTCTAACTCCACCGTTACAACATCGCACCACATCACCGACCCTGGGCCACCACCACACTGCCTCTGCAACAACCCCGAACCACCAATACACCACCACAGGTCTTTCAACAAACCGTAAAAAGTCGCAATCAGTTGTCGCTTTATAGATTTAAGATTTTTGGTTGTCGTACGTGGATATTCTCGATGTTTCCTCTTCTACTATCAACTCTCTCAGTTGTCACTATTGGTATTGGTGGTGCGACGACGTGGGTTAACGGTGGTGATGACTGGAGGCATTGTGGTGTTCAGGTCTCGCAAATCGATTGCGTCGTCGCACTTCAGTTTTACCGCTATCAGTTCCGATTAATTTAGTCTACGTAACATCGCTCACCACCATGCTCCAAGCCACCGTCGCTCTCCACCACCGATTGTCTCTACAGGTCAGTTAACGTCTCTTATTTTAAATTATGATTCCTTCAAGAAGAAGAGCTCTTCCAAAATTCATCATCCTCGGGGACAGCGGTTCAATTGTTTTTGTTAAATCTGGGTTTATTTTGGGGTTTTCTACTTGATTGGAGTTGAAAATAGTTCTCACTTGAAGCTGATCTCGATTATTATGTTGTCAAAAAGAAAAGTTTGATTTCATGCTTGTGTTGGTGACAATTCCTTTCTGATCTAGCTTCTGAACTTCCTAAATATTGGTGTTCAGACTGCGTATGTTGATGCAGTCATCTCTTTTCATGTATATATGTGTGAATTTTACATAGATTTCATTCCCTGACTTGCTTATTGATTTGTTGTTTTATGTGATGCAGGGCAGGCAAGACCTCGTTGATGGATCAATATCCTGTATAAGTTAGATTTGTTAGGGTTTATTCATTTTTACCATTCACCTCTATGTTGGATTAATTTCTAAGTCCATAACTATAATTGGTAAGACTTGACCCGACCCGGCATGTTCCATTTGGGTTGCATGGCATCATGCATTTGGATAGACTAAAATGAGAGAAATAACACTTAAGGTTTGTAAATATAGTATAAGTTCTAATATATTAATAAGGTTATTATATTAGTATTGATCAAGAATTAATTTGGAATTAATTAAGTGATCAAAAGGAGACTAATTAAATATATGGGTTGATTGTGTAAATCATTCATTCTTATATATGTGGCCTTGTGATCCAAGATTCCTTATGTTGGACTAAGTCCATGGGGTGACCCATGGATGCTCCATGGAGGTTAAAATCCATGGAGCATAAGTAATGGGTAAAGTCATGAGTTACATGGTGTAACCCTAATAGCCACCATATAAAAGTATCCCACGGCTCAAGAAATCGTGCACTATGTGTGAGTGTGAGGGCTAGACGATTTCAAGGAGTGTTCAAGTTTCTCTCAAGTTATTCCAAGTGTATTTGGTGTTGTGTGAACCATTTGAGGGGTCACACTTGGGGCACTAGGCACTCAAGCTTCATGAAGACTTTTTACATCAAAGAGGTATGTATTCTGTCTTGTTATATTCATTGTTTTGTATGCTAGATTAGGATAATACCTTGGAAGTTCATATTTGCATGTATAATAGAGAGAACATAGATCCAAGGTATTTAGCATTGCATGTACACTTAGGAGTGTTAGAACGCTCAAAACCCAACAGTGGTATCAGAGCCACGGGTTGTTTTCTGTTATATTGATGCAAATATTTTATTTTCAAAGTTGAAAAAAAAGAAAAAAAAACATGAAGTTTGTCAAATTTTAAGATAATTACTTGTTCTTGTGAAAAACTAATTATTTGTAAAATTTAAATAATTTGCTTTATGAGTTGAATTAGGTCAAATTTAATAAAAGATAAAATGATATGATTATTTTATTAGTTTTAAAAGTTTGATCTAAAGAGTTTTATTTTTTGAAACCTCCATAAGTTATGGATATGAAAAGGTTTTAAAAAAAATTGATTCAAAGTTTTTATGGAGTTACAAAATTTGGTGTTAATGTTTTAAAGGATTCCATAACTTAAGAATAAGTTATGGATCACCAAAAGTTTTTTGTGTTACCTTGTTTTATGAGTGAATTTAGATTAATGAATAAAATTATGTGATAGTTGGTTTTAATCCAAATTAATCTAAAAGAAGTTCATAAAATGTGTTTATGTAACTTATAAGTCACATTTATGAATCTTAAAACTCATAAAAGTTGTCATAGGTTACAAAATGAAGAGTCTTTTTCCTCATTAAATTGTTTTATGACTCCATAACTTGTCCTCAAGTTATGGATGTTCAAGAGTCACTTCATTAAAGTTTTTAAAACTTTAATTAAACTCATAAGTTATTAAAATCCAAGAGTTTTGAATAGTTTCAAAACTTGCCCTCAAGTTTTGGAATTTGTAAAGTTTTCCCCATGAATACTTTAATTCCAAGTTAGCCCTTAGAATTTTAAAATAAAATTCAACCCTTATACTTTATAATATTATAAGTTAATAATATATATATATATATATATATATATATATATATATATATATATATGTATAAGAGTAAAGTCAGTCTTACCGTTAGTAGGCCTCATTCACGAAGCCGGTCTATAAGGGGGTATAAGGTTACTGCCTATAAAATGGCAGTTTAATGGGTGTCCACTCTCACCCACCGCTTCCTTGACCGGTGGAGGGTCGTTAGCCGAACGGGTAGGACAAGGACTAGAATTCTCCCTTCATTAAAAGTATTAATTATAAATACTAAGTAACTAAACTCTTATAAATACCCAATCTTAGTTACTTAGGAAAATGTGAATAAGGTGCTAATCCATGAAATTACACTTTGCACTTTGTTTAAGTCGGTTAGTGGAGCGTGTGTGGTTAACCGGCACACTAACTCGTATTTAACAAGGTAGGCAAAAGGTAACTTAATGTTTATCATAGTATCGATGGAGCGTGTGTGGTTAACCGGCACATCGATTGAGGGGTAAACACTTAAGGGTACCAAGTAATTTGCATGGTTACATCACACCTTGTTTTGTGATCCTCGGCATCCCAGTCACAAAACCTGAAGGGCACACTCGAGATTGAAACATGCCATTGAAAAGTTCAATGAATCTCAAAGATCTAGGAGTTTCAAAAACCAATTAAAACCAAATAATACTTTTCATTTATCTTGGTGGAAATTAGTGAATCGTCATTCACCTACCTTCGAATATTTTATAGCTTGGATTACGACATCCCTCTTCTAAGTTATAAAATAGTTTGTTGGGTCCTGGCCTTAATATTTCATATTGGGTGTCATATTAAGGACTTTAAATCAACTATCTTGAATATCTCCCAAAAGATGTATGGTTTAGACATTTATGATCTTCCTAAATCTCTTGAAACAAGCTTTCCTAAATGAAGATGATGTCCCATGGAAATCATACTTCTTTCACCTACTCCAATTATTCTCCCTAACCCACAAGTTCTTGAAAATTTTAAGGTCACTCAAGCCCTATTGGCAAGCAAAGGTCTATGTGTGATCACATCTTGGAGATGTAGTCACATATTGACAAGCCGGGAGAGTTGGGTGTCAAAGTGTTGAGAAAGTTGGTGCCTCAACTACTTTCTAAGTCACATAGTGAGTTCCTTTGGGACTCCTATGAAACAGACTATGACAAGACCCTTAATGATCTTATCTATTTGCTAAGATCAACTTCCTAAAACTTGTGGACATTGACAATAATGACATTGGATATCCACTAAAGCTCTCTCTTTCCAATGGAAAGGGATCGGCCCTAGTCAACTCGGTTGACCAAATGGTAAAGAGAGAGGCTCAGTCTGAGATAGTCCCATTATCAAGGGTCCATAGGTAACTATTTCCAAAGGAAGGGGCATTGGTTACGAAGCTGCCAAATTTACCTAAGGATGTTAAAGTCAATAAGTTTGGCTCTACTTCAGGTAAAGTCCATTGTCTAACTCTATTAAGTGAATGTTGAGTCTGATCGCGAAGATGGATTTCAATCGCATGGTTCGGTGATCAGAATTTTGGGCTATCACTTAAGAGTTATGATATTTATTTTGCTTAGGAATAGATAACAACAAGGTTTTCATATGGATTGTAAGGATAAGTTTTCCGCAAAGTTTTAAAATAATAGAAAAAGGTTTTGATTTTATTTATCTTAAGTATCCTTACAATGGTATTTGTGAAAAGTTGTTGCTTATAAGATTCCACTGATAGCAATATTGGAAAGTGAATTTGATTCTTTCATTTGTGGTAGTGTCTAAATTTACCAAATAAGGAAAGATTCTCATCACCCAAGTTTCAGTTGGATAGAAACTTGGAATCATGCAAGTTGTATAGCATGATGAATGAGAACTTTCAAGCATTGAAAAAAAAATTAAGACTAACTACTTGCTCACATGGATGTGTGAGTCAAGTGAAGGACTAAGGGATCGAGTACACATTCTTGTGCACTGGTCAAGTCCACCACAAAAGATCGATAAGACTATTCGTCATGGTTTACTAAAGCTCAGTAAATATGATTATACTTACAAGCTTAAGTGTATCTCTGAGACATTGGAAAAGGTTCCAATGTATGGCAGAGCGAATAAGAAGAATCAAATTAGGCAGAAGGATAAAAGTTTCTCAAATCTGAAAAGATGGGAGAGTACTTTAGTATCAGTTTTGTGATCATCTTAACGATTAAGAAACCATAGCACAATTAGTTCTCTAAGGAAATATTAATGCATTCTTATGACTAAGACGAGGAATCTTGAATTGTTGAAATGGTTAAATCAAGAAGATAAGTCATACTTTGTTCCAATACAAGTCTTAAAGTCATACTCCAAGATTGTAATTTGAGTGACATGTCTTAAAGAAGGTTTAAAACACTTGTCAAATGTAAGAGTAAAAGTTTCCTACTCTTGTACATTTGAAATTGGTAAGTTGTGATGTTTTGGATAAAACAAAGACCAACTAAGGCCAATTATGTGAAGCGTTTGTCTTGATTAGAATCCGCACTATCTCTTGGATGTTTGACAAGGGAGTCTTATAGGTCAAGAGGATAGTGGGAGTCTTAAAGGTCTTGAAAGTCTCAAGAACTAATCAAGAATAAAACCTGAAGTTCTTCACTAGCACACGACTTGATGCTTATAACCTATCATGTTGACATCTTCTGTGCCCATTCCAGTTAAAGTTGGCTTTGCATATGAGTTTTTAGAGTTCTCAATTGGTTGCACAACAACTTGGAAGCAATGGCAGGCCCTTGAGCTACCAGGTGGCAAGAAATTAAGATTGAGTTCAATCCATATGAGTTTGGATTTGTCATTATCCTTGTCTTGTGATTATGGTTTTGACAAATTCATATGGGTAGGAACTCATACACCATAAAAATCTAAGTGTCATAAGGTTTCTCTCGGATTCATGAAAATGATGGTGAGGAAACACTTTCACTAAGTAGATTTTAGCTAGATAGCAATTGCGATATTTGCATTCTCAAAGTCATTAGTGGAGCGTGTGTGGTTAACCGGCACACTAACCTATACTTGTGAGAAGTGGCAAAAAGGTCTAACCATTATGATTACGACATCCCTCTTCATAATTGTTTAGACACACCTATTAGCTATCTAATGGAAGGTGTATGATTCTGATAAAGTTTTATCAAAACAATCTAGTATCAGAAATCTGAACTTTGGTAAGAAAGTCAGCTGATTTCTGAGTACATGTCAAAGCTAGTGGGAACATAAGTGTCATGCTAATAATCATCATGTTAGTGGGAGCATGATATTTATGATAAGTATTGCAAGTCAGCAATGTTAATTATAGAAAACAAAAGTTTCAATTGGGAAAGAGTTGTTTTGCTATAATTAAGGGAGAGGAAATTATACTTCATCTCAAATCTAAAAGCTTAGATTGAGGTTTTAATCATATTTAGTCAAGGATATATATATATATATATATATATATATATATATATATATATATATATATATATGAATTTCATGTTGGAATGGCTCAACATAGGAAAATTCTGTATATGGGTCCATTATTTGCGTTCTAAAATTCAATTATGATTACGACATCCGTTTTCATAATCTGAATTATGAGAACTTGGCAAATAGAAATGGAAATGTTATAGCAAAAGACTGGTTTAGTCTTTATGTGAGACATCACGAATCGTGTCCCATATGCTTCGGATATAGGATCGATTACATGTGCTATATTCATCCTTTCTAAAATTTTCCAAATGCCTGGGGCATTAAGAAGGGAAAAGGCCTAGAACTGGATATGACTAAAAGGGTAAATCAATTGTCGAGGATAATCTAAGGTTTACCAAAGATTGGGTGCTCAAGGACAGTTGGAAGTATAGTGATAATTCTGGAAGGACCATATTGACATAATCTGTAAGGAGGCAACTCTTGTTTAGAAGTGATAGTCAAAATGAATATGGAAATGTTTCAAAGTTAGAATTTTCAATCTATGTAAGATTAAGGAAACTTAATGCAAGAAGGATGTTTCCAAGGAGTTGATCTCCTTTGGAATACTTTGTAATGTTCGTTGTCAAGTCCTTGTGACTTTGTTCATAATCATTACAAGAGGATCAATGCATATAAGTTTAGAATCTAACAGATTTCAGTAAATCACATGAATTTGGAATTTTTGTATTTGCAGTAAGGATTTGGGACTGTGAAAAGAGGATCATTGGAGTTATGTTCAATTGATCTATTTCACAAAGTAAAGATCATAGACAAACATAGTATACATACTTGGTGTATTACATGACTAGTGTTTAGAAAACATAGTGTACATGCTTGGAGCATGGGACAACTATTGTTTTAAATTCAAGAATAAAGTTGATAGCTGAAACAGTATACAATGAATAATGTGTAATCATATGGTGATAAATAAAAGGTGTTTTATTTATGTTCATAGGTTTTGATACCATATTGGATTCAATTATTCTTGTGTTTCATTTTGCATGTTTTGACTTCCAGAATAAACTAGGTTATTCTTCCGGAATGACTAAGTTATTCAAACCATCCACAGTCGGTCATATGTTGGAAGTAGATATGAATCAAGACTTTCATGGGTTGGCTTGTAGAGGTCTAAGATGTTGGACAAAGGGATACAACACTCATGAGTGCTCATAAGTTCTGAGTATTGGATTCAACCCGCGCTCATTGGAATCACTTCATGGATTTTATCACGAGTGATCATGAGACGATAATATCTTATATTCTTCAAACCTAGAGATATGAGTTGTTACTATGAGTTAGTTGTACATTGATTTCACGAAAACGCATTCGGTAACTCGGTGTTAAAAAACGTGCCTTTGTGTATGATTCAACAAGTAGTAGAACAAGCCATATGAGTCGAAGTTTATCCATTCCTTTTACCTTCAGGATAAAAGCGATATTAGTGGTCCCCTCGATGATTTGATGATGACAAATGGAAGTGCTCGGCCGGGCCAGGACTGATTTGATTTGTTCAATTAGTCAGTCGTCATAAATCGGAAATCGGGAAACAACAAATGGAAAGAGAGAATGATTTTAATCCATGTCTCAGTCCATATGATATCTAGAATGGAGGAATATATGATCCCTTATCTAATGGACAAGTCATTGACAAAGGTCAGAGATCATCTACAAGGTCAGAGTTCGACAGAAGCTTTTGAGAGCTACGATTGCCAGTCAGTTCTTGAAGTCATAAGTAATAACAGCTTTAGACTTATCCAAATGGGAGACTGTTGGATTAATGTCTAAGTCCATAACTATAATTGGTAAGACTCGACCCGACCCGGCATGGTCCATTTGGGTTGCATGGCATCATGCATTTGGATAGACTAAAATGAGAGAAATAACACTTAAGGTTTGTAAATATATTATAAGTTCTAATATATTAATAAGGTTATTTATTTAGTATTGATCAAGAATTAATTTGGAATTAAATAAGTGATCAAAAGGAGACTAATTAAATATATGGGTTGATTGTGTAAATCATTCATTCTTATATATGTGGCCTTGTGATCCAAGATTCCTTATGTTGGACTAAGTCCATGGGGTGACCCATGGATGCTCCATGGAGGTTAAAATCCATGGAGCATAAGGAATGGGTAAAGTCATGAGTTACATGGTGTAACCCTAATAGCCACCATATAAAAGTATCCCATGGCTCAAGAAATCGTGCACTATGTGTGAGTGTGAGGGCTAGACGATTTCAAGGAGTGTTCAAGTTTCTCTCAAGTTATTCCAAGTGTATTTGGTGTTGTGTGAACCATTTGAGGTGTCACACTTGGGGCACTAGGCACTCAAGCTTCATGAAGACTTTCTACATCAAAGAGGTATGTATTCTATCTTGTTATATTCATTGTTTTGTATGCTAGATTAGGATAATACCTTGGAAGTTCATATTTGCGTGTATAATAGAGAAAACATAGATCCAAGGTATTTACGGTTGAATGTACACTTAGGAGTGTTAGAACGCTCAAAACCCAACACTCTATTCTCCCTTTAGTCTTCAGGTGTAACAATCAAATAGGATCTGTGTTCCTGTTCAGGTTTCTAGAGAAGTATTTAAATATTTTGGGGCACCTCAAGTTCGTGAGCAGAATTCATTTAATTATAGGTGTGCTTTTTCACTTGAATGCACGTAATCAGAGATATAATATTATAATCCATGATCTTAATAAAAACTCATGTTGCTTGTTTGTGCAGGGTAGTTCTCACAGGAATTACCTCTTTGTTAACACAGGGACGAGATGGTCTAATGGATGAGTTTGTATGTCCCAGCTATGTGTTGAAAGATTTCAAACCAATCATGGAAAATTCCGTAAAGGCCATTGAATGTTATAGGCCACTAAATGATATAGTCATCTAGAGTTAAATTAGGTGAAACTAAAATCCTATTTTTTTCTTTTAAGTTTTAACCCCTATATTATCAATAATGATAAATAACGCATTAAACATAAGCAATCACTAAACTCAGTTTTGGAACTATGTAGCCTAATTAACATAGTCAGAATTCAGATGATCTTACCAAGTAATCTGAACTCCAATAGTACCAAGTGTTCTTGTAGCCATTGATACCTGAAAAACAAACATGCAAGTAGTTATGAAATTAAATATATATATTTTCATCTTGTGTGATCAAGTGACCTATGACCCAATAACAAGTGTAAATTTGATAGCAAGACTTAATCAGGTAAGATATTAGCTATGTATGGGTGTTCTTTCTTTTACTTAATGTAGATAGAGTGACTTAATAGAGAAAGTCAGGGAAAATTTCTCCTCTTTATATTTTTTTCCTTCCATTTTCTCAAATATTTTACACAGTAACCTCACACCCGTTAAGGTACAGCCAAATTAGAAAGACCATAGGATACAAGTTATGTTTCATTCTATTGAGGAATGGATTAAAATTAAATTCTAATAGATAATTATTGAAATTACCAATGATACACCACCAGAGCCCAATTTGCATATTGTCTTTACATTTACTTCAACTATTAGCAGCCTAGTTACAACCTGCATGAGGGAAATTTTGTATCAATGTATAATATAATACTTATTTTATGCAGCATTGTTTCATTTCATTTTTTTTACCAATCTATGCAACAATGTTTCACTCTTTTACCAATTTATGAAAATGACATCAACTATGCAGCCATATTTCGACTGGTTAAACAGCATCTTTGGGTCATATAATCGAATGACATTGTATATATTAGTCTAAAATTACTTGTTGCATAAACTAGTGTGAAGGTAAAATGTTGTTACATAGATCTGTATTTAACGCTTATGCCTATTACATGTACAAAATACTATTAGGTCACTGAATGTTACAACAATTTTTCATTGGTTGAAGATTAGTTAGTTTGACTTTTAACTCTAACTTTAAATCTTTTTCTTTTATGATAACAACTCATTTCCAATGGTCATAAATTGATTGGAAACCATCTAGAGCCGATTTTCTTGAGATTTCACAAGCAAAATTCCGAAAAGGCCCCTCCCAAATATTATTGGTAGTGTATGTGGAGGATAGGCTCTTGATGAACACATTATGATTGTTGGAATTTTTGGTGAGAAAATCATTGAACGGAATATGTTAATTTAATTAGCATATTTGTTTGTGACATATGGTTTTACATTTCACTATATTATACTTTTTTGGGCTCATTATTTATAGTATACAAATAAAGTTACGAGTCCTTACTAATCATGTGCTTCCTGTATTTAGTGGGCGTCCTGATCAGGTGGAGAGAGTGTTGAAACCCCATTTCCATGATGCCTTGACTAAGATTCAACCTCAAAAAAGGGAGCTTGATCTGTTGATTGTCATTCTCTCTGACAACAATGGATCTCTCTATGGTATCAAGTTTTCACTTCCACTGTATCATATCATAAATTATGTTTAAAGAGTATTTATTTGGGTTGAGAAAACATTATGTTTATTGTTTTATGTATTATTCTTATCAATTTAAAAAAAAACTTTTGTCTTCATTAATGCACAAGCCTTCAATATTAACCGATAATGTAGATGCTGCATCAAAGCAAGATGTATCAGGTCAACAAGTTTATATTAGTCTTTTTTTCAACTAACAATTATACTTAAACTCAAGCAAAACAAGAACAAGAAAGGAAAGAAAAAACCAGAACAGAGGACAATTACTTGTTGCCAAAGTCTCTTCCTTAATAAGCAAAACAAAGAAGATTCTGAATAAAAATAAAGATGCAACACAGACCTATATTTATACTAGACACATAATGAGTTTGACTCTAACACAAAAGCTAGGAAGAAACTTAATTTCCTATTTTATCCCTAGATCTAAAAAGATGTTATTTTTTTAGACTCGATTGGTGATAAACAACAATATTCATGAGTTGGCATCATAGATATTATATATAATCAAGGCTGGTCCATTGATTTAGACAGGTTTTTTTAATTTTTTTAATTTTTTTATTTTCTTAATTGATGATTTTGAATTGTTTTTTTTTTGTTCATGAATTTGGTAGGTTAGATAGCCTAGTTAGGTTGTTTGGAGCAGGATGTCAACCAAGTTTGACTAATGACCCTTTTGGTCTACGAAGAATCTCATATGGTCTTGTTAGTCAACTGACAATTTAAATCAGTCAACTCTTATCTGCTGTCTTTTGATTGATTATAATTTATAGTTGTTGACGGGTGTTTCTTTTAGGTTGTAACAATACGCGAGGTAGAAACTTGGACTTACAACATGCTTTGGAAGTTGCTGCTTCGGTGCAATCTTTGAAAATAGTGTTGTAACAATACGCAAGGTAGACATATTCTTGTTTCTTTTAATTTGTATTGCATTTGATGATAAGGATTATGTCACACCCCAAAACCGATGAACGGCGGAATACGTTCTGGGGAGGAGGACGTCATGTACAGTATCATAACAATTGCATAATAGTCAAAACAAGTGACAGCAACCATTGCATACATATATAGCATTATAATTACAAACGTGTTCTGTAAAGTTTATAGACACCAAAAGTGTAAGAACCCGAAACTTTGCTTCCTCGCCGTCACCGTTCCGTCAAAACTCGTCTTAAGCAAATTGTTCCGATTTCGTCCTGAATTAGGTTAATTAAGTCAAAACCTTTATTTTGACTTGGTAAGTATCCAAACATGTTGGAAACATGCGAAAACGTCCCGAACTAATAATTTGAAAAATTATAGTTTCGACCATATCGGGTAACGACAACTTAATCGGGTGCGACCCAAAGCATCGGTTAACGTTGGTATCGGGTAGAATTCCACCGTGTATCCATTTCAAACCATATTTAAAGTGGATTAAGCCTCATTTGAAGCTTTTTCACTCTCTCTCTAACCTCTCTCCTAAAATCCATATTGTTAAGCCAAAATCAACCATTTCAAGCCTTAAAACTCCAAGGTAAACATCCTAGCTCCTAGTATAACATCCTTAGGCTTCATTTTCGTGTTTAAATCATGGGACAAGACCATAAACATGAGTTTACGGCCCTGAATCAGCCTTAGGCCGTAAACACATGTAATTGGGGTTTTTGAGCCATAAAACCCTTCCAAATCACCATAGGAGCTTAGATATGGCTAAAGGAATTATTGGAATGGACTTGAAACACTTTGAATATCAATTTTAAGGAGTAAAAATGAGTTTACTGCCCATGAACATGCTTGGTCCGTAAACTCATTTAAATGGGTGGTAAACTCCTCTTTTGGGTGTTAAAATGCAACTTACACACCCCTTAGGCTTTGGAATAAATTAAGGAACCAACCAAAAATCATTTAGAGGCCTTAAACATTTCATAACTCTCTAATTGAGAGTTTACGGCCAGAACATATGCTCCAGGGCCGTAAACTCCTAAAAATGAGTCATTTGAAGCCCTAAACTCACCCATTGACTTGTAAAAATTAGTAGAATCACTTGTGATTAGTCCTTGGCCTTCAAATTAATTATGTTGGATGTGGGTGAGAGTTATGGCCGTAAACTCTTAGTTTACTTCCATAAACTCTTCTATTAATCCATATAATGATTTAATCCCTTTCAAATGTCCAAAAGCCAAACCTAGCAAATTATTTGATTTAAGGCCATTTAGCACAATAAAACACCCTAGCATGAGTTTACGGCCGTAAACTCATGGGGATGTGGTGTTTAGGCCGTAAACACGCCCTAAGAGTTTACCATAGGAGAGTAAACTCTAAATCCTAGTCATTCATGTCCTAAAACGCCACCCGGGTCACTTCAAACGCTCATTTTGGAGTGTTTTCGCGTCTTGGAATGTTCAAGTGTATATAATTAGTTATTTAAATCTAATTATATAAATATTGTGTATTATTTAATATTACATAGGAACCTCGCTCATATTCAAGCCTCGGTTCGACGTTTAGCATCCCATTCGACACATTTCCGCGTCCGGTGAGTTCATACCCCTACCCGTTTTCAATGGTTTTTCAATGTTTTCAGGGGAGGAATACAAGCAAGAGTACAAGAATATCTTGTACTTAAACTTATGATTTTAATTAAATGTTTTCATACTTGTACATTTTTAAGGATTGAAAACCCTTTTAGTGAACTGTTTTAACTTGCAGGGTTGTTTGTTTAAAACCGATTTTCAATTCTTATTATATAATGTTATATTATATACTTCTCAGTTGAATGTTCATACTTATATTGATAGAAAACATAAAACATTGTAAAGTCTGTAATAAAATACCATAGGCACGAGTATAAAAGTCAGACACCATAAAGAACACATAAAACTTCATACACCTAGGCTCGAGTGTAAAGGACAACAATCATTTGATAATATAGAACATTGTAATGTCTTTAGTAATGCACCTTGGCTCGAGTGTAAATGGATAGTCGTCATTAGAAAACGTAGAACGTTTGTAATGTCCTTAATAATAACACCTAGGCCCGAGTGTAAAGGACAGGCATGTTAGAACTTAGTTAGTCATAGAGACTACTTTCCTAGTCGAAGAGTAAAGAGTGATCTTAAAGATTGGAGACACGTCCTCTGTAACACGTCCCATGGCTCGAGAGTGGAGGACTACCCCTGTAACCAGAATCTCCGATCGTAGGAGAGCGTAACTTGAGTGTATAGATCTATACGGGACTGACAATCCCACATTTGGCTGCTAGCTACAGCCGAACCGAAAGGTTCAAGGGTGACGAAAGTCATAGAAAGGATGTTTACCCCGACTCGAGTCATATCCAGTCTGAGTATGGTTAAGGACTCGCAATCTAGATTATTAATGCTTTAGATTCATTTTCTAGCTTTATGTACGTAGTAAAGATAAGGTACGTTCAAGGGTGACCGGCACACACATACACACATTCAGGAAAACATGGGGTTTTCCTATGGATAACATTGAATATAATCAGAACTGGTAATAGTTAGCACACTCAGAATTGGTAATAGCACACACACACATTCAGGAAAACTTGGGGTTTTCCTATGAATAATAATGAACATAATCGGAATCAGTAATAGTTAGCTCATGCGGAATCAATAATAGTTCACACTTTCACACATAGGAAAATATAGGATTTTCCTGAGTAACAGTAGTTTGTAACCAGAAAAGTGTAATAAGTTAAATAACTATACTTTACAAAATCATTTGGACAATCATGTTTTTATTGTACATCTTTTACATTACAACTTGGATTTGGTATCTAACTCTTAAGAAAATATGGGATTTTCTTGGTTAACCACTTTTTCAGGAAATTAAAGGAACTCGTTCTTTTCATAAAACAAACCGCTTATGAACTCAACAGCTTTATGCTGATTTTCAAACCGCTTGTATTCTGAGGTCCACTTTAGACAGGTACCCGACGGACTCTTTTGGTGAAGACGGAATGCCTAGAAAATTCGTCTCTCTTTTGTTTAAACTATGTATCTATGAAACTTGTACTACTTTACTTTTGAACTGATGTAATGAAATCTATGTAATGTAATGTTTTGTGTTTTACTTCGCTTACTATGTACATTGGTTATGATTCACATGAAGTCACCTTCGCCCCGAGACGTTTCCGCCTTCGGTTTCGGGGTGTGACAGATTGGTATCAGAGCCCTTGTTTATAGTGAACTAAGTATACCAAACTTTACATGGTATAAGACTATAAACATAAAGGGGCCTAAGTGCTCTGAACTAAAAGTATATCTCAAATATTAGTATTTTCAAAAAGTATACAAGTATCCTAGTCGTCGAGAATCGTATCTATAAGTAGAACAGAACATAAGTAAATGGGTGTTGTACGCTGCAGTTAAACATAGGCAGTTATGTAGTCGTGTCTAGGATCAATATAGCCTGATCAACTATATTCATTCGAGACACGGCCAACATGTGCTTGGGAGTGACTGTGGAATGCAGCATACCTAAAACTTACTCAAATACCACAAACAACGAGTCGTCGTCGCGATGAATCGTGAAATACTATGGGAGTATTTCTGGATCCAACCTTGTAGTAGAAATTCCTCATTCAAGCTTTGCCCCTCGATCATTCCGTTAGCGATAAATGTCTGCTTTGATAATTCATTCCTGCTTATTTGCATAATATAATTATATGTCTGTCATAAAGAGATATCCTTTGTTTCATATCTCTTGATTCAATTTAGAGGACTTATTATCCTCTTTTCCTAAACTTTAGATCAAAATGTCTTCAAAGGAAGGATCTAGTTCAAGTAACAACAACCCTCCGTCGCCACCTCCTCCCCAATTCGATCCAATGATGACCCAGTTGGCTGTGTCTGCCGCAGTGGCTGCCGTAGTGACATATTTGTTATCTAACAGGTTTAGTGGACTAGGAAGTAACACCAACCCTCAAAACCATGAAAATGTTCAGGAGCACCAAAATGAGAGTAATCAGAAAAAGAAGAAAGTTTTCTGGAAAAAGCGAAAGAGTCAAAGTTCCCAAGGACCCTCCAAGAAGCTCAAAAATGTGGCAGTCCAAGTTGCTACCAATCCTGCCGCTGTTCCTATAGTTCAAGCTTCCACTACTCCTGTTATTTCGTCTAAGGCTCAAGCACCTGTCACTGGGTATGATGGTAATCTCCCTTGGTGCAGCAAGTGTAGTTATCATCATTATATTCCTGGCCCATGCCGCAAGATGATTTGCAAACGCTGTGGCAAGAAAGGTCATCTTGCTAGAAGCTACAGAACACTAGTCCAACACCTCGAACAAACTTCTGAATCAAGTATCGAACAAGCCTGCTATAGTTGTGGAGAAATTGGGCATTTCAAGCGAAACTGCCCAAAAGCAACAACCCCCAACAATTTCAACAACGCCCGAATGGCCTTAGCTTTGAAGCAGGAGGAGGCAGCCGCCGATCCCACTAACATCGCGGGTATATTTCTTTCCGACTATCCTTATGCTCGCATCCTTTTCGAATCTAATGTCAAGAAAGTTCAATTAGTCATTCATTCAATTATCTTGTTAAACATAGTCCTCGTTTGACAACATAAAACATTTACCATCAAGATAGTTGTCAGTGAGAATGAGTGTATAAACAACTTATCTCTACGTTGTGTCCTTACCTTGAGTAATCATTCATTTCTCATTAACTCGATGTTAGTTTCAGTAAGAACTTTGATGTTATCCTTATTATATATCGATTGAGTCCCGACTGTGTTGATACACCTCGTTATAGAAAGCTATTCGCCTCAATCTTCCTTCTGATCAGACCCTCATAATTCATGGTGGCGAGTTTAGCCCAAACCTTCGCTTCGTTCAATGCGTCCAAAACTCGAAAGTTCCTGCGAAAGAAGTGTCAAGCATTCCTAGTCCATGTGATCAGCGAGAAACAAGGAGTTAAAGACCCCAAGAATGTCCCCGAGGACTATAATGTTCCTAATATCTTTCTGAATAGATCCCGAGAATTCCTTCCGAACGCCAAGTTGAGTTTTGTATCAACTTAATCCCTGGATCTATCCCCGTAGCCAAACCTCCGTATCGCTTTGCTCCAGCAGAAATGCAGGAGTTATCCAATCGGCTTAAGGAGTTGACCGTCAAAACCGAAATTCTCTTTTCTGAATAGACGATTTCTTCGATAACTTCAGGGAGCCAACTACTCCTCGAAGATATGCCTCAGGTCGAAACACCACCAGCTACGAGTTCATGTTTCAAAGACAGCATTCAGGATTAGATATGATCACTGAGAGTTCGCATTGATACCCTTCGGTCAAACCATTTTTCTTTCCGGTCATGTAGTAGACGATGAAGACGTACGTGTAGATCCTCCTAAGATCGAAGAAATAGAGAATTGTTCGTCACCAAAGATACCCATAGTAAACTTGATAAGGCACGGAAAACTTAGTCTGTGATACATTAGACCCTTTGAGATCCCCATTTGGATTGATTCCTTAGCCTTCAGCTCCGAAATACCTTCAGTAATTAGCAGCGTTCATCCTGTACCTTGCACTTCTATCCTTAATGAATACATGCCTGATAAAACCACAGAAATCCATTCTAGTGTGACCAAGAACCTTGATATACCCAAACTCTCTGGACGAGCAAACTAAGATCTTAGACCAAGTAATCAAGCGTATGAAACCGAGCCACGTCCCATTAGTGAAGGTTCCAAGCGAGAACCTGGATTCACATGGGAGCACGAAAAACCCGATACAGCAGACACATCTACACCCTTTATCCATGATTTTGTATCTAAATTCATGAATTTCGGGACAAAATTCCCTCTAACGGGGGGGGGGGGGGGGGGTAATGAAACAACCCGAAACTTTGCTTCCTCGCCGTAACCGTTCCGTCAAAACTCGTCTTAAGCAAATTGTTCCAATTTCGTCCTAAATTTGGTTAATTAAGTCAAAACCTTTATTTTGACTTGGTAAGTATCCAAACATGTTGGAAACATGCGAAAACGTCCTGAACTAATAATTAGAAAAATTATAGTTTCGACCATATCAGGTAACGACAACTTAATCGGGTGCGACCCAAAGCATCGGTTAACGTTGGTATCGGGTAGAATTCCACCGTGTATCCATTTCAAACCATATTTAAAGTGGATTAAGCCGCATTTGAAGCTTTTTCACTCTCTCTCTAACCTCTCTCCTAAAATCCATATTGTTAAGCCAAAATCAACCATTTCAAGCCTTAAAACTCCAAGGTAAACATCCTAGCTCCTAGTATAACATCCTTAGGCTTCATTTTCGTGTTTAAATCATGGTACAAGACCAAAAACATGAGTTTACGGCCCTAAATCAGCTTTAGGCCGTAAACACATGTAATTGGGATTTTTGAGCCATAAAACCCTTCCGAATCACCATAGGAGCTTAGATATGGCTAAAGGAATTATTGGAATGGACTTGGAACACTTTGAATGTCAATTTTAAGGAGTAAACATGAGTTTACTGCCCAAGAACATGCTTGGGCCGTAAACTCATTTAAATGGGTGGTAAACTCCTCTTTTGGGTGTTAAAATGCAACTTACACACCCCTTAGGCTTTGGAATAAATTAAGGAACCAACCAAAAATCATTTAGAGGCCTTAAACATTTCATAACTCTCTAATTGAGAGTTTACGGCCAGAGCATATGCTCCAGGGCCGTAAACTCCTAAAAATGAGTCATTTGAAGCCCTAAACTCACCCATTGACTTGTAAAAATTAGTAGAATCACTTGTGATTAATCCTTGGCCTTCAAATTAATTATGTTGGATGTGGGCGAGAGTTTATGGCCGTAAACTCTTAGTTTACTTCCATAAACTCTTCTATTAATCCATATAATGATTTAATCCCTTTCAAATGTTCAAAAGCCAAACCTAGCAACACCCATTATTTGATTTAAGGCCATTTAGCACAATAAAACACCCCACCATGAGTTTACGGCCGTAAACTCATGGGGATGTGGTGTTTAGGCCATAAAAACTCCCTAAGAGTTTACCAATGGAGAGTAAACTCTAAATCCTAGTCATTCATGTCCTAAAACGCCACCCGGGTCGCTTCAAACGCGCATTTTGGAGTGTTTTCGCGTCTTGGAATGTTCAAGTGTATCTAATTAGTTATTTAAATCTAATTATATATATATATTGTGTATTATTTAATATTACATAGGAACCTCGCTCATATTCAAGCCTCGGTTCGACGTTTAGCATCCCATTCGACACATTTCCGCGTCCGGTGAGTTCATACCCCTACCCGTTTTCAATGGTTTTTCAATGTTTTCAGGGGGGGGGGGAATACAAGCAAGAGTATAAGAATATCTTGTACTTAAACTTATTATTTTAATTAAATGTTTTCATACTTGTACATTTTTAAGGATTGAAAACCCTTTTAGTGAACTGTTTTAACTTGCAGGGTTGTTTGTTTAAAACCGATTTTCAATTCTTATTATATAATGTTATATTATATACTTCTCAGTTGAATGTTCATACTTATATTGATAGAAAACATAAAACATTGTAAAGTCTGAAATAAAATACCAGAGGCACGAGTATAAAAGTCAGACGCCATAAAGAACACATAAAACTTCATACACCTTGGCTCGAGTGTAAAGGACAACAATCATTTGATAATATAGAACATTGTAATGTCTTTAGTAATGCACCTTGGCTCGAGTGTAAATGGATAGTCATCATTAGAAAATGTAGAACGTTTGTAATGTCCTTAATAATAACACCTAGGCCCGAGTGTAAAGGACAGGCATGTTAGAACTTAGTTAGTCATAGATACTACTTTCCTAGTCGAAGAGTAAAGAGTGATCTTAAAGATTGGAGACACGTCCTCTGTTACACGTCCCGTGGCTCGAGAGTGGAGGACTACCCCTGTAACCAGAATCTCCGATCGTAGGAGAGCGTGACTTGAGTGTATAGATCTATACGGGACTGACAATCCCACATCTGGCTGCTAGCTACAGCCGAACCGAAAGGTTCAAGGGTGACGAAAGTCATAGAAAGGATGTTTACCCCGACTCGACTCATATCCAGTCTGAGTATGGTTAAGGACTCGCAATCTAGATTATTAATGCTTTAGATTCATTTTCTAGCTTTATGTACGTAGTAAAGCTAATGTACGTTCAAGGGTGACAGGCACACACATACACACATTCAGGAAAACATGGGGTTTTCCTATGGATAACATTGAATATAATCAGAACTGGTAATAGTTAGCACACTCAGAATTGGTAATAACACACACACACATTCAGGAAAACTTGGGGTTTTCCTATGAATAATAATGAACATAATCGGAATCAGTAACAGTTAGCTCATGCGGAATCAGTAATAGTTCACACTTTCACACATAGGAAAATATAGGATTTTCCTAAGTAATAGTAGTTTGTAACCAGAAAAGTGTAATAAGTTAATAACTATACTTTACAAAATCATTTGGACAATCATGTTTTTATTGTACATCTTTTACATTACAACTTGGATTTGGTATCTAACTTTTAAGAAAATATGGGATTTTATTGGTTAACCACTTTTTCAAGAAATTAAAGGAACTTGTTCTTTTCATAAAACAAACCGCTTATGAACTCAGCAGCTTTATGCTGATTTTCAAACCGCTTGTATTCTTAGGTCCACTTTAGACAGGTACCCGACCGTCTCTTTTGGTGAAGACGGAATGCGTAGAAAATTCGTCTCTCTTTCGTTTAAACTATGTATCTATGAAACTTGTACTACTTTACTTTTCAACTGATGTAATGAAATCTATGTAATGTAATATTTTGTGTTGTACTTCGCTTACTATGTACATTGGTTATGATTCACATGAAGTCACCTCCGCCCCGAGACATTTCCGCCTTCGGTTTTGGGGTGTGACAAAAAGTATAACAAAATAAAAGATGGGTCTTGTATGTGCTCCATCTTCTCCAAAAGCTGCACCTGTACCTGTCTATCTTTGACCTGAGGATACAAGTTATTTTGAAAACGTGTATCAGCATAAAGCTGGTGAGTTCATAAGAATTTAGTGTCGTTGTTGTATAAAAAGTGTTTGCAAACTTATAGTATAAGAACTGAAATTTATGTTTATAAGTAGTAGAAATCCCTAGAAAATCCTATATTTTCCAGAAAAGTACAATGTAAGTTAAATCCTTTGAGTTGTGTGTAAGTTTATTCATGGAATACCTTCATTTGTAAAAGTATGTAGGTAACATAGATGAAGAAAAGTTATGCCTGTTGACAGTAGTAGTGGGGTAAACTTCTATTAGTAATAGATACGTATTTACTTTGGGATGTTAGCTTATGCTTTCGTCTTAGTGTATTGATTTAAATAAAATTGTAACCCCCATGTAACTAGACTGGATGATAATAGAGAACCCGACGACCTTCCCGGTCATGCGTAGTGTAGTGATGTAGTGCCACCCCTGGGCCTAGTCGGCTCAGACTGTGATTAACAGTCGTGATGTAATAGTGTCTGCCCCGTATAGATCTATACGTGTAGTGTTGCCTTCCTTCCGGAAAGCCCTGGTCACATGGTGTAAGCGCGGTAGAGTGTCTTATAGAGGTATAGTGTGTCATACTCTGAATTAGTGTATTCTCTTGTATTATAGTGTGGTAGTCTTTTTGTATAGTTCATAGAGTTTTCTCTTATTCGTGTATTAACTTGAAATAGTAGCAGTTAAAGTGAGTATAGTAGTAGTAGAGGTAATGGGAAGTAGTCTTAACTATACCTATTATAGTTAACTAGGGTGTATGATTTCATGCCTTTGAATGGAAAGGTAGCGGGTAAGATGAAGACTTTCATATCTATCACAAATATTTACGATATATAACTAAGAAATCAACGACAGTCGGACAGACAACAGATACCCTTAGACCACATCAAACAAGAACAGGAAATAAGGCGATCTATCGGTCCTAAGTCCTTCAAGTTTTACTCATATAAATATATTAGTGTAGATATATTTTTACAGAAAAGAAAAGTAGTTTGAACATAGTTTTGAAAATAGTTTAACAACAATTTAAATCCAAAAATGTATTTGATAGTCAACTAAAACAGTTTTACGGGTATGCAACTAAAAGTATAGAAAATCCATTTTTGATGATAATTTGGTAAATCACATATGATTTGATAATAAGAACTTGTAGAATTTTACTTGTATCCCCCCCTAAAACATGTAAAAACATTGAAAAGGGTTCTTTAAGGGGGTATGAACTCACAGTTAATTTTAGGGTTCGAGTATGCGATTCGTATGAGTGTCGAGTGTCAACGGATGCTCTGAACGTACGTAGCCCCTATTAATTATATGGTGACACATATATAAGTTAGAGCTCAGGTGTTTTATGACTAAGCATGTTGGGAAATCCCTCCTAAGGGCTTGGGATCACTAAGATTAAGTGTCCCATGTTCTATACCCAATGGTCTATGCAAGTTTAAGACCAAACATGAGTATTAGGGTGTGTGTATGGCCATAAAGGTGAGTGTGCGGCTGGGTATGCGGCCAGACTTGTGAGTGAGGTTGCACACTAGATTGTGCGGCCTTACAGGGTGTGTGTGCGGCCGTACACAGGGGTGTGCGGCCGTACACTCCTTTCTTGAATCCCATGTGACGATTTTGTGGCCTTACTCTCACTTTGGAGGGCATTATGAGTGTGTGCGGCCACCTGATGAAGGTGTGCGGCCGCACTCCTTCATAAGATGAAGAACATGAAGAACATTATGAGTTTGAGGCTTGGATTCAAGTGTTTTACCTCTATAACAAGTTAAATGATGGTGTTCTTCACGTTTTGGGAGCCTTCTATGTGTTCTTGGGTGGTTTTTCTAGAAAGAGAAAGTATAGCGAGAGAAAGGATGCAGCCAAAAGTGAATGGAAGGGGCTCCTCCACTTTATATAGGGTTGAGTGTGAGGCTGGAGGGGTTTGTGGCTGGCTTGGCCGCACACACTGGTGTGCGGCTGCACACACCTCTCTTGGTGTGTGTGGCTGGATTTTGTGATGCAACTCCCATCCTAGTCCTTCCTAAGGTCCATATCTATGATATATTATGCCTAAAACACTAGTGCGGATTCAATATACTACTAAAAGATGCTAAATTCAAGTGAAATATAGATATATGGATCGATTGCTTAGTGTAATAGTGTCAAGTTGTCTCATCCTCCCCCCGTTAGGGGAATTTCGTCCCGAAATTATAGTTCAAACATCTAAGTTATTACATATTAACTAAGCAAAAAGATGAGGATATTTATGTTTCATTTGATCCTCGCGCTCCTAAGTGAACTCCGGTCCTCGCTTGGCATTCCAACGAACCTTTACAATTAGGATGCGACTTTGCTTCGTTCGCTTGACTTCTCGATCCATAATTTGCACAAGTTCTTCCACGAAGTTATGACTCTCGTTGATTTCGATCTCGTCGAGTGGAATTACTAGAGTCTCGTCAGATTGGCACTTTTTCATGTTCGATACGTGGAAGGTAGGATGTATGTTACTAAGCTCGTGAGGTAGGTTGAGTTTGTAAGCTATAGGGCCTATTCTGGCGAGAATCTCGAAAGGCCCTATGTACCTTGGGTTCAGCTTTCCTCGCTTTCGAAAATGTATCGTGCCCTTCCAGGGTGAGACTTTCAAAAGGACCCGGTCTCCCACCTGGAATTCCAAAGGTTTTCTTCGTTTGTCTGCGTAGTTTTTCTGTCAATCCCTAGCGGCTTTTAATCGTTCACGAATCTGTACAATCTTCTCGGTCATTTCTCGAATGATCTCCGGACCCGTGAGGGCACTGTCAGGAACTCGTCCTTTGGCTAACTGAGTTTCACCCACCTCAGCCCAGCACAGAGGGGATCTGCACTTTCGGCCGTAGAGGGCTTCAAACGGAGCTGCCTTGACGCTCGTATGATAACTATTGTTGTAGGAAAACTCCACAAGGGGTAAGTGTGTATCCCACGCTTTACCAAAGTCAATCACACAAGCTCGTAGCATATCCTCTAAGGTTTGGATCGTCCTTTCACTTTGTACGTCAGTCTGCGGGTGATAGGTTGTACTCATGTCTAGCCTCGTCCCTAATGCTTTTTGCAATGATTGCCAAAATCTTGAAGTAAACCTACTATCTCTATCAGAGATAATAGATACAGGGACACCATGCAGTCGTACTATCTCCTTAATGTATGTTCTTGTGAGTTTCTCCATTTTGTCTGTTTCTTTGATGGGTAGGAAGTGCGCGGACTTGGTCAATCTGTCGACGATGACCCATATGGTATCCAACCCACCCGTTGTCTTGGGTAGCTTGGTTATGAAATCCATGGTGATCCGCTCCCACTTCCACTCCGGTATCTCCGGTTATTGGAGGAGACCTGATGGCTTCTGGTATTCGACCTTGACCTTTGCGCAAGTAAGGCACTTACTCACGAAAGTAGCAATCTCCACCTTCATGTTAGGCCACTAGTATAGCTTTTTGAGATCCAGATACATCTTATCTGAACCTGGGTGAACGGAGTATCGAGTGTTGTGTGCTTCCTTCATGACCAAGTCTCTGAAACCTCCGTGGCGCGGGGTCCAGATTCGGTCCATGAGATAATAGGCTCCGTCACCCTTGACCTCCAAGTTCTTATCCATTCCACGCAGGGATTCTCCCGGCACATTCTCAGGCTTTAAGGCTTCGAGTTGAGCCTCCTTAGTCTGTGCGGATAGGTGCGAATGGATAGTCATTGTTATTGACTTGACTCTCCGACCGGAATACTCTTTTCTACTTAGGGCGTCTGCTACTACATTGGCTTTCCCTGGGTGATAACGAATCTCGCAGTCATAATCGTTGAGTAGTTCGACCCACCGTCGTTGTCTTATGTTGAGCTCCTTCTGGTTCAGTATGTGTTGGAGGCTTTTATGGTCAGTGTATATTATGCTCTTCGTTCCATACAAGTAATGTCTCCAAATCAATAGAGCGAATACAACCGCCCCTAACTCGAGTTCGTGAGTGGTGTAGTTAACCTCATGTGTCTTCAGCTGTCTTGAGGCATAGGCGATGACCTTACCTGATTGCATCAAGACACAACCCAGCCCTTGGTTCGATGCATCGCAGTATACCACAAAATCTTTTGTCCCTTCGGGAAGGGATAATACCGGTGCGGTGCATAGAGCTCGCTTTAGGGTCTGGAATGCCTTCTCCTGTTTCTCTTCCCATTCAAATGTTATGCCTTTTTGTGTCAATGTGGTAAGAGGTTTCGCAATCCGAGAGAAGTTCTGAATGAATCTGCGGTAGTAGCCAGCGAGGCCTAGAAATTGACGAATTTTTGTAGGCGTCTTCGGTGCTGACCAGTTCTCGATGGCTTTAATTTTGGATAGGTCCACATGGATTCCTTCCTCACTAACCACATGTCCTAAGAATTCAACCCTTAGCATCCAAAATTCGCACTTAGAGAACTTTGCGTATAACTTCTCCGATCATAGGGTCTCTAGGACTTGTCGTAGATGATTCCTTTGTTCTTCCTCACTCCGAGAGTAGACGAGTATATCATCAATAAAGACGATGACGAACTGATCTAAGTATGGACGACACACCCTATTCATCAAGTCCATGAACAATGCGGGTGCGTTAGTCAGTCCAAAGGGCATCACTATGAACTCGTAGTGTCCGTAACGTGTTCGGAAGGCTGTCTTCGGAACATCCTCCTCAAGCACTTGAAACTGGTGATACCCGGACCTAAGATCAATCTTGGAAAAGTAACTCGCCCCTTGCAGTTGGTCGAATAGGTCATCTATACGGGGAAGAGGGTAGCGATTTTTGACCGTGAGTTTGTTGAGTTCCCTATAATCGATGCACATACGGAACGATCCGTCCTTCTTCTTTACGAACAAGACCGGAGCTCCCAGGTTGAGAAGCTTGGTCTTATAAAGCCCTTGCTGAGTAGCTCATTAAGTTGGTCGGATAGTTCTTGCATCTCTGCAGGCGCTAAACGATAGGGCGACTTAGCTACGGAGGTAGCTCCTGGCACTAGGTCGATTCTGAACTTGACCTGATGTTTGGGAGGTAAACCTGGAAGGTCCTCTGGAAAGACGTCAGGTAAATCGCATACAACAGGGATGTCTTTTGGATTTCTCGTTTTCTGGCTTGTGTCGACGACGTGTGCAAGGAAGGCACGGTATTCCTTACACAAGTATTTCTGGACTTGAATACTTGAGATGATACGAAGGCTCGTACCGGGTTTGTCTCCGTAGATTAACAGAGTTTCGTGATTCAGTGGATTTAGGCGGATGGCTTTGTCGAAGCATAGAATATCAGCGCGATAAAGACTCAACCAGTCCACGCCAACAATGACATCGAAACTCATGATCGAGACTGGTATGAGGTCGATAGGGAATGAATGATCGTCTAACGTGAGGGTACAACCTATGTAAACTTCGTTAGAGCTTTCGGTCTTTCCGTTAGCCATTTCTACAACGAATGTTTCTTTTAGTGGTTGTGGGGATTGTTTAAGTAAGTGTTTAAAGTTTTGGTTTATGAAGCTTCTTTCTGCACCACTATCGAATAAGACATAGGCATAAGAGTTGTTGAGAAGGAACGTACCCGTGACTACTGCGGGATCCGCTACTGCTTTGTTGTGGCCAATAGCGAGTAGTCTTCCTGTTCCTCCCGCATTCCCAGCCATCAGACAGTTTTTCTTGAAATGGCCCGCTTCACCGCAGCCATAGCAGGCCTGACTCACTCCCAAACTGGGGACTTGAGAGATGGGTTTGGGTTGGGATCTACAAAACCGGACAGTATGGCCCTTCCGGCCGCAGTTGCTGCATTACAATTCGTGGCAGGGGCCGTTGTGATGGAAGGGGCACTTGGGACACTTGGGCAGGTTCCCAACATAAGTTTTTGTTGGTGCAGGGGTAGCAGGAGTGGTGGCAGCGTGGACAGCCACGATTTGTTGGTCTTTTGAGCAGGGTTGAGTTTTCTTGTCCTTCTTCCGATCCCAATGCTTCCTCTTTTTGTCGGTTGACTTGGGCGGTGCAGTGGCAGTTGTGGTTGCTATTGCTGGAGTGGAAGAAGTTTCGTGATCAATTAACCTGTGGGCCAACTCCTTGGCGCTGTCAAAGGTTGCAGGATGGGAGGATAGAACATTTCCTTGATACGGGGGCACTAAACCCTAGATGTATTGCTCGATTTTCTTGCTCTCAGAAGGGATCATGTTAGGGCACATAGCCACCAGGTCGCAGAACCTGGCCGTATAAGCCACTATGTTTGCTCCCTTCATCTTGAGGTTCCGAAGTTCCTCTTCAAGCTTCTGAACCTCCCCTCTAGGGCAGTACTCCTTTCTCAGCAGGTCCTTAAGTGTATCCCAACCCATGGCATTGGCTGTTACTAGAGAGAGTGAATTGACGTGGCCATTCCACCATGTCAGGGCCCTTTCGGTGAAGGTGGCAGCAGCAAACTTGATTTTGCTTTCTTCAGGGCATGAGCACATTTCGAAAACAGCTTCAGCTCTTTCGATCCATTGGGACAGAGCTAAAATTCCTCCGGTCCCATTGAAAAATGTGGGTTTACAGTTCATGAAATCTTTATAAGTACACCCTGGTGTACGAGAGGGAATTTCACCATGTCTGGAGTTGGTGCCCATTCCGGCTCCACTAGCATCGCCAGAATTCATTTGGGCCATGGCTGCCATCACAGCTGTTTGGAACAGTACTGGATTGAACTGCGGAGGAGGAGGTGGTGGAGGTGGAGTTTGAGTCGCTGGTCTGCCTCTGTTTGGGCGCTTTCGAGGAGGCATCTTTCACTGAAAGTTAATAGGGATGATGGCAATAGTAAGAGTCTATTGCA
The DNA here is from genome assembly GCF_051521515.1 of Lactuca serriola. NCBI lineage: Eukaryota > Viridiplantae > Streptophyta > Magnoliopsida > Asterales > Asteraceae > Lactuca > Lactuca serriola. The sequence continues at coordinate 336,000,080 of NC_136415.1, read as the reverse complement.
CGCATGACAAGAGGGTGTCATGAACTAAATCAACATAGACCAATAATCAGAGAGAGAGTCATAGCAATAGAATAGTTAACTGCCAATATTACTGGTATTCATGATGTACAATGAGTTTAGGAAAAATTGACCTAGCAGTAGGTCTTCAAACCATAAAGGAAAACGTTGGCAGCCTAGGAGTTCAGTTAGGGTATTTTCATAGTTAGGAAATGTTTATAGCCAAGTCCTCTACTGAGCACAGAAAAGAAAAGGCTAGTCCTTAAACAAAAGAGCGAGGTGTTTCGACGTCTTCTACTGGCGACGGGTACCCCTCGGGTGAATCCTGAAGTCGGCCAGCTGGTGTACAACTTCTAAAAGATGTCGCTCATGAGTCCGTTGGCGCGCTCGGAGTTCCCTAACTTCGGCTCGGGATGCAGCTAGTTGTTGCTGCAGAGCCTCATTGGTCCTCCTCGTCCTATCCATAGCTTCCTCGAGTTGGCGGATGCGAACTGTGTTGAGGTTAGAGTTGGCATCCACTTCTACAACTCGGCCAATGGCTGCTTGACCTTGCTCGACGTTCTTGGCAATCCTTCGGACCATGATGGGCAAGACTCAGTCCGCTGAACCTCCCTCGCTTATGATGTAGAAGCTTCAGTATCCATTGAAAGGTAAGGTCTTACCCTGCTCATCGCTCCATCGGTTCAAGGTTATTGCCCACCTGGGAGTGGGACCTTGAAATGCGCGACGGGGGTTGGGGTTTGGAGCTTCAGGGGGCAGGTTGTTGACTTCAGGTTCGGATTCGGAGCTATCCGAAAAGCCCTCTGCGCGGTGATCATCCAAAGGGATCGGGTGATCATCATCTGGCTCCTCGTCAAACCATCCTCCATTGCCGTGGTTTGGGAAGTACGGATCGCCCAGAAGGTGAAAACCAGCCATGCTATCTACGCGAGAATCGGGAAAAGAAGGTTAATAGACGTACTAATATAGGATACTTATAAGATGGTCATTATTAGTCGACCCAATACTTGCATAGTGCATACTAATTACATGTAACCGAAGCAAGATATTCCTTCGAATAAGCAACCCTAACCTCAGATCCCCAATCAAACAAGAGCAGGAAATGAAGCAAAGGCCACAGATTCTGAGTCTATAACGCCCTAGTTCCATGTAACCGTAGTGTATCCACTTAGCAACCATTGTCCTACCAGTAACGACCCCTTTTAGTTATCACATACATAGTTAGTAGAATGCAGAATACTCCTATAGTATTCTTGTTCTAACGTTCTTGTGGTAGTGTTGGTAAGTTTTTAGACTTGTTGCAACACCACAATCACCCTTAGCCACATGCTAGTCACTCTTGGATAAATGTAGTTGATCAGGCTACATCCCCCCAGATGTGACTATATGTCTCTAAGCTTAATTGTGTTGTTCAAAAATCTTAATACATTTATTTTGTTCTAGTATGATACTGACCCTTTTGTAGTGGTGAATGTATATATATACTTAATTAAATATTTTAGTATTTATAAGTATATATTCTTGGTCAGAGTGTTTTAGTCTCGAAGTGTTTATAGTTCGTATATCTTTTATAGGTTGATATACTTGATTCACTATAAACAATGCTCTGATACCAATCTGTCACACCCCAAAACCGATGAACGGCGGAATACGTTCTGGGGTGGAGGACGTCATGTACAGTATCATAACAATTGCATAATAGTAAAAACAAGTGACAACAACCATTGCATACATATATAGAATTATAATTACAAACGTGTTCTGTAAAGTTTATAGACACCAAAAGTATAACAAAATAAAAGATGGGTCTTGTATGTGCTCCACCTTCTCCAAAAGCTGCACCTGTACCTGTCTATCTTTGACCTGAGGATACAAGTTATTTTGAAAACGAGTATCAGCATAAAGCTGGTGAGTTCATAAGAATTTACTGTCGTTGTTGTATAAAAAGTGTTTGCAAACTTATAGTATAAGAACTGAAATTTATGTTTATAAGTAGTAGAAATCCCTAGAAAATCCTATATTTTCCAGAAAAGTATAATGTATGTTAAATCCTTTGAGTTGTGTGTAAGTCTATTCATGGAATACCTTAAGTTGTAAAAGTATGGTAATAAATCTCATGTAAGTAACATAGATAAAGAAAAGTTATGCCTGTTGACAGTAGTAGTGGGGTAAACTTCTATTAGTAATAGATACGTATTTACTTCGGGATGTCAGCTTATGCTTTCGTCGTAGTGTATTGATTTAAATAAAAGTGTAACCCCCATGTAACCAGACTGGATGATAATAGAGAACCCGACGACCTTCCCGGTCATGCGTAGTGTAGTGATGTAGTGCCACCCCTGGGCCTAGTCGGCTCGGACTGTGATTAACAGTCAGGATGTAATAGTGTCTGCCCCGTATAGATCTATATGTGTAGTGTTGCCTTCCTTCCGGAAAGCCCTGGTCACATGGTGTAAGCGCGGTAGAATGTCTTATAGAGGGATACTGTGTCATACTCTTAATTAGTGTATTCTCTTGTATTATAGTGTGGCAGTCTTTTTGTATAGTTCATAGAGTGTTCTCTTATTCGTGTATTAACTTGTAATAGTAGCAGTTACAGTGAGTATAGTAGGAGTAGAGGTAACAGGCAGTAGTCTTAACTATACCTATTATAGTTAACTAGGGTGTATGATTTCATGCCTTTGAATGGCAAGGTAGCGGGTAAGATGAAGAGTTTCATATCTATCACAAATATATATGATATATAACTAAGAAATCAACGACAGTCGGACGGACAACAGATACCCTAAGACCACATCAAACAAGAACAGGAAATAAGGCGAGCTATCGATTCTAAATCCTTCAAGTTTTACTTATATAAATATATTAATGTAGATATATTTTTAAAGAAAAGAAAAGTAGTTTAAACATAGTTTTGAAAATAGTTTCAGAACAATTTAAATATAAAAATGTATTTGATAGTCAACTAAAACAGTTTTACGGGTATGCAGCTAAAAGTGTAGAAAATCCATTTTTGATGATAATTTGGTAAATCACATGTGATTTGATAATAAGAACTTGTAGAATTTTACTTGTATCCCCCCCTAAAACATGTAAAAACATTGAAAAGGGTTCTTTAAAGGGGTATGAACTCACAGTTTATTGTAGGGTTCGAGTATGCGATTCGTATGAGTGTCGAGTGTCAACGGATGCTCTGAACGTACGTAGCCCCTATTAATTACATGGTGACACATATATAAGTTAGAGCTAAGGTGTTTTATGACTAAACATGTTGGGAAATCCCTTCTAAGGGCTAGGGATCACTAAGATTAAGTGTTGCATGTTCTATACCCAATGGTCTATGCATGTTTAAGACCAAATATGAGTATTAGGGTGTGTGTATGGCCATAAAGGTGAGTGTGCGGCCGGGTATGTGGCCAGACTTGTGAGTGAGGTTGCACACTAGAGTGTGCGGCCGTACAGGGTGTGTGTGCGGCCGTACACAGGGGTGTGCGGCCGTACACTCCTAGCTTGAATCCCATGTAACGATTTTGTGGCCTTACTCTCACTTTGGAGGGCATTATGAGTGTGTGCGGCCACCTGATGAAGGTGTGCGGCCACACTCCTTCATAAGATGAAGAACATGAAGAACATTATGAGTTTGAGGCTTGGATTCAAGTGTTTTACCTCTATAACAAGCTAAATGATGGTGTTCTTCACGTTTGTGGAGCCTTCTATGTGTTCTTGGGTGGTTTTTCTAGAAAGAGAAAGTATAGAGAGAGAAAGGATGCAGCCAAAAGTGAATGGAAGGGGGTCCTCCACTTTATATAGGGTTGAGTGTGAGGCTAGAGGGGTTTGCGGCTGGCTTGGCCGCACACACTAGTCCTTCCTAAGGTCCATATTTATGATATATTATGCCTAAAACACTAGTGCGGACTCAATATACTATTAAAAGATGCTAAATTCAAGTGAAATATAGATATATGGATCGATTGCTTAGTGTAAAAGTGTCAAGTCGTCACAGATTAGGAGGGTATTTATGTCTTTTTTATAAATCTTTTTATAAAAAAATATTTATAAATCTTTTTATATAAATTTTGTTTCTTGTCATTTGCTGCCAAGGTATACATTATTCTTATATAAAATGAAACTGTAAATTTTTATATTATTTTTTATAAATCTTTTTATATTTTATAAAAAAAATAGGCTGTGGGAAAGGTGTTGCAAGAGCTAAATGGAAAGCTTACTAGAATGGATTTTAGGGTTCATGCTTTGATGGGTTTAACCAACCAAATTGTCTTACGTTATGTTCCACAATTGCCCCTGATACAGGCACGATGCTCTCAATTAGTCGGCCATCAAATCTTCTGAATACATCAACTGGTATGATGATGATGTAATACCTTTTCTTATTTTGCTCGCTAAAAGACACAACTGTGATGAAATTTGGGCACACAATGCACTCAGAATGCTGTCATGAGATGATTAAGCGTAATAAGTAAGTCAATCTAAACTTGTCTTGGATTAGTTATCATTTCCAAATCTTGTGAAATTTTAGCTAAATTTCAATGGATTTTATTACAGATACTCTTGTCCCATATGCTCAAAATCAGTAATGGATATGTCTATGATGCGGAGAGACTAGATGAAGAGGTGCAACTATTGAATCTGTGACTGTGAAAATTTAATTTTAAACAACAAATTCTTGATCATCTTTCATTTCTATAAGTTGGTTTGTTCTGATTATCATCTTCTCTTTCTATTGCCATATGCTCACACAAATTTGTGTAGCTGATTACACATTAATTTAATTATGCAGGTTTTGAAGTTTTTCATGGAAAAGAGTAGTGTTAATGCTCTTCATAGAAAAGTGTGTTGGTATTTTAGGAAATTTGGCTAATAATTTAGTTAATTATATAAAAAATGTTGAAATGTTACATTTGTCTACTATTGGAATGATTATTTGTATGAAATTAACTTTTGTGCAATGTATTGTATTTTTTATATATGGTATTTTATTTTTTATTATGAGACATGAAATGCAAATTTAATTTGAAAATCAGTAAATCTATAAATAATTTTAAAAAAAAAAAAATTAAAATTACGATACGCAAAAATGTGTGTCGTCTTCATTTATGACATGGCCTTTCTTGACAGGGGCTTCCTTGATACGCATTGCGTGTCATAAACACGCGCGTTGTAAGGTTACGACACGTAAATGTGTTTCGTCTTCCTTTATGAGAGGATCTTTCTTGATACACATTGCATGTCATAACCGCGCGTCGTAAATGCACGTCATAAAAGCGCGTCATAAATGCGCGTCATAAATGCGCGTCGTAAATGCGCGTCGTCTTTCTTTATGATAGGGCCTTTCTTGACACGCATTTGCACGTCGTCTGAACGTTTTACGACGCGCAATGAGCGTCGTAAAAGGCTGTTTTTCTAGTAGTGAAATTTTGTTTTATCAAATTCCCCCATGTCTCTCTAAACACTCTCTTTCCGATTCTTTTAGCCTATCTCTTACATTCCTAGTTCTTTCAAGCACTTCATACTATATCCCTTATACATAAAAAAAACTGATGTTGCACATACAACTCGGGTAAGTCTACTCTTCTTGATTTTATTTTTTTGTTCATATTTATTTTATGGTTTAACGGTAAACCCGAAAAAAACCGACATACCCTTTTAAATGGTACGGTGGTTTTTTAAGTGTTCGTATATATATATATATATATATATATATATATATATATATATATATATATATATGTGTGTGTGTGTGTGTGTGTGTGTGTATGTATATGGCCGAAATCATTCCTCTCATTTCTCATTTACACTTCAAAAACCCTCCCAAAGTTGCTCTAAAGAATGAGTTTAACATCTTCAAATCTTCATACACATTCCCAGAATCATCATCATAAATCCCCAAGAAGCTAGTCCATCAAGTTAATTCTTAGGAATTTTTTGTAAGTACACTTGTATAATCTAATGTTTCTATAACACTTTCATGTTAATTCAACTAATTTACGCACAATATTGTGTGTTAAATACTCGTAGGATACGAACACCTTCACGTATTTTTGCTTGAAGAACATCCCTATCACTTTGTTATCCAACCAAGAACACATTCGAGGTAAGTTCATACAATTACATTTTTCGAGGTTTTCATGTTTTAAGGGGGGTTACAAGTTAAACACAAAAGAATTTGTGTTAATATACAAAACGTTACAAATGTTTTCCTATATTTTTTCTATGAAAATGCTAAATTCACGAAATAACTTTACAACCAAGCTTATGAGTTTTTTACATGCAAAATCGTTAAAAATACAAAGGTTTTCATTTCAACGGAACATACATTATAAACTATAATAGGTATAGTTTATGGGTCATTTGCACTATTTTGCCAATTCGGGATACAACACAAACATAATTATTTAAAGGCATAATTATTTTACACTACGTAACTATTATAAAAGGATAATACTTCAACATACAAAAAGGATTTTCACTACACTATACGTAAACCGGTTAATACAAGGTTGTGAGACACTATCTTCACATACTTTCTAGAGTACACTCTAAAATCCTGTATTATAACCAAAGTCTCTTGTAGGGATAGTGTGACATTTGTGTATAGATTTATACGAGATTGACAACCCCGCACCTAAACTATTAGCTATAGTTAGACCAGCAGGTCTGAGGTGACAAAAGTCGTAACAGTTCGGATGCCTGCAGAACGTCGTAGCAGGCCAACTAGTCGCATTAGTATGGTTATAATAAATCACATAGGGTATTAACAAAACATTTGGTTACGGGTTAACATACATTCAAGTAGTTTAATATAAAGATAAAACGTCATAATACCATTTTCAGTACAACTTTACTTACATTTTTAGTCTTGGGATTTAAGACTTACAGTTCATTTTTAATGAAAATATTGGATTTTTTGAAAGTATACACTATCATTTTCCACGAAACTGTTATAAATCCTTCTCATACAAAATGCTTATCAACTCACCAACTTAATTGTTGACACTTTTCAAAATCACTTGTATTCTCAAAAAATCAGTAAACAGGTAACCAAAGAGTTTTTTGGAGGATGGGGCGTCACCGCATCACGTTATTTATTTTTGTCATATGCAATTGATGTCATGAAAACAATGTTTTGAGTAAAATGTAAACTTATTAAATATTCAATACAGTGGTTGTAATGCTTTGATCACTTCTATTCAACCGTTATGATACTGTACATGACGTCATCCGCCCCCCGACGTTTACGCCGTTCCAGTTCGGGGGTGTGACAAATTTGTATCAGAGTATTGTTTATAGTGAACTAAGTATATCAAACCATGTAAGATATGTAGGGAAATTTAGGATTTGTAGTGGAGATCTGGATACTAACTTGGATCGTGGTATCCCTTTTGTAACATCCGGAATTCCAAGTATCATATTTTAATTATTTATTTTATCAAAAGATGGACTCGACGATTTGACGCCTAGACTCGTCGAGTAGGATCGCGATTTGTTGACTAGATTAATGAAGGGCCTCGATGAGTCGGGGAGTCGACTCGAAGAGTCCGCGCTGTGGGCAGAAACCCTAAATCCTCGGGCATGTGCCCTATTTAAGGAATCTTATGGCCCTCATTTGCGGCCACCTTCACCCTTGAGAGCACCAGAGAACCAGTAAGCGTAGAGAGAGAGAAAGAGAGAGAGAGAGAGAGAGAAGCCATTTTCATCATTTCTAGTGTGATTTTACAAGGAAGAAGGAAGGAGGGCAAGCTAAACGGCTTAAGGAGCTCGGATCTGCTACCATTTTATCAGAGGAGGCTACTAGAGGTATGCATTTATGCTCAATCTCATGCTTATGGTGATCTACTTAATCTAGGATTCTCTTTCCCTTTCTTTAGCTTTGATTCGAAGCTTTTGAGAACCCAAGGTGGAATAACTCTTAGATTTGGACCTTAAGAGGTCCAGAGAGTCCCAACCATCCTGCTTTATGCTATTGCTTTGGAGATATGAACCTAGGGTGCCATTTTAGAAGCTATTTCACCAAAAGAAGCATTATGGACGTTGCATGAGTGCCAAGGTTGGACCTTTACGTGATTATTGAGCATTGGGAAGTCAGAGGTATAGGTTGGAGAAACAGATCTGGCCTCAGAAGGTCTTTGAGCATGTCCATGGTAGAAACAAGTAGAGTCCATACGAGAACTCGACGAGTTGAGTCAGGGTTGCCCCACGATTCATGACCACTGGTAACCCATCAAGTGGAAGGTTCACTCGACGAGTCGAGTGAGGTGTCACACCCCCAAACCTGAACGGCGGAAACGTTCGGGGGCGGATGACTTCATGTGGTAACGTAACAAATGAATACATAGTAAAGAAAGCAATACAACCATCATATATATAATTGAAAGTTTACATTTGTCAAAAGTTACATGTTCAAAACTCAATTACAATATGATGTCAAAATACGAGATTAAACTGGCGCCGCAGCATCCCTTCATCAAAAGCGAAATGAATACCTGAAATTACTGATTTCCTGGGACATACAAGTAATTTTGAAAGAGTAGATCAGCATTTAAGTTGGTGAATTTCATAAGTATTTAAGTGACAATGTTTGAATGAACTGAAATGTTTTATCTTCGTTTGTTTGTGGTTAGAAAATCGAATATTTTCTACTAGTATAAAAGTAGCCTTCACTCAAGACCAATGTTTGTTTCTAAAATGTATGTAAATGTAAAAGAACCAATGAATTTGAAAACCTTGTAAATCAATGCATTTTAATACCCCTTGTGAGTTTTATAACCATACTATTGACTCTGAATGCCTATACACAACGTTCTTCAGGCGTTGAAATGTTATGACGTTTGTCACCCCAAACGGTGGACTATAGCTAACAGTCAGGGCGCGGGTTTGTCAAGCCCGTATAGATCTATACACAAACACCATGCTCCCCCTCCAAGGGATTCTGGTATATAATACAGGACTTGAAATGTGTACTCGAACGTACATGAAGTTAGTGTCTCACAAATCCGTGGTATAAAAACAGATCTACTTGTTAAAATGTTACGTTTGTTCTTGTACACGAAAGTGAACTTCTTGAAATATGTGATTCTACTACATAAGAGTTAGAAATTTGTTTCGTAAAACCATACCTATTATAGTTTCCAAAAAGCGTGTCTTGTTTGTTTAGAAACATTGAGAAAAGGAATCGCTTGTTTATGAAAATATAGATTTTTGGGTGTAGAGTCTAGGATAGACAAGAAAAATCTCAGAACAGATTAGTTTATACATGCATTACAACAACATTATATTTTTAAAAGGGAAAATGCTATTGTGACATATGTTATATATATATACATATATACATATATGTATAAGTTCCTTTAAATGTTTATAAATCGCATGTGATTTGAATATATAACAGTATATAAAAGAATTTCTTTATGTAACGCACGATAATACTCGTGTGTTTTACTTGTAATCCCCCCCTTTGAAAGCATATAAAAGTATTTAGACTAATTAAAAAGGTTGATTTAGGGGTATGAAACTCACTTGAAAGTTTGAAGATAGCGAGATGGAAAACCGGGCAGAGTTTCGTCTCGGGAAACGGATTTTCCTCGGGATTCTCGGAAATCTCGGGAGTAAAATCGACCTTCGGGACTTGAGCCAAAAAGACCAGAGCTTCGGGTTTGAACGGACACGGAAAACGAGGCAAAGTTGGGAGAGAGAGAAGAGAAATGAACCCTTTCTTTGGAAACCCTCGCATTCTATTTATAGGAAGGCTGGTCTGCCTCGGTACGCGGGGCGTACGCTCGTACGCGCTGCGTACGCGTACGTCATGCATGACCGAAGCCTCGACTGCCTCGGTTCGGATGGGACGGGTTGTTGGGTTCTCGGGTCGGATGGGACGGGTTGCTGGGGAGGTGGGTCGGATGGGACGCCGGGTCGGATGGGACGTCGGGTCGGACGGGTCGGACGGGTCGGATGGATCGGATTCCTCGGATATGGCGACGTGGACGATCCGAGGCCAATCCTCTCGGTTACGCGGGGCGTACAAGAGTACGCAGCGCGTACTTCGGAGGAGGATGCTGACTCCCCTTCGGATAATATCCGAATTTTGAATTAAATAAATAATTAATTTATTTAATAAACTTCAAAAATCCATATCTTCTTCATACGAACTCCGTTTTCGATGGTCTTTATATCCTCGCGTAGGTGAGACTACGCTCTACAACTTTCGTTTAGACTCCGTCGGCAAATTCCAAAATTATATTTTTATTATTTATTAAAAATCCATCGTTTTTAAGGAATTTCTTAGAAAATTCATAACTTCTTTATCTGATGTCGGTTTTTGCCAGACTTTTTACCGCTGGAATACCATTGTCGAGACCTTCGATTCTCGTTTAGGTCATTCCGGCCAAAAGTCGCTCGATCTCCGATTCGAGTTTTTAGCGGTCTGTTGCTAAGCCGAACTTGGAAAATCACATCTTCGTTATATGAAGTCGGATTTGGGCGTTCTTTTCACGTACGATCATGGTTCAAAGACATTTAATCATAGAAGGAAATTAAATAGAACTATTTGTACGTTTTATTATGAAAGTAAATTTTATTACTTAGAAGCGGTTACAATACTTGACCCATTCTGGTCCTTACAAGGAGTTGAAATATCGGGTTGCCACATCATCCCCCCGTTAGAGAGAATTTCGTCCCGAAATTTAAAGTAGCAAAGATACTAGTGAACATGAAAGAGATGAGGGTACTTTTGTTTCATCTGATCTTCGCGTTCCCATGTGAATTCGGGTCCCCGCTTGGCGTTCCAGCGAACCTTCACGATGGGTATGCGACTTTGTTTTGTTTGTTTGACCTCTCGATCCATGATTTCTACTGGCTCTTCCACAAAGTTGAGGCTCTCGTTGATCTCGATCTCGTCGAGTGGAATAACAAGAGTCTCGTCGGACAGACACTTTTTCAAGTTTGAGACGTGGAAGGTTAGATGGATGTTACTAAGTTCGCGCGGTAGGTTAAGCTTGTAAGCCACAGGGCCGATTCTGGCAAGAATCTCGAAAGGCCCTATGTATCTTAGATTTAGTTTCCCACGCTTTCCAAATCGTATTAAACCCTTCCACGGTGAGACCTTTAATAAGACGTGGTCTCCTACCTGGAATTCTAAAGGTTTCCTCCTTTGGTCAGCGTAGCTTTTCTGTCGGTCTCTTGAGGCCTTCAATCGTTCACGAATCTGAACGATCTTCTCTGTTGTTTCACGTATGATCTCCGGACCTGTGAGAGTGCTTTCAGGAACTCTTCCTCTAGCTAACTGGGTATCGCCAACTTCAGTCCAGCACAGAGGGGATCTGCACTTTCGACCATAGAGGGCTTCAAACGGAGCAGCCTTTATGCTTGTATGATAACTATTGTTGTATGAAAATTCGACAAGGGGTAAATGAATATCCCATGCCTTTCCAAAGTCAATCACGCAGGCTCTCAGCATGTCTTCTAAAGTTTGTATTGTTCTCTCACTTTGTCCGTCTGTCTGTGGGTGGTAGGCTGTACTCATGTCTAGCCTAGTTCCCAGGGAACTTTGTAGTGATTGCCAGAACCTTGAAGTGAATCTACTATCTCGATCGGAGATAATGGATATCGGAACACCATGCAGTCGCACTACTTCCCTTAAGTAAGTTCTTGTAAGCTTCTCCATTTTGTCAGTCTCCTTGATGGGTAGGAAATGTGCGGATTTGGTCAATCTGTCGACAATGACCCATATGGTATCGAGTCCACTTGTCGTCTTGGGTAACTTGGTTATGAAGTCCATAGTAATCCGCTCCCATTTCCATTCCGGTATCTCTGGTTGTTGTAGTAGTCCTGACGGTTTCTGATACTCGACCTTAACCTTAGCGCAAGTAAGACATTTACTTACGAAGGTAGCAATTTCTGCTTTCATGTTAGGCCACCAGTACAGTTTCTTAAGATCCAGATACATTTTATCTGAACCCAGGTGAACGGAATATCTTGAATTGTGAGCCTCGGTCATGACTACGTTTCTGAAACCACCATGATTTGGGGTCCAGATTCGGTCCATGAGATAGTAGGCTCCGCCACCCTTGACTTCTAAATTCTTCTCCATTCCTCGCAGGGATTCACCCGCCACATTTTCAGGTTGCAAAGCTTCCATTTGTGCTTCTTTAATTTGTGTGGATAGGTGGGAATGGATAGTCATGGTCAGAGATTTGACCCTCCGACCAGTGTATTCCTTTCGACTGAGGGCGTCGGCTACTACGTTGGCCTTGCCAGGATGATAACGAATTTCGCATTCGTAGTCATTCAGTAACTCAACCCATCGTCGTTGTCGCATGTTGAGTTCCTTCTGATCGAAAATGTGTTGAAGGCTCTTGTGATCGGTGAATATAGTACTCTTTGTTCCGTATAAGTAGTGCCTCCAGATCTTCAGAGCAAATACCACTGCTCCTAACTCGAGGTCGTGTGTCGTATAGTTCACTTCGTGTGTCTTAAGCTGTCGGGAGGCATAAGCGATAACCTTCCCTCTTTGCATAAGAACACAACCAAGTCCTTGATTTGAAGCATCGCAATACACTACGAAGTCTTCTATCCCTTCGGGGAGGGATAGTATCGGTGCGGTGCACAAGGCCTGTTTTAGTGTCTGGAATGCCTTCTCTTGTTTCGCTTCCCAGTCAAAGGCCACTCCTTTCTGGGTTAATGAAGTAAGAGGTTTCGCAATGCTCGAAAAGTTCTTTATGAATCTGCGATAGTAGCCAGCTAGACCTAGAAATTGACGAATTTCTGTAGGTGTCTTTGGTGCCGACCAGTTCTCAATAGCCTTAATTTTGGAAGGGTCCACGTGTATACCTTTCTCGCTAACAACGTGACCTAAAAATTCGACTCTTCGAATCCAAAATTCGCATTTAGAGAACTTCGCATAGAGTTTCTCCGTTCGCAGTGTTTCTAGGACTTTTCGTAGGTGTTGACTATGCTCTTCCTCACTTCGAGAGTAGATAAGTATATCATCGATAAAGACGATGACGAACTGATCCAAGTAAGGGCGGCATACCCTATTCATTAGGTCCATAAATACTGCTGGTGCATTGGTTAATCCGAACGGCATCACCACGAATTCGTAGTGTCCATAACGAGTTCGGAAGGCTGTCTTTGGAATGTCCCTCTCTAGAACTCGTAATTGGTGATATCCGGATCGCAGGTCTATTTTGGAGAAGTAGTTCGCCCCTTGAAGTTGATCGAATAGGTCGTCGATACGGGGTAGAGGATAGCGGTTCTTGACAGTAAGTTTGTTCAGCTCCCTGTAGTCGATGCACATACGGAACGATCCGTCTTTCTTCTTTACAAACAAGACCGGTGCTCCCCAAGGTGAGAAACTTGGTCTTATGAATCCTTTGTGAAGGAGTTCATTAAGTTGACTGGAAAGTTCCTGCATCTCTGCTGGTGCAAGACGATAAGGCGACTTCGCTACTGGGGTAGCTCCTGGAATTAAGTCGATTCTAAACTCGACTTGGCGTTGCGGTGGTAATCCTGGCAGTTCTTCTGGAAAGATATCGGGAAAGTCGCGTACTACCGAGATGCTCTTGATGTCCTTCAGTTCTTGACTTGTATCGACGATGTGCGCTAGGAATGCTCGACAATCCTTCCGCAAGCACTTTCGAGCTTGGATGCACGAAATGATGCGAAGGTTTGCACTAGATTTGTCGCCGTAGATAACTAATGTTTCGTTGTTTGGGAGGTTAAGACGGACTGCTTTCTCAAAGCACATGATGTCGGCGCGAAGAAGGCTCAACCAATCCATGCCGACTATGACGTCGAAACTTTTAATTTGAACCGGCATGAGATTGATTGGGAAAGAATGGCCGTCTAATGTTAACGTACAGCCCATGTATATGCAATTTGTGTTTTCGGTTTTTCCATTGGCCATCTCTATAGTGAATGATTTTTCTAACTTGCTAGGTTTAGGTTTAAGTAAATGAATAAAGTTTTGACTCACGAAACTTCTCTCCGCTCCACTATCGAATAATATGCATGCGTATGAATTATCGAGAAGGAACGTACCAGCAACAATAGTTGGGTCAGCTACAGCTTCGTTGTGGCCTATTGCCAAAACTCGTCTCACACCTCCGGTGCCTGCTGCCTTAGGACAGTTTCTCTGGTAGTGGCCCACCTCGCCACAACCGTAGCAAGCCTGCCCTACACCCGCACCGGGAATTTGAGTGATCGGCTTTGCGGGTTCCTTGCAGAAACGGGCTGTGTGCCCTTTCTGGCTGCAGTTGGCGCACTGCATAGCTCGACAAAGTCCATGGTGGTGGTAATTGCATTTGGTGCATTTTGGGAGGTTGCCTATATAAGGCTTTGTTGGGTAGGTATTTGTAGGGGCTGTAGCAGGTACAGTGGCAGCATTTACTGACACCAGCTGTTTCTTTGCGGATTCTTGGGAAGATCCACCCTTCCCTTTAATCCATGCCCTCTTCCTGCCATTGTTGTTGTTGTAGTTGTTGTAGTTGTTGTTTGCTTTCTGTGGGGCTGGTGCAGAAGTGGTTGAGTTCTGATGACCTCCGTAGTCGATCAGAGATTGTGCCAGTTCCTTAGCACTTTCAAAGGTGTCAGGTTTAGAAGCTAACACGCTTGATCGCATTTGGGGCGTCAGTCCCCAGATGTACCTTTCTATCTTCTTGCTCTCGGGAGCAATCATATCTGGACAAAGGATTGCCAGCTCGCAGAATCTGTTGGTATAAGTAGCGATGTCGGTACCAACCATTCCAAGAGTCCATAGCTCGTGTTCAAGCTTTTGAATCTCTCCCCGTGGGCAGTATTCTCTCATCATCATGGCCTTCAAGTTCTCCCAGCTTATGGAGTTTGCCACGATTAGGGTGAGTACTTTAACGTGGCCATTCCACCAAGTTAAAGCTTTATCGAGAAGGGTGAAAGTTGCAAATTTGACCTTGCTGTGCTCGGGGCAGGAGCATATTTCAAAGACTGCCTCCGTCCTTTCGATCCACTGCCTCAGGGCCATCACACCACCAGTACCATAAAACATCCGGGGCTTGGCATTAGTGAAGTCCTTATAGGTGCATTCTCGAGGTGGTCCATGACTCTCGCCATGGTTGGATAGGTGTGTGCCAGATCCCGAGCCATTAGTACTCGAGTTATTGATCTGTGACATGGCAGCTGCCACTGCCGCGGTGACTGCTGCTTGAAACATAACAGCATCAAATTGAGGTGGTGGAGGTGGTGGTGGTATAGGTGCTTCCTCACCGTTGTTTCGCCTTGGATTCCTACGCGGAGGCATCCTTCAACTATAGATTGAAAAGACAAGGATAAGAATTTCATAGAATGGAAAAAATGTATGTGTCTTATGAACTAAATCGCTATAGTTCGACAACAGATGAAAGTATAAGTCTTAAAATAGAAAAATGAAAGTTATTTGTAAGACTGAAGGTATGAAACGAGTGTTTGGGTTCACAAAGACCATTCAATGTTCGAACGAAATACTCAACATAGTAGTAATAGTGCCACTTATATTAATATAAAAGTTGTTACAACGATCATGAAAATTTGACCCCCATAAGGGTCTCCGATTACAAAGTTCGAGAAGTTTAAAGACTTTTAGCCGAGGTCCTAAGCTATAACAAAATTTGAGTCCTAGACAAGCACTACTTGCGTCGAAGGTTGCGCTTGGAGCTTGACTCCGTATCTGATTGCTTTGACTCCATTAGACGCCTATCGAAAACGGCTTGTTGTTCCCTTAGTTCGGCGAGGGCTGCAATCATTTGCGCTTGAAACGATTCAGCTTGGAATTGGGCGTTGTCTTGCATCTTGTCCAGCCTACGGATGTCAGAAGTGTGAACGTGCACTTCCACGTTGATATCCCGGAGTCGACTAGCTTGTACTCCAGACTGATAGGACTGATTGGCTAACTTACCCACCATTACCGGGAGTGCTCGATCAGCCGAACCTCCGCCGCGGACATCATAGAATTCCCGGCACATGCCGTAGGGAGGGCGTAGGTTTTGCTGTTGGCTCCAATGGTGGAGGTGACTTCCCCAGACGGGAGTCGGTCCTTGAAAGTTCCTTATGAAGACGGGAGGTTGAATGGGTGGTGGATCGATAACTTCCGGCTCTGAGTCGGTACCGGAGTCATCACCCACTTCTATGGGTTCCTCGTCCCCTTCGGGATCATCTTCGATCCATCCTCCGTTGCCTTGGTCGGGAAAGTAGGGGTCGCCAGGGTGGTGAAATCCAGCCATTTGGCTGTACGAGAAATAGGGTTATAAGAATTGAGTAAAGTCGGAACATGTAAAACATGTAAGTTAAACTAGTTTAGATAGCAAATACTCCTATAGTATTTAAATTCTTGTGTTTGATTCTTGAAGTGGTTTGGTAAGTTTTGACTTGTTGCTTACTATGATCATTCCTCGATATACGTTGGTCCAATCTTGGGCAAATATAGTTGATCACGCTATATTTGTCCAAAATCTGATTACATATATCGAGTCTCAATCGTAGTGTCAACTTGTCTAAATACTTGTATAGTTGTATAACATGAAAATAGTTCGTGGTATGCATGTATTTGTACTTAAATGAACTACCAATTTAAGTTGAACGAAATGCTGCTTAAGTGTAAAAAGAAAATTTGTTTTGTCAGAGAGTATTAGTCCCTTAAGCATTTATAGTTTGTATATCTTATGTGGTTCGATATACTTAGTTCACTATAAACATTGCTCTGATACCAATCTGTCACACCCCCAAACCTGAACGGCGGAAACGTTCGGGGGCGGATGACTTCATGTGGTAACGTAACAAATGAATACATAGTAAAGAAAGCAATACAACCATCATATATATAATTGAAAGTTTACATTTGTCAAAAGTTACATGTTCAAAACTCAATTACAATATGATGTCAAAATACGAGATTAAACTGGCGCCGCAGCATCCCTTCATCAAAAGCGAAATGAATACCTGAAATTACTGATTTCCTGGGACATACAAGTAATTTTGAAAGAGTAGATCAGCATTTAAGCTGGTGAATTTCATAAGTATTTAAGTGACAATGTTTGAATGAACTGAAATGTTTTATCTTCGTTTGTTTGTGGTTAGAAAATCCAATATTTTCTACTAGTATAAAAGTAGCCTTCACTCAAGACCAATGTTTGTTTCTAAAATGTATGTAAATGTAAAAGAACCAATGAATTTGAAAACCTTGTAAATCAATGCATTTTAATACCCCTTGTGAGTTTTATAACCATACTATTGACTCTGAATGCCTATACACAACGTTCTTCAGGCGTTGAAATGTTATGACGTTTGTCACCCCAAACGGTGGACTGCAGCTAACAGTCAGGGCGCGGGTTTGTCAAGCCCGTATAGATCTATACACAAACACCATGCTCCCCCTCCAAGGGATTCTGGTATATAATACAGGACTTGAAATGTGTACTCGAACGTACATGAAGTTAGTGTCTCACAAATCCGTGGTATAAAAACAGATCTACTTGTTAAAATGTTACGTTTGTTCTTGTACACGAAAGTGAACTTCTTGAAATATGTGATTCTACTACATAAGAGTTAGAAATTTGTTTCGTAAAACCATACCTATTATAGTTTCCAAAAAGCGTGTCTTGTTTGTTTAGAAACATTGAGAAAAGGAATCGCTTGTTTATGAAAATATAGATTTTTGGGTGTAGAGTCTAGGATAGACAAGAAAAATCTCAGAACAGATTAGTTTATACATGCATTACAACAACATTATATTTTTAAAAGGGAAAATGCTATTGTGACATATGTTATATATATATACATATATACATATATGTATAAGTTCCTTTAAATGTTTATAAATCGCATGTGATTTGAATATATAACAGTATATAAAAGAATTTCTTTATGTAACGCACGATAATACTCGTGTGTTTTACTTGTAATCCCCCCCTTTGAAAGCATATAAAAGTATTTAGACTAATTAAAAAGGTTGATTTAGGGGTATGAAACTCACTTGAAAGTTTGAAGATAGCGAGATGGAAAACCGGGCAGAGTTTCGTCTCGGGAAACGGATTTTCCTCGGGATTCTCGGAAATCTCGGGAGTAAAATCGACCTTCGGGACTTGAGCCAAAAAGACCAGAGCTTCGGGTTTGAACGGACACGGAAAACGAGGCAAAGTTGGGAGAGAGAGAAGAGAAATGAACCCTTTCTTTGGAAACCCTCGCATTCTATTTATAGGAAGGCTGGTCTGCCTCGGTACGCGGGGCGTACGCTCGTACGCGCTGCGTACGCGTACGTCATGCATGACCGAAGCCTCGACTGCCTCGGTTCGGATGGGACGGGTTGTTGGGTTCTCGGGTCGGATGGGACGGGTTGCTGGGGAGGTGGGTCGGATGGGACGCCGGGTCGGATGGGACGTCGGGTCGGACGGGTCGGACGGGTCGGATGGATCGGATTCCTCGGATATGGCGACGTGGACGATCCGAGGCCAATCCTCTCGGTTACGCGGGGCGTACAAGAGTACGCAGCGCGTACTTCGGAGGAGGATGCTGACTCCCCTTCGGATAATATCCGAATTTTGAATTAAATAAATAATTAATTTATTTAATAAACTTCAAAAATCCATATCTTCTTCATACGAACTCCGTTTTCGATGGTCTTTATATCCTCGCGTAGGTGAGACTACGCTCTACAACTTTCGTTTAGACTCCGTCGGCAAATTCCAAAATTATATTTTTATTATTTATTAAAAATCCATCGTTTTTAAGGAATTTCTTAGAAAATTCATAACTTCTTTATCTGATGTCGGTTTTTGCCAGACTTTTTACCGCTGGAATACCATTGTCGAGACCTTCGATTCTCGTTTAGGTCATTCCGGCCAAAAGTCGCTCGATCTCCGATTCGAGTTTTTAGCGGTCTGTTGCTAAGCCGAACTTGGAAAATCACATCTTCGTTATATGAAGTCGGATTTGGGCGTTCTTTTCACGTACGATCATGGTTCAAAGACATTTAATCATAGAAGGAAATTAAATAGAACTATTTGTACGTTTTATTATGAAAGTAAATTTTATTACTTAGAAGCGGTTACAATACTTGACCCATTCTGGTCCTTACAAGGAGTTGAAATATCGGGTTGCCACATGAGGCCTTAGAAGGATTCGGAGGACACACTTGGACTCGCCGAGTCACCCATGTGCACTCGACGAGTCTGGTCAAAGTTTGACCGTTGACTAGAGTTGACCATGGGGTTTTGGTCAAGATGATTCGAGAGAGGTCAAAGAAGGGTAGAATGTCCTTCTACCCATTTTTAGAGATAAGGACATGAGAGGTTTTTGATTAGAGATGTTATCCTGTTGATAGGAGGAGGCCAGGTCGGGATATTCGAGCACGAGAGTTTATCCGACTTCATACGAGGTGAGTCTTCTCACTATACATTACCTAGAGTGGTAGCTATGTGCAGACCGGAGGGTCTTATGTGTTATGTGTATGCTTGAGATTATGTTCATTGTGCTATATGTATGTTATGTGTTATATAGACCAGATCAGAGGATCCAACGACTCATGAGGCCAGAGGGTCCTTAATCAGACCGGACCGAAGGGTCCAACGAGCTATGACTAGACCAGTGGGTCCAACGAGCTACGAGACTGGAGGGTCCCGCTGTGTTGCATGTGGTATTTTGGGGAACTCACTAAGCATTTATGCTTACCGTGTTATGTGATATGTTTTTTAGGTACTAGCAAGGATCGCGGGAAGGCGCCGACATGATATGTACACACTGGAAGACGAGTTGTTTGAGATTTTGGGATTTGTTATTATTGTGACATTTGACATTATGAGATTTTGACAACGATTATATGAGTTATGGTTGTTTTATTTAAATGAAAAATTGTTTAAAAACTTTACGTTGTTACAACTTTCCGAAATGAGATTTCTACCCTATGCCTGGGTTACAAGAAATTCAGTCTAGGATAATCCAAGTGGACACTTACGTTTCTAGGCACAGAAAACTTAAGCCAATATGCTAAAGGATTCTGTAGAGGAAGAGTTGTTTATATATTAAACAAGACTAGGGTTTCATTAGGGTTGGGCCGCCATTAGTTGCTTTAGAAGCAAGTAATGTTAATTTGGATTTAATGAGGATTTAGGGTTACCAAAACTAACGAGTTTCGTTAGTTTTACCATAATCACCCTCAAGAAATTGAATTTTCCACTATGTTCCCATAAACAAGATTAGGGTTTCATTAGCGGGACCCCAGCCATGGGCTCTGCCCCTTCGACCCCGCTAGGGGCGCTGCCCATAGACCCCGCCAAAGGGGTGTTTCCTCTTCGGAAACCCCGAACCCGGGGGCGCTGCCCTCGGACCCCCGTCTACCGGCTTCTAATTCGATCTTATACATGTGTGCACTCCGCACAACTCCGTACATATATTAGAGTACAAATTATGAAGCCCCTTAGCTTACATGTTAGTTCCAGTTACTTAAAATGACATGGTGTCACTAAATAACCAACAGGATATACAACTATAAATACAATGGGGCTAAAATGCTCTGACTAAAAGTATACTTTTCAAATATAAGTTTTTTTATAAAAGTATACGTACCTACATACTTACTAAAAACAATGTCATAATAACAACCACATAAAAAGTATTTAGATGAGTTAAATACTACATTAAGCCTAGACAGTTATGTAATCATATCTGGGATAAATATAATCTGATCAACTATTTTTATACGAGTTATGACTAAAATGTGTTTGGGAATTGTCGTGGTAGGCAACAAATCTAAAACTTACCAACCCTATATACCAAGAAACTCTAGAATCAAACATCAAGTATAAAATACTATATGAGTATTTTTATAATATTACAGAATTATACCCTTAAGCTTTTCATGTATTTCCTATTCCCCTATTCTAGCATAGACGACATGACTGGATTTCACCACGACGACCCCTACTACCCTGCCATCGCAACCAACGGATAGAATGAGGAGGATCCTGAAGAGTACCAAGAAATGAATTACAAGGAAGAAAAAGACATTGGAAAGATCGTAAATAAACCTTACCTATCAGGAGTAGGCATGAGGCCCTTTCACTTCACTCTTTCCAAGATGCGCTCTCCCCAAAGACTGATATAACCTGAATCAACTTAATGTTTTGACATCTATGTTCTACTATGGTAACTTAGCATTTTTACAATACCTACCTCTGCCTACCACCATAAGTACGTTACGATGATGTCAGTCGAAACATTGGGAATCGTGCAACAAAACATGTAAATTTATGTGTACAAGTAGCAATGACCATAATCACTTACGAACTCGTTTCATACCATACAACAAGAATCATGCCATTACACGGAAGTAACCAACATATCGACGTAACACCCGTTCTATAATTGGACTTCACCACATTCCAAGCCATTGTAGTAGCCGTCGTGACAGCCATCATGACACAACTTAGCGCTAACAACACGAACGGAAACAAGAACGATAACCACAGTCTGAGATGTCTGTTTCACTTCCAGATTTTGGAAGCGGTTTCACAACGAGATGAGTACTCATCTCCACTTCAGCACTGCTTTCCACCATCAGACGGACGGAAAGAGCGAGAGGATGATTAAGACTCTCGAGGACAAGCTACGTATATGTGTCTTGAATTTCGGTGGCAATTGGGATACGTATCTTCCGTTAGCGGAATTTTCGTATAACAACAGTTACCATGCCAGCATATACCGACCTCCCTTCGAGATGCTCTACGGGAGGAAATGTAAGACCCCAAATTGTTTTGGTCAAAAAATTAATCAAGTGTAATCAACCAAATTGTATGAGAGGTTGTGATGTTGTAATCGATGCAAATGAGCAAATCAAGAGTAGGTGACACAAGTGGTTTACAAGGAAATCCCTTGATCCTTGCTAGGATCTCCGTCACAAAACCTCGGGAGGTGATAATGATCATCTACCTTGTTAGTTTTTATTAATTAAAAAGATGAGTTACAGATGAAATGATGAATATACAAGTACAATATTTGAAGTAAGTCTAGGTGTGTGTTGTGTGCAAAATACATGTGTATTTATAGTCTAGTCTAAGCAACAATAAGTCTCATATTCTTGGGATCCTCTCGAATAAAAATAAACATGTTGGTTTGACTTGGTATTCCCGAGTCTTTTGCCTGATTAAAGTACTTCTTCGCTGAGAATGATTCGTATGTTGACTAGAAATATATCTATTAGAAATGTTAGAAAGAAATAATAACAATGTTCAGGATCCTAAGAGGTGTTTGGGATCCTGAAAGATCTTGAAGATTCGGGATCCTGAATAAGGTTGAGGATCTTGGCCCTAATAGGCTCACTCTTATGAAATATGTGTTGGATTAGTTTCTAAGCCCGTAACTATATTTGGTATGTACTTGACTCGGTTGTGCATGGTCCTTTTGGGTTGCCTTCTCCAAAGCAACTTGACAAGGTAATTTAAGGGGAGAGAGAGAGATAGAGAGAATATTACGATTTATTAATATATTATAACAATAATATATTAAAGTAGAAATCATATTTATTTAATTAGTATTAGTCATAAATTAATTAGGAATTAATTTGGTGACTAAAAGAGATTAATTAAATAAAGGGGTATAAACTGTCAAATGTATGATAGTTGAGTTTTGGGTTAAGGAAACCTAATGGACTTAAGGGGGAACGAAATTATGATGGGGATCCATCATATTTTCATCCAAGTCCTTATTCCAGAAGGTTCTTTAGGCTGCTTGGTGGCTAAGCTGTCCATTAGGGTTTAGACTAAAACCCTAGTAGCCTGCAAGTATAAATAAGACCCTAGGCTATGGAAATCGGCTACACTTCATTCCAAGGGAACCCTAGGGCCGATTTTTAGCATCTCTCACCCTCTCTCGTATTGTCTTCTTTCTTGTAGGGTTTGTGAACCATTAGAGGAGTTACAATTGTGACACTAAGCTCAAGATCAAGAAGATTACAAGGATTCAAGCTGACTTGAAACAGGTAAACCACTTAGATCTGTTTTCTTTGTGATAATTTCAAATTATATATGATAGATCTAGGTTTGTAAGTCTTGGATTCAAAGCATGTACAATAGAGAAACCTAGATCCAAGCATTAGGGTTTGTATGAGCACATAGGATTGTTCTTATGCATAAAACCCATCAGTGGTATCAAAGCCTTGATTGGTTTCAATTGTATGTGATGCTTATCTGTTTGTTTGCTGAAAATCGAGTTTTCTTGTCTATGCCCGACTCAACTCGACGAGTCAATATCAGGACTCGGCGAGTTGGCCCTACTCGGCGAGTTCAGAGCTGACTCGGCGAGTTTGTGCGTCAGACAGAGGATATTTCAAGATTTAGTTGTTGTTTTGTCCTCAATTTCATGCCTAAACCGTTTTTTGAACTTAAAATCTGAATTTTATCATAATTAAATGATTATCCTTGCCAAAACAATAGATAATTTAAAATCTTTTGAATATTGGTTGTTCATATGATAAATATGGATTATTTAAAATTATTTGGTAATTATCTTATGACTAAAATTGGATTAGGTCAAATATAGATAATTATGAAATTAATTGTTTAATTTAAATTATTTGTTATTTGATCCTTCGTGTTTTGAAAAGTTCAAAACTTGCCCTCAAGTTTTGAAATTTGAATTTTGTGATTAAAAGTTTAATTTTGAATAATTTAAATTTCAAACCCTTAGAATTTTACAAGTTTAAAATTCAATCCTATACTATTATATATTATTACAAGCTTAATATATATATATATATATATATATATATATATATATATATATATATATATATATATATATATATAACTTAAAATGCTAGTCTTACCGTTAGTAAGTCTCATTCACGAAGTCAGTCTATAAGGTGGGTATAAGGTTGCTGCCTATAAAATGGCGCTTAATGGGTGTACACTCACACTCACCGCTTGTTTGACTGGTGGAGGGTCATTAGCCGAACGTGTGACATCCCCAAAATCTCGACCCGAAAAGACCGGTTTCATTTATGCTTTTTAAACATTTTCGGAGTAAATCCTTTTGATTTTAAAAGAGGTGCCGATTTTGTTCCCAAAAACAAAACATGATAAAATAGATTTTTATCAAAACATTTCATAAAGAAATATAATTTCATTTCATAATCAAAATTCGAGATGTCATGTTCCGATACAGACCATAAAGCATAAACGATAACATTATAAGTCATTCAACAAATAAATACATATACAGACTTATAAACAAAACAACTTGATGATTCATCCATCTTATGCCCTTGCACCACTTCCTGTAATACAAATAAACTGAGTGGGTCAAGCTTGGGGGCCTGGTGATCAGATAGGGTTTTCAACCCACAATAAATAATTATATTTAATTCAACAATCAACAATCAACAATAACCTGATTACCCATTCCCGTTATCCTCACTTTACGTCCCTAAAATAACATCTATCTCAAGGGACCTAACCTAGTATTTTTATCGGGACAGACATTACTGTAGAGGGGCTTCCTCAACAATAAGTGTCCTAAAGGCAACCATGTGGGGGATAGAGTACACCGGCGAACACATCGTTCACAACACCTATAGGTTATGAGCCTACTAGTGTTCCACAGGACTGTCTAGAAAGAGTCTGTGGTCGTCATCCATACTCTGCTGAATGACTAGAATAACACCAACAACGAGGCCTCTCATCAATTTATTTCATTGCACACCATCTGTCTACCCATGTTCTACCCAACATATCAGTAGATAAAAAAATATATGTTTTATACATAAAAAAAAAAAAAAAAAAAAAAAAATTGTATAGCATGATCTTTCAATACTCCATCCAAATAGCAAGTAATGCGTAAACACATAACAAGAAATTTCAAGGAGAGTCATATAAGTCTATGTGTTAGAAGGTAATAATAATAACCTCACACAACCTGTATTCTTAAATACATTCAACGATTACTTGTATAATATTGTGTATTGAAAGGGACTATAGACTCACCTTCATCAGAAGATGATCGGGCAGCACTATGACTTGCAGAAGTAGTATTCTTCGGTAGATCTGGAAGATTCTTACAAAATTCGGGCTCCTCGCAGGCAGAGCATCGCCTCGGGAATCTCACTTCTCGGGATCCTCGGGGCTTCGGAACTTGCTTCGGGGCTCGGGAATGATACCGCGGCTTCGGGATATAATTGGCATGCAAATTGAGGCAAAAAATAGAGAGAAGAAAGAAAATGAGCAAAGAAAATGGCTGATCTCGGTTTCTATTTATAGGCTGCTAGGTCTGGGATTACGCTGGGCGTAATTTCCAAGTACGTTGGGCGTACTCAATAAGCTGGTGTAACATCCCGAGTTCATAAGTGCAAGTTCAGGGTTCAAAGTGTAAATAAGGTGGTCAACTCGGCAAGTCCATGGGTGGACTTGGCGAGTAGAGTCGCGATTCTGGTCGCGTGTAAATTGTCCAACTCGGCGAGTCGGCGGCTGGACTCGGCGAGGTGGTGCTGAAGAGAGAAAAACCCTAATCTTCGGGGTTGCACCCTATTTAATGGACTTAATGTCCTCCCCTTAGTCCCCTTAGCCCCTTTTGAAGTCCAGAAACCCTAAATCCGTTTGTGAGAGCATTAGAGAGCATTTGGAACCTTGATAAGTGCTTGATGAAGAGATCTTTGAAGATTAAGAAGGTTGGAGCAAGGGGCTTTGTAGAGATTTGGTTCATTCTTCAGTTGGAGCTTCCTTTTGAGGTAATAATTCGTTGCGGGAGCTTTTGAGCTTCTAGATCTATCATTGTGGAGTTTTTGGGAGCTTATTTAGAGTTACTTCGGGTTGGAGGTTGGATCTGAGGTTGCTACCTCAGATCTGGAATAGAGATGATCCATAAGTGCATAAAGCCCCTGTCCTTGAGTTATTAGTGAAGCCTTCTTGTCCCAAACCCTAGCCCATGAGTGTTTTCTGCTTAGATCTCTTTAGATTCATGTAAAGTTTGCCACTTTATGTGATGGATGGGTTGTAGGAGAGTAGATTTATGGTTTGGAGCCCCTGCATGGCTTGGAAAGCCACTGTATGGATTAAGAACAAGAGGTGCTCGACGAGTCAATTGCGTGAACTCGGCGAGTTGGATGAAGATAGATAGGAACTCGATGAGTTGGAAGAACAACTTGGCGAGTATGTTGAATGTTGCCTTGGACTCGGCGAGTCTGTTTTTGGACTCGGTGAGTCTGGCCGTGGAGTCCTAACCTTTTTGGTTGAGCTGTGAATCGGTGAGTCGAGGGACAACTCGGTGAGTTGAGCGAGAAAGGACTCAGATTTTGTTGGACTCGGCGAGTCTTGGGGCGACTCGACGAGTTGAGTCGTGGTCTGGGAGTTCTGAGTATAGGGACTCGACGAGTCAGCGGGGTAACTCGGCGAGTAGAGTCAGTCTGGAAGGTTGACTTTGACTGAGGACTTTGACTTCGACCAAGAGTTGGCCAGTTGACTTCCAGTGGTATTTTGGTAATTATTGGTATTTATTGAGTGCAGTATTTTGGTATTATCAGTGGTGGAGTTCATGTCGGGGGTTGGAGCAGCATGATCTTATCTTTTCAGTCAGCAGTTGCGAGGTGAGTTATCCTCACTATATCAACAGGGTCTAAGGCACCAAGGCCGGCCCTTTTCGGATCATAATCCGGGTATTGTTGTTATGTTATTGCTCTGCTATGTTTGCATCCTGGTAGTTAGGATGATGATATGTTAGAGACCTGGTTTAGGTCGGTATCCTGGTATATAGGATGGTATATGTTATATACCTGGTTAAGGTCGGCATCCTGGTATATAGGATGATGATATGTTAGAGACCTGGTTAAGGTCGGTATCCTGGTATATAAGATGGTATAGGTTATAGACCTGGTTAAGTTCGGCATCCTGGTATATAGGATGATGCTATGTTAGTGACCGGTTAGGTCGGTATCCTCGTTAGAATATGCTATGTATGTGATCTGCTAGATCGGTTGATTGGTGATTAATTGTTATATGATTATATGTTTATGTGCACATGTTTGTTGGTTTGGGAAAGGGTTGAGGCAGGTCCTGCTGTGTGTAGTAGGCCAAGACACCATGGGCGGACTGGGTAGACTGCAGGCCCGGGCCGGGCAAATCTAGTCAGGCCGCAGGCCCAGTGAGCGGTCCGGATAGGCTGTAGGCTCCACGAGGGCGGACCAGACGTGCCGAGGCTCGGAGAGTGGACCGGGTGGGTTGAAGGCCCGGTGCGGGCGGACCAACCAAACTGCAGACTCGATGTGTATGACTAGACTCGGAGGGTGGACCAGGTGGACTGAGGGTCAGTGCGGCGGACCAGTCACACAGTAGACCCAAAGTGCATGGTTGTTCTGTGTTCTGTTATATTATGATATGATATGTGTATGGTATATGTGGTTGGTATTTTGGGGGTATCTCACTAAGCTTTCGAGCTTACAGTTGTGGTTTAAATGTTTTAGGTACTTCAGGAGACAGTGGCAAGGCAAAGGCGTGATCGTACTGCTCCTCATGTTTATGTTTTATGATATGGTTCTGGGAAGACTCTAATAATAATTGTATTGAAAACTTTTTTTTGTAATAACTTAACGAAACTGAGTTATTTTTGAAAAGTTTAAATTGGTTGAAAATTTTTGGATGTTCCAAGTTGGTATCAGAGCCTTGGTTTGAGTGAATTGGAGAAACATTCTTGTGAATCCAGTCTCAAATCAATGTGAGTTTTCAAAAGAGAATTTAAAATGGTTTTAAAAAAAAAATGAATAAAGGAGGACGCGGAGGTACGATCAGCCGGAGCCAGTAAGTAGCCCTAAAATACCATACAAGTTATTTTTTTATGAGATATGATAGAAGAACATGCTAGTACTAGGCTAGGGATCTTAAGGAATTGCATGATAGAATTGCCTGATTATATGATGCCTGCTAGCCTAGGGTTTCCTTGTATGAAATTGACATCATTACTGTAGATATTTTGTGTATGCATCGCGGTTGTTCATAACTAAGATCTTATAGCCTGAGAATGTTGATTTGGCCTTATGTTCTATTCTTGTCTGATTGGGAGCTTAGGGTAGGATTTAATATTCGAAAGTCTATAGGGTCCAGCGTTATGTATGACTAGCATACACTAGTGCTGCAGGAGTTGGTGGAAGATTCATGGTCGGGTGAGTGGTGGGACCGGTAAGTCAGTATGAGATATTTACTATTCCTTTTAGGGTTGAGGATTTGTTGCTTGTTATGTATGTTCATCTCTAGGGTATTGTGGTGATACTTGATATAAATATGGGTAGGTGTGGAAGGTAGTATGGGCTCATACTACTGAAAGCACAGGACCCATATGCGCATCAAGGAAGTCATAACCCCTAGGGTTGGGTTGGGGGCTGGTTCCCAGGTTTGTGAGAGTTATCTGATGTTTTGCGGTGTTGCCGTATGGTGGTTTCGAGGCATGCTGGGAGTGGATCCGGGTCAGGATCGGGAGCTAGAGAGGGCGGTTAGGGTGGATCGGTGCCACCCGAGGTCATTGGTCAGATGAGTACGGATGAGTTGGATGCTAGGATTCGCTAGATCATGCATGATGAGGTTGCTGCTATGTTCTGGGCCGAGTTGCCGGAACTGTTTGGGTCGATCAAGACCGCCATGGTCGAGTATTTTGATGAGCGCTATGTGGCTCTAGCAGAGACAGTGGCCGCGGCACCCACAACGGCTGTAACAGCGGTAGAGGGAGGAGCCAGTCGGGGCTTCCAGTATCGGGACTTTGATAACACAAAGCCCCCTACCTTTGACGGAGTTCAGGATCTAATCGTTGCTATGAGATGGTTGTCTGACGTGGAGGGATGTTTCTTCACGTGCTCATGACCTGCTGATCAGAGGGTGAGGTGTGCTCTGAACCTGTTGAGGCCCGAGGCAAAGGATTGGTGGGGATTGACTACGGGATCTTATTCTGATGCGCAGCGGGCTGCGGTTACTTGGGATCAGTTCCGAGACATGTTCAGTACTCGTTATGTTCCGCATGTGGAGCGGGAGAGATTGGCTCAGGAATTCTTGGAACTGAAGCAGGATTCGGAGTCGGTGACGGAGATCACCAGGATGTTCACGGAGAGGGAGACATTTTGCCTTGAATTTGCTTCGAAGCAGGCTCAGATGACCTGGTATTTGAGTATGCTCAAGTGGGATATCAGACAGTTCGTGTCTACGCAGAGGTGTTGTACCTTGTTAGAGTAGCAGGAGGCCGCCAGGCGGCGTGAGTTGGAGATTGAGTTGCAGTTGCAGGAGCAGAGGCAAGCCCGGTGCAGTCGCAGCCAGCGGCGAAACGGTCCAAGACCTCTGATTCTAGGTTGGGACAACAGGGCAGCCGCACTTGTGAAAAGTGCGGGAAGGGTCACACCGGAGTTTGTAGGTCCGGTGGTGCGTGCCGCAAGTGCGGGAAAGAGGGGCATTATGCGAGGGATTGTCGACAGTCAGCCCCGGTTCGGGATGTGAGGATTTGTTATCAGTGCCATCAGGTTGGTCACATGAGGGCCAACTATCCACAGCTTACTGCAGGACCAGTGCAGACTCTAGCACCGGCCACTTGGAGGATTACGGGTGGAGGTCAGGGTGGAGTAGAGCCCCCGAGGGCTCAGGGGCGTGCTTTTCAGCTTGTAGCTGAGGAGGACAGAGCAGAGCCGAATATAGCTGCAGGTATGTTTCCTTCTGGATATCTTGTTACCTTATGGTTGTTATGAAGCATTTTAAATCTGTTAGTCTCGTTCGCATAATTCATGGTATGGTATTCTCTCATCTTTTCGTTGGGTTTATCATATGATCGAGGGTTTTCGTATTAGGAGTGTAATGACGAGGAGTTATAGGCGGTTAGCACCCAAGGGATTGATAATCAGAATTTGGTTGTATGGTCTGATTGTCGGGTATAGCAATTGCGATTTGAGAAGTGTTCAGCGGGGAGTCGAACTCCCTTAGAGTTCGAGATGCGCAATGCCGGAATGTGGTTTTGTGGAGGTTGCTCGTTTAGAATCAGTTCAAGTATAAGAGAACTGTTGAGTAAGAATTTTTAGGTGATGTCGGTTGAGTTACTGGTGGTTGGTAGTCAGTGCTCTAAGTGGGGAGAATTGGAAAATTCTCAAGAGAATCGACAAGTATTTGAGGTTGATTAGCAGTTTGGGAGTCAGCAGTGTTTCAGTCAGCAAAAAGTGTGGGATGGTATGAGTGAGTGACAGACTAGTAGGGGCGGGGAGCAGGCCATGGATTCAGGAAAGATAGTGTTTGATGTTAGGCCTGGGTTTAGGCCATGGAAAGGATTTACGGGATCGAAACGAGAGTTCGGAACCCCTAGGGGGCTAGAACAGTATGAATGGGAAGGAATCCCTGGAAGGGTAGTTGGAATGATGTATGATAGTTGAGCAGACTGGAAAGACTGAAGGTCGGAAGGCGTACGAGTCAGGTCGAAGGCTCAGGAGAATGGTCCAGATAGGCTGAAGGCCCAGAGAGGCGATCCAGACATGCTGAAGGTTCTAAGAACGGTCCGGACAGGCTGAAGGCCCAGGAGGGCGGTCCAAACATGCAAAAGGTTCCAAGAGTGGTCCAAATAGGCTGAACGCCTGGAAGGGCGGTCCAGTCATGCTGAAGACTCTATATGTATTAGTGGATCAGTATGAGGAGAATGAGGAAATGTGACGCCAGGGAATGATGATTGATATGGTCTGGCCTCGGGTATCGATCGTGTTAGTGGAAATCAGTGCATGGACCCAGGAATCCTTGCGAGCAAATTCAGAGTATATGGAAGTGCAAGGATAGCAGTTACTCTACATGGATAATGTAGAGTGAGGTACAGCTCCGTGGCACGTGTAGGTGCAGTAAGGGTTATTGAGTGGATTTCCTGAAAAGGAAAGGCATGTAGCTCTGGAAGGAGCGTGGGTACTCTAGCAGAGGAGGAAGTGGAATAAGTGGATTATCGGCAGTACTTCAGCTATTGGTAGTAAGTACTGAAATGGTACCAGGGGTATGGAAACACATCCACATTGGGTGTCTGTTGAGGTTGCGGATGGATTTCCGGTAATGTAGAACTAGAGGAGTTCGTAAGGGATGCATGGAGGGAGCCTTGGATCTTCGGTATGGTTGTGATCAGGAGGTTATGTATGTAGCGGTAATTCATCATGGGGATGTCTGGAGGTATTGTTAGTGTGCCAGGTTTTCCAGCCCGAGGATGTTGGATCAGGTACAACATATGTACGTGATTGCATAGGGGAGCTCATGGGAGTGCTCAGGAGCTGAAGGATGCATCATCCTGTTAGCTCGCGAAGAAACGAGTTGGATTCGGAAAGGGAAGCGGGATGAGTCCCAGAAACTGGTACCTGGTCAGACCCCGGTGGATCAGGGAGATATCTAGCTTGTAAGAGCCAAGTGATTGTGGTGAATTGGATTGATTGAAGTATCATCGGGTGGTACTGGGTTGATGATTGATATTATCTAAGGAAGAAGTCGGTGGCCGGCTTAAGGGAGATGTCAGGATACTGCAAGGGAGGAGTTGGGTTTATAGGGTTTCAGTTGTAGTGATTGGAGAAACCTGGATCGGTTAATGCCAGGAGGTGCATTACAAGAGTAGTTTCTGGAATTGTGTTGCTGTAGGCTTCGAGGACGAAGCCTAATTTAAGTGCGGGAGAATTGTAACATCCCGAGTTCAGGAGTGCAAGTATAGGGTTCAAAGTGTAAATAAGGATGGTCAACTCAGCGAGTCCATGGGTGGACTCGGCGAGTAGAGTCGCGATTCTGGTCGCGTGTAAAGTGGCCAACTCGACGAGTCGGCGGCTGGACTCGGCGAGTTGGTGCTGAAGAGAGAAAAACCCTAATCTTCGGGGTTGCACCCTATTTAATGGACTTAATGTCCTCCCCTTAGTCCCCTTAGCCCCTTTTGAAGTCCAGAAACCCTAAATCCGTTTGTGAGAGCATTAGAGAGCATTTGGAACCTTGATAAGTGCTTGATGAAGAGATCTTTGAAGATTAAGAAGGTTGGAGCAAGGGGCTTTGTAGAGATTTGGTTCATTCTTCAGTTGGAGCTTCCTTTTGAGGTAATAATTCGTTGTTGGTGCTTTTCAGCTTCTAGATCTATCATTGTGGAGTTTTTGGGAGCTTATTTAGAGTTACTTCGGGTTGGAGGTTGGATCTGAGGTTGCTACCTCAGATCTGGAAGAGAGATGATCCAGAAGTGCATAAAGCCCCTGTCCTTAAGTTGTTAGTGAATCCTTCTTGTCCCAAACCCTATCCCAAGAGTGTTTTATGCTTAGATCTCTTTGGATTCATGTAAAGTTTTCCACTTGATGTGATGGATGGGTTGTAGGAGAGTAGATTTATGGTTTGGAGCCCCTGCATGGCTTGGAAAGCCACTGTATGGATTAAGAACAAGAGGTGCTCGGCGAGTCAATTGCGTGAACTCGGCGAGTTGGATGAAGATAGATAGGAACTCGACGAGTTTGAAGAACAACTCGGCGAGTATGTTGAATGTTGCCTTGGACTCGGCTAGTCTGGTCGTGGAGTCCTAACCTTTTTGGTTGAGTTGTGAATCGGTGAGTCGAGGAACGACTCGGTGAGTTGAGCGAGAAAGGACTCAGAGTTTGTTGGACTCGGCGAGTCTTGGGGCGACTCGGCGAGTTGAGTCGTGGTCTGGGAGTTCTGAGTATAGGGACTCGACGAGTCGGCGGGGTGACTCGGCGAGTAGAGGCAAACTGGAAGGTTAACTTTGACTGAGGACTTTGACTTCGACCAAGAGTTGGCCAGTTGACTTCCAGGGGTATTTTGGTAATTATTGGTATTTATTGAGTTCAGTCTTTTGGTATTATCAGTGGTGGAGTTCGTGTCGGAGGTTGGAGCAGCGTGATCTTATCTTTTTTGTCAACAGTTGCGAGGTGAGTTATCCTCACTATATCAACAGGGTCTAAGGCACC
Source organism: Lactuca serriola (assembly GCF_051521515.1). Taxonomy (NCBI): domain Eukaryota; kingdom Viridiplantae; phylum Streptophyta; class Magnoliopsida; order Asterales; family Asteraceae; genus Lactuca; species Lactuca serriola. The sequence continues at coordinate 335,967,157 of NC_136415.1, read as the reverse complement.
AAGGCCGGCCCTTTTCGGATCATAATCCGAGTATTGTTGTTATGTTATTACTCTGCTATGTTTGCGTCCTGGTAGTTAGGATGATGATATGTTAGAGACCTGGTTTAGGTCGGTATCCTGGTATATAGGATGGTATATGTTATAGACATGGTTAAGGTCGGCATCCTGGTATATAGGATGATGTTATGTTAGTGACCGGTTAGGTCGTTATCCTGGTTAGAATATGCTATGTATGTGATATGCTAGATCGGTTGATTGGTGATTAATTGTTATGTGATTATATGTTTATGTGCACATGTTTGTTGGTTTGGGAAAGGGTTGAGGCAGGTCCTGATGTGTGCAGTAGGCCAAGACACCCTGGGCGGATTGGGTAGACTGCTGGCCCGGGCTGGGCAAATCTAGTCAGGCCGAAATCCCAGCGAGCGGTCCGGATAGGCTGTAGGCTTTACGAGAGCGGACCAGATGTGCCGAGGCTCGTAGAGTGGACCAGGTGGGTTAAAGGTCCGGTGCGGGCGGACCAACCTTACTGCAGACTCGATGTGTATGGCTAGACTCGGAGGGTGGACCAAGTGGACTGAGGGCCAGTGCGGCGGACCAGTCACACAGTAGACCCGAAGTGCATGGCTGTTTTGTGTTCTGTTATGTTATGATATGCTATGTGTATGGTATATGTGGTTGGTATTTTGGGGGTATCTCACTAAGCTTTCGGGCTTACAACTGTGGTTTAAATGTTTCAGGTACTTTAGGAGACCGTGGCAAGGCAAAGGCATGATCGTACCGCTCCTCATGTTTATGTTTTATGATATGGTTCTGGGAAGACTCTGATAATAATTGTATTGAAAACTTTTTTTGTAATAACTTAACGAAACTGGTTTGTTTTTGAAAAGTTTAAATTGGTTGAAAATTTTTGGATGTTACAGCTGGGCGTAATCTTGGTTACGTTGGGCGTACGCTTCAGATAAGCTTTGGTATGCGTGCCACGATCTTCAAAAATTCATAACTTTCGCATACGAGCTCTGTTTTCGATGTTCTTTATTTCCACGCGTAGGCGAGATTATGCTCTACAACTTTCCTTTAGACTCCGTTGGGCAACTTTGACATTATTTTTATTATATTATTTTTAGTAGGCCGGGACAGGGAAACTCCGTTATAAAATCATAACTTCTTCATCCGACGTCCGTTTTCGTCTGTCTTTTTACCGTTGGAGTACTATCGATGAGATCTTCTATTCTCGTTTAGATTGTTTCGGCTAAAAACCGCTCGATCTCAAATCGAGTATTCGGGCTGCATACTGCTAAGTCGAAACTTCGAAAAATCATAACTTCCTCATACGAAGTCAGATTTGGGCATTCTTTTTACGCACGCTCTCGGTTTAACGTATTATACGACTTTCATTTAGATCACTAAGGCTAAATATTTCTCTAACGTAAATTTCACTTTTTACGTCATTCAGCGTCATCGGTTTTGTCGCGAAACTTCGACAGGTCATAACTTCTTCGTTATAACTCGGATTTCGGCATTCTTTATATCTCCGGAATCCTTGTTTCAACCACTACATCTTCATGCAAAGATATCGGGCTTATCTTACACTTTAATTTTAACGCTTATTTTATTCTTAATTCATTAAATTATAATAATTAAGAAAATAAACACATAATTCTCATAATATTCAAATATTTCATCATTAATACTTCAATAAAAAAAGAGTTACAAGGGTTAATCTAGACTATTACATTGACAATAATGCCTAGCCTGGAAACGTGGGCGTTACAATTCTCTCCCCCTTAGTATGATTATGTCTCCGGAATCACACATCAACAAACAAATGCGGATAGCGAGTCAACATGTCACTCTTCGTTTCCCAGATGAGATCTGGCCCATTCGTATGTTTCCATCGGACAAGCACTAACTCGACCATTTTGCGTCGCAAATTCTTAGTCTTTCGGTCAATGATTTCCTCTGGTTCTTCAATTAACCTCTTGTTTTCATCAATTCTTAACTCCGAAAGTGGAATCATGTAACACCCGGATTCCCAGGTATGAGATTTTGTTCCTTTATTTTTGGGTTTTGTGGGGGAACTCGGCAAGTTGGCATTTAGACTCGCCAAGTATGGTCGCGGATTCGTATGAGAGTTCACAGCTGGACTCGGCGAGTCCACGCTGTTTAATGAAACCCTAATTTCCAGGGTTTGAGACCTATTTAAAGGCCCTTATGGCCGTCCATTGCGGCTACCACACCCCAGAGAGAGTCCTAGCCCGCTTGTGAGGAGAACAGAGGACATTGTTGATCATTTGTTGATAAAATTTGAAGGAGAAGGTGACCAAGGCAAAAGAAGGCTGAAGGAAGTGCAAATCTAGTGTGCTCAGAGATCAAAGGCTTCATATTAAGGTATTCCTTCTGACCTTCTCCAGTTTTGGGTGTTGATTCATAGAGTTAGGGTTTTTAAACCCTTTAGAAGAAGAGTATGTAGAGTATTTAGTCCCCTTTCGAGTTTGTGCTTTGGATCTGGACTCAAAGAGGTCCAGAGACATTAACCCTTGGAGCTTTATGAGTCATTTTGGAAGTCATGAGCTTAGAATGTCATTTTTGGGGCTAAATCACCATTTTGGACCATTTCTATGTTATATGTGTGTCAAGGTCCGAACTTTATTTGATTATCATGCTTGGGGAGGCTAGATCTATGATTGTATGGAACAGATCTAACCTCAGAAGTCATTCTGAGTTTGTGCATGGCATGAACTCGCCGAGTCCGAAGAACAGACTCGGCGAGTAGTTTGAAGGTTGCCCGTTAATCACTCAGTGAGTGGACTTGTCGAGTTGGGGGAATGAGTCGGTGAGTCAGGGAGAGTTAGGGGTCTGAGTACGAATTGGAACTCGCCGAGTTGTTCTTAGGACTCGGCGAGTTGATTCGGGGTGGCCCTGTAATTCTTGCCAGGTGGAACTCGCCGAGTCAGGGGAGCACTCGACGTGCCAAGAGAGGGTCTAAGAGAGAGTCAGTAGACACGTGTAGACTAGCCAAGTTGCCCTAGTGCACTCGTTGAGTCGAGTCAAAGTTTGACCGTTGACCTTGTTGACTTTTAGGGTTGAGTACAGTTGTATTTATGGGAGTATTTGCTTTATGTGATTAGGAGGAGGCTAGATCACATTTCTATCGAGACAGAGACTTACCGAGATATCTGAGGTGAGTCTTCTCACTATACTGTACCTGGAAAGGTACCTATGTGTGACCGGAAGGTCTTGTATGCTATGAGTTGCATGTTTGTATGCTATGCGTTGCACGCTCTGTATGCGTTATGTATGTGATATGCATGCTTTGTATGATATGGGCCGGAAGGCATTATGACGTGGACCGGAAGGTCAGGGAGTCATGGACCGGAAGGGCGATACGAGTAGGACCGGAAGGTCTACTGGGACTGGGACGGAAGTCCCTAAGACACATGGACCGGAAGGTCGTGTAGAGTATAGCCTGGAAAGGCGTATGTGTGTAAGGGTATTTTGGGGAACTCACCAAGTAATATGGTTACAGTTGTTGTGTTATGTGTTTCGAGTACTAGCGAGGACCGTGGAAAGGCGCTGACGTGACTCGTACACACTAGAGAGAGGATTTGATTTTTATGATCTTGGAATACGATATGTTTTGATAATTATCATTGGATATTTTATAAAACATTTATTAGAAAATGGTTGTGACAAAAATGAAATTTTTGGTTTGAAATTTATGTTGTTACAAGTTGGTATCAGAGCCTTGGTTTGAGAGATTTGGATGCACCTTCGGGCGTATCTGAACTCAAACTGAGGATTTGAGAAAAAAAATTTATATTAAAGTAAAATTTTTGTAAAGAGTAAAGAGACTTTGGAGACAAACAGAGCAGAGTCGTGTGTACGATCAGCCAGCGCTTGAACGGTGAATTCTCAAAAGTACCCGTACATTATGTGTTATGGGATATGTTATGTTACATTATGCATGCTAGAGTAGGCTAGGTATACATATTAGGACTAGAGTAGCCTGATTTGTGATGCCTTAGCCTAGGAGATTTCTGCTGCTGAGATGCTTTGAGAGCGAGTAGTTAGCACTTAGGAGCTCATGAGAATAGAGTACTTGTAATCCAAGATCCATAGAGGAGGACATGGAGTGAATGCTGATGCGGTGTGGTCAGTAGTATTGGGCCTGTACTACTGAAGACACCGGATCAGTGGGCATTCCACGTAAGAATCTTTTGGACAACGGAGGACAAGTAGGGTTGCGTCATCGAGTATGAGTATGCTCGATCGGGTCTCTAATATTTTTTGTTGTATTTTAGAGGCATCATGGTTGGGACACGCCACATACCCGAGGGGAGCAGTGTGAGTGACGAGGAGCTTCGTCAGATGATCCACGATGAGGTGGCTATGGCAATCAGGGCCGAGATTCCGGAGATGTTTGGGTCTATCAAAACCACGTTGTTGGAGACTTTTGATGAGCGGTACGCCGCGGTGACAGAGGCCGCAGCCGCTGCAGCTACAGCAGATGTGGCTACTGCCAGGCCACAGGGAGGTGACTCGTTGTTGTTCCGGGAGTTCAGCAGCACGAAGCCACCCGAGTTTGATGGGACGCGGGATCCAATCGCTACGATGAGATGGATTGATGACATTGAGGGATGCTTCTATACGTGTTCATGTCCGGAGCATCTGAGGGTACGGTTCGCTTTGAACCAGCTTCGCTTGGGAGTGAAAGATTGGTGGATGTTCGTAACAGTGGACTTCACTCTTGCAGAGATTTCAGCGGTGACCTGGGAGAGGTTCACCACCATGTTCATAGACGAGTATGTTCCCCCGGTGGAGAGGGAACGGCTGGTTCAGGAGTTCTTGACCCTCAAGCAGGGTAATGATTCGGTTACTGTGGTCACCAGGAAGTTTCATGAGAGGGCAATGTTCTGCCTTGAGCAGGTGTCTACTGAGCAGGCACGGATGAGCCGGTATTTAGGGATTCTGAGGAGGGACATTCGAGAGTTAGTGTCGAACTCGACGTACCGGACATTTGCTGAGCTCCAGGCAAATGCCCGGAAGAGAGAGATTGAGTTGGAGACTCGGGCCAGGGAGGAGGCCAAGTCTCAGAGGATGGATCGGTGGCCGGCTCAGTCTCAGCCGGCAGCCAAGTGGACCAAGTCCACCGATTCGAGGACTGGAGGCCAGAAGGGCCGCACTTGCGGGAAGTGCGGCAAGGGACATGAGGGGGCCTGTCGATCGGGTGCTTGCTACAAATGTGGCAAGGAGGGGCATATCGCCAGAGATTGCCCCAAAGGATTTATGGTTAGCTTCCATTGCAACCAGACCGGCCATCGGAAGGCCGAGTGCCCTCAGCTACACCAGGGATCAGCGCAAGGATCTGTGCCTACTGCTAGGGTTACCGAGGTTCGGCCGGTGAAGGTCGAGGCCCCGAAGGCTCGTGGGAGGGCATTTCAGGTGACCGCGGAAGAGGTCCGCGCAGCGCCCGATGTTGTGGCTGGTATGTATTCTCTTTTCATCTTTTATTTGAGTTGAGTTTTTATGCTTATATGATTATATGTGTAGGTACTTTTCTTGTGAGTTTTGTACCTGCTCTGGTTTTATTTGACTCGGGTGCGAGTCGGTCATTTGTTTCCTTGGCTTTTAGTCAGCACATTAGTATCCGTCGAGAGGCGTTGAGTCGGCTTCTACAAGTTTCCATAGCTGATGAGCAAGGAATGTATTCTTCGGATGTGATTCGAGGATGTGTCCTTGAGATCTTCGGTGTGGAGTTCCCGATAGATCTAGTTTTGATCGCGATGGGGGACGTGTGTGTTATAGTGGGTATAGATTGGTTGAGCAGATATGGAGCTGTGATAGACTGCGAGCGTCAGTTGGTGACGATTCGAGACCCTATTGGGGGAGTTCTTACAGTGCACGGCGAGGGTACACGTGCAGGGTCAGCATTTTTTTCGGCTGCCAGAGCGAGACAGAGTCTACAACAGGGCTGTAGAGGATTTGTGGCATATGTGATGGATGTGAGGGTTGTTTCAGAGAGACCAAATTCGGTTGATGAGGTTCCAATAGTACGCGAGTTTCCGGATGTGTTTCCAGAGGAATTTCCAGGTGTGCCTCTGGAGAGGTAGGTAGAGTTCAGTATTGAGTTGGTTCCGGGAGCAGCGCCTATCGCTAAGGCGCCTTATCGCCTTGCGCCTCCGGAGATGCAGGAGTTATCCTCGCAGCTTCAGGAGCTACTGGGGAAGGGGTTTATCAGGCCGAGCAGTTCGCCATGGGGGGCGCCCATCCTTTTTATCAAGAAGAAGGATGGCTCGCTCCAGATGTGCATTGATTATCGTGAGCTGAATAAGCTAACGGTCAAGAACCGTTACCCATTTTCGAGGATCGACGATTTGTTTGACCAGTTGCACGGAGCATCTTGGTTCTCCAAGATCGATTTGAGTTCTAGGTATCATCAAGTGAGGGTGCGGGACGAGGACGTTTAGAAGACAGAATTTCGGACTCGTTATGGGCATTACGAGTTCGTGGTGATGCCTTTCGGACTCACCAACGCACCTGCGGTGTTCATGGATCTCATGAACAGGGTGTGCAGACCGATGTTGGATCGCTCAGTGATCGTGTTCATCGACGACATATTGGTGTATTCGAGATCCAGATAGCAGCATGAGGAGCATTTGAGGGAGATCCTCGGAGTTCTGAGATCGGAGAGGCTTTATGCCAAGTTCTCCAAATGTGAGTTCTGGCTATGAGAGGTCCAGTTTCTGGGACACCTCGTTAACTAGAATGGGATATTGGTCGATCCGGCCAAGATTGAGGCGGTCATGAGATGGGAGGTGCCGAGGTCACCCACCGAGATCAGGAGTTTTCTGGGCTTGGCTGGCTATTATCGGAGATTTATTAAGTATTTCTCCAAGATCGCAATTCCACTCACCAAGTTGACCCGGAAGGGTGTTGCGTTTTCTTGGGGTCCGGAGCAGCAGACATCGTTCGAGACACTTCACCAGAAATTATGCGAAGCAGAAGTTCTAGCTCTTCCACAAGGGATGGAAGATTCTGTGGTTTATTGTGATGCATCAATATCCGGATTGGGAGCAGTGCTTATGCAGAGGAGGCATGTGATTTCTTATGCATCGAGGCAGCTTAAGCCTCATAAGTCGAGATATCCCACTCATGATTTGGAGCTGGGAGCGGTAGTGTTCGCTCTCAAGATCTGGCGACATTACCTGTATGGGGTTCAGTGTACAATATACACGGACCATAAGAGCTTGAAGTATTTGTGAGATCCTGTACCACCCGGGCAAGGCTAATGTGGTATCCGATGCTTTGAGTCGTAGGGCGGAGGGCGCCCCAATTCGAGGTGTTTGTTTGAGATTGTCAGTGATGACCCAGTGTTGGATGCTATTTGTGGGGCCCAGGCTGAGGCTGTGAAGCCAGAGAGCCAGAAGAGGGAGCGAGTTGTCAGGCTGGTATCGGAATTTGTTACCGATAGCTGGGGGGCTTATGACATTTCATGGACGGATTTAGGTACCGTCTGTGGGCGGGACGCGTACCATTTTGATGGAGGAGGTTCATCGATCGAAATTTTTGATCCATCCCGGGGCCACCAAGATGTATTTGGACCTGAAGAAGGAGTATTGGTGGCCCTGTATGAAGAGGGATGTCGCATGGTTTGTGGAGAGGTGCGTGACCTGTTGCAGGGTGAAGGCCGAGTACCAGCGTCCACATGGTAAGCTGCAGCCATTAGTGATTCCCGAGTGCAAATGGGAACAGATTACCATTGATTTCATCACAAAATTTCCAAGGACCGCGAGGGGTGTCGGTGCAATTTGGGTGATTGTGGACAGGTTGACGAAGAGCACTCTCTTTCTTGCCATCAGTGAGAGCTCTTCTGCTGATAGGCTGGCAGAGTTGTATGTGAGGGAGGTGGTATCCCGGCATGGAGTTCTGATCTCGATTGTTTCAGATCGAGATGTGCGATTTACTTTTAGATTTTGGAAGAAGTTTCACGAGGAGTTGGGTACGAGGCTGCATTTCAGTACTACATACCACCCACAGACAGACGGGTAGAGTGAGCGGACGACTCAGACGCTCGAGCATATGCTTCGGGCATGTGTATTGGATTTCGGAGGGAGTAGGGACACGTATTTTCCCTTGGCGGAGTTTTCTTATAACAACAGCCATCATTCGAGCATTGGCATGCCGCCCTTTGAGCTGTTGTCTAGGAGGAGGTGTCGAACCCCCATTTGTTGGGGAGAAGTGGGGTAGCATTTGATGGGCAGCACTGAGATTGTGCTTCAGACGACAGAGCAGATCCAGTAGGTCAGACAGAGGTTGTTGACCGCTCAGAGTCGGCAGAAGAGTTATGTGGACAGACGCCGGTCCGATCTCGAGATTCAGGTCGGCGACTTCGTGCTCCTGAAGGTCTCCCCTTGGAAAGCAGTGATCCGATTTAGGAAGATGGGCAAGTTGGGGCCCCGATATTGTTGGATTAATGTCTAAGTCCATAACTATAATTGGTAAGACTTGACCCGACCCGGCATGTTCCATTTGGGTTGCATGGCATCATGCATTTGGATAAACTATAATGAGAGAAATAACACTTAAGGTTTGTTAATATATTATAAGTTATAATATATTAATAAGGTTATTTAATTAGTATTGATCAAGAATTAATCTAGAATTAATTAAGTGATCAAAAAAGACTAGTTAAATATATGGGTTGATTGTGTAAATCATCCATACTTGTATAGTGGGCTAATGCTCCATGGATTATCAAGTTGGGCTAAAACCCATATGATGCTCCATGGATGCTCCATGGTGTATTTGAACCCATGGATCCAAGGAAATGGAAAGCCATGACAATTAGGGTTTACCCTAATTGTAACGACTATATAAGATCATATTCTTTGGCAAAATCGGCCACTATGGGTGAATAGAGAAAGAGCTAGCCGATTTTAGGAGTGTTCAAGTTTCTCTCAAGTTATTCCAAGTGTATTTGGTGTTGTGTGAGCCATTTGAGGTATCACACTTGGGGCACTAGGCACTCAAGCTTCATGAGGACATTCTACATCAAAGAGGTATGTATTCTATCTTGTTATATTCATTGTTTTGTATGCTAGATTACTATAATACCTTGGATATTCATATTTGCATGTACAATAGAGAAAACATAGATCCAAGGTATTTAGGGTTGCATGTACACTTAGGAGTGTTAGAATGCTCAAAACCCAACAGTGGCATCAGAGCCTAGGCTTGTTTTCTTGTTATACTTGCAAAAGTAGCTGAAAAATCGAGTTTTGATGCTGTCTGCACAGCAGACTCGCCGATTCCATGAATGGACTCGCCGAGTCCAAGGCAAAATGCATCCAACTCGGCGAGTTGGTTCATGTACTCGACGAGTTGGACCCCCTGACAGCATATATTCGATTGTTTTGGCTGGAATTGGACTATGAACATTACCCTAAGATGTTTTTGGATTTATAAACTTGTTTTTGATGTGGTAATGTTCATGCTAATCCAATTTGTAAGATAATTGTCATAATTTCAAGATTTGTATTATTTTGTATGTTCATGCTAATTTCTTGAAGATTGATGATTTGAATTATCTTGTTCTTAGATTAACAGAAATTGTTGCTTTCAATACATTTTAATCTAAGAGATGATTCTAAAATGTGTTTGTGTAACTTGTCCTCAAGTTACATGAAAAGTCACATTAAAGTTTCTTAAAACTCATAAAAGTTGGAGGGTCGTTAGCCAAATGGGTATGACAAGTACTATAATTCTCCCTTCATTAAAAGTATTAATGATAAATACTAAGTAACTAAACACTTATAATTCCCAATCTTAGTTACTTAGGAAAATGTGAATAAGGTGCTAACCCATGAAGTTACACTTGGCACTTTGCTTAAGTCGGTTGGTGGAGCGTGTGTCGTTTACCGGCACACTAGCTTGATTTAAGAAGGTAGGCAAAGGTTTTCTTAAAGTTTAATCATAGGCCGGTGGAGTGTGTGTGGTTTACCGGCACCTCGGTTGGGCGAGTCAATAGGGTGACTCGGCGAGTAGGGTTGACCTGGGAGGTTGACTTTGACCAGAGTTGACTTGGTTGTCTGTCGGGGGTCAGTTTGACTTAATGTTGTATTGATATTGGTAGCTCGGGGAGCGAGTGGAGCAGGAGTTCAGAGAGTTGCCGGGCAGCAGCTAGTGGGTTCATCATCCAGTTCAACCAGTGCAGGTGAGTTTCCCTTTGTATGAATGGGTCTACGGCCACAATGTCGGCCCATGTAGTTATGAGTAGAAGACCCGGGGGTTAGCCCTTGGCACAGTATGCTAGTAAGATATTCGGTACGAGGTCCAATGATAGAGGGCGGGTGCCCAAGGAGTGGTTTATGTGATAGTTTATAATTGTTGTCTGCGTGATACTTGTATGTGCCTGGTAAGGAGGTGCATGTGGGCGAGGTCCTGTGTCTCACCAATTGCAGAGTGTGGATGGTGTTCCACATCTCATTAGCAGCAGATCAGGGGCGAGGCCCAAGTTAGGGAAAGAGTGAGTGTGGGATGGGCCCGTATCTCACTATCAGTAGGAGCATGGATGGGGTTCCATGACTCATCAGTAGAGTTCGGTTGTTAGGACCGGAGGGTAGTCGGACGCCCCAGAACCGTCTGACAGTATATGATGATATGTTTATATGTTGGCAAGTTATGTTATATGTGATAGTGGTAGTAGGAGGGGAATAGTCCGCAAGTTCGGTCGTTAGGACCGAAGGGTAGATCGGACACCCCAGATATGTCTGATAATATGTTATGTTATGATATATGTGATAGTAGCAGTAGGGGGTGAAATAGTCCCCGAGGATCGGTTGTTAGAACCGATGGGTAGTCAGCACCCCAGAATGGCTTGACATGGGTAGTCAGCACCCCAGAATGGCTTGACATGGGTAGTCAGCACCCCAGAATGGCCTGACATGGGTAGTCAGCACCCCAGAACAGCTTGACACGGGTAGGTCGGCACCCCAGAATGGCCATACCGGGTAGGTCGGGCACCCCAGAATTGCCCGGCAGTGTGTATGATATGTGATCGTATGATATGTGATTGTATGGTATGTGGTAGGGTGAGGAACTCACTAAGCTTCGTGCTTGCGGTTTTCAGTTTTGGTTTCAGGTACTTTCGGTAGCGGAGGGAAGAGCTCGGGGTGATCGCATGGCACACACACCATAGATTAGCCAGCCTGGGAATGTTTACTCTGATAATGAACATGTGTTTTGAAAACTTATACTCAGATTATGTTTTGGAATGATGTCTTGCTTAAAGTAATGTTTTATTAAAAGAAATTTTTGGTCTTAAATTTTGGGTCGTTACAGTTGGTATCAGAGCCTTGGTTTAAGGGATTCGGACATGCTCTCGGGTGTGTCTGAACTCAAACTGGGGAATTGGTATAGAAGTTTTCAAAATGAAAAGACAGTTTTGTAAAAAGAGAGTTTTGGGAAAGAAAACAGTTTTAGAAAAGCAAAAATAATTCAGAAAGGAAAGAACTTTGAAAAGAGAAAAAGGGTGTGGTGCATGCAATCAACAGAGCTCAAGTATGTACCCCAAAATACCCATACAAGTTTATGTTATGATTATCAGTTAGTAGAACAGCATGCTAGATAAGGACTAAGAATCTAGGGAGGATGCCTTAAGTGCCTATTATATGTGCTTTGAGCTGCATGATAGTGCTGATTAGACAGTAGTAGGATAGCCTGTTTAGGTTATGCCTGAGTTTATGAGTTTGTGTTGCACGCTAGTTCGGTTTCTTGCTATGTGGATATGATTGCTTTAGTATGTTGTGGTTAGATTTTCCCTTGTCTGAATGCTGCTTGCTTTGTGCATTGTGGGATTCTGAGTGATGGGAGTTAGCCATTAGGTGAATACGTCACGTCACATGTAATCAGGTTTGAATAATCTCAAAGTGCTGGATTTGGCCCTATTGCGCAACTCTCGTTTGAGTCTAACCGTCGTAGGGACGAGTCTTTTACTCGAAGGATTATCTGAGTCTCGTCACATGTGATGGTATTCAGGTAATGGCTAATTGGAATCACAAGGAGACCTTCAGCATCTGAGGACTGGTTGAGTTGAGTCAGAGGTTTCCCTAGGGTAAGCCTAGGATGAGATAGTGCTGGGTGCAGTAGTAGTGGATAAGGGACCTAGCGGAGTCAAAGAAATTCCTGAGGAAAGTACGGATAGATGTGGAAGGTAGTATGGGCCCGTACTACTGAAAGCAGAGAATCCGTACTGGATTTGGGAAAGGCCGAGACAAGACCGGGAACCTGGTAGGGTGTGTTTGGTCTCGCATCAGTGATGAGTATTCTGATAGTGGTTGTGGGATATTTTCAGCATGGTGACGTTGCGAGAGAGACCAGTGGGCGGATCAGGCGCCGGAGAGGGATCAGGCTCAGGTTCAGGGGCCGAGCAACTCGAGAAGCGAATGAGGGAGTTGATATCCGCCAAAGTTACGCGCAGTATTTTGAATCAGACTCCTGTGATCATTGGCACGGTCAAGGAGGGTATATTGGAGATTTTGGATGAGAGGCTGGGAGCCTTCCGTACTGAGATGATGGCTCTGTTGGGAGCGCGCACCTTGACATTTCAGGAGTTCAGGGCTTGCGGGGCACCAGATTATCATGGGGCTAGGGACCCCATCGCTAGCAGCAGATGGTTGGCTGATGTTGCCAACGCATTCCGTACGAGCCGGTGCCTTGAGGGGGACAAGGTCAGACTCGCTTCCTGTCTTCTGAAGGACAGAGCGAGGGATTGGTGGGAGGAGATTGGTCATGCTTTGGGTGATGATGCCGCGTTGGATGCGATGACTTGGAGCGATTTCTCGGCCAGGTTCAGGGCAGAGTTTTCGCCGATTATTGAGGTGCAGCAGTTGGCACGGGAGTTTCAGGATTTGGCACAGACCACTGAGACTGTGGCGGAGATCACCACCAAGCTCAGGGAGAGGGCTCTTCTTATACCGTAGTATGTCGCGGATGAGGAGATGAAGAAGGCCCGATACCATAAGATGTTGAGGGATGACATCAGGGAGTTCGTGAGCAGATCCAGCTGTAAGACGCTGGAAGATATGATTTCTCGGGCTAGAGAGAGGGAAATTGATTTGGAGCAGATCCGGAAGAGGAAGCCGGATGAGGTTCAGGTAGCTGCAGGTTCAGGCAAAAGGCCCAAGGGATCGGATCCGAGATCAAGGGATTATCAAGACCGCAGTCGGTGCGGGAAGTGTGGTAGGGCGCACAGGGGCACGTGCAGGAGTGTTAGCGGTTGTGAGTCTGGCTGTTTCAAGTGCGGTCGGACTGGTCATTACAGCAAGGATTGTACTGTTACCACCGCGCAAGGATCTGACTTCTTATGTTTTCATTGCCATCAGCGGGGCCACAAGAAGGCCCAGTGCCCCAGTTTGTTTTCAGCAGGACGGTTGATGACACCTGCCCCTGCAACTTTGAGGATCACAAACGGCCGTCAGGGCCGTGCAGAGGCGCCTGCGGTAGGAGGCAGAGCTCTTCAGATGACTACCTTAGAGGCGCGATCAGCACCGGACATTGCAGGTATGCGATTTCTGTTTTCAGTTCTTTTATTTGTGCATGATTATATTGTTATGGTTCTGCATCATTATCGGTATGAGTATTTTATTTTTGAGCGGTTGATTGTGATCGAGTTATATGCCATCTGCATACCTTGGATATTCGAATGGTAGTGAGGGGATGTGCCCTATTGGAGAAGGTTACATAGGATGCAGTAACTGTAGCATGCTTGGGAGAGACCTGGTATGTCTCGCTAGATCGGAGTTGTATAGTGTTAGAGATGGATTTGTTAGATCCATAGCTATGGTAAGCTTGGGTTCCTCAGCAGATTGATTATGGAATGGTAGCAAGGATTGGGATTTCTTTTTGAGTATTGAGTAACAAGGGGTAAGCAGGATCGAAGTGGGGGAGAATCCTCCGAGTGTGCAAAGGTAGGAGCAAGCTGACCCAGGATGAGTGCGCGACCTCCGAGAAGGAAAGGAAGTAGTTCAGCGTTTGATGGATTGAGGATTTCAGGGTTGGGAGTTTGAGAAACTCCCCATCAGCTAGTGCATGTGATGGTAATGGTTAGTGCGTGGTTGGGAATTCAGGTTGTGGATCGCCCGTAGGACTCGAGGGAGTCGAAATGAGGATCTTGAGAGCTAATGGCACATGGGTGCCTTCGTGATAGCAGTTAGTGGTGGTAGTGTTGTAAGACTACGGGGCAGTCGTAGCATTCACTAGCAGTCAGCAATGGATGGTGATGTAAGACTATGGGTACGCCGTAGCATTCCTTAGTAGCTTCGTTAGCGGAGTTGGGGCGAGGCCCTTATTTCCTAGTGATCAGATAGGGATCAGGAATGGGTAGTGGATGGGAATGATAGGGAGTTGCCTTTATAGCCCTAGAGAGGTGAAAACTTGGGAGAGGCCGCTCCAGGATATAGTTGGGTGAGACCCGTGGATGAGGCCCGTATGAGATTAGCAGTGTAGATGAGACCTGGGAGCAGGGTTGCTCAGTAGTATGGTTGGGTGAGACCCGTGGGCGAGGCCCAAGCGAGAGTGATTAGACTAGTGGGACTAGAAGGATAGAGGCGGGTGGGACCCGTGGGCGAGGCCCGTGAGTTTTAGTAGCACAGGTGGGACCTGGTAGGGACCTCAGTGTCAAGTTAGGGGATCGGGGATCCCAGGTTTGTAGTGCCTGAATGGCAGAATTGATTGAGCAGTTATAGGTGGTCGAAGTTTCTTTGGAAGTCGCTGGGAGCGGCTATTGGTGGTGTTGGGACTAGCTACCGGTGGGAGCCGGTAATCCAGACACTAATAGGTGGGTAGGGACCAGGGTGGTCTCAGTTCATCCGGAAGGCAGACAAGGAATGGCAGAATTTTCAGTTTGTAGTACTATGGGTAAGCAGTGTATGGTGGAATTCAGTTAGTTGAATCGAGGGGTGCTCGGCACCAAGTTTTGGCAGAGAGGAGTGTCAGTGGTTACTAACGGTGATGACCCGTACTGGGAATAGCGGGGGTGATGCAGTTGGTGAAGGATAGGGCCTTCACAGTGACAGAAGGAATAGTTGGATATGGAGCATCGCCTTAGGAAGGCAACGGAATCGCGTAAGGAAAGAAGGGGTCAACCCCTATGAGTTCAAGTGCAGTACTCGGAGAATACCAGAAGGATTGTCGGTGGAGTAAGTTGTGTTTCTAAGTTGTTCAGGGTCAGGTTTGAACCGAGGTTTTATCCGCAAGGTTTACGTTAGTCAGAATGACCAAGTGGAACACTAGCAAAGGTAGGCAGCTGGTGTTGGGATAATTGGTGGGTTTTGGAAGCCGATCGCAGGCGGTAGACCATGGCAAACTTCGAGGACGAAGTTTAGTTTAAGTGGGGGAGAGTTGTAACACCCAAAGTTTTGAAGGCCAAGAAAGGAAAGAAAACCCTAATTTTTAGGGGCGACTCGGCGAGTCCAAGGAGGAACTCGGCGAGTCCGATCGGGATCCGAGTCGAGGTATAAGTAACCAACTCGGCGAGTCGGCCAAGTGGACTCGGCGAGTCTGGTATGTTCGAGGAAAACCCTAAATTCGGGAATTGGAGCCTATTTAAGCGCCTCATTCTCTCCCCTAGGGTTCCTTTGCTGCCTCTTTCACCCAGAACATTAAACCGTAGCCGCCATATCCTCTATTTGAGCCATTTGTTGCCTTGGAAGGTGCATTAAAGCTTGGAGAAGGAAGAAGGAACTTGGAGGAGCAAGAAGGGACTATAGATCTGGGATTGTGAGTTCATTTTGAGCATCTGGAGGTAATAAACTAGTTCCTGGACCCTTTTTGCACCTAGATCTATGTGTGGTTGTTGAGGCTTTTTAGCCATAATGTTATTATTTTGAGTTAGAAGCAAGATCTGAAGTTGCTACTTCAGATCTAAGCATATTATGGTCGTGAGAAGCATAAAGTAGCAGCACTTGAGTTGATTATGGAGTCTCCTTGCCTTAAACCCTAGTTTGTGGTGTATTTTGCCTAGATCTCCTTCTCTATACGTAAAGTTTGCAACTTTACGTGAGGAATGGGCTTGGGAATGGTAGATCTACAGTTTGGAGTCCATGCATGACTCAAAAGTCCTCTGCATGTATGGAGATCTGAATGGACTCGGCGAGTCCTTTGAGTGGACTCGGCGAGTAGCATGAAGATTTGGAGGAACTCGACGAGTGGGATGAACAGCTCGTCGAGTCAGATGAAGTTCGGCAGGAACTCGGCGAGTTGGAAGAACAAATCGGCGAGTCTGTTGAAGGTTGTCCTAGACTCGGCGAGTCTGTTCTTGGACTCGGCGATTCAGGTCGCGAAACCTCGAACCCTTCGTGTTGAGACTCGAATCAGTGAGTCGAATGGAGACTCGGTGAGTTGGACAGGTCGGGACTCGGTAATCGGTAGACTCGGCGAGTCACGGACTGACTCGGCGAGTTGAGTCGCGAATAGAAGGACTCTGAACATATAAACTCGATGAGTCAATAGGGTGACTCGGCGAGTAGGGTTGACCTAGGAGGTTGACTTTGACCAGGACTTTGACTTTGACCAGAGTTGACTTGGTTGTCTGTCGGGGGTCAGTTTGACTCAGTGTTGTATTGATATTGGTAGCTCGGGGAGCGAGTGGAGCAGGAGTTCAGAGAGTTGCCGGGCAGCAGCTAGTGGGTTCATCAGCCAGTTCAGCCAGTGCAGGTGAGTTTCCCTTTTTATGAATGGGTCTACGGCCACAATGCCAGCCCATGTAGTCATGAGTAGAAGACCCGGGGGTTAACCCTAGGCACAGTATGCTAGTAAGATATTCGGGACGAGGTCCAATGATAGAGGGCGGGTGCCCAAGGAGTGGTTTATGTGATAGTTTATAATTGTTGTCTGCGTGATACTTGTATGTGCCTGGTAAGGAGGTGCATGTGGGCGAGGTCCTGTGTCTCACCAATTGCAGAGTGTGGATGGTGTTCCACATCTCATTAGCAGCAAATCATGGGCGAGGCCCAAGTTAGGGAAAGAGTGAGTGTGGGATGGGCCCGTATCTCACTATCTGTAGGAGCATGGATGGCGTTCCATGACTCATCAGTAGAGTTCGGTTGTTAGGACCAGAGGGTAGTCAGACGCACAAGAACCATTTGACAGTATGTGATGATATGTTTATATGCTGGAAAGTTATGTTATATGTGATAGTGGTAGTAGGAGGGGAATAGTCCCCAAGTTCGGTCGTTAGGACCGAAGGGTAGATCGGACACCCCAGATATGTCTGATAATATGTTATGTTATGATATATGTGATAGTAGCAGTAGGGGTGAAATAGTCCCCGAGGATCGGTTGTTAGGACCGATGGGTAGTCAGCACCCGAGAATGGCTTGACATGGGTAGTCAGCACCCCATAATGGCTTGACATGGGTAGTCAGCACCCTAGAATGGCCTGACATGGGTAGTCAACACCCCAGAACCGCTTGACACGGGTAGGTCGGCACCCCAGAATGGCCGTACCGGGTAGGTCGGGCACCCTAGAATTGCCCGGCAGTGTTTATGATATGTGATTGTATGGTATGTGGTAGGGTGGGGAACTCACTAAGCTTCGTGCTTACGATTTTCAGTTTTGGTTTCAGGTACTTCCGGTAGCGGAGGGAAGAGCTCGAGGTGATCGCATGGCACACACATCATAGATTAGCCAGCCTGGGAATGTTTACTCTGATTATAGCTAGATTAAGACTGTCATGGGTTGGCTTGTAGAGGTATAAGATGTTGGACAAAGGGCTACAACACTCATGAGTGCTCATAAGTTCTGAGTATTGGATTCAACCAGCGCTCATTGGAATCACTTCATGGATTTTATCACGAGTGATCATGAGACGATAATATCTTATATTCTTCAAACCTAGAGATATGAGTTGTTAGTATGAGTTGGTTGTACATTGATTGCACGAAAACGCATTTGGTAACTCGGTGCTATAAAACGTGACTTTGTGTATGATTCAACAAGTAGTAGAACAAGCCATATGAGTCGAAGTTTATCCATTCCTTTTACCTTCGGGATAAAAGCGATATCTGTGGGCCCCTCGATGATTTGATGATGACAAATGGAAGTGCTCGGCCGGGCCAGGACTGATTTGATTTGTTCAATTAGTCAGTCGTCATAAATCGAAAATCGGGAAACAACAAATGGACAGAGAGAATGATTATAATCCATGTCTCAGTCCATACGATATCTAGAATGGAGGAATATATGATCCCTTATCTAATGGACAAGTTCGTTGACAAGATCAGAGTTCGACAGCAGCTTTAAGAGCTACGATTGCCAGTTAGGTTTGAAGTCATACGCAATAATAGTTTTAGACTTATCCAAGTGGGAGACTGTTGGATTAATGTCTAAGTCCATAACTATATTTGGTATGTACTTGACCCGACCCGGCATGGTCCATTTGGGTTGCACTTCACCGACACAATTTATATGGATAATCTTTTGAGAATAGTATGTTTATGATTAATATTAATATATTATAAGTTCTAATATATTAATATGGAATCATATTATTTAATTAGTATTTATCAAGAATTAATTTATAATTAATTAAGTGATCAAAAGGAACTAATTAAATATGGACTCTTATATATATGGAATGGGCCAAGTTCATTTAGGTTGGGCTAAGCTTTCATGGATAGTCCATGGAGTGTTTAACCCATGGATCCTAGGAAATGAAAGGTCATGGGTATTAGGGTTTAACCCTAATCCTCCATACTATATAAAGATGTCTTTGGTTGGTGAAATAGGCACTAGTGTGATACACTAAGAGGGCTAGCCGATTTCACTAAGAGAGAACCAAGTATTCATATTCTCTAAAGTCTTCCAAGGTGTCTTGGTGATTTGTGATTCCACTTCAGGCTTCCACACTATTGGGGTTAAGCTCTTAAAGCTTGAAGACATCAAGCTACATCAAAAGGTATGTCTTCTAACTAGTACTTTGTAGATTAAGAACATCATAATATGCTAGTTAGGATTAAAGCCTTGGAAAGTTCTTATTTGCATGTATAATAGAGAAAACATAGATCCAAGGTTTATAGGGTTGCATGTACACCATAGGAGTGTTAGAATGCTCAAAACCCAACAGTTTGGTCATCAGGAGATGAAGAAGAGACCATCAGCAGTGTTTAGGGAAAAGGGAAAATCTGCATGCTGGCCACTGCGGATGATGATGGGTCAGCAATGTTGAACAAAAACTATTGTTACATGGCGAAAGATGGGACTCTAAGCATCGTTGAATAGGTAAAAATCATGATCCAAACTTTAAATTATAACATGCATGACTGTCAACCATACATAGATGATCTTAATGACACTTTTGCTGCCGTCCTTACAGACTATAACAAAGCCCTAGATGAGAAGAACATTGCGTCCCAAGAGATGTTCCATGTGAGAGGAAGACTGGATAACAAGAGACTTAAGATGGCAATGTTAGAAAGGGATCTAGAGTTAGAGAAAGATGCTAGAATGTTAAGTGAAACCCAATTAGAAATAGCCTTGAATCAAAGAGATTTAGCTCAGAGAGAAATTGTACGATTGAATCTTTTAATTGAAAAACTGTTTAGTGAAAGTGAGGCTATTGAAAATTTGGTAAATAATGGAACCGTGGACAATACATATAATTGGGGTTGGTCAAATGGGTATCCTACCGCAATGGATTCCTCACCCCGGTTCAACAAAGACAAAGTGTATGTCCCTCCTGATAGAGAATTCCATTTCCCTATCAACGACAAGACTTTTCCCAAAGATATCCAAACTCACTTCGGTAGAATGCACAATTTGAGCAATAATTGTGTCATTGAGGAAATTGTGCCCGAGGATTTAGGTCACACATGTGATCAAACTCCCATTAGTGGCACCACTCACTCAAATTCTCAAACTTCATCCAAAGTTGATGAAGAAATTGTTGTTGAAAATCCTGAAGTCTCAAAGGACTTTCCATCTTTGTCCTCAGACCGTAGTTTTCCACACTATAGTCAATTGTCCTAGAAGTGTCCCACCGCAGTCTCAACTAAGACCTACTCTGCGGTAGTCAAATCATCTTCACCGCAGTTAAATAACAATGACTGCAACTCCTCAGTTCAAGGAACTACAACTCTTCAACCGATTTTTCACGAATTACCTATCGAAAATTTTGAAGTAGGTTAATCCTCTCAAATTCCAGAATCCTCAAGTTCTGATGATTCTAGTCCGCGTTTTCAGAAGTGTTCAAAAAATCTCAGGAAACCGCAGTTGAATAACAATGACTGCGGTTCACCAAAAACTTTGGCAAAAAGAGCTTTCAAAGAAGAAATCAGATCTCGAAACCAAAGCAGACAAAGTTTTTCAAAAAATAAGAAACATGTGAGAATTCCAAAATCCAGGAGTCCAGAAAAATTTGTTTTCACAAATTACATTTCAAAAAACTCTTCTTTCACGAAAACAAATAAAAAGGAAAGTTCAGTTTCAAAAGCCACTCCTGCTACTTCTGACACAACCCAAAAAGGTGTCAAATTTGTAAGAAACTATGTTTTTCAGGTCTATTCTCAAAATGACCCCAAGTGGAAAGGAATTTTAGCCACTCCAATAATTTTAAAATCACATCAAAACAAGTGGAAAGGAATTCTGCCAAATCCACCTGAAAAGACTCAAAGATTTCCACGTGCGAAACCTAGTTACAAACAAACTTTCCAGAAAAGAAATGTCAAATCTTTCAAAAGTTACCCACCTCGGACCAATTTCAAATCCAATTCACTCCATAAACCGCTGACCAAGCACAATGTCAGATTCAGTGACAAACCCTCTTTTTGTAAATGGCAGTGCAGCTGTCAAAAGTTTTTATCTCATGACAAGTCAAATAAGAGTCAGATATCTCGTACTTTTCAGAAACCTTGTAATAATCCAAATCTGAACAAACACCCAGGATTAGGCTCCAAGAAAGGAAAGAAAACCCTAATTTTAAGGGGCGACTCGGCGTGTCCAATGAGGAACTCGGCGAGTCCGAGCGGGATCCGGGTCGAGGTATAAGTGACCAACTCGGCGAGTCGGCCAAGTGGACTCGACGAGTCTGGTCTGTTCGAGGAAAACCCTAAATTCGGGACTTGGAGCCTATTTAAGCACCTCATTCTCTCCCCTAGGGTTCCTTTGCTGCCTCTTTCACCCAGAACATTAAACCCTAGCCGCCATATCCTTTATTTGAGCCATTTGTTGCCTTGGAAGGTACATTAAAGCTTGGAGAAGGAAGAAGGAACTTGGAGGAGCAAGAAGGGACTATAGATCTGGGATTGTGAGTTCATTCTGAGCACCTGGAGGTAATAAACTAGTTCCTGGACCCTTTTTGCACCTAGATCTATGTGTGGTTGTTGAGGATTTTTAGCCATAATGTTATTATTTTGAGTTAGAAGCAAGATCTGAAGTTGCTACTTCATATCTAAGCATATTATGGTCGTGAGAAGCATAAAGTAGCAGCCCTTGAGTTGATTATGGAGCCTCCTTGCGTTAAACCCTAGTTTGTGGTGTATTTTGCCTAGATCTCCTTCTCTATACGTAAAGTTTGCAACTTTACGTGAGGAATGGGCTTGGGAAGGGTAGATCTACAGTTTGGAGTCCATGCATGACTCAAAAGTCCTCTGCATGTATGGATATCTGAATGGACTCGGCGAGTCCTTTGAGTGGACTCGGCGAGTAGCATGAAGATTTGGAGGAACTCGACGAGTGGGATGAACAGCCCGTCGAGTCAGATGAAGTTGGGCAGGAACTCGGTGAGTTGGAAGAATAACTTGGTGAGTCTGTTGAAGGTTGTCCTGGACTCGGCGAGTCTGTTCTTTGACTCGGCGAGTCAGGTCGCGAAACCTCGAACCCTTCAAGTTGAGACACGAATTAGTGAGTCTCATGGAGACTCGGTGGGTTATACAGGTCAGGACTCCGTAATCGGTAGACTCGGCGAGTCACGGACTGACTCGGCGAGTTGAGTCGCGAATAGAAGGACTCTGAACATTTGAACTCGGCGAGTCAATAGGGTGACTCGGCGAGTAGGGTTGACCTGGGAGGTTGACTTTGACCAGAGTTGACTTGGTTGTCTGTCGGGGGTCAGTTTGACTTAGTGTTGTATTGATATTGGTAGCTCGGGGAGCGAGTGGAGCAGGAGTTTAGAGAGTTGTCGGGCAGCAGCTAGTGGGTTCATCAGCCAGTGCAGGTGAGTTTCCCTTTGTATGAATGGGTCTACGGCCACAATGTCGGGCCATGTAGTTATGAGTAGAAGTCCCGGGGATTAGCCCTAGGCACAGTATGCTAGTAAGATATTCGGGACGAGGTCCAATGATAGAGGGCGGGTGCCCAAGGAGTGGTTTATGTGATAGTTTATACTTGTTGTCTGCGTGATACTTGTATGTGCCTGGTAGGGAGGTGAATGTGGGTGAGGTCCTGTGTCTCACCAATTGCAGAGTGTGGATGGTGTTCCACATCTCATTAGCAGCAGATCAGGGGCGAGGCCCAAGTTAGGGAAAGAGTGAGTGTGGGCTGGGCCCGTATCTCACTATCATTAGGAGCATGGATGGGGTTACATGACTCATCAGTAGAGTTCGGTTGTTAGGACCGGAGGGTAGTCAGACGCCCTAGAACCGTCTGACAGTATGTGATGATATGTTTAATTGCTGGCAAGTTATGTTATATGTGATAGTGGTAGTAGGAGGGGAATAGTCCCCAAGTTCGGTCGTTAGGACCGAAGGGTAGACCGGACACCCCAGATATGTCTGATAATATGTTATGTTATGATATATGTGATACTAGCAGTAGCGGGTGAAATAGTCCCCGAGGATCGGTTGTTAGGACCGATGGGTACTCATCACCCCAGAATGGATTGACATGGGTAGTCAGCACCCCAGAATGGCTTGACATGGGTAGTCAGCACCCTAGAATGGCCTGACATGGGTAGTCAGCACCCCAGAACGACTTGACACGGGTAGGTCGGCACCCCAGAATGGCCGTACCGGGTAGGTCGGGCACCCCTGAATTGCCCGGCAGTGTGTATGATATGTGATTATATGGTATGTGGTAGGGTGGGGAACTCACTAAGCTTCGTGCTTACGGTTTTCAGTTTTGGTTTCACGTACTTCCGATAGCGGAGGGAAGAGCTCGGGGTGATCGCATGTCACACACACCATAGATTTGCCAGCCTGGGAATGTTTACTCTGATAATGAACATGTGTTTTGAAAACATACACTCAGATTATGTTTTGGAATGATGTCTTGCTTAAAGTAATGCTTTATTAAAAGAAATTTTTGGTCTTAAATTTTGGGTCGTTACAGTTGGTGGCTCAACTACTTTCTAAGTCACATAGTGAGTTCTTTTGGAACACCTATGAAACAGACTATGACAAGACCCTTAATGATCTTATCTATTTGCTAAGATCAACTTCCTAAAAACTTAATGGACATTGACAATGATGACAATGGAAATCCA
Organism: Lactuca serriola; assembly: GCF_051521515.1. Lineage (NCBI taxonomy): Eukaryota > Viridiplantae > Streptophyta > Magnoliopsida > Asterales > Asteraceae > Lactuca > Lactuca serriola. Next base: position 335,943,680 of record NC_136415.1, on the reverse strand, counting down.
GAAAAAGCATTCTTTTCCCAATAGAAAGGGATCGGCCATAGTCAACTCGGTTGACCAAATGGTAAAGATAAAAGCTAAGTCTGAGATAGTCTCATTACCAAAGGGTCCATATGTTTATATTGCCACAGAAAGGGGCATTAGTTGCGAAGCTGCCAATTTTACCAAAGGATGGTAAAGTCAATAAGTATGACTTTATTTCAGGTAAAATCCACTATCTAACTCTACTAAGTTTCTATTCTGAGATTCTTGATACATGATGTGACTGGGTCACATGTTGATCTTTATAAGAATCAAAGAAAAGTAAAGAAACTTAAAGAAAGAATATGCTGAATCTGATCGCGTAGATGGATTTCTATCGCATAGTTTGAAGATTGGATTCTTGAGCTACTTCTTAGGAGTTATGATATATTTGCTTAGGAATAGACAACAACAAGTTTTCATATGGATTGTAAGGATAAGTTTTTCCGCAAAGTTCTTAAAATAAAAGGAAAAATTCTGATTTTATTTATTTTAAAATATCCTTACAATGGCATCTGAGAAAAATTTTGTTGCTTATAGGATTCCATTAATAGCAAGAGTGGAAATATGAAATTGATTGTTTCATTTGTGGTAATGTCTAAATTTACCAAATAAGGAAAGATTCTCATCACCCAAGTTTCAATTGGACCGGAACTTAGAATCATGCAAGTTGTATAGCATGATGAATGAGAACTTTCAAGTATTGGAAAATTAAGACTAATTACTTGTTCACATGGATGTGTGAGTCAAGTAAAGGACTAAGGGATCGAGTACACATTCTTGTGCACTGATCAAGCCCACAACAAATAATCGATAAGACTATTCGTCATGATTTACTAAAGTTTAGTAAATATGGTTATACTTATAAGTCTAAGTATAATTTTGAAGCATTGGAAAAGTCTCGATGTATACCAGAACGAATGAGAAGAATCAAATTAGGCAGAAGGATAAAAGTTTCTCAAATCTGAAAAGATGGGAGAGTACTTTATGATATATGATCATCTTAATGATTAAGAGACATTATCACAATTCATCCTCTAAGTGCATTCTGATAGATAAGAAGAGGAGTTATGAATTGTTGAAGTGGTTAAATCAAGAAGATGAGTCATACTTCGTTCCAAAACAATTCTTAGAGTTATACTCTAATATTGTAAATTGAGTGACATATCTTAAAGAAAGGTTTAAAAACCACGTATCAAATGTAAGAGTAAAAGTGTGCTACTCTTGTACATTTGAAGTTGGTAAGTTGTGATGTTTTGGATAAAACAAAGACCAACTTAGGCCAATTGTGTGAAGTGTTTGTCTTGATAAAGAATCCGCACTATCCCTTGAATATTTGACAACAGAGTCTGATATATCAAGAGGACAGTGGGAGTCTTAAAGGTCTTGAAAATCTCAAGGTCTAATAAAACCTGGAATTATTCACTAGCACACGGCTTGAGGTGTATAATCTATCGTGTTGACATTTCTGTGCCCATTCCAGTTAAAGTTGGCTTTGCATATGAGTTCTTAGAGTCCTCAGTTGGTTACACAGCTACTTGGAATCTATGCCAGGCCCTTGTGCTGTCAAATGGCAAGAACTTAAGATTGCACAAGTTCAATCCATATGAGTTTGGATTTGTCACTAACCTTATCTTGTGATTATGGTTTTGACAAATTCATATGGGTAGGAACTCATACACCATAAAAATCTAAGTGTCATAAGGTTTCTCTCCGATTCATGAAAAATGATGGTGAGGAAACACTTTCAATAAGTAGATTTTTAAGTACATAGTAATCTTTGCATTCTCAAAGTCGTTAGTAGTGTACACTAACATGGACTTATGAGAAATAGCAAAGGTCTAACCAATTGAGACTATGATTACGGCATTCCTTTTCATAGTTTTGAAATTGTTTAGACACACCTTTGAGCTATCTAAGATAAGGTGTATGATTTTGATAAAGTCTTATCAAAGCAATCTAGTATCAGAAATCTGAACTTTGGTAAAAAAGTCAATAGCTGATTTCTAAGTACATGTCAAAGCTAGTGGGAGCATAAGTGTTATGCTAATAATCATCATGTTACTAGGAGCATGATAATTATGATAAGTATTGCAAGTTAGCAATGTTAATTATAGAAAACAAAAGTTTCAATTCGTGAGGTTGCACGGGTTGAAAAAGTTGTTTTGCTATAATTAAGGGAGAGGAAATTATACTTCAATTCAATTATGGAAAACTTAGATTGAGTTTATAATCATTCTAAAGAGCTTATTATAACAGCCCGGATTTCCAGGTATCTTTTTATGCTTATGTTTTTGATGTTTTGAGAGGGGACTCAGCGAGTTGGAGCTCAGACTCGCCGAGTAGGATCGCGGTTCTGGACGCGGGTTCGCACCTGGACTCGGCGAGTCCAAGGTATGGACTCGACGAGTCCTCACTGTTTAATGAAACCCTAATTTCCCGGTCCTAAGCCCTATTTAAAGGACCTTATGGCCCTTCATTGTGGCTACCTGGATCTTGAGAGCACCAAAGCAGCTGAGGGATTCGTATGAGTGAGAAAAGAGGCTATTATTCACCAAATTTGTGTGTTTTTGGAAGAAAGGAAGAGGAAAGTCAAGCTAGAAGAGTTGGGGAGCTTGGATCTTCTTTCATTTCATCAGAGGAGGCTTCTTGAGGTATCATTCAGAGCTTATTTTTGTATTTTTGTTGATATGGTCAAATCTAGGGTTTCTTCATGCCTTATTTGCTTTGTATTGAAAGTGTGAGAGGTCACATGGGGATATGGTGCTTAGATCTGGACCTTAGTAGGTCCAGAGAGTCCCTAATGTCATGCTTTATGTCCTCCCTTTTTGGGTTGGAGGCTAGGGTTGCCATTCTAGAGGTCATTTCTCCAAAAAGAGCCTTGTAGGTGTTGTATGGTAACCAAGATATGAACTTTACGTGATGAATAAGCTTAGGAGGGCCAGATCTAAGAGTGGATGGTGCGGATCTGACCTCATAAGCTAGTTTGAGTTGATGCATGGCATGGACTCGCCGAGTCTGAAGAACAAACTCGGCGAGTAGCATGAAGATTGTCCTTAACCACTCAGCGAGTGGTCTTGCCGAGTTAAGGGTCGACTCAGTGAGTCAGGGAGAGTTAGAGAGGGTTGACAGTTGGACTGAGTCGAGCTAGGACTCGCCGAGTTATTCTTGAGACTCGGTGAGTTGAGTCGTGGTGGCCCCGCGATTCATGCCAGGTGGAACCCGTCGAGTCAGGGGAGTACTCGACGTGTCAAAAGAGAATCCTAGAGAGTTGGTGAATACGTATAGACTCGCCGAGTCGCCCTAGTGCACTCGCTGAGTCCGGTCAAAGTTGACCGTTGACCAGGGTTGACCAGAGTTGACTTGATAGGGGTAGTCAACCTTAGTGGTAAAAGTGTTAATTAGAGATGTATGATGTTATAGGGATTATAGATCGGAGGATCGAGCACGAGTGATTTCCAGGATTTGCGAGTTATCGAGATACACGAGGTGAGTCTTCTCACTATACTTTGCCTTGAGTAGGTAACCAGAGTTATGTGATCAGAGAATCTGTATGCTATATGTATGTGATGTGTTGTACTGCATGATTTCTATGTGATTTATGTTGTGCATGTTTTAGAGTTGGAACCGGAAGGTTCACAAAGTTTGGGTGCACGGACCCATAGAGTTATGGCTAATATGTGTTATGTGTGTGGTATTTTGGGGAACTCACTAAGCTTTGTGCTTACAGTGTTAGTGTTGTTGTTTTAGGTACTAGCGATGACCGTGGGAAGGCACCGGCTTGATCTGTACACACGCATGGGATTTTTGACATATATATGATCTTGGGATTTTGTATGATGTGAATTGGGATTTAAACTTAATGTTTTTATGAAAATTAAACGAGAAATGTTTTTATAGTTTGTGAAAAATTATTTTGAAATTCACGGTGTTACAAGTTGGTATCAGAGCCTTGGTTTGAGGGATTCAAGTACACCTTCGGGCGTATTTGAACTCAAACTGAGGATTTGAGAAGTATTTTCAAAAAGGGTAAAAGATTTTGAAAAGAAACGCAGAACAGAGTTGTGTGTACGATCAGTCCGCGCCCGAACGGTGATTTCCCAAAAATACCTTCATGTTATGTGCTATTGATATTGATATGATGTATCTGCATGCTAGAGTAGGCAAGGTATTCCTATTAGGACTAGAGTGGCCTGATTTGTGATGCCTTAGCCTAGGAAGGGGTGAGCTGCTATGAGATGCTTGAGAGTGAGTAGGTAGCAGCGAGGGGCTTGTGAGAGATCTATTAGAGAGAAGGTCTATGCATGTTAGAGTACTAGGAATTTGGGATCCAAAGAGGAGGACTTGGGGTGTATTCTGATACGGTGCGGACAGTAGTATTGGGCCTGTACTACTGAAAGCACCGGAGCGGTGTACAGCCCAAGTAAGAATCTTTGGAATACCAAGGATCAAGGAGGAAAGAGTTGACAGGTGTGAGTATGCTCGTATGGGTTCTAATTTATCGTATGTTGTATTTCAGAGGTAGATCATGGTGAGGACACGCTTGATGCCTGAGAGCAGTGGTACCAGTGATGAGGAGATCCGCCGGATCATCCATGAGGAGGTGGCTGCGGCCATCAGGGCAGAGATACCGGAGATGTTTGGGTCTATAAAGACCACGCTGATTGAGACCTTTGACGAGCGTTATGCCGCCCTTTCTGAGGCTGTTGTTGCAGCGGCCACCGCAGCGATTGCTGCCACGAGGCCGCAGGGTGGTGATGCGTTGCTGTTACGGGAGTTGAGCAACACAAAACCACCAGATTTTGATGGGACCCAGGATCCGGTGGCAGCTATGAGGTGGATATCTGATATAGAGGGGTGTTTCTTCACTTGCTCATCTCCTGAGCATTTGAAGGTTCGGTTCGCGCTGAACCAGCTTCGCTTGGGAGCGAAGGACTGGTGGAAGTTTGTGACGGCGCATTATACGCCTGCTGAGCTTGCAGCAGTGACTTGGGAGAGGTTCACTGTCATGTTCCGAGATGAGTACATTCCCCAGGTGGAGGGGGAGCGTTTGGCACAGGAGTTTCTGACCCTCAAGCAGGGTACTGAGTCAGTTACAGCGATTACCGGGATGTTCCATGAGAGGGCGATGTTCTGCCCTTAGCACGTGTCCACTGAGCAGGCACGTATGAGCCGTTATTTGAGCATTTTGAGGCGGGATATTCGGGAGTTCACGGCGAACTCCTCGTACCGGACATTTGCTGAGCTTCAGGAAAATGCCCGGAAGAGGGAGATTGAGCTAGAGACTCAGGCCAGGGAGGAGGCGGAGTCTCAGGGGAGGGATCGGCGACCGGCACAGTCTCAGCCGGCAGCCAAGCGGGCCAAGCCCGCTGATCCCAAACCAAGGAGTCAGAAGGGCCGCACTTGTGGGAAGTGTGGCAAGGGTCACGATGGAGTCTGCAGAGCGGGATCTTGCTACAAATGTGGCAAGGAGGGGCATATGGCCAAGGATTGCCCCAAGGGGTTTGCAGTGTGCTTCCACTACAATCAGACCGGACACCGGAAGGCAGAGTGTCCGCAGTTGCCAGGGTCATCTCAGGGAGTACCTCAGGGATCTGCCCCTGCCGCCATCAGAGCTACAGAGAGTCGGCCAGTGAATGCCGAGGCGCTGAGGGCACAAGGGAGAGCCTTTCAGCTGACCGCGGAGGAGGTCCGCGTAGCGCCCAATGTCGTGGCTGGTATGTATTCTTTCATGTATTTATTTTGATGTTGTGGTATTATGCTTATGTTATGTTATGCGTAGGTACTTTTCTTGTGAATTCTGTACCTGCCTTGGTGTTATTTGACTCGGGTGCAAGTCGGTCTTTTGTATCTTTGGCTTTTAGTCAGCATATCAGTACTAGTCGTGAGGCGTTGAGTCGGCCTCTGAGAGTTTCCATAGCTGATGAGAGGTTGATATATGCCACGGAGGTTCTCTGAGGTTGCGTAGTTGAGATTTTCGGTGTTGAGTTCCCGATTGATCTGGTTCCTATTGCTATGGGTGATGTCTGTGTCATTGTGGGCATGGATTGGTTGAGCAGATTCGGTGCGGTTATTGACTGTGAGCGAAAGCTGGTGACCATACGAATCCCTAGTGGGGGAGTTCTTTCGGTATACGGCGAGGGTACACGTTCAGGATCAGCGTTTTGTTCGGCCGCTAGTGCGAGGCAGTGTCTACAGCAGGGCTGTAAGGGTTTTGTGGCGTATGTGATGGATACGCGGGTGGATTCCGAGAGGCCGAGTTCAGTTGAGGAGGTTCCGGTGGTGCGTGAGTTCCCGGATGTGTTTCCCGAGGAGTTGTCGGGTGTGCCTCCTGTGAGGCAAGTGGAGTTCAGTATCGATTTGGTTCCGGGGGCCGCGCCTATCGCCAAGGTGCCTTATCACCTTGCACCTCCAGAGATGCAAGAGTTATCCTCGCAGCTTCAGGAACTGCTGGGGAAGGGGTTTATTCGGCCAAGCAGCTCGCCGTGGGGAGCACCTATCCTGTTCTTCAAAAAGAAGGATGGTTCACACCGGATGTGTATTGATTACCGGGAGTTGAACAAGCTGACGGTCAAGAACCGTTACCCGTTGCCGAGGATCGACGATTTGTTCGATCAGTTGCAGGGAGCATCTTGGTTTTCCAAGATCGATTTGAGGTCTGGATATCATCAGGTGAGAGTGCGGGATGAGGACGTCCAGAAGACAGCATTTAGGACGCGATATGGGCATTACGAGTTTGTGGTGATGCCTTTCGGGCTCACCAATGCCCCGGCAGTGTTCATGGATCTCATGAACCGAGTATATAGGTCGATGCTGGATCGGTCGGTGATTGTATTTATCGATGATATTCTGGTATATTCGAGATCTAGAGAGCAGCATGAGGAACATTTGAGAGAGGTTCTCGGAGTTCTGAGGTCGGAGAGGCTTTATGCCAAATTCTCCAAGTGTGATTTATGGTTGCGGGAGGTCCAGTTCTTAGGACATCTCGTCAATCAGGAAGGGATATTGGTCGATCCAGCCAAGGTTGAGGCGGTGATGAGTTGGGAGGTGCCGAAGTCACCCTCCGAGATCAGGAGTTTCCTAGGGTTGGCAGGGTATTATCGGAGGTTTATTAAGGATTTCTCCAAGATCGCAGTGCCACTCACCAGATTGACCCGGAAGGGCGTTGCTTTTTCATGGGGCCCCGAGCAGCAGGCCTCCTTTGAGACATTTCGCCAGAGGTTGTGCGAAGCCCCGGTGTTAGCTCTCCTGGAAGGGATGGAGGACTTTGTGGTATATTGTGATGCATCGATTTTGGGATTAGGAGCGGTGCTGATGCAAAGGGGGCATGTGATAGCGTATGCATCGAGGCAGCTGAAGCCTCATGAGACGAGATATCCCACCCATGATATAGAGTTGGGGGCAGTGGTGTTCGCCCTCAAAATTTGGCGTCACTACTTGTATGGGGTTCGGTGTACGATATACACGAACCATAAGAGTTTGAAGTATTTGATGGATCAGCCCAACCGAAATATGCGTCAGAGAAGGTGGTTGGATGTGGTCAAGGATTATGATTGTGAAATCCTGTACCACCCAGGCAAGGCTAATGTGGTAGCCGATGCATTGAGCCGCAGGGTGGAGAGCACCCCGCTGCGGGAGGTATGTTTGAGATTGACAGTGATAGCCCTGGTATTGGACGCTATTCGTGGGGCACAGGTCGAGGCTGTGCAACCTGAGATGCAGAAGAGGGAACGGGTTGTTGGTTTGGTTTCAGAGTTCGTTACCGATGGTCAGGGGCTTATGACATTTTAGGGGCGTATCTAGGTACCGTTTGTGGGAGGAACGCGTACTATTTTGATGGAGGAGGCGCATCGGTCGAAATTTTCGATCCATCCGGGGGCCACTAAGATGTATTTGGATTTGAGAAAGGAGTATCGGTGGCCCTGTATGAAGAGGGATGCCGCGTGGTTCGTTAAGAGGTGCTTGACCTGCCGTAGGGTTAAGGCTGAGCACCATAGGCCGCATGGTAAGTTGCAGCCATTGGAGGTTCCCGAGTGGAAGTGGGAACAAATCACTATGGATTTCATCACCAAATTGTCAAGGACTGCCAGAGGGGTTGATGCAATTTGGGTGATTGTGGACAGGTTGACGAAGAGCGCTCACTTCCTTGCCATCAGTGAGAGTTCTTCAGCAGAGAAATTGGCGGAGGTGTATGTGAGGGAAGTGGTATCTCGGCATGGGGTGCCGATCTCGATTGTTTCGGACCGTGATGTGCGTTTCACTTCCAGATTCTGGAAGAAATTTCATGAGGAGTTGGGTACTAGACTGCATTTTAGTACCGCATACCATCCCCAGACAGACGGACAGAGTGAGCGGACGATTCAGACGCTTGAGGACATGCTCCGGGCATGTGTGTTGGATTTCGGGGGCAGTTGGGATACGTATTTACCCTTGGCAGAGTTTTCCTACAACAACAGCCATCATTCGAGCATTGGTATGCCACCCTTTGAGCTGTTGTATGGGAGGAGGTGTCGGACCCCTATTTGTTGGGGAGAGGTTGGTCAGCGGGTGATGGGCAGTACAGAGATCGTGCTACAGACGACAGAGCAGATTCAGCAGGTCAGACAGAGGTTGTTGACCGCTCAGAGCGGACAAAAGAGTTATGCAGACAGGCGCCGGTCCGAGCTTGAGTTTCAGGTCGTCGACTTTGTCCTCCTGAAGGTCTCTCCTTGGAAAGGAGTGATTTGATTCAGGAAGAGGGGCAAGTTGGGGCCCCGGTATATTGGTCCATTCCGTGTGATCGCGAGGGTAGGCCAGGTAGCCTATCGTTTGGATTTGCCAGCAGAGTTGGGGCAGATTCACGACACTTTTCATGTGTCGCAGCTGAGGAAGTGTATAGCCGACGAGTCGGCAGTGGTTCCATTAGAGGATATTCAGGTGGATGCGAGCCTGAATTATGCCGAGAGACCAGTGGCCATCAGAGATAGGAAAATCAAGGTTCTGAGGAACAAGGAGGTACCCCTGGTGTTGGTTCAGTGGCAACACCGGAAGGGATCAGAGATGACCTGGGATCCGGAGCGTGAGATGCGTGAGTAGCATCCGAAGCTATTTTCAGAGCGAGACTTCGAGGACGAAGTCTAGTTTTAGTGGGGGAGAGTTGTAACAGCCCGGATTTCCAGGTATCTTTTTATGCTTATGTTTTTGATGTTTTGCGAGGGGACTCGGCGAGTTGGAGCTCAGACTCGCCGAGTAGGATCGCGGTTCTGGACGCGGGTTCGCGCCTGGACTAGGCGAGTCCAAGGTATGGACTCGGCGAGTCCTCGCTGTTTAATGAAACCCTAATTTCCCGGTCCTAAGCCCTATTTAAAGGACCTTATGGCCCTTCATTGCGGCTACCTGGATCTTGAGAGCACCAAAGCAGCTGAGGGATTCGTGTGAGTGAGAAAAGAGGCTATTGTTCACCAAATTTGTGTGTTTTTGCAAGAAAGGAAGAGGAAATTCAAGCTAGAAGAGTTGGGGAGCTTGGATCTTCTTTCATTTCATCAGAGGAGGCTTCTTGAGGTATCATTTAGTGCTTATTTCTATATTTTTGTTGATATGGTCAAATCTAGGGTTTCTTCATGCCTTATTTGCTTTGTATTGGAAGTGTGAGAGGTCCCATGGGGATATGGTGCTTAGATCTGGACCTTAGTAGGTCCAGAAAGTCCCTAATGTCATGCTTTATGTCCTCCCTTTTTGGGTTGGAGGCTAGGGTTGCCATTCTAGAGGTCATTTCTCCAAAAAGAGCCTTGTAGGTGTTGTATGGTAACCAAAATATGAACTTTACGTGATGAATAAGCTTAGGAGGGCCAGATCTAAGAGTGGATGGTGCGGATCTGACCTCAGAAGCTAGTTTGAGTTGATGCATGGCATGGACTCGCCGAGTCTGAAGAACAGACTCGGCGAGTAACATGAAGATTGTCCTTAACCACTCAGCGAGTGGTCTTGCTGAGTTAAGGGTCGACTCAGTGAGTCAGGGAGAGTTAGAGAGGGTTGACAATTGGACTGAGTCGAGCTGGGACTCGCCGAGTTGTTCTTGAGACTCGGCGAGTTGAGTCGTGGTGGCCCCGCTATTCATGCCAGGTGGAACCCGTCGAGTCAGGGGAGTACTCGACGTGTCAAAAGTGAATCCTAGAGAGTTGGTGAATACGTATAGACTCGCCGAGTCGCCCTAGTGCACTCGCTGAGTCCGGTCAAAGTTGACCGTTGACCAGAGTTGACCAGAGTTGACTTGATAGGGGTAGTCAACCTTAGTGGTAAAAGTGTTAATTAGAGATGTATGATGTTATAGGGATTATAGATCGGAGGATCGAGCACGAGTGATTTCCAGGATTCGCGAGTTATCGAGATACACGAGGTGAGTCTTCTCACTATACTTTGCCTTGAGTAGGTAACCAGAGTTATGTGATCAGAGTATCTGTATGCTATATGTATGTGATGTGTTGTACTGCATGATTTCTATGTGATTTATGTTGTGCATGTTTTAGAGTTGGAACCGGAAGGTTCATAGAGTTAGAACCTGAGGGTTCACAAAGTTTGGGTGCACGGACCCATAGAGTTATAGCCTCGAGTGGCTAATATGTGTTATGTGTGTGGTATTTTGGGGAACTCACTAAGCTTTGTGCTTACAGTGTTAGTGTTGTTGTTTCAGGTACTAGCGATGACCGTGGGAAGGCGCCGGCTTGATCTATACACACGCATGGGATTTTTGATATATATATGATCTTGGGATTTTGTATGATGTGAATTGGGATTTAAACTTAATGTTTTTATGAAAATTAAACGAGAAATGTTTTTATAGTTTGTGAAAAATTATTTTGAAATTCACGGTGTTACACTTATATTGAGATTTTGATCACCTTTAGTCAAGAATATATATATATATATATGAATTTCATGTTGGATTGGTTCAACTTAAGAAAATTCTATATATTGCGTTCTCAAAATTCGATTATGATTACGGCATCCCTTTTCATAGTAAAATTTTGAGAATATGGCAAAACAAAAAAATATTATGGCAAAAGACTGGTCTAGAACCATGTCTTTATGTGAAACATCATGAATCGTGTCCTATTTAATTTGGGTACAAGATCTATTACTTGTGCTATAATATTTATTCTTTCTGAATTTTCCAAATGCCTTGGGGAATTAAGGAGGAAAATGTCTAGAATTGGATATGACTAAAGTGATTAAGCAATTGTCGAAGACAATCTAAGGTTTACCAAAGATTGGTTTCTCAAGGACAGTTGGAAGTATAGTGTGAATTTTGGAAGGGCCATATTGACATAGTCTGAAAAGAGGCAACTCTTGTTCAAAAGTAGTAGTCAAAATGGGAATATAGAGTTGTCTCTATAGATAGAAGCAGTCTGTGTAAGATTAGAAAGAACTTAGTGCAAGAAGCATATTCAAAGCAATGCATACTTTGAACATAAGGCTTTGTGTCCATGGAGTAGGTCTTCATTGGAATACCCTGTAATGGTTGCTGACAAGTCTTTGTGACTTTGTACACATTCATTGCAAGAGGGTAGTGCATTTAAGTTTAAAGCCTAACAAGATTTCGATTTGGGAGTGTGAAATTAGAATCATTGAAAGTTTGGTCAATTGGTTTTCACAAAGTAAGGATCATAGATAAACATAGAGTGCATACTTGGTGTATGGCAAAGCTATTGTTTAGAAAAACATAGTGTACATGCTTGGAGCATGGGACAACTAGTGTTTGTTAATTCAAGTATAAAGTTGATAAAACCGAAACAATGAATAATGAGTAATCAGTATGGTGATAAATAGAAAGTGTTTTATTTATATTCATAGGTTTTGATACCATTTAGATTCATTTATTCTTATGTTTCACTTTGCATGTTTTGACTTCCATAATAACTAGGTTATTCTTTCGGAATGACTAAGTTATTCAAAACCATCCACAGTCGGTCATATGTTGGAAGTAGATATTAATCAAGACTGTCATGGGTTGGCTTGTAGAGGTCCAAGTTGGTGGACAAAGTTGTGCTACAACACTCATGAGTGCTCATAAGTTCTGAGTATTGGATTCAACCCGCACTCATTTGAATCACTTAATGGATTTTATCACAAGTGATCATGAGACGATAATATCTTATACTCTTCAAACCTAGAGATATGAGTTGTTACTGTGAGTTGGTTATACATTGATTGCACGAAACCGCATTGGTAACTGTTGAATCATAAAAGTGACCCTCTTGAACTCAACTACCGCAACGGTTCAGCTACCACAGCCAATCAAGCACCCGGAGTCAATTTCTACAAACTACAACCGCAACCATTCTCCATCAGCAACCATCTCAACATCCGGAGTCATCAAAGTCTTCAGCATCCACAGTCTTAGTTATTTCTTTTACTTATTCTATGTAATGTACTCTATTGTCCAGCATGCCTTGCACGGCCGCTTATAGAGTCTTAGTTTGTTTCAGAGTCTCTATAAATAGACTCATTCTCTTGTAACACAAAAAAAACTTCTTACTACTCAACTTGTGAACTTCTTAATACACAAGATTTCTCCTTCAATCATCTCTCTTATCTTCTTCATTTCTCTATCTTATTACTCTTCACACTCAAACGGCCACTGGAACATAACCTCTCTTCGGAGCAAGTCTTCTAGACTTAATCACTAAGCTTGATCTCGCTTACTAACTCGGAGTGAATGCATTCCTTGTTATGAATTAGCTTAAGTGTATTCTTGATGTAACAACTGTTGTCATTTACATTTCTTTGCTTTTCGCAACTAACTATCTAACTATCTAAATATATTATTGTTGAGCTTTTGATCCTTTGAGATTAACTCTATTCCGCAATATACTTGTACTAACGTTTGTTCAAGTGTGTCTCCAAGTTTTTTCTCTCAACAGTAACTCGATGTTATAAAACGTGTCTTTATGTATGATTCAACAAGTAGTAGAACAAGCTATATGAGTCGAAGTTTATCCATTCCTTTTACCTTCGGGATAAAAGCGATATTTGTGGGCCCCTCGATGATTTAATGATGATGCATGTGAGTGCTTGGCCAAGCCAGGACTGATTTGATTTGTTCAATCAGTCAGTCGTCATAAATTGGAAATCGCAAAACAACAGATGGACAGAGAGAATGATTTATCCATGTCTCAGTCCATATGATATCTAGAATGGAGGAATATATGATCCCTTATCTAATGGACAAGTCATTGACAAAGGTCAGAGATCATCGGCAAGGTCAGAGTTCGACGGAAGCTTTTGAGAGCTATGATTGCCAGTCGGTTCTTGAAGTCATACGCAATAATAGTTTTAGACTTATCCAAGTGGGACACTGTTGGATTAATGTCTAAGTCCATAACTATAATTGGTAAGACTTGACCCGACCCGGCATGGTCCATTTGGGTTGCATGGCATCATGCATTTAGATAGACTATAATGAGAGAAATAACACTTAAGGTTTGTTAATATATTATAAGTTATAATATATTAATAAGGTTATTTAATTAGTAATTATCAAGGTTATTTAATTAGTAATTATCAAGAATTAAGTTTGGAAGACTCCTTCAAGAGATTCAACCTGATAGTCACAAAATTATCAAATGCTGGTACCGTCCGTAGCAACCATGAAACCAATCTTCAGTTCCTTGATGGATTAGGATGACATTGGACTACGGCCAAAATGATAGTCCAAGGTGATAGGAAGATTCACTCTTTATCACTCTACAAACTCTATGGAGAACTTCAAGCACAAGAATCCACCATACTCAAAGACTGTGCTGACTTCGGAGGACCACTTGCTCTCATAGCACGAGCTCCGCTGCAGTCAGCTTACTCTTCATCATATGACACTCCACCACAGTCATACGAAGCGGATTCAGAGTATGATGATGAAGAAGAGTTTCAGAAGGCTGTTGCTCTAGTTAGCCAAAAGTTCAACCGCGTACCACCTTCCTCTTTCCGCAAGAATCAACAATTCAACAAACATCCATTCAACCGTAACTTTGGTCCTCAGAACAACAACTCTCGGTATTCTAAAGTCTCTCAGAACAATCAACCCAAGGAGGTAACGCAGTCTCCTCAGAACAATGACTCCGGTACTCAATCCGAAGACAAGTCTGATGTTGTGACTTGTCACAAATGCAACAAAGAAAATCACTTCGCCAAAGACTGTAAGGCTAATGTAGTCAAGGACAGAGCGTTCTATCTTAGAATGGCTCAAGAGTTGGAAGAAAAAGAAAAGGCAAGGGAATATGTGGCTCAAGTTAAGAGAGACCACCAAGTTTGGTCATCAGGAGATGAAGAACAGACCATCAGCAGTGTTAAGGGAAAAGGGAAAATCTGCATGCTGGCCACTACGGATGATGATGTGTCGGCAATGTTGAACAAAAACTATTGTTACATGGAGAAAGATGGGACTCTAAGCATCGTTGAACAGGTAAAACTCATGATCCAAACTTTAAATTATAACATGCATGACTGTCAACCATACATAGATGATCTTAATGACACTTTTGCTGCCGTCCTTACAGACTATAACAAAGCCGTAGATGAGAAGAACATTGCGTCCCAAGAGATGTTCCATGTGAGAGGAAGACTGGATAACAAGAGACTTAAGATGGCAATGTTAGAAAGGGGTCTAGAGTTAGAGAAAGATGCTAGAATGTTAAGTGAAACCCAATTAGAAATAGCCTTGAATCAAAGAGATTTAGCTCAGAGAGAAATTGTACGATTGAATCTTTTAATTGAAAAACTGTTTAATGAAAGTGAGGCTATTGAAAATTTGGTAAATAATGGAACCGTGGACAATACATATAATTGGGGTTGGTCAACTGGGTATCCTACCGCAATGGATTCCTCACCCCGGTTCAACAAACACAAAGTGTATGTCCCTCCTGATAGAGAATTCCATTTCCCTGTCAACGACAAGACTTTTCCCGAAAATATCCAAACTCACTTCGGTAGATTGCACAATTTGAGCAATAATTGTGTCATTGAGGAAATTGTGCCCGAGGATTCTAGTCACACATGTGATCAAACTCCCATCAGTGGCACCACTCACTCAAATTCTCAAACTTCATCCAAAGTTGATGAAGAAATTGTTGTTGAAAATCCTGAAGTCTCAAAGGACTTTCCATCTTTGTCCTCAGACCGTAGTTTTCCACACTATAGTCAATTGTCCCAGAAGTGTCCCACCGCAGTCTCAACTAAGACCTACTCTGCGGTAGTCAAATCATCTTCACCGCAGTTAAATAACAATGACTGCAACTCCTCAGTTCAAGGAACTACAACTCTTCAACCGATTTTTCACGAATTACCTATCGAAAATTTTGAAGTAGGTCAATCCTCTCAAATTCCAGAATCCTCAAGTTCTGATGATTCTAGTCCGCGTTTTCAGAAGTGTTCAAAAAATCTCAGGAAACCGCAGTTGAATAACAATGACTGCGGTTCACCAAAAACTTTGGCAAAAAGAGCTTTCAAAGAAGAAATCAGATCTCGAAACCAAAGCAGACAAAGTTTTTCAAAAAATAAGAAACATGTGAGAATTCCAAAATCCAGGAGTCCAGAAAAATTTGTTTTCACAAATTACATTTCAAAAAACTCTTCTTTCACGAAAACAAACAAAAAGGAAAGTTCAGTTTCAAAAGCCACTCCTGCTACTTCTGACACAACCCAAAAAGGTGTCAAATTTGTAAGAAACTATGTTTTTCAGGTCTATTCTCAAAATGACCCCAAGTGGAAAGGAATTTTACCCACTGCAACAATTTTAAAATCACATCAAAACAAGTGGAAAGGAATTTTGCCAAATCCACCTAAAAAGACTCAAAGATTTCCACATGCGAAACCTAGTTCCAAACAAACTTTCCAGAAAAGAAATGTCAAATCTTTCAAAAGTTACCCACCTCGGACCAATTTCAAATCCAATTCACTCCATAAACTGCTGACCAAGCACAATGTCAGATTCAGTGACAAACCCTCTTTTTGTAAATGTCAGTGCAGCTGTCAAAAGTTTTTCTCTCATGACAAATCAAATAAGAGTCAGAAATCTCGTACTTTTCAGAAACCTCGTAATAATCCAAATCTGAACAAACACCTAGGATTAGGTCTAAAAGTTGACAAGAGACCTGTCCATGCAACCTCGGACCATGCATCATTTAAGAATACATCAATCGTCCCTGGCTCCAAACTTTTGTGGATGCCCAAACTAACCGTGTAATTCTCAGGCTTTGTGCAAGGAGGAACAAGAAGAAGAATGGTTAATTGACAGTGCCTGCTCCTTGCACATGACCGGAAGGTTAGAGTACCTTCGGGATTTCAGGCCTATATGCAACGGTGGAAATGTCACGTTTGGCAAAAATGAAAATGGTGTCATCCGAGGTTACGGTGTTCTCACTACGGGGAACTTTTCCATTCCGAAGGTTGCTTATGTAGAAGGTCGTAAACACAATCTCATCAGTGTTGGCCAACTATGTAAAGCAGGACATCGTGTTGAATTTGACAATCAACTATGTTACATAATGACGAGTGATCGCAGCACTTACTTAATCAAATCTCGATCCGAAGGCACGATGTACCCTCTTGATGTTTCTCTCATCATGGGTAAACCGCAGCTGTGTTTTCTGTCCAAATCTGTATCCGAAGTCTGCTGGCAATGGCACCGCAAGCTAGCTCATCTCAACTTTCGCTACATCAACAACCTCATCACATGAGAACTAGTCTGTGGTCTCCCCATTCTCAAATTCAGCAACGATACTCTTTGTCCAGCGTGTGAATGTGGTAAACAAGCAAAAGCAAGCCATCCTTTGATAATGGATTCTTCTATCACTGAACCACTGGAGCCATTACACATTGATCTCTACGGTCCTTCAACCGTAGCCAGTCTTCACCACAAAAAGTATATACTGGTTATTGTTGATGACTATACACGCTTCACATGGGTCTTCTTTCTTAGACTCAAATCAGAGACACCGTAGATCTTCATTAACTTCATCAAAGAAATCGAACATTAGATCAAGCTTCCAATCAGACGCATCTACAGTGATAATGGAACTGAGTTCACTAATCATCTTTTGAACAGTTTCCTAGTATCCAAGGGTATTTCTCACAACTTTTCAGCACCCTATACACTGCAACAAAATGGTGTAGTAGAAAAAGGAACCGCACTCTTGTTGAAGCAGCCAGATCCATGCTTAACTTCGCCCAACTTCCTCTCTACTTATTGGGCCGAAGCAGTAGCAATCGCATGCTTTGTTCAAAACCGAAGTATCATATGCAAGTGTCTCAATAAAACACCATATGAAGGTCTCAACAATCGCAAACCCAATGTTCGTTTCTTTCATATCATTGGATGTAGATGCTTCGTGATCAACAACAAAGACCAACTCAACAAGTTTGCACCAAAGTCTGACGAAGGTATCTTCCTTGGTTATTCTACTAACAAGGTTGCGTATCGTGTGCCTATCAGAAGAACAAGGTTGATCATCGAAAGCTTCGATGTGAAATTTGATGACTCTCACATCTGTAGTGCACCTCCATCCACCGAAATAACTGCAATCATGGAAAGTGACATTCCAGCTACTTTCGGACCTTTGAATCTAGTTGAAATCAACTATGATGATCTATTTGATCCCATTGAAACGGCGAAACTATCCGAAGTCCTAGTGTCACCCGTAGCTCAACAACAACATGCCGACGTATCTGGACCATCTCTATCTGAAGTAGTATCGCTCAATACTTCCACCTCTCCGGTTGAGGGGGAAAGCTCTACTCCGGATCATTTAGCAACCGTTGAGGTTCCAGTACCTGATGCTGCTTACATTCCTGCCCGAAGTAAAGCCTCACCATCAAACGAACCTTCAGAGGACTCAGATGACGAATTCATAGAGAATATTAACACTAGATCCGATCCTAGAATTGTCACTCTCCCATCCGCATTCCAGGGGGAACCTTCTCAGGTTCCAGAGGAACTCCCATCCGCAGTCCAGGGGGAACCTCAACCTCTGCCAATTCCTCAAGTAAATTCTACTCCATTAAATCAAGATGATTCAGCAGGATGTTCTCAAGTCCAGGGGGAACTGCCTTCCCCAACAGCAGATTCCTATGACATCCAAGATATTCCTTATACCGCAGCTGCTGATCATCTGATGCCACGACTTCATGTATGGACAAGAGACCACCCACCAGGTCAAATTATTGGCAACCCATCCGCAGGTATCCAGACTCGATCTTCCAAAGACTTATCTGACCACTGCCATTATGCAGCATTTATGTCTTCGGTTGAACCTCGAACCATCAAAGAAGCTCTGCTTGAACCAGACTGGATAGCCGCAATGCAAGAAGAATTAGAAGAATTTGAAAGAAACAAAGTATGGCAACTTTTTCCTCTTCCACAAGGTCATACTATTGTTGGTACAAGATGGGTTTTCAAGAACAAGCTAGACGAATCTGGCTCAGTCATCCGAAACAAGGCAAGACTTGTTGCCAAGGGCTACAGTCAACTAGAAGGCATTGACTACGATGAAACGTATGCTCCGATAGCATGCATGGAAGCCATCCGGATCTTTCTAGCATACGCAGCCCACAAAAATGTCAAGGTACACCAAATGGACATTAAGAGTGCTTTCCTCAATGGTGAACTAAAAGAGGAGGTTTATCTTCAGCAACCTCCAGGCTTTGAAAATGTTGAATTTCCTGACCACTGCTACAAGCTTGAAAGAGCAGTCTACGGTCTAAAACAAGCCCCAAGAGCATGGTATGAGACACTCTCTAAATTTCTTGTCTCATCTGGGTACAAAAGAGGAGTGATTGATCCCACATTATTCAGAAAAGCAAATGGTGACCATCTTATGTTGGTACAAATATACGTGGATGATATCATCTTCGGATCGACCGATCAAGGCATGGTAGATGAATTCGCAAAGCTCATGACCAACAAATTCAAAATGAGCATGAATAGAGAGATTAATTTCTTTCTAGGTCTTCAACTTAAACAAATTCAGCAAGGAATTTTCATTCACCAAGAGAAATACACCACTGAAATTCTGAAGAAATATTCTATGGACAACTGCTCTTCTGCTAAGGTCCCTATGGCCTTCGGTTATAAGATCTCTGCTGATCCCTCTGGAGAATCTGTGGATCACAAGACTTATAGAGGTATCATTGGTTCGCTGATGTACCTCACCGCAAGCAGACCTGACATTGTCTTTGCAACTAGTGTATGCGCAAGATACTAGGCTGATCCAAAAGTGTCTCACATGACCGCAGCCAAATAAATTCTTCAGTATCTTAAAGGTAGCAAATCTATGGGCTTATGGTATCTCGCAGGCAACGACTTCAGTCTTCAAGCCTTCACCGATGCGGATCATGCAGGTTGTAAGCTCGATAGAAAAAGCACATCAGATGGATGCCAATTCCTAGGAGGAAGACTTGTGAGCTGGTCTTCAAGAAAACAAATGTGTGTATCTCTATCTACCGCAGAAGCAGAATATGTGGCCGCGGCCAGCTGCTGTTCCCAAGTTCTTTAGATGAAGACACAATTGCTAGACTACAGGTACAGAATGCTGCGGATACCAATTTACTGTGACTCTGAAAGTACTATAGCAATCTCTCATAATCCTATTCAGCACTCCAAGACAAAACATATTGAGTTACGGTATCATTTCATCAAAGATCATATTCTGAAAGGTAATATTGAACTCATTTTTGTTCCTACTCATGAAGAGATTGCTGATGTTTTTACAAAAGCTCATGACTCTACAAAACTCAATGCATTCTTACAAATGTTGGGAATGATGAATCCGGACCCGCAATTCTTTATGAAGTGTTAGCTACCGCAGACCATCATTGGTCTCCGTTGCGGTTCTAACTGAGAATTACATATGATAGATGGTTTTGGTACTGCAGTCTAGGTACCGCAACCATATGTCATATGTATCTTTTATGGGTTTTAATGTTCTTTTATTTCTAACTTTTGTACAAGTATTTTCTCACAGATTCTCTCTGATGTATTTCTTTGCTCATCCGCGATGGAGTTTTTCAACCGCAATGATGTTTTCATCCGCAATCACATTAAATAAATTCCAACAGATTCATTAATTCTCATTAACTCTCAAATCCTTGTGTGCTATTTAATGATCCTTCATTAAATAAAATACAAACATTCCCTTTAGAAACTGCACATTCCCTTTCTGAATAAACTCAGGATCAGACCTATATTAGGGATAATGACAAAAAGAATGATTTCCAAATCAAACCGTTCTCAACCTGTCTTTTCTTCTCTCAACCACGTCCCATCAGTTACTACATTCTCTCTCATCAACCCACGATTACCTGACGTATTACCATGTGTCAAATCCGCCATTAAATGCAAAACCTCTTTAAAGATTTCTCAAAATCTCTTCAAAAACCATTTGAAATTCGTGTGGCTGAGATTCAATCCCAGAATAATTGATTCCCCCCAAAAACCCCATTCAACTTCTTACCCCCCCTTCTATCTTTTACCTAGGGTTAAAAATCTTTTACCCCCTTTATAAACCCACCTTCTTCTCCAAAGTCGTTTATGCTCTCTGATAATCGATTATTCTCTCTCAAACTCTCCAAAACTTCCAAAAGCTCTCAAGAACTCCAATCTCAATCTCTCAATGGCAAAATCTGGTGCATCAAAGAAGCAATCCAAGGCTTCAGGCTCCATGACTCAAACTGGCTCCACAACCCCAACAATCGCCTCAAGAAACTTCCGTGCAGTGTTTGAAGATCATCAATCGTATAATGCTCCAACAAAACTGATGATCAAGAACCTCAAGAATCACATCCTATTTGGCCCATTCGACGCATTGACTGATGTTGTTCCCGTTTCTACACTCTTCAAGTGTGCTTTTTCTGCATACAGACCACTGGAAAACCCTCAAGAAGTGTATCTCAACCTCATCAATGATTCCTTGGTCATCTTGACCAAAGAGAAGTTCTTGACCGCCATAAACCTTTTGATTCATCCTTCCATCAAGATCTTCACACCATCATTATCTGACATCACCACCGCACTCTACCAAATGGGTTACCAGAAACCGATCCGAGGGATTGGTGAATTCAAGAAGAACCAACTGCCTGTGGTTTGGCAGTTCGCATGCCACTTTGTCATCCGCTGTCTGTCTGGCAGAACCGGAGGCATCGACAATATAGGCTTAAAGCTGTTAGAATTGGTATGGAGCATCTTCACAGGCCATGATGTCAACTACGATCAGATTCTTTGGGATGATTTCCTCCAGTACATTCCCAAAGAGCACCCCAGAGAGAACCCAACCGAGCTCACCTTTGCTCGATTTTGGTCTCTATGCATTTCTGATCTACATGCGGATGCTGGTCTTGACATGGGCAGTGACATCAACTTTTTTGTCGCCAAGGACCTCAAAAGGTACAATCCCTCTTCTGATCAAACTCTTTTTGGACCTATCCGCAGGCTCCCCATTCACATCCTTACTTTGCTTGGTCTCGAGACTGCTGATGTCTCGGATCATATTGAGGCTACAGAGGGTATTATCCCATACCCTTCTACCCCACCTCTTCCTTCCACTACCATTCTTCCTAAGGGTACCGCAGCCCCCTCAGCCACTACACTTTCTAACATTTCTCAACGGAGAAAATTTGTGGCTTCTAAAAAGAAAGCTACCACACCCAAGAAGAAAGCCCCAAAACAAACCGCACCTTCCAAGAAACGCAAAGCCAAAACTACCACTGTATCGAGCAGTGATTCTGATGAAGATAGACACCCTATATCTATCCTCAAGAAAAGAAAGACAACCGCACCCACTGGCCAAATGCGTGACCAGACTGATACTGCAGCCTCTCAACAGGCTCCGGTAGTCCTTGGGGTGGCCGCACACCCATTCAATACCTCTATTGAATACCACTCAACCTCATCATGTGAGATTGTTTCATCATCATCTTCATCCGAACGTGGAGACAGCCCCCAAGTTTTATCTCAAGTAGATAAATCTAGAAAATGCCCTAAGGTCTCCAGGGCTTCTAGACTGCATATCTTTTCTTCTGAGGAATTAGACTCCATCCTCTTGCAAGTATCCCAAACACTTCAAACACCACTCCATCCGCAGGGCATCTCTTTCGCCCATGCCAGAACTGGGCTAAGGCCAGACTTGACCACGGGTCAAGGAGACCGAGGAAGCCCAGGAAATCCTACTTTGCTTACATCTTTATCAGGTGGTTTAGGCACGGTGAGCACTAATGTGCCAGGATCCGTGAACCCAAGGGACACCTTGGTGCGAACTCAAGGAATTGACGGTGACGATTCTAGTGACTCTTGGAGTCAGTATCAGCCAACTACTGATGCTGAAATCAAGAAGTATGATGCTTTCAAAAGAGCATTCCAGGCCCGCAAGGAGCAACAGGTCAAGCAGCAACAGCAGAAGGAACAAGAAATCCTATATGTGGCTAAGTACTAGGCAAATGCCATCAGCAATGCCCATACTGCTGCCACAATCCAAAAGGTTCAAACCTGGATGGATCAAATGGTGGAAACCGTATTGAAAGCTCAAGCCTCAACCGCAGCCGCAGGTACATCTAATGTTCCTCCTACTTCAACACCTGTTCCACCTACCGCAGTCAACCCATCTTAAGACGAAAAGTCAGCTATTGAACTCAGCCTGGCCCCAACCTTCAGTTTTGATGATGAAGACATCCAAGAGGTCAACAAACCAAATCCTTCCGATGATGACCTAATGATGTTCGAAGAAGAAGAAGAATCCAGTGGTTCTCAGCACTCAACTTCTAAGCCCAAGGAAAAGAAAAAGAAAAAGAAGAAAGTTGTTGTCACAAGAAAAGAGTTCCTCAATCTCCAAGCTAAAGTCGAACAGATTTTAGCTGCGGTCAAGCCTACTCAACCTCCACCTGAAGATATTCTAGGTCCGCAGTCCCTCATTGAATGCATCGAACGACTTCAGACAAGAGAGCATATGGCTGCTGAGTGCATCTCTCTCAAGGTCGAAATGGGTATTAGATCGCTTGACAACAACTGCAGGGCTGATCATCAAGACTTTATGGCCGCAGCGGAACGCCTCATTACTGAGGTGACCGCAATCAAACAAGGCTTACAAACAGCCATTGCAGACCAAGCTGCATTATCTCAAAGGGTGATAGATGAGACTCACACTGCCTATGAGTCCACTATCTCTGTACTTCATGCAACAATAAACCGGATGCAGAAATCCCTTACCTCCAGTTTTCATGGCCCTGAGATCCTTCAGCTTACCAAAGACATACACAAGATACTCTTCAACTCTTCCATTCCAGACAACTCCCAGCTGGCCGAAACGATGAAAGTTCACTTTGCAGAAGTCTGTGCCAAGGTGGATGGATTAAAACAATGGCTTGAGGAAGCACATACGATGCATACCTCAAGAGGGGGAAGTGATGAAGAAGGCCATCGCTCAGACACATCCATTCGTCAGAGCCCTCCAATCACTACAACAAAAATTCCCACACCGCAGCCTTCACCTCCACCATCTCAAAATATCCCATCTCCCCACTCATCACCCAAAAACAACCTCAACAAACCTGAGACTCCTCCTCACTTCAAAAACCTTGAGGAGCATGTCTTCAGAAAGCTCCACAGACTCCCCTGCTACAGCTCAAAGGAAACAAGAATGGAAAGCAGCCAAGTTAGCTAAACTTATTTGGAGAGAGTGCTGATTCGATACTATGATCGATGAATCGTTGATCAACTCAAGGGTCAATCCGCACCGCATGCTGCTAGATGAAGACTACACTCCTCATCTCACTTATGCTGAACCACCATCTGATGGTTATTGGGATATTCCAATCTCTCCCAATGCCAAATAATTTGCTGTTTTTGAATCCTTCGACCGCAGTCTTCCTGATCACAAGCGACTGCCGATGGAATTTCAAAGACTCACTCGCTTCTATGCGAAACATGGCTCTTCAATGGAAAATGTATGGTCTAACGATAGACCATCCGCAGTGAAAAACTACAAGATGCGGAAGTTTATGAAAGCTGACTTTGCTCAATTCACTCTTACCAGAAGAGAGCATGACTACATCCGCACCCAGGTAGACTTCCCCTGCATGAACCTTGAAGAAATTTTTCTCATTGCCAGAGTCTTTCAGAACAAGGCAGAGAAACATCCAAACATGCATATTGCTCTTGACAAAGCCAAATCTTTTCTTAAGGACACTGTTTGTGATTTTGCGAAGATTGATGCGGACATCCACCCCACCATCATCAAGAAATTTGACCTTCCACCACTTGAACCAGTGTCAATGCTTACAGAAGGCTATGAAGAAAGATCTCTAGGCACAACCAACTTTCCAAAACTTGGCATCATATTCAAACGAAAGACAGACAATGTCAAATACTTCATTCCGATGAATGCCATGCACCGCCTGCCCAAGAAGCAACTTGACATCTGCAAGACCGCAGTAGAAAGATCAAAGCACACTACTGCTGAACTCAAGTTTGAGATCACAAGAAGAATCACTTGGCTGGAAAATGTTAGAAAATTTTGGTGGATTTTGATCAAGTTCCTCAAACTTGATAACTGAACCGGAGTTAAAGAGGTCACTTAGGGGGAAATTGTTGAATCATAAAAGTGACCCTCTTGAACTCAACTACCGCAACGGTTCAGCTACTGCAGCCAATCAAGCTCCCGGAGTCAATTTCTACAAACTGCAACCGCAACCATTCTCCATCTCAGCATCCGGAGTCATCAAAGTCTTCAGCATCCGTAGTCTTAGTTATTTCTTTTACTTATTCTATGTAATGTACTCTATTGTTCAGCATGCCTTGCACGGTTGCTTATAGAGTCTTAGTTTGTTTCAGAGTCTCTATAAATAGACTCATTGTCTTGTAACACAAAAAAACTTCTTACTACTCAACTTGTGAGCTTCTTAATACACAAGATTTCTCCTTCAATCATCTCTCTTATCTTCTTCATTTCTCTATCTTATTACTCTTCACACTCAAACGACCACTAGAACATAACCTCTCTTCAGAGCAAGTCTTCTAGACTTAATCACTAAGCTTGATCTCGCTTACTAACTCGGAGTGAATGCATTCCTTGTTATGAATCAGCTTAAGTGTATTCTTGATATAACAACTGTTGTCATTTACATTTCTTTACTTTCCGCAACTAACTATCTAACTATCTAACTATATTATTGTTGAGCTTTTGATCCTTTGAGATTAACTCTATTCCGCAATATACTTGTACTAACGTTTGTTCAAGTGTGTCTCCAAGTTTTTTCTCTCAACAGTAACTCGATGTTATAAAACGTGTCTTTGTGTATGATTCAACAAGTAGTAGAACAAGCCATATGAGTCGAAGTTTATCCATTCCTTTTACCTTCGGGATAAAAGCGATATTTGTGGGCCCCTCGATAATTTAATGATGATGCATGTGAGTGCTTGGCCAAGCCAGGACTGATTTGATTTGTTCAATCAGTCAATCGTCATAAATTGGAAATCGCAAACAACAGATGGACAGAGAGAATGATTTATCCATGTCTCGGTCCATATGATATCTAGAATGGAGGAATATATGATCCCTTATCTAATGGACAAGTCATTGACAAAGGTCAGAGATCATCGGCAAGGTCAGAGTTCGACGGAAGCTTTTGAGAGCTATGATTGCCAGTCGGTTCTTGAAGTCATACGCAATAATAGTTTTAGACTTATCCAAGTGGGACACTGTTGGATTAATGTCTAAGTCCATAACTATAATTGGTAAGACTTGACCCGACCCGGCATGGTCCATTTGGGTTGCATGGCATCATGCATTTGGATAGACTATAATGAGAGAAATAACACTTAAGGTTTGTTAATATATTATAAGTTATAATATATTAATAAGGTTATTTAATTAGTAATTATCAAGAATTAATCTAGAATTAATTAAGTGATCAAAAGAAGACTAATTAAATATATGGGTTGATTGTGTAAATCATCCATACTTGTATAGTGGGCTAATGCTCCATGGATTATCAAGTTGGGCTAAAACCCATATGATGCTCCATGGATGCTCCATGGTGTATTCGAACCCATGGATCCAAGGAAATGGAAAGCCATGACAATTAGGGTTTACCCTAATTGTAACGACTATATAAGATCATATTCTTTGGCAAAATCGGCCACTATGGGTGAATAGAGAAAGGGCTAGCCGATTTTAGGAGTGTTCAAGTTTCTCTCAAGTTATTCCAAGTGTATTTGGTGTTGTGTGAGCCATTTGAGGTGTCACACTTGGGGCACTAGGCACTCAAGCTTCATGAGGACATTCTACATCAAAGAGGTATGTATTAGATCTTGTTATATTCATTGTTTTGTATGCTAGATTAGTATAATACCTTGGATGTTCATATTTGCATGTATAATAGAGAAAACATATATCCAAGGTATTTAGGGTTGCATGTACACTTAGGAGTGTTAGAATGCTCAAAACCCAACATATATATTGGTCCTTTTAGGGTGATCGCGAGGGTGGGCAGGGTAGCCTATCATTTGGAGTTGCCAGCAGAGTTAGGTTAGATTCATGACACTTTCCACGTATCGCAGTTGCGAAAGTGTATAGCCGACGAGTCGGCAGTGGTGCCATTAGAAGATATTCAGATAGATGCGAGACTGAATTATGTTGAGAGACCGGTGGCGATCAGGGATTGGAAGATCATGGTTTTGAGGAACGAGGAAGTGCCACTGGTGCAGGTCCAATGGCATCATCGGAAAGGGTCAGAGTTGACTTGGGAACCGGAGCGTGAGATGCGGGAGCAACATTCGGAGTTGTTTGCAGAGTGAGACTTCTGGGGCAAAGTCTGATTTTAGTGGGCGAGAATTGTAACACCCGGATTCCCATGTATGAGATTTTTTTCCTTTATTTTTGGGTTTTGTGGGGGAACTCGGCGAGTTGGCATTTAGACTCACCGAGTATGGTCGCGGATTCGTATGAGAGTTCACAGTTGGACTCGGCGAGTTCATGAGTGGACTCGGCGAGTCCATGCTGTTTAATGAAACCCTAATTTCCAGGATTTGAGACCTATTTAAAGGCCCTTATGGTTGTCCATTGCGGCTACCACACCCCAGAGAGAGTCCTAGACCGCTTGTGAGGAGAAGAGAGGCCATTGTTGATCATTTGTTGATAAAATTTGAAGGAGAAGGTGACCAAGGCAAAAGAAGGCTGAAGGAAGTGCAAATCTAGTGTCTTCAAAGATCAAAGGCTTCATATTAAGGTATTCCTTTGGACCTTCTCCAGTTTTGGGTGTTGATTTATAGAGTTAGGGTTTTTAAACCCTTTAGAAGAAGAGTATGTAGAGTATTTAGTCCCCTTTCGAGTTTGTGCTTTGGATCTGGACTCAAAGAGGTCCATAGACCTTAACCCTTGGAGCTTTATGAGTCATTTTGGAAGTCATGAGCTTAGAATGTCATTTTTGGGGCTAAATCACCATTTTGGACCATTTCTATGTTATATGTGTGTCAAGGTCCGAACTTTACGTGATTATCATGCTTGGGGAGGCTAGATCTATGATTGTATGGAACAGATCTAACCTCAAAAGTCGTTTTTAGTTTGTGCATGGCATGAACTCGCCGAGTCCGAAGAACAGACTCGGCGAGTAGTTTGAAGGTTTCCCATTAATCACTCAGTGAGTGGACTTGTCGAGTTGGGGGAATAACTCGGTGAGTCAGGGAGAGTCAGGGGTCTGAGTTCGAGTTGGAACTCGCCAAGTTGTTCTTGGGACTCGGCGAGTTGAGTCGGGGTGGCCCCTTGATTCTTGCCAGGTGCAACTCGTCGAGTCAGGGGAGTACTCGACGTGCCAAGAGAGGGTCTAAGAGAGAGTCAGTGGACACGTGTAGACTCGCCGAGTTTCCCTAGTACTCACCGAGTCGGGTCAAAGTTTGACAGTTGACCTTGTTGACTTTCAGGGTTGAGTACAGTTGTATTTATCGGAGTATTTGATTTATGTGATTAGGCGGAGGCTAGATCACATTTCTACCGAGATATCCGAGGTGAGTCTTCTCACTATATTGTACCTGGAAAGGTACCTATATGTGACCGGAAGGTCTTTTATGCTATGAGTTGCATGTTTGTATGCTATGCGTTGCACGCTCTGTATGCATTATGTATGTGATATGTATGCTTTGTATGATATGGGCCGGAAGGCATTATGATGTGGACCGGAAGGTCAGGGTGTCATGGACCGGAAGGTCGATACGAGTAGGAACGGAAGGTCTACTGGGACTGGGACGGAAGTCCCCTGAGACACATGGACCGGAAGGTCGTGTAGAGTATGGCCTGGAAAGGCGTATGTGTGTAAGGGTATTTTGGGGAACTCACTAAGCAATATGCTTACAGTTGTTGTTTTATGTGTTTCAGGTACTAGCGAGGACCGTGGAAAGGCGCTGGCGTGACTCGTACACACTAGAGAGAGGATTTGATTTTTATGATCTTGGGATACGATATGTTTTGATAATTATTATTGGATATTTTATAAAACATTTTATGTGAAAATGGTTGTGACAAAAATGAAATTTTTGGTTTGAACTTTACGTTGTTACAAATCATATCGGGAACCTCTCCTGTGAACTTTCTCAAATAACACACATGAAATGTGTTATGAATCCCATTCAGTTCTTCTAGTAGTTCGAGCTTGTAAGCTTGGTTCCCTATTCTCTGAAGAACTTTAAATGGTCCAATAAACCTTGGACTTAACTTTCCCCTTTTACCAAACCTTATAAGTCTCTTCCACGGCGAGACTTTAAGTAAGACCGAAACCCCAACTTCAAAAGTTACCGGTCGTCTTTTCTTGTCAGCATAGCTCGTTTGACGATCCTGAGCAGCTAACATTCTTTCCCTGATTATTTTATGCTTTTCGGCGTTCTGATGGACTATCTCCGATCCCATAAACTACTTTTCCCCAGCCTCAAGCCAACAAGACGGCGTACGACACTACTGTCCGTACAAAGCTTGATAAGGTGCCATCTTTATGCTCGAGTGGAAACTATTATTGTAGGAAAATTATACCAATGATAAATGTTCATCCCAGTTATCTTGGAATTCTAGGGTACATGCTCTTAGCATATCTTCAAGCATTTGTATCGTTCATTCGCTCTGACCATCAGTCTGTGGATGGTAAGCCGTGCTCAAACACAACTTGGTACCCATCTCCTCTTGTAGACTTTTCCAAAACCTTAAGGTGAAACGGCTATCACGATCCAACACAATCGTTAGTGGAACACCGTGAAGCCTCACAATTTCCTTTACGTAAGAATTTGCAAGCTTCTCCATAGACCATTTCTCGTTGGCTGCTATGAAATGCGCACTCTAAGTGAATCGATCAACGACCACCCAAATCATGTCGTGACCATTCTTTGTCCTGGGCAGTTTAGTGACAAAATCCATCGTGATATCCTCCCAATTGCCCATAGGCACAGAAAAAGGTTCTAAACTCCCATATGGTTTCTGATGTTGTGCCTTGACTCTCGCACAGGTCACACACTCCGCCACATACTTTGCAATGTAGAGCTTCATCGTCGGCCACCAGTAATAGGGTTTCTGGTCCCTATACATCTTTGTGCTACCAGGATGAATGGAGTATATGGTTTTGTGAGCTTCTTCCATCAGAAGATCTCTTATTCCTCCTGACTTAGGTACCCAAACCCGATCTTGGAATACCTTCAGTCCATGACCGTTTGTATCGAACACCAACGTTTTACCCAAACGTTCCTCTTTCCGGTCATTCTTTTCAAAAGCTTCGCTTTGAGCTTTCTTTATACTTTCCGAAATAGTCGAGACAACTTCTATTCTCAATGCTCTTGGCCTTCTCTTTTCAAGATTGACTTTCCGACTGAGAGCATCAGCAACAACATTAGCTTTACCGGGATGGTAAAGTATCTCACAGTCATAGTCTTTAAGTAATTCTAGCCAGCGTCATTGCCTCATATTCAATTCCTTCTGACTAAAGAGATATTGGAGACTCTTATTATCAGTGAAAAGTTTGCACTTCGTGAAATAGAGGTAATGCCTCCATATTTTCAGAGCGAAAACTACCGCTGCCAACTCCAAATCATGAGTAGGGTAGTTCTTTTAATGCTCTTTTAGCTGTCGAGATGCATACGCGATCACCTTATCACTTTGAGTCAAAACACAACCCAACCCAACCCCAGACGCATCGCTATAAACAGCAAAGTCTTCAACTCCATCGGGTAGAGATAAAATCGGTGCCTCGCAAAACTTCTTCTTTAGCAACTTGAAAGCTTCTATGTGCTTATCATTCCAAGCATAAACAACTCCTTTGTGGGTCAAAGCTGTTAATGGACTAGCGATCGAAGAAAAGCCCTGGATAAACCTTCGGTAATATCCGGCTAATCCCAAAAATCTCCGGATCTCCGTGGGACTCTTAGGTTCCTCCCACTTTGTCACAGCTTCAATCTTTGCCGGATCAACCATTATACCTTCTTGGTTGACCACGTGACCCAAGAATTGGACTTCTCTAATCCAAAAATCACATTTGGAGAACTTCGCATACAACTTCTACTTCTTCAAGACTTCCAACACTTCTCACAAGTGTCTGCCATGCTCTTCTTGGCTTTTCGAATAAATCAGAATGTCATCTATAAACACTATTACAGATTTATCAAGGAAATGATTACAAACCCTGTTCATTAAATCCATGAATGCTGCTAGAGCATTGGTTAGTCCAAACGACATAACCAAGAACTCGTAGTGTCCATATCACGTTCTGAATGCAGTCTTTTTTGTATCCTACTCTTTCACTTTTAGCTGATGATATCCTAACCTTAGGTCGATCTTTAAAAAATAACTTGAACCTTGTAGTTGATCGAACAGGTCATCAATCCTCGACAACGGATATCTATTCTTTATTGTTGCCTTGTTCAGCTCTCTGTAATCGATGCACATTCTCATACTTCCATCTTTCTTCTTCACGGATAACACTGGAGCTCCCCAGGGTGATGAACTAGGTCTAATGAAACCTTTGTCCAATAAGTCCTGAAGTTGCATCATTAGCTCCTTCATCTCCTTCGGTGCTAGTCGGTAAGGTGCTTTTTCTATTGGCGTCGTCCATGGTAACAAGTCAATACGGAATTCTACTTGTCGATCAGGCGGTAATCCAGTAAGATCTTCGGGAAACATTTCCGGATAATCACACATGACAGGAATGCTTGGCATCTCCTTTTTCTCCTTCTTAGCATCGATCACGAATGCTAGATATGACGTACATCCTTTGGCCAAACACTTTCTAGCTTTCATTAGCGAAATGATTCCAGAATTTACTCTGCGTTTGTCCCCATACACCATAAATGACTCTTTCCCTGGCGGGTTTACTTTTACAAGCTTTTTCTTGCATAGTATTTAGGCATCATTGGCGCTAAGCCAATCCATTCCCAACACGATGTCGAAACCGTTTAGTTCGATAGGCAATAATTCCTCGTGAAACTTATTCCCATTCAAGTCAATTAAGATGTTTTTCATACGATGGCTAACAGGTACAAACTTGCCACTAGCAACTTCGACTAAGAAAGTATTATCTAGTCTATCAACAAGAAAAGATAGTTTTCTACCAAATTCATCTGATATAAAGGAGTAGTTGGCTCCAGAATCAAATAAAATTTGGGCAGACAATTTGTTTACGAGAAAGGTACCTGAAGCAACATCAACTTCATCTTTAGCAGCTTCCAGTGTTATCTGGAAAGCTCTTGCCTTTGGCTTTTGCGGAATGTTGGGTTTTGCTGCCTCCTTCTGTTGGATTAATGTCTAAGTCCATAACTATATTTGGTATGTACTTGACCCGACCCAGCATAGTCCATTTGGGTTGCACTTCACCGACACAATTTATATGGATAATCTTTTGAGAATAGTATGTTTATGATTAATATTAATATATTATAAGTTCTAATATATTAATATGGAATCATATTATTTAATTAGTATTGATCAAGAATTAATTTATAATTAATTAAGTGATCAAAAGGAACTAATTAAATATGGACTCTTATATATATGGAATAGGCCAAGTTCATTTAGGTTGGGCTAAGCTTTCATGGATATTCCATGGAGTGTTTAACCCATGGATCCTAGAAAATGAAAGGTCATGGGTATTAGGGTTTAACCCTAATCCTCCATACTATATAAAGATGTCCTTGGTTGGTGAAATAGTTACTAGTGTGTGGATACACTATGAGGGCTAGCCGATTTTACTAAGAGAGAACCAAGTATTCATATTCTCTAAAGTCTTCCAAGGTGTCTTGGTGATTTGTGATTCCACTTGAGGCTTCCACACTATTGGGGCTAAGCTCTTAAAGCTTGAAGACATCAAGATACATCAAAAGGTATGTCATCTAACTAGTACTTTGTAGTATAAGAACTTCATAATATGCTAGTTATGATTAAAGCCTTAGAAAGTTCTTATTTGCATGTATTATAGAGAAAAACATAGATCCAAGGTTTATAGGGTTGCATGTACACCATAGGAGTGTTAGAATGCTCAAAACCCAACAGTGGTATCAGAGCCACGTGTTGTTTTCTGTTATATTGATGCAAATATTTTATTTTCAAAGTTGAAAAAAAAAAAGAAAAAAAACATGAAGTTTGTCAAATTTTAAGATAATTACTTGTTCTTGTGAAAAACTAATTATTTGTAAAATTTGAATAATTTGCTTTATGAGTTGAATTAGGTCACATTTAATAAAAGATAAAATGATATGATTATTTTATTAGTTTCAAAAGTTTGATCTAAAGAGTTTTATTTTTTGAAACCTCCATAAGGTATGGATATGAAAAGGTTTTAAAAAAAAATTGATTCAAAGTTTTTATGGAGTTACAAAATTTGGTGTTAATGTTTTAAAGGATTCCATAACTTAACAATAAGTTATTGATCACCAAAAGTTTTTTGTGTTACCTTGTTTTATGAGTGAATTTAGATTAATGAATAAAATTATGTGATAGTTGGTTTTAATCCAAATTAATCTAAGAATTGATTCTAAAATGTGTTTTTGTAACTTGTCCTCAAGTTATATGAAAAGTCACATTTAAGAATCATAAAACTCATAAAAATTGGCAAAGGTTACAAAAATGAAGAGTCTAGTTCTAATTAAATGGTTTTATGACTTCATAACTTGTCCTCAAGTTATGGAGGACCAAGAGTCTCTTCATTTAATAAAATAAAATAAAATAAAAAAAGGTGTAACCTTAATTAATTCCATAAGTTATAAAATAAAGAAAAGTTAATTCTTTTATTAGTTTAAAGTCTTCCATAACTTGTCCTCAAGTTATGGAACTTGAAGAGTTTTTGGATTAAAACTACTTTAAACACATAAGTTATGGAATTAATTAGTTTTGAATAGTTTCAAAACTTGCCCTCAAGTTTTGGAATTTGTAACGTTTTCTCTTATGAATACTTTAATTCCAAGTTAGCCCTTAGAATTTTAAAAGTTAAAATTCAACCCTTATACTTTATAATATTATAAGTTAATAATATATATATATCTATAAGAGTAAAGTCAGTCTTACCGCTAGTACGCCTCATTCACGAAGCCGGTCTATAAGGTGGGTATAAGGTTGTTGCCTATAAAATGGCAACTTAATGGGTGTCCACTCTCACCCACCGCTTGCTTGACCGGTGGAGGGTCGTTAGCCCAACGGGTTTGACAGGACTATAATTCTCCCTTCATTAAAAGTATTAATGATAAATACTAAGTAACTAAACTCTTAATAATACCCAATCTTAGTTACTTAGGAAAATGTGAATAAGGTGCTAATCCATGAAATTACACTTTGCACTTTGTTTAAGTCGGTTAGTGGAGCGTGTGTGGTTAACCGGCACACTAACTCGTATTTAACAAGGTAGGTAAAGGGTAACTTAATGTTTATCATAGTATCGATGGAGCGTGTGTGGTTAACCGGCACATCGATTGAGGGGTAAACACTTAAGGGTACCAAGTAATTTGCATGGTTACTTCACACCTTGTTTTGTGATCCTCGGCATCCCAGTCACAAAACCTGAAGGGCACACTCGAGATTGAAACATGCCATTGAACAGTTCAATGAATCTCAAAGATCTAAGAGTTTCAAAACCAATTAAAACCTAATAATACATTTCGTTTATCTTGGTGGAAATTGGTGAATCGACATTCACCTACCTTCAAATATTTTATAGCTTGGATTACGGCATACCTCTTCTAAGTTATAAAATAGTTTGTTGGGTCCTAGCCTTAATATTTCATATTGGGTGTTATATTAAGGACTTAAGATCAACTATCTTGAATATCTCCCAAAAGATGTCTGGTTTAGACATTTATGATCTTCCTAAATCTCTTGAAACAAGCTTTCCTAAATGAAGATGATGTCCCTTGGAAATCATACTTCTTTCACCTCCTTCAATTATTCTCCCTAACCCACAAGTTCAAGGTCACTCAAGTCCTATTGGCAAGGCAAGGTCTAGGTGTGATCACATCTTGGAGATGTAGTCACATATTGACAAGCCGGGAGAGTTGGGTGTCAAAGTCTTGAGAAAGTTGGTGGTTCAATCACTTTCTAAGTCACATAGTGAGTTCCTTTGGGACACCTATGAAACAGACTATGACAAGACCCTTAATGATCTTATCTATTTGTTAAGATCAACTTCCTTAAAACTTGATGGACATTGACAATAGTGACACAGGAAATCCAGAAAAGCATTCTCTTCCCAATGGTAAAGGGATCGGCCATAGTCAACTCGGTTGACCAAATGGTAAAGAGAAAAGCTAAGTCTGTGATAGTCCCTTGTACCATTATCAAAGGGTCCATATGTTTATATTGCCAAAGGAAGGGGCATTGGTTGCGAAGCTGCCAAATTTACCTAAGGATGTTAAAGTCAATAAGTTTGACTCTACTTCAGGTAAATTCCACTATCTAACTCTGCTAAGTTTCTATTCTGAGATTCCTGATACATGATGTGACTGGGTCACATGGTGATGTTTTAAGAATCAAAGAAAAGTGAAGAAACTTAAAGAAAGAATATGTTGAATCTGATGGCGTAGATGGATTTCTATCGCATAGTTTGAAGATCAGATTCTTGAGCTACTTCTTAGGAGTTATGAGATATTGCTTAGGAATAGATAACAACAAGTTTTCATATGGATTGTAAGGACAAGTTCTTCCACAAAGTTTTTAAAATAAAAGGAAAATTCTTGATTTTATTTATTTTAAAATATCCTTACAATGGCATCTGTGGAAATTTTTGTTGCTTATAAGATTCCATTAATAGCAAGAGTGGAAGTATGAAATTGATTCTTTCATTTGTGGTAATGTCTAAATTTACCAAATAAGGAAAGATTCTCATCACCCAAGTTTCAATTGGACCGGAACTTGGAATCATGCAAGTTGTATAGCATGATGAATGAGAACTTTCAAGTATTGGAAAATTAAGACTAATTACTTGTTCACATGGATGTGTGAGTCAAGTGAAGGACTAAGGGATCGAGTACACAGTCTTGTGCACTGATTAAGTCCACCACAAAAGATCGATAAGATTATTTGTCATAATTTACTATAGCTCAGTAAATATGGTGTAATTCTGAGACATTGGAAAAGGTTCCAATGTATGGTAGAGCGAATAAGAAGAATCAAATTAGGTAAAAGGATAAAAGTTTCTCAAATCTGAAAAGATGGGAGAGAGTACTTAATGATTTAGAGACAATTCATTCTCTAAGAGCCTTCTTATAGCTAAGAAGAGGAACTTGAATTGTTGAAGTGGTTAAATCAAGAAGATGATGTATACTTCGTTCCAAAAACAATTCTTAGAGTTATACTCTAAGATTGTAACTTGAGTGACATGTCTTAAAGAAGCTTTAAAACTCTTGTACATTTGAAATTGGTAAGTTGTGATGTTTTGGATAAAACAAAGACCAACTAAGGCCAATTGTGTGAAGTGTTTGTCTTGGTTAGAATCCACACTATCTCTTGGATGTTTGACAAGGGGGTCTTATAGGTCAAGAGGACAGTGGGAGTCTTAAAGGTCTTGAAAGTCTCAAGAACTAATCAAGAATAAACCTGAAGTTCTTCACTAGCACACGACTTGAGGTTTATAACCTATCATGTTGACATATTCTGTGCCCATTCCAGTTAAATTTGGCTTTGCATATGAGTTCTTAGAGTTCTCAATTTGTTGCACAACTACTTGGAAGCAATGGCAGGCCCTTGAGCTGCCAGGTGGGAAGAAATTAAGATTGAGTTCAGTCCATATGAGATTGGATTTGTCATTACCCTTGCCCAGTGACTAAGGTTTTGACAATTCACATGGATAAGAACACATACACCATTAAATCTAAGTGTCATAAGGTTTCTCTCCGATTCATGAAAATGATGGTGAGGAAACACTTTCACTAAGTAGATTTTAGCTAGATAGCAATTGTGATATTTGCATTCTCAAAGTCGTTAGTGGAGCGTGTGTGGTTTACCGGCACACTATCCTGGACTTGTGAGAAGTGGCAAAAAGGTCTAACCATTATGATTACGGCATCCCTCTTCATAATTGTTTAGACACACAAGTGTGCTATCTAAGGGAAGGTGTATGATTTTCATAAAGTTTTATCAATCTAGTATCAGAAATCTGAACTTTGGTAAGAAAGTCAGTTGATTTCTGAGTACATGTCAAAGCTAGTGGGAGCATAAGTGTTATGCGAATAATCATCATGTTAGTGGGAGCATGATAATTATGATAAAGGTTGCAAGTTAGCAATGTTAATTATAGAAAACAAAAGGTTTCAATTGGGAAAAAGTTGTTTTGCTATAATTAAGGGAGAGGAAATTATACTTCATCTCAAATCTAAAAGCTTAGATTGAGGTTTTAATCGTATTTAGTCAAGGATATATATATATTAATTTCATGTTGGAATGGCTCAACATAAGGAAATTTTGTATATGAGTCGATTATTTGCGTTCTAAAATTCTATTATGATTACGGCATCCCTTTTCATAATCTGAATTATGAGAACTTGGCAAATTGAAATGGACATATTATAGCAAAAGACTGGTTTAGTCTTTATGTGAGACATCATGAATCGATTCCCATATGCTTCGGATATAGGATCGATTACATGTGCTATATTCATCCTTTCTAAAATTTTCCAAATGCCTGGGGCATTAAGAAGGGAAAAGGTTTAGAACTGGATATGACTAAAAGGATTAAACAATTGTCGAGGACAATCTAAGGTTTACCAAAGATTGGGTGCTCAAGGAAAGTTGGAAGTATATTGATAATTTTGAAATGACCATATTGACATAATCTGTAAGGAGGCAACTCCTGTTCAGAAGTGATAGTCAAAATGGAATATGGAAATGTTTCAAAGTTAGAAATTATTCAATCTGTGTAAGATTAGGAAACTTAATGCAAGAAGGATGTTTCCAAGGAGCTGATCTCCTTTGGAATACTCTGTAATGATTGTTGTCAAGTCTTTCTGACTTTGTGCATAATCATTACAAGAGGATCAATGCATATAAGTTTAGAATCTAACAGATTTCAGTAAATGGCATGAATTTGGAATTCTTGCATTTGCAGTAAGGATTTGGGGGTGTGAAAAGAGAATCATTGGAGTTATGTTCAATTGATTTATATCACAAATTAAAGATCATAGACAAACATAGTATGCATACTTGGTGTGTGGCATGACTAGTGTTTAGAAAACATAGTGTACATGCTTGGAGCATGGGACTACTATTGTTTTAAATTCAAGAATAAAGTTGATAGCTGAAACAGTATACATGAATAATGTGTAATCATATGGTGATAAATAAAAGGTGTTTTATTTATGTTCATAGGTTTTGATACCATATTGGATTCAATTATTCTTGTGTTTCATTTTGCATGTTTTGACTTCCCGAATAAACTAGGTTATTCTTCCAGAATGACTAAGTTATTCAAACCATCCACAGTCGGTCATATGTTGGAAGTAGATATGAATTAAGACTGTCATGGGTTGGCTTGTAGAGGTCTAAGGTGTTGGACAAAGGGCTACAACACTCATGAGTGCTCATAAGTTCTGAGTATTGGATTCAACCCGTGCTCATTGGAATCACTTCATGGATTTTATCACGAGTGATCATGAGACGATAATATCTTATATTCTTCAAACCTAGAGATATGAGTTGTTACTATGAGTTGGTTGTACATTGATTGCACGAAAACGCATTTGGTAACTCGGTGCTATAAAACGTGCCTTTGTGTATGATTCAACAAGTAATAGAACAAGCCATATGAGTCGAAGTTTATCCATTCCTTTTACCTTCGGGGTAAAAGCGATATATGTGGGCCCCTCGATGATTTGATGATGACAAATGGAAGTGCTCGGCCGGGCCAGGACTGATTTGATTTGTTCAATCAGTGAGTCGTCATAAATCGGAAATCGGGAAACAACAAATGGACAGAGAGAATGATTTTAATCCATGTCTCAGTCCATATGATATCTAGAATGGAGGAATATATGATCCCTTATCTAATGGACAAGTTCGTTGACAAGATCAGAGTTCGACAGGGGCTTTAAGAGCTACGATTGCCAGTTAGGTTTGAAGTCATACGCAATAATAGTTTTAGACTTATCCAAGTGGGAGACTGTTGGATTAATGTCTAAGTCCATAACTATATTTGGTATGTACTTGACCCGACCCGGCATGGTCCATTTGGGTTGCACTTCACCGACACAATTTATATGGATAATCTTTTGAGAATAGTATGTTTATGATTAATATTAATCTATTATAAGTTCTAATATATTAATATGGAATCATATTATTTAATTAGTATTGATCAAGAATTAATTTATAATTAATTAAGTGATCAAAAGGAACTAATTAAATATGGACTCTTATATATATGGAATGGGCCAAGTTCATTTAGGTTGGGCTAAGCTTTCATGGATATTCCATGGAGTGTTTAACCCATGGATCCTAGAAAATGAAAGGTCATGGGTATTAGGGTTTAACCCTAATCCTCCATACTATATAAAGATGTCCTTGGTTGGTGAAATAGTTACTAGTGTGTGGATACACTATGAGGGCTAGCCGATTTTACTAAGAGAGAACCAAGTATTCATATTCTCTAAAGTCTTCCAAGGTGTCTTGGTGATTTGTGATTCCAATTGAGGCTTCCACACTATTGGGGCTAAGCTCTTAAAGCTTGAAGACATCAAGCTACATCAAAAGGTATGTCATCTAACTAGTACTTTGTAGTATAAGAACTTCATAATATGCTAGTTATGATTAAAGCCTTGGAAAGTTCTTATTTGCATGTATTATAGAGAAAACATAGATCCAAGGTTTATAGGGTTGCATGTACACCATAGGAGTGTTAGAATGCTCAAAACCCAACACCTTCTTCTTCGGACAATCTCTTGAGATGTGCCCCTCCTCATCACAACCATAACAAACTTTCTTGGTGAAGGTGCATTCGTTAGCATAATGCCCTGGCTTTCCACATTTGAAGCATGTGACTTCCCCGCCACATTTCCCATGATGCTTCTTCTTGCATTTGTCGCACCATTTTGCTTTTCCTCCTCCACCTCCTCTTGAACTAGACTTCGAGAATTTACCCTTTTTGCTGGACCCCGACGGTCCATCGATTTTCCTCTTTTCACCAACCTCTGAACTTTCCAGACCTTTTTCCCTAATCTGGGTCTCAACATTTCTAGCAGCCCAGATGGCGTCTTTCACTGTGGTTGCTTGCTTAACCATTGGACCATAGTCCGCTGGTAGTCCAAGGGAAAACTTGTTGACCTTAGAGAGTTCTGTTGGTACTAAATATGGGATAAGCTTCATCTTTTCTGTGAAACTAGCAGCGTATTCAGTAACGCTCAATTTCCCCTTCTTCAAAGTCTGAAACTCATTATTGATTTCCAGAAGGTCCTGCTCAGAGCAGTATTGCAATTTTAGTTGTTCCACAAAGTCTTCCCAAGACATTTTGCTCGCTTCTCCCTTGGGCATAGAGTTAGCCAACAACTTCCACCAACTCAACACGCCAGATTTTAGCAGAGGGATCGCAAGAGCGGTCTTCTGCCTGTCGCTACATTCGCAACTTTCAAACATTGTCTCCATTTCGGAGATCCAGTCCATAACTTGCACCGGCTTCGGGCTTCCGGATAGACATGGTGGTTTGGATGCCATGAAATCCTTGTACTTACACTCACGCCCATCATTTCCTCCATACTGGTTGTTGTGTCTAACCACCGGTGGGTCGTCTTGACCAATGATCCCACTAAAGTTTCCTCCTTCAGACTGCCCTCCATTCTCCTCGGGCTCTTCCGCTTGAATTGATGGTTCTTCACGATTCTGCCTAAGCAGATGTCTTGTTTCTTCCATCTGACGATCCAACATCGTTTGAATCATCATTTGTACACCAGCCATTGTTATTGGCTCAGGTGCTGCTGCTATGACAGGTATTTGCTCAATCACTGGTGGTTGATTCCTGTTTTCATTAGGATTTCCAACTCCACTTCTCGTTCTCACCATTTTTGATCAATACACCAAATAAGGTGAAATTAGATCCTCTTTCACGATAAGATTCAATTCATCCTTATTACTCCAAACGATTACATGCTAGTTCTAATATCGTATACATACGCTTAGAATCCTAAACACATAAACCTTCAGATCCGGTTGGCAACAAATCGTAGATCCAAACAAATAATATCATATATGGCAACATATAACATTTAGCACATAAAAGCATTTTAGGCAGCTTCCTAAAATATACTAGTGCTCATGTCTAAAATTCAACAGACACTCAACTCAAATTTCCACTTAGCATTCTAAATTTAAGTCCAGAAATCCTACAAATTCCTAGTTCTCTTAAACTAATGCTCAGATACCAACTGTGACATCCCTAAAATCTCGACCCGAAAATACCGGTTTCATTTATGCTTTTTAAACATTTTCAGAGTAATCCTTTTGATTTTAAAAGAGGTGCAGAATTTGTTCCTAAAAACAAAACATGATAAAATAGATTTTTATCAAAACATTTCATAAAGAAATATAATTTCATTTCATAATCAAAAATCAGGATGTCATGTTCCGATACAGACCATAAAGCATAAACGATAACATTACAAGTCATTCAATCAATAAATACATATACAGACTTGTAAACAAAACAACTTGATGATTCATCCATCTTATGCCCTTGAGCCACTTCCTGTAATACAAATAAACTGAGCGGGTCGGGCTTGGGGGCCTGGTGAGCATATAGGGTTTTCAACCCACAATAAATAATTATATTTAATTCAACAATCAACAATCAACAATAACCCGATTACCCATTCCCGTTATCCTCACTTTACGTCCCTAAAATAACATCTATCTCAAGGGACCTAACCTAGGATTTTCATCGGGACGGACATTACGGCAGATGGGCTTCCTCAACAATAAGTGTCCTAAAGGCAACCATATGGGGGATAGAGTACACCGGTGAACACATCGTTCACAACACCTACAGGTTATGTGCCTGCTAGTGTTCCACAGGACTGTCTAGAAAGAGTCTGTGGTCGTCATCCATACTCTGCTGAATGACTAGAATAACACCAACAACGAGGCCTCTCATCAATCTATTTCATTGCACACCAACTGTCTACCCATGTTCTACCCAACATATTAGTAGATAAAAATATACATGTTTTATACATAATTTTAAAAAAATTGTACAGCATGCTCTTTCAATACTCCATCCAAATAGCAAGTAATGTATAAACACATAACAAGAAATTTCAAGGAGAGTCATATAAGTCTATGTGTTACAAGGTAATAATAATACCCTCACACAAACCGTATTCTTAAATACATTCAACGATTACTTGTATAATATCGTGTATTGAAAGGGACCATACACTCACCTTGATCAGAAGATGATCGGGCAGCACTACGACTTGCAGAAGTAGTATTCTTCGGTAGATCTGGAAGATTTTTACAAAAACTGGGCTCCTCGCAGGCAGAGCTTCGCCTCAGGTATCTTACTTCTCGGGATCCTCGGGGCTTCGGAACTTGCTTCGGGGCTCGAGAATGACACCGAGGCTTCAGGATATAATTGGCAAGCAAATCGAGGGTGTACTTTCTATTTATAAGCTGTTGGGTCTGGGATTACGCTGGGCGTAATTTCCAAGTACGTTGGGTGTACTCAGTACGCTGGGCGTACGCTTCGGATAAGCTTTGGTATGCGTGCCACGATCTTCAAAAACTCATCACTTTTGCATACGAGCTCTGTTTTCGACGTTCTTTATATCCATGCGTAGGCAAGATTATGCTCTACAACTTTCATTTAGACTCCGTTGGCTAATTTTGAATTTATTTTTATTATATTATTTTTAGTAGGTCGGGACAGGGAAACTCCGTTATAATGTAACATCCAAAAAATCAAGTATACCTTATGAACCTTCATCTTTGAGCAAGGGGCACATTTGGCCCTTGTTAAGGAAATGCATGTTTTGCAAGTACGCGGGGCGTACTGGGGTGTACGCTCAGCGTACCCGTCCGCGTCTTGATCGGGAAGGGTTGCCAGGTACGCGGGCGTACCAATGTGTACGCGGGGCGTACCCGGCCTAGAAGAGAAACCCTAATATGTTGAGCCTCCCTATTTAAGAAACCTTAAGTCCCTTATTGTTGGCCACCTTTTCCAAAGCTTTACCATTTCAAAACCCTAAATCTCGTCCATATAGCAAGGGGGTGTCTAGGAGGGCTTAGTATTGTGTTCTTGGCCATTTGGAGCAAAGTGATAGCCTCGGAGGAGGAAGAGTTGGAGCTCAAGCTTTTGGATCCGAGTTTAGTAGTGAAAGAAGTTTCGTTTTGAGGTAAAAAGCTTCAAGCTTTGCATCTATTCTATTCATAATGTGTAGAGAGAAGTTTTAGGGTTTTTGGTCCCCAAGTTCATAGCTTTTTGAGTAGTTGAGCTCTTAGAAGCCGAGATCTGTCCCATACTAGCTCATTTAGTGTTGTTATGTGATAAAAATCCAGTCTTGGTTGTTAAAGGTTGTTCATGCATGAGATATGGACCTTTTAAGGTTGGAAATGGAGTGTTTTGGGTGTTTGTGACTTCCACAGCCATGCAAAGGCTTAAAGTCACCAACTTTATGGATTAAGTCATATTAGAGAAGTCAAATCTGGATTTTGGATGCAAGTCTTAACCGATTAAGACCTGAATGAAAAGGAGGAGAAAGCTGGGGGTTACGCTGGGCGTAATCCCAGTACGCGTGGCGTAAGTGGCCGCGTACCCTGATTCTGTGAAGCCACTGGGTACGCTCAGTGTACAGATCTGGTATGCACCGCGTACCCTAGGAGGTTGGCTTTTGTTGACTTTTAGGGTTTGGTCAACTTTAGGTTATTTGAGCCTTGAGAGGGGTAAAATGGTCTTTTGCCCTTCTGAGAATGATAGGAAAGGAAAGAGTCTAGCCTTGGGGAAATGTATTAATGAGAAGTGTTTGTTATGATTAGGCGGAGGCTAGATCCTATCTCACAGAGTCCGAGATTTCTGAGTTACCGAGTTACCCGAGGTGAGTCTTCTCACTATACTGTACCTAGAAAGGTACCTATGTGTGATCGGAAGGTCTTGTATGCTATGAGATGCATGTTTTGTATGCTATGTGTTGCATGTTCTATATGTGTTATGTATGTGATATGTATGCTATGTATGATATGGGCCGGAAGGCATTATGATGTGGACCGGAAGGTCAGGGAGTCATGGACCGGAAGGTCGATACGAGTAGGACCGTAAGGTCTATTGGGACTGGGACGGAAGTCCCCCGAGACATATGGACCGGAAGGTCGTGTAGAGTATGGCCTGGAAAGGCGTATGTCGTAAGGGGTATTTTGGGGAACTCACTAAGCATTTATGCTTACAATTGTTGTGTTATGTGTTTCAGGTACTAGCGAGGACTGTGGAAAGGCGCCGGCGTGATCCGTACACACAATCAGGAGATTTTATTAGTGATCTTGGGATATGTATTATTTTGATAACTACTATGGAACATATGTCTTGCGAATGTTTAAATATAAATTTGGTGGTTGAAAAATGAAAAATTGTTTTGAGACGTCGTTACAAGTTGGTATTAAAGCCTTGGTTTGAGGGATTCGGATGCACCTTCGGGCATATCTGAACTCAAACTGAGTATTTGAGGAAAATATTTTTAATAATAACACAATTTTCAAAGAGTAAAAGAGTTTTAAGACAAGCAAAGCAGAGCAGTGTGTACGGTCAGCCAGCGCCTGAACGGTCAATCCCCAAAATACCCTTACGTTATGTGTTATGGGATATGATATGTTATTTTATGCATGCTAGAGTTGGCTAGGTATTCATATTAGGACTAGAGTGGCCTAATTTTGTGATGCCTTAGCCTAAGGAGGATTGTGCTGCTATGTGATGCTTGAGAGCGAGTAGGTAGTAGTGAGGGGCTGCTCAGAGGTCTACCAAAGGGTAGCCTATGCTAGTGAGATATAAAGT
Organism: Lactuca serriola; assembly: GCF_051521515.1. Lineage (NCBI taxonomy): Eukaryota > Viridiplantae > Streptophyta > Magnoliopsida > Asterales > Asteraceae > Lactuca > Lactuca serriola. The sequence continues at coordinate 335,899,181 of NC_136415.1, read as the reverse complement.
ACTTGTGATCTAGGATCCAAGGAGGAGGACTTAGGATGAATACTGATGCAGTGTAGATGGTAGTATAAGGGCCCGTACTACCGAAGACATTGGAGCAGTGTGCACTCTAAGTAAGAATCCTTTATGTACTAGGGAACAAATAGGTTCGAGTTATCGAGTGCAAGTATACTCAAGAGAGTCCCTGATGATTTTATGTTGTATTTCAGAGACACCATGGTTAGGACACGACACACACCTGAGAGCAGCAGTGACAGCGACGAGGAGATTTGTCTGTTGATTCATGAGGAGGTGGCTGCGGCCATTCGAGCTGAGATTCCAGAGATGTTTGGGTCTATCAAGACCACACTGATTAAGACTTTCGATGAGCGGTATGCCGCGGTGATTGAGGCTGCTGCTGCCGCCACCGCAGTTGTGGCTGATGCCAGGCCTTAGGGAGGTGACTCGCTGTTGTTTCGGGAGTTCAGCAACACGAAGCCACCTGAGTTTGATGGGACGCAGGATCCGATCTCTGCGATGAGATGGATTGCTGATATTGAGGGATGTTTCTATACGTGTTCATGTCCGGAGCATCTAAGGGTTCGGTTCGCGTTGAACCAGCTTCGCTTGGGAGCGAAGGACTGGTGGAAGTTTGTGACGGAAAGCTTTACAGTTGCTGAGATTTCAGAGGTGGCCTGGGAGAGGTTCACCACCATGTTTAGAGATGAGTATGTTCCTACGATGGAGAGGGAACGATTGGTTCAGGAGTTCTTGACCCTCAAGCAGGGTACTGATTCGGTCACTGTGATTACGAGGAAGTTTCATGAGAGGGCGATGTTCTGCCATGAGCAGGTGTCTTCTGAGCAAGCACGTATGAGCCGGTTTTTGGGCGTTCTGAGGAGATACATTTGGGAGTTCGTGTCGAACTAGACGTACCGAATATTTGCTGAGCTCCAGGAAAATGCCCGGAAGAGGGAGATTGAGTTGGAGACTCAGGACAGGGATGAGGCCGAGTCACAGAGGATGGATTGGCGGCCGGCTCAGTCTCATCTGGCAACCAAGCAGACCAAGTCCGCTGATTCGAGGACTGGAGGCCAGAAGGGCCGCACTTGTGGGAAGTGCGGCAAGGGTCATGAGGGGGTATGTCGATCGGGTGCTTGCTACAAATGTGGCAAGGAGGAGAATATCGCCAAGGATTTCCCCAAGGGATTTATGGTTTGCTTTCATTACAAACAGACTGGCCATCAGAAGGCCGAGTGCCCTCAGCAACATCAGGGATCAGCGTAGGGATCTGCACCTGCTGCTAGGGCTATCGAGGTTCGACCAGCAAAGGTCGAGGCGCCGAAGGCTCGCGGGAGAGCCTTCCAGTTGACAGCGAATGAGGTCCGCGCAGCACCCGACGTTGTGGTCGGTATGTATTCTTCTCTCTATTTATTTAATTCTAAGATATTATGCTTATATTATGTTATGCGTAGGTACCTTTCTTGTGAATTATGTACCTACCTTAGTGCTATTTGACTCGGGAGCGAGTCGATCTTTTGTGTCATTAGCTTTTAGCCGTCATATTAGTATTTGTCGAGAGGATTTAAGTCGACCTCTGCGAGTTTCTATAGCTAACGAGTAAGCAGTGTATGCCACAAAGGTGATTCGAGGATGTAGACTTGAGATCTTCGGTGTGGGGTTCCCGATCGATCTAGTCCCGATTGCGATGGGGGACGTATGTGTCATAGTGGGCATGGATTGGTTGAGCCAATTTGGAGCTATTATAGACTGCGAGTGTCAGTTGGTGATGATTCGAGAACCTAGTGGGGGAGTACTTACGGTGTACGGTAAGGGTACCCGTCCTGAGTCAGCATTTTGTTCGGCTTCTAGGGTGAGGCAGAGTTTACAGCAGGGCTGTAGGGGATTTCTAGCCTATGTGATGGACACGCGAGTGGCCGCTGGGAGGCCAAGTTCGATTGATGAGGTCCCGATTGTGCAGGAGTTCCCTGATGTTTTCCCCGAGGAGTTGTCGGGTGTGCCTCCCGAGAGGCAGGTGGAGTTTCGTATCGACTTGGTACCGGGGGCGGCACCTATTGCCAAGGCACCCTATCGCCTTGCGCCACCCGAGATGCAGGAGTTATCATCGCAACTTCAGGAGTTGTTGGGGAGGGGGTTTATCAGACCGAGTAGCTCACCTTGGGGAGCGCCGATCCTTTTTGTCAAGAAGAAGGATGGTTCACACCAGGTGTGCATTGATTACCGGGAGTTGAACAAGTTGACGGTCAAGAACCATTATACGTTACCGAGGATCGACAATCTGTTCGATCAATTTCAGGGAGCGTCTTGGTTCTCCAAGATATACTTGAGATCGAGATATCACCAGATGAGGGTTCGGGATGTAGATATCCAGAAGACAACGTTTAGGACTCGTTACGGGCATTACGAGTTCGTGGTGATGCCTTTTGGGCTCACCAATGCACCAGCAACGTTCATGGATCTCATGAACAGAGTGTGCAGGCCGATGTTGGATCGTTCGGTGATTGTATTCATCGATGACATCTTGGTGTATTCGAGATCCAGAGAGCAGCATGAGGAGCATTTGGGGGAGATCCTCGGAGTTCTGAGATCGGAGAGGCTTTACGCCAAATTCTCCAAGTGTGATTTTTGGTTACGGGAGGTCCAGTTCATAGGGCACCTCGTTAACCAGAAGGGGATATTGGTCGATCCGGCCAAGATCGAGGCGGTAATGAGTTGGGAGGTGCCGAGGTCACCTACCGAGATCAAGAGTTTCCTAGGGTTGGCTGGCTATTATCGGAGATTTATCAGGGATTTCTCTAAGATCGACGTGCCACTCACCAAGTTGACCCGGAATGGTCTTGCTTTCTCATGGGGTCCGGAGCAGCAGACCTCATTTGAGACACTTCGCCAGAAATTGTGTGAGGCTCCGGTACTCGCACTCCCAGAATGGGTGGAGGATTTTTTGGTGTACTGTGATGCATCGATATCAGGGTTGGGAGTGGTGCTTATGCAGAGGGGGCATGTGATAGCATATGCATCGAGGCAACTGAAGCCTCATGAGGTGAGGTATCCCACCCACGATCTGGAGTTAGGGGCGGTGGTGTTCGCTCTCAAGATTTGGCATCACTATCTGTATGGGGTTCGGTGTACCATATACACGGACCACAAGAGTTTGAAATACTTGATGGATCAGCCCAATCTGAATATGCGCCAGAGGAGATGGTTGGATGTGGTAAAGGATTATGATTGTGAGATCCTGTACCACCCGGGCAAGGCTAATGTGATAGCCGATGCCTTGAGCCATATGGTGGAGAGCGCCCCGATACGATACGTTTGCATGAGATTGACAGTGATGACTCCGGTGTTGGACACGTTTCGAGGGGCCCAGGCGGAGGCCGTGAGACCTAAAAACCGCAAAAGGGAGCGGGTGATCAGGCAGGTATTGGAGTTCGTTACCGATAGTCGAGGACTTATGACCTTTCAGGGTCGGGTTTGGGTACCGTTTGTGGGCGGGACGCGTACCATCTTGATGGAGGAGGCGCATAGATCGAAGTTCTCAATCCACCCCGAGGCCACTAAGATGTATTTGGACCTGAAGAGGGAGTATTTATGGCCCTGTATGAAGAGGAATGTCGCATGGTTCGTAGAGAGGTGCTTGACCTGTCTCAAGGTTAAGGCCGAGCACCAGCGTCCGCATGGTAAGTTGCAGTCGTTAGAGATTCCCGAGTGGAAGTGGGAACAGATTACCATGGATTTTTATCACCAAATTGACGAGGACTGCTAGGGGTGTCGATACAATTTGGGTGATTGTGGACAGGTTGACGAAGAGCGCTCACTTCCTTGCCATCAGTGAGGGCTCTTCTGCGGAGAGGCTGGCAGAGTTGTATGTGAGGGAGGTAGTAGCGCGGCATGGAGTACCGATCTCGATTGTCTCAGATCGAGATGTGCGTTTCACTTCCAGATTTTGGAAGAAATTTCATGAGGAATTGGGTACGAGGCTACATTTTAGTACCGCATACCAACCGCAGACTGACGGACAGAGCGAGCGGACGATTCAGACGCTCGAGGACATGCTTCGGGCATGTGTACTGGATTTCAGCGGGAGTTGGGACCCGTATTTGCCCTTGGCTGAGTTTTCCTATAACAACAACCATCATTCGAGCATTGATATGCCACCCTTTGAGCTGTTGTATGAGAGGAGGTGTCGGACCCCCATTTGCTGGGGTGAGGTAGGGCAACGTGTGATGGGTAGTACAGAGATAGTGCTTCAGAAGACAGAGCAGATACAACAGGTCAGACAGAGGTTATTGACCGCTCAGAGTCGCCAGAAGAGTTATGCGGATAGGCGACGATCCGAGCTTGAGTTCCAAGTCAGAGATTTTGTGCTCCTAAAGGTATCTCCTTGGAAGGGAGTGATCCGATTCAGGAAGAGGGGCAAGTTGGGTCCCCGGTATAATGGTCCGTTCAGGGTAGTCGCGAGGGTACGCAAGGTAGCATATCGGTTGGAGCTGCCCGCGGACACAGATTCATGATACCTTCCACGTGGCGTAGGTCAGGAAGTGTATAGCCGATGAGTCAGCAGTGGTTCCATTAGAGGATATCCAGGTGGACGCGAGTCTAAATTATGCTGAGAAGCCGATCACAATCTTGGATCGGAAGATCAAGGTTCTGAGGAACAAGGAAGTGCCCCTGGTGCAGGTCCAGCGGCAACATCAGAAAGGGTCCGAGCTGACTTGGGAGCCGGATTCGGAGATGCAGGAGCAGCATCCAGAGTTGTTCGCAGCATGAGACTTCGAGGGCGAAGTCTGGTTCTAGTGGGGGAGAATTGTAACATCCCAAAAATCAAGTATACCTTATGAACCTTCATCTTTGAGCAAGGGGCACATTTGGCCCTTGTTAAGGAAATGCATGTTTGGCGAGTACGCAGGGCGTACTGGGGTGTACGCTTAGCGTACCCGTCCACGTCTTGATCGGGAAGGGTTGCCAGGTACACGGGGCGTACTCGGCCCAAAAAAGAAACCCTAATATGTTGAGCCTCCCTATTTAAGCAACCTTAAGGCCCTTTTGTTGGCCACCTTTTCCAGAGCTTTACCATTTCAAAACCCTAAATCTCGTCTATATAGCAAGGGAGTGTCTAGGAGGGCTTAGTATTTTGTTCTTGGCCATTTGGAGCAAAGTGATAGCCTTGGAGGAGGAAGAGTTGGAGCTCAATCTTTTGGATCCGAGTTTAGCAGTGAAAGAAGTTTCATTTTGAGGTAAAAAGCTTCAAGCTTTGCATCTTTTCTGTTCATAATTTGTATAGAGAAGTTTTAGGGTTTTTGGTCCCCAAGTTCATAGCTTTTTGAGTAGTTGAGCTCTTAGAAGCCGAGATCTGTTCCATACTAGCTCATTTAGTGTTGTTATGTGATAAAAATCCAGTCTTGGTTGTTAAAGGTTGTTCATGCATGAGATATGGACCTTTTAAGGTTGGAAATGGAGTGTTTTGGGTGTTTGTGACTTCCACAGCCATGCAAAGGCTTAAAGTCACCAACTTTATGGATTAAGTCATATTAGAGAAGTCAAATCTGGATTTTGGATGCAAGTCTTAACCGATTAAGACCTGAATGAAAAGGAGGAGAAAGCTGGGGGTTACGCTGGGCGTAATCCCAGTACGCGTGGCGTAAGTGGCCGCGTACCCTGATTCTGTGAAGCCACTGGGTACGCTCAGTGTACAGATCTGGTATGCACCGCGTACCCCAGGAGGTTGGCTTTTGTTGACTTTTAGGGTTTGGTCAACTTTAGGTTATTTGAGCCTTGAGAGGGGTAAAATGGTCTTTTGCCCTTCTAAGAATGATAGGAAAGGAAAGAGTCTAGCCTTGGGGAAATTTATTAATGAGAAGTGTTTGTTATGATTAGGCGGAGGCTAGATCCTATCTCACAGAGTCCGAGATTTCTGAGTTACCGAGTTACCCGAGGTGAGTCTTCTCACTATACTGTACCTAGAAAGGTACCTATGTGTGATCGGAAGGTCTTGTATGCTATGAGATGCATGTTTTGTATGCTATGCGTTGCATGTTCTATATGTGTTATGTATGTGATATGTATGCTATGTATGATATGGGCCGGAAGGCATTATGACGTGGACCGGAAGGTCAGGGAGTCATGGACCGGAAGGTCGATACGAGTAGGACCGTAAGGTCTATTGGGACTGGGACGGAAGTCCCCCGAGACATATGGACCGGAAGGTCGTGTAGAGTATGGCCTGGAAAGGTGTATGTGTGTAAGGGGTATTTTGAGAACTAGCGAGGACCGTGGAAAGGCGTCGGCGTGATCCGTACACACAGTCAGGAGATTTTATTAGTGATCTTGGGATATGTATTATTTTGATAACTACTGTGGAACATATGTCTTGAGAATGTTTAAATATAAATTTGGTGATTGAAAAATGAAAAATTGTTTTGAAAATTTACGTCGTTACATATAAATTCATAACTTCTTCATCCGACGTCCATTTCCGTCTGTCTTTTTACCGTTGGACTACTATCGACGAGATCTTCTATTCTTGTTTAGATTGTTTCAGCTAAAAACCACTCGATCTCAAATCGAGTATTCGGGCTGCATACTGCTAAGTCGAAACTTCGAAAAATCATAACTTCCTCATACGAAGTCAGATTTGGGCGTTCTTTTTATGCACACTCTCGGTTTAACGTATTCTACGACTTTCGTTTAGATCGCTAAGGCTAAATATTTCTCTAATGTAAATTTCACTTTTTATGTCATTCAGCGTCGTCGGTTCTGTCGCGAAACTTCGACAGGTCATAACTTCTTCGTTATAACTCGGATTTCGGCATTCTTTATATCTCCAGAATCCTTGTTTCAACCACTACATATTCATGCAAAGATATCGGGCTTATCTCACACTTTAATTTTGACGCTTATTTTATTCTTAATTCATTAAATTATAATAATTAAGAAAATAAACACATAATTCACATAATATTCAAATATTTCATCATTAATACTTCAAAAAAAAAGAGTTACAAGGGTTAACCTAGACTATTACATTGACAATAATGCCTAGCTTGGAAACGCGGGCGTTTCAGAACGGGTAGGATAGGGAAACCCTCTCCTCATTAAAAGTATAATGTCAGATACAAAGTAACTACATGCTTTACAAATTCCTAATCTTAGTTACTTTAGGATAAAATGTGAAAATGATGCTAATCCATGGAATTACACTTCGTACCCTCGTCAAACGTTGGTGGAGCGCGTGTGGTTAACCGGCACACTAATTTGAGGATGACATTGGTAGCGAAGGGTGACTCGATGTTTATCATAGATCAATGGAGCGTTTGTGGTTTACCGGCAAACTGATTAGGTGATAGAGACATTGAGTGCACCATGTTGATTCACGTGGTTATTCACAACTTGTTTGCAATCCTCGGTATCCCAGTCGCAAATTTGAAGTGCATATCGAGATTTAAACATGCCATTGAAAAGTTCAATGAATCTCAAAGATCTAGGAGTTTTCAATACATTTAAAACCTAAATCTCTTTTTTTCGTTTTTCATGGTGAGAATTAGTGAATCGTCATTCACTTACCTTCAAATTATTTACTTTTAGAGTACGACATCCCTTTCTAAGTTGTAAATAATGTTGTTGGATCCTAGCCCTAATTTCTCATTTGGGTGTTTAATTAGGGATTCATTTCTAATCAAACTTTGTTCCTTTTCTTATCAGATGTCTGCAAACAACAACAACAACGCTTCTGGGTCATTCTCGTTGATGAACCTGTGTCAGAAAGTGACATTTGATGGGTCAAACTTCAACGAGTGGATGAGGTATATTCGCATGATCACACGCTACGATGACAAAGAATATGTCCTCGATGAAAAGCTTGAAATGATCATCCCAGATGTTGCTACTCCTGAAGAGTTGGTCGCCTTTGAGGCCCACGAGCGTGATGCTACGAAAGTTCACTGCATCATGCTGGCCACCATGAACCTCGAACTCCAAAAGTCCTATGAGGACATGTATCCATATGAAATGCATTAGGATTTGTTGGACAGGTATCACCAGAGCGCGAGGCAAGAGCGCTATGAGATCATTACTAACATGATCACCGCTAAGATGGGGAGTGGAGAATCCCTAACCTCTCATTTACAGAAAATGAAGAGGTATGTTGATCGTCTTCTCAAACTTAATGTTAAGTTTGATGAGGATTTGGCTATCGACATAATCCTCCATTCCTTTCCCTCCTGCTACAACTAGTTTAGGATGACCTACCACATGAAAAAGGAAGAGGTCTCCTTGAGCAAGCTCCAAGGACTGCTGAGAGCAACCTCAAAGAAAAATCCGTTGCACCATCCCCTGTTGTGGCCGCTCCTGTGATGGCAATAGGTCAAGGAAAGGGTAAGAAGAGGAAGGCTCCATGTAAGAGCCACCAAAAGGGGAAGCCCCATGATGGTTCGTCCTCAAGTGGGACCAAAGCAGGCCCTGCTAAACCCTCCTCCGATCCCAAGGAAGCAGAGTGCTTCTATTGTCACCAAAAGGGCCACTGGAAACGAAGCTGGCCTCAGTATCTGCAAGATATAGAGGATGGGAAGATTAAGCCCACCTTTGCAGGTATGTATTCTATTAAATCTAATAAATCATCATTTGCTACTTCATGGGTTCTTGATACATGGTGTGGTTACCACATTTGTTCTGATATGCAGGGCCTAAAAAGAAGTAGGGAGGTGGAACATGGAAAGATGAACCTGATTATGGGAAACAGAAGATCATCGCCTGTGACCAAAGTCGGTGTTTATTCTTTAGTGTTGAGTAATGGGTTAGGGATAGATTTAAACAGTTGTTGTTATTCGCCAGATATGGCAAGAAACATTATTTCATTTCATGGGTTGTTTAGACAAGGTTTCATATATTCTTTTGATAATAGTAATGGTTCTATTAATGTTTATTTGAATGGTGTCTTTTACTTCAATGCATTACCTTGTAATGGGATTTATGAATCTGTGATGGTTGTTGATAATTTAGGAAATAATGTTTTGAATATTGATTCGTCTACTAGTCTAGACAAAGCATGCTTGTGACATTGTCGCCCTGGCAATGTCAACAAGAAACGCATAGCCCAACTCCAAAAGGATGGAGTTTTGGAGTCATTCGACCTTAGGGACGATGACACGTGTGAATCTTGTTTACTTGGGAAGATGATCAAGTCACCCTTTCCTGGCACTTGTGAAAGGTGTGAGGGTCTATTGGATCTCATACACACCGATGTTGTGGGCCCTTTAGATCCACCACAAGGGATGCTTGCCGCTTCTACGTGACTTTTACGGATGATTATAGCAGATATGGATATATCTACTTAATCAAGCAAAAGTTGGAAACCTATGAAAAGTTCAAAGAGTTTAAGAATGAAGTGGAGAATCAGCTAGGCAGGAAATCAAGATGCTTCGGTCGGACCGAGGAGGAGACTACCTAAGTATTGAGTTTCACGACTATCTAAAAGAATGCAGAATAGTTTCGCAATTGAAGCCTCCGAGGACGCTACAATTGAATGGTGTGGCTGAGAGACGTAATCGGACCTTGTTGGACATTTTTCGTTCTATGATGAGTCGGACTTCATTACTTATAGCTTTCTGGGGGTATGCCTTAGAGACTGTCGCCCATATCCTTAACTTAGTTCCCACCAAGAAGGTTACCAAGACTCCTCACGAGATGTGGACAGGGAAAGCTCCCTCATTGGCACATATCAAGGTTTGGGGTTGCGAGGCTTTCGTAAGACGAGAGACTCACGACAAACTCGAACCTCGTAGTGAAAAGTGTTATTTCATCGGCTATCCGCAGAAGTCTTTTTGCTATCTTTTCTATAGACTGAGTGACAATGTTGTCTTCGTTGCTAGAAGAGGAGTTTTCTGAGAAAGGGAATTGATAAGCCAAGAAGACAGTGGGAGGCAAATTAAACTTAAAGAGATTCAAGATTAAAGCGATGAAGGAACCTCTGACACTGGCACTCAACCTGAGGAGGAAACTCCTGTTGAACCTGTTGACGAGTCCTTACCTCTTTGATGTTCCATTAGGGCTAGTGTTCCACCCCAGTTGTATGGATTCCATATTACTACTGAAGGGGATACATTTATTAGTGATAGTACACTAGTAAATTTGGATGAACCTAGTAGCTACAAGGAAGCCATGGCAGGCCCGGAGTCTGCTAAATGGAAAGAGGCAATGGACAGCGAGATTCAGTCCATGTACGACAACTAAGTTTGGAATTTGGTTGATAATGTACCGGGTCGCAAGACAGTCGGGTGCAAGTAGATCTTCAGGAAGAAGACAGACATGGGTGGTAAAGTGCATACTTATAAAGCGCGACTGGTTGTGAAGGGCTTTACTCAAACTCCCGAAGTTGACTATGATGAGACCTTCTCACCAGTTGCGAAGATAAAGTCTATTAGGGTAATGCTTGCAATAGCTACGTTTCATGATTATGAAATCTGGCAGATGGACGTGAAAACCGCTTTCCTTAATGGGAAGTTGGCTGAGTATGTGTACATGAATCAGCCAGAGGGTTTTGTCGATGCGAAGCATCCAAATAGAGTGTGCAAGCTTGAGAAATCCATTTATGGAGTGAAACAAGCGTCTCACAAATGGAATCTTTGTTTTGACGAGAAAGTTAAAGAGTTTGGCTTTCTGCGAAGCGAAGATGAATCTTGTGTATATGTCAAAGCCAGTGGGAGTATAGTGAGCTTCGTCGTATTGTATGTCGACGACATACTGCTCTTAGGAAATGATGTCCCAACCTTGCAGGAGGTCAAGTCCTAGCTTGGGTAATGTTTCGCTATGAAGGACCTCGGAGAGGCTGCTTATATTCTGGGAATAAAGATAGTAAGAATCAGGGAAAAGAGACTGATAGGACTCAGTCAGGATACATACTTGGATAAGGTACTAAAGCGTTTTAGTATGGAATATTCCAAGAAATGGGAGTTGCCAATCTAAAGCAATACCAAGTTGAGTAAGACTCAGAGCCCGAGTATAGAAGCAGAGATAGATGATATGAGTCGAGTACCTTACGCTTCCACAATAGGCTCTATCATGTACGCTATGACTTGTACTCGCCCTGATGTGGCCTTCTCTTTGAGCATGGTCAGCAGATATCAAGGGAATCCTGGTAGAGCTCATTGGATTGCAGTTAAGAATATTCTTAAGTACCTACGAAGGACCAAGGAATGGTTTCTAGTCCTCGGTGGGAGTGATGAATTAAGGGTACGAGGGTACAGTGACGCTAGTTTTCAGACGGATTGGGATAATTACCGATCGCAGTCGGACTTGGTCTTTACCCTAAATGGAGGAGCAGAGACTTGGAAAAGTTCCAAGCAGGAGACCGTGGCTGATTCAACGTGCAAATCAGAGTACATTGCAGCAAGCGAAGCATCAAAGGAGGCTATATGGTTGAAGAACTTCATTGGAGACCTTGGAGTTATGTCATCCATAAAGGAGCGATGGAAATTTTCTTTGATAATGAAGGAGCGGTTGCCTTAACCAAGGAACAAAGAGATCATGGTAGATCTCGACATATCGACAGAAAATACCATTTTATCAGACATCGGGTAGAAGAGGGACTCCTCGTTGTGAAGAGGGTATCATCAGAAGAAAACCCAGCAGATCCCCTTACGAAGGGACTGAGTAGGGTTAAACACTTGCAGCACGCTACGAGCATTGGGCTGAAGGATGATATAAGTTTGGATTAGATAGGAAACGTATAATAGATAGTTTGTACTTGACATTTGATGAATAAATAAAGTTGTGTTATTTATGAGTAAAGTTACTATCTTGTGTTGGTTATTTATCTATTGTTTCAATTTTGCATGTTTTGACTTCCTGAATGATAGGATTATTCAAACAGTCCATAGTCGGTTATATTTTGGAAGTAGATATGAATGAAGACGGTCATGAATTGGTTGTAGATTGTCTAAAAGGTTTTGGGCATAGCAAAGGTTTGCTGCAAAGTTCATGAATGCTTATGAATATGATTTGAGCATTGGAATAAACCCGAGTTTGCTGGTATCACTTCGTGGTGTTTTACCTTAAGTGATCGCAAAGCGATAATATCATATAGTCTTAAAACTTAGAGATATGGTTGTTGTTTGCTGGGTGGTTATGCATTGATGATGTGTAAACGCGTCAGTAACTTGATGTTATAAAACACATTGTTGTTCATGATTCAATTAGTAAATAATAGATGCATATGAGTCGAAGTTGATCTGTTCCTTTTATTCTATGAGAATAAAGGTGATATCTTGGCCACTTGATGAGTTGGTTTGACTTATGTGTCAGGCCCGGTCAGAATGAAGTTGATGTGTTCCACTAAATTCTATGTCAAACAAATCAGAAATCAAGGAACAAATGTTGGACGATAAGCATTGTCAGCATGATATCTAGAACAGAGGATTATACGATCCCTTATCTGAAGGACAAGTTGATCAGAGTTGACAACGAAGTATAAGAACTACGATTGCTAATCGGATTTTGAAGTCGGATGTGAGATATAGTTACTAGACTTATCCAAGTGGGAGACTGTTGGATTAGCATCTAAGCCCGTAACTATATTTGGTATGTACTTGACCCGGTTGTGCATGGTCCTTTTGGGTTGCCTTCTCCAAAGCAACTTGACAAGGTAATTTAAGGAGAGAGAGAGAATATTATGGTTTGTTAATATATTATAAGAATAATATATTAAAGGAGAAATCATATTTATTTAATTAGTATTAGTCATAAATTAATTAGGAATTAATTTGGTGACTAAAAGAGATTAATTAAATAAAGGGGTATAAACTGTCAAATGTATGATAGTTGAGTTTTGGGTTAAGGAAACCTAATGGACTTAAGGGGGAACGAAATTATGATGGGGATCCATCATATTTTCGTCCATGGCCTTATTCCAGAAGGTTCTTTGGGCTGCTTGGTGGCTAAGCTGTCCATTAGGGTTTAGACTGAAACCCTAGTAGCCTGCAAGTATAAATATGACCCTTAGGCTATGGAAATCGGCTACACTTCATTCCAAGGGAACCCTAGGGCCGATTTTTAGCATCTCTCACCCTCTCTCATATTGCCTTCTTGCTTGTGGGGTTTGTGAACCATTAGAGGAGTTACAATTGTGACTCTAAGCTCAAGATCAAGAAGATTACAAGGATTCAAGCTACTTGAAAGAGGTAAACCACTTAGATCTGTTTTTTTGTGATAATTTCGAATTATATATGATAGATCTAGGTTTGTAAGTCTTGGATTCAAAGCATGTACAATAGAGAAACATAGATCCAAGCATTAGGGTTTGTATGAGCACATAGGATTGTTCTTATGCATAAAACCCATCAATATGTTCTTTGGAATCTACCCATATTTTATCTATCCCTTTTCAAAGCCCCTCATGGGGTCCTCGATTCGCTTGAGAAGATCAAGATGTGCTTCCTTTGGGGAGGTACATATGAAAAAATGAATATTCATTGGGTATCTTGGGAAAAGGTTGTGGCGCCCAAAGACAAAGGCGGTCTCGGAGTTGGTTCGATCTATGCTCTCAACGTAAAAAGATATTGAAAAAATTGATCATATATATATATATATATATATATATATATATATATATATATATATATATATATATATATATATTGATATTTTCAAATTGCAACATGACAATCATGATCGAAGTAGAGAAATGTGGAGATGCGCTCTTACTTCTGATGATTTGTACCAGGTGGAGTCCCTTAGAGAGAAGATCGATCAAAATCCCTTTGCTAAGTCCATCCTGGTTGTTATGTGGCGTAAAGAAATTCCTATAAAAGTGTTGGGTTTTGTTTGGAAGGCGATCCAGGACAAGATTCCCTCTGCTAAGGCTCTTTCCTCCCATGGTATGTCGGTTCTGTCGACAACGTGTGGTCGTTGTGGTGATCTCGAGGATGTTGACCATATACTGGTCTCATGATTGTTTGCTACTTAGGTGCAATCTTGGATTAGCACTTGGTGTGGTGTTTTGCTTTCTCCCTACCCTAACACCAAGGATCTTTTGGAGTTTGTGAATCATTGGGGTAGATGTTTGAAAAAGAAGTTAATTCTTACTATGATCATTTATGGCATTCTGTGGAGTATTTGGAAAGCCAGAAACGATAGAGTTTTTAACAAGCATGCATTTTCCGCTTTTGTGGGTCTTGGATGAAGTCATTTCTTTTGTTTTCTTTTGGGCTATTCACACGGGTAATTTGAAGATTTGTAACGAGTCTAATTGGTGTTTTCCCCATTCTCTTGTTTCTAAGGATGTCACTTGCTTGGGTTGGGTTTCTTTCTAATGCATTAGTCATTTAAAAAAAATAAGATAAAAAAAAAAATAAGAATGCATGTGCAAATTGAGAATCGGACCATCATTTTTGACTAATAAATTAATAATAAATATTATATTATATTAGTTGGAAGTTCGATTAAAGAGAGTATGCGAGTTTGAACGGTCAAAAGGATGATGGCAATCGGCAGCCAATGGCATTGACATGTATGATTGATTATTGTTCAACTCTCTCTCTCTCTCTCTCTCTCTCTCTCTCTCTCTCCAAAATCATTTACCTCTTCAATCTTCATCCACACACCCACACTTTTTACTTCTTCTTCTTCTTGCATACGCCTGTTACCTCTCAAAGGTACCTTCTTTTCATCTTCGTATCTATCTGTATCTCAATTGCTACCATATACCAATTCCTTGTTGTCTATTTTGTTCCAGATCCTCATCTCTTATTACGACTTTAATTCTATATGTTTCGAAATTCCTCTTTTAGTTATAATTGTATATGCTGAAAATTTCTCTGAGATCTATTTTATATTCATCTTTGGAAAATAAATTGCTTTACCTGGGACAGGTCTACCTAGTTGGTATTTGTTTTCATTATTGGTTGCTGTGGTCTTTGGGTTTTAGTTACTTACTTGGTCACATTTCAACCGCTGAGGTAGACTAGATTCCTCATTCATATACTGTTATACTTCTTCAGCTGTTTAGCGCTAGTTAAATCTAAAAATTTCGCATGTAAATTGTAATCGATACTCTTGAATGACTTGGTTTTCTGTTTGACAAGTCCGTGCTTCCTGTATGCAGGACCTTTTTCCTTGCCTAACTTTACATAACACACCCCACCCATGGCGTCGGTAAGTGTGGTACCTGCATCTGGAGTAAAAGAACCCAGTGGAAATACAGTTGCCGCTGAAAAGTTGCCTGATGAGATGAATGACATGAAAATTAGGGATGACAGGGTTAGTCTCTTAGAGTAGTTTCTTGTTGTTAGGATACTACTATTACTATACCATCAATCAATAAATTTCATTTCTCGATTCTCACCATTAATTAGGAAATGGAGCCTGCAATAGTTGATGGCAATGGGGCAGAGACAGGGCATATAATCGTGACAACCATTGGTGGTAGGAATGGTCAGCCAAAACAGGTAACTTTAATACCCTTCCCTTACTACTACTAAATACTAATTATTAATTAAGACCGAGTGATCCAATTGTTGTTTCCAACATTTACTTCAGACAATTAGTTACATGGCCGAGCGCGTTGTTGGGCATGGATCATTTGGAGTTGTGTTTCAGGTGACTTTTACTTTTTTTTTTTTTTTTTTTTTTTTGGCTTGTTAGTTATTAGAGTGAACCTAAAGCATTGGATTCCAATTCCAGGCGAAATGCTTAGAAACCGGAGAAGCTGTTGCCATTAAAAAGGTTCTACAGGACAAGAGGTATAAGAACCGAGAGCTACAAACCATGCGCATATTGGATCACCCAAATGTTGTTGCCTTGAAGCATTGTTTCTTTTCAACCACAGAAAAGGAGGAACTCTATCTTAACCTTGTATTAGAGTATGTCCCTGAGACCGTGCATCGCGTTATTAAACACTACAACAAGATGAATCAAAGGATGCCCATGATTTATGTGAAACTATACAGTTATCAGGTAACATAACACTTTCTTCTTTTGAATCTTTTAATGTTGAACTTCAGTTATCACAACCTCGTACACTACTAGATTTCTGACCGTGTATTTGTATGATCGCTAATCCATTTTCTTTGATTATATGCTGCTGCAGATTTTCAGAGCCCTGGCCTACATTCATGGTAGTATTGGAGTGTGTCACAGGGACATCAAGCCTCAAAATCTATTGGTACGCTTCTCTACATGTTTGAGAGCAATTTGGTTCAGGTTGATTGTAGATTTATTTCATCATTTTGTGTAGATAACTGAAGTGTCTATATATGTTTCTCCTTAACTCTAACAGGTAAACCCACATACCCATCAGGTGAAGCTATGCGATTTTGGAAGTGCAAAAGTTTTGGTATGTGCCAATGTTTATATCATAAGATATGATATGTTTTTAGGTTGATCTTTGTGTTGCATTACATTTGATGTGTTTTTGATAGGTAAAAGGAGAGCCAAACATTTCTTATATTTGTTCGAGGTATTATCGAGCACCTGAACTAATTTTTGGGGCAACTGAGTACACCACCGCAATAGATATCTGGTCTGGTGGATGTGTTTTGGCAGAATTGCTGCTTGGACAGGTGGGAGGGTCTTTCAGATTCAATTCAAGAACTATTTTTATTTAATGGATTTAATAAACATCGTATTTGTATGACCTGAAAGCATGACTCTCTTGTAATTTCAGCCTCTTTTCCCTGGTGAGAGTGGAGTTGACCAGCTAGTGGAAATCATAAAGGTACGTACTTGTGGTTTTCGAAATGATTCTTCTTTGATATTTGTTATTGGGATTTGTGTGGGGATTATATTATGTAAACTAAACTGAGGTGAAAGACACATTTTTCGCCTTGCAACAACATCAAATGTGTATTATATGTATATGATATGACTCAGAAACAGTTGGTTTTAAAACCATTATTTTTCTGTTTGGTGATAGGTTTTGGGTACCCCAACAAGGGAGGAGATAAAGTGCATGAACCCCAACTATACAGAATACAAATTTCCCCAGATTAAAGCTCACCCATGGCATAAGGTAGGTAGGTAATTAATTTGATGTCACAATCCCTGGCATGGCCTAAAACATACATACAAATTCAATAATATTCTCAGATATTCCATAAGCGGATGCCTCCAGAAGCTGTTGATCTTGTCTCCAGGCTCCTGCAGTACTCCCCAAATCTTCGAAGCACTGCTGTGAGTTGCATCTATTCTATTCTAAATATTAAATATTCTCGAGATAATAATACTAATTGCTAAGTAGAGATCGTTATTGTTGTATTTACTTACAGTTGGAGGCAATGATCCATCCGTTCTTTGATGAGTTACGTGATCCTGCTGCTAGGCTGCCAAATGGGCGTTTCCTTCCACCACTTTTCAATTTCAAGCCCCATGGTAATAACAATTTGGTTCTGTTTGATTTTGATTTTTATTTAAAAAAAAGAGAAAAAACTGTACTGAACTGAAAAGGATGTTTGTGGTTTTTGTAGAGCTTAAAGGGGTGCCTGTGGAGATGGTTACCAAGTTGGTCCCTGAGCATGCCAGGAAGCATTGTGCATTCCTTGGTCTGTAAAAAAAACACAAAAAGGAAGGATACGTATGTTTCTTCATTTGTAGTTGTGTGCCTGCTGTCTAGAGATGTAAAACCTAAATGCTATCCAATATCAATATGCTATATGCTATGCTGACCCTCCTTGTGCAAAGTAAAAAGTAAATGTAACCCCCTATATTCGTTTTCATTCAGTGCAACTGCTCTCTCTCTCTCTCTCTCTCTCTCTCTATATATATATATATATATATATATATATATATATATATATATATATATATATATATATATATATATATACACACACACACACACACACGAGTGGAATACATAGTTTGGAGGTATGTAAAGCTTCCCCAGCTGGTGTAATAAAGTCTCTGATCTCTCTCTCATTAATTGATTGTATTTTATAAAAGGAAGTTGGTTTTGTTGTTACAATGGCTGTTACGTGAATTGCATTGTTCAACTGAAAGGTTGTAAAAAGAAAGGAAGGGATGTGTTTGTGAGGTTTAATTACTAGCTGTGTTTTGATTATCAGATGCCAGGGTTTATTGATTGAATGGATGCAAAAGGATGTGGATTCTTGACAAACAAATGAATGTGAAAATAGTCAAGATTAATATCAAGGGTAATTTGGAAAATATTATATACATTTGTTGAATAGAATCAGTGGTAAAACTTGCAACAATGTTGTAGAGAGGTATATATATATATTTCTTATTTATAGATGGAGGGATGGATGAATTAGTGAGTGACTCCGCATTGTGTTTAAAACCGTCAAAATTGCTCCCAAATCCACAAAACCATAAGTTAAAATTCATCATACAACATTATCAACTGCAAGACCTTAATCAAATTACAGTTTTTTCATCCAACTCATTCAGACTTGGACCATTTATGTGGCAGAATCAGGTCGACCAAAACCCCTCTAGTGATGGCATGGACAGGATTTTGGCAGCAACAATCCTATTTGCAGCTTCTGTGTAGTGGACACCATCCCATACGATGGCTGATGTTACGTTATTGCACATGTTGTATCCCGGCTGCCCGCATGTTGCTTTCACATTGTAATTATTGGGAGGCCCACCATACCCACAGCACGCCTTGAATGGTTCCACGAATCCTGTGCATCATCCATTAATTAATTAACAAATGAATTCCAATATTAATTGATCACCTTTACCTACCAAATTCTGAAGCCTTGGCAAACAGATTGTATTTGATGGTGTAAACATCCACATAAAGGATGGCTGCATCTTTCAGTTCTGATCTCAACTCTTTGCACATGCTGCGTAACCCTTTGTTAAACAGTTTGGCCAAATCATTGTGGACACGAAAGCATCCAATCCTGTCAAGGTCGGTATCATTGTGTGCATGTAATGCAAGCTCTTTAGGAGCACAGCCCTGTGGCCCAGTGCTATATACCCAAAACTTTCTCCCACCAGACTGGTATAAATTCTAGGTTCCACACAAAAGCTTCTTCATTCATCGTAAAATACATTTGTATCAAAGACGAAATGAAATCAAGAGATGCTTACTTGAACAGCTAGTTTGGTTTCAGCTATAAAAGATGGAATTTGGGCTGCAACTGGTGCGTAAGTAAGGTTTGATGCATACAGTGCTTCAAGCAGATCATTTTGTCCAACATCTATCATGTAAAGCGCCTTATGGAATTCATCTTCATTGATAAACTCCCCAGAACCTGTTGTCAGTAGTACGACAGATTAATTAATGATGACTGGTACGGAAGAACGTACATATTACATATTACATACCCAATGAGAGGAGTTGAAGGGAACGATTCTTGAAGTGCAGGAACTGCCGAACTTGAATATCAAGATGAAAAGGAACAAACTGTGGTAGAATCATGGCTCCAGCTACTGCAAAATTTACCCCACTTGTGAAATTTGGTGCCAGCGATTCCAGATATGGGCTCAAATAACCCAGCTTCAGATGCTCACCTGTTGAAAAGAAGAATCAGGAAGAGCAGAGAGATTAAAGAGAGAGAGAGAGAGAGAGAGAGAGAGAGAGAGAGAGGACTGACAGATAAAGTCAAGGATGAGTCGACCGTCACCGAAACGACCAGTGCCTCTGTGAAAGAAGGTAATGCCGTGTGGAAGGCCAATGGGAAGTCCTGCACCGGCCAGCACTCCTCCAGTGTCGGAGTTTGCATCACCAAAGTTAATTACAAGCATATCTGGTCTTGCTCTTGTGGAAGCCGAGATACCAAACACCATCCAGACCCATAGGAGCCACAAAATCATATTCACCCTGTTGAAACTCATTCTCCTACTATACTGCAATCTCGTACAAAATCATTCTCTATTAGTACACCTGCGCTGCAATCTGCAACTTGATATTTAAAAAACCTAAATTGGACGTCGTCATCCATTTGTTCCCTTGTGATTTCATAAGCATAGATTACTGCAACTTGGTTTTATAATTCCTGAAATATGGTTATTCTTTTCTCCTTGGACCTTGCTAGCTGTTTTTCACGTTGACGCTTCCTTTAAATTAATATTTAAAGACCCGTCTCTGACTACTTAGACTACTCTCCCTCACATCATTTTCTCCCCATGCTCCCTCGTTCTTAACAACTTCTTTCCTAGTCAATTTAACGGAAAAAAAACCTGAAAATAATACTAGTTTGTTTTTGAGATAATGTTATAAAAAACTTTAAGTTTAACAGAAAATGTCGGTTTTACCCTTTAACAGATTTTTGGTTTGTTTATGACGTAAATTTTTCATTTGTTTGTCGGTTTT
The DNA here is from genome assembly GCF_051521515.1 of Lactuca serriola. Classification (NCBI taxonomy): domain Eukaryota; kingdom Viridiplantae; phylum Streptophyta; class Magnoliopsida; order Asterales; family Asteraceae; genus Lactuca; species Lactuca serriola. Next base: position 335,878,912 of record NC_136415.1, on the reverse strand, counting down.
TCCCTTTTGATCTATAATAGAAGGTTTTCAGGTTACCGTGAATTATTTTTTGCGAAAAAACCCATAAATTTCTAAATATTTTGCAAAAAAAACCTTAAGTTATAAACAAATATATATATATATATATATATATATATATATATATATATATATATATATATATATATATATATATTCAAAATTTGATAAAAGTAAATAGTTTTCTAAAAATTTAAGATAAAATTACAAAAATAGTCCCTGTGGTATGCATTTTTTGAGGGGTTTTAGTCCAAACATTGATTTTTTTGGCTTCGTGGTCTTTTTGAACTAGTTTCATTGTGTTTTTGGTCCCTCTGAATAGTGAAATGACTGTAATACCCTTGGGTTATTTATTTTTCATTTCTTTCATTTTTTAAAAATCTAAATATTTATTTATTTATTTAACTAATTAAAAAAAAATAAAAGTCTCTCTCTCTCTCTCTCTCTCTCTCTCTCTCTCCAAAGAAAAAGTCAAAAGAACACCCACCCACCCCACTTCTTCTTCCCTAAGGTCATCCACAATGGGAGTTGTATGGGAGTTTAATGGAATAAATATGAATATAATAAAGAGGAGAGAGAGTGGCATGCAACGGTTCAATGGATTTGTAAAGGAAATTTATTAATTTTTTAAGAATTTAAATGAATGTATACATTCTCTTTCCTACTTGGCATTTCATACCACTCTCCATGGGTTTAATCCATTGGAGATGGCCTAACCCATCTTGTTTATCTTAAACTTCACCCATCTAATCCACAATCTCGTGAAGCCTTACTCTTCTTCATGTGCTTGTTTTCCGGCGAACCACCACCATTACCACACTCTCCTCCATCTTTGTTGTCTGCTATGCACGAGAATCCATCTCACCCATTCTTTCTCCGACATCAACAATCCCAAGGTCACCAGAGCTATTTTTTGATGTTGTATTACCAGCAACACTGATGTGTACTAAATCAGAGTGTAGATTCCAAATCAGAGTTTTTTGTTTAGTTTGAATCTGAACTTACATTAGAGCCGCCACTTGTAACCTAGATTTGATGGCGATTTCCCATTGCAAGATCTTGGTGTAGTTCACCATCGGAGTAACTGAAACGGAGAAACAAAAGCGAGAGTAGTAACGAGGGGTGGTCGACGGGGATGTTACAGCGGACCAGCGGGAGCGACGGCGGTGCAGGTTGGTGTGTACGTGTATGTGTGTGTGTGTGTTTTTCCGATCATCTATAGTTCTTTTAGCTCGTTCTTCTGGGCTAAATGGAGCTTTGTCTCCTTCAACAACAACCCCAATATCCATAAACAATAAAGTTACAAGGATTGGTGGGTCTAAACTCTAGTACCCAAGTTCAACTTGCTTTTGGAGTGTAGATTTGAAATCAGAGTTTGTTTAGTTTGAATCTGCACTGATCGTCGAATTAAGTAGCGTTTTCCAGGAGGGTGTTTAATCCACCATCATAAACTCACAGTGGGGGAAACAATGAAATCAATTGGGTTTTAGTCTATTGATTATTGATTTGGGTTCTCTTGGATTTAAGTATCAAGAATGAGGTTTGCGAGTTTAAGGGAGGAAGACCAAAAAGAAAAAGAAAATAAAAAAATGAAGAGAGAGAGAGAGAGAGAGAGAGAGACTTTTACTTTTTTTAAATAGTTAAATAAATAAATAAGTATGTAGATTTTTAAAAAGTGAAAGAAATGAAAAATAAATAACCCAAGGGTATTACAGTCATTTCACTATTCAGAAGGACCAAAAACGTAATGAAACTAGCTTAGAAGGACCACGAAACCAAAAAAGTCAAGGTTTGGACTAAAACCCCAAAAAATGCATACCACAGGGACCATTTTTGCAATTTTGTCAAAATTTAAATGTCAAAAGTTTATATCAAACTAATATAAGTTTTACTGGACTTATATTATACATCCAAAATTTAAACATATTTTTAGCTTTACGTACGGTAAATTTTATATTGGTTCGATATAAACTTTTTATATTTAAATTTTAAAAAAAGTTACCTAGTTTTATCAAAATTTGAATATATTCCTTGATTAATACTTAAACTTTTCAAAGTAAAATTAAAAAACGTCTGTTAGCTAATAATTAACTATGCTAAAATAGTTAAACGTATGAATAATATGATAATTAAATTCAATTAATTCTTTTTAAAGGAAAATAAAAATATTTATATGCTTAAAGGTTTGTATTGCAGGAATAATAATATATCATATTGACACCCATGTGGCATAGCAGACCCGATCTGCATAGAATTATTAGAAGCCTTGCTTTGCATGATCACAACAACAGTTACACTTCATCACACCGACCATATCATACTCTTAACAAGGAAATATCACTAATCCAGCCCATGCTTGGCTCATCGCAACACCACGAATCTCGTAGGCAGGTTCAGTCGTCTTTTTATTCTTTGATGCATTGCTTCTTTGTCTAGTCTGACCCGAATGTCAGCAATCTAATCGCATTGGACTAGGGGGACTTGACAACACACAATTTATGTGACTGAGTCTATTCCAATGTCATTGGCCGCATACCAATAACATTGGATTGGGGGACTTGATGATATTAGGCCCATTATCATGGTCCAGACAGCTCTGGTGCGCTAGCCTTGCCTGGCGCTCTCATGTCAGCCCTGTCTGGCGATTCCTTGCCAGCCCTGCCTGATGCTTCCTTGCTAGCTCAGCCTGTAGCTTCCTTGCTAGCTCAACATGTCGCATATATATATATATATATATATATATATATATATATATATATATATATATATATATATGTGTGTGTGTGTGTGTGTGTAGTTTATTAAGTCTATTATATTCAATAACAATCGGTTCCAAAAGTCGCAATTGTTACACCCAGCGTACATGCCATGTACGCCCTGCGTACGGACCAATTCTCATATCCATCTTAACTTCTAACAGCCATAATTTCTTCGTCCTAACTCCATTTTCAGCGTTCTTTATATGCACGGAAAGGTATTAAAAAACCCTAAATCTTATATAGTTGATTTTGACTTACCACAAACTGATTTAACACCATAACCCTTGCGAGAAACCTAATTTATAGCTTTTTTCCTTCAACCCTTTGGTCCAACACACAAATCAAAGGGTTTGGCCTTCGAAAACGACATTATCAACCTTTATTAAGGTCTAAAACTTCCTTCCTTTCAAGCCCAAATCTTTTTCATAATCGAACTTCGAATGACGACCCTGAATTGAAAAAGGAAACAAGGTGTTACATTTTGCTTCTTTTTTTCATGTATAGATAAAGTGACTGAATGGGTAACAATGTCTATCTATAAAGTGTTGTATACATAAGTTATGTTCTATTCTAAACAAATTTCACAATATTCATCACTTTTAACATGAAATGAGTTGGGAGGAATAAAGAAGAAAGGAATGGAAAATTTTGTAAAAGTGTTAGTGTCTAAATGCACTAACCCAATTTTTTTTGACTTAACTCATTAACAATTTCACAATATTCATCATTTTATCGTCAAATAAGTAGTTATAGAATTGAAATTAAATCCAATAATTTTACCCTGATTGCAAATTCAAGGAAGTCATTTATTTAAGATTTGTTATAAGGAGCAGGAATTGGATATGCTTATGGCAATGAAAGATGGCAACCAACATTTAGAAGAAACAAAGATCCACCCAAATGAAAAAATGATTGGAAGATTTCAAAAGTTTCTTGAGAATAGGATTATAACATGTTGCATACTTAAGAGAAAATTTAATTAGAAACAACAAATGGCTTGTTATCAAAATTGAACATTGATCTTCAACCAATCAAGGTCATCACTGGTGATAAAACACCATGGGATTGGGAGGAAACCCTAATTCTTCGGGTTTGGCACCCTATTTAAAGGATCATTAGCATCCTTGTGACTCTCCACAACCTCTAGAGAGTCCAGCAAAAACCCTAAACGAGTGTGTGCCGTTTTGTGAGGATTTCAAGGCTTGGAAAGTAGATTTGGTGGAGAGGACTTGAAGATAAGAAGGTAGCAACAAGAGAGCTTGTGTGAATCTCAACTTGTCCTCTCTAGTTTCATTTGGAGGTATCAATTCGTTTTCTTGACTCAAATCCTTTCTAGATCTCATGTGGATGAAGATTTGGGGCTTTTTCCATATTAGGGAGCCTTTTGAGGTGGAGGAGTTGGATCTGAAGTTGCCACTTCAGATCTGGACTCCTCTTTGATCATAGATTCATAGAGTCAAGTTATGGAAATGAATAAACTTCCCTTTTGTGAGTTAAACCCCATTTCATGCTTGTTTATTGCCTTTTGAGATTCCATAGCCATGCAAGTACGTAAAGGTAGCAACTTTACGTTTCTACTACACCTAGGAACCTCGATCTACATCCTGGAACGATTGATTAACTCTAAATCGATGGATTATGGATTAGGTTGTGTGAACTCGACGAGTTGGATGATCTGACTCGACGAGTCATGCTAGGGTTTCTGAGTTCTGAGTCGTAACTAAACTCGACGGGTCTTACGGATGACTCGGCAAGTTTGATGAGTTTAATCGGATTAATAGAATGCTATGGACTCGACGAGTGTGATGCTGTACTCGACGAGTCAGGTCAACATAATTAGTTAACTGTTGACTGTTAAGTTTGACCAGAGGGGACCAGAGCCTTATGAGGGCAGTTTGGGTAATTGGAATTTATGGTGGATCTGGTTAGGTTGGTGTTCGGGAACAAGGTTGGGAAACATTTGATACAACATTTTCGACTCTCTAGCAAGGTGAGTTATCCTCACTATACTAAGGGGTCTAAGGCACCAAGGCCGACCTATTTGATATGTTATCTTGAGCTGTGTTAGATGCTGATTACGACTTAGTGTTGCATGCTAGTGGTTATGCCTGTTAGGTAGGTCTGTAGGACTACCTATGATGCTATAAGATTATTACATGCTCGATTCTTATGATTTATGTGTTTGTTATATGGGATGGGTTAAGGTTGTACTGCTTCGTGCGGTAGCCAACAAACCCTAGGAGCATTCCTGTTACGGGCTAAGGGAGACTCGTACTGTGGGCTCGGGAGCATTCCAGTTACGGGCTAAGGGAGACTCGTACTGTGGGCTCATGGGTATTACAGTCTGTATGGCTGTGGACCCGTTATGTGCTGATCTGTTCAGTTTATTATATGATTGTGTGGACTGTATGAGTATCAATATTTTGGGGGTAACTCACTAAGCTTTCGGGCTTACAGTTTCAGTTTATTGTTTCAGGTACCTCAGGGGATCGTGGCAAGGTGAATGCATGATCGTACAGCTAGCTCCTCACTTTATGTTTATGTTTCTGGGATATACTCTGATAAATAATATTTTGAAAACATAGTTGTAATGTTTGATGAATTTGATGTGTTTTTAAAAGTTTAAATTTGCTTGAAATTTTTGGGTGTTACATACGAGGTTACAAAAAATAAAAAAGAAAAAACAAAAAACAAAAAAAATAAAATAAAACCATAGCATTCATACGAAACCTACGGTGTATAAGTCCACACTGTACAATCTATGCATTGTACACTTGTACATCGTAGGTTTCGTATGAAACCTACGGTTTTAATATATATATATATATATATATATATATATATATATATATATATATATATATATATATGTGTGTGTGTGTGTGTGTGTGTGTGTATGTATATTTTAAATAATTAGCCCAATATATAAAACTACTCCTAATCAACAATATGGTAAAATTTTGATAAAAAATGGATGTACCTCATTGTTCTTTGGGTACTCTATTGAGAGAAAAAAGTAGGTAAAACCAAAAAAATAATAGTCAAAATAACCTAATCTGAAAAATTATACATTATATACTATGGGCCAATGGACCGCAACATTGCCACGAAAAAGTAGTTTTCGACTGTTAACCATAGTCAACTTGCATTGACCGTAGTCAATCCTGATCAATTTACTATTTTGTGGGCTGCTTTTGAATAATGTGTTTTTTTAGATACATAAAGTATTTTAAAACTAATAAGCTATTTTGAAACTTATCCCAACACCCGCTAATGTTTTTATTTTAGGGTTTACCATTTATCCAATATTCAGGGGGTGTTTGGATAGGGAAAAATATGTTGTTTATTGCTTATTGCTTAATCTCACCGCAATAAGCAAATTTAAGTGTTTGGATAAGAGTCTTTAAAAATCAGCTTATTACGGTAGGAATAAGTTAAATAAGCCGATTTTAATAAGCACGAGGGGAATGTTTATTGATCATTTTACTCATATAAGATGTTTTGTTTGTCAAACAATTAAAATGTTTATTGTTTATTGCTTATTTCCACCGCAATAAGCTAATCCAAACATATTTTAAAAAAGTGTTTATTCCTACCGCAATAAGCAAATCTCCCTGTTCTATTAAATGAATAGATTTATTCTTCTATTGACAAGTGTCATAATATTAGAACTCATCATTAATATTATATATTATATGTCCCTTATCATGTCACCTGTCAACCTATTAATTATCCATTTTAAATTTTAAATTTCTCATTTAATTATATTAAATTAATAATTGATTCTCCACTTTAAATTTAAATTTCTTCGATTTAATTATATTAAATTAATAACATTAAACTAAAAATAAAATAAAATCAATACAAATTATATTATATAAATTATATAAGATGATGTATTTGTTGAAATCAAAGGATTATAATTTACGAGCTGATTCTGAGACGGAGATCAGAAGCATTGGCACAAGTCAATTAGGCCAAGAAGAGATTATAATGATCTTCAATCGCTTTATTTCGAAAGCCACACTGTTAACTGATGATGCCTTTAAAATCCCAGGTCACATCTGGACTACTGGACGGAAAATCCCGAATTCATACGCGATTTATGCAACCCACAATCCCTGAAATTGGATTCGCAGGTCGCTCTCCGCCACTGACGGGGACTACAAATTCTAGGGTTTTATCTATACACGCTCTCTTTATTATCATGTTGTTGAGTGTTGTTTATACGTATTAAAATCAAGTATTAGGGCATTGCACTTTAAGCCCAGTTTTGCAATTGTTGGTAAACATTGTGTTTTGGGTTGAAGTTTGATTGTTCTTGTATTGCAAAACACACATACACCATCCTCCTCAAATCCAGAAAGAGACAGCAGCTACATCACTTTGCCATTCCCTCTCTTGATCCCAATATTTAGCTGACTAGATTTGAAAGCTCAGTGGAACAATTAATTAGGTAGAAAAAATTCATGCAGACCCATTCCCATGTCCCAATTTGTATGTCTCTAAATTGAAAAATCTCATTCGAATTCAATAGCTGGAAGTATTTGACTTTAGATATGCATTCTTTTAGTTTCAAATACATAAAACTGAACTAAATCTCATATTATTGCTTTATTAAAGTCTAATATCCCATCCATCAAGTCAACTGCTCTAGTTTTAGTGATGACCTGGAGAGGATTGTAGCAGCAACTACACTATTTGCAGCTTCTGTGTAGTGGACACCATCCCATACGATGGCTGATGTTACATTATTGCATATGCTGTACCCCGGTTGCCCGCATGTGGCTTTCACATTGTAATTGTTGGGAGGCCCTCCATACCCACAGCATGCCTTGAATGGTTCTACAAATCCTGTCAACCAACCCACAAACCACCATTAGTCTCATTATCATTCGCACACTATAAGATGTGTGTGGGTGTGGGCGTGGGGTGCTTTATTACCATATTTTGAGGGCTCTGCGAAGAGATTGTATTTGATGGTGTACACATCCACATACACAATAACTGCATCTTTCAATAACGACCTCAACTCTTTGCACATTTTATGTAAACCTTTGTTAAAAAGTTTTGCTAAATCATTGTGGACACGGAAGCATCCAATTTTGTCAAGGTCGGTAGCATTGTGTGCATGTAATGCAAGCTCTTTAGGAGCACAACCCAGTGGCCCGGTGTTGTGTATCCAGAACTTTCTACCACCATACTGGTATAACGTCTGCATTTCACATATTTTTCAATCATACATCTAATTAAAACAGTAAACAAGATGAAATGAAATCAAGAGATACTCACTTGAACAGCTAGTTTGATTTCTGCTATAAAAGATGGAATTTTGGCTGCAACTGGGGCATAACTGAGATTTGCTGCATATAGTGCGACCAGTAGATCATTTTGTCCTATATCTATCATGTAAACTGCACTACGGAATCCATCTTCATTGATAAAGTTCCCAGAACCTGTTATCATCCAAATTAAAGAAAACAGATAACCAACCAGCCATGCATGCACAAAGTAAGTAATTGCATACATACCGAGGGAAAGGAGTTCAAGTGACCGATTCTTGAAGTGCACGAATTGGCGAACCTGAACATCAAGCTGAAAAGGTACAAATTGTGGTAGAGTCATGGCTCCAGCTACTGCAAAATTTACGCCACTCGTAAAATTTGGTGCCAGTGACTCCAGATATGGGCTCAAATAGCTCAGCTTCAGATGTTCACCTGTTTCAAGAATCAAAATTCATCAAATTTCCCACATAAAGATTATATATATATATATATATATATATATATATATATATAAAATGAGAGAGAGAGAGAAAGAGACTTACAGAAAAAATCAATGATGAGTCGACCATCACCAAAACGGCCGGTGCCTTTGTGAAAGAAGGTAATGCCGTGTGGAAGGCCAATGGGAAGTCCTGCACCGGCCAGCACTCCTCCAGTGTCGGAATTTGAGTCACCAAAGTTAATTATACGAATAGCTGGTCTTGCTCTTGCTCTTGCTCTGGTGGACCCCGACATACCTAACAGTAACACCATACAGACCCATAATATTACCAGCCTCTTCTTCATATCCATCTCCATCCTCATTCATATATAAACCACTACCTAATCTGTCTCTCTAGTTCCAATCTTTTGCTGAAAACCTTCATCTCAATATATACACATGTTGATGACCATCATTTCAGGAATTATTTATAAAATCAAGTTGCACGCAGAAACTTATATATATATATATATATATATATATATATATATATATATATATATATATATATATATATATATATATATATATATATATATATATAAAGGAAACCACAAAGGAAGGGAACATGCATGCATGTGGATCACCACCAGTTGAGGAATTAAATATATCAAGTTGCAGGATGTATATTGTAAAATTAAGGAGCCAAAGCCTAGCTAACAAGGGGCCAAGGGGGCGTGCGTTTACATATACTCTTAGATTTATAAAACATTTTTAGGAATAGGCTTTGTTAATAATATGGGTGGCAATCTTCAACCCAACCCGTAACCCGACATTGACCCAACACGAAAATAAACAGGTTTGGGTTGAGATTTTTGACCCGTCAACCCACCAACCCGTTTATTTCATGGGTTGGGTTGGGTTACTTGTTTGGGTTCGCAGGTCAACCCGTCAACCTGATATATATATATATATATATATATATATATATATATATATATATATATATATATATATATATATATATAATGTTTAAAAAATATATTTAATTATTTATTAGTTTTGAATATTTGATTATCGTTTAATCGTTTTCCGAATTCCAAAACTGCAAAACTTTTTCGAGTCGACTTAGCGTACCCTAGCCCCTAAGAAGCCCCTAATAAAACAGAAATTCAGTCTTCACTCTCCAAACTCACAACTCCGTGTCTCCTGTGTCTCCGTCGATTGAGGCATCGAGTCATCGACTGTCGCAGTACCGCACGCACACCACTCGTCTTCTCGTCCTCCGGTTGTCGCACACCATTCGTCGTCGTCACTCCTGTTTATGACTTTATGTTGAATGTTTAAGACTTTATGACTTCATTTTATTTGTATTTTTTAATTTCATTTTAAAATGTGTTGCTTATTAAATGGGTTATACGGATTGGGTTCGACCCATTGACCCACTGACCCACAAACCCATATACTTATACGTGTTATATGGGTTGGGTTGGGTTGATGTTTTCAACCCGCCAACCCACCAACCCATATATTATATGGGTTGGGTTTGGTCAATGTATTCTGACCCGCCAACCCGAACCCAACCCAATTGTCAGGCCTAGTTAATAAGTGGTATTATCTAGACTTGGTCTCTACTTTAAGGGTTATGTTGGTTAGTCAAAGGTTGCGGTGTTTGGCCTAATCGAATTGGCAGTTATTTAACTTCTTAATTAACTTTCATCTCTCATATATATATATATATATATATATATATATATATATATATATATATATATATATATATATATATATATATATAACTCAAAGTTTCCCGAGAACCCAAGAACTAAAAGTGCACCACTCTCTCAAAAGTTTTAAGGGCTAAGATTTTTAATTACAATCTCGTAATTAAGAGAAGTCTGAATGGTCTGTATGGGTTTTTAACAAATATCATAAGGGTAAATTAGGTATCATCCCTAAAACTCAGAATTTAATACTTTTGAGAACAACGTCTGATCCTTCTCTCATGTGTTCTTCATTGACGATCAAAGACGCCTCCCTCTTCCCTCATCCATCGATCGCCTGCCTCCTCCCTTAATCGGCCACCTCTACCTCTATCGACTGCTAATCGTCACTCCTTGATTCTAGATCAGTGATGTCGAATCGACGAACCAATAAATCGACTTCGTTTCACTCCGATCGTATCACCGACAACATACCCATCGTTGCTGTAGAACTCTAGAAATCAATCGATGTTTCACAAATCCCTTTCACATCGCCTTGTAGAATCCAAAAATCGATTAATGAGTAATAAATCATGTATCATATCTTAATTTTTATTTGATCTCACACTGATTTTCGTACTCATCTCCCCAAATCTAACACCAGAGGTGTCTTCGTACATCTGGATTGAGAGTAGTTCTCGAAAATCGTACATCTGGATTGAGAGCAGTTCTCGAAAATCGTATATTTGGATTGATCGAAGTCTTCATCACAAGCTTCAAGCGGTCGACATGTTAGTCAGAAATACGATCTCTCCTAGTTTCACACATGTTATTTAAGTATAACAAGTTTGTTATAGTCATTTTATCATTTTCAGTATTATATCACTTATTTTTCTCTCTAATTGACATATCTCGAGTTTATCCTAATATGATTGATGCCAAGGTTGGGTTTGATAGTGTTACCATTGCCTTTGGTTGATTGTTAGTCTTTAATTCATTATGTATCACAATTGAAGAATACTATTGAAGAATCAAGAAATTGCTTGTAGAATATGACCAGTAACATGAGTTCATAGCTCTTCATCATGAATGGCTAAATTCTCCTGTGATATCAACATAATAAAGCGATCATTATCCAAATTATATGGAATTCAACCCGTTTCCAAAGTCATTTACTTCTTTGAAGCAAACATTCAATTTTAATCTTTAACCAATTAAGAACTACTTTGTCAACCATAAGCTACACATTTTATAGCATCCTACTTTCTATGGTTTTCTTATTATAGTTAAGTTTTGTATATATTATTACTGTTTCCGATTAGAGTTCATTATGGAGGTATTTTGTATGAATTTGTTCCTTGGAATGGAGTTGTGGAATGGGAAGTTACTCAATGAGTCAATGGGGTTACTGGCATGTAACAAATATAATGAAACACATAAGGTGACTAATTATCTTATTCTTATCTATCATCTATTTCTTTCTTTTCTTGCTAAATAAAGTGAGTAAATGACTATTTTGCCCTTGGTTCTGATGAACAAATAAAACTAGAAGCTTCAACCAAGTACCCTTATACTGAGAGATCCAACTACAGAAGTTGGGTTTGCACCAGCTTGTAAAGATAAATGCACTACTGACTTAACAATGAAAATTTGGGAAAAAAACATCTGATGGAAGTAATGGGAAAGTAATAACTTAAATTTTAATTATTTTTCATAAAATTTTGGCCTAAATAACTTGGCGAAACAAATACTTTTTAAACATTATTAACATTTAACCGTTTAACACTTTTTTTTATCAATGTGTAGCTTATTTTGGATGTAACAAGGGAAAGGGGTTACTTGATGTGGATATTATTGCTCCTAAATTTGTTCGCCTAGATAAAACAAAAGTCCAAATCCAAGAAATTAATGACCAAAAGGTAACTAAATAACTACATTTTCACTTTTTAATGAAGCTTAACTCAAGAATCTTTACTTACAGGTTATGGTTTCTATAGGAGATGGAAAAACTAAAAAAATTATAATCCTAAAAACACTTAAAGGTAGTTGAAATGGGAAGACATTATTATGGATTTTATCACAAAGCTTCCCAAGACCGCGCGAGGAGTGGATTCGATTTGGGTCATCATCGATCGATTGACCAAGAGCGCCCATTTTATTCCGATTCAGGAGAACATTTCGGCTGAAAAGTTGGCCAACATCTATATCAGGGAGGTGGTGGCGCGGCATGGGGTGCCGGTATCGGTGATTTCAGACAGAGATATTCGGTTCACTTCCAGGTTCTGGAAGAAGTTTCATGACTAGCTGGGTACTCGTCTGTATTTTAGCACCACCTTTCACCCGCAGACGGATGGTCAGACCGAGTGGTAAGATAACTAATGGCAACCATTGACAGACAAGGATATCATTCAGAAGTCGCGTGGAGCGACTGCGTGTGGGTCTTCTGACTCTGCAACCGGGTCGGGGCCCAGCATTTCAGATGGTTGGTGAATGAATTAAGACCAGGCAGGTCTCGTTAGATTTTGGAAAGCAGCCATGTGGCAACATACTGCTTCAGGCAGTTCAGTGTTCGAGTAGTTTTAGCGTCTGGAAAGTGCTAGTACTTGTGTCTTAGGTTGCAAGTACACACGGAATAATAGGTTTATTGGGGAGTGACAAGTCACTCATATTAGGAGTATCTGGGCCTCGGCCAGGTACAAGTGATCTGCAGAGATAATTAGGTATGTGATCTTGTTTTATAGTGGGAACCTCGAGTTATCAGAAGTTGAGTAGCCAATTGAAGGGATAAGTGGACTGGGTTCAACGATAATGATTCAGAAGGGGTGGAATGTTAAGGATTCAGACCATCTTGAGACAACAGATTTCAGACGAAGTAAATGTGATCTTGTTGCGAGGAATTTCTTCATATGAGGATATTAAGGCTTTGCAATGCTTGGTCACAGCTACCTTGGGAAGGCTAGGGTGTACCCTGGGATGTTGACCATGTTACTAGAGTGGTTGGGTGTGTAAGGATAAGGAATGATTTCGAGGACAAAATCTAATTTAAGTGGGGGAGAGTTGTAACACCTGTTTATTTATTAGATAGATAAATAAATTAATGAACAAATGGTAGCCCTAAAATAAATAATTATATATCAAAGGATGGTCTCGAGGGGCTAATTGTCGTAAAATTAGAAGTTGAGGGATGAAGGGTAAGTGCTGGACCTTAATTTAAAAGAATTTGTCAAGCAAGGGGGGGGGGGGGGGGGGTTTGTAAATTCTGGATTAGTTTCGTAAAGATTTTTAAGATAGGGGGCTTTTAGTAAATCCTGACTTATTATGAAAGAAATTTATGGAGTCAGGGTTTGGATGGTAAATATTGGCCTTGCTTTGAAAGAAAATGTGAAGGGAGGGACTGCTATTGTCAATATGGCAAACATTTAGATGGAACGGGTATTTAAGAGTTCAAAACCCTAACCCTAGCTCAAGAATTAGCAGCCGTCATCTTCTTTCCCCCCTTATGCCTCCCACCACCGGCCGCCACCCCCACTCTCCCTTACTTCTCCGACCGACCTAGCCACCGGAGAACCAAGATGACCGACGACGACCGACACTGCAACGGAAGTCTCCGAGGCCGGAGCGACTGTGTGCAATCACCGCCATCCTCCCTTCGCCACCTTTCCTCTCCTTCTCTCTTTCTGTTGCTGTTGCTTCTCGCATGTCGGAGTCGCTGTTTCTTCTTCTCCATTTTTTGGTGCGACGTTTCAGCCACGATTGTCGCCGCCGCCACTCCGAGTGGCTGCCTTGTGCTTCGGTTTTCCGCCTGCCACCCGAAGTGGCTTAAGTGGGTGCTTGCTTCGCGAGGAACTCATGTGTGTGATGTTGCTTCAGGATTCGTTTGTTGAGTGTAGTGCTTGACGGGGAAGCGAGAGGTTGAAGAGCTGTTGTCATTCTCGTTTCTGTCAACCCCATCCACCGCCTGCCCCCGCTGGTGGTGGCTGTTTTATGTGTACTTCTCGCATGTATGTGTGTGTAAAATGATGTAACTATGTGTGTGTGGTGGAGTGATGTTGTAAGGGAGATGCCATGCCGGAAAAGCTATGGGAAAGGCCACCACCACCACCGTGAGGTGGTGGCTGCCACCATCTACCACCACCGGCCACCATAGGGTGGCTGTGTGTGTTTATTTTGTTAGTGTGTGTGTGTGTTTATTTCAAGTTTTAGCATTGTAAAATGTAATCAAAAATGGAATAATGAAATGGAACCCAAACCACCAGCGTAGGGTGGTGGCTGCCGCCACCGGTCGCCGTGTCGGGTGGCGGTGTGCTTAGTTGTGTTGGGATTGCTAGTTTGGGGATGTTTGGTCAAGGGACTAAAACCCTAATGGGCCTTGAAACCCTAATGGGCCCAATGAGGCTTAATGGGCATAAAAGCCCAAACATGTGTCTAATGGGCTAGAATATTTAATGGGCCTATGGTAAGGCCCATGTAATGGGTTTTGGCCCAATTTGGAAAATTAGGCAATAGAGGGGCCATAGTTTGGGCCTAAATGATTATATGATGTTGGGCCTTAGAATGAGACCATGTATAGGCTTGGGCCCAATTTGGAAAATTGGGCCATATGTTGGGCTTTGAGTCCTAGTCGACTTTGGGCCTATGAATTGGGCCTTGGGCTTGAATAAGCCAAGCTAGGGGTAATATAGTAATTACCCAAAGCATGTACTTATGGTTATGTAGTGGAACCCAATTATTAATTGGGTGTTGTTTTGATGTTGACAGTTCGAGAATCTGTCATCCAGCAGTTGGGGTTGAGTTTGCGGGACTTTAGCAGTGTGGGGTTGAGTCTACGGGACTTCAGCAGTGTGAGGTGAGTTACCTTCCAGTAGCGGTGGGTCTACGGACACAATGCCGACCCACTAGTAGGAGTTATTTGTTAGATGATTGTCTTTGTGATAATTATATGTTGTTGTTATCTGGTATGCTTTATGTGCTAGGATGCTATGACATATGTGTTAGTAGTGGTAGGGGTGATATATCCCATAGTTACCGGTTGAAAGATACCGAAGAGGTGGGCAAAACCCTTCCACTAGTATGGATAAAGCATCCTTGTGGCATTGTCGTCTTGGACATGTCAACAAGAAACGCATAGCCCAACTTCAAAAAGATGGAGTGTTGGAGTCATTTGACCTTAGGGAAGATGACACATGCGAGTCTTGTTTACTTGGAAAGATGACTAAGTCACCCTTCATGAGTACGTGTGAAAGGGGTGAGGGTCTATTGGACTTAATACATACCGATGTATGTGGACCGTTTAGATCAACCACGAAGGATGGAAACCGCTTCTACGTGACCTTTACCGATGATTATAGTAGATATGGGTATATCTATTTAATCAAGCAAAAGTCAGAAACCTTTGAAAAGTTCAAAGAGTTCAAGAATGAAGTGGAGAATCAATTGGGCAGGAAAATCAAGATGCTTCGATCCGATCGAGGAGGAGAGTACCTAAGTCTTGAATTCCATGATTATCTCAAGGAGTGTGGAATAGTTTCGCAATTGACGCCTCCTAGGACACCGCAGTTGAATGGTGTGGCAGAAAGGCGTAATCGAACCTTATTGGATATGGTTCGCTCTATGATGAGTCGTGCTTCACTACCTATCTCTTTTTGGGGGTATGCCTTAGAGACTGCCGACCATATCCTTAACCGAGTCCCTACTAAGAAGGTTGCCAAAACACCTCACGAGATGTGGACAGGGAAAGCTCCCTCGTTGGCACATATCAAGGTTTGGGGTTGCGAGGCTTTCGTAAGACGAGATACTCACGACAAGCTCGAACCTCGAAGTGAGCGATGTATTTTCATCGGCTACCTGCAGACATCCTTTGGATATCTCTTCTATAGACCGAAGGACAATGTTGTCTTCATTGCGAGGAGAGGAGTTTTCCGAGAGCGAGAACTCATAGGCCAAGGAGACAGTGGGAGGCAAATCGAGCTTGAAGAAATTCAAGAGTCGATAGATGAAGGAACCTCTACCACCGGCACTCAACCCGAGGAGGAAACTCCGGTTGAACCGATTGACGAGTCCTTACCTCTTAGACGTTTTGATAGAGTTAGAGTTCAACCCCAGTTTTATGGTTTTCATATTACTACCGAAGGGGACAAGTATATTAGTGATGGTATACTAATAAATCTTGATGAACCTAATAGCTATAAGGAAGCCATGGCAGGCCCGGAGTCTGCGAAATGGAAAGAGGCAATGGATAGCGAGATCCAATCCATGTATGATAACCAAGTTTGGAATCTGGTTGATTATGTGCCCGGACGTAAGACCGTTGGGTGCAAATGGATCTTCAAGAAAAAGACCGACGTGGATGGAAACGTACACACATATAAAGCGCGATTGGTCGCGAAGGGCTTTACTCAAACTCCCGGAGTTGACTATGATGAGACCTTCTCACCAGTTGCAAAGATAAAATCTATTAGAGTGATGCTAGCGATTGCCGCATTTCATGATTATGAGATTTGGCAAATGGATGTCAAGACCGCTTTCCTTAACGGGAAGTTGGCTGAGGATGTTTACATGGCTCAGCCAGAGGGGTTTGTGGATCCGAAACATCCGAATAGAGTGTGTAAGCTTGAGAAGTCCATTTATGGACTTAAGCAAGCGTCTCGCAGATGGAATCTTTGCTTCGATGAGAAAGTCAAAGAGTTTGGATTTGTACGAAGCGAAGACGAATCATGTGTATATGTCAAAGCCAGTGGGAGTATAGTAAGCTTCCTCGTTCTATATGTTGATGACATATTACTCATAGGAAACGACATCCCGACTCTGCAGGAGGTTAAGTCCTGGCTCGGGAAGTGCTTCGCTATGAAGGACCTCGGAGAGGCTTCTTACATTTTGGGAATAAGGATAGTGAGAGAAAGAAGTAAGAGACTAATAGGACTTAGTCAGAACACTTACTTAGAGAAGGTACTAAAACGTTTTAGTATGGAAAACTCGAAGAAGGGAGAATTACCGATACAAAGTAATGCCAAGTTGAGTAAGACTCAAAGTCCGAGTACCGAAGCTGAGATAGCAGAAATGAGCCGAGTACCATACGCTTCCGCAGTTGGCTCAATCATGTACGCTATGACTTGTACTCGCCCTGATGTAGCCTTCGCTTTGAGCATGGTTAGCAGATATCAAGGGAATCCTGGCAGAGCACATTGGATTGCGGTAAAGAATATCCTTAAGTACCTTCGGAGGACGAAGGAATGGTTCTTAGTCCTCGGAGGGAGTGATGACTTGAAGGTGCGAGGGTATAGTGACACCAGTTTTCAGACCGACAGGGACAGCTACCGTTCCCAGTCGGGCTGGGTCTTTACCCTGAATGAAGGAGCAGTGACATGGAAGAGTTCCAAGCAGGAAACAGTAGCTGATTCAACGTGCGAATCAGAGTACATTGCAACGAGTGAAGCGTCGAAGGAGGCGATATGGCTGAAGAACTTCATCGGTGATCTTGGAGTTGTACCTGCCATAAAGGAGCCCATGGAGATTTTCTGTGATAACGAAGGAGCGGTTGCCTTGACCAAGGAACCGAGGGATCATGATAGATCAAGACATATCGACAGAAAATATCACTTCATAAGACATCGTGTAGAAGAAGGACAACTCGTAGTGAAGAGGATATCATCAGAA
Organism: Lactuca serriola; assembly: GCF_051521515.1. NCBI lineage: Eukaryota > Viridiplantae > Streptophyta > Magnoliopsida > Asterales > Asteraceae > Lactuca > Lactuca serriola. The sequence continues at coordinate 335,861,073 of NC_136415.1, read as the reverse complement.
GATAACCCAGCAGATCCGCTTACGAAGGGACTGAGTAGGGTTAAGCACTTGCAGCATGCTAGGAGTATTGGGCTGAAGGATGATATTAGCATAGATTAGATAGTATTAGAAACGTGTAATAGATAAATGTAATTAACATTTGATGATTAAATAAAGCAGTTTTGTTTATGATTAGTGTTACTATCTTATGTTAATTGTTTAGCTATTGTTTCATTTTGCATATTTTGACTTCCAGAATAATTGAATTTATTAGGAATGATAGAATTATTCAAATTGTCCACAATCGTTCATATGTTGGAAGTAGATATGAATGAAGATTGTCATGAATTGGTGTGTAGATTGTCTAAATGGTGTTAGACATAGCAAAGGGTTGCTGCAACATTTATGAGTGATTATGAACTAGTTTTAAGCATTGGAACAAACCCGCGCTTGCTGGAATCACCTTATGGAATATGATATAAAAGGGTGATCGCAAGACGATAATATCATATAGTCTTAAAACCTAGATATATGGTTTGTTATTTGTTAATTGACTGTACATTGATAATGCGAAAACGCATCAGTAACTCGGTGTTATAAAACGCATTGTTGTGTATAGTTGGTTAATGAATAAGTAAATGCATATAAGTCGAAGTTTATCTGTGACTTTTATCTAAGAAGGTAAAAGCGATATCTCGGCCGCTCGATGATTTGTTTTGACTTATGTGCCTGGCCCGGTCAGAACTGAATTGATGTGTTCGATTAAGTTCTATGTCAAATAAATCAGAGATCGAGAAACCTAAATGCTTGACTAACCATTCCATAGGATTGTCAGCATGATATCTAACAGAGGACTGTACGACCCCTTATCTAAAGGACAAGATTGATTAGATCAGAGTTTGACAGCGTCTTTGAGAGCTACGATTGCAAGCCGAATTGTATTTGTGCATATAGTTACTAGACTTATCCAAGTGGGAGACTGTTGGAATAGTGTCTAAGGCTACAACTATATTAGGCAAGTATTTGACCCGGTTGTGCATAGTCCTTTTGGGTTGCCTTCACCATAGCAACCTGATAGGATGATTTATTAAGAGAGAGTAAGTATTATTAATATATTATGAGAATAATATAAAGAATAATATATATTGTTATTTGATTAATATAAGTCATAGAATTAATTAGAATTAATTTGGTGACTTAAAGAGATTAATTAAATAAGAGGGTATAAACTGTCAACTGTTTGATAGTTAAACTTTAGACTGTAAATCCATATAGATATGCAATGGACGGATTCTAGAAGCTAGGATAGCTTCAAATCGTCCAAGGGGATATCTATGGAAAGGATTTGGATAGCCTTAAGAGAAGATTATCCAATTAGGGTTTAGGTTGTAACCCTTAAGGAGTCTACAAGTATAAATAGACCCTATGGCTAATGGAAATCGACACTTCATCTATAGCATAGAAACCCTGGCCGATTTCCTTCCCTCTCCTCTCTCCTAAATCATCCTCCTTGCTATTTGGTGTTTGTAAGCCATTAGAGGAGTGACAATTCTAACTCTAGAAGCTCCAAGACAACAAGATCAACAAGGAATTCAAAGGTATGATTCTAGATCTGTTTTATCATTGTTCTTATTCCTAAATAGTCATTAGAAGTCTTGGATTCATAGTATGTTTAATTAGAAAGCCTAGATCCAAGCATTAGGGTTTTGCATGCGCACATAGGAAAGTTCTTGTGGCTAAAACCCATCAATTATGTGACCAGTATGGTTATCATATGCCATTATGTGATTCAATATGTTTATGTTATCATGGAACCAATATGTTTGTGACTTGTTGAAAGGGGGTGAAATAGTCCCCGATTACCGGTTGAAAGATACCAATGGCAGATACCGGTTGAAAGATACCGATGGCAGTTACCGGTTGAAAGATACTGAAGGGGTATACAGAACCCATGAAATGCTTATCTGTTTGTTTATGATATGTTGGTATGTGATCATTATGTTATGATGTTAGTATGTGATCATTATGTTATGATGTTAGTATGTGATCAATATGTTATGATGTTTGTATGTGATCATTATGTTATGATGTTAGTATGTGATCATTATGTCATGATGTTAGTATGTGATCATTATGTTATGATGTTAGTATGTGATCAGTATGATATGATGTTAGTATGTGATCAGTATGTTTATGATATATTGTTATGTGATGGTGGTAGGGGTGAAATAGTCCCCGGTTACCGGTTGAAAGATATCGATGGCAGATACCGGTTGGAAGATACCGATGGCAGTTACCGGTTGAAAGATACCGGTGATATTATGTGGTATGTGGTATGATGGAGGAACTCACTAAGCTTCGTGCTTACGGTTTACAGTTTTGGTTTCAGGTGCTTTATTTTCCAAGAAAGGAGCCGGCTTGATCGCAGCGCATCACACTATGTTTTCCGCACATGAGATCTTTGGGATTACACTCTGATATGGTTTTATGATAAAATGCTTTGATTATTTACACTTGGGTTTTGACATGAGACGTTATTATCAATGTTTTTATATTGATGGTTCTATGTAATAACATAATTAAAATGAAATTTTTGGCCTTGAATTTTGGGATGTTACATATGGATTGTTTATGCCCCTTTTTAGGGTGGATAGAAGATTATCGAGCAGCCAACTCCCGGGCCGGTATGTGTATTCTTGCTTGGATTTTGAGCAGTAGGGGAAAGAGTTTCGGAGAATCATCAGTGTGTTCTGAAGTGTTAGCGCCTTCTTTGTATTCCTATTGAGTGTTTGAATACACTAAAGTTGCGCATTGGGTAAAATGAGGAATTATTTATGGAGTTCAGAGGAAATGTATTGTTGTATCCGTTTGGTGCTGGGAGTAGGAGATCAGTGGTTGAGGCAGGACATCGCGATGTTCTGTAATGGTGTTCTGTGGTGACCGGGTATAATGTCCTGATTTCAGAGTTATTTAGAATCTTGAGTTGGGACGACTAGTGATGTATCATGTATTTTCGGTTCCAGTGGGAGCCCTTCGGGTATTGGCATCAGAAGGGATTATTTAAGAAAGTAGATCTCCGCAGAGGTAGGTATTTTTTTTATAGCGGTTGCCGCCAGAGTCTGTGATGCATATGTGGGACAAGTGTGTGTAGCTATCTATGATAGTCTACGGAGCATGAGTTAGAGTGTAAGTCCATAATTTGCCTGTGTACCAATCAGATCCATGTGATGGTGCGGAATCCCAATCAAACGAATGATGTCAGATCAAATAGAAGAGAAGAAGAAGAAGAATATGATGAATCTATGTATGAATTGATTAGAATGAAGATCCGGATACTAAAGATTCACACACACAAAACTTCTCTCTGGCCGTAAACTCTCTTCTCTCGTTCATCAATCTGTACTCCTCACCGTAACACCTATATATATACTAGGGGAACATGGGCTAACTGAACATGGGCCGTAAATGGGTTTACAGTCGTAAACCTATTTACGGCCGTAAACACAGCCGTAAACACCTTACGGCCGTAAACACCAAGTTGTTTACGGTCCAAGACACAAAAAAATACATTTTTCTAGAAAAGTAAAGTATAAACCATATTTTTGACCCAACAATCTCCCCCTTGGTTTATAACTTTCTTTTCTTAATTGACCCAACAGGGATTTTTGTTTGGTTTTTTTTTTAATTTTTAATTTTCAAAGTGTCAAGTTCTTTGGTTACTGCATCAAATTGTCTCTTAACATAATCATACAGTTCACATTTTTCACTGTATTCTGATTGAATTTTTCTAAAGTCCTTTATTTTTGCTTCAAGTTGCCTTAAGGGGTTTTTGTCCTTTCCTAAGTTGATAACCCTCATATTTAAGGTCCTCTACTTGCCTACGTAAGACTTGTATTTCATCACGAAGAAGTTTAACATATTCTTTACAAGCAAATGAACAAGATGGTAGATTTACCTTGCTTTTCTTGGGCTCAGAAGAGGTAGATACCATCAGGGCAAGCTGTAGTTCCATCATCTCTGCTTCTGGATCAGCATCAGTATTCTTTGAAGCAACATCATCAATTTGAGCTAGGTGATCATTTTCTGGTCCTGAGATATTCAGGTCTTGAATTTGGTCCTCCCAGTCAAATGATTGAGAAACCATAGCTGTTTCTCCATCAGTTGTAGCTCCTGCACGATTGTTTCCCACTGCAACCATCTGCCTGTTGTTGTTGATTCTGCGATTTGGTTTCGGGCAGTCACGAGCAAAATGATGTGGCTCGTGGCAGTTGAAACATCTCAGCATGCTTTTATTGAATCCCACCTTCTTGTCAGCATTCATTGCCCAGTTGTTTTTCCTGGTCTTCTTGGCGAATTGTTTGGCTCTGAAAAACAGCCATGGCAATTTGCCATGTAATGTCCATTTCCTCTACATCTTCAGGATGTATCTGGTCCAAATCAGCAAATGATAGCTGAGGTGGAAGATCTCCAGCTACAAAGGCATTGTAATAGTTAACTAGCCCAGTGGCTAGAGCCATACTTTCATCAGATTCTTTGGAGTTTGAAGAAGAAGAGGCTTTAGCTGACACATTGGGAGTAGAAACGGTTTGAGGAATGGTAAATGGCACATTTAGAGTTTGATGGTGAGGGATGGATGGTGCAGCATTGAAGGTTTGAATCTGAGGTTGTTGAACTGCGAAAGCTTGACCTGAGTGAGTCATGAAAGATGATAGAGCATTGTTGGATGAAACTCCAAGATTTGCAGTAGAGTATGAATTCACGTGGTTGATTTCTCTCTGTTTATCGTCATTGTCACAGGCCTTGATAACTGCCATGATTTCTGCAAGAGAGAGGCGATTCAAATCCTTGGTTTTCTTAATCACAACAAAATTCATATCCCATGATCTAGGAAGAGCATTCAGAAGTTTCTTGTTGATTTCTGACTTGGTCAAGAAAATCCCTGAAATATTCATGTCAGTTGTGAGTGCAGTGAACCTTTGCAATTGAGCTTCAAGAGTCTCTCCTGGAATGTAGTTGAACATGTTGAATTTTTGTCTCAACATGTCATGCCGACTCTCTTTCATATCTTCATTGCCTTCATAAACCTCAATAAGTGCTTCCCATAGAGCTTTAGCTGAAGTGTACTCACGAAAGCCTTGAGCAATATCAGGGGACAATGCCATGTTTAAGGTGGCTAAAGCTCTTTCCTGTTCCTCAATCAATTCAAAATCCTCATCAGTGTAGTTTTCAACAGATTTGTCAACCAATTTTCCTCCAACGGTCACAGTGATTCTGACAGGATCTCTAAGAACGCTTCTCCAGATCTTGAAACCTTTCATTTTAATGTATTCTCTATTCTATACTTCCACTCGGGAAAACCTTGAGCAGACATCAACCTTGGTATACGTGTAGTTGTGCTCATAACATCATCATGTTCTTGAAACTGAGTTTGACTTTGAGAATGCATTTGAAATTAAGCAAATCAAGTTCAAAATTTGAGTTTACAGTTGAAAGGGATTACGACCGTAAACAGATGAGAGTTTACGACCGTAAACTTGGTTTATGGTTTAGGAGCTTACGACCGTAAATGGGGTTTATGGTATCTGAATTTACGGTTTGAGAGATTCCGGTTTATGCGTTTGCAGTCCTTGAAGGTTTGTTTACGGTCTATGAAGATTTAAGGTTTACAGTTTATGATGTTCTTGATTCAACAACCGTAAATGGAGATTACGGTTCACTATAAGCTCACGGAAAACCTTAGAAACACGATTTTTTCAGTAGAGTCACTTTCCCTTCACCTTGAAAACACTCACAACAGGTTCGATCTTCAAAAAGAATGATTAAAATACCCCAAAAATGGCCCAAAAGTCGATTGAAAGAAGCTTTAACACCGGTTCTTGCTCTAATACCACTTGTTAGGTCCAAATAAGGATCTTCACCAGTAGTTAAACAACAATCAATCACAAAAAGAAGAATAAGATGAAAGAAATCAAGCTTGCACACGATTGTATTCAGAAAATCGTCTGGTACAACTCGATAGGACTCTATGGCATCAACAACCACCAAAAGACTAACACCTCCACTATATATACGAGGAGCCGTAGTATTCACTAGTTAGAGGTTGTCGTGATGTTGCAGGGGGGCATAGTACTCACTAGACAGCTAGAGAGTGTGATGATGGAGTGTTCTCCAATCAGTGTATTTTGCATAAGAGTTTTAGGCTTGAGTAGCCTTAGTATCGAGTTTTTGGAGCTTGGTGGTTGAACCAGGGGTGAGGCTGGGGTCTCCGTACCTGTCATGGCTAAGTCGATCTTCAGTTGGATTGTAGTTTTCATTTGAGAATTTTGTGACTCTAGTGTCACAGGGCCGAGATAGTTGATGCTAAGAGGAAGTCAGTGAGAGCTCTTCCGCTGAGAGGTTGGCAGAGTTGTAAGTGAGGGAGGTGGTATCACGGCATGGAGTGCCGATCTTGATCGTCTCAGATCGAGATGTGCGTTTCTTTCAGATTTTGGAAGAAATTTCATGAGGAGTTGGGTACGAGGCTGCACTCTAGTACCGCATACCACCCATAGACAGACGGGCAATGCGAGCAGACGATTCAGACGCTCGAGGACATGCTTCGGGCATGTGTATTAGATTTCGGAGGGAGTGGGGACACGTATTTACCCTTGTCCGAGTTTTCCTATATCAACAGCCATCATTCGAGCATTGGTATGCCACCCTTTGAGCTGTTGTATGGGAGGAGGTGTCAGACTCCCATTTGCTAGGGAGAAGTAAGGCAACGTGTGATGGGTAGCACAGAGATAATGCTTCAGTTGACAGAGCAGATACGACAGGTCAGACATAGGTTGTTGACCGCTTAGAGTCGCCAGAAGAGTTATGCGGATACGCGACGATCCGAGCTCGAGTTTCAGGTTGGAGATTTTGTGCTCCTGAAGGTATCTCCTCGGAGAGGAGTGATCCGCTTCAGGAAGAGGGGCAAGCTAGGGCCCCTATATATTGTTCCTTTTAGGGTAATCGCGAGGATGGGTAGGGTAGCATATCGATTGGAGCTACCTGCGGAGTTGAGCCAGATTCACGATTCCTTCCATGTGGCTCAGTGAGAGAGTGTATAGCCGACGAGTCGGTGGTGGTGCCTTGGAAGATATTCAGGTGGATGCGAGCCTGAACTATGTTGAGAGACCGGTTGCGATAGTGGATCGAAAGATCAAAGTTCTGAGGAACAAGGAAGTGCCCATGGTGCAGGTCCAGCGGCAACATCAAAGAGGGTTCGAGCTGACTTGGGAACCGGAGTGAGAGATGCGTGAGCAGCATCCAGAGTTGTTTGCGAAGTGAGACTTCGAGGGCAAAGTCTGATTCTAGTGGGGGAGAACTGTAACATCCGGATTCCCAGGTATATTATATATTTCATTTATATTTAAATTTAGTGAGAGACTCGGCGAGTAGGAGCCCAAACTCGCCGAGTTAGATCGCGATGTGAGTGGCCGATTAATGAAGGACTCGGCGAGTCCATATGTGGACTCGACGAGTCCACACTGTTTAATGAAACCCTAACTTCTCGGGTTTGCGCCTTATTTAAAGACCCTTATGGCCGTCATTTGAGGCTACCAGTCCATAGAGAGAAACCCTAGAGTGCTGAGCGTTTTGAGAGAGAAAGGAAGCCATTCTTGACCTTTGTGGTGTTGTTTAGAAAGAAGAAGGAGGTCCTAGCCAAGGGAAAGCAAAGGAGGTTGCTATTCTGTGGTATTACTTCGGATCTTCTTCTGTTTTATGAAGAATATATGGATTTAGGGGTTCTTGTGCCCTTGTCTAAGTTGATTTGATGTCCAATTAGTCCCTTCTGGTGATGAGGCTTTGGATCTGGATCCATAGAGGTCCAGAGAGCCTTACTCATCAAGCTTTATGAAGAACAATGGAGGTCATGACCTTGGGTTAAGGTATTTGGGGCTAAATTATCATATATGGTCATATGGATGTTGCAAGTGCATCAAGATTGAGACTTTACGTGATTATGGTGGTTGGAAAGTGTGACAACCTGAAATTTCTATTATGTACAAACATATCAAGTTAATAGAAGTCATAACAATTTCTGTCAATTTTCAGACTTTTTAGAATAAGTTTGAGTATTTCAGGATTTCACACTTTAGTGATAATAGGAGAGAGGATGCACTAGGGTTATTGTGCAAAGCAGTTATTCCAAAACTCTATGAAATTAGAGTTGACTGCTTGAATAAAATATTTTCTGACAAAAACCCTAAATCTGAGAGTATATATAGAAGATCTAGTCATTCTTTCCACTTTTTCCAAAACTTCTCAAGATCCAAAACCATTCTCTCTATCAAGTATCATCCAAAAATATTTTCAAGATCTTCAATCTAGTAAGTGTTTCTAGCTTCCTTAAGTGATTATATGCTTAGATCTAGTGTTTTAAAACACTTCTAACCGTGAAATCATTCCAAAAAGGTTGATTCTTCCTTTTCACCAAGAACACACACTAGTGTTCTTGGACTTTTAGCTCCTTTCAAGCTTCCACATAGTAAGTACTTATATCCTAGAGTCTTTTAAAGCTTGCTATACATCTTAACATCAAGGACATCACCCAAGAACACAAAGAACAAGGTGTTCACGGTTCAAGAAGTTCTTGAACCGTAAACACCAAGTTATGGTGTCAAAAGGTGTCTTAGGGTGCCTAGGTACTTCACAAGCCTTTGTAACAAGTCTAGATCCTTCCTTTATGGGTTTATCACACAAAAAACACAAGAAAACACTCATTTTTATGTGTTTACGGTTTGGGGATCTCCCAAAACCTTAAACACCCCAAAGAGTGTATAAATGTCCCATATTTATTCCTTATGCTTAGAATCTAATCTAGACTATTGCCTAGATGAGCCAAGGACATGAAAAGCCCCAAATACCATAAACCTTATGGGCTTACGGTAGTAAACCCAAAGGAAAATGGTTTAGGGACCGTAAACTCCAATTAGGAGTGAAATGGTGACCTAGTACCTTCCATGGTCGCATACAACAAGTAGAAAAGCTTCTAGGGACTCTTAAGGCTTCAAACATCAAATGGTCAAAAAGAGGGTGAGTGTTTGGGGTTCAAGGAAAACTCCTTTAGGGAGTTTACGGTTTTGTGGTCACTAGCAAAAGAGTTTACGACCGTAAACCCAAGGGTTTACGACCGTAAACCCAAGGGTTTACGACCGTAAACCCTTTTGCTAGTGACCACAAAACCATAAACTCCCTAAAGGAGTTTTCCTTGAACCCCAAACACACTAGCCTTTCCCTACAACACTTAAATGCAATCCTTGGGACTTATAACACGTATATAAGGTGTTTAACAAGTCCTAGAGTGTCTTGACTTTATTTATTAGTTGTTTAAAGTCTAATTGGATACATATATGTGATATTATATGTTAACTAGGATCATAGAGTGTGTTCAAGACTTCACTTGACACCTAGTAATCCTACATCTTCAGTTCATCCGTACCACTCACTATAGGTGAGTTCATACCCCTAATCAATGGTTTAAATCTTAATAAATGCTTTTATGGGGGGATACAAGTGAAATACTTATAGTTATTACATCAATCACATGTGATTAATAACTACAAAACCAGTGATTTTCTTACTATTCAAATTGTTTATCAAACTGTTTTGCTTCAAACTGTTTTACTTATCAAATACTATTACTTAAACTCTTTTATACTTATTATCAAATGCATGCCTATGTATGTATAGTTATATAAGCAATGTTTAAAGGGATTAGGAAGGACAACTCGATTTATCTCCTTTTTCTCGTTGGGATGTGGTTGTAGGGCATCGGTTGTCCGTCCGAAGGTCGTTTAAATATTAGTTATATATCATGTGTACATATATAGTCATAAAAGGTCCTTCCAGTCAATTCAATACCCTTGGGTAGCAAGGGTATACTTCCATGTTCAAACGTACAAGTTATATTACTAGTAAACTACAATAGGCGTAGTTTAGGGTTTTACTAATACTAATACAAGAACAATGAATCATACAAAGAGTCAGTTCATACATGAGTCATAATACTTAGTGATGAGAAACAAACATAATACATAGTGATGAGAAACAAACATAATACATAGTGATGAGAAACAAACATACATGCTAGACAGAGGAAGAACACACAATACAACTAGCACATACATTACATATACATTACATTCAGTTATGTGAGCCATTAAACGGGTCATGGCACTACCTGCCATGACCGTTTTTGTATCCAGAATCTCCTTAATTGGGGAGCGTATGAGTTTGCGTATAGATCTATACTGGATTGACTATCCTACACCTTGTTGCTCGCTACAGTGGGAGTTGCAAGTCTACAGGTGTCATATGTCATTTCTTACGGCATCTTACATCGTCATTTTACTATTGAGTCGGTAGAAGGGTACGGGCCGATCACATGGTACTTTAAATAACAATTGGTTAAAGGTAGTTAGTACAGTAGTAGCTACTTAATACAACACTACAGTACTATAATATTTATCCCATTACATTCACTTCGTGAACATTCACACGATGCCGGTAATGTGAAAACTATATTTTTGGTTAATGATAGTCGGATTTGGGAAAATACTGTTGGAATAGTGTCTAAGGCTGTAACTATATTAGGCAAGTATTTGACCCGATTGTGCATGGTCCTTTTGGGTTGCCTTCACCATAGCAACTTGATAGGATGATTTATTATGAGAGAATAAATATTATTAATATATTATGAGAATAATATAAGGAATAATAATATTGTTATTTGATTCATATAAGTCATAAATTAATTAGTATTAATTTGGTGACTTAAAGAGATTAATTAAATAAGAGGGTATAAACTGTCAATTGTTTGATAGTTACACTTTGGGCTGTAATTCCTTATTGGATAGAGGATGGACGAATTCTAGGGCTTGGGATAGCTCAAATTCGTCCAAGGCTTATCTAAGGAAAGGATTTGGATTGCTTTGAGGAAAGATTATCCAATTAGGGTTTAAGGGTGAAACCCTAGGAGCCTCACAAGTATAAATAGACCCCTAGGGCAAGGGAAAACGGCATCTCTTCTAAAGCAAAGAACCCCTGGCCGATTTCTAATCCCTCTCCTCTCTCTCAAATCATCCTCCTTGCTAGTTGGTGTTTGTAAGCCATTAGAGGAGTGACAATTGTGACTCTAGAGCTCCAAGACAACAAGATCAAACAAGAGATTCAAAGGTAAACTTCTAGATCTGATTTTGTATTGTTATTATATCTAATTAGTCATTAGAAGTCTTGGATTCAAAGCATGTTTAATTAGAGAAACCTAGATCCAAGCAATAGGGTTTTGCATGCGCACATAGGAAAGTTCTTATGGCTAAAACCCATCAATGGTATCAAAGCCTAGATTGGTTTCTATTAAATTGTTGCTTGTTTGTTTGAATCTTACTTGCAAAATTCGAAATTTGTGTTTCTGAGTCATGGACTCGGCGAGTCCCATTGTGGACTCGGCGAGTTGGCCTGACTCGGCAAGTCCAGTTCGGCACTCGGCGAGTTCGAGCGTCAGGAAGGGCTAGATTCGGGATTTTTTTCATATTTATCTTATGGAAACTTGCCTTTATCATATTAGTCGACCCTAATCAGATTTTTTGATATATATGACTATAATCTTGATCTAATTAAAGATATTTATCAACTAATAAAATATTTAATTTCCTTATGTGATAATTAATTAATTATTTTGATTAAATTGATAATTATCTTGCAAGAAATCATTAAATAAATCAAATATGGATAATTCTGGAATTAATTGTTAATTGAGATTATTTGTTATTTGATCCTCCATGTTTTAAATGTTTAAAACTTGTCCTCAAGTTTTGAAATTTATGTTTTATGATTAAAAGTTTTAATTTAGAAAATTTAAATTTCAAACCCTAGAATTTTACAAGTTTAAAATACAACCCTATACTAATATAATAATACAAGATTAATATATATATATATATATATATATATATATATATATATATATATGTATAACTAAAATGCTAGTCTTACCGTTAGTAGGCCTCATTCACGAAGTCGATCTATAAGGTGGGTATAAGGTTGCGACCTATAAAATGGCGCTTAATGGGTGTACACTCACACCCACCGCTTGCTTGATCGGTGGAGGGTCGTTAGCCGAACGGGTAGGATAGGGCAATCTCATCCTCTCATTAAAAGTATAATATGAAATACAAGGTAACTACATGTTTTTAAAAATTTCCCAATCTTAGTTACTTTAGGAAAAGTGAATTGATGCAATCCCATGATATTACACTTTGCACCCTTGCTAAGAAGTTAGTGGAGCGTGTGTGGTTTACCGGCACACTAATTGGTTCTAAGCAAAGGTGGCAATGGGTGATTCATTGTTTATCATAGTTCGATGGAGCGTGTGTGGTTTACCGGCACATCGAATAGGTGATCATTACAATGAAGGCACCATGTGAATTTGCATGGTAATTCACACCCACTTTATGATCCTCGGTATCCCAGTCACAAACAAGAGGGGCATATCGAGATTTAAACATGCAATTGAAATGTTTCAATGAATCTCATCTAAACCTAGGAATTCTCAAATTCATTTAGAACTTAAAGTTAGGTTTTCATGGTGGAGAATTAGTGAATCGTCATTCACTTACCTTCAAATTGTTTGCATATTAGATTACAGCATCCCTTTTCTAATATGTGAATATTGTTGTTGGATCCTAGCCCTAATTTTTCTTATTGGGTGATAATTAGGGATTCATATTCTAATCTATCTTTGTCCTTTCTAATTGTAGACGTCGAACGCGAACAACGTTGCTGCTAGTTCTTTCACATTGATGAGCCTTTGTCAAAAGGTCACTTTCGATGGGACGAACTTTAGCGAATGGATAAGATACATTCGCACTATTGATCGCTATGAGGATAAGGAGTATGTCCTCGATGAGAAGCTTGAGAAGATCAACCCTGAAATCGCTACTCCGGCTGAAATGACCGCTTTTGAAACTCATGAGCGCGATGCAACGAAGGTACATTGCATCATGATAGGCACTATGAACTCCGAATTCCAAAAGTCCTATGAGGACATGTACCCGTATGAGATGCATCAAGACTTATTGGAGAGATACCACCAAAACGTGAGACAAGAGCGTTATGAGATTTTCACTAACATGATTTCCGCTAAGATGGGTTATGGAGAGTCTCTTACCGTGCACCTGCAAAAGATGCAAAGGTATGTCGACCGTCTTCGCAAGTTGAATGTTGACTTTGGGGAAGACTTGGCGATCGACATGGTGCTTCACTCTTTTCCTCCAAGTTACAATCAATTTAGGATGACCTACCACATGAAGAAAGAGGAGGTCACCCTAAGCAAACTCCAAGGTCTCTTGAGGGTCGCTGAGAGCAACTTCAAGGACAAGTCTGTTGCACCAACTCCTAATCCACTCGCTGCTCCTGTCTTGGCTATTGGACAAGGAAAGGGAAAGAAGAGGAAGGCTTCGTCTAAGAACTATTGCAAGGTTAAAGCCCGAGATGGTGCCTCTTCTAGTGGGACCAAAGTTGATCCTGCTAAGCCCTGCCCTAACCCAAAGGAGGCAGAGTGCCACCACTGCCACAAGATAGGACATTGGAAGAGAAGCTTCCCAGAGTACCTGCAAGCCATCAAGGAAGGAAAGATCAAGCCGTCTTTCGCAGGTATATACATAATTAAATCTAACGATTCATCTCATGCTATTTCTTGGGTTCTTGATACCGGTTGTGGTTACCACATTTGTTCTAATGTGCAGGGACTAAGAAGAAATAGGGATGTGGAGGCTGAAAGAATAAATCTAATCATGGGGAACAGAAGATCGTCGCCTGTGACCAAGATTGGAGTGTATTCTTTAGTGCTTAGAAATGGTTTAAGTTTAGATTTGAACAATTGTTGCTATTCGCCAGAAATGGCTAGAAACATCATTTCATTTCATGGTTTGTTTAGACAAGGTTTTAGATTTTCTTTTAATAATGAGAATGGTTCTATTTTGGCTTATCTAAATGGTGTCTTTTATTTTGAAGCTATACCATGTAATGGAATTTATGAAACTGTTATGATTGTTGATAACTTACGAAATGATGTTTTGAACATAGATTATTCCAATAGTATGGATAGAGCATCCTTGTGGCATTGTCGTCTTGGACATGTCAACAAGAAGCGCATAGCCCAACTCCAAAAGGATGGAGTGTTGGAGTCATTCGACCTTAGGGAAGATGACACGTGCAAGTCTTGTTTACTTGGAAAGATGACTAAGTCACCCTTCACAAGTACGTGTGAAAGGGGTGAGGGTCTATTGGACCTAATACATACCGATGTATGTGGACCGTTTAGGTCAACCACGAAGGATGGGAACCGCTTCTACGTGACTTTTACCGATGACTATAGTAGATATGGGTATATCTATTTAATCAAGCAAAAGTCAGAAACTTTTGAAAAGTTTAAAGAGTTCAAGAATGAAGTGGAGAATCAATTGGGTAGGAAAATCAAGATGCTTCGATCCGATCGAGGAGGAGTGTACCTAAGTCTTGAATTCCACGATTATCTCAAGAAGTGTGGAATAGTTTCACAATTGACGCCACCTAGGACACCACAATTGAATGGTGTGGCAGAAAGGCGCAATCGAACCTTGTTGGACATGGTTCTCTCTATGATGAGTCGTGCTTCACTATCAATCTCTTTTTGGGGGTATGCCTTAGAGACTGTCGCACATATCCTTAACCGAGTCCCCACTAAGAAGGTTGCCAAAACACCTCACGAGATGTGGACAGGGAAAGCTCCCTCGTTAGCACATATCAAGGTTTGGGGTTGCGAGGCTTTCGTAAGACGAGATACTCATGACAAGCTCGAACCTCGTAGTGAGCGATGTATTTTCATCGGCTACCCGCAGAAATCCTTTGGATATCTCTTCTATAGACCGAAGGACAATGTTGTCTTTGTTGCGAGGAGAGGAGTTTTCCGAGAGCGAGAAGTCATAGGTCAAGGAGACAGTGGGAGGCAAATCGAGCTTGAAGATATTCAAGAGTCAATAGATGAAGGAACCTCTACCGCTGGCACTCAACCTGAGGAGGAAACTCCGGTTGAACTGATTGACGAGTCCTTACCTCTTAGACGTTCCGAAAGAGTTAGAGTTCAACCCCAGTTTTATGGTTTTCATATTACTAGCGAAGGGGACACGTATATTAGTGATGGTACACTAATAAACCTTGATGAACCTAATAGCTATAAGGAAGCCATGGCAGACCCGGAGTCTGCAAAATGGAAAGAGGCGATGGATAACGAGATCCAATCCATGTATGACAACCAAGTTTGGAATTTGGTTGATAATGTGCCTGGACATAAGACCATTGGGTGCAAATGGATCTTCAAGAAGAAGATCCGACGTGGATGGAAACATACACACATATAAGGCGCGATTGGTTGTGAAGGGCATTACTCAAACTCCTGGAGTTGACTATGATGAGACCTTCTCACCAGTTGCAAAGATAAAATCTATTAGAGTGATGCTAGCGATTGCCGCAATTCATGATTATGAGATTTGGCAAATGGATGTCAAGACCGCTTTCCTTAACGGGAAGTTGGCTGAGGATGTTTACATGGCTCAGCCAGAGGGGTTTGTGGATCCGAAGCATCCGAATAGAGTGTGTAAGCTTGAGAAGTCCATTTATGGACTTAAGCAAGCGTCTCGCAGATGGAATCTTTGCTTCGATGAGAAAGTCAAAGAGTTTGGATTTGTACGAAGTGAAGACGAATCATGTGTATATGTCAAAGCCAGTGGGAGTATAGTAAGCTTCCTCATTCTATATGTCGATGACATATTACTCATAGGAAACGACATGCCGACTCTATAGGAAGTTAAGTCCTGGCTCGGGAAGTGCTTAGCTATGAAGGACCTCGGAGAGGCTTCTTACATTTTGGGAATAAGGATAGTGAGAGAAAGAAGTAAGAGACTAATAGGACTTAGTCAGAACACTTACTTAGAGAAGGTACTAAAACGTTTTAGTATGGAAAACTCGAAGAAGGGAGAATTACCGATACAAAGTAATGCCAAGTTGAGTAAGACTCAGAGTCCGAGTACTGAAGCTGAAATAGCATAAATGAGCCGAGTACCATACGCTTCCGTAGTGGGCTCAATCATGTACGCTATGACTTGTACTCGCCCTGATGTAGCCTTTGCTTTGAGCATGGTTAGCAGATATCAAGGGAACCCTGGCAGAACCCATTGGATTGCGGTGAAAAATATCCTTAAGTACCTTCGGAGGATGAAGGAATGGTTCTTAGTCCTCGGAGGGAGTGATGACTTGAAGGTGTGAGGGCATAGTGACGCCAGCTTTCAGACCGACAGGGACAACAACCATTCGCAGTCGGGCTGGGTCTTTACCCTGAATGGAAGAGCAGTGACTTGGAAAAGTTCCAAGCAGGAAACCGTAGCTGATTCAACGTGCGAATCAGAGTACATTGCAGCGAGCGAAGCGTCGAAGGAGGCTATATGGTTGAAGAACTTCATCGGTGACCTTGGAGTTGTACCTGCCATAAAGGAGCCCGTGGAGATTTTCTGTGATAATGAAGGAGCGGTTGCCTTGACTAAGGAACCGAGGGATCATGGTAGATCTAGACATATTGACAGAAAATATCACTTTATTAGACATCGTGTAGAAGAAGGACAACTCGTAGTAAGAGGATATCATCAGAAGATAACCCATCAGATCCGCTTACGAAGGGACTGAGTAGGGTTAAGCACTTGCAGCATGCTAGGAGTATTGGGCTGAAGGATGATATTAGCATAGATTAGATAGTATTAGAAACGTGTAATAGATAAATGTAATTAACATTTGATGATTAAATAAAGGAGTTTTATTTATGAGTAATGTTACTGTCTTATGTTAATTGTTTAACTATTGTTTCATTTTGCATGTTTTGACTTCCAGAATAATTGAATTTATTAAGAATAATCGAATTATTCAAATTGTCCACAATCGTTCATATGTTGGAAGTAGATATGAATGAAGATTGTCATGAATTGGTGCATAAATTGTCTAAATGGTATTAGACATAGCAAAAGATTGCTGCGACGTTCATGAGTGCTTATGAACTGGTTTTGAGCGTTGGAACAAACCCGCGCTTGCTGGAATCACCTTATGGAATATGATATAAAAGGGTGATCGCAAGACGATAATATCATATAGTCTTAAAACCTAGATATATGGTTTGTTATTTGTTAATTGGTTGTACATTGATAATGCGAAAACGCATCAGTAACTCGGTGTTATAAAACGCATTGTTGTGTATAGTTGATTAATGAATAAGTAAATGCATATAAGTCGAAGTTTATCTGTAACTTTTATCCCAAGAGGATAAAAGCGATATCTCGGCCGCTCGATGATTTGATTTGACTTATGTGCCAGGCCCAGTCAGAACTGAATTGATGTGTTCGATTAAGTTCTATGTCAAATAAATCAGAGATCGAGAAACCTAAATGCTTGACTAATTATTCCATAGAATTATCAGCATGATATCTAACAGAGGATTGTACGATCCCTTATCTAAAGGACAAGATTGATTAGATCAGAGTTTGACAGTGTCTTTGAGAGCTACGATTGCGAATCGGATTGTACTTGTGCATATAGTTACTAGACTTATCCAAGTGGGAGACTGTTGGAATAGTGTCTAAGGGTGCAACTATATTAGGCAAGTATTTGACCCGATTGTGCATGGTCCTTTTGGGTTGCCTTCACCATAGCAACTTGATAGGATGATTTATTATGAGAGAATAAATATTATTAATATATTATGAGAATAATATAAGGAATAATAATATTGTTATTTGATTAATATAAGTCATAAATTAATTAGTATTAATTTGGTGACTTAAAGAGATTAATTAAATAAGAGGGCATAAACTGTCAATTGTTTGATAGTTACACTTTGGGCTGTAATTCCTTATTGGATAGAGGATGGACGAATTCTAGGGCTTGGGATAGCTCAAATTCGTCCAAGGCTTATATAAGGAAAGGATTTGGACTGCTTTGAGGAAAGATTATCCAATTAGGGTTTAAGGGTGAAACCCTAGGAGCCTTACAAGTATAAATAGACCCTTAGGGCAAGGGAAATCGACATCTCTTCTAAAGCAAAGAACCCCTGGCCGATTTCTAATCCCTCTCCTCTCTCTCAAATCATCCTCCTTGCTAGTTGGTGTTTGTAAGCCATTAGAGGAGTGACAATTGTGACTCTAGAGCTCCAAGACAACAAGATCAAACAAGAGATTCAAAGGTAAACTTCTAGATCTGATTTTGTATTGTTATTATACCTAATTAGTCATTAGAAGTCTTGGATTCAAAGCATGTTTAATTAGAGAAACCTAGATCCAAGCAATAGGGTTTTGCATGTGCACATAGGAAAGTTCTTATGGCTAAAACCCATCAAATACACACTCTTACAAGAGACACACACAGTTACTAGATGCCTTGGTAGAAGGGTACTCTTAGTAGGAAACATAGGGTTTTCTAGGATAGTTCAAACAAACACAAACTTTACAAAACTTATACATTACATCTTACAAACATCTTACAAATGTTTTCATACAAACTAAGACACTAATATACTTATGGTCTCACCAGTTTTAAAGCTGATACTCGCTTTCAAAATAACTTGTATTCTCAGCACCAATATACAGGTACCGGAGCCAGGTTTTTGAGAAGATGGAGCTTTTTCAAGACTCCTCTTTTATTTTGATGTACTTTTTGGTGTCTATTTAACTTAATAGAACACACTTGTATGAAATTATACTATTAATGCAATGGATGATGTTATTGCTTGTTTACTACTTTGCATTGTTATGATATTATACATGACGTCCTCCACCCCCGAACGATTCCGCCGTTCAGGTTTCAGGGTGTGATAGATTGGTATCAGAGCATTGTTTGTAGTGAATTGAGTATATCAACCCATAAAAGATATACTAACTATAAATACATTGGGATTAAAATAATCTGACTAAGAGTTTATACTTTAAATATTTAAAATATTTAATTAAGTATACGTGCCTGCATTCATACTAAAATCAATGTCACTAAGACAGTACACAAGTATTACGATTATTGAGCAACACAAGTAGACTTAGAGACATATGGTCAACCCTGGGAAGATGTAGCCTGATCAACTACATCATCCGTGGAGTGACTAGCATGTGCCTAAGGATGGTTGTGAGGTTGCAACAAGTCTAAAAACTTACCAACACCACTACAACGAGATCAATAGAACAAAACATTAAACCTAAAATACTATAGGAGTATTTTGTGTTACTATAATTACTTATATAAGAACTAAAGGTCTTTATTAAGTATGTCAATAGTTGCTGAGTGGATACGCTAGGGTTATGTGTGGCTAGGATGTCATAGACTTAGAATCTGTGATCTTTGCTTTACTTCCTGTTCCTTGTTTGGTTGTGGGCTTAGATTTAGGGTCACTTATTCGAAGGTCTATCCTGTCTTGGTTACATATGACTTGTAGGCACTGCGCAAATGTTGAAGTAACTGATTAAGATCATCTTATAATTATCTAGTTAATTGTTTATTAATTATCTCCTTATCCATATTCTCGCATAGATTATATGGCTGGATTCCATATCCCCGGAGACCCGTACTTTCCACCCAACGGCAATGTTGGATGGCTTGAAGCAGAGTCTGATGATGAGTATCAAATCCCTTTGGATGATCATCAAGTTGAAGGTTTCTCGGATGGATCTGACTCCGAGCCTGAAGTCAACAACCTACCTCAAGTAGGTCAAGCTCCGAATAACAACCCCCCACCCGCATTTCAAGGACCCACACCTCTGTGGGCAACAAACTTGAATACCTGGAGCCATGAACAGGGTCAACCCATCCCCTACAACGGAGACAGAAGTTTCTACAACCTCACTGATGGGGGTTCTGCTGACAGAGTCCTACCCATCATGGTTAGTAGGATGTCTCGGAACACGATACTGGGTCAATCATCTATCAATCGAATCTTGGAGATTGATGCCAACACTGATGTTAACATTGTCCACATTTTCCAACTAGAGTCTGCTCATGAAAGGACTCTGGTTCACAATGCAGCTCTTCAGAGGGAACTCATTGAAACGCGAGCTGAAGTCAGAGAACTTCGAGCTCAGCAAGCAAGAGCTGACAGGCGCATGAGGGACATAGAACGTCTTCTGTCGGGATCAAGAACTCACTCTAGTAGTGCTCGTCGCCGATAGATTCTCATTAACTTCTCTCTTTTGGATACAACCTAGTTATGTAAAAATCCGTTCTAATTCCCTATCTTTGTAAATCGTAGGCCTGTTAGGTCTTAGTTAGGTTGTAATTCTGTCAAAATTTTCCCATTTAGGTTGATGTAAGGCTTATTTCTGTTGGCCGTTTTTCCCAAACTTGTTACATCTATAATCCCAGTAATATTGACAGGTACCTAATCTTATGGGAATTAATATCCAAATGTGATCATCTATTAGTACTAGATTTCCATTCAATCGTATCGTTGGGCTATGGAGAGTTAGTCCATGAGTCATTCTCATCAATTATTCCATTAAATTCTTATCAATATTTTCATCTTCATAAACTATAGATCAAAGATGCCGCCTCGCAGAAATCCGCAGAGAAACCTCAATAACGAAACACCACCTCCTCCACCTCCTCAACCACATACTCCTCAGTTCGACACAACAGCCTTAAATGTTGCGGTAGCTGCAGCTGTGGCTACAGCCATGGCTCAGTATCATTCATCTGGTTCCACTGGAGGAGGAACCCCTGTTCAGTCTATCCAAGTTGAAACTCCTGTGCGCTCGAGAGAGTGCTCCTATAAGGACTTCACCAACTGCAAGTCGTTGTCCTTCAAAGGGACTGGCGGAGTCATTGCTCTCTCGCAATGGTTCGAGAAAATTGAATCGGTTTTTGAAATCTGCTCTTGTTCCGAGGAGAGCAAGGTGAAGTTCGCTGCTTGCACCTTCGAAACTAAAGCCCTAACATGGTGGAATGGCCATGTTAAGTCACTATCTCTAATAGTGGCAAATTCTATGGGTTGGGATACTTTGAAAGACCTCATGATTGAGGAGTACTGCCCAAGGCGCGAGATCCAAAAGCTGGAGGAAGAGCTATGGAGCCTAACATTGAAGGGCTCTCTGTACCAGGGAAAGAAGATTGAGCGCTACATATGGGGACTGGTGCCACTGTACCAGGGAAATGTCTTGGCATCACACCCCACTACATTTTATAGTGCCAAACGATTGGCACGGCGGCTCATAGACCATAGGGTTCGTACCCCGGCCGCAACAACAACTACCCTGGCCATCTCAGAACCTGCAAGAACCGCTGACTCCAAGCGGAAGTTCTGGGATGACAAGAAGAAAGCTAAGGCTGCCAAAAAGCAGCAGGTTGTGGCAGTGCATGCTGCGACAGCACCTGCCGCTGCTGCTCCGGTAAAGCAGTATTTTGGAAGTTTGCCCAAGTGCAACAAATGCAACTTCCATCACATCGGCACCTGCCAGGAAATGCAGTGTATGAACTGCAACAGGAAGGGGCACACTGCCCGTTTCTGTAAAGCTCCGACGAAGCTAATCAACCAAGTCTCCGGTGTTGGAGTGGGCCAAGCTTGCTATGGATGTGGCGAAGTAGGCCACTTCAAGAGAAACTGCCCGAAGGCAGGGTTTGCCGGTGGAGCGGCAAGAGTTCTGGTCATAGGCCATGAGGAAGCGATTGCCGACCCCACAGTAGTCATTGGTATGTTCCTCCTAGATAACGCTTATGCATGCATTCTATTTGATAGTGGAGCGGAGAGGAGTTTCATGAACCAAAAATTTGCTAATTTACTTAAGCAAAAATCACGAGCACTTAATGAACCGTTCACTGTCGAAATGGCTAATGGAAAGATAGAGAGTACTAGCAGTATATTCATAGGGTGTACCCTAACTTTAGATAACCATTCATTTTCTATCGATCTCATGCCGGTCTCAATTAAAAGTTTTGACGTCATTATCGGCATGGATTGGTTGAGTCTTCATCGTGCTGATGTCATGTGTTACGAGAAGGTTGTTCGCCTTAATCTACCGTCTGGCGAAACCTTAATAGTTTATGGCGACAAACCAGGAACGAACCTTTGTATCATCTCGAGCATCCAAGCTCAGAAATTCTTAGGAAAGGAATGTACAACATTCCTTGCTCATGTAGTTGATGTGAGCCAAGAAACGAAGGACATTCAGAACATTCGAGTAGTACGCGACTTTCCCGACATCTTTCCAGAAGAACTCCCAGGATTACCTCCGCAACGTCAAGTCGAGTTCCGAATCGACTTAGTTCCAGGGGCTACCCCCGTAGCCAAATCGCCCTATCGTCTAGCACCTATAGAGATGCAAGAACTGTCCTGTCAACTTAACGAACTGCTCAGCAAGGGCTTTATAAGACCAAGCTTCTCACCCTGGGGTGCTCCAGTCTTGTTCGTCAAGAAGAAAGACAGATCGTTTCGTATGTGCATCGACTACAGGGAGCTCAACAAGCTGACGGTCAAAATTCGTTATCCTTTGCCTTGGATCGACGATTTGTTTGACCAACTCCAAGGGGCGAACTTCTTTTCAAAAATCGACTTGAGATCCAGATATCACCAACTACGAGTGCTAAGGGAGGATGTTCCAAAGACAGCCTTCCGAACTCGTTATGGGCACTATGAATTCGTAGTGATGCCGTTCGGATTGACAAACGCGCCCGCAATATTCATGGACTTAATAAATAGGGAGTGTCGTCCTTACTTGGATCAGTTCGTCATCATCTTCATCGATGACATACTTATCTACTCTCGTAGTAAGGAGGAGCATAGTCAACATCTGCGACAAGTCCTGGAAACATTACGTTCGGAGAAGCTCTACGCGAAGTTCTCGAAATGCGAATTTTGGTTTCGACGAGTCGAATTTTTAGGGCACGTGGTTAGCGAAGAGGGTATACACGTGGACCCTTCCAAAATCAAGGCCATTGAGAACTGGTCAGCACCAAATATGCCTACAGAAATTCGTCAATTTCTAGGACTCGCTGGCCACTATCGTAGGTTCATTCAGAACTTCTCCCGCATAGCGAAACCTCTTACAACCCTGACCCAGAAGGGTGTGTCCTTTGACTTGGAAGAGAAACAGGAAAGAGCATTTCAAACGCTCAAACGAGCCTTGTGCACCACACCAATACTATCCCTTCCCAAAGGAATAGAAGACTTCGTCGTCTATTGCGATGCGTCGAATCAAGGACTCGGATGTGTTCTAATGCAGCGAGGTAAGGTCATCGCCTATGCCTCAAGACAGCTAAAGACACATGAGGTCAACTACACGACCCACGATCTTGAATTAGGAGCAGTTGCGTTTGCTCTGAAGATCTGGTGACATTATTTGTACGGAACGAAAATCACTATCTTTACAGACCACAAAAACTTACAACACATATTCGACCAGAAGGAGCTCAACATGAGACAACGACGGTGGGTCGAGCTACTCAGTGATTACGAATGCGAAATTCGTTATCATCCGGGTAAAGCCAACGTAGTAGCTGATGCCCTGAGTCAGAAGGAATATTCTGGTCTTAGAGTCAAATCATTGACTATGACTATCTATTTACTCTTGTCTACACAAATTAAGGCAGCTCAGCTTGACGCTTTGAAGCCTGAAAATGTGGCGGGTGAATCCCTAAGAGGGATGGATAAGAACTTAGAGGTTAAGGGTGGCGGGGCTTATTATTTCATGGACCAGATCTGGACCCCGAAACTAGGTGGTTTCAGAGACTTGGTCATGAGCGAGGCACACAACACTCGATATTCCGTGCACCCGGGATCAGATAAGATGTATATGGACCTCAAAATGTTGTACTGGTGGCCTAACATGAAAGCAGAGATTGCTACCTTCGTGGGTAAATGCCTTACTTGCGCAAAGGTCAAGGTCGAATACCAGAAACCCTCTGGTCTACTACAACAGCCTGAGATATCGGAATGGAATTGGGAGCGGATAACTATGGATTTCATAACCAAGTTGCCCAAGATAACGGGTGGACTTGATACCGTATGGGTCATCGTCGATAGACTGATCAAGTCTGCACACTTCTTGTCGATCAAAGAAACATAGAAGATGGAGAAACTTACAAGAGCTTACATTAGGGAGATTGTAAGACTGCACGGTGTTCCCTTAGCCATTATCTCGGACAGAGATAGTAGATTCACTTCGAGGTTCTGGCAGTCGTTACAAAGTTCCCTAGGAACTAGGCTGGACATGCGTACAGCCTACCATCCACAGACCGACAGGCAAAGTGAGAGAACTATCCAAACCTTGGAAGATATGTTGCGATCCTGTGTGATCGACTTTGGGAAAGCATGGGATACTCATTTACCCCTTGTTGAATTTTCCTACAACAACATTTATCACACGAGCATAAAGGTTGCTCCATTCGAGGCTCTCTATGGCCGAAAGTGCAGATCCCCTATGTGCTGGGCTGAGGTGGGTGATACCCAGTTAGCTAAAGGACGAGTTCCTGAAAGCACTCTCAAAGGTCCGGAAATCATACGGGAAACGACGGAGAAGATCGTTCAGATCCGTGAACGATTGAAAGCCTCCAGAGACCGATAGAAAAGCTATGCTGATAAATGTAGGAAACCGTTGGAATTCTAGGTGGGTGACCGAGTTCTATTGAAGGTCTCACCCTGGAAGGGCTCCATACGCTTCGTAAAGCGTGGAAAGCTAAATCCAAGGTACATTGGGCCTTTCGAGATTCTTGCAAGAATCGGCCCTGTAGCTTACAGACTTAACTTACCGCGCGAACTCAGTAACATACATTCTACCTTCCACGTATCGAACTTGAAAAAGTGTCTGTCCGACGAGACTCTTGTTATCCCACTCGACGAGATCGAGATCAACGAGAGCCTCAACTTCGTGGAGGAACCAGTAGAGATCATGGACCGGGAGGTCAAGTAGACGAAACAAAGTCGTATCCCGATAGTGAAGGTTCGCTGGAACGCCAAGCGAGGACCGGAATTCACTTGGGAGCGTGAGGATCAGATGAAACTGAAATATCCTCGCCTTTTTATGTAGTTATATGTAACTACTTATTTGCTTAAATTCTAATTTCGGGACGAAATTCCTTCTAAGGAGGGGATGATGTGACAACTCGAAGCTTCTATTCTGTACAAACATATCAAGTCAATAGAAGTCATAACAATTGCTGTCAATTTTCAGACTTTTTAGAATAAGTTTGCGTATTTCAGGATTTCACACTTTAGTGATAATAGGAGAGAGGATGCACTAGGGTTATTGTGCAAAGCAGTTATTCCAAAACTCTAAGAAATTAGAGTTTACTACTTGAATAAAATATTTTCTGACAAAAACCCTAAATCTGAGAGTATATATAGAAGATCTAGTCATTATTTCCACTTTTTCCAAAACTTCTCAAGATCCAAAACCATTCTCTCTCAAGTATCATCCAAAAAAAATTTCAGGATCTTCAATCTAGTAAGTGTTTCTAGCTTCCTTAAGTGATTATATGCTTAGATCTAGTGTTTTAAAACACTTCTAACTGTGAAATCATTCCAAAAGGTTGATTCTTCTATTTCACCAAGAACACACACTAGTGTTCTTGGACTTTTAGCTCCTTTCAAGCTTCCACATAGTAAGTACTTCTATCCTAGAGTCTTTTAAAGCTTGCTATACATCTTAACATCAATGAAATCACCCAAGAACACAAAGAACAAGGTGTTCACGGTTCAAGAAGTTCTTGAACCGTAAACACCAAGTTATGGTGCCAAAAGGTGCCTTAGGGTGCCTAGGTACTTCACAAGCCTTTGTAACAAGTCTAGATCCTTCCTTGATGGGTTTATCACACAAAAAGCACAAGAAAACACTCATTTGTATGTGTTTACGGTTTGGGGATCTCCCAAAACCGTAAACAACCCAAAGAGTGTATAAATGTCCCATATTTATTCCTTATGCTTAGAATCTAATCTAGACTTTTACCTAGATGAGCTAAGGACGTGAAAAGCCCCAAATACCATAAACCTTATGGGTTTACGGTAGTAAACCTAAAGGAAAATGGTTTAGGGACCGTAAACTCCAATTAGGAGTGAAATGGTGCCCTAGTACCTTCCATGGTCGCATACAACAAGTAGAAAAGCTTCTAGGGACTCTTAAGGCTTCAAACATCAAATGGTCAAAAAGAGGATGAGTTTACAACCGTAAACCCTTTTGCTAGTGACCACAAAACCGTAAACTCCCTAAAGGAGTTTTCCTTGAACCCCAAACACACTAGCCTTTCCCTACAACACTTAGATGCAATCCTTGGGACTTATAACACTTATATAAGGTGTTTAACATGTCCTAGAGTGTCTTGAATTTATTTTTTAGTTGTTTAAAGTCTAATTGGATACATATATGTGATATTATATGTTAACTAGGATCATAGAGTGTGTTCAAGACTTCACTTGACACCTAGCAATCCTACATCTTCAGTTCATCCGTACCACTCACTACAGGTGAGTTCATACCCCTAATCAATGGTTTAAATGTTTTTAAATGATTTTATGGGGGGATACAAGTGAAATACTTATAGTTATTACATCAATAACATGTGATTAATAACTACAAAACCAGTGATTTTCTTACGGTTCAAACTGTTTTACAAACTCTTTTACTTATCAAATACTATTACTTAAACTCTTTTATACTTATTATCAAATGCATGCCTATATATGTATAGTTATATAAGCAATGTTTAAAGGGCTTAGGAAGGCCAGCTCGCTTTATCTCCTTTTCCTCGTTGGGATGTGGTTGTAGGGCAGCGGTTGTCCGTCCGAAGGTCGTTTAAATATTAGTTATATATCATGTGTACATATATAGTAATAAAAGGTCCTTCCAGTCAATTTAATACCCTTAGGTAGCAAGGGTATACTTCCATGTTCATACGTACAAGTTATATTACTAGTAAACTACAATAGGCGTAGTTTAGGGTTTTACTAATACTAATACAAGAACAATGAATCATACAAAGAGTCAGTTCATACATGAGTCATAATACATATTGATGAGAAACAAATATAATACATAGTGATGAGAAACAAACATAATACATAGTGATGAGAAACAAACATACAGGCTAGACAGAGGAAGAACACATAATACAGCTAGCACATACATTACATATACATTACATATACATTACATTCAGTTATGTGAGCCATTAAATGGGTCATGGCACTACCTGCCATGAACGTTTTTGTATCCAGAATCTCCTTAATTGGGGAGCGTATGAGTTTGCGTATAGATCTATACTGGATTGACTATCCTACACCTTGTTGCTCGCTACAGTGAGACTTGCAAGTCTACAGGTGCCATATTTCATTTCTTACAGCGTCTTACTGATGGGTTTTAGACATAAGAACATCATATGTGCTCATACAAACCCTAATGCTTGGATCTAGGTTTCTCTATTGTACATGCAAGTTATCCAAGACTATAAACCCTAGTTCTAGCATACAAGTAATCATATTAACATAAGAATGGGTTTAAGATATTACCTTGATTGTTATGTAGAAATAACAATCTCAAATCCTTCTTGTATTGACTTTAGAAAGCTTAGAGTCACAAATGTCACTCCTCTAATGGTTCACAAGCACCAAGAGCAAGAGGATGAAGAGGAGAAGAGAAGGAGGCTGCCCAAAACGTGTGGAAACCCTAGAAGAAAGCTTGTGCGCGTTTTTGGGGCATAAGGGCTCTATATATAGTGAGGCTATTAGGGTTATCTAACAAGGAAACCCTAATTTGGATGCTTAAGCCCTAAGCAACCCATGGACTCCTTTCCTTAAATGCCTTGGACGATTTCTAATGGGTTTCCCCATAGAATTCATCCACTCCTTAATATAAGGCAATCCATAGC
Organism: Lactuca serriola; assembly: GCF_051521515.1. Lineage (NCBI taxonomy): Eukaryota > Viridiplantae > Streptophyta > Magnoliopsida > Asterales > Asteraceae > Lactuca > Lactuca serriola. Next base: position 335,833,155 of record NC_136415.1, on the reverse strand, counting down.
CCAAATTGCAATTATCTTATAATTACAATTCCAGTCCCTTAAGTTTAATTAATCTCTTTTAGTCACAAACATTATTCTTATTAATTCTTGACTAATATTAATTAAACAATATGATTTATCCTTTAATATATTATTCTCATAATATATTAATAAATCATATTTAATCCTTTCTCTCCATAATTCATCCTATCAAGTTGCTTTGGTGAAGGCAACCTAAAAGGACCATGCACCATCGGGTCAAGTACATACCAAAAATAGTTATGGACTTAGACACTAATCCAACACTTACATCGTCATTTTACTATTGAGTCGGTAGTAGGGTACAGGCCGATCACATGGTACTTTAAATAACAATTGGTTTAAGGTAGTTAGTACAACAGTAGTTACTTAATACAACACTACAGTACGATAATATTTATCCCATTACATTCACTTCGTGAACATTCGCACGATGCACAGTAATGTAAAAACTATATTTTTGGTTAATGATAGTCGGATTTAGGAAAATACACACTCTTACAAGAGACACACACAGTTACTAGATGCCTTGGTAGAAGGGTACTCTTAGTAGGAAACATAGGGTTTTCTAGGATAGTTCAAACAAACACAAACTTTACAAAACTTATACATTACATCTTACAAACATCTTACAAACATCTTACAAATGCTTTCATAAAAACTAAGACACTAATATACTTATGATCTCACCAGCTTTAAAGCTGATACTCGCTTTCAAAATAACTTGTATTTTCAGGTCACCAATAGACAGGTATCGGAGCCAGGTTTTTGAGAAGATGGAGCTTGTTCAAGACTCCTCTTTTATTTTGATGTACTTTTTGGTGTCTATTTAACTTAACAGAACATACTTGTATGAAATTATACTATTAATGAAATGGATGATGTTGTTGCTTGTTTACTACTTTGCATTGTTGTGATATTATACATGACGTCCTCCACCCCCGAACGATTCCGTCGTTTAGGTTTTGGGGTGTGAAAGAAAGGCCAGATCTATGGATTAGAGGAATAGATCTGACCTCAGAAGGTCGTTTGAGTGTGAGCATGGCAAGTACTCGCCGATTCCATGAGAGGACTCGACGAGTAGAGTCGGGTTGCCCCGCGACTCGCGATCTGTGACGACCCGTGAAGTATAGGGTTGACTCAGTGAGTCAAGAGAGGACCAGGGGCGAAGAGGACAGACATGTACTCGCCGAGTCACCTTAGTGCACTCGGCGAGTAGGGTCAACTGTGACCATTGAATTTCGTTGACTTTTAGGGTTTCGATCAACAGTTGGACTTTTGAGTCAAGGAGGGGTAAAATGGTCTTTTACCCTTCTGAGGGGTCATAGAAGGGGGTTTAATCTAGCCTTTGGGAGCCATTACTTATTGAGGATATTTTGTATGTGATTAGGCGGGGGCTAGATCAGTAGATTCGTGTGCGAGATCATCCGAGATACCCGAGGTGAGTCTTCTCACTATACTTTACCTTGAGTAGTAATTAGAGTTATGTGACAGAGCTATTCTATGCTATTTATGTGATTTGTTTCACTGCATTATTTCTATGTGATTTATGTTGTGTGTATATCAGAGTTAGGACCGGAAGGTCCATAGAGCTAGGACAAGAGGGTCCACAGAGTTAGGTTTAGAGTTATGTGCCAGTGTATTTGTATGCTATTTATTTTATGAGATTTATTGTGATATGTGATATGCATGATTCAGAGTTATCAGAGTTAGGACCTTTGGGTCCATAGAGTTAGGACCGGAAGGTCCACAGAGAATTGGGACTGAAGGGTCCCACTGAGACACACTGACCAGAGGGTCAACAGAGTTATAGCCTTGAGTGGTTAATATGTGTTAGAGTGGTATTTTGGGGAACTCACTAAGCTTCGTGCTTACAGCGTTTTGTGTTATATGTTTCAGGTTCTCTCGGGATCACGGGATGGCACCGGCTCGATAGTACACACCAGAGGAAGTGTTTGTTTTGAGGATCCTGGTTTATTAATTGATTGAACAAAAGAGTTACGTATTGTAATAAAAATAAAAATGAGATTTTTATGAAAAGTGTTAAAGAGATAAACTATTTTAATTAAAAATTTTGGTGTTACACAGAGAGTAGTATGAGGAGCATTTGAGAGAGATTCTCGGAGTGTTGAGATCAGAGAGGCTTTATGCCAAATTCTACAAGTGTGATTTCTGTGTACGAGAGGTTCAGTTCCTAGGGCACCTCGTTAACCGGAAAGGGATATTGGTCGATCCGGCCAAGATCGAGGCAGTGATGAGTTGGGAGGTGCCGAGGTCACCCACCGAGATCTGGAGTTTCTTAGGATTGGCAGGCTATTACCGGAGATTTATAAGGGATTTCTCCAAGATCGCCGTGCCACTCACCAAGTTGACCCGGAAGGGTGTTGCTTTTTCATGGGGCCCAGAGCAGCAGGCCTCCTTCAAGACACATCGCCAGAGACTATGCAAAGCCCCGGTGTTAGCCCTTCCAGAAGGGATGGAGGACTTCATAGTGTATTGCGACGCGTCGATATCGGGGTTGGGAGCGGTGCTTATGCAGAGGGGGCATGTGATAGAATATGCATCGAGGGAGCTGAAACCTCATGAGTCGAGGTATCCCACCCACGATCTGGAGTTGGGGGCAGTAGTGTTCGCCCTCAAGATCTGGCGTCACTATCTATATGGGGTTCGGTGTACCATATACACGGACCACAAGAGCTTGAATTATTTGATGGATCAGCCCAACCTGAACATGCGCCAGAGGAGATGGTTGGATGTGGTGAAGGATTACGATTGTGAGATCCTGTACCTCCCGGGCAAGGCTAACGTTGTAGCCGATGCCCTGGGTCGTAGGGCAGAGGGCGCCCCGGTACGAGACGTTTGTATGAGACTGATAGTGATGACTCCAGTGTTTGACACCATTCGAGGGGACCAAGTTGAGGCCATGAGACCGGAGAACTGTAAGAGAGAGCGGGTTATCAGGCAGGTATCGTAGTTCGTCACCGATAGCCGAGGGCTTATGACCTTTTAGGGTCGGATTTGGGTACCGTTTATGGGCGGAACGCGTACCATCTTGATGGAGGAGGTGCTTAGATTGTGGTTTTTGATCCATCTCGGGGCCACTAATATGTATTTGGACCTGAAGAGAGAATATTGGTGGCCCTGTATGAAGAGGGATGTTGCATGGTTCGTTGAGAGGTATTGACCTGTCGTAGGGTTAAGGCCGAGCACCAGAGACCGCATGGTAAGTTGCAGCCGTTGGAGATTCCCGAGTGGAAGTGGGAACAGATTACCATGGATTTTATCACCAAATTGCCAAAGACTACAAGGGGCGTCGATGTAATTTGGGTGATTGTGGATAGGTTGACGAAGAGTGCTCACTTCCTTGCTATCAGTGAGAGCTCTTCCGCTAAGAGGTTGGCAAAGTTGTACGTGATGGAGGTGGTATCACGACATGGAGTGCCGATCTCGATCGTCTCAGATCGAGATGTGCGTTTCACTTCCAGGTTCTGGAAGAAATTTCATGAGGATTTGGGTACGAGGCTGCATTTTAGCACCGCATACCACCCACAGACCGACGGACAGAGTGAGCGGACGATTCAGACGCTCGAGGACATGCTTTGGGCATGTGTACTGGACTTCGGAGGGAGTTGGGACACATATTTACCTTTGGCTGAGTTTTCCTATAACAAAAGCTATCATTCGAGCATCGGTATGCCACCCTTTGAGCGGTTGTATGGGAGGAGGTGTCGGACTCCCATTTGCTGGGGTGAGGTCGGACAGCGTGTGATGGGTAGTACAAAGATAGTACTTCAGAAGACTGAGCAGATACAACAGGTCAGGCAGAGGTTACTGACGGCTCAGAGTCGTCAGTAGAGCTACGCAGACAGGCGTCGCTCGGAGCTCGAGTTCCAAGTCGGTGACTTCGTACTCCTGAAGGTATCTCCTTGGAAATGAGTGATCCGATTCAGGAAGAGAGGCAAGTTGGGGCCTCGGTATATTGGTCCTTTCAGGGTGACCGCCAGGGTGAGTAGGGTAGCGTACCATTTTGAGCTACCTGCGGAGTTGAGTCAGATTCATGATACCTTCCACGTGTCTCAGTTGAGGAAGTGTATCGCCGATGAGTCGGCAGTGGTTCCATTAGAGGACATTCAGGTGGATGCGAGCCTGAACTATGTTGAGAGGCCGATCGCAATTCGGGATAGAAGGATCAAGGTTTTGAGAAACAAGGAGGTGCCATTGGTTCAGGTCCAGTGGCGACATCGGAAGGGTTCTGAGCTGACCTGGGAGCCGGAGTTAGAGATGCGTGAGCAGTATCCAGAGTTATTTGTGGAAAGAGACTTCGAGGGGTGAAGTCTAATTCTAGTGGAGGAGAATTGTAACATCCAGATTTCCAGGTACATTATTTATTCATTTATTTTGGAGATTTTGGAAGGACTCGGCGAGTTGACGCTTAGACTCGCCGAGTAGGATCACGAATTCTATTCGGTTTAATGACCGGACTCGGCGAGTCGACTAGTGGACTCGGCGAGTCTGTGCTGTTTAATGAAACCATAATCCCCGGGGTTTGAGACTTATTTAAAGGGGCTTATAGCAACCAATTGCAGCTACCAAACCCCTGATTCAAGCCCTAAGCGATCTAGAGCGTTTGTGAGGAAGGAGAGGCCATTTTCGATCCTTGTGTGGGTGTTTTTGCAAGAAGAATGTGACCAAGGAAAGAAGGAGCTGAAGAGGGTGCTATTCTGTGGATTTCAGAGCCTAAGAGCTTCATATTAAGGTATATATTTGATCCTTCTTCAGTTTTGGGTGTTAATCCTTGAGAGTTAGGGTTTCTAGCCCATTTACAATGTGAATGATGGTGCAATTGGTCCCTTCTTGTGTTGAGGCTTCGGATCTGGATCCAAAGAGGTCTAGAGACCTTAACTCCCTGATCTTTATTGCGTGATATTGAGTAATATGAGCTTAGGGTGACATGTTGAGGCCATTTCTTCAAATAGAGCCATTAGGTCTTTGCATGGGCATCAAGATCCAGACTTTACGTGTTTATATTGCTTAAGGAGGCCAGATCTATGGGTTAGAGGAACGGGTCTGACCTCAGGAGGTCATTTGAGCTTGAGCATGGCATGAACTCGCCGAGTCCCAAGAACAGACTCGACGAGTAAGGCTAGGGTTTCCTATAGTTCACTCAGTGAGTAACTTGTCGAGTTGGGGGAATGACTCGGTGAGTCAGAGGGAAATAGAGGACTGGATTTCAAGGCGGAACTCGTCGAGTTCATAATGGGACTCGGCGAGTTGAGTCGGGGTGGCCCCATGATTCATGCCAGGTGTAACCCGCCGAGCAGGGGAAAGACTCGACGCGTCATGCGAGACTAGAGGGATAGTGGACACGTGTAGACTCGCCGAGTCGCCCAAGTGCACTCGGCGAGTTGGGTCAAAGTTACACTGTTGACTTTGTTGACTTTGAGGGTTTGGTCAACAATGGGGTCTTTGTGTCAAGAGAGGGGTAAAATGGTCTTTTACCCTTCTGAGGGTGCCAAGAGAGGGTTGAGTCTAGTCTCGAGTGTTATATTTATGAGAGTATTTACTTTATGTGATTAGGCAGAGGCTAGACCATATTTCTACCGAGTCAGAGATTTACCGAGACATCTGAGGTGAGTCTTCTCACTATACTTTACCTAGAGCGGTAACAGAGTTATGTGCTAGTGTATTGTTGAGTTATGTGTCAGTGTATTTGTATGCTATTTATGTGTTATTGTGATATGTGATATGCATGATTCAGAGTTTCCAGAGATAGGACCAGTGGGTCCATATAGTTAGGGCTAGAGGGCCCACAGAGAGTTGGGACTGGAGGGTCCCACTGAGACATACTGACCAGAGGGTCAGCAGAGTTATAGCCTTGAGTGGCTAATATGTGTTAGAGTGGTATTTTGGGGAACTCACTAAGCTTCGTGCTTACAGTGTTTTGTGTTATGTGTCTCAGGTACTAGTGAGGAGCGCGGGAAGGCGCCGACATGATTCGTACACACACATGGAGTTATATGTATTTTGATCTTGGGGAATGTTTTGTGGAACAGAGATATGATACAATGAGACTTTATTAATAATTGTGAATGAAAAATGTGTTTTAAAAATGTGAAAAATTGTTTTAATTTTTACGGTGTTACAAGTTGGTATCAGAGCCTTGGTTTGAGGGTTTCGGATGCATCTTCGGGCGTATCTGAACTCAAACTGAGGATTTGAGAAATATTTTGATAACAACACAATTTTAAAAGAGTAAAAAGAGTTTTGAGACAAACAGAGCAGAGTCGTGTGTACGATCAGCCAGCGCCCGAACGGTGATTTCCCAAAATACCCTTGTAGTAAGTGTTATGAGATATATTATGTTATGTTATATGATGAGTTATATTATGCATGCTAGGGTAGACTAGGTATTCATATTAGGACTAGAGTGGCCTGATATGTGATGCCTTAGTCTAGGAGTTTTGCTGCTAGGGATGCTTGAGAGTGTTTAGATAGCAGCGAGGAGCTTATGAGAGATCCTCTAGTGAGTAGCATATGATTAAAGAGAGTAGAGTACTTGGGATTTTGGACTCTGGGAGGAGGACTTGGGATGAATGCTAATGCGGTGTGGACGGTAGTATTGGGTTCGTACTACTGAAGACACCAGGTCAGTGCGCAGTCCAAGTAAGAATCCTTAGAGTACTAAGGAACAAGTAGGGTGGAGTCATCGAGTGTGGGTATACTCGAGCGAGTCCCTAATATTCTTATGTCATATTTCAGAGGGAAATCATGGTTGGGACACGCCACACACCAAGGAGCAGCGGTACTGGTGATGAGGAGATCCGTAGGATCATTCATGAGGAGGTGGCTACGGCCATCAGGGCAGAGATACCAGAGATGTTCGGGTCTATCAAGACCACACTGATAGAGACATTTGATGAGAGATACGCTGCTCTCTCTGAGGCTGCGGTTGTTGCGGCCACTGCAGCTGTAGCTGCGGTGAGACCGCAGGGTGGTGATGCGTTGTTGTTCCGGGAGTTCAGCAACACAAAACCACCAGAGTTTGATGGGACGCAGGATCCGATTGTGGCGATGAGGTGGATTTAAGACATCGAGGGGTGTTTCTTTACGTGCTCTTGTCCAGAGCATTTGAGAGTCCGGTTCGCGCTGAACAAGCTTCGCTTGGGAGCGAAGGACTGGTGGAAGTTTGCGAAGGCGCACTATTCGCCTCCTAAGCTTGCTGCAGTAACCTGGGAGAGGTTCACTGCTTTGTTTCGAGATGAGTACGTTCCCCAGGTGGAGAGGGAGCGTTTGGCCTAGGAGTTTCTGACCCTCAAGCAAGGTACTGAGTTTGTTACAGTGATTACGAGGATGTTTAAATGAGTGGGCGATGTTCTGCCCAGATCACGTGTCCTCCGATCAGGCACGTATGAGTCGATATCTGAGTGTGTTGAGGAGGGATATATGAGAGTTCGTGGCGAACTCGACGTACCGGACATTTGCTGAGCTTCAGGAAAATACCCGGTGTTGGGTCAAAAATATGGTTTATACTTTATTTTTCTAGAAAAATGTATTTTTTATCTTGGACCGTAAACAACTTGGTGTTTACGGCCGTAACGTGTTTACGACTGTGTTTACGGCCGTAAACCCATTTACGGCCCATGTTCACCAAGCCCATATTCTACAAGTATAAATATAGGTGTTAGGGTGAGGAGTAGAGATTGATGAATAAGAGAAGAGAGTTTACGGCCAAAGAGCATTTTGTGTGTGAATCTTTTGTTTCTGGAACTTTAATTCTAATCAAATCATACAGAGATTCATATTATTCTTCTTCTCCTTCTCTTCTATTTGATCTGACATCATTCGTTTGATTGGGATTCCGCACCATCAAACGGATCTGATTGATACACAGGCAAATTAGGGACTTACAATTAGTATCAGAGCAAAGTTGTATCAGTCAATTTTGTCAGATTTGGAGCATTATTTGATCTTATTTTCGAAATATTCTTGCGTTTTTGGATAAATCTCTTAAAAATAAGATGGGTTTGTTCTTCATGTTTTTTCATAAAAAAGGGTTTTTGATCGAGTTTTGGATCTTCAAAATCGAAAAATCGGTGTTTTTGGTCAGAGTTTGCGGCCGGCAGCTAGGGTTTCGGAGTTCACGGCCGGAGTTTACGGCCGGAAACTGTTCACGGTCGCCGGAGGATTGCGGCCGGTGTTTCCAGTCCGAGGAGTTCACGGCCTCGGTTTGCGGCCTCGGAGTTTACGGCCTCGCATAGCTTCTCGTCCTCGCATAGCTTCTCGCTTCGCATTTAAAAAATAGGACGCGACTTTGGAGGTGTTGGGGATCGAACCCGCAACCTCCAGCTCGCATTCCTTCAGCGCCTTACCAACTCCTCTAGGCCACAAGTTGATTCATTCCTTCCCCATTTAATTCATAACCCTTCTTTTTCGCTTCAAGTTTCGCATTTTTTACACTTTCAGCCCAAAATTCAATTCCTTTTAATTTTAAATTCCTATTTTCATCCAAAATTTAAAAATAAATAAATAAATAAATAAATAAAATAAAATAATCAATAATAATAATAAATAAGTAAAAGATAAATTAAATTAAAATTAATAAATTTTATTTTTTAACTTTTTATTTAAAATTTTGACTTTGACTTCCAAGTTTGATCTTTGATTTTAAACTTTGACTTTTTCGTTTAACTTTTAAACATTCAAATTTAGCTTTTCGGTTTGACTTTTCAAGTTTGACTTTTGAGTTTAATTTTTTAAATTTGACTTTTAAGTTTAACTTTATAAATTTGACTTTTCAAGTTTGACTTTTGAGTTTAACTTTTTAAATTTGACTTTTGAGGTTTATAATCAAAGGGTTTGACTTTTAAGTTTTATTTTAGCTTCTAGTTGTGCTTTTAATTGATTTTAAGGTCTACGAGGGAGTTGAAAACATGAAAGAGAGTCGTCAGGATATGTTAAGACAAAATTTCAACATTTTCGATTATATCCCTGGAGAAACCCTCGAAACTCAGTTGCAGCGATTTACTACACTTACTACCGAGATGAATATAGCTGGGATCTTCTTGTCTAAGTTTGAGATAAACAAAAAGCTACTGAATTCACTTCCAAAATTGTGGGATATGAACGTGGCTATCATCAAGAAGACAAAAGATCTCAATCATCTTAGTCTTGCTGATGTAATTCAAGAACTTGATGCTTTGAAGTGTAGAGAAACAATGAGTTCTGAAAACATTCCGGTCACTAAAGTTACATGTACTCCAGCTTGTGAAGCTACGATTAAATTTCTTCGGGAACAAATTGATTTATTAAAAAGAGAAATTGAGGACCTGAGATGTGAAGGATATCAACTCAGGAAAGGACAGAAACCCCTGAAGGCTGAATTAGAAGCAAAAACCAAGGACTTTAGGAAGCTTCAGGAAGAGTATAGCAACAAGTGTGAAAATTATGACTATATTAAGAGACAACTTGCTGTTGTAACTGAAGAACATGACACTTTGAAAATTAAGTGTGGAAAAACAGACGTTAGTTTCAAAATTTATATTGTGTCAAGTCAGACAGTCGAGTCATTATTTGAAACCCAATTAAAGTTCAAACAACACCAACAAAAGGGTTTAGGATACGATAATGTACCTCCTCCTTTCAATCATGCATATCAGTATCACCCGTTGACCAAAGAGGAGATTGCCAACGAACCATTCATGGTTTATGGCAAACCAGCGGGATTTGTGTCAGGAGGAGTTATTAATATTGAAGATACTAATGTTGCTACTTCATGTGCATGTAAAGTAGCAGAAGATGAGAACAAGGAGAAAACCACTGAACAAACCAGCATCTCCTTGAACTCTGAATCTGTTGCTTCGAACTCAACTGCTTCTGATCAACCTGCCGTTGAGAAATACAGGCCACCAATTTCAACGCAACAGAGTTCTTGTGGCAAGTGTGCATATGGGATCAATAAGAGACAAGGCAAGGATACGCCACCAGGGGAAGGAAGAAATAACTCTACAGTGAAGAAAAATACTAGTTTTCACTGTGGAACACCTAGACATATTGCCCGAAACTGTCCAAATCGCGCATACGTTCCCTACTGCGCACAAGGATGGCAAAATGCGCCAAGAGGGAGATACTCCAAAAGAAATCCCTCAAGGTCACGTTCAAACAATAGCGACTGGAATGCGCAAAAGGCGAAGAATCAAACCTACAAGGCCAAGAACCCGAATCCTAAGAGAAATAAGGGAATGTCGGCCAAGAAGCCAAATCCAAGAGATGCTCCTGTGAAGCCAAAATCAAAGTCATCTCAAAGGTCGACATCAAGATCAAAAGCAAGTACTGAGCCACCCATCAGATCGAACAAGAAATGGGTTAAACCCGAATATAGATGGGTACCAAAGGTGAAAACTCCCAAATCTTCTAATGATTCTAATATTTCATAGTCTTTTGTTTGTGATAAACAGGACATGTCATGGGAGAAAGTACCTTGCGTTGATGACAAAGGTCAACCCAGTTTCAAAATGGACTGGGTTCCAAAGACCAACTGATCCCGCTCTGTGTTGGAGCAGCTATGGAGGCATATCATCAGACTTCGGTTTGTTGGTAGTGGCTGCTCCTGGCATATGTTTGGGGACATCTCTCAACTGTATAACATTCAGACCATTGTTGAGAGTATGTGTCCTTTTGCGGGAAAGAAAGAAAGGAAGAGATCACAAATCGGGTTAGTTCTTAATGATATGAAGAATTTTCGGATCTGTTCTGAGATTATGCTTGTTGTTCTCAGACCTTCTGAATGCAGATTCAATCGGTGAATTACGGTTTGCGTTTTCTTCTTTATACTCCTGAGTTTTTCTTAAGTTGATTTGCTTTAAAGACTAATTTTTGTTTTAGGATAGTTTAAATTTAAGCAGTTACTTAATTTTTGTTTTAGGATAGTTTAAATTTAAGCAGTTACTTTCGTTTCTCTCCTATGCACAAATTTAGGGGGAGAAATAAAAACAAAACGAAAATTAGAAAATTTTAATTTAAAAAAAATCCAAAAACATTAGAAAATCAGAAAATCAAAATACGGTGTTAATGGGATGTGCATGGAGGAGATGTTTTGGGAAATGAAATTAGCAAGTGATAACGGGCAATCTGAATCGGCGTAATATACCTAAGTTGAATCGTCTACGCTCTGTGTTCGATGCACTGATAGGCACAAAAGATTTTAAATCGACTTGACTAGGGAGAGTTGAAACTAATGAATTTAAGGACTTGACAAACTTTGAACTAGTTAGATCCGTTTAACCTGATTTCATAACGCTCGGATAGGTTGAGCAGGGAGATATACATGAGAATCCACGGTCACATTGAATAACCCGTATCTAGAACTGTGGATTCACTTTTCCTCGATGTGCGGATTCTGTCCTTAATTCCTGTTGGATGGGGCGACAGGTAAATTCCGATAAATTAGGTCTGTAGAATATCATTTTCTTTCTTTTTGTCTGTTAGTCATATGTTGTCTCCTTTACGTGACTTCCAATCCGACCTGGTACACAACATATGCAACTCTATTTCTCTGCAGGATATATATATGAAATTCCTCTCATCTGTTAGTCATATGTTGTCTCCTTTGCGTGACTTTTAATCCGACCTGGTACACAGCATATGTAACCTTCTACTTCTCAACCCCTCTGAAACAATAAGTAATAGAATTTTGAATCTATCCTCTCTCTGAATGGTTGTCTGCTCACCCGGTGTAAGGAGTACTCTGGAAGTTCTTGATGGCTGGGGCATATCAGGAAGTGGGAAACGCGTTCTAGTACACTTAAAATTGAACACATACAGATTTTCTGTAGATCTCGCTGCTCGATTTAGGTGGACAACAATATCCCTGGTTGTAGTCAGTTAAATCGTCTTAAGAAAAAGTTATTTAAGAATTAGGACCAATCATGATAATAAAGTTACTATTAGATATATGCATATGTCATGTCATTGGTAAACTGTCCAAATTTGTCACAAATTTTTCGTGTTTAAGTGGACCACAATACTGGCGATCGACCAGATGAAGATGTGAAGATAAGGGTACCGACAAGTGGAATAAGGCTGTCTAACAACTTTGATCCCAAATCACTCTTAAAGTTAGCTATTATTTTTATTTTTGTTAAGTTTGTTCATAGTTTTCTTCTAATTTAAATATTAGGGGAGAATTAAAATATATATATATATATATATATATATATATATGTAAAAAGATAAAAAAAAAATAAAAAAATCAGAAAATTCAAAATAAAAAATAGTGTTATTTCTTCTTCAGAAAAATCAAAAATCCAAAAATATTTTTGTTTATGTTTTAATTTGTGTGCTAAGTTTTCTTTTAGTTTTGTTTTGTCTTGAAAAGTGATTTCAGGTGAAGATGAAACTCATGGAGTTTGTGTTGAAGATTTCTGAGCCAAAGGCTTCGTCCGTGAGCATTGAAGAATTCTCATTCGAAGGAGCAAGAAATGAAGATTATTCTTTTAACATTCAATCCTTTAACCCTAGAAGCAAGGTGAAGCAGAAATTGAAGATTATGTGACGGATTGCATTGAAGCCTCCTCAATCAGTCTGCTGATATCGTTGTACCTGCTGAAGTGATCCATAAGATTTGTTCTCTCTGAAGTTCTCTCTGAAGATTCTCAATCTGAAAGCGTCATCTTTCAAGAATCAGTACAAGAAGCCTCCTCACCCAATGGGCGTTCAATGTCAAATTCTGTAGAAAAGCTCAAGTGCTCAAGATGAAGTCATTCATTGAAGATTCATCAAGTTCATCTTGAAGTCGTGAAGTCATCGAAGATTAAAGCTGAAGCCAAAGCTCCCGTTGAAGATTAACAAGTAAATCCTGCAACTTTTTAGGGGGAGCTTGTTGGGTCAATTAAGAAAAGAAAGTTATAAACCAAGGGGGAGATTATTGGGTCAAAAATATGGTTTATACTTTACTTTTCTAGAAAAATGTATTTTTTGTCTTGGACCGTAAACAACTTGGTGTTTACGGCCGTAAGGTGTTTACGGCCGTAAGGTGGTTTACGGTCGTAAACCTATTTACGGCCCATGTTCACCAAGCCCATATTCTCCAAGTATAAATATAGGTGTTAGGGTGAGGAGTAGAGATTGATGAACAAGAGAAGAGAGTTTACGGCCAAAGAGCATTTTGTGTGTGAATCTTTTGTATCTGGAACTTTAATTCTAATCAAATCATACAGAGATTCATATTATTCTTCTTCTCCTTCTCTTCTATTTGATCTGACATCATTCGTTTGATTGGGATTCCGCACCATCAAACTAATCTGATTGATACACAGGCAAATTAGGGACTTACACCCGAAAGAGGGAGATAGAGCTGGAGACCCAGGCTAGGGAGGAGGCTGAGCCTCAGGGGAGAGATCGGCGACCGGCATAGTCTCAGCCGGCAGCCAAGCGGGCCAAGCCCGCTGATTCGAGATCTGGGAGTCAGAGGGGCCACACTTGTCGCAAGTGCGGCAAGAGCCACGATGGGGCGTACAGAGCAGGGTCTTGCTACAAATGTGGCAAGGAGGGGCATATGGCCAAGGACTGCCCCAAGGGGTTTGCAATATGTGAATTCACTGCAACCAGACCAGACACCGGAAGGCAGAGAGTCCACAGCTGCGGGGATCAGCACAGGGAGTACCTCAGGGATCTGCCCCTGCTACTATCAGAGTTATCGAGAGCCGGTCAGTGAAGGCCGAGGCACCGAAGGCACGAGGGAGACCCTTCCAGTTAACCGCGGAGGAGGTCCGCGCAGCGCCCGATGTCATGGCTGGTATGTATTCTTTCATGTATTTATTTTGATAATTGAGATATTGTGTTTATATTATGTTATGTGTAGGTAGTTTTCTTGTGAGTTCTGTACCTGCCTTGGTGTTATTTGATGTATCTTTGGCTTTTAGTCAGCACATCAGTATTAGTCGAGAGGCGTTGAGTCGACCTCTGAGAGTTTCCATAGCTGATGAGAGGGCGGTGTATGCCACAAAGGTGAATCGAGGTTGTGTACTCGAGATTTTCGGAGTGGAGTTTCCGATTGACTTAGTTCCTATCGTGATGGGAGATGTCTGTGTCATCGTGAGCATGGACTGGTTGAGCAGATTTGGGGCGGTTATCGACTGCGAGCGACAGCTGATGACCAGACAAGACCCTAGTGGGGGAGTTCTTACGGTGTACGGCGAGGGTACACATTCTGGTTCGGCATTTTGTTCGGCCGCTAGAGCGAGATAGAGTCTACAGCAGGGCTATAAGGGGTTTGTGGCGTATGTGATGGATACGAGGGTTGATGCAGAGAGACCGAGGTTAGTTGATGAGGTTCCGATAGTGCGTGAGTTCCCGGATGTATTTCCAGAGGAGTTGTTGGGTGTGCCTCCCGAGAGGCAGGTTGAGTTCCGTATTGATTTGGCTCCGGGGGCTGCGCCTATCGCCAAGGCACCCTATCACCTTACGCCTTCAGAGATGCAGGAGTTATCCTCGCAGCTTCAGGAGCTGCTGGGGAAGGGGTTTATTCGGCCGAGCAGCTCGCCGTGGGGAGCACCTATCCTTTTTGTCAAGAAAAAGGATGGTTCACACCAGATGTGCATTGATTACCGGGAGTTGAACAAGTTGACAGTCAAGAACCGTTACCCGTTGCCGAGGATCGACGATTTGTTCGATCAGTTGCAGGGAGCATCTTGGTTCTCCAAGATTGATTTAAGGTCTGGATATCATCAGGTGAGGGTGCGAGATGAGGATATCCAGAGGACAATGTTCAGGACTCGTTACGGGCATTACGAGTTTGTGGTGATGCCTTTCGGGCTCACCAATGCACCTACGGTGTTCATGGATCTCATGAACAGAGTGTGTAGACCGATGTTGGATCGCTTGGTGATCGTGTTCATCGACGACATATTGGTGTATTCGAGATCCAGAGAGTAGCATAAGGAGCATTTGAGTGAGATTCTCGGAGTGTTGAGATCAAAGAGGCTTTATGCCAAATTCTCCAAGTGTGATTTCTGTTTACGAGAGGTTCAGTTCCTAGGGCACCTCATTAACCAGAAAGGGATATTGGTCGATCCGGCCAAGATCGAGGCAGTGATGAGTTGGGAGGTGCCGAGGTCACCCACTGAGATCAGGAGTTTCTTAGGATTGGCAGGCTATTACCGGAGATTTATCAGGGATTTCTCCAAGATCGCCATGCCACTCACCAAGTTGACCCGGAAGGGTGTTGCTTTTTCATGGGGCCCAGAGCAGCAGGCCTCCTTCAAGCCACTTCGCCAGAGACTATGCGAAGCCCCGGTGTTAGCCCTTCCGGAGGGGATGGAGGACTTCGTAGTGTATTGCGACGCATCGATATCGGGGTTGGGAGCGGTGCTTATGCAGAGGGGGAATGTGATAACATATGCATCGAGGGAGCTGAAACCTCATGAGTCGAGGTATCCCACCCACGATCTGGAGTTGGGGGCAGTAGTGTTCGCCCTCAAGATCTGGCGTCATTATCTATATGCGGTTCGGTGTACCATATACACGGACCACAAGAGCTTGAAGTATTTGATGGATCAGCCCAACCTGAACATGCGCCAGAGGAGATGGTTGGATGTGGTGAAGGATTACGATTGTGAGATCCTGTACCTCCCAGGCAAGGCTAACGTTGTAGCCGATGCCCTGAGTCGTAGGGCAGAGGGCGCCCCGGTACGAGACGTTTGTATGAGACTGATAGTGATGACTCCAGTGTTTGACACCATTCGAGGGGCCCAGGCTGAGGCCGTGAGACCGGAGAACCGTAAGAGAGAGCAGGTTATCGGGCAGGTATCGGATTTCATCACCGATAGCCGAGGGCTTATGACCTTTCAGGGTCGGATTTGGGTACCGTTTGTGGGCGGAACGCGTACCATCTTGATGGAGGAGGCGCATAGATTGTGGTTTTCGATCCATCCCGGGTCCACTAAGATGTATTTGGACCCGAAGAGAGAATATTGGTCGCCCTGTATGAAGAGGGATGTTGCATGGTTCATTGAGAGGTGTTTGACCTGTCGCAGGGTTAAGGTCGAGCACCAGACACCGTATGGTAAGTTGCAGCTGTTGGAGGTTCCCGAGTGGAAGTGGGAACAAATTACCATGGATTTTATCACCAAATTGCCAAATACAAGGGGCGTCGATGAAATTTGGGTGATTGTGGACAGGTTGACGAAGAGCTCTCACTTCCTTGCTATCAGTGAGAGCTCCTCCGCTGAGAGGTTGGCAAAGTTGTACGTGAAGGAGGTGGTATCATGACATGGAGTGCCGATCTCGATCGTCTCAGATCGAGATGTGCATTTCACTTCCAGGTTCTTGAAGAAATTTCATGAGGAGTTGGTCGATCCTGAACTCCACCTATCGCTCTGGAGGTATCCCAGGAAGCTCCTCTTGGAATACATCTGCATAGTCTCGCACCACCGAAACGTCACTCACCGTTGCCTTACCCGCCTCCCGGGTATCCATGACATTGGCGACATATCCTGCGCAACCCTGCAGGAGGTAACGCCTAGCCCTCGCTGCCGAACATAAAGTTGGTCCTCGCTATGGCCTCTCGCCCTGAATCACTAGCTCTCCCCCACTTGGGGTCCTGATCCGTACCAATTGCTTCTCGCATTCGATCACTGCTCCATTGGGGCTTAGCCAATCCATGTCGATAATAACCTTGTTTCCCCGCAAAGGTATGGGAACCAAGTCTACCAGGTAGCGCTCCTCGAATAATCTCGACACACAATCTCGGAATACTGCTGATGCTCGCACCGATCGATCATCGGCAATATATACCTCTAAAGGGCAATCCAACATGCCTGAAGACTCGGGAAACCTCTTGCTGAGCGCAAGAGAAACAAAAAATCGAGTGGCACCTGAGTCAAACAACACTTGTACTGGAATACCATTCACATGGAACGACCCTAAACATGTATATACATAGCATGTATCAATATCATAAACATCATATAAATAGATCAGAGGGGAAGAATCATACCCGTAACCACATCGGGTGCGTCGCGTGCCTCCTCGGTAGTCAACTGGAAGGTCCGACTCCTCACCACTGGAGCCTCTGCCTTGCCCTGTCGGCCATCAGTAATCTGCAGGGTCGCTGGAGCTGGCGCCTTCACTGGCGCAGCTACTGTCAACTGGGGGCAATTGGCCTTCTTATAGCCCCTCTGGTTGCAGTGAAAACACAACAACTCGGATGTCTGAATAGTGGGTGCAGGGGCGATACAATCCCTGCTAAAGTGCCCCGTCTTTCCGCACTTGTAGCAGCCCGACGATCCCAACCTGCATGCTCCCTCGTGCGGCCTGCCGCATTTCCTGCAGCGGTCCTTTCCTGACTGGCCTTTCGGCCTACCATCTGATCCCTTGGGCTTCTTCCCTGAAGTCCCAGTCACCTGCCCCTCCTCTACCTTCCTCTTCTGGATGTGCTCCAAATCTATCTCCCTTTCCCTTGCCCTGACAATCATGGAATCCAGGGTAGGGCAAGCTGAAAAACTAACATGCTCCCGAATGTCGGTTCCCAACATGTCATGGTAGCGGGTCCTAAACATGTCCTCATCTCCCGCATACTGGGGCACCAGTAACGCCCTCTCCTAGAACTTCGCAGTGATCTCCGCCACTGTCTCCATCGTCTATCTCATGTCTAAAAACTCCCTAGCCAACTGTTGGAGCTCCACTACAGATGTAAACTCCGCTCTGAACTGAGTCACAAAGTCTGGCCACGTCATAGCCTCAACAGCTGAGGCTCCCAGAGAGTCACCAATCGACTCCCATCAATCTCTGACCCTGTCTCTCAAGCACCCTACTACATATCACACCTTCGATCCCTCGGGGTAGAAGCTAGTCAACTGTGGAGACTCAATGTCTGCAATCCATCGCCTGGTAGTAATGGGGTCCTTCTTCCCATGGAAATCTGGCGTGTCACTGCCCATGAAGTCCTTAAAGGATAGTGTGCGTGATCCTGACTGGCTGGTCGCCATGTCACTCCTGAACGCCCTAAGGCGATCCTCCATCAGCCCGACAATCCCTTCCTTGATCGACCCAAAGATGATCGGGGTCACATCAAGGATGCCTCTAGTGATCTCGGACACGATGAACTCGCGTAGCCTCTCATCCACTGGTTCGGAGACTGAACCCGAACCCGATCCCTCTCCTGAGCTGCCAACTGCTGGCCTCAGACGTAGTACCACCATTCTGCAATACATAATGACAACCGTTAGTGATACCGATACATCTAGAGGGATCACATCCATCACGAGTTCGTTGGTTTTGCCTCAGCCTTCCTCGATTCAAGTACAGATCCTCCGCTTTTAGTAATACGGGCCCATACTACCTTCCACATCTATCCGTACTTTCCTCAAGAACCGCCACGACTCCACCAAGTCACTACTACTGTTACTGATCTCTACTACTCTCATCCTAGACTTACCCTAGGGAAAATCTCTGACTCCACCCAAACCGGTCCTCAGCTGCTAAAGGCCTCCTTGTAATGCCAATTAGCCATCACCTGAATACCATCACATGTAACGAGGCTCAGATAATCCTTTGAGTAAAAGACTCGTCCCTACAACGGTTAGACTCAAACGAGAGTTGCACAATAGGGCCAAATCCAGCACTCTGAGATTATTCAACCCTAATCACATGTGACGCGACGTACTCACCTAATGGCTAACTCCCATTATTCAGAGTCCCACAAAGCACAAAGCAAGCAGCATTCGGACGCAGGAAACTACTCAAGCAAACCTGCCCATATAACGAGAAACTGTACTAGCATACAATGCTAAGCTCATACTATCAGGCATAACCTAAGCAGGCTATCCTACGGTTGTCTACTCAATACTAGCATGTAATTCTCACAAGCTGAAAACACGTAAAGCAGGTATACAAGGCATCATCCCTAGATCCTTAGTCCTATTCTAGTATGTTGTTCTACTAAAGTTGATAAACATAACATAAACTTGTATGGGTACTGTAGGGAATACTTACTTGAGCTCGGCCAGTCATGCACATCACACACTCCGTTCTTTCTCAAAACTCCTTTAACTTATCCTTTAGAAAACCATTTTCTTGTAAAAGCTTTTAATCCCCCGATTTGAGTCCAGAAACCCCCGAGGTGTGTCCGAATCCCTCAAACCAGGGCTCTGATACCAACTTGTAACATCCCAAATTTTGAGTCCAAAAATTTCATTTTAATTAACATATTATAAAAACACTCTTAAGAAAACTACGTAACAATATATCATTTTGTAAATCAATGTATCATGTCTGAAAACCCAAAACATATAATAGCCACATGTCAGAGTACAATCCCAGAATATCTCGAGTGCGAAAAATCAAGGCGTGTGTGTATGATGTGTTGCTACCGCGTTAGCTCCTTCCCCTTCGCTGAAGAGGTACTTGAAACCAAAACAATAAACTGTAAGCATGAAGTTTAGTGAGTTCCCCCATCGTACCACATACCATACGATCACACAGCATATATACTGTCGGGCAATGCTGGGGTGCCCGACCTACCCGATACGGCCATTCTGGGGTGCCGACCTACTCGATACGGCCATTCTGGGGTGCCGATCTACCCGTGTCAAGCCATTCTGGGGTGCTGCCTACCCGTGTCAAGCCATTATGGGGTGCTGACCTACCCGTCGGTCCTAACAACCGAACTCTCGGGGACTATTCCACCCCCTACTGCTACTATCGCATATATCATAACATAACATACTATCAGACATATTTGGGGTGTCCGAACTACCTTTCGGTCCTAACAACCGAACTTGGAGACTATTCCCCTCCTACTACCACTATCACATATAACATATCATGCCAACATATAAACATAACATCACATACTGCCAGACATATATGGGGTGTCTGACCTACCCTTCGGTCCTAACAACCGAACTCTACTACTATCACATATAACATATCATGCCAACATATAACATATCAGGTAGTAGCCAACCTAGATGATATCACAAAGACAATCATATAACATACAACTCCTACTGGTGGGCCGACATTGTGGCCGTAGACCCACCACCACTGGAATGTTACTCACCTCGTACGAGTAGCTGCTGATAATCTATGCGGGAAACCTCTGCCTGCTGCTGCTCCAGAAATCCTCTGGCTATAATCCCCACAAAACACTCATTCAGAATCTGATATCTACTCTTAGGGTAAAATGACTATTTTACACCCTAACCAAGTCCAAGTCAAAGTCAACTTCCAGTTGAACCGACTCGCCGAGTTGGGCCGTCAACTCGTCGAGTCCCTAACCCTTTACCCGTCCTTATCCATGACTCTACTCGTCGAGTTTAGCAACGACTCGACAAGTTCCCCTTCTATATGAACATCGAATGAACCTTCATCCGACTCATCGAGTTGTATGAACAACTCGTCGAGTTCATCTTCAAGTATTAGGAGATTTCCTTGGACTCGCCGAGTATGTTCTAACACTCGTCGATTCCTATGAACTCCAGGTCTAAGGCTAAGTCCAATACGTTGGGTCACTCCTTTGGACCCTCTAACATCCTTCTAACACTCAACTGGGTTCCTTCGGACCCAAACAGAAAAAGGGAGTCAAACCTTGGACTCGTCGAGTCCAAAGAACAACTCGTCGAGTCGAGGTTGTCCAAGTCTCATTTCTCGATTTCTGATGTACAACACTTGTCCAGAAGATAGATCTAGGCTCCTACAATCGATCTAGCACGTAAAGTTACAAACTTTGTGTGCATGCATGGGACTTTGAGCTCCAAAAAGGTTCCAAAGAAGCTCTTAGGTTGCATGGAGCCTTCCATGGGTGCAAAAGCAACCCCTTCCTGCCTTGTGACCCCTCAAAGGTCCTAGATCCGAAGTTTGACCCCCAACCATGCTTGCAATCATGGTTGGTTTCCACATATGGCTTATAAAAGCCCTAAATCTCCCCAAAAAGGGATCTAATAAATGAACGAGCAAGGTATAGACTTTATACCTTCTGGAAGCTGCAAAGGAAGCACCAACTTGAACTCCTATGGTCCTCCTTCGATCCTCTAAGCTTTTCCCTTCTTCCTTGACACCACAAAACACCAAGATCACTCAAAAGCTCTTAAATCTCTCCACACACAATTATGGTTCACTATGAAAGGTTTCTGGAAGCAATAGGGACGAATGGGGGCAAAATGAGATGATTAAATAGGGTGCAAACCCTTAAATTATGGTTTTGTCCAGTCAGAGTCTACTCTTCGAGTCTAGATGTCAACTCGTCGAGTCCAATACTTAAGCCCCGCATCCCATCCCACTCCTACTCGTCGATTTGGGCCGTCAACTCGCCGAGTCTCAGGCCTAAATGCAAAATACTTAAATAAAAAAATACGTACCAGGAACTAGGTGCTACAAATCTCCCCACTTATTTCAGACATCATCCTCGAAGTCTGCTGCTCGTTCCTAGAAAAGCTCTGGGTAATGCTCCATCATCTCATCCACCGGCTCCCAAGTCCACTCTGAGCCTTTCCGGTATTGCCATTGCACCTTCACTAGCTCCACCCTCTTGCTTCTCCGATCCTTCGACTTCCGGTCGAGGATCGCCACTGGCCACTCAATGTAATTTAGGTTTTCATCAACCTGAATATCCTCTAAGGGTACCACTGCTGAGTCGTCCACCAAGCACTTTCGCATCTGGGAGACGTGGAAAGTGTTGTGGATCTGACTGCGTTCAGCTGGCAGATCCAGTCTGTATGCCACCTTGCCCACCCGGCGATAACCCTAAAAGGCCTAATGTACCTGGGGCCCAACTTGCCCCGTTTCCTGAATCGGATGACGCCCTTCCATGGCGACACCTTTAGGAGAACCATATTCCCGACCTGAAACGCCAGGTTTGATGTAACAGCGTAAAAATTTAAACAATTTTTCTCATTTTAAAAACCATATAATTTCATTCACATCCACATTTTAAAACATTGTATCATCATTATCTCAATACAAAACCCCAAGATCAAAACATATGAACTCCAGTGTGCGTGTGTACGAGTCATGCCGGCGCCTTCCCACGATCATCATTGGTACCTAAAACACCACACATAACACTGTAAGCATAAATGCTTAGTGAGTTCCCCAAAATACCACATATACACATATCAGCCACTCAAGGCTGTAACTCTATTGACCCTCTTGGTCGAATATCTCTATGGGACCCTCTTGGTACCATAACTCTATGGACCCACTGGTCCTAACTATGTACACTCTGAATCATGCATAATAAATCATGACACATAATAACATGCAAACACACTGGCATATAACTCTAAAATACTTTGTCTCATAACTCTGTTACCAGACTAGGTAAAGTATAGTGAGAAGACTCACCTCAGATGTCTCGGTAAATCTCTGACTCGGTAGAAATACGATCTAGCCTCTGCCTAATCACACAAAGTAAATATTCTCATAAATATAACTCTCGAGACTAGACTCAACCTTATCTAGGCGAAAGACCATTTTACCCCTCTATCAGCTCAAAGGCCACATTGTTGACCAAACCCTAAAAGTCAACAAAAGTCAACGGTCAAACTTTGACCCGACTTGTCGAGTGCACTTGGGCGACTCGTCGAGTGCACTTGGGCGACTCGGCGAGTCTACACGTGTCTACTAACTCTTTTAGTCCCGCTTGGCACGTCGAGTTCCTCCCCTTACTTGACGAGTCACACTTGGCATGAATCGCGGGGCCACCTCGACTCAACTCGCCGAGTCTCAAGAACAACTCGACGAGTTCCGACTTGAGCTCCAGTCCCCTAACTCTCTATGACTCACTGAGTTATTTCCCCAACTCGGCAAGTCTACTCACTGAGTGATTTACGGGAAACCCTCACCCTACTCGCCAAGTCTGATCTTTGGACTCGGCGAGTTCATGCCATGCACAAACTCCATAGACCTCCTGAGGTCAGATTTGTTCCTTTAATCCATAGATCTGACCTTCCCAAGCATAATAATCACGTAAAGTTCAGACCTTGACACTCATATAACATCTAGATGGTCTAACTTGGTGATTTAGCCCCAAAAATAACATCCTAAGTTCATGGCTCCCAAAATAACTTTTAAAGCTCCAAGGGTTAAGGTCTCTAGACCTCTTTGGGTCCAGATCCAAAGCATAGACTCGAGAGGGTACCAATTGCTCCACATATCCATCCTCTAAAGGGGTTAGAAAACCCTAACTCTAAGAATCAACACCAAATCTGAAGAAGGTCCGAATAAATACCTCAATATGAAGTTTATGAACTCTGAAGTCACCAGAATCACACCTCCTTCAGCCTCCTCTTGCCTTGGTCACATCTTTCTTGAAAATACACCAACAAAATGATCCAGAATGGCCTCTCCTTCCTCACAAACGCTCTAGATCTCTTAGGGTTTCTCTTTGGGGTTTGGTAGCCGCAAATGACAGCCCTAAGGGCCTTTAAATAGGTCCCAAACCCAGGAAATTAGGGTTTCATTAAACAGCGTGGACTCGCCGAGTCCACTCATGAACTTGTTGAGTCCAGCTGTGAACCCGGAGACGAATCCGCGACCATACTCGGCGAGTCTAAACACCAACTCGCCGAGTCCCCTCTCAACCTTTAAAAATAAAGGAATAATTAATATACCTGGGAATCTGGGTGTTACAATTCTCCCCAACTAGAATTAGACTTCACCCTCGAAGTCTCACTCTGCAAACAACTCTAGATGCTGCTCCCGCATCTCACGCTCCGGCTCCCAAGTCAACTCTGACCCTTTCCGATGTTGCCACTGGACCTGCGCCAGAGGCACCTCTTTGTTCCTCAAAACCTTGATCTTCCGATCCCTAATCGTCACCGGTCTCTCAATATAGTTCAGGCTCGCATCCACCTGAATATCTTCTAATGGCACCACTATCGACTCATCGGCTATACACTTTCTCAACTGTGACACGTGGAAAGTGTCATGGATCTGACCCAACTCTGCAGGTAACTCCAAACGGTAGGCTACTCTGTCTACCCTCACGATCACCCTGAAAGGACCGATATATCGGGGCCCCAACTTTCCCCTCTTCCTAAATCGAATCACTCCTTTCCAAGGAGAGACCTTTAGGAGCACGAAGTCGTCGACCTGAAACTCGAGCTTGGACCGGCGCCTGTCCGCATAACTCTTCTGACGACTCTGAGCGGTTAACAACCTCTGTCTGACCTGCTGAATCTACTCTGTCATCTGAAGCATGATCTCAGTACTACCCATCACACGCTGCCCTATCTCTCCCCAGCAAATGGGTGTTCGACACCTCCTCCCATACAACAACTCAAAGGGTGGCATACCAACGCTCGAATGATGGCTGTTGTTGTAGGAAAACTCTGCCAAGGGCAAGTACGTGTCCCAACTCCCGACGAAATCCAACACACATGCTTGGAGCATGTCCTCGAGCGTCTAAATCGTCCGCTCACTCTGCCCGTCAGTCTGTGGGTGGTATGCGGTACGAAAATGCAGTCTCGTACCCAATTCCTCCTGAAACTTCTTACAGAATCTGGAAGTGAAACGTACATCTCGATCTGAGACTATCGAGATCGGCACTCCATGTCGCGATACCACCTCTCTTACGTACATCTCTGCCAACCTCTCCATGGAAGAGCTCTCACTGATAGCAAGGAAATGAGCGCTCTTCCTCAACCTGTCCACAATCACCCAAATTGCATCGACACCTGTCGCAGTCCTTGGCAATTTGGTGATGAAATCCATGGTAATATGTT
The DNA here is from genome assembly GCF_051521515.1 of Lactuca serriola. NCBI lineage: Eukaryota > Viridiplantae > Streptophyta > Magnoliopsida > Asterales > Asteraceae > Lactuca > Lactuca serriola. The sequence goes on along the minus strand of NC_136415.1, from coordinate 335,808,415 downwards.
CCCATTTCCACTCGGGGGTCTCAAACGGCTGTAGCTTACCATGTGGACGCTGGTGCTCGGCCTTAACCCTGCGACAGGTCAAGCATCTCTCTACAAACCATGCGACATCCCTCTTCATACTGGGCCACCAATACTCCCTCTTTAGCTCCAAATACATCTTAGTGGCCCCCGGATGGATCGAGAAATTCGATCTATGAGCCTCTTCCATCAAAATGGTATGCATCCCTCCCACAAACGATACCCATATCCGACCTTGAAATGTCATAAGCCCCCGAATATCGGTAACGAACTCCGATACCAGCCCGACAACTCGCTCTTTCTTCTGGCTTTCTGGCCTCACGGCCTCAGCCTGGGCCCCACGAATAGTGTCCAACACCGGAGTCATCACTGTCAATCTCAAAAAAAACATCTTGCATCGGGGCACCCTCCGCCCTACGGCTCAGTGCATCGGCTACAACATTAGCCTTGCCCGGGTGGTACAGGATCCCACAAGCGTAATCCTTCACCACATCCAACCATCTCCTCTGGTGCATATTCAGGTTGGGCTGGTCCATTAGATACTTCAGGCTCTTCTGGTTAGTGTATATGGTACACCGAACCCCATACAGATAGTGACGCCAGATCTTGAGGGCGAACACCACCGCCCCCAACTCTAGATCGTGGGTGGGATACCTCGTCTCATGAGGCTTCAGCTGCCTCGATGCGTATGCTATCACATGACCCCTCTGCATAAGCACCGCTCCCAGCCCAGATATCGACGCGTCACAATACACAACGAAGTCCTTCATCCCCTCTGGAAAGGCTAACACCGGAGCTTTGCATAATCTCTGGCGAAGGGTCTCAAAGGAGGCCTGCTGCTCTGGACCCCATGAAAAAGCAACACCCTTCCGGGTCAACTTGGTGAGTGGCGCGGCGATCTTGGAGAAGTCCCTGATAAATCTTCGATAATAACCAGCCAACCCTAGGAAACTCCTGATCTCGTTAGGTGACCTCGACACCTCCCAACTCATCACTGCCTCAATCTTGGCCGGGTCGACCAATATCCCTTTCTGGTTAACGAGGTGCCCTAGGAACTGGACCTCTCACAACCAAAAATCACACTTGGAGAATTTGGCATAAAGCCTCTCCGATCTCAGGACTCCGAGGATCTCCCTCAAATGCTCCTCATGCTGCTCTCTGGTTCTCGAATACGCCAATATGTCATCGATGAACACAATCACCGAGCGATCCAGCATCGGCCTGCACACCCTGTTCATGAGATCCATGAACACCATCGGAGCATTAGTGAGTCCAAAAGGCATCACCACGAACTCGTAATGCCCGTAACGAGTCCTGAATGCTGTCTTCTGGATATCCTCATCTCGCACCCTCACCTGATGATACCCAAACCTCAAATCGATCTTAGAGAACCAAGATGCTCCCTGCAACTGATCGAACAAATCGTCGATCCTCGGCAACGGGTAACGGTTCTTGACCGTTAGCTTGTTCAACTCCCGGTAATCAATGCACATCCGGTGTGAACCATCCTTCTTGACAAAAAACGATAGGCGCTCCCCATGGAGAACTGCTCGGCCGAATAAACCCCTTCCCCAGCAGCTCCTGTAGCTGAGAGGATAACTCCTGCATCTCTAGAGGTGCAAGGCGATAAGGCACCTTGGCGATAGGCGCAGCCCCCGGAACAAAATCGATACTGAACTCTACCTGCCTCTCCGGAGGCACACCCGACAACTCCTCTGAAAATACATCCGGAAACTCACGCACTATCGGGACCTCATCAACTGACCTCGGTCTCTCTGAATCAACCTCGCTTCCACCACATATGCTACAAATCCCCTACAGCCTTGTTGTAGACTCTGTCTCGCTCTGGCGGCCGAAAAAAATGCTGACCCAGAACGTGTACCCTCGCCATACACCGTAAGAACTCCCCCACTGGGGTCTCGTATGGTCACCAGCTGTCTCTCGCATTCGATAATCGCTCCCACTTTGCTCAACCAGTCCATGCCCACGATGACACAGACATCCCCCATCGCAATAGGAACCAAATCAATCGGAAACTCGACGCCGAAAATCTCGAGTACACATCCTCATATCACTTCGGCGGCATACACCATCCTCTCTTCAGCTATGGAAACTCTCAGAGGTCGACTCAACGCCTCTCGACTAATACTGATGTGCTGACTAAAAGCCAAAGATACAAAAGACTGACTCGCACCTGAGTCAAATAACACCAAGGCAGGTACAAAATTCACAAGAAAAGTACCTATGCATTACATAAAATAAACACTATATCCCAACATCAAAATAAATACAAGAAAGGATACATACCAGCCACAATATTGGGCGCAGTGCGGACCTCCTCCGAAGTCAACTGAAAGCCTCTCCCTCGTACCTTCAGTACCTCGACCTTCACTGGCAGGCTCTCAGCAGCTCTGATAGCAGTAGAGGCAGATCCCTGAGGTGCTCCCTGGGCTGTCCCTCGCAACTGTGGACACTCTGCCTTGCGGTGTCTGGTCTGGTTGCAGTGGAAACATATTGCAAACCCCTTGGGGCAATCCTTGGCCATATGCCCCTCCTTGCCACACTTGTAGCAAGATCCCGCTCTACACACCCCATCGTGGCTCTTGTCGCACTTACCACAAGTACGGCCCTTCTGACTCCCAGATCTCGAATCAGCGGGCTTGGCCCGCTTGGCTGCCGGCTGAGACTACGCCGGTCGCCGACCCCTCCCCTGAGACTCAGCCTCCTCCCTAGCCTGAGTCTCCAACTCTATCTCCCTCTTCCAGGCATTTTCCTGAAGCTCAACAAATGTCCGGTACGTTGAGTTCGCCACAAACTCCCGTATATCCCTCCTCAAAATTCTTAGATATCGGCTCATACGTGCCTGCTCGGAGGTAGGCCTGGCAATGGAGCGGGTTTTGACCCTGATCTGATCCAAACCCTTAACAATTATATGGGTTTGGAGCATAGTTTTTGATCCGTTTACCCGTTAACGACCCGTACCCGCTAACCCTTTTATTAAAAGGGTCGGGTATGGATCATCATCGATCCGTTCCGTTTATAACCCGCCCCATATAAATTTTAGAAATATAAATTTATATTTTATATTACCTAAAGTTTACATTAAATTTCAATCAGAAGTCCAAAGAGAAAAGCCCAAAGACTAAATTGTTTTTACATAGGACTCGAGGACTCAACTTCTAGACTTCCGGTCTTCTCCCAAGAGTCATGATTTCAATTCATTTATATTTCATCATGTAATCACCAATTTCATTTATAAATCAATAAGGTCATTTATCAACTGAAAGAAATTTTGTAATTGCTATTCTCTATCAATGCAATCGATGATCAAAAACCGATTGGAAGTAACTAAAATAATGATTTTAATTCCAATAGAAAGTCCTCGAGTACATAATGTGTTTTCTAAATCAAAACTAAGTTTTATTTAATAAATTGATTTTATGATTTAAGTAAAATGTGTTTGATTATTCAAAAAACCTACGGGTTACGGGGAGGGTTTGGATATCTGTTGATTCGGTGGATAAGGGTATGGGTTTGATTATTCAAAACCCTGCGGGTTACGGAGCGGGTTTGGATCGGATTTTGAAATTTGTTAAAAGGGTTTGTATAAAGGTCGATTCGCTTCAAACCCTCCCCATTGCCAGGTCTACTCGGAGGACACGTGCTGTCGTGCTCTGGGCAGAACATTGCCCGCTCATGGAACATCCTCATAATCACTGTGACAGACTTGGTACCCTGCTTGAGGGTCAAAAACTCCTGGGCCAAACGCTCCCTCTCCACCTGGGGGACATACTCATCTCGAAACATAGCAGTGAACCTCTCCCAGGTCACTGCAGCAAGCTCATCAAGCGTATAATGCGCCGTCACAAACTTCCACCAATCCTTCGCTCCTAAGCGAAGCTGGTTCAGCGCAAACCGGACTCTCAAATGCTCATGAGATGAGCAAGTAAAGAAACACCCCTCAATGTCTGAAATCCACCTCATCACTGCAATCGGGTCCTGGGTCCCATCAAACTCCGGTGGTTTTGTGTTGCTGAACTCCCGGAACAACAATGCATCACCACCCTGCGGTCTAGCCGCAGCTACAGCTGCAGTGGCAGCAGCAACAGCAGCATCAAAAAGAGCAGCGTATCTCTTGTCAAATGTCTCTATCAGGGTGGTCCTTATAGACCCGAACATCTATGGAATCTCAGCGCGGATGGCAGCAGCCACCTCATCATGAATCATCTGGCGGAACTCCTCGTCGCTCACACCCCCTCCACTAGTCCCTGGTCTGTGGCACTCGTTATGTTCCGCAGGTTGAGAGGGAGATATTAGCTCAGGAGTTCCTTGAGCTAAAGCAGTGTTCGGAGTCGGTGACGGAGATCACCAGGATGTTCACTGAGAGGGCGATGTTTTGCCCTGAGTTCGCTTCGAAGCAGGCTCAGATGTCCCGATATCTGAGTATGCTCAAGAGAGATATCAGACAGTTTGTGTCTACGCAGAGGTGTGAGACTTTGTTGGAGTTGCAGGAGGCCGCCAGTCGGCGTGAGTTGGAGATTGAGTTGGAGATTGAGTTGCAGTTGCGTGAGCTGAGGTAGGCTCCGGTGCAGTCGCAGCCGGCGCCGAAACGGTCCAAGACCGTTGATTCTAGGGTGGGAGATCAGAGCAGCCACGCTTGTGGGAAGTATGGGAAGGGTCACACCGGAGTTTGTAGGTCCGGTGGTGCATGTCGCAAGTACGGAAAGGAGGGGCACTATGCGAGGGATTGTCGGCAGTCAGCACCGGTTCGGGATTTGAGGATTTGTTATCATTGTCATCAGGTTGGACATTTGAGGGTCAACTATCCACAGCTTGCTGCAGGCCCGGAGCAGGCTCCATCACCGGCCACTTTGAGGATCACGGGTGGAGGTCAGGGTGGAGCGGAGCCCCCAAGGGCTCAGGGTCGTGCTTTTCAGCTTACAGAAGAGGAGGTCAGAGCAGTGTCGGATGCAGCTGCGGGTATGTTTCTTTCTTGATGTCTTGTTATCTTGTGATAATTGTGGAATATTGTTTATCTGCTAGTCTCATTGTATGGTTTTCGGTGTGGTATTCGTTGTTCTTTGGGGGTTATGGTATGGTTATGGGTTAGTGTTGGGAATTTCGTTGGTTATCATTCATGAGGGTTATCAGTGGAAATCTAGCGTTTGGTCTGAATGCCCGGTAGCATCTGCAGACTGAGGAAGGGTTAGCTGAAGATCGAGTTTCTTTCGAGTTCGGGATGATCAGTGTTGATATGTGATTTTGTGAAGGTTGCTAGTGCTAGTGGGAATCAGTTCGCATGTTCGTGTTTGTGTTGTGTGGGGTTGTTAAAGGAGGTCAGTGATGGCGACCGATGGTTGATAGTCAGAGTTATAAGTGGGGGAGAATTGGAAAATTCTCCGGAAGATCGATGAGCATTGGAGGTTGTTTAGCTGATTGGGATTCAGCAGTGTTCTGTCAGCTAAGAGCGTAGGCTGGTATGAGCAAGTGGCAGGCATGCGGGGCGGGATAAAGACCTAGGGTAATTGATTGTGGAGGGCCTGGGATCAGGCCGGGATTGAGTATGTATCATGGAGATATAGTTCGGAACCCCTAGAGGGCTAGAACAGTATGCATGGGAGGGTTTCCCGGAGATATAACTCAGAATGATGGATGCTAGTTGAGCGGTCCGGATAGACTGAAGGCCGGTAGGCGTACCAGTCAGGCAGAAGGCTCGGAGGACGGTCCAGCCAGACTGAAGGCCCTGGAGGGCGGTCCAGATCTACTGAAGGTTCTGAGAGTGGTCCAGATTTGGCTGAAGGCCTGGTAAGGCGGTCCAGTCATGCTGAAGACTCTACATGTGTTGATGGATTTTTTTGGGGATATGGTTTGAGTATGTCGCGATGTGTTAGCATTAGAAGGTTTGGCCCCCGGTATTGATCTCGATTAGCGGCGGACCAGTCACACAGTAGACCCGAAATGCATGGTTGTTCTGTGATCAGATATGATATGGCATGTTATGCGTGTATGGTATATGTGGTTGGTATTTTAGGGATATCTCACTAAGCTTTCGGGCTTACAGTTGTGGTTTAATGTTTTTCAGGTTCTTCAGGAGACCGTGGCAAGGCGAAGGCGTGATCGTACCGCTCCTCATGATTATGTTTTATGATGTGATTCTGGGAAGACTCTGATAATAAGTGTATTGAAAACCTTTTTGTAATAATATTAAGAAAATGGGTTGTTTTTAAAAAGTTTAAATTGGTTGGAATTTTTCGGTCGTTACATCTACTCTAGCATGCATATCATAATTTGTCATATAGCATAACATAACATATCTGATAGCACTTATTGTAAGGGTATTTTGGGAAATCACCGTTCGAGCGCTGGCTGATCGTACACACGGCTCTGCTCTGTTTGTCTCAAAACTCTTTTTACTCTTTTCAAAAATTTTACTTTATTATCAAAATTTTCCTCAAATCCTCAGTTTGAGTTCAGATACGCCCGAAGATGCATCCGAATCCCTCAAACCAAGGCTCTAATACCAACTTGTAACACCGTAAAAATTTAAACAATTTTTCGCATTTTAAAAACCATATAATTTCATTAACATCCACATTTTAAAACATTGTATCATCATTATCTCAATACAAAACCCCAAGATCATAACATATGAACTCCAGTGTGTGTGTGTACGAGTCATGCCGGCGCCTTCCCGCGATCATCACTGGTACCTGATGTTGGATTAGTGTCTAAGTCCATAACTATTTTGGTATGTACTTGACCCGATGGTGCATGGTCCTTTTGGGTTGCCTTCACCAAAGCAACTTGATAGGATGAATTATGGAGAGAAAGGATTAAATATGATTTATTAATATATTATGAGAATAATATATTAAAGAAGAAATCATATTGTTTAATTAATATTAGTCAATAATTAATTGGTAATTAGTTTTGTAACTAAAAGAGATTAATTAAACATAAGGGACTGGAATTGTAATTATAAGATAATTGCAATTGGGCCATGGATTACCTTGTGTTAAGGAGTGGATGAATTCTATGGGGAAACCCATAAGGAAATCGTCCAAGGCCTTAAGGAAAGGGATCCATGGGTTGCTTAGGGCTTAAGCATCCAAATTAGGGTTTCCTTGTTAGATAACCCTAATAGCCTAACTATATATACATCCCTTATGACCCAAAAACGTGGCTAAGCATCCTTCTAGGGTTTCACACGTTTTTGGGCAGCCTCCATCCTCTCTCCTCTTCATCCTCTCGCTCTTGGTGTTTGTGAACCATTAGAGGAGTGACATTTGTGACTCTAAGCTTTCTAAAGTCAATACAAGGAGGAATTGGATTGTTATTGCTACATAACAATCAAGGTAATATCTTAAACCCATTCTTATGTTAATATGATTACTTGTATGCTAGAATTAGGGTTTATAGTCTTGGATAACTTGCATGTACAATAGAGAAACCTAGATCCAAACATTAGGGTTTGTATGAGCACATAGGATGTTCTTGTGGCTAAAACCCATCAGTGGTATCAGAGCCTAGATTGGTTTCTATGGTATTGATGCCTTGTATGTTGAAAAAATTTGTTTTTTGGGGTTCTGCTTGCTAAACTCGCCGAGTCCATGCTGACTCGACGAGTCCATGCCTGACTCGACGAGTCAGTTGGTCAAAATGAGGGAAAACCGGGATTTCTTGTTGTTTTTGCTTGAGGATACTTGCCTTATCATATTAGATCAATATAAATCCGATTTTTTGATATATATGAGTATATTCTTGATCTAAATGAAGATATTTATCAATTAATAAAATATTTGTTTCCTTATGTGATAATTGATTAATTATTTTAATTAAATTGGTAAATTGTTTTGTGATAAATCATTAAATAAATCAAATATGGATAATTATGTGATTAAATGTTAATTTAGATTATTTTTTATTTGATCCATGTTGTTATGAAAAGTTTCATATTTTCCCTTTTAGGTTTTATAGTTTAAATTTGAACCCAAAGGTTTTGTTGTTTTGAAATTTAAATAGTTGAAACCCTAATGTTTTGTAAAAGGTTTCAAAACTTTCCCTCAAGTTTTGGAATTTAAATTTTGAATTAATAGTTTAATTTTGATGTATATTTAAAATCTAAACCCTAATGTTTTGAAATGTTTCAAAACTTGCTCTCAAGTTTTGGAATTTAAAAGTCGATTAAAAGCTTAATTAGGAATGTTAAATTCTAAAACCCTAGTATTGTTTTGAAAAAGTTCAAATCACACCCTTATGGTTTTATTCAATAATTAAGGTGTATAATTAAAGGAGATTTAGTAAATCCATAAAGACTTGATGTACAATTTAATTGAATTAAAAGTATAATTGTTAAATTTGACCACCTAGTATTTTTAAAAGTATAAAATACACCCTATACTATATATAACATTAAAAGTCTAACATTATATATATATATATATATATATATATATATATATATGTATGAGTAAAAGTCAGTCTTACCGTTAGTAATCCTCATTCACGAAGCTGGTTTATAAGGGGTGTTTAAGGAAATTGCCTATAAAATGGCGATTGAATGGGTATCCACTCTTACCCACCGCACTCTTGACTAGTGAAGGGTCATTAGCCGAACGGGTAGGATAGGACGAAACCTTCCATCATAAGTATAATGAAGTACAAAAGTAACTAAATGTTTTACAAATTCACAATCTTAGTTACTTAGGCAAAAGTGAATTGATGCAATTCCATGAAATTACACTTTGTGCCCTTGCAAAGACGTTAGTGGAGCGTGTGTGGTTTACCGGCACACTAAATGGTTCTAAGCAAAGGTAGCAAAGGGTGACTCAATGTTTGTCATAGTTCGGTGGAGCGTGTGTGGATTACCGGCACATCGAATAGATTACTGTAACATGTGAGGGCACCATGTAAGTTTGCATGGTTATTCACACCCGCTTTGTGATCCTCGGCATCCCAGTCACAAACAAGAGGGGCATATCGAGATTTAAACATTCCATTGAAATGGTCAATGAATCTCAAAGGATCTAGGAGTTTTCATAGATTTAAAACTTAAATTTCTTTTTCGTTTTTCATGGTGGAAATTAGTGAATCGTCATTCACTTACCTTCAAATATTCTGCAACTAGATTACGGCATCCCTTTTCTAGGTTGTAGCATATTGTGTTGGGTCCTAGCCTTAGTATCTCATTTGGGTGATTTACTAAGGACTCAATCAATCAACTAACTTGAATTTGTTTCTACCGTTTTGTAGATGTCAAAGTTCGACAACTATGGTCTTCCCAAATCCCGTGGAACAAGCATTCCACATGAAGATGATATTCCACGATTCGATCGAGGAACAAGAAATCATGCTTCACTTCCTCCACCTCCTCCAATTGTTCTCCCTAACCCACAAGATCGAAGAATTGAAAGGTTCAACATCACTAAAGCCCTATTGGAAATGAAACATGAAGATGGTAAATCCGTGTGTGCCCACATTCTAGGAATGAAATCACACATCGATAGATTGATTATGTTGGGTGTGTCATTCCCCGATAAGTTGGCTGTGAATTGGGTTTTGCAGTCACTTTCTGAATCATATAATGAGTTCAAAAGAAAGTTTTATATGATGGATCATGACAACAACCTCATTGACCTAACTTACATGCTCATTGCTGCTGAATCAGAAATGATTTGGCGAAGTAATGGAGCATATTTGTTGGGAAAGTCAACCGACCATGCTTCCGAGGACGTTCTAGGAGAACCGACCTGCGTTTGCTGCCAAAAGAAAGGGCGTTGGATACAAGTCTTCCCAAAGAGCCTGAAGAGTCCAGAAGATGGGAGAGTCAAAGAGTATGGTTGCGCTTTAGGTAAAATCCACTATCTAACTCCGTTAAGTTCCTATTCATTGATTCTTAATACATGATGTGATAAGATTGCATTTGAATGTTTTGCAGGATCGGTGAAAAGAAAGGAAGCTTGGTGAAAGAGCAAGATGAATCTAATCACAAGGAATGGATCTTGATCGCATGGACTTGAAGATTAGATTTTGAGCTTAGATAGTTATGATAGAGTTGTTAGAAATTTTCCTTTTGAAATACATAGTTTTCAATGGATTTTGCATTGTAAGGAATAATGTTTTCCGCTGCTTTTATAAATAAAATAAATTTTGGTTTGACTTATTTATTTATTTGTTTATTTCCTTGCAATGAAATCGTTATGAAAATTGTTGGTTGCATATTTCTACAACGAATGGATATGATTCTTATTTATGTTAATTATGGAAATGTCGAGAAATTACCAAATAGAGAGAGTTTCTCATCGCCCAAGTTTCAATTGGACAGATATTTGGAATCACGCAACTTGGTTGCATGATGAATAAGAAAGTTCATATTTGGAAATTAGACTAATTCGTTGACAAAGTGTCGAGTGAAAGGACTAGGAGATCAAGTACATAAAGTTGTGTGTTGATCAAAGTCCACCATAAGAGTAACAAAGATATTCGTCATGATTTACTAAAGGTTTAGTAAATATGATTATACTTATAAGATTAAGTGTAATTTGTAATTGATTAAAAAGGTTTAAATCAATAGCAAATGAATAAGAAGAATCAAGTAGGCAGAAAGATAAAAGTTTCGCCATTCTAAGAAGAAGGGAGAGTACCTTTTATGCTTTATGATAGGTCTTAATGATTAAGAACCATATCTCAATTGATCCTCTAAGTGAGTCTTAGTACAATTGTATGTCTAAGAAGAGGAATCAAGAATTGAAGAAATGGTTAAATCAAGAAGTAAATCATACTTCGTTCCAAACAAGTCTTAGAGTTAAGATTGTGACAATGAGTGACAAGTATTAAGAAGGTTGATAACATTCATCAAATGAGGAAAGTTGTGATGTCTTGGATAAGACAAAGACCAACTAGAACCAATTTATGAAGTGTTTTTGATAAAAGCTACACTAACTCTTGAATATTTGTTTGTTAAGAAATGGTTATTAACAAGAGAATCGTATATGTTAAGGAGACAGTGGGAGTCTTAATGGTCTTGAAAGGATTCAAGAACAAATCAAATAAACCTTATCGATCATCACTAGCACACGAGTTGAGGTTTACAACCTATCTTGTTGACATTATTTTGTTTCTGTGTTGTTCCAATTGAGTTTGTTATGCATGTGAGCCCTATGAGTTCTCATTTGAATGCATAAAAGGCAAGGACCTTGATCAATGAAAAGTACATTGATGGGAAAAGGTGAACTGGTTAACTACTTGGAAGACATGGTGGGCAGCTATGCTACCATAAGGCAAGAAATCAAGACTAAGAAAGTTCGGTCCATATGAGTTTGAATTTGTCGTAAACTTTGGTTTTGACAAATTCACATGGATAGGAACACATACACCGTTTAAATCTAAGAGTCATAAGATTTCCTCCTTCATGAAAATGATTGTGAGGAAATACTTTCACTAAGAAAGATTTTAAGAAGATAGTGATTGTAAAATTGCATTCTCGAATTCGATTATGGTTACGGTATCCCTTTCCATAATTTGAATTGTGAGGTTTGGCAATTGTTTAGACACACATATGAACTATCTAAGGCAAAGGTGTATAAGTTCAAGAAGCCTTGATAAAAGATTATCAAAGCACTAAGTATTAGAAACATGGACTTAAGAAATTCAATAAGCATTGTTTTTCTGAAAGTTAAGCTGTTTCTGAATACATGTCAAAGCTAGTGGGAGCATAAGTGTTATGTTTATAATACTCATCATGATAGTGGGAGCATAAATGTTATGATTGTATGATTATTAAGGAAAGTATTGCACGTTAGCAATATTAATTATAGAAAAACAAGAGTTATACCTTGCAAAGTCGTAAGTGTTGTAAAGTTGTTTTTGCTATAATTAAGGGAGAAAATATTATGCTTCATCTCAAATCTAAAGGCTTAGGTTGTGGAATGTTAATAAATTTAGTCAAAGGTACATAGTGTATTCTTAAAATTTCGATTATGATTACGGCATTCCTCTTCACAATTCGAATTTTGAGAACATAGCACATAAAATATTATGCGGAAGATTGATAAAGTATCAAATCTTTATGTAAGACATTATGCATTGTGTCCCATACGCTTCGGGTATAGGATCAAATGCAAATGCTATAATATTTGACCATTCTAAAATTTTCCAAATGTCTAGCACATTTAGAGGGAAAAGGACAAGAATCGGTTTTGACTAAGATAATTAAACAACTATCAAACGACAATCCAAAGTTCGCCGAGGATTGGTCGCTTGTGAGTAGTTGGAAGTATAGTATTGGAAAATATGGAAATGTTTCCATATAGGATGGACCATATCGACATTATTATGAATAGATAAGATTCTATTAAGAATGAGTTTTCATATGGAAAATATGGAAACGTTTCCATATTGGGAGTTGGATATTGAAAATCTATGTCTAGATTAGAAACTAATATGCAAAAGGATGTTAAAAGGAATGTACTTTGAGTGAGAGACATCATATCTAAGGAATTGTCTTGTAAAAATCTCCGATAGAGGACCTTGTAATTGGCAATAGTCTTTGTGACTTTGGTGCAGTGACATTACGAAAGGATCATTGCATAAAATGTTAGAATCTAACATATTCCATAAGTGGCAGGAATTCGATATTCTTTCACTTATGAAAAAGGATTAGGAGTTGTGAAATGAGTATGATTGGAAATGTGTTCATTTGATATATTTCACAAAGTAAGAACCATAGGTAAACATTATGTGCATGCAAGGAGCATGGGACAAGTGTAGTAATAATTCAAGTAAGAAGTTGATTACCCGAAACGACAAATAATAAGTAATCGATATAGTGATAAATAAAAGGTGTTTTATTTATGCTCAATGGTTTGAGGCCATATGGGATTAGTATTATTCTTGTGTTTCACTTTGCATGTTTTGACTTCCTGAATAATTTAATTGGTTAAGAATAGTCAAATTATTCGAACGGGCCACAGTCGTTCATATGTTGGAAGTAGGTATGAATGAAGATTGTCCTGAATTGGTGTGTGGATTGTCTAAAAGAGTATTAGAAATAAGCAAATGTTTGTTGCAACGTTCATGAGTGCTTATGAATATGATTTAAGCATTGGATTAAACCCACGCTCACTTGGATCACTCCATGGATTGTATCACGAGTGATTGATGTGACGATAACATCTTATATTCTTGAAACCGAGATGTGTGAGTTGTATCTTGCGAGTCGGTTGCATATTGATAATATGTAAACGCACCAGTAACTTGGTGTCATAAAACATATTGTTGTGTGTAATTCGGTGAGTGAGTGCAAGCAAGCATTGTATCAAAGTTTATCCGTTCCTTTTATCCAAAGTAGGATAAAAGCGATATCTTTGGGCCCCTCGATGATTTAGTGATGACAAACGTAAATGCTCGGCCGGGCTAGGGCTAATTTGATTTGTTCAATTAGTCAGTCGTCATAAATCGGAAGTCGAGAAATAGTACAAAGAGAATGATTTGAAATCATGTCTTATACGATATCTAGAATTGAGGAATATATGATCCCTTATCTAAAGGACACGCGTATCTGATAGGATCAGAGTTGACAGCGGCTTTGGAAAGCTACAATTGCAGATCAGGATCTGAAGTCATACGCATAATAGTTATTAGACTTATCCAAGTGGGAGACTGTTGGATTAGTGTCTAAGTCCATAACTATTTTGGTATGTACTTGACCCGATGGTGCATGGTCCTTTTGGGTTGCCTTCACCAAAGCAACTTGATAGGATGAATTATGGAGAGAAAGGATTAAATATGATTTATTAATATATTATGAGAATAATATATTAAAGAAGAAATCATATTGTTTAATTAATATTAGTCAATAATTAATTGGTAATTAGTTTTGTAACTAAAAGAGATTAATTAAACTTAAGGGACTGGAATTGTAATTATAAGATAATTGCAATTGGGCCATGGATTACCTTGTGTTAAGGAGTAGACGAATTCTATGGGGAAACCCATAAGGAAATCGTCCAAGGCCTTAAGGAAAGGGATCCATGGGTTGCTTAGGGCTTAAGCATCCAAATTAGGGTTTCCTTGTTAAATAACCCTAATAGCCTAACTATATATACATCCCTTATGACCCAAAAACGTGGCTAAGCATCCTTCTAGGGTTTCGCACGTTTTTGGGCAGCCTCCATCCTCTCTCCTCTTCATCCTCTTGCTCTTGGTGTTTGTGAACCATTAGAGGAGTGACATTTGTGACTCTAAGCTTTCTAAAGTCAATACAAGGAGGAATTGGATTGTTATTGCTACATAACAATCAAGGTAATATCTTAAACCCATTCTTATGTTAATATGATTACTTGTATGCTAGAATTAGGGTTTATAGTCTTGGATAACTTGCATGTACAATAGAGAAACCTAGATCCAAGCATTAGGGTTTGTATGAGCACATAGGATGTTCTTATGGCTAAAACCCATCACCTGAAACACCACACATAATACTGTAATCATAAATGCTTTGTGAGTTCCCCAAAATACCACATATACACAGATCAGCCACTCAAGGCTGTAACTCTATTGACCCTCTTGGTCGAATATCTCTGTGGGACCCTCTTGGTACCATAACTCTATGAACCCACTGGTCCTAACTCTGTACACTCTGAATCATGCATAATAAATCACAACACATAATAACATGCAAACACATTGGCATATAACTCTAAAATACTCTGTCTCATAACTCTGTTACCACACTAGGTAAAGTATAGTGAGAAGACTCACCTCAGATGTCTCGGTAAATCTCTGACTCGGTAGAAATACGATCTAGCCTCTGCCTAATCACACAAAGTAAATATTCTCATAAATATAACTCTCGAGACTAGACTCAACCTTATCTAGGCGAAAGACCATTTTACCCCTCTATCAGCTCAAAGGCCACATTGTTGACCAAACCCTAAAAGTCAACAAAAGTCAACGGTCAAACTTTGACCCGACTCAGCGAGTCTACACGTGTCTACTAACTCTTATAGTCCCGCTTGGCACGTCGAGTTCCTCCCCTTACTCGACGAGTCACACTTGGCATGAATCGCGGGGCCACCCGACTCAACTCGCCGAGTCTCAAGAACAACTCGACGAGTTCCGCCTTGAACTCCAGTCCCCTAACTCTCTCTGACTCGCTGAGTTATTTCCCCAACTCGACTAGTCTACTCACTGAGTGATTTAAGGGAACCCCTCACCCTACTCGCCAAGTCTGATCTTTGGACTCGGCGAGTTCATGCCATGCACAAACTGATGGGTTTTGGTCATAAGAACATCCTATGTGCTCATACAAACCCTAATGCTTGGATCTAGGTATCTCTATTGTACATGCAAGTTGTCCAAGACTATAAACCCTAATTCTAGCATACAAGTAATCATATTAACATAAGAATGGGTTTAAGATATTACCTTGATTGTTATGTAGCAATAACAATCACAATTCTCCTTGTAATGACTTTAGAAAGCTTAGAGTCACAAATGTCATTCCTCTAATGGTTCACAAACACCAAGAGCAAGAGGATGAGGAGGAGAGAGGGTGAAGGCTGCCCAAAACATGTTCTAACCCTAGAAGAGAAGTTCCCCACGTTTTTGAGCCTTAAGGGTTTTATATATAGTGAGGCTATTAGGGTTATCTAACAAGGAAACCCTAATTTGGATGCTTAAGCCCTAAGCAACCCATGGACTCCTTTAATTAAGGCCTTGGACGATTTCTCATGGGTTTCCCCATAGAATTCGTCCACTCCTCAATATATGGCAATCCATAGCCCAATTTGCAATTATTTTATAATTACAATTCCAGTCCCTTAAGTTTAATTAATCTCTTTTAGTCACAAAACTAATTACCAATTAATTATTGACTAATATTAATTAAACAATATGATTTCTCCTTTAATATATTATTCCCATAATATATTAATAAATCATATTTAATCCTTTCTCTTCATAATTAATCCTATCAAGTTGCTTTGGTGAAGGCAACCCAAAAGGACCATGCACCATCGGGTTAAGTACATACCAAAATAGTAATGGACTTAGACACTAATCCAACAGTCTCCCACTTGGATAAGTCTAATAACTATTATGCATATGACTTCTGATCCTGATCTGCAATCGTAGCTTTCCAAAGCCGCTGTCAACTCTGATCCTATCACATACACGTGTCCTTTAGATAAGGGATCATATATTCCTCCATTCTAGATATCATATGAGACATGATTTCAAATCATTCTTTTTGTACTATTTCTCGACTTCCGATTTATGACGACTGACTCATTGAACAAATCAAATTAGCCCTAGCCCGGCCGAGCATTTACGTTTGTCATCACTAAATCATCGAGGGGCCCAAAGATATCGCTTTTATCCTTCTTTGGATAAAAGGAACAGATAAACTTTGATACAATGCTTGCTTGCACTTACCCACCGAATTACACACAACAATATGTTTTATAACACCAAGTTACTAGTGCGTTTACATATTATCAATGTGCAACCAATTTGCAAGATACAACTCACACATCTCGGTTTCAAGAATATAAGATGTTATCATCTCACCAATCACTCGTGATACAATTTCATGGAGTCATCCAAGTGAGCGTGGGTTTAATCCAATGCTCAAATCATATTCATAAGCACTCATGAATGTTGCAGCAAACATTTGCTTATGTCTAATACACTTTAGACAATCCACACACCAATTCACGACAGTCTTCTTTCATATCTACTTCCAACATATGAACGACTGTGGCCCGTTTAAATAATTTGACTGTTCTAAACCAATTAAATTATTCAGGAAGTCAAAATATGCAAAGTGAAACACAAGAATAATACTAATCCCATATGGCCTCAAACCTTTGAGCATAAATAAAACACCTTTTATTTATCACCATATCGATTACTCATTATTTGTCGTTTCGGGTAATCAACTTCTTACTTGAATTATTACTACACTTGTCCCATGCTCCTAGCATGCACACAATGTTTACCTATGGTTCTTACTTTGTGAAATAGACCAAATTGAGCACATTTCCAATCATTCTCATTTCACAACTCCAAATCCTTTTTCCATAAGTGAAAGAATATCAAATTCTTGCTACTTATAGAATATGCTAGATTCTAACATTTTATGCAATGATCCTTTCGTGATATCACTGCACCAAAGTCACAAAGACTATTGCCAATGATATTACAAAGTCCTCTATTGGAGATTGTTACAAGACAACTCCTTAGATATGATGTCTCTCTTTCAAAGTACATTCCTTTGAACATCCTTTTGCATAAAAGTTTCTAATCTAGACATAGATTTTCAATATTCAATTCCCAATATGGACACATTTCCATATTTTCCATATGACAACTTATTCTTAATAGAATCTTATCTATTTGTAATAGTGTCGATATGGTCCATCAAATATGGAAACATTTCCATATTTTCCAATACTATTCTTCCAACTACTCACAAGCGACCAATCCTCGATGAACTTTGGATTGTCCTTTGACAGTTGTTTAATTATCTTAGTCAAAAACCGATTCTTGTCCTTTTTCCCTCTTAATGCGCTAGACATTTGGAAAATTTTAGAATGGTCAAATATAATAGCACTGGCAATCAATCGTATACCCGAAGCGTATAGGACACGATGCATAATGTCTTACATAAAGATCTGATACTTTATCAATCTTCTGCCATAATATTTTATGTGCAACGTTCTCACAATTCGAACTATGAAGAGGGATGCGATAATCATAATCGAAATTTGAGAACACACTATGTATCCTTGACTAAATTATTAACATTCCACAATCTAAGCCTTTAGATTTGAAATGAAGCATAATATTCTCTCCCTTAATTATTGCAAAACAACTTTACAACACTTACGACTTTGCAAGGTATAACTCTTGTTTTTCTATATTTAATATTGCTAACTTGCAATACTTTCCTTAATAATCATACAATCATAACATTTATGCTCCCACTATCATGATGATTATTATAAACATAACACTTATGCTCCCACTAGCTTCGACATGTATTCATAAACATCTTAACTTTCAGAAAAACAATACCTATTGAATTTCTTAAGTCCATGTTTCTAATACTTAATGCTTTGATAACCTTTTATCAAGGCTTTTTGAATTTATACACCTTTGCCTTAGATAAATCATATGTGTGTCTAAACAATTAAGACTAATTGTCAAACCTCACAATTCAAATCATGGAAAGGGATACCGTAACCATGATCGAATTCGAGAATGCAATTTTACAATCACTATTTTTTTAAAATCTCTCTTAGTGAAAGTATTTCCTCACAGTCATTTTCATGAAGGAGGGAATCTTATGACACTTAGATTTTAATGGTGTATGTGTTCCTATCCATGTGAATTTTTCAAAACCAAGGTTTACGACAAATTCAAACTCATATGGACCGAACTTCCTTAATCTTGATTTCTTGCCTTATGGTAACACAGCTGCCCACCATGTCTTCCAAGTAGTTAAGCAGCTCACCCCTTCCTATCAATGTACTTTCCATTGATCAAGGTGCCTGCCTTTTATGCGAACTCATAGAACTCACATGCATAATTAACTCAATTGGAATGGCACAGAAACAAAATAGTGTCAACACGATAGGTTGTAAACCTCAACTCGTGTGCTAGTGATGATCGATAAGGTTTATTTGATTTGTTCTTGAAAACTTTCAAGACCATTAAGACTCCCACTTACTCCTTGACATATAAGATTCTCTTGTCAATAACCATTTCTTGACAAACAAATATTCAAGAGTTAGCGTTGTTTTTATCAAAACATTTCATAAATTGGTCCTAGTTGGTCTTTGTCTTATCCAAGACATCACAACCTTTCCATATTTGATGAATGCTATAAACCTTCTTAATACTTATCACTCAATGTCGCAATCTTAACTCTAAGACTTGTTTTGGAACGAAGTATGATTGACCTCTTGATTTAACCATTTCTCCAATCCTTGATTCCTCTTCTTAAACATACAATTGTACTAAGACTCACTTAGAGGATCAATTGAGATATGGTTCTTAATCATTAAGACCTATCATAAAGCATAAAAGCTACTCTCCCTTCTTCTTAGAATGGAGAAACTTTTATCTTTCTTCCTACTTGATTCTTCTTATTCGTTCTGCTATTGATTTAAACCTTTTTAATCAATTCCGAATTACACTTAATCTTATAAGTATAATCGTATTTACTAAACCTTTAGTAAATTTTGACGAATATCTTTGTTACTCTCATGGTGGACTTAATCAACACGCAACTTTGTGTATTCGATCTCCTAGTCCTTCACTTGACACTTTGTCAATGAATTAGTCTAATTTCCAAATATGAAGTTTCTCATTCATCGTGCAACCAAGTCGCGTGATTCCAAGTTTCTGTCCAATTGAAACTTGGGCGATGAGAAACTCTCCCTATTTGGTAAATTCTCGACATTTCAATAAATAATACAATTAAGAATCAAATCCATTATTGTTAATAATTGAAACATTCTAACATCAGTTTTTCATATACGCCATTGCAAGGATAAATAAATAATATAAAATCAAAATTTATTTTATTGCGGAAAAAAAATTGTCCTTACAATGCAATTCATTGAAAAACTATGCTAATACATCTTTCTTAGCAATCTAATTCTAACTCTAAGTAGCAGCTCGAGAATCTAATCTTCAAGTAATGCGATCGAAATCCATTCCTTCTCAGTTAGATTCTGCTCACTTCTTCCCTTAAGTTTCCTCTCTTTTCTTTGATCCTACAAAACATCAATTCTAATCTTATCACGTTATGTATTAAGAATCTAGAATAGGGGCTTAAAAGAGTTAGTCAATGGATTTTACCTAAAGCAGAGCCATATGTTTTGACTCTCCCATCTCTTAGATCTCTTAGGTAAATAGGGCAGCTTCGTCTCCAATGCCCCTTTTCTTGGCAATAAAAGCAAATTGACTCTCTTGGAACAGAACATGGAACTACTTCAGACATTGCTTTTCTCTTATGATAAACTTTTGATCATAGCATGTCTTTCGTTGCCATTGTCTATATCCACAGAGGTCTTGAAGGCAGAATCACCAATCAACTTTGCTTTTCTATTGCGCCAAACCATAGCTGATTCAGCAGCAATAAGCATATAGGTGAGATCTATAAGGGTCACGTCGCAGTTCATCATATAGTACTCTCTTACGAACTCACTATATGAGTTAGGAAGTGACTGAAGAACCCAGTCAACAGCCATCTCCTCACAGACAACGGATCCCAACATTCTTAACCTATCAATGTGTGACTACATCCCTAGGACGTGTGCACACACCGACTTTCCTTTTTTATGTTTACTTGCCAAAAGGGCTTGAGTGAGCTTGAACTTTTCAAGCCTTCGAACTTGTGGGTTAGGGAGAATAATTGGAGGAGGTGGAGGAAGTGAAGCATGATTTCTTGTTCCTCGATCGAATCGTGGAATATCATCTTCATGCGGAATGCTTGTTCCACGAGATTTGGGAAGACCATAGTTGTCGTACTTTGACATCTACAAAACGGGAGAAAACGAATTCAAGTTAGTTGATTGATTGAGTCCTTAGTAAATCACCCAAATGAGATACTAAGGCTAGGACCCAACACAATATGCTACAACCTAGAAAAGGGATGCCGTAATCTAGTTGCAGAATATTTGAAGGTAAGTGAATGACGATTCACTAATTTCCACCATGAAAAACGAAAAAGAAATTTAAGTTTTAAATCTATGAAAACTCCTAGATCCTTTGAGATTCATTGAACATTTCAATGGCATGCTTAAATCTCGATATGCCCCTCTTGTTTGTGACTGGGATGCCGAGGATCACAAAGCGGGTGTGAATAACCATGCAAACTTACATGGTGCCCTCACATGTTACAGTCACCTATTCGATGTGTCGGTAAACCACACACGCGCCACCGAACTATGACAAACATTGAGTCACCCTTTGCTACCTTTGCTTAGAACCATTTAGTGTGTCGGTAAACCATACACGCTCCACTAACATCTTCGCAAGGGCACAAAGTGTAATTTCATGGAATTGCATCAATTCACTTTTGCCTAAAATAACTAATATTGGGAATTTTATGAAAGCATTTAGTTACTTTTGTACTTCATTATACTTATAATGGAAGGTTTCTCGCACAGATTATCAGCAGCTACTCATACAAGGTGAGTTACCTTCCAGTAGCGGTGGGTCTACAGCCACAATGTCGGCCCACCAGTAGGAGTTGTATGTTAGATGATTGTCTTTGTGATATCATCTAGGTTTGCTACTACCTGATATGTTATATGCTGGCATGATATGTTATATGTCAAACACCCCAGATATGTCTGGCAGTATGTGATGTTATGTTTATATGTTTGCATGATATGTTATATGTGATAGTGGTAGTAGGAGGGGAATAGTCCCCAAGTTCGGTTGTTAGGACCGAAAGGTAGTTCGGACACCCCAGATATGTTTGATAGTATGTTATGTTATGATATATGCGATAGTAGCAGTAGGGGGTGGCATTGTCCCCGAGAATGGCTTGACACGGGTAGGTCAACACCCCATAATGGCTTGACACGGGTAGGTCAGCACCCCAGAATGGCTTGACACGGGTAGATTGGCACCCCAGAATGGTCGTACCGGGTAGGTCAGGCACCCCATAATTACCCGGCAGTATGTATGCTATGTGATCGTATGGTATGTGGTACGATGGGGGAACTCACTAAGCTTCGTGCTTACAGTTTACTGTTTTGGTTTCAGGTACCTCTTCAACGAAGGGGAAGGAGCTGGCGCGGTAGCAACACATCATACACACAGGCATTGATTTTCCGCACTCGAGATATTCTGGGATTGTACTCTGACATGTGGCTATTATATGATGTGGGGTTTCAGACATGATACATTGATTTACAAAATGATATATTGTTACGTAATTTTCTTATGAATATTTTTATAATCTGTTAATTAAAATGAAATTTTTGGACTCAAAATTTGGGATGTTACAAGTTGGTATCAGAGCCCTGGTTTGAGGGATTCGGACACACCTTCAGGGGCGTTTGGACTCAAATTGAGGGATTAAAAGCTTTTACAAGAAAATGGTTTTCTAAAGGATAAGTTAAAGGAGTTTTGAGAAAGAACGGAGTGTGTGATGTGCGCGACCGGCCGAGCTCAAGTAAGTATTCCCCAAAGTACCCATACAAGTTTATGTTATGTTTATCAGCTTTAGTAGAACAACATGCTAGAATAGGACTAAGGATCTAGGAATGATGCCTTATGTGCCTGCTTTACGTGTTTTTAGCTTGTGAGAATTACATGCTAGTATTGAGTAAATAGCAGTAGGATAGCCTGTTTAGGTTATGCCTGATAGTATGAGCTTAGCACTGTATGCTAGTACAGTTTCTCGTTATAAGGGCAGGTTTGCATGAGTAGTTTCCTGTGTCTGAATGCTGCTTGCTTTGTGCTTTCTAGGACTCTGAATGATTGGAGTTAGCCATTAGGTGAGTACGTCGCGTCACGTGTGATTAGGGTTGAATAATCTCAGAGTGCTGGATTTGGCCCTATTGCGCAACTCTCGTTTAAGTCTAACCGTTGTAGGGACGAGTCTTTTACTCGAAGGATTATCTGAGCCTCGTTACATGTGATGGTATTCAGGTGATGGCTAATTGGCATTACAAGGAGGCCTTCAGCAGCTGAGGACCGGTTTGGGTGGAGTCAGAGATTTTCCCTAGGGTAAGCCTAGGATGAGAGTAGTAGAGATCAATAACAGTAGTAGTGACTTGGTGGAGTCAAGGAGGTTCTTGAGGAAAGTACGGATAGATGTGGAAGGTAATATGGGTCCGTATTACTGAAAGCGGAGGATCCGTACTTGAATCGAGGAAGGCTGAGGTAAGACCAAGGAACTCGTGATGGATGTGATCCCTCTAGATGTATCGGTATCACTAACGGTTGTCATTATGTATTGCAAAATGGTTGTACTACGTCCGAGGCTAGCAGTTGGCAGCTCAGGAGAGGGATCGGGTTCGGGTTTAGGCTTCGAACTAGTGGATGAGAGGCTACGCGAGTTCATTACGTCCGAGATCACTAGAGGCATCCTTGATGCGACCCCGGTCATCTTTGGGTCAATCAAGGAAGGGATTGTCGGGCTGATAGAGGATCGCCTTAGGGTGTTCAGGAGTGACATGGCGACCAGCCAGTCAGGATCACGCACACAGTCCTTTAAGGACTTTAGGGGTAGTGGCACGCCAGATTTCCATGGGGGGAAGGACCCCATTGCTGCCAGACGATGGATTGCAGACATTGAGTCTGCACAGTTGACTAGCTTCTGCCCCGAGGGGTCGAAGGTGAGATATGCAGTAGGGTGCTTGAGAGACAGGGTTAAAGATTGGTGGGAGTCGGTTGGTGGCTTTCTGGGAGCCTCGACTGTTGAGGCTATGACGTGGCCGGACTTTGTGACTCGGTTCAGAGCGGAGTTTGCACCTGCAGTGGAGCTCCAACAGTTGGCTAGGGAGTTCTTAGACATGAGACACAGGACGGAGACAGTGGCAGATATCACTACCAAGTTCCGGGAGAGTGCCTTACTGGTGCCCCAGTATGTGGGAGATGAGGACATGAGGAGGACCCGCTAACATGACATGTTGTGAGCCGACATTCGGGAGCATGTTAGTTTTTCAGCTTGCCCTACCCTGGATTCCATGATTGTCAGGGCAATGGAAGGGAGATTGATCTGGAGCACATCCGGAAGAGGAAGGTAGAGGAGGGGCAGGTGACTGGGGCTTCGGGGAAGAAGCCCAAGGGATCATATGGTAGGCCGAAAGGCCAGTCAGGACAGGGCCGCTTCAGTAAATGCGGCAGGCCGCACGAGGGAGCATGCAGGTTGGGATCGTCGGGCTGCTACAAGTGCGGCAAGACGGGGCACTTAAAGCAGGGATTGTACCGCCCTTGCACCCACTATTCAGACATCCGAGTTATATGTGATAGTGGTAGTAGGAGGGAAATAGTCCCCAAGTTCGGTTGTTAGGAACGAAAGGTAGTTTGGACACCCTAGATATGTCTGATAGTATGTTAATGTTATGATATATGCAATAGTAGCAGTAGGGGGTGGAATAGTCCCCGAGAGTTCGGTTGTTAGGACCGACGGGTAGGTCAGCACCCTAGAATGGCTTGACACGGGTAGGTAAGCACCCCAGAATGGCTTGACACGGGTAGATCAGCACCCCAGAATGGCCGTACTGGGTAGGTTGGGCACCCCATAATTGCCCGACAGTATGTATGCTATGTGATCGTATGGTATGTGGTACGATGGGGGAACTCACTAAGCTTCGTGCTTACAGTTTACTGTTTTGGTTTCAGGTACCTCTTCAGTGAAGGGGAAGGAGCTGGCGCGGTAGCAACACATCATACACACATGCATTGATTTTCCGCACTCGAGATATTATGGGATTGTACTCTGACATGTTACTATTGGGTTTTCAGACATGATACATTGATTTGCAAAATGATATATTGTTACGTAGTTTTCTTATGAATGTTTATATAATCTATTAATTAAAATGAAATTTTTGGACTCAAAATTTGGGATGTTATAGAGGATCTTGAAGTTGCTGTCATGATGGCGGATAATAGGGAGACGGTGGTGCTCAGATGTAAGGATCGATTTCTGATGGAAAGGAGGATTAGAGGTATCGATGATTTGAGGAAGCCGCCGTACTCTTTAAGGTTAGGGATGTTGGCTTTGTAGGGTTAAAATAATTAAGGAGAGATTAATTGAATTATTTTTTTACCATAATTAGATATAGGAAGTTTACCATTATACCCTTTTTTAATTTATTTAATGATTTATTATTTTTGAATTTTCATTGGTGCATTTAGACATACACTATTTGCTAGAAACATTTGAACCTAGCTCTCTCTTTCTCTCTCTCTCTTTATATATATATATATATATATATATATATATATATATATATATATATATATATAGGGTGAGGTTCAATAGAGAACCATAATTAACCAAGGAACCAAAGAACCAATATTTTTTTCAACTTTTAGAACTTATTTTTTATATAAAAAAAACTAAAAGTACAAAAATTCATAACTTTTTATCCTTTTTCCAATGATATAAAATTCGAATTATTTTTTTTACGTCAAATTCACAATGTGAATCTTCGAAAATTCACAACGTGAATCCGGATTCACACGGTGAATTCGAAAAATATTTTTCACATTCACAATGTTAATATATGAATTTAGATATATTTAGATTTTTTTTTCGATAAAGAATAAACTTTAGAAATTGAAAAAAAGATTTAATTCCTTAAAAAACCTATAATTATACTTCTCTATTGAACTTTTATATATATATATATATATATATATATATATATATATATATATATATATATATATATATATATATATATATCAAAAATCTGTTTTTTAAAATCGATTATTAGAACGGTTAAAGTAAAAATCTGTTTTCTAAAATATTGAATTTTAAAGGAAATCTTAAGAATCCAACCAACAAAGTAAATAGAATGAATACAAGTATTTGGGAATAATTAATCGTTAAAAAGTAATTAACAGGGTTGGTTCGGTGGATTGGGTCAAATTTTGACCGGGGCGGTTTTTGCAGGGTTTCTAATGTTGTAGACTTGTAGCGACGATGTTTATTGTTGTCCATCCAAGGTTAGGAGCTCCAACATAGAATCTATATTCAAGTGTCTGAAGCGCGATCGTTGAAATCTGCTTCCTTCAAACCCGAATCTGTAGACTCCTCAATTAGATTTTCAGACTAATGCATAGGTGGATTGGTCTGTATCACAAGGCCTGACGTCAAAACCCTAACTTCGATAATGGATGCTAAGGACATTCTAGGAATCCCGAAAAGTTCACTGCCCATACCACAGGAAAAGAAATCGAGACCCCAGAAGGATTCTCAGAGAAAACCCGATGGCATTTCGCGCGAGGTTTGTACATTACATACATACGTACATACCTCTGAGATAATTTGTGTGGTTTCTTGATTTCCTGAAGCATTTTTGGATGTAGGTTTATGCGCTTACAGGTGGTGTGGCGCCTCTTATGCCTTCCATTGATGCTAATCAGTTAAAAAAGCGTCATCAACCTGAGAATGAGAAGGTTGGCTTGTGACCTTTTCTAATTTCTTTCCCAAGTTGCTTAAGTATAATGTCTGTAAATTTGTTTGACTGGGGATTCTTGCTTGCGAAGTTGCTATTCTAGTTGGGTATAAATTAATTATTTACTAATGTATTACCCCATCCGCAATTCAGTTCGTATTGACTTGGACACTGTCAACAATTACAGCCCAATATTTCAAATTTGCCAAAAAAAAAACGAGTCCCCTCTACTGCAGAAGTGAACTATGTGCTCAAGTCTGCTGACCATTTCATCAACACATGCTTTGAAGAATTACATCATGCATGGGTTGATTCTTTAACTTGTATTTTTCTGGTTTCAACTTGTTTGTCTTCAATATTTTATATCGGCTGCATTCGTTTTATGAACTTGATGTTTCTCAGAAGTCAGAACCAAACTGGGGGGGGGGGGGGGGGGGGGCTTTTCTAGCTGTTACCACTTAAGCTCATTTTTCATTACTATTATTCTCATTGGTCATTTTAGAAGAACTGTTGATGTGGCTTACTCCGTTGTCTATTTGATTTGCTTCTATGATTGAAGTTCTACAGCATGCCTTTCTTAACAGCTTGAATGCATAAGCATAACCAAAATTGATCTACATCTACCTGTTTTTTCGTACATGACCAAAGCTGCATTACGTAGTTCTATTCTGTTATATGGGCTTATTTTGGAATACTTGTTTTACAGATATGTAGCTTTTGCTTTTGTATGAACCTCATCTTTATCTTATAGTAACGATTGTATGATCAGAAGTAACCAGATCCTGTCAAATTGCATTTCTGAGCTTCCCTTAGCCATGGTGGCTGTTACATGATATGGGTTTACCATTCACATCCATTTTGCTTGTTAACAATATTGAGACTTTTTCTTCAGATAACTTGGGAATGGCTTGCTTTCACAAATTCTGCTCGAAAAGATAACTTGCAGCTGTACCATTGGGTATATTATTCTGTACCTTTTCTTTTCTTGATATTTAACCTCTTTTGTGATTTGGAGGTATTCATAAAATGTCTTGTGTTTCTCAACTCTTATAGGTTAGAGTTGTAAATGGAACTCCACCAACAGGAGATTATTCCTTTGCCAAATACAACAAGGTAGATGTTATTTCTTCCTTTGGATGATTGCTTGATTTGTATCTTGTTACCTTTGGCCCATTAACTGATATGTTTATTTTCTGCAGTCTGTTGATGTAATCAAGTACACAGATGAGGAGTATGAGAAGCATCTAACGGATCTGGTGAGTATGAAATTATGCTCTCAGATAGCTCATCTTTAAATCATATCATATTGTAAGGGGCTGGAACTTACTTATTATTAATAGATAGATACCTGTATGGTATATTTTATGTTTATATGAGTTATTATAAGTTTGTCTTTGATGTGGTATTGAGCAATCTAAAATTGTGTATGCCAGACATGGACCAAAGAAGAGACAGATCAACTCTTTGATTTGTGTGAACGTTTTGATCTCCGATTCTCTGTGATTGCTGATAGATTTTCATCATCATCATCTCGAACAATGGAGGAACTGAAGAATCGCTACTATAGTGGTAAGATATCTGACATCGATCAGTTTCATTTTCATTATTCAGTAGAAGTTAATATTCCATACAATCTGCAGTTTCACGTACAATATTGATTGCGAGGGCCCCAACTCCTGCTGATGTTTCCAGTCACCCTCTTGTTAAGGTAAGCTGCTTTCTCTTACAAAGTTACATGCACAGCAAGCATTGTTTAACAATTTCAATGCAAATCATGTGCTACACTTTTCTAAATGTAATTAGGAACCATACAATATCTCTCAAGAGATTGAGCGTAAGCGTGCATTGTCCATGGTTCTCTCCCAGACAAAGCACCAAGAGCGTAAAGATGCTGAGGTATGCATTTTATTTATTTATTTATTTTTCCTTTTTTAATATTAATATGGAACATAAGCTTTTTGTTTCAGGTTCTTTCTGAAGCTAAGAAAATAACCGAGTCCCGTATGGCTGCAAAGGCAAGTTTTGTACTGGATTTTAGCAATCTTGTCTTGTGAAGTGTTTAATTTAATAGCATGCATGGAGTTTTAGTAATTTTATGAACTTGTGGGAATCATGTGAAGGATTAAGCTTCGTATGCTATTATGCCCTTTATTTTCTGAAAAGATAATACTTGGTTATGTCATATGTGTTGTTCAGGCTGCTCAAGATGCAGAGTTGCCTGTCACATCAAATATTAGTCCGGAAGGTGTGGAGAAAACTAGTGCTCCTGCTGATACCGCATCACCTTCTAGTATTCAGGTGGCTGCAGGTGGTGGTGGTGGTGCACCTCTGATGTCAATGGCAGACAATGCTGCTGCTGCTGCAGCTTCCCTTCGCATGGTATAATTATAACAAGTCTTTATGTGCCATTGCTTCTTAATTCAACATATCAAGAGCTGTTTGCTTCATCTTTGTATGCTGAAGGAAATGATTATTTCTTGTGTGCAGCTTCGGGTGTACTTGAGAACCTATGCACTGGATCAAATGGTGCAAGCTGCAAGCTCTTCAGCAGGATTGCGAACTATTAAGCGTGTTGAACAATTTTTACAAGAGCTCAAGGTTTCTTACTATCCATTCCTCTATACGTTCTTCTTCGATGCTTATTATTTTACATTTTAACAGGTGAATTTGAAACCCAAAGTCCCTACTAAAGCTGTTTGTGCAGAGCATCTGGAATTGCGAAAGGAGATACTCACTCTTCTAAATCTTCAGAAACTGGTATATTATACATTATTAATATGGCCTTTCAACTGCTCTGCATTTACTATAGGGACTCATAAATAGGAAGCTTTTTATTTTCAACAGCAAATGTTATCTTTTGTTCTTTCGAGATATATTTGATGTGCAAAACTTCATTTAATACACTCTGTGTAATGTGGTGCGTTTTACTACCTCACTATTTCACAAGTCACAACAATGCTGCTTAAGATTAGCATAGCCAGTTTCAGGATGACAGACTATCTCACTTGCATTTTACCATTTTTGATAAGTTTCTCCTGTTTGTTTCTTTTCCAGTTGCAAAATAAGGAGGAAGGTTCATATAATGAAACACCAGACACACCAAAGGTTACTTGCTAAATGCTCTTTACAATCACTTGTATTTTACTTTTTTTGCATTTAATGCATTCCTTACGCTTCAATATTTGTTATGATCTGACAGCGTGTCATGGACCTGGATCGGACATTCATTCCTGACCCAGTAGTAAGCTTTGGAGGTAATAAGTTTTGCTTGTAATATAATTTACTTCACTTGTGTTGTGGTTTCATTACTTCATACTTCTTTTCATTCCTTACTTTTGTTGCTCTTTATTTTTTGCTTGTGTTGTAAATCTTAAGGAATTCTTCAGCAAAGTTAAGCTCCTATATTCTAGGCGCATTAACGATAAAGCCACAGTTATATTCTTGTAACAGAAAAAGATAAATAACCGGTATTTGTTTTTTAGAAAAGGACAAAGAAACTTGCAATTGTATACACATTTCTTTTTTGAAGATTACCGGCTAAAATCCCAAATGTGTAAACGATTGCCGGTTGTCATTTTCTGGTAAAATAAAAATAAAAAATAAAAAAATAAAGCCGTGGGTTTATCGTGAATGAGCCTAGAATAGAATATAGGGACTTGATTTTCCAAAATTCTAATCCTTTGGCTCTTATGGATGCAGAAAGAGTTGTGAAAAGGGATCAGAAACGCAAGGTATGTATCAATCAATCCGCATGCTACTCCCTGCTTAGTAGTTTATTTTATTCCAGATTATTACTGCAATTATTTTGATTTTTTTTAAAAAATTAAAGGGACCTGGAGCTGGACCTGGAAGAGAGGCTCCATCTTCACCAGCTCAGTCTAAAAGACCTCGAAAGCTGAAGGCTACAGATAGTTAGTTAATATGACATGACATGAGAGGTAAGATAACAAGTTGTTTGCTCTACCTTTTTTTTTATCATAATTACTCATTACATGCTGTTTATAACTAATATTAATGTAAATCCTGTGCTTATGGGGTTGATTTTGACAGCACAGCTTTATAGTATTCATTGGCAACTACTCACTTCTCTTGGGACATCAACATTCAACAATATCATCATCTTCACTTCATGCTAAAATTGATCCTTTGTCCCTCAACTCCTCGTCAAATGCCAAACCAAATACACATAATAATGTAAATATTTGTCGCTCAAGTTGGTTTGTGAGTTGAAGACCTCTTTACTTTACCTTTTGAGGACTGGACTGTAATGTAGTAGTATGAATGGATGCAATCCCTTTTGTTTCCACATTACTTGTTAAATGTGGGATATTATGGGTGTGATTGGTTGTGGAAAAATTTCCTGTTTTCTAGGATTTTTTTCAAGAAAAACAGAAATTTTGAGCGTTTAGTTTTTCGAAGTTTTCTAACAAAATGGAAAATTTCTAGTTTTCCAAATTGTATGTAAATTAGAAAACTGAGTTTTACAGTTTTCCAAATTTCTAAAATGGAAAATGAAAAACTCCACCGCTTCCGACCAAACATTTTTTTCAAAAATTTACATTGAAAACCGAAAATGAAAATTCAAATCTATTTTTTGAAAACATTTTCTTAAAAAATGAAAACAGTTTCGACAACTAAAAACACCTTGTATTTTCTTGTACTTTTCTTCTTGAGGCTTTCTTAGCACAAAATATAACTAAGTACTAAACAACTTCATTTTGTCAACTCAAATTAGGAACAAATGAAAGAAAAAAAATAATCAACAATCCACAAGTTTAACAGGAATATAAGTTCATTTCTAAGCATGATGTGGATGACTAAGAAGCTTTCATGATGAAATCCCAACTCATAAACTTGATGTCAAGCCCTACTAAAACATCTCATGATACCAAAACAACTAATATTTAGGTAGAAACCAAAAGAACGACTAATATTATGCCATTGTGTACTCACTCTTGTCGCATATATTCGTTTTGGTAGAACCCAAAAAACGATAACTCATATCTTCATGCCATCAAAAAGTTCCATTGTGTACTCACTCTTGTCGCATATATTCGTTTTGGTAGAACCCAAAAAATGATAACTCATAACTTCACGCCATCAAAAAGTTTAGTAGTCTCTGAGCCCATAACACTCATTTTATCTAACAAAATGTATGATTGAGAGATCTTGAATACATTCAATTTATTTTTTTCATTATATTGTAAGAAAAAAGTTTACAAATCTTTAAGCCTATCAAACTAGAAACATCTTTTGAAAACATTAACACCTTTAAAAAGTATGTAACGCCCCGATTCTCAGGTATTGTCTAAATATGAGTTATTAGGTTAAGCCCTACTCGACGAGTCGGTTGATCTACTCGTCGAGTAGCAGCGGGAAGGATCGCGGGTTAAGTAACCTACTCGACGAGTCCATATCGGGACTCGACGAGTAGGAGCTGGCAGCTGAAACCCTAAATCCCAGGGTTGTGTACCCTATTTAAGGGAACATAAACCTCTTTCAGCCTCTTGGCAGTCTCTTAGCAAACCCTAATACGTGTGTGTGTGTGTGCCCATTGTGTGTTTGAAGCCTTGGAAGGGGATTTTTGGTGAAAAGAGCAAGGGAAGCAAGTGGTTTGAAGCAAGGAGCTTGGGGAAAATTCGGATCTACTCCAGTTGTCATCTCTTGGGAAGGTATCAAGCTGTTATCCTCCTTTCTACTTCGTTCTAGACCTCCTTGGTTGGAGATTAGGGTTCTTGGTTGGGTTATAAAGTCATTTCATGGAGTATGAGCCAAGATCTGAAGTTATAACTTCATATCTAAACTCTCTATGGATTGAAGGACCATAAAGCTCTTAGCTTTGGCGAGTTTGAGCCCCTCCCTAAGTGTAAAACCCCATTTCAAGCATAGTTTGGGCTTTTTGAGTCATTGGAGCCTTGCATGCACGTAAAGTTTGCAACTTTACGTGATAAGCAGGCCTAAGGAAGTTGGATCTACAATTTGGGGCCTTGCCATGGCTTAAAAGTTGTCTGCATGATGAAAGGACTGAATGGACTCGGCGAGTTGCAAGGTTGACTCGGCGAGTCACATGAAGATGGTCGTGAACTCGACGAGTTGGATGAACAACTCGGCGAGTCCGATGAACATCGCCATAAGACTTGACGAGTTGAAGAACAACTCGGCGAGTCAGATGGGTTTCCTCTTGGATATGTATGAGTGTGTACCCGTCGATTTGCAAGGAGGGAACTCGACGGGTGGCCTTAAAGTTCGAATGAGAATCAAAGGAACTCGACGAGTCACCCCGATGACTCGACGAGTTGGATTGTACTTCAAGGAACTCGGCGAATAGCCAATGGTACTCGGCGAGTTGGGGTCAACATGGACTGTTGACCTTGACTGAGGGCTTTGACTTTGACCAGGGGTTGACTAGTGGGTTATGGGGTACCTTATAAGGTTAAGGACTTATGAGTATGACGTACTATGATGATAGGTGGTGGAGCTTGTGTCAAGTGGTCCGAGAGTTGGAGTTTACCTTTCGTGTCGACATCTGCGAGGTGAGTTATCCTCACTATATCGATAGGGTCTACGGCACCAAGGCCGGCCCTTTAGTTGTTATTGTTATGGTATGCTACATGTGGTTATGATATGTTAGAGCGGTATCCAGATAGATAGACAGTATGTTGTCATGCTCTTATGATCCGTTAGGATTGATATGTTAGTGACCTGGTTAGGTCGGTGTTTTGGTTATGAGAGATTACTATGATCGATGATCTGTGAGATAGTTATATCTGATATTTGTACATGTACGGGTTGATGTGCTTATTGATCTGATTAGATCGGCATCCTGGTAATTAGGACAATATTATGTTAGTGACCTGGTTTAGGCCGGCGTCCTGGTATATAGGATGATGCTATGTTAGTGACCGGTTAGGTCGGTATCCTAGTTAGGATGTTGCTATGCCTTATGATCTGCTAGATTGATTTTTTTGTCTATGGACTGTTATGTGATTACCTGTTATATGTGCACATGGTTATTTGCTTGTGGTTGGGTTGAGGCGGTCCTGCTTTGTGCTGAAGGCCAATATACCCTATGAGCGGTCCGGGAAGACTGTAGGCCCACGTGGTGGACCAGTCATGCCGAAGGCTCGGGATAGATTTAGACAGACTGTAGGCCCGACAGGGCGGTCCAGTCAGGCCGATGACCCAGTATGCATGTTGATTGATTGATTATTACCGATATGGTATTGTCAGTGTGGTATTGGTATTTTGGGGGTAGCTCACTAAGCCCTCGGGCTTACAGTTTTCAGTTTATTGTTTCAGGTACTTCGCGTGACCGCACCGCTCCTCATCCTTATGTTATGATTTTTGGGACACTCTGATGGGAAATGATTTGAAAACATTTTGTAAACAATGCTATTTGGTTTTTTATTTATGATTTAAAAAGTTTAAATTTGGCGTAAAATTTATAGTTGTTACAAGTTGGTATCAGAGCCTTGGTTTGAGTGAATTGGAGGAACACTCGTCTGAATCCAGTCTCAAATCAAGGAGATTTTTGGAAAATAAGTTTTAAAATGGTTTTCAAAACAAAGGATGGAGGATGCAGAGGGTACGATCAGCCGGAGCCTGTAAGTAAACCCCAAAATGCCATGCAGTTATTTGGTATTCTGATATGTTAGAACAACATGCTAGTGTTAGGCTAGGGATCTTCAGGAATCACATGATAGATTTGCCTGATTGCATGATGCCTATTAGCCTAGGGTTTCTTGTATGTGGAATTGACATCATAACTGTAGATGTTTAGTGTATGCATCACGGCTGTGCATAATAAAGACCTTATAGCCTGAGAATGTTGATTCGGCCTTCGGGTAGGATTGGATATTCGAAAGTCTATTGGGTCCAGCGTCATGTGCAGCTAGCATGCACTAGCGCTGCAGGGGATGATGGAAGTTTCATGGATGTGTGAGTCGTGATAAGTGGTGAGACTAGAAGCGAGATATTTGGTATTCCCCTAGAAATGAGGGTTGAGCGCATTTCCTATGATGATGATATTGTTAGGGCGTTGTGGTGATACTTGAGACAAATATGGGTAGGTGTGGAAGGTAGTATGGGCCCGTACTACTGAAAGCACAGGACCCATACACGTAGCAAGGAAACCACAACCCCTAGGGTTCTTGGGTTTTGGTCTCCCGACATTACGTTATTTATCTGATGACTTGTATATATATGTATTTTAGTATGGGGGTGACGAGACGTGTTGCTTCGGGATCCGGATCAGGATCAGGATCAGGATCGGGGTCGAGAGACGGAGGGTTGGAGGTGCCGGTAGCACCTGAGCCCATCGTTCAGATAGGGACTGAGGAGTTGGATGCCAGGATCCGGGAGATCATGCACGACGAGATTGCTGCTGCGTTCCGAGTGCAGCTGCCAGAGATGTTTGGGTCGATTAAGACCGCGATGGTTGAGTATTTTGATGAGCGATATGTAGCTCTAGCAGAGACAGCTGCCGCCACAGCCACTTCGGCTGTAACTGCAACAGGGGTTGGAGGAGGAGTCGGCAGGGCTTTCCGGTACTGGGACTTCGATAATACGAAGCCCCCGACATTTGATGGTATACAGGATTCGATCAGGGCTATGTGGTGGTTGTCTGATGTGGAGGGTTGTTTCTTCACGTGCTCATGTCCTGCTGACCAGAAGGTCAGGTATGCCCTGAACCTGCTCAGACTCGGGGCAAAGGACTGGTGAAGATTGACGACAAGTTCATATTCTGATGATCAGCGGGCTGCTGTTACTTGGGAGCAGTTCAGAGATATGTTCCGCACCCGCTACATTCCACGCGTTGAGCGGGAGCGGCTTGCGCAGGAGTTTTTGACGTTGAGACAGGATGGGGAGTCTGTGATGGATATTACCCGTATGTTCACGGAGAGGGCTATGTTTTTCCCGGAGTTTGCTTCAGAGCAATCTCAGATGACTCGTTATCTGAGTATGTGTAGCACCTGGTTCTTGGTATGTATTTTGTTATTAAATCTTCCTTTATTTTTGCATTTTTGGCCTTGGACTCGGCGAGTCGAAGGACTGACTCGCCGAGTAGAAGCGGGATGAGGCGCGGGGTTTAAGCTGCGGACTCGGCGAGTAGCCGTTGTTTGGACAAAAACCCTAATCCAGGGGTTTGCACCCTATTTAAACGACCTTATGCAGCCTCCTTTCCCCCTTTATGCTCCCAAACACTCCTCATAGCAAACCCTAGCCGTTTTGAGAGGATCTAAGGCCTTTTGAGTGATTCTTGTGAGTTTTGATCTCAAGGAAGAAGGAAGAGCATAGAAGGATCAAGAGGGGACTGAAGGATTTGAGTTTGGTTCATCATTTGCAGTCTTTGGAAGGTATAAAGTCTGAACCTTGCTCATTTATTTGTTAGATCCCTCTTTGAGGTGATTTAGGGCTTTTATAAGCCATTTTTGGTGGCTAACCATGTTTGCAAACATGGTTGGGGGTTTGAGCTTCTGTATCATGTCACTTTATGAACCACAAGTCAGATCTAGGTTGCTTTTTGCACCAAGGAAGGCCCCATGCAACAAAAGAACCATTTTAGAGCCTTTTAATCAGGCGAAGCAAGGATGAAAGTTGGCTGAGGATGAATCAGGCGAAACACCCCAATAGAGTGTGTAAATTTGTTTACATTTAGTCATTGAACTTTTTGAGAGGGAAACGAACTTTTGATTTTGTTTATATTTAGTCATTAATTTTTTTTTTTCATTATCTATTTGCCACTGAACTATTGAAACTATTCACATTTTACCTTTATGACCGGTCATAAAGGTAAAATATGAACAGTTTCAAAAGTTCAGTGACAAATAAATAATGAAAAAAAAGTTTTGTCACTAAATATGAACAAAATCAAAAATCTATTACCCTTTCAAGTCATTATTCCTAGAGTTCACGAGTTGTCCACTTTGTAATAATCTTTTTTTGAAAAAGAAAACGTTATTGTCCATCATTTCTACAGAAATGAAACCATTTATCATTTATATATAATAATAAAATCTATTTTGAGACAGAACCATGATTTCAAAACCGAAAAAGGTTTGATTTTTGTAAATAAGGCAGCAGTAAAAGGTTCTTTCTCCTCCTCTGTTTCAGATTCCAAAACAAAGAAATATAAATAAAAAATAAATAAATAAAAAGATGCTAGGGTTTTTGAAAATTGAATTTGGGATGAAGAAATGCCCTAAACATCACCCATGGATCAGCGTCACCCTCACTACTTCCTAACTAAAGGCTCTCAGGTTGAAGTTAGCTCCGACGAAGACGGTTTTAACGGTGCTTGGTTCGTTGCCACCGTTATCCACCCTCCTCCTTCCATTTCCACCACTAAAAAGACCAAGTCCCTGAATCATCATACCAACAACAACTTGGTCTATGTCGAATACCATAATCTTATATCCGAGGACGGTTCTTCCAGACGCTTGAGAGAGTACGCCAACGTTTCTTACGTCAGACCTTCACCTAATCCCGATCCTAACGCTGCTGCTCCCCATTTCCAACTCAACGATCTCGTCGACGCCTTCTACCGTGACGGCTGGTGGACCGGCGTCATCACAACAGTCGTAGATAGCTCCAACTTCGTTGTCGCCTTCCAAAACCCTCCCGACCAAATTCAGTTTAATTCCTCTGATTTACGGGTCCATAGAAGATGGGACGGTGGCAGATGGGTCCAACCCGAGATACAGGTTTCCCGCTTTACCGTTTCTAGTTACCGTTCCTAATTCATACTACAAATAGTCTCCGGAGTACTACATGATATATATATATATATATATATATATATATATATATATATATATATATATATATATATATATATATATATATATGCGTTCTGTAGCTATGCTAGGGTTTTGTTTTCTCTTTAATTTCGTTTCTATTTTTGGGGTTTGTGTTTCTCCACCAAAATGTAACTTGCTACGATGAACGAAAGCGCAAATATATAGTGCTATTTTTTCTTTTTATAAATAAAAACTCTTGGAGCTGTCTGGGCGTTTCAAAGTTTAAAGCATGCTGAGCTGCTTCTAGTATTCCCATTTAGCCTAGGATTTATTGTCTTATCAGTTGTCCTTGTCAAACTTTTGCAAGCTCCCGGATTTTTCCATCTCATTTTATTAATGCATGCCCTTGGTACAAGGATCTTTTAACCATTGAGTTTTATTCATTGTACTTTTGGTGATGTGAATTTTTTGATCCATGACTCTGATTTTGTTTTTCCCTTAAAAAACTCTCGAAAGAGAACAGCAGGGTTGATGTTCACTGTAGGCAAAAAAGTGGAAGTGTGTTTTGAGGGAGAAAATTTGCGTGATGTTTGGTTCCCTGCAACTGTTGTAGAAAACTCGGGCAACAATTCTTTTCTGGTTGAGTATCAGCAGCCAGGAATTGGTGATGAGGCAACTGTTCATAAAGTTACTGTAGATTACTTACACATCCGACCCTCACCACCTCATCTCAGGGATAAGAATTTTGTTTTGCTTGAAAAGGTTGATGCTTACTCTGATTTTGGCTGGTGGAGTGGAGTAGTTACCAAAGAACTTGCTGGTAATAGGTACAACGTGTTCTTTAAACACACAAAAAAGGAGAGAGAATTTGATTGCTCAAGAGTAAGGCCACATATGGATTGGAAAGGCGGGAAATGGTTCACCACTTCTCAGGTATTCATATCATCATTTACATGGTTAACTTCTCTGCTTTCTTTTCAATTGAATGAGTCATCAGTGAGGTCTATGATTGGCCTCCATAGACTATTGTTTAAAATGCTTTTTTTTCCTTTATCGAAATAAAATTTTATCGTATGTTGTCTTTTCATTCATCT
Organism: Lactuca serriola; assembly: GCF_051521515.1. Taxonomy (NCBI): domain Eukaryota; kingdom Viridiplantae; phylum Streptophyta; class Magnoliopsida; order Asterales; family Asteraceae; genus Lactuca; species Lactuca serriola. The sequence goes on along the minus strand of NC_136415.1, from coordinate 335,770,402 downwards.
TCTTCTATCAAAGCCTTCATAAAGAATTTTTTGTTTTGTTTTGTTTGCCTAATATAAATGTTGAGAACAATTCCTTCCGAATACATGGGTAAAAGATGCAACAAAAGGAATGCTAGCTTCACCACATGCAACAATATTATGAATGAGTGTGATTCAATGGCACCTGAAGCTAGTAAGCTACTTGCCTCTATTCCATCTTGGGTTGTATATGGAAAGGGAACTTGTATATTCTAGTTGTTCGCCATATTTCCTAACTTGCATATTGTACAATTGAAGTTCATGAAATGATGAAGTTTGAATGTTTTTTTTGTTTCTGAAATTTTCAACAATCGAGTGGAGAGGTACGTATGATAACTTTAGTTGATGAACTACATATCCTATCTCATTACTCAATCTTCCATTTGGTTCCAATCTGTCTATCTAAGAATTGAATGAACCAAGTTGCACAACTCAAGGGTGATGGAGAAAAACTAGCAAAAAACTTCCTACCTATGACATCTTCCTGGTAGTTCAAATTCTTCAACTTCTACATAGTAATTTCAACATGAAAGGTTTCATGGAGCTTAAGCATAGGCAAGTCAAGAAGTTGACTGAACGAGCCCTATTTCTATAAGGAGCGAGTGAGCGACCAATGAGGACACATGATCACTTCAATTTCTTGAGTGCCATGTTTTGAAACTATTACTAGTTAATTTCATGTTGACTTAAGCTATTAGCTCACACTTGTTCAAACAATCAAATTGTGAGATCTGTATTGATCAATCAAGTAGACAAAGGTTGCGAAGTCTTAGATTCTTCCTACCAAAAATTTATGGAATAGTCTTAGATTCTTCTTGGTTCATTAATGAAAGGCATGCCCTTTTCATGTTGGGCCTTTCTTGCATTCCTCACAATTCTCTCGTTCGTCAATTGATAATTTGACATGCATCCGCTGAAAAAAGCTTTAGTCTTGGTTGATTCTTCAAAGAATTTTTCTTTGCTTTTTCCCCTCTGCATACTCATCTTTTGAATGGTAAACCACTAGCCTAGTCGCTTAAGAAAGTAACAATACTAATAGCATCAATATTAATAGTAACAATATTGTTTGAATATGCTCCCCCCTTCTTCTTCCCAGCATATGTAGCAACAGTTATCATAGAAGAGAAGGCAACTTTCTTTCTGTTCCTTATTTTTTTTATTAGAAATAACTAGCCACTTCACTACCAATGCAGTCACAGTCAAGATAGGAAGTACATCGGTAGCATATAGGTAGCTTGTCGCTATTTACTAATCACTCCAAGCAGATTGAGCAAACAACACCTAAACAATCTATCGTTGAAACATCAATAGCAAAGAGAACAAAGCAGACTGATCTTGACAGCAATGATAAGAATTCATTGCCTTTCAGGAGACTGGAAAATGAAATTAGGTCTGATTATCCAAGTTTATCAAGTAAAAAAACAAATGGCTCGCCTGTTGGTCAATCTGAGGGCTTGGATACTGAAGTAAGTATAATAAATGACCAAGCCTTTGGTAAAACTGAGAATCTTTCTCATGGAAAGAAAGTGGTGAGTTGAATATCTTATCATCTATGCATTTAGTGTGGTTGACTATATGAATGAATTTCTTATCTAGACAATCATCCAGGTATGATACAAATCAGAATATGATATGCCTAATGCTTTTCTTCGGCTCAGTCTGAAAAAACTTTGAAACAAGTGAAAATAGACAGCATCGTATTACCTTGAAAATTTTGGAATTTTTAGGTCTTTGTTAGATGGAAATCCAAGTGATTCGTTTAAAGATTATCTTTTTGGGCCAAAAAGTCTAGATAGTAAATTAGTCATATAGATTACAATATTCGAAAGGTCGAGAGCATACAAGGAATGGGTTTATAAGATAATTGGTTGCGAGCTTACAATATACAATTAGCGAGCATTTTTGGTTATGCAACTGATGTGAAGTTACACCAACCAAACTAATCAATAATTTTCCTTCATCCAGTGTTGAAAACCAAGCTTGACTTTTGACTTGTTGCAGCGTAGTAAACGAGGAAAAGGTGTTGAACTGAAAACTCCAACGACGGATTCTTCAAGAAAGAAGGGGAGATTGGAAACCGAGCTTATAGCAGAAGGTGTGTGATTAGTTGAACCTTAGCTTCCTTTGTCTTTTTGTTTGTTTTTTTAGAATCTTGTATAAGAGGTGAAGGAGTAAACAAAGATTTTTCAGGAGCTAAAGATGATCCGGTTCCAGTCAAAACAAGAAGCCAAGAAAATGTGGAAAAAGATGTTACTAAAGACTTAACCGAATGTAATGGTAATGGGATGACAGTATCAGAAGAGAAGAAACTTGAGGTGTTGAATGTTGCAGAAGGTGAGAGAAAAGAAGCATCTCCATGTGTTGGGTTGGCACCATTGACAGTGGTTGATAAGGTGAGAGACTTATTTTATACTTGGATGTTGAATGAAAGTGATGTATAAATTAAATGGCATTTGTGCAGAAGAAAAGCGTATCATCTAGTGTGGATGGATCTGTAACGGTAAGTATTTGATGGTTTGGAGGTTTGAAAAGCATTTTGTAGGTCATGTGTATGGTACTTGTTAAATAGTTAGTTTAATCTTTAATCTTTAATGTATGTGAATCAGGAGGGAAAGGAAGGGGAAGCTGAAACTGTTGCTCCGACTCCAACTCCAAAAAGGAAGAGGGGCAGACCACCTAAGTTACAAGCCACAAGTCTTGAGACTCCAGTTGCAGCAGCAGGTATCAGTTGATACTCGACAGTTGGTTGATGATGGCATATTGGTGTTGCTTTTATGTATTAATATTTTATAGTTGCAGTGGCAGTTAATGATGAGATTGAGAAAGAAGGTGTTGGTCCGCCTGAGATGGAAAGTGGTCAAAGGTCTGCAAGTTCAGTAACCAAACCATTGGAGAAGCTTCCTGCAGAAGACAATAATGATGTCCAAAACCTGGAAAACACATCAAGTAACAACAAGCAGCAGCTGCCAAATGAAAATGTTCAAGTACAGCCACAACCACAGCCGCAGCTGCAGGAGGGGAAAAAGTATTCATCCATGAAAGGGAAACGAGGAAAGCGACGGACAATCAGTATAAACTCTGAGTCTCCTCCAACTGAAGGTGCGCAAATTGCTTATAATTTTGTCTGTATGTGTGTTGATTTGTGTGCGTGTGTCTATATATATGTATAAGAATTTTTGATTTTTGGGTGGGGTGCAGATTGTAGAGAAAAAAAAGCAGATAAGGTGAAGGATGATATTTTAAATTCCCCAACCCCAACAAGAAATGTTGAAGCTGCCTCTGTTGGGAAATCGGTGTCTGACGATCAACCTCTTTCGAGGTGGTTAGTGCAGTCTCCAAGTGTTGATGGTCATGGGACAGGTCGTTATTTCTTGTTTTGTCTACATACATATGGATGATAGTACTAATACTAATACTAACATGTGATATGTTGATGTTTGTATCAGAGGGAACTGGAAGCGTGGAGCAACCAAGGGAAAGGGAAAGGGATATGGAGTCGGAAATGATGATAGTGACGTCTCCTGCTGCTGCTGCTTCAGGTTTAGGTTTTTGTGATGGTTTGCCGTTTATGATAAGCAGTCCTACACTGTGGAAGACAATAGAATCGATGGACGCGTTGCGTAAGATTCCACAGAAACCACATTTCCGTCCATTGGAAGGCATGAAGGAGAGCGGGCGGGAAGGACTGGCCATCGGGAGCATGGTGACCTTTTCGACGGTGGTCGACAGGACTTGTGCACTGCGGTTTGAGGACCCGAGAAGCGCGATAGAGGAGTGCTTGGAAACGCTGGCGGAACTGGAACCTCATGGCTTTCAGGTGGACCTCATAAGAGACCGCTTGACACAGCTGCTTCTCATAAAGGACAAGCAGGAGGACCTCCAACAACAATTATTATCCCAACAAAATTTGGAGGAGGCACACATGGAACAAATCAAACTGGATGCAGAGATTGATGAAATCGACACCGAGATAACACAGCTGGAGGAGAGACGCAGGCAGCTGCTGTCCACCAAGGAAAAACACGACTCCCACATGGCTCTTACCAAGGCTGCAGGGGACCGCCTTCACCAACAGCTCGGGGTAGTTGGAACCGAATTTCATCTCCTGGCAGCTGCCTCTTTCTTCTGATTCCAATGTCATTGTCATTGTCAATGTTGTATGCTTCCTTGTATCTCCTCTTCTTTTACAATACCATATCATCCCCAAACCCCTACTCACAGTGTTGCTTAATTTTGAACTAAATTTCAGTTTCAGTTTATGATTGTTGCAGATTAATATTTTCAAAAACCACAGTTAGACTCGGTCGGTTCTGGCCTGGTCTTCAACACCTGCATCAGATTAATATTTTCTTTAAACTTATTATAACTTGTTACAAAAATATTATTAATACCAAGGAAACCCATTACATTAATGATTTTTTCGTATGTCGGGGATAATGTTTTCTAGACGGATGGGATGGCCAATTAGGCTGTGGGGAGTGGTCACACTCAACCCATCGAAAAAGTGCTGCCACCTGTGCGCTATGTCAGTTTCACCACTAACCCATTAAACATTGGAAATGGTTACCATTCAATAAATTCTTTTTTTTTTATTTTATTTTATTTTAACATTATATTAAATAAAAAACAAAATACAAACCATATTTTAAAATAAAACCATAATTTATATAAAAGACACATTAAAATTAAAAACGCATTATATTAAATAAAAACACACTTACTAAACATAAATAAATATTTTAATTATAAAAGGTACATTTAATTAAATAAAAACATAATTTTAAAATTCAATAAATATTAAAGCTATATTAGAAATTGAAAAAAGATAATTGAAAGGGTATGATATGTAATTTTCAAAAATCATTATTTAAGCATAAAAAAAAAATTTGATTTAGGGTGGAAGGTGTAATCAGCCAAGACTTCATGGACCAAAGCGGTCAAGTCTTTCATTTTGCTGTCTTTTTCCTCCTTACGCATCGTCCAACTCTTTTCTCAATTTTTACTCTGCAACTCCAGATTTAAAGCATCTGATACACTCTTCAAAAAGAAAAAAAAAAACTCCATCGTTCGTAAAGAAAGAACAGTCAAAAAGAGCATTAACCAATCAACTCCGTCATCTTCTCCCGTGGCCGAAGTCACACCACAACACACCCACTCTCCATTGGGGCGGTGTTCACGCGTGGGTAGAGGTGCCACATCAGCCTTCACAAGTGGTTTTTTCTCCCATACCGGATAGCCTAATGAGTTTTTCACAACGTTCTTTCTTGTTCTAGAATCTAGATGGTTTGGTTGTGTTGGCATGATGATTTTTTTTGGGAATCAGTCACTATATTTCTTACCCCTTACGATTTTGTTTTTCGAGATTTTTACAAGACATCATTGTGATTTGTGAGAATCTAAAGATATGATGAGTGTTAGAAATTTTATGGGAAATCCCAAATTTCTCATAAAATTTTCCATAATGACTCCCTTCAACCAAACTTAGGCCCACACTAAACCGATGAGATTTAACCATCCCTCTCATGCCTTTGGGTTGTGACTCGGACCCCCCAAGTCCTGATCAAACAAGAACAGACAAGGAGATCCTCATCGCAACCCTTGACTTGAGCTCTTGACACCCTAGGACCCTTAAGTACGATGGCGCCCTACGAAATGCTAACACAAATTGCATTTAAGACGATCTGATAGGAATTTCACCAACTGGCAACGACCCCAACGCGAAACCATGGAGATTAAGCATGCGCGTGGAAGTCTTTAACTTGAGCAATTATGGCTGAAGACTGCATCATGGTACGAATTCTCTTGCTAAGAAATCTCCACTCTCCCCTACTTATAATGTACAAATTATTTGAACGCAACCAATATGAAACTCAAGCTCCCAATTGAACTAACTGGAGGACTACCCATTACTGCCCCTAAGAAACAGCCAACAGTGGAGTAAGATAGTCCTTCTAACCATTCAACTCAACCCAAAACTTTCATCAAACAAGAATATGTAGAGATGTCAATTTAAAAGTTCTGAGTCTGTCACCCCAACACTGCAGCTTATCAAGAACCTAGAATCACGTCAATGAAAATGCATACACACAAAAACAATCAACCCAAAGGAGATCTTCCAGAAGCAAACCCCAATACATAAATGCAAAATAAATAATTGGAAACATACCCGCAATCGACATAGTTGCCAATCTTGGATCCTCTGCACCAACCGGATAAGATCTTCAGCCCTTGGCACCTCAGCTCTCCCCTGACATCCATATGACATATACCACGCTAAAGGTGTAGGATTCTGCACTTCACCAAAAACAAGAAAGGGGAAATGGGCCTTGATGCGGACCACCTGGTCGCAATGAAAAAAAACCCACACATTAAGCCTGCAATCACTGCCGAAATGCCCCTTCTTACCACATTTGCGACAAGCAAAAGATCGACACACTCCATCATGAAACTTGTCACACCCCCGATTGGCGTTGAAAATGCCAAGCTTTGTGACGTTTACGGATGTTGGATCTAAAGATAAGCATATTGAACATTACATGGAAATATAACACAAATACTTCTTTTATTCGTTATTGAAAAGGGTTACATTATTCGATTCCCAAACACTCGCTAAACATAAACTAAACAACAAGAAAACAAAATAACACTTCCATCGGCCAGATGACGACTTCCTTCGACACTTTACTTCCACTGCTACTCATTTCCTGACAATACATGACTTTTAAAAATGTCAACATAATGTTGGTGAGTTCACATGTTTTTATGGTTTTATACTTTTTTAATAGTCTTATAACTCTTTAAAAGGGTTTATATTATTTGTATTTTGTTTTCCTAGGATAACCTATTGTTTTTGCATTTATCCTATGGCTTTCTCTTTTATAGATTTATATTTCTTTTTTTTTTTCTTATCTTTTCATACTTTAATTACTTCGTAGGCATTCTCCTCTAGGTAGTTTAATTTATTAAGGTTGACGAGCAATGTTACAATGAGTCCCTATAACCGAGCTATATGACTTGAGATTTTCCCGCCACGATGCTTCATCGGACATCGTGAAAAGACTATAAAGTTATGCCTGCCGAGGTTGTAGCTAGAAACCACATGTGAGAGTGTTAATCCAGTATAGATCTACACATACCTTCAATGCTTACTTAAGATTAACGATTATAGGTCCGGGGTAGCTGATTATCAATCAACTATGGATAAATAATACGTCTCATTTGACACTTACTTTGACAAACCTTTTAAGTATGATTATTTATCTTTGTTATTCTTTCTTTAGGTTTTCCTTTAATATACTTTCCTTACATAATTATATATATATATATATATATATATATATATATATATATATATACACACACACACACACACACACACACACACACAGACACACACACACACACACACACTTAACCTTATATACATAATAATTATCTTTGCTTTGATATCTTTGATAGGATATTAAGACATCGTACAATTAAGTACATCGTCTACTCTTAACTTTTTTTTGGTATAGTTTATTCCATAATTATTCTGATACGTATATGTATATATATATATATATATATATATATATATATATATATATATATATATATATAAAATACCATATCCATAAAATAATTATTAGGTTATTGATATTTATAGGATATTAGGGCAAAGTAACAACTAAACTACACACATCAGACCGAAATCCAGAACATATAGATAGAGGTGTCTACTGACCCCATCTGCACACCAATTTAAACCAAGTTCTCTCTCTTTGCTCAAAGCCATCCCATCCTAAACTACATCGAGACCACCTGACATCCGACCGAAATCCGGAACATATAAACTACATCGAGCTAACCCCGACATCAGATCTAAATCCGGTATACACTAACATGCATAAACTGGATGACATTGGTGCCTTAGACCCGTTCCTACTGGACAAAACTCACCTCGCAAAGCTGATTGTAGAATCCTGTGAATACCCCTCGCTGCTAGCTGGTAGATCCCTGAACTGTTGATCTCTCGACTCCCGAGCTATCAATACCAAAATATCACTTAGTCCTAAACAATTATCCTCCTCAAGGTAAAATGACCATTTTACCCCTAGTCTAACTTGGTCCATATCTAAAGCTCAAAATCATAATATAAAAAGCCCAACACTGGATGGGCTTCCCAGGTCCACTAGTGGCCCACTAATGACCCAATTTGCAAAATTGGGCCCAATTACTCTAATGGGCCTAACCCTAAGCCAAAACATCTTCTTGTCTCACATTATTTGACTCCCGATGGCCCACAAAAGCCCAAAGGACCAAAATCCCCTTGCATGGCCCAAACCGAGGCCCAAAATCCATAAGGCCGATATCTGATGAGTACTGATGTGTGTAAATTCAACTAGTTTTATCCCTACTTTTTATTAATAATTTGAGCACACAAAGGCAGTGAACCTGTCTTTAAGTGGTATAGATTGATAAGTGAGGTATCGAACTCAGGGAACGGGTAATTAAACTAATAGCTAATTTTAACTAAAACAAATAATAAAAGTAAAGGGTTTTTCTCTAGTTTTGCAAGACTAGAAACTTAGACAAACTAAATTAACCAATTAACTAAAGCAACAACTATTCACCAAATTTGATAAAGATGTTTCTATTTAGGTTCAACCAATTCACTCCTATGGTTATTTAAGTTAAGATGGATTAATTGCTATTGGTTACCAATTATAATAGTTAGGTTCATATTCATTACTCCTAACCCTTAGACAATTAACTAATTTAAGCGTTGATCAAGTGTTTAAACTAATTAATTCCCTAGATTAATTATTTGGATTAAATAAGATTTGTAATGGTTAATTAAGTTATTAATTCAATTAACCCCTTGTTGATGGTTTCTCAAACAAGCTCACACGTTAATCTTCCTAGTTTCTTATTAATCTTAGTTTCATAATCATTACTTCTAAGCATATGTTTTAGCATTCACATAGACATATGAGGTTAACAATTAAGTGATGTTCATGCAACCTAATTGCCTTCCAATTAACAGAAAATAGTAGTGATTAATACATAAGGTTCTTTAACAAACTTAATTTAATAAATCACCAATAGACAATTAAGCAAAAATCAATAATTAAACCATAGGAGTTCTTTGGTATTCCCCAAACAGAAACAAAAACGAATTTAGCTCATAGTTGCAGTAGAAACAAACACAAAAACAAAGTTTATTAATGCAAACATGTTTAATTCCTAAGTCTAAGTGGTAGAATTAACCTAATTGCTTGAATTCTTCCAACTCTTGAAGCCTAGGGTTCCTTAGCGCCTTCTGAACCTTTTAGTCTCAGCTGATCCTTCAAAAATCGCCAGGAATCCTTCTCATGGGATAAGGATTCGTCTTTTATAGATATCCCAAACAGAGGGTACTCGGCGAGTAGCAGAATCAACTCGCCGAGTAGGTCCATACTTATCCGTCTTCAATTAGCCGTTGTATTTATCTTTTGGCATGTCGTCGTGCACTTGCCGAGTAGGGTCGATCTACTTGCCGAGTAGGACTCCTTCTTTCACTCTTTTATCTTCACTCGCTTTCCTTTTCTCCTTTTTGCCTCCAAACATATCTTTTGGATTGAAAACACAATTCACAACATTTTAAGTACCTTTTGTCCACATTATTCTCATAATTAATCAAAAATAACTAAGAATACATGTTAAATAATTAACTAATTATGCACATATCAAAATACCCCACACTTGACTTTTGCTTGCCCCCAAGCAAAACTAAATTTTAAACACATTAAAATCACATTAATAACTCCAATCCAACCCAACCATTATGCTAAGACCGCAACGCATGCATTTGTGTCTAAAATTCCTAAAACCCCCCATACTTCAAATACTCACAATCCTCATAAACATTCGCCCACTCACCCCGAACTATGCTCATTTTATGCAACCCTCCGAATCCATCCTCAGAAAATCTCTTTACCCTCAAGGTATTTTTAATTGAGCAACCCAAGCATACATATTCTAGAATTACCACTTTTTGATACCACTATGGAATTTTTTTGAATTCTTCACTTCTTTGAACATTTCATCTTTGATATCTTTGAATTCACCAACTTGTATTAACTTTCGGTATCTTCAACTTTTTTGGATTTTTGGAATTTTGATCTTTTGATCTTCACTTCATTTGCTCCAAAATTCTTACAACTTTTCTTGTAATTCTTTTTTTTTTTCACTAAAATCCCTACATGCTTAAGCAGGGGCGCTCAATCTCAACCTTTATTGGCTAATGATAAAAACTTTCCTGGATACATATCAGGTTTAGGCTGCTAAACATATTGCATCCCTCAGGCTGGGCAAGGTCGTGTTTTTGTCTCATGATTTCACTGAAATAAGGAAGCCACAAATGCACTAGAACATGTATAGGCTCAACTAAACATTTGGGTTCTCATGCAATTATTAACACAATTCTAATATGGAATCCTAATTTTTACCAAAATTTTCTAATTTAAGCCCTAAGCATTTTTGAATTTTGATTTTTTTTAAAAAAATAGCCTAAATTAAGATTCTAAGTGTTCTAAGATGTGACTAACCCCCTACCCCACACTAATTTTATGCAATGCCCTCATTGCATATTATAACAACTAAAAATGCAAATAGAGAGAAAGTTGGAACAAACTCCCCTGGGGTAGCAGTCGCTAGGTTGACACTCCCTTCTTCAACTCCTTCTTCTAGTAATTTTAACCATGCGAACAGCTCATCCATGGTCCGGGCGTCATACGTCTCGTGTGGTTGATAGCTCGAAAACTCCAAGGAAAAAGGGTTGTTGCATAATCCTCAGTAATAATTCATAAAGAGTGAATGAATGGCGCAGAAAAACTAGCCAGAACAAATCAGAAACTCCTCTTGCAGCAGGCTACTCGGCGAGTAAGCGGACAAACTCGGCGAGTAGACTCGATTGACAAAATGATCGTGCACAAGCAGATGTACTCGCCGAGTAGTGTTAGTGCACTCGGCGAGTTGAGCATATATTTCAGAGTTTTATGAACCGCTGTCTCTCTTTACGCTAGTGTTGACATGGAAACATAAATGTACTCTCCCGTGAACTTCCTAAGCAGCAACACCTCAATAAACTCTCGGTTCGTACGGACTCAATCCTAGGAACAAGACTCCATAATCACTCATAAAAACTCTCATTCCTCTCTTGACCCTTCCTAAATAGCATGCTTCCTAGCTTCAATACATCATAACCAAACAAAACAAAATCTTCATTCTTCTTCTTCCATCCCGGCTCCTCCAGCTCCACTACCTCCTTCTCCATCCCTTCTTCGCATCCTTTCGTCCCAATCCATAATGTAAGGGTAGCCGGGTCCCGGTCGCGGGTCAATATGCATTTGTTGAAAAAGATACTCGAAGGATTGATTGGTGTAATTAACCCCTCGCCCTATATCATCCAAGTATTGTCGATACTCCACTTGGTTCCAACCCTCGTTATCCTCCACCGGAATAACCGGTGGATCTTCTCGTACCCGCTCGTTCCTTGGCCTAACCCGCCTTCCCGGCTCCTCGGGGATCGCTGGCTCATCCTCATTCGGAATAATAAAAGAATCACCAAAATTTTCAACTATCCGAGACCTCCTATAAAGTGCAGTGTTGAACGGAGGAGGGTGAATAACCGTTAGCGTTTGAGATTGCGGCAATTCCAAGATCCCAAATGATCTCGCAAGCCGAGTAATGAACATGCCCCCATTGTTCTTCGAATTTATCTTCTCCTTAACTGCCCCCTCCGCAAGAAATTTAGCAACGCAGTACGGGAGGTTGCAGAAGACATCGGGAGTAATGATACTCCACAAGTAAAATATATCAAGGGTGGGAACTTTGTCCCAATCCTTCCGCATGTTGATCATGCTTGCAACAAACCGGTGAATGAGTCGATGGATTGGAGAACGGATATGACCTTCTTGAGCAGTGGAAGGTATGTAGACCTGTTAGCAATTGTACTCCACCATGTCGACGCCACCACCCCCTCGGGAAGTTCTTTGTAGGTATTTTCCAAGAAGGCTTCAAAGTAGTCCGTCATCGACATATCTTGATCGTAGATGCCCAACCGCCAAGATAACTCAACCATGCTGCATTGTCGCAACTCTCCTCCCAAAGAAAACGAGATCGTGTTTGGATTGTAATACTCACTACCACCTCGGAATGAAATGGTAGCGAAGAATTCCCAGCACAACTCCGCGTATACTGGCTCTTGTATTTTAAACAATTGCAACCAACCATCACAAGTGATGTTGGCATAACCCAAGTTACAATCTTTCACCAAATATGGAGTAAGTTCCTCTTCCAAGCCGACATTGCCCATCCATCCCCAATCCACTGCATTGGGCAAGTGGATTTCTTTCTGTCGCAGCGCCTCTAATTTGTTTAGGGCTCGAGTTTTGGAGGATTTGGAGGTGATTTGTTGAAAGGCTAACCATGGCATATCACCATGGCCTCCTCCACGTGATGACTGTCCTCTCCTTGCCATGCTATCTGCATAAATATACCAAGAACACAGCAACAAACAACACCCCATAGTTAAAACAGGAAAATTTTTATCTGATTGGGACCTACTCGCCGAGTACACGAACATACTCGCCGAGTAGTATGAACTATTTGACAGATCGAGATCGGATCTGTGTAATCTGTGTAATAGTCCAATTTGTTCATAGGGTTTTGTTGTAATTACTTATCTAACCATAGTTCTTGAAGAAATTACTCCAAACAACCTCTAATTCATGAGTAAATCAAAGCCCTAAAAATTGGGAAAAAGTCCCCAAATCCGAAATCATAACAAATATGGGAAGATATGTGATAAAGATTGGACCTTTCATAAAATCAAAGGGTAAAGATGTTACCTTGTTGCTTGAATTAAGAGAAAGAAGAAGAAAATTGGAGAGATCTTGAAGAACACTTAGAGATGCGGCTGAGAGGATATGCTCGGCGAGTGTGGGGATGAATTGGTGAATAATACTAATTTTTACAGGTTTTAATTTACTGGGTTTTAACTGGCTACTCGCCGAGCAGAATGGATCTACTCGCCGAGTAGATACGCGTGTTATCGATTTTTGGCTGTAAGTGAACATTTACTCGCCGAGTAGATGTCTCAGGTTGAATTTTTTTTTTAAATTTTGCCATTTTTACTGTATGAATTCCTTTGTTTAGCCCTTCCACCCCACACTCACAGTATAGCTTGTCCTCAAGCACTTAGAGAAATAGAATAAATGAAGAAGAAAAAACAACAATAAAAAAATAAAGAAAAGGAAACAAAATGCAAACGTGAAACTCGGGTTGCCTCCCGAGAAGCGCTTCTTTTGATGGAGTCATTAGCTGGACTCCGCCCCGTCTACGTGTTTGCGATTCCGCACAGTAGCAGCTCCTCCAATCCTTCATTTCGGGGAACTCCTTCTTCATATTTCTTCACTCTATGACCATTGACTTTAAATGGTGTGCCGTCTCTTGAGATCAATTCTATAGCCCCGTGAGGAAACAACGTCTTGACCAAAAAAGGACCATCCCACCTTGATTTGAGTTTGCCCGAGAAAAGTTTTAATCGGGAATTAAAAAGTAGTACTTTTTGGCCTTCATGGATGTCTTTGCTTTTGATTCTTTTGTCATGCCACCTCTTTGTCTTTTCTTTATAGAGCCATGAACTAGAATAAGCCTCATTTCGGAGTTCTTCAAGGGCATTCATTTGCATTAGGCGGTTGGTCTTCAATTCTTCCATGTCAAAGTTGCACCTCTTTAACGCCCAATATGCCTTATGCTCGATTTCAACCGGTAAATGACATTGCTTTCCATAAACTAACCTATATGGAGTAGTACCAATAGGTGTTTTGAAAGCGGTACGAAATGCCCATAGCGCGTCATCCAATTTATCCGACCATTCCTTGCGGTTGCTTCCCACCGACTTCTCTAAAATACGCTTCAAAGCTCGATTGGTCACTTCAGTTTGTCCACTCGTTTGCGGATGGTATGACGTGGAGAATTTATGGGTCACCCCATATTTCTTGAGCACCTTTTCCAATTGATCATTGGCAAAGTGTGTGCCACGGTCACTAATTAGGGCCTTCGGAACACCAAACCGGGAGAATAGTTTTTTTAAGAATCGTACCACTACCCGTCCGTCATTTGTAGGTAAAGCCTGCGCCTCCGCCCATTTCGAAACATAATCTACCACCACTAGGATGTACTTGTTTCCTTTGGAGGTGGGAAAAGGTCCCATGAAGTCAATGCCCCACACGTCGAACACCTCACATACTTGAATGCTATGTTGTGGCATCTCATTTCGAGATGAAATGTTTCCCACCCTTTGACAAGCATCACATTCTTTGACATATTGGGCTGCATCTTTGAAGATTGTAGGCCAATAGAACCCAATGTCAAAGATCTTCCTTGCGGTATAGTGTGCTCCATGATGGCCTCCCGTGGGCCCGCTATGGCAGTGTTCAAGTATTCTTCGACTTTCCTTTCCGAACACACATCTTCTTATAATTCCATCCGCACAGCTTCGAAAGAGGTATGGATCGTCCCAAAAGTAATATTTGATCTCCGCAAAGAATTTCTTCTTTTGCTGACCACTATAATCCTTCGGAATGTAATTTGTAGCTAAATAGTTAGCTATGTCTGCGAACCATGGCTCCTCTCCCACGGACACCATAATGTATTCATCCGGAAAGTCGTCTCCATCCTTATCTTCTTGCAATGTCGGGTTCTCGAGCCTAGATAAATGATCGGCCGCTACGTTCTCCATTCCTTTCTTGTCTCGTATCTCTATATCGAATTCTTGAAGAAGCAGCACCCATCGTATTAGTCTTGGCTTGGCATCCTGTTTGGAAAACAAATACTTGATAGCTGAGTGGTCAGTAAAAACAGTGGTTTTAGATAAAACTAAGTAAGGGCGAAACTTGTCAAAAGCGTAAACCACGGCTAACAATTCTTTTTCAGTAGTAGTATAATTCTCTTGGGCAGGATTTAAGGTCTTGCTTGCATAATAGATGGGTTGAAAGTGCTTATCAACCCTTTGTCCAAGGACCGCTCCTAGTGCATAGTCACTAGCATCACACATGATCTCGAAGGGTAAGTTCCAATTTGATGCTATAATGATCGGGGCATTAGTTAATTTTTCCTTTAGAAAGTCAAATGCCTCTAAACACTCTTTAGTAAAATTAAAGGGTGCATCTTTTAGTAATAATTGTGTTAGAGGTTTCGTGATTTTGGAAAAATCTTTTATAAAACGCCGGTAAAAACCTGCGTGTCCCAAAAAACTTCTAATGCCCTTCACATTAGTTGGTGGGGGTAATTTTGCAATGGTGTCTATCTTTGCCCGATCCACCTCTATTCCCTTTTTAGAGACTTTATGTCCCAAAACTATACCCTCCTTGACCATGAAGTGACACTTTTCCCAATTTAGGACCAAGTCGGTTGTCTCACATCTAGCAAGCATTGAGTCAAGATTTGTTAGGCAATTATTGAAAGAAGATCCGAATATAGAAAAGTCATCCATAAAGACCTCCATGAATTTTTCCACCATATCATGGAATATGGCGGTCATGCACCTTTGAAATGTCGCAGGTACATTGCATAGCCCAAATGGCATGCGTCTATAGGCGAAAGTCCCACTGGGGCATGTAAAGGTGGTCTTTTCTTGGTCCATTGGGTCTATGGGTATTTGAAAATACCCTGAAAACCCATCTAAAAAGCAATAGTAGCTATGGCCCGATAGTCTCTCTAACATTTGATCTATGAAAGGAAGGGGGAAATGGTCTTTGCGAGTGGCATCGTTTAGCTTTCGATAATCGATGCACACTCGCCAACCGGTTACCGTTCGCGTTGGAATTAACTCGTTCTTTTCATTGGTAATGACCGTCATTCCTCCTTTCTTGGGCACCACTTGGACCGGACTCACCCATGGACTATCGGAGATGGAGTAGATGATTCCTGCATCCAAAAGCTTGACCACCTCCTTCTTGACGACTTCTTGCATGTTCGGGTTTAATCGTCTTTGATGTTGCACCACCAGCCTTGCTCCTTCTTCTAAATTGATTTTGTGAGAGCAGTAGGATGGACTTATTCCTTTGATGTCTGAGATGCTCCATGCGATGGCTCTTTTCCTTTTCTTTAACACTCGTACAAGCTCCTCTTTTTCCGTCTTGGATAGGTCCGAGGCTATGATCACAGGCTTCTGATTTCCTTCTTCCAGAAAGGCATACTCCAGATGATCAGGTAGTGTTTTGAGCTCCAATTTATTTTGCATAATGACGGACTCGCCGAGTGCAGGTTTGGTACTCGGCGAGTTGGTGGCTGCATTCACGACTTCTGGCTTTTCTTCAGATGTACTCGACGAGTATATCGGGTCTACTCGGCGAGTAGTTATTTCGGCTTGCTTCTTTATTTCTTCATACTCCGCTTCTTCCAACAGTCTTTCAATCTCTAGTAAGTCCTTTTCTGGATCAAATTCTTCATCCAAAGCTGCAAATTTGCCGGAATCTTTAGGTATGTCTTCTTCCAATATTTCGTCAAGCATGTCGATTGAGAAAGCCGTGTCGTCACTACTCCTTGAGTACTTCATGGCTTGGTCTACCCCGAATGTCACTGAATCGTCCCCAACTCGCAATGTGAGCTTAGAATCTCTCATGTCTACGATAGCGCTAGCGGTGTTGAGGAAGGGCCTTCCAAGGATGATTGGCACTTGCGGATCCGCCTCCATGTCGAGAATGATGAAATCAGTCGGGAAGACAAATTTGTCTACTTTTACTAGAAAATCTTCACAAATGCCTCTTGGAAAAGTAACCGTCTTGTTTGCCAAATGAATTGCCATTCGAATTGGCCTTGGCTCCGGGAGGTCCAGCTTCTTAAAGAATGAGTATGGCATAAGGTTCACACTTGCTCCAGAATCAGCTAAGGCATGAATTGCAGCCAAGTTGCCAAATTGGCAAGGAAAAGTTAAGCTCCCCGGATCACCCTTCTTCTTTGGTAATTTGTTTAGCATTGCGGCGGAGCAATTCTCATTCAGCACTACCTTCTGCACTTCCTCCATCTTTCTTCTGTTAGTGAGGAGTTCCTTAAGGAACTTCGCATACTTGGGCATTTGCATGACGACTTCAATGAAAGGAATGTTGATTTGAAGAGTTTTAATATGATCTAGAAACTTCTGATATTCCTCTTCCTGCTTCTCTTTCTTGGCTCGGGCTGGGTATGGCATTGGAGGCTGGTATGGTTTCAAGGGCGGCTGTTCATTTGTTTTAGCAGGGGTACTCGCCGAGTCCATCGGTCCTACTCGGCGAGTAGGACTCTCAGATTGTGAGTGTTGGTTTTCGACTTGTTTTTCCGTTCCTTCCTTCTGTGAGTCCTTGGTTGCTTCAGTTCGAATGGGGGCCAGGGGAGTAATGATCTTCCCACTTCTTGTGGTAACAATATTTACTTGTGCGCCTCGTGGGTTGTTCTCGGTTTTGCTAGGAAGCTCACCCGGTGACCTTTGGTTTAGTTGTTGAGCAAGTTGCCCAAGCTGCGTTTCTATGTTGTGGATGGATGCTTGCTGGTTCCTGAGCATTGTTCTTGTTTCTTGGATAGCAGCATCATGGTCACTATGTCTTTTCTCGGAAGCGGCCACAAATTTAGTTAGCATATCTTCCAAGCTTGGCTTCCTCTCTTGCACCGGCTCCTCCTTTTGATAAAAGCCTCTTCCTTTTTGTCTGTACTTCTCCTCCTTGGCCTTCTTATACTCTTCGTAAGGCAGCCACTCCTTCTTTTGTTTGCGCCAGTCTTCATCATACCGGTCACCACTCGAATAACATACTTGTGCCTTTTTGTTGCCGTGCTCATCCAAATCTCAATCTCTAGTGAGGTGAGGTCCATTGCAGTTTTCACAACCCACCCGTATGGCATGGATAGTTTGATCCATTTTGTCCATTCTCCTATCCATGGTTTTTAACATGGCCATGACCGCGGATAAATCTTCAGTAGCAGCGTACGCGGCTCCCCTCGTGACATCATTCCTAGGGTTGTGGTATTCTCTAGAGTGTTTAGAGAATTCTTCAATCAATTCTTTAATCACCGGGGGTGGCTTCTTTGTAAGTGGGCCTTGTGAGTCTAGCAACTGTCGGGTTGTGACATTGACTCCATCATAAAAGATGGAAACTTCTTGCTGGCTGTTTAGATCATGGTGTGGGCAATTTCGTAGCAGCCTTTTGTACCTCTCCCATGCTTCATATAAAGATTCTCCAGCTTGTTGTTCAAAGTTTGCAATGGCCTTCTTGAGTTTGGCTATTTTGGATGGTGGGCAAAAGTGATCTATAAATTCTTCCTTCATTTTGGCCCAAGTAGTGACTGACCCGGGGGGAAGTGATTTGAGCCAGTCTTTAGCAGCACCCTTGAAGGTTACCAGAAGCATCCGAAGTAGTTGAGTTTCGCGGGTTACATTTGGAATGTTGAAATAATCAGCAACATCATTTACTTCATCCAAATGTTTGTAGGCATCTTCATGATCTTTCCCATAGAAAGGTATTTCCTTGAGCGCAACTAGGATGTGACCTTTTAGCTCGAAGGTAGCAGTTGTGGGAATTGCGGGTTGCACAAGTCCCGGGCCATGGTCGTCGCGCATCCTCTTCTTCCATTCCCCCATGGGAATTTCATCAATGTTAGCCATAGTGAATGCTAACTCTTCCTCCGATTCGGTTTCTTGTTCGTACGTTGCCTCTTCTTCTTCCTCGGTCTCGTATCCAATATCTTCTTGAATTGGCTCCTCAATTGTCAATGAGGCGCTAGAAGCTCCTGATTTACCGCTCTTCTTTTTCCCAAAAACAGTCTTCAAGTTGGACAATGGTGATTTCTTTGGTGTGCTTGAACTCTCCACGTCCTTCCCTTTGTTTCTTTTCAATTCGGATTCGGGATCTTCAAACGGGGGTACCAGTGGTGTGTTTGCTCCTCTGGTCATGAGAGTCCTGAAATTAATCAAAAAAAAAAAACGTAAAAAGAACAAAAAGATTGTAAAAAATAAAATTGCTAACTAAACTGCTACTCGCCGAGTAGGTGCGAGTGCACTCGGCGAGTATCAGTGATATTTCAAATTTTTTTTTAAGTTTTAACCTAACGAAAACAGATACTAAAACCTAATTACTAATTACTAAATTGCAATAAATGAACTTTATGCAAGTAAACTCACACAAAGGATCGAAAAAATTAGGAATTAGCTTAATTATTTAGAACCGTTCCCCGGCAACGGCGCCAAAAACTTGATGTGTGTAAATTCAACTAGTTTTATCCCTACTTTTTATTAATAATTTGAGCACACAAAGGCAGTGAACCTGTCTTTAAGTGGTATAGATTGATAAGTGAGGTATCGAACTCAGGGAACGGGTAATTAAACTAATAGCTAATTTTAACTAAAACAAATAATAAAAGTAAAGGGTTTTTCTCTAGTTTTGCAAGACTAGAAACTTAGACAAACTAAATTAACCAATTAACTAAAGCAACAACTATTCACCAAATTTGATAAAGATGTTTCTATTTAGGTTCAACCAATTCACTCCTATGGTTATTTAAGTTAAGATGGATTAATTGCTATTGGTTACCAATTATAATAGTTAGGTTCATATTCATTACTCCTAACCCTTAGACAATTAACTAATTTAAGCGTTGATCAAGTGTTTAAACTAATTAATTCCCTAGATTAATTATTTGGATTAAATAAGATTTGTAATGGTTAATTAAGTTATTAATTCAATTAACCCCTTGTTGATGGTTTCTCAAACAAGCTCACACGTTAATCTTCCTAGTTTCTTATTAATCTTAGTTTCATAATCATTACTTCTAAGCATATGTTTTAGCATTCACATAGACATATGAGGTTAACAATTAAGTGATGTTCATGCAACCTAATTGCCTTCCAATTAACAGAAAATAGTAGTGATTAATACATAAGGTTCTTTAACAAACTTAATTTAATAAATCACCAATAGACAATTAAGCAAAAATCAATAATTAAACCATAGGAGTTCTTTGGTATTCCCCAAACAGAAACAAAAACGAATTTAGCTCATAGTTGCAGTAGAAACAAACACAAAAACAAAGTTTATTAATGCAAACATGTTTAATTCCTAAGTCTAAGTGGTAGAATTAACCTAATTGCTTGAATTCTTCCAACTCTTGAAGCCTAGGGTTCCTTAGCGCCTTCTGAACCTTTTAGTCGCAGCTGATCCTTCAAAAATCGCCAGGAATCCTTCTCATGGGATAAGGATTCGTCTTTTATAAATATCCCAAACAGAGGGTACTTGGCGAGTAGCAGAATCAACTCGCCGAGTAGGTCCATACTTATCCGTCTTGAATTAGCCGTTGTATTTATCTTTTGGCATGTCGTCGTGCACTCGCCGAGTAGGGTCGATCTACTCGCCGAGTAGGACTCCTTCTTTCACTCTTTTATCTTCACTCGCTTTCCTTTTCTCCTTTTTGCCTCCAAACATATCTTTTGGACTGAAAACAGAATTCACAACATTTTAAGTACCTTTTGTCCACATTATTCTCATAATTAATCAAAAATAACTAAGAATATATGTTAAAGAATTAACTAATTATGCACATATCAAGTACACTGGGCGTACTCCTATGTACGCTAAGCGAACTAGCCAAATGGTACGTACGTTGGGCGTACCTGCATGTACACTCAACGTACTCCCCTGTTAAGTCCTTTTTCCATTAAGTGCTTAATACTCAGATCCAGAAGCTACAAACACAGATCAAAGCCCTTTTCAACGTCTTAACCCATAAAGTCACTGACTTGGTGACTTTGCATTACCCAAACAAGTCCAAACTCCAAAAATGATAATCTATTTCCATGAAAGTGGTCTTATCTCTTACATGAACCCATTAAGACCACCAAGATGACAACTTTCTGTCCTAAGGAGTCGTTTAGCACCAAGGGTGGCAACCCTTAGCCTAGAAATCAGATTTGGACTAAAAAGCTTCAACCTTTGGACCAAAAATGACTTCAAAACTAAACCACTAGATCTAAGCACTCTTCGGTAAAGTTTATAGCTTTATACCTACAAGTGATCTGAAATGGAACCTCAAACTTGGGTCTACTGCTTCCCCTTTGATCCACCACCTTGCTATACTCTTCATTTGCTTGGAAATGGCTTCACAATCATAAAATGCTCTCTAATGACCTACAAAGCTCCAAGAACACTCAAGGGAGGGTTAGGGTTTCGTGGTGGCTGTATAAAGATGAAAGGGAGGCTATCATCTAGGGCATCATGTTCTTTATATAGTGACATGCCCTAAAAATTAGGGTTTAGGGTCTCTGAGAGTACGATGGGCTTACCTCTCGTACACTGGGCGTACTCCCCCCACACCCGCGATCATTTACTCCACTACATTGGGAGTACACCAACTTACGCTGGGCGTACCCAGCCGGGCACGTGCATGCTTCCCTTGCATGCATGGGACTTCCTTGCTAAATATTTCCATTAGGGACCATTTATGCCAATAACTTCAAAGTGCTATAACTTCTTCGTTCTAAGTCCGTTTCTGACAAACCTTATATCCACGAAAAGGTGGTGAGAAGCCCTACACTCCTATCTACACGCCCAAGCCTTAAACCTTCCGAATAAATCCCGGAACCCTAAAAGACCGAAACACTTATACACTGGGACTTCGAAACTGCCACCAAGTGCTTTTTAAATCGGGGGTTACAAATCTCCCCCACTTAAATTAGACTTCGTCCTCGACGTCTGCTACGGTCAACTACCCCGCAACCTCTCACGCTGTTCCGATACTATGCATACTCTGTCTGCCCGACCCAATCCTCGAAGAACCACTTCTATTTGTCTTCCGTTTAATATTTCTGAGCAGCATGCTGACCCTAGAGGGTATCCTCTGGAGAACCATCCAATTGCTATAAACCTTTAGTGCATCGCTCTTACCCAATCGATACTCCTTCCGGTACTCCCTGGCTACTCATGCTGAACATCCTAGGGGTTCACCCTTTCTTTTCCTGTGCATTAACTGGCTTTCCCCAGGAAACTTTCCATAAACTACAACCTTCTCGATCTCTGTGTGGGACAGCCCTACGTTGTACCAAATCTACAGTTACCCCCAGTGTTGTCTCTTTGTTGCTATCCACTGGATGCTTCCTCTTATCGCGTCTCGATGCTGAACACCCAACTTAGCAGATGGATAAGATAATCCTTCGAGTAAAAGATTCATCCCTGCAACGGTTAGACTCAAGTGAGAGCTGCGCAGCAGGATCAACTCCATCCCTATGAGATTATGTGATCCAGCAGTGAGGGGAGTAGCACCACTCGGCCAACTGGCTGCTTTACGCAAGGATTCTCCCATCCTTGCTCCTTTCCGAAGGTCCTGTTGTCTCTTATCCGCTTTCCGGATGATCCGAGACCACCCTGGTCCCAACCAATCTGCCATCATCTTGGTTACCGGACTCCCACGTGTTATTGTACTCAACTCCATCTCTTAGTCGCTCCCAACGACTTCTGAAGGAAGCTTCGACTGTCTAAAACTGCTCTATCTACCTTGCCACTCTGGCTTTATAAATCCTGGAATCCTTGATCCCCTACCTTGACCCTACGGTCTTTACCAAGTCTCACCTGCGCTGCTATAAGTACACGGGCCTCGCCCGCGGGTCTCACCCAAACTATTTTTCGGAGCGGCCTCTCCCGCAAGTCGCACCTATCTAGGGCTATGTAGGCCTAGTCCTCCTCGAATCTCAACTTGCTATCTTTTCCTGATTCCTATCATATTAACTAGGAGATACGGGCCCCCGCCCACACTCCTCTAACTAGGAGATACGGGCCCACACCCACCCTTCTCTAACTAGGCTGCTAATGAATGCTATGGCTTACTTGCATTGTTACAACACGCCTCACACTGTCTAACTGTTGATGAATGCTACGACTATCCCATAGTCTTACATCCTGATTAAACTCGCATTCTCACCGAGAGGATCTCTAACCTGGTTCCCAACCAGTTATCAACAGAAGTGAATACATGAACTCAATGTTGGGAAGTTTTCCCAACTCTAAACTCACGCGCTCCTCTATCCAAATAGCCACTTGAGCTGCTTTCCTTCCCAACAAAGTCGCGAACGCATCCCAATTTTGCACTTACCTCTGCTCCTGACCAATGGGATAGTTCTCCGCCACTTCGATTCAACTAGATCCCTATAACTCCCAACTCAGAAAGGATTCTCAATCCTTCTCTCCTTCCAAGGTTCGATCTGCTGACAACCAATACTTACTATTGCTAGTGCTCCAGAACTAACCAATACCAAATCTAAACCACTCTGGAAGACCAACAGAACACCTCTCGAGCCCCACTCACACTTGCTGCAGTGACCACATCCTAAGAACCTGCCTTAAGGGAAACATATTCGAACTACTACTCTAACATCCATGGTATGCAGATGGCATATAACTTTATCATAAGCATATAATATAATATTTTGAAATACACTTACTATTATCGATGAAGTACCATAGCAATAAATCATAAATAAAAGTTGATAGGAAAGGGAAAGATACGCACCTGCAACATTGGGAGCTGCCTGCGCCTCCTCTGTGACTAGCTAGAAAGCCCTACTCGTCACCGTAGGCGCCTCTGCCCAACCCTAACGGCCATCAGTAATCCTCAACATCACAGGGGCAGGTGTTATCACTTGTCCCATAGTAACCAAACTCGGACATTGGGCCTTCTTATGGCCCCGCTGACTGCAATGGAAACAAATCAGGTCTGATCCCTGGGTGGTGGTAGCAGTACAATCCCTGCTATAATGACCGACCTGACCGCACCTAAAACAGCCAGAGTCACCGCCACTGCCACTCCTACATGCCCCCTCGTGTGTCCTGCCACACTTCCCACAGCGGCTGCGGTCCTTATGACCTCTCGATCTAGAATTTGATGTCTTGGGCCTCTTGCCTGATCCCGCAGATGTCTGCACCTTGACTGGTTTCCTCTTCCTGTTTGCCTCTAAGTCAATCTCCCTCTCCCTGGATCAAGCAATCATATCCTCCAGTGTCTTGCATCTAGATCGGCTCACAAACTGCATGATGTCGCTCCTCAGCATCTCGTGGTATCGAGCCTTCTTCATCTCCTCATCTGCCACATACTGCAGAACCAGGAGGGCTCTCTCTCTGAACTTGGCTGTGATCTCCACCACTGTCTCCATAGTCTGCTGGAGGTCCTGGAACTCCCGTGCTAACTGCTGAACCTCAATAACTAGTGTAAACTCGACCCTGAACCTATCCGAGAAACCAGTCCATGTCATCGCTTCTAACGCGACATCATCTCTAATAGCATGTCCAACATCCTCCCACCAATCATGCAATCTGTCTTTCAAGAGACAGGAGGCGAGTCGGACCTTGTACCCCTCGGGACACCGTCTAGTGTGAAAAGCGTTGGTGACATCTGCCAACCATCTACTGCTAGCAATGGGGTCCCTAGCCCCATGGTAATCTGGACCTCCACAAGCTCTGAACTCTCGAAATGTCAGTGTGTGCGCCCCCATCATAGCCATCATCTCAGTATAGAAGGCTCCCAGCCTCTCATCCAAAATCTCCAATATACCCTCCTTGACCATACCAAAGATCACACGGGTCTGGTCTAGAATACTGTGCGTACTCTCAACTGATAAGAACTCTCTCATCTGCTCCCCAAGCTTCTCAGCTCCTGAACACGAGCCTGATCCCTCGCCGACGCCTGAACCGCCCACTGGTCTCTCACGTAACATCACCATTCTGCAACATAACATAACTATCATCAGAATACTCATCACTACTGAGGGATCACACACATACTACAAGTTCCCCGGTGTTATCTTATCCCTTCTCAAATCGAGTACGAATCCTATGTCTTTAGTAGTACGGGCCCATACTACCTTCCACATATATCCGTACTTTCCTCGAGAATTTCCTTGACTCCACCAAGTCCCTTTCACTACTACTATTGCTCCCATCACTACTCTCATCCTAGGCTTGCCCTAGGGTAACCTCCAACCTGAACCTAGTCCTCATCTATTGAAGGTATCTTCATAATGCCAATTAGCCACTACCTGAATACCATCACATGTGACGAAGCTCAGATAATCCTTCGAGTAAAGGACTCGTCCCTACAACAGTTAAACTCAAACAAGAGTTGTGCAATAGGGCCAAATACATCACTCTGAGATTATTCAACCCTGATCACATGCGACTTGGTGTATTCACCTAATGGCTAACTCCCATCACTTAGAGTCCCACAAAGCACAAAGCAAGTAGCATTTAGACAAAAGGAAAATCTAACCAGAACATAATCTAGCTATTCTATCCACATATAATGAATTTGTACTAGCATGCAACTTATAAATCTCATACACATAACAGGCACATAAGGTATCCTCCTAGATCCTTATTCCTAATCTAGCATGCAGTTTTCATAAGCATATCTCATCTTAACAAACATGTATGTGTAATCTGGGAGAACTTACTTGAGCTAGGCTGATTGCATGCATCACGCCCTTTTTCTCTTTTTCAAGGTTCTTCTATAAAAATGATTCTCCTTTGAAAAATTTTCATACCAAGTCCTCAGTTTGAGTTCAGACACACCTGAAAGTGTGCCCGAATCCCTCAAACCAAGGCTCTGATACCAACTTGAAACATCCCAACTCTACTGTCCAAATATTTCATTTTAAATCATTAATAAAAACCATAATTATCAACCATTTCATTCATAAACAGAAATCGTTATATCAAATCAGAGTATCATCTCAAAACATGTTCTTTTTATCAGAGTAAACATCCCAGGCTAAAACTTCTTGGTGTGTGCCATGCATTCATCCCGAGCTCTTGAAGTACTTAAAAAGAAAACTGAAAACTGTAAGCACGAAGCTTAGTGAGCTCCCTAATCTACCACATACCATACACATAATCACATACTGCAAACATTGGGCCTAGCCTGTTACATCGGGCCCCGCCCGACATCGCATGAATTCAGCATCAGGCCCCGCCTGTGTAACATCCCGAGTTCAGGAGTGCAAGTTCAGGGTTCAAAGTGTAAATAAGGATGGTCAACTCGGCGAGTCCATGGGTGGACTCGGCGAGTAGGGTTGTGATTCTGGTCGCGTGTAAAGTGGCCAACTCGGCGAGTCGGCAGCTGGACTCGGCGAGTTGGTGCTGCAAAGAGAAAAACCCTAATCTTCAGGGTCGCGCCCTATTTAAAGGACTTAATGCCCTCCCCTCAGTCCCCTTAGCCCCTTTTGAAGTCCAGAAACCCTAAATCCGTTTGAGAGAGCATTGGAGAGCATTTGGAACCTTGATAAGTGATTGGTGAAGAGATCTTTGAAGATTAAGAAGGTTGGAGCAAGGGGATTTGCAGAGATTTGGTTCATTCTTCAGTTGGAGATTCCTTTTGAGGTAATAATTCGTTGCTGGAGCTTTTGAGCTTCTAGATCTATCATTGTGGAGTTTTTGGGAGCTTATTTAGAGTTATTTCGGGTTGGAGGTTGGATCTGAGGTTGCTACCTCAGATCTGGAATAGAGATGATCTAGAAGTGCATAAAGCCCCTGTCCTTGAGTTGCTAGTGAAGCCTTCTTGTCCCAAACCCTATCCCAAGAGTGTTTTATGCTTAGATCTCTTTGGATTCACATAAAGTTTGCCACTTTATATGATGGATGGGTTGTAGGAGAGTAGATCTATGGTTGGGAGTCCCTGCATGGCTTAGAAAGCCACTGTATGGATTAAGAACTAGAGGTACTCAGCGAGTCACATGGGTGTACTCGGCGAGTTGGATGAAGATAGGCAGGAACTCGACGAGTTGGAAGAACAACTCGGTGAGTCTGTTGAAGATTGCCTTGGACTCGGCGAGTCTGGTCGTAAGGTCCTAACCTTTTTGGTTGAGCGGTGAATTGGTGAGTCGAGGGACAACTCGGTGAGTTAAGCAGGAAGTGACTCAGATTTGGTTGGACTCAGCGAGTCTTGGGGCGACTCGGCGAGTTGAGTCGTGGATTGGGAGATTCTGAGTATAGGGACTCGACGAGTCACCGGGTTGACTCGACGAGTAGAGTCAGTCAGGAAGGTT
This sequence comes from Lactuca serriola, assembly GCF_051521515.1. Classification (NCBI taxonomy): domain Eukaryota; kingdom Viridiplantae; phylum Streptophyta; class Magnoliopsida; order Asterales; family Asteraceae; genus Lactuca; species Lactuca serriola. The sequence goes on along the minus strand of NC_136415.1, from coordinate 335,743,305 downwards.
GACTTTGACTGAGGACTTTGACTCTGACCAAGAGTTGGCCAGTTGACTTCCAGGGGTATTTTGGTAATTATTGGTATTTATTGAGTTCAGTCTTTTGGTATTATCAGTGGTGGAGTTCGTGTCGGAGGTTGGAGCAGCGTGATCTTATCTTTTCAGTCAGAAGTTGCAAGGTGAGTAATCCTCACTATATCGACAGGGTCTACAGCACCAAGGCCGACCCCTATCGGATGGAAATCCGGGTAGTTGTTGTTATGTGATTGCTTTGCTATGTTTTCATCCTGGTAGTTAGGATGGTATGTGTTAGAGACCTGGTTAAGGTCGGTACCCGGGATATAGAGTAATGTTATGCTAGTGACCGGTTAGATCGGAATCCTGGTTAGGATATTTATATGCTATGTGCACATGTTTGTTGGTTTGGGGAAAGGGTTGAGGCAGGTCCTGCTGTGTGTAGTAGGCCAAGACACCCTGGGCGGACTGGGTAGACTGCAGGCCCAGGCCAGGCAAATGTAGTTAGGCCGAAGGCCCAACGAGCGGTCCGGATAGGCTGAAGGCCCCGAGGAGGGCGGTCCAGACGTGCCGAGGGCTCGGAGAGCGGTCCAGATAGACTGAGGACCGGGATTCGGTCCAGTCAGACTGATGGCTTATTACGAATGCTGTATTGTTTGCTACTATGTTTATATGATATAATAAGGTTATATCCATGTGGCGTTGGTATTTTGGGGGTAATTCACTAAGCTCTCGGGCTTACAGTTTCAGTTTATTGTTTCGGGTACCTCAGGTGATTGCGGCAAGGCGAAGGCATGATCGTACCGCTCCTCCGACTATGTTTATGTTTCTAGGAATACTCTGATAAAAATGTATTTTGAAAACAAAGTTGTAATGTTTTGATGAACTTGACATGTTTTGAAAGTTTAAAATTTGTTCGAAATTTTTGGGTGTTACAAGTTGGTATTAGAGCCTTGGTTTTAGTGAATTGGAGGAATACTCGTGTGAATCCAGTCTCAAATCAAGGAAATATTTTCAAAATAATTTTAATAGTTTTCAAGATAAATAAAGGAGGATGCAGGGCATACGATCAGCCAGAGCCAGTAAGTAGACCCCAAAATACCATACGAGGTATCTGATTATGTGATATGATAGAACAACATGCTAGTACTAGGCCAAGGATCTTCAGGAATTGCATGATAGAATTGCCTGATTATATGATGCCTTATAGCCTAGGGTTTTCCTTATATGAAATTAACATCATTACTGTAGTTTCTTAGTGTATGCATCACGACTGTACATAATTAAGATCTTATCGCCTGAGAATGTTTGGTGGGCTTTATTTCTTGTTCCTTGTCTGGTTGTGGGCTTAGATTAGGACCGAGTATTCGAAAGTCTATAGGGTCCAACATTATGTATGGTTAGCATACACAAGGGCTGTAGGGTTGGTGGAAGTTTCATGGATGGATAGGTTGTTTGAGATGAGTCCGCCGACTATGAGATGTTTAGCCTTCCTCTAGGAGTGAGGCCTGAGTGCTCGCTATGATTATGTATATTGTTGGGGCGTTGAGATGGTACTTGGGATAAATATGGGTAGGTGTGGAAGGTAGTATGAGCTCGTACTACTGAAAGCACAGGACCCATACGCGTAGCAAGTGAGTCACAATCCCTAGGGTTAGTAGGGAGTTGGTTCCCAGTTATGTATATGGATTATTTGATACCTTTGTGTTATGTTTCAGAATGGTGATGACCAGGAGCTTTGTGATTGGATCCGGTTCGGGATCAGGATCAGGAGAGGGAGAGGGCGGACAGGGGGTGCCAACAGCGCCCGAGACTATCGGTCAGATGAGCACAGACGAGTTGGATGCTAGGATTCGTGAGATCCTGCATGATGAGGTTGCTGCTATGTTCCGGGCCGAGTTGCCGGAACTGTTTGGGTCAATCAAGACCGCCATGGTCGAGTATTTTGATGAGCGCTATGCAGCTCTTACAGAGACGGCTGCCGCGGCAGTAGCAGTGGCAGGGGGAGGAGCCGGTAGTGGTTTTCAGTATCAGGACTTCGATAATACAAAGCCCCTACTTTTGATGGAGTTCAGGATCCGATTGTTGCTATGCGATGTTTGTTAGATGTGGAGGGATGTTTCTTCACATGTTCATGCCCTGCTGATCAGAGGGTGAGGTGTGCTCTGAACCTGTTGAGGCTCGGGGCGAAGGATTGGTGGAGGTTGACTACGAGGTCATATTCGGATGCGCAAAGGGCTGCGGTTTCTTGGGATCAGTTTCGGGAAATGTTCAGCACTCGTTATGTTCCACAGGTTAAGAGATAAAGGTTGGCTCAGGAGTTCTTAGAACTGAAGCAGGATTCAGAGTCGGTGACGGAGATCACCATGATGTTCACTGAGAAGGCGATGTTTTGCCCGGAGTTTGCTTCGGAGCAGGCTCAGATGTCCCGATATCTGAGTATGCTCAAGAGGGACATCAGGCAGTTTGTGTCTATGCAGAGGTGCGAGACCTTGCTGGAGTTGCAGGAGGCCGCTTAGCGGCGTGATTTGGAGATTGAGTTGCAGTTGCGAGAGCAGAGGCAGGCCCCAGTGCAGTCGCAGCCGGCGCCGAAACGGTCCAAGACCGTTGATTCTAGTTTTGGAGATCAGAGCAGCCGAACTTGTGGGAAGTGCGGGAAGGGTCACACCGGAGTTTGTAGGTCGGGTGGTGCGTGCCGCAAGTGCGGGAGAGAGGGGCACTATGCGAGGGATTGCCGTCAGTCAGCCCCAGTGTAGGATATGAGGATTTGTTATCAGTGCCATCAGGTTGGTCACATGAGGGCCAACTGTCCACAACTTACTGCTGGACCGGTGCAGGCTCCAGCACCGGCCACTTTGAGGATTACGGGTGGAGGTCAGGGTGGAGCAGAGCCCTCGAGGGCTCAAGGGCATGCTTTTCAGCTTATAGCAGAGGAGGTTAGAGCAGAGCCGGATGCAGCTGCGGGTATGTTTCCTTCATGATATCTTGTTATCTTATGGTTGTTATGGAGTATTATATCTGCTAGTCTTGTTTGCATAATTCATGGTATTGTATTCGTTCGATCTTTCGGGTTTATGGTATTATTGTGGGGTCGATAGTTAAGGGTTGAAATCGGTTAGCATCCAAGGAATTGATGGTCAGATTTTGATTGTATGGTCTTGTTGTCGGGTATAGCAATTGTGTTTTGAGAAGTGTTCGGCGGGGAGTCAAACTCCCTTAGAGTTCGAGATGCGCGATGCCGGTTAGGTCACCGGTGGTTGGTAGTCAGTGCTCTAAGTGGGGAGAATTGGAAAATTCTCAGGAGGATCTACAAGTATTTGAGGTTGATTAGCTGCTTGGGAGTCAGCAGTGTTTCAGTCAGCCAAGAGTGTGGGCTGGTATGAGTAAGTGGCAGACTAGTGGGGGCAGGGAGCAGACCATGGATTCAGGAAAGATAGTGTTTGATGTTAGGCCTGGGTTTAGGCCATAGGAAGGATTCCGGGATCGAACGAGAGTTCGGAACCCCTAAGAGGCTAGAACAGTATGAACGAGAAGGATTCCATGGAAGTGTAGTTGGAATGATGTATGATAGTTGAGCAGACTGGGAAGACTGAAGGCCGGAAGGCGTACCAGTCAGGTCAAAGGTTATGAGAACGGTCCAGACAGGCTGAAGGCCTAGGAGGGCGGTCCAGACATGCTGAAGGTTCCGAGAGTGGTCCAGATAGGCTGAAGGCCTGGTAAGGTGGTCCTGTCATGCTGAAGACTCTGTAAGTGTTAGTGGATCAGGTATGAGGAAATTGAGGAAATGCGTCGCCAAGGGTGATAATTGATATGGTCTGGCCCCAAGTACTGATCATGTTAGTGGAAAGCAGTGCATGGAACCGAGAGTCCTTGTGAGCAGATTCAGAATATATGGAAATTCGAGGATAGCGGTTGCTCTACATGGATAATGTAGAGTGAAGTGTAGCTTAGTGGCACGCGCTGGTGCGGTAAGGGTGGATGAGTGGATTTCCTGGAAAGGAAGGGCATGTAGCTCCGGAAGGAGCGTGGGTACTTCAAAAGAGGAGGAAGTGGAATAAGTGGATTATTGTCGGTGCATTAGCTATTGGTAGTAAGTACTGAAATGGTACCAGGGGTATGGAAACACATCCAGACTGGGTGTCTGTTGAGGTTGCGGATGGATTTCCGGTAATGTAGAACTAGAGGAGTTCATAAGGGATGCAAGGAGGGAGCCTTGGATTTTCGGTATGGTTGTGATCAGGAGGTTATGTATGTAGCGATAATTCATCCTGGGGATGTCTGGAGGTATTGTCAGTGTGCCGGGTTTTCCAGCCCGAGGATGTTGGATCCGGTACAACATGTGTACGTGATTGCATAGGGGGGCTCATGGGAGTGCTCAGGAGCTGAAGGATGTGTCATCCTGTCAGCTCGGGATGAAACGAGTTGGATTTGGAAAAGGAAGCTAGATGAGTCCCAACAATTGGTACCGGGTCAGACCCCGATGGATCAGGGTGATATCTAGCTTGTAAGACCCAAGTGATTGTGGCGAATTGGATTGATTGAAGTATCATTGGGTGGTACTGGGTTGATAATTGATTTTATCTGAGGAAGAAGCCAGTGGCCGGCTTAAGGGAGATGTCAGGATACGGCAACGGAGGAGTTGGGTTTGTAGGGTTTCAGTTGTAGTGATTGGAGAAACCTGGATCGGTTAATGCCAGGAGGTGCATTGCAAGAGTAGTTTCTGGAATTGTGTTGCTGCAGGCTTCGAGGACGAAGCCTAATTTTAGTGGGGGAGAATTGTGACATCCCGAGTTCAGGAGTGCAAGTTCAGGGTTTAAAGTGTAAATAAGGATGGTCAACTCGGCGAGTCCATGGGTGGACTCGATGAGTAGAGTTGCGATTCTGGTCGCGTGTAAAGTGGCCAAATCGGCGAGTCGGCAGCTGGACTCGGCGAGTTGGTGCTGAAAAGAGAAAAACCCTAATCTTCGGGGTTGCACCCTATTTAAAGGACTTAATGCCCTCCCCTCAGTCCCCTTAGCCCCTTTTGAAGTCTAGAAACCCTAAATCCGTTTGAGAGAGCATTGGAGAGCATTTGGAACCTTGATAAGTGCTTGGTGAAGAGATCTTTGAAGATTAAGAAGGTTGGAGCAAGGGCTTTGCAGAGATTTGGTTCATTTTTCAGTTGGAGCTTCCTTTTGAGGTAATAATTCGTTGCTGGAGCTTTTGAGCTTCTAGATCTATCATTGTGGAGTTTTTGGGAGCTTATTTAGAGTTATTTCAGGTTGGAGGTTGGATCTGAGGTTGCTACCTCAGATCTGGAATAGAGATGATCCAGAAGTGCATAAAGCCCCTATCCTTGAGTTGCTAGTGAAGCCTTCTTGTCTCAAACCCTAGCCCAAGAGTGTTTTATGCTTAGATCTCTTTGGATTCACGTAAAGTTTGCCACTTTATGTGATGGATGGGTTGTAGGAGAGTAGATCTATGGTTGGGAGTCTCTGCATGGCTTAGAAAGACACTGTATGGATTAAGAACTAGAGGTACTCGGCGAGTCACATGGGTGTACTCGGCGAGTTGGATGAAGATAGGCAGGAACTCGATGAGTTGGAAGAACAACTCGGCGAGTCTGTTGAAGATTGCCTTGGACTCGGCAAGTCTGGTCGTAAGGTCCTAACCTTTTTGGGTGAGCGGTGAATTGGTGAGTCGAGGGACAACTCGGTGAGTTGAGCAGGAAGTGACTCAGAGTTGGTTGGACTCGGCGAGTTGAGTCGTGGATTGGGAGATTCTGAGTATAGGGACTCGACGAGTCACCGGGTTGACTCGGTGAGTAGAGTCAGTTAGGAAGGTTGACTTTGACTGAGGACTTTGACTCTAACCAAGAGTTGGCCAGTTGACTTCCAGGGGTATTTTGGTAATTATTGGTATTTATTGAGTTCAGTCTTTTGGTATTATCAGTGGTGGAGTTCGTGTTGGAGGTTGGAGCAGCGTGATCTTATCTTTTCAATCAGCAGTTGCGAGGTGAGTTATCCTCACTATATCGATAGGGTCTAAGGTACCAAGGCCGGCCCTTATCGGACGGAAATCCGGGTAGTTGTTGTTATGTGATTGCTTTGCTATGTTTGCATTCTGGTAGTTAGGATGGTATGTGTTAGAGACCTGATTAAGGTCGGTACCCGAGATATAGAGTAATGTTATGCTAGTGATCGGTTAGATCGGAATCCTGGTTAGGATATTTATATGCTATGTGCACATGTTTGTTGGTTTAGGGAAAGGATTTAGGCAGGTCCTTCTGTGTGCAGTAGGCTAAGACACCCTGGGCGGACCGGGTAGACTGCAAGCCCGGGCCAGGCAAATCTAGTTAGGCCGAAGGCCCAACGAGCGGTCCGGATAGGCTAAAGGCCCCGAGGAGGGCGGTCCAGACGTGCCGAGGGCTCAGAGAGCGGTCCAGATAGACTGAGGACCGGGATTCGGTCCAGTCAGACTGATGGCTTATTACGCATGCTATATTGTTTGCTACTATGTTTATATGATATAATACCGTTATATCCGTATGGCAGGTCCTTCTGTGTGTAGTAGGCCAAGACACCCTGGGCGGACCGGGTAGACTGCAGGCCCGGGCCAGGCAAATCTAGTTAGGCCGAAGGCCCAACGAGCGGTCCAGATAGGCTAAAGGCCCCGAGGAGGGCGGTCCAGACGTGCCGAGGGCTCAGAGAGCGGTCTAGATAGACCGAGGACCGGGATTCGGTCCAGTCAGACTGATGGCTCATTACGCATGCTATATTGTTTGCTACTATGTTTATATGATATAATACCGTTATATCCGTATGGCGTTGGTATATTGGGGGTAATTCACTAAGTTCTCGGGCTTACAGTTTCAGTTTAATGTTTCAGGTACCTCAGGTGATCGCGGCAAGGCGAAGGCATGATCGTACAGCTCCTCCGACTATGTTTATGTTTCTGGGAATACTTTGATAAAAATATATTTTGAAAACAAGGTTGTAATGTTTTGATGAACTTGACATGTTTTGAAAGTTTAAAATTTGTTCAAAACTTTTAGGTGTTACAGCCTGCCTCTGGGCCCCGTCCACTATACACATACAAACAATAACATATAACCATGCTAATACATAACAAACAGTCTCTATACTATAACTGCTAGTCTCAAGGCCACGCCTATCATGGGCCCTGCCCCTACTCTGCTACTAATGAGATATAAAACCACATCCACACTCAGCTAGTGATGAGATACGGGCCCCCGCCCACACGCATCTCCCTACCAGGAACATACAAGTATCACAAAGACACAAGTATAAACATACATACACTACTGCCTCGTGTACCATCCGACATCAGACCGAAATCCAGAACATATAAACTACATCGGGCTAAACCCGACATCAGATCTAAATCTGGTATACACTAACATGCATAAATGGGCTTGCATTGGTGCCTTAGACCCGTTCCTACTAGAGAAAACTCACCTCGCAAAGCTGACTGTAGAATCCTGTGAATACTCCTCGTTGCTGGCTGGCAGATCCCTGAACTGCTGATCTCTCAATTCCCCGAGCTATCAATACCAAAATATCACTTAGTCCAAATGAATAATCCTCCTCAAGGTAAAATGAACATTTACCGCTAGTCTAACTTGGTCCATATCTAATGCTCTAAATAATAATACAAAAATCCCAGCACTGGATGGGCTTCCCAAGCCCACTTATGGCCCACTAATGGCCTAATTTGCTAAATTAGGCCCAATTACTCTAATGGGCCTAACCCTAACCCAAACATCTTTTTGGCCCACACTATATGACTCCTGATGGCCCACAAAATCCCAAAGGACCAAAATCCCCTTGCATAGCCCAAACCAAGGCTGAAAGTCCATAAGGCCCATATCTGATGAATACGTTGGGCGTATTCCTATGTACGCTGAGCGTACTAGCCAAATGGTGCGTACGCTGGGCGTACCTACATTTACGTTCAACCTACTCCCCTGTGAAGTCCTTTTTCCATTAAGTTCTTAATAATCAGATCCAGAAGCTACAAACACAAATCCAAAGCCCTTTTCAATGCTTAATCCATAAAGTCACTGACTTGGTGACTTTGCATGCCCCAAACAAGTCCAAACTCCAAAACTGATAATCTACTTCCATGAAAGTGGTCTTATCTCTCGCATGAACGCATTAAGACCACCAAGATGACAACTTTCTATCCGAAGGAGTCATTTAGCACCAAGGGTGGAAACCCTTAGCTTAGAAATCAGATTTGGACTAAAAAGCTTCAATCTTTGGACCAAAAATGACTTCAAAACTTAACTACATGAGATCTAAGTTTAGAAATCAGATTTGGACTAAAAAGCTTCAACCTTTCCACCACCTTGCTATACTCTTCACTTGCTTGGAAATGGCTTCACAATCACAAAATGCTCTCTAATGACCTCCAAAGCTCCAAGAACACTCAAGGGAGGGATAGGGTTTCGTTGTGGCTGTATAAAGATGAAAGGGAGGCTATCGTCCAGGGCTTCATGTTCTTTATATAGTGACATGCCCTAAAAATAAGGGTTTAGGGTCTCTGAGAGTACGTTGGGTGTACCTCTCGTACGCTGGGCGTACTCCCCCCACACCCACGATCATTTAACCCACTACGCTGCGCGTACCCATCCAGACACGTACATGCTTCCCTCGCATGCATGGGACTTGCTTTCTAAATATTTCCATTAGGGACCATTTATGCCAATAACGTTAAAGTACTATAACTTCTTCGTTCTAAGTCCGTTTCTGACGAACCTTATATCTACGAAAAGGTGGCGAGAATCCCTACTCTCCTGTCTACACGCCCAAGCCTTAAACCTTCTGAATAAATCCCGAGACCCTAAAAGACTGAAAGGCTCATACCTTGGGCCTCCAAAACCGCCACCTAGTGCTTTTCAAAACGGGGTGTTACAAAAAATCATAACTCCTTCAATTGAAGTTAGATTTAATGAGGCTTATATCCTTGGAATCACATCATCTTGTACTTTCCGAATATTTTAACCAACTTAGGAGATGTTACAAATTTTGGACATTCATTTTTTAGCCTATAGTATCCTTATACGTAAGAGTATACTTAATCAGATTTATGTATAAAAAATGAAATATTACATTGATACTCTATTAAATTTATTTATCTAAGCTAATTTCTAATGGTGGTCAGTCATGAACTTTTCCTAGTTGTCACATCCCCCCCCCCTGTTGAAGGAATTTTGTCCTGATATTCAACTTTTAGTTGGGATTCCCTCAAAAAAATGAGGTTACTTACTCTTCATTTGATCTTCCCGTTCATAAGTGTACTATGGTCCTCGCTTAGAGTTCCATCGTACCTTTACTATGGGGATGCGACTTTTCTTAAGACTTTCACTTCTCGATCCATAATCTCTATCGGTTCCTTGACAAAGGTTATCTTGGTATTGACTTGAATATCCTCAAGTCGAATGATAAGTGCATCATCATAGAGACACTTCTTGATATTTGACACATGGAAGACATTGTGCACACCGCTGAGTTCTTGTGGTAACTTGAGCTGGTAAGCTACTGGACCAATCCTTTCAAGGATCTCGAATGATCCTATGTATGTTGGATTTAGATTTCCTAGCTTTTCGAATCTTATGACTCCTTTCCAAGGATAGAACTTTAAAATAACCTTGTCTCCAAGTTAGAGTTCAAGGGGTTTGCGTCTGATATCAATGTAGCTCTCTTGACAATTACGGGCGGTCTTCAAATGCTCTCATATTTACATGATATTTTTAGTGGTATCATGGATGATTTATGGGCCTGTTAACAAGGTATCCCCTGCAAATTCCTTTACTACTTGCGTATCTCCTACTTCTGCCCAACATATTGGTGGGCGACACTTATGACCGCAAAGAGCTTCACATGGGCAACCTTGATGCTGGTCTGATATATGAGAGCATGTGTGATAGATTTTGGAAATGCATGGGACACTCATGTACCCTTGATCGAGTTCTCATATAATATATATATATATATATATATATATATATATATATATATATATATATATATATTATATGAGAACTCGATCAAGGGTACATGAGTGTCCCATGCATTTCCAAAATCTATCACACATGCCCTGAGTTTATCCTCCAACATCTAGATTGTCAATTCTCTTTGATCATCGATTTGAGGATGATAGGCTGTGCTCATATCTAGATGGGTACCAAGAGATTTTTGTAGACTTCTCCAAAATCGTGAGGTGAATCTACTATTTCTATTTGAAAGAATGGATAACAAAACCCCATGTCATCTGACTATCTCTCAGAGACATGTCGTGGTCAGCTTCTCTATTTTATCTGTCTCTTTGATTGGTAGGAAGTGGGCAAACTTTGTCAGTCAATCGAAATCTACCCATATAGTGTCGAAACCACTAGATGCTCTTGGTAGTTTCATTACAAAGTCCATCGAAATCTATTTCCAATTCCATTCTGGGATTTCTGGTTATTGTAACAATCCTGATGGCTTTTGGTGCTCCACCTTGACTTTCGAGCAAGTCAGACACTTGCCTAAATATGCAACAATCTCAGCCTTTATATTTGGCCACCAATAAATCTTCTTCAAGTCTAAGTACATCTTTTCTGCTTTGGGATGAATGGAATGTCTCGTCTTATGAGCTTCTTTCATGACTAGCTCCCTAGTATTACCAAATTTTAGAACCCAAATCTGATTCATGAAATATCTCGCTCTATTTTCCTTGACTTCGAGTTGATTTTCCATTCCTCATAGATCTTCTGTAATTATGTTTCCTTTTGTGAGAGCATTCATTTGAGCATCCAGAATCTGTGTGGTCAAATTAGACTATATAGTCATGGTGAGTGCTCTAACTCTTCAAGGTTTGACTCGCTCCTTTTGGCTTAAAGCATCAATCACTACATTTACTTTGCCTGGGTGATAACGGATCCCACATTCATAATCGTTCAAAAAATATAACCATCTTCGTTGTCTCATGTTGAGCTTCTTTTGATCAAAGATGTGCTAAAAACTCTTGTGATCCATGTAATTGTGTATTTTGTTTCATAAAAGTAATGACACCATAATTTTTAGGGTAAAAACTATAGTTCCCAACTCTAGGTCGTGGGTGGCGTAGTTGTTCTCATGCACCTTGAGTTTTCGTGAGGCGTAAGCTATGGATTTTCTTTCTCGCCGCATCAATACTGTAACATCCCCAAAAAGGAGGTATAACTTCTTAGCCTTACTATTTTATGTGTAAGTCAAGTTTAGCCCTTATTGTGAAAAAGGTGGCAATTGAGTACGCATGACGTACGTATGTGTATGCTTAGTGTACTCATGCACGTATCATGGACGTTGAGGCCACCAAGTACACTGGGCGTACTAGGCTCAGAGTGGAACCCTAATATCTTCTTGTGTCACTATTTAAAGAACATGATGGCCTCATTTCTAGCCACCATTATCAGCCTCCAACCTCCTTCAAACCCTAATCCTGTTTCCATAGCTTGTGTGAGTGCTTGTGGCTCATTTGAGTGTTGTTGTGAAGCTTTTGGTGAAGAAGGAACACTGAAGGAAGGATAGCTTGTGCTTCTAGCTTGTAGATCTGAGCTCTAATTCAGTTTGTGCATCTTCTAGAGCTATCAAGTTCAAAACTTGTTCATTGTATGTTGTAGTTCTTGTTTTGGGTCCTTTTTAGGGTTTTAGGTCCCAAGTTTTGAACTTTGTGATTTTGGTGAACTCCAGAGCTATTCTACTGCCCCTTTAGGTGTATTAGAGTGTTTGAGTCCATAAAAATGAGTGCTTGGACGTTTTTATCTTTCCATGCATGAGTTGTATGACCTTTTGTGTGAGAAAAATGAAGTTTTTGAGATTAGGTGTTGACTAGCCATGTAAAGGCTTAAAGTCAGTAACTTTATAAATTAATAGGTCTTATTTATCCCAGATCCATGGTTGGAATGTTTGTCTGAACGTGTTAAGACCAAAAGAAGTTAGAAAAAGGAGACCGAGGAGTAGACCGTGCATACTCCCAGCTATGTGCAACATAGGGTGGATAATCCGCGTCACATGCTTTGCTAGTTGTTCGCCTAATGTAGAGGGTTGTATGTCCAACGTTTGCGCTAGGTGTTGAGTTTCGTTGACTTTCGAGTTTAGGTCAATTTGAGGACTTTTAACCATGGAGGGGAAAAATGGTCTTTTACCCTTCTGAGATTTAGTTGAGAGACTTGGTCTAGCAATTTTATGGTTATTGATATTATTATTAATTAGAGTTATATGCGGTACGTTTTGGAGGAGTCTAGACCGGTAGTTCGGGTGCAAGGTTACTTACTTTTCTACGAGAGGTGAGTCTTCTCACTATACTTTCCTATGTGGTGATGCATGTATTGACCTAAGGGTCTTATCTGTATTATTTACCGGAGGGTCTTAATTTCTTATACTGAGATATGTGTTTATGCATTCTGTCTTTGTGACTTATGCTGTTAAATGATTCCGTGTGAGTTATGACCAGAGGGTCCATACTAAGTCGTGAGACCGGAGGGTATTCATTGAGACACATGACTGGAGGGTCCTTATCATGATACAACCATGAGAGGCTAAATATTTTGTGGATGTGGTATTTTGGGGAACTCACTAAGCTTCGTGCTTACAGTGTTGGTGTAAATGTGTTTTAGGTACATCTCAGGATGTAACGCTCAGTTCCCTGGAACGCATTTTAACCCTAATTTATTCATTTATACAAGGAGGCGATGAGTTAGTAGCCCCAGACTCCTCGAGTAGAGCCAAAAAGGATGCGTGGGTTTTGAAGTCTACTTGGCGAGTTGGGTAGTGTAACGCCTGTAGATCAGGGCTAGTCAATTTAGAGACGATAGGCGTCAAAAATGACTTTTTGATGGTTGATTATCTAGAAGGATTAATCTTAACTAAGTTTTAGTATATGTTACAAGGATTCTGTACATATAAAGAACGCCGAAATCCGAGTTATAACGAAGAAGTTATGACCCGTCGAAGTTTCGCGACAGAATTGGCACGACACAGCGCGACGTAAATAGTGAATTTACGTTAGAGTGATATTTGTCGTTAGAGATCTAAATGAAATTCATAGAATACATTAAACCGAGAGCGTGCGTAAAAAGAAAGCCCAAATCTGACTTTGTATGAGGAAGTTATGATTTTTCTAAGTTTCAGCTTAGCAGTATGCAGCCCGAAGTTCGACTTTGAGATCGAGCGATATTTAGCCGAAACAATCTAATCGAGAATTGAAGATCTCATCGTTAGTAGACCAACGGTAAAAAGACAGACGAAAACGAACGTCCGATGAAGAAGTTATGATTTTATAATGAAGTTTTCCTATCCCGGCCTACTAAAAATAATATAACAAAAATAAAATCAAAATTAGCCAACGGAGTCTAAATGAAAGTTGTAGAGCATAGTCTCACCTACGCGTGGATATAAAGAACGTCGAAAATGGAACTCGTATGCGAAAGTTATGAATTTTTGAAGATCATGGCACGCATACCAAAGCTTATCCGAAGCGTACGCCCAACGTAGCGCTTAGTACGCCCAACGTACTCCGAAATTACACCCAGCGTAATCCCAGTTTTAGCACCCTATAAATAGATGTCGAGGGCTGCCGATTTCTTTTTTTCAAACTCTTTTTTCTCTCTCATTTTTGCATCGTTTTGTGTGCAAGAAATATCCCGAAGCCCCGGTATCATTCCTGAGCCCCGAAGCAAGTCCCGAAGCCCCGAAGATCCCGAGGAGTAAAGTTTCCGAGCCGAAGCTCTGCCCACGAGAAGCCAATTTTTGTGAAGATCTTCTAGATCTACCGAAGAATACTACTTCTACAAGTCGTAACGCTGTCCGATCATCTTCTGATCAAGTGAGTGTATAGTCACTTTCTTCGTACACATAAATATTAAGTATTTGCTATGAAATACGTGTTATGTGTGTATATATTGTTGTTTATTTGAGATAATTGTGGAATGGATAAATTATATAGGTTTTAATGAGTTAAACTGTATATGTATTTTGTATCTACGAATATGTTGGGTAGAGCGTGGGTAGATGAGATTGTTGGTATGGGATAAAAGATGATTTGGATCATAAGATAAAAGGATAAAGAGATAAACTTGTTATAAATTCGGGAGTATGGATTAGATCAAGAGGTTAGTTTTAGATCCGGGAATATGGATTAGGTAATGAGGTAAATTTTAGATCCGGGAGTACGGATTATGTACTTTTGAATTAAGTGTTCATCCAATAGGGTATCATGTGCATAGTCCCTTTTATGGACATAATTTTAATACAAGTATTGATTAAAGTATTAATTATATATGTATGTGAAGTATTTGTTATTGCCCGAAATACGTGTTATATATATAATTGATGATATACAACATACGAACCAGTTATGGTCCAATATGTGTTAAGATGTGTATATATGATATTATTACTTAAAACTTTGTGTTAAATATACTCATAGTTAGCGTTTCCAAATGGAGATAGTATCGAAAATTGATTATAGGCATCGTAGGCTTGCCTAGTGATGGGTTAAGACTTAAATAGGGATGTTTAGTTCCATTAAGTTTGGACATTGGGTAGCCTCTTATTAAGAGTACGTGTGTTGTGAGATTGATGATCAGTGGAGTACGTCCTACGTACAGAAGTACATTTTATGTATGAAGTCGTTTTCAAAGCTCTGTGTCTCGGGTGCTGCTTGTGCTAGGGTACTATTATGTTCTCGGGTACGAGTCTTTCGCGTACCAGAGTACTATAATGTGACAGAAGTACTATCATGAACAAAGTCTTTTTGACAATTTTGTGTGTCGGTTACGGGAGCGTACAAGAACACTCTATTAGTATTTCCCCATACTTTCATTTTGAGAGATCTTTGGAGTCAGCGTTTCTTTTATGAAGTGATCGACCGAGCTTCATATGTCAATGTTTTCTTTCACGAAGTAATTAAGGGAACTTATTAGACTGCCTAATAAAGTGTGTCGGTAATAGACCACTGCTAGGTATGTCTGGTGTTATATTGTTGTATAGGGTGCGTCTGGGGGTGAAATACCTCATATATTCAGACCACAACCTAGGCATTAGTCGGTGTTTCCATTTCCAATGCTGGATAGGGTGAGTCTGGGGGTTCAGACCATAGCCTACGCATTAGTCAACGTTTCCATTTCCGGATAGGGTGCGTATGGGGGTTATATACCTCACGATATTCAGACCACAACCTAGGCAAAGTTCGATGCTGGATAGGGTGCGTCTGGGGGCTACATACCTCACGATATTCAGACCACATCCTAGGCATTGATAACTACCCCTGACTTAACTGTCTTGTGGTTCTTTCTTTTACGAACGAAGGTTCGTGGTGAAAATTATTCCATTCCCCTCAATTGATGTCTTTATTGATCCTCGTTTGCTGCCAGGGAATTTTCGAAGCAGCTTCGTCAGTTTGTGGTTCATATAGATTCCTTAGGCTAGATCTCGTAAGATCATTGTATAGGGTCAGTATGTGGGGATCGACGGGATGGGATATATTGTTTTAGAAATATAATTTTCATGTGTTTATAATATTAGTGGTTTTGTAGGATCGAGATATACTTTATCATCACATTGTTTGAACTAAGAGCTTTCATACTCTGTGTCCCTTAGGTGATTGGGTTCACCAGGGATATTCGAACTAAATGTTCATTAGATATTTGAACTTAATGTTCATCAGGGATATTTGAACTAAGTGTTCATTTAGTGTTTGTGAACTAGGTGTTCATTGGGTAATATTGGAACTAAAAGTTCATTAGGTGTTTTTTGTTCATTAATTATTGTGAATTGCGTGTTCACCAGAGGTAATCTAAGAACCTTGGAAGCACTAAACTTTGTGCCAGTTCCTTAGGGCAACACTTAGGAATGAATGGGAGAAGGGTAATCGATTCTTAGAATAAATCTTTAAGAAATAAATGGAGATAATGGGGGTGGGTATTTGAATTGATTGTTTGATAATTGAATATAATGATTATATTATTGTGGGTTGAAAACCCTATATGCTCACCAGACTCCCAAGCCTGACCGACTCAATTTTCTTTGCATTACAAGTAATGGCACAAGAGTATAAGTTGGTGGAGTTGACGAGAGATTTTGGATTATAGGCCAGTAGATATGAATAACTGTTGTAAGGTCTATTTTGTTCTGTTTATGCTTTTGGTCTGTATTGAACATGACATCCCAAGATTTTGTTATATGATGAAAATACATTTCTTTAAAAAAATTGCACGTTTGGTCCTTAACTTTTTTTTGCACTCGGATCGTCCCTGTGGTTTGCTTTTGTTGCGTTTTTCATCCCTATGGTTTGGTAAAAGTTGCATGTTTGGTCCCTAACTTTATGTATGTAAGGGACGAAAAATGTGTCACACCCCGAAAACCAAAGGCGGAAACATTTCCGGGGTTGACTCCACGTTGAGTATCAAATCCAATGCACATAGTAATCAAAGTAAAAAACCATTACATTACATATATTTGAAAGTTTACATTTGTTTCAAAAGTAAATTGTACAAATGTGATGCATATTATATATATATATATATATATATATATATATATATATATATATATATATATATATATATATATATATATATATATGAACAAAATGAGACGAGTCTTCTACACACTCCGTCATCACCAAAAGTGATCACCGGGTACCTGTCTAATGCGGACCTGAGAATACAAGCAGTTTGAAAATCAACATAAAGCTGGTGAGTTCATAAGATGTTTGTTTTCTGAAAAATGTACCAGTTTCCTTTAGTTTTCCGAAAAGGTTTGTTATCCAAGAAAATCCCATATTTTCTTATGTAAAACAGTTTAGTTATCTTTCATTACCAGTTCAATTACGCGTTATATGTTACCCCAGGAAAATCCCATATTTTCCTAAATGCAAGACCGATTGAATATCACAGAGTATAGTTTAATACACAAAACTATATATTGAGAATTATGGGATTACTATCCCGAATTAGATATAAAATACTTTAATATACGTGAACTGTAGATGGAAAGTAGTTTGAAAACTTTGTGACTAACATCCCGTACTACATATAAGATAGTTTGATATACATGAAAATATAGATTGAAAACCATGGGACTACCATCCCGAACTAGATACAAGATAGTTTGATATACATGAAAATATAGATTGAAAACCATGGGACTACCATCCCGAACTAGATACAATATAGTTTGATATACATAAAAATATAGACTGAAAACCATGGGACTACCATCCCGGACTAGATACAAGATAGTTTGATATATATGAAAATATAGATTGAAAACCATGGGACTACCATCCCGGACTAGATATAGACTCATAACCATGGGATTATCATTCCCGTATTAGATATAGTTTCAAGATCATGGGATTACCATCCCGTATAAGATATAGATTGAAATCATGGGACTATCATCCCGTACTAGATATAAGATCAATAGACAGAAAACCATGGGACTAACTTCCCGTACTAGATATAGAAACTATAAACAGAAAGTAGATATGAAATTGAGTCAAATCCAAAACCAAACCCAAACTATGAATAAACTTATATTAATACGTATTGTGAGTCGGGTAACCATGCTGATACGACAACGAGACCTCCTTGACGCTTGTCAGACGTCGGACGATATCCAGAATTTGTCACCTCAGGCGTGCCCGCCTAACTGTAGCTAGCAGTTAAGGTGTGGGATTGTCAGTCCCGAATAGATCTATTCACAAATTCCTTGCTCTCCCTCCAGGGGACTCTGGTTACACTTCCGGGGAGGATTTACTGATAACCCAAAGGGTAATGACGAAACTCACAAGCTAGTACTAAATTATTCACAGGGTTCTCATACGATATCAAACATACAAAAGATTACGAAACATAATACAGTGAATATAGATACAGACAATGAAACTCTCTGGCAATACACTCAAACGAAACGGAGATAAACTGAATCAGATATAGTTTATCTAATAACTTTATATCTATATCAGTACATGATTAAACAAGAACTAAAGAACCCCAAATTATTCCCATAATAATTTGATTAGTTTGGTTATTCCCTTAACTGAAATTCATATAGTTGTAGTTGATAAATCGTCCCTTATGCTCAGCATAATACATAAGGGGTAAAGGTATTTACAAGTTTGCCAGATATTATTTGAAATACATCAATGTTATGTTTTGAAAACATTTATAGTTTGCTTGTATTCCCCCCTGAAAACATTGAAAAACCATTGAAAAAGGGTAGGGGTATGAACTCACCGGACGAGGAACGTGTCTGCTCGGATCCTAAACGTCGTTTCTGGGTTTGCAAACACACGAGGTTCCTATGAATTATGAAAAGATACATATTTGTATCTAATTAGGACTTAGATTATTTATTTGGTAGATATAAACACTTCTAGTTGCGGAAACACTCCCTTACAAGTGTTTGGAAGGACCCGGGTGGCGTTTGAAGTCACATAAGGCTTGGATATGGAGTTTACTCTTCAAGAGTAAACTCACACAAGAGATTTCGGCCCTAATGACCCCATCCCCATGAGTTTACGGCCATAAACTCATGGTGGGGTGTTATGATGCAAAATGGTCTTATATCACTTGGGAAAATTTTGCTAGGATCAAATCTAGAGCCTTGGAATGGATTAAACATATTTATGGACCATTTATTGGAGTTTACGGTAGTAAACATGGAGTTTACGGCCGTAAACTCCCCCCTCTTACCAAATCCTTAATGTTTTGGTCCTTAAACAATCACATGTGATTCCAATAATTTTTCCAAGCCTTGTATGAATTTTTGGGGGACTTTAGACATGGATTTAGGAGTTTACGGCCCATGAACCCCCTCATGGCCGTGAACTCCTTAGAAGGGTGTTATAATATGTTTTAAGGTCCAAATCTTGATTGTGGTCACTTCTAGAATTTATCCCAAGGCTTATGGTGTGTGTAAATGGCATTTTAAAACACTAAAAGGAGTTTACTCCCCATAATAATGAGTTTACGACCCAAGAATGTTCTTGGGCAGTAAACTCATGTTTAATCCTCTAAATTTATGTTCAAGGTGCTCCAACGCCAAATCCAATATTCTACAATTCATATCTAAGCTTCAATGGCGTTTTGGAAGGGTTTAAGGGCATAAAAAACCCCATTTATATGAGTTTACGTCCCAAGCATGCTCTTGGGCAGTAAAATCATGTTTACTCTTCAAAATCCATGTTTAAGGCATTCTAAGTCCATTCCATTAAGTCATCTAGCCATATCTAAGCTCCAAAGGTTGATTGGAAGGGTTTTTGGGCTCTAAAACCCAATTTATGTGAGTTCACGGCCTAGGACTGTTCTAGGGCCATAAACTCATGAATATGGTCCTATTCCATGATTTGAACTCGAATTTGAAGGCCTAAGATGTTATACTAGGAGTTAGGGTAGTTACCTTGGTGATTTGGAGCTTAAATTTGATGATTTTGGACCCTTAAACTTGGTTTGAGGAGAGAGGTTAGAGAGAGAGTAGAGAGAGGAAGCAAAGGCTTCAAATGAAAGTTTGAACACGTTTAAATATGTCTCAAAACTTGGACACGGAGGAATTCTACCCGATACCAGCATTAAACGGGGCTTTTGGTCGCACCCGATTAAGTTTCTGTAACCCGGCGAGGATGTTTCTAAAATTTCTGAAATAAACATTTTGGGCTAATTTCATGAGTTCCTAAGGGGTTTCGACACTCATTAGATTATAATAAATATATAAGTTTAAATAATTTAACCCAAAACGAAATTGGAACGAATTGATAAACGACGAATTTTTTTACGGGTAGAACAGGTTTTCGGCGATGGAGAATTTCGGGTTGTTACATTATCCCCCCGTTAGAGGGAATTTCGTCCCGAAATTCAAAGATTAAGATACAGATCATGAATTGGAATGAGATACGAATGGATTTGTTGCTTCGGATCTTCACGCTCCCAAGTGGAATCGGGTCTCCGCTTGGCGTTCCAGCGAACCCTCAATATCGGGACGCGACTTTGTTTCGTACATTGACTCTTTCAATCCATGATCTCAATCGGTTCTCCCATGGAGGTTCCGACCCTTGATGAATTCAGTCTCCTCAGAGGAATCCGTAGGGTTTCGTTGGGTAGATACTTCTAAGGATTCGAGACGTGAAGTACCGGATGGATGTTACTAAGTTCTAAGGGCGGCCGAGGTTTGAAGGTTACGAAATCGATTCTACGAGGCTCACGAAGGGTCTAATGTATTACGAGGGAAGTATTTTACACTTCTCAGAGCATATCATGCTTTTCTGGGATAAAGCCTTTAATAGGACACACGCTCCAACAAGATGGCACATCTTCGTGGAGTCGAATAGCTAAGGGTCTGATGGTTCTAGAAGAAATTTATGGGTATGTATGCGATAATAATCGATGGGACCCAAGAATCGACAGGTTTCTATGGGTATTTCCGATGTCGACTAATTCCTTATCGCCTTAGTTGTTGGAAAGGTTCACGGGTATGACTGTTGTGCTTAGCTACATGATCAAGGAAAATGATTTGACCGAAAGGTACCACTACTAACCCGTAGTGATCATATCAATTCTTGGTCACCGTCTTGGACACGTTACTCTCACTGAGGTTTGGTGACGAGGTAGTTCTAGAGATTAGGCCGGTGCGAGAGTAGACTAGATGTTCGGAAGGAATTCTCGGGAATCTTTCGGAAAGAAATTTAGGGAAAAGAGCTGCAGACTTCCCGTTTCCCGATGATCACAGGAACGAGGGATGCGCAACAATTCCTATAGGGAAAACTTTTTGAGCTATAATGCACGAAATGATGCGAAGGTTTGATGCCGAAGATCACGAGAGTCGGGTCGGGGGAAAGATCTAGACGGGCGACCCTCTCGAAACCAAGAATAACGACATGAATGAGACTCGGTCATTACATGTCAAACATAGCATCAAAGTATTTCGTGAAAAGTTTCCCATTAAATCGAGTGGAACAGAATAATCCTTTGGACTGAGAATACAATCTATAGGTACGAAGTTAGTGTTCTCTATCTCACTGGTTAGCCGTCTCGACGGTACACAATTTCGATTACAAACGAAGGATTAAGTTTAGAAAATGTTTGAATGGATAGATATCAGTTTTCCCCTTTTTGTTCTAGAATCGAAAAGAGTTGCAGGTATAAGAGATGTCAAAGAGGGGTATACCTGCGGCGACAGTAGGATCAGCGGTTGTCTCCTCTCGTCCTATTGCTAGGACTCTTCTGGTGTTTCCAGTTGTTGCTGCTTTAGGGCAATTTCTTTTGAAGTGCCCTACTTCGCCACAACTATAGTAGGATGGAATGATTCCCGTTCCGGATGATTGGTTTGTTGATTTGGCTGGTTTTCTGCAGGTTCGAGCAAGGTGGCCCTTCTTACCACAATTTTCACAGATTCTTTCGTGACATGGACCAGGAATACGGTGATGGTAGCTGCACTTACCGCACCAAGGAAGGGTATCGGTGTATCCACTGGTAGGAGTTTGGGCCGTGGACCCGACAGCTGAAACAACAACATGGGCAGTAGCAGCATGGATTGCTACCGTTTGCTGTTTCTTAGAAGAACCTTGCGTACTTTGGGCCTTCCGCTTGTTCCATAATTTCTTTTTACTTCCACCTCCACTTGTGACTGGCTCGGGAGTGGTAGCCTCCTCATCGGAGTTGTCTTTGTGATCGATTAGGGTTTGCACAAGACATTTAGCGCTATCATAGGTGTCTAGATTCGCAGCCAAGACATTCCCTTTTGTTGGCTAGGTCAACCCCCAGATGAATTTCTCAATCTTTTTACTCTCCGGGGTAACCATTCCCGGGCAGAGTAATGCCAGGTCATCGAATCTTGAAGTATAAGCAGCTATATCGGAACCCTTCATCTTAAGGTTCCAGAGTTCGTGTTCTAGTTTCTGTATTTCGCCCCGAGGGCAATACTCAGCGAGCAGAAGCTCCTTCATAGCTTCCCAACCCATAGCATTTGCTACAGGTAGAGTTAAGGATTTGACTCGACCGTTCCACCAAGTCAGGGCTTTGTCAAGGAAGGTGCAGGCGGCGAGCTTTACTTTGTCAGACTCCGAACAGGCACATATTTCAAAGATTGATTCGATTTTCTCAAACCATCGGGTGAGGGAAATGACACATCCAGTGCCATCAAAGGATGTGGGCTTCGCGTTCATGAAGTCCTTATAGGAACCCTCTTTTCGGTGTCCCTGATTGTTCTCTTGGTTTTGGGTTTGGGTATCACCTCCCGAACCACCGGAACCACCGGTGTTCAATTCGGACATAGCAGCTACCACCGCGGCGGTAATAGCTGCCTGAAATACCACGGGGTCAATTTAAGGAGGAGGTGGCGGCGGAGGGTCAATTTCGAGCTAGGTCTCTTTCTCGGAGGCATCGTGATCTAAAAAGATCAGGAAAGAGAGGATCATAAGTCCTCTGAATTGGATCAAGAGATATGGAATAGAGGATATCTCATCAAGACAGATATAACATCATATTAAGCGATAAAGCAGGAAAGAGTTATCAAGGCATAAAATTTTATCGCTAGAGGAATGATCAAGGAACAATGCGTATATGAGGATTTTCTACAAAGGATTGACTCGAGAAATACTCCCATAGTATTTCATGATTCACTGCAATGACGACTCGTTGTTTGGGGTATTGGGGTAAGTTTTAGGCATGCTACATACCACAGTCACTCCCAAGCACATGTTGGCCGTGTCTCGAATGAATATAGTTGGCCAGGCTATATTTGATGAGTTTTGGCCATATGAACATTCCTATGTGCACACACAAACCCTAATGCTTGGATCTAGGTTTCTCTAATTAAACATGCATTGAATCCAAGACTTCTAATGGCTAATAGAGTATAAGAACAATACAAAATCAGAGTTAGAAGCATACCTTGAAACACTTGTTTGATCTTCTAATTCTTGGAGCTTTAGAGTCACAAATGTCACTCCTCTAATGGCTTACAAACACCAACTAGCAAGAGGATGATTTGAGAGAGAGGAGAGGGAAGAAATCGGCCAGGGTTTCTTTGCTTTAGCAGAGGTGCCGAAATCCCTTGCCCCAAGGGTCTATTTATACTTGTAAGGCTCCTAGGGTTTCACCCTTAAACCCTAGTTGGATAATCTTTACTCAAAGCAATCCAAATCCATTCCAAGATAAGCCCTTGGACGATTTGTGGCTTATCCCAAGCCCTAGAAATCGTCCAAACCTATCCATAAAGGATTTACAGCCCAAAGTGTAACTATCAAACAATTGACAGTTTATACCCTCTTATTTAATTAATCTCTTTAAGTCACCAAATTAATTCTAATTAATTTATGACTTATATTAATCAAATAACAATATTATTATTCCTTATATTATTCTCATAATATATTAATAATATTTATTCTCTCATAATAAATCATCCTGTCAAGTTGCTATGGTGAAGGCAACCCAAAAGGACCATGCACAATCGGGTCAAATACTTGCCTAATATAGTTGCAGCCTTAGACACTATTCCAACAGTCTCCCACTTGGATAAGTCTAGTAACTATATGCACAAGTACAATTCAATTTACAATCGTAGCTCTCAAAGACGCTGTCAAACTCTGATCTAATCAATCTTGTCCTTTAGATAAGGGATCGTACAGTCCTCTGTTAGATATCATGTTGACAATTCTATGGAATAATTAGTCTAGCATTTAGGTTTCTCGATCTCCGACTCATTTGACATTGAACTTAATCGAACACATCAATTCAGTTCTGACCGGGACCGGCACATAAGTCAAATCAAATATAAGAAGCCTCTCCGAGGTCCTTCATAGCGAAGCACTTCCCGAGCCAGGACTTAACCTCTTGCAGAGTCGGGACGTCGTTTCCTATGAGTAATATGTCATCGACATATAGAACGAGGAAGCTTACTATACTCCCACTGGAGTTGACATATACACACGATTCATCTTCGCTTCGTACAAATCCAAACTCTTTGACTTTCTCATCGAAGCAAAGATTCCATCTGCGAGATGCTTGCTTAAGTCCATAAATGGACTTCTCAAGCTTACACACTCTATTCGGATGCTTCGGATCCACAAACCCCTCTGGCTGAGCCATGTAAACATCCTCAGCCAACTTTCCGTTAAGGAAAGCGGTCTTGACATCCATTTGCCAAATCTCATAATCATGAATTGCGGCAATAGCTAGCATCACTCTAATAAACTTTATCTTCGCAACTGGTGAGAAGGTCTCATCATAGTCAACTTCGGAAGTTTGAGTAAAGCCCTTCGCAACCAATCGCCCCTTATATGTGTGTACTTTTCCATCCACGTCGGTCTTCTTCTTGAAGATCCATTTGCATCCAACGGTCTTACGTCCGGGCACATTATCAATCAAATTCCAAACTTGGTTATCATACATGGATTGGATCTCACTATCCATTGCCTCTTTCCATTTTGCAGACTCCGGGCCTGCCATGGCTTCCTTATAGCTGTTAGGTTCATCAAGGTTTATTAGTGTACCATCACTAATATACGTGTCCCCTTCGGTAGTAATATGAAAAACATAAAACTGGGGTTGAAATCTAACTCTTTCGGAACGTCTAAGAGGTAAGGATTCGTCAATCGGTTCAACCGGAGTTTCCTCCTCGGGTTGAGTCTCTTCAAGCTCTTCATTTATCGATTCTTGAATCTCTTCAAGCTCGATTTGCCTCCCCCTGTCTCCTTGGCTTATGAGTTCTCGCTCTCGGAAAACTCCTCTCCTCGCAACAAAGACAACATTGTCCTTCGGTCTATAGAAGAGATATCCAAAGGATTTCTGCGGGTAGCTGATGAAAATACATCGCTCACTACGAGGTTCGAGCTTTTCGTGAGTATCTCGTCTTACGAAAGCCTCGCAACCCCAAACCTTGATATGTGCCAACGAGGGAGCTTTCCCTGTCCACATCTCGTGAGGTGTTTTGGCAACCTTTTTAGTAGGGACTCGGTTAAGGATATGGGCGGCAGTCTCTAAGGCATACCCCCAAAAGGAGATTGATAGTGAAGCACGACTCATCATAGAGCGAACCATGTCCATCAAGGTTCGATTACGCCTTTCTGCCACACCATTCAATTGTTGTGTGCTAGGTTGCGTCAATTGTGAAACTATTCCACACTCCTTGAGATAATCGTGGAACTCAAGACTTAGGTACTCTCCTCCTCGATCGGATCGAAGCATCTTGATTTTCCTGCCCAATTGATTCTCCACTTCATTCTTGAACTCTTTGAACTTTTCAAAAGTTTCTGACTTTTGCTTGATTAAGTAGATATACCTATATCTACTATAGTCATCGGTAAAAGTCACATAGAAGCGGTTCCCATCCTTCGTGGTTGATCTAAACGGTCCACATACATCGGTATGTATTAGGTTCAATAGACCCTCACCCCTTTCACACGTACTTGTGAAGGGTGACTTAGTCATCTTTCCAAGTAAACAAGACTCGCATGTGTCATCTTCCCTAAGGTCGAATGACTCCAACACTCCATCCTTTTGGAGTTGGGCTATGCGCTTCTTGTTGACATGTCCAAGACAACAATGCCACAAGGATGCTCTATCCATACTATTAGAAGAATCCATGCATAAAACATCATTTCCTAAGTTATCTACAATCATAACGGTTTCATAAATTCCATTACATGGTATAGCTTCAAAATAAAAGACACCATTTAGATAAGCCAAAATAGAACCATTCTCATTATTAAAAGAAAATCTAAATCCTTGTCTATATAAACCATGAAATGAAATGATGTTTCTAGCCATTTCTAGCGAATAACAACAATTGTTCAAATCTAAAGATAAAACATTCCTAAGCACTAAAGAATACACTCCAATCTTGGTCACAGGCGACGATCTTCTATTCCCCATGATTAGATTTATCCTTCTATGCTCCACATTCCTATTTCTTCTTAGTCCCTGCACATTAGAACAAATGTGGTAACCACAACCGGTATCAAGAACCCAAGAAATAGCATGAGATGAATCATTAGATTTAATTGTGTATATACCTGTGAAAGACGGCTTGATCTTTCCTTCCTTGATGGCTTGCAGGTACTCTGGGCAGCTTCTCTTCCAATGTCCTATCTTGTGGTAGTGGTGGCACTCTGCCTCCTTTGGGTTAGGGTAGGGTTTAGCAGGATCAACTTTGGTCCCACTAGAAGAGGCACCATCTCGGGGCTTAACCTTGCAATGGTTCTTAGATGAAGCCTTCCTCTTCTTTCCCCTTCCTTGTCCAATAGCCAAAACAGGAGCAGCGGGTGGATTGGGAGTTGGTGCAACAGACTTGTCCTTGAAGTTGCTCTCAGCGACCCTCAAGAGACCTTGGAGCTTGCTTAGGGTGACCTCTTCTTTGTTCATGTGGTAGGTCATCCTAAATTAATTGTAACTTGGAGGCAAAGAGTGAAGCACCATGTCGATCGCCAAGTCTTCCCCAAAGTCAACATTCAACTTGCGAAGACGGTCGACATACCTTTGCATCTTTTGCAGGTGCACGGTAAGAGACTCTCCATGACCCATTTTAGCGGAAATCATGTTAGTGAAAATCTCATAACGCTCTTGTCTCGCATTTTGGTGGTATCTCTCCAATAAGTCTTGGTGCATCTCATACGGGTACATGTCCTCATAGGACTTTTGGAATTCGAAGTTCATAGTGGCTATCATGATGCGATGTACCTTCGTTGCATCACGCTCGTGAGTTTCAAAAGCGGTCATTTCAGCCGGAGTAGTGATTTCAGGATTGATTTTCTCGAGCTTCTCATCGAGGACATACTCCTTGTCCTTATAGCGAGCAATAGTGCGAATGTATCTTATCCATTCGCTAAAGTTATTCCCATCGAAAGTGACCTTTTGACAAAGGCTCATAAATGTGAATGAACTAGCAGCAGCGTTGTTTGCATTCGACATCTACAAATAGAAAGGACAAAGATAGATTAGAATATGAATCCCTAATTATCACCCAATAAGAAAATTAGGGCTAGGATCCAACAACAATATTTACATATTAGAAAAGGGATGCCGTAATCTAACATGCAAACAATTTGAAGGTAAGTGAATGATGATTCACTAATTCTCCACCACAAAACATAACTTTAAGTTCTAAATGTATTGAGAATTCCTAGGTTTGGATGAGATTCATTGAAACTTTTTCAATGGCATGTTTAAATCTTGATATGCCCCTCTTATTTGTGACTGGGATACCGAGGATCACAAAGCGGGTGTGAATTACCATGCAAATTTACATGGGGCCTTCATTGTGACGATCACCTATTTGATGTGCCGGTAAACCACACACGCTCCATCGAACTATGATAAACAATGAATCACCCTTTGCCACCTTTGCTTAGAACCAATTAGTGTGCCGGTAAACCACACACGCTCCACTAACTTCTTAGCAAGGGTGCAAAGTGTAATTTCATGGGATTTCATCAATTCACTTTTCCTAAAGTAACTAAGATTGGGAAATTTTTTTTGAAAAGCATGTATTTACTTTGTATTTCATATTATACTTTTAATGAGAGATGAGGTTGCCCTATCCTACCCGTTCGGCTAACGAACCTCCAATGATCAAGCAAGCGGTGGGTGTGAGTGTACACCCATTAAGCGCCATTTTATAGGCCGCAAACTTATACCCACCTTATAGATCGGCTTCGTGAATGAGGCCTACTAACGGTAAGACTAGCATTTTAGTTATACATATATATATATATATATATATATATATATATATATATATATATATATATATTAATCTTATAATATTATGTTAGTATAGGGTTGGATTTTAAACTTGTAAAATTCTAGGGTTTGAAATTTAAATTGTCTAAATTAAACTTTTAATCACAAAACATAAATTTCAAAACTTGAGGGCAAGTTTTAAACATTTAAAACATGGAGGATCAAATAACAAATAATCTTAATTAACAATTAATTCCATAATTATCCATATTTGATTTATTTAATGATTTCTTGCAAAATAATACCAATTTAATCAAAATAATTAATTAATTATCACATAAGGAAATTAAATATTTTATTAATTGATAAATATCTTCAATTAGATCAAGATTA
Organism: Lactuca serriola; assembly: GCF_051521515.1. Classification (NCBI taxonomy): domain Eukaryota; kingdom Viridiplantae; phylum Streptophyta; class Magnoliopsida; order Asterales; family Asteraceae; genus Lactuca; species Lactuca serriola. The sequence continues at coordinate 335,715,197 of NC_136415.1, read as the reverse complement.
TAGTCATATATATCAAAAAATCGGATTAGGGTTGATATAATATGATAAATGCAAGTTTCCATAAGATAAATATCAAAAAATCCCGATTTTGGCTCTTCCTGACGCTCAGACTCGCCGAGTTCCCAACTGGACTCGCCGGGTCAGGCCAACTTGCCGAGTCCACCATGGGACTCGCTGAGTTCATGACTCAGAACCACCAAATTCGAATTTTGCAAGCAAGAAACAAACAATCATGCATCAATTTAATAGAAACCAATTTAGGCTCTGATACCACTGATGGGTTTTGGCCATATGAACATTCCTATGTGCACATACAAACCCTAATGCTTGGATCTAGGTTTCTCTAATTAAACATGCATTGAATCCAAGACTTCTAATGGCTAATAGAGTATAAGAACAATAAAAAATCAGAGTTAGAAGCATACCTTGAAACACTTGTTTGATCTTCTAGTTCTTGGAGCTTTAGAGTCACAAATGTCACTCCTCTAATGGCTTACAAACACCAACTAGCAAGAGGATGATTTGAGAGAGAGGAGAGGGAAGAAATCGGCCAGGGTTTCTTTGCTTTAGTAGAGGTGCCGATTTCCCTTGCCCCAAGGGTCTATTTATACTTGTAAGGCTCCTAGGGTTTCACCCTTAAACCCTAGTTGGATAATCTTTACTCAAAGCAATCCAAATCCATTCCAAGATAAGCCCTTGGACGATTTGTGGCTTATCCCAAGCCCTAGAAATCGTCCAACCCTATCCATAAAGGATTTACAGCCCAAAGTGAAATTATCAAACAATTGACAGTTTATACCCTCTTATTTAATTAATCTCTTTAAGTCACCAAATTAAATCTAATTAAAAGAACATAACGCCCATTGTGGCCTCCCTTATCACCTCCCATTGTCTAGAAAACCCTAACTTGCCATTTTGAGCTTTATTTGTGTGTGTGAGTGCCATTTTTGAGTGTTTTGTTGTGATTTAAGCTTGTAAGGAGAAGGAGAAGCTTGAGGAGCTCAAGCGGAAGAGAGTGAATCCAGAGGTTGCATCTCATTTGCTACAATTTCGGGTAAAACAAGCTTCAACATTGCTCATTAATTCCCTAGATCTCTTCTTTTCACCTTTATGGAGTTTTTGGCCCAAGATGCATGAACCTTAGGATATGGACGCCCCAAGTGATTTACCTTTCAGATCTAGAGTCTAGAAGGGGTTCCATGGCATAAAGGTGCAAACTTTATGACCATGGAAGCCCCATGCAAGCTTAAGGACTTTATCATGGCCTTTTTAGTCCAAAATGGCCATGCATGGATGTAAAGTATGAGACTTTACGTGTTCATTGGGTGTTTAGAGCCTAGATCTCAGTTTCCACGTTTTGGTTTGGAGTGATAAGGCCTTTGGACAAAGATTTACAACTTAACGAATTAAGGTTTAGGGTCAAACCCATTAAGACATGTTATAAACGGGTAAAGCTGGAAACTTTACCCTTAAGAGGACATTCCCAGCATGTAGAGGTATTATGGAGCTTGAGACTGGACAATAGGGGCTTAATATGTTAAGATGGCCTAAACAGACAAAGGGACTCGTCGAGTCCAAGCAGGAACTCGACGAGTTGAGATGAAATGTCACGTTTCTGATCAATGTAGAACTCGATGAGTCTAAGGGTGACTCGACGAGTTGATTCGCTAAATTGTGATGGATAGTAGCCGGGAACTCGACGAGTCAGGGGGTTGACTCGGCGAGTTGTATCGTGGAATCAGGATTATCAAGACTTAGGACTTGGCGATTCGATGGGCTGAATCGACGAGTTGAGTCAACCAGAATGTTGACTTTAACCAAGAGCATTGACTTTGACTAGTGGTAAAATGGTCATTTTACCCTAAGCAAGATTATCAGATTTTTGACTAAGCATTATTGTATAATGTTAGCCGGGGAGTCGTGGGAGCAGCCATCAGAGATTCCTCACGCACGAGTTCAGCATCCAGTTTGAGATGTGAGTTTCCTTTTAGTAGGAACGGGTCGAAGGCACCAAGGCCGACCCGTTTATGTGATATGTTAGTATCTGAGTGTGGTCGGGGCCCGAATCTCAAAGCAGCCGAGTGTGGGCGGGGCCCGAAACTCGTAGTATTATTTGAGTATAGTTATGTGACTGTGTGATAGGAATAGATATACTTGTCGTATGTGTGATACTTTTATGCATGTTATACACTGGAGTGTGGGCGGGGCCCGAATCTCCTAGGCAACAGAGTGTGGGCGAGGCCCCAATCTCCTAGATAGAGGAGTATGGGCGAGGCCCGTATCTCCTAGACAACGGAGTGTGGGCGGGGCACGAATCTCCATGAGAGTGGGCGGGGCCCGTATCTCCTAGTTGCATGTTATGTGTATGGTATGTGGTAGTTTGGGTAGGCTCACTAAGCTTCGAGCTTACAGTTTTCAGTTTTGGTTTCAGGTACTTCCACTAGCAAGGGGAAGGGCTCGGGATGATCGCATGGCACACACCACAGTTTTAGCCTGGGATGTTTAGACTCTAATATTTTTCTCATATGATTTTGATACAGTATTTGGCATGATGTTTTGAGATAAATGATTCTTGATTTTCTTTATGATCATGGAGGATTTATGGTTTTATTATAAATTTTAAAAACGAAATTTTTGGACTATATTTTTGGGCCATTTCACAGGATCGCAAGAAGGCGTCGGCATGATTGTTCATATTCGTCTGCTGATGGGATATTTGTGGATTCTGGGATATTATGACTTTGTTTTGTGGTGTTATGTATTTGACAATTATGTTTGACATGAGATGGTATTAAAAACTATGTTTTGGAAGTTTTTAAAATGAAAAAAATTGGTTGAAAATTTTGAGTGTTACAAGTTGGTATTAGAGCCTTGGTTTGAGGGATTCGGGCGCACCCTCAGGTATGTCCGGACTCAAACCGAGGAATTGATTAAAATTTTCAAAAAAAAATGAACCTCTTTCTTAAAAAGGTTTTAAAAGAATAAAGAACTTTAAGAGAAAAGCAAGACGAAGCAGTGTGTACAATCAGCTAGATCCCGAGCGGTGATTTCCTAAAATACCCTTACTTGATTATATTATTAGTATGAGTTATTCATGAGTTGTTAGAATTGCATGCTAGATGGTAGGCTAGGTACCACCTTGTGTATGAGCTAGAGTTGCCTGATTTGTGGTACCTTAGCCTAGGAAGTCGTTTCTTTGATTGAACCTATCCTTGCTAATTGCTCTAGGTATGTTGCTTAGTTGTACATGGTTAAGACTTTATAGCCTTAGAATGCATGATTTAGCCTTTCTTCCTATTCCTTGTTTGGTTGTGGACTTGAGGAAGAATCATTTATTCGACTGTCTATCGATCCCTATATCATGTACAATTGGTGTGCGTGGAGCAGATGGCGAGGGTGGCGGAGATTCTTGTGAGCTGGTTTGATGTCGAGGAATAGTCTAGGATGAGTGCCTAGACAACTAGTTGAGAAGTCCGCTGAGGGATTAGTTAGATATCCATGTGAGATAGAGTATATGTGACTTAGGGTCTTAAGACGACGACTTGGGACAAACACGGGTTGGTGTGGAAGGTAGTATTGGGCCCGTACTATTGAAAGCACCAGATCTGTACACGACTCAAGAAGGAATCTTAGGATGCTAAGGAGCTTTCAGGGATGTATGAGTATTTTATGTGCATTTTAGCCTGTCCCTGATGATTTCTGTGTTTATGTTTCACAGAATATGGTGGTTACCCGAGGCTCAGGCTCTAGTAACCCCAAGAGGCCGAGTACCAGTAATGATGAGATCCACAGGATCGTTGCTGACAAGGTGGCCGCAGCAATCAGGGAGGCCATCCTAGAGATGTTCGGGTCTATTAAGACCACATTGATCGATACTTTTGACGAGCATTATGCTTCCATCACTGAGGTTGGTGCTGCCACAGCCACCACAACCCTTGCATTTGCAAGACCTTAGGGAGGTGATTCTTTGATGTTCCAAGAGTTCAGCAACACGAAGCCACCGAAGCTTGACAGGACCCAGGACCTGATTGCTGCGATAACATGGATCTCGGATGTTGAGGGTTGTTTTTATACCTGAGAACCAACTTCTCTTGTGGGCGAAGGACTGGTGGAAGTTTGTGACGACTGATTACTCTCCTGCAGAGCATGCTGTAGTGACTTGGGAAAGGTTTACCGAGCTGTTTCGAGATCAGTTCGTTCCCCAGGTGGAGAGGGAATGATTCTTATAGGAGTTTTTGTCTCTAAGCAGAAGATAGAGACGGTGACTGAGATCACGAGGATGTTCCACAAGAGGGCATTATTCTTCCCTGAGCACGTGTCCACGGAGCAGGAATGTGTGAGTTGGTACTTGAGCATTTTGAGGAGGGATATTCGAGAGTTCATGGCGAACTTATCATATCGGACATTGGTTGAGCCGCAAACCAATGTTAAGAGGAGGGAGATCGAGTTGGAGACTCATACGAGGGAGGAAGGAGAGTCTCAGGGGAGAGATAGGAGACCAGTGCAGTCATAGCCGACAACCAAGTGGGCCAAGCCCGCTGATTCTAGAGCAGGAGGCCAGAAGGGCCACACTTGTGGAAAATGCGGTTAGAGTCACAAGGGAACTTGCCGATCATGGATTTGTTTCAAATGCAATACGGAGGGGAATATGGCAAAGGATTGCCCCAAGGGATTTTCGGTTTGCTTTCATTGCAACCGGACTTGCCATAGGAAAGTTGAGTGTCCTCAGCTCACTTAGGGTTTAGCTCAGGCCCCTGCTTCTGATACCTTGCGTATTACTGATGGCCGGCTGGGAAAGGTTGAGGCTCTGAGAGCTCGCTGGAGAGCTTTTTAGCTGACTGTCGAGGAGGTTAGCGCGGCACCTGATGTTGTTGCTGGCATGTATTCCCTTATTTATGTTGTTAATTTGATCTATTTATGCTTATCTTGTGTTTCATGTATGTACTTTTCTTGTTAATTTTGTGCCTGCTTTAATGCTTTTTGACTCGGGTGTGAGTCGATCCTTTGTGTCCTTATCCTTTACTCTTTGTTTTAGCATTAGAAGCGAGGCCTTGAGTCAGCCATTAAGGGTTTCCATAGCTAATGAGCACGCGGTTTTTGCTACCGATGTCTATCGTGGCTGTGTTTTGGAGATTTTTGGTGTCGAATTTCCGGTTGATCTGGTGCCGATAGTGATGAGGGATGTCTATGTCATAGTGGGGATGGATTGGTTGATCCAATTTGGGGCTTTGATCGATTGCGAGCGACAACTGGTGACAGTTCGGGATCGAAGTGGTAGAGTGCTTACTATTTATGGCGAGGGTACTAGATCAGGATCAACTTTCTATTCTGCCTTCAGGGCAAGGAAAAGTTTACAGTATGCGTGTATGAGTTTTCTGGCATATGTGGTATGTACTCGGATGGTGAAGAAAGGGTCGATTTCTATTTCCGATGTTCCGGTGGTATGTGATTTTTCTGATGTTTTCCACGAGGAGTTACCAGGTGTACCTCCTGAGAGATAGGTCAAGTTCTGGATTGATCTGATTCCAGGGGCGACACCCATCGCCAAGGCACCATATCGTCTTGCGCCGCCTAAGATGCAGGAGTTATCCTCTCAGCTCTAGGAGTTGTTGGGGAAGGGGTTCATTCGACCGAGTAGTTCGCCGTGGGGAGCCCCGATCCTTTTTGTCAAGAAAAAGGATGGTTTACATGGGATGTGCATAGATTATCGGGAGTTAAACAAGTTGACATTGAAGAACTGCTATCCATTGCCCATGAATGATAATCTATTTGTCCTATTATAGGGGGCATCTTGGTTTTCCAAGATTGATTTGAGATCTGGATATCACTAGATGAGGGTTTGAGAGGAGCATATTCCGAAGATGGCCTTTCAGACTCGTTATGAGCATTACGAGTTCGTGGTGATGCCTTTCAGGCTCACCAATGCACCGACAACGTTCATGGATCTCATGAACATGCTGTGTAGGCCCATGTTGGATCGATCGGCGATCGTCTTCATTGATGGCATTTTGGTATATTCGAAGACCAAAGAGCAATATGAGGAGCATCTTCGGGAGATTCTTGGGGGTATTGAGGATGGAGAGGCTTTATGCTAAATTCTGTAAGTGCAATTTCTGGCTATGAGAGGTCCAATTCTTCGGACATCTTGTCAACCAAAACGGTATTTTGGTTAACCCATCCAAAATTAAGGCGGTGATGCAGTGGGAGGTGCCAGGATCTTCCTCCGAGATTAGGAGTTTTCTTGGCCTAGCAGGTTATTATCGGAGATTTATTAGGGATTTCTCCAAGATTGTTATTCCTCTCCCCAAGCTGACCAGGAGTATGTTATTTTTGTTTGGGGGCCTGAGCAACTGACATCATTTGACACCCTTTGCCAGAGATTGTGTGAGGCTCCAGGGATAGCCCTTCCGGAAGGGGTGGAGGACTTCATTCTTTATTGTGATGCATTGATATCAGGATTGGGTGTTGTGTTGATGTAGAAGGGGTATGTGATAGCATATGTGTCGAGGCAGCCGAAGCCTTATGAGACGAGGTATCCCACCCATGATTTGGAGCTAGGGGTGGTATTCGCCCTCAATATTTTGTGCCATTACCTCTATGGTGTCCGATGTACTATCTACACGGACCATAAGAGCCTGAGGTATCTTATGGATCAGCCCAACCTGAATATGAGGCAAATAAGATGGTTGGATGTAATGAAGGACTACGATTGTGAGATTCTGTATCACCCAGACAAGGCTAATGTAGTAGCTGATGCCCTGAGTCGTAGAGTAGCGAGTGCCCCTATTCGAGATGTATGTATGAGGATGACAGTGATGAATCCAGTCTTGGATGTCATCACGGGGGTCCAAGTGATGGCCATGAGACCAGAAAACGTCAAGAGAGAGCGGGTGATCGGGCAGATTTCGGCATTTGAGATAGATAGTAGGGGGTTGTTGACTCTCCATAGGAGGGTATGGGTTCCATATACGTGTGGATCCCAGTAGATCTTGTTGGAGGAGGCCCATAAGTCGAGGTTTTCTATCCACTCAGGGGGGGACAGAGATGTACCTGGACTTAAAGCACAATTATTGGTGGCCCTATATGAAGAGAGATGTGGCATGGGCTTTAAAAAGATGTTTGACCTATCGCAAGGTCAAGGCAGAGCACCAACGCCCTCATGGCAAGTTGCACCCTCTGGAGGTTGCCCTTTAGAGGTGGGAACAAATTTCTATGGATTTCATAACCAAGCTACCAAGGACTACGAGGGTTTTGGTTACTATCTGGGTGAGAGTGGACCGATTGACAAAGAGTGCTCACTTCCTAGCTTTAAGTGAGAACTCTTCCATGGAGAAGTTAACAGAGATCTATGTTCAAGAGGTGGTGACTCAGCATGGGGTGCGAACATCTATTGTGTCCGTCCGAGATGTGCGCTTTACTTCCAGATTCTGGAAGAAATTTCATGAAGATTTAGGTACCATGCTACATTTTAGCACTGCATAACATCCGCAGACGGACGAGCAAAGCGAGCGGACTATTCAGACACTCGAGGATATGCTACGTGCTTGCGTTATTTATTTTGGTGGGATTTGGGACTCCTACCTTCCTTTGGTTGAGTTTTCTTACAACAATATCCACCACTACAGCATTAGGATGCCTCCCTTTGAGCTTTTATATGGGATGAGGTGCAGGACTCCGATCTCTTGGGGAGAGTTCGGACAGAGAGTTATGGGGAGCACTGAGATAGTTCTCAAGAAAACAGAGCATATCCAACTGTCCATACAGAGCTTGTTGATGGCCCAGAATCTTCAGAAAAGTTATGCAGACCAACGACGTTCTAAGCTAGAGTTTCTGGTCGACGACTTTGTTCTCCTGAAGGTGTCTCCATGGAAGGGGGTGATCCGATTTAGGAAGCGAGGAAACTTGGGTCCTAGATTCAATGGTCCTTTAAGGGTAATGACTCGAGTGGGAAAGGTAGCTTATCGGTTGGAGATGCCTGCAGAGTTGAGTCAGATTCATGACACCCTCCATGTATCCCAATTGAGGAAGTGTGTAGCCGATGAGACGGCCTTGGTTCCTTTGGAGGACATTCAGGTTAATGATCGCCTGAATTATATTGAGCGGCCGGTGGTGATATTGGATAGAAGAGTGAAGACCTTAAGGAACAAGGTGGTGAATTTGGTCAGATTTCAGTGGCAGCACCGTAGGGCTCAGAGTCGACTTGGGATCCGGAATTCGAGATGCATGAGCAATATCCAAAGTTGTTTCCAGAGGATAACTTCGAGAGCGAAGTCTAATTCTAGTGGGGGAGAATTGTAACATCCCCAAAAAGGAGGTATAACTTCTTAACCTTAATCTTTTATGTGTATGTCAAGTTTAGCCCTTATTGTGAAAAAGGTGGCAATAGAGTACGTAGGGCATACGCATGTGTACGCTTAGCGTACTCATGCACATATCATGGACGTGGAGGCCACCTAGTACACTGGGTGTACCAGGGCGTACCATGTGTTTACTAGGCTCAGAATGGGACCCTAATATCTTCTTGTATCCCTATTGAAAGAACATGATGACCTCATTTCTAGCCACCATTATCTGCCTCGAACCTCCTCGAAACCCTAATTCTATTCCATAGATTGTATGAGTGCTTGTGGCTCATTTGAGTGTTGTTGTGAAGCAATTGGTGAAGAAGGAACCTTGAAGGAAGGATAGATTGTGCTTCTAGCTTGTGGATCTGATCTCTAATTAAGTTTGTGCATCTTCCAGAGGTATCAAGTTCAAAACTTGTTCATTGTATGTTCTAGTTCTTGTTTTGGGTCCCTTTTAGGGGTTTAGGTCCCAAGTTTGGAACTTTGTGAGTTTAGTGAACTCTAGAGCTATTCTTCTGTCTTTTTAGGTGTTTTAGAGTGTTCTAGTCGATAAAAATGAGTGCTTGGACATTTTTATCTGTCCATGCATGAGTTGTATGACCTTTTGTGTGAGAAAAATGGAGTTTTTAAGATTGGGTCTTTACTAGCCATGTAAAGGCTTAAAGTCAGTAACTTTATGAAGGAATAGGTCTTATTTAGCCCAGATCCATGGTTAGAATGTTTGTCTTAATGGGTTAAGACCAAATGAAGTGAGAAAAGGGAGACCGAGGAGTACGTCGTGCGTACTCCCAGCTACGCGCAACGTAGAGTGGAGAATCCCTGTCACATGCTTTGCCAACTGTACGCCCAGTGTATGCGCTGGTTGTTGAGTTTTGAGTTTAGGTCAATTTGAGGATTTTTGACCAAGGAGGGGCAAAATGGTCTTTCATCCTTCTGAGATTTAGTTGAGAGACTTGGTCTAGCTGTTAGAACGTTGTTCTATCAGGATCGATTGATTCTAAACATGCAAACAAATAAGTACGTAAAAGTGAACACGAATATGGCTTGAATACGTTGAATGATTAATGTTTCAACACCTCAGAAGAGCTCGACTAAGAACTTCAACTGTAGAGGTGTTTAGGGTTACAAAACACAAGCGTAATTAATAATACGTCTATCATTATGCATACATGCATGCATATATATAGTAAAACCCTATTAGCTAATCTAGATAATCACGGAACTAATCTAGATAATCACGGATGGACAGGCCCAATCCGGATATAATACAAAAAGCCCAAGACACAACACAATAAGCCCTAACAATCTCCCCCTTTGCGTCTTTGGGACCGAAACTTCAACTATGTTTAACAACCGAAGACTTCTTCACTGTCTTGAATATCCTAGGGATGATAGCCAAAAGATGGTACCGAAAGGTAATGTACCAATGAAGCATATCAATGAAATTTTTCTTGTCAGCATCCAAGTTCTGCTTGCACCGATGTATCAAGTTGATAATGTGCTCTAAGCAGTCAGTAGAAAAAAGATGTTTATCTACCAAAGCAAACAAAAACTTGTGAGCTTCGCCTTTCGTGAACATCACAGTAAGATTCGTTGAATCTATCTGTCCCATCCTCATCTTGTCCACATCCCCCGGTTTCGGTGTAGCCTTCACAGTCGACTTCTTGTTCATCACCTTTGCTATCTCCTGATCCATAGTAGCAACTTCATGGATGTAGGAGTGTAACACCCAAAATCAGAAAGGTCAAGAAAGGAAAGGAAAAACCCTAAGTTAAAGAGGGTTGACTCGGCGAGTCGGAGCGGGATCTAGGTGTAAAGTAAGTGACCGACTCGGGGAGTCGGCAAGTGAACTCGGCGAGTCTGGTCTGGGTTGGGAAACCCTAATTTTGGCACTTGGTACCCTATTTAAGCATCTTATTCTCTTCCCTAAGGATCATTTGCGGCCCCTACAGTCCAGAACCCGAAACCCTAAGCCTCCATTGTTGCTCATTCAAGCTTCCAAGCCATTTTTGGGTGATTTGAAGGAAGAAGAAAGAGGGAAATCAAGGAAGCTTCAAGGATTGGTCTTAGATCTGGAATTTGTGGAACCTTTCTGAGTTATTGAAGGTACTAAGTCGTTTCCTTCATTTAGATCTATTCTAGTTGTGAGATTTGGGGCTTTTTGGGCAAGTTTATGAACCATTTCGAGTTAGAAGCCCAAATCTGAAGTTGCTACTTCAGATCTAAGTGTATCTTGGCCTTAAGAATCATAAAGCATCAGTCTATGGGTTGATTGTTAAGCCCCTTTGTCTTAAACCCTAGTTCATGGTGTATTTAGCCTAGATCTCCTTAGCTACACGTAAAGGTTGCCACTTTACGTAAGGAATAGGCTTTAGAAGAGTGGATCTACAGTTTGGAGTCCATGCATGACTCAAAATCCTCTGAATATATGAAGGACTGAATAGACTCGACGAGTCCTTCGAGTGGACTCGGTGAGTAGTATGAAGATGGAGATGAACTCGACGAGTTGGATGAACAACTCGGCGAGTCTGTTGAAGATTGCCTCGGACTCGGCGAGTTTGTTCTTGGACTTGGCGAGTCAAGTCGCGAACCCCAAACCCTTCGAGTTAAGACTCGGATCAGTGAGTTGAGTGGGGACTCAGTGAGTTGGTCAGGTCAGGACTCGGAAATCGATAGACTCGGTGAGTCAGGGGCTGACTCGGCGAGTCGAGTCGCGAATAAATGGATTATGAGCGTATGAACTCGGCGAGTCAGAAGGCAGACTCGACGAGTAGGATTGACCAGGACTTTGACTTGGACCATAGTTGACTTAGTTGACTTTTAGAGGACTGTCAGACTAAATGTCATATTGATATTGGTAGCTCTGAGAGCTAGAGGAGCAGCGGCTCAGAGGATTGTCGGTTAGCAGCCAGAGGATTATCGGCAGAGCTCAGCAGTTCAGGTGAGTTTCCTTCCAGTAGGAACGGGTCTACGGCCACAATGCTGGCCCGTTTAGTTAGCAGTAGTTCCGGACTACAGTCTGATGCAGTAGTTCATTATGCTTGGTGTCTTTGTGATACAGATGAGTTATGTGTTCCGGACTATGGTCCGATGTAGTATGCAGTATATGTGTTTATATTATATGCTATGATTATGTTATGCTATGTTCAGTTAGTTCCGGACCTCGGTCTGATGTAGTAGTCAGAGTGATTGATGTCTTTGTGATTCTAGCATGTTTTGCGTTATGTGTTCCGGACTCTGTTCCGATGTAGTATGCAGTATATGTATTCAAGCTAGTTGATATCTTTATGTTATGTTATGTTCAGTCAGTTCCGGACTTCGGTTCGATGCAGGGGACAAGGTCCCAGTCAGTTCCGGACTTCGGTCCGATGCAGTCAGTTCCGGACTTCGGTCCGATGCAGTTAGTTCCGGACTTCGGTCCGATGTAAAGGGCAAAGCCCTGGTGAGTTTCCGGACTTCGGTCCGATGCAGTGGGCAAGGCCCAGTAGATGCTTTATATGTTATTGTATGGTATGCGGTAGTTTGGGGGAGCTCACTAAGCTTCGTGCTTACGGTTTTCAGTTTTGGTTTCAGGTACTCAGTTTTTAAAAGAGGAGCTCGGGAAGATTGCAGTGCACACACCATTTGTTCAGCCTGGGATGTTTATACTCTGATATATTTGACAATTGTTAAGATATTTTGAGATACATTCTTTATGATTCTTGTATGACGTTTGATGAATATGGTTTTATTACTAATTTAAAACGAAATTTTCAGACTGTATTTTTGGGATGTTTCAATGAGGCTAACATTCTCTTCAAGTGTTCAAGAATAGGCTCATATTCCTTCGGATTAGAGAGCAGAATGTTGTATAGCAGAATCCAATCATGGCGGTTGAGATTGGGAAGGTCTGCAAGAGAGATAGTAGACACCGTGTTTGCTGAACAACGAGTGATCTTGAAATTGACCTTGATAAATCTCCCAGCAGTCGAAGGTTTGAGTACCTTTACTGTAATGATCTTCTGTGCGCTCCAAGTCAAGTACTGCGGTTGCCCATTCTTCAAGTAAAAGTCTATCAGCTCACGATCAACCTTCGGGTGAGGGAAAGGAACCTCAGCAGTTGAATCAAAACAATGGAAAGTGAAAGCCTTCCTTGTAATTGGCATGTCAAACTGTGAGTCCTTGGAATTGTCACATTCAAATGAAGCAACAGGTTCCAACCAATAGATTGATGGAGCCTCTATGGCTTGAACCTCTAGTGATTCTTTCGTCCATAGGGGAAACAAGGCCTTTTTGCAGTTTAAGGCTTTTTCTACTTCCTTGTTTCTCCTCTCCCTTTCCTCAGCTTCTTTTGCTAACTTGAGAGTATCATCTAACTCTCTGTCCCTCTTCTTTCTCTTAAGAGCATCAACAATAGTTTCATCTGCATCATTATCACTGTCATTAACAATCTTCTTTCGCTTTGTCTGGGAACCAGAACCTGAAGCTACATTAACCTTTAGTTCGGTTATTACTTTCGGTTGAGCACCTTCTGTCTTCACAATCACTCTCGGTTGAACAACGCAAGCACCTTCTCCCCCTTGTTTCGGAGGTGTGAAACTCTCAGAAACACCCTTCATCTCATGCAGCATTGCAAGGGCAGGAAGCATTTTAGTTGTGAGATGATTGCGGATGGTGAGAGTTAAAATGGAATCATCAGCACCAAGGAGATTGGTCAACATGTCCTTGACGTCTCCTGCACAACTCTGAAACACATCCCGTTGAGTTTTTAATAAAGAGATCTCTTTTTCTGCTTGGGCTATCTGCACCTTCTGGACTTCTATGGTGGAAGCTTGTTTGGCAAGTTCAACCTTCAAAGCACTTTCGGTTGCCAGGTTAGCTTGAAGAGAGTCAAAACGAGAATTCACTGAACTCAAGAGAGAAGTGTTCTCGGTTCGAAGAGATGAACGCACAGCTTCAAAACTTTGTGCTTTCTTCCTGAAGGGACTTAGAAAAAGAATCCACAGATGCTTGTACTTTCTTTGCACTTGTATTAGCATGATCTTTGAACGATTCAAGAAAAATCTGAGTTGTGTGGACAATCTCAGTGATGTCATTGGTTGCCTTTTTGCAGGAAGAAGTAGAGGCATCATCAGCCTTAGTAGATTTGTCAATTGTCGTTGTGTATTGCTCTATGGCAGTCTCCAAGAAAGCTTTAAGAACAACACCTCCATAAGCCTTGCTGTCTTCAAGCAATTGATCCAGCTTTTCATGAATGTCTTGGAAGTGTTGACTACTGATAGGAGTATCATCATCTTCATCAGTTGGAAAGCGATATGGACTGAAGTACGTGGAGCCAAATTCATCATCAGCACCACCGAGAGTGGCTCCAGATTCGGTTGAATGGGTGGGTGAAAGAGGTTTAGTAATGACTGGAGTTTCTGTTACAGTAGTGGCCCCCGTATCAGATACGTTGACTACCACTGTTGGTTCAGGAATGGTAGTGGTAGTGGTTTGGGTAATGATAGGAGTTGATAATGGAATTGTAGAAATTGAAGTAGAAGTAACTGGTGGAGGTGGTGGTAAAGAAGTTTTGGTTTGGGTTAAAGTTGTAACCGGAGGAATGATAACAACCGAAACTGGAGTTGTTTGTTTTGGTGATGGTGGTGGGGTAGGAATTTTATCATCAGTGGGTTCGGTTGGAGTTGGGAATCTGGGAGGTGTATTACCTCTTGTTGATGCATGATGATCCTCCTCTTCTTCTTCATCCTTGCCACATGAGACCTCAGAATGTCGTGTAGAGGTATTGAGGCTCTGTACTACCTGAGACCAGATAATCGTCCTATAATCCAGATTAATACCGTTGTAAAGACCGTAAAGAAGGGTCAGAAAACCCTTGCTGGTACCATCTGAACCACCACTTCGTTTTTCCAAACCCTTAATTAGTAGTGTAAGCATACCATTCCACTGAGAGGGCAAATAGGACTTCTTAACTTTTGTAATGGTGGTGAGTACATCAGTATACCCCATCTCGTACATCATCGATAACAATTGAGTCATCGTAATAAAATTCGGCGAGATGACAGAAGAATCGACAGCCAGATGCAAAATCGAACAAAACTTCATTCTAGAAATCGAAGCCTTTTTTGTCATGTATCTGAAAGTAAATGTGTTCCTTATTCTTGTCGTATGTTGCTGTAGAATAGACCTGTGACAATAGGGACATTGGAACGGCTTCAACTTGAGTTAGAGCAAAAACGAGTGGAGAATACTTCAAACACTCAACGACATGAAGCATATATGAATCATATAAGAATGGGTTAAGTTCTATGATCATGTTCTGATTGGGCTTGATTGAGAGCAATGTAGACGACGCAGTCTGATCATGAACTAAGAAAGAAGTCGCCATTGTTGAACGAAGAAGATGAATAGTTGATACTTGCTTTGTATGTTTTGAGAGAATTTGTGCTAATAAAAGACAAATAAACGTAAAACTCCTTTATATACCATTGCCTGGAGAGAGAAAAATCATGATGATAATGACGTGATCACTAAAATGACGCCTGAAAAAGTGCGATGTGACAGGTTGGGTACTCCCAGGTAACGTCAGCACGCATGGGTATATAGACCGTTCAAATTCACGCGCCCAAACTCTTATCCTCAATGGTCGTTTGAAATTCTGCATCACTTCAAGAAATTGAATTACCCCTGTTTGGCCATAAGATTAACGAAAGTCGAACCAACATCAACTAGAATTTTGGAAAATAAAATTTTCGTGTAATAGAGTGACAAACGATAAAGAAATAAATCAAATGTGTATTGGATGTGAGTGATGTCTCACTTTAAGACAAAAAGCAGAGGATTCCAGGCAAGAATCACTTCCTTCAAAGTCAAGAGAGACTTGAAGTGCTTGTTTGGTTTCCCGAAAAATATGATCAAGTGTTTGCTAATAAACATTGAAAGGCTTCTTTTATAGATTAGGCTTAGGGTAGCTTATCTTCAACCGAACTTCGAGTCTTAATATAAGACCGAACGTTGGAAGAAGTACTTGTGAGACCGATGTGGTCTGTTGAACAAGTAGGTAGGATATAAGTTGGAGTGACAAATAAAGTAGTAGAAATCTCAAAACAAAATAAACTGGATCTTTTGGGGAAGAAAAGCCTTGGTGTTAGACAATTTCATAAAAGACCACGCAAAAATAAAAAGAGATTTCATTAGGTAACCAATAAGATCTTGAATAAATAATTCACCGTCAATTCATTATTGGTGTTGGATGTTGGGTTTCACTCAGCACATGGTATACTTATCTTAGATCATAAACACAAATTTTGTGCAACCATAAACCTCAGTGGTAAGAACCGAGAGTCTCAAGGGTTGCAGTGGTGAACCGAAAGTGGATGGAGAATGTAAGGAGGGAGGCTAAAGAACCGAAAGTAACTTCTGCTATAAAGACATGACCTAAGCAGAAAAACTCTTAACTCATATGAGAAGATTAAGGTAGCTCTAGACCGAGATGATATAATAAGCCTACTTAGGAAGAAACGATAGGTATAGATCGAATCATTAAGGCCTGCTCGAAGTCGTATAGGCATTGGTCAACATGCAACAACATGCTTCTAGGGACCCTTAACTAGTTCTAAAAAAATTTATACCTGCCTTAGCTCTGAATTCTGTTGTACTGGTACACACGTGACCTAATTAAAAGGAAGAGCAAACAAACACACCAAACAAAGGAAACACACAAACCGAAAAATATTTATGAATTTGTATGAATTTCTGAAAAATAAAAATAGAAGTAGAAAATATTTTTGAGTTTTTGAAATTTTCTGAAAAAAAAAATAAAAACAGAAAGTTAAAATATTTTTGGATTTTTGAAGTTTTCTGAAAAAGAATAAAAAACAGAAAGTTAAAATAATAGAGAGAACAGAAAATACAGAATTTACAACCGAAACCTTATCGTGATTGAGTGAAGCGAAATAGACCGAGCGATCGGTTAATTTCGGTTCCTTAAATTCCAGAGCCGAAATAGACCGAGCGGTCGGTTCATTTCGGTTCCCGAAAATTATGGAGCCGAAATAGACCGAGCGTTCGTTTCATTTCGATTCCTTAAAATTCTAGAGTCGAAATAGACCAAGCGGTCGGTTCATTTCGGTTCCCGAAAATTATGGAGCCGAAATATTCCGAGCGGTCTCTCTATTTCGCTTGTCTAATTTTCAGTGCAACATTTGAGGATTCGGTACCGACTCTGCTTCCATCATGCCCAGGCCTTGTAAGATTTTATTGAAACTTGCTTCAGGTAAGGCCTTAGTAAATATGTCATCCAGTTGATCAGAAGATCGAAAAAAATGTACTTCCACGTTCCCGTCTTCTACATGATCCTTGATGAAATGATATCTAAGTGCAATGTGCTTTGTTTTTGAGTGTTGCACTGGATTGTGACAAATCCTAATTGCACTTTCTGAGTCACAATAAAGAGGAATCTTTTTCATACTCAGCCCATAATCTCTCAATTGACTTTGAATCCATACCACTTGAGAAGTACATGATGCTGCAACTATATACTCAGCTTCGACTGTGGATAGTGAAACACAAGTTTGCTTTTTGGACTGCCAGCTAACAAGTTTTCCGTCAAGAAATTGGCATCCACCGGTAGTGCTCTTTCTGTGCAGTCCACATCTTCCTAGATGAGCGTCAGAAAAGGCTTGTATAAAGAAACCAGATCTTTCAGGATACCAGAGACCGAGAGATGAGGTTCGCTTCAGATAACATAATATATTCTTCACTGCAACCATGTGAGGTTCTCTTGGATTAGCTTGAAACCTAGCACAATAACAAACATAAAACATAATGTCCGGTCTACTAGTTGTTAGATACATATGGGACCCTATCATTTGACGATATAGTGTTATGTCAACAACAGGTTTTTCCAGAGATGGTGTTAACTTAGTGCCAAATGCCATTGGAACCTTCACTTTTGAGTCACCTGTCATACCAAATTTCGTCAGTAATGTCTTTGTATAAGCCTCCTGGTTGATAAATATACCTTCTGGTCCCTGTCTAATATTCAAACCAAGGAAAAAATTAATTGGACCCATTGCGCTCATTTCAAATTTAGTCTCCATCATTTCCTGAATTCATCTGTTAAGCTAGGATTCATAGAGTCGAAGATGATGTCATCGACATAAATTTGAACTATCATTAGATGTTCGCCTTCTTTCTTTCGAAAGAAGGTTGGGTCGACCGAACCTTGTTTAAATTTTGACATTTTCAAAAAGTGAGTTAAAGTTTCATACCAGGCCCTCGATGCTTGCTTCAATCCATAGACTGCTTTATCCAGCACATAGCAATGATCAGGAAATTTCTCGTTTACAATCCCGGGAGGTTGCTCAACATAGACTGTCTCTTCTAATTCTCCATTCAAGAAGGCACATTTGACATCCATCTGGAAACCTTCGAAGTTTTTATGAGCAACATATGCCAAGAAGATTCTGACTGATTCCAACCTAGCTACTGGAGCGAAGGTTTCCTCATAATCTATCCTTTCCTCTTGACAATATCCTTTCACCACTAACCGAGCGTTGTTGCGAATGACATTCCCCTATTTATCTAACTTATTCCTAAAGACCCAATTTAAGCCAACCACATAGGCATCCTTTGGTGTGGGAATAAGCCTCCAAACTCGGTTGCGTTCAAACTCGTGAAGCTCATCTTGCATTGCTTGGACCCAATCAGAATGATCAAGTGCAACATTTATAGTTTTCGGTTCAACCTTGGAAATAAACGAATTAGACATACAAAACTCAACTTTGGAGAATAATGCAGTTTGTTTCGCTTTCAATTGAGAACGAGTAAAAACTTTTTCAGATGATTCACCAATAATCTGTGTTTTAGGATGGTCTTTGGTCCATTTTGTTAACGGAGGATAGTTTGGATCATAAGTTGGATCCAATTCAGCATTCACTTCTATCTCAACTTCGGATAGATCACCCTCGCCTTCATCAGTTGTACAATTATTCTCTTTCTCCCCCTCGACTGGCGAAGTGTAATATTTGTCAACATCAGAGTTTGTATCCTTTGTGGGAGTTGAATTCTCCCCCTCGATCAAATTTCTACTGAGTGGTTTTGGAGCGTCATTTTCCCCATCACTTGGACTTGTATGAATTGGGGATTTATTTTGATTCTCCCCCTCGACTGGTACTTCGTTTGTCTTTGGAGCATTTGAACTCTCCCCTGGAACTTTGAGTTGTTACTTGGAGAGTCAGTTGAGGATTGTTCACCTATAGCTGTAGGAGGTTCGGTTTCCACATTACTCGCAGCTTCATCTATAATCTTTTTGAGATTATCAATTTGGTTGTCTGCTACTTTCGCCTCTGAGTGTATCGCCTTTTCAGGTTCATCGAACAGCCGAATGTACTCTTCAAACAAGTTGGATATTGGAACCGAGACCTGTCCAGATTCTGTAAAAATTTCACCTAAGTCACTTTCACTCCTTTGAACTTTCTTCATGTAATTATCGTCAAAAGTGACATAGTAGGTTTCCTCAATTCGCTTAGAGCGTTTATTCAACACTCTGTATGCTTTCGATGAAAGCGAATAACCCAGAAAGATTCCCTCATTGGCTTTTACGTCAAACTTGTTGCGGTTCTCTTTAGAATTGAAAATAAAGCACCTTGAACCGAATATGTGGAAAAATTTGACATTCGGTTTCCTATTATTTAAGATCTCATATGGAGTAATTGAGAATCTTTTGTTTAGCAAGGATCGATTCTCAGTGTAACATGCAGTTGCAATTGCATCAGCCCATAAGTACAATGGAAGTGAAGCGAAACTGAGCATGGTTCTGGCTGCTTCACATAGAGAACGGTTTCATCTTTCAACAATCCCATTCTGTTGGGGTGTATAAGGGGCCGAAAAATTATGAGTGATCCCCTTGTCAGCCAGAAAGTCCTCAAAGTCTTTATTTTTGAATTCCAGATCGTTGTCACTTCTGATGTTTCTCACCGTCTTCCTCAGCTATACCTCCACTTGCTTGACAAATACCTTTAACTTGGGAGTTGCATCTGATTTCTACTTAAGAAAGAAAACCCAGGTGAAGCATGAAAAATCATTTACAATTACAAGGATGTAGTTACTACCACATAAGCTTTCTATATCCGAAGGTCCACATAAGTCGATGTGCAAGAGTTCAAGAGCTTCAATTATCTTTGTGTTGATTCTTGTGGGGTGGCTCTTTCTGCTATGTTTGCCCATCTCACATGCTGCACACAGATGTTCCTTGTCGAACTTGAGAAAAGGGAGGCCTCGAACGTGATCACCAAGTACCAGTTTGTTAATATCTTTGAGGTTCAGGTGGGATAAATGTCTATGCCATAACCAACTTTCATCTGTGTTCGCCTTTGACAGCAAACAAATTGCTGGTTTCCCTCGTATGGGATTGAGATTTAGGGGATACATCTCTCCCTTACGTTCAGATTTCAGCAGAACTTTCTTCGATTGCTTTTCGATTATCTCAGAGCCCTCATCATCAAAAGATACTCTTAGACCTGTGCCTACAACTAATTGTGACACACTAATGAGGTTGTTCTGCAAACCTTCTACATAAGCCACTTTCCGAATCGTGAAGTCACCGTTTGTTATCATGCCATATCCCTTGATTGTACCATATGAGTTATTTCCATATTTCACACAGCCACCATCTTTCAGTGATCGAAATTCCCTTAGCTCTTCCCTCTTTCCTGTCATGTGACGTGAGCAGCCACTGTCTATATACCATTCTTCGTCAAACTGCTCGTCACATATTACCTGCAAATTCAAGCAGATTTAGGAACCCAAAGTCGCTTGGGTCCTTATGAGTTTTTCACAAAAAAAGGAATTGTAATGGAGATATCAACTAAGTATGTTCTTTTTAACAAAGTAGTTTGATCTTTTCTTTTAATTGTATATACCTTAATTTTGGTTTTATCTTGTTTAAATTTGAACTCGTTGGTTAGTTTGTTTGATGGCATGTGACACCTAGGATTAGCTGATGATTGCTTATTATGGATCCTAGTATCGGAAGTTAGCTTTCCTTTTCCCTTGATATTTTCCTTGAAATTTGCTTTGCTTTGAGGTTTGTTGTAACCGAAACTTGACTGAGGACCGAAACTAGTATGCGGACCGAAAGTGGATTTTCGGTCTTGAGTGACATTCGGATCGAAACATGACATTCGGTTCTTAGTCTTGGAGTAGCAAGAACTTGGGCTGAAATTTTCCTTTACTTTTTCCTTTCCCTTGTCCTTTGAGATCTTCTTGGGAGGAACATAGTTGGAATTTTGTGAATTCTAGTAACTCTTCCGCTCATTTAGATTCTTTGCATATCTTTGATTTCTTAAGCATTTTTGCTCAGCCAGTTCCTTCTATGATTTGTGCATATTG
Organism: Lactuca serriola; assembly: GCF_051521515.1. Classification (NCBI taxonomy): domain Eukaryota; kingdom Viridiplantae; phylum Streptophyta; class Magnoliopsida; order Asterales; family Asteraceae; genus Lactuca; species Lactuca serriola. The sequence continues at coordinate 335,694,480 of NC_136415.1, read as the reverse complement.
AAGCTTGCCTTCTGCTTCTCTCTTTGAGTTTCGGTTGTTTTGACTCGATCTTTCAGTTCTTCTTTCAGTTCTGTAGGAATGTCTTTGGTTCCACTCGTGCTTGGTTTGTCAGAACTTGAGGGTTTATTTAAGGGTTTAGCTATGTATCTTCCTTTACCTCTCCAAGAAGTCTGCTCAGATAAGCCTACTATTTCGTCTGCAATATCTATGGGAGCGGACCAAAAGAAATCTTCGCACCCGTCTGCATTATCATTTTCCACCAAGACTCTTAGTTCTGTTGTTTGTCTAGGAGTAACTCCTTTAGCTGCATATACTTGATTCGACACCGTTTGAACCTTTTGGTAAACCATAGCCTTTTCCTTGAGCTTCTTTTCCTTATTCTTTGCTAGACGAGCAAATTCCACCAAATTTTCTGAGATTAATGGTTTCTCATTCTCAGTTTCGCTCTTCGTAAACTCAGAGCAATCAACTACATCTTCTACAGATATTTCACTCATCTCATCAAATTCAGACGTGTTTTCTAAGTCTATTTTATTTTCAGAAGCTAGTTTGGCATTAGATTGGTCAAATGAGTGAATTGTGTCCGACTTAATTTTCAACTTATCATTTTCATCTAAAATGTCTTTTAACATACATTTGTGTTCCTTTGAATCAATGAAGGTTTCTATTTTGTCCAGACCAATTTTGTATGACATGGACGTCTCTTCGGATGATACTTCTGATTCACATTCTGCTATTACCTCGTCTTCCTTAAATTCAAGAAATGGAAAAATCATCTTATGAATTTTCTTTCCTATCTCACAACTTAAATGCAATTGAGCTATATTTGTGTATAAACGCTTAGCAATTAAACAAAAAACATTTCTTTGTTTCAAAATTTTCAAATTGTCTTTTTGCAAATAAAAACTTTCATCCCTAGCTTTAACTAATTCTGCCTCCTTCAACTCGATCCACATCCTTCTCTCGTCACTCTTTGAAGACACCCTGCTGAGTTGGTCGGTTAGGTTAGAATTCGCTAAGCGAGTTTGCATGAGACTACCACTTAAGTTAGAGAATTTAAATTTTAATTCATTTAATTCTTCTTCATAATTTGTTAATGGTACTTTAAGTGACTCAAGGATGGTTTGTACCTTTTTGATCAAACGATCGCAGTCATTGATCTGCTCACTGACTGGCTTTGTTGCGAAGCATTTGTTTTCAGTCAGGTTCGGTTCTTCATTTGCACTTTCGGTTGATGATCCAGCAGAGACCATCAAGCAGTTCCCAGCCGGACCTGCTTCCTTTGCTACATAATCCCTTCCGTGAGTGGGCTTTCTTACATCTTCATCCTCAGAGTCGGTTGACCAGACTTCCACGCCACCGAACTCATCTTCGTCAGCATTTTCCTGCACAATCAAAGCATTCATTGTACCTTTTGCACTGTTAGATGTCTTCTTGTTCTTGATCTCTTCCAGCTTACGCATGTAATAAGCCTCATCATCTTCCCCCGTCTCTTTTCTCAGCCAATTTCCTTAGCATACAATCCTTGGCAAAGTGGTTCTTGCCGTGACAGTAATTGCAGTCGTCGCCACAGTCTCCTGCAAGTTTGCTCTCCTTCTTGTCTTCATTCTTTTTAGAGGTGATCTTTGCTTCATCCTTCGCCTTCTCAGAGCTATAACTTCCCTACCAGTTTCGGTTCTTGTTGACAGGAAATTTTCTTCTTGCAAACTTCTTTGGATTGGTGACCATCATATCATACTCTTCGCTTGTAAGGTCATACTCAGACACATCTGACTCTTCTTCTTCTTCTGCAACACTTTTCCTTTTGAGATAAGGGCCAGTGATCCCATACCAGAAACCAATTTCGCTTCTTTGGTTACTTCACTTTCATGGGACTTAAGGATTCCCACAAGTTTTGCAAGTGAGTAAGACTTGAACTGCTCATGTGCTTTTACAGTAGAGACCACTGCCATCCATTCAGGTCTTAGTCCGTTCATGAAATTCACCTTCTGCCCAATCAACTTTCTTTCTATTCCATGTTTGATCATCCTACTTAGAAGATGATTGAACCGATCGAACGTTTGTATGAGTTTCTCCTCTGGTTTCTGTACGAAAGCTCCAAATTCTGACATCAACAAGGTCTGAGTTGAGTGTTCCAGATCTTCATCAGTTGAGTAGAGTTCTTTCAACCTATCCCAGATTTCTTTAGCTGTCGTGCATGAACCAACCAACTGAAAGGTGTCAGATTGCAAGGCGAATCTTATCATTCGCATGACTTTCACGTTACACAGCAACTTGTCTTTCTCATCCTGTGGCATCTTCTGTTCATCTGCCACCAACTTGTTATACTCCTGTTGAGTCTTGACTGTTGTGTTGGTTCCCGAATGAACAAATGGTCCAAGAGTGATGGCTTCCCAGATAAGATAGCCATTATCTTCAGAACCGATCACGTAGTCTTCAAAGTGAAGCGCCCATACTTCATAGTCTTGAGTGTAGATTATGGGTATCCTGGTTGTAGATCCAATGTTGTTTGAGTTGTTGATGGGATTTGTTTGCGAATCGTCGTGAGACATGGTGAGTTTTTAGAATCAAACTTCTAAACTTGAGATTAGGGTTTTATCTAAAACAAATTTTCCTTCGAAACAAAGAAGACAACTTGCTATTTATACGATAAAAGCGGAAACCCTAAGGAATTCTGAATACAGAAGGAATGTGTATTGATCACACAGTCTCCTGCTCTGATACCAATTGTTATAACATTGTTCTATCAGGATCTATTGATTCTAATAATGCAAACAAATAAGTATGTAAAAGTGAACATCAATATGGCTTGAATATGTTGAATGATTAATGTGTCAACACCTCAGAAGAGCTCGACTAAGAACTTCAACTGTAGAGGTGTTTAGGGTTACAAAACACAAGCGTAATTAATAATACATCTATCATTATGCATACATGCATGCATATATATAGTAAGGCCCTATTAGCTAGTCTAGATAATCACGGAACTAATCTAGATAATCACGGATGGACAGGCCCAATCCGGATATAATACAAAAAGCCCAAGACGCAACACAATAAGACCTAACACTAGCAATTTGGGGTTATTGACTTTATTATTAATTAGAGTTATATGTGGCACGTTTAGGAGAAGTCTAGACCGGCAGTTCGGGTGCAAGATTACTTGCTTTTCTACGAGACGTGAGTCTTCTCACTATAATGGCCGGAGGGTCTTATCTGTACTATTGAGCGGAGGGTCTTAATTGCTTATATTGAGATATGTGTTTATGCATTTTGTCTTTGTGACTTATGTTGTTATGTGATTCTGTATACATACTGAGTTATGACCAGAAGGTCCATATTAAGACGTGACACTGGGGGGTCTTCACTGAGACACATGACCGAAGGGTCCTTATCGTGATATAGTCATGAGAGGCTAATTATTTTGTGTATGTGGTATTTTGGGGAACTCACTAAGCTTCGTGCTTACAATGTTTGTGTAAATGAGTGTGGGTGGGGCCCGTATCTTAGACTTAGCAGAGTGTGGGTGGGGCCCATATCTCCATGAGCGTGGGCGGGGCCCATATCTCCTAGTTGCATGTTATATGTGTATGGTACATGGTAGTTTGGGGAGCTCACTAAGTTTCGTGCTTACGGTTTTCATTTTTGGCTTCAGGTACTTCCACTAGCAAAGGGAAGGGCTCAGGATGATCACATGTCACACACCACACCCTTTCTTTTCTTAGAAAACTTTTCCTTTTAAAAAAAAAACTTCCAGATCCTCAGTCTGAGTTCAGACACACCTGAAAGTATGTCCGAATCCCTCAATCCAAGGCTCTGATACCAACTTGTAACATCCCAAAATTTAAGGCTAAAAATTTCATTTTTAAATAAGATATTACATAAAACCATCAGTACCAAAAACATTCATTATAATATCTTGTAACAAACAATGGTGTCAGTAATCAAAACATATTATCATAAAACCATATCAGAGTGTAATCCCAAAAGAAACCCCTCAAGGTCACGTTCAGACAATAGCGATTGGAACGTGCAGAAGGCCAAGAATCAAACCCACAAGGCCAAGAATCCGAATGCCAAGGGCGAGAAGGGAATGCCGGCCAAGAAGCCCAATCCAAGAGATGCTCCAGTGAAGCCAAGACTGGTTAGGTCAAAGTCATCTTGGCAGTCGGCTTCAAGTTCCAAATCAAGTACTGAGCCACCCATCGGATCGAACAAGAAATGGGTTAAACCCGAATATAGATGGGTACCAAAGGTGAAAACTCCAAAATCTCCTAATGCTTCTAACGTTTCTACATCTTCTGTTTGTGATAAGCAGGATATGTCATGGGAGAGAGTATCGTGGATTGATGACAAAGGTCGACCCAGTTTCAAAATGGACTGGGTTCCAAAGACCAACTGATCCCGCTCTGTGTCGGAGCAGCTATGGAGGCATATCATCAGACTTTGGTTTGTTGGTAGTGGTTGTTCCAGGCACATAATAGGGGACATCTCTCAAATATACAGCACTCATAACTTTGTTCGAGAGTTTGTGTCCTTTGCGGGAAAGGAAAGAATGGAAGAAAAGAAGGGATCACACAGGGTTAGTGCTTAATGACATGAAGAATTTTCGGATCTGTTCTGAGATTATGCGTGCTGTTCTCAGACCTTCTGGATGCAGATTCAATCGGTGAATTACGGTTTGTGTTTTCTTCTCTATACACCTGAGTTTTTCTTAAGCTGATTCGCTTTAAAGACTAATTTTTGTTTTAGGATAGTTTAAATTTGCGCATTTGCTTTCGTTTCTCTCCTATGCACAAATTTAGGGGGAGAAATAAAAACAAAACAAAAATTAAAAAAAAAATATAAAAACAAAAACATTAGAAAATTAAAAAAAATTAAAAAATTGTTGGTTATGAAATGTGCTTGTAAGAGATGTTTTGGGAAGTGATATTATCAAGTGATAACAAGCAATCTGAGTCTGCGTAACGTACCCAAAGTTGAAGGGTCTATGCTCTGGTTTGATGCGTTGGTAGGCACGAAAATTTTTAAATGGACTTGACTAGGGAGAGTTGAACTTAGGAAATTTATAGACTTGACAAATCTTGACCTAGTTAGATCCCTTCAGCCTGACAATACGACGCTCGGATAGGTTGAGCAGGGAGATATACATGGGAATCTACTCATCACATTAATTGAACCCGTACTTGGAACTGTGGTTTAACTTTTCCTCGATGTGTGGATTTTGTCCTTAATTCCGGTTGGATGGGGCGACTGGTAAATTCCGATAAATTAGGTCTGTAGAATATCATTTTCTTTCTTTCCGTCTGTTAGTCATATGTTGTCTCCTTTGCGTGACTTCCAATCCGACCTGGTACACAACATATGCAACTCTATTTCTCTGCAGGCTATATATATATGTGTGAAATACTTCTTATCTGTTAGCCATATGTTGTCTCCTTTGCGCGACTTCTAATCCGACCTGGTACACAGCATATGCAACCTTCTTCTTCTCAACCCCTCTGAAGTAGTAAGTAATAGAATTCTGAATCTCTTCTCTCTCTGAATGGTTGTCTGCTCACCCGGTGTAAGGAGTACTCTGGAAGTTCTTGATGGATGGGGCATATCAGGAAGCGGGAAACACGTTCCAGTACACTTAAAATTGAACTCATATAGATTGTCTGTAGATCTCGTTGCTCAATTTAGGTGGACAACAATATCCCTGGTCGTCGTCAGATGAATGGACCTTAAGATATAGTATCTAAGAAATTAGGATTAGATATAAATTTTAGGTTTTTAAGTTCATCATGTCTTGTAACAAATAGTATGTCCTAAATCTGTCACAAATTTTTCGTGTTTAAGTGGACCACAATACCGACGATCGACCAGACAAAGATGTGAATGTGGAAGGTACCGACAAGTGGATAAAGGTTGTCTAAAAACTTTGATCCCAAATCACTCTTAAAGTTAGATATCATTTTTATTTTTGTTAAATTTGTCATAGTTTCTTCTAATTTAAATATTAGGGGAGAATTAAAAATTAAAAATAATGAAAATAAAAAAAACAAAAAAAATCAAAAATTAAAGAAAAATCAAAATATTAAAAATCCAAAAATAGTGTTATTTCTGTTTTATTTCTTGTTCAGAAAAATCAAAAATCCAAAAATATTTTTGTTTATATTTTATTTTGTGTGCTAAGTTTTCTTTTAGTTTTGTTTTGTCTTGAAAAGTGATTTCAGGTATAGATGAGACTCATGGAGTTTGTGTTGAAGATTTCTGAGCCAAAGGCTTCGTCCGTGAGCATCGAAGAATTCTCATTCGAAGGAGCAAGAAATGAAGATTATTATTTCGAATTCAATCTTTCAACCCCAGAAGCAAGGTGAAGCTGAAATTGAAGATTATGTGACGGATTGCATTGAAGCCTCCTCAATCAGTCTGCCGCTATCTATGAAGCTGCTGAAGTGATCCAGAAGATTTGTTCTCTCTGAAGATTCTCAAGCCGAAAGCGCTATCTTTCAAGAATCAGTACATCAAGCCTCCTCACCCAACATGCGTTCAATGCCAAATTCTGAAGAAAAGCCCAACTGGTCAAGATGAAGTCATTCATTGAAGATTCATATGTTCATCCTCATGCTGTGAAGAAATTGAAGATAAATGTTGAAGCCAAGCTCTCATTAAAGATTGACAAGAGCCAGCTACCTTTTAGGGGGAGCTTGTTGGGTCATTAAGAAAAGAAAGCTATAAACCAAGGGGGAGATTGTTGGGTCAAAATATGGTTTATACTTTACTTTTCTGGGCAATTATATTTTTGTGTAATATTTTATGAATTTATGGCCTAGTTTACGGTTGAGTTTACGGCCGTAAACACCTTACGGCCGTAAACTCATTTACGGCCCATGTGTTATCCGGCCCATATTCCAAGTATAAATAGAGGTGTTAGGGTGAGGAGTACAGATAGATGAACCCTTGAGAGTTTACGGCCAGAGAGAAAGGAACGTTTGTGTGGGTGAATCTTATGTAAGGAACTTAATTCATATTATCAATACATTCAAGATTCATAATATTCTTCTTCTCCTTCTCTTCTTTCTTTATCTGACATCATTCGTTTGATTGGGATTCCGCACCATCAGAGCGGAAGAAGGTCGTCCAACAACTTTGATCCAAGCATCACAAAGGTTATAGTGGTTAAATTTGTTGTGTAAAAATTATTTTAGTTAAAATATTTTTTCTCTCAATTTTATTTTTTTAATTTTATTTTTAATTTTTTGTAAAAATGTTAATTTTAATTTTAATTTTTAATTTTATTTTTATTACTTTTACTATTTCAATTTTATTTTAATTTCCTTTTTTAAATTTTATTTTATTTTATTTTATTTTATTTTCCAAAAATTAAATTAATCCTCAAAGTTTTTGTTGGAAGTTGGAAATACTGGGTAATTATCAGGTAAGAGGGTAAGTGAGGGTAAAAGGGGTAAAAAGGAGTTCACTGCCGGAATCTCCCCATTCACGAGCTTCCGGCCGCAAACTCTTCCTAAACCCTCTCAAAAGGCTAAAAAAAATTTCTTTGATTTTCGGAAAACCGCTTACACCATCACAAAGGTAATCACTTCTAGATCACAAATATGTAATTTGTTTCGTGTTTCACCGTGTCATTATGCCAGAAATCACGAAAAACAATTCGACGGAGCTTACGACCGTAAGCTTAGGCCGTAAACTCCGAGCACTTGAATTTTGGACCTGTTTTTAATTTATATTGGTGCTATTGATTTTTACATTTACGTATCTTCAAGTCTTATGCGTTAATTCGAAGTGTAGAATCAATTTTTGGGGGTTTTTCCACCGAAGGTTCTTAGGCTGTAAACTCTGAGTTTACGGCCCAGGAACCATTTGTTTACTGCTTACGTCTCGAATAAAATAATTAAGGTAATATCGTGTGTTGATTTTCAAAACAATTCTTAGGCCGTAAACCTCGAGTTTATGGCCCAAGAACAGATTTTTTTAGTTCCTTTTATTCAAAATTTTGTTTCAAGAACAGGTTTTTGGGCCATGTTTTTGTGAGCTGCATCTCGGGAAGGAGGTCTGGGGCAAATGAGATCTCTCAGCGCACAACTGGTGCTCTGGTATCTCTTTCTGCTGGGTTTCACTTTAATTTCTCAAAGTTCATCCTTGAGGAATTTGTTATCAACATCAGAGCTTCTACTCGGGATACTTTTCTGTTGTATCCCCACTTCGTACAAGTGTTCATTAACATCCAATTTCCAAATGTGAGGAAGACGGGAGAAACATTGGATATGAAGTCCTTGGGTCCCCACAAGGTGGGACTCATCAAACAAAATCGGAAAGGCAAAGTCATATTTCGAGGACTATATCCTCTTGAAAAGTTTGGGAAATTTACTGAACTGGATGAAACTCCATAGTCATATGAGTCGTCTGAGCAAACTTCCTCAGAGCAGACATCTGCTGAAAAGTCAACGCCAACCAACATTGTTATCGATGTGTCCGAAGATGAAGAAACCGAGAAAGAAGACTCTCCAACTCCCAAAGTTCAAACTGTCTCAGAACATGAAAAAGAGTTGAGTGATGATCAAGTTGGTGGAGAGATGAGTATTGGTGAAGAGAGAAATGACTCTTTTGATGATCTAGATTTGACTGGTTTTGATCGCGATGATATTGCAGCTTCGTTGGCAAGCAGTGCTAATGTTGTGTCTCATGAAAATCTTGACACAATTTTCCATAATGTCGATGATGTTGGTCTTCACACAACTGAGACAAGAAAATTGAGCAAGACGTTTGATACGCGAACTCCTACTTCAAAGCAAATGGTGTCGACTTCCATTCCTGTGGAGATGGTTATGGGATGTTCCCTCCTGTGTCCGTTTCTCCTACTCCCGAACCGTTTGTGAGTGTGTTTTCTCCTGAAGCTGACCAACAACAATCTAAAAGAAGAAGACTTGATGCAAGACAATCTAAACTGATCACAAGTTTGGTTAGTGGTCTTCCTACCCCACCTTTCACTGCTACTACCACAAGGGTCACCACTACAAAGATGTTTCCTACTGGTCCGAGTTCAACATTTGATGTTGGTGGTTCCTCTGCACCGCCTGGTTTCTCAGTTCCTAGATACCGTCGAGATGTTGCTTCTGAAAGGCTGGCGTTACACATGGATGAAGAACAACTTGTATTGCCAGATCCTCGAGGAAAGGGTGTTTCCATTGAAGAAGGTGGTACTAGGGATGACAATCTTACTCTTGCTGGTCTGCAGAAAGAAATTTCGGTTCTTAGCCAGAAAAATATTGAACTTGATATTCAGGTGGCAGAGCTTCGTGCCGAGAATGTCGATCTTCGTATCCAAGTATCCAAGCTACAATCAGATAAATCTACTCTTGGCGGACAATTGGCTGAACTCAAGAAGGATAAGAAGGTGAAAAGAAGGCAGATCTCCGATTTACAAGATCACTTTAATCTGCTGACTTCGAGTTATTTTGAGTTAAAGAAGAAACTTGAAGTTGATTTTGGTGAGAGATACCAGACGTCCGTTGAAGAACAAAGGATTAATCTTCACGTACAAGCTTTTCCAGTTGACCTACCAGTCGGTCAGTCTTCTAGTACTGCTGAACATGTTGTTGTTGAACCTCCATTGGCTCCACACATTCAAGAACTTATTCGTTGTAATCAAGAAGATAATGTTCAGAGAGCACAATTGTTGTTTAAACGGAATGTTAATCAGAATACATTTCGGAGTGAACCCTTAATAACTGTTACTGATTTTGAAGTTGTTAGGTTCCGAGATACATTTGGATATAGATCAGGAGTGGCTACCTGGGGATTTCATGATGCTCTCAGAATGTGGATTGTCATTCGTAAGAGTGGTAATTCAGAGTTGTATAAGGATATTCAAGAATTTAGGTCGTTCACGAGAATTGATCTAACGGAGTTGTCTCAAGCTCCGTTTATCAATCTTTTCAACACTCCTCAGGTTACTAAGTTTAAACACTTTCTGGATGATCAAGTGAAGAAAGGATTTCCATCGATGCCGACGGTAGAGTCAGTTATATTTGAACACCCAGATGTCTTGGAACCGTCTACTGACAAGCCGTTGCAGGTAGTGATGTGGCCTGCAACGAAACAAGTCAAGCAGTTTCCTGTACTTCAGGGCTATCAAGATGGATCTCTCAGTTCTTTGGAATGCTGGGTCTATGATGAAAATACATCAGGAGCGGTTATCAAACTTAAGAATGGGTGTATTCGTTTGTACGATCGCAGAGACTTGCTGCAATTCATGAAATGGGATATTCATTATCTCAGCAACTTTCAAATTAAAGTTGTTGAAGATATTTACGAGGAAGGAGCCAAGGTGTACACAACAATGATCGCGGAGATTCTAAGCAAGAGAATGTGGAATGGAGCGATGGGCCAGATGGACGTGATGATTGTCGACAAAGGAATGGGCTCGATCTAGTCCAAACCAAGGGGGAGATTGAAAGACCCTGTCTAATGGTTTGGTCTAGGCATACTGGTTAGTGGTAGTGATTGTGTAGGAAAAACCAATTTTGTCTAGTTTACGGTTGTTATGTGTTTACGGCCGTAAACTCCTTGCGGTTGTAAGTCATGGCTATAAATAGGGCGTTGTATCAGACTTTAAAGGTTGTTGATGCCTTCGTGTTTTCTCCAAGTTGTATCTGACGTTTTATTGCTTTAAGGCGTATGCAAGCTTGGTTCGTTTTGTTATTTGCTTATTATTTCATCTTTGCTTCTGTTATTTATCTTTGATCATTGGTAGATCCATTTTTCGGGCTTTACAATTCCAAGGTGAGTTTCCTTTCAGTAGGAACGGGTCTAAGGCCACAATGCCGGCCCGTTTAGCTAGCAGTAGTTTCCGGACTTCGGTCCGATGCAGTAGTTAGTATGTTTGATGCCTTCGTGGCTCAAACAGGATTTATGTGTTATGTGTTCCGGGCTACGGCCCGATGCAGTATGCATTTTGTGTGTTAATGCTAGTTGATATGTTTATGCTATGCTATGTTATGCTCAGTCAGTTTCCGGACTTCGGTCCGATGTAGGGGACAAGGTCTTAGTCAGTTCCGGATTTCGGTCCGATGCAGTTAGTTCCGGACTTCAGTCCGATGCAGGGGACAAGGTCCCAGTCTGTTCCAGATTTCGGTCCAATGCAGTTAGTTCCGGACTTCGGTCCGATGCAGGGGACAAGGTCCCAGTCAGTTCCAGATTTCGGTCTGATGCAGTTAGTTCCAGACTTCGGTCCGATGTAGGGTACAAGGTCCCAGTCAGTTCCGGATTTCGGTCCGATGCAGTTAGTTTCCGGACTTTGGTCTGATGCAGAGGGCAAGGCCCTGGTTAGTTTCGGGCTTCGGTCCGATGCAGTTTTCGGACTTCCGTCTGATGTAGTGGGCAAGGCCCGGTATGTGTTATATGTTATTGTATGGTATGTGGTAGTTTGGGGGAGCTCACTAAGCTTCGCGCTTACGGTTTCAGTTTTTGGTTTCAGGTACTCAGTTTTCAAAAGAGGAGCTCGGAGAGGTTGCAGTGCACACACGATAGTCAGTTAGCCTGGGAATGTTTTACTCTGATAATAAGATTATGTTTTGAATTAATACTCGGAAATTATGTTATGACTTATGATATGGTTTATACATATGGTTTTAGTAATGTTTTAAAAGAAAATTTTAGTCGTGATTTTTGGGTCGTTACAAGTCCTCAGCTGCTAAAGGCCTCCTTGTGATTCCAATTAGCCATCACCTGAATACCATCACATGTGACGAGGCTCAGATAATCCTTCGAGTAGAAAACTCGTCCCTACAACGGTTAGACTCAGACGAGAGCTGCGCAATAGGGCCAAATCCAACACTCTGAGATTATTCAACCCTGATCATATGTGACATGACGTATTCACCTAATGGCTAACTCCCATCACTCAGAATCCCACAATGCACAAAGAAAGCAGCATTCAGACAAGGGAAAAGATCTAACCATAACATACTCATCAATCATAATCTCATATCAAGAATCTGCACTAGCATGCGACATAAGCTCAAAAACTCAGGCATAACCTAAACAGGCTATCCGACTATTGTCTAATCATCACTATCATGCAGCTCAAGCACATATAACAGACACATAAGGCATCCTCCCTAGATCCTTAGCCCTAATCTAGCATGCAATTTTCATAATCATATCATGTCATATCACAACATGTACGGGTATCTTGGGAAAACTTACTTGAGCTCGGCTGATTGCACGCACCACATCCTTTCTTTTCTTAGAAAACTTTTCCTTGAAAACATTTTCCTTTTAAAAAAAAAAACTTCTAGATCCTCAGTCTGAGTTCAGACACACCTGAAAGTATGTCCGAATCCCTCAAACCAAGGCTTTGATACCAACTTGTAACATCCCAAAATTCAAGGCTAAAAAATTCATTTTTAAATAAGATATTACATAAAACCATCAGTACCAAAAACATTCATTATAATATCTCATAACAAACCATGGTGTCAGTAATCAAAACATATTATCATAAAACCATATCAGAGTGTAATCCCAAAGATCTCATGTGCGGAAAACATAGTGTGATGCTCTGCGATCGAGTCGGCTCCTTTCCTTGAAAACAAAGTACCTGAAACCAAAACTGAAAACCGTAAGCACGAAGCTTAGGGAGTTCCCCATATACCACATACCATACAACCCAACTGATCCATACATGCCATACATAGCCAAGATCCATACATAACCAACATATCCATAATCAAGTAAGGTGCTATGTGCCAAACATAGTCTTGCTAAGGTGCTATGTGCCAAACATAGTCTTGTGGTTATGCCACGGGCCGCACGTGGTCTTCCTGGTCAAGCCTGGGGCCACTCCCTAGGTCTTACAGAAATGTGCCAAGGGCCACCCCCTGGTCTTTCATGCAAGTATCACAAAGACAACTATACATACTACTCTACTAGGCTACTCCGCATATAGTGTGCCAGGAACCACCTCCTGGTCTTTCATACACAATGGCATACAGTGTGCCAGGAGCCACCTCCTGGTCTTTCATACATATTGCCTAGGGCTAACCCCCGGGTCTTCCTATCATACATAATAACATACTGTGTGCTAGGAGCCACATGAAGTCAAATGTATGTACATGAAGTCAAATGTTTCTAGAAAATCCCATATTTTCTACTAGCATAAATGTAGCCTTCTATCAAGACAAATGTTTGTTTCTAGAAAATGTATGTACGTGTAAAATATCCAGTATGTTTGAAAAAACTCGTAAATCAATGTATTTTTAATACCCCATGTGAGTTTTATAACCATACTATTGACTCGGATTGCCTATACACAACGTTCTTCAGGCGTTGGAATGTTATGACGTTTGTCACCCCAAATGGTGGACTGTAGCTAACAGTCAGGGCGCGGGTTGTCAAGCCCGTATAGATCTATACACAAACACCATGCTCCCCCTCCAAGGGATTCTGGTATATAATACAGGACTTGAAATGTGTACTCGAACGTACGTGAAGTTAATGTCTCACAAATCTTAGTATAAAAACAGATTTACGTGTTAAAATGTTCGTTTGTTCTTGTATATGAAAGTGACTTCTTGAAAATTGTGTGTCTCGTTTGATTAGAAATACCTAGAAAATGAATCACTTGTTATGAAAGTATAGATTTTTATAGTGTCTAAGATAGACACGTATACATGTAATTTAAGCAAAATGTTTAATTTATACATATATGACAACATTTTACATTTCAAAAGATATAATGTTATCGTAATATATTTTATATACGAAAGTTCCCTATAAAGTTTATAAATCACATATGATTCGGTTGAATAAAAGTGTATAATAAATCTTTATATAACACACGATAATAATCGTGTGTTTTACTTGTATTCCCCCCTTGAAAGCATATAAAAGCATTTAGAATATTTAAAAAGGGTTAATTAAGGGGTATGAACTCACTTGAAAGATCAAAGAAAGGTGAGATGAAAACCGGGCAGAATTTCTTCTCGGGAAAACGGATTTTCTCGGGATTCTCAGGAATCTCGGGAGCACAAATGACCTTCGGGACTTAAGCAAAGTGACCGGGGCTTCGGGTTAGCACGGGCACGGAAAACGAGGCAACAACGCAAGAGAAATGAGAGAGAATGGCACTTTTCTTCGGAACCCTCGCATCCCTTTTATAGGGGGTGGGAACCGCCTCGGTACACTGGGCGTACGCGTGCGTCACGCATGACCGGATCCTCGACTGCCTCGGAGTTCGGATGGGACGGGCTGCTAGCTTCGCATAGGGCGAGACGTGGACGATCCGAAGCCTAGCCCTTGAGTACGCTGGGCGTAACTCGGATAGACTTGCTGACTCTTCCTTCGGATAATACCAAGGTTTAATAATAAAATTTATATTTTATTTATTTAATAAACTTCTAAAATTCATATCTTCTTCATACGAACTTCGTTTTCGACGTTCTTTATATCCACGCGTAGGTGAGACTATGCTCTACAACTTTCGTTTAGATTCCGTCGGCAAATTTTGAAATTATTTTTATTATTTATTTTTAAAAGGTCGCGTTAAGGACATTCTGTTAGAAATTCATAACTTCTTTATCTGACGTCCGTTTTTGCCAGACTTTTTACCGCTGAAATACCATTGTCGAGACCTTCGATTCTCGTTTAGGTCATTCCGGTCAAAAGTCGCTCGATCTCCGATTCGAGTTTTTAGCTGTCTGTCGCTAAGCCGAACTTAGAAAAATCATAACTTCAATTTACGAAGTCGGATTTGGGCGTTCTTTTTACGTACGATCACGGTTTAATGACATCAAACATAGTAGGTAATTTAATAGAAACTTTTTGGACATTTTATTTTCGAAGTTAATTTCATTATTACAAAAGTGGTTACAATACTTGACTTTTTAGGTCATTACATAGAGTTGAAATATCGGGTTGTCACAATTTTAATTTCTTGGCATCTTAGAGTTCATTCCTATAGCGGTGCAGAGTCCTGTTTTCCACCTATTTCACGAGATGTCAGCCACACAACATTCAATTTTAATCTCGCCACTTCTATCACAGGGGGTCTGTTTCATTTTCTCCATCTTTACTTTTATGTTTTTTAATTGTGTTAAGCATGCAATGGGGACATTGAATGAATTAAGTGTGCGGTGGGGGTCAAATATATGAATAAAAACATATTGAAAAATATTAAAAAATGACTAGGATTAAAAAAAATTAGAGTATAAAGACTTGAAAAAATGGTCTAATTTTTGAAATCAAGTTAAAAATTTGTTATATTTTTGTATTGGGACCTAGGTTGCTAGTGTTGTGTGGGACGATCCGATTCGAGTTTTGATGCTTAATTGAGCCGATATATGTTTTAGTGTATTTGTGGCTTCCTTGTCTATAGTAAATCATGAGACAAAAACACAATATTGTGCAGTTTTAGGGATGTAATAAGTTTTGTTTTAGGAAAACCTATACCTAATAAAAAGCCTACTAGTGACTGATTTATTTCCTGGGTCCTTTCTCTCAAAACAAAGCAAGTCAATTTTCCAAGTTTATATGTATATTTTTCTGCATTGTTGAGTCTAGTTATATATAAAAATAAGTAACAGTTCAGGAGTGGGATCAATCTATGTCCTTTGTATTTAACTCGATGAGTATTCCCTCCCGAGGCATTTTATATGTCTATCCACCTAATTATAAAAGGTTGGATTGATGGGAAGAAATAGTGTTTAAATGGGTTCCATAGAAAATCATGAGTCTCATTAGTGGCCTAAAGGATTCCAAATACTCCAATGAAGTCCTTAGAAAGTCAGGAACTATAATATTAGTAAAGTTGCAACTAAGTTAAAGTTAAAGTTATTTATTTGCTTATGTGTGATAATTAAAAGTTGAAATATTAAGAAAAAAAGTGAACAAGAAAAAGAGAAAAAGTTCCACAAAAATATAAAGTTGCTACAATAAAAATTGTAGTTATATTTTTAGGATAATTATTTTATATAGTATTTTTCTTTTAAAATTGAGTCATTTGGAATTTGACAATAACTTTTAAGACGAATGGGTAAATAAAAAGGTATAGGATGTAAGAATGTCAAAAATGAACGTTGTTCAAATTGAGTGGGAGTGTTTATAATGATTGTGAGTATTTAGTATTGGGGAAGTTCATAGGAATATTAGACACAAATATATGCATTGTGGTATCGATGTAATGAATAAGCTTAAAATGAATTGTCTTGTGCGTTGTTGGTGGCAAGGATTTTGATATAATGGTATGATAATAAAAATCAATTTTTTCTTGGGGACAAGCAAAAGTCAAATGTGGGGTATTTTGATATTTACATATTTAATCATATATTTTGTGCATTATCTTAATATTTTTAGCTACAATTATGCTTATTTTAGGACAAAAAGTATTTAATATGTTTGAAATTTGTTTTGTAGCAGTAAATACATGTTCGGCATGAAAAAGAAGCAAATGCGGAGCTGGAAGCAAATTTGATCAAATTTTTTTTTGCCTATATGTATTCCATATTGGATCAGAATATTCTATTATCCACATAAATTTAAAAAATGTGCTGGTGAATTAATATATTAAGGATATACTTGATCCAAAATGGACTTGTTTGATGTTTTGGTATTTGGTATTTCATTTAAAATCAACTTATCGACTTATTAACTTTTTGAAAAGTCAATAAGTTAAAAAAAAAAAGTTTGACAATATGAAAAACATTTTTAAAATAACTTTTATCAACTCTTTAAAAAAGGAATTTTCAATAAGTTAGGATTTCTAACTTTTCAAAATTCCTTATAATTTTTTAGATTGTAAAAGTTAAAATATCATTTAAAATATGTATAAGTTAAGACACACACTTTTTAAAAAATAACTTATTAACTTATTGACTTTTCTCACCATAAAAACTAATTTAAATATTTTTAAAAACATTTTTTCCTACGACCACAAAAAAATATATCTTTTTATACAAAAGTCCTAAAGGTTCAAAATGAATCTATTTTCAATAAAAAATTGTTTTCTATCTTAACGTAATTTTAATACTAAATTGCTTTCCTTGATTATTTATTGCTAATTCTCCCTTGTCCAATTAGTGAATTACTACCCCTTCTCTTCCCTTAGACACCTTGTTATGTAGCATATATTTGTACAAGTTTTGGAAATGTTTCATTTTGTTGCGTTACATATGGTTTTTTGTTCTACTTTCACTTTCATATGACTAATTTGTTTACATGACTTAGAGTATGAGTTAACCTAACACTAATAGACGAGACCTGCATAAAAACTTATGTTGAGATGAAAAAAGTTGTTGGTTTGACTGTTTCTACTATAACAAACCAAGTTAATGATAATTTTCTTACAATTGAGTTTGAGAATGAATACAAATTTAAATAGGTAAAAGACTTGTTTAACGATGATGATTGACGTTATTTATTTTACCTTCATGATATTGCAGTTTTTGAAGTTGTGAATGTTATGATCAGAATGTTTTTTGTTAATGGTAAACATCGATATTTTTTATGAAATAAATTTTTTGAGTTTTTATTATTATAAATAAACATTCTTTTTTCAATCTTCATTGGTAGTTTTTTTTTTTTCAATCTTAATTTGGCAATTTCTCTATTTAAGCTTATAGTTTTCCATGCCCATAAACCCATAAATCTTTTATCCTACAACATTAACATACTCTTGTGCTTCCATTTTTTTCCAAAACCATTTAACATCTACAATTAATCTATTATTGAGAAGAATTATGGCCATTTTTTTCATGGAAAAAAAAAAAGCAGATGTCAGATTCTCATTGACAAAACCGTAACTGTTGTACTAAATGCTCTGCCAGTGGCAACATCATGTAGAAACCTCTAGGCCTAAGGACTGTTGGTAGCAAATAGTCACATGTCTACTTGAAAAGAATAGTAGAATTTGAAAGCTAAAATCCATACTGAGCAATGAACCCCACCAGTTGCTACAAACATTTATAGCTCAAACAAACAGAGAGCAAAAGGTTTAAGGAACCAATTCTAAACTAAATTTATAGTCATACCGTACCATACTATACCTACCTTACCTTAAAATTATCAAATTAAGGCAAGGCCCCAACACAAATACCTACCTTACCTTAAGCTTACTTTAGTGCTTTTCCCCAAAATCTGGATCTGGATCTGGCCCTGAAAACATATCTCAAGCATTTAAAGCCAGCCTCGTAAAAGAGAAGATATCTTTTCTATGGTAATAAATACATGAGATGCTCTCCCCAAAGCATTTACATATTTCCTTTGTCCTCTCTCAAGTGTAGGTCTTGTTTTTATACAGTGACCACAATGTTCATCCCCATATACCATCCATACCCCTCATGATTGAGAGAGAGAGAGAGTATTTATTAAAGATGAGATTGAGATAGCAGTTGGAACTGGAAATGGAAAAGCAAGCAAGATTAGAGAGTGTTTAATAAGTAGAGCAACTCACCTCACCAGTAGTAGTCGGTAGTCCCTCCTAGACTACATGATGATTGATGGATGATTCAATATCTATTATTATTATTATTATTGTATGCCTTCCCATAGTCTTCGTGCCTTTGACTTTGACGCTGCTGAAACTCTCCCCCATAACTGTCATGTGACCTCGAAGAAGGATAGTTGTCAATATCTGGATACCTTATCCTTGAATCCATTCCCATATTTCCAGTTCCACCACCATAACCAGAACTCTCATATTCAGAGTAATCATCCTGTTTATAACCACCAAATCCTGAAGCAGCAGCAGGAGGAGGAGGCTGCTGACGCCTTTGAGCCTCAACTTGAAGAAACTCTTCCCACTGCTTTGCATGCATTGCTCGCACCATACCAAACCTCTTCATGTAATCTTCTCTCATTTCCCTCACAGCCTAATAATTAATAATAATAACTAATAACTAAGTAATAGACAAATTATACATATATATAATTAAAAAGATACGAAAGTGTATGTAGTAGTTAGTGTATACCTGACGATGTCTGTTATTTTCTTCATCTTCTTCCTTATCTCGAATTTCTGTAATCTCCATTGCATCCCTCTTATATTCCAAATGTAAGTCCTCCAATGTCTGTGGGCCGTTACTGCTAGATTGCTTGTCAGTACCATCCACCCATCCTTTGTTCCTTTGCATCGCCCCTGCCCCTGCCCGGCGCTCATCATCATATGAACCACCACCACCACCACCACCACTGTAAGGAGACTTTGAATGGGTTGACCGACCCCGGGC
Source organism: Lactuca serriola (assembly GCF_051521515.1). NCBI lineage: Eukaryota > Viridiplantae > Streptophyta > Magnoliopsida > Asterales > Asteraceae > Lactuca > Lactuca serriola. The sequence goes on along the minus strand of NC_136415.1, from coordinate 335,675,251 downwards.
ACCATCATTCCCATAAGCTTCACCAAATGAAGAGTGCGTGTTAAACACTTGGAGACTCAAGACAATCTTAAACTCAACCCATCTGGATACATGTGTATATCCGTTCAACGCACAAACTTCACTCATAATTCTTGAACATAACAACACTTACCTCTCGCTGCTGCTGCAAATCAAATTAAGGATAACCAACAAACAACATTACTATTATTATTATTTTATTTTATTTTGAGGCCAAGGGTGGGTCTTAAACTCTTAAACCACACAAGAAAGCATAATATTATCGATATGATATCCCTTACCTAGTTGTGGGGACCCCCTGGGTAACCTATGCACATCTTCAATCATCTTCTCTTGCCTGCTGCTGCTGCTAAACCTCTGGTTATAATGTGATGGATTTCTAGGACTAGGATTATTAGACCTTCCCATTCTAGAGCTAATAGGACTTCTCCCTTCTGGTGACCTTGACCTAGTCACTTTCTTGTCCCCCTCATTTTTAATTTTGTGAACAGCATCTACGCCTTTAGCCAGTATCAGCCTATCCTTCCCACTAACAATCATAAATTTCTCCTCCATTTTAATTTTGCAACCGATATCTTTCTCAATTTGCCTTATAACCTTCTCGCTAAACAGTGCTTTCACTTGAGGATCTCTTGCAGGAACCCTTTCAAAGAAATCTTGTGACTTGCGATTCGCTCCAAGAGTAGACGGACAACCCTATCCAAATAAAAAATAAAAAAACTAAGAACAACCAACTGCAATGAAAGAAACCATTCTATAAGATCTTGAATACCTGAGTAAAGTGGCCAGATTCTCCACATATTTTACAAATCATTTCTTCTTCTTTTCGTTTCTTCCAATTCCTTTCAGTAGCTTTAGATTTCGCCTCCCAGACCTTAGCTTCCCGGCTAGTGAAATCAGTGGGAACAGCATTCGGGTCTCGGGTTCCATCCTCTTCATCAGAGCCAGCATAAGATCTTTTGTTTGCTTTTGTAATTGTGGTGTCGGGCCCACTTGTATTAGTATTACTTCTTGGTGGACCAGTGTATTCCTTGTACAGATCACTAAAATCATCATCAATGTCTGAATCTTCTCTATTGGAGTTGGACATCTTCAGATATTCAAATAACACCTAATTAACCAAACCCTCTATATCAATTATCAAATCAATAATCATCACAATACCACACTTTATACAAACTCAATACCAAATATACTAACTGATCAAATTATAACTTGGAAGACATTTTTACCAACATGGAACATCAGATTACTGGATTAATCAATTCAAATAGTGCATTAATCTTAATCAACTAAGACTACTTCACAAGCGCATAATCCTCAAAAATAAAAAATTAATCCACTGCTTGAACAAAAAAAAAAGCATTAGTTTATAGACTTGTAGGGGATTTGCTAACACATCCTCCTAGTACTAAGTTGTTCTTATAGATTGAGACTCAAACTGCAATCTCTGTTCAGATCTTTCTAAACTAACCAACATCAAGCACCAGAAACCTTTCACCCCTTAGATCAGTAAGATGTCACTTAATCCCTAAGCTTCTATACATCATTATTAGTGATAAACCGCTCTTAGTAATAGAAATATTAGTCACATAATTCCACATGTTACACGAGCTTAAATGCAAATACAAGATAACAACCTGTAGCATTGCATTATGGGTAAGGGCTGTTGATGACATTTTAGAGGCCTCTTGCAACTTATTAACTTTAGGCCCTAAAACTAGTAAGTTTCAAAAGATTAAAAAAAAAATTGTATTTTTGTTTCAAATCATAATATTATTAGGACAAATGTTTTCATTCATAATTGAATACCAAACAACCTTACCTTTATCTGACATTGTCATCTTCTAAACAAAACAAAATTTTCAATTATTTTCTTAATTTTAAGTTTATTTTTACATTTTTCATATCGAAATTCATATTCTTAAAGTCTAGAAGACATTCTAAAGTGTAGAAAGAAACAAAAAAAACTTGATTCGTGAATTGCCTTTTTGACAATCCGGTTTGTCCCTTGTTTTGAAACTTGAAAGAAAGAAATTGAATCAAAAGCTTTCACACAATTTGATATCAAAACAAACATGAAACCTTTCTAAATGTAATATACAACATTTAGTCGTTCTAATCCATCCCCAAATCTTTTAACAATATATAAATCATATCAGCAAATATGGATCCTTTCATTTTACTTTTGTTAACACCTACTTAATAATTTAGAACCATTGATCTGTTGCTCTATTTTTTTCTCTTGATATCTCTTATTTGAAAAACACAGGATATAGGCCAAGCATGTTCAAAAGTGAAAACCGTACGCTCATTCAAAAGTGAAAACCATGATGAATTTAATTTCTTAATGTCCTTAATCTGCTTTCAGTTAGAAGCAACCTCTACTTACTTTTCTCATATATTTTTTATTATGATGACATGTATTTCAAAATCCAAAAGAGCTGAAAAACTAAATGTATGTTGTACATGTATTTCAGGGTTTCTTCAACAAAACTAAATGTATGTTGTACATGTATTTCAAAATCCAAAAGAGCTGAAAAACATTTTAAAAAAAAGGCTGTGAATTAAGCCGGAAGCAGAGAGAGAAAGTGGAAACTGGCCGGCGTGAGTCGATTTCCGGCGGCAAATTAGAGAGGGTGACAGAGTAAAAGAAGAGAGACGTGAGGGTGAGTCGTGAATATTGAATGGCAGGCGTAATAGATTGCCAATGAATGATGAAGAAACAAATCGTGAAACGGTGAGACGATGAGTGGCATCCCTCGTCTTCTCCAATCTAAATCATAATTATAATCTAACCGAATCGAAATAGCATCGTATAATAAGTATCGATGACAAGCCTTTAGCGGAACAATTCAAAAGAGATGATAACTTTACCGGAGGATAAGATCAGTGAGCGGCGACAGCAATAGACAGCAAAAGGCAGAGCGAGGTGAGGCAGCTAGGGCTCGTTTTTCACTCCTGCCTGGAGAAGCCCTTAATGTTGTAGAAATACGGACTATATGGCAAAATATGACACGGCGAAAACTCAACTTACACGGTTAATCGATACTAAATGGGTTTGGATTTTGGATAAAAAAAATTAAATTTGTTACTTAAACGGTCATTAAAAAAAATCACTTTTATTTACTTAAACGGACATAAAATGTACGTAGGCAATCTTATGGTTGAAAATTGCAACTAAAAAAAAAAACAAACAAAAAAACTTTTTTATTTATATCTAAGTTTTTTAATTTCTTTAAAAAAACAAGGAAAAAAAAGACCCAAACCAAAACCATAAGTAAAAGAAAAGATTTGGGTTTAGTCATTTTGTAATGTAGAAAATAATTTAGGCTTCTATGTCAAAACTTTATTTTCAATTTTTTTTTGTTACTAACAAACTACACGGTCCCTTGATCACTCACTTATCCTTATGATCTGCCCTCCGCCTCTCAATATCATACTTTCTCTATTTTGCCCTCTAATTTGGAAAAGAGAGGGCTTGATATTCAGTCTATTTCGTGTTTGTTGTGTGATGATGGTGTGGAGTCGATAAATCATATTTTCTTTGGTTGTCACATTGCTAATGGTTTTTTGTCTTAGATTGCTAAATGGTGAAAAATTTCTACTCTGATTTTGACTTCCTTTGAAGATTGACTTTCATGGTTCTCTCCATTGCAGTTACAAAAGTCTTATAAAAATTGTTTAGATGTGGTTTTCATGACGATATGGTGGGTGATTTGGAGTTGTAAAAATAATTTATTGTTTTCAGGTAAGAAGCGGAGATTGGCGGGTCTTTTCGACAACATTTCTACCCAATCATTTTTTGGGTTAATTATAGGAGTAGATTGGAATTTATAAGTTGGATCGATTGGCTCTAACACCCTAACATTGTTTTTTTCTTAATGTTCTTGTATTGACTTTTTGGCTTTCCCAGTCAGTTTCTTGCTAGTCTAGTGTGTTCTTAATTTCATTGTTGTTCGAAAAAAAAATAAAAAAAATAAAAAAAAAAAATCTAGCCCGCATGTAGCACCTGGTTCCTGGTATGTATCTTAATCTAAGTAATTTTTGACATTTTAGCTGGGACTCGGCGAGTTGTAGGCCCGACTCGCCGAGTAGAGACGAGATTTTGAGCACGTTTAAGTTGGCGACTCGGCGAGTCCGCCAGTCTGGAAGAAACCCTAGATCCACGGGTTTTGCACCCTATTTAAACCATGTTATGAGCCCCCAAACTTGCCTCCTTCACCCTCAGAGCATCATTTAGCAAACCCTAGCCATTCCTTGAGCATTTTGAGTATTTCTTGTGTGAATCTTGAATTTTTAAAAAGAGGAAGGAAGCTAGGTCCAAAGGAGTAGAAGGAGATCCAAGATCTTGCACCCACTACAAAGTTTATTGAGGTAATAATCAGATTCCTTCTGTTTCTTTGGGTGATTCTCCATTGTTAATCACATTTAGGCCATTTTATCCATCTCTTAGCTTGTTTATAGTAGAGAGATCACTTTGGGTGGATTAGCCTTCGGATCTAGCCATGTTTCAGTTCCAAAAACGTAGATCTAACTCCTTTATGGAGCCATTTTGCATGAAAGCCCTAGATCTACTCTTTTAAGTGTCTTTTGAGTCTTTAAATCCCTTTTCATGCATACGTACACGTAAAGTTGGAAACTTTACGTGGTAAACAAGCCTTAGAAACCCAGATCTATAAGTTGTATGCGGTGGTTTTGAGCAGAATCGATTGTATAGAAGTGCATGCAACCGACTCGGCGAGTCGAGTCGCGGGTCCTCGAAATTTTCCCCCTTCTATGTTTATGTCGAATGGAACCAGTGAGTTTTGGGTGAACTCTGTGAGTCGAAGATCGGACTCATTCATGGAGGGACTCGGCGAGTCAATGCCCTGACTCGGCGAGTCCAAGGCAATCTTCATATCCCAAGAACAGACTCGGTGTGACATCCCCAAAATCTCGGCCAGAAAAGACCGTTTTTTCATTTATGCTTTTAAAATATTTTCAGAGTAAATCCTTTTGATTTGAAAGAGTTGCGGAATTTGTTCCCAAAAACAAAACATGATAAAACAATGTTTACCAAAGCATTTCATAAAAGAAATGTATTTTCATTATAATCAAAACTCGGGGTGTCATGTTCCGATACAGACCAATAAGCATAAACGAATACATTACAAGTCATTCAACAAATATAAACATATACAGACTTGCAATCAAAACAACTGATGGTTCATCCATCTCATGCCCTCGCGCCACTTCCTGTAATACAATTAAAACTGAGTGGGTCAGGCTTGGGAGCCTGGTGAGCATATAGGGTTTTCAACCCACAATAAATAATCATATTTAATTTCCACCAACCAACAATAACCCAATTACCCATTCCCGTTATTCTCACTTTATGTCCCTAAAACAACTAACATAAGGGACCTAGTCTAAGAATATTTCATCGGGGCGACAACACATGCTTCGGGGGTCCCTCAGCAATATAAGTCAAATAAGGCAACCATGAGGGGGATGGAGTACAGCAAATGAACACCCGAGTTCATTAACACTTACAGGTGGCGAACCTGCTAATGTTTCCACAAGACTGTCTAGAATAGCCAGTGGTCGTCATCTAAACTCCGCTAGATGACTAAATCAAACAACAACGAGGCCTCTCATCTGTTTATTACACACCAACTATCTACCCATGTTCTACCCAACATATTAGTAGATAAAATATACATTTTTATACATAGTTTTGAAAACCTGTATAGCATGCTTTAATCAACACATAATCCACATAACAGATGAGGCACACACACACATAACACATATCTCATAGAGAATAAATCATATCTATGAGATAGAAGAGAGTGAATACACGTTCACACATAACACAACCAAATATATACACATAGCACGTATTTTATTTAAAATACTTCATATTATTGTATTTGGAAGAAGGTAACTACACACTCACACTTATAAACAACAATATACTTAATACACTCGAACCAAACTTGTATTATTATCGTGTTTATGAAAGGTAGTATACACTCACTTGATCAGAAGATGATCGGACAGCACTACGACTTGCAGAAATAGCAATCCTCAGCAGATCTGGAAGATCTCTTCAAAAATCGAACTTCTCGCGGGCAGAGCTTCGGCTCGGGAACCGCACTTCTCGGGATCTTCGGGATCTCGGGACTTGCTTTGGGACTTGAGAATGATACCGGGGCTTCGGGATATTTCTGGCACGCAAAACGATGCAAAACGGGAGAGAGAAGAGAAGAAATTGGCAAAAGACTCGGCTGCCTTCGGATCCTATTTATAGGAGGCTGAAGCCTCGGAGTACGCGGGGCGTACTGTAGTACGCAACGCGTACTGCTTCCGAAATCGTCACTGCATGCGTTATCCGAAATGTCAACACTCTTCGGAGTACGCGGGGCGTACCTCGGATCAGACCGGTGACTCACCTTCGGATAATGCCTCCGAATTTCCATTTAAATTTAATTACCAAATATTTAATAAACTTCGGAAATTCATATCTTCCTCATACGAACTCCGTTTTCGACGTTCTTTATATCCACGCGAAGGTGAGACTACGCTCTACAACTTTCATTTAGACTCCGTTGGCTAATTTTGAATTTATTTTTATTATTTATTTTTAATAGGCCGCGACAGAAAAACTTCGTTATAAATTCATAGCTTCTTCGTTTGACGTCCGTTCTCGCCTAACTTTTTATCGCTTTGATACCAACAATGAGATCTTCGATTAGATTGCTTCGGCTAAAAACCGCTCGATCTCAAATCGAGTATTTCGGGCTCCACACCGCTAAGCCGAAACTTCGATAAATCATAACTTCCTCATACGAAGTCAGATTTGGGCGTTCTATATATATTCGGAAACCTCGTTTCAACTACTACAACATTATTCAAAGATATTAAGTTTATTTTACACTTAAATTTTGACGCTTATTTTTATTCTTAATTAATCAAACCACATAATTAAGCAATTAAGCACAAAACACACAATACTCAAATAATACAATCTTATTATTTCAAAACGGGTTACAAAGGTTAACCTAGACTATTACATTGCTAAATATGGCAAGCCCGGAAACACAGGCGTTACACTCGGCGAGTTGTTCATACAACTCGACGAGTCCCAGTTGGAGTGTTCATATGATGAAGGAGAACTCGACGAGTTGTTCATACAACTCAGCGAGTCGGATGCAGATTGATTAAGTATTTGTATCAAATAGGAACTCGTCGAGTCTATGCCAAACTCGACGAGTAGTAGCGAGCAGAATTGAGAATGAGAATAAGGACTTGACGGGTTGGTGGGCCAACTCGACGAGTCAGGTGAACTGTATGTTGACTTTGACCAAGAGATTGACTTTGACCAGGGGTAAAAATAGTCATTTTACCCTCAGTATAGTTATAAGTATTTGATTGAGTGTACTTATGGAAATTGTAGCCGGGGTGAAACTGGAGCCGCAACAGACAAATTCCAGAGCAGTTCATTCAGCAGCTAGACTACGAGGTGAGTCTTCCTTCCAGTAGGAACGGGTCTACGGCCACAATGTCGGCCCATTTAGTAGCAGTAGTTCCGGACCTCGGTCCGATGCAGTAGTTAGATTGCTTGATGTCTTTGTGATTCAAGTATGCTTTGTGTTATATGTTCCGGACTTCGGTCCGATGCAATATACAATATATGTGCTTATGCTAGTTGATATGTTTATACTAAGCCATGTTATGCTCAGTCAGTTTCCGGACTTCGGTCTGATGCAAGGGACAAGGTCCCAGTTAGTTACGGACTTCGGTTCGATGTAGTTTTTGGGCTTCGGTCCGATGCAGAGGGCAAGGCCCTGGTTAGTCCAGGACTTCGGTTCGATGCAGTTTCTGGGCTTCGGTCCGATGCAGGGGGCAAGGCCCTGGTTAGTCCCGGACTCCGATCCGATGCAGTTTCCGGACTTTCGGTCCGATGCAGTGGGCAAGGCCCAGTATGTGTTTATATGATATTGTTTGGTATGTGGTAGTTTGGGGGAGCTCACTAAGCTTCGTGCTTACAGTTTTAGTTTTGGTTTCAGGTACTTCTGCTAGTAAAGGGAAGAGCTTAGGATGATGGCATCGCACACACCGCAACTTCAGTTTTTGTCCTAAGAGTTGATTATGTAACGCCCGGGTTTCAGGGCTAAGCATATTTGTCAATGTAATAGTCTAGGTCAACTATTGTAACTCTTTTTGAAGTAATAAAGATGAAATATTTGAGTATTATGTGTATTTATGTGCCTAAAATTTAATTATAAATGTATAATTAATAAATAATAAAAATAAACGTCAAAATTAAAGTGTGATATAAGCCTGATATCTCTACATAAAGTTGTAGAATATGTCTCAAGGTTTCCGTACATATAAATAACGCCGAAATCCGAGTTATAACGAAGAAGTTATGGCCCGTCGAAGTTTTACGGCAAAACCGGCACGGCACCGGGAAACGTAAATAGTGAATTTACGATAGAGCGAGATTTAGCCTTAGCAATCTAAATGAAAGTTGTAGGATACATTAAACTAAGAGCGTCGATAAAAAGAACGCCCAAATCTGACTTCGTATGAGGAGGTTATGATTTTTCGAAGTTTCGGCTTAGCAGTGTACAGTCCGAAACTCGAATTTTAGTTCGAGCAGTTTTTGGCTTACACGACCTAAATGAGAGTTGAAGATATCATTAATAGGAACTCAACGGTAAAAAGACAGATGAAAACGGAGTCCGTATGAAGGAGTTACGAATTCTTCGCGGTCATTTAGCAGTCTAATCTCCTCCTACTGTTAAATTTAAGATCGGTCAAGATTAGCCGACGGAGTCTAAATGAAAGTTGTAGATCTTGTTTTTACCTACACGTGGAAAAAAAAGGAACGTCAAAAACGGAGCTCGTATGCGAGAGTTATGATTTTTCTAAGTCGGGAGGCTGCTGTGCGAAATCGGGTGACGTGGCGCAATCCTGGCCGTTGCTTCCTCCCCAAGGCTAGCCACCAGATGGTGACGCCTGGAACTCGAAGAGTTTGAGGCCAACTCGACGAGTTTTTGGCTTTTCCAGCCTATAAAAAGGGAGCCGGGGCACCCTCATTTCTCACACCTTTTCCCACTTCTTTCTTTCTCTAAACTCTCTCTCTAACCCCCCAAACCCCCCTAAAAGCCTAGGTAAACCCTTTAGCACCCGAAGGAAGCACCAAGGCTCCCGTAGTCCCGAGAAAAGGGGTCTTTCGGTTTGGGAACGCTGCTCCAGCGAAGCCCGGTTTTCGAGAAAACCCACTGTAAGTGAGCTACGCCTAACCTATCTTTAGTTTAGCTTACGTTTTAATATAGTAATGTTATTAGGACCTTATAATAAGTACTTGGGCTATTATTATGGGTTATATAAGTATCGTTTAACGCTTATATAATAATAATAATAGCTAGACTATTAATTAGTCGCGGTTATCATTAGACTAAACCCTAGTGGTAGTGATACTAGGTTTTATCGAAGGAAAATCGTTTTGAGAGTACCGAAGCGCTGTCCGAGTGCTGAGTCACCACCTTTCAGGTGAGTGCATAGTTACTTTCAGCTTACACATAGATATGAAGTATTTTATATAAATTACATGCTATGTGTGCATATTATCTGAATACTTGCTATCTATGCTGGATGAACGTTTTTATACATGTTTTCAATGATTTAAACTGTATATGTATTTTATATCTACGAAAATGTTGGGGTAAAACATGGGTAGATGTAATAGGTGATGTGTGATAAAATGATGAGAGGCCTCGATGTTGATGTTGTTGATTTTGTCATCTAGCGGAGTATGGATGACGACCACGAACTCTTTTAGACAGTCCAGTGGATCATTAGCAGGCTTGCAACCTGTAGGTGTTTGTGAACGATGTGTTCACCGGTGTAGTCCATCCCCCACATGGTTGCCTTTAGGACATTTATTGCTGAGGAATCCCCTTAGCAGTAGTGTCCGTCCCGATGATGATCCTTAGGCTAGGTCCCTTATGATAAGTGTTTAGGGATGTAAAGTGAGGATAACGGGAATGGGTAATCGGGTTATTGTTGATTGATGAAATTAATAAACTTATTTATTGTGGGTTGAAAACCCTATGTGCTCACCAGGCTCCCAAGCCTGACCCACTCAGTTTTATGTATTACAGGTAGTGGCGCTTGAGCATAGATATGATGTTGGACGAGGGATTACGGATATAGGCCTATAGATAGAAATAATGTAGTAAGGCTTATATTGTACTGTTTATGCTTTTGATCTGTACGAACATGACATCCCAAGTCTTTTAATGAAATACATTTCTATGGAAATGCTTTTGATAAATCTTTATCATATTTTGTTTTGGGAAAAATTCCGCAATACTTTCATTTAAAATGTTACTCTGATTTTTAAACAAAGCATAAACAAACCGGTCTTTTCTGGCCGTGATTTTGGGGATGTCACAGTTGGTATCAGAGCATTAGTTTAAGCGAACTAGGAATTTGTAGGATTTCTAGACTTAAACTTAGAATGCTAAGCTGTCACCACTGGAAATTTTGTGTCATGTAATCTATACACGCAAGTTAATGTGAATCAAAAACTTAAAAGCATGTGTGATACCTATTATATGACTTCAAAAACTTCAATCAAATACCTCATACAAGTACTACAAATAGTCAACAAGTAATTGGAAACCCTAGAAGTTCTTGTTTAGGTCCATCTTGGACTAGGACTTCCTTGTTGGACTCAAATGGACCAATAAGCTTCCAATTTGACTATCATGGGCTTAGAACCCTTAAATGGGCTCTAATTGGACCCACATTTATTTATTTCAATATTTTGGGCCATATTGGGCCTAGAATGAGATAAATTAAACGCTTTGATCCATGATTTAACCTAATCTAGCTTAATAAAGCATAAAAATCACAATTTTATTTTATAAGGCCAATGAACACCCAAACTAACTCTAATATTGGGCTTAGGGTCAAAAAGCCCAAATTTCTCCTTTTCCCTTCAAAACTCTCGGCCCAAGGCCCAAACCCAAGAGGAGATGAAGAGAGTTGACTTTCAAGTGACACCTCACTATTACCTCATGGTTATCCATGCAACATATCTCATATACCCATGCATACATCACCTCAAAGATCACTTCTTCTTTCCCTCTCTCACTCTCGGTCGAAACACACACACACACACATTCACAAATCTCTCACAAATTCTCTCTAGAATACTCAAGAACTCATCCCTCCTCTCCATTCAAAATCTCGAAAATTAAGAGGCTTTCAAGAAGATATTTCCACAAACTCTTCATCTAAGGTAAGGTTATGCTTGGATCTATGACTTAGATTCTTTGTTTTATCAAAATCTCTTCCTAATCCATGCAAAAATCGTGATCTTACATCCTAGAACCACCTCAAACTCGAGATCTCTAAGAAAAGGGTGCTAAGGCCAAAAATCACCAAGTTTTCTTCCATCTTTTCTTCAAAAACCGAAACTACACCCTAAGGTGAGCTTCATACCCCCTATTTTCTGTTTTTATGAGTTTTGTGGGGGGGGGGGAATACAAGTGAAAGTGTAGATCTATATGTGTTTTGTATGCCTTGTATGATTTCTATGCTTATATGTGTGACTTTGTGTGTTTATAATGTTGGATCTAGCCATAAACCCCTAAAAATCGAGATATACTTTATGTTAAATGATACTAGCATCAAATATATTTCTACATACAAAGTGTTCCAAGAAAAATAGCTAAATGGTTTAATAACATCTTCTTTGGGCTAAAAACTCAATTTTTGGACATAAAATGTTAAAAATATAAAGTTAAAGGGCCCAAAATGGCATATCACGAATTCTGATGGATGAGGAGTGTCAAAACAGTTTCAATAAAATATTTTCTGGAAATATACTCATATGGAGAATTAAAAATACAAATTTCAAGCTTAATGGGCTAAAAATGACAATTTCGGCCCAATAGGGCCCATTATGCGAAATTTTCTGTTTTGGAGGGCCAAAACTGTGTTTTTCTGTAAAACAGTGGACAAATAGTGTTCCAAGTACTTTTCAAAGGTTTAAAATGCTTTTCAAATTTAAAAAGGACCAAAGTTGCAAAAATTTTCCAATTTGGGCCAAAATTGTAAAAACTGCGAAAAAGAGGGGTTATAACCGAGAAAACTGCAATTTCAGGGACTTAAACTGTTTTCAATGAAAAATATTAATTTCAATAATTTTTGGTGTTAAAATGTCAAGAAAAATGATTTAAGGACCAAATCGGAAAGTTATTTAATTAGAGGGTTGAAAAAGTAAATTTTACAAACAATGAGGGGCTGAAAACAGAAAACTTTCAAGTCTAATTCAATACACGCAACTTGATCAAACATTGACACCGCGACTACCTACGTAATACAATACACAACAATACCAAAAATTCGTTGTTAAACGAATTGATTCGGTCTCGAATCAATAAAAATCCGAAACTACTAACGCGACGATAACTCGATTCATACACGGAAACATTTGGTAATTCAATACACACGTGAGAGTGCACAGACGTCTACACACCATCTTTGGGCCCCAAAGTGTAAAATCTTGTTTGTTGGGCCTAGCTAGCCCAATGACCTGATCTTAAGGCCCGAAGACTTCTACCTTACGAGTTGTTGGATCTTACATGATCTAACACAGCGTAAAAGGACTTTCAATGGCATTTATACTATTGGTCCCCAAGGGTCCTATGGTATTGCTAGTAAAGTCGGTATTTCATGCGAGGCGGGTCAAGGACCCCTCGTACCTTTTTTTTTTTTTTTATCCCCAACCGGTTAATGGAGTCATCGGGGTCTTCGTGCCCTTTTTCTCTTCGGATGTGGGACTACAAGAAGTCAGGGCGGTCGGATAACGTGATTAGTACGGACGACGTCTATGGGATCGTTAGTATAGTTATAAACAGGTCGTTTGTGTAACGCGTGTTTATAGCAATTAATCATGCGCAAAAATAATCCGACGTCGCCTGGAATTATTGACTTCACGCGCTGCAATGGTTTTATGTTTACTTCATGGAATTCAAAGAATTAGGAAAACATCGGGTTTTCCTAGGGTTTTTCAATACACACGATTTTCAAAACGTACACAATTTTGATGAACAATTTTCTTACAACTATAGAAACAAACAAGCATACCTATGGATCTTCACAAATGTTTTCAAAAGCTCTTTCAGAAAATATCGGATTTTCTGGTGGTTTTCAAAATGATACAAAACATTGATTTTCAAATACCGCTTATGAACTCACCAACATTTCACATGTTGACGTTTTTCAAAATACTTGTATTCTCAGGTAACCAGTGAATCAAAGGAAAATGTACTCAGTGATGGCTTGCAGTTTACTTATTAACGAGTCGAACAATTTATTTTTGGGAATGTAATGTTTAAACAATGTGCTTCATGTAAACTTGATCGGTTGTACTATATTAATGCATGGTGACGAATGTTGTTATGTTTCATATATATTCAATGTTATGGTATTCAATTAAGTCACGACAGCCCTCGGACGTTTCCGCCGTCTGGTTCGGGGGTGTGACAGCTAAGCGATGATTGTGAGGTGTGAGCACTAGCTTATTTTAGGAATTGTGCCTAAAATGCTTTTATGTGCTAAATGCTTTGTGCATGATATGTTGTTATTTGTTCGGATCTATGGTCTGTTGCCGACCGGATCTGGAAACCTTATGTGTTTAGGATTCTAAACGTACGACTACGATATTAGAACCAGCATGTAAACGTTTCAGAGTGATAAGGACGATTTAAACGTCTAACCTAAATAAAGATCTAAATTCACCTTATTCGGTGTATAGATCAAGATGGCAAGGACCCGTAGCGGAAACGTGAACGCAAATGGAGATAGGAACCAACCCCCAGTGGTTCAGCAAATACTTGTTGTTGAAGAAGTTGCACCTGAGCCAGTCACCATGGCTGGAGTTCAAGCCATGATTCAGGCTATGCTAGCTGAACAAAGGGAAGAAATGAGACGGATGCTCCACGAAAATAGGGACGAACCTACCATACATGTTGAACCAACGGAGCCAGTTCCCGAGCAATCTGAGGAAGGGAACTACAGCCGCCAAGTGAGTCAAGTAGGGACTCAAGGTGAGCGAAGGGATGGCCCAGAAGGGAGAAACAACAAGGATGGGCGGATGTACAAAAATTTCTTGGGTGCGAAACCACCAAGTCTCTCAGGATGCCCAAAGCCTGTTGAGATTATGGATTGGATCTCCGAGATGGAAATGGTGTTTGAGAGCTGCGACTGCAGCGAGAAGCAGAAGACTGTCTTCGCTGTGAGACAATTGAAAACTGGAGTCTTGAGCTGGTGGAAGCTATTGGCAGATACAATGCCACGAGGAGAAGCTCTGAAAATGTCATGGGATGAGTTCTTGGAACAACTGAAGACGCAGTACTGTTCAGAGATTGATCTGAACAATGAGTTCCAAAATTTGAAGAAGGGGAGAATGAGCATCGATGACTATGCTGTGGCATTCATGGAAAAGATGAAGTTGTTTCCATACCTAGTGCCAACCGAACTTTCCATACCTAGTGCCAACCCAACAGTCAAGATGGCAACCACTCTGAAATCAGCCGTTCGAGCAGCTAAGAATGTGGAGACTCCACAAAAGGAAAGAGGTCTGGAAAGGGCTGAGGTTGGTGAGAAATGGAAGTTCGATGGATCCTCGAAGTCCAACAAGAAGAGTAGATTCTCGAAGTCTGGTTCGAGAGGAGGAGGATCAGAAGCGAAGTGGTGTGACAAGTGCAAGAAGAAGCACTCTGGCAAGTGTGACGGAGGGGTCACTTGTTTCAAATGCGGAAAGCCTGGGCACTATGCCAATGAATGCACCCTCATCCAGAAGGCCTGTTATGGGTGTAATGAAGAAGGGAACATTTTGAAGGACTGCCCGAAGAAGAAGGAGGCAGGAAGACCCAACATACCACCGAAGCCGAATGCGAGAGCCTTCCAGATGACGCTCGAGGCTGCAAAGGAGGCAGCAGACGTCGCTTCAGGTACCTTTCTTGTAAATGGTTTGCCTGCAAATATTGTTGGGTTATGAGCATTCTAACACTCCTAAGTGTACATGCAACCCTAAATACCTTGGATCTATGTTTTCTCTATTATACATGCAAATAAGAACTTCCAAGGTATTATCCTAATCTAGCATACAAAACAATGAATGTAACAAGATAGAATACATACCTCTTTGATGTAGAAAGTCTTCATGAAGCTTGAGTGCCTAGTGCCCCAAGTGTGACACCTCAAATGGTTCACACAACACCAAATACACTTGGAATAACTTAAGAGAATTCTACACTCATGAAAATCGGCTAGCCCTTTCTAGAATGATACTAGTCGCCGATTTTGTCAAGAATAAGATCTTTATATAGTGTTACAATTAGGGTAAACCCTAATTGTCATGAATTTCCATTTCCTTGGATCCATGGGTTCAAATACACCATGGAGCATCCATGGACCATCCTATGGGTTTTAGCCCAACTTGATTATCCATGGAGCATTAGCCCACTATACAAGTATGGATGATTTACACAATCAACCCATATATTTAATTAGTCTTCTTTTGATCACTTAATTAATCCTAGATTAATTCTTGATCAATACTAATTAAATAATCTTATTATTCTTATTATTCATATACTAGAACTTATAATATATTAATAACCATAAGTGTAACGACCGAATTTTCACGACCAAAAATTTTGTTTTAAAAACATTACTTTAGCAAATATTAATAATTAAAAACATTGTCTGATCAAATCATAACACAAAGTGAACCATGTCTAAAGCCAATTCATACATTCAACCAAAATATCAGAGTACAAATCCCAGTGAAGCTCGTAAATGCGGAAACCGGAGAGTGTGTGTGTGTGTGACATGCTGCTACCGCGCCGGCTCCTTTCCCCTAGCTGAGGAGGTACCTGAAACCAAAACTGAAAACTGTAAGCACAAAGCTTAGTGAGTTCCCCCATCGTACCACATACCATACAAACACGTAACATACATACTGCCAGGCTATTCTGGGGTGCCCGACTACCCGGTACGGCCGTTCTGGGGTGTCGTCCTAACCGTGTCAAGCCATTCTGGGGTGCTGACTACCCATGTCAAGCCATTCTGGGGTGCTGACTACCCGTCGGTCCTAACAACCAACCACAGGGACTGGTCCCCTCATACTACCTCTATCGCATATAACATAACAAGCCAGCATGCAAACATATCATCATATACTGTCAGACGTATCTGGGGTGTCTGACTACCCTTCGGTCCTAACAACCGAACTCGACTACTATCACATACAACATATCATGCTAGCATATAACGTATCAGGTAGTAGTAAACCTAGATGATATCACAAAGACAATCATCTATCATACGTCTCCTACTGGTGGGTCGGCGTTGTGGCCTTAGACCCACCGCTACTGGAAGGTAACTCACCTCGAAGTAGCTGCTGATCTGATCAGGAACTGACTGCCTACTGCTGCTGCTGCTGCTTCGGAAATCCTCCGGCTGTAATTCCCACAATATACCCAATCAAACACTGCTCACTGACCTTTGGGTAAAATGACTATTTTACCCCTGACCATGCCCTAAGTCAAAGTCAGAGTCAACTTTCAGTTGACCCGACTCGCCGAGTTGGCTTTCCAACTCGCCGAGTCCCTATCCAAACGACTGCCCTGAATCCCGATCCTACCCGTCGAGTTAGGCGACGACTCGACAGGTTCACCTTCCTAACCAATATTCAAGTCCTTCATCCTACTCGCCGAGTTGTATGAACAACTCGTCGAGTCTATCTTCATCCGAAGAACACTTATGCTGCGACTCGCCGAGTTGTATGAACAACTCGCTGAGTCTGTTCTTGATCTAAGGAGATTGCCTTGAACTCGCCGAGTCAGGGCATTGACTCGCCGAGTACCTCCATAGATGAGTTTAGCTTCCGACTCACTGAGTCATACCCCGTGATTCACTGCTCACTCGACACTAAGAAAAGGGGACAAACTCGGAGACTCGCGAACAGACTCGCCGAGTCATATGAACGACTCGTCGAGTCGTTGCCATGCATCCACTAAATACACAGATTTGCTCGATTCTAGTCCATGCCATTCATAGATCTGGACTTCTAGGACACGAATCACACGTAAAGTTTCCAACTTTACGTGTGGATATTCACCAATATGGATTTTAGGGCTCAAAATGCCTCAAAAGGGTAAATCTAGGGTGAACAAGCAACATGGGGCCATAAAGCTAACAGATCTGAGCTCCTGGAGCTCAATCTTACCTAGATCTAAGGGCCAATCAGCCTATTACGAAGTAATTTGCACATACAAACTTGGGGTTTGGCTCAAGAATGACTTACATGAAGTAATAAGCATAGAAACAGGGGAAAAACGGATTATACCTCAAAGGAACTGCTGAAAGAGTGCAAAGATGCCTGGATTCCTTTCCTTCCTCTTGATCTACTTCCCCTTTTTCCTCAAAACCTTCAAGAACACCCACAATAGCCTCAAACTCTCAAGGAACAAGCTTAGAACGAGGGTTGGGAGCTCTGGGGAGAGAATGGGGGCTGGCCTGGGCGGATAAGTCCTTTAAATAGGGTGCAAACCCCTGAAACTTAGGGTTTCATCCAACAGCTGTGACTCGCCGAGTCCAGGATATGGACTTGCCGAGTCGCCAACTTAAACGTGTCCCGGGTCCCGCATTCACTCGGCGAGTCGGACCTATGACTCGCCGAGTCCAAGGCTAAAAGAAAGAAAATACTCAAATAACATTTACGTACCAGGAACCGGGTGCTACAAATCTCCCCCACTTATTTTAGACTTCGTCCTCGAAGTCTGCTGCTCGATCCTGAACACCTCGGGATAATGCTCCATCATCTCGTCCACCGGTTCCCAAGTCCATTCCGAACCCTTGCGGTGCTGCCGTTGCACCTTCACTAGCTCCACCTTCTTGTTCCTCAAATCCTTCGACTTCCTGTCGAGGATTGCGACTGGGCGCTCAATATAATTCAGGCTGTCATCAACCTGAATATCCTCCAAAGGTACTACTGAAGAATCGTCCACTAGGCGCTTTTGCAATTGAGAAACATGGAAAGTGCTGTGGATCTGGCTGAGCTTGGCTGGCAGATCCAACCTATACGCTACCTTGCCCACCCGGGCTACGACCCTGAACGGTCCGATGAACCGCGGGCCCAACTTGCCCCGCTTCCTAAATCGAATGACGCCTTTCTAGGGCGACACCTTCAGGAGAACCATATCCCCGACTTAGAACTCCAAATCGGATCGACGCTTGTCGGCATAACTTTTCTGCCGACTCTGAGCAGTTTGAAGCCTGCTCCGGACATGCTGGATCCTCTCGGTCGTCTTGAGCACCACTTCGGTGCTCCCCATGACCCTCTGGCCAATTTCACCCCAACATATCGGGGTCCTACACCTCCGCCCGTACAACATCTCGAAGGGAGGGCGGTCGATACTCGCGTGATAGTTGTTGTTGTAGGAGAACTCAGCCAGGGGAAGATAGGTATCCCAGCTACCACCGAAGTCTAGCACGCACGCCCGCAACATATCCTCCAGAGTCTGGATGGTCCGCTCACTCTGCCCATCCGTCTGCGGGTGAAAGGCAGTGCTAAAATGCAGACGAGTGCCCAACTCGTCATGGAATCTCTTCCAAAACCTGGAAGTGAAACGCACATCCCTGTCCGAGATCACCGATACTGGCACCCCATGCCGTGCCACAATCTCCCTGATATAGATGTCGGCCAATTTCTCGGCCGATATGCTCTCCTGAATCGGAATAAAGTGAGCACTCTTGGTCAATCTATCCACGATGACCCAAATCGAATCCACTCCACGTGCGGTCCTGGGAAGCTTCGTGATAAAATCCATCGTGATATCTTCCCATTTCCACAGTGGAATATCCAATGGCTGCATCTTGCCATGCGGCCTCTGATGTTCGGCCTTGACCTTCCTGCAGGTCAAACATCGCTCGACATACCATGCCACATCCCGCTTCATGCAGGGCCACCAATAGTCTAGACGAAGATCCCTATACATCTTAGTCGCCCCGGGATGAATAGAGAATCGGGACTTGTGCGCCTCCTCCATCAAAATCTGGCGCACACCTCCGTGATACGGCACCCACACCCTACGGTGTAGTGTCAATAGTCCTCGGCTATCATAATCAAAGGAGGAAACCTGACCCACCACACGCTCGATCTTCCGATGCTCCTCCTTGATAGCCTCCTATTGAGCCTCCCGAATCTGCTCCAACAGGGGAGTCACCACGGTCATCCTCATACAAACGTCCCTGATCGGCGCCGCCTTGCGGCTAAGCGCATCGGCCACCACATTGGCCTTCCCCGGGTGGTAAAGGATCTCACAATCATAATCTTTCACCACGTCCAACCATCGACGCTGCCTCATGTTCAGATTCGGCTGATCCATGAGGTACCTCAAACTCTTGTGATCCGTGTAGATGGTACATCGAACCCCGTAGAGGTAATGCCGCCAAATCTTGAGGGCAAAAACCACCGCCCCCAACTCCAAATCGTGCGTCGGGTAGTTCGCCTCGTGAGGCTTGAGCTGCCTCGAAGCGTAGGCAATGACATGCCCCATCTACATCAGTACCGCGCCCAATCCAGAAATGGACGCATCACAATAAACCACAAAATCCTTTACGCCCTCTGGCAGGGCTAAGATCGGCGCCTCACACAATCTCTGTCTCAGTGTCTCAAATGCAGCCTGCTGCTCGGGTCCCCACCGAAAGACCACGACTTTCTTCGTCAGCCGCGTCAGGGGTACGGCTATCTTGGAGGAATCCTGAATAATTCTCCGATAGTAGCCTGCCAATCCTAGGAAACTCCGAATCTCAGATGGAGACTTCGGAACCTCCCATCTCATCACGGCCTCGACCTTGGCCGGATCGACCAGAATCTCGTTCTGGTTGACGAGGTGTCCAAGAAATTGCACCTCGCGCAACCAAAACTCACACTTGGAGAACTTGGCATACAAGCTCTCCCTCCTCAGGGTCTCTAACACCTCTCTCAGATGCTCCTCATGTTCCTCCCGAGTCTTGGAATAAACCAAGATGTCATCGATAAAGACTATCACAGACCGATCCAGCATCGGTTTGCATACGCGGTTCATGAGGTCCATGAATGCGGCAGGAGCATTGGTGAGCCCAAACGGCATCACCACGAACTCATAATGGCCATAGCGCGTCCGAAACGCGGTCTTCTTCATATCCTCCTCCCTGACCCTCATCTGATGATAACCTGAACGCAAATCGATCTTGGAGAACCAAGATGCTCCCTGAAGCTGGTCAAAGAGGTCATCAATCCTCGGAAGCGGGTAACGGTTCTTCACCGTTACCTTGTTCAGCTCCCGATAATCTATACACATCCGATGCGACCCGTCCTTCTTCTTCACAAACAGAATCGGGGCTCCCTAGGGCGAACTGCTTGGACGAATAAATCCCTTGTCTAGCAGCTCCTGCAGCTGCATAGACAACTCCTGCATCTCGGGAGGAGCCAACCGATACGGTGTCTTGGCTATCGGAGCCGCACCAGGAACAAGGTCAATCCTGAACTCCACCTGTCGCTCCGGAGGTATCCCAGGAAGCTCCTCTGGGAAAACATCTGCAAAGTCTCGGACCACCGGAACCTCGCTCACTGTCGCCTTACCCGCCTCCCGGGTATCCATCACATATGCGACATATCCTGCGCATCCCTACTGAAGGTAGCGCCTAGCCCTCGCTGCCGAACATACAGCGGGTCCATACTGAGGCCTCTCACCATGAATCACTAACTCTCCCCTGCTTGGGGTCCTGACCCACACTAGCTGCTGCGCGCAATCTATCACAGCCCCATTAGGGCTCAGCCAATCCATGCCTATAATCACCTTGTTCCCACGCAACGGTA
This sequence comes from Lactuca serriola, assembly GCF_051521515.1. NCBI lineage: Eukaryota > Viridiplantae > Streptophyta > Magnoliopsida > Asterales > Asteraceae > Lactuca > Lactuca serriola. The sequence goes on along the minus strand of NC_136415.1, from coordinate 335,654,292 downwards.
TGGGAACCAAATCTACCAAGTAGCGCTCCTCGAACAAACGCAGCATGCAATCTCGAAATACCATCGATGCTTGCACCGATCGATCATCAGCAATCTCCACCTCCAAAGGGAAATCTAACTCGCCTGATGGCTCACGGAACTTCTTGCTAAGCGCAAGGGAAACGAATGATCGGGACGCACCCGAATCAAATAACACCTGAACTGGGAGGCCGTTCACATGGAACGATTCTAATGCATACATATACATACAGAGCACATATCAATAACACAACATCATAAAAATAAGATAGAGGGAAAGAATCATACCCGTCACCACATCGGGTGCGGCGCGTGCCTCCTCAGTAGTCAGCTGAAATGCTCGGCTCCTCACCACTGGAGCCTCTGACTTGCCCTGCCGGCCATCCGTGATCCATAGGGTCGCTGGAGCTGGCGCCTTCACCGACGCTGAAACTATCAACTGGGGGCAATTGGCCTTCTTGTGGCCCCTCTAGTTGCTGTGAAAACACAGCAACTCTGATGTCTGAATAACTGCTGCCGGAGCAGTGCAATCCCTGCTGATGTGCCCAGACTTGCCGCACTTGTAGCAGCCTGATGATCCCATCCTGCACGCCCCCTCGTGCGGCCTGCCACATTTCCTGCAGCGGCTTGGTCCTGACTGGCCTTTCGGCCTACCGTCTGATCCCTTGGGCTTCTTCCCCGAAGCCCCTCCTGCCTATCCCTCCTCTAACTTCCGTTTCCGAAGGTGCTCCAAATCTATCTCCCTCTCCCTTGCCCTGGCAATCATAGAATCCAAGGTAGGGCAAGCCAAAAAGCTAACATGCTTCCGGATGTCAGCTCGTAGCATATCATGATAACGAGTCATCTTCATGTCCTCATCACCAGCATACTAGGGCACCAATAAAGCCCTCTCCCGGAACTTGGCGGTGATCTCCGCCACAGTCTCCGTCGTCTGTCTCATGTCAAGAAACTCCCTGGCCAGCTGCTAAAGCTCGACAGCCGGCGCAAACTCTGCCCTGAACCTGGTCACAAAGTCCGACCAGGTCATTGCCTCGATAGCTGAGGCTCCCAACGAGTCACCCACTAACTCCCACCAATCCCGGGCTCGGTCCCGTAAACATCCTGCTGCATACCTCACCTTCGACCCCTCGGGGCAGAAGCTAGTCAACTGGGCAGACTCGATGTCTGCAATCCATCGCCTGGCAGCAATGGGGTCTTTCACCCCATGGAAATCCGGCGCACCACTGCCCCTGAAGTCCTTGAAGGACAGTGTGCGAGATCCTGACTGGCTAGATGCCATATCACTCCTGAATGCCCGAAGGCGATCCTCCATCAACTCCATGATCCCTTCCTTGATTGACCCAAAGATAATGGGAGTCGACTCAAGGATACCCCTGGTGATCTCTGACGCGATGAACTCGCGTAGTCCCTCATCCACCGGCTCGGAACCTGATCCCGAACCTGACGCCTCTCCTGAACCACCATCTACCGGCCTCAATCGAAGTACCACCATTCTGCAATACATCACAACAATCATTAGTGATACTGATACTCCCTGAGGGATCACAACTACTTACAAGTTCCCTGGTCTTATCTTGGCCTTCCTTGGTTCGGGTACGGATCCTCTGCTTTCAGTAGTACGGGCCCATACTACCTTCCACATCTATCCGTACCTTCTTCAAGGAATGCCTCGACTCCACCAGATCCCTTTCACTACTGGTGATCACTGCTATACTCATCCTAGGCTTGCCCTAGGGAAATCTCTAATTCCACTCTAACCCGTCCTCAGCTGCTGCAGGCCTCCTTGTAATGCCAATTAGCCATTACCCGAATACCATCACATGTGACGAGACTCAGATAATCCTTTGAGTACCCGACTCGTCCCTACAACGGTTGGACTCAAACAAGAGCTGCGCAGTAGGATCAAATCCGGCACTCTAAGATTATTCAACCCTGATCACATGTGACGTGACGCATTCGCCTAATGGCTAACTCCCATTATTCAGAGTCCCACGTAGCACGAAGCAAGCAGCATTCAGATAAGGGTAACTATCCCAATTAACTCTATCTACTTTCAGGAACTGAGCTAGCATAAAGTGCTAAGCTCATACTACCAGGCATAACCTAATCAGGCTATCATACTTACTGTCTACTCAATAACTAACATGCAAGTTCTCACACAACTGAAACACATTAAGCAGGCACATAAGGCATCACTCCTAGATCCTTAGTCCTATTCTAGCATGCTGTTCTACAAAAGCTGATAAACATAACATAAACTTGTGTGGATACTTTGGGGATACTTACTTGAGCTCGGCCGGTCGCGCACATCACACACTTCGTTCTTTCTCAAAACTCTTTTCTCAATTTTAGAAAGCATTTTTCCTTTAGAAAATCTTTTAATCCCTCGATTTGAGTTCCGACACTCTCGAGGGTGTGTCCGAATCCCTCAAACCAGGGCTCTGATACCAACTTGTAACGACCCAATTTTCACGACCAAAAATTTTGTTTTAAAAACATTACTTTAGCAAATATTAATAATTAAAAACATTGTCTGATCAAATCATAACACAAAGTGAACGATGTCTAAAGCCAATTCATACATTCAACCAAAATATCAGAGTACAAATCCTAGTGAAGCTCGTAAATGCGGAAACCAGAGAGTGTGTGTGTGTGTGACATGCTGCTACGGCACCGGCTCCTTTCCCCTAGCTGAGGAGGTACCTGAAACCAAAACTGAAAACTGTAAGCACAAAGCTTAGTGAGTTCCCCCATCGTACCACACACCATACAAACACGTAACATACATACTGCTAGGCTATTCTGGGGTGCCTGACTACCCGGTATGACCGTTCTGGGGTGCCGTCCTACTCGTGTCAAGCCATTCTGGGGTGCTGACTACCCATGTCAAGCCATTCTGGGGTGTTGACTACCCATGTCAAGCCATTCTGGGGTGCTGACTACCCGTCGGTCCTAACAACCGACCACAGGGACTGGTCCCCTCATACTACCTCTATCGCATATAACATAACAAGCCAGCATGCAAACATATCATCATATACTGTCAGGCGTATCTGGGGTGTCTGACTACCCTTCGGTCCTAACAACCGAACTCGACTACTATCACATACAACATATCATGCTAGCATATAACGTATCAGGTAGTAGTAAACCTAGATGATATCACAAAGACAATCATCTATGATACGTATCCTACTGGTGGGTCGGCGTTGTGGCCTTAGACCCACCACTACTGGAAGGTAACTCACCTCGAAGTAGCTGCTGATCTGATCGGGAACTGACTGCCTACTGCTGCTGCTGCTGCTTCGGAAATCCTTCGGCTGTAATTCCCACAATATACCCAATCAAACACTGCTCACTGACCTTTGGGTAAAATGACTATTTTACCCCTGACCATGCCCTAAGTCAAAGTCAGAGTCAACTTTCAGTTGACCCGACTCGCCGAGTTGGCTTTCCAACTCGCCGAGTCCCTATCCAAACGACTGCCCTGAATCCCGATCCTACCCGTCGAGTTAGGCGACGACTCGACAGGTTCACCTTCCTAACCAATATTCAAGTCCTTCATCCTACTCTCCGAGTTGTATGAACAACTCGTCGAGTCTATCTTCATCCGAAGAACACTTATGCTGCGACTCGCCGAGTTGTATGAACAACTCGCTGAGTCTGTTCTTGATCTAAGGAGATTGCCTTGAACTCGCCGAGTCAGGGCATTGACTCGCCGAGTACCTCCATAGATGAGTTTAGCTTCCGACTCACTGAGTCACACCCCGTGATTCACTGCTCACTCGACACTACGAAAAGGGGACAAACTCGGAGACTCGCGAACAGACTCGCCGAGTCATATGAACGACTCGCCGAGTCGTTGCCATGCATCCACTAAATACACAGATTTGCTCGATTCTAGTCCATGCCATTCACAGATCTGGACTTCTAGGACACGAACTCTGACCTTGTCGATGAACTCTGACCTTGTCGATGAACTCTGACCTTTGTCAATGACTTGTCCATTAGATAAGGGATCATATATTCCTCCATTCTAGATATCATATGGACTGAGACATGGATTATAATCATTCTCTTTGTCCATTTTTTGTTTCCCGATTTCCGATTTATGACGACTGACTAATTGACCAAATCAAATCAGTCCTGGCCCGGCTGAGCACTTCCATTTGTCATCATCAAATTATCGAGGGGCCCACAGATATCGCTTTTATCCCGAAGTTAAAAGGAATGGATAAACTTCGACTCATATGGCTTGTTCTACTACTTGTTGAATCATACACAAAGGCACGTTTTATAGCACCGAGTTACCAAATGCGTTTTCGTGCAATCAATGTACAACCAACTCATAGTAACAACTCATATCTCTAGGTTTGAAGAATATAAGATATTATCGTCTCATGATCACTCGTGATAAAATCCATGAAGTGATTCCAATGAGCGCGGGTTGAATCCAATACTCAGAACTTATGAGCACTCATGAGTGTTGTAGCCCTTTGTCCAACACCTTAGACCTCTACAAGCCAACCCATGACAGTCTTAATTCATATCTACTTCCAACATATGACCGACTATGGATGGTTTGAACAACTTAGTCATTCCGGAAGAATAACCTAGTTTATTCGGGAAGTCAAAACATGCAAAGTGAAACACAATAATAATTGAATCCAATATGGTATCAAAACCTATGAACATAAATAAAACAAATTTTATTTATCACCATATGATTACACATTATTCATTGTATACTGTTTCAGCTATCAACTTTATTCTTGAATTTAAAACAATAGTTGTCCCATGCTCCAAGCATGTACACTATGTTTTCTAAACACTAGTCATGCCACACACCAAGTATGCATACTATGTTTGTCTATGATCTTTACTTTGTGAAATAAATCAATTGAACATAACTCCAATGATTCTCTTTTCACACTCCCAAATCCTTACTAGAAATGCAAGAATTCCAAATTCATGCCATTTACTGAAATCTGTTAGATTCTAAACTTATATGCATTGATCCTCTTGTAATGATTATGCATAAAGTCAGAAAGACTTGACAACAATCATTATAGAGTATTCCAAAGGAGATCAACTCCTTGGAAACATCCTTCTTGCATTAAGTTTCCTAATCTTAAACAGATTGAAAATTCTAACTTTGAAACATTTCCAGATTCCATTTTGACTATCACTTCTGAACAAGAGTTGCCTCCTTACAGATTATATCAATATGGTCCTTCCAGAATTATCACTATACTTCCAACTGTCCTTGAGCAACCAATCTTTGGTAAACCTTACATTGTCCTCGACAATTGTTTAATCCTTTTAGTCATATCCAGTTCCAAACCTTTTCACTTCTTAATGCCCCAGGCATTTGGAAAATTTTAGAAAGGATGAATATAGCACATGTAATCAATCCTATATCCGAAGCATATGGGACACGATTCATGATGTCTCACATAAAGACTAAACCAGTCTTTTGCTAAAACATTTCCATTTCAATTTGCCAAGTTCTCATAATTCAGATTATGAAAAGGGATGCCGTAATCATAATAGAATTTTAGAACGCAAATAATGAACCCATATACAAAATTTCCTTATGTTGAGCCATTCCAACATGAAATTCATTTATATATCCTTGACTAAATGATTAAAACCTCATGATCTAAGCTTATAGATTTGAGATGAAGTATAATTTCCTCTCCCTTAATTATAGCAAAACAACTTTTTCCCAATTGAAACCTTTTGTTTTCTATAATTAACATTGCTAGCTTGTAATACTTATCATAATTATCAAGCTCCCACTAACATGATGATTATTAGCATAACACTTATGCTCCCACTAGCTTTGACATGTACTCAGAATTCAGCTGGACTTCTAGAAATCAATACTTCATTGACTTTCTTACCAAAGTTCAGATTTCTGATACTAGATTGTTTTGATAAGACTTTATCAAAATCATACACCTTCCCTTAGATAGCACACTTGTGTGTCTAAACAATTATGAAGAGGGATGCCATAATCATAATGGTTAGACCTTTTTGCCACTTCTCACAAGTCCAGGTTAGTTTGCCGGTAAACCACACACGCTCCACTAACGACTTTGAGAGTGCAAATATCACAATTGCTATCTAGCTAAAATCTACTTAGTGAAAGTGTTTTCCTCACCATCATTTTCATGAATCGGAGAGAAACCTTATGACACTTATATTTAATGGTGTATGTGTTCTTATCCATGTGAATTGTCAAAACCATAGTCACAAGACAAGGATAATGACAAATCCAAACTCATATGGATTTAACTCAATCTTAACTTCTTGCCACCTGGCAGCTCAAGGGTCTGCCATTGCTTCCAAGTTGTTGTGCAACACATTGAGAACTCTAAGAACTCATATGCAAGCCAACTTTAACTGGAATGGGCACAGAATATGTCAACACGATAGGTTATAAACCTCAAGTCGTGTGCTAGTGAAGTGCTTCAGGTTTTATTCTTGATTAGTTCTTGAGACTTTCAAGACCTTTAAGACTCCCACTAGCCTCTTGACATATAAGCCTTTCTTGTTAGATATTCAAGAGATAGTGTGGATTCTAATCAAGACAAACACTTCACACAATTGGCCTAAGTTGGTCTTTGTTTTATCCAAAACATCACAACTTACCAATTTCAAATGTTCAAGAGTAGAAAACTTTTACTCTTACATTTGAAAAGTGTTTTAAACCTTCTTTAAGACATGTCACTCAAGTTACAATCTTAGAGTATAACTCTAAGAATTGTTTTGGAATGAAGTATGACTCATCTTCTTGATTTAACCACTTCAACAATTCAAGTTCCTCTTCTTAGTCATAAGAATGCACTAAGATTTTCCTTAGAGAACTAATTTTGATATGGTTTCTTAATCATTAAGATGATCACAAAACTGATACTAAAGTACTCTCCCATCTTTTCAGATTTGAGAAACTTTTATCCTTCTGCCTAATTTGATTCTTCTTATTTGCTCTGCCATACATTGGAACCTTTTCCAATGTCTCAGAGTTACACTTAAGCTTGTAAGTATAACCATATTTACTAAGCTTTAGTAAATTATGACGAATAATCTTATCGATCTTTTGTGGTGGACTTGACCAGTGCACAAGAATGTGTACTCGATCCCTTAGTCCATTACTTGACTCACACATCCATGTGAACAAGTAATTATTCTTAATTTTCCAATACTTGAAAATTCTCATTCATCATGCTATACAACTTGCATGATTCCAAGTTTCGGTCCAATTGAAACTTGAGTGATGAGAATCTTTCCTTATTTGGTAAATTTAGACATTACCACAAATGAAAGAATCAATTTCATATTTCCACTCTTGCTATTAATGGAATCATATAAGCAACAATTCTTCCTCAAATGCCATTGTAAGGATATTTTAAAACAAATAAAATCAAAATTTTCCTTTATTTTAAAACTATGCAGAAAAACTTATCCTTACAATCCATATGAAAACTTGTTGTTATCTATTCCTAAGCAATATCTCATAACTCCTAAGAAGTAGCTCAAGAATCCGATCTTCAAACTATGCGATAGAAATCCATCTACGCCATCAGATTCAACATGTTATTTCTTTAAGTTTCTTCACTTTTCTTTGATTCTTAAAACATCACCATGTGACCTAGTCACATCATGTATCAAGAATCTCAGATTAGAAACTTAGCAAAGTTAGATAGTGGACTTTACCTGAAGTAGAGTCAAACTTATTGACTTTAACATCCTTAGGTAAAATTGACAGCTTCGCAACAAATGCCCCTTTCTTTGGCAATATAAACATATGGACCCTTTGATAATGGTACACGGTACTATCACAGACTTAGCTTTTCTCTTTACCATTTGGTCAACCGAGTTGACTATGGCTGATCCCTTTCCATTAGGAAGAGAATGTTTTTCTGGATTTCCTGTGTCACTATTGTCAATGTCCATCAAGTTTTAAGGAAGTTGATCTTAACAAATAGATAAGATCATTAAGGGTCTTGTCATAGTCTGTTTCATAGGTGTCCCAAAGGAACTCACTATGTGACTTAGAAAGTGATTGAACCACCAACTTTCTCAAGACTTTGACACCCAACTCTCCCGGCTTGTCAATATGTGACTACATCTCCAAGATGTGACCACACCTAGACCTTGCCTTGCCAATAGGGCCTGAGTGACCTTAAACTTTTCAAGAAATTGTGGGTTGGGGAGAATAATTTGAGGAGGTGAAAGAAGTATGATCTCCATGGGACATCATCTTCATTTAGGAAAGCTTGTTTCAAGAGATTTGGGAAGATCATAAATGTCTAAACCAGACATCTTTTGGGAGATATTCAAGATATTTGATCTTAAGTCCTTAATATGACACCCAATATGAAATATTAAGGCTAGGACCCAACAAACTATTTTATAACTTAGAAAAGGTATGCCGTAATCCAAGCTATAAAATATTTGAAGGTAGGTGAATGACGATTCACCAATTTCCACCAAGATAAACGAAATGTATTATTAGGTTTTAATTGGTTTTTGAAACTCCTAGATCTTTGAGATTCATTGAACTGTTCAATGGCATGTTTCAATCTCGAGTGTGCCCTTCAGGTTTTGTGACTGGGATGCTGAGGATCACAAAACAAGGTGTGAAGTAACCATGCAAATTACTTGGTACCCTTAAGTGTTTACCCCTCAATCGATGTGCCGGTTAACCACACACGCTCCATCGATACTATGATAAACATTAAGTTACCCTTTACCTACCTTGTTAAATACGAGTTAGTGTGCCGGTTAACCACACACGCTCCACTAACCGACTTAAAACAAAGTGCAAAGTGTAATTTCATGGATTAACACCTTATTCACATTTTACTAAGTAACTAAGATTGGGTATTATTAAGAGTTTAGTTACTTAGTATTTATCATTAATACTTTTAATGAAGGGAGAATTATAGTCCTGTCAAACCTGTTCGGCTAACGACCCTCCACCAGTCAAGCAAGCGGTGGGTGAGAGTGGACACCCATTAAGTTGCCATTTTATAGGCACAACCTTATACCCACCTTATAGACCGGCTTCGTGAATGAGGCATACTAGCGGTAAGACTGACTTTACTCTTATACATATATATATATATATATATATATATATATATATATATATATATATATATATATTATTAACTTATAATATTATAAAGTATAAGGGTTGAATTTTAACTTTTAAAATTCTAAGGGCTAACTTGGAATTAAAGTATTCATAGGAGAAAACTTTACAAATTCCAAAACTTGAGGGCAAGTTTTGAAACTATTCAAAACTAATTAATTCCATAACTTATGTGTTTAAAGTAGTTTTAATCCAAAAACTCTTCAAGTTCCATAACTTGAGGACAAGTTATGGAAGACTTTAAACTAATAAAAGAATTAACTTTTCTTTATTTTATAACTTATGGAATTAATTAAGGTTACACTTTTTTTTTAATTTATTATTTAATGAAGAGACTCTTGGTTCTCCATAACTTGAGGACAAATTATGGAGTCATAACACCGTTTAATTAGAACTAGACTCTTCATTTTTGTAACCTTTGCCAACTTTTTATGAGTTTTATGAAACTTAAATGTGACTTTTCATATTGTCACACCCCGAAAATCAAAGGCGGAAACATTTCCGGGGTTGACTCCAAGTTGTGTATCAAATCCAATGTACATAGTAATCACAGTAAACAACCATTACATTACATATATATGAAAGTTTACATTTGGTTCAAAAGTAAATTGTACAAAAGTTATACATATATCATACGAACAAAACGAGACGAGTCTTCTGAGCACTCCGTCTTCACCAAAAGATATCGCCGGGTACCTGTCTAACTTGGACCTGAGAATACAAGCAGTTTGAAAATCAGCATAAAGCTGGTGAGTTCATAAGCGGTTTTGTTTTATGAAAATGTATCGGTTTCCTTTAGTTTTCCAAAAAGTTTGTTATCCAAGAAAATCCCATATTTTCTTATGTTAAATAGTTTCGTTATCTTTCATTACAGTTTAGTTATGCTTTATAAGTTAACCCCAGGAAAATCCCATATTTTCCTAAATGCAAGATTGATTGAATAACACAGAGTATAGTTTAATACACAAAACTATATTTTGAAAATCATAGGATTACTATCCCGAATACGATATGAAATACCATAATATACACGAACTGTAAATAGAAAGTAGTTTGAAAATCTTGGGACTAACATCCCGAACTAGTTACAAGATAGTTTGATATACTAGAAAATATAGATTGAAAACCATGGGACTACTAACCCGAATTAGATATAAGATTGTTTGATAAAACCATGGGATCACTATCCCGAATTTGATATAAGATAGTTGGATAAAGTCATGGGATTACCATCCCGTACAAGATATAAATTCAAAACCATGGGATTACCATCCCGTATAAGATATAGATACAAGACCATGGGATTATCATCCCGAACAAGATATATATTCTAAACAAAATCCCAGCTGTGAATAAGTTTATATTAATACGTATTGTGAGTCGGGTAACCATGCTGATACGACAACGAGACCTCCTTGACGTTAGTCAGACGTCGGACGATATACAGAATTTGTCACCCCCGGCGTGCCCGCCTAACTGTAGCTAGCAGTTAAGGTGTGGGATTGTCAGTCCTGAATAGATCTATTCACAAATTCCTCGCTCTCCCTCCAGGAGACTCTGGTTACACTTCCGGGGAGGATTTACTGAACATCCATAAAGGGTAGTGACTATCTCACAAACTAGTACTAAATTATTCACAGGGTTCTCATATGATATCAAACATTCAAAGATTATGAAACATGATACAGTAAAAATAGATACATACAATAAACTATCTGGAAATACATTCAAATGATACAGAGATAAATTGAATCAGACATAGTTTATCTAATAACTTTATACAGATATCAGTACATGATATAAAGAGAAATATAGAACCCAAATTATTCCCATAATAATTTGATTAGTTTGGTTATTTTCTTAACTAAAATCCATTTAGTTGTAATTGATAAATCATTCCTTATGCTCAGCATAACACATAAGGAGTAAAAGAGTTTATAAGTTTGCCAGATATTATTTGAAACACGTCAATGTTATAATTCGAAAACAATTATAGTTTGCTTGTATTCCCCCCCTGAAAACATTGAAAAACACGGAAAAAGGCGTAGGGGTATGAACTCTCCAGACGAGAAATGTGACGATTTGGATGCTAAGAGTTGATTCGGGGCTTGTAAACGCACGAGGTCCCTAAGTATAATGTAAAGATACACATTTGTATCTAATTAGGACTTAGATTGATTATTTGATTGGGACAATTGCTTCTAGTCGCGAAAACACTCCGATACAAGTGTTTGGAGGGACCCGGGTGACATTTAGGGACACATATAGTTAGGATATTGAATCGGGACATCAAAGGAACACTCCTTAGGGAGTTTACGGCCATAATGACCCTCTCCCCATGAGTTTACGGCCGTAAACTCATGGTGGGGTGATTTATGGCACAAAATGGCTTGAAACATTTAGGGGATAATTTCTAGGCTTGGTTTAAGGACTTGGAATGATTTTAAAACATCAAATAGACCCATTTAAGGGAGTTTACGGCCTAGCATAGGCTCCTGGCCGTAAACTCCTAAATACCCAAGAAAAATTGTGTTTTTGGTTTCCAAACAAATCACATGTGATTGCTAAAATTATTTCAAGGCCTTACATGAGATTTTATGGGACAATTGAGGAGTTTTTGGAGTTTACGGCCTATGAGACCCCCCTCATGGCCGCAAACTCTTCTATAGGATGATTCAAGATGTTTTAAGGCTAAAAACTTGCATGTAAGGGCTTCTAAAATTCATCTAAAGGCTTTAGGGGTGTTTAGTTGGCATTCTAACACCATGAATCAAGGAGTTTACGGCCTAAGCACAAGTCTTGGCTGTAAACTCATAGAAATCCCTCAAATAATGTGATTAAGGTCCTTAAACTATTTTTGGTTGGTCCTATGATTTATTCCAAGGCTTTTGGTAGTGTTGGATGACTTTCTAACACCTTAAAATTGATTTTACACCATGATTTAAGGAGTTTACGGCCCAAGCACTTGCCTTGGCCGTAAACTCACAATAATGCCTCAAAAATTATGTTTCAAGTGTCCAAATGCTAAAACCAATATTCTATAATTCATATCTAAGCCATATTAGTGATTTGGAAGGGTTTAAGGTCAAGAAAACCCCATAAATATGAGTTTACGGCCCAAGCTTGTGCCTTGGCCATAAACTCCTTCAAATCCATCAAAATCCATGTTTTAAATGTTATAAGTTCAATTCATGAAGCCATTAAGCCATATCTAAAGTCCAAAATTGTCTAGGAAGGGGTTTAAGGGCTCAAAACCCTTCAAACTTAGTGTTTACAGCCTAGGTAGCTTCCTGGGCCGTAAACTCATATATTGTGTCCAATTTTATGTTTAAATCTCGAATTTGGAAGCCAAATATGCTATATATTAAGGTTAGGAAGGGTCCTTAGGGATTTGAGGCCTTAAAATTGAGTTTTGGACCCTTAGACTTTGGATTTAGGAGAGAGGTTAGAGAGAGAGTAGAGAGAGGAAGAAAAAGCTTCAAATGAATGTTTAAAGACGTTTATATAGTTCCCAAAACTTGGACACGGTGGAATTCTACCCGATACCAGCCTTAAACGAGGCTTTAGGTCGCACCCGATTAAGCTTCCGTCACCCGGCTAAAAATTATGAAATAAATATTTTTGGGCTAGATTCATGAGTTCCTAAATGGTTTGGACACTCATTGAATTAAAATAAACATATAAATTTAACTAACTAAACCCAAAAACGAATTCGGAACGTTTCGACATACGGCGAGTTATACGGGTAGAATGGTTTTTCGGCGATGAACAACTTCGGGTTGTTACACATATAACTTGAGGACAAGTTACAAAAACACATTTTAGAATCAACTCTTAGATTAAGTTGGATTGAAAACAACTATTTCACTCAACTTTTCTATTAATCTAAGCAACTCATAAGAACAAGATAATTCAAATCAAACTTTTTCATGTAATTAGTCTAAACCTTAAACTAATACAAAACATGAATCTATTGACAATTATCTTTGAAATTGGATTAGAATGAACATTACCACATCAAAAACAAGTTTATAAGTTCAAAAACATCTTAGGGTAATGTTCCTAGTCCAATTCCAGCCAAAAAAGTCGAATTTTTGCTGTCTGGGGGTCCAGCTCGTCGAGTGCATGAACCAACTCGACGAGTTGGATCGATTTGATCACTTTTTAGGCATAGACTCGCCGAGTCTCCTGATGGAGTCGCCGAGTCTGATGATCAGACAACAACAATTTCGATTTTTTAAGCAGTTTTGCAAGTATAACAAGAAAACAAGCCTAGGCTCTGATACCACTGTTGGGTTATGAGCATTCTAACACTCCTAAGTGTACATGCAACCCTAAATACCTTGGATCTATGTTTTCTCTATTATACATGCAAATAAGAACTTCCAAGGTATTATCCTAATCTAGCATACAAAACAATGAATGTAACAAGATAGAAAACATACCTCTTTGATGTAGAAAGTCTTCATGAAGCTTGAGTTCCTAGTGCCCCAAGTGTGACACCTCAAATGGTTCACACAACACCAAATACACTTGGAATAACTTGAGAGAATTCTACACTCATGAAAATCGGCTAGCCCTTTCTAGAATGATACTAGTCGCCGATTTTGTCAAGAATAAGATCTTTATATAGTGTTACAATTAGGGTAAACCCTAATTGTCATGACTTTCCATTTCCTTGGATCCATGGGTTCAAATACACCATGGAGCATCCATGGACCATCCTATGGGTTTTAGCCCAACTTGATTATCCATGAAGCATTAGCCCACTATACAAGTATGGATGATTTACACAATCAACCCATATATTTAATTAGTCTTATTTTGATCACTTAATTAATCCTAGATTAATTCTTGATCAATACTAATTAAATAATCTTATTATTATTATTAATATACTAGAACTTATAATATATTAATAACCATAAGTGTCTTATTTCTCTCATTATAGTCTATCCAAATGCATGATGCCATGTAACCCAAATGGACCATGCCGAGTCGGGTCAAGTCTTACCAATTATAGTTATGGACTTAGACATTAATCCAAAAAATATACTATTTGATTCCGGAGCCAACTACTCCTTTGTGTCGCATAAATTCGGTGGGAAATTAGCATTACCTGTAGAAAAACTAGATAATGCCCTGATTGTAGAAGTTGCCAGTGGCAAATTCGTACCTGTTAGTAATCGTATTAGGAACATCGTCATCGACCTAAACGGAAACGAATTCCACGAAGATCTATTACCCATAGAGTTAAACGGTTTCGACATCGTTTTGGGTATGGATTGGCTTAGCGCCAACGATGCTGAGATTCAATGCCGAAAGAAGATAGTAAGGGTGAACCCACCCGGAAAGGAATCATTTATGGTGTACGGGGACAAACGCAGAGTGAATTATGGAATCATCTCCCTGATGAAAGCCAGGAAATGTTTGTCCAAAGGATGTGCATCATACTTGGCATTCGTAATCGATGCTAAGAAGGAGAAGAAAGAGGTGCAGAATATACCGGTTGTGTGTGATTATCCGGAAGTCTTTCCCGAAGATCTTCCCGGATTACCACCTGATAGACAAGTAGAATTTTGTATAGACTTGTTACCAGGAACAACACCGATAGCAAAGGCACCTTACCGATTAGCACCGACGGAGATGAAGGAGCTTATGACGCAACTTCAGGAGCTGTTGGATAACGGTTTCATTCGACCTAGTTCATCACCCTGGGGAGCTCCGGTGTTATTCGTGAAGAAGAAGGACGGAAGTATGAGAATGTACATAGACTACCGAGAGCTAAATAAGGAAACGGTGAAGAACAAGTATCCATTGCCGAGGATTGACGACCTATTCGATCAGCTGCAAGGTTCGAGCTACTTCTCAAAGATCGATCTTAGGTCAGGATATCATCAGCTGAAGGTGAGAGAACAGGATATTGAGAAGACTGCATTCAGAACAAGATATGGACACTATGAATTCTTGGTTATGTCATTTGGACTAACCAATGCTCCTGCAACATTCATGGATTTGATGAATAGGGTTTGTAAACCATTCCTCGATAAATCCGTTATAGTGTTCATCGACGACATTCTCATCTACTCGAAAAGCCAAGAGGAGCATGGCAAGCATCTACGGGAAGTATTAGAAGTGTTGAAGAAGGAGAAGCTTTTTGCAAAGTTCTCCAAATGCGACTTTTTGATACGGGAAGTCCAATTCTTGGGTCATGTTGTTAACCAGGAGGGAATAATGGTTGACCCTATAAAAATCGAGGCTGTGATGAAGTGGGAACGTCCAAAGAGTCCCACGGAGATTCGAAGCTTTCTAGGATTAGCCGGATATTATCGACGATTTATCCAAGGCTTTTCTTCGATAGCTGCTCCATTAACAGCTTTGACTCATAAAGGAGCTACGTATACGTGGAGTGAGAAACACGATGAGGCATTCGAGAAGCTAAAGAAGAAGTTATGTGAAGCACCGATACTTTCTCTACCCGATGGAGTTGAAGACTTTGCGGTTTATAGTGATGCATCTGGAGTCGGGTTGGGTTGTATTCTGACCCAAAGAGAAAAGGTGATAGCATACGCATCTCGACAATTTAAAGAGCACGAAAAGAACTACCCCACTCATGATCTGGAGTTGGCAGCGGTAGTATTTGCCCTAAAGATATGGAGGCACTACCTCTACGGCACGAAGTGCAAGCTCTTCACTGATCATAAGAGTCTCCAGTATCTCTTTAATCAGAAGGAGTTGAACATGAGGCAACGACGCTGGCTAGAACTACTCAAGGACTACGACTGTGAGATACTTTACCACCCAGGTAAAGCAAATATTGTTGCTGATGCTTCATTCGGAAAGTCAATCTTGAAAGGAAAAGGCCAAGAGCGTTAAGAATTAAAGTCGTCTCGACGATTGTGGAAAGTATAAGGAAAGCTCAAGAAGAAGCTTTAGAGAAGAATGACCGAAAGGAAGAACGTTTGGGAAGAACGTTAGTGTTCGGTACAAACAGTCGAGGACTGAAGGTATTCCAAGATCGAATTTGGGTACCTAAGACGGGAGGAATAAGAGATCTTCTGATGGAAGAAGCACATAAGACCATGTACGCAATTCATCCCGGTAGCACTAAAATGTATAGGGACCTAAAACCCTACTACTGGTGGCCGACGATGAAGCTCGATGTTGCGAAGTATGTGGCCGAGTGCGTAACATGTGCGAGAGTTAAGGCACAACATCAAAAACCATATGGGAGTTTAGAACCTTTACCTGTACCCATGGGTAAATGGGAAGACATCACCATGGATTTTGTGACTAAACTACCCAGAACGAAGAACGGACACGACATGATTTGGGTAGTCGTGGATCGTTTCACCAAGAGTGCACACTTCATAGCAGCCAACGAGAGGTGGTCTATGGATAAGCTAGCAAATGCTTACGTGAAGGAAATTGTAAGACTTCACGGTGTCCCTCTTACAATTGTATCTGATCGTGATAGTCGTTTCACGTCGAGGTTTTGGAGGAGTCTACAAGAGGAGTTGGGTACAAAGTTGTGTGTGAGTACTGCTTACCATCCGCAAACCGATGGTCAGAGCGAAAGAACAATTCAAACACTAGAAGATATGCTGAGAGCATTTACCCTTGAGTTCCAAGGGAACTGGGACGAGCACTTACCTGTGGTAGAATTCTCCTACAACAACAGTTTTCACTCGAGCATCAAGATGACAACTTATCAAGCCTTGTATGGATAGAAGTGTCGTACGCCGTCTTGTTGGCTTGAAGCCAGAGAGAAGCAGTTTATGGGCCCCGAGATAGTCCATGAGACTACTGAGAAGTTGAAGGTGATTAGGGAAAGAATGTTAGCAGCCCAGGATCGACAGAAGAGCTATGCTGACAAGAAAAGACGACCAATGACTTTTGAAGTTGGGGATTCTGTTTTGCTTAAAGTCTCACCGTGGAAGGGATTTATAAGATTCGGAAAACGAGGGAAGTTGAGTCCAAGGTTTATTGGACCGTTCAAAGTTCTTCAGAAGATAGGGAACCAAGCTTACAAGTTGGAATTGCCCGAAGAACTCAATGGTATTCATAACACCTTCCATGTGTGTTATTTGAGGAAATTCACGGGAGATGTTCCCGATATAGTTCCAATCTCAGAGTTAAGGATGGATGAGAATAAGAGGATGATCGAAGAGCCCGAGGCAATTGTTGACCGTAAGACTAAGAAGTTACGACGCAAGATGGTCGAATTAGTGCTAGTCCGATGGAAACATTCGAATGGGCCGAATCTCACTTGGGAAACAGAGGATGACATGATGAGTCGCTATCCACATCTGTTTGCTGATGCATGATTCCGGGACGGAATCATCCTAAGGGGGAGAGAATTGTAACGCCCCGGTTTCAGGGCTAAGCATATTTGTCAATGTAATAGTCTAGGTCAACTATTGTAACTCTTTTTGAAGTAATAAAGATGAAATATTTGAGTATTATGTGTATTTATGTGCTTATAATTTAAATATAAATGTATAATTAATAAAGAATAAAAATAAACGTCAGAATTAAAGTGTGAGATAATCCCGATATCTCTACATAAAGTTGTAGAATATGTCTCAAGGTTTCCGTACATATAAAGAACGTCGAAATCCGAGTTATAACGAAGAAGTTATGGCGCGTCGAACTTTTACGGCAAAACCGGCATGGCACCGGGAAGCGTAAATAGTGAATTTACGATAGAGCGAGATTTAGCCTTAGCAATCTAAATGAAAGTTGTAGGATACGTTAAACTAAGAGCGTCGATAAAACGAACGCCCAAATCTGACTTCGTATGAGGAAGTTATGATTTTTCGAAGTTTCGGCTTAGCAGTGTACAACCCAAAACTCGAATTTTAGTTCGAGCAGTTTTTGGCTTATGCGACCTAAATGAGAGTTGAAGATCTTATTAATAGGAACTCAATGGTAAAAAGACAGATGAAAACGGAGTCCGTATGAAGGAGTAACAAATTCTTCGCGGTCATTTAGCAGTCTAATCTCCTCCTACTGTTAAATTTAAGATCGGTCAAGAATTAGCCGACGGAGTCTAAATGAAAGTTGTAGATCTTGTTTTTACCTACGCGTGGAAAAAAAGAACGTCAAAAACGGAGCTCGTATGCGAGAGTTATGATTTTTCTAAGTCAGGAGGCTGCTGTGCGAAATCGGGTGACGTGGCGTAATCCTAGCCGTTGCTTCCTCCCCAAGGCTAGCCACCAGATGGTGACCCCTGGAACTCGACGAGTTTGAGGCCAACTCGACGAGTTTTTGGCTTTTCCAGCGTATAAAAAGGGAGCCGGGGCACCCTCATTTCTCACACCTTTTCCCACTTCTTTCTCTCTCTAAACTCTCTCTCTCTAACCCCCAACCCCCCCTAAAAGCCTAGGTAAACCCCCTAGCACCCGAAGGAAGCACCGAGGCTCCCGGAGTCCCGAGAAAAGGGGTCTTTCGGTTTGGGAACGCTGCTCCAGCGAAGCCCGGTTTTCAAGAAAACCCGCTGTAAGTGAGCTACGCCTAACCTATCTTTAGTTTAGCTTACGTTTTAATATAGTAATGTTATTAGGACCTTATAATAAGTACTTGGGCTATTATTATGGGTTATATAAGTATCGTTTAACGCTTATATAATAATAATAATAGCTAGACTATTAATTAGTCGTGGTTATCGTTAGACTAAACCATAGTGGTATTGATACTAGGTTTTATCGAAGGAAAATCGTTTTGAGAGTACCGAAGCGTTGTCCGAGTGCTGAGTCACCACCTTTCAGGTGAGTGCATAGTTACTTTCAGCTTACACATAGATATGAAGTATTTTATATAAATTACATGCTATGTGTGCATATTATCTGAATACTTGCTATCTATGCTGGATGAACGTTTTTATACATGTTTTCAATGATTTAAACTGTATATGTATTTTATATCTACGAAAATGTTGGGGTAAACCATGGGTAGATGTAATAGGTGATGTGTGATAAAATGATGAGATGCCTCGATGTTGATGTTGTTGATTCTGTCATCTAGCGGAGTATGGATGACGACCACAGACTCTTTTAGACAGTCCAGTGGATCACTAGCAGGCTTGCAACCTGTAGGTGTTTGTGAACGATGTGTTCACCGGTGTAGTCCATCCCCCACATGGTTGCCTTTAGGACATTTATTGCTGAGGAATCCCCTTAGCAGTAGTGTACGTCCCGATGATGATCCTTAGGCTAGGTCCCTTATGATAAGTGTTTAGGGATGTAAAGTGAGGATAACGGGAACGGGTAATCGGGTTATTGTTGATTGATGAAATTAATAAACTTATTTATTGTGGGTTGAAAACCCTATGTGCTCACCAGGCTCCCAAGCCTGACCCACTCAGTTTTATGTATTACAGGTAGTGGCACTTGAGCATAGATATGATGTTGGACGAGGGATTACGGATATAGGACTGTAGATAGAAATATTGTAGTAAGGCTTATATTGTACTGTTTATGCTTTTGATCTGTACGAACATGACATCCCAAGTCTTTTAATGAAATACATTTCTATGGAAATGCTTTTGATAAATCTTTATCATATTTTGTTTTGGGAAAATTCCGCAATACTTTCATTTAAAATGTTACTCTGATTTTTAAACAAAGCATAAACAAACCGGTCTTTTCTGGCCGTGATTTTGGGGATGTCACATATTAGCTTTTCATTGACATGATTTGATACGGTTTTGATACAGTTTTCTTGTGATACTTGTTATGGTTTTGGATACATTGACGTATGAGTTTTATTTTATGGTATTGATCTAATGAATTTTGTAATGATTAAACAAAAAATTTTTGGGTCGTATTTTGGGACGTTACACCGCAGTGAACAAACAAACATGTACCTTTTTGGCTAGAGTGTTATTATATGTACTTTACTCCTCATATAAAAATCAAGCATACACATCCATTCGGTTACGTAAAAAATTCACCAAACAATTAGGAAATATATAGAATAAAACTTTTGGGCAATTCACCTATTGGATCATTTGGATTGTGCTAAAAGAAAAAGTTATCGCTAAGTGGATTAAAATTAGAGAGTAATAGTTACTTAGTTGGTAGATTGCAATGGATCAAATTCTTGAGTTTTGACCCATCATCTTGAGTCCTACGACGTTCTAGTTTATTAATTCGTCATCGTGATTGTTGCAAGAGAAACTGAGAAAGAGAAAGGAAAACAAAACCAAAAACAAGGAAAGAAAGAAACACGAGTCCATGACTTACCAGTGATTAGTCGTTAAGGTTTTATCCCCACTTCCAGATGCATGGATCAACACAGAGAATACCGTTCTTCTTGGTCCTACGACAACTCTTCACCTTCCTACCACGACGGCGGTAACTTTAACCATGGTAGCAGATTCTCTAACGACGACCACTTCGATCACCACCGTAGATACTAAAACCACCATCAAGATGTCGGTAACGAACCAAACGAATCATTTGGATACGCCAATGGAATTGCATTTGCTGGACGAAAGCGACAACTCTCTCACTCTGCTCACGGACCTCCTGGTTTGTTACCTTACTTATGTAATTCAAAGCAACAAATGCACAAGGGCTAGCGTATCTACATATAGCAAAGGTGGGTCCTAGGACCTACCTATTTTTTTAGTTTTATATATTAATTACATTGAATAAAGTTTAGGAACCATCTTGAGAAAAAATATGACCTACCTTACATTATTTTTGACAAGATAAAAAGACAAATAAATGAAAGAAATGGTGGTGGATTTATATTTAAATTTACAAAACAAATAGTTAATATTTATTAAAACTTATCCCATATAGGAGATAAAAAGAAAGAGATATAATTATTTGATATTATAAAATAGATGGTGGATGGTTATAATAAAAGTTGAAAAGCAACACAAATCATTCCGTATTGTTGGTTCGAAAAATAATTATTGCAAATGAACTCTTTAATAAAAAAGAGATTTAGTCGTGCAAAATAAATGTTTTTTTTTTTTTTTTTACAAAAATCTAGTTTTAGGGGCCGGATAGACTGGTTTTTATTGATTCGACCCGACCCGATTCATCACATGGATTTTTTACTTTTTAGATTTTTCGATTTTACTTAATTAGAAACCACCGACTATTCTATTCTAGATTCGCCACTGCAAATGCATCCATAGATTTTATAAACATTTCCGAAACAACAACTATAAACTATTTCCCCCTGGAATTGATAGCTTCTTACCTTCAGATATGATATGGATTTTTATTTATTTATTTATTTTCCAAGCCACACCAAACTTATAACAACTACTGGAGATCAAAGACTTGCTGAAATAGTTTTATTGTCTCATGATACAACAATGATGGAAATTATGCGAAGCTTTATGTTAAAGGGGTCCCAAGAGAAGTCACTGAACAAGATGTAAGTTGTTTACATCTAACATCAGATTCCCATCCCCAAATTTAATGATGGTTGCATACATGATATATTATTCTAATTAGTAGTTACAAACATCACCAAAGGTTAAGCCCCCTTTGTATAAATCTTCAAATTTCTACTTTACATACTACTTTTGAAGTTAAATCAATTTTATGTCATTCCCCTGATTACCTGTACTTTCCTTTCCATGCTGTCATGTAGTAAGACCTTTTTGATGATATCTTAGCGACTTACAAGTGACAATGGAGCATCCATTCATTTTAGGAGCCAATAATTGCATCTCAACTACACCCATTTTCATGTATTTTGCGTTTGCTTAATGAAGTTCACCATCTTTTTAGAACAGAGCAATATGCTTCTCTTAAAAATGACAACCTTTTTTGTTCTAAACTGGAAATGATCAGACATAGTTCACAAGGGAAGACTGGACTGGCATGCTTTATAATTCATATGATAGAGAATATTATAGAGGTTTAAGCAGTGTAAGCAGATGGATGGAGTGCTTAAGGTGCACACATTATCAAATGAGTTTGATGGTCTTTGGTGCATGATTTATGTTTGTTATGCCTTTAAGTGTCACTTCTTTTGCATCTATGATCATGAAAATCATTTATTTTGTATGCAATCATCATTGATCAAAATCATATCATCAGTCTCTTCCATGTAACAAGAACAATATTGCTTTCATCATCGTAATTTTCCTTTATCTTATCAGATCCGTTCCTTATTTGGTAAACATGGAAACATCATTGAGGTCGTTCTTTTCAAGCAACTAAAAAGCGCACAAGAGCAAGGTAAAGTAGAATAGTCACCATGAGCAATATATTTTGATAAATAATCTCTGGTTCACACAAAAAGTTACTGGTTGTGCTAGGACAAAGTAAAAGGCGTTAATTAGATATTTTCTTGATTCGGTGTATAAAAACTGAAAATCATGTAATGACTTTCTAAATTAACATCAGCAAGCTGTATCTCTAGAATATTGTTTTATGAAATATGCAAAGACAGAGGATGCTGCCCAAGCTATACGAGCATTACATAATCAACATAGTTTTCCTGCGGTAAGTTTAAGTGTTTAACTACACTGAAGATGATGGTTAAACCTTCTGTCTGATTGTAGATATGAATCTTGTTATTACAGGGAATGCGTCCCATTGAAGTTAAATATGCCTCAAGCTCAAAGAAATACGAACATCTAGGTAACTTCATCTTATTGCGTAGTTGCATCCCTTTTCCAAATCTTTTCTTTTTTCTCGAAATATTTGAAAAGATCTTAATTGACCAAGGTGTCAACCTATATCGTCATCTCTCTATGCCTATGCCTATGCCTCTGTGTTGTGTGATGTGATAGGGTGCTTCAGGACGAATCAATGCGAAGTGTTTGTTGGTTTCGTGAACAAGCATGCATCCGAAGGGGAAATTGCAGAAGTATGCTCCACTCTAAAACTTTTACTTGCTTATCTGGAGAAGTTTCATGTCCCTTTTGTTGCACCGCATTTTAGTGTACAAGTTTGATTATCTTGCCACTTGGATGACGTATAATTATAGAATACTACTTGGTATTTAAGCACCTCTTGTATGTATGTAGACTCCTCCAAAAAAGTTTACTTGAGTTTGGGTACTATCATATATAGTATGTGTTGTAGTCTAGGTATTTGAGATAAGATTGAATGATTGAACTAGAATCAAATGTTTCAAGTGAATGTTCTGCTGCCTTTTGCGAGACAAGTCTCTCCTAAGAATTGAGTTCTAACTGAACAAAAGAATAGCTAGCTAACGAACTTGTAATGACCTCTTATTTATACTAGGATTAGCACCGACCTAACTAGGAAATGACAATAATACCCCTAATCACATCCTTTATCACATAAATAAGAAAAGAGATCAACCAAATTGGTGGGTCAGTGAAGGCTAGTCACACAAACAAAATTAACCCAAGCCTTGACCTTAATTATTTACGCCTGACCACCTCTCGTATAAGTTATATCTATTCTTTTTATGATATAGCTCCACCGGCCTTCACTTATTCTAGAAGAGACGAGAAAGGAATTAGAAACATGTTTTAGTGGAATGACATTTTAGGAGTTTTCCATTTAATATGAATAGTGGTGAGAATAAGGCGTTAGGATCTAGTGTCTTTGGGAGAGACCAACCTCTCTTTGCATTGTAAATTTGTAATCCTTTGGGTCGGAAGTAATTTATATAGTGGATGTGCAAACTGAGATCCAATTACAAAATCGGGGAAGGGAATGGAAGCTAATAGAGTGGTTGTGGTTGTGGTTGATGCTCTTTCAAGGAAATTTTAAGGTGTGTACGAGTTAATGACTTGTTAATTGTCACGATTGGATTGGACCCGCGGATGCCAAAGTTTTTGCATGTGTACCATGATCCATCCGGTCAATATGTGCAAGCAAAAAAAAACAGTCTACCACACATCCGGGAAGATCACTTCAGCCCCTGACTTTACCCAACACGAGTTGACTATTTACCATTTTTTTAGTGGTGTATAAACACTTGCTTATTGCAAAATTGTGACTTCATATCATAGGTTTCTTTCTTCCCAAGACAAGGTTTTTATGAGTGTCCTCAATCCTCAATAAACAAATGAATAAGACGGTCCATTGTTTCATTCAAGGAAAGAAAAAGACTTGGTCTCAATGGTTGAGTATTTGTAAATGGACTCCTTTCAAAGTCTTGTGTTTGATTAAAAATATGGTTTCCACTTTCCACCCTATTAGAAGATCAACTTCCTCCGCTATCTTGGATGACCTGAAATTCAATTAACAGAAAATGAAGACCATGGAAAGACATTAATTTCTTTCAGTGTATCTTACACCGTGTTTGCCCACTTTCATACCCATTGTTCCATGTCTCTCAGCTCAAAAGAGAAGAGACATTGGTGTCCAACCTTTTTTTTCTTAGTTGCTGCCACACTTGCATCATCCTCCTTCCAACTCGAGGACAAACTGGCTCTCTGGGGCTACCTTCACTTATTCTACAAACAAGTAGAAACATCTTTTAGTGGAAGGGCATTTTGGGGATTTTCCATTTTAAAGGGATTTGGTCTATACATAGTGGTGAGAAATGAGAATAAGGCGTTGGTATCTTTTTGTGATATGATGCCTTTGGGAGAGGTTAGTCTCTCGAATACTAACAGTTTTTGTTTAAATTTGTAATCCTTTGGATTTTTAGTATTTTGGGTGTGAGAATTCATATTTGAGTATTGTTTTTGTGACAATCCGAAAATTTAAGATCCACCAAGGTGTAAACCCTAACCATGTATAAGTAAAACCACATTGCAATCCTTAGTTGCATTGTATCCTTTATAGCCTTAAAGGAATATTTATAATCTAGTAACTAAGTATGGTTGTAAACCTAACTTAATTTAAGCTAATATACGTTAACATAAGATAAAAGTTTAAAGTTTAAAACATGAAATAACCCCCACATATGAGTTTTCGGTCCAAGATCCAAGGATCTTTTAGTTTTCGGTCCAAGAGTTCTAGAAGCAATAGGTTTATGGTTTGGGAATATTACAAAGTTAGAGTTTTCGGTCATTGATTTAAAGAGGAAAGGGTTTTCGGTCTTGTGTGACCGCAAAAACAACCAAAAGCCCATTAAGGGACCGAAAACCCAAAGTCATGGCCTTTTATGAACCGTAAACACTTTCATATATATATATATATATATATATATATATATATATATATATATATATATATATATACCGGAAACACTCCTCATTTCTCACTTTTCACACCGAAATCCTTCCCATTTTTGCTCTCAAAACTCATCCATAAACAACATATATACATAAGATTCTTGCCCAAATTTTCTTATTTTCACCAAGAACACCAAGAAAAATCTTCAAATATTCAAGCTTACACTGAAAACTCCAACCGAAAACACCCAACACACTGAAAACGTCTACAATTATTTCAAATAATTCCTAAAGCTTTTTGTATGTATTTCTTACATAATTAAGTGTTGTCTAACACTTTAAATTAGTATCCATTATTTAAATTAATATCTTATTAATTTAAATACGACATCGGGTATAATGATTTTTAGGATACGACTATTCGCATGAGTTCTAACCTGATGTTTGTCACTACTACTTCGTATCTAAACGAGAACGCGCATTCGAGGTGAGTTCATACCCCTATGTTTTCACTATTTTACTATGTTTTTTTTTTGGGGGGGGGGGGGGGGGGGGGAATACAAGTAAAATGAAACACCCAAAAATTTCGTGCCAAATTAAAACTTTTTTAAACCATTTAAAACCATCATCAGTACAAAGTTTGTTTTCAAAATATCTAATATCAGAGTTTTCCTAGAAACATAAACAAATCATGAGGAGCTGTACGATCATGCCTTCGCCTTGCCACGATCCCATAATGTACCTGAAACAATAAACTGAAACTGTAAGCCCGAAAGCTTAGTGAGTTTCCCCCAAAATACCAACATCATACAATTATAACCACAGCATATAACAATTACATAACAACATGTATATTAAGCCTTCAGCCTGACTGGACCACCTCGTAGGGCCTACAGCCTATCTGGACCGCTCCCCA
Source organism: Lactuca serriola (assembly GCF_051521515.1). Lineage (NCBI taxonomy): Eukaryota > Viridiplantae > Streptophyta > Magnoliopsida > Asterales > Asteraceae > Lactuca > Lactuca serriola. The sequence continues at coordinate 335,628,114 of NC_136415.1, read as the reverse complement.
GCCTTCGGCATGACTAGACCGCCTCACAGGGCCTACAGCCTATCCAGACCGCTCACCGGGTATGTTGGCCTACAGCACAAAGCAGGACCGCCTCAACCCAACCCCCAATCAAACAAACATGTGCACATAAATAACATATGCTGGCTCATATCATATAACAGTTAAACCGATCGAATAGATCACTAATCATAGCAACATCCCAATAACTGAGATACAGACCTTGTTGGGTTTTGAGCATTCTAACACTCCTATGGTGTACATGCAACCCTATAAACCTTGGATCTATGTTTTCTCTATTATACATGCAAATAAGAACTTTCCAAGGTTTTAATCCTAACTAGCATACTATGAGGCAACTATACTACAAAAACTAGTTAGATGACATACCTTTTGGTGTAGCTTGATGTCTTCAAGCTTTAAGAGCTTAGCCCCAATAGTGTGGAAGCCTCAAGTGGAATCACAAATCACCAAAACACCTTGGAAGACTTTGAGAATAAGAATACTTTGGTTCTCTCTAGTGAAATCGGCTAGCCCTCTTAGTGTACCCACACTAGTCCCAATTTCACCAACCATGGACATCTTTATATAGTGTGGAGGCTAGGGTTAAACCCATGACCTTTCATTTCATATTATCCATGAGATAAACACTCCATGGACTATCCATGAAAGCTTAGCCCAACCTAAATGAACTTGGCCCATCACACACATATATCTAAGAGTCCATATTTAGTTAGTTCATTTTGATCATTTAATTAATTCTAAATTAATTTTTGATCAATACTAATTAAATAATATGATTCCATATTAATATATTAGAACTTATAGTATATTAATATACTATTCTCAAAAGATTATCCATATAAATTGTGCCGGTGAAGTGCAACCCAAATGGACCCCGGGTCGGGTCAAGTACATACCAAATATAGTTATGGACTTAGACATTAATCCAACAGTCTCCCACTTGGATAAGTCTAAAACTATTATTGAGTATGACTTCAAAACCTAACTGGCAATCATAACTCTTAAAGCTGCTGTCGAACTCTGACCTTGTAAATGACTTGTCTATTAGATAAGGGATCATATATTCCTCCATTCTAGATATCATATGGACTGAGAGATGGATTATAATCATTCTCTCTGTCCATTTGTTGTTTCCTGATTTCCGATTCAGGACGACTGACTGACTGAAAAAATCAAATCAGTCCTGGTTTGGCCAAGCACTCATATGTGTCATCACTAAATCATCGAGGGGCCCACAGATATCACTTTTATCGTGAAGGTAAAAGGAATGGATAAACTTCGACTCATATGGCTTGTTTTGCTACTTGTTGAATTATACACAAAAGCACGTTTTATAACATCGAGTTACCAATGCGTTTTCGTGTAATCAATGTACTATCAACTCATAGTAACAACTCATATCTCTAGGTTTGAAGAATATATGATATTATCGTCTCATGATCACTCGTGATAAAATCCATGAAGTGATTCAAATGAGCACGGGTTGAATCCAATACTCAGAACTTATGAACACTCATAAGTGTTGTAGCACAACTTTGTCCACCAAATTGGACCTCTACAAGCCAACCCATGACAGTCTTGATTCATACCTACTTCCAACATATGACGGACTGTGGATGGTTTGAATAACTTAGTTATTCCGGAAGAGTAACCTAGTTATTATGGAAGTCAAAACATGCAAAGTGAAACATAAGAATAAATGAATCTAATATTGTATCAAAACCTATGAATATAAATAAAACACTTTCTATTTATCACCATACTGATTACTCATTATTCATTGTTTCACTTTTATCAACTTTATACTTGAATTAAAACACTAGGTGTCCCATGCTCCAAGCATGTACAATATGTTTTCTAAAGAATAGCTTTGCCATATACCAAGTATGAACTCTATGTTTGTCTATGATCCTTTTCTTTGTGAATTAGATCAATTGAACATAATTTCAATGATTCTCTTTTCACACTCCCAATTCCTTGTCTTGAATGTAAGAATTCCAAATTCCTATCATTTATCGAAATCTGCTTAGATTTTAAACTTATATGAATTGTTCCTCTTGTAATGATTATGCAGAAAGCCACAAAGGCTTGGAAACAATCATTACAGAGTATTCCAATGGAGAGCAATTCCATGGAAACGATGTCTCAGATTCAAAGCGCATTGTTTTGAACATGCTTCTTGCATTAAGTTTCTTTAACCTTACACAGATTACTTCCACCTATGAAGACAACTCTATATTCCCATTTTGACTACCACTTCTGAACAAGAGTTGCCTCTTTTCATACTATGTCAATATGGTCCTTCCAATATTAACAGTATACTTCCAACTGTCCTTGAGCAACCAATCTTTGGTAAACCTTAGATTGTCCTCGACAATTGCTTAATCACTTTAGTCATGTCCAATTCTAGACATCGTTCCCCTTAATGCCCCAAGGCATTTGGAAAATTTAGAAATGATAAATATTATAGCACATGTAATCGATCTTGTACCCAAAGTAAATGGGACATGATTCATGATGTTTCATATAAAGACATGGTTCTAGACCAATCTTTTTCCATAATAATTTTTGTTTGCCATATTCTCAAATTTTGACTATGAAAAGGGATGCCGTAATCATAATCGAATTTTGAGAATGCAATATATAGAATTTTCTTAAGTTGAACCAATCCAACATGAAATTCATATATATATATTCTTGACTAAAGGTGATTAAAATCTCAATATAAGCTCTTTAGAATGATTATAAACTCAATCTAAGATATTTAGAATTGAAATGAAGTATAATTTCCTCTCCCTTAGTTATAGCAAAACAACTTTTTCAACCCCTGCAACCTCACGAATTGAAACTTTTGTTTTCTATAATTAACATTGCTAACTTGCAATTCTTATCATAATTATCATGCTCCCACTAACATGATCATTATTAGCATAACACTTATGCTCCCACTAGCTTTGACATGTATCCAAAAAACAGCTGGACCTTTAGAAGTTAATACTTTATTGACATTCTTACCAAAGTTCAGATTTCTGATACTAGATTGCTTTGATAAGGCTTTATCAAAATTATACACCTTATCTTAGATAGTTCACAGGTGTGTCTAAACAATTTCAGAACTATGAAAAGGGATGCTGTAATCATAGTCTAAATTGTTTAGACCTTTTGCCATTACTCATAAGTCAATGTTAGTGTGCCGGTTAACCACACACGCTCCACTAACGACTTTGAGAACTGCAAATATCACAATTGCTATCTTCTTAAAATATACATAGTGAAAGAGTTTCTTTACCATCATTTTCATGAATCGAAGAGAAACCTTATGACACTTAGATTTTATGGTATATATCACACCCCCGAACCAGACGGCGGAAACGTCCAGGGGCTTGTGTGTGACTTCATCTTGAAATATCATTACAGTGAATATAACTGAAACATAACATCATCATCATCACACATGTAATATAACAACATTCATTGTTTACATCAAGTATTGTGTTTGAATATTACATGCCAAAACAGTAAGAGTATGATGAAACAAAATATCACACAATATCCATTAGTTTGTTTCGTTCATCCTGCTTCAACGTTTTCCTGAGAATACAAGTTATTTTGAAAACGGTTAACATAAAAATGTTGGTGAGTTCATAAGCATGTTTGTGAAAATGATTTTTATAACTTTGAAAACCACCAGAAAATCCGATATTTTCTGAAAAACTGTTAGTGTGTTTGTGTTAGATCATGTATTAATGCATGTATGTCATTGTTTATTTGACTAAAAGGGTAAAGAAAATGTAGAGAGAATGTAAGAGCATGTAAAGAGAATGTTCCCAGAAAACCCGATGTTGCCTGTAAAACAAAAGGTCTTCCGTAAACTTCATAACGTTAATTCCTCTACGCGAGCCGTCATAACCATACTAAATAATGACAATTTCGCCGGTCTTGGCGCCGTTGGACGCCAGTTTTGACTTTGATTATAAGGTTTTCGTCACCCTAGACTGAGTTAGTCTAACTGTAGCGAACAGCTCAGGTGTGGGGTGTCATCCCCGTATAGATCTATACACAAATCCCCGTTCTCCCTCCAAGAGACTCTGGTTAGAACTACAGGCTACGATCGTACACTTAATAGGTGCCAACCGACAAAAACTCACTAGATCCTTAACCGAATTTCCGTGATGAAAAAGGTATAAACTCCTTCCAGGCCCAATGATCCATGTAAGTGAACCACTAAGGCATCGCTAAACATGTAAATCATTCAAGACCCAATTGGAATGAGATTATATAACATGGGCCCGAAATATATATGAAAGGACAACTAAGACCCATTTCACATGTAAAGTATTTACAGGCCCAAATAGAACACAAATAGTATCCAAGGTCCGTCGCACATGTTAATGGTGTTGGATTAGTGTCTAAGTCCATAACTATTTTGGTATGTACTTGACCCGATTATGAGCATGGTCCTTTTGGGTTGCCTTCACCATAGCAATATGTAGGATGATTTAAGGAGAGAAAGGTTTAAAATATGATTTATTAATATATTATGAGAATAATATATTAAAGGAGAAATCATATTGTTTAATTAATATTAGTCAAGAATTAATTGTTAATTAATTTTGTGGCTAAAAGAGATTAATTAAACTTAAGGGACTGAAGTTGTAATTATAAGATAATTATAATTGGGCTATGGATCACCTAATAATATATAGGTTGGACGAATTCTATGGGAGGCCCATTAGAAATCGTCCAAGGGATATGATTAAGGAGTCCATGGGCTGCTTAGGGCCTAAGCAGTCAAATTAGGGTTTCCTAGTTGTAAACCCTAATAGCCTACATGTATATAAAGGGCCCCTATGCCCCAAAAACGTGGACAAGTCTTCCATTAGGGTTTCCAGCCGTTTTTGGTGCCTCCCCTCTCTTCTCCTCTTCATCCAAGTTGTATATGGTGTTTGTGACTCCATTAGAGGTGCAGCACTTGAGGCACTAAGCTTTCTAAGGCCAATTCAAGCAAGGAATTGATTGTTATTGCTATATAACAATCAAAGGTAATTCTATAAACCCTAATTCAGTTCATAATATGTTAGATCTAAGTTTATTAGTCTTGGATTCAAAGCATGTACAATAGAGAAACCTAGATCCAAGCATTAGGGTTTGTATGAGCACATAGGATTGTTCTTATGCCTAAAACCCATCAGTGGTATCAGAGCCTTGATTGGTTTCTGTTGTATGTGATGCTATGTTGAATTATTTACTGAAAAACGAATTTTTTTTGCCTCTGCCCGACTCAACTCGGCGAGTCCAGGTCTGACTCGACGAGTCAGTGCGTCAGGCAGAGGGTATTTCGGGATTTAGCTGCTGTTTTGACTTGGATTTGATGCTTAAATTGTTTTATGAAGTTAAAATCCGAATTTTATCTTAATTATATGTTTATCCTTGCCAAAACAATAGATAATTTCAAATCTTTTAAATATTGGTTGTTTATATGATAAATATGGAATATTTCAAATTATTTATCTAATGACTAAAATAAGATTAGGTCAAATATAGATAATGAATAAATTAATTGTTTAACTTATATTATTTGTTATTTGATCCTTGTGATGTGAAAAAGTTTCAATTGCACCCTTAAGGTTTTATAGTTTAAATTTGAACTTAAAAGTTTCGTTTATGAAATTTAAATAAGTTAAACCCTAATGTTTTGAAATGTTTCAAAAACTTGCCCTCAAGTTTTGGAATTTTAAATTTGATTAAAAGTTTAATTTTGAAATGCTAAATTCTAAAACCCTAGTAATTTGAAAAGTTCAAATCACTCCCTTATGGTTTTTATTAATTAATTAAAGTGTATAGTTAAAAGTGATTTAATAAAACCATAAAGTTTTTGGTTTACATTTAATTAAATTAAAAGTATAATTTACTAAATAAAATCACCTAGTATTTTAAAAGTGTAAAATACACCCTATACTATATATAACATTAAAAGTCTAATATTATATATATATGTATGAGTAAACAGTCAGTCTTACCGTTAGTAGGCCTCATTCACGAAGCTGGTCTATAAGGGGTGTTTAAGGAAATTGCCTATAAAATGGCGATTGAATGGGTATCCACTCTTACCCACCGCACTCTTGACTAGTGGAGGGTCGTTAGCCGAACGGGTAGGATAGGACAGAAACCTTCCATTATAAGTATAATGAAGTACAAAGTAACTAAATGCTTTTTCAAATTCCCAAATCATAGTTACTTTAGGCAAAATGTGAAATTGCATGCTAACCCATGGAATTACACTTCATACCCTTGTCAAACGTTAGTGGAGCGTGTGTGGTTAACCGGCACACTAATTTGGGGATGACATTGGTGGCGGAGGGTGGCTCGATGCTTATCATAGATCAATGGAGCGTGTGTGGCTAACCGGCACATTGATTAGGTGATTGTAGCATTGGGTGCACCACGTGATTCGTATGGTTATTCACACCTTATTTGTGATCCTCGGCATCCCAGTCACAAATAGTAGGGCATAATCGAGATAAAACATTCCATTGAAAAGTTCAATGAATCTCAAAAGATCTAGGAGTTTCAATTCATTTAAAACTTAATCTTCCTTTTCGTTTTTCATGGTGGAAATTGGTAAATCGTCATTTACCTACCTTCAAATATTTTACAACTAGATTACGGCATCCCTTTTCTAGGTTGTAGAATATTATGTTGGATCCTAGCTTGATGTTTCATTTGGGTGTTACATCAAGAATTCTAATCAACTTAACTTGAATTTTCTCCCGTTCTGTAGATGTCTGAATCTTACAATGGTCTTCCCAAATCCTTTGGAACAAGCTTTCCAAATGAAGATGACGTTCCGAGATATGATCAAGGAAATGAGAGTCATGCTTCACTTCCTCCACCTCCTCCAATTGTTCTCCCTGACCCACAAGTTCAAAGGCTTGAAAAGTTCAAGCTCACTCAAGCCCTTTTGGCGAGTAAACACGAAGATGGGAAACCTGTGTGTGCACACGTCTTAGAGATGAAGTCACACATTGATAGGTTAAGCATGTTGGGTGTCGAGATTTCAAGTGAGTTGGCTGTTGACTGGGTTCTTCAGTCACTTTCTGAATCATATAGTGAGTTTGTTAGAGAGTACTATATGATGGACCACGAAGTGACCCTAATTGATCTCACCTATTTGCTTATAGCTGCTGAATCAGCAATGATTTGGCGGGTTGGTCAAGCAAATTTGTCTAGTGAATCAAACTCCCAAACTTCAATGGACACTGGCAACATTGGAAGTCCAGAAAGAACTAAGTCTGTGATTGTCCGATGTGCTGTGCCAAAGGAGTCCATTTGCTTTTATTGCCAAAAGAAAGGGCATTGGAGACGAAGTTGCCCTAACTACCTGAGAGATCTAAGAGATGGGAGAGTCAAGACGTATGGCTCTGCTTCAGGTAAAATCCATTATCTAACTCTTTTGAGTTCCTATTCTAGATTCTTAATACATGATGTGATAAGATTACATTTTGATGTTTTGTAGGATCGAAGAAAAGAGAGGAAGCTTGAGGGAAGAAGTGAGCTGAATCTAATCATGAAGAAATGGATTTCGATCGCATTACTTGAAGAATGGATTCTTGAGCTACTACTTGGAGTTAGAATAGATTGTTAAGAAATATGTAATAACATTGTTTTTCAATTGAATTGCATTGTAAGGACAAATTTTTTCCGCAATAAAATGAATTTTGATTTTATCTTATTTATTTATCCTTGTGATGGCATGTATGAAAAATTGATGTTTGAATGTTTCTATTATTAGCAATAATGGATTTGATTCTTAATTGTGTTATTTGTGGAAATGTCAAAAGTTTACCAAATAGGGAGAGTTTCTCATCGCCCAAGTTTCAATTGGACAGAAACTTGGAATCATGCAATGTGTATTGCATGATGAATGAAAAACTTTCACATTTGGGAAACTTAGACTAATTCTTTGGCAAAGTGTCAATTGAAGGACTAGGAGATCGAGTACACTAGGTCGTACGTTGATCAAGTCTACCACAAGAGTGACAAAGATATTCATCATGATTTACTAAAGTTTAGTAAATATGGTTATACTTATAAGATTGAGTATAATTCTGAGTTAACTGAAATAGTTTCAATCAATAGCAGAATGAATAAGAAGAATCAAGAAGGCAGAAAGATAAAAGTTTCTCCATTCTAAGAAGAAGAGAGAGTACCTTTTATTGTGTTTTATGATAAGTCTTAATGTCTCAATTGATCCTCTAAGTGAGTCTTAGTGCAATTGCATGTCTAAGAAGAGGAATCAAGAATTGTAGAAATGGTTAAATCAATAAGTCAATCATACTTCGTTCCAATATCAAGTCTTAAAGTCAAGATTGTGACATTGAGTGAAAAGTCTTAAGTAGGTTTATAACACTCATCAAATGTGGAATTTAGAAAAAGGTTTTCTCATTCTTGCACATTTAAAATTAGTAAGTTGTGATGTCTTGGATAAGACAAAGACCAACTAGGACCAATTGTGTGAAGTGTTTTGTCTTGATAAGAACTACACTAACTCTTGAATATTTGCTTTGTCAAGAAATGTTTCTTGACAAGAGAATCTTATATGACAAGGAGTCAGTGGGAGTCTTAATGGTCTTAATTTTTTTTTTCAAGAACAAATCAAGAATAAACCTTATCGATCATCACTAGCACACGACTTGAGGTTTACAACTTGTCGCACTGACATTATCTTGTTTTCTGTGCCATTCCAATTAAGTTAATTGCGTATGTGAGTTCTATGAGTTCTCATTTGAATGCATACTAGAGCCTTAGTCGATGGAAAGTACATTGATATGTAAGGACAAGTTACTAAACTACTTGGAAGACATGGTGGGCACTCGTGTTACCATAAGGCAAGAAATCAAGATTAAGAAAGTTCAGTCCATATGAGTTTGGATTTGTCGCAAACCTTGGTTTGGCAAATTCACATGGATAGGAACTCATACACCATAAAATCTAAGTGTCATAAGATTCCCTCCTTCATGAAAATGAATGTGAGGAAATACTTTCACTAAGAGAGGTTTTAAGAAGATAGCAATTGTGAAAATTGTATTCTCACATTCGATTATGGTTACGGCATCCCTTTCCATAGTTCGAATTGTGAGATTTGGCAATTAGTTTGAACATTTGGAACTTAGTAACATAAGTTCTAGATTGTTTAAACACACATATGAGCTATCTAAGGCAAAGGTGTATAAGTTTAAGAAGCTTAGATAAAGGCTTATCGAAGCATCTGGTATTAGAAATATGAATTTCAGAAATTCAATAGGCATTGTTTTCTGGAAGTTCATTTGTTTTCTGAATACATGTCAAGGCTAGTGGGAGCATAAGTGTTGTGCTTATATGATAATCATCATGATAGTGGGAGCATAAGTGTTATGATTGTATGATTATTATAGCAAGTATTGCAAGTTAGCAATATTAATTATAGAAAAGCAAAGATTCCATTTGCAAAGTTGCATGGGTTGAAAAGTTGTTTTGCTATAATTAAGGGAGAGAATATTATACTTCGTTTCAAAATCTAAAGCTTAGATTAAGAAATTTTAATATTTTCAGTCAAAAGATACATTGTGTGTTCTCAAAATTTCGATTATGATTACGGCATCCCTCTTCATAGTTCGAATTGTGAGAACATGACACATAAAATATTATGGCAAAAGGTTGGTAAAGTATCATATCTTTATGTAAGACATTATGCATCGTGTCCCATACACTTCGGGTATAGGATCGATTGCAAATGCTATAATAATTTACCATACTAAAATTTTTCAAATGTCTAGCGCATTAAGAGGGAAAAAGGACTAGAATGGATTTTGACTAAAATTATTAAACAACTATCAAAGGACGATCCAAAGTTCGCTGAGGATTGGTCGCTTGTGAGTAGTTGGAAGTATGGTATTGGATGGACCATATCGACATTACTATGAATAGATAAGATTCTATCAAGAATGAGTTGTCATATGGCAAATGTGGAAATGTTTCCATATTGGGAGTTGGATATTAAGAATCTATGTCTAGATTAGAAACTTGTAACAATTTCTGATAGAGTACCTTGTAATTTCATTAGCCAAGTCTTGGTGACTTTTGTGCTATGACTTTACGAAAGGATCGTTGCGTAAAATGTTAGAATCTAGCATATTCTAATAGTAGCAAAGAACCTTGTGTTCTTACACTAACCATGGGGATTGAGGAATTGTGAAATAAGAATCATTGGAAAAGTTTACAATTGTTCTATTTCACAAAGCATGGACCATAGGAAACAAAGTGTGCATGCTTAGAGCATGGGATAATTGTTGTTGTAATTCAAGTAATGAGTTGATTATCCGAAACATTAAATAATAAATAATGAGTAATCAATATGGTGGATAAATAGAAGTGTTTTATTTACTCTCACAAGTTTGGGGCCATATAGGATTAAGTTTTATTGTTATGTTTAAATTTGCATGTTTTGACTTCCAGAATAACTAGGTTATTCAAACATCCACAGTCGGTCATACGTTAGAAGTAAGTATGAAGGAAGACTGTCATGAATCTGTCTGTAGATTGTCTGAAGTGTTTAGACATAGCACAAGTTTGCTGCAGAGTTCATGAGTGCTTTGATAAGATTAGAGTATTGGATTAAACCCACGCTCACTTGGATCACTTCATGGATTTATCACGAGTGATTAGTGAGACGATAATATTGTATATTCTTGAAACCGAGACATGTGAGTTGTTATTTGTTGGTCGGTTGCACATTGGTAATAAGTAAACGCACCAGTAACTTGGTGTTATAAAACTTATTGTTGTGTGTGATTCGATCAGTAAATGCAAGCGAGCATATGATTCGAAGTTTATCCATTCCTTTTACCCAAAGTAGGATAAAAGCGATATCATTGGGCCTCTCGATGATTTAGTGATGACACCTAAGCGCTTGGCCAAGCCGGGACTAAGTTGATGTGTTCAATTGTAGTCTGTTATCAGTCGTCATAAATCGGAAGTCGGGAAACAGTATAGAGAGAATGATTGAAATTCATGTCTTTTGTCTATACGATATCTTGAGAATGGAGGAATATATAATCCCTTATCTAGAGGACACGCTATCTGATAAGATCATAGTTGACAGCGGCTTTTGAAAGCTACGATTGCAGATCAGGTTCTGAAGTCATACGGAAAATAGTTATTAGACTTATCCAAGTGGGAGACTGTTGGATTAGTGTCTGAGTCCATAACTATTTTGGTATGTACTTGACCCGATTATGAGCATGGTCCTTTTGGGTTGCCTTCACCATAGCAATATGTAGGATGATTTAAGGAGAGAAAGGTTTAAAATATGATTTATTAATATATTATGAGAATAATATATTAAAGGAGAAATCATATTGTTTAATTAATATTAGTCAAGAATTAATTGTTAATTAATTTTGTGGCTAAAAGAGATTAATTAAACTTAGGGGAATGAAGTTGTAATTATAAGATAATTATAATTGGGCTATGGATCACCTAATAATATACAGGTTGGATGAATTCTATGGGAGGCCCATTAGAAATCGTCCAAGGGATATGATTAAGGAGTCCATGGGCTGCTTAGGGCCTAAGCAGTCAAATTAGGGTTTCCTAGTTGTAAACCATAATAGCCTACATGTATATAAAGGGCCCCTATGCCCCAAAAACGTGGACAAGTCTTCCATTAGGGTTTCCAGCCGTTTTTGGTGCCTCCCCTCTCTTCTCCTCTTCATCCAAGTTGTATATGGTGTTTGTGACTCCATTAGAGGTGCAGCAGTTGAGGCACTAAGCTTTCTAAGGCCAATTCAAGCAAGGAATTGATTGTTATTGCTATATAACAATCAAAGGTAATTCTATAAACCCTAATTCAGTTCATAATATGTTAGATCTAAGTTTATTAGTCTTGGATTCAAAGCATGTACAATAGAGAAACCTAGATCCAAGCATTAGGGTTTGTATGAGCACATAGGATTGTTCTTATGCCTAAAACCCATCAGTGGTATCAGAGCCTTGATTGGTTTCTGTTGTATGTGATGCTTCTTTGAATTATTTACTGAAAAACGAGTTTTTTTTTGCCTCTGCCCGACTCAACTCGGCGAGTCCAGGTCTGACTCGACGAGTCAGTGCGTCAGGCAGAGGGTATTTCGGGATTTAGCTGCTGTTTTGACTTGGATTTGATGCTTAAATTGTTTTATGAAGTTAAAATCCGAATTTTATCTTAATTATATGTTTATCCTTGCCAAAACAATAGATAATTTCAAATCTTTTAAATATTGGTTGTTTATATGATAAATATGGATTATTTCAAATTATTTATCTAATGACTAAAATAAGATTAGGTCAAATATAGATAATGAATAAATTAATTGTTTAACTTATATTATTTGTTATTTGATCCTTGTGATGTGAAAAAGTTTCAATTGCACCCTTTAGGTTTTATAGTTTAAATTTGAACTTAAAAGTTTCGTTTATGAAATTTAAATAAGTTAAACCCTAATGTTTTGAAATGTTTCAAAAACTTGCCCTCAAGTTTTGGAATTTTAAATTTGATTAAAAGTTTAATTTTGAAATGCTAAATTCTAAAACCCTAGTAATTTGAAAAGTTCAAATCACTCCCTTATGGTTTTTATTAATTAATTAAAGTGTATAGTTAAAAGTGATTTAATAAAACCATAAAGTTTTTGTTTTACATTTAATTAAATTAAAAGTATAATTTACTAAATTAAACCACCTAGTATTTTAAAAGTGTAAAATACACCCTATACTATATATAACATTAAAAGTCTAATATTATATATATGTATGAGTAAACTGTCAGTCTTACCGTTAGTAGGCCTCATTCACGAAGCTGGTCTATAAGGGGTGTTTAAGGAAATTGCCTATAAAATGGCGATTGAATGGGTATCCACTCTTACCCACCGCACTCTTGACTAGTGGAGGGTCGTTAGCCGAACGGGTAGGATAGGACATAAACCTTCCATTATAAGTATAATGAAGTACAAAGTAACTAAATGCTTTTTCAAATTCCCAAATCATAGTTACTTTAGGCAAAATGTGAAATTGCATGCTAACCCATGGAATTACACTTCGTACCCTTGTCAAACGTTAGTGGAGCGTGTGTGGTTAACCGGCACACTAATTTGGGGATGACATTGGTGGCGGAGGGTGGCTCGATGCTTATCATAGATCAATGGAGCGTGTGTGGCTAACCGGCACATTGATTAGGTGATTGTAGCATTGGGTGCACCATGTGATTCGTATGGTTATTCACACCTTATTTGTGATCCTCGGCATCCCAGTCACAAATAGTAGGGCATAATCGAGATAAAACATGCCATTGAAAAGTTCAATGAATCTCAAAAGATCTAGGAGTTTCAATTCATTTAAAACTTAATCTTCCTTTTCGTTTTTCATGGTGGAAATTGGTAAATCGTCATTTACCTACCTTCAAATATTTTACAACTAGATTACGACATCCCTTTTCTAGGTTGTAGAATATTATGTTGGATCCTAGCTTGATGTTTCATTTGGGTGTTACATCAAGAATTCTAATCAACTTAACTTGAATTTTCTCCCGTTCTGTAGATGTCTGAATCTTACAATGGTCTTCCCAAATCCTTTGGAACAAGCTTTCCAAATGAAGATGACGTTCCGAGATATGATCAAGGAAATGAGAGTCATGCTTCACTTCCTCCACCTCCTCCAGTTGTTCTCCCTGACCCACAAGTTCAAAGGCTTGAAAAGTTCAAGCTCACTCAAGCCCTTTTGGCGAGTAAACACGAAGATGGGAAACCTGTGTGTGCACACGTCTTAGAGATGAAGTCACACATTGATAGGTTAAGCATGTTGGGTGTCGAGATTTCAAGTGAGTTGGCTGTTGACTGGGTTCTTCAGTCACTTTCTGAATCATATAGTGAGTTTGTTAGAGAGTACTATATGATGGACCACGAAGTGACCCTAATTGATCTCACCTATTTGCTTATAGCTGCTGAATCAGCAATGATTTGGCGGGTTGGTCAAGCAAATTTGTCTAGTGAATCAAACTCCCAAACTTCAATGGACACTGGCAACATTGGAAGTCCAGAAAGAACTAAGTCTGTGATTGTCCGATGTGCTGTGCCAAAGGAGTCCATTTGCTTTTATTGCCAAAAGAAAGGGCATTGGAGACGAAGTTGCCCTAACTACCTGAGAGATCTAAGAGATGGGAGAGTCAAGACGTATGGCTCTGCTTCAGGTAAAATCCATTATCTAACTCTTTTGAGTTCCTATTCTAGATTCTTAATACATGATGTGATAAGATTACATTTTGATGTTTTGTAGGATCGAAGAAAAGAGAGGAAGCTTGAGGGAAGAAGTGAGCTGAATCTAATCATGAAGAAATGGATTTCGATCGCATTACTTGAAGAATGGATTCTTGAGCTACTACTTGGAGTTAGAATAGATTGTTAAGAAATATGTAATAACATTGTTTTTCAATTGAATTGCATTGTAAGGACAAATTTTTTCCGCAATAAAATGAATTTTGATTTTATCTTATTTATTTATACTTGTGATGGCATGTATGAAAAATTGATGTTTGAATGTTTCTATTATTAGCAATAATGGATTTGATTCTTAATTGTGTTATTTGTGGAAATGTCAAAAGTTTACCAAATAGGGAGAGTTTCTCATCGCCCAAGTTTCAATTGGACAGAAACTTGGAATCATGCAATGTGTATTGCATGATGAATGAAAAACTTTCACATTTGGGAAACTTAGACTAATTCTTTGGCAAAGTGTCAATTGAAGGACTAGGAGATCGAGTACACTAGGTCGTACGTTGATCAAGTCTACCACAAGAGTGACAAAGATATTCATCATGATTTACTAAAGTTTAGTAAATATGGTTATACTTATAAGATTGAGTATAATTCTGAGTTAACTGAAATAGTTTCAATCAATAGCAGAATGAATAAGAAGAATCAAGAAGGCAGAAAGATAAAAGTTTCTCCATTCTAAGAAGAAGAGAGAGTACCTTTTATTGTGTTTTATGATAAGTCTTAATGTCTCAATTGATCCTCTAAGTGAGTCTTAGTGCAATTGCATGTCTAAGAAGAGGAATCAAGAATTGTAGAAATGGTTAAATCAATAAGTCAATCATACTTCGTTCCAATATCAAGTCTTAAAGTCAAGATTGTGACATTGAGTGAAAAGTCTTAAGTAGGTTTATAACACTCATCAAATGTGGAATTTAGAAAAAGGTTTTCTCATTCTTGCACATTTAAAATTAGTAAGTTGTGATGTCTTGGATAAGACAAAGACCAACTAGGACCAATTGTGTGAAGTGTTTTGTCTTGATAAGAACTACACTAACTCTTGAATATTTGCTTTGTCAAGAAATGTTTCTTGACAAGAGAATCTTATATGACAAGGAGTCAGTGGGAGTCTTAATGGTCTTAAATTTTTTTTTTCAAGAACAAATCAAGAATAAACCTTATCGATCATCACTAGCACACGACTTGAGGTTTACAACTTGTCGCACTGACATTATCTTGTTTTCTGTGCCATTCCAATTAAGTTAATTGCGTATGTGAGTTCTATGAGTTCTCATTTGAATGAATACTAGAGCCTTAGTCGATGGAAAGTACATTGATATGTAAGGACAAGTTACTAAACTACTTGGAAGACATGGTGGGCACTCGTGTTACCATAAGGCAAGAAATCAAGATTAAGAAAGTTCAGTCCATATGAGTTTGGATTTGTCGCAAACCTTGGTTTGGCAAATTCACATGGATAGGAACTCATACACCATAAAATCTAAATGTCATAAGATTCCCTCCTTCATGAAAATGACTGTGAGGAAATACTTTCACTAAGAGAGGTTTTAAGAAGATAGCAATTGTGAAAATTGTATTCTCACATTCGATTATGGTTACGACATCCCTTTCCATAGTTCGAATTGTGAGATTTGGCAATTAGTTTGAACATTTGGAACTTAGTAACATAAGTTCTAGATTGTTTAAACACACATATGAGCTATCTAAGGCAAAGGTGTATAAGTTTAAGAAGCTTAGATAAAGGCTTATCGAAGCATCTGGTATTAGAAATATGAATTTCAGAAATTCAATAGGCATTGTTTTCTGGAAGTTCATTTGTTTTCTGAATACATGTCAAGGCTAGTGGGAGCATAAGTGTTGTGCTTATATGATAATCATCATGATAGTGGGAGCATAAGTGTTATGATTGTATGATTATTATAGCAAGTATTGCAAGTTAGCAATATTAATTATAGAAAAGCAAAGATTCCATTTGCAAAGTTGCATGGGTTGAAAAGTTGTTTTGCTATAATTAAGGGAGAGAATATTATACTTCGTTTCAAAATCTAAAGCTTAGATTAAGAAATTTTAATATTTTCAGTCAAAAGATACATTGTGTGTTCTCAAAATTTCGATTATGATTACGGCATCCCTCTTCATAGTTCGAATTGTGAGAACATGACACATAAAATATTATGGCAAAAGGTTGGTAAAGTATCATATCTTTATGTAAGACATTATGCATCGTGTCCCATACACTTCGGGTATAGGATCGATTGCAAATGCTATAATAATTTACCATACTAAAATTTTTCAAATGTCTAGCGCATTAAGAGGGAAAAAGGACTAGAATGGATTTTGACTAAAATTATTAAACAACTATCAAAGGACGATCCAAAGTTCGCTGAGGATTGGTCGCTTGTGAGTAGTTGGAAGTATGGTATTGGATGGACCATATCGACATTACTATGAATAGATAAGATTCTATCAAGAATGAGTTGTCATATGGCAAATGTGGAAATGTTTCCATATTGGGAGTTGGATATTAAGAATCTATGTCTAGATTAGAAACTTGTAACAATTTCTGATAGAGTACCTTGTAATTTCATTAGCCAAGTCTTGGTGACTTTTGTGCTATGACTTTACGAAAGGATCGTTGCGTAAAATGTTAGAATCTAGCATATTCTAATAGTAGCAAAGAACCTTGTGTTCTTACACTAACCATGGGGATTGAGGAATTGTGAAATAAGAATCATTGGAAAAGTTTACAATTGTTCTATTTCACAAAGCATGGACCATAGGAAACAAAGTGTGCATGCTTAGAGCATGGGATAATTGTTGTTGTAATTCAAGTAATGAGTTGATTATCCGAAACATTAAATAATAAATAATGAGTAATCAATATGGTGGATAAATAGAAGTGTTTTATTTACTCTCACAAGTTTGGGGCCATATAGGATTAAGTTTTATTGTTATGTTTAAATTTGCATGTTTTGACTTCCAGAATAACTAGGTTATTCAAACATCCACAGTCGGTCATACGTTAGAAGTAAGTATGAAGGAAGACTGTCATGAATCTGTCTGTAGATTGTCTGAAGTGTTTAGACATAGCACAAGTTTGCTGCAGAGTTCATGAGTGCTTTGATAAGATTAGAGTATTGGATTAAACCCACGCTCACTTGGATCACTTCATGGATTTATCACGAGTGATTAGTGAGACGATAATATTGTATATTCTTGAAACCGAGACATGTGAGTTGTTATTTGTTGGTCGGTTGCACATTGGTAATAAGTAAACGCACCAGTAACTTGGTGTTATAAAACTTATTGTTGTGTGTGATTCGATCAGTAAATGCAAGCGAGCATATGATTCGAAGTTTATCCATTCCTTTTACCCAAAGTAGGATAAAAGCGATATCATTGGGCCTCTCGATGATTTAGTGATGACACCTAAGCGCTTGGCCAAGCCGGGACTAAGTTGATGTGTTCAATTGTAGTCTGTTATCAGTCGTCATAAATCGGAAGTCGGGAAACAGTATAGAGAGAATGATTGAAATTCATGTCTTTTGTCTATACGATATCTTGAGAATGGAGGAATATATAATCCCTTATCTAGAGGACACGCTATCTGATAAGATCATAGTTGACAGCGGCTTTTGAAAGCTACGATTGCAGATCAGGTTCTGAAGTCATACGGAAAATAGTTATTAGACTTATCCAAGTGGGAGACTGTTGGATTAGTGTCTGAGTCCATAACTATTTTGGTATGTACTTGACCCGATTATGAGCATGGTCCTTTTGGGTTGCCTTCACCATAGCAATATGTAGGATGATTTAAGGAGAGAAAGGTTTAAAATATGATTTATTAATATATTATGAGAATAATATATTAAAGGAGAAATCATATTGTTTAATTAATATTAGTCAAGAATTAATTGTTAATTAATTTTGTGGCTAAAAGAGATTAATTAAACTTAGGGGAATGAAGTTGTAATTATAAGATAATTATAATTGGGCTATGGATCACCTAATAATATACAGGTTGGATGAATTCTATGGGAGGCCCATTAGAAATCGTCCAAGGGATATGATTAAGGAGTCCATGGGCTGCTTAGGGCCTAAGCAGTCAAATTAGGGTTTCCTAGTTGTAAACCCTAATAGCCTACATGTATATAAAGGGCCCCTATTCCCCAAAAACATGGACAAGTCTTCCATTAGGGTTTCCAGCCGTTTTTGGTGCCTCCCCTCTCTTCTCCTCTTCATCCAAGTTGTATATGGTGTTTGTGACTCCATTAGAGGTGCAGCAGTTGAGGCACTAAGCTTTCTAAGGCCAATTCAAGCAAGGAATTGATTGTTATTGCTATATAACAATCAAAGGTAATTCTATAAACCCTAATTCAGTTCATAATATGTTAGATCTAAGTTTATTAGTCTTGGATTCAAAGCATGTACAATAGAGAAACCTAGATCCAAGCATTAGGGTTTGTATGAGCACATAGGATTGTTCTTATGCCTAAAACCCATCAGTGGTATCAGAGCCTTGATTGGTTTCTGTTGTATGTGATGCTTCTTTGAATTATTTACTGAAAAACGAGTTTTTTTTTGCCTCTGCCCGACTCAACTCGGCGAGTCCAGGTCTGACTCGACGAGTCAGTGCGTCAGGCAGAGGGTATTTCGGGATTTAGCTGCTGTTTTGACTTGGATTTGATGCTTAAATTGTTTTAGGAAGTTAAAATCCGAATTTTATCTTAATTATATGTTTATCCTTGCCAAAACAATAGATAATTTCAAATCTTTTAAATATTGGTTGTTTATATGATAAATATGGATTATTTCAAATTATTTATCTAATGACTAAAATAAGATTAGGTCAAATATAGATAATGAATAAATTAATTGTTTAACTTATATTATTTGTTATTTGATCCTTGTGATGTGAAAAAGTTTCAATTGCACCCTTTAGGTTTTATAGTTTAAATTTGAACTTAAAAGTTTCGTTTATGAAATTTAAATAAGTTAAACCCTAATGTTTTGAAATGTTTCAAAAACTTGCCCTCAAGTTTTGGAATTTTAAATTTGATTAAAAGTTTAATTTTGAAATGCTAAATTCTAAAACCCTAGTAATTTGAAAAGTTCAAATCACTCCCTTATGGTTTTTATTAATTAATTAAAGTGTATAGTTAAAAGTGATTTAATAAAACCATAAAGTTTTTGGTTTACATTTAATTAAATTAAAAGTATAATTTACTAAATAAAACCACCTAGTATTTTAAAAGTGTAAAATACACCCTATACTATATATAACATTAAAAGTCTAATATTATATATATATATATGTATGAGTAAACAGTCAGTCTTACCGTTAGTAGGCCTCATTCACGAAGCTGGTCTATAAGGGGTGTTTAAGGAAATTGCCTATAAAATGGCGATTGAATGGGTATCCACTCTTACCCACCGCACTCTTGACTAGTGGAGGGTCGTTAGCCGAACGGTTAGGATAGGACAGAAACCTTCCATTATAAGTATAATGAAGTACAAAGTAACTAAATGCTTTTTCAAATTCCCAAATCATAGTTACTTTAGGCAAAATGTGAAATTGCATGCTAACCCATGGAATTACACTTCGTACCCTTGTCAAACGTTAGTGGAGCGTGTGTGGTTAACCGACACACTAATTTGGGGATGACATTGGTGGCGGAGGGTGGCTCGATGCTTATCATAGATCAATGGAGCGTGTGTGGCTAACCGGAACATTGATTAGGTGATTGTAGCATTGGGTGCACCACGTGATTCGTATGGTTATTCACACCTTATTTGTGATCCTCGGCATCCCAGTCACAAATAGTAGGGCATAATCGAGATAAAACATGCCATTGAAAAGTTCAATGAATCTCAAAAGATCTAGGAGTTTCAATTCATTTAAAACTTAATCTTCCTTTTCGTTTTTCATGGTGGAAATTGGTAAATCGTCATTTACCTACCTTCAAATATTTTACAACTAGATTACGGCATCCCTTTTCTAGGTTGTAGAATATTATGTTGGATCCTAGCTTGATGTTTCATTTGGGTGTTACATCAAGAATTCTAATCAACTTAACTTGAATTTTCTCCCGTTCTGTAGATGTCTGAATCTTACAATGGTCTTCCCAAATCCTTTGGAACAAGCTTTCCAAATGAAGATGACGTTCCGAGATATGATCAAGGAAATGAGAGTCATGCTTCACTTCCTCCACCTCCTCCAATTGTTCTCCCTGACCCACAAGTTCAAAGGCTTGAAAAGTTCAAGCTCACTCAAGCCCTTTTGGCGAGTAAACACGAAGATGGGAAACCTGTGTGTGCACACGTCTTAGAGATGAAGTCACACATTGATAGGTTAAGCATGTTGGGTGTCGAGATTTCAAGTGAGTTGGCTGTTGACTGGGTTCTTCAGTCACTTTCTGAATCATATAGTGAGTTTGTTAAAGAGTACTATATGATGGACCACGACGTGACCCTAATTGATCTCACCTATTTGCTTATAGCTGCTGAATCAGCAATGATTTGGCGGGTTGGTCAAGCAAATTTGTCTAGTGAATCAAACTCCCAAACTTCAATGGACACTGGCAACATTGGAAGTCCAGAAAGAACTAAGTCTGTGATTGTCCGATGTGCTGTGCCAAAGGAGTCCATTTGCTTTTATTGCCAAAAGAAAGGGCATTGGAGACGAAGTTGCCCTAACTACCTGAGAGATCTAAGAGATGGGAGAGTCAAGACGTATGGCTCTGCTTCAGGTAAAATCCATTATCTAACTCTTTTGAGTTCCTATTCTAGATTCTTAATACATGATGTGATAAGATTACATTTTGATGTTTTGTAGGATCGAAGAAAAGAGAGGAAGCTTGAGGGAAGAAGTGAGCTGAATCTAATCATGAAGAAATGGATTTCGATCGCATTACTTGAAGAATGGATTCTTGAGCTACTACTTGGAGTTAGAATAGATTGTTAAGAAATATGTAATAACATTGTTGTTCAATTGAATTGCATTGTAAGGACAAATTTTTTCCGCAATAAAATGAATTTTGATTTTATCTTATTTATTTATCCTTGTGATGGCATGTATGAAAAATTGATGTTTGAATGTTTCTATTATTAGCAATAATGGATTTGATTCTTAATTGTGTTATTTGTGGAAATGTCAAAAGTTTACCAAATAGGGAGAGTTTCTCATCGCCCAAGTTTCAATTGGACAGAAACTTGGAATCATGCAATGTGTATTGCATGATGAATGAAAAACTTTCACATTTGGGAAACTTAGACTAATTCTTTGGCAAAGTGTCAATTGAAGGACTAGGAGATCGAGTAAACTAGGTCGTACGTTGATCAAGTCTACCACAAGAGTGACAAAGATATTCATCATGATTTACTAAAGTTTAGTAAATATGGTTATACTTATAAGATTGAGTATAATTCTGAGTTAACTGAAATAGTTTCAATCAATAGCAGAATGAATAAGAAGAATCAAGAAGGCAGAAAGATAAAAGTTTCTCCATTCTAAGAAGAAGAGAGAGTACCTTTTATTGTGTTTTATGATAAGTCTTAATGTCTCAATTGATCCTCTAAGTGAGTCTTAGTGCAATTGCATGTCTAAGAAGAGGAATCAAGAATTGTAGAAATGGTTAAATCAATAAGTCAATCATACTTCGTTCCAATATCAAGTCTTAAAGTCAAGATTGTGACATTGAGTGAAAAGTCTTAAGTAGGTTTATAACACTCATCAAATGTGGAATTTAGAAAAAGGTTTTCTCATTCTTGCACATTTAAAATTAGTAAGTTGTGATGTCTTGGATAAGACAAAGACCAACTAGGACCAATTGTGTGAAGTGTTTTGTCTTGATAAGAACTACACTAACTCTTGAATATTTGCTTTGTCAAGAAATGTTTCTTGACAAGAGAATCTTATATGACAAGGAGTCAGTGGGAGTCTTAATGGTCTTAAATTTTTTTTTTCAAGAACAAATCAAGAATAAACCTTATCGATCATCACTAGCACACGACTTGAGGTTTACAACTTGTCGCACTGACATTATCTTGTTTTCTGTGCCATTCCAATTAAGTTAATTGCGTATGTGAGTTCTATGAGTTCTCATTTGAATGCATACTAGAGCCTTAGTCGATGGAAAGTACATTGATATGTAAGGACAAGTTACTAAACTACTTGGAAGACATGGTGGGCACTCGTGTTACCATAAGGCAAGAAATCAAGATTAAGAAAGTTCAGTCCATATGAGTTTGGATTTGTCGCAAACCTTGGTTTGGCAAATTCACATGGATAGGAACTCATACACCATAAAATCTAAATGTCATTAGATTCCCTCCTTCATGAAAATGACTGTGAGGAAATACTTTCACTAAGAGAGGTTTTAAGAAGATAGCAATTGTGAAAATTGTATTCTCACATTCGATTATGGTTACGGCATCCCTTTCCATAGTTCGAATTGTGAGATTTGGCAATTAGTTTGAACATTTGGAACTTAGTAACATAAGTTCTAGATTGTTTAAACACACATATGAGCTATCTAAGGCAAAGGTGTATAAGTTTAAGAAGCTTAGATAAAGGCTTATCGAAGCATCTGGTATTAGAAATATGAATTTCAGAAATTCAATAGGCATTGTTTTCTGGAAGTTCATTTGTTTTCTGAATACATGTCAAGGCTAGTGGGAGCATAAGTGTTGTGCTTATATGATAATCATCATGATAGTGGGAGCATAAGTGTTATGATTGTATGATTATTATAGCAAGTATTGCAAGTTAGCAATATTAATTATAGAAAAGCAAAGATTCCATTTGCAAAGTTGCATGGGTTGAAAAGTTGTTTTGCTATAATTAAGGGAGAGAATATTATACTTCGTTTCAAAATCTAAAGCTTAGATTAAGAAATTTTAATATTTTCAGTCAAAAGATACATTGTGTGTTCTCAAAATTTCGATTATGATTACGGCATCCCTCTTCATAGTTCGAATTGTGAGAACATGACACATAAAATATTATGGCAAAAGGTTGGTAAAGTATCATATCTTTATGTAAGACATTATGCATCGTGTCCCATACACTTCGGGTATAGGATCGATTGCAAATGCTATAATAATTTACCATACTAAAATTTTTCAAATGTCTAGCGCATTAAGAGGGAAAAAGGACTAGAATGGATTTTGACTAAAATTATTAAACAACTATCAAAGGACGATCCAAAGTTCGCTGAGGATTGGTCGCTTGTGAGTAGTTGGAAGTATGGTATTGGATGGACCATATCGACATTACTATGAATAGATAAGATTCTATCAAGAATGAGTTGTCATATGGCAAATGTGGAAATGTTTCCATATTGGGAGTTGGATATTAAGAATCTATGTCTAGATTAGAAACTTGTAACAATTTCTGATAGAGTACCTTGTAATTTCATTAGCCAAGTCTTGGTGACTTTTGTGCTATGACTTTACGAAAGGATCGTTGCGTAAAATGTTAGAATCTAGCATATTCTAATAGTAGCAAAGAACCTTGTGTTCTTACACTAACCATGGGGATTGAGGAATTGTGAAATAAGAATCATTGGAAAAGTTTACAATTGTTCTATTTCACAAAGCATGGACCATAGGAAACAAAGTGTGCATGCTTAGAGCATGGGATAATTGTTGTTGTAATTCAAGTAATGAGTTGATTATCCGAAACATTAAATAATAAATAATGAGTAATCAATATGGTGGATAAATAGAAGTGTTTTATTTACTCTCACAAGTTTGGGGCCATATAGGATTAAGTTTTATTGTTATGTTTAAATTTGCATGTTTTGACTTCCAGAATAACTAGGTTATTCAAACATCCACAGTCGGTCATACGTTAGAAGTAAGTATGAAGGAAGACTGTCATGAATCTGTCTGTAGATTGTCTGAAGTGTTTAGACATAGCACAAGTTTGCTGCAGAGTTCATGAGTGCTTTGATAAGATTAGAGTATTGGATTAAACCCACGCTCACTTGGATCACTTCATGGATTTATCACGAGTGATTAGTGAGACGATAATATTGTATATTCTTGAAACCGAGACATGTGAGTTGTTATTTGTTGGTCGGTTGCACATTGGTAATAAGTAAACGCACCAGTAACTTGGTGTTATAAAACTTATTGTTGTGTGTGATTCGATCAGTAAATGCAAGCGAGCATATGATTCGTAGTTTATCCATTCCTTTTACCCAAAGTAGGATAAAAGCGATATCATTGGGCCTCTCGATGATTTAGTGATGACACCTAAGCGCTTGGCCAAGCCGGGACTAAGTTGATGTGTTCAATTGTAGTCTGTTATCAGTCGTCATAAATCGGAAGTCGGGAAACAGTATAGAGAGAATGATTGAAATTCATGTCTTTTGTCTATACGATATCTTGAGAATGGAGGAATATATAATCCCTTATCTAGAGGACACGCTATCTGATAAGATCATAGTTGACAGCGGCTTTTGAAAGCTACGATTGCAGATCAGGTTCTGAAGTCATACGGAAAATAGTTATTAGACTTATCCAAGTGGGAGACTGTTGGATTAGTGTCTGAGTCCATAACTATTTTGGTATGTACTTGACCCGATTATGAGCATGGTCCTTTTGGGTTGCCTTCACCATAGCAATATGTAGGATGATTTAAGGAGAGAAAGGTTTAAAATATGATTTATTAATATATTATGAGAATAATATATTAAAGGAGAAATCATATTGTTTAATTAATATTAGTCAAGAATTAATTGTTAATTAATTTTGTGGCTAAAAGAGATTAATTAAACTTAGGGGACTGAAGTTGTAATTATAAGATAATTATAATTGGGCTATGGATCACCTAATAATATATAGGTTGGACGAATTCTATGGGAGGCCCATTAGAAATCGTCCAAGGGATATGATTAAGGAGTCCATGGGCTGCTTAGGGCCTAAGCAGTCAAATTAGGGTTTCCTAGTTGTAAACCCTAATAGCCTACATGTATATAAAGGGCCCCTATGCCCCAAAAACGTGGACAAGTCTTCCATTAGGGTTTCCAGCCGTTTTTGGTGCCTCCCCTCTCTTCTCCTCTTCATCCAAGTTGTATATGGTGTTTGTGACTCCATTAGAGGTGCATCACTTTAGGCACTAAGCTTTCTAAGGCCAATTCAAGCAAGGAATTGATTGTTATTGCTATATAACAATCAAAGGTAATTCTATAAACCCTAATTCAGTTCATAATATGTTAGATCTAAGTTTATTAGTCTTGGATTCAAAGCATGTACAATAGAGAAACCTAGATCCAAGCATTAGGGTTTGTATGAGCACATAGGATTGTTCTTATGCCTAAAACCCATCAAATGGGTCAATGAGGCCCAATAAACATATAAATTGTATACAAGACCTCTCACACATAAAAATGGGTCACTAAGGCCCAATAACCCAGAAAATGATCAAATTAAATCCATTTGTTGGTTTATCATTGGTTTTAGTTCAAGTATTCACTAAAATAGCATAAAAAGAAGAACGCATATAAAACCCATTCCCAGGCCCAATAAACATGTAGGTGGACCAATAAGGCCCACTATACGTGTCTTATTATTTCCAGGCTCAAAAGGAATGTGAATGTCTATACTAAGCCCAATATATATGTAAAAGGACACTAAGGCCCACTAAACATGTATATTATTTCCAGGCCCAATAAGGATATGAATACCTATCCCGAGCCCAATATACATGTAAAAGGACACTAAGGCCCAGTAAACATGTATATTATTTTCAGGCCCAATAAGGATATGAATATCGTTTTTAACCCGTTTGTTATTGTTTTGTTTATTTTAGCTCGATTATTTACAAATTGATATAAAAAGCCCACTTTTTGTAAAAATGATGTTCTTGGCCCAATAAGCCAAAAATTTACAATTAAGGCCCAATTTTTGTAATAATAACACTTTAATCTCCAATTTTGTTAAAAACTTGTGTTGATGACTACATTGTGATAAAATAACATTTTAAACCCATTTTTGTCAAAAATATCATTTTTGGCTTGGTTTTTGTGAAAATACACATTTTTTCTGTTTTTGGCTTTTCCGACCTAGTTTTTAGAAAATTTGTAGAAAATTCATCGTAAGTCGAAATTTGGATCCGTAAATTCTGGAAGTTTAGAAATTTTGTCTACTTTGTTCACAATGTTTCTCAAAATTTTTGATTGCCTCAAACTGGTGTGAAATTACTCATCTTCACATGTTGGTCCGAAATTATTTCAAATATGATAGGCAGTTTTGTAAAATTCGCCAAAAATTGTAGAAAAATCATATGAAAACGAGAGAGTAGTCATTTTAAAGGTATAGATCTGAAATTTCTCCATGTAAAACAGTTTTGAAAAATACTTCCATTAAGAGGGTCAAAACAGTCCGAGATTAGACCAAAACTTTTCTGTCGAGGGCTGTTTTGTGAGTTTAGTTTATAGATCTTTGGACACAACACTTATTTTTGCTATATCAAGTATAAAAATCCCAGATATATATGTTTACATGTAATACATGTGATAAAACATACTTTTCTCAAGAGTCATATGAAGATCCTAGTGATAAACTTCAAGTTTCTTAACATATTTTTAGATTAGTGAAGTAATCAACACATAATCACCAAATGTTTCAAGAAAACACACATAATCATGCATATACACATAGATCTACACAATTCAACTTGTATTCTCCCCCAAAAACAAGTAAAAACAAAAAAAAAGGGGGTATGAACTCACCTTTGCTTTGATGTTTCGGTTTTGAAGAAGAGATGAGGAGATTTTTAGTCCTAGCAACACCTTGAAGTAGTTTTCGAGCTTATGAAGTTTCTAAGGTGTGATCATGGAATAAAGTTATGTAAGAAGGAGTTATTAATGTTACATTGAAAGGAGATGTTGGTGTTTGATAATAACTTACCAAATATGGAGATTGTGGTGAAAAATCCTCTTGTAAACACCCTAAATCTCTAAATTTTTGGGGGATGATGGAGGAGTTGTTCTTGATAGCTTGAGAGAAATTTTTGCAAGTGAAGTGTGTGTGTGTGTGTGTGCTCTTCTCGGCCAAGAGCAATAAGAAGAGAAAGAGAAGAGATAATGAGTATTGCATGAAGGGTAATAAGTGTCTAGATGTATGTGATTATCTAGATATATGCTAGATAATCATGTGTTGGCAAAGTTTAAATCAACCTCCTTCCATTTGTTTATTTCTTTTTTTTTGTTTTGGAATGATCTTGGGCCGAGATTGGGCTAAGGTAAAGGAGGATGAGGTGATTTTGCCCATTTTTGGTCTTGATCGAATTTATGAAGCCCAAAAATCATTTTTCGGCCTATTGGGCCCTTAAGAAGGTTCATGGCCCAAAATGGTAAAAGAAATGGGTTTATGGCATCATTAAGGTTAATTAAATAATTTATGACCCATCATAGCCCATTGGAGGTAGAATGAATCATTCTAGGCCCAAATGGCCCAAAATGTTATAAATTGATGAATTGATGATTTATTGGTCCCTTAGGCCCAATAAGAGAATCCTAGTCCATAATGAACTTGAGCCGGGATTTCTAGGGTTTCCAACCCTTACTTGTACATATGACATGAATTTGAACTAGAAGAGAGTTTAGTATTTACTTAGAGTATAGGCTTTTACAATGGATGATGTTTACATGGGAATAGAATTTCCAATTAAAATGCCAGTTGTGACATCATCCCCCCGTTAGAGGGAATTTCCCATGTGAATTTCGGTCCACGCTTAGCGTTCCATTGAACCTTCACAATCAAAATGTGGCTTTATTTTGTACGCTTTACTTCCGTATCCAATACCTCGACTGGTTCTTCGACTATCAGGAGATTCTTGTTTATTTCGATTTATTGTAAAGGAATGATAAGAGTCTCATCTGATATGCATCTTTTCAAATTCGAGACACGGAACACAGGGTGTACATTGCTGAGCTCTACAGGCAGCTACAGCCTATAATTCTTTGGCCCAATCCGAGCAAGAATCTCGAACAGCCCGATGTATCGTGGGTTTAGTTTTCTCGTTTCCTAAATCGAATCATTCATTTCCAAGGAGATTCCTTTAATAACACGTGATCCCCAACTTGACATCCTAATGGCTTACGCCGCTTGTCAGAATAGCTCTTCTGTCGGTCTCGCGATGCTTGAAGTCATGCTTTGATTTGGATTATCTTCTTTGTTGTTTCGCAAATGGTTTCTGGTCTCATGAGAGTACTGGCGAGTGATCTTCATTTATGACTATAAAGAGTTTCGAAAGGAGCAATCTTGATGCTCGTGCGATAGTTGTTATTGTATGAGAATTCAATCAAGGGCAACCGGGTATCCCATGACTTGCTGGATTCAAACACCCAGACTTGTAGCATGAATTTGAGCGGTTGAATGGTTCGTTCGCTTTGACTATGGGTTTGAGGGTGGTAAACAACGATCATTTCTAGCAATGCTCCTATAGCCTTCTGAAGTGACTGTCAAAATCATGAAGTAATTTTGTTATCCCGATCCGAGATAATAGATACTGATATTTCATGGAGTTTCACAATCTCTTGGATATAGATCCATGCTAAACTTCCTTCTTGTTTGATTTTCGTGTTAGTAGGAAATGGGCAGATTGGGTTAACCTATCAACGATCACCCAAATAACGCCCAATTCAACTCGCATACCTATAAGCTTCGTCTTTCAACTTCGAGAGTTTTATCCATCCACGTAGTGTTTTCTTCGCGATATTCTCCGACTTTGATGCTTTCAAGGCTGGTCGTAGATGTTGACAGTGTTTTGTTCTTGCTTCGTGGGCAGACGAGTATGTTATTGATGAAAATAATGAAAAGGCTTACTAGGAATGGTTGGGAAAACTCGGTCCGTAAGGTTCATGAATACCGTGGGAGCATTCGCTAGACCGAAGGGTATCACAACGGATTTGAAATGGTCGTGACGAATTCGGAAAGCAGTTTTTGTAATGTCCTCTTCTCGGACTCGGAACTGATGGTAACTGGATCTTAGATCTATTTTGGAGAAGCAACTAGCTCCTTGAAGTTGGTCAAATAGTTCGTCAATCCGAGGAAGTGGGTATCGGTTTTTGATAGTGAACTTATTCAATTCCCTAAAATCGATGCACATTCTGAAGGATGCGTCTTCTTGAAGAACAAGACCGGAGCTCTCCAGGGTGAGAAGCTTGGTCCGATGAATCCTTTGCGCAACAATTCTTCTCAATTGACTGGATAACTCGTGAATTTTCGGCGGGAGTCAACCTATAGGGTGATTGGGAATTGATGTGATTCCCGGTATGCGATCGATTTGAAATTTGACCTGTCTCTTGGGGTCTTCCCGGATGTTATTCAGGAAATACATCCGGAAAATCGCATGCTAATGGAATACCTTGTATGCTTACTTCTTCCTTGGTCTTGTCCACAACAAGAGTGAGGAAAACGTATTTCTTCTGGTGCAGGCACTTCTGTGCCTTGATGCACGAGATAGGACGAGGATTGGCACCAGGTTTATCACCATGGATTATTAGAGTTTCGTGATTGGGAAGGCGAAGGCAAACGGCCCTCTCGTGACACATAGTATCAACATGGTGGGGGCTTAACCCAACCATGTCGATTATCACACCCACAGCAGGTGTGACTGGTCTCATCATTGGTGTTGTTGTTAGGATTGTTGCGATTGTTGTCGTTTTCATTTGGCTGATGATTCTGGCATGGATAAGTTCTTCAAAATTTGGCGGTGTGATTCTTTCGGTTGCATTTGTTACAATTCATCTCTCGGAAGGCTCCATTATGATGGAATTTGCATTGGTTGCATTTTGGAAGGCTGCAGCATATGGTCTTCTGGTTGTTGGGGGTAATAGGGGTCATGGTCGCATGAACAGCAACAACATGTTGCTTCCTTGAGAACCCTTGAGTGGGTTGTCCCTTTATCTTACTTCCAGACCTCAGCTTCCTGCTCTTAAGCTTAGGGTTTGGAGTTCCTTGATAGGTTGTCACGTGTTGGTTTCCATGTTCGTTCCTTTGGCTGGAGTTGTCAATGCTATTCCCGCCTCCATTGGGGTTGTTTGCATTGATTTGCGCCATCGCAGCGGTTACTACCGCCGTTACAGCAGCTTGGAATGTAGCAGAGTCCATCTGCAGGAGCGGTGTCTCGCGGGTGCGCTTGTTATTCTTGCGGGATGGGATTTTCCTGCTGCACGTTGATAATCCAGATCGTAAGTAATGATCATCATTCCTGGTTGTACTCTATAAATTTTGCATCTTGTTGTATAATTCTCACTGCTTCCATCTACATCCCTATGATGTATTTGCGGTAGTAGGTAATCACAGATTTGGCACGATTGTTACGTCTATCCTTAGAGTATATGGGTTGTTTTGGTTTCGAGATCCTTAAGTATCTAGCGGTTTCGAGGGTTCGCTTGTGCATATAATTGAGTCTATGTAGTAATATGAAATAAATATAGCACATAATTGTTCCAGTGGTAACTACCATCTTAGTACACGAAAGAGAGTCATGTCAGACAGTAGGGGGAACTAGAAAAGGCTGATCCTAATTTTGGCGGGAAGTGTCTGGTGGTGTTGCTGATGAAGTGGATGCACCTCAGAGACGAGCTACTTGTTTCTCGGTATCTCGTAGTCATACCTCCCAAACTAACTGTCTCGATCGGGAGTCTCTGTTCACTTCCTGTGTTTGTCTCTCATCTCTCTCAATAGCAAACCGTATTTGTTTCGTTCGATTTGGGGTGTCCTGAGCTTGGTTATCAATACCCCGGGGGCGCTGGGCCATGACTCGGAGGGCCCGGTCAGCTGGTTCTCTACGATTAAGACTGAAGAGACCTCAGTTCCTACCGTAGTGTGGTCGTATCCCCTGCTGGTGACTCTATCTCCAAATATCGTGTGCCTAAGGGGGCATGGGGCCACCGGGGCCCACACAATATGTCGGTACTCTGGCTTTACATGGAGGATTGATGTCATCGGATTCTGTATCCGAGTCATCATCATCATTTCCCTCTGGCTCTTCCTCTTCGAGGTCCACTATTGACTCGGCGGGTTCACCTGCAAGTTCTACTTCGTGTTCCTCCTGTGGTTCCTCCTCTGAGTCGAGCCACCCTGCTATTCCCTAACTAGGGAGATAGGGGTTTCTTGGCTAATGATACTCGTCTATAGTGTATTGCACGAAGGGGTATAAATACTAGAAACAAATAGCATACCAATTACTCCTATAGTAATTTAATTTTGTTTAGGTTTGGTTCTATAAGCTCTTTGGATAATTAAATGGTAAGTTTTTGATTCATTGCCCATCATAATTAATCCCGAACACATGTTGGTCGTATTTTGAATGAATGTAGTTGATCATGCTACATTCACCCCCAATACGACTACATAACTGCCCGAGTTTAATAGCGATGTTCAAATCCTCCAAAGACTTTTACTGTTATTGTTGTGTTTTTATTCTAAAATGCACACAAAGGTATGTATTTTAATTATTATGTTCAGAGTTGTTTAGTCCCATTGTATTTATAGTTGCATATCCTGTATGATTAGATATGCTAGTTCACTATAAACAATGCTCTGATATCAATCTGTCACACCCCCGAACCAGACGGCGGAAACGTCTGGGGGCTTGTGCGTGACTTCATTTTGAAATATCATTACAGTGAATATAATTGAAACATAACATCATCATCATCACACATGTAATATAACAACATTCATGTTTACATCGAGTATTGTGTTTGAATATTACATGCCAAAATAGTAAGAGTATGATGAAACAAAATATCACACAATATCCATTAGTTTGTTTCGCTCATCCTGCTTCAACGGTTTCCTGAGAATACAAGTTATTTTGAAAACGGTCAACATAAAAATGTTGGTGAGTTCATAAGCATGTTTGTGAAAATGATTTGTATAACTTTGAAAACCACCAGAAAATCCGATATTTTCTGAAAAACTGTTAGTGTGTTTGTGTTAAATCTTGTATTAATGCGTGTATGTCATTGTTTATTTGACTAAAAGGGTAAAGAAAATGTAGAGGGAATGTAAGAGCATCTAAAGAGAATGTTCCCAGACAACCCGAAGTTGCCTGTAAAAAAAAAGGTCTTCCGTAAACTTCATAACATTAATTCCTCTAAGCGAGCCGTCATAACCATACTAAATAATGACAATTTCGCCTATCTTGGCATCGTTGGACGCCGGTTTTGACTTTGATTATAAGGTTTTCGTCACCCTAGACTGAGTTAGTCTAACTGTAGCGAACAGCTCAGGTGTGGGGTGTCATCCCCGTATAGATCTATACACAAATCCCCGGTCTCCCTCCAAGAGACTCTGGTTATAACTACAGATTACGATCGTACACTTAATAGGTGGCAACTGACAAAAACTCACTAGATCCTTAACCGAATTTACGCGATGAAAAAGGTATAAAATCCTTCCAGGCCCAATGATCCATGTAAATGAACCACTAAGGCACCGCTAGACCGAAGGGTATCACAACGGATTTGAAATGGTCGTGAACATCGTGGGAGCATTCGCTAGACCGAAGGGTATCACAACGGATTTGAAATGGTCGTGACGAATTCGGAAAGCAATTTTTGGAATGTCCTCTTCTCGCACTCGGAACTGATGGTAACTGGATCTTAGATCTATTTTGGAGAAGCAACTAGCTCCTTGAAGTTGGTCAAATAGTTCTTCAATCCGAGGAAGTGGGTATCTGTTTTTGATAGTGAACTTATTCAATTCCCTAAAATCGATGCACATTCTGAAGGATGCGTCTTCTTGAAGAACAAGACCGGAGCTCTCCAGGGTGAGAAGCTTGGTCCGATGAATCCTTTGCGCAACAATTCTTCTCAATTGACTGGATAACTCGTGAATTTTCGGCGGGAGTCAACCTATAGGGTGATTGGGAATTGATGTGATTCCCGGTATGCGATCGATTTGAAATTTG
The DNA here is from genome assembly GCF_051521515.1 of Lactuca serriola. Taxonomy (NCBI): domain Eukaryota; kingdom Viridiplantae; phylum Streptophyta; class Magnoliopsida; order Asterales; family Asteraceae; genus Lactuca; species Lactuca serriola. Next base: position 335,594,820 of record NC_136415.1, on the reverse strand, counting down.
ACCTGTCTCTTGGGGTCTTCCCGGATGTTATTCAGGAAATACATCCGGAAAATCGCATGCTAATGGAATACCTTGTACGCTTACTTCTTCCTTGGTCTTGTCCACAACAAAAGTGAGGAAAACGTATTTCTTCTGGTGCAGGCACTTCTGTGCCTTGATGCACGAGATAGGACGGGGATTGGCGCCAGGTTTATCTCCATGGATTATTAGAGTTTCGTGATTAGGAAGGCGAAGGCAAACGGCCCTCTCGTGACACATAGTATCAACACGGTGGGGGCTTAACCCAACCATGTCGATTATCACATCAAAACTCCTAATATTTATTGGCATTAAATTTATTTGAAATGAATGGTTGTTTAGTGTTAAGGTGCACCGTACATGAATATCTTTGGTTAATACGGTTTTTCCCATTAGCCATCTCCACTGTGAAGGCTTCGTTTAGCTTTTGGGGTTCTTGTTTCAGTAAGCGTTTGAATTTGTTACTAACGAAGCTTCGCTCAGCTTCACTATTGAATAAGAGGTAAGCGAAAGAGTTGTTAAATGGGAACGTACCAGTAACAAACGTCGGGTCTTGGACTGCTTCGCCTTGACCCAAGGTCAGAACCCTTTTTGATCCTTCTGCACCTTGATTGTTATCCTTAGGGCAACTGCGCCTGAAGTGACCGGTTCCTCCGCACCCATAGCAGGTGTGACTGGTCTCATCATTGGTGTTGTTGTTAGGATTGTTGCGATTGTTGTCGTTTTCATTTGGCTGACGATTCTGGCAAGGATAAGTTCTATAGAATTTGGTGGTGTGATTCTTTCGGTTGCATTTGTTACAATGCATCTCCCGGCAGGCTCCATTATGATGGAATTTGCACTGGTTGCATTTTGGAAGACTTCCAACATATGGTCTTCTGGTTGTTGGGGGTAATAGTGGTCATGGTCGCATGAACAACAACAACATGTTGCTTCCTTGAGAACCCTTGACTGGGTTGTCCCTTTCTCTTACTTCTAGACCTCAGCTTCCTGCTCTTAAGCTTAGGGTTTGGAGTTCCTTGATATGTTGTCACTTGTTGGTTTCCATGTTCGTTCCTTTGGCTAGAGTTGTCAATGTTATTCCCGCCCCCATTGGGGTTGTTTGCAATGATTTGCACCATCGCAGCGGTTACTGCCGCCGTTACAGCAGCTTGGAATGTAGCAGAGTCCATCTGCAGGAGCGGTGTCTCGCGGGTGCGCTTGTTATTCTTGCGGGATGGCATTTTCCTGCTGCACGTTGATAATCCAGATCGTAAGTAATGATCGTCATTCCTGGTTGTACTCTATAAATTTTGCATCTTGTTGTATAATTCTCACTGCTTCCATCTACATCCCTATGATGTATTTGCGGTAGTAGGTAATCATAGATTTTGCACGATTGTTACGTCTATCCTTAGAGTATATGAGTTGTTTTGGTTTCGAGATCCTTAAGTATCTAGCGGTTTCGAGGGTTCGCTTGTGCATATAATTGAGTCTATGTAGTAATATGAAATAAATATAGCACATAATTGTTCCAGTGGTAAGTACCATCTTAGTACACGAAAGAGAGTCATGTCGGACAGTAGGGGGAACTAGAAAAGGCTGATCCTAATTGTGGCGGGAAGTGTCTGGTGGTGGTGCTGATGAAGTGGATGCACCTCGGAGACGAGCTACTTGTTTCTCGGTATCTCGTAGTCGTACCTCCCAAACTAACTGTCTCGATCGGGAGTCTCCGTTCACTTCCTGTGTTTTTCTCTCATCTCTCGCAATAGAAAACCGTATTTTTTCGTTTGATTTGGGGTGTCCTGAGCTTGGTTATCAATACCCCGGGTGCGCTGCGCCATGACTCGGAGGGACCAGTCAGCTGGTTCTCTACGACTAAGACCGAAGAGACCTCAGTTCGTACCGTAGTGTGTTCGTATCCCCTGCTGGTGACTCTATCTCCAAATATCGTGTGCCTAAGGGGGCATGGGGCCACCGGGGCAACACGATATGTCGGTACTCTGGCTTTACATGGAGGATTGATGTCATCGGATTCTATATCCGAGTCATCATCATCATTTCCCTCTGGCTCTTCCTCTTCGAGGTCCACTATTGACTTGGTGGGTTCACCTGCAAGTTCTACTTCATGTTCCTCCTGTGGTTCCTCCTCTGAGTCGAGCCACCCTGCTATTCCCTGACTAGGGAGATAGGGGTTTCTTGGCTAATGATACTCGTCTATAGTGTATTGCACGAAGGGGTATAAATACTAGAAACAAATAGCATACTAATTACTCCTATAGTAATTTAATTTTGTTTAGGTTTGGTTCTATAAGCTCTTTGGATAATTAGATGGTAAGTTTTTGATTCATTGCCCAACACAATTACTCCTGAACACATGTTGGTCGTATTTTGAATGAATGTAGTTGATCAGGCTACATTCACCCCCAATACGACTACATAACTGCCCGAGTTTAATAGCGATGTTTAAATCCTCCAAAGACTTTTACTGTTATTGTTGTGTTTTTATTCTAAAATGCACACAAAGGTATGTATTTTAATTATTATGTTCAAAGTTGTTTAGTCCCATTGTATTTATAGTTGCATATCCTGTATGATTAGATATACTAGTTCACCATAAACAATGCTTTGATACCAATTTGTCACACCCCCGAACCAGACGGCGGAAACGACCGGGGGCTTGTGCGTGACTTCATCTTGAAATATCATTACAGTGAATATAATTGAAACATAACATCATCATCATCACACATGTAATATAACAACATTCATTGTTTACATCGAGTATTGTGTTTGAATATTACATGCCAAAATAGTAAGAGTATGATGAAACAAAATATCACACAATATCCATTAGTTTGTTTCGTTTATCCTGCTTCAATGGTTTCCTGAGAATACAAGTTATTTTGAAAACGGTCAACAAAAAAATGTTGGTGAGTTCATAAGCATGTTTGTGAAAATGATTTGTATAACTTTGAAAACCACCAGTAAATCTGATATTTTCGTAAAAACTGTTAGTGTGTTTGTGTTAGATCTTGTATTAATGCATGTATGTCATTGTTTATTTGACTAAAAGGGTAAAGAGAATGTAGAGAGAATGTAAGAGCATGTAAAGAGAATGTTCCCAGACAACCCGATGTTCCTTGTAAAAAAAAGGTCTTCCGTAAACTTCATAACGTTAATTCCTCTAAGCGAGCCGTCATAACCATACTAAATAATGACAATTTCGCCTGTCTTGGCGTTGTTGGACGCCGGTTTTGACATTGCTTATAAGGTTTTCGTCACCCTAGATTGAGTTAGTCTAACTGTAGCGAACAGATCAGGTGTGGGGTGTCATCCCCGTATAGATCTATACACAAATCCCCGGTCTCTCTCCAAGAGACTCTGGTTATAACTACAGGCTACGATCGTACACTTAATAGGTGGCAACTGACAAAAACTCACTAGATCCTTAACCGAATTTACGCGATGAAAAAAGTATAAACTCCTTCCAGGCCCAATGATCCATGTAAGTGAACCACTAAGGCATCGCTAAACATGTAAATCATTCAAGACCCAATTGGAATGAGATTATATAACATGGGCCCGAAATATATATGAAAGGACAACTAAGACCCATTTCACATGTAAAGTATTTACAGGCCCAAATAGAACACAAATAGTATCCAAGGTCCGTCGCACATGTTAATGGGTCAATGAGGCCCAATAAACATATAAATTGTATACAGGACCTCTCACACATAAAAATGGGTCACTAAGGCCCAATAACCCAGAAAATGATCAAATTAAATCCATTCGTTGGTTTATCATTGGTTTTAGTTCAATTATTCACTAAAATAGCATAAAAAGAAGAACGCATATAAAACCCATTCCCAGGCCCAATAAACATGTAGGTGGACCACTAAGACCCACTATACGTGTCTTATTATTTCCAGGCTCAAAAGGAATGTGAATGTGTATACTAAGCCCAATATACATGTAAAAGGACACTAAGGCCCACTAAACATGTATATTATTTCCAGGCCCAATAAGGATATGAATACCTATCCCGAGCCCAATATACATGTAAAAGGACACTAAGGCCCAGTAAACATGTATATTATTTTCAGGCCCAATAAGGATATGAATATCGTTTTTAACCCGTTTGTTATTGTTTTGTTTATTTTAGCTTGATTATTTACAAATTGAAATAAAAAGCCCACTTTTTGTAAAAATGACGTTCTTGGCCCAATAAGCCAAAAATTTACAATTAAGGCCCAATTTTTGTAATAATAACACTTTAATCTCCAATTTTGTTAAAAACTTGTGTTGATGACTACATTGTGATAAAATAACATTTTAAACCCATTTTTGTCAAAAATATCATTTTTGGCTTGGTTTTTGTGAAAATACACATTTTTTCTGTTTTTGGCTTTTCCGACCTAGTTTTTAGAAAATTTGTAGAAAATTCATCGTAAGTCGAAATTTGGATCCGTAAATTCTGGAAGTTTAGAAATTTTGTCTACTTTGTTCACAATGTTTCTCAAAATTTTTGATTGCCTCAAACTGGTGTGAAATTACTCATCTTCACATGTTGGTCCGAAATTATTTCAAATATGATAGGCAGTTTTGTAAAATTCGCCAAAAATTGTAGAAAAATCATATGAAAACGAGAGAGTAGTCATTTTAAAGGTATAGATCTGAAATTTCTCCATGTAAAACAGTTTTGAAAAATACTTCCATTAAGTGGGTCAAAACAGTCCGAGATTGGACCAAAACGTTTCTGTCAAGGGCTGTTTTGTGAGTTTACTTTATAGATCTTTGAACACAACACTTATTTTTGCTATATCAAGTATAAAAATCCCAGATCTACATGTTTACATGTAATACTTGTGATAAAACATACTTTTCTCAAGATTCATATGAAGATCCTAGTGATAAACTTCAAGTTTCTTAACATATTTTTAGATTAGTGAAGTAATCAACACATAATCACCAAATGTTTCAAGAAAACACACATAATCATGCATATACACATAGATCTACACAATTCTACGTGTATTCTCCCCCAAAAAAAGTAAAAACAAAAAACAAGGGGGTATGAACTCACCTTTTCTTTGATGTTTCGGTTTTGAAGAAGAGATGAGGAGATTTTTAGTCCTAGCAACACCTTGAAGTAGTTTTCGAGCTTATGAAGTTTCTAAGGTGTGATCATGGAATAAAGTTATGTAAGAAGGAGTTATTAATGTTACATTGAAAGGAGATGTTGGTGTTTGATAATAACTTACCAAATATGGACATTGTGGTGAAAAATCCTCTTGTAAACACCCTAAATCTCTAAATTTTTGGGGGATGATGGAGGAGTTGTTCTTGATAGCTTGAGAGAAATTTTTACAAGTGAAGTGTGTGTGTGTGTGTGTGCTCTTCTCGGCCAAGAGCAATAATAAGAGAAAGAGAAGAGATAATGAGTATTGCATGAAGGGTAATAAGTGTCTAGATGTATGTGATTATCTAGATATATGCTAGATAATCATGTGTTGGCAAAGTTTAAATCAACCTCCTTCCATTTCTTTCTTTCTTTCTTTTTTTTTTTGTTTTGGAATGATCTTGGGCCGAGATTGGGCTAAGGTAAATGAGGATGAGGTGATTTTGCCCATTTTTGGTCTTGATCGAATTTATGAAGCCCAAAAATCATTTTTCGGCCTATTGGGCCCTTAAGAAGGTTCACGGCCCAAAATGGTAAAAGAAATGGGTTTATGACATCATTAAGGTTAATTAAATCATTTATGACCCATCATAACCCATTGGAGGTAGAATGAATCATTCTAGGCCCAAATGGCCCAAAATGTTATAAATTGATGAATTGATGATTTATTGGTCCCATAGGCCCAATAAGAGAATCCTAGTCCATAATGAACTTGAGCCGGGATTTCTAGGGTTTCCAACCCTTACTTGTACATATGACATGAATTTGAACTAGAAGAGAGTTTAGTATTTACTTAGAGTATAGGCTTTTACAATGGATGATGTTTACATGGGAATAGAATTTCGTAGCAAAATTCCAGTTGTAACAGTATATGTGTTCTTATGCACGTAAATTTGTCAAACCATAATCACAAGACTAGGTTAGTGACAAATCCTAACTCATATGGATTGAACTTGTGCAATCTTAACTTCTTGCCACCTGGTAGCTCATGGGTTTGCCATTGCTTCCAAGTAGCTATGTAAACAATTGAGAACATGTAGAACTCAAATGTATAGCCAACTTACTAGAATGGGCACATAAATGTCAACACGAAAGGTTATAAACCTCTAGTTGTGTGCTAGTGATGAAATACAGGTTTTTATTCTTGATTACTTCTTGAAACCCTTTTAGGATCTTTTAGACTCCCACCGTCTGCTTGACGTATAAGACTTTCTTGCCAAATATTCAAGAGATAGTGTGGATTCTAATCAAGACAAACACTTCACACAATTGGCCTAAGTTGGTCTTTGTTTTATCCAAAATATCACAACTTACCAATTTCAAATGTACAAGAGTAGAAAACTTTTACTCTTACATTTGACAAGTGTTTTAAACCTCTTTTAAGACATGTCACTCAAGTTACAATCTTAGAGTATAACTCTAAGAATTGTTTTTTTGGAATGATTTATGAATCGTCTTCTTGATTTAACCACTTCAACAATTCATAACTCCTCTTCTTAACAATCATAATGCACTTAGAGGATGAATTGTGATAAGGTCTCAAAATCATTAAGATGATCTTAAAACATGATACTAAAGTACTCTCCTATCTTTTCAGATTTGAGAAACTTTTATCCTTCTGCCTAATTTCATTCTTCTTATTCGTTCTGTCATACAATTAAATTTTCCAATGTTTCATAATTATACTTATGTTTGTAAGTATAATCATATTTACTAAACCTTAGTAAATCATGACGAATAGTCTTATCCATCTTTTGTGGTGGACTTTGACAAATGCACAAGAAAGTGTATTTGATCCCTTAGTCCTTCTTTTGAGTCACATATACATGTGAACACGAAACTAGTCTTAATTTTCCAAAGTTGAAAATTCTCACACATCACACTCAACACCTTGTATGATTCCAAGTTTCGGTCCAATTGAAACTTGGGTGATGAGAATATTTCCTTATTTGGTATATTTACTCACTACCACAAATGAAAGAATCAAATTCATATTTCCAATATTGCTATAAACATACAAACATCAAGTTTTCATGAATGTCATTGTAAGGAGATAAAAATAAAGTAAAACAAACTTTTATTTATTCTAAAATGCGGAAAAAACTTTTTCCTTACAATGTAACTTGAAATGAAAACTAATTTATTACATGTTTCCTAGCAATCTATCATAACTCCTAAGAAGTAGCTCAAGAATCTGATCTTCAATCAAGCGATAGAAATCCATCTTTGCGGTCAGATTCAACATACTCTTTCTTTAAGTTTACTTCATTTTTCCTTTGATTCTTAAAACATAAACATGTGACCCAGTCACATCATGTAATAAGAGTCTCAGAATAGAAACTTAATAGAGTTTGATAGTGGACTTTACCTGAAGTAGAGTCAAACTTATTGACTTTACCAGCCTTATGATCTTTTAGTTAAATTTGGCAGCTTCGCAACCAATTCCCTTTCCTTTTTGGCAATAGAACCATATGGATCCTTTGGGAATGGTACATGGGATAATCTCAGACTTAGCCTTTCTCTTTACCATTTGGTCAACCGAGTTGACTATGGCCGATCCCTTTCCATTGGGAAGAGAATGCTTTTTCTGGATTTTCGGTGTCACCATTTTCAATGTCCATAAAGTTTTGGGAAGTCTATCTTCTAATCAAATTTGCTTTACTAGCCTTCCAAATCATTGTTGATTCAGCAGCACCAAGCAAATAGATAAGATCATGAAGGGTCTTGTCATAGTCTGTTTCATAGGTCTCCCAAAGGAACTGTAACATCCGGATTCCCAGGTATAATATTTTATTCCTTTATATTTGGAAGTTGTGAGGAGACTCGGCGAGTTGGTGTTTAAACTCGCCAAGTATGGTCGCGGATTCGTGTCCGGGTTCACAGCCGGACTCGGCGAGTTCATGAGTGGACTCGGTGAGTCCACGTTGTTTAATGAAACCCTAATTACCTGGGTTTGGGACCTATTTAAAGGCAGTTAGGGCCGTCTTTTGCGGCTACCAAACCCCAGAGAGAAACCCTAAGAGATCTAGAGCGTTTTTGAGGAAGGAGAGGCCATTCTTGATCCTTTTGTTGGTGTATTAGCAAGAAGGAGGTAACCAAGGCAAGAGGAGGCTGAAGGAGGTGCGATTTTGGTGACTTCTGAGTTCATAGAGATCATATTGAGGTATTTGTTCGGACCTTCTTCAGTTTTGGTGTTGATTCTTAGAGTTAGGGTTTTCTAACCCCTTTAGAGGATGGATAAGTGGAGCAATTGGTCCCTTCTTGAGTCTACGCTTTGGATCTGGACCCAAAGAGGTCCAGAGACCTTAACCCTTGGAGCTTTATGAGTTATTTTGGGAGCCATGAGCTTAGGATGTCATTTTTGGGGCTAAATCACCAAGTTAGACCATTTAGATGTTATATGAGTGTCAAGGGGTGAACTTTACATGATTATCATGCTTGGGAAGGCCAGATCTATGAATTGAAGGAACAGATATGACCTCAGGAGGTCTATAGAGTTTGTGCATGGCATGAACTCATCGAGTCCGAAGATCAGACTCGGCGAGTAGGATGAGGGTTTCCCGTAAATCACTCAGTGAGTAGACTTACTGAGTTAGTGAAATAACTCGGTGAGTCAGGGAGAGTTAGGGGACTGGAGTTCAAGGCGGAACTCGCCGAGTTGTTCTTGAGACTCGACAAGTTGAGTCGGGGTGGCCCCGCGATTCATGCCAGGTGTGACTTGTCGAGTGAGGGGAAGGACTCGACGTGCCAAGAGAGGGACTAAGAGAGTCAGTGGACACGTGTAGACTCGCCGAGTGGCCTAAGTGCACTCGACGAGTCGGGTCAAAGTTTGACCGTTGACTTTTGTTGACTTTTAGGGTTTGGTCAACAGTGAGGCCTTTAAGCCAAGAGAGGGGTAAAATGGTCTTTTACCCTTCTGAGGGTGTTAAGAAAGGTTTGAGTATAGTTATATTTATGAGAGTATTTACTTTATGTGATTAGGCGGAGGCTAGATCACATTTCTACCGAGTCAGAGACTTACCGAGACACTTGAGGTGAGTCTTCTCGCTATACGTTACCTAGAGTGGTATTATGTGTTGACCAGAGGGTCTTATGTGTTACGTATGAGATTGTGTGCTATGTGATATATGTATGTTTTATGATGTTATAGACCGGACCGGAGGGTCCAACGAGCTATGACCGAACCAGAGGGTCCAACGAGCTACGGGGCTGGAGGGTCCCGCTGAGACACATCAACCGGAGGGTCGTATTATAGCCTCGAGTGGCGTATGTGTTGTATGCGGTATTTTGGGGAACTCCCTAAGCATTTATGCTTACAATTGTTGTGTTATGTGTTTCACGTACTAGCAAGGACCGCGGGAAGGCGCCGGCGTGACTCGTACACACGGGAGAGAGAGAGAGTTTGATTTTTATGATCTTGGGATATGTTATGTCTTAAAAACTACGGTTGGAAATATTTGAGAATGTTTTATATGAATTTGGTTGATGAAAAATGAAAAATTGGTTTTGAAATTTACGTTGTTACAGGAACTCACTATGTGACTCTGAAAGTGATTGAAACACCAACTTTCTCAAGACTTTGACACCCAACTCTCCTAGCTTGTCAGTATGTGACTTCATCTCCAAGATGTGATCACACATAGACCTCGCTTGCCAATAGGGCTTGAGTGACCTTGAACTTGTGGGTTAAGGATAATAATTGGAGTAGGTGGAGGAAGTGAAGTTCCAAGAGATTTGGGAAGATCATAGATGTCTGAACTAGACATCTTTTGGGAGATATTCAAGATAGTTGATCTAAGGTCCTTAATATAACACCCAATATGAAATATTAAAGCTAGGACCCAACACAATATTTTATAACTTGGAAGAGGGATGCCGTAATCCAAGCTATAGAATATTTGAAGGTAGGTGAATGACGATTCACCAATTTCCACCATGAAAAACGAAATAAATTATTAGGTTTTTAATTGAATTCGAAACTCCTAGATCTTTTGAGATTCATTGAACTTTTCAATGGCATGTTTCAGTCTCGAGTGTGCCATTCAGGTTTTGTGACTGGGATGCCGAGTATCACAAAACAAGGTGTGAAGTAACCATGCAAATTACTTGGTACCCTTATGTGTTTACCCCTCAATCGATGTGCCGGTTAACCATACACGCTCCATCGATACTATGATCAACATTAAGTTACCCTTTTCCTACCTTGTTAAATACGAGTTAGTGTGCCGGTTAACCACACACGCTCTACTAATTGACTTAAACAAAGTGCAAAGTGTAATTTCATGGATTAGCACCTTATTCACATTTTCCTAAGTAACTAATATTGGGTATTTATAAAAAGGTTTAGTTACTTAGTATTTATCATCAATACTTTTAATGAAAGGAGAATTTATAGTCTTTGTCCTACCCGTTCGGCTAACGACCCTCCACCAGTAAAGGAAGCGGTGGGTGAGAGTGGACACCCATTAAACTGCCATTTTATAAGTAGTAATCTTATACCCCCCCCCCCCCCCCCCTTATAGACCGGCTTCGTGAATGAGGCCTACTAACGGTAAGACTGACTTGCTCTTATACATACATACATACATATATATATATATATATATATATATATATATATATATATATATATATATATATATATATATGTATATATATTATTATTATTAACTTATAATATTATAAAGTATAAGGGTTGAATTTGAACTTTTAAAATTCTAAGGGCTAAACTTGGAATTAAAGTATTCTTAAGAGAAAACTTTTCAAATTCCAAAACTTGAGGGCAAGTTTTGAAAATATTCAAAACTAATTATTTCCATAACTTATGTGTTTAAAGTAGTTTTAATTTTAAACTCTTCAAGTTCCATAACTTGAGGACAAGTTATGGAAGACTTTAAACTATTAAAGAATGTAACTCTTCTTGTTTGTAACTGATGGAACTAATTAAGGTTACACATTTTAATGATTTAATGAAGTGACTCTTGAACCTCCATAACTTGAGGACAAGTTATGGAGTCATAAAACCATTTAATTAGGAAAAGACTCTTCATTTTTGTAACCATTGCCAACTTATATGAGTTTTAAGAAACTTTAATGTGACTTTTCATGTAACTTGAGGACAAGTTACACAAACACATTTTAGAATCAATTCTTAGATTAAAATGGATCAAAGACATATAATCAATCAACCTTTTCTATTAATCTAAGCAACTCATATGAACAAGATAATTAGAATCAAACTTTTTCATGTAATTAGCATAACACTTAAACTAATACAAAACATGAATCTATTGACAATTATCTTTGAAATTGGACTAGTATGAACATTACCATATCAAAAATAAATTTATAAGTCCAAAAACAACTTAGGGTAATGTTCCTAGTCCAATACCAACCAAAAAGTCGAATATATGCTGTCTGGGGGTCCAACTCGTCGAGTGCATGAACCAAATCGGTGAGTTGGATCGTTTTGAACACTTTTAAGGCATGGACTCGTCTAGTCCTTTGATGGACTCACCGAGTCCGTTGTCGAGACAGCAAAAAATTTCGATTTTTAATTAGTTTAAGCAAGTGTAACAAGAAAACAAGCCTAGGCTCTGATACCAATGTTGGGTTTTGAGCATTCTAACACTCCTATGGTGTACATGCAACCCTATAAACCTTGGATCTATGTTTTCTATATTATACATGCAAATAAGAACTTTCCAAGGCTTTAATCCTAACTAGCATACTATGAGGCAACTGTACTACAAAGACTAGTTAGATGACATACCTTTTGGTGTAGCTTGATGTCTTCAAGCTTTAAGAGCTTAGCCCCAATAGTGTGGAAGCCTCAAGTGGAATCATAAATCACCAAAACACCTTGGAAGACTTTGAGAATAAGAATACTTTGGTTCTCTCTAGTTAAATCGGTTAGCCCTCTTAGTGTACCCACACAAGTCCCAATTTCACCAACCAAGGACATCTTTATATAGTGTGGAGACTAGGGTTAAACCCATGACCTTTCATTTCATATGATCCATGGGTTAAACACTCCATGGACTATCCATGAAATCTTAGCCCAACCTAAATGAACTTGGCCCATCACACACATATATCTAAGAGTCCATATTTAATTAGTTCATTTTGATCACTTAATTAATTCTAAATTAATTCTTGATCAATACTAATTAAATAATATGATTCCATATTAATATATTGGAACTTATAATATATTAATATACTATTCTTAAAAGATTATCCATATAAATTGTGTCGGTGAAGTGCAACCCAAATGGACCATGCCGGGTCGGGTCAAGTACATACCAAATATAGTTATGGACTTAGACATTAATCCAACAGACCTAACCAGTCACTAAAATAGCATTACCCTATAACCAATACACTGACCTAACCAGGCCATTAAGCATAAGCATACCACCATCCTAACTACTAGGATGTAATCAATAAATATATCATTGCCATAATCCAGATACAAGTATATAAAGGGCCGGCCTTGGTGCCATGGACCCATTGGTATAGTGAGGATAGCTTACCTCGTACTGTCGACTCGAAGATAAACTCAAGCTCTTGGATTGCTGATACCACTCCACCACCTAAATACACCATAGAACCATGCTTGTAAATTTCCAATTTCCCAAAATGTCCCAGAAGTCCCAAAGTCAACCCTTGGTCAAAGTCAAATTTAACTTATCAAGAGCAATAGTCCATGTTGACCTCGACTCGTGGAGCACCCTTAGCTACTCGTTGAGTTCCTTGCACAAATCGCCAACTCGCTGAGTCACCTGAGTGACTCGTCGAGTTCCTAATGCCAGTGGCCATAACTCCTTGGCGAACTCGGCAAGTTTTCCCCTTACAACTCGTCGCGTTCATATGTGTCCAAAGGTTGAGAGACCCTAGCCGACTCTCCGAGTCATTGACTGACTCGCCGATCCCAAGGCAATCTTCATCGGGCTAACCGAGTTGTTCATGCAACTCTTCGAGTTCATGACCATCTTCATATGACTCGCCGAGTGGACCTTGCGACTCGCCGAGTCCCTTCAATCCTTCATCCATACAGATGCTTTTTAAGCCATGCAAAGTTTCCATATTGCAAATCCAAGCTCTTAGGGCATGTTTATCACGTAAAGTTCAAAACTTTACGTGCATGCAAGATGATAATGCCCAAAACAAGCTCAAGAAGTGGCTTAAGGTAAGGGAAAGGTCATAGCTCGACAATGTCACACCCCAAAACCGGAACGGCGGAAACGTTCAGGGGTGGAGGACGTCATGTTCAGTATCACAACAATGCATAGTAGTAAACAAGCAACAACATCATCTATTGCATTAATAGTATAATTTAACACAAGTGTGTTCTGTTAAGTTTAATAGACACCAAAAAGTAAATCAAAATATGAGATGAGTCCTGAATGTGCTCCATCTTCTCAAAATCCTGGCATCGGTACCTGTCTACTGATGACCTGAGAATACAAGTTATTTTGAAAGAATTTATCAGCTTTAAAGCTAGTGAGTTCATAAGTATTTTAGTGTTATTGTTTTTATGAAAGTGTTTGTATGTACTTGATGTATAAGTTTGTAAATGTTTGTAAAGGTTTGTATCTCCTAGAAAATCCTATATTTTCTACTAAAAGTAGCCTTCTACCAAGGAATCAAATGTTTGTATGTATATATCTTGTAAGAGTATGTATTTTCCCAATTCTGACTATCATTAACCAAAAATATAGTTTTTACATTACTGTTCATTGTGAGAAGATCACAAGTGAATGCAATGGGGAAATAAAATAGTATTGTAGTGTTGTATTAGGTAACTACTGTTGTACTAACTACCTCAATCCAATTGTTAATTAAAGTACCATGTGATATGCCTGTACCATACCACTGACTAAAAACACAACGATGAAAGACGTCAGAAGAAATGACATTTGGCACCCGTAGACTTGCACGTCCCACTGTAGTGAGCAGCAAGTTGTAGGATAGTCAATCCAGTATAGATCTATACACAAACTCAACGCTCTCCACCTAAGGAGGTTCTGGATACAAAACGAGCCATGACAGGTGATGCCATGCCCCGTTTGGTGGCTCACATAACTGTTGTAATGTTCTTGTATATGTATTATATGTACTAGCTGTATTGTATGTTCTCCCTCTATGTAGTATGTATGTTCTCTCTATTTCTCAGAATAGTATGTTCTCTTGTATAATGTATAGTATGTACTAGCTATATTGTATGTTCTCTCTCTCTCTCTCTCTCTCTCTCTCTCTCTCTCTCTCCCTGTCTAGTATGTATGTATGTTCTCTCTGTATGTTATTGTTCGTTTCTCATCATAGTATATGTTGACTCATGTATGAACTGACTCATTGTATGTTTCATTGTTCTAGTAATAGTATTGGTAACTTCGTAAACTATACCTATTATAGCTTACTAGAAATGTTGTTTGAATGTATGAATATGATTGTATACCTTTGCTACTCAAAGGTATTGAACTGAATGAAGGAAATTTTATATCTATACACATATACATAATATATAACTAAGATTCAAATGACCTTCGGACAAATAACCGATACCCTAAGTCCACAAGCAAACAAGGAACAGGAAGCAAGGTGAGCTATCAGTCCTAAGTCCTGTCAATCCTACTTATATAACTATATCTATATAGATATGCATTTGACAAAGTATCAGTCCTAAGTCCTGTCAATCCGAAAAACATTGAAGTAGTTTTGTTTGAGAAAACATCTAACTGAATAGCAAATCCTTTGTTTCATAGGTATTAATCACATGTGATTTATATAATAACTATAATGTTTCAACTTGTATTCCCCCCCACATAAAAGCATTTAAAATCATTTAAAGGATAGATTAAGGGGTATGAACTCACCTGTAGCGAGTGGTTTGGAAGAACGGATTGTATAGGATGCTAAGTGTCAAGTGAAGACTTGAGCACACACACAGATCCTATATAACATATAATAACACATATATTTATCCAATTAATCATTTAACAATTAATTAACCAAGTTAAGACACCCTAGGACATGGAAAACACTTTGATTCAAGTGCCAGAAGTACCAAGGGTTGCATCTAAGGGTTGTATAGCAACTTAAGGGAGTTTTCGATCCAAGTGGTTTTCGGTCCATATGTTTTTCGGTCCAAAGAGGTTTTCGGTCCAAATGGTTGCATACAAATGTCTCGAATTGGGGCATTCTACGCCCTAAGGCTCAGGGCATTACCTACAAAATTAGCTTTGCTCGGGTGGTACAGGATCTCACAATCGTAATCCTTTACCACGTCCAACCATCTCCTCTGGCGCATATTCAGATTGGGCTGATCCATCAAGTACTTCAAGCTCTTGTGTTCCGTGTATATGGTACACCGAACCCTATACAAATAGTGACACTAGATCTTGAGGGCGAACACCACTGCCCCCAACTCCAGATCGTGGGTGGGATACCTCGCCTCATGAGGCTTCAGCTTCCTCGATGCATACGCTATCACATGCCCCCTCTGCATGAGTACTGCACCCTACCCCGATATCGATGTGTGACAACCCGAAATTTCCATTCTGTACAACATACCAAGTCAATAGAAGTCAGAACAGTTACTGTTAATTTTCAGACTATATGGGACAAGTTTGAGTATTCTATGATTACCACTTGAGGAGATGCCAAAAGAGTGGATGCCCTAGGGTTTATTGTGCAACAATAACATTTCATACTCCAAGAAATTGGAAATTTACTACCCAAACATGGAGTTTGCGGTCCTAAACCCCAAGGGATATATATATGATCCTTAGCCATATTTATTCATTTGTTCCATTTCAACATAGAGAAAAACCCGATTCTCTCTCAAGGATCTTCAGCCTTTCATCCGGAATCGTAAGTGCTTCTATCTTAGAGTATAATAGGGCTTGTAATGTTTCTAAACATCAAGAAATCATGAGGAAACACCAAGATCAAATAGTTTACGGCCCAAGAACACCTTGGATCGTAAACCCTTCTTTAAGGGCCAAAAGTGTTCCCTAGTCCCTTCCTTTCCTTGTGAAACTAGGCTAGACTCATACCTTAATGTGTATAGGACTTGAAAGCACAAAAATACCATGTCCATAAGAGATTACAGCCGCAAACCCTAAGGGAATTGGTCTTAGGGCCGTGAACTCCTCAAAGGAGGTAAAGGGTGCCCTAATCTCTTCCAAGGACTAAACCATCAAGTAGAAATACTTCTAAGGGACATGTAAGGCCTCAAACCATCAAATGATCAAAAGCTTAGGAGATTACGGCCGTAAACCCAAGGGTTTACGACCGTAAACTCAAGGATATAGTCCTTGGGGAGTAAACTCAAGAAAGGGGTTCTTTGGAACCCTAAACCCAACAACTTTGTCCTACAACAACTTAGATGCAATCCTTAGGACTTATAACACTTATATAAGGTGTTTAGCATGTCCTAGGATGTCTTAACATTTTCAATTAGTAGTTTAAAGACTAATTGGATACATATATGAGTGATTATATGTTAACTAGGATCTTTGAGTGTGTACAAGTCTTCACTTGACACTTAGCAATCCTACATCGTTCAGTTCATCCAAACCACCATCTACATGTGAGTTCATACCCCTTAATCAAGATTTTAAATGATTCTAAATGCTTTAATGGGGGGAGGGGGAATACAAGTAGAAAACAACATGCTATAGAATCAATCATATGTGATTCATAACTGTGTTTTCATTCAACTGATTTCACATACTTCAAAATGTGATACATTAAATGGTTTTCTTTCTTAAAATATTCTGTTATCAAATGAATTACTTTTCAAATGTTTTATAAAATGACATCAAGTCATTGTTATTTATTGTTCAAAACTCTTAAATATTTTACAAAACAACTTTCATGTGCTTGGTCAAATCTATATCTATACACTTATGTTTATATATATATATATATATATATATATATATATATATATATATATATATATATATATATATATATGTTGATATGACAACTTTCATTCTTCATACAGTTCCCACACTCTTGAGTAACAAGGGTGTATAAACCTTCTTGGACAACAAATACATTCCAGTAAACTATTATAGGGATAGTTTAGGGGATACAAAACATTATTCCTATTACAAAGGAACTACACCAGAGTCAGTTCATTCATGAGTCTATACTAAATGCTATATGAAGAGATACACTTACCTGGATCCTCTTACATGGATACACTTACATGGGTACTTGTACCTAGAAACTATATGAGGAGATACTATCACATACTATACATGTAGATTAGTTCTGTCTATCCTAATACAAAAGGATACTATACGGGACTAACCATTCTGGCACCCACCTGTTAGCAACAGAGGTAATGAACATCTACAGATGCCTATGGTTAATACTTATACTAGGGGTACCTTTACGGGACTAACCATTCCTTCGACCTGCTGTTAGCTACAGAGGAAAATGAACATCTACGGAGGTTCAAGGTTAATACCTTTCGGTAGTCGCGATGTTGTGTTTATCCTAATACAAAACGATAATACTTATATATGGCTATATTTTCCCTATTACTTTTATTTTGTGATACGTTCACATAAACGACGAGGTAGACTATATATTGTTAATAGTAGTCATATAGGGGAAAAACCATCTTTGTTACATCAAAACATTCAAATCTTGGTAGAAGACTACTTTCAAAACATTCAAGTCTTGGTAGAAGACTACTTTCAAAACATTCAGATCTTGGTAGAAGACTACTTTTATACTAGTAGGAAAGATGGGATTTTCTAAGGTTTTCACACTTATCTCAAATGTTTCAATCAAAACTTTACATAGCATTCATAACAGCTTTCCAAAACAGAGTAATGACACTTAAATACTTATATATTCACCAGCTTTATACTGATCCACTCTTTCAAAATAACTTGTATTCTCAGGTCACCAGTTGACAGGTACGATGACCGGGTTTTGAGAAGATGGAGCACAGACAAGACTCGTCTTTTATTTTAATTACATATTTTGGTGTCTTATTACAATGAAAGAACACACATGTATTAAAAATTTACTTTTACTGTAATGGATAATGTTGTTTCTTGTTTACTACTTTACACTGTTATGATACTTCACATGACGTCCTCCACCCCTGAATGTTTCCGCCGTTCTTGGTTTTGGGGTGTGACTGATTGGTATCATAGCATTGTTTATAGTGAATATAGTATATCAACGCATAAAAGATATACTAACTTTAAATACATTGGGATTAAAGCACTCTGACTAAGAGTTTATAATTTTAAATAATAAAATATTTAAGTAAGTATACGTGCCTGCATTCATACTAAATTCGGTGTCACAACGACAAGAACAAAACTATTACGATTGTTGAATATCACTAGTAAGCCTGGGGATATATGGTCAGTCTTGGGAGTGGCATAGCCTGATCAACTATGTTGGTCCAATGAGTGATTAGCATATGCCCAAGAATGGTTGTGATGTGGCAACAAGTCTAAAAACTTACAAACACAACCACAAAGAAATACCATAGGGGTATTTGGTCTTACTATAATTAGTTACCTGAGAACTAAATAGATTTTTATTATTATGTCAATAGTCATTTAGTGGGTACACTAAAGTTATATGTAGTAGGATGTCATAGACAAAGAATCTGTGAATATTTGCCTTATGTCTTGTCCTCGTTGGGTTAGGGGCTTAGGGTTAGGGTCACTTATTCGAAGGTCTGTCCTATCCTAACTACATATAACTGTTATGCACCAAACAAGTATTGAAGCAACTGATAAAGATCATCGTATAATTATCTTAGTTAGTTTGTCTATTTAGTTATTTCTTATATCCCTTTTTCTCGCGTAGATATTAAATGGATGGATTTCCCCACGGCGACCCATACTTCCCAAACCAAGGCAACACTGGTTGGCTAGATGAAGAACCAAAAGATGATCACCCAATGCCTTCGGATGATCACCATGCTGAGGGTTTTTCTGATAGTTCTAACTCGGAGCCTGAAGTCAACAACCTACCACCAGCTCCTCAAAACCCAAACCTGAACCCCCGTCCCGCATTTCAAGGACCCATACCTTCTTGGGCCACAAACTTGAATAGGTGGAGTCAGGAACAGGGTCAACCTATCCCCTACAATTGAGACAAAAGCTTCTACAACCTCACTGAGGGAGGTTCTGCTGACAGAGTTCTACTCATCATGGTTCGTAGGATTTCTCGGAACACGATACTGGGTCAATCAACTATCAATCGAGTCTTGGAGATTGACGCCAACTCTGGTGTTAACACTGTCCGCATTTTCCAACTAGAGTCTGCTCAAGAAAGGAGTCTGGTCCGCAATGCAGCTCTTCAGAGAGAACTTACTGAAACCCAAGCTGAAGTTAGGGAACTTCGAGCTCAGCAAGTGAGAGCTAATAGGCATATAAGGGACATAGAATGCCTACCGTCGGGATCAAGAACTCATGCTAGCAGTTCTCATCGCCGATAGAATATCATCGACCCATCTTTTGGATATAACCTAGTTTATGTAAAACTTTGGTCTAATTTCCTATCCTTGTAAATCTTAGACCCGTTAGGTCTTGATCTAGTCATAGTTCTGTCAAAATTTTCCTATCTTGGTTGATGTAAGGCCTACTTCTAGGCCACTTTTCCCAAACTTGTTACATCTGTAATTCCAGTATTATTGACAGATATCGAATCATATGGAAATTATTATCCAAATGCTATCATCTTCATTCAAACATACTATTCATTGTGCTGTTTGACTATGGAGAGTTAGTCCATGAGTCACTCTCATTATTCATTTATTCTTATGAATGTTGCCATCTTTTTAAACGTATAGTTAAAATATACCGCCACGCAGAAACCCAAGGCGTAACCCTAATAACGAAACGCCGATACCACCTCCTCCACCACCTCAACCTCCTCAACCACCTCCTCCTTTTGATGCCACTATGTTCCAAGCAGCCTTCACAGCAGCCGTAGCAGCTGATGTGTCAGACATCAATACTCCTGCCCCTAGTGGATCGGGAACATGTGCACATCCTTCCAACCATGATGCGAGCCATGGGCATCCCAGGGAATGCACCTACAAGGACTTTACAAATGCGAAACCCTGAAACTTCATTGGAACTGGTTGGCTTATGGTCTTAAGGCAATGGATTGAAAAGACGGAAGCGGTCTTTGAAATCTGCGCCTGCCCGGAGGGCAACAAGGTCAAGTTTGCCACTTGTACCTTTTCTGACAGATCACTAACTTGGTGGAATGGCCATGTTAAGTCTCTGACTATTGTGGTGGCGAATTCTATCAGCGGGGAAAACTTGAAAGCCATGCTGATGAGAGACTACTGTTCAAGTGGGGAAATACAAAAACTCGAACAAGAACTCTAGGGTCTAGAAATGGTTGGTTCCGACATATCAACCTATACGAATAGATTCTGTGATCTGGGAATTCTATTCTCTGATATGGTTGCTCTCGAGAGCAAGAAAATAAAGAGATACATCTGGTGACTGTCGCCCTAGATCCAGTCAAGTGTGTTAGCATCCAAGCCTGTCACTTTTGACAGCACCAAGGAGCCGTCACAATCTCTCATAGATCAAGGGAAACACCAGACCCCAACAATACCTTCACCCCAGCCACAAAAGGGGAACAATGATGACAACAAGAAGAAGGGGCGGAACAAGAGGAAAAGAGGAGCTTCGCAAGAGTCCTCAAAGAGACAACAACTCGTGGCAATCAATGCTGCCATAGTAACCCCTGTTGTCCCTGCAATCCCCTTACTAGCAAAGACTTATGTTAGAAATCTTCCGAGCTAAAACAAATGCAACTTCCATCACCATGGACCTTGCAAGGAAATGCAGTGCTCTAACTACAACAGGAAGGGGCATACAACTCGTTTCTGCAAAACTCCAGCAGGGCCGACCGCCCAAGTTCCTAGCGTCGGTGTGGACCAATCTTGCTACGGTTGTGGCGAGGTAGGCCACTACAAGAGGAACTGCCCTAAGGCGGGGATGGCTGGCGGAGTAGGAAGAGTTATGGCCATGCGCCACGAGGAAGCAGTAGCTGATCCTACGATAGTTACTGGTACGTTTCTCCTCGATAACTCATATGCTTGCATACTTTTCGACAGTGGAGCAGAGAAAAGTTTCGTAAGTCATAAATTTGCACACCTACTTAAACAAAAACCATGTGCATTAGATAAATCATTCACGGTAGAAAATGGCAAATAGGAAAATGGAAAGTAGTAATTGCATATACGTAGGTTGTACTTTAACTTTAGATGGTCATACTTTCAAGATAGACCTCATGCCGGTCCCAATTAAATGTTTCGACTATATTATCGGCATGGATTGGTTGAGTCTTCTTCGCGCCGACATCATGTGCTTTGAAAAATCAGTTCGTCTTAACCTTCCTAACAACGAAACCTTAGTTATCTATGGCGACAAACGTAGTAGGAGCCTTCGCATCATTTCGTGCATCCAAGTCCAGAAGTGCTTACGAAAGGAATATCATGCATTCCTCGCACACATCCTCGATACGAGTCAAGAAGTAAAAGACATCCAGAACATCCCCGAAATACGCGACTTTCCCGACATCTTTCTAGAAGAACTTCTCAGATTACCACCACAACGCCAAGTCAAGTTTAGAATCGACTTAGTGCCAGGGGCTACTCCCGAAGCCAAATCTCCTTACCGTCTAGCACCGGCAGAGATGTAGGAACTTTCCAGTCAGCTTAACGAACTTCTCAAGAAGGGATTCATTAGGTCAAGCTTCTCACCACGGGGAGCACCGGTCTTGTTTGTCAAGAAGAAAGATGGATCCTTCGTATGTGCATCGACTACAGAGAACTCAACAAGCTTAGCATTAAAAATCATTATCCCTTGCCCCGCATAGACGATTTATTTGATCAACATCAAGGAGCCAACTACGTCTCGAAGATAGATCTACGATCCGGATATCACCAACGACGAGTGTTAGAGGAGGATGTTCCCAAGACAGCCTTCCGAACTCGTTATGGGCACTACGAATTCGTAGTGATGCCGTTCGGATTAACTAACGCGCCCGCAGTATTCATGGATTTAATGAATAGGGTGTGTCATCCTTACTTGGATCAGTTTGTCATCGTCTTCATCGAAGACATACTCATCTACTCTCGAAGTAAGGAAGAACATAGTCAACATCTCCGCAGAGTCTTAGAAACATTACGATCAGAGAAGCTCTACGCTTAGTTCTCTAAATGCGAATTTTGGATTCGAAGAGTCGAATTCTTGGGCCACGTTTTTAGCGAAGAGGGAATACACGTGGACCCTTCAAAAATCAAGGCCATTGAGAACTGGTCAGCACCAAAGACACCTACAGAAATTCGTCAATTTCTAGGTCTCCCTGGCTGCTATCGCAGGTTCATTCAGAACTTCTCCCGCATAGCAAAACCTCTGACGAAATTGACCCAGAAGGGTGTGGCCTTTGACTGGGAAGAGAAACAGGAAAGAGCATTCCAAACGCTCAAGCAAGCCTTGTACACTGCACCCATGCTATCCCTCCCCAAAGGGATAGAAGACTTCATTGTCTATTGTGATGCATCAAATCAAGGACTCGGATGTGTTCTGATGCAACGAGGTAAGGTCATCGCCTATGCCTCGAGGCAGCTAAAGACACATGAGGTTAACTACACCACCCACGACCTTGAACTAGGAGCAGTTGTGTTTGCTCTGAGGATCTGGAGACACTACTTGTATGGAACAAAAAGCGCGATCTGTACAGACCACAAAAGTCTACAACATATTTTCGACCAGAAGGATCTCAACATGAGACAACGATGGTGGGTCGAGCTACTCAGTGATTACGAATGCAAAATTCGTTATCATCCGAGTAAGGCCAACGCAGTAGCTGATGCCCTAAGTCAGAAAGAATACTCTGGTTGTAGAGTCAAATCTTTGACTCTAACTATCCATTCACACTTGTCCACGCAAATTAAGGAGGCTCAGATCGACGCTTTGAAACCTGAAAATGTGGCAGGTGAATCCCTGAGAGGGATGGATAAGAAATTGGAAGTCAAGGGTGGCGGAGCCTTATACCTCATGGATCAGATCTGGACACCGAAACATGGTGGCTTCAGAGACTTGGTCATGACCGAGGCACACAACACCCATTATTCCGTCCACCCAGGTTCAGATAAGATGTATCTGGATCTTAAAAAGTTATATTGGTGGCCTAACATCAAAGCAGATATTGCTACCTTCGTAAGTAAATGCCTTACTTGCGCGAAGGTAAAGGTCGAATACTAGAAACCCTCCGGTCTTCTGCAGCAACCGGAGATACCAGAATGGAAGTGGGAGTGGATCACTATGGACTTCATAACCAAGTTGCCCAAGACAACGGGTGGACTTGATACCATATGGGTCATCGTCGACAGATTGACCAAGTCCGTGCACTTCCTACCCATCAAAGAAACTGAAAAAAATGGAGAAACTTACGAGAACCTACATTAGGGAGATTGTACGACTTCACGGTGTTCCCATATCCATTATCTCGGTTCGAGATAGTAGATTCACTTCAAGGTTCTGGCAGTCGCTACAAAGTTCCCTAGGAACTAGGCTGGACATGAGTACAACCTACCATCCACAGACCGACGGACAAAGTGAGAGAACTATCCAAACCTTATAAGATATGTTGTGAGCCTGTGTGATTGACTTTGGGAAAGCTTGGGATACTCATTTACCCCTTGTCGAATTTTCCTACAACAACAGTAATCACACGAGCATAAAGGCATCTCCTTTCGAAGCCCTTTATGGCCGAAAGTGCAGGTACCCTCTGTGCTGGGCTGAGGTGGGAGATACCCAGTTAGCTAAGGGACGAGTTCCCAAAAGCACTCTCACGGGTCCGGAGATCATTCGGGAAACGACAGAGAAGATCTTTCAAATTCGTGAACGATTGAAAGCCTCTAGACACCGACAGAAAAGCTACACTGAGAAGCGAAGGAAACCATTGGAATTCCAGGTGGGCGACCGTGTTCTACTGAAGGTCTCACCCTGTAAGGGCTTGATACGCTTCGGAAAGCGTGGGAAGCTCAATCCAAGATACATAGGGAGTTTCGAGATTCTTGTCCGAATCGGCCCCGTAGCTCACAAACTCAATCTACCGCGCGAACTAAGTAACATACATTCTACCTTCCACGTCTCGAACTTGAAAAAGTGTCTGTCTGACGAGACTCTTGTAATCCCACTCGACGAGATCGAGATCAACGAGAGTCTAAACTTCATGGAAGAACCAGTAGAGATCATGGACCGAGAGGTCAAGCAAACGAAGCAAAGCCGTATCCCGATAGTGAAGGTTCGCTGGAATGCCATGCGAGGAACGGAATTCACTTGGGAGCGAGAGGATCAGATGAAACTGAAATATCCGCATCTTTTTGCTTAGTTATTTATAACTACTTATTTCCATTATGTACAACATACCAAGTCAATAGAAGTCAGAACAGTTACTGTTAATTTTCAGACTATTTGGGATAAGTTTGAGTCTTCTATGATTAACACTTTACGAGATGCCAGGAGAGGGGATGCCCTAGGGTTTATTGTGCAACAATAACATTTCATACTCCAAGAAATTGGAAATTTACGACCCAAACATGGATTTTGCGGTTCTAAACCCCAAGGGGTATATATAGGATCCTTAGCCATATTTATTCAGTTGTTCCATTTCCAACTAGAGAAAAATGGATTCTCTCTCAAGGATCTTCAGCCTTTCATCCCGAATCGTAAGAGCTTCTATCTTAGAGTATAATAGGGCTTGTAATGCTTATAAACATCAAGAAATCATGAGGAAACACCAATATCAAAGATTTTACGGCCCAAGAACACCTTGGACCGTAAACCCTTCTTTAAGGGCCAAAAGTGTGCCCTAGTCCCTTCCTTTCCTTGTGAAACTAGCCTAGACTCATACCTTAATGTGTATAGGACTTGAAAGTACGAAAATACCATGTCCATAAGAGATTACTGCCGCAAACCCTAAGGGAATTGGTCTTAGGGTCGTGAACTCCTCAAAGGAGTTAAAGGGTGCCCTAATCTCTTCCAAGGACTAAACCATCAAGTAGAAATACTTCTAAGGGACATGTAAGGCCTCAAACCATCAAATGATCAATAGCTTAGGAGATTACGTCCGTAAACTCAAGGGTTTACGACAGTAAACTCATTAGGTTATGGTCCTTGGGGAGTAAGCTCAAGAAGAGGGTTCTTTGGAACCCTAAACCTAACAGCTTTGTCCTACAACAACTTAGATGCAATCCTTAGGACTTATAACACTTATATAAGGTGTTTAGCATGTCCTAGGATGTCTTAACATTGTCAATTAGTAGTTTAAAGACTAATGGATACATATATGTGTGATTATATGTTAACTAGGATCTTTGAGTATGTACAAGTCTTCACTTGACACTTAGCAATCTTACATCGTTCACTTCATCAAAACCACCATCTTCAGGTGAGTTCATACCCCTTAATGAAGGTTTTAAATGATTCTAAATGCTTTAATGGGGGGGGGGGGGCAATACAAGTACAAAACAGCTTACTATAGAATCAATCATATGTGATTCATAACTGTGCTTTCATCCAACTGATTTCACATACTTCAAAATGTGATACATGAAATGGTTTTCTGTCTTAAAATATTTTGTTATCAAATTAATTACTTTTGAAATGTTTTATAAAATGACATCAAGTCATTGTTATTTATTGTTCAAAACTCTTAAATATTTTACAAAACCTCTTTCATGTCCTTGGTCAAATCTATATCTATACACTTATGTTTATATATATATATATATATATATATATATATATATATATATATATATATGTATGTATGTATTGATATGACAACTTTCATTCTTCATTTAGTTCCCACACTCTTGAGTAGCAAGGGTGTATAAACCTTCTTCGACAACAAATACTTTCCAGTAAACTATTATAGGGATAGTTTAGGGGATACAAAACATTATTCCTATTACAAAGGAACTACACCAGAGTCAGTTCATTCATGAGTCTATACTAAATGCTATATGAAGAGATACACCTACCTGGATCCTCTTACATGGATACACTTACATGGATACTTGTACCTAGAAACTATATGAGGAGATACTATTACATACTATAAATGTAGATTAGTTCTGTCTATCCTAATACAAAAGGATACTATACGGGACTAACCATTCCGACACCCACCTGTTAGCAACAGAGGTAATGAACATCTATGGATGCCTACGGTTAATACTTATACTAGGGGTACCTTTAAGGGACTAACCATTCCTTTGACCTGTTGTTAGCTATAAAGGAAAATGAACATCTATGGAGGTTCAAGGTTAATACTTTTCGGCAGTCGCGATGTCGTGTTTATCCTAATACAAAAGGATAATACTTATATATGGCTATATTTTCCCTATTACTTTTATTTTGTGATACGTTCACATAAACAACGAGGTAGACTATATATTGTTAATAGTAGTCATATAGGGGAAAAACCATCTTTGTTAGAACAAAACATTCAAGTCTTGGTAGAAGACTACTTTCAAAACATTCAAGTCTTGGTAGAAGACTACTATCAAAACATTCAGATCTTGGTAGAAGACTACTTTTATACTAGTAGGAAATATGGGATTTTCTAGGGTTTTCACACTTATATCAAATGTTTCAATCAAAAATTTACATAGCATTCATAACAGCTTTCCAAAACAGAGTAATGACACTTAAACATATATGAATTCACCAGCTTGATGCTGATATACTCTTTCAAAATAACTTGTATTCTCAGGTCACCAGTAGACAGGTACGATGACCAGGTTTTGAGAAGACGGAGCACAGACAAGACCCGTCTTTTATTTTGTTTACATATTTTGGAGTCTTATTACAATGAAAGAACACACATGTATTAAAATTTTACTTTTAATGCAATGGATGATGTTGTTGCTTGTTTACTACTTTACACTGTTGTGATACATCACATGACGTCCTCCACCCCTGAACGTTTCCGCCGTTCTTTGTTTTGGGGTGTGACAGATTGGTATCAGAGCATTGTTTATAGTGAATATAGTATATCAACCCATAAAATATATACTAACTATAAATACATTGGGATTAAAGCACTCCGACTAATAGTTTATACTTTTAAATAATCAAATATTTAAGTAAGTATACATGCCTGCATTCATACTAAAATCGGTGTCACAACGACAAGAACAAAAGTATTACGATTGTTGAATATCACAAGTAAGCCTGGGGATATATGGTTAGTCTTGGGAGTGGCATAGCCTGATCAACTATGCTGGTCGAAGGAGTGATTAGCATATGCCAAAGAATGGTTGTGATGTGGCAACAAGTCTGAAAACTTACAAACACAACCACAAAGAAATAGCATAGAGGTATTTGGTCTTACTGTAATTACTTACCTGAGAACTAAATAGATTTTTATTATTATGTCAATAGTCGTTTTGTGGGTACACTAAAGTTATATGTACTAGGATGTCATAGACTTAAAATCTGTGAATATTTGCCTTATGTCCAGTCCTCGTTGGGTTAGGGGCTTAGGGTTAGGGTCACTTATTCGAAGGTCTATCCTATCTTAACTACGTATAACTGGTATGCACCAAACAAGTATTGAAGCAAGTGATAAAGATCATCTTATAATTATCTTAGTTAGTTCGTCTATTTAGTTATTTATTATATCTCTTTTCTCGCGTAGATATTAAATGGCTGGATTTCCCCATGACGACCCGTACTTCCCAAACCAAGGCAACGCTGGATGGCTAGAGGAAGAACCAGAAGATGATCACCAAATCCCTTTGGATGATCACCATGCTAAAGGTTTTTCAGATAGTTCTGACTCAGAACCAGAAATCAACAACCTACCTCCAGTTGCTCAAAACCCAAACCTGAACCCCCGTCCCGCATTTCAAGGACCCACACCTCTGTGGGCCACAAAATTGAATAGGTTGAGTCAGGAACATGGTCAACCGATCCCTTACAATGGTGACAGAAGCTTCTACAACCTCACTGAGGGAGGTTCTGCTGACAGAGTTCTACCCATCATGGTTTGTAGGATTTCTCGGAACACGATACTGGGTCAATCAACTATCAATCGAGTCTTGGAGATTGACGCCAACTCTGGCGTTAACACTGTCTGCATTCGCCAACTAGAGTCTGCTCAGGAAAGGACTCTGGTCCGCAATGCAGCTCTTCAGAGAGAACTTACAGAAACCCAAGCTGAAGTTAGGGAACTTTGAGCTCAGCAAGTGAGAGCTGACAGGCGTATAAGGGACATAGAACGCCTACTGTCGGGATCAAGAACTCCAGCTAGCAGTTCTCGTCGCCGATAGAATATCATCGACTCATCTTTTGGATATAACCTAGTTTATGTAAAACTCTGGTCTAATTTCCTATCCTTCTAAATCTTAGACCCGTTAGGTCTTGATCTAGTCATAGTTCTGTCAAAATTTTCCTATCTTGGTTGATGTAAGGCCTACTTCTAGGCCACTTTTCCCAAACTTGTTACATCTATAATTCCAGTATTATTGACAGATATCGAATCATATGGAGATTATTATCCAAATGCTATCATCTTCATTCAAACATACTATTCATTGTGTTGTTGGACTATGGAGAGTTAGTCCATGAGTCACTCTCATTATTCATTTATTCTTATCAATGTTGCCATCTTTTTAAATGTATAGTTAAAAGATGCCGCCACGCAGAAACCCAAGGCGTAACCCTAATAACGAAACGCCGATACCACCTCCTCCACCACCTCAACCTCCTCAACCACCTCCTCCTTTCTATGCCACTATGTTCCAGGCAGCCTTCACAGCAGCCATAGCAGCTGCTGTGTCAGCAATCAATACTCCTGCCCCTACTGGATCGGGAACGGGTGCACATCCTTCCAACCACGGCGAGAGCCATGGGCATCCCAAGGAATGCACCTACAAGGACTTTACAAATGCGAAACCCCGAAACTTCAATGGAACTGGTGGGGTTATGGTCTTAAGGCAATGGATTGAAAAAACGGAAGCTGTCTTTGAAATCTGCGCCTGCCTGGAGGGCAACAAGGTCAAGTTTGCTACTTGTACCTTTTCTGACAGAGCACTGACTTGGTGGAATGGCCATGTTAAGTCTCTGACTATTGTGGTGGCGAATTCTATCAGCTGGGAAAACTTGAAAGCCATGCCGATGAGAGAGTACTGTCCTCGAGGGGAAATACAAAAACTCGAACATGAACTCTGGGGTCTAGAAATGGTTGGTTCCGACATATCAACCTATAGAAATACATTCTGTGATCTGGAAATTCTATGCCCTGATATGGTTGCTCTCGAGAGCAAGAAAATAGAGAGATACATCTGGGGATTGTCGCCCCAGATCCAGTCAAGTGTGTTAGCATCCAAGCCGGTCACTTTTGACAGTGCCAAGTAGCTGGCACAATCTCTCATAGATCACGGGAAACACCAGAACCCGACAATCCCTACACCCCATCCACAAAAGGGGAACAACGACGACAACAAGAAGAAGGGGTGGAACAAGAGGGAAAGAGGATCTTCGCAAGAGTCCTCAAAGAGACAACAACTCGTGGCAATCAATACTGCCACAGTAACCCCTGTTGTCCCTGCAAACCCCTTACCAGTAAAACCTTATACTGGAAGTCTTCCGAGGTGCAACAAATGCAACTCCATCACCACGGACCTTGCTAGGAAATGCAGTGCCCTAATTGCAACATGAAGGGGAATACAGCTCGTTTCTGCAAAACTCCAGCAGGGCCGACCGCCCAAGTTCCTAACGCCGGTGTGGGCCAAGCTTGCTACGGTTATGGCGAGGTAGGCCACTACAAGAGGAACTGCCCTAAGGCGGGGATGGCTGGCGGAGAAGGAAGAGTTATGGCCATAGGCCACTAGGAAGCAGTAGCTGATCCTACGATAGTTACTGGTATGTTTCTCCACGATAACTCATATGCTTGCATACTTTTCGACAATGGAGCAGAGAAAAGTTTCGTAAGTAATATATTTGCACACCTACTTAAACAAAAACCATGTGCATTAGATAAATCAATCACGATAGAAATGGAAAACGGGAAAACGGAAAGTACTAATTGCATATACGTAGGTTGTACTTTAACTTTAGATGGTCATACTTTCAAGATAGACCTCATGCCGGTCCCAATTAAATATTTCAACTATATTATCGGCATGGATTGGTTGAGTCTCCTTCGCGTCGACATCATGTGCTTTGAAAAAGCAGTTTGTCTTAACCTTCCTAACAACGAAACCTTAGTTATCTATGGCGACAAACCTAGTAGGAGCCTTCGCATCATTTCGTGCATCCAAGCCCAGAAGTGCTTACGAAAGGAATAGCATGCATTCCTCGCACACATCGTCGATACGAGTCAAGAAGTAAAAGACATTCAGAACATCCTTTCTGGACATCTTTCTAGAAGAACTTCCCGGATTACCACCACAACGCCAAGTCAAGTTTAGAATAGACTTAGTGCCAGGGGCTACTCCCGTAGCCAAATCTCCTTACCGTCTGGCACCGGCAGAGATGCAGGAACTTTCCAGTCAGCTTAACGAACTTCTCAAGAAGGGATTCATTAGGCCAAGCTTCTCACCATGGGTAGCACCAGTCTTGTTCGTCAAGAAGAAAGATGGATCCTTCGTATGTGCATCGACTACAGAGAACTCAACAAGCTTACCATTAAAAATCGTTATCCCTTGCCCCACATAGACGATTTATTTGATAAACTTCAAGGATCCAACTACGTCTCGAAGATAGATCTACGATCCGGATATCACCAACTACGAGTGTTAGAGGAGGATGTTCCCAAGACAACCTTCCGAACTTGTTATGGGCACTACGAATTCGTAGTGATGCCGTTTGGATTAACTAACGCGCCCGCAGTATTCATGGATTTAATGAATAGGGTGTGTCGTCATTACTTGGATCAGTTTGTCATCGTCTTCATCGAAGACATACTTATCTACTCTCGAAGTAAGGAAGAACATAGTCAACATCTTCGTAGAGTCATAGAAACATTACGATCGGAGAAGCTCTACGCGAAGTTCTCTAAGTGTGAATTTTGGATTCGAAGAGTCGAATTCTTGGGCCACGTTGTTAGCGAAGAGGGAATACATGTGGACCCTTCAAAAATCAAGGCCATTGAGAACTGGTCAGCACCGAAGACACCTACAAAAATTCGTCAATTTCTAGGTCTCACTGGCTACTATCGCAGGTTCATTCAGAACTTCTCCCGCATAGTGAAACCTCTTATGACATTGACCCATAAGGGCGTGGCCTTTGACTGGGAAGAGAAACAGGAAAGCGCATTCCAAACGCTCAAGCGAACCTAGTGCACCGCACCAATACTATCCCTTCCCGAAGGGATAGAAGACTTCGTTGTCTATTGCGATGCATCAAATCAAGGACTCGAATGTGTTCTGATGCAACGAGGTAAGGTCATCGCCTTTGCCTCGAGGCAATTAAAGACACATGAGGTTAACTACACCACCCACGATCTTGAACTAAGAGCAGTTGTGTTTGCTCTGAAGATCTGGAGACACTACCTGTATGGTACAAAAAGCACGATCTTTACAGACCACAAAAGTCTACAACATATTTTCGACCAGAAGGAGCTCAACATGAGACAACGACGGTGGGTTGAGCTACTCAGTGATTACGAATGCAAAATTCGTTATCATCCGGGTAAAGCCAATGTAGTAGCTAACGCCCTAAGTCGGAAAGAATACTCTGGTCGGAGAGTCAAATCTTTGACTCTAACTATCCATTCACACTTGTCCATGCAAATTAAGGAGGCTCAGCTTGACGCTTTGAAACCTGAAAATATGGTAGGTGAATCCCTGAGATGGATGGATAAGAAATTGGATGTCAAGGGTGGTGGAGCCTTATACCTCATGGATCGGATCTGGACACCGAAACACAGTGGCTTAAGAGACTTGGTCATGACCAAGGCACACAACATCCGTTATTCTGTCCACCCAGGTTCAGATAAGATGTATCTGGATCTTAAAAAGTTATACTAGTGGCCTAACATGAAAGCAGATATTGCTACCTTCGTAAGTAAATGCCTTACTTGCGCGAAGGTAAAGGTCGAATACCAGAAACCCTCCGGTCTTCTGCAGCAACCGGAGATACTAGAATGGAAGTGGGAGCGGATCACTATGGACTTCATAACCAAGTTTCCCAAGACAACGGGTGGACTTGATACCATATGGGTTATCGTCGACAGATTGACCAAGTCGACACATTTCTTACCCATCATAGAAACTGACAAAATGGAGAAACCTAGGAGAAACTACATTAGGGAGATTGTACGACTGCACGGTGTTCCCATATCCTTTATCTCGAACAGAGATAGTAGATTCATTTCAAGGTTACGACAGTCGTTACAAAGTTCCCTAGGAACTAGGCTGGATATGAGTACAGCCTACCATCCACAGACCGACGGACAAAGTGAGAGAACTATCCAAACCTTAGAAGATATGTTGCGAGCCTGTGTGATTGACTTTGGGAAAGCTTGGGATACTCATTTACCCCTTGTCGAATTTTCCTACAACAACAGTTATCACACGGCATAAAGGCAGCTCTTTTCGAAGCCCTCTATGGCCGAAAGTGTAGGTCCCCTCTGTGTTGGGCTGAGGTGGGCGATGTTGGATTAGTGTCTAAGTCCATAACTATTCTTGTATGTACTTGACCCGATGGTGCGTGGTCCTTTTGGGTTGCCTTCACCAAAGCAACTTGATAGGATGAATTATGGAGAGAAAGGATTAAATATGATTTATTAATATATTATGAGAATAATATATTAAAGGAGAAATCATATTGTTTAATTAATATTAGTCAAGAATTAATAAGAATTAAGTTTTTGGCTAAAAGACATTAATTAAACTTAAAGGACTAGAACTGTCAATTGTGTGATAGTTGAATATTGAGCTAATGGACTCCTTATTAAGGGGGTGGACGAATTCTATGGGGAAATCCATTAGAAATCGTCCAAAGGCCTTAAGGAAAGAGTCCATGGGTTGCTTAGGGCCTAAGCATCCAAATTAGGGTTTCCTTGTTAGATAACCCTAATAGCCTCACTATTTAAGGAACCCTTAAGCCCCAAAAACGTGGTGAACTAACTGGTTAGGGTTTCCACACGTTTTAGGCAACCTCCTTCTCTTCTCTTCTTCATCCTCTTGCTCTTGGTGTTTGTGAACCATTAGAGGAGTGACATTTGTGACTCTAAGCTTTCTAAAGTCAATACAAGAAGGATTTGAGATTGTTATTGCTACATAACAATCAAGGTATGATCTATACCCTAATTCATATGTTATATTGATTATCATATATTAGATCTAGGGTTTATAGTCTAGGATGAATTGCATGTACAATAGAGAAACCTAGATCCAAGCATTAGGGTTTGTATGAGCACATAGGATGTTCTTATGGCTAAAACCCATCAGTGGTATCAGAGCATAGATTGGTTTCTATTGTATTGATGCTTTATGTGTTGCAAAAATCGAATTTTGGCCTCCCTGCCTGATGAACTCGGCGAGTACCACAGTGTACTCGGCGAGTAGGCCTCAACTCAGCGAGTACAGTGTGGTACTCGGCGAGTTCGAGTGTTAGAAAGAGGCATGTTCGGGATTTCTTGCTGTTTTGGTCTTGGATACTTACCTTAACTGTTATGGATCATTAAAATTCGAATTTTAATCATATTTTGGATATATCCTTGATTAAACAAAAGATATTTACCAATTAATTAGATGATTACTTCCTTATATGATTAAGTTTGATTATTTGTATTAATTGGGTAACTTATTTTGCAAGAAATTGAAATTAGGTCAAATAAAGATAAATGATGAAATTAATTTATATTATTTGTTATTTGATCCTTGTGTTATGAAAAGTTTCAATTTTCCCCTTTAGGTTTTATAGTTTAAATTTAAACTTAATAGTTTTGTTTTGAAATTTAAATAGTTGAAACCTTAATGTTTTGAATAGTTTCAAAACTTTCCCTCAAGTTTTAGAATTTAAATTTTGATTAAAAAGTTTGATTTTGAAATATTTAAATTCTACACCCTAATGTTTTGAAATGTTTCAAAACTTGCCCTCAAGTTTTGGAATTTAAAAGTTGATTAAAAGTTTAATTTAGGAATGTTAAATTCTAAAACCCTAGTATAGTTTTGAAAAGTTCAAATCACACCCTTATGGTTTTATTAATTAATTAAGGTATATAATTAAAAGAAATTTAATAAATCCATATAGTTTTGGTGTACAATTTAATTAAATTAATTAGAACACCTAGTATTTTAAAAGTGTAAAATACACCCTATACTATATATAACATTAAAAGTCTAACATTATATATATGTATGAGTAAAAGTCAGTCTTACCGTTAGTAGGCCTCATTCACGAAGCTGGTCTATGAGGGGTGTTTAAGGAAATTGCCTATAAAATGGCGATTGAATGGGTATCCACTCTTACCCACCGCACTCTTGACTAATGGAGGGTCGTTAGCCGAACGGGTAGGATAGGATAGAAACCTTCCATTATAAGTATAATGATGTATAAAAGTAACTAAATGCTTTCATAAAATTCCCAATCTTAGTTACTTTAGGCAAAAGTGAATTGATGCAATCCCATGAAATTACACTTTGTGCACTTGCGAAGACGTTAGTGGAGCGCGTGTGGTTAACCGGCACACTAAATGGTTCTAAGAAAAGGTATCAAAGGGTGACTCAATGTTTGTCATAGTTCGGTGGAGCGTGTGTGGTTTACCGGCACATCGAATAGGTGATTGTAACATCTGAGGGCACCATGTAGATTTGCATGGTTATTCACACCGGCTTTGTGATCCTCGGCATCCCAGTCACAAGCAAGAGGGGCATATCAAGATTTAAAAATGCCGTTGAAAAGTTCAATGTATCTCATAGAATCTAGGAGTTTTCAATACATTTAAAACTTAATCTGTTTTTCGTTTTTCATGGTGGAAAATTAGTGAATCGTCATTCACTTACCTTCAAATGTTCTGCAATTTGGGTTACGGCATCCCTTTCCCGAGTTGTGGAATATTGTGTTGGGTCCTAGCCTTAATATCTCATTTGGGTGATTTATTAAGGACTCAATCGATCAACTAAATTCAATTCATTTTCTCCCGTTTTGTAGATGTCAAAGTACGACAATTATGGTCTTCCCAAATCCCGTGGAACAAGCATTCCACATGAAGATGATATTCCACGATTTGATCGAGGAACAAGAAATCATGCTTCACTTCCTCCTCCTCCTCCCGTTGTTCTCCCTAACCCACAAGATCAAAGAATTGAAAGGTTCAATGTCACTAAAACCCTATTGGAAATGAAACATGAAGATGGTAAACCCGTGTGTGCCCACGTTCTAGGAATGAAATCACACATCGATAGGTTGATAATGTTGGGTGCGTCATTCCCGGATAAGTTGGCTATGAACTGGGTTCTGCAGTCGCTTCCCGAATCATATAATGAGTTCAAGAGAAAGTATTATATGATGGATCATGACGAAAACTTCATTGACCTAACTTACATGCTCATTGCCGCTGAATCAGAAATGATTTGGCAAAGCAATGGACTGTATTTGTTAGGAAAGTCAACGAACCATGCTTCCGAGAATGTTCAAGGAGAGCCAACCTGTGTTTGCTGCCAAGAGAAAGGGCGTTGGATACAAGTCTGCCCTAAGAGCCTGAAGAGTCCAGAAGATGGGAGAGTCAAAGAGTATGGCTGTGCTTCAGGTAAAATCCACTATCTAACTCCATTAAGTTCCTATTCATTGATTCTTAATACATAAGGTGATAAGATTGCATTTGAATGTTTTGCAGGATCAGTGAAAAGAGAGGAAGCTTGATGAAAGAGCAAGATGAGTCTAATCACGAAGAAATGGATCTCGATCGCATGGATTTGAAGATTAGATTTTGAGCTTATAAAGTTATGATAGAGTTGTTAGGAATATTGGATTACATAGTTTTTCAGTTGATTTTGCATTGTAAGGACAAATGTTTTTCGCTGCTTTTATGACTAAAATAAAGTTTGTTTGACGAATTTATTTATTTATTTCCTTGCAATGAAATCGTTATAAAAAAGTTGATGCTTGCATATTTCTACAACAAATGGATGTGATTCTTAATTATTTTATTTGTGGAAAGGTCAAGAATTTACCAAATAGGGAAAGTTTCTCATCACCCAAGTTTCAATTGGACAGAAACGTGGAATCATGCAACTTGGTTGCACGATGAATGAGAAATTTCATATTTGGAAATTGGACTAAGTCGTTGACCAAGTGTCAAGTGAAGGACTAGGAGATCGAGTACACAAGGTTGTGTGTTAATCAAGTCCACCGCAAGAGTAACAAGATATTCATCATGTTTAACTAAAGGTTTAGTAAACATGATCATACTTATAAGATTAAGTGTGATTCTGAATTGATTGAAAAGGTTTAAATCAATAGCAGAACGAATAAGAAGAATCAAGTAGGCAGAAAGATAAAAGTTTCTCTATTCTAAGAAGAAGGGAGAGTACCTTTTATTATGTTTTATGATAGGTCTTAATGATTAAGAACCATATCTCAATTGATCCTCTAAGTGAGTCTTAGTGCAATTGTATGTCTAAGAAGAGGAATCAAGAATTGAAGAAATGGTTAAATCAAGAAGCCAATCATAATTCATTCCAAAACAAGCCTTAAAGTTAAGATTGTGACATTGAGTGACAAGTCTGAAGAAGGTTTATAACATTCATCAAATGTAGAATTTGGAAAAAGTTTTTCTTATTCTTGCACATTTGAAATTGGAAAGTTGTGATGTCTTGGATAAGACAAAGACCAACTAGGACCAATTTATGAAGTGTCTTGATAAAAGCTACACTAACTCTTGAATATTTTTTTTGTCAAGAAATGCTTATTGACAAGAGAATCTTATATGTCAAGGAGTCAGTGGGAGTCTTAATGGTCTTGAAAAGTTTCAAGAAATAATAAAGAATAAACCCTATCGATCATCACTAGCACATGAGTAGAGGTTTACAACCTATCGTGTTGACATTATCTTGTTTCTGTGCCGTTCCAATCTAGTTAATTATGCATGTGAGTTCTATGAGTTCTCATTTGAATGCATAAAAGGCAAGGAATGAAAAGTACATTGATGGGACAGGGTGAGATGCTTAACTACTTGGAAGACATGGTGGGCAGCCGTGTTACCATAAGGCAAGAAATCAAGTTTAAGAAAGTTCGATCCATATGAGTTTGAATTTGTCGTAAACTTTGTTTTGATAAATTCGCATGGATAGTAACACATACACCATTAAAATCTAAGTGTCATAAGATTTCCTCCTTCATGAAAATGACTGTGAGGAAATGCTTTCACTAAAAGATATTTTAAGAATATAGTGATTGTGATAATTGGATTCTCAAATTCGATTATGGTTACGGTATCCCTTTCCATGATTCGAATTGTGAGATCTGGCAATTAGTCTGAATTGTTTAAGACACGCACATGAACTATCTAAGGCAGAGGTGTATAAGTTTATAAAGCCTTGATAAAAGATTATCAAAGCATTGGGTATTAGAAATATGAACTTAAAGAAATTCAATAGGCATTGTATTTCTGAAAGTTAAGCTGTTTCTGAATACGTGTCAAAGCTAGTGGGAGCATAAGTGTTGTGTTTATAATAATCATCGTGATAGTAGGAGCATAAATGTTATGATTATATGATTATTAAGGCAAGTATTGAAAGTTAGCAATATTAATTATAGAAAACAAGAGTTATACTTTACAAAGTCGTAAGGATTGAGTAGTTGTTTTGCTATAATTAAGGGAGAGAATATTATGCTTCATTTCAAATCTAAAGGCTTAGGTTGTGGAATGTTAATAAATTTAGTCATAGTACGTTCTCAAATTTCGATTATGATTATGGAATCCCTCTTCATAAATCAAATTGTGAGAATGTGACACGTAAAATATTATGGCAAAAGATTGATAAAGTATCGAATATTTATGTAAGACATTATGCATCGTGTCTCATACGCTTCAGGTATAGGATCGATTGCAAATGCTATAATATGTGACCATTCTAAAATTTTTCCAAATGTCTAGCGCATTTAGAGGGAAAAAGGACAAGAATCGGTTTTGACTAAGATAATTAAACAACTATCAAAGGACAATCCAAAGTTCGCCGAGGATTGGTCGCTTGTGAGTAGTTGAAAGTATAGTATTGGATGGACCATATCGACATTATTATCAATAGAAAAGATTCTATTAAGAATGAGTTGTCATATGGTAAGTATGGAAAAGTTTCCATATTGGGAGTTGGATATTAAGAATCAATGTCTAGATTAGATACTTTTATGCAAAAGGATGTTCAAAGTAATGTACTTTGAGACATCACATCTATGGAATTGTCTTGTAACAATCCCCGATAGAGGACTTTGTAATTTCGTTGGCAATAGTCATTGTGACTTTAGTGCAGTGACATTACGAAAGGGTCATTGCATAAAATGTTGGAATCTAACATATTCTATAAGTGGCAAGAATTTGATATTATTTCACTTGTGAAAAGGATTAGGAGTTGTGAAATGAGTATGATTGGAAATGTGTTCATTTGATCTGTTTCACAAAGTAAGAACCGTAGGTAAACATTGTGTGCATGCTAAGAGCATGGGACAAATATTGTAATAATTCAAGTAAGAAGTTGATTACCCGAAACAATAAATAATGAGTAATCGATATGGTGATAAATAAAAGGTGTTTTATTTATACTCAAAGGTTTGAGGCCATATGGGATTAGTATTATCCTTGTGTTTCACTTTGCATGTTTTGACTTCCTGAATAATTTAATTGGTTAAGAACAGTCAAATTATTCAAACGGACCACAGTCGTTCATATGTTGGAAGTAGATATGTATGAAGACTGTCGTGAATTGGTGTGTGGATTGTCTAAAGTGTATTAGACATAAGCAATTATTTGCTGCAACATTCATGAGTGCTTATGAATATGATTTGAGCATTGGATTAAACCCATGCTCACTTGGATCACTTCATGGATTTGTATCACGATTGATTGGTGAGACGATAACATCTTATATTCTTTAAACCGAGATGTGTGAGTTGTATCTTACGATCCGGTTGCACATTGATAATATGTAAACGCACCAGTAACTTGGTGTTATAAAACATATTGTTGTGTGTGATTTGGTGAGTGAGTGCAAGCGAGCATTGAGTCAAAGTTTATCCGTTCCTTTTATTCAAAGTAGGATAAAAGCGATATCTGTGGGCCCCTCGATGATTTAGTGATGACACCTAAGCGCTTGGCCAAGCCGGGACTAAATTGATGTGTTCAATTATAGTCTGTTGTCAGTCGTCATAAATCTGAATTCCGGAAACAGCACATAGATAGAGAGAATGATTTAGATCCATGTCTCACTCTATACGATATCTATAATGGAGGAATATATGATCCCTTATCTAAAGGACACGCGAATGTGATAAAATCAGAGTTGACAGTGGCTTTAGAAAGCTACGATTGCAGATCAGGATCTGAAGTCATACGCGAAATAGTTATTAGACTTATCCAAGTGGGAGACTGTTGGATTAGTGTCTATGTCCATAACTATTCTGGTATGTACTTGACCCGATGGTGCATGGTCCTTTTGGGATGCCTTCACCAAAGCAACTTGATAGGATGAAATATGGAGAGAAAGGATTAAATATGATTTATTAATATATTATGAGAATATAATATTAAAGGAGAAATCATATTGTTTAATTAATATTACTCAAGAATTAATAAGAATTAAGTTTGTGGCTAAAAGACATTAATTAAACTTAAGGGACTAGAACTGTCAATTGTGTGATAGTTGAATATTGAGCTAATGGACTCCATATTAAGGGGGTGGACGAATTCTATGGGGAAATCCATTAGAAATCATCCAAAGGCCTTAAGGAAAGAGTCCATGGGTTGCTTAGGGCCTAAGCATCCAAATTAGGGTTTCCTTGTTAGATAACCCTAATAGCCTCACTATTTAAGGAACCCTTAAGCCCCAAAAATGTGGTGAACTAATTGGTTAGGGTTTCCACACGTTTTGGGCAGCCTCCTTCTCTTCTCTTCTTCATCCTCTTGCTCTTGGTGTTTGTGAACCATTAGAGGAGTGACATTTGTGACTCTAAGCTTTCTAAAGTCAATACAAGAAGGATTTGAGATTGTTATTGCTACATAACAATCAAGGTATGATCTATACCCTAATTCATATGTTATATTGATTATCATATATTAGATCTAGGGTTTATTGTCTTGGATGAGTTGCATGTACAATAGAGAAACCTAGATCCAAGCATTAGGGTTTGTATGAGCACATAGGATGTTCTTATGGCTAAAACCCATCAGGCGATACCCAGTTAGCTAATGGACGAGTTCCCGAAAGCACTCTCACGGGTCCGAAGATCATTCGGGAAACGACAGAGAAGATCGTTAAAATTCGTGAACGATTGAAAGCCTCTAGAGACCGACAGAAAAGCTACGCTGACAAGCGAAGGAAACCATTCGAATTCCAGGTGGGCGACCATGTTCTACCGAAGGTCTCACCCTGGAAGGGCTTGAAACGCTTCGGAAAGCGTGGGAAGCTCAATCCAAGATACATAGGGCCTTTCGAGATTCTTGCCCGAATCGGCCCCGTAGCTTACAAACTCAATATACCGCGCGAACTAAGTAACATACATTCTACCTTCCACGTCTCGAACTTGAAAAAGTGTCTGTCTGACGAGACTCTTGTAATCCCACTCGACGAGATCGAGATCAACGAGAGTCTAAACTTCATGGAAGAACCAGTAGAGATCATGGACCGAGACGTCAAGCAAACGAAGCAAAGCCGTATCCCGATAGTGAAGGTTCGCTGGAATGCCAAGCGAGGAACGGAATTCACTTGGGAGCGAGAGGATCAGATGAAACTGAAATATCCGCATCTTTTTGCTTAGTTATTTGTAACTACTTGTTTGCTTAAATTCTAATTCCGGGACAAAATTCCTTCTAACGGGGGGATGATGTGACAATCCGAAATTTCCATTCTGTACAACATACCAAGTCAATAGAAGTCAGAACAGTTACTGTTAATTTTCAGACTATTTGGGATAAGTTTGAGTATTCTATGATTAACACTTTACGAGATGCCAGGAGAGGGGATGCCCTAGGGTTTATTGTGCAACAATAACATTTCATACTCCAAGAAATTGGAAATTTACGACCCAAACATGGATTTTGCGGTTCTAAACCCCAAGGGGTATATATAGGATCCTTAGCCATATTTATTCAGTTGTTCCATTTCCAACTAGAGAAAAATGGATTCTCTCTCAAGGATCTTCAGCCTTTCATCCCGAATCGTAAGAGCTTCTATCTTAGAGTATAATATGGCTTGTAATGCTTATAAACATCAAGAAATCACGAGGAAACACCAATATCAAAGATTTTACGGCCCAAGAACACCTTGGACCGTAAACCCTTCTTTAAGGGCCAAAAGTGTGCCCTAGTCCCTTCCTTTCCTTGTGAAACTAGCCTAGACTCATACCTTAATGTGTATAGGACTTGAAAGCACAAAAATACCATGTCCATAAGAGATTATGGCCGCAAACCCTAAGGGAATTGGTCTTAGGGCCGTGAACTCCTCAAAGGAGGTAAAGGGTGCCCTAATCTCTTCCAAGGACTAAACCATGAAGTAGAAATACTTCTAAGGGACATGTAAGGCCTCAAACCATCAAATGATCAAAAGCTTAGGAGATTACAACCGTAAAACTCAAGGTTTTACGACCGTAAACTCATTAGGTTATGGTCCTTGGGGGAGTAAACTCAAGAAAGGGGTTCTTTGGAACCCTAAACCCAACAGCTTTGTCCTACAACAACTTAGATGCAATCCTTAGGACTTATAACGCTTATATAAGGTGTTTAGCATGTCCTAGGATGTCTTAACATTGTCAATTAGTAGTTTGAAGACTAATTGGATACATATATGTGTGATTCTATGTTAACTAGGATCTTTGAGTGTGTATAAGTCTTCACTTGACACTTAGCAATCCTACATCGTTCAGTTCATCGAAACCACCATCTACAGGTGACTTCATACCCCTTAATGAAGGTTTTAAATGATTCTAAATGCTTTAATGGGGGGGGGGGAATACAAGTAGAAAACATCATGCTATAGAATCGATCATATGTGATTCATAAGTATGTTTTCATCCAACTGATTTCACATACTTCAAAATGTCATACATGAAATGGTTTTCTGTCTTAAAATATTTTGTTATCAAACTAATTACTTTTGAAATGTTTTATAAAATGACATCAAGTCATTGTTATTTATTGTTCAAAACTATTAAATATTTTACAAAACCTCTTTCATGTCCTTGGTCAAATCTATATCTATACACTTATGTTTATATATATATATATATATATATATATATATATATATATGTATTGATATGACAGCTTTCATTCTTCATTCAGTTCCCACACTCTTGAGTAACAAGGGTGTATAAACCTTCTTAAACAACAAATACATTCCAGTAAACTATTATAGGGATAGTTTAGGGGATACAAAACATTATTCCTATTACAAAGGAACTACACCAGAGTCAGTTCATTCATGAGTCTATACTAAATGCTATATGAAGAGATACACTTACCTGGATCCTCTTAAATGGTTACACTTACATGGATACTTGTACCTAGAAACTATTTGAGGAGATACTATTACATACTATACATGTAGATTAGTTCTGTCTATCCTAATATAGAAGGATACTATACGGGACTAACCATTCCGGCACCTACTTGTTAGCAACAAAGGTAATGAACATCTACGGATGCCTACGGTTAATACTTTTACTAGGGGTACCTTTACGGGACTAACCATTCCTTCGACCTGCTGTTAGATACAGAGGAAAATAAACATCTACGGAGGTTCAAGGTTAATACTTTTCGGCTGTCGCGATGTCGTGTTTATCCTAATACAAAAGGATAATACTTATATATGGATATATTTTCCTGATTAGTTTTATTTTGTGATACGTTCACATAAACGACGAGGTAGACTATATATTCTTAATAGTAGTCATATAGGGGAATAACCATCTTTGTTACAGCAAAACATTCAAGTCTTGGTAGAAGACCGCTTTCAAAACATTCGGATCTTGGTAGAAGACTACTTTTATACT
Organism: Lactuca serriola; assembly: GCF_051521515.1. NCBI lineage: Eukaryota > Viridiplantae > Streptophyta > Magnoliopsida > Asterales > Asteraceae > Lactuca > Lactuca serriola. Next base: position 335,551,386 of record NC_136415.1, on the reverse strand, counting down.
AGTAGAAAATATGGGCTTTTCTAGGGTTTTCACACTTATATCAAATGTTTCAATGAAAACTTTACATGGCATTCATAACAACTTTCCAAAACATAGTAATGACACTTAAATACTTATGAATTCACCAGCTTTATGCTGATCTACTCTTTCAAAATAACTTTGATTCTCAGGTCACCAGTAAACAGGTACGATGACCAGGTTTTGAGAAGACGGAGCACAAACAAGATTCGTCTTTTATTTTGATTACATATTTTGGTGTCTTATTATAATGAAAGAACACACATGTATTAAAACTTTACTTTTAATGCAATGGATGATGTTGTTGCTTGTTTACTACTTTACACTGTTATGATACTTCACATGACGTTCTCCACCCCTGAACGTTTCCGCCGTTCTTTGTTTTGGGGTGTGACACGATGCGTCACAATACACCACAAAATCCTCCATCCCTTCCGGGAGGGCTAACACCGGGGCTTCGCATAATCTCTGCCGAAGTGTCTTAAACAAGGTCTGCTACTCCGGACCCCATGAAAAAGCAACACCCTTCCGGGTCAACTTGGTGAGAGGCACGACGATCTTGTAGAAATCCCTGATAAATCTCCGATAATAGCCGGCCAATCCTAGAAAACTCCTAATCTCGGTGGGTGATCTCGGCACCTCCCATCTCATAACCGCCTCAATCTTGGCCAGATCGACCAATATCCCATTCTGGTTAACAAGGTGTCCCAAGAACTGGACCTCTCGTAACCAAAAATCACACTTGGAGAATTTGGCAAAAAGCATCTCCGACCTCAATACCCCGAGAATCTCTCTCAGATGCTCCTCATGCTGCTCTCTAGATCTCAAATACACCAAAATGTTGTCAATGAACACGATCATCGACCGATCAACATCGGCCTGCACACCCTGTTCATGAGATCCATGAACGTTGCCGGTGCATTGGTGAGCCCAAAGGCATCACCACGAACTCGTAATTCCCATAACGAGTTCTGAACGCCGTCTTCTGGATATCTTCATCCCGCACTTTCATCTGATGATATCCCGACCTCAAGTCTATCTTGGAGAACCAAGACACTCCCTACAACTGATCGAACAGATCGTCGATCCTCGGTAAAGGATAACAGTTCTTGACCGTCAACTTGTTCAACTCCCGGTAATCAATGCACATCCGGTGTGAACCATCCTTTTCCTTGGAAAAAAGGATCGGCGCTCCCCATAGTGAGCTACTCGGTTTAATAAAACCCTTCCCCAGCAGCTCCTGAAGCTGCGAGTATAAATCCCGCATCTCTAGTGGCGCAAGGCGATAAGGCACCTTGGCGATAGGCACTGCCCCCAGAACCAAATCGATACGGAACTCTACCCGCCTCTCGGGAGGCACACCCGACAACACCTCAAACTCAACATAAATAGATGAAAGAAAACATACCAGTCACGATATCGGGCACTGCGCGGACCTCCTCCACTGTCAACTGGAAGGCTCTCCCACGAGCCTTCGGTGCCTCGGCCTTCACCGGCCGAACCTCAGTAGCTCGCACGACGGAAGGGGCAGATCCCTGTTGTGCTCCCTGTGATTTCCCCGCAGCTGCGGACAGTCGGCCTTCCGATGGCCCATCTGGTTGCAATGAAAGCAAACCATGAATCCCTTGGGGAAATCCTTGGCTATATGCCCCTCCTTGCCACATTTGTAGCAAGAACCCGATCGACAAACCCCCTCAAGTCCCTTTCCGCACATCCTGCAAGTGCGGCCCTTCTGGCCTCCAGATCTCGAATCAGCAGGCTTTGCCCGCTTGGCTGCCAGCTGAGACTGTGCTGGCCGCCGATCCATCCCCCAAGACTCGGCCTCCTCCCTGGCCTAAGTCTCCAACTCAATCTCCCTCTTCCGGGCATTTGCCTCGAGATCGGCAAATGTCCAGTAAGTCGAGTTCGATACGAACTCCCGAATATCCCTCCTCAGAATGCCCAAATACCAGCTCATGCGTGCCTGTTCAGTAGACACCTGCTCAGGGCAGAACATCGCCCTCTCATGAAACTTCTTGGTAACCACAGTAACAGAATCAGTACCCTACTTGAGGGTCAAGAACTCCTGAGCCAACCGTTCCCTCTCCACTGGGGGAACATACTCGTATCTGAACATGGTGGTGAACCTCTCCCAAGTGACCTCTGAAATCTCTGCAAGAGTGAAGTTCGGCATCTCGAACTTCCACCAGTCCTTCGCTCCCAAGCAAAGCTGGTTCAGCGTGAACCGTGCCCTCAGATGCTCCGGACATGAACATGTGTAGAAGCATCCATCGATATCAGAAAGCCATCTCATCGCGGCGATCAGATCCCGCGTCCCATCAAACTCTGGTGGCTTCGGGTTGCTGAACTCCCGAAACAACAACGAGTCACCTCCTTGAGGCCTGGCAGCAGCCGCAGCTGCAGTAGCTGCAGCAGCCACAGCCTCAGTCACTGCTGCGTACCGCTCATCAAAAGTCTCAATAAATGTGGTCTTGATATACCCAAACATCTCCGGAATCTCGGCTCGGATGGCAACAACCACCTCCTCATGAATCAACCTGCGGATCTCCTCATCACTAACACAACTGCTCTCAGGTGTGTGGCGTGTCACAACCATGATGTCTCTCTGAAATACAACATAAAATATCAGAGATCCACTCGGGCATACTCGCACTCGATAACACAACCCTACTTGATCCCTAGTACCCTAAGGATTCTTACTTGGACTGCGCACTAATACAGTGACTTCGGTAGTACGGGGCCTTATACTATCGTCTACACCACATCAGTATTCACTCCAAGTCCTCCTCCTTGGATCCCAGATCACAAGTACTCTACATCTCTCTAGCATAGGCTACCCTTCGGTAGACCTCTCATAAGCTCCTCACTACTACCTACTCACTCTCAAGCATCTAATAGCAGCAGAAATCTTCCTAGGCTAAGGCATCACAAATCAGGCCACTCTAGTCCTAATATGAATACCTTGCCTACTCTAGCATGCATATCATATCATAACATATCTCATAACACATAATGTAAGGGTATTTTGGGAAATCACCGTTCGAGCGCTGGCTGATTGTACACACTGCTCCGTTTCGCCTTTCTCAAAATCTTTTACTCTCTTAGAAAAATTGTTTATTTTATGAAAAACTTTCTCAAATCCTCAGTTTGAGTTCAGATACATCCGAAGTTGCACCCGAATCCCTCAAACCAAGACTCTGATACCAACTTGTAACAACATAAATTTTCAAAACAATTTTTCATTTTTAAATCATATTTTCAATCATCAAAACAATATCAAACAAACTCTATCCAATGTCATTATAACAAACAAATCCTAGAATATCAAAAGATCTCACATACATAAAGCCTCTCAGTGTGTATGGATCATGTCGGCGCCTTCCCACGGTCCTCGCTAGTACCTGAAACACACAATACAACAACTGTAAGCATAAATGCTTAATAAGTTCCCCAAAATACCACATACAACACATATGCCTTTCCAAGACATAACTCTGTGGGACCTTTCGGTCCAAGTGTCTCAGGGGACTTTTGTCCTGAATCCCGATAGACCTTCCGGTCCTACCCGTATTGACCTTCCGGTCCGTAACCTCCTGACCTTCCGGTCCATGTCCTCTTGACCTTCCAGTCCATATCAGCTTGACCTTCTGGTCCTTATCATACATAACATACATAACGCATACATATCACATATCATCATACAACTCATACATCTAATAGCATATAATACCTTCCGGTCACACATAGGTACCCTTCCAGGTACAGTATAGTGAGAAGACTCACCTCGGGTACCTCGGATAATCTCTCACACGAGAACACTGATCTAGCCCCCGCCTAATCACATAAACAATACTAATAAATAATTGCTCTCAAAGGCTAGATTAAATCCATTCTTACAATCCAACAAAAGGGAAAATGACCTTTTTACCCCTCCCTAACCCAAGAGTCCAAATGTTGACCAAAACCCTAAAAGTCAACGAAAGTCAACCCTCCGGGTTACACTTCGCGTACCAACTCTGTACGCTGGGTGTAACCGGCGTCTTCACAGAATTGGGGAACGCGAACCCTTACGCTGCGCGTACTAGGATTACGCCCCGCGTAACTCCTAGTTTCAGACTCCTTTTGATTTTAGGTCTTAAACGGTTAAGACACACGTCTAACTTTCAGATCTGACTGTCCCTAAGCCTCTTAATCCATAAAGTCGGTGAATTTAAGCCTTTGCATGGCTGTAAAAGTCACCAACACCCATAACATTCCATTTCCAACACTTAAAATCCCATAACTCAAGCATGACTCCATAATAACGACCAAGTTGGGATTTTTATGGATCTACAACACATATATCACTGAAATGGGACAGATCTAGATCCATAGAGTACCTTATGCTCATAAAGTCTCCACCTTTGGGACTTTAACCCTAAAAATGGGCCATGCAACATCAAACCAAAATAAAGAGGAAAGTTCTGAGATTTTTACCTCTAAGTGAAGCTCCTCCCTTAGCAGAACTCAGATCCAAGCTTGAACTTCAAACCCTAGCCTCCACAAGCGCCTCCCCTTCTTCTTCACTAACACACAAAGGCACTTTTAGCTCAAAACACTCACACACAAGCTTTAGGATGAAGGAAATGCTCTTTTAGGGTTTCACTCTCTGATATGGTAGCTAAGGATAAGGCCTTAGCATTCCTTTTATAGTGCACAAGCCATAATTTACGATTTGCATCTGGGCCCGCTACGCCCAGCGTACCTAGGCGAGTCCGCGTCCAACTTAAGCGCATGAGTCTGCACAACATACTTTCCAGTACGCCGAACGTTCTCATTTGCAACACCTTCCACTCAAGGGCTAATTTTGACAACTTGATAAAAGAGAAGGGTTAAATAGTTGTACCTGAATTTCGGGGTGTTACAACCTTGGCACAAGTAAGGCATTTACTTACGAAGGTAGCAATCTCTGCTTTCATGTTAGGCCACCAGTATAGCTTTTTAAGATCCAGATACATCTTATCTGAACTTGGTTGGACGAAATAACGAGTGTTATGCACCTCGCTCATGACCAAGTCTCTGAAACCACCGTGTTTCGGTGTCCAGATCCGATCCATGAAATATAAGGCTCCGCCACCTTTGACTTCCAAGTTCTTATCCATCCCCCTCAGGGATTCACTCGCCACATTTTTAGGTTTCAAAGCGTCGAGTTGAGCCTCCTTAATTTGCGTGGACAAGTGTGAATGGATAGTCATAGTCACTCATTTGACTCTACGACCAGAGTATTCTTTCCGACTTAGGGCGTCAGCTACTGCATTGGCCTTACCCGGATGATAACGAATTTCACATTCGTAATCACTAAGTAGCTCGACCCACCGTCGTTGTCTCATGTTGAGCTCCTTCTGGTCGAATATATGTTGTAGGATTTTGTGGTCTGTAAAGATAGTGCTTTTTGTATCATACATGTAGTGTCTCCAGATCTTTAGAGCAAACAAAACTGCTCCTAGCTCAAGATCATGAGTGGTGTAATTGACCTCGTGTGTCTTCAGCTGTCTTGAGGCATAGGCGATGACCTTACCTCGATGTATTAGCACACAGCCGAGCCCTTGATTTGACACATCACAATAGACAACGAAGTCTTCAATTCCTTCGGGGAGGGATAGTATTGGTGCAGTGCACAAGGCTCGCTTGTGCGTTTGGAACGCTCTCTCCTGCTTTTCTTCCCAGTCAAAGGCTACACCCTTCTGGGCTAGTGCTGTAAGAGGTTTCGCAATTCGGGAGAAGTTATGAATGAACCTGCGATAGTAGCCAGCGAGGCTTAGAAATTGACGAATTTCGGTAGGTGTCTTCGGTGCTGACCAGCTCCCAATGGCTTTGATTTTGGAAGGGTCCACATGTATTCCCTCTTCGCTAACCACGTGCCCTAAGAATTCGACTCTTCGGATCCAAAATTCGCATTTCGAGAACTTCGCATAGAGCTTCTCCAAACGCAGCGTTTCTAAGACTAGTCGCAGATGTTGACTATCCTCCTCCTTACTTCAAGAGTAGATGAGTATGTCATCAATGAAGACGATGACGAACTGACCCAAGTAAGGACGACACACCCTATTCATTAAGTCCATGAATACTGTGGGCGCGTTTGTTAATCCGAACGGAATCACTTACAAATTCGTAGTGCCCATAACGAGTTCGGAAGGCTATCTTCGGAACATCCTCCCTTAGCACTTGTAGTTGGTGATATTCGGATCTTAGATTGATTTTTGAAAAGAAGTTCGCCCCTTGAAGTTGGTCAACTAAATCGTCTATACGAGGCAGAGGGTAACGATTTTTGACGGTCAGTTTGTTGATCTCCCTGTAGTCGATACACATACGAAACGATCCGTCTTTCTTCTTGACAAGCAAGACTGGAGCTCCCAAGGGTGAGAAGCTTGATCTTATAAAGCCCTTGCTGAGCAGTTTGTTAAGTTGACTGGATAGTTCTTGCATCTCTGCAGGTGCTAGACAATAAGGCGATTTGGCTACTAGGGTAGCCCCTGGAAATAAGTCGATTCTAAACTCGACTTGATGTTGCGGAGGTAATCCTGGGAGTTCTTCTGGAAATATGTCGGGAAAATCATGTAGTACTGGAATGTTCTTAATGTCTTTCGTTTCTTGGCTCACATCGACAACATGAGCAAGGGATGTGTGACATTCCTTTTGCAAGAATTTCTGGGCTTGAAGGCTTGAGATGATACGAAGGTTAGTGTTGGGTTTGTCGTCGTAGATTACTAGAGTTTCGCTAGACAGCAGATTAAAGCGAACAATGTCACACCCCAAAACCGGAACGACGTAAACGTTCTGGGGTGGATGACGTCATGTCAAGTATCACAACATTTGTAGTATAGTAATCAAAGTACAACAACCATTGCATTAATAGTAATAATTTTACATCGGTTACATGTTATAGTAATATCAATGTAATTACAGATCATAACATAGATGCGGCTCGGTACTAGGCTGTCTCCATAAAAGCTCCTGGGATGTACCTGTCTATCGCTGACCTGAGAATACAAGTTATTTTGAAAGTGAGTATCAGCATTTTATAATGCTGGTGAGTCCATAAGTATTTAGTGTCTTTTGTATAAATATGCATTTTTATTCAAAATAACTTTATGAAAGATAGTAGTTTAGAATCTATGGTGTATTAGTGTCCTTTCTAGAAAATCCTATATTTTCTAAATAAAAGCAGTCTTCTACCAAGACCCGACAGACTTATGTTTTAAGGAGTAATTTTTCCCGGAATACTATCATTACCAATATAGGGTATTGCTTTTAAAGAAAATATGAGATTATTACTAGTAAAAATACAAGGGGAAAAATAACATATGCCTCAACAGTAATACTGCTGACTAAGGCAAAAGAAATCATAGACTCCAGGAGAGTATCGAATGAATGATACACCTGGCTCAGTCTAACAAAAGGAAGCACAAACTCCAGACAATATCGAATGAACGACACAGCTAGCAAAGTCTAAAACAAAGAAATACAGACTCCAGACAGTATCGAGTGAACGATATAGCTAGCAAAGTCTAAAACAAAGGGTGAATGTGAACCCGTATGTAACCATGCTGATCGACGATAGTGTATCCGATGACCCTCCAGGCCACGCGTAGAGGTAGTGGCATTATGTCACCCATGGGCCTTACCGGCGTGGACTGTAGCTAGTATTCTGGGTGTGGGTGTGTCAGTCTTGTATAGATCTATACACATGATGTTCCCTCTCCTTCCCGGAGACTCTGGTTACACGGCGTTGGCGCAATGAAGCGTCATAGAGGGAAATAGTGTGTCACATTCTAAAGTAAGAGAGAGAGAGAGAGAGAGAGAGAGAGAGAGAGAAAGATAGAGATAGAGATAGAGATAGAGATATAGATAGAGATAGAGATAGAGATAGAGATAGAGATAGAGTCTCCAAACTATTCCTATAATAGTTACTAGGGTTCCAGAAACATGAATAGTCGAAGGATGCCTATACTACTCAAGGCGATGAATTGGCTGAGAGAGAGATTTTATTTCCATACATGTATACATGATATATAATTAATGTTTAAATGACCTTCAGACGGATAACCGATACCCACCAGACCACATCCCAATGAGGAAAAGGAAATAGGGCGAACTAGCCTTCCTATGTCCTTTAAACATTATTTATATAACTATACAAATATAGGCATGCATTTAACGAAATAAAAGCATAACAGAAACTTAGGTAAAACTTTTGGAAAACTATATAAACAAGAATTTATGACTCGATCTCAGTTTATAAAACAAGCTTTTGAAAATGATTTGCTAAAACAGTTTAAGTGGAGAAAACCTTTGAGAAAACCTTTAACAAGAACTTACGACTTGATGTCATTCTATAAATCAAACTTTGAAAAACCTTTCGAATACTTATGATAATTTATTAGAGAAATTCATACTTTAACAAGAGTTGAAAGCGAGATTGGAAAACCTCTTGTTAGATGAAGCAGTTTAATTATGTAAAAATCCATTTACTATACAGTTATTAATCACATGTGATTTATCTAGCAACTGTATAGTTCAACTTGTATTCCCCCTATAAAAGTAGTTAAAATCATTTAAAATGTTAATTCAGGGGTATGAACTCACCTGTCGTGGGCGATTCAGATGAATGGACGGTACAAGATGCTAAGTGTCAAGTGAGGACTTGACCACACACGCGAATCCTATTTAACATTTAATGATACATTTAAGTATCTAATTAGTCATTTAATAACTAATTAAGCAAGTAAGGATGTCCTCCTACATGAAAACAATTTGCTACAAGTGGTAGGAGTACCAAGGGTTGCATATAAGGTGTGTATGGAATCACATTGGAGTTTACTCTTCAAATGATGGCCCTTATGGGTGTTTACGGTTTCAAGACCACTTCCCCCATGATTTTACGGTCCTATACTCATGGTAGTGGTGTCATGGGATGTTTAAAGGTCTTATCTCACTCATAGAATTATGCTAGAGTCGAATCAAGGGCTAAGGCAGTGATCGGGGCTGAAAATGGACACATTAGGGAGTTTACGGTCCTTTGACCACTCCTTGAGGAGTTTATGGACGTAAACACATGAGTTTACGGTTGTAAACTCATGTTAGTCCATTTCTTTTGTGCTTTGGTGGTTCTAGGCTATGTAGGCAAGGTTCTATTCCAATGTACAAGCCATGGAGGAAGTTAGGGCACCACTTGACCACTTTAAGGAAGTTTACGGCCCATGGACCAATCCTTGGCTGGTTTACGGCCGTAAACTCCTAGAGTCATGGTTTCCTTCAAGTTTAAGGTCCTTAATGAAATGGTGGTTGGTTCTAGACATTAATCCGAGCCATAGGAGGTGTTTAAGGGTAAATTTAACACCTTAAAAGGTGTTCACGGCCCATGAAGAGGGGTTTACGGTCCAAGAGTTTTCTTGGGCCGTAAACTCATGTTTACTCCTCAAAAGCCAAGGTTTCGGTGTTCTAAGCTCATATGTGCAAGTCCCCAAGTCATAACTAAGCATTGGAAAGGTTTTGGGAGGGTTTTTGGGCATCAAAACCCTCTTTCAATGTGTTTATGGTTTTGGGATGTTCCCAAACTCTAAAATCTTGTTCTTGGGTTTTTTGGATGTTTAAGCCACGAATTTGCAAGTGTGATAAGCTAAACAACACGTTAGGAAGGTTAACTTACCGTTTTAAAGCTCGAAGGGGTGATTTTTTACCAAAACCCGATTTGTAGAGAGAGAAAGTAGATAGAGGAGGTGTCTAAGGTGTGAAAAAAGGTTGGGATGAAACCATCTCAACCCTTATATAGGGTTGAGTTTATAGCCTGGGTGGGGGTCCACCTAACACCAACCGCAAACGGGGTTTTTCGCGACTTCCGTTAAACACGGCAAATTTTAAATTATAGCTCCTTATTTTTGGTTCGCTTGATGAATATTATTTAAAATATTCCAACGGGCTTAATCCGGCCAAAAATATTTTTGGGATAAATTTGTCTAATTTTCGATGTGCTTAATTACGACGTTAAAACAAACGGGAATATTTGGGTTGTCACAAACAACCTTTTCATAACACATGATGTCGGCACGATGTATACTCAACCAAACCATGCCGATAATGACGTAGAAACTTTTAATTGAGACCGGCATGAGGTGGATCGAAAATGAATGGCTATCTAGAGTTAGAGTGCATTCTATGTATATGCATCTAGTGCTTTCTGTCTTTCCATTGGCCATTTCTACTATGAACGGTTCTTTAAGTGCTCGTGATTTTTGCTTAAGTAAATGAGCAAATTTTTTGTTCAAGAAAATCCTCTTCGCTCCACTATCAAATAAAATGCATGCATAAGAGTTATCGAGGAGAAACGTACCAGTGACCACTGTGGGGTCGGCAACCGCTTCCTCGTGACCTATGGCCAGAACCCTTCCTACTTCACCGGCATTCCCTGCCTTAGGGTAGTTCCTCTTGTAGTGGCCCACCTCGCCACAACCGTAGCAAGCTAGGCCCACTCCTGCGCCGGGGACTTGGTTGATTGGCCTCGCCGGAGCTTTGTAGAAATGGGCAGTGTGCCCCTTCCTGCTGTAGTTAGAGCACTACATTTCCCGGCAGGCTCTTGTGTGGTGAAAGTTGCATTTGTTTCACTTTGTCAAACTTCCAGCGTACTGCTTAACCGGAGCAGCAGCGGCAGGTGCTATCGCAGTATGAACTGCCACGACCTGCTGCTTTTTGGCAGCCTTGTTCTTTTTCTTTTCATCCGATAATTTCCGCTTGAAATTAGCGGTTTTGGAGGGTTCTGAGATGGCTTGGGTTGTTGTTGCTACTGGGGTACGGACCCCATGGTCAATGAGTCTCTATGCCAACCTTTTGGCACTATCGAATGTAGTGGGGTTTGAAGCTAAAACATTCCCCTGAAATGGAGGCACCAGCCCCTAGATGTACCTCTCTATTTTCTTTCCCTCTGTATGAACCATATTGGGACAGAGGGCCACCAGCTCGTAGAATCTGGCGGTATACGTGACTATGTCGGAACCCTTCATGGTTAGGCTCCACAATTCTTGCTCCAACTTTTGGATTTCGCCCCTCGGGCAGTATTCTTCAATCATTAGCTCTCTCTGAGCTTCCCAGCCGATAACATTAGCCACTACTAGAGATAGTGACTTGACCTGGCTTTCCACCGTGCCAAGGCTTTTTCCTCAAAGGTGCAACTAGCAAACTTGACCTTGCTCCCATTTGGACATGAGTAGATTTTGAAAATCGATTCGGTTTTCTCAAACCATTGCGAGAGGGAAATGACTCCACCAGTCCCCCTGAAGGACTTGGGCTTGCAGTTGGTAAAGTCCTTGTAGGAGCACTCTCTCAAGCGCACAATGATTTCACCATGTGTAGATTGAACAGTTGTTCCTCCTCCAGTGGAACCGGAAGAATGATATTGAGCCATGGCTGTTGCCACAGCCGCAACTACTGCAACATTTAGAGCTGCCGTATCGGTTTGAGGAGTAGGAGGTGTTGTAGGTACCGGAGGATTGCGTCTCGTTGATCGATGCAGAGGCATCTTTTAGCTATATGTTTAACAAGGATGACAATGTGGGTAAGAATAGAGAAATTGATGAGAGTGACTCATGGATTAAATCTCTGTAGTCCAATGATACATTTGAATAGTATGATTGAATGTAGACCTAGTACTAAAAGATGATAGCATATGGATATTAATTTCCATGAGATTAGATATCTGTAAATAATACTTGAATTACAGATGTAACAAGTTCGGGAAAAATGACCTAGAAGTAGGCCTTACATCAACCAAGATGGGAAAATTTTGACAGACCTACTATCTAATCAATACCTAACAGGTCCAAGTTTTAACAAAGATAGGAAATAGACTAGAGTTTTTAGATAACTAAGTTATATCCAAAAGAGAAGGTTGAGTAGGCTCTATCTACGACGAGAACCACTCGAATGAGGCCTTGATTCAGACAGACGACGCTCTATGTCTTGCATGCTCCTTTCATACATTGACTGCCTCACCCGAAGTTCCCTAACTTCAGCTTGGGATGCCGCTAGCTGTTGCTGCAGAGTCCCATTGGTTATCCAAGCCCTTTCCATAGCTACCTCGAGTTGGCGAATGCGGACCGTGTAATGCCAGGGTTGGCTTCAATCTCCATGACTCGGTCAATAGATGCTCGACCTTGCTCGGTGTTCCGAGCAATCCTACGGACCATGATGGGCAGGACTTGATCAGCTGAACCTCCTTCTCTTAGGTTGTAAAAGCTTTTATCTCCAATGTAGGGAATGGGCTGACCTTGTTCCCGACTCCACCTATTCAAGTTTGTGGCCCACAGAGGTGTGAGTCCTTGAAATGTTGGACGAGGGTTCGGGTTTGGAGCAACTGGGGTAGGTTGTTGACTTCTGGCTCCGAGTCAGAACCATCAGAGAAGCCTTTAGTGAGGTGATCATCCAAGGGGATTGGATAATTATCTTCTGGCTCTTCTCCCAGCCATCCTGCATTGCCGTTTTTGGGATAGTACGGGTCTCCGGGAAGATGGAATCCAACCATGATATCTATGCGAGAAAAGGGGTGTAAGATATAACTAAATAGACGCACTAATTAGATGATTATAAGATGATCTTTATTAGTTACTTCAATACTTTTTTAGTGCATACCAGTTACATGTACTTAAAACAGGATAGACCTTCGAATAAGTGACCCTAACTCTAAGCCCACAACCAAACAAGGAACAAGAAGTAAAGCAAAGATCACAGACTCTAAGCCTATGACATCCTAGTTACATATAATCTTAGTGTATCCACATATCCCTTATTGACCTACTAATAAAGATCTTTAATTCTCAGATAAGTAATTATAGTAACACAAAATACTCCTATATTATTTTAAGTTTATGTTTTGTTCTATTGTTTTCATTGTAGTAGTGTTGGTAATTTTTTAGACTTGTTGCAACCTCACAACCACCCTTAGACACATGCTAGTCACTCCTCGGATAATATAGTTGATCAGGCTATATCTTCCCAGGGTTGACCATATGTCTTTAAGTCTAATTGTGTTGCCCAACAATCGTAATACTTTTGTTCTGTCCTAGTGACACTGATTTTAGTATGAATGTAGGTATGTATACTTGGTTTAATATTTTATTATTTAAAAGCATAAACTCTTGGTCAGAGTATTTTAATCCCGTTGTGTTTATAGTTTGTATATCTTTTATTGGTTGATATACTCGATTCACTATAAACAATGCTCTGATACCAATCTGTCACACCCCAAAACCGAAACGGAGGAAACGTTGAGGGGTGGAGGATGTCATGTTCAGTATCACAACAATGCATAGTAGTAAACAAGCAACAACATCATCCATTGCATTAATAATATAATTTAATACAAGTGTGTTCTGTTAAGTTTAATAGACACCAAAAAGTAAATAAAAAAAATGAGATGGGTCCTAAATGTGCTCCATCTTCTCAAAAGGCTGGCATCGGTACCTGTCTACTGATGACCTGAGAATACAAGTTATTTTGAAAGAGTTTATCAACTTTAAAGCTGGTGAGTTAATAAGTATTTTAGTGTCATTGTTTGTATGAAAGTCTTTGTATGTACTTGATGTATAAGTTTGTAAAGATTTGTATCTCCTAGAAAATCTATATTTTCTACTCAAAGTAGCCTTCTACCAAGGCATCAAATGTTTGCATGTATATCTCTTGTAAGAGTATGTATTTTCCCAATTATGACTATCATTAACCAAAAGTATAGTTTTTACATTACTGTTCATTGTGAGAAGATCACAAGTGAATGCAATGGGGAAATAAAATAGTACTATAGTGTTGTATTAGGTAACTACTGCTGTACTAACTACCTTAATCCAATTGTTAATTAAAGTACCATGTGATATGCCTGTACAATACTACTGAGTAAAAACACGACGATGAAGAATGATTGTATACCTTTGCTACCCAAAGGTATTGAATTGAATGAAGGAACTTTTATATCTATACACATATACATAATATATAACTAAGATTCAAACGACCTTCGGACAAATAACCGATATCCTAAGTCCACAAGAAAACAAGGAACAAGAAGCAAGGTGAGCTATCAGTCCGAAGTCATGTCAATCCTACTTATATAACTATATCTATATAGATATGCATTTGACAAAGTTTAAGTTTAAAAGAGTTTGAATAAAAAGTATTTAATATGTAAAAGCATTTGATTACCATTGAAGTAGTTTTGTTTGAGAAAACAGCTAATTGAATAGCAAATCCTTTGTTTGATAGGTATTAATCACATGTGATTGATATAATAACTATAATGTTTCAACTTGTATTCCCCCCATAAAAGAATTTAAAATCATTTAAAGGATAGATTATGGGGTATGAACTCACCTGTAGTGAGTGGTTTGGAAGAACGGATTGTATAGGATGCTAAGTGTCAAGTGAAGACTTGAGCACACACACGGATCCTATATAACATATAATAACACATATATGTATCCAATTAATCATTTAACAATTAATTAACCAAGTTAAGACACCCTAGGACATGGAAAACACTTTGATTCAAGTGCTAGAAGTACCAAGGGTTGCATCTAAGGGTTGTATAGCCACTTAAGGGAGTTTTCGGTCCAAGTGGTTTCCGGTCCATATGGTTTTCGGTCCAAAGAGGTTTTCGGTCAAAATGGTTGGCTGAAAACTCATGATCTTTGATGCATAAGGTGATTTACAAGGGCTTTCAACAATCAAAGAAGTGTTCTAGACTCAATACTAAGTATTAGGGAAGGCTTAAGGTCATTTTGCATCCTTCATAAGGGTTTTCGGTCTAAGGAGATGCACTAGACCAAAAACACCTATTGTTCTTGAGAAATGGATATTTTCAAGGACCTAAATCAAGTATCCTTACTGGATAACAAGTATAAGAGACAAATACTTACAATATGGAAGCAAAGAAGGGTGTTTTCGGCCCAAAACACTAGTGTGTGTTCTTGGTGAAATGAAGAACACTTGAAGATCTAAGAAAATGGAATGATTTCACGGATGAAATCATGTAAGATCACTAGATAATGGAAGAGATCAACTAAACAAGCAAGGAAACACTTACAATCTTGAAGATCTTGACAAAAATTCGGATGATACTTGAGAGAGAATTGTTCTTGACTTCAAAATGGAAAAAGAATGGTAAAAATGACTAAGTGTCATTTATATACCCTTTAGGGTTTTCGGTCCAAACACTATATGGGTCGAAAACTCCTCACTCTTGGAGTTTTGTGACTTAAATGTTGTACAATTAATCCTAAAGTATACTTCCTCTAATTATGTCTTGAAGTACTAGGCTTTAGAACACTTAAACTGACTCCAAAAAGCTTAAAAATAGCAAAAATAAATCTGACTTCTATTGAAGTGAATGGTTGTACAAGATAGAAATTTCGGGTTGTCACAGAAAAGGACTAAAACTTTATGACAAAGAAGGGCTAAAGGAGCCCAGATCTGAGGTTTCAACCTCAGATCTTGACCCAAATCGGAGAACCACTACACAAAACCCTAAAATCCCAAACCCATAAATGAAGAGATCTAACTAAGAGAGAGCCAAGGTAACAACTTGTTACCTCCAAAATAATGCCGAGACAGAGAAGAATCCGGATCTACAACATCCCCTTGCTTCACTGTTCTTGAAATCCAAGCTTTTTACTCCAAAGATCCCTCTTCCAAGCTAAGAAGCACACAAATATAGAGAGCAACCACGAATTAGGGTTTCTGAACTCAAGGGAGGTAGTAAGAGAGGCTAAGGGGAATACGTGGTCCTTAAATAGGGTGAAAACCCCTAGAATTTAGGGTTTCATCTTCCAACTCCTACTCGTCGACTTCCTTCTTGGACTCGGCGAGTAGGTCACTTAAACACGCAGATCAACCCGCTACTACTTGACGAGTAGGGCAACCAACTCGTCGAGTAGACCTTGCATACAAGAAAATTCTTATAACATCGATACCTGAGAATCGGGGCATTACAATTCTCCTTTACTTGAACTAGAATTCGTCCTCGAAGTCTGCCACGGCGAACAGCTCCGGATAGTGCTCTCGCATCTCTGCCTATGGCTCCCATGTCCAATCGGACCCCCTCCGATGCTCTCATTGTACATTTACCAGAGGTATCTCCTTTTTCTGTAGAACTTTCGTCCTTCTCTCCAGTATAGCCACTGGCCTCTCCATGTAATTCAGGCGTTCATCGACCTGAATATCATCCAACGACACTACAGCCTCCTGATCCATAATGCACCTCCGCAACTGCGAAACATGGAAGGTGTTGTGGATCCGACTAAGCTCCTCTGGTATCTCTAACCTGTAAGCCACCTTGCCAACCCTGGCAATGATCCTGAACGACCTAATGTAACGGGGACCCAATTTCCCTCTCTTCCTAAAGCGGATCACACCCTTCCAGGGTGAGACCTTCAAGAGAACCATATAACCCACTTGAAATTCTAGCTCAGATCGGCGTCTGTCGGCGTAACTCTTTTGCCGACTCTGAGCGGTCTCCAGTCACTGCCTAATCTGCTGAATCTTCTCGGTAGTCTGCAAGACTACTCCCGTCCGTCCCATCACCTTGTGTCCGACCTCACCCCAACACACTGGGGTGCGACATCTCCGCACATACAACAACTCGAAAGGGGGGGGCGCCAATGTTGGAATGATAGATGTTGTTGTAGGCGAACTCTGCAAGCGGTAGGTTGGAATCCCAGCTCCCACCGAAATCAATGACACACGCCCTCAACATATCCTCAAGGTTCTGGATGGTCTGCTCGTTCTGACCATCAGTGTGTGGATGGAAAGCTATGCTGAAGTGCAATCATGTGTCCAGCTCCTCGTGGAACTTCTTCATGAAATGGGAGGTAAACCTAACATCCTGATCGAAGACAATGGAAACCGGAATCCCATGGCGAGCTACGATCTCGCGGACGTACACATCGACCAACTTCTCGGCCGACAAACTCTCCCGTATGGCCAAGAAATCGGCATTCTTGGTCAATCAATCCGCGATGATCCATATGGCATCAAACCCCTTCGTCGTCCTCGGCAACTTGGTAATAAATTCCATCGTGATTTGTTCCCATTTCCACATGGGGATCTCCAGGGGCTGCAGCTTTCCATGCGGTCTTTGATGCTCGGCCTTGACCATCCTACAGGTCAAGCACCTCTCGACGTACCAAGCGACTTCTCGCTTCATGCATGGCCACCAGTAGCTCAAAATAAAATCTCGGTACATCTTGGTGGCCCCCGGGTGAATAGAGAAGTTAAACTTATGAGCCTCCTCCATGACTGTCTGTCTGACTCCACCAAACATCGGAACCGATACCCGACCGTATCAAGTTAACAATCCACAACTATCCTACACAAATCGGGTGTTCTCTCCCCTGATCCTCTCAATCTTCCAGTTCTTTGGCTGCATGCCCTCGACTTGAGCATCTCTGATCAAACTCACAAGCGGAGAATCCACCGCTATCATCATACATATTGCTTGGATGGAAGACCTAGCTGACTTGCTGCTCAAAGTATCTGACACCACATTCGCTTTACCGGGGTGGTAAAGGATCTCGCAATCGTATTCAGGTTCGACCTGCGCTGCCTCATATTCAGGTTCGATCGATCCATGATGTGTGTCAAGCTCTTGTGGTCCGTATATATGGTACAATAGACCCTATATAGGTAATGTCTCCATATCTTGAGAGCGAACACCACCGCTCCCAACTCTATCATGAGTAGGATATCTCGTTTCACGCGGCTTCAGCTACCGCGACACGTAGGCTATCACTCGTCCCCTCTGCATGAGGACCGCTCCTAAACCTGTGATGGATGCATCGCAGAACATCACAAAATCTTCTACTCCTTCTAGGAATTTCAAAACTGGAGCCTCACACAAACACTGACGGAGGGTCTCAAACGCCCTCTGCTGCTCAGGGCCCCACCAGAAATCCACTCCCTTACTCGTCAGACGAGGGTGGGGCACTGCAATCTTGGAGAAATCTGAAAGACCCTGTCTAATGATTTCGTCTAGGTATACTGATTAGTGGTAGTGATTGTGTTGAAAAAATAAATTTTGTCTAGTTTACAGTTGGTATGTGTTTATGGCCGTAAACTCCTTACGACCGTAAACTCCTTGCGGTTGTAAGTCATGGATATAAATAGGGTGTTGTGTCAGACTTTAAAGGTTGTTGATGCCTTCGTGTTTTCCCCAAGTTGTATATGACGTTTTATTGCTTTAAGGCGTATGCAAGCTTGGTTCGTTTTGTTATTTTGCTTATTATTTCATCTTTGCTTCTGTTATTTGTCTTTGATCATTGGTAGATCCATTTTTCGGGCTTTACAATTGGTATCAGAGCAAGACCAGTGTCAAAGACGTCCTATAGTTGCGTTTTTGCTCAAAACGATATTCACAGCGAAAGAAGGGTTTTATTACAGTCGATTTTTGTGTGTTTAAGAGTTCACGGTCCGACCTTACGGCCGTAAACTCCAAGTTCACGGCCGCAAGCTATTCAAGGTTCATACACCGCAATCAAATCTCTTCTCCAGCAAATCGAGTTCCTGACTTAAGGCTTTTAGAATAATATTTCATTGCATTTAAATTCTCAAATAAAATAAATTTTTTAACAAGAAATTCATTGGTTGTAAACTCGGATTCATTGGCCGTAAACTCGAAATTCTCTCAGAAAATCATTGGCCGTAAATCGATTATCTGATAATCGATTTCAGATAAATTGCATCTTTCATTTTCTGATTCAGAATTTAAAATTTTCACGAACCTTAAACTCCTAGTTTACGGCTGTAAACAGTTCTCGGCAGTAAACATTTTCTCGGCAGTAAACTTGTTTTAAAATCTTAATTAATTAATTTTCGGAATTCATAACAGTAAATTAATTAATTAAATTTTTTAAGTCTTATTAAATAAATAATTAACTTTAACTTTAAAAAAAATGGAATCACAAAGTCCTAATCTATATCAAGAACTCGATGCTGTGACGGGAACAACCACGCACATTCCACGACTCATGTCCGCTGATGGTTTCCCCGAGTGGACATATAGAATTGAGAAATATATAAAGATGAAGGACTTCAAGATTTGGAAATGTGTTATAAAGGATTCAGTCAGAATCACCACTACAGTTGGGGGGCAGGTGGTTGACAAGAAAATTGAAAACTACACTGATGAAGATTTTAAGAGTGTAGAAGAACAAGAAAAGGAATTGGCTATTTTGACTATGGCCTTATCTCCAGACATTGCTCAAGGATTCAGAGAGTATACTTCTGCTAAATCACTGTGGGAAGATCTTATTGAAGTATATGAGGGAAATGAAGACATGCGAGAGAGTCGCCAAGACATGCTAAGGCAGTGTTTCAACATGTTTAACTATGTGCCTGGAGAGACTCTTGAAGCTCAACTGCAGCGATTCACAACTCTCAATACGGAGATGACTGTGGCAGGGATCTTCTATACAAAGTCAGGAATTAATAAGAAGCTACTAAATGTTCTCCCAAAATCTTGGGACATGAACGTAGCTGTGATTAAGAAGACTAAGGATCTCAATCGCCTTTCTCTAGCTGAAGTGCTGGCTGTCATCAAAGCGTGTGATATTGATGACAAGCAGCGAGAGATCAATCATGAGAACTCCGACTCAGCTGCCAATCTTGGCATTTCAACTAACAATGCTCTTTCTTCTTTCTCTTATACCCCTGCAGGTTCATCTTCTTCTACACCAGTCATTCCCTACCCACAAAGTCAACCTCTCGTGTCTGCCCAAACTGCTCCATCCTCAAATGTGGCTTCCTCTTCAAAAGGAAAGGAAGGTGATGAAAACCTTGTCTTTGTAGTAGGGCTTGTGAATTGCTACAATGCACTTGTAGCTGAGGAGCTTCCGCCTCAATTGTCATTTGCAGATCTTGATCAAATCCATCTGGAGGACGTTGAGGAAATGGACGTCACATGGCAAATTGCCATGGCTGTATTTACGGCAAAACAGTTTGCCAAAAAGACAGGAAAGAACAATTGGGGAATGAGCGCTGATAAGAAAGTTGGATTCAACAAAGGAAAGCTTCGATGTTTCAATTGCCACGAGCCAGGACATTTTGCTCGTGATTGCCCACACCCCGATAGAAGGGTTAATAATGACAGAACAATGGCTGCAGTTGGGAACAACCGAAGCAGTGGTCAAGCAAACAATGAAAAGGCTATGGTTGCGCAATCTTTCGATTGGGCTGATCAAATACAAGCTCTCAATTTATCTGGACCAGAAAATGCTCATGTAGCACAAGTAAGGGATGACACTCCAGCAGGGATTGTAGCAGCTGAAGACAGTGCGATGAAGCTACAATTTGCCTTGATGGTATCCTCTTCCCATGAACCTAATTCGTCCAAGGTAAGTCTCCCATCATGCTCTAAGGCTTGTATAGATTATGTGAAAACTTTACAGGATAAAATTGAGACATTAGGCAATGAAGTAGAAAATCTTAGGATTCTTCGTGAACTCAATGACAAATTAATAAGAGACATAGAAGACCTTAGATATGAAGGGTACCGACTTCGAAAAGGACAAAAACCACTTAAAGCTCAACTATAATAAAAAATTAAAGACTTTAGGAGACTCCAGGAAGACTACAGTAACAAATGTGAAAACTATGATTATGTAGTCAAACAAAATGCTGAGCTAGTGGCTGAAGTTGAATCTTTGAAAGGAAAATTTGAGACCGCCAAACTTGATGTTAGAAAATATGATTTCTCAAGTGAGGTGGTTGCAAATATGATAGACCAAAGTATGCAGTTTAAAAGGAATCAATCAAAAGGTCTAGGGTATAATCATGTACCCCCTCCTTTCAATCAATCATATGTGTCCAAGCCTTTGTCCAAAGAAGAGATTGTCAATGAATCATTTATGATTTATGGCAAGCCCTCCGGTTTTGTTTCGGGAGGATTTATTAATGTTGAAAGTACTAACATTTCTACTTCTCCTGCAGATCAATCCTTGAATCAGTCAAAGCACAAAGTTAAAGGATGTGTTTCTGAAAATAAAATCGAGTCCAAACCTGAAGCTTTCATTTTAAATAAAGACAATTCTTTTTCAAATGTTTTAAGTGACAATATTTCTTGTGGTGTTTTTAATTCTTCTGATACAGTAGCTGCTACTTCTAATACAGTTTTGAGTGCTTCTAATATGTCTGATAAATTTTTGAACAATTTGGTTGACAATTTGAATGTTTGTGATAAAAATGTTGAGACACCACTAGTTTCACAACCATCCATAAGTATAGCACCCTCACTTGCCTCACAACCTAATAATGTTGCATGTTCCTGTGAGACAAGCAAGGGTGTTTGTAGGGAAAACGAATCTGATAAATGCAGCACAAGTTCTAACAATAACAAGTAGATTTGTTTTAATTGTGGTACTAGTGGTCATATTGCTAGAAATTGTCTTAATCGAATGTTTGTGAGTCGTAATCTTCCAAGAGGGGAGAACGAGTTCAGTGGAAGGTCTTTAAATAGAAATTCCTCTAGAAGTCGCTCTCGAAATGATGATTGGGCAGATGAAAGAAATAGAAAAAGGGATATTTTTCACAGACATAAAAAGGTTTTTAATCACCTTGTCCTGAGCAGTCTGCCAAAAAGGAGCATAGTCACGCCAAGGTCAAGCTCATCCTAAAGCAGTAGTGGATCTTCAACCAACTCTGGTAGAAGTAACACATGCTTTAAGCAGATTGTTAAACATAAAATGACAAAGTTGACTGAGTTTTTCAGAAAACCTAATTATAAATGGAGGCCCAAACCTGCTCCCAATACAACATCTGTGTCCTTAGAGAAGTTTAAGTGCAATAAATATGAAAAGGCATCAGGATCACCCAGGAAGATCAAGACCTGGGTGCCCAAATCTAATTAAACCCGCACATTTTGCAGGGACAGTTGCGGGGAAATGACGTCAGACCCTGGTTTGTTGACAGTGGCTGTTCCCGACATATGACGGGAGATATCACCCAACTTCACAACATTCAATCATTTAATGGGGGGTATGTTTCTTTTGCGGGTGGAGATGGAGGGAAAATCACTCAAAGGGGAACAATGTTAAATGGAGTTCTAAGTTTCAAAAACGTAAATTTCGCTCCCAAGTTGAAACACAGTCTGTTAAGTGTTTCTCAGATTTGTGACAAGGGCTATTCTACGCATTTCACTGACAAGGAATGCATGGTCTTAAAGCCAGGCTTTGTCAACCCTGAAGAATGGATTCTCGTAAGATCAAAGAGGGATGGGAACGCCTATATTATTGATATGAATAGCAATCTCCCAGAACAAGTTACGTGTCTATTTTCCAAGATTTCCGAGCAAACTGCAATGCTGTGGCACCGAAGATTAGGTCATGCTAACTCCAAGAATCTAAATCGTCTTGCGAAAAACGAGACGGTCCGTGGATTGCCCGTCAAGGACTTTATTACGTTTGAAAAATGTGTGTCGTGCGCTCAATGAAAGCACCATCGAAAGCCGCACTTGCCAAAACAGGTTAACTCAATCAGTCAGGTTCTTCAATTACTTCACATGGATTTGTTTGGTCCAGTGAACGTGCTAAGCATCAACAGAAGTTCTTATTATTTAGTTGTGATTGATGATTTCTCTCGATTTACGTGGGTTTTCTTTTTATCCAACAAAGATGGTGTCACTGAATTGATCAAGAAGTTCATTGTACTTGTTGAGAATCAGACCAATCATAGGGTGAAGGCGCTTCGTACCGATAATGGAACAGAGTTCAAGAATTCCGTTCTCAATCACTTCTGTGCTGAAAAGGGTATCCAGCGTCAATTCAGTTCAGCTCATACACCTCAACAAAATGGTGTTGCTGAAAGGCGGAACAGATCACTCAAAGATGATGCAAGAACAATTCAAAGCTGCCTGTTTTCTTTTTGGCGGAGGCGATAAACACTGCCTATTATGTTCAGAATCGAGTGCTTATCAACAAAGCTCAAATGAAAAATCCGTATGAAATCTACTATGGACACAAGCCGTCAGTCAGTCACTTCCGAGTATTTGGCTGTCCTTGCACCCTTCTTCACCTAGATGCCAACCCGAAGTTTCATGCCAAAGCTGATGACTGCTATTTTGTTGGGTATGCTGCTCGTACCGCTTATAGAGTCTAAATAAGAAAACCAAATAGATTGTGGAATCCTATGACGTGCGTTAGTTGGAAGAGAATGAGACAGATGCAAGAGTGGGTCCAGATTGGTTGTTTGATTATACGTCACTTTTCAAATCCTTAAACGTGTATTCAAATGATGTATCTAGAACTGGTTCGCATTGGAAGAGTATCTCTGAAGATGAAGACGAAGAAGTCGTATACAAGCCTGTATCTAAACCTTCTAATTCATTGAAAGGAAAGTCTAAAGTTTCACCTGAATGGGAGTCCTCTGACTCGCGCAATGGAGAATCTTTTGCTGAATCTGAGGGGGAGCCTTCTGCTGCAACTGAGGGGGAGCCTTCTGCTGTAATTGAGGGGGAGTCTTCTGCAACATCTTCGATAAAGTCCTCTGCTACTCCTCAAGGGAGGCCGTTCTTGGAACATGATAGTCCTCAATCAGACCACACTGATTCTTCTGATGCTGAATCGAGACCTCACATATCTTCAGAGAAAGAGTTCGTTCCAAATGATGCTTCCGCTGTCTCTTCAACCCTGATGGAATTACTCTTTCCTGACCTTATTGCAGATGAGTATGTTGCAGAACCATTTGGTACTACTCAACAAGAAAATGAAGGAGGTCTTAACATTCACACTCTACCTATTTCTTTCAATGACATCAGCCAAGAAATACCTTCTAGGGTTCAACGGGATCATCCGATCGAAAACGTCATCGGCCAGCTAGATGATGGTGTTAAAACTAGAAGTCAGAGTGGAGACATGAATAGATGTCTGTATTCTTGCTTTAATTCTCAAAATGAGCCCAAGAATGTGGAAATGGCTCTAAATGAACCAAGCCGGGTGGATGCAATGCATGAAGAATTGCATCAATTTGAAAAACTCGGTGTTTGGAAATTGGTTGAGTTACCAAAGGGCAAGAAGTCTCTTGAAACACGATGGGTCTATCGCAACAAATAGGACGATTCAGGGGTTATCGTGCGAAACAAAGCCAGACTGGTAGTACGTGGGTTTCGACAAGTAGAGGGTCTTGACTACACTGAAGTTTATGCTCCAGTAGCTCGCCTGGAGGCTATTCGTATCTTCCTAGCGTATGCTTCGTATATGAACTTTACTGTCTTTCAAATGGATGTCAAGACTGCCTTCTTGTATTGCAAGGTGAAGGAAGAAATATACGTTGATCAACCTCCAGGGTTTGTCGACTCGAAGTATCCTAATCATGTCTACAAGTTGGACAAAGCGTTATGTGGGCTGCATCAAGCTTCTAGAGCATGGTATGCAACCCTAACAAAGCATCTGCTCGAACATGGTTACACTCGCGACACTATCGATCAAACATTATTCATAAAGCATGTCGACAAGGACCAGATACTCGTACAAATATACGTCGATGACATAATCTTTGGATCAACAAACCAAAAGCTTTGCAAAGAGTTCGAAAGTGTAATGAAGAAAAGATTTGAAATGAGTTCGCTGGGAGAAATGACCATGTTTCTGGGGCTTCAGGTTAAACAGAATTCAACCGGAATCTTGCTACATCAAACCAAGTATGTGGAGGATATTCTTGAGAAGTTTGTGCTTCACGATGCTAAATCTGCTTCTACACCGATGGCTGAACGACCTCTCCTGACTCCAGATTCTGAAGGCGAGTCCGTAGATCAAACTCTCTATCGATCGATGATCGGATCGCTGATGTATCTTACTGCAAGTCGACCTGACATTATGTTTGCAGTCTGTCAATGCGCTCGATATCAGGCTAATCCTAAACTCTCTCATCTTATTGCTGTTAAAAGAATTTTTCGGTACATCAAAGGAAGCCCTAAATTGGGTGTTTGGTATCCGAAGAATTCTGAATTTAATCTTTATGCTTTTACTGACAGTAATTATGGAGGCTGTGAGCTTGACAGGAAATCAACTTCAGGAGGATGTCAATACCTAGGTGACAGATTAGTTTCATGGCAATGCAAGAAACAGCACACTGTCTTGACTTCAATAGTAGAGGCGGAATACGTTGCTGCATCAGCTTGCTGCTCTCAAGTTATCTGGATCCAACATCAGCTGTTGGACTACGGTTTGAATTACTTCGAAACCCCTATCTATTGTGATAATGAAGCGGCAATTCAAATAGCTAAAAACCCAATCCAACACTCTAAAACCAAGCACATCGACATTAAAATTCACTTTATCAGAGACTGTTATGAATGATCTTTAATTCGAATCGAACAAGTCCACACTGATAACAATGTGGCGGACTTGTTCACAAAGCCTTTTAACAAACCTCGTTTTGATGTGCTTGTTGGATTCTAAAAATGATACGTTTTGAGGATTAAGTTTTTTTATTTTTATTTTTATTTTTTTCTTTTCTTTTTCTTTTTCTTTTTCTTCTCAATTTATTTTTGGTTTTCTTAGTTTACTTTTTAAATTTTTGTTTCAGGATAGTTTAAAATTTACGCATTATTTTGTTTCGTATTCTCACCCATGCACAAATTTAGGGGGAGAAATAAAAATCCAAAAACAACAAAAATTACAAAAATCCAAAAATAGTGTCATTTATGTTCAGCATTTTAAAATTTATTGTTGACAACTTCGGTTGTAAGTACTGTGATGGGAAATGAAATTAACAAGTGATAAAGGGCAACCTGAATCAGCGTAACGTACCTAAGTTGAATCGTCTACGCTCTGTACTCGATGTGCTGGTAGGAACGAAAGATTTTGAATGGACTTGACTAGGAAAGTTGAACCTAATGAATTTGAGGACTTGACGAACTTTGACCTAGTTAGATCCGTTTAACCTGATGTCAGGACGCTCGGATAGGTTGAGTAGGGAGATAAACATGAGAATCTACTCGTCACATTAATTGAACCCGTACTTGGAACCGTGGCTTAACTTTTCCTCAATGTGCGGATTCTGTCCTTAATTCCGGTTGGATGGGGCGACTGGTAAATTCCGATAAATTAGGTCTACAGAATATCATTTTCTTTCTTTCCGTCTGTTAGTCATATGTTGTCTCCTTTGAACGACTTCTAATCCGACCTGGTACACAACATATGCAACTCTATTTCTCTGCAGGATATATATATATATATATATATATATATATATATATGTGTGTGTGTGTGTGTGTGTGTGAAATATATGTGTGAAATACTTCTCATCTGTTAGCCATATGTTGTCTCCTTTGCGCGACTTCTAATCCGACCTGGTACACAGCATATGCAACCTTCTTCTTCTCAACCCCTCTGAAGTAGTTAGCAATAGAATTCTGAATCTCTTCTCTCTCTGAATGGTTGTCTGCTCACCCGGTGTAAGGAGTACTCTGGAAGTTCTTGATGGCTGGGGCATATCAGGAAGCGGGAAGCACGTTCCAGTACACTCAAAATTAAACTCATACAGATTGTCTGTAGATCTTGCTACTCGATTTAGGTGGACAACAATATCCCTGGTTGTAGTCAGTTAAATGGTCATAAGGTGAATTTATTTAAGATTTAGGAGTTATCATAATTACAAAAATTTACAATTAGGTATATGCCTGAATTATGTCATTGGTAAAATGTCCAAAAAGTGTCATAAATCTTTCGTGCTTAAGTGGACCACAATACTGGCAATCGGTCAGACGAAGATGTGAAGATAAGGGTACCGACAAGCAGAATACGGCCGTCCAACAACTTTGATCCAAGCATCACAAAGGTTATAGTGGTTAAATTTTGTTGTGTAAAATTATTTTAGTATCTTTGATCCAAGCATCTCAAAGTTTTTGAGGAGGAGATTCCAACAACTTTGATCCAAGCATTTCAAATTGAGGGTGAAAGGAGTAAAAAGGAGTTCACTGCCGGAATCTCCTCATTCATGAGTTTCCAGCCGCAAACTCTCTCTAAACCCTCTCAAAAGGCAAAAAACAAATTTCTTTGATTTTCGGAAAACCACTTACATCATCACAAAGGTAATCACTTCTAGATCACAAATATGTAATTTGTTTCGTGTTTCACCGTGTCATTATGCCAGAAATCACGAAAAACGATTCGACGGAGCTTACGGCCGTAAGCTTAGGTCGTAAACTCTGAGCACTTGAATTTTGGACTTGTTTTTAATTTATATTGGTGCCATAGACGTTTACATTTAAGTATCTTCAAGTCCTATGTGCTAATTCGAAGTTTAGAATCGATTTTTGGGGTTTTTCCACTAAAAGTTCTTAGGCCGTAAACTCCGAGTTTACGTCCCAGGAACAATGTGTTTACTGCTTTCGGTTCGAATAAAATAATTAAAGGGATATCGTGTGTTGATTTTCAAAACAATTCTTAGACCGTAAACCTCGAGTTTACGGCCCAAGAACAGATTTTTCAGTTTTTGTTAACTTCTTGGCCGTAAACTATGTTATCACTAGTTATCACGATTTCCTTTAACATCTTGGCAGTAAACTTAATGTTATGAAATTTTATTTTGGTCATAATTTTTTTTGTCAAAATAATTTTTTTTGAGGTTTCTTACAGTTGTGTTTGAGTGCAGACAATGGCGAACCTAAAATTTGCAGATATGCACAACCTGGCAATTGTACTCGCGGACCCTCCAGCTGTTCACTCGGATATGCGTTCGATGATTCATCGATTGCGTGAATGCTGCTTAGCATGCACAATCACTATCAATCTGGTGGTTTATCAGAGTTTGATACGCGAGTTTTGGGCGACTGCGGAGACACACATGGATGATGATGACAATTTTACGGTGAAGGCTAAAGTACAGGATCGAAAAATTGTCATTGATGAAGGCTTTATTTGTGAAGTGCTGCTAATTGATGATTAACCCAATTTCCCGAAAAAGATTGGAATCGAAGATGTTCAAAGGGTTCTACGAAGAATGAGTTACGAGGGAACCTTTCCGCCGACGCTGAAAAAGTTGCTACACCCATACTGGAGGTTTTTGGGCCATGTTTTTGTAAGCTGCATCTCGGGAAGGAGGTCTAGGGCAGATCAGATCTCTCAGCGCACAACTGGTGCTTTGGTATCTCTTGCTGCTGGTTTTCGCTTTAATTTCTCAAAGTTCATCCTTGAGGAATTTGTTATTAACATCAAAGCTTCTACTCGGGATACTTTTTTGTTGTATCCCAGCTTCATACAAGTGTTCATCAACATTCAATTTCCAAATGTGAGGAAGACGGGAGAGACATTGGATATGAAGTCCTTAGGTCCCCATACGGTGGGACTCATCAAACAAAATCGGAAAGGCAAAGTCATATTTTGAGGACTATATCCTCTTGAAAAGTTTGGGAAATTTACTGAACTGGATGAGACTCCAGAGTCATATGAGTCGTCTGAGCGATCCTCCTCGGAGCAAACATCTGCTGAAAGGTCAACGCTAAACAACATTGTTATAGATGTGTCCGAAGATGAAGAAACCGAAAAAGAAGATTCTCCAACTCCCAAAGTTCAAACTGTCTCAGAACATGAAAAAGAGTTGAGTGATGATCAAGTTGGTGGAGAGATGAGTATGGGTGAAGAAAGAAAAGACTCTTTTGATGATCTAGATTTGACTGGTTTTGATCGCGATGATATTGCAGCTTCGTTGGCAAGCAGTGCTAATGTTGTGTCTCATGAAAATCTTGACACAATTTTCTATAATGTCGATGATGTTGGTCTTCACACAACTGAGACAAGGAAATCGAGCGAGACATTTGATACACGAACTCCTACTTCAAAGCAAATGGTGTCAACTTCTATTCCTATGGAGATGGTTATGGGATGTTCCCCTCCTGTGTCTGTTTCTCCTACTCGCGAACCGTTTGTGAGTGTGTTTTCTCCTAAAGCTGACCAACAACAATCTAAAAGAAGAAGACTTGATGCAAGACAATCTGAACTAATCACAAGTTTGGTTAGTGGTCTTCCTACCCCACCTTTCACTACTACTACTACAAGGCTCACCACTACAAAGATGTTTCCAACTGGTCCGAGTTCAACATTTGATGTTGTTGGTTCCTCTGCACCGCCTGGTTTCTCAGTCCCTAGATACCGTCGAGATGTTGCTTCTGAAAGGCTGGCGTTGCACATGGATGAAGAACAAATTGCATCGCCAGATCCTCGAGGAAAGGGTGTTTCCATTGAAGAAGGTGGTGCGAGGGATGACAATGTTACTCTTGCTGGTCTGAAAAAAGAAATTTTGATTCTTAGCCAGAAAAATATTGAGCTTGATATTCAGGGGGCAGAGCTTCGTGCCGAGAATGTCGATCTTTGCGGACAACTAGCTGGACTTAAGAAGGATAAGAAGGTGAAAAGAAAGCAGATCTCTGATTTACAAGATCATTTTAATCTGCTGACTTCGAGTTATTTTGAGTTAAAGAAGAAACTTGAAGTTGATCTTGGTGAGAGGTACCAGACGTCTGTTGAAGAACAAAGGATTAATCTTCATGTACAAGCTTTTCTGGTTGACCTACCAGTCGGTCAGTCTTCTGGTACTGCTGAGCGTGTTGTTGTTGAACCTCCATTAGCTCCACACATTCAAGAACGTATTCTTCGTAATCAAGAAGATGATGTTCAGAAAGGACAATTGTTGTTTAAACGGAATATTAATCAGAATACATTTCGGAGTGAACCCTTAATAATTGTTACTGATCTTGAAGTTGTTAGGTTCCAAGATACATTTGGAGATAGATCAGGAGTGGCTTCCTGGGGATTTCATGATGCTCTCAGAATGTGGATTGTCATTCGTAAGAGTGGTAATTCAGAGTTGTATAAGGACATTCATGCATTTAGGTCGTTCACGAGAATTGATCTAACGGAATTGTCTCAAGCTCCGTTTATCAATTTTTTCAACACTCCTCAGGTTACTCAGTTTAAACACTTTCTGGATGATCAAGTGAAGAAAGGATTTCCATCGATGCCGACGGCAGAGTCAGTTATATTTGAACACCCAGATGTCTTGGAACCGTCTACTGACAAGCCGTTGAAGGTAGTGATGTGGCCAGCAACAAAACAAGTCAAGCAGTTTCCTGTACTTCAAGGCTATCAAGATGGATCTCTCAGTTCTTTGGAATGTTGGGTCTATGATGAAAATACATCAGGAGATGTTATCAAAGTTAAGAATGGGTGTATTCCTTTGTACGATCGCAGAGACTTGCTGCAGTTCAGGAAATGGGATATTCATTATCTTAGCAACTTTCAAATTAAAGTTGTTAAAGATATTTACGAGGAAGGAGCCAAGGTGTACACAACGATGATCGCAGAGATTCTAAGCAAGAGAATGTGGAATGGAGCGATGGGCCAGATGGACGTGATGATTGTCAACAAAGGAATGGGCTCGAGCTAGTCCAAACCAAGGGGGAGATTGAAAGACCCTGTCTAATGGTTTGGTCTAGGTATACTGATTAGTGGTAGTGATTGTGTAGAAAAAATCAATTTTGTCTAGTTTACGGTTGGTATGTTTTTACGGCCGTAAACTCCTTGCGGTTGTAAGTCATGGCTATAAATAGGGCGTTGTGTCAGACTTTAAAGGTTGTTGATGCCTTCGTGTTTTCCCCAAGTTGTATCTGACGTTTTATTGCTTTAAGGCGTATGCAAGCTTGGTTCGTTTTGTTATTTTGCTTATTATTTCATCTTTGCTTCTGTTATTTGTCTTTGATCATTGGTAGATCCATTTTTCGGGCTTTACAAAATCCCTAATAAATCTCCGGTAGTATCCTTCTAATCCCAAAAAACTCCTGATATCCGAGGGAGATCTCGACACCTCCCACTGCATGACTGCCTCGAATTTGGCTGGGCCGACCAAAATCCCATCCTAGTTAACGAGGTGCCCGAGGAACTGGACCTCCCGTAACCTAAACTCGCACTTCGAGAACTTGGCTTATAGCTACTCTTATCTCAGAACCCCCAACAACTCCCTGAGGTGCTCCTCGTGCTGCTCTCGGGTCTTGGAATACACCAAGATATCATCTATGAACACAATGACCGAACGATCAAGCATCAGCCTACAAACCCGATTCATCAGGTCCATGAATACTGTTGGCACGTTGGTGAGCCCAAATAGCATCACCATGAACTTGTAATGACCGTAACGAGTTCGAAATGCGGTCTTCTCCATGTCCTCCTCTCTGACCCAGACCTGATGATACCCCGACCTCAAATCTATCTTGGAGAACCAAGATACCCCCTGGAACTGATCAAAGAGATCATCTATCCTTGGAATTTGAAAAGTTTTATCTTTTGAATACTTTAATTCCAAGTTAGCCCTTAGAATTTTAAAAGTTAAAATTCAAACCTTATACTTTATAATATTATAAGTTAATAATATATATATATATATATATATATATATATATATATATATATATATATATATATATGTATACGAGTAAAGTCAGTCTTACCGTTAGTAGGCCTCATTCATGAAGCCCGTCTATAAGTGGGGTATAAGGTTACTGCCTATAAAATGACAGTTTATTGTGTGTCCACTCTCACCCACTGCTTCCTTGACCGGTGGAGGGTCGTTAGCCGAACGGGTAGGACAAGGACTAGAATTCCCCCTTCAGTAAAAGTATTAATAATAAATACTAAGTAACTAAACTCTTATGAATACCCAATCTTAGTTACTTAGGAAAATGTGAATAAGGTGCTAATCCATGAAATTACACTTTGCACTTTGTTTAAGCCGTTAGTGGAGCGTGTGTGGTTAATCGACACACTAACCTGGACTTAACAAGGTAGGCAAAGGGTAACTTAATATTTATCATAGTATCGGTGGAGCGTGTGTGGTTAACCGGCACATCGATTAATTGGTAAATATTAAGGGTACCAAGTATATTTGCATGATTACTTCACACCTTGTTTTGTGATCCTCGGCATCCCGGTCACAAAACCTAAAGGGCATACTCGAGATTGAAACATGCCATTGAAAAGTTCAATGAATCTCAAAAGAATCTAGGAGTTTCAAAACCAATTAAAACCTAATAATACATTTTGTTTATCTTGGTGGAAATTGGTGAATCGTCATTCACCTACCTTCAAATATTTTATAGCTTGGATTACGGCATCCCTCTTCCAAGTTATAAAATAGTTTGTTGGGTCCTAGCCTTAATATTTCATATTGGATGTTACATTAAGGACTTTAGATCAACTATCTTGAATATCTCCCAAAAGATGTCTAGTTCAGACATCTATGATCTCTTGGAACCTCACTTCCTCCACCTCCTCCAATTATTCTCCCTATCCCACAAGTTCAAGGTCACTCTAGCCCTATTGGCAAGCAAGGTCTATGTGTGCACAAATCTTGGAGATGAAGTCACATATTGAAAAGCCGGGAGAGTTGGGTGTCAAAGTCTTGAGAAAGTTGGTGGTTCAATCACTTTCTAAGTCACATAGTGAGTTCCTTTGGGACTCCTATGAAACAGACTATGACAAGACCCTTAATGATCTTATCTATTTGCTTGGTGTTGCTGAATCAACAATGATTTCCAAGGCTAGTAAAGCAAATTTGATTAGATGATCGACTTCCCAAAACTTTATGGACATTAACAATGGTGACACTGGAAATCCAGAAAAAGCATTCTCTTCCCAATGGAAAGGGATCGGCCATAGTCAACTCGGTTGACCAAATGGTAAAGAGAAAGGCTAAGTATGTGATAGTCCCATGTACCATTACCAAAGCGTCCATATGTTAAATTGCCAAAGGAAGGGGCATTGATTGTGAAGCTGCTAAATTTACCTAAGGATGTTAAAGTCAATAAGTTTGACTGTACTTTAGGTAAAGTCCATTGTCTAACTCTGTTAAGCTCCTATTTGGAGATTCTATTACATAATGTGACTGGGTCACCTGGTGATGTTATAAGAATCAAATAAAGAGAGAAAGCGTTAAAGGAAGTATATGTTGATTCTGATCGCAAGATGGATTTCGATCGCATCAGAATTTTGAGCTGTTACTTAGGAGCTATGACACATTGCTTAGGAATCGATAACAACCAGGTTTTCATTTGCACTGTAAGGATAAGTTTTTCCGCAAAGTTTTAAAATAAAAGGAAAATATTTGATTTTATTTATTTTAAGGATCCTTACAATGACATTTGTGAAAAGGATGTTGCTTTTATGATTCCATTGATAGCAATATTGGAAAATGGATTTGATTCTTTCATTTGTGGTAGTGTCTAAATTTACCAAATAAGGAAAGATTCTCGTCATCCAAGTTTCAATTGGACCGAAACTTGGAATCATGCAAGTTGTATAGTATGATGAATGAGAACTTTCAAGCATTGGAAAATTAAGACTAACTCCTTCTTCACATGGATGTGTGAGTCAAGTGAAAGGACTAAGGGATCGAGTACACATTCTTGTGCACTGGTCATGTCCACCACAAAAGATAGATAAAACTATTCGTCATAATTTACTAAAGCTCAGTAAATATGGGTATACTTACAAGCTTAAGTGTAATTCCGTGACATTGGAAAATTTTCCAATGTATGGTAGAGTGAATAAGAAGAATCAACGTAGGCAGAAAGATAAAAGTTTCTCAAATCTGAAAGGATGGGAGAGTACTTTAGCATCATGTTTTGTGATCATCCTAATGATTTAAAAATCATGTCAAAATTAGTCCTCTAAAGTCAACATAGTGTATTCTTATTACTAAGAAGAGGAATCTTGAATTGTTGAAATGATTAAATCAAGAAGATGGGTCATGCTTTGTTCCAAAAAGAATTCTTAGAGTCATACTCCAAGATTGTAATTTGAGTGACACATCTTAAAGAAGGTTTATTAACACTAGTCAAATGTAAGAGTAAAAGTTTTTCTACTCTTGTACATTTGAAATTGGAAAGTTGTGATGTTTTGGATAAAACAAAGACCAACTTAGGCCAATTGTGTGAAGTGTTTGTCTTGATTAGAA
This sequence comes from Lactuca serriola, assembly GCF_051521515.1. NCBI lineage: Eukaryota > Viridiplantae > Streptophyta > Magnoliopsida > Asterales > Asteraceae > Lactuca > Lactuca serriola. The sequence goes on along the minus strand of NC_136415.1, from coordinate 335,517,357 downwards.
TCCACACTATCTCTTGAATATCTGAAAAGAAAGTCTTATATGTCAAGAGGATAGTGGGAGTCTTAAAGATCCTGAAAGGATAATCAAGAATAAAAACCTGTAATTTTATCGCTAGCACACAACGTGAGGTTTATAACCTATCGTTTTGACATATTTCTATTTCTGTGCCCATTCCAGTTAAAGTTGACTTTACATATGAGTTCTTAGAGTTCTCAATTGGTTGCATAACAACTTGGAAGCAATGGCAAGCCCTTGTGCTGCCAGGTGGCAAGAAGTTAAGATTGCACAAGTTCAATCCATAAAGTTTGGATTTGTCAGTAACCTTGTCCTGTGATTATGGTTTTGACAAATTCATATGGGTAGGAAATCATACACCAGTTCAGACTCACCGAGTATGGTCGCGGATTCTTATCCGGGTTCATAGCTGGACTCGACGAGTTCATGAGTGGACTCGGCGAGTCCATGCTGTTTAATGAAACCCTAATTTCCTTGGTTTGGGACCTATTTAAAGGCCCTTAGGGCCGTCATTTGCGGCTACCACACCCCAGAGAGAAACCCTAAGAGATCTAGAGCATTTGTGAGGAAGGAAAGGTCATTCTTGATCATTTTGTTGGTCTAATTGCAAGAAGGAGGTGACCAAGGCAAGAGGAGGCTGAAGGAGGTACGATTCTGGTGACTTCAGAGTTCATAGACTTCATCTTGAGGTATTTATTCAGACCTTCTTCAGATTTGGTGTTGATTCTTAGAGTTAGGGTTTTCTAACCCCTTTAGAGGATGGATATGTGGAGAAATTGTTCCCCTCTCGATTTTATGCTTTAGATTTGGACTCAAAGAGGTCCAGAGACCTTAACCCTTGGAGCTTTATGAGTTATTTTGGGAGCCATGAGCATAGGATGTTATTTTCAGGGCTAAATCAACAAGTGAGACCATCTAGATGTTATATGAGTGTCAAGGTCTGGACTTTAGGTGATTATCATGCTTGGGAAGGTCAGATCTATGGATTAAAGGAACAAATCTGACCTCAGGATGTCTATGGAGTTTGTGCATGGCATGAACTCGCCGAGTCCAAAGATTAGACTTGGCGAGTAGGGTGAGGGTTTCCCGAAAGTCACTAAGTGAGTATATGTAGCACCTGGTTCTTGGTATGTGTTCTGCTATTAAATCTTCTTTATTTTTGCACTTTTGGCCTTGGACTCGGCAAGTCGAAGGACTGACTCGCCGAGTAGAATCCGGATGAGGCGCGGGATTTAAGTCGCGGACTCGGCGAGTCGAGTCCCGGACTTGGCGAGTAGCCGCTGTTTGGGCAAAAACACTAATCCAGGGGTTTGCACTCTATTTAAACGACCTTATGCAACCTCCTTTCCCCCTTTATGCTCCAAAACACTCCTCATAGCAAACCCTAGCTGTTTTTGTGAGGATCCAAGACTTTTTGAGTGATTCTTGTGAGTTCTGATCTCAAGGAAGAAGGAAACACATAGAAGGATCAAGAGGGAAATGAAGGATTCGAGTTTGGTTCATCATTTGCAGTCTTTGGAAGGTATAAAGTCTGAACCTTGCTCATTCTTTTGTTAGATCCCTCTTTGGGGTGATTTAGGGCTTTTATAAGCCATTTTTGGTGGCCAACCATGTTTACAAACATGGTTGGGGGTTTGGGCTTCTGTATCATGTCATTTTATGAGCTACAAGTCAGATCTAGGTTGCTTTTTGCACCAAGGAAGGCCCCATGCAACAAAAGAACCATTCTAGAGCCTTTTATGCTCTAATGTCCCACGCATGCACGTAAAGTTTGTAACTTTACGTGCTAAATCGAGTTTAGGGGCTTAGATCTATCATTTGGTTAAGTGTTGTACTTGAGAAATCGAAGTTCTTAGTAAGGATTGTGATAGACTCGGCGAGTCCATTCCTGGACTCGACGAGTCCAAGGGTTTTGGTCGCATATCAGTGAGGGTCGTAAGGACCAGTTGGGTGTGGAAGGGTTTTTAGGAGTCCCGGGTAGTGACCCAACGTTCTGGACTAAGCAAAGGGTTCTGGGAATTCATGGTACTAGACGAGTGCATGAACGGACTCGGCAAGTTCAAGACAATCTTCATGGAACTCGGCGAGTAGTTCATCAACTCGGCGAGTCGAGGACAGAACATGTTCATAGGATGAAGAGTAACTCGACGAGTTGTTCATACAACTCGGCGAGTCAGGCCAGGACATGAGTAACAGTTGATGTTGAACTCGACGAGTTGTTCATACAACTCGGCGAGTCAAATGTGGATTCAGTTGGTGTTCATTTAGAAGGAAAAACTCGTCGAGTCATCTCCTAACTCGACGAGTAAAGACGGGTATGAGGTATGATGGAAGGATAGGGACTCGGCGAGTAGACGAGTCAAATCGACGAGTCAGGTCAACTGGAAGTTAACTTTGACTTGGTCAAGGGGTAAAATGGTCATTTTACCCTAAGGGTAGATGTCAGTTTCTGACTAAGTGTTTTGTGGGAATTTTTAGCCGGAGGAGTTCCGGAGTAGCTGCGGCAGCAATAAGAGGATTTTCGTGCAGTTTAGTAGATACGAGGTGAGTTGACTTCCAGTAGGGGTGGGTTAAGGCCACAATGCTGGCCCACCATTGAGGAGTACTTAGAAGATAATTGTCTTTGTGATAATTTATCTTGGTCTGCTTTGCGTTTGGTTACGTGTTATATCTGTATGATGTGTTGCATGATAGGGATAGTTTCCCTGATAGTGGTCCTTAGGACCAAGGGTAGGTCAGTACCCGGATATGTCTGAATGTGTGCTTATATCTGCTATTGTATGCTAGTGGTAGGGGTGGAATAGTCCCCAGTTACCGGTTGAAAGGTACCGATGACGATTACCGGGTGAAAGATACCGATGACAATTAACGGTTGAAAGATACCGATGATGATTATCGGTTGAAAGATACCGATGGTATTGTATGGTATGTGGCATGATGGGGGAACTCACTAAGATTTGTGCTTGCGGTTTTAGTTTTTGCTTTTAGGTACCTCTTCATCCAAGGGGAAGGAGCCGGTAGCGTAGCATGGCATCACACACACTCACATATGATTTCTGCACGGTGTTTTCTGGGATTGTACTCTGATATGACATTTGTTCATGGTCGTGGGTTTCAAACATGATACTTGGTTTTGAGATGACATGTTTATACAATATTTCCTAATGAATGTTTATGAATCAATTAATCAAAAATGAAATTTTTGGGCTTGAATTTTGGGATGTTACAAGTTGGTATCAGAGCCCTGGTTTGAGGGATTCGGACATGCCTTCGGGGGTGTCTGGACTCAAACTAAGGGGCTAAAAGATTTTTGCAATAAAATGGTTTTCTAAAAATCTAAGCAAAAGTATTTTATGAAAGACAAGGTGTGTGATGCATACGACCGGTCGGGCTCAAGTAAGTTTTCCCCAAGATACCCATACATGTTATGTTATGCTATATGTCTTGATTTAGAATTGCATGCTAGAATAGGACTATGGATCTAGGAAGATGCCTTGTGTGCCTGATATATGATTCTGATAATCGCATGCTAGTTAAGGCTAAGGATCTAGGAGGATGCCTTATATGCCTATCGTATGAGCTATATGATAGGGCTGTTTAGTCAGCAGTAGGATGGCCTGTATAGGTTATGCCTGATTTGGTTACTGGATGCACGAATGCTGCTTGCTTTGTGCTATAGGGGTTCTGGCTATTTCCAACTAACTAAGGAGCGGATATGTAACAGTACCTGCAAGCTAGTTAGAGGAAATGGTAGGGACTCCTGCGCAGCTGATGGCGGAGAGTAGGTCGGAGAGTGCCCTAGGGAAGCCTAGGATGAGGTTAGTGGAAAGGGATATCGGTAAAGAGACCTGGTGAAGACGAAGCAATCCTTCAGGAAAGCACGGGTAGATGTGGAAGGTAGTATGGGCCCGTACTACTGAAAGCAGAGGACCCATACTTGAATCAAGGAGGGCCTAGATGAAATCGGGAACCTTGAGGAGCGTGTTAGAAATCTCGAGTATATGTAGGATCCTAACGTTTATGCGTGTGTTTTCAGTATGGTGACCATACAACTTGGAGCAGGAGGTTCCGGATCAGGATCAGGATCGGGCTCGGGTTCGGGATCCGAGCAGGTTGATGACGGGCTACGCGAGTTCATCGCGTCTGAGATCACGAGAGGTATCCTTAAGTCGACCCCTATTATCCTCGGGTCAATCAAGGAGGGGATTGTTGAGCTGATGGAGGATCGTCTTCGATCATTTAGGAGTGATATGGCGTCTAGCCAGATGGGTATGTGCACACTGTCCTTTAAGGACTTTCGTAGGAGTGGTGCGTCGGATTTCCATGGGGTGAAAGACCCCATTGCTGCTAGGAGATGGATCGCAGACATTGAGTCTACGCAGCTGACGAGCTTCTGCCCAGAGGGTTCGAAGGTGAGGTATGCAGCAGGTTGCTTGCGAGACAGGGCTAGGGATTGGTGGGAGTCTGTTGGTGACTCATTGGGAGCCTCGGCTGTTGAGGCTATGACTTGGTCGGACTTTGTGACCAGATTCAGGGCGAAGTTTGCACCAGCTGTGGAGCTTCAGCGGCTGGCCATGAAATTTTTGGATATGAGGCAGACTACGGAGACTGTGGCGGAAATCACCTCCATGTTCCGGGAGAGGGCATTGCTGGTGCCCCAATACGCAGGTGACGAGTATATGAGGAGGACCCGTTACCATGACATTTTACGAGCTGACATTCGGGAGCATGTTAGTTTTTCGGCTTGCCCTACCTTGGATTCCATGATTTCCAGGGCTAGGGAGAGGGAGATTGATATGGAGCACGTCTAGAAGAGGAAGGAAGTAGAGGGGCTGATGACTAGGGCTTCGGGGAAGAAGCCCAAGGGATCTGATGGTAGGCCGAAAGTCCAGGCAGGACGGGACCGCTGTGGGAAATGCGGTCGGTCACACGAGGTAGCTTGCCACATTGGGCCGGGTTCGAGCTGCTATAAGTGTGGCAAGGAGGGGCATTTTGGCAGGGATTGTACTGCCCCTGCCCCTACGGTTTAGATGACAGACCTGATTTGCTTCCATTGTAATCAGAGGGGCCACAAAAGGGCCAATTGCCCAAGATTGACAGCAGCGTCAGCAGCAGTGCCAGCGGCAGCGCCGGTCTCAGTGATGACACGGGTTACAGATGGCCGGAAGGTCAAGGCAGAGGTTCCCGTGGTGCAGAGCCGAACATTTCAGCTGACAGCCGAGGAGGCACGCGCTGCGCCCGATGTGGTGACGGGTATGGTTCTTTCCCTCTGATCTTTTTTTGTTGTGATTGTGTTATTAATAAGTGCTCTGTTTAGGATCATTCCATGTGAACAACATCCCGGTTCTCATATTGTTTGACTCGGGCGCTAACCAGTTATTTGTGTATCTTGCGCTTAACAAGAGATTTTCCGAGTCTTCGGGCATGTTGGATTTCCCTCTAGAGGTAGAGATTGCAGACGACCATTCGGTGCAGGCATCGACGGTATTTCGAGATTGTGTGCTGAGGTTATTTGAGGAGCGCTACCTGGTAGACTTGGTTCCCATTCCATTGCATGGGAACAAGGTGATTATAGGTATGGATTGGCTCAGCCCTAATGGGGCAGTGACCGACTGCGCGTAGCAGTTGGTGCGGGTCAGGACCCCAAGCGGGGGAGAGCTAGTGATCCAGGGCGAAAAGCCACAACGAGGACCAGCTTTATGTTCAGCAGCGAGAGCTAGGCGCTAGCTCCAGCAGGGTTGCGCAGGTTATGTCGCGTATGTTATGGATACCCGGGAAACGGGTAGGGCTACGGTGAGCGATGTACCTGTGGTACGGGAGTTTGCGGACGTATTCCCCGAGGAGTTGCCTGGGATACCTCCGGAATGACAGGTGGAATTCAGGATCGACCTAGTTCCTGGTGCGGCTACGATAGCCAAGGCACCGTATTGGTTGGCTCCTCCTGAGATGCAGGAGTTGTCTACACAGCTGTAGGATCTGTTAGACAAGGGTTTCATTAGACCTAGCAGTTCACCCTGGGGAGCCCCGATTCTGTTTGCCACGAAGAAGGACGGGTTGCATCGGATGTGTATAGATTACCGTGAGTTGAACAAGGTAACGGTGAAGGAATGCTACCCACTCCCGAGGATTGATGACCTCTTTGACCAGCTTCAGGGAGCATCTTGGTTCTCCAAGATTGATTTGCGTTCAGGGTATCATCAGATGAGGGTCAGAGAGGAGGATGTGCAGAAGACTGCGTTTCGGACGCGTTATGGCCACTATGAGTTTGTGGTGAAGCCTTTCGGGCTCACCAATGCTCCTACCGCGTTCATGGATCTCATGAACCGCGTGTGTAGACCGATGTTAGATCGGTCTGTGATAGTATTTATTGATGACATCTTGGTTTATTCCAAGACGCGGGAGCAGCATGAGGAGCATCTGCGGGAGGTTCTGGAGACTTTTTGGAGGGAGAACTTGTATGCTAAGTTCTCCAAGTGTGAGTTCTGGTTGCGCGAGGTGCAGTTTCTTGGGCACCTTGTCAACCAGAACGGGATTTCGGTAGAACTGACCAAGGTAGAGGCCGTGATGAATTGGGAGGTTCTGAGGTCTCCATCTGAGATTCGGAGCTTTCTAGGATTGGTAGGCTACTATCGGAGATTCATTCAAGATTTCTCCAAGATAGTAGTTCCGCTCACCTGACTGACTAAGAAGTCGGTGGTGTATCGTTAAGGGCCTGAGCAGCAGGCCACATTTGAAACGCTGAGACATAGATTGTGCGAGGCACCAATTTTAGCCCTACCAGAGGGCATGGAGGATTTTGTTGTGTATTGCGATGCATCCATCGCAGGATTGGGCGTAGTATTGATACAGAGAGGGCATGTCATCGCCTACGCGTCGAGACAGCTGAAGCCTCACGAGGAGAACTACCCGACGCATGATTTGGAGTTGGGGGATGTTGTGTTCGCCATCAAGATTTGGCGTCATTACCTCTATGGGGTTCGTTGTACGATTTACACGGACCACAAGAGTTTGAGGTATCTCATGGACCAGCCAAATCTGAATATGAGGCAGCGTCGGTGGCTTGATGTGGTGAAGGACTATGATTGTGAGATCCTCTACCATCCAGGGAAGGCCAATGTCGTGGCCGATGCGCTTAGCTGCATGGCAGCGCCGATCAGGGATATTTATCTAAGGATGACAGTGGTGACTCCGCTTCTGGAGCGAATCCGTGAGGCTCAACAGGAGGCTATGAAGGAGGAACATCGGAAGAATGAGCGGATTGTGGGACAGGTTTCCTCTTTCGACAATGATAGCCGTGGGTTATTGACTCTTCACCGTAGGGTGTGGGTCCCTTATCATGGAGGAGTGCACCAGGTCCTGATGGAGGAGGCGCACAAATCCCAATTCTCCATTCATACCGGGGGGGGGGGGGACGAAGATGTATACGGATCTTCGTCTGGACTATTGGTGGCCGTGCATGAAGTGGGATGTGGCATGGTACGTGGAGCGGTGCTTGACCTGCAGGAAGGTCAAGGCCGAGCATCAGAGACCTCACAGCAAGATACAGCCGTTGGATGTCCCGCTGTGGAAATGGGAGGATATTATGATGGATTTTATCACGAAGCTTCCCAGGACCGTGTGGGGGATGGATTCGATATGGGTCATCGTGGATCGATTGACCAAGAGCGCCCACTTTTTTTCGATTCAGGAGAGCATCTCGGCCGAGAAATTGGCCGATATCGATATCAGGGAGGTGGTGGCGCAGCACGGAGTGCCAGTTTCGGTGATTTCAGACAGAGACGTGCGGTTTACTTCCAGGTTTTGGAAGAGGTTTCATGATGAACTGGGTACTCGTCTGCATTTTAGCACCGCTTTTCACCCGCAGACGGATGGCCAGAGCGAGCGGACCATCCAGACTCTGGAGGATATGCTGCGGGCATGCGTTTTAGATTTCGGAGGTAATTGGGATACCTACCTCCCATTGGTGGAGTTCTCGTATAATAACAGCTATCATGCGAGTATCGACCATCCTCCCTTCGAGATGTTGTATGGGAGGAGGTGGAGGTGCCCGATATGCTGGGGCGAGGTTGGCCAGAGGGTCATGGGGAGCACCGAAGTAGTGCTCGCGACGACAGAGAAGATTCAACAGATCCGGAGCAGGCTTTAAACTGCTCAGATTCGGCAGAAAAGTTATGCCAATATGTGTCAATCAGACCTGGAATTCCAGGTCGGGGATATGGTTCTCCTGAAGGTGTAGCCATGGAAGGGCGTCATCCGATTTAGGAAGCAGGGCAAGTTGGGCCCAAGGTATATCGGACCGTTCAGGGTTGTAGCCCGGGTGGGCAGGGTGGCGTACCGGCTGGATCTGCCAGCCGAGCTCAGTCAGATCCAAAACACTTTCCACGTCTCTCAGCTGCGGAAGTGCCTAGTGGACGATACAACGGTGGTACCCTTGGAGGACATTCAGGTTGATGGCAGCATGAATTACATCGAGCGGTCTGTAGCGATCCTTGACAGGAAGTCGAAGGACCTGAGGAACAAAAGAGTAGAACTCGTGAAGGTGCAATGGCAGCACCGGAAGGGCTCGGAGTGGACTTGGGAGCCGGTGAGTGAGATGATGGAGCACTACCCCGAGCTGTTCCAGGATCGAGCGGCAAACTTCGAGGACAAAGTCTAAAATAAGTGGGGGGGGGGGGATTTGTAGCACCTGGTTCTTGGTATGTGTTCTGTGATTAAATCTTTTTTATTTTTGCACTTTTGGCCTTGGACTCGGTGAGTCGAAGGACTGACTCGCCGAGTAGAAGCGGGATGAGGCGCGGGATTTAAGTCGCGGACTCGGCGAATTGAGTCCCGGACTCGGCGAGTAGCTGCTGTTTGGGCAAAAACCCTAATCCAGGGGTTTGCACCCTATTTAAACGACCTTATGCAACCTCCTTTCCCCCTTTATGCTCCCAAACACTCCTCATAGCAACCCCTAGCTGTTTTTGTGAGGATCTAAGACTTTTTGAGTGATTCTTGTGAGTTTTGATCTCAAGGAAGAAGGAAAAACATAGAAGGATCAAGAGGGGACTGAAGGATTTGAGTTTGGTTCATCATTTGCAGTCTTTGGAAGGTATAAAGTCTGAACCTTGCTCATTCTTTTGTTAGATCCCTCTTTGGGGTGATTTAGGGCTTTTATAAGCCATTTTTGGTGGCCAACCATGTTTGCAAACATGGTTGGGGGTTTGGGCTTCTGTATCATGTCGTTTTATGAGCCACAAGTCAGATCTAGGTTGCTTTTTGCACCAAGGAAGGCCCCATGCAATAAAAGAACCATTCTAGAGCCTTTTAAGCTCTAATGTCCCATGCATGCACGTAAAGTTTGTAACTTTATGTGCTAAATCGAGTTTAGGGGCCTGGATATATCATTTGGTTAAGTGTTGTACTTCAGAAATCGAATTTCTTAGTAAGGAATGTGATAGAGTCAGCGAGTCCATTCCTGGACTCGGCGAGTCGATTCCTGGACTCGGCGAGTCCAAGGGTTTTGGTCCCATATCAGTGGGGGTCGTAAGGACCTGTTGGATGTGGAAGGGTTTTTAGGAGTCCCGGGGAGTGACCCAACGTTCTGGACTAAGCAAAGGGTTCTGGGAATTCATGGTACTCGGAGAGTGCATGAACGAACTCGGCGAGTCCAAGACAATCTTCATGGAACTCGGTGAGTTTTTCATCAACTCGGCGAGTCGAGGACAGAACGTGTTCATAGGATGAAGAGTAACTCGACGAGTTGTTCATACAACTCGACGAGTCAGGCCAGGGCATGAGTATTAGTTGATGTTGAACTCGACGAGTAATTCATACAACTCGGTGAGTCAGATGTGGATTCAGTCGGTGTTCATTTAGATTGAAAACTCGTCGAGTCATCTCCTAACTCGACGAGTAGAGACGGGTATAAGGTCTGATGGAAGGACAGGGACTCGGCTAGTTGACGAGTCAACTCGGTGAGTCAAGTCAACTGGAAGTTGACTTTGACGTTGACTTCGACTTGGTGAAGGGGTAAAATGGTCATTTTACCCCAAGGGTAGATATCAGTTTCTGACTAAGTGTTTTGTGGGAATTTTTAGCCAGAGGACTTCCGGAGCAGCCGCGGCAGGTATCAAAGGATTTCCACGTAGTTCAGCAGATACGAGGTGAGTTGCCTTCCAGTAGGGGTGGGTCTAAGGCCACAATGCCAGCCCACCATTGAGGAGTACTTAGAAGATAATTGTCTTTGTGATAATTTATCTTGGTCTGGTTTGCGTTTGGTTACGTGTTATATCTGTATGATATGTTGCACTATAGGGATAGTTTCCCTGATAGTAGTCCGTAGGACCAAGGGGTAGGTCAGTACCCGGATATGTCTGAATGTGTGCTTATATCTGTTATTGTATGCTAGTGGTAGGGGTGGAATAGTCCCCAGTTACCGGTTGAAAGATACCGATGACGACTACCAGTTGAAAGATACCGATGACGATTACCGGTTAAAAGATACCGATGGTATTGTATGGTATGTGGTATGATGGGAGAACTCACTAAGCTTTGTGCTTACGGTTTCAGTTTTTTGTTCAGGTACCTCTTCATCCAAGGGGAAGGAGCCCGCGACGTAGCATGGCATCACACACAGTAACATATGATTTCCGCGCGGTGTTTTCTGGGATTGTACTCTGTATATGACATTTGTTCATGGTCGTGGGTTTCAAACATGATACTTTGTTTTGAGATGACATGTTTATACAATATTTCCTAATGAATGTTTATGAATTAATTAATCGAAAATGAAATTTTTGGGCTTGAATTTCGGAATGTTACAGTAGACTTGCCGAGTTGGGGAAATAACTCAGTGAGTCAGAGGGGGTTAGGGGACTGGAGTTCAAGGCGGAACTCGTCGAGTTGTTCTTGAGACTCGGTGAGTTGAGTCGGGGTAGGCCCATGACTCATGCCAGGTATGACTCGTCGAGTAAAGGGAGGTAGTCGATGTGCCAAGCGGGACTAAAAGAGTTAGCAGAGAAGTGTTGACTCGCCGAGTCGCCCAAGTGCACTCGACGAGTCGGGTCAAAGTTTGCCCATTGACTTTTGTTGACTTATGGGGTTTGGTCAACAATGTGGCCGTTGAGCTAAAAGAGAGGTAATATGGTCTTTGCCTAGAGAGGGTTGAGTCTAGTCCTGAGATTCACCGAGACACCTAAGTTATGTGACAGAGTATTTTAGAGTTATATGTCAGTGTATTTGTATGTTATTATGTGTTGTGATTTATTGTGATATGAGATATGCATGATTCAGAGTTACAGAGTTAGGACCGGTGGGTCCACAGAGTTATGGTACCAAGAGGGCCCCAAAGAGATATTCGACCAGAGGGTCAATAGAGTTACAGCCTTGAGTGGCTGATATGTGTATATGTGGTATTTTAGGGAACTCACTAAGAGTTTATGCTTACAGTGTTATGTGTGGTGTTTCAGGTACCAGTGATGATCACATGAAGGCGTCGGCATGACTCGTACAAACGCACACTAGAGTTCATATGTTTTGATCTTGGGGTTTTGTATGAAGACAATGATGATACAATGTTTTAAAATGTGGATGTGAATGAAATTATATGGTTTTTAAAATGCAAAAAATTATTTAAATTTTTACGGTGTTACAGTTTCTCTTCGATTCATGAAAATGATGGTAAGGAAACACTTTCAGTAAGTAGATTTTAAGTAGATAACAATCTTTGCATTCTCAAAGTCATTAGTAGAGAACACTAACATGGACTTGTGAGAAATAGCAAAGGTCTAAACAATTGAGACTATGATTACGACATCCCTTTTCATAGTTCTGAAATTGTTTAGACACACCTGTGAGCTATCTAAGAAAAGGTGTGTGATTTTGATAAAGTCTTATCAAAGCAATCTAGTATCAGAAATCTGAACTTTGGTAAGAAAGTCAATAAAATATTGATTTCTAGAAGTGCAGCTGAATCTGAGTACATGTCAAAGCTAGTGGGAGCATAAGTGTTATGCTAATAATCATCATGTTAGTGGAAGCTTGATAATTATGATAAGTATTGCAAGTTAACAATATTAATTATAGAAAACAAAAGTTTCAATTCGTGAGGCTGTAGGGGTTGAAAAAGTTGTTTTGCTATAATTAAGGGAGAGGAAATTATACTTCATTTCAATTCTAAAAGCTTAGATTGAGATTTTAATCAAATTTATTCAAGAATATGTATGAATTTCATGTTGGAATGGCTCAACATAAGGAAATTCTATATATGGGTTCATTATTTGCGTTCTAAAATTCGATTATTATTACGACATCCCGTTTCATAATCTGAATTATGAGAACTTGGCAAATAGAAATGGAAATATTATAGCAAAAGACTAGTTTATTCTTTATGTGAGACATCATGAATCGTGTCCCATATGCTTCAGATATAGGATCAATTACATGTGCTATATTCATCCTTTCTGAAATTTTCCAAATGCATGGGGCATTAAGAAGGGAAAAGGTCTAGAATTAGATATGACTCAAAGGATTAAGCAATTGTTGAAGACAATCTAAGGTTTACCAAAGATTGGTTGGTCAGGGACAGTTGGAAGTATAGTGTTAATTGTTGGAAGGACCATATTCACGTATTCTGAAAAGAGGCAAATCTTGTTCAAAAGTGATAGTCAAAAGGGGAATATGGAAATGATCTCGTAGGTGGAAGTTGTTCAATAAATCTGTGTAAGATTAGGAAACTTAATGCAAGAAGGATGTTTCCAAGGAGTTGATCTCCTTTGGAATGCTCTGTAATGTTTGTTGTCAAGTCTTTGTGACTTTGTGCATAATCATTACAAGAGAATAAGTGCATATAAGTCTAGAATCTAATAGATTTCGGTAAATGGCATGAATTTGGAATTTCTGCATTTTCCATAAGATTTCGGGTGAAATTAGAATCATTGAAATTATGGTCAATTGATTTATTTCACAAAGTAAGGATCATAGACAAACATAATGGGCATACTTGGTGTATGGCAAAGCTATTGCTTAGAAAACATAGTGTACATGTTGGAGCATGGGACAACTATTGTTTTAATTCAAGAATAAAGTTGATAACTAAAACAATATGCAATGGATAATGTGTAATTATATGGTGATAAATAAAAGGTGTTTTATTTATATTCATAAGTTCTAAGACCATATTGTATTCGATTATTCTAGTGTTTCACTTTGCATGTTTTTGATGGGTTTTGAGCATTCTAACACTTCCTAAGTGTACATGCAACCCTAATAACCTTGGATCTATGTTTGTATAATAATCATGCAAAGTTGTTTTCCAAGGTTATGAACCTATCTAGCATACATGGGGTACAATTTTCTTTGTATAAAAGATAGAACTACATACCTTGTTGTTGTAAGTGTTCCTTGAAACCTTGTGAGCCTAGCACCTCAAGTGTGATGCCTCAAATGCTTCACACAACACCAAATGCAAAGTATAAACTTGAGAGAATACTTTAACACACTCAAAATCGGCCAAGCCCTCTTGTTTTCAATTGTGTATCACTAGTGTAGCCGATTTTAGGGAGACACATGGTCCTTATATAGTGTGTTGCATTAGGTAAAACCCTAATGTAACATGTCTCTTTATTTCTCAATCCATGGGTTAACTCCATGGAGCATCCATGGAGCATCCTATGGGTGGAACCCAACTTGATAATCCTTGGACCCTTTTAGCCCACTATATAAGATATGGAAGATTTACATAATCTACCCATATATTTAATTAGTTATTCTTTTGATCACTTAATTAATTCTAAATTAATTCTAGATCAAAACTAATTAAATAATATTATTAATATATTAGAACTTATAATATATTAATAAACCATATGTGTTATTTCTCTCATTTAGTTTATCCAATTGCATGGTGCCATGCAACCCAAATGGACCATGCCGGGTCGGGTCAAGTATTTACCAGAAATAGTTATGGACTTAGATACCTTATCCAACAGTCTCCCACTTGGATAAGTCTAATAACTATAACTGCAATACTTTAGGAACCAGTCGGAAATCGTAGCTCTATCAAGGTCTCTCGGAACTGATAAGATGTTGATACGCCATTTAAGATAAGTGATCATATAATCCTCTGTTCTAGATATCAGCCGGACAAATACATGGAACAATGTCTTACTTATTGTCCAGCAGTTTGTTTCCCGATTTCCGATTTGTTTGACAAAGAACTTAATTGAACACATCAACTTAGTTCTGACCGGGCCCGGTACATAGGTCAAAACAAAATCATCGAGGGGCCCAGATATCAGCTTCTAATCCAAGAAGGAACAGATAAACTTCGACTCATATGTTTGCTCTACCACTCATTGAATTACACACAAAGGCACGTTTTATAACATCGAGTTACCAATGCGTTTTCGTACAATCAATGCATAACCAACTCGTAAGTAACAAATCATATCTCTAGGTTTGAAGACTTATATGATATTACCGTCTCACGATCACTCGAGATAAATTCCATGAAGTGATTCCAGTGAGCGTGGGTTGAGTCCAATGCTCAGAACTTATGAGCACTCATGATTGCTGTAGCCATGTCCAACACCTTAGACCTCTGCAACCAATCATGACAGTCTTGATTCATACCTACTTCCGACATATGACTGACTGTGGAGGTTCGAATAATATGATATACTAAACATAATTATTCTGGAAGTCAAAACTTGCAAAAGAAATATAGTAAACGATTGACAAAAGATAGTAACACTTTACTCATAAATAAACACAACTTTTATTCATCATCAATTGTCAATTACATTTTACAAATTTCATAATTTATCTAACTACTAAAACTTATATCATCCTTCAGCCCTATGCTCTGAGCATGCTGGAGATGCTTAACCCTACTCAGTCCCTTCGTGAGGGGATCTGCTGGGTTCTCATCCGATGATACCCTCTTTGCCACGAGGATTCCTTCTTCTATGCGATGTATGATAAAATGATATTTTCTGTCGATGTGTCTGGATCTACCGTGATCCCGTGGTTCCTTAGCTAAGGCAACAACACTTTCACTATCACAGAAAATTTCCATGGGCTCCTTTATAACTGGTACAACTCCAAGGTCTCCAATGAAGTTCTTCAGCCATATTGCGTCCTTTGCTGCCTCGCTCGCTGCTATATACTCTGATTCACAAGTGGAATCAGCCACTGTCTCCTGCTTGGAGCTCTTCCAAGTGATTGCTCCTCCGTTTAAGGTAAAGACCCAGCCCGACTGAGAGCGGAAATTATCCCTATCAGCTTGGAAGCTAGCATCACTATACCCAACAACTCTCAAGTCATCACTCCCACCGAGGGTAAGGACCCAGTCCTTAGTCCTCCGTAGGTACTTGAGGATATTCTTTACCGCAGTCCAGTGTGCCTTGCCAGGGTTCGCCTGATACCTGCTAACCATGCTCAAGGCAAAAGCTACATCGGGTCGAGTACACGTCATAGCATACATGATCGATCCTACAGCCGAAGCGTAAGGTGTTCGACTCATTTCTGCTATCTCAGCCTCAGTGCTAGGGCTTTGTGTCTTACTCAATCTGGTGTTACTCTGGATGGGTAACTCTCCTTTCTTGGAATCCTGCATGCTGAATCTCTTCAGCACCTTATCCAAGTAGGTACTCTGACTAAGTCCAATTAGTCTTTTACTCCGATCTCTTAAGATTCTTATCCCTAGAATATAGGCAGCTTCACCAAGGTCCTTCATAGCGAAACACTTCCCAAGCCAGGACTTTACTTCCTGCAGGGTTGGAATGTCGTTTCCTATGAGTAGTATGTCATCCACATACAATACCAAAAAGCTAACTATACTCCCACTAGCCTTGACATACACACAAGATTCATCTTCACTCCTAGAAAAGCCAAATTCCTTGACCTTTTCATCAAAGCAAAGATTCCATCTGCGAGGTGCTTGCTTCAATCCATAAATGGATTTCTCAAGCTTACACACTCTATTAGGGTACTCGTTGCTGACAAAACCTTCTGGCTGACTCATGTAAACATCTTCAGTCAACTTTCCATTAAGGAAAGCAGTTTTGACATCCATTTGCCAAATTTCATAGTCATGAAATGCAGCTATGGCTAACATAACCCTAATAGACTTAATCTTGGCTACTGGAGAAAAGGTCTCATCATAGTCCACTCCAGGAATTTGAGAGAAGCCCTTTGCAACTAGCCAAGCCTTATAAGTGTGTACATTACCATCCATGTCGGTCTTCTTCTTGAAGATCCATTTGCACCCTACAATCTTATGACCTGGTACATTCTCAACCAAGTTCCAAACTTGATTGTCATACATGGATTGTATCTCGCTATCCGTAGCCTCTTTCCATTTAGCAGGCTCAGGGCCTGCCATGGCTTCCGTGTAGCTGTTAGATTCATCTAGACCTACTAGTGTCTCATCACTAATAAGTGTCTCACCTTCCGCAGTAATATGGAAACCATAGTAATGCTCAGGTGCATTCCTAACTCTCATGGAACGCCTCAGAGGTACAGACTCGTCAATTGGCTCAACAGGGGTTTCCTCCTCTAGTTGAGGGCTAGGGTTTGAAGTTCCTTCACCGCTTGACTCTTGAATTTCTTCAAGATCAATTTGCCTCCCACTGTCTCCTTGTCTTATAAACTATCTCTCTCGAAAGACTCGTCTTCTTGCTACAAAGACCACATTATCACTAGGTATGTAGAAGAGGTAACCAAAGGATCTTTGTGGGTAGTCGATGATAATACACCTCTCGCTTCGGGGTTCTAGCTTATCATGAGACTCGCGCCTCACAAAAGCCTCGCAACCCCAAATCTTGATGTGGTCTAGTTTAGGTACTTTACCAGTCCACATCTCGTGAGGAGTTTTGGCAAATTTCTTTGTAGGGACTGGATTAAGAATATGGGCGGCAGTCTCTAAGGCATACCCCCAGAATGAAATTGGTAGCGAAGCTCCACTCATCATGGAACGAACCATATCCAACAAGGTTCGATTACGCCTCTCAGCCACGCCATTCAACTGTGGTGTCCTGGGAGGTGTCAATTGTGAGACAATCCCGCATTCCCTAAGATAGTCGAGGAACTCTGAACTAAGATACTCACCACCTCGATCGGATCGAAGCATCTTAATGTTCCTGCCCAATTGATTCTCGACTTCCTGTTTAAATTCCTTAAGCCTTTCAAAAGTCTCTGACTTATGCTTGATCAAGTAGACGTATCCATATCTACTGTAATCATCAGTAAAAGTCAAATAATAACGATTAGCATCCCTTGTGGCATGTTTGAATGGTCTACACACATCTGTGTGTACAAGGTCCAACAAACCTTCGCCCCTCTCACAAGAACCTGTGAAGGGTGACTTTGTCATTTTCCCAAGTAAGCATGATTCGCAACTATCATTTGACTTTAGGTCAAATGAATCAAAGACTCCATCCTTTTGGAGTTGGCCTATGCGTTTCTTGCTTATATGTCCAAGACGACAATGCCATAATGATGATTTATCCAAGTTATTATTATTAACAGAATCAATACACAATACATTATTTCCTAAGTAATCAACCATAGATACTGTTTCATACACGCCATCACAAGGTAATGCTTTAAAATAAAGAACATTATTAAAGAAAGCATTAATAGAACCAACTTCATTATCAAATGAAAAGGTGAAACCTTGTTTATACAATGCATGAAAGGAAATAATATTTCTTGCCATTTCTGGCAAATAACAACACTTATTCAAATCTAAACTAAACCCACTACTTAGCGATAAAGTATAAACTCCAATCTTGGTGAGAGTTGAAGCTTTCATGTTTCCCATGATCAAGTTTATTCTTCCTTGCTCCACATTCTCACTTCTTCTTAGTCCCTGTAAATCAGAACATATATGAATACCACAACCGGTATCAAGGACCCAAGAATTAGAATGGGGTGAGTTATTAGATAAGATAGTGTAAATACCTGCATGGTTGGGTTTAACTTTCCCATCCTTCACATCTTGTTGGTACTTTGGGCAGTTCCGCTTCCAATGTGCCTTTTCATGGCAATAGAAGCATTCAGCCTCTTTTGGGTCAGAAGAAGGAGTGATGAGACCTTTCTTGGTTCCACTTGAAGAAGAGCCATCAAGAGTCCTAACCTTGGTACCCTTCGAAGAACTCTTTATCTTCTTCCCTCGTCCTCTCCCGATTGCCAAGACAGGGGCAGAGTTGGTAGGAGTAGGAGTAGTAACAACCGCCTTAACCTTAAGACCACTTTCCGCGGTCTTTAAGAGTCCTTGAAGTTTGCTGAGAGTGACCTCTTCCTTGTTCATGTGGTATGTCATGCGGAATTGATCATAAAATGAAGGCAAGGAGTGCAAAATGATATCTATTGTAAGCTCCTCGGGAAAGTTCACATTAAGCTTCAGCAAATGGTTGTTTTTGTCATCCGATCTTTGCTAGGACTGCATCATAGGGATGTAGGTCGAACCTTAGAGAACATACTTCTATTCTTTAAATGAGCGATCGAACTACGTTTAGATTCAACCATTTTCGCTCACAAATTAATTTTCATTCAGTAACAGAATTATGGCTCGCAAGAAGAACGATCAGCCCATCAACCAAACACCAACTCTTCAGATTGATGCAGCTACCTTTCAAGCTGCAATCTCGGCTGCCGTGTCAGCTTTTCTGACCCAAATGAACGCTAACGACGCAAGTGTTAGCAGATTGGTGAACGACAATTCCAACCCAAGTAACAACCCAGTGCCTCAGAAAGCAACAAACTACCACAATACCCTAAGTACTAAGACCAAGAGTATCAAACGAAAGTCTTGGATTAACTTTAAGGACAAGTCGCTTCGAAGGGCGAACAAGAAACAACCAGCAGTAACAACCTTCACAGCCACGACATCAACACCTCCAACTACCATCCCTTCTGGTATCCCAGTTAACCATAACCTAGTCAGGCCGTATGCAGGCAAACTCCCAAAATGCATCAAATGCAATTATCACCACCATGGACCTTATTGGGAGATGCAGTGCTTAAACTGCAAAAAAAAGGGACACACCATCCGTTATTGCAATATCCCGATCCCACACATCACTTCAACCACAAATGTCGAAACTTCTCGAATATGCCATCTATGTGGTGTAACAGGGCACTTCAAAAGGGACTGTCCATCGGAGAAGGACAACGGCAAATCCGGAGGAGTTTGACCTCATAATGCAAAGAGGCAATTAAGGACCCTAATATAGTATGGTTTCCCTCCATGTCGTCAGTATTCTATATGTTCAAGAACATGTTTAAAACTAGTGCAACTAGAGTCTATATTTTGCGGGATCCTGTCGGTATAGGGATGCTCGTGCTGCCTATACTTGTCTTTTGTAGTATATCTGATTCGCAGCAATAGTATTGTAGCAAATCAAAAGTACTGTAACTCTAATCATGGTTTCACGGTTGTTTTTGTCTGTAAACGTTTTATGCTCAAATCTAATGTCTTTAAGTTTCTGTATGATTCAGACATTATCATACGACTCGATCCAATTCGATCCTCGCAATACCAGCTTCATAAGTACACCTCTTTCTCAGTAAACGTCTTTTAGCGAAGCCGTCATATCAGAACACCGAAGTACTCATACCAGGAGTACCTTATAGTTCTTTTCCTGTCCGAAGGAATCCCCACATTATTGCTCGTGCAGTACGTCAAGTTCAATTCCAGGATTCATACGGTTGATCTATCACTAAAGACTGTATGCATGAGAGTGTTATACAATTAATGTTCTATAGGTTTAGAATTGATGATTTCACTTTAAGTTCTTTTCCCTCGATGAGATGTGAGATTAAGGAAGAATCAGTTATTCGACTACCTTTTCAGTTTTAATTATATCCGACTCGTATACACGAAATTGTGATCATTGAATCACGTATGAATTCTAGTATGAACTTCAGGATGGAGACTGCCCAAGACTACGAGTAATTGCATTTGGCATGTGAACAAACTTAGAAACCAGTACGAATCTTATAACCAGATCGCCCTCAGTCTAAACACCTACGGAAGATACAAGAACAACCCATACAACACAGCCAACTACTCAACAATAGGATTAGAAGGCCAGGCTTCTCACCCTTGAGAGCTCCGGTCTTATTCTTACCAGAAGTCGATGGAGTGCATTTTATGTACCTCAACGACCGGAGACTTCATTAAGATTTCCTTTAAAAATCGTTGTCTCTGCCCCGCATAACCGAATTGATTGGGCAAACACAGGGAAATAATTACTTCAGAAGTGGACCTGAGATCCGAATATCACCAGTTCGAGTGTTAGGGAGGGATGTCCTAAAGACTACCCTCCGAACTCGATGCGGACACTTCGAGTCCGTAGTGATACCCCTCGGATAGGACCAATATGCCCATAGTATTCATGAGCTGAATGAGTAGAGTACGCCTTTCTTACTGGGATCAATTCGTCATTTCTCCATAAAATGAATACTTATCTACCCTCATAGTAAGAAAGAACCCATAGAAACATTACCCTCAGAGATACTTTCCGCAAAGTTCTCTGAACAAGAGTTTTTGAATTTAGAGTCAAATTTCTTGAGACACACTTTTAGTGTTGTGGAAATTCTTGAGTACTCTGTCAAATTATCCAAAACCATTGGGAATTTGTCGGCACCGTAGTAACCGACGGAAAATTCGCCAAATTCTAGGTCTTACAGACCTACTATCATAGTCCATTCGGAACTCCCCGTAAACTTCAGGAACCCTTTCGACTTTGACCCAGCAAAGGAAATGGCCCTTGACTGGGAAGTAAGCGAGAGAAAGAACCTTTGGAATTCCAAGTGAGAGACCAAATTCTTTAGGAAACCTCACTCTGGGAACGGCTT
Source organism: Lactuca serriola (assembly GCF_051521515.1). Lineage (NCBI taxonomy): Eukaryota > Viridiplantae > Streptophyta > Magnoliopsida > Asterales > Asteraceae > Lactuca > Lactuca serriola. The sequence continues at coordinate 335,496,495 of NC_136415.1, read as the reverse complement.
AATACGCTTTGTAAAGCGTGGAAAGCTAAAATCCAATATAGTAAGGACCTCCGAGATTCTTACCAGAATCAGTCCTGCATTTCACAAAGTAGACCTACTCCGCGAACTCAGTAAAGTACATTTTCCCCTTCGCGTCTCGAACTTGAAACAATATCCTTCCATTAGGACTTTCGTAATCCCTCTCGGTGAGATCGAGATCTACGAGATCCTTGCCTTCGTATTAGAACCATAGTGACCCTCGACCGAGTGGCTAAGGGGACGAAGCAACGTCGTCGCCCATTAGTGAAGGTTCGTTGAAATACCAACTGAGAACCTGATTTCACTTGGAAGCGCGGGAGCAAATCGATTAGGAAGTTTTCACCTAACGACTCGATCATTTATACCTACTTCCTTATCTAAATTCTAATTTCGGGAAGAAATTCCCTTTAATAGGGGGATGATGTGATCACCCGAAATTTCCATTCTGAACAACCCATATCAAGACAATAGAGCTTAGAACAGTTTCAGGGAAATTCCAGACTTCGGGTATAAGTTTGGCAGTTTTCAGGATTTACACTTAAGGAGATATCAGGAGAGTGGGTGCACTAGGGTTTTGTGCAACACTGTTATTCCAACACTCTATTATATTAGAGATCATTTCAGGAATGAAAATATTTTCTGCCAAAAATATCTCAGGACTATTAACAGAATTCTGAACCAAATTCATTCATTATTCGCATTTCTAACTAGAGAAAAGCCATTTTCTCTCTCTCATGGATCTTCTTGTTTTTATCCTAAATCGTGAGTACCTCTTTCTAATAGTGTTAGAAAGCTTTAAATGTGTTCATAACATAGATTTCATAGCTAAATAATTAGATTTAGGAGTTTACTCCCCAAGGTGTTCTTGGGCGGTAAACTCCCGAAACGTAGCCTAGACCGACCCTTGTGTTATGCTACTGCCTTATAGTCATTTATAAGTGTATTAGGGACATGAAAACGAGCTAGAAACACCCAACTTTGAGAGTTGACGGCCCAAGAGAAACTTAGGTCGTGAACTCCCATTTCAAACTCAAAATGGTGCTTTTAAGGCACCTAAAGCCTTAGAACTTTTACCTAGACTTATCCCCAATAAATCAAGAGCCTTAAACACATAAGAATCACGTTTCAAAGTGAGTTTACGGCCATGACATGGGTCATGGGCCGTAAACTGATTTAAGGGGCACCAAAGTGTGTCAATGGTCTTCATATGCTTGGAATAAAAGTCTAGAACCAATACCACTTGTGCATGAGGCTTGAAAACAACAAGAACACCATTCCAAGGGAGTTTACGGTCGTATCGCAGAAGTTGATACAAATGGAGGAATGCACATGTTTCGCACCAGTCGCCTTGAACATGCTCGTGAGAGGTCTGAGAGAGACCATGAAACCCGGCTGCAAGCATTGGCTGAATCACGAGCCGAAGTCATGGAACTTCGGGTACGCCAGAGAGTGTACGAAAGACACCTACTTGATGTGGAACTCCAACTGGCTTAACTAAGAGTTCACCAAAGGGATGACCGTCGCCAGTAGTAGATGCTTTACTTTATATTCCTTGTTAGAAAGGAATCGTGTTTCCTGTCTATGCCCGATGTGGCATTTACTATGAAACTATCTTGTACTGTAAGTACTCTAGTTAGCTCTATATGCTGTCAAGAACTATCTCCTCTGAATATGATGTAAGACCTTTTTCCAAGGTCATTTTCCCGAACTTGTACGTCATGAATATCAAAGATATTGACAGTCGGCTAACTTCTGTGTCATTCTTTATTCGAATACTCTTATCATACTTTCATTAGAGACTATTTGAAACATGATCTAGTCAAGTCATTAGACTATAGCAATTTAACTCCGGAGACATCCCTAAGTCTCTGGTAATGGTGGATCACGTAATTAGCCAACCAACGATACCTCGGCTAGAACGAGAAACATCTTGAGACCATCGCATGAACTTACTTCCGATCTTTTCTAGGACTGCATCATAGGGATGTAGGTCAAACCTTCATGAACATACTTCCATTCCGTACTACGACTGCATCATAGGGATGTAGGTCGAACCTTAGAGAACATACTTCTATTCTTTAAATGAGCGATCGAACTACGTTTAGATTCAACCATTTTCGCTCACAAATTCATTTTCTTTCAGTAACAGAATCATGGCTCGCAAGAAGAACGATCAGCCCATCAACCAAACACCAACTCTTCAGATTGATGCAGCTACCTTTCAAGCTGCAATCTCGGCTGCCGTGTCTGCTTTTCTGACCCACATGAACGCTAACAACACAAGTGTTAGCAGATTTGTGAACGACAATTCCAACCCAAGTAACAATCCAGTGCCTCAGAAAGCAACAAACTACCACGATACCCCAAGTACTAAGACCAAGAGTATCAAACGAAAGTCTTGGATTAACTTTAAGGACAAGTCGCTTCGAAGGGCGAACAGGAAACAACCACCAGTAACAACCTTCACAGCCACGACATCAACACCTCCAACTACCATCCCTTCTGGTATCCCAGTTAACCATAACCCAGTCAGGCCGTGTGCAGGCAAACTCCCAAAATGCATCAAATGCAATTATCACCACCATGGACCTTATTGGGAGATGCAGTGCTTAAACTGCAAAAAAAAAGGGACACGCCATCCGTTATTGCAATATCCCGATCCCACACATCACTTCAACCACAAATGTCGAAACTTCTCGAATATGCCATCTATGTGGTGTAACAGGGCACTTCAAAAGGGATTGTCCATCGAAGAAGGACAACGGCAAATCCGGAGGAGTTTGACCTCATAATGCAAAGAGGAAATTAAGGACCCTAATATAGTATGGGTTCCCTCATGTCATCAGTATTCTATATGTTCAAGAACATGTTTAAAACTAGTGCAACTAGAGTCTTATCTTTTGCGGGATCCTGTCGGTATAGGGATGCTCGTGCTGCATATACTTGTCTTTTGTAGTATATCTGATTCGCAGCAATAGTCTTGTAGCAAATCTAAAGTACTGTAACTCTAATCATGGTTGCACGGTTGTTTTTGTCTGTAAATGTTTTATGCTCAAATCTAATGTCTTTAAGTTTCTGTATGATTCGGACATTATCATACGACTCGATTCAATTCGATCCTCGCAATACCAGCTTCATAAGTATACCTCTTTCTCAGTAAACGTCTTTTAGCGAAGCCGTCATATCAGAACACCGAAGTACTCATACCAGGAGTACCTTAGAGTTATTTTCCTTTCCGAAGGAATCCCCACATTATTGCTCGTGCAGTACATCAAGTTCAATTCCAGGATTCATACGGTTGATCTTGTTGGATTAATGTCTAAGTCCATAACTATATTTGGTAAGACTTGACCCGACCCGGCATGGTCCATTTGGGTTGCATACCATCATGCACTTGGATGAGAGAAATAAGACACTTATGGTTATTAATATATTATAAGTTCTAGTATATTAATAATAAGAATAATGAGATTATTTAATTAGTATTGATCAAGAATTAATCTAGGATTAATTAAGTGATCAAAAGAAGACTAATTAAATATATGGGTTGATTGTGTAAATCATCCATACTTGTATAGTGGGCTAATGCTCCATGGATAATCAAGTTGGGCTAAAACCCATAGGATGGTTCATGGATGCTCCATGGTGTATTTGAACCCATGGATCCAAGGAAATGGAAAGTCATGACAATTAGGGTTTGCCCTAATTGTAACACTATATAAAGATATTATTCTTGGCAAAATCGGTGACTAGAATCACACTAGTGTGTGTAAAGAAAGGGCTAGCCGATTTTGATGAGTGTAGAATTCTCTCAAGTCATTCCAAATGTTTTGATGATTGTGATTCCATTTGAGGTGTCACACTTGGGGCACTAGGCACTCTAGCTTCATGAAGACTTTCTTCTCCAAAGAGGTATGTATTCTATCTTGCTATAGTTATTGTTTTGTATGCTAGATTAGGATAATACCTTGGAAGTTCTTATTTGCATGTATAATAGAGAAAACATAGATCCAAGGTATTTAGGGTTGCATGTACACTTAGGAGTGTTAGAATGCTCAAAACCCGACAGTGGTATCAGAGCCTAGGCTTGTTTTCTTGTTATACCTGCAATAGAAGCTGAAAAAACGAATCTGGTGCTGTCTGGCCATCAGACTCGGCGAGTCCATCAGGAGACTCGACGAGTCCATGCCTAAAAAGTGATGAATTCGATCCAACTCGCCGAGTTTGTTCATGCACTCGACGAGTTGGACCCCCAGACAGCATATTTTCGAGTTTTTTGGCTAGAAATGGACTAGGAACATTACCCTAAGTTGTTTTTGATCTTATAAACTTGTTTTTGATGTGGTAATGTTCATGCTAATCCATTTTCAAAGATAATTGTCAATAGATTCATGTTTTGTATTAGTTTAAGGTTTAGACTAATTACATGAAAAAGTTTGATTTGAATTATCTTGTTCTTATGAGTTGCTTAGATTAATAGAAATGTTGAGTGAAATAGTTGTTTTCAATCCATTTTAATCTAAGAGTTGAGTATAAAATGTGTTTGTGTAACTTGTCCTCAAGTTACATGAAGAGTCACATTAAAGACTCATAAAATTCATAAGAGTTGGCAATGGTTACAAAATGAAGAGTCTTGTGTCATTGAATAATTTTTTATGACTCCATAACTTGTCCTCAAGTTATGGAAGTTCAAGAGTCACTTCATTAAAGGAAAATATGTAACCATAATTAAATCCATAAGTTATAAAATAAAGAAAAAGTTAGTTCTTTTATTAGTTTAAAGTCTTCCATAACTTGTCCTCAAGTTATGGAACTTGAAGAGTTTTTGGATTAAAACTACTTTAAACACATAAGTTATGGAATTAATTAGTTTTGAATAGTTTCAAAACTTGCCCTCAAGTTTTGGAATTTGAAAAGTTTTCAAGTATGAATACTTTAATTCCAAGTTAGCCCTTAGAATTTTAAAAGTTAAAATTCAACCCTTATACTTTATAATATTATAAGTTAATAATATATATATGTATAAGAGTAAAGTCAGTCTTACCGCTAGTACGCCTCATTCACGAAGCCGGTCTATAAGGTGGGTATAAGGTTGTTGCCTATAAAATGGCAACTTAATGGGTGTCCACTCTCACCCACCGCTTGCTTGACTGGTGGAGGGTCGTTAGCCGAACGGGTTTGACAGGACTAGAATTCTCCCTTCATTAAAAGTATTAATGATGAATACTAAGTAACTAAACTCTTAATAATACCCAATCTTAGTTACTTAGGAAAAATGTGAATAAGGTGCTAATCCATGAAATTACACTTTACACTTTGTCTAAGTCGTTAGTGGAGTGTGTGTGGTTAACCGGCACACTAACTTGGACTTAACAAGGAAGGTAAAGGGTGACTTAATATTTATCATAGTATCGATGGAGCGTGTGTGGTTAACCGGCACATCGATTGAGGGGTAATTTATTAAGGGTACCAAGTGATTTGCATGGTTACTTCACACCTCGCTTTGTGATCCTCGGCATCCCAGTCACAAAACTTGGAGGGCACACTCGAGATTGAAACTTGCCTTTGAAAAGTTCAATGAATCTCAAAGATCTAGGAGTTTCAAAACCAATTAAAACCTAATAATACATTTCGTTTATCTTGGTGGAAATTGGTGAATCGTCATTCACCTACCTTCAAATATTTTATAGCTTGGATTACGGCATACCTCTTCTAAGTTATAAAATAGTTTGTTGGGTCCTAGCCTTAATATTTCATATTGGGTGTCATATTAAGGACTTAAGATCAACTATCTTGAATATCTCCCAAAAGATGTCTGGTTTAGACACCTATGATCTTCCCAAATCTCTTGAAACAAGGTTTCCTAATGAAGATGATGTCCCATGGATATCATACTTCTTTCACCTCCCCAATTAATCTCCCTAACCCACAAGTTCTTGAAAAAGTTTAAGGTCACTCAAGCCCTATTGGCAAGGCAAGGTCTAGGTGTGAACACATCTTGGAGATGTAGTCACATATTGACAAGCCGGGAGAGTTGGGTGTCAAAGTATTAAGAAAGTTGGTGATTCAATCACTTCCTAAGTCACATAGTGAGTTCCTTTAGGACACCTATGAAACAGACTATGATAAGACCCTTAATGATCTTATCTGTTTGCTAAGATCAACTTCCTAAAAACTTTATGGACATTGACAATAGTGACACAGGAAATCCAGAAAAGCATTCTCTTCCCAATGGAAAGGGATCGACCATAGTCAACTCGGTTGACCAAATGGTAAAGAGAAAAACTAAGTCTGTGATAGTCCTGTGCACCTTTATCAAAGGGTCCATATGTTTATATTGCCAAAGAAAGGGGCATTGGTTGCGAAGCTGCCAAATTTACCTAAGGATGTTAAAGTCAATAAGTTTGACTCTACTTCAGGTAAATTCCACTATCTAACTCTGTTAAGTTTCTATTCTGAGATTCTTGATACATGATGTGACTGAGTCACATGGTGATGTTTTAAGAATCAAAGAAAAGTGAAGAAACTTAAAGAAAGAATATGCTGAATCTGATCGCATAGATGGATTTCTATCGCATAGTTTGAAAAAATCGGATTCTTGAGCTACTTCCTAGGAGTTATGATATATTGCTTAGGAATAGATAACAACAAGTTTTTCATGTGCTTATGGATTGTAAGGATAAGTTTTTTCCGCAAAGTTTTAAAATAAAAGAAAAATTTTTGATTTTATTTATTTTAAAAATATCCTTACAATGGCATTTGAGGAAAAAAAATTGTTGCTTATGTGATTCCATTAAGAGCAAAAGTGGAAATATGAAATTGATTCTTTCATTTGTGGTAATGTCTAGGTTACCAAATAAGGAAAGATTCTCATCACCCAAGTTTCAATTGGACCGGAACTTGGAATCATGCAAGTTGTATAGCATGATGAATGAGAACTTTCAAGTTTTGGAAAATTAAGACTAATTACTCGTTCACATGGATGTGTGAGTCAAGTAAAGGACTAAGGGATCGAGTACACATTCTTGTGCACTGGTCAAGTCCACCACAAAAAGATTGATAAACCTATTCGTCATAGTTTACTAAAGCACAGTAAATATGATTATACTTACAAGCTTAAGTGTAATTCTGAGACATTGGAAAAAGGTTCCAATGTATGGCAGAGCGAATAAGAAGAATCAATTTAGGCAGAAGGATAAAAGTTTCTCAAATCTGAAAAGATGGGAGAGTACTTTAGTATCAGCTTTTGTGATCATCTTAATGATTAAGAAACCATAGCACAATTGGTTCTCTAAGGAAATCTTAGTGCATTCTTATGACTAAGAAGAGGAACTTGAATTGTTGAAATGGTTAAATCAAGAAGATGAGTCATACTTCGTTCCAATACAAGTCTTAGAGTCATACTCCAAGATTGTAACTTGAGTGACATGTCTTAAAGAAGGTTTAAAACACTTGTCAAATGTGAGAGTAAAAGTTTTCTACTCTTTTACATTTGAAATTGGTAAGTTGTGATGTTTTGGATAAAACAAAGACCAACTTAGGCCAATTGTGTGAAGTGTTTGTCTTGATTAGAATCCACACTATCTCTTGGATATTTGACAAGGGAGTCTTATAGGTCAAGAGGACAGTGGGAGTCTTAAAGGTCTTGAAAGTCTCAAGAACTAATCAAGAATAAAACCTGAAGTTCTTCTCTAGCACATGACTTGAGGCTTATAACCTATCATGTTGACATATTCTGTGCCCATTCCAGTTAAAGTTGGCTTTGCATATGAGTTCTTAGAGTTCTCAATTGGTTGCACAACAACTTGGAAGCAATGGTAGGCCCTTGAGCTGCCAGGTGGCAAGAAATTAAGATTGAGTTCAGTCCATATGAGTTTGGATTTGTCATTATCCTTGTCTTGTGACTATGATTTTGACAATTCACATGGATAAGAACACATACACCAGTAAATCTAAGTGTCATAAGGTTTCTCTCCGATTCATGAAAATGATGGTGAGGAAACACTTTCACTAAGTAGATTTTAGCTAGATAGCAATTGTGATATTTGCATTCTCAAAGTCGTTAGTGGAGCGGGTGTGGTTAACCGGCACACTAATATGGACTTGTGAGAAGTGGCAAAAAGGTCTAACCATTATGATTACGGCATACCTCTTCATAATTATTTAGACTCACAAGTGTGCTATCTAAGGGAAGGTGTATGATTTTGATACAGCTTTATCAAAACAATCTAGCATCAGAAATCTGAACTTTGGTAAGAAAGTCAATGAAGTATTGATTTCTAGAAGTCCAGCTGATTTCTAAGTACATGTCAAAGCTAGTGGGAGCATAAGTGATATGCTAATAATCATCATGTTAGTGGGAGCATGATAATTATGTTAAGTATTGCAAGCTAGCAATGTTAATTATAGAAAACAAAAGTTTCAATTAGGAAAAAGTTGTTTTGCTATAATTAAGGGAGAGGAAATTATACTTCATCTCAAATCTATAAGCTTAGATCGTGAGGTTTTAATCATTTAGTCAAGGAAATATATATGAATTTCATGTTGGAATGGCTCAACATAAGGAAATTCTGTATATGGGTCCATTATTTGCGTTCTAAAATTCGATTATGATTACGGCATCCCTTTTCATAATCTGAATTATGAGAACTTGGCAAATTGAAATGGACATATTATAGCAAAAGACTAGTTTAGTCTTTATGTGAGACATCATGAATCGTGTCCCATATGCTTCGGATATAGGATCGATTACATGTGCTATAATCATCCGTTCTAAAATTTTCCAAATGCCTGGGGCATTAAGAAGGGAAAAGGTTCAGAACTGGATATGACTAAAAGGATTAAACAATTGTCGAGGACAATCTAAGGTTTACCAAAGTTTGGTTGCGCAAGGACAGTTGGAAGTATAGTGATAATTCTGGAAGGACTATATTGACATAATCTGTAAGGAGGCAACTCTTGTTCAGAAGTGATAGTCAAAATGGAATCTGGAAATGTTTCAAAGTTAGAATTTCAATCTGTGTAAGATTAAGGAAACTTAATGCAAGAAGGATATTTCCAAGGAGTTGATCTCCTTTGGAATGCTCTGTAATGTTTGTTGTCAAGTCTTTATGACTTTATGCATAATCATTACAAGAGTATCAATGCATATAAGTTTAGAATCTAACAGATTTCAGTAAATGGCATGAATTTGGAATTCTTGCATTTGCGGTAAGGATTTGGGAGTGTGAAAAGAGAATCATTGAAGTTATGTTCAATAGATCTAGTTCACAAAGTAAAGATCATAGACAAACATAGTATGCATACTTGGTGTGTGGCATGACTAGTGTTTAGAAAACATAGTGTACATGCTTGGAGCATGGGACAACTATTGTTTTAAATTGAAGAATAAAGTTGATAGTTGAAACAGTATACAATGAATAATGTGTAATCATATGGTGATAAATAAAAGGTGTTTTATTTATGTTCAAAGGGTTGATACCATATTGGATTCTATTATTATTGTGTTTCACTTTGCATGTTTTGACTTCCCGAATAAACTGGGTTATTCTTCTGGAATGACTAAGTTATTCAAACCATCCACAGTCGGTCATATGTTGGAAGTAGATATGAATTAAGACTGTCATGATGGGTTGTAGAGGTCTAAGGTGTTGGACAAGGCTACAGCAATCATGAGTGCTCATAAGTTCTGAGTATTGGATTCAACCCGCGCTCATTGGAATCACTTCATGGATTCTATCACGAGTGATCATGAGACGATAATATCTTATATTCTTCAAACCTAGAGATATGAGTTGTTACTATGAGTTGATAGTACATTGATTGCACGAAACCGCATTTGGTAACTCTGTGCTATAAAAACGTGCCTTTGTGTATGATTCAACAAGTAGTAGAACAAGCCATATGAGTCAAAGTTTATCCGTTCCTTTTATCTTCTGGATAAAAGCGATATCTGTGGGCCCCTCGATGATTTGATGATGACAAATGGAAGTGCTCGGCCGGGCCAGGACTGATTTGATTTGTTCAATTAGTCAGTCGTCATAAATCGGAAATCGGGAAACAACAGATGGACAGAGAGAATGATTATAATCCATGTCTCAGTCCATATGATATCTAGAATGGAGGAATATATGATCCCTTATCTAATGGACAAGTCACTGACAAAGGTCAGAGTTCATCTACAAGGTCAGAGTTCGACAGAAGCTTTTGAGAGCTACGATTGCCGGTTGGTTCTTGAAGTCATACGCAATAATAGTTTTAGACTTATCCAAGTGGGAGACTGTTGGATTAATGTCTAAGTCCATAACTATATTTGGTAAGACTTGACCCGACCCGACATGGTCCATTTGGGTTGCATACCATCATGCACTTGGATGAGAGAAATAAGACACTTATGGTTATTAATATATTATAAGTTCTAGTATATTAATAATAAGAATAATGAGATTATTTAATTAGTATTGATCAAGAATTAATCTAGGATTAATTAAGTGATCAAAAGAAGACTAATTAAATATATGGGTTGATTGTGTAAATCATCCATACTTGTGTAGTGGGCTAATGCTCCATGGATAATCAAGTTGGGCTAAAACCCATAGGATGGTTCATGGATGATCCATGGTGTATTTGAACCCATGGATCCAAGGAAATGGAAAGTCATGACAATTAGGGTTTGCCCTAATTGTAACACTATATAAAGATATTATTCTTGGCAAAATCGGTGACTAGAATCACACTAGTGTGTGTGAAGAAAGGGCTAGCCGATTTTGATGAGTGTAGAATTCTCTCAAGTCATTCCAAATGTTTTGATGATTGTGATTCCATTTGAGGTGTCACACTTGGGGCACTAGGCACTCTAGCTTCATGAAGACTTTCTTCTCCAAAGAGGTATGTATTCTATCTTGCTATAGTTATTGTTTTGTATGCTAGATTAGGATAATACCTTGGAAGTTCTTATTTGCATGTATAATAGAGAAAACATAGATCCAAGGTATTTAGGGTTGCATGTACACTTAGGAGTGTTAGAATGCTCAAAACCCAACAGATCTATCACTGAAGACTGTATGCATGAGAGTGTTATATAATTAATGTTCTACAGGTTTAGAATTGATGATTTAAGTTTAATTTCTTTTCCCTCGATGGGATGTGAGATTAAGGAAGAATCAGTTATTCGACTACCTTTTCAGTCTTAATTATATCCGACTCGTATACACGAAATTGTGATCATTGAATCACGTATGAATTCTAGTATGAACTTCAGGACGGAGACTGCCCAAGACTACGAGTAATTGCATTTGGCATGTGAACAAACTTAGAAACCAGTACGAATCTTATAACCAGATCGCCCTCAGTCTAAACACCTACAGAAGATACAAGAACAGCCCAGACAACACAGTGAACTACTCAACAATAGGATTAGAAGGCCAGGCTTCTCACCCTTGAGAGCTCCGGTCTTATTCTTACCAGAAGTCGATGGAGTGCATTTTATGTACCTTAACGACTGGAGACTTCATTAAGATTTCCTTTAGAAATCGTTGTCTCTGCCCCGCATAACCGAATTGATTGGGCAAACACAGGGAAAGAATTACTTCAGAAATGGACCTGAGATCCGAATATCACCAGTTCGAGTGTTAGGGAGGGATGTCCTAAAGACTACCCTCCGAACTCGATGCGGACACTTTGAGTCCGTAGTGATACCCCTCGGATAGGACCAATATGCCCATAGTATTCATGAGCTGAATGAGTAGAGTACGCCTTTCTTACTGGGATCAGTTCGTCATTTCTCCATAAAATGACTACTTATCTACCCTCGTAGTAAGAAAGAACCCATAGAAACATTACCCTCGGAGATACTTTCCGCAAAGTTCTCTGAACAAGAGTTTTTGAATTTAGAGTCAAATTTCTTGAGACACACTTTTAGTGTTGTGGAAATTCTTGAGTACTCTGTCAAATTATCCAAAACCGTTGGGAATTTGTCGGCACCGTAGTAACCGACGGAAAATTCGCCAAATTCTAGGTCTTACAGACCTACTATCATAGTCCATTCGGAATTCCCCATAAACTTCAGGAACCCTTTCGACTTTGACCCAGCAAAGGAAATGGCCCTTGACTGGGAAGTAAGCGAGAGAAAGAACCTTTGGAATTCCAAGTGAGAGACCAAATTCTTTAGGAAACCTCACTCTGGGAACGGCTTAATACGCTTCGTAAAGCGTGGAAAGCTAAAATCCAATATAGTTAGGACCTCCGAGATTCTTACCAGAATCGGTCCTGCATTTCACAAACTAGACCTACTCCGCGAACTCAGTAAAGTACATTTTCCCCTTCGCGTCTCGAACTTGAAACAGTATCCTTCCATTAGGACTTTCGTAATCCCTCTCGGCGAGATCGAGATCTACGAGATCCTTGCCTTCGTATTAGAACCGTAGTGACCCTCGACCGAGTGGCCAAGGGGACGAAGCAACGCCGTCGCCCATTAGTGAAGGTTCGTTGAAATACCAACTGAGAACCTGATTTCACTTGGAAGCGCGGGAGCAAATCGATTAGGAAGTTTTCACCTAACGACTCGATCATTTATACCTACTTCCTTATCTAAATTCTAATTTCGGGACGAAATTCCCTTTAACAGGGGGATGATGTGACCACCCGAAATTTCCATTCTGAACAACCCATATCAAGACAATAGAGCTTAGAACAGTTTCAGGGAAATTCCAGACTTCGGGTATAAGTTTGGCAGTTTTCAGGATTTACACTTAAGGAGATATCAGGAGTGTGGGTGAACTAGGGTTTTGTGCAACACTGTTATTCCAACACTCTATTATATTAGAGATCATTTCAGGAATGAAAATATTTTCTGCCAAAAATATCTCAGGACTATAAATAGAATTATGAACCAAATTCATTCATTATTCGCATTTCCAACTAGAGAAAAGCCATTTTCTCTCTCTCATGGATCTTCGGGTTTTTATCCCAAATCGTGAGTACCTCTTTCTAGTATTGTTAGAAAGCTTTAAATGTGTTCATAACATAGATTTCATAGCTAAATCATTAGATTTAGGAGTTTACTCCCCAAGGTGTTCTTGGGCGGTAAACTCCCGAAACGAAGCCTAGACCGACCCTTGTGTTATGCTACTGCCTTAGAGTCATTTATAAGTGTATTAGGGACATGAAAACGAGCTAGAAACACCCAAGTTTGAGAGTTTACGGCCCAAGAGAAACTTAGGTCGTGAACTCCCATTTCAAACTCGAAATGGTGCTTTTAAGGCACCTAAAGCCTTAGAACTTTTACCTAGACTTGTCCCTAATAAATCAAGAGCCTTAAACACATAAGAATGACATTTCAAAGTGAGTTTACGGCCATGACATGGTTCATGGGCCGTAAACTCATTTAAGGGGCACCAAAGTGTGTCAATGGTCTTCATATGCTTGGAATAAAAGTCTAGAACCAATACCACTTGTGCATGAGGCTTGAAAACAACAAGAACACCATTCCATGGGAGTTTACGGCCGTGTCGCAGAAGTTGATACAAATGGAGGAATGCACATGTTTCGCACCAGTCGCCTTGAACATGCTCGTGAGAGGTCTGAGAGAGACCATGAAACGCGGCTGCAAGCACTGGCTGAATCACGAGCCGAAGTCATGGAACTTCGGGTACGCCAGAGAGTGTACGAAAGACACCTACTTGATGTGGAACTCCAACTGGCTGAACTGAGAGTTCACCAGAGGGATGAGCATCGCCAGTAGTAGATGCTTTACTTTATATTCCTTGTTAGAAAGGAATCGTGTTTCCTGTCTATGCCCGATGTGCCATTTACTATGAAACTATCTTGTACTGTAAGTACTCTAGTTAGGTCTATATGCTGTCAAGAACTATCTCCTCTGAATATGATGTAAGACCTATTTACAAGGTCATTTTCCCGAACTTGTACGTCATGAATATCAAAGATATTGACAGTCGGCTAACTTTTGTGTCGTTCTTTATTCGAATACTCTTATCATACTTTCATTAGAGACTATTTGAAACATGCTCTAGTCAAGTCATTAGACTATAGCAATTTAACTCCGGAGACATCCCTAAGTCTCTGGTAATGGTGGATCATGTTATTAGCCAACCAGCGATACCTCGGCTAGAACGAGAAACATCTTGAGACCATCGCATGAACTTGATGGGTTTTGAGCATTCTAACACTTCCTAAGTGTACATGCAACCCTAATAACCTTGGATCTATGTTTGTCTAATTATCATGCAAAGTTGAATTCCAAGGTTATATTCCTATCTAGCATACATGGGGAACAATTTTAACTTGAATCATAGATAGAATAACTTACCTTGTTGTTGCTTGTGTTCCTTGAAACCTTGTGAGCCTAGCACCCCAAGTGTGATGCCTCAAATGCTTCACACAACACCAAATGCTCTTTGGAAAGACTCTTGAGATAACACACACTTCTCAAAATCGGCCAAGCCCTCTAGTTTCTTAGTCTCAACTTGTGTTGCACTTGTGTAGCCAATTTTGTGGTGAATGGGACTCTTATATAGTGTTGGCACATCTAGGGTTACACCATGTAAACCCTAATGTGTCATGACTCTTCATTTCCATGACCCATGGGTTTGTAACTCCCATGGAGCATCCATGGAGCATCTTATGGGTAGAACCCAACTTGATAATCCATGGAGCCTTTTAGCCCACTATACAAGATATGGATGATTTACATAATCAACCCATATATTTAATTAGTTATCCTTTGATCACTTAATTAATTCCAAATTAATTCTTTGATCAACTAATCAAATAATATTATTAATATATTAGAACTTATAATATATTAATAATCTCCAAGTGTTATTTCTCTCATTTAGTCTATCCAATTGCATGGTGCCATGCAACCCAAATGGACCATGCCGGGTCGGGTCAAGTACAAGCCCGAAATAGTTATGGACTTAGACACCTTATCCAACAGTCTCCCACTTGGATAAGTCTAATAACTATATCTCTAGTACTTCAGGAACCGACCGGCAATCGTAGCTCTTTCAAGGTCTCTCGGAACTGAGAAGATGATGATACGCCATTTAAGATAAGTGATCATATAATCCTCTGTTCTAGATATCAGCCGGACAAATACAAGGAACATGTCTTGCTTATTGTCCAGCATTTGTTTCCCGATTTCCGATTTGTTTGACATAGAACTTAATTGAACACATCAACTTAGTTCTGACCGGGCCCGGTACATGGGTCAAAACAAAATCATCGAGGGGCCCAGATATCAGCTGCTAATCCAAGAAGGAACAGATAAACTTCGACTCATATGTTTGTTCTACCACTTATTGAATTACACACAAAAGTACGTTTTATAACATCGAGTTACCAATGCGGTTTCGTACAGTCAATGCATAACCAACTTGTAAGTAACAAATCATATCTCTAGGTTTGAAGACTTATATGATATTACCGTCTCACGATCACTCGAGATAAAATTCCATGAAGTGATTCCAGTGAGCGTGGGTTGTGTCCAATGCTCAGAACTTATGAGCACTCATGATTGTTGTAGCCTTGTCCAAGACCTCTACAACCAAACATGACAGTCTTGATTCATATCTACTTCCAACATATGACCGACTGTGGAGATTTGAATAATATGTTATACCAAACAAAATTATTCTGGAAGTCAAAACATGCAAAAGAAATATAGTAAACGATTGACAAGAGATAGCAACACTTTACTCATAAATAAAACACCTTTTATTCATCATCAAATGTCAATTACACTTTACAGATTTCCGGGTTATCTAACTACTAAAACTTATATCATCCTTCAGCCCTATGCTCCGAGCATGCTGAAGATGCTTAATCCTCCTCAGTCCCTTCGTGAGGGGATCTGCTGGGTTCTCATCCGATGATACCCTCTTTGCCACGAGGAGTCCTTCTTCGATCCGATGTCTGATGAAATGTTATTTTCTGTCGATGTGTCTGGATCTCCCATGATCCCTTGGTTCCTTGGCTAAGGCAACAGCACTTTCACTATCACAGAAAATTTCCATTGGCTCTTTAATAGCTGGTACAACTCCAAGGTCTCCAATGAAGTTCTTCAGCCATATCGCCTCCTTTTCTGCTTCACTAGCTGCAATATACTCTGATTCACAAGTAGAATCTGCCACTGTCTCTTGCTTGGAACTCTTCCAAGAAATTGCTCCTCCGTTTAGGGTAAAGACCCAGCCCGACTGAGAGCGGAAATTATCCCTATCAGTCTGGAAGCTAGCATCACTATACCCAACAACTCTCAAGTCATCACTCCCACCGAGGGTAAGGACCCAGTCCTTAGTCCTCCGTAGGTACTTGAGGATATTCTTTACCGCAGTCCAGTGTGCCTTGCCAAGGTTCGCATGATACCTGCTAACCATGCTCAAGGAAAAAGCTACATCGGGTCGAGTACACGTCATAGCATACATGATCGATCCTACAGCCGAAGCGTAAGGTGTTCGACTCATTTCTGCTATCTCAGCCTCAGTGCTAGGGCTTTGTGTCTTACTCAATCTGGTGTTACTCTGGATGGGTAACTCTCTTTTCTTGGAATCCTGCATGCTGAATCTCTTCAGCACCTTATCCAAGTAGGTACTCTGACTAAGTCCAATTAGTCTTTTACTCCGATCTCTCAAGATTCTTATCCCTAGAATATAGGCAGCTTCACCAAGGTCCTTCATAGCGAAACACTTCCCAAGCCAGGACTTTACTTCCTGCAGGGTTGGAATGTCGTTTCCTATGAGTAGTATGTCATCCACATACAATACCAAAAAGCTAACTATACTCCCACTAGCCTTGACATACACACAAGATTCATCTTCACTCCTAGAAAAGCCAAATTCCTTGACCTTTTCATCAAAGCAAAGATTCCATCTGCGAGGTGCTTGCTTCAATCCATAAATGGATTTCTCAAGCTTACACACTCTATTAGGGTACTCGTTGCTGACAAAACCCTCTGGCTGACTCATGTAAACATCTTCAGCCAACTTTCCATTAAGGAAAGCGGTTTTGACATCCATCTGCCATATTTCATAGTCATGAAATGCAGCTATGGCTAACAGAACCCGAATAGACTTAATCTTGGCTACCGGAGAAAAGGTCTCATCATAATCCACTCCAGGAATTTGAGAGAAGCCCTTTGCAACCAGTCTAGCCTTATAAGTGTGTACTTTACCATCCATGTCGGTCTTCTTCTTGAAGACCCATTTGCACCCTACTGTCTTACGACCTGGTACATTTTCAACCAAGTTCCAAACTTGATTGTCATACATGGATTGTATCTCGCTATCCATAGCCTCCTTCCATTTAGCAGACTCGGGGCCTGCCATGGCTTCCTCGTAGCTGTTAGGGTCATCTTGACTTACTAGTGTTTCATCACTAATAAGTGTCTCACCTTCTGCAGTAATATGGAATTCATAGTAATGCTCAGGTGCACTCCTAACTCTCGTGGAACGTCTCAGAGGTACAGATTTGTCAATTGGCTCAACAGGAGTTTCCTCCTCAAGTTGAGGGCTAGAGTTTGAAGTTCCTTCACCGCTTGATTCTTGAATTTCTTCAAGATCAATTTGCCTCCCACTGTCTCCTTGGCTTATAAATTCTCTCTCTCGAAAGACTCCTCTTCTTGCTACAAAGACCACATTGTCACTAGGTCTGTAGAAGAGGTAACCAAAGGATCGCTGTGGGTAACCGATGAAAATACACCTCTCGCTTCGAGGTTCGAGCTTATCATGAGTCTTGCGTCTCACGAAAGCCTCGCAACCCCAAATCTTGATGTGGTCTAGTTTAGGTACTTTACCAGTCCACATCTCGTGAGGAGTTTTGGCAACTTTCTTTGTAGGGACTAGATTAAGAATATGGGCGGCAGTCTCCAAGGCATACCCCCAGAATGAGATTGGTAGCGTAGCTCGACTCATCATGGAACGAACCATATCTAACAAGGTTCGATTACGCCTCTCAGCCACACCATTCAACTGTGGTGTCCTGGGAGGTGTCAATTGTGAGACTATCCCACATTCCCTTAGATAGTCGAGGAACTCTGAACTAAGATACTCACCACCACGATCGGATTGAAGCATCTTAATGTTCCTGCCCAATTGATTCTCGACTTCCTGTTTAAATTCCTTAAACCTCTCGAAAGTCTCTGACTTATGCTTGATCAAGTAGACATATCCATATCTACTATAATCATCAGTAAAAGTCAAATAATAACGATTAGCATCCCTTGTGGCATGTTTGAATGGTCCACACACATCCGTGTGTATAAGGTCCAACAAACCTTCACCCCTCTCACACGAACCTGTGAAGGGTGACTTTGTCATTTTTCCAAGTAAGCATGATTCGCAACTATCATCTGACTTTAGGTCAAACGACTCCAAGACTCCATCCTTTTGGAGTTGGCCTATGCGCTTCTTGCTTATATGTCCAAGACGACAATGCCATAATGATGCTTTATCCAAGTTATTATTAGTAGAATCAATACACAAAACATTATTTCCTAAGTTATCAACAACAGATACAGCTTCATACACACCATCACAAGGTAATGCTTTAAAATAAAGAATATTATTAAAGAAAGCATCAATAGAACCAACTTCATTATTAAATGAAAAGGTAAACCCTTGTTTGTACAAAGCATGGAAGGAAATAATATTTCTTGTCATTCCTGGCGAATAAGAACACTTATTCAGATCTAAACTAAACCCACTACTTAGCGATAAAGTATAAACTCCAATCTTGGTAACAGGTATAGCTTTCCTATTCCCCATGATCAAGTTTATCCGTCCTTGCTCCACATCCTCACTTCTTCTTAGTCCCTGCAAGTCAAAACAAATGTGAATACCACAACCGGTATCAAGGACCTAAGAATTAGAATGGGGTGAGTTATTAGAAATGATAGTGTAAATACCTGCATGGTTGGGTTTAACTTTCCCATCCTTCACATCTTGCTGGTATTTTGGGCAGTTCCGCTTCCAGTGAGCTTTTTCATGGCAATAGAAGCATTCAGCCTCTTTTGGGTCAGAAGAAGGAGTAATGAAACCTTTCTTGGTTCCACTTGAAGAAGAGCCATCAAGGGTCCGAGCCTTGGTACCCTTCGAAGATCTCTTTCTCTTCCTCCCTCGACTTTTCCCGATTGCCAAAACCGGAGTAGAATTTTGAGTAGGAGTGATAGCAACCGACTTCCCCTTAAGACCTGATTCTGCGGTCTTGAGAAGTCCCTGAAGTTTGCTGAGGGTGACTTCTTCCTTGTTCATGTGATATGTCATGCGGAATTGATCATAGCACGATGGTAAGGAATGCAAAATAATATCTATTGCAAGATCCTCAGGGAAGTTCACATTAAGCTTCAGCAAACGATCCACATACCTTTGCATTTTTTGCATGTGGGTCGTGACGGATTCCCCGTCCTTCATCATGGTTGTTATCATGGAGCAGATGATGTCATACCTCTCTTGTCTTGCACTTTGATGGTATCTTTCCATCAAATCTTGGTGCATGTCATAAGGGTAGAAATCTTCATAAGACTTTTGGAGTTCCGCTGTCATCGTGGCCGTCATGATGCAAGCCACTTTCGTAGCATCCCTTTCATGTGCCCGAAATTCAGCGATCTCCTGAGGAGTTGCAGTGGACTCATCAATCTCCTTAAGCTCCTTGTCAAGGACATATTCTTTGTCCTCGTAGCGGGTAATCATCCTGATGTTTCTGATCCACTCATTGAAGTTGGATCCATCAAAGGTGACTTTCCCACACAAGTTCATAAGGGTAAAGGAGCCATTAGGATTAGAGCCAGAAGCATTGTTGAAAGACATCTGAAGGAAAGAGGACAAGATTAGTTTAGATATAAGAGAGTCCTTAATAAAACACCCAAATGTAATATTAAGGATAGGATCCAATCACAATATAATATAACTTAGAAGAGGTATGCCGTAATCTAAGCTATATCATATTTGAAAGGTAGGTGAATGACGATTCACCAATTTCCACCACGAAAACCGCAATATTTTAGTATTAGGTTTTTGAATGGTTCTTAGAAATTCCTAGATTCTTTGAGATTCAATGAACTTTTCAAAGGCATGTTTCAATCTCGAGTGTGCCCTCCAAGTTTTGTGACTGGGATACCGAGGATCACAAAACGAGGTGTGAAGTAACCATGCAAATCACTTGGTACCCTTAAAGTTTATCACTCAATCGATGTGCCGGTTAACCACACACGCTCCATCGATACTATAATAAACCCTAAGTCACCCTTTACCTACCTTGTTAAGTCCAAGTTAGTGTGCCGGTTAACCACACACGCTCCACCAACGACTTAATCAAAGTGTAAAGTGTAATTTCATGGAATAGCACCTTATTCACATTTTTCCTAAAGTAACTAAGATTGGGAATTTAATAAAACATTTAGTTACTTTATAATATTTATCATACTTTGAATGAGAATTAATAAGTCCTTGTCTTACCCGTTCGGCTAACGACCCTCCACCGATCAAGCAAGCGGTGGGTGAGAGTGGACACCCATTAAGTCACCATTTTATAGGCAACAACCTTATACCCACCTTATAGACCGGCTTCGTGAATGAGGCGTACTAGCGGTAAGACGACTTTGTTCTTATACATATATATATAATTATTAAATCATAATAATATAAGTATAAGGGTTGAATTTTAACTTTTAAAATTCTAGGGGTTGGAACTAAAGTTTTAACTTAACTTTACTTGTTCCAAAACTTGAGGGCAAGTTTTGTAAACTTTCAAGACTTTTCATTTCTTGTAACTTATGAGTTTAATAGAGTAATAAAATGAGGACTTTTCATTTTTCCTAACTCTTGTGTTCTTTTAATGGTTTTTAACCAAAGAGACTTTTGGTTTTCCATAACTTGAGGACAAGTTATGGACTCCATTAAAACACATTATGATCATGAATTAATCTACCACATAGGTTACAAATAATTCCTATGATCATCTAAACATCATAAGAACAAGAATATGAATATGAACACTTTCAAGAATCAAAATCACATTTAATCTTTGTAATTTTGATAACTAGTTGTTGTAAATGAGTTAGAAAAGACATTACACCTTCTAAAACAAGTTTTCAAGTACCAAAACATTTTAGGGTAATGATTCTAATCCATTTCCAGCAACTCAAGTCGAAATTCTGCACTCTGTCGACCCTACTCGCCGAGTGCATAAACCTACTCGCCGAGTAGGTTGAAGATACACATGAACTCGACGAGTCCTCCCCATGGACTCGCCGAGTCCATCAGTCAGACAGCAAGATTTTCGACTTTCTTCAACTTTTAAACACAAATAACAAACAAACAAGCCTAGGCTCTGATACCACTGATGGGTTTTGAGCATTCTAACACTTCCTAAGTGTACATGCAACCCTAATAACCTTGGATCTATGTTTGTCTAATTATCATGCAAAGTTGAATTCCAAGGTTATATTCCTATCTAGCATACATGGGGAACAATTTTAACTTGAATCATAGATAGAATAACTTACCTTGTTGTTGCTTGTGTTCCTTGAAACCTTGTGAGCCTAGCACCCCAAGTGTGATGCCTCAAATGCTTCACACAACACCAAATGCTCTTTGGAAAGACTCTTGAGATAACACTCACTTCTCAAAATCGGCCAAGCCCTCTAGTTTCTTAGTCTCAACTTGTGTTGCACTTGTGTAGCCAATTTTGTGGAGAATGGGACTCTTATATAGTGTTGGCACATCTAGGGTTACACCATGTAAACCCTAATGTGTCATGACTCTTCATTTCCATGACCCATGGGTTTGTAACTCCCATGGAGCATCCATGGAGCATCTTATGGGTAGAACCCAACTTGATAATCCATGGAGCCTTTTAGCCCACTATACAAGATATGGATGATTTACATAATCAACCCATATATTTAATTAGTTATCCTTTGATCACTTAATTAATTCCAAATTAATTCTTTGATCAACTAATTAAATAATATTATTAATATATTAGAACTTATAATATATTAATAATCTCCAAGTGTTATTTCTCTCATTTAGTCTATCCAATTGCATGGTGCCATGCAACCCAAATGGACCATGCCGGGTCGGGTCAAGTACAAGCCCGAAATAGTTATGGACTTAGACACCTTATCCAACAGAACTTACTTCCGATCTTTGCTAGGACTGCATCATAGGGATGTAGGTCAAACCTTCATGAACATACTTCCATTCCGTACTACGACTGCATCATAGGGATGTAGGTCGAACCTTAGAGAACATACTTCTATTCTTTAAATGAGCGATCGAACTACGTTTAGATTCAACCATTTTCGCTCACAAATTCATTTTCTTTCAGTAACAGAATCATGGCTCGCAAGAAGAACGATCAGCCCATCAACCAAACACCAACTCTTCAGATTGATGCAGCTACCTTTCAAGCTGCAATCTCGGCTGCCGTGTCTGCTTTTCTGACCAACATGAACGCTAACGACACAAGTGTTAGCAGATTTGTGAACGACAATTCCAACCGAAGTAACAATCCAGTGCCTCAGAAAGCAACAAACTACCACGATACCCCAAGTACTAAGACCAAGAGTATCAAACGAAAGTCTTGGATTAACTTTAAGGACAAGTCGCTTCGAAGGGTGAACAGGAAACAACCACCAGTAACAACCTTCACAGCCACGACATCAACACCTCCAACTACCATCCCTTCTGGTATCCCAGTTAACCATAACCCAGTCAGGCCGTATGCAGGAAAACTCCCAAAATGCATCAAATACAATTATCACCACCATGGACCTTATTGGGAGATGTAGTGCTTAAACTGCAAAAAAAAGGGACATGCCATCCGTTATTGCAATATCCCGATCCCACACATCACTTCAACCACAAATGTCAAAACTTCTCGAATATGCCATCTATGTGGTGTAACAGGGCACTTCAAAAGGGATTGTCCATCGAAGAAGGACAACGGCAAATCCGGAGGAGTTTGACCTCATAATGCAAAGAGGCAATTAAGGACCCTAATATAGTATGGGTTCCCTCCATGTCGTCAGTATTCTATATGTTCAAGAATATGTTTAAAACTAGTGCAACTAGAGTCTTATCTTTTGCGGGATCCTGTCGGTATAGTTATGCTCGTGCTGCCTATACTTGTCTTTTGTAGTATATATGATTCGCAGCATTAGTCTTGTAGCAAATCTAAAGTACTGTAACTCTAATCATGGTTGCATGGTTGTTTTTGTCTGTAAACGTTTTATGCTCAAATCTAATGTCTTTAAGTTTCTGTATGATTCGGACATTATCATACGACTCGATTCAATTCGATCCTCGCAATACCAGCTTCATAGGTACACCTCTTTCTCAGTAAACGTCTTTTAGCGAAGCCGTCATATCAGAACACCGAAGTACTCATACCAGGAGTACCTTATAGTTCTTTTCCTTTCCGAAGGAATCGCCACATTATTGCTCGTGCAGTACGTCAAGTTCAATTCCAGGATTCATACGGTTGATCTATCACTGAAGATTGTATGCATGAGAGTGTTATATAATTAATGTTCTACAGGTTTAGAATTGATGATTTCACTTTAATTTCTTTTCCCTCGATGGGATGTGAGATTAAGGAAGAATCAGTTATTCGACTACCTTTTCAGTCTTAATTATATCCGACTCGTATACACGAAATTGTGATCATTGAATCACGTATGAATTCTAGTATGAACTTCAGGACGGAGACTGCCCAAGACTACGAGTAATTGCATTTGGCATGTGAACAAACTTAGAAACCAGTACGAATCTTATAACCAGATCGCCCTCAGTCTAAACACCTACGGAAGATACAAGAACAGCCCAGACAACACAGCGAACTACTCAACAATAGGATTAGAAGGCCAGGCTTCTCACCCTTGAGAGCTCCGGTCTTATTCTTACCAGAAGTCGATGGAGTGCATTTTATGTACCTCAACGACCGGAGACTTCATTAAGATTTCCTTTAGAAATCGTTGTTTCTGCCCCGCATAACCGAATTGATTGGGCAAACACAGGGAAAGAATTACTTCAGAAATGGACCTGAGATCCGAATATCACCAGTTCGAGTGTTAGGGAGGGATGTCCTAAAGACTACCCTCCGAACTCGATGCGGACACTTTGAGTCCTTAGTGATACCCCTCGGATAGGACCAATATGCCCATAGTATTCATGAGCTGAATGAGTAGAGTACACCTTTCTTACTGGGATCAGTTCGTCATTTCTCCATAAAATGACTACTTATCTACCCTCGTAGTAAGAAAGAACGCATATAAACATTACCCTTGGAGATACTTTCCGCAAAGTTCTTTGAACAAGAGTTTTTGAATTTAGAGTCAAATTTCTTGAGACACACTTTTAGTGTTGTGGAAATTCTTGAGTACTCTGTCAAATTATCCAAAACCGTTGGGAATTTGTCGGCACCGTAGTAACCGACGGAAAATTCGCCAAATTCTAGGTCTTACAGACCTACTATCATAGTCCATTCGGAATTCCCCGTAAACTTCAAGAACCCTTTCGACTTTGACCCAGCAAAGGAAATGGCCCTTGACTGGGAAGTAAGCGAGAGAAAGAACCTTTGGAATTCCAAGTGAGAGACCAAATTCTTTAGGAAACCTCACTCAGGGAACGGCTTAATACGCTTCGTAAAGCGTGGAAAGCTAAAATCCAATATAGTTAGGACCTCCGAGATTCTTACCAGAATCGGTCCTGCATTTCACAAACTAGACCTACTCCGTGAACTCAGTAAAGTACATTTTCCCCTTCGCGTCTCGAACTTGAAACAGTATCCTTCCATTAGGACTTTCGTAATCCCTCTCGGCGAGATCGAGATCTACGAGATCCTTGCCTTCGTATTAGAACAGTAGTGACCCTCGACCGAGTGGCCAAGGGGACGAAGCAACGCCGTCGCCCATTAGTGAAGGTTCGTTGAAATACCAACTGAGAACCTGATTTCACTTGGAAGCGCGGGAGCAAATCGATTAGGAAGTTTTCACCTAACGACTCGATCATTTATACCTACTTCCTTATCTAAATTCTAATTTCGGGACGAAATTCCCTTTAATAGGGGGATGATGTGACCACCCAAAATTTCCATTCTGAACAACCCATATCAAGACAATAGAGCTTAGAACAGTTTCAGGGAAATTCCAGACTTCGGGTATAAGTTTGGCAGTTTTCAGGATTTACACTTAAGGAGATATCAGGAGAGTGGGTGCACTAGGGTTTTGTGCAACACTGTTATTCCAACACTCTATTATATTAGAGATCATTTCAGGAATGAAAATATTTTCTGCCAAAAATATCTCAGGACTATAAATAGAATTATGAACCAAATTCATTCATTATTCGCATTTCCAACTAGAGAAAAGCCATTTTCTCTCTCTCATGGATCTTCGAGTTTTTATCCCAAATCCTGAGTACCTCTTTCTAGTAGTGTTAGAAAGCTTTAAATGTGTTCATAACATAGATTTCATAGCTAAACCATTAGATTTAAGAGTTTACTCCCCAAGGTGTTCTTGGGCGGTAAACTACCGAAACAAAGCCTAGACCGACCCTTGTGTTATGCTACTGCCTTAAAGTCATTTATAAGTTTATTAGGGACATGAAAACGAGCTAGAAACACCCAAGTTTGAGAGTTTACGGCCCAAGAGTAACTTAGGCCGTGAACTCCCATTTCAAACTCAAAATGGGGCTTTTAAGGCACCTAAAGCCTTAGAACATTTACCTAGACTTGTCCCCAATAAATCAAGAGCCTTAAACACATAAGAATCACATTTCAAAGTGAGTTTATGGCCATGACATGGTTCATGGGCCGTAAACTCATTTAAGGGGCACCAAAGTGTGTCAATGGTCTTCATATGCTTGGAATAAAAGTCTAGAACCAATACCACTTGTGCATGAGGCTTGAAAACAACAAGAACACCATTCCAAGGGAGTTTACGGCCGTGTCGCAGAAGTTGATACAAATGGAGGAATGCACATGTTTCGCACCAGTCGCCTTGAACATGCTCGTGAGAGGTCTGAGAGAGATCATGAAACGCTTAATCAATGTTTTAAATGATTTTAAATGTTTTATTGGGGAGGGGGGAATACAAGTAGAAAACAATATGTTATTAAATCAATCTTATGTATTTTATAACTGTGTTTTCACTTAGTAGATTTCACATATTTCAAAAGGTGACACATGAAGTGGTTTTCTATCTTAAAATACCTTGATAACAAAAGTATTAGTTTTGAAATGTTTATTAAAATGACATCAAGTCATTCTTAATTATTGTTCAAAACTCCTAGATATCTTGCAAAACCATTATTTTACCTTCTTGAATCAAACTATACTTATGCGCATATGTTCATATATATGTTAGAGATTATAGTTTTCACCCTTCATTTAGTTTCCAATACTCTTGGGTAGCAAGAGTGCATAAATCTACCTAAACAACCAATTACCTTCCAGTTAGCTATCATAGGGATAGTTAGAAGATATCAAACATTATTACTGTTACAAGGAATCACACAAGAGTCAGTTCATTCATGAGTCTATACCAATACCTTACATGATACATGAGTACACTTACTTAGGATTACCTGATACATGAATATGTTTACATATACTTACCTGATACATGATCATGCTTACATGAAAACATTACATGAATACCATACAGGAACACTGTTACTTAGGTGCATTATCCTGTATTTACTTACCTAGATACTAGTACTTAGGACTACGAGGATGATTTATTAGTATTTACTGTGTAAATTATCTTTCCTATCCCAGTTCAATGGGGTAATTCGGCGGGACTTACCATTCCGAATCCCACTGATTAGCACCAGTGGTCGATGAATATCTACGAATGTTTAAGGTTGTCACTTATTTAGTAGTCAGTGACGGGACTAACCATCCCTCTGTCCACTGTTGCAACAGTGGATGAGATGTGAATCTTCGGAGGATCATTAGGTTGACGATCTATATTAAGAGATCGATACGGGGACTAACCCTCGCTCCACCCTGCTGCCGCTACAGAGGATGAGGGGACACTCTTCGGATGTCCATAGGGTCTATCTTTCGCTTCGGCGATGTCGTATTTGTCCTGGTAACCCAAGACAATAACACTCACATGATTATACTTTTCCTGTTTACTTTATTTTGTGATACTTTCACATAAACGAGGAGTTAGACTAAGTACTCTAGTACTAGTCAATAGAAAGTAAAAGCTATCATATTACTTACAAAACATTCAGGTCTTGGTAGAAGACTACTTAGTCATAACAAAACATTCGGGTCTTGGTAGAAGACTACCTAGTCATTACAAAACATTCGGGTCTTGGAAGAAGACTACTTAGTCATAATAGAACATTCGGGTCTTGGTAGAAGACTACTTAGTCATAACAAAACATTCGGGTCTTGGTAGAAGACTACTTAGTCATAACAGAACATTCGGGTCTTGGTAGAAGACTACTTCGTCATAACAAAACATTCAGGTCTTGGTAGAAGACTACCTAGTCATTACAAAACATTCGGGTCTTGGTAGAAGACTACTTAGTCATAACAGAACATTCGGGTCTTGGTAGAAGACTACCTAGTCATTACAAAACATTCGGGTCTTGGTAGAAGACTACTTAGTCATAACAGAACATTCGGGTATTGGTAGAAGACTACCTAGTCATTACAAAACATTCGGGTCTTGGTAGAAGACTACTTAGTCATAACAGAACATTCGGGTCTTGGTAGAAGGCTACTTAGTCATAACAGAACATTAGGGTCTTGGTAGAAGACTATCATATCATTTTCCTATTTTACTTTATTTTGTGAGATATTCACATAAACGATGAGTTAGACTAAGTACTCTTAGTACTAGTCGATAGAAAGGAAAAACTATCATTTTACTCACAGAACATTAGGGTCTTGGTAGAAGACTATCATATCATTTTCCTATTTTACTTTATTTTGTGATATACTCACATAAACGATGAGTTAGACTAAGTACTCTTAGTACTAGTCAATAGAAAGGAAAACCTATCATTTTACTTTGTCATAACAAAACATTCGGGTCTTGGTAGAAGACCACATTTCATACCTATATCAACTGTTCTATTTAAGGATTTATACGACATTCTTACCAACATTCCAAAACAGGACAATATCACATAAATACTTATGAATTCACCAGCTTTAAAGCTGATACTCGCTTTCAAAATAACTTGTATTCTCAGGTCTTCAGTTAGACAGGTGCGATGGCCAGATTCGGAGAAGATGGAGCACAGACAAGACTCGCCTTATTTTGATTATTCATATTATTGTTGTACATTATTAAATAACACACATGTATTACAACTCTACTTATAATGAAATGGATGATGTTGTTGCTTGTTTATTATATTACACTGTTGTGATATTGTACATGAGGTCCTCCACCCCTGAACGTTTCTGTCGTTCGTGGTTTTGGGGTGTGACAGATTGGTATCAGAGCATTGTTTATAGTGAATTAAGTATATCAACCCATAAAAGATATACTAACTATAAACACATTGGGATTAAAACACTCTGTCTAAGAGTTTATACATTTAAATAATAAAATATTTAACAAAGTATACGTGCCTGCATTCATACTAAAATCAGTGTCACAACGACAAGAACAAAAGTATTACGATTGTTGAATATCACAAGTAAGCCTGGGGATATATGGTCAGTCTTGGGAATGGCATAGCCTGATCAACTATGCTGGTCCGAGGAGTGATTAGCATATGCCCAAGAATGGTTGTGATATGGAAACAAGTCTAAAAACTTACCAACACAACCATAAAGAAATACCATAGGGGTATTTGGTCTTACTGTAATTATCTTAGTCAGTTCGTCTATGTAGCTATTTCTTATATCCCCAAATTCTCGCGTAGATAACATGGCTGGATTCCATCCCCACGACAACCCGTTCCTTCCGAACGCGGTTATTGCTGGATGGTTTGGAGAAGAACCAGTTAATGATCATCCAATCCCTCTGAATGATCACCATGCTGAAGACCTTTCAGACGATACCATCTCCGAACCCGAGGTTGAGAACCTACCCCAGACAGCTCCCTTTCCAATTCCTAACCCTCGTCCGACTTTTCATGGCCAAAGCCTCTATGACCTGAGCAATGGGGGCTCAGCAGACAGAAGCATGCCAATTCTGATCCGAAGAGTTGCATTAGGTAAAACCCTAATGTAACATGACTCTTCATTTCTCAATCCATGGGTTAAATCCATGGAGCATCGATGGAGCATCCTATGGGTGGAACCCAACTTGATAATCCATGGAGCCTTTTAGCCCACTATATAAGATATGGAAGATTTACATAATCTACCCATATATTTAATTAGTTATTCTTTTGATCACATAATTAATTCTTGATCAAAACTAATTAAATAATATTATTAATATATTAGAGCTTATAATATATTAATAAACCATATGTGTTATTTCTCTCATTTAGTTTATCCAATTGCATGGTGCCATGCAACCCAAATGGACCATGCCGGGTCGGGTCAAGTATTTACCAGAAATAGTTATGGACTTAGACACCTTATCCAACAGTTTTGACTTCAAAAGTAACTAGGTCGTTTTTCCTGAATGACTAAGTTATTCAAACTATCCACAGTCAGTCATATGTTGGAAGTAGATATGAATCAAGACTATCATGAGTTGGGCTTGTAGAGGTCTAAGATGTTGGACAAGGTGGTGCTACAACACTCATGAGTGCTCATAAGTTCTGAGTATTGGATTCAATCCACGCTCATTGGAATCACGTCATGGATTTTATCACGAGTGATCATGAGACGATAATATCTTATATTTTTCAAACCTAGAGATATGAGTTGTTACTATGAGTTGGTTGTACATTGATTGCATGAAAACGCATTGGTAACTCGATGTTATAAAACGTTCCTTTGTGTATGATTCAACAAGTAGTAGAACAAGCTGTATGAGTCGAAGTTTATCCATTCCTTTTATGTTTGGGATAAAAGCGATATATGTGGGCCCCTCGATGATTTAATGATGATACATGTGAGTGCTTGGCCAAGCCAGGACTGATTTGATTTGTTCACTCAGTCAGTCATCATGAATCAGAAATTGGGAAATAACTGATGGACAAAGAGAATGATTTATAATCCATCTCTCAGTCCATATGATATCTAGAATGGAGGAATATATGATCCATTATCTAATGGACAAGTGATTGACAAAGGTCAGAGTTCATCGGCAAGGTCAGAGTTCGACAGTGGCTTTTGAGAGCTACGGTTGCTAGTTGGTTCTTGAAGTCATACGCAATAATAGTTTTAGACTTATCCAAGTGGGAGACTGTTGGATTACTGTCTAAGTTCATAACTATATTTGGTATGTACTTGACCCGAATTTGCATGGTCCATTTGGGTTGCATGGCATCATGCATTTGGATTGACTAAAATGAGATAAATAACACTTAAAGTTTGGTAATATATTAGAAGTTCTAATATATTAATAGGATTATTTAATTACTATTGATCAAGAATTAATCTAGAAGTAATTAAGTGAGCAAAAGAATACTAATTAAATACATGGGTTGATTGTGTAAATCATCCATACTTTTATAGTGGTCTAAGATTCCATGGATTATCAAGTTGGGCTAAAACCCATAGGATGCTCCATGGTGTATTTGAACTCATGGATCCAATGAAATTGAAAGCCATGACAATTAGAGTTTACCCTAAAGGTGACACTATATAAAGTTCATATTCTTGGGAAAAATCGGCCACTATGTGTGATAGAAAGGGCTAGCCGATTTTATGAAGTGTTCCATTTATCTCAGGTCATTCCATGTGCATTTGGTGTTGTGTGAACCACTTGAGGTGTCACACTTGGGGCACTAGGCTCTCGAGCATTATGAAGTCAAGCTGCATCAAACAAAGGTATGTATTCTATCCATTTGATTACCCAAGTATCAATTATTGTATGCTAGATAGGGTAATACCTTGGAAAGTTCATAATTGCATGTATAATAGAGAAAACATATATCCAAGGTATTTAGGGTTGCATGTACACTTAGGAGTGTTAGAATGCTCAAAACCCAACAACTCTGACTGAGAAATCCCTGTCTGCTGCTCCGGTGACTCTCCGACTATAATTTCCATAAAGTCACAAAGTCAAGAACTGGTAACTGATCTTAGGGTAAATTGACTATTTTACCCCTGGCCAAAGTCAATATCTTGATCAGAGTCAACTTCTAGTGGACTCGACTCGCCGAGTTGGCCCGCCAACTTGTTGAGTCCCTATCCCTTCATCTGTCCCCCAACCCGACTCAACTCGTTGAGTCTAGCAAGAACTCGACGAGTTCTCCTTCAATCATATCATCGGGAGAATCTTCAACTCACTCGCCGAGTTCCTCCTTGAACTCGTCGAGTTATCTTCGTCATATGAACGTGTCTAGTTTGTGACTCGCCAAGTTGTATGAACAACTCGTCGAGTCAATCTTCATGGGTTGGGAGATGGCCTTGGAGTCGCCGAGTCCCAATAACGACTCGTCGAGTCGACTATTGTCCAATTCCATAACTCGATTTCTGATGTAGAACTCTCATCCAAAAGGTAGATCTAGGCTCCTTAAGTCGATATAACACGTAAATTCATGAACTTTACATACATGCATGTGACTTTTATGCTCAAAAGACCAAAAATGGGGTTTATTTCATACATGGGGTTCTCATGGCCATAAAGATGGCACCTTTATGCAATGAGGACCCTCCAAGGTTCCAGATCTGAAGATATACTAACTTGCGACGTCCAAGTCCCAAGGATGAAGCTTCTTAAACCCAAAACTTCATAAAAATGACCACAAGGAGATCTAAGAAACTACAAGTCAAGTATGAAGCTTGATTACCAGAAAGTGATGGGAAAATTCTGTTGTTCCTGGATCTACACTCTTCTCTTGAAGTCCTCCTTCTTCGTCTTCTTCACACAAACTCCAAATCACACAAGATTACTCAAAATGGCACTCAAACACTTCACAAGGCTCAAGGTGGCGAGTTAGGGTTTTTTGGATGTTGAGGGAGTGATAAGGAGGCCACAAGGGTGTTATGTTTCTTTAAATAGGGGGACAAACCCTAAAATTTAGGGTTTTGCATCAGACAACTCCTACTCGCCGAGTCGGTCTTCCGACTCGTCGAGTAGGTCACTTAGTTCCCCGATCCGGAGTCGATCCTACTCGACGAGTTGAGCCTCCAACTCGTCAAGTCCAAGGGTAAAATATGAAGTTTGACTTGAATTAAATGAATACTTGAGACCGGGTGTTACATGATGACAACTCCTGCATCTTGGGTGGCGCCAATTGGTATGACGCCTTGGCGATAGGAGTCGCACCTAGCACCAGGTCGATCCGGAACTCGACCTGCCTCTCCGGAGATATCCTTGGCAACTCCTCCGGGAATACGTCAATAAACTCTCTAACCACTAGGACCTCTGAAACTAGAGTCTGGTCGCGGCCCCACGTATTTACCACATACACCAAATGACCTGCACACCCGTGCTGAATGTACTGCCGAGCCCTGGCAACTGAACAAAACCTTGATCCCACTCTGGTTCCCTCACCATATACAACCAGTGCTCCCCCACTTTGGGTTCGAACTACCACTTGATGGCCCTCACAGTCAATCATAGCACCGAACTGATGGGTTTTAGGTAAAACAAATAAACTAGAAAAACAATTCCTAAGTTCACATGCAACCTACTTTGGATCTATGTTTTATCTATTGAACATACAACTTTGAATTGCAAAATAAGAACCCTAGAGGAGAGAGGCTATTTTCGAAATTCACAAACTAGGGTTTAGAAATTACATACCTTTCAATTGTTATAGTAAACAATTGATAATTCCCTTGATCTTGATCTTGATCTTCTTGGAAGCTTAGCACCACAAGTGTAATGCCTCTAATGGAATCACACCCAAACTAGCAAGAAGGAAAGTAGAAGGAGAGAGAGGGAGTATGCAATTTTCGGCCCTAAGGGTTTCTTCCAAAGAAAGAGTGACCAAGATGTGAACCAGGAGGCTCCTTATATAGTTGAGGGATCTAGGGTTTAGGAAAAACCCTAATGCTCCTTGCTTAGGGCCTAAGCAAAGCCAAAGGCCTTATCCAAGGCCCCTTGGACGAAATCCTTAGGGTTTCCCCTATAGATTTCGTCCACCTCCTTCCAAGGAGGTTCTGGAGCCTTCCACTCAACTATTAGATAATTGCAAACTAGTCCCTGGACTTTATAATTAATTCTTTTAACCCCAAAATTAATTCTAATTAATTTCTGGCTAACAATTAATTAAACAAAATGATTTCTTATTAATATATTAATCTTTTAACATATTAATTCATTTATATTAATTTATTAATCTTATAATAAATTAATATCTCTCCTTTCATAATTTCCTTGTCCAGTTGCTAGGTTTGAGGGCAACCCAAAAGGACTGTGTTGCTATCAATTCAAGTATATACCAATTATAGTTATGGGCTTAGACACCTAATCCAACAGTCTCCCACTTGGATAAGTCTGTAACTATAATTGCTCGTATGGCTTCTAAATTTGACCAGCAAATTGTAGCTTCCAAAAAGCTGCTGCCGAACTCTGACCCAGTCAGTTACGAGTCCTAAGATAAGAGATCACATGACCCTTCGTTCTACTAGATATCTCTAGACATAAGACATGGAATACAATCGATCTCTTTGTCCAGAATCTATGTTTCCCGATTTCTGATTTGTGATGATATAGGACTTCTAATCGAACACATCAATTAGTCCTGGCTGGGCCCAGCACATAAGTCAACACCAAATCATCGAGGGGCCCACAAATATCGCTTTTCCGGTTAGGGCAAAAGGAACGAATAAACATTGACTCATATGCTTGTATCTTTTACTCATCAAAACATACATGACAATACGTTTTATAACACCAAGTTACTGATGCGTTTTCATATCACCAATGTATAGCCGACTTGCAAATTACAACTCATATATCTCTGTTTCAAGATCATAGATATTATCGTCTCAGTATTACTCGTGAT
The DNA here is from genome assembly GCF_051521515.1 of Lactuca serriola. Taxonomy (NCBI): domain Eukaryota; kingdom Viridiplantae; phylum Streptophyta; class Magnoliopsida; order Asterales; family Asteraceae; genus Lactuca; species Lactuca serriola. The sequence goes on along the minus strand of NC_136415.1, from coordinate 335,462,404 downwards.
GAATTCCATGAAGTAATACTCTGAGCGTGGGTTTATCCAATACTCAAATCTCAATTTCTGAGTACTCATGAACGTTGCAGCAAATCTATTGCCATGTCTATCCTTAGACAATTCTACAATCCAATTCATGACAGTCTTGATTCACTACTTACTTCCAAAAGTACGAGCGACTGTGGAGTTTGAATAATCTTATTATTCGGGAAGTCAAAACATGCAAAGTGAAACGCAATAATAATATTAATCCTATATGGCCCCAAAGCTTTTGAGCGTAAATAAAAACACTTTTATTTAAACACCATATTGATTACTCATTATTCATTGCTTACAGTTTCAGAAAATCAACTTATTACTTGAATTATAACGACAATTGTCCCATGCTCCAAGCATGCACACTTTGGTTTCCTATGGTCCATACTTTGCGAAATAGATCAATTGAAAAACCTTTCCAATGATGGTCATTTCACAATTCCCAATCCCTATTATTAGTGTTAGAACACAAGGTTCTTGCAACTACTAGAATATGCTAGATTCTAACATTTTATGCAACGATCCTTTCGCAAAGTCACAGCACAAAAGTCACCAAGACTTGGCAAATGAAATTACAAAGTACTCTATCGGAAATTGTTACAAGATAATTCCATAGACGTGAAGTCTCACATTCAAAGTACATTCCTTTGAACATCCTTCTTGCATAAAAGTTTCTAATCTAGACACAGACTCTCAACATCCAACTCCCAATATGGAGACATTTCCATATTTGCCATATGACGACTTATTCTTAATAGAATCTTATCTATTCATAATAATGTCGACATGGCCCATTCATTACTATACTTCCAACTACTCACAGGCGACAAATCCTGAGTGAACCTCTGATTTTCCTTTGATAGTTGTTTAATTATTTTAGTCAGAACCGATTCTAGATCCTTTTTCCCTCTTAATACCCTAGGCATTTGGAAAATTTTAGAATGGTCAAATATTACAGCATATGCAATCAATCCTATACCCGAAGCGTATTGGACACAATGCATAATGTCTCACATAAAGACATGATACTTTATCATCCTTCTGCCATAATATTTTATGTGTCCTGTTCCCACTATTCGATCTATGAAGAGGGATGCCGTGATCATAATCGAATTTGAGAATGCATTATATATCCTTGACTAAATTTATTAATGTTTCTCGATCTAAGCTTTAGAATTTTGAAACGAAGTATAATATTCTCTCCCTTAATTATAGCAAAACAACTTTTCAAACATTACAACTTTGCAAAGTGAATCTTTGTTTTTCTATAATTAATATTGCTAACTCGCAATACTTTACCATAATAATTATGCTCCCACTAACATGATGATTATTTTCTTACCAGCATAACACTTATGCTCCCACTAGCTTTGACATGTATTCAGAAAACAATTAAACTTCCAGAGAACAATGCTTATTGAATTCCTTAAGTTCATATTTCTAATACCTAACACTTTGATAAGCCTTTATCAAAGCTTCTTAAAACCATACACCTTTGCCTTAGAAAGCTCATATGTGTGTCTAGACAAATTCAGAACTTATGTCACTAAGTCCCAAATGTTCAGACTAATTGTCTAATCTCATAATTCGAACTATGGAAAGGGATGTCGTAACCATAATCGAACTTGAGAATACAATTTCCACAATCGCTATCTTCTTAAAATCTCTCTTAGTGAAAGCATTTCCTCACCGTCATTTTCATGAAGGAGGTAATCTTATGACACTTAGATTTTTGTGGTGTATAAGTTCCTATCCATGTGAATTTGTCAAAACCAAAGTTTGTGACAAATCCAAACTCATATGGACTAAACTTTCTTAATCTTGATTTCTTGCCTTATGGTAACACGAGTGCCCACCATATCTTCCAAGTGGTTTAGCAACTCATTCCTATCAATGTACTTTCCATTGATCAAGGTGCTTTGTCTTTATGCATTCACATGAGAACTCATAGAACTCACTTGCATAATTAATTCAATTGGAATGGCATAGATAAGGAGTATGTCATCCACGATAGGCTATAAACCTCAAGTCGTGTGCTAGTGATGATCGATAAGGTTTATTCTTGATTTGTTCTTGAAACCTTTTCAAGATCATTAAAACTCCCACTGACCTCTTGACATATACGATTCTCTTGTCAGGAAACTTTCCTCGACAAAACAAATATTCAAGAGTTAGTGTGGTTCTTATCAAGACAAAACACTTCACAAAATTTGTCCTAGTTAGTCTTTGTCTTATCCAAGACATCACAACTTACAAATTTTAAACGTGCAAGAATAAGAAAACTTTTCCAATTCCACATTTGATGAGTGTTATAAACCTTCTCGAGACTTGTCACTCAATTCACAATCTTGGAGTATAACTCTAAGACTTGATGTTGGAACGAAGTGTGATTGACTTCTTGATTTTAACCATTTCCTCAATTCTCTATTCCTCTTCTTAGACATGCAAATGCACTAAGACTTACTTAGAGGATCAATTGAGATATGGTTCCTAATCATTAAGACTTATCATAAAACACGATAAAAGGTACTCTCCCTTCTACTTCGAATAGAGAAACTTTTATCTTTCTGCCTACTTGATTCTTCTTTATTCGTTCTGCTATTCATTGAAACTCTTTCAATCAACTTAGAGTTACACTTAATCTTATAAGTATAATCATATTTACCAAACTTTAGTAAATCATGACGAATATCTTATCTATTTTGTGGTGGACTTGATCAACACACAACCTAGTGTACTCGATGTCCTAGTCCTTCACTTGACACTTTGTCAAAGAATTAGTCTAGTTTCCAAATATGAAAGTTTTTTCATTCATCACGCAACCAGGTTGCATGATTCCAAGTTTCTGTCCAATTGAAACTTGGGCGATGAGAAACTCTCCTTATTTGGTAAATTCTCGACATTTCCACAAATAACATAATTAAGAATCAAATCCATTATTGTTAATAATACACAAACATCAATTTTTCATAACGATTTCATCGCAAGGATATATATATATAATTATTCAAACAAAAATTTCTTTTATTCATAAAAGCAGCGGAAAACTTGTCCTTACAATGCAAAATCAACTGAAAAACTATGTATTTATTCCTAACAAATCTATCATAACTTTCTAAGCTCAAAATCTGATCTTCGAATCCATGCGACGGTGATCCATTTCTTCGTGATCAGACTCATCTTGCTTTTCCATCAAGCTTCCTCTCTTTTCTCTGATCCTGAAAAACATTCAAATGTAATCTTATCACATTATGTATTAAGAATCAATGAATAGGAACTTGATGGAGTTAGATAATGGATTTTTTTTACCTGAAGTAGAACCATATACCTTGACTCTCCCATCTCTTGGACTCTTCAGGTTCTCAGGGCAGATTTGTATCCAACGCCCCTTCTCTTGGCAGCAGAAACATGTGGGTTCTTTTGGAATGTCCTTGAAAGCATGGTTGGTCGATTCACCAAACAAATATGCTCCATTGCTTTGCCAAATCATTTCTGATTCAAAAGCAATAAGCATGTAAGTTAGGTCAATGAGGGTGGCGTCAAGATCCATCATATAATACTCTCTCTTAAACTTATTATATGATTCAGGGAGTGACTGCAGAACCCAATCCGCAGCCAACTTCTTGGGAAAGGTAGCACCCAACATTATCAACCTATCGATGTGTGATTTCATCCCTAGGACGTGAGCACACACGGGTTTACCATCTTCATGTTTCATTTCCAATAGGGCTTTAGTGATATTTAACTTTTCAATCCTTCGGTCTTGTGGGTTTGGGAGAACAACGGGAGGAGGTGGAGGAAGTGGAATCAAGTTAGTTCACATAGCAGGGATTGATCTTTCACCTTCATAGTGGAACAGACTTTGAGCAGGAATACTTTTTCCTTTAGATTCAGGAAGACCATGGTTAGATTCAGACATCTACAAAAACAGGAGAAAATTCAAGTTAGTTAATAAGAATCCTTGATGTAACACCCAAAAGAAACATCGAGGCTAGGATCCAACACAACACTCCACAAATTGGAAGAGGGATGCCGTAATCCAATTTGCAGAATATTTGAAGGTAGGTAAATGACGATTTACCAATTTCCACCACGAAAAACGAAAAATAAGGTTAAGTTTTAAATGTATTGGAAACTCCTAGATTCTTTGAGATACATTGAAACTATTCAATGGCATGTTTTAATCTCGGATTATGCTCTTCTATTTGTGACTGGGATGCCGAGGATCACAAACAAGATGTGAATAACCATGCAAATGTGCTTGGTAACCTCATTGTCTTTATCATTAACTATTGATGTGCCGGTAAACCACACACGCTCCATCAAAATGACAATTATGAGATACCCATTACTACTCTTTATTAGTGCCTTTTAGTGTGCCGGTTAACCACACACGCTCCACTAACGACCAATAAAGCATTATGTGCAATTTCATGGATTAGCATATTTTTCACATTTTTTCTAAAGTAACTAGAGTTGGGATTTTATAAAATAATGTTCTAGTACTTTCTTTAATAACATTATACTTTTAATGAGATGTAGTTGTCCTATCAAATCCATTCTGCTAACGACCCTCCACTAATCAAGGAAGCGGTGGGTGAGAGTGGACACCCCTTCAACTACCATTTTATAGGCAGTTTCCTTATACCCCCCTTATAGATTAGCTTCGTGAATGAGGCATACTAGCGATTTGACTGACCATATTCTTATACATATATTAATATTTAACTTTTAATTATAATATACATATAAGGTGTGTTTTAAAACATTTTAAAACTCCAAGGGTTTATATAAATTTTTCGAAATTTAAAGTATTAAATTTTAAATTTAAGTAAACCAATTAATTAGATTTAATATTTATCTATTAATTAACTTTTAATTAATTTATTAAATCTTTTAAGGATTATCTAATTAAATTAAACAATTAACTTAATCCTAATCCATATCCCTTCTATATTTCAAAAATATGGGGTTAGGATAATTTCCTTAATTTTCTCAACCAAATAACTAGATTTAATATTTGTCTATTAATTAACTTTTAATTAATTAATTAAATCTAGTAAGGATTATTTAATTAAATCAAACACTTAATTTAATCCTAATCCATATCCCTTCTAGATTTCGAAAATATGGGGATAGGATAATTTCCTTATTTATCTCAATTATCCAATAAGGCAACTATTATCCAAAACAAAGAAACCTTAAAAAAAAGCATATTTCGAAATTACAAGGGGAGGAGGCTAGGGTTTTGGAAACCCTAACCCTAATTTCGACTAGGGTTCATGGAGGCTAGGGTTTTCGAAAACCCTTTGCACCAAAACCCTAAAATCGAAAATTTTGGCCTTTAGGGTTTAATGGCTATAAACCCTAATTTGCAATTCAACTATTATAGCAATTCAATTTAAAACAACAATGGCTCTGATACCACTGATGGGTTTTAGGTAAAACAAATAAACTAGAAAAACAATTCCTAAGTTCACATGCAACCTACTTTGGATCTATGTTTTATCTATTGAACATACAAATTTGAATTGCAAAATAAGAACCCTAGAGGAGAGAGGCTATTTTCGAAATTCACAAACTAGGGTTTAGAAATTACATACCTTTCAATTGTTATAGTAAACAATTGATAATTCCCTTGATCTTGATCTTGATCTTCTTGGAAGCTTAGCACCACAAGTGTAATGCCTCTAATGGAATCACACCCAAACTAGCAAGAAGGAAAGTAGAAGGAGAGAGAGGGAGTATGCAATTTTCGGCCCTAAGGGTTTCTTCCAAAGAAAGAGTGACCAAGATGTGAACCAGGAGGCTCCTTATATAGTTGAGGGATCTAGGGTTTAGGAAAAACCCTAATGCTCCTTGCTTAGGGCCTAAGAAAAGCCAAAGGCCTTATCCAAGCCCCCTTGGACGAAATCCTTAGGGTTTCCCCTATAGATTTCGTCCACCTCCTTCCAAGGAGGTTCTGGAGCCTTCCACTCAACTATTAGATAATTGCAAACTAGTCCCTGCACTTTATAATTAATTCTTTTAACCCCAAAATTAATTCTAATTAATTTCTGGCTAACAATTAATTAAACAAAATGATTTCTTATTAATATATTAATCTTTTAACATATTAATTCATTTATATTAATTTATTAATCTTATAATAAATTAATATCTCTCCTTTCATAATTTCCTTGTCCGGTTGCTAGGTTTGAGGGCAACCCAAAAGGACTGTGCTGCTATCAATTCAAGTATATACCAATTATAGTTATGGGCTTAGACACCTAATCCAACACGAACCGACTGAGCCAATCCATGCCTACAATCACACCCCCCCATGGGGATTGGAATCAAATCTATCAGAAAGGACATCCCGAAAATTTCCAACTCACACCCTCGGTAGACCGAAGAAGCAGAAACCCCGTGTTCGTTGGCGACAGAGACTTGCAACGGACACTCTAACTCGCCCACTGGCACCCTGAACTCCCTGCTAAACGACTGAGGTATGAAGGACCGACTCGCCCCCGAGTCAAATAAAACCAAAGCAGGCAAGGAGTTCACTAAAAGCGTACCTAATCATAAGTACAATAGATAAGCATAATACAATTATAATAATTGAAATAAAAGAGAGAAATATACGAGCAACCACATTTGGTGCTACCCTGGCCTCCTCTACGGTCAGCTGGAAGGCACGCCCCTGAGCCTTCGGAGGCTCTGTCTTGACTGGCCTCCCATCCGGTATCCTCAATGTAGCCGGCGCTGGAGCCTGCGCCGACCTGGCTACGAGTTGTGGACAGTTGGTCTTCACGTGACCAACCTGATGTCAATGATAACATATCCTCATATCTGATGCAGGGGCTATCTGGCGACAATCCCTAGCATGATGCCCCTCCTTGCCATACTTATGGCATCCACTACCCGAACGACAAACTCCGGAATGACTCTTGTCGCACTTTTCACAAGTACGGTTCTACTGATCCTCGACCCTAGAATCAGCAGTCTTAGAGCTCTTAGGCACTGGCTACGACTGTGCCGTGGCCTGCCGCTGGTCCCTCATCTGCAGCTCAATCTCTAACTCACACCGCCTAACGGCCTAATGCAACTCCAAAAGAGTATCACATCGTTGGGTAGACACAAACTGACGGATGTCAGTCTTGAGCATGCTCAGATAACGGGTCATCTGAGCCTGCTCAGAAGCAAACTTTGGGTAGAACATCGCCCTCTCTGTGAACATGCGGGTGATCTCTGTCACCGACTCCCCCTCTTGTCTTAAACTCAAAAAATCATGTGACAAACGTTCCCGCTCGACCCGTAGAATGTATCGGGTGTGAAACATATCCCTAAAGTGCTCCCAAGTAATATCAGCTCTCTAATCATCAGTGTACGACCCAGTCACCAATCTCCACCAGTCCTTGGCCCCGGACCTTAGCATGTTCAGAGCATACTTGACCTTCTGGTCAGTAGGACACGAGCTGGTAAAGAAACACCCCTCCACATCTGAAATCCACCTCATTGCCTTGATGGGGTCCTGTGTCCCATCAAAAGTAGGGGGCTTAGTGTTATCGAAGTCCCTACACTGGAAGCCCCGAGTGGCTCCTCCTCCTCCCTTACCGCTGTTACAGCCGATGCAGCGGCAGCGGCAGCCGTCTCTACAAGGGCTGCATATCGCTCATCAAAGTACTCGACCATGGCAGTCTTAATAGACCCAAACATCTCCGGCAGCTGTGCCCGGAACACAGCAACAACCTCATCATACATGATCTCTCGGATATTGGCATCCAACTCCTCTGTACCCATCTGCACCACGAGCTCATACTACCTTCCACACCAACCCATATTTATCTCAAGTATCACCACAACACCCTAACAATATACATAACTATAGCGAGCACTCAATACTCACTCTTATAGGAAGGCTAACTGAATCACGACTGACCTATCGACCTCACACAACCCACCCGTTTATGAAACTTCCACCAACCCTGCGACATTAGTGTATGCTAATCATATATAATGCTGGACCCTATAGACTTTCGAATATTCGAACGTACCCTAAGCCCTAATCAATGAGAGTAGAGCATAAGGTCAAATCGAACATTCTCGAGCTATAATATCTTAATTATGTAGCACCGTGATACAAACACAAGTAACTACAGTAATGATGTCAATCTCATGTAAAGAAACACTAGACTAGTAGGCATCACGAAATTAGGTAATTATATCATGCAATTCCTAGTACTAGCATGTTGTTCTATCATATCATATTATTCAAATAACTATATGGTATTTTGGGGTCAACTTATTGGCTCCGGCTGATCGCACACTTGCATCCTCTCTTACTTATTTTGAAAACCATTTAAAAAATCATTTTAAAATCTTTCCCTTGATTTGAGACTGGATTCACACGAGTGTTCCTCCAATTCACTCAAACCGAGGCTCTGATACCAACTTGTTGATGGGTTTTGAGCATTCTAACACTCCTATGGTGTACATGCAACCCTATAAACCTTGGATCTATGTTTTCTCTATTATACATGCAAATAAGAACTTTCCAAGGCTTTAATCCTAACTAGCATATTATGAAGCTCTTATACTACAAAGTACTAGTTAGATGACATACCTCTTGATGTAGCTTGATGTCTTCAAGCTTTAAGAGCTTAGCCCCAATAGTGTGGAAGCCTCAAGTGGAATCACAAATCACCAAAACACCTTGGAAGACTTTTGAGAATATGGATACTTAGCTCTTTCTAGTGAAATCGGCTAGCCTTCTTAGTGTATCCACACTAGGGCCAATTTCACCAACCAAGGACATCTTTATATAGTATGGAAACTAGGGTTAAACCCATGACCTTTCATTTCATATAATCCATTGGTTAAAGCTCGATGGACTATCCATGAATACTTAGCCCAACCTAAATGAACTTGGCCCATTCCATATATATAAGAGTACATATTTAATTAGCTCATTTTGATCACTTTATTAATTATAAATTAATTCTTGATAGATACTAATTAAATAATATGATTATATATTAATATATTAGAACTTATAATATATTAATATAAATCATAAATATACTATTCTCAAAAGACTATCCATATAAATTGTGTCGGTGAAGTGCAACCCAAATGGACCATGCCGGGTCGGGTCAAGTACATACCAAATATGGTTATGGACTTAGACATTAATCCAACACTTGTAACACCCGAAAATTTCATGCCAAATTAAAACTTTTTCAAACCATTTAAACCGTTCATCAGTACAAAGTTTGTTTTCATAATATCTAATATCAGAGTTTTCCCAGAAACATAAACAAATCATGAGGAGTTATACGATCATGCCTTCGCCTTGTTGCGATCTCCTGATGTACCTGAAACAATAAACTGAAACTGTAAGCCCGAAAGCTTAGTGAGTGTCCCCAAAAATACCAACGCCATAAAATTATAACCACATCAAATAACAATTACAAAACAACATGCATATTGAGCCTTCAGCCTAACTGGACCACCTCGTAGGGCCTACAGCTTATCTGGACCGCTCCCGAGCCTTCAGCATGACTGGACTGCCTCGCAGGGCCTACAACCTATCCGGACCGCTCACCGGGTATGTTGGCTTACAACACAAAGCATGACCGCCTCAACCCAACCCCTAATCAAACAAACATGTGCACATAAAGATCATATGTTAACTCATATTATATAACAGTCAAACCGATCAAACAGATCACTAATCATAGCAACATCCCAATAACTGAGATACAGACCTAACCGGTCACTAACATAGCATCACCCTATAACTAAGACACTGACCTAACCAGGCCACTAAGCATATGCATACCACCATCCTAACTACCAAGATGTAATCAATAAACATATCATGCCATAATCCAGATAAAAGTATATAAATGGCTGGCCTTGGTGCCTTGGACCTATTGGTATAGTGAGGATAACTCACCTCGTACTGCCAAATTGAAGATAAACTCAAGCTCTTGGATTGCCGATACCACTCCACCACCTGAATACACCATAGAACCATTCTTGTAAATTTCCAATTTCCCAAAATGTCCCAGAAGTCCCATAGTCAACCCTTGGTCAAAGTCAAAGTCAACTTATCAAGGTCAACAGTCCGTGTTGACCTCAACTCGTCGAGTACCCTTAGCTAGTCGTCGAGTTCCTTACACAACTCGCCAACTCGCCGAGTCACCTGAGTGACTCGTCGAGTTCCTAGTGTCAGTGGTCGTAACTCCTTGGCCAACTCGGCGAGTTTTCCCCTTACAACTCGCTGCGTTCATACGTGTCCAAAGGTTGAGAAACCCTAGCCAACTCGCCTAGTCGTCGAGTTCATGACCATCTTCATATGACTCGCTGAGTCGACCTTGCGACTCGCCTTGTCCCTTCAATCCTTCATCCATACAGATGCTTTTTAAGCCATTCAAAGGTTCCATCTTCCAGATCCAAGCTCCTAGGACATGTTTATCACGTAAAGTTGCAAAGTTTACATGCATGCATGATGATAATGGCCCAAAACAAGATCAAGAAGTGGTTTAACGTAAGGGAAAGGTCATAGCTCAACAAGGAATGAAACTTTATGACAAAGAGGGGCTAAAGGAGCCCAGATCTGAGGTTGCGACCTCAGATGTTGACCTAAATCGGAGAATCACCACACAAAACCCTAAAATCCCAAACCCATAAATGAAGAGATCTAACTAGGAGAGAGCCAAGGTAACAACTTGTTACCTCTAAAATAATGCCAAGACAGAGAAGAATCCGGATCTACAACAACCCCTTGCTTCAATCTTCTTGAACTCCAAGCTTTTTTCTCCAAAGATCCCTCTTCTAAGCTAAGAAGCACACAAATATAGAGATCAACCATGAATTATGGATTCTGAACTCAAGGGAGGTAGTAAGAGAGGCTAAGGGGAATAAGTGGTCCTTAAATAGGGTGCAAATATCCAGGATTTAAGGTTTCATCTGCCACCTCCTACTCGTCAAGTCCCTTCTTGGACTTGGCAAGTAGGTCACTTAAACACGTGGACCAACCCGCTGCTACTCGACGAGTAGGGCAACCAACTCGTCGAGTAGACGTTGCAAACAAGAAAATTCTTATAACATCGATACCTGAGAATTAAGGCGTTACATAAAACACATGAAATTTTGCGTTAATATTCAAATGATTTCAAACAGTTTCGAACCGTGTCAAGCTATTTCAAATGATTCAAACCATTTTAAACTGTTTCAAACTACATCAACTGTTTTATACTTTGGTTTTACAAAATACATGCTATATATATATATATATATATATATATATATATATATATATATATATATATATATATATATATATATATATAACTCGTTAGATAAAAGTTTAACCCTTTTGTAACTTGTTGAAAGGTCTTATTTTGTGGTTTGGGCTAGGCAATTGAATGTATAGATGCTATAGGGCTTTTGTTTATGTTGTTGGAGTGTTTACGGTCGGGGCTGTGTTTATGGTTTGTTGTGACCGTAAACCTATTTACAGTCTGCCTGACCGTAATCAGGTTTACGGTCTGTCTTGCTAATATATATAGCTTGTCAGAATCAGTCAGTGTTGTTGTAAGTCGATTTAGTTTATTATCATCAAGTTGTACCTGACGTTTTTACGATATTAACGTGTGCAAGCTTGATCCTTATTCTTCTTCTACTCATTTCTTACTTTATTCGATTGTTTGATTGATCAATGGTTAAGATCCTTGTATTGAGGACCTTAAAATTGGTATTAGAGCTCAAACTAGTGTCAATTCACTTCTTTTTCAAGTTTACGGTCGGGGCTGTGTTTATGGTGTGTTGTTACCGTAAACCTGTTTACGGTCCGCCTGACCATAATCAGGTTTACGTTCTGTCTTCCTGTATATATATATATATATATATAGCTTGTCAGAATCATTCAGTGTTGTTGTCAGTCGATTCAGTTTACGGTCATCAAGTTGTACCTGACGTTTTTGCGATATTAATATGTGCAAGCTTGATTCTTGTTCTTCTTCTACTCATTTCTTACTTTATTCGATTGTTTGATTGATCACTGGTTAAGGTCCTTGTATTGAGGACCTTACAATCGGTATCAGAGCTCAAACCGGTGTCAGTTCACTTCTTTTTCACATTTACGGTCTCAATAGGTTCGTGTTCGTCTGCATTTGAAGCTTGGTTTGGTGTTTTCATAGCGTGGGGAATCAAATCAGCTGCAAAATCTGTGTTTTCGTCGAAATCTAGGTGTTTACAGTCAAATTTGTTACAACCGTAAACTCTAATTCGACCGTAATCTCAAGATCTTCTGAAACCGTATACATGCAATCTTCATCAACCGAAAACTCCAACCATAAACCAGACTGCAAACTCCAACCGTATTCTCAAATCGCAAACCCAAACCGTATTCTAGACCGTAAACTGTGTTTACGGTCCAAAGTTTTTTTTTTCCAACCGTAATCTAGCCTTGGTGATTGAAGCTTTTTTTTTAATTAAAATTTTTTTTATTAAAATTTTTTTTTAAAAAAAACAAACAAAACAAAAAAAACAAAAAAATGGAATCTCAAACCATGTCTGCTCATCATGAATTGGATGCCATCATGGGTACCACCTCACACATTCCTAGATTCTTATCCACTGAAGGTTTTTCCTAAGTGGAAGTATCGCATTGAAAAATACATTAAGAAGAAGGATTTCAAAATTTGGAGAAGCATCTTGAGAGGACCAATTTGCATCACCAAAACACTTGAAGATGGAACTGTTACTGACAAGAAAGTTGAAAACTATACTGATGATGATTTTGAAAGAGTTGAAGAACAAGAAAAGGCACTTGCCACTCTTACCATGGCTCTGTCCCTAGAAATTACACAGGGCTTTCGTGAGTACACTTCTGCAAAAGCGTTATGTGAAGAATTGATTGAAGTATATGAAGGAAATGAATATATGAAGCAAAGTTATCAAGACATGTTAAGAAAAAAGATCAACATATTCGATCATGTCTTGGGTGAATCTCTTGAAACTCAACTGCAAAGGTTCATCACTCTCTCCACTGAGATGATTTCTACTGGCATTCTGGTTACAAGATCCGAAATCAACAAGAAATTGTTGAATTCGTTGCCAAAGTCTTGGGATATGAATGTATATGTAATAAAGAAGACTAAAGATCTGAATCGGTTGAGGCTAGCTGAGACAATGGTGATTATTAAAGCTTGCGATCTGGCTGACAAGCGGAGAGAAATTAATCACGTCAATTCATATTCTTCTGCTAATCTTGGCATTCAATCTAACAATGCCTTTTCATCCTTCGCTACTCCTCAAGTTCAGCCCTTCCCTGCTCATCAGCTGACATCATATGTCATTCCATCTGTGCAAAATGTTCAAGTTTCTCAAACTCCAACTTCTTTTAAACAAGCCGGTTCATCTTCAAATGCATCGTTTCAGACTCCTAGAAATACTCCTCAAGCTCTGACATATAAAGAAAATGATGAAAATCTGGCCCTTGCTACTGGAATTGTGAATTGTTATAATGCTTTTGTAGCTGGAGAACTTTCCCCTTAAGTATTGTTTACTGATCTAGATCAAATACATCCAGAAGATGTTGAAGAAATGAATATCACGTGGCAAATGGCAATAGCAGTATTCAGAGCAAAATAGTTTGCAAAGAAAACCGGAAAGAACAACTGGGGAATGAATTCTGACAAGAAGGTGGGATTTAATAAGGGAAAGTTGCGGTGCTATAACTGTCATGAACCTGGACATTTTGCCAGAGAATTTCCAAAACCAGATAGAAGTGAAAATACTGAACGGAATCTGGTGCCGGTAAACAACAACAAGGGATCTACTGTCAACAACCAGACAACAAATCTTGCTATGGTGGCTCAATCATTTTATTGGGATGATCAAATTCAAGCCCTGAACATTTCATGACCTGAAAATGCTCATCTTGCCCAGATCAATGATGGTGCGGAAGAAGAAGCTGAAATGGATCCTGAGGCGGAAATGATGGATCTTCAATTTGCATTTATGGTTTAGTCCACACCAGAGTCTGCTAAACCAGAGGTCAGTGAAATAGGTTGCTCTCAATCTTGTATTAAAACTGTTCAATTTTTACGTGACCAAATTGAGATAATTAAGAGAGAGAATGAGGACCTTAAGTATGAAGGCTATACCCTTAGGAAAAGTCAGAAACCTCTAAAAACTCAATTAGAGAACAAAATAAAAGATTTCAAGAAATTGCAAGAAGATTACAGCAACAAGTGTACGAATTATGATCATAGCAAAAGAAAACTTGCTTTTGTAACCGTTGAACTTGAAACACTGAAAATCCGTTATAAAAATGTTGATTTTAATTTAAAAAAATTCGATGTGTCAAGCGAAAAGGTTGCAAAAATAACCGAGGAACAAATGCAGAAGGACCAAAGAAAAGTAGGAATAGGATATGAGAGTGTCCCAACTCCATTTAATCACAATTACACTGGTATTCCTCTAACTTAAGAAGAGATTGACATAGAACCTTATATGGTCAATGGGAAGCCATCCGTTGAACAAGCAATAGGGCCTAGTGATAGGATTTTGGATACTAACATTTCTACTTCAAGTGTAGATATGTCAGTAATCCGGGGAGAGCAAGAGGCTGAGAAGTTTGAGTTAAATAATTTGGTGTCTAAGTTTGGTGTTCAAATTGATGGGTTTTGAGCATTCTAACACTTCCTAAGTGTACATGCAACCCTAATAACCTTGGATCTACGTTTGTCTAATTATCATGCAAAGTTGAATTCCAAGGTTATATTCCTATCTAGCATACATGGGGAACAATTTTAACTTGAATCATAGATAGAATAACTTACCTTGTTGTTGCTTGTGTTCCTTGAAACCTTGTGAGCCTAGCACCCCAAGTGTGATGCCTCAAATGCTTCACACAACACCAAATGCTCTTGGAAAGACTCTTGAGATAACACACACTTCTCAAAATCGGCCAAGCCCTCTAGTTTCTTAGTGTTCAACTTGTGTTGCACTTGTGTAGCCAATTTTGTGGAGAATGGGACTCTTATATAGTGTTGGCACATCTAGGGTTACACCATGTAAACCCTAATGTGTCATGACTCTTCATTTCCATGACCCATGGGTTTGTAACTCCCATGGAGCATCCATGGAGCATCCTATGGGTAGAACCCAACTTGATAATCCATGGAGCCTTTTAGCCCAGTATACAAGATATGGATGATTTACATAATCAACCCATATATTTAATTAGTTATCCTTTGATCACTTAATTAATTCCAAATTAATTCTTTGATCAACTAATCAAATAATATTATTAATATATTAGAACTTATAATATATTAATAATCTCCAAGTGTTATTTCTCTCATTTAGTCTATCCAATTGCATGGTGCCATGCAACCCAAATGGACCATGCCGGGTCGGGTCAAGTACAAGCCCGGAATAGTTATGGACTTAGACACCTTATCCAACAGTCTCCCACTTGGATAAGTCTAATAACTATATCTCTAGTACTTCAGGAACCGACCGGCAATCGTAGCTCTTTCAAGGTCTCTCGGAACTGAGAAGATGATGATACGCCATTTCAGATAAGTGATCATATAATCCTCTGTTCTAGATATCAGCCGGACAAATACATGGAACATGTCTTGCTTATTGTCCAGCATTTGTTTCCCGATTTCCGATTTGTTTGACATAGAACTTAATTGAACACATCAACTTAGTTCTGACCGGGCCCGGTACATGGGTCAAAACAAAATCATCGAGGGGCCCAGATATCAGCTTCTAATCCAAGAAGGAACAGATAAACTTCGACTCATATGTTTGTTCTACCACTTATTGAATTACACACAAAAGTACGTTTTATAACATCGAGTTACCAATGCGGTTTCGTACAGTCAATGCATAACCAACTTGTAAGTAACAAATCATATCTCTAGGTTTGAAGACTTATATGATATTACCGTCTCACGATCACTCGAGATAAAATTCCATGAAGTGATTCCAGTGAGCGTGGGTTGTGTCCAATGCTCAGAACTTATGAGCACTCATGATTGTTGTAGCCTTGTCCAAGACCTCTACAACCAAACATGACAGTCTTGATTCATATCTACTTCCAACATATGACCGACTGTGGAGATTTGAATAATATGTTATACCAAACAAAAATATTCTGGAAGTCAAAACATGCAAAAGAAATATAGTAAACGATTGACAAGAGATAGCAACACTTTACTCATAAATAAAACACCTTTTATTCATCATCAAATGTCAATTACACTTTACAAATTTCCGGGTTATCTAACTACTAAAACTTATATCATCCTTCAGCCCTATGCTCCGAGCATGCTGAAGATGCTTAACCCTACTCAGTCCCTTCGTGAGGGGATCTGCTGGGTTCTCATCCGATGATACCCTCTTTGCCACGAGGAGTCCTTCTTCGATCCGATGTCTGATGAAATGGTATTTTCTGTCGATGTGTCTGGATCTCCCATGATCCCTTGGTTCCTTGGCTAAGGCAACAACACTTTCACTATCACAGAAAATTTCCATTGGCTCTTTAATAGCTGGTACAACTCCAAGGTCTCCAATGAAGTTCTTCAGCCATATCGCCTCCTTTGCTGCTTCACTAGCTGCAATATACTCTGATTCACAAGTAGAATCTGCCACTATCTCTTGCTTGGAACTCTTCCAAGAAATTGCTCCTCCGTTTAGGGTAAAGACCCAGCCCGATTCACCAATTTCCACCACGAAAACCGCAATATTTTAGTATTAGGTTTTTGAATGGTTCTTAGAAATTCCTAGATTCTTTGAGATTTAATGAACTTTTCAAAGGCATGTTTCAATCTCGAGTGTGCCCTCCAAGTTTTGTGACTGGGATACCGAGGATCACAAAACGAGGTGTGAAGTAACCATGCAAATCACTTGGTACCCTTAAAGTTTATCACTCAATCGATGTGCCGGTTAACCGCACACGCTCCATCGATACTATAATAAACCCTAAGTCACCCTTTACCTACCTTGTTAAGTCCAAGTTAGTGTGCCGGTTAACCACACACGCTCCACCAACGACTTAATCAAAGTGTAAAGTGTAATTTCATGGAATAGCACCTTATTCACATTTTTCCTAAAGTAACTAAGATTGGGAATTTAATAAAACATTTAGTTACTTTATAATATTCATCATACTTTGAATGAGAATTAATAAGTCCTTGTCTTACCCGTTCGGCTAACGACCCTCCACCGATCAAGCAAGCGGTGGGTGAGAGTGGACACCCATTAAGTCACCATTTTATAGGCAACAACCTTATACCCACCTTATAGACCGGCTTCGTGAATGAGGCGTACTAGCGGTAAGACGACTTTGTTCTTATACATATATATATATATATATATATATATATATATATATATATATATATATTATTAAATAATAATATAAGTATAAGGGTTGAATTTTAACTTTTAAAATTCTAGGGGTTGGAACTAAAGTTTTAACTTAACTTTACTTGTTCCAAAACTTGAGGGCAAGTTTTGTAAACTTTCAAAACTTTTCATTTCTTGTAACTTATGAGTTTAAAAGAGTAATAAAATGAGGTCTTTTCATTTTTCCTAACTCTTGTGTTCTTTTAATGGTTTTTAACCAAAGAGACTTTTGGTTTTCCATAACTTGAGGACAAGTTATGGACTCCATTAAAACACATTATGATCATGAATTAATCTACCACATAGGTTACAAATAATTCCTATGATCATCTAAACATCATAAGAACAAGAATATGAATATGAACACTTTCAAGAATCAAAATCACATTTAATCTTTGTAATTTTGATAACTAGTTGTTGTAAATGAGTTAGAAAAGACATTACACCTTCTAAAATAAGTTTTCAAGTACCAAAACATTTTAGGGTAATGATTCTAATCCATTTCCAGCAACTCAAGTCGAAATTCTGCACTCTGTCGACCCTACTCGCCGAGTGGGTTGAAGATACACATGAACTCGACGAGTCCTCCCCATGGACTCGCCGAGTCCATCAGTCAGATAGCAGAATTTTCGACTTTCTTCAACTTTTAAGCACAAATAACAAACAAACAAGCCTAGGCTCTGATACCACTGATGGGTTTTCAGCATTCTAACACTTCCTAAGTGTACATGCAACCCTAATAACCTTGGATCTATGTTTGTCTAATTATCATGCAAAGTTGAATTCCAAGGTTATATTCCTATCTAGCATACATGGGGAACAATTTTAACTTGAATCATAGATAGAATAACTTACCTTGTTGTTGCTTGTGTTCCTTGAAACCTTGTGAGCCTAGCACCCCAAGTGTGATGCCTCAAATGCTTCACACAACACCAAATTCTCTTGGAAAGACTCTTGAGATAACACACACTTCTCAAAATCGGCCAAGCCCTCTAGTTTCTTAGTGTTCAACTTGTGTTGCACTTGTGTAGCCAATTTTGTGGAGAATGGGACTCTTATATAGTGTTGGCACATCTAGGGTTACACCATGTAAACCCTAATGTGTCATGACTCTTCATTTCCATGACCCATGGGTTTGTAACTCCCATGGAGCATCCATGGAGCATCCTATGGGTAGAACCCAACTTGATAATCCATGGAGCCTTTTAGCCCACTATACAAGATATGGATGATTTACATAATCAACCCATATATTTAATTAGTTATCCTTTGATCACTTAATTAATTCCAAATTAATTCTTTGATCAACTAATCAAATAATATTATTAATATATTAGAACTTATAATATATTAATAATCTCCAAGTGTTATTTCTCTCATTTAGTCTATCCAATTGCATGGTGCCATGCAACCCAAATGGACCATGCCGGGTCGGGTCAAGTACAAGCCCGAAATAGTTATGGACTTAGACACCTTATCCAACACAAATTTGTGATGATTCAGTGTCAAATTTTAAATCTGATGATTTTGTTTGTGATGATGTGATGTCTCAGACTAATGTTTTTGAGAATTGTGTTGTTGTTCTTGAAAATTTTGCAAAATCTGATTCGAGTGCATCTACATCTTCTACATTTGCTACACAATCAAATACTTGCACTTGCAAATGTGGAAATCGTAGAAAAGATAATAAAAGCATGAAATCTGATAAGAGTGGTACCAAGTCTAGTAATAATAAGCAAATTTGCTTTAATTGTGGTACTGCAGATCATATTGCTCGAAACTATCTCTATCGAGCGTTTGTGCATTTCTTGTCCCCAAGAGGAGAGAACGAATCTCGTGGGAGGTCTTTAACTAGAAAGTCCTCGAGATCTCACCCTCGATATGATGAATGGAAGGCAAATAATAACATGAAAAGGGCAGTTTTTCAACCAAACAGACAGGTTTTTAAATATGAAGTCACAAATAATTTGCCGAAATCGAACAAACCTAAGCCGAGATCGGTTTCGTCAAAAGGAGGATCTGGATTTTCAACCAGTAATAGTCAAAACTCCAGATGCTCAGAACAAAAAGAAAAGAAAAGCATTTAAAAATCACCTGTGTCTTTTCAAAAACCTAAATTTCAATGGGTGCCCAAATCTGTTTCCAGTCAATCCTCATCAACCTCTAAAAGTGTTTGAAGTGAAAATTCAAAAATAAAAGGATCAAAATATAAATATGTGATTGTCAAGGGTAAACCCAGGGTTGTAATGACCTGGGTCCCCAAATCTCAATAATTCCGTTCATTTTGTAGGGACAGTTGTGGAGGAATGTCGTCGGAGCTTGGTATGTCGACAACGGTTGTTCCCAACATATGACAGGAGACATCTCCCAGTTGAAGAACATTCAGACTTTTAATGGGGGTTTGTTTCCTTTGCGGGCAGAGAAGGTGGTAAAATCACTCAGAACGGAACCGTGTCTAATGGAGCGCTAAATTTCGAGAACGTCAACTATGCTCCCGAGTTAAAACATAGCTTGTTGAGCGTCTCTCAGATATGCGACAAAGGTTATTCAACCCACTTCACTGATAAGGAATGACTGATCTTAAAGCCTGGCATTTTCATCCCAGAAGAGTGGATTCTTCTTAAATCAAAGCGGGATGGAAATGCCTACATAATTGATATGAATAGCAACGTCCATGATCAAGTCAATCCAAAGAACCTGAATCGTCTTGCAAAAAACGAAATGGTCTGTGGTCTTCCAGTCAGAGACTTCATAACTTTTAAGAAATGTGTGTCATGTGCCCAGGGCAAACATCACAGAAAACCACATTTTCCAAAACAGGTTAACTCAATTAGTCAAGTACTCCAATTGTTGCACATGGACTTATTTGGTCCGGTCAATGTCCTAAGCATCAACAAAAATTCATACTGTCTGGTTGTGATAAATGATTTCTCGCGTTTTACGTGGGTCTTCTTCTTATCCAACAAAGTTGGGATTGCTGATCTGATCAAGAAGTTTATTGTGATGATTGAGAATCAAACAAACCACTAGGTGATGGCGCTACGAACTAATAATGGAACATAATTCAAGAATGCAGTTCTTGATCTCTTTTACGCAGAAAAGGGAATTGTGCATCAATATAGTTCCGTTTGCACACCCCAAAAAAATGGTGTTGCTGAGCGGAGAAATCGAACGCTGCAAGACGCTACAAGGACGATGCTCTGTGATTCCAAGCTTCCTGTCTTCTTTTGGGCTGAGGCGATCAACACGACATGCTATGTTCAAAATCATGTCTTGATCAACAAAGACCAGATGAAGACTCCATATGAAATTTTATATGGACACAAGCCATCAGTCAGCCACTTCGGCGTATTTGGTTGCCCTTGCACCCTTCTTCACCTGGAGTCCAACCCTAAATTTAATGCCAAAGCTGATGACTGTTATTTCGTGGGGTATGCTGCTCGCACTACATATAGGGTCTACAATAAGAAGACAAAGCAAATTGTTGAATCCTTTGATGAGCGCTGGTTGGAGGAGAATGAAACGGATGCTAGAGTGGGTCCTGATTGGTTTTTTGATTACACATCATTATTCAAATCTTTTAGTGTGTCATATGATGACCTAACTACTTCTACTTCTGGCTCGAAGAATGTAATTAAAGACGAAGATGAAGAGGTTGTTTACACGCTATCAATGGTTTCTTCTATTAATCCTTCAGTGGCGTCATATGCTCCAATTGCTTCTCCAGAATCTTCAAGTCAACAAATTGCTCCAAATGTTTATGTTACACCTCTTACTCTTGATGAAAGAGAGTTCATGACCAGAGATTCTTCCGCTGTTACTCAAACACTTATGAATCTACTCTTTCCTGAAAAAATCGTTGATGAGTTTGTAACCAATCCAACTAATGAGACTGATTCGTCTGCAGTGGATTCCTCAGCAAATGATGGAGCTATCAACACTCATAATCTTCCCGTTTCACTCAATGATATCAGCCAGGAGATTCCCTCCCGAATTCAATGCGATCATCCGATCGAGAATGTCATTGGCCTGCTAGGCGATGGTGTTAAAACAAGAAGGCTGAGTGGAGATGTCAATACATGTATCTATTCTTGATTTATCTCTCAAATTGAGCCAAAGAATGTAGAAATGGCTTTGAATGAGCCCAGCTGGGTAGATGCTATGCATGAAGAGCTGAATCAATTTTAAAAGCTTGGGGTTTGGACGCTGGGTGAGTTACCCAAGGGCAATAAGTCTCTTGACACACGTTGGGTCTTTCGTAATAAGCAGGATGATTCAGGGATAATTGTACGAAATAAGGCTAGGTTGGTTGTGTTGGATAAGGTGTCTAAGTCCATAACTATTTCGGGCTTGTACTTGACCCGACCCGGCATGGTCCATTTGGGTTGCATGGCACCATGCAATTGGATAGACTAAATGAGAGAAATAACACTTGGAGATTATTAATATATTATAAGTTCTAATATATTAATAATATTATTTGATTAGTTGATCAAAGAATTAATTTGGAATTAATTAAGTGATCAAAGGATAACTAATTAAATATATGGGTTGATTATGTAAATCATCCATATCTTGTATAGTGGGCTAAAAGGCTCCATGGATTATCAAGTTGGGTTCTACCCATAGGATGCTCCATGGATGCTCCATGGGAGTTACAAACCCATGGGTCATGGAAATGAAGAGTCATGACACATTAGGGTTTACATGGTGTAACCCTACATGTGCCAACACTATATAAAGATCCCATTCTCCACCAAAATCGGCTAGACATAAGAAACTAGAGGGCTTGGCCGATTTTGAGAAGTGTGTTATCTCAAGAGTCTTTCCAAGAGCATTTGGTGTTGTGTGAAGCATTTGAGGCATCACACTTGGGGTGCTAGGCTCACAAGGTTTCAAGGAACACAAGCAACAACAAGGCGAGTAGGGTCGACAGAGTGCAGAATTTCGACTTGAGTTGCTGGAAATGGATTAGAATCATTACCCTAAAATGTTTTGGTACTTGAAAACTTATTTTAGAAGGTGTAATGTCTTTTCTAACTCATTTACAACAACTAGTTATCAAAATTACAAAGATTAAATGTGATTTTGATTCTTGAAAGTGTTCATATTCATATTCTTGTTCTTATGATGTTTAGATGATCATAGGAATTATTTGTAACCTATGTGGTAGATTAATTTATGATCATAATGTGTTTTAATGGAGTCCATAACTTGTCCTCAAGTTATGGAAAACCAAAAGTCTCTTTGGTTAAAAAACCATTAAAAGAACACAAGAGTTAGGAAAAATGAAAAGACCTCATTTTATTACTCTTTTAAACTCATAAGTTACAAGAAATGAAAAGTTTTGAAAGTTTACAAAACTTGCCCTCAAGTTTTGGAACAAGTAAAGTTAAGTTAAAACTTTAGTTCCAACCCCTAGAATTTTAAAAGTTAAAATTCAACCCTTATACTTATATTATTATTTAATAATTATATATATATATATATATATATATATATATATATATATGTATAAGAACAAAGTCGTCTTACCGCTAGTGCGCCTCATTCACGAAGCCGGTCTATAAGGTGGGTATAAGGTTGTTGCCTATAAAATGGTGACTTAATGGGTGTCCACTCTCACCCACCGCTTGCTTGATCGGTGGAGGGTCGTTAGCCGAACGGGTAAGACAAGGACTTATTAATTCTCATTCAAAGTATGATGAATATTATAAAGTAACTAAATGTTTTATTAAATTCCCAATCTTAGTTACTTTAGGGAAAATGTGAATAAGGTGCTATTCCATGAAATTACACTTTACACTTTGATTAAGTCGTTGGTGGAGCGTGTGTGGTTAACCGGCACACTAACTTGGACTTAACAAGGTAGGTAAAGGGTGACTTAGGGTTTATTATAGTATCGATGGAGCGTGTGTGGTTAACCGGCACATCGATTGAGTGATAAACTTTAAGGGTACCAAGTGATTTGCATGGTTACTTCACACCTCGTTTTGTGATCCTCGGTATCCCAGTCACAAAACTTAGAGGGCACACTTGAGATTGAAACATGCCTTTGAAAAGTTCATTGAATCTCAAAGAATCTAGGAATTTCTAAGAACCATTCAAAAACCTAATACTAAAATATTGCGGTTTTCGTGGTGGAAATTGGTGAATCGTCATTCACCTACCTTTCAAATATGATATAGCTTAGATTACGGCATACCTCTTCTAAGTTATATTATATTGTGATTGGATCCTAGCCTTAATATTACATTTGGGTGTTTTATTAAGGACTCTCTTATATCTAAACTAATCTTGTCCTCTTTCCTTCAGATGTCTTTCAACAATGCTTCTGGCTCTAATCCTAATGGCTCCTTTACCCTTATGAACTTGTGTGGGAAAGTCACCTTTGATGGATCCAACTTCAATGAGTGGATCAGAAACATCAGGATGATTACCCGCTACGAGGAAAAAGAATATGTCCTTGACAAGGAGCTTAAGGAGATTGATGAGTCCACTGCAACTCCTCAGGAGATCGCTGAATTTCGGGCACATGAAAGGGATGCTACGAAAGTGGCTTGCATCATGACGGCCACGATGACAGCGAAACTCCATAAGTCTTATGAAGATTTCTACTCTTATGACATGCACCAAGATTTGATGGAAAGATACCATCAAAGTGCAAGACAAGAGAGGTATGAAATCATCTGCTCCATGATAAGAACCATGATGAAGGACGGGGAATCCGTCACGAGCCACATGCAGAAAATGCAAAGATATGTGGATCGTTTGCTGAAGCTTAATGTGAACTTCCCGGAGGATCTTGCAATAGATATTATTTTGCATTCCTTACCATCGTGCTATGATCAATTCCGCATGACATATCACATGAACAAGGAAGAAGTCACCCTCAGCAAACTTCAGGGACTTCTCAAGACCGCAGAATCAGGTCTTAAGGGGAAGTCGGTTGCTATCACTCCTACTCAAAACTCTACTCCGGTTTTGGCAATCGGGAAGAATCGATGGAGGAAGAGAAAGAGATCTTCAAAGGGTACCAAGGCTCGGACCCTTGATGGCTCTTCTTCAAGTGGAACCAAGAAAGGTTTCATTACTCCTTCTTCTGACCCAAAGGAGGCTGAATGCTTCTATTGCCATGAAAAAACTCATTGGAAGCGGAACTGCCCAAAATACCAGCAAGATGTGAAGGATGGGAAAGTTAAACCCAACCATGCAAGTATTTACACTATCATTTCTAATAACTCACCCCATTCTAATTCTTGGGTCCTTGATACCGGGTGTGGTATTCACATTTGTTGTGACTTGCAAGGACTAAGAAGAAGTGAGGATGTGGAGCAAGGAAGGATAAACTTGATCATGGGGAATAGGAAAGCTATACCTGTTACCAAGATTGGAGTTTATACTTTATCGCTAAGTAGTGGGTTTAGTTTAGATTTGAATAAGTGTTGTTATTCGCCAGGAATGGCAAGAAATATTATTTCCTTCCATGCTTTGTACAAACAAGGGTTTACCTTTTCATTTAATAATGAAGTTGGTTCTATTGATGCTTTCTTTAATAATGTTCTTTATTTTAAAGCATTACCTTGTGATGGTGTGTATGAAGCTGTATCTGTTGTTGATAACTTAGGAAATAATGTTTTGTGTATTGATTCTACTAATAATAACTTGGATAAAGCATCATTATGGCATTGTCGTCTTGGACATATAAGCAAGAAGCGCATAGGCCAACTCCAAAAGGATGGAGTCTTGGAGTCGTTTGACCTAAAGTCAGATGATAGTTGCGAATCATGCTTACTTGGAAAAATGACAAAGTCACCCTTCACAGGTTCGTGTGAGAGGGGTGAAGGTTTGTTGGACCTTATACACACAGATGTGTGTGGACCATTCAAACATGCCACAAGGGATGCTAATCGTTATTATTTGACTTTTACTGATGATTATAGTAGATATGGATATGTCTACTTGATCAAGCATAAGTCAGAGACTTTCGAGAAGTTTAAGGAATTTAAACAGGAAGTCGAGAATCAATTGGGCAGGAACATTAAGATGCTTCGATCCGATCGTGGTGGTGAGTATCTTAGTTCAGAGTTCCTCGACTATCTAAGGGAATGTGGGATAGTCTCACAATTGACACCTCCCAGGACACCACAGTTGAATGGTGTGGCTGAGAGGCGTAATCGAACCTTGTTAGATATGGTTCGTTCCATGATGAGTCGAGCTACGCTACCAATCTCATTCTGGGGGTATGCCTTAGAGACTGCCGCCCATATTCTTAATCTAGTCCCTACAAAGAAAGTTGCCAAAACTCCTCACGAGATGTGGACTGGTAAAGTACCTAAACTAGACCACATCAAAATTTGGGGTTGCGAGGCTTTCGTGAGACGCGAGACTCATGATAAGCTCGAACCTCGAAGCGAGAGGTGTATTTTCATCGGTTACCCACAACGATCCTTTGGTTACCTCTTCTACAGACCTAGTGACAATGTGGTCTTTGTAGCAAGAAGAGGAGTCTTTCGAGAGAGAGAATTTATAAGCCAAGGAGACAGTGGGAGGCAAATTGATCTTGAAGAAATTCAAGAATCAAGCGGTGAAGGAACTTCAAACTCTAGCCCTCAACTTGAGGAGGAAACTCCTATTGAGCAAATTGACAAATCTGTACCTCTGAGACGTTCCACGAGAGTTAGGAGTGCACCTGAGCATTACTATGGATTCCATATTACTGCAGAAGGTGAGACACTTATTAGTGATGAAACACTAGTAAGTCAAGATGACCCTAACAGCTACGAGGAAGCCATGGCAGGCCCCGAGTCTGCTAAATGGAAGGAGGCTATGGATAGCGAGATACAATCCATGTATGACAATCAAGTTTGGAACTTGGTTGAAAATGTACCAGGTCGTAAGACAGTAGGGTGCAAATGGGTCTTCAAGAAGAAGACCGACATGGATGGTAAAGTACACACTTATAAGGCTAGACTGGTTGCAAAGGGCTTCTCTCAAATTCCTAGAGTGGATTATGATGAGACCTTTTCTCCGGTAGCCAAGATTAAGTCTATTCGGGTTCTGTTAGCCATAGCTGCATTTCATGACTATGAAATATGGCAGATGGATGTCAAAACCGCTTTCCTTAATGGAAAGTTGGCTGAAGATGTTTACATGAGTCAGCCAGAGGGTTTTGTTAGCAACGAGTACCCTAATAGAGTGTATAAGCTTGAGAAATCCATTTATGGATTGAAGCAAGCACCTCGCAGATGGAATCTTTGCTTTGATGAAAAGGTCAAGGAATTTGGCTTTTCTAGGAGTGAAGATGAATCTTGTGTGTATGTCAAGGCTAGTGGGAGTATAGTTAGCTTTTTGGTATTGTATGTGGATGACATACTACTCATAGGAAACGACATTCCAACCCTGCAGGAAGTAAAGTCCTGGCTTGGGAAGTGTTTCGCTATGAAGGACCTTGGTGAAGCTGCCTATATTCTAGGGATAAGAATCTTGAGAGATCGGAGTAAAAGACTAATTGGACTTAGTCAGAGTACCTACTTGGATAAGGTGCTGAAGAGATTCAGCATGCAGGATTCCAAGAAAGGAGAGTTACCCATCCAGAGTAACACCAGATTGAGTAAGACACAAAGCCCTAGCACTGAGGCTGAGATAGCAGAAATGGGTCGAACACCTTACGCTTCGGCTGTAGGATCGATCATGTATGCTATGACGTGTACTCGACCCGATGTAGCTTTTGCCTTGAGCATGGTTAGCAGGTATCAGGCGAACCCTGGCAAGGCACACTGGACTGCGGTAAAGAATATCCTCAAGTACCTACGGAGGACTAAGGACTGGGTCCTTACCCTCGGTGGGAGTGATGACTTGAGAGTTGTTGGGTATAGTGATGCTAGCTTCCAGACTGATAGGGATAATTTCCGCTCTCAGTCGGGCTGGGTCTTTACCCTAAACGGAGGAGCAATTTCTTGGAAGAGTTCCAAGCAAGAGACAGTGGCAGATTCTACTTGTGAATCAGAGTATATTGCAGCTAGTGAAGCAGCAAAGGAGGCGATATGGCTGAAGAACTTCATTGGAGACCTTGGAGTTGTACCAGCTATTAAAGAGCCAATGGAAATTTTCTGTGATAGTGAAAGTGCTGTTGCCTTAGCCAAGGAACCAAGGGATCATGGGAGATCCAGACACATCGACAGAAAATACCATTTCATCAGACATCGGATCGAAGAAGGACTCCTCGTGGCAAAGAGGGTATCATCGGATGAGAACCCAGCAGATCCCCTCACGAAGGGACTGAGTAGGATTAAGCATCTTCAGCATGCTCGGAGCATAGGGCTGAAGGATGATATAAGTTTTAGTAGTTAGATAACCCGGAAATCTGTAAAGTGTAATTGACATTTGATGATGAATAAAAGGTGTTTTATTTATGAGTAAAGTGTTGCTATCTCTTGTCAATCGTTTACTATATTTCTTTTGCATGTTTTGACTTCCAGAATAATTTTGTTTGGTATAACATATTATTCAAATCTCCACAGTCGGTCATATGTTGGAAGTAGATATGAATCAAGACTGTCATGTTTGGTTGTAGAGGTCTTGGACAAGGCTACAACAATCATGAGTGCTCATAAGTTCTGAGCATTGGACACAACCCACGCTCACTGGAATCACCTCATGGAATTTTATCTCGAGTGATCGTGAGACGGTAATATCATATAAGTCTTCAAACCTAGAGATATGATTTGTTACTTACAAGTTGGTTATGCATTGACTGTACGAAACCGCATTGGTAACTCGATGTTATAAAACGTACTTTTGTGTGTAATTGAATAAGTGGTAGAACAAACATATGAGTCGAAGTTTATCTGTTCCTTCTTGGATTAGAAGCTGATATCTGGGCCCCTCGATGATTTTGTTTTGACCCATGTACCGGGCCCGGTCAGAACTAAGTTGATGTGTTCAATTAAGTTCTATGTCAAACAAATCGGAAATCGGGAAACAAATGCTGGACAATAAGCAAGACATGTTCCTTGTATTTGTCCGGCTGATATCTAGAACAGAGGATTATATGATCACTTATCTTAAATGGCGTATCATCATCTTCTCAGTTCCGAGAGACCTTGAAAGAGCTACGATTGCCGGTCGGTTCCTGAAGTACTAGAGATATAGTTATTAGACTTATCCAAGTGGGAGACTGTTGGATAAGGTGTCTAAGTCCATAACTATTTCGGGCTTGTACTTGACCCGACCCGGCATGGTCCATTTGGGTTGCATGGCACCATGCAATTGGATAGACTAAATGAGAGAAATAACACTTGGAGATTATTAATATATTATAAGTTCTAATATATTAATAATATTATTTGATTAGTTGATCAAAGAATTAATTTGGAATTAATTAAGTGATCAAAGGATAACTAATTAAATATATGGGTTGATTATGTAAATCATCCATATCTTGTATAGTGGGCTAAAAGGCTCCATGGATTATCAAGTTGGGTTCTACCCATAGGATGCTCCATGGATGCTCCATGGGAGTTACAAACCCATGGGTCATGGAAATGAAGAGTCATGACACATTAGGGTTTACATGGTGTAACCCTAGATGTGCCAACACTATATAAAGATCCCATTCTCCACCAAAATCGGCTAGACATAAGAAACTAGAGGGCTTGGCCGATTTTGAGAAGTGTGTTATCTCAAGAGTCTTTCCAAGAGCATTTGGTGTTGTGTGAAGCATTTGAGGCATCACACTTGGGGTGCTAGGCTCACAAGGTTTCAAGGAACACAAGCAACAACAAGGTAAGTTATTCTATCTATAATTCAAGATAAAATTGTTCCCCATGTATGCTAGATAGGAATATAACCTTGGAATTCAACTTTGCATGATAATTAGACAAACATAGATCCAAGGTTATTAGGGTTGCATGTACACTTAGGAAGTGTTAGAATGCTCAAAACCCATCAGGTTGTTCGTGGGTTCAGACAAATTGAGGGTATTGATTACACTGAAGTCTATGCTCTCGTGGCTCGCTTGGAGGCTATCCGTATCTTCCTTGCTTACGCCTCCTACATGAACTTCACAGTATATCAGATGGACGTCAAGACTGCTTTCCTGTATGGCAAGGTGAAGGAAGAATCTATGTTGATCAACCCCCAGCGTTCGTTAACTCGAAGTTTCCCAACCATGTATACAAGTTAGACAAGGCTCTATATGGATTGCATCAAGCTCCTAGAGCATGGTATGCGACTCTCACAAAGCATTTGCTTGAACATGGCTACTCGCGAGGCACGATCGACCAAACCTTGTTTATAAAGCATGTTGGTGTGGATCAAATCCTGGTGCATATCTATGTCGACGACATCATCTTCTAGTCTACATGTCCACAGTTGTGCAAAGAGTTTGAAGGCGTTATAAATAAGAGGTTTGAGATGAGCTCGTTGGGTTAAATGACCATTTTCTGGGGCTTCAGGTCCAACAAAGATCAACCGGGATCCTGCTCCATCAAGAAAAGTATGTGAAGGATATGCTTGAGAAGTCCGGGTTTAGAGATGCAAAACCTGCCTTAACATCGATGGCGGAGAGACCCCTGCTGACTGCAGATACTGATGGTGAATCCGTAGATCAAACTGACAACAGATCGATGATCGGTTCGTTGATGTATTTAACTGCAAGTCGACCAGACATTATGTTTATAGTTTGTCAATGCGCGCGTTATCAGGCTAATCCTAAACTTTCACATCTTATTGCTGTCAAAAGAATTTTTCGGTATCTCAAAGGCAGCCAAAATTGGGTCTTTGGTATTCGAAAAATTCTGAATTTGATTTATATGCTTTTGCTGACAGTAATTATGGAGGTTGTGAGCTTGAAAGGAAATCAACTTCAGAAGGATGTCAATTCCTTGGCGATTGGGATATGTCATGGTAGTCCAAGAAACAGCACACTATCTCAACCTCAACAGCAGAAGCGAAATATGTTGTTGCATCTGCTTGTTGCTCTCAAGTCATATGGATCCAACATCACCCATGCACAAATTTAGGGGGAGAAATAAACAAAAACCAAACAAAAATATTAAAAAAAAAACCTAAAAAATCCAAAAACATTAAAAAATTTAGAAAAACAAAAATTTTATTACTGATAGTTTCTTTATGTAGGTGATGTTTTGGGAAGTGATATCAACTCAGTGATAACAGACAATCTGGATCTGTGTAAGGTACCAAAGTTGAATTGTCTAGGCTCTGTGTTCGATGCGCTGGTAGGCACGAAAGACTTATATGGACTTGACTAGGATCTTATGAACTTAAGGAATCTAGAGACTTGACAAATCCTGACGTAGATAGCTCTATTTAGCCTGACAATATGACGCTCGGATAAGTTGAGCAGGGGGATATACATGGAATCTACGAATACATTAAATGACCTGTATCTAAAACTATGGATTATCTTTTCCTCGATGTGTGCACTTTGTCCTTAATTCTGGTATTGACGGGGCAACTGGGGAATTCAGATAAATTAGGTTTCTAGAAAATTGTTTTCTTGCTTTCTTTCTGTTACTCATATGTTGCCTCCTCTGTGTGATCGAAAGATCCAACTTGGACTGTAACATATGCAATTCTATCTCTCTGCATCTTCTTTTCTATGTAATTCTTTCTATCTGTTAGCCATATGTTGTTTCCTTTGCGTGATTAATAATCCGACCTGGTATACATCATATGCACCATTCTACACCTCAATCCCTCTGAATCTAGTTAGTCATATGTTTTACCCTCTATGTGATTGGAAGAGATCTAACCTGCGTGTACAGAATATGCATTCTAAGTCTATCTTCTCTCCAAATAATTGTTTGCTCACCTAAAGTAAGGAGTATCTCGGAAGTCCTTGATTATTGGGGTATATCAGGAAGTGGGAATGTAACATCCAAATTTTTAGGGTTATTATTGTGTAGTTTAATCTTTTGATTAAAGAAGAGACTCGACGAGTTGAGGATCCAACTCTCCGAGTCGAGTCCGGTTTCTCACGCAGATTTAATGAGTGGACTCGATAAGTCAGAGGAGGGACTCGCCGAGTAGGTGTTGGGCAGCGAAACCCTAATTTCTAGGGTTTGGGACCTATTTAAAGGTCCTTATGGCCTTCATTTGCGGCCACTATACCCTGAGAAACCATAGAGAGAAGAGAGGAAGCTTGTGGTGCAAGAGGAGGGCTAATTCATCATCCTTTGGAGTGTCTTAGCAAAGGGAAGGAAGGATTTCGAGTTGGGCTGTCTTGTGGGACTCAAATCTTCCATCATTTCGTTCAGAGCTGCTGTGAGAGGTAAGGATTCATGTCCATCTTCGTTTGATTTCATGAATCTAGGGTTTCTTCATGCTTTATTTAGCTTGAATTTAGAGTATGAGAGGTCCCATGGTGAAATGATTCCTAGATCAGGACCTTAAGAGGTCAGAGAGTCCCTTCCATTCAGCTTTATGAGCTAGGGTTGTCATGATATGAAGGATTTCAACAAAGTAAGTATATAGAGCCTTGCATGTGTACCAAGATTCGACCTTTTCGTGGTTATTAGTCATAGGGAAGTCAGATCTATGGATTAGAGGAATGAATCTGACCTCAGAAGGCCAGATGAGTGTTGTCATGGGAGCAACTCGTCGAGTTCATGAGAGGACTTGACGAGTCGAGTCGGGGATGCCCTGCAATTCGTACCAGGTGTAGCTCGTCGAACAAGGGGTTGGCTCGACGTGTCAAGCGAGGCTAGAAAGAGGATTCCGTGGACACGTGTGGACTCGCTGAGTCGGGTCAAAGTTTGACCGTTGACTTTAGGGTTTTGGTCAAGACTGACTTAAGAGAGTTTAGGGAAGGGTAGAATGGTCTTCTACCCAATCTTTAGAGTTGAGACAATGAGTGAGTGTTGATCGGGGATGTTATTTGAATAATAGGAGGAGGCTAGGTCGGGACGTTGAGCAAGAGAGTTCATTAGACTTCGTTTGTGGTGAGTCTTCTCACTATACTTTACTTAGAGTGGTAACAGAGTTATGTGACAGAGTTATTGTATGCTATCTATGCGGTGTGTGGCACTGCATTATTTCTATGTGATTTATGTTGTGTGTATATCAGAGTTAGGACCGGAAGGTCCACAGAGCTAGGACCAGAGGGTCCATAGAGTTAGGTTTAGAGTTATGTGCTAGTGTATTTGTATGCTATTTATTTTATGAGATTTATTTTGATGTGTGATATGCATGATTCAGAGTTATCAGAGTTAGGACCTTTGGGTCCATAGAGTTAGGGCCAGAAGGTCCACAAAGAGTTGGGACTGGAGGGTCCCACTGAGACACACTGAGCAGAGGGTCAACAGAGTTATGGCCTTGAGTGGCTAATATGTGTTAGAGTGGTATTTTGGGGAACTCACTAAGCTTCGTGCTTACAGTGTTTTGTGTTATATGTATCAGGTTTTCTCAGGATCATAGGACAGAACCGGCTCAATTGTACACACCAGAAGAAGCACTGGTTTTGAGGATCCCGGTCTATTAATTGATTGAACAAAAGAGTCATGTATTGTAATTTAAACAAAAAGAGACATTTTTATGAAAAGTGTTAAAGAGATAAACGATTTTAAATGAAAAATTTGTTTTAAAAATTTTCGGTGTTACAAGTTGGTATCAGAGCCTTGGTTTGAGGGATTCAGATGCACCTTCGGGTAATCTGGACTCAAACTGAGGGAGTAAGAAGAGTTTTCAAAGAAATGATTTTCTAAAAGTGGATAAGAGTTCAAAAAGAAAGCAAGAAAGAGCAGTGTGTACAATCAGCCAGAGCCTGAATGGTGATTTCCCAAAATACCGTTACTTTTGTATTATGAGATATTTATGATACATTTTATGAGGTATTATACATGCTAGAGACATGCTAGGTATTTCATATCTTAGGACTAGAGTGGCCTGATTTGTGATGCCTTAGCCTAGGAGTTGCTGTTATATGTGATGTGCTTTTGAGAATGTGATGAGTGAGAGTATTCAGTTGGAATCATTTTATGGGATTTGAGTATAGGAGTAATCTAGGAGAGGTGCCTAGATGAGTATTATGGTGCTTATCGAAAGACTAGTTAGAACCCGCGAGGGGTAGAGTTGTAGAGTTTGGTGGTACTTTCGAGAATGAAAAGAGCAAGCGGAGTTACGACCCAGGGTGAGTTCTATGTATTCTTTGATGCCCGAATGCTGCTTGCTTCGTTTTTTGTAGAACTCTCGATGATGGGAGTCAGCTACCAAGTGAATATGACGATATTCAGGAGGTAGATGGCTGGCATCATTAGGAGCTCTTCAGCGGCTCATGACGGAGAAGTGGGAAGTCCAAGGAAGGGCCTAGGGGGTAACCTTAGCCAGATGAGTACGCTGGTAGAGTAGAGCATTTCATTGAGGAGAGAGCACGCGTGACGGGATTGGGGAACGAGAAGGTTGAGCAGCTACTTAGGAGCTCTGGGATGGTCCGTGTGGAAAGTATGGGTAGATGTGTAAGGTAGTATGGGCCCGTACTATCGAAAGCAGAGGACCCATACTCGATACAGGGAGTATTCTGAAGGTTCTAAGGAGCAGATTGAGGAGTGATGTTATTGTTCGAGTACCATACATCAGAGCAAATTGAGTAGTGATGCTATGGTTCGTGTACCATGCATCGGAGCAGAGCGAGGAGTGATGTTATGGTTCGAGTATCATACATCGGAGCAGATTGAGGAGTGATGTTATGGTTCGAGTACCATATATTGTAGCAGATTGAGAAAAGATGTCATGGGCTGAGTATCATGGTTCTTAGCAAATGATGCTTGTGATTCTCCGGTTGTCCGGTCAGGATTGATTGGTGGAATTTGGACGCGATGGGGTTTTAGGCCTGAGGGCCATGATTGAGTCCGAAGAGGCATCCCTTGAGAGGGAGGTCGAGAGCATTCCAGAGTATTTTGGTAAGATGTCAGATGTAGTCGAAAGACTCAGGGATTAGTAGTGAAGGCATTTATGGGGGATTGCGGTCTGAGTGAGCAATCACCCGATGGAGGACATGTCACCTTTTGTAACCTGATGGGTGTTATTTATGTTTCCTGTGGGAAGTAGGAGAGTCGTGGGATTTCAGTTTTGGGTTTAGGAGTAAAACCTACGGGTTGACATTGATAACGATTTTTCCACCAGAGATATCAGGCAGCATGTCTGCCGCGAGGAAATGATCTACCATGAGCAGGTAGTCAGTGGGGACTGAGATGGTCAAGGACCACATTACACCCTAATTGAGTATAGTAGGGCGTGTGGTAGTGGTATCAGCAGGTAATCTAGTTGAGTATATTAGAGTGGTGGCTCTTCTGTCTATGATGGGTATTGAGTATGGTAGTGGGGTCCCTATTCTTGTGATGATTCACGTGTTGGAACGAGGGTTGAGAAGTCGAGGATGAGGAGTATGATGATTTATTGT
Source organism: Lactuca serriola (assembly GCF_051521515.1). Classification (NCBI taxonomy): domain Eukaryota; kingdom Viridiplantae; phylum Streptophyta; class Magnoliopsida; order Asterales; family Asteraceae; genus Lactuca; species Lactuca serriola. Next base: position 335,427,537 of record NC_136415.1, on the reverse strand, counting down.
TTCAGTCTAAGAGTCAGTGATAGTACTGGACAGTTGGGATGTTCAGTATTGGGATGGTATGAGACTTCGAATGGCTAGAGGCAGTCGTGATGAGAAGTTCCTGAGGATTTCTTCGGAGATTTAGGGTATTTGAGGTTTCTTGATCTCTACATGGGGAGATCATTGGGCTTTGTGTGGCACCATCCAAGCGTAGGTGCGATGTTTCTGGAAGAAACCGTCTGTGGGGTAGAGTGTTGATGCGCCAATTGGTGATAGTTCGAACCCTAAATGGGGGAGAACCAGGTATTTTATTGAGGGAAACAAAGATTTGTGCAAGAGCGGTTAGGGGTTGGATACAGAAACCTACGGCTCAAATTCATGAGACCAGGGTCATTGGTGATCAAGGAAAGGTTCAGAGCGAGATAATGCATGTGGTATGTGTTTGAGAAAGGATGCGTGTCTCCATGGCAGGTGGCCAATGGTCAGGAATCTGGTGGTGGTCAGGGCCCTTTCAAGTGGAAGACTCGTAATGATGGTATGGGTAGTTGAGAACTTCTGGGTCGAAGTATGGATTGTATATGCCCTTTTTAGGGTGGATAGAAGATTATCGAGTAGCCAACTCCCGGGACGATATGTGTATTCTTGCTTGGATTGTGAGTAGTAGGGGAAAGGGTTTCGGAGGATCATCAGCGTGTTCTGAAGCGTTAGCGCTTTCTTTGTATTCCAATTGAGTGTTTGGATACACTGAAGTTGCGCATTGGGTATAATGAAGAATTATTTATGGGGTTCAGTGGAAATGTATTGTTGTATCTGTATGGTGCTGGGAGTAGGAGATCAGTGGTTGAGGCAGGACATCGTGATGTTCTGTAATGGTGTTCCGTGGTACCCGGGTATAATGTCCCGATTTCAGAGTTCTTTAGAATCTTGAGTTTGAGACGACTAGTGGTGTATCAAGTATCTACGGTTCCAGTGGGAGCCCTTTGGGTATTGAAATCAAGAGGGATTATTTAAGAAAATGGATCTCCGCAGAGGTAGGTATTTTGTTATAGTGGTTGCCGCCAGAGTCTGTGATGCATATGTGGGACAAGTGTGTGTAGCTATCTATGATAGTCTACGGAGCATGAGTTAGTGGACGTAGTGTGGCGTTGTAATGAGAATGAGAGTACGGGGTGAAGCTATGGGGAGCCGTAGTATTCACTAGTCAGAGGGTGTTGTGATGCTACGGGGAGCCGTAGTACTCACAAGTCAGAGAGAGGGAGTCGTGGTACTACGGGGAGCCGTAGTACTGACTAGTCAGTTGGTGTTGTGGTGCTACGGGGAGTCGTAGTACTCACTAGTCAGAGGTTGTTGTGATGTTTCGGGGAGCCATAGTACTCACTAGACGGCAAGAGAGTGTGATGATGGAGTGTTCTCCGATCAGTGTATGCTGCAGAAGAGTTTTAGTCTTGAGTAGCCCTAGTATTGAGTTTTTGGAGCCTAGTGGTTGAACTAGGGGCGAGACTAGGATCTCCGTCTCTGTCAGGGCTAAGTCGATTTTCGGTTGGATTGTAGTTTTCATTTGAGAATTTTGTGACTTGTGTGTCACAAGGCCGAGATAGTTGATGTGAAGAGGAAGTCAGTGGGAGCTCTTCTGCAGAGAGTCTGGCAGAGTTGTACATGAGGGAGGTGGTATTGCAGCATGGAGTACCAATCTCGATTGTCTCAAATTGAGATGTACGTTTCACTTCCAGAATCTGGAAGAAATTCCATGAGGAGTTGGGACACGTACTTGCCCTTGGCTGAGTTTCCTATAACAACAACCATCATTCGAGCATTGCTACGCCACCCTTTGAGCTGCGGTATGGGAGGAGGTGTCAGACTCCCATTTGTTAGGGAGAGATAGGGCAACATGTGATGGGTAGTACAGAGATGGTGTATTAGACGACCAAGCAGATTCAGCAGGTCAGACAGAGGCTGCTGACGGCCCAAAGCCGTCAGAAGAGTTATGCAGATAGACGACGGTTAGACCTCATGTGGTGTTAAAAGAGATATGGAATTTGGAGTTGAGGTTTATGAATGGGATGTTTGAGGAAACTTCTGAGCGAGCATGGTTATGCTTTTGTGTCTAAGGATAGAGTGTTGGGGATTCTTTGTTCGGAGGGTTTCTGATAGCAGTCTAATAGATGTGCCCCGGTGGAGTGTGAACCCTTTTATTCGTGGGGCGTGATTCATATGATTTAACATGATCATCTTGGAGGAGAGATAGCCGGTTGTTGGACGTGGTCTTATGGGAATCAGAGAGCCAATGAGGAAACTGGGTTGATATTCGAGGAGCAAAAATCATGGTGATCGCTCAAGTAGGCGGTCTGGCGGCGGATCAGGCCACTAGAGTTTCCGGTTATTGGGAAGGGGTATTTTTTTAGCGACAAAAGAGTTGGTTTAAACTCTGGTTTTGGAGGTTCTATGTGGTTTTGGATGTCCATAGAGAAAGATATCAGTGTGGTATGAAGATCATTTTGCTAGTTCCTTTCGGGTTAATGAATAAATCTTTGTGTGGTTAAGGAATGATTTCGAGGGCGAAATCTAATTCAAGTGGGGGAGAATTGTAACATTTTGATTTTTAGGGTTATTATTGTGTAGTTTAATCTTTTGATTAAAGGAGAGACTTGACGAGTTGAGGATCCAACTCGCCGAGTCGAGTCGGGTTTCTCACGCGGAGTTAATGAGTGGACTTGACGAGTCAGAGGAGGGACTCGCCGAGTAGGTGCTGGGCAGAGAAACCCTAATTTCTTGGGTTTGGGACCTATTTAAAGGTCCTTATGGCCTTCATTTGCGGCCACTACACTGAGAAATCATAGAGAGCAGAGAGGAAGCTTGTGGTGCAAGAGTAGGGCTAATTCATCATCCTTTGGAGTGTCTTAGCAAAGGCAAGGAAGGATTTCGAGTTGGGCTGTCTTGTGGGACTCAAATCTTCCATCATTTCATTCAGAGCTGTTGTGAGAGGTGAGGATTCATGTCCAACTTCGTTTGATTTCATGAATCTAGGGTTTCTTCATGCTTTATTTAGCTTGAATCTAGAGTATGAGAGGTGCCATGGTGAAATGATTCCTAGATCTGGACCTTAAGAGGTCAGAGAGTCCCTTCCATTCTGCTTTATGCCTTTTCCTTGGAGTTATGAGCTAGGGTTGTCATGATATGAGGGATTTCAACAAACTAAGTATATAGAGCCTTGCATGTGTACCAAGATTCAACCTTTTCGTGGTTATTGGTCATAGGGAAGTCAGATCTATGGATTAGAGGAATGGATATGACCTCAGAAGGCCAGATGAGTGTTGTCATGGGAGCAACTCGTCGAGTTCATGAGAGGACTCGACAAGTCGAGTCGGGGTTGCCCTGCGATTCATACCAGGTGTAACTCGTCGAGCAAGGGGTTGGCTCGACGTGTCAAGCGAGGCTTGAAGGAGGATTCCATGGACACGTGTCGACTCCCTGAGTCACCCATGTGCACTCGACGAGTGTGGTCAAAGTTTGACCGTTGACTTTCGTTGACTTTAGGGTTTTGGTCAAGACTGACTTAAGAGAGTTCAGGGAAGGGTAGAATGGTCTTCTACCCAATCTTTAGAGCTGAGACAATGAGAGAGTGTTGATCGGGGATGTGATTTGAATAATAGAAGGAGGCCAGGTCCGGACGTTGAGAACGAGAGTTCATCCGATTTCGTTTGAGGTGAGTCTTCTCACTATACTTTACTTAGAGTGGTAACATAGTTATGTGACAGAGTTATTATATGCTATCTATGTGATGTGTGGCACTGCATTATTTCTATGTGATTTATGTTGTGTGTATATCAGAGCTAGGACCGGAAGGTCCACAGAGCTAGGACCAGAGGGTCCACAGAGTTAGGTTTAGAGTTATGTGCCAGTGTATTTGTATGCTATTTATTTTATGAGATTTATTGTGATTTGTGATATGCATGATTCAGAGTTATTAGAGTTAGGACCTTTGGGTCCATAGAGTTAGGGCCAGAAGGTCCACAGAGAGTTGGGACTGGAAGGTCCCACTAAGACATACTGACCAGAGGGTCAATAGAGTTATAGCCTTGAGTGGCTAATATGTGTTAGAGTGGTATTTTGGGGAAATCACTAAGCTTCGTGGTTACAGTGTTTTGTGTTATACGTTTCAGGTTTTCTCCGGATCATGGGATGGCACCGACTCGATTGTACACACCAGAAGAAGCATTGGTTTTGAGGATCCTGGTCTATTAATTGATTAAACAAAAGAGTCATGTATTGTAATTTAAACAAAAAGGGATATTTTTATGAAAAGTGTTAAAGAGATAAACGATTTTAAATGAAAATTTTGTTTTAAAAATTTCGGTGTTACAGGGAAACACGTTCTAGTACAACTAAAATTGAATAGTTATAGGTTTTCTATAGATCTCACTACTCAGTTTAGGTGGACAACAATATCCTTGGTCGTCATCAGCAGAATGGTCCTTAGGAAGTTTAACTAGGAGCATAGGTTCAAAATGTCTTGTCGCTTATAGAATGTCAAAAAATTGTCACAATTTTTCGTGCTTAAGTGGACCACAATACTGGTGATCGACCAGATCTAGTCATGAAAGGGGAGGTATCGACAAATGGACGAAGGCTGTCTAACAAATGTTGATCCCAATATCACAAAATTATTATTAACATTAGTGAATGTGAAGTTAGTAATAATTTTTAATTTTATTCTCTTTCATTTTATTTTATTTTTATTTTTAGGATGATAAAATTAAAAATTTCCTTTAGTTAGAAATCATTTTATTTTTCATTCATTTTATTTTTATTTAATTTAATTTTATTTTATATTTTTGTCCTCAAAATGTTTTATTTTTAAAATTCTTTTGAGTTTTGGGCTTCATTTTTATGAAATCCGGTTGCAGCCAATGGGTACTAGACTCGGGCATGGGTATGGTATAAAAGGAAGAGTTCACCACTGAAATCTTCTTCTCCTTCCATTTTTCTTTACTCGACCGCAAACTGCTCTCTCTCTCTCTCTCTCTCTCTCTCTCTCTCTCTCCTCTCCTCTCCGAAATTTTTTTTGTGATTTTTCTGAAATTGATCCATAAAACTCAAAGGTATGCCATTTTCGATCCACAAAAAGGCTGATTCACATCAAACCGACATGAAATAAGGGCTCAATCGTCGAAAACCGAACTGTCGGCGAGTTTACGGTCAGACCGTTTACGATCTGGAGCTTACGGTCAAGCCGTTTATGGTGTATCGGCTTACGGTTTGGCTGACGTTCTTGCTTACGGTCAAGCCGTTTATGGTCAGACGTTTACAGTCTTGACCACTTTTGACCGTGAACTCAACCCTAGTCAATAAACATTAGTTTTTATCATTTGAATGCCAAATTAAAATGATGTATGGGTAAAACATAAAATTTAACTATTAAATCAAAGGTTTTCTCACTTGGCTTGGTTTGTGTAGGTTAAGATGGCAAGCATGAAGTTCGCAGACAGTCACAATGTGGCTATCATCTTGGCTGACCCTCCTGCTTCTCATGTAGAGTTTAGATCAATGATGCATGGATTAAGGGAATGCTGCATGGCTACTACACTCGCTGTAAACCCAACCATCTTTCAAAGATTGATAAAAGAATTTTGGAATTCTGCAAAAGTGATGAATGGAGATGATGGTGTGATTTCTATTCAAGCCACTGTCAACTAGTGCAAGGTGATAATTACTGAGCAGTTCATCTGGGATGCTCTCAAGATTGATGATCAATCATCCTTTCCTACTGAGATTGAGTCCAGTTAGATTGAAAGATTTTTGATCAAGATGGGTTATGAAGGCGACTTTCCACCAACAATGAAGAAGCTGCTTCCACCCTACTGGAGGTTTCTGGCTCATGTGTTTGTGAGCTGTATATCTGGGAGAAAGTCAGGATTTGATGAGATTTCGTCTCGTAACACTCAAGCCATCATTGCTCTGGCTGCAGGTATCGACTTCAACTTCTCGAGGTTTATATTTGAAGAGATGCCTGCCAAATGCCAAGGGAAAGGTCAAGGAGAAATTCTTGTTGTATCAAAGATTCGTTCAAGTGTTTATTGACAAACAATTTCTGGAGATTATCAAGGCTAGAGACATTCTTGACATGAAGTCCCTTGGACCAAACACAGTAGGTCTTATCAAGCAAAACAGGAAAGGAAAGATCAACTTTCAAGGAAAATATCCTCTTGAAAAGTTTGGTATATTTGCTGAATCTGGTGAGGCTTCTGAATCTCATGGATCATCAAAGTCTGTCTCCTCTGAAGAAATTGTCATTCCGGGAGATTATGTGATTCCGGTCTCTGATAATGAAGAGAATGTGGTCACTCCTAGTGCTATTGTGGCAGAAGAACGTGATTTACAATCTATGCGGGTTGATAGTGCTTACAATGAAGAATCAATGGACGGTGCAACTGAGAATGAAGAAAAAGAAGATAATTACTCGTTTTATGATCTCAATCTCTCAGGATTTAATCAAGACGACATTCCCTTGAATAATAATCTTTTATCAGATGAGGTCCTTGACACATTCTTCGAAAATATCCATGATGTTGTTCAATCAAGAACGGAGATAAGGGAAACAGAAGACTAACTAGAAATAATGCCTCCTACCTCAAATCAAACGTCTACAACCTCAACTTCAAAGGATGCATCTTCAGGGATTCCTCCCCTTGATGGTGCTACTCCTACCTTTGAGCCAGTATTGAGTGATCCAACAACAACTAAGACCTCTTCGCCGCCTTTTAAAAGAAGAAGAAATGATCCAAGGTCGGGAGTGCTCATTCCTGAACAAGCTCAAGCACCTGTGACTCCTCCTTCAACTAATTTTGTCTCTGCACCATCCATACTGACACAAGAAGGTCCAAGCTCACTTCATGAAGTTGGCGGTTCATCAGCCGGTCAGAGATCATCTCATCCCAAGCCTTCACACAATGTTGCCTCTGAGAGGCTGGCAATGTATATGGCTCAGCAACTAAGTCCAATTCCCTCCTTTCATGGAAAAGGTATATCTTTAGAGGAATGCTACTCTAGAGATGATGATCTGTCCGTGCCCGAGCTTAGAAAAGAAATTGGTGTCCTGAACCAGAAGATTATTGAAAAAGATCTTGTAATCAGCCAGCACGCTACTCAAATAGCTGATCTTGAGGCCAACAATGCTCAGCTTATTGTTCGAATGGATGATCTTGAAGATGATAAATCACTGAAGACAAAGCAATTTTACGATCTTCAAACACACCTTGTAACTTTGTATGCATGTTACTTTGATCTAAAACAGAAATTGATAGAGGAACTTGGTGATAAATTCAAGTCTTCAGTTGAAATTCTTCAAGTTGATCAGCCATCTCAAGATCCCCCCGTTGACTCGTCCACTTCAAGAAGAACCCAGATCGTTGATAAATTTCCTAAGGATCCAGTTCAAGCACCAAATCTCATTACAATAAAACGAGCAAAATTAAAGGCTTCCTCCAAGAAAAAGAAACTACTATTCAAAAAGAGCTCATATGAAAATGCACCTTCAGGTCCACCCAAGGTTACTGTCACTGACCTTGAAAGGAAGAAATTTGGACACAAGTATGGTGATAGGACATGAATTGTCTCTTGGGGCTATCATGATGGGCTAAACATGTGGCTAGTAAAAAGAAAAAGCAAAAATGTGGAGTACTACAAAGATTTCCATGAATTCAGTTCCTGGACTAGGGTTGATCTTTCAGAACTAGCACGTGCTCCTTTTGCAAGTCCTTTTGGAAATCCAAAGGCAAATCATTTCAAGGGATTCTTGGAGGATCAAGTAAAGAAGGGATTCTCTGGTATGAAGACTGCTGAGTCTTTTATTAAGACATTTCCTAAGGAACTGGATCCCAAGACAAATGAGCCTATTCGGATGATTATGTGGCCACCAACCAATCAAGTCAGATAGATTCCGGTGTTGTAGAACTTTACTGATGGATCTCTCATAAAAATGCAATATTGGGTCTATGAGGAAACAACTGCGTTTGCTGTCGTAAAATTACAAGAAGGTTTCTTTCGCTTATACGACAAAAGAGACCTACTTCAATTTGGCAAATGGCATATTCATCTGTTGGCCCTACATCATATCAAGGTAGCTGAAAATATTTTTGAGCATGCCGCAAAAGACTACACATCACTGGTTGAGGAGATTATTGCAAAGGAGATGTGGCAAGGGGCAGTGGGAAGGTCTGATGTGCTTATTATTGAAAAGGACTAAGGTACAACTAGCCTCAAACGAAGCGGGAGATTGAAAGGTCTTATTTTGTGGTTTGGGCTAGGCAATTGAATGTATAGATGCTATAGGGCTTTTGTTTATGTTGTTGGAGTGTTTACGGTCGGGCTGTGTTTATGGTTTGTTGTGACCGTAAACCTGTTTACGGTCTACCTGACCATAATCAGGTTTTCGGTCCGTCTTCCTATATATATATATAAATATATATATATATATATATATATATATATATATATATATATATATAGCTTGTCAGAATCAGTTAGTGTTCTTGTCATTCGATTCAGTTTACGGTCATCAAGTTGTACCTGATGTTTTTGCGATATTAACGTGTGCAAGCTTGATTCTTATTCTTCTTCTACTCATTTCTTACTTTATTCGATTGTTTGATTGATCACTGGTTAAGATCCTTGTATTGAGGACCATACACTTGTCAAGAAAAAGGGTATCTTTCTCAAATATTTTGTTGTGTTATACAAACTGTTAAATTCTAAGATTTTCATCGCATACAGAACATACAGGTAAACCATAATAGGTACAGTTTAGGGAACACTTACACGGTTTTACTAAGAGAAGGATATCATACAAAATAATTATTTAATTATAATTATTGTACACTACTAGTACAAGGTAATACATATTTTTTCAAATACAAGAGAACACTATAACACTACACGTAAACTAGTCAATACAAGGCTGTGAGGCACTACTTAGTTGTACCCATCAGAGTACATGTTCAAGTCCTACAAATTATAACCAGAGTCTCTTGGAGGAAGAGTGTGAATTTGTATATAGATCTATACGGGACTGACAATCCTGCACCTGAGCTGCTTGCAACAGCTAGGCCGACATGCTTGGGTGACAAATGTCATAATATTCCAACGCCTGAAGAACGTCGTAGAGGCCACTAGGTCATATTAGCATGGTTATATGGAACTCACAATAGTATCAACTAAAACATTTAGTTTACGGGAAATGCATGGCTTCAAATGGTTTTATTTTAATAATAGAACTAAACTACACTATTTTTCTAGCACTATGAACTTACATTTTAGAAAGGACCTTTAATGCTAATTCTAAGATGCCTTAGTGAATACATTAGGTTTATATATATATATATATATATATATATATATATATATATATATATATATATATATAGAATCCGATAGGCAGCATAATGTGTGGTTTCTGCTTTATTTCCTGTTCCTTACTTGGTTGTAGGCTTAGAGCAGATCCATATAGTCTACTATCTTTTCGATCTCAGTTATATATGAATTGTGTACACTAAGTAATCATAAGGGGAAATAAGTATGGGTCAGGTCCCAATATACAAGTACAATACACCATTTTCTAGTACAAAATCACAGTTTTGGGGAAAACATATATCCATATAGTTTTATCAAGTAATAAAACTACAAGTATACTAATTTAGTGCACATTAACATGCATACAGTTTGGTCTTAAGGCCTAAGTGTAGATGTAAAATTGTAAAAGTCGAATATAGTGAATTTTATAGTTTCGCATTTTATGTTATTTTACTAAGTCATCTGTTTTGCGAAGTGATAATGTCTAGACTTAGTATATTTTTTGTACACTCATGTTCCTTATAAATAGGGACTGAGGTTAGAAGTAGAGAAGGACTTTTCGTAACAGATATCTCTTCTCTGCTTATTTTGTAATCAATCTTTATCAATATGAGATCTGATTAATATTTACTCTTCATGTTCTTAATCTTCAATCACTCAAATCTAACTTTGTTTTCTCAAATCTCGATAACAATTCTCAACAATTGGTATCAGAGCAGGATTCAAACTGCTTAGATCTGATTTTTGTATTAGAATCATTTGCTTTTTGAGTTGCAATTTTACTCAAAATTTTCCGCGCATTTTGGTTTTGAAAATCACTTTTGATCTTCAGATTTGAATTGATTCTGTCATTGAATTGTTAAGTCGAGTAATCGATTAGTGATTTGTGATCAATTCATTTGATCAAATTCTCTATTTCATCAAGTTTTTCAAGCTTTCTAAAAATTTTATGTGTTCATCAATGGCGAACTTCAACATGAATACAATGACTTCCTTCTCTCACTTGCTTGGTTCCTCAACCAAAATTCCGATGTTAATTCCAGAATACTATGATCAGTGGGCTGATAGAATGGAAGATTACTTAAATGGAATTGACGAAGAACTTTGGAATTGTATCGATGGAACAGTACAAGCTCCTGCTAATGTTCAACCAATTGGACCATCCACTGCATCTACTGATGTTGATGATCAACTAAAACGACTGAAGAATAATGAAAAGAGGTGCATGAGGGAACTAAGAGGTGCTCTACCTCCTGTCGTTTACAATTACATCCGTAGTTGTAAAACAGCCAAGGATATCTGGAACACTCTAAAAGAAAAGTATCAAGGTAGCGAAAAGACGAAGATCAACTCTGTGAAGCAATGTCTAGTTGAACTGAAGGAATTCAGACCAAAGGATGCATAAACTCTTGAAAATTACTATGATCGTCTGAATGAGCTTATGTTTCGCTGCAATAGGTATGGAATCACTAGATCTCTCATGGAATTCAATTTAACTTTCATTATGGGTCTTCGCAAGGAATGGCGAAATGTGAGCATGATGATTAAGAATCAACAAAGTTTTGATACAACTAAATTGAATGATCTCTACAATCAACTGAAAACACATGAATGTGAGGTCTCAGAAATATATGAAGAATCAAAACAGGTTATTGGTGGTCCTTTGGCTCTTGTTTCAAAGGTATCAGAAACTGATGGTAATGAAAAAGATGGTTCAGATGAAGAAGGATTTTTGACGAACTCTGATGATGAAGCTGTGGCATTCTATTCAAACAACAGAGTTAAGAAGTTTTTCAAAAAGCCTTTTAATCCAAAAGGAAAGACTAGTGATGTGAAGAATGCTGTCACAAGAACTGGAGGGGAGGAGAGGAAGAAAATGGAGAAAGCAGATGAGAAACAGAAAGACGCGAAAGAAGAGAAGAAGTTGAAAGGTGATTCAGGAATTTATTGTCACTATTGCAATGGTGCGAATCATTTCGCAGCCGATTGCATGTTGCGAAAGAAAGAAGAGAAGAAAGAAAAAGTTAAAGATGAAGCTTACTACTCTGAAAAGATTGAAGAAATACGTGCAAAGACCAAAGGAGTGTCTTTAGTTGCGAAGGGTCAATCTACTGATGAAGAAAGTGGAACATATCAGATCTGGTCTTCAGGATCCGATGACGAGGAAATGAGGCATCCTACACATGGAGCAATGTTCGCAAGTTTTGAAGATTGCGAAGAGAACATTTCAGGGAGATGCTTCTTATCTAAATCCACTGACAAATCACCCATGACAACCAAGGTACGTGCAATACTTGAATCTTTTAATGTTCCTTTATCTGCTTATGATGTTGAAATTGTTTCATTTGATGATACTGTGGCTTATTTTGATTCTGTTATTGTGTCTGTTAGTAATGAAGCTAAAAAATTAAATTTGCAACTAAGTGAGACACGAAGAGATTTAGAAATAAAGAGGAGCAGAGTAGAAAAACTGGAATTGCAGATCAAAAATATAGATTGTGATAGGAATAATCTTACAAATGATGTTAGGTTGTTGCTAGCACAAAGAAACATATATTGTAATTCTGCAAAAACGATTGTATGCAAAATTAACTGCTTTACATCATTCTTCTGACATTAGCAAAGAACAACATAGGAAACTTTTACCTTTTCTTGAGTATGAACGTGAAAAAGTTGATGTTGCTTCTTATGATTGCGAAAGTACAATTGCTCAATTTGACAAAATACCTGATGATAGATATCCATATGGTATTGTCAAAATTGATGAATTTCTGAATGCTGATGAGTTGGTTAACATTGTCAATGAAAGTTTGACAAACAGTGAACAAGTGAAAATCATAAAGAAAACCGAAAATTCAACTCTTGCCTCACAATTCAATTATGCTGATATTGATGAAAATTCAGATAATGTGAGTGCAATCAGTGAGATAGAAGCGGAAGAAGAGGTTGATTGTTCTCAATTGTCAATCATTAATATCACATCTAAGATCAAAGGTAAAGAAATAATAGTTGATTCAATAGTAGAGGATGAAATTGATAAACCTTCAACTTCGCAACATTGGAAGTTTGATAATGTGGAAGTTGAAAGCTGGAAAACTGATGATACTGATGAGAACAAAGAAGAAAAGAAAGATTCACATGAAACACCTCAAAGAGTTGTGGTTGATCAAGTGTTTGAAAATACAAAAGAATTTGACAAAATTTTAAATGACAAAGGAGCACATTATTTGGAAACCAACACAGTGGTATATCCAAATTTTGTATGTACTGATAAAACCATTTTTCCAAATCAAGTTTTTGTCACTACTGGAAATGTTGAGAAAGTTCATCCTGAATTCAACAAAATGATTGAAAAAGATAATCAAAAGTCCACGACAAAAGGTTTTTTTGCAAATCAAAACACAGCAGAAAACAATTTAACTCAAAATCCTTATGTGTTTCAAAAACAAAAATCATTACAAAAATGGGTGGTTAAAGGTGAAAAATCAAACAAAATTTTTGAAAAAGTTGAAAAATCAAAGTTTGAAGTGAAACTAAATTCACATGAATTTAAATTGATGGTTGGAAATTATTCAACAGAAAATAATGTTTCAAAAAGAAAAGCAAGAAAATCAATATTCTGGCAAGTTGTGTCTAATGACAAACCAAGAGATGAAAAAGAACAAATTTCAAAAACATCATCAAAATTTGAAAACAAAAATACACAAACAGATTCAAGTTTTCATAAACCAATAAACTCTGTTGACAAGGTTCCATATATTCGCAAATATGACAACAATCGAAAATTTGAGAATTCGCAAAAATTTGCAAATAATCAAAAGTTTCAAAATGTTGACAAATTAACGAATACTTCATCAAGTTTGAAAAACTCAACTCAAGCCAAAGTGAAATTTTCACTAAAACAACTAAAATTTCCAAATCATTCAGTCTTAAAACCAACCAAAGTTTCATATACAAAAGGAAAATCTGATGTAAGTACGATCAATCATTGGTTTGAAGGGAAATGAAGAAAATATCAAAGTGGGAAGTTCTCAGAAGAACAAATCAAGAATGCATTTGATAAGTTCGCAAATAATTCTTCAACTGCTAGTTCAACATCTCATAATTCGCAAGTTCCGGTTCAAAAATGGAAACCAGTTATCAAAAATGCGAATGTTGTGAAGGATAAGATTACAATCAATGGAAATCCAAAACTATTGAATGACTATATCTCAATATCTAGATCTGATGATGTTGATATAATGGATTCTGTTACAAACAAAGTGAAAACATGGTTTTTAAATTCCAAGAATTTGTTTCATTCTAGTAATGATGGACCCAACAAGTCTTGGGTTCCTAAATTCTTTCAATAAATGCAGGTGATGTGTGACGAGCAATATGATACGAAATGGTATATTGATAGTGGTTGCTCTCGTCATATGACTGGAAGAAAGGAAAACTTGCGAGATTATAGAAGCTTGGAAAATGCTGGAGTAGTCAAATTTGGAAATAATCACAAGTTTCAAATGAAAGGCTATGGCAAAGTCACAAATGGAAACTTCACTGTAAACAGAGTTGCTTATGTTGAAGGACTTCAACATAATTTGATAAGTGTGTCACAACTTGTTGTTGGTACTGGAAATCAAGTAGTATTTAATGAAGAAGGAAGTATCATTTAAAATGCGAAGTCAAATGAAATACATCTCAAATCCAAAAGATATGGTGATATGTTTACACTGGACATCAAACCAATTGTGGGAAAACCTGCTGTGTCTTTAATATCAAAAGCATCTAATGATCTCAACTAGCTTTGGCATAGAAGATTGTCACACTTGAACTTTCGAAATATTAATAAACTTGTAAGTGAAGATTTAGTTCGAGGGTTACCAGTACTAAAATTTGACAATGATTCTTTGTGTGCAGCTTGCGAACAAGGAAAACAACATCGAAAAGGTCATCCGATTGTGATAGATTCAAAAATCGTAGAACCATTGGAACTTCTTCACATTGACTTATGTGGACCATCGATTGTTGCAACATCAATAAAAAGCGGTATATTTTAGTTGTTGTAGATGATTTCTCTCGATTCACATGGGTGTTTTTTCTTAGGTTGAAATCTGAAGTTGCTCAGACGATGATAGATTTTATCAAAAAGATTGATAGAAGAAATCGATCATATGCGCAGACGATGTTTTTTCTTAGGTGTTTTTTCTTGATATTTTTCTCACAAGCACAGGCATTTCGCATAATTTCTCGTCACCATATACTCCACAACAAAATGGAGTTATTGAAAGAAGAAATCGATCTCTATGCGAAGCAGCCAGGACCATGTTAACATATGCGAATCTACCTCAATATCTTTGGGCAGAAGCAGTGTCCACTGCATGTTTTACTCAGAATCGATCATTCATTCATCGAAGATTCAATGTTACTCCATATGAAATAATCAACAATCGGAAACCTAATGTAAAATTCTTTCATGTTTTTGGTTGCAGGTGTTTTATCATGAATCTCAAAGATAATTTGTCCAAGTTCCAAGCTAAAGCTGATGAAGGCATATTCTTAGGATATTCACAGAATTCAGTTGCATACAGAGTGCTTAATAAAAGAACAAGAAAAGTTGAAGAAACTTTCAATTTAACATTTAATGATTACTATCTTAAACAAATGGATAGTAAATTTGAAAATAAATCAATACTTGTGGATTCAAATACTCCAATTAATAATTCTGAAATAAATGATTTTGATTATGACTTAATTTTCGGCATTCCTGACAGGGCAATTGATGCAGAAAATAATGCTCCTGATAATCAAACATCAGAATCCTCAAAACGTACTGATGATTCGACAATAACTTGTGAAAGTACGCATGATATTCATGTGGAGGAGGAACATACGAGTATTCATGAAGATAATCAGCCAACTTTCGAGGGGGAGACTGAAATTATGAATCATCAAGTTGAGGGGGAGCATTCGCAGAATCAACAGGAACATCATTTTGAGGGGGAGCATCAAGATGAAGATCATGTTGAGGGGGAGCATGATGAAACAGAGACAATTAATCTTGATGAAAATGATGAGTTTCATGAACTAAATGATAATTTTTCTATTGCAGGATCTGAAAATGAAGATATATATGAAGATGCACCATTAGAATTTGATCCAAATTTTCCACCACTTGAGAAATGGACAAGAAATCATCCAAAAGAACAGGTAATTGGTAATCCACAAGAAGGTGTGTTGACTAGAGCTCAAATTCGTGCGAAAAATGAGGTACTGAATGCGAACCAAGAACTATGTATGTTTAATGTAGTTATTTCGAAAATAGAGCCAAAGACAGTAAAGGATGCTATGGAACACTCAGATTGGGTTGTTGCTATGCAATCTGAACTGGTTGAATTTGAACAAAACAAGGTTTGGAGATTAGTTTCTAAACCTTCTGATGTTTCAATTGTCGGATTAAAATGGATTTTTAAAAACAAAACCGACAAAGATGGCAATATTATTCGAAATAAAGCAAGACTAATGGTTAAAGGTTATTCACAACAAGAAGGCATAGACTACGAAGAAACATTTGCACCTGTTGCAAGACTTGAAGCAGTTCGCATATTTTTAGCCCATGCAGCTCACAAAGACTCTGATGTTTATCAAATGGATGTTAAATGTGCATTCTTAAAAGGAGAACTAGAAGAAACAGTGTATGTTGAACAACCACCAGGATTTATAAGCAATGAACATCCTAATGATGTTTATATCCTAGAAAAAGCTTTATATGGATTAAAACAAGCACCAAGAGCCTGGTACGCAACACTTACAAATTTCTTGAAACAATCTAAATTTAAACAAGGATCAGTTGACCCCACATTATTTCGCAAGAAAGTTGGGTGTCATCTAATGCTTGTTCATATTTATGTTGATGATATTATCTTTGGCTCAACTGATCCAACATTGTCAATTGAATTTGAAAATTTAATGAAAAGTCAGTTTGAAATGAGCATGATGGGAAAAATTAATAATTTTCTTGGTTTAAACATAAGACAGAACAGGGATGGAATCTTAATCAGTCAAGAAAAATATACGAAGAACTTGCTTGAAAAGTTTGGAATGACTAATTGCACAAAACTCAGAGTACCAATGGCAGTAGGAACAAGACTAACTCCTTCTTAGATGCTCCTGCTGTTGATTTAACACTTTATCGAAGCATGATAGGGTCTTTATTGTACTTAACTGCAAGTAGACCTGATATTATGTTTTCGGTTTGCAATTGTGCTAGATATCAAGCTAATCCCAAAGAACCTCATCTGATTGCAGTGAAAAATATTTTTCGCTATCTAAAGGGAACCGTTTCTTTAGGACTTTGGTATCCTGCGAAAATGGGGTTTTTCATTCAAGCTTTTTCAGATTCTGATCTAGGAGGATGTACTTTGGATAGGAAAAGTACGAGTGGTGGATGTCAACTATTGGATGGGAAGTTGGTGAGTTGGCAATCAAAGAAACAGACTTGTGTGGCTATATCAACCATTGAGGCAGAATACATAGCTGCTGCTGCTTGCACTTCACAAATTATTTGGATTCAGAGTCAACTTCATGACTATGCAATAAACATGAAAAAGATTCCTTTGTATTGTGATTCGCAAAGTGCAATTCGCATTTGTCATAATCCAGTACAACATTCAAAGACAAAACATATTGCTCTTCGATATCATTTTATCAAAGATCATGTGGAAGATGGGAATATTGAAATTCATTTTGTTAAAACAACTGAACAACTTGCTGATATTTTTAGAAAACCTCTTGATGAAAAATCATTTGTTAGAATTTTAGCAGTTTTGGGGATGATTAATGCGAATTCAATTTCAACAACTCATGCCTAAAAGTCTTGTTCAACAGTTATGAGTCAAATTTGTTCAGAGGTTACTGTTCATTCAGAGGCTTCGCATGGCTTCGCATCCACATCTTTTCACATATTGAGATCATAGCAACTAAAGTAAGGTTTACGACTAATTTTTTTTTTTTTTTTTACTTTTGAAAAATCAAAAATCCAAAAAGATTTTCTTTTGTTATGTTTTTCATTTTGAAAAATTAAAAATCCAAAAAGATTTTTTTGTTGTTATGTTCTTTAATTTTGAAAAATTCAAAAATCACAAAAATATTTTTGTTTTCTTTGTTCTTTAAACTTTATGGGCTTAGAATTTAATACAGGGCTAAAATGAGAAGAGGTCATCCTTATGTGTTTCTACGGGAAGGTATCAAATTTCTTTTAAAAACTAGTTAGGATGTCCCTAGAAGCATGCTGCTGTATGTAGACCAAAAGCCTCAACATGACTCTATGTGTGTGAAGAAAGCCTTAATGAAATTATCACATGAAAATTTCTTCCCAAAAAGGCTTATATTCGCATAAGTCAACAGAGCTACCTTACTCTTCTCAAATGAGTTAAGAGTTTTCTGTTTTGTCCATAATCACAGAGGTACACTTCGATTCTTATCCAATCTTTTTATACCAAACCATTCTTACACTCCAAATTTTTGAAGGGATTTGTCCTTGAGGTCTTTGATCAAACCAATCAAAACCTAGACAAATCACAAGTCTGTGTTTATGATCTAACATCATCAGTTCGTGATGGAAGTGAAACCCAAAAATCATAAACCTTAAGGAATTGACGGGGAACTTTGTTCCAGATTTTTACGAAACCTTTGTTTCAGTATCAACAATTTCGAAACTTAAAATCATATTCAATTCACATGTGTGGTCTTGATCAAATATTCACAATCAAGAATGTTTGTTACCCAACAAGATCCAGAACAAATTTTCTTTTGAATATGATTTCAGTGTAAGTTTCATTCGCAAATCCTTGTCATGATAAATATTTTCACAAGCCAACTTGTCACTGACTACACTGGTCAAACAAGTAATTTCATTTACAATTTCTCACCTTACGTTAAGGCTGATATGTAATGAAATTTCAAACCAATCCACAATGTCTTTTAAAATAAGCCCTTCGATACTTCTCTACAAGTATTTGATTGTAAATCACGGGAAATTACACAAGCTGTTGATTATCTCTCTTGATAATTAACGAAGCAACCTTTTCCTGGGGTTTTACTGCATTCATGTCAAATTAAATTTTTGACATCACAATATTCCAAATATTTTTTTGTTTCTCATCTTATTTTGTTGACACAATGCACACACAAAATCCTTGAAGTTTTGAGTAAGACCAACTCAAACTGATGATTTCGCAAATCTGGCATATGACTTCACTTTATATCCCAAAAGTGAAAGAGCCTTGACTCCATGCGAAGGGTTTTAACGGTTCAGATTCTATAACGGGAAACTTGACAGGCTGTATACTTAAAATGGTTGGTATTCTATCCGGTTTTCAAGGAGATGGGACAGTTACTTTTTGAAGCATGGTTATCTTTTGCAGTCATGATCCGATTTTCAAGGTGCCACATCGGATAACATTAAATGTATCCCGCTTTCATTTCCAATCATTTTTGAGTAACCTATAAAAGGGGGATCAAGCACACTATATACGGTTACGCAAACAAAACTCTCATAAAACTTCAAAGTCTAAACCTTGATCAAAACTTCATCTTTCTCAAAACCCTAACAATGGCAGCCACTCAATCCAACACTGATGAAGTTCTTTCTCAATCCTTGATGAAAATCGAAAGCACCAATTATCAAGTTGATCCAAACGTTTCCTCTTATCCTGAAGAATTGAAGATGCTTATCGTTGCTCTGAAACGATCACCTCTGTCAACTGCCATGTTCAGTTCCTTCTCTGTTCCAATGATATGGTTATCCATGGCAGCTTCAACGGCATCATACAATCACACAGCGGATGTGATCACCTTCAATTTAACCAACAACAAACGGGTTAAACTGTCCAAGAAGATGTTTGTTGAAATCTTGCAGATTCCAAACAACCCTCCGTTTGTCAAACCTGTTAACTCGCAAATCATTCACATGTTCAACGAGATGGGTCATCAACCGGAGCTTGAGAAAATCAGTGACTTTAGAAAGTCTGGGTTGCCGTGTATCTGGAATTTCTTATTTGGCATTTTTCTAAGATGTCTTACAGGAAGATCCGTCGGACTGGATAGAGGAAGAATCGAAGTATATGCCATGGTTATGGGCATATACTATGATATCAACGTAGATTATGCAACCCAGTTATGGAAGGAATTTGTTAAAAGTCTTGAAAACACAAATTCGGAAAAGGGGATCTCGTGTGCAAGATATTGGAGCTTGATTCTAGAAAAGATCTATGAAAAAGAATCAATTCCAGTAATAGAGGATGCTGAAGTTGCAGAATTTTCTTTATACCAGTTTCCAAAGATGGTAGAAGATGATGAAGCAATCTTTACTCATGTTGCTCGCATTCCAGATGCGATGCTTCACAAAGTGTCTCAAACTCACAAAGTTTTGGTATGATATTTGCAAACTGTTGATCCATCAGAGCAGACTGGAGTATTACTAGATGTTGCTACTCCATCAAAGAAGAAGAAGATTAGCAAGAAAGATGCGAAGGGTTCATCCTCACCAAAAGTTCACGATGAAGCTATTCAGACTGAAGAAACTTCATCAAAGTCGAAGAAAGAAATCATACCTTCTATGTCTGGGGTATTGAAGAAAATTCGCAAGGCTGAGGTGAGTAGTAAAGGCGTTACTATTCGCAGTATTCCAGCTCCGGTTTCTCCAGGAAAGAAAAGACAAAGAGCTGAAGATGTTGCCAAAAATATGCAACGTACACTTTTCAAAAGGAGAAAGATGGTGATTCGCAATGAATCATCTGATGAAGAAATCGTACCAGAAACTCCACCCGTAACATCTATGGTAAATGTTTCTTTACCGATTATTCATACTTCGCAAATTTCTACTACTCTACCACAAACCAAACCACTCGAAATAGTTCCTACCAAATCAGTTTCTGAGGAGGTACCTATTTCTGATACGGTTGTCAATGTATCTGATATGGGGGCACCTATCCTGAGTGTTGCAACCACAATCCCAATCTCAATCTCCTTACCCATTTCATTACCAGTTGTTTCAATTCCAGTTACCACTTTATCCACCACTTCCTCAATTTTTGATCATGCTCTTCAAAACCCATTCACAACACTTTTTCCATCACAATCACCCGAAAATCCTCAATCTTCGCAATCTTTATCTAATAATGAAGCTGAAGGCGGTGCCTTTGGAGGAATCCTTGAAGATATTCATTTTGATTCAGAGGAGGAGGATATTCCTGATCATATGCTTATGACAGGAAAACAATTTAAAATTCAGAATCAAAAATTAAATTGTATTATTCAGTCGCAAGCTGATTCTGGCAGGATGTCCTCTATTTCCGCTATGGAGGTTGATGTAATGATAAAAGGGGCTGAGAAGCGGATTATGGAGAAGGTTGATCAATCTGACAAAAATAATGAGCTTCGCATTCAAACACAAGGGAGCAATTTTTCTTCAACAGTAAAGGATTTGAAAGCTGTTGCAAAAGAACGTCATGTTCTTTTTGTCCAAGATGTGAAGAAGGTTCGAGAAGATGTCAACATTAAACTTCAAGAATTGAAATCTGAAATTGCAAAGGAGCTTCAAGATATTCATACTCAAAATGCTGAAGTTCAAAAGCAGATTGTGGAGGTTTCTTCAAAAGTACAAAAGTTTGTAGATGTTCGTAATTCTGAAGCAACTACTGAAGAAACAAAGGAGAAGCTTGCTCAGCTATTCAAGTTGGTGTCTGAGCTTAAGATGATGGTTTCGCAATCTTCAACAACACAAATTCTCATTCCTGAGTTCTTGACTCTAAAGATTAATACTTTAGAGCAAGCAATTCAGAAAGCTCTTGCTCCACTCGGAAATTTTACTTCTTTACTACCCAGGAGTGCCCCACCTGCTTTCACAGGGGTGCAAGGGGGAGATAAAAGATCAAGTAAAGAAGAACATGCGAAGACAGTTGGGAAAGTTATATCTACTCAACTTATAACTACTCTTCCCATAATTACGAAGCCAATTTCCTCAACCACAGTAACCACAAAAACGATTGCCAAAGGAATCGTTATCGGAGAAAAAGATGGAGGTCAAGTTCAAAACCTCAAACAGATATAGTGGGAAAAGGAAAAGGGATCTTATATGAAAAATCAAAGGAGGAGAAGAAAGCTGAGGCTGAAGCCGAGTTGGAAAGAATGAGGCAAGTTCAGAGCATTATGAGGCAGAGATATGTACGAGTTTGTGAAGAAGCCAAAGAGGAGTTATGATATTGCGAACTCAGATAATTGTTAGCTGGATTTTCTAATAAATGAAATGTTATTCATTACTGGTCAGTACCAGATAAGTGAGAAGTTTGATAATCCTGATGATTATACTCACATGAAAATCAGATTTCATGTTGTCTTGGGGAAGAATCCAGATGATGTTTGGTCTTGATTGAAGATCAAAAAGGTGCTGACAATCAAGAAAGACGTATTATTTGAAGATATGCTTCAAAATTTTCATTATTTTGTTATCAGAGCAGACAACAAGCAGTATGACTTCACAGTAGCTGATTTTCCATTGATGAACTGTAATGATTTAATTCAAGTGGCTCTGATCTTGAATCATATAGAAGAAAATAATCTCAAAGGCTCTGAGACAGAAGTGTTCAAGGTAGGCTTCGCACATGTGAAGACATTCATCGACACCTACTTCGATTATTTGGCCCTTACAGATGATGAACTAGCTAATGTGTTGGGTAGAGAAGTAAAAGTTCCTTGGGAAGAAACTTTATCCCAATCAGCTTTTTCGAAATATGTAGTTGGAGAAATATGCCTAAAACCATTCGGCATGGTGTTTTCTAGAAGAGACACAAAAGGGAAACCAAAGAAATTCTTGTTCAAAGTCTCAGAGATTGAAAGATATAATTCTTCGCAATATACACACTTTATTGTACGTATGAATAATTGCAAAAAGAATAATTAAGGAGACAAGAAAGATCTCAAAAAGGTGATCTCCTGGTATGGAGAAGTGCGAAGGACAATCCACTCTGCTATTCAAAAGCTTATGGGATGAATAGCGTCGACTGTTTACAAAGGGGGAGAATGTAGATGTAAAATTGTAAAAGTCGAATATAGTGAATTGTATAGTTTCACATTTTATGTTATTTTACTAAGTCATCAGTTTTGCGAAGTGATAATGTCTAGACTTAGTATATTTTTTGTACACTCATGTTCCCTATAAATAGGGACTGAGGTTAGAAGTAGAGAAGGACTTTTCGTAACAGATATCTCTTCTCTGCTTATTTTGTAATCAGTCTTTATCAATATGAGATCTGATTAATATTTACTTTTCGTGTTCTTAATCTTCAATCACTCAAATCTAACTTTGTTTTCTCAAATCTCGATAACAATTCTCAACACTAAGACTACATCTCATTATACTAAGAAAATATTGGATTCTCTAAAAGAACACACTCATATTTCTAAAAGGACGATTACACTTAACTCTATAAGTACCTAGTGAATACGTTAGGGTTATATACAATGAAGATCCGATAGGCAGTGGAATTCGTGGTTTCCGCCTCATTTCCTTTTCCTTGTTTGGTTGTGGGCTTAGGGCAGAACCATACAATCGATTGTCTATTCGATCTGAATTGTATATAACTTTTATACACTAAGTACTCGTAGAAGGAACTAGTATGGGTCACAGTTCCTAAATTTCATTACATCAGAAAATATAGGATTTTCTGGAGGAACACACTAAGGTTCACAAGGAACAAAGAACATACTTTCTAAAACAAAATGCTTATGAACTCACCAACTTTAATGTTGACACTTTCAAAACCACTTATATTTTCAGGACACTAGTAGACAGGTACACACACAAGTTCTAGAAGACGAAGCATAGTAGCTTCAAGTCTTTATTTTGCTATTTACTTTTGGAGTCAATTGTAACTACGTAAATTTTACCCAAATTTGAAATTTCAAAACACATTGTTTTTAATAAATAATTATAAAATGTCACAATGTCAATTCACCAAAAACTCATGTTAAAAAGAAATCAATATATCAAACTCTAGGATCCCCTAAATCATAAAACAATCTTCGGTGTGTGTGTACAATCAAGTTGGTGCTTTCCCGTGATCCTGAGAAGTACTTGAAACAAATAATACATACACGGTAAGCACAAAGGTTAGTAAGTTCCCCAAAATACCACAAACAACATATTAGCCACTCGAGGTTATAACTCTGTAAGACCCTACGGTCAATGTGTCTCAGTGGGGCCCTCCAGTCCAAACTCAACAAACTCAATAATAACAATACTCAGCATAAATCACAAAGACATAATGTGGAATATCAAATACACAGATAATCACAATAAGCAGCTCAATCACACAAGGCACCACTCAAGGCAAGTATAGTGAGAAGACTCACCTTGCAAGAAGTCAGCAAAAACTCAAACTTAAACTACCAGTCTAGCCTCCGCCTAACATATACAACAATTATCCCTAATTAATCACGACTCTCAATAGGCTACACATTCTCACAGAAGGGTAAAAGACCATTTTACCCCTTAATGGCCCTAATTGTCCATAATTTGACCCAAACCCTAAAAGTTAACAATAGTCAATGGCATGGAGTACGCCGCGCCTACCAGCTCCTTATGTTGGGCGTACTCGGTTGCCATGAAAATATCGGGGATGCGCGACCCCTATGTTGCGCGTACTGGAATTACGCCCGACGTACGTTCCAGTTTCACCCTCCTCACTTGTTTGGTCTTAAACGGTTAAGACCATGGCTCATATCTCAGATCTAGACTCTCTAATAGCTCTTAACCCATAAAGTCAGGGACTTTAAGCCTTTGCATGGCTGGAAAGGTCCCAAACACACAAAACATTCACCCTCTTATGACAAAAAGCACATATCTCATGCATGGATTGATCCCAACGTCCAAGATAGGATTTTTATTACTCTACACCACTGAATATACTCAAAGGGGGTGGATCATGGTCTCCGGAGTGCAATATCTCATAAAGCGTCCAACTTTTGGGACAAAACCCTAGAATACTCTACCAAGATGCAAAAACCAAAAGATTGAGAAAGTTCTGAGCATTATACCTCAAAATGAAGCTCCACACTAAGATAAGCCCAGATCCAAGGCCTGAAATACCACTCCTTCTTCAAGACTCCTTCTTCACTCCAAAGTAACTCAAGAATGCTCCCAAGGCTCTATAATGCACTCACAATCTCTAAGAACAGAAACTAGGGTTGAGGAGGGTTGGTGACTGAGAATGGTGGCCAAGAATGAGACCATCATATCCTTTAAATTAAGGATGTCACCCTAAATTAGGGTTTTCACTCTAAGCCTAGTACGCCCAGCATACCCTTTGGTACTGTAGCACCTGGTTCATGGTATGTATTTTTATCTAAGTATTTTACATTTTTGGCCTTGGAATCAGCGAGTTGAAGGACCAATTCGCCGAGTAGAAGCAGGATGGGACGCAGGATTTAAGCGATGGACTCGGCGAGTCGGGTACCAGACTCGACGAGTAGACCCTGTCTGGACAAAAACCCTAATTCGAGGGTTTGCACCCTATTTAAACAATGTTATGTCGGCTACAACACCCCTTATGCTCCCAGAACACCTCTCATTAAAACCATAGCCGTTATTGAAGCAATCTAAGCCTTGTTGGTGGATTTTGGTGCTTGTGGTCTTAAGAAAAAAGGAGAAAAGCTTGAGGAAGCAAGTAAAGACCAAGGGAACACGAGTTTGTGCACCTTCTACAGTTCATTGAAGGTAAAAAGTTGTAACCTTGCTCTTTAAATTGTTAGATCCCTTTTTGGGGAGATTTAGGGCTTTTATAAGCCATTTTTTATGACCAACCATGATTGAAAACATGGTTGGGGGTTGGGGCATGTGAATCAAGTCATTAAGGTCGTCACAAGGAAGTTGGGGGCTGCTTTTGCACCCATGAAAGGTCCCATGCATCATAAGAGCTTAATTTAGGTCTTTTTGAGCTCAAAGTCCAATGCATGCACATAAAGTTTGTAAATTTACATGCTAGAACGATTGTAGGAGGTTGGATCTATCTTTTGATCAAAGGTTGTACATCAGAAATCGAGGATTTAGAGTGTGGACGTTATCGACTCGGCGAGTCCGTTCTTGGGACTCGACGAGTCCAAGGCTTTGAGTCCCATATCTGTTGAGGGTCAAAAGACCCAGTTGGGTGTTAGAAGGGTTGTGGCAGGACAGAAAGAGTGACCCAACGCATTGAACTTAGTTTTAGACCTGGAGTTCATGGGACTCGACGAGTACTAGAACAGACTCGATGAGTCCAAGGCAATCTTCTTATGTTTGAAGTTGAACTCGACGAGTTGTTCATACAACTCGGCGAGTCAAGGTCAGGACTTGTTCATCTGATGAAGGTGAACTCGACGAGTGTTCATACTACTCGGCGAGTCAGATGAAGGTTCACTGAGGTTTGTAAAGGAGGGGAACTCGTCGAGTCATTTCCGAACTCGATGAGTCGAGTCGTGGATAAGGGCGAGTAAAGGAAAGGGACTCGACGAGTTGATGGCCCAACTCGGCGAGTCATGTCTGTTGGAAGTTGACTTTGACTTGGACTTGGTTGGGGGTAAAACGGTCATTTTACCCTAAGAGTAGATATCAGTTTCTGATTGAGTGTTTTGTGGGGATTGTAGTCGGAGGATTTCCGGAGCAGCAGCAGACAGAGGATTCCTGCACAGATTATCAGCAGCTACGTGTACAAGGTGAGTTACCTTCCAGTAGGGGTGGGTGTAAGGCCACAATTCCGGTCCACCAAAGAGGAGTATAAAGTAGATGATTGCCTTTGTTATAATTATCTTCGTCTGGTTATGTGCTTTGGTCATGAGCTCTATCTGAATGATATGTTATGTGTTTAGGAGAGATTGGTTTCCCTAACCGCGGTCCTCAGGACCGAAGGGTAGGCCAATACCCAGATATGCCTGACTATGTGTTTATATCTTGCTATGGTATGCTAGTGGTAGGGGTGGAATAGTCCCCAGTTACCGGTTGAAAGATACCGATGGCAGTTACCGATTGAAAGATATTGATGATAGTTACCGGTTGAAAGATACCGATGATGATTACCGATTGAAAGATATCGATGATGATTACCAGTTGAAAGATACCGACGACGGTTACCAGTTGAAAGATACCGATGGAAGTTACCGTTTGAAAGATACTGATGATATTGTATGGTATGTGGTATGCTGGGGGAACTCACTAAGCTTTTTGCTTACGGTTTCGGTTTTGGTTTCAGGTACCTCTTCGTCTAAGGGGATGGAGCCGGCGGTGTAGCGTCGCATCTCACACACACACCTGATTCCGCATCGGACTTTCTGGGATTGTACTCTGATTTTCCTTATTTTTGATGTCAAGGTTTGGGACACAACATTATAATTTTGTAATGTGTTGCTTTATTGACAGTGTTATGGTAAAATGTTTTAGAAATTATCAATTTTAAAATGAAATTTTTGGGCTTGAATTTTGGGATGTTACAAGTTGGTATCAGAGCCCTGGTTTGAGGGATTCAGACACACCCTCGAAGGTTTCTGGACTCAAACCAAGGGTCTAAAAGATTTTTACAAGGAAAAATGGTTTTCTAAAATCTTAATGGAAGGATTTTAAGAAAGACAAAGTGTGTGATGCATGCGACCGGTCGGGCTCAAGTAAGTTTCCCCAAGATACCCATACTTGCTATGTTATGCTATATGGTTTTGATTGAGAAAGCTGCATGCTAGAATAGGACTAAGGATCTAGGAGGATGCCTTGTGTGCCTAATATTTGATTATGAGAAATGCATGCTAGTTAGGGCTAAGGGTCTAGGAAGGATGCCTTATATGCCTGTTGTATGAACTGTATGCTAGGACTGTTTAGTCAGCAGTAGGATGGCCTGTGTAGGTTATGCCTGATTTGGTTACCCAATGCACGCATGCTTCTTGCTTTATGTGATGGGGGTTCTGGCCATCTTCAACTAGCTAAGGAACGGATATGTATTAGTATATGCAAGTTAGTTAGGGGGAAATGGTGGGGACTCCTAGTGCAGCTGATGGCGGAGGGTAGGTCGGAGGGTGCCCTAGGAAAACCTAGGATGAGGTCAGTGGAAAGGGTATCTGTAAAAAGGACTTGGTGTAGTCGAAGCAACCCTTGAGGAAAGTACGGGTAGATGTGGAGAGTAGTATGGGCCCGTAATACTAAAAGCAGAGGACCTGTACTCGAATCAAGGAGGGCCTAGATTGAACCTGGAAACTTGGAAAGTGTGCGAGATCTCCGAAAGGTATATGTGAGCCTGACATTCGTATGTTTATTTTCAGAATGGTGGTCACGCGACATGGAGCAGGAGGTTCAGGATCTGGGTCAAGATCGGGCTCAGGCGCAGGATCCGAGCATGTGGATGATGGGTTACGCGAGTTCATCACGTTCGAGATCACGAGGGGTATCCTTGATGTGATGATGGTTATCTTCGGGTCGATCAAGGAAGGGATCATTGAGCTCATGGAGGATTGCCTCAGGGCATTCAGGAGTGACATGGCGGCCATCCAGTCAGGATCACACACACTGTCCTTTAAGGACTTCAGAGGGAGTGGTGCGCCGGATTTCCATGGGGTGAAAGACCCCATTGCTGCTAGGAGATGGATCGCAGACATCGAGTCTGTGCAGGTGACGAGCTTCTGCCCGAAAGGGTCGAAGGTCCGTTTCGCTGCAGGGTGCTTGAGAGACAGGGCCAGAGATTGGTGGGAGTCGGTTGGCGACTCTCTGGGAGCCTCAGCTGTTGAGGCTATGACCTGGTCAGACTTTGTGACCAGATTCAAGGTGGAGTTTGCACCAGCTGTTGAGCTTCAACAGCTGGCCAGGGAGTTCTTGGACATGAGGCAAACTATGGAGACTATGGCGGAGATCACCACCAAGTTCTAGGAGAGGGCATTCCTGGTGTTCCAGTATGCGGGAGATGAGGACATGAAGAGTAACCGCTACCAGGACATGCTACGAGTTGACGTCCGGAGTATGTCTGTTTCTCATCTTGCCCAACCCTGGATTCCATGATTGCCAGGGCTAGGGAGAGGGGGATTGATCCGGAGCATATACGGAAGAGGAAGGCAGAGGAGGGGCTGACGATGGGGTCTTTGGGGAAGAAGCCCAAGGGATCCGATGGTAGGCCGAAAGGCCAGTCAGGGCGGGATCGTTGTGGGAAATGCGGTCGGTCACATGAGGGAGCTTGTCACATTTGGCCAGGTTCAGGCTGCTATAAGTGCAGCAAGGTTGGGCATTTTGGCAGAGATTGTACTGCTCCTACTCCTACAATTCAAATGTCAGACCTGATTTTCTTCCATTACAATCAGAAGGGCCATAAAAAGGGCAATTGCCCTAGATTGATATCAGCAGCAGCGGCCCCGAATCCAGCGACAACACTGGTTGTGGATGGCCAGAAGGCCAAGTTAGAGGCTCGAGTGTTCGGAGCCGAGCATTTCAGCCGATAACCGAGGAGTTACGCGCTGCACCTGATGTGTTGACAGGTTTGATTTCTTATTTTTATGCTTTTATGTTACGTCGCTGTGATTTTGATATGGTATGTGCCTTGCTTAGGATCGTTCCATGCGAATGGTATCCCAGTCCAGGTGTTGTTTGATTTGGGTGCCACTCGATCGTTTGTATCTATTGCTCTTAGCAAGAAGTTTCTAGAATCTTCGGGCATGTTGGATTGCCCTCTAGAGGTCAAGATTGCGGACGACCGGTCGATACGAGTGTTAGAGGTCTATCGGGATTGTGTTTTGAGACTGTTCGAGGAACGTTACCTGGTGGACTTGGTTCCCATACCTTTACGGGGAATAAGGTTATTATAGGTATGGATTGGTTGAGCCCTAATGGGGCAGTGATCGACTGCGCGCAGCAGTCAGTGCGGATTAGGAGCCCAAGTGGAGCTGGTGGTTCAGGGCGAAAGGCCACAACGGGGACCAGCTTTTTGTTCGACAACGAGGGCTAGGCACTACCTCCAGTAGGGTTGTGCAGGTTATGTATCCTATTTTATGGATACCTGGGAGGCGGGTAGGGCGACGGTGGGCGATGTGCCCGTGGAACGAGAATTTGCAGACGTATTCCCCAAGAAGTTGCTTGGGATACCTCCAGAGCGACAGGTGGAGTTCAGGATTGACCTAGTCCCTGGTGCGGCTCCGATAGCCAAGGCACCGTATCGGTTGGCTCCTCCTGAGATGCAGGAGTTGTCTACACAGCTACAGGAGCTGTTAGACAATGGATTAATTAGACCGAGTAGTTCTCCCTGGGGAGCCCCGATTTTGTTTGTGAAAAAGAAGGACGATTCGCATCGGATGTTTATAGATTACCGGGAGCTGAATAAGGTAACGGTGAAGAACCATTATCCACTCCCAAGGATTGATGACCTCTTTGACCAGCTACAGGGAGCGTCTTGGTTCTCAAAGATTGATCTGCTTTCAGGGTACCACCAGATGCGGGTCAAAGATGAGGATGTGCAGAAGACTGCCTTTCGGACCCGTTATGGTCACTATGAGTTTGTGGTGATGCCTTTCGGGCTCACCAACGCTCCTGCCGCGTTCATGGATCTCATGAACCGTGTGTGTAGGCCGATGCTAGATCGGTCTGTGATAGTTTTTATCGATGACATCTTGGTCTAATCCAAGAAGCAGGAGGAGCACGAGGAGCATCTATGGAAGGTTCCGGAGATGTTGAGAAAGGGAGAACTTGTATGCTAAGTTCTCCAAGTGTGATTTGTGGTTGCGCAAGGTGCAGTTTCTTGGGCATCTTGTCAACCAGAACGGGATTTCGGTAGATTCGGCTAAGGTGGAGGCCATGATGAGGTGGGAGGTTCCGAAGTCTCCATCTGAGATTCGTAGTTTCCTAGGATTAGCCGGCTACTATCGAAGATTCATCCAGGATTTCTCCAAGATAGCCGTACCCCTGACCAGGCTAACAAGGAAGGTCGTGGTCTTTCGTTAGGGGCCTGAGCAGCAGGCCGCATTCGAGACGTTGAGACAGAGATTGTGTGAGGCGCTAATCTGTAATACCCAAAATCAGGAAGGCCAAGAAAGAAAAGGAATCCCTAAGTTAAAGGGTCGAATGGTCGAGTCCAAGGAGGAACTCGGCGAGTCCGAGCGGGATCCGGGTTAAGGAGTAAGTGACCGACTCGACGAGTCGGCTTAGGGGACTTGGCGAGTCTAGTCTGAACGGGGAAAACCCTAATCTCGGGAGTTGTATCCTATATAAAGGGTGTTATATCCCTCCCTCAGCCTCCATATCATCCTAGAGAACCTGTAAACCCTAGATTTTGTGTGAATTTCCATCATTTGAGAGAAATAGATTTGGAGGAAGGAAACTTTGGAAAGGAACTTGAAGATCAAGAAGGTTGCTTCAAAAGGGAGGTGTAGATCCGAAATCTACTTCAGTTTGTGTTCATCTTGGAGGTAATAAGCTGCTATCTTCCCTCCTTTGCATCTAGATCTATTTTTGTTATGAGATTTGGGGGTTTTATGGTTGTTTGAGACCCAATTCGAGCTTGGGGCTTAGATATGTGGTTGCCACTTCAGATCTGGTGTTGGGATGGTCCAATATGTCATAAAGCATCAGAAATTGAGTAGTTGGTGAAGCCCTTTTGTCCTACAACCTATCCCTAGTGTGTTTTGAGCCTAGATCTCTTTAGTTATACGTAAAGTTTGCAACTTTACGTGAGGATTGAGCTTTGGAGGTATGGATCTATGATTTGGAACCCCTGCATGGCTCGAAAAGCCACTGTATGGATTAAGAACTGGAGCGACTCGATGAGTCACATGGGTGGACTCGGCAAGTTGGTTGAAGTTGGGCAGGAACTCGGCGAGTTGGAAGAACAACTCGGCGATTCTGTTGAAGATTGCCTTGGACTCGGCGAGTTTGTTCTTAGACTCGGCGAGTCAAGTCGCAAAACCTCAAACCCTTCGAGTTAAGACTCGGATCAGTGATTTGAGTGGGAACTCGGTGAGTTGGACAGGACAGGACTCGGAAATCGGTGAACTCAGCGAGTCAGTAGGCAGACTCGGCGAGTAGGGTTGACCTGGAAGGTTAACTTTGACCAGGACTTTGACGTTGACCAGAGTTGACGTAGTTGACTTTTGGGGGACTGTTAGACTAAGTGTTGCATTGATATTGGTAGCTCGGGGAGCTAGTGGAGCAGGAGTTCAGAGAGTTGTCGGGCAGCAGCTAGAGGGGTTATCAGCAAGTTCAGCAAGTGCAGGTGAGTTTGCCTTTGTGTGAATGGGTCTAAGGCCACAATTCCGGCCCATGTAGTTATGAGTAGAAGACCTGGGGGTTAGCCCTAGGCACAGTATGCTACTATGATATTAAGGACGAGGTCCAATGATAGCGGGCGGGTGCCCAAGGAATGGTTTATATGATAGTTTATACTTGTTGTCTGTGTGATACTTGTATGTGCCTGGTAGGGAGGTGAGTGTGGCGAGGTCCCGTATCTCACCCATAGCAGAGTGTGGATGGTGTTCCACATCTCATTAGCAGCAGATCAGGGGCGAGGCCCAAGTTAGGGAAAGAGTGAGTGTGGGTTGGGCCTGTATCTCACTATCAGTAGAAGCATGGACGGGGTTCCATAACTCATCAGTAGCAGGACAAGGGTGAGGTCTAGGATAGGCGAGGCCTTAGGACAGGATCCGTTAGTATATGTTTAGCTTATGTGATGTGATATGTTTATGTGCTATTATATGTTAGCGGGCAAGACCCAGTGACAGGCGAGGTCTAAGTGAAACATATATGTATCCGAGCGGGGCTCGAAGCCAGGTAAGGGCTGGAGCGGAGGGGTCGTTGTAGCGGGCGAGGCCCGAGGTAGGGGGCGTGGCCCAGTATGTGCAGTATGTAGTTCTGCCTGGTATGTGGTAGGGTGGGGAAATCACTAAGCTTTGTGCTTACGGTTTTTAGTTTTGGTTTCAAGTACTTCCGGTAGCGGAGGGAAGAGCTTGGGGTGATCGCATGGCACACAACATAGATTAGACAGCCTGGGAATGTTTTGCTCTGATAACGAACATGTGTTTTTGGAAATTAATACTCTGATTAGGTTTTGGATTGATGATTTTGCTTTAAGTAATGTTTTATTAAAAGAAATTTTTAGTCTTGAATTTTGGGATGTTACAAGTTGGTATCAGAGCCTTGGTTTGAGGGATTCGGACGTACTCTCGGGTGTGTCTGAACTCGAACTAAGGAATTGGTATGGAAGTTTTCAAAATGAAAAGACAGTTTTGTAAAAAGAGTTTGAGAAAGAAAAACAGTTTTAGAAAAGCAAAAAGAATTCAGAAAGAAAAGAAGTTTGAAAAGAGAAAAGGGGTGTGGTGCATGCAATCAGCCGAGCTCAAGTAAGTACCCCAAAATACCCATACAAGTTTATGTTATGATTATCAGTCAGTAGAACAACATGCTAGATTAGGACTAAGGATCTAGGGAGGATGCCTTATGTGCCTATTATATGTGCTTGAGCTGCATGATAGTGCTGATTAGACAGTAGTAGAATATCCTGTATAGGTTATGCCTAAGTTTATGAGTTTGTGTTGCATGCTAGTACATATCCTTGCTATGTGGATATGATTGCTTGAGTATGTTATGGTTAGATTTTACCTTGTTTGAATGTTGCTTACTTTGTGCATTGTGGGATTCTGAGTGATGGGAGTTAGCCATTAGGTGAATACGTCACGTCACATATGATCAGGGTTGAATAATCTCAGAGTACTGGATTTGGCCCTATTGCGCAGCTCTTGTCTGAGTCAAACCATGGTAGGGAAGAGTCTTTTACTCGAAGGATTATCCGAGCCTCGTCACATGTGATGGTATTCAGGTCATAGCTAATTGGCATCACAAGGAGGCCTTTCAGTAGCTGAGGACTAGTTTGAGTTGAGTCGGAGGTTCCATAGGGTAAGCCTAGGATGAGGTAGTGCTGGGAGCAGTAGCAGTGGAGAAGGGACCTCGTGGAGTCGAAGCAATTCTTGAGGAAAGTACGGATAGATGTGGAAGGTAGTATGGACCCGTACTACTGAAAGCAGAGGATCCTTACTCGATTCGGGAAAGGCCGAGACAAGACTGGGAACCTAGTAGTGCGTGTGTTTGGTCTCGCAGCAGTGATAAGTATGCTGATAGTGGTTGTGGTATATTTCCAGCATGGTGACGTTGCGAGAGAGGCCAGTGGGCGGATCAAGCACTAGAGAGGGATCAGGCTCGGGTTCAGGAGTCGAGCAGCTCGAGGAGCGAATGAGGGAGATGATATCAGTGGAGGTTACGCGGAGTATTCTAGATCAGACTCCTGTGATCTTTGGCACGGTCAAGGAGGGTCTACTAGAGATTTTGGATGAGAGGTTGGGAGCCTTCCGTACCGAGATGATGGCTTTGATGGGAGCGAGTACCTTAACATTTCGAGAGTTCAAGGCTTGCGGAGCACCAGATTATCATGGGGCTAGGGACCCCATCGCTAGCAGCAGATGGTTGGCTGATGTTGCCAACGCATTCAGTACGATCCAGTGTCCTGAGGAGGACAAGTTCAGACTCGCCTCCTGTCTTCTGAAGGACAGAGCGAGGGATTGGTGGGAGGAGATCGGTAATGCTTTGGGGGATGATGCCGCGTTGGACGCGATGACATGGAGCGATTTCTCGGCCAGGTTCATGGCGGAGTTTTCGCCGATTATTGAGGTGCAGCAGTAGGCACGGGAGTTTTAGGATTTAACGCGGACCACTGAGACTATGGTAGAGATCACCGCCAAGTTCAGGGAGACGGCTCTTCTTGTACCACAGTATGTCGCGGATGAGGAGATGAAGAAGGCCCAGTGCCCCAGTTTGCTTCCGGCAGGGCGGGTGATGGCACCTGCCCCTGCAACATTGAGGATCGTAGACGACCGCCAGGGCCATGAAGAGGCACCTCGGTAGGAGGCAGGGCTTTTCAGATGACAACCTTGGAGTCGCAAGCAGCATCGGACGTTGCAGGTATGCGACTCCCGTTTTCAGTTATTTTATTTGTGCATGATTATATTGTTATGGTTCTCCATCATTATCAGTATGAGTATTTTAATTTTGTACGGATTGATTGTGATCGAGTTATATGTCATCTGCATACCTTGGATATTGAATGGTAGTTAAGGGATGTGCCCTATCAGAGAAGGTCACTTAGGATGCGGTAACTGTAGCATGCCTGGGAGGGACAAGGTATGTCTCGCTAGTTCGGAACTGTATACTTTTAGAAATGGACTCGTTAGATACCTAGCTATGGTAAGCTTGGGATTCCTCAGCAGACTGATTATGGAATGGTAGCAAGGATTGTGATTTCTTTTCGAGCATTGAGCAGCGAAGTGTAAGCAGGATCGAAGTGGGGGAGAATCCTCTGAGGGTACAAGGGTAAGAGCACGCAGATCCAAAATGAATATGCGATCTCTGAGAAGGAAAAGAAGTAGTACAATGTTTGATGGATTGAGGAGTTCAGGGTTGGGAGTGTGAGAAACTCCCCATCAGCTAGTGCGTGTAATGGTGATGGCTAGTACGTGGTTGGGAATTCAGGTTGGAGGATCGCCTGTGGGACTCAAGTGAGTCGGAATGAAGTTCTTGAGGACAGATAGCATGGGATGCTTTCATGTTAGTAGACAGTTGCAGGGGCAGCATGTAGAACATGGTAGAGCGGTGGGAGAGCCGCAACTTTCTCCAGCAGCGGTTAATGGTGGAAGGTGTTATAAGACTATGGGGCAGCCGTAGCATTCACTAGCAGTCAGAGAGGGAAGGTGATGTAAGACTGCGGGTAAGTCGTAGCATTCCATAGTAGCTTCATTAGCAGAGTTGGGGCGAGGCCCTTATCTCCTAGTGATCAGATAGGGATCAGGAATGGGTAGTGGATGAGAATAGTAAGGAGTTGCCTGTATAGCCCTAGAGAGGTGAGACCTTGGGAGAGGCCGCTCCAGGATGTAGTTGGGTGAGACCCGTGGGCGAGGCCCGTATGAGAGTAGCAGTATAGGTGAGACCTTCGAGCAGGGTTGCTCAGTAGTATGGTTGGGTGAGACCCGTGGGCGAGGCCTGTGCGAGAGTGGTTAGACAACTGATACTAGAAGGATAGAGGAAGGTGAGACCCGTGGGCGAGGCCCGTGAGTTTTAGTAGCACAGGTGGGACCTGGTAGGGACCTTAGTGTTGGGGTAGGGGATTGAGGATCCCAAGATTGTAGTGCCTAAATGGCAGAATAGATTGAGCAGTTATAGGTAGTCGAAGTTCCTTCGAAAATCGTTGCGTGCGACTACGAGTTGTGTTGGGACTAGCGACCGGTGGGAGCCGACAATCAAGATATTGTTAGAACAGTAGGGACCAGGGTGGTCTCAGTTCATCCGGAAGGTAGATAAGAGTCGGCAGAAATTCTCAGTCAGTAGCAGTGCTGGTAAGCAGCCTATGGTGGAATTAAGTTAGTTGATCGTGGGGTGCTCAACACCAAATTATAGTAGAAAGAAATGCCCAGTGGATACTAGCGATAATGACCCGTATTGGAGGTAGCGGGAGTAATGGATTTGGTGAAGGATAGGACCTTCACAGTGACAAAGGAAATAGTTGGTTATGGAGCATCGCCTTGGGAAGGAAAGATAATGCACAAGGAAAGAGGGGGTGAACCCCTATGGGTTCAGTTGCAATACTCGGAGAGTACCAGAAGGATTGTCGGTTGAGTATGTTGTGTTTCTAGAACGTTCAGTGTCAGGTTTGACCCGAGATTATTATTCGCAAGGACTAATGGTCTTTAGGAGGACCGGGCGAAAGGCCAGCGAAGGTAGGCAACGGGTGTTGGATTAATAAGTTGAGTATTGGAAGCAGATCGCAGGCGGTTGTCCATAGCGAACATCGAGGACGAAGTTTAGTCTAAGTGGGGGAGAGTTGTAACACCCAAAATCAGGAAGGCCAAGAAAGGAAAGGAAAACCTAAGTTAAAGGGCCACTCGTCGAGTCCAAGGAGGAACTCGGCGAGTCCGAGCGGGATCTGGGTTATGGAGTAAGTGACCGACTCGGCGAGTCGGCTAAGGGGACTCGGCGAGTCTGGTCTGAATGGGGAAAACCCTAATCTCGGGAGTTATATCCTATATAAAGGGTGTTTTGTCCCTCCCTCCGCCTCCATATCATCCTAGAGAACCTGTAAACCCTAGATTTCGTGTGAACTTCCATCATTTGAGAGAAATAGCTTTGGAGGAAGGAAACTTTGGAAAGGAACTTGAAGATCAAGAAGGTTGCTTCAAAGGGGAGGTGTAGATACGAGATCTACTTCAGTTTGTGTTCATCTTGGAGGTAATAAGCTGCTATCTTCCCTCCTTTGCATCTAGATCTATTTTTGTTATGAGATTTGGGGGTTTTATGGTTGTTTGAGACCCAATTCGAGCTTGGGGCTTAGATATGTGGTTGCCACTTCAGATCTAGTGTTGGGATGGTCCAATATGTCATAAAGCATCAGATATTGAGTAGTTGGTGAAGCCCTTTTGTCCTAAAACCTAGGCCTAGTGTGTTTTGAGCCTAGATCTCTTTAGTTATACGTGAAGTTTGCAACTTTACGTGAGGATTGAGCTTTGGAAGTATGGATCTATGATTTGGAGCCCCTGCATGGCTCGAAAAGCCACTGTGTGGATTAAGAACTGGAGCGACTCGGTGAGTAACATGGGTGGACTCGGCGAGTTGGTTGAAGATGGGCAGGAACTCGATGAGTTGGAAGAACAACTCGGCGAGTCTGTTGAAGATTGCCTTGGACTCGGCGAGTCTGTTCTTGGACTCGACGAGTTAAGTCGCGAAACCCCAAACCCTTCGAGTTAAGACTCGGATCACTGAGTTGAGTGGGAACTCGGTGAGTTCGACAGGACAGGAATCGGAAATCGGTGAACTCGGCGAGTCAGTAGGTAGACTTGGCAAGTAGGGTTGACCTAGAAGGTTGACTTTGACCAGGACTTTGACGTTGACCAGAGTTGACTTAGTTGACTTTCGGGGGACAGTTAGACTAAGTGTTGCATTGATATTGGTAGCTCTGGGAGCTAGTGGAGCAGGAGTTCAGAGAGTTGTCGGGCAACAGCTAGAGGGGTTATCAGCAAGTTCAGCAAGTGCAGGTGAGTTTCCCTTTGTGTGAATGGGTCTAAGGCCACAATGCCAACCCATGTAGTTATGAGTAGAAGACCTGGGGGTTAGCCCTAGGCACAGTATGCTAGTAATGTTTTATTAAAAGAATTTTTTAGCCTTGAATTTTGGGATGTTACACAATCTTAGCCCTGTCGGAGGGCATGGAGGATTTTGTGGTGTATTGCGATGCGTCAATCTTGGGTTTGGGTGTAGTACTGATGCAGAGAGGGCATGTCATCACCTACGCGTCAGGGCAGCTGAAGCCACACGACGCAAATTACACGACGCATGATTTGGAGCTAGGGGCTGTTGTTTTTGCCCTCAAGATTTGGCGTCATTACCTCTATGGGGTTCGGTGTATAATCTACACAGACAACAAGAGTTTGAGGTACTTCATGGATCGGCTGAATCTAAACATGAGGCAGCGTCGATGGTTGGACGTGGTGAAGGATTACGATTGCGAGATCCTATACCATCCGGAGAAGGCCAATGTGGTGGCCGACACGCTTAGCCGCAAGGCAGCGCTGATTAGGGATATCTGTCTGAGGATGAAAGTGGTGACTCCGCTGTTGGAGTGGATTCAGGAGGCCCAGCAGGAGGCCATAAAGGAGGAACATCGAAAGAGCGAGCGGATAGTGGGGTAGGTCTCCTCCTTCGACTATAACAATCGAGGATTACTGACATTACACCGTAGGGTGTGGGTGCCGTACCATGGGGGTGTGTGCCAAGTTCTGATGTAAGAGGTGCACAAATCTCGATTCTCCACTCATCCCGGGGCGACAAAGATGTATAGGGTTCTTCTCTTGGACTATTGGTGGCCCTGCATGAAGTGGGATATGGCATGGTACGTGAAGCGGTGCTTGACCTGCAGAAGGTCAAGGCCGAGCATCAGAGACCTCACGGCAAGATGCAGCCGTTGGATGTTCCACTGTGGAAATGGGAAGACATCACGATGGATTTTATCACAAAGCTTCCCAGGACCGCGCTAGGGGTGGATTTGATTTGGGTCATCGTCGATTGGTTGACCAAGAGCACTCATTTTATTCCAATTCAGGAGAGCATCTCGGCCGCGAAGCTGGCCGACATCTATATCAGAGAGGTGGTGGCGCAGCACGGAGTGCCAGTGGCGGTGATTTTAGACAGGATGTTCAGTTCACTTCCAGGTTTTGGAAGAAGTTACATGATGAGCTGGGTACTCGTCTGAATTTTAGCAACGCCTTCCACCCGCAGACGGATGGTCAGATCGAGCGGACCATGCAAACATTAGAGGATATGCTGCGATCATGTGTTTTAGACTTTGGAGGTAGCTGGGATACCTACCTTCCATTGGCGGGGTTCTCGTATAATAATAGCTATCATGCGAGTATTGACCGCCCTCCTTTCGAGATGTTATATGGGAGGAAGTGCAGAACCCCGATCCGTTGGGGTGAGGTTGGCCAGAGGGTAATGGGGAGTACAGAAGTAGTGCTCAAGACGACAGAGAAGATTCAGCAGGTCCAGAGCAGGCTTCAGACTGTTCAGAGTCGGCAAAAAAGCTATGCCGATATGCGCCGATCCGACCTGGAGTTCAAGGTCGGGGATATGGTTATGCTGAAGGTGTCGCCATGGAAAGGCGTTATCTGATTCAGGAAACGAGGCAAGTTGGGCCCCAGGTACATTGGACCGTTCAGGGTTATAGCCCGGGTGGGCAAGGTGGCGTATAGGCTGGATTTGCCAGCCAAACTCAGTCAGATCCACAACACTTTCCACATTTCCCAGCTGCGAAAGTGCCTAGTGGACGGCTCGGCAGTGGTGCCCTTGGAGGACATTCAGGTTAATGGCAGCCTGGATTACATCTAGCGACCTTCGGCGATCCTCGACCGGAAGTCGAAGGATCTGAGGAACAAGAGAGTGGAACTCGTGAAGGTGCAATGGCAACACCGGAAGGGCTCGGAATGGACCTGGGAGACGGTGGACGAGATGATGGAACACTACCCAGAGATGTTTCAGGAACGAGCAGCAGACTTCGAGGACGAAGTCTAAAATAAGTGGGGGAGATTTCTAGCACATGGTTCTTGGTACGTATTTTTATCTAAGTATTTTGCATTTTTGGCCTTGGACTCGGTGAGTTGAAGGACCAACTCGCCGAGTAGAAGCGTGACGGGACATAGGATTTTACCGATGGACTCGGTGAGTCGGGTCCCGGACTCGACGAGTAGACCCTGTCTAGACAAAAACCCTAATCTGACGGTTTACACCCTATTTAAACAATGTTATGTCGGCCACAACGCCCCTTATGCTCCCAGAACACCTCTCATTGAAACCCTAGCCGTTATTGAAGCAATCTAAGCCTTGTTGGTGGATTTTGGTGCTTGTGGTCTTAAGAAGGAAGGAGAAAAGCTTGAGGAAGCAAGTAAAGACCAAGGGAACCCAAGTTTGTGCACCTTCTACAGTACATTGAAGGCAAAAAGTTGTAACCTTGGTCTTTAAATTGTTAGATCCCTTTTTGGGGAGATTTAGGGCCTTTATAAGCCATTTTTTATGACCAACCATGATTGCAAACATGTTTGGGGGTTGGGGCTTCTGAATCAAGTCATTAAGGGCGTCACAAGGCAGTTGGGGGCTGCTTTTGCACCCATGAAAGGTCCCATGCATCATAAGAGCTTATTTTAGGTCTTTTTGAGCTCAAAGTCCCATGCATGCATGTGAAGTTTGTAACTTTATGTGCTAGAATGATTGTAGGAGCTTGGATCTATCTTTTGATTAAAGGTTGTACATCAGAAATCGAGAATTTAGAGTGTGGACGTTATCGACTCGGCGAGTCCATTCTTGGGACTCGAAGAGTCCAAGGCTTTGAGTCCCATATCTGTTGACGGTCAAAGGACCCAGTTGGGTGTTAGAAGGGTTGTGGCAGGATAGAAAGAGTGACCCAACGCATTGGACTTAGTTTTAGACCTGGAGTTCATGGGACTCGACGAGTGCTAGAACAGACTCGGTGAGTCCAAGGAAATCTTCTTATGTTTGAAGATGAACTCGACTAGTTGTTCATACAACTCGGCGAGTCAAGGTCAGGAGTTGTTCATTTGATTAAGGTGAACTTGACGAGTGTTCATACGACTCGGCGAGTCAGATGAAGGTTCATTGATGTTCATAAAGGAGGGGAACTCGTCGAGTCATTGTCAAACTCGAAGAGTTGAGTCGTGGATAAAGGCGAGTAAAGGAAAAGGACTCGACGAGTTGACGGTCCAACTCGGCGAGTCGGGTCAGTTGGAAGTTGATGTTGACTTGGACTTGGTTGGGGGTAAAATGGTCATTTTACCCTAAGAGTATATATCATTTTCTAACTGAGTGTTCTGTGGGGATTGTAGCCTGAGGATTTCCGAAGCAGCAGCAGACAGAGGATTCCCACACAAATTATCAGCAGCTACGTGTACGAGGTGAGTTACCTTCCAGTAGTGGTGGGTCTAAGGCCACAATGCCGGCCCACCAAAGAGGAGTATATAGAAGATGATTGTCTTTGTGATAATTATCTTGGTATGGTTATGTTCTTTGGTCATGAGTTCTATCTGAATGATATGTTATGTGTTTAGTAGGGATTAGTTTCCCTGATCGTGGTCCTTAGGACTAAAGTGTAGGTTAGTACCCGGATATGCTTGGTTGTGTGTTTATATTTTGCTATGGTGTGCTAGTGATAGGGGGTGGAATAGTCCCCAGTTACCGGTTGAAAGATACAGATGGTGGTTACCGGTTGAAAGATACCGATGACAGTTACCGGTTGAAAGATACCGATGATGATTACCAGTTGAAAGATACCGATGATGATTACCGGTTGAAAAATACCGATGATATTGTATGGTATGTGGTATGATGGGGGAACTCACTAAGCTTTGTGCTTATGGTTTCGTTTTGGTTTTAGGTACCTCTTCGTCTAGGGGGAAGGAGTCGGCGGTGTAGCATCGCATCTCACACACACACATGATTCCGCATCGGACTTTCTGGGATTGTACTCTGATTTTCCATATTTTTGATGTCATGGTTTGGGATACAACATTATGATTTTGTAATGTGTTGCTTTATTGACAGTGTTATGGTAAATTATTTTATAAATTATTAATTTAAAAATGAAATTTTCAGGCTTGAATTTTGGGATGTTACAGGTACGGCCAACATACCAGGTGGCTTCCACGTCAAATACATGCGTATGAGTATGCTGAGCGTAGACTCGAGTACTCCCTGCATACTCATTCACCACCTTTTCACACAAACGGACTAAAATGGCCAAATACTCAAAAGACCAAGGGTCACGGGGTATACTTGATCTCAGGATGTTATAATTCTCCCGTACTAGGATCAGACTTCGCCCTCGAAGTCATGCTCCGGGAATAAATCGGGATGATGAGTTCAAAACTCTTAGATCGATTAGATATTTCACAAGTACGATAAAAGAAATCAAACAGTTTAAGAACAATATGAGAATGAACACAGAACATAATCAAATATGTGCTTATGATTCAAAACTGAGTCACGCCTTAGCAGAGCTCGATGAAGAACTTCCGTTGTAGAGGCGAGCTAGGGTTTACAAAACTATGAAGCAAATAATCAATGAAAGCGATAACTACTAAGTCTGCATGCATGCAGCTTATATACTAAATCCTAGTACAAAATTATGCACATCTGGATAGGCCCAATACCGGCATGCAAACTGGGCTAAGGACCGAGCCCATGACGCAATCTAATAGACCCAACAATTTCCCCCTTTGCGTCAAATGAGGCAAGAGATTATTTCCTCTGAGTAGGCTTCACCGTTTTTATAACTTTAAACAAACGAGGAATTATGGCGAGAAGAGTCTGTCTGAACTGTATGTACCACCTCAGCATGTCAGTGAATAATTTCTTATCAGCAGCACTGTTCTGATCGCACCTCCGAATGATCTCCAAGATATGCTTAAGGCAAGACGTTGAGAAGAGGTGCTTGTCAACAAGATCGAACAGACATTTTTGACCTTCGCCCCTAAGGAACATAACTGTGTGATACTTTGAATCGATTTTCCCCTTGATCATGGTATTGACATTGCCAGCTTTGCCCATAGTCTTGATCGTTGTTGGCTTGTGTATGGCAGAGGCAATCTCCTGGTCCATCTTCGCTACCTCATGTATGTAGCAAACAGGCATACGCTTGACATGATTGATTATTGGCTGATACTCCAGAGGATTCGACAAAAGAATATTAATGAGAAGTATCCAGTCATGAGGATTAAGGTTTGGTAGATCAACGAGGGTAAAATAGTAGATTGAGCCTTCGGTTCCTCGAGTCACCCTGAATTTGATATTAATAAATTTCCCTGCTGAATAGGGCTTCATCACCTTGACTGTGGTTATTTTCTTCAAGTTCCAAGTCAGGTATTGGGGTTGAGCAAACTCCAAGTAAAATTCCAGAAGATCCCTATCTACCTTCGGGTCTGGGGATGGAATGGCAGCAGTTGAGTTGAAGCAGTGGAAGATAAATGCCTTTCGTGTGATTGGCATATCGAACTGTGCGTCCTTGGAATTGTCAAGACCAAAGGACATAATTGGATCAAGCCAGAGAATGCTTGGCTCATCAATTGCACATCTTTGAAGCGAGTCTTTTGTCCACACAGGAAACATGGACTTTTTCTTCTCTAGGAGCTCTGCCTCCTTTCGCTTTAGCTCTAGCTCAGCTTGCTGTTTCTTGGTGTTTTCTTCCATTTCTTTTTCAAAAGTGTTAACCTTCTGGATGGGTTTCTTGGGAATCTCGACATAGACATCATCTTCATTGTCTGTGTCGTCTTCACCGATTTTCTTCTTCTTTTTATCTTTGTTACTGACCGAAGCTTCATTACCCTTCAGTTTAGCAGATGGTTTTGATCCAGAAGGACGAGGTTGCTTTGTCACTTTCTCTCCCCCTTGTTTCAGTTGGACCCCCATCACCGGAACACCCTCGATACGGCTAAGAACGTCCAGTGTCGGTCTGAGCTTGTCCGCCAAATGACGTCTGACAGTTAAAGTGATGATCGGATCATGAGCCTCAATAAGATGAAGAAGGATGGAGTGAACATCTGCAGAAAAACTCCTAATGACCTCCCTTTCTGACTTGATGTCATTAATCTCAGCATTAGCAGTACGCAGCTTGTGTGTTTGCAATTTAAGTTGGGCTGTACGTCTGTCGAGCTCATCCATAATCCGATTTTCCACTGCTAATTCCGCTTCCAGTTGAGTTAAGCGTTCGTTGACATTTGCATGGAGCGTTTCATTGGCTTCTTCAATGGCTTGGCGTGCCGCTTTAAGGTTCGAGCGCTCAAATTGTAGAGACCTTTGATGATTCTCTACTGAAGCGTTGATAGTTTGAGCATTCTTGGCAGCAACAGCCAGC
The DNA here is from genome assembly GCF_051521515.1 of Lactuca serriola. Taxonomy (NCBI): domain Eukaryota; kingdom Viridiplantae; phylum Streptophyta; class Magnoliopsida; order Asterales; family Asteraceae; genus Lactuca; species Lactuca serriola. Next base: position 335,383,738 of record NC_136415.1, on the reverse strand, counting down.
AAGGAGTCTAGAAATAAGTGAGCTTCTGAGACTAGTTTATCGACTTTTGCGGTCGCTTCCTTGCACTCCTTAGTAGAGGCATCAACAGCGAGAGAAGCCTGTTGACATTGGGAAGTGGAGGCTTCGATAGCCTTGGCTGCAACAGATAAAGTAGCACTGTGTTTAGCAACGACCGAAGAGAACAAGGCCTTTAAGGCAGCTTCTGAATAGGCACCAGAGGAAGAGGATGAAAGCAGTTGATCAAGCTTGTCGTTTACTGCCTTGAGATGACATTTTGTAACAGGCTCATCTTCATCATCATTGCTTTGCACTCGATAAGGACTGAAATATATGGAATCGAATTCCAAGTCCTCACCGCTTAAAATAGGGATTCTTTCAGTCGATTGTGTGGGAGATAAGGGTTTTGAAGAAGGTGGAGGTTCGGTTGTGACAGGAGGTTCGGTTACTGGTGGATTGGGAACAGTAAAGTCAGGTTTTGTGGTAGTAGTGGTAGTGGTTGTATCTGTGAAAATGGGAGTGGGAATAGGAATAGTAGTGAATGGTTGAGAGGTGGTAATTGGAGAGATAAGAGGGATGGAGACTGGGATTGTAATAGGTGGAGGTGAAGGAGGAGAAGAGTGAACCGGAATTTCTGGAGTAGGGGAGCGAGGCGGAGTGTCACCTCGTCCTGAAGCCTCTTCATCAGAGCTTTTGCTCTCAGATTCGGAAGGAGGAGCGTTCTTCTACTTAGGAGGGACATATTCTGAATCCGAATCACTTGAGGATTGAAGAATAAGTCTCCTAGCGGGCTTCTTCTGCTTTTTCGGTGGAGCCTGAGAAGTAGCAGCTTTATCAAATTTTCGCTTCTTGGGGGTTTGCCCCTTGGTTGGTTTGATGACCGGTCCCTCTTTCTGTGTTTCAGGCTTCTTACCCCTCTTGGCTGGCTTGTCAACCTCTTCAATTGAACGAATCATAGCCGGTGTAAGCTCTCTTGGGCCACCGGATGGTCGCTTTCTGTACTGTTGAAGAACGTTACTCGACGCTGAAATACGACCGAGCATTGCTTCAGGAAGGAATGGGTCCAATGAACGAAAACTTAGTTGGGTCAGTGACGATGATTTTCGTCGTATGAAAGGTAGCAATGGATGAGAGGAAGGAGTCTGCCATTATTGGAACACGAAGACGATCCATTGCCCAGTTGGTGATAAGAGACCAGAAACGCCCACATGAGATCTCAGAATGCCTGGATGTAGAAACCGAGCTTTGAACCAGCTGCTGCCAGATAATGGACCCATAATATAGGTTACGGCCATTGTACAACCCATACAATACCATCATGAATGACTTGCTTGCACCATCGGAGCCAACGCTTCTCTCAGAAATTCCCTTGAACAATAGCGTAAAAAGGCCATTCCATTGAGGAGGAAGGCAGGACTTCTTGAACTTCATAACAGTGGTTAGGGCTTCGGTATACCCCATCTGATAGAACATACAAAATAGTTGACCAGTTGTAATGGAGTCAGGGTTTACCAGAGATGGATCTTGAGAAAGACCAATTAGGGCACATAATCGATTCTTGGAGATGGAGGTCTTCTCATCGTGGAGTTCAAAGTGAATCCGTTCATTAATCTTGTCATAGAAGGCAGTAGAGTAGACAAGAGACAAGCACGACATGGGAACCACTTCAACTTTAGTCAGTGCATCGACGAGTGGTGAGTATATGAGACACTCAACTACATATAGCATATAGGGCTCATAGATGAATGGAGTGAGATCAATGATCAGGTTCTGTTGGGGTTTGATGGTGAGAAGCAGTTGACGAACTGAAGTATCGTGAACTGAGGATGAGTCTGCCATTGTAGTAGCTTTGAGAAGATGATGAACAGTTGTAGAGAATCACCGGGGTTCTTTGAGAGATTTTGGGAAATGATAAAGGTTGAGAGAGTAACGTTCCAATTCCTTTGATACGTACAAGGAAGTGAGAGAAAAATCCAGCTGAAATCTTGGATTATCTCAAAAATAGCGGCTGACCGAAGATGATGCAGGAGAGAGAAAAGACGTTTCCCTTTTACACGTCCTTTCATAAAACTCACTTTTTCAAATCACCAAACCGTTTGGATAGCCGCTGAGTCAGCTTCCACTTTATCCCAATCGTTTCTCCATACGACGTTTGAATCGCTGCTGCCTTTAGCGTTTCAATTATCATTTTGAACAAAACTAGAATTTGGACAATTAAAAATTTTCGTGCATGGGGTGTAAAAGATAAAGAAATAAAACGAAATTTTAGGGATAATCTGTAATGTCGTAGTCAGACATAAAACAATTGATTCTGGGCAAAAATCACTTCCTTCAAAGTCAAGAGATACATTAAAGTGCTTGCTTGGTTTCCCATTGAATAACGATCAAGAACTTGTTGAGAAATTTTGAAAGGCATCTTTTAAAGGTTAAAGAGGGTGGCTTTCACTTCAATTCATAATTTCGATACTTAACATAAGACTGAAACTGAATGAAGTACTTGTGAGATCATTGTGATCTGTTGAACAAGTAGGTATGATAAAATTTATAGTGATGAGGGAAGTAAGGAAATCTCAAAAAAAAAAAAATAAACTGGATCTTTTAGGGTTAGAGAAGCCTTAGTGAAAGGCAAGCTCATAAAGGTCACTCAAAAGAAAAAGAGATTTCATTGGGTAACAAGTAAGTGCTTGAATTTGTGAATTCATCGTCAATTCATTAGTGGTGTTGAACTTTGGGTTTCACTTAGTACATAGTGGCATGAAACTAAGATCACAAACAAAGACTTGGTATAACCATAAACCTCAGTGGTTAATACTGAAAGTATTAAGGTTTATATTGATGAAATGAATTATAATGGAGAAAGATTACGGAGATGGTATAAGAAGCAAATGTACCTCTGCTTTTAAAGAAAAGAAGGACCAAGTAGAAAACTCTAAACTCAATATGAGTAGAGTAAGGTAGCTCATGATTAGAGTGAATTTGATAGCCTGGATTGGGAAAACATGATTGGTATATAGCATGTTATTAAAGCTTCACTCAAAATCTGTCGAGGCTTTAGTCAACATACAACGGCATGCTTTTAGGGACTCCTAACTAATAAAACCATTTAACTGCCTTAACTTTGCCATCGAGAATTATACTTAGACAAAAATAAAAAACGTTAGATATATAAAAAAAAATAAAAAAAATATTTTTGTGTTTTGTGAGAATTGACCAATTGAATGAAAAAGAAAAATATTTTTGGATTTCATATGAATTTTTATGAGAATAAGATAAAAAAAACATCTTTTTGGGATTTTATAAGTAGAAAAGAAGTAATGAAAAAGGTGTACATAAGAAAACAATTGAAATGCCTTGATAAAAAAACAAATGAGTTCAGAAGGACCGAACCCGAAATAGACCGAACGCTCGGTTCATTTTGGTTCATGGTCGGACTTCACCCAAAATAGACCGAACCTGAAATAGACCGAACGTTCGGTTCATTTCGGTTCGCACTATTTCGCTTTTTACCTTTATGGAAGTGAAGGCGATTTCGGAACTGACTCGGCTTGCATCATTCCTAGGCCTTCTAGAATCTTATTGAAGCTTGCTTCAGTTAAGGCCTTTGTGAATATGTCTGCCAGTTGATCAGTCGTTCTGACGAAGTGAATTTCTACGTTACCATCTTCGACGTGATCCTTGATGAAATGGTACCTCAGTGCTACATGCTTAGTCTTCGAGTGTTGCATTGGGTTGTGACAAATCCTAATTGCGCTTTCAGAATCACAATATAGTGGGATTTTCTTCATGTTTAGCCTGTAATCCCTGAGTTGACTTTGTATCCATACGACTTGAGATGTATAGGATGTTGCAGCAATATATTCGGCTTCTGTAGTGGATAGCGAAACACAGGTCTGTTTCTTCGATTGCCAAATGACTAATTTACCTTCTACAAATTGACATCCTCCTGTGGTGCTTTTACGATCCAATCCACAGCCACCTAGATCAGCATCTAAAAATGCTTGAATAAAGAATCCGGAGTTGGCTGGATACCATACACCGAGAGAGGAGGTTCGCTTTAGATAGCGAAAGATGTTGTTCACGGCTTGAAGATGAGGTTCTCGTGGGTTGGCTTGAAATCGCGCACAGTAACAGACATAGAACATGATATCAGGTCTACTGGTTGTAAGATACATCAGAGACCCAATCATATGTCGATAAAGTGTTGTATTAGCTACGGTTTTCTCCAATGATGGTGTGAGTTTAGTTCCAAAAGCCATAGGCACTTTCACTTTGGAGTCTCCCATCATTCCAAACTTGGTTACCAAAGTCTTGGTATATGCTTCCTGATTAATAAAAATGCCTTCGGGTCCCTGTCTAATGTTCAATCCAAGAAAAAATTTAATTGGACCCATTGAGCTCATCTCAAATTTAGTTTCCATCAACTTTCTGAATTCAGCTGTTAAGCTAGGATTCATGGAGCCAAAGATGATGTCATCAAGAGAAATTTGAACTATCATAAGGTGGTTACCTTCTCGCTTACAAAAGAAGGTTAGGTCAACCGAACCTTGTTTGAATTTAGACATTTTTAAGAAACGAGCGAGAGTTTCATACCATGCTCTGGGAGCCTGTTTGAGGCCATAGACAGCTTTGTCAAGGATATAACAATGATCGGGATGTTTCTCGTTTACGAATCCTGGCGGTTGCTCAACATATACGGTTTCTTCAAGTTCACCGTTGAGGAAAGCACATTTGACGTCCATTTGATAGACTTCAAAGTTCTTGTGAGCAGCGTACGCAGGAAAGATACGAACAGATTCAAATCTTGCCACGGGAGCGAAGGTTTCTTCATAATCAATTCCCTTTTCCTGACAATATCCTTTGACCACCAGCCTCGCTTTGTTACGAATGACATTTCCCTCTTTGTCCATCTTGTTTCTGAATACCCATTCGAGACCGACAACCAAAGCATCCTTTGGATTTGGAATAAGACGCCATACCTTGTTTCGTTCGAACTCATTTAACTCATCCTGCATGGCTTGAACCCAGTCAGAATGATCAAGAGTTGAGTTAACAGTCTTTGGTTCAATTTTGGAAACGAATGAATTGAACATACAAAACTCGACTTTTGAAAATAGTGCAGCATGTGTTGCTTTGATTTGAGAGCGAGTTAACACTTTTTTCTGAGGATTCCCCAATAATTTGAGTTTGAGGGTGATCTTTCGTCCATTTGATAAGTGGAGGAAACTTTGGATCATAGATAGGATCCAATTTAGCATTGATTCTTCCTCTAGTTCAGACAAAATGTCATCATCACCAACATTGGTGTTCTCCCCCTCGAAGAATGATTCCTATTCAGGACCAGCATTTGTATCCACTTCATTGGCTGGAATTTCAGTAGAGCTTGATGTATTTGGCGATGAGTTCTCCCCCTGGAATGAAGAACCTTAATCATGATGAGGAGAGGAACCCTCCCCCTAGACAGTAGGATAGTCACCAGACGGTTCGCTTGCGTCTACACCTTCGGTTTCTTTTGATTGATCATCAGCCATCTTCTTAGCAACATCATCTAGAACTTGTTTCAGATTATCAACTTTGTTGTCTTTTGAAGTTGATTCAGAGTCAATCGCCTTTTGAGGCTCATCAAACAGGAGCATGAATTGGCCGAAAAGATTCGAGATGGAGATAGTAACCTGACCATTCTTTGGAAATATGTGTTGCGATGCATCTTCTGTTGATTTCAATTTCTTAACATAACTATCGTCAAAGGTGACATAGTATGTTTCTTCAATTTTCTTTCAGCGTTTATTGATAACTCTATACGCCTTGGAGTTCAAGGAGTAGCCTAAGAAAATTCCTTCATCCGCCTTAACATCGAACTTGTTTCTATTCTCTTTGGAGTTGAAAATGAAACATCTTGAACCGAACACATGAAAGAATTTCGCATTTGGTTTTCGATTGTTTAGGATCTCGTAAGGGGTAATTGAGAACCGCTTATTCAAGTATGATCGATTCTGAGTATAACATGCAGCCGCAATTTCATCAGCCCAGAAATACAAAGGCAAGGACGCGAAGCACATCATAGTGCGAGCAGATTCACACAAGGACCGATTTCTCCTTTCAACAATGCCATTTTGCTGTGGAGTATAAGGGGATGAGAAATTGTGAGTCGTCCCCTTTTCAGCAAGAAAACATTCAAGAACTTTGTTCTTGAATTCCAGGCCATTGTCACTCCTTATATTACAAACTACCTTTCTTAGTTCCGTTTCTATCTATTTAATGAAGAGCTTAAGTTTTGGAGTGGCTTCATACTTTTGCTTGAGAAAGAAAATCCATGTAAACCTTGAGAAATCGTCCACAATAACCAGAATGTATTTTCTTTCCCCCAATGCTTTCAATGGACGATGGACCACATAGATCGATATGCAGTAACTCCAGTGGTTCTATCACCTTAGTGTTGATAATAGAAGGATGACTCTACCGACTCTGCTTTCCCATTTCACACGCTGCACAGAGATGTTCTTTATTGAATTTTAGAACTGGAAGACCTCGAACATGATCACCTAAGACCAATTTGTTGATACCCTTGAAATTCAAATGAGATAGTCTTCTATGCCATAACTAGCTTTCATCAGAGTGAGCCTTTATGAGTAAGCACAATGCTGGTTTACCTCTTATTGGGTTGAGGTTCAAGGGATACATTTCCCCCTTTCGCTTTGATTTCAACAGAATGTTGTTTGATCTCTTCTCGACAATTCCTGAGCCTTCATCGTCGAATGATACTTTTAATCCAGTACCAACCACCAGCTGTGATATGTTGATGAGATTATGTTGGAGTCCTTCAACATAAGCTACCTTCCTTATAGAGAACTTGCCATTAGTGATCATTCCATAGCCTTTGATAGTTACAAAAGAGTTGTTGCCATACTTTACAATGCCACCATCTTTGAGAGAACGAAACTCTCTCAGTTCCTCCTTCCTTCCTGTCATGTTATGCGAGCAACCACTATCGATGTACCATTCTTCGTCAAACTGCTCGTCACGTATAACCTGCAAATATTAAGCAGATTTAGGAACCCAAAGTTTCTTGGGTCCTTGTGAGCCTTTTACAGGACAAGGAATAGTAAGAGAAATATCAACCATACATGTGCGATTAATTAAAGTTGTTTCATCTTTTCTTTTAATGGTGAAAACTTTAATTTTTTTTGATTTAGGAGGACTCAGGTTTTTGACTGAGGGACTGGAATTTAAAGAATTAAATTTAGAAGAAACTTTAGATTCCCAGTTTTTCTAATTGGACTTGTATGGATGGGGACCGAAACCACTATTTCGGTTGCCATGGGATGAGGGACTGAAACTCTCCTTTCGGTTGTTATAGGATGATGGACCGAAACCGTTCTTTCGGTTTTTAATGGATGATGGACCGAAACTCTCCTTTCAGTTGTTTTCAGTCGAGGGACCGAAACTACACTTTCAGATCCTATTGGTCGAGGGACCGAAATCATCCTTTCGGCTCATATTGGTCGAAGGACCGAAACCATCCTTTCAGCTCCTATTGGTTGAAGGACCGAAACCATTCTTTCGATTGGTATTTTAGTGAGGACTGAAACTGCTCTTTTGGTTCCTTGAGTCATCTTCTGATTTGTTCTTCATTTCTATCCTTACAAAATCAGGATTTTAAGAATTCCAAAACCGTTTTCTTTCTGAGAGATTCTTCTTATATCTCATATTTCTTTGATGCTTTCGATCAGCTACCTGTTTTGGATTTCTGTGAATGTTGTCCTTTCGTTTCGAAGTATGGGCAAAACATTCACTTTTTGCCGAAGAAGTATCACTTGTGGTTTGCATTGGTTCGTCCAAAGGGGGTCTAGTTCCTCTTGTGCTCGACACATCATACTTTGTAGGCTCATTTAGTGGTTCAGGTATGTATCTACCTTTTACTCTCCATGAGGTTTTCTCAGAAAGACCCTTCATCTCATCTGCGTTGTCTATTGGAGCCGACCAGCAGAATTCGTCACATCCTCCAGCATTTCTCTTCTTCTACCATAGTCGTTAACTCTGCAGTTTGTTGTGGAGTGACTCCCGGTATAGTGTAGACTTGGTTTAGGGTAGTTTGAACCTTTTGGTATACAACAGCTTTAGCTTTGAGAACTTTGGTTTTATCGGTAGACGAACGAGCAAACTCAACAGAGTTTTCAGAAATTAGGTTCTTATTTGACTTAGGTTCGTTTTTGGCTAATTCGGAACAGTCCACCAAATCCTCTACAGAGATTTCACTCATATCATCATCCTCATTAAGTTCAGATGTATTTTCAACGTCAATTTTATTATCTGAACTTAAATTAGCATTCAAAGAGTCAAATTTTTGTAAAGTTTCGGCTCTCAATTTCAATCCATCATTTTCGTCTAGCAGATTTTTGAGCATTTCCTTGTGGTCCTTGGACTTTATGTAGGATTCAATTTTGTCCAGACCTATTTTATATGCTGGAGACACTTCATCAGAAGATACAACACTTTCACAGTTATAGGCTTCAGCGTCGATTTCATCCTCCTTTAATTCAAGGAAGGGTAAAATCATACGATGTATTTTCTTCCCTATTTCACAATCAAGATGCGACTGAGTGATGTTAAAATAGAGTCTCTTAGCAATTAAACAAAACACATTTCACTGTTTAAGAAGTTTAAGATTGTCTCTTTGCAAATAAATAGAATCATCTTTAGATCTAATTAACTCCTTTTCCAATTTCTTGATCCACATCCTTCGTTCCTCACTCTTTGAAGAAATCATGCTGATTTGATCAGTTAGGTTAAAATTTATGACACGGGTTTAGGTGAGACTGCTACTTATGCTTGAGAATTTTGACTTTAAATTATTTAAATCCTTTTCGTAATCATTAACATGTATTTTTAGAGAACCAAGAATATTTTGTACCTTTTTGATCAACTCATCACATTTGTTGATCTGAGCAATAACAGGCTTGGCAGCAAAACATCTGTTCTCTCGCTCCCTTTTCCTCTTCAACTCCCTCATCAGTTGTGTATCCTCTCATTCGGGACACACCCTCGATTACTACAAAGCATCTTCCCGTGGCATGATCTGCTTTTGCTAGCATAGCTTTTCCGTGAGTGGGCTTTCTGACTTCATCATCCTCAGAATCTGTAGACCATACCTCCACACCACCAAACTCATCACTGTTGTTTGTACCCTACACAATTTAAGCATTCATGGTAGAGTTATTAGCAGCAGACTTTCTTTTCTTTATTTCCTCCAATCTTCTCAGGAGGCTCGCTTCCTCATCTTCTTCGCTTGTCTTTTCTTCTTTCTTTCTCAACATACAGTCTTTAGCAAAATGATTTTTGCCTCCACAGTAATGGCAGTCGAATCCTGAGTCTCCTCCAACTTTAGCTTCCTTCTTTGACTCTTTAGATTTTGACCCCAACTTCGGTTCCTCCTTGATCCTTTCGACGCTGTAACTACCCTACCAGTTTCGGTTCTTGTTGGCTGGGAATTTCTTATTAATGAATTTTCTGGGATTGGACACCATCATGGCGTATTCTTCGCCAGTTAAATCATAATTTGCAAGATCTAATTCATCTTCTTCTTCAACCGAACTTTTTCCTTTGGAGACAAGAGCCAAAGAACCCAGACCAGAAACCACATTTGTTTCCTTGGACAGAGCATTCTCATGGGATTTTAAAATCCCCATTAATTTTGCCAGAGAGTAAGACTTGAACTGTTCATGAGCTTTGACTGTTGATACAACAGCCATCCATTCAGGTCTGAGGCCATTCATGAAAGTAACCTTTTGTTCAATAACTTTTCTTTCCATCCCATGCTTTATGATCTTACTTAAAAGATGATTGAAGCGATCGAAAGTTTGAACAAGTTTTTCTTCAGGCTTCTGCTTAAAGTCACCAAACTCAGATAGCAAGAGAGTTTGGATAGAGTGTTCCAAGTCTTCTTCTGTGGAATATAATTCCTTCAATCTGTCCCAGATCTCCTTAGCTGTAGCATAAGAACTCAATAAACGAAACGTATTCGATTGTAGCGCAAACCTTATCTTCCTCAGGGCCTTGATGTTGCATTGAAACTTCTCTTTTTCATCTTGAGGAATATCTTTGACATCATTGACAAGCTGATTGTATTCTTTCTGTGTTTTAACAATCTTTGATGTGCTTGAGTGAGCAAATAGGCTTGCAGTAATAGCTTCCCAGATTAAATACCCATTGTCCTCCAATCCAATCACATAGTCTTCAAAGTGATGTGCCCAAACTTCATAGTCTTGTGTATATAAGACCGGTATTCTTGTTGTACACCCTATGCTGTTGGAGATATTGATCGGATTGGTTAGTGAATCATCCATGGAAATTGTAAATACTTTTGACCGATAACCTGTAAAAGATCAGACTTATAATATATCGTTAGGGTTAGATCAATAATTAATGAGATACGTCAATATAGAGTGACGGCTCAATAAATATAAATCAATGTGGAATTAAAACCCTAAGAACTTCTTCGACAGAAGAGGTGTGTATGAATTACATAGTCTCCTGCTCTGATACCAATTGATGAGTTCAAAACTCTTAGATCGATTAGATCTTTCACAAGTACGATAAAAGAAATCAAACAGTTGAAGAACAATATGAGAATGAACACAGAACAGAATCAAATATGTGCTTATGATTCAAAACTGAGTCACGCCTCAGCAGAGCTCGATGAAGAACTTCCATTGTAGAGGCGAGCTAGGGTTTATAAAACTATGAAGCAAATAATCAATGAAAGCGATAACTACTAAGTCTGCATGCATGCAACTTATATACTAAACCCTAGTACAAAATTATGCACGGCTGGACATGCCCAATACCGGCATTCAAACTGGGCTAAGGACCGAGCCCATGACGCAATCTAATAGACCCAACATGGGATATTGCTCTTGCATCTCTGACTCTGGCTCCCAAGTCATCTCGGAACCTCTACGATGTTGCCACTGCACTCGAGCCAGGGACACCTCTTTGTTCCTCAGAACCTTCTCCTTCCGATCCAAAATCGCGATCGGCCTCTCGATGTAATTAAGGCTCACAGCCATCTGAATGTCCTCTAGGGGTACCATTGTCGTCTCATCGGCTACACACTTCCTCAAATGGGATACGTGGAAGGTGTTATGAATCTGAATCAAATCTGCAGGTAGCTCCAACTGGTAAGCTACCCTACCTACTATGGCGGTCACCCTGAAAGGACCGATGTACTGGGGCCCCAACTTGCCCCACTTCCCAAATCGGATCACCCCTTTCCATGGGGATACCTTCAAGAGTATAAAATCCTCGACCTGGAACTCCAGCTCGGATCGCCGCCTGTCTGCATAACTCTTATGGCGACTCTGGGCAATCAGTAACCTCTGTCTGACCTGTTGAATATGCTCAGTTGTCTTCAACACTATATCAGTGCCACCTATCACTCGCTGTCCTACTTCTCCCCAACAAATGGGAGTCTGAAACCTCCTCCCATAAAGAAGCTCAAAGGGATGCATACAAATATTCGAATGATGGCTGTTGTTGTAAGAAAACTCAGCCAAGGACAAATAAGTGTCCCAACTTCCTCCGAAGTCCATCACACATGCTCACTGCATGTCCTCAAGCGTCGGAATCATCCACTTACTCTACCCGTGGGTCTGCGGATGGTATGGGGTGCTGAAATGCAACCGAGTAACCAACTCCTCATGAAATTTCTTCTAGAACCATGAAATAAAGGGCACGTCTTGGTCCAACAATATCGAGGTCGGCACTCCATGCCGAGCTACCACCTCTCTCACATAATTCTCGGCCAATCTCTCTGCAGAAGAGCTCTCGCTAATGGCAAGGAAATGAGCGCTCTTCGTCAGCCGATCTACAATCACCCAAATTGTGTCGACTCTATGCGCACTCCTTGAAACTTAGTGATAAGGTCCGTGTAAATTTATTCCCACTTCCACTGTGGAATCTCCAGGGGCTGCAACGGACCATGAGGATGCTGGTGCTTGGCCTTAACCTGACGACAGGTCAAGCACCTCTCAACTACCCAAGCCACGTCCCTATTCATATAGGGCCACCAATAATCTCTCTTCAGGTCCATGTACATCTTAGTGGCCCCTGGGTGGGACCGAAATCTGCCCCCGGAAAGTCATAATCCTTCGACTATCGGGCATAAACTCGGACACTTGCCCACTCACCCGTTCCCTCTTGCGATTCTCGGTCTCATGGCCTCCCGCTAGGCCTCTGGAATGGTATCTAAAACTGGATTCATCCCTATCATTCTCATGGACACATCTCTGATCGGAGCACTCTCTGCTCTATGGCTCAGGGCGTTGGCTACCACATTAGCCTTGCCCGGATGGTATAATATCTCGCAGTCGTAATCTTTCACCACATCCATCCACATCCTCTGTCTCATATTTAGGTTGGGCTGATCCATGAGATACTTCAGGCTCTTGTGGTTCGTGTAGATGGTACACCTAACACCATAAAGATAGTGGTGCCAAATCTTGAGGGCAAACACCACCGCCCCCAACTCCAAATCATGTGTGGGATACCTCTTCTCGTGAGGCTTCAGCTTCCTCGACGCATATGCAATCACGTGACCCCTCTGCATCAACACTGCACCCATCCATGAGATAGACGTATCATAGTAGACCACAAAGTTCTCTACCCCCTCCGGAAGGGCTAACACCGGAGCTCACGCCCCCAAACAAAAGTAACGCCCTTTTGGGTCAACTTGGTGAGAGGAACCGCAGTCTTGGAGAAATCCCTGATGAATCTCTGATAGTAGCCGGCCAAACACAGAAAACTCCGGATCTCAGATGGGGACCTCGGCACCTCCCATCGCATAACCGCCTTAATCTTGGCCGGATCGACCAATATCCCGCTCTGATTGACGAGATGTCCCAGAAACCGGACCTCTCATAGCCAGAAATCACACATGGAGAATTTGGCATACAGCCTCTCCGACCTCAAAACCCCAAGAACCTCTCGCAAATGCTCCTCGTGCTGCTCCCTGGATCTCAAATACACTAAGATCATCAATGAACACAATCACTGACCGTTCCAACATAGGCCCACACACCTGGTTCATCAGATCCATGAACGCCGCCGGTGCGTTGGTGAGTCCAAAAGGCATCACCACGAACTTGTAATGCCCATAACAAGTTCTAAAGGCTGTCTTCTAAATATCCTCCTTGCGTACTCTCATCTAATGATATCCGGATTGCAAATCAATCTTGGAGAACTAGGATGCCCCTGTAGCTGATCGAATAAATCGTCAATCCTCGGAATTGGGTAACGGTTCTTGACCGTCAACTTGTTCAACTCCCGGTAATCAATACACATCCGGTGTGATCAATCCTTTTTCTTGAAAAAAAGGATCGACGCTCCCCAAGGCGAGCTACTCGGTCGAAAAAATCCTTTCCCCATCAACTCCTAAAGCTGTGAGGATAACTCCTGCATCTCTGATGGTGCAAGGCGATAAGGTACCTTGGCGATAGGTGCCGCTCCTGGAACCAAATCAATCCGAAACTCCACTTACCTCTCGGGAGGCACACCCGATAAATCCTCGAGGAAAACATCAGGGAAGTTTCATACAATCGGAACCTCGGAGATAGAACTTAGCCTCTCTAACACAGTCCGTGAATCCATCACATAGGCTAGAAATCACATACAACCCTACTATAAACTCTGCCTTACCCTTGTGGTAGAGCGAAAAGCTGACCAGATCTGGTACCCTCACCATACACTGTAAGCACTCCTCCACTAGGGTCTCGTATAGTCACCAACTAACGCTCGCAGTCGATCACTACTCCAAAGCGACTCAACCAATCCATGCCCACGATGACGCAGACATCACCCATCGCGATCGATACCAGGTCAATCGGTAACTCGACACCAAAAATCTCTAGCACACATCCTCAAAATACCTCAGTAGCAAAGACTGCACGCTCATCTGCTATAGAAACCCTCAGAGGTCGACTCAACGCCTCACATCGGATACCGATGTGATGACTAAAGGTTAGAGACACAAAGGATCGACTCGCATCCGAGTCAAATAACACTAAAGCAGGTAGATAACTCACAAGAAATGTACCTAAATATAGCCCAGAATAATCAAAAAAGAGAATCTCAGAATAAATAAACAAATAAATAAAGGAATACGTACCAGCCACGACATCAGGTGTTGTGCGGACCTCTTCTGTTGTCAACTGAAAAGCTCTCCCACGAGCCTTCGGAACCTCGGCCTTCACCGGCCGAACATCAGTAGCACGCAATGTAGCAGGAGTGGAACCCTGGGCTGATCCTTGAACAAGCTGAGGGCACTCGGCCTTCCGATGGCCAGTCTGATTGCCGTGGAAACCGACTGCAAAACCCTTGGGGCAATCCTTCCCCGTATGCCCCTCCTTGCCATATTTGTAGCAAATCCCTGCCCAGAAAGCTCCCTCATGACTCTTGCTGCACTTTCCACAAGTGCGGCCCTTCTTGCCTCGTGATCTCGAATTAGCGGGCTTAGCCCGCTTGGGAGTCGGCTGCGACTGCGCCGGCCACCGGTCTCTCCCCTGAGACTCTGCGTCCTCACTCGCCCGAGCCTCCAGCTCGATCTCCCTCCTCCTTGCATTTTCCTGGAGCTTATAAAATGTACGGTAAGACGATAACTACTAAGTCTGCATGCATGCAACTTATATATACTAAACCCTAGTACAAAATTATGCACGGCTGGACATGCCCAATACCGGCATTCAAACTGGGCTAAGGACCGAGCCCATGACGCAATCTAATAGACCCAACATGGGATATTGCTCTTGCATCTCTGACTCTGGCTCCCAAGTCATCTCGGAACCTCTACGATGTTGCCACTGCACTCGAGCCAGGGACACCTCTTTGTTCCTCAGAACCTTCTCCTTCCGATCCAAAATCGCGATCGGCCTCTCGATGTAATTAAGGCTCACAGCCATCTGAATGTCCTCTAGGGGTACCATTGTCGTCTCATCGGCTACACACTTCCTCAAATGGGATACGTGGAAGGTGTTATGAATCTGAATCAAATCTGCAGGTAGCTCCAACTGGTAAGCTACCCTACCTACTATGGCGGTCACCCTGAAAGGACCGATGTACTGGGGCCCCAACTTGCCCCACTTCCCAAATCGGATCACCCCTTTCCATGGGGATACCTTCAAGAGTATAAAATCCTCGACCTGGAACTCCAGCTCGGATCGCCGCCTGTCTGCATAACTCTTATGGCGACTCTGGGCAATCAGTAACCTCTGTCTGACCTGTTGAATATGCTCAGTTGTCTTCAACACTATATCAGTGCCACCTATCACTCGCTGTCCTACTTCTCCCCAACAAATGGGAGTCTGAAACCTCCTCCCATAAAGAAGCTCAAAGGGATGCATACAAATATTCGAATGATGGCTGTTGTTGTAAGAAAACTCAGCCAAGGACAAATAAGTGTCCCAACTTCCTCCGAAGTCCATCACACATGCTCACTGCATGTCCTCAAGCGTCGGAATCATCCACTTACTCTACCCGTGGGTCTGCGGATGGTATGGGGTGCTGAAATGCAACCGAGTAACCAACTCCTCATGAAATTTCTTCTAGAACCATGAAATAAAGGGCACGTCTTGGTCCAACAATATCGAGGTCGGCACTCCATGCCGAGCTACCACCTCTCTCACATAATTCTCGGCCAATCTCTCTGCAGAAGAGCTCTCGCTAATGGCAAGGAAATGAGCGCTCTTCGTCAGCCGATCTACAATCACCCAAATTGTGTCGACTCTATGCGCACTCCTTGAAACTTAGTGATAAGGTCCGTGTAAATTTATTCCCACTTCCACTGTGGAATCTCCAGGGGCTGCAACGGACCATGAGGATGCTGGTGCTTGGCCTTAACCTGACGACAGGTCAAGCACCTCTCAACTACCCAAGCCACGTCCCTATTCATATAGGGCCACCAATAATCTCTCTTCAGGTCCATGTACATCTTAGTGGCCCCTGGGTGGGACCGAAATCTGCCCCCGGAAAGTCATAATCCTTCGACTATCGGGCATAAACTCGGACACTTGCCCGCTCACCCGTTCCCTCTTGCGATTCTCGGTCTCATGGCCTCCCGCTAGGCCTCTGGAATGGTATCTAAAACTGGATTCATCCCTATCATTCTCATGGACACATCTCTGATCGGAGCACTCTCTGCTCTATGGCTCAGGGCGTTGGCTACCACATTAGCCTTGCCCGGATGGTATAATATCTCGCAGTCGTAATCTTTCACCACATCCATCCACATCCTCTGTCTCATATTTAGGTTGGGCTGATCCATGAGATACTTCAGGCTCTTGTGGTTCGTGTAGATGGTACACCTAACACCATAAAGATAGTGGTGCCAAATCTTGAGGGCAAACACCACCGCCCCCAACTCCAAATCATGTGTGGGATACCTCTTCTCGTGAGGCTTCAGCTTCCTCGACGCATATGCAATCACGTGACCCCTCTGCATCAACACTGCACCCATCCATGAGATAGACGTATCATAGTAGACCACAAAGTTCTCTACCCCCTCCGGAAGGGCTAACACCGGAGCTCACGCCCCCAAACAAAAGTAACGCCCTTTTGGGTCAACTTGGTGAGAGGAACCGCAGTCTTGGAGAAATCCCTGATGAATCTCTGATAGTAGCCGGCCAAACACAGAAAACTCCGGATCTCAGATGGGGACCTCGGCACCTCCCATCGCATAACCGCCTTAATCTTGGCCGGATCGACCAATATCCCGCTCTGATTGACGAGATGTCCCAGAAACCGGACCTCTCATAGCCAGAAATCACACATGGAGAATTTGGCATACAGCCTCTCCGACCTCAAAACCCCAAGAACCTCTCGCAAATGCTCCTCGTGCTGCTCCCTGGATCTCAAATACACTAAGATCATCAATGAACACAATCACTGACCGTTCCAACATAGGCCCACACACCTGGTTCATCAGATCCATGAACGCCGCCGGTGCGTTGGTGAGTCCAAAAGGCATCACCACGAACTTGTAATGCCCATAACAAGTTCTAAAGGCTGTCTTCTAAATATCCTCCTTGCGTACTCTCATCTAATGATATCCGGATTGCAAATCAATCTTGGAGAACTAGGATGCCCCTGTAGCTGATCGAATAAATCGTCAATCCTCGGAATTGGGTAACGGTTCTTGACCGTCAACTTGTTCAACTCCCGGTAATCAATACACATCCGGTGTGATCAATCCTTTTTCTTGAAAAAAAGGATCGACGCTCCCCAAGGCGAGCTACTCGGTCGAAAAAATCCTTTCCCCATCA
This sequence comes from Lactuca serriola, assembly GCF_051521515.1. Taxonomy (NCBI): domain Eukaryota; kingdom Viridiplantae; phylum Streptophyta; class Magnoliopsida; order Asterales; family Asteraceae; genus Lactuca; species Lactuca serriola. Next base: position 335,366,435 of record NC_136415.1, on the reverse strand, counting down.
ACTCCTAAAGCTGTGAGGATAACTCCTGCATCTCTGATGGTGCAAGGCGATAAGGTACCTTGGCGATAGGTGCCGCTCCTGGAACCAAATCAATCCGAAACTCCACTTACCTCTCGGGAGGCACACCCGATAAATCCTCGAGGAAAACATCAGGGAAGTTTCATACAATCGGAACCTCGGAGATAGAACTTAGCCTCTCTAACACAGTCCGTGAATCCATCACATAGGCTAGAAATCACATACAACCCTACTATAAACTCTGCCTTACCCTTGTGGTAGAGCGGAAAGCTGACCAGATCTGGTACCCTCACCATACACTGTAAGCACTCCTCCACTAGGGTCTCGTATAGTCACCAACTAACGCTCGCAGTCGATCACTACTCCAAAGCGACTCAACCAATCCATGCCCACGATGACGCAGACATCACCCATCGCGATCGATACCAGGTCAATCGGTAACTCGACACCAAAAATCTCTAGCACACATCCTCAAAATACCTCAGTAGCAAAGACTGCACGCTCATCTGCTATAGAAACCCTCAGAGGTCGACTCAACGCCTCACATCGGATACCGATGTGATGACTAAAGGTTAGAGACACAAAGGATCGACTCGCATCCGAGTCAAATAACACTAAAGCAGGTAGATAACTCACAAGAAATGTACCTAAATATAGCCCAGAATAATCAAAAAAGAGAATCTCAGAATAAATAAACAAATAAATAAAGGAATACGTACCAGCCACGACATCAGGTGTTGTGCGGACCTCTTCTGTTGTCAACTGAAAAGCTCTCCCACGAGCCTTCGGAACCTCGGCCTTCACCGGCCGAACATCAGTAGCACGCAATGCAGCAGGAGTGGAACCCTGGGCTGATCCTTGAACAAGCTGAGGGCACTCGGCCTTCCGATGGCCAGTCTGATTGCCGTGGAAACCGACTGCAAAACCCTTGGGGCAATCCTTCCCCGTATGCCCCTCCTTGCCATATTTGTAGCAAATCCCTGCCCAGAAAGCTCCCTCATGACTCTTGCTGCACTTTCCACAAGTGCGGCCCTTCTTGCCTCGTGATCTCGAATTAGCGGGCTTAGCCCGCTTGGGAGTCGGCTGCGACTGCGCCGGCCACCGGTCTCTCCCCTGAGACTCTGCGTCCTCACTCGCCCGAGCCTCCAGCTCGATCTCCCTCCTCCTTGCATTTTCCTGGAGCTTATAAAATGTACGGTAAGACGATTTCGCCATGAACTCTCGAATATCCCTCCTTAGAATGCTCAAGTACCGTATCATGTGTGCCTGCTCAGTCGCCACATGCTTAGGGAAAACAACGCCCTCTTGTGAAACATCCGCATAATCACAGTCACCACCTCTGTCTTCTATCTAAGAGATAGAAACTACTGGGCTAACCGTTACATCTCCACAGGGGGGACATACTCATCTCGGAACATCACGACAAATCGATCCCAAGTCACTGCAGCAGGCTCTTCAGGGGTAAAACTAGCCGTCACAAACTTCCACCAATCCTTCGCTCCCAAGCAACGCTGGTTCAGCGTGAACCGAACCCTCAGTTGCTCTGGGCATGAACAAGTGTAGAAATGTCCCTCAACATCAGAGATCCACCTCATCGCAGCAATCGGATCCTGGGTCCCATCAAACTCTAGAGGCTTCGTGGTTCTGAACTCCCGGTACAGCAACGAGTCACCCCCCTGCGGTCTGGCAGCAGCGACAGCTGCGGTGGCTGCAGTAGCAGCCGCCTCGGAAGGAGCAGCATATCGCTCATTAAATGTCTCAATAAAAGTGGTCATTATAGACCCAAACATCTCCAGAATAGCCTCTCGGATGGCTGCAACCACCTCGTCGTGAATCTCGTCATCACTAACTCCACTGCTCTCTGGGGTGTGGCGCGTACCTACCATGTTGTCTCTATAACACAACACAAAATCATCAGAAACTCGATCGAGCATACTCACACACGACTACTCATCCCTACTTGCTCCTTAGCATCCCAAATGTTCTTACTTGGATAGCTTACAGACCAGGTGCTTTCAGTAGTACGGGCCCAACACTACCTTCCACACCCCATCTGTAGTCACCCCAAGTCCTCCTCCTAGGATTCTAATTCAAAAATACTCAATGCCTCATGAATCTCCAGCTACTCTCTCAGCAGACCCCTCTCTTAAGTTTATCTAAGTATCTCTTCCTATATCATCTCCCAACTCAAAACTCAACTCATACTCAAGCAAATAACATATAACACTGATAAAAACATCTCCTTGACTAAGGCATCACAAATCAGGAAACTCTAGCCCTAGAATATGGAATGCTTAGTCTACCCTCTAGCATGCAATCTTAACAAAACATCTCATAACACAAATGTAAGGGTATTTAGGGAAATCACCGTTCGGGCTCTGGCTGATTGTACACACCACTTCCACTTGTTTTCTCTTAAAACTCTTTCTCGTTTTGGAAAATTTTCTCTTCTTTTGAAAATTCTACTCAAATCCTCGGTTTGAGTCCAAACACACCCGGAGGTGCATCCAAATCTCTCAAACCAAGCTCTCATACCAACCTTTAACGACGTAAATTCTAACCAAATTTGAAATTTCAAAACACATTGTTTTCAATAAATAATTATAAAATGTCACAATGTCAATTCACCAAAAACTCATGTTCAAAAGAAATAAATATATCAAACTCCAGGATCCCCTAAATCATAAAACAATCTCCGGTGTATGTGTACAATCAAGTTGGTGCCTTCCCGTGATCCTGAGAAGTACCCGAAACACATAACACATACATGGTAAGCATAAAGCTTAGTGAGTTTCCCAAAATACCAAACACAACATATTAACCACTCGAGGCTATAACTCTGTAAGACCCTCCGGTCAATGTGTCTCAGTAGGGCCCTCCGGTCCTAACTCAACAAACTCAGTAATAACAATACTCAGCATAAATCACAAAGACATAATGTGGAATATCAAATACACAGATAATCACAATAAGCAGCTCAATCACATAAGGCACCACTCAAGGAAAGTATAGTAAGAAGACTCACCTTGAAAGAAGTCAGCAAAAACTCAAACTCAAACCATCGGTCTAGCCTCCGCCTAACATACACAACAATTATCCCTAATTAATCACGATTCTCAAGAGGCTACACTTTCTCACGGAAGGGTAAAAGACCACTTTACCCCTCAATGGCCCTAATTGTCCATAATTTGACCCAAACCCTAAAAGTTAACAAAATTCAACGGCATGGAGTACGCTGCGCATACCAGTTCCTTATGTTGGGCGTACTCGGTCGCCATGCAGATATCGGGGATGCATGTCCCCTATGTTGCGCGTACTAGAATTACGCCCGACGTACGCTCCAGTTTCACCCTCCTCACTTGTTTGGTCTTAAACAGTTAAGACCATGGCTCATACCTCAGATCTAAACTCTCTAATAGCTCTTAACCCATAAAGTCAGGGACTTTATGCCTTTGCATGGCTAGAAAGGTCCCAAACACAAAAAACATTCACCCTCTTATGACAAAAAACACATATCTCATGCATGGATTGATCCCAAGGTCCAAGATAGGATTTTTATGACTCTACACCACTGAATATACTCAAAGGGGGTGTATCATGGTCTTTGGAGTGCAATATCTCATAATGCATCCAACTTTTGGGACAAAACCCCAGAATAGTCTACCAAGATGGAAAAACCAAAAAAGTGAGAAAGTTCAGAGCTTTATACCTGAAAATGAAGCTCCACACTAAGATAAGCCCAGATCCAAGGCCTGAAATCCCACTCCTTCTTTTTGAAGACTCCTTCTTCATTCCAAAGTAACTCAAGAATGCTCCCAAGTCTCTCTAATGCACTCACAAGCTCTAAGAACGGAAACTAGGGTTTAGGAGGGTTGGTGACTGAGAATGGTGGCCATGAATGAGGTCATCATATCCTTTAAATAGGGGTCTCACCCTAAATTAGGGTTTTCACTCTGAGCCTAGTACGCCCAGCGTACCCTCTTGTACACCCGGTGTACTAGGTGGCTTCTGCGTCAAATGCACGCGTATGAGTACGCTGAGCGTACACTCGAGTATGCCCCGCATACTCATTCACCACCTTTTCACACAAAGGGACTAAAATGGCCAAATACTCAAAAGACCAAGGGTCACGGGGTAGACCTGATCTCGAGATGGTACATCAATCATATGTGATTTGATTTCGATGTAAACTCTATATTATCAATACAATGGTTGTTTTTGTTTTGATTACTATTATACAATTGTTGTGATACTGTACATGACTTCCTCCGCCCCTGAATGTTTCTGCCGTTTCGGTTTGGAGGTGTGACATTTTTCCCTCTTGTTATTGGATTTCTGTTCAAGTTCATAGCATTTTATTACATCCGAAGATTCATATGATTTACATTTTTTTCTTTCTATCATGGGTCTGATACGTGCTACATGTCATTAAAGCATTCATCTTTTCGTTGATACCACGATGCATTTTTTTCTCAAGAATATAAACCTTTTATTTTGTAAGATTCTTTTATATGCTTCTGATTTAAAAGACATTCATTTTCAGATATTTTCCCCTTATGGGTGTGTTGAAGAGGTGTTCCTACTGCATGATGAACAGAAGCAAAACCGTGGTTAGTCATTTGCATGAAACCATATTTTGCAATTTGTAATCAATCACATGTCAATCCTTTCTACAAATAGGTTTATAAATGTTTTTAGTAGTTATTATACATTTTGATGGTTTTAACTAAGGCACGGGATTCATCACATTCACTCACAAAGATATGGTTGTTGCTTCAATTAATGGTTTGCACAGAAACTATGTGAGGAAAGTATGACTAAATAATGATTTTAGCTCCCTCGTTATTTCAACTTGCAACTAATGAATAATGATATCCGTTTGATCTTCGTTTAGGGTTGTGATCAGCCATTGGTTGTTCGGTTTGCAGACCCAAAGAAACCAAAAATGTGGGACAACAGGTAGTTTACTTTTATCGAATCTTTCTAGTTAGCATAATTTTTATTATTTGTAATGAAGAGAAGTGATCATGTACTTCTTTCCTAGATCTATTCTTTTTTAGCCCCTCACTGACCCTCTAAATCCTAATGTCCTATAATGTTGAATGATTTATTTCCTTGTTGGCTAATATTAATATTAATATTTGCATCTATTTATCTAACTGTTTGGAAGTTGTGTGTTGCTGTAGATGTACACCTTACATGAATGATCCAATGGGTCAAACCTCACTACTACCTAATAATACATCACAAACGGATATGGTTAGCCCCTCTCTCTTTCACTCTCTCTCTCTATCTCTCTCTCTCACACTCTTTTTTGGCAAATCTTCCTACATATCTCATCTAGTGTCCCATACATGCATAGATTTTAGAAATCATCTTTATTTTTAGCTTTATATGTTGTGTTTGTGAAGAATATTTTGTCTAGAAGAGTCTAGAATAGTATTAATGGGAAAGGGAAGCTTAATTAAAAGAGTTGGTTCATTGTTGATTCTACTACTTATGTGCCTGACCCTGTCCCCGACTCTGCAACAAGTAGTGAGATGACAGTAGATCTGGTTGTTGCTGATGCTGATGTTGATTGTGATTGGAGTGAGCATGTATGTCCTGATGGCAATAGATACTATTATATCTCTATAAAGTCTGAAAGCCTGGTAACACTTTTTATACTTTGGTAGCTTATATATATATATATATATATATATATATATATATATAAAATACAACTAACTCTCTGTGGGTGTCCTGTCAATGGGAGAAACCAGGGGAATACAAATATTACAAGCAACAACTTCTTGACAAGTGTCATTATTAATCATCCTCTATGTCAGCAGCATACCTATCGAGGTCTTAACTAAAACAATCTGGTCTCATCTCACACACAGCCTATTCAGATCTTATTAATTGTGTTGTTATTGGGGGTATTATTGTAATTTAGCTTGCTCAGTCAGTTATGTGGGTTAATGTCTGTTAACTATACGCTGTTAGCAACAACATGAGTATGATAGCAATATATGTGTGTTGTAAGTTTGTATATAAACAACTTTGTAATCAATTTTGAAGAATAACAACAATTCATCATTCTCTCATTCTTCATTTCTTATCTGATAAGCTGTTATGGTATCAGAGCTATGCTCTTTTCTTGAATGATAATGGTGATTTTTTGAATCAATTGTTTTTTTTCTTCATTTTGATTCTTCGTTTCGTTTGCCTTACTGTTGGATTGCTATTATGTCTTCCTCGAATCCTAATTCAAACCCTAATTCCGCAAATCTCAATCACAATCCTATTTCTAATCCTAATTACACAAATTCGATTGATGCAAATTCCTACAATGATCCGTATTATCTTCATAATTCTGATGGACCTGGTTTAGAGTTAGTTTCTCAAACATTCACAGGTGACAATTACTCTACTTGGAGCAGATCTATGCGAATTGCTTTATCAGTAAAAAATAAGTTGGATTTTGTTGAAGGATCACTTCCACAACCTAATGAATCCGATCAAAACTTCAGATCTTGGAATCAAAATAACAATGTTGTTATTTCATGGATACTTAATACTATTTCTAAAGAAATTTCATCCAGCATCATCTACCTTTCTATGGGTTTTGAGCATTCTAACACCCCTAAGTGTACATGCAACCCTAGAAAAACTTGGATCTATGTTTGTCTAAAATACATGCAAAAAATGATTTCCAAGGTTCATAATCCTATCTAGCATACATGGGGAACTTTTAATCTAAAAGATGGCTAGAATTACATACCTTGTAGTTGATTTGATTCCTTGAAAACCCTAAGAGCGTAGCACCCCAAGTGTGATGCCTCAAATGGTTCACACAACACCAAATGCTTTGGAATAACTTTAGAGTATGTATAACACTTGTAAAAATCTGCTTGCCCTCTCTTATTCTTAGTCTAGCCGATTTTGGTGAGTATCATTTTCCTTATATAGTGTGTCACATCTAGGGTTACACCATGTAAACACTAATGTGACATGACTCTTCATTTCCATTACCCATGGGTTTGTAACTCCCATGGAGCATCCTATGGGTTTAACCCAACTTAATAATCCATGGAGCCTTTTAGCCCACTATACAAGTTATGGATGATTTACATAATCAACCCATATATTTAATTAGTCATCTTTAGATCACTTAATTAATTCCAAAATAATTCTTGATCAATACTAATTAAATAATACTATTAATATATTAGAACTTAAAATATATTAATAAACCACAAGTGTTATTTCTCTCATTTAGTCTATCCAAATGAATGATGCCATGCAACCCAAATGGACCATGCCAGGTCGGGTCAAGTACATACCAAATATAGTTATGGACTTAGACACCTTATCCAATAGTCTCCCATTTGGATAACTCTAATAACTATATCTGTAAGTATGACTTCAGGAACCGATCAACAATCGTAGCTCTTTCAAGGTCTCTTGGAACTGAGAAGATGATGATGCGCCATTTAAGATAAGTGATCATATAATCCTCTATTCTAGATATCAGCTAGACAAATACATGGAACAATGTCTTACTTATTGTCCATCAGTTTATTTCCCGATTTCTGATTTGTTTGAAATAGAACTAAATTGAATAGATAAATTATGTTCTGACCGGGCCCGGAACATAGGTCAAAACAAAATCATCGAGGGGCCTAGATATCGCTTCTAATCCAAGAAGCAACATATAAACTTCAACTCATATACTTGTTCTACTACTTGTTGAATCACACACAAAAGTACGTTTTATAACATCGAGTTACCAATGCGGTTTCATACAATCAATGCATAACCAACTCATAGGCAACAAGTCATATCTCTAGGTTTGAAGACTTATATGATATTACCGTCTCATGATCACTCGAGATAAATTCCATGAAGTGATACCAGTGAGCATGGGTTGAATCCAATGATCAGAACTTATGAGCACTCATGAGTGTTGTAGCCCTGTCCAACAACTTAGACCTCTACAACCAGCCCATGACAGTCTTGATTCATACCTACTTCGAACATATGACCGACTGTGGAGAATCCGAATAATATGATATACCAAACAAAATTATTCTGGAAGTCAAAACATGCAAAAGAAATATAGTAAACGATTGAAAAAAGATAGCAAGACTTTACTCATAAATAAACACAACTTTTATCCATCATCAATTGTCAATTACACTTTACAAATTTCATAATTTATCTAATTACTAAAACTTATATCATCCTTCAGCCCTATGCTCCGAGCATGCTTGAGATGCTTAGCACGACTCAATCCCTTCGTGAGGGGATATGCTAGGTTCTCATCCGATGAAATGGTATTTTCTATCATTATGTCTGGATCTCCCGTGATCCCTTGGTTCCTTGGCTAAGGCAACTGCACTTTCACTATCACAAAAAATTTCCATTGGCTCCTTTATAGCTGGTATAACTCCAAGGTCTCCATTGAAGTTCTTTAGCCATATCGCCTCCTTTGCTGCCTCGCTTGCTGCTATATACTCTGATTCACAAGTTGAATCATCCACTTTCTCTTGCTTTGAACTCTTCCAAGTAATTGCTCCTCCGTTTAAGGTAAAGACCCAGCCTGACTGAGAGCGGAAATTATCCTTATCAGTGTGAAAGCTAGCATCACTATACCCTAAAACTCTCAAGTCATCACTCCCACCGAGGGTAAGGACCCAATCCTTAGTCCTCCACATGTATTGAAGATGTTCTTTACCGCAATCCAGTGAGCCTTGCCAGGGTTCCCCTGATATCTGCTGACCATGCTCAAGGCAAAGGCTACATTAGGACGAGTGCAGGTCACAGCATACATAATCGAGCATACTGCAGAAGCATAAGTTACTCGACTCATTTCTGCTATCTCGGCCTCAGTACTCGGGCTCTGAGTTTTACTCAGTCTGGCATTACTCTGGATGGGTAATTCTCCTTTCTTGGAATCCTGCAGGTTGAACCTCTTCAACACCTTATCCAAGTAGGTACTCTAACTATGTCTAATTAGTCTTTTACTCCGGTCTCTCAGAATCCTTATCCCTAGAATATAGGCAGCTTCTCCTAGGTCTTTCATAGAGAAACACTTCCCAAGCCAGGACTTCACTTCCTATAGGGTTGGGATGTCATTTCCTATGAGTAGTATGTCATCCACATACAGTACCAAAAAGCAGATTATCTCTGAGGTGCATGTTTCAATCCATAAATGGATTTCTCAAGCTTACACACTCTATTAGGGTATTCTGTACTGACAAAACCCTCTGGCTGACTCATGTAAACATCCACATCCAAACTTCCATTAAGGAAGGCGGTTTTGATATCCATTTGCCATATTTCATAATCATGAAATGCAACGATGGCTAACAGAACCCTAATGGACTTAGTATTTGCTACTGGTGAAAAGGTCTCATCATAATCAACTCCCGGAGTTTGTGAAAAGCCCTTTGCAACAAGTCACGCCTTATATGTATGTACATTACCATCCATGTCGGTCTTCTTCTTAAAGACCCATTTGCACCCAACTGTCTTACGACCTGGTACATTGTCAACCAAGTTCCAAACTTGATTGTCATACATGAACTATATCTTGTTGTCCATTGCCTCTTTCCATTTGGCAGACTCGGGGCCAGCCATGGCTTCCGCGTAACTGTTAGGTTCATCCAGACTTACCAATGTCTCATCACTGATAAGTGTCTCACCTTCCGCAGTAATATGGAAACCATAATAATGCTTAGGTGCATTCCTAAACTTTGTGGAACGCCTCAGAGGTATAGACTTGTCAATTGGCTCAACAGGAGGTTTCCTCCTCAGGTTGAGTGCTAGGGTTTGAAGTTCCTTCACCAATTGACTCTTGAATTTCTTCAAGGTCAATTTTCCTCCCACTGTTTCCTTGGCTTATGAACTCTCTTTCTTGAAAGACACCCATCCTTGCTACAAGCGGTGTCACTAGGTCTGTAGAAGAGGTAACTAAAGGATTTATGTGGGTAGCCGATGAAAATACACCTCTCACTTCAAGCTTCGAGCTTATCATGATTTATGTGGGTAGCCGATGAAAATACACCTCTAACTAAAGGATTTAGGAACTTTACCAGTCCACATCTCATGAGGAGTTTTGGTAACTTTCTTTGTAGGGACCATATTAAGGATATGGGCGGCAGTCTCTAAGGTATACCCCCAAAATGAGATTGGTAGCGAAGCTCGACTCATCATGGAAGGAACCATATCCAACAAGGTTCGATTGCGCCTCTTAGCCACACCATTAAGCTGTGGTGTCCTAGGAGGTATCAATTGTGAGATAATCCCGCATTCCTTAAGATAGTCGAGGAACTCTCTACTAAGATACTCACCTCCATGATTGGATCGAAGCATCTTAATGTTCCTGCCCAATTGATTCTCGACTTCCTGTTTAAACTCTTAGACCTTTCAAAAGTCCCTGACTTATGCTTGATTAAATAGACATGTCCATATCTACTATAACCACTAGTAAAAGTCAAATAATAACGATTTGCATCCCTTGTGGTAGATTTGAAGGGTCCACACACATCAATGTGCACTAGATCCAACAAACCTTCACCCCTAGCACAAGAACCAGTGAAGGTTGACTTTGTTATTTTTCTAAGTAAGGATGATTCACAACTATCATCTGACTTTTGGTCAAATGACTCTAAGACTCCATACTTTTGCAGTTGGACTATGCGTTTCTTGCTCACATGTCCAAGACGATAATGCCATAATGATGCTTTATCCAAGTTATTATTATCAGAAGAATTAATACACAACACATTATTTCCTAGATTATCTACAATAGATACAGCTTCATACACACCATCACAAGGTAATGCTTTAAAATAAAGAACATTATTAAAGAAAGCATTTATTCCACCAATTTCATTATCAAAAGAAAAGGTAAAACCCTTGTTTGTACAAAGCATGAAAGGAAATAATATTTCTTGCCATTTCTGGTGAATAACAACATTTATTCAAATCTAAAGTAAACCCACTACTTAGCAACAAAGAATAAGCTCCAATCTTGGTGACAGGTGAAGCTTTCCTATTCCCCATGATCAAGTTTATCTTTCCATGCTCCGCATTCTCACTTCTTCTTAGTCCCTGCAAATCAGAACATATATGAATACCACAACCGGTATCAAGGACCCAAGAGTTAGAATAGGGTGAGTTATTAGATAGAATAGTGTAAATACCTGCATGGTTGGGTTTAACTTTCCTATCCTTCACATCTTGCTGGTACTCTGGGTAGTTTTTCTTCCAATGCGCCTTTTCATGGAAATAGAAGCATTCAGCCTCTTTTGGGTCAGAAGAAGGAGTGACGAAAACTTTCTTGGTTCCACTTGAAGAAGAGCCATCAAGGTTCTTACCCTTGGTACCCTTCGAAGGGATCTTCCTCTTCTTCCCTCTACCTTTCCCGATTGCTAAGACGAGGGCGGAGTTTGGAGTAGGAGTTGGAGTGTTAACAACCAACTTACCTTTAAGACCTGTTTCTGCGGTCTTTAGAAGTCTTTGAAGTTTGCTGAGTGTGACTTCTTCCTTATTCATGTAGTATGTCATGCGGAATTGATCATAACACGAGGGTAAGGAGTGCAAAATGATATCTATTGCAAGCTCCTTAGGGAAGTTCACATTAAGCTTCAACACACGATCCACATACCTTTGCATTTTCTGGATGTGGCTGGTGACAGAATCTTCGTCCTTCATCCTGGTTGTTATCATGGAGGATATTATTTCATACCGCTCTTTACGAGCACTCTGATGGTATCTTTCCATCATGTCTTGGTTCACTTCAAAAGGGTAGTAGTCCTCATAGGACTTCTCGAGTTCAGCTGTCATTGGCCATCATGATGCATGCCACTTTGGTGGCATCTCTTACATGATTCCGAAAGTCAGCGATCTCCTGAGGAGTAGTAGTGACTCATCGATCTCCTTTAGCTCCTTATCGAGGACATATTCCTTGTCCTCATAACGAGTCACCATCCTGATGTTCCGGATCCAATCCATAAAGTTGGAACCATCAAAGATGACCCTCCCACAGAGGTTCATGAAGGAAAAGGAGCCAGTAGGGTTTGAGCCAGACGCAGTGTTGTTGGAAGACATCTGAAAAAGAAGAGAAAAAGTTTAGTTTAGATATAAAGATAGTCCTTAATACAACACCCGAAATGTAATATTAAGGCTAGGATCCAATCACAATATATCATAACTTAGAAGAGGTATGTCGTAATCTAAGCTATAACATATTTGAAAGGTAGGTGAATGACGATTCAACAATTTCCACCAAAAACCGAAATATAAATTATTAGGTTTTAATTGGTTCTTAGAACTTCCTAGATTCTTTTGAGATTCAATGAACTTTTCAAAGGCATGTTTCAATCTCAAGTGTGCCCTCCAAGTTTTGTAAATGGGATACAGAGGATCACAAAACGAGGTGTGAAGTAACCATGAAAATCACTTGGTACCCTTAAAGTTTATCGCTCAATCGATGTGCCGGTTAACCACGCGTGCTCCACCGACCTTTAATAAACTTTAAGTCACCTTTTACCTACCTTGTTAAGTCCAGGTTACTGTGCCGGTTAACCATACATGCTCCACTAACGAGTTAAACAAAGTGTAAAGTGTAATTTCATTGATTAGCACCTTATTCACATTTTCCTAAACTAACTAAGATTGGGAATTTAATAAAACATTTAGTTCTTTATAATATTCATCATACTTTTAATGAGAATTTATAAGTCCTTGTACTACCCATTCGGCTAACGACCCTCCACCGATCAAGGAAGCGGTGGGTGAGAGTGGACACCCATTAAGCTGCCATTTTATTAGCAGCAACCTTATACCCCCTTTGTAGACCGGATTCGTGAATGAGGCCTACTAATGGTAAAACGACTTGCTCTTATATATATATATATATATATATATATATATATATATATATATATATATATATATATATATTATTAACTAATAATATTATAAAGTATAAGGGTTAATTTTAACTTTTAAAAATCTAGGGGTTGGAACTAAAGTTTATTAAGTGACTTTACATGTTCCAAAACGTGAGGGCAAGTTTTGTAACTTTACAAAACCTTTCAAATTCATAACTTATGAGTTATTAAAATGAAGACTCTTCATTTTATAACTTATGTGTTCTTTTAATGGTTTTTAACACAAAGAGATTTTGGTTATCCATAACTTGAGGACAAGTTATGGAATCCATTAAAACACATAAAGATCATGAATTAAACATTTAAACAAGTAATTCCTATGATCCATCAAAAACTCATAAGAACATGAATATTCATATCAAAGTTTCAAGAACATATAAACACATAAAATCATGAAAATTTGATATTAGCCGTTATAAATGGATTAGAACAACCATTACACCATCTAAAATAAGTTTTACAACACCAAAACAACTTAGGGTAATCTTTCTAGTCCATTTCCAGCAGCAAAATCGAAATTTGCACCCTGCCTGGCCAACTTTTCGAGTGCACGAACTGACTTGCCGAGTTGGTTGCATTTTCAGTTGGACTCGTCGAGTCCCCCCATGGACTCGTCGAGTCCCCTGTGCAGACAGCTCAAAAATCGATTTTTTCCACTATTTTGCATCAAGTATTAAAGAACAAGCCTAGGCTCTGATACCACTGATGGGTTTTTAGCATTCTAACACCCCTAAGCGTACAGGCAACCCTAGAAAACCTTGGATCTATGTTTGTCTAAATTACATGCAAAATATGATTTCAAAGGTTCATAATCCTATCTAGTATACATGGGGAATTTTTAATCTAAAAGATGGCTAGAATTACATACCTTGTAGTTGATTTGATTCCTTGAAAACCTTGAGAGCCTAGTTGTAACACCCCAAATTTCTAATGTTCAATGAAGGACCATAAGTGTAAATTTAAGAAAGGGACTTGACGAGTAGGTCCGCCAACTCGTCGAGTCGGAGCGAGATTCTGTCGCGGTTTAAGTGACCAACTCGTCAAGTCGGCGGCTTGGACTCGACGAGTTGGTGCTGAAGAGAGAAAACCCTAATCCCGGGGGTTGTGCCCTATATAAAGCACATTATAACCCACCCTCAGCCTCTTTGCTACCCTTTTGAGATCCAGGAACCCTAAATCGTGAGTGAGAGCCCTTGGAAGCAATTTGGAGCCTTGATAAGTGACTTTGGGTGGAAAGGGGCTTGAAGATCAATTGGTTTGATGTAAAGAGGGGTGTAGACCTGGGATCTACTTCAGTTGGAGCTTATATTAGAGGTAATAATATGTTGCTTTGACTCTTTTGCTTTTAGATCTATTATCATGTGGTATTTAGGGCATTTTTGGTATGACTAAGAGCTATTTCGAGTTAGAGGCTTAGATCTGAGGTTGATACTTCAGATCTAGGCTTGTGATGGTCCATAATGTCATAAAGCTTCTGTCTAAGATTTATTGGTGAAGCCCCTTTGTCATAAACCCAAGCCCTAGAGTGTTTTGGGCTTATATCTCTTTGGTTTCATGTAAAGTTTGCAACTTTATGTGAGGGTTAGGCTGTAAAAGAGTGGATCTATGGATTGAAGCCTCTGCATGGCTCGAAAAGCCTCTGTATGGATTGAGAACTGAAGGCACTCGGCGAGTCACATGGGTGTACTCGGCGAGTTGTATGAACATGTGCATGGACTCGGCGAGTATGTTGAAGATTGCCTTAGACTCGGCGAGTCTATTCTTGGACTCGGCAAGTCTAGTCGCAGAACCCAACCGCTTTTGCTTAAAGCCTTGGATTAAGTGAGTCGGTCGGCGACTCAGTGAGTCGGACAGGATGGGACTCAGAGATCGTTGGACTTGGCGAGTCTTGGGGCGACTCGGCAAGTTAAGTTGTCTTACGAGAGTTTTCTGGGATTTGGGACTCGGCGAGTAGAATCAACTAGGAAGGTTGACTTTGACTGAAGACTTTGACTTTGGCCCAGAGTTGACCAGTTTGACTTCCAAGGGTATTTTGGTAATTCTGGTATTTATGGAATTGGTTCTTTGGTAGTGTTTTGTGGTGAATTTCGTGTCTATGGTCGGAGCAGCTTGGTCTTATCTCTTCAGTCGATAATTGTAGGTGATTTATCCTCACTATATCAAAAGGGTCTACGGTACGATGGCCGGCCCTTTATCGGATGGAAAGCCGGGTATTGTTTGTTATGTTATTGCTTTGCTAGACTTGCATCCTGGTATTTAGGATGGTGTTATGTTAGTGACCTGGTTAAGGTCGGTACTCGGTATTCATGGTAATGTTATGATAGTGTCCTGGTTAAGGTCAGTACCCGGTATATATGGTAATGTTATGCTTGTGACCGGTTAGGTCGGAATCCTGGTTAGGATGTTGATATGTTATGTGACCAGTTTGATTGTTTGTTTGGTTAAGGATTTGTTATGTGATTAATTGTTTTTAAGTGCGCATGGTTGTTTGACGGGGGTTGGATTGAGGCGGGTCCTACTTTGTGCTGTAGGCCAACATACCCAGGGCGGACCGGATAATCCGAAGGCCCGGCGAGTGGTCCGGATAGGCTGAAGGCCCCAAGAGGCAGACCAGACGTGTCGAGGCTTGAAGAGTGGACCAGGCCGACTGAAGGCCGGTGTGGGCGGACCAGTCATACTGTAGACTCGATGTGCATGACTGTTATATTTGTGATACTTTATGAGTATGTTTATGTGTGGTTGGTATTTTTGTAACACCCCGATCCTCAGGTATTAATGTAGCACCTGGTTCTTGGTATGTATTTGTTTATTAAATCTTCATTTATTTTTGCATTTTTGGCCTTGGACTCGGCGAGTCGAAGGACTGACTCGCCGAGTAGAAGCGGGATGAGGCGCGGGGTTTTAGCTGCGGACTTGGCGAGTCGAGTCTCGGACTCGGCGAGTAGCCGCTGTTTGGACAAAAACCCTAATCCAGGGGTTTGCATCCTATTTAAACGATCTTATGTAGACTCCTCTCCCCTTTATGCTCCCAAACACTCCTAATAGCAAACCCTAGTCGTTTTTGTGAAGATCTAAGGCTTTTTGAGTGATTCTTGACAGTTTTGATCTCATGGAAGAAGGAAGAGCATAGACGGATCAAGAGGGGACTGAAGGATTCGAGTTTGGTTCATCATTTGCAGTCTTTAGAAGGTATAAAGTCTGAACCTTGCTCATTCATTTTTTAGATCGCTCTTTGGGGTGATTTAGGGCTTTTATAAGCCATTTTTTGTGGCCAGCCATGTTTGCAAGCATGGTTGGGGTTTGGGCTTCTGTATAATGTCATTTTATGAGCCACAAGTCAGATCTAGGTTGCTTTTTGCACCAAGGAAGGCCCCATGCAACAAAAGAACCATTTTAGAGCCTTTTAAGCTCTAATGTCCCATGCATGCACGTAAAGTTTGTAACTTTACGTGCTAGATCGAGTTTAGGCGCCTGGATCTATCATTTGGTTAAGTGTTGTACATCAGAAATCGAAGTTCTTAGTAAGGAATGTGATAGACTCGGCGAGTCCATTCCTGGACTCGGCGAGTCCAAGGGTTTTGGTCCCATATCAGTGAGGGTCATAAGGACCAGTTGAGTGTGGAAGGGTTTTAGGAGTCCCGGGGAGTGACCCAACGTTCTGGACAAAGCAAAGTGTTCTGGGAATTCATGGTACTCGGAGATTGCATGAACGGACTCGGCGAGTCAAGGTCAGAATGTGTTCATAGGATGAAGAGTAACTCGACGAGTTGTTCATAGAACTCGGCGGGTCAAGTCAGGACATGAGTATCAGTTGATGATGAGCTCGACGAGTTGTTCATACAACTCGGCGAGTCGGATGTGGATTCAGTCGGTGTTCATTTAGAAGGAAAACTCGTCGAGTCATCGCCTAACTCGACGAGTAGAGACGGGTATGAGGTCTGATGGAAGGATAGGAACTCGGCGAGTTGACGAGTCAACTCGACGAGTCAGGTCAACTGGAAGTTGACTTTGACTTTGACTTTGACTTGGTCATTTCATCCTAAGGGTAGATGTCAGTTTCTGACTAAGTGTTTTGTGGGAATTTTAGCCAGAGGATTTCTAGAGCAGCAGCGGCAGCAGTTAGAGGATTCCCGCACAGTTCAGCAGCTACGAGGTGAGCTACCTTCCAGTAGGGGTGGGTCTAAGGCCACAATGGCGGCCCACCATTGAGGAGTATATAGAAGATAATTGTCTTTGTGATAATTTATCTTGGTCTGGTATGCATTTACTTTTGAGTTATATATGTATGATATGTTACATGATAGGGATAGTTTCCCTGATAGTGGTCCTTAGGACCAAGGGGTAGGTCAGTACCCGAATATGTCTGAATGTGTGCTTATATCTTGCTATTGTATGCTAGTAGGAGGGGTTGGAATAGTCCCCAGTTACCGGTTGAAAGATACCCATGACGATTACCGGTTGAAAGATACCCATGACGATTACTGGTTAAAAGATACCGATGACAATTACCGGTTGAAAGATACCGATGATGATTACCGGTTGAAAGATACCAATGGTACTGTATGGTATGTGGTATGATGGGGGAACTCACTAAGCTTTGTGATTACGGTTTCAGTTTTTCGTTTTAGGTACCTCTTCTTCTAAGGGGAAGGAGCCGGCGGCGAAGCATGGCATCACACACATATGATTTTTTCACATGGTGTTTTCTGGGATTATACTCTGATAAGACATTTGTTCATGGTTGTGGGTTTCAAATATGATACTTGGTTTTGAGATGACGTGTTTATACAATATTTTCTAATGAATGTTTTATGAATTAATTAATCAAAAATGAAATTTTTGGGCTTGAATTTTGGGATGTTACAAGTTGGTATCAGAGCCCTGGTTTGAGGGATTCGGACACGCCCTCGGGGGTGTACGGACTCAAACTAAGGGGCTAAAAGATTTTTACAATAAAATGGTTTTCTAAAAATCTAAACGGAAGGATTTTACGAAAGATAACGTGTGTGATGCATGCGACCGGCTGGGCTCAAGTATGTTTTCCCCAAGATACCCATACATGTTATGTTATGCTATACGGCTTTGATACAGAATTGCATGCTAGAATAGGAGTAAGGATCTCGGATGATGCCTTGTGTGCCTGATATATGATTCTGATAATTGCATGCTAGTTAGGGCTAAGGATCTAGGAGGATGCCTTATATGCCTATTGTATGAGCTGTATTCTAGGACTGTTTAGTCAATAGTAGGATGGCCTGCATAGGTTATGCCTGATTTGGTTACTCGATGCACGAATGCTGCTTGCTTTGTGCTATGGGGGTCTGGCTATTTCCGACTAACTAAGGAGTGGATATGTAATAGTACATGTAAGTTAGTTAGGGGGAAATGGTAGGGGCTCATGTGCAGCTGATGGCGGAGAGTAGGTCGGAGAGTGCCCTATGGAAGCCTAGGATGAGGTTAGTAGAAAGGGGTATCGGTAAAGGGACCTGGTGAAGTCGAAGCAATCCTTGAGGAAAGCACGGGTAGATGTGGAAGGTAGTATGGGCCCGTACTACTGAAAGCAGAGGACCCGTACTCTAATCAAGGAGGGCCTAGACGAAATCGGTAACCTTAGGAAGTGTGTTATATCTCTCAAGTATATGTATGATCCTGACCTTTATGCGTGTATTTTCAGTATGGTAACCACACGACTTGGAGCAGGAGGTTCCGGATTGGGCTCGGTATCGGGTTCCGAGTAGGTTGATGACAGGCTATGTGAGTTCATCGCGTCTGAGATCACGGGAGGCATCCTTGAGTCGACCCCTATCATCTTCGGGTCGATCAAGGAGGGGATTGTTGAGCTGATGGAGGATCGTCTTCGATCATTCAGGAGTGATATGGTGTGTAGCCAAATGGGTACGAACACACTGTCCTTTATGGACTTTCGTCGGAGTGGTGCGGCGGATTTCCATGGGGTGAAAGACCCCATTGCTGGTAGGAGATGGATCGTAGACATTGAGTCTGCGCACCTGATGAGCTTCTGCCCAGAGGGGTCGAAGGTGAGATATGCAGCAGGATGCTTGCGAGATAGGGCTAGAGACTGGTGGTGACTCATTGGGAGCCTCGGTTGTTGAGGCTATGACTTGGTCGGACTTTGTGACCAGATTCAGGGCGGAGTTTGCACCAGCTGTGGAGCTTCATCGGATGGCCAAGGAGATTTTGGATATGAGGCATACTACGGAGACTGTGGCGGAGATCACCGCCAAGTTCTGGGAGAGGGCATTGCTAGTGCCCCACTATGCGGGTGATGAGGATATGAGGAGGACCCGCTATCACAACATGCTACGAGCTGACATTCGGGAGCATGTTAGTTTTTCAGCTTGCCCTACCTTGGATTCCATGATTGCCAGGGTTAGGGAGAGGGAGATTGATTTGGAGCACGTCCAGAAGACGAAAGCAGTGGAAGGACTGGAGACCGGGGCTTCGGGGAAGAAGACCAAGGGATCTGATGGTAGGCCGAAAGGCCAGGCAGGACGGGACCGCTGTGGAAAACGTCGTCGGTCACACGAGGGAACTTGTCGTACTCGGCCGGGTTCGGGCTGCTATAAGTGTGGCAAGGTGGGGCATTTTGGCAGGGATTGTACTGCCCCCGCCCCTGCGGTTCAGATGACAGACCTGATTTGCTTCCATTACAATCAGAGGGGCCACAAAAGGGCCAATTGCCCGAGATTGACAGGAGCATCAGCAGTAGTGCCAACGGCGGTGCCGGTCTCAGCGACGGTGCAGGTTACAGATGGGCGAAAGGTCAAGGAAGAGGCTCCAGTGGTACGGAGCCGAGCATTTCAGCTGACATCCGAGGAGGCACGTGCTGCACCTGATGTGGTGACGGGTATGATTCTTTAACTCTGATCGCTTTTTATTGTGATTGTGTTATTGATATGTGCTCTGTTTAGGATCGTTCTATGTGAACAGCATCCCAGTTCTGGTGTTGTTTGACTCGGGCGCTATCCGATCATTTGTGTCTCTTACTCTTAGCAAGAGATTTTCCGAGTCTTCGGGCATGTTGGATTGCCCTGTAGAGGTAGAGATTGCAGATGACCATTCGATGCGGGCATCGACGGTATTTCGAGATTTTGTGCTGAGGTTATTTAGGGAGCGCTACTTGGTAGACTTAGTTCCCATTCCATTGCGTGGGAACAAGGTGATTATTTGCATGGATTGGCTCAACCCTAATGGAGCAGTGATCGACTGCGCGCAGCAGTTGGTGCGGGTTAGGACCCCAAGTGGGGGGGAGCCGGTGATTCAGGGCGAGAGGCCACAGCGAGGAGTAGCTTTATGTTCAGCAGCGAGAGTTAGGCGCTCCCTCCAGCAGGGTTGCGCAGGTTATGTCGCGTATGTTATGGATACACGGGAAACGGGTAGGGCGACGGTGGACGATGTACCTGTGGTACGGGAGTTTGCGGACGTATTCCCCGAGGAGTTGCCTAGGATACCTCCAGAACGACTGGTGGAATTTAGGATCGACCTAGTTCCTGGTGCAGCTCCGATAGCCAAGGAAACATATCGGTTGGCTCCTCCTGAGATGCAGGAGTTGTCTACACAGCTGCAGGAGCTGTTAGACAAGGGTTTCATTAGACTGAGTAGTTCACTCTGGGGAGCCCCAATTCCGTTTGTGAAGAAGAAGGACGGGTCGCATCGGGTGTGTATAGATTATCGGGAGCTGAACAAGGTAACGGTGAAGAACCGCTACCCACTCCCGAGTTTTGATGACCTCTTTGACCAGCTTCAGAGAGCATCTTGGTTCTCTAAGATTGATTTGCATTCAGGGTATCATCAGATGAGGGTCAGAGAGGAGGATGTGCAGAAGACTGCGTTTCGGACGCGTTATGGCCACTATGAGTTTGTGGTGATGCCATTCGGGCTCACTAATGCTATTGCCACGTTCATGGATCTCATGAACCGTGTGTGTAGACCGATGTTAGATCGGTTTGTGATAGTATTTATTGATGACATCTTGGTTTATTCCAAGACGTGAGAGCAGCATGAGGAGCATCTGTGAGAGGTTCTGGAGACTTTGAGGAGGGAGAACTTGTATGCTAAGTTCTCCAAGTGTGAGTTCTGGTTGCGCGAGGTGCAGTTTCTTGGGCACCTTGTCAACCAAAACAGAATTTCGGTAGATCCGGCCAAGGTAGAGGCCGTGATGAATTGGGAGGTTCCAAGGTCTCCATCTGAGATTCAGAGCTTTCTAGGATTGGCAGGCTACTATCAGAGATTCATTCAGGACTTCTGCAAGATAGCAGTTCCGCTCACCCGACTGACTAAGAAGTCGGTGGTGTATTGGTGGGGGGCTGAGCAGACGGTATGGAGGATTTTATTGTGTACTACGATGCATCCATCACAGGTATTGGAGCGGTATTAATGCAAAGAGGGCATGTCATCGCCTACGCGTCGAGGAAGCTGAAGCCTCACGAGGCGAACTACCCGACACATGATTTGGAGTTGGGGGCTGTTGTGTTCCCCCTCAAGATTTGGCGTCATTACCTCTATGGGGTTCGTTGTACGATTTACACTGACCACAAGAGTTTGAGGTATCTCATGGACCAACCAAATTTGAATATGAAGCAGCGTCGGTGGCTTGATGTGGTGAAGGGTTATGATTATGAGATCCTCTACCATCCGGGGAAGGCCAATGTCGTGGCCGATGCGCTTAGCCACAAGGCAGCGCCGATCAGGGATATCTATCTGAGGATGACAGTGATGACTCCGCTTCTGGAGCGGATCCGGGAGGCTTAACAGGAGGCCATGAAGGAGGAACATCGGATGAGTGAACGGATTGTGGGGCAGTTTTCCTCTATCGACTATGATAGTTAAGGGTTATTGACTCTTCACTGTAGGGTGTGGGTCCCTTATCATGGAGGAGTGCGCCAGGTCCTGATGGAGGACGCGCACAAATCCCGATTATCCAATCATCCCGGGGCGACGAAGATGTATAGGGATCTTCGTCTGGACTATTAGTGGCCCTGCATGAAGCGGGATGTGGCATGGTACGTGGAGCAGTGCTTGACCTGCAGGAAGGTCAAGGTCGGGCATCAAAGACCGCACAGCAAGATGCAGTCGCTGGATATCCCGCTGTGGAAATGGGAGGATATTACGATGGATTTTATCACGAAGCTTCCCAAGACCGCGTGGGGGATGGATTCGATATGGTTCATCGTGGATCGATTGACCAAGAGCGCCCACTTTATTCCGATTCAGGAGAACATCTCGGCCGAGAAATTGGCCGATATCTATATCAGGGAGGTAGTGGCGCGGCACAGAGTGCCAGTTTTGGTGATTTCAGACAGAGACGTGCGGTTTACTTCCAGGTTTTAGAAGAGGTTTCATGACGAGCTGGGTACTCGTCTGCATTTTAGCATCGCTTTTAACCCACAGACGGATGGCCAGAGTGAGCAGACCATCCAGACTCTGGAGGATATGTTGTGGGCATGCGTTTTAGATTTCGGAGGTAGTTGGGATACCTACCTCCCGTTGGCGGAGTTCTCGTATAATAACAACTATCATGCGAGTATCGACCGTCCTCCCTTCGAGATGTTGTATGGGAGGAGGTGCAGGACCCCGATATGTTGGGGCGAGGTTGGCCAAAGAGTCATGGGGAGCACCGAAGTAGTGCTCAAGACGACAGCGAAGATTGAGCAGGTCCGGAGCAGGCTTCAGACTGCTCAGAGTCGGCAGAAAAGTTACGCTGATAAGCATCGATCAGACCTGGAATTCCAGGTCGGGGATATGGTTCTCCTGAAGGTGTCGCCATCGAAGGGCATCATCCAATTCAGGAAGTGTGGCAAGTTGGGCCCAAGGTATATCGGACCGTTCAGGGTTGTAGCCCGGGTGGGCAAGGTGGTGTACCGGTTGTATCTTCCAGCTGAGCTCAGTCAGATCCACAACACTTTCCACGCCTCTCAGCTGCGGAAGTGCCTAGTGGATGATACGGCGGTGGTACCCTTAGAGGACATTCAGGTTGATGGTAGTCTGAATTACATCGAGCGGCCTATGGTGATCCTTGACCGGAAGTCGAAGGATCTGAGGAACAAAAGAGTAGAACTCGTGAAGGTACAGTGGCAGCACCGGAAGGGGTCAGAGTGGACTTGGGAGCCGGTGAGTGAGATGATGGAGCACTAACCCGAGCTGTTTCAGGATCGAGCTGAAGATTTCGAGGACAAAGTCTAAAGTAAGTGGGGGAGATTTGTAGCACCTGGTTCATGGTATGTATTCTGTTATTAAATCTTCATTTATTTTTGCATTCTTGTCCTTGGACTCGGCGAGTCGAAGGACTGACTCGCCGAGTAGAAGCGGGATGAGGCGCGGGGTTAAAGCTGCGGACTCGGCGAGTAGCTGCTGTTTGGACAAAAACCCTAATCCAGGGGTTTGCATCCTATTTAAATGACCTTATACAACCTCCTCTCCCCTTTATGCTTCCAAACACTCCTCATAGCACACCCTAGCCGTTTTTGTGAAGAACTAAGGCTTTTTGAGTGATTCTTGTGAGTTTTGATCTCAAGGAAGAAGGAAGAGCATTGAAGGATCAAGAGGGGACTGAAGGATTCGAGTTTGGTTCATCATTTGCAGTCTTTGGAAGGTATAAAGTCTGAACCTTGCTCATTCATTTGTTAGACCCCTCTTTGGGGTGATTTAGGGCTTTTATAAGCCATTTTTGGTAGCCAACCATGTTTGCAAGCATGGTTGGGGGTTTGGGCATCTGTATCATGTCATTTTATGAGCCACAAGTCAGATCTAGGTTGCTTTTTGCACCAAGGAAGGACCCATTCAACAAAAGAACCATTTTAGACCCTTTTAAGCTCTAATGTCCCATGCATGCACGTAAAGTTTGTAACTTTACGTGCTAGATCGAGTTTAGGGGCCTGGATCTATCATTTGGTTAAGTGTTGTACATCAGAAATCGAAGTTCTTAGTAAGGAATGTGATGGACTCGGCGGGTCCAAGGGTTTTGGTCCCATATCAGTGAGGGTCATAAGGACCAGTTGAGTGTGGAAGGGTTTTAGGAGTCCCGGGGAGTGACCCAACGTTCTGGACTAAGAAAAGTGTTCTGGGAATTCATGGTACTCAGGGAGTGCATGAACGGACTCGGCAAGTCCAAGACAATCTTCATGGAACTCGGCAATTTGTTCATCAACTCGGCGAGTCAAGGTCAGAACGTGTTCATAGGATGAAGAGCAACTCGACGTGTTGTCCGTACAACTCGGCGGGTCAAGTCAGGACATGAGTATCAGTTGATGATGAACTCGACGAGTTGTTCATACAACTCGGCAAGTCGGATGTGGATTCAGTCGGTGTTCATTTAGAAGGAAAACTCCTCGAGTCATCGCCTAACTCGACGAGTAGAGACGGGTATGAGGTCTGATGGAAGGATAGGGACTCGGCGAGTTGACGAGTCAACTCGACGAGTCAGGTCAACTGGAAGTTGACTTTGACTTTGAGTTTGACATGGTCAAAGGGTAAAATGGTCATTTTATCCTAAGGGTAGATGTCAGTTTCTGACTAAGTGTTTTGTGGGAATTTTAGCCGGAGGATTTCCGGAGCAGCAGCGGCAACAGTCAGAGGATTCCCGCACAGTTCAGCAGCTACAAGGTGAGCTACCTTCTAGTAGGGGTGGGTCTAAGGCCACAATGTCGGCCCACCATTGAGGAGTATTTAGAAGATAATTGCCTTTGTGATAATTTATCTTGGTCTGATATGCGTTTGGTTTTGAGTTATATCTGTATGATATGTTACATGATAGGGATAGATTCCCTGATAGTGGTCCTTAGGACCAAGGGGTAGGTCAGTTCCCGGATATGTCTAAATGTGTACTTATATCTTGCTATTGTATGCTAGTAGTAGGGGGTGGAATAGTCCCCAGTTACCGGTTGAAAGATACCGATGACGATTAGCGGTTGAAAGATATCGATGATGTTTACCGGTTTAAAGATACTAATGATGATTACCGGTTGAAAGATACCAATGGTATTGTATGGATGCGACCGGCCGGGCTCAAGTAAGTTTTCCCCAAGATACCCATACATGTTATGTTATGCTATACGGCTTTGATACAGAATTGCATGCTAGAATAGGACTAAGGATCTAGGAAGATCCCTTGTGTGCCTGATATATGATTTTGATAATTGCATGCTAGTTAGGGCTAAGGATATAAGAGGATGCCTTATATGCCTATTGTAAGAGATGTATGCTAGGACTGTTTAGTCAGTAGTAGGATGGCCTGCATAGGTTATGCCTGATTTGGTTACTCGATGCACGAATGCTTCTTGCTTTGTGCTATGGGGGTCTGGCTATTTCCGACTAACTAAGGAGCGGATATGTAACAGTACCTGCAAGTTAGTTAGGGGGAAATGGTAGGGGCTCCTGTGCAGCTGATGGCGGAGAGTAGGTCGGAGAGTGCCCTAGGGAAGCCTCAGATGAGGTTAGTGGAAAGCGGTATCGGTAAAGGGACCTGTTGAAGTCGAAGCAATCCTTGAGGAAAGCACGGGTAGACGTGGAAGGTAGTATGGGCCCGTAATACTAAAAGTATAGGACCCGTACTCGAATCAAGGAGGGCCTAGATGAAATCGGGAACCTTAGGAAGTGTGTTAGATCTCTCGAGTATATGTATGATCCTGACCTTTATGCGTGTATTTTCAGTATGGTGACCACACGACTTGGAGCAGGAGGTTCCGGATCAGGATCAGGATCGGGCTCAGATTTGGGTTCCGAGCAGGTTGATGACGGGCTACGTGAGTTCATCGCGTCTGAGATCATGAGAGGCATCCTTGAGTCGACCCCTATCATCTTCGGGTCGATCAAGGAGGGGATTGTTGAGCTGATGGAGGATCGTCTTCGATCATTCAAGAGTGATATGGAGTCTAGCCAGATGGGTACGCGCACACTGTCCTTTAAGGACTTTCGTGGGAGTGGTGCGCCGGATTTCCATGGGATGAAAGACCCCATTGTTGCTAGGAGATGGATCGCAGACATTGAGTTTGCACAGCTGACGAGCTTCTGCCCAGAGGGGTCGAAGGTGAGATATGCAGCAAGATGCTTGCGAGACAGGGCTAGAGATTGGTGGGAGTCTGTTGGTGACTCATTGAGAGCCTCGGCTGTTGAGGCTATTACTTGGTCGGACATTGTTAGCAGATTCAGGGTGGAGTTTGCGCTAACTGTGGAGCTTCAGCGGCTGGCCAGGGAGTTTTTGGATATGAGGCAGACTACGGAGACTGTGGCGGAGATCACTGCCAAATTCCGGGAGAGGGCATTACTAGTGCCCCGGTATGCGGGTGATGAGGATATGAGGAGGACCCGCTACCACAACATGCTACGAGCTGACATTCGGGAGCATGTTAGTTTTTCAGCTTGCCCTACCTTGGATTCCATGATTGCCAGGGCTAGGGAGAAGGAGATTGATTTGGAGCACGTCCAGAAGAGGAAAGCAGTGGAGGGGCTGACGACTGGGGCTTCGGGGAAGAAGCCCAAGGGATCTAATGGTAGGCCGAAAGGCCAGGCAGGATGGGGCCGCTATGGGAAATGTGGTCGGTCACACGAGGGAGCTTTTCGCACTGGGCCGGATTCGGGCTGCTATAAGTGTGGCAAGGTGGGGCATTTTGGCAGGGATTGTACTGCCCCCGCCCCTGCGGTTCAGATGACAGACCTGATTTGCTTCCATTACAATCAGAGGGGCCACAAAAGGGCCAATTGCCCGAGATTGACAGGAGCATCAGCAGTCGTGCCAACGGCGGTGCCGGTCTCAGCAACGGCGCAGGTTACAGATGGCCGGAAGGTCAAGGCAGAGGCTCCAGTTGTGCGGAGCCGAGCATTTCAGCTGACAGCCGAGGAGGCACGCGCTGCACCTGATGTGGTGACGGGTATGATTCTCTCCCTCTGATCTCTTTTTGTTGTGATTGTGTTATTGATATGTGCTCTGTTTAGGATCGTTCCATGTGAACGGCATCCCAGTTCTGGTGTTGTTTGACTCCGGCGCTACCCGATCATTTGTGTCTCTTGCTCTTAGCAAGAGATTTTCCGAGTCTTCGGGCATGTTGGATTGCCCTGTAGAGGTAGAGATTGCAGACGACCGTTCAGTGCGAGCATCGACGATATTTCGAGATTGTGTGCCGAGGTTATTTGAGGAGCGCTACTTGGTAGACTTGGTTCCCGTTCCATTGCGTAGGAACAAGGTGATTATAGGCATGGATTGGCTCAGCCCTAATGGGGCAGTGTTCGACTGCGTGCAGCAGTTGGTGCGGGTCAGGACCCCAAGTGGGGGAGAGCTAGTGATTCAGGGCGAGAGGCCACAGCGAGGACCAACTTTATGTTCAGCAGCGAGAGCTAGGCGCTACCTCCAGCAGGGTTGCTGTCACACCCCGCTAAAGCGGAAACACGAGGCGTGGTAGTATAAAGGGTTTCATAGCAAAAGTTAAAAGACAACACCAGCCATAGTATTAAAAATCATTACAAATTTATAATGGGTTTGAACAACTTTTAAAAGAAATTACAATGAAAATAGAAATGCAACACATGCGAATGCTCCTAAAAGTGAAGCGCGTCCCTAAGTGCCACCTACTTGATGATTCCTGAAAAAGCATGGAAAACGAGCATCAACTATAAAAATAGTTGGTGAGTACTCACAAATAAACAAAATAATATTGGTTCCATGAATTGAAATCAATGTTTTGATAAAGTTTCCTATAATAAAAGTATATTGTTAAATTGAGAAAATAAGTTTGTACAAAAACAAAGTTCTTTGTCATCATGAGAGATAAAGTATGTTGCCCAAATGAGATGCAACGTTCATATTCTCATGGAAGATAAAGTTCGTTACTCAAACGAGTAAACAAGTTTCATTGCTAAAATGAGCTATCAATTTCATTGCTACAAGGAGCAAACAATTTCATTGCTAAAACATGTATATAAGTTTCTAGTAGTAAAAGTTTGTTGTTGTAATGAGAAATAGAGTTCATTGCTATAATGAGAAACAAAGTTCATTGCTATAATGAGAAACAAAGTTGATTGCTATAATTGATAAACGAGTTTATTTCCATAATAATCAACAAGTTTATTGCTATAATGAGTAACAAGTTTGTATGTGTATGAGCAAACAATGAGTTCTCAACCAAACCTATGACTGAAGCCCTATCAAGATCTATGCTTATCGTTCCATAGATGAATATGGTATCATGCACTCCAGCAATAGGACGAGTGAGGAGTTGTCAATTCCTAATAGTGCTATCCATAATGACCATTGGCTCAAAGAGTTAATGGTTAGAGATAAGGGAAGGGCTTTAATACGATAAGTTCCCATGTTCCGTGTTGCATAGACATACATGGAGATATAGCAATAAAATAGCAATCATGTTTGATACAAATAAATTTAAGTACAACGAACATATAATAGTTTTTTGGGACATGCTTTTTCACCCCAAAACATAAAAACTGAAAATAGGGGAGTGTGTGAATACTCACAATATGCAAAAAATATAGATACCAAGTTTATACGAGTCAAATAAATACAACGAATATAAATAGTTTAGGACATGCTTTTCCACCCCAAAACATTTAAAAACCGAAAAGAGGGGAGTGGTGAATACTCACAATATGCAAAATATAGCAACCAAGTTTATATGAGTCAAATAAATACAACGAATATAAATAGTTTAGGACATGTTTTTCCACCCCAAAACATTTAAAAATCGAAAATAAGGATTGGTGAATACTCACAATATGCAAAATATAGTAATCAAGTTTATACGAGTCAATTAAGTATAACGAACATAAATAGTTTAGGACATGCTTTTCCACCCCAAAACATAAAAACTGAAAATAGGGGAGTGTGTGAATCTAACACTAGTATACATACTACTACAATAGAATTATGTCAATATTGTGTCAAAATTTAATATAGATAAGTTACAAACATTTTTCCTGTGGAAATTAAGTTTCAAAGAATCAATTGTTATATAGCAATTTAAGTGGAAATTTCTCATTATTGAAATGCTAATATTTAACATTTTAAGAGGTGTTCCAACGATTAAATATTCAAAATCTAAATTAATTTAGTTCTAATATTTCCCAAAGTTTGCATTTTTGTTTTAATTGAAGTCAAAGACCTCAAGATAATTTTTTCTTGAATTTTTGATTTGTCTGACCATTTTTCATGGTTTTAGTTTCTTGAATAATCATAAAATCATGGAAAAATAGTAAAATGTTAATAAAAATTACCAAACTTCAGATTTTGGTTCTAACTACATTAAAAGACTTCCTGAGAAATTTTCAAGGTTGATAGATATGTATAACCAATTTTCTTACATTTAATTCTCTAAATAGATACAAATTCATGAAAAATAGAAATCAGTTTCCAAAATTACCCAAACTTTTTGTATTACTGTTGTTAAACATTATTAAGCTGGAAAAAATATAAAAATTGATTTCTAAACTGTTTAACCAAATTTTCTGATTTTTGAGCGTTTATTTTAATAAAACTTGAAATAAATAGGAAACAGTTTCCAAAATCGCCCACAATTTTTGTAACACTTTTATTTTACATGTAGAAGCTGTGAAAAATATAAAAGATATTTTTCAATTAGTCGTTCTGTTTTTCTTTATTTTATCCTCTTAAATAATCATTAATTGGAGAATAATTATTAAAAGCTTAAAGTAAATTACTAAAAAAAGTTTACAATTCATTTACAGAGTAAATAATCTGGGAAAAATACCAAATGTGGTTTTTATATATTGAAATACGATTTTGTGTATTTAAGTGTATTTAATCTTAGAAAATAGAAGAAAAAAAGTATACAGAAGAGTAAAATCATGAAAAATTTTATGTAGCCTCCTAATGTACTCGGTGTCCTGGTAAATTTTCATGAATTTTGGATGAGCAGAACTTTTTTTTCGATGTTTAGGCCTTTATAAATACAAAAATCCGGGAGAAATAGGAATGCATTATGAAAAATTCTGAAAATATTTTTTTTAGTTTTCCACAGAGATTATAAGCTGCGAAAATTATTATATACCATTTTCAAATTATATAAAGCGGTTTTATGATTTATTGTGGCTAAAAAAAAAGAAAATTCAAAACCATAATAACAGTAAAAAAAATCTATGAGATTTAATGTGGGCTCATTATTTAGCATAGGGGTCATCCACAAATTTACCTAGTATTTATAGACCTCAGAAAGCATTTTAAATGATTTATTTCCATATTTTGTTACAATAATTATAATAATTCGAGAAAAATGAATTATTTTCTGGAAATTTACAGAGCATCTTATTTTGTTGATGGGAATCTGGGAAAAATCGGATTTGGTTAGAAAAGGAGTTTAGATATTTATTTGGAAATAAATCCTTCATGAACATATTTGAAAGCTTTTAACAACATACTTTGATGATCTAGCATCTAAGCTTGAAGATCATCACATGCATGTTGGTATAAAGATCATACATGAGTTTTAAATGTTCAAAAATCGTTTTTGATAGAAAACTTAGGGTGCATGTGGTGATTTTTACCCAAAACTTGTAGAAAAGTGCATTATGTTGATTTTGACTTAGGTTTTGGTCCTTGGATTTCACCATTAACAACATGCATGTTGTTTTTGAATGAAATCCTACCACCATCATCATCAAAACCATGAGTAGGTGCAAGTGTTCATGATTTTATAATAGAATGGAGTAGAATAAAAAGAAAGTGTAAGAAAAATAACAAAACTTTGAAGGAAAATGAAGGGAAATTGTGTTCTACCTTAATGAACACCACTAGATGATGAAGATTTTGAGTTTGAGGTGTGTTCTTGGACTTATTCTCTGGAAAATTTCGTGAGTATGGAGAAATGAAGAGAGAAATGGAGTGGTGGTGATGAAGAGTGTGAGAGAGAATGAGGGTAGAGTGAGAGAGAAGATGGAGTGTAGAGGGGAATTGATTGAGTGTGTTGGGAAGAGGAGAGATAGGAGAGAGAGGGGAATCTGACTTTTGAGGGTATAATATCCCTCTCTCTTTCATTTTGCTTTATAAAAATTCAAATCTTTTATAAAAATTATCCAACTTTTTATAAAATGTGCACCTTAACCTAGTTTTTATGCATAAAACTCTTGATTTTTTACTTATAAATTAAGGGTAATTGTTAATGAGTTCAATTTTATTTCCTTAAATGCATTTTTATAATTTTAATTATGATAAGATAATATTAGAAGCTTCATAATTATTTTTATAGATTTTTTAAGGTTAAAGTTTGCAAATATGAGTTTTTAGGGCATTTAGGGTTTTTGAGAGTTTGTAGATCTTTGGATATCAAAATTACTTGAATTTTGAGACATCAAACTATTTTAGAGTTTCATAACTCTTATTCAAATTAGAAATATTGTTTGTAATTTATTTTTATTGGTTTATTGGCATTCTATGTAGTGATTCCAAGATTCAAACGAAATTGAGGAATCAAGTATACTAGTCCTAGTTTCAACTTTGACTTAAGTTTTTATGAGACCCTGACCTAAATTTTACTACTAGGTCAAGTGCATGATGTGTGTATATGATTCATGAAATGGTGTTCGAGTCAAAGAGTGACCCTAATATAGATAGTCACTAAAGTTAAGTAGTAGTAGAATTCACATATCAATGTGAAATCTAAGCACATTATCCATTGTTTCTAATTGTTTCCAAGTTTCTAGTAGGTTATAACATAGCTTCTAGTTACTAAGTCTAGTATGTGTAGTGCCTATATGTGTAACTAAGTTTATTCAAATCTAGAACCGACTCAAATTTTGACGGTTGTCACAGTCTCCCCCGGTTGAAAGAATTTCGTCCCGAAATTCAATTTGTGACATATTCTATTAGAACTAAGTTGAATACAATTGTATAATTGGAGAGGTGGTGACTTGAAGAGCTCTTTGATTATTTTGGGTTAATTCCACAAGGGAAGAGCCCAACTCTTTAGCTATAATCAAATTAATGTTTCCCTAATTCGAGTTCTACAGTCTAGATTGCGAGAAATTAGGATCATGGAAATCATGATCCAACCATGGCGACCTAGTTGAAAGAGATCATCTAGTTAGATATTATCTGAATCAAGAGAGCGGTATAAGTTTTGCTGAAGCACTAACTGCACCGAGCGTTAAATACGCATTGATCCTTAAGTCGCGTTCTAAATTAGCACTAAGTGTAAATTCGCCGGTTAATAAAGAAGAGATTAGGAACAATTTGTCACTTTCATGTGGGCTACTAAATAGGGAAAAGATATATTCCAAAATAAGAGGGGGTAGCACGAATGAAAGAGAAGCGGTCGAGGGTAAGTTCCTATAGATACGTATTACGGGTAGGCATCAAAGTTTTGGTGCATTTCAAATGTGAAGATTATACAAGTGTCGACTTACACAATAAATTACGAAATGATCAAGAGAGTCATTGTTTCAATGAAGGCGGTAAGAGTTTATGATATTTTAAATTACATTGTGTAGATAGCATTTTAAGTGTTTAGAAGTGATAAAAAATCTCACTGTTATCAAAACGTGTAATAATTCCAAGACAATGAAGATACATGTGTGGCGATCAAACGAAGTAGTAAAATAATATAAAGATTAATTAAGGTTTCAGGTTTAAGTCATCAATAAGGGAATTTATACATAAATATTTTGATTACTCTTTTGATAAAAAAAAATTGTCTAATTGTTTAAGTCATGACAAATTCAAGCTTACGAGTCAGAACATTTATGGAAACAAGGTTGAGAGTTTAGGAAATCACTGAAAATTTCAAAGTAGAATGTTATTTTAAGACAAGTGTAAAAATGTTAATCTTTGAAAATAATGCATTAATAGTTTAGTGTTTCTACAAAAACAATCATTTAGAGAATAGATAATCGTAAAATTCAAAACTTTGGATGTATTTAAAGAAAAAAAGAAACATAAGGATACATATCTTCCACATATATTTTTCGGATATAGAAAAATTATAAGCATAAAGGTATTCATCTTGTGTATTACTTATAACGAAAAATACAATGAAACTTGCATTTTAAATCAAGTTTCCAAATTTAGAACGACAGAGCAAATGTAAATAAAGATCACTTGTTTATAGTAGATTTCAAAATAAAAACAAGATATATATGATAAAAGGCGTAATTGAATATATCCAAGTTGACTAAATCAATGGTATGCCTCATGACTATACACGTATTAATCGCTCAAAACGAAAGGGTAGACTTCTAGTCTATATGTATACGAACATGATACTAGGAGAAGAAAAATAGACAGAAACAAAGTTAGACAATGTATTATGTTAATATTATGGCGTGCGAGATCTAAAATCAGAAGGAGAGCGAGAAATCAATTTCAAAGGAAAGTAAAAGGAAGGTAGCGGCAATGATTGTTATTGTTAAAATTATAAGAACAATACCTATAGGTAGATTTAAAACCAGGTTGAGATATATTTCAAACTTCAATATTTGATTTATATTGATGATTAAATAAACATATGCGAGTTTTAAAGTGTTTGCCAAGGATTGCTAAAAATTCACAAGTTGTCTATTAAGTTAAACTCCATTGTGAATAAGAAGAAACACTAAAACTTGTAATTGAAAATCTGATAGTTTTGACCTTTTTTACTGGGGTCCAACAATGGTTAAAACGGATAAGATAAAGACTTAAAATATTTAGATGAATAATTTTGCATTGTCAAAAGTACGTCGCTGGAAGTTCAAAAGTGAACACTAAGTTTTGCAATGTTGTAAGTGTTATAAACACGGACTATAAAACTATTTTGAAATAAAATAAACAAATGATGTGTGTTTGAAATTTAGGAATTAGAGATATCTTAGAAACATGTGTGAAGTAGAAAGTTGTGAAAATATCATGTTGGGATTCAAGAAAACACATTTAAGTAAGGTACAATGCCTAAATGAGAAAGTGGTCAAAAGAGTCAAAACAAAAGTGGTTTGAAAGATCCGATGAAGCTTTTACACGTAATATGAACTTCAATGTCATATGTCTATGTTTTATAGCATACAATTTAAACACTTTTATAAAAGAAAATGTTTCTAAGTTTTTCGAAAACGTGCCAAAATGGTAATCAAGGTTTAAAATGGTTTCTATGCCCTTTAAAAGCACATCTATCCATTGAAATGGATTTGAAATGAAATTGAAATAGCAAGGTAAAAACCAATATTGGTTCAGTTGAGTTTTGGAGAAAAGCGTTAAATTAAAGCAAGTTGTCAAAAGAGTTTTAGCGAGAATATGGCTTAAATTGTTAGGAAATGTCTACTAAGTTAAATGAAGTGGCTATAAAATATTTTATCGATGATAAATAAAACCGATGAAACGAAATAGCTTTTCGATGGAAGATTAAGAAGTAACGAATAAGTATGTTAGTATAGCTAATCGTACTTAAATACTAAGGCGAGTACAAGGCGAGTACCGATGTCTTTTCCCCAAGATAAAGGACAAGAAAATTTGTTAGTAAAACGTTTTATGGTGTCAATGCAGTTTATGACCCTTTATAGAGGCCAAAGGGATATCCTATGTTAAGTTTTAAGCTGAAGGTGGAAACAACCTAAAGCTAAATTCGTAGCGTAGTAGAGAAGTCTCACGTATGGGTTAAACCACCGTGTCTCCTTGTGAGTCGAATCCGGAATGCCCGCCAATGGTATCCAAGTGATTGCTTAGTAGCAACTCATCTATCTCCTTACGCGATGCTCCAATTATTATTCGTGTCGATATCGAAACGCTTTTTCCTAGTTGTAACTCTAATACGAAGACGATGAAGAGGTATTAAGGAATAATTGGTATAGGTTTTGACTTAAGATTATTACTAGTGCATATCTAGCTACTAATCTTACATCTAAAGTCAATAGTTACCAAGGAATACCCATTCTTAGTACTATGTGCATTGCTTCTAGAGCGGCTAGTAATATAATCTAAGTGGTTAACCTAGCACTTGATAAGGGGTAAGAATATTTCTAAATAAAGGCATTGTTATAAAAGTGCACTTAGTTTCTAAGTGTATCTAGATGAGTGCCTATAATACGCAATGCCCGTACGCACATCGCAGAAAAAATTGTTTTCAAAAGTTTAAGTTGAAAATTGTTTAGAAAATTTTTGGCTATAGTTGTGGTTTTCCAAAGGAAAACCGGTATTCTCTATAACCTTCGGCTCTGATACCATTTCCTGTCACACCCCGCTAAAGCGGAAACACGAGGCGTGGCAGTATAAAAGATTTCATAGAAAAAGTTAAAAGACAACACCAGCCATAGTATTAAAAATCATTACAAACTTACAATGGGTTTGAACAACTTTTAAAAGAAATTACAATGAAAATAGAAATGCAACACATGCGAATGCTCCTAAAAGTGAAGTGTCCCTAAGTGCCACCTACTTTATGATTCCTGAAAAAGTATGTAAAACGAGCGTCAACTATAAAAATAGTTGGTGAGAAGCAAAGTTCATTGCTATAATGAGAAACAAAGTTGATTGCTATAATTGATAAACGAGTTTATTTCCATAATAAACAACAAGTTTATTGCTATAATGAGTAACAAGTTTGTATGTGTATGAGCAAACAATGAGTTCTCAACCAAACCTATGATTGAAGCCCTATCAAGATCTATGCTTATCGTTCCATAAATGAATATGGTATCATGCACTCCAGCAATAGGGCGAGTGAGGAGTTGTCAATTCCTAATAGCGCTATCCATAATGACCATTGGCTCAAAGAGTTAATGGTTAGAGATAAGGGAAGGGCCTTAATACGATAAGTTCTCATGTTCCGTGTTGAATAGACATGCATAGAGATATAGCAATAAAATAGCAATCATGTTTGATACAAATCAATTTAAATACAACAAACATATAATAGTTTTTCGGTACATGCTTTTCCACCCCAAAAAATAAAAACTGAAAATAGGGGAGTGCGTGAATACTCACAATATGCAAAATATAGCAACCAAGTTTATACGAGTCAAATAAATACAACGAATATAAATAGTTTAGGACATGCTTTTCCACCCCAAAACATTTAAAAACCGAAAATAGGGGAGTGGTGAATACTCACAATATGCAAAATATAGCAACCAAGTTTATATGAGTCAAATAAATACAACGAATACAAATAGTTTAGGACATGCTTTTCCACCCAAAAACATTTAAAAACCGAAAATAGGGGATTGGTGAATACTCATAATATGAAAAATATAGTAATCAAGTTTATACGAGTCAATTAAGTATAACGAACATAAATAGTTTAGGACATGCTTTTCCACCCCAAAACATAAAAACTGAAAATAGGGGAGTGTGTGAATACTCACAATATGCAAAATATAGTAATCAAGTTTATACGAGTCAATTAAGTATAACGAACAAAAATAGTTTAGGACATGCTTTTCCACCCCAAAACATAAAAACTAAAAATAGGGAAGTTTGTGAATACTCACAATTCATTGAGATGATGCAAATGGTTCCTTGAACTACGCTCCACTCATTAACAACGTAAATTTGAAGCAAAAATTTCAGTTTTGTCTCAACCATTTTAATATAAAATATTTTATAAAATATACAACATTAGTTATCAAAACATATCATTTCCCAAGATCACAAAAATCAAATCCTCTCTCTACTGTGTACGAGTCACGCCAGCGCCTTTCGACGGTCCTCGCTAGTACCTGAAACACATAACACAACAACTGTAAGCATAAATGCTTATTGAGTTCCCCAAAATACCCTTACACACATACGCCTTTCCAAACCATACTCAAAATGACCTTCCAGTCCATGCGTCTCAGGGGACGTTCGTCCTAGTCCCAGTAGAGCTTCCGGTCCTACTTGTATCGACCTTCCGGTCCATGACTACCTGACCTTCCGGTCCACGTCATAATGCCTTCCGGCCCATATCATACATAGCATACATATCACATACATAACGTACACAGAACATGCAATGCATATCATACAAAACATGCATCTCATAACGTACAAGACCTTCTGATCACACATAGGTACCTTTCCAGGTATAGTATAGTGAGAAGACTCACCTGTGATATCTCGGTAAGTCTCTGCCTCGGTAGAAACGTGATCTAGCCTACGCCTAATCACATAAGCAAATACTCCCATAAATATAACTATACTCCAACCTTTCCTAACATCCTCAGAAGGGTAAAAGACCATTTTACCCCTCTCCTGGATCAGAGGGCTTATTGTTGACCAAACCCTAAGGTTAACGAAAGTCAACTGTCAAAATTTGACCCGACTCGTCGAGTGCACTTGGGCGACTCGGCGAGTCTACACGTGTCCACTGACCCTTTTAGTCCCTTTCTTGGCACGTCGAGTCCTTCTATTTACTCGACGAGTCACACTTGGCATGAATCACGGGGCCACCCCGACTCAACTCGCCGAGTCTCAAGAACAACTCGGCAAGTACCGCCTTCAAACTCAGTCCTCTAATCCCTTTCTGACTCACTGAGTTATCCCCCAACTCGGCAAGTCTACTCACAGAGCTATTCACATGAAACCCTAACCCTACTGGCCGAGTCTCAAGAAATACTCGGCGAGTTCATGCCATGCACCATCTCTATTGACCTCCTGGGGTCAGATATGTGCCCCTAATCCACAAATCTGGCCTTCCCAAGCACGAAAGTCACGTAAAGCTCGAAACTTGATGCTTACATATCAACATAATGGCATACAATGGTGATTTAGTCCCAAAAATGGCAACCTATGTCCAATAATCCCAAAATGACTCATAAAGCTCCATGGGATAAAGTCTCTGGACCACTTTGAGTCCAGATCCAAAGCACAAACTCGAGAGGGGACTAAATACTCTACATCTTCTTCTTCTAAAGGGTTTAAAAACCCTAACTCTATGAATCAACACCCAAAACTGGAGAAGGTCCGAAGGAATACCTTAATATGAAGTCTTTGATCTCTGAAGACACTAGATTTGCACTTCCTTCAGCCTTCTTTTGCCTTGGTCAGCTTCTCCTTCAAATTTCACCAACAAAATGATCAACAATGGCCTCTCTTCACCTCACAAGCGATCTAGGACTCTCTCTGGGTGTGGTAGCCGCAATGGACGGCCATAAGGGCCTTTAAATAGATCTCAAACCCTGGAAATTAGGGTTTCATTAAACAGCGTGGACTCATCGAGTCCACTTGTGAATTCGCATACAAATCCGCGACCATACTCGACAAGTCTATACCAAATCGCGATTGGTCTCTTGGCATAATTCAGGCCCGCATCCACCTGAATATCCTTCGGAGGCACTACCGCCAACTCATCGGCTATACACTTCCTCAACTGAGACACGTGGAAGGTATCATGAATCTGGCTCAACTCCGCAGGTAGCTCCAGACAATATGCTACTCCGCCTACTATCGCAACCACTCTAAACGGCCCAATAAACCGGGGCCCCAGCTTTCCCCTCTTCCTGAATCGGATCACTCCTTTCCAAGGAGATACCTTCAGGACCACGAAATCACCAACCTAGAACTCGAGCTCGGACCGGCGTCTGTCCGCATAACTCTTCTGCCGACTCTGAGCGGTCAACAACCTCTATCTGACCTTCTGGATCTGCTTTGTCATTTGAAGCACAATCTCGGTGCTGCCCATCACACGCTGCCCTACTTCTCCCCAGCAAATGGGGGTTCGACACTGATGGGTTTTGAGAATTCTAACACTTCCTAAGTGTACATGCAACCCTAATAACCTTGGATCTATGTTTGTCTAATCATCATGCAAAGTTGAATTTCCAAGGTTATATTCCTATCTAGCATACATGGGGAACAATTTAACTTGAATGAAAGATAGAATAACTTACCTTGTAGTTGCTTATGTTCCTTGAAACCTTGTGAGCCTAGCACCCCAAGTGTGATGCCTCAAATGCTTCACACAACACCAAATGCTCTTGGAAAGACTTTTGAGAGAATACACACATCTTAAAATCGGCCAAGCCCTCTAGTTTCTTATGTATGTCCGATTTTGTGGAGAATGGGACTCTTATATAGTGTTGACACATCTAGGGTTACACCATGTAAACCCTAATGTGTCATGACTCTTCATTTCCATGACCCATGGGTTTGTAACTCCCATGGAGCATCCATGAAGCATCCTATGGGTGGAACCCAACTTGATAATCCATGGAGCCTCTTAGCCCACTATACAAGATATGAATGATTTACATAATCAACCCATATATTTAATTACTTATCCTTTGATCACTTAATTAATTCTAAATTAATTCTTGATCAAACTAATCAAATAATATTATTAATACATTAGAACTTATAATATATTAATAATCTCCAAGTGTTATTACTCTCATTTAGTCTATCCAATTGCATGGTGCCATGCAACCCAAATGGACCATGCCGGGTCGAGTCAAGTAATGACCCGAAATAGTTATGGACTTAGACACCTTATCCAACAGTCTCCCATTTTGATAAGTCTAATAACTATAACTCCAGTACTTCAGGAACCGACCGACAATCGTAGCTCTTTCAAGGTCTCTCGGAACTGAGAAGATGATGGTACGCCATTTAAGATAAGGGATCATATAATCCTCCGTTCTAGATATCAGCCGGACAAATACATGGAACAATGTCTTACTTATTGTCCAGCAGTTTGTTTCTCGATTTCCGATTTGTTTGACAGAGAACTTAATTAAACACATCAACTTAGTTCTGACCGGGCCCGGTACATAGGTCAAAACAAAATCATCGAGGGGCCCAAATATCAGCTTCTAATCCAAGAAGGAACAGATAAACTTCAACTCATATGTTTGTTCTACCACTCATTGAATTACAAATAAAAGCACGTTTTATAACATCGAGTTACCAATGCGTTTTCGTACAATCAATGCATAACCAACTTGTAAGTAACAAATCATATCTCTAGGTTTGAAGACTTATATGATATTACCGTCTCACGATCACTCGAGATAGAATTCCATGAAGTGATTCCAGTGAGCGTGGGTTGAGTCCAATGCTCAGAACTTATGACCACTCATGATTGTGGTAGCCTTGTCCAACACCTTAGACCTCTGCAACCAATCATGACAGTCTTGATTCATACCTACTTCCGACATATGACCGACTGTGGAGGTTTGAATTGATGGGTTTTGAGCATTCTAACACTTCCTAAGTGTACATGCAACCCTAATAACCTTGGATCTATGTTTGTCTAATTATCATGCAAAGTTGAATTCCAAGGTTATATTTGTTGGATTAATGTCTAAGTCCATAACTATAATTGGTAAGACTTGACCCGACCCGGCATGGTCCATTTGGGTTGCATACCATCATGCACTTGAATGAGAGAAATAAGACACTTATGGTTATTAATATATTATAAGTTCTAGTATATTAATAATAAGAATAATAAGATTATTTAATTAGTATTGATCAAGAATTAATCTAGGATTAATTAAGTGATCAAAAGAAGACTAATTAAATATATGGGTTGATTGTGTAAATCATCCATAAATGTATAGTGGGCTAATGCTCCATGGATAATCAAGTTGGGCTAAAACCCATAGGATGGTTCATGGATGCTCCATGGTGTATTTGAACCCATGGATCCAAGGAAATGGAAAGTCATGACAATTAGGGTTTGCCCTAATTGTAACACTATATAAAGATATTATTCTTTGCAAAATCGGTGACTAGAATCACACTAGTGTGTGAAGTGAAAGGGCTAGCCGATTTTGATGAGTGTAGAATTCTCTCAAGTCATTCCAAGTGTTTTGATGATTGTGATTCCATTTGAGGTGTCACACTTGGGGCACTAGGCACTCAAGCTTCATGAAGACTTTCTACATCAAAGAGGTATGTATTCTATCTTGCTATAGTTATTGTTTTGTATGCTAGATTAGGATAATACCTTGGAAGTTCTTATTTACATGTATAATAGAGAAAACATAGATCCAAGGTATTTAGGGTTGCATGTACACTTAGGAGTGTTAGAATGCTCAAAACCCAACAGTGGTATCAGAGCCTAGGCTTGCTTTCTCTTATACTTGTAATTAAAAGTTGGAAAAAGTCGAAAACTTGCTGTCTGACGAATGGACTCGGCGAGTCCATGGGGGGGACTCGGCGAGTTCATGTGTATCTTCAACCTACTCGGCGAGTAGGTTCATGCAACTCGGCGAGTAGGGTCGACAGAGTGCAGATTTTCGACTTTAGTTGCTGGAAATGGATTGGAAACATTACCCTAAACTGTTTTGGTACTTGAAAACTTGTTTTAGCTGGTGTAATGTTTTTGCTAATTCATTTACAACAACTAGTTATCAAAATTACAAAGTTTAATGTGATTTTGATTCTTGAAAGTGTTCATATTCATGTTCTTGTTCATATGAAGTTTAGATGATCATAGGAATTATTTGTAACCTATATGGTAGTTTAATTCTTGATCATAATGTGTTTTAATGGAGTCCATAACTTGTCCTCAAGTTATGGAAAACCAAAAGTCTCTTGGATTAAAAAAAACCATTAAAAGAACACAAGAGTTAGAAAAATGAAAAGTCCTCATTTTATTACTCTATTAAACTCATAAGTTACAAGAAATGAAAAGTTTTGAATAGTTTCAAAACTTGCCCTCAAGTTTTGGAATTTGAAAAGGTTTCACTTATGAATACTTTAATTCCAAGTTAGCCCTTAGAATTTTAAAAGTTAAAATTCAACCCTTATACTTTATAATATTATAAGTTAATAATATATATATGTATAAGAGTAAAGTCAGTCTTACCGCTAGTACGCCTCATTCACGAAGCCGGTCTATAAGGTGGGTATAAGGTTGTTGCCTATAAAATGGCAACTTAATGGGTGTCCACTCTCACCCACCGCTTGCTTGACTGGTGGAGGGTCGTTAGCCGAACGGGTTTGACAGGACTAGAATTCTCCCTTCATTAAAAGTATTAATGATAATACTAAGTAACTAAACTCTTA
The DNA here is from genome assembly GCF_051521515.1 of Lactuca serriola. Lineage (NCBI taxonomy): Eukaryota > Viridiplantae > Streptophyta > Magnoliopsida > Asterales > Asteraceae > Lactuca > Lactuca serriola. The sequence continues at coordinate 335,324,540 of NC_136415.1, read as the reverse complement.
ATAATACCCAATCTTAGTTACTTAGGAAAAATGTGAATAAGGTGCTAATCCATGAAATTACACTTTACACTTTGTCTAAGTCGTTAGTGGAGCGTGTGTGGTTAACCGACACACTAACTTGGACTTAACAAGGTAGGTAAAGGGTGACTTAATATTTATCATAGTATCGATGGAGCGTGTATGGTTAACCGGCACATCGATTGAGGGGTAATTTATTAAGGGTACCAAGTGATTTGCATGGTTACTTCACACCTTGTTTTGTGATCCTCGGCATCCCAGTCACAAAACCTGAAGGGCACACTCGAGATTGAAACATGCCTTTGAAAAGTTCAATGAATCTCAAAGTTCTAGGAGTTTCAAAACCAATTAAAACCTAATTATATATTTCGTTTATCTTGGTGGAAACTGGTGAATCATCATTCACCTACCTTCAAATATTTTATAGCTTGGATTACGACATACCTCTTCTAAGTTATAAAATAGTTTGTTGGGTCCTAGCCTTAATATTTCATATTGGGTGTCATATTAAGGACTTAAAATCAACTATCTTGAATATCTCCCAAAAGATGTCTGGTTTAGACACCTATGATCTTCCCAAATCTCTTGAAACAAGGTTTCCTACATGAAGATGATGTCCTTTCGAAATCATACTTCTTTCTCCTCCTCCAATTATTCTCCCTAACCCACAAGTTCTTGAAAAGTTTAAGGTCACTCAAGCCCTATTGGCAAGGCAAGGTCTAGGTGTGAGCACATCTTGGAGATGTAGTCACATATTGACAAGCCGGGAGAGTTGGGTGTCAAAGTCTTGAGAAAGTTGGTGGTTAAATCACTTTCTAAGTCACATAGTGAGTTCCTTTGGGACACCTATATAACAGACTATGACAAGACCCTTAATGATCTTATCTATTTGTTAAGATCAACTTCCTTAAAACATGATGGACATTGACAATAGTGACACAGGAAATCCAGAAAAGCTCTCTCTTCCCAATGGAAAGGGATCGGCCATAGTCAACTCGGTTGACCAAATGGTAAAGAGAAAAGCTAAGTCTGTGATAGTCTCGTGTACCATTATCAAAGGGTCCATATGTTTATATTGCCAAAGAAAAGGGCATTGGTTGCGAAGCTGCCAAAATTTACCTAAGGATGTTAAAGTCAATAAGTTTGACTCTACTTCAGGTAAATTCCACTATCTAACTCTGTTAAGTTTCTATTCTGAGATTCTTGATACATGATGTGACTGGGTCACATGGTGATGTTTTAAGAATCAAAGAAAAGTGAAGAAACTTAAAGAAAGAATATGCTGAATCTGATGGCGTAGATGGACTTCTATCGCATAGTTTGAAGATCGGATTCTTGAGCTACTTCTTAGGAGTTATGAGATATTGCTTAGGAATAGATAACAACAAGTTTTCATATGGATTGTAAGGATAAGTTTTTCCGCAAAGTTTTAAAATAAAAAAAAAAAAAAGGTTTTTTTTTATTTTATTTATTTTAAAATATCCTTACAATGGCTTTTGAGGAAAAATTGTTGCTTATATGATTCCATTAAAAGCAAGAGTGGAAATATGAAATTCATTCTTTCATTTGTGGTAATGTCTAGAGTTACCAAATAAGGAAAGATTCTCATCACCCAAGTTTCAATTGGACCGGAACTTGGAATCATGCAAGTTGTATAGCATGATGAATGAGAACTTTCAAGTATTGGAAAAATTAAGACTAATTACTTGTTCACATGGATGTGTGAGTCAAGTGAAGGACTAAGGGATCAAGTACACATTCATGTGCACTGATTAAGTCCACCACAAAAGATTGATAAGAATATTCGTCATAGTTTACTAAAGCTCAGTAAATATGATTATACTTACAAGCTTAAGTGTAACTCTGAGACATTGGAAAAGGTTCCAATGTATGGCAGAGCGAATAAGAAGAATCAAATTAGGCAGAAGGATAAAAGTTTCTCAAATCTGAAAAGATGGGAGAGTACTTTAGTATCAGTTTTTGTGATCATCTTAATGATTAAGAAACCATAGCACAATTAGTTCTCTAAGGAAGTCTTAGTGCATTCTTATGACTAAGAAGAGGGATCTTGAATTGTTGAAATGGTTAAATCAAGAAGATGAGTCATACTGCAAGTCTTAGAGTCATACTCCAAGATTGTAATTTGAGTGACATGTCTTAAAGAAGGTTTAAAACGCTTGTCAAATGTAAGAGTAAAAGTTTTCTACTCTTGTACATTTGAAATTGGTAAGTTGTGATGTTTTGGATAAAACAAAGACCAACTAAGGACAATTGTGTGAAGTGTTTGTCTTGATTAGAATCCACACTATCTCTTGGATATTTGACAAGGGAGTCTTATAGGTCAAGAGGACAGTGGGAGTCTTAAAGGTCTTGAAAGTCTCAAGAACTAATCAAGAATAAAACCTAAAGTTCTTCTCTAGCACACAATTTGAGGTTTATAATCTATTGTGTTGACATATACTGTGCCCATTCCAGTTGAAGTTGGCTTTGCATATGAGTTCTTAGAATTCTCAATGTGTTGCATAACAACTTGGAAGCAATGGCAGGCCCTTGAGCTGCCAAGTGGCAAGAAGTTAAGATTGAGTTCAATCCATATGGTTTTGGAGTTGTCATTATCTTTGTCCTGTGACTATGATTTTGACAATTCACATGGATAAGAACACATACACCATTAAATCTAAGTGTCATAAGGTTTCTCTCCGATTCATGAAAATGATGGTGAGGAAACACTTTCACTAAGTAGATTTTATCTAGATAGCAATTGTGATATTTGCATTCTCAAAGTCGTTAGTGGAGCGCGTGTGGTTAACCGGCACACTAATTTGGACTTGTGAGAAGTGGCAAAAAGGTCTAAACATTATGATTACGGCATCCCTCTTCATAATTGTTTAGATACACAAGTGTGCTATCTAAGGGAAGGTGTATGATTTTGATAAAGTCTTATCAAAACAATCTAGTATCAGAAATCTGAACTTTGGTAAGAAAGTCAGCTGATTTCTGAGTACATGTCAAAGCTAGTAGGAGCATAAGTGTTATGCTAATAATCATCATGTCAGTGGGAGCATGATAATTATGTTAAGTATTGCAAGCTAGCAATGTTAATTATAGAAAACAAAAGTTTCAATTGGGAAAAAGTTGTTTTGCTATAATTAAGGGAGAGGAAATTATACTTCATCTCAAATCTATAAGCATAGATCGTGAGGTTTTAATCATTTAGTCAAGGATATATATGAATTTCATGTTGGAATGGCTCAACATAAGGAAATTCTGTATATGGGTCCATTATTTGCGTTCTAAAATTCGATTATGATTACGGCATCCCTTTTCATAATCTGAATTATGAGAACTTGGCAAATTGAAATGGACATATTATAGCAAAAGACTAGTTTAGTCTTTATGTAAGACATCATGAATCGTGGCCCATATGCTTCGGATATAGGATCGATTACATGTGCTATATTCATCCTTTCTAAATTTTCCAAATGCCTAGGGCATTAAGAAGGGAAAAGGTTTAGAACTGGATATGACTAAAAGGATTAAACAATTGTCGAGGACAATCTAAGGTTTTCCAAAGATTGGTTGCTCAAGGACAGTTCGAAGTATAGTGATAATTCTGGAAGGACCATATTGACATAATCTGTAAGGAGGCAACTCTTGTTCAGAAGTGATAGTCAAAATGGAATCTGGAAATGTTTCAAAGTTAGAAATTATTCAATCTGTGTAAGATTAAGGAAACTTAATGCAAGAAGGATGTTTCCAAGGAGATGATCTCCTTTGGAATGCTCTGTAATGTTTGTTGTCAAGTCTTTATGACTTTGTGCATAATCATTACAAGAGGATCAATGCATATAAGTTTAGAATCTAACAGATTTCAGTAAATGGCATGAATTTGGAATTCTTGCATTTGCGGTAAGGATTTGGGAGTGTGAAAAGAGAATCATTGAAGTTATGTTCAATAGATCTAGTTCACAAAGTAAAGATCATAGACAAACATAGTTTTAAAGTATGCATACTTGGTGTATGGCATGACTAGTGTTTAAGAAAACATAGTGTACATGCTTGTAGCATGGGACAACTGTTGTTTTAAATTCAAGAATAAAGGTGATTGTTGAAACAGTATACAATGAATAATGTGTAATCATATGGTGATAAATAAAAGGTGTTTTATTTATGTTCAAAGGGTTGATACCATATTGGATTCTATTATTATTGTGTTTCACTTTGCATGTTTTGACTTCCCGAATAAACTGGGTTATTCTTCCGGAATGACTAAGTTATTCAAACCATCCACAGTCGGTCATATGTTGGAAGTAGATATGAATTAAGACTGTCATGATGGGTTGTAGAGGTCTAAGGTGTTGGACAAGGCTACAACAATCATGAGTGCTCATAAGTTCTGAGTATTGGATTCAACCCGCGCTCATTGGAATCACTTCATGGGTTTTTATCACGAGTGATCATGAGACGATAATATCTTATATTCTTCAAACCTAGAGATATGAGTTGTTACTATGAGTTGATAGTACATTGATTGCACGAAACCGCATTTGGTAACTCTGTGCTATAAAACGTGCCTTTGTGTATGATTCAACAAGTAGTAGAACAAGCCATATGAGTCGAAGTTTATCCATTCCTTTTACCTTCGGGATAAAAGTGATATCTGTGGGCCCCTCGATGATTTGATGATGACAAATGGAAGTGCTCGGCCGGGCCAGGACTGATTTGATTTGTTCAATTAGTCAGTCGTCATAAATCGGAAATCGGGAAACAACAAACGGACAGAGAGAATGATTATAATCCATGTCTCAGTCCATATGATATCTAGAATGGAGGAATATATGATCCCTTATCTAATGGACAAGTCACTGACAAAGGTTAGAGTTCATCTACAAGGTCAGAGTTCGACAGAAGCTTTTGAGAGCTACGATTGCCAGTTGGTTCCTGAATTCATACGCAATAATAGTTTTAGACTTATCCAAGTGGGAGACTGTTGGATTAATGTCTAAGTCCATAACTATAATTGGTAAGACTTGACCCGACCCGGCATGGTCCATTTGGGTTGCATACCATCATGCACTTGAATGAGAGAAATAAGACACTTATGGTTATTAATATATTATAAGTTCTAGTATATTAATAATAAGAATAATAAGATTATTTAATTAGTATTGATCAAGAATTAATCTAGGATTAATTAAGTGATCAAAAGAAGACTAATTAAATATATGGGTTGATTGTGTAAATCATCCATAAATGTATAGTGGGCTAATGCTCCATGGATAATCAAGTTGGGCTAAAACCCATAGGATGGTTCATGGATGCTCCATGGTGTATTTGAACCCATGGATCCAAGGAAATGGAAAGTCATGACAATTAGGGTTTGCCCTAATTGTAACACTATATAAAGATATTATTCTTTGCAAAATCGGTGACTAGAATCACACTAGTGTGTGAAGTGAAAGGGCTAGCCGATTTTGATGAGTGTAGAATTCTCTCAAGTCATTCCAAGTGTTTTGATGATTGTGATTCCATTTGAGGTGTCACACTTGGGGCACTAGGCACTCAAGCTTCATGAAGACTTTCTACATCAAAGAGGTATGTATTCTATCTTGCTATAGTTATTGTTTTGTATGCTAGATTAGGATAATACCTTGGAAGTTCTTATTTACATGTATAATAGAGAAAACATAGATCCAAGGTATTTAGGGTTGCATGTACACTTAGGAGTGTTAGAATGCTCAAAACCCAACAGTGGTATCAGAGCCTAGGCTTGCTTTCTCTTATACTTGTAATTAAAAGTTGGAAAAAGTCGAAAACTTGCTGTCTGACGAATGGACTCGGCGAGTCCATGGGGGGGACTCGGCGAGTTCATGTGTATCTTCAACCTACTCGGCGAGTAGGTTCATGCAACTCGGCGAGTAGGGTCGACAGAGTGCAGATTTTCGACTTTAGTTGCTGGAAATGGATTGGAAACATTACCCTAAACTGTTTTGGTACTTGAAAACTTGTTTTAGCTGGTGTAATGTTTTTGCTAATTCATTTACAACAACTAGTTATCAAAATTACAAAGTTTAATGTGATTTTGATTCTTGAAAGTGTTCATATTCATGTTCTTGTTCATATGAAGTTTAGATGATCATAGGAATTATTTGTAACCTATATGGTAGTTTAATTCTTGATCATAATGTGTTTTAATGGAGTCCATAACTTGTCCTCAAGTTATGGAAAACCAAAAGTCTCTTGGATTAAAAAAAAACCATTAAAAGAACACAAGAGTTAGAAAAATGAAAAGTCCTCATTTTATTACTCTATTAAACTCATAAGTTACAAGAAATGAAAAGTTTTGAATAGTTTCAAAACTTGCCCTCAAGTTTTGGAATTTGAAAAGGTTTCACTTATGAATACTTTAATTCCAAGTTAGCCCTTAGAATTTTAAAAGTTAAAATTCAACCCTTATACTTTATAATATTATAAGTTAATAATATATATATGTATAAGAGTAAAGTCAGTCTTACCGCTAGTACGCCTCATTCACGAAGCCGGTCTATAAGGTGGGTATAAGGTTGTTGCCTATAAAATGGCAACTTAATGGGTGTCCACTCTCACCCACCGCTTGCTTGACTGGTGGAGGGTCGTTAGCCGAACGGGTTTGACAGGACTAGAATTCTCCCTTCATTAAAAGTATTAATGATAATACTAAGTAACTAAACTCTTAATAATACCCAATCTTAGTTACTTAGGAAAAATGTGAATAAGGTGCTAATCCATGAAATTACACTTTACACTTTGTCTAAGTCGTTAGTGGAGCGTGTGTGGTTAACCGACACACTAACTTGGACTTAACAAGGTAGGTAAAGGGTGACTTAATATTTATCATAGTATCGATGGAGCGTGTGTGGTTAACCGGCACATCGATTGAGGGGTAATTTATTAAGGGTACCAAGTGATTTGCATGGTTACTTCACACCTTGTTTTGTGATCCTCGGCATCCCAGTCACAAAACCTGAAGGGCACACTCGAGATTGAAACATGCCTTTGAAAAGTTCAATGAATCTCAAAGTTCTAGGAGTTTCAAAACCAATTAAAACCTAATTATATATTTCGTTTATCTTGGTGGAAACTGGTGAATCGTCATTCACCTACCTTCAAATATTTTATAGCTTGGATTACGACATACCTCTTCTAAGTTATAAAATAGTTTGTTGGGTCCTAGCCTTAATATTTCATATTGGGTGTCATATTAAGGACTTAAAATCAACTATCTTGAATATCTCCCAAAAGATGTCTGGTTTAGACACCTATGATCTTCCCAAATCTCTTGAAACAAGGTTTCCTACATGAAGATGATGTCCTTTCGAAATCATACTTCTTTCTCCTCCTCCAATTATTCTCCCTAACCCACAAGTTCTTGAAAAGTTTAAGGTCACTCAAGCCCTATTGGCAAGGCAAGGTCTAGGTGTGAGCACATCTTGGAGATGTAGTCACATATTGACAAGCCGGGAGAGTTGGGTGTCAAAGTCTTGAGAAAGTTGGTGGTTCAATCACTTTCTAAGTCACATAGTGAGTTCCTTTGGGACACCTATATAACAGACTATGACAAGACCCTTAATGATCTTATCTATTTGTTAAGATCAACTTCCTTAAAACATGATGGACATTGACAATAGTGACACAGGAAATCCAGAAAAGCTCTCTCTTCCCAATGGAAAGGGATCGGCCATAGTCAACTCGGTTGACCAAATGGTAAAGAGAAAAGCTAAGTCTGTGATAGTCTCGTGTACCATTATCAAAGGGTCCATATGTTTATATTGCCAAAGAAAAGGGCATTGGTTGCGAAGCTGCCAAAATTTACCTAAGGATGTTAAAGTCAATAAGTTTGACTCTACTTCAGGTAAATTCCACTATCTAACTCTGTTAAGTTTCTATTCTGAGATTCTTGATACATGATGTGACTGGGTCACATGGTGATGTTTTAAGAATCAAAGAAAAGTGAAGAAACTTAAAGAAAGAATATGTTGAATCTGATGGCGTAGATGGACTTCTATCGCATAGTTTGAAGATCGGATTCTTGAGCTACTTCTTAGGAGTTATGAGATATTGCTTAGGAATAGATAACAACAAGTTTTCATATGGATTGTAAGGATAAGTTTTTCCGCAAAGTTTTAAAATAAAAAAAAAGGTTTTTTTTTTATTTTATTTATTTTAAAATATCCTTACAATGGCTTTTGAGGAAAAATTGTTGCTTATATAATTCCATTAAAAGCAAGAGTGGAAATATGAAATTCATTCTTTCATTTGTGGTAATGTCTAGAGTTACCAAATAAGGAAAGATTCTCATCACCCAAGTTTCAATTGGACCGGAAGTTGGAATCATGCAAGTTGTATAGCATGATGAATGAGAACTTTCAAGTATTGGAAAAATTAAGACTAATTACTTGTTCACATGGATGTGTGAGTCAAGTGAAGGACTAAGGGATCAAGTACACATTCATGTGCACTGATTAAGTCCACCACAAAAGATTGATAAGAATATTCGTCATAGTTTACTAAAGCTCAGTAAATATGATTATACTTACAAGCTTAAGTGTAACTCTGAGACATTGGAAAAGGTTCCAATGTATGGCAGAGCGAATAAGAAGAATCAAATTAGGCAGAAGGATAAAAGTTTCTCAAATCTGAAAAGATGGGAGAGTACTTTAGTATCAGTTTTTGTGATCATCTTAATGATTAAGAAACCATAGCACAATTAGTTCTCTAAGGAAGTCTTAGTGCATTCTTATGACTAAGAAGAGGGATCTTGAATTGTTGCAATGGTTAAATCAAGAAGATGAGTCATACTGCAAGTCTTAGAGTCATACTCCAAGATTGTAATTTGAGTGACATGTCTTAAAGAAGGTTTAAAACGCTTGTCAAATGTAAGAGTAAAAGTTTTCTACTCTTGTACATTTGAAATTGGTAAGTTGTGATGTTTTGGATAAAACAAAGACCAACTAAGGCCAATTGTGTGAAGTGTTTGTCTTGATTAGAATCCACACTATCTCTTGGATATTTGACAAGGGAGTCTTATAGGTCAAGAGGACAGTGGGAGTCTTAAAGGTCTTGAAAGTCTCAAGAACTAATCAAGAATAAAACCTAAAGTTCTTCTCTAGCACACAATTTGAGGTTTATAATCTATTGTGTTGACATATACTGTGCCCATTCCAGTTGAAGTTGGCTTTGCATATGAGTTCTTAGAATTCTCAATGTGTTGCATAACAACTTGGAAGCAATGGCAGGCCCTTGAGCTGCCAAGTGGCAAGAAGTTAAGATTGAGTTCAATCCATATGGTTTTGGAGTTGTCATTATCTTTGTCCTGTGACTATGATTTTGACAATTCACATGGATAAGAACACATACACCATTAAATCTAAGTGTCATAAGGTTTCTCTCCGATTCATGAAAATGATGGTGAGGAAACACTTTCACTAAGTAGATTTTATCTAGATAGCAATTGTGATATTTGCATTCTCAAAGTCGTTAGTGGAGCGCGTGTGGTTAACCGGCACACTAATTTGGACTTGTGAGAAGTGGCAAAAAGGTCTAAACATTATGATTACGGCATCCCTCTTCATAATTGTTTAGATACACAAGTGTGCTATCTAAGGGAAGGTGTATGATTTTGATAAAGTCTTATCAAAACAATCTAGTATCAGAAATCTGAACTTTGGTAAGAAAGTCAGCTGATTTCTGAGTACATGTCAAAGCTAGTAGGAGCATAAGTGTTATGCTAATAATCATCATGTCAGTGGGAGCATGATAATTATGTTAAGTATTGCAAGCTAGCAATGTTAATTATAGAAAACAAAAGTTTCAATTGGGAAAAAGTTGTTTTGCTATAATTAAGGGAGAGGAAATTATACTTCATCTCAAATCTATAAGCATAGATCGTGAGGTTTTAATCATTTAGTCAAGGATATATATGAATTTCATGTTGGAATGGCTCAACATAAGGAAATTCTGTATATGGGTCCATTATTTGCGTTCTAAAATTCGATTATGATTACGACATCCCTTTTCATAATCTGAATTATGAGAACTTGGCAAATTGAAATGGACATATTATAGCAAAAGACTAGTTTAGTCTTTATGTAAGACATCATGAATCGTGGCCCATATGCTTCGGATATAGGATCGATTACATGTGCTATATTCATCCTTTCTAAATTTTCCAAATGCCTAGGGCATTAAGAAGGGAAAAGGTTTAGAACTGGATATGACTAAAAGGATTAAACAATTGTCGAGGACAATCTAAGGTTTTCCAAAGATTGGTTGCTCAAGGACAGTTGGAAGTATAGTGATAATTCTGGAAGGACCATATTGACATAATCTGTAAGGAGGCAACTCTTGTTCAGAAGTGATAGTCAAAATGGAATCTGGAAATGTTTCAAAGTTAGAAATTATTCAATCTGTGTAAGATTAAGGAAACTTAATGCAAGAAGGATGTTTCCAAGGAGATGATCTCCTTTGGAATGCTCTGTAATGTTTGTTGTCAAGTCTTTATGACTTTGTGCATAATCATTACAAGAGGATCAATGCATATAAGTTTAGAATCTAACAGATTTCAGTAAATGGCATGAATTTGGAATTCTTGCATTTGCGGTAAGGATTTGGGAGTGTGAAAAGAGAATCATTGAAGTTATGTTCAATAGATCTAGTTCACAAAGTAAAGATCATAGACAAACATAGTTTTAAAGTATGCATACTTGGTGTATGGCATGACTAGTGTTTAAGAAAACATAGTGTACATGCTTGTAGCATGGGACAACTGTTGTTTTAAATTCAAGAATAAAGGTGATTGTTGAAACAGTATACAATGAATAATGTGTAATCATATGGTGATAAATAAAAGGTGTTTTATTTATGTTCAAAGGGTTGATACCATATTGGATTCTATTATTATTGTGTTTCACTTTGCATGTTTTGACTTCCCGAATAAACTGGGTTATTCTTCCGGAATGACTAAGTTATTCAAACCATCCACAGTCGGTCATATGTTGGAAGTAGATATGAATTAAGACTGTCATGATGGGTTGTAGAGGTCTAAGGTGTTGGACAAGGCTACAGCAATCATGAGTGCTCATAAGTTCTGAGTATTGGATTCAACCCGCGCTCATTGGAATCACTTCATGGGTTTTTATCACGAGTGATCATGAGACGATAATATCTTATATTCTTCAAACCTAGAGATATGAGTTGTTACTATGAGTTGATAGTACATTGATTGCACGAAACCGCATTTGGTAACTCTGTGCTATAAAACGTGCCTTTGTGTATGATTCAACAAGTAGTAGAACAAGCCATATGAGTCGAAGTTTATCCATTCCTTTTACCTTCGGGATAAAAGTGATATCTGTGGGCCCCTCGATGATTTGATGATGACAAATGGAAGTGCTCGGCCGGGCCAGGACTGATTTGATTTGTTCAATTAGTCAGTCGTCATAAATCGGAAATCGGGAAACAACAAACGGACAGAGAGAATGATTATAATCCATGTCTCAGTCCATATGATATCTAGAATGGAGGAATATATGATCCCTTATCTAATGGACAAGTCACTGACAAAGGTTAGAGTTCATCTACAAGGTCAGAGTTCGACAGAAGCTTTTGAGAGCTACGATTGCCAGTTGGTTCCTGAATTCATACGCAATAATAGTTTTAGACTTATCCAAGTGGCAGACTGTTGGATTAATGTCTAAGTCCATAACTATAATTGGTAAGACTTGACCCGACCCGACATGGTCCATTTGGGTTGCATACCATCATGCACTTGAATGAGAGAAATAAGACACTTATGGTTATTAATATATTATAAGTTCTAGTATATTAATAATAAGAATAATAAGATTATTTAATTAGTATTGATCAAGAATTAATCTAGGATTAATTAAGTGATCAAAAGAAGACTAATTAAATATATGGGTTGATTGTGTAAATCATCCATAAATGTATAGTGGGCTAATGCTCCATGGATAATCAAGTTGGGCTAAAACCCATAGGATGGTTCATGGATGCTCCATGGTGTATTTGAACCCATGGATCCAAGGAAATGGAAAGTCATGACAATTAGGGTTTGCCCTAATTGTAACACTATATAAAGATATTATTCTTTGCAAAATCGGTGACTAGAATCACACTAGTGTGTGAAGTGAAAGGGCTAGCCGATTTTGATGAGTGTAGAATTCTCTCAAGTCATTCCAAGTGTTTTGATGATTGTGATTCCATTTGAGGTGTCACACTTGGGGCACTAGGCACTCAAGCTTCATGAAGACTTTCTACATCAAAGAGGTATGTATTATATCTTGCTATAGTTATTGTTTTGTATGCTAGATTAGGATAATACCTTGGAAGTTCTTATTTACATGTATAATAGAGAAAACATAGATCCAAGGTATTTAGGGTTGCATGTACACTTAGGAGTGTTAGAATGCTCAAAACCCAACAATATTCCTATCTAGCATACATGGGGAACAATTTTAACTTGAATCATAGATAGAATAACTTACCTTGTTGTTGCTTGTGTTCCTTGAAACCTTGTGAGCCTAGCACCCCAAGTGTGATGCCTCAAATGCTTCACACAACACCAAACTTATATCATCCTTCAGCCCTATGCTCCGAGCATGCTGAAGATGCTTAATCCTCCTCAGTCCCTTCGTGAGGGGATCTGCCGGGTTCTCATCCGATGATACCCTCTTTGCCACGAGGAGTCCTTCTTCGATCCGATGTCTGATGAAATGGTATTTTCTGTCTATGTGTTTGGATCTACCGTGATCCCTTGGTTCCTTGGCTAAGGCAACAGCACTTTCACTATCACCGAAAATTTCCATTGGCTCTTTAATAGCTGGTACAACTCCAAGGTCTCCAATGAAGTTCTTCAGCCATATCGCCTCCTTTGCTGCTTCACTAGCTGCAATATACTCTGATTCACAAGTTGAATCTGCCACTGTCTCTTGCTTGGAACTCTTCCAAGAAATTGCTCCTCCGTTTAGGGTAAAGACCCAGCCCGACTGAGAGCGGAAATTATCCCTATCAGTCTGGAAGCTAGCATCACTATACCCTACAACTCTCAAGTCATCACTCCCACCGAGGGTAAGAAGCCAGTCCTTAGTCCTCCGTAGGTACTTGAGGATATTCTTTACCGCAGTCCAGTGTGCCTTGCCAGGGTTCGCCTGATACCTGCTAACCATGCTCAAGGCAAAAGCTACATCAGGTCGAGTACACGTCATAGCATACATGATCGATCCTACAGCCGAAGCGTAAGGTGTTCGACTCATTTCTGCTATCTCAGCCTCAGTGCTAGGGCTTTGTGTCTTACTCAATCTGGTGTTACTCTGGATGGGTAACTTTCCTTTCTTGGAATCCTGCATGCTGAATCTCTTCAGCACCTTATCCAAGTAGGTACTCTGACTAAGTCCAATTAGTCTTTTACTCCGATGTCTCAAGATTCTTATCCCTAGAATATAGGCAGCTTCACCAAGGTCCTTCATAGCGAAACACTTCCCAAGCCAGGACTTTACTTCCTGCAGGGTTGGAATGTCGTTTCCTATGAGTAGTATGTCATCCACATATAATACCAAAAAGCTAACTATACTCCCACTAGCCTTGACATACACACAAGATTCATCTTCACTCCTAGAAAAGCCAAATTCCTTGACCTTTTCATCAAAGCAAAGATTCCATCTGCGAGGTGCTTGCTTCAATCCATAAATGGATTTCTCAAGCTTACACACTCTATTAGGGTACTCATTGCTGACAAAACCCTCTGGCTGACTCATGTAAACATCTTCAGCCAACTTTCCATTAAGGAAAGCGGTTTTGACATCCATCTGCCATATTTCATAGTCATGAAATGCAGCTATGGCTAACAGAACCCGAATAGACTTAATCTTGGCTACTGGAGAAAAGGTCTCATCATAATCCACTCCAGGAATTTGAGAGAAGCCCTTTGCAACCAGTCTAGCCTTATAAGTGTGTACTTTACCATCCATATCGGTCTTCTTCTTGAAGACCCATTTGCACCCTACTGTCTTACGACCTGGTACATTTTCAACCAAGTTCCAAACTTGATTGTCATTCATGGATTGTATCTCGCTATCCATAGCCTCCTTCCATTTAGCAGACTCGGGGCCTGCCATGGCTTCCTCGCAGCTGTTAGGGTCATCTTGACTTACTAGTGTTTCATCACTAATAAGTGTCTCACCTTCTGCAGTAATATGGAATCCATAGTAATGCTCAGGTGCACTCCTAACTCTCGTGGAACGTCTCAGAGGTACAAATTTGTCAATTGGCTCAACAGGAGTTTCCTCCTCAAGTTGAGGGCTAGAGTTTAAAGTTCCTTCACCGCTTGATTCTTGAATTTCTTCAAGATCAATTTGCCTCCCACTGTCTCCTTGGCTTATAAATTCTCTCTCTCGAAAGACTCCTCTTCTTGCTACAAAGACCACATTGTCACTAGGTCTGTAGAAGAGGTAACCAAAGGAATGCTGTGGGTAACCGATGAAAATACACCTCTCGCTTCGAGGTTCAAGCTTATCATGAGTCTCGCGTCTCACGAAAGCCTCGCAACCCCAAATCTTGATGTGGTCTAGTTTAGGTACTTTACCAGTCCACATCTCGTGAGGAGTTTTGGCAACTTTCTTTGTAGGGACTAGATTAAGAATATGGGCGGCAGTCTCCAAGGCATACCCCTAGAATGAGATTGGTAGCGTAGCTCGACTCATCATGGAACGAACCATATCTAGCAAGGTTCGATTACGCCTCTCAGCCACACCATTCAACTGTGGTGTCCTGGGAGGTGTCAATTGTGAGACTATCCCACATTCCCTTAGATAGTCGAGGAACTCTGAACTAAGATACTCACCTCCACGATCGGATCGAAGCATCTTAATGTTCCTGCCCAATTGATTCTCGACTTCCTGTTTAAATTCCTTAAACCTCTCGAAAGTCTCTGACTTATGCTTGATCAAGTAGACATATCGATATCTACTATAATCATCAGTAAAAGTCAAATAATAACGATTAGCATCCCTTGTGGCATGTTTGAATGGTCCACACACATCCGTGTGTATAAGGTCCAACAAACCTTCACCCCTCTCACACGAACCTGTGAAGGGTGACTTTGTCATTTTTCCAAGTAAGCATGATTCGCAACTATCATCTGACTTTAGGTCAAACGACTCCAAGACTCCATCCTTTGGGAGTTGGCCTATGCGCTTCTTGCTTATATGTCCAAGACGACAATGCCATAAAGATGCTTTATCCAAGTTATTATTAGTAGAATCAATACACAAAACATTATTTCCTAAGTTATCAACAACAGATACAGCTTCATACACACCATCACAAGGTAATGCTTTAAAATAAAGAATATTATTAAAGAAAGCATCAATAGAACCAACTTCATTATTAAATGAAAAGGTAAACCCTTGTTTGTACAAACCATGGAAGGAAATAATATTTCTTGCCATTCCTGGCGAATAACAACACTTATTCAGATCTAAACTAAACCCACTACTTAGCGATAAAGTATAAACTCCAATCTTGGTAACAGGTATAGCTTTCCTATTCCCCATGATCAAGTTTATCCTTCCTTGCTCCACATCCTCACTTCTTCTTAGTCCCTGCAAGTCACAACAAATGTGAATACCACATCCGGTATCATGGACCCAAGAATTAGAATGGGGTGAGTTATTAGAAATGATAGTGTAAATACCTGCATGGTTGGGTTTAACTTTCCCATCCTTCACATTTTGCTGGTATTTTGGGCAGTTCCGCTTCCAATGAGCTTTTTCATGGCAATAGAAGCATTCAGCCTCTTTTGGGTCAGAAGAAGGAGTAATGAAACCTTTCTTGGTTCCACTTGAAGAAGATCCATCAAGGGTCCGAGCCTTGGTACCCTTAGAAGAGCTCGTTCTCTTCTTCCCTCGACTTTTCCCGATTGCCAAAACCGGAGTTGAGTTTGGAGTTGGAAAGATAGCAACCGAATTCCCCTTAAGACCTGATTCTGCGGTCTTGAGAAGTCCCTGAAGTTTGCTGAGGGTGACTTCTTCCTTGTTCATGTGATATGTCATGCGGAATTGATCATAGCACGATGGTAAGGAATGCAAAATAATATCTATTGCAAGATCCTCCGGGAAGTTCACATTAAGCTTCAGCAAACGATCCACATACCTTTGCATTTTCTGCATGTGGGTCGTGACGGATTCCCCGTCCTTCATCATGATTGTTATCATGGAGCAGATGATTTCATACCTCTCTTGTCTTGCACTTTGATGGTATCTTTCCATCAAATCTTGGTGCATGTCATAAGGGTAGAAATCCTCATAAGACTTTTGGAGTTCCGCTGTCATCGTGGCCGTCATGATGCAAGCCACTTTCGTAGCATCCCTTTCATGTGCCCGAAATTCAGCGATCTCCTGAGGAGTTGCAGTGGACTCATCAATCTCCTTAAGCTCCTTGTCAATGACATATTCTTTGTCCTCGTAGCGGGTAATCATCCTGATGTTTCTGATCCACTCATTGAAGTTGGATCCATCAAAGGTGACTTTCCCAAACAAGTTCATAAGGGTAAAGGAGCCATTAGGATTAGAGCCAGAAGCATTGTTGAAAGACATCTGAAGGAAAGAGGACAAGATTAGTTTAGATATAAGAGAGTCCTTAATAAAACACCCAAATGTAGTATTAAGGCTAGGATCCAATCACAATATAATATAACTTAGAAGAGGTATGCCGTAATCTAAGCTATATCATATTTGAAAGGTAGGTGAATGACGATTCACCAATTTCCACCACGAAAACCGCAATATTTTAGTATTAGGTTTTTGAATGGTTCTTAGAAATTCCTAGATTCTTTGAGATTCAATGAACTTTTCAAAGGCATGTTTCAATCTCGAGTGTGCCCTCCAAGTTTTGTGACTGGGATACCGAGGATCACAAAACGAGGTGTGAAGTAACCATGCAAATCACTTGGTACCCTTAAAGTTTATCACTCAATCGATGTGCCGGTTAACCACACACGCTCCATCGATACTATAATAAACCCTAAGTCACCCTTTACCTACCTTGTTAAGTCCAAGTTAGTGTGCCGGTTAACCACACACGCTCCACCAACGACTTAATCAAAGTGTAAAGTGTAATTTCATGGAATAGCACCTTATTCACATTTTTCCTAAAGTAACTAAGATTGGGAATTTAATAAACATTTAGTTACTTTATAATATTCATCATACTTTGAATGAGAATTAATAAGTCCTTGTCTTACCCGTTCGGCTAACGACCCTCCACCGATCAAGCAAGCGGTGGGTGAGAGTGGACACCCATTAAGTCACCATTTTATAGGCAACAACCTTATACCCACCTTATAGACCGGCTTCGTGAATGAGGCGTACTAGCGGTAAGACGACTTTGTTCTTATACACACACACACACACATATATATATATATATATATATATATATATATATATATATATATATATATATAATTATTAAATCATAATAATATAAGTATAAGGGTTGAATTTTAACTTTTAAAATTCTAGGGTTTGGAACTAAAGTTTTAACTTAACTTTACTTATTCCAAAACTTGAGGGCAAGTTTTGTAAACTTTCAAAACTTTTCATTTCTTGTAACTTATGAGTTTAATAGAGTAATAAAATGAGGACTTTTCATTTTTCCTAACTCTTGTGTTCTTTTAATGGTTTTTAACCCAAGAGACTTTTGGTTTTCCATAACTTGAGGACAAGTTATGGACTCCATTAAAACACATTATGATCATGAATTAATCTACCACATAGGTTACAAATAATTCTTATGATCATCTAAACATCATAAGAACAAGAATATGAATATGAACACTTTCAAGAATCAAAATCACATTTAACTTTGTAATTTTGATAACTAGTTGTTGTAAATGAGTTAGAAAAGACATTACACCTTCTAAAACAAGTTTTCAAGTACCAAAACATTTTAGGGTAATGATTCTAATCCATTTCCAGCAACTTAAGTCGAAATTCTGCACTCTGTCGACCCTACTCGCCGAGTGCATAAACCTACTCGCCGAGTAGGTTGAAGATACACATGAACTCGACGAGTCCTCCCCATGGACTCGCCGAGTCCATCAGTCAGACAGCAGAATTTTTGACTTTCTTCAACTTTTAGGCACAAATAACAAACAAACAAGCCTAGGCTCTGATACCACTGATGGGTTTTGAGCATTCTAACACTTCCTAAGTGTACATGCAACCCTAATAACCTTGGATCTATGTTTGTCTAATTATCATGCAAAGTTGAATTCCAAGGTTATATTCCTATCTAGCATACATGGGGAACAATTTTAACTTGAATCATAGATAGAATAACTTACCTTGTTGTTGCTTGTGTTCCTTGAAACCTTGTGAGCCTAGCACCCCAAGTGTGATGCCTCAAATGCTTCACACAACACCAAATGCTCTTGGAAAGACTCTTGAGATAACACACACTTCTCAAAATCGGCCAAGCCCTCTAGTTTCTTATGTCTAACCGATTTTGGTGGAGAATGGGATCTTTATATAGTGTTGGCACATCTAGGGTTACACCATGTAAACCCTAATGTGTCATGACTCTTCATTTCCATGACCCATGGGTTTGTAACTCCCATGGAGCATCCATGGAGCATCCTATGGGTAGAAACCAACTTGATAATCCATGGAGCCTTTTAGCCCACTATACAAGATATGGATGATTTACATAATCAACCCATATATTTAATTAGTTATCCTTTGATCACTTAATTAATTCCAAATTAATTCTTGATCAAACTAATCAAATAATATTATTAATATATTAGAACTTATAATATATTAATAATCTCCAAGTGTTATTTCTCTCATTTAGTCTATCCAATTGCATGGTGCCATGCAACCCAAATGGACCATGCCGGGTCGGGTCAAGTACAAGCCCGAAATAGTTATGGACTTAGACACCTTATCCAACATGAATAATATGTTATACCAAACAAAATTATTCTGGAAGTCAAAACATGCAAAAGAAATATAGTAAACGATCGACAAGAGATAGCAACACTTTACTCATAAATAAAACACCTTTTATTCATCATCTAATGTCAATTACACTTTACAAATTTCTGGGTTATCTAACTACTAAATCTAATATCATCCTTCAGCCCTATGCTCCGAGCATGCTGGAGATGCTTAACTCGAGTCAGTCCCTTCATGAGGGGATCTGCTGGGTTCTCATCCGATGCTACCCTCTTTGCTACGTGGAGTCCTTCTTCTATTCGATGTCTGATAAAATGGTATTTTATGTCGATGTGTCTGGATCTCCCATGATCCCTTGGTTCCTTCGCTAAGGCAACAACACTTTCACTATCACATAAAATTTCCATTGGCTCTTTAATAGCTGGTACAACTCCAAGGTCTCCAATGAAGTTCTTTAGCCATATAGCCTCCTTTGCCGCCTCGCTAGCTGCAATATACTCTGATTCACAAGTTGAATCAGCCACTGTCTCTTGCTTGGAACTCTTCCAAGAAATTGCTCCTTCAATTAGGGTAAATACCCAGCCCGACTAAGAGCAGAAATTATCCCTATCAGTCTGGAAACTAGCATCACTATACCCTACAACTCTCAAGTCATCACTCCCACCTAGGGTAAGGACCCAGTCCTTAGTCCTCCGTAGGTACTTGAGGATATTCTTTACCACAGTCCAGTGTGCCTTGCCAGGGTTCGCTTGATACCTGCTAACCATGCTCAAGGCAAAGGCTACATAAGGTCGAGTACACGTCATAGCATACATGATCGATCCTACAGCCGAAGCATAAGGTATTCGACTCATTTCTGCTATCTCAGCCTCAGTGCTAGGGCTTTGTGTCTTACTCAATCTGGTGTTGCTCTGGATGGGTAACTCTCCTTTCTTGGAATCCCACACGCTGAATCTCTTCAGCACCTTATCCAAGTAGGTACTCTGACTAAGTCCAATTAGTCTTTTACTCTGATCTCTCCAAATCCTTATCCCTAGAATATAGGTAGCTTCTCCTAGGTCTTTCATAGCGAAACACTTCCCAAGCCAGGACTTAACTTCCTATAGGGTTGGGATGTCATTTCCTATGAGTAGTATGTCATCCATATACAACACCAAAATGCTAACTATACTCCCACTAGCCTTAACATACACACAAGACTCATCTTCACTCCTAGAAAAGCCAAATTCCTTGACCTTTTCATCAAAGCAAAGATTCCATCTGCGAGGTGCTTGCTTCAATCCATAAATGGATTTCTCAAGCTTACACACTCTATTAGGGTACTCGTTGATGGCAAAACCCTCTGGCTGACTCATGTAAACATCTTCAGCCAACTTTCCATTAAGGAAAGTGGTTTTGACATCCATTTGCCATATTTCATAGTCATGAAATGCAGCTATGGCTAACAGAACCCGAATAGACTTAATTTTGGCTACTGGAGAAAAGGTCTCATCATAGTCCACTCCAGGAATTTGAGAGAAGCCATTTGCAACCAGTCTAGCCTTATAAGTGTGTACCTTACCATCCATGTTGGTCTTCTTCTTGAAGACCCATTTGCACCCTACTGTCTTACGACCTGGTACATTCTCAACCAAGTTCCAAACTTGATTGTCATACATGGAATGTATTTCGCTGTCCATCGCCTCTTTCCACTTGGCTGACTCAGGGCCTGCCATGGCTTCCGCGTAACTGTTAGGTTCATCCAGACCTATCAGTGTCTCATCACTGATAAGTGTATCTCCTTCTGCAGTAATATGGAATCCATAGTAATGCTCAGGAGCATTCCTAACCCTTGTGGAACGCCTCAAAGGTACAGACTTGTCAATTGGCTCAACAGGAGTTTCCTCCTCAAGTTGAGTGCTAGGGTTTGAAGTTCCTTCACCGCTTGACTCTTGAATTTCTTCAAGATCAACTTGCCTCCCACTGTTTCCTTGTCTTATGAACTCTGTCTCTCTAAAGAAAGCCCTCCTAGCTACAAAGACCACATTTCTAGGTCTGTAGAAGAGGTAACCAAAGGATTGTTGTGGGTAGCCGATGAAAATACACCTCTCGCTTCGGGGTTCGAGCTTATCATGAGTCTCGTGTCTCACGAAAGCCTCGCATCCCGAAATCTTGATGTGGTCTAGTTTGGGTACTTTACCAGTCCACATCTCGTGAGGAGTTTTGGCAACTTTCTTTGTAGGGACTAGATTAAGGATGTGGGCGGCAGTCTCTAAGGCATAACCCCAGAATGAGATTGGTAGCGAAGCTTGACTCATCATGGAACGAACCATATCCAACAAGGTTCGATTACGCCTCTCAGCCACACCATTCAACTGTGGTGTCCTGGGAGGTGTCAATTGTGAGACTATCCCACATTCCCTTAGATAGTCAAGGAACTCTAACCTAAGATACTCACCACCACGATCGGATCGAAGCATCTTAATGTTCCTGCCCAATTGATTCTTGACTTCCTGTTTAAATTCCTTAAACCTTTCGAAAGTCTCTGACTTATGCTTGATCAAGTAGACATATCCATATCTACTATAATCATCAGTAAAAGTCAAATAATAACGATTAGCATCCCTTGTGGCATGTTTGAATGGTCCACACACAACCGTGTGTACAAGGTCCAACAAACCTTCACCCCTCTCACACGAGCCTGTGAAGGGTGACTTTGTCATTTTTCCAAGTAAGCATGATTTGCAACTGTCATCTGACTTTAGGTCAAATGACTCCAAGACTCCATCCTTTTGGAGTTGGCCTATGCGTTTCTTGCTTATATGTCCAATACGACAATGCCATAATGATGCTTTATCCAAGTTATTATTATTAATAGAATCAATACACAAAACATTATTTCCTAAGTTATCTACAACAGATACAACTTCATACACACCATCACAAGGTAATGCTTTAAAATAAAGAACATTATTAAAGAAAGCATCAATAGAACCAACTTCATTATTAAATGAAAAGGTAAACCTTTGTTTGTACAAAGCATGAAAGGAAATAATATTTCTTGCCATTCCTGGCGAATAACAACATTTATTCAAATCTAAATTAAACCCACTACTTAGCGATAAAGTATAAACTCCAATCTTGGTAACAGGTAAAGCTTTCCTATTCCCCATGATTAAGTTTATTCTTCCTTGCTCCACATTCTCACTTCTTCTTAGTCCCTGCAAGTCACAACAAATATGAATACCACAACCGGTATCACGGACCCAAGATTTAGAATGGGGTGAGTTATTAGAAATGATAGTGTAAATACCTGCATGGTTGGGTTTAACTTTCCCATCCTTCACATGTTGCTGGTATTTTGGGCAGTTTCGCTTCCAATGTGATTTTTCATGGCAATAGAAGCATTTGGCCTCTTTTGGGTTAGAAGAAGGAGTGATGAAACCTTTCTTGGTTCCACTTGAAGAAGAGCCATCAAGGGTCCGAGCCTTGGTAACCTTAGAAGAGCTCTTTCTCTTCTTCCCTCGACTTTTCCCGATTGCCAAAACCGGAGTAGAGTTTGGAGTAGGAGTGTTAACAACCGACCTCCCCTTAAGACCTATTTCTACGGTCTTGAGAAGTCCCTGAAGTTTGGTGTGTGTGACCTCTTCCTTATTCATGTGATATGTCATGCGGAATTGATCATAGCACGATGGTAAGGAGTGAAAAATGATATCTATTGCAAGTTCCTCAGGGAAGTTCACATTAAGCTTCAGCAAACGATCCACATACCTTTGCATTTTCTGCATGTGGCTCGTGACGGATTCCCCGTCCTTCATCATGGTTGTTATCATGGAGCAGATGATTTCATATCACTCTTGTCGTGCACTTTGATGGTATCTTTCCATCAAATCCTGGTGCATTTCATAAGGGTAGAAATCCTCATAAGACTTTTGGAGTTCCGCTGTCATCGTGGCCATCATGATGCATGCCACTTTCGTAGCATCCCTTTCATGTGCCTGAAGGTCAGCGATCTCCTGAGGAGTTGCAGTGGTCTCATCAATCTCCTTAAGCTCCTTTTCAAGGACATATTCTTTGTCCTCGTAGCGGGTAATCATCCTGATGTTTCTGATCCACTCATTAAAGTTGGATCCATCAAAAGTGACTTTCCCACACAAGTTCATAAGGGTAAAGGAGCTATTAGGGTTAGAGCCAGAAGCAGCATTGTTTGAAGACATCTGAAAGAAATGGACAAGATTAGTTTAGATATTTGGAGAGTCCTTAATAAAACACCCAAATGTAATATTAAGGCTAGGATCCAATCACAATATATTATAACTTGGAAGAGGTATGCCGTAATCCAAGCTATAACATATTTGAAAGGTAGGTGAATGAAGATTCACCAATTTCCACCACGAAAACCGAAATATTAGATATTAGGTTTTTGATTGGTTCTTAGAAATTCCTAGATTCTTTGAGATTCAATGAACTTTTCAAAGGCATGTTTCAATCTCGAGTGTGCCCTCCAAGTTTTGTGACTGGGATACCGAGGATCACAAAACGAGGTGTGAAGTAACCATGCAAATCACTTGGTACCCTTAAAGTTTATCACTCAATCGATGTGCTGGTAAACCACACACGCTCCACCGATACTATAATAAACCTTAAGTCACCCTTTACCTACCTTGTTAAGTCCAAGTTAGTGTGCCGGTTAACTACACACGCTCCACCAACGACTTAAACAAAGTGTAAAGTGTAATTTCATGGATTAGCACCTTATTCACATTTTTCCTAAAGTAACTAAGATTGGGAATTTAATAAAACATTTAGTTACTTTATAATATTCATCATACTTTTAATGAGAATTTATAAGTCCTTGTCTTACCCGTTCGGCTAACGACCCTCCACCGGTCAAGCAAGCGGTGGGTGAGAGTGGACACCCATTAAGTTGCCATTTTATAGGCAACAACCTTATACCCACCTTATAGACCGGTTTCGTGAATGAGGCGTACTAGCGGTAAGACGACTTTGTTCTTATATATATATATATATATATATATATATATATATATATATATATATATATATATATATATATATATATATATATAATTATTAAATTATAATATAAGTATAAGGGTTGAATTTTAACTTTTAAAATTCTAAGGGTTGGAACTAAAGTTTTAACTTGACTTTACTTGTTCCAAAACTTGAGGGCAAGTTTTGTAAACTTTCAAAACTTTTCATTTCTTGTAACTTATGAGTTTATTAGAGTAATAAAAATGAAGACTCTTCAGTTTTCTAACTCTTGTGTTCTTTTAATGGTTTTTTAACTCAAGTGACTTTTGGTTTTCCATAACTTGAGGACAAGTTATGGATACCATTAAAACACATTATGATCAAGAATTAAACTACCACATAGGTTACAAATAATTCCAATGATAATCTAAACATCATAAGATCAAGAACATGAACATAAGCACTTTCATGAATCAAAACTACACTTAAAACTTTGTAATTTTGATAACTAGTTGTTGTAAATGAATTAGCAAGACATTACACCATCTAAAACAAGTTTTCAAGTACCAAAACAGTTTAGGGTAATGTTTCTAATCCATTTCCAGCAACTAAAGTCGAAAATTTGCACTCTGTCGACCCTACTCGCCGAGTGCATTAACCTACTCGACGAGTAGGTTGAAGATACAAGTGAACTCGACGAGTCCAGCAGTCAGACAGCAAGTTTTTCGACTTTCTTCAACTTTTTAGCACAAATAACAAACAAACAAACCTGGCTCTGATACCACTGATGGGTTTTGAGCATTCTAACACTTCCTAAGTGTACATGCAACCCTAATAACCTTGGATCTATGTTTGTCTAATTATCATGCAAAGTTGAATTTCCAAGGTTATATTCCTATCTAGCATACATGGGGAACAATTTAACTTGAATGAAAGATAGAATAACTTACCTTGTTGTTGCTTATGTTCCTTCAAACCTTGTGAGCCTAGCACCCCAAGTGTGATGCCTCAAATGCTTCACACAACACCAAATGCTCTTGGAAAGAGTTTTGAGAGAATACACACTTCTTAAAACCGGCCAAGCCCTCTAGTTTCTTATGTATGTCCGATTTTGTGGAGAATGGGACTCTTATATAGTGTTGACACATCTAGGGTTACACCATGTAAACCCTAATGTGTCATGACTCTTCATTTCCATGACCCATGGGTTTGTAACTCCCATGGAGCATCCATGAAGCATCCTATGGGTGAAACCCAACTTGATAATCCATGGAGCCTCTTAGCCCACTATACAAGATATGAATGATTTACATAATCAACCCATATATTTAATTACTTATCCTTTGATCACTTAATTAATTCTAAATTAATTCTTGATCAAACTAATCAAATAATATTATTAATACATTAGAACTTATAATATATTAATAATCTCCAAGTGTTATTACTCTCATTTAGTCTATCCAATTGCATGGTGCCATGCAACCCAAATGGACCATGCCGGGTCAGGTCAAGTACTGATCCAAAATAGTTATGGACTTAGACACCTTATCCAACAGACACCTCCTCCCACACAACAGCTCAAAGGGCGGCATGCCACTGCTCGAATGATGGCTGTCGTTATAAGAAAACCCCGCCAAGGTCAAATACGTGTCCCAACTCCCTCCAAAATCCAAAACACATGTCTGAAGCATATCCTCGAGCGTCAGAATCGTCCGCTCACTCTGCCCGTCCGTCTGTGGGTGGTATGCGGTACTGAAATGCAACCTCATACCCAACTACTCATGAAACTTCTTCCAAAATCTAGAAGTAAATCGCACGTATTTGACCTTGGCGGACGGGCAGAGTGAATCTCGATCTGAAACAATCGAGATTGGAACTCCATGTCGCGATACCACCTCCCTCACATACAGCTCTGCCAGCCTCTCAGCAGAAGAGCTCTCATTGATAGCAAGAAAGTGAGCGCTCTTTGTCAACCTGTCCATAATCACCCAAATTGCATCGACACCCCTCGTGGTCCTTGGCAATTTGGTGATGAAATCCATGGTAATCTGTTCCCATTTCCACTCGGGAATCTCTAATGGCTGCAGCTTACCATGTAGACACTGGTGTTCGGCCTTAACCATGCGACATCCCTCTTAATACAGGGCCACCAATAATCATTTTTCAGGTCCAAATACATCTTATTGGCCCCGAGATGGATCGAGAATTTCGATCGATGAGCCTCATCCATCAAAATGGTACGCGTTCCGCCCACGGACGGTACCCATATACGACCTTGAAAAGTCATAAGCCCCCGGCTATCGGTAACGAATTCCGATACCAGCCCGACAACTCGCTCTCTCTTTTGTCTTTCTGACCTCACAGCCTCAGCCTGGGCCCCACAAATAGCATCCAACATCGGGGTCATCACTGTCAATCTCAAACAAACATCCCGCAATGGGGTGCCCTCCGCCCTTCGGCTCAGAGCATCAGCTACAACATTAGCCTTGACCGGATGGTACAAGATCTCACAATCATAATCTTTGACCACGTCCAACCACCTCCTCTGGCGCATATTCAGGTTGGGTTGATCCATAAAATGCTTCAAGCTCTTGTGGTCCGTGTATATCGTACACCGAACCCCATAAAGATAATGTCGCCAGATCTTGAGGGCGAACACTACTGCTCCCAGTTCCAAATCATGAGTGGGATATCTCGACTCATGAGGCTTAAGCTGCCTCGATGCATACGCTATCACATGCCCCCTCTGCATAAGCACCTCTCCCAATCCGGATATCGATGCATCAAAATATACCACAAAATCCTCCATCCCTTCCGGAAGGGCTAATACTGGGATCTCGCATAAATTCTGGCGAAGTTTCTCAAATGAGGTATGCTGCTCCGGACCCCATGAAAATGCAACACCCTTCCGGGTCATCTTGGTGAGTGGCACAGCGATCTTGGAGAAATCCTTAATAAATCTCCGATAATAGCCGGCCAATCCCAGAAAGCTATTGATCTCGGTGGGTGATCTCAGCAACTCCACCTCATGACTGCCTCAATCTTGGACGGATCGACCAATATCCCATTTTGGTTAACGAGATGTCCCAAGAACTGAACCTCCCGTAACCAGAACTCACACTTGGAGAATTTGGCATACAGCCTCTCCGATCTCAGAACTCCAAGGATCTCCCTCAAATGCTCCTCATGTTGTTCTCTGGACCTTTCTAGCATTGGCCTGCACACCCTGTTCATGAGATCCATGAACGCAGCTGGTGCATTGGTGAGCCCAAAAGGCATCACCACAAACTCGTAATGGCCATAACGAGTTCTGAATGTTGTCTTCTTGATATCTTCATCCCGAACCCTCATCTGATGATAACCCGACCTCAAGTCTATCCTGGAGAACCAAGATGCCCCCTGTAACTGATCGAACAGATCATCGATCCTTGGCAATGGATACCGGTTCTTGACCGTCAACTTGTTCAACTACCGGTAATCAAGACACATCCGATGTGAACCATCCTTCTTCTTGACAAAAAGGATCAGCGCTCCCCAAGGTGAGCTACTCGGTCGAATAAACCCCTTCCCCAACAGCTCCTAAGGCAGCGAGAATAACTCCTGCATCTCTGGCGGTGCGAGTCGATAAGGCGCCTTGGCGATAGGTGCTGCTCCCGGAACCAAATCGATATGGAAATCCACTTGCCTCTTCGGAGGCACGCCCGGTAGTTCCTCGGGAAAAACATCCGGAAACTCGCACACTATTGGAATCTTATCAATCAAACTTGCCCTCCCCGCGACCACTCGTGTGTCCATCACGTAGGCTACGAATCCACTGTAGCCTTGCTGCAAACTTTGTCTTGCCCTAGCAGCCGAACAAAATGCTGACCCACACCGGGTCCCCTCGCCATACACCGTAAGCACTCCCCCACTAGGGTCTCGTATCGTCACCAACTGACGCTCGCAGTCTATAACAGCTCCAAATCGGCTCAACCAATCCATGCCCACTATAACACATGATGTCTTTTGGCCATAAGAACATTCCTATGTGCACATGCAAACCCTAATGCTTGGATCTAGGTTTCTCTAATTAAACATGCATTGGATCCAAGCCTTCTAATGGCTAATAGAGTATAAGAACAATACAAAATCAAAGTTAGAAGCTTACCTTGAAACACTTGTTTGATCTTCTTGTTCTTGGAGCTTTAGAGTCACAAATGTCACTCCTCTAATGGCTTACAAACACCAACTAGCAAGAGGATGATTTAAGAGAGAGGAGAGGGAAGAAATCGGCCAGGGTTTCTTTGCTTTTGCAGACGTGCTGATTTCCCTTGCCCCAAGGGTCTATTTATACTTGTAAGGATCCTAGAGTTTCACCCTTAAACCCTAGTTGGATAATCTTTACCCAAAGCAATCCAAATCCTTTCCATGATAAGCCCTTGGACGATTTGTGGCTTATCCCAAGCCCTGGAAATCGTCCAA
This sequence comes from Lactuca serriola, assembly GCF_051521515.1. Taxonomy (NCBI): domain Eukaryota; kingdom Viridiplantae; phylum Streptophyta; class Magnoliopsida; order Asterales; family Asteraceae; genus Lactuca; species Lactuca serriola. The sequence continues at coordinate 335,296,068 of NC_136415.1, read as the reverse complement.
CCATATCCAAGAAGGATTTACAGCCTAAAGTGTAACTATCAAAACAATTGACAGTTTATACCCTCTTATTTAATTAATCTCTTTAAGTCACCAAATTAATTCTAATTAATTTATGACTTATATTAATCAAATAAAAATATTATTATTCCTTATATTATTCTCATAATATATTAATAATATTTATTCTCTCATAATAAATCATCCTGTCAAGTTGCTATCATGAAGGCAACTCAAAAGGACCATGCACAATCGGGTCAAATACTTGCCTAATATAGTTGCAGCCTTAGACACTATTCCAACAGTCTCCCACTTGGATAAGTCTAGTAACTATATGCACAAGTACAATTCAATTTGCAATCGTAGCTCTCAAAGACGCTGTCAAACTCTGATCTAATCAATCTTGTCCTTTAGATAAGGGATCGTATAGTCCTCTGTTAGATATCATGCTGACAATTCTATGGAATAATTTGTCTAGCATTTGGTTTCTCGATCTTCGATTTATTTGACACAGAACTTAATCGAACACATCAATTCAGTTCTGACCGGGCCCGGCACATAAGTCAAATCAAATCATCGAGCGGCCGAGATATCGCTTTTACCCTCTTGGGATAAAAGTAACAGATAAACTTCGACTTATATGCATTTACTTATTCATTTATCAACTATACACAACAATGCGTTTTATAAGACCGAGTTACTGATGCGTTTTCGCATTATCAATGTACAACCAATTAACAAATAACAAACCATATATCTAGGTTTTAAGACTATATGATATTATCGTCTTGGGATCACCCTTTTATATCATATTCCATAAGGTAATTCCAGCAAGCGCGGGTTTGTTCCAATGCTGAAAACTAGTTCATAAACACTCATGAACATTGCAGCAACCCTTTGCTATGTCTAATACCATTTAGACAATCTACACACTGATTCATGACAATCTTCATTCATATCTACTTCCCACATATGAACGATTGTGGACAATTTGAACAATTCGATTATTCTTAATAAATTCAGTTATTCTGGAAGTCAAAACATGCAAAATGAAACAATAGTTAAACAATTAACATAGGACAGTAACATTAATCATAAATAATACTCTTTTATTTAATCATCAAATGTTAATTACATTTCTCTATTACACGTTTCTTCTACTATTTAATCTATGCTAATATCATCCTTCAGCCCAATACTCCTAGCATGCTACAAGTGCTTAACCCTACTCAGTCCCTTCGTAAGCGGATCTGCTGGGTTATCCTCCGATGATATCCTCTTCACTACGAGTTGTCCTTCTTCTACACGATGTCTAATAAAGTGATATTTTCTGTCGATATGTCGAGATCTACCATGATCCCTTGGTTCCTTGGTCAAGGCAACTGCTCCTTCATTATCACAGAAAATTTCCATGGGCTCCTTTATGGCAGGTACAACTCCGATTCGCACGTTGAATCAGCTACGATTTCCTGCTTGGAACTTTTCCAACTTACTACTCTTCCATTTACGGTAAAGACCCAGCCCAATTGCGAACGGTAGTTGTCCTTGTCTGTCTGAAAGCTGGCGTCACTATACCCTCACACCTTCAAGTCATCACTCCCTCCGAGGACTAAGAACCATTCTTTCGTCCTCCGAAGGTACTTAAGGATATTCTTCACCGCGATCCAATGGGCTCTGCCAGGATTCCCTTGATATCTGCTAACCATGCTCAAAGCAAAGGCTACATCAGGGCAAGTACAAGTCATAGCATACATGATTGAGCCAACTGCAGAAGCGTATGGTACTCGGCTCATTTATGCTATTTCGGCTTCGGTACTCGGACTTTGAGTCTTACTCAACTTGGCATTACTTTGTATCGGTAATTCTACCTTCTTCGAGTTTTCCATACTAAAACGTTTTAATACTTTATCTAAGTAAGTGTTCTGACTAAGTCCTATTAGTCTCTTACTTCTCTCTCTTACCATCCTTATTCCAAAAATATAGGAAGCCTCTCCGAGGTCCTTCATAGCGAAGCACTTCCCGAGCCAGGACTTAACCTCCTGCAGAGTCGGGATGTCGTTTCCTATGAGTAATATGTCATCGACATATAGAACGAGGAAGCTTACTATACTCCCACTGGCTTTACACGATTCATCTTCACTTCGTACAAATACAAACTCTTTTGACTTTCTCATCGAAGCAAAGATTCCATCTGCGAGATGCTTGCTTAAGTCCATAAATGGACTTCTCAAGCTTACACACTCTATTTAGATGCTTCGGTTCCACAAACCCCTCTAGTTGATCCATGTAAACATCCTCAGCCAACATCCCATTAAGGAAATCGGTCTTCACATCCATTTGCCAAATCTCATAATCATGAAATGCGGCAATAGCTAGCATCACTCTAATAGACTTTACCTTCGCAACTGGTGAGAAGGTCTCATCATAGTCAACTCCGGGAGTTTAAGTAAAGCCCTTCGCAACCAATTGCGCTTTATATGTGTGTACGTTTCCATCCACGTCGGTCTTCTTCTTGAAGATCAATTTGCACCCAACGGTCTTACATCCGGGCACATTATCAACCAAATTCCAAACTTGGTTATCCTACATGGATTTGATCTCGCTATCCATTGCCTCTTTCCATTTTGCAGACTCCGGGCCTGCCATGGCTTCCTTATAGCTATTAGGTTCATCAAGATTTATTAGTGTACCATCACTAATATACGTCTCCCCTTCGGTAGTAATATGAAAACAATAAAACTAGGGTTGAACTCTAACTCTTTCGGAATGTCTAAGAGGTAAGGATTCGTCAATGGGTTCAACCGGAGTTTCCTCCTCGGGTTGAGTGCCAGCGGTAGAGGTTCCTTCATCTATCGATTCTTGAATCTCTTCAAGCTCTATTTGCCTCCCACTGTCTCCTTGGCTTATGAGTTCTCGCTCTCGGAAAACTCCTCTCCTTGCAACGAAGACAACATTGTCCTTCGGTCTATAGAAGAGATATCCAAAGGATTTCTGCGGGTAGCCGATTAAAATACATCGCTCACTACGAGGTTCGAGCTTGTCATGAGCATCTCTTCTTACGAGAACCTCACAACCCCAAACCTTGATATGTGCCAACGAGGGAGCTTTCCCTGTCCACATCTCGTGAGGTGTTTTGGCAACCTTCTTGGACTCGGTTAAGGATATGGGCGGCAGTCTCTAAGGCATACCCCCAAAAAGAGATAGGTAGTGAAGCACGACTCATCATAGAGCGAACCATATCCAATAAGGTTCGATTACGCCTTTCTGCCACACCATTCAATTGTGGTGTCCTAGGTGGTGTCAATTGTGAAACTATTCCACACTCCTTGAGATAATCGTGGAATTCAAGACTTAGGGACTCTCCTCCTCGATCGGATCGAAGCATCTTGATTTTCCTGCCCAATTGATTCTCCACTTCATTCTTGAACTCTTTGAACTTTTCAAAAGTTTCTGACTTTTGCTTGATTAATTAGATATACCCATATCTACTATAGTCATCGGTAAAAGTCACATAGAATCGGTTCCCATCCTTCGTGGTTGATCTAGACGGTCCACATACATCGGTATGTATTAAGTCCAATAGACCCTCACCCCTTTCACACGTACTTGTGAAGGGTGACTTAGTCATCTTTCCAAGTATACAAGATTCGCATGTGTCATCTTCCCTAAGATCGAATGACTCCAACACTCCATCCTTTTGGATTTGGGCTATGCGCTTCTTGTTGACATGTCTAAGACGACAATGCCACAAGGACGCTTTATCCATACTATTGGAAGAATCCATGCATAAAACATCATTTCCTAAGTTATCTACAATCATAACGGTTTCATAAATTCCATTACATGGTATAGCTTCAAAATAAAAGACACCATTTCGATAAGCCAAAATAGAACCATTCTCATTATTAAAAGAAAATCTAAAACATTGTCTAAACAAACCATGAAATGAAATGATGTTTCTAGCCATTGCTGGCGAATAGCAACAATTGTTCAAATCTAAAGATAAACCATTCCTAAGCACTAAAGAATACACTCCAATCTTGGTCACAGGCAACGATCTTCTGTTCCCCATGATTAGATTTATTCTTCCATGCTCCACGTCTCTATTTCTTCTTAGTCCCTGCACATTAGAACAAATGTGGTAACCATAACCGGTATCAAGAACCTAAGAATTAGAATGAGATGAATCGTTAGATTTAATTGTGTATATACCTGCGAAAGACGGCTTGATCTTTCCTCCCTTGATGGCTTGCAGGTACTCTGGGCAGCTTCTCTTCCAATGTCCTATCTTGTGGCAGTGGTGGCACTCTGCCTCCTTTGGGTTAGGGCAGGGTTTAGCAGGATCAACTTTGGTCCCACTAGACGAGGCACCATCTTGGGGCTTAACCTTGCGATGGTTCTTAGACGAAGCCTTCCTCTTCTTTCCCCTTCCTTGTCCAATAGCCAGCACAGGAGCAACGGGTGGATTGGGAGTTGGTGCAACAGACTTGTCCTTGAAGTTGCTCTCAGCGACCCTCAAGAGACCTTGGAGCTTGCTTAGGGTGACCTCTTCTTTGTTCATGTGGTAGGTCATCCTAAATTGATTGTAACTTGGAGGCAAAGAGTGAAGCACCATGTCGATCGCCAAGTCTTCCCCAAAGTCAACATTGAACTTGCGAAGACGGTCGACATACCTTTGCATCTTTTACAGGTGCACGGTAAGAGACTCTCCATGACCCATTTTAGCAGAAATCATGTTAGTGAAAATCTCATAACGCTCTTGTCTCGCATTTTGGTGGTATCTCTCCAACAAGTCTTGGTGCATCTCGTACGGGTACATGTCCTCATAGGACTTTTGGAATTCGAAGTTCATAGTGGCTATCATGATGCAATGAACCTTCGTTGCATCACACTCGTGAGTTTCAAAAGCAGTCATCTCGGCCGGAGTAGCGATTTCAAGGTTGATTTTCTCGAGCTTCTCATCGAGGACATACTCCTTGTCCTCATAGCGAGCAATAGTACGAATGTATCTTATCCATTCGCTAAAGTTCGTCCCATCTAAAGTGACCTTTTGACAAAGGCTCATCAATGTGAATGAACTAGCAGCAGCGTTGTTTGCGTTCGACATCTACAAATAGAAAGGACAAAGATAGATTAGAATATGAATCCCTAATTATCACCCAATAAGAAAATTAGGGCTAGGATCCAACAACAATATTTACATATTAGAAAAGGGATGTCGTAATCTAATAAGCAAACAATTTGAAGGTAAGTGAATGACGATTCACTAATTCTCCACCACAAAACACTACTTTAAATTCAAAAATGTATTGAGAATTCCTAGGTTAAGATGAGATTCATTGAAACTTTTCAATGGCATGTTTAAATCTCGATATGCCCCTCTTGTTTGTGACTGCGATATCGAGGACCACAAAGCGGGTGTGAATTTCCATGCAAATTCACATGGTGCCTTCATTGTAACGATCACCTATTCGATGTGCCGATAAACCACACACGCTCCATCGAACTATGATAAACAATGAATCACCCTTTGCCACCTTTGCTTAGAACCAATTAGTGTGTCGGTAAACCACACACGCTCCACTAACTTCTTAGCAAGGGTGTAAAGTGTAATTTCATGGGATTGCATCAATTCACTTTTCCTAAAGTAACTAAGATTGGGAAATTTTTGGAAAAAAACATGTAGTTACTTTTGTATTTCATATTATACTTTTAAAGAGAGGATGAGGTTGCCCTATCCTACCCGTTCGGCTAACGACCCTCCACCGATCAAGCAAGCGGTGGGTGTGAGTGTACACCCATTAAGCGCCATTTTATAGGCCGCAACCTTATACCCACCTTATAGACCGACTTCGTGAATGAGGCCTACTAATGGTAAGACTATCATTTAAGTTATACATACATATATATATATATATATATATATATATATATATATATATATATATATATATATTAATCTTGTAATATTATATTAGTGGCCTATCCTAAGCCCTGGAAATCGTCCAACCATATCCAAGAAGGATTTACAGCCCAAAGTGTAACTATCAAAACAATTGACAGTCTATACCCTCTTATTTAATTAATCGCTTTAAGTCACCAAATTAATTCTAATTAATTTATGACTTATATTAATCAAATAACAATATTATTATTCCTTATATTATTCTCATAATATATTAATAATATTTATTCTCTCATAATAAATAATCTTGTCAAGTTGCTATGCTGAAGGCAACCCAAAAGGACCATGCACAATCGGGTCAAATACTTGCCTAATATAGTTGCAGTCTTAGACACTATTCCAACAACACACACGTCCCCCATCGCAATCAGGACCAGATCTATCGGGAACTCCACACCAAAGATCTCAAGGGTACACCCTCGAATCACCTCCGAAGCATACACTGCTCGCTCATCAGCTATGGAAACTCGCAGAGGTCGACTCGACGCCCCTCGACGAATACTAATGTGCTGACTAAATGCCAAGGAAACAAATGACCGACTCGCACCCGAGTCAAATAATACCAAAGCAGGTACAGAACTCACAAGAAAAGTACCTACGCATATCATCATATAAGCACACTATCATAAACAAAAGATAAAATACAAAATACATACCAGTCACAACATCGGGCGCCACGCGGACCTCCTCCCTTGGGCCAATCCCTGGCGATATGCCCCTCCTTGCCACATCTGTAGCACGCACCCGAACGACAGGCCCCCTCATGACCCTTGCCGCACTTCCCACAAGAGCGGCCCTTCTGGCCTACAGTCCTCGAATCAGCGGACTTGGTCCACTTGGCTGCCGGCTGAGACTGAGTCGACCGCCGATCCATCCTCTGAGACTCGGCCTCCTCCTTAGCCTGAGTCTCCAACTCAATCTCCCTCTTCCGGGCATTTCCCTGGAGCTCAGCAAATGTCCGGTACGTCGAGTTCGACACAAACTCCCGAATGTCCCTCCTCAGAATACCCAAATACCGGCCCATCCGTGTCTACTCAGTAGACACCTGCTCAGGGCAGAATATCGCCCTCTCATGAAACTTTCGGGTGACCACAGTAACCGAATCATTACCCTGCTTGAGGGTCAAGAACTCCTGAACCATTCATTCCCTCTCCACCGGGGGAACATACTCGTCTCTGAACATGGTGGTTAACCTCTCCCAGGTCACCGTAGAAATCTCTGCAAGACTGAAGTTCGCTGTCACGAACTTCCACCAATCCTTCGCTCCCAAGCGAAGCTGGTTCAAAGCAAACCGTACCCTCAGATGCTCCGGACATGAACACGTATAGAAGCATCCCTCAATGTCAGCAATCCATCTCATCACAGCTATCGGATCCTGCGCCCCATCAAACTCAGGTGGCTTCGTGTTGCTGAACTCCCGGAACAACAACGAGTCACCTCCCTGAGGCCTGGCAGTAGCCACAGCTGTTGTAGCTGCAGCGGCTGCGTCCTCAGTCACCGCGGCGTACCACTCATCAAAATTTTCCAACAGTGTAGTCTTGATAGACCCAAACATCTCCGGAATCTCGGCCCTGATCGCTGCAGCCACCTCATCGTGGATCATCTGACGAAGCTCCTCGTCACTCACACCGCTCGCCTCAGGTCTGTGGCGTGTCCCAACCATGACACCTCTGAAATACAACAAAATTATCAGAGACTCGATCGAGCAAAAACATACTCGATGACGCCACCCTACTCGTCCTCCGTTGTCCAAAAGATTCTTACTTGGAATGTCCACTGATCCGGTGTCTTCAGTGGTACGGGCCCAATACTACTGACCACACCGCATCAACATTCACTCCAAGTCCTCCTCCTTGGATCCTGGATTACGAGTACTCTACTCTCATGAGCTCCTAACTGCTATCTACTTGCTCTCAAAGCATCTCAGCAGCAGAAATCTCCTAGGCTAAGGCATCACAAATCAGGCCACTCTAGTCCTAATATGTATACCTAGCCTACTCTAGCATGCATAATGTAACATAACATATCTCATAACACATAATGTAAGGTTACTTTTGGGAATTCACCGTTCGTGCGCTGGCTGATCGTACACACGGCTCTGCTCTGTTTGTCTCAAAACTCTTTTTACTCTTTTCAAAAATTTTACTTCATTATCAAAATTTTCCTCAAATCCTCAGTTTGAGTTCAGATACGCCCGAAGGTGCATCCGAATCTCTCAAACCAAGGCTCTGATACCAACTTGTAACAACTTAAATTTCAACCAAAAATTTCATTTTTGTCTCAACCATTTTCGTATAAAATATTTTATAAAATATCCAACATTAGTTATCAAAACATATCGTTTCCCAAGATCACAAAATCAAATCCTCTCTCTAGTGTGTACGAGTCATGCCGGCGCCTTTCCACGGTCCTCGCTAGTACCTGAAACATATAACACAACAACTGTAAGCATAAATGTGTAGTGAGTTCCCCAAAATACCCTTACACACATACACCTTTCCAGGACATACTCAACACGACCTTCCGTTCCATGTGTCTCAGGGCACTTCCGTCCCAGTCCCAGTAGACCTTCTGGTCCTACTCGTATCGACCTTCCGGTCCACGTCGTAATGCTTTCCGACCCATATCATACATAACATACATATCACATACATAACGTATACAGAACATGCAACGCATATCATACAAAACATGCATCTCATAACGTACAAGACCTTCCGGTCACACATAGGTACCTTTCCAGGTACAGTATAGTGAGAAGACTCAGCTCTGATATCCCGGTAAGTCTCTGCCTCGGTAGAAACGTGATCTAGCCTCCTCCTAATCACATATGCAAATACTCCCATAAATATAACTATACTCCAACCTTTCTTAACATCCTCAGAAGGGTAAAAGACAATTTTACCCCTCTCCTGGCTCAAAGGCCTTATTGTTGACCAAACCCTAAAGTAAACGAAAGTCAACTGTCAAACTTTGACCCGACTCGTCGAGTACACTTGGGCGACTCGGCGAGTCTACACGTGTCCACTGACCCTTTTAGTCCCTTTCTTGGTGATAAGTTATTAATTAACTCGATGATCGATTAGATCTATGTAACAGGTAAGCGATGAATATAAAAACAGTAAATAACCCAAGTATGAATCAAGATGTGTCGAATGATTAGATTACTCAATCCTCAACAGAGCTCGATTAAGAACTTCCTCTATAGATGATACTTAGGGTTACAAAAACAAGAACGATAACTTTGCTGAACAAATAAACCTCTAAACGTTACTGATCGTCCTCTCTTTTCTAAGATGCATGCAAGCACCTATATATACAAAACCCTACTAAACTCACGGATGGACAGGCCCATACCGGAGAGACATATTAGACTAACTAACGAGCCCAATAGACGCAACACAAAATACGACCCAACAATCTCCCCCTTTGCGTCAAATTGGAGCGAGACTACTTCTTCTTCTTGCTTGGGCCAGCAGCGGGAACTTTCTTCGTTGTATCAAACAGACGCGAGATCAGCGACAGGATAGTCTGTCTGAACCGAATGTACCATTGAATCAGATCATCAAAGTACTTAACATCATCCGCTGTGTTCTGCTTGCATCGATGGATGATCCCCAAAACGTCTTCCAAACAGGCAGTGGTGTAGAGATGTTTGTCTGCCAAGGCGAAAAGACATTTCTTTCCTTCGTTCCTGGTAAACATGACAGAGTTTCTCTTCGGGTCAATCTTCCCCATCTGCATCATGTTGAGATCACCGGCAGAGCCAACAGGAGATATGGTAGGTTTCTTCTTAAACACGCTCGCAATCTCCTGATCCATCAAAGCAACTTCCATGATGTAACAGACAAGCATCCTCTTAAAATGGTCGATGATCGGACCGTATTCAGCTTCGTTTGTAAGAAGGATGTTGTGCAGGATAATCCAATCATGGGGATTAAGGTTGGGAAGATCTGCAAGTGAGATGGCATGTTCGGTCTTGGCAGATCCCCGAAGTACCTTGAAGCGAACATTGGTGAAGTTTCCTTCCCTGTACGGCTTCAGGACCCGAACATTGACGATTTTCTGAGCGCTCCAAGTCTGATATTGGGGTTGAGCAGCCTTCAGATAAAAGTCGATTAAGTCCCGATCAACCTGTGGATGAGGATGAGGGAACTCTGCAATGTTGGAAAAGGCATGAAAGATAAATGCCTTTCGGGTCAGTGGCATGTCGAACTGTGAGTCGACAGTGTTAGACCGATCCAAAGAGATCACGGGTTCTAGCCACAGGATACTTGGTGTGTCAATGGCTTCCTTAATCACCCTCTCAAGAGTCCAGGAAGGAAAAAGAGTTTTCTTGCTCTCAAGAAGGTCGTGGGCTTCTTTCTGTTTCCTTTCGGCTTCTTCAGCCTCTCTAGCCACACGAGCATTGATGTCAGCCTTGTTGTTTTCAATTTGCCGCTTCAGAATGTCGACAATTGTCTCTTTATCATCATCTTCACTCTCCTCAACAATGTTTTTGCCTTTGTCTTTCACACCAGAACCGGAGGTTTGGCCTACTGGAGGAGGTTCGGTTGTGTGTGTTGCTGTTGAAGTAGGAGGTGGTTGAGACACTTGTTCTTTTTCTCCCCCTTGTTTCGGAATGGACACGAAATCAAGTAGCCCTTCGATTTTGCTGAGTAGAGAGAGGGCGGCAGCGAGCTTCTCTGCAAGGTCACGCCTGACAGAATAGTTGAGAATTGGATCATGTGCTTCGAGGATGTTTGAGATAGCAGAGTGGACATCTGAAACACACGACTTAACCACCTCTCTTTCAGATCGAAGAGACTCAATCTCCTGTTGAGAGTTGGAGAGTTGAATGCTCTTGACCTTTAGAGCAGTAGTTTTCCTTGCAAGAACATCCATTAGAGTGCTCTCGGCAGCTAAGTCTTCTTGAAGTTTTGAGAGACCCTCTTCAATAGTTGTTCGGAAAGCGGAGTTATCGTCCGAAATAGACTGTCTGAGAGAAGCGAACGACTTCAGCTCAAAAGCGACTGATGTAGCCAACTGGTTGATGATGGGTTCCAGCGTAGTCTTGGTGGCTTCAGCACTTTCCTGTAAAGATTTCAACAGGGAAGAGGCATCAGTAAATAGTTTGTCGACTTTTTCGGTCGCTGCCTGACAGGCTTTGGTTGAGGCATCGATGGTGGCAGTGGCTGAATCAATGGAAACTTGCTGAGCTTTGGAGAAAGCGTCAACAATCTTCTAAATTGCAGCTTCAGATATGGATGATTGAGAAGTAGAAGAGGAGGCGATGAGCGAGTCGATTTTGTCATGTAGCTCCTTGAGATGCCTTTTGGTGACAGGAGCGTCGTCATCATCATCACTCTGTACTTGAAACAGACTATAATAGACCGAGTCAAAAGTCATATTCTCCCCGCCAAAGAGTGGTTCTTCTTCCTCTGATGCGTGAGCAGGAGAAGATGGTGGTGGTGAAGCTGGTGGTTCGGTAGTAAAGGTAGGCTCGGGTTGGGTTGTGTGTTCGGTAGTTGGTGTGGGTTCGGGTGCGGAGGTGGATTTTGGTGCATCAGTATGAACCCCCGTATCAGATACGTTGGTTCTTACTTGTGAAGTGTTTGTGGTTGTTGTTTTGGTAAAGATTGGTGGTGGTATTGGGATAGAAGTAGGTGGTATTTGAGTGGTGGAAGTTATGGGGGGAATAGAAAAAGGTATTGTGATAGGTGGAGAGGAGATAGGAGAAGGAGAAACATGAACTTCAGGGGTTGGAGATCGTGGTGGAGTGTTACCACGAGGAGAGCCTTCAGAATCAGAACTCTCTTCCGCAGAGTCGCTTGTGGATGAAGCGATAACTAGCTTTCGCCTCGGTTGAGTTTTTCTCCTCTTCTGCTGTGGAGATTGAGCAACTCTGGTATTTTTCCTCTTCTTGGGAGATGGGCCTTTCGCCCCCTTTGCCACCTGTTTTCCCTTGTCAGCCTTCTTGCCTCTAGCAGCAGGCTTGTCAGCATCATGGATTGATTTCAGCATCTCTGGAGTAAGATCCCTCGGACCAGAACGTTTGAACTCTTTGTACGTTCTGATAATCCTGCTGTCAGCCGGAAGATCACCATACATCGTTTCCGGGATAGACCCGTTGAATGGAAACTTAGAAGCATCCGACACAATGATCTTCGTGGTATGGAAAGTACCAATCGAAGACATTGGAGCACCAACGACAATGGGGACGTGGTACTTGTCCATCACCCATTTCGTGACAATAGTCCAGAACCGGGCATATGAGATCTCTGAGTGCCAGGAGGTCGAAGAGAGACTCTGGATAAGTTGTTGCCATAGGACTGACTCGTAGTCCATGTTGATGCCATTGTAGATCCCGTACATGATGGAGAGGAACAGACGACTAGCCCCATCGGATCCAACACTTCTTTCTGATAAGCCCTTGAAAAGAACAGTGAACATCCCATTCCACTGTGGGGGCAGGCACGACTTTTTGAATTTCGTGACAGTAGTAAGCACCTCAGTGTACCCCATGTTGTACAACATGTTGAACAGATGACCCATAGGAATGGTTTCCGGATTAACCCTCGAAGAATAAGCGTCAAACCCTAACAACGAGCAAAACCTCTGCTTTGAAATCGACGCCTTGTGCTCAAAGACATCGAAGAAAATCCTGTCGACGACCTTTTCGTAGTGTGTTGTGGCGAAAATTTGTGACAGGAACTCCATTGGAACAACTTCAGCCCTGGTAAGAGCAGGAGCGATGGAGGAGTACTTCAGGCATTCAATAATGGGATACATGAACGCATCGTACACCTGAGGAGTGAGATCAATGATCAAGCTCTGCTGTGGGCGAATGGGCAAGATGTGAGAGGTTGCGTGAACTGATGAAGAATCCGCCATTGTTGAATAAAAGTGGGAGAGATGATGAACAGTAAAGGTTTAAGGATTTCTTGCTCTCTGGGAATTTAGTTGCAGTAAAGAGGTAAAATGTGGATCACGTTGCCTTTTATACTGTGGGTAAAGGAGAGAGAAAAATCTTCCCAAATCTTCGATTGAAAAACGAAGGGTTTTTCGGAGGTGACTGACGCGTGACAGTTGGGGTTGCCGATGATCACGCATGAGAGAGAATGTCAGGCCCTAATTACACGCCTTCCCATCAGGCGCCGTTTGGAGATGAAACGGTTCCAATTCGCACGCTTTTCCCTCTTGCGCCATTTGAAATCAAATCGATTGGACTCCCGCCTGAGTCATCATGTCGTCATCTTATCCCTTTAGAGTAAAACGGTATCTTTTAAAATAAAATCGCCACGTGGATCAATGTTAACCACAATCTTTTATAACAACCAATTCCAATTAAAACGCCTTGAAATTAATGAAACCAGAATTTTGGAAAATCAAAAAGATTTTCGAGCTAAGTGTGTAAAAGAAAAGAAATAAAGCAACACTTTCGAGAGATTATGTGATGTCAATAAAGACACGAAACAATGGATCCCGGGCACGAATCTCTTCCTTCAAAGTCAAGAGAGACCTTAAAGTGTTTGTGTGGTTTCCCGTTGAATAACGATCAGACACTTATTAAGAAGTGTTGAAAGGCTTCTTTTAATTAGGCTTATAAGGGTGGCTTTCGCTTCGATTCAGAATTCCTAATCTTGATATAAGATAGAAATCGAACGAAGTACTTGTGAGACCAATGTAGTCTGTTGAACAAGTAGGTTGGAGATAATTTAATTGGCAAGGTAAACTAATATATGTGTGAAATCTCAAAAAAAAAAAAGAAAAAAAACTGCATCCCAAGGGAAGAAATGTTATTGGACTTAACAATTTCATAGGAACTACTCAAAAAAAAATAGAGATTTTATGTAGTACCCCCAGGGAGAAGTTCGTCAATTCATTAGTGAAAGCTAGAGCAAATTAATTGTTCACCGTCAATGCATAATAGGTATTGAATTTTGGGTTTCACTTAGCACGTAGTGACACGAAGCTAAGATCATGAACACAAAAATTGTGCAACCGTAAACCTCAGTGGTAATGTATGAGAGTCTCAAGGGTTACGTTTGTGAAGCGAGTGTGATGGAGAAAAGTAATGTAGGTGGTGTAAAGAAACCAAAGTACCTCTACTATAAGATAGGGACCAAGCAGACAACTCTTATCTCATGTGAGAAGAGAGTTAGGTAGCTCATGATTAGAATAATTATGAGAGCCTAATTGGGAAGACAAGGTTTGTTTGTACCAAGTCAGTAAGGCTATTATTCAGAATCAGATGAGGCTTTGGACACATACAGCAGCATGCTTCTAGGGACACTTAGCTAGTGAAATAATTTACCCAAAACGAGACATAAAAATAAAATAATAATAAAAAAATAAGAGCCAAAAAAAATATTTTTGGAATTTTTGAATTTACGAAAGAAAAAAAATTTTGGAATTTTTGATCGAATTGAATAGGACATAAATAAACAAATAATAATAAAAAAAATTGGTTTTGGAATTTTTGATAAAAAAAATTAAGGAAAAAATAGGAACCAAACCCGAGCGTTCGGTTTATTTCGGTTGAGAAAACTTTGGAACCAAACCCGAGCGTTCGGTCTATTTCGGGTGAGAAAAATTTTGGAACCGAACCCGAACGTTCGGTCCATTTCGGTTTCCCGAAAAAATAGGTTTGAAAAAAAAAGGACTTTGACAATAAGATAAATGAATTTTGGAAAAATAATACAAAAGATTTACAACCAAGAAAACTACCTTTGAGTGATAGGCGAAGATCAGATGATTCAACCGAACCCGAGCGTTCGGTTCATTTCGGTATACCAGATCAAGACTCGAACCCGAGCGTTCGGTCTATTTCGCTTCTTACTTTTGATCTTGAGAGGTAATTTTTGGTACTGACTCCGATTCCATCGCTTCTTACTTTTGATCTTGAGAGCGTTCGGTCTATTTCGCTGCTTCAGGAAGAGCTTTGGTGAAGATGTCAGCCAGTTGATCAGTGGTTCGAACAAAATGAATTTCGACGTTCCAATCTTCCACATGATCCTTAATGAAGTGATACCTCAGTGCGATGTGCTTAGTCTTGGAATGTTGCACTGGGTTATGAGAGATCCTAATTGCACTTTCAGAGTCGCAATATAGTGGGATCTTTTTCATATTGAGTCCATAGTCCCGGAGTTGGCTTTGTATCCAAATCACTTGAGATGTATAGGAGGCAGCTGCGATGTATTCTGCTTCATCGGTAGACAAAGATACACAAGTTTGTATCTTTGATTGCCAGCTAACCAACTTCCCGTCAAGGAATTGGCAGCCTCCAGTGGTGCTTTTCCTGTCTAGTCCACAACCTCCAAGGTCTGCATCTGAGTAGGCTTGAACGAAAAAACCTGAGTTTGATGGATACCATAAAACGAGAGAGGTAGTTCATTTGAGATACCGAAGTATGTTCTTTACTGCAAGCATATGAGGTTCACGAGGATTCGCCTGAAATCTAGCACAATAACAAACAGAAAACATTATATTAGGCCTGCTAGCAGTAAGGTACATTAGAGAACCGATCATCTGGCGATATAGCGTAATATCGGCTACTGGCTTATCCAAGGATGGACTGAGCTTGGTGCCGAACGCCATTGGAACTTTAACCTTTGAGTCTCCCATCATGCCGAATTTGGCAAGAAGAGTTTTGGTGTAAGCTTCCTGATTAAATAAGATGCCTTTGGGTCCCTGTCTAATATTTAAACCAAGGAAAAAGTTAATTGGACCCATTGAGCTCATTTCAAATTTAGTCTCCATCAGCTTTCTAAATTCAGCTGTTAAGCTAGGATTCGTTGAGCCAAAGATGATATCATCGACATAGATTTGAACAATCATAAGGTGGTTACCTTCCTTCTTATGAAAGATGGTTGGGTCAACCGAACCTTGTTTGAATTTGGACATCTTTAAAAACTTGGTTAGCGTTTCATACCAGGCCCTAGGTGCTTGTTTCAGCCCATAAACCGCTTTGTCCAGAATATAGCAGTGATTGGGATATTTTTCATTAACGAATCCCAGAGGTTGTTCCACATACACCGTTTCTTCAAGTTCTCCATTTAGAAATGCGCACTTTACGTCCATTTGGTAGACCTCAAAGTTCTTGTGTACAGCGTAGGCAAGAAATATTCGAACGGATTCCAGCCTAGCTATAGGAGCAAAAGTTTCTTCATAATTGATTCCTTCCTCCTGGCAGTATCCTTTCACCACTAGTCGAGCTTTGTTTCTTATCACATTGTCTTCCTTGTCCATTTTATTTTAAAGACCTATTTGAGACCAACAACCGAGGCATCTTGAGGAGTTGGAATGAGGCGCCAAACTTTATTTCTTTCGAACTGATTAAGTTCGTCTTACATGGCTTGAACCCAATCAGAGTGATCAAGAGCAGTGTTCACTGTCTTTGGTTCAACTTTTGAGACGAAGGAGTTAAAGATACAAAACTCTACTTTTGAAAATAAAGATGTTTGCTTTGCCTTCAGTTGTGATCGGGTCAGGACTTTTTCAGAGATATTACCCACAACCTGTGAAACAGGATGGTCTCTAGTCCATTTGACAAGAGGAGGGTAATTTGGATTATAGGATGGATCTAATTCAGCATTTACCATCTCTTCTAATTCAGATTGACTATCATCGTCATAAAACATATCAGCATTCTCCCCCTCGACTGATGAGTTTTCAGGTAAATCTTGACTTTCCAGTGCTACAGGAGTTTCGGGTGGTGTCGAGCTTTCGGGTGTTGCAGTACTTTCGGGTGTAGTAGAGCTTTCGGGTGCAGCTGGAGAAGAGTTCTCCCCCTCAACTTGTGAACTTGGCAGTTTTGAAGAAGATGGATTCTCCCCCTCAACTGAAGCACCGTGCTGAGACGGTTCAGTTGGAACTGATTCTCCTTCACCCAGTCGTTTGGCAGCGTCATCGACGATTTGCTTCAGATGATCAACTTTGTTGTCTGCTGCATTAGCTTCTGAGAGAGTAGCATTCTCCGGTTCATCGAACAACTCCATAAACTGCTCAAACAAATTTGCAATCGAGGCTGTGACTTGGCCTGTTTGAGAGAAGATTTCTCCAACTATTTCTTCCGTGGCCTTCAGCTTCTTGACATAGCTGTCATCGAAAGTCACATAATACGTTTCTTCAATCTTCCTCAAACGCTTGTTCAAAACCCTGTATGCTTTCGAAGTGAGAGAATATCCCAGAAAAATCCCTTCATCGACTTTTACGTCGAACTTGTTACGATGTTCTTTAGAATTGAAGATAAAGCATCGTGAGCCGAATACGTGGAAGAATTTGACGTTTGGCTTTCTATTGTTGATGATCTCATAAGGAGTAAGAGTGAAACGCTTATTGAGATAGGACCTGTTCTGTGTAACACATGCTGCAGCAATAGCATCAGCCCAAAAATATATAGGTAGAGAAGCGAAACTTAGCATAGTTCATGCTGCCTCACACAAAGATCGGTTTTGTCTTTCGACAATCCCGTTTTGTTGAGGGGTGTAAGGAGATGAGAAGTTGTGACTGGTCCCTTTTTCTGCTAAGAAGTCTTCAAATTCTTTATTCTTGAACTCCAGCCCATTGTCGCTTCTGATGTTGCGAACGACTTTCCTCAGTTGCACTTCAACCTGCTTGATGAACATCTTTAGCTTGACAGTTGCTTCAAATTTGTGCTTCAGAAAGAACACCCATGTAAAACGTGAAAAGTCATCAACAACAACCAGAATATACTTGCTACCACCAATGCTTTCGATAGACGTTGGACCACACAAGTCAATGTGAATCAACTCAAGTGGTTCAACGACTTTAGTGTTTATGATGGATGGGTGACTTTGACGACTCTGCTTCCGCATTTCACACGCAACACACAAATGTTCTCGATCAAACTTGAGCAATGGAAGACCCCGAACATGACCTTCGGTGACAAGTCTGTTGATATCCTTGAAGTTGAGATGGGAGAGCCTTCGGTGCCACAACTAGCTTTCGTCAGAATGTGCTTTGGATAACAGACAGATAGCTGGATTTCCTTTGATAGGTTTGAGATTAAGAGGAAACATTTCGCCTTTGCGCTCCGATTTAGGAATCACTCTTTTTTCTTTCTTCTCTATTATTTCAGAACCCTCATCATCAAACGAGACTTTAAGACCAGTACCTCCAACAAGTTGAGATACACTGATGAGGTTATGTTGTAGTCCTTCAACATATGCAACTTTTCTAATCGTGAAGTCTCCATTTGTAATCATCCCATAACCTTTTATTGTGCCGTATGAGTTGTTCCTGAATTTGACATTCCCGTCGTTTGGAAGAGATCGAAATTCCCTCAGCTCTTCCTTCCTCCCTGTCATGTGACGTGAGCAGCCACTGTCAATATACCATTCTTCGTCGAACTGCTCGTCACTGATAACCTGCAAAAATCAAGCAGATTTAGGAACCCAAAGTTTCTTGGGTCCACGTGAGCCTTTCACAGGAACAGGAATAGTAAGAGAGATGTCAACAAGATATGTTCTTTTTATTAAAGTTGTTTCATCTTTCTTTTTAATGGTGAAAACTTTAATTTTGTTGGGATTTGTTACAGACGGTTTGGGTTCAGGATTTGACGTTTGGGCCTTGGAATGCTTTTGAGCATTCTTGACTGAGGAAACCTTCGATTTTCCTTTCAAATCTGCTGAATGTTTTGGATATTGAGTTTCAACAGAATTGGATTTAGAATGGGGTTGAGAAGAATTAGAACGAGAGAAGTTAGACTGAGAAGTTTTCTTGACTTGAGGTTCTAGGTGCCCCTTTTGTTTTTGGTCATTAGTGGGACCAAACCTTGAACTTTGATTGCTTTTGCTCTCGGAACCGAACCTATGCTTTCGGTAGCTGGTGTTCTTTGAACCGAACATTTCCCTTCGGTTGTTATTCCTTTCAGAACCGAGTCTGTCCCTTCGGTTGTAGCTACTTTCTTGCATCCTCATAGTACTTTTCTCTGACTTGGAAGTTTTGTCATGATAAGAGAAATGGGCGTTTTGAGATCGCCAAAACTGTTTTCGTTCTGAGAGATTCTTCTTGTATCTCAGATTCCTTTGCTGCTTCTGATCCTTTACCTGCTTCGGTTGTCGGTGGATGTTGGCTTTTTGCTTTTGCTTTTTGTCAGCCGGTTCACTTTGAACTGAGGATGTTTCGCTCGAAGGAATGACTTATTCTATAGGAACTTCTTTTGTACCACTAGTACTTGGCACGTCGAAGTTGATAGGCTTGTTTAGCGGCTCCGGCACATATCTGCCTTTGGTTTTCCAGGAAGTCCGTTCTGACAGACCAACAATTTCGTCTGCATTATCTATAGGAGCAGACCAGAAGAACTCATCACAACCATCTGCATTATATTTGTTTACAATGGTTGTGAGTTCGGCTGTCTGATGTTCGGTTACTCCTGTGACCTTATATACCTGATTTGGTGTTGTTCTCACCTTTTGGTACACAACAGCCCTTTCTTCTAGAATCGGGGACTTATTTTGGGACAAACAAGCAAACTCCACAGAATTTTCAAAAATAATATTTTTGTGGTTTTCGGGTTCGCTCTTGACAAACTCAGAACAGTCAACTTCATCCTCTACAGAAATTTCACTCTTATCATCGTCTTCATTAATCTCAGACGCGTTTTCAACATCTATTTTATTTTCTGAGCTCAAGTTGGCATTCAATGAGTCAAATTTTTGTATGGTTTCGGTCCTTAGTTTCAGTTTATCATTTTCATCCAAAAGGTTTTTCAGCATGTCCTTATGGTCCTTGGATTTTATGAAAGATTCAATTTTGTCTAGACCATACATGTAAGTTGGATTCACATCATCAGACGCAACTACACTTTCGCAATTATATGCTTCAGCGTCGATTTCATCCTCCTTGAATTCAAGGAAGGGCAAAATCATGCGATGAATTTTCTGTCCTATTTCACAGTTCAAATGAAGTTGAGTGATGTTAGAATAAAGACGCTTAGCAATTAAACAAATCACATTTCTTTGTTTCAAAACTTTCAAATTCTCTCTTTGTAAATAAATGTTTTCGTCTTTGGATTTAATCAACTCCGACTCCTTCAGCTCTATCCACATCCTCCATTCCTCACTCCTTGATGATACCCTGCTTATTTGGTCAGTTAGGTTAGAATTGGTGACCCGTGTTTGAGTTAAACTGCTATCTAGATTTGAGATTCTTGAGTTTAAGCTTTTCAATTCTTTTTCATATGAGTTTTGTGGGACTTTATATGAAATAAAAACGGATTGTACCTTCTTGATTAATTCATCAAGCTCACTGAATTGCACGCTGAGAGGTTTTGCTATGAAGCATAAGTCCTCTCGCTCCTTCGTTTCTTCATTCCCACCGTCTCTATTGTATCCCCTCATTTGAGATACATCTGTCACCATCAAGCACTTCCCACTGCTTTCTTCACCTCTAGCAACATACGTCTTTCCATGAGATGGCTTCCTGACTTCATCATCCTCTGAGTCGGCTGACCAGACCTGCACACCACCGAACTCATCATCCGCTGCCGAACCCTGCACAATTAAAGCATTCATTGAAGGGTTAGCAGTAGCTTTCTTTCTCTTGATATCTTCCAACTTTTTCATCAGCACAGCCTCTTCATCATTTTACTCGTCCTTCTCTGCCATTTTCTTCAAGACACAGTCTTTTGCATAGTGGTTCTTTCCTCCACAGTAGTAGCAGTTCACACCAGAATCTCCTTCAGCTTTCGGCTCTTTCTTTGGTTCTTCTGCCTTCGGTTCCTCCCTCACCTTTTCAGAACTATAGCTTCCCTGCCAATTCCGATTCTTATTTGTAGGGAATCTTTTCTTAATGAACCTCTTTGGATTTGACACCATCATTGCATAATCTTTAGAGGTAAGATCATAATCTTCTAAGTTGAGATCTTCATCCTCTACTACACTTTTGCTTTTGGACAGAAGAGCCAAGGATCCCAAGCTTGAAACCACACTTTTCTCTTGTAAGACTATCTTTTCTTGGGATTTCAGAATCCCTACTAGCTTTGCCAAAGAATAAGATTTGAATTGCTCATGAGCTTTAACAGTGGACACAACTGCTCTCCACTCAGATCTAAGACCATTCAAAAAGGTAACCTTTTGTTCAATCAGCTTCCTTTCTATATCGTGTTTGATCATCTTACTAAGAAGATGATTAAAGCGATCGAACGTCTGAGTAACAATTTCATCGGGATTCTGCTTAAATTCGCCAAACTCTGATAAGAGTAAAGTCTGAATGGAATGCTCCAGATCTTCATCTGTGGAATATAACTCTCGCAGCCTATCCCAGATCTCTTTAGCAGTGCTGCATGAACTCACTAGCCTGAACGTATTGGATTGAAGAGTGAATCGAATCAGTCTCAATGCTTTAATGTTGCACTGAAACTTTTCCTATTCGTCTTGAGCAACTTCCTTTACGTCTTTTAACAGATCATTGTACTCTTTCTGAGTTTTAATGATTTTTGACGTTGTAGAATGAGCAAATGGTCCAGAAACTATTGCTTCCCAAATAAGGTATCCATTGTCTTCCGATCCAATGACATAATCTTCAAAGTGATGTGCCCAGACTTCATAATCCTGGGTGTAAAGAATAGGAATCTTCGTCGTTGATCCGATGTTGTTTGAGATATTGATGGGATTTGATTGTGACTCATCCATGCTTGATCATTTAACCTGTTTGAAAGATCAGACTTGTAATGAATAATATTAGGGCAAAACAAATAAATGCTGAGTTACGTCAATTATAGAATGACGGCTCAATAAATATTAGTTAATGCGGAATAACCCTAATCGCAAACTTTTTCACAGAAAAGATGTGTATGAATTACATAGCCTCCTGCTCTGATACCAATTGATAAGTTATTAATTAACTCGATGATCGATTAGATCTATGTAACAGGTAAGCGATGAATATAAAAACAGTAAATAACCCAAGTATGAATCAAGATGTGTCGAATGATTAGATTACTCAATCCTCAGCAGAGCTCGAATAAGAACTTCCGTTGTAGAGGATACTTAGGGTTACAAAAACAAGAACAATAACTTTGCTGAACAAATAAACCTCTAAACGTTACTGATCGTCCTCTCTTTTCTAAGATGCATGCAAGAACCTATATATACAAAACCCTACTAAACTCACGGATGGACAGGCCCATACTGGAGAGACATATTAGACTAACTAACGAGCCCAATAGACGCAACACGAAATACGACCCAACACTTGGCACGTCGAGTCCTTCTCTTTACTCGACGAGTCACACCTGGCATTAATCGCGGGGCCACCCCGACTCAACTCGTCGAGTCTCAAGAACAACTCGGCGAGTACCGCCTTAAACCCCAGTCCTCTAATCCCTTTCTGACTCAGTGAGTTATCCCCCAACTTGGCAAGTCTACTCACAGAGCTATTCACGTGAAACCCTAACCCTACTCGCCGAGTCTCAAGAACAACTCGGTGAGTTCATGCCATGCACCATCTCTATTGACCTCCTGGGGTCAGATATGTGCCCTAATCCACAAATCAGGCCTTCCCATGCACGAAAGTCACGTAAAGCTCGAAACTTGATGCTTATATATCAACATAATGGCATCCAATGGTGATTTAGTCCCAAAAATGGCAACCTAAGTCCAATAATCCCAAAATGACTCATAAAGCTCCATGGGATAAAGTCTCTGGACCTCTTTGAGTCCAGATCCAAAGCACAAACTCGAGAGAGGACTAAATACTCTACATCTTCTTCTTCTAAAGGGTTTAAAAACCCTAACTCTATGAATCAACACCCAAAACTGGAGAAGGTCCGAAGGAATACCTTAATATGAAGCCTTTCATCTGTGAAGACACTAGATTTGCACTTCCTTCAGCCTTCTTTTGCCTTGGTCACCTTCTCCTTCAAATTTCACCAACAAAATTATCAACAATGGCCTCTCTTCACTTCACAAGCGATCTAGGACTCTCTCTGGGGTGTGGTAGCTGCAATGGACGGCCATAAGTGCCTTTAAATAGGTCTCAAACCCTGGAAATTAGGGTTTTATTAAATAGCGTGGACTCGCCGAGTCCACTCATGAACTCGCCAAGTCCAGTTGTGAATTCGCATATGAATCCGCGAACATACTCGGCGTGTCTATACGCCAACTCGCCGAGTTCCCCCACAAAACCCAAAAATAAAGGAACAAAATCTCATACCTGGAAATCTGGGTGTTACACACTCGTACCACTATCGTTATCCTACAACGATGTTACACACTAATGAGTCTCTAATCGAAATTTAACACTAGTATACATACTACTACAATAGAATTATGCCAATATCGTGTCAAAATTTAATATAGATAAGTTACAAACATTTTTCCTGTGGAAATTAAGTTTCAAAGAATCAATTGTTATATAACAATTTAAGTGGAAGTTTCCCATTATTGAAATCCTAATATTTAACATTTTAAGAGGTGTTCCAATGATTAAATATTCAAAAACTAAATTAATTTAGTTCTAATATTTCCCAAAGTTTGCATTTTAGTTTTAATTGAAGTCAAAGACCTCAAGATAAATTTTTCCTGTAATTTTTTATTTGTCTGACTATTTTTCATGATTTTAGTTTCTTGAATAATCATAAAATCATGGAAAAATAGTACAAAGTTATTAAAAATTACCAAACTTCAGATTTTGGTTCTAACTACATTAAAAGACTTCCTGATAAACTTTCATGGTTTATAGATATGTATAACCAATTTTCTTATATTTAATTCTCTAAATAGATACAAATTCATGAAAAATAGAAATATGTATCCAAAATTACCCAAACTTTTTGTATTACTGTTATTAAACATTATTAAGCTGGGAAAAATATAAAAATTTATTTCTAAACTGTTTAACCAAATTGTCTGATTTTTGAGCATTTATTCTAATAAAAATTGAAATAAATAGGAAAAAGTTTCCAAAATCGCCCACAATTTTTTTAACACTTTTATTTTACATGTAGAAGCTGTGAAAATAGAAAAGATATTTTTTCAATTAGTCTTTCTATTTTTCTTTGTTTTATCCTCTTAAATAATCATTAATTGGAGAATAATTATTAAAAAGTTAAAGTAAATTACTAAAAAAAATTTACACTTCATTTACAGAGTACATAATCTGAAAAAAAATACCAAATATGGTTTTTATATACTGAAATCCGATTTTGTGTATTTAAGTGTATTTAATCTTAGAAAATAGAAGAAAAATAGTATACAGAAGAGAAAAATCATGAAAATTTTTATGTAGCCTCCTAATGTACTTCACGGTGTCCTGGTAAATTTTCATTAATTTTGGATGAGCAGAACTATTTGTTCGATGTTTAGGCCTTTATAAATACAAAAATCGCGGAAAAATAGGAATGCATTATGACAAATTCTGAAAATATTTTTTTTAGTCTTCCACAGAGATTATAAGCTGCGAAAATTATTATATACCATTTTCAAATTATATAAAGCGGTTTTATGATTTATTGGGGCTAAAAAAAAAATTCAAAATCATATTAAACAGTAAAAAAAATCGATGAAATTTAATGTGGGCTCATTATTTAGCATAGGGGTCATCCACAAATTTACCTAGTATTTATAGACCTCAGAAAGCATTTTAAATGATTTATTGCCCTATTTTGTTACAATAATTATAATAATTCGAGAAAAATGAATTATTTTCTGGAAATTTACAGAGCATCTTATTTTGTCGATGGGAATCTGGGAAAAATCGGATTTGGTTAGAAAAGGAGTTTTAGATATTTATTTGCAAATAAATCCTTCATGAACATATTTGAAAGCTTTTAACAACGTACTTTGATGATCTAGCATCTAAGCTTGAAGATCATCACATGCATGTTGGTATAAAGATCATACATGAGTTTTAAATGTTCAGAAATCGTTTTTGATAGAAAACTTAGGGTGCATGTGGTGATTTTTACCCAAAACTTGTAGAAAAGTGCATTATGTTGATTTTGATTTAGGTTTTGGTCCTTGGATTTCACCATTAACAACATGCATGTTGTTTTTGAATGAAATCCTACCACCATCATCATCAAAACCGTGAGTAGGTGCAAGTGTTCATGATTTTATAATAGAATGCAGTAGAAGAAAAAGAAAGTGTAAGAAAAATAACAAAACTTTGAAGGAAAATGAAGGGAAATCGTGTTCTACATTAATGAACACCACTAGATGATGAAGATTTTGAGTTTGAGGTGTGTTCTTGGTCTTATTCTCTGGAAATTTTCGTGAGTATGGAGAAATGAAGAGAGAAATGGAGTGGTGGCGATGAAGAGTGTGAGAGAGAATGAGGGGTTGTATGAGAAAGAAGATGGAGTGTAGAGGGGAATCGATTGAGTGTGTTGGGAAGAGGAGAGAGAGGAGATTGAGGGGAATCCGACTTTTGAGGGTATAATATCCCTCTCTCTTTCATTTTTCTTTATAAAAATTCAAATCTTTTATAAAAATTATCCAACTTTTTATAAAATGTGCACCTTAACCTAGTTTTTATGTATAAAACTTTTGATTTTTGACTTATAAATTAAGGGTGATTGTTAATGAGTTCAATTTTATTTCCTTAAATGCATTTTTGTAATTTTAAATATTATAAGATAATATTAGAAGCTTCATAATTATTTTTATAGAATTTTTAAGGTTAAAGTTTGTAAATATGAGTTTTTAGGGCATTTAGGGTTTTTGAGAGTTTGTAGATCTTTGGATATCAAAATTACTTGAATTTTGAGACATCAAACTATTTTAGAGTTTCATAACTCTTATTCAAATTAGAAATATTGTTTGTAATTTATTTTTATTTGTTTACTGGCATTCTATGTAGTGATTCCGAGATTCAAACGAAATTGAGGAATCAAGTATACTAGTCCTAGTTTCAACTTTGACTTAAGTTTCTATGAGACTCTGACCTAAATTTTACTACTAGGTCAAGTGCATGATGTGTGTATATGACTCATGAAATGGTGTTCGAGTCAAAGAGTGACCCTAATATAGATAGTCACTAAAGTTAAGTAGTATTAGAATTCACATATCAATGTGAAATCTAAGCACATTATCCATTTTTTCTAATTGTTTCCAAGTTTCTAGTAGGTTATAACTTAGCTTCTAGTTACTAAGTCTAGTATGTGTAGTGCCTATATGTGCAACTAAGTTTATTCAAATCTAGAACCGACTCAAATTTTGACGGTTGTCACAGTTGCGCAGGTTATGTCGCGTATGTTATGGATACCCGGGAAACGGGTAGGGCGACGGTCGATGATGTACTTGTGGTATGGTAGTTTGCGGACGTATTCCCCGAGGAGTTGCCTAGGATACCTCTGGAACGACAATTGGAATTCAGGATCGACCTAGTTCTTGGTGCGGCTCCGATAGCCAGGGCACCGTATCGGTTGGCTCCTCCTAAGATGCAGGACTTGTCTACACAGATGCAGGAGCTGTTAGAAAAGGGTTTCATTAGACTGAGCAGTTCACCCTTGGGAGCCCCGATTCTGTTTGTGAAGAAGAAAGACGGGTCGCATCGGATGTGTATAGATTATCGGGAGCTGAACCAGGTAACAGTGAAGAACCGTTACCCACTCCCGAGGATTGATGACCTCTTTGACCAGCTTCAGGGAGCATCTTGGTTCTCCAAGATTGATTTGTGTTCAAGGTATCATCATATGAGGGTCAGAGAGGAGGATGTGCAGAAGACTGCGTTTCAGACGCGTTATGGCCACTATGAGTTTGTGGTGATGCCTTTCGGGCTCACCAATGCTCCTGCCACGTTCATGGATCTCATGAATCGCATGTGTAGACCGATGTCAGATCGGTCTGTGATAGTATTTATTGATGACATCTTGGTTTATTCCAAGACGCGGGAGCAACATGAGGAGCATCTGCGGGAGCTTCTGGAGACTTTGAGGAGGGAGAACTTGTATGCTAAGTTCTCCAAGTGTGAGTTCTGGTTGCGCGAGGTGCAGTTTCTTAGGCACCTTGTCAACCAGAACGGGGATTTCGGTAGATCCGGACAAGGTAGAGGTCGTGATGAATTGGGAGGTTTCGAGGTCTCCATCTGAGATTCGGAGCTTTCTAGGATTGGCAGGCTACTATCGGACACTCATTCAGGACTTCTCGAAGATAGCGGTTCCGCTCATCCGACTTACTAAGAAGTCGGTGGTGTATCGTTGGGGGCCTGAGCAGCAGGCCTCATTTGAGATGCTGAGACAGAGATTGTGCAAGGCGCCAATCTTAGCCCTACCAGAGGGCATGGAGGATTTTGTTGTGTACTGTGATGCATCCATCGCAAGTATGGGAGCGATATTGATGCTGAGAGGGCATGTCATCGCCTACGTGTCGAGGCAGCTGAAGCCTCACGAGGCGAACTACCCGACGCATGATTTGGAGTTGGGGGCTGTTGTGTTCCCCCTCAAGATTTTGCGTCATTACATCTATGGGGTTCGTTTTATGATTTACACGGACCACAAGATTTTTAGGTATCTCATGGACCAGCCAAATATGAATATGAGGCAGCATCGGTGGCTTGATGTGGTGAAGGATTATGATTGTCATATCCTCTACCATCTGGGGAAGGCCAATGTCATGGCCGATGTGCTTAGCCGCAAGGCAGCACCAATCAGGGATATCTATCTGAGGATGACAGTGATGACTCCGCTTCTGGAGCAGATCCGGGAGGCTCAGTAGGAGGCCATGAAGGAGGAACATCGGAAGAGCGAGCAGATTTGGGGCAGGTTTCCTCATTCAACTATGATAGTCAAGGGTTATTGACTCTTCACCGTAGGGTGTGGGTCTCTTATCATGGAGGAGTGTGCCAGGTCCTGATGAAGGAGGCGCACAAATCCCGATTATCCAATCATCCCGGGGCGACGAAGATGTATAGGGATCTTCGTCTATACTATTGGTGGCCCTGCATGAAGCGGGATGTGGCATGATACGTGGACCGGTGCTTAACCTACAGGAAGGTCAAGGTCGGGCATCAGAGACCGCATGGCAAGATGCAGCCGTTGGATATCCTGCTGTGGAAATGGGAGGATATTACGATGGATTTTATCACGAAGCTTCCCAGGACCGCGCGGGGGATGGATTCGATATGGTTCATCGTGGATCGATTGACCAAGAGCGCCCACTTTATTCCAATTCAGGAGAACATCTCGGCCGAGAAATTGGCCGATATCTTTATCAGGGAGGTAGTGGCGCGGCACGGAGTGCCAGTTTCGGTGATTTTAGACAGAGACGTGCAGTTTACTTCCAGGTTTTGGAAGAGGTTTCATGACGAGTTGGGTACTCGTCTGCATTTTAGCACCGCTTTTCACCCGCAGATGGATGGCTAGAGTGAGTGGACCATCCAGACTCTGGAGGATATTCTGTGGGCATGTGTTTTAGATTCTGGAGGTAGTTGGGATACCTACCTCCCGTTGGCGGAGTTCTCGTATAATAACAACTATCATGCGAGTATCGACCATCCTCCCTTCGAGACGTTGTATGGTAGGAGGTGCAGGACCCCGATATGTTGGGGCGAGGTTGGCCAGATAGTCATGGGGAGCACCGAAGTAGTGCTAAAGACGACAGAGAAGATTCAACAGGTCCGGAGCAGGTTTCAGACTGCTCAGAGTCGGCTGAAAAGTTACGCCGATAAGCGTCGATCAGACCTGGAATTCCTGGTCGGGGATATGGTTCTCCTGAAGGTGTCGCCATGGAAGGGCGTCATCCGATTCATGAAGTAGGGCAAGTTGGGCCCAAGGTATATCGGACCGTTCAGGGTTGTAGCCCGGGTGGGCAAGGTGGCGTACCGGCTGGATCTGCCAGCCGAGCTCAGTCAGATCCACAAAACTTTCCACGTCTCTCAGCTGCGGAAGTGCCTAGTGGACGATATGGCTGTGGTACCCTTGGAGGACATTCAAGTTGATGGCAGCCTGAATTACATCGAGCGGCCTGTGGCGATCCTTGACCGGAAGTCGAAGGATCTGAGGAACAAAAGAGTAGAACTCGTGAAGGTGCAGTGGCAGCAGCGGAAGGGGTCGGAGTGGACTTGGGAGCCGGTGAGTGAGATGATGGGGCACTACCCCGAGCTGTTTCAGGATCGAGCGGCAGACTTCGAGGACGAAGTCTAAAATAAGTGGGGGAGATTTGTAGCACCTGGTTCTTGGTATGTATTTTGTTATTAAATCTTCATTTATTTTTTCATTTTTGGCCTTAGACTCGGCGATGAGGCGCGGGGTTTAAGCTGCGGACTCGGCGAGTAGCTGCTGTTTGGACAAAAACCCTAATCTAGGGTTTTGCATCCTACTTAAACGACCTTATACAACCTCCTCTCCCCTTTATGCTCCTAAACACTCCTCATAGCAAACCCTAGCCCTTTTTGTGAAGATCTAAGGTTTTTTGAGTGATTCTTGTGAGTTTTGATCTCAAGGAAGAAAGAAGAGCATAGAAGGATCAAGAGGGGACTGAAGGACTCGAGTTTGGTTCATCATTTGTAGTCTTTGGAAGGTATAAAGTCTGAACCTTGCTCATTCATTTGTTAGATCCCTATTTGGGGTGATTTAGGGCTTTTATAAGCCATTTTTGGTGGACAACCATTTTTGCAAGCATTGTTGGGGGCTTGGGCATCTGTATCATGTCATTTTATGAGCCACAAGTCAAATCTAGGTTGCTTTTTGCACCAAGGAAGGCCCCATGCAACAAAAGAACCATTTTAGAGCCTTTTAAGCTCTAATGTCCCATGCATGCACATAAAGTTTGTAACTTTACGTGCTAGATCGAGTTTAGGGGCCTGGATCTATCATTTGGTTAAGTGTTGTACTTCCGAAATCGAAGTTCTTAGTAAGGAATGTGATAGACTCGGCGAGTCCATTCTTGGACTCGGCGAGTCCAAGGGTTTTGCTCCCATATCAGTGAGGTTCATAAGGACCAGTTGAGTGTGGAAGGGTTCTAGGAGTCCCGGGGAGTGACCCAACGTTCTGGACTAAGCAAAGTGTTCTGGGGATTCATGGTACTCGGTGAGTGCATGAACGGACTCGGCGAGTCCAATACAATCTTCATGGAACTCGGCGATTTGTTCATCAACTCGGCGAGTCAAGGTCAGAACGTGTTCATAGGATGAAGAGTAACTCAACGAGTTGTTCATACAACTCGGCGAGTCAAGTCAGGACATGAGTATCAGTTGATGATGAAATCGACGAGTTGTTCATACAACTCGGCGAGTCGGATGTGGATTCAGTCGGTGTTCATTTAGACAGAAAACTCGTCGAGTCATCGCCTAACTTGACAAGTAGAGACGGGTATGAGGTCTGATGGAAGGATAGGGACTCGGCGAGTTGACGAGTCAACTCGACGAGTCAGGTCAACTGGAAGTTGACTTTGACTTTGACTTTGACTTGGTCAAGGGGTAAAATGGTCATTTTATCCTAAGGGTAGATGTCAGTTTCTGACTAAGTGTTTTGTGGGAATTTTATCCGGAGGATTTCCGGAGCAGCAGCGGCAGCATTCAGAGGATTCCCGCACTGTTCAGAAGCTACGAGGTGAGTTACCTTCCAGTAGGGGTGGGTCTAAGGCCACAATTCCGGCCCACCATTGAGGAGTATTTAGAAGGTAATTGTCTTTGTGATAATTTATCTTGTCTGGTATGCGTTTGGTTTTGAGTTATATATGTATGATATGTTACATGATATGGATAGTTTCCCTGATAGTGGTCCTTAGGACCAAGGGGTAGGTCAGTACCCGGATATGTCTGAATGTGTGCTTATATCTTGCTATTGTATGCTAGTAGTAGGGGGTGGAATAGTCCCCAGTTACCGGTTGAAAGATACCGGTGATGATTACCATTTGAAAGATACCGATGATGATTACCGGTTGAAAGATACCGATGACGATTACCGGTTGAAAGATACCGATGACGATTTCCGGTTGAAAGATACCGATGGTATTGTATGGTATGTGGTATGATGGGGGAACTCACTAAGCTTTGTGCTTACGGTTTCAGTTTTTGGTTTCAGGTACCTCTTCGTCTAAGGGGAAGGAGCCGGCGGCGTAGCATGGCATCACACACACATATGATTTTTCCGCATGGTGTTTTCTGGGATTGTACTCTGATATGACATTTGTTCATGGTTATGGGTTTCAAATATGATACTTGGTTTTGAGATGATGTGTTTATACAATATTTTCTAATGAATGTTTTATAAATTAATTTATCAAAAATGAAATTTTTGGTCTTGAATTTTGGTATGTTACAAGTTGGTATCACAGCCTTGGTTTGAGGGATTCGGACACGCCCTCGGGGGTGTCTGGACTCAAACTAAGGGGCTAAAAGATTTTTTCAATAAAATGGTATTCTAAAAATCTAAACGGAAGGATTTTACGAAAGACAAGGTGTTTGATGCATGCGACCGGCCGAGCTCAAGTAAGTTTTCCCCAAGATACCCATACATGTTATGTTATGCTATACGGCTTTGATACAGAATTGCATGCTAGAATAGGACTAAGGATCTAGGAAGATGCCTTGTGTTCCTGATATATGATTCTAATAATTGCATGCTAGTTAAGGCTAAGGATATAGGAGGATGCCTTATATGCCTATTGTATGAGTTGTATGCTAGGACTGTTTAGTCAGTAGTAGGATGGCATGCATAGGTTATACCTGATTTGGTTACTCAATGCACGAAAGCTTCTTGCTTTGTGCTATGGGGGTCTGGCTATTTCCGAATAACTAAGGAGCGGATATGTAACAGTACCTACAAGTTAGTTAGGGGGAAATGGTAGGGGCTCTTGTGCAGCTGATGGCGGAGAGTAGGTCGGAGAGTGCCCTAGGGAAGCCTAGGATGAGGTTAGTGGAAAGGGGTATCGGTAAAGCAACCTAGTGAAGTCGAAACAATCCTTAAGGAAAGCACGGGTAGATGTGGAAGGTAGTATGGGCCCTTACTACTGAAAGCAGAGGACCCGTACTCGAATGAAGGAGGGTCTAGACGAAATCGACAACCTTGGGAAGTGTGTTAGATCTCTCGAGTATATGTATGATCCTGACCTTTATGCGTGTATTTTCAGTATGGTGACCACATGACTTGGAGCAGGAGGTTTCGGATCAGGATCAGGATTGGGCTCGGGTTCGGGTTCCGAGCAGGTTGATGACGGGCTACGCTAGTTCATCGCGTCTGAGATCACGAGAGGCATCCTTGAGTTGACCCCTATTATCTTCGGGTCGATCAAGGAGGGGATTGTTGAGCTGATGGAGGATCATCTTCGATCATTCAGGAGTGATATGGCGTCTAGACAGATGGGTACGCGCACACTGTCCTTTAAGGACTTTCGTGGGAGTGGTGCGCTAGATTTCCATGGGGTGAAAGACCCCATTGCTGCTAGGAGATGGATCGCAGACATTGAGTCTGCACAGCTGACGAGCTTCTGCCCAGAGGGGTCAAAGGTGAGATATGCAGCAGGATGCTTGCGAGACAGGGCTAGAGATTGGTGGGAGTTTGTTGGTGACTCTTTTGGAGCCTTGGGTGTTGAGGCTATGACTTGGTCGGACTTTGTGACCAGATTCAGGGCGGAGTTTGTGCCAGCTGTCGAGCTTCAGCGGCTGCCCAGGGAGTTTTTGGATATGTGGCAGACTACAGAGACTATGCTGGAGATACCCGCCAAGTTCCGGGAGAGGGCATTGTTAGTGCCCCAGTATGCGGGTGATGAGGATATGAGGAGGATGTTAGTTTTTCAGCTTTCCCTACCTTGGATTCCATGATTGCCAGGACTAGGGAGAGGGAGATTGATCTGGAGCACGTCAAGAAGAGGAAGGCAGTGGAGGGGCTGACGACTGGGGCTTCGGGGAAGAAGCCCAAGGGATCTAATTGTAGGCCGAAAGGCCAGGCAGGATGTGACCTCTGTGGGAAATACGGTCGGTCACACGAGGAGCTTGTCGCACTGAGCCGGGTTGATGTCTTAAATCATCCTTATCACTCCGAAACGTTTATATGCTAGTTCTAATATCGTAGTTAAACGCTTAGAATCCTAAATACATAAGGTTTCCAGATCCGGTCGGCAATAGACCATAGATCTGATCTAGCTATAGCATAAAGCATAACAAATCATTTAGCACATAAAATCAATTTAGGCATCATTCCTAAAATAAGCTAGTGCTCACACCTCACAATCATCGCTTAGCATTCTAAGTTTAAGTCCAGAAATAAATCCATATTCCTAGTTCGCTTAAACTAATGCTCTGATACCAACTGTGACATCCCCATTTTCACGGCCAGAAAAGACCGATTTTGTTTATGCTTTATAAAAATCAGAGTACTTATTTTCATAAAAATGTTGCGGAATTTGTTCCCAGAAAAATACGATAAATACGTTATCAAAACATTTTCGAAGGAACGTATTTTATTCATTTTAAAACGTTTGGGATGTCATTGTCAATACAGGAACATAAGAATAAACGAAACTTACATTTATTTACACTAGTGATCTACATCTCTTTAATCTCTCAGTGTAATGTCACTCCATATCGACACCTGTGATATAAATAAACTGAGTGGGTCAGGTTGGGAAACCTGGTTAGTACATAGGTTTTTCAACCCACAATAATATAATTATTATGTTTAAACAATCAAACAATCAACCCAATTACCCATCCCCATTATCATCTTTATGTTGGAATAGTGTCTAAGGCTGCAACTATATTTGGCAAGTATTTGACCCGGTTGTGCATGGTCCTTTTGGGTTGCCTTCACCATAGCAACTTGACAGGATGATTTATAATGAGAGAAGAAATATTATTAATATATTATGAGAATAATATAAGTAATAAGAATATTGTTATTTGATTAATATAAGTCATAAATTAATTAGGAATTAATTTGGTGACTTAAAGAGATTAATTGAATAAAGGGGCATAAACTGTCAAATGTGTGATAGTTATATTTTGGGCTATGAATCCTTAAGGATAAGAGGGTGGAAGATTTTAGGGTTTGGAAGATCCTAGAAATCGTCCAAGGCCTAGTCCATAAGGATCATTGGATTGCTTAGGGCCTAAGTTATTCAATTAGGGTTTAAGGTGTAACCCTAGTAGCCAATAGTATAAATAGACCCTATGGGTGGAGGAAATCGGCACTCTTGCATCTCAAGAAACCCTAGGGCCAATTTTCTCATCCTCCTCTCTCTCTCTATTATCATCCTCTTGCTAGTTGGTGTTTGTAAGCCATTATAGGAGTGACAATTGTGACTCTAAGCTCCAAGGACAAGAAGATTCAAGCAAGCAACTCAAGGTAATCCTTCAGATCTGTTTTCATATGTTATGATTTGAATGTTTTCATTAGATCTATCAATCAAAGTCTTGGATACATTGCATGTTCAATTAGAGAAACCGAGATCCAAGCATTAGGGTTTGTATGTGCACATAGGAATGTTCTTATGGCATAAACCCAACAGTGGCATTAGAGCCTTGATTGGTTTCTATTGAATTGATGCACTGGTTAATTGCTTGTTGATTGAAAAAATCATTTTTTGTCCTTCTTCCTGATGAACTCGGCGAGTACCACAGTGTACTCGGCGAGTAGGCCTCAACTCGGCGAGTCCATTGTGGTACTCGGCGAGTTCGAGCGTCAGAAGGAGCTAGTTTCGGGATTTCTTGCCGTTTTTCTTATGGATACTTGCCTTAATCTTCATGGGTCAATAAAATCCGATTTTAAACATATATATCAGTATATCCTTGACCTAACAAAAGATATTTACCAATTAATTGGATAATAATTTCCTTATATGATATTAATTGATTATTTTAATTAAATTGGTGAATTGTTTTGCAAGAAACATTTAAATAAATCAAATATGGATAATTATGAGATTAAATGGTTAATTCAAATTATTTGTTATTTGATCCCTTATGTTTTGAAAAGTTTAAAACTTGTCCTCAAGTTTTGAAATTCATGTTTTGTGATTAAAAGGTAATTTAGACAATTTAAATTTCAAACAATAGAATTTTACATGTTTAAAATTCAACCATATACTAATATAATATTACAAGACTAATATATATATATATATATATATATATATATATATATATATATATGTAAACTTAAAATTCTAGTCTTACCGTTAGTAGGCCCCATTCACGAAGCTGGTCTATAAGGTGGGTATAAGGTTGCGGCCTATAAAATGGCGCTTAATGGGTGTACACTCACACCCACCGCTTGCTTGATCGGTGGAGGGTCGTTAGCCGAACGGGTAGGTTAGGGCAACCCTATCTCCTCATTAAAAGTATAATATTAAAATACAAAGTAACTACATGTTTTTCAAATTCCCAATCCTAGTTACTTTAGGAAAAGTGAATTGATGCAAACCCATGAAATTAGACTTTGCACCCTTGCTAAGAAGTTAGTGGAGCGTGTGTGGTTTACCGGCACACTAATTGGTTCTAAGCAAAGGTGGAAAAGGGTGATTCATTGTTTATCATAGTTCGATCGAGCGTGTGTGGTTTACCGGCACATCGAATAAGTGATTGTAACAATGAAGGCACCGTGTAGATTTTGCATGGTTATTCACACCCACTTTGTGATCCTCGGCATCCCAGTCACAAACAAGAGGGGCATATCGAGATTTAAACATGTCATTGAAAAGTTCAATGAATCTCAATACATTTAGAACTTAAGGTTATGTTTTCATGGTGGAGAATTAGTGAATCGTCATTCACTTACGTTCACATTGTTTGCATG
Source organism: Lactuca serriola (assembly GCF_051521515.1). NCBI lineage: Eukaryota > Viridiplantae > Streptophyta > Magnoliopsida > Asterales > Asteraceae > Lactuca > Lactuca serriola. The sequence goes on along the minus strand of NC_136415.1, from coordinate 335,260,426 downwards.
TTGGATTACGGCATCCCTTTTCTAATGTGTAAATAATGTTGTTGGATACTAGCCCTAATTTTTCATATTGGGTGATAATTAGGGATTCAATTCTAATCAAACTTTGTCCTTTCTATTTGTAGATGTCGAACGCGAACAACGCTGCTGCTAGCTCATTCACACTAATGAGCCTTTGCCAAAAAGTGACTTTTGATGGAATGAACTTTAGCGAATGGATAAGATACATTCGCACGATTGCTCGCTACGAGGACAAGGATTATGTCCTTGACGAGAAGTTTGAGAAGATCAATCCAGAAATCGCTACTCCGGCTGAAATGACTGCTTTTGAGACTCATGAACGTGATGCAACGAAGGTTCGTTGCATCATGATAGCCACAATGAATGTCGAATTCCAAAAGTTCTATGAGGACATGTATCCTTACGAGATGCATCAAGACTTATGGGAGAGTTACCATCAAAACGCGAGGCAGGAACGTTACGAGATTTTCACTAACATGATTTCTGCTAAAATGGGACATGGAGATTCTCTAACCGTGCACTTGCAAAAGATACAAAGGTATGTTGATCGTCTTCGCAAGTTGAATGTCGACTTTGGGGAAGATTTGGCGATCGACATGGTACTTCATTCCTTGTCTCCGTGTTACAACCAATTTAGGATGACCTACCACATGAACAAGGAAGAGGTCACCCTAAGCAAACTCCAAGGTCTCCTAAGGGTTGCTAAGAGCAACCTCAAGGACAAGTCTGTTGCACCAACTCCCAATCGACCTACTACTCCAGTTTTGGCTATTGGGCAGGGAAGGGGCAAGAAAAGGAAGGCTCCTTCAAAGAGCCACCGCAAGGGAAAGTCCCGAGATGGTTCCTCTTCTAGTGGGACCAAAGTTGATCCTGCTAAACCCAACCCTAACCCGAAGGAGGCAGAGTGCCACCATTTCCACAAAATAGGGCATTGGAAAAGAAGCTGCCCAGAATATCTGCAAGCCATCAGGGAAGGAAAGATCAAGCCGTCTTTCGTAGGTATTTACTCAATTAAATCTAATGATTCATCTCATGCTATTTGATAAGTTAAAAACTAACTTGAAGATCGATTAGATCTATAAAACAGGTAAAGAAATAAACGAACAAACAGCAAGAACACAAGAATGGATCAAAAGATGTCGAATGATTAATCAACAATCCTCAGAAGAGCTCGATAAAGAACTTCTACTGTAAAGGATTTAGGGTTTACAAGAACGACAAAGAAAATCTGTAAAGCTATCGTAAATGCTATCAATCGTTCTTGATCGTTAACCTAATATGCATGCAAGCACATTATTATATACTAAACCCTATCAGCTCACGGTTGGACAGGCCCAAACCGGAGTACAAAACATGGACTATTAACCGAGCCCAATGACGCAATACAAAATAAATCTGCTACCATATGCTACCCAACAATCTCCCCCTTTGCATCAAATTGGAGCGAGATCATTACTTCTTGCTTGGGCCAGCAGCAGGAGCCTTCTTCTTTACAGTCTCAAACAGACGCGAGATAAGGGCGAGTATCGTCTGGCTGAATCGGATGTACCACTGAATCATGTCGTCAAAGTATTTGATATCATCCGCTGTATTTTCTTTACACCTGTGGATGATCCCCATCACATGCTCAAGACAAGCAGTGGTATAAAGATGTTTATCAGCTAAGGCAAAGAGACATTTCTGTCCTTCACCCCTAGTGAACATGACCGAATTGCGTCTCGGGTCAATTTTTCCCATCTTCATCTGGTTCAGATCACTGGCTGAGCCAACAGGAGAGATCTTCGGTTTCTTCTTGAAGACATTTGCAATCTCCTGATCCATCAGGGCGACCTCCATGATATAACATACCAACATCCTTTTGAGATGGTCAATGATCGGGCCATATTCAGCTTCATTAGTTAGAAGGATGTTGTGCAGAACGATCCAGTCATGGGGGTTGAGGTTCGGTAAATCTGCTAAAGAGATGGCATGTTCAGTTTTTGCAGACCCTCTGAGCACTTTGAACCGAACGTTGATAAATCTCCCTTCAGTATATGGCTTCAGAACCCGAACGTTGATGATCTTCTGAGCGCTCCAGGTTTGGTACTGGGGTTGAGCGGCCTTCAGATAGAACTCAATCAGTTCCCGATCAACCTCCGGATGAGGATGAGGGACTTCAACAACGTTGGCTAAGGCGTGAAAGATGAACGCCTTTCGGGTTAAGGGCATGTCGAACTGAGAGTCGACAGAGTTGTAGCAGTCAAAGGAGATTACCGATTCAAGCCATAAGATACTCGAAGTATCGATTGCCTCCTTTATCATTCTCTCTCGAGTCCAAGCAGGAAACAGAGTTTTCCTACTCTCGAGGAGGTCGTGGGCTTCTTTCTTTCTACGCTCAGCTTCTTCAGCTTCTCTCGCGACACGAACATTATCATCTTCAACATTGCGTCGACTTTTGCGTTTCAGCAAGTCGACAATGGTTTCGTTGTCTTCTTCCTCTTCATCCTCAGCAAGTTGCTTGCCTTTATCCTTCACACCCGAACCAGAGGCTTGGCCTGTAAGAGGAGGTTCGTTGTGTGAGTTGCCTTTGAGGAATGAGGTGGTTGCAATCCGGACTCCTTTTCTCCCCCTTGTTTCGGAGAGGACACGAAACTGGGTAGCCCTTCAATTTTACTTAGCAGATCCAGGGCAGGAGCGAGTTTCTCTACAAGGGTACGCCTCACAGAATGGTTCAGGATCGGATCGTGCGATTCAAGGATGTTGGATATAGCTGAGTGTACATCCGAAACACATGTCTTGATAACCTCCCGTTCAGATCGAAGAGCGTCAATTTGTTGTTGAGAGTTGGAAAGCTGAGCACTCTTGACCTTGAGGGCAGTGGTCTTCTTTTCTAGAATGTCCATCAACGAGTTTTCAGCGGCCAGATCCTCTTGGAGTTTATAGAGGCGCTCGTCGATATAGGCACGAAGGGCAGAGTTGTCGTCACTGAGTGATTGGCGAAGTGTGGCAAATGACTTCAACTCCGTGGAGACGAACATGACCAACTGTTGAACAATTGGTTCCAACGATGTCTTGGTGGCTTCTGCACTCTCCTGTAAGGACTTTAACAGGGTAGAGGCATCAGAGAATAGTTTATCGACTTTTTCGGTCACAGCCTCACAAGCTTTCATCGAGGCATCTATGGCGGCGGTAGCAGAAGTGACCGAATCTTGCTGAGCCCTAGAGAAGGCATCAACGATCTTCTGAAGAGCAGCTTCATAGAGGGATGATTGAGAATTGGAGGAGGAAGCAATGAGCAAGTTGACCTTCTCATGCAACTCCTTAAGGTGCTTCCTTGTTACTGGAGCATCCTCATCATCGTCACTTTGCACCTGAAACGGACTGTAATAGACCGAATCAAATGTCATGTTCTCCCCGCCAAGGAAAGGGTTATCTCCGTCAGAGGCATGACCGGGAGATGGTGGTGGTGGTGAAGCTGGTGGTGTTGTGGTATGAGTAGGTTCAGGTTGAGTTTGAGGAGGGGTAGGTTCGGGTGGTGTTTGAGTGGGGGTAGGTTCGGGTGGTTGTTGGGTTTCGGTTGTGTGTATGGGTTCGGTTGCTGGCGGTGGTTCGGTTGCATCGGTATGAACCCCCGTATCAGATACGTTGGTTGTAACCTTTGCAGTAGATGTTGTTGCATCGGTGAAAATGGGTGGTGGTATAGGGATTGAGGTGTTTGGAATGTTGGTAAAGGGGTTTATGGTGGGAATGGAAGTAGGAAGTGATTGAGTAGGAGAGGGAAGTGGAGAGGTATGGATTTGCATATCAGAGGTAGGTGATCTGGGTGGTGTGTTTCCCCTTGGAGGTGTGTTGCCTCTTGGAGAGTCGTCCGAATCCGAACTCTCACCCTCCGACTCACTTGAAGAGGAAGCGATAATGAGCTTTCGCTTTGGTTGAGTCTTTCGCCTCTTTTGCTGCGGGGACTGAGCAGCTTTAGTAGCTTTCCTCTTTTTAGGAGAAGGGCCTTTAGCCCCTTTCGCCACTTGCTTCCCTTTGTCTGCCTTTTTGCCTCTATGAACAGGCTTATCAGCATCATGAATTGACTTGAGCATCTCCGGCGTGAGATCCCTCGGACCAGACCTCTTGAACTCCTTGTAGGTCCGGATGATCCTACTGTCAGCTGGAACATCAGCGTACATGGTTTCCGGAATGGAACCATTGAAAGGGAATTTCGATGCATCTGAGACGATGATCTTCGTGGTATGGAATGTACCAATCAAAGACATCGATGCGCCGGCAACAGTGCGGACATTGTTCTTATCCATCGCCCACTTAGTTATCAAGGTCCAAAACCTGGCATACGACACCTCAGAATGTCGTGAAGAAGAAGACAAACTCTGGATGAGTTGTTGCCAGAGAACCAACCCATGGTCGACGTTGACGCCATTGTAAACTCAGTACAGAATGGACATGAATAGTCGACTGGAGCCATCGGAACCTGAGCTCCTTTCTGAGAGACCCTTGAAAAGTACAGTGAACAGTCCGTTCCACTGTGGCGGTAAGCATGAATTTTTGAACTTTGCGACAGAGGTTAGTGATGGATTTTAGCCATAAGAAACTTTCCTATGTGCGCATGCAAAACCCTAATGCTCGGATCTAGGCTTTCTAAATAAACATGCTTTGAATCCAAGACTTCTAATAACTATTTAGGCTAAATAGCAACATTGAAACAGATCTAGAATCATACCTTTGAATTCCTTGTTGACCTTGTTGTCTTGGAGCTTCTAGAGTCACAAATGTCACTCCTCTAATGGCTTACAAACACCAAAGCAAGAAAGATGATTTAGGAGAGAGGAGAGGGGAGGAATTTCGACCAGAGGTTCCTTACTTTTGGTTAAGTGTCGAATTCCATCAGCCATAGGGTCTATTTATACTTGTAGACTCCTTAAGGATTACAGATAAGTCCCTATCAGATAATCTTCTCTTAAGGCTATCCAAATCCATTCCTAAGATAATCATATGGACGATTTTAGCTATCCTAAATCCCTTAGGATTCGTCCATACCATATCCAAATGGATTTACAGTCCAAAGTTTAACTATCAAACAATTGACAGTTTATACCCCTTTATTTAATTAACCTCTTTAAGTCACCAAATTAATTCTAATTAATTCTATGACTTATATTAATCAAATAACAAATATATTATTCATTATATTATTCTCATAATATATTAATAATATTTACTCTCTCTTAATAAATCATCCTATCAAGTTGATATGGTGAAGGCAACCCAAAAGGACCATGCACAACCGGATCAAATACTTGCCTAATATAGTTACAGCCTTAGACACTATTCCAACAGTCTCCCACTTGGATAAGTCTAGTAACTATATTCACAAGTACAATTCGGTTTGCAATCGTAGCTCTCAAAGACGCTGTCAACTCTGATCTAATCAATCTTGTCCTTTAGATAAGGGAACGTACAGTCCTCTGTTTGATAACATGCTGACAATCCTATGGAACGGTTAGTCAAGCATTTAGGTTTCTCGATCTCTGATATATTTGACATAGAACTTAATCGAACACATCAATTTAATTCTGACCGGGCCCGGCACATAAGTCAAATTAAATCATCGAGTGGCTGAGATATCGCTTTTACCTTCTTAGATAAAAGTTACAGATAAACTTCGACTTATATGCATTTACTTATTCATTAACCAGCTATTCACAACAATGTGTTTTATAACACCGAGTTACTGATGCGTTTTCGCATTATCAATGTACAACCAATTAACAAATAACAAACCATATATCTAGGTTTTAAGACTATATGATATTATCGTCTTGCGATCACCCATTTATATCTTACTCCATAAGGTGATTCCAGCAAGCGCGGGTTTGTTCCAATGCTCAAAACTAGTTCATAAGCACTCATGAACGTTGCAGCAATCCTTTGCTATGTCTAACACCATTTAGACATTCTACACACCAATTCATGACAATCTTCATTCATATCTACTTCCAACATATGAACGATTGTGGACAATTTGAACAATTCTATTATTCCTAATAATTTCAATTATTCTGGAAGTCAAAACATGCAAAGTGAAACAATAGTTAAACAATTAACATAAGACAGTAACATTACTCATAAATAAAACTCCTTTATTTAATCATCAAATGTTAATTACATTTATCTATTACACGTTTCTAATACTATCTAATCTATGCTAATATCATCCTTCAGCCCAATACTCCTAGCATGCTGTAAGTGCTTAACCCTACTCAGTCCCTTCGTAAGCGGATCTGCTGGGTTATCTTCTGATGATATCCTCTTTACTACGAGTTGTCCTTCTTCTACACGATGTCTAATGAAGTGATATTTTCTGTCGATATGTCTTGATCTACCATGATCCCTCGGTTCCTTGGTCAAGGCAACTGCGCCTTCGTTATCACAGAAAATCTCCATGGGCTCCTTTATGGCAGGTACGACTCCAAGATCACCGATGAAGTTCTTTAGCCATATTGCCTCCTTCGACGCTTCGCTCGCTGCAATGTACTCTGATTCGCACGTTGAATCAGCTACGGTTTCCTGCTTGGAACTCTTCCATGTCACTGCTCCTCCATTTAGGGTAAACACCCAGCCCGACTGTGAACGGTAATTGTCCCTGTCGGTCTGAAAACTGGCGTCACTATACCCTCGCACCTTCAAGTCATCACTCCCTCCGAGGACTAAGAACCATTCCTTCGTCCTCCGAAGGTACTTAAGGATATTCTTCACCGCAATCCAATGTGCTTTGCCAGGATTCCCTTGATATCTGCTAACCATGGTCAAAGCGAAGGCTACATCAGGGCGAGTACAAGTCATAGCGTACATGATTGAGCCAACTGCGGAAGCGTATGGTACTCGGCTCATTTCTGCTATCTCAGCTTCGGTACTCGGACTTTGAGTCTTACTCAACTTGGCATTGCTTTGTATCAGTAATTCTCCCTTCTTTGAGTTTTCCATACTAAAAAGTTTTAGTACCTTCTCTAAGTAAGTGTTCTGACTAAGTCCAATTAGTCTCTTACTTCTTTCTCTCACTATCCTTATTCCCAATATGTAAGAAGCCTCTCCGAGGTCCTTCATAGCGAAGCACTTCCCGAGCCAGGACTTAACCTCCTGCAGAGTCGGGATGTCGTTTCCTATGAGTAATATGTCATCGACATATAGAACGAGAAAGCTTAGTATACTCCCACTGGCTTTGACATATACACAAGATTCGTCTTCGCTTCGTACAAATCCAAACTCTTTGACTTTCTCATCGAAGCAAAGATTCCATCTGCGAGACGCTTGCTTAAGTCCATAAATGGACTTCTCAAGCTTACACACTCTATTAGGATGCTTTGGATCCACAAACCCCTCTGGCTAAGCCATGTAAACATCCTCAGCCAACTTCCCATTAAGGAAAGCGGTCTTGACATCCATTTGCCAAATCTCATAATCATGAAATGCGGCAATAGCTAGCATCACTCTAATAGATTTAATCTTCGCAACTGGTGAGAAGGTCTCATCATAGTCAACTCCAGGAGTTTGAGTAAAGCCCTTCACAACCAATCGCGCTTTATATGTGTGTACGTTTCCATCTACGTCGGTCTTCTTCTTGAAGATCCATTTGCACCCAACGGTCTTACGTCCGAGCACATAATCAACCAAATTCCAAACTTGGTTATCATACATGGATTGGATCTCGCTATCCATTGCCTCTTTCCATTTCGTAGACTCCGGGCCTGCCATGGCTTCCTTATAGCTATTAGGTTCATCAAGATTTATTAGTGTACTATCACTAATATACGTGTCCCCTTCGGTAGTAATATGGAGGCCATAAAACTGGGGATGAACTCTAACTCTATCGGAACGTCTAAGAGGTAAAGATTCGTCAATTGGTTCAACCGGAGTTTCCTCCTCGGGTTGAGTGCCAGCGGTAGAGGTTCCTTCATCTATCGACTCTTGAATCTCTTCAAGCTCGATTTCCCTCCCATTGTCTCCTTGGCTTATGAGTTCTCACTCTCGGAAAACTCCTCTCCTCACAAAGAAGACAACATTGTCCTTCGGTCTATAGAAGAGATATCCAAAGGATGTCTGCGGGTAGCCGATGAAAATACATCGCTCACTTCGAGGTTCAAGCTTGCCGTAAGTATCTCGTCTTACGAAAGCCTCGCAACCCCAAACCTTGATATGTGCCAACGAGGGAGCTTTCCCTGTCCACATCTCGTGAGGTGTTTTGGCAACCTTCTTGGTAGGGACTTGGTTAAGGATATGGGCGGTAGTCTCTAAGGCATACCCCCCAAAAAGAGATAGGTAGTGAAGCACGACTCATCATAGAGCGAACCATATCCAATAAGGTTCGATTACGCCTTTCTGCCACACCATTTAACTGCGGTGTCCTAGGAGGCGTCAATTGTGAAACTATTCCACACTCCTTGAGATAATCGTGGAATTCAAGATTTAGGTACTCTACTCCTCGATCGGATCGAAGCATCTTGATTTTCCTGCCCAATTGATTCTCCACTTCATTCTTGAACTCTTTGAACCTTTCAAGGTGTCTGACTTTTGTTTGATTAAGTAGATATACCCATATCTACTATAGTCATCGGTAAAAGTCACATAGAAGCGGTTCCCATCCTTCGTGGTTGATCTAAACGGTCCACATACATCGGTATGTATTAGGTCCAATAGACCCTCGCCCCTTTCACATGTACTCGTGAAGGGTGACTTAGTCATCTTTCCAAGCAAACAAGACTCGCATGTGTCATATTCCGTAAGGTCGAATGACTCCAACACTCCATCCTTTTGGAGTTTGGCTATGCGTTTCTTGTTGACATGTCCATGACGACAATGCCATAAGGATGCTTTATCCATACCAGTGGAAGAATCTATATTCAAAACATCATTTCCTAAGTTATCAACAATCATAACAGTTTCATATATTCCATTACATGGTATAGCTTCAAAGTAAAAGACACCATTTAGATAAGCCAAAATAGAACCATTCTCATTATTAAAAGAATATCTAAATCCTTGTCTATATAAACCATGAAATGAAATGATGTTTCTAGCCATTTCTGGCGAATAGCAACAATTGTTCAAATCTAAAACCAAACTATTCCTAAGCACTAAAGAATACACTCCAATCTTGGTCACAGGCGACGATCTTCTGTTCCCCATGATTAGATTTATCCTTCCTTGCTCCACATCCCTACTTCTTCTTAGTCCCTGCGAAAGATGGCTTGATCTTTCCTTCTTTGATTGCTTGCAGGTACTCTGGGCAGCTTCTCTTCCAATGTCCTATCTTGTGGCAGTGGTGGCACGCTGCCTCCTTCGGGTTAGGACAGGGCTTAGCGGGATCAACTTTGGTCCCACTAAAAGAGGCACCATCTTGGGCTTTCACCTTGCGATGGTTCTTCGATGAAGCTTTCCTCTTCTTTCCCTTTCCTTGACCAATAGCCAAGACAGGAGCAGCGGGCGGATTGGGAGTAGGTGCAACAGACTTGTCCTTGAAGTTGCTCTCAGCGACTCTCAAGAGACCTTGGAATTTGCTTAGGGTGACCTCTTCCTTGTTCATGTGGTAGGTCATCCTAAATTGGTTGTACATCGGAGGCAAAGAGTGAAGCACCATGTCGATCGCCAAGTCTTCCCCAAAGTCAACATTTAACTTGCGAAGGCGGTCGACATACCTTTGCATCTTTTGCAAGTGCACGGTAAGAGATTCTCCATGACCCATCTTCGCGGAAATCATGTTAGTGAAAATCTCATACCGCTCTTGTCTCGCGTTTTGGTGGTACCTCTCCAATAAGTCTTGGTGCATCTCGTACGGGTACATGTCCTCGTAGGACTTTTAGAATTCGGAGTTCATGGTAGCAATCATGATGCAATGTACCTTCGTTGCATCTCGCTCATGAGTTTCAAAGGTGGTGATTTCGGCTGGAGTAGCGATTTCGGTGTTGATTTTCTCGAGCTTCTCATCAAGGACATACTCCTTGTCCTCATAGCGAGCAATGGTGCGAATGTATCTTATCCATTCGCTAAAGTTCGTTCCATCGAAAGTGACCTTTTGGCAAAGGCTCATCAACGTGAAAGAACTAGCAGCAGCGTTGTTTGCGTTTGACATCTATAATTAGAAAGGGACAAAGATAGATTAGAATATGAATCCCTAATTATCACCCAATAAGAAAAATTAGGGCTAGGATCCAACAATGACATTTACATATTAGAAAAGGGATGCCGTAATCTAACATCTAAATAAATTGAAGGTAAGTGAATGACGATTCACTAATTCTCCATCACAAAAACCTAAACTATTAGTCCTAAGTGTTTTTGAGAATTCCTAGGTTCGGATTAGATTCATTGAAACTATTCAATGGCATGTTTAAATCTCGATATGCCCATCTTGTTTGTGACTGGGATACCGAGGATCACAAAGCGGGTATGAATTACCATGCAAATTCACATGGTGCCTTCATTGTAACGATCACCTATTCGATGTGCCGGTAAACCACACACGCTCCATCGAACTATGATAAACAATGAATCACCCTTTGCCACCTTCGCTTAGAACCAATTAGTCTGCCGGTAAACCACACACGCTCCACTAACTTCTTAGCAAGGTGCAAAGTGTAATTTCATGGGATTGCATCAATTCACCTTTCCTAAAGTAACTAAGATTGGGAATTTTAAAATATGTGTAGTTACTTTATATTTCTTATTAGACTTTTAATGAGAGGATGAGGTTGCCCTATCCTACCCGTTCTGCTAACGACCCTCCACCAATCAAGCAAGCGGTGGGTGTGAGTGTACACCCATTAAGCGCCATTTTATAGGCCGCAAACTTATACCCACCTTATAGATCGGGTTCGTGAATGAGGCCTACTAACGGTAAGACTAGCATTTAGTTATACATATGTATATTATACTAGTAATATCGTATTAGTATAGGGTTGTATTTTAAACCTTTTCAAATCTAGGGTTTGAAATTTAAGTTGTCTAAATTAAAACTTTTAATCACAAATATAAATTTCAAAACTTGAGGACAAGTTTTAAACATTTAAAACATGGAGGATCAAATAACGAATAATTCCAATTAACAATTAATATCCTAATTATCTATATTTGATTTATTTAAGATTTCTTTTAAGATAATTACCAAAATAATCAAAATAATTAATTAATTATCATATAAGGAAATCGAATATTTTATTATATGATAAATATCTTTAATTAGATCAAGATTGCAGTTATATTTATCAGAAAAACGAATTAACATTAATCTAATTAGTTTATGGAAAGTTTAGATAAGATAATTATAAAGAAATCCCGAATCTGGCCATTCCTGACGCCTGGACTCGCCGAGTGCACAAGGGGACTCGCCGAGTCAGGCCTACTCGCCGAGTCCACCTTGGAACTCGCCGAGTCCATGACTCAGAAACCTAAAAATCGAATTTTGCAGGTTTGTTTCAGTTAATCAAGCAACAATTTAAAGAAAACCAAGCTAGGCTCTGATACCACTGATGGGTTTTAGCCATAAGAAACTTTCCTATGTGCGCATGCAAAACCCTAATGCTCGGATCTAGGCTTTGTAAATAAACATGCTTTGAATCCAAGACTTCAAATAACTATTTAGGCTAAATAAAAACATTGAAACAGATCTAGAATCATACCTTTGAATTCCTTGTTGACCTTGTTGTCTTGGAGCTTCTAGAGTCACAAATGTCACTCCTCTAATGGCTTACAAACACCAAAGCAAGAAAGATGATTTAGGAGAGAGGAGAGGGGAGGAATTTCGACCAGAGGTTCCTTACTTTTGGTTAAGTGTCAAATTCCATCAGCCATAGGGTCTATTTATACTTGTAGACTCCTTAAGGATTACAGATAAGTCCCTATCAGATAATCTTCTCTTAAGGCTATCCAAATCCATTCCTAAGATAATCATATGGACGATTTTAGCTATCCTAAATCCCTTAGGATTCGTCCATACCATATCCAAATGGATTTACAGTCCAAAGTTTAACTATCAAACAATTGACAGTTTATACCCCTTTATTTAATTAACCTCTTTAAGTCACCAAATTAATTCTAATTAATTCTATGACTTATATTAATCAAATAAAAAATATATTATTCATTATATTATTCTCATAATATATTAATAATATTTACTCTCTCTTAATAAATCATCCTATCAAGTTGCTATGGTGAAGGCAACCCAAAAGGACCATGCACAACCGGATCAAATACTTGCCTAATATAGTTACAGCCTTAGACACTATTCCAACAGTTAGCACCTCCGTGTACCCCATATTATAGAACATGTTGAAGAGATGCCCCAACGGAATAGTCTCCGGATTAACCCTAGAAGGGTCAGCGTCAAACCCTAGCAGTGAGCCAAATCGTTGCTTGGAAATAGAGGCTTTGTGATCAGAAACCTCGAAGAAGATCCTATCGACCACTTTATCATAGTGTGCAGTCGCATAAATCTGCGATAAGAGCTCCATGGGCACAAATTCCACCCTCGAAAGTGCAGGTGCTATTGGCGAATACTTCAAGCACTCGATGATTGGGAACATGTAGGAGTCATATGCCTGAGGGGTTAAATCGATTACGAGACATTGTTGAGGGCGAATGGGAAGGATGTGAGAAGTAGCATGAACTGAGGATGAATTGGCCATTGTTGAAGATGAGAAGAAGATGATGAACAGTAAGGTTTCAGGGAATTTTTGCTCTCTTGGGAATTTTGATGCAGTAAAGAGGTAAATGGGAGATGATGTCGCCTTTTATACTGGGGTTTAAGGAGAGAGAAAGATCTGCCCAAATCTTGGATTGAAATACCAAGAGTTTTTTGGAGGTGACTGATACGTGACAGTTGTGGAACCGATGATCACGCATGAGAGATAGTGTCAGATTCCGAAGAACACGCCTCCCATCAAGCGCCGTTTCAGATAAACCGTTTCAAATTCACACGCGCCTGTTTGTGCTAGAGAGAAACCGCTTCAAATTCGCACACGCGTCTGCGACGTCAGTTAGAGATTAGACGCTTCAAATTCGCACGCTTTCCCTGTTCCGCCGTTTGAAATCAAATCAATTAAACTCCCGCCTGAGTCAGCAACTCTTCATCTTATCCCTTTAATGTGTAACGCCATCTTGTAAATAACACACCCACGTGGATTAATTTTGACCACTTCTTTATAATTAATCACCGATCCAAAGAAAAGCTTGTAATTATTAGTACCAGAATGTTGGAAAATCAAAGATTTTCGTGCTAAGGGTGTAAAAAGAAAAGAAATAAAGCAAATCTTTTTAGGAATAATTGTGATGTCAATAAAGACATGAAACAAATGATCCCGGGCACGAATCTCTCCTTCAAAGTCAAGAGAGACCTTAAAGTGATAGTGTGGTTTCCCGTTGAATATCGATCAAACACTTATTAAGAAGTGTTGAAAGGCTTCTTTTAATTAGGCTCCTTAGGGTGGCTTTAGCTTTGATTCAACAGTCCTAATCTTGAAATAAGATAGAAAGTGAACAGAGTACTTGTGAGACCGGTGTAGTCTATTGAACAAGTAGGTAGGAGATGATTTTAAAGTGGCTTGGAAAATATAAAATCTCAAAAAAAATAAAACTGGATCCCAAGGGAAGAAATGTTATGGTGTTTAACAATTTCGTAGGAATCACACAAAAGAAAAACTTGAGATTTCATAAGGATACGTCTGTCAATTCATTAGTGAAAACTTGAGCAAATTAATAGTTCACCGTCAATTCAGATTTGGTATTGAATTTTGGGTTTCACTCAGCTCGTAGTGGCACGAAACTAAGATCATAAACACAGTTTTTGAGTAACCATAAACCTCAGTGGTAATTTCTGAGTGTCTCAAGGGTTACGTTGATGAAACGAATTTAATGGAGAAATGTAATGGAGATGGTGTAAGAAAGAAAAGTACCTCTGCTGTGAAAAGTAGGACCAAGCAGAAAACTCTTATCTCATGTGAGAAGAGAGTTAGGTAGCTTACGATTAGAATAAGAGAGTAGTAGCCTAATTAGGAAGACAAGGTTTGTGTATACCAAGTCATTAAGGCTAGTATTCAGAATCTGATGAGGCTTTGGGCACATACAGCAGCATGCTTCTAGGGACACTTAACTAATCCATCAAATATTTCCCCATAATCGAACGAACACATATGTAAAAGTTAAAGACAAAGAGCAAATGAAGAACAAAATATTTTTGAAGTTTTGATATATATTTATAAAAAATGATAAATAATAAGAAAAATAAGACTAAGAAAGAAAGTAAAAGATAAAAAAATGTGGAAAAGAAAAGAAAAACATAAAAAAACTTTGGAACCAAACCCGAGCGTTTGGTTGGTTTCGGTTTTGAAAAATGTTGAAAAACCAAACCCGAGCGTTCGGTTGGTTTCGGTTTTGAAAAATTTTGAAAAATTTAGTCGGCGTTTCATACCAGGCTCTCGGAGCTTGTTTCAGTCCATACACGGCTTTATCCAAAATGTAACAATGATTAGGATACTTTTCATTCACGAATCCAGGAGGTTGCTCCACATATACAGTTTCTTCGAGTTCTCCATTGAGAAATGCACACTTGACGTCCATTTGGTAGACTTCAAAGTTTTTGTGGGCAGCATAGGCAAGAAATATTCTTACTGATTCCAGCCTAGCTACAGGAGCGAAAGTCTCTTCATAGTCAATGCCTTCCTCCTGACAGTATCCATTCACTACCAGACGTGCTTTGTTCCTTATAACGTTCCCTTCCTTGTCCATTTTGTTCCTGAAGACCCATTTGATACCAACAACCGAGGCATCTGGAGGAGTTGGAATAAGTCGCCAGACTTTGTTTCTTTCAAATTCATTCAGTTCGTATTGCATAGCTTGAACCCAATCGAAGTGATCAAGAGCAGTGTTAACTGTCTTTGGTTCAACTTTTGATACAAATGAGTTAAACATGCAGAATTCGACTTTTGAAAACAAGGAAGTCTGTTTTGCCTTGAGTTTTGATCGAGTTAGAACCTTTTCAGATACATCACCAACAACTTGAGAGACAGGATGATCTCTGGTCCATTTGGTGAGAGGAGGGTAGTTTGGATCAAGGGTTGGATCTAATTCAGCGTTTATCATTTCTTCTGGTTCGGACTGGCTTTCATAGTCGTAAGACATATCAGCATGCTCCCCCTCGATAGATGATCTTACATGAATGTCTTGAGAATCTTGAGCTACAGTGGTTTCTTGTGGTGCTGAGCTTTCGGACGTTGATGCACCTTCGGATGGTGAGGCGCTTTCGGTTGGTGTGGTACTTTCGGTTGGCAAAGTGCTTTCGGGAGTGGTATGAGACCTTAGCTCCCCCTCAACTTGTGAGCTCGACTGGGATGATGATGGTGGATCCTCCCCCTCGACTGAAGCATTGTGTTGTGGAGGGTCTTCAGAACCTGATTCTCCTTCATTCATTCTCCTTGCATCATTGTCGACAATTTGCTTTAAGTGATCTACCCTGTTGTCTGCTGCACTGGCTTCAGAAAGAGTGGCCTTCGCTTGTTCATCAAAAAGTTCCATGAACTTCTCGAATAGATTAGCGATCGAGGCTGTGACTTGGCCAGTTTGAGGAAAGATTTCTCCAGCCGTGTCTTCATTGGCCTTTAGCTTTTTGACATAGCTATCATCAAAAGTCACGTAGTAAGTTTCTTCTATTTTCCTTGAACGTTTGTTTAATACCCTGTACGCTTTAGAAGTGAGAGAATAGCCAAGAAATATCCCTTCGTCGGCTTTGACATCGAACTTGTTGCGGTGTTCTTTAGAATTGAAGATAAAACACTTTGAACCGAACACATGGAAAAACTTCACATTTGGCTTCCTGTTGTTGATGATCTCATAAGGAGTGAGAGTGAAGCGCTTGTTGAGATATGACCTGTTCTGTGTAAAACAAGCAGCAGAAATAGCATCAGCCCAAAAATATAAAGGTAAGGAAGCGAAACTTAGCATGGTTCGGGCTGCTTCACATAAGGATCGGTTTCGTCTTTCGAC
Organism: Lactuca serriola; assembly: GCF_051521515.1. Taxonomy (NCBI): domain Eukaryota; kingdom Viridiplantae; phylum Streptophyta; class Magnoliopsida; order Asterales; family Asteraceae; genus Lactuca; species Lactuca serriola. The sequence goes on along the minus strand of NC_136415.1, from coordinate 335,244,391 downwards.
AATTCCGTTCTGTTGAGGTGTGTAGGGAGCTGAGAAGTTGTGACTGATTCCTTTTTCTGCCAGGAATTCTTCGAATTCTCTATTTTTGAACTCCAATCCATTGTCGCTCCTGATGTTGCGAACGACCTTCTTCAGCTGTACTTCAATCTGCTTGATGAACACTTTTAGCTTGTGAGTCGCTTCAGATTTAAGCTTCAGAAAGAACACCCATGTAAAACGCGAAAAGTCATCAACAATAACAAGAATATACCTGCTACCACCGATGCTTTCGATAGATGATGGACCACACAAATCAATATGAAGTAATTCTAGTGGTTCAACAACTTTAGTGTTTATTATAGATGGATGACTTTGACGACTCTGCTTCCCCATTTCACACGCAGCACACAAATGATCTCTATCGTACTTGAGCAATGGAAGACCTCGAACGTGACCTCCAGTAAAAAGTTTGTTGATATCTTTAAAGTTGAGATGAGAGAGTCTTCGGTGCCACAGCCAGCTTTCGTCAGATTGTGCTTTGGATAACAGGTAGATAGCTGGGTTTCCTTTGATGGGTTTGAGGTTTAAAGGAAACATTTCGCCTTTACGCTCTGATTCGAGAATAACTCTTTTTGTCTTCTTCTCAATTATTTCAGAACCCTCATCGTCGAATAAGACTTTGAGACCGGTACCTCCAACAAGCTGAGATACACTGATGAGGTTGTGTTGTAGTCCTTCCACGTATGCAACCTTCCTTATCGTGAAATCACCGTTTGTAATCATTCCATATCCTTTTATGGTGCCGAAGGAGTTGTTCCCGAACTTGACGTTTCCACCATTTGAAAGAGACCTGTATTCCCTTAGCTCTTCCTTCCTTCCTGTCATGTGACGCGAGCAGCCACTATCAAATGTACCATTCTTCATCAAACTGCTCGTCACTGATAACCTGCAAAAATTAAGCAGATTTAGGAACCCAAAGCTTCTTGGGTCCACGTGAGCCTTTCATTGGAACAGGAATAGTAAGAGAGATGTCAACTAAATATGTTCTTTTTATTAGTGTTGTTTCATCTTTCTTTTTGATGGTAAAAACTTTAATTTTATTGGGATTCGATGCTTTCAGTTTTGACTCTAGTTTAACTGATGAAACCTTTGATTTTCCTTTCGGTTCAGTTGATGATTGAGGTTTTTGAAAGTGAACAGAATAGGATTTAGAACGAGGTGGAGAGGAATTAGAAGCATTTGAAGAATTAGAAGAATTAGAAGAATTAGAATGAGAGAGCTTTGATTGAGATGACTTCTTGGTTGAAGATTCTAGGTGACCCTTTTGCTTTTAATCATCAGTGGGACCGACCCTAGAGTTTTGATCTCTTTTGATTTCAGAACCGAACCTTTGCTTTTGGTTGAAGTCATTCTCTGAACCGAACTTCTGCTTTCGGTTGTTGTTGCTCTCTTTCGATCCAATAGGACTTTTCTCTGATTTTAAGTTCCTGTCTTGATGTGAGAAATAGGCATTCTGAGAATGCCAAAACTGTTTTCTTTCAAAGAGATTCTTCCTGTATCTCTGATTCCTTTGTCGTTTTTGATTTCTCATCTGCTTCGGTTGATGATGGATGTTAGCTTTCGGTTTTTGTTTTTCTTTAGCTGGTTCACTCTGAACTGATGAAGTTTCACTTGGGGATGTGACTTCTTTTGCAGGAATTTCTTTTTCCTGAGGAACATCTTTCGTACCACTAGTACTTGGCACATTGAAGCTATCAGGTTTATTCAAAGGTTCTGGCACATATCTGCCTTTGCTTTTCCATGAAGTCCTTTCAGATAGACCTACCGTTTCATCAGCATTATCAATGGGAGCTGACCAGAAGAACTCGTCACAACCATCAGCATTGTCTTTGTTTACAATAGCTGTGAGTTCAGCAGTCTGATGTTCGGTTACACTTGTGACCTTATACACCTGATTTGGAGTGGTTCTAACCTTTTGGTATACGACTGCCTTCTCTGCAAGGATCGGGGACTTTTGTTGGGACATACGAGCGAACTCCACTGAATTTTCTGAAATGATATTTTTGTGGTTCTCGGGTTCGCTTTTGACAAATTCTGAACAATCAACTGTGTCCTCTACAGAAATTTCACTCATATTGTCGTCCTCATTAATCTCAGATGCATTTTCAACATCAATTTTATTTTCTGAGCTCAAGTTGGCATTCAATGAGTCAAATTTTTGTATAGTTTCGGTTCTCAGTTTCAGTTTATCATTTTCATCCAAAAGGTTTTTAAGCATGTCTTTATGGTCCTTGGACTTAATGAAAGATTCGATTTTGTCCAGTCCATACATATACGTTGGATTAACATCCTCAGATGAAATAACACTCTCACAATTATACGCTTCAGCATCAATTTCATCCTCTTTAAACTCAAGGAAGGGTAAAATCATGCGATGAATCTTTTGTCCTATTTCACAATCCAAATGAAGCTGAGTAATATTAGTATAAAGACGTTTGGCAATCAAACAAAAAACATTTCACTGTTTCAAAAGCTTTAAATTGTCTCTTTGCAAATAAAACACTCCTATGAAATCAGGAAGAAGAAATCTACTGCTAGCCCTCCTATGAATGCGTTAATTGTGCAGGGTTCGGTAGCTGATGATGAGTTCAGTGGCGTGGAGGTTTGGTCAACCGACTCTGAAGATGATGAAGTGAGGAAGCCTTCACATGGAAAGGCTTATGTGGCAAAAGAAGAGAGCAGTGGAGGAAGATGCTTGATGGTGTCCGATGTATAAATGTTTTCATCTTTTATTTTGATTAATTCCGCCTCCTTCAGTTCGATCCACATCTGCCGTTCCTCACTCTTCGAAGACACCCTGCTTAATTGGTCAGTTAGGTTAGAATTGGTGACTTGAGTTTGAGTTAAACTACTATCTAGATGAGAGATTCTTGAATTAACACTTTTTAATTCTTTTTCATATGAACATTGTGGGACTTTAAATGAGACAAAAACTGATTGTACCTTCTTGATCAGTTCATCAAGTTCGTTGAACTGCACGCTGAGCGGTTTGGCTGTAAAGCACAAGTTCTGTTGCTCCTTCGTGTCATCATTCCCACCATCAGTGTTGTATCCCCTCATCTGAGATACGTCGGACACCATCAAGCATCTTCCTCCACTACTCTCTTCTTTCGCCACATAATCCTTTCCATGTGAAGGCTTCCTTACTTCATCATCTTCAGAGTCGGTTGACCAGACCTCCACGCCACCGAACTCATCATCAGCTACCGAACCCTGCACAATTAACACATTCATAGGAGGGTTAGTAGTAGATTTCTTCTTCCTGATTTCATCTAGCTTTTTCTGCAACAATGCTTCTTCATCCTTTTCCTCATCCTTTTCTGCCATCTTTTTGAGGACGCAATCTTTTGCATAGTGGTTCTTTCCTCCACAATAATAGCAGCTCACTCCCGAATCTCCTTCAGCCTTCGGTTTCTTCTTTGGCTCTTCAGCCTTCGGTTCATCTTTGACCTTTTCAGAACTGTAACTCCCTTGCCAATTTCGGTTCTTGTTAGTGGGGAATCTCTTCTTGATGAACCTCTTGGGGTTTGACACCATCATAGCATAGTCCTCAGAAGTGAGGTCATAGTCATCCAAGTTGAGGTCTTCTGTCACACCCCCAAACCTGAACGGCGGAAACGTTCGGGGGCGGATGACTTCATGTGGTAACGTAACAAATGAATACATAGTAAAGAAAGCAATACAACCATCATATATATAATTGAAAGTTTACATTTGTCAAAAGTTACATGTTCAAAACTCAATTACAATATGATGTCAAAATACGAGATTAAACTGGCGCCGCAGCATCCCTTCATCAAAAGCGAAATGAATACCTGAAATTACTGATTTCCTGGGACATACAAGTAATTTTGAAAGAGTAGATCAGCATTTAAGCTGGTGAATTTCATAAGTATTTAAGTGACAATGTTTGAATGAACTGAAATGTTTTATCTTCGTTTGTTTGTGGTTAGAAAATCCAATATTTTCTACTAGTATAAAAGTAGCCTTCACTCAAGACCAATGTTTGTTTCTAAAATGTATGTAAATGTAAAAGAACCAATGAATTTGAAAACCTTGTAAATCAATGCATTTTAATACCCCTTGTGAGTTTTATAACCATACTATTGACTCTGAATGCCTATACACAACGTTCTTCAGGCGTTGAAATGTTATGACGTTTGTCACCCCAAACGGTGGACTGCAGCTAACAGTCAGGGCGCGGGTTTGTCAAGCCCGTATAGATCTATACACAAACACCATGCTCCCCCTCCAAGGGATTCTGGTATATAATACAGGACTTGAAATGTGTACTCGAACGTACATGAAGTTAGTGTCTCACAAATCCGTGGTATAAAAACAGATCTACTTGTTAAAATGTTACGTTTGTTCTTGTACACGAAAGTGAACTTCTTGAAATATGTGATTCTACTACATAAGAGTTAGAAATTTGTTTCGTAAAACCATACCTATTATAGTTTCCAAAAAGCGTGTCTTGTTTGTTTAGAAACATTGAGAAAAGGAATCGCTTGTTTATGAAAATATAGATTTTTGGGTGTAGAGTCTAGGATAGACAAGAAAAATCTCAGAACAGATTAGTTTATACATGCATTACAACAACATTATATTTTTAAAAGGGAAAATGCTATTGTGACATATGTTATATATATACATATATACATATATGTATAAGTTCCTTTAAATGTTTATAAATCGCATGTGATTTGAATATATAACAGTATATAAAAGAATTTCTTTATGTAACGCACGATAATACTCGTGTGTTTTACTTGTAATCCCCCCCTTTGAAAGCATATAAAAGTATTTAGACTAATTAAAAAGGTTGATTTAGGGGTATGAAACTCACTTGAAAGTTTGAAGATAGCGAGATGGAAAACCGGGCAGAGTTTCGTCTCGGGAAACGGATTTTCCTCGGGATTCTCGGAAATCTCGGGAGTAAAATCGACCTTCGGGACTTGAGCCAAAAAGACCAGAGCTTCGGGTTTGAACGGACACGGAAAACGAGGCAAAGTTGGGAGAGAGAGAAGAGAAATGAACCCTTTCTTTGGAAACCCTCGCATTCTATTTATAGGAAGGCTGGTCTGCCTCGGTACGCGGGGCGTACGCTCGTACGCGCTGCGTACGCGTACGTCATGCATGACCGAAGCCTCGACTGCCTCGGTTCGGATGGGACGGGTTGTTGGGTTCTCGGGTCGGATGGGACGGGTTGCTGGGGAGGTGGGTCGGATGGGACGCCGGGTCGGATGGGACGTCGGGTCGGACGGGTCGGACGGGTCGGATGGATCGGATTCCTCGGATATGGCGACGTGGACGATCCGAGGCCAATCCTCTCGGTTACGCGGGGCGTACAAGAGTACGCAGCGCGTACTTCGGAGGAGGATGCTGACTCCCCTTCGGATAATATCCGAATTTTGAATTAAATAAATAATTAATTTATTTAATAAACTTCAAAAATCCATATCTTCTTCATACGAACTCCGTTTTCGATGGTCTTTATATCCTCGCGTAGGTGAGACTACGCTCTACAACTTTCGTTTAGACTCCGTCGGCAAATTCCAAAATTATATTTTTATTATTTATTAAAAATCCATCGTTTTTAAGGAATTTCTTAGAAAATTCATAACTTCTTTATCTGATGTCGGTTTTTGCCAGACTTTTTACCGCTGGAATACCATTGTCGAGACCTTCGATTCTCGTTTAGGTCATTCCGGCCAAAAGTCGCTCGATCTCCGATTCGAGTTTTTAGCGGTCTGTTGCTAAGCCGAACTTGGAAAATCACATCTTCGTTATATGAAGTCGGATTTGGGCGTTCTTTTCACGTACGATCATGGTTCAAAGACATTTAATCATAGAAGGAAATTAAATAGAACTATTTGTACGTTTTATTATGAAAGTAAATTTTATTACTTAGAAGCGGTTACAATACTTGACCCATTCTGGTCCTTACAAGGAGTTGAAATATCGGGTTGCCACATCTTCGTCCTCCATCACCGCTTTGCTTTTGGACAGGAGGGCCAACGAACCTAGGCTTGAAACCACATTTTTCTCCTGTAACACGATCTTTTCTTGAGATTTTAGGATGCCCACCAGTTTCGCCAAAGAATAGGATTTGAATTGCTCGTGCGCTTTAACTGTGGACACAACTGCTCTCCACTCAGATCTGAGTCTGTTCAAAAACATAACCTTCTGCTCAATAAGCTTCCTTTTGATATCGTGTTTGATCATCTTGCTAAGAAGATGATTGAAGTGATCAAACGTTTGAGTCACAGTTTCTTCGGCTCCTTGCTTGAATTCACCAAACTCGGACAAGAGTAAGGTTTGAATTGAGTGTTCAAGATCTTCGTCTATAGAGTACAATTCACGTAGCCTGTCCCAAATCTCTTTTGTAGTCCTGCATGAACTCACCAGCCTAAAAGTATCGGATTGAAGAGCGAATCTGATCAATCTTAATGCTTTGATATTGCACTGAAATTTATCTTTTTCGTCTTGCGCAATATCTTTAACATCTTTCAGAAGATCATTATACTCCTTTTGAGTTTTAATAATCCTTGAAGTTGTTGAATGAGAAAAAGGTCCAGAAATGATTGCTTCCCAGATGAGGTATCCATTATCCTCAGATCCTATAACATAATCTTCAAAGTGATGCGCCCAGACTTCATAATCATGGGTGTACAGGATGGGAATCTTCGTTGTTGATCCAATGCTGTTCGAAATATTAATGGGATTGGATTGCGACTCGTCCATAATTGATCGAATAACCTGTTCAAAGATCAGACTTGTAATATATCAAATTAGGGCAAAACAATAAATATCGAGATACGTCAATTATGAGATGACGGCTCAATAAATATCAATAAATGCGGAATAACCCTAATCAAAACCTTTTTCATAGAAAAGAAGTGTATCGATTACACAGCCTCCTGCTTTGATACCAATTGATAAGTTAAAAACTAACTTGAAGATCGATTAGATCTATAAAACAGGTAAAGAAATAAATGAACAAACAGCAAGAACACAAGAATGGATCAAAAGATGTCGAATGATTAATCAACAATCCTCAGAAGAGCTCGATAAAGAACTTCTACTATAGAGGATTTAGGGTTTACAAGAACGAAAAAGAAAATCTGTAAAGCTATCGTAAATGCTATCAATCGTTCTTGATCGTTAACCTAATATGCATGCAAGCACATTATTATATACTAAACCCTATCAGCTCACGATTGGACAGGCCCAAACCGGAGTACAAAACATGGACTATTAACCGAGCCAATAACGCAATACAAAATAAATCTGCTACGCTATGCTACCCGACACTATTTCTTTGGTCCTTGATACCGGGTGTGGTTACCACATTTGTTCTGAATTGCAGGGACTAAGAAGAAATAGGGATGTGGAGCGTGGAAGAATAAATCTAATCATGGGGAACAGAAGATTGTCGCTTGTCACCAAGATTGGAGTGTATTCTTTATTGCTTAGTAATGGATTAAGTTTATATTTGAATAATTGTTGCTACTCGCCAGATATCGCAAGAAACATCATTTCATTTCATGGCTTGTTTAGACAAGGATTTAGATTTTCTTTTAATAATGAGAATGGTTCGATTTATGTTTATCTAAATGGTGTCTTATATATTGAAGCAATGCCTTGTAATGGAATTTATGAAACTGTTATGATTGTAGATAACCTAGGAAATGATGTTTTATGCATGGATTCTTCCAATATTATGGATAAATCATGTTTGTGGCATTGTCGTCTTGGACATGTCAGCAAGAAGCGCATAGCCCAACTCCAAAAGGATGGAGTGTTGGAGTCATTCGACCTTAGGGAAGATGACACATGTGAGTCATGTTTGCTTGGAAAGATGACCAAGTCACCCTTCACTGGTACATGTGAGAGGGGTGAGGGTTTATTGGATCTCATACATACTGACGTATGTGGACCCTTTAGATCCACCACAAAGAATGCGAACCACTTCTATGTGACTTTCACCGATGATTATAGTAGATATGGGTATATTTACTTAATCAAGCACAAGTCTGAAACGTTTGAAAAGTTCAAAGAATTCAAACATGAAGTGGAGAATCAATTGGGCAGGAAAATCAAGATGCTTCGATCCGATCGAGGAGCAGAGTACCTAAGTCTTGAATTCCATGACTATCTTAAAGAATGCGGAATAGTTTCGCAATTGACGCCACCTAGGACACCGCAGTTGAAGGGTGTGGCAGAAAGGCATAATCGAACCTTGTTCGACATGGATTGTTCTATGATGAGTCGTGCTTCACTACCTATCTCATTCTGGGGGTATGCCTTAGAGATTGTCGCCCATATCCTTAACCGAGTCCCTACAAAGAAGGTTGCCAAAACACCTCACGAGATGTGGACAGGGAAAGCTCCCTCGTTGGTACATATCAAGGTTTGGGGTTGTGAGGCTTTCGTAAGACGAGATACTCATGACAAGCTCGAACCTTGTAGTGAACGATGTATTTTCATCGGTACCCGCATAAATCCTTTGGATATCTCTTCTATATACCAAATGACAATGTTGTCTTCGTTGCGAGAAGAGGGGTTTTCCGAGAGCGAGAACTCATAAGCCAAGGAGACAGTGCGAGGCAAATCGAGCTTGAAGTGATTCAAGAATCGAGTGATGAAGGAACCTCCATTGCTGGTGCTCAACCCGAGGAGGAAACTCCGGTTGAACCAATTGACGAGTCCTTACCTCTTAGACGTTCCGAAAGAGTTAGAGTTCAACCCCAGTTTTATGGTTTTCATATTACTATCGAAGGGGACACGTATATTAGTGATGGTACACTAATAAATTTAGATGAACCTAATAGATATAAGGAAGCCATGGCAGGCCCAGAGTCTGCGAAATGGAAAGAGGCAATGGACATCGAGATTCAATCCATGTATGACAACCAAGTTTGGAATTTGGTTGATAATGTGCCCGGACGTAAGACCATTGGGTGCAAATGGATCTTCAAGAAGAAGACCGACGTGGATGGGAATGTACACACATATAAAGCGCGATTGGTTGCGAAGGGCTTTACTCAAACTCCCGGAGTTGACTATGATGAGACCTTCTCACCAGTTGCGAAAATAAAGTCTATTAGGGTGATGTTAGCCATTGCTGCATTTTATGATTATGAGATATGGCAGATGGATGTCAAGACCGCTTTCCTTAATGGGAAGTTGGCTGAGGATGTTTACATGGCTCAGCCAGAGGGTTTTGTCGATACAAAGCATCCCAATAGAGTGTGCAAGCTTGAGAAGTCCATTTATGGGCTTAATCAAGCATCTTGCAGATGGAATCTTTGCTTCGATGAGAAAGTCAAAGAGTTTGGATTTGTACAAAGCGAAGATGAATCATGTGTATATGTCAAAGCCAGTGGGAGTATAGTTAGCTTCCTTGTTTTGTATGTCAATGACATACTACTCATAAGAAACGACGTCCCGACATTGCAGGAGGTTAAGTCCTGGCTCGAGAAGTGTTTCGCTATGAAGGACCTCGGAGAGGCTTCCTATATTTTGGGAATAAGGATAGTGAGAGAACGAAGTAAGAGACTAATAGGACGTAGTCAGGACACTTACTTAGATAAAGTACTAAAACGTTTTAGTATGGAAAATTCGAAGAAGGGAGAATTACCGATACAAAGTAATGCCAAGTTGAGTAAGACTGAAAGTCCGAGTACCGAAGCCGAGATAGTAGAAATGAGCCTATTACCATACGCTTCCGCAGTTGGCTCAATCATGTATGCTATGACTTGTACTCGCCCTAATGTAGCCTTTGCTTTGAGCATGGTCGGTGGATATCAAGGGAACCCTGGCAGAGCCCATCGGATTGCGGTCAAGAATATCCTTAAGTACCTTCGGAGGACCAAGGAATGGCTTTTAGTCCTCGGAGGGAGTGATGACTTAAAGGTGCGAGGGTATAGTGACGCCAGCTTCCAGACTGACAGGGACAACTACCGTTCGTAGTCAGGCTGGGTCTTTACCCTTAATGGAGGAGCAGTAACTTGGAAAAGTTCCAAGCAGGAAACTGTAGCTGATTAAACGTGCGAATCGGAGTACATTGCAGCGAGCGAAGCGTCGAAGGAGGCAATATGGTTGAAGAACTTCATCGGTGATCTTGGAGTTGTACCTGCCATAAAGGAGCCTATGGAAATTTTCTGTGATAATGAAGGAGCGGTTGCCTTGACCAAGGAACCGAGGGATCATGGTAGATCTCGTCATATCGATAGAAAATATCACTTTATTAGACATCGAGTAGAATAAGGACACCTCGTGGTTAAGAGGATATCATCATAAGATAACCCATGAGATCCGCGTACGACGGGACTAAGTAGGGTTAAGCGTTTGCAACATGCTAGGAGTATTGGACTGAAGGATGATATTAGTTTAGATTAGATAGTTTTAGAAACTTATAATAGATAAATGTAATTGACATTTGATGATTAAATAAAGGAGTATTATTTATAAGTAAAGTTACTGTCATATGTTAATTGTTTAACTATTGTTTCACTTTGCATGTTTTGACTTCCTGAATAATTGAGTTATTAAGAATAATCGAATTATTTGAATGGTCCACAATCGTTCATATGTTGGAAGTAGATATGAAAGAAGATTTTCATGAATTGGTATGTAGATTGTCTAAATGGTATTAGACATAGCAAAGGTTTGCTGCAACGTTCATGAGTGCTTATGAACTAGTTTTGAGCATTGGAACAAACACACGCTTGCTGGAATCACCTTATGGAATGTGATAAAAAGGGTGATCGCAAGATGATAATATCATATGGTCTTAAAACCTAGATATATGGTTTGTTATTTGTTAATTGGTTGTACATTGATAATGCGAAACCGCATCAGTAAATTGATTTTATAAAACACATTATTGTGTATAATTGATTGGTGAATAAGTAAATGCATATAAGTCGAAGTTTATCTGTTACTCTTATCCTAAGAGGGTAAAAGCGATATCTCGGCCGCTCGATGATTTGATTTGACTTATGTGCCGGGCCCGGTCAGAACTAAATTGATGTGTTCGATTAAGTTCTATATCGAATAAATCTGAGATCGAGAAACCAACTGCTGGACAATTGGTTCCATAGAATTGTCCGCATAATATCTTAACAGAGGACTGTACGATCCCTTATCTAAAGGACAGGACTGATAAGATCAGAGTTTGATAGCGTCTTTGAGAGCAACGATTGCTAATCGGATTATGCTTGTATATATAGTTACTAGAATTATCCAAGTGGGAGACTGTTGGAATACTGTGTAAGGCTGCAACTATATTTGGCAAGTATTTGACCCGGTTGTGCATGGTACTTTTAGGTTGCCTTCACCATAGCAACTTGACAGGATGATTTATAATGAGAGAAGAAATATTATTAATATATTATGAGAACAATATAAGTAATAATAATATTGTTATTTGATTAATATAAGTCATAAATTAATTAGGAATTAATTTGGTGACTTAAAGATATTAATTGAATAAAGGGGCATAAACTGTCAAATGTGTGATAGTTATATTTTGGGCTATGAATCCTTAAGGATAAGAGGGTGGACGATTTTAGGGTTTGGAAGATCCTAGAAATCGTCCAAGGCCTAGTCCATAAGGATCATTGGATTGCTTAGGGCCTAAGTTATTCAATTAGGGTTTAAGGTGTAACCCTAGTAGCCAATAGTATAAATAGACCCTTTGGGTGGAGGAAATCGGCACTCTTGCATCTCAAGAAACCCTAGGGCCGATTTTCTCATCCTCCTCTCTCTCTATTATCATCCTCTTGCTAGTTGGTGTTTGTAAGCCATTAGAGGAGTGACAATTGTGACTCTAAGCTCCAAGGACAAGAAGATTCAAGCAAGCAACTCAAGGTAATCCTTCAGATCTGTTTTCATATGTTATGAGTTGAATGTTTTCATTAGATCTATCAATCAAAGTCTTGGATACATTGCATGTTCAATTAGAGAAACCTAGATCCAAGCATTAGGGTTTGTATGTGCACATAGGAATGTTCTTATGGCATAAACCCAACACTTTAGTCTTAAGGATCTACCCTAAGAATCAGCTATTCCTCGTTTATTTATTCCTAAGGATCATCCTAAGGAATCGGCACGAAGTCCATCATTACTAAGGCTTATTGAATATAAATGGCGAACACATAGTCCAAAACATCTGGTAAACACTTAGTTCAAAAGTAACTAGTAAACACACTTAGTTCAATATACCTAGTGAACACACTCAGTTCAAAGCTAGATACCTAGTGAACACACTCAGTTCAAAATACCTAGTGAACACACTTAGTTCAAAAATACCTAATGAGCACCTAGTTCAAAAACAACTACAGGTTACTAGCCTACTAGCGTTCCACTGGAATGTCTAGTATTGTCCATGGTCGTCATCTAGACTCCACTAGATGACTGGATCACTGTCAACATTGATGTCTTCCATCGTGTTATCACCCAACAACTATTTCATCTACCCATGTTTTACCCAACACATTTTGTAGATATAAAATACATATACAGTTTAAATCATTTAAAATATGTATAAAAATCTTTTACCCAGCATAGGCAACAAGTAATCAGACAATATGCACACATAGCATGTAATTTATATTAAAATACTTCATATCTATGTGTAAGATGAAAGGGACTATGCACTCACCTGATTAGGTGGTGACTCAGCACTCGGACAGCGCTTCGTTACTCTCAAAACAATTTTCCTTTGGTAAAACAGCGGATTTTAAAGAAAACTGGGCTTTGCTCGGAGCAGCGTTTCGAAACCGAAAGACCCTTTTTCTCGGGACTTCGGGAGCCTCAGGGCTTCCCTCGGGTGCTAGGGGTTCACCTAGACCTTAGGGAGGGTTCAAAACCCTAGAGAGAGAAAGCTTTTAGAGAGAGAATGAGAAATGCGGTGAAAAATCTAGAGACCCTCGCATCTATTTAAAGCCTCAGCAGCCTCGGTTATGCTGGGCGTAGACCTCGGCTACGCAGGGCATAGTCATCGGATATGGATGCCAGCTCGCAGCCAGCTGTCTCCCATCTTCGTCGGATGGATAAGGCGCGAAGGTACGCTGGGTGTACCAATTTCGGACGCGGGGCGTAGCGAAGGGAGGCGTGTCCGAATCCGAAGCGTCCTTTGATCAGCGATGGACGGCCCACAACGCGCCACGTCACCAAGTTCTTATCAGGCTTCGCAAATTGCACACTCAACTTTAAAAATTCGTAACTTTTGCGTACGGTCTCCGTTTTCGACGTTCTTTATTTCCATGCGAGGGTGGGAACGTACTCTATAACTTTATTTTAGACTCCGTCGGCTAATTCTGACTCGATTTTAAACTTTATATTATTAACAGGCTGGGACAGGATTGGTCCGTTAAATCATCATAACTTCTTCATTCGACGTCCGTTTTCGCCCATCTTTTTCTCGTTACGCTACTCTTAACGAGATCTTCGATTCTCCTTTAGGTCGTGTCGGCTAAAAATCACTCAATCTAATATTCGAATTTCGGGTTGTACACCGCTAATCCGAAACCTCGAAAAATCTTAACTTCTTCATACGAAGTCAGATTTAGGCGTTCTTTTTATCGTTGTTCTTAGTTTAACATACTCTACGATTTTCGTTTATATCGCTAAGGCTAAAACTCGCTCTATCGGAAATTCACTATTTACGCTTCCTGGTGCCGTGCCGGTTCCGTCGCGAAACTTCGACGGGTCAGAACTTCTTCGTTATAACTCGGATTTCGGCGTTGTTTATATGTACGGAAACGTTGTGAAATATTCTACAACTTGGTTAAGATTAATTATTTTAAATAATATTTTGCTGAAAATTCATTTTCGACACTTATTGCCTCTAAATTGACTAGCCCGGGTCTACGGGCGTTACAATTATCTCCCCCTTAGGATGATTACCTCCCGGAATCATCAACGAAACAGGGCTCGTATAATGACTCCATACGTCATCTCTTCATCCTAGGTAATAATTATAACTTCTATATTCCTTCAAGTCTATCTCTTAGACTTATTGACTGTAAGCAATACTCGATTGTGCACCTACTTTCTATCTCAGGTTAGACTCCAAATTATGACCTACCATCATGTGATGCACGTTTAGACTCAGGTCTCTTAGAGTTAAATTCCAAAACATACTATACCTTCCTTCATGTTCTAATGTGAGAAAATCACATTTTAAAAGGTAGCATTTCTAGCTACAGGCAACTTTTCGTGATACCTCTACTGTTTGCTTTTTATTCCAATCTTTCGTCTTAAGTCAGATGCTACATTGAACTTCGTTCTCTGAACCACACAACATACTCATCGTAGTCGGAATCGATTCTATATGACCACTAGGTTCGGAATATCAACAATCTTTTTAGTCAATACCGAAACGATGGTAATGACATACTTGAATAAAACGGAATCAGTTACTAGCTTCTTGGTAACCTTGTGACTTTCCCTGATCCAAGTGTGAGTCCTGTGCTTCTGGAAGTATATGCATCTACTACCTTTCACATCTACTCATACTCGTCACAAGTATTGTCTCGCACTTTTCCAAGTCACCATATAGGAAAATCACATAACAGTTTAACACATCAGATAACAAAACCAAGGCTTTATTATTTCTTGAAACTATTACATAGGTGTTCACCCTAGACTATGCCTCTAATAGGCTACATCATACGATACTATGGCTACTACATAACTTGATTTTCGAATATGAAGTCTTCATCCTTGATTCCTCGCGTGGTTTTCTGCTTCGTCGAGGATCATGTGAAATGCCCTTGGCCTTGGTGGCGTGTTTGGCCTTGCTGCTTCATTCTTCTTTGGGCAATTCTTTGAAAGATGCACCCCTTCTTTACATTCATAACACAACCTCTTGTTGGATGTACACTCATTGGCGTAATGCCCAGACTTTCCACACTTGAAACATGTCACCTCTTTGCCGCATTTTCCAAAGTGTTTCTTCTTGCATTCATCACACCATCTTGCTTCACCTCCTCCTCCAGGACTTGAGAATTTTCTCTCCTTGTTGGACCTTGAAGATCCTTCAAACTTCCACTTCTCTCCTGCCTTATCTTTTTCTAGACCCTTTTCCCTTATCTGGGTCTCTACGTTCTTAGCTGCCCTAACAACTGTTTTCAAGGTAGTTGCCATTTTGACCATTGAGCCAAAGTCTATGGGCATTCCGTTAGCAAACCTATCGATCTTTGAGAGTTTAGTAGGAACAAAGTAGGGAAATACATTCATCCTCTCGGTGAATGCAGTGGCGTACTCATCAACACTCATCTTCCCTTTCTTCAGGTTCTGAAACTCGTTGTTCAGGTCTATCAGATCTATCTCCGAGCAGTACTGCATTTTCAACTGTTCCATAAACTCTTCCCATAACATCCTTAAGGCTTCTCCTCGTGGCATCGTATCTGCTAATAGCTTCCACCAGCTCATGACTGCATTTTTCAGTTGTCTTACAGCGAAGACGGTCTTCTATTTCTCGCTACAGCTGCAGCTCTCAAACACCATCTCCATCTCAGAGATCCAATCCATAATATCAACCGGTTTCGGGCTTCCTGAGAGACTTGGTGGTTTCGCACCCAATAAATTCTTGTACAATCGCCCATTCTTGTCGTTTCTCCTCTCCGGGCCATCCCTTCATTCACCTTCAGTCCCCACTTAACTCACTTGGCGGCTGTAGTTCATTTCCTCCGATTGCTCGGGAATCAGCTCGGGTTGCTCAGCGGGCATAATAGGTACGCCCCTATTCAACATCCGCCTCATTTCTTCCCTTTTTTCAGCCAACATAGTCCGAATCATGGCTTGTACTCCAGCCATGGTGATTGGCTCGGGTACATCTTCTACTACAACAGGTATTTGCTGAATCACCAGGGGTTGATTCCTATTCCCATTTGTATTCCTAGCTCCACTGCGGGTTCTTGCCATTTTGATCTATACACCGAATAAGGTGAATCTAGATCTTAATTTAGGATTGATGTCTTAAATCATCCTTATCACTCCGAAATGTTTATATGCTAGTTCTAATATCGTAGTTAAATGCTTAGAATCCTAAACACATAGGGTTTCCAGATCCGGTCGGCAATTAACCATAGATCCGATCAACCTATAGCATAAAGCATAACAAATCATTTAGCACATAAAAGCAATTTAGGCATCATTCCTAAAATAAGCTAGTGCTTACACCTCACAATCATCGCTTATCATTCTAAGCTTAAGTCTAGAAATAAATCCATATTCCTAGTTCACTTAAACTAATGCTCTGATACAAACTGTGACATCCTCATTTTCACGGCCATAAAAGACCGATTTTGTTTATGCTTATAAAAATCAGAGTACTTCTTTTCATAAAAATGTTGCGGAATTTGTTCCCAGAAAAATACGATAAATACGTTATCAAAACATTTTCGAAGGAACGTATTTTATTCATTTTAAAACGTTTGGGATGTCATTGTCAATCAGGAACATAAGAATAAACGGAACTTACATTTATTTACACTAGTGATCTACATCTCTTTAATCTATCAGTGTAATGTCACTTCATATCGACACCTGTGATATAAATAAACTGAGTGCGTCAGGTTGGGAAACCTGGTGAGTACATAGGGTTTTCAACCCACAATAATGTAATTATTATGTTTAGACAATCAAACAATCAACCCAATTACCCATCCTCATTATCTTCTTTAGTCTTAAGGATCTACCCTAAGAATCAGCTATTCCTCGTTTATTTATTCCTAAGGATCATCCTAAGGAATCGGCACGAAGTCCATCGTTACCAAGGCTTATAGATCATAACTGGTGAACACATAGTCCAAAACATCTGGTAAACACTTAGTTCAAAAGTAACTAGTGAACACACTTAGTTCAAAATACCTAGTGAACACACTCAGTTCAAAGATACCTAGTGAACACACTCAGTTCAAAATACCTAGTGAACACACTCAGTTCAAAAATACCTAATGAGCACCTAGTTCAAAAACACCTACAAGTTACGAGCCTGCTAGCGTACTACTGGAATGTCTAATATCGTCCATGGTCGTCATCTATACTCCACTAGATGACTGGATCACTGTCAACATTGATGTCTTCCATCGTGTTATCATACAACAGCTATTTCATCTACCCATATTTTACCCAACACATTTTGTAGATATAAAATACATATACAGTTTAAATCAGTTAAAATATGTATAAAAATCTTTCACCCAGCATAGGCAATAAGTATTCAGACAATATGCACACATAGCATGTAATTTATATTAAAATACTTCATATATATGTGTAAGATGAAAGGGACTATGTACTCACCTGATTATGTGGTGACTCAGCACTCGGACAGCGCTTCGTTACTCTCCAAACAATTTTCCTTTAGTAAAACAGCGGATTTTAAGGAAAACCGGGCTTTGCTCGGAGCAGCGTTTCGAAACCGAAAGACCCTTTATCTCGGGACTACGGGAGCCTCGGGGCTTCCCTCGGGGGCTAGGGGTTCACCTAGACCTTAGGGACGGTTCAAAACCCTAGAGAGAGAAATATTTTAGAGAGAGAATGAGAAATGGTGTGAAAAATCCGGAGACCCTCGCATCTATATATAGCCTCAGCAGCCTTGGTTATGTTGGGCGTAGACCTCGGCTACACGGGGCGTAGTCATCGGATATGGATGCCAGCTCGCAGCCAGCTGTCTCGCATCTTCGTCGGATGGATAAGGAACGAAGGTCCGTTGGGCGTACCAATCTTGGACGCGGGGCGTAGCAAAGGGAGGCGTGTCCGAATCCGAAGCGTCCTTTGATCAGCGATGGACGGCCCACAACGCGCCACGTCACCAAGTTCTTATCAGGCTTCGCAAATTGCACACTCAACTTTAAAAATTCGTAACTTTTGCGTACGTTCTCCGTTTTTGACGTTCTTTATATCCACACAAAGCTGGAAACGTACTCTACAACTTTCGTTTAGACTCTGTCGGCTAATTTTGAATCGATTTTAAATTTTATATTATTAACAGGCCGGGAAAGGATTGGTCCGTTAAATCCTCATAACTTCTTCATCCGACGTCTGTTTGTGACAACCCTATATTTTCCAAAAGCATTGTAACACTCGAAAGCCAAATACAATGAAATTAACCTTGAAAATAAAGTGTTCAAGTATCTAAGTTGGTATGCATCAAATATTAGATATCATGCCAAGGTTTCCAAAAACATAAAGAACGCTCAAAACCGGGTTATATTGAAGAAATTATAACCACTCGTATATTTACGACACGACGTTAAAACATTATTTGACGTAAAAAGTAAAATCTCAATAAAATACATTCTAGCCTTAAGTATCTAAACAAAAGTCGTAGATCTCGTTGAAAGGTGAGCGTGCATAAAAAGATTGCCCAAATTGGACCTCGTATGAAGAAGTTACGAATTTTCAAAGTTTCGTAACAGTAGTAGAGGGCTAAAAAATCGGATTGAAGATCGAGTGTTAATTAGCTATCGTCACCTAAACGGAAGTTGAAGATCTCCTCAGTAGTAATAAAACGATAAAAAGACAAACGAAAACCGACGTCGAATAAAGAACCTATGAATTTTTAACGAACTTTAGGAGGCCCGGCCTATTAAAAGTATATCATTAAAAATAAAGTCAAAACTAGCCGACGGAGTCTAAATGAAAGTTGTAGAGCATAATCTCACATACGCGTGGATATAAAGAACACGAAAAACGGAGCTGGTACGCGAAAGTTACGGAATTTAGAAGAGGACAGGCCGGATTACGCCCCGCGTTCTCTGGGAGTACGCCCCGCGTACTAGACCCAGAGTCGAGTCCCATCGGCCCGCCCCCTCTACGCTTAGCTAGCCAGGAGTCGTAAGCCATGACGCCATATTATGCCCAGCGTAACGAGGTACGCGCTGCGTACTCCAAAATTACGCCCCGCGTACTCACTCCTCCAGCACTATAAATAGAGAGGTTGGGCTTCGAGTTTTGGCACACTTTCACAATTCCTCAGCCATTCTCCCAGCTCCAGAGACCATTCCCTCACCTCGGTTTCCGCACTCGATCCCCCGACGAAAGATCTACGCTGCAGAGATTCCCGAGAGCCCGAAGTCGCAACTTTCCGCGGTCGAAACTCTGCTCAACTCTAGCCTCTCTCTTCGAACCTAACGAGTGAGTTCATACCCCTACTTTTCAATTCTTTTCACGCTTTAGGGGGGGGGGAATACAACTACATTACAAGCCAACGTATCATTTCATAAACATAATTATAACATCGTTCTTATAGGGTTTTGATACAAAAATAACGTTATGTTTAAAGGGCTATTATATCACCAAGTTGTTCTTACTAAATGGAAACATACTTTTGAGAAACTATAATGAGTGTAGTATTCAAGTGATTCATACATTTTACATATACATCTCGACAAATGAAATGCTTTCAAAAGAAGTAAAGTCTTTATTATCGTAAATCTATTTATACCAAGTAATGTGAGACATTTAAACTTCAACGTACTCGTATGTATGCATTTCAAGTCCTGTATTATATACCATAATCTCTTGGAGAGAAAGCGTGATACTTGTGTATAGATCTATACGGGATTGACAACCCCGCACCTAAACTATTAGCTATAGTTAGACCGGCAGGTCTGGGTTGACAAATGTCATAACACTACAACACCTGAAGAATGTTGTTACAGGTCGTCAGTGTCAATAGTATGGTTATAAAACTCACATAAAAGTATAAAAACAAGTTTGATTTACGAGATTCATATATGCATTTCAGTTTTCCATTTTATTGTTAACACAAATTTTATCATTACTATTCAAGTATGAAAAACACTAATGCACTCCAACACTGGAAACTTTTCAAAATCATTTATAGAAAATATTGGATTTTCTAAAAACCTCGTTCATCGATTTACTATCAAAAAGGACATACTTTTCAATGCAAAACTCTTATGAACTCACCAACTTAATTGTTGACACTTTTTCGAAACCACTTGTATTTCTCAAGGAATCAGTAATACAGGTAATCATCAGCTTTTGGAGAAGGGAACACTAAGGATGTTTTATTTTGAACATTTATCATCATATTGTAATATTCTTTTGCTAATATGTATAACGCAACAACATACGTTTTCATTATATATATATATATATATATATATATATATATATATATATATATATATATGATGGTTGTGTTACTTTCTTTACAATATTCAATGGTTGTGATACTACGTGAAGTCATCCACCCCCGAATGTTTCCGCCATTCTGGTTTGGGGGTGTCACACTGTTTTTGCCCATCTTTTTCTCTTTATGCTACTCTTAACGAGATCTTCGATTCTCTTTTAGGTCGTGTCGGCTAAAAATCATTCGATCTAATATTCAAATTTCGGGTTGTACACCGCTAATCCGAAACTTCGAAAAATCTTAACTTCTTCATACGAAGTCAGATTTGGGCGTTCTTTTTATCGATGTTATTAGTTTAACATACTCTACGATTTTCGTTTATATCGCTAAGGCTAAAACTCGCTCTATCGTAAATTCACTATTTACACTTCCCGGTGTCGTGTCGGTTCCGTCGCGAAACTTCGACGGGTCATAACTTCTTCGTTGTAACTCGGATTTCGGCGTTCTTTATATGTACGGAAACCTTGTGACATATTATACAACTTGGTTAAGATTATTTATTCTAAATAATCTTTTGCCGAAAATTTGTTTTCGACACTTATTGCCTCTAAATTGACTATCCCGGGCCTACGGGCGTTACACTGCTGTCGCTGCAGCCAGTTTGGCTGTAACTGCTGCAGGGGTTGGAGGAGGAGCCGGCAGGGCTTTCCAGTACCGGGACTTCAACAATACGAATCCCCTGACATTTGATGGTACACAGGATGCTATTCGGGCTATGACGTGGTTATCTGACGTGGAGGGATGTTTCTTCACGTGTTCATGCCCTGCTGACCAGAAGGTCAGGTGTGCCCTGAACCTGCTGAGGCTTGGGGAGAAGGACTGGTGGAGGCTGAAGACTGGGTTGTATACCAATGATCATAGGGTTGTTATTACCTGAGAGCAGTTTTGGGATATGTTTCGCACCCGCTACGTTCCGCCAGTGGAACGGGAGTGGCTTGCTCAGGAGTTTTTGACTTTGAGACAAGATGGGGAGTCAGTGATGGAGATAACACGAATGTTCACGGAGAGGGCTATGTTTTGCTCTGAGTTTGCGTCGGAGAAATCTCAGATGACCCGTTATCTGAGTATGCTTAAGATAGATATACGACAGTTTCTGGCTACACAGCGTTGCGATACCCTTCTTGATCTTCAGGAAGCCGCGCGGCGGCGTGAGTTGGGGTTAGAGCTGCAGCTGAAGGAGCAGCGTCAGGCACCGGCACAATCTTATCCGGCGCCTAAGCGGTCTAAAACCGCTGATACACGGCCCGGGGGTCATCAGAGTCGTACTTGTGGAAAGTGTGGCAAGGCTCATTAAGGGGTTTGTCGAGTAGCAGGTGGGTGCCACAAATGTAACAAGGAGGGGCATTATTCCAGGGACTGTCGTCAGTCCGCCCCTCTAGCAGATATGAGGATTTTTTTTCCATTGTCATCAGATTGGTCATGTGAAGACCAACTGTCCGCAGCTCGCCACCAAGCCGGCGCAGGGTTCCGCGCCAGCTACTATGAGGATTGGAGATGGGAGGCCAGTCAATATGGAACCTCCGATGGCTCAGGGTCGTGCTTTCCAGCTCACAGTCGAGGAGGCCAAGGCAGCACCGGATGTGGTTGCTGGTATGTTTCTATTCTCCATCTCAGTTATTGTATTTGTACTATGCTTATTGGTTATACCTATGATCAGGTACGTTTTTAGTAAATTCTTTGCCTGATTTGGTTTTATTTTACTCGGGGGTGAGTTGGTCGTTTGTATCTCAGACCTTCTCTAGAGGGTACAGTGTGCCGATAGATGATCTTGAGTGTCCGTCGCGACTTTCGATCGCCAATGAGCACGGGGTTTCTGCTTCTTCGGTCTATCGAGGATGCGAGTTGGATATTTTCGGGGTGTCTTTCCCGATAGATTTGATTCCTATCCCCATGGCGGATGTATGCGTGATTGTAGGAATGGATTGGCTTAGCCGTTTTGGCGCCATGATCGACTATGAGGTACAGTGGGTAGTTGTTCGAACTCCAAGTGGGAGAGAATTGGTAGTATATGGTGAAGGCACCAGGTCGAGATCAGGGTTTTGTTTGGCGGCCAGGGCTCGACAGTATATTCAGCACGGGTGTGCCAGTTATTTGGCATATGTGGTAGATACACGGGTTAGAGAGTAGCTCTCAGTTTCAGAGGTCCCTGTGGTTAGAGAGTTTGCTGATGTGTTTCCGGAGGAGTTACCCGGAGTGCCTCCGGTGAGACAGGTGCGGCCCCAATTGCAAAGGCGTCGTATCGTTTGGCACCGCCAGAGATGCAGGAGCTATCATCTCAGCTGCAGGAACTGTTGGGTAAGCAGTTTATTCGTCCGAGTAGCTCACCCTGGGGAGCACCAATCCTCTTCGTCAGGAAGAAGGATGGTTCGCACAGGATGTGCATTGACTACAGGGAGCTGAATAAGTTAACGATGAAGAACCGTTATCCGCTCCCGAGGATAGATGATCTTTTCGACCACTTGGAGGGTGCATCTTGGTTTTCCAAGATCCATTTGAGATCAGGATACCACCAGGTCAGGGTGAGGGAGGAATACGTGGAGAAGACCGCGTTTCGGACTCGTTATGTTCATTACGACTTTGTGGCGATGCGGTTTGGACTCACCAACGCGCCAGCAGTATTCATGGATCTGATGAACCGAGTCTGCAAACCAATGCTCGATCACTCGGTCATTGTGTTTATAGATGATATCTTGGTGTATTCTAAGACCCGGGAGCAGCATGAGGAGCACCTCGGGGAGCTGTTGGAGGTGCTGCGACGAGAACGACTTTATGCCAAGTTCTCGAAGTGTGAGTTCTGGTTGCGAGAGGTTTAGTTCCTCGGTCATCTTATTAACCAGGATGGGATTTTGGTCGATCCAGCCAAGGTGGAGGCGGTTATGCAGTGGGAGACTCCGAGATCACCCTCGGACATCAGGATTTTTTTGGGATTAGTAGGGTATTATCAGAGATTCATTCGTGATTTCTCCAAGGTTTTCGTACCCCTCACTCGTCTAACGAGGAAGGGAGTGGATTTCCGGTGGGGCCCGGAGCAGCAGAGGGAATTTGAGACCCTCTGGCAGCGGTTATGCGAGGCGCCAGTGTTGACACACCCCGAGGGAGTGGAGGATTTCGTGGTATATTGTGATGCATCCATCACAGGCTTAGGTGCAGTCCTCATGTAAAGGGGCGAGTGATAGCTTATGCATCCCGGCAGTTGAAATGAGATACCCCACGCACGATCTTGAGCTAGGAGCGGTGGTCTTCGCTCTCAAGATTTGGAGGCACTATCTGTACGGGGTCCGTTGTACCATATACACGGATCACAAGAGTGTGAGGCACATAATGGATCAGCCGAACTTGAATATGAGACAACGCAGGTGGCTGGCTGTAGTCAAGGACTATGATTGCGAGATCGTTCACCATCCTGGTAAGGCGGATGTGGTTGCGGACGCTCTAAGCCGCAAGTCAGCTGGGTCTTCTACGCCATCCAGATGTACGAGGATAGCGGTGGATTATTCGCTGGTGGGTTTGGTTAGAGATGCTCAGACCGAGGGTATGAAACCGGAGAACTGGAAATTGGAAAGGATTAAGGGTGAAAGCGCCCGGTTTGTTCAGTATAGCCACGGGCTATTGACCCGATATGGTCGGGTTTGGGTTCCGATGACTAGAGGAGTTAGGTAGACAGTGATGGAAGAGGATCAAAAGTCGCGTTTTTCTATTCACCCGGGGGCTACCAAGATGTACCGTGATTTGAGTTTGAGTTATTCGTGGCCTGGTATGAAGCGAGATATCGCTTGGTACGTTGAGAGGTGCTTGACCTGCAGAATGGTCAAGGCCGAGCACCAGAGGCCGCATGGTAAGCTGCAACCTCTGGAGATTCCCATGTGGAAATGGGAACGGATCGCGATGGATTTCATCACGAAATTGCCAAGAACGGCAAATGGATTCGACGCTATATGGGTCATCGTGGATCGATTGACCAAGAGTGCCCATTTCCTAGCTATACGGGAGAGTTCGTTGGCAGAGAAGTTGGCCAACCTATACGTCCGCGAGATTGTATCTCGCCATGGGGTTCCAGCTTCCATAGATTCCCATCGAGATGTCCGATTTACTTCCCGTTTTTTGACAGAAGTTCCATGAGGAACTAGGTACGAGGATGCATTTCAGTACAGCGTTCCGTCCGTAGACGGATGGGCAGAGTGAGCGGACCATTCAGACCCTCGAAGATATGTTGAGGGCGTGCGTCATTGATTTCGGTGGGAGTTGGGATTCACACCTACCGCTTGCAAAGTTCACCTACAACAACAGCTATCATTCTAGTATTGGTGCCCCGCCTTTCGAGCTGTTGTATGCGCGGAAGTGTAGGACCCCAGTCTGTTGGGGCGAGGTTGGGCACAGGTGATGGGTCGGACAGAGGTAGTTCTGCAAACTACCAAGATGATACATGTAACGCTCCGATCCTCAGGTATTAATTAATTAAGAATTTCTGGTTAAGCTCTACTCGACGAGTTGGTCGACCTACTCGTCGAGTAGCAGCGGGGTGAGAACGCGTGGTTAGTGACCTACTCGGCGAGTCTACTATTGGGACCCGGCGAGTAGGAGCTGGCAAATGAAACCCTAAATCCCGGGGTTCGCACCCCTATTTAAAGGAGCCTCAGCCTCCTTTGGGACTCCTTACAGTCTTTGAGAACCCTTGGAAACCCTAATTCGTGTGTGGGTGCCTTGGTGTGGGTTTGAAGCTTGGAAAAGAGGATCTTGAAGGATGGAAGCTAAGAGTGCAAAGGAAATTGAAGCAAGAAAGGAGTGGGAAGCAGGTTTTGCCTCAGCTAGCATCGTTTGAAGGTATCAAAGTACCATTCTTAGTTCCTTTTCATCCCTTTTGGTTGATTCTAGGGCTTTTTATGGATTTTCAGGTTGGGATGTTGAGCTATGGGCTAGATCTGAAGTTGTAACTTCAGATCTGGACCCTCCTTGGATGCTAGAGTCATAAAGTTGTTGTATTGGTTGTGGTTGGAGTCCCTTTTGGACTAGAAGCTCCATTAAGAACTTAAAATAGACATTTGGAGCCTTTATAACCATGCATGCACGTAAAGTTTGCAACTTTACGTGGTAAGTATGCTCTAGGAGCTTGGATCTGTGATTTGAAGCCGCTGCATGGCTCAAACAAGTCTGTATGGAAAGAGGACTGGATGGAATCGGCGAGTCTCAAGGATGACTCGGCGAGTCACATGAAGATAGTCATTGAACTCGGAGAGTTGGATGAACAACTCGGCGAGTCCGATGAAGATCACCATAAAACTCGATGAGTTGAAGAACAACTCGGCGAGTCGGATGGCTTTTCCCTTGGATAGGCATGTTTATGTACCCTTCGAGTTGCAAGGAGGAAACTCGACGGGTGGCCCGTAAGGATTGATCGGGATTCGAAGGGACTCAACGAGTCACTCCGATGACTCGGCGAGTTGGAATGTGCTCCACGGACTCGGCGAGTGTCCGAGTGCACTCGGCGAGTTGAGGTCAACATGGACTGTTGACCTTGACTGAGGACTCTGACCTTGATCACGAACTACTAAGAGATTATGGGGTGTCTCATAAGAGTAAGAACTTATGAGTATATTGTGCCATGGTTATAGGTGGTGGTGCCGGTGTCAAGTGATCCGATAGTTGGAGTTTGCATTTCAATCGACATCTGCGAGGTGAGTTATCCTCACTATATCGATAGGGTCTACGGCGCCAACACCGGCCCTTTATGACTTACATCTTGGTTTAGGATGGTTGCTCTTTGTTGCCATGCTAGATTTCATCCTGGTTTAGGATGGGTGTTTTGTTATTGCTTTGTTAGAATTCATCCTGTTTAGGATGGTTGTTATACTAGAGATCGGTTGGATCTGTTGTTATGGTATGCTACATATGATTTTGATCTGTTAGATCAGAATCAGGATAGATAGTATGTTATACTTTTATAATCCGTAAGGATTGATATGTTAGTGACCTGTTAGGCCGATACCCTAGTTACGAGCGAAACTCTATGATTGATGGTCAATGAGATAGATATGTTTGCTATGTGTATATGCCAGTATATGATAGTTTGCGTACATGGTTAGTTGCTTGTTGGTTGGGTTGAGGCGGTCCTGCTTTGTGCTGAAAAGCAACACACCCTCTGAGCGGCCTAGGGAGACTGTAGGCCCATGCGGCGGACCAGTCATGTCGAAGGCTCGGGATAGATTCAGATAGACTGTAGGCCCAGTAGGGCGGACCAGTATGACCAATGGCCCAGTATGTATGTTGTTTGATTGATCGTTGTGACTGTGGTTTTTGTAACATCCGGATTCCCAGGTATAATATTTTATTCCTTTATTTTTGAAGTTGTGAGGGGACTCGGCGAGTTGGTGTTTAAACTCGCCGAGTATGGTCGCGGATTCGTATCCGGGTTCACAGCCGGACTCGGCGAGTCCACGTTGTTTAATGAAACCCTAATTTCCTGGGTTTAGGACCTATTTAAAGGCCCTTAAGGCCGTCATTTGCGGCTACCAAACCCCAGAGAGAAACCCTAAGAGATCTAGAGCGTTTGTGAGGAAGGAGAGGCCATTCTTGATCTTTTTGAGGGTGTATTTGCAAGAAGGAGGTGACCAAGGCAAGAGGAGGCTAAAGGAGGTGCGATTTTGGTGACTTTAGAGTTCATAGAGTTCATATTGAGGTGTTTATTCGGACCTTCTTCATTTTTGGTGTTGATTCTTAGAGTTAGGGTTTTCTAACCCCTTTAGAGGATGGATAAGTGGAGCAATTGGTCCCTTCTCGAGTCTATGCTTTAGATCTGGACCCAAAGAGGTCCAGATACCTTAACCCTTGGAGCTTTATGAGTTATTTTGGGAGCCATGAGCTTAGGATGTCATTTGTGGGGATAAATCACCAAGTTAGACCATTTAGATGATATATGAGTGTCAAGGTCTGAACTTTACGTGATTATCATGCTTGGGAAGGCCAGATCTATGAATTTAAGGAACAGATCTGACCTCAGTAGGTCTATGGAGTTTGTGCATGGCATGAACTCGCCGAGTTCGAAGATCAGACTCGGCGAGTAGGATGAGGGTTTCCCGTAAATCACTCAGTGAGTAGAATTATCGAGTTGGGGAAATAACTCGGTGAGTCAGGGAGAGTTAGGGGACTGGTTTTCAAGGCGGAACTCGCCGAGTTGTTCTTGAGACTCGGTGAGTTGAGTCGGGGTGGCCCCACGATTCATGCCAGGTGTGACTCGTCGAGTAAGGGAAAGGACTCGACGTGCCAAGAGGGACTAAGAGAGTCAGTAGACACGTGTAGACTCGCCGAGTCGCCAACGTGCACTCGACGAGTCGGGTCAAAGTTTGACCGTTGACTTTTGTTGACTTTTAGGGTTTGGTCAACAATGAGGCCCTTAAACCAAGAGAGGGGTAAAATGGTCTTTTACCCTTCTGAGGGTGTTAAGAAAGGTTTGAGTATAGTTATATTTATGAGAGTATTTACTTTATGTGATTAGGCAGAGGCTAGATCACATTTCTACCGAGTTAGAGACTTACCGAGACACCTGAGGTGAGTCTTCTCACTATACGTTACCTAGAGTGGTAGTATGCGTTGACCAGAGGGTCTTATGTGTTATGTATGAGATTATGTGATATGTGATATATGTATGTTGTATGATGTTATAGACCGGACTTGAGGGTCCAACGTGCTATGACCGGACCAGATGGTCCAACAAGCTACGAGACTGGAGGGTCCCGCTGAGACACATCAACCGGAGGGTCGTATTATAGCCTCGAGTGGCGTATGTGTTGTATGTGGTATTTTGGGGAACTCACTAAGCATTTATGCTTACAGTTGTTGTGTTATGTGTTTCAGGTACTAGCGAGGACTGTGGGAAGGCGTCGGCGTGACTCGTACACACGAGAGAAAGAGTTTGATTTTTATGATCTTGGGATATGTTATGTCTCAAAAAACTACTGTTGGAAATATTTGAGAATGTTTTTATATGAACTTGGTTGATGAAAAATGAAAATTTTGTTTTGAAACTTACGTTGTTACATTTTTTGTCGATATGGTGTTGGTATTTTGGGGGTAGCTCACTAAGCCGTTGGGCTTACAATTTTCAGTTTATTGTTTCAGGTACTTCAGGAGAGCGAGGGAAGGCGAAGGCGTGACCATACCGCTCCTCATCCTCATGATCTATTTTGTGACACTCTAATGATAAACGAATTGGAAATGTTTGTAAAAACAATTACTATTGACTCTTTTGTTAGTATTAAAAGTTTAAATTTGGCGTAAATTTTTGGGTGTTACAAGTTGGTATCAGAGCCTTGGTTTGAGTGAATTGGAGGAACACTCGTGTGAACCCAGTCTCAAACCAAGAAGGTTTTCGGAAAATAAGCTTTTTTTTAAATGGTTTTCAAAATAATGGATGGAGGATGCAGAGGGTATGATCAGCCGGAGCCTGTATGTAAGCCTCAAAATACCATACAGTTATTTGGTATTCTGATATGTTAGAATAGCATGCTAGTGCTAGGCTAGGTATTTTCAGGAATCGCATGATAGATTGGCCTGATTGTATGATACCTATTAGCCTAGGGTTTCTTGTATATGGGATTGACATCATAACTGTAGATGATTAGTGTTTGCACCACAGTTGTGGATACTCAAGATCTTATAGCCTGAGAATGTCCGATTCGACCTTAGTGTGGGATTGGATATTCGGAAGTCTATCGGGTCCAACGCTATGTGCAGCCAGTCTACACTAGCGCTGCAGGGATGATGGAAGTTTCATGGATGTGTGAGTGGTGTAGAACTGCATGATCAGTTACTAGTTAGGCGATGTCCCCTGTTAGTGAGGGTTGAGCGCATATTATGTTAAATACAGTTTAGGGCGTTGTGGTGATACTTGAGACAAATATGGGTAGGTGTGGAAGGTAGTTGGGGCCCATACTACTGAAAGCACAGGGCCCATACGCATATCAAGGAAGTCACAACCCCTAGGGAAGGAGGGTAATTGGTTTTCCGCCATTTTATGATCTGTCTGAGACATTGAGTGTGTTTGTAGTATGGTGATGACGAGACGTGTTGCTTCGGGGTCTAGATCCGGATCAGGATCAGGATCTGGGTCAGGAGACAGAGGATTGGAGGTGCCGGTAGCACCTGAGCCCGTGGTTCAGATAAGGACTGAGGAGTTGGATACCCGGATTCAGGAGATCATGCACGATGAGATTGTTGTTGCGTTCCGAGCGCAGCTACCAGAGATGTTTGGGTCAATTAAGA
Source organism: Lactuca serriola (assembly GCF_051521515.1). Lineage (NCBI taxonomy): Eukaryota > Viridiplantae > Streptophyta > Magnoliopsida > Asterales > Asteraceae > Lactuca > Lactuca serriola. The sequence continues at coordinate 335,214,915 of NC_136415.1, read as the reverse complement.
CCGCGATGGTCGAGTATTTTGATGAGCGGTATGCCGCTCTAGCAGAGACTATTGCCGCTGCAGCCACTTCGGCTGTAACTGCTGCAGGGGTTGGAGGAGGAGGAGCCGGCAGGGCTTTCCAGTACCGGGACTTCGAAAAAACCAAGCCCCTGACATTAGATGGTACACAGGATGGCATTCGGGCTATGAGGTGGTTATCTGACGTGGAGGGATGTTTCTTCACGTGTTCATGCCCTGCTGACCAGAAGGTCAGGTGTGCCCTGAACCTGCTGAGGCTTGGGGCGAAGGACTGGTGGAGGCTGACGACGGGTTTGTATACTGATGATCAGAGGGTTGCTATTACCTAGGAGTAGTTCCGGGATATGTTTTGCACCCGCTACGTTCCACGCGTGGAACGGGAGTGGCTTGCTCAGGAGTTTTTGACCTTGAGACAGCATGGGGAGTCTGTGATGGAGATTACCCGTATGTTCACGGAGAGGGCTATGTTTTGCCCAGACTTTGCTTCAGAGCAGTCTCAGATGACTCGTTATCTGAGTATGCTCAAGATGGATATTCGACAGTTTGTGTCTACTCAGCGATGTGACACCCTCCTGGACCTACAGGAAGCCGCGCGGCGGCGAGAGTTGGAGATACAGCTGCAGCTGAAGGAGCGGCTTCAGGCACCAACACAGTCTCAGCTGGTGCCTAAGCAGTCTAAAACCGTTGATACACGTTCCGGGGGTCATCAGAGCCGCACTTGTGGAAAGTGTGGCAAGGCTCATTCAGGGGTTTGTCGAGCAGGAGGTGGGTGCCACAAATGTGGCAAGGAGGGTGAAGAGTTAAGAAAATCTTTGATCGTTTAGATCTTTTAACAGGTTAATCACTAAAACGAAAACAACAATATAAAACACAAGAATGAATCAAAATATGTCGAATGATTCAATAGATTCAAGCCTCAGCAGAGCTCGATAAAGAACTTCTGTTGTAGAGGCTATTAGGGTTACAAACGATAAAGATCAAATCTTTTAGAAATAATTGACTTCCAAATCTTACGTACTAAGATGCATGCAAGCACCTATAAATACAAAACCCTAGAAATAACTCACGGATGGATAGGCCCAATCCGGAGACTAAATGGACTAAAGAGCGAGCCCAAGACGCAACACCTTTCAGACCCTACAATCTCCCCCTTTGCATCAATTGGAGCGAGACTATTACTTCGGCTTGTTGGGTCCAGCTGCAGGAACTTTCTTTGTGATTTCAAACAGACGTGGGGTGAGAGCAAGGATGGTTTGTCTGAAGCGAATGTACCACTGGATCATGTCATCAAAATACTTCTTGTCATCTGCTGAATTCTGCTTGCATCGATGAATGATTCCCAGAATATGTTCCAAGCATGCAGTGGTGTAAAGGTGCTTATCTGCCAAGGCAAACAGGCATTTTTGGCCTTCGTTCCTTGTAAACATGACAGAATTCCGTTTCGGGTCGATTCTTCCCATCTGCATCATGTTCAAATCACTAGCAGAGCCCACAGGAGAGATAGTAGGCTTTTTCTTGAATATGCTAGCCATTTCCTGATCCATCTTGGCAACCTCCATATTGTAGCACACAAGCATTCTTTTGAAGTGATCAATAATTGGACCATACTCAGCTTCGTTGGTGAGGAGGATGTTATGCAAAATAATCTAATCATGTGGATTCAGGTTGGGAAGATCAGCAAGTGATATATCATGTTCGGTTTTAGCAGAACCCCTCAGCACTTTGAACCGAACGTTCGTGAAGTTCCCCTCACGAAACGGTTTGAGGACCCGAACGTGACGATCTTCTGAGCGCTCCAAGTCTGATACTTAGGTTGAGCAGACTTCAGATATAATTCGACAAGTTCCCTATCAACCTTTGGATGAGGATGAGGGACATCAGCAACGTTATCAAAAGCATGGAAGATGAAGGTTTTTCGGGTCAGTGGCATATCGAACTGAGAGTCGACAGAATTGATTCGATGCAATCAAATCACTGGTTCAAGCCACAAAATGCTGGGAGTTTCAATTGCTTCTTTTAAAATCTTCTCGAGAGTCCACGGAGGAAAAAGAGTTTTCCTACTATCAAGAAGGTCATGAGCCTCCTTCATTTTTCTTTCGTTCGCTTCAAACTCTCTGGCAACGCGAGCACTCATGTCAGCATCTTTATCTCGGCCTTGTTTCTTTAAGAGATCAGTGATGGTCTCTTTATCATCATCATCACTGTCTTCAGCAATCTTCTTTCCTTTGTCTTTGACCCCCGAACCTAAGGCTTGACCTGCTGGAGGAGGTTCGGTTGTTTTAGTTGTTGTGGAAGTGGGAGGAGGTTGAGACACATCTTCTCCCCCTTATTTCGGATAGGACACGAACGCATGGAGCCCTTCAATTTTGCTTAGTAGAGCAAGGGCAGGAGCAAGCTTCTCTGTGAGAGTGCGCCTCACTGAGTAATTCTGAATCGGATCATGTGCTTCGATGATGTTGGAAAGGGCGCCGTGGACATCCGAAACACACGGAGAAATAACCTCACGCTCAGATCGAAGAGATGCGACTTCCTTTTGAGATTGGAAAAGATGAATACTCTTGACCTTGAGAGCAGTGGTCTTACAAGCAAGAGCATCCATCACTGAGTTCTCTGAAGCGAGGTCTTCATGCAGCTTAGTCCGGAGCTCCTCAACAGTCGCCTGAAACAATTTGTTGTCATCGCTGAGAGACTGACGAAGACTGGAGAAGGACTGCAGTTTGGAGGCAATTGAAGTGGCCAGCTTTTTGACAAGAGAGTCAAGATTCTCTACATTGGAGTCAGTGGCTCCCTGTAAAGACTGCAAAAGAGAAGTAGCGTTAACAAATAGTTTTTCGACTTTTTCGGTCGCAGCAGCACACGCCTTGGTAGAGGCGTCGATAGCAGCAGTGGCAGAGTTGATAGAGGCTTCATGAGCCTTAGTGAACGTATCAACGAGCCCCTGAATAGAAGCCTCTGAGATAGTAGATCGAGAGGAAGAAGAGGAGGAAGCAATGAGAGTATCGATTTTCTCATGAAGCTCCTTGAGATGCTTCTTGGTGACTGGAGCATCATCGTCATCATCACTTTGCATTTGATACGCACTGTAATAGACTGAGTCAAACGTCATGTCTTCTCCTCCAAGAAAAGGTTCATCATTTTCTGCTGAGTGAGCGAGAGATGAAGGTGAGGGTGGAGGCTCCGTTGTGGTAGTAGGTTTGGGTGCGGATGTATGTTCGGTAGTGTTGGATAAGGTGTCTAAGTCCATAACTTATTTGGTATATACTTGACCCGACCGGCATGGTCCATTTGGGTTGCATCTCATCCAAACTATTTATGGATAATTTTATGAGAGTTATACACATATGTTTATTAATATATTATAAGTTATAATATATTAATATGAAGTCATGTTATTTAATTAGTCTTAGTCTTAAATTAATTATGAATTAATTTAGAAATTAAAAGGAAGACTAATTAGATTATGGGCTATTGGTTTTATATGGTGTGGGCTAACACTCATTTGTTAATGGGCTAGGCTTATATGGAAGTCCATGGATGATCCATGGAGCTTTTAACCCATGGATCCTAGGAAAAGGAAAGGTCATGGGTTATTAGGGTTTCACCCTAACCATGCACACTATATAAGCATGCTTATGGAGCATGAAATGGTAACTAGTGGCACTAGTGTGTGTGTTTGTGTGTGGCCGAAAATACAAGTGTGTATTCTCTCTCAAAGTTTTCCAAGAGTTTGTGGTGTTTTGTGATTCCATTTGAGGCATTCACACTATTGGTGCTTGGCCCTCAAACTCCTCAAGAACCAAACTCATCTAAATGGTATGTAATCTCTTCTAACTCTTTTATGTTGAAATGTTCCCCATGTCATGTTAGATAGGTTATAAACATTGGAAAATTATTATTTTGCTTGTATTTAGACAAACATAGATCCAAGGTTTATTAGGGTTGCATGCACACTTAGGAAGTGTTAGATTGCTCAAAACCCAACAGTGGTATCAGAGCCTAGGCTTGCTTGTTTGATACTTGATGCAAAATAGTGAAAAAGGTTGAAATTATTGTTGTCTGGCTGATGGACTCGCCGAGTCCATGGGGGGACTCGCCGAGTTCAAGGCAAAATTCATCCTACTCGGCGAGTAGGTTCGTGCACTCGGCGAGTAGAATGAACAGAATGCAGAATTTCGACTTTTGCTGCTGGAAATGGACTAGAAACATTACCCTAAACTGTTTTGGTGTTTTAAAACTTGTTTTAGTTGGTGTAATGGTTGTTCTAATCCATTTACAATAGCATATATCAAAATTCCATGATTTTTATGTGTTCATATAATTCTTGAAATTTTGATGATCATGTTCATGTTCTTATGAATTTAGAAGATGATAGGAATTATTTGTTGAATTGTTTAGGATTAATTCTTGATCATTTATGTGTTTTAATGGAGTCCATAATTTGTCCTCAAGTTATGGATATCCAAAGGTCACTTTTCTTTAACACACATTAAAAACACATAAGTTACATAAAATGAAGAGTCTTCATTTTATGAACCTTTAATTCATAAGTTATGAAATGAAAAGTCTTGGATGGTTACAAAAGATGAAGAGTCTTGTCCTTAAGTTATGGAGGTTCAAGAGTCACTTCATTAATAAATATATAAATAAAGTGTAACCTTAATTAATTCCATAAGTTATAAAAATAAAGAAAAGTAATTCTTTTATTAGTTTAAAGTCTTCCATAACTTGTCCGCAAGTTATGGAACTTGAAGAGTTTTTGGATTAAAACTACTTTAAACACATAAATCATGGAATTAATTGGTTTTGAATAGTTTCAAAACTTGCCCTCAAGTTTTGGAATTTGGAAAAGTTTCACACACTTTAATAAACTTTAATTCCAACACTTAGAATTTTAAAAGTTAAAATTCAACACTTATACTATTTATAACATTAATGGTTAATTATTATATATATGTATAAGAACAAGTCGTTTTACCGTTAGTAGGCCTCATTCACGAAGCCGGTCTATAAGGTGGGTATAAGGTTGTTGCCTATAAAATGGCGACTTAATGGGTGTCCACTCTCACCCACCGCTTGCTTGACTGGTGGAGGGTTGTTAGCCGAACAGGTAGGACAATGACTTTAAATCCTCATTAAAAGTATAATGAATATTATAAAGTAACTAAATATTTTTTATTTAATTCCCAATCTTAGTTACTTTAGGAAAAATGTGAATTTGGTGCTAGCCCATGGAATTCACACTTTGTACATTACCAAGTCGTTGGTGGAGCGTGTGTGGTTAACCGGCACACTAACTTGGACTTGTAAGGATCACGAAGGGTGACTTAATGTTTGTCATAGATCAATGGAGCGTGTGTGGTTAACCGGCACATTGATTAGGTGATAATATTAAGGGTACCAAGTGAATTGGTATGGTTATTCACACCTTGTTTTGTGATCCTCGGCATCCCAGTCACAAAATTTGAGAGGGCACACTCGAGATTGAAACATGCCATTGAAAAGTTCAATGAATCTCAAAAGATCTAGGAATTTCAAATCCAATTAAAACCTAATAAATTATTTCGTTTTTCATGGTGGAAATTGGTGAATCGTCATTCGCCTACCTTCAAATATTTTATAGCTTGGATTACGGCATCCCTCTTCCAAATTATAAAATACTGTGTTGGGTCCTAGCCTTAATATTTCATATTGGGTGTTATATTAAGGATTTTGAATCAACTAACTTGATTTTCTCCCATTATAGATGTCTGGTTCAGACAACTGTGATCTTCCCAAATCTCTTGAAGATGGTATCCCTCAACATCATGCTTCACTTCCTCCACCTCCTCCAATTATTCTCCCTCACCCACAAGTTCTTGAAAAGTTTAAAGTCACTCAATCCCTATTGGCAAGCATAGTCTATGTGTACTTACATCTTGGAGATAAAGTCACATATTGACAAGCCGGGAGAGTTGGGTGTCAAAGTCTCGTGAAAGTTGGATGTTCAATCACTTTCATAGTAACATAGTGAGTCTCTTTGGGACTACTATGAGACGGACTATGACATGACCCTTAATGATGTTATCTATTTGCTTGGTGTTGTGGAATCAGCAATGATTTGGAACACCAGTAAAGCAAATTTGATTAAAAAAACAACTTCCCAAGTCTTAAATGGACATTGACAATGGTAGCATTGGATATCTAGAAAAGGATTTCTCTTCCCAATGGAAAGAGATCGGCTATAGTCAACTCGGTTGAACAAATAGTAAAGAGAAAGACAAATTCTGAGATAGTCTCATGTGCCATTACCAAAGGGTCCATATGTTTTGTTGTCAAAGGAAGGGGCATTGGTTGCGAAGCTGCCCTATTCACCTGAAAGGTCATAAGGTTGATCAAGTCAAGAGGTTTGACTCTACTTCGGGTAAAGTCCACTGTCTAACTCTATTAAGTTCCTATTTGGAGATTCTTATTACATAATGTGAATGGGTCACATGTTGATGTTTTAAGAATCTAAGAAAATATAGGAAGCTTAAAGTAAGTATATGTTGATTCTGATTGCGAAGGTGGGTTTCGATCGCAAGGTTCGATAATCAGAATTTTGAGTTGTTGCTTAAGAGTTATAATATATTGCTTATGAATAGATAACAACAAGGTTTTCATGTGGATTGTAAGGATAAGTTTTTCCGCAAAGTTTTAAAATAAAAGAAAAAAAAGGGTTTTAATTTTATTTATTTTAAAAATATCCTTACAATGGCATCTGTGGAAAATTGTTGCTTATATGTTTCCAGTAATAGCAATATTGGAAAGTGGATTTGATTCTTTCATTTGTGGTAGTGTCTGAATTTACCAAATGAAGAAAGTTTTTCATCACCCAAGTTTCAATTGGACAGAAACTTGGAATCATACAAGTCATATTGTATGATGAATGAGAATTTTCATCTTTGAAAATTAAGACTAATTCTTTGATCACATGTATATGTGAGTCAATTGAAGGACTAAGGAATTAGGTACACTGGGTGTGCGCTGGTCAAGTTCCACCACAAAAGATTGATTTGTCATGATTTACTGAAGATTAGTAAATATGATTATACTTATAAGGTTAAGTATAATTATGTAACATTGGAAAGGTTACAATGTATGACAAAACAAATGAGAAGAATCAAATTAGGCAGAAAGATAAAAGTTTCTCAAATCTGAAAGGATGGGAGAGTACTTTAGTATCGTATTTCATGATTATCTTAATGATTATGAAACCATATCACAAATTCATACTCTAAGGACGTCTTAGTGCATTGTTATGGCTAAGAAGAGAGATCATGAATTGTTGGATTGGTTAAAATCAAGAAGATGAGTCATACTTCGTTCCAAAACAATTCTTAGAGTCATACTCCAAGATTGTAACTTTGAGTGACATAAAGGAAGATTTATTAACACTAGTCAAATGTAAGAGTAAAATGTTTTCTACCCTTGTACATTTGAGATTGGTAAGTTGTGATGTCTTGGATGAGACAAAGACCAACTAGGACCAATTGTGTGAATTGTTAGTCTTGATAAGAATCCGCACTATCCCTTGAATATTTGTTTTGTCAAGGAATGGTTCTTGACTGGGGAAACTTATAGGTCAACAGGACAGTGGGAGCCTTAAAGATCCTGAAAGAGTTTCAAGATTTAATCAAGAGTAAAACCTGTAATTTATCACTAGCACACGACTTAAGGTTTGCAACCTATCGTGTTGACATAATTCTTATTTCTGTACCTACTTCAAATAAGTTGAATTTGCATGTGAGTTATCAGAGTTCAACTTGGAAGCATTGGTGGGCCTTGTGCTACCAAGGTGACAAGAAACTAAGACTGAACAAGTTTAATCCATGTAAGGCCGAATTTGTCACTAACCTTATCTTGTGATTATGGTTTTGACAAATTCACATGGATAGGAACTCATACACTATAAAATCTAAGTGTCATAAGGTTTCTTTCCGATTCATGAAAATGATGGTGAGGAAACGCTTTCACTAAGTAGATTTTACGTAGATATCAATTGTGTTATTTGCATTTTCAAAAGTCGTTAGTGGAGTGCGTGTGGTTAACCGGCACACTAACATGGACTTGTGAGAAATGGAAAATGCCTAAGCAATTGAGACTATGATTACGTCATCCCTTTTCATAGTTCTGAAAATTGTTTAGACACACATGTGAGATATCTAAGAAAGGGTGTATGAATCTAAATTTCAGAAGTCCAGCAGATTTCTGGAAATATGTCAGAGCTAGTGGGAGCATAAGTGTTATGCTGATAATCATCATGTTAGTGGGAGCATGATTATTACGTTTAGTGTTGCAAGTTAGCAATGTTAATTATAGAAAACAAAGTTTCAATTCGTGAAGTTGCAGGGGTTGAAAAGTTGTTTTGCTATAATTAAGGGAGAGGAAATTATACTTCATTTCAATTCTAGAAGCTTAGATTGAGATTTTAATCATCTTTAGTCAAGGACATATATATGAATTTTATGTCTGAATGGTTCGACTTAAGGAAATTCTATATATATTGCGTTCTCAAAATTCAATTATGACTACGGCATCCCTCTTCATAGTTAAGTTTTGAAAACATGGCAAATAAAAAAAATAAAAAATATTGTAGCAAAAGACTGGTCTAGTATCATGTCTTTATGTCAAACATCATGAATCGTGTCCCATATGCTTCGGATATAGGATCGATTGCATGTGCTATAATATTCATCTTTTCTAATGCTTAAGGCATTTAGAAGGGAAAAGTCTAGAACTGGATATGACTAAAATGATTAAGCAATTGTCGAGGACAAATCTGAGGTTCGCCAAAGATTGGTTGCTCAGGGACAGTTGGAAGTATGATGTAAGTTGTCAGAAAGGACCATATTGACATATTCTGAAAAGAAGTAACCTTTTTTCGGAAGTGATAGTCAAAATGGGACTATGGAAATGTCTCCATAGGTGGAAGTTATTCGATCTATGTAAGATTAGAAAACCTTAATGCAAGAAGGATGTTCAAAGCAATGAACTTTGAATATGAGACTTCGTTTCCATAGAGTTGATCTCCTTTGGAATACTCTGTAGTGACTGTTGACAAGTTTTGTGAATTTGTGAATAATCATTACAAGAGAAACATTGCATAAAAGTTTAAAATCTAACAGTTTTTTTTGGTAAATGATAGGAATCGGGGATTCTCACATTTACAATAAGGATTTGGGATTGTGAAATGAGTATCATTGGAATCATGTTCAATTGATCTACATCACAATGTAAGGATCATAGACAAACATAATGTGCATACTTGGAGTATGGCATAACTATTGTTTAGAAAAACAAAGTGTACATGCTTGGAGCATGGGACGACTGTTGTTTTTATTCAAGTCTTAAGTTGATTGTTTGAAACATTATACAATAATGTGTAATCAATATGGTGATAAATAAAAGGTGGTTGTATTTATATTCAAAAGGGTTCTGAGACCATATTGGATTCGATTATTATTGTGTATCACTTTGCATGTTTTGATTTCCAGAATAGCTAGGTTATTCTTTCCGAATGACTAAGTTATTTAAACACTCCACAGTCGTTCATATGTTGGAAGTAGGTATGAATCAAGACTGTCATGAATCGAGTTTGTAGATGGCTAAATGGGTTTAGTCATAGAAATGGTTGCTACAACATTCATGAGTGCTCATAAGTTATGAGTATTGGAATAAACCCACGCTCACTTGTATCACTTCATGGAATTTATCTCGAGTGATCATGAGACGGTAATATCATATAAATCTTCAAACCTAGAGATATGAGTTATTACCTATGAGTTGGTTGTGCATTGATTGCACGTAAACGCATCAATAACTTGATGTTATAAAACGTGCCTTTGTGTACAATTCAACAAGTAGTAGAACAAGCATATGAGTCGAAGTTTATCTGTTCCTTCTAGAAATAGAAGCGATATCTGGGCCCCTCGATGATTTTGTTGTGACCTATGTACCAGCCGATCAGAACTAAAATTGATGTGTTTGATTAAGTTCTTTGTGAAACAAATCAGAAATCGGGAAACAAACTGTTGGACAATAAGTACGACGTTGTTCCATGTATTTGTCCGGTTGATATCATGAGAACAGAGGATTTTATGATCACTTATCTAAAATGGCGCTTCATAGTTCAACAGAGTTTTCTTCATAGTTCAACGGAGTTTTCGAGAGCTACGATTGCTGGTTGGTTCCTGAAGTAACATACGCAAATATAGTTATTAGACTTATCTAAGTGGGAGTCTGTTGGATAAGGTGTCTAAGTCCATAACTTATTTGGTATATACTTGACCCGACCGGCATGGTCCATTTGGGTTGCATCTCATCCAAACTATTTATGGATAATTTTATGAGAGTTATACACATATGTTTATTAATATATTATAAGTTATAATATATTAATATGAAGTCATGTTATTTAATTAGTCTTAGTCTTAAATTAATTATGAATTAATTTAGAGATTAAAAGGAAGACTAATTAGATTATGGGCTATTGGTTTTATATGGTGTAGGCTAACACTCATTTGTTAATGGGCTAGGCTTATATGGAAGTCCATGGATGATCCGTGGAGCTTTTAACCCATGGATCCTAGGAAAAGGAAAGGTCATGGGTTATTAGGGTTTCACCCTAACCATTCACACTATATAAGCATGCTTATGGAGCATGAAATGGTAACTAGTGGCACTAGTGTGTGTGTTTGTGTGTGGCCGAAAATACAAGTGTGTATTCTCTCTCAAAGTTTTCCAAGAGTTTGTGGTGTTTTGTGATTCCATTTGAGGCATTCACATTATTGGTGCTTGGCCCTCAAACTCCTCAAGAACCAAACTCATCTAAAAGGTATGTAATCTCTTCTAACTCTTTTATGTGGAAATGTTCCCCATGCCATGTTAGATAGGTTATAAACCTTGGAAAATTATTATTTTGCATGTATTTAGACAAACATAGATCCAAGGTTTATTAGGGTTTCATGCACACTTAGGAAGTGTTAGATTGCTCAAAACCCAACAGGTAGTGGGAGTGGTTTCGGGTGCTGTAGTAGGAACCCCCATATCAGATACGTTGGTTCTAACGCCAGCGGTGGTTGTTATGGTAGCTTCAGTGAAAATAGGAGGTGGTACAGGGATAGAGGTGGGTAGTATTTGAGTAGTGGAGGTTATGGGGGGAATGGAAATAGAGATGGAGATTGGGGGAGGAGATACAGGTACCTCAGGGGTAGGCGAACGTGGAGGAGTATTACCTCGAAGGGACTCTTCTGAGTCTGAACTCTCTTCCTCAGATTCACTGGAGGAGGAGGCAAGAATAAGCTTTCGCCTGGGTTGAGTCTTCCTCTTCTTTGGTGGAGGGGATTGAGCTGCCTTGGAAGGTTTACGTTTCTTTGGAGAAGGACCTTTCGCTCCTTTGACAACCTTCTTGTCTTTCCCCTTGTCATGTTTCTTTCCCCTAGGAACAGGCCTATCCGCATCATGGATTGATTGAATCATTTCAGGAATGAGCTCTCTGGGACCTGAACGACGAAACTCCTTGTAAGTTCTGATGATGCGACTGTCGCTTGGAACACATCCATACATTGACTCAGGGATTGAGCCAACGAACTGAAATTTGGAGGAATCAGACACTATGATCTTCATAGTGTGGAAAGTTCCTATCAAGGAGAGTGGAGAATCAGCAACAATAGGAACGTGATACTTGTCCATCACCCACTTTGTAACCAGCGTCCAGAATTTGGCATAAGATATCTCTGAATGGCGAGAAGTAGACGTTAGGCTCTGAATCAGCTGCTGCCATAAAACCGATACATAATCAAGATTGATGTCGTGGTACAACCCATAGAGAATGGTCATAAATAGACGGCTCGCCCCATCTGAACCAGCACTTCGTTCCGATAGCCCCTTGAACAATACGGTGAAGAAACCATTCCACTGTGGAGGCAAGCAGGATTTCTTGAACTTTGTAACGGTCGTCAGAATTTCAGTGTAACCCATGTTACAAAACATGGAGAACAACTGCCCTACTGGAATGGATTCAGTGTTAACCCTAGACTCATCAGGTTCAAACCCTAAAAGCAAACAGAATCGTTGTTTGGAGATGGAGGTCTTGTTATCATGAATGTCGAAGAAGATTCAATCGACAGACTTGTCATAGTGGGCTGTGGAGAAGATTTGCGACAGATACTCCATTGGAACAGGTTCGACTTTGGTGAGTGCTGGAACCAGTGGCGAATGCTTGAGACATTCCACGATTGGAAACATGAAAGCATCGTAAACTTGTGGAGTGAGATCAATGATCAGGCTTTTTTGAGGATGGATTGGCAGAATGTGAGAGGTAGCATGAACTGAAGAGGAGTTCGCCATTGAAGAGAAGATTTTAGGGAAGATGATGAACAGTAGGAGAAAGTAATCGTTTCTTGCTCTCTGAATATTTGGTGCAGTAAAGAGGTAAAGAACAATATAAGTTACCTTTTATACCGTGGTGAGAAGAGAGAGAAAAATCTGTTCCCAAATCTTCAAAGAAAATACGAAGCGTTTCCTTAGGTGATTGACGCGTGACAGTTTAGAACCCTGATGATTACGCAGGAGAGAGAAAAATTGTCTTGTTTCACACGCCTTCCCATCAGGCGCCGTTTGAAATGTCAAAAACGGTTCCGCTTCACACGCCTTCCTATCAAGCGCCGTTTGAAATATCAAAACAATTAGACTTTCGGCTGAGTCAGCAACTTATCCTTTTTGTATGAGCTGTCGTCATAGATCAGGAGAACCACGTGTAACATTGTTAACCACATCTCTTTTATAAGATTAAATCCCATAGCCAAAAATAGCTTGTAATTAACGAAACCAGATTTATGGAAAATCAAAAAGATTTTCGTGCATGGAGTGTCAAAGAAAAAGAAATAAAGCAACACATATGTGGGAAATTGTGATGTCAATAAAGACACGAAACAGTGGATCCCGGGCACGAATCTTTTCCTTCAAAGTCAAGAGAGACCTTAAAGTGTTTGTGTGGTTTCCCGTTGAATTACGATTAGACACTAATTAAGAAGTGTTGAAAGGCATCTTTTAATAAGGCTAATTTAGGAGGCTTTCGCTTCAGTTCAGAATTCCTGATCTTGACGTAAGACAAAAATCGACTGAAGTACTTGTGAGACCAATGTGGTCTGTTGAACAAGTAGGTGTGAAGAGAATTTGAGTGGCATGTTGAAAATACTTTTAGGTGAAATCTTAGAAAAAAAAATTGAAACTGGATTCTAAGGGAAGAAATGTTATGGGATTTAACAATTTCATAAGAATCACACAAAAAGAAAAATTTGAGATTTCAAGATACAACCACATGGGTGAATTCGTTAATTCATTAGTGAAAACTAGAGCAAATTTAATTGTTCACCGTCAATGCATAGTAGGTATTGAATTGTGGGATTCACTTAGCACGTAGTGGCACGAAGCTAAGATCATAAACACAGAAATTGTGTAACAATAAACCTCAGTGGTAATTTCTGAGAGTCTCAAGGGTTACGTGTATGAAGCGAATAGGATGGAGAAAAATATTGGAGATGGTGTAGAGAAACCAAAGTACCTATGCTGTTAAAATAAGGACCAAGCAGAGAACTCTTATCTCATGTGAGAAGAGAGTAAGGTAGCTCATGATTATAATAAATATAATAGCCTAATTGGGAGGACAAGGTTTGTATATACCAAGTCAGTAAGGCTTTATTCAGAATCAGTTGAGGCTTTGGACAACATACAGCAACATGCTTCTAGGGACACTTAACTATTAAAAGGTATGAGAACAATACCTGCCCCATTGATCATCCACAAATGGTAAAAAAAAAATATTTTTGGAGTTTTTGATTCAAAGAGAAAAACAAAAATAAAACAAACAAAAAAAAATTGGAACCGAACCCGAAATAGACCGAATGCTTGGTTCATTTCGGTTTCAAAAAAATGTTTGAAAAAGAAAAAGAATTGGAAAATAAGTGAGAAAAAAATTGATAAGCGAAGACAAGTGAATAGGACCGAACCCGAGTGCTCGGTTCATTTCGGCACTTACGTGAACCGAACCCGAAATAGACCGAACATTCGGTTCATTTCGCTTCCGACTTTTAGTTTTGAGAAGTAGTTTTTGGTACTGACTCCGATTCCATCATACCTAGCCATTGTAAAATTTTATTAAAACTTGCTTCAGGAAGAGCTTTGGTGAAGATGTCAGCCAGTTGATCAGTAGTTCGGAAAAAAAATGAATCTCTACGTTTCCGTCTTCCACGTGATCTTTAATGAAGTGATACCTCAATGCGATGTGTTTGATTTTGGAATGTTGCACTGGGTTATGATAGATCCTAATTGCACTTTCTGAGTCACAATATAGTGGAATCTTTTTCAAATTGAGTCCATAATCCCGGAGTTGACTTTGGATCCAAATCACTTGAGATGTGCAAGAAGCGGTTGCAATATATTCTGCTTCGGCTGTAGACAGTGAAACACATGTTTGTTTCTTAGATTGCCAGCTCACCAACTTCCCGTCGAGGAATTGACAGCCTCCTGTAGTGCTTTTCCTGTCCAGACCACATCCTCCAAGGTCTGTATCTGAGTAGGCTTGAACAAAGAAGCTTGAGTTTGAGGGATACCAAAGACCGAGAGAGGTGGTTCGCTTCAGATATCGGAGTATGTTTTTCACTGCTAGCATGTGTGGTTCACGGGGATTCGCTTGAAACCTAGCACAATAGCACACAGAAAAACATTATATCAGGCCTGCTAGCTGTGAGGTACATCAGGGAACCAATCATTTGACGGTATAGCGTTATGTCGACTGCCAGTTTTTCCAAGGATGGTGTGAGCTTGGTGCCGAACGCCATTGGAACTTTGACCTTTGAATCTCCCATCATGCCGAATTTAGCTTGGTATAAGCTTCTTGGTTGATAAAGATGCCTTTGGGTCCCTGTCTAATGTTTAAACCAAGGAAAAAGTTAATCGGACCCATTGAGCTCATTTCAAATTTAGTCTCCATCAGCTTTCTGAATTCAGCTATTAAGCTAGGATTCGTTGAGCCAAAGATGATATCATCGACATAGATTTGAACTATCATAAGGTGGTTACCTTCCTTTTTACGAAAGAAGGTTGGGTCAACCGAACCTTGTTTGAATTTAGACATCTTTAAGAACTTAGTTAGTGTTTCATACCATGCCCTAGGCGCATGTTTCAGACCATAAACTTCCTTGTCTAGAATGTAGCAGTGATTTGGATGCTTTTCATTCACAAAACCAGGAGGTTGCTCCACGTAAACTGTTTCTTCAAGTTCCCCATTCAGAAAAGCACACTTCACATCCATTTGGTAGACCTCGAAGTTCTTATGTGCAACATAGGTAAGAAATATTCGAATATATTCCAGCCTTGCTACTGGAGCAAATGTTTCTTCATAATCAATTCCTTTTTCCTGGCAGTATCCTTTCACCACAAGACGAGCTTTATTTCGAATCACATTACCCTCCTTATCCATTTTGTTTCTGAATACCCATTTGAGACCAACGACTGAGGCATCTTTTCGGTGTTGGAATGAGACGCCAGACTTTATTTCTTTCAAACTCATTAAGTTCATCTTGCATTTCCTGGACCCAATCAGAATGATCAAGAGAAATATTGACAGTCTTTGGCTCAACTTTGGATACGAAGGAATTATACATGCAGAACTCTACTTTGGACAATAGGGAGGTTTGCTTTGCCTTCACTTGAAATCAGGTTAGGACCTTTTCAGATACATTACCCACTATCTGAGATACAGGATGATCTCTAGTCCATTTGGTGAGCGGAGGAAAGTTTGGATCATAGGATGGATCCAATTCAGCATTGACCATTTCTTCCAACTCTGATTGAATATCATCATCATAGAACATATTGGAATTCTCCCCCTCGACAGATGATGAATCATTTGGATCTTCAGGTTGATTTGGACCTTCGGGTGCTGCTGAACTTTCACGTATAGCCGGGCTTTCAGGTGCTAGAGGACTTTCGGGTGTAGCCGGGCTTTCGGGTGCTACAAGACTTTCGGGTGCTACAAACGTTGGATTCTCCCCCTGAAAATGTGAGTCCTATTGATTTGAAGAGAATTGATTCTCCCCCTCAACCGAAGTGTCGTGTTGAGGAGGTTCGTTTAACTGGTTCTCCTTCTCCCATTTGTTTAGCTGCATCTTCGACAATCTGCTTTAGACGATCGATATTGTTTTATGCTGCCTTGGCTTCCGAGAGAGTGGCTTTCTCAGGTTCATCGAATAAGTCTACGAACTGATCAAATAAATTAGCAACCGTAGCTGTGACTTGACCTGTTTGAGAGAAAATCTCTCCAATTGCTTCTTTAGTAGTCTTTAGTTTCTTGACGTAATTGTCATCGAAAGTCACATAATAGGTTTCTTCAATTCTTCTAGAACGTTTATTTAAAACCCTGTATGCCTTTGAAGTAAGAGAATATCCCAGAAAAATTCCTTCGTCAGCTTTAACATCAAACCTGTTGCGATGTTCTTTGGAGTTGAAGATAAAGCACCTTGAACCGAACACATGGAAGAATTTTACATTCAGCTTCCTGTTGTTGATGATCTCATAAGGAGTGAGAGAGAAACGTTTGTTGAGATAAGACCTATTCTGCGTAAAACATGTTGCAGCAATAGCATCAGCCCATAAATATAAGGGAAGAGAAGCAAAACTTAGCATAGTTCGGGCCGGCTCACACAAGGATCGGTTTCGCCTTTCAACAATACCATTCTGTTGAGGCGTATAAGGGGCTGAGAAGCTATGACTGGTTCCTTTTTTTTGCCAAGAAGTCTTCGAATTCTTTGTTCTTGAATTCCAGTCCATTGTCGCTCCTAATGTTTCGAACGACTTTTCTCAGTTGCACTTCGACCTGCTTGATGAACATCTTCAGCTTAGGAGTGGCCTCATATTTGTGCTTCAGAAAAAATACCCATGTAAAACGTGAGAAATCATCAACAAT
Source organism: Lactuca serriola (assembly GCF_051521515.1). Classification (NCBI taxonomy): domain Eukaryota; kingdom Viridiplantae; phylum Streptophyta; class Magnoliopsida; order Asterales; family Asteraceae; genus Lactuca; species Lactuca serriola. The sequence goes on along the minus strand of NC_136415.1, from coordinate 335,197,913 downwards.
AACAAGAATATACTTGCTACCGCCAATGCTCTCGATTGATGATGGACCACATAAGTCGATGTGAAGCAACTCAAGTGGCTCAACAACTTTTTTGTTTATAATCGATGGGTGACTTTGACGACTCTGTTTCCCCATTTCGCATGCAGTGCACAAGTGTTCCCGATCAAACTTGAGCAATGGAAGACCTCGAACATGACCGCCGGTGACAAGCTTGTTGATGTCTTTGAAGTTGAGATGTGAGAGTCTTCGGTGCCACAACCAGCTTTCGTCTGAATGAGCTTTGGACAAAAGACATATGGCTGGATTCCCTTTGATTGGTCTGAGATTCAGAGGAAACATTTCGCCTTTTCGATCTGATTTGAGAATGACCTTGTTGGATTTCTTCTCTATAATTTCTGAACCTTCATCGTCGAATGAAACTTTGAGACCGGTACCTCCACCAGTTGAGATACACTGATGAGGTTATGCTGCAACCCTTCTACGTACGCCGCCTTTCTTATTGTGAAGTCTCCATTGGTTTTCATCCCATAACCCTTTATTGTTCCATAAGAGTTGTTACCGAACTTGACATTGCCACCATTTTGAAGTGATCGAAACTCCCTTAGCTCTTCCTTCCTTCCTGTCATGTGACGTGAGCAGCCACTGTCAATGTATCATTCTTCGTCAAACTGCTCGTCACGAATAACCTGCAAAAATTACACATATTTAGGAACCCAAAGTTTCTTGGGTCCACGTGAGCCTTTCACAGGAACAGGAATAGTAAGAGAAACATCAACAAGATATGTTCGTTTTACTAAGGTTGTTTCAGCTTTTCTTTTAATAGTAAACACTTTGATTTTATTCGCATTAGTTGCAGGTGTTTTGGATTCAGATTCTGGTGTTTGGACTTTAGTCTGCTTTCGGTCTTCCTTAGCTGAGGAAATCTTCCTTTTTCCTTTTAAATCCCTTGATGATCTTGAATTTTATGTAGGAACTGAATTGGACTTAGAAGAAGATTGAGAACGAGAAGAATTAGAGGAAAAGAAATTTGAATGAGAGTCTTTCCTAACTTGAGGTTCGAAATGACCCTTTCGTTTGTGGTCATTTGAGGGACCGTACCTGGACCTTCGGTAGCCGTTTGATGATGAGCCGACGTTGGATTTTTGGGTGTTGTTGGTTGGTGGTCCGAAACTGGGTCTTTTATTGTAAAAGCTTGATGGATTGAAATCAGGTCTTTGCCTGTTGTTATTTTGCGGACTGAAACTAGCTTTCCGGTTGCTGTTGCTTTCGGGACCGAACCTATCCTTTTGGTTATGTTCTTCGTGTGGCCTGAAAGTCTTTCTCTCGGACTTAGAATTTTTATCAACATAAGAGTAGTGAGGCTTTTGAGAGCGCCAAAACTGCTTTCGCTCTGAGAGATTTTTCTTGTATCTCCGGTTTCTCTGTTGCTTTTGATTTTTCACCTGTTTCGGTTGTTTGTGGATATTAGCCTTTTGTTTCAGCTTCTTAGCAACCGGTTCACTCTTCATACATGAGGTTTCGCTTGTGGAGGTGACTTCTTCTACAGGAGTTTCTTTTGTGCCACTTGTACTTGGTACGTCAAAGTTGGTAGGCTTATTCAGCGGTTCGGGCACATATCTACCTTTGGTCTTCCAGGATGTTCGCTTTGACAGACCAACCGTTTCGTCTGCATTGTCTATAGGTGCTGACCAGAAAAACTCATCACAACCATCTGCATTATCTTCGTTCACTATGGCAGTGAGTTCGGCTGTTTGATGTTCGGTTACTCCTGTGACCTTATACACCTGATTGGGAGTAGTTCTAACCTTCTGAAACACAACGGCCTTTTCTTTAAGGACTGGGGACTTAGTTTTGGACAAACGAGCGAATTCCATAGAATTTTCAGAAATCAGGTTTTTGTGGTTTTCGGGTTCGCTCTTGACAAACTCAAAACAGTCGACTTCATCCTCTACAGAAATTTCACTCATATCATCGTCCTCATTAAGTTTAGATGCGTTTTCAACATTAATTTTGTTTTCTGAACTTAAATTGGTACTCAATGAGTCGAATTTCTGTATGGTTTCGGTCCTGAGTTTCAGCTTTTCATTTTCATCCAAAAGATTTTTAAGCATGTCCTTATGGTCTTTGGACTTTATAAAAGATTATATTTTGTCCAGACCATACATGTAAGTAGGATTAACATCATCGGAAGATACAACACTTTCACAGTTGTATGCTTCGGCATCGATTTCATCCTCCTTAAACTCAAGGAAGGGTAGAATCATGCGATGTATCTTCTGCCCTATTTCACAATTTAGATGCAGTTGAGTAATGTTAGCATAAAGCCTTTTGGCGATCAAACAAAAAACATTCCTTTGTTTTAACAATTTAAGATTGTCTCTTTGCAAATAAATTTTTTCATCCCTAGACTTAATCAGCTCCAACTCCTTCTGCTCTATCCACATCCTTCGCTCTTCATTCTTGGATGACACCCTACTTATTTGGTCGGTCAGATTAGAATTTGTGACCCGTGTTTGAGTTAAACAACTATCTAGATTTGAAATTCTTGAATTCAAGTTGTTTAATTCCTTTTCATATGATTTTTTCGGAATTTTAAATGAAACAAAAACAGATTGTACCTTCTTGATCAGTTCATCAAGTTCAATGATTTGCACACTGAGAGGTTTTGCTGTAAAGCATAAGTCCTCTCGATCCTTGGCCTCTTCATTTCCACCATCAGTGTTGTATCCCCTCATCTGAGATACATCGGTCACCATCAGACATCTTCCATCGGTTTCACCACCTTTTGCAACATAAGCCTTTCCATGAGAAGGCTTTCTCACTTCATCGTCTTCTGAGTCGGTCGACCACACATGTACGCCACCGAACTCATCATCATCTGCCGAACCCTGCACAATAAGAGCATTCATAGAAGAATTAGTAGCAGCCTTCTTCCTTTTTATTTCTTCCAGTCTTTTCATAAGCCTTGCTTCTTCATCTTTCTCTTCATCTTTCTCTACCATCTTCTTCAACATGCAATCCTTTGCGTAGTGATTCTTTCCCCCACAGTAGAAGCAACTGACACCAGAGTCAGCTTCACCCTTCGCTTCCTTTTTCGACTCCTCAACCTTCAGTTCATCTTTCACTCTTTCGGAACTATAGCTTCCCTGCCAATTACGATTTTTGTTGGAAGGAAACTTTTCTTGATAAACCTTCTAGGATTTGACACCATCATAGCATAGTCTTCGGCTGTCAGATGGTGATCTCCCAGATTAAGATCCTCTTCATCTTCTTCTACACTTTTACCCTTGGACAGAAGCGCTAGAGACCCCAGATTTGAAACCATGCTTTTCTCTTGCATCACTATCTTTTCTTGGGATTTTAGAGTCCCTACCAGTTTCGCCAGCGAGTACGATTTGAACTGCTCGTGTGCTTTAACTGTTGACACAACAGCTCTCAATTCGGATCTTAGACCATTCAGAAAAGTGACCTTCTATTCAATAAGCTTCCTTTCAATATCATGTTTAATCATCTTGTTGAGAAGATGATTGAAGCGATCAAACGTCTGTGTAACAGACTCATCAGGATTTTGCTTGAACTCTCCAAATTCAGACAGAAGCAAGGTCTAAATTGAGTGCTCCAAATCTTCATCTGTGGAATACAGCTCTCGCAGCCGATCCCAGATTTCTTTAGCTGTACTGCAGGAACTTACCAATCTAAACGTGTCAGATTGAAGAGCGAATCGAATTAGTCTCAATGCCTTGATGTTGCACTGAAACTTCTCCTTTTCGTCCTGAGCAACATCTTTCACATCTTTCAACAAATCATTATACTCCTTTTGAGTTTTAATAATTCTAGATGTTCTTCAATGAGAAAATGGTCCAGACACAATAGCTTCCCATATCAGATACCCATTATCTCCAGATCCAATGACGTAGTCTTCAAAGTGATGCGCCCAAACCTCGTAATCTTGAGTGTAGAGAATTGGAATCTTGGTTGTAGATCCTATACTGTTTGAGATGTTGATAGGATTGGATTGAGAATCGTCCATGCTTGATCGTTTAACCTGTTGTAAGATCAGACTGTTAATACGTAATATTAGGGCAAGATGAATAAATAATGAAATACGTCAATTATGGAGTGACGGCTCAATAAATATCAGTAAATGCGGAATAAACCCTAATCACTTCTTTCACAGAAGAGATGTGTATGAATTACACAGTCTCCTGCTCTGATACCAATTGAAGAGTTAAGAAACTATTTGATCGTTTAGATCTTTTAACAGGTTAATCACTAAAACGAAAACAGCAATATAAAACACAAGAATGAATCAAAATATGTTGAATGATTCAATAGATTCAAGCCTCAGCAGAGCTCGATAAAGAACTTCCGTTGTAGAGGCTATTAGGGTTACAAACGATAAAGATCAAATCTTTCATAAATAATTGACTTCCAAATCTTACGTACTAAGATGCATGCAAGCACCTATAAATACAAAACCCTAGAAATAACTCACAGATGGACAGGCCCAATCCGAAGACTAAATGGACTAAAGAGCGAGCCCAAGACGCAACACCTTTCAGACCCTACAGAGGGGCACTATGCCAGGGACTGCCGTCAGTCCGCCCCTCCAGCAGATATGAGGATTTGTTACCATTGTCATCAGGTTGGTCATATGAAGACCAACTGTCCGCAGCTCGCCGCCAAGCCGGCACTGGGTTCCGCGCCAGCTACTGTGAGGATTGGAGATGGGAGGCCAATCAAGATGGAGCCTCCGAAGGCTCAGGGTTGTGCCTTCCAGCTCACGGCCAAGGAGGCCAAGGCAGCACCGGATGTGGTTGCTGGTATGTTACTATTATCTCTCTCAGATATTGTATTTGTACTATGCTTATTGGTTGTACCTATGATCAGGTACGTTTTTAGTAAATTCCTTGCCTGCTTTGGTTTTATTTGACTTAGGGGCGAGTCGGTCGTTCGTATCTCAGACCTTCTCTAGAGGGTTCAGTGTGCTGATAGATGATCTTGAGTGTCCGTTGCGAGTTTCGATCGCCAACGAGCACAGGGTTTCTGCTTCTTCGGTCTACCGAGGATCCGAGTTGGAGATTTTCGGGGTGTCTTTCCCGATAGATTTGAATCCTATCCCCATGGGGGATGTATGCGTGATTGTAGGAATGGATTGGCTTAGCCGTTTTGGCGCCATGATCGACTGTGAGGGACAGCGGGTAGTGGTTCGAACCCCAAGTGGGGGAGAACTGCTAGTATATGGTGAGGGCACCAAGTCGGGATCAGGATTTTGTTCGGAGGCCAGGGCTCGACAGTATATTCAGCACGGTTGTGCCGGTTATTTGGTGTATGTGGTAGATACGCGGGTTAGGGAGCAGCTCTCAGTTTCAGAGGTCCCTGTCGTTAGAGAGTTTGCTGATGTGTTTCCAGAGGAGTTACCCGGAGTGCCTCCGGTGAGGCAGGTTGAGTTTAGGATTGATCTAGTTCCAAGTGCGGCCCCAATTGCCAAGGCGTCGTACTGTTTGGCACCGCCAAAGATGCAGGAGCTATCATCTCAGCTGCAGGAACTGTTGGGTAAGCAGTTTATTCGACCGAGTAGCTCACCCTGGGGAGCACCGATCCTCTTCGTCAGGAAGAAGGATGGTTCGCACAGGATGTGCATTGACTATATGGAGCTAAATAAGTTAACGGTGAAGAACCGTTATCCGCTCCCGAGGATAGATGATCTTTTCGACCAGTTGTAGGGTGCATCTTGGTTTTCCAAGATCGATTTGAGATCAGGATACCACCAGGTCAGGGTGAGGGAGGAAGGCGTAGAGAAGACTGCGTTCCGGACTCGTTATGGTCATTACGAGTCGTGGTTGATAAGTTAAAAACTAACTTGAAGATCGATTAGATCTATAAAACAGGTAAAGAAATAAACGAACAAACAGCAAGAACACAAGAATGGATCAAAAGATGTCGAATGATTAATCAACAATCCTCAGAAGAGCTCGATAAAGAACTTCTACTGTAGAGGATTTAGGGTTTACAAGAACGACAAAGAAAATCTGTAAAGCTATCGTAAATGCTATCAATCGTTCTAGATCGTTAACCTAATATGCATGCAAGCACATTATTATATACTAAACCCTATCAACTCACGGTTGGACAGGCCCAAACCGGAGTACAAAACATGGACTATAAACCGAGCCCAATGACGCAATACAAAAATAAATCTGCTACCCAACAGTGGTGATGCCGTTTGGACTCACCAACGCGCCATCAGTATTCATGGATCTGATGAACCGAGTCTGCAGACCGATGCTCGATCGCTCGGTTATTGTGTTTATAGATGACATCTTGGTGTATTCCAAGACCCGAGAGCAGCATGAAGAGCACCCCAGGGAGCTGTTGGAGGTGTTGCGATGAGAACGACTTTATGCCAAGTTCTCGAAGTGTGAGTTCTGGTTGCGAGAGGTTCACTTCCTTGGACATCTCGTTAACCAGGATGGGATTTTGGTCGATCCGGCCAAGGTGGAGGCGGTTATGCAGTGGGAGACTCCGAGATCTCCCTCAAAAATCAGGAGTTTTCTGGGATTAGCAGGGTATTATCAGAGATTCATTCGTGATTTCTCCAAGGATGTCGTACCCCTCACTCGTCTAACGAGGAAGGGAGTGGATTTCCGGTGGGTCCCGGAGCAGCAGAGGGTGTTTGAGACCTTCTGGCAGCGGTTATGTGAGGCGCCAGTGTTGACACTCCCCGAGGGAGTGGAGGATTTCATGGTATATTGTGATGAGTCCATCAGAGGCCTTAGGGTAGTCCTCATGTAGAGGGGGCGGGTGATAGCTTATGCATCGCGGCAGTTGAAGCCGCATGAGACGAGATACCCCACGCACGATCTTGAGTTGGGAGCGGTGGTCTTCGCTCTCAAGGTTTGGAGGCACTACTTGTACGGGGTCCGTTGTACCATATACACGGATCACAAGAGTTTGAGGCACATAATGGATCAGCCGAACTTGAATATGAGGCAGCGCAGGTGGCTGGATGTAGTCAAGGACTATGATTGCGAGATCCTTTACCATCCTGGTAAAGTGAATGTGGTTGCGGATGCTCTGAGCCGCAAGTCTGCTGGGTCTTCTACCCCAGCCAGATGTATGAGGATAGTGGTGGATTCCCCGTTGGTGGGTTTGGTCAGGGATGCTCAGATCGAGGGTGTGAAACCGGAAAACTGGAAATTGGAAAGGATTAAGGGCGAAAGTGCCCGGTTCGTTCAGGATAGCCGCGGGCTATTGACTCGATGTGGTCGGGTTTGGGTTCCGATGACTGGAGGAGTTAGGCAGACAATGATGTTGGAGGCTCATAAGTCTCGTTTTTCTATCCACCCGGGGCTACCAAGATGTACCGAGATTTGAGTTTGAGTTATTGATGGCCTGGTATGAAGCAAGATATCGCTTGGTACGTTGAGAGGTGCTTGACATGCAGGATGGTCAAGGCTAAGCACCAGAGGCCGCATGGTAAGTTGCAGCCTCTAGAGATTCCCATGTGGAAATGGGAACGGATCGCAATGGATTTCATCACGAAATTGCCAAGAACGGCAAGGGGATTCGACGCTATATGGTTCATCTTGGATCGATTGACCAAGAGTGCCCATTTCCTAGCTATACGGGAGAGTTCGTCGGTAGAGAAGTTGGCCGACCTATACGTCCGCGAGATTCTCTCTCGCCATGGGGTTCCAGTTTCTATAGTTTCCGATCGGGATGTCCGATTTACTTCCCGTTTTTGGCAGAATTTCCACGAGGAACTAGGTACGAGGCTGCATTTCAGTACAGTGTTCCGCAGACGGATGGGCAGAGTGAGCGGACCATTCAGACCCTCGAAGATATGTTGAGGGCATGCGTCATTGATTTCGGTGGAAGTTAGGATTCCCACCTACCGCTTGCTGAGTTCGCCTACAACAATAGCTATCATTTCAGTATTGGTGCCCCGCCTTTCGAGCTGTTGTATGGGCGGAAGTGTAGGACCCCAGTCTGTTGGGGCGAGGTTGGGAACAGGGTGATGGGTCGGAAAGAGGTAGTTCTACAAACTACCGAGATGATACAGCGGATTAGACAGCGGCTGCAGACCGCTCAGATTCGATAGAAGAGTTATGTCGACCGACACCGATCTGATTTGGAATTTCAGGTGGGTGACATGGTTCTCCTGAAGGTCTCACCCTGGAAGGGTGTGATCCGTTTCAGGAAGAGGGGAAAATTGGGTCCCCGATTCATTGGGCCGTTCAGGATTGTTGCCAGGGTTGGCAAGGCGGCCTATAGGCTAGAGCTTTCGGAGGAACTTAGCCGGATCCACAGCACATTTCACGTTTCGCAATTGCGAAAGTGCGTCATGGACCAAGAGGCAGTGGTATCGTTGGATGACATTCAGGTCGATGAGCGCCTGAACTATGTGGAGAGGCCTGTAGCTATTTTGGAGAAGAAGAAGAAGAAGATTCTGTGGAATAAGGAAATACCTTTAGTAAAGGTGCAGTGGGAGCATCAGAGGGGATCCGAGTAGACGTGGGAGCCGGAAGCAGAAATGCGAGACCATTACCCGGCCTTGTTTTCTTCAGCGGACTTCAAGGACGAAGTCTACTTCAAGTGGGAGAGAATTGTAACGCCCCGATCGTCAGGTATTAATTAATTAAGAATTTCTGGTTATGCTCTACTCGACGAGTTGGTTGACCTACTCGTCGAGTAGCAGCGGGGTGAGAACGCGTGGTTAGTGACCTACTCGGCGAGTCCACTATTGGGACTCGACGAGTAGGAGCTGGCAGATGAAACCCTGAATCCCGGGGTTTGCACCCCTATTTAAAGGAGCCTCAGCCTCCTTTGGGACTCCTTACAGTCTTTGAGAACCCTTGGAAACCCTAATTCGTGTGTGTGTGCCTTGGTGTGGGTTTGAAGCTTGGAAAAGAGGATCTTGAAGGATGGAAGCTAAGAGTGCAAAGGAAATTGAAGCAAGAAAGGAGTGGGAAGCAGGTTTTGCCTTAGCTAGCATCGTTTGAAGGTATCAAAGTACCATTCTTAGTTCCTTTTCATCCCTTTTGGTTGATTCTAGGGCTTTTTATGGATTTTCAGGTTGGGATGTTGAGTTATGGGCTAGATCTGAAGTTGTAACTTCAGATCTAGACCCTCCTTGGATGCTAGAGTCATAAAGTTGTTGTATTGGTTGTGGTTGGAATCCCTTTTGGACTAGAAGCTCCATTAAGAACTTAAAATAGACATTTGGAGCCTTTATGACCATGCATGCATGTAAAGTTTGCAACTTTACGTGGTAAGTATGCTCTAGGAGCTTGGGTCTATGATTTGGAGCCGCTGCATGGCTCAAAACAAGTCTGTATGGAAAGAGGACTGGATGGACTCGGCGAGTCTTAAGGATGACTCGGCGAGTCACATGATGATAGTCATTGAACACGGCGAGTTGGATGAACAAATCGGCGGGTCCGATGAAGATCGCCATAAAACTCGACGAGTTGAAGAACAACTCGGCGAATCAGATGGCTTTTCCCTTGGATAGGCATGCGTATGTACCCGTCGAGTTGCAAGGAGGAAACTCGACAGGTGGCCCATAAGAATTGATCGGGATTCAAAGGGACTCGACGAGTCACTCTGATGACTCGGCGAGTTGGAATGTGCTCCACAGACACGGCGAGTGTGCGAGTGCACTCGGCAAGTTGAGGTCAGCATGGACTATTGACCTTGTAAAAGGGTTTTGACCTTGATCAGGAATCACTAAGAGATTATGGGGTGTCTCATAAGAGTAAGAACTTATGAGTACATTGTGTTATGGTTATAGGTGGTGGAGCCGGTGTCAAGTGATCCGATAGTTGGAGTTTGCATTTCGAATCGACATCTGCGAGGTGAGTTATCCTCACTATATCGATAGGGTCTACGGCACCAAGGCCGACCCTTTATGATTACATCCTGGTTTAGGATGGTTTCTTTGTTATTGCCATGTTAGATTTCATCCTGATTTAGGATGGGTGTTATGTTATTGCCATGTTAGAATTCATCCTGTTTAGGATGGTTGTTATGCTAGAGAATGGTTAGATCGGTTATCATGGTATGCTACATATGATCCTGATCTGTTAGATCAAAATCAGGATAGATAGTATGTTATGCTTTTATGATCCGTAAGGATTGGTATGTTAGTGACCTATTAGGTCGATGCTCTAGTTACGAGTGAAACTCTATGATTGATGGTAAATGAGATTGATATGTTTGCTATGTGTATGTGCCAATATATGATAGTATGCGTACATGGTTAGTTGCTTGTTGGTTGGGTTGTGGCGGTCCTGCTTTGTGCTAAAGGCCAACACACCCTCTGAGCGGTCCGGGGCGACTGTAGGCCCATGCGGCGGACCAGTCATACCGAAGGCTCGAGATAGATTCAGATAGACTGTAGGCCCAGTAGGGCGGACTGGTCCAGTCGATGGCCCAGTATGTATGCTGTTTGATTGATCGTTATGGCTATGGTTTCTGCCAGTGTGGTATTGGTATTTTGGGGGTAGCTCACTAAGCCCTCGGGCTTACAGTTTTCAGTTTATTGTTTCAGGTACTTCACGAGAGCGAGGGAAGGAAAAGACGTGACCGTACCGCTCCTCATCCTCATGATCTGTTTTGGGACACTCTGATGATAAAAGAATTGGAAATGTTTTGTAAAAACAATTACTATTTGACTCTTTTGTTAGTATTAAAAGTTTAAAATTGGCGTAAATTTTATGGGTGTTACAATTTTAGGGGTAACTCACTAAGCATTCGAGCTTACAGTTCAGTGTATTGTTTCAGGTACTTTAGGAGATCGTGGCAAGGCGAAGGCGTGATCATACCGCTCCTCATGTTTTATGATCTATGTGTTATGGTTCTGGGGGATACTCTGAGGTTTAAACGATTTTGAAATCAAGATGTATGAACTTAATGGTTTTTGAATGAAATAAAATCTTTTAAATTGGTTGAAATTTTTGGTCGTTACACTAGCACCCCAAGTGTGATGCCTCAAATGCTTCACACAACACCAAATGCTTTGGAATAACTTTAGAGTATGTATATCACTTGTAAAAATCGGCTTGCCTCTCTTGTTCTTAGTCTAGCCGATTTTGGTGAGTATCATGTTCCTTATATAGTGTAATGTTTTAGGCTTTCCTCTTTGTATGTGTAAGTGGGTTGAGTCTTTTCCTATAAATAGGAAGTCAGTGACTCCCATTATGTAAGAGTCCATTTTGGAGTGTTAGACTAGAGAGAGAAATTGTATACAAACCCATTTGTATAATCTTTCTAGATCTAATAAGAGCTTACAAAGATTTATTTACTCCATGTGTTCTTGATTTTACATGATTAATCACTAGATCTTTCTAATTCCGCATATGCCATCAGAATCAACACCACTACAATTGGTATCAGAGCGGGTGTTCTTGATTTCATCAAGAATTGATCCTTGATGGCGATTTTGATTTAGTGATTCATTTTTTGATCATGGATCTTCGTGATTAGAGAGTGTTGTGTGTTCTAGAAGTCGAATTTTTCCTTGATTTGATCCATAATTCGACTTTCTCTCTCTATAATACTTGTTTGTGTTACTTTCTCTCTCTAGTAAACCCAAGTTCATATCGATTGATCAAAGATGGAAGAAACAATTTGTGAAGTTTTTTTATGGAGGATTTTCCATGGTCATTTAGTTTTGAAGGAGTTCTCAATTGTTTTGTAACCGGGTATTTCAAACAAAAACACTCATTTCTAGTATGAAATGTGAATGTGGAAAATTCAATGGTTATCCTCTTGATCATGATCATCATAAGACGTTGCTTAATCGTTTGGTAACAACTTATCATGAAAGAAGAAAGAAGAAGAAAGATGATGAAGTAATTGAAGGAATTCATCTTGATGAATGCATATATGGTGATAATGTTCTTGCTTCTTACCCGGATGTTCATGATGTTCAAGGAAAAGAAGTTCAAAACAATGGAGTTCAATGTGATGTTCTTGAGGTTCAAGAAAAAGGAGTTCAAGTTGATTCTCAAGATGAAAAAGTTTTTTGCTCAATTGGAGTTCAAACTGATGATATTTTGTGTTCTTGTGATTCATTTGAAGGAATGATTCCTTATCGGAAGCCGGTGGTCCAAGAAAATCACAAGTATCAAACTCCAAAAGATTTGATTCAAACTTAAAATGTTCATGTTGTTGAAAGTGGGTTTGTTCATGAAGTCAAGTCTTCAAGATGCAAAAAGATGAGAAAGAAAAAGAAGAAGAAGATGAATCGGAAGAATAAGCGGGTTTACTCACAAAAATCGTCATATGTTGTGAAGCCAAAATCCGTGAAGCAAATTTGGGTTCCAAAGCAACAATCTCCAAAGGTTGCATTGAATTTGAAGTCAAAACCCAAAAGTTTTGGTGGTTCTTTTGAAGATGTTCTTGGTTTGATGAAGAACACGAAGAACATGAAGAACGAGTTGTACATCTCGCATGGGGGGTGGTACAATGTTCGATTTGGAGATTTTCTCATTCCGACAAAAGAACCAAGATCTTCCAAATTTGATTCATTTGTTGAAAACGGAACTTGATTTGTCAAAAAGGTAACTCAAATTCTCAAATGGATTCCAAAACGTCCATGATTTCGATTCGTACTTTACGTTTTTTTCATTTTTGATCGATTTGCCTCATTGGATCTAATCTGTTTCAATCCCTTTGTTGATCCAATTATTTTTTGTTTAGATCAACTTAAAATCAAAATCATATTCACAAATTTGTTTTAATTTCGAAGCATCATTGTTCATCAAATTGATTCAAAATGAAAATGTGTTACTGTTCATTCGATAGAGCCCAATCTTAAAACAATTACTGTTCATGTATCCATTTGAGCCCAAATGACATCGAATGTATTTGATCCAAATTCGTTGTTGTTGGAATTGTTCATCAATCTTTAAGCCCAAAATCTTTCAATCCGATATCATTAATTGAGCCCAACTTTATTTCAATCCAATATCTTCTTTGGTTCTCTACTAGATCGTACACTCTGACGTTCTTTTTCAATTGTCGATCGACTTGTTCTTGATTCACGTTTTTTTCAGCTTGTTCTCATAGATTTGATTTCGTTTCGTCATCTCTAACATTCGATGAGCTTTGCTGTTGAGTTGGACTTGTGAATCGGTTGTATTTCTTCCATGAATGAGCCGATGATGATCAAGTGATTGTATATCAATCCTTTGATTTTGATGAAATTGTTGATCAAGAACACTTGAATGTTATGAAGAACAAGTTGAAGAAACGTTATTTGATCTGAAATTTGGCATTAGAAACCTCAATTTCATGTTTGCTTACAGTTGATTTTGAAAAGTCAATCACAGAAAAAGTCAACTGTGTTTTCTATGGGTTGATTCATGGAATTGAAAGATGAAATCGATGGATTTGAGTTCAATATGTGATTTGAAAGAAGAAATTGAGTTTAATTTGGAGATTAATTTCGAAATTGGTTGGATTTGTGATACTGTTGATGAACGATGGATGGGAACGAACCGAGAACAGATGAATGAAATGGATAATCGATGATTTGCAATGAATCAATGGTTTTGATAGTCGAACTGGTGATGGTCGATACTTGTGGATTTGCAATGTTTGGAGTTTAGATTTTGGAATGGATTCTCTTTTGGATGACGAGTTGGAATGATCGAGATTGAAAAACTGATTCAGAAAACTCGATTTTGGAATTCGCTTTTGGTGAAAGTTGCGAATTCGATTTTGAGTTTGATTTACTGGAAACTGGATTTGGAAGTTGATGTTTGGAGTCGATTTCTTGCCTGTATGTTGTATGTGAGTTCATTCGCATCTACAGGAATGGAAGATTTGGTTTGCATCTATGGCTTGTATTCGATGGTTGTTGATGTTAAACAGCGAATGAAGACTGAAAGCGAAGCATATGATGATGAAGGACTAAAAGCGAATGGTAGAATGATATGGATTGTTGATTTTGATATCGACGATTTTTTCAAAATGCGAAGCCATGGTTTACATTTGGTTTGTTGATGCAAAGCCAAACCGGATTCGCATTTGGTGAATCAATTTAAAGATCAAGATTGATTTCGTATGGTTGAAGAATTGGACAGTAGTGTTATTAAGTTCGCATTTGATTGTGTCAAACATGAGTTCGCATTTTTGTCTCAATCAATTTCACATATGAGAATGCGAAGCTTTGTAAGGAAAATGCGAAACAAGTGACCTGGAGTCGATGATAATTCGCATTTGGTATTTGATTTTGGGAAGGAATAAATGGAACATGTGAAGAATTGACTGTATATGTTGATTTGGGGAAGAACACAAACAGTTTCAGTTTGCACCCCTGATCTTTTCACGAAATGACAAAAATAGTCCAACTTCGCAAGTTTGAAAAACATGCCGAAATTTTCGAAAACAGTCCCTGGAGTTTCACATTTTTGGAAATAAATACCCAACTTCGCATATGGGTAATAAAAGCTGAAAAATGCAGAATTTTCAATTTTGGTCCTTGCAGTTTGTGCGAATTTACGCTTTATGCCCGGTTTCGCAAATGGGCTAGAGTTTCACATATTTCACTGTTTTTGGTGCAATGGGTCCCTGCAAGTTTCAGAAAGTGACAATATCTACCCGGATTTTGAAAAATCTTGCAACTTTCACCCGAAAAGTCAAAAATTTCATAAATTGGAAATTTTTTGTGGCTTTTTCGTGATTGTTTTTTCGTGCAAGATTTTTGGTGATTCATTTTTGGTACACATCAAGGGGGAGTATCGTGAAGACTATTCCTCGGGCGCTTCTCATCCTTAGTGGGTTTTATAATCATTTTTTGATTATAAAAAGGGGGAGAATGATGGGTATTCGAAACTTCTCGGGTTTGTCGAATATTCATTTGCGGATTTGAAGACCGGTGTTACTTCGAGGGGGAGTTTGGTCTTGATCGCGCTAGCTCGTTGGAGATTAAAGCCGGACATCCAATCATAACTTTGAGGGGGAGAATCTTAGGGTGCAAAGTCATGCTTGGATGTAATGTTTTAGGCTTTCCTCTTTGTATGTGTAAATGGGTTGAGTCTTTTCCTATAAATAGGAAGTGAGTGACTCCCATTATGTAAGAGTCCATTTTGGAGTGTTAGACTAGAGAGAGAAATTGTATACAAAACCATTTGTATAATCTTTCTAGATCTAATAAGAGCTTACAAAGATTTATTTACTCCATGTGTTCTTGATTTTACATGATGAATCACTAGATCTTTCTAATTCCGCATATGCCATCAGAATCAACACCACTACAGTCACATATAGGGTTACACCATGTAAACCCTAATGTGACATGACTCTTCATTTCCATGACCCATGGGTTTGTAACTCCCATGGAACATCCTATGGGTTTATCCCAACTTGATAATCCATGGAGCCTTTTAGCCCACTATACAAGTTATGGATGATTTATATAATCAACTCATATATTTAATTAGTCATCTTTTGATCACTTAATTAATTCCAGATTAATTCTTGATCATTACTAATTAAATAATACTATTAATATATTAGAACTTATCATATATTAATAAACCACAAGTGTTATTTCTCTCATTTAGTCTATCCAAATGCATGATGTCATGCAACCCAAATGGACCATGCCAGGTCGGGTCAAGTACATACCAAATATAGTTATGGACTTAGACACCTTATCCAACACCTTTCTACAGCTGTTGATATGTGGAAAGAATTAAAAGAGCGATTTCAACAATCCAATTGTCCAAGGATCTTCCAACTCAAGCGTGATTTGATGAATCTGACACCGGGATCTGACTCTGTTAATACTTATTTCACGAATATGAAAACACTTTGGGAGGAATTATCAAATTACAACAACAACTACACATGTGGAATGTGTATCTGCGGAGGAGCAAAAGAAATCGGACATGCAATGAGTTTTTTAATGCGATTAAATCAAAGTTATGCTCAAGTAAGAGGCCAAATTCTACTCATGGATCCGATTCCTTCTAAAAATATAATTTTCTCCTTGATTATTCAAGAAGAAAGACAGTGCAATATAGGTAATCTTCAAAATCCTACTTTTGCCTTCAACACTCGTCTTCTAAACAACAATTACAACAATCATGATAACAAAACCAGACCTAATCAATCACATAAGAACTTCAAAAAGGATTCTCCAATTTGTATGCATTGCAAGAAGTCTGGCCATACACAAGATAAATGTTATCATTTACATGGATTTCCACCGGGGTACAGAACTCAACCTCGTGCCAATTCTATTGATATTGATCAATCTCAGTCCACTGTTAATCAAGCACAAGAAAATCTTCCTGTTGTTCATGATTCCTTGATTGGACTCACTCAACAACAATGTGAAAACTTAATTGCAATGCTATCTGGTAAAATTGCTTCTGCAAATATGGTTAGCACTTCTGCTAATCATGCTTCTACATCATAAAATTTAGTAGGTAAATACATAATCTTTACTCTTAATTCTAGGAATTACATGTCTAATGTTTGGATTCTTGATTCGGGAGCCACTCAACATATTTTCAATGATAAAGGTATCTTTACCAATATTCAGAATCTGAGAAATACTAGAGTTCGATTGCCAAATCATACCCTCATTCAAGTTCATTATAAGGGAGACATACAACTCACTAATCAATTGTTCCTTACAGATGTTCTTTATGTTCCTTAATTTGAATTAAATATGATCTTTGACAAAATCACAGTTGCTAATGGTTAAGTTCTACCATAATTTTGCTTTGATCAAGCAGATTTTCCCCAAGAAGACGATTGGCAGGGGTGATGTTCATGAGGGCTTATATTTGTTGAATGTTTCACATTCTGTCTCCCAACATACTACTGTTTCTACTAATGTGGCTATCTCTATTCAACAATGGCATTCTAGATTTGGGCATCCTTCATATGAGAAAATAAAGATGATCTCTAATGATCTTGGCATTAGCAATAAAAATGATAATGATTTACTTTATCATGTTTGTCCTTTAGCTTAGCAAAAATGATTACCATTTGTTTCTTTAAACAATATTGCTAGTAATCCATTTGATATACTTCATTGTGATGTATGGGGTCCCTACCAAATTCCTTCATATCATGGTTACAAATACTTTGTTACTTTAGTAGATGATTGTATAATATTTACTTGGATTTACTTGATGAAGAACAAGTCAGATGTTCATCATGTTATTCCAAGGTTTTTGACCATGATCTTCACTCAATTCAATGCTATTGTCAAAGTTTTTAGATCTGATAATGCTAAAGAGTTAACTTTTACTGAGTTGTTTCAAGCTAAAGGCATACTACACCAATTTTCCTGTGTTGAAAGGCCACAACAGAACTCTGTTGTAGAAAGGAAACATCAACACATATTGAATGTGGCAAGGGCATTATACTTTCAGTCAAATATAACGATTGCATATTGGTCATAATGTGTCTTAATTGTTGTGTATTTGATCAACAGAACTCCCTCAAAACTACTTCAGAATATTACACCTTATCAAAAGCTTTACAAGGAAGAACCATAATACAATTTGTTTTGTACTTTTGGTTACTTAGCTTTTGCTTCTACTTTAACAGCCCATAGAACCAAATTTGAGCCACGTGCAAAATCTTGTATTTTCATAGGCTACCCACCTGGTATGAAAGCATATAAGTTACTTGATTTGACAAAAAGAGAAGTTTTTGTATCCAGAGATGTTGTATTTCATGAAAACGTTTTTCCTTTCATAAATACAACCCATCCCTTTGTTGATGACCCTTTTTCTCTAGTTGTTTTACCAAGAGTATTTGATTATGATCATGAAACTCAAAATCAGACTTCACAACACTCTTCAATTCCAAATTCAACTCCTGTTCCTAATGATCTCATTCCAAGTTCTATTCCAGATCTTGATATTCCAAATATACCTATACCTAATGTTCAAAATTTATCACAAGCTCATTCTCACAGAACACAAAGAATTAGGAACAAACCATCATATCTACAAGATTATCATTGCAATCTCACAAAAGTTAATTAGACTTTTGATTCAAGTTCTTGTAGATATCCTCTATCTGAAGTTATCTCTTATGATAATCTTGGTATCAATTGTAAGGCTTACACTATCTCTTTGTTTGCTCAAGAAGAACCCAAAAATTATAATGAAGCTGTAAAATCTGTTGAATGGCAACAAGCTATGAATGATGAGTTACAAGCCCTGGAATTAAATAACACTTGGGTAGTTGTTCCTCTTCCAAAAGATAGAAAACCATTGGGGTGTAAATCGGTATATAAGATCAAAAGAAAAGATGATGGAACTATGGATAGATTTAAAGTGTGTTTAGTTGCAAAGGGAATCAATCAACAAGAAGGAGTGGATTTTTTAGATACTTATTCACCTGTTGCTAAACTTGTCACAGTGAAATTACTTCTTGCTTTGGCTGCTAAACATAAATGGCCTCTTATTCAACTAGATGTGAATAATGCTTTTTTAAATGAAGATTTAGAGGAAGAAGTTTATATGACATTGCCTTAGGGGTATTCTGGTAATTTAGCATCTATAGGCTCAGGAAACCCTCACATGGTGTGTAAGCTTCAAAAATCTTTATATGGACTGAGACAGGCCTCTAAACAATGGTATTCCAAATTCTCCATTTTTTTAACTACTTTGGGATTCAAACAATCAAAATCAGACTATTCTTTATTTTTTAAAGGAGTTGGTTCATGATATGTTGCTTTGCTTGTTTATGTGGATGACATTGTCATCACATGGGCATCAACATCGGAAATATAATCGGTTAAAAAGATTTGGGGAATGTGAGGCATTTTTTAGGTCTTGAGATTGCTAGATCAAAAAACTGGCATTTTTGTATCTCAGAGACAATATACTTTAAAGCTTCTTGAAGATATGGGACTCTTGGCAGCAAAGCCCACACAACAGCCTATGGATCCAAAATACAAATTGTCTAGTTTTGAAGGTGAATTTATACAAGATGTATTTCAATACAGGAGGCTTATTGGTCGCTTGTTGTATTTGACCATCACAAGGCCAGACATCACATATGTTGTCCATCGTTTAAGTCAATATCTTAATCAACCACGAACTCATCATATGCATGCTGCCACACATCTTCTTTGATATTTGAAGTCCAATCTTGGCCAAGGACTGTTTCTTTCAGCAACTAATTCTCTTCAATTAAGAGCTTTTAGCGATGCTGATTGGGCTGGATGCAAAGCTACAAGACGATCTGTTACATGCTTTTGTGTTTTTATAGGCGATTCTCTCATTTCTTGGCGATCTAAAAAGCAGAATACGGTAGCTCGATCATCTATAGAGACAGAATACAGAGCTATTGTTGTTGTTACTTATGAACTCATGTGGTTAAGACATTTATTAAGTGATTTCGGTGTGAAGCAACATGGACCAAATCTCATCTTTTGCGATAATGAATCAGCTATTCAATTAGCTTATAATCCTACCTTTCACGAAAGAACTAAACACATGGAGATCGATTGTCATTTTATACGGGACAAAATCATTGATCAGACCATTAAGCTTCTTCCAATAAGAACTCAATTTCAGCTTGCAGACATCTTCACCAAACCATTACCACGTGATAAATTGTTGCCTTTAATGTCCAAGATGGCCTTGAAAACAATTTTTTCACGGTCATCTTGAGGGGGAATATTGGGGGTATTATTGTAATTTAGCTTGCTCAGTCAGTTATGTGGGTTAATGTCTGTTAACTATAAGCTGTTAGCAACAACATGAGTATGATAGCAATATATGCATATTGTAAGTTTGTATACAACCAACTTTGTAATCAATATTGAAGAATAACAAGAATTCATCTTTCTCTCATTCTTTATTTCTTCTCTGATAAGTTGTAAGTTGTCTAAGAGTAACACTTGACATCTGCTTTTCAGGTTTATATATTTATGTCATCTTCTCTTCTCATGTTGTACCAGTACCAATACCAGTACCAATACCAGTACCAATACCAATATCAATACCAATACCATGGGGAATGCTAACCAATCCATTAGCTAGCTAGGGTCACGTTTGACAAAGCATATGTTATTAATGTTTGGTAGCCAAGTGAAATTGTTTAATATCTCTATTAATCTTATTAACATATATAGATATAGTGGTATGATTACCATGTGAGAGGGTGAGGGTGGACAATTATCCTGGGATCACATGCATGTTTCCATACAAATTTAATTTAGTGTGTTTGAGGAAAATGATTTAAACATGTTGGATTTTGTGTGGTTTGGTTTGATTTGGTTTGCACATGATATATGCATGGGTTTGATTTTTTTGGAGATTCATTGAATTGAATTTTAAATGGGAAACAAATCACAAGTAAAAGATATTGGATATTGAATTGTACAAAACATATGTCACTCTCTGCGCTTTTTACCTTTTAGTGCTTCTTGACACCTTCTCCACATCATGCTTAATTTTGCACAAATTGTAACCCGACCACTGCATCATCACCTACGCCTACTATATATTTATATAACTAATTAAATGCACATTTGCCTTTAACCTTTTACTTCTTTTCTCTTGGAATAGTTTGGCCCGGGGGAAATAAAAAAAATATATATATATTGCACTGCAGTTCTAAAGAAACAAAAATAATTTGAATATGATTAATTCTTTTCTTTATGATGATCCTGGCCATTTTGTAAACAGTACGCTTATCCCTCCCACTGAAAATACAATAATGATAATAAATCATGTGCAAAGAAAGAATCCTGAACAATTGATTCTTATTTTTATTTTTATTAATTTCGTCACTGGAGACGCATGAATTAATTTAAACTTCACTTAAACATTCGATGAAAATGTTCGGTAGTAATCTCAAAGAAAACATATTGTCGTTACAACTAAGTAGAACTAGTAAGAACAAGATAGTGGGTTTAACCTCGTATATATAGTTTTTCAATTTGAAATACTTGACAAGTTACATTTATTAAAAGAAACGAATCGAAAAGGGTACACCGTTAGAAAATATCAGGAATATAATTTAAGAATCGACTTAATTATATTCGACAAAAAGTGTATATGACAATTAAAACTGCCAGCATGCCTCAGTAACCAAGTTAGTCAGTCTGGCATTCACCAAAATGAATCGGAATTGTGAAGCACAAAAAGTGAAGTTAATACATATATATTAATGCAATAATTAAATTGTTTGGCGTTTGGTAAAGGACAAGAAGCTAGGTTTATATAACTGACACAGATCATTCCTATCTACAAAAGACCGGGATTAATAAAGTAAAAACTAAGGTCTTCCATGCTAGCTATATATACACTGGAACAAGGTACGTATTAATTAAAAGACGATCGAAGACGCATGATGAATAAGTGATGAATTAAGTGTTGCGTGTGGATGGCATATCTTGATCAAGAAGACCTGCAGCTGCTCCTTAATTGGTCTAGTTTCAAGCACAGCTGCAGGCCGAGCATAGCTATATATAGATATAGAGCTATGTATAGCTAATTATAGGTAGTGGGATTGATGATGATGTTGTTGTTGAGATGATGATTAAAGGATGGAATTTTAAGAGTAGGTGCAGCAGAAGGGCTTGGGCTTGGGCTTGGGCTTGGATGGATGTGTTGACCTTCGTAAGTGGTAACAACGAAGGAGGGATCACCCATACACCTCTCCACTCTCTTCTTCACATTACAAGATGCACTTGTGCACTTGTAGTAGCTCCTGCAATTAATTATAATTAAACTTATATATACATGTTGATTGAATCTAACGAAGAAAGAAAGCAGTAGTGCAAATCTCTCCGATTGGCCATGTATGTATGTATGTATATATGTACCTCGGGAAAGGGCTGTTCTTGACAGCTTTCTGGCCGTACTTGCGCCATCTGTAGCCATCATCCAGATGATCAATCTCAGTCCTCGTCATGAATGCAAATCTTGCTTCTCTCTCTTTCTTCTTCTTCTTTAATGTCTTTTTCTCATCATCTCCATCCACCTTTGTTCTCTTCGATCCCATGCACCTGTAATATATAATGTATTACATAATCATTAATCCTAGCTATATATATATATATATATATATATATATATATATATATATATATATATATATATATATATATGAGACGACATAATTTTTAAAGACCATAAAACTATTTTTTTCTAATGAAATATTTTACTATTTATAAAAAATTAAATATATATAATATTCTAATATTTTAAAACAATAATTATAACATATTTTAATTATATTGAAATATTCCAAAACATATAATGTTAGAATATATATAGCATATTGAATATTAAAATATTTCATTAAAAATATTTGTTTTCACCGTATCACAAAATTATATTCGTCCCAAATATATATATATATATATATATATATATATATATATATATATATATATATATTCCCATGCATTTTTAAATATTTCATTTAATTTCTCTTCATAAAATTAACAGTTTAAACAAACTTGTGGCTGTAGTTTAGTGGTAAGAATTCCACGTTGTGGCCGTGGAGACCTGGGCTCGAATCCCAGCAGCCACATATCTCATTTATACAATGCTTTTGAGCTTTTATATACATACGTATACTGTTAAGGAGAAGATCCATTTTTCATTTCGCTATGGTTAAAGTGTTCATTAACAAATAACTTTACATAATTACATTTGTCTTAAATACTAGTATTATTTTAGAAACAGTTTAATTAAACTTACTATCTAAGAATTCAGGAACAGCGAATCTGTCACGACAGTAGAATGTTACTAAGAAAACCTATTTTGGTAATAATTTTTTTTTTTATTAAAGATGGATAGTGGATACTAGATAAACTTACTGATCAACACTAGCAGCAGCAGCAGGTTGAGGTGAGGAGAGGGAAGAAGAATTCGGTGATGAAATTGAAGGGTGCGCCACATTTAACACCACCGATATGGATGATTCTTCTCCAGCAACCTCATCAACAGTTACATCCTCCTCCTTGTAATGATTATGATCATGATCATGTTGGTTCGAATGAGGATGAGCTGACGATGATGATGGTGGTGATGGCAGCTGATGATCATGGTGGTACATCATCATCATATTATTAATGTCAAAGATGGAAGAAGAAGAAGAAGGAGATGAATAGTTATGATCATGAAAACCACCCTGCAATAACTCCATGAACCCTAACGAAGTCTTTTGCTCGGACCCAAAAGCAGTCTGATCCAGTACTGGTAGTGATGAAAACGGGTCAGAAGGAATATCTATATCCATGTGAATATGAGGAGGATAGGGATTATTCTGATTCTCCATTTTGATCATCATCATCATCATCAACTCTTTGGTGTCCATGGCTTCTAGTTCCACCTGTAACAGGACCTTTTCTCACTCTTATAATGTTGTGTGCTAATTGATATCAATCAGCAGAGGGAAGGGTTTCGGTGGTAGTATTATAGTAATAAGGAGGAATTGACGGAGGCTTGGGGCGAAAGGTTGACCGGAAATAGGCGGTGAATGATGGTACGGACGACAGAGAGGAACCGGTGACCGTATTAAATGCTACCAATGACTCTGACTCACAGATAGATAAGAAAGAGGGAAGGGGTGGTAACTTGTAGCTCTATCTAACCGACCACCGTTGTCAATTCTCGTTTGTCTTTTAATGGAAACTATCGTCTTTGGTCCCTATACTATTATCTTTATTTAATACAAAACAAGTATTTCTTTTTTGTTTTTTCTGTATCTTTCTGGAAGATGTATTACAGAATACACCTTTATTTCTTTTTCAAAATTATGTTTTACTTTTTTTATTTGATTTTTTAAATCTAAAAAACCTTTTACTTTCAATATTAATTGTTAAGTGAATTATATATAGAGAAATAATCTGTATATAACTATTTTTGTCTATAGAAAATAATTTATATTTTATAAACTTTTAGAATACTAACATTTTAAATATTAAATTGCTATATACAATTAAAAACTAGTATTATGTATGAAGCTAACTTCTTTATAAAAAAAAGTTCGAAATGAAAAATCAAAGGATTCATGTAAAGAAGGACAAGTGCGGGGAGGGTGTGAACGTAGATTTGGGTTTAAGGAGCCTTGGGAATCTGTGCACAAGTTGTGGTACTATGTGCCGTGTACCACTTTTTCTTTTTTATTTATTTCTTTTCCAATATTTAAATTTCCCTCCCATCTCTAAATAATTAAGATTTTAGAAAAATGTTTAAGAATAAACATAAATACCATATTTAATATATTTTACAAGTATTCATGCTATATTTCTTACTTCTTCCGTTTCAAAATTATTATCTACAAACAAAAAATATACAGATTAAAAAAATTATAATTATCATTAACTTTATACAATAAAATGATACTTTTGTCCTTAATTTGCATTTAATGTTACATTAAATGCTTAGTTAGTTACGTAATAATGACTAATGAGAGGTATGTTGATAAAAATATTATTTATTTTTAGAAGTTGACTATTAATTTTAAACAAACCAAAACGGAAAGATCGACTATAATTTTGAGACGGAAAAAGTATATAAACAATAAATATAGTAAGGAAAACAAATGAGACAATCTTCGCTAAAAATAGTTATAAACTTTTAAATGTTAAACTTGCAGAAAAATAAAAAACCGGATAGTTTAGAAACTACATAAATTATTTTTAAACTTTTAAATGTTAAAACTTGTAGAAAAATTAAAAATCGGATACTTTAGAAAATACATAAATTATTTTTTGGATTAAGATTTTGCAGTTTAATTATTAAACTTGTATTTGCAAACAATTTTTTTTCTTTAAATACTAAAAATTAAAAGTTATTAAAAAATCATGCTTAGCATTTCAAGTTTTAATCCTCATTTCGTCTCGAAGACGCATTGATATCTACATTATTTTATGAATTATAATGTTTTAAGTCTATGTTTTATATCAATATGCATTTTTAATACAAAACTAGATGAGTGATCCCGCAAACGATGTGTGAACTCTTTTTGGTTGATTGTGTGTAAAATGTTGTTTCTACATGTTGGAAATCTGGACTGAACGTGTTTCTTGATATTAATTGGCAAGAGTAATAAGTAATTAAAAAGAATGGGTTGGGAGGGGTATTAGAAGATCAAATTGTCCATACCAACCAATCCCTAAATCACTGCAGACTGCTTAATGTCAATCCACCAGCTGTAGTTACAATACAACACCAATTACCCTAGGATTACACTATCCTAATAAACAAACTCTAAAAGTACTCTAAAGTAATCAATGAAAGTTCATTGCTAACACGTGCATTTAAATATCCCACATACCCTGTTCGTGAAGATCGGCTATTGATGTTTTCTCCACATTGCCTCGGTCATCAATCCGTGAGTATCTACAAAAAAAAGAATTAGGTAACAAATGCAAGAAAAAAAAATCTAATGACAACCTAAAAAATAGTAGAAGTTTCATATATTGTTCCTAATGTAACCATGTTCACATCTTATATCAGGTCTTAATAATAATTTGCCCTAATGTGAAAATTATCAAATGAGAAAAGTAAAAAGTTCACTTACTTCTTCTTCCCAAGTTTTACTATGTCCAAGAGATGGTGGGACCTACAACTGTCCATTCTCCAAAACCTTCATTAAATGTGAGTTATCTTTTGATGAACCCAAGAATAAAGAAGTTGACATACTGCACACTCATTTCTTTTGTAGTGATGTTTGTGTTCCTATTGAAAGTAAAACTTGCAAAGTTTGAAAGACCTGGAAAAAGATTAAGATAATTAGAACTCTTGTTTCCTTCAAAATAGATAAATATAGACAAAACTTCAAAAATGGTCCTTGTGGTTTCCAAAAATATCAAGTTTAGTCCCTAAGTTCAAAAAACCTCACAGATGGTCACTGTGGTTTCAAAACTTTTAACAAATGGTCCTTTCGCCTAACTCCATTAGCTTTCTACCGTTAAGTGAGAGGCATTTTCGTCATTTCACAACCACAAGGACCATTTATGATGTTTTGCCTTAGTTTTTTTAAAAAAAGAAAAAGAAAAATAATTATTTAATATTAAAGGACCCCACACAACTACAGCTTTCTACTATAAATTTTATGGATTAACTTTTAAATAGAAAAAAAAGAATAGAAGTTTACCATCAACTTTTCGATTATGTTGTAACGCCCTGATTCTCAGGTATGGATTTAAATTAAAGGTTCTTTGGTTTTAAGTCCTACTCGAAGAGTTGGTTGCCCTACTCGTCAAGTAGCAGCGGGGTGGGATCGCGTATTTAGTGACCTACTCGCCGAATCCAGGGAGGGACTCGACGAGTAGAAGCTGGCAGAGGAAACCCTAAATCTCGGGGTTTTTGTAACAACGTAATTTTCAAAACAAAATTTTCATTTTTCAACAACCAAATTTATATAAAAATATTCTCAAAAGTATTCAACAGTAGTTATCGAAAAATAACATATCCCAAGTGATGGGTATTAGTCATAAGACATCATATGTGCTCATACAAACCCTAATGCTTGGATCTAGGTTTCTCTATTGTACATGCAAGTTATCCAAGGCTATAAACCCTAATTCTAGCATATGGAAATCGATATTAACATATAATTAGGTTTAAGATATTACATTGATTGTTATGTAGTAATAACAATCCCAATTCCTCCTTGAATTGACTTTGGAAGGCTTAGAGTCACAAGTGTCACTCCTCTAATGGCTCACAAACACCATAAGCAAGAGGATGAAGAGGAGAGAGGATAAAGGCTGCCAAAACCGTTTGAAAACCCTAGCAAGATCCTTAGCCACGTTTTTGGTCTTTAAGGGATCTATATATAGTGAGGCAATTAGGGTTATCTAACAAGGAAACCCTAATTTAGTGGCTTAAGCCCTAAGCAACCCATGAAGCCCTTTCCTTAAGGCCTTGGACGATTTCATATGGGCTTCCCCCATAGAATTCGTCCACCTTATAATAAAAGGCAATCCATGGCCCAAATTGCAATTATCTTATAATTACAATTCCAGTCCCTTAAGTTTAATTAATCTCTTTTGGTCACAAAACTAATTACAAATTAATTATTGACTAATATTAATTAAACAATATGATTTCTCCTTTAATATATTATTCTCATAATATATTAATAAATCATATTTAATCATTTCTCTCCATAATTCATCCTATCAAGTTGCTTTGGTGAAGGCAACCCAAAAGGACCATGCACCATCGGGTCAAGTACATACCAAAATAGTTATGGACTTAGACACTAATCCAACAGTCTCCCACTTGGATAAGTCTAATAACTATTATGCTTATGACTTCAGATCCTGATCTGCAATCGTAGCTTTCCAAAGCCGCTGTCAACTCTGATCATATCAGATACGCGTGTCCTTAAGATAAGGGATCATATATTCCTCCATTCTAGATATCATATGAGATATGATTTCAAATCATTCTCTTTGTACTATATCTCGATTCCCAATTTATGACGACTGACTAATTGAACAAATCAAATTAGCCCTAGCCCGGCCGAGCATTTACGTTTGTCATCACAAAATCATCGAGGGGCCCAAAGATATCGCTTTTATCCTACTTTGGATAAAAGGAACGGATAAACTTTGATACAATGCTTGCTTGCACTCACTCACCGGATTACACAGAATAATATGTTTTATAACACCAAGTTACTAGTGCGTTTACACATTATCAATGTGCAACCGATTTGCAAGATACAACTCACACATCTCGGTTTCAAGAATATAAGATGTTATCGTCTCGCCAATCACTCGTGATACAATTCATGGAGTGATCCAAGTGAGTGTGGGTTTAATCCAATGCTCAAATCATATTCATAAGCACTCATGAACATTGCAGCAAACATTTGCTTATGTCTAATACTCTTTTAGACAATCCACACACCAATTCACGACAGTCTTCATTCATATCTACTTCCAACATATGAACGACTGTGGTCCGTTTGAATAATTCGATTATTCTTAATAAACTCAATTATTCTGGAAGTCAAAATATGCAAATGTGAAACATAAGAATAATACTAATCCCATATGACCTCAAACCTTTGAGTATAAATAAAACGCCTTTTATTTATCACCATATTGATTACTCATTATTTGTTGTTTCGGGTAATCAACTTCTTACTTGAATTACAACACTTGTCCCATGCTCCTAGCATGCACACAATGTTTACCTATGGTTCTTACTTTGTGAAATAGATCAAATTGAACACATTTCCAATCATTCTCATTTCACAACTCCGAATCCTTTTTCATAAGTGTGAGAATATCAAATTCTTGTTACTTATAAAATATGCTAGATTCTAACACTTTATGCAATGATCCTTTTGTAATGTCACTGCACCAACGTCACAAAGACTATTGCCAATGATATTAAAAAGTCCTTTATCGGAAATTGTTACAATACAGTTCCTTAGATATGATGTCTCTCACTCAAAGTACATTCCTTTGAACATCCTTTTGCATAAAGGTTTCTAATCTAGACATAGATTTTCAATATTCAATTCCCAATATGGACATGTTTCCATATTTTCCATATGACAACTCATTCTTAATAGAATCTTATCTATTCGTAATGATGTCGATATGGTCCATCCAATATGGAAACATTTCCATAATTTCCATATGACAACTCATTCTTAATAGAATGGTTCATCCAATACCATGCTTCCAACTACTCACAAGTGACCAATCCTCGTCAAACTTTGGATTGTCCTTTGATAGTTGTTTAATTATTTTAGTCAAAACCAATTCTAGTCCCTTTTCCCTCTAAATGCGCTAGACATTTGGAAAATTTTAGAATGGTCAAACATTAAAGCATTTGCAATCGATCCTATACCCGAAGCGTATGGGACACGACGCATAATGTTTTATTTGCTATGTTCTCAAAATCCGAATTGTGAAGAGGAATGCCGTAATCATAATCGAAATTTTAAGAACACACTATGTACCCTTGACTAAATTTAATAACATTTCTCAACCTAATCCTTTAGATTTGAAATGAAGCATAATATTCTCTCCCTTAATTATAGCAAAACAACTTTACAACCCTTACGACTTTGCAAGGTATAACTCTTGTTTTCTATAATTAATATTGCCAACTTGCAATATGTGCCTTAATAATCATACAATCATAACATTTATGCTCCCACTATCATGATGATTATTATAAAACATAACACTTATGCTCCCACTAGCTTTGACATGTATTCAGAAACAGCTTAACTTTCAGAAAAACAATACTTATTGAATTTCTTAAATTCATGTTTCTAATACTTAATGCTTTGATAATCTTTTATCAAGGCCTCTTATACACCTTTGCCTTAGATAGTTCATATGTGTCTAAACAATTAAGACTAATTGCCAAATCTCACAATTCAAATCATGAAAAGGGATACCGTAACCATAATTGAATTCGAGAATGCAATTTTACAATCACTATCTTCTTAAAATCTTTCTTAGTGAAAGCATTTCCTCACAATCATTTTCATGAAGGAGGAAATCTTATGACACTTAGATTTAAATGGTGTATTTGTTCCTATCCATGTGAATTTGTCAAAACCAAAGTTTACGACAAATTCAAACTCATATGGATCGGACTCTCTTAATCTCGATTTCTTGCCTTATGGTAGCACAACTGCCCACCACGTCTTCCAAGTAGTTAAGCAGCTCACCTTTTCTTATCAGTGTACTTTTCATTGATCAAGGTCCTTGCCTTTTATGCATTCAAATGAGAACTTATAGGACTCACATGCATAATTAACTCGATTGGACTGGCACAGAAACAAAATAATGTCAACACGACAGGTTGTAAATCTCAACTCGTGTGCTAGTGATGATTGATAAGGTTTATTTGATTTGTTCTTGAAACCTTTCAAGACCATTAAGACTCCCACTAACTCCTTGACATATAAAATTCTCTTGTCAAAACATTTCTTGACAAACAAATATTCAAGAGTTAGTGTAGCTTTTATCAAAAACATTTCATAAATTGGTCCTAATTGGTCTTTGTCTTATCCAAGACATCACAACTTTCACCATTTGATGAATGTTATAAACCTTCTTAATATTTATCACTTAATGTCACAATCGTAACTTTAAGACTTGTCATTGGAATGAAGTATGATTGACTTCTTGATTTAACCATTTCTTCAATTCTTGATTCCTCTTCTTAGACATACAATGGTACTAAGACTCACTTAGAGGATCAATTGAGATATGGTTCTTAATCATTAAGACCTATCATAAAGCATAAAGGCTACTCTCCCTTCTTCTTAGAATGGAGAAACTTTTATCTTTCTGCCTACTTGATTCTTCTTATTCGTTCTGCTATTGATTTAAACTTTTTCAATCAATTCAGAATTACACTTAATCTTATAAGTATAATCATATTTACTAAACGTTACTCTTATGGTGGAGTTGATCAACACATAACTGTGCGTACTCGATCTCCTAGTCCTTCACTTGACACTTTGTCAATGAATTAGTCTAATTATCAAATATGAGATTTCTCATTCATCGTGCAACCAAGTTGCGTGATTCCAAATTTCTGTCCAATTGAAACTTTGGGCGATGAGAAACTCTCCCTATTTGGTAAATTCTCGACTTTCCATAAATAACCAAATCCATTATTGCTAATATTCAAACATCAATTTTTCATATACGCCATTGCAAGGATAAATAAATATTATAAAATCAAAATTTATTTTATTGCGGAAAAATTTGTCCTTACAATGCAATTCATTGAAAAACTATGCTAATACATATTTCTTAGCAATCTAATTCTAACTCTAAGTAGTAGCTCAAGAATCTAATCTTCGAGAAATGCGATCGAAATCCATTCCTTCACGGTTAGATTCTGCTCACTTCTTCCCTTAAGTTTCCTTTCTTTTCTTCGATCCTACAAAACATCAAATGTAATCTTATCACATTATGTATTAAGAATCTAGAATAGAAGCTTAAAAGAGTTAGTTAATGGATTTTACCTTTATTAGAGCCATACGATTCGACTCTCCCATCTCTTAGATCTCTTAGGTAAATGGGGCAGCTTCGTCTCCAATGCCCTTTCTCTTGGCAATAAAAGAAAATTGACTCTTTTGGAACATGACGTGGAACTACTTCAGACATTGTCTTTCTCTTATGATCAAACTTTTCGATCATAGCATGTCTTTCGTTGTCATTGTCTATATCCATAGAGGTCTTGAAGGCAGATTCACCAATCAACTTTGCTTCTCTATTGCGCCAAACCATTGCTGATTCAGCAGCAATAAGCATATAGGTGAGATCTATAAGGGTCACGTCGCGGTTCATCATATAGTACTCTCTTACGAACTCACTATATGAGTTAGGAAGTGACTGAAGAACCCAATCAACAGTCATTTCCTCACAGACAACGGATCCCAACATTCTTAAACTATTAATGTGTGACTTCATCCCTAGGACGTGTGCACACACCGGCTTTCCTTCTTTATGTTTACTTGCCAAAAGGGCTTGAGTGATCTTGAATTTTTCAAGCCTTCGAACTTGTGGGTTAGAAAGAATAATTGGAGGAGGTGGAGGAAATGAAGCATGATTTCTTGTTCCTCGATCGAATCGTGGAATATCATCTTCATGTGGAAAGCTTGTTCCACGGGATTTGGGAAGACCATAGTTGTCGAACTTTGACATCTACAAAACGGGAGAAAACGAATTCAAGTTAGTTGATTGATTGAGTCCTTAGTAAATCACCCAAATGAGATACTAAGGCTAGGACCCAACACAATATTCTACAACTCGGGAGAGGGATGCTGTAACCCAAATTGCAGAACATTTGAAGGTAAGTGAATGACGATTCACTAATTTCCACCACGAAAAACGAAAAGGAATTTAAGTTTTAAATTTATGAAAACTCCTAGATCCTTTGAGATTCATTGAACTTTCAATGGCATGTTTAAATCTCGATATGCCCTTCTTGTTTGTGACTGGGATGCCGAGGATCACAAAGCGGGTGTGAATAACCATGCAAACTTACATGGTGCCCTCACATGTTACAGTCACCTATTCGATGTGCCGGTAAACCACACACGCTCCATCGAACTATGACAAACATTGAGTCACCCTTTGCTACCTTTGCTTAGAACCATTTAGTGTGCCGGTAAACCACACACGCTCCACTAACGTCTTTGCAAGGGCACAAAGTGTAATTTCATGGAATTGCATCAATTCACTTTTGCCTAAGTAACTAATGTTGGGAATTTTATGAAAACATTTAGTTACTTTTATACTTTATTATACTTATAATGGAAGGTTTCGTCCTATCCTACCCGTTCGGCTAACGACCCTCCACTAGTCAAGAGTGCGGTGGGTAAGAGTGGATACCCATTCAATCGCCATTTTATAGGCAATTTCCTTAAACACCCCTTATAGACCAACTTCGTGAATGAGGCCTACTAACGGTAAGACTGACTTTTACTCATACACACACACACATATATATATATATATATATATATATATATATATAATGTTAGACTTTTAATGATATATATATATATATATATATATATATATATATAGTATAGGGTGTATTTTACACTTTTAAAATATTTGGTGGTCAAATTTAACAATTATACTTTTAATTCAATTAAATTGTAAACCAAAACTTTTATGGATTTACTAAACCTCTTTTAATTATACACCTTAATTAATTAATAAAACCATAAGGGTGTGATTTGAACTTTTCAAAACAATACTAGGGTTTTAGAATTTAACATTCCTAATTAAACTTTTAATCGACTTTTAAATTCCAAAACTTGAGGGCAAGTTTTGAAACATTTCAAAACATTAGGGTTTAGAATTTAAATATACATCAAAATTAAACTATTTAATCAAAATTTAAATTCCAAAACTTGAGGGAAAGTTTTGAAACCTTTTTCAAAACATTAGGGTTTTAACTATTTAAATTTCAAAACAACAAAACTATTGGGTTCAAATTTAAACTATAAAACCTAAAGGGGAAAATATGAAACATTTCATAACACAAGGATCAAATAAAAAATAATCAAAATAATTTATCAATTTAGTCAAAATAATTAATCAATTATCACATAAGGAAACAATTATCTTATTAATTGATAAATAACAACAATTAGATCAACAATATAGTTAAATATATCATAAAATCGGATTTATATTGATCTAATATGATAAGGTAACTATCGCAAAGCAAAAACAGCAAGAAATCCCGAGATATACTCCATCTGACGAGTTGACTCGTCGAGTCAAGCTTGGACTCGTCGAGTCTGCATGGACTCGGCGAGTCCAGCCTCCAGAACATCAAAAAATCGAATTTTTCAAACATATCAAGCATCAATACAATAGAAACCAGTCTAGGCTCTGATACCACTGATGGGTTTTAGTCATAAGACATCTTATGTGCTCATACAAACCCTAATGCTTGGATCTAGGTTTCTCTATTGTACATGCAAGTTATCCAAGGCTATAAACCCTAATCCTAGCATATGGAAATCGATATTAACATATAATTAGGTTTAAGATATTACCTTGATTGTTATGTAGTAATAACAATCCCAATTCCTCCTTGAATTGACTTTGGAAGACTTAGAGTCACAAGTGTCACTCCTCTAAAGGCTCACAAACACCATAAGCAAGAGGATGAAGATGAGAGAGGATAGAGGCAGCCAAAACCGTGTGAAAACCCTAGCAAGATCCTTAGCCACGTTTTTGGTCTTTAAGGGATCTATATATAGTGAGGCAATTAGGGTTATCTAACAAGGAAACCCTAATTTAGTTGCTTAAGTCCTAAGCAACCCATGGAGCCCTTTCCTTAAGGCCTTGGACGATTTCATATGGGCTTCCCCTATAGAATTCGTCCACCTTATAATAAAAGGCAATCAATGGCCCAAGTTGCAATTATCTTATAATTACAATTCCAGTCCCTTAAGTTTAATTAATCTCTTTTAGTCACAAAACTAATTACCAATTAATTATTGACTAATATTAATTAAACAATATGATTTCTCCTTTAATATATTATTCTCATAATATATTAATAAATCATATTTAATCCTTTCTCTCCATAATTCATCCTATCAAGTTGCTTTGGTGAAGGCAACCCAAAAGGACCATGCACCATCGGGTCAAGTACATACCAAAATAGTTATGGACATAGACACTAATCCAACACCAAGATCACAAATCCAATCCCTTCTCTAGTGTGTACGGGTCACGTCGGCGCCTTCCCACGGTCATCGCTAGCACCTGAAACACATAACACAACTACTGTAAGCATAATTGCTTAGTGAGTTCCCCAAAATACCGCATACAACACATACGCCACTCGAGGCTATAGCATGATCCTCCGATCGTTGTGTCTCAGCGGGACCCTCCAGTCCCGTAGCTCGTTGGACCTTCTGGTCCGGTCATAGCCCGTTGGACCCTTCGGCCCGGTCTGTATCGTTGGACCCTCCGGTCCGGTCTATAAAATCATACAACATACATATATCACATAGCACATAGTCTCATACACAACACATAAGACCCTCTGGTCAATACATAATACCACTCTAGGTAACGTATAGTGAGAAGACTCACCTTGTGTAACTCGGTAACTCAAAAATCTCAGACTAAGTGAAATAAGACCTAGCCTCCGCCTAATCACATGAAATAATCACTCGTCATCAACATATTTCCCAAGGCTACACCATTCCCTCTACTCACTCTCGGGAGAGGTAAAAGACCATTTTACCCCTTACTTGGCTCAAATACACTAAAGTTGACCAAACCCTAAAAGTCAACAAAAGTCAACCCTCCGGGTTACGCTGCGCGTACCAAACGTGTACGTTGGGCATACCCGGAGCCTTCACAGAATCGGGGTACGCATCCCCTTACGCCGCGCGTACTGGGATTACGCCCAACGTAATACCCAGCTTCCTCATCCATCTCATTCAGGTCTTAATCGGTTAAGACTTGCATCCAAAATTTAGATCTGACTCCTCTAATATGACTTAATCCATAAAGTTGAAACCTTTAAGCCTTTGCATGGCTGTAAAGTTCACTTTGCTCTCAAAACACCTTTCCTCTTTCCATAATGAGACTATAACTCATGCATGGCATAAGATCGACGTCTAAGACTGGATTTTTATGAATCCTCAACACAATATACACTAGAAAAGGTCAGATCTAAGCTCATGGAGACTCTTTGCACACAAAGTCTCCCACTTTGAACCAAAAACCCTAAAAATGGTCCAAAAAGAAAAAATTATGAAGAACAAGGAAAGCTTTGAGCTTTTTTTTACCTTTAGAAGGGATCTCCACCCACTATAGAACTCGGATCTACACCTGTTCTTCAACTTCTAGCTCCAACAATGGCTCCTTCTTCTCCTTCTTCACCTTGGAAAGATAACTTCAAGCTCAAAAACACACACACACACACACAATCTCAAGCACAGATCTCAGCTCTCTAAGGACTCACTCAAGGGGATATGGTGGCTAGGGCAAAGGACTACATGTTCCTTTTATAGTGCACAAGCCAGAAATTAGGGTTTGCATATGGGATCACTACGCCCAGCGTAACCCCTGGGTACGCCCAGCATAACCGGGCGAGTCCGCGTTCAATTTAAGCGCGTGAGTACGCGCGACGTACGACTTAGTATGCCCAGTGTACTCACCAATCCAACATACAACTTTAAGGGACTAATTTGCCAACTCTCCAAAATAGAAGCGTCATAAAGCTTACATGGATTTCGGGACTGTTACAATTCTCCCCCACTAGAACCAGACTTTGCCCTTGAAGTATCATGTTGCGAACAACTCCGGATGCTGCTCCCGCATCTCCAACTCTGGCTCCCAAGTCAGCTCGGACCCTCTCCGTTGTTGCCACTGGACCTGAACACGGGGCACTTCCTTGTTCCTCAGAACCTTGATCCTCCGATTTAAGATTGCGATTGGCTTCTCAGCATAATTCAGACTTGCATCCACCTGGATATCCTCTAATGGTACCATTGCCGACTCATCGGCAATACACTTCCTCAGCTGCGACACGTGGAAGGTATCATGAATCTGATCTAACTCCGCAGGTAGCTCCAAGCGATACGCTACTTTACCCACCCTCGCGATCACTCTAAACGACCCAATATACCAGGGTCCCAGATACCCACCCTCGCGATCACTCTAAACGACCCAATATACCACAGAGATAGTGCTTCAGACGATAGAGCAGATACGGCAGGTCAGACAGAGGTTATTAACTGCTCAGAGTTGCCAGAAGAGTTATGTGGATAGGCTACAACATTAGCCTTGCTCGGGTGGTACAGGATCTCACAGTCATAATCCTTCACCACATCCAGCCATCTCCTCTGGCGCATATTCAAGTTGGTCTGGTCCATCAAATACTTCAAACTCTTATGGTCCGTGTATATAGTACACCGAACCCCGCACAGATAGTGACGCCAGATCTTGAGGGCGAACACCACTGCCCCCAACTCCAGATCGTGGGTGGGATACCTCGAATCATGAGGTTTCAGCTGCCTTGATGCATATGCTATCACATGCCCCCTCTGCATAAGCACCGCTCCCAACCATGATATCGATGCATCACAGTACACTACAAAATCCTCCATCCCTTCCGGGAGTGCGAGCACCGGAGCTTTGCACAATCTCTGGCGAAGTGTCTCAAATGAGGTCTACTGCTCCGGACCCCATGAAAAAGCAACCCCCTTCCGGGTCAACTTGGTGAGTGGCACAACGATCTTAGAGAAATCCCTGATAAATCTCCTATAATAACCAGCCAACCCAAGGAAACTCCTGATCTCGGTAGGTGACCTCGGCACCTCCCAACTCATCACCACCTCGATCTTTGCCGGATCGACCAATATCCCCTTCTGGTTAATGAGGTGCCCTAGGAACTGGACCTCTCGTAACCAAAAATCACACTTGGAGAATTTGGCGTAAAGCCTCTCCGATCTCAGAACTCCGAGGATCACCCTCAAATGCTCCTCATGCTACTCTCTGGATCTTGAATACACCAAGATATCGTCAATGAATACGATCACCGAACGATCCAACATCGGCCTGCACACCCTGTTCATGAGGTCCATGAACGCTGCCCATGCATTGGTGAGCCCGAAAGGCATCACCACGAACTCGTAATGCCCGTAACGAGTCCTGAACGCTGTCTTCTGGATATCTTCATCCCGAACCCTCATCTGGGGATATCCCGACCTCAAGTCTATCTTGGAGAACCAAGACGCTCCCTGCAACTGATCGAACAGATCATCGATCCTCGGTAACGGATAACGGTTCTTGACCGTCATCTTGTTCAACTCCCGGTAATCAATACACATCCGGTGTGAACCATCCTTCTTCTTGACAAAAAGGATCGGCGCTCCCCAAGGTGAGCTACTCGGTCTAATAAATTCCTTCCCCAACAGCTCCTGAAGATGCGAGGATAACTCCTGCATCTCAGGCAGTGCGAGGCGATAAGGCGCCTTGGCGATAGTTCTGCTCCTGGAACCAAATCGATACGGAACTCCACTTGCCTCTCGGGAGGCACACCCGGCAATTCCTCTGGAAAAACATCCGGAAACTAGCACACTATCGAAACCTCATCAATCAAACTTGGCCTCCTAGCGGCCACTCGCATGTCCATTACATAGGCTACGAATCCGCTGCAACCCTGCTGCAAACTCTGCCTCGCCCTGGCAGCCGAACAAAATGCTGACCCACATCGCGTTCCCTCGTCGTGCACCGTAAGTACTCCCCCACTAGGGTCTCGTATCGTCACCAACTGAGGCTCGCAGTCTATGATAGCTCCAAATCAGCTCAACCAATCCATGCCCACTATAACACACACGTCCCCCATCGCAATCGGGACCAGATCTATCGGGAACTCCACATCGAAGATCTCAAGTATACATCCTCGAATCACATCCGTAGCAAACACCGCCCGCTCGTCAGCTATGGAAACTCGCAGAGGTCGACTCAACTCCTCTCGGTGGATACTAATGTGCTGACTAAATGCCAAGGAAACAAATGACCGACTCGCACCCGAGTCAAATAATACCAAAGCAGGCACATAACTCACAAGAAAAGTACCTATGCATATCATCATATAAGCACAATATCTCAACTCGAATAAAATATAAATACAGAATACATACCAGCCACAACATTGGGCGCTACGCGGACCTCCTCCGCAGTCAACTGGAAAGCTCTGATCCCTGAAGTAGCTGAGGGCACTCGGCCTTCCGATGGCCGGTCTGGTTGCAGTGGAACCAAACCAAAAATCCCTTGGGGAAATCCCTCGCGATATGCCCCTTCGGCACTTGTAGCATACTCCTTCCCGACACGACCCCTCGTGACTCTTGCCGCACTTCCCACAAGTGCGGCCCTTCGCGCTCCCAGATCTCGAATCAGTGGGTCTGGCCCGCTTGGCTACCGGCTGAGACTGAGCCGGCCACCGATCCGTCCTCTGTGACTCGGCCTCCTCCCTGGCCTGAGTCTCCAACTTAATCTCCCTCTTCTGGGCATTTTCCTAGAGCTTGGCAAATGTCCGGTAAGTCGAGTTCGCCAGGAAATCCCGAATATCTCTCCTCAGAACACCCAGATACCGGCTCATGCGAGCCTGCTCAAAAGACACCTGCTCAGGGCAAAACATCGCCCTCTCATGAAACTTCCTGGTGATAACTGTAACAGAATCAATACCTTGCTTGAGGGTCAAGAACTCCTGAATCAACCATTCCCTCTCCACCGAGGGAACATACTCGTCTCAAAACATGGTGGTGAATCTCTCCTAGGTCACCTCAGAAATCTATGCTAGAGTGAAGCTCGCCGTAACGAACTTCCACCAATCCTTCGCTCCCAAGCGGAGCTGGTTCAGAGAGAACCGTACCCTCAAGTGCTCTGGACAAGAACACGTATAGAAACATCCCTCGATGTCAGAGATCCATCTCATCGCAACAATCGGGTCCTGCGTCACATCGAACTCTGGTGGCTTCGTGTTGTTGAACTCCCGAAACAACAACGAGTCACCTCCCTGAGGTCTGGCAGCAGCAACAGCAGTAGTAGCTGCAGCAGCCGCAGCCTCAGTCATTACTGCATACCGCTCGTCAAAGGTCTCAATCAATGTGGTCTTGATGTCCCCGAACATCTCTGGAATCTCAGCCCGGATGGCAACAACCACCTCCTCATGAATCAATCGACGGATCTCCTCGTCGCTGACACCACTGCTCTCAGGTGTGTGTCATGTCCCAACCATGATGCCTCTAAAATACAACATATAAATATCAGAGACTCAATCGAGCATACTCGCACTCGATAACGCAACCCTACTCATCCTCCAATATCCAAAGGATTCTTACTTGGACTGCTCATTGATCCAGTGACTTCAGTAGTACGGGCCCTATACTGCTGACCACACCGCATCAGCATTCACCCCAAGTCCTCCTCCTTGGATCCCGGATCACAAGTACTCTACTCTCGCTATGCATTGGTTATCCTCCAATAGACCTCTCATGAGCTCCTAACGTCTACCTACTCGCTCTCAAGGCATCTCATAGAAGTAGTAATCTCCTAGGCTAAGGCATCACAAATCAAGCCACTCTAGTCCTAATATGAATACCTAGCCTACTCTAGCATGCATAACATAGCATATCTCATAACACACAATGTAAAGGTATTTTGGGGATTCACCGTTCGGGCCTTGGCTGACCGTACACACTGCTCTCCTCTGGTTGTCTCAAAACTCCTTGCTCTTTTAGAAAATTTAGTTTTTATCGTTGAAAATTTCTCAAATCCTCAGTTTGAGTTCATATACGCCCAAAGGTGCATCCGAGTCCCTCAAACCAAGGCTTTGATACCAACTTGTAACAACGTAATTTTCAAAGCAAAATTTTCATTTTTCAACAACCAAATTTATATAAAAATATTCTCAAAAGTATTCAACAGTAGTTATCGAAACATAACATATCCCAAGATCACAAATCAAATCCCTTCTCTAGTGTGTACGGTCACGCCGGCGCCTTCCCACGGTCCTCGCTAGTACCTGAAACACATAACATAACAACTATAAGCATAATTGCTTAGTGAGTTCCCCAAAATAACGCATACAACACATACGCCACTCGAGGCTATAACATGACCCTCCGGTCGATGTGTCTCAGCGGGACCCTCCAGTCCCGTAGCTCGTTAGAACCTCTGTTCCGGTCGTAGCCCGTTGGACCCTCCGGCCCGGTCTGTATCGTTGGACCCTCCGGTCCGGTCTATAAAATCATACAACATACATATATCACATAGAACATAATCTCATACATAACACATAAGACCCTTTGGTTAACACATAATACCACTCTAGGAAATGTATAGTGAGAAGAATCACCTCGTGTAACTCAGTAACTCGGAAATCTCGGATTCAGTGAAATAAGACCTAGCCTCCACCTAATCACATGAAATAATCACTTGTCATCAACATATTTCCCAAGGCTAGACCATTCCCTCTAATCACTCTCAGGAGAGGTAAAAGACCATTTTACCCCTTACTTGGCTCAAATACACTAAAGTTGACCTAACCCTAAAAGTCAACAAAAGTCAACCCTCCGGGTTACGATGCGCGTACCAAACCTATACGCTGGGTGCACCCGGAGCCTTCACAGAATCGGGGTACGCGGCCCCTTACGCCACGCATACTGGGATTACGCCCAGCGTAATACCCAGCTTCGTCATCCATCTCATTCAGGTCTTAATCGGTGAAGACTTGCATCCAAAATTCAGATCTAGCTCTTCTAATATGACTTAATCCATAAAGTTGAAACGTTTAAGCCTTTGCATGGCTGTAAAGGTCACTTTGCTCTCAAAACACCTTTCCTCTTTCCATAATGACACTATAACTCATGCATGGCACAAGATCCACATCCAAGACTGGATTTTTATGAATCCTCAACACAATATACACTAGAAAATGTTAGATCTAAGCTCATGGAGACTCTTTGCATAGAAAGTCTCCAACTTTGAACCAAAAACCCTAAAAATGGCTCCAACTTATGAAGAACAAGGAAAGCTTTGAGCTTTTTACCTCAGAAGGGATCTCCAACCACTATACAACTCGGATCTACACTTGTTCTTCAACTTCTAGCTCCAACAATGGCTCTTTCTTCTCCTTTTTCACCTTGAAAAGATAACTTCAAGCTCAAAAACACACACACAAGCTAAAGCACTGATCTTAGCTCTCTAAGGACACACTCAAGGGGATATGGTGGCCAGGGCAAAGGACTACATGTTCCTTTTATAGTGCACAAGCCAGAAATTAGGGTTTGCATCTGGGCTCACTGCGCCCAACGTAACCCCTGGATATGCCCAGCGTACCCGAGCGAGTACGCGTTCAATTTAAGCGTGTGAGTACGTGCGACGTACACCTCAGTACGCCCAGCGTACTCACCAATCCAACATACAACTTTAAGGGACTAATTTGCCAACTCTCCAAAATAGAAGGGTCATAAAGCTTACCTGGATTTCGGGCTGTTACAGTTTTACACCCTATTTAGGGAGGCATAAGCCTCCTTGGGCCACTTTACAGTCTTTGAGAGCTCAGTGAAACCCTAATTTGTGTGGTACTCTTTTGATGTGTTTTAAGCCTTGGAAAGAAGGTTGGCTAGGAGGGAAAAGCTTGAAGAGCAAAGGAGTTGAAGCAAGGAAGGGGTGGGAATCAGAACTTACCTCAGCTAGCATCTTTTGGAGGTATCAAGTTGCAATCTTTACTCCCCTTTTCTTCTAGATCTCTTTGTGGTTGAGTTTTAGGGTTTTATGGATTTTTGGAGTCAAAATTGGTGAGCTATGGGCTAGATCTGAAGTTGTAACTTCAGATCTGGACCCTTCTCAAATTCTAGAATATTAAAGTTTCTGTTTTGGTCATGGATGAAGCCCTCCTTGTGCATGAAACCCCATTAAGAGCTTAGATTTGGCATTAAGAGCCTTTTTAGTCATGCATGCACGTAAAGTCTGCAACTTTACGTGAAAGCATGCCCTAGAAGTTTGGATCTATAATTTGGAGCCATTGCATGGCTTAAATGAGTCTGTATGGCTTAAGGACTAAAGTGTGACAATCGTCAATTTCGATTCAAGTCAAAGTCAACAAGTCAAACCGATCGACTCGTTTAAACTTGTGTATTGGAGTGTACATTATGTAATTACTGTATAACTCACTATTTTAATGAGAAAACATCACTTGGAAAAGTTCGTGTGTTACTAAGCCTTAGTGCTAAACAATGAACCAAACTGATAAAACAATGTTACATACTCATCGGGAGTGGGTAAGATCCTTAAACATGACTTAACGGGGTTCGCGGACATTGCGTTGCGGAGCCAAACACTCACCATTGTCACACATGAAACCTCTCTCAATCGTTTTCACTCTATCTCTCTTTATCGAGAAATCTCTCCCAAATCTCTCCAAGAATGTGAAATCTCTCCCAAATCTCTCTTTGTATCAGAAATCTCTCAAAGAATGTGAAATCTCTCCCAAATCTCTCCAAGAATGTAAAATCTCTCCCAAATCTCTCCAAGAATGTGAAATCTCTCCAAGAATGTGAAATCTCTCCCAAATCTCTCTTTATATCAGAAATCTCTCCAAGAATGTGAAATCTCTCCCAAATCTCTCTCAAAAATTTCCGTAACTTTTTGAAGTCATACGGGTCATTCCGACCCTTAACCGGGTCAAAAACCGCTTAAAACGGGGCAAGAACGGACAAAAAAGGGCTTAAGGACCCGAAACCCTCTTATTAGGGCCAAAGCCTCTTAAGACCCGAAAGTCCTCTTAAGGACCGAAACCAAGAGGACCGAACCCGAAGGGGTGCTCTCGGGCCCGAACCTCACTCAAAGAACCGAACCCGAAGGCTCCTGGAACCGAACCTCACACACCACCCGAACCCGAAGGTACCATTCACTTCGGTCTATTTCGCTTCTTACGCCTTCGGACCGAGCCTTCGCTTATTGCTGCTTTCGCTTCCTTTCGCTTCGCGCCTAGCATCAGGAGGACCAAACCTCGGCCAGGACCGAGAGGTCTCGCAGGAAACTCATTTTCTCCCGGTTTTCGACTAGTTTTGCGTTTTAGACCCGTTTTTAATTGTTTTAACACGGGATTTTCACCCTAAACTTTATTTTAACATATAAGACCGATTAATTAATGATTAATCACATATTAAGGATAAAACCTTATCCAAGAAGAATGGGAGAAGTACAAAGGTTGAGTGTTGAGTTTTCCTTATATTATGACACAAGCAACCCCCATACCCTCCATGACTAACCCACACTCCTCCCCACCATACCTTGTCAATTCCTTGTACTTTTTACATCTCTCACAAGTTAGTCCCACGTTCTTAGAGCTGGACATTCATCCTCTCTCCTCATTCTCACTCACTTGCTTCCATTTCACCAAAGATTGAACACTTTTTCTCTCTCAATCCTCTTACCAAAATTCGAGATTCAAGGGCCTCCTTCCAAGTTTTCTCTCACTTTTGGTAAGTATATTCATTCTCCAAATGATTATTTCACTCCCTTTTACTCAAATCAAAGATATCTTACACAAACTCCATCATATTTATGTTAGATCTTCAAATCTTCAATCAATCTTCCAAAGTGTTCTTGAGTTGAACACTTCTCTTCTCCATCATCCATCTACTAAAATCACTCAAGGTGAGTACATACCCCTCTATTATCATGATTTCTTAAGTTTTAAGGGGGAGAATACAAGTTAAAACACTAAGAACATAGCTAAACTTTCCTAACAGCTTTCATCAGAAAAGTTGGGCTCCATTCACGGGCTGTTTTGGACAACTTAAAAATTTTTGTTTTCAAAACTGTTTTAGGTGTAAGTAGTCCTCGTTCTTAGCTTTAAAATGACTACCTCCACGTCTCCATACGATTTTTCTACAATTTATGGTGATTTTTACAAAACTTCCTACCATTTTAAACACCAATCCGGACCAGTCTGTGATTATGGACTTTTCACCCAAGTTGGAGGTCATTAGAAATCATGATAAAAATTATGAGTAAACTAGACACATTTTGGGAACTCTCATAATTTACGGATTTAGTTTTAGACTTCGTATGATTTTCTATGACTTTTCTAAAACAATGCAGAAAGGTTAAATTTAGTTAACAGCATATAACTTTCATAACACTTTGTATTATGTTGAGCAATGTGTATAACAATAAGTTCTAAGTATTGAATGTGTTTCCTTGTTAGTTTCTCATCATAAACTGAAACTTAGTCATTCATGATAAGATTATTCATTCATTTAGAACACGTATATAAAGCTATAATGAGCATAGTTTATGTATTCATAACACTAATGCATTTTCATAAAAGAGTTCTTATACATTACAAACATTTCGGATAAACTATAATAGGTATAGTTTATGTATCATTTACTTCTCAAACTTATTTACCAAAAGTTTTCAGTTTAGTCCACGTAAATCTGTTAATGAATAAATTTGTGAGTCATTCGCTTCAGGTTACTTCCAAAGTAACAAAGTCAAAAAGTCCTGTAAATTGTAACCAGAGTCTCTTGTAGGGAGAATGTGATAGTTGTGTATAGATCTATATTGGGTTTGACTAACCCACACCAGAGCTGCTTGCAACAGCTAGACCGGCAGGTCTGTGGTGACAAGTGTCATTTAACGGCGACACCTGAAGAACGTCGTATTACGAGGCCATCCATGCCAAGTATGGTTATAATAGCTCACATGTGGTATTAACAAATCATAAGATTTACGGGTTCTACTCTTAAATTAGCGAGTTATGTCGATTTAGCTCTCAGAAATTACTTTAAGTATGGAATAATACTTGTGCGCTTTCATGTTAAAAAGGGGTTTTATGCCGATTTAAAACCACGTTCATATCATTAACTATGGAAATTACTTGTTCATTCTCGGTGCTGGTATTTAGGATCACA
This sequence comes from Lactuca serriola, assembly GCF_051521515.1. Classification (NCBI taxonomy): domain Eukaryota; kingdom Viridiplantae; phylum Streptophyta; class Magnoliopsida; order Asterales; family Asteraceae; genus Lactuca; species Lactuca serriola. Next base: position 335,152,973 of record NC_136415.1, on the reverse strand, counting down.
TAAATTTTATAAGGAAAATATTGGATTTTCTTGGTAACATACAACTCATTACAAAGATCGATTTTCCAACTCTTACTGTCAAAAGCTTATGAAACCACCAACCATTGTGTTGACACTTTTTCAAACAACTTGTATTCTCAGGAAATCACTAAACAGGTAATCAAGTGCTTTTGAGGATGGGATGTTAAGGTGTCGACATCATATTCTATCAACATATTGTAATTGATTTTGAAACATGTAATCCATACAATGATGTAACTCTTTCAATTATATATATGTTAGTTGTGTTTACTTTCATCACTATTGCCATTATTGTTATGATACTATACATGAAGTCCTCCACCCCCGGATGTTTCCGCCATCCTTGGTTTGGGGGTGTGACAGATTGGTATCAGAGCATGGTTTATAGTGAATTAAGTATATCAAACAACATAGGATATACAAACTATAAACACATTTGGGACTAAGAGTCTCTGATTTTAAAACAACCTAACAGGTTATACTTTTAGAAAATGAATAGTTTCTTGTTTAAAAGTATACCTACATGCATTGCATACTCGCGTAGTGTCATAACTAGAAGAACATAAACTAAAAGAAGAGGAGTTGAATGCTACGAGTATGCCTTGATATGAGTAATCAGTTCTGGGAAGGATATAGCCTGATCAACTATATTCGTCCGGGAAGTGACTTACTCATATCGGGGGATAGTCGTAGGAGGGCAACAAATCTAATAACCTAACTTCACCCTACAAAGAATGCTCTAAGAACCAAATCTAAACATTTAAAATACTATAGGAGTATTTGTATGTTGCTATATCACAATATTATTATTATTAACCGCTATCTGCTTCTTACACCCCTATTCTCGCGCAGACGACATGGCAGGATTTCACCTACCAGGAGACCCGTACTTTCCCAATCAGGGAAATGTCGGCTGGATCAAAGAAGATCCCCAAGAGGATCCCGAAGAAGAAGAAGAGGAGGTAGACGAAGAAGAAGAAGAAGAGGAAGACGACGAGGTGGACATGGATGAGGACGAAGGTGAAGAAGAGCCAGAGGAGGAAGTCTTCAACCCCCCTTACATCGCGAGGGTACCTGCAAACCGCTGGGGGCACAACGGGCCTGAGCCCCGTTGGGCAACAACAATTGAAAGGTGGAGCCGACAACAGCACCAGCGGTCACCATATGGCGACCAACGAGGTTACTATGACCTCAGTCACGGGGGACCGGCCGACAGAGCCCTCCCCGTTATGATCCAACACATCACGAACTTGGGGAACCAGAGTAGGGAAATGGCAGACCAGGTTCGAAATCTCAGCGCTATTACGGCAGCCACCGATGCATGCACCCGAGATCTGGAGAGGGACTTCTATCCAGTGGACCAACTCATCGAGGACCTTACGACTGCTCGAGCGGAGGTAAGGGAGTACCAGGAGAGGCACGCAGCTCTCGACGAGAGAGTGATCGCGGCCGAACGCCGGATTGCGGAGCTTCAGGGAGCCTCGACCTCATCTCAGGGCCACCATGAACCAGATACCACCCGCCGCGAGTAGTGTTCGCACTGCTCATGTTTTGTTATAAATATAGGATTTCGAGTATGCGTTGGTGCTACTCTTTATTGCGAATAGGTTGACCCCGCGACTAATTGATCACACTAGTAAAAGGGGATTTCGTACTGCCAAAACTTTATCTTTTATTATGATGTAATGTAGACCCTTGTGAGGTCAAATTTCTCAAAACAATATGTACTAACAAATTATCAATGAATGTGACATGTATTTTACTTCCTTGGATGCTGACACAAACCAAACACATGACTCTGCTTGGGTCAACACTATTTAATTCATAAGTTTAAATTGCATAAACTTTTCGATGAATTACCTTCTAAAGTAATAAACTCAGATAAAATACAATTGAGATGAAACAAGTAACACTCGACTTGTTATCACCATTGAAGTCTTACCGACAAGCCTTTTCTTTTTATTTTTATGTCAGAACCATGCCATTAAGGAAAAGACCAAGACCTTCCGGAAACTCAGCACCACCCCTCCGCCACCACCTCCGGAGTTTGATCCTGTGATGTTTCAGGTTGCAGTAACAGCAGCCGTGGCGGCAGAAATGTCGCAAATGGGTACATATGGTTCCGGCGGTTCCGGATCTGGGAATACTAACTCAAATCAGGGGGACAGGACGGGGCATACTAAGGAGTGTTCTTACAAAGACTTCACGAATGGTAAACCCGATCCTTTCGACGGAAGCGGGGGCGTCATCGCGCTGATGCAATGGTTCGAAAGGACCGAAGTAGTCTTTGAAATTTGTGCTTGTCCCAAAGCGAGCAAGGTCAAGTATGCGGCATTCAATTTCACAAGAAAAGCTCTTACTTGGTGGAATGGCCGAGTTAAGTCACTTACTCCTACAGTGGCTAACTCGATAGGCTGGGAAAACTTAAAAGCGTTGATGTTAAAGGAGTATTGACCGAGGGGAGAAATACAAAAACTCGAAGAAGAACTCCGGAATCTCAAGATGTCGGGGACGGATCTCGAAGCTTATACCGCCCGATTCAATGATCTAGCACTCCTCTGTCCCGCAATGGTCACTCCGAAGGAGAAAAAGGTAGAACGATACCTTTGGGGGCTATCATCCCAGATTCATGATATTGTATTGGCCTCAAAACCTACTACCTTTGATAGGGCCAAGGAATTGGCACAACGACTTATCGACCACAGGGCCAGCCGTGGCACCATGGTCGCCACCACCGACCAAACAAAAGGAGGGAACAACAAGAGGAAGTTCTGGAACAGTAAAAAGAAACAACCGGCGCAGGACCCCACAAAGAAGCAACAGACTGCTGTTGTCCGTGCAGCCACTACTGCTACCGCTCCAGCGCCACCAAAGCAATACACGGGAACTCTTCCCAAGTGCAACAAGTGCAACTTCCACCATACCGGTGCTTGTCGGGAAATGCACTGTAGTAATTGCAACCGGAAGGGGCACACTACTCGATTCTGTAAAGTGCCAGCCCAATCCACCCCTTAAGTCGCCCCAGCCACCAACACTAGAGCAAGTCAAACCTGTTACGGCTGTGGAGAGGCAGGGCACTTCAAAAGAAACTGCCCAAAAGCACGAAACACCAATGTTGGAGGTGCTGGGAGAGTCCTAGCTTTAGGAGTGGAGAAGCAGTCAAGGACCCCACAGTGGTTACTGGTACGTTTCTCCTCAATAACACATATGCATGCGTACTATTTGATAGTGGAGCAGAAAGGAGTTTTGTGAGCCATCAATTCAAACAATTACTAAAACAAACCCCTTATTCATTAAAAGATACATACGTAGTAGAAATGGCAAATAGGAAGGAAGAGCGCACTAATGATATATACTGAGGGTGTACCCTAACTCTAGACAACCATTCGTTTAAAATAGACTTGATGCCGGTCACAATAAAATGTTTCGACATAATCATCGGTATGGATTGGTTAAGTTACCATAATGCCGACATTCTATGTTACGAAAGGGCCGTTCACCTTAATCTGCCAAATGGCGAAACCCTCTTCATCTATGGCGACAAACCCAGTTCAAATTTGCAAATCATCTCTTGCGTCAAGGCCCAAAAGTATCTCCGAAAGGAATACCACGCATTTTTAGCCCACGTAGTAGATACGAAACAAGATGTGAAGGACATCAACGATATTCCCGAGGTGTGCAACTACCCCGATGTATTCCCCGAAGACCTTCCAGGTGTACCCCTCGCACGGCAAGTTGAATTCCGGATTGACTTAATTCCAGGAGGTACCCCCGTCGCCAAAGCTCCATACCGCTTAGCACCGGCAGAGATGCAATAACTGTCCAGCCAGTTGAATGAACTGTTGACCAAAGGAATCATCAGGCCAAGCTTCTCACCCTGGGGAGCACCAGTCCTATTTGTAAAGAAGAAGGACGGATCTTTTCGCATGTGCATAGAATATCGGGAGCTAAACAAACTCACTATCAAGAACTGATATCCCCTACCCCGAATCGATGACCTATTCGACCAACTCCAAGGAGCAAGCTACTTTTCAAAAATCGACCTCAGATCGGGTTATCATCAACTACGAGTACAAGAAGAGGATATTCCCAAGACTGCGTTTAGAACTCGCTAAGGGCACTACGAGTTTGTGGTAATGCCCTTCGGATTAACGAACGCACCGGCGATATTCATGGACCTGATGAATCGAGTGTGTTGACCCTACTTAGACAAATTTGTGATTGTATTCATCGACGATATTTTAATCTACTCCCGAAGCGAGGAAGAGAACCGTCAACATCTCCGGCTAATCTTGGAAACACTGAGGACGGAGAAGCTTTATGCCAAATTCTCTAAGTGCGAATTCTGGATTAGAGAAGTGATTTTTCTTGGCCATGTGGTTAGTGAGAAGGGGATACATGTGGATCCCTCTAAAATCAAAGCTATCGAAAACTGGTCAGCGCCTGCAACACCTACAGAAATTCGACAATTTTTAGGGCTCGCCGGCTACTACCGAAGATTCATACAAAACTTCTCCAAGATCGCCAAACCACTCACCACCTTGACTCAGAAAGGTGTGGTATTTAAGTGGGAAGATAAACAAGAAGCCGCTTTCCAGACATTAAAACAAGCCCTATGCAGCGAACCAGTTTTGTCTCTTCCAGAAGGAACCGATGACTTCGTGGTATATTGTGATGCCTCAAAACAAGGCCTCGGAGGCGTGCTCATGCAGAGAGGGGAAGTCATCGCTTACGCATCAAGGCAACTTAAGACACACGATGTTAATTACACTACCCATGACCTTGAACTAGGGATGGTAGTGTTCGCCTTAAGGATCTGGAGGCACTACCTCTACGGCACAAAATGCACCATCTTCACCGATCACAAAAAGTCTTCAGCAAATCCTCAATCAAAAAGAGCTCAACATGCGGCAACGAAGATGGGTTGAACTGCTGAACGACTACGAGTGTGAAATTCGCTACCACCTGGGCAAGGCCAATGTAGTGGCTGATGCCCTAAGTAGGAAGGAATATTCGGGCCGCCGAGTAAGATCCTTAACCATGACCATCCTTCCCACCTGGCCACACAAATCAAGGAAGCTCAACTAGAAGCCTTGAAACCAGAGAATGTGGCAGGTGAGGCATTAAGGGGAATGGATAAGAACTTAGAAGTCAAGGATGATGGAACTCGTTAGCTTAGGAACCAAATCTGGACACCGAAGTTCGGTGGGATCCGAGACGTGGTCATGAATGAAGCACATAAGACTCAATACTCCATCCATCCAGGGTCAGATAAGATGTATCTAGACATCAAAAAGCTATACTGGTGGCCGAACATGAAAGCCGAGATTGCTACTTATGTGGGCAAGTGTCTGACTTGCGCCAAGGTCAAGGTGGAATACCAGAAACCCTTAGGACTACTACAAAAACCTGATATACCGGAATGGAAGTGGGAATGGATAACCATGAACTTCATAACCAAGCTGCCTAAGACTCAAGGAGGGTTTGACACCATATGGGTAATCGTAGACAGATTGACCAAGTCTGCGCACTTCCTGCCAATAAAGGAAACCGACAAGATGGAGAAGTTAACCAGAACGTACATCAAGGAGATTGTGCGACTACATGGTGTGCCAATATCCATTATCTCCAACCGAGATAGTAGATTCACCTCGCGATTTTGGCAGTCTCTATAGAAATCCTTGGGAACTAGGCTTGACATGAGTACGGCCTACCATCCACAAACCGACGGACAAAGCGAGAAAACCATCCAGACATTGGAAGACATGCTGAGAGCCTGTGTGATAGACTTTGGAAAAGAATGGGATACCCATTTACCGCTTATCTAATTCTCCTATAATAACAACTATCACACTAGCATTAAAGTCGCTCCGTTCGAAGCTCTCTATGGCCGCAAGTGCAGATCACCCCTGTGTTGGGCCGAAGTGGGGGATACTCAGCTAGCTAGGGGGAAAGTCCCTGATAGCACCCTCACTGGTCCTGAAATCATAAGGGAGACCACAAAAAAGATTGTTCAAATCCGAGAAAGGCTGAAGGCCTCCCGAGATCGGCAAAAGAGTTACGCGGATAAGCGACGCAAACCATTGGAATTCCAGGTTGGTGATCGAGTGCTACTAAAAGTTTCCCCTTGGAAAGGAATGATACGTTTTAGCAAGCATGGGAAACTGAATCCAAGGTATATTGGTCCATTTGAAATCCTTGCCAAGATTGGACCAGTGGCATACAAACTTCGATTACCTCAAGAACTAGATAAGGTACATCCCCCCTTTCATGTATCGAACCTGAAGAAGTGCCTGTCTGCTGAGACACTCGTAATACCACTCGACAAAATCAAAGTTAAATAAACCTCCACTACGTGGAGGAACAAGTCGAGATCATGGATTGGGAGATCAAAAGAACAAAGCAAATTTGCATTCCCATAGTGAAGGTTCGTTGGAACGCGAAACAAGGACCTAAGTTCACCTGGGAACGTGAAGACCAAATGAAACAAAAGTATCCACATCTCTTCCCAAACCCTTGAAGTCCCAGTCCGAGTTTAAATTTCGGGACGAAATTCCCTCTAACGGGGGGATGATGTGACAATCGTCAATTTTGAGTCAAGCAAAAGTCAACAAGTCAAACCGATCGTCTCGTTTAACCTTGTGTATTGGAGCGTACGTTATGTAATTACTATATAACTCACTATTTTAATGAGAAAACATCACTTGGAAAAGTTCGTGTGTTCCTAAGCCTTAGTGCTAAACAATGAACCAAACTGATAAAACAATGTTACATACTCATCGGGAGTGGGTAAGATCCTTAAACATGACTTAACGGGGTTCACTAACATTGCGTTGCGGAGCCAAACACTCACCATTGTCACAGATGAAACCTCTCTCAATCGTTTTCACTCTATCTCTCTTTATCGAGAAATCTCTCCAAAATCTCTCCAAGAATGTGAAATCTCTTCCAAATCTCTCTTTTTATGAGAAATCTCTCCAAGAATGTGAAATCTCTCCCAAATCTCTCCAAGAATGTGAAATCTCTCCCAAATCTCTCCAATAATAAATCTCTCCCAAATCTCTCCAAGAATGTGAAATCTCTCCCAAATCTCTCAAAGAATGTGAAATCTCTCCCAAATCTCTCTTTGTATGAGAAATCTCTCTAGGAATGTGAAATCTCTCCCAAATCTCTTCAAAAGTTTTCGTAACTTTTTGAAGTCATACGGGTCATTCCGACCCTTAACTGGGTCAAAAACCGCTTAAAACGAGGCAAGAACGGACAAAAAGGGCTTAAGGACCCGAAACCCTCTTATTAGGGCCGAAGCCTCTTAGGACCCGAAAGTCCTCTTAGGGACCGAAACCAAGAGGTCCGAACCCGAAGGGGTGCTCTCGGGCCCGAACCTCACTCAAAGAACCGAACCCAAAGGCTCCTGGAACCGAACCTCGCAAACCACCCGAACCCGAAGGTACTGTTCACTTCGGTCTATTTCTCTTCTTACGCCTTCGGACCAAGCCTTCGCTTCTTGCTGCTTTCGCTTCCTTTCGCTTCGCGCTAAGCATCAGGAGGACCGAACCTCGGCCAGGACCGAGAGGTCTCGTAGGAAACTCATTTTCTCCTGGTTTTCCACTAGTTTTGCGTTTTAGACCCGTTTTTAATTGTTTTAACACGAGATTTTCACCCAAAACTTTATTTTAACATATAAGACCCCTTAATTAATGATTAATCACGTTTTAAGGATAAAACCTTATCCAAGAAGAGTGGGTGAAGTACAAAGGTTGAGTGTTGAGTTTTCCTTGTATTATGACACAAGCAACCTCGATACCCACTCCATGACCAACCCACACTCCTCCCCACCATACCTTGTCACTTCCTTGTACTTTTTACCTCTCTCACAAGTTATTCCCACGTTCTTAGAGCTGGACATTCATCCTCTCTCCTCATTCTCACTCACTTGCTTCCATTTCACCAAAGATTGAACAGTTCTTCTCTCTCAATCCTCTTACCAAAATTCGAGATTCAAGGGCCTCCTTCCAAGTTTTCTCTCACTTTTGGTAAGTATATTCATTCTCCAAATGATTATTTCACTCCCTTTTACTCAAATCATAGATATCTTACACAAACCCCATCATATTTATGTTAGATCTTCATATCTTCAATCAATCTTCCAAAGTGTTCTTGAGTTGAACACTTCTCTTCTCCATCATCTGTCACACCCCCAAACCAAGGATGGCGGAAACGTCCGAGGGTGGAGGACTTCATGTAGAGTATCACAACAACGAGTATAATAGTGCTCAAAGTAAATACAACCATCATAAATATAATTGAAAAAGTTACACCAAAGTATATGTTTACATGATTCGAATCAATTACATTATGAAACAAAATGAACTGTTTGACGATTTATCGTCCCATCCTCAAAACGTTGTTGATTTCCTGTTTTCACTGAATTCCTGAGAATACAAGTAGTTTTGAAAAGTGTCAACACAAAGGTTGGTGAGTTCATAAGAGATTTTGTTGGAGAAGTAAACCGTTTTCCTTGTAAAAGCGATAAAATATTGTTGGGATGAAAACCCTAATTGAGATTTGATGAACAAGATGCGGAAAATAAGAACAAACACAATAATGAAGATTATGTCGAATGATCACTCGATTTATTGAATTGTGAGGAACGAATTACACTTAAGAAATAAGAATCTAACTCTACAAGAAACCTCACGTGGCGGCTACATTTTGCCACACTCTTAACCCTAATAATGAATAATACATGACTATTTATAGGGAAAAGACAAGTCTTGGGCTTTTAACCTAGAATTCATCAAAGGGGCCCATTGCCATCATCCATGGAGTGCTTTGAAACCCTACAATCTCCCCCTCAAAGTATGGAATGGATGACAATGCTTTAACTTCCAAAACAAGCATCTAGCAAATAAAAAGATCTGCAACGAGGAATATATGAAGTAATCCACGAATCTTGATTCTTCAATAGTCTTCAAACACGGGCTCTAGGATATATAAATCAAGCACTGAAGTAATGTCTTTAAACTTCATTTTCGAATGTAATCCCAAAGTATCTTCATGAAAACCAAACCCGCCATAAAACCCATTTCAGAACAAAGAAACTGAATCACTTCTTGTCTTTGAAGAGCTCCCCCTCCAAGTCACAACGATCTTCAAATAAGCTAATGATATAAGCCATCAAAAAATATCATGTAACAACCCAAACTTTAAGATTCGTAACGCCACTTGATCAAGAAAATACAAGAAGTCGGAGATATAACAAGTCCTTAGCAGAGCTCGATGAAGAACTCCTGCTGTAAAGGATACTTCTCTGTAAAAACCTTAGTAGAGCTCGATGAAGAACTTCTGTAAAAAAGCTACCTTCATAATTCTCCCACAAGCTTTATCAAAAATCTTCGACTTTGAAAAGTCACAAATCCAATTTCGAATGGCCATACCAAATTCTCCCCCGATTTATAATAAAAAACATGATTATAAAGCCTTCAAATGGTCATGAGAATGATCTTGAATGGATAAAAATTTACAATGCTCCCCCACGACAAAAAGATATACACAAAAAAATCCGAAAAAATCGTGAAAACTTGACATTAAAAAAACGACTTTCCGAACCGCCAAGACTTGATGGAATCTTTATTTTTCTGTTCACAAAAAAATATGAGCGTTAAAGAATCCAAAACTGTTCACCAGCCCTTAAAATTGCAAATTTTTCGAAAAATGGGCTGAAATAGTCACTTTGCTGAAAGATCCAGGACTGAAAAGGTAATTCTGCATCAAATGCCCCTTCATTTGTAACAAATTCTGGATATGGTCCATAATCGCCAAGCCATGAAAAATACAGGGACCGGAATTGACAAATCATAGGTGTTGCAGGGACAAAAAAAGAAACGTTAAGTCATCTTCCCCAATTTAAAGAACACGACTGGAACATGATTTCAAGCGAACGCGAATTTGAGCCACTTTCGTTTCAAGCACAACCAACCGAACCAAGGTTCGTTTCAAGATTGCCATTTATTCATGCGAACCGAACGTTCGGTTCGTTTCTTATTCCAAATCAAGCTTCATCAGGCGAAACTCCTTTCGCTTTCGGTTCATCCTTCGATCGCTCCAACCATTAACAACCGAACCCAGCTTAAACATGCGAATCCAAGATCGAGGTTCGTTCCAATAGCTACCAAAGCGAATCCCCCCCCTTTCGTTCCAAGTGCTAACAAATGACCCCAAGATTATTTCCCCGTTCGTTTTGAGCACAGGCCTTCATACCGAGCCCTGAGTACTGAACACCAGGAATCTCACCCAAAGCGAACCAATTTCAAACACGAACCCAATCACAGGTTCACTTCCGAATCAAACGATCGTGGGAGAAGAACGAGCGCGAACACAGAATCACAATCACCGAACCCTTAATCTTTCTCTCATGTTCACCTGATTGAGTTACGATTCAGATCTCATACATTCTCAGGTAACGCCTTTTCTAACCAGTTTAGACTTGACAAAGCGAACTCAATTTCATTTGAACCAATGAATTAAGCCCCAAAGGTAAGACCCATTTGGCGATTAAGAACCTGATTCCAATTTGATTCCAGATCAACAACCCACAGTTCTTCGTTTGTATGAGTCGATTTTCACTTTTGAGGTTTGACTCACAAGAACATCTGCTCAATCCAATCAAGATTTTACCAACAGGGAATCGGTTTCTAGTTCCGAATGCTTCCAAAAGAAATACCGAATCAAGATCGACACTCGTTCGCATTCCAATTTTGACTTATTGCATAGGCCAATGTTCATCCCAATTAACACTAGTTCGCAGGTAAGGAATCCATTCACAAAATTGACTTTGCAGATTCGTTTTAACCTTTTGATCTGATTTTGACTTCCAGATTTAACTATTCAAATTGATCATCGACAAAAATCAAGATCAACATTTCTCATATCGATTTCAAGATCGTTTATCATCATCAGTTCTTGACTTCACAGAACGATAAAAGAATCGATATTTGATAAAAACTTGAATGAACAAATTGATTTGGTTCAAACACAAAATCAATTGATAGGATTAGAATCGATTTTGATAACAGGTGATTCGATTAGCGACAAACGATTTCATGGAATGATAGATCAATGAGCAAAAATCGATCTTGGTTGGTCCAAAAACGCACAAATAGCAATCGAAACAATGGATTTAGGGAATGGATCATGAATAGTAATAGACCAATTATTTGGGCCAGATTAAAACAGTAGAATCGTTGTTGAAATTAGACGAATTAACAAACGGATCCAATCATGAATACAAACACTAAAACGAATCAGAGAAAAAAATACCAGATGAACAGTGATAGATCTCCATGAACAGTAACATGAACAAAAATCTTGATTCCATACTGCCAAAACACCAATAATCTTCAATATATGTGCAGAAAATCACCAAATCAAGAACCGATACTTCAAAAATCAATAGATTTTCAAAGACCCGCTCTGATACCACTTGTTGGGATGAAAACCCTAATTGAGATTTGATGAACAAGATGCGGAAAATAAGAACAAACACAATAATGAAGATTATGTCGAATGATCACTCGATTTATTGAATTGTGAGGAACGAATTACACTTAAGAAATAAGAATCTAACTCTACAAGAAACCTCACGTGGCGGCTACATTTTGCCACACTCTTAACCCTAATAATGAATAATACATGACTATTTATAGGGAAAAGACAAGTCTTGGGCTTTTAACCTAGAATTCATCAAAGGGGCCCATTGCCATCATCCATGGAGTGCTTTGAAACCCTACAAATATGTATCCAGAAAATCCGATATTTTCTTTATAAAATTTATGTGAGGTAGTCTTATAACCGACGACCAAAATGTATAAGTAACCTCTCTTACTAATAGAAAATGATATGTGTTTAAATTGACATAAACGCGCTTGAATTAAATGAAATTCCCGTAAATTCTTATGTTTGTTAATACTTTATGTATATGTAGTCCTAAATCTCAGGACCGAGAAAATAACAAGTATTGTCCATACTTAAAGTTATAAACGTGGTTTCAGATGATGTGTAGTCATAAATACCAAAACCGAAAGTGTACAGTAATATCTATACTTATTGAGATAAAAAGTGATTTTAAAATCGACATAAAACCCATTTAAGTTTTCTAAAAATCTCGTAAACTTTATGTATTGTTATATCCCTATGTGAGTCGCTATAATCATACTATGACTAAATGAACCTGCCACGACGTTTCTCAGGCGTCGTAAAACTGAAATGACATTTGTCACCCGTAGACCTGCAGGTCCCACTGTAGCTAGCAGCAAGGTGTGGGGTGTCAAACCCAATATAGATCTATACACAACTATCACGTTCTCCCTCCAGGAGACTCTGATTATAACTAACAGGAATTTATATCCCGCACTCGGACGTACGGAAAGAGATTGTCTCACAATTTAGGTTAACAAGTTTACAAGTTGTGTGCGTGAGTGTAAAACCTTTCTGTATGAATGTACCCTTTTTGTACGTGTATGTTATGTGATGTATCATAAACTATACCTATTATAGTTTTATCCAAAATGTTTGTAATATATAAGAACTCTTTTATGAAAAAGCGTTAGTGTTATGAAATCCATTAAACTATGCTTATTATAGCTTATATACGTGTTCTAAATGAATGAATAATCTTATCATGAATGACTTATTTTCAGTTTATGATGATAAAATTTACAAAGGAACACATTCAATACTTAGAATTTATTATTATACACTTTGCTCAACAAAATACAAAGTGTTATGAAAATTATATGATGTTAACTAAATTGGACCTTCCTGCACTGTTTTAGAAAAGCCATAGAAAAATCATACGAAGTCGAAAACTAAATCTGTAAATTCTGAGAGTTCCCAAAATGTGTCTAGTTTACTCATAATTTTTATCATGATTTTTAATGACCTCCAACTTGGGTGAAAAAGTCCATAATCACAGACTGGTCCGGATTGGTGTTTGAAATGATAGGCAGTTTTGTAAAAATCACCATAAATTGTAGAAAAATCGTATGGAGATGTGCAAGTAGTCATTTTAAAGCTAAGAACAGGAACTACTTACACCTAAAACAGTTTTGAAAACTAAAATGTTTAAGTGGTCCAAAACAGTCCGTGAATGGAGTTGAACTTTTCTGATGAAGGCTGTTAGAAAAGTGTAGTTATGTTCTTGGTGTTTTGACTTGTATTCCCCCCCTAAAAACTTGAGAAAACATGAAAATATGGGGGTATGAACTCACCTTAAGTGTTTTCAGTAGATGATTGTTGAAGAATGGAGGTTTTTAACTCAAGAACACTTGGAGATGCCTTGAAGATTTTTAAGAATCTAGCATCATAGTTATGGAGTTTGTATAGGCTATCAATGATTTGAGTAGAATGAAGTGTAAAAATCACAAGGAGGATGGATTACACTTACCAAGAGTGGAAGAACACTTGATGATCAGCCTTGAGATCTTGAATTAGAGAGAAAAGTTGGAGAGAAAAAGTTGGAGTTGAATCTTTGGTGGAATGAGAGTGATTGAAAGAAAATGAGGAGAGAGGTTGAGTGACCAGCCCTAGAACGTGGGGATGGCTTGTGAGAGGGGTAAAAAGTACAAGGTATGGTGGGGAGGAGTGGCTGGTCATAGAGTGGGTGTGGGAGTGGTTGCTTGTGTCATAAAGTAAAGCAAAGTCAACACTCCACCTCTTTGTAGTTTCCCCACTTGCTTTTATTATTTAAATAAAGATTTTTATGAAAATATGATTAAATTGTGAATATTTAGGGTTTATTATGTTAAAATATGATTTTGGGTGAAAATCCCGCGTTAAAATAATTAAAAACGGGCTTAAAACGCGAATTTAATCGAAAACCGGGAGAAAAAGGCTTCCCAGCGAGGCCTCTCGGTCCTAGGCCGAGGTTCGGTCATGGTGGTTGCTGAGCCGGATGCGAGATGCGAACCAGGAGAAGCAACGAGGGCGAGGGGCTCGGTCCGAAGTCAGAAGCGAGGGTCCTAGGCCGAGGGTTCGGTCCGAAGCTCAGAAGAGAAGGTTCGGTCCTCGGTCCTCAGAAGAGAAGGTTCGGCAAGCCGTCAGAAGGGAGGGTTCGGTTAGTCATCAGAAGGGGAAATGGTTAGAACCGAACGAACTGTAGTGAACAGTACCTTCGGTTCGGTTCCTCTTCATCAGAAGGTTCGGTTCCTAAGAGGACTTTCAGGTCCTAAGAGGGGTTTCGGTTCCTAAGAGGGGTTTCGGTTCCTTAAGTCCGTTTTTCGCGTAGACTTCCGTTTTTGGGCTGTTTTCGCCAAATTCAAGGGTCGGGATGCCCCGAGTGATTATAAAAAGTTGGGAGAGATTTCGAGAGAGATTTGAGAGAGATTCCACATACTCAGAGAGATTTGGGAGAGATTTGACGTACTTGGAGAGATTTCACATACAAAGAGATATGTGGGAGAGATTTCACATACTTAGAGAGATTTGGGAGAGATTTGACATTCTTGGAGAGATTTCTCATACAAAGAGATATGTGGGAGAGATTTCACATACTTAGAGAGATTTGGGAGAGATTTGACATACTTGGAGAGATTTCTCATACAAAGAGATATGTGGGAGAGATTTCACATACTTAGAGAGATTTGGGAGAGATTTGACATTCTTGGAGAGATTTCTCATACAAAGAGATATGTGGGAGAGATTTCACACACTTAGAGAGATTTGGGAGAGATTTGACATACTTGGAGAGGTTTCTCATACAGAGAGATATGTGGGAGAGATTTGACAATCTTGGAGAGATTTCTCATACAAAGAGATATGTGGGAGAGATTTCACATACTTAGAGAGATTTGGGAGAGATTTGACATTCTTGGAGAGATTTCTCATACAAAGAGAGATTTGGGAGAGATTTCACATACTTAGAGAGATTTGGGAGAGATTTCTGATACAAAGAGATGGAGTGAAAACGATTGAGAGAGGTTTCATTGGTGACCTTTTTGAGTGTCCGGCTACGCACTGCAAGGTCCGTAAACCCCGTTAAGCCTTGTTTAAGGATCTTGCATACTCCCGATGAGTATGTAACA
The DNA here is from genome assembly GCF_051521515.1 of Lactuca serriola. NCBI lineage: Eukaryota > Viridiplantae > Streptophyta > Magnoliopsida > Asterales > Asteraceae > Lactuca > Lactuca serriola. The sequence continues at coordinate 335,137,872 of NC_136415.1, read as the reverse complement.
TTGTTTTATCGGTTTGGCTCTCCACGTACCACCGTTTTAGGTTAAGGAGATCTAGATGAACGCACTTTTCGATTTATGATCTCTCATTAGAATAGAGAGTTGTTTAGAAATTACATAACGTAAACTCTAGTACCTCCGGGCAAATTGAGTTGACCCGTTTGACTTATTGACTTAAGTTGACATTGACTTGACCGAATATTGACGGTTGTCACATCATCCCCCCGTTAGAGGGAATTTCGTCCCGAAATTTGAATTTAGGCAAGGAGTTTGTAAATGACTAAGGTCGGCTCTACATTATTTTGATTCTGACTAAGAGATGAGTTATTATACATGAAAACTTAGCTTATACACATTATGATATAACCAATACTGGGCGGATAGTAAAATGTGTGATTCTACTTCAGTTTCACATCCCAACGAGGAAAAGAAACTAAGTCAGAATTCTCACATTCTATTATCTACCAGGTATTCGTTATATATAACTGGGGAATGTATAAGTGAGGAAATCATAACAAATAACTTAGTAATCCTTCTTACTACGAGGGTAGATAAGCAAGTCACTTACAACGATAACGATGAACTGATCCTAGTAAGAATGACACATCCTATGAATACTGCGAACGGGTTGGCCCTATCCGAGGGGTGTCACTATGGGCTTGCAGCGTCCGCATCGAATTTGGAGGGTTGTCCTCGGACATCCTTTTCCAATACTCGCGACTGGTGATATTCAGATCTCAGGTCCGATTCCTAAAGGGTACCTCGTTCCTTGTGGTTGGTCGGCCTATTCGTTTATGTGAGGCAGATAGTAAAGGTTTCTACTGGAGATATTGTCAGGGCCTCTGAAGTTAATGGAACTATGAGCAATTTGCCTTTCTATTTGAAGAATAAGAACAGAGCTTTCCAGGGTGAGAAGCTTGGTTCTTCAATTTTATTGTTGAGTAGTTCGACAGGTTTGACCTAAGAGTTCTTGTAGCTCGGTAGGAAGCATGTGGGTTTGGTTTACACGATTAGGCCTTCTTAGATGGTAGGACATTTACTCGCCCTCCTGGGCAACCTTGGCCCGAAGTTCATGGCAGAACTTGTACCATATCTTTCCCAAGCTTCTGTGCTTGGACCTTGTCTGCTACATGCGTGACATTCCCAAAGGTCTCCTGTAAGCACTTGTGATAAGGTTTCGGGAAGTATAACACTCCTCTGATGCGTGTTTTGGGGTTCCATAGCAAAAGACGATCCGTAGGTTCGTGCTGGATGTTTATGAGAGACGAAGGTTTCGATGCTTGGAGGGGTTAGGTGAAAGGTCCTTTTGTAGATGTTAAATTGGGAAGATGAGGGCTATATCAATGAAAATTGGTTGACGACAGCAATATCTTTTTAGATAAAACTAGCTAAGCTGTATTCGCAAGAAGAGATCACTAGAGTGATACAGTATCTTGTGTTTCTTTTCAGGGTGATTCATTTTGTTTGATGTTATCATTATTGTAGATGATTCACACCGTAGTGTCTAGTACTGGCAGTGGGTGTGTTTTCGAGAATTAGTAATGATATTTGACATCATGACCCCTGACAGGTCTCCCTATGATCGAACGGTATATGAACGTCGTATGTGATCTGATGTTGGGGAATCGTCGAGTGGGTGGCCCCACTCAATTCTTACTACTAGACACAGATTAGGAGTCGGGATGAAATTATTTGTTTCAAGACTTCAGTATTTTGATTATAATTAACCCCGATGTATGTACAAAGTCATCACATCTTATAGGTAATGATCCTAAGATCATATATGAATGTATTTGGTTCGATTTAAACAAGAGAGTATTTTAACTACTTTTAGAAAGACGGTGACTTTAGCAAGCATAACAATTTCATTACAAACATATGGTACTTAAACGTTTTTGTCGTTGGAAACATTACAAAAGTCCTAATATGGTTTCCTACTGATCCTGCCGGTTCGTTTGTTACATTCCTCCGGCTCCTCCGTCATTCTTCTCGGTTGGACACTCTCTCTTGAAGTGTCCCATTTCACCGCATAAGTAGCATATCGGGTCCGCCCTGGTGCTGGTGATTGAAGGGAGATGCTGGGTCGGAGCCTTACAGAAATGGGAGGTATGTCCTTTCCTGTTGCAGTTATCACATTTTAAAATTCGGCAAGCTCCTGTGTGATGGAATCCGCACTTGACACACTTTGGGAGTGATCCCTCATATGGTCTGGCCGACGTTTGGGTGGCAGACCCCGTGGCTAGTGTTGAGGCATGTGTCGTGACTGCTGTTGTGATGGTGGGGGTGGCCATAGGTTGTTGTCTTTTAGTGGATCTTTGAGATTGGTGGCGCTCTTTCATGTTCCAAAACTTTCTCTTCTTGTTCGTAGGTTTGTGACCTGAGGTATTTTCGTTGGCGGACACCCGTTGGTGTTCCTGAATATTACCACTATCTGTATTGTCAGTACCGCTTCCATTTCTGCTGGCGTTGTTAGCATTGAACTGTGCCATGACGGCTGCCACGGCTGCCGTGACTGCAGCCTGAAAAGTAGCAGCGTCTATCTGTAGAGTTGGCGCCTTGCTAGTTGGTTGGTTTCCTCTTGGTGAAGACATAGCTCTGTTTCACGATGGAAAAACATCTTCGTTAGTGGAAATGATTATCTTAAGTGCATCCTAATGATTTATACTTATGCATATAAATTTTTGCACGTTACTGTACTATTCCTAGTGTTTCCGCTAACATTCTTGAAATGGAGTTATAGCAGTGGGTAGGGGTAGGTTTCATACGGGCGTCAAGCTTTACCCATCTTAGAATCATGTGTGTCCAAACACGCTTGGCTGAGGAGTTTTGATGGGATCCGATGCATTAGTGCTGGTATGATCGCACCCCTAAGTTTATGAAGAAGGAACTTCTCAACAAAATGTTTGAAGGTGAAATGGTAATGATTTTCCAGAATGGCTATACGTCGCAAGTTTCCAACTAAGTTTTATCTTATATTGATTTGTAACGTAATTTGGTCGTTAAGGGCGTTCTGAAAACAATTCATAACGGGAGTCTTTATATGGTAAACCCATGAATTTTTAGTAGTTCTGCATCCAAGTGGAGCCTTATAGTTGACCCAGGCTAGGTCCTTATTATGACCAATTGGAGCATGTTCTCGAAGATTTGACCTGCATCCCTATGATGCAGTCCTAATACAAAGTAGAAGTAAGTTCAGGTAGTGATCTTTTGATGTTTGTTGTTTGAAACCGGGTTCCATTGGTTGGTGAATAACATGATCCAACCTTGGAGAGAAGATCAGGAACGATTCTGGAGCTAGATTACTCTAGTCTTACAACTTGAATAGAGTGGGTTTTAGGCAGGCTCCTATGGCAGCATGATGGGAGTGTTTGAACAAAAAGGTGACACAGAATTCGGCTGATTAATATGTCATTGATGTTTAAGATGTAACAAATTAGGGAAAATTGACCCGGTAGAGGGTCTTACATCATATCGAAGCAGGAGTGTCTTGGCCGCCTAAAGGCCTCACTAAAGGTACCTACAGTACAAGATAGTTTCATAGGGAATGCCACAAAGGGCATAGATAGGAAAAACGATTCCTTTTTAACATGAATTGAAGTAAGGCATCTACTACTGGCGGCGGTCATTTTTCTTGTGATCTCTCAGTTCAGCTAGCTGCCGCTCCATATCAAGCACGTGCCTTTCGTACACCCTCTGGCGTACTCGGAGTTTTATGACATCGGTTCGTGTTTCAGCCAGTGCTTGCAGCAAGGTTTCATAGTCTTCCTCAAACTTTTCACGAGTGTGCTCTAGGCGATTGATGTGGATTGTATGTATTCTTGCATTTGCATCAACCTCTGCGATACTATGGAGAGTTGTTCTGCCCTGAATCTCGTCTTGGGCAACTCTACGGACCAGGATTGGAAAAATTCTATCTGCTGGGGTTCCTTCGTTTATGTTGTAGAAGCTTCGATCTCCATCGAACGACATAGGTTGGTCTTGCTCTTCGCTCCATATTTCCAAGCACTCTACCCAAGGAGGCATCGGGTCTTGAAAAGCCGGTCGAGGATTGGGATTTGGAACGCGGGTCATCGAGGATAGGTTCACCATTTCAGGTTCGGAGTCAGAACCGTCAGCAAGGCCTTCAGCTTGGTGACCATCCACAGGGATTGGGTGGTCATTCTCTGGCTCCTCTCCGAGCCATTCAGTATTGTTGTGGTTAGGGTAGTACGGGTCGTCGTGGGGATGAAATCCAGCCATGATATCTTTGCGAGAAATGGGGATATAAGAAATAACTAAGTAGATGTACTAATTAGATAATTATAAGATGATCTTTATCAGGTACTTCAATACATTGTTTAGTGCATACTAGTCATATGTATTTGGGACAGGATAGACCTTCGAATAAGCGATCCTAACTCTAAATCCCCAATCCAACGAGAACAGGAAGTAAAGCAAAGATCCACAGATTCTAAGTCTATGACGTCCTGGATACATATAATTTTAATGTATCCACTAAGCAATTATTGACCTATTGATAAAAATCTATTTAGTTCTCAGATAAGTAATTATAATAACACCAAATACCCCTATGGTATTTCATTGTGGTAGTGTTGGTAAGTTTTTAGACTTGTTGCCATATCACAACCATTCTTGGGCATGTGCTAATCACTCCTCGGACAAGCATAGTTGATCAGGCTATGCCACTCCCAAGACTGACCATACATCCCCGAGCTTACCTGTGATATCCAACAATCATTACTTTTGTTTTGTTCTAGAACGATGTTGACCCTAGTATGTATGCATGCATGTATACTTTTAATAAGAAACTACTTATTTCTAAAAGTATAGTTGTTTTGAAAACATAAAATCAGAGACTCTAGTCCCAATGCATTTATAGTTTGTATATCTTATGTGGTTCGATATACTGAGTTCACTATAAACAATGCTCTGATACCAATCTGTCACACCCCCAAACCAAGGATGGCGGAAACGTCCGAGGGTGGAGGACTTCATGTAGAGTATCACAACAACGAGTATAATAGTGCTCAAAGTAAATACAACCATCATAAATATAATTGAAAAAGTTACACCAAAGTATATGTTTACATGATTCGAATCAATTACATTATGAAACAAAATGAACTGTTTGACGATTTATCGTCCCATCCTCAAAACGTTGTTGATTTCCTGTTTTCACTGAATTCCTGAGAATACAAGTAGTTTTGAAAAGTGTCAACACAAAGGTTGGTGAGTTCATAAGAGATTTTGTTGGAGAAGTAAACCGTTTTCCTTGTAAAAGCGATAGAATATGTATCCAGAAAATCCAATATTTTCTTTATAAAATTTATGTGATGTAGTCTTATAATCGACGACCAAAATGTATAAGTAACCTCTCTTACTAATAGAAAATGATATGTGTTTAAATTGACATAAACGCACTTGAATTAAATGAAATTCCCGTAAATTCTTATGTTTGTTAATACTTTATGTATATGTAGTCCTAAATCTCAGGACCGAGAAAATAACAAGTATTGTCCATACTTAAAGTTATAAACGTGGTTTCAGATGATGTGTAGTCATAAATACCAAAATCGAAAGTGTACAGTAATATCTGTACTTATTGAGATAAAGAGTGATTTTAAAATCGACATAAAACCCATTTAAGTTTTATAAAAATCTCGTAAACTTTATGTATTGTTATATCCCTATGTGAGTCGCTATAATCATACTACGACTAAATGAACCTGCCACGACGTTTCTCAGGCGTTGTAAAACTGAAATGACATTTGTCACCCATAGACCTGCAGGTCCCACTGTAGCTAGCAGCAAGGTGTGGGGTGTCAAACCCAATATAGATCTATACACAACTATCACGTTCTCCCTCCAGGAGACTCTGATTATAACTAACAGGAATTTATATCCCGCACTCGGACGTACGGAAAGAGATTGTCTCACAATTTAGGTTAACAAGTTTACAAGTTGTGTGCGCGAGTGTAAAACCTTTCTGTATGAATGTACCCTTTTTGTACGTGTATGTTATGTGATGTATCATAAACTATACCTATTATAGTTTTATCCAAAATGTTTGTAATATATAAGAACTCTTTTATGAAAAAGCGTTAGTGTTATGAGATCCATTAAACTATGCTTATTATAGCTTATATACGTGTTCTAAATGAATGAATAATCTTATCATGAATGACTTATTTTCAGTTTATGATGATAAAATTTACAAAGGAACACATTCAATACTTAGAATTTATTATTATACACTTTGCTCAACATAATACAAAGTGTTATGAATATTATATGATGTTAACTAAATTGGACCTTCCTGCACTGTTTTAGAAAAGCCATAGAAAAATCATACGAAGTCGAAAACTAAATCCGTAAATTCTGAGAGTTCCCAAAATGTGTCTAGTTTACTCATAATTTTTATCATGATTTTTAATGACCTCCAACTTGGGTGAAAAAGTCCATAATCACAGACTGGTCCAGATTGGTGTTTGAAATTATAGGCAGTTTTGTAAAAATCACCATAAATTGTAGAAAAATCGTATGGAGATGTGCAAGTAGTCATTTTAAAGCTAAGAACAGCAACTACTTACACCTAAAACAGTTTTGAAAACTAAAATGTTTAAGTGGTCCAAAACAGTCCGTGAATGGAGTTGAACTTTTCTGATGAAGTCTGTTAGAAAAGTGTAGTTATGTTCTTGGTGTTTTGACTTGTATTCCCCCCTAAAAACTTGAGAAAACATGAAAATATGGGGGTATGAACTCACCTTAAGTGTTTTTAGTAGATGATTGTTGAAGAATGGAGGTGTTTAACTCAAGAACACTTGGAGATGCCTTGAAGATTTTTGAGAATCTAGCATCATAGTTATGGAGTTTGTATAAGCTATCAATGATTTGAGTAGAATGAAGTGTAAAAATCACAAGGAGGATGGATTACACTTACCAAGAGTGGAAGAACACTTGATGATCATCCTTGAGATCTTGAATTAGAGAGAAAAGTTGGAGAGAAAAAGTTGGAGTTGAATCTTTGGTGGAATGAGAGTGATTGAAAGAAAATGAGGAGAGAGGTTGAGTGACCAGCCCTAGAACGTGGGGATGGCTTGTGAGAGGGGTAAAATGTACAAGGTATGGTGGGGAGGAGTGGCTGGTTATAGAGTGAGTGTGGGAGTGGTTGCTTGTGTCATAAAATAAAGCAAAGTCAACACTCCACCTCTTTGTACTTTACCCACTTGCTTTTATTATTTAAATAAAGATTTTTATGAAAATATGATTAAATTGTGAATATTTAGGGTTTATTATGTTAAAATATGATTTTGGGTGAAAATCCCGCGTTAAAATAATTAAAAACGGGCTTAAAACGCGAATTTAATCGAAAACCGGGAGAAAAAAGGCTTCCCAGCGAGGCCTCTCGATCCTAAGCCGAGGTTCGGTCCCTAGGCCGAGGTTCGGTCATGGTGGTTGCTGAGCCGGATGCGAGATGCGAACCAGGAGAAGAAATGAGGGCGAGGGGCTCGGTCCGAAGTCAGAAGCGAGGGTCCTAGGCCGAGGGTTCGGTCCGAAGCTCAGAAGAGAAGGTTCGGCAAGCCATCAGAAGGGAGGGTTCGGTTAGTCATCAGAAGGGGAAATGGTCGGAACCGAACGAACTGTAGTGAACAGTAGTGAACAGTACCTTCGGTTCGATTCCTCTTCATCAGAAGGTTCGGTTCCTAAGAGGACTTTCGGGTCCTAAGAGGGGTTTCGGTTCCTAAGAGGGGTTTCGGTTCCTTAAGTCCGTTTTACGCGTAGACTTTCGTTTTTGGGTTGTTTTCGCCAAATTCAAGGGTCGGGATGCCCCGAGTGATTATAAAAAGTTGGGAGAGATTTCGAGAGAGATTTGAGAGAGATTCCACATAGTCAGAGAGATTTGGGAGAGATTTGACGTACTTGGAGAGATTTCACATACAAAGAGATATGTGGGAGAGATTTCACATACTTAGAGAGATTTGGGAGAGATTTGACATTCTTGGAGAGATTTCTCATACAAAGAGATATGTGGGAGAGATTTCACACACTTAGAGAGATTTGGGAGAGATTTGACATACTTGGAGAGATTTCTCATACAAAGAGATATGTGGGAGAGATTTCACATACTTAGAGAGATTTGGGAGAGATTTGACATACTTGGGGAGATTTCTCATACAAAGAGATATGTGGGAGAGATTTCACATACTTAGAGAGATTTGGGAGAGATTTGACATTCTTGGAGAGATTTCTCATACAAAGAGATATGTGGGAGAGATTTCACATACTTAGAGAGATTTGGGAGAGATTTGACATACTTGGAGAGGTTTCTCATACAGAGAGATATGTGGGAGAGATTTGACATTCTTGGAGAGATTTCTCATACAAAGAGATATGTGGGAGAGATTTCACATACTTAGAGAGATTTGGGAGAGATTTGACATACTTGGAGAGATTTCTCATACAAAGAGATATGTGGGAGAGATTTCACATACTTAGAGAGATTTGGGAGAGATTTGACATTCTTGGAGAGATTTCTCATACAAAGAGATATGTGGGAGAGATTTCACATACTTAGAGAGATTTGGGAGAGATTTGACATACTTGGAGAGATTTCTCATACAAAGAGATATGTGGGAGAGATTTCACATACTTAATGAGATTTGGGAGAGATTTGACATTCTTGGAGAGGCTTCTCATACAAAGAGAGATTTGGGAGAGATTTCACATACTTAGAGAGATTTGGGAGAGATTTCCGATACGAAGAGATGGAGTGAAAACGATTGAGAGAGGTTTCATTGGTGACCTTTTTGAGTGTCCGGCTACGCACTGCAAGGTCCGTAAACCCCGTTAAGCCTTGTTTAAGGATCTTGCATACTCCCGATGAGTATGTAACATTGTTTTATTGGTTTGGCTCTCCACGTACCACCGTTTTAGGTTAAGGAGATCTAGATGAACGCATTTTTTGATTTATGATCTCTTATTAGAATAGAGAGTTGTTTAGAAATTACATAACGTAAACTCTAGTACCTCCGGGCAAATTGAGTTGACCCGTTTGACTTGTTGACTTAAGTTGACATTGACTTGACCGAATATTGACGGTTGTCACATCATCCATCTACTGAAATCACTCAAGGTGAGTTCATACCCCTCTATTATCATGTTTTCTTAAGTTTTAAGGGGGAGAATACAAGTTAAAACACTAAGAACATAGCTAAACTTTCCTAACAGCTTTCATCAGAAAAGTTGGGCTCCATTCACGGACTGTTTTGGACAACTTAAACATTTTTGTTTTCAAAAACTGTTTTAGGTGTAACTAGTTCAAGTTCTTAGCTTTAAAATGACTACTTGCACGTCTCCATACGATTTATCTACAATTTATGGTGATTTTTACAAAACTGCCTATCATTTTAAACACCAATCCGGACCAGTCTGTGATTATGGACTTTTTCACCCAAAGTTGAGGTCATTAGAAATCATGATAAAAATTATGAGTAAACTAGACACATTTTGGGAACTCTCGTAATTTACAGATTTAGTTTTCAACTTCGTATGATTTTTCTATGACTTTTCTAAAACAGTGCAGAAAGGTTAAATTTAGTTAACAGCATATAACTTTCATAACACTTTGTATTATGTTGAGCAAAGTGTATAACAATAAGTTCTAAGTATTGAATGTGTTTCCTTGTTAGTTTCTCATCATAAACTGAAACTTAGTCATTCATGATAAGATTATTCATTCATTTAGAACACGTATATAAAGCTATAATGAGCATAGTTTATGTATTCATAACACTAATGCGTTTTCATAAAAGAGTTCTTATACATTACAAACGTTTCGGATAAACTATAATAGGTATAGTTTATGTATCATTTACTTCTCAAACTTATTTACCAAAGGTTTTTAGTTTAGTTCACCTAAATCTGTTAATGAATAAATTTGTGAGTCATTCGCTTCGGGTTACTTCCAAAGTAACAAAATCAAAAAGTCCTGTAAATTGTAACTAGAGTCTCTTGTAGGGAGAACATGATAGTTGTGTATAGATCTATATTGGGTTTGACAAACCGACACCAGAGCTGCTTGCAACAGCTAGACCGGCAGGTCTGTGGTGACAAGTGTCATTTAACGGCGACACCTGAAGAACGTCGTATTACGAGGCCATCCATGCCAAGTATGGTTATAATAGCTCACATGTGGTATTAACAAATCATAAGATTTACGGGTTCTACTCTTAAATTAACGAGTTATGTCGATTTAGCTCTCAGAAATTACTTTAAGTATGGAATAATACTTGTGCGCTTTCATGTCAAAAAGGGGTTTTATGCCGATTTAAAACCACGTTCATATCATTAACTATGGAAATTACTTGTTCATTCTCGGTCCTGGTATTTAGGATCACATAACTTTTATAAGGAAAATATTGGATTTTCTTGGTAACATACAACTCATTACAAAGATCGATTTTCCAACTCTTACTGTCAAAAGCTTATGAACCCACCAACCAGTGTGTTGACACCTTTTCAAACAACTTGTATTCTCAAGAAATCACTAAACAGGTAATCAAGTGCTTTTGAGGATGGGACGTTAAGGTGTCGACATTTCATATTCTGTCAACATATTGTAATTGATTTTGAAACATGTAATCCATACAATGATGTAACTCTTTCAATTATACATGAAGTCCTCCACCCCCGGACGTTTCCGCCATCCTTGGTTTGGGGGTGTGACATGAAGGAACTCGACGAGTCGCAAGTTTGACTCAGCGAGTCATATGAAGATGGCCATGAACTCGACGAGTTGGATGAACAACTCAGCGAGTCCGATGAACATTGCCATAGACTCGACGAGTTATATGAACAACTCGGCGAGTCGGATGAGTTTTCCCCAAGTTATGAATGCGTGTGTATCCGTCACGTTGAAAAAGTAAACTCGACAGGTGGCCTTAGGGTTTCAATCGAAAATCGTAGGAACTCGACGTGTCACCCCGGTGACTCGGCGAGTGGGATAGAACTTCAAGGAACTCAGCGTGTAGCCGAGGGTACTCGGCGAGTTAGGGTAAACATGGACTATTGACCTTGACTGAGGACTTTGACTTTGACCAAGGGTTGACTAGTTGGTTTATGGAGTACCTTGTGAGGTTGAGGACTTATGAGTATATTCATACTATGGTAATAGGTGGTGGAGTCTTTGGCAAGTGATCCGAGAGTTGGGATTTATCTATCGTGCCGACATCTGTGAGGTGAATTATCCTCACTATATCAAAAGGGTCTAAGGCACCAAGGCCGACCCTTTAGTTGTCATCGTTATGATATATATGGTTACAATCTGATAGATCGGAATCAGGATAGACAGTATGTTATGAATCTATGATCCTTAGGGATCGGTATGTTAGTGGGCTATAGGTCGATGCTTTAGTTATGAGAGATTGCTATGATTTATGATCATGAGATAGATATATTCGATGCTTATGTATGCTAGTATATGTTAATTATGCGCACATGATTAGTTGCTTGTTGTTTGTGTTGAGGCGGTCCTGCTTTGTGCTAAAGGCCAACATACCCTATGAGCGGTCCGAGGAGACTGTAGGCCCATGTGGCAGTCCCGTCATGCCGAAGGCTCGTTATAAATTCAGTTAGACTGTAGGCCCTGTAGGGTGGTCTAGTCAGGCCATTGGCCCAGTATGCATGTTGTTGATTGATTGTTACCGTTTTGGTATTTCAGTGTGGTATTGGTATTTTAGGGGTAGCTCACTAAGAGCTTGGGCTTACAGTTTTTAGTTATTGTTTTCGGTACTTCAGGAGATCATGGCAAGGCGAAGGTGTGACCGTACCGCTCCTCATCCTTATGATATGTTTTTGGGACACTCTGATGAACAATAATTTGAAAACAAACACTATCTGGGTTTTAATTATGATTGGAAAAGTTTAAATTTGGCGTAAATTTTATGGATGTAACAAGTTGGTATTAGAGCCTTGGTTTGAGTGAATTGGAGGAACACTCATGTGAATCCAGTCTCAAATCAAGGAGATTTTCAGAAAGTAAATTTTTTTAAGATGGTTTTCAAAATAAAGGATGGAGGATGCAGAAGGTACAATCAGCCGGAGCCTTTGAGTAAAGCCCAAAATACCATACAGTTATTTGATATTATGATATGTTAGAACAACATGCTAGTGCAAGGCTAGGGATCTTTAGGAATCATGTGATAGACTTGCCGTATTATATGATGCCTGTTAGCCTAGGGTTTCTTGCATATGGAATCAACATCATAACTGTAGATGTTTAGTGTATGCATCACGACTGTACATAATTAAGATCTTATAGCATGAGAATGTTGATTTAGCCTTCGGGTAGGATTGGATATTCAAAAGTCTATTAGGTCCAACTTTATGTGCGGCTAGCATACACTAACACTGCAGGGGGTGATGAAGGTTTCATGGATGAGTGGGTTGTGGGAAGCTATGAAGCTAAATGCGAGATAGTCGATATCCCTCTGGGAGCAAGGGTTGAGCGCATGTTATATTGATAGTAGTGTTTGGGCGTTGTGATGATACTTGAGACAAATATGGGTAGGTGTGGAAGGTAGTATGGGCTCGTACTACTGAAAGCACATGAACCATATGCGTAGCAAGGAAGTCACAACCCCTAGGGTTAGTGGGAATTGGTCTCTCGATATTATGATTGTTTATCTAACGTCTTCTGTATATTTTCAATATGGTGGTGACGAGACGTTTTGCTGCTGGATCCGGGTTGGGATCCGGGTCAAGATCGGGGTCGGGAGACGGAGGGTCGGAGGTATCAGTAGCACCTAAGCCCATGGTACAAATATGGACAAAGGAGTTGGATGCCAAGATCCGGGAGATTCTGCATGATGAGATTGCTGCGACGTTTCGAGCGAAGCTGGTAGAGATGTTTGGGTTGATTAAGACCGCGATGGTTGAGTATTTTGATGAGCGATACGCAGCTCTAGCAGAGACAGCGGCCGCTGCAACCACATCGGTTGTAACCACGGCAGGGGTTGGAAGAGGAGCCGGTAAGGCTTTCTAGTACCGGGACTTCGATAACATGAAGCCCCCGACGTTTGATGGTACACAAGATGCGATTAGGGCTATGAGGTGGTTGTCTGACATGGAGGGTTGTTTCTTCACGTGCTCATGTCCTACTGACCAGAAGGTCAGGTGTGCCCTGAACCTTTTAAGGCTCAGGGCAAAGGACTGGTGGAGATTGACGACAGGGTCATTTACTGATGATCAGCGAGCTGTTGTTACTTGGGAGCAGTTCTGGGATATGTTCTGCACCCACTACGTTCCACGCGTTGAGTGGGAACGACTTGCTTAGGAGTTTTTGTCATTGAGGCATGATGAGGATTCTGTGATGGAGATTATCTGTATGTTCACGGAGAGGGCGATGTTTTTCCCGGAGTTTGCTTCAGAGCAGTCTCGGATGACTCGTTATTTGAGTATGCTGAAGACTGATATTCGGCAGTTTGTGACTACACATCGTTGTGATACCCTCCTGGATCTTCAGGAAGCTGCGAGGCGGCGTGAGTTGGAGATAGAGCTGCAGTTGAAGGAGCAGCTTCTGGAACCGGCACAGTCTCAGCCGGCGCCTAGGCGGTCTAAGACCGCTGATACTCGAACCGGGGGTCAGCAGAGCCGCACATGTGGAAAGTGTGGCAGGGGTCATTATGGGCTTTGTCGAGCAGGAGGTGGGTGCCAAAAATGTTGCAAGGAAGGGCATTATGCCAGGGACTGTTGCCAGTCCGCCCCTACAGCAGAGATGAGGATTTGTTATCATTGTCACCAAGTTGGTCATGTGAAGACCGACTGTCTGCAGCTCGCCACCAAGCCGGCGTAGGGTTCCGCACCAGCTACTGTGAGGATTGGGGATGGGAGGCCAGTCAAGGTGGAGCCTCCGAAGGCTCAGGGTCGCACTTTCCAGCTCACGGCCGAGGAGGCCAAGGCAGCAACGGATGTGGTTGCTGGTATGTTTCTACTTTCTATTTTAGTTATTATATATGTGTTATGCTTATTAGTTGTACCTGTGTTTAGGTACGTTTTTAGTAAACTCCTTGCCAGCTTTGGTTTTATTCGACTCGGGGGCGAGTCGGTCGTTTGTATCTCAGACTTTCAGTAGAGGGTTTAGTGTGCTGGTAGATGAGCTTAAGTGTCCGTTGCGGGTTTCGATCGCCAATGAGCATAGGATCTCTGCTTCTTCGATCTACCGTGGATGTGAGTTGGAGATCTTTCGGGGTGTTATTCCTGATAGATCTGATTCCTATTCCCATGGGGGAAGTATGTGTGATCGTAGGGATGGATTGGCTCAGTTGATTTGGCACCATGATCGACTGTGAAGGTCAGCGAGTGGTGGTTCGAACCCCATGAGGGGGAGAACTGGTGGTATATGGCAAGAGCACCAGGATGGGATCAGGGTTTTGTTCAGCGGCCATGACTCGATAGTATATTCAGTATGGGTGTGCCGGTTATTTAGCGTACGTGGTGGATACGCGGGTTAGGGATCAACTCTCGGTTTTGGAGGTCCCAGTAGTTAGAGAGTTTCCTGACGTGTTTCCGAAGGAGTTACCTGGAGTGCCTCCGGAGAGGCAGGTTGAGTTCAGGATTGATCTAGTGCCGGGTGCGGCCCCTATCGCTAGGGCACCATATCGTCTGGCACCGCTTTAGATGCAGGAGCTATCATCTCAGTTGCAGGAGCTGCTGGGTAAGCAGTTTATTCGTCTGAGTAGTTCACCCTAGGGAGCACCGATCCTTTTTTTCAGGAAGAAGGACGGTTCGCACAGGATGTGCATTGACTATAGGGAGTTGAATAAGTTCACGGTGAAGAACTGTTATCCACTCCCGAGGATAGATGATCTTTTTGATCAGCTGCAAGGTGCATCTTGGTTTTCCAGGATGGATTTGAGATCCGGATATCACTAGGTCAAGGTAAGGGAGGAAGACTGGAGAAGACTGTGTTTCGGACTCATTATGGTCATTACGTGGTGATGCCGTTTGGGCTCACCATCGCTCCGGAAGTGTTTATGGATGTGATGAATCGAGTTTGCAGACGGATGCTCGAACGCTCGGTCATTGTGTTCATAGACGATATCTTGGTATATTCCAAGACCCGAGAGCAGCACGAGGAGCATCTCATGGAGCTACTGGAGGTTCTGCTGCGAGAACGGCTGCATGCAAAGTTCTCGAGGTGTGAGTTTTGGTTACGAGAAGTCCAGTTCCTCATACATCTCGTTAACCAGGAGGTGATTTTTGTCGATTCGGCCAAGGTGGAGGCGGTTATGCAGTGGGAGACTCTGAAATCTCCCTCAGACATCAAGAGTTTCTTGGGTTTAGCAGGGTACTATCAGAGATTTATTCGAGATTTCTCCAAGATTGTAGTACCCCTCACTCGTCTTACGAGGAAGGGGTAGATTTTCGGTGGGGCCCTGAGCAGCAGAGGGCATTTGAGACCCTCCGGCAGTGTTTATGTGAGGCACCGGTGCTGACACTCCCCGAGGGAGTCGAGGATTTTGTAGTATTTTGTGATGTATCCATCTCGGGTTTGAGGGTAGTCCTCATGCAGAGGGGACGAGTGTTAGCTTATGCATCACGGAAGCTGAAGCAGCATGAGACGAGGTACCCTACGCACGATCTTGAGTTGGGAGCGGTGGTTTTCGCTCTCAAGATTTGGAGGCATTATTTGTACGGTGTCCATTGCACTATATATATGGATCACAAGAGTTTGAGACACATGATGGATCAGCCGAACCTGAACATGAAGCAACGCAGGTGGCTAGATGTGGTTAAGGACTATGATTGTGAGATCCTTTACCATCCTGGTAAAGCGAATGTGGTTGCGGATGCTTTGAGCCGCAAGCCAGCTGGGTCTTCTACTCCGACAAGGTGTATGAGGATAGTGGTGGATTCCCCGCTTGTGAGCTTGATTAAGGATGCTGAGGTTGAAGGTATGAGACCGGAGACCTAGAAGTTGGAGAGAATTAAGGGCGAGAGCGCCCAGTTTTTTCAGGATAGCCACGGGTTGATGACTCGATACGGTCGGGTTTTGGTTCCGACGTTCGGAGAGGTTCGGCAGACAGTGATGGAGGAGGCTCATAAGTCTCACTTTTCTATTCATCTGGGGGCCACCAAGATGTATTGTGATTTGAGTTTGAGTTATTGGTGGCCCGGAATAAAGCGAGAAATCGCTGGATATATTGTGAGGTGCTTGACCTATAGGATGGACAAGGTCGAGCATCAGAGGCCGCATGGTAAGCTGCAGCCACTGGAGATTCCCATGTAGAAATAGGAGCAGATCACAATGGATTTCATCACGAAGTTGTCGAGGTCGGCGAAGGGGTTTGATGCTATATGGGTCATCGTGGATCGGCTGACCAAGAGTGCCCATTTCTTGGCCATACGGGAGAGTTCCTCGGCTGAGAAATTGGCCGACATGTATGTCAGTGAGATTGTCTTTCGCCATGGTGTAACGACGTGAAAATTTAAAACAAAATTTTCATTTAGAATGCATACTTTTATAACACTTTGTAAAACAATCTTATTTGTTCAATTTTCAAAACATAACTCCATATTTGAATAATTAATAATCCAAGATCCTCAAAATATAGCTCTTCCTCTGGTGTGTACAATCAAGCCAGTGCCGTCCCGCTAACCTGAAAACCTGAAACACATAACACATAACACTATAAGCACGAAGCTTAGTGAGTTCCCCAAAATACCACATACAACACATATTAGCCACTCGAGGCTATAACTCTGTTTGACCCTCTGGTCAATATGTCTCAGTGGGAGCCTCCAATACCATAACTCTGTGAACCCTCTAGTCCTAACTTTGTGGACCTTCTGGTCCGAACTTTGTAAACTCTGAAACATACATAGCATAAATCACATAGAAATAATGCAATGTATCACATCATAAAATAGCATACAAAATACTCTGTCATATAACTCTAATTACCACTCTAGGTAAAGCATAGTGAGAAGACCCACCTCGGATGAAGAACAACTCCTATATTCACTGCTACTATGCACCGGACTCTAACTCTGATCCAAGCTCAAAATAATCACAATTAGGAGCTAAGTCCAACCTCTCACTTATTGGGTCTAAAGATAGACCACCCAACAGCCCATTAATGCCCTAAGCCCATTGGGCCCACCAAAGCCCAAAAATAAATGGGCCCTCACATGGCCTAATTCCCAACAAAAAAGGCAAGTCCAAACCAAAGGGCCAAAGCAGATACATACACTTCTCTAGTCCAAGTCTCTATTACCTGAGGTCCAAACTCCCGGCCCAACACTCAATGCCCAACACAATGCTTAGCCCAAAACCCCCAAAAGGAGTTACGTGGGGCGTACCCCCTGGTACGCTCAGCGTACCCAAACACTCAAGAAATTGATCGTGGACCTCAACCCAATACGTGGGGCGTACTGGAATTACGCAGCGCGTACCTTCAGACTTGCTTAATCCATTTTTCTGGGTCTTAACCCGTTAAGACCTTAGCTCAACTCTTGGATCTAGATTTCCTAACATCTCTTACTCCATAAAGTTAACAACTTTAAGACTTTGCATGGCTGATAAGGTCACAACACATAAAAACTCTTACTTTCTCAACCTAAAATGCTCATAACTCATGCATGGGTTGATTCACATGATCAAGGCCTTATTTTTATGGTTCTCCACCACTAGAAACACTTAAAAGGACAGGTTATTAAGCTTTGGAGTGCGTCAACTCATAAAGCCTCAAGCTTGGGACCAAAAACCCTAGAATGGACCCTAATATACACAAAACAAAAATAGAGGGAAATCTTGGAGCATTATACCTTCAAATGGTGCTCTAGCCCCAAGGAAGCTCAGATCCACAACCTGTTCTTCAACTTCACTCCCTTCCATGCTCCTTCTTAACTCCCAAAATCCCATAAGAACACAAACAAGCTCATCATGGCCACTCACAAGATCAAGAACGAATACTAGGGTTTGAGAGGGTCTATTAACTGAGGAAGGTGGCCAAAAATGATACCATCTCATTCTTTTTATAGGGACACTTCAGTTAATTAGGGTTTCCTTCTGTGCCTAGTACGCCAGCGTACCCCCTGGTACACCCAGCATACTAGGTGGCTTCTGCTTAAGAAACACGCGCATATGTACGCTAAGCGTACGCATACGTACGCCCAACATACTTCGCTACCAAAATCCTCACCTAGGGACTTATCTTGCCAACTCTCCCAAACTTCCATAACATCTTCGAAATGACTCGAATTCCGAAAATCCTCAAACCTACAGAAAGGTAATGAGATGCCCTACGTTTCTAGCAACTCACCTCAACCCAAGACCTCCTAGCCCCCAACTCGCGGCCCATGAACCTTAATCATGGATAATCCGAAACCAGATGTTACAATTCTCCCCCACTTGAATTAGATTTCGCCCTCGAAATCACTCCGAAACCCCACATAGATCAAACCTTAGTAGCCGAGAAGAACCACTGAAGGTCCTCAAACCAAACGACAATCACTTCTAAGGATACTCGATCTCACAAAGAACTCCTGACCCGAAAGGGGCAGACCCAACTGGCACTGTGGTACTCAATTTGGATCTTCAGAACTTGAAAACTATTGCAGTCTACCTCCTTTCCAGACCAGCCTCGAAACATCACGCTTTTATTTGTCCACCGACTAACAGACCCTAATAAGACTCTACCAACCTGATTCCCTGATCTATTCTGATCGCAACCTCAAAAGGAACAGAAAGGTCATAATCTCCTCTTTTCTTTAGGTCTTACTACAAGAACCATCGTCAGGATTCATCAGAGAGAATGAACCCCAAACTCTAATCTCGAACACCAGAAGGTGATCATGGTTTCCTGAAAATATCCTTTGACCTCTATAAACCCAATAGATGAACCTCAAGTTCACCCATTCCATAACCAGAAGGTCTCAATGATTTCCCATCTTATAATAACTGTCTCAACTCTTAGTGACGCACAAGTCACGCCGTTCGCTTTCCCTCAAGCAAACACTATAACTCTACTGAAGATCGAATCACCCCTGAACTCTGTTGATTACTGCCCAATAGTTCCGTGCATCCCGCTGCACCTCCCAAATAAAGGCCCTGACCTACTCAGGTCCAAGACATCAGATGAAAAACAATACCCCTCACATGGAACCTACCTCCAATTCCAGAACCTTATCTCGTCTATCCAACACACCACTAGGACTCAACTCAACTCAAGAGTTTGGTCCGACCCGAAGTTGGAACCACTCGTCCCAATGACCCATTCAACTCATGACTTGTGACCCGCAACCCATGCGTACTTCAGTTATCCAATTCCTTCGGATTGGGATGTCCACTCTTTACTCTGAATATAATGATTCCCAATCATTTAGGAGACCTCGGTCTCGCCCTTGGTCCGACCACCAGGCTCCCAAAAACTCATAATTTAGGGCTATAAAAGCCTAAAACCCTTATGCGTCATGCTCTGATCAAGAGTGATTCATCATACAGCCTCTCGCTAACTAGCGCGTACTACGACTCCCCATAGCATCCCAACAACCTTCTACTGACTAGTGAGTACTTCGGCTCCCCGTAGCATCACAACTCCCCTTCTCTGACTAGTGAGTACCACAGCTCCCCGTAGCATCACAACACCCTCCTTCTGACTAGTGAGCACTACGGCTCCTCGTAGCATCACAACACCCTCTCTTTGACAAGTGAGAACTATGGCTCCCTGTAGCATCACAACACCCTCTCTCTAACTAGTGAGTACTACGGCTCCCCGTAGCATCACAACACCCTCTCTAACAAGTGAGTACTACGGATCCTCGTAGCATCACAACACCTTCTCTGACAAGTGAGTACTACGGCTCCCCGTAGCATCACAACACCCTCTCTCTGACTAGTGGGTACTACGGCTCCCCGTAGCATCACAACACCCTTCCACTGACCGATGGGTACTACGGCTCCTCATAGTACTACAATACCCTTTCTATTTGACGAATACCATAGCTTCCCGCAGTATTGCCACATCTTCTCGCTATCTGGTGGACACTACAACTCCTCGTAGTATCACTACACCCCTTTGCACTAACTTATTGATCTGCAGCTCTCTGCAGTCGCACCCCACTAACTCTTACCACTTCACAATCTCATCCTCAGATCGACGTCACACTGCTATCATTACTCATGCTCTGCGGACCATCCATAGATAGGTGCACGCTGATGGGTTTGAGCCATAAGAACTTTCCTATGTGCACATGCGAACCCTAATGCTTGGATCTAGGTTTCTGCAATTGAACATGCATTGTATCCAAGACTTACAATTCTAGATCTAATGAAAAACAATTGAATCTAATCATATGAAATCGGATCTAGAACAATACCTTGAGTTACTTGCTTGATACTTCTTCTTGGTGCTTAGAGTCACAATTGTCACTCCTCTAGTGGCTTACAAACACCAACTAGCAAGAGGATGATCTTGAGAGAGAGAGGAGGGTGAGAAATCAGCTCTAGGGTTCCTTGCCTTGCATGAATGCCGATTTCTCTCACCCAAGGGATCTATTTATACTATGAGCCACTAGGGTTTCACCTTTAACCCTAATTGAATAACTTAGGCCCTAAGCAATCCAAGATCCTCCTAGATATTTGGACGATTTTAAGGTCTCCTAACCCTAAGATTCGTCCACCCTTATATCCATAAGGATACATAGCCCAAAACACAATTATCACACATTTGACAGTTTATGCCCCTTTATTCAATTAATCTCTTTAAGTCACCAAATTAATTCTCAATTAATATATGACTTAGATTAATCAAATAACATTATTATTCCTTTAATATATTATTCTCATAATATATTAACAATAATATCTCTTCTCTCTTAACAAATCATCCTGTCAAGCTGCTATGGTGAAGGCAACCCAAAAGGACCATGTACAACAGGGTCAAGTACTTACCAAATATAGTTATAGCCTTAGACACTAATCCAGCAGTCTCTCACTTGGATAAGTCTAGTAACTGTATATGCAAACACAATCTGATTAGCAATCATAGCTCTCAAAGACGTTATCAAACTCTAATCTTATCAGCATCCTGTCCTTTAGATAACGGATCGTACAGTCCTCTGTTTAGATATTATGCAGACATTCTCATGGAACTTATTGTCCAGCAGTAGGTTTCGCGATCTCAGATTCATTTGACATAGAACTTAATTGAACACATCAATTCAGTCCTGACCGGGCCCGGCACATATGTCAATCAAATCATCGAGGGGCCCTGATATCGTTTTTACCCTCTTAGGATAAAAGTAATAGATAAACTTCGACTCATATGCATTTACTATTTACTAATCAACTACACACAACAATGCATTTTATGACATCAATTTACTGATGCGGTTTCGCATTGACAATGCACAACCAATTAATAAACAATAAACCATATATCTTGGTTTTAAGACCATATGATATTATCGTCTTGCGGTCACTGGCATCACATTCCATAAAGTGATTCCAGCAAGCGCGGGTTTATTCCAATGCTCAAAACTTGTTCACAAGCACTCATGAACGTTGCAGCAAACCTTTGCTATATCTAACACCTTTTAGACAATCTACACACCAATTCATGACAATCTTCATTCATACCTACTTCCAACATATGAACGATTGTGGACCATTCGAATAATTCGATTATTCTTAATAACTCAATTATTCAGGAAGTCAAAACATGCAAAGTGAAACAATAGTTAAACAATTAACATAAGACAGTAGCTTTACTTATAAATAATACTCCTTTATTTAATCATCAAATGTCAATTACATTTATCTATTACATGTTTCTAAAACTATCTAATCTAAACTAATATCGTCTTTCAGCCCAATGCTCCCAACATGCTGCAAATGCTTAACCCTACTTAGTCCCTTCGTAAGCGGATCTGCTGGGTTATCCTCTGACGATACCCTCTTTACTACGAGATGTCCTTCTTCTACTCGATGTCTAATAAAGTGATATTTTTTGTCAATATGCCTAGATCTACCATGATCCCTCAGTTCCTTGGTCAAGGCAACCATTCCTTCATTATCGCTGAAAATATCCACAGGCTCCTTTATGGTAGGCACAACTCCAAGATCACCAATGAAGTTCTTCAACCACATCGCCTCCTTTGACGCCTCGCTCACTGCAATGTACTCTAATTCGCATGTTGAATCAGCTACGGTTTCTTGTTTGGAACTTTTCCAAGTCACTGCTCCACCATTGAGGGTAAAGACCCAGCCCGAATGCGAACGGTAGTTGTCCCTGTTGGTATGGAAGCTGTCGTCACTATACCCTCGCACTTTTAAGTTATCACTCCCTCCGAGGACTAAAAACCATTCCTTGGTCCTCCGAAGGTACTTAATTATATTCTTGACCACAATCCAATGAGCTCTGCCAGGGTTCCCTTGATATCTATTGACCATGCTCAAAGTAAAGGCCACATAAGGGCGAGTACAAGTCATAACGTACATGATTGAGCCAACTGCGGAAGCGTAGGGGATTCGGCTCATCTCAGCTATCTCGACTTCTGTACTTGGACATTGAGCCTTACTCAATTTGGCATTACTCTGTATCGGTTGTTCTCCCTTCTTCGAGTTTTCCATACTAAAACGCTTTAGTACTTTATCGAAGTAAGTATTCTGACTAAGTCCTACTAGTCTCTTACTTTGTTCTCTCAATATCCTTATTCCCAAAATATTGGAAGCCTCTCCGAGGTCTTTCATAGCGAAGCACTTCCCGAGCCAGGACTTAACCTCCTGCAAAGTCGGGACGTCGTTTCCTATAAACAGTATGTCATCGACACACAAAATGAGGAAGCTAACTATACTCCCACTGGCCTTGACATATATACATGATTCATCTTCACATCGTACAAATCCAAACTCTTTGACTTTCTCATCGAAGCAAAGATTCCATCTGCGAGATGCTTGCTTAAGTCCATAAATGGACTTCTCAAGCTTGCACACTCTATTGGGATGCTTCGGATCGACAAAACCCTCTGGATGAGCCATGTAAACATCCTCAACCAACTTCCCATTAAGGAAAGCGGTCTTGACATCCATCTGCCATATCTCATAATCATGAAATGCAGCAAATGGCAAGCATCACCCTAATAGAATTTATCTTAGCAACTGGCGAGAAGGTCTCATCATAGTCAACTCTGGGAGTTTGAGTAAAGCCCTTTGCAATAAGTCGTGCCTTAGATGTGTGTACATTCCCATCCACGTCGGTCTTCTGCTTGAAGATCCATTTGCACCCATCCGTCTTACGCCCGGGCACATTGTGAACCAAATTCCAAACTTGGTTGTCATACATGGACTGAATCTCGCTGTCCATCGCCTCTTTCCATTTTGCAGACTCTGGTCCTGCCATGGCTTCCTTATAGCTATTAGGTTCATCTAGATTTATTAGTGTACCATCACTAATATACGTGTCCCCTTCGGTAGTAATATGAAAACCATAAAACTGGGCGTAACACCCAAAATTTGAAGCAAATTTAAACTTTTAAAAACATGTCATGTTCATCAAAACATTACAAATTTAGTTTTCAAAACATTGATTATCAGAGTCTTTTCCCAGAAACATAACATAGTAGGAGGAGCTGTACGATCATGCCTTGTCCTTGCCGCGATCCCCTGAGGTACCTGAAACCATAAACTAAAACTGTAAGCCTGAAAGCTTAGTGAGTCACCCCAAAATACCGATACACATACAATTCACATAGCAATATCAACAATAGCATAGCATATCAATCCAAACAGAACATCATGTACTAGGTTCACAACTTTACACGCTGGACTACCCCTAGGTCCTCAGTACGAGTCTGGAATGCCTACCGGGCCCTCAACTCGTATCTAGAATGCCATCGAGCCCTCAGTACAAGTTTGGAATGCCTACCGGGCCCTCAGCTCGTATATGGAATGCTCCCGAGTCCTCAGTATGAGTCTGGAATGCCTACCGGGCCCTCAGCTCATATCTGGAATACTCTCGGGTTTGTTGGCTACCGCACGGAGCAGTACAACCTCAACCCACCCCACACAACATGTCGACATGTAATAGATAAATGCACATACAGGTAATCAATAAGTATCATCGTCACTCCTACAGATCTACCCGACTAGCATATCAACTGGAATACATTACTAACTCAACTCAGCATATCAATAACTACTAGGATATCAAATCCATTGGGCCGGCCTTGGTGCCTTAGACCCCTTAGTATAGTGAGGATAACTCACCTCGAAACGTCGACTCATAGAAATTAGTTCCAACCTTCGGGTTACTGTCACGAATCCGACCACCTATATTTACTACGAATTACATGCATAAGATTCTGATCCTTCTAGAACTGTCCTCAAAAGTCAATAGATCAACTTAGGTCAATGGTCATAGTCAACAGTTAAGGTCAATAGTCCATGTTGACCTGACTAGCCGAGTTCCCTCGGCTACTCGCCGAGTTTCCTTGGCTTCTGGTGCACTCACCGAGTTATCGAGTGACTTGTCGAGTTTCACTCATTTTTCGACTGTACTCTAAAGCCACTCGTCGGGTTTCCTAAGTGAAACTCGACGGGTGCATACGTGGGCTATCCTTGGGAAAGTTCATCTGACTCGCCGAGTTGTTCATCAACTCGCCGAGTTTCATGACAATCTTCATTGGACTCGCCGAGTTGTTCATCCAACATTTCGAGTTTCATGGCTTTCTTCATCGGACTCGCCGGGTTGTCCTTGTGACTCGCCGAGTCTGTTTGGTCTTTTTCCATACAGACTTATTCTGAGCCATGCAGTGGCTCTAAATCATAGATCTAGGCTTCTATGGTATACTTATTACGTAAAGTCACAAACTTTATGTACATGCATTGCATTTAAGGCTCTAAATGCCAATTCTATGCTCTTAATTGGGCTTCATGCCCAAGAGGGAGCTCATACATGATCAATTCCGAGGCTTTATTTTTCTAGAGCTTAGAGAGGGTTCAGATCTGAAGTTACAACTTCAAATCCAACTCATTGTTCAACTTATCAACCTTTAAGGTCCATAGAAAACCCTAGAACTTCAATAAAAGGAAAACTCACAGAAGAGATGGTAATTTAGGATACCTATGGAAGATGACAACTGAAAGTAGTGCTGATTTCCCCACCTAACTTGCTCCAACCTCCTCTTCCTTCAAGCCTTCTCCTTCAAAATCTTCAAATCAAGCTTCACACACTCAACAAGCATACTCACTCGAATCAGGGACTCACTAAGACTGTAAAGAGACCCAAGGGGGGCTAAGGCTCCTTTAAATAGGGACACAAAACCCAGGAATTACGGTTTCACTTGCCAGATCCTACTCGCCGAGTCCCACTAGTGGAATCACTGAGTCAATCACTTAAGTCGCGATCCAATCCCGCTGCTACTCGACGATTAGGGTAACCGAATCGTCGAGTTGGGCCAAAACCAAGAAACTATAGTTTGAACAATACCTGAGAATCGGGGCATTACAAATCTCCCCCAATTGAACTAGACTTCGTCCTCGAAGTCCGCTGGACTAAACAATGCCGGATAGTGCTCACGTATCTCCTCCTCCGGCTCCCATGTCCACTCGGATCCCCTCCGATGTTGCCACTATACCTTTACTAAAGGTATTTCTTTGTTCCGTAGAATCTTCGTCTTTCTCTCCAAAATGGCCACATGCCTCTCCACATAGTTCAGGCACTCGTCGATCTGAACATCATCCAATGATACCACAGCCTCTTGGTCCGTAATGCACTTTCGCAATTGCGATACATGGAAGGTATTGTGGATCCTACTAAGCTCTTCCGGAGGCTCTAGTCTATAAGCCACCTTGCCAACTCTTGCGATGATCCTGAATGGCCCAATGTATCGAGGGCCCAATTTTCTCCTTTTCTTGAAACGGATCACACCCTTCCAGGGCGAGAACTTCAGAAGTACCATGTCGCCAGTCTGGAATTCCAATTCAGATCGGTGTCTGTCGGCGTAACTTTTCTGCCGACTCTGAGCTGTCTGCAATCTCTGTCTGATCTGCTGAATCTTCTCGGTCGTCTGCAAAACCACCTCCATCTGACCCATTACCGTGTGACCCACCTCCCCCCAACAAATTAGGGTGCGCCATCTCCTCCCGTACAACAGCTCGAATGGCGGGGTGCCGAGGCTAGAATGATAGCTGTTGTTGTAGGCGAACTCTGCAAGCGGTAGGTGTGAAATCCCAGCTCCCACCGAAGTCGATGGCACACGACCTCAACATATCCTTGAGGGTCTGAATAATCCGCTCACTCTGGCCGTCTGTCTGAGGGTGGAATGTTGTGCTGAAGTGCAACTGCATGCCCAGCTCCTCGTGAAACTTCTGCCAGAAATGGGAGGTAAACCTGACATCCCGATCTGAGACAATGGAAACAGGAATCCCATGGCGAGACAGGATCTCGCGAAAATACACCTCGACCAATTTCTCGGCCGAAGAGCTCTCCCGTATGGCCAAGAAATGGGCACTCTTGGTCAATTGGTCCACGATGACCCAGATAGCATTGAATCCCTTCACTGTCTTTGGCAGCTTGGTGATAAAGTCCATCGTGATCTGCTCCCACTTCCACATGGGAATCTCCAGGGGCTACAGCTTGCCATGCGGCCTCTGATGTTCCGCCTTGACCATCTTGCAGGTCAAGCACCTCTCGACGTACCAAGCGATCTCGCGCTTCATACCCGGCTACCAATAGCTCAAACTCAAATCCCGGTACATCTTGGTGGTCCCCGGGTGGATGGAGAAATGAGACTTATGAGCCTCTTCCATAACCATCTGCCTAATCCCGCCAGACATCGAAACCCAAACTCGACTATACCTGGTCAGTAATCCCCGACTATCCTGCACAAACCTGGTGTTTTCACCCTTGATCCTTTCCCTCTTCAAATTTTCTAGTTGCATGCCCTCTGTCTGGGCATCCCTGATCAAGCTTAGAAGCGGGGAGTCCATAACTATTTTCATACATATTGCGAGAGTGGAAGCCCCCCCGACTTGCGGCTCAAAGCATCCGCAACCACATTCTCCTTAACAGGGTGGTAAATGATTTCGCAGTCGTAGTCTTTGAGTATATCGAGCCACCTGCGCTGCCTCATGTTTATGTTCGGCTGATCCATGATGTGTCTCAAGCTCTTGTGATCCGTGTAAATGGTACAGTGGAACCCATAAAGGTAATGTCTCCATATCTTGAGGGCGAACACCACCGCCCCCAACTCCAAATCGTGCGTAGGGTATCGGGTCTCATATGGTTTCAGCTGCCGCGATGTGTAGGCTATCACACTTCCCCTTTGCATGAGAACCGCCCCTAACCTTGTGATGGAGGCATCACAGAACACCATGAAATCCTCAACACCCTCCGGGAGTGTCAGGACTGGCGCCTCACACAAACGTTGGTGGAGGGTCTCAAACGCTCCCTGCTGTTTGGGACCCCACCGAAAATTCACCCCTTTCCTCGTGAGGCGAGTGAGGGGTACTGCAATCTTCGAGAAATCCCGTATAAATCTCTGGTAGTATCCTGCCAGTCCCAAAAAGCTCCTAATATCCAAGGGGGATTTCGGGACCTCCCACTGCATAACCGCCTCGATCTTAGCCGGGTCGACCAAAATCCCCTCTTGGTTAACGAGATGTCCGAGGAACTAGACCTCTCGCAACCAAAACTCACACTTCGAGAACTTGGCGTACAACCGTTCCTGCCTCAGGACCCCCAATAGCTCTCGCAGATGCTCCTCATGCTGCTCTCGGGTCTTGGAATACACCAAGATGTCATTTATAAACACTATGACCGAGCAGTTAAGCATCGGTCTGCAGACCCGATTCATCGGGTCCATAAATACTGCTGGCGCGTTGGTGAGCCCAAATGACATCACCACGAACTCGTAATGTCCATAACAAGTTCGGAATGCGGTCTTCTCCACGTCCACCTCCCTGACCCTGACCTGGTGGTATCCGGACCTCAAATCGATATTGGAAAACCAAGATGCGCCTTGCAGCTGATCAAAGAGGTCGTCTATCCTCGGGAGTGGATAATGGTTCTTCACCGTTAGCTTGTTTAACTCCCAGTAATCAATGCACATCTGGTGTGAGCCGTCCTTCTTCCGGACGAAAAGAATCGACACTCCCCATGGAGAGCTGCTAGGTCGAATGAACTACTTGCCCAACAGTTCCTGCAGTTGCGACGACAGTTCCTGCATCTCAGGCGGCGCCAATCGGTACGGCGCCTTAGCGATAGGGGCCGCACCTGGCACCAGGTCGATCTTGAACTCGACCTGCCTCTCCGGAGGTATCCCTGGCAACTCCTCCGGAAACACATCTGCGAACTCCCTGACCACTAGTACATCGAAGACCGAAATCTGCTCCCTGACTCGCGTACCTACCACGTACGCTATATAACCCATACACCCATGCTGAATGTACTGCCGAGCCCTGGCAGCTGAGCAAAAACCTGAACCTACTCTGGTGCCCTCACCATATATCACTAGTTCTCCCCCACTTGGGGTTTGAACCACCACTCCCTGACCCTCGCAATCGATCATAGCGCCGAATACATGCCCACAATCACGCACACCTCCCCCATGGGAATTGGAATCAAGTCTATCGGAAAAGATACCCCGAAAATCTCCAAGTCACATCCTCGATAAATTGAAGAAGCAGAAACCCCGTGTTTGTTAGCGATGGATAATCGCAACGGACACTCTAACTCGCCCATAGGTGTACTGAACTCCCCACTAAAAGATTGTGATACGAAAGACTGACTCACCCCCGAGTCGAATAAGACCAAAGAAGGCAAAGAATTCACCAAAAACGTACCTAATTATAGGTACAACAAATAAGCATATAAAAGATAAACAAAACAAGGTGAGGATAGAAACATACCAGCAACCACATCTGGTGCTACTCTGGCCTCCTCCGCCGTAAGATGAAAAGCACGGCACTGAGCCTTCGGAGGCTCTGTCCTATCTGATCTCCCGTCTGTGATCCTCAAGGTAGCCGGTGCTGCAGCCTGCACTGGCTTGGCGGTATGTAGTGGAAAGTTGGCCCTCATGTGGCCAACCTGGTTGCAGTGATAACATAACCTCATACCCTGAATTGTGGTAGCCTGGAGACAATCCTTCGCGTAATGCCCCTCCTTGCCACATTTTTTGCACCCCCTACCAGCCCGACATACCCCAGAATGACCCTTGCCACACTTCCCACATGTGCGGCCCTGTTGACCCCCGGTCCTAGCATCGACAGTCTTAGGCCACTCCGACTGTGACGGTACCGGGGCCGGCCGCTGCTCTCTCAGCTGCAGCTCAATCTCCAACTCCCGCCGTTGGGCGGCCACTATAACTCTAGAAGAGTATAACATCGTTGGGTGGATACGAACTGTCAGATATTAGTCTTGAGCATACTCAGATAACGGGTCATATGAGACTGCTCAGAAGCAAACTCTAGGCAGAACATCTCCCTCTCAGTGAACATACGAGTGATCTCCGTCACCCACTCTCCATCGTGTCTCAGACTCAGAAACTCCTGTGCCAAACGTTCCCCCTCAACCCTCGGGATGTAACGAGCGCGGAACATATCCCTGAACTGCTCCCAAGTAACAGCAGCTCTCTGATCATCAGTATAAGCCCCAGTCGTAAGTCTCCACCAATCCTTGGCTCCGAACCTAAGCAGGTTAAGAGCACACCAGACCTTTTGGTCAGTAGGACACAAGTAGGTGAAGAAACACCCCTCCACATCTAAAATCCATCTTATAGCGTTGATGGGATCCTATGTCCCATCAAAAGTAGGGGGCTTCGTGTTGTCGAAGTCCCGATACTGAAAACCCCTACCAACTCCTCCCCCTGCCGTAGTTACAGCTGATGCAACTGCTGCGGTGGCTATATCTACGAGGGTTGCGTAACGCTCATCGAAATACTCCACCATGGCGGTCTTAATTGACTCGAACATTTATGGCACTTCGGTCCGGAACAATGCAGCAACCTCGTCATTTAGGATTGCTCGAATCCTGTCGTCCATCTCATTCGGCCTCATTTGGCTGATCGTCTCGGGTGCTGTCAGCTCCGCCTGTCCACCCTCTCCTGATCCCGACCCCGATCCTGACCTGGATCCAGTCACAAAGCGCCTAGTCAACACCATTCTGAAACACATCACAAGGTATTAGTTAACTTCCTACACAACAACTAGGGACCAACCCCCAACAAAACCCTGGGAGTTGTGACTTCCTTGTGACACGTATGGGTCCTGTGCTTTCAGTAGTACAGGCCCATACTACCTTCCACACCTACCCATATTTGTTCCAAGTATCACCACAACACCCTAACAATACATATAATCACATCGAGCACTCAAGTCTGGTTCCTAAAAGGATGCTAGCCGACTCGGAACCGGCGGACTTATCCTAACAACCTTCCCACTCACGAAACTACCACCAACCCTGCAACACTAGTGCATGCTAGCCACACATAACGCTGGACCCGATAGACTTTTGAATATTCAATTCTACCCTAATCTCCCAATCAAACAAGAACAGAACATAAGGCTAAATCAGACATTCTAAGGCTATAAGGTCTTAATTAGGTACAACTATGATGTATACACTAAATCACTATAGTGATGATGTCAATTTCATGTAAAGGAAACCCTAGGCTAGCAGGCACCACGTAATCAGGCAATTTTATCATGCAATTCCTGAAGATCCCTAGCCTAGTACTAGCATGTTGTTCTAAGATATCGCAATATCAATTAACTGTATGGTTTTTTGGGGTCTACTTACTGGCTCTGACTGATCGTACATCCTGCATCCTCTTTTACATATTTTGAAAACCATTTAAAAACTATTTTGAAAATCTTTCCTTGATTTGAGACTGGATTCACACGAATGTTCCTCCAATTCATTCAAACCAAGGCTCTGATACCAACTTGTAACACCCAAAATTTCAAGCAAATTTAAACTTTTAAAAACATGTCATGTTCATCAAAACATTACAAATTTAGTTTTCAAAACAATGATTATCAGAGTCTTTTCCCAGAAACATAACATAGTAGGAGGAGCTGTACGATCACGCCTTGGCCTTGCCGTGATCCCCTGAGGTACCTAAAACCATAAAATGAAACTATAAGCCCTAAAGCTTAGTGAGTCACCCCAAAATACCGATACACATACAATTCACATAGTAATATCAACAATAGCATATCATATCAATCCAAACAGAACAACATGTACTGGGTTCACTGCTTTACATGCTGGACTACCCCTGGGTCCTCAGTACGAGTCTGGAATGCCTACCGGGCCCTCAGCTCGTATCTGGAATGCCATCGAGCCTCAGTATGAGTCTGGAATGCCAACCGGGCCCTCAACTCGTATCTGGAATGCTCTCGAGTCCTTAGTATGAGTCTGGAATGCCTACTGGGCCCTCAGCTCATATCTGGAATACTCTCGGGTTTGTTGGCTACCGCACGGAGCTGTACAACCTCAACCCACCCACACAACATGTCGACATGTAATAGATAAATGCACATACAGGTAATCAATAAGTATCACCGCCAGTCCTACAGATCTACCCGACTAGCATATCAACTGGCATACATTACTAACTCAACTCAACCTATCAATAACTACTAGGATATCAAATCCATTGGGCCGGCCTTGGTGCCTTAGACCCCTTAGTATAGTGAGGATAACTCACCTCGAAACGTCGACTCACAGAAATTAGTTCCAACCTTCGGGTTACTGTCACGAATCCCACCACCTATATTTACTACAAGTTACATGCATAAGATTCTGATCCTTCTAGAACTGTCCTCAAAAGTCAACAGATCAACTTAGGTCAATGGTCAAAGTCAACAGTCAAGGTCAACAGTCCATGTTGACCTGACTCGCCGAGTTCCCTCGGCTACTCGCCGAGTTTCCTTGGCTTCCGGTGCACTCGTCGAGTTTCCCTCTTTTTTCGACTGAACTCTAAAGCCACTCATCGAGTTTCCTAAGCGAAACTCGATGGGTGCATACGTGGGCATATCCTTGGGAAAGTTCATATGAATCGCCGAGTTGTTCATCAACTCGCCGAGTTTCATGACGATCTTCATCGGACTCGCCGAGTTGTTCATCCAACTCGTCGAGTTTCATGGCTTTCTTCATCGGACTCGCCGAGTTGTCCTTGTGACTCGCCGAGTCCGTTTGGTATTTTTCCATACAGACTTATTCTGAGCCATGCAGTGGCTCTAATTCATACATCTAGGCTTCTATGGTATACTTATTACGTAAAGTCACAAACTTTACGCACATGCATTGCATTTAAGGCTCTAAATGCCAATTCTAAGCTCTTAATGGGGCTTCATGCCCAAGAGGGACCTCATACATGATCAATTTTGAGGCTTTATGTTTCTAGAGCTTAGAGAGGGTTTAGATATGAAGTTACAACTTCAGATCCGACTCATTGTTCAACTTATCAACCTTTAAGGTCCATAGAAAACCCTAGAACTTCAATAAAAGGAAAGCTCACAGAAGAGATGGTGTAACAGCCCGGATTTCCAAGTAGCTTTTATGTTTATGTTTTTGGTGTTTTGAGAGGAGACTCGGCGAGTTGGAGCTCAGACTCGCCGAATAGGATCGCGGATCTGGACGCGGATTCGCGCCTGGACTCGGCGAGTCCAAGATATGGACTCGGCGAGTCCGCGCTGTTTAATGAAACCCTAATTTCTCGGGTTTGGGACCTATTTAAAGGGCGTTATCGCCGTCATTTGTGCTCACTAGTCCCTTGAGTGAAACCCTAATCGAGTGTGAGCGTTTGGAGCATAGAAGGAGGCCATTATTGATCTTGGAGATGTCATCTTGCAAGGGAAAGGGAGGATCAGCTAAGGAAAGGCAAGAGGAGCCACTTCCTGAGAGTTTGGGGTCCAAAACATCACATTTGAGGTAATATCTTCGAGCTATCCTCTGCTATGTTGATGTTTTCATTGATTTAGGGCTTGTTGAGCCCTTTTGTGGCTAGATCTAGTGCCCCCTTGGTCCCTTAAGCGATTTAGACCATAGATCTGGACCCTTGGAGGTCCAGAGTGTCCCTTTGCCCAAGCTTTTTGTGAATCAATGGAGGTTTTGGATTGGAATCCTTATGCCTTAGGTCAAAATTCCATTTATGAGCCATGGGGTGTGTTATGAACACCAAGATAAGGACTTTACGTGATGAATCAGTCTAGGAAGGCCAGATCTATGAATTGTTGGAGCAGATCTGACCTTAGAAGCAAGTTTGAGTGATTGCATGGCATGGACTCGCCGATTCTGACGATCAGACTCGGCGAGTAGCTTGAAGATTGCCCTCAGATCGCCCAGTGAGTGGTCCAGTCGAGTTATAGGTTGACTCAGTGAGTCAGGGCGAGTTAGAGAGGATTGGCAGGTGGTCTGAGTTGAACTGGGACTCACCGAGTTGTTCTTGAGACTCGGCGAGTTGAGTCAGGGTGGCCCCGCGATTCTTCAAGGTGGAACTCTTCGAATCAGGGGGAGTACCCGACGTGTCAAAAGGGAATCCTAGAGAGATTGGTGAAAACGTCTAGACTCGCCGAGTCGCCCTAGTGCACTCGTCGAGTCCGGTCAAAGTTGACCGTTGACCAAGAGTTGACTAGTGTTGACTTAAAGGGTAGTCAACCTTAGTGGTAAAAATGTTAATAAGAGACGTATGATGATATAGGGAGATTGTAGCTTGGAGGATCGAGCACGAGTGATTTCGGGATTTGCTAGCTATCGATATTCTCGAGGTGAGTCTTCTCACTATACTATACCCGGAAGGGTTTGACTGTGTGACCGGAAGGTCGGATATGGTATGATACATATGTGCTATATGTGATAAGTTAATTATTATATGTGCTATGTATGATATGCTTGATATGGGCCGGAAGGCATTATGTTATGGGCCGGAAGGCGTTGTAATATGGACCGTAAGGTTGGCGTGGGTAGGACCGGAAGGTTTACCCAGCAGGGACGGAAGTCCCCTGAGACACATGGACCGGAAGGTCAGGGCCTGGAAAGGCGTATGTGCGTAAGTTGTATTTTGGGGAACTCACTAAGCATTTATGCTTACAGTTGTTGCGTATGTGTTTCAGGTACTAGCGAGGACCGTGGGAAGGCGCCGGCGTGATCTGTACACACTGATGGATGATTTATGATCTTGGGATTTCTATGATTGTATTACGACATGATACGTTGGATATTTATGCCTTGTTTTGGATGAAAATACATTTTTAGAAATGAAAAAATTGTTTTAAAATTTTCGTTGTTACAATTTGGTATCAGAGCCCAGGTTTGAGGGATTCGGGTACACCTTCGGGCGTAACTGAACTCAAACCGAGGATTTGAGGAAAACTTTTAAAAACAAAGGCATAAAATTTTTATAAAGGATTTTGTGGTAAACAAAAAAATGAAGCAGTTTGTACGATCACCCTGCGCCCGAACGGTAAGGATCCCCAAAATACCCTTACAATGATGTGTTAAGAGATATGATATGATATGAATTGTTATGCATGCTAGAAGACTTGGTATTCATGATAGGACTAGAGTGGCCTGATTTGTGATGCCTTAGTCTAGGGAAGCCTGTTGCTATGAGATGCTTTGTGAGCGAGCGGGTGGTTAGTGCATAACAAGAGTAGAGTACTCAGGATCCGGGGTTTGGGGAGGAGGAATTGGGATGAATGCTGATGCGGTGTGGTCGGTAGTATTGGGCCCGTACTACCGAAGACACCAGGTCAGTGGGCGACCCAAGTAAGAATCCCTGGGTATCGGAGACTGAGTAGGGTTGCGTTATCGAGTGCGATTATGCTCGATAGAGTCTCTGATAGTTCTATGTTTTATTTCAGAGGCATCATGGTTGGACCACGCAACAGACCGAGTACGAGCAGTGTGAGTGACGAGGAGATTCGTCAGATGATTCATGAGGAGGTGGCTGCAGCGATCCGGGATGAGATTCCGGAGATGTTTGGGTCTATTAAGACCACTTTGATGGAGACCTTTGATGAGCGGTACGCCGTGTTGACTGAGGCTGTAGCCGCTGTAGCTACCGTAGCTGTGGCCGCTGCCAGACCTCAGGGAGGTGACTCGTTGCTGTTTCGGGAGTTCAGCAACACGAAGCCACCTGAGTTTGACGGGACGCAGGATCCGATCGCTGCGATGAGATGGATTGCTGATATCGAGGGATGCTTCTACACTTGTTCATGTCCGGAGCATCTGAGAGTACGGTTCGCCTTGAACCAGCTCCGTCTGGGAGCGAAGGATTGGTGGAAGTTCATGACAACGAACTTCACTTTGGCAGGGATTTTAGCTGTGACGTGGGAGAGGTTTACCTCTATGTTCAGAGACGAGTACGTTCCCCCGGTGGAGAGGGAACGGTTGGTTCAGGAGTTCTTGACCCTCAAGCAGGGTACTGATTCAGTTACGGTGATCACACGGAAGTTTCATGAGAGGGCGATGTTCTGCCCCGAGCAGGTGTCCACAGAGCAGGCTCGGATGAGCCGGTATTTGGGTGTGTTGAGGAGGGATATCCGGGAGTTCGTGTCGAACTCAACATATCATACCTTTGCTGAGCTTCAAGCGAATGCCAGGAAGCGCGAGATCGAGTTGGAGACCCAGGCCAGGGAGGAGGCCGAGTCTCAACGGGTGGATCGGCGGCCGGCTCAGTCTCAGCCGGCAGCCAAGCGGCCTAAGTCTGCCGATTCGAGGATGGGAGGTCCGAAGGGCCGCACTTGCGGAAAGTGTGGCAAGGGTCACGAGGGGACATGTCGATCAGGTGCTTACTACAAGTGTGGCAAGGAGGGGCACAACGCTAGGGATTGCCCCAAGGGGTTTATGGTTTGCTTTCATTGCAACCAGACCGGCCATCGGAAGGCCGAGTGCCCTCAGCTTCATCAGGGATCTGCACCTGCTGCCAGGGCTACTGAGATTCGACCAGTGAAGGCCGAGGCCCCGAGGGCTCGTGGGAGAGCTTTCCAGTTGACTCCGGAGGAGGTCCGCGCTGCGCCTGATGTTGTGGCATGTACTTTCCTTGTGAACTTTGTACCTGCTTTAGTGTTATTTGACTCGGGTGCGAGTCGGTCTTTTGTATCTTTGGCCTTTAGTCAGCATATCAGTGTTAGCCGTGAGCCGTTGAGTTGGCCTCTGAGAGTTTCTATAGCTGACAAGAGAGTGATTTGTGCCACGGAGGTTCTCCGTGGATGTGTGTTAGAGATTTTCGGGGTTGAGTTTCCGATTGATCTGGTTCCTATTGCGATGGGTGGTGTCTATGTCATTGTGGGCATGGACTGGTTGAGCAGATTCGGCACGGTTATCGACTGCGAGCGCCAGTTGGTGACTATACGAGACCATAGTGGGGGAGTTCTTTCGGTGTACGGCGAGAGTACACGTTCGGGATCAGCTTTTTGTTCGGCCGCTATGGCGAGGCAGTGTCTACAGCAGGGCTGTAAGGGTTTTGTGGCGTATGTGATGGATACGCGAGTGACTTCCGAGAGGCCGAGTTCAGTTGAGGAGGTTCCGGTGGTGCGTGAGTTTCCTGATGTCTTTCCCGACGAGTTGCCGGGTGTGCCTCCTGTGAGGCAAGTGGAGTTCAGTATCGACATGGTCCCGGGGGCCGCACCTATCGCTAAGGTGCCTTATCGTCTTGCACCTCCAGAGATGCAAGAGTTATCCACGCAGCTTCAGGAGCTGCTGGGGAAGGGATTTATTAGGCCGAGCAGCTCGCCATGGGGAGAACCTATTTTGTTCGTCAGGAAGAAGGATGGTTCACATCGGATGTGCATTGATTACTGGGAGTTGAACAAGCTGACGGTCAAGAACTGTTACCCATTACCGAGGATCGACGATTTGTTCGATCAGTTGCAGGGAGCATCTTGGTTCTCCAAGATCGATTTGAGGTCTGGATATCATCAGGTGAGAGTGCGGGATGAGGACGTCCAGAAGACAGCGTTCAGGACGCGTTATGGACATTATGAGTTTGTGGTGATGCCTTTTGGGCTCACCAATGCCCCGATGGTGTTCATGGATCTCATGAACAGAGTATGTAGGCCGATGTTGGATCGATCGGTGATTGTATTTATCGATGATATTCTGGTATAATCGAGATCTAGAGAGCAGCATGAGGAGCATTTGAGGGAGGTCCTTGAGGTCCTGAGATCGGAGAAGGTTTATGCAAAGTTCTCCAAGTGTGATTTCTGGTTACGGGAGGTCCAGTTCTTAGGACATCTTGTTAACCAGGAAGGGATACTGGTCGATCCGGCCAAGGTTGAGGCGGTGATGAATTGGGAGGTGCCGAAGTCACCCTCTGAGATCAGGAGTTTCCTTGGGTTGGCAGGGTATTATCGGAGATTTATCAAGGATTTCTCCAAGATCGCAGTGCCACTCACCAGATTGACCCGGAAGGGTGTTGTTTTTTCATGGGGTCCCGAGCAGCAGACCTCCTTTGAGACACTTCGCCAAAGGTTGTGCGAAGCCCCGGTATTAGCTCTCCCGGAAGGGATGGAGGATTTTGTAGTATATTGTGATGCATTGATTTTGGGGCTGGGAGCGGTACTTATGCAGAGGGGGCATGTGATAGCATATGCATCGAGGCAGCTGAAGCCTCAAGAGACGAGATATCCCACTCATGATCTAGAGTTGGGGGCAGTAGTGTTCGCCCTCAGGATTTGGCGTCACTACTTGTATGGGGTTCGGTGTACGATATACACGGACCATAAGAGTTTGAGGTACTTGATGGATCAACCCAACCTAAATATGTGGCATAGGAGGTGGTTGGATGTGGTCAAGGATTATGATTGTGAGATCTTGTACCACCAAGGCAAGGCTAATGTGGTAGCCGATGCGTTGAGCCGCAGGGCGGAGAGCACTCCACTGCGGGATATATGTTTGAGATTGACCGTGATAGCTCTGGTACTGGATGCCATTCGTGGGGCACAGGCCGAGGCTGTGCAATCGGAGATGCAGAAGAAGGAGCGAGTCGTTGGGTTGGTTTCGGAGTTCGTTACGGATGGGCGAGGGCTTATGACTTTTCAGGGTCGGATTTGGGTACCGTTTGTGGGCGGTACGCGTATTACTTTGATGGAAGAGGCTCATCGGTCGAAATTTTCGATCCATCCAGGGGCTACGAAGATGTATTTGGATTTGAGGAAAGAGTATTGGTGGCCCTGTATGAAGAGGGACGTCGCATGGTTTGTTGAGAGGTGCTTGACCTGCCGTAGGGTTAAGGCCGAGCACCAGAGACCGCATGGCAAGTTGCAGCCATTGGAGGTTCCCGAGTGGAAGTGGGAACAAATCACCATGGATTTTATCACCAAATTGCCGAGGACTACCAGAGGAGTTGATGCAATTTGGGTGATTATGGACAGGTTGACGAAGAGCGCTCACTTCCTCGCCATCAGTGAGAGTTCTTCAGCGGAAAAGTTGGCAGAGGTGTATGTGAGGGAAGTGGTATCTCGGCATGGGGTGCCAATCTCGATTGTTTCGGACCGTGATGTACGTTTCACTTTTAGATTCTGGAAGAAATTTCATGAGGAGTTAGGTACTAGACTGCATTTTAGTACCGCATATCATCCCCAGACAGACGGCCAGAGTGAGCGGACGATTCAGACGCTTGAGGACATGCTCTGAGCATGTGTGTTGGATTTTGGGGGTAGCTGGGATGCATATTTACCCTTGGTAGAGTTTTCCTACAACAACAACCATGATTCGAGCATTGGTATGCCGCCCTTTGAGCTGTTGTACGGGAGGAGGTGTCGGACCCCCATTTGTTGGGGAGAGGTTGGGCAGAGGGTGATGGGCAGTACGGAGATCGTGCTTCAGACGACAGAGCAGATTCAGCAAGTTAGACAGAGGTTGTTGACCGCCCAAAGCCGACAGAAGAGTTATGCGGACAGACGTCGATCCGAGCTTGAGTTTCAGGTCGGCAATCTCGTTCTCCTGAAGGTCTCTCCTTGGAAAGGGGTGATCCGATTCAGGAAGAGGGGCAAGTTGGGGCCCCGGTATATTGGACCATTTCGTGTGATTGCGAGGGTAGGCCGGGTAGCCTATCGTTTGGAGTTGCCAACAGAGTTGGGGCAGATTCACGACACTTTTCATGTGTCGCAGTTGAGGAAGTGTATAGCCAATGAGTCGGCAGTGGTTCCATTAGAGGATATTCAGGTGGATGCGAGCCTGAATTATGCCGAGAGAGCAGTGGCCATCAGAGATCGGAAGATCAAGGTTCTGAGGAACAAGGAGGTACCTCTGGTGTTGGTTCAGTGGCAACATCGGAAGGGTTCAGAGATGACCTGGGAGCCGGAGCATGAGATGCGTGAGCAGCATCCGAAGCTATTTTCAGAGCGAGACTTCGAGGGCGAAGTCTAGTTCTAGTGGGGGAGAGTTGTAACAGCCCGGATTTCCAGGTATCTTTTATGTTTATGATTTTGGTGTTTTGAGAGGAGACTCGGCGAGTTGGAGCTCAGACTCGCCGAGTAGGATCGCGGATCTGGACGCGGGTTCGCGCCTGGACTCGGCGAGTCCAAGATATGGACTCGGCGAGTCTGCGCTGTTTAATGAAACCCTAATTTCTCGGGTTTGGGACCTATTTAAAGGGCCTTATGGCCGTCATTTGTGCTCACCAGTCCCTTGAGTGAAACCCTAATCGAGTGTGAGCATTTGGAGCATAGAAGGAGGTCATTATTGATCTTGGAGGTGTCATCTTGCAAGGGAAAGGGAGGATCAGCTAAGGAAAGGCAAGAGGAGCCACTTCCTGAGAGTTTGGGGTCCAAAACACCACATTTGAGGTAATATCTTCGAGCTATCCTCTGCTATGTTGATGTTTTCATTGATTTAGGGCTTGTTGAGCCCTTTTGTGGCTAGATCTAGTGCCCCCTTGGTCCCTTAAGCGATTTAGACCATAGATCTGGACCCTTGGAGGTCCAGAGTGTCCCTTTGCCCAAGCTTTTTGTGAATCAATGGAGGTTTTGGATTGGAATCCTTATGCCTTAGGTCAAAATTCCATTTATGAGCCATGGGGTGTGTTATGAACACCAAGATAAGGACTTTACGTGATGAATCAGTCTAGGAAGGCCAGATCTATGAATTGTTGGAGCAGATCTGACCTTAGAAGCAAGTTTGAGTGATTGCATGGCATGGACTCGCCGAGTCTGACGATCAGACTCGACGAGTAGCTTGAAGATTGCCCTCAGATCGCCCAGTGAGTGGTCCAGTCGAGTTATAGGTTGACTCAGTGAGTCAGGGCGACTTAGAGAGGATTGGCAGGTGGTCTGAGTTGAACTGGGACTCGCCGAGTTGTTCTTGAGACTCGGCGAGTTGAGTCGGGGTGGCCCCGCGATTCTTCCAGGTGGAACTCTTCGAGTCAGGGGGAGTACCTGACGTGTCAAAAGGGAATCCTAAAGAGATTGGTGAAAACGTCTAGACTCGCCGAGTCGCCCTAGTGCACTCGTCGAGTCCGGTCAAAGTTGACCGTTGACCTAGAGTTGACTAGTGTTGACTTAAAGGGTAGTCAACCTTAGTGGTAAAAATGTTAATAAGAGACGTATGATGATATAGGGAGATTGTAGCTTGGAGGATCGAGCACGAGTGATTTCGGGATTTGCTAGCTATCGATATTCTCGAGGTGAGTCTTCTCACTATACTATACCCGAAAGGGTTTGACTGTGTGACCGGAAGGTCGGATATGGTATGATACATATGTGCTATATGTGATAAGTTAATTATTATATGTGTTATGTATGATATGCTTGATATGGGCCGGAAGGCGTTGTAATATGGACCGTAAGGTTGGCGTGGGTAGGACCGGAAGGTTTACCCAGCAGGGACGGAAGTCCCCTGAGACACATGGACCGGAAGGTCAGGGCCTGGAAAGGCGTATGTGCGTAAGTTGTATTTTGGGGAACTCACTAAGCATTTATGCTTACAGTTGTTGCGTATGTGTTTCAGGTACTAGCGAGGACCGTGGGAAGGCGCCGGCGTGATCTGTACACACTGATGGATGATTTATGATCTTGGGATTTATATGATTGTATTATGACATGATACGTTGGATATTTATGCCTTGTCACAGATGGTAATTTACGATACCTCTGGAAGATGACAACTAAAAGTAGTGCTGATTTCCCCACCTAACTTGCTCCAACCTCCTCTTCCTTCAAGCCTTCTCCTTCAAAATCTTCAAATCAAGCTTCACACACTTAACAAGCACACTCACTCGAATCAGGGACTCACTAAGACTATAAAGAGACCCAAGGGGGGATAAGGCTCCTTTAAATAGGGACACAAACCTCGGGAATTAGGGTTTCACTTGCCAGATCCTACTCTCCGAGTCCTACTAGTGGACTCGCTGAGTCAGTCACTTAATTCGCGATCCAATCCCGCTGCTTACCATACTCGTCGAGTAGGGCCAAAACCAAGAAACTATAATTTGAACAATACCTGAGAATCGGGGCGTTTCACTGGGGTTGAAATCTAACTCTTTCAGAACATCTAAGAGGTAATGACTCGTCAATCAGTTCAACCAGAGTTTCCTCCTCAGGTTGAGCGCCAGCGTTAGAGGTTCCTTCATCGCTTGATTCTTGAATCTCTTCAAGATCGATTTGCCTCCCACTATCCCCTTGGCTTATGAGTTCTCGCTCTCGGAAAACCCCTATCCTCGCAATGAAGACAACATTGTCACTCGGTCTATAGAAGAGATATCCAAAGAATTTATGCGGGTAGCCGATGAAAATACATCGCTCACTACGAGGTTCGAGGTTGTCGTGAGTTTCTCGTCTTACGAAAGCTTCACAAACCCAAACCTTGATATGTGCCAACTAGGGAGCTTTCCCTGTCCACATCTCATGAGGTGTTTTGGCAACCTTCTTTGTAGGGACTCGGTTAAGGATATGGGCGGCAGTCTCTAAGGCATACCCCCAGAATGAGAAAGGTAGTGAAACACGACTCATCATAGCACGGACCATGTCTAACAGGGTTCGATTACGCCTTTCTACCACACCATTCAATTGCGGTGTCGTAGGTCGCGTCAATTGCGAAACTATTCCACATTCCTTGAGATAGTCGTGGAATTCAAGACTTAGGTACTCTCCTCCTCGATCGGATCGAAGCATCTTGATTTTCCTGCCCAATTGATTATCCACTTCATGCTTGAACTCTTTGAACTTTTCAAACGTTTCTGACTTGTGCTTGATTAAGTAAATATACCCATATCTATTATAATCATCGGTGAAAGTCACGTAGAAGCGGTTCCCATCCTTTGTGGTCGATCTAAACGGCCCACACACGTCGGTGTTTATGAGATCCAATAAACCCTCACCCCTCTCACAAGTGCTAGTGAAGGGTGACTTGGTCATCTTTCCAAGTAAACAAGATTCACATGTGTCATCTTCCCTAAGGTCGAATGACTCCGACACTCCTTCCTTTTGGAGTTGGGCTATGCGCTTCTTGTTGACATGTCCAAGACGACAATGCCACAAGGATGCTTTATCCATACTACTGGAAGAATCCATACACAACACATCATTTCCTAGGTTATCTACAACCATAACAGTTTCATAAATTTCATTACAAGGCATTGCTTCAAAATATAAAATACCATTTACATAAGCATAAATCGAGCCATTCTCATTATTAAACGAATATCTAAATCCTTGTCTAAATAAACCATGAAAAGAAATGATGTTTCTTGCCATATCTGACGAGTAGCAACAATTATTTAAATCTAAATTCAATCCATTACTAAGCACTAAAGAATACACTCCAATCTTTGTAACAGGCGATGATCTTCTATTCCCCATGATTAGGTTTA
Source organism: Lactuca serriola (assembly GCF_051521515.1). NCBI lineage: Eukaryota > Viridiplantae > Streptophyta > Magnoliopsida > Asterales > Asteraceae > Lactuca > Lactuca serriola. The sequence continues at coordinate 335,095,056 of NC_136415.1, read as the reverse complement.
TTCTTCCATGTTCGACATCCATATTTCTTCCTAGTCCCTGCAAATCAGAACAATTATGGTAACCACACCCTGTATCAAGAACCCAATAAATAGCATGAGATGAATCATTAGATTTAATTGTGTAAATACTTGCGAAAGATGGCTTGATCTTCCCATCCTTTATGGCTTGTAGATATTCCGGGCAGCTTGTCTTCCAATGCCCTATTTTGTGGCAATGATGGCACTCTGCCTCCTTTGGGTTTGGGTTGGGCTTAGCAGGATCAACCATGGTCCGACTAGAAGAGGAACCATCTTGGGACTTTCCCTTGTGGCGGTTCTTAGAAGAATCCTTCCTCTTCTTGCCCCTTCCCTGCCCAATAGCCAAAACAGGAGCAGCTGGTGGATTGGGAGTTGGTGCAGCAGACTTGTCCTTGAGGTTGCTCTCAGCAGTCTTTAGGAGCCCTTGGAGTTTGCTTAGGATGACCTCTTCCTTGTTCATGTGGTAGGTCATCCTAAATTGGTTGTAGCAGGAGGGCAAGGATTGAAGAACAATGTCGATAGCCAAATCTTCCCCAAAGTTGACATTCAACTTGCGAAGACGATCAACATACCTTTGCATCTTTTGCAAGTGCACAGTTAGAGACTCTCCACTTCCCATTTTAGTAGTAATCATATTCGTTATGATCTCATAGCGCTCTTGCCTCGCGCTTTGGTGATATCTATCCATCAAGTCTAGATGTATCTCATAAGGATACATGTCCTCATAGGACTTTTGGAATTCAGAGTTCATTGTGGCTATCATGATGCAATGGACTTTCGTTGCATCACGTTCATGGGTCTCAAAGATAGCCATTTCTTCGGGAGTAGCAGTTTTTGGATTGATCTTCTCGAGCTTCTCATAGAGAACATACTCCTTGTCCTCATAACGCGTGATTGTGCGAATCTATCTTATCCATTCACCAAAGTTCGATCCATCGAACGTCACTTTTTGACAAAAGATCATTAGCGTGAATGAGCTAGCAGCAACGTTGTTTGCTTTAGACATATACAAATAGAAAGGAACAAAGTTGATTGGAATTAAGTCCCTAATTAACACCCAAAATGAAAATTTAGGGCTAGGACCCAACAACATTATTTACACATTCGAAAAGGGATGCCGTGATCCAACATGCAAATAATTTGGAGGTAAGTGAATGACAATTCACTAATTCTTCACCATGAAAAACATAAGCTTATGTTTTAAATGTATTGAGAATTCCTAGATTTCTTTGAGATTCATTGAACCTTTCAATGGCATGTTTAAATCTCGATATGCCCCTCTAGTTTGTGACTGGGATACCGAGGATCACAAAGCTGGTGTGAATAACCATGCAAATCTACATGGTGCCTTCATTGTTACTGTCACCTATTTGATGTGCCGGTAAACCACACACGCTCCACCGAACTATGTCAAACAATGAATCAATCTTTGCCACCTTTGCTTAGAACCAATTAGTGTGCCGGTTAACCACACACGCTCCACTAACATCTTAACAAGGGTGCAAAGTGTAATTTTATGGGATTGCATCAATTCACTTTTCCTAAAGTAACTAAGATTGGGATTTTTATGAAACACGTTTAGTTACTTTATATAGATTTATTATACTTATTAATGAGAAGAGGTTTTCCCTATCCTACCCATTCGATTAACGACCCTCCACCAGTCAAGCAAGTGGTGGGTGTGAGTGTACACCCATTAAGCGCCATTTTATAGGTAGCAACCTTATACCCACCTTATAGACTGGCTTCGTGAATGAGGCCTACTAACGGTAAGACTAGCATTTTTTAATCATATATATATATATATATATATATATATATATATATATATATATATATATATATATATATAAAGCTTGTAATAATATATTAGTATAGAGTTGAATTTTAAACTTGTAAAATTCTAGGGTTTGAAGTTTAAATTATTCAAATTAAACTTTTAATCACAAAACTTAAAGTTCAAAACTTAAGGAAAAGTTTTAAAATTTTTCAAAACATAAGGATCAATTAGCAAATAATATAAATCAACTAATTAGATTATCTCAATTTGATCTTATTCAATATTACTTGCAAGGCAATTCACCATTTCAATTCAAATAATCAATTATTATCATATAAGGAAATTATTATTCAACTAATTGGTAATTATCTTTTGTTTGGTCAAGAATATAGTCATATATATGATTAAAATCGGATTTTAACGACCCAAAACAGTTAAGGCAAGTATCCTCAAGTAAAACAACAAGAAATCCTGAAACTACCTCCTTCTGACGCTCGAACTCGCCGAGTTCCTCTATGGACTCGCCGAGTTGGAGCTACTTGCCGAGTCCACAGAGGAACTCACCGAGTTCATCAGGCAGAATCACAAAAATCAACTTTTTCAAGCAACAAGCAATCAACCAATGCATCAATTCAATAGAAATCAATCAAAGCTCTGATACCACTGATGGGTTTGAGCCATAAGAACATTCCTATGTGCACATGCAAACCCTAATGCTTGGATCTAGGTTTCTCTAATTGAACACGCATTGTATCCAAGACTTACAATTCTAGATCTAATGAAAAACAATTGAATCTAATGATATGAAATCGGATCTAGAACAATATGTTGAGTTACGTGCTTGATACTTCTTCTTCTTGGAGCTTAGAGTCACAATTGTCACTCCTCTAATGGCTTACAAACACCAACTAGCAAGAGGATGATCTTGAGAGAGAGAGGAGGGTGAGAAATTGGCTCTAGGGTTCCTTGCCTAGCATGAATGCCGATTTCTCTCACCTAAGGGATCTATTTATACTATGAGCCACTAGGGTTTCACCTTTAACCCTAATTGAATAACTTAGGCCCTAAGAAATCCAAGATCCTCCTAGATATTTGGACGATTTTAAGGTCTCCTAACCCTGAAATCCGTCCACCCTTATATCCATAAGGATACATAGCCCAAAACACAACTATCACACACTTGACAGTTTATGCCCCTTTATTCAATTAATCTCTTTAAGTCACCAAATTAATTCTCAATTAATATATGTCTTATATTAATCAAATAACATTATTATTCCTTTAATATATTATGCTCATAATATATTAACAATAATATCTCTTCTCTCTTAACAAATCATCCTGTTAAGTTTCTATGGTTAAGGCAACCCAAAAGGACCATGCACAACCGAGTCAAGTACTTACCAAATATAGTTAGAGCCTTAGACACTAATCCAACACACACACCTACCCGAATTATGCACCACTATAACTGACGACCATCGTCATAAAAAAACACATTTCCTTGCTGCCATCCATTGCCTTAGATAATCCACTTGTCGTCTCAAATAATGACCCCAAAATTATCCGAAATCCAATACATTAAATTCAGATACCATGATACACCACCCTAGAACCTCACAATGTCTGTCCTCAGCCACTGATCTTCCTGATATACAACCCAAAATTATGAATATTTCAAATTCTTACTTTGAAATATGGAGGGATCATCAATGACCCAGAACATGTTGATGGCAATCCGAAACCCCTTCCCATTTTGCTCATACCCATGCCATAATACTCATAATGAATCTGAAATTGGTTGACTAGTCAACTTCTTCCCTTCCCAAACTGCATGACAGCCCAAGCATTGAACCAACATTCGTCAACCAACGAACTACCCTACGAGCCAACGACCTTGATTTCATCATTATAACCTTAAAGAATTCATGTCCATCGCAAGGTCTCCGATCGATGGCCACTTGATGTGGATACATTCATCCTTTACCAAACACATGCCACATGCATTATCTCACTTTGAACCTCGCTTCAAACACCAATAACCCTGATCACATGAATCCACACTGCAGGTCTCTATATCCAGATCTCTAACCGATCTTGAACAGATCTCTGATCCTCTCAACAAAATACATGGTCCTCCCCCACTTAGGGTTTGAACCATCACCAATTGGTGCACCAACACTCTGTCTCACAGACTGCCTCCACCAGTAACATCGTACCAAATCCCGCAAGGTGCCCTGCAACGTTCGATGATCTCCCTGACAGAGATCAAACAACTCCAAGTACCCTAATCTCATAGGAAATCCTCAGAACTTACCATCACGACTGCCTCCAGTCATTCAGAATCTCACAACATACCATCACCGGACCTCCCAAATGTCCAGTATTAACCCTGACTCCTAATCTGGAAATAATGAACTATCATGCTCCTCATCCTCGACTTCTCGCCCAATGCACCGACACGTCCCTTATCATAAGAGCAGAAACCACATTTCCACTCTCTATACCCATCAAAGAAAATAAGAGTCACTGCCCTGATATACTCCTCTTGATTCTCCATCGCTGCAGCTAACATATGCCCTACTATACTCAAATAGGGTGTATCATGGTACTTGACCATCTCAGTCCCCATTGACAACCTGCTCAAGCTATATCATTCCCTCTCAATAGACCTACTTCTAGATACGCAGTTTGAAGATCACCATCAGTGCGATCCCATAGGGCTCACCCCCAACTTAGAAACCGAAATCTCAACACCTCTTACGTCTCCCTCAGGAAACATAAATAGCACCACTCGGGTCACAAAAGGTGAAATATCTACTATCGGCCTGGCTCCCAACTCAGACTATATTCTTCCATAACGCACCGTCCCTACTCAACTCCGAGTCTTGCGACTCTACTGGCATATCACCAACAATCCCTCGGAGCTAACACGATTCCCTTATCAAGGGATGCTCCACTAAAACTCGTTCATCCTGGCCTTCTGGACCCATACTCTTTCACATCTGACCTCGGTCAAGATAATCTCTGCGGAATAACTGGTAAAAACAGAAGCACTGACCGCTACATATCATGGTACACGAACCACGATATCTCCTCTCAATCTGCCAACAATCATGGTACTCGAACCATGACGTCACCTCTCGATCTGCTACCAATCATGGTACTCGAACCATGACATCACCTACCGACCTACTACCAATCATGGTACTCGAACCATGACATCACCTCTGGATCTACTACCAATTATGGTACTCGAACCATGACATCACCTCTCGATCTACTACTTAGAACCTCCGGAATACTCCCCGCATCGAGTATGGGTCCTTTGCTTTCAGTAGTATGGGCCCATACTACCTGCCACATCTACCCATACTCTCTACACGGATCATCCCAGATTCCCTAAGTAGCTGCTTAACCTTCTCATCACTAATCTCAACACGCGTGCTTGCTCCCCAACAAAATGCTCTACTCTATCAGCGTACTTATCTGACTAAGGTTACTTCCTAGGATCTTCCTAGGTTCTCACACTTCTCGCCATCAGCTGCTGAGAAACTCCTTATGATGCCAGTCATCTACCTCTTGAATATCGTCACATTCACTTGTAGCTGACTCCCATCATCGGGAGTTCCACAAAGCACGAAGCAAGCAACATTCGGGCGTCGGATAAACACATATAACCCGCCCTAGGTGATAACTCCACTAGCTCTACTCATACCCAAAAGATATTACCGAAATCTGCAACTCTATCCCCGTGGGTATCTGCCTACTCTCTCGGTAGGCTCCACCAATGCTCATCTAGGTATCTCTCCTAGATTACTCCTCTACTCAAATCCCTCTCTACAAGGATTCTCATTGGATACTCTTACTCAGCACATACTCGAAAGCGTATCACAGATAACAACAACTCCTAGGCTAAGGCATCACAAACCAGGCCACTCTAGTCCTAATATATGAAATACCTAGCCTATCTCTAGCATGCATAATATCTCATAATATCTCATAAAACATAAGGTAAGGGTATTTTGGGAAATCACTGTTCGGGCTCTGGCTGATTGTACACACTGCTCTTTCTCGTTTTCTCTTAGAAACTCTTGCTCGTCTTAGAAAAGTCATTTATTTTGAAAATATTCCTCCATTCCTCAGTTTGAGTCTAGATATACCCAAAGCTGCATCCGAATCCCTCAAACTAAGGCTCTGATACCAACATGTAACGACGTGAAAATTTAAAACAAATTTTTTATTTTAGAATGCATACTTTTATAACACTTTGTAAAACAATCTTATTTTTTCAATTTTCAAAACATAACTCCATATTTGATTAATTAATAATCCAGGATCCTCAAAACATAGCTCTTCCTCTGGTGTGTACAATTAAGCCGGTGCCGTCCCGCTAACCTGAAAACCTGAAACACATAACACATAACACTGTAAGCACGAAGCTTAGTGAGTTCCTCAAAATACCACACACAATACATATTAGCCACTCGAGGCTATAACTCTATTTGACCCTCTGGTCAATATGTCTCAGTGGGACCCTCCAGTCCCATAACTCTGTGGACCCTCTAGTCCTAACTATGTGGACCTTCCGGTCAGAACTTTGTAAACTCTGAAACATACATAGCATAAATCACATAGAAATAATGTAATGTATCACATCATAAAAATAGCATACAAAATACTCTGTCACATAACTCTAATTACCACTATAGGTAATGTATAGTGAGAAGACTCACCTCGGATGAATAACAGCTCCTATAATCACTGCTGCTACGCACCAGACTCTAACTCTGATCCAAACCCACAATAATCACAATTAGGAGCTAAGTCCAAACTCTCACTTATTGGGTCTATAGATAGACCACCCAACAGCCCATTAATTCCCTAAGCCCACTCGGCCCACCAAATCCCAATAATAATGGACCCTCACACGACCCAATTCCTAACCAAAAAGGCAAGTCCAAACCAAAGGCCCACAGCACATACCTACACTTCTTTAGGCCAAGACTCTATTACATGAGGTCCAAACTCTCGGCCCAACACAATGCTTATCCCAAAAACCCCCAAAAGGAGTTACGCGGAGTGTACTCCCTGGTATGCTCAGCGTACCCAAACACTCAAGAAATTGATCGGGGACCTCAACCCAGTATGCGGGGCGTACTGGAATTACGCGGTGCGTACCTTCAGACTTGCGTAATCCATTTTTCTGGGTCTTAACCCGTTAAGACCTTAGCTCAACTCTTGGATCTGGACTTCCTAACATCTCTTACTCCATAAAGTTAACAACTTTAAGCCTTTGCATGGCTGATAAGGTCACAACACATAAAAACTCCTACTTTCTCAACCTAAAATGCTCATAACTCATGCATGGGTAGATTCACACGATCAAGGCCTTATTTTTATGGTTCTCCACCACTAGAAACACTTAAAAGGATAGGTTATTAAGCTTTGGAGTGCATCAAATCATAAAGCCTCAAGCATGGGACCAAAAACCCTAGAATGGACCTTAATATGCACAAAAGAAAAAGAGAGGGAAATCTTGGAGCTTTATACGTTCAAATGGTGATCTAGCCCCAAGGAAGCTCAGATCCACAGCCTGTTCTTTAACTTCAATCCCTTCCATGCTCCTTCTTAACTCCCAAAAGCCCACAAGAACACAAACAAGCTCACCATGGCCACTCACAAGTTCAAGAACGTATATTAGGGTTTGAGAGGGTCTATTAACTGAGGAAGGTGGAAAAAATGAGACCATCTCATTCTTTTTATAGGGACACTTCACTTAATTAGGGTTTCTTTCTGTGCCTAGTACGCCTAGCGTACCCCCTGGTATGCCCATCGTACTAGGTGACTCTTGCTTAAGAAACACACGCATCTGTACGCTAAGCGTACGCATACGTAAGGCCAGCGTACTTCACTACCAAAATCCTCACTTAGGGACTTATCTTGCTAACTCTCCCAAACTTCCATAGCATCTTCGAAATGACTCGGATTCCGAAAATCCTCATACCTACGGAAAGGTAATGATATGCCCTACGTTTCTAGCAACCCACCTCAACCCGAGACCTCCTAGCCCTCGACTCACGGCCCATGAACTATAATCATGGATAATCCGAAACCGGATGTTACACATGGGGCTCTAGTTTCTATCGTTTCTGATCGAGATGTCAGGTTTACTTCCCGTTTTTGGCAGAAGTTACATCAGGAACTGGGTACGCGCCTGCATTTTAGTATAGCATTCCATCCGCAGACCGATGGGCATAGTGAGCGGACCATCCAGAGCCTCAAGGACATGTTGAGGGCATGCGTCATTGACTTTGGTGGGAGTTGTGATTCCCACCTACCGCTTGTAGAGTTCGCCTACAACAACAACTATCATTCCAATATTGGCGCCCCACCTTTCGAGCTGTTCTATGGTCAGAAGTGTAGAACCCCAGTCTGTTGGGGTGAGATTGGGCACATGGTGATGGGGCGGAAAGAGGTAGTTCTACAAACTACCGAAAAGATACAACAAATTAGATAGCATTTGCAGACCGCTTAGAGTCGGTAGAAGAGTTATGCCGACAGACGCCGATCTGAGTTGGAATTTCAAGTGGGTGACATGGTACTCCTGAAGGTCTCACCTTGGAAGGGTGTGATTCACTTCAGGAAGAGGGGAAAATTGGGTCCCCATTATATTAGGACATTTAGGATCATTGCCAGAGTTGGCAAGGTGGCTTATAGGCTCGAGCTCCCCGAGGAGCTTAGCCGGATCAACAGCATGTTCCATGTTTCGCAGTTGCAAAAGTGCATTTAGGATTAGGAGGCAGTAGTATCATTGGACGACATTCAAGTCGATGAGCGTCTGAATTATGTGGAGAGGCTGGTGGCCATTTTGGAATGGAAGAAGAAGATTCTTCAGAACAAGGAAATACCTTTGGTGAAGGTGCAGTGGAAACATCGGAGGGGTTCCGAGTTGACATGGGAGCCGGAGGCGGAGATGTGCGAGCATTACCTGACATTGTTTATTTCAAGGGACTTCGAGGGCGGAGTCTAGTTCAAGTGGGGGAGAATTGTAATGCCCCAATTCTCAGGTATGGATTTAAATTAAAGGTTCTTTTGTTTTAAGTCCTACTCGAAGAGTTGGTTGCCCTACTCGTCAAGTAGTAGCGGGGTGGGATCGCATGTTTAGTGACCTACTCGCCGAGTCCAGGGAGGGAGTCGACGAGTAGGAGCTGGTAGAGGAAACCCTAAATCTTGGGGTTTTGCACCCTATTTAAGGATACTTAAGCCTCCTTGGGCCTCTTTACAGTCATTGAGAGTTCAGTGAAACCCTAATTCGTGTGGTACTCTTTTGGTGTGTTTTAAGCCTTGAAAAGAAGGTTGGCTAAGAGGGAAAAGCTTGAAGAGCAAAGGAGTTGAAGCAAGGAAGGGGTGGAAATCAGAACTTACCTCAGCTAGCATCTTTTGGAGGTATCAAGATGCAATCTTTACTCCGCTTTTCTTCTAGATCTATTTGTGGTTGAGTTTTACGGTTTTATGGATTTTTGGAGTCAAAATTGGTGAGCTATGGGCTAGATCTGAAGTTGTAACTTCAGATCTGGACCCTTCTCAAGTTCTAGAATCATAAAGTTTTTGTTTTGGTCGTGGATGAAGCCCTCCTTATGCATGAAACCCCATTAAGAGCTTAGATTTGGCACTAAGAGCCTTTTTAGTCATGCATGCACGTAAAGTCTGCAACTTTACGTGAAAAGCATGCCCTAGAAGCTTGGATCTATAATTTGAAGCCATTGCATGGCTTAAATGAGTCTGTATGGATTAAGGACTGAAGGAACTCGGCGAGTCGCAAGGTTGACTCGGCGAGTCATATGAAGATGACCATGAACTCGACGAGTTGGATGAACAACTCGGCGAGTCCGATGAAGATTGCCATAAACTCAACGAGTTATATGAACAAATCGGCGAGTCGGATGAGTTTTCCCCAAGTTATGAATGCGTGTGTATCTGTCACGTTGCAAGAAGGAAACTCGATGGGTGGCCTTAGGGTTTCGATCGAAAATCGTAGGAACTCGACGAGTCACCTAGGTGACTCGGTGAGTGGGATAGAACTTCAAGGAACTTGGCGAGTAGCCGAGGGTACTCGGTGAGTAGCCAAGGGTACTCGGTGAGTTAAGGTCAACATGGACTGTTGACCTTGACCGAGGACTTTGACTTTGACCAGGGATTGACTAGTTGGTTTATGGAGTACCTTGTGAGGTTGAGGACTTATGAGTATATTCATACTATGGTAATAGGTGGTGGAGTCTTTGGCAAGTGATCCGAGAGTTGGGATTTATCTACCTAGTCGACATCTGCAAGCTGAGTTATCCTCACTATGTCAAAAGGGTCTAAGGCACCAAGGCCGACCCTTTAGTTGTTATTGTTATGATATATATGGTTACGATCTGATAGATCGGAATCAAGATAGAAAGTATGTTATGATTCTATGATCCTTAGGGATCGGTATGTTAGTGGCCTTCTGATGGGTTTTAGCCATAAGAACTTTCCTATGTGCGCATGCAAAACCCTATTGTTTGGATCTAGGCTTTTTAATTAAACATGCTTTGAATCCAAGACTTCTAATGGCTAATTAGGTTAAATAACAACATTGAAACAGATCTAGAACCATACCTTTGAATTCCTTGTTGACCTTGTTGTCTTGGAGCTTCTAGAGTCACAATTGTCACTCCTCTAATGGCTTACAAACACCAATAGCAAGAAAGATGATTTAGGAGAGAGGAGAGGGGAGGAAATCGGCCAGGGTTCTCTTACTTTAGGTGAGGTGCCGATTTCCCTTAGCCATAGGGTCTATTTATACTTGTAGACTCCTTAAGGGTTACAGCCTAAACCCTAATCGGATAATCTTCTCTTAAGGCTATCCAAATCCTTTCCATAGATAAGTCATTGGACGATTTTGAAGCTATCCTAGCTTCTAGAATCCGTCCACTATATATCTATAAGGATTTATAGTCTAAAGCTTAACTATCAAAGAATTGACAGTTTATACCCCTTTATTTAATTAATCTCTTTAAGTCACCAAATTAATTCCAATTAATTCTATGACTTATATTAATCAAATAACAATATATTATTATAAATATTATTCTCATAATATACTAATAATATTTAATCTCTCTTAATAAATCATCCTATCAAGTTGCTATGGTGAAGGCAACCCAAAAGGACCATGCACAACCGGGTCAAATACTTGCCTAATATAGTTGCAGCCTTAGACACTATTCCAACAGTCTCCCACTTGGATATGTCTAGTAACTATATGCACAAGTACAATTCGGTTTGCAATCGTAGCTCTCAAAGACGCTGTCAAACTCTGATCTAATCAATCTTGTCCTTTAGATAAGGGATCGTACAGTCCTCTGTTAGATATCATGCTGACAATCCTATGGAATAGTTAGTCAAGCATTTAGGTTTCTCGATCTTTGATTTATTCGACATCGAACTTAATCGAACACATCAATCCAGTTCTGACCGGGCCCGGCACATAAGTCAAATCAAATCATCGAGCGGCTGAGATATCGCTTTTACCTTCTTAGATAAAAGTCACAGATAAACTTGACTTATATGCATTTACTTATTCATTAACCAACTATACACAACAATGTATTTTATAACACCGAGTTACTGATGCGTTTTCACATTATCAATGTGCAATCAATTAACAAATAACAAACCATATATCTAGGTTTTAAGACTATATGATATTATCGTCTTGCGATCACCCTTTTATATCATATTCCATAAGGTGATTCCAGCAAGCGCGGGTTTGTTCCAATGCTCAAAACCAGTTCATAAGCACTCATGAATGTCGCAGCAACCCTTTGCTATACCATTTAGACAATCTACGCACCGATTCACGACAATCTTCATTCATATCTACTTCCAACATATGAACGATTGTGGACAATTTGAACAATTCGATTATTCCTAATAAACTCAATTATTTTGGAAGTGAAAACATGCAAAGTGAAACAATAGTTAAACAATTAACATAAAACAGTAACATTACTCATAAATAAAACTCCTTTATTTAATCATCAAATGTTAATTACATTTATCTATTACACGTTTCTAATACTATCTAATCTATGCTAATATCATCCTTCAGCCCAATACTCCTTGCACGCTGCAAGTGCTTAACCCTACTCAGTCCCTTCATGAGAGGATCTGCTGGGTTATCTTCTGATGATATCCTTTTCACTACGAGTTGTCCTTCTTCTATACGATGTCTAATGAAGTGATATTTTCTGTCGATATGTCTTGATCTACCATGATCCCTCGGTTCCTTGGTCAAGGCAACCGCTCCTTCGTTATCACAGAAAATCTCCATGGGCTCCTTTATGGCAGGTACAACTCCAAGATCACCGATGAAGTTGTTTAGCCATATTGCCTCCTTCGACGCTTCGCTCGCTGCAATGTTCTCTGATTCGCACGTTGAATCAACTATGGTTTCCTGTTTGGAACTCTTCCATGTTACTGCTCCTCCATTTAGGGTAAAGACCCAGCCCGACTGCGAATGGTAGTTGTCCCTGTCGGTCTGAAAACTGGCGTTACTATACCCTCTTACCTTCAAGTCATCACTCTTTCCGAGGACTAAGAACCATTCCTTCGTCCTCCGAAGGTACTTAAGGATATTCTTCACCGCAATCCAATGTGCTCTGCCAGGGTTCCCTTGATATCTACTAACCATGCTCAAAGCGAAGGCTACATCAGGGCGAGTACAAGTCATAGCGTACATGATTGAGCCAACTGCGGAAGCATATGGTACTCGGCTCATTTCTGCTATTTCAGCTTCGGTACTTGGACTTTGAGTCTTACTCAACTTGGCATTACTTTGTATCGGTAATTCTCCCTTCTTCAGGTTTTCCATACTAAAACGTTTTAGTACTTTATCCAAGTAAGTATTCTGACTAAGTCCAATTAGTCTCTTACTTCTTTCTCTTACTATCCTTATTCCCAAAATATAAGAAGCCTCACCGAGGTCCTTCATAGCGAAGCACTTCCCGAGCCAGGACTTAACCTCCTGCAAAGTCGGGATGTCGTTTCCTATGAGTAATATGTCATCGACATATAGAACGAGGAAGCTTACTATACTCCCACTGGCTTTGACATATACACATGAATCATCTTTGCTTCATACAAATCCAAACTCTTTGACTTTCTCATCGAAGCAAAAATTCCATCTGCGAGATGCTTGCTTAAGTCCATAGATGGACTTCTCAAGCTTACACACTCTATTCGGATGCTTCGGATCCACAAACCCCTCTGGCTGAGCCATGTAAACATCCTCAGCCAACTTTCCATTAAGGAAAGCGGTCTTGACATCCATTTGCCAAATCTCATAATCATGAAATTCGGCAATTGCTAGCATCACTCTAATAGATTTTATCTTCGCAACTGGTGAGAAGGTCTCATCATAATCAACTCCGGGAGTTTGAGTAAAGCCCTTCGCAACCAATCGTGCTTTATATGTGTGTACTCTTCCATCCACGTCGGTCTTCTTCATGAAGATCCATTTGCACCCAACGGTCTTACGTCCGGGCACATAATCAACCAAATTCCAAACTTGGTTGTCATACATGCATTGGATCTCGCTATCCATTGCCTCTTTCCATTTCGCAGACTCCGGGCCTGCCATGGCTTCCTTATAGCTATTAGGTTCATCAAGATTTATTAGTGTACCATCACTACTATACGTGTCCCCTTCAGTAGTAATATGAAAACCATAAAACTGGAGATGAACTCTAACTCTATCGGAACGTCTAAGAGGTAAGGACTCGTCAATCAGTTCAACTGGAGTTTCCTCCTCAGGTTGAGTGCCAGCGGTAGAGGTTCCTTCATCTATCGACTCTTGAATCTCTTCAAGCTCGATTTGCCTCCCACTGTCTCCTTGGCTTATGAGTTCTCGCTATCGGAAAACTCCTCTCCTCGCAACGAAGACAGCATTGTCCTTCGGTCTATAGAAGAGATATCCAAAGGATGTCTGCGGGTAGCCGATGAAAATACATCACTCACTTCGAGGTTCGAGCTTGTCGTGAGTATATCGTCTTACGAAAGCCTCGCAACCCCAAACCTTGATATGTGCCAACGAGGGAGCTTTCCCTGTCCACATCTCGTGAGGTGTTTTGGGAACCTTCTTGGTAGGGACTCGGTTAAGGATATGGGCGACAGTCTCTAAGGCATATCCCCAGGAAGAGATAGGTAGTGAAGCACGACTCATCATAGAGCGAACCATATCCAATATGGTTCGATTACGCCTTTCTGCCACACCATTCAACTGCGGTGTCCTAGGAGGCGTCAATTGTGAAACTATTCCACACTCCTTGAGATAATCGTGGAATTCAAGACTTAGGTACTCTCCTCCTCGATCGGATCGAAGCATCTTGATTTTCCTGCCCAATTGATTCTCCACTTCATTCTTGAACTCTTTGAACTTTTCAAAAGTTTCTGACTTTTGCTTGATTAACTAGATATACCCATATCTACTATAATCATCGGTAAAAGTCACGTAGAAGCAGTTCCCATCCTTCGTGGTTGATCTAAACGGCCCACATACATCGGTATGTATTAGGTCCAATAGACCCTCATCCCTTTCACATGTACTTGTGAAGGGTAACTTAGTCATCTTTCCAAGTAAACAAGACTCGCATGTGTCATCTTCCCTAAGGTCGAATGACTCCAACACTCCATCCTTTTGGAGTTGGGCTATGCGTTTCTTGTTGACATGTCCAAGACGAAAATGCCACAAAGATGCTTTATCCATACTAGTGGAAGAATCTATATTCAAAACATCATTTCCTAAGTTATCAACAATCATAACAATTTCATATATTCCATTACATGGTATAGCTTCAAAGTAAAAGACACCATTTAGATAAGCCAAAATAGAACCATTCTCATTATTAAAAGAAAATCTAAATCCTTGTCTATATTAACCATGAAATGAAATGATGTTTCTGGCCATTTCTGGCAAATAGCAACAATTTTTCAAATCTAAACACAAATTATTCCTAAGCACTAAAGAATACACTCCACTCTTGGTCACAAGCGACGATCTTCTGTTCCCCATGATTAGATTGATTTTCCTTGCTCCACATCCCTACTTCTTCTTAGTCCCTGCATATTAGAACAAATGTGGTAACCACAACCGGTATCAAGAGCCCAAGAAATAGCATGATTAGAATCGTTAGATTTAATTGTGTATATACCTGCGAAAGATGGCTTGATCTTTCCTTCTTTGATTTCTTGCAGGTACTCTGGGCAGCTTCTCTTCCAATGTCCTATCTTGTGGCAGTGGTGGCACTCTGCCTCCTTCGGGTTAGGACATGGCTTAGCGGGATCAACTTTGGTCCCACTAGAAGAGGCACCATCTCGGGCTTTAACCTTGTGATAGTTCTTCGATGAAGCTTTCCTCTTCTTTCCCTTTCCTTGACCAATAGCCAAGACAGGAGCAGTAGGCGGATTGGGAGTTGCTGCAACAGACTTGTCTTTGAAGTTGCTCTCAGCAACCCTCAAGAGACCTTGGAGTTTGCTTAGGGTGACCTCTTCTTTGTTCATGTGGTAGGTCATCCTAAATTGGTTGTACATCGGAGGCAAAGAGTGAAGCACCATGTCGATCGCCAAGTCTTCCCCAAAGTCAACATTTAACTTGCGAAGGCGGTCGACATACCTTTGCATCTTTTGCAGGTGCATGGTAAGAGACTCTCCATGACCCATCTTAGCGGAAATCATGTTGGTGAAAATCTCATAACGCTCTTGTCTCACGTTTTGATGGTATCTCTCCAATAAGTCTTGATGCATCTCGTACGGGTACATGTCCTCGTAGGACTTTTGGAATTCGGAGTTCATGGTGGCAATCATGATGCAATGTACCTTCCTTGCATCTCGCTCATGAGTTTCAAAAGCGGTGATTTCAGCCGGAGTAGCGATTTCGTGGTTGATCTTCTCAAGCTTCTCATTGAGGACATACTCCTTATCCTCATAGCGAGCAATGGTGCGAATGTATCTTATCCATTCGCTAAAGTTCGTTCCATCGAAGGTGACCTTTTGGCAAAGGCTCATCAACGTGAAAGAACTAGCAGCAACGTTGTTAGCATTCGACATCTACAAATAGAAAGGACAAAGATAGATTAGAATAAGAATCCCTAATTATCACCCAATAAGAAAATTAGGGCTAGGATCCAACAATAACATTTACATACTAGAAAAAGGATGTCGTAATCTAACATGCAAAGAAATTGAAGGTTAGTGAATGACGATTCACTAATTCTCCATCACAAAAACCTAAATTATTAGTCCTAAGTGTATTAAGAATTCCTAGGTTCGGATAAGATTCATTGAAACTATTCAATGTCATGTTTAAATCTTGATATGCCCCTCTTGTTTGTGACTGGGATACCGAGGATCACAAAGCGGGTGTGAATTACTATGCAAATTCACATGGTGCCTTCATTGTAACGATCACCTATTCGATATGCCGGTAAACCACACACGCTCCATCGAACTATGATAAACAATGAATCACCCTTTGCCACCTTTGCTTAGAACCAATTAGTGTGCCGGTAAACCACACACGCTCCACTAACTTCTTAGCAAGGGTGCAAAGTGTAATTTCATGGGATTACGTCAATTCACTTTTCCTAAAGTAACTAAGATTGGGAAATTTTAAAATATGTGTAGTTACTTTGTATTACTTATTATACTTTTAATGAGAGGATGAGGTTGCCCTATCCTACCCGTTTGGCTAACGACCCTCCACCAATCAAGCAAACGGTGGGTGTGAGTGTACACCCATTAAGCGCCATTTTATAGGCCGCAACCTTATACCCACCTTATAGATCGGCTTCGTGAATGAGGCCTACTAACGGTAAGACTAGCATTTAGTTATACATATATATATATATATATATATATATATATATATATATATATATATATATATATATATTATTCTAGTAATATCATATTAGTATAGGGTTGTATTTTAAACCTTTTAAAATCTAGGGTTTGAAATTTAAAATTGTCTAAATTAAAACTTTTAAATATAAATTTCAAAACTTGAGGACAAGTTTTAAACATTTAAAACATGGAGGATCAAATAACAAATAATTCCAATTAACAATTAATATCCTAATTATCTATATTTGATTTTATTCAAGATTTCCTTTTGAGATAATTACCAAAATAATCAAAACAATTAATTAATTATCATATAAGGAAATTAAATATTTTAATAGTTGATAAATATCTTTAATTAGATCAAGATTATAGTCATATATATCAAAAAATCGGATTAGGGTTGATCTAATATGATTAAGGTAAGTTTCCATAAGATAATTATGAAAAAATCCCGAATTTGGCCATTCCTGACACATGGACTCGCCGAGTGCACAAAGGGACTCGCCGAGTCAGGCCTACTCGCCGAGTCCACTTTGGAACTCGCCGAGTCCATGACTCAGAAACCAAAAATCAAATTTTGCAGGTTTGTTTCAATTAATCAAGCAACAATTTAATGAAAACCAAGCTAGGCTCTCATACCACTGATGGGTTTTAGCCACAAGAACTTTCCTATGTGCGCATGCAAAACCCTATTGCTTGAATCTAGGCTTTTTAATTAAACATGCTTTGAATCCAAGACTTCTAATGGCTAATTAGGTTAAATAACAACATTGAAACAGATCTAGAACCATACCTTTGAATTCCTTGTTGACCTTGTTGTCTTGGAGCTTCTAGAGTCACAATTGTCATTCCTCTAATGGCTTACAAACACCAATAGCAAGAAAAATGATTTAGGAGAGAGGAGAGGGGAGGAAATCGGCCAGGGTTCTCTTACTTTAGGTGAGGTGCCGATTTCCCTTAGCCATAGGGTCTATTTATACTTGTAGACTCCTTAAGGGTTACAGCCTAAACCCTAATCGGATAATCTTCTCTTAAGGCTATCCAAATCCTTTCCATAGATAAGTCATTGGACGATTTTGAAGCTATCCTAGCTTCTAGAATCCGTCCACTAAATATCTATAAGGATTTATAGTCTAAAGCTTAACTATCAAACAATTGACAGTTTATACCCCTATATTTAATTAATCTCTTTAAGTCACCAAATTAATTCCAATTAATTCTATGACTTATATTAATCAAATAACAATATATTATTCTAAATATTATTCTCATAATATACTAATAATATTTACTCTCTCTTAATAAATCATCCTATCAAGTCGCTATGGTGAAGGCAACCCAAAAGGACCATGCACAACCAGGTCAAATACTTGCCTAATATAGTTGCAGCCTTAGACACTATTCCAACATCTTCTAGGTCGATGCTTTAGTTATGAGAGATTGCTATGATTTATGATCATGAGATAGATATGTTCGATGCTTATGTATGCTGGTATATGTTAATTATGCGCACATGATTAGTTGCTTGTTGTTTGGGTTGAGGCGATCCTGCTTTGTGCTGAAGGCCAACATACCCTATGAACGGTCCGGGGAGACTGTAGGCCCTTGTCGCGGTCCCGTCATGGCGAAGGCTCATTATAGATTCAGTTAGACTGTAGGCCCTGTAGGGTGGTCCAGTCAGGCCATTGGCCCAGTATGCATGTTGTTGATTGATATTTACCGTTTTGGTATTTCAGTGTGGTATTTGTATTTTGGGGGTAGCTCACTAAGCCCTTGGGCTTACAGTTTTCAGTTATTGTTTTAGGTACTTCAGGAGATCGTGGCAAGGCGAAAGTGTGACCGTACCGATCCTCATCCTTATGATCTGTTTTTGGGACACTCTGATGAATAATGATTTGAAAACAATTTGTAAACAAACAATATCTGGGTTTTAATTATGATTGGAAAAGTTTAAATTTGGCGTAAAATTTATGGATGTTACATATGCCCTACCCTTAAATCAAATTATCCGAACACAAGTCAGATCTGATTCAAGAACAAAATAATAACTAATATTTGAAAAAAATTCAACATTAAAATCTCCCTATAATAAAATGATTCCAACGGTTTGAGAACCTGAATCTTCATAATATTTAGAGTGCCCTACAATCAAAAAAGTCCCAATAAGGAGTTTATTGAAGCAATAAACAAAAGACACAATATGAGAGGTTGTACATTAACAAAAGCGTTTGAAAATTCTAAGTATGTTGTTATTATCGGTAAACATTAGAGCATAGAGGCTAAGTACATTGCAATTTTTTGCAATATAAAAACAAAAAAACTAATAAAAAAAAATAAAACAAATCAAAGGGTGATTAGATAACCAGCCGGTTAGAAACCAAAATATTTTGGTGTGTGTGACAACTTTTTCTTTCCAAAACTTTTGAGAACTTTTTCTTTCCAAATAACTATTTTGACATTTTATAAGCAGTCAAAATGGTTAATTTGAAACAAATGTTCAATGGTTTGACCGAAAAGAATTAAATTAAAAATGATTTTTCGTTTTTTGTAATTTGCACAAATAAAAAGAAACACTTACCTGCCATTTTTTGTAGACTGAAAAAATCTGGTTAAATTATGTATTTATGGCACGAAGAAAGTCATTGGAAAGACTTTGCATTATGGGGTCAAGAAATACAACATTTGAGAAATGCCACATCAGTAAAGAATAAATACCATTTACAAAATTACAAAAGTACCCTTTTCAACAGATGAATCCTGCTCTTTTTGTGAACTGTTTCCACTTGGCTTAGCTGCTTTTGCTTTAACGTATTCTTTAGGAGGTTTAGTAGATATAATGAACCTTTTTTTTAAAGATTCAGGTGATAGAAATTCTGCTAAACCCTCTTTTTTAGGAGTAAGTAGCATTTCCCCAAATGTTTCAGTAACCATCTACAATTTAGTCACAAAGGATAAAACACTTAGATGAACATTAAGTTTTTAATAGAATTATATATGAGAGACAATGAGAGAATTACTCACCTTGGCTAAATTAGCCTGAAGATCTGGAGTAAGGTGGTCTTCTAGGGTAATTACAAAAAGGTATTTGGATGCAGCGAAGGCATGATTCTTGATAGATCTTAAACAGTCACACAGTGGAACCGGAGCAGTCAATGTCCTACAGAACATAACCAAGAATCAATGAACAATGGCTCATATTTCAAATTGAAAATTGGCTTCATATGATAATGTACTTATATACATATGTCAGAAAATTTAGCAGACTTACATGTTCTTCCTTCCACCTGGATGGACTCATCGAGTCTTTCCAAAGGTCAACCTTTGCAGGTCCATAATGGTCTCCAAATGAAAAGAAACATTATGTTCTTGTTTGGAGAAATAGAAACAAAGATCACAATAGAGTTTTTTAGCTTTGAAGCTTTTACCATTTCCAGTTCTGGGAGATGGTGATCTGTGAGTGGAATAGGAATTGCAATATGATGGTGTTCCATCTGCATTAGTAATTTAAGGCAATCAGATCTCATATTTTAACTTCGAATCATCAATATTATGAACAAAACCTTAAAAAAACAGTCATAACTAACGATAATTCAATAACAACATAGATCTATTAATACTTAAGCTTCAAACTATACACCAGCAGTGTAACAGCCCAAAATCCAGGTAAGCTTTATGGCCCTTCTATTTTGAAAGTTGGCAAGTGTAGTCCTTTGAGTTGTATGTTGAATTGGCGAGTACGCTAGGCATACTGGGGTGTACGCCGCGTGTACTCACGCGTTTAATTTGGACGCGGACTTGACTGAGTACGCTGGGCGTACTCAGGGGTACGCTGGGCGTAGTGAGCCCAGATGCAAACCCTAATTTCTGGCTTGTGCACTATAAAAGGAACATGTGGCCCTTTGCCCTAGCCACCATATTCCTTGAGTGGGTCCCTTGAGAAGCTGAGATCCGTGCCTTAGCCTATGTGTGTATGTTTTGAGCTTGGAGTTAACTTTTCAAGGTGAAGAAAGGAAGGAGGAGCCATTGTTGGTGCTAGAAGTGGAAGAACAAGTGTAGATCCGTGCGCTACAGTGGTTGGAGATCTCTTTTGAGGTAAAAAGCTCTGAGTTTTCCTTGTTCTTCTTAAGTTTTTCTTTTTGGGACCATTTTAGGGTTTTTGGGTCCAAAGTTTGAGACTTTGTGTGCAAATAGTCTCCATGAGCATGAATCTTCCCTCTTCTAGTGTGTTTGATATTAAAGGTTCATAAAAATCCAGTCTTGTTCGTGGATCTAGTCTCATGCATGAGTTATAGTCCCATTATGGAAAGAGAAATGGTGTTTTGAGCACAAAGTGACCTCTACAACCATGCAAAGGCATAAAGGTCTCGACTTTATGGGTTAAGTCGTATAAAAGGAGTCGGATCTAGAGTTTGGACCAAAGTCTTAACAGATTAAGGTCTGAATGAGTGGGATAAGGGAATTGTGTGGCAACCCGATATTTCAACTCCTTGTAAGGACCAGAATGGGTCAAGTATTGTAACCGCTTCTAAGTAATAAAATTTACTTTCATAATAAAACGTACAAATAGTTCTATTTAATTTCCTTCTATGATTAAATGTCTTTGAACCATGATCGTACGTGAAAAGAACGCCCAAATCCGACTTCATATAACGAAGATGTGATTTTCCAAGTTCGGCTTAGCAACAGACCGCTAAAAACTCGAATCGGAGATCGAGCGACTTTTGGCCGGAATGACCTAAACGAGAATCGAAGGTCTCGACAATGGTATTCCAGCGGTAAAAAGTCTGGCAAAAACCGACATTAGATAAAGAAGTTATGAATTTTCTAAGAAATTCCTTAAAAACGATGGATTTTTAATAAATAATAAAAATATAATTTTGGAATTTGCCGACGGAGTCTAAACGAAAGTTGTAGAGCGTAGTCTCACCTACGCGAGGATATAAAGACCATTGAAAACGGAGTTCGTATGAAGAAGATATGGATTTTTGAAGTTTATTAAATAAATTAATTATTTATTTAATTCAAAATTCGGATATTATCCGAAGGGGAGTCAGCATCCTCCTCCGAAGTACGCGCTGCGTACTCTTGTACACCCCGCGTAACCGAGAGGATTGGCCTCGGATCGTCCACGTCGCCATATCCGAGGAATCCGATCCATCCGACCCGTCCGACCCGACGTCCCATCCGACCCGGCGTCCCATCCGACCCACCTCCCCAGCAACCCGTCCCATCCGACCCGAGAACCCAACAACCCGTCCCATCCGAACCGAGGCAGTCGAGGCTTCGGTCATGCATGACGTACGCGTACGCAGCGCGTACGAGCGTACGCCCCGCGTACCGAGGCAGACCAGCCTTCCTATAAATAGAATGCGAGGGTTTCCAAAGAAAGGGTTCATTTCTCTTCTCTCTCTCCCAACTTTGCCTCGTTTTCCATGTCCGTTCAAACCCGAAGCTCTGGTCTTTTTGGCTCAAGTCCCGAAGGTCGATTTTACTCCCGAGATTTCCGAGAATCCCGAGGAAAATCCGTTTCCCGAGACGAAACTCTGCCCGGTTTTCCATCTCGCTATCTTCAAACTTTCAAGTGAGTTTCATACCCCTAAATCAACCTTTTTAATTAGTCTAAATACTTTTATATGCTTTCAAAGGGGGGGATTACAAGTAAAACACACGAGTATTATCGTGCGTTACATAAAGAAATTCTTTTATATACTGTTATATATTCAAATCACATGCGATTTATAAACATTTAAAGGAACTTATACATATATGTATATATGTATATATATAACATATGTCACAATAGCATTTTCCCTTTTAAAAATATAATGTTGTTGTAATGCATGTATAAACTAATCTGTTCTGAGATTTTTCTTGTCTATCCTAGACTCTACACCCAAAAATCTATATTTTCATAAACAAGCGATTCCTTTTCTCAATGTTTCTAAACAAACAAGACACGCTTTTTGGAAACTATAATAGGTATGGTTTTACGAAACAAATTTCTAACTCTTATGTAGTAGAATCACATATTTCAAGAAGTTCACTTTCGTGTACAAGAACAAACATAACATTTTAACAAGTAGATCTGTTTTTATACCACGGATTTGTGAGACACTAACTTCATGTACGTTCGAGTACACATTTCAAGTCCTGTATTATATACCAGAATCCCTTGGAGGGGGAGCATGGTGTTTGTGTATAGATCTATACGGGCTTGACAAACCCGCGCCCTGACTGTTAGCTGCAGTCCACCGTTTGGGGTGACAAACGTCATAACATTTCAACGCCTGAAGAACGTTGTGTATAGGCATTCAGAGTCAATAGTATGGTTATAAAACTCACAAGGGGTATTAAAATGCATTGATTTACAAGGTTTTCAAATTCATTGGTTCTTTTACATTTACATACATTTTAGAAACAAACATTGGTCTTGAGTGAAGGCTACTTTTATACTAGTAGAAAATATTGGATTTTCTAACCACAAACAAACGAAGATAAAACATTTCAGTTCATTCAAACATTGTCACTTAAATACTTATGAAATTCACCAGCTTAAATGCTGATCTACTCTTTCAAAATTACTTGTATGTCCCAGGAAATCAGTAATTTCAGGTATTCATTTCGCTTTTGATGAAGGGATGCTGCGGCGCCAGTTTAATCTCGTATTTTGACATCATATTGTAATTGAGTTTTGAACATGTAACTTTTGACAAATGTAAACTTTCAATTATATATATGATGGTTGTATTGCTTTCTTTACTATGTATTCATTTGTTACGTTACCACATGAAGTCATCCGCCCCCGAACGTTTCCGCCGTTCAGGTTTGGGGGTGTGACAGATTGGTATCAGAGCAATGTTTATAGTGAACTAAGTATATCGAACCACATAAGATATACAAACTATAAATGCTTAAGGGACTAATACTCTCTGACAAAACAAATTTTCTTTTTACACTTAAGCAGCATTTCGTTCAACTTAAATTGGTAGTTCATTTAAGTACAAATACATGCATACCACGAACTATTTTCATGTTATACAACTATACAAGTATTTAGACAAGTTGACACTACGATTGAGACTCGATATATGTAATCAGATTTTGGACAAATATAGCGTGATCAACTATATTTGCCCAAGATTGGACCAACGTATATCGAGGAATGATCATAGTAAGCAACAAGTCAAAACTTACCAAACCACTTCAAGAATCAAACACAAGAATTTAAATACTATAGGAGTATTTGCTATCTAAACTAGTTTAACTTACATGTTTTACATGTTCCGACTTTACTCAATTCTTATAACCCTATTTCTCGTACAGCCAAATGGCTGGATTTCACCACCCTGGCGAGCCCTACTTTCCCGACCAAGGCAACGGAGGATGGATCGAAGATGATCCCGAAGGGGACGAGGAACCCATAGAAGTGGGTGATGACTCCGGTACCGACTCAGAGCCGGAAGTTATCGATCCACCACCCATTCAACCTCCCGTCTTCATAAGGAACTTTCAAGGACCGACTCCCGTCTGGGGAAGTCACCTCCACCATTGGAGCCAACAGCAAAACCTACGCCCTCCCTACGGCATGTGCCGGGAATTCTATGATGTCCGCGGCGGAGGTTCGGCTGATCGAGCACTCCCGGTAATGGTGGGTAAGTTAGCCAATCAGTCCTATCAGTCTGGAGTACAAGCTAGTCGACTCCGGGATATCAACGTGGAAGTGCAGGTTCACACTTCTGACATCCGTAGGCTGGACAAGATGCAAGACAACGCCCAATTCCAAGCTGAATCGTTTCAAGCGCAAATGATTGCAGCCCTCGCCGAACTAAGGGAACAACAAGCCGTTTTCGATAGGCGTCTAATGGAGTCAAAGCAATCAGATACGGAGTCAAGCTCCAAGCGCAACCTTCGACGCAAGTAGTGCTTGTCTAGGACTCAAATTTTGTTATAGCTTAGGACCTCGGCTAAAAGTCTTTAAACTTCTCGAACTTTGTAATCGGAGACCCTTATGGGGGTCAAATTTTCATGATCGTTGTAACAACTTTTATATTAATATAAGTGGCACTATTACTACTATGTTGAGTATTTCGTTCGAACATTGAATGGTCTTTGTGAACCCAAACACTCGTTTCATACCTTCAGTCTTACAAATAACTTTCATTTTTCTATTTTAAGACTTATACTTTCATCTGTTGTCGAACTATAGCGATTTAGTTCATAAGACACATACATTTTTTCCATTCTATGAAATTCTTATCCTTGTCTTTTCAATCTATAGTTGAAGGATGCCTCCGCGTAGGAATCCAAGGCGAAACAACGGTGAGGAAGCACCTATACCACCACCACCTCCACCACCTCAATTTGATGCTGTTATGTTTCAAGCAGCAGTCACCGCGGCAGTGGCAGCTGCCATGTCACAGATCAATAACTCGAGTACTAATGGCTCGGGATCTGGCACACACCTATCCAACCATGGCGAGAGTCATGGACCACCTCGAGAATGCACCTATAAGGACTTCACTAATGCCAAGCCCCGGATGTTTTATGGTACTGGTGGTGTGATGGCCCTGAGGCAGTGGATCGAAAGGACGGAGGCAGTCTTTGAAATATGCTCCTGCCCCGAGCACAGCAAGGTCAAATTTGCAACTTTCACCCTTCTCGATAAAGCTTTAACTTGGTGGAATGGCCACGTTAAAGTACTCACCCTAATCGTGGCAAACTCCATAAGCTGGGAGAACTTGAAGGCCATGATGATGAGAGAATACTGCCCACGGGGAGAGATTCAAAAGCTTGAACACGAGCTATGGACTCTCGGAATGGTTGGTACCGACATCGCTACTTATACCAACAGATTCTGCGAGCTGGCAATCCTTTGTCCAGATATGATTGCTCCCGAGAGCAAGAAGATAGAAAGGTACATCTGGGGACTGACGCCCCAAATGCGATCAAGCGTGTTAGCTTCTAAACCTGACACCTTTGAAACTGCTAAGGAACTGGCACAATCTCTGATCGACTACGGAGGTCATCAGAACTCAACCACTTCTGCACCAGCCCCACAGAAAGCAAACAACAACTACAACAACTACAACAACAACAATGGCAGGCAGAGGGCATGGATTAAAGGGAAGGGTGGATCTTCCCAAGAATCCGCAAAGAAACAGCTGGTGTCAGTAAATGCTGCCACTATAGCTGCTACAGCCCCTACAAATACCTACCCAACAAAGCCTTATATAGGCAACCTCCCAAAATGCACCAAATGCAATTACCACCACCATGGACTTTGTCGAGCTATGCAGTGCGCCAATTGCAGCCAGAAAGGGCACACAGCCCGTTTCTGCAAGGAACCCGCAAAGCCGATCACTCAAATTCCCGGTGCGGGTGTAGGGCAGGCTTGCTACGGTTGTGGCGAGGTGGGCCACTACCAGAGAAACTGTCCTAAGGCAGCAGGCACCGGAGGTGTGAGACGAGTTTTGGCAATAGGCCACAACGAAGCTGTAGCTGACCCAACTATTGTTGCTGGTACGTTCCTTCTCGATAATTCATACGCATGCATATTATTCGATAGTGGAGCGGAGAGAAGTTTCGTGAGTCAAAACTTTATTCATTTACTTAAACCTAAACCTAGCAAGTTAGAAAAATCATTCACTATAGAGATGGCCAATGGAAAAACCGAAAACACAAATTGCATATACATGGGCTGTACGTTAACATTAGACGGCCATTCTTTCCCAATCAATCTCATGCCGGTTCAAATTAAAAGTTTCGACGTCATAGTCGGCATGGATTGGTTGAGCCTTCTTCGCGCCGACATCATGTGCTTTGAGAAAGCAGTCCGTCTTAACCTCCCAAACAACGAAACATTAGTTATCTACGGCGACAAATCTAGTGCAAACCTTCGCATCATTTCGTGCATCCAAGCTCGAAAGTGCTTGCGGAAGGATTGTCGAGCATTCCTAGCGCACATCGTCGATACAAGTCAAGAACTGAAGGACATCAAGAGCATCTCGGTAGTACGCGACTTTCCCGATATCTTTCCAGAAGAACTGCCAGGATTACCACCGCAACGCCAAGTCGAGTTTAGAATCGACTTAATTCCAGGAGCTACCCCAGTAGCGAAGTCGCCTTATCGTCTTGCACCAGCAGAGATGCAGGAACTTTCCAGTCAACTTAATGAACTCCTTCACAAAGGATTCATAAGACCAAGTTTCTCACCTTGGGGAGCACCGGTCTTGTTTGTAAAGAAGAAAGACGGATCGTTCCGTATGTGCATCGACTACAGGGAGCTGAACAAACTTACTGTCAAGAACCGCTATCCTCTACCCCGTATCGACGACCTATTCGATCAACTTCAAGGGGCGAACTACTTCTCCAAAATAGACCTGCGATCCGGATATCACCAATTACGAGTTCTAGAGAGGGACATTCCAAAGACAGCCTTCCGAACTCGTTATGGACACTACGAATTCGTGGTGATGCCGTTCGGATTAACCAATGCACCAGCAGTATTTATGGACCTAATGAATAGGGTATGCCGCCCTTACTTGGATCAGTTCGTCATCGTCTTTATCGATGATATACTTATCTACTCTCGAAGTGAGGAAGAGCATAGTCAACACCTACGAAAAGTCCTAGAAACACTACGAACGGAGAAACTCTATGCGAAGTTCTCTAAATGCGAATTTTGGATTCGAAGAGTCGAATTTTTAGGTCACGTTGTTAGCGAGAAAGGTATACACGTGGACCCTTCCAAAATTAAGGCTATTGAGAACTGGTCGGCACCAAAGACACCTACAGAAATTCGTCAATTTCTAGGTCTAGCTGGCTACTATCGCAAATTCATAAAGAACTTTTCGAGCATTGCGAAACCTCTTACTTCATTAACCCAGAAAGGAGTGGCCTTTGACTGGGAAGCGAAACAAGAGAAGGCATTCCAGACACTAAAACAGGCCTTGTGCACCGCACCGATACTATCCCTCCCCGAAGGGATAGAAGACTTCGTAGTGTATTGCGATGCTTCAAATCAAGGACTTGGTTGTGTTCTTATGCAAAGAGGGAAGGTTATCGCTTATGCCTCCCGACAGCTTAAGACACACGAAGTGAACTATACGACACACGACCTCGAGTTAGGAGCAGTGGTATTTGCTCTGAAGATCTGGAGGCACTACTTATACGGAACAAAGAGTACTATATTCACCGATCACAAGAGCCTTCAACACATTTTCGATCAGAAGGAACTCAACATGCGACAACGACGATGGGTTTAGTTACTGAATGACTACGAATGCGAAATTCGTTATCATCCTGGCAAGGCCAACGTAGTAGCCGACGCCCTCAGTCGAAAGGAATACACTGGTCGGAGGGTCAAATCTCTGACCATGACTATCCATTCCCACCTATCCACACAAATTAAAGAAGCACAAATGGAAGCTTTGCAACCTGAAAATGTGGCGGGTGAATCCCTGCGAGGAATGGAGAAGAATTTAGAAGTCAAGGGTGGCGGAGCCTACTATCTCATGGACCGAATCTGGACCCCAAATCATGGTGGTTTCAGAAACGTAGTCATGACCGAGGCTCACAATTCAAGATATTCCGTTCACCCGGGTTCAGATAAAATGTATCTGGATCTTAAGAAACTGTACTGGTGGCCTAACATGAAAGCAGAAATTGCTACCTTCGTAAGTAAATGTCTTACTTGCGCTAAGGTTAAGGTCGAGTATCAGAAACCGTCAGGACTACTACAACAACCAGAGATACCGGAATGGAAATGGGAGCGGATTACTATGGACTTCATAACCAAGTTACCCAAGACGACAAGTGGACTCGATACCATATGGGTCATTGTCGACAGATTGACCAAATCCGCACATTTCCTACCCATCAAGGAGACTGACAAAATGGAGAAGCTTACAAGAACTTACTTAAGGGAAGTAGTGCGACTGCATGGTGTTCCGATATCCATTATCTCCGATCGAGATAGTAGATTCACTTCAAGGTTCTGGCAATCACTACAAAGTTCCCTGGGAACTAGGCTAGACATGAGTACAGCCTACCACCCACAGACAGACGGACAAAGTGAGAGAACAATACAAACTTTAGAAGACATGCTGAGAGCCTGCGTGATTGACTTTGGAAAGGCATGGGATATTCATTTACCCCTTGTCGAATTTTCATACAACAATAGTTATCATACAAGCATAAAGGCTGCTCCGTTTGAAGCCCTCTATGGTCGAAAGTGCAGATCCCCTCTGTGCTGGACTTAAGTTGGCGATACCCAGTTAGCTAGAGGAAGAGTTCCTGAAAGCACTCTCACAGGTCCGGAGATCATACGTGAAACAACAGAGAAGATCGTTCAGATTCGTGAACGATTGAAGGCCTCAAGAGACCGACAGAAAAGCTACGCTGACCAAAGGAGGAAACCTTTAGAATTCCAGGTAGGAGACCACGTCTTATTAAAGGTCTCACCGTGGAAGGGTTTAATACGATTTGGAAAGCGTGGGAAACTAAATCCAAGATACATAGGGCCTTTCGAGATTCTTGCCAGAATCGGCCCTGTGGCTTACAAGCTTAACCTACCGCGCGAACTTAGTAACATCCATCCAACCTTCCACGTCTCAAACTTGAAAAAGTGTCTGTCCGACGAGACTCTTGTTATTCCACTCGACGAGATCGAGATCAACGAGAGCCTCAACTTTGTGGAAGAGCCAGTAGAAATCATGGATCGAGAGGTCAAACAAACAAAACAAAGTCGCATACCCATCGTGAAGGTTCGCTGGAACGCCAAGCGGGGACCCGAATTCACATGGGAACGCGAAGATCAGATGAAACAAAAGTACCCTCATCTCTTTCATGTTCACTAGTATCTTTGCTACTTTAAATTTCGGGACGAAATTCTCTCTAACGGGGGGATGATGTGGCAACCCGATATTTCAACTCCTTGTAAGGACCAGAATGGGTCAAGTATTGTAACCGCTTCTAAGTAATAAAATTTACTTTCATAATAAAACGTACAAATAGTTCTATTTAATTTCCTTCTATGATTAAATGTCTTTGAACCATGATCGTACGTGAAAAGAACGCCCAAATCCGACTTCATATAACGAAGATGTGATTTTCCAAGTTCGGCTTAGCAACAGACCGCTAAAAACTCGAATCGGAGATCGAGCGACTTTTGGCCGGAATGACCTAAACGAGAATCGAAGGTCTCGACAATGGTATTCCAGCGGTAAAAAGTCTGGCAAAAACCGACATCAGATAAAGAAGTTATGAATTTTCTAAGAAATTCCTTAAAAACGATGGATTTTTAATAAATAATAAAAATATAATTTTGGAATTTGCCGACGGAGTCTAAACGAAAGTTGTAGAGCGTAGTCTCACCTACGCGAGGATATAAAGACCATCGAAAACGGAGTTCGTATGAAGAAGATATGGATTTTTGAAGTTTATTAAATAAATTAATTATTTATTTAATTCAAAATTCGGATATTATCCGAAGGGGAGTCAGCATCCTCCTCCGAAGTACGCGCTGCGTACTCTTGTACGCCCCGCGTAACCGAGAGGATTGGCCTCGGATCGTCCACGTCGTCATATCCGAGGAATCCGATCCATCCGACCCGTCCGACCCGTCCGACCCGACGTCCCATCCGACCCGGCGTCCCATCCGACCCACCTCCCCAGCAACCCGTCCCATCCGACCCGAGAACCCAACAACCCGTCCCATCCGAACCGAGGCAGTCGAGGCTTCGGTCATGCATGACGTACGCGTACGCAGCGCGTACGAGCGTACGCCCCGCGTACCGAGGCAGACCAGCCTTCCTATAAATAGAATGCGAGGGTTTCCAAAGAAAGGGTTCATTTCTCTTCTCTCTCTCCCAACTTTGCCTCGTTTTCCGTGTCCGTTCAAACCCGAAGCTCTGGTCTTTTTGGCTCAAGTCCCGAAGGTCGATTTTACTCCCGAGATTTCCGAGAATCCCGAGGAAAATCCGTTTCCCGAGACGAAACTCTGCCCGGTTTTCCATCTCGCTATCTTCAAACTTTCAAGTGAGTTTCATACCCCTAAATCAACCTTTTTAATTAGTCTAAATACTTTTATATGCTTTCAAAGGGGGGGATTACAAGTAAAACACACGAGTATTATCGTGCGTTACATAAAGAAATTCTTTTATATACTGTTATATATTCAAATCACATGCGATTTATAAACATTTAAAGGAACTTATACATATATGTATATATGTATATATATAACATATGTCACAATAGCATTTTCCCTTTTAAAAATATAATGTTGTTGTAATGCATGTATAAACTAATCTGTTCTGAGATTTTTCTTGTCTATCCTAGACTCTACACCCAAAAATCTATATTTTCATAAACAAGCGATTCCTTTTCTCAATGTTTCTAAACAAACAAGACACGCTTTTTGGAAACTATAATAGGTATGGTTTTACGAAACAAATTTCTAACTCTTATGTAGTAGAATCACATATTTCAAGAAGTTCACTTTCGTGTACAAGAACAAACGTAACATTTTAACAAGTAGATCTGTTTTTATACCACGGATTTGTGAGACACTAACTTCATGTACGTTCGAGTACACATTTCAAGTCCTGTATTATATACCAGAATCCCTTGGAGGGGGAGCATGGTGTTTGTGTATAGATCTATACGGGCTTGACAAACCCGCGCCCTGACTGTTAGCTGCAGTCCACCGTTTGGGGTGACAAACGTCATAACATTTCAACGCCTGAAGAACGTTGTGTATAGGCATTCAGAGTCAATAGTATGGTTATAAAACTCACAAGGGGTATTAAAATACATTGATTTACAAGGTTTTCAAATTCATTGGTTCTTTTACATTTACATACATTTTAGAAACAAACATTGGTCTTGAGTGAAGGCTACTTTTATACTAGTAGAAAATATTGGATTTTCTAACCACAAACAAACGAAGATAAAACATTTCAGTTCATTCAAACATTGTCACTTAAATACTTATGAAATTCACCAGCTTAAATGCTGATCTACTCTTTCAAAATTACTTGTATGTCCCAGGAAATCAGTAATTTCAGGTATTCATTTCGCTTTTGATGAAGGGATGCTGCGGCGCCAGTTTAATCTCGTATTTTGACATCATATTGTAATTGAGTTTTGAACATGTAACTTTTGACAAATGTAAACTTTCAATTATATATATGATGGTTGTATTGCTTTCTTTACTATGTATTCATTTGTTACGTTACCACATGAAGTCATCCGCCCCCGAACGTTTCCGCCGTTCAGGTTTGGGGGTGTGACAAATTGGGTGTTCCGCTGGGCGTAATCCCAGTACGCGCGGCGTAGAGTGTCGCGTACCCTGATTCTGTGGAAGCTCCGGGTACGCCCAGCGTACATGTTGGTACGTGCAGCGTAACCCGGAGAGGGTTGACTTTTGTTGACTTTTAGGGTTTGGTCAAATCTAGCGTATTTGATCCTAGTAGGGGGGGGGGTAAAATGGTCTTTTACCCTTCCTAAGAATGTTTAGAGAGTTTGGTCTAGCCTTGGGAAATTATGTTGATGACGAGTGTATATTTCATATGATTAGGCGGTGGCTAGGTTCTATTCACCGAGTTCGAGGTTTTCCGAGTTACCGAGTTACGCGAGGTGAGTCTTGTCACTATACGTTACCTTGAGTGGTATTCTAAGTTGACCAGAGGGTCTTATGTGCTATGTATGAGAATATGTGTTATATTAGAGATTACATGCTATGTGTTATTTGTATGCTGTATGATTATATAGACCGGACCAGAGGGTCCAACGATTCAGAACGGGTCAGAGGTCCTAATGAGCTATGACTGGACCGGAGGGTCCGACAAGCTGCGGGACTGGAGGGTCCTGCTGAGACATCTTGACCGGAGGGTCGGGTTTAGCCTCGAGTGGCGTATTTGTGGTATGTGGTATTTTGGGGAACTCACTAAGCATTTATGCTTACAGTTGTTGCGTTTGATGTCTCAGGTACCAACGAGGACCGTGGGAAGGGGACGGCTTGACTCGTACACACCCACACCGATGGAGTTCACAATAGAGAGATATTGGGATTTGTTTTGAAAACACTGTTGTTTTGGATTTGAGATTATGATATGATATACATTTTGTGGTTTAAAAATGAAAAATTAAATTGGAATTTTACGTCGTTACAAGTTGGTATCAGAGCCTTGGTTTGAGGGATCCGGATGCACCTTCGGGCGTATTTGAACTCAAACCGAGGATTTGATAAAATTTACAACCAAAACTGCAAATTTTCTAAAAAGAAAAAGAAGTTTTGGAAACAAGCAGAGTGGATGGTGTGTACGGTCAGCCAGTGCCCGAACGGTGAATCCCCAAAATACCCTTACATGATATGTTATGAGTTATGAGATATTATGTTATGCATGTTAGAGAGGCTAGGTACTCCTATGAGGACTAGAGTGGCCTGATTTGTGATGCCTTAGCCTAGGAGATTACTGCTGCTATGGGATACTTTGAGAGTGAGTAGGTAGCAGTGAGGAGCTCATGAGAGGTATACTGAGGGTAGCCAGTGCATAGTGAGAGTAAAGTATTTATGACTTGGGATCCTAGGAGGAGGACTTGTGTTGTATATTGATTCGACGTGGACAATAGTATTGGGCCCGTACTATTGAAAACACCGGATTGGTGTGCAGTCTACGTAAGAATCCTTGGGGTACCAGAAGTGAGGATGATTGAGTTATCGAATGTGAGTATACTCGAAAGTGTCCCTGATATTTCTTATGTTGTATTTCAGAGGTTGATCATGGTCGGGACACGCCATACCGCCGAGAGCAGTGGGGTGAGTGATTAGGAGATCTGTCGGATCATCCATGAGGAGGTGGCTGCTGCCATCAGAGCCAAGATTCCGGAGATGTTTGGGTCTATTAAGACCACACTGATCGAGGTGTTTGATGAGCGTTACGCTGCCTTGACTGATGCTGCTGTTGCTGCAGCCACAACAACTGTTTCTGCTATTGCGGCAACCACAACAGCTGTTGCTGCTGCGAGATCCCAGGTTGGTGATTTGTTGCTGTACCGAGAGTTCAGCAACACGAAACCACCAGAGTTCGATGGTACATAGGATACGATCGCTGCCATGAGGTGGATATCAGACATAGAGGGGTGTTTCTATACGTGCTCGTGTCCGGAGCACTTGAGGGTGCGCTTCGCACTCAACCAGCTTCGCTTGGGGGCAAAGGACTGGTGGAAGTTTGTCACCGCGAGCTATTCGACAGCTGAGCTGGTTGCAGTGACCTGGGAGAGGTTTACTGCAATGTTTCGTGACGAGTATGTTCCCCAGGTGGAGAGGGAACGTTTAGCTCAGGAGTTTCTGACCCTCAAGCAGGGGACTGAGTCGGTGACAGTGATTACGAGGATGTTTCATGAGCGGGCGCTGTTTTGCCAGACATTTGCCGAGCTGTTATTTGAGTATTCTGGGGAGGGACATCCGTGAGTTCGTGGCGAACTCGACTTACCAGACATTTGCCGAGCTCCAGGAAAATGCCCGGAAGAGGGAGATTGAGCTTGAGACACAGGCTAGGGAGGAGACCGAGTCTCAGAGGGGTGATCGGAGACCGACGCAGTCGCAGCCGACCGCCATGCGGGCAAATCTTGCTGATTCGAGGACGGGTAGTTCGAGGGGTCGCACTTTTGGGAAGTGCGGCAAGAGCCATGATGGGTCGTGCAAGACTGGGGTATGCTATAAGTGTGGGAAAGAAGGACATTTCATGAGGGATTGTCCTAAGGGGTTCTCGGTTTGCTTTCATTGCAACCAGACCGGCCATCGGAAGGTCGAGTGCCCCCAGCTTCAGAGGTCAGTGCAGGGATCTGCACCTGCGGTTCGAGCTACCGACACCCGGCCAGTGAAGGCCGAAGCACCGAAGGCTAGGGGGAGAGCCTTCTAGTTGACTGCGGAGGAGGTCCGCGCAGCGCCTGACGTCGTGGCAGGTATGTAATCTTTATTTATTTTACGTTGAGTTTATGCTATTGAAATTGCTATATGTTATGCGTAGGTACTTTTCTTGTGAGTTCTGTACCTGCATTAGTGTTGTTCGACTCGGGTGCGAGTCGGTCTTTCATATCTGTGACTTTTAGTCGACACATTATTCTTCCGAGAGAGGCGTTGAGTCGACCTCTGCAGGTTTCCATAGCAGATGAGCGTGAGGTATGTGCTACCGAGGTGATACGTGGATGCGTGCTGGAGATCTTCGGGGTGGAGTTTCCGATTGATTTGATTCCGATTGTTATGAGGGATGTTTGTGTTATAGTAGGCATGGATTGGTTGAGCCGTTTCGGGGCTGTCATAGATTGCGAGCGTCAATTGGTGACGATCCGAGAACCTAGTGAGGGAGCGCTGACAGTTTATGGCGAGGGAACTCGTGGTGGTTCGGTATTCTGTTCGGCTGCCAGAGCGAGGCGGAGTTTGCAGCAGGGTTGCAAGGGGTTCGTAGCCTATGTGACGGATGTACGAGAGGCCGCTGGGAGGCCAAGTTCAGTGGATGAGGTGCCGATAGTGCATGAGTTTCCGGACGTGTTCCCCGAGGAGTTGTCGGCTGTGCCTCCCGAGAGGCAGGTGGAGTTTTGTATTGATTTGATTCCCGGGGCTGCGCCTATGGCTAAGTCTCCATATCGGCTAGCACCGCCATAGATGCAGGAGTTATCCTCACAGCTGCAAGAGCTGTTGGGGAAAGGGTTCATCCGTCCTAGTAGCTCTCCCTGGGGAGCGCCGATCCTTTTTGTCAAGAAAAAGGATGGTTCACAACGGATGTGCATTGATTACCGGGAGTTGAACAAGTTGACGGTCAAGAACCGTTATCCGTTACCGAGGATCGACGATCTATTCGATCAGTTGCAGGGGGCGTCTTGGTTCTCCAAGATAGACTTGAGGTCGGGATATCGCCAGATGAGAGTTCGGGATGAGGATATCCAAAAGACGGCGTTTAGGACTCGTTACAGGCATTACGAGTTCGTGGTGATGCCATTCGGGCTCACCAACGCACCAGCGGCGTCCATGGATCTCATGAACAGGGTGTGTAGGCCGATGTTGGATCGTTCGGTAATTGTATTCATTGATGACATCCTGGTGTATTCGAGGACCAGAGAGCAGCATGAGGAACATTTGAGGGAGCTCCTCAGAGTTTTGAGATCGGAGAGGCTTTTCGCCAAATTCTCCAAGTGCGATTTTTGGTTACGGGAGGTCCAGTTCTTAGGGCATCTTGTTAACCAGAATGGGATATTGGTTGACCCAGCCAAGATTGAGGCTGTGATGAGTTGGGAGGTGCCGAGATCATCTACGGAGATCAGGAGCTTCTTAGGGCTGGCAGGCTACTATCGGAGATTTATCAGAGATTTCTCCAAGATCGCCGTGCCACTTACCAAGTTGACCCGGAAGGGTGTTACTTTCTCATGGGGTCCAGAGCAGCAGACCTCGTTTGAGACCCTTCGCCAGAGATTGTGCGAAGCTCCCGTGCTCGCACTACCGGAAGGGATGCAGGATTTTGTGGTATACTGTGATGCATCGATATCGGGGTTCGGAGCGGTGTTGATACAGTGAGGGCATGTGATCGCGTATGCATCGAGGTAGTTGAAGCCTAATGAGACGAGATATCCCACCCACGATCTGGAGTTGGGGGCTATGGTGTTCGCCCTCAAGATCTGGCATCACTATCTGTATGGGGTTCGGTGTACGATATACACTGACCACAAGAGCTTGAAGTATTTGATGGATCAGACCAATCTGAACATGCGACAGAGGAGATGGATGGATGTGGTAAAGGATTATGATTGCGAGATCCTGTACCACCTGGGCAAGGCTAATGTGGTAGCCGACGCCCTGAGTCGTACGACAGAGGGTGCCCCGATGCGGGATATTTGTATGAGGTTGATAGTGATGAATCCGGTATTGGATATCATTAGAGGGGCCCAGGCAGAGGCAGTGAGGCCGGAGAATCGTAAGAGAGAGCGAGTTATCGGGCAGGTGTCAGGGTTTTTTACCGATAGCCGAGGGCTTATGACCTTTCAGGGTCGGATTTACGTACCGTTTGTGGGCGGGACGCGTACTATCTTGATGGAGGAGGCGCACAGATCGAAGTTTTCGATCCATCCCGGGGCCACTAAGATGTATCTGGATCCGAAGAGGGAGTATTGGTGGCCCTGTATAAAGAGGGATGTGGCGTGGTTCGTTGAGAGATGCCTAACCTGCCGTAGGGTTAAGGCCGAGCACCAGAAACTGCATGGTAAGCTGCAGCCACTTGAGATTACGGAGTGGAAGTGGGAGCAGATATCCATGGATTTCATCACCAAATTGCATAGAACGGCAAGGGGTGTCGACGCGATCTGGGTGATAGTGGACCGATTGACGAAGAGCGCCCACTTTCTCGCTATTAGCGAGAGTTCTTCTACGGAAAGATTGGCAGAGCTATACGTGAGGGAGGTGGTATCGCGGCATGGAGTACCCATCTCGATCGTGTCAGACCGAGATGTGTGTTTCACTTCCAGATTCTGGAAGAAATTTCACGAGGAGTTGGGTACGAGGCTGCATTTTAGTACCGCATACCACCCACAGACTGACTGGCAAAGTGAGCGGACGATTCAGACACTCGAGGACATGCTCCGAGCATGTGTGTTGGATTTCAGTGGGAGCTGGGACACATGTTTGCCCTTGGCGGAGTTTTCCTACAACAACAGCCATCATTCGAGCATCGGTATGCCACCTTTTGAGCTGTTGTATGGGAGGAGGTGTCGTACCCCTATTTGTTGGGGTGAGGTGGAGCAACGCGTGATGGGTAGTACGGAGATAGTGCTTCAGACAACTGAGCAGATCCAATAGGTCAGACAGAGGTTGTTGACCGCTCAGAGTCATCAAAAGAGTTATGCGGATAGGCGACGATCTGAGCTCGAGTTCGAGGTCGGTAATTTCTTACTCCTGAAGGTATCTCCTTGGAAAGGAGTGATCCGATTTAGGAAAAGGGGCAAGCTGGGGCCCCGATATATTGGGTCGTTTAGGGTGATCACGAGGGTGGGCAAGGTAGCATATCGCCTAAAGCTACCTGCAGAGTTGAACCAGATTCATGATACTTTCCATGTGTCGTAGCTGAGGAAGTGCATTGCCGACGAGTCGGCAGTGGTACCGTTGGAGGACATCCAGGTGGACGCAAGTCTGAATTATGCCGAGAAACCGATTGCGATTTTGGATCGGACGATCAAGGTTCTAAGGAACAAGGAAGTGCCCCTGGTTCAGGTCCAGTGGCAACATCTGAAGGGGTTCGAGCTGACCTGGGAGCCGGAGTCAGAGATGCGGGAGCAGCATCCGGAGTTGTTCGCAGCTTGAGACTTCGAGGGGGAAGTCTGTTTCTAGTGGGGGAGAATTCTAACAGCCCAAAATCCAGGTAAGCTTTATGGTCCTTCTATTTTGAAAGTTGGCAAGTGTAGTCCTTTGAGTTGTATGTTGAATTGGCGAGTACGCTGGGCGTACTGGGGTGTTCGCCGCGCGTACTCACGCGCTTAATTTGGACGCGGACTTGACCGAGTACGCTGGGCGTAGTGAGCCCAGATGCAAACCATAATTTCTGGTTTGTTCACTATAAAAGGAACATGTGGCCCTTTGCCCTAGCCACCATATTCCTTGAGTGAGTCCCTTGAGAAGCTGAGATCCGTGCCTTAGCCTGTGTGTGTATGTTTTGAGCTTGGAGTTAACTTTTCAAGGTGAAGAAGGGAGGGAGGAGCCATTGTTGGTGCTAGAAGTGGAAGAACAAGTGTAGATCCGTGCTCTATAGTGGTTGGAGATCTCTTTTGAGGTAAAAAGCTCTGAGCTTTCCTTGTTATTCTTAAGTTTTGATTTTTGGGAACATTTTAGGGTTTTTGGGTCCAAAGTTTGAGACTTTGTGTGCAAATAGTCTCCATGAGCATGAATCTGGCCTTTTCTAGTGTGTTTGATGTTAAGGGTTCATAAAAATCCAGTCTTAGTCGTGGATCTAGTGTCATGCATGAGTTATAGTCCCATTATGGAAAGAGAAATGGTGTTTTGAGCACAAAGTGACCTCTACAGCCATGCAAAGGCATAAAGATCTCGACTTTATGGGTTAAGTCGTATAAAAGGAGTCGGATCTGGAGTTTGGACGAAAGTCTTAACATATTAACGTCTGAATGAGTGGGATAAGGGAACTAGGTGTTACGCTGGGCGTAATCCCAGTACGCGCGGCGTAGAGTGTCGCGTACCCCGATTCTGTGGAAGCTTCGGGTACGCCCAGCGTACATGTTCGTACGCGCAGCGTAACCCGGAGAGGGTTGACTTTTGTTGACTTTTAGTGTTTGTTCAACTCTAGTGTATTTGAGCCTAGCAGGGGGGGGGGGGGTAAAATGGTCTTTTACCCTTCCTAAGAATGTTTAGAGAGTTTGGTCTAGCCTTGGGAAATTATGTTGATGACAAGTGTATATTTCATATGATTAGGCGGAGGCTAGGTCCTATTCACCGAGTTCGAGGTTTTCCTAGTTACCGAGTTACGCGAGGTGAGTCTTCTCACTATACATTACCTTGAGTGGTATTCTAAGTTGACTAGAGGGTCTTATGTGCTATGTATGAGAATATGTGTTATATTAGAGATTACATGCTATGTGTTATTTGTATGCTATATGATTATATAGACCGGACCGGAGGGTCCAACGATTCAGACCAGGCCAGAGGGCCCAATGAGCTATGACTGGACCGGAGGGTCCGACGAGCTGCGGGACTGGAGGGTCCCGCTGAGACATCTTGACCGGAGGGTCGCGTTTAGCATCGAGTGGCATATTTGTGGTATGTGGTATTTTGGGGAACTCACTAAGCATTTATGCTTACAGTTGTTGCGTTTGATGTCTCAGGTACCAGCGAGGACCGTGGGAAGGCGACGACTTGACTCGTACACACCCACACTGATGGAGTTCACATTAGAGAGATCTTGGGATTTGTTTTGAAAACACTGTT
This sequence comes from Lactuca serriola, assembly GCF_051521515.1. Taxonomy (NCBI): domain Eukaryota; kingdom Viridiplantae; phylum Streptophyta; class Magnoliopsida; order Asterales; family Asteraceae; genus Lactuca; species Lactuca serriola. Next base: position 335,055,343 of record NC_136415.1, on the reverse strand, counting down.
GTTTTGGATTGGAGATTATGATATGATATACATTTTGTGGTTTAAAAATGAAAAATTAAATTGGAATTTTACGTCATTACAAGCAGTCGAAAAAAAAAACGATTAATGGTGTTCGAAAGGGGTTCGAACTTTGAGTTTGACTTGTGGAATTCATGAATACGAACTATTAATTGATCAAATCAGCGGATTGGAGCAACATATTGAGCTTAAAATAAACAGTGAAATCAAAACAAAGATATGTAATGATAGAGCGTAATTTTGGGCTGACTTATTACCTTAGAACATGATCTAAATAAATTCATATTAAAGCTGACGATTATGTCAACTCTCCGCCGCCGTCACAACCCACCTCTTTCTATCGGTCCTAACAGCCTCCCCCGTCACGGTGTGACAAAGGAATAACCATGCTATCTCCATCTGGGTTTGCTGCTAGACGAACGAAACCGAAGAGGAAGAAGAGGTGGAGTCGTCAACTGCCGCCGCTGAGTGTCGATCTCCATACCCTTGTTCGTCAATAATCACCGAGACCAACTCCCTTTTCTCTTTTTTCTTCTGTCCGGCTCCATCGGAGACCTTTTCTTCCAACTGATCGAACCCCGTCGCATCCACATCTTCACCTTCTGTCGAGCAAAACTCCACCGAGCAAAACTCCACCGTAAGCACGTATGAACTGTTATTTGAGTATTTTGCGGAGAGATATTTGGGAGTTCGTGGCGAACTCCTCGTACCGGACATTTTCTGAGCTTCAGGAAAATGCCCGGAAGAGGGAGATTGAGCTAGAGACTCAAGCTAGGGAGGAGGCAGAGTCTCAAGGGAGGGATCGGCGACCGGCACAGTCCCAGCCGGCAGCCAAGCGGGCCAAGCCCGCTGATCCCAAAGCAGGGAGCCAGAAGGGCCGCACCTGTGGAAAGTGCGGCAAGGGTCACGATGGAGTTCGTAGAGCTGGATCTTGTTACAAATGTGGCAAGGAGGGGCATATGGCCAAGGACTGCCCCAAGGGGTTTGTAGTATGTTTTCACTGCAACCAGACCGGATGTCGGAAGGCAGAGTGTCCGCAGTTGCGGGGATCAGCACAGGGAGCACCTCAGGGATCTAACCCTGCCGCCATCAGAGGTACCGAGAGTCGGCCAGTGAAGACCGAGGTACCGAGGGCACGAGGGAGAGCCTTTCAGTTGACCACAGAGGATGTCCGCGCAGCGCCCGATGTCGTGGCTGGTATGTATTCTTTCGTGTATTTATTTTGATGTTGAGATATTATGCTTATATCAGTGTTAGTCGTGAGGCATTGAGTCGGCCTCTGAGAGTTTCCATAGCCGACGAGAGGGTGATATATGCCACAGAGGTGATCTGAGGGTTCGTATTCGAGATTTTCGGTGTTGAGTTCCCGATTGATTTGGTTCCTATTGCGATGGGTGATGTCTGTGTCATTGTGGGCATGGACTGGTGACCATACGAGACTATAGTGGGGGAGTTCTTATGGTGTACGGCGAGGGTACACGTTTTGGGTCAGCGTTTTGTTCGGCCGCTAGAGTGAGGCAGTGTTTTTAGCAGGGCTGTAAGGGCTTTGAGGCGTATGTGATGGATACGCGGGTTGATTCAGAGAGACCGATGTCAGTTGAGGAGGTTCTATAGTGTGTGAGTTCCCGAATGTATTTCCAGAGGAGTTGTCGGGTGTGCCTCCCGTGAGGCAAGTGGAGTTCATTATCGATTTGCTTCCGAGGGCCGCGCCTATTGCCAAAGTGCCCTATCGTCTTGCACCTCCAGAGATGCATGAGTTATCCTCGCAGCTTTAGGAGCTGTTGGGGAAGGGATTTATTCGGCCGAGCAGCTCGCCGTGGGGAGCGCCTATCCTTTTTGTCAAGAAGAAGGATGGTTCACACCCGATGTGCATTGATTACCGGGAGTTGAACAAGCTGACGGTCAAGAACCGTTACCCGTTGTCGAGGATCGATGATTTGTTCGATCAGTTGCAGGGAGCATCTTGGTTCTCCAAGATCGATTTGAGGTCGGGGTATCATCAGGTAAGGGTGCGAGATGAGGATATTCAGAAGACATCATTCAGGACTCGTTATGGGCATTATGAGTTTGTGGTGATGCCTTTCAGACTCACCAATGCCCCGGCAGTGTTCATGGATCTCATGAACATAGTGTACAGGCCGATGTTGGATCGGTCGGTGATCGTGCTCATCGATGATATTTTGGTGTTTTCGAGATCCAGAGAGCAGCATGAGGAGCATTTGAGGGAGATCCTCGGAGTACTGAGATCAGAGAGGCTTTACGCCAAATTCTCCAAGTGTGATTTCTGGTTGTGAGAGGTCCAGTTCCTAGGGCACCTTGTTAACCAGCAGGGGATATTGGTCGACCCGGCCAAAGTGGAGGCAGTGACGATTTGGGAGGTGCCGAGGTCACCGTTCGAGATCAGGAGTTTCTTGGGATTGGCAGGCTATTATCGGAGATTTATCAGGGATTTCTCCAAGATCGCCATGCCACTCACCAAGTTAACCCGGAAGGGTGTCACTTTTTCATTGGGACCAAAGCAGCATACCTCCTTTGAGACACTTCGCCAAGGGCGTATCTGGGTACGCGTACCATTTTGATGGAAGAGGATCATCGGTCAAAGTTCTTGATCCATCTTGGTGCCACTATTATGTATTTAGACCTGAAGAGGGAGTATTGGTGGCCATGTATGAAGAGGGATGTCGCATGGTTTGTTGAGAGGTGCTTAACCTGCCGTAGGGTTAAGGCCAAGCACCAGAGACCGCATGGTAAGTTGCAGCCGTTGGAGGTTCCCAAATGTAAATGGGAGCAGATATCCATGGATTTTATCACCAAATTGCCGAGAACGGCGAGGGGTGTCGATGTGATTTGGGTGATAGTAGACCGTTTGACAAAGAGTGCTCACTTTCTTGCCATTAGTGAGAGTTCTTTTGCGGAAAAGTTAGCAGAGGTATATGTGAGAGAGGTGGTATCACGGCATGGAGTGTCGATCTGGATTGTGTCAGATCGAGATGTGCGTTTCACTTCCAGATTTTGGAAGAAATTCCATGAGGAGCTGGGTACGAGGCTGCATTTTAGTACCGCATACCACCCATAGACTGACGGTCAGAGCGAGCGGACGATTCAGACGCTCGAGGACATGCTCCAAGCATGCGTGTTGGAGTTTGGCGGAAGTTGGGACACGTATTTTCCCTTAGCAGAGTTCTCCTACAATAAAAGCCATCATTCGAGCATTGGTATGCCGCCTTTTGAGCTGTTGTATGGGAGGAGGTGTCAGACTCCCATTTGTTGGGGAGAGGTAGGGCAACGAGTGATGGGTAGCACAGAAATTGTGCTTCAGACGACAGAGCAGATACAGAGGGTCAGGAAGAGATTATTGACCGCTCAGAGTCGCCAGAAGAGTTATGCGGATGGACGTCGATCCGAGCTTGAGTTCCAGGTCGGTGATTATGTTCTCCTGAAGGTATCTCCTTGGAAAAGAGTGATTCGATTCAGGAAGAGGGGCAAGCTAGGGCCCCGGTATATTAGGCCGTTCAGAGTGATCGTGAGGGTGGGCAGGGTAGCGTATCACTTGGATCTACCTGCAAATTTGGAGCGGATTCATAATACCTTCCATGTGTCTTAGTTGAGGAATTGTATAGCCGAAGAGTCGGGGGTGGTGCCATTAGAGGACATTCAGGTGGATGTGAGCCTGAACTACGTGGAGAGACCAATTCAGATTATGGATCAGAAGATCAAGGTTCTGAGGAACAAGGAGGTGCCTCTGGTATAGGTTCAGTGGCAACATCAGAGAGGATCCGATTTGACCTGGGAGCTAGAGCGTGAGATGCGGGAGCAGCATCCGGAGCTATTTCAGGGATGAGACTTCGAGGGCGAAGTCAGATTCAAGTGGGGGAGAATTGTAACATCCGGAATTTCAGGTATTATATTTATTCATTTTTATTTCGAGTTTTGTGAGAGGACTCGGCGAGTTGGTGCGTAGACTTGCCGAGTAGAGACGTGATTTCTCACCCGGATTAATGACCGGACTCGACGAGTCGCATTGGTGGACTCGGCGAGTCCGCGTTGTTTAATGAAACCCTAATTTCTCAGGTTTGGGGCATATTACAAGGGCCTTATGGCCTTCATTTGTGCTCACCAGCCCCCAGAGCGAAACCCTAGTGAGCTTGAGCGTTTGTAGTAAGAGAAGGAGCCATTGTTGACCTTGGTGGTGTTGTCTAGCAAGGGAAAGGGAGCTATAGCCTAGAGGAAGCAAGAGGGTTAACTTATTGAAAATCTGAGGTCCAGAACATCACGTTTGAGGTACTGTTTTCGAACCATTTTCTGTTGAGGTGATGTTCATGTTGATTTAGGGCTTATTGAGCCCTTTTGTGACTAGATCTAGTGCTCCCATGGTCCCTTAAGCGAGTGAGGTTTTGGATCTGGACCCATGGAGGTCCAGAGTGCCTCTTTGTCCATGCTTTATATGAGTCTATGGAGGTTTTGGTATGGGATCATTATGTTTGAGGTTAAAACACCATTTACGAGTCAATAGGTGTGATATGAGCGCCAAGACATAGACTTTACGTGATAAATAAGCTTGGAAAGACTGGATCTATGAGTTAGTGGAACAGATCTAACCTCAAAAGGTCGTTTGGGGTTGTGCATGGAATGCACTCGTCGAGTCCATTGTCAGACTCGACGAGTTGGAGCGAGTGGTTCCGTGTTTTCGAACCAGGGGGTTGACGGACCGAGTTGGGTGAGTGACTCGGTGAGTCGGAAGGGGATTCAGAGGAATCGGGTCCCCGAAGGGACTCGATGAGTCCACGCCAGACTCGGCGAGTTGGGTTGACCGTTGACCAGAGTTGACCGATGTTGACTTGATAAAGTTAGTCAACCCTAGTTTAGAAAGTGTTAATTAGGGATGTATTTGTGTTATAGAGGGACTATAGCTCGGGTGATCGAGCACTAGTGATTTCAGGGATTTACGAGTTACCGAGATACGCGAGGTGAGTCTTCTCACTATACTTTACCTTGAGTAGGTAATTAGAGTTATGTGATACAGTGTTGTATGCTATATGTATGTGTTATGTGTTGCACTCCATTATTCTATGTGATTTATGATGTGTATGCTACAGAGTTAGAACTGGAAGGTTCACAGAGATAGAGCCTGAGGGTTCATAGAGTTGGGTGCACGGACCCAAAGAGTTATAGCCTCGAGTGGCTAATAGGTGTTATATATATATATATATGGTATTTTGGGGAACTCACTAAGCTTTGTACTTACAGTGTATGGTACTATTTGTTTCAGGTACTAGTGAGGATCGCGGGAAGGCGCCGGCCAGATCAGTACACACACGAGATTTTTTTTATGTTATGAGATCTATGGATTTTTATATGTTATGGATTCGAGCGTCAAACAATGATGCTTTTATGAATACTAAATGAATTATGTCTTTATAAAATGCGAAAAATTGTTTTGAAATTTACAGTGTTACACCATCTGGGTTTGCTGCCGGACGAACGAAACAGAAGAGGAAGAAGTGGTGGAGCCGCCTACTGCCGCCGCTGAGTGTTGATCTCCATACCCCTATTCGTCAATCATCACCGAGACAAACTCCCCTTTCTCTTTTTCTTCTGTCCGACTCCATCAGAGACCTTTTCTTGCAACTGATCGAACCCCATCGCATCCACATCATCACCTTCCGTCGAGCAAAATCCACCGCAGACCCCCTCTACGTCACTCCTATCGGAGCCCTTGTATACAGAGAAACCTAATGCGCATGATGCTTGCATCAATTAAAAAAACAGGATCGAGTAATGTAAACACGAACCGAAAACATAATAGACACAAACCCTTGGGAAAAAAGCAGAACACGAACTTGAAGTAGCAAGGAATGAAGCAGGGAAAGTAGAAGACAGCCAATGATTTGTTTTTGATTTTTGATTTTCTTTTACCTGGAAACTCAGTGAACACCTAGTAGGAAAAATGTGTTTGACTTTCCCATATGTTCTTCGTTCCACCTGGATGGACTCATCGGGTCTTTCCAAAGGTCAACCTTTGCAGGTCCATAATGGTCTGCAGTTAAGTAGAAACACTATGTTCTTGCTTGGAGAAATAGAAACAACGATCACAACATAATTTTTTTTCAGCTTTGAAGCTTTTACCATTTCCAGTTCTGGGAGATGGTGATCTGTGACTGGAATCGGAATTGCAATATGATGGTGTTCCATCTGTATTAGTAAATTAAGGCGATCAGATCTCATATTTTAACTTCAAATTATTCATATTTTGCACAAAACCTTAAGAAAACAATCATAACTAACGATGATTCAATAATAACATAGATCTATTAATACTTAAGCTTCAAACCACACACTAGCAGTCGAAAAAAAAAACGATTAATGGTGTTCGAAAGGGGTTCAAACTTTGAGTTTGGCTCGTGGAATTCATGAATACGAACTATTAATTGATCAAATCTGTGGATTGGAGCAACATATTGAGCTTAAAATAAACAGAGAGATCAAAACAAAGATATGTAATGATAGAGCGTAATTTTGGATTAACTTATTACCTTAGAACATGATCCGAATAAATTCGTATTAAAGCTGATGATTGTGTCAATTGTCCACCGCCATGACAGCCCATCTCTTTCTATCGGTCCTAACAGCCTCCCCCGTCATGGTGTGACAACGAAATCACCATGCTATCCCCATCTGGGTTTGCTGTCGGACGAATGAAATAGAAGATGAAGAAGTGGTGGAGCTGCCTACTGCCGCCGTTGAGTGTCAATCTCCATACCCTTGTTCATCAATCATCATCGAGACCAACTCCCTTTTCTCTTTTTCTTCTGTCAGGCTCCATCGGAGACCTTTTCTGCCAACTTATCTAACCCCGTCGCATCCACATCTTCACCTTCCATCGAGAAAAACTCCACCGCAAACCCCCTCTACTTCACTCCTATCGCAACCCTTGTTTATAGAGAAACCTGATGCGCATGATGCTTGCATCAATAAAAAAATAGGATCGAGTAATGTAAACACGAACCGAAAACATAATTGACACAAACCCTTGGGAAAAAAGAAGAACACGGACTTGAAGTAGCAAGGAACGAAGTAGAGGAAGCTGAAGATAGCCGGTGATTTGTCTTGGATTTTTGATTTTCTTTTATCTGGAAACTCAGCGAACACCTAGTGGGAAAATATGTTTGTCTTTCCCATATATTCTTCGTTCCACCTGGATGGACTCATCGGGTCTTTCCAAGGGTCAACCTTTGCAGGTCTATAATGGTCTGCAAATAAACAGAAACATTATGTTCTTCTTTGGAGAAATAGAAACAATAATCACAACATAGTTTTTTCAGCTTTGAAGCTTTTACCATTTCCAGTTCTGGGAGATGGTGATCTGTGACAGGAATCGGAATTGCAATATGATGGTGTTCCATCTGTATTAGTAAATTAGGGCGATCAGGTCTCATATTTTAACTTCAAATCATTCATATTTTGAACAAAACCTTAAGAAAACAATCATAAGTAACGATGATTCAATAATAACATGGATCAATTAATATTTAAGCTTCAAACCATACACCAACAGTCGAAAAAAAAAACGATTAATGGTGTTCGAAAGGGGTTCAAACTTTGAGTTTGACTCGTGGAATTCATGAATTCGAACTATTAATTGATCAAATCAGCGGATTGGAGCAACATATTGAGCTTAAAATAAACAGAGAGATCAAAACAAATATATGTAATGATAAAGCGTAATTTTGGGTTGAATTATTACCTTAGAACATGATCAGAATAAATTCGTAATAAAGCTGACGATTGTGTCAACTCCCCACCGCCATGACAACCCACCTCATTCTATCGGTCCTAACAGCCTCCCCCATCACGGTGTGACAACGGAATAACCATGCTATCTCCATCTGGGTTTGCAGTTGGACGAACGGAACAAAAGAGGAAGAAGTGGTGGAGCCGCCTACTGTCGCCGCTGAGTGTCGATCTCCATACCCCTATTTGTCAATCATCACCGAGACCAAGTCCTTTTTCTCTTTTTCTTCTGTCCGGCTCCATCGAAGACCTTTTCTTCCAACTTATCGAACTCCATCACATCCAAATATTCACCTTCTGTCGAGCAAAACTGATGGGTTTTGAGCATTCTAACACTTCCTAAGTATAAATGCAACCCTAATAACCTTGGATCTATGTTTGTCTAATAATCTTGCAATGTTATGAACCTATCTAGCATACATGGGGTACAATTTTCTTGGTATAAAATATAGAACTACATACCTTGTTGTTGAAAGTGTTCCTTGAAACCTTGTGAGCCTAGCACCTCAAGTGTGATGCCTCAAATGCTTCACACAATACCAAATGCATAGAATAAACTTGAGAGAATACTCTAACACATGCAAAATCGGCCAAACCCTCTTGTTTCGTAGTGTGTAGCCAATTTTGGGGAGAGTTACATTGCTTATATAGTGTGTCACATTAGGTAAACCCTAATGTTCCATGACTCTTCATTTCTTGATCCATGGGTTAACTCCATGGAGCATCTTATGGGTGGAACCCAACTTGATAATCCATGGAGCCTCTTAGCACACTATATAAGATATGGAAGATTTACATAATCTACCCATACATTTAATTAGTTATCTTTTGATCACTTAATTAATTCTAAAATAATTGTTAATCAAAACTAATTAAATAATATTATTAATATATTAGAACTTATAATATATTAATAAACCATATGTGTTATTTCTCTCATTTAGTTTATCCAATTGCGTGGTGCCATGCAAACCAAATGGACCATGTCGGGTCGGGTCAAGTACTTACCAGAAATAGTTATGGACTTAGACACCTTATCCAACAGTCTCCCACTTGGATAAGTGTAATAACTATCACTGCAATACTTCAGGAACTGATCGGCAATCGCAGCTCTTTGAAGGTCTCTCGGAACTGAGAAGATGTTGATACGCCATTTAAGATAAGTGATCATATAATCCTCTGTTCTAGATATCAGCCGGACAATTACATGGAACAATGTCTTACTTATTGTCCAGCAGTTTGTTTCCCGATTCCTGATTTGTTTGACAAAGAACATAATTGAACACATCAACTTAGTTTTCACCGGGTCCGGTACATAGGTCAAAAAAAATCATTGAGGGGCCCAGATATCAACTTCTAATCCAAGAAGGAACATATAAACTTCGACTCATATGTTTTTTCTACTACTAGTTGAATTATACACAAAAGCACGTTTTATAACATCAAGTTACCAATGCGGTTTCGTACAATCAATTCATAGGTAACAAATCAAATCTCTAGGTTTGAAGACTTATATGATATTACCGTCTCACGATCACTCGAGATAAAATTCCATGAAGTGATTCCAGTGAGCGTGGGTTGATTCCAATACTCAGAACTTATGAGCACTCATGAAGTGTTGTCTTATATCCTGACACCTACAACCAACTTCATGACAGTCTTACTTCATATCTACTTCCCACATATGACTGACCGTGGAAAATTTGAATAATTTGTGAAACCACAACATATTATTCTGGAATTCAAAACATGCAAAAGAAATTATAGTAAACGACTGACAAATGATAGCATGACTTTCCTCGTGAATAAACACAACTTTTATTCATCATCAGATGTCAATTACACTTTACAAATTTCATAATTTATCTAACTAATAAAACTTATATCATCCTTCAGCCCTATGCTCCGAGCATGCTGGAGATGCTTAACCTTACTCAGTCCCTTCGTGAGGGGATCTGTTGGGTTCTCATCCGATGATACCCTCTTTGCCACGAGGATTCCTTCTTCTATGCGATGTCTGATAAAATGATATTTTCTATTGATGTGTCTGGATCTCCCGTGATCCCTTGGTTCCTTGGCTAAGGCAACAACACTTTCACTATCACAAAAAATTTCCATGGGCCCCGTTATAGCTGGTACTACTCCAAGGTCTCCTATGAAGTTCTTCAGCCATATAGCCTCCTTTGGAGCCTCGCTTGCTGCTATATACTCTGATTCACAAGTGGAATCAGCCACTGTCTCCTGCTTGGAACTCTTCCAAGTGATTGCTCCTCCGTTTAGGGTGAAGACCCAGCCCAACTGAGAGCGGAAATTATCCCTATCAGTCTGGAAACCAGCATCAGAATACCCTACAACTCTCAAGTCATCACTCCCACCGAGGGTAAGGACCCAGTCCTTAGTCCTCCGTAGGTACTTGAGGATATTCTTTACTGCAGTCCAGTGAGCCTTGCCAGCATTCCCGTGATACCTGCTAACCATGCTCAAGGCAAAGGCTACATCAGGTCGAGTATAAGTCATAGCATACATGATCGAGCCTACTGCCGAAGCATAAGGCACTCGACTCATTTCTGCTATCTCAGCCTCAGTACTAGGGCTTTGTGTCTTACTCAATCTGGCGTTACTCTAACTCTCCTTTCTTGGAGTTCTGCATGCTGAATCTCTTCACCACCTTGTCCAAGTAGGTACTTTGACTAAGTCCAATTAGTCTTTTACTCCGGTTTTTCAAAATCCTTATCCCTAGAATATAAGCAGCTTCTCCTAGGTCCTTCATAGAGAAACACTTCCCATGCCAGGACTTAACTTCCTGCATAGTCATGAAATGCAGCTATGGCTAACATAACCCTACTAGACTTAATCTTGGCTACTGGAGAAAAAGTCTCATCATAATCCACTCCAGGAGTTTGAGAGAAGCTCTTTGCAACCAGTCGACCCTTATAAGTGTGTACATTACCATCCATGTCGGTCTTCTTCTTGAAGATCCATTTGCACCCTACAGTCTTACGACCTGGTACATTTTCAACCAAGTTCCAAACTTGATTGTCATACATGGATTGTATCTCGCTATCCATAGCCTCTTTCCATTTAGCAGACTCAGGGCCTGCCATGGCTTCTGCGTAGCTGTTAGGTTCATCCAGACGTACTATTGTCTCATCACTAATAAGTGTCTCACCTTCCACAGTAATATGGAAACGATAGTAATGCTCAGGTGCATTCCTAACTCTCGTGGAACGCCTCAAAGGTACAGACTCGTCAATTGGCTCAACAGGAGTTTCCTCCTCAAGTGGAGGGCTAGGGTTTGAAGTTCCTTCACCACTTGACTCTTGAAGTTCTTTAAGGTCAATTTTCCTCCCACTTTCTCCTTGGCTTATAATCTCTCTCTCAAAAGACTCCTCTTCTTGCTACAAAGACCACATTATCACTAGGTCTGTAGAAGAGGTAACCAAAGGATCTTTGTGGGTAGCCGATGAAAATACACCTATCGCTTCGGGGTTCTAGCTTATCATGAGACTCGCACCTAACAAAAGCCTCGCAACCCCAAATCTTGATGTAGTCTAGTTTGGGTACTTTACTAGTCCACATCTCGTGAGGAGTTTTGGCAACATTCTTTTTTGGGACTAGATTAAGGATATGGGAGACAGTCTCTAAGCCATACCCCCAGAATGAGATTGGTAGCGATGCTCGACTCATCATGGAACGAACCATATCCAACAAGGTTCGATTATGCCTCTCAGCTACACCATTCAACTGTTGTGTCCTGGGAGGTGTCAATTGTGAGACAATCCCACATTCCCTAAGATAGTCGAGGAACTCTAAACTAAGATACTCACCACCTCGATCGGATCGAGGCATCTTAATGTTCCTGCCCAACTGATTCTCGACTTCTTGTTTAAATTCCGTAAACCTTTCGAAAGTCTTTGACTTATGCTTGATTAAGTAGACATGTCCATATCTACTGTAATCATCAGTAAAAGTCAAATAATAACGATTAGCATCCCCTGTGGCATGTTTGAATGGTCCACACACATCTGTGTGTACATGGTCCAACAAACCTTCACCCCTCTCACAAGAACCTGTGAAGGGTGACTTTGTCATTTTTCCAAGTAAGCATGATTCGCAACTATCATCTGACTTTAGGTCAAATGACTCCAAGACTCCATCCTTTTGGAGTTGGCCTATGCATTTCTTGCTTATATGTCCAAGACAAAAATGCCATAATGAAGCTTTATCCAAGTTATTATTATTAGGAGAATCAATACACAAAACATTATTTCCTAAGTTATCAACCACAAATACAGTTTCATATACACCATCACAAGGTAATGCTTTAAAATAAAGAATATTATTAAAGAAAGCATTAACCGAACCAACTTCATTATAAAATGAAAAGGTAAAACCTTGTTTATACAATTCATGAAAGGAAATAATATTTCTTTCCATTTTTGGTGAATAACAACATTTACTCAAATCTAAACTAAACCCACTACTTAGCGATAAAGTATAAACTCCAATCTTGGTGACAGGTGAAACTTTCCTGTTTCCCATGATCAAGTTTATTCTTCCTTGCTCCACATTCTCACTTCTTCTTAGTCCCTGTAAATCAGAACAGATATGAATACCACAACCGGTATAAAGGACCCATGAGTTAGAATGTGGTGAGTTATTAGATAAGATAGTGTAAATACCTGCATGGTTGGGTTTTACTTTCCCATCCTTCACATCTTGCTGGTACTTTGGGCAGTTCCGCTTCCAATGTGCCTTTTCATGGCAATAGAAGCATTCAACATCTTTTGGGTCAGAAGAAGGAGTGATGAAACCTTTCTTGGTTCCACTTGAAGAAGAGCCATCAAGGGTCCTAGCCTTGGTACCCTTCGAAGAACTCTTTCTCTTCTTCCCTCGTCTTTTCCCGATTGCCAAGACATGGGTGGAGTTGGTAGGAGTAGGAGTAGTAACAATCGTCTTACCCTTAAGACCACTTTCCGCGGTCTTTAAGAGTCCTTGAAGTTTGCTGAGAGTGACCTCTTCCTTATTCATGTGGTATGTCATGCGGAATTGATCATAACATGAAGGTAAGGAGTGCAAAATGATGTCTATTGCAAGCTCCTCGGGGAAGTTCACATTAAGTTCAACAAACGGTCCACAAATATTTTCATTTTCTACATGTGGCCCGTGATGGGTTCACCATCCTTCATTCGGGTTGTTATCATGGAGGAGATGATTTCATACCTCTCTTGTCTTGCACTTTGATGGTGTCTTTCCATCAAATATTGGTGCATTTCAAAAGGGTAGAAGTCCTCGTAGGACTTTTGGAGGTCGGCTGTCATAGTGGCCATCATGATGCATGCCACCTTGGTGGCATCCCTTTCATGTGCCCTAAAGTCAGCGATCTCTTGAGGAGTAGCAATTGTCTCATCAATCTCCATAAGCTCATTATCGAGGACATATTCTTTGTTCTCGTAGCGGGTAATAATTCGGATGTTTCTGATCCACTCATTAAAGTTGGATCCATCAAACGTGACTTTCCCACACAAGTTCATTAGAGAAAAGGAGCCATTAGGATTAGAGCCAGAAGTAGCAGTGTTTGTAGACATCTGAAAAAAATAAGAGTTTAGTTTAGAAATAGAGATAGTCCTTAATAAAACACCTAAATGTAGTATTTAGGCGAGGACCCAATCACAATATATTATACTTAGAAGAGGTATGCCGTAATCTAAGTAATAACATATTTGAAAGGTAGGTGAATGACGATTCACCAATTTCCACCAAAAACGAAATATTAAAATATTTAATTTGGTTCTTAGAAACTCCTAGATTCTTTTGAGATTCAAAGAAATTTTCAAAGGCATGTTTCAATCTCGAGTGTGCCCTCCAAGTTTTGTGATGGGAGGCCGAGGATCACAAAACGAGGTGTGAAGAAACCATGCAAATTACTTGGTACCCTTAATGTATTACCCCTCAATCGATGTGTCGGTTAACCACACACGCTCCATCGATACTGTGATAAACATTAAGTCACCCTTTTACCTACCTTGTTAAGTTCAATTTAGTGTGCCAGTTAATCACACACGCTCCACTAACGACTTAGACAAAGTGTAAAGTGTAATTTCATGGATTAGCACCTTATTCACATTTTTCCTAAAGTAACTAAGATTGGGAATTTAATAAAACATTTAGTTACTTTATAATATTCATCATACTTTTAATGAGAATTTGTAAGTCCTTGTCCTACCCATTCGGCTAACGACCCTCCACCAGTCAAGCAAGTGGTAGGTGAGAGTGGACACCCATTAAGTTGCCATTTTATAGGCAACAACCTTATACCCACCTTATAGACTAGCTTCGTGAATGAGGCGTACTAGCGGTAAGACGACTTTGATCTTATACATATATATATATATATATATATATATATATATATATATATATATATATATATATATATATATATATATATATATATTATTAACTTATAATATTATAAAGTATAAGGGTTGAATTTTAACTTTTAAAATTCTAAGGGTTGGAACAAAAGTTTTAATATGACTTTACTTGTTCCAAAACTTGAGGGCAAGTTTTGTAAACTTTCAAAACTTTTCATATCTAGTGACTTATGAGTTAATTAGAGTATTAAAAATGAAGACTCTTCATTTTTATAACCCATGTGTTATTTTAGTGGTTTTAAAACAAAGTGACTTTTGGTTTTCCATAACTTGAGGAAAAGTTATGGACTCCATTAAAAACATAATGATCATGAATTAATCAACCACATAGGTTACAAATAATTCCTATGATCATCTAAACATCATAAGATCAAGAATATGAATATAAACACTTTCATGAATCAAAAATTACACTTAAAACCTGTAAATTTTGATAATTTGTCATTGTAAATGGATTAACATGAACATTACACCAACTAAAACAAGTTTTAAAACACCAAAACAGTTTAGGGTAATGTTCCTAGTCCATTTCCAGCAACAAAAACTCGAAATTCTGAAAAGTGCAGCCTCTACTCGTCGAGTGCATGAACAGACTCGACGAGTAGCTTGCATTTGGTTATTGACTCGTCAAGTCCCCCCATGGACTCGGCGAGTTCATACAGGCAGAAAGTAGAAAACTGGATTTTTCAAGCAGTTTGCACAAAAAACAAACAAACAAGCCTAGGCTCTGATACGACTGATGGGTTTTGAGCATTCTAACACTTCCTAAGTGTACATGAAACCCTAATAACCTTGGATCTATGTTTGTCTAATAATCATGCAAAGTTGTTTCCCAAGGTTATGAACCTATCTAGCATACATGGGGTATAATTTTCTTTCTATAAAAGATAGAACTACATACCTTGTTGTTGAAAGTGTTCCTTGAAACCTTGTGAGCCTAGCACCTCAAGTGTGATGCCTCAACTGCTTCACACAACAATAAATGCAAAGAATAAACTTGAGAGAATACTCTAACACATGCAAAATCGGCCAAGCCCTCTTGTTTCTTAGTGTGTAGCCGATTTTGGGGAGAGTTACATTGCTTATATAGTGTGTGACATTAGGTAAACCGTAATGTTCCATGACTCTTCATTTCTTGATCTATGGGTTAACTCCATGGAGCATCCATGGAGCATCTTGTGGGTGAAACCCAACTTGATAATCCATGGAGCCTCTTAGCCTACTATATAAGATATGGAAGATTTACATAATCTACCCATATATTTAATTAGTTATCTTTTAATCACTTAATTAATTCTAAATTAATTCTTAATCAAAACTAATTAAATAATATTATTAATATATTAGAACATATAATATATTAATAACCCATATGTGTTATTTCTCTCATTTAGGTTATCCAATTGCATGGTGCCATGCAACCCTAATGGACCATGCCGGGTCGGGTCATGTACTTACCAGAAATAGTTTTGGACTTAGACATCTTATCCAACAAAAACTCCACCACAGACCCCCTCTGCGTCACTCCTATCAGAGCCCTTGTTTACAGAGAAACCTGATGCGCACGATGCTTGCATCAATTAAAAAAACACGATCGAGTAATGTGAACACGAACCGAGAACATAATTGACACAAACCCTTGGGAAAAAAGCAGAACACGAACTTGAAGTAGCAAGGAACGAAGCAGGGAAAGCAGAAGACAGCCGATGATTTGTTTTTGATTTTTGATTTCCTTTTATCTAGAAACTCATTGAACACCTAGTGGGAAAAAATATGTTTGTCTTTCCCATATGTTCTTCCTTCCACCTGGATGAACTCATCGGGTATTTCCAAAGGTCAACCTTTGCAGGTCAATAATGGTCTGCAAATAAACAGAAACATTATGTTCTTCTTTGGAGAAATAGAAACAACGATCACAACAGAGTTTTTTCAGCTTTGAAGCTTTACCATTTCTAGTACTGGGAGATGGTGATCTGTGACTGAATCAGAATTGCAATATGATGGTGTTCCATCTATATTAGTAAATTAAAGCAATCAGATCTCATATTTTAACTTCGAATCATTCATATTTTGAACAAAACCTTAAGAAAACAATCATAACTAACGATGATTCAATAATAACATAGTGATGGGTTTTGAGCATTCTAACACTTCCTAAGTGTACATGCAACCCTAATAACCTTGGATCTATGTTTGTCTAATTATCATGCAAAGTTGAATTCCAAGGTTATATTCCTATCTAGCATACATGGGGAACAATTTTAACTTGAATCATTGATAGAATAACTTACCTTGTTGTTGATTGTGTTCCTTGAAACCTTGTGAGCCTAGCACCCCAAGTGTGATGCCTCAAATGCTTCACACAACACCAAATGCTCTTGGAAAGACTCTTGAGATAACACACACTTCTCAAAATCGGCCAAGCCCTCTAGTTTCTTAGTGTTCAACTTGTGTAGCCAATTTTGTGGAGAATGGGACTCTTATATAGTGTTGGCACATCTAGGGTTACACCATGTAAACCCTAATGTGTCATGACTCTTCATTTCCATGACCCATGGGTTTGTAACTCCCATGGAGCATCCATGGAGCATCCTATGGGTAGAACCCAACTTGATAATCCATGGAGCCTTTTAGCCCACTATACAAGATATGGATGATTTACATAACCAACCCATATATTTAATTAGTTATCCTTTGATCACTTAATTAATTCCAAATTAATTCTTTGATCAACTAATTAAATAATATTATTAATATATTAGAACTTATAATATATTAATAATCTCCAAGTGTTATTTCTCTCATTTAGTCTATCCAATTGCATGGTGCCATGCAACCCAAATGGACCATGCCGGGTCGGGTCAAGTACAAGCCCGGAATAGTTATGGACTTAGACACCTTATCCAACAGTCTCCCACTTGGATAAGTCTAATAACTATATCTCTAGTACTTCAGGAACCGACCGGCAATCGTAGCTCTTTCAAGGTCTCTCAGAACTGAGAAGATGATGATGCGCCATTTAAGATAAGTGATCATATAATCCTCCGTTCTAGATATCAGCCGGACAAATACATGGAACATTGTCTTGCTTATTGTCCAGCATTTGTTTCCCGATTTCCGATTTGTTTGACATAGAACTTAATTGAACACATCAACTTAGTTCTGACTGGGCCCGGTACATGGGTCAAAACAAAATCATCGAGGGGCCCAGATACCAGCTTCTAATCCAAGAAGGAACAGATAAACTTCGACTCATATGTTTGTTCTACCACTTATTGAATTACACACAAAAGTACGTTTTATAACATCGAGTTACCAATGCGGTTTCGTACAGTCAATGCATAACCAACTTGTAAGTAACAAATCATATCTCTAGGTTTGAAGACTTATATGATATTACCGTCTCACGATCACTCGAGATAAAATTCCATGAAGTGATTCCAGTGAGCGTGGGTTGTGTCCAATGCTCAGCACTTATAAGCACTCATGATTGTTGTAGCCTTGTCCAAGACCTCTACAACCAAACATGACAGTCTCGATTCATATCTACTTCCAACATATGACCGACTGTGGAGGTTTGAATAATATGTTATACCAAACAAAATTATTCTGGAAGTCAAAACATGCAAAAGAAATATAGTAAACGATTGACAAGAGATAGCAACACTTTACTCATAAATAAAACACCTTTTATTCATCATCAAATGTCAATTACACTTTACAAATTTCCGGGTTATCTAACTACTAAAACTTATATCATCCTTCAGCCCTATGCTCCGAGCATGCTGAAGATGCTTAACCCTACTCAGTCCCTTCGTGAGGGGATCTGCTGGGTTCTCATCCGATGATACCCTCTTCGCCACAAGGTGTCCTTCTTCGATCCGATGTCTAAAGAAAAGGTATTTTCTGTCGATGTGTCTGGATCTCCCATGATCCCTTGGTTCCTTGGCTATGGCAACAGCACTTTCACTATCACAGAAAATCTCCATTGGCTCTTTAATAGCTGGTACAACTCCAAGGTCTCCAATGAAGTTTTTCAGCCATATCGCCTCCTTTGCTGCTTCACTAGCTGCAATATACTCTGATTCACAAGTAGAATCTGCCACTGTCTCTTGCTTGGAACTCTTCCAAGAAATTGCTCCTCCGTTTAGGGTAAAGACCCAGCCCGACTGAGAGCGGAAGTTATCCCTATCAGTCTGGAAGCTAGCATCACTATACCCAACAACTCTCAAGTCATCACTCCCACCGAGGGTAAGGAACCAGTCCTTAGTCCTTCGTAGGTACTTGAGGATATTCTTTACCGCAGTCCAGTGTGCCTTGCCAGGGTTCGCCTGATACCTACTAACCATGCTCAAGGCAAAAGCTACATCGGGTCGAGTACACGTCATAACATACATGATCGATCCTACAGCCGAAGCATAAGGTGTTCGACTCATTTCTGCTATCTCAGCCTCAGTGCTAGGGCTTTGTGTCTTACTCAATCTGGTGTTACTCTGGATGGGTAACTCTCCTTTCTTGGAATCCTGCATGCTGAATCTCTTCAGCACCTTATCCAAGTAGGTACTTTGACTAAGTCCAATTAGTCTTTTACTCCGATCTCTCAAGATTCTTATCCCTAGAATATAGGCAGCTTCACCAAGGTCCTTCATAGCGAAACACTTCCCAAGCCAGGACTTTACTTCCTGCAGGGTTGGAATGTCGTTTCCTATGAGTAGTATGTCATCCACATACAATACCAAAAAGCTAACTATACTCCCACTAGCCTTGACATACACACAAGATTCATCTTCACTCCTAGATAAGCCAAATTCCTTGACCTTTTCATCAAAGCAAAGATTCCATCTGCGACGTGCTTGCTTCAATCCATAAATGGATTTCTCAAGCTTACACACTCTATTAGGGTACTCGTTGCTGACAAAACCCTCTGGCTGACTCATGTAAACATCTTCAGCCAACTTTCCATTAAGGAAAGCGGTTTTGACATCCATCTACCATATTTCATAGTCATGAAATGCAGCTATGGCTAACAGAACCCGAATAGACTTAATCTTGGCTACCGGAGAAAAGGTCTCATCATAATCCACTCCAGGAATTTGAGAGAAGCCCTTTGCAACCAGTCTAGCCCTATAAGTGTGTACTTTACCATC
This sequence comes from Lactuca serriola, assembly GCF_051521515.1. Lineage (NCBI taxonomy): Eukaryota > Viridiplantae > Streptophyta > Magnoliopsida > Asterales > Asteraceae > Lactuca > Lactuca serriola. Next base: position 335,035,950 of record NC_136415.1, on the reverse strand, counting down.
CATGTCGGTCTTCTTCTTGAAGACCCATTTGCACCCTACTGTCTTACGACCTGGTACATTTTCAACCAAGTTCCAAACTTGATTGTCATACATGGATTGTATCTCGCTATCCATAGCCTCTTTCCATTTAGCAGACTCGGGGCCTGCCATGGCTTCCTCGTAGCTGTTAGGGTCATCTTGACTTACTAGTGTCCCATCACTAATAAGTGTCTCACCTTCTGCATTAATATGGAATCCATAGTAATGCTCAGGTGCACTCCTAACTCTCGTGGAACGTCTCAGAGGTACAGATTTGTCAATTGGCTCAACAGGAGTTTCCTCCTCAAGTTGAGGGCTAGAGTTTGAAGTTCCTTCACCGCTTGATTCTTGAATTTCTTCAAGATCAATTTGCCTCCCACTGTCTCCTTGGCTTATAAATTCTCTCTCTCGAAAGACTCCTCTTCTTGCTACAAAGACCACATTGTCACTAGGTCTGTAGAAGAGGTAACCACAGGATCGTTGTGGGTAACCGATGAAAATACACCTCTCGCTTCGAGGTTCGAGCTTATCATGAGTCTCACGTCTCACGAAAGCCTCGCAACCCCAAATCTTGATGTGGTCTAGTTTAGGTACTTTACCAGTCCACATCTCGTGAGGAGTTTTGGCAACTTTCTTTGTAGGGACTAGATTAAGAATATGGGCGGCAGTCTCCAAGGCATACCCCCAGAATGAGATTGGTAGCGTAGCTCGACTCATCATGGAACGAACCATATCTAACAAGGTTCGATTACGCCTCTCAGCCACACCATTCAACTGTGGTGTCCTGGGAGGTGTCAATTGTGAGACTATCCCACATTCCCTTAGATAGTCGAGGAACTCTGAACTAAGATACTCACCACCACGATCGGATCGAAGCATCTTAATGTTCCTGCCCAATTGATTCTCGACTTCCTGTTTAAATTCCTTAAACCTCTCGAAAGTCTCTGACTTATGTTTGATCAAGTAGACATATCCATATCTACTATAATCATCAGTAAAAGTCAAATAATAACGATTAGCATCCCTTGTGGCATGTTTGAATGGTCCACACACATCCGTGTGTATAAGGTCCAACAAACCTTCACCCCTCTCACACGAACCTGTGAAGGGTGACTTTGTCATTTTTCCAAGTAAGCATGATTCGCAACTATCATCTGACTTTAGGTCAAACGACTTCAAGACTCCATCCTTTTGGAGTTGGCCTATGCGCTTCTTGCTTATATGTCCAAGACGACAATGCCATAATGATGCTTTATCCAAGTTATTATTAGTAGAATCAATACACAAAACATTATTTCCTAAGTTATCAACAACAGATACAGCTTCATACACACCATCACAAGGTAATGCTTTAAAATAAAGAACATTATTAAAAAAAGCATCAATAGAACCAACTTAATTATTAAATGAAAAGGTAAACCCTTGTTTGTACAAAGCATGAAAGGAAATAATATTTCTTGCCATTCCTGGCGAATAACAACACTTATTCAAATCTAAACTAAACCCACTACTTAGCGATAAAGTATAAACTCCAATCTTGGTAACAGGTATAGCTTTCCTATTCCCCATGATCAAGTTTATCCTTCCTTGCTCCACATCCTCACTTCTTCTTAGTCCCTGCAAGTCACAACAAATGTGAATACCACACCCGGTATCAAGGACCCAAGAATTAGAATGGGGTGAGTTATTAGAAATGATAGTGTAAATACCTGCATGGCTGGGTTTAACTTTCCCATCCTTCACATCTTGCTGGTATTTTGGGCAGTTCCGCTTCCAATGAGCTTTTTCATGGCAATAGAAGCATTCAGCCTCTTTTGGGTCAGAAGAAGGAGTAATGAAACCTTTCTTGGTTCCACTTGAAGAAGAGCCATCAAGGGTCCGAGCCTTGGTACCCTTCGAGGATCTCTTTCTCTTCCTCCATCGATTCTTCCCAATTGCCAAAACCGGAGTAGAGTTTTGAGTAGGAGTGATAGCAACCGACTTCCCCTTAAGACCTGATTCTGCGGTCTTGAGAAGTCCCTGAAGTTTGCTGAGAGTGACTTCTTTCTTGTTCATGTGATATGTCATGCGGAATTGATCATAGCACGATGGTAAGGAATGCAAAATAATATCTATTGCAAGATCCTCCGGGAAGTTCACATTAAGCTTCAGCAAACGATCCACATACCTTTGCATTTTCTGCATGTGGCTCGTGACGGATTCCTCGTCCTTCATCATGGTTGTTATCATGGAGCAGATGATTTCATACCTCTCTTGTGTTGCACTTTGATGGTATCTTTCCATCAAATCTTGGTGCATGTCATCAGGGTAGAAATCCTCATAAGACTTTTGGAGTTCCGCTGTCATCGTGGCCGTCATGATGCACGCCACTTTCGTAGCATCCCTTTCATGTGCCCGAAATTCAGCGATCTCCTGAGGAGTTGCAGTGGACTCATCAATCTCCTTAAGCTCCTTGTCAAGGACATATTCTTTGTCCTCGTAGCGGGTAATCATCCTGATGTTTCTGATCCACTCATTGAAGTTGGATCCATCAAAGGTGACTTCCCCACACAAGTTCATAAGGGTAAAGGAGCCATTAGGATTAGAGCCAGAAGCATTATTGAAAGACATCTGAAGGAAAGAGGACAAGATTAGTTTAGATATAAGAGAGTCCTTAATAAAACACCCAAATGTAGTATTAAGGCTAGGATCCAATCACAATATAATATAACTTAGAAGAGGTATGCTGTAATCTAAGCTATATCATATTTGAAAGGTAGGTGAATGACGATTCACCAATTTCCACCACGAAAACCACAATATTTTAGTATTAGGTTTTTGAATGGTTCTTAGAAATTCCTAGATTCTTTGAGATTCAATGAACTTTTCAAAGGCATGTTTCAATCTCGAGTGTGCCCTCCAAGTTTTGTGACTGGGATACCGAGGATCACAAAACGAGGTGTGAAGTAACCATGCAAATCACTTGGTACCCTTAAAGTTTATCACTCAATCGATGTGCCGGTTAACCACACACGCTCCATCGTTACTATAATAAACCCTAAGTCACCCTTTACCTACCTTGTTAAGTCCAAGTTAGTGTGCCGGTTAACCACACACGCTCCACCAACGACTTAATCAAAGTGTAAAGTGTAATTTCATGGAATAGCACCTTATTCACATTTTTCCTAAAGTAACTAAGATTGGGAATTTAATAAAACATTTAGTTACTTTATAATATTCATCATACTTTGAATGAGAATTAATAAGTCCTTGTCTTACCCGTTCGGCTAACGACCCTCCACCGATCAAGCAAGCGGTGGGTGAGAGTGGACACCCATTAAGTCACCATTTTATAGGCAACAACCTTATACCCACCTTATAGACCGGCTTCGTGAATGAGACGTACTAGCGGTAAGACGACTTTGTTCTTATACATATATATATATATATATATATATATATATATATATATATATATATATATATATATATATATGTCACACCCCCAAACCTGAACGGCGGAAACGTTCGGGGGCGGATGACTTCATGTGGTAACGTAACAAATGAATACATAGTAAAGAAAGCAATACAACCATCATATATATAATTGAAAGTTTACATTTGTCAAAAGTTACATGTTCAAAACTCAATTACAATATGATGTCAAAATACGAGATTAAACTGGCGCCGCAGCATCCCTTCATCAAAAGCGAAATGAATACCTGAAATTACTGATTTCCTGGGACATACAAGTAATTTTGAAAGAGTAGATCAGCATTTAAGCTGGTGAATTTCATAAGTATTTAAGTGACAATGTTTGAATGAACTGAAATGTTTTATCTTCGTTTGTTTGTGGTTAGAAAATCCAATATTTTCTACTAGTATAAAAGTAGCCTTCACTCAAGACCAATGTTTGTTTCTAAAATGTATGTAAATGTAAAAGAACCAATGAATTTGAAAACCTTGTAAATCAATGCATTTTAATACCCCTTGTGAGTTTTATAACCATACTATTGACTCTGAATGCCTATACACAACGTTCTTCAGGCGTTGAAATGTTATGACGTTTGTCACCCCAAACGGTGGACTGCAGCTAACAGTCAGGGCGCGGGTTTGTCAAGCCCGTATAGATCTATACACAAACACCATGCTCCCCCTCCAAGGGATTCTGGTATATAATACAGGACTTGAAATGTGTACTCGAACGTACATGAAGTTAGTGTCTCACAAATCCGTGGTATAAAAACAGATCTACTTGTTAAAATGTTACGTTTGTTCTTGTACACGAAAGTGAACTTCTTGAAATATGTGATTCTACTACATAAGAGTTAGAAATTTGTTTCGTAAAACCATACCTATTATAGTTTCCAAAAAGCGTGTCTTGTTTGTTTAGAAACATTGAGAAAAGGAATCGCTTGTTTATGAAAGTATAGATTTTTGGGTGTAGAGTCTAGGATAGACAAGAAAAATCTCAGAACAGATTAGTTTATACATGCATTACAACAACATTATATTTTTAAAAGGGAAAATGCTATTGTGACATATGTTATATATATACATATATACATATATATATATATATATATATATATATATATATATATATATATATATATATATATATATATATATATAAGTTCCTTTAAATGTTTATAAATCGCATGTGATTTGAATATATAACAGTATATAAAAGAATTTCTTTATGTAACGCACGATAATACTCGTGTGTTTTACTTGTAATCCCCCCCTTTGAAAGCATATAAAAGTATTTAGACTAATTAAAAAGGTTGATTTAGGGGTATGAAACTCACTTGAAAGTTTGAAGATAGCGAGATGGAAAACCGGGCAGAGTTTCGTCTCGGGAAACGGATTTTCCTCGGGATTCTCGGGAATCTCGGGAGTAAAATCGACCTTCGGGACTTGAGCCAAAAAGACCAGAGCTTCGGGTTTGAACGGACACGGAAAACGAGGCAAAGTTGGGAGAGAGAGAAGAGAAATGAACCCTTTCTTTGGAAACCCTCGCATTCTATTTATAGGAAGGCTGGTCTGCCTCGATACGCGGGGCGTACGCTCGTACGCGTACGTCATGCATGACCGAAGCCTCGACTGCCTCGGTTCGGATGGGACGGGTTGTTGGGTTCTCGGGTCGGATGGGACGGGTTGCTGGGGAGGTGGGTCGGATGGGACGCCGGGTCGGATGGGACGTCGGGTCGGACGGGTCGGACGGGTCGGATGGATCGGATTCCTCGGATATGGCGACGTGGACGATCCGAGGCCAATCCTCTCGGTTACGCGGGGGGTACAGGAGTACGCAGCGCGTACTTCGGAGGAGGATGCTGACTCCCCTTCGGATAATATCCGAATTTTGAATTAAATAAATAAATTAATTTATTTAATAAACTTCAAAAATCCATATCTTCTTCATACGAACACCGTTTTCGATGGTCTTTATATCCTCGCGTAGGTGAGACTACGCTCTACAACTTTCGTTTAGACTCCGTCGGCAAATTCCAAAATTATATTTTTATTATTTATTAAAAATCCATCGTGTTTAAGGAATTTCTTAGAAAATTCATAACTTCTTTATCTGATGTCGGTTTTTGCCAGACTTTTTACCGCTGGAATACCATTGTCGAGACCTTCGATTCTCGTTTAGGTCATTCCGGCCAAAAGTCGCTCGATCTCCGATTCGAGTTTTTAGCGGTCTGTTGCTAAGCCGAACTTGGAAAATCACATCTTCGTTATATGAAGTCGGATTTGGGCGTTCTTTTCATGTACGATCATGGTTCAAAGACATTTAATCATAGAAGGAAATTAAATAGAACTATTTGTACGTTTTATTATGAAAGTAAATTTTATTACTTAGAAGCGGTTACAATACTTGACCCATTTTGGTCCTTACAAGGAGTTGAAATATCGGGTTGCCACATCATCCCCCCGTTAGAGAGAATTTCGTCCCGAAATTTAAAGTAGTAAAGATACTAGTGAACATGAAAGAGATGAGGGTACTTTTGTTTCATCTGATCTTCGCGTTCCCATGTGAATTCGGGTCCCCGCTTGGCGTTCCAGCGAACCTTCATGATGGGTATGCGACTTTGTTTTGTTTGTTTGACCTCTCGATCCATGATTTCTACTGGTTCTTCCACAAAGTTGAGGCTCTCGTTGATCTCGATCTCGTCGAGTGGAATAACAAGAGTCTCGTCGGATAGACACTTTTTCAAGTTTGAGACGTGGAAGGTTGGATGGATGTTACTAAGTTCGCGCGGTAGGTTAAGCTTGTAAGCCACAGGGCCGATTCTGGCAAGAATCTCGAAAGGCCCTATGTATCTTGGATTTAGTTTCCCACGCTTTCCAAATCGTATTAAACCCTTCCACGGTGAGACCTTTAATAAGACGTGGTCTCCTACCTGGAATTCTAAAGGTTTCCTCCTTTGGTCAGCGTAGCTTTTCTGTCGGTCTCTTGAGGCCTTCAATCGTTCACGAATCTGAACGATCTTCTCTGTTGTTTCACGTATGATCTCCGGACCTGTGAGAGTGCTTTCAGGAAATCTTCCTCTAGCTAACTGGGTATCGCCAACTTCAGTCCAGCACAGAGGGGATCTGCACTTTCGACCATAGAGGGCTTCAAACGGAGCAGCCTTTATGCTTGCATGATAACTATTGTTGTATGAAAATTCGACAAGGGGTAAATGAATATCCCATGCCTTTCCAAAGTCAATCACGCAGGCTCTCAGCATGTCTTCTAAAGTTTGTATTGTTCTCTCACTTTGTCCGTCTGTCTGTGGGTGGTAGGCTGTACTCATGTCTAGCCTAGTTCCCAGGGAACTTTGTAGTGATTGCCAGAACCTTGAAGTGAATCTACTATCTCGATCGGAGATAATGGATATCGGAACACCATGCAGTCGCACTACTTCCCTTAAGTAAGTTCTTGTAAGCTTCTCCATTTTGTCAGTCTCCTTGATGGGTAGGAAATGTGCGGATTTGGTCAATCTGTCGACAATGACCCATATGGTATCGAGTCCACTTGTCGTCTTGGGTAACTTGGTTATGAAGTCCATAGTAATCCGCTCCCATTTCCATTCTGGTATCTCTGGTTGTTGTAGTAGTCCTGACGGTTTCTGATACTCGACCTTAACCTTAGCGCAAGTAAGACATTTACTTACGAAGGTAGCAATTTCTGCTTTCATGTTAGGCCACCAGTATAGTTTCTTAAGATCCAGATACATTTTATCTGAACCCGGGTGAACGGAATATCTTGAATTGTGAGCCTCGGTCATGACTACGTTTCTGAAACCACCATGATTTGGGGTCCAGATTCGGTCCATGAGATAGTAGGCTCCGCCACCCTTGACTTCTAAATTCTTCTCCATTCCTCGCAGGGATTCACCCGCCACATTTTCAGGTTGCAAAGCTTCCATTTGTGCTTCTTTAATTTGTGTGGATAGGTGGGAATGGATAGTCATGGTCAGAGATTTGACCCTCCGACCAGTGTATTCCTTTCGACTGAGGGCGTCGGCTACTACGTTGGCCTTGCCAGGATGATAACGAATTTCGCATTCATAGTCATTCAGTAACTAAACCCATCGTCGTTGTCGCATGTTGAGTTCCTTCTGATCGAAAATGTGTTGAAGGCTCTTGTGATCGGTGAATATAGTACTCTTTGTTCCGTATAAGTAGTGCCTCCAGATCTTCAGAGCAAATACCACTGCTCCTAACTCGAGGTCGTGTGTCGTATAGTTCACTTCGTGTGTCTTAAGCTGTCGGGAGGCATAAGCGATAACCTTCCCTCTTTGCATAAGAACACAACCAAGTCCTTGATTTGAAGCATCGCAATACACTACGAAGTCTTCTATCCCTTCGGGGAGGGATAGTATCGGTGCGGTGCACAAGGCCTGTTTTAGTGTCTGGAATGCCTTCTCTTGTTTCGCTTCCCAGTCAAAGGCCACTCCTTTCTGGGTTAATGAAGTAAGAGGTTTCGCAATGCTCGAAAAGTTCTTTATGAATCTGCGATAGTAGCCAGCTAGACCTAGAAATTGACGAATTTCTGTAGGTGTCTTTGGTGCCGACCAGTTCTCAATAGCCTTAATTTTGGAAGGGTCCACGTGTATACCTTTCTCGCTAACAACGTGACCTAAAAATTCGACTCTTCGAATCCAAAATTCGCATTTAGAGAACTTCGCATAGAGTTTCTCCGTTCGCAGTGTTTCTAGGACTTTTCGTAGGTGTTGACTATGCTCTTCCTCACTTCGAGAGTAGATAAGTATATCATCGATAAAGACGATGATGAACTGATCCAAGTAAGGGCGGCATACCCTATTCATTAGGTCCATAAATACTGCTGGTGCATTGGTTAATCCGAACGGCATCACCACGAATTCGTAGTGTCCATAACGAGTTCGGAAGGCTGTCTTTGGAATGTCCCCCTCTAGAACTCGTAATTGGTGATATCCGGATCGCAGATCTATTTTGGAGAAGTAGTTCGCCCCTTGAAGTTGATCGAATAGGTCGTCGATACGGGGTAGAGGATAGCGGTTCTTGACAGTAAGTTTGTTCAGCTCCCTGTAGTCGATGCACATACGGAACGATCCGTCTTTCTTCTTTACAAACAAGACCGGTGCTCCCCAAGGTGAGAAACTTGGTCTTATGAATCCTTTGTGAAGGAGTTCATTAAGTTGACTGGAAAGTTCCTGCATCTCTGCTGGTGCAAGACGATAAGGCGACTTCGCTACTGGGGTAGCTCCTGGAATTAAGTCGATTCTAAACTCGACTTGGCGTTGCGGTGGTAATCCTGGCAGTTCTTCTGGAAAGATATCGGGAAAGTCGCGTACTACCGAGATGCTCTTGATGTCCTTCAGTTCTTGACTTGTATCGACGATGTGCGCTAGGAATGCTCGACAATCCTTCCGCAAGCACTTTCGAGCTTGGATGCACGAAATGATGCGAAGGTTTGCACTAGATTTGTCGCCGTAGATAACTAATGTTTCGTTGTTTGGGAGGTTAAGACGGACTGCTTTCTCAAAGCACATGATGTCGGCGCGAAGAAGGCTCAACCAATCCATGCCGACTATGACGTCGAAACTTTTAATTTGAACCGGCATGAGATTGATTGGGAAAGAATGGCCGTCTAATGTTAACGTACAGCCCATGTATATGCAATTTGTGTTTTCGGTTTTTCCATTGGCCATCTCTATAGTGAATGATTTTTCTAACTTGCTAGGTTTAGGTTTAAGTAAATGAATAAAGTTTTGACTCACGAAACTTCTCTCCGCTCCACTATCGAATAATATGCATGTGTATGAATTATCGAGAAGGAACGTACCAGCAACAATAGTTGGGTCAGCTACAGCTTCGTTGTGGCCTATTGCCAAAACTCGTCTCACACCTCCGGTGCCTGCTGCCTTAGGACAGTTTCTCTGGTAGTGGCCCACCTCGCCACAACCGTAGCAAGCCTGCCCTACACCCGCACCGGGAATTTGAGTGATCGGCTTTGCGGGTTCCTTGCAGAAACGGGCTGTGTGCCCTTTCTGGCTGCAGTTGGCGCACTGCATAGCTCGACAAAGTCCATGGTGGTGGTAATTGCATTTGGTGCATTTTGGGAGGTTGCCTATATAAGGCTTTGTTGGGTAGGTATTTGTAGGGGCTGTAGCAGGTACAGTGGCAGCATTTACTGACACCAGCTGTTTCTTTGCGGATTCTTGGGAAGATCCACCCTTCCCTTTAATCCATGCCCTCTTCCTGCCATTGTTGTTGTTGTAGTTGTTGTAGTTGTTGTTTGCTTTCTGTGGGGCTGGTGCAGAAGTGGTTGAGTTCTGATGACCTCCGTAGTCGATCAGAGATTGTGCCAGTTCCTTAGCAGTTTCAAAGGTGTCAGGTTTAGAAGCTAACACGCTTGATCGCATTTGGGGCGTCAGTCCCCAGATGTACCTTTCTATCTTCTTGCTCTCGGGAGCAATCATATCTGGACAAAGGATTGCCAGCTCGCAGAATCTGTTGGTATAAGTAGCGATGTCGGTACCAACCATTCCGAGAGTCCATAGCTCGTGTTCAAGCTTTTGAATCTCTCCCCGTGGGCAGTATTCTCTCATCATCATGGCCTTCAAGTTCTCCCAGCTTATGGAGTTTGCCACGATTAGGGTGAGTACTTTAACGTGGCCATTCCACCAAGTTAAAGCTTTATCGAGAAGGGTGAAAGTTGCAAATTTGACCTTGCTGTGCTCGGGGCAGGAGCATATTTCAAAGACTGCCTCCGTCCTTTCGATCCACTGCCTCAGGGCCATCACACCACCAGTACCATAAAACATCCGGGGCTTGGCATTAGTGAAGTCCTTATAGGTGCATTCTCGAGGTGGTCCATGACTCTCGCCATGGTTGGATAGGTGTGTGCCAGATCCCGAGCCATTAGTACTCGAGTTATTGATCTGTGACATGGCAGCTGCCACTGCCGCGGTGACTGCTGCTTGAAACATAACAGCATCAAATTGAGGTGGTGGAGGTGGTGGTGGTATAGGTGCTTCCTCACCGTTGTTTCGCCTTGGATTCCTACGCGGAGGCATCCTTCAACTATAGATTGAAAAGACAAGGATAAGAATTTCATAGAATGGAAAAAATGTATGTGTCTCATGAACTAAATCGCTATAGTTCAACAACAGATGAAAGTATAAGTCTTAAAATAGAAAAATGAAAGTTATTTGTAAGACTGAAGGTATGAAACGAGTGTTTGGGTTCACAAAGACCATTCAATGTTCGAACGAAATACTCAACATAGTAGTAATAGTGCCACTTATATTAATATAAAAGTTGTTACAACGATCATGAAAATTTGACCCCCATAAGGGTCTCCGATTACAAAGTTCGAGAAGTTTAAAGACTTTTAGCCGAGGTCCTAAGCTATAACAAAATTTGAGTCCTAGACAAGCACTACTTGCGTCGAAGGTTGCGCTTGGAGCTTGACTCCGTATCTGATTGCTTTGACTCCATTAGACGCCTATCGAAAATGGCTTGTTGTTCCCTTAGTTCGGCGAGGGCTGCAATCATTTGCGCTTGAAACGATTCAGCTTGAAATTGGGCGTTGTCTTGCATCTTGTCCAGCCTACGGATGTCAGAAGTGTGAACCTGCACTTCCACGTTGATATCCCGGAGTCGACTAGCTTGTACTCCAGACTGATAGGACTGATTGGCTAACTTACCCACCATTACCGGGAGTGCTCGATCAGCCGAACCTCCGCCGCGGACATCATAGAATTCCCGGCACATGCCGTAGGGAGGGCGTAGGTTTTGCTGTTGGCTCCAATGGTGGAGGTGACTTCCCCAGACGGGAGTCGGTCCTTGAAAGTTCCTTATGAAGACGGGAGGTTGAATGGGTGGTGGATCGATAACTTCCGGCTCTGAGTCGGTACCGGAGTCATCACCCACTTCTATGGGTTCCTCGTCCTTTTCGGGATCATCTTCGATCCATCCTCCGTTGCCTTGGTTGGGAAAGTAGGGGTCGCCAGGGTGGTGAAATCCAGCCATTTGACTGTACGAGAAAAAGGGGTTATAAGAATTGAGTAAAGCCGGAACATGTAAAACATGTAAGTTAAACTAGTTTAGATAGCAAATACTCCTATAGTATTTAAGTGCTTGTGTTTGATTCTTGTAATGGTTTGGTAAGTTTTGACTTGTTGCTTACTACGATCATTCCTCGATATACGTTGGTCCAATCTTGGGCAAATATAGTTGATCACGCTATATTTGTCCAAAATCTGATTACATATATCGAGTCCCAATCGTAGTGTCAACTTGTCTAAATACTTGTATAGTTGTATAACATGAAAATAGTTCGTGGTAGGCATGTATTTGTACTTAAATGAACTACCAATTTAAGTTGAACGAAATGCTGCTTAAGTGTAAAAAGAAAATTTGTTTTGTCAGAGAGTATTAGTCCCCTAAGCATTTATAGTTTGTATATCTTATGTGGTTCGATATACTTAGTTCACTATAAACATTGCTCTGATACCAATCTGTCACACCCCCAAACCTGAACGGCGGAAACGTTCGGGGGCGGATGACTTCATGTGGTAACGTAACAAATGAATACATAGTAAAGAAAGCAATACAACCATCATATATATAATTGAAAGTTTACATTTGTCAAAAGTTACATGTTCAAAACTCAATTACAATATGATGTCAAAATACGAGATTAAACTGGCGCCGCAGCATCCCTTCATCAAAAGCGAAATGAATACCTGAAATTACTGATTTCCTGGGACATACAAGTAATTTTGAAAGAGTAGATCAGCATTTAAGCTGGTGAATTTCATAAGTATTTAAGTGACAATGTTTGAATGAACTGAAATGTTTTATCTTCGTTTGTTTGTGGTTAGAAAATCCAATATTTTCTACTAGTATAAAAGTAGCCTTCACTCAAGACCAATGTTTGTTTCTAAAATGTATGTAAATGTAAAAGAACCAATGAATTTGAAAACCTTGTAAATCAATGCATTTTAATACCCCTTGTGAGTTTTATAACCATACTATTGACTCTGAATGCCTATACACAACGTTCTTCAGGCGTTGAAATGTTATGACGTTTGTCACCCCAAACGGTGGACTGCAGCTAACAGTCAGGGCGCGGGTTTGTCAAGCCCGTATAGATCTATACACAAACACCATGCTCCCCCTCCAAGGGATTCTGGTATATAATACAGGACTTGAAATGTGTACTCGAACGTACATGAAGTTAGTGTCTCACAAATCCGTGGTATAAAAACAGATCTACTTGTTAAAATGTTACGTTTGTTCTTGTACACGAAAGTGAACTTCTTGAAATATGTGATTCTACTACATAAGAGTTAGAAATTTGTTTCGTAAAACCATACCTATTATAGTTTCCAAAAAGCGTGTCTTGTTTGTTTAGAAACATTGAGAAAAGGAATCGCTTGTTTATGAAAGTATAGATTTTTGGGTGTAGAGTCTAGGATAGACAAGAAAAATCTCAGAACAGATTAGTTTATACATGCATTACAACAACATTATATTTTTAAAAGGGAAAATGCTATTGTGACATATGTTATATATATACATATATACATATATATATATAAGTTCCTTTAAATGTTTATAAATCGCATGTGATTTGAATATATAACAGTATATAAAAGAATTTCTTTATGTAACGCACGATAATACTCGTGTGTTTTACTTGTAATCCCCCCCTTTGAAAGCATATAAAAGTATTTAGACTAATTAAAAAGGTTGATTTAGGGGTATGAAACTCACTTGAAAGTTTGAAGATAGCGAGATGGAAAACCGGGCAGAGTTTCGTCTCGGGAAACGGATTTTCCTCGGGATTCTCGGGAATCTCGGGAGTAAAATCGACCTTCGGGACTTGAGCCAAAAAGACCAGAGCTTCGGGTTTGAACGGACACGGAAAACGAGGCAAAGTTGGGAGAGAGAGAAGAGAAATGAACCCTTTCTTTGGAAACCCTCGCATTCTATTTATAGGAAGGCTGGTCTGCCTCGGTACGCGGGGCGTACGCTCGTACGCGCTGCGTACGCGTACGTCATGCATGACCGAAGCCTCGACTGCCTCGGTTCGGATGGGACGGGTTGTTGGGTTCTCGGGTCGGATGGGACGGGTTGCTGGGGAGGTGGGTCGGATGGGACGCCGGGTCGGATGGGACGTCGGGTCGGACGGGTCGGACGGGTCGGATGGATCGGATTCCTCGGATATGGCGACGTGGACGATCCGAGGCCAATCCTCTCGGTTACGCGGGGGGTACAGGAGTACGCAGCGCGTACTTCGGAGGAGGATGCTGACTCCCCTTCGGATAATATCCGAATTTTGAATTAAATAAATAATTAATTTATTTAATAAACTTCAAAAATCCATATCTTCTTCATACGAACTCCGTTTTCGATGGTCTTTATATCCTCGCGTAGGTGAGACTACGCTCTACAACTTTCGTTTAGACTCCGTCGGCAAATTCCAAAATTATATTTTTATTATTTATTAAAAATCCATCGTGTTTAAGGAATTTCTTAGAAAATTCATAACTTCTTTATCTGATGTCGGTTTTTGTCAGACTTTTTACCGCTGGAATACCATTGTCGAGACCTTCGATTCTCGTTTAGGTCATTCCGGCCAAAAGTCGCTCGATCTCCGATTCGAGTTTTTAGCGGTCTGTTGCTAAGCCGAACTTGGAAAATCACATCTTCGTTATATGAAGTCGGATTTGGGCGTTCTTTTCACGTACGATCATGGTTCAAAGACATTTAATCATAGAAGGAAATTAAATAGAACTATTTGTACGTTTTATTATGAAAGTAAATTTTATTACTTAGAAGCGGTTACAATACTTGACCCATTTTGGTCCTTACAAGGAGTTGAAATATCGGGTTGCCACAATATATATATATATATATATATATATATATATATATATATATATATATATATATATAATTATTAAATCATAATAATATAAGTATAAGGGTTGAATTTTAACTTTTAAAATTCTAGGGGTTGGAACTAAAGTTTTAACTTAACTTTACTTGTTCCAAAACTTGAGGGCAAGTTTTGTAAACTTTCAAAACTTTTCATTTCTTGTAACTTATGAGTTTAATAGAGTAATAAAATGAGGACTTTTCATTTTTCCTAACTCTTGTGTTCTTTTAATGGTTTTTAATCCAAGAGACTTTTGGTTTTCCATAACTTGAGGACAAGTTATGGACTCCATTAAAACACATTATGATCATGAATTAATCTACCACATAGGTTACAAATAATTCCTATGATCATCTAAACATCATAAGAATATGAATATGAATATGAACACTTTCAAGAATCAAAATCACATTTAATCTTTGTAATTTTGATAACTAGTTGTTGTAAATGAGTTAGAAAAGACATTACACCTTCTAAAACAAGTTTTCAAGTACCAAAACATTTTAGGGTAATGATTCTAATCCATTTCCAGCAACTTAAGTCGAAATTCTGCACTCTGTCGACCCTACTCGCCGAGTGCATAAACCTACTCGCCGAGTAGGTTGAAGATACACATGAACTCGACGAGTCCTCCCCATGGACTCGCCGAGTCCATCAGTCAGACAGCAAGATTTTCGACTTTCTTCAACTTTTAAGCACAAATAACAAACAAACAAGCCTAGGCTCTGATAGCACTGATGGGTTTTGAGCATTCTAACACTTCCTAAGTGTACATGCAACCCTAATAACCTTGGATCTATGTTTGTCCAATTATCATGCAAAGTTGAATTCCAAGGTTATATTCCTATCTAGCATACATGGGGAACAATTTTAACTTGAATCGTAGATAGAATAACTTACCTTGTTGTTGATTGTGTTCCTTGAAACCTTGTGAGCCTAGCACCCCAAGTGTGATGCCTCAAATGCTTCACACAACACCAAATGCTCTTGGAAAGACTCTTGAGATAACACACACTTCTCAAAATCGGCCAAGCCCTCTAGTTTCTTAGTGTTCAACTTGTGTAGCCAATTTTGTGGAGAATGGGACTCTTATATAGTGTTGGCACATCTAGGGTTACACCATGTAAACCCTAATGTGTCATGACTCTTCATTTCCATGACCCATGGGTTTGTAACTCCCATGGAGCATCCATGGAGCATCCTATGGGTAGAACCCAACTTGATAATCCATGGAGCCTTTTAGCCCACTATACAAGATATGGATGATTTACATAACCAACCCATATATTTAATTAGTTATCCTTTGATCACTTAATTAATTCCAAATTAATTCTTTGATCAACTAATTAAATAATATTATTAATATATTAGAACTTATAATATATTAATAATCTCCAAGTGTTATTTCTCTCATTTAGTCTATCCAATTGCATGGTGCCATGCAACCCAAATGGACCATGCCGGGTCGGGTCAAGTACAAGCCCGAAATAGTTATGGACTTAGACACCTTATCCAACACATAGATCTATTAATATTTAAGCTTCAAAGCATACACAAGCAGTCGAAAAAAATGATTAATGGTGTTCGAAAGGGGTTCAAACTTTGAGTTTGACTCGTGGAATTCATGAATACGAACTATTAATTGATCAAATCAGTGGATTGGAGCAACATATTGAGCTAAAATAAACAAAGAGATCAAAACAAAGATATGTAATGATAGAGCGTAATTTTGGGTTGACTTATTACATTAGAACATGATCTGAATAAATTCGTATTCAAGCTGACGATTGTGTCACCTCTCCACTGCCATGACAACCCACCTCTTTCTATCGGTCCAAACAGCCTCCCCTGTCACGGTGTGACAACGGAATCACCATGCTATCCCCATCTGGGTTTGCTGCCGGACGAACGAAATAGAAGAGGAACAAGTGGTGGAGCAGCCTACTGCCACCGCTGAGTGTCGATCTCCGTACCCCTGTTCGTCAATCATCACCGAGACCAACTCCCTTTTCTGTTTTTCTTCTGTCCGTCTCCATGAGAGACCTTTTCTTCCAACTTATCGAACCCTGTCGCAACCACATCTTCACCTTCCGTCGAGCAAAACTCCACCGCAGACCCCCTCTGCGTCACTCCTATCGGAGCCCTTGTTTATAGAGAAAATTGATGCGCATGATGCTTGCATGAATAAAAAAACAGGATCGAGTAATGTAAACACGAACCGAAAACATAATTGATACAAACCCATGGGAAAAAAGCAGAAAACAAACTTGAAGTTGCAAGGAACGCAACAGGGAAAGCAGAAGACAGCCGGTGATTTGTTTTTGATTTTTGATTTTCTTTTATCTGGAAACTTAGCGAACACCTAGTAGGAAAAAATACGTTTGTCTTTCCCATATGTTCTTCGTTCCACCTGGTTGGACTCATCGGGTCTTTCCAAAGGTCAACCATTGCAGGTCCATAATGGTCTGCAAATAACCAGAAACATTATGTTCTTGTTTGGAGAAATAGAAACAACGATCACAACAAAGTTTTTTCATCTTTGAAGCTTTTACCATTTCCAGTTCTGGGAGATGGTGATCTGTGACTGGAATCAGACTTGCAATATGACGGTGTTCCATCTGTATTAGTAAATTAAGGCGATCAGATCTCATATTTTAACTTCGAATCATTCATATTTTGAACAAAACCTTAAGAAAACAATCATAAATAACGATGATTCAATAATAACATGGATCTATTAATATTTAAGCTTCAAACCATACATCAACAGTCGAAAAAAAAACGATTAATGGTGTTCGAAAGGGGTTTGAACTTTGAGTTTGACTCGTGGAATTCATGAATACGAGCTATTAATTGATCAAATCAGCGGATTGGAGCAACATATTGAGCTTAAAATAAACAGAGAGATAGAAACAAAGATATGTAATTATAGAGCGTAATTATGGGTTGACGTATTACCTTACAACATGATCTGAATAAATTCGGATTAAAGCTGACGACTGTGTCAACTCTCCACCACCATGACAACCCACCTCTTTCTATCGGTCCTAACAACCTCCCCCGTCACGGTGTGACAACGGAATAACCATGCTATCTCCATTTGGGTTTGCTGCCGGATGAACGAAACAGAATAGCAAGAAGTGGTGGAGCCGCCTACTGCCGCCGTTGAGTGTCGATCTCCATACCCCTATTCGTCAATCATCACCGAGACAAACTCCCCTTTCTCATTTTCTTCTGTCCAACTCCATTAGAGACCTTTTCTTCCAACTGATCGAACCCCATCGCATCCACATCATTACCTTCCATCGAGCACAATCCACCGAAGACCCCCTCTGCGTCACTCCTATCGGAGCCCTTGTTTACAAAGAAACCTGATGCGCATGATGCTTGCATCAATAAAAAATGAGGATCGAGTAATGTAAACACGAACCGAAAACATAATTGACACAAACCCTTGGGAAAAAAGCAGAACACGAACTTGAAGTAGCAAGGAACGAAGTAGGGAAAGCAGAAGATACCCGATGATTTGTTTTTGGTTTTTGATTTTCTTTTATCTGGAAACTTAGCGAAGACCTAGTGGGAAAAAATATGTTTGTGTTTCCCATATGTTCTTCCTTCCACCTTGATGGACTCATCGGGTCTTTCCAAAGGTCAACCATTGCAGGTCCATAATGGTCTGCAAATAAACAGAAACATTATGTTCTTGTTTGGAGAAATAGAAACAACGATCACAACAAAGTTTTTTCATCTTTGAAGCTTTTACCATTTCCAGTTCTGGGAGATGGTGATCTGTGACTGGAATCAGACTTGCAATATGATGGTGTTCCATCTGTATTAGTAAATTAAGGCGATCAGATCTCATATTTTAACTTCGAATCATTCATATTTTGAACAAAACCTTAAGAAAACAATCATAACTAACGATGATTCAATAATAACATGGATCTATTAATATTTAAGCTTCAAACCATACATCAACAGTCGAAAAAAAACGATTAATGGTGTTCGAAAGGGGTTTGAACTTTGAGTTTGACTCGTGGAATTCATGAATACGAGCTATTAATTGATCAAATCAGCGGATTGGAGCAACATATTGAGCTTAAAATAAAAAGAGACATCAAAACAAAGATATGTAATGATAGAGCGTAAGATTGGGTTGACTTATTACCTTAGAACATGATCGGAATGAATTCGTATTAAAGATGACGATTGTGTCAACTCTCCACCGCCATGACAACCCACCTCTTTCTATCGGTCCAAACAGCCTCCCCTGTCACGGTGTGACAACGGAATCACCGTGCTATCGCCATCTGGGTTTGCTGCCGGACGAACGAAATAGAAGAGGAATAAGTGGTGGAGCCGCCTACTGCCACCGCTGAGTGTCGATCTCCATACCCCTGTTCGTCAATCATCACCGAGACCAACTCCCTTTTCTCTTTTTCTTCTGTCCGGCTCCATCGGAGACCTTTTTTTCTAACTTATCGAACCCTGTCGCAACCACATCTTCACCTTCCGTCGAGCAAAACTCCACCGCAGACCCCCTCTGCGTCACTCCTATCGGAGCCCTTGTTTATAGAGAAAATTGATGTGCATGATGCTTGCATGAATAAAAAAACAGGATCGAGTAATGTAAACACGAACCGAAAACATAATTGATACAAACCCATGGGAAAAAAGCAGAAAACAAACTTGAAGTTGCAAGGAACGCAACAGGGAAAGCAGAAGACAGCCGGTGATTTGTTTTTGATTTTTGATTTTCTTTTATCTGGAAACTTAGCGAACACCTAGTAGGAAAAAATACGTTTGTCTTTCCCATATGTTCTTCATTCCACCTGGTTGGACTCATCGGGTTTTTCCAAAGGTCAACCTTTGCAGCTCCATAATGGTCTGCAAATAAACTGAAACATTATGTTCTTATTTGGAGAAATAGAAACAACGATCACAACAGAGTTTCTTAAGCTTTGAAGATTTTAGCATTTCCAGTTCTGGGAGATGGTGATCTGTGACTGGAATCAGAATTGCAATATGATGGTGTTCCATCTGTATTAGTAAATTAAGGCGATCAGATCTCATATTTTAACTTCGAATCATTCATATTTTGAACAAAACCTTAAGAAAACAATCATAACTAATGACGATTCAATAATAACATATATCTATTAATACTTAAGCTTTAAACCATACACCAGCAGTCGAAAAAAAACGATTAATGGTGTTCGAAAGGGGGTCGAACTTTGAGTTTGACTCGTGGAATTCATGAATCTAAACTATTAATTGATCAAATCAATGGATTGGAGCAACATATTGAGCTTAAAATAAACAGAGAGATAGAAACAAAGATATGTAATTATAGAGCGTAATTATGGGTTGACGTATTACCTTACAACATGATCTGAATAAATTCGGATTAAAGCTGACGACTGTGTCAACTCTCCACCACCATGACAACCCACCTCTTTCTATCGGTCCTAACAACCTCCCCCGTCACGGTGTGACAACGGAATAACCATGCTATCTCCATTTGGGTTTGCTGCCGGATGAACGAAACAGAATAGCAAGAAGTGGTGGAGCCGCCTACTGCCGCCGTTGAGTGTCGATCTCCATACCCCTATTCGTCAATCATCACCGAGACAAACTCCCCTTTCTCATTTTCTTCTGTCCAACTCCATCAGAGACCTTTTCTTCCAACTGATCGAACCCCATCGCATCCACATCATCACCTTCCGTCGACCACAATCCACCGAAGACCCTCTCTGCGTCACTCCTATCGGAGCCCTTGTTTACAAAGACACCTGATCCGCATGATGCTTGCATCAATAAAAAAACAGGATCGAGTAATGTAAACACGAACCGAAAACATAATTGAAACAAACCCTTGGGAAAAAAGCAGAACACGAACTTGAAGTAGCAAGGAACGAAGTAGGGAAAGCAGAAGATAGCCGGTGATTTGTTTTTGATTTTTGATTTTCTTTTATCTGGAAACTTAGCGAAGACCTAGTGGGAAAAAATATGTTTGTGTTTCCTATATGTTCTTCCTTCCACCTTGATAGACTCATCGGGTCTTTCCAAAGGTCAACCATTGCAGGTCCATAATGGTCTGCAAATAAACAGAAACATTATGTTCTTGTTTGGAGAAATAGAAACAACGATCACAACAAAGTTTTTTTTTATCTTTGAAGCTTTTACCATTTCCAGTTCTGGGAGATGGTGATCTGTGACTGGAATCAGACTTGCAATATTATGGTGTTCCATCTGTATTAGTAAATTAAGGCGATCAGATCTCATATTTTAACTTCGAGTCATTCATATTTTGAACAAACCCTTAAGAAAACAATCATAACTATCGATGATTCAATAATAACATGGATCTATTAATATTTAAGCTTCAAACCATACATCAACAGTCGAAAAAAAAACGATTAATGGTGTTCGAAAGGGGTTTGAACTTTGAGTTTGACTCGTGGAATTCATGAATACGAGCTATTAATTGATCAAATCAGCAGATTGGAGCAACATATTGAGCATAAAATAAACAGAGAGATAGAAACAAAGATATGTAATTATAGAGCGTAATTATGGGTTGACGTATTACCTTACAACATGATCTGAATAAATTCGTATTAAAGCTGACGATTGTGTCAAGTCCCCACTGCCATGACAACCCACCTCATTATTGATGGGTTTTAGCCATAAGAACTTTCCTATGTGCGCATGCAAAACCCTAATGCTTGGATTTGGGCTTTCTAATCAAACATGCTTTGAATCCAAGACTTCTAATGACTATTTAGGTGTAATTACAATATTGAAATAGATCTAGAATTATACCTTTGAATTCCTTGTTGATCTTGTTGTCTTGGAGCTTCTAGAGTCACAATTGTCACTCCTCTAATGGCTTACAAACACCAACTAGCAAGGAGGATGATTTGGGAGAGAGGAGAGGGGAGGAAATCGGCCAGGGTTCTCTTACTTTTGATGAAGTACCGATTTCCTTATGCCATAGGGTGTATTTATACTTGTAGACTCCTTAAGGGTTACAACCTAAACCCTAATTGGATAATCTTCTTTAAAGGCTATCCAAATCAATTCCTTAGACAACTCTTGGACGATTTGAGCTATCCTTTAGCTTCTAGAATCCGTCCAATCCTTATCTATATGGATTTACAGTCTAAAGTTTAACTATCAAACAATTGACAATTTATACCCTCTTATTTAATTAATCTCTTTAAGTCACCAAATTAATTCCAATTAATTCTATGACTTATATTAATGAAATAACAATATATTATTCTTTATAATATACTAATAATATTTACTCTCTCTTAATAAATCATCCTATCAAGTTGCTATGGTGAAGGCAACCCAAAAGGACCATGCACAACCGGGTCAATTACTTGCCTAATATAGTTGCAGCCTTAGACACTATTCCAACAGTCTTCCACTTGGATAAGTCTAGTAACTATATGCACAAGTACAATTCGGTATACAATCGTAGCTCTCAAAGACGCTGTCAAACTCTGATCTAATCAATCTTGTCCTTTAGATAAGGGATCGTACAATCCTCTGTTAGATATCATGCTGACAATCCTATGGAATGGTTAGTCAAGCATTTAGGCTTCTCGATCTCTGATATATTCGACATAGAACTTAATCGAACACATCAATTCAGTTCTGACCGGGCCCGACACATAAGTCAAATCAAATCATCGAGCGGCCGAGATATCGCTTTTACCTTCTTAGATAGAAGTTATAGATAAACTTCGACTTATATGCATTTACTTATTCAATAATCAACTATACACAACAATGTGTTTTATAACATTGAGTTACCAATGCGTTTTCGCATTATCGATGTACAATCAATTAGCAAATAACAAACAATATATCTAGATTTTAAGACTATATGATATAATCATCTTGCGATCATCTCTTATATATCATATTCCATACGGTGATTCCTACAAGCGCGGGTTTGTTCCAATGCTC
The DNA here is from genome assembly GCF_051521515.1 of Lactuca serriola. Classification (NCBI taxonomy): domain Eukaryota; kingdom Viridiplantae; phylum Streptophyta; class Magnoliopsida; order Asterales; family Asteraceae; genus Lactuca; species Lactuca serriola. Next base: position 335,013,542 of record NC_136415.1, on the reverse strand, counting down.
AAAACCAGTTCATAAGCACTCATGAATGTCGTAGCAACCCTTTGCTATATCTAATACCTTTTAGACAATCTACGAACCGATTCATGACAATCTTCATTCATATCTACTTCCAACATATGAACGATTGTCGACAATTTGAACAATTCGATTATTCCTAATAAACTCAATTATTCTGGAAGTCAAAACATGCAAAGTGAAACAATAGATAAACAATTAACATAAGATAGTAACATTAGTCATAAATAAAACTCCTTTATTTAATCATCAAATATTAATTACATTTATCTATTACACGTTTCTAATACTATCTAATCTATGCTAATATCATCCTTCAGCCCAATACTCCTAGCATGCTGCAAGTGCTTAACCCTACTCAGTCCCTTCGTAAGCGGATCTGCTGGGTTATCTTCTGATGATATCCTCTTCACTACGAGTTGTCCTTCTTCTACACGATGTCTAATGAAGTGATATTTTCTGTCGATATGTCTTGATCTACCATGATCCCTCGGTTCCTTGGTTAAAGCAACCGCACCTTCGTTATCACAGAAAATCTCCATTGGCTCCTTTATGGCAGGTACAACTCCAAGATCACCGATGAAGTTCTTTAGCCATATTGCCTCCTTCGACGCTTCGCTCGCTGCAATGTACTCTGATTCGCACATTGAATCAGCTACGGTTTCCTGCTTGGAACTTTTCCATGTCACTGCTCCTCCATTCAAGGTAAAGACGCAACCCGACTGCGAACGGTAGTTGTCCCTGTTGGTTTGAAAGCTAGCATCACTATACCCTCGCACCTTCAAGTCATCACTCCCTCCGAGGACTAAGAACCATTCCTTTGTCCTCCGAAGGTACTTAAGGATATTCTTCACCGCAATCCAATGTGCTCTGCCAAGATTCCCTTGATATCTGCTAACCGTGCTCAAAGCAAAGGCTACATCAGGGCGAGTACAAGTCATAGCGTACATGATTGAGCCAATTGCGGAAGTGTATGGAACTCGGCTCATTTCTGCTATCTCAGCTTCGGTACTCGGAATTTGAGTCTTACTCAACTTGGCGTTACTTTGTATCGGTAATTCTCCCTTCTTCGAGTTTTCCATACTAAAACGTTTTAGTACTTTATCCAAGTAAGTATTCTGACTAAGTCCAATTAGTCTCTTACTTCTTTCTCTTACTATCCTTATTCCCAAAATATAAGAAGCCTCTCCGAGGTCCTTCATAGCGAAGCACTTCCTGAGCCAGGACTTAACCTCCTGCAAAGTCGGGATGTCGTTTCCTATGAGTAATATGTCATCGACATATAGAACGAGGAAGCTTACTATACTCCCACTGGCTTTGACATATACACATGACTCATCTTTGCTTCGTACAAATCCAAACTCTTTGACTTTCTCATCGAAGCAAAGATTCCATCTGTGAGATGCTTGCTTAAATCCATAGATGGACTTCTCAAGCTTACACACTCTATTCGGATGCTTCAGATCCACAAACCCCTCTGGCTGAGCCATGTAAACATCCTCAGCCAACTTTCCATTAAGGAAAGTGGTCTTGACATCCATTTGCCAAATCTCATAATCATGAAATGCGGCAATCGCTAGCATCACTCTAATAGATTTTATCTTCGCAACTGGTGAGAAGGTCTCATCATAGTCAACTCTGGGATTTTGAGTAAAGCCCTTCGCAACCAACCGCGCCTTACATGTGTATACGTTTCCATCCACGTCGATCTTCTTCTTGAAGATCCATTTGCAACCAACGGTCTTACGTCCGGGCACATAATCAACCAAATTCCAAACTTGGTTATCATACATGGATTGGATCTCGCTATCCATTGCCTCTTTCCATTTCGCAGACTCCGGGCCTGCCATGGATTCCTTATAGCTATTAGGTTCATCAAGATTTATTAGTGTACCATCACTGATATACGTGTCTCCTTCGGTAGTAATATGAAAACCATAAAAGTGGGGTAGAACTCTAATTCTATCGGAACGTCTAAGAGGTAAGGATTCGTCAATCGGTTCAACCGGAGTTTCCTCCTCGGGTTGAGGGCCAGCGGTAGAGGTTCCTTCATCTATCGACTCTTGAATCTCTTCAAGCTCGATTTGCCTCCCACTGTCTCCTTGGCTTATGAGTTCTCGCTCTCGAAAAACTCCTCTCCTTGCAACGAAGACTACATTGTCCTTCGGTCTATAGAAGAGATATCCAAAGGATGTCTGCGGGTAGCCGATGAAAATACATCGCTCACTTCGGGGTTCGAGCTTGTCTTGAGTATCTCGTCTTACGAAAGCCTCGCAACCCCAAACCTTGATATGTGCCAACGAAGGAGCTTTCCTTGTCCATATCTCGTGAGGTGTTTTGGCAACCTTCTTAGTAGGGACTCGGTTAAGGATATGGGCGACAGTCTCTAAGGCATACCCCCAAAAAGAGATAGGTAGTGAAGCACGACTCATCATAGAGCGAACCATATCTAATAAGGTTCGATTACGCCTTTCTGCCACACCATTCAACTGCGGTGTCCTAGGAGGCGTCAATTGCGAAACTATTCCACACTCCTTGAGATAATCGTGGAATTCAAGACTTAGGTACTCTCCTCCTCGATTGGATCGAAGCATCTTGATTTTCCTGCCCAATTGATTCTCCACTTCATTCTTGAACTCTTTGAACTTTTCAAAAGTTTCTGACTTTTGCTTGATTAAATAGATATACCCATATCTACTATAGTCCTCGGTAAAAGTCACATAGAAACGGTTCCCATCCTTCGTGGTTGATCTAAACGGTCCACATACATCGGTATGTATTAGGTCCAATAAACCTTCACCCCTTTCGCACGTACTGGCGAAGGGTGACTTAGTCATCTTTCCAAGTAAACAAGACTTGCACGTGTCATCTTCCCTAAGGTCGAATGACTCCAACACTCCATCCTTTTGGAGTTGGGCTATGCGTTTCTTGTTGACATGTCCATGATGACTATGCCACAAGGATGCTTTATCCATACTAGTGGAAGAATCTATGTTCAAAACATCATTTCCTAAGTTATCAACAATCATAACAGTTTCATAAATTCCATTACATGGTATAGTTTCAAAGTAAAAGACACCATTTAGATAAGCCAAAATAGAACCATTCTCATTATTAAAAGAAAATCTAAAACCTTGTCTATATAAACCATGAAATGAAATGATGTTTCTAGCCATTTCTGGAAAATAGCAACAATTGTTCAAATCTAAACATAAATTATTCCTAAGCACTAAAGAATACACTCCAATCTTGGTCACAGGCGACAATCTTCTGTTTCCCATGATTAGATTGATTCTTCCTTGCTCCACATCTCTACTTCTTCTTAGTCCCTGCACATTAGAACAAATGTGACGACCACAACCGGTATCAAGAACCCAAGAAATAGAATGATTAGAATCGTTAGATTTGATTGTATATATACATGCGAAAGATGGCTTGATCTTTCCTTCCTTTATGGCTTGCAGGTATTCCGGGCAGCTTCTCTTCCAATGTCCTATCTTGTGGCAGTGGTGGCACTCTGCCTCCTTCGGGTTAGGTCAGGGCTTAGCGGGATCAACTTTGGTTCCACTAGAAGAGGCACCATCTCGGGCTTTAACCTTGCGATAGTTCTTAGACGAAGCCTTCCTCTTCTTTCCCTTTCCTTGACCAATAGCCAAGACAGGAGCAACGGGTGGATTGGGAGTTGGTGCAACAGACTTGTCTTTGAAGTTGCTCTCAGCGACCCTCAAGAGACCTTGGAGTTTGCTTAGGGTGACCTCCTCTTTGTTCATGTGGTAGGTCATCCTAAATTGATTGTACATCGGAGGCAAAGAGTGAAGCACCATGTCGATCACCAAGTCTTCCCCAAAGTCAACATTTAACTTGCGAAGGCGGTCGACATACCTTTGCATCTTTTGCAGGTGCACGGTAAGAGATTCTCCATGATCCATCTTAGCGGAAATCATGTTAGTGAAAATCTCATAACGCTCTTGTCTCGCGCTTTGGTGGTATCTCTCCAATAAGTCTTGATGCATCTCGTACGGGTACATGTCCTCGTAGGACTTTTGGAATTCGGAGTTCATGGAGGCTATCATGATGCAATGTACCTTCATTTTATCTCGCTCATGAGTTTCAAAAGCGGTAATTACAGCCAGAGTAGCGATTTCAGGGTTGATCTTCTCAAGCTTCCCATCGAGGACATACTCCTTATCCTCATAGCGAGCAATGGTGCGAATGTATCTTATCCATTCGCTATAGTTCGTTCCATCGAAGGTGACCTTTTAGCAAAGGCTCATCAATGTGAAAGAACTAGCAGCAGCGTTGTTGGCGTTCAACATCTACAAATAGAAAGGACAAAGATAGATTAGAATATGAATCCCTAATTATCACCCAATAAGAAAAATTAGGGCTAGGATCCAACAATAACATTTACATATGAGAAAAGGGATGCCGTAATCTAACATGCAAATAAATTGAAGGTAAGTGAATGACGATTCACTAATTCTCCACCATAAAACCTAACTATTAGTTCTAAATGTATTGAGAATTCCTAGGTTCGGATGAGATTCATTGAAACTATTCAATGGCATGTTTAAATCTCCATATGCCCCTCTAGTTTGTGACTGGGATACCGAGGATCACAAAGCGGGTGTGAATTACCATGCAAATTCACATGGTGCCTTCATTGTAACGATCACCTATTCGATGTGCCGGTAAACCACACACGCTCCATCGAACTATGATAAACAATGAATCACCATTTGCCACCTTTGCTTAGAACCAATTAGTGTACCGGTAAACCACACACGCTCCACTAACTTCTTAACAAGGATGCAAAGTGTAATTTCATGGGATTGCATCAATTCACTTTTCCTAAAGTAACTAAGATTGGGAAATTTTAAAATATGTGTAGTTACTTTGTATTTCCTATTATACTTTTAATGAGAGGATGAGGTTGCCCTATCCTACCCGTTCGGCTAACGACCCTCCGCCGATCAAGCAAGCGGTGGGTGTGAGTGTACACCCATTAAGCTGATGGGTTTTAGCCATAAGAACTTTCCTATGTGCGCATGCAAAACCCTAATGCTCGGATCTAGGCTTTCTAATAAACATGCATTGAATCCAAGTCTTCTAATGACTAATTAGGTTAAATAACAACATTGAAACAGATCTAGAATCATACTTTTGAATTCCTTGTTGATCTTGAGGTCTTGGAGCTTCTAGAGTCACAAATGTCACTCCTCTAATGGCTTACAAACACCAATAGCAATAAGAATGATTTAGGAGAGAGGAGAGGGGAGGAATTTCGACCAGAGGTTCCTTGCTTTAGGAGATGTGTCGAATTCCTTATGCCATGGGGTCTATTTATACTTGTAGACTCCTTAAGGGTTACAACCTAAACCCTAATTGGATAATCTTCTCTTAAGGCTATCCAAATCCATTCCTAGATAACTCTAATGGACGATTTTAGCTATCCTATAGCCTCTAGAATCCGTCCATAGCATATCCAAATGGATTTACAGTCTAAAGCTTAACTATCAAACAATTGACAGTTTATACCCTTTATTTAATTAATCTCTTTAAGTCACCAAATTAATTCTAATTAATTCTATGACTTATATTAATCAAATAACAAATATATTATTCAATATATTATTCCCATAATATATAAATAATATTTACTCTCTCTTATTAAATCATCCTATCAAGTTGCTATGGTGAAGGCAACCCAAAAGGACCATGCACAACCGGATCAAATACTTGCCTAATATAGTTACAGCCTTAGACACTATTCCAACAGTCTCCCACTTGGATAAGTCTAGTAACTATACAAGTACAATTCGGTTTGCAATCGTAGCTCTCAAAGACGCTGTCAACTCTGATCTAATCAATCTTGTCCTTTAGATAAGGGAACATACAGTCCTCTGTTAGATATCATGCTGACAATCCTATGGAATGGTTAGTCAAGCATTTAGGTTTCTCGATCTCTGATTTATTTGACATAGAACTTAATCGAACACATCAATTCAGTTCTGACCGGGCCCGGCACATAAGTCAAATCAAATCATCGAGCGGCCGAGATATCGCTTTTACCTTCTTAGATAAAAGTTACAGATAAACTTCGACTTATATGCATTTACTTATTCATTAACCAACTATACACAACAATGCGTTTTATGACACCGAGTTACTGATGCGTTTTCGCATTATCAATGTACAACCAATTAACAAATAATAAACCATATATCTAGGTTTTAAGACTATATGATATTATCGTCTTGCGATCACCTTTTATATCGTATTCCATAAGGTGATTCCAGCAAGCGCGGGTTTATCCCAATTCTCAAAACTAGTTCATAAGCACTCATGAACGTTGCAGCAACCCTTTGCTATGTCTAACACCATTTAGACATTCTACACCCTAATTCATGACAATCTTCATTCATATCTACTTCCAACATATGAACGATTGTGGACCATTTGAACAATTCGATTATTCCTAATAATTTCAATTATTCTGGAAGTCAAAACATGCAAAGTGAAACAATAGCTAAACAATTAACATAAGATAGTAACTTTACTCATAAATAAAACTCCTTTATTTATTCATCAAATGTCAATTACATTTATCTATTACACGTTTCTAACACTATCTAATCTATGCTAATATCATCCTTCAGCCCAATACTCCTAGCATGATGCAAGTGCTTAACCCTACTCAGTCCCTTTGTAAGCGGATCTGCTGGGTTATCTTCTGATGATATCCTCTTCACTACGAGTTGTCCTTCTTCTACACGATGTCTAATGAAGTGATATTTTCTGTTGATATGTCTTGATCTACCATGATCCCTCGGTTCCTTGGTTAAAGCAACCGCACCTTCGTTATCACAGAAAATCTCTATTGGCTCCTTTATGGCAGGTACAACTCCAAGATCACCGATGAAGTTCTTTAGCCATATTGCCTCCTTCGACGCTTCGCTCGCTGCAATGTACTCTGATTCGCACGTTGAATCAACTACGGTTTCCTGCTTGGAACTCTTCCATGTCACTGCTCCTCCATTTAGGGTAAAGACCCAGCCCGACTGCGAACGGTAGTTGTCCCTGTCGGTCTGAAAGCTGGCGTCACTATACCCTCGCACCTTCAAGTCATCACTCCCTCCGAGGACTAAGAACCATTCCTTCGTCCTCCGAAGGTACTTAAGGATATTCTTCACCGCAATCCAATGTACTTTGCCAGGATTCCCTTGATATCTGCTAACCATGCTCAAAGCGAAGGCTACATCAGGGCGAGTACAAGTCATAGAGTACATGATTGAGCCAGCTGCGGAAGCGTATGGTACTCAGCTCATTTCTGCTATCTCAGCTTCGGTACTCGGACTTTGAGTCTTACTCAACTTGGCATTACTTTGTATCGGTAGTTCTCCCTTCTTTGAGTTTTCCATACTAAAATGTTTTAGTACCTTCTCTAAGTAAGTATTCTGACTAAGTCCAATTAGTCTCTTACTTCTTTCTCTCACTATCCTTATTCCCAAAATGTAAGAAGCCTCTCCGAGGTCCTTCATAGCGAAGCACTTCCCGAGCCAGGACTTAACCTCCTGCAGAGTCGGGATGTCGTTTCCTATGAGTAATATGTCATCGACATATAGAACGAGGAAGCTTACTATACTCCCACTGGCTTTGACATATACACAAGACTCGTCTTCGCTCCGTACAAATCCAAACTCTTTGACTTTCTCATCGAAGCAAAGATTCCATCTGCGAGACGCTTGCTTAAGTCCATAAATGGACTTCTCAAGCTTACACACTCTATTCGGATGCTTCGGATCCACAAACCCCTCGGGCTGAGCCATGTAAACATCCTCAGCCAACTTCCCATTAAGGAAAGCGGTCTTGACATCCATTTGCCAAATCTCATAATTATGAAATGCAGCAATAGCTAGCATCACTCTAATAGATTTAATCTTCGCAACTGGTGAGAAGGTCTCATCATAGTCAACTCCGGGAGTTTGAGTAAAGCCCTTCGCGACCAATCGCGCTTTATATGTGTGTACGTTTCCATCCACGTCGGTCTTTTTCTTGAAGATCCATTTGCACCCAACGGTCTTACGTCCGGGCACATAATCAACCAAATTCCAAACTTGGTTATCATACATGGATTGGATCTCACTATCCATTGCCTCTTTCCATTTCGCAGACTCTGGGCCTGCCATGGCTTCCTTATAGCTATTAGGTTCATCAAGATTTATTAGTGTACCATCACTAATATACATATCCCCTTCGGTAGTAATATGAAAACCATAAAAGTGGGGTAGAACTCTAATTCTATCGGAACGTCTAAGAGGTAAGGATTCGTCAATCGGTTCAACCGGAGTTTCCTCCTCGGGTTGAGTGCCAGTGGTAGATGTTCCTTCATCTATCGACTCTTGAATCTCTTCAAGCTCGATGTGCCTCCCACTGTCTCCTTGGCTTATGAGTTCTCGCTCTCGGAAAACTCCTCTCCTTGCAACGAAGACTACATTGTCCTTCGGTCTATAGAAGAGATATCCAAAGGATGTCTGCGGGTAGTCGATGAAAATACATCGCTCACTTCGGGGTTCGAGCTTGTCTTGAGTATCTCGTCTTACGAAAGCCTCGCAACCCCAAACCTTGATATGTGCCAACGAAGGAGCTTTCCTTGTCCACATCTCGTGAGGTGTTTTGGCAACCTTCTTAGTAGGGACTCGGTTAAGGATATGGGCGACAGTCTCTAAGGCATACCCCCAAAAAGAGATAGGTAGTGAAGCACGACTCATCATAGAGCGAACCATATCTAATAAGGTTCGATTACGCCTTTCTGCCACACCATTCAACTGCGGTGTCCTAGGAGGCGTCAATTGCGAAACTATTCCACACTCCTTGAGATAATCGTGGAATTCAAGACTTAGGTACTCTCCTCCTCGATCGGACCGAAGCATCTTGATTTTCCTGCCCAATTGATTCTCCACTTCATTCTTGAACTCTTTGAATTTTTCAAAGGTTTCTGACTTTTGCTTGATTAAGTAGATATACCCATATCTATTATAGTCATCGGTAAAAGTCACATAGAAGCGGTTCCCATCCTTCGTGGTTGATCTAAATGGTCCACATACATCGGTATGTATTAGGTCCAATAGACCTTCGCCCCTTTCACATGTCCAAGACGACAATGCCACAAGGATGCTTTATCCATACTAGTGGAAGAATCAATATTCAAAACATCATTTCCTAAGTTATCAACAATCATAACAGTTTCATATATTCCATTACATGGTATAGCTTCAAAGTAAAAGACACCATTTAGATAAGCTAAAATAGAACCATTATCATTATTAAAAGAAAATCTAAATCCTTGTCTATATAAACCATGAAATGAAATGATGTTTCTAGCCATTTCTGGCGAATAGCAACAATTGTTCAAATCTAAAACCAAACTATTCCTAAGCACTAAAGAATACACTCCAATCTTGGTCACAGGCGACGATCTTATGTTCCCCATGATTAGATTTATCCTTCCTTGCTCCACATCCCTACTTCTTCTTAGTCCCTGCACATTAGAACAAATGTGATAACCACAACCGGTATCAAGAACCCAAGAAATAGCATGATTAGAATCGTTAGATTTGATTGTGTATATACCTGCGAAAGATGGCTTGATCTTTCCCTCTTTGATTGCTTGCAGGTAATCCGGGTAGCTTCTCTTCCAATGTCCTATCTTGTGGCAGTGGTGACACTCTGCCTCCTTCGGGTTAGAACAGGGCTTAGCGAGATCAACTTTGGTCCCACTAGAAGAAGCACCATCTCGGGCTTTCGCCTTGCGATAGTTCTTCGATTAAGCTTTCCTCTTCTTTCCTTTTCCTTGACCAATAGCCAAGACAGGAGCAGCGGGCGGATTGGGAGTAGGTGCAACAGACTTGTCCTTGAAGTTGCTCTCAGCGACTTTCAAGAGACCTTGGAGTTTGCTTAGGGTGACCTCTTCTTTGTTCATGTGGTAGGTCATCCTAAATTGGTTGTACATCGGAGGCAAAGAGTGAAGCACCATGTCGATCGCCAAGTCCTCACCGAAGTCAACATTCAACTTGCGAAGGCGGTCGAAATACCTTTGCATCTTTTGCAGGTGCACGGTAAGAGATTCTCCATGACCCATCTTCGCGGAAATGATGTTAGTGAAAATCTCATACCGCTCTTGTCTCGCGTTTTGGTGGTACCTTTCCAATAAGTCTTGGTGCATCTCGTACGGGTACATGTCCTCGTAGGACTTTTGGAATTCGGAGTTCATGGTGGCGATCATGATGCAATGTACCTTCGTTGCATCTCGCTCATGAGTTTCAAAGTAGGTGATTTCGGTTGGAGTAGCGATTTCGGTGTTGATTTTCTCGAGCTTCTCATCAAGGACATACTCCTTTTCCTCATAGCAAGCAATGGTGCGAATGTATCTTATCCATTCGCTAAAGTTCGTTCCATCGAAGGTGACCTTTTGGCAAAGGCTCATCAACGTGAAAGAACTAGCAGCAGCGTTGTTTGCGTTCGACATCTATAATTAGAAAAGGACAAAGATAGATTAGAATAAGAATCCCTAATTATCACCCAATAAGAAAAAATTAGGGCTAGGATCCAACAATAACATTTACATATTAGAAAAGGGATGCCGTAATCTAACATGCAAATAAATTGAAGGTAAGTGAATGACGATTCACTAATTCTCCATCACAAAAACCTAAACTATTAGTCCTAAGTGTTTTTGAGAATTCCCAGGTTCGGATGAGATTCATTGAAACTATTCAATGGCATGTTTAAATCTCGATATGCCCCTCTTGTTTGTGACTGGGATGCCGAGGATCACAAAGCGGGTGTGAATAACCATGCAAATTCACATGGTGCCTTCATTGTAACGATTACCTATTCGATATGCTGGTAAACCACACACGCTCCATCGAACTATGATAAAAAATGAATCACCCTTTGCCACCTTCTCTTAGAACCAATTAGTGTGCCGGTAAACCACACACGCTCCACTAACATCTTAGCAAGGTGCAAAGTGTAATTTCATGGGATTGCATGAATTCACTTTTCCTAAAGTAACTAGGATTGGGAAATTTTAAAAAATATGTGTAGTTACTTTATATTTCTTATTATACTTTTAATGAGAGGATGAGGTTGCCCTATCCTACCCGTTCGGCTAACGACCCTCCACCAATCAAGCAAGCGGTGGGTGTGAGTGTACACCCATTAAGCGCCATTTTATACGCCGCAACCTTATACCCACCTTATAGATTGGCTTCGTGAATGAGGCCTACTAACGGTAAGACTAGCATTTAGTTATACATACATATATATATATATATATATATATATATATATATATATATATATATATATATATATATTATTCTAGTAATATCATATTAGTATAGGGTTATATTTTAAAACCTTTTAAAATCTAGGGTTTTGAAATTTAAGTTGTCTAAATTAAAACTTTTAATCACAAATATAAATTTCAAAACTTGAGGACAAGTTTTAAACATTTAAAACATGGAGGATCAAATAACAAATAATTCCAATTAACAATTAATATCCTAATTATCTATATTTGATTTATTCAAGATTTCTTTTGAGATAATTATGAAAATAATCAAAATAATTAATTAATTATCATATAAGGAAATTAAATATTTTATTATATGATAAATATCTTTAATTAGATCAAGATTGTAGTTATATTTATCAGAAAAACGAATTAACATTGATCTAATTAGTTTATGGAAAGTTTAGATAAGATAATTACAAAGAAATCCCGAATCTGGCCATTCCTGACGCCTGGACTCGCCGAGTGCACAAGGGGACTCGCCGAGTCAGGCCTACTCGCCGAGTCCACCTTGGGACTCGCCGAGTCAGTGACTCAGAAACCTAAAAATCGAATTTTGCAGGTTTGTTTCATTTAATTAAGCAACAATTTAAAGAAAACCAAGCTAGGCTCTGATACCACTGATGGGTTTTAGCCATAAGAACTTTCCTATGTGCGCATGCAAAACCCTAATGCTCGGATCTAGGCTTTCTAATAAACATGCTTTGAATCCAAGACTTGTAATGACTATTTAGGTGTAATCACAATATTGAAACAGATCTAGAATTATACCTTTGAATTCCTTGTTGATCTTGTTGTCTTGGAGCTTCTAGAGTCACAATTGTCACTCCTCTAATGGCTTACAAACACCAACTAGCAAGGAGGATGATTTGGGAGAGAGGAGAGGGGAGGAAATCGGCCAGGGTTCTCTTACTTTTGATGAAGTACCGATTTCCTTATGCCATAGGGTGTATTTATACTTGTAGACTCCTTAAGGGTTACAACCAAAACCCTAATTGGATAATCTTCTCTTAAGGCTATCCAAATCCATTCCTTAGAAAACTCTTGGATGATTTGAGCTATCCTTTAGCTTCTAGAATCCGTCCAATCCATATCTATATGGGTTTACAGTCTAAAGTTTAACTATCAAACAATTGATAGTTTATACCCTCTTATTTAATTAATCTCTTTAAGTCACCAAATTAATTCCAATTAATTCTATGACTTATATTAATCAAATAACAATATATTATTCTTTATAATATACTAATAATATTTACTCTCTTTTAATAAATCATCCTATCAAGTTGCTATGGTGAAGGCAACCCAAAAGGACCATGCACAACCGGGTCAATTACTTGCCTAATATAGTTGCAGCCTTAGACACTATTCCAACAATTATATCGGTCCTAACAGCCTCCCCCGTCACGGTGTGAAAATGGAATAACCATGCTATCTCTATCTGGGTTTGCTATCGGACGAACGAAACAGAAGAGGAAGAAGTGGTGGTGCCGCCTACTTCCGCCGCTGAGTGTCGATCTCCATACCCCTGTTTGTTAATCATTACCAAGAGCAACTCCTTTTTCTCTTTTTCTTCTGTCCGGCTCCATCGGAGACCTTTTCTTCCAACTGATCGAACTCCGTCGCATCCATATATTCACCTTCCGTCAAGCAAAACTCCACCACAGACCCGCTCTGCGTCACACTTTATCGGAGCCCTTGTTTACAGAGAAACCTGATGCGCATGATGCTTGCATCAATTAAAAAAACAAGATCGAGTAATGTAAACATGAACCAAAAACATAATTGACACAAACCCTTGGGAGAAAAGCAGAACACGAACATAGCGACGGAAAGCTGAGGACAGCCGGTGATTTGTTTTTGATTTTTGATTTTCATTTATCTGGAAACTTAGCGAAGACCTAGTGGGAAAAAATATGTTTGTCTTTCCCATATATTCTTCCTTCCACCTTGATGGACTCATCGGATCTTTCCAAAGGTCAACCATTGCAGGTCCGTAATGGTTTGCAAATAAACAGAAACATTATGTTCTTGTTTGGAGAAATAGAAACAACGATCACAATAGAGTTTTTTCATCTTTGAAGCTTTTACCATTTCTAGTTCTGGGAGATGGTGATCTGTGACTGGAATCAGAATTGCAATATGATGGTGTTCCATCTGTATTAGTAAATTAAGGCGATCAGATCTCATATTTTAACTTCGAATCATTCATATTTTGGACAAAACCTTAAGAAAACATTCATAACTAACAATGATATAATAACATAGATCTATTAATACTTAAGCTTCAAAGCATACACCAACAGTCGAAAAAAAAAATGATTAATGGTATTCGAAAGGGTTTCGAACTTTGAGTTTGACTCGTCGAATTCATGAATACAAACTATTAATTGATCAAATCAGCGGATTGGAGCAACATATTGAGCTTAAAATAAACAGAGAGATCAAAACAAAGATATGTAATGATAGAGCATAATTTTGGGCTGACTTATTACCTTAGAACATGATCTGAATAAATTCGTATTAAAGTTGATGATTGTGTCAACTCTCCTTCGCTATGACAACTCACCTCTTTCTATCGGTCCTAACAGCCTCCCCAGTCACGGAGTGACAATGAAATCACCATGCTATGTCCACCTGGGTTTGCCGTCGGACAAACGAAACAGAAGAGGAAGAAGTGGTGGAGTCGCCTACTGCCGCCGTTGAGTGTCAATCTCCATACCCCTGTTCGTCAATCATCACCGAGACCAACTCCCTTTTCTCTTTTTCTTCTGTTCGGCTCCATTTGAGACCTTTTCTTCCCACTGATCAAACCCCGTCGCATCCACATATTCACCTTCTGTCGAGCAAAACTCCACCGCAGACCCCCTCTGCGTCACTCCTATCGGAGCCCTTGTTTACAGAGAAACCTGATGCGCATGATGCTTGCATCAATTATAAAAACAGGATTGAGTAATGTAAACACGAACCGAAAACATAATTGACACAAACCCTTGGGAAAAAAGCAGAACACGAACTTGAAGTAGCAAGGAACGAAGTTGGGAAAGCAGAAGACAGCTGGTGATTTTTTTTTGATTTTTGGTTTTCTTTTATCTGTAAACTCAACAAACACCTAATGGGAATAAATATGTTTGTCTTTCCCATATGTTCTTCCTTCCACCTTGATGGACTCATCGGGTCTTTCCAAAGGTCAACCTTTGCAGGTCCATAATGGTCGACAAATAAACAGAAACATTATGTTCTTATTTGGAGAAATAGAAACAACGATCACAGCATAATTTTTTTGAGATTTGAAGCTTTTACAATTTCCAGTTCTGGGAGATGGTGATCTGTGACTGGAATCGGAATTGCAATATGATGGTGTTCCATCTGTATTAGTAAATTAAGGCGATCAGATCTCATATTTTCACTTCGAATCATTCATATTTTGAACAAAACCTTAAGAAAACAATCATAACTAATGATGATTCAATAATAACATAGATGTATTAATACTTTAGCTTCAAACAATACACCAACAGTCGAAAAAAAAAGATTCATGGTGTTCGAAAGGGGTTCGGACTTTGAGTTTGACTCATGGAATTCATGAATCTTAACTATTAATTGATCAAATCAGCGGATTGGAGCAACATATTGAGCTTAAAATAAAAAGAGACATCAAAACAAAGATATGTAATGATAGAGCGTAATATTGGGTTGACTTATTACCTTAGAACATGATCGGAATGAATTCGTATTAAAGATGACGATTGTGTCAACTCTCCACCGCCATGATAACCCACCTCTTTCTATTGGTCCTAACAGCCTCCCCCGTAACGGTGTGAAAACGGAATCACCATGCTCTCTCCATCTGGGTTTGCTGCTGGACGAACGAAACATAAGAGGAAGAAGTGGTGGAGTCGCCTACTGCCGCCGCTGAGTGTCGATCTCCATACCCATGTTCGTGAATCATCACCGAGACCAACTCCTTTTTCTCTTTTTCTTCTGTCCGACTCCTTTGGAGATCTTTTCTTCGAATTGATTGAACCCCGTCGCATCCTCATCTTCACCTTCCGTCGAGCAAAACTCCACTGTAGACCCCCTCTGCGTCACTCCTGTCGGATTGTTTATAGAGAAACCTGATGCGCATGATGCTCGCATCAATTAAAAAAACAGGATCGAGTAATGTAAACACGAACCAAAAACATAACTGACACAAACCCTTGGGAAAAAAGCAGAACATGAACTTGAAGTAGCAAGGAACGAAGTAGGGAAAGCAGAAGACAGTCGGTGATTTGTTTTTAATTTTTGATTTTCTTTTATCTAGAAACTCAGCGAACACCTAGTGGGAAAAAATATGTTTGTCTTTCCCATTCCGTCTCAATTTCCGGTAATGGTGGGTAGCAAACAAACAAAAATTATGACCTATCAACACCTTCGAAACTCATCTGTTAGAGAAGATGAGGAGTGGAGCTCTTTTCGATTACTCGGTTGCTGTGAGCAAAAGAGGCCAGACAGATATGCGGAAGGATCTGGAAGATAAACATGAAATGCAACCACACAACAGCAACGATGATCATCAACATGTTTACATAGAAACAAATTAATTATATAAAAAATATCCTTATAGAAAAACATATAGGTAAGGGACCATTTCTGCCAAACACTTGCCAAGTTCACTATATATATATATATATATATATATATATATATATATATATATATATATATATATATATATATATATATATATATATATATATATATATATAATTTGAATTGACATGACTCGTTAAATGGTTTACAAAACTTGCACTTGTGGTCCATAAACATGTTATCGCCTAAGATGTTCCAGGAAATACCTATAAAATGATCTTTTTTTTAGACTTTGGACTAAATTTTACAAAAGTTATGTAATTCCAATGACTAATTCTGAATTTTTTTGGAAAACTTATAATCCTTAAATCTAATATAACAATCATTGACTTCTTTGCCACTCCCTTGATGCATCCTCATCGCCCAACCTATCCTTATCCATCTCCTTTGTATTGGGTGATACCACCTTCTTCACCGAAAACCATCAGCTCTAAGCCACACATTTGGCTTCGCCATAGAACCTACAACACTCTCTTACCATCACCTAATCACCACAATTAGAAAATTGTCTGCAACTGTGGAAGACCCAAACCCATCTCCTCCCTAGTCGCCACTTCCTTACCTACTGCCACCTGAACTCTTCACCTCTACTTTCCTCCTCATTCATCTCTAGTGGTCTACCTTGTTCGCATGTGTCATAACTCGCATTCTCTCCAGTCTTTGTTTTATCATATTTTCTTTCATGGTTCTCCATCTCTACCTTCAAAATCCACAAAATATGCCTCATATTCTTCTCTATCTAATCTTCTTTGAAGATGATGACGAGGTGGTTGCAACATTACGGTGGCAACACATATGAGAAAAGAATGGTGGTTTTAGGTTTTATTGGGAGGTAGCGACTCTTGTGTTTACTTCAAGATTTTCTGTTTTGGAATCCATAAAAGACATTAGCATCACCAACTTATTCATAATCTTAAAGTCACGCTAGAATTTTTCTGATTTCGTGTCGTAGAGGATTCACATTTCCAAAATTATAAAATGGACTCATGGACCACATGTGTAAGTTTTGGAAACCATGGGGATGGCCTATGTCAAAAAAATCAAAAGTTAGACTAAAAGTGCAGATGGGTGTAAACCATAGGAACAAAAACTATAATTTATTCATTTATTATCTTAGTAAGGTTGGAGAAAGTGTAGCTCAACAAGCAGAGGTGTGGTGCCTAATTGGCATGTAGAATAGTTTCAAAAGTCATTTTTTTTATTAACTAAGGCATAATAGTTTCGAAGTCTTGATGTTTAGCCCTTAGTCTTTTTTGTATACTTTCTGTTATAACAAAAGTTCTTTAAGGATCGTTAGATTCTATGCAAGCAAACAAATAAGAAAGTAAATAAGAACACAAGAATGGCTTTGAATGTGTCGAATGATTAAAACTTCAACACCTCAGAAGAGCTCCATTAGGAACTTCGACTGTAGAGGTGTTTAGGATTACAAAATAATGAACATAAAGACTGACTCTGAATTATGCATACATGCATGCATATTTATACTATAACCGTACAAGATAATCACGGATGGACTGGCCCAATCCGGATACAAAACATGAGGCCCATGACGCCATACTAATAGACTCAACAATCTCCCCCTTTGCGTATTTGGAGCCGAAACCTCAATATTGTTTAGCAACAGAAGACTTCTTCACTGTCTTGAACACCCTCGGTATGATGGCCAAAAGATGATAGCGAAACGTAATGTACCACCGAAGCATATCCGTAAAGTTCTTCTTGTCAGCTTCAGAGTTCTGATTGCACCGATGAATTATGTTGATTATGTGCTCCAAGCAGTCGGTAGAGAACAAGTGTTTATCCACAAGAGCGAATAAAAACCTGTGAGCTTACATCACAGTCAAATGTGTTGAATCGATTTGACCCATCTTCATGTTGTTTACATCTCCAGGTTTTGGTGTAAGCTTCACGGTAGGCTTCTTGTTCATAACCTTCGCAATCTACTGATCCATAGTTGCAACTTCATAGATGTAGGAGGCCAACATTCTCTTTAAGTTTTCCAGAATCGGCTCATATTCCGTCGGATTAGTGAGCAGAATGTTGTATAGCAGAATCCATTCATGGGGATTCAAACTAGGAAGGTCTGCTAGAGAGATAGTTGACACCAAGTTTGCAGAACCTCGATTGTTTTTAAAATTGACATTGACAAATTTCCCAGCTGGTGAGGGTTTGAGCACCTTAACAGTCACAATCTTCTGAGCACTCCATGTTTGCTACTGAGGTTGGCCATACTTCAGATAGAAGTCAATCAGCTCTCGGTCAACCTTCGGATGAGGAAAAGGAACCTCAACAGTCGAGTCAAAGCAATGAAATGTGAATGCTTTTCTTGTTATCGGCATATCGAACTGTGAGTCCTTCGAGTTATCACAGTCAAACGAAGCAACAGGTTCCAACCAATAAGTACTTGGAAACTCTATAGCTTGATTGATAAGTACATCTCTGGTCCATAAGGGAAACAAGGCCTTCTTACAGTTCAAGGCTTCTTCTTCTTCCTTGTTTCTTCTTTCCCTCTCCTCTGCTTCCTTTGCAACTTTGAGAGTTTCATCCAACTCTCATTCACTCTTCTTTCTCTTGAGAGCCTCAATAATAGTTTCACCAACATCACTATCACTATCATCAGCGGTCTCCTTTTGCTTTTCATGTGTACCAGAACCTGAAGCTACATAATCGTTCAGTTCGGTTGTAACTTTGACTTCTGGGTGTGTAGTTTCTATTTCTGTTTTCATAGTCACTCTCGGTTAAGCACTTTCTCCCCCTTGTTTTGGAGGTCAGAATCCCTCCGAAACACCCTTCATCTGATGTAACATGGCAATGGTAGCAGCCAATTTTGTGGTGAGATGATTCCGAATGGTCAAAGTTATAATAGAATCATGAGCACCAAGAATGTTGGTGAGCATATCATCAACATCCCCTGTACAACTACGGAAAACAGCCCTTTCAGTCTTTAATAAAGAAATTTCTTTTTCTTCTTGGGCGAGCTGCACTTTCTGTACTTCAATCCTAGAGGATCATCGTGCCAGTTCTTCCTTCAGATCATTTTCAGTTGCCAGATTAGCGTGAAGAGAGTCAAGCTTAGAAGTGACTGAGCTGATAAGCGAAGAATTCTCAGCATGGATAGAGGAACGCACAGCCTAAATCTTTGACTTCTCTTCTTGAAGAGACTTAGAAAAAGAATCTACATAATCATGTATCTTGGCTGCATTTGTGTCGGCATGCCCTTTCAGAGACTCAAGAAAAATCTGTGTTGTTTCAACAATCTCAGTAACATCAGTTGAAGCCTTTTTGCAGGAGGAAGTAGAAGCACCAACAGCTTTGGTTGATTTTTCAATAGAATCAGTATATTGTTCCAGAGCAGTGTCTAGTAAGGCTTTGAGAACCACACCACTATAGGCTTTGCTGTCTTCAAGAAATCGATCAAGTTTCTCATTAAGGCTCTGCAAGTGTTGGCTAGTGACAGGAGCATCATCATCCTCATCAGTTAGTAGCCGATATGGACTAAAGTATGTAGAATCATACTTGTCATTCTCACCACCGAGAGTTGCACTAGAATCGGTTGAGTGGGTGGGTGAAAGAGGTTTATGGATGATGGTAGTTTCAGTTACAGTAGTGGCCCCCATATCAGATACGTTGACTTCCACTGTCGGTTCAGGAATCGTAGTGGTAGTGGTTTGAGAATATATAGGAGGTGGTAATTGAGTTGTAGAAATAAGAGTAGTAGTAACTGGTGGAGGTGGTGGTAAAGAAGTTGTTGGTTGTGAAGTAGTGGATGGAGGATCGATAGGAACCGAAATTGGAATTGTTTGTTTTGGTGATGGAGGTGGGGTAGGAATTTTGTCATGAATGGGTTCGGTTGGAGATGGGGATCTGGGAGGTGTAGTGCCTCTCGGTGATTGTGACAACCTGAAATTTCCATTCTGTACAAACTATTGTTGGGTTTTGAGCAATCTAACACTCCTAAGTGTACATACAACCCTGAATACCTTGGATCTATGTTTTCTCTATTATACATGCAAATATCAACTTTCCAAGGTATTGTTCTATTCTAGCATACAAAACTTTGAATAACACAAGTTAGAATAACATACCTTTTGTTGGTGCTTGTCTTCATGAAGATTGAGTGCCTAGTGCCCCAAGTGTGACACCTCAAATGGTTCACACAACACCATAAGTACTTGGAATAACTTAGAGAGAAATTAGAACACTTCAAGAATCGGCTTGCCCTCCATGCATATCTAGTGGCCGATTTCTCACATCAATAAGATGCTTATATAGTTGTTACAATTAGGGTAAACCCTAATTGTCATGGCTTTCCATTTCCTTGGATCCATGGGTTCAAATACACCATGGAGCATCCATGGAGCGTCCAATGGGTTTGAGCCCAACTTGATAATCCATGGAGCATTAGCCCACTATATAAGTATGGATAATTTACACAATCAACCCATATGTAATTAGTCTTCTTTTGATCACATAATTAATTCTAAATCAATTATTGATCAATACTAATTAAATAATCTTATTAATACATTAGAACTTATAATATATTAATAAATCTTAAGTGTTATTTCTCTCATTTTAGTCTATGCAAGTGCATGATGCCATGCAACCCAAATGGACCATGTCGGGTCGGGTCAAGTCTTACCAATTATAGTTATGGACTTAGAAATGAATCCAATAGTCTCCCACTTGGATAAGTCTAAAACTATTATTGCAAGTATGACTTCAGAACCCGACTAGCAATCGTAGCTCTCAAAAGCTTCTGTAGATGTCTGACCTTGTCGATGAACTTTGACCTCTGTCAATGACTTGTCCATTAGATAAGTGATCATATATTCCTCCATTCTAGATATCATATGGACTGAGACATGGATTATAATCATTCTCTCTGTCCATTTGTTGTTTCCCGATTTTTGATTTATGACGACTGACTAATTGAACAAATCAAATCAGTCCTGGCCCGGCTGAGCACTTCCATTTGTCATCATCAAATCATCGAGGGGCCCACAGATATCGATTTTATCCCGAAGGTAAAAGGAATGGATAAACTTCGACTCATATGCTTGTACTAACTATTTTTTGAATCATACACAAAGGCACGTTTTATAACATCGAGTTACCAATGCGTTTACGTGCAATCAATGTATAACCAACTCATAGTCAACAACTCATATCTCTAGGTCTGAAGAATATAAGATATTATCGTGTCATGATTCACTCGTGATGAAATCCATGAAGTGAATCCAAATGAGCGTGGGTTGAATCCAATACTCAGCCCTTATGAGTACTCATGAATGTTGTAGCAACTGTTGCATTGTCTAAAGCATTTTAGACAAATCATACAAGCCAAATTCATGACAGTCTTGATTCATATCTACTTCCAACATATGACCGACTGTGGATGGTTTGAATAACTTGGTCATTCAGGAGAATGACCTAGTTATTCTGGAAGTCAAAACATGCAAAGTGAAACACAAAATAATACTAGTCCTATATGGCCTCAACGCTTTGAGCATAAATAAAACACCTTTTATCTAAGCACCATATTGATCACTCATTATTCATGTTTCGATTAATCAACTTAATACTTGAATTGAATCAGTAGTGATGCCATGCTCCAAGCATGCATGCTATG
The DNA here is from genome assembly GCF_051521515.1 of Lactuca serriola. NCBI lineage: Eukaryota > Viridiplantae > Streptophyta > Magnoliopsida > Asterales > Asteraceae > Lactuca > Lactuca serriola. The sequence goes on along the minus strand of NC_136415.1, from coordinate 334,991,898 downwards.
TTTCTCTAAACAATAGATATGCCATACTCCAAGTATGCACACTATGTTTACATATGGTCATCTGTTTGTGAAATGTATATCAATTGAACATGACCTCAATGATTTTCATTTCACAATCCCAATCCTTATTGTAAATGTAAGAATACCAAGTTCTTGTCATTTACCGTAATCTATGCAATGATCCTCTTGTAATGATATTCACACAAGTCACAAAGACTTGGAAACAAACATTACAAAGTGTTCCAATGGAAAGCAATTCCATGGAGATGAAGTCTCAAATTCAAAGTACATTCCTTTGAACATCCTTCTTTGCATTAAGTTCTTTAATCTTACACAGATTCAACGAACAACTTCCACCTATGGAAACAATTCCATATTCCCATCTTGACCATCACTTTTGAACAAGAGTTGCCTCTTTCCAAAATATGTCAATACGATCCTTACTCTATACTTCCAATTGTCCATGAGTAACCAAACTTTGGAAAACCCCAAATTGTTCTCGACAATTGCTTAATCATCTTAGTCATATCCAGTTCTAATCCCTTTTCCCTTCTTAACGCCCTAAGAATTAGGAAAAATTAGAATAGATGAATATTATAACACATGTTGTCGATCCTGTATCCAAAGCATATGGGATACGATTCATGCTATAAAATTTTTATTTGCCATGTTCTCTTAATTCAAACTATGAAGAGGGATGCCGTAATCATAATCGAATTTTGAGCAAGCAACATATATAGAATTTCCTTATGTTGAACCATTTCAACATAACATTCATATATATTCTTGACTAAAGTTGATTAAAATCTCAATCTAAGCTTGTAGAATTGGAATGAAGTATAAATTTCTCTCCCTTAATTATAGTAAAACAACTTTTTCAAAGCGGGTTGAAACTTTTGTTTTCTATAATTAACACTGCTAACTTGCAACATAATCATCATGCTCCCACTAGCATAATGAGTATTATCTAACTAGCATAACACTTTATGCTCCCACTAGCTTTGACATGTACCTAGAAATCAGTCAGATTTCTGATACTAGATTGCCTTGATAAGACTTTATCAACTCATACACCTAGAGTCTAAACCTTTCCTTAGATAGCTCACATGTGAGTCTAAACCTTTGCCATTTTCATTAGTTAGTGTGTCGGTTAACCACACACGCTCCACTAACGACATGAGAATGCAAACTTCACACTTGCTATCCACTTAAATCTAATTAGTGAAAGAGTTTCCTCATTATCATTTTCATGAATCGGAGAGAAACCTTATGACACTTAGATTTTGATGGTGTATGTGTTCCTATCCATGTGAATTTGACATAACCATAATCACACAACAAGGTTAATGACAAATCCAAATTCATATGGACTGAACTTGTGTAGTCTTAATTTCTTGCCACCTGGTAGCACAGGGGCCTGCCATTGCTTCCAAGTTGTTATGCAACCAGTTGAGAACTCTCAGAACTGCAATGCAAAACCAACTTTAACTGGAATGGGCACAGAATATGTCAACACGATAGGTTACAAACCTCAATTCGTGGTCTAGTGATTAACAAAACTCTTGATTAGTTCTTGAATCTATCCTAAGATCCTTTTAAGACTCCCACTAACCTCCTGACATATAAGATTCTCTTTGTCAATAACCATTCCTTGACAAAAACGAATATTCAAGAGTTAGTGCAGATTCTTATCAAGTTAAACACTTCTCACAATTGGTCTTAGTTGGTCTTTGTTTTATCCAAAACATCACAACTTACCAATTTCAAATTTACAAGAGTAAGAACACATTTTACTCTACATTTAACAAGTGTTTTAAACCTTTCTTAAGATTATGTCACTCAAGGCTTAATCTTGGAGTATGACTCCAAGATTTAATTTTGGAACGAAGTATAATTTATCTTTTGATCTAACCATTTCAACAATTCACGATTCCTCTCCTTAGCCAAACAAAATGAACTAAGGTGTCCTTAGAGGATCAATTGTGACATGGTTTCATAATCACTGAGATAATCATAAAACAAGATACTCAAGTACACTCCCATATCTTCAGATTAGAGAAACTTTTATCTTATTTGATTCTTCTTACTCATTATGTCTATCATTGAAACTTCTCCAATGATCCAGAACTATACTTAAACTTGTAAGTATAACCATATTTACTATACTTTAGAAAATCATAATGAAAAATCTTATCAACTTTGTGGTGGACCTGATCAGCGCACACCCAAGTGTATCCGATCCCTTTGTCCTTCACTTGGTTCACATATACATGAGAACAAGGAATTAGACTTAATTTCCCAAATATATAAAAAAAATTTCTCATGATCATACAATACAAGTTGCATGATTCCAAGTTTCTATCCAACTGAAACTTGGGTGATGAGAATCTTTCCTTATTTGGTAAATTATGACACTTCCACTAATGAAAGAATCAAATCCATTTACCCATATTGCTTATCAATGGAAACATATAATCAACAATTTTTCACAAATGCCATTGTAAGGATACTTAAAATAAATAAAATCAAAAACATTTTTCTTTTATTTTAAAACTTTGCGGAAAAATTTATCCTTACAACCCATATGGAAAATTTATTGTTATCTATTCCTAAGCAATATATCATAACTCTTAAGTAACAGCTCAAAATTCTGATCAGCGAACCATGCGATCGAAATCCATCTTCGCGATCAGAATCATCATATACTTCCTTTAAGTTTCTTCACTTTTTTTTGATTCTTAAAACATCAACATGTGACCTCGTCACATTATGCAATAAGAATCTCAGAATAGAAACTTAATAGAGTTGGACAATGGACTTTACCTGAAGTAGAGTCAAACCTATTGACTTTACCATCCTTAAGATGTTTCAGGTAAATTTAGCAGCTTCGCAACCAATGTCTTTCCTTTGGCAACAGAATCTTATGGACTCTTTGGAAACGGTACATGGGACTATCACAGACTTAACCTTTCTCTTTACCATTTAGTCAACCGAATTGACTATGGCCGATCCCTTTCCATTGGGAAGAGAAAGTTTTTCCTGGACCTCCAATGTCACCATTTTCAATGTCCAAATAGGTTTGGAAAGTAGATCTTCTAATCCAATTTGCTTTACTAATGCTCCAAATCACTGCTGATTTAGCATCATTAAGCAAATAGGTAAGATCATTAAGGGTCTTGTCGCGACCTGTCATCAGGGAGTGATTGAAGAACCAAGTTAGCAGCCAGCTACCCCGAGACTTCGACACCTGACTCTCCCATAAATGCCCAACAAAGGGATTGATCTTTCACCTTGATTGCCATATGGGATATCATCTTCATTAGGAAGCTTGTTCCTAAAGATTTGGGAAGACCACAACTGCCTAAACTAGACATCTATAATGGGAGAAATTCAAGTTAGTTGATTTAAAGTCCTTAATATAACACCCAATATGAAATACTAAGCTAGGACCCAACAACCTATTTATAACTGGAAGAGGGATGCCGTAATCCAAATTATAAAATAGTTGAAGGTAGGTAAATGACGATTTACCAATTTCCACCATGAAAACGAAATATTTTATTATTAGGTTTTATTAGTTTTGAAACTCCTAGATCTTTTGAGATACATTGAACTTTTCAATGGCATGTTTGAATCTCGATTGTGCCCTCTCAAATTTGTGATTGGGATGCCGAGGATCACAAACAAGGTGTGAATAACCATACAAATTGACTTGGTACCCTTAACAATAATACCTAATCGATGTGCCGGTTAACCACACACACTCCACCGATCTATAATAAAGTCAAGTTATCCTTTGCCACTCTTACTAGTCCATGTTAGTGTGCCGGCTAACTACACACGCTCCACTAACGACTTCGTAAGGTACAAAGTGTAATTTTATGGGCTAGCACCTTTTCACATTTTCCTAAGTAACTAAGATTGGGAATTTATAAGTGTTTATTTACTTAGTATTTTTCATTATACTTTTAATGAAGGGAGAATTATAGTCCATTCCTACCCGTTCGGCTAACGACCCTCCACCAGTCAAGGAAGCGGTGGGTGAGAGTGGACACCCATTAAACTGCCATTTTATAGGCAGTAACCTTATACCCCCCTTATAGACCGGCTTCGTGAATGAGGCCTACTAACGGTAAGATTGACTTCCTCTTATACATATCTATATAATTATAATTATAATAATAGTATAAGGGTTGAATTTTAAACTTTTTAAAATTTCAATGTTCAATTTGGAATTAAAGTATACATGAGGAGTAACTTTTCAAATTCCAAAACTTGAGGGCAAGTTTTGAAACTATTTCAAGACTCTTTAAATCATAACTTATGAGTTTAATGGTTCATTAAAATGAAGACTCTTCATTTCAATGTAACCCCTTATTCTTTAAAAAAACACTTTAAAGAAGTGTCTCTTCAACATCCATAACTTGAGGACAAGTTATGGAGTCATTAAACTATTTAATGGAAAAAACTCTTACATTTTATGTAACCTACAAAACTTTTATGAGTTTTTAAGATTCATAAATATGATTTTTCACATAACTTGAAGACAAATTACAAAAACGTATTTTATGAACTTCTTTTAGACTAATATGGATTGAAAACAACTAAAACATAATTTTTTCATTATCAATCTAAACTAACTCATAAATCAAGGAAACATAAAATTCTTGAAAATTCATAACTTGAGGACAAGTTATGAACTCCATACAATTTTCAACAAGATCATGAATTATATCAACAAACAATTTGCACACAATTCCTATGATCGAGCAAAACTCATAAGCATGATCATTCATAATCAACAATTTTCAAGAATAACATGAACACATATAAACTTGAAACTTTTATTATAGCATTGAAATTGGTTTAACATAATCATTACCACATTCAAAACAAGTTTTATAAGCCCAAAACAGTCAAAGGTAATGATTCTAGACCAATTCCAGCACCAAAACTCGAAAATATGCTGTCTAGGGGTCCAACTCGTCGAGTGCATGAACAAACTCGGCGAGTTGGATGCATTTTGCCTTGGAATCGTCAAGTCCCTTCATGGAATCGGCGAGTCTGCTGGGCAGACAACACCAAAAGTCGATTTTTAAGCAGTTTAAGCAAGTAAAACAAGAAAACAAGCCTAGGCTCTGATACCACTGTTGGGTATTGAGAAATCTAACACTCCTAAGTGTACATGCAACCCTAAATATCTTGGATCTATGTTTTCTCTATTATACATGCAAATATCAACTTTCCAAGGTATTGTTCTATTCTAGCATACAAAACTTTGAATAACACAAGTTAGAATAACATACCTTTTGTTGGTGCTTGTCTGCATGAAGCTTGAGTGCCTAGTGCCCCAAGTGTGACACCTCAAATGGTTCACACAACACCATAAGCACATGGAATAACTTAGAGAGAAATTAGAACACTTCAAGAATCGGCTTGCCCTCCATGCATATCTAGTGGACGATTTCTCACATCAATAAGATGCTTATATAGTTGTTACAATTAGGGTAAACCCTAATTGTCATGGCTTTCCATTTCCTTGGATCCATGGGTTCAAATACACCATGGAGCATCCAATGGGTTTGAGCCCAACTTGATAATCCAAGGAGCATTAGCCCACTATATAAGTATGGATAATTTACACAATCAACCCATATATGTAATTAGTCTTCTTTTGATCACATAATTAATTCTAAATCAATTATTGATCAATAATAATTAAATAATCTTATTAATATATTAGAACTTATAATATATTAATAAACCTTAAGTGTTATTTCTCTCATTTTAGTCTATCCAAGTACATGATGCCATGCAACCCAAATGGACCATGCCGGGTCGGGTCAAGTCTTACCAATTATAGTTATGGACTTAGACATTAATCCAACAACTATATCACTTCAATAGAAGTTATAGCAGTCACATTTATTTTTCAGACTTTTTCGTGTAAGTTTGAGTAATTCAGGGTTTACACTTCAGGAGATATCAGGAGAGTGGATGCACTAGGGTTTAGTTCAACACTATTATTCCAACACTCTGTTATATGAGAAATCATTTCAGGAATAAAAATATTTTTTGCCAAAAATATCTCAGGACTATAAATAGAATTCTGAACCAAATTCATTCATTATTCGCATTTCCAACTAGAGAAAAGCCATTTTCTCTCTCACGGATCTTCGGGTTTTTATACCAGAATGTGAGTAACTCTTTCTAGTAGTGTTAGAAAGCTTATTATGTGTTTATAACATGATTTAGATGGCTAAATCACTAGATTTAGGAGTTTACTCCCCAAGGTGTTCTTGGGCGGTAAACTCCCGAAACAATGCCTATACCTTCCCTTATGATATGATACTACCTTGGACTCATATATAGGTGTGTTAGGACATGAAAACAACCAAGAATCATCAAGTTTTGGGTGTTCACGGCCCAAGAAGATCTTGGACCGTGAACTCCAAAATCTTGGACAAAAGGGTGCTTTTAAGGCACCTAAATCCTTAGACATTTACTAGGAATTGTTACCACTTAAATCAAGGACCAAATCACATCAAAAACACCCCTCAAAGTGAGTTCACGGCCCTAATAAGGTTCTGTCACACCCCCGAACCAGACGGCGGAAACGTCCGGGGGCTGTTGTGACTCAATTGTATACCATAACATTGAATATATATGAAACATAACAACATTCGTCACCATTCATTAATATAGTACAACCAGTAGCGTTTACATGACATACACTGTTTAAATATTACATTCCCAAAAATAAATTGTTCGACTCGTACATAAACAAACTGCAAGCCATCACTGAATATGATTTCCTTTGATTCAAGGGTTTCCTGAGAATACAAGTATTTTGAAAAACGTCAACATATGGTATGTTGGTGAGTTCATAAGTTGTATTTGAAAAACAATGTTTCGTATCGTTTGAAAACCACCAGAAAATCCGATATTTTCTGAAAAGAGAAGCTTTTGAAAACGGTTGTGAAGATCCATAAGTATGCTTGTTTGTTTCTATACTTGTAGCAATTGTTCACTAAAATTGTATGCATTTCGAATCCGATATGTATTGAAAAACCTAGGAAAACCCGATGTTTTCCTAATCCTTTGAAATCCATTAAGTTGCGTTGAAACCATTACAAAAATAGTAGTCTCATTCCCAGGCGACGTTGGATTATTTTTGAGCATGATTAATTACTACAAACCCACATTACACAAACGCCTAGTTTATAGCAATACTAACGATCCCGAAGGCGTCGTCCGTACTAATCACGTTATCCAGCCGCCCTGACTACGTGTCGTCCCACATCCGAAGAGAAAGAGGACACGAAGGCCTCGATGACTCTATTAGCCGGTTGGGGATAATATGTGTACGAGGGGTCCCCGACCCGCCTCGCAAAAATATGTAGACTTTACTAGCAATACCAAAGGACCCTTGGGGACCAGTGGTATACAAGCCATTGAAAGTCCCTCTACGTTGTGCCAAGTCGGTGAAACCCAACACTTCGTAGAAAAATATGTCTTCGGGCCTTAAGATCAGGTCATTGGGCTAGCTAGGCCCAACAAACAAGATTTTACACATTTGGGGCCCAAAGATGGTGTGTAGACGTCTGTGCACACTCGTATGTAAGTTAAGTTCCCAACGTTATTTGTATGTATCGTAGTGTCGCCATGTTAGTAGTTTCGGATTTTCATTGGTTCGAGACCGAACCAATTCGTTTTACAACGATTTTGGTATTGTAGTGTATTGTGTTTCGTCGATAGTCGCGGTACCATTATTTGGTCAAATTGCATGCATTGAATTAGTCTTGAAAATTTTCTGTTTTCAGCCCCTCCTTGTTTGTAAAATTTACTTTTTCAACCATTTACTTAAATACTTTCCGGTTTGGTCCTTAAATCAATTTTCTTGACATTTTAACACCAAAAATTATTGAAATAAATATTTTTCAGCATATTTTTCATAGAAAACAGCTTAGGTCCCTGGAATTTCAGTTTTCTCGGTTATAACCCTTCTTTCCGCAATTTTGACAATTTTGGCCCAAATTGTGAAATTTTTGCAACTTTGGTCCTTTTTAAATTTAAAAAGCATTTTAAACCTTTGAAAAGGACTTGGATCACTTATGGTCCACTGTTTTACAGAAAATCACAGTTTTGGCCCTCCAAAACAGAAAAATTCGCATAATGGGCCTCATTGGGCCGAAAATGTCATTTTTAGCCCATTAAGCTTGAAATTTATGTTTTTAATCCTCTAAATGAGTAAATTTCGAGAATTTGTTTTATTGAAACTGTTTTGGCACACCTCATCCATCAGAATTCGTGATATGTCAATTTGGATCCTTGATTTTGTATTTTTCACATTTTAGGCCCAAAATTTGTGTTTTTAGCCCAAAGAAGATTGTTACTAAACTACTTAGCTATTTGTCTTGCAACACTTTGTATGTAGAAACATATTTGATGCAAAAATCATTTGACATAAGATATATCTCGGTTTTGAGGGGTTTTATGGCTAGATCCAACATTTTAGCACACAAAAGCATACATGTAAGCATGGAAATCATACAAGGCATACAAAACACATATAGATCTACACCTTCACTTGTATTCCCCCCCCCCCCCCACAAAACTCATAAAAACAGAAAATAGGGGGTATGAAGCTCACCTTGGGTGTGGGGGCTCGGTTTTGCAAAGAAAATGGAAGGAAAATGAAGTGATTTTTGGCCTAAGCACCCTTTGGTGAAGATTTCGACCTCTAGGATGCAAGATCAAAAAAATGAATGAATTTAGAAGAGATTTTAATGAAGTAGAGGGAGTTAGATCATAAGTTAAACATTAACTTACCTTAGATGGTGAATTTCTTTAGAATGATTCTTATGCTTAAAGCCAAATTTTCGAGACTTTTGAATGGAGTGGAAGGATGATTTCTTGAGTAATTTGGAGAGAGTTTGTGAAGTGTGTGTGTGTGGGTTACTCTCGGCCGAATCAAGAAGGAAGAGGGAGGGAGAGAAGAAAAGACCTTGAGGTGATGTTTGCATGGAAGAATGAGAATGCATGGATGTTTGAAGGGTAATGCTTAGATATCCTCCATACAAAGATGATGTGTCATGCAAGAAGTCAACTCCTCCCTTTTATTTGGGCATGGGCCGAGAATGGTGGGGGAAAAGAGGATGTTTGGGCCATAAATGCTTCAGCCCAATTTTCATGGTTAAATTGAGTGATTTTTGGTCCAAATAAATATAAAGGTGATTTTTATGACTTGTTAGGGTCAAATTAGGTTAATTATGGTTCATATTCATTAATTTATTTCATTCTAGGCCCAATATGGCCCAAAATGTTGAAATAATTTAGTGTGGGTCCAATTAGAGCCCAATTAGGGTTCTAAGCCCATGATAGTCTATTTGGAAGCTTATTGGCCCATTTGGATCCAATAAGGAAGTTCTAGTCCAAGGTGTACCTAAACAAGAACTTCTAGGGTTTCCAATTGTTTGATGACTATTTGTAGTACTTGTATGATGTATTTACTTGAAGTTTTTGAAGTTATAATCATAGGTGTTACACATGTTCTTAAGCTTTTGATTCACATTAGCTTGAGTGTATAGATTACATGACACAAAATTTCCAGTTGTGACAGGTTCTTTGGCCGTGAACATCATAGAAGGGCACCAAAGTGTGCCTAAGGCCTTCATATGCTTGGGATAAAAGTCTAAGACCTATACTACATGTGTATAAGACTTGAAAGCATCAAAAACACCCATCCTTAAGAGTTCACAGCCGCAAACTCTAAAGGAAATGGCCTTAGGGCCGTAAACTCCTTAAAGGAGTGTTTCTATGCCTTAAACCCTTCCAAGGATTTAACCACAAAGTTGGAATAATTCTAGGAATCATTTAGAACTTCAAAACACAAAATACCACCAAGTTTGGGAGTTTACGGCCGTAAACTCAAGAGTTTACAACCGTAAACTCCATGTGTGAGGATATATGGAGAGAAACCAATATATGGGGTCCTTTGGAACCCTAAAACCAAGTACCTTGTCCCACAATAGCTTAGATGCAATCCTTAGGGCTTAAAACACTTATATAAAGTGTTTATTATGTCTAGGATGTCTTAACATTATCAATTAGTAATTTAAGACTAATTGAGTGCATATATGTGTGATTATATGTTCATTAGGATCGTAGTGAGTGTACAAGTCCTCACTTGACACCTAACAATCCTACACCGTCCAGTTCATCCAAACCACCATCTACAGGTGAGTTCATACCCCTAATCAATATTTAAATTTTTTTAAATGCTTTAATGGGGGGGGGGGGGGGGAATACAAGTAGAAAACAACAGGTTATGAAATCATCTATATGTATTTTATAACTGTGTTTTCATTCAACAGATTTCACATACTACAAAATGTGATGCATGAAATGGTTTTCTATCTTTAAAATACCTTGTAACAAAATGAACTAAACTATGCATATATACTTATATTCTTATATATGTATTGATGTTATAGTTTACATATTTCATTTAGTTTCTCACACCCTTGAGTAGTAAGAGTGTATAAATCTACTTGAACAACCAATTACCTTTCAGTAAATTATCACAGGGATAATTTGAAGATATCAAACATTATTCCTATGACAAGGAATCACACAAGAGTCAGTTCATTCATGAGTCTATACCAGTACATTACATGATACATGAGTACATTTAACTAGGATTACATGATACATGAGTACATTTATCTGAATACGCTTACATGAATACCATACATGAGTACTGTTACATAGATACATTATGCTGTATTCACTTACCTGGATACTTGTACCTAGAGTTATGAGGAAGATTTATTCGTACCTTCTGTGTAAATTTTCCTGCCTATCCCTATTCGACGAGATGTTTAGACGGGACTAACCATTCCGGAACCCAGCTGTTAGCAACACTGGGTGATGAACATCTACAAATGTCTAAGGTTATCACTTTTCATACATAGATTGATATCGGAACTAACCATTCCTCCATCCTGCTTTTGCAACAGAGGATGAGATGAAAATCTTCGGATGATCATTAGGTTACCACTTATATTAGGAGTCGGCTACGGGACTAACCCTCCCTCCACCCTGTTGCCGCTACAGAGGATGAGTGGACAATCTTCGGATGTTCATTAGGGTATACCTTTCGCTTCGGCGATGTTGTGTTAATCCTGGTCACCCAGGGATAACACTTACTTGATTATGCTTTTTCCTGTTTACTTTATTTTGTGAGATGTTCACATAAAAGATGAGTTAGACTAAGTACCTTACTACTAGTCAATAGGAAGGAAAAACTATCATTTTACTGACAAAACATTCGGGTCTTGGTAGAAGACTACATTATCATAACAAAACATTCGGGTCGTGGTAGAAGACTACATTATCGTAACAAAACATTCGGGTCTTGGTAAAGATTACATTATCATAACAAAACATTCGGGTCTTGGTAGAAGACTATATTATCATAACAAAACATTCGGGTCTTGGTAGAAGACTACATTGTCATAACAAAACATTCGGGTCTTAGTAGAAGACTACATCTCAAACTAATAGAAAATAAGGGATTTTCTAGGGCTTATCATACTTATAACAACATTTTCATTTAAAGGTTTACACGACTTTTAAAACAGCTTTTAGTAAGCAAGACAATGACACTTAAATACTTATGAATTCACCAGCTTTAAAGCTGATACTCTCTTTCAAAATAGCTTGTATTCTCAGGTCATCAGTAGACAAGTACGGTGGCCAGGTTTTGAGAAGACGGAGCAGACAAGTCTCGTCTTTTATTTTTATTGTATATTTTTGGTGTCTTATTACAATGAAAGAACACACATGTATTAAAACTTTACTTATAATGCAATGGATGATGTTGTTGCTTGTTTACTATTTTACACTGTTGTGATACTGTACATGACGTCCTCCACCCCTGAACGTTTCCGCCGTTCGTGGTTTTGGGGTGTGACAGATTGGTTTCAGAGCGTCGTTTATAGTGAATATAGTATATCAACCCATAAAAGTTATACTAACTATAAATACATGGGATTGAAACACTCTGTCTAAGAGTTATACTTTTAAATAATAAAATATTTAACAAAGTATATGTGCCTACATTCATACTAAAATCAGTGTCACAATGATAAGAACAAAAGTATTATGATTGTTGAATATCACAAGTAAGCCTGGGGATGTATGGTCAGTCTTGGGAATGGCATAGCCTGATCAACTATGCTGGTCCAAGGAGTCATTAGCATATGCCCAAGAATGGTTGTGATGAGGCAACAAGTCTAAAAACTTACCAACACAACCATAAAGAAATACCATAGGGTTATTTGGTCTTACTTTAATTATCTTAGTTAGTTCGTCTATTTAGCTATTTCTTATATCCCTTCTCTTGTGTAGATTTTAATGGCTAGATTTCACCACGGCGATCCGTACTTCCCGAACCAAGGCAATGTTGGTTGGCTAGAGGCAGAACCAGAAGATGATCACCCAATCCCTTTGGATGATCACCATGCTGAGGGTTTTTCCGATTGTTCTGACTCGGAGCCGGACGTCAACAACCTACCCCCAGCTGCTCAAAACCCAAACCTGAACCCCCGTCCCGCGTTTCAAGGACCCAAACCTCTGTGGGCCACTAACTTGACTAGATGGAGTCTGGAACAAGGTCAGCCCATTCCCTACAATGGAGATCGAAGTTTCTACAACCTCACTGAAGGAGGTTCTGCTGACAGGGTCCTACCCATCATGGTTCGTAGAATTTCCAGAAACACGATATTAAGTCAAGCAACTATTGACCGGGTCATGGAGATTGAACCCAACTCTGGCGTTAACACCTTCCACATTCGTTAACTAGAGTCTGCTCATGAAAGGACTCTGGTCCGCAATGCAAATCTACAGAGGGAACTTGCTGAAACTCAAGCTAAAGTTAGGGAACTTCGAGCTCAGCAAGTGAGAGCTGACAGGCGTATGAGGGACATGGAATGTCTACTATCGGGATCAAGAACTCATACTAGCAGTTCTCGTCGCTGATAGAATCTCGTCGACTCATCTTTTGGATATAACCTAGTCTATGTAAAACTTTGGTCTAATTTCCTGTCTTTATAAATCTTAGACCTGTTAGGTGTTGATCTAGTTTTAATTCTGTCAAAATTTTCCATCTTGGTTGATGTAAGGCCTACTTCTAGGCCATTTTTCCCGAACTTGTTACATCTGTAATTCCAATATTATTGACAGATATCTAATCTTATGGAAATTATTATCCAAATGTTGTCATTTTCATTTAGTCATTCTATTCATTCTGTTGTTGGACTATGGGGAGTTAGTCCATGAGACACATTCATTAATCATTTATTCTTATCCATGTCGTCATCTTTTAAACATATAGTTAAAGATGCCGCCATGCAGAAATACAAGGCGTAACCCAAACAACGAAACAACGATACCACCACCTCCACCACCACTTTAACCTCTTCAACCACCTAATCCTTTCGATGCCAACATGTTCCAGGCAACTTTCATAGCAGCAGTTGCAGCTACTGTGTCAGCAATCAATGCTCCTGCCCCTAGTGGATCAGGAACAGGTGCACCTCCCTCGAACCACGGCGAAAGCCATGGACATCCTCGGGGATGCACCTACAAGGACTTCACGAACGCCAAACCACGCAGCTTCAATGGAATTGGGGGTGTTATGGTGTTGACACAATGGATTGAAAACATGGAATCCGTCTTTGAAATCTGTGCTTGCCAGGAGGGCAACAAGGTCAATTTTGCAGCTTGTACGTCCTCTGACAGAGCAGTAACATGGTGGAACGACCATGTTAACTATCTGACTTTGGTGGTGGGGTATTCCATCAGCTGGGAAAAGTTAAAGGACATGCTGATGAAAGAGTACTGTCCTCGAGCTGAAGTACTGAAACTCGAATAGGAATTTTAGGGTCTACAAATGGTTGGATCCGACATCACAACCTACACAAACAGGTTATGTGATCTTGCAAACCTATGCCCTGATATGGTTGCTCTCGAGAGCAAAAAGATAGAGAGATATATCTGGGGACTGTCGTCCCAGATCAAGTCAAGTGTGATAGCTTCTAGGCCTATTACCTTCGATAGCGCCAAGGAACTGGCACAATCTCTCGTCGATCACCGGAAACCTCAGAACCCAACAATCCCTACACCCGTACCACAAAAGTCCGAACCCGACCATAATAGGAAGGGGTGGAATAAGAGGAAAAGAGGGGCTTCGCAAGGATCCTCCAAGAAACAACAACTTGTGGCAATCAATGTTGCCACAGTGACTCCCATTGTCCCTGCGAAACCCTTACCAGCAAAAACTTATGCCAGAACTCTTCTGAAGTGCAACAAATGCAGCTTCCACCACCACGGACCTTGCAGGGAGATGTAATGCTCTGACTGCAACAGAAAGGAGCACACAGTCCGTTTCTACAAGACTCCAACAGCTCAGGCCGCCTAGGTTCCTAACGCCGGTATGGGCCAAGCTTGCTACGGTTGTGGCGAAGTGGGCGACTACAAGAGGAACTGCCCTAAGGCAGGGATGGCTGGAGGAGTAGGAAGAGTTGTGGCCCTAGGCCACGAGGAAGCGGTAGCTGATCCTACAATAGTTACTGGTACGTTTCTCCTCGATAACTCACGTGCTTGCATACTTTTCGATAGCAGAGCAGAGAAAAGTTTCATAAGTCACAAATTTGCACACCTGCTTAAACAAAACCATGTGCGTTAGATAGTTCATTCACAGTAAAAATGGCTAACAGGAAAACAGAGAGTACTAACTGCATATACGTAGGTTGTACTTTAACTTTGGATGGCCATTCTTTCAAGATAGATCTCATGCAAGTCCCAATTAAATGTTTCGACGTTATCATCAGCATGGATTGGTTGAGTCTTCTTTGCGCCGACATCATGTGCTTTGAAAATGCAGTTCGTCTTAACCTTCCTAACAACGAAACCTTAATTATATTCGGCGACAAACCTAGTACGAACCTTCGCATCATTTCGTGCATTCAAGCTCAGAAGTGCTTGCGAAAGGAGTATCATGCATTCCTCGCACACGTCGTTGATACAAGTCAAGAAATGAAAGACATTCAGAACATCCCAGAAGTACATGACATTCCCGACATCTTCCCAGAAGAACTTCCCAGTTTACGACCGCAACGCCAAGTCAAGTTCATAATCGACTTAGTGCCAGGAGATACCCAAGTAGCCAAATCTCCTTATCGTCTGGCACCGGCTGAGATGCAGGAGCTTTCCATTCAACTTAACGAATTTCTCAAGAAGGGATTCATTCGACCAAGCTTCTCACCATGGGGAGCACCAGTCTTGTTCGTCAAGAAGAAAGATGGATCGTTTCGCATGTGCATCGACTATAGAGAACTCAACAAACTTACCATTAAAAATCGTTATCCTTTTCCCCGCATTGACGATTTATTTGATCAACTTCAAGGAGCCAACTACTTCTCGAAGATAGATCTACGATATGGATATCACCAACTACGAGTGTTAGAGGAGTATGTTCGCAAGACAGCCTTGCGAACTCGTTATGGACACTACGAGTTTGTGGTGATGCCGTTCGGATTGACCAACGCGCCCGCAGTATTCATGGATCTGATGAATAGGGTGTGTCGTCCTTACAAGGATCAGTTCGTCATCGTCTTCATCAATGACATAGTCATCTACTCTCGAAGTAAGGAGGAACATAGTCAACACCTCCGTAGAGTCTTAGAAACATTACGGTCGGAGAAGCTCTACGCAAAGTTCTCCAAGTGCGAATTTTGGATTCGGCGAGTCGAATTTTTGGGCCATGTTGTTAGCGAAGAGGGAATACACGTGGACCCTTCCAAAATTAAGGCCATCGAGAGCTGTTCAGCACCGAAGACACCTACATAAATTCGCCAATTTCTAGGTCTGGCTGGCTACTATCGCAGGTTTATTTAGAAGTTCTCCCACATAGCAAAACCTCTTACAACCCTGACCCAGAAGGGCGTAGCCTTTGACTAGGAAGAGAAACAAGAAAGAGCGTTCCAAACGCTCAAACGAGCCTTGTGCACTGCACCAATACTATCCCTACCCGATGGGATAGAGGACTTTGTTGTCTATTGCGATGCATCAAATCAAGGGCTCAGATGTGTTCTGATGTAGCGAGGTAAAGTCATAGCCTATGCCTCGAGATAGCTGAAGACACATGAGGTTAACTACACCACCCATGATCTTGAAATAGGAGCAGTTGTGTTTGCTCTTAACATCTGGCGACATTACCTATTTGGTACAAAAAGCACGATCTTCACAGACCATAAGAGTCTACAACACATTTTCGACCAGAAAGAGCTTAACATGAGACAACGACGGTGGGTCGAGCTACTCAGTGATTACGAGTGCGATATTCGTTATCATCCGGGTAAAGCCAATGTAGTAGCCGACGCCCTAAGTCGAAAAGAATATTCGAGTCGAACGGTCAAATCTTTGACTCTAACTATCCATTCACACTTGTCCATGCAAATAAAGGAGGCTCAGCTCGACGCTTTGAAACCTTAAAACGTGGCTGGTGAATCCCTTAGAGGAATGGAAAAGAACTTGTGAGTCAAGGGTGGCGGAGCCTTGTACCTCATGGATAGGATCTGGACACCGAAACACGGTGGCTTCAGAGACTTGGTCATGACGGAAGCTCACAACACACATTATTCTGTCCACCCGAGTTCAGATAAGATGTATCTGGATCTTAAAAAGTTATACTGGTGGCCTAACATTAAAGCATATATTGCTACCTTCGTGAGTAAATGCCTTACTTGTGCAAAGGTCAAGTTCGAATACCAGAAACCCTCCGGTCTTCTACAAGCATCGAAGATACCAGAATGGAAGTGGGAGCGGATCACTATGGACTTCATAACGAAGTTGCCCAAGACGACGGGTGGACTTGATTCCATATGGGTCATCGTCGATAGACTGACCAAGTCTGCTCACTTCCTACCGATCAAAGAAACAGACAAGATGGAGAAACTTACCAGAACTTACATTAGGGAGATTCTAAGACTGCACGATGTTCCTTTATCTATCATCTCGGACCGAGATAGTAGATTCACTTCGAGGTTCTGGCAGTCATTACAAAGTTCCTTAGGAACTAGGCTGGACATGAGTACAACCTACCACCCACAGACCGACGGGCAAAGTGAGAGAACTATCCAAACATTAGAAGATATGCTGTGTGCCTGTGTGATTAACTTTGGAAAAGCTTTGGATACCCATTTACCCCTTGTTGAATTTTCCTACAACAACAGTTATCACACGAGCATAAAGGCAGCTGCATTCGAGGCCCTCTATGGCCAAAAGCGCAGATCCCCTCTGTGCTGGGCTGAGGTGGGTGATACCCAGTTAGCTAAGGGACGAGTTCCTGAAAGAACTCTCACGGGTCCGGAGATCATTCGGGAAACGACAGAGAAGATCATTCAAATTCCTGAATGATTGAAAGCCTCTAGAGACTGACAGAAAAGCTACGCTGACAAGCGAAGGAAACCGTTGGAATTCCAGGTGGGCGACCGAGTCCTACTGAAGGTCTCACCCTGGAAGGGCTTGATACGCTTTGGAAAGCGTGGGAAGCTCAATCGAAGATATATAGGGCCTTTTGAGATTCTCGCGAGAATCGGACCTGTAGCTTACAAACTCAATCTACCGCACGAACTCAGTAACGTACATCCTACCTTCCACGTCTCGAACTTGAAAAAGTGTCTGTCCAACGAGACTCTTGTTATTCCACTCGACGAAATCGAGATCAATGAGAGCCTCAACTTCGTGGAGGAACCAGTAGAGATCATCGACCGAGAGGTCAAGCAAACAAAGCAGAGTCGTATCCTGATAGTGAAGGTGCACTGGAACGCAAAGCGTGGACCTGAATTCACTTGGGAACGAGAGGATCAGATGAAACATAAATACCCTCACCTTTTCACTTAGTTATTTATAACTTGTTAATTGCTTAAATTCTAATTTCGGGACGAAATTCCTTCTAACGGGGGGGGGGGGGGGGATGATGTGACAACCCTAAATTTCCATTCTGTACAAACTATATCACTTCAATAGAAGTTATAGCAGTCACAGTTAATTTTCAGATTTTTTTCGTGTAAGTTTGAGTAATTAAGGGTTTACACTTCAGGAGATATCAAGAGAGTGGATGCACTAGGGTTTAGTGCAACACTGTTATTCCTGTTGGAATAGTGTCTAAGGTTGTAACTATATTAGGCAAGTATTTGATCCGGTTGTGCATGGTCCTTTTGGTTTGCCTTCACCATAGCAACTTGATAGGATGATTTAATAAGAGAGAGTAAATATTATTTATATGTTATGGGAATAATATATTGAATAATATATTTTTTATTTGATTAATATAAGTCATAGAATTAATTAGAATTAATTTGGTGACTTAAAGAGATTAATTAAATAAAGGGGTATAAACTGTCAATTGTTTGATAGTTAAGCTTTAGACTGTAAATCCATTTGGATATGCTATGGACGGATTCTAGAGGCTATAGGATAGCTAAAATCGTCCATTAGAGTTATCTAGGAATGGATTTGGATAGCCTTAAGAGAAGATTATCCAATTAGGGTTTAGGTTGTAACCCTTAAGGAGTCTACAAGTATAAATAGACCCCATGGCATAAGGAATTCGACACATCTCCTAAAGCAAGGAACCTCTGGTCGAAATTCCTCCCCTCTCCTCTCTCCTAAATCATTCTTATTGTTATTGGTGTTTGTAAGCCATTAGAGGAGTGACATTTGTGACTCTAGAAGCTCCAAGACCTCAAGATCAACAAGGTATTCAAAAGTATGATTCTAGATCTGTTTCAATGTTGTTATTTAACCTAATTAGTCATTAGAAGACTTGGATTCAATGCATGTTTATTAGAAAGCCTAGATCCGAGCATTAGGGTTTTGCATGCGCACATAGGAAAGTTCTTATGGCTTAAACCCATCAGTGGTATCAGAGCCTAGCTTGGTTTTCTTTAAATTGTTGCTTAATTAAATGAAACAAACCTGCAAAATTCGATTTTTAGGTTTCTGAGTCACTGACTCGGCGAGTCCCAAGGTGGACTCGGCGAGTAGACCTGACTCGGCGAGTCCCCTTGTGCACTCGGCGAGTCCAGGCGTCAGGAATGGCCAGATTCGGGATTTCTTTGTAATTATCTTATCTAAACTTTCCATAAACTAATTAGATCAGTGTTAATTCGTTTTTCTGATAAATATAACTGCAATCTTGATCTAATTAAAGATATTTATCATATAATAAAATATTTAATTTCCTTATATGATAATTAATTAATTATTTTGATTATTTTGATAATTATCTCAAAAGAAATCTTGAATAAATCAAATATAGATAATTAGGATATTAATTGTTAATTGGAATTATTTGTTATTTGATCCTCCATGTTTTAAATGTTTAAAACTTGTCCTCAAGTTTTGAAATTTATATTTGTGATTAAAAGTTTTAATTTAGACAACTTAAATTTCAAAACCCTAGATTTTAAAAGGTTTTAAAATACAACCCTATACTAATATGATATTACTAGAATAATATATATATATATATATATATATATATATATATATATATATATATATATATATATGTATAACTAAATGCTAGTCTTACCATTAGTAGGCCTCATTCACGAAGCCAATCTATAAGGTGGGTATAAGGTTGCGGCCTATAAAATGGCGCTTAATGGGTGTACACTCACACCCATCGCTTGCTTGATTGGTGGAGGGTCGTTAGCCGAACGGGTAGGATAGGGCAACCTCATCCTCTCATTAAAAGTATAATAAGAAATATAAAGTAACTACACATATTTTTTAAAAGTTCCCAATCCTAGTTACTTTAGGAAAAGTGAATTGATGCAATCCCATGAAATTACACTTTGCACCTTGCTAAGATGTTAGTGGAGCGTGTGTGGTTTACCGGCACACTAATTGGTTCTAAGCGAAGGTGGCAAAGGGTGATTCATTGTTTATCATAGTTCGATGGAGTGTGTGTGGTTTACCGGCACATCGAATAGGTGATCGTTACAATGAAGGCACCATGTGAATTTGCATGGTTATTCACACCCGCTTTGTGATCCTCGGCATCCCAGTCACAAACAAGAGGGGCATATCGAGATTTAAACATGCCATTGAATAGTTTCAATGAATCTCATCCGAACCTGGGAATTCTCAAAAACACTTAGGACTAATAGTTTAGGTTTTTGTGATGGAGAATTAGTGAATCGTTATTCACTTACCTTCAATTTATTTGCATGTTAGATTACGGCATCCCTTTTCTAATATGTAAATGTTATTGTTGGATCCTAGCCCTAATTTTTTCTTATTGGGTGATAATTAGGGATTCTTATTCTAATCTATCTTTGTCCTTTTCTAATTATAGATGTCGAACGCAAACAACGCTGCTGCTAGTTCTTTCACGTTGATGAGCCTTTGCCAAAAGGTCACCTTCGATGGAACGAACTTTAGCGAATGGATAAGATACATTCGCACCATTGCTTGCTATGAGGACAAGGAGTATGTCCTTGATGAGAAGCTCGAGAAAATCAACACCGAAATCGCTACTCCAGCCGAAATCACCGCCTTTGAAACTCATGAGCGAGATGCAACGAAGGTACATTGCATCATGATCGCCACCATGAACTCCGAATTCCAAAAGTCCTACGAGGACATGTACCCGTACGAGATGCACCAAGACTTATTGGAAAGGTACCACCAAAACGCGAGACAAGAGCGGTATGAGATTTTTACTAACATGATTTCCGCGAAGATGGGTCATGGAGAATCTCTTACCGTGCACCTGCAAAAGATGCAAAGGTATGTCGACCGCCTTCGCAAGTTGAATGTTGACTTCGGTGAGGACTTGGCGATCGACATGGTGCTTCACTCTTTGCCTCCGATGTACAACCAATTTAGGATGACCTACCACATGAACAAAGAAGAGGTCACCCTAAGCAAACTCCAAGGTCTCTTGAAAGTCGCTGAGAGCAACTTCAAGGACAAGTCTGTTGCACCTACTCCCAATCCGCCCGATGCTCCTGTCTTGGCTATTGGTCAAGGAAATTGAAAGAAGAGGAAAGCTTCATCGAAGAACTATCGCAAGGAGAAAGCCCAAGATGGTGCTTCTTCTAGTGGGACCAAAGTTGATCCCGCTAAGCCCTGTTCTAACCCGAAGGAGGCAGAGTGTCACCACTGCCACAAGATAGGACATTGGAAGAGAAGCTGCCCGGATTACCTGCAAGCAATCAAAGAGGGAAAGATCAAGCCATCTTTCGCAGGTATATACACAATCAAATCTAACGATTCTAATCATGCTATTTCTTGGGTTCTTGATACCGGTTGTGGTTATCACATTTGTTCTAATGTGCAGGGACTAAGAAGAAGTAGGGATGTGGAGCAAGGAAGGATAAATCTAATCATGGGGAACAGAAGATCGTCGCCTGTGACCAAGATTGGAGTGTATTCTTTAGTGCTTAGGAATAGTTTGGTTTTAGATTTGAACAATTGTTGCTATTCGCCAGAAATGGCTAGAAACATCATTTCATTTCATGGTTTATATAGAAAAGGATTTAGATTTTCTTTTAATAATGAGAATGGTTCTATTTTAGCTTATCTAAATGGTGTCTTTTACTTTGAAGCTATACCATGTAATGGAATATATGAAACTGTTATGATTGTTGATAACTTAGGAAATGATGTTTTGAATATTGATTCTTCCACTAGTATGGATAAAGCATCCTTGTGGCATTGTCGTCTTGGACATGTGAAAGGGGCGAAGATCTATTGGACCTAATACATACCGATGTATGTGGACCATTTAGATCAACCACGAAGGATGGGAACCGCTTCTATGTGACTTTTACCGATGACTATAGTAGATATGGGTATATCTACTTAATCAAGCAAAAGTCAGAAACCTTTGAAAAATTCAAAGAGTTCAAGAATGAAGTGGAGAATCAATTGGGCAGGAAAATCAAGATGCTTCGATCCGATCGAGGAGGAGAGTACCTAAGTCTTGAATTCCACGATTATCTCAAGGAGTGTGGAATAGTTTCGCAATTGACGCCTCCTAGGACACTGCAGTTGAATGGTGTGGCAGAAAGGCGTAATCAAACCTTATTGGATATGGTTCGCTCTATGATGAGTCGTGCTTCACTACCTATCACTTTTTGGGGGTATGCCTTAGAGACTGTCGCCCATATCCTTAACCGAGTCCCTACTAAGAAGGTTGCCAAAACACCTCACGAGATGTGGACAGGGAAAGCTCCCTCGTTGGCACATATCAAGGTTTGGGGTTGCGAGGCTTTCGTAAGACGAGATACTCACGACAAGCTTGAACCTCGAAGTGAGCGATGTATTTTCATCGGCTACCCGCAGACATCCTTTGGATATCTCTTCTATAGACCGAAGGACAATGTAGTCTTCATTGCAAGGAGAGGAGTTTTCCGAGAGCGAGAACTCATAAGCCAAGGAGACAGTGGGAGGCAAATCGAGCTTGAAGAGATTCAAGAGTCGATAGATGAAGGAACCTCTACCGCTAGCACTCAACCCGAGGAGGAAACTCCGGTTGAACCTATTGACGAATCCTTACCTCTTAGACGTTCCGATAGAATTAGAGTTCTACCCCAGTTTTATGGTTTTCATATTACTACCGAAGGGGATATGTATATTAGTGATGGTACACTAATAAATCTTGATGAACCTAATAGCTATAAGGAAGCCATGGCAGGCCCGGAGTCTGCAAAATGGAAAGAGGCAATGGATAGCGAGATCCAATCCATGTATGATAACCAAGTTTGGAATTTGGTTGATTATGTGCCCGGACGTAAGACCGTTGGGTGCAAATGGATCTTCAAGAAAAAGACCGACGTGGATGGAAACGTACACACATATAAAGCGCGATTGGTCGCGAAGGGCTTTACTCAAACTCCCGGACTTGACTATGATGAGACCTTCTCACTAGTTGTGAAGATTAAATCTATTAGAGTGATGCTAGTTATTGCTGCATTTCATGATTATGAGATTTGGCAAATGGATATCAAGACCGCTTTCCTTAATGGGAAGTTGGCTGAGGATGTTTACATGGCTTAGCCCGAGGGGTTTGTGGATCCGAAGCATCCGAATAGAGTGTGTAAGCTTGAGAAGTCCATTTATGGACTTAAGCAAGCGTCTCACAGATGGAATCTTTGCTTCGATGAGGACAAAGGAATGGTTCTTAGTCCTCGGAGGGAGTGATGACTTGAAGGTGCGAGGGTATAGTGACGCCAGCTTTCAGACCGACAGGGACAACTACCGTTCGCAGTCGGGCTGGGTCTTTACCCTAAATGGAGGAGCAGTGACATGGAAGAGTTCCAAGCAGGAAACCGTAGCTGATTCAACGTGCGAATTAGAGTACATTGCAGCGAGCGAAGCGTCGAAGGAGGCAATATGGCTAAAGAACTTCATCGGTGATCTTGGAGTTGTACCTGCCATAAAGGAGCCAATGGAGATTTTCTGTGATAACGAAGGTGCGGTTGCTTTAACCAAGGAACCGAGGGATCATGGTAGATCAAGACATATCGACAGAAAATATCACTTCATTAGACATCGTGTAGAAGAAGGACAACTCGTAGTGAAGAGGATATCATCAGAAGATAACCCAGCAGATCCGCTTACGAAGGGACTGAGTAGGGTTAAGCACTTGCAGCATGCTAGGAGTATTGGGCTGAAGGATGATATTAGCATAGATTAGATAGTGTTAGAAACGTGTAATAGATAAATGTAATTGACATTTGATGAATAAATAATGGAGTTTTATTTATGAGTAAAGTTACTATCTTATGTTAATTGTTTAGCTATTGTTTCACTTTGCATGTTTTGACTTCCAGAATAATTGAAATTATTAGGAATAATCGAATTGTTCAAATGGTCCACAATCGTTCATATGTTGGAAGTAGATATGAATGAAGATTGTCATGAATTAGGGTGTAGAATGTCTAAATGGTGTTAGACATAGCAAAGGGTTGCTGCAACGTTCATGAGTGCTTATGAACTAGTTTTGAGCATTGGAATAAACCCGCGCTTGCTGGAATCACCTTATGGAATACGATATAAAAGGTGATCGCAAGACGATAATATCATATAGTCTTAAAACCAAGATATATGGTTTATTATTTGTTAATTGGTTGTACATTGATAATGCGAAAACGCATTAGTAACTCGGTGTCATAAAACGCATTGTTGTGTATAGTTGGTTAATGAATAAGTAAATGCATATAAGTTGAAGTTTATCTGTAACTTTTATCTAAGAAGGTAAAAGCGATATCTCGGCCGCTCGATGATTTGATTTGACTTATGTGCCGGGCCCGGTCAGAACTGAATTGATGTGTTCGATTAAGTTCTATGTCAAATAAATCAGAGATCGAGAAACCTAAATGCTTGACTAACCATTCCATAGGATTGTCAGCATGATATCTAACAGAGGACTGTATGTTCCCTTATCTAAAGGACAAGATTGATTAGATCAGAGTTGACAGCGTCTTTGAGAGCTACGATTGCAAATCGAATTGTACTTGTATAGTTACTAGACTTATCCAAGTGGGAGACTGTTGGAATAGTGTCTAAGGCTGTAACTATATTAGGCAAGTATTTGATCCGGTTGTGCATGGTCCTTTTGGGTTACCTTCACCATAGCAACTTGATAGGATGATTTAATAAGAGAGAGTAAATATTATTTATATATTATGGGAATAATATATTGAATAATATATTTTTTATTTGATTAATATAAGTCATAGAATTAATTAGAATTAATTTGGTGACTTAAAGAGATTAATTAAATAAAGGGGTATAAACTGTCAATTGTTTGATAGTTAAGCTTTAGACTGTAAATCCATTTGGATATGCTATGGACGGATTGTAGAGGCTATAGGATAGCTAAAATCGTCCATTAGAGTTATCTAGGAACGGATTTGGATAGCCTTAAGAGAAGATTATCCAATTAGGGTTTAGGTTGTAACCCTTAAGGAGTCTACAAGTATAAATAGACCCCATGGCATAGGGAATTCGACACATCTCCTAAAGCAAGGAACCTCTGGTCGAAATTCCTCCCCTCTCCTCTCTCCTAAATCATACTTATTGCTATTGGTGTTTGTAAGCCATTAGAGGAGTGACATTTGTGACTCTAGAAGCTCCAAGACCTCAAGATCAACAAGGAATTCAAAAGTATGATTCTAGATTTGTTTCAATGTTGTTATTTAACCTAATTAGTCATTAGAAGACTTGGATTCAATGCATGTTTACTAGAAAGCCTAGATCCGAGCATTAGGGTTTTGCATGCGCACATAGGAAAGTTCTTATGGCTTAAACCCATCAATTCCAACACTCTGTTATATGAGAAATCATTTAAGGAATAAAACTATTTTTTACAAAAATATCTCAGGACTATAAATAGAATTTTGAACCAAATTCATTCATTATTCGCATTTCCAACTAGAGAAAAGCCATTTTCTCTCTCACGGATATTTGGGTTTTTATACCACAACGTGAGTAACTCTTTCCGGTAGTGTTAGAAAGCTCATTATGTGTTTATGACATGATTTAGATGGCTAAATCACTAGATTTAGGAGTTTACTCCCCAAGGTGTTCTTGGGCGGTAACTCCCGAAACAATGCCTACACCTTCCCTTATGATATGATACTACCTTGGACTCATATATAGGTGTGTTAGGACATGAAAACAACCAAGAATCATCAAGTTTTGGGTGTTCACGGCCCAAGAAGATCTTGGACTGTGAACTCCAAAATCTTGGACAAAAGGGTGCTTTTAAGGCACCTAAATCCTTAGACATTTACTAGGAATTGTTACCACTTAAATCAAGGACCAAATCACATCAAAAACACCCCTCAAAGTGAGTTCACGGCCCTAATAAGTTTCTTTGGCCGTGAACATCATAGAAGGGCACCAAAGTGTGCCTAAGGCCTTCATATGCTTGGGATAAAAGTCTAAGACCTATACTACATGTGTATGAGACTTGAAAGCATCAAAAACACCCATCCTTAACTGTTCACGGCTGCAAACTCTAAAGGAAATGGCCTTAGGGCCGTAAACTCCTTAAATGAGTGTTTCTATGCCTTAAACCCTTCCAAGGATTTAACCACGAAGTTGGAATAATTCTAGGAATCATTTAGAACTACAAAACACAAAATACCACCAAGTTTGGGAGTTTACGGCCGTAAACTCAAGAGTTTACAACTGTAAACTCCATGTGTGAGGATATATGGAGAGCAAACTCATATATGGGGTCCTTTGGAACCCTAAACCGAAGTACCTTGTCCCACAATAGCTTAGATGTAATACTTAGGGCTTAAAACACTTATATATAGTGTTTATTATGTCTAGGATGTCTTAACATTATCAATTAGTAATTTAAGACTAATTGAGTGCATATATGTGTGATTATATGTTCATTAGGATCGTAGTGTGTGTACAAGTCCTCACTTGACACCTAACAATCCTACACTGTCCAGTTCATCCAAACCACCATCTACAGGTGAGTTCATACCCCTAATCAATGTTTAAATGAAGTTAAATTCTTTAATGGGGGGAATACAAGTAGAAAACAGCATGTTATTAAATCATCTATGTGTATTCTATAACCGTGTTTTCATTCAACAGATTTCATACACTACAAAATGTGATGCATGAAATGGTTTTCTATCTTTAAAATACCTTGTTACCAAATGTATTACTTTTGAACTGTTTAACAAAATGACATCAAGTCACTTTTATATTTGTTCAAAACCCTTAGATGTCTTACAAAACCATTTTACATTCTTGAACTAAACTATGCATATATACTTATATTCTTATATATGTATTGATGTTATAGTTTACATCTTTCATTTAGCTTCTCACACCCTTGAGTAGTAAGAGTGTATAAACCTACTTGAACAACCAGTTACCTTTCAGTAAATTATCATAGGGATAATTTGAAGATATCAAACATTATTCCTATTACAAGAAATCACACAAGAGTCAGTTCATTCATGAGTCTATACCAGTATATTACATGATACATGAGTACATTTATCTAGGATTACATGATACATGAGTACATTTATCTGAATACGCTTACATGAATACCATACGTGAGTACTGTTACATAGATACATTATACTGTATTCACTTACATGGATACTTGTACCTAGAGTTATGAGGAAGATTTATTCGTACCTTCTGTGTAAATTTTCCTGCCTATCCATGTTCGACGGGATGTCTAGACGGGACTAGCCATTCCGAAACCCAGCTGTTAGCAACATTGGGTGTTGAACATCTGCGGATATCTAAGGTTATCACTTATCATAGATAGATTGATATCAGAACTAACCATTCCTCCATCCTACTGTTGCAACAGAGGATGAGATGAAAATCTTCGGATGATCATTAGGTTACCACTTATATTAGGATTCGGCTATGGGACTAACCCTCCCTCCACCCTGCTGCCGCTACAGAGGATGAGTGGACAATCTTCGGATGTTCATTAGGGTATACCTTTCGCTTTGGCGATATCGTGTCCATCCTGGTCACCCAGGGATAACACTTACATGATTATGCTTTCTCTTGTTTACTTTATTTTGTGAGATGTTCACATAAAAGATGAGTTAGACTACGTACCTTAGTACTAGTCAATAGGAAGGAAAAACTATCATTTTACTAACAAAACATTCGGGTCTTGGTAGAAGACTACATTATCATAACAAAACATTCGGGTCTTGGTAGAAGACTACATTATCATTACAAAAGATCCGGGTGTTGGTAAAAGACTACATTATCATAACAAAACATTCGGTTCTTGGTAGAAGACTATATTATCATAACAATACATTCGGGTCTTGGTAGAAGACTACATTGTCATAACAAAACATTTGGGTCTTGGTAGGAGACTACATCTCAAACTAATAGAAAATAAGGGATTTTTTAGGGCTTTTCATACTTATAACAACATTTTTATTTAAAGGTTTACATGACTTTTAAAACAGCTTTTAGTAAGCAAGACAATGACACTTAAATACTTATGAATTCACCAGCTTTAAAGCTGATACTCTCTTTCAAAATAGCTTGTATTCTCAGGTCATCAATAGACAGGTACGGTGGCCAGGTTTTGTGAAGACGGAGCAGACAAGTCTTGTCTTTTATTTTGATTGTATATTTTTGGTGTCTTATTACAATGAAAGAACACACATGTATTAAAACTTTACTTATAATGCAATGGATGATGTTGTTACTTGTTTACTATTTTACACTGTTATGATACTGTACATGACGTCCTCCACCCCTGAACGTTTTCGTTGTTCTTGGTTTTGGGGTGTGACAGATTGGTATCAGAGCATTCTTTATAGTGAATATAGTATATCAACTCATAAAAGATATACTAACTATAAATACATGGGATTAAAACACTCTGTCTAAGAGTAATACTTTTAAATAATAAAATATTTAACAAAGTATATGTGCCTGCATTCATACTAAAATCAGTGTCACAATGACAAGAACAAAAGTATTACGATTGTTGAATATCACAAGTAAGCCTGGGGATGTATGGTCAGTCTTGGGAATGGCATAGCCTGATCAACTATGCTGGTCCAAGGAGTGATTAGCATATGCCCAAGAATGGTTGTGATGTGGCAACAAGTCTAAAAACTTACCAACACAACCATAAAGAAATACCATAGGCGTATTTGGTCTTACTATAATTATCTTAGTTAGTTCGTCTATTTAGCTATTTCTTATATCCCTTTTCTTGTGTAGATTTTAATGCCTGGATTTCACCACGGCGATCCGTACTTCCCGAACCAAGGCAATGTTGGTTGGCTAGAGGCAGAACCAGAAGATGATCACCCAATCCCTTTAGATTATCACCATGCTGAGGGTTTTTCCGATTGTTCTGACTCGGAGCCGGAAATCAACAACCTACCCCCAGCTGCTCAAAACCCAAACCTGAACCCCGGTCCCGCGTTTCAAGGACCCACACCTCTGTGGGCAACTAACTTGACTAGATGGAGTCTGGAACAAGGTCAACCCATTCCCTACAATGGAGACGGAAGTTTCTACAACCTCACTGAAGGAGGTTCTGCTGACAGGGTCCTACCCATCATGGTTCGTAGAATTTCCAGAAACACGATATTAAGTCAAGCAACTATTGACCGGGTCGTGGAGATTGAACCAAACTCTGGCGTTAACACTGTCCACATTCGTTAACTAGAGTCTGCTCATGAAAGGACTCTGGTCCGCAATGCAAATCTATAGAGGGAACTTGCTGAAACTCAAGCTGAAGTTAGGGAACTTCGAGCTCAGCAAGTGAGAGTTGATAGGCGTATGAGGGACATGGAATGTCTATTATCGGGATCAAGAACTCATGCTTGCAGTTCTCGTCGCCGATAGAATCTCGTCGACTCATCTTTTGGATATAACCTAGTCTATGTAAAACTTTGGTCTAATTTCTTGTCTTTATAAATCTTAGACCTGTTAGGTGTTGATCTAGTTTTTATTCTATCAAAATTTTCCATCTTGGTTGATGTAAGGCCTACTTCTAGGCCATTTTTCCCGAACTTCTTACATCTGTAATTCCAGTATTATTGACAGATATCTAATCTTATGGAAATTATTATCCAAATGCTGTCATTTTCATTTGGTCATTCTATTCATTCTGTTGTTGGACTATGGGGAGTTAGTCCATGAGACACATTCATTAATCATTTATTCTTATCCATGTCGTCATCATTTAAACGTATAGTTAAAGATGCCGCCACGCAGAAACACAAGGCGTAACCCAAACAACAAAACACCGATACCACCACCTCCACCACCACCTGAACCTCTTCAACCACCTAATCCTTTCGATGCCAACATGTTCCAGACAGCTTTCACAGCAGCAGTTGCAGCTGCTGTGTCAGCAATCAACCCGCCTACCCCTCGTGGATCAGGAACAGGTGCACCTCCCTCGAACCATGGCGAAAGCCATGGACATCCGCGGGGATGCACCTACAAGGACTTCACGAACGCTAAACCCCGCAGCTTCAATGGAACTAGGGGTGTTATGGTGTTAATACAATGGATTGAAAAGATGGAATCCGTCTTTGAAATCTGTGCTTGCTAGGAGGGAAACAAGTTCAAGTTTGCAGCTTGTATGTTCTCTGACAGAGCACTAACATGGTGGAACAGCCATGTTAACTATCTGACTTTGGTGGTGGCGTATTCCATCAGTTGGGAAAAGTTAAAGGACATGCTGATGAAAGATTACTGTCCTCGAGGTGAATTAAAGAAACTTGAACATGAATTCTGGGGTCTACAAATGGTTGGATCCGACATCACAACCTACACAAATAGGTTCTGTGATCTGGCAAACCTGTGCCCTGATATGGTTGCACTCGAGAGCAAAAAGATAGAGAGATATATCTGGGGACTGTCGCCCCAGATCCAGTCAAGTGTGATAGCTTCTAAGCCTATTACCTTCGATAGCGCCAAGGAACTGGCACAATCTCTCATCGATCACCGGAAACCTCAGAACCCAACAATCCCTACACCCATACCGCAAAAGTCCGACCCCAACCACAACAGGAAGGGATGGAATAAGAGGAAAAGAGGGGCTTCGCAAGGATCCTCCAAGAAACCACAACTTGTGGCGATCAATCCTGCCACAGTGACTCCCATTGTCCCTGCGAACCCCTTACCAGCAAAAAGTTATGATGGAACTCTTACGAAGTGCAATAAATGCAGCTTCCACCACCACGGACCTTGCAGGGAGATGCAGTGCTCTAACTGCAACAAAAAGGGGCACACAGTCCGTTTCTGCAAGGCTCCAACAGCTCAGGCCGCCCAGGTTCCTAACGCCGGTATGGGCCAAGCTTACTATGGTTGTGGCGAAGTAGGTCACTACAATAGGAACTGCCCTAAGGCAGGGATGGCTGGAGGAGTAGGAAGAGTTATGGCCCTAGGCCACGAGGAAGCGGTAGCTGATCCTATAATAGTTACTGGTAGGTTTCACCTCGATAACTCATATGCTTGCATACTTTTCGATAGCGGAGCAGAGAAAAGTTTCGTAAGTCACAAATTTTCACACCTGCTTAAACAAAACCATGTGCGTTAGATAGTTCATTCACGGTAGAAATGGCTAACGGGAAAACAGAGAGTACTAACTGCATATATGTATGTTGTACTTTAACTTTAGATGGCCATACTTTCAAGATAGATCTCATGCCAATTCCAATTAAATTTTTCGACATTATCATCGGCATGGATTGGTTGAGTCTTCTTCGCGCCGACATCATGTGCTTTGAAAAAGCAGTTCATCTTAACCTTCCTAACAACGAAACCTTAATTATCTAGGGCGACAAACCTAGTACGAACCTTCGCATCATTTCGTGCATTCAAGCTCAGAAGTGCTTACGAAAGGAGTATCATGCATTCCTCGCACACGTTGTTGATACAAGTCAAGAAATGAAAGACATTCAGAACATCCCAGAAGTAAGCGACTTTCCCGACATCTTCCCAGAAGAACTTCCCGGTTTACCACCGCAACGCCAAGTCGAGTTCAGAATCGACTTAGTGCCAGGAGCTACCCCAGTAGCCAAATTTCCTTATCGTCTGGCACCGGCTGAGATGCAGGAACTTTCCAGTCAACTTAACGAACTTCTCAAGAAGGGATTCATTCGACCAAGCTTCTCACCACGGGGAGCATCGGTCTTGTTCGTCAAGAAGAAAGATGGATCGTTTCGCATGTGCATCGACTATAGAGAACTCAACAAACTTACCATTAAAAATCGTTATCCTTTGCCCCGCATTGACGATTTATTTGATCAACTTAAAGGAGACAACTACTTCTCGAAGATAGATCTACGATCCAGATATCACCAACTACGAGTGTTAGAGGAGGATGTTCCCAAGACAGCCTTCCAAACTCGTTATGGACACTACGAGTTTGTGGTGATGACGTTCGGATTGACCAACGCGCCCACAGTATTCATGGATCTGATGAATAGGGTGTGTCGTTCTTACAAGGATCAGTTCGTCATCATCTTCATCGATGTCATACTCATCTACTCTCGAAGTAAGGAGGAACATAGTCAACACCTCCGTAGAGTCTTAGAAACATTGCGGTCGGAGAAGCTCTACTCGAAGTTCACCAAGTGCGAATTTTGGATTCGGCGAGTCGAATTTTTGGGCCATGTTGTTTGTGAAGAGGGAATACACATGGACCCTTCCAAAATTAAGGCCATCGAGAACTGGTCAGCACCGAAGACACCTACATAAATTCGCCAATTTCTAGTTCTGGCTGGCTACTATCACAGGTTCATTCAGAACTTCTCCCGCATAGCAAAACCTCTTACAACCCTGACCCAGAAGGGCATAGCCTTTGATTGGGAAGAGAAACAAGAAAGAGCGTTCCAAACGATCAAACGAGCCTTGTGCACCGCACCAATACTATTCCTCCCCGAAGGGATAGAGGACTTCGTTGTCTATTGCGATGCATCAAATCAAGGGCTCGGATGTGTTCTGATGCAGCGAGGTAAAGTCATAGCCTATGCCTCGAGACAACTGAAGACACATGAGGTTAACTACATCACCCACGATCTTGAACTAGGAGCAGTTGTGTTTGCTCTGAAGATCTGGCGACATTACCTATATGGTACAAAAAGCACGATCCTTACAAACCATAAGAGTCTACAACACATTTACGACCAGAAAGAGCTTAACATGAGACAACGACAGTGGGTCGAGCTACTCAGTGATTACGAGTGCGATATTCATTATCATCCGGGTAAAGCCAATGTAGTAGTCGACGCCCTAAGTCGGAAAGAATATTCTGGTCGAAGGTCAAATCTTTGACTCTAACTATCCATTCACACTTGTCCATGCAAATAAAGGAGGCTCAGCTCGACGCTTTGAAACCTGCAAACATGGCTGGTGAATCCCTTAGAGGAATGGATAAGAACTTGGAAGTCAAGGGTGGCAGAGCCTTGTACCTCATGGATCGGATCTGGACACCAAAACACGGTGGCTTCAGAGACTTGGTAATGAAGGAAGCTCACAAGATACGTTATTACGTCCACTCGGGTTCAAATAAGATGTATCTGGATCTTAAAAAGTTATACTGGTGGCCTAACATGAAAGCAGATATTGCTACCATCGTGAGTAAATGCCTTACTTGCGCAAAGGTCAAGGTCGAATACTAGAAACCCTTCGGTCTTCTACAACAACCGGAGATACCAGAATGGAAGTGGGAGCAGATCACTATGGACTTCATAACCAAGTTTCCCAAGACGACGGGTGGACTTGATTCCATATGGGTCATCGTCGATAGACTGACCAAGTCTGCACACTTCCTACCGATCAAAGAAACAGACAAGATGGAGAAACTTACCAGAACTTACATTAGGGAGATTGTAAGGTTGCACGGTGTTCCTTTATCTATCATCTCGGACCGAGATAGTAGATTACTTCGAGGTTCTAGCAATCATTACAAATTTCCCTAGGAACTAGGTTGGACAGGAGTACAACCTACCACCCACAGACCGACGGGCAAAGTGAGAGAACTATCCAAACCTTAGAAGATATGTTGCGTGGCTGTGTGATTGAGTTTGGAGAAGCTTGGGATACCCATTTACCCTTTGTCGAAAGTGCAGTTATCACACGAGCATAAAGGCAACTCCATTCGAGGCCCTCTATGGCCGAAAGTGCAGATCCCCTCTGTGCTGGGCTGAGGTGGGTGATACCCAGTTAGCTAAGGGACGAGTTCCCAAAAGCACTCTCACGGGTCCAAAGATAATTTGGGAAACGACAAAGAAGATAGTTCAAATTCGTGAACGATTGAAAGCCTCTAGAGACCGACAGAAAAGTTACGCTGACAAGCGAAGGAAACCGTTGGAATTGCAGGTGGTCGACTGAGTCCTACTGAAGGTCTCACCCTGTAAGGGCTTGATACGCTTTGGAAAACGTGGGAAGCTCAATCAAAGATACATAGGGCCTTTCGAGATTCTCGCGAGAATCGGCCCTGTAGCTTACAAACTCAATCTACCGCACAAACTCAGTAACGTACATCCTACCTTCCACGTCTTGAACATGAAAAAGTGTCTGTCCGACGAGACTCTTGTTATTCCACTCGACAAGATCGAGATCAACGAGAGCCTCAACGTCATGGAGGAACCAATAGAGATCATGGACCGAGAGGTCAAGAAAACAAAGCAGAGCCGTATCCCGATAGTGAAGGTGCGCTGGATCGCAAAGCGTGGACCTGAATTCACTTGGGAACGAGAGGATCAGATGAAACTTAAATACCCTCACCTTTTCGCTTAGTTAATTACAACTTCTTAATTGCTTAAATTCTAATTTTGGGACAAAATTCTTTCTAAAGGGGGGATGATGTGACAACCCAAAATTTCCATTCTGTACAAACAATATCACTTCAATAGAAGTTATAGCAGTCACAGTTAATTTTTAGACTTTTTCGTGTAAGTTTGAGTAATTCGGGGTTTACACTTTAGGAGGTATCAGGAGAGTGGATGCACTAGGGTTTAGTGCAACACTGTTATTCCAACACTCTGTTATATGAGAAATCATTTCAGGAATAAAAATATTTTTTGCCAAAAATATCTCAGGACTATAAATAGAATTCTGAACCAAATTCATTCATTATTCGCATTTCCAAATAGAGAAAAGCCATTTTCTCTCTTACGGATCTTTGGGTTTTTATACCAAAACGTGAGTAACTCTTTCTAGTAGTGTTAGAAAGCTTATTATGTGTTTATAACATGATTTAGATGGCTAAATCACTAGATTTAGGAGTTTACTCCCCAAGGTGTTCTTGGGCGGTAAACTCCCGAAACAATGCCTATACCTTCCCTTATGATATGATACTACCTTGGACTCATATATAGGTGTGTTAGGGACATGAAAACAACCAAGAATCATCATGTTTTGGGTGTTCACAGCCCAAGAAGATCTTGGACCATGAACTCCAAAATCTTGGACAAAAGGGTGCTTTTAAGGCACCTAAAGCCTTAGACATTTACTAGGAATTGTTCCCACTTAAATCAAGGACCAAATCACATCAAAAACACCCCTCAAAGTGATTTCATAGCCCTAATAAGGTTCTTGGGCCGTGAACATCAAAGAAGGGCACCAAAGTGTGCCTAAGGCCTTCATATGCTTGGGATAAAAGTCTAAGACCTATACTACATGTGTATGAGACTTGAAAGCATCAAAAACACCCATCCTTAAGAGTTCACGGCTGCAAACTCTAAAGGAAATGGCCTTAGGGCCGTAAACTCCTTAAAGGATTGTTTCTATGCCTTAAACCCTTCCAAGGATTTAACCACCAAGTTGGAATAATTCTAGGAATCATTTAGAACTTCAAAACACAAAATACCACCAAGTTTGGGAGTTTACGGCCGTAAACTCAAGAGTTTACAACCGTAAACTCCATGTGTGATGATATATGGAGAGTAAACTCATATATGGGGTCCTTTGGAACCCTAAACCCAAGTACCTTGGCCCACAATAGCTTAGATGCAATCCTTAGGGCTTAAAACACTTATATAAAGTGTTTATTATGTCTAGGATGTCTTAACATTATCAATTAGTAATTTAAGACTAATTGAGTGCATATATGTGTGATTATATGTTCATTAGGATCATAGTGTGTGTACAAGTCCTCACTTGACACCTAACAAACCTACACCGTCCAATTCATCCAAACCACCATCTACAGGTGAGTTCATACTCCTAATCAATGTTTAAATGATGTTAAATTCTTTAATGGGGGGAATACAAGTAGAAAACAACATGTTATTAAATCATCTATATGTATTTTATAACTGTGTTTTCATTCAACAGATTTCACATACTACAAAATGTGATGCATGAAATGGTTTTCTATCTTTAAAATACCTTGTTATCAAATGTATTACTTTTGAACTATTTAACAAAATGACATCAAGTCACTTTTATATTTGTTCAAAACCCTTAGATGTCTTACAAAACCATTTTACATTCTTGAACTAAACTATGCATATATACTTATATTCTTATATATGTATTGATGTTATAGTTTACATCTTTCATTTAGTTTCTCACACCCTTGAGTAGTAAGAGTGTATAAACCTACTTGAACAACCAATTACCTTTCAGTAAATTATCATAGGGATAATTTGAAGATATCAAACATTATTCCTATTACAAGGAATCACACAAGAGTCAGTTCATTCATGAGTCTATACCAGTACATTACATGATACATGAGTACATTTATCTAGGATTACAT
Source organism: Lactuca serriola (assembly GCF_051521515.1). Lineage (NCBI taxonomy): Eukaryota > Viridiplantae > Streptophyta > Magnoliopsida > Asterales > Asteraceae > Lactuca > Lactuca serriola. The sequence continues at coordinate 334,955,549 of NC_136415.1, read as the reverse complement.
GATACAGGAGCACATTTATCTGAATACGCTTACATGAATACCATACATGAGTACTGTTACATAGATACGTTATCCTGTATTCACTTACATGGATACTTGTACCTAGAGTTATGAGGAAGATTTATTCGTACCTTCTGTGTAAATTTTCCTGCCTATCCCTGTTCGACGGGATGTCTAGACGGGACTAACCATTCCGGAACCCAGCTGTTAGGAACACTGGGTGATGAACATCTACGGATGTCTAAGGTTATCACTTATCATAGATGGATTGACATCAGAACTAACCATTCCTCCATCCTGTTGTTGCAACAGAGGATGAGATGAAAATCTTCGGATGATCATTAGGTTTCCACTTATATTAGGAGTCAGCTACGGGACTAACCCTCCCTCCACCCTGCTGCCGCTACAGAGGATGAGTGGACAATATTCGGATGTTCATTAGGGTATACCTTTCGCTTCGGCGATGTCGTGTTAATCCTGGTCACCCAGGGATAAAACTTACATGATTATGCCTTTTCCTATTTACTTTATTATGTGAGATGTTCACATAAAATATGAGTTAGACTAAGTACTTTAGTACTAGTCAATAGGAAGGAAAAACTATCCTTTTACTGAAAAAACATTCGGGTCTTGGTAGAAGACTACATTATCATAACAAAATATTCGGGTCTTGAAAGAAGACTACAGTATCATAACAAAACATTCGGGTCTTGGTAGAAGACTACATTATCATAACAAAACATCTGGGTCTTGGTAGAAGACTACATTATCATAACAAAACATTCGGGTCTTGGTAGAAGACTACATTGTCATAACAAAACATTCGGGTCTTGGTAGAAGACTACATCTCAAACTAATAGAAAATGAGGGATTTTCTAGGGCTTTTCATACTTATAACAACATTTTCATTTAAAGGTTTACATGAGTTTTAAAATAGCTTTTAGTAAGCAAGATAATGACACTTAAATACTAATGAATTCACCAGCTTTAAAGTCGATACTCTCTTTCAAAATAACTTGTATTCTCAGGTCATCAGTAGACAGGTACGGTGGCCAGGTTTTGAGAAGACGTAGCAGACAAGTCTCGTCTTTTATTTTGATTATATATTTTTGGTGTCTTATTACAATGAAAGAACACACATGTATTAAAACTTTACTTATAATGCAATGGATGATATTGTTGCTTGTTTACTATTTTACATTGTTGTGATACTGTACATGACGTCCTCCACCCCTGAACGTTTCCGCCGTTCGTGGTTTTGGGGTGTGACAGTGATTGATGATGACCCTCCTCTTCTTCATTTTCCTTGTCATTTTCTGAGCTTGGAGGAGTGGGACTCTTGGATTTTCATGCCATTTTCTTAAGCTTCTTGGGATTGGAAGAATATCCTTTATTAGACTTTCGTTTTCATGACTTAGAAGTTGTAGTCTTATCGTCTTCTATGGACTCCTTCTTTGTGGTAGTGCATTTCCCTCGGTAGCCAGGCTTGTCTACAGATTCCAAGGCAGCCTGCTATTCTGGAGTAAGGACTCTCGGTCCCTTAGGAGTAAGTTTGCTGTATTCTGCCATAACATGACTTTCAACTGAGACACAACGATACATGGATTCAGGAATGGAGCCATTGTGATGGAACTTTGTTGGATCAGAGATGATGATCTTCTTCATGTGAAACGTAGTAATGGACGCGACTAGGGAATCCTTCATCACAGGAAAGTCCAAAGTGTTAATCGCCCTTCTGGTAATAAGCGTCCAGAAGCGCCCACATGATATCTCTGAATGCCTCGTAGATCTATTGAGACTCTGCACCACTTGAGACCAGATAATTGTCCCATAATCAAGGTTGATGCCATTGTAGAGACCATATAAAAGGGTAAGAAAACCCTTTCTAGTGCCATCTGATCCACCACTCCTTTCTACCAAACTCTTAATGAGAAGAGTTAACAAACCATTCCATTGAGAAGGTAAACAAGACTTCTTAACTTTTGTGATAGTGGTGAGCAAATCCGTATATCCCATCTCGTAAAGCATTGAGAACAACTGTGTAATCGTGATAAAGTCTGGTGAGACTACTGAGGAATCAACAGCAAGATTCATCAACGAGCAAAATCCCCCCTTTGAAATATAAGCCTTCTTATTATGTATTTGAAAGAAAATACGTTCTTTGTTCTTGTCATATGAGGCCATGGAGTAGACCTGCGATAATAGTGACATCAGAACGGCTTCAATTTGAGTTAGGGCTACAACCAGTGGAGAATACTTCAAACACTCAACAACATGAAGCATATTCGAATCATACAAAAATGGGTTAAGTTCGATGATCATATTTTGATTTGGCTTGATTGAAAGCAATGTAGACGAAGCAGTCTGATCGTGAACGGATGAAGAAGTCGCCATTGTTAAACGAAGAAGGAAGATAAACAGTTGGAGCTTGCGTTGTAATCTTGAGAGAATTTGTTGATGTTAAATGACAAATAAAGGAAAATCTCTTTATATACCGTTTCCAGGAGAGAGAATGTAGATGACGATAATGACGTGATCACTAAAACGTCGCCTGGAAAAGCGCAATATGACAGGTTGGGTACTCCTAGGTAAATGTCAGCACGCGTGGGTATAGAGACTGTTCAAATTCACACGCCTAAATTCTTATCCTCAATCGTCATTTAAAATTCAGTGTTACTTCAAGAAACATGATTGCCCCTGTTTAAACAAAACTTGAACCAACAGCAACTAGAGTTTTGGAAAATAAAATTTTCATGCAATAGAGTGACAAACGATAAAGAAATAAAGCAAATGTGTATGGGATGTGAGTAATGTTCATTATAAGACAGAAAGCAGGTGATCCCGGGCAAGAATCGCTTCGTTCAAAGTCAAGATAGACTTGAAGTGCTTGTGTGGTTTCCCGAAAAATACGATCAACTGTTTGTTGAGAAACAATGAAAGGCTTCCTTTTAAGACATAGGCTTAAGGTGGCTTAACTTCAACCGATCGTCGATTCTTAATGTAAGACCGAACATTGGAAAAAGTACTTGTGAGACCGATGTGGTTTGTTGAACAAGTAGGTGGGATATATTTTATAATGACTAAAGAAGTTACAGAAATCTCAAAAAAAAAAACTGGATCTTTATGGGAAGAAAGGCCTTGGTGTTAGACAAATTCATAAATGATCACACAAAAATAAAAATAAGATTTCAATTGGTAACCAGTAAGAACTTGAATGCCATGATTCACCGTCAATTCATTATAGGTGTTGGATTTTGGGTTTCACTCCGCAGGTGGTGTATGTATCTAAGATCACAAACACATAAATGATGCAACCATAAACCTCAGTGGTAAGGACCGAGAGTCTCAGGGGTTATAGTGGTGAACCGAAAGTTGATGGAGAATTTAAGGAGGATGGCTAAAGAATCGAAAGTACCTTTTGCTATAAAGACATGGCAAAGCAGACAAACTATTAACTCATATGAGAAGAGTAAGATAGTTGTAGACTGAGTTGATGTTAATAGCCTGATTGTGAAGATACGATAGGTATAGATTGAATCATTAAGGCCTTGCTCTAAGTCGTAGAGGGGTTGGTCAACATACAATAGCATGGTGCTAGGGACTATTAACTAGTTCTCACGAAAAAGGTTGTACCTTCCTTAGCTCCAAATTCTGTTATCCTGGTACACTGGTGACCTAATTAAAAGAAAGAGCAAACAAACACTCCACACAAACCAAACTAGCATACAAACAAAAGAAAATGCTTTTGAAATTTTTGAAGTTTTCTGAAAAATAATTAAAAACAGAAAGAGAAAATATTTTTGAAAATTTTGAAGTTTTCTGAAAAATAATAAAAACAGAAAGTAGTTAAAAGAATAGAGATTATAGAAAATACTGAATATACAACCGAAACCTTATCATTAAGGAGTGAAGTGAAATAGACCGAGCGTTCGGTTCATTTCGGTTCCTTAAAATTCCAGAGCCGAAATGGACCGAGCGGTCGGTTCATTTCGGTTCCTGAAAATTAATGAGCCGAAATAGATCGAGCATTTGGTTCATTTCGGTTCCTTAAAATTCCGGAGCCGAAATAGACCAAAAGATCGGTTCATTTCGGTTCTCGAAAATTAATGAGCCGAAATAGACCGAGTGTTCGCTCCATTTCGCCTGTTTAAATTTTTAGTGCAAGATTTGAGAACTCGGTACCGACTATGCTTCCATCATTCCCAGACCTTCTAAAATTTTATTGAAACTTATTTCAGGTAAGGCCTTCATGAATATGTCTGCAAGTTGATCAGAGGATCGAACAAAGTGTACTTCCACGTTCCCATCTTCTACATGATCCTTGATGAAATGATATCTGAGTGCAATGTGCTTAGTTTTTGAGTGTTGCACTGGATTGTGACAAATCCTTATTGCACTTTCTGAATCACAATAGAAAGGAATCTTCTCATACTCAGCCCGTAATCTCTTAGTTGACTTTGAATTCATATTACTTGAGAAGTGCAAGACGCTGCAGCTATATACTCAGCTTCTGTTGTTTAAAGTGACACACAAATCTGCTTCTTGGTCTTCCAGCTAACAAGTTTTCCATCAAGATATTGGCATCCATCTGTAGCGCTCTTTCTATCTACACCACATCCTCCAAGATCAGCATCAGAAAAAGATTGAATGAAGAATCCAGATCTTGCAGGATACCAGAGACCAAGAGATGAGGTTCGCTTCAGGTAACATAATATATTCTTCACTGCCACCATGTGAGGTTCTCTTGGATTAGCTTGAAACCTAGCACAATAACAAACAAAAAACATAATATCCGGTCTACTAGTTGTTAGATACATAAGGGACCCTATCATTTGACGATATAGTGTTACGTCGACAACAGGTTTTTCCAGAGATGGTGTTAACATGGTGCCAAATGCCATAGTAACCTTACTTTTGAGTCACCTGTCATACCAAATTTCGTCAGTAAGTTCTTTGTATAAGCCTCCTGGTTGATAAATATACCTTATATTCCCTGTCTAATATTTAAACCAAGGAAAAAGTTAATTGGACCCATTATGCTCATTTCAAATTTACTCTCCATCAACTTCCTGAATTCAGCTGTTAAGCTAGGATTCGTAGAGCCGAAGATGATATCATCAACATAAATCTGAACTATCATAAGATGTTCGCCTTTTTTCTTTCGGAAGAAGATTGGGTCAACCGAACCTTGTTTAAATTTTGACATTTTTAAGAAGCGAGTTAAAGTTTAATACCAGGCTTTCAGTGCTTGCTTTAATCCATAGACTGCTTTATCCAACACATAGCAATGATCAGGGAATTTCTTATTCACAAACCTTGGTGGTTGCTCAACATAAACAGTTTCCAATTCTCCATTCAAAAATGCACATTTGACATCCATTTGGAAAACTTCGAAGTTTTTAAGAGTAGCATACGCCAATAAGATTCTAACTGATTCCAACCTAGCTACAGGAGAGAAGGTTTCCACATAGTCTATTCCTTCCTCTTGGCAATAACCTTTGACCACCAACCGAGCCTTTTGCGAATGACATTCCCTTCCTTATCCAACTTATTTCTAAAGACCCACTTCAAGCCAACCACAGACACATCCTTTGGTGTAGGTATCAGCCTCCAAACTTGGTTACGTTCGAACTCATGAAGCTCATCTTGCATTGCTTGGACCCAATCTGAATGATCAAGTGCAACATTTATAGTTTCTGGTTCAATCTTGGAATCAAACGAATTAAACATACAAAATTCAACTTTAGAGAATAATGCAGTTTGTTTCGCTTTCAATTGAGAACGAGTAAGAACTTTTTCTGAAGTTTCACCAATAATCTATGCTTTTGGATGGTCCCTTGTCCATTTTACTAACAGAGGATAATTTGGATCATATGCGAGGTCTAATTCAGCGTTGACTTCAACTTCAAATTCTAATTGATCATCATCACCTTCGTCAGTTGTATTTCCTTTCTCCCCCTCGACTGGCGAAGTGTAATCTGTGGCAACATCAAAGGTTGCATTCTCTGTGGGAGTGGGATTCTCCCCCTCAATAGGACTACTATTGTGTGGTTTTGGAGCAGAAGTTTCCCCTTCACCTGAACCTTTATGAGGTGGGGACGAAATTGGATCCTCCCCCTCGAAAGATACTTTGTTTGTTTTTGATGCAGTTGAACTTTCCCCCTAAAACTTTGAGTCTGTTGACGGTGGATTACCCTTAGCTGTCGGAGGTTCACTTTCCACATCTTTGGCAGCTTCAACTATAATCTTCATGAGATTATCAATTTTGTTATCTGCTACTTTTGCTTCTGAGTGTGCCATTTTCTCTGGTTCGTCAAACAGCCGCATGTATTCATCAAATAGGTTGGCTATTGGAACTGAGACTTGTCCAGATTCTGGAAAAATTTCTCCTAAGTCACTTTCACTTCTTTGAACTTTCTTCATGTAGTTATCGTCGAAGGTGACATAATAGGTTTCTTCAATTCGTTTTGAGCATTTATTCAACACTCTATATGCTTTTTATGTTAGTGAATAACCCATAAAAATTCCTTCATCGGCTTTGACATCAAACTTATTTCGGTTCTCTTTAGAATTGAAAATAAAGCACCTAGAACCGAATATGTGGAAAAATTTGACATTTGGCTTTCGGTTGTTTAAAATCTCATATGAAGTAATTGAGAATCTCTTGTTTAGCAAGGACCGATTCTGAGTGTAGCATGCGGTTGCAACAACATCAGCCCAAAAATATAACGGAAGTGAAGCGAAACTAAGCATGGTTCTAGCTACCTCACAAAAAGAACGGTTTCGTCTTTCAACAATCCCATTTTGTTGTGGTGTATAAAGGGCCGAAAAATTGTGAGTTATCCCCTTGTCATCCAGAAAGCTCTCAAAATCGTTATTCATGAATTCCAGACCATTGTCACTTCTGATATTCCTTACCGTCTTCCTCAGCTGCACTTCCACTTGCTTGATGAATGTCTTCAACTTGGGAGTTGCATCTAATTTCTGCTTAAGAAAGAAAACCCAGGTGAAGCGCGAAAAGTCATCTACAATAACAAGAATGTACTTACTACCACAGAAGCTTTCTATAGCAGAAGGTCCACATAAGTCGATGTGCAAGAGTTCAAGAGCTTTAATAATCTTTGTATTGATTCTTGTAGGGTGGCTCTTTCTGCTTTGTTTGCCCATTTCACATGTTGCACACAGATGTTCCTTGTCGAACTTGAGAAGAGGAAGTCCTCGAACGTGATCACCAAGCACCTACTTATTAATGTATTTGAAGTTCAGGTGCGATAATTGTCGATGCCACAACCAGCTTTCATCTGTATTTTCCTTTGACAACAAACATATTGGTGGTTTTCCTCGTATAGGGTTGAGATTTAAAGGGTAAAGAAAAATTTAAGGGATAATCTGTGATGTCGTAAGTAGACATAAGACAATTGATTCTAGGCAAAAATCACTTCCTTCAAAGTCAAGAGAGACATTGAAGTGCTTGCTTGGTTTCCCATTGAATAACGATCAATAAGTTGTTGAGAAGTATTGAAAGGCATCTTTTGAAGGTTAAAAAGGGTGGCTTTCGCGTTAATTCATAATTTCGATACTTGACATAAGACCGAAACTGAATGAAGTACTTGTGAGATCATTGTGATCTGTTGAACAAGTTGGTAGGATAAACTTTATAGTGATGAGGGAAGTAAGGAAATCTAAAAAAAATTAAACTGGATCGTTTAGGGTTAGAGAAGCCTTGGTGAAAGGCAAGCTCATAAAGATCACTCAAAAGAAAAAAAAGAGATTTCATAGGTAACAAGTAAGATCTTGAATATTTGACTTCACCGTCAATTCATTAGTGGTGTTGAACTTTGGGTTTCACTTTGTACATAGTGGCATGAAACTAAGATCATGAACACAGTTTTGGTATAACCATAAACCTCAGCGGTTAATACTGAAAATCTCAGGGGTTATTTTGATGAAACGAATTATAATGGAGAAAGATGATGGAGATGGTATAAGAAGCGAATGTACCTCTGCTTTAAAGAAAAGAAGGACCGAGCAGAAAACTCTAAACTCAATTTGAGTTGAGTAAGGTAGCTAATGATTAGATTGAATTTGATAGCCTGGATTGGGAAAACATGATTCGTATATATCATGTTATTAAGGCTTCACTCAAAATCTTTCGAGGCTTTAGTCAACATACAACAACATGCTTCTTGGGAATTCTAACTAAGAAAACCATTTACCAGCTTTAATTTCACTATAGAGAATCACACTTATACAAAACAAAAAAAAAACATTAGATAAAAAGATAAAAACAAAAAAAATTGAAATTTTTATAAGTAGAAAAGAAGTAATGGAAAAAGGTTTACATTAGAAAACAGTTGAAATGCCTTTTTAAGAAAAAGAAGTGAACGAGTTCAGAAGGACCGAACCCGAAATAGACCGAACGTTCGGTTCATTTCGGTTCATGGTCGAATTTCACCCGAAATAGACCTAACGTTCGGTTCATTTCGGTACATTAGAAAACAGTTGAAATGCCTTGGTAAAGCGATTTCGGTACAGATTCGGCTTGCATCATTCCTAGGCCTTGTAGAATCTTATTGAAGCTTGCTTCATGTAAGGCCTTCGTGAATATGTCTTCCAATTGATCAGTTGTACTGACGAAGTGAATTTCTACATTACCATCTTCGACGCGATCCTTGATGAAATGGTACCTCAATGCAATATGCTTGGTCTTCGAATGTTGCACTGGGTTGTGACAAATCTTAATTGCACTTTCAGAGTCACAATATAGTGGGATTTTCTTCATGTTTAGCCCGTAATCCCTGAGTTGACTTTGTATCCATACGACTTGAGATGTACAGGATGCTGCAGCAATATATTCAGCTTCTGCAGTGGATAGCGAAACACAAGTTTCTTTCTTCGATTGCCAAATGACTAATTTACCATCTAGAAATTGACATCCTCCAGTGGTGCTTTTACGATCTAGTCCACAGCCACCTAAATCAGCATCTGAAAATGCTTGGACAAAGAATCCTGAGTTGGATGGATACCACATACCGAGAGAGGAGGTTCGCTTCAAATAGCGAAAGATGTTTTTCACGGCTTGAAGGTGAGGTTCTCGTGGGTTGGCTTGAAATCGTGCACAGTAACAGAACGATTCGTGGAGCCAAAGATGATGTCATCAACATAAATTTGGACTATCATATGGTGGTTACCTTCTCGCTTACGAAAGAAGGTTGGTTCAACCGAACCTTGTTTGAATTTAGACATTTTTAAGAAATGAGTGAGAGTTTCATACCATGCTCTAGGAGCCTGTTTGAGGCCATATACAACTTTGTCAAGGATATAACAATGATCGGGATACTTCTCGTTCATGAAGTCGGGCGGTTGCTCAACATATACGGTTTCTTCAAGTTCACCGTTGAGGAAGGCACATTTGACGTCCATTTGATAGACTTCAAAGTTTTTGTGAGCGGCGTATGCAAGAAAGATACGAACAGACTCTAATCTTGCAACGGGAGCGAAGGTTTCTTCATAATTGATTCCCTCTTCCTGACAATATCCTTTGACCACCAGCCTCGCTTTGTTATGAATGACATTCCCTTCTTTGTCCATCTTGTTTTTGATACCCATTTGAGACCGACAACTGAAGTATCCTCTGGAATTGGAATAAGACGCCATACCTTGTTTCTTTCAAGTTCATTTAATTCATCCTGCATGGCTTGAACCCAGTCTGAATGATCAAGAGCTGAGTTAACTGTCTTCGGTTCAAATTTTGAAACGAAGGAATTGAACATACAAAACTCGACTTTTGAAAAGAGTGCAGCCGTTTTCGCTTTGATTTGAGAGCGAGTTAACACTATTTCTGAAGATTACCTAATAATTTGACTTTGAGGGTGATCTTTGGTCCATTTGATAAGTGGAGGAAATTTTGGATCATAGATAGGATCCAATTCAGCATTGATTTCTTCTTCTAGTTCAGACGGAATGTCATCATCACCAACATTGGTGTTCTCCCCCTCGAAGAATGACTCCTATTCAGGACCAGCATTTGTATCCCCTTCATTGGTTGGTATTTCAGTAGAGATTGATGTATTTGGCGATGAGTTCTCCCCTGAAATGAAGATCCTTGATCGTGATGAGGAGTTGGACCTTCCCCCTGGACATTAGGACGGTTACCTGAAGGTTCGCTTGCGTCTGCTCTTTCGGTTTCTTTGGATTGGTCATCAGCCATCTTTTTAGCAGCGTCGTCGATAACTTGTTTCAGATTATCAACTTTGTTGTCTTTTGCAGTTGATTCAGAGTCAATCGCTTTTTGAGGCTCATCAAACAAGAGCATGAATTCGTCGAAAAGATTCGAGATAGAGATAGTAACTTGACCATTCTTTGGAAAGATCTCTTGCGATGCATCTTCTGTTGATTTCATTTTCTTAATATAAATATTGTCAAAGGTGACATAGTATGTTTCCTCAATTTTCTTAGAGCATTTATTGAGAACTCTATACGCCTTGGAGTTCAGAGAGTAGCCTAAGAAAATTCCTTCATCAGCCTTAGCATCGAACTTATTTCGATTTTCTCTGGAGTTGAAAATGAAACATCTTGAACCAAACACATGAAAGAATTTCACATTTGGTTTTCGATTGTTAAGGATCTCGTAAGCGGTAATGGAGAACCGCTTATTCAAATATGATCTATTTTGAGTATAACATGCAACAGCAATTGCATCAGCCCAGAAATACAGAGGTAAGGAAGCGAAGCATAGCATAGTGCGAGCAGCTTCACACAGGAATCGGTTTCTCCTTTCAACAATGCCATTTTTCTATGGAGTATAAGGGGCTGAGAGATTGTGAGTCGTCCCCTTTTCAGAAAGAAAATCTTCAAAGTCTTTGTTCTTGAATTCCAGGCCATTGTCGCTCCGCACATTACGAACCACCTTTCTTAGTTGCGTTTCTATCTGCTTAATAAAGAGCTTAAGCTTTGGAGTGACTTCAGACTTTTGCTTGAGGAAGAAAACCCATGTAAATCTTGAAAAATCGTCCACAATAACCAGAACGGATTTGTTTCCTCCAATGCTTTCGATGGACGATGGACTACATAGATCGATATGCAATAACTCCAATGGTTCTATCACCTTAGTATTGATAGTAGAAGGATGACCCTGCCTACTCTGCTTTCCCATTTCACACACTGCATATAGATGTTCTTTATCAAATTTTAGAACTAGAAGATCTCGAACAAGATCACCCAAGACCAACTTGTTGATATCCTTGAAGTTCAGATGAGATAGTCTTCTATGCTATAACCAACATTCATCAGAGTGAGCCTTTGTGAGTAAGCACACAGCTGGTTTACCTCGAATTGGGTTGAGGTTCAAGGGATACATTTACCCCTATCACTTTGACTTCAGCAGAATGTTGTTTGATCTCTTCTCGACAATGCTATTTTCCAGTGTCAACCACCAGCTGTGATACACTGATGAGATTGTGTTGAAGTCCTTCAACATATGCTATTTTCCATATAGATAACTCGCCCTTAGTGATCATTCCATAGCCTTTGATAGTTCCAAATGAATTGTTGCCGTACTTTACAATGCCACCATATTTGAGAGAACGAAACTTCCTCAGTTCCTCCTTCCTTCCTGTCATGTGACGTGAGCACCCACTATCGATGTACCATTCTTCGTCAAACAGCTCGTCATGAATAACCTGCAAAATATTAAGCATATTTAGGAACCCAAAGTTTCTTGGGTCCTTGTGAGCCTTTTACAGGACAGAGAATAGTAAGAGAAATATCAACCATGTATGTGCGTTTAACTAAAGTTGTTTCATCGTTTCTTTTAATGGTGAAAACTTTAATTTTAGTTGATTTAGTAGGACTGGAGTTTGTGGTGTTGGCATTGGTATTCTTTTGATTCTCTTTTGGAAGATTGTTATCTTCAGGGTAGAGTTTTCCTTTTCCCTTTGAAGTAACTGAAGGACAAGAATTTGAATAAGAAGAGTAGAATTTAGAACTGACTTTGGAATCCTTGTTTTTCTGATTGGACTTGTATGGATGGGGACCGAAACCACTATTTCGGTTGCTATGGGATAAAGGACCGAAACTCTCCTTTCGGTTGTTACTGGATGAAGAAACGAAACCGTTCTTTCGGTTGTTACTGGATGAAGGACCGAAACTCTCCTTTCAGTTGTTTTCAATCGAGGGACTGAAACCACCCTTTCGGCTCCTATTGGTTGAAGGACCGAAACCATCGATTCGGCTCCTATTGGTCAAAGGACCGAAACCATCCTTTCGGCTCCTATTGGTCGAAGGACCGAAACCATCCTTTCGGCTCCTTTCAGTAGAGGGACCAAAACCATTATTTCGGTTGGTGTTGTAGTGAGGACTGAAACTGCTCTTTTGGTTTATTCCCATCGTGGGGCCGAAACTTCCCTTCCTGTTCCTTGAGTCTTCTTGTGATTTGTGCTTCCTTTCTATCCTTATAAAGTCAGGATTTTGAGAATTCCAAAACTGTTTTCTTTCAGAGAGATTCTTCTTGTATCTCAGATTTCTTTGATGCTTTCTATCAGCCACCTGTTTTGGATTTCTGTGAATGTTGGCCTTTCTTTTCGAAGTATGAGCACAACATTCACTTTTTACCGAAGAAGTATCACTAGTGGTTTGCATCGGTTCGTCCAATGGGGGTTTAGTGCCACTTGTGCTCGACACATCATCCTTTGTAGGCTCATTTAGTGGTTTAGGTATGTATCTACCTTTCACTCTCCATGAATGTTTCTGAGAAAGACCCTTTGTCTCATCTGCGTTGTCTATTGGGGCCGACCAGAAAAATTCGTCACATCCTCCAACATTGTCTTCTTCTACCATAGTTGTTAACTCTGCAGTTTGTTGTGGAGTGACACCCGGTACTGTGTAGACTTGGTTTGGAGTAGTTTGTACCTTTTCGTATACAACAGCTTTGGCTTTGAGAACTTTGGTTTTGTCGGTAGACGAACGAGCAAACTCAACGGAGTTTTTAGAAATTAGGTTCTTGTGTGACTTAGGTTCACTTTTGGCAAAATCAGAACAATCTACCAAATCCTCTACAGAGATTTCACTCGGATCATCATCCTCATTAAGCTCAGATGTGTTTTCAACATCAATTTTATTTTTTGAACTTAACTTGGCATTCAAAGAGTCAAATTTTTGTATAGTTTCGATTCTCAATTTTAATCTATCATTTTCGTCTGACAGATTTTTGAGCATGTCGTTGTGGTCTTTGGACTTTATGTAGGATTCAGTTTTGTCCAGACCTATTTTATATGTTGGAGAAACTTCTTCAGAAGATACAACACTTTCACAGTTGTAGACTTCAGCATCGATTTTATCTTCCTTTAATCCAAGGAAGGGTAAAAGCATGTGATGTATCCTCTTTCCTATTTCACAATCAAGATGCAACTGAAGGATGTTAAAATAGAGTCTCTTAGCATATAAACAAAACACATTTCGCTGTTTAAGAAGTTTAAGATTGTCTCTTTGCAAATAAATAAAGTCATCCTTAGATCTAATTAACTCCTTTTCCTTTTGCTCGATCCACATCCTTCATTCCACACTCTTTGATGAAATCCTGCCGATTTGATCAGTTAGGTTAGAATTTGTGACACGGGTTTGGGTGAGATTTCTACTTATGCTCGAGAATTTTAACTTTAAGTTATTAAGTTCCTTTTCATAATTAGTAACATGAATTTTTATAGAAGCAAGAATATTTTATACCTTTTTGATCAACTCATCACATTCTTTGATCTGTGCACTGTTAGGCTTGGCAGCAAAACACCTATCCTATCACTCCTTTTCATCTTCATCTCCCCCATCGGTTGTGTATCCTCTCATTTGGGACACACCCTCGGTCACCACAAAGCATCTTCCTGTTGCATGTTCTTCTTTTGCCAGCATAGCGTTTCCATGAGTGGGCTTCCTGTGACAACCCGAAATTTCCATTTTGTACAAACCATTTGAGGCCAATAGAAGTAGAACAGTTACAGTGAAAATTCAGACTTCGAGTATAAGTTTGGCAGTTTTTCAGGATTTACACTTAAGGAAATATCAGGAGAGTGGATGCACTAGGGTTTCGTGCAACACTGTTATTCCGATACTCTATTATATTAGAAATCATTTCGGGAATAAAAATATTTTTTGCCAAAAATATCTCAGGACTATAAATAGAATTCTGAACCAAATTATGTCATTAGTTACATTTCCATCTAGAGAAAAGCCATTTTCTCTCTCACGGATCTTCGGGTTTTTATCCCAAATCGTGAGTACACTTCTCTAGTTGTCTTATAATGCATATAATGTGCATAATAACTTAGATTACATAGCAAATCTGTGAGATTCAGGAGTTTACCGCCCAAGAATGTTCTTGGAGAGTAAACTCCTATATGTGGCTTAAATGCTACCTAGTCTTTTTTCCCCATGTTAGGTAACTACCTTAGGCATGTATGCTAGTGTGTATATGACTAGAAAATATCAAAATCGGATCAAGACCCCAAGATTTGGGAGTTTACCGCCCATTAACACGCGGAGAGTAAACTCCATTTTAAGGGCCAAAAGTGTCCCAATGACCCTCAAATCCTTAGAACTCAAACTAGAAGCCTTCATTACATGTTTAGGACACCAAAATCAATTAGAAACAAGGATGAAAGTGAGTTCACGGCCAAGGAGGTTCTTGGGCCGTGAACTCCATGTTTAAGTGCCAAAATGCCCTTAAAACCTTCCTTAAGCCAAGAGACTAATTTGGGCATGTACCTAAATGAGTTTAGGACTAGCTAACACACTTAGAACACCAAGAGAAAAGTGTTCACAGCCCAAAACGTTCTAGGGTCGTGAACACCATAAAATGGTGCAAAATGGTGCCATAAACTCTTCTTAAGCCTTGTACAATAGCCTAGTTTAGTTCCTACTTAATTTGGGGACTTGAAAACACCATAAACATCCTCCCAAGGGAGATTACGGCCGTAATCTCCAAGAGAATATGGTCCCAGGGCCGTAAACTCCTAAAAGGAGTTATATAATGCCCTAAACTCTTCCATAGACCAGGCCATTAAGTAGAAATGCTTATTAGGGCCTTATAGAGCATCAAACATCAAATGGACACATAGGTATGAGTTCATGGCCGTAAACTCATTTGGTAGTGTTATTAGGGCCGTGAAGTTCATGGTGGAGTTTTCCTTGAGCCCTACACACAATAGCTTCCCCTACAAACACTTAGATGCAATCCTAGAGGCTAATAACACTTGATAAAGGTGTTTAGCATGTCCTAGGGTGTCTTGACTTGTTTATTAGTTGTTTATAGACTAATTTATTACATATATGTGAAATTATATGTTAATTAGGATCATATAGTGTGTTCAAGACTTCACTTAACACCTAGTGCTCCTACCTCTTCAGTTCATCCGTATCACCCATAACAGGTGAGTTCATACCCCTTAATCAATGTTTTAACTATTTTTAAATTTTTATGGGGGGGGGATACAAGTAGAATCATGCCACTTATTATATCAATCACATGTGATTAATAAGCAGCATTTAATTGATTTACTACTCATTAGCCGTTTTACCAAACAGTTTACTTCAAATGATTTTCATAAACATTTTATATGTTTTAAAACTCCTTATTACACTGTACATTTTACTCTGTATGTTTTATTTCAAACTTATTTACAATTGTGATTCAAACAAATGTTTCCTTATACTAAATTGTTTTATCAAACCCATGCCTTCAAACCGTTTTATAGATTGACATTAAGTCAATCTTTTCATAAGATGATAATTATGTTCAAAGGTTTTACAAAACTTATTTATGCTTTTATATTATAAATTGTATGCCTCTATATGTATAGTTATATAAGAAATGTTTAAAAGATTAGGAAGGCTATCCACCCTATTTCCTTTTCGCGCTTGAGATGTGGTCTGGTGGGATATCGGGTACTCGTCCGAAGGTCGTTTAAATATTAGTTATATAACATATGTACATATATAGTCATAAAGGCCCTTCCAGTTCATCCCATGCCCTTGGGTAGCAAGGGTATACATCCATGTCCATACGTACCAGTTAGATTACTAGTAAACTACCATATGGGTAGTTTAGGAAGATACTAGAACTATTACTAGAACATAATATCATATTATGAGTCAGTTCATTCATGAGTCAATACATACTACTATGAGAACATATACAACTGTACTGAAGAAGAACATATACAACTATACTAGAGAAGAACATATACAACTATACTAGAGAGAGAACATATACAACTATACTAGAGAAGAACATATACAACTATACTAGAAAAGAACATATACAACTATACTAGAGAGAGAACATATACAACTATACTAGAAAGAGAACATATACAACGATACTAGAACGAGTACATTACTATACTTGCTAGGTAGAGAGCCCGTACATTACAGCTAGAACAGTTCATTACATTACATATACATGAATACGTTAATAATTGTGATCCATTGTATCGGAGCATGCCTTAAATGTCATGGCCCGAGTTGTAGCCAGAATTCTCTTGGAGGGAGAGTGTGAGTTTGCGTATAGATCTATACTGGATTGACTATCCTACACCTTGCTGCTAGCTACAGCCGGACCTGCAGGTCTGCGGGTGCCAAACAACATTCCATTTTACGACCATTCCTATGTCGTTGTTACCAGTCGATAGTATGGTACAATTAATCACATGATGCCTTAATATAAATCCGGTTTAAGGTAGTTAGTACAACATTAGTTCTTATTGCGCTACATTTTATTACTACATTAATTTTCCCTGTACATATATTTAGTGATCATTTCACTTAAACATTTAATGTAAAAACTATATTTTGTTAATGATAGTTACACTTGGGAAAATTACACACTTTTACATGAAACGAACATTTAAAACAGTTAAGTCTTGGTAGAAGACTACATTGAGAACAGTTAGGTCTTGGTAGAAGACACACTTCATATAATAGTAGGAATCATAGGGATTTCTAGGGTTTTTCAAATGTTTACAGTTGTTTTACAAACATTTTTACATTTACAGTTCGTATACATTTTCAATACTTACAATTTCATTACATACAAATTCTTACATACAAATTAAGACACTAAAATACTTATGATCTCACCAACTTTAAAGCTGATACTCGCTTTCAAAATTACTTGTATCCTCAGGTCATCATAGACAGGTACCAATGCAAGGACTAGGGAAGATGGAGGTCGTTGAAGACTCATCTTTCATTTTGATTTATGCTTTAGTGTTTATCAAAATTTGACAGAACACACTTGTATAATAATTATATTATTAATGCAATGGATGATGTTGTTGCTTGTTTACTACTTTACATTGTTGTGATACTGTACATGACGTCCTCCGCCCCAGAACGTTTCCGCCGTTCTTGGTTTTGGGGTGTGACACTTCCTAACTTCATCATCCTCAGAATTTGTGGACCAGACCTCCACACCAACAAATTCATCACTGTTGTTTGTATCCTGCACAATTAAAGCATTCATGGCAGTATTATTAGGAGCAAACTTTCTTTTCTTTATTTCCTCCAGTCTTCTCAGGAGGCTCGCTTCCTCATCTTCTTCATTTGTCTTCTCTTCTTTCTTTCTCAGCATACAGTCTTTAGCAAAATGATTCTTGCCTCCACAGTAATGGCCGTCGAATCCTGAGTCTCCTCTAACTTTTGCTTCCTTCTTTGACTCTTCAGACTTTGACCCCGTCTTCGGTTCCTCCTTGATCCTTTTGACGTTGTAACTACCCTGCCAATTTCGTTTCTTATTGGTTGGGAATTTATTCTTAACGAGTGTTCTGGGATTGGACACCATCATGGCGTATTCTTCACCGGTTAGATCATAATTTGCAAGATCTAATTCCTCTTCTTCTTCAACCGAACTTTTTCTTTAGAGACAAGAGCTAAAGAACCCAGACTGGAAACCACATTTGTTTCCTTAGACAGAGCACTCTCATGGGATTTCAAAATACCCACTAGTTTTGCCAGAGAATGAGACTTTTACTGTTCATGAGCTTTAACAATTGACACAACAACTATCCATTCAGGTTTGAGGCCATTCATGAAAGTAACCTTTTGTTTGATAACTTTCCTTTCAATCCCATGCTTTATCATCTTACTTAAAAGATATTTGAAGCGATCAAAAGTTTGAACAAGTTTCTCTTCAGGTTTCTGCTTAAAGTCACCAAATTCAGACAGCAAGAGAGTTTGGATTGAATGTTCCAAATCTTCGTCAGTGGTGTATAATTCTTTCAATCTATCTGAGATCACTTTAGCTGTAGCACAAGAACTCACTAAACGAAACATATCCGACTGCAGCGCAAACCTTGTCATCCTCAAGGCCTTGATGTTGCATTGAAACTTCTCCTTCTCATCCTAAGGAATATCTTTGACATCATTGACAAGCTGATTGTACTCTTTCTGTGTTTTAACAATCTTAGATGTGCTTGAGTTAGCGAATCGGCCTGCAGTAATCGCTTCCCAGATTAATTATCCATTGTCCTCCGATCCAATCACGTAATCTTCAATGTGATGCGTCCAAACTTCATAGTCTTGTGTATTCAAGATTGGTATTCTTGTTGTAGACCCTATGCTGTCGGAGATATTGATCAGATTGGTTTGTGAATCATCCATGGACATTGTAAAGACTTTTGATCAATAACCTGTAAAAGATCAGACTTGTAATATATCGTTAGGGTTAGATCAACAATTAATGAGATACGTAAATATAGAGTGACGGCTCAATAAATATCAATCAATGCGGAATTAAAAACCCTAATAACTTCTTCGACAGAAGAGATGTGTATGAATTACACAGTCTCCTGCTCTGATACCAATTGAAGAGATTAAAACTCTTAGATTGATTAGATCTTTCATAAGTACGATTATGGAAATCAGACAAGTCAAAAACAATATGATAATGAACACAGAATAGAATCAAATATATGCTTATGATTCGAAATAGAGTCAAGCCTCAACAGAGCTCGATGAAGAACTTCCGATGTAGAGGCGAGCTAGGGTTTACAAAACTTTAAACAAAATAAACAATGAAAGCGATAACTTCTAAGTCTTAATGCATGCAGCTTATATACTAAACCCTAGTACAAAAATATGCACGGTTGGACAGGCCCAATACCGACAATCAAACTGGGCTAAGGACTGAGCCCATGATGCAATCTACTCGACCCAACATTTCCCTTTGTGTGAATGGGTCTACGGCCACAATGCCGGACCATGTAGTTATGAGTAGGAAGACCCGGGGGTTAGCCCTAGGCACTGTATGCTAGTAGTTATTCCAGACCAAGGTCCGATGCCGGGCGGGTTCCTGTGGATGGTTTATGTGTTAGTTATTCCGGATCAAACTCCAATGCCAAGGTAAGCCCGAGGAAAGTTGCATGTTAGATTTTACTTGTTGTCTGTGTGATGCTTGTATGTGCCTGGTAGGGAGGTGAGTGTATGTGAGGTTCCATATCTCACCATTAGTAGAGTATGGACGGGGTTCCATATCTCATTAGTAGAAGATCAGAGGTGAGACCTGAGGTAGGAAAGTATTGAGTGTGGGTTGGGGCCCGT
Organism: Lactuca serriola; assembly: GCF_051521515.1. NCBI lineage: Eukaryota > Viridiplantae > Streptophyta > Magnoliopsida > Asterales > Asteraceae > Lactuca > Lactuca serriola. The sequence continues at coordinate 334,935,962 of NC_136415.1, read as the reverse complement.
ATCTCATTATCAGTAGGTGTGTGGACAGGGTTTCATGACTCACTAGTAGCAGGACAGGGGCGAGGCCCATGATAGGTGACGCCTTAGGACAGTAATAGTGTACAGTATGTTCAGTTTATGTGTTATGTGCTATGGTTATATGTTTGCATGAGTTTAGTGGGCGGGGCCCAGAGATAGGTTGGGCCTAAAGTAAAACAGATCTGTATACTGAGCGGGGCTCGAAGCCAGGCGGGGCCTGGGATCGGGCAGGGCCCGATGTAGCGGGCGAGGCCCGAAGTAGCGGGCGTGGCCTAGTGCTTGTAGTATGTGATTATGCATGGTATGTGGTAGGTTGGGAAACTCACTAAGCTTCCGTGCTTATGGTTTTCAGTTTTGGTTTCAGGTACTTCCGGTAGCGGAAGGAAGAGCTCGAGGTGATCGCATGACACACACACACCAAAGGAGTTTTAGCCTGGGATGTTTACTCTGATAAAATAAAATAGACATGATACTCTGATGTGATATGTTCTTCATGAATGGTTGACATTTGTGGTTTAATTATTAAATTAAAAATGAAATTTTTGGTTATGATTTTTGGGTCGTTACAAGTGCCATAAAGTAAGCAAATTTATGGTTTAAGCCATAAAGCTTTCACCTTTGGACAAAACACTAAACCATACTAGATCTAAGCATACTTAAGTAAAGTTGTGAGGTTTATACCTTCAAAGTGTTCCAAAAGATGATTTTATCACATATCTATAAGCTCTGGCCTCCAAGGTTCCTCCATGTCACTCTTCTTCTTTTCTCTTCCAAGGTTTAAACCACCAAACTAAGCTTCCTAAGGTCAAGATATCACAAAATGAAGGGTTGGGGCGTGCTAGGATTTCTCTGAAGTTACGGAGGCTGATAATGGGCTAGGGTTTGATCCATTATGCTCCTAATATAGTGGCACACCCTAAAAATAGGGTTTTAAGACTCTGAGCGTACGCTGGGCGTACGCCTCCCCACACCCGCGTTCACTTGTTCCATTACGTTGGGCGTACTGATGTGCGTTCCAAATTGCATGCATGGCCTTCTATGCGAGCTTTTCTCCATAAGGGCCATTATTGATAATATATTCAAAGTGTCATAACTCCTTCATCCTAGATCTGTTTCCGATGAACATTATATCTACGGAAAGGTGGCGAAAAGTCCTACGCTTCTAACAACACACCCCGGCCCAAAACCTTCTCGAATGAAACTCAAAACCCATAAATGACCAAAACGCCCCTAGCCTTGACTTCTAGATCCATAAATGAATGCTTTTCCGAACAGGGTGTTACACAAAGGGAAGGAAGCTTAAATGGATAATATGATGAATCTGATCAGGATGATGGATTTCAATCGCATGGTTCGAAGATCGGATTTTTGAGCTACTACTAAGGGGTTATGATAGATTGCTAGGAAATATGTAATAGCATAGATTTCATTTAAAGTTTCATTGTATGGAAAAAGTTTTTTCCACATTTCATAAATAAATAAAATATTTTTTTGTTTTATTTTATATCTCCTTGCAATGGAATTTATGTAAAATTGATGTTTGTATGTTTCTAGCAATAATGGAAATATGAATTTGATTCTTTCATTTGTGGTAGTGTCTAAATTTACCAAATAAGGAAAGATTCTCATCACCCAAGTTTCAATTGGACTGAAACTTAGAATCATGCAAGTTATATTGTATGATGAATGAGAATTTTCATCTTTGGAAAATTAAGACTATTTCCTTGTTGACATGTATATGTGAGTTAAGTGAAGGATAAAGGGATCGGGTACACTTGGTTGTGCACTGGTCAGGTCCACCCCAAAGATTGCTAAGGCTATTTGTCATGATTCACTAAAAGTTAGTAAATATGGTTACACTTACAAGTTTAAGTGTAATTCTGAAGCATTGGAAAAGTTTCAGCATATGGCAAAACGAATGAGAAGAATCAAATTACGCAGAAAGATAAAAGTTTCTCGAATCTGAAAAAGATGGGAGAGTACTTTAGTGTCATGTTTTATGATCATCTTAATGATTATGAAACCATATCATAATTCATCCTCTAAGGTCATCTTAGTGCATTCTTATGGCTAAGAGGAGGAGTCGTGAATTGTTGAAGTGGTTAAATTAAGAAGATGAGTCATACTTCGTTCCAAATCAATTCTTAGGGTCATACTCCAAGATTGTAACTTGAGTGACATATCTTAAAGAAGGTTTATAACCCTTGTCAAATGTAAGAGTAAATTGTTTTATACTCTTGTACATTTGAAATTGGTAATTTGTGATGTTTTGGATAGGACAAAGACCAACTAAGGCCAATTGTGAGAAGTGTTTGTCTTGATAAGAATCGACACTATCTCTTGAATATTTGTTTGTAAAGGAATGGTTCTTGGCAAGAGAGTCTTATATGTCAAGAGGATAGTAGGAGTCTAAATGATCCTAAAAGAGTTTCAAGAACTAATCAAGAATAAAACCTATAGTTTATCACTAGCACACAACTTGAGGTTTGTAACCTATTGTGTTGACATATTCCTATTTCTATGCCCATTCAAGTTAAAGTTGACTATGCATCTGAGTTCTACAAGCTCTCAGTTGTTTGCATAACTACTTGGAAGCAATGACAGGTCCTTGTGCTTCCTAGTGGCAAGAAGTTAAGATTGCACAAGTTTAGTCCATATGAGGTTGGATTTGTCACTAACCTTGTCTTGTGATTATGGTTTTGACAAATCCACATGGATAGGAACACATACACCATAAAGTCTAAGTGTCATAAGGTTTCTCTCCGATTCATGAAAATGATGGTGAGGAAACGCTTTCACTAAGTAGGTTTTAAGTAGATAGAAATTGTGATATTTGCATTCTCAAAGTCGTTAATGGAGCGTGTATGGGTAACCGGCACACTAACATAGACTTGTGACAAATGGCGAAGGTCTAAACAATTGATACTATGATTATGACACCCCTTTTCATAGTTCTAAAAATTGTTTAGACACACATGTGAGCTATCTAAGAAAAGGTGTATGATTTTAATAAATTCTTATCAAAGCATCTCGTATCAGAAATATGAACTTTGGTAAGAAAGTCAATAAAGTATTGATTTCTAGAAGTCCAACTGGTTTCTGAATACATGTCAAAGCTAGTGGGAGCATAAGTGTTATGCTAATAATTATCATGTTAGTGGGAGCATGATAATTTTGATAAGTGTTGCACGTTAGCAATGTTAATTATATAAAACAAAAGTTTCAATTGGAAAAAGTTGTTTTGCTATAATTAAAGGAGAAGAAATTATACTTCATTTCAATTCTAAAAGCTTAGATTGAGATTTTAATCATCTTTAGTCAAAGATATATATATATATATATATATATATATATATATATATATATATATATATATATATATACATTTTATGTTGGAATGGTTCCACATAAAGAAATTCTATATATATTGCGTTCTCAAAATTCGATTATGATTACGGTATCCCTCTTCATAGTCGAATTATGAAAACATGGCAAATAAAAAAGTATTGTAGCAAAAGGCTGATCTAGGATCATGTCTTTATGTGAGACATCATGAATCGTGTCCCATATGCTTCGGGAATAGGATCTATTACATGTGCTATAATATTTATCCTTTCTATATTTTCAAAATGCCTACGGCATTAAGAAGGGAAAAGGTTTAGAATTTGATATGACTAAAATGATTAAGCAATTGTTGTGTAACACCCTTAATCAGAAAGACCAAGAAAGGAAAGGAAAACCCTAAGTTAAAGGGCCAACTCGTCGAGTCCAAGGAGGAACTTGGCGAGTCCGAGCGGGATCCGAGTCGAGGAGTAAGTGACCGACTCGGCGAGTCGGAGTATGGACTCGGCGAGTCCGGTCTGAAGAGGGAAACCCTAAATCCGGGACTTTGTTCACTATTTAAACATCTCATTCTCTTCCCAAGGGTTCCTTTATTGCCTCTCTAACCCACAACACCAAACCCTAGCCACCATATCCGTTTTTGAGCTAATTCTTGCCTTGAATAGTGCATTAAAGATTGGAGAAGGAAGAAGGATCTTGGGAGTGAGAGAAGGGGCTATAGATCCGGGAGTGGGAAGACATTTTAGAGAATTTGGACGTAATAAACTAGTACTTGGACTTCTTTGCATCTAGATCTATCTTGGTTATGAGTTTTGGGGCTTGTATGCCATATCCTTGGATCATTTCGAGTTGGAGCCGAAATCTGAAGTTGCTACTTCAGATCTAAGTGTATTCTGGCCTAGAAAATCATAAAGCATTAGTCTTTGGGTTGGTTGTTAAGCCTCTTTGTCTTAAAATCGAGTTTGGAGTGTTTTGGGCCTAGCTCTCCTTAGCTACACGTAAAGTTTGCGCCTTTACGTGAGGGATAGGCTTTGGAAGTATGGATCTATGATTTGGAGCCCCTGCATGGCTCGAAAATCCACTGAATGGATTAAGAACTGCAGCAACTCGGTGAGTTGGATGAAGTTGGGCAGGAACTCCGCGAGTTGGAAGAACATCTCGACGAGTTTGTTGAAGATTGCCTTGGACTCGGTGAGTCTGTTGTTGGACTCGGCGAGTCAAGTCGCGAAACCCCGAACCCTTCGAGTTGAGACTTGAATCAGTGAGTTGAGTGGGGACTCGGTGAGTTGGACAGGTCAGGACTCGGAAATCAATGGACTCGGTGAGTCATGGACTGACTCGGCGAGTCGAGTCGCGAATGGAAGGACTCTGAGCATATGAACTCGGCGAGTCAGTAGGCAGACTCGGCGAGTAGGGTTGACCTGGAAGGTTGACTTTGACCAGGACTTTGACTTTGACCAGAGTTAACTTAGTTGACTTTTGGGGGACAATTAGACTAAGTGTTGCATTGATATTGGTAGCTCAGGGAGCTAGTGGAGCAGGAGTTCAGAGAGTTGCCGGGAAGCAGCTAGAGGGGTTATCAGCAAGTTCAGAAAGCGCAGGTGAGTTTCCCTTTGTGTGAATGGGTGTATGGCCATAATGCCGACCCATGTAGTTATGAGTACAAGACCCGGGGGTTAGCCCTAGGCACAGTATGCTAGTATGATATTCAGGATGAGGTCCAATGATAGCGGGCGGGTGCCCAAGGAATGGCTTATATGATAGTTTATACTTGTTGTCTGTGTGATACATGTATGTGCCTGGTGGGGAGGTGAGTGTGGGCGAGGTCCCGTATCTCACCAATAGAAGAGTGAGGATGGTGTTCCACATCTCATTAGCAGCAGAACAGGGGCGAGGCCCAAGTTAGGGAAAGAGTGAGTGTGGGTTGGGCCGGTATCTCACTATCAGTAGGAGCGTGGACAGGGTTCCATTAGTATATGTTTAGCTTATGTTTTGTGATATGTTTATGTGCTATTATATGTTAGCGGACCGAGGCCCAGTGACAGGCGAGGCATATGTGAAACATATATGTATCCGACTAGGGCTCGAAGCCAGGCGGGGCCGTTGTAGCGGGCGAGGCACGAAGTAGCGGGCGTGGCCCAGTATATGTTGTATGTGTTTATGCTGGGTACGTGGTAGGTTGGGGAACTCACTAAGCTTCGTGCTTACGGTTTTCAGTTTTAGTTTCAGGTACTCCTGACAGCAGAGGGAAGAGCTCGGGGTGATCGTATGGCACACACCATGGATTAAACTGCCTGGGATGTTTTACTCTGATAATGAACATATGTTTTGTAAATTAATACTCTGATTATGTTATGGATTGATAATTATGTTTTAAGTAATGTTTTATAAAAGAAATTTTTAGTTTGGAATTTTGGGATGTTACATGTTGAGGACAATCTGAGGTTTTACCAATGATTGGTTGCTCATGGATAGTTGGAAATATGGTGTAAATTTTTGGAAATGACATAATTATCTTATTCTAAAAGAGAGGCAACTCATGTTTAGAAGTGATAGTCAAAATGGGAATATGGAAATGTCTCCATAGGTGGAAGTTAGTCAATCCGTGTCATATTAGAAAAACTTAATGCAAGAAGGATGTTCAAAGGAATGTACTTTGAATTTGAGACTTCATTTCCATGGAATTGATCTCCATTGGTGTACTTTGTAATGTTTGTTGCCAACTCTTTATGACTTTGTGCATAGTCATTACAAGAGGATCAATGCATATGAGTTTAGAATCTAATAGATTTCGGTAAATGGCAGGAATTTGGAATTCTTACACTTACGATAAGGATTTGGGATTGTGAAATGAGAATCATTGGAATTATGTTCAATTGATCTATTCCACAAAGTAAGGATCATAGACAAACATAATGCATATACTTGGTGTATGGCATAACTATTGTTTTGAAAAACATAGTGTGCATGCTTGGAGGATGGCATGACTATTGTTTTAATTCAAGTATTAAGTTGATTATTTGAAACATTGTGCAATGAGTAATGTGTAATCAATATGGTGATAAATAAAAGGTGTTTATTTGTATTCATAAGTTCTGAGACCATATTAGATTCGATTATTCTTGTGTTTCACTTTGCATGTATTGAGGCAAGACTGTCATGAAGGGTATGTAGTTTGTCTGGGACAAAGTGGTTGCAGTGTTCATGATTGCTCCTGGAATGAGATTTGAGTATTGGATTCAAGCCACGCTCATTTGAGTCACTTCATGGATTTTATCACGAGTGAATCATGAGACAATAATATCTTATATTCTTCAAACGGAGACGTGTGAGTTGTAGTTACGCGTCAGTTGCACATTGACATATGTAAACGCAACCAGTAACTTGGTTGTTATAAAACATATCGCTATGTATAATTTGATGAGTATGTACAAGCGAACACTTGGGTCAAAGTTTATCCATTCCATTTACCCTTGGAGGGATAAAAGGGATATCTGTGGGCCCCTCGATGATTTAGTGATGACAACCCTAAGTGCATGGCCAAGCCTAGACTGATTTGATTTGTTCAATTAGTTAGTCGTCGTAAATCGGATATCAGGAAACAACAAATGGACAGAGAGAATGATTATAATCCATGTCTCGGTCCATATGATATCTAGAATGGAGGAATATATAATCCCTTATCTAATGGACATGTCATTAACTGGGTCAGAGTTTGACAGCGGCTTTAAGAGCTATGATTGCTAGTCAGGATCTTGGAGTCATACACAATAACAATTTTAGACTTATCCAAGTGGGACACTATTGGAATAGATGTTTAAGCCCATAAATATTATTGGTATGTATTCGACCCGAGAGTAGCATGGTCCATTTGGGTTGCAAGGCATCGGATCAATTGGATAGACAACATGAGAAAAAGGATACTAATGATTTATATTAATATATTATAAGTTCTAATATATTAATATGATATAATATTATTTAATTAGTATTGATCAAGAATCAATTTAGAATTAATTTAACTTAGTGATCGAAAGGAACAAATTGAATATGGACTCTTATATATATATATATATATATATATATATATATATATATATATATATATATATATATATATATATATATAGGATGGGCAAAGTTCATTTAGGTTGGGATAAGCTTTCACGGATAGTCCATGGAGTTTTAACCCATGGATCCAATTGAAATGAAAGGTCATGGGTATTAGGGTTTACATGAATGTAACCCTATTCCTCCACACTATATAAAGAGGTTTCTAGTTCATGAAATTCGCACTAGTTCATAAGACAAAGAGGGCTAGCCAATTTTGGTGCAAGTATTCTTCTTCTCAAGTTATTCCAAGAGTTTTTGTTGTTGTGTGAACCATTTGAGGTGTAAAACTTGGGGCATAAGCTCATAAAGGTTCAAGACTTCAAGCTCCATGAAAAGTTATGTCATCTAACTAGACTTTTGTAGTATGGTTGCTCCATTGTATGTTAGTTAGGATGAGAACCTTGGAAAAATCATATTTGCATGTATAATAGAAAAAACATAGATCAAGGTTTCTAGGGATGTATGTACAGTGTAGGAGTGTTAGAATGCTCAAAACCCATTAAAATGATCAAGTGGAGAGGGATCACTTGCATTCAAAGTCTCATATTGAGGGGGAACATTCTTTCGATGGGAGAATAGGAGAATGGATGATGATGTTGAGGGGGAGCAAACCGAAAATGAAGTTGTCAAGGGGGAGCTAAATGCGTCGAATAATAATCAATATGAAACTCTTCATGATTTTAATGATAATAATTATGTTGCAGGTTCAGAGAATGAAGAAATGTTCGAAGATGCACCATTGGATTTTGATCCAACTTATCCACCATTGGAGAAATGGACAAGAAATCATCCAAAAGAACAATTCATTGGAAATCCACAAGATGGTGTGTTAGCTAGAGCTCAACTTCATGCAAAGAATGAGCTACTTAATGCTCATCAGGAGTTTTGCATGTTTAATGTCTTTATTTTGAAAATTGAACCAAAATTAGTTAAGGCTGCAATGGAACACTCAGATTGAGTTGTTGCAAGGCAATCTAAATTGTCTGAATTTGAAAGAAACAAGGTTTGGAGATTAATTCCTAAACCAGAAGATGTTTCGATTGTTGGATTAAAATGGAATTTCAAAAATAAAATATAAAAAGATGATAATATTGTTCGAAATAAGGTTAGGCTTGTAGTTAAAGGCTATTCGCAACAAGAAGGTATCGATTATGATGAAACCTTTTACCCTGTCGCAAGACTCGAGGCTATTAGGATATTTTTGGCCTATGCAACACACAAGGATTTTGATGTCTATCAGATGGATGTCAAATGTGCTTTTTTCAATGGGGAACTTGAAGAAACTGTTGATGTTGAACAACCTCCGGGTTTTATAAGTGAAAAATTTCCTAATCATTTTTATATTTTAGATAAACCCGTGTATCGGTTAAAACAAGCACCAAGAGCATGGTATGCAACTCTCTCCTCATTTTTAAAACAATCAAAATTTTAACAAGGAACAGTTGATCCCACACTATTTCGAAAGAAAGTTGGGGATCATCTACTGCTTGTTAAAATTTATGTTGATGATATTATTTTTGGCTCAACTGACCTTGCTTTGTCTAGAGATTTCGAAAATCTAATTAAAAGTCAATTCAAGATGAGCATGATGGGAAAAATAAACAATTTTCTAGGACCAAATATTCGTCAAAGAAGATAAGGAATCTTTATGAATCAAAGAATCTGCTTGAAAATTTTGGCATGACGAACAACACAAAATTACGAGTACCAATGGCAGTTGGAACAAGGCTAACACCTTCTTTAGACAAACTAACTGTTGATCTTACTTTATACAAAAGCATGATATGTTCGTTACTTTAACTTATGGAAAGTTGACATGTCATTATGTTTTCTGTTTGTAATTGTGCTAGATATCGATTGAATCCAAGAGAACCACACTTAACAATGGTGAAAAATATTTTTCGATATCTCAAAGGCTCAATTTCATTAGGATTGTGGTATCCTTCTAAATCTGGATTCTTCATACAAGCATTTTTAGATGATGATTTAGGAGGTTGAAATCTTGATAGAAAAAGCACAAGTGGCGGATGTCAATTACTAGATGGGAGGTTAGTAAGCTGGCAATCAAAAAAGCAAACATGTGTTTTTATTTCCACACCAGAAGCAGAGTATGTTGCTGCTGCAACATGCACTTCACAAATCATATGGATTCAAAGCCAACTGTGTGATTATGCAATCAACATGAAGAAAATTCCATTGTATTGTGATCCACAAAGTGCTATACGCATTTATCACAATCCTGTGCAACATTCGAAAACAAAGCATATTGCTCTTCGCTATCACTTTATAAAAGATCATGTTGAGGATGACAATATCAAAGTTCACTTTGTGAAAACCACTAATCAACTTGCTGATATATTCATAAATCCATTAGATGAAAAATCATTCGTGAGAATTTTGGGAGGTCTAGGAATGATTGAAGGAATTTCAGTTTCTGGGTTGATTTCTAAAGAATAACAAAATAAAGGTGTATGACTGATGATTCAGAGGTGCTGGAGGGTATGACTTCAGATCCTGATCAGCAATCGTAGCTTTCTAAAGCCGCTGTCAACTCTGATCCTATCAGATACGCAGGTCCTTTTGATAACGGATCATATATTCCTCCATTCTAGATATCGTATGAGACATGATTTCTAATCATTCTCTTTGTACTGTTTCTCGATTTCCGATTTATGACGACCGACTAATTGAACAAATCAAATTTGCCCTAGCCCGGCCGAGCATTTACGTTTGTCATCACTAAATCATCAAGGGGCCCAAAGATATCGCTTTTATCCTTCTTTGGATAAAAGGAACGGATAAACTTTGATTCAATGCTCGCTTGCACTCACTCACCGAATCACACACAACAATATGTTTTATAACACCAAGTTACTAGTGCGTTTACATATTATCTGAAAGAACATAATTTGTGGTTTGAGCTAGGCATCATTTTTTTTATAGATAATTGTGTCATTTTGCAATGTTTGTGTTTTGTTATGTAATGTGTGCTGCCACACATGTGTGTGCGGCCGCACACATGTGTTTGGCCGCACTCTCTTGTGCTGGTAAGAGGAATACTATTTATAGCAACTGAGTTGTGTCAGTCTGCACTTTTGGCTAGGTGTCAGAACTCTGCAGCAGTTGTACTTTTCTCAAGATGTACTTGACATTTACTGAATATAGATGTGTACATGCTTGATTTAACTTCTTCTTCATCTCAATCTCAATCTTATTGCAATTAACTTCATTGATTACTAAATTGGATCCTTAGTTTTGGGACTTACAATTGGTATCAGAGCCATTTTGGTATCAATTGAAGTTATTTTTTTGAGTGCAAAATTTCATTATTTTTAAGAATTTTGATCGAAGAATTGTTGAAGTATTTTTAAGAATTTTGATCGAAGAACTGTTGAAGGCTTGCTGCTGACTTTGAAGGTTTGTTGTTAAAGTGAGTGTGTGGTGGAGTGTGTCTAATTAACTGTGTGCTGGTATTGTGTTTGCTGCCGACTGAGTGTGTGCTGTTACTGTATTTGCTGGAATTTTCTTGTTTGCTGCCAAGAGTGTGTGTGCTGTTAAAGTGACTGACGGTTAAGGTGTTATAATTGTGTGCGGTTTAATTTAGTGTGCGGTCAGATTGGTGTGTGCGGTTCAATCTAGTGTGCGGTCAGATTGGTGTGTGCGGTTCAATCTAGTGTGCAGTCAGATTGGTGTGTGCGGTTCAATTCAGTGTGCGGTCACATTGGTGTGTGCGGTTCAAATCGGTGTGCGGCTGGATTAGTGTGTGCAGTTAAGGAGTGTGTTTAAGAGTATTAGTGTGCGGTTTGAAATTACTCAAATGGAATCTCAAAACATGATTGCTCATCAAGATTTGGATGCAATTATGGGAACAACTACTCGTATTCCTAGATTGCTATCAGCTGAAGGATTTCCTGAATGGAAATATCGAATTGAAAAATACATCAAAATGAAGGATTTCAAAATTTGGAGAAGCATTTTAAGAGGACCAATTCGGATTACTTCTACTTTAGAAGATGGAACGGTAATTGACAAACAGATTGAAAACTACACTGATGATGATTTTGAAGGAGTTGAAGAACAAGAAAAGGCTCTTGCCACACTGACTATGGCAATGTCTCCTGAAATTGCACAAGGATTTCGTGAGTATACATCAGCAAAAGCATTGTGGGAAGCACTCATAGAAGTTTATCAAGGAAATGAAGACATGAAGCAAAGTCGACAAGACATGCTCCGACAAAAATTCAACATGTTCAATCATGTATTGGGAGAAACATTGGAAAATCAATTGCAAAGATTTATCACACTAACCACTAAAATGAGCTCCGCAGGTGTGATGGTTACCAGATCTGAAATCAACAAGAAGTTACTAAATTCTCTTCCAAAATCATGGGACATGTTTGTCTCGGTGATTAAAAATATAAAAGACCTAAACCGTTTAAGCTTGTCTGAAACAATGGCAATCATCAAAGTTTGCGATCTTGATGATAAACAAAGAGAAATCAATCATGTCAATTCATACTCTACAGCAAATCTTGGACTTCAAAATAACAACATTGCTTTTTCAAGCTTCACCACTCATCAAAATACTCAATTCCAAGTTCCTCAAGTTCAACCTCATACAGTCCATTAAAACATACCATACATCATACCTAACATGCAACAAACTCAAATCCCTCAAACTATATCTCAAGTTGGATCTAGTGTTTTTCCCTCCACAGATGTTTCAGTTCAATCTCATGGAATTGGTTTCGAAAGTTCAGTTACAAAAGAAAAAGAGAAAAATATGGCTTTAGCTACTGGTTTGGTGAACTGATACAATGCCTTTGTTGCTGGAGAACTCTCTCCACAACTTTCATTCACTGATCTTGATCAAATCCATCCTGAAGATGTGGAAGAAATGGATATTACTTGGCAAATGGCAATGGCAGTATTCAGGGCTAAACAATTCACAAAAAAGACTGGAAAGAATAATTGGGGTGTAAATTTTGATAAAAAGATGGGTTTTAACAAAGGAAAGTTACGTTGTTATAATTGTCATGAACCAGGACACTTTGCAAGGGAATGTCCAAAACCAAATCAGCGAGAAAACTCCGAAAGAACCATGGTGCCAGTAACTTACGTTCACAGCAACAACATAGGATCATCTTCAAACAATCAGTCTGCAAACATGGCAATGGTAGCTCAATCGTTCAACTAGGAAGATCAAGTTCAGGCCCTAAACTTTTCAGAACCTGAAAAGGCAAATCTTGCTCAAGTCAAGGATGAAAGTAAAGAAATTGAAGCAGATCCAGAGGAGGAGATGATGAATTTGCAGTTTGCATTCATGGTTCAGACCACTCCTGAACCAGTCAAATATGAGGTTAGTGAATTCGGTTGTTCTCAATCTTGTATTAAAACTGTTAAGTTTTTGAGAGATCAAATTGAAATAATCAAAAGAGGGAACGAGGACTTGAAATATGAGGGATATACTCTTAGAAAAAATCAAAAGCCCATAAAAACTCAATTAGAAAATAAAACAAAAGATTTTAAAAATTTGCAAGAGGATTACAGCAATAAATGCGAGAACTATGATCATCTCAAAAGAAAGCTTGCTGCTGTAACCTTGGAACTTGACACATTGAAAAATCGTTTTGAAAAAGCTGAATTTAATTTCAAAAAGTACGATGGGTCAAGTGAAAAGATTGCAAAATTAATTGAAGGTCAATCACATTGGAGAGATATTACTCATGCAAATCAAATAAAAGTTGGATTAGGTTTTGAGAGTGTCCTTTCTCCTTTCAATCACAATTACACTACTATTCCTCTGTCTCAAGAAGAAATTGACAGAGAACCTTGCATGGTGTATGGAAAGTCAGCTTCTGAGCAGGAAATACAGTCTAGTTATGAGACTTTGCATACTAACGTTTTTACTTCAAGTGCAGATATATCTATAGTTCAGGGGGAGCATGCTGCTGAAACTTTTGAGTCAAATAATATTGTGATTGAGTCTGGTGTTAATTACAGTAATGAGTCTGTGTCAAAATCAAACACAAACGTTTTTGTGTCGGGTGGTATTTTATTTCAGTCTGACAATGTTCTTTCTAATAATGTTGTTTCTGATCAAACTACTAAACCTGATCTACATGTCTCTGCTTCTAACACATCTGTTACTAAATTCTATGATGAATCTTGCAAGTGTAAATGTGTTAAAAATGAAAAAGCAAAGAATAACATTGTCAAAAGTAGTGTCAAAGTTACTGATAACAAACAAATCTGTTTTAACTGTGGCACTGCTGGACACATTGCAAGAAATTGTATGAACCGGATGTTTGTATCTCATACAACAAAAAGGAGGGAGAATGAATTTTAGGGACGATCTTTGACTAGAAAAATTCCAAAAATTCATTCTAGAAATGGAGATTTGAATACAACATTAAAAGAAAAAATTCGAAAGATTTCAAAAGAACAAACAGGTTTTTCACAAAAATAACAGAAGTTTACCAAAATCAACTCAGGCCAAGCCTAAGTCGAATTTGTCAAAGAGCAGGAAAGGATCTTCTAACTCTTCAAGTAGGAAATCCACCGGTTCAAATCAAACTAACAAATTTTTGAAACCTAACTTTCAGTGGATTCCAAAAAAAAATTCAGATCAATCTCCATTACTCTCCAATTCAAATGAAAAACTTGTAAAAGGAAAGAGTCAACCTAGGATTGTGATGACCTGGGTTCCCAAAAATAAATAATTCCATTCATCGTGCAGGGACAGTTGCAGAGGAATGTCGCCAGACCTTGGTATGTCGACAACGGCTGCTCCCGGCACATGACTAGAGATATATCCCAATTGCACGACATTCAAACTTTTAATCGGGGATATGTTTCTTTTGTGGGCGGAGAGGGTGGAAAAATTACTCAAAGAGGAACTGTGTCAAATGGAGTGTTAAATTTTGAGAATGTTAACTTTGCTCCGGAACTGAAGCACAGCTTGCTGAGTGTATCCCAGATATGTGACAAGGGCTACTCTACTCATTTCACAGATAAGGAATGTCTGATCTTAAAACCTGGCATTGTTATCCCTGAAGATTGGATTCTTGTAAAATCTAAGCGAGATGGAAATGCCTACATTATAGACATGAATAGCAACTTCCCCGACAATGTCACTTGTCTCTTCTCCAAAGCTTCTGAACAAAATGCGATGTTATGGCATCGTCGTCTCGGTCATGCGAATGCAAAGAACCTGAATCGGCTTGCGAAGAACGAATTGGTCCGCGGGCTACCCATCAAAGATTTCATTACTTTTGACAAATGTGTTTCATGCGCTCAGGGAAAACATCATCGAAAACCACACTTTCCAAAGCAGATAAACTCCATAAGTCAAGTGATCGAGTTATTGCATATGGATTTATTTGGACCGATTAATGTTTTGAGTATCAATCGCAACTCTTTTTTCCTTGTTGTGATAGATGATTACTCTTGTTTCACTTGGGTTTTCTTTTTGTCTAACAAAGCTAAAATTCCTAACCTTATCAAAAGATTCATTGTGATGATTGAAAATCAGACTAACAATCGAGTGAAAGTGCTGCGTACCGATAATGGAACAGAGTTCAAGAACGTTGTTCTTGATCATTTTTGCACTGAGAAAGGGATTGTACATCAATTCAGTTCTGTTCGAACACCTCAACAAAACGGGGTTGCCGAACGTATGAATCGAACTCTAAAAGATGTCGCAAGGACGATGCTCTATGATTCCAAGCTTCCTGTATTTTTCTAGGCAGAGGCGATTAACACCGAATGTTATGTTCAAAATCATGTGCTAATCAACAAAGCCAGAATGAAGACACCGTATGAGATTCTATTTGGACACAAGCCATCTGTCAGTTATTTCCGAGTATTTGGCTGCCCTTGCACCCTTCTCCACTTGGAATCTAATCCCAAATTCAATGCCAAAGCCGATGACTATTACTTTGTTGGATATGCTGCTCGAACTGCGTACAGGGTTTACAATAAGAAGACTAAAGAAATTGTAGAATCCTTTGATGTTCGTTGGCTTGAGGAAAATGAGACAGATGCTAGAGTGGGTCCTGATTGGTTATTTGACTACACATCTCTTTTCAAATCATTCAATATTTCTTCAGATAATCAAGAAGGATCTACTTCCAATTCGAAGATTCCCAATGAAGATGAAGAAGATGAAGTTGTTTATCGACCTCCATTGATTTCCTCTGATCCTCCTTTGGTACCCTCTACTCATTTTGAATCTTCTGAGCCTCCTCAACAACCTTCTCCTGATGCTATTGCTACTCCTTTAACTCCAATGGAAAGAGAGTTCATGAACCACGAGACTTCCACTGTAACTTCAAATTTGATGGAACTTCTCTTTCCAAAAAATATTGCAGAAGAGTTTGTAGCGGATTCTTCAAAAAAACCTTGTTCATCCTCTATAGACCATATATCAAATGATGGAGCGATTAATATTCATAATCTTCCTGTTACTGTCAATGATATTAGTCATCAGATCCCTACACGCATTCAGCGAGATCATCCGATAGAGAACGTCATTGGCCAGTTGGGCGAAGGTGTTCAAACTAGAAGTAAAAGTGGGAATGTTAATACATGTCTCTACTCTTGCTTCATCTCTCAAAAAGAACCTAAATCTGTTGAAATGGCTCTGAATGAGCCTAGCTGGGTTGAAGCCATGCATGATGAATTAAATCAATTTGAAAAACTCGGAGTCTGGAAATTGGTGGAGCTACCAAAAGGAAAGAAATCTCTTGATACTCGTTAGGTATTTCAAAATAAACAAGACGATTCAGGTGTCATTGTGCGCAACAAGGCAAAATTGGTGGTTCGAGGGTTTCGACAAATTGAGGGTCATGATTATACATAAGTTTATGCTCCAGTTGCTCAGTTGGAAGCTATTCGCATCTTTCTTGCTTATGCTTCTTACATGAACTTTACTGTATACCAAATGGATGTCAAGACGACTTTCTTGTACGGAAAGGTCAAGGAGGAGATTTACGTTGACCAACCACTTGGTTTTGTTAATTCATCTCTTCCAAACCATGTTTACAAGTTAGACAAAGCCTTGTATGGATTGCATCAAGCTCCTCGAGCTTGGTATGCTACTCTTACTCAGCATTTGCTCAATCACGGCTATTCCCGAGGTACCATTGATCAAACCTTATTTCTCAAGCATGTCTGTCCAGATCAAATTCTCATTCAAATTTATGTGGACAACATTATTTTAGGGTCAACAAGCCAACAACTTTGCAAGGAGTTTGAAGCGGTGATGAAGAAGCATTTTGAGATGAGTTCTCTTGGGGAAATGACCACGTTTTTGGGGCTTCAGGTCAAACAATCTTCAACCGGAATCCTTATTCATCAAGCAAAATATGTGGAAGATTTACTGGAGATGTTCGGGTTTCAAGACGCAAAACCTGCTCTTACACCCATGGCGGAACGGCCTCTTCTGACTCTTGATCTTGAGGGTGAATCCGTAGATCAAACTCATTATCGATCAATGATCGGATCACTCATGTATCTTACTGCTAGTCGCCCAGACGTTATGTTTGCGGACTGTCAGTGTGCACGTTACCAGGCTAATCCTAAACTCTCTCATTTAATTGTTGTTAAAAGGATTTTTCGGTATCTCAAAGGGTGCCCAAAACTGGGTCTTTGGTATCCGAAAAATCCCGAATTTGATCTTTATGCTTTTGCAGACAGCAATTATGGTGGATGTGAGCTTGATAGAAAATCAACTTCAGGAGGATGCCAATTTCTGGGAGATAGATTGGTGTCATGGCAGTGCAAGAAGCAGCACACAGTCTCAACCTCAACAGCAGAAGCGGAATATGTTGCTGCATCTGCTTGTTGTTCTCAAGTCATCTGGATCCAACATCAATTGTTGGACTACGGTTTGAATTTTCAAGAAACCCCTATTTTTTGTGACAATGGGGCTGCGATTCAAATCGCCAAAAACCCGGTTCAGCACTCAAAAACCAAGCACATCGACATTAAAATTCACTTTATTCGAGAATGTTATGATCGTTCGCTTATTCGGTTAGAACAGGTCCGCTCTGATAATAATGTAGCAGATCTGTTCACCAAGCCTTTTAGCAAAGCTCGATTCGATGTGCTGGTTAATTTTCTAAAAATGATTCGTTTTGAGGATTGATTTTTAAATAAATTTGTGCATTTCATTTCTTTTATGCACAAATTTAGGGGGAGAAAATCCAAAAACATTAAAATAAATAAATAAATAAATAAAACATTAAAATTTTGAAAAACCAAAAACATTAAAAAAAAAATAGAAAATCCAAAAACATTAGAAAATCAGAAAAATAAAAATTATTATGCTTGTTATAGAATGTGTTTGAGGGATATGTTTTGGGAAGTGATATGATCATGTGATAACAGGCAACCTGAGTCTGTGTAACGTACCCAAAGTTGAAGGGTCTATGCTCTGGTTTGATGTGTCGGTAGGCAGGAAAGATTTTTAAATGGACATGACTAGGCAGAATTGAACTTAGGAAATCAAATGACTTGACAAATCTTGACCTAGATAGTTTCGTTTAGCCCGACAATACGACGCTTGGATAGGTTGAGCAGGGAGATAAATATGGGAATCTACTCGTCACATTAATTCAACCCGTACTTGGAACTGTGGATTAACTTTTCCTTGATGTGCGGATTCTATCCTTAATTCCGGTTGGATGGAGCGACTGGTAAACTCCGATAAACTAGGTCTGTAGAATATCATTTTCTTTCTTTCCGTCTGTTAGTCATATGTTGTCTCCTTTGCGCGACTTCTAATCCGACCTGGTACACAACATATGCAACTCTATTTCTCTGCAGGCTATATATATAAATGTGTGAAATACTTCTTATCTGTTAGCCATATGCTGTCTCCTTTGCGCGACTTCTAATCCGACCTGGTACACAGCATATGCAACATTCTTCTTCTCAACCCCTCTGAAGTAGTTAGCAATAAAATTCTGAATCTCTTCTCTCTCTGAATGGTTGTCTACTCACCCGGTGTAAGAAGTACTCTGGAAGTTCTTGATGGTTGGGGCATATAAGGAAGCGGGAAACACGTTCTAGTACACTTAAAATTAAACACATACAGATTGTCTGTAGATCTCGCTGCTCAATTTAGGTGGACAACAATATCCCTGGTCATCATCAGCTAATGGTCCTTAAGATATAGTATCTAGAAACTTAGGATCAGATATAATTATCTAGGAACTTAGGATCACATTGTCTTGTCACTTATAGTGTGTCCTATTTTTGTCACAATTTTTCGTGTTTAAGTGGACCACAATACCGACAATCGACCAGACAAAGATGTGAATATGAAAGGTACCGACAAGCAGATAATGGTCGTCTAAAAACTTTGATCCCTAATCCTCAATAGGTTAAAGAAATTTATATAGGTTTAAATTGATTCTTGTCGTTAATAAGTTCCTTTTTTATTTTATTTTTAATTTTTATTATTTTTATTTTTATTTTTATTTTTTATCTTAAATTTTTCTTTAATTCTTTGAAATTAAAACTCTATTAATCCTCAAAACAATTCATTTTTGAGAAAATTGTGAGTGAAAAGGGCTTTGGGATAAATGATTAAAGGAAAAGGGGGAGAAAGGGTAAATTCTGTGCATATATATAGCGTGTGTGCGGTGAGCCTTTTTCACTGTCATTTACTGTTGCCTCAACCGCACACACATACTTTCTCTCTCAAACTCTTTGAAAATTTCCATCAAGTTTCTGTGAAAACAAGATCTTACTCGAGAATTCTCATGAACACGGTTGAATTTTTTATCACTTTCACAAATTTCTCTATTGTTTGCTGTTAATTTTTCATAAAATTTGTTTGTTTGGGTAGCCACACTCTGTGTGTGTGTAGCCGCACACGTGAGTGTGCGGCTAACCGTGTGCTGCCACACAAGAGTGTGCGGATGACCGTGTGCTGCCACACAAGCGTGTGCGGCTGACCGTGTACGGCTGCATGATTTTGTGGATGTGCGGCTGTATGTATATGCGTGTGCGGCTGAACATTTCCTTGTTGCCCTAATTTTTCATTTGTTTACTTTCAGATTAAAATGGGAGACCAGGAGTTTGCTAAAGCTCATAATTCTGCAATTTTTCTTGAAGACCCTCCTGCAGCCCACAGTGACTTGAAATTCATTATGGATGGTTTGAAGAAATCATGCTTGGTTCATGCCCTAACTACAAGTCCTGCTATCTACCAGAGTTTGATTAAAGAATTTTGGAGAAATGCTGTTGTAAAGAAAAATGGTCAGGGTGACAAATTTGTTGAAGCAACAATTGAAGACAAGAAAATCCAAGTAACAGAAAGCATCATTAGAGAATCCCTTCAAATATCGGACAGACCTGAGTATACCATGGAGATTGATATTAATCAAACTCAGGATGTCTTGGAGCATATGGACTATGAGGGAACATTTCCCCCTACAATCAAGAAGTTGCTTCCTCTGTGTTGGAAGTATTTGGCTCATGTGTTCGTAAGCTGTATTTCTGGTAGGAGATCTGGAGCAAATGAGATTTCTCTAGCCAACACTGGTGCCATTGCAGCATTGGCTGCAGGTTTTGAGTATAATTTCTCAAAGTTCATTCTGAATGAAATGATTTTAAATCTTGAAGGGACCAAAAGAGACAAATTCTGGATGTATCCAAGATTTTTGCAAATTATCCTCAATGTGAATCACGCCGAGCTGCAGAGAGGAAATGATATATTGGATTTCAAATCCATTGGTCCAAGTGCCTTTGGGCTAATGAAACAAAAGAGAGGCGGGAAATTTGTATTTGAAGGAAAATTCCCTTTGATAAAATTTGGAATTTTTAAAGAGGATGATAGAGAAGAATCGGAAGATCAATCTGTGCCAATTGAAAATGAAGATATTCATCACTCTCCCTCCGAACCTGAAGTCGAATAAATTCATCACTCCCCCACAGCTTGTGTAGCTGATGAACATGATTATCAGAAGGCAAATGATTCAAAATCTTCTCGAGGGGATGATGACGATAATATTTATGATGATGTAGAATTCTTGAAAGAAATTAACTTTATAGGATTCAATGATGACATTCCAACAAACATAGAGTTTGATCTTGGTGATGAAGATTTTGATTCTCTTCTCAATATTCCCAGCAGCCGTGCAAATAAAGTCAATGAAGTTGCTTCTCTAGCAACCAAGACTAGAGATGAAGGAAACTTTCTCAAAATTATACTCTCCACCTTGAAGCCCTTGGAGGTCACAACAAGCCAAGGAGATGTGACATCAGAGATTCCTCCCTCTGTTTCACTTGTCTCAACATCAGCTCCAATCATTTCTGACTTTTCGGAACCTCAGATTTCTCAGACTTCCATAAGAACAAGCCAATTTCTTGAAAGTCTGGTGATTCCCACTGTAAAAAGTGCTCCTCAAGTTACCTCAACAATCACTGCAAACTCAGCTCACTCTCCTCCAAAGCAGACTGATGAAGGTCCAAGTACCATATTTGAGACTGGTGCATCATCTTCTATTCCAGAATATTCTCCAACTCGACCTTCTCTAGATGAAGCTTCCATCAGATTAGTAAGACATTTGCCTCAATCTAGTCCAACCTCTTCACGCGGGAAAGGAATATCATTTAACGAGGGTCGGACAGATGATGACAAATTCTCTTCGTCTGATCCTCGAGAGGAAATCGGAGTTCTCTGCCAACAGCTCATTGAAAAATCAATTCAAATGGATCAACTTTATGCATATGTCTTTGAGCTCATTGCAAAGGATGAAGAAAAGACCAAACAAATCAAAGATCTACAAACGATTCTTGGATACGTTCTAGCCAGTTATTTCAATCTCAAGAACGTTTTGTATGATGCTTTTGGTGAAAAAGTCAAAACCCTCTTCCAACAGCCTCATAGAGTAGTTGATCCTCTTTCTGCTCAATCACCTGCTGAAACTGATGATCTACCTGTTGACCCACCTGCTCCAAGAACAACTACCATTGTAGACAGATTTGAAAAAGAACCAGAAGGAAGCAGAGCCAAAATCACAATCAAACAGGGTAAAAGGATTGTGACTGCAAATCAACGCGAAGGACTTCTATTCATGAAAAATACAAATGAGAATCGCAAAGCAAAAGACCCTGCTCTAACTGTAACAGATTTGAAAAAGAGAAAGTTTGGCGATAAGTATGGTGACAGATCTGGTATCCGTATGTGGGCTTTCGATCCAGAAACGAATTTGTGGGTGGTGAAGCGAAATTCAGGAATATCTGAATGTTACAAAAGCACCCATGATTTCAATTCTTGGACTAAGACTGATCTAGCAAAATTATCTAGAGTCCCCTTTCACAATCCCTCGCAAGATCCAAGTGCATCAAACTTTAAGAGGTTCCTTGATAGGCAGGTCAAAGAAAATTTTCCCAGCATGAAGACTGCCAAAGCTCTTTATCGAAAGGATAAGGATGTTCTCGACCCAGAAACAGGCAAACCTATGAAGATTATCTTATGGCCTGCTAGAAAGAAGCAAAAAGAAATTCCAATCCCCCAGCACTTCCAGGAGGGATATCTTGATAACATGGAATTTTGGGCATACGGTGACGAAACTGCAACTGCCGCTATCAAATTCAAAGATCAAGAACATGTTTTGAGGCTATTTAATCCAAAAGATCTTCTTCGTTTTCGAGAAAGGGATATCCGGACTTTGGCCCGTCACCAGATAATCTGCAGAAAAGACGTAATGGAAGCTGCTGCTAAAGAATACACTGCAATGGTAGCTACACTCATAAATGGAAGATTGTGGATGGGATCAATGGGGAGATCAGATCTGAGGTTGTTTGAGAAGCCTGCTGAGGAGCCAAAGGAATGATGACAAGACTATGCTAGTCTCAAACCAAGGGGGAGACTGAAAGAACATAATTTTTGGTTTGAGCTAGGCATCATTTTTTTATAGATAATTGTGTCATTTTGCAGTGTTTGTGTTTTGTTATGTAATGTGTGCTGCCACACATGTGTGTGCGGCCGCACACTGTGTGTGTGGCCGCACACATGTGTTTGGTCGCACTCTCTTGTGCTG
This sequence comes from Lactuca serriola, assembly GCF_051521515.1. Classification (NCBI taxonomy): domain Eukaryota; kingdom Viridiplantae; phylum Streptophyta; class Magnoliopsida; order Asterales; family Asteraceae; genus Lactuca; species Lactuca serriola. The sequence continues at coordinate 334,913,430 of NC_136415.1, read as the reverse complement.
GTAAGAGGAGTACTATTTATAGCAACTGAGTTGTGTCAGTCTGCACTTTTGGCTAGGTGTCAGAGCTCTGCAGCAGTTGTACTTTTCTCCAGATGTACTTGACATTTACTGAATATAGATGTGTGCATGCTTGATTTAACTTCTTCTTCATCTCAATCTCAATCTTATTGCAATTAACTTCATTGATTACTAAATTGGATCCTTAGTTTTGGGACTTACATTATCAATATGCAACCGACTCGCAAGATACAACTCACACATCTCGGTTTCAAGAATATAAGATGTTATCGTCTCACCAATCACTCGTGATACAATTCATAGAGTGATCCAAGTGAGCATGGGTTTAATCCAATGCTCAAATTCATATTCATAAGCACTCATGAACGTTGCAGCAAACATTTGCTTATGTCTAATACTCTTTAGACAATCCACACACCAATTCACGACAGTCTTTATTCATACCTACTTCTAACATATGAACGACTATGGCCCGTTCGAATAATTTGACTGTTCTAAACCAATTAAATTATTCAGGAAGTCAAAACATGCAAAGTGAAACACAAGAATAATACTAATCCCATATGGCCTCAAACCATTGAGCATAAAGAAAACACCTTTTATTTATCACCATATCGATTACTCATTATTTGTCGTTTCGGGTAATCAACTTCTTACTTGAATTATTACACTTGTCCCATGCTCCTAGCATGCACACAATGTTTACCTATGGTTCTTACTTTGTGAAATAGACCAAATTGAGCACATTCCCAATGATTCTCATTTCACAACTCCAAATCCTTTTTCCATAAGTGAAAGAATATCAAATTCTTGCTACTTATAGATTATGCTAGATTCTAACATTTTATGCAATGATCCTTTCGTGATATCACTGCACCAAAGTCACAAAGACTATTGCCAATGATATTACAAAGTCCTCTATCGGAGATTGTTACAAGACAATTCCTTAGATATGATGTCTCTCACTCAAAGTACTTTCCTTTGAACATCCTTTTGCATAAAAGTTTCCAATCTAGACATATATTTTCAATATTCAATTCCCAATATGGACACGTTTCCATATTTTCCATATGACAACTTATTCTTAATAGAATCTTATCTATTCATAATAATGTTGATATGGTCCATCCAATATGGAAACATTTCCATATTTACCAATACTGTACTTCCAACTACTCACAAGCGACCAATCCTCGGCGAACTTTGGATTGTCCTTTGATAGTTGTTTAATTATATTAGTCAAAACCGATTCTTGTCCTTTTTCCCTCTAAATGCGCTAGACATTTGGGAAATTTTAGAATGGTCAAATATTATAGCATTTGCAATCGATCCTATACCCGAAGCGTATGGGACACAATGCATAATGTCTTACATAAAGATTTGATACTTTATCAATCTTCCGCCATAATATTCCATTTGATATGTTCTCAAAATTCAAATTGTGAAGAGGAATGCCGTAATCATAATCGAAATTTAAGAACACACTATATACTTCTAACTAAATTATTAACATTCCACAACCTAAACCTTTAGATTTGAAATGAAGCATAATATTCTCTCCCTTAATTATAGTAAAACAACTATTTCATCCTTACAACTTTGCAAAGAATGACTCTTGTTTTCTATAATTAATATTGCCAACTTGCAATACTTTCCTTAATAATCATACTATCATAACATTTATGCTCCCACTATCATGATGATTATTATAAACATAACACTTATGCTCCCATTAGCTTTGACATGTATTTAGAAACAGCGTAACTTTCAGAAAAACAATGCTTATTGAATTTCTTAAGTTCATGTTTCTAATACTTAGTGCTTTGATAATGTTTTATCAAGGCTTCTTGAACTTATACACCTTTGCCTTAGATAGTTCATATGTGTGTCTAAACAATTGCCAAACCTCACAATTCAAATTATGGAAACGGATACCGTAACCATAATCGAATTTGAGAATGCAATTTTACAATCACTATCTTCTTAAAATCTTTCTTAGTGAAAGTATTTCCTCACAATCATTTTCATGAAGGAGGAAATCTTATGACACTTAGATTTAAACGGTGTATTTGTTCCTATCCATGTGAATTTGTGAAAACCAAAGTTTACGACAAAATCAAACTCATATGGATCGAACTTTCTTAATCTCGATTTCTTGCCTTATGGTAGCACAGCTGCCCACCATGTCTTCCAAGTAGTTAAGAAGCTCACCCTTTCCTATCAATGTACCTTTCATTGATTAAGGTGCCTTGCCTTTTATGCATTCAAAATGAGAACTCATAGAACTCACATGCATAATTAACTCAATTGGAACAACACATAAACAAAATAATGTCAACACAATAGGTTGTAAACTTCAACTCGTGTGCTAGTGATGATCGATAAGGTCTATTTTGATTTGTTCTGGAAACCTTTCAAGACCTTTAAGACTCCCACTGACTCCTTGACATATAAGATTCTCTTGTCAATAACCTTTTCTTGACAAACAATTATTCAAGAGTTAGTGTAGCTTTTATCAAAACACTTCATAAATTGGTCATAGGTTGTCTTTGTCTTATCCAAGACATTACAACTCTCCATATTTGATGAATGTTATAGACCTTCTTAATACTTGTTACTCAATGTCACAATCTTAACTCTAAGACTTGTTTTGGAACGAAGTATGATTGACTTCTTGATTTAACAATTTTTTCAATTCTTGATTCCTCTTCTTAAACATACAATTATACTAAGACTCACTTAGAGGATCAATTGAGATATGGTTCTTAATCATTAATACCTATCATAAAACATAAAAGGTACTCTCCCATCTTCTTAGAATGGAGAAACTTTTATCTTTCTGCCTACTTGATTCTTCTTATTCGTTTTGCTATTGATTTAAACTTTTTCAATCAATTCAGAATCACACTTAATCTTATAACTATAATCATATTTACTAAACCTTTAGTAAATCATGACGAATGTCTTTATTACTCTTGTGGTGGACATGATCAACACACAACTTTGTGTACTCGATCTCTTAGTCGTTCACTTGACACTTTGTCAATGAATTAGTCTAATTTCCAAATGTGAAATTTCTCATTCATCTTGCAACCAAGTTGCATGATTCCAAGTTTCTGTCCAATTGAAATTTGGGCGATGAGAAACTCTCCCTATTTGGTAAATTTTCGACATTTTCTCAAATAACATAATTAAGAGTCAAATCCATTATTGCTAATATTAGAAACCTTCAAACATCAATTTTCATGCATGCCATTGCAAGGATAAATAAATAATATAAAATCAAATTTTATTTTATTGCGGAAAAAAATTGTCCTTACCATGCAATTCATTGGAAAACTATGCTAATACATCTTTCTTAGCAATCTTATTCTAACTCTAAGTAGTAGCTCAAGAATCTAATCTTTGAGAAATGCGATCGAAATCCATTCCTTCCAGGTTAGATTCTGCTCACTTCTTCCCTTAAGCTTCCTTTCTTTTCAATTGTAATCTTATCACATTATGTATTAAGAATCTAGAATAGAAGCTCAAAAGAGTTAGTTAATGGATTTTACCTTTATTAGAGCCATACGTTTTGAATCTCCCATCTCTTAGATCTCTTAGGTAAATGGGGCAGCTTCGTTTCCAATGCCCTTTCTCTTGGCAATAAAAGCAAATTGACTCTTTTGGAACATGACATGGAACTACTTCAGACATTGCCTTTCTCTTATGATCAAACTTTTCGATCATAGCATGTCTTTCGTTGCCATTGTCTATATCCGTAGAGGTCTTGAAGGCAGATTCACCAATCAACTTTGCTTTTCTATTGCGCCAAACCATTGCTGATTCAGCATCAATAAGCATATAGGTGAGATATATAAGGGTCACGTCGTTGTTCATCATATAGTACTCTCTTACGAACTCACTATATGAGTTAGGAAGTGACTGAAGAACCCAATCAACAGCCATTTCCTCACAGACGACGGATCCCAACATTCTTAACCTATCAATGTGTGACTTCATCCCTAGGACGTGTGCACACACCGGCTTTCCTTCTTTACGTTTACTTGCCAAAAGGGCTTGAGTGATCTTGAACTTTTCAAGCCTTTGAACTTGTGGGTTAGGGAGAATAATTGGAGGAGGTGGAGGAAGTGAAGCATGATTTCTTGTTCCTCGATCGAATCGTGGAATATCATCTTCATGTGGAAAGCTTGTTCCACGGGATTTGGGAAGACCATAGTTGTCGAACTTTGACATCTACAAAACGGGAGAAAAGAAACTCAAGTTAGTTGATTGATTGAGTCCTTAGTAAATCACCCAAATGAAATACTAAGGCTAGGACCCAACACAATATTCTACAACTCGGGAGAGGGATGTCGTAACCCAAATTGCAGAACATTTGAAGGTAAGTGAATGACGATTCACTAATTTCCACCATGAGAAACGAAAAAGAAATTTAAGTTTTAAATCTATGAAAGCTCCTAGATCCTTTGAGATTCATTGAACATTTCAATGGCATGTTTAAATCTCGATATGCCCCTCTTGTTTGTGACTGGGATGCTGAGGATCACAAAGCGGGTGTGGATAACCATGCAAACTTACATGGTGCCCTCACATGTTATAGTCATCTATTCGATGTGCCGGTAAACCACACACGCTCCACCGAACTATGACAAACATTGAGTCACCCTTTGCTACATTTGCTTAGAATCATTTAGTGTGCCGGTAAACCACACACGCTCCACTAACGTCTTCGCAAGGGCACAAAGTGTAATTTCATGGAATTGCATCAATTCACTTTTGCCTAAGTAACTAAGATTGGGAATTTTATGAAAAAATTTAGTTACTTTTATACTTCATTATACTTATAATGGAAGGTTTCGTCCTATCCTACCCGTTCGGTTAACGACCCTCCACTAGTCAAGAGGGCGGTGGGTAAGAGTGGATACCCATTCAATCGCCATTTTATAGGCAATTTCCTTAAACACCCCTTACAGACCAGCTTCGTGAATGAGGCCTACTAACGGTAAGAATGACTTTTACTCATACATATATATAATATTAGACTTATAATGTTATATATAGTATATGGTGTATTTTACACTTTTAGAATATTAGGTGGTCAAATTTAACAATTATACTTTTAATTCAATTAAATTGTAAACCAAAACTTTTATGGATTTATTAAAACTCTTTTAATTATACACCTTAATTAATTAATAAAACCATAAGGGTGTAATTTGAACTTTTTCAAAACAATACTAGGGTTTTAGAATTTAACATTCCTAATTAAACTTTTAATCAACTTTTAAATTCCAAAACCTGAGGGAAAGTTTTGAAACATTTCAAAACATTAGGGTTGAGAATTTAAATATACATCAAAATTAAACTATTAATCAAAATTTAAATTCCAAAACTTGAGGGCAAGTTTTGAAACCTTTTTCAAAACATTAGGGTTTCAACTATTTAAATTTCAAAACAACAAAACTTTTGGGTTCAAATTTAAACTATAAAACCTAAAGGGGAAAATATGAAACTTTTCATAACAACAAGGATCAAATAACAAATAATCTTAATTAACATTTAATCACATAATTATCCATATTTGATTTATTTAATGATTTCTTGCAAAACAATTTATCAATTTAATCAAAATAATTAATCAATCATCACATAGGGAAACAAATATTTTATTAATTGATAAATATATTCAATTAGATCAAGAATATAGTCAAATATATCATAAAATCAGATTTATATTGATCTAATATGATAAGGCAACTATCCTTAAGCAAAAACAGCAGGAAATCCCGGTTTTCCCTCCTTCTGACGAGCCGACTCGCCAAGTCAGGCATGGACTCGTCGAGTCAGCATGGACTCGGCGAGTTCATCTATGGACTCGGCGAGTCTAGCCTCTAGAACCACAAAAAAAGAATTTTTTAATCATACAATGCATCAATACAATAGATACCAACCTGGCTCTTATACCACTAATGGGTTTTAGTCATAAGAACATCCTATGTGCTCATACAAACCCTAATGCTTGGATCTAGGTTTCTCTATTGTACATGCAAGTTATCCAAGACTATAAACCCTAATTCTAGAATACAAGTAATCATATTAACATAAGAATAGGTTTAAGATGTTACCTTGATTTTTATGTAGCAATAACAATCCCAAATCTCCTTGTATTGACTTTAGAAAGCTTAGAGTCACAAATGTCACTCCTCTAATGGTTCACAAACACCATAAGTAAGAGGATGAAGAGGAGAGAGGATGGAGGCTGCCCAAAACGTGTTCTAACCCTAGAAGAGAAGTTTCCCACGTTTTTGAGCCTTAAGGGTTCTATATATAGTGAGGCTATTAGGGTTATCTAACAAGGAAACCCTAATTTGGATGCTTAAGCCCTAAGCAACCCATGGATCCCTTTTCTTAAGGCCTTGGACGATTTCCATATGGGTTCCCCCATAGAATTCGTCCACTCCTTAATACAAGGCAATCCATGGCCCAAATTACAATTATCTTATAATTACAATTCTAGTCCCTTAAGTTTAACTAATCTCTTTTAGTCACAAAACTAATTACCAATTAATTATTTCCTAATATTAATTAAACAATATGATTTGTCCTTTAATATATTATTCCCATAATATATTAATAAATCATATTTACTCCTTTCTCTCCATAATTCATCCTATCAAGTTGCTTTGGTGAAGGCAACCCAAAAGGACCATGCACCATCGGGTCAAGTACATACCAAAATAGTTATGGACTTAGATACTAATTCAACAGAAATATCCTATAAAATCGAATATCGAGGAGATAGGCATTTCAAGTAGCCCTATGGAAACTTCTATGGTGGATACTGTTGGATAAGGTGTCTACGTCCATAACTATTTTTCTGGTATGTACTTGACCCGACCCGACATGGTCCATTTGGGTTGCATGGCACCATGCAATTGGATAAACTAAATGAGAGAAATAACACATATGGTTTATTAATATATTATAAGTTCTAATATATTAATAATATTATTTAATTAGTTTTGATCAAGAATTAATTAAGTGATCAAAAGATAACTAATTAGATATATGGGTAGATTAAGTAAATCTTCCATATCTTATATAGTGGGCTAAGAGGCTCCATGGATTATCAAGTTGGGTTCCACCCATAAGATGCTCCATGGATGCTCCATGGAGTTAACCCATGGATCAGGAAATGAAGAGTCATGGAACATTAGGGTTTACCTAATGTCACACACTATATAAGCAATGTAACTCTCCCCAAAATCGGCTACATAAAAGAAATAAGAGGGCTTGGCCGATTTTGCATGTGTTAGAGTATTCTCTCAAGTTTAGTCTTTGGATTTGGTGTTGTGTGAAGCATTTGAGGCATCACACTTGCGGTGCTAGGCTCACAAGGTTTCAAGTAACACTTTCAACAACAAGGTATGTAGTTGTATCTTTTATACAAAGAAAATTGTACCCCATGTATGCTAGATAGGTTCATAACCTTGGAAAAAAACTTTGCATGATTATTAGACAAACATAGATCTAGGGTTATTAGGGTTGCATGCACACTTAGGAAGTGTTAGAATGCTCAAAACCCATCAGTGGTATCAGAGCCTAGGCTTGCTTGTTTGATTTTTGTGCAAACTGCTTGAAAAATTGAGTTATCTGCTTTCTACCCGTATGAACTCGCCGAGTCCATGGGGGGCCTCGACGAGTCCATGGCCAAATTCAAGGTACTCGTCGAGTCAGTTCATGCACTCAACGAGTAGAGGCTGCAGTTTTCAGAATTTCAATTTTTGTTGCTGGAAATGGACTAGGAACATTACCCTAAACTGTTTTGGTGTTTTAAAACATGTTTTAGTTGGTGTAATGTTCATGTTAATCCATTTACAATGACAAATTATCAAAATTACAAGTTTTAAGTGTAATTTTTGACTCATAAAACCATTTAATTAGAACTGGACTCTTCATTTTGTAACCTTTGCCAACTTTTATGAGTTTTATGATTCTTAAATGTGACTTTTCATATAACTTGAGGACAAGTTAAAAAAAACACACATTGGAATCAAATCTTATATTAAAATGGATTGAAATCAACTATTTCACACAACTTTCTATTAATCTAAGAACAAGATAATTCAAATAATCAATCTTCAAGAAATTAGCATCAACATACAAACTAATACAAATCTTGAAATTATGAAATTATCTTAGAAATTGGATTAGCATGAACATTACCACATCAAAAACAAGTTTATATGTCCAAAAGCATGTTAGGGTAATGTTCCTAGTCCAATTGCAGCAAAAACAATCGAATATATGCTGTCAGGGGGTCCAACTCGTCGAGTGCACGAACCATTCATGGACTCGGCGAGTCTGCTGTGCAGACAACATCAAAACTCGATTTTCTCAGCTACTTTTGCAAGTATAACAAGAAAACAAGTCTAGGCTCTGATACCACTGTTGGGTTTTGAGCATTCTAACACCCCTAAGTGTACGTGCAACCCTAAATACCTTGGATCTATGTTTTCTCTATTATACATGCAATTATGAACAACCAAGGTATTATCCTAATCTAGCATACAAAATAATGAATATAACAAGATAGAATACATACCTCTTTGATGTAGAATGTCTTCATGAAACTTGAGTGCCTAGTGCCTCAAGTGTGACACCTCAAATGGTTCACACTATTGGATTAATGTCTAATTCCATAACTATAATTGGTAAGACTTGACCCGACCCGGCATGGTCCATTTGGGTTGCATGGCATCATGCACTTGGATAGACTAAAATGAGAGAAATAAGACACTTATGGTTATTAATATATTATAAGTTCTAGTATATTAATAATAAGAATAATAAGATTATTTAATTACTATTGATCAAGAATTAATCTAGGATTAATTAAGTGATCAAAAGAAGACTAATTAAATATATGGGTTGATTGTGTAAATCGTCCCTACTTATATAGTGGGCTAATGCTCCATGGATTATCTAGTTGGGCTAAAACCCATATGATTCTCCATGGATGCTCCATGGTGTTTTGAACCTATGGATCATGTAAATGAAAGTCCATGTCAATTAGGGTTTACATGGTGTAACCCTAACTATATAAGCATCATATTATTCACCAAAATCAGCCACTAATGTGTGTAATGAAGGACTAGCCGATTTCATGAGTTGTAGATTTCTCTCAAGATTATTCCAAGTGTATTTGGTGTTGTGTGAACCATTTGAGGTGTCACACTTGGGGAACTAGGCACTCAGGCTTCATGAAGACTTTCTACATTAAAGAGGTATGTATTCTATCTTGTTGTATTCATTGTTGTGTATGCTAGATTAGGATAATACCTTGGATGTTCATATTTGCATGTATAATAGAGAAAACATAGATCCAAGGTATTTAGGGTTGCATGTACACTTAGGAGTTTTAGAATGCTCAAAACCCAACACTGGTATCAGAGCCTAGGCTTGTTTTCTTGTTATACTTGCAAAAGGAGCTGAAAAATCGAGTTTTGATGCTGTCTGCCCAGCAGACTCGCCGAGTCCAAGACAAAATGCATCCAACTTGCCGAGTTGGTTCAAGCACTCGACGAGTTGGACCCCCAGACAGCATAAATTCGACTTTTTTTGCTGGAATTGGGCTAGGAACATTACCCTAAGATGTTTTTGGACTTATAAACATGTTTTTGATGTGGTAATGTTCATGCTAATCCAATTTCAAAGATAATTGTCAATAGATTCATGTTTTGTATTAGTTTAAGGTTTAGACTAATTACATGAAAAAGTTTGATTTGAATTATCTTGTTCTTTTGAGTTGCTTAGATTAATAGAAAAGTTGAGTGAAATTGTTGTTTTCAATCCAAATTAATCTAAGAGTTGATTCTAAAATGTGTTTTTGTAACTTGTCCTCAAGTTATATGAAAAGTCACATTTATGTTTTATAAAACTCATAAAAGTTGGCAAAGGTTACAAAATGAAGAGTCTAGTTCTAATTAAATGGTGTTATGACTCCATAATTTGTCCTCAAGTTATGGAGGACCAAGAGTCTCTTCATTAAATAATAAATTAAAAAAAAAGTGTAACCTTAATTAATTCCATAAGTTATAAAATAAAGAAAAGTTAATTCTTTTATTAGTTTAAAGTCTTCCATAACTTGTCCTCAAGTTATGGAACTTGAAGAGTTTTTGGATTAAAACTACTTTAAACACATAAGTTATGGAATTAATTAGTTTTGAATAGTTTCAAAACTTGCCCTCAAGTTTTGGAATTTGAAAAGTTTTCACTTATGAATACTTTAATTCCAAGTTAGCCCTTAGAATTTTAAAAGTTAAAATTCAACCCTTATACTTTATAATATTATAAGTTAATATATATATATATATATATATATATATATATATATATATATATATATATATAAGAGTAAATTCAGTCTTACCGCTAGTACGCCTCATTCATGAAGCCGGTCTATAAGGTGGGTATAAGGTTGTTGCCTATAAAATAGCAACTTAATGCGTGTCCACTCTCACCCACCACTTGCTTGACTGGTGGAGGGTCGTTAGCCGAACGGGTTTGACAGGACTATAATTCTCCCTTCATTAAAAGTATTAATGGTAAATACTAAATAACTAAACTCTTAATAATACCCAATCTTAGTTACATAGGAAATGTGAATAAGGTGCTAATCCATGAAATTACACTTTGCACTTTGTTTAAGTCGGTTAGTGGAGCGTGTGTGGTTAACCGGCACACTAACTCGTATTTAATAAGGTAGGCAAAGGGTAACTTTATGTTTATCATAGTATCGATGGAGCGTGTGTGGTTAACCGGCACATCGAATGAGGGGTAAACACTTAAGGGTACCAAGTAATTTTCATGGTTACTTCACACCTTGTTTTGTGATCCTCGGCATCCCAGTCACAAAACCTGAAAGGCACACTCGAGATTGAAACATGCCATTGAACGGTTCAATGAATCTCAAAGATCTAGGAGTTTCAAAACCAATTAAAACCTAATAATACATTTCGTTTATCTTGGTGGAAATTGGTGAATCGTCATTCACCTACCTTCAAATATTTTATAGCTTGGATTTCGACATACCTCTTCTAAGTTATAAAATAGTTTGTTGGGTCATATTAAGGACTTAAGATCAACTATCTTGAATATCTCCCAAAAGATGTCTGGTTTAGACAGTTATGATCTTCCCAAATCTCTTGAAACAAGCTTTCCTAAATGAAGATGATGTCCCTTGGAAATCATACTTCTTTCACCTCCTCCAATTATCCTCCCTAACCCACAAGTTCTTGAAAAGTTTAAGGTCACTCAAGCCCTACTGGCACGGCAAGGTCTAGGTGTGGTCACGTCTTGGAGATGTAGTCACATATTGACAAGCCGGGAGAGATGGGTGTCAAAGTCTTGAGAAAGTTGGTGGTTCAATCACTTTCTAAGTCACATAGTGAGTTCCTTTGGGACACCTATGAAACAGACTATGACAAGACCCTTAATGATCTTATCTATTTGTTAAGATCAACTTCCTTAAAACTTGATGGATATTGACAATAGTGACACAGGAAATCTAGAAAAGCATTCTCTTCCCAATGCAATGGGATCGGCCATAGTCAATTCGGTTGCCCAAATGGTAAAGAGAAAAGCTAAGTCTGTGATAGTTCTGTGTACCATTATCAAAGGGTCCATATGTTTATATTGCCAAAGAAAGGAGCATTGGTTGCGAAGCTGCCAAATTTACCTGAGGATGTTAAAGTCAATAAGTTTGACTCTACTTCAGGTAAAGTCCACTATCTAACTCTGTTAAGTTCTATTCTGAGATTCCTGATACATGATGTGACTGGGTCACATGGTGATGTTTTAAGAATCAAAGAAAAGTGAAGAAACTTAAAGAAAGAATATGCTGAATCTGATGGAATAGATGGATTTCTATCGCATAGTTTGAAGATCGGATTCTTGAGCTACTTCTTAGGAGTTATGAGATATTGCTTAGGAAAAGATAACAACAAGTTTTCATATGGATTGTAAGGATAAGTTGTTCCGCATAGTTTTAAAATAAAAGAAAACTTTTGTTTTTATTTATTTTAAAATATCCTTACAATGACATTTGAGGAAAAAAAATTGTTGCTTATATGATTCCATTAATAGCAAGAGTGGAAATATGAAATTGATTCGTTCATTTGTGGTAATGTCTAAATTTACCAAATAAGGAAAGATTCTCGTCACCCAAGTTTCAATTAGACCGGAACTTGGAATCATGCAAGTTGTATAGCATGATGAATGAGAACTTTCAAGTATTGGAAAAATTCACTACTAGAAAAAAGGCCTTTTACGACGCGGAAATTACGACACTCATTAATTTATGTTACGCAAACGAGAGTGACATTAAAAGAGTGTCATCTCTTCAGAAAATTTAAGGATTTAGGTCACGCATTATTGCGTGCCTTTAAATTAGTGTCAAAAGAAAAAAAATTAAAAACACGGAGGGCGCTGTACCTTAAATGCGCGCCCTCTATATGTGTCGCTTTATAATTTTAATGAACGCGCGTTCCTTAGTTACAAGCGGGAAAAGAAAAGCCAAAAAATTAGAAAAGCCCGCTACCCTCCCTGCCCTAAGCATTTTCACGCATCTTTCATTCTCCTCACACTGTTGTGTAACTTCTCAATCAAAGATCGAAGGTTACGATTTCATCTCCATCTCTCGACTTCATCATCTCAATCAAGAAAAAGGGCTTCTGATTTCCATTCATCTACTTCATTGTTGCTGTAATTTCACCTTCTTCATCTCTCTACTGTTATTGAGAATACTCGCCAACAGTGTGAGGAGAAAAAACGCAAACAATGAGCACCACCTCTCGAATTCATCTCCATCTCGAATTCATCATCTCTATCCCTCCCTGCCCTAAGCATCGGGCTGTTTTCTAGTAGTGAAATTAGAAAACAGTGTGAGGAGAAAAAGGGCTTCTTCATCTCCATCTCTCGAATTTATCATCTCAATCTCGAATTCATCATCTCTATCCCTCTGCTTCTTCCCCTCTTAATCCAGCTCTTGGTTCATGGAACTAATTTGCAAAATCCCGCCTAATTTTCTTACAGGTGGTGCTCAATCCATAAAATATTCGCATAATCACGAAGCAAAAACGCAAAATCTTCTTCATTCTCTCTCCTCTATCCCTTCCATAGCCGCTTAATATTTCCTTTTTCACTGTTTCAACATATCGATGGTCTGAAATCCAACTTCATGTCAACTATTATCATTGCATCTTCATCCGGTTATCAGGTAAAATATCCACATTTGAGATTTTATTCACAGTTTATTTGTTATTTAATGTCTGAGCTGTGGTTGAATGGTCTTGAACCTTGAATCGGGTAGGGTTTTGGTCTATTGTCAAGGGTTTTCTGATATGGTACTCTCCTGTAAATATATAGTAACAATAGATATTTCTTTTGTCTAATTTTTTCATTGATATGTGGTATTGTAGGTTATATCACTGGACAACATGGTTGATAGGCTTTCTGATGTTAAGCTTCAGCCAACTAAGGTACTGACTGCTATATGTGGCCTGATTATGTTTCTCCATTTTCCAGGTCAAATTTTAGTGTAAAATTGGTGGTGTTATTTAAGGATAAGGTCGTTAAAGCCAATGAGGTTTTAGCTGCTGGTCATCAACCACGCCCTATCATGGAAACCATCATTGTAACCCTTTTGTATCTTTCCCTGCATAGTGAGAAAATTGAGTTGGAGGTATTTAAATCCTTTTAAATTTTATTGAACGTCATTTCTTGTGAAAAATATTCACCACGTGTTCTTTTTTCTTATCTGACTGATTTAATTTTTAGTGAGGCACTACAAAGGCAAATTTGTGTAGAAGATGTGTAATAGTTATCAAGTTTTTGGACTGATTTTTCTTTGGTGGGGATATGTATGCTTCTGTTGATCTTTTAAATTTCATGCAAGCTGTTTTATGATCTGTGTTATTGCTGCTATTGATTCCTCCCATAGGTACTATTCTTGTACTTATTTGCCGACCAACCAAAGCCTTTATACTTATTGGAATCACTTTACTTCAGGGAGCTGGTTGCTGCTGTACTTGACAACCTTTCTAAAAAACTACAATACAACTCCAGATCAAAGGTTTTTTTTTCAGTTTATCTTTAATCCTCTCACTAGCTTATAATATAGATTGATATTGATTGTGTCATTGAGGGACAAAACTGAGCTATCTAGACTTTTTTTTTTTTTTTTTTGTGAATAACTAGAAGTAGCTGTTTATGAGGTTATTATACATCAAGGTGATTGAATTTAGCTGTTTTGTAGTACATTGGAGAGCTTATTGCATCAATTATTTTCTTCTGGGTCCAGTGTGGTGTAAGCTTGGCTGCATTAGTTGAGGTAATATTAACACAACTATTTAATGGAAGACATTGTTGGATGTACATTTAATCTCATTTGGTCTTTGCAGACACGTGAACTTTTTGTTCTCAATGTGGAAGCTAGTAATTTCATGGAAGACATTGTGGTGGGCAAGAAAAAAACAACCAGTTGAAGGGTAAAAATGTCAAAAAGGCTCCCAAAAGTTTCCAAAACAGAATACCAGTTGCCCTTCATCATCCTGATGAGGTACATATCCATTTCTATGAATATTCCCAATTTTGTTTTATCGAGTAAATTAAATGTTTGGTCTCTGAATATGGCTTATTTTTTCAATTTGGTCCCAAAAGTTTTCTCTTGCAGTTTTGGTCATCCTTTGAGGTTCTTATAACTTCTTTGATCCTTGTTCCAAGTAATAGCTGATTGTTTTCAACTTTGGCCCTAAAAATATAGTCATTTTCTTGAAACAGATACCAAAAACTTCAAATAAGACCAAAATTGCAAAAATTAGGGGACCAAAAATATAATTAATTGTTGTTTGTTTTGTTATTAAATGCATTTCAGGGGGATTTGGAGTATATATACCTTGATTTAAATTATAGACAGGGGAAGTATCCTGGTTGTGCTCATTTTGCCATAAGAGGAGGGCGTACAATTTCCAAAACAGAATACTAGTTGCCAGTAAGTTGTTATTACAGTATATTTTGTTTTGTTCATCAAGGGCAAATTGCAGGAATTATTATTGTTTTCCATTACCAAGAATAGAAAAAAAGTGATGAAATGTTTTTGTTGATTATTATTGTGAAGGTGATTGTCGTTGTTTGCAACTTCTCAAAGCCCCATAATTCATCAATCTTGAGACTTAACCACTCTGATGTGGATACCCTTTTCCATGAATTTGGGCATGCTCTTCATTCCTTGCTTTCATGAACAGTAAGTGTTGCACCATTTTTTAAAGACTTGATTAAATTAATCAATCTTTGGTACTATTTTTATTGTATTATGAATTGGTTGATCAAAAACTGTATAGTGATAGATTGAAAAGCTTGTTTATCCATTTCAAAATTTCACCAAAATTGACATGAAATTCTATAACTCTCGAGATATTAATTGTGGTACATAGGGAAATTCTTGATTTTAATTGATAACAAATGCATATACATTAAGGCTGAATGCAAGAAACACAACGTACATAGGGAAATTCTTGATTTTATAAAATGTGTGTTGTCTCATCAGGCACTTGTTGTGTTGGTTCATGATATGGGTCCAACCGGGAGCTTATAAGTGATGCCATTAACAGCACTTTGCAATTCAAGGTAACTATCATATCTGTTGTGTTGTGTTGGTTCATGATGTACATCATTCAACCCCAGACCGTATTTCAAGTTATTCATTAATTGGTTATATTGAACTTTGGATTCTTGGAAAAATGTATGTTACTACATGTGTATTAAATTTTAATATTTTATAACATAGATTGATGATGCTTGAAGCCTTTCTGAATACTAATGTGTTGACGATGAAAATAGGTATCATGCGGAAACAGAAACATAACAATAAGAAGTAGAAAGAAGAAGGTGTTCCTTAATAACAATGTAGTATTAGGTTATATAGTTAGGAAAACCTCTTTCCATGGAACGATTATTTGTATGACATTAAATTGATGCAATGGATTCTATTTTTTGTATATTATATTTTAATTTCTATTATGAAACATTAAATACAAATTTAATTTGAAAATAAGTAAATCTATTAATAATATTTTTTTTTAAACATTTAAATTTACGATACGCAAAAATGTGTGTCATCTTCATTTATGACATGGCCTTTCTTGACAGGGGCTTTCTTGATACGCATTGCGTGTCATTAACGTGCGCATCGTAAGGTTACGACACGCGAATGCGTGTCATCTTCCTCTATGACAGGGCCTTCCTTGATACGCAATGCGTGTCATAACCGCGCGTCGTAAATGCGCGTCATAAATGCGCGTCGTCTATAGACGACGCGCAAAAGCGCGTCGTCTCTCTTTATGACAGGGCCTTCCTTGACACGCATTTGCGCGTCGTCTGAGCGTTTTATGACACGCAATGAGCGTCGTAAAAGGCCTTTTTTCTAGTAGTTATTAAGACTAATTACTCGTTGACATGGATGTGTGAGTCAAGTAAAGGACTAAGGGATCAAGTACACATTCTTTTGCACTGGTCAAGTCCACCACAAAAGATTAATAAGACTACTTGTCATAGTTTACAAAAGCTTAGTAAACATGATTATACTTACAAGCATAAGTGTAACTATGAGACATTGGAAAAAGGTTACAATGTATGACAGAGCGAATAAGCAGAATCAAATTAGGCAGAAGGATAAAAGTTTCTCAAATCTGAAAAGATGAGAGAGTACTTTAGTATCAGTTTTGTGATCATCTTAATGATTAATAAACCATAGCACAATTATTTCTCTAAGGAAATCTTAGTGCATTCTTATGACTAAGAAGAGGGATCTTGAATTGTTGAAATGGTTAAATCAAGAAGATGAGTCATACTTCGTTCCAATACAAGCCTTAGAGTCATACTCCAAGATTGTAACTTGAGTGACATGTCTTAAAGAAGGTTTAAAACACTTGTCAAATGTAAGAGTAAAAGTTTTTTAGTCTTGTACATTTGAAATTGGTAAGTTGTGATGTTTTGGATAAAACAAAGACCAACTTAGGCCAATTTTGTGAAGTGTTTGTCTTGATTAGAATCCACACTATCTCTTGAATAACCGACAAGATAGTCTTATATGTCAAGAGGACAATGGGAGTCTTAAAGGTCTTGAAAGTCTAAAGAACTAATCAAGAATAAAACATGAAGTTCTTCACTAGCACACGACTTGAGGTTTATAACCTATCGTGTTGACATATTCTGTGCCCATTCTAGTTAAAGTTGGCTTTGCATATGAGTTCTTAGAGTTCTCAATTAGTTACACAACAACTTGGAAGCAATGGAAGGCCCTTGAGCTGCCAGGTGGCAAGAAATTAAGATTGAGTTCAATCCATATGAGTGTGGATTTGTCATTATCCTTGTCTTGTGTCTATGGTTTTGACAATTCACATGGATAAGAACACATACACCATTAAATCTAAGTGTCATAAGGTTTCTCTCTGATTCATGAAAATGATGGTGAGGAAACACTTTCACTAAGTAGATTTTAGCTAGATAGCAATTGTGATATTTGCATTCTCAAAGTCGTTAGTGGAGCGTGTGTGGTTTACCGACACACTAACCTGGACTTGTGAGAAGTGGAAAAAAGGTCTAACCATTATGATTACGGCATCCCTCTTCATAATTGTTTAGAGACACAAGTGTGCTATCTAAGGGAAGGTGTATGATTTTGTAAAGTCTTATCAAAACAATCTAGTATCTGAAATCTAATCTTTGGTAAGAAAGTCAGCTGATTTCTGAGTACATGTCAAAGCTAGTGGGAGCATAATTGTTACGCTAATAGTCATCATGTCAGTGGGAGCATGATAATTATGATAAGTATTGCAAGTTAGCAATGTTAATTATAGAAAACAAAAGTTTCAATTGGGAAAGAGTTGTTTTGCTATAATTAAGGGAGAGGAAATTATACTTCATCTCAAATCTATAAGCTTAGATCGTGAGGTTTTAATCATTTAGTCAAGGATATATATGAATTTCATGTTGGAATGGCTCAACATAAGGAAATTTTGTATATGAGTCCATTATTTGCGTTCTAAAATTCGATTATGATTACGTCATCCCTTTTCATAATCTGAATTATGAGAACTTGGCAAATTGAAATGGAAATGTTATAGCAAAAGACTTGTTTAGTCTTTATGTGAGACATCATGAATCGATTCCCATATGCTTCGAATATAGGATCGATTACATGTGGTATATTCATCCTTTCTAAAATTTTCCAAATGCATGGGGCATTAAGAAGGGAAAAGGTTTAGAACTGGATATGACTAAAAGGATTAAACAATTGTTGAGGACAATATAAGGTTTACCAAAGATTGGGTGCTCAAGGACAGTTGGAAGTATAGTGATAATTTTGGAAGGACCATATTGACATAATCTGTAAGGAGGCAACTCCTGTTCAGAAGTGATAGTCAAAATGGAATATGGAAATGTTTCAAAGTTAGAAATTATTCAATCTGTGTAAGATTAGGAAACTTAATTGAAGAAGGATGTTTCCAAGGAGCTGATCTCCTTTGGAATACTCTGTAATGATTGTTGTCAAGTCTTTCTGACTTTGTGCATAATCATTACAAGAGGATCAATGCATATAAGTTTTGAATCTAACAGATTTCAGTAAATGACATGAATTTGGAATTCTTGTATTTGCAGTAAGGATTTGGGAGTGTGAAAAAAGAATCATTGAAGTTATGTTCAATGGATCTAGTTCACAAAGTAAAGATCATAGACAAACATAGTATGCATACTTGGTGTATGGCATGACTAATGTTTAGAAAACACAGTGTACATGCTTGGAGCATGGGACAACTATTGTTTTAAATTCAAGAATAAAGTTGATAGCTGAAACAGTATACAATGAACAATGTGTAATCATATGGTGATAAATAAAAGGTGTTTTATTTATGTTCATAGGTTTTAATACCATATTCGATTCAATTATTATTGTGTTTCACTTTGCATGTTTTGACTTCCCGAATAAACTGGTTATTCTTGCGGAATGACTAAGTTATTCAAACCATCCACGGTCGGTCATATGTTGGAAGTAGATATGAATTAAGACTGTCATGGGTTGGCTTGTAGAGGTCTAGGATGTTGGACAAAGGGCTACAACACTCATGAGTGCTCATAAGTTCTGAGTATTGGATTCAACCCGCGCTCATTGGAATCACTTCATGGATTTTATCATGAGTGATCATGAGACAATAATATCTTATATTCTTCAAACCTAGAGATATGAGTTGTTACTATGAGTTGGTTGTACATTGATTGCACGAAAACGAATTTGGTAACTCGGTGCTATAAAACGTGCCTTTGTGTATGATTCAACAAGTAGTAGAACAAGCCATATGAGTCGAAGTTTATCCATTCCTTTTACCTTTGGGATAAAGGCTATATCTGTGGGCCCCTCGATGATTTGATGATGACAAGTGGAAGTGCTTGGCCGGGCCAGGACTGATTTGATTTGTTTAATTAGTCAGTCGTCATAAATCGGAAATCGGGAAACAACAAATGGACAGAGAGAATGATTACAATCCATGTCTCAGTCCATATGATATCTAGAATGGACGAATATATGATCCCTTATCTAATGGACAAGTCATTGACAAAGGTCAAAGTTCATCGACAAGGTCAGAGTTCGACAGAAGCTTTTGAGAGCTACGATTGCCAGTTGGTTCCTGAAGTCATACACAATATTAGTTTTAGACTTATCCAAGTGGGAGACTGTTGGATTAATGTCTAAGTCCATAACTATAATTGGTAAGACTTGACCCGACCCGACATGGTCTATTTGGGTTGCATGGCATCATGCACTTGGATAGACTAAAATGAGAGAAATAAGACACTTATGGTTATTAATATATTATAAGTTCTAGTATATTAATAATAAGAATAATAAGATTATTTAATTAGTATTGATCAAGAATTAATCTAGGATTAATTAAGTGATCAAAAGAAGACTAATTAAATATATGGGTTGATTATGTAAATCATCCATACTTATATAGTGGGCTAATGCTCCATGGATTATCTAGTTGGGCTAAAACCCATATGATTCTCCATGGATGCTCCATGGTGTTTTGAACCCATGGATCATGGAAATGAAAGGCCATGTCAATTAGGGTTTACATGGTGTAACCCTAACTACATAAGCATCATATTATTCACCAAAATCGGCCACTAGTGTGTGTAATGAAGAGCTAGCCGATTTCATGAGTTGTAGATTTCTCTCAAGATTATTCCAAGTGTATTTGGTGTTGTGTGAACCATTTGAGGTGTGACACTTGGGGCACTAGGCACTCAAGCTTCATGAAGACTTTCTACATTAAATAGGTATGTATTCTATCTTGTTATATTCATTGTTATGTATGCTAGATTAGGATAATACCTTGGATGCTCATATTTGCATGTATAATAGAGAAAACATAGATCCAAGGTATTTAGGGTTTCATGTACACTTAGGAGTGTTAGAATGCTCAAAACCCAACAAACACAACACCAAATACACTTGGAATAACTTGAGAGAAACTTGAACACTCCTAAAATCGGCTAGCCCTTTCTTATTATTCATAGTAGCCGATTTTTCCCAATGAATATGATCTTATATAGTTGTTACAATCAGGGTAAACCCTAATTGTCATGGCCTTCCATTTCCTTGGATCCATGGGTTCAAATACACCATGGAGCATCCATGGACCATCCAATGGGTTTTAGCCCAACTTGATTATCCATGGAGCATTATCCCACTGTACAAGTATGGATGATTTACACAATCAACCCATATATTTAATTAGTCTTCTTTTGATCACTTAATTAATTCTAGATTAATTATTGATCAATACTAATTAAATAATCCTATTAATATATTAGAACTTATAATAAATTAATCAACCTTAAGTGTTATTTCTCTTATTATAGTCTATCCATGTGCATGATGCCATGCAACCCAAATGGACCATGTCGGGTCAGGTCAAGTCTTACCAATTATAGTTATGGACTTAGACATTAATCCAACAACATATCCCAGAGAAAACTCATCCGACTCGTCGAGTTGTTCTTCAACTCGTCGAGTCTTATGGCGATCTTCATCGGACTCGCCGAGTTGTTCATCCAACTCGTCGAGTTAACGACTATAATCATGTGACTCGCCGAGTCACTTTGCGACTCGCCGAGTCCATTTAGTCCTTTTCCTCCTCCATACAGACATATTCTGAGCCATGAAACGACTCCAACTCATAGATCCAAGCTTCTAAGGCATGCTTATCACGTAAAGTTGCAAACTTTACGTGCATGTATGACTATAAAGGCTCTAAATGTCTATTCTAAGTTCTTAATTGAACTTCATGCCAAGAGGGTCCTTAATCACAACCAAGACTGCGACTTTATGCTTCTAGAATCCAAGGAGGGTCCAGATCTGAAGTTACTATTGGATTAGGTGTCTAAGCCCATAACTATTATTGGTATGTATTCGACCCGAGAGTAGCATGGTCCATTTGGGTTGCATATCATCAGGACAATTTGTTAGGATGAACTTTTGAGAGAAGGTTATTTATGGTTTATTAATATATTATAAGTAATAATGTATTAATATGAAATCATATGTTTTAATTAGTATTGATCAAGAATTAATTTGTAATTAATTTAGTGGTCGAAAGAGACTAATTAAATCTATGGGGGCGAATTACGATAATTAGTTATATTTATATTTTTTGGGCTTATGATCCATGTTGTACCAAGTATATGTATGGATACATAAAGAGTTGGGCCACATGAACGATGGATCATAAAAACCATCGGTATGGATTTGGGTTATATCCATGACCCAAGAAATCCCACATATAAATAGATACTTCATTGCCCAAAATCGCCAATTGTAACTTTTTAGAGTTCATGGTGTCTTTTGTGTGCATGGAATTCTCTCTCAAGTTCATCCTTTGTCCATGGTTTGTTGTGATTCCATTTGAGGCTTCCACACTATTGGGGCTAAGATTTTTAAGGCCAAATACACTGTGACAACCCGAAATTTCCATTCTGTACAAACTATATCACTTCAATTGAAGTTATAGCAGTCACAGTTAACTTTCAGACTTTTTCGCGTAAGTTTGAGTAATTCAGGGTTTACACTTCAGGAAATATCAGGAGAGTGGGTGCACTAGGGTTTTGTGCAACACTATTATTCCAACACTCAATTATATTAGAGATCATTTCAGGAATAAAAATATTTTCTGCCAAAAATATCTCAGGACTATAAATAGAATTCTGAACCAAATTCATTCATTATTCGCATTCCCAACTAGAGAAAAGCCATTTTCTCTCTCACGGATCTTCGGGTTTTTATCCCAAATCGTGAGTACCTCTTTCGAGTAGTGTTAGAAAGCTTAATATGTGTTTATAACATGATTTAGAAGTCTAAATCACTAGATTTAAGAGTTTACTCCCCAAGGTGTTCTTGGGCGGTAAACTCCTGAAACAAAGCCGAGACCGACCCTTGTGTTATGCTACTGCCTTAGACTCATTTAAATGTGTATTAGGGACATGAAATCAAGCAAGAATCACCCAAGTTTGGGAGTTAACGGCCCAAGAGTATCTTAGGCCGTAAACTCCAAACTCATGCACAAAAGGGTGCTTTTAAGGCACCTAAAGCATTGGACATTTACTAGGAATTGTTTCCACTTAAATAAAGGACCAAAACACATCAAAATCACCTTCCAAAGTGAGTTTACGGCCAAGACATGGTTCTTGGGCCGTAAACATGAATGAAGGGCACCAAAGTGTGCCTAATGCCTTCATATGCTTTAGGTAAAAGTCTAGAACCTATCCTACATATGCAAAAGACTTGAAAGCAACAAAAAAACCATTCCAAGGGAGTTTACGGCCGTAAACTCCAAAGGAAATGGCCTTGGGGCCGTAAACTCCTAAATGGAGTGTTTGTAGACCTTAAACCCTTCCAAGAATTTAACCACCAAGTTGGAATAATTCTAGGAATCATTTGGAACTTCAAAACACTTAATACACCAATGGTTGGGAGTTTACAGCTGTAAAATCAAGAGTTTACAACCGTAAACTCCATGTGTGTTAGTATATGAGGAGTAAACTCATATATGGGGTCCTTTGGAACCCTAAACACAAGTGCCTTGTCCCACAATAGCTTAGATGCAATCCTTAGGGCTTAAAACACTTATATAAAGTGTTTATTATGTCTAGGGTGTCTTAACATTATCAATTAGTAATTTGAGACTAATTGAGTGCATATATGTGTGATTATATGTTCTTTAGGATCGTAGTGTGTGTACAAGTCCTCACTTGACACCTAACAATCCTACACCATCCAGTTCATCCGAACCACCAACTACAGGTGAGTTCATACCCCTAATCAATGTTTTAAATGATTTTAAATGCTTAAATGGGGGGGGGGATACAAGTAGAAACAAACATGTTATTAAATCATTGATATGTATTTTATAACTATGTTTGTCATTTAACAGATTTCACATACTACAAAATGTGATGCATGAAATGGTTTTAAATGTTAAAAATAATTTGTTGTCAAATGTTTTACTTTTGAAATGTTTAATTAAAATGACATCAAGTCATTGTTAATTATTGTTCAAAACCCCTAAGATGTCTTACAAAACTATTTTACATTCTTCAACAAAAATATGCATATACACTTATATTCTTATATATGTATTGATGTTATAATTTACATCTTTCATTTAGTTTCTCACACCCTTGAGTAGTAAGAGTGTATAAAACTACTTGAACAACTAATTACCATTCAATAAATTATCATAGGGATAATTTGAAGATATCAAACATTATTCCTATTACAAGGAATCACACAAGAGTCAGTTCATTCATGAGTCTATCCTAGTACATTACCTGATACATGAGTACATACACAGATGTTTACCTGATACATGAATATGTTTACATATACTTACCTGTTACATCAACACACATACATGAATACCATATAGGAACACTTTTACATAGGTGCATTATCTTGTATTCACTTACCTGGATACTTGTACTTAGAACTACGAGGATGATTTATTAGTACTTTCTGTGTAAATTATCTTTCCTATCCCGGTTCAATGGGATATCTCGGCGGGACATACCATTCCGAACCCCACTGATTAGCACCAGTGGTCGATGACCATCTACGGAGGTCTAAGGTTACTACTTATACTAGGTAGATCGATAACTGGGGCTAACCCCTCCACCCACCTGCTGCTGCTACAGAGGACAAGTGGACAATCTTCGATTGTTCATAAGGTTATACTTTTCGCTTATTGCGATGTTGTGTTACTCCTAGTACCCAGCGATGACACTTACATTATTACTTTTTCTGGACAAGCTTCGGATGTTCATTAGGTTACATATTTCGCTTAATTCGATGTTGTGTTAGTCCTAGTACCCAGTAACAACACTTACAGTAGTACATTTTCCTTTTTACTTTATTTTGTGATACTTTCACATAAACGATGAGTTAGACTAAGTACTTTAGTACTAAACAATTAAAGGAAAAACTATCATTTACTTACAAAACATTCGGGTCTTGGTAGAAGACTACATTGTTATAACAAAACATTCGGGTCTTGGTAGAAGACTACATCTCAAACTAATAGAAAATAAGGGATTTTCTAAGGTTTTCATACTTACATCAAACATTTTCATTTAAAGGTTTACATGGCCTTCATAATAGATTTTCATAAGCTCCATACACCAAGAATTCAAGCTCCATCAAAAGGTATGTCATGCTAACTACTATATTATATTTTTATGTTAAATGCATGCTAGTTTTAAGATTAATACCTTCGAAACCATTTGCATGTATAATTAGTGAAAACATAGATCCAAGGTATTTAGGGTTGTATATGCACCATAGGATGCTGTAGTATACCAAAACCCAATAGTTACAACTTCAGATCTAGCTCATAGCTCATCATACCAACTTGAAAATCCATAAAAAGCCCTAGAAACTCAACAAAAGGGAAAAAGGGAAGTAAGAATGGCACTTTGATACCTCCAAAGGATGATAGCTGAGGTAAATCCTACTTCCCACTCCTTCCTTGCTTCAATTTCCTTTGCACTCTTAGCTTTCCTGCTCCAAGATCCTCTTTTCCAAGCTTCAAACACCACACCGAGGCACACACGCGAATTAGGGTTTTAAGAGGCTCTCAAAGACTGTAAAGAGGACAAAGGAGGCTAAAGCTCCTTTAAATAGAGGTACAAACCCCAAGATTTAGGGTTTCCACTGCCAGCTCCTACTCGCCGAGTTCCAGCGTGGACTCGTCGAGTAGGTCCCTTAACACATGATCCCACCCCGCTGCTACTCGGCGAGTGGGTCAACCAACTCGTCGAGTAGATCTTAACCGAATAAATCTTATTTAAGCAATACCTGAGAATCAGGGCATCACATTACTATTTCCATGAAATAAATAATATCTAATTTAATTATAAGAGTTCATTGAATATTTTATAAAAATCAATTTCTAATAAATAATCAATTATATCAAGTTTTTGGTATTGTGACCCATTAGTAACATATGTTAATTAGTAATATCACTTTAAGATGACTCTTGAGCATACTAGACCATTCAATCTCCCACTTGCGCAAGACTCATATTAGACTGATATAGACAGTGGTGAATGTCTAGCAACTTTTCACTATGTAACACCCCGAGATTCAGGTGCATATCTTACATCCTTGTTCTTTATTGTATTGTCATGTTTAGTCCTTGAGTGGAGGATGTATAGCAAGTGAGTACGCTGGCGTACCAAGGGGGTACGCTGCGCGTACTCACGCGCTTAATTTGGACGCGGAGTCGGCAAGGTACGCTAGGCGTACCTAGTGTTACGCCAGGCATACCCGACCCAGGTGCAAAATCCCTAATCCTCCTTGTACACTATTTAAAGGGTGTTATGGCTCATTCCTTAGCCTCGATATTAGTGAGTGAAACCCTAAAAGAGAGCCCCATCGTTCTTAGTGTGTGAGAGTGTTGATTTGAGCTTGTTGGTGCTTTAGAGGCTTGGTGAAGAAGAAGGAAAGGAGATCTTGGAGGCTAAAGCTTGAGGTGCCATTTTGGATCTGAGATCTACAAAGGAAAGAGCTACTCTTGGAGGTATAAAGATCAAAACTTTCCTCTTCTTTTGGTTGTTGTAGTATGTGTCCTTTTTAGGGCTAAAAACCCAAAAGGTGGAGACTTTATGAGTGTAAAGTACTCCATGGTCCGAGATCTGTCCCTTTTCAGTGTTATTAGTGATGTAGAGCCATAAAGTTCCCATCTTGGATGTTACTTTGGAGTCATGCATGTGTTTTAAGCCTTCTAGAGTTGAGGGTTGGATCATTTTGGGAGTTAGTGACTTGTTCAGCTGTGCAAAGGCTTAAAGTCATCAACTTTATGGATTAAGGGGCTTAGAAGGGGTCAGATCTAAAATATGGACGTAGGTCTTAACTTATTAAGACCTCAAGAGCAAGAGGGATGATGCAGGAGAGTATGCCGAGCGTAATTCCTAGTACGTGCCGCGTACTAGGATGCCCTCCCTGATTCTGTGGTGCAGCCGGGTACGCCCAGCGTACACACCTGGTACGTGCAGCGTAACCCGGAGAGTTGACTTTTAGGGTGTGGTCTATTGTGGGGCCTTTGAGCTATGGGAGGGGTAAAATGGTCTTTTACCCTTCTGAGAGTGTCATAAGAGAGCATAGTCTAGCCTAGAGAGTTATACTAAATAGAGTATTATTTTTATATGATTAGACGGAGGCTAGGCCAACATTACCGAGTCAGGGATTTACCGAGATACCCGAGGTGAGTCTTCTCACTATACTTTACATAGTGTGGTAACAGAGTTAAGAGACAGAGTATTATAGAGTTATATGACAGTGTGATTGCATGTTATTATGTGTTGTGATTTATTGATATGTGATATGCATTATTCAAAGTTACAGAGTTGGGACTTTCGGGTCCCTAGAGTTAAGGCCAGAGGGCCCACAGAGAGTTGGGGCTGGAGGGCCCCACTGAGACACATTGACCAGATGGTCAACAGAGTTACAGCCTCAAGTGGCTATTATGTGATTATTGTGGTATTTTGTGGAACTCACTAAGCTTATGTTTACAGTGTTCAGTGTTATGTGTTTCAGGTACCAGTGATGACCACGGGAAGGCGCCGGCTTGATTCGTACACACATATGGGATTGGATGTATTTGATCTTGGGAGATATTTGTGAAACTAAAATATGATGTTATGGCATTTTATGAATGAGTGGTTTTAATTAAAATGTGTTTTTCAAATGTGAAAAATTGTTTTAAATTTTACGGTGTTACAAGTTGGTATCAGAGCCTAGGTTTGAGGGATTCGGGTGCACCTTCGGGCGTATTTGAACTCAAACCGAGGATTTGAGAAAAAAATTTATAAAACAAGTTTTCAAAAGATGAACTTGCGAGACAAACAGAGCAGAGCCGTGTGTAAGAACAGCCAGCGCCCGAACGGTGATTTCCCAAAATACCATCATTATAAGTGTTATAATATATGATGTAATATGTTATCTGATGAGCTAGGATATGCATGCTAGAGTAGACTAGGTATTCTTATTAGGACTAGAGTGGCCTGATATGTGATGCCTGAGTCTAGGAGTCTTGCTGCTTCTAATATTTCAGAGTGGTTAGGTAGCAGCGAGGAGATTTTGAGAGATCTGTTGTGAGTATCATATGATTAGAGAGAGTAGAGTGCTTGGGACTTGGGACTTTGGGAGGAGGACTTGGGGTGGATGCTGATGCGGTGTGGACGGTAGTATTGGGCCCGTACTACCGAAGACACCGGGTCAGTGCACAGTCCAAGTAAGAATCTTTGGAGTACCAGGGAACAAGTAGGATGGAGTACTCGAGTGTGAGTATTCTCGAGCGAGTCCCTGGTATTATTCTTATGATGTATTTCAGAGAGAGAGAGATCATGGTTGGGTCTCGCCAGACATCAGGGACCAGTGACACGAGGGATAAGGAGATCTATAGGATCATCCAGGATGAGGTGGCTGCGGCCATCAGGGCAGAGATACCATAGATGTTTGGGTATATCAAGACCACGTTGATAGAGACATTTGATGAGAAGTACGCTGCTCTTTCTGAGGCTGCTATTGCTGCAGCCACTGCAGCTATAACTGTGACGAGGCCGCAAGGTGGTGATGCGTTGCTGTTCCGAGAGTTCAGCAACACGAAACCACCGGAGTTTGACGGGACCCGGGACCCGATTTTGGCCATGAGATGGATTTCAAACATAGAGGGGTGTTTCTTCACTTGCTCATCTCCTGAGCATTTGAGAGTCCGGTTCGCGCTGAACCAGCTTCGCTTGGGGGCGAAGGACTGGTGGAAATTTTGGACGGCGCACTATACACCTGCTGAGCTTGCAGCAGTGACCTGGGAGAGGTTCACTGCTATGTTCCAAGATGAGTACGTTCCCCAGGTGGAGAGGGAGCGTTTGGCCCAGGAGTTTCTGACCCTCAAGCAGGGTACTGAGTCTGTTACTGTGATCACGAGGATGTTTCATGAGCAGGCGATGTTCTGCCCAGAGCACATGTCCTCCGCGCCGGCACGTATGAGTCGATATTTGAGCATTCTGAGGAGGGACATACGTGAGTTCGTGGCGAACTCGACGTACCGGACATTTTCTGAGCTTCAGGCAAATGCCCGGAAGAGGGAGATAGATCTGTAGACTCAGGCTAGGGAGGAGGCTGAGTCTCAGGGGAGGGATCGGCGACTGGCGCAGTCCCAGCCGGTAGCCAAGCGGGCCAAGCACGCTGATTCGAGATCAGGGAGCTAGAGGGGCCGCACTTGTGGAAAGTGCGGCAAGAGCCACGACGGAGTGTGCAGAGCAGTGTCTTGCTACAAATGTGGCAAGGAGGGGCATATGGCCAAGCACTGCCCCAAGGGGTTTGCAGTATGTTTTCACTGCAACCAGACCGGACACCAGAAGGCAGAGTGTCCGCAGTTGCAGGGATCAGCACAGGGAGCACCTCAAGGATCTGCCCCTGCCACCATCAGAGCTACCGAGAGTCAGCCAGTGAAGGCCGAAGCAACGAGGGCACGAGAGAGAGCCTTTTAGTTTACCGCAGGGGAGGTCCGCACAGCACCCGATGTCGTGGCTGGTATGTATTCTTTCATGTATTTATTTTGATGTTAGGATATTGTGCTTATATTATGTTATGCGTAGGTACTTTTCTTGTGAATTTTGTACTTGCCTTGGTGTTATTTGACTCGGGTGCGAGTCGGTCTTTTGTATCTTTGGCCTTTAGTCAGCATATCAGTGTTAATCATGAGGTGTTGAGTCGGCCTCTGAGAGTTTCCATAGCTGACGAGAGGGTGATTTATGCCACAGAGGTGATCCGAGGGTGTGTATTCGAGATTTTCGATGTTGAGTTCCCGATTGATTTGATTCCTATTGCGATGGGTGATGTCTGTGTCATTGTGGGCATGGACTGGTTGAGTAGATTCGGTGCGGTTATCGACTGCAAGCGACAACTGGTGACCATACGAGACCCTAGTGGGGGAGTCCTTACGGTGTACGGCGAGGGTACACGTTCTGGGTCAGCGTTTTGTTCGGTGGCTAGGGTGAGGCAGTGTCTACAGCAGGGCTGTAAGGGCTTTGTGGCGTATGTGATGGATACGCGGGTTGATTCAGGGAGACCGAGGTCAGTTGAGGAGGTTCCGATAGTGCGTGAGTTCCCGGATGCATTTCCAGAGGAGTTGCCGGGTGTACCTCCCGTGAGGCAAGTGGAGTTTAGTATCGATTTGGTTCCGGGGGGCGCGCCTATTGCCATGGTGTCCTATCGCCTTGCACCTCCAGAGATGCAAGAGTTATCCTCGCAGCTTAAGGAGCTGTTGGGAAAGCGATTTATTCGGTCGAGCAGCTCGCCGTGGGGAGCACCTATCCTTTTTGTCAAGAAGAAGGATGGTTCACACCGGATGTGCATTGATTACCTGGAGTTGAACAAGCTGACGGTCAAGAACCGTTACCCGTTGCCGAGGATCGATGATTTATTAGATCAGTTGCAAGGAGCATCTTGGTTCTCCAAGATCGATTTGAGGTCGGGGTATCATCAGGTGAGGGTGCGAGATGAGGACATTCAGAAGACAGCATTCAGGACTCGTTGTGGGCATTATGAGTTTGTGGTGATTCCTTTCGGACTCACCAATGCCCCGACAGTGCTCATGGACCTCATGAACAGAGTGTGCAGGCCGATGTTGGATAGTTCTGTAATCGTGTTCATCGACGATATTTTGGTGTATTCGAGATCTAGAGAGCAGCATGAGGAGCATTTGCGGGAGATCCTCGGAGTACTGAGATCGGAGAGGCTTTACGCCAAATTCTCCAAGTGTGATTTCTGGATGCGAGAAGTCCAGTTCCTAGGGCACCTCGTTAACCAGAAGGGGATATTGGTCGACCCGGCCAAGGTGGAGGTAGTGGTGAGTTGGGAGGTGCCGAGGTCGCCGTCCGAGATCAGGAGTTTCTTGGGTTTGGCAGGCTATTATCGGAGATTTATCAGGGATTTCTCCAAGATCGTCGTGCCACTCACCAGGTTAACCCGGAAGGGTGTCGCTTTTTCATGAGGACCAGAGCAGCAGACCTCCTTTGAGACGCTTCGCCAGAGGCTATGTGAAGCCCCAGTGTTAGCCCTCCCGGAGGGAATGGAGGACTTTGTGGTGTATTGTGATGCATCGATCTTGGGGTTGGGAGCGGTGCTGATGCAGAGAGGGCATGTGATAGCATACACATCGGTCGAAGTTCTCGATCCATCCTGGGCCACTAAGATGTATTTAGACCTGAGGATGGAGTATTGGTGGCCATGTATGAAAAGGGATGTTGCATGGTTTGTTGAGAGGTGCTTAACCTGCCGTAGGGTTAAGGCCGAGCACCAGAGACCGCATGGTAAGTTGCAGCAGTTGGAGGTTCCCGCATGGAAGTGGGAACAGATTACCATGGATTTTATCATCAAATTACCAAGGACTGCTAGGGGAGTCGATGCAATTTGGGTGATTGTGGACAGGTTGACAAAGAGTGCCCACTTCCTTGCTAGCAGTGAGAGCTCTTCCGTAGAGAAGTTGGCAGAGATGTACGTGAGGGAAGTGGTATCTTGGCATGGAGTGCCGATCTCGATTGTCTCAGACCGAGATGTGCGTTTCACTTCCAGATTCTGGAAGAAGTTTAATGAGGAGTTGTGTACTAGGTTGCATTTTAGTACTGCATATCACCCCAAGACTGACGGACAGAGTGACCGGACAATTCAGACGCTCGAGGACATGCTCCGAGCGTGTGTGTTGGATTTCGGGGGGAGTTTGGACACGTATTTGCCCTTGGCAGAGTTTTCCTACAACAACAACCATCATTCGAGCATTGGTATGCCACCCTTTGAGTTGTTGTATGGGAGGAGGTGTCGGACTCCCATTTGCTGGGGTGAGGTCGGGCAGCGTGTTATGGGTAGTACAGAGATTGTGCTTTAGACGATTGAGCAGATACAGCAGGTCAGGCAGAGGTTATTGACCGCTCAGAGTCATCAGAAGAGTTATGCGGACAGGCGCCGGTCCGAGCTCGAGTTCCAGGTCGGTGACTTTGTACTCCTGAAGGTCTCTCCCTGGAAAGGAGTGATCCGATTCAGGAAGAGGGGCAAGTTGGGGCCCCATTATATCGGTGCTTTTCGGATAATTTCAAGGGTAGGCAGGGTAGCCTACCGGTGGGAGCTACCTGCAGAGTTAGGTCAGATCCATGACACTTTCCACGTGTCGCAATTGCGGAAGGGTATAGCCGATGAGTCGGCAGTGGTACCATTGGAGGATATTCAGGTGGATGCGAGCCTGAATTATTGTGAGAGACCGGTGGCGATCAAAGATCGGAAGATCAAGGTTTTGAGGAACAAGGAGGTGCCTTTGGTTTTGGTTCAGTGGCAACATCGGAAGCGATCCGAGATGACTTGGGAGTCAGATTCGGAGATGCGAGGGCAGCATCCAGAGTTGTTCGAGGAATGATACTTCGAGGGCGAGGTCTAGTTCTAGTGGGGGAGAATTGTAACACCCCGAGATTCAGGTGCATATCTTATATCCTTGTTCTTTATTGTGGAGGATGTATAGCAAGTGAGTACGCTGGGCGTACCAAGGGGGTACGATGTGCGTACTCACGCGCTTAATTTAGACACGAAGTCGGCAAGGTACGCTGAGCGTACCTAGAGTTAGGTCGGGCATACCCGGCCCAGGTGCAAAAACTCTAATCCTCCTTGTGCACTAT
Source organism: Lactuca serriola (assembly GCF_051521515.1). Lineage (NCBI taxonomy): Eukaryota > Viridiplantae > Streptophyta > Magnoliopsida > Asterales > Asteraceae > Lactuca > Lactuca serriola. The sequence continues at coordinate 334,881,069 of NC_136415.1, read as the reverse complement.
TTAAAGGGTGTTATGGCTCATTCCTTATCCTCCATATCAGTGAGTGAAACCTAAAAGAGAGCCCCATCGTTCTTAGTGTGTGAGAGTGTTGATTTGAGCTTGTTGGCTCTTTAGAGGCTTGGTGAAGAAGAAGGAAAGGAGATCTTGGAAGCTAAAGCTTGAGGTGCCATTTTGGATTTGAGATTTACAGAGGAAAGAGCTACCCTTGGGGGTATAAAGTTCAAAACTTTCCTCTTCTTTTGGTTGTTGTAGTATGTGTCCTTTTTAGGGCTAGAAACTTTCCTCTCTATGAGTGTAAAGTACTCCATGGTCCGAGATCTATCGCTTTTCAGTGTTATTAGTGATGTAGAGCCATAAAATTCCCATCTTGGATGTTACTTTGGAGTCATGCATGTGTTTTAAGCCTTCTAGAGTTGAGGGTTGGATCATTTTGGGAGTTAGTGACTTGTTCAGCCATGCAAAGGCTTAAAGTCATCAACTTCATGGATTACGGGGCTTAGAAGGGGTCAGATCTAAAATATGGATGTAGGTCTTAACTGATTAAGACCTCAAGAGCAAGAGGGCTGATGCAGGGGAGTATGCCGAGCATAATTCCTAGTATGCGCCGCGTACTAGGAGGCACTCCCCGATTCTGTGGTGCAGCCGGGTACGCCCAACGTACACACCTGGTACGCGCAGCGTAACCCGGAGAGTTGACTTTTGGTTGACTTTTAGGGTATGGTCTATTGTGGGGCCTTTGAGCTATGGGAGGGGTAAAATGGTCTTTTAACCTTCTGAGAGTGTCATAAGAGAGCATAGTCTAGCCTTGAGAGTTAGACTAAATAGTGTATTATTTTTATATGATTAGATGGAGGCTAGGCCAGCATTACCGAGTGAGGGATTTACCGAGATACCCGAGGTGAGTCTTTTCACTATACTTTACCTAGTGTGGTAACAAAGTTAAGAGACAAAGTATTATAGAGTTATATGCCAGTGTGATTGCATGTTAATATGTGTTGTGATTTATTGATATGTGATATGCATGATTCAGAGTTACAGAGTTGGGACTTTCGGGTCCCTAGTGTTAGGGCCAGAGGGCCCACAGAGAGTTCGGGCTGGAGGGCCCCATTGAGACACATTGACCAGAGGGTCAACAGAGTTACAGCCTCGAGTGGCTATTATGTGATTATTGTAGTATTTTGTGGAACTCACTAAGCTTATGTTTACAGTGTTCAGTGTTATGTGTTTCAGGTACCAGTGATGACCATGGGAAGGCGCCGGCTTGATTCGTACACACGTACACGATTGGATGTATTTGATCTTGGGAGATATTTGTGAATCTAAAATATGATGTTATGACATTTTATGAATGAGTGGTTTTAATTAAAATGTGTTTTTCAAATGTGAAAAATTGTTTTAAATTTTACGGTGTTACATACTGCCCCCAACAACGTACGATTTTGTTCCATTCTATGAACTCCTAATTCCCAAAAAGCTCAAAGCTACAATTGGTGTATAAGGTAAGCTTATCAGTTATCCCTTTGCTACATACATCATGTTAAACATGAGATACCGATTGCATCAATCTCTTTAGTCGTTCGACATTTGATAAGGCGCCTTAGATGTCTAACTCTCAAGACATAGGAGGAACAAATCCCATATTGACTACATAATCCGCTTGCATAGTTCACACCATACCTGAAAATGGCTTTTATAACTGACTGGTTAAGGAACATCATTTACCATCTGAAAGCATAGTACTCCCTACGCTTAAGTCCCACTATGTATCTCAGGTGTTAAGGATACAAAGATAGTACCTTTTAATCAAGTAACATTCATGATAGCGATCCATGAAATGACCTTGATGCGGGTTAGTTCAATACTTGTTCTCAGACAAGTATCTATGAAACTTGGTTACAACCACTTGCCTACTTTCATCTAGTGAGAGTCAACCAATCCAATTCATATTAGTCTTACTTCATATTTATTCCAACAATTATAACTGACTATGAACTGTTAAAATAATAACATTATTGATAGATTAAAAATGTTAATATAGAACACAACAAGTATTAATGTGATGACTATATCCCAATATATCATAACATTATCTAATAGCTGTTGTTATAATGTTCCAATATCTAAATACTAAATCCAAATCAAAACCCATTTCTAGAATAATAAAGTCTTATAGCTAAAGTGTGACCATTCGTACTTACCTCAAAAGAGTGACCTTATCATTGGATCTAACAAAATTTAATTTGTGTGAATTCTATGAAAACTATCATCTCCATACTTAACTTTACTATAAGTATACTCAAATATGTTGGAGAATATGATTGGTGTTCTTCTGTGACATAGAGTCTTTTAGCTTGATTAAGTATACTCTCGAAGTCACAAAGATTTCTATGTGATCCTTGAATGGAAAAAATCAACATAGTTTTTCAATGATCCCATTCATCCAATCTTATTTGAATTCAACTTCTAAAGTATTGTATTATTATTTTGTAGTATATTGTGCATTATGTTTTGCTTGGACCTCATTCCCACAAGACTTACCTTTCATTCCATAATGAAATCAAAAACCAATTATAATTCATAATTATTTATATCTATTTAGAAATTAACATCTTGTGTAGCTATTTCCATAAAGAACCTTTCTAAACTAATTGTCACATACGCATTCTATTAGTTATTCTAAAACTGTCTTAGAATGCTCTCTTAGTCATCTAGTGACTTAACTATGTATTCAATTAGTATCATATGTCATGATTACAACATGATAAAATTGATGGGTTTTATGCATAAGAACAATCCTATGTGCTCATACAAACCCTAATGCTTGGCTCTAGGTTTCTCTATTGTACATGCTTTGAATCCAAGACTTACAAACCTAGATCTGTCATATATAATTCGAAATTATTATAAAGAAAATAGATCTAAGTGTTTTACCTCTTTTAAGTGGATTGAATCCTTGTAATCTTCTTGATCTTGAGATTAGAGTCACAATTTTAACTCCTCTAATGGTTCACAAACCCCACAAGCAAGAAGGCAATATGATAGATGGTGAGAGATGCTAAACCGGCCCTAGGCTTTTCTTAGAATCAAGTGTAGCCGATTTCCATAGCCTAGGGTGTTATTTATACTTGCAGGCTGCTAGGGTTTCAGTCTAAACCCTAATGGACAGCTTAGCCACCAAGCAGCCCAAGGAACCTTCTGGAATAAGGCCTTGGACGAAAATATGACGGATCCCCATCATAATTTCGTTCTCCCCTTAGTCTATTAGGTTCTCTAGCCCAAAACTCAACTATCATACAATTGACAGTTTATACCCCTTTATTTAATTAATCTCTTTTAGTCACCAAATTAATTCCTAATTAATTTATGACCAATACTAACTAAATAAATATTACTTCTCCTTTAATACATTATTGTTATAATATATTATTAGACCATACTATTGTCTCTCTGTCTCCTTAAATTACCTTGTCAAGTTGCTTTGGAGTAGGCAACCCAAAAGGACCATGCACAACCGGGTCAAGTACATACCAAATATAGTTACAGGCTTAGACACTAATACAGAAGTGTCCAACTTGGATAAGTCTAGTAACTATATCTCACATATGACTTTAGAATCCGATTAGCAATCGTAGCTCTTATACTTCGCTGTCAACTCTGATCAACTTGTCCTTCAGATAAGGGATCTCATAATCCTCTGTTCTGGATATCATGCTGACAATGCTTATTGTCTTGCATTTGTTCCTCGATTTCCGATTTGTTTGACATAGAATTTAGTTGAACACATCAATTTCATTCTGATCGGGCCCGACACATAAGTCAAAACAAATCATCAAGTGGCCAAGATATCACTTTTATTCTCATAGAATAAAAGGAACAAATCAACTTCGACTCATATGTATCCATTGTTCAATAATTGAATGATGCACAACAATGTGTTTTATAACATCAAGTTACTGATGCGTTTACACATCATCAATGCATAACCAACTAGCAAACAATAATCATATCTCTATGTTTTAAGACTACATGATATTATCGCTTTGCGATCACTTAAGGTAAAAACACCACGAAGTGATACAACAAACTCGGGTTTAATTTAATGCTCAAATCATATTCATAAGCACTCATGAACTTTCCAGCAAACCTTTGCTATGCCCAAAACCTTTTAGACAATCTACAAACAATTCATGACAGCCTTCATTCATATCTACTTCCAAAATATGAACGACTGTGGACTGTTTGAATAATCCTATCATTCAAGAAGTAAAAACATGCAAAATTGAAACACTAGATAAATAACCAACACAAGATAGTAGCTTTACTCATAAATAACACAATTTTATTTACTCATCAAATGTCAACTACAAACTATCTATTACACGTTTCCTATCTAATCCAAACTTATATCATCCTTCAGCCCAATGCTCCTAGCGTGCTGCAAGTGTTTGACCCTACTTAGTCCCTTCGCAAGGGGATCTGCTGCGTTTATTTCTGATGATACCCTCTTCACAACGAGGAGTCCCTCTTCTACCCGATGTATAATAAAATGGTATATTCTGTCGATATGTCGAGATCTACCATGATCTCTTGGTTCCTTGGTTAAGGCAACCACTCCTTCATTATCACAAAGAATTTCCATCGGCTCCTTTATTGATGGCATAACTCCAAGGTCTCCAATGAAGTTCTTCAACCATATAGCCTCTTTTGACGCTTCGCTCACCGCAATGTACTCTGATTCGCACGTTGAATTAGCTACGATCTCTTGCTTGGAACTTTTCCAAGTCACTGCTCCACCATTTAGGTTAAAGACCCAGCCCGACTACGATCGGTAATTATCCCGATCCGTCTGAAAACTAGCGTCACTGTACCCTCGTACCCTTAAGTCATCACTCCCACCGAGGACTAGAAACCATTCCTTGGTGTTTCGTAGGTACTTAAGAATATTCTTTACTTCAATCTAATGAGCTCTACCAGGGTTCCCTTGATATCTGCTGACCATGCTCAAAGTGAAGGCCACATTAGGGCGAGTAGAAGTCATAGCGTACATGATAGAGCCTACTGCGGAATCGTAAGTTACTCGGCTCATATCAGCTATCTCTGCCTCTGTACTCGGGCTTTGAGTCTTACTTAGGTTGGTATTGCTTTGGATTGGAAACTCCCCTTTCTTGGAATTTTCCATACTAAAACACTTTAGTACCCTTATCCAAGTATGTATCCTGACTGAGTCCTATCAATCTCATTTCTATGTTTCTTACTATCCTTATTCCCAGAATATAAGCAGCCTCTCCGAGGTCCTTCATAGCGAAACATTTCCCAAGCCAGGATTTGACCTCCTGCAAGGTTGGGACATCGTTTCCTATGAGCAGTATGTCATCGACATACAATAGGAGGAAGCTCACTATACTCCCATTGGCTTTGACATATACACAAGATTCATATTCGCTTCGCAGAAAGCCAAACTCTTTAACTTTCTCGTCAAAACAAAGATTCCATCTGCGAGATGCCTCTTTGAATCCATAAATGGATTTCTCAAGCTTGCATACTCTATTTGGATGCTTCGCATCAACAAAACCCTCTGGCTGATTCATGTAAACATCCTCAGCCAACTTTCCATTAAGGAAAGCGGTTTTTATGTCGATCTGCCACATTTCATAATCATGAAATGCAACTATTGCAAGCATTACTCTAATAGACTTTATCTTCGCAACTAGTGAGAAGGTCTATCATAGTCAACTCCGGGAGTTTGAGTAAAGCCCTTTGCAACCAATCACGCTTTATAAGTATGCACTTTCCCATCCATGTCCGTCTTCTTCTTGAAGATCCACTTTCACCCGACTGTCTTACGACCCAGTACATGATCAACCAAATTCCAAACATGGTTGTTATACATGGACTGAATCTCGCTTTCTATCGCCTCTTTCCATTTCGTAGACTCCGGGCCTGCCATGGCTTCCATGTAGCTGCTAGGTTCGTCCAAATTTACTAGTGTACTATCACTAATAAATGTATCCCCTTCAGTAGTAATATGAAATCCATACAACTGGGGTGGAACACTAGCCCTAGTGGAACGTCGAAGAGGTAAGGACTCGTCAACAGGTTCAACAGGATTTTCCTCCTCAGGTTGAGTGTCAGTGTCAGAGGTTCCTTCATCGCTTTGATCTTGAATCTCTTCAAGTTCAATTTTCCTCCCACTGTCCTCTTGGCTTATCAATTCCCTTTCTCAGAAAACTCCTCTTCTAGCAACGAAGATAACATTGTCACTAGGTCTATAGAAAAGGTAGCCAAAAGACTTCTACAGATAGCCGATGAAATAACACTTCTCACTACGAGGTTTGAGCTTGTCATGGGTCTCTCATCTTACGAAAGCCTCGCAACCCCAAACCTTGATATGTGCCAACGAGGGAGCTTTCCATGTCAACATCTCGTGAGGAGTCTTTGTAACCTTCTTGGTGGGAACTAAGTTAAGGATATGGGCGGCAGTCTCTAAGGCATACCCCTAAAAAGCTATTGGTAACGAAGTCTGACTCATCATAGAACGAACCATGTCCAACAAGGTCTAATTAGGTCTCTCAGCCACACCATTAAATTGTGGCATCCTCAGAGGCCTCAATTGCGAAACAATTCCGCATTACTTTAGATAGTCGTGAAACTCAAGACTTAGGTACTCTCCTCCTCGGTCTGACCGAAGCATCTTGATTTTCCTGCCCAGCTTATTCTCCACTTCATTGTTAAACTCTTTGAACTTTTCAAAGGTTTTCCGACTTTTGCTTGATTAAGTAGATATATCCATATTTGCTATAATCATCTGTAAAAGTCACGTAGAAGCGGCAAGCATCAATTGTGGTGGATCTAAAGGGCCCACACACGTCGGTGTGTATGAGATCCAATAGACCCTCACCCCTTTCGCAAGTGCCAGTGAAGGGTGACTTGCTCATCTTCCCAAGTAAACAACATTCACACGTGTCATCGTCCCTAAGGTCGAATGAATCCAACACTCCATCCTTTTGGAGTTGGGCTATGCATTTCTTGTTGACATGGCCAAGGCGACAATGCCACAAGCATGCTTTGTCTAGACAAGTAGACGAATCAATATTCAAAACATTATTTCCTAAATTATCAACAACCATCATAGATTCATAAATCCCATTACAAGGTAATGCATTGAAGTAAAGGACACTATTCAAATAAACATTAATAGAATGATTACTATTATCAAAAGAATATCTGAAACGTTGTCTAAACAACCCATGAAATAAAATAATGTTTCTTGCCATATCTGGCGAATAACAACAATTGTTTAAATCTATCCCTAACCCATTACTCAACACTAAATAATAAACACCGACTTTGGTCATAGGCAACGATCTTCTGTTACCCATAATCAAGTTAATATTTTCATGTTCCACCTACCTACTTCTTTTTAGACCCTGCATATCAGAACAAAGGTGGTAACCACACCATGTATCAAGAACCCATGAAGTAGCAAATGATGACTGTTGGATTAGTGTCTAAGTCCATAACTATTTTGGTATGTACTTGACCCGATGGTGCATGGTCCTTTTGGGTTGCCTTCACCAAAGCAACTTGATAGGATGAATTATGGAGATAAAAGATGAATTATGATTTATTAATATTTATGAGAATAATATATTAAAGGAGAAATCATATTGTTTAATTAATATTAGTCAAGAATTAAATGATAATTAATTTTGTGGCTAAAAGAGATTAATTAAACATAAGGGACTGGAACTGTAATTACAAGATAATTGCATTTGGGATATGGATCACCTTGGAATAATAGGTTGGACGAATTCTATGGGGAAACTCATTAGAAATCATCCAAGGGATATTCTAAAAGGGTCCATGGGCTGCTTAGGGCTTAAGTAGTCAGATTAGGGTTTCCTAGTTGAAAACCCTAATAGCCTACATGTATATATAGTACCCTTAAGCTCCAAAAACGTGGTGAAGAACTCCACTAGGGGTTTCTGGACGTTTTGGGCAGCCTCCTCTCTCCTTATTCTTCATCCTCTTGCTCTTGGTGTTTGTGAGCCATTAGAGGAGTTACACTTGTGACTCTAAGCTTTCTAAAGCCATTACAAGGAGGATTTGAGATTGTTATTGCTACATAACAATCAAATGTAATTCTCTAAACCCTAATTTCAGTTTATAATATGTTAGATCTAAGATCGTAAGTCTTGGATACATTGCATGTACAATAGAGAAACCTAGATCCAAGCATTAGGGTTTGCATGAGCACATAGGATGTTCTTATGGCCAAAACCAATCAGTGGTATCAGAGCCTTGATTGGTTTCTGTTGTATGTGATGCTATGTTGAATTATTAACTGAAAATCAACTTCTGGCCTTCTGTTCGAACTGACTCAACGAGTCACTACATGGACTCGGCGAGTGTGCCCTACTCGGCGAGTTCCACTGTGTGACTCGATGAGTCGGAGCGTCAGATAGAGGGAATTTTGGATTTTATTGTTGTTTTGCTTAAGGGTAATTACCATATTCGTTTTAAACTTATTAGATACGATTTTTAATGTTTCTAAAAGATTATCCTTGCCAAAACACAAGATAATTACCAATTCATTAGATAATAACTTCCTTATATGATTAAAGATTGATTATTTGTATTAATTGGGTAATTTATCTTGCAAGAAATTGAAATTAGGTCAAATATAGATAATGACAAAATTAATTGTTTAATTTCTATTATTTGTTATTTGATCCTTGTGTTGTGAAAAAGTTTCATTTATGCCCATGTAAGTTTTATGGTTTAAATTTGAACTTAAAGGTTTTGTTTTGAAATTTAAATAGCTGAAACCCTAATGTTTTGAAATGTTTCAAAACATACCCTCAAGTTTTGGGATTTAAAAGTTGATTAAAAGTTTAACTTAGAAATGTTAAATTCTAAAACCCTAGTAATGTTTTGAAAGGTTCAAATCACACCCTTATGGTTTTATTAATTAATTAAAGTGTATAATTAAAGGAGATTTAATAAATACATAAAGTTTTGGATCACAATTTAATTAAATTAAAAGTATAATTATTAAATTTGACCACCTAATATTTAAAAGTGTAAAATACACCCTATACTATATATAACATTAAAAGTCTAATATTATATATATGTATGAGTAAAATTCAGTCTTACCGTTAGTAGGCCTCATTCACGAAGCTGGTCTATAAGGGGTGTTTAAGGAAATTGCCTATAAAATGACGATTGAATGGGTATCCACTCTTACCCACCACACTCTTGACTAGTGGAGGGTCGTTAGCCGAATGGGTAGGATAGGACAAAAACCTTCCATTATAAGTATAATGAAGTACAAAAGTAACTAAATGCTTTTACAAATTCCCAAATCATAGTTACTTTAGACAAAAGTGAATTGATGCAATTCCATGAAATTACACTTTGTGCCCTTGCGAAGACGTTAGTGGAGCGTGTGTGGTTAACTGACACACTAAATGGTTCTAAGCAAAGGTAGCAAAGGGTGACTCAATGTTAGCCATAGTTCGGTGGAGCGTGTGTGGTTAACCGGCACATTAAATAGGTGACTGTAACATTGGGGGCACCATGTAAGTTTGCATGGTTATTCACACCCTGTTTTGTGATCCTCAGCAACCCAGTCACAAATCGAGGGACATATCGAGATTTAAGCATGCCATTGAAAAGTTCAATGAATCTCAAAGGATCTAGGAGTTTTCACAAACATTTAAAACTTAATATGTTTTTCGTTTTTCATGGTGGAAAATTAGTGAATATACATTCACTTACCTTCAAATATTCTGCAACTAGATTACGACATCCCTTTTCTAGGTTGTAGAGTATTGTGTTGGAACCTAGCCTTGATGTTTCATTTGGGTGTCGCATCGAGGATTCTAATCAACTAACTTGAATTTATTTTCTCCCATTTTGTAAATGTCAAAGTATGACAACTATGGTCTTCCCAAATCCTGTGGAACAAGCTTTCCACATGAAGATGATATTCCACGATTCGATCGAGGAACAAGAGATAATACTTCACTTCCTCCACCTCCTCCAATTATTCTCCCTAACCCACAAGTTCGAAGGCTTGAAAAGTTCAAGCTCACTCAAGCCCGTTGGCAAGTAAAAATGAAGAAGGAAAGTCAGTATGTGCACACGTCCTAGAGATGAAGTCACACAATGATAGTTTAAGAATGTTGGGATCCATTGTCTGTGAGGAGCTGGCTGTTGTCTGGGTTCTTCAGTCACTTCCTAACTTATATAGTGAGTTTGTAAGAGAGTACTATATGATGAACCACGACATGACCCTTATAGATCTCACCTACATGCTTATTGCTGCTGAATCAGCAATGATCTGGCACACTGGAGAAGCAAAGTGGATTGGTGGATATGCCTTCCAGACCTCTATGGATATAAGTAATGGCAACGAAAGGCATGCCATGATCGAAAAGTTTGATCATAAGAGAAAGGCAAAGTCAGAAGTAGTTCCATGTGCTATTCCAAAAGAGTCAATTTGCTTTTATTGCCAAGAGAAGGGGCATTGGAGACGAAGTTGTCCTATTTACCTAAGAGATCTAAGAGATGGGAGAGTTAAAACGTATAGCTCTACTTTAGGTAAAATCCATTAACTAACTCTTTTATGTTCCTATTCTAGATTCTTAATACACGATGTGATAAGATTACATTTGATGTTTTGTAGGATCAAAGAAAAGAGAGGAAGCTTAAGGGAAGAAGTGAGCGGAATCTACTCGTGAAGAAATGGATTTCGATCGCATTGCTTGAAGATTAGATTCTTAAGCTACTACTTCGAGTTAGAATAGATTGCTTAGGAGTATGTAACAACATTGTTCTTCAATTGCTTTGTAAGGACAAATTTTTTCCGCAATAAAATAAATTTTGATTTTATATTATTTATTTATTCTTGCAATGGTGTGTATGAAAAATTGATGTTTGTAAGTTTCGATTACTAGCAATAATGGATTTGATTCTTAATTATGTTATTTATGGAAAGGTCAAGAAATTACCAAATAGGGAAAGTTTCTCATCGCCCAAGTTTCAATTGGACAGAAACTTGGAATCATACAACTTGGTTCCATGATGAATGAGAAATTTCATATTTGGAAATTAGACTAATTCGTTGACAAAGTGTCAAGTGAAGGACTAGGAGATCTAGTACACATGGTTGTGTGTTGATAAAGTTCACCACAAGAGTAACAAAGATATTCGTCAGGATTTACTAAGGTTAAGTAAATATGATTATACTTATGAGATTAACTGTAATTCTCAGTTGATTGAAAGAGTTTCAATAAATACCAGAACGAATAAAGAAGAATCAAATAGGCAGAAAGATAAAAGTTTCTCTATTCTAAGAAGAAGGGAGAGCACCTTTTATTATGTTTTATGATAGGTCTTAATGATTAAGAACCATACCTCAATTGATCCTCCAAGTGATTCTTAGTACAATTGTATGTCTGAGAAGAGGAATAAAAAAATTGAAGAAATGGTTAAATCAAGAAGTCAATCATACTTCGTTCCAAAAACAAGTCTTAGAGTTAAGATTGTGAATTGAGTGACAAGTCTCAAAAAGGTTTATAACATTCATCAAATGTGGAATTTGGAAAAGGTTTTCTTATTCTTGCACATTTGAAATTGGAAAGTTGTGATGTCTTGGATAACACAAAGACCAACTAGGACCAATTTTGTGAAGTGTTTTGTCTTGATAAAAGCTACACTAACTCTTGAATATTTGTTTGTCGAGAAATGTTTATTGACAAGAGAATCTTATGTGTCAAGGAGTCAGTGGGAGTCTTAATGGTCTTAAAAAGTTTCAAGAACTAATCAATAATAAACCTTATCGATCATCACTAGCACACGACTTGAGGTTTATAACCTATCGTGTTGAAATTATTTTGTTTCTGTGCCATTCCAATTGAGTTAATTATGCATGTGAGCTCTATGAGTTCTCATTTGAACGCGTAAACGGCTAGCACCTTGATCAATGAAAAGTACATTGATAGGAAAAGCTGAGCTGCTTAACTACTTGGAAGACATGGTGGGCACTCGTGTTACCATAAGGCAAGAAATCAAGATTGAGAAAGTTCGGTCCATATGAGTTTGGATTTGTCGCAAACCTTAGTTTTGACAAATTCGCATGGATAGAAACACATACACCATTAAAATCTAAGTGTCATAAGATTCCCTCTGTCACACCCCAAAACCAAGAACGACGGAAACGTTCTGGGGCGAAGGACGTCATGTACAGTATCACAACAATGTAAAGTAGTAAACAAGCAACAACATCATCCGTTTCATTAATAATATAATTATTATACAAGTGTGTTCTGTCAAATTTTGATAAACACTAAAGCATAAATCAAAATGAAAGTGGAGTCTTTAACGTCTTTAACGAGCTCCATCTTCCCTAATCCTTGCATCGGTACCTGTCTACGATGACCTGAGGATACAAGTACTTTTGAAAGCGAGTATCAGCTTTGAAGCTGGTGAGATCATAAGTATTTTAGTGTCTTAATTTATATGTAAGAGTTTGTATGTAAGAATTTGTATATGAACTGTAAGTATTGAAAATGTTTGTAAAACAACTATAAACGTTTGAACAACCCTAGAAATCCCTATGATTCCTACTACTATAACAGGGAGTCTTCTACCAAGACTTAACTGATCTCTATGTTGCCTTCTACCAAGGCATCTAGTGTCTGTGTGTGTCTCTGGTAAGAGTGTGTATTTTCCTAAGTCTGACTACCATTAATCAAAAAGATAGTTTCTACATTACCGTGTGTCATGTAAATGTTCGCGAAGTGAATGTAATGGGAAAAAGAAATAGTACTATGGTGTAGCGTTGAACTACAACCGTACCAATTACCTAAAGTCCAGGGTAATTCTTCTAAGTACTATAGTATTTGATATAAATAACTACATCGGTACTCAACTGCCTTATTTGAGGGATAAGGTATAATATGATGTCTAGATCCCAGACTATACGTTCCCCTATTAAAGGGATTTTGGGACCTACCCACGACCCCTGCATGTATGCAAGCCATGAGCATCCACATTAATATGATCATGTATACTCGATATAACGATCACAATTGCATTGTGATTCATCGGTATAGTTAGATCCTGAACTGGTTCCATGCTATAGCACCTAGTGACATATGTTCTATGTATATGTAAGCGTACTCATGTAAGTGTGATCATGTAATTGTACTTATGTAAGTGTGATCATGTAATAGTATAGTAGTGTACTGTAATGTTCTATGTGTGCTAGCTGTAATGTGTGTTCTCTCTCTATCTAGCAAGTATAATAATGTACTGTAATGTTCTACGTGTGCTAGCTGTAATGTGTGTTCTCTCTCTATCTAGCAAGTATAGTAATGTACTGTAATGTTCTACGTGTGCTAGCTGTAATGTGTGTTCTCTCTCTATCTAGCAAGTATATTAATGTACTGTAATGTTCTAGAAAATGTTGACTCGTGAATGAACTGACTCATTGTATGATATCGCGTTCTAGTAATAGCTCTAGTATCTTCCTAAACTACCCATATGGTAGTTTACTAGTAATCTAACTGGTACATATGGACATGGATGTATACCCTTGCGACCCAATGGCATCGGATGAACTGGAAGGGCCTTTATGACCATTTATGTACATATGTAATATAACTAATATTTAAACGACCTTCGGATGAGTACCCGATATCCCACCAGACCACATCTCAAGCGCGAAAAGGAAATAGGGTGGATAGCCTTCCTGAGTCTTTTAAACATTTCTTATATAACTATACACATGGATGATGGGTTTTGAGCATTCTAACACTTCCTAAGTGTACATGGAACCCTATTAACCTTGGATCTATGGTTGTCTAATTATCATGCAAAGTTGAATTCCAAGGTTATATTCCTATCTAGCATACATGGGGAACAATTTCTAGCTTGAATGAAAGATAGAATAACTTACCTTGTTGTTGCTTATGTTCCTTGAAACCTTGTGAGCCTAGCATCCCAAGTGTGATGCCTCAAATGCTTCACACAACACCAAATGCTCTTGGAAAGACTTTTAAGAGAATACACGCTTTTTATAATCGGCCTAGCCCTCTTCTTTCATATGTGTAGCCGATTTTAGTGGAGAATGGGATTCTTATATAGTGTTGACATATCTAGGGTTACACCATGTAAACCCTAATGTGTCATGACTCTTCATTTCCATGACCCATGGGTTTGTAACTCCCATGGAGCATCCAAGGAGCATCCTATGGGTGGAACCCAACTTGATAATCCATGGAGCCTCTTAGCCCACTATACAAGATATGAATGATTTACATAATCAACCCATATATTTAATTAGTTATCTTTTGATCACTTAATTAATTCTAAATTAATTCTTGATCAAACTAATCAAATAATATTATTAATATATTAGAACATATAATATATTAATAATCTCCAAGTGTTATTTCTTTCATTTAGTCTATCCAATTGCATGGTGCCATGCAACCCAATTGGACCATACCGGGTCGAGTCAAGTACTGACCATAAATAGTTATGGATTTCGACATCTTATCCAACAGTCTCCCACTTGGATAAGTCTAATAACTATAACTCCAGTACTTCAGGAACCGACCGGAAATCGTAGCTCTTTCAAGGTCTCTCGGAACTGAGAAGATGTTGATAAGCCATTTAAGATAAGTGATCATATAATCCTCTGTTCTAGATATCAGCCGGACAAATACATGGAACAATGTCTTACTTATTGTCTAACAATTTGTTTCCCGATTTCCAATTTGTTTGACAAAGAACTTAATTGAACACATCAACTTAGTTCTGACCGGGCCCGGTACATCGGTCAAAACAAAATCAACGAGGGGCCCAGATATCAGCTTCTAATCCAAGAAGGAACAGATAAACTTCGACTCATATGTTTGTTCTACCACTCATTGAATTATACACAAAAGCACGTTTTATAACATCGAGTTACCAATGCGTTTTCGTTCAATCAATGCATAACCAACTTGTAAGTAACAAATCATATCTTTAGGTTTGAAGACTTATATGATATTACCGTCTCATGATCACTCGAGATAAATTCCATGAAGTGATTCCAGTGAGCGTGGGTTGAGTCCAATGCTCAGAACTTATGAGCACTCATGATTGTTGTAGCCTTGTCCAACACCGTAGACCTCTGCAACCAATCATGACAGTCTTGATTCATACCTACTTCCGACATATGACCGACTGTGGAGGTTTGAATAATATGTTATACAAAACAAAATTATTCTGGAAGTCAAAACATGCAAAAGAAATATAGTAAACAAACGACAAGAGATAGCAACACTTTACTCATAAATAAAACACCTTTTATTCATCGTCTAATGTTAATTACACTTTACAACTTTCGAGGTTATCTAACTACTAAATCTAATATCATCCTTCAGCCCTATGCTCCAAGCATGCTGGAGATGCTTAACTCGAGTCAGTCCCTTCGTGAGGGGATCTGCTGGGTTCTCATCCGATGATACCCTCTTTTCCACGAGGAGTCCTTCTATCCGATGTCTGCTAAAATGGTATCTAATGTCGATGTGTCTGGATCTCCCATGATCCCTTGGTTCCTTGGGTAAGGCAACAGCGCTTTCACTATCACAGAAAATTTCCATTGGCTCTTTAATAGCTGGTACAACTCCAAGGTCTCCAATGAAGTTCTTCAGCCATATCACCTCCTTTGCCACCTCACTAACTGCAATATACTATGATTCACAAGTTGAATCAGCCACTGTCTCTTGCTTGGAACTCTTCCAAAAAATTGCTCCTCTGTTTAGGGTAAAGACCCAGCCTGACTGAGAGCGGAAATTATCCCTATCAGTCTGGAAGCTAGCATCACTATATCCTACAACTCTCAAGTCATCACTCCCACCGAAGGTAAGGACCCAGTCCTTAATCCTCCGTAGGTACTTGAGGATATTCTTTACCGCAGTCCAGTGTGCCTTGCCAGGGTTCCCCTGATACGTGCTAACCATGCTTAGGGCAAAGGCTACATCAGGTCGAGTACACGTCATTGCATACATGATCGATCCTACAGCCGAAGCATAAGGTATTCCACTCATTTTTTCTATCTCAGCCTCAGTGTTAGGGCTTTGTTTCTTACTCAATCTGGCGTTACTCTGGATGGGTAACTCTCCTTTCTTGGAGTCCTGCATGCTGAATCTCTTCAGCACCTTATCCAAGTAGGTACTCTGACTAAGTCCAATTAGTATTTTACTCCGATCTCTCAAGATCCTTATCCCTAGAATATAGGCAGCTTCTCGTAGGTCCTTCATAGAGAAACACTTCCCAATCCAGGACTTAACTTCCTGCAGAGTTGGGATGTCATTTCCTATGAGTAGTATGTCATCCACATACAATACCAAAAAGCTAACTATACTCCCACTAGCCTTGACATACACGCAAGACTCATCTTCACTCCTAGAAAAGCCAAATTCCATGACCTTTTCATCAAAGCAAAGATTCCATCTGCGAGGTGCTTGCTTCAATCCATAAATGGATTTCTCAAGCTTACACACTCTATTAGGGTACTTGTTGCTGACAAAACCTTCTGGCTGACTCATGTAAACATCTTCAGCCAACATTCTATTAAGGAAAGCGGTTTTGACATCCATTTGCCATATTTCATAGTCATGAAATGCAGCTATGGCTAACAGAACCCTAATAGACTTAATCTTGGCTACTGGAGAAAAGGTCTCATCATAGTCTACTCTAGGAATTTGAGAGAAGCCCTTTGCAACCAGTCGAGCCTTATAAGTGTGTACTTTACCATCCATGTCGGTCTTCTTCTTGAAGATCCATTTGCACCCTTCTGTCTTACGACCTGGTACATTCTCAACCAAGTTCCAAACTTGATTGTCATACATGGACTGTATTTCGCTGTCCATTGCCTCTTTCCACATAGCTGACTCAGGGCCTGCCATGGCTTCCGCCTAACTATTAGGTTCATCCAGACCTATCAGTGTCTCATGACTGATAAGTGGATCACCTTCTGCAGTAATATGGAATCCATAGTAATGCTCAGGAGCATTCCTAACCCTTGTGGATCGCCTCAGAGGTACAGACTTGTCAATTGGCTCAACAGGAGTTTCCTCCTCAAGTTGAGTGCTAGGGTTTGAAGTTCCTTGACCGCTTGACTCTTGAATTTCTTCAAGATCAACTTGCCTCCCACTGTTTCCTTGGCTTATGAACTCTCTCTGTCTCTAAAGAAAGCCCTCCTAGCTACAAAGACCACATTTTCACTAGGTCTGTAGAAGAGGTAACCAAAGGATTGTTGTGGGTAGCCGATGAAAATACACCTCTCGGTTCGAGGTTCGAGCTTATCATGAGTCTCGCATCTCACGAAAGCCTCGCAACCCCAAATCTTGATGTGGTCTAGTTTGGGTACTTTACCAGTCAACATCTTGTGAGGAGTTTTGGCAACTTTCTTTGTAGGGACAAGATTAAGGATATGGGCGGCAGTCTCTAAGGCATACCCCCAAAATGAGATTGGTAGCGAAGCTTGACTCATCATGGAATGAACCATATCCAACAATTTTCGATTACGCCTCTCAGCCACACCATTCAACTGTGGTGTCCTGGGAGGTGTCAATTGTGAGACAATCCCACATTCTCTTAGATAGTCAAGGAACTCTGAACGAAGATACTCACCACCACGATCGGATCAAAGCATCTTAATGTTCCTGCCCAATTGATTCTCGACTTCCTGTTTAAATTCCTTAAACCTTTCGAAAGTCTCTGAATTATGCTTGATCAAGTAGACATATCCATATCTACTGTAATCATCAGTAAAAGTCAAATAATAACGATTAGCATCCCTTGTGGAACGTTTGAATGGTCCACACATATCCGTGTGTACAAGGTCCAACAAACCTTCACCCCTCTCATACAAGCCTGTGAAGGGTGACTTTGTCATTTTTCCAAGTAAGCATGATTCTCAACTATCATCTGACTTTAGGTCAAACGACTCCAAGACTTCATCCTTTTGGAGTTGGCCTATGAGTTTCTTGCTTATATGTCCAAGACGACAAT
Organism: Lactuca serriola; assembly: GCF_051521515.1. NCBI lineage: Eukaryota > Viridiplantae > Streptophyta > Magnoliopsida > Asterales > Asteraceae > Lactuca > Lactuca serriola. The sequence continues at coordinate 334,862,991 of NC_136415.1, read as the reverse complement.
GCCATAATGATGCTTTATCCAATTTATTGTTAATAGAATCAATACACATCACATTATTTCCTAAGTTATCTACAACAGACACAACTTCATACACACCATCACAAGGTAATGCTTTAAAATAAAGAACATTATTAAAGAAAGCATCAATCGAACCAACTTCATTATTAAATGAAAAGGTAAACCCTTGTTTGTACGATGCATGAAAGGAAATAATGTTTCTTGCCATTTCTGGTGAATAACAACATTTATTCAAATCTAAATTTAACTCACTACTTAGCGACAAAGTATAAACTGCAATCTTGGTGACAGGTGTAACTTTCCTATTCCCCATGATTAAGTTTATTCTTCCTTGCTCCACATTCTCACTTCTTCTTAGTCCCTGCAAGTCACAACAAATATGAATACCACAACCGGTATCAACGACCCAAGATTTAGAATGGGGTGAGTTATTAGAAATGATAGTGTAAATACCTGCATGGTTGGGTTTAACTTTCCCATCCTTCACATCTTGCTGGTATTTTGGGCAGTTCCGCTTCCAATGTGATTTTTCATTGCAATAGAAGCATTCAACCTCTTTTGGGTCAGAAGAAGGAGTGACAAAACCTTTCTTGGTTCCACTTGAAGAAGATCCATCAAGGGTCCGAGCCTTGGTACCCTTTGAAGAGCTCTTTCTCTTCTTCCCTCGACTTTTCCCGATTGCCAAAACCGGAGTGGAGTTTGGAGTAGGAGTGTTAACAACCGACTTCCCCTTAAGACCTGTTTCAGCGGTCTTGAGAAGTCCCTGAAGTTTGCTGAGTGTGACCTCTTCCTTATTCATGTGATATGTCATGCGAAAGTAATCATAGCATGATGATAAGGAGTGCAAAATGATATCTATTGCAAGCTCCTCAGGGAAGTTCACATTAAGCTTCAGCAATCGATCCACATACCTTTTCATTTTCTGCATGTGGCTCGTGACGAATTCCCCGTCCTTCATCATGGTTGTTATCATGGAGCAGATAAATTCATACCTCTCTTGTCGTGCACTTTGATGCTATCTTTCCATCATATCTTGGTGCATTTCATAAGGGTAGAAATCCTCATAGGACTTTTGGACCTCCGCTGTCATCGTGGCCATCATGATGCATGCCACTATAGTAGCATCCCTTTCATGTGCCTGAAAGTCAGCGATCTCCTGGGGAGTTGCAGTGGTCTCATCAATCTCCTTAAGCTCCTTGTCAAGGACATATTCTTTGTCCTCGTAGCGCGTAATCATCCTGATGTTTCTAATCCACTCATTGTAGTTGGATCCATCAAAAGTGACTTTCCCACACAAGTTCATAAGGGTAAAGGAGCCATTAGGATTAGAGCTAGGAGCAACATTGTTTTAAGACATCTGAAGGAAGAGGACAAGATTAGTATAGATACTAAGAGAGTCCTTAATAAAACACCCAAATGTAATATTAAGGCTAGGATCCAATCACAACATATTATAACTTAGAAGAGGTATGCCGTAATCCAAGCTATAACATATTTGAAAGGTAGGTGAATGACGATTCACCAATTTCCACCACGAAATCGAAATATTAAATATTAGGTTTTGATTGGTTCTTACAAATTCCTAGATTCTTTGAGATTCAATGAACTTTTCAAAGGCATTTTTCAATCTCGAGTGCGCCCTCCAAGTTTTGTGACTGGGATACCGAGGATCACAAAACGAGGTGTGAAGTAACCATGCAAATCACTTGGTACCCTTAAAGTTTATCACTCAATCGATGTGCCGGTAAACCACACACGCTCCACCGATACTATAATAAACCTTAAGTCACCCTTTACCTACCTTGTTATGTCCAAGTTAGTGTGTCGGTTATCCACACACGCTCCACCAACGACTTAAACAAAGTGTAAAGTGTAATTTCATGGATTAGCACCTTATTCACATTTTTCCTAAAGTAACTAAGATTGGGAATTTAATAAAACATTTAGTTAATTTATAGTATTCATCATACTTTTAATGAGAATTTATAAGTCCCTGTCCTACCCGTTCAGCTAACGACCCTCCACCAGGCAAGCGAGCGGTGGGTGAGAGTGGACACCCATTAAGTTGCCATTTTATAGGCAACAACCTTATACCCACCTTATAGACCGGCTTCGTGAATGAGGCGTACTAGCAGTAAGACGACTTTAATCTTATACATATATATATATATATATATATATATATATATATATATATATATATATATATATTATTAACTTATAATATTCTAAGTATAAGGGTTGAATTTTAACTTTTAAAATTCTAAGGGTTGGAACTAAAGTTTTAATCAAGACTTTACTTGTTCCAAAACTTGAGGGCAATTTTTGTAAACTTTCAAAAAAATTCATTTCTTGTAACTTATGAGTTTAATAGAGTAATAAAAATGAAGACTATTCATTTTTCTAACTCTTGTGTTCTTTTAATGGTTTTAATTCAAGTGACTTTTGATTTTCCATAACTTGAGGACAAGTTATGGACTCCATTAAAACACATTATGATCAAGAATTAAACTACCACATAGTTTACAAATAATTCCTATGATCATCTAAACATCATAAGATCAAGAACATGAACATGAACACTATCATGAATCAAAATTACACTTAAAACTTTTTAACTTTGATAACTAGTTGTTGTAAATGGATTAGGAAAGACATTACTCCATCTAAAATCAGTTTTCAAGTACCAAAACAGTTTAGGGTAATGTTTGTAGTCCATTTCCAGCAACTAAAGTCGAAAATCTGCACTTTGTGGCTCCTACTCGCCGAGTGCATGAACCTACTCGGCGAGTAGGTTGAAGATACAAGTGAACTCGGCGAGTCTCCCCATGGACTCGGCGAGTTCATCAGGCAAACAACAAGCTTTTCGACTGTTTTCAACTTTTAAGCACAAATAACAAACAAACAAGCCTAGGCTCTAATACCACTGATGGGTTTTGAGCATTCTAACACTTCCTAAGTGTACATGCAACCCTAATAACCTTGGATCTATGTTTGTCTAATTATCATGCAAAGTTGAATTCCAAGGTTATATTCCTATCTAGCATACATGGGGAACAATTTTTAGCTTGAATGAAAGATAGAATAACTTACCTTGTTGTTGCTTATGTTCCTTGAAACCTTGTGAGCCTAGCACCCCAAGTGTGATGCCTCAAATGCTTCACACAACACCAAATGCTCTTGGAAAGATTTTTCAGAGAATACACACTTCTTAAAATCCGCCTAGCCCTCTTGTTTCTTACGTGTAGCCAATTTTGGTGGAGAATGGGACTCTTATATAGTGTTGACACATCTAGGGTTACACCACGTAAACCCTAATTTGTCATGACTCTTCTTTTCCATGACCCATGGGTTTGTAACTCCCGTGGAGCATCCATGGAGCATCCTATGGGTGGAACCCAACTTGATAATCCATGGAGCCTCTTAGCCCACTATACAAGATATGAATGATTTACATAATCAACCCATATATTTAATTAGTTATCTTTTGATCACTTAATTAATTCTAAATTAATTCTTGATCAAACTAATAAAATAATATTATTAATATATTAGAACTTATAATATATTAATAATCTCCAAGTGTTATTTCTTTCATTTAGTCTATCCAATTGCATGGTGCCACGCAACCCAAATGGACCATGTCGGGTCGGGTCAAGTGTCACACGCCCAAACCAGAACGGCGGAAACGTTCGGGGGCGGAGGACGTCATTTTCAGTATCATAACAGTTCATAGAAAGGAAAGTACACACCACCATAATATAAATATATTTGAAAAGTTTACATGATTGTATATGTTACATGTTTGCAAAAGAAATCAAATACAAAATGGTGATCCAAAATATGTTACTAACGCCAGCGCGTTAGTCTTCAGAAGTAGTTGCTACCTGGTCTAGCGGTTTCCTGAGAATACAAGTTATTTCAAAGAAAAAGTGTCAACATTTAAGTTGGTGAGTTCATAAGTGGTGTTTTGAGAAAATGTATGCCATTCGAAATTGTTTGTATGTTTTCCAGAAAATGTAGTATTTCAATTGTAATGAGTTATGATTCGTGTGTTGAAAATGAATGTATTAGATCCAGAAAATCCCATATTTTCCCTAATAGTTGAGATATGATTTGTTGTGTTTTCCAAGAAAAACCCTTATTTTCTTATAAAAGTATGAAATGCATAAGAATGTTCGTGATATAAGTTGCAACTAATTGTACCGAGAAAATCCCTTATTTTCCTATTAGTTGTTTGGTTTGTATACAGGAAAACCCTTATTTTCCTGACATAACGGGCAATCTCTAAGACCGAAAATCGCAAGCAAATGACGTGCTTGTAAGTTGTGTCATGTTTTACATAGTAAAGCTATACGAGGATTCGCACTTGTTAGATGAAGAATAATTTAATAGCTACTCGTTCATAAAAGCATAATACCATAATAGTTTTATATCCGATGAGTTTTATAACCATACTAAACATAATATGCCTGTAGCGACGTTCTTCAGGCGTCGTAGCGTTATAACAACTGTCACCCCAAAAGACGGACTGTAGCTAACAGTCAGGGCGCGGGATCATGACTTCCCGTATAGATCTATACACATTTGACACGTTCTCCGAACGGGAGACTCTAGTTATAGACAGGACTTGTAGCGATACCTTTTATCAAAAAGGCAATGTTTGAAGATGTACACGTCTCATGGATTCTCAACTAAGTCTGTATTAAAGTAGTAGTTTGTATGCAAAGTTTATCCTTTTTCACAATGTTTGACAAAGCATAAATCATAAGTTCTTTGAATGCATAAAATGATTTAGTAAAGAATGTTACCCTTGATATGATGTATTTGTATGCAAACTTATAAATAAAACATATTTTTATTTATAAACATATTGTATCCCAAGAGGGTAAAGTTGTATTGTGAGGCGTTTTGCATGATAATGACTTCATAAGACAGTTAAAACAACAGTATGAAAAGTATATAAAAAGATTGATGTTTCACACGATTTTAGTCTTGTGTTTACTTGTATTCCCCCCTAAAAGAGTATAAAAAGCATTTAAAAACGCATTTAAAGTGTGCTTGCAGGGGTATGAACTCACCTGATAGTTTGAAGATAGCGAGATGGAAAACCGGACAGAGTTTCGTCTCGGGAAACGGATTTTCCTCGGGATACTCGGGAATCTCGGGAGTAAAATCGACCCTCGGGACTTGAGCAAAAAGACCAGAGCTTCGGGTTGGAACGAGCACGGAAAACGAGGCAAGATTGTGAGAGAGAGGAGAGAAATGAGCATTTTTCTCGGAAGCCCTCGCATCCTATTTATAGGAAGGCTGAACCGCCTCCGAACGCGGGGCGTACGCCCATACGCAGCGCGTACGCGTACGTCATGCATGACCGAAGCCTCGACTGCCTCGGCTTCGGATGGGACGGGTTGCTGCGTACGCGAGTCGGATGGGACGGGTTGCTGGGTGCGCGGGTCGGATGGGACGGCGGGTCGGACGTGACAGCGGGTCGGACGGGTCGGGTACTTCGGACGGGTCGGATAGCTCGGATAGGGCGACGTGGACGATCAGAGGCCAAGTCTCTCGGGTACGCGGGGCGTACAGGGGTACGCAGCGCGTACCCGGATGAGGACGCTGACTCCTCTTCGGATAAGGTCCGAAATTTTGATTTAAATAAATATATAATTTATTTAATAAACTTCAAAAATTCATATCTTCTTCATACGAACTCCGTTTTCGATGGTCTTTATATCCACGCGTAGGTGAGACTACGCTCTACAACTTTCATTTAGACTCCATTGGCAAATTCCGAAATTATTTATTTATTATTTATATTAAACTCATCGTGTTTAAGGAATTTCTTTGAAAATTCATAACTTCTTTATCTGATGTCGGTTTTTGCCAGACTTTTTACCGTTGAAATACCATTGTCGAGACCTTCGATTCTCGTTTAGGTCATTCCGGCCAAAAGTCGCTCGATCTCCGATTCGAGTTTTTAGCTGTCTACTGCTATATTCGGATATTGGAAAAATCATAACTTCCTTATACGAAGTCAGATTTGGACGTTCTTTTTGTGTACGCTCACGGTTTAATGTTATCTATAACTTTCATTTAGATACCTAAGGCTAATTGCTATCATATTGAAACTTTGCGTTTTCCGTTTAATCGGTGTTGTCGGTTTTGTCGGAAATCTTAGAATGGTCATAACTTCTTCGTCATAACTCGGATTTTAGTGTTCTTTATATATTTGGAAACCTTAAGACGATATCTACTACATAGTGTACTCCAATCAAAGCTTTTGAATAATTCATTTATCGATGATATTCCTATTACATTCCAAAGAGGTTACAAAACTCGATTTATAATGCCCGGAAATAACGGGTTGTTACATCAAGTACTGACCAGAAATAGTTATGGACTTAGACATCTTATCCAACAATAGAGGCATGAAATTTATAATATAGAAGCATAAATAAGTTTTGTAAAACCTTTGAACATAATTATTATCTTAAGAGAAGATCGACTTGATGTCAATCGTTAAAACAGTTTGAAGTGAAAACAGTTTGAAGTAAAACGATTTGGTAGTACTTTGGAGTAAAACAGATCGGAGAAAAATGGTTTGAAAAGGATCATACAGTGTGTAATGAATAGTTTAATAAGGATTTTTAAACATATAAAACATTTAAGAAAATCATTTGAAGAACCTGTTTGGTAAAACGGTTAATGTGTAGTAAATCATTTAAATGCTGCATATTAATCACATGTGACTGGTATAAGAACTAGCATGATTCTACTTGTATCCCCCCATAAAACATTTAAAAGCAGTTTAAAGCATTATTTAAGGGGGTATGAACTCACTTGCAGTAAGTGATTGGAATTCAACGGACTGTTATCATAAGGAAGGATCGGATAAGTGCTTGGTGTCAAGTGAAGAATTTAGACACACACAATGATCCTAATTACATATGAAGACATATCTATATAAATAATTAGTGATTAAAACACTAATTATACAAGTATAAGCAATTTAATGCGAGGAAAACACTTTTGGTCAAGTGCTAGGAGGCAAATGGGTTGCGACAAAGGAGTGCAAGGCCTCATATGGGAGTTTATGGTCAAAAGACCATATGTTTTGGAGTTTACGGCCCAGGGGAGTAAACTCCTGGCCGTAAACTCTCTCTTAGGTCACAAAATGAAGCTTAACATTAATACAACTTAACTGGTGAAGAGCTTCTAGTCTTAAACAAGTGTTTGGGTGGGTTTAAGGCCTTAAAATGGCCTTGCTTGATGTTCACGGCCCTGGGACCACTCCCCCATGAGTTTACGGCCGTAAACTCATGGTAAGGAGTACCAATTGATATTTTTAGGTTCCTAACTCTTCAAAGTTATGATCTATGTTGGGTTCTAGGCATAAGGAAGGAATTAGGGTGTCATTTGACCCCTTTATAGGGGTTTACGGCCCAAAAATTTGTCTTGGCCGTAAACTCCTTAATACTTGTGATTCCTTATGTTTTATAGGCTATAAACACTTTAGGGTATATGTCTAAATTCAAGCCTAAGCCTTAGGAAGTGTTTGTGGCATCAAAACACCCCTAACTAGAGTTTTCGGCCCATGAACCTTTTGGCCATGTGTTTGCGGCCGTGAACACCCCTAGGTGTTGGTATTTTGATTGTTTTGGGTCCTAGATACATCAAGGTAATGTGCTATGCTAGTCTCTTGGCCATATGAAGGCATTTAGGGCATTTTAGCACTTAAACATGGAGTTCACGGCCCAAAAAATCCCTTGGCCGTGTACTCACTTTCACCCTTTGTTTCTAATTAATTTGGTGTCCTAAACATGCAATGGTAGGGTCTAGTTCGAGTTCTAAGGCTTTGAGGGTCATTGGGACACTTTTAGCCCTTAAAATGGAGTTTACTCCCCAAGTGTTCTTGGGCGGTAAACTCCCAAATCTTGGGGTTTTGGTCCGATTTTGATGTTTCTAAACACAATCTAAGCTATATAATATAACTAGATCGAAGTACTCACAATTTGGGATGAAAACCCGAAGATCCGTGAGAGAGAATTTTGACTTTTCTCTAAATGGAAATGTAACTAATGAACCAATATGGTTCAGTTTTCTATATATAGTCCTGGGATTTTTGGCAGAAAATATTTTTATTCCCGGAATGAACTCTAATATCTTAGAGTATTGGAATAACAGTGTTGCACAAAACCCTAGTGCATCCACTCTCCTGATATCTCCTTAAGTGTAAATCCTAAAAAACTGCCAAACTTATACTTAAAGTCTGAATTTTCACTGTAACTGTTCTACTTCTATTGGCTTCAAATGGTTTGTACAGAATGGAAATTTCGGGTTGTCACACCCTCCTTCATGAAAATCACTGTGCGGAAATTCTTTCACTAAGAGAGATTTTAAGAAGATAGTGATTGTGAAAATTGTATTCTTAAATTCGATTATGGTTACGGTATCCCTTTCCATAATTCGAATTGTGAGATTTGGCAATTAGTCTGAATTATTTAGAAACACATATGAGCTATCTAAGGCAAAGGTGTATAAGTTTGAGAAGCTTATATAAAGGATTATCAAAGCATCAGGTATTAGAAATATGAACTTAAGAAATTCAATAAGTATTTTTTTCTGGAAGTTAAGCTGTTTTCTGAATACATGTCAAAGCAAGTGGGGGCATAAGTGTTATGCTTATATGATAATAATCATCATGATAGTGGGAGCATAAATGTTATGCTTGTATGATTATTAAGGCAAGTATTGCAAGTTAGCAATATTAATTATAGAAAACAAGAATTATACTTTGCAAAGTCGTAAGGGTTGAAAAGTTGTTTTGCTATAATTAAGGGAGAGAATATTATGCTTCATTTTAAATATAAAGGCTTAGGTTGTGGAATGTTAATAAATTTAGTCAAGGATACATAGTGCATTTTCAAAATTTCGATTATTATTATGGCATCCCTCTTCATAGTTCGAATTGTGAGAACGTGACACATAAAATATTATGGCAAAAGATTGATAAAGTGTCAGATCTTTATGTAAGGCATTATGCATCGTGTCCCATACGCTTCGGGTAAAGGATCGATTGCAAGTGCTATAATATTTGACCATTCTAAAATTTTCCAAATTTCAAGTGCATTAATAGGGAAAAAGGACAAGAATCGGTTTTGATTAAGATAATTAAAAAACTATCAAAGGACGATCCAAAGTTCACTGAAGACTGGTTGCTTGTGAGTAGTTGGATGTATGGTATTGGATGGACCATATCGACGTTATTATGAATAGATAAGATTCTATTAAGAATGAGTTGTCATATGGTAAATATGGAAATGTTTCCATATTGGGAGTTGGATATTGAGAATCTATGTCTAGATTAGAAACTTTAATGCAAGAAGGATGTTCAAAGGAATGTACTTTGAGTGAGAGACATCATATCTATAGAATTTTTTCTGATAGAGATTGGCCAAGTCTTGATGATTTTGAGCTATGACTTTACGAAAGGATCATTACATAAAATGTTAGAATCTAGCATATTCTATAAGTGACAAGAATTTGATATTCTTATATTTATGATAAGAATTGGGAGTTGTGAAATGAGTATGATTGGAAATGTGTTCATTTGATCTATTTCACAAAGTAAGGACCATAACTAAACATTGTGTGCATGCTAAGAGCATGGGGCAATTGTAGTAATAATTCAAGTAATAAGTTAATTAACCGAAACAACGAATAATGAGTAATCGATATGGTGATAAATAAAAGGTGTTTTATTTATACTCAATGGTTTGGGACCATATAGGATTAGTATTATTCTTGTGTTTCAATTTGCATGTTTTGACTTCCTGAACAATTAAATATTTCAGAATAATCAAATTATTCGAACGGACCACAGTCGTTCATATGTTGGAAGTAGGTATGAATGAAGATTGTCGTGAATTGGTGTGAGGATTGTCTAAAGTGTATTAGACATAAGAAAATGTTTGTTGCAACGCTCATGAGTGCTTATGAATATCATTTGAGCATTGGATTGAACCCACGCTCACTTGGATCACTTCATGAATTGTATCATGAGTGATTGGTGAGACGATAACATCTTATATTCTTAAAAACAAGATGTGTGAGTTTTATCTTGCGAGTCGGTTACATATTCATAATATGTAAATGCACCAGTAACTTGGTGTTACAAAACATATTGTTGTGTACGATTCGTAAAGTGAGTGCAAGCAAGCATTAAATCAATGTTTATCCGATCCTTTTATCCAAAGTAGGATGAAAGCGATAGCTGTGGGCCCCTCGATAATTTAGTGATGGCACATAAGCGCTTGGCCAAGCCAAGACTAATTTGATGTGTTCAATTGTAGTCTTTAGTCAATCGTCATAAATTGGAAGTTGGGAAATAGTATAGAGAGAATGATTCGAATTCATGTCTCGCGTCTATACGATATCTAGAATGGAGGAATATATGATCCCTTATCTAAAGGACACGCGTTTCTAATAATATCAGAGTTGATAGCAGCTTTTGAAAGCTACGATTGCAGATCAGGATCTGAAGTCATATGCAGAGTAGTTGTTAAACTTATCCAAGTGGGAGACTGTTGGATTAGTGTCTAACTCCATAACTATTTTGGTATGTACTTGACCCGATGGTGCATGGTTCTTTTGGGTTGCCTTCACCAAAGCAACTTGAGAGGATGAATTATCGAGAGAAAGGACTAATTATTATTTATTAATATATTATGAGAATAATATATTAAAGGAGAAATCATATTGTTTAATTAATATTAGTCAAGAATTAATTGATAATTAATTTTGTGGCTAAAAGAGATTAATTAAACTTAAGGAACTGGAACTGTAATTATAAGATAATTGCATTTGGGCTATGCATCACCTTGGAATAACAGGTTGGATGAATTCTATGGGGAAACCCATTAGATACCGAGGGAAACTTCGTTTCCAGTGGACCTTTTGGTGGCAGTAGAAGCACTCTGCTTCTTTGGGATCGGAGGAGGGTTTAGTAGGTCCTGCTTTGGTCCCACTTGAGGATGAACCATCACGGGGATTCCCCTTATGGTGGCTCTTACATAGAGCCTTCCTCTTTTTACCCTTTCCTTCACCTATTGTCATCACAGGAGCGGCCACAGTAGGGGAAGATGCAACATATTTGTCTTTGAGGTTGCTCTCATCAGTCCTAAAAAGCCCTTGGAGTTTGCTCAAGGAGACCTCTTCCTTGTTCATGTGGTAGGTCATCCTAAACTGTTTGTAGCAGGAGGGAAAGGAGTGGAGGATTATGTCGATGGGCAAATCCTCATCAAAGTTAACATTAAGTTTGAGAAGATGATCAACATACCTCTACATTTTTTGAAAATGAGAGGTTAGGGATTCTCCACTCCCCATCTAAGCGGTGATCATGTTAGTAATGATCTCATAACGCTCTTGCCTCGCGCTCTTGTGATACATGTCCAGCAAATCCTGATGCATTTCATACAGATACATGTCCTCATATGACTTTTGGAGTTCGAGGTTCAAAGTGGCCAGTATGATGCAGTGAACTTTCGTAGCATCACGCTCGTGGTCCTCAAAGGCAGCCAACTCTTCAGGAGTAGCAACATCTGGGATGATCTTTTCAAGCTTTTCATCGAGGACATATTATTTGTCGTCGTAGCGTTTGATCATGAGAATATACCTCATCCACTCGTTGAAGTATGGCCCATCGAATGTCACTTTTTGACAAAGGTTCATCAACGAGAATGACCCAGAAGCGTTATTGTTTTTGTTCGCAGACAACTAAAAAAGAAAGGAACAAAGTTTGATTAGAAACGAATCCCTAATTAAACACCCAAATGAGAAATTAGGGCTAGGATCCAACAACATTATTTACCACTTAGAAAGGGATGCCATACTCTAAAAGTAAATAATTTGAAGGTAAGTGAATGACGATTCACTAATTCTCACCATGAAAAACGAAATAGAAATTTAGGTTTTAAATGTACTAAAAACTCCTAGATCTTTGAGATTCATTGAACTTTTCAATGACATGTTTAAATCTTGTTATGCACTTCAAATTTACGACTGGGATACCGAGGATCGCAGACAAGTTGTGAATAACCATGCAAATCAACATGATGCACTCAATGTCTCTATCACCTAATCAATGTGCCGGTAAACCACACACACTCCATTGATCTATGAAAAACATCGAGTCACCCTTCGCTACCAATCTCATCGCCAAATTTGTGTGTTGGTTAACCACACGCGCTCCACCAACGTTTGACAAGGGTACAAAGTGTAATTCCATCGATTAGCATCATTTTCACATTTTAACCTAAAGTAACTAAGATTAGGACATTGTAAAACATGCAGTTACTTTGTATCTTACATTATACTTTTAATGAGGAGAGGGTTGCCCTATCCTACCCGTTCGGCTAACGACCCTCCACCAGTCAAGCAAGCGGTGGGCGTGAGTGCACACCTATTAAGCGCCATTTTATAGGCAACAACCTTATACCCACCTTATAGATTGGCTTCGTAAATGAGGCCTACTAACGGTAAGACTAGCATTTTGAGTTATACATATATATATATATATATATATATATATATATATATATATATATATATTTATATTTATATATTTATTAAGCTTGTAATAATATATAATAGTATAGGGTTGAATTTTAAACTTGTAAAAATCTAAGGGTTTGAAATTTAAATTATGCAAAATCAAACTTTTAATCACAAAATTCAATTTTCAAAACATGAGTGCAAGTTATGAACTTTTCAAAACATAAGGGATCAAATAACAAATAATTTAAATTAAACAATTAATTTCATAATTATCTGTATTTGACCTAATCCAATTTTAGTCATACGATAATTAACAATAATTTTAAATAATCCATATTTATCATATAAACAACCAATATTCAAAAGATTTGAAATTATCTATAGTTTTGGGAAGGATGATCATTTAATTAAGGTAAAATTCAGTTTTTTAACTTAAAAAAATGATTTAGCATCAAATCCAAGACAATAAAGCAAGTAAATCTCGAAATATCCTCTGCCTGACGCACAAAATCGCCAAGTCAGCTCTGAACTCGCCGAGTAGGGACAACTCGCCGAGTTGAGTCGGGCAGAGGCAAGAAAACTTGATTTCCAGCAAGAAAACAATTAAAGCATCACATACAATTGAAACCAATCAAGGCTCTGATACCACTAATGGGTTTTATGCATAAGAACAATCCTATGTGCTCATGCAAACCCTAATGCTTGGATCTAGGTTTCTCTATTTTACATGCTTTGAATCCAAGACTTACAAACCTAGATTTATCATATATAAAATGAAATTATCATAAAGAAAATAGATCTAAGTGTTTTACCTCTTTCAAATGGCTTGAATCCTTGTAATCTTCTTGAGCTTGAGCTTAGAGTCACAATTTTAACTCCTCTAATGGTTCACAAACCCCACAAGCAAGAAGGCAATATGAGAAAGGGTGAGAGACGCTAAAACCGGCCCTAGGGTTCTCATAGAATCAAGTGTAGCCGATTTCGATACCCTAGGGGTCTTATTTATACTTGCAGGCTGCTAGTGTTTCAGTCTAAACCCTAATAGACAACATAGCCACCAAGCAGCCCAAGGAACCTTTTGGAATAAGGCCTTGGACGAAAATATGACGGATCCCCATCATAATTTCGTTCTCCCCTTAGTCCATTAGGTTCTCCAGGCCAAAACGCAATTATCATACATTTGACAGTTTATACCCCTTTATTTAATTAATCTCTTTTAGTCACCAAATTAATTCCTAATTAATTTATGACCAATACTAATTAAATAAATATGATTTCTCCTTTAATATATTATTCTTATAATATATTAATAAAACATAATATTCTCTCTCTCTCTCTCTCTCTCTCTCTCTCTCCTTAAATTACCTTGTCAAGTTGCTTTGGAGAAGGCAACCCAAAAGGACCATGCACAATCGGGTCAAGTACATACCAAATATAGTTATGGGGCTTAGACGCTAATCCAACAAAAATACCATGTCCTAGGCATAATATGGCCTAAATGATGAATTAATTTTCAAAGCAAAAAGAATGTAAATCATTCATTTTCCTAGGCATAGTATCCCTTTTCAAGATATTGTCAATATATGTATAAGGACATGAAACTTTTAACATTCATTTTATCCATCCCTTATAGATTTTACATTCCGAGAATGTATATTCTCCATCCTAAGTTTTTCATTTTAGAAACACTATCCGATTCAAGGTGAAAATGACCTTGCTTTGTCAGAATATGATTTCAAATGTTTCAGTATGTCTCACTCATACAGGATTGTGAATTTCACTATGCTCCGACTAGTTCTTAGTAAACACACATGTTCTATTCATTTTGATATAAAAATATACCTTGTGGTTTTACATTAAAATGATGATTGCAATATTGAGATGTTTGCTTTATATCCAGAAGTGGATCTCAAACTCTACACATTTTTTTAGGATAACATGGATTAAGAAAACCTCCAGGCTAATCTATATAGATATCTTCTTGTAGATGTCTATTAAGAAAAAGCGGTCTTTCTTGAAATCTATTTACTATATCTCATATTAAGAATATTAATTTATAGTAAACAATATCCTTATTGATCTAGTCATAGCTACTTGTGAAAAAGGTTTGATCACAGTCAATGTCATGAGTATGATGAGGACCATAGTCAATGACATGATTATGAGAAAATCCTTTTATAACAAGTCTTTCTTTAAATGTGTATGGTTATCCATGTAATTTATAATTTCTAGATGAATTATTTACTCCTTTTAGCCTTGCTATAGGGATACATTTTAATCCAGCCCATACTTGATTCTCAGACATGGATTACATCTCATGTTCATGAGTCTAACTCATTTATCAGATTCGAGATCTGACATAGCATCTTGGTACTTGATGGATTTTCCAAAAACCATTAATAAAAGCTCATCAATGAGAGATTCCATATTTCTCAAGTCATAGATGATTTCTACCATTCATGCGAACAATTTGTGTCTGTGAATAACTATTATTCAATCTTAACAATCATTGTTAAAAATAGTGCCAACCATTACTACATAAGGTTTTGGTTCTTGAGCTGCTTCAAGTTCCATGTACCTCCGACTTGTTTTGCCATTAGAAACTCGCTGCCATATTTCCTTGTTTTTTGTTATTTTTTTTAAGAATGAGCTTTAGTGTTATAAAAGGCTTTCTAAAATCGGAGTTTTGTTTAAAAAGCAACCACTTTCGCTCTAATACCAATTGTTGAGAGAAAAACTTAAACAAATGTTAGTCACAAGATAATATAATGCAAAATAATAAGTTAATCTCGAAGCATCTTGTTAGCTCAACAATAATAAGTTAGAAAAATTAGATTGCGGAAATATAAAGCAAATAAATAGCAACAAGTTATATGAAGTTGACACGAAGTTGATTTATAATGAGATTTGCATGCAAACACAAGTTAGTAAGTTCGATCAACATAAAGTGAAGAGGGACTCGGTTTATCAAAAAGATAATAGAGATAGAGATGAACGATCTTTGTATTTCAATAAAATTTCAGGAAGAGGAGTTCAGTACATGAAGAGGGAAGCTCTATGTATAGACTCCTGAAAGTTACATTGAGGATTACAATAATACTTAAATACTGACTTCAGTGACCATGAAAGGTTCACTGGATAATACAACGTAAACTACTAATGTCAGTTAAAGTAACACATGATCATCCTCCAAAATCAAAAAGGGGATTTTGGAGCTCTTGGATGGTCGTCTTGAGGCTTTTCATACCGAGATTGTAGCGGGACAATTGGGGGTCCATCTGGAGCCTAAAGCTGGTGGAACCATAGAATCCTTCAGGAAGGAGGATCCTGTGACAACCCTATATTTTTCCAAAAGCATTGTATCACTCGAAAGCTAAGTACAACGAAATTAACGTCGAAAATAAAGCGTTCAAGTATCAAGGTTAGGCTGCATCGAATATAAGATATCATGCCAAGGTTTCCAAAAACATAAAGAACGCTCAAAACCGAGTTATATTGAAGAAATTATAACCACTCATATATTTACGACACGACGTTAAAACATTATTTGACATAAAAAGAAAAATCTCAATAAAATACATTTTAGCCTTAAGTATCTAAACAAAAGTCGTAGATCTCGTTGAAAGGTGAGCGTGCATAAAAAGATCGCCCAAATTGGACCTCGTATGAAGAAGTTACGGATTCTCAAAGTTTCGTAATAGTAGTAGAGGGCTAAAAACTCGGATTGAAGATCGAGTGTTATTTAGCTATCGCCACCTAAATGGAAGTTGAAGATCTCCTCAGTGGTAATAAAACGATAAAAAGACAAACGAAAACCGACGTCGAATAAAGAACCTATGAATTTTCTTACGAACTTTAGGAGGCCCGGCCTATTAAAAATATATCATTAAAAATAAAGTCAAAACTAGCCGACGGAGTCTAAATGAAAGTTGTAGAGCATAATCTCACCTACGCGTGGATATAAAGAACACGAAAAACGGAGCTCGTACGCGAAAGTTACGAAATTTAGAAGAGGACAGCCCAGATTACGCCCTGCGTTCTCTGGGAGTACGCCCCACGTACTAGACCCAGAGTCGAGTCCCATCGGCCCGCCCAAGCTACGCTTAGCTAGCCAGGAGTCGTAAGCCATAACGCCATATTACGCCCCGCGTACTCCAATATTACGCGCCGCGTACGAGGAAGTTCCAGCACTATAAATAGATGGCATGAGCTTCGAGTTTTGCACACCATTCACAACTTCTCAGTCATTCTCCCATATCACTAAGTTCCAGAGACCATTTTCTTACCTTGGTTTCTGCACTCGAGCGCCCGACGAAAGATTTACGCTGCAGAGATCCCCGAAGAGCCCGACGACGCAACCATCCGCGGTCGAAGTTCTGCTCAACTCTAGCCTCTTTCTTCAAACTTAATGAGTGAGTTCATACCCCTACTTTTCAATTCTTTTTAAGTTTTAGGGGGGGAATACAAGTACATTATGAATCAAAGTATCATTTTATAAACATAATTATATTATCGTCCTATAGGGTTTCGATACAAAAATAACTTTATGTTTAAAGGGCTATTATATCACCAAGTTGTTATTACCAAATGGGAACATACTTTTGAGAAACTATAATGAGCATTGGATTCAGTTATTCATACATTTACATATACCTTTCGACAAATGAAATGCTTTCAGAAGAAGTAAAGTCTTTATCGTAAATCTGTTTATACCAAGTAATGTGAGACATATAAACTTCAACGTACTCGTATGTATGCATTTCAAGTCCTGTATTATATACCATAATCTCTTGGAGAGAGAGCGTGATACTTGTGTATAGATCTATACGGGATTGACAATCCCACACCTAAGCTGTTAGCTACAGCTAGGCCGGCAAGCCTGGGGTGACAAACGTCATAACAGTTCCAACGCCTGAAGAATGTTGTTACAGGCCATCAGTGTCAATAGCATGGTTATAAAACTCACATAAAAGTATAAAAACAAGTTTGATTTACGAGATTCATATATGCATTTCAGTTTTCCATTTTATCATTAACACAAATTTTATCACTATTATTCAAGTATGGAAAACACAAACAAACTCCAACACAGGAAACTTTTCAAATCATTTATAGAAAATATTGGATTTTCTGAAAACCTCGTTCATCGATTTACTATCAAAAAGGACATACTTTTCAAAGCAAAACTCTTATGAACTCACCAACTTAATTGTTGACACTTTTTCGAAACCACTTGTATTTCTCAGGGAATCAGTAATACAGGTAACCACCAGCTTTTGGAGAAGGGAACACTAAGGATGTTTTATTATTGAACATTAATCATCTCATTGTAATATTCTTTTGCTAATATGCATAACGCAACAACATACGTTTTCTTTATATATGTGATGGTTGTGTTACTTTCTTTACAATATTCAATGGTTGTGATACTACGTGAAGTCATCCACCCCCGAATGTTTCCGCCATTCTGGTTTGGGGGTGTGACAGATTGGTATCAGAGCATTGTTTATAGTGAACTAAGTATATCGAACCACATAAGATATACAAACTATAAATGCTTAAGGGACTAATACTCTCTGACAAAACATTTTTCTTTTTACGCTTCAACAGCGTTACGCTTAACTTAAATTGATAGTTCATTTAAGTACAACTACATGCATACAACAAATTATTTTCATGATATCTAACTATACAACAAGTATTTAGACAAGTTGACACTACGATTAAGACTCTATATATGTAATCAGATTTTGGACAAATATAGCGTGATCAACTATATTTGCCCGAGATTGGACCAACGTATATCGAGGAATGATCGTAGTAAGCAACAAGTCAAAACTTACCAAGCCGTCACTAGAATCAAACACAAGAATTTAAAATACTATAGGAGTATTTTACGTTACAATAGAACCACACACTTAGATTCTTCATATGCTTCTTACCCCTATTCTTGCATAGGCATATAAGCTAAACTTCATCTCCACATAGACCCCTACTATCCTGCCACCGAAGCCAATAGATGGATCAAGAAGGATCCAAAAGAAGACTTCGAAGAGTACCAATAGATGAAATACGAGGAAGAAGATTTCCTAGCAGGGACTAGATGGTGAAAGATGTCCGGGAGATACCATCAATAAACCTTACCCTATCAAGAGGGGTGTGAGAACCTCCACCTCTCATTTCAGGAAGCAACCCATAATTAACTACCTAGCCACACATATAGATTGGAGAGGACAACCGATGATCCACAACCGACATAAACTCACTGCACCGTACTTAGGGCTATAGCACCCATAGACCGGCAAGCAGATCAAGAGAACAATACAGATCACCTACACTCCTAAGAAAAGGAGATAGTCGTTATAGGACAAAGAACCCTTACAACTACAACCTAGACAGTCATCACAGAACTGAGAACAGAGGAGGCCACTCGCGAAATAGAATCATGCCGACACATGAAGGTAATCAGCATACTGGTGCAACACTAGTTCTATAAATAGACCCTACAACATTTCAAATTGTGGTAACAGCCGTCGTGACAACAGTCATGGCACACCTCGGTGCTAACAACACAAACAAAAGCGGGAACAGCGCCGAAAGTTCCAATCGTAATAACAACCAGGGACACCCCGTGTATGTTCCTGCAATGACGCCCCAAATCAAGGATCTACCAAAAGACAACAAACAGTGACATTCCATACCACCACCATCCCTACTACCTCAGTGCCAACAAGACCATATGTTGGAAACCTGCCAAAATGCACCAAGTGTAGCTTTCATCACAAAGGAAAGTGCAGGGAAAAGCACTGCAAGAACTGTAATGAAAAAGGGGCATACCACAAATTTTTGTAGGGTGCCGACTCAACAGACCAACCAGAACACAAAAGTTGGGATGAGTCGGACTTGCTACAGATGTGGAGAAGTAGGGCATTTCATAAAGGAGTTCCCGGAGAATAAAAACAAAGATTTCAGGAGCGTCGGAAGTGTTTTAGCAACAGAGCGTGGGAAAGCAGTAATAGACCCCGCTGAGATTCTGGTACGTTCATTCCCGATAGCACATATGCATGGATACTATATAATAGCAACGCGGAGAGGAGTATTGTGAGTCGTAGATTTAATCAATTTCTAAACCAAAAACCTCAAAAACTTAAACGAAATATTTACAGTAGAATTGGAATAATCAAAAGCACTAGAGACGTGTACATAGGGTGTACTCTAACACTAAATATCCCAATTCGTTCAAATCATCCTAAAACCGGTCACAATAAAAATTTACGACATTTTCATTTTAACAATGTATTAGTTAGTTTCCTCACCATACCGATATCATATATTACAAAAAGGCCATTCGCCTAAACCCATCGAGTAATAGAACCCTCGTTGTCTATGGCGACAAACCGGACACAATCCCCCGACTCACCTTTTACAACAAGACTCAGAAGTACTTACACAGGAGGTACCACGCCGTCCTAGCCCGTGCTGTGGATAAGAAACAAGAAGAGAAAAACATCATGGATGTTGAAAAAGCCCATAACCTTCTCGATATATTCCCAGAAAATCTCTTGGGAATACCATCCGTACGGCAACCCGTGTTCAAAAATCAACCTAAGTGCAGTAGTTGTGGAAAAGGGTTGTTGTAAATGCCATCTCACCCAAGTTAATCACCCCACTTAAGTAGAGACTATGGACCGATACTAGTGAGTCTATGATTACTAAGTGTATATATTGGAGCCCTATATAATTAAGATTCTACGGACTTAGGGTTGGTAATTCCACTTTAAATCCATTTCCTTGTTTGGATGTGGGCTTAGAATAGAATCACCGATTCGACTGTCATTTCAATCTTCATTATATACGACTTATAAACACAAAGAGATGATAGATGAATCAGTTATGAGTCATACCATGAACTCAATGACAAGTTATCCAAGACAGTGGATGGACATGCTACCACTTGAGCAATCATAGACAAATCAACCAAACCCACACACTTTCTACCGACCAAGGCTACAAAGAAAAATAGAAAAGCTGACACGAGCATATCACAAGAAGATTGCGAGACTGCATAGTATACCACTATCTATCATTTTGGATAAGGGACAGGCGATTCGCCTCGTGTTTTTAATAGTCGTTAAAGAAATCCTTTTTATCACCCTCAAACTGAAAGACAAAGAGGAAGAACCATTCATCGAATCCTTATACAGCATCAACTATTACATTAACATGAAGGTCGCGCCATTCGAAGATCTCTGCAGAAGCAAGTGTAGATCACCTCTTTGATGGGATGAGGTAGGTGACACACAAATAGCTAACAGGCAAGTTCCTAACAACACTCTCACCAGCCCCCAGATCATACGAGAAACTATAGAGAAGATTGTTCAAACCCGTGAATGATTGAAGGCATCCCAGGATCAGAAGAAGAGCTTGTCTGATGAGACTCTTGTTATTCCACTGGATGAAATTGAAATCAACGGGAGTCTCACTTCATCGAAGAACTGGTGGAAATCATGGATCAGGAGGTCAAAAAAACAAAGCCGCATACCCATAGTGAAGGCCCGTTGGAACGCCAAGCGAGGACCTAAATTCACTAGGGAACGCGAGAATCAAATGAAAAAAAAGAAACATCCCCAATTGTTTAGTGATATCCCGTCTACAAGTTGAATTTCGGGGCGAAATTCTTTTAACGGGGGGAGAATGTAACAATTGGTAAAAATAGGAACGATCGTACGATGCTATGTTTTGATTATTAAACAATATGAGTATTTTATCAAGAATGGTTGAAAGAATTTAACCTCTTTTATTTAAATAAGTTCTTGTGAAATATAAAACAAGTAACTAATGATAATTTTGTTATGATGTATGACTACGAACCATCACCGGTTTGTGAAATTAGCATATAACATCATTTAAACGCAACAAACTTAATTTTTGTATCAACATGTCTCTAGTTGATAAGTAAGTTAGGTTCTATGTAAAACGTTTGCTTAATAGATGTGAAGGATCTAAATTTGACAAATATACGAACCAAAGTGACAAAACGTGTTTAACGATATGGTTAACCGGTTAAATGTCACGAAATTATACATTGCTCAATAAATTTTATATTTAAATAAATTAAAATATAAAATGAATTATTATAAGGTATAATTAAAATGTATTTAAGTGTTTTTGAATAAAAAGAATAAAACATAAACATTAAAGTTCAAATACACAAAAACTACATTGTTATTTTATACTAAGTATACATGTATGTATTTGTATATATGTATTATTATCTAGTGAATGACTAGTTATGGGTCATGAATTAAAGTGATTTCATGTAAGGAATATGATTTCTAAATCAATTAAGATAAGAGAATTGGTGGAGATAAGTGCCAACTTAACTAATAAGTGCTTAATCACTTAAGACGTTTTACTAAGAATGCTTATTAATCCCTCTTCTAATTTTCGAGATTAAGAACTTCCCTCTCCTTAACTAGAACTCCTAACTAACTAAATAACTAGTAGTTAGTTAGTTAACTAACTCTATCTCTAAACAACCACCCAAGCAAGTGGCTAGACAAGATCACATCACTTAAACTCACATCCCATCACAAGCTAGTCTAGGTTTTGTCCCCTTATCCTCTTCCACTCTTTTCTCCTTCATAATCACGAAATTTCATCTTCATTTTACCCTCATTTGACCAGCAAATACTCCAGGGAATTACTCTCAACCTTCATCTCATTTTCAAGCACAAGAACTTCCTTCCAAAGCCATCAAAACCATGAACTAAAGGACTGCTGTCCCTTTTGTGTTTCAGCCACCATTTCACTCATCTACACCTTCCTTTTGCTTGATATTTTTACCACCAAATACCCCTGGAAGTTACTTGTTTTGATACTCAAAATTATTGATTCAAAACAGTGAGTAAACTACCCTTTTTCTTGCTCTTTTGCTGTGAAATTTTCGTGACAGCAACATAGCCAAAAGAGTGGCTGTTTTGGAGCATCAAACCAACAACCAAAAGTTCATCTTCAACCTTCCATTCTTCAAGTATTCACATAATGTGAGTTCATACCCCTACATTTTCATGTTTTATTCAAGTTTTAAGGGGGGGGGGGAATACAAGTTAGAACACTAAACATAACATAAATTTAAATAATAGCTTTCTACAGAAAAGTTGAGTCCTGTTCACGGACTGTTTTGACCATCTTAAACTTAATATCTTTCAAAACTGTACAATATGCAAATAGTTCAAGTTTATACCTTTCTAAGGACTACTCGCACGCATTCATACCATTTTTCTACAATTTATGGCGATTTTTATAAAACTGCCTGTCATTTCAGAAGTGATTTCGGACCAGTCTGTGAAAATGTTCATTTTCACACTAGTTTGAGACCACTAAAAATCATAATAAAAATTAGGAACAAAGTAGACTCATTTTATAAACTCTCGGAGGTGACGGATTCAGTTGACTTACGATGATTTTTCTATGAGTTTTCTAAAAATAGGGACAGTAAAGGGTAAAACTGTCAAAAGTGGTTTATAGATTTATTAACACCTTCTAACATTTTTGAGCAATGTTTATACATTAAGGAAGTTAAAACACAATCATTTAAATATGTTTAATTACCATTTTTACAAAAGTGATAAGTACAAAAAGGTCTTTAGTATCAAACTTAAGGATTATTTCATGCAAAGTTTCTAATAAAAACGTAAGAATATGAACAACAATTACGAAACATACCAAATCATCTTTTAAAATTTATACATATATATAACCATATACATATATATGTTTTGTTTACAAACTTGTCTTCTACATCGAAAATATACATATATATGTTTTGTTTACAAACTTGTCTTCTACATCAAAAATTACACTTTTCATAACAAGTGAACATTTTACTAAGGATTACTATGCAAACGAGACACATTTTTAGAAAACTATAATAGGTATAGTTTTACGAGAGCATTACAAACTTTTACATACTAGAAACACTATTTCAAGAAGTTTACTTTCATATACAAGAACAAACGAACATTTTTTTCACGTAAATCTGTTTTATACTAAGTTTTGTGAGACATCAACTTCACGTACGTTCGAGTACGCATTTCAAGTCCTATATTATATACCAGAATCCCTTGGAGGGGGAGCATGGTGTTTGTGTATAGATCTATACGGGCTTGACAACCCGCGGCCTGACTGTTAGCTATAGTCCACCATTTGGGGTGACAAACGTCAGAACATTCCAACGCCTGAAGAACATTGTGTATATGCATTTCTAGTCAATAGCATGGTTATAAAACTCACATGGAGTATTGAAAACACATTGATTTACGGGGTTTTTCAGACGTATTGGAAATTTTATACTTACATATATTTTCTAGAAACAAACATTGGTCTTGAGAGAAGGCTACATTTATACTAGTAGAAAATATAGGATTTTCTAGAAGCAAACAAACAAGAACAAAACATTTCATTTCATACAAACATTGTTATTTAATACTTATGAAACTCACCAGCTTAAATGCTGATCTACTCTTTCAAAATTACTTGTATGTCCCAGGGATTCAGTAATTTCAGGTACTAATATGCTTTTGAAGAAAGGATGCTGCGGCGCCAGTTTAATCTCATATTTTGACATCATATTGTAATTGGTTTTGAACATGTAACTTTTGACAAATGTAAACTTTCAATTATATATATGATGGTTGTATTGCTTTCTTTACTATGTATTCATTTGTTACGTTACCACATGAAGTCATCCGCCCCTGAACGTTTCCGCCGTTCAGGTTTGGGGGTGTGACAGATCCTATTGCTAGTTCTTGTCATATAGGATCGAAGGTAGGTTATGCACCATGTTTTCAGGGGGATCGATCCCATGATTGGATTGCCACAGAGGTTTCGTGATGTTTAGATGAAGAGTTACCCGACATCATTGGGCGTGTCACTAATAGATTGGTCGCCATATTCGAGGGTCGGACCTTGTCTTTTCAGACAGTTGATGAGATTGTCGGGGTAACCCGGGATCAGGAGATTTTTTCGGATATGCAACTGGGGAAGAGGAAGTGGACTTATGGTCCGACACGGCGATGAGCGGTTAGACGTTTCCATGGCTAGTGTTAGAGACCCGAGGAGCCATGATGTTTTCACGAGTCTAAATGCGACATCTGTGGATGGAAGGGCCACCTCCGCCAAGAATGCACCATGGAGGTAGAATTGTGTCATCATTGTCATCATCTTGGTCATTTCAGGGTGAATTTCCCAAGCTTAGTGGTTGGGGCAGTTTAGGTTCCATCGCAGGTGCTTCGATTAAGAACTTCGACTGTACAGGTGTTTAGGGTTACAAAACAATGAACGTAATAAATAAGCACATATTATGCATACATGCATGCATATTTATTCTATAACCCTACTAGACAATCACGGATGGACAGGCCCAATCCAGATGCAAAACTTAAGGCCCATGACGCAACACAAATGGACTCAAAAATCTCCCCCTTTGCGTCTTTGGAGCTGAAACCTCAATTCTGTTGAGCAACAGAAGTCTTCTTCATAGTCTTGAACACCTTCGGTATGATGCCCAAAAGATGATAGCAAAATGTAATGTACCACCGAAGCATGTATGTAAAATGCTTCTTGTCAGCCTCTGAGTTCTGCTTGCACCGATGAATTATATTGATGATGTGCTCTAAGCAGTCGGTAGAAAACAAGTGTTTCTCCACACGAGCGAATAAAAATATGTGATCGCCTATGGTAAACATCATAGTCATATGTTTTGAATCTATTTGGCCCATCTTCATCTTGTTTACATCTCCTGGTTTCGGTGTAGGCTTCATAGTTGGCTTATTTTTGATAACCTTCGCAATCTCCTGATCCATAATAGCGACTTCATGGATGTAAGAGGCCAACATTCTCTTCAAGTGTTCTAGAATGGGCTCATATTCCTTCGAATTAGTGAGCAGAATGTTGTATAGCAAAATCCAGTCATGGGGATTCAGATTTGGAGGGTATGCTAGAGAGATAGTGGACATCGAGTTTGCAGAACCTCGAGTGATTTTAAAATTGACATTGATAAATCTCCCAGCAGGTGAGGGTTTGAGCACCTTAACAGTCACAATTTTCTGGGCACTCCATGTTAGGTACTGAGGTTGTCCATACTTCAGATAGAAGTCAATCAGCTCTCGGTTAACCTTCGGGTAAGGAAAAGGAACCTCAGCAGTCGAGTCAAAGCAATGAATTGTGAATGCTTTTCTTGTTATCGGCAAATTGAACTGCGAGTCCTTGAAGTTGTCACAGTCAAACGAAGCAACAGGTTCCAACCAATAAACACTTGGAAACTCTATAACTTGATTGATAAGTACCTCATTTGTACATAAGGGAAACAAGGACTTCTTGCAGATCAAGGCTTCTTCTTCTTCCTTGTTTCTCATTTCCCTTTCTTCAGCCTCCTTTGCTACTTTTAGAGTTTCATCCAACTCTCGGTCTCTCTTCTTTCTATTGAGAGCCTCAGCAATGGTTTCTTTAACATCACTATCACTGTCATCAATGATCTCCCTTCGCTTAGCTTGAGAACCAGAACTTGAAGCTACATTATCCTTTAGTTCGGTTGTGACTTGGACTTTCGGTTAGGTAGTTTCTGTTTTCACAATCACCTTCTGTTGAACACTTTCTCCCAATGTTTTGGATTTGTGAATGACTATAAAACATCCTTCATTTCATGTAACATGGCAAGGGCAGGAAGAAGTTTTGCAGTGAGATGATTTTTGATTGTCATAGTAAGAATAGGATCATGAGCACCAAGAAGATTGGTCAACATGTCCTTCACATCACTAGCACAGCTACGGAAAATAGCCCTTTCGGTCTTCAACAAAGAAATCTCTTTTTTTGCTTGGGCTAGCTGCACTTTCTGTACTTCAATCGTGGAGGATTGTCGGGCTAGTTCTTCCTTCAGAGCACTTTTTGTTGCTAGATTAGCGTGAAGAGATTCAAGTCTAGAAGTCACTAAGCTGATAAGTGAAGAATTCTCGGCTTGAATAGAGGAACACATAGCCTCAAACTTTGATTGCTCTTCTTGAAGAGACTTGGAGAAATAATCCACAGAGGCATGTACCTTGACTGCATTTGTGTCAGCATGCCCCTTCAACGACTCAAGGAAAATCTAAGTGGTATGAACAATGTCAGTAACATCATTGGTGGCCTTTTTGCAAGAGGAGGTAGACGCATCAATGGATTTTGTGGATTTTTCAATTGACTCAGTGTATTGTTTGAGAGCAGTTTCCATAAACGCTTTAACCACAACACCACTATAGGGCTTGCTGTCATCAAGCAATCTATCCAGCTTCTCATAAATGCTCTGTAGGTGTTGGCTGGTAATAGGAGCATCATCATCCTCATCAGTAGGAAGTCTGTAGGGACTGAAGTATGTGGAGTCATACTCATCATTAGCACCACCGAGAGTGGCACCAGAGTCGGTTGAGTTTGTGGGTGAAAGAGGTTTAGTGATGACTGGAGTTTCGGTTTCAGTAGCTGCCCTCGTATCAGATACGTTGACTCCTACTGTCGGTTCAGGAATCATAATGGTGGTGGTTTGGGAAATTATAGGAGGTGGTAATGGAAATGTAGAAACAGGAGTAGAAGAAACTGGTGGTGGTGGTGGTAAAGAAGTTGTGGGTTGTGATGTGGTAGGTGGAGTAATAGGAGGAACCGAAACTGGAATTGTCTGCTTCGGTGATGGAGGTGGGGTAGGAATTTTGTTATGAATGGGTTCAGTTGGAGTTGGGGATCTGCCAGGAGTATTACCTCTCGGTGATTCATGATGACTTTCCTCTTCTTAATCCTCTTTAGCATTTTTTGAGCTGGGAGGAGTGGGACTCATGG
Source organism: Lactuca serriola (assembly GCF_051521515.1). Taxonomy (NCBI): domain Eukaryota; kingdom Viridiplantae; phylum Streptophyta; class Magnoliopsida; order Asterales; family Asteraceae; genus Lactuca; species Lactuca serriola. Next base: position 334,835,553 of record NC_136415.1, on the reverse strand, counting down.
ACCTCCTTGCCATCTTTTTAATCTTCTTGGGCTTAGAAGAATCTCCTTTATCAGACTTTCGCTTCCGTGACTTATAAGATTTAGACTTGTCCTCCTCTGTTGCTCCTTCTTTGTTGTAGCGCGTTTCCCTCGGTTTCCAGACTTGTCTATAGATTCCAGGGTTTCCTTCTGTTCTAGAGTAAGCACTCTCGGCTGTGACATGGTGATACATGAACTCGAGAGTAGAGCCATTGTGAGAGAACTTGATTGGATCAAAGATGATGATCTTCTTTATGGGAAACGTAGCAATTGATGCGACTAGGGCATCCTTCATAACAGGAATGTCCAAAGTGTTAAGTGCCCTTCTTGTAATAAGAGTCCAAAAGCATCCACATGAAATTTTTGAATGCCTCGTAGAAGTATTGAGGCTCTGCACCACCTAAAACCAGATAATCGTCCCATAATCAAGATTGATGCCATTGTAAAGACTATAGAGAAGGGTTAGAAAACCCTTGCTGGTGCCATCCGATCCACCACTCTTTTCTGCCAAACTCTTGACGAGAAGAGTAAGCAAACCATTCCACTGAGATGTCACACAAGACTTCTAAACTTTGTAACTATAGTCAGCACATCCGTATACCCCATCTCGTAAAGCATAGAGAACAACTAAGTAGTCGTGATAAAGTTTGGCGAGATGACAGAGGAATCAACAACAAGATGCATCAACGACCAAAATCTCCCCTTTGAAATAGATGCCCTTTTATTATGTATTTGAATGTAAATGCGTTCTTTGTTCTTGTCATATGTGGCCGTAGAGTAGACCTGCGATAAGAGCGACATCAGAATGGCTTCAACTTGCGTTAGGGCTAGAACCAACGGTGAATACTTCAAACATTCAACGACGTGAAGCATATATGAATCATACAGAAACGGGTTAAGTTCGATGATCATATTTTGATTTCGCTTGATCGAAAGCAATGTAGACGAAGCAGTCTGATTGTGAACGGATGAAGAAGTCGCCATTGTTGATCAAAGAAGGAAGATGAACAGTTGAAACTTGCCTTGTAGTTTTGAGAGAATTTTTTGCTGGTAAAAGACAAATAAAAGTAGAACCTCTTTATATACCGTTTCCAGGAGAGAGAAAAATCATGACGATAATGACGTGATCACTAAAACGTCGCCTGAAAAAGCATGATGTGACAGGCTGGATACTCCCAGGTAAACATCAGCACGTTTGGGTATAAAGACCGTTCATATTCACGCGCCCAAATTCTTATCCTCAATCGTCGTTTGAAATTCAGTGTTACTTCAAGAAATAGGATTTCCCCTGTTTAGCGATAAGAAAAAAAAAACTCGAACCAACAACAATTAGAATTTTGGAAAATAAAATTTTCGTGCAATAGAGTGACAAAAGATAAAGAAATAAAGCAAATGTGTATGGGATGTGAGTGATGTCTTACTATAAGACAAAAAGCAGGTGATTCCGAGCAAGAATCGCTTCCTTCGAAGTCAAAATAGACTTGAAGTGCTTGTGTGGTTTCCCAAAAAATGCGATCAACTGTTTGTTGAGAAACATTGAAAGGCTTCTTTTAATCGTTAGGCTAAGGGTAGCCTATCTTCAACCGAACTTCGAGCCTTAACATATGACCGAACGTTGGATGAAGCACTTGTGAGACCGATGTGATCTGTTGAACAAGTAGGTAGGATATATTTTATAATGACTAAAGAAGTTATAGAAATCTTAATAACAGAAATAAACTGGATCTTTATGGGAAGGAAATCCTTGCTGTTAGACAAATGCATAAAAGATCATGCAAAAAGAAAAATAAGATTTCAGTAGGTAACCAGTACGAGCTTGAATGTTATGATTCACCGTCAATTCATTATAGGTGTTGGATTTTGGGTTTCACTTACAACGTGGTATACGTATCTAAGATTACAAACATAGATTTTATGAAACCATAATCCTCAGTGGTGAGGACCGAGAGTCTCAAGGGTTACAGTGGTGAACCAAAAGTTGATGGAGAATGTGAGGAGGATGGCTAAAGAACCGAAAGTACCTTCTGCTACAAAGACATGGATAAGCAGAAAAACTCTTAACTCATATGAGAATAGTAAGGTAGCTCTAGACTAAGTTGATTTTAACAGCCTGATTGGGAAGATACGATAGGTATAGATCGAATCATTAAGGCCTTGCTCTAAGTCGTAGAGGCGTTGGTCAACATACATCAGTATGCTTCTAGGGACCCTTAACTAGTTCTTATGTAAAAGATTGTACCTGCCTTAGCTCCAAATTCTATTGTACTGGTACACTTGTGACCTAATTAAAAGAAAGATCAAACTAACACACCACACAAACAAAACAAACAAACAAACGAAAAAGAAAAAAATATATATTTTTGGATTTTTGAAGTTTTCTGAAAAATAAGAAAAACAGAAAGAAAAAATATTTTTGGAATTTTTAAGTTTTCTGAAAAATAATAAAGACATAAAGTAGTTAAAAGAAGAGAGATTATAGAAAATACAGAATATACAACCGAAACCTTATCTTAATTGAGTGAAGCGAAATAGACCGAGCGCTCGGTTCATTTCGGTTCCATAAAATTCCAGAGCCGAAATAGACCGAGCGTTCGGTTCATTTCGGTTCCTGAAAATTATAGTGCCGAAATAGACCAAGCATTCGGTTCATTTCGGTTCTTTAGAATTCTAGAGTCAAAATAGGCCGAGCGTTCGGTTCATTTCGGTTCCCGAAAATTATGGAGCCGAAATAGACAGAGCGGTAGCTCCATTTCGCCTGTCTAATTTTAGTGTAAGATTTGAAGATTCGGTATCGACTTTGCTTCCATCATTCCCAGGTCTTGTAAAATTCTATTGAAACTTGCTTCAGGTAAGGCCTTAGTGAATATGTCAGCCAGTTGATCAGAGGATCGAACAAAATGTACTTCCACGTTCCCATCTTCTACATGATCCTTGATGAAATGATATCTAAGTGCAATGTGCTTAGTTTTTGAGTGTTGCACTGGATTATGACAAATCCTTATTGCACTTTCTGAGTCACAATAGAGAGGAATCTTCTTCATACCCAGTCCGTAATCTCTCAGTTGACTTTTAATCCATATTACTTGAGAAGTGCAGGATGCTGCAGCTATATACTCATCTTCGGTTGTTGAAAGTGACACACAGGTTTGCTTTTTCGACTGCCAGCTGACAAGTTTTCCGTCAAGAAATTGGCATCCACCTGTAGTGCTCTTTTGGTCTAAACCACATCCTCCAAGGTCAACATCAAAAAAAGCTTGAATGAAGAATCCAGATCTTGTAGGATACCAGAGACCGAGAGATGAGGTTCGCTTCAGGTAACATAATATATTCTTCACTGCCACCATGTGAGGTTCTATTGGATTAGCTTGAAACCTGGCACAATAACAAACTGAAAACACAATATATACTAGTTGTTAGATACATAAGGGACCCTATCATTTGTCGATATAGTGTTATGTTGACAACAGGTTTTTCCAGAGATGGTGTTAACTTAGTACCAAATGCCATAGGAACCTTCACTTTTGAGTCATCCGTCATACCGAATTTCGTTACTAAGTTCTTTGTGTAGGCCTCCTGGTTGATAAATATACCTTCTGGTCCCTATCTAATATTTAAACCAAGGAAAATATTAATTGGACCCATTGCGCTCATTTCAAATTCAGTCTCCATCAACTTCCTGAATTCATCTGTTAAGCTAGGATTCGTAGAGCCAAAGATGATATCATCAACATAAATCTGAACTATCATAAGATGTTCGCCTTCTTTCTTATGGAAGAAGGTTGGGTCACCTGAACCTTGCTTAAATTTTGACATTTTCAAAAAGCGAGTTAAAGTTTCATACCAGGCCATCGGTGCTTGCTTTAATCCATAGACTGCTTTATCCAGCACATAGCAATGATCAAGGAATTTCTTGTTCACAAACCCGGGCAGTTGCTCAACATAAACAGTTTCTTCCATTTCTCCATTCAAGAAGGCACATTTGACATCCATTTAGAAAACTTCGAAGTTTTTATGAGCAGCATATGCTAAGAAGATTCTAACTGATTCCAACATAGCTACTGGAGTGAAGGTTTCCTCATAATCTATTCCTTCCTCTTGGAAATATCCTTTCACCACCAATCGAGCCTTGTTGCGAATGACGTTCCCTTCTTTTTCTAACTTATTTCTAAAGACCCATTTCAATCCAACCACAGAAGCATCCTTTAATGTGAGAATCAGCCTCCAAACTCTGTTGCGTTCGAACTCATGAAGTTCGTCTTGCATTGCTTGGACCCAATCAGAATGATCAAGTGCAACATTTACAGTTTTTGCTTCAACCTTGGAAATAAACGAATTAAACATACAAAATTCAACTTTAGAGAATAATACAGTTTGTTTCGCTTTCAATTGAGAACGAGTAAGAACTTTTTCAGAAGATTCACCAATAATTTGTGCTTTCGGATGGTCCTTGGTCCATTTTACTAACGGGGGATAGTTTGGATCATATGTTGGATCTAATTCAGCATTCACTTCTACTTCAAATTTTGATTGATCATCATCACCTTCGTCAGTTGTATTTCCTTTCTCCCCCTCGATTGGCAAAGTGTAACCTGTGGCAGCATCAAAGTTTGCATCCTCTGTGGGAGTGGGATTCTCCCCCCTCTATTAGACTACTATTGGGTGGTTTTGGAGCAGTACTTTCCCCTTCTCCTGGACCTTTATGAGTTGGGGACGGAATTGGATTCTCCCCCTCGAAAGATACTTCGTTTGTTTTTGGTGCAATTGAACTCTCCCCCTAGAACTTTGATTCGTTGCTAGGAGAGTCTGTTGAGGGTTGAGCACCTTTGGCTTAAGGAGGTTCACTCTCCATCTCTTTGGCAGCTTCATCTATAATCTTTTTGAGATTATCAATTTTTTTATCTGCTGCTTTCGCTTCTGAGTGTGCCGCTTTCTCTGGTTCATCAAACAGTCGCCTGTACTCTTCAAGCAAGTTGGATATTGGAACCGAGACTTGTCTAGATTCCGGAAATATTTCTCCTAAGTCACTTTCACTTCTTTGAACTTTCTTCATGTAATTATCGTCAAAGGTGACATAATAGGTTTCTTCAATTCGTTTGGAGCGTTTATTCAACACTCTGCATGCTTTTGATGTTAGCGAATAATCCAAAAAGATTCCCTCATCATCTTTGACGTCAAACTTTTTTCGGCTCTCTTTAGAATTGAAAATAAAGCACCTTGAACCGAATATGTGGAAAAATTTGACATTTGGCTTTCGATTGTTTAAGATCTCATATGGAGTAATTGAGAATCTCTTGTTGAGCAAGGAACGATTCTGAGTGTAGCATGCGGTTGCAACAGCATCAGCCCAGAAATATAACGGAAGTGAAGCGAAACTGAGCATGGTTCTGGCTGCCTCACATAAAGAACAGTTTCGTGTTTCAACAATCCCATTTTGTTGTGGTGTATAAGGGGCCGAAAAATTGTGAGTTATCCCTTTGTCATTCAAAAAGTTCTCAAAATCACTATTCTTGAATTCCATACCGTTCTCACTTCTGATTTTCTTACCGTCTTCCTCAGCTGCACTTCCACTTGGTTGATGAATGTCTTCAACTTGGGAGTTGCATCTAATTTCTACTTAAGAAAGTAAACCCAGTTGAAGGGTGAAAAGTCATCTATAACAACAAGAATGTACTTACTACCACCGAAGCTTTCTATAGCCGAAGGTCCACATAAGTCGATGTGCAGGAGTTCAAGAGCTTCAATAATCTTTGTATTGATTCGTGTAGGGTGGTTATTTATGCTTTATTTTCCCATCACACACGCTGCACACAGATGTTCCTTGTCGAACTTGAGAAGAGGGAGTCCTCGAATGTGATCACCAAGCACCAACATATTAATGTACTTGAAGTTCAGGTGCGATAATCGTCGATGCCACAACCAGCTTTCATCTGTATTTGCCTTTGACAACAAACATATTGCTGGTTTTCCTCATATTGCGTGGAGATTTAAATGGTACATCTCTCCCTTGCATTCAGATTTCAACAGAACCTTCTTGGATTGTTTCTCAATTATCTCAGAGCCCTCATCATCAAATGAAACCTTTAAACATGTGCCCACAACTAATTGTGACACGCTAATGAGGTTATGCTGCAATCCTTCCACATATGCCACTTTTTGAATCGAGAAATCTCCATTTGTTATCATATCGTATCCCTTGATTGTTCCATTGGAGTTATTTCCATACTTTACACACCCACCATCTTTCAGGGATCGAAACTCTCTTATCTCTTCCTTCCTTCCTGTCATGTGACGCGAGCAGCCACTGTCTATATACCATTCATCATCGAACTGCTCGTCACTGATTACCTACAAATTCAAGCAGATTTAGGAACCCAAAGTCTCTTGGGTCCTGGTGAGTCTTTCACAGAATAAGGAATTACATTAGAAATATCAACCAAATATGTTCTTTTTACTAAAGTGGTTTGATCTTTTCTTTTAATGGTGTACACCTTGATTTTAGTTTTAACTTGTTTAATTTTTAGTGCATTAGTTGGTTTGTTAGATGGTTTACGATTTTTGTTTTGACTCATAGGGTTAGCTGATGATTTCTTATTATGGAACTCATAATCTGATGTTAGCTTTCCCTTTCCTGTGATGCCCTCCACAAAATTTGTTTTGCATTGGGACTTGGAGGGACCGATACTTGGTTTAGGTCTAAAACTAGGTTTAGGACCGAAACTGGGTTTAGGACCGAAACTAGACTTTAGACTGAAACTACACTGGGGACCGAAAGTAGACTTTCGGTTCTGAGTGACGTTCGGACCGAAACTAGACTTTCGGTTCTGGGACATGGAATAGTAGGAATTTAGACTAAAATTTTCCTTTAGTTTTTCCTTTCCTTTGTCCGTTGATTCTCTCTTAGGACGGACATAGTTGGGATTTTGAGATTGCCAGTGACTTTTTCGCTCATTCAGATTCTTTTCATATCTTTGATTTCTTAAGCGTTTCTATTCAACTAGCTCCTTCTGTAATTTGTGGATATTGAAGCTGGCCTTTGGCTTCTCTTTTTGAGTTTCGGTTGTTTTGGCTGGAACTTTCGGTTCTTCCTTTGGTTATTCAGGGATTTCTTTGGTTCCACATGTGCTTGGTTTGTCAAAACTCAAGGGTTCGTTTATGGGTTCAGCAACGTATCTTCCTTTAACCCTCCAAGAAGTCTTCTCAGACAAGCCTACGGTTTTGTCTGCGTTGTCAATAAGGGTTGACCAGAAGTAGTCGTCGCACCCTTCAACATTATCTTTGTCGACCAAGATTCTTAATTTTGTTGTTGGCTTTGGAGTGACCCCTGTAACTGCATAAACCTCATTTGGCACAGTTTGAACCTTTTGATAAACCATAGCTCTTTCTTTGAGTTTCTATTTCTTGTCTTTTGACAGGCGAGCGAATCCAACCAAATTTTTAGAAATTAGGGGTTTCTCATTCTTGGTTTTGCTCTTCATAAAATCAGAGCAATCAACCACGTCTTCTACTGAGATTTCACTCATCTCACATTCCTCATCAAACTCAGACGTGTTTTCTAAGTTCATTTTATTTTTTGAAGTTAATTTGGCATTAGACAAGTCAAAAGATTGAATAGTGTCCGACTTAATTTTCAAGCTATCATTTTCATCTAAAATATCTTTTAGCATACATTTGTGTTCCATAGAATCAATGCAGGTTTCTATCTTGTCTAGTCCAATTTTGTAAGACATGGATGTCTCTTCTGATGACACTACTGATTCACATACTGTTATGACCTCATCTTCCTTAAATTCAAGAAATGGCAAAATCATCTTATGAATTTTTTTTCCTATGTCACAACTTAAATGCAATTGAGCAATATTAGTATACAAACGCTTAGCAATTAAACAAAAAACATTCCTTTGTTTTAAAAACTTTAGATTGTCTCGTTGAAAATAAATACTTTCATCCCTAGCCCTAATTAACTCCGCCTTCTGCAGCTCAATCTGCATCCTTCTCTACTCACTTTTTGACGACACCCTGCTGAGTTGGTCAGTTAGGTTAGAATTCACTAAGCGAGTTTGCATGAGACTACCACTTAAGTTAGAAAATTTATGTTTTAATTCATTTAATTCTTCTTCATAATCTGTAATTGGAACTTTAAGTGATTCTAGGATGGATTGTACCTTTTTGATCAACCGATCGCAGTCGTTGATCTTCTCACTAATAGGCTTTGCTGCAAAACAATTGTTTTCAGTCAGGTTCGGTTCCTCACTTGCACTTTCGGTTGATGAACCAGCTGTGACAATTAAACACTTTCCAGCCGAACCTACTTCCTTTGCCACATAAGCATTTCCATGAGTTGGCTTTCTCACCTCTTCAACTTCAGAGTCGATTGACCAAACTTCAACGCCACCGAACTCGTCTTCATCAGCATTCTCCTGCACAATCAAGGCATTCATAGAACTGTTAGTCACCTTATTTTTCTTGATCTCTTCCAACTTGTGCATATAGTACACCTCATCATCTTCACCATCTTTTTTCTCAGCCATTTTCCTTAGCAAGCAATCTGTGGCAAAGTGGATCTTGCCATGACAGTAATTGCAGTCGTATCCTGAGTCTCCTGCAAGCTTGATATCCTTATCTTCATCCTTTTGAGAGGAGATTTTCGTTTCATCCGTCACCTTCTCAAAGTTGTAACTTCCCTGCCAGTTTCAGTTCTTTTTGACAGGAAATTTTCTCCTTGCAAACTTCTTTGGATTGGTGACCATCATAGCATACTCCTCGCTTGTATGGTCACACTCAGACATATCAGACTCGTCTTCTTCTTCTGTAATACTTTTTCCATTGAGACAAAAGCCAGCGATCCCACAGCAGAAACCACTTTTGCTTCTTTGGTTACTACACTTTCATGCGACTTAAGTATTGCCACAAGTTTCGCTAGTGAGTAAGACTTAAACTGTTCACGCGCTTTCACAGTAGAAACCACATGCATCCATTCCGGTCTCAGCCCGCTCATGAAAGTCACCATCTGCTCAATCAACTTTCTTTCTATTCCATGCTTGATCATCTTACATAGGAGATGATTGAACTGATCGAAAGTTTGTATGAGTTTCTCCTCTGGTTTCTGTTCGAAAACTCCAAATTCTGACAGCAACAAGGTTTGAATGGAGTGTTCCAGATCTTCATCAGTTGAATGGAGTTCTTTCAACCTATCCCAGATTTCTCTGGCCATCGTGCATGAACCAACTAACCGAAAAGTGTCAGATTGCAAGGCGAATCTTATCATTCTAATGGCCTTCACGTTACACAGCAACTTGTCTTTCTCATCCTGTGGCATCTTCTCTAGATCCGCCACCAGCTTGTTATATTCCTTTTGGGACTTAACTGTCATGTTCATTCCCGAATGAACAAACGGTCCAAGTGTGATGGCTTCCCAGATGAGATGGTGATGGGATTTGTTTGCGAATATTTATGAGACATGGTGAGCAGCTAGAATCAAACCTGTAAACTTGAGATTAGGATTTTATCTGAAACAAAGTTACCGTCGAAACAAAGAAGACGGCTTCTATTTATACGATAAAAGCGGAAACCCTAAGGAATTCTGAATACAGAAGGAATGTGTATTGATCACACAGTCTCCCGCTCTGATACCAATTGTTAGATCAATGTTCTTTTAGGATTTTTAGCTTCTATGCAATCAAACAATTATGAACGTATATAAGAACACGAGTATGGCTTTGAATATGTCGTATAATTAATACTTCAACACCTCAGAAGAGCTGGATTAAGAACTTCGACTGCAGAGGTGTTTAGGGTTAGAAAACAATGAACGTAATAAATAACCACGTATTATGCATACATGCATGCATATTTATACTATAACCCTACTAGATAATCATAGATGGACAGGCCCAATCCAGATGCAAAACGTAAGGCCCATGACGCAACACAAATGGACTCAATAGTTGTATGCCATTTTGCATGTCAAGATTCATTCATGGGTTGTATCTTGCTAAGTGAGATTCCGTTATTTGGGTGATTCTTCTGATTCTTTGTTAGGGTCAGCTCCTTGGTTTGGATTGAGAGATCGTTAGTCAAATCAGTAGGACTAGTTCTTGAACAAAGTCGAAGTGCGGGCATGATAGCATTGTTCAGGTGGGATTGGTAGTCTACTACGGTAGGATCTTTAGATCCAATCACTACCGTTGCTAGGGAAGGAACGATAGCAAGGAGAAGAAGATGACAACCGTATGAGCTTGTTTGGTCATTGGAAGTGTCAAGGGAATTTCATTATTGCAAGGGTTGGTGATGGTTAGAAGTCAGAGATTCTGCAGAGGATGGGGAGTTGGGGTGAAGATTCGCCAGTTCAAAACAAGGGTTATGGTCTTTGTCACCAGCATAAAGGATGTAAGGATTTGGTGCGGTATCATAGGAAGTGATCAGGGTTATAGGACTTGGTAAGAGTTTGAGGAGTATTCATCCAGATTTCAAGATTTTGGGGATCATTCACATTGGCTAGTAATGGAACTCTAGTATTGGTAAGCGTAGATCATCGTCGGATTACGTTATATGAAGGTAAGATGGGTTGGGACTCCATCAATTTTTGTGGGATGGGAGAGCTTCGACGAATCCATAAGGGCAAGAACTTTTCAGAATTCTTGGAGATGGATTAGGTGTGGAACTAGGGTAAGTTTCACATCCCAGACAGGAAGACAGATGACTCAAGTGGTCGTCTGGATTAAAGCTATGTTAGCTGGGAGTTCAGGAAACTTCCAACAGCCGGTCAACGTCTTCTTTGCGATGTATAGTGGGTTTGTGGATGGATCCAGGTTGAGTGTTGTGTTAGAGACTCGCTACCTGTTCTTGTTTGCTGAAGGATTTAAGGTTCGAAGCATGACCCAAACAGCTAATTGGAATTAGTGCGATGCAGGGTTCGACGAAGGATGATTGGGGTTGAGATGGTATACGTGTGGTAAGACCATGGGTAGTAATCATGGCTGGTTAGACGTGTTGTAAGACTACATGATGGTCATAGCATTCACTAGATTGGCACATAGGATAAAAGTCTTGTAAGTCTGCGATAAGATCGTAGCATTCACCAGTTTGATGTAGACTATTGTTGATGTGGTCATGAGTATAAAGGAGGATCAGTTCGCGCCTTGGGCAGGGCTGACAGGTTTTTCTGACAACATTTCTCTGTCTTAGGAGGAGGAGCATTATGATTCGATGTGAGGTTGGTCCTATGTAGCTCTAGTAAGGGTGGGACATGTGAGCGTGACCCGTTCGTTGGTATAGATTGAGTGGGACACATGAGCAAGGCCTGTGTGATTATGGAAACATAGGTGGGACCTGGAAGAGAATGTTTTGGTCAAAGTATTGGATCATGGTTTATGTAGGAAGGGTTATGTGGTTAGTGAGTAGCGTAGAGTGATGCATAGACTTAGGTAGCGTTGTCAGTTGGACTCTTAGGAACTTGGTGGCTGGAACAGGTGCGAGACTGGCAATCTCAGCAGTGGCTAGGGATTTGTATATCTAGGTTTAGTAAAGGGTTGTAGTGAATTAGAAGATTTCGGAGGAAATGCTAGTGTAAATCCTTGCATCTTCGGTTACGAATTATGGTCTGAATTGGCTTTTGGTGGGAAGTCGTGTTGGAAATCGCGAGTGTTTATGTACAAGGTCTTTATTTTAGTAAGATATGAATTAAGGAATGTAACCTACAGACTTTTAGGTATATTATTGTGTGTTTAAATTTTGGAACTTATGGAGTGACTCGACGATTTGTGAGTCCAACTCGCCGAGTAGGGTCGAGTTGCCCGCATGGAATTAATGAGTGGACTCAACGAGTCAGAGAGCTGACTCACTAAGTAGGTGCTAGGCAGAGAAACCCTAATTTCTCAGGTTTGGGGCCTATATAAGGGAACTTATGCCCCCATTCCCGCCTCACCAGTTACCCTACACCCCTGAGAGAAAACCCTAATCGCCATTAGTGTTAGAAAGTGAATGAGGAGCTAAGTTGGTGGTTGTTGGTGCATTCTTTGAAAGAGAAATGAAGAGTATTGAGGTTGATGAAAGAGGAGGCTTTGGATCCATAGATTCAACAGTGTTTGCTTAAGGTAAATGTGCTAACTTTCTCATATTCTATAGAGATCTTGATATGGGAGTTTCCTAGGGTTTTCTTCCATTGCTTAGAGTCATTGAGCCTTTTGGGTATGATTTGAGGTTGAAACCCCAGATCTGAAGTGTGGAGGGTCTTGAGAGCCCAAAGGCCTGAACTTTATTGAACTAGAGACTATACTTTGAGTACCTAACCCTTTGTAAGACTTGGTATTGGCATTTTTGGGCATATATGTCATGCATTAGCGTAAAGGTCGAGACTTTACGTGACTTTTGTGCCTTTAAGGACTAGATCTAGAGTCTAGTGTGGTAGATCTTAAATTAGACGTTTGAATGAGAAAAAAGATTGAAGGGACTCGCCGAGTCCATAGCCTGACTCGACGAGTCGGTGAAGGTTTGTCTCGATGAGCTTGATTCTGCGATAACACAGCAAGTTGGGGGTCAACTCGATGAGTTGAGCTAAAATTTCTTGAGACTTCTAAGGAAACAAGGGGACTCGACGAGTTGCAATAGTTCACTCCACGATTCGGGTCAAACATCGACTGTTGAATCGAGTTTTACTTCTATTGACTTTAGGGTTGGGTCAATTATGAGTAATGGAGACCACGGAGGGGTAAAATGGTCTTTTATCCACTTCAAGAGTTAGACAGAGAAATAGAATAGCATTTGGTGTATTTGAGCATGAATAGAGTATTAATTAGAGGTGTTATCATATGGGTTATGCAGAGGCTAGTTCGGGATTTCAGAGTACGAGGCTGTTACTGGCTAGCTTGCGACGTGAGTCTTCTCACTATACCTAGACTGGTACTTATGTGTGACCAGAGGGCCTTATGTGCTTACTTGAGTTATGAATTTTGTGTGTGTGATATATATGCTATGTTATGTCTTACTGAGACGGGACCGGAGGGTCCAAAGAGCTGTATGACCGGAGGGTCCTCACTAAGAATGGACCAGTGGGTCCAGCGAGTCGTGGGACTGGAGGGTCCCACTGAGACACATAGACCTTTGGGTCTTACAGAGTTATAGCCTCGAGTGGCTAAAGTGTTGTATGTGGTATTTTGGGGAACTCACTAAGCTTCGTGCTTACCGTGTTATGTGTTATGTGTTTCAGGTTTTCTTAGGATTGTGGGAAGGCACTGGCTTGATTGTACACACCAGTGAAATATTTATGCTTTGAAGATCCTGGATTTTAATCAAACAATTATGGACTTGCGATTTATAAATTGAATAAATGAGATTTTTTTTGAAATGTGTTATGAGAATTGTGCGATTTTAAATGAAAATTTTATTTGAAAATTTATAGTGTTACAAGTTGGTATTAGAGCCTTGGTTTGAGGGATTCGGATGCACCTTCGAGCACGTATGGACTCAAACTGAGGATTTGAGAAGAATTTTCAAAAGAAGCGATTTTTCTAAAATGAACAAGAGTTCTAAGAGAAAACGAGAAGGAGCAGTGTGTACAATCAGCCAGAGCTCGAATGGTGATTTCCCAAAACACCCTTATTTTTGTGTTACGAGATGCTTATGAGATACTATTTATGTATGCTAGAGGATAGGCTAGGTATTTCATATTTTAGGGCTACAATTGCTTGATATGTGATACCTTAGCCTAGGAGTTGTTGTTATCTGTTATGTACCTTGAGTATATGTTGGGTAAGAGTATCTAGCATGAATCACTTAAATAGGGAGTTCTGAGTTAAGAGATAATCTAGGAGAGGTACCTAGATGAGCATTAGCGGAGCCTACTGGAAGACTAGTTAGATACCCGTGTGGTGGTAGAGTTGCTTGAGTTCGGTGACACCTTTTAAGTGTGAGCATATCAAATAGTGTTGTAAACTAAAGTCATTTTACATGCTGGTGGAGATTATTCAATGCCTGAATGTTGCTTGCTTCGTGCTTTGTGGAACTCTCGATGATGGGAATCAGCTACTAAGTGAATATGACGATATTCAGGAGGTAGATGGTTGGCATCATAAGGAGTTCTTCAGCAGCTGATGGCAGAAAAGTATGAGAACCTAAGAAGAGCCTAGGAGTGACCTTAGTCAGATCAGTATGTTAACAGAGGAGAGTGTTTCGCTGGGGAGCGAACACGCGTGACAAGATTGGTAATTGTGAAGGTTGAGCAACTACGTAGAAAATCTGGAACAATCCGTGTGGAAAGTATAGATAGATGTGGCAGGTAGTATGGGCCCGTACTACTAAAAGCAGAGGACCTATACTTGAAACAGCGAGAATTCTAGAGGTTCTAAGTAGCAGATTGAAAGGAGATAACATGGTTCGGGTACCATGATTCATAGCTGATCGAGAGGTGGTCACATGGTTCGAGTACCATGATTCATTGTGGTTAGTGCTTCTGGTTTTACCAGTTATCCCGTTGAGATTGATTAAACTGAGGTCAGATGTGATAGAGTGTGGGGCCAGAGGGCCATGTTGAATGAGTTTCAATGGAGCATACCTTAAGAGGGAAATTTAGTTAGTTTCCGAGAGATTTTGGTGAGATGACGGTTAGATGCGCAAGACTCAAGGATGCGTAGAGATGGTGCCTTATGGAGGATTACGGTCGGAGATGAGCAAACAGCCGATAGTGGAGATGGCACTTTCTGTGACCAGAGTTGTGCTATTTTTTGTGAGAAGCATAAGAGATATTGAGCTTCCGGTTTCTTAGCATGGAGGTAAACCCTGTGGGGTAGCGTTGGTTGTGATCTTTCACTTGAGCATATGGGTAGTATGTATGCCGCAAGGTAATATTATAACATGAGAGGGTCGTCATTGGGGACTGAGATGGTCAAGGACAGGGATATAACCTATTTGAGGATAGTAGGGCATATGTTAGCAACATAGTGAGTGTATTGGGGAGGTGACACTTATTGTCTATGATGGATATCGAGTGTGGGGTTGAGGTCTCTACTCTCATGATAATTCTCATGATAGGACGTTGGTTGGGAAGTCAAAGATGAGGAGTGTGATAGTTCATTATTTTCAGACTGAGATCCATGGCTATTACGGGACAGTTGAGATGTCCAGTAGGGTGTCAGTGTGAGATTTTGAATGACACGCTAGGAAGTTTTCGAGAATTTTATCTGAGATTCGGGATGTTTGGAGTTGCCTGGTCTCTATCGGGGAGATCATCGAGTGTTATGTGGTACCTTCCAAAAGTAAGTGTGATGTACTTGGTGGAACAATATGTGGAATAGATTCTGGGTGTGTCAAATGGTGATGGTTCGAGCCCTGAGTAGGGGGAAACAAGTATTTTATTGAGAGTATCATAGATTTGTTCAAGAGCGGTTAGAGGACTGGATATAGTGACCTACCGTATGGATACATGAGTCCAGGGTTATTGTTGGTCCAGGAAAGGTGCAGAGCAAGATAATACATGTTGTACGTGTTCAGGAAAGGATGAGTGTATCTATAGCAGGTGGCCGTTGGACGGAGACCTTATGGTGGTTAGGAATTCTTCGAGGTTGTAATGGTAAATTTGAGGTGGGTGGCTCGTAAGGATAGTTTCGGCGGTTGAAAATTTTTGGTTCAATGTATGGGTTGTTATATGCACTCAAGAAAGGGTAGAAGTTGATTGGGCAACCTACTTCAAGGTTGGTATGTGTATTCTTGCATGGGTTTTGAGCAATAGAGGAAGGAGTTGCGGGTGGTCGTCAACGCGTTCTGAGTCATTGACGATTCCTCTGTGTTTTAATTAAGAGTTGGAATATTCTGAAGTTACGAGTTGTGCCAGAGGAAGATCGGTTGTGAGATTCTGGAAGGATGCATTGATGTATCTGAGTATGGTGTCGTAAGTAGGAGATTAGTGGTTGAGGCATGACATTTTGAGGTTCTGTGATGGTGTACCGAGGTATCCGAGTAGAATGCCCTGAATGTAGGATTATTTTGACACTAGAGTTATGGGATGGCAAGTGGAGTATCAAGTAACTATGCTTCCAGCGGGAGTCCTTCAGCTAATTGTCATCAAACGGGAGTATCCAAGAATGTGAATTGCAGAAAGAAAAAGTTTTGATCACGACGGTTGTCATCAGGAGTGGTGATGCTTACCCTGGTTGGGTGTGTGTACCTATCTATGTTGATCCTTGGATACTCAGTGGGGTAATGACTCGAGGAGGAGACTAAGGAGATAAGAGGGTTAGTGGATCCGAGTGGGAGTAATCACTTCAGATTATCAGTGGAAAACCATGGAGTGAGCCCAAGGCAAGTCAGTGAGAGAGAGTGTTGTGATACTATGGGGAGCCGTAGTGTTCACCAGTATGCGAGAAAGTGTTGTGATACTATGGGGATCCATAGTGTTCGCCAGTTTGCAAGAGAGTGTTGTGATACTACGGGGAGTTGTAGTGCTCACCAGTCTGCGAGAAAGTGTTGTGATATTGCGGGGAGCCTTAGTGTTCGCCAATCTGCGAAAGAGTGTTGTGATACTGTGGGGAGCCGTAGTGCTCACCAGTTAGTGAGAGAGTGCTATGATACTGCGGGGAGTCGTAGTATTCATGGGTCAGTGAGAGAGTTTTATAGGCCAACGGGGAGCCGTAGCCTTCACGAGTGAGTGGGAAGGAATGTTATGATACTACGGGGATCCGTATTATCTGTAATTCAGAGCATGACACAAAAGAGTTTTTAGGCTTGGGTAGCCTTATTCTTTGAGTTTCGGGAACCTAGTGGTAGGAACAGGGGCGAGACTGGGGTCTCCATATTTGTCGGTGATCGTTATATTTGTTGGGATTAAAACCCTAATTGAGATTTGATGAACAAGTTGCGGAAAATAAAAACAAACACAAATATGAAGATTATGTCGAATGATCACTCGATTTATTCAAATATGAGGAATAAATTACACTTTCAGCATAGACTAAAGAATCTAACACTACATACGAAACCTCATAACGTGGCTGCTACATTTTGCCTCACTCTTAACCCTAATTGTGAATAATACATGACTATTTATAGGGAAAAGACAAGTCTTGGGCTTTTAACCTAGAATTCATCAAAAGGTCCCATTGCCATCACCCATGGAATGATTTGAAACCTTACAATATCCCCCTCAAAGTATGGAATGGATGACAGTGCTTTAACTTCCAAAACAAGCATCTAGCGAATAAAAAGATATTGCAACAAGGAATAGGTTAAGCAATCCACGAATCTAGTTTCTTCAATAGTCTTCAAACACGGGCTCTAGGATATACAAATCAAGCACTAAAGTAATGTCTTTAAACTTCATTTTTGAAGGTAATGCCAAAAAAATCTTGATGAAAACCAAACCCGCCATAAAAACCCATTTCAGAACAAAGAAACCAAATAACTTCTTGTCTTTGAAGAGCTCCCCCTCCAAGTCACGATGATCTTCAAATAAGCGAATGATATAAGCCATAAAAAACTATCATGTAACAACCGAAACTTTAAGATTCGTAATGCCACTTGATCGAGAAAATACTAGAAGTCGAAGATATAACAAGTCCTTAGCAGAGCTCAATAAAGAACTTCCGTTGTAAAGGATACTTCTCTGAATAAGCTTTAGCAGAGCTCGATGAAGAACTTCCACTGTAAAAGCTACCTTCATAATTCTACCACAAGCATTATCAAAAATCTTCAAATTTGAAAAGTTACACGTCCAATTTCGAATGGCCATACCAAATTCTCCCCCGATTTATAATCGAAAACATGATTATAAATCCTTCTTATGGTCATGAGAATGATCTTGAATGGATAACAATTACTGTTCTCCCCCGTGAGAAAATGATATATAAAATGAAGTATAAAATCCAAAAAAGTCGTGAAATTTTATCGTTATCACAAAAAACGACTTTCCGAACCGCCCAGACTTGATGGAATCCGTATTTTTCTGTTCACGAAAAAAATATGTGCATTCAAGAATTCAAAAACTGTTCACCAGCCCTTAACATTGCAAACTTTTCGAAAAATGGGCTGAAATTGTCACTTGCTGAAAAAACAGGGGCTGGAATGGTAATTCTGCATCAATATACCCCTTTATTTGTAACATTTTCTGGGATTGGTCCAAAAATATTAAACTGTGAAAACAACAGGGACCAAAAGTGCCAACTCACTGGAGTTATAGGGACCAAATATGAAACATTAAAGCATCTTCTTCCCCATTTAGATGCCTGATAAAAGGGATGTAGTGACTGGAACAAATGCAAGACCCTCAAAATTAATACCCGCGAATCATACTTTTGTTCCAAGTACAAGCAACCGAAACGAAGTTCGATCCAGGTTCATTGAACTGAAACCATGTTCGGTCCGAGCACAAGTTCGCTTTCAGTCCTTCCCTCTTTCGTTCCGAGCATAATCATGTGAACCCAAGTTAGATCGAGGTTCATTCCAGGTTCGTCGATTATACCCCAAGGCGAATCTCCATTCTTAGGTTTGCTTATTGTTCTCACTCTACATTCTCTTCAAGACCTTTCATTCCAAGTTTTAACAAGCGAACCCAAATATTCCAAACTCCAAATCAATTGGCTCCAATTGTTCGTGAAAAGGAACGCAAACACAGACAAACAAGCTCCAATCGTTCACAGGTGAGATGTTTGCAGTATCTCAAATTTTTACTTTTCATTTGACTGGAAATTTCGAACAGATCCACACCAATTTCATTTGAGTTCCAATCATGACTGTGAGTCCATCCAATACGAACCACACTTCCAATTTTGAATTTTCTTTCATTAACCGACAGAATCGATTATTGACAAACCCAGAAACATCATTTCTTAGATCAATACAATCCCAAAAAAAAATCGATATCCAATAAAAGAACGGATTCACAAGTTTGAACACAAAATAAAAAATCGATTTTGATAATAGAATCGTTCACAGATAACGACTCATGAATGGAAGAACAAAGATTTCAAGGTACGATATTTACAGCTGGGTCGACTGGTAATAGTATCAAAACAACAATCGATTATTCAAGTGTTGACAAACAATAGCATCAGTCAATCGTTGATAGTTAATTTTGATGAATTTAGATAGATCGATCTTTCGAAAAACCATACCAAGCAAAAGTGACGCAAACAAAAGTTCTTGATATTGAATTAAAGCAAAAGGGATGGACAATGAATAGTGAGTCGGCCAAAAGATTGGGCCAGATCAAAATAAATTGTACGCACGGATGAATTGGGTCAAAACATATAACTAAAATCGATTGATTTTTGGATTAAGCGAACAAACAGATCCATTATGAACATATGAACAAATCAGATTGATAGAAAAAAAAATACCAGATGAACAGGATAAATCTCCATGAACAGTAACTTGTAGAAAAATCATGATTCCATACTGCCAAAACACCAATAATCTTCAATATATGTGCAGAAAATCACCAAATCAAGAACCGATACTTCAGAAATCAATAGATCATCAAAGACCCGCTCTGATACCACTTTTTGGGATTAAAACCCTAATTGAGATTTGATGAACAAGATGCCGAAAATAAGAAAAAACACAAATATGAAGATTATGTCGAATGATCACTCGGTTTATTCAAATATGAGGAATAAATTACACTTTCAGCATAGACTAAAGAATCTAACACTACATAAGAGACCTCACAATTTGGAGGCTACATTTTGCCTCACTCTTAACCCTAATTGTGAATAATACATGACTATTTATAGGGAAAAGATAAGTCTTGGGCTTTTAACCTAGAATTCATTAAAAGGGCCCATTACCATCATCCATGGAGTGCTTTGAAACCCTACAATATTCTTTGTTAAGTTGTGGTCATTGCAATTGAAAGGAATTGGATAAATGATGTATGCGTGGGTTGCGGGTCATGGGTCACGAGTTGAGTGCTTCATGGGGACGAGTGGTTCCAATTTTGTGTCGGACCAAACTCTCGAGTTTATGTTTGACTTTGGTGGTGTATTAAGTAGGCGAATGAGATTCCGGATTTAGAGATGGGTTTCATTTTGTGGGATATTGTGAGTCATCTGATGTGTTAAACCTGAGTGGATCAGTTCGTTTGTATGGAAAGGACCGTGAGACGCATGGAAGTAATCAGTAGTAGACGACAGAGTTCGAAGGTGAGACTATCTTAGTTGGGATTGTAGTATTCACTTGGGGTAAAGAGAACTTCATGACTTGTGTGTCACATTGGGCCGAGATAGTTGTTGTGAGAAGGAAGTCAATGAGACGTTTTGGGGCATGCAAGGGGTAACCTTTGGAGATTCAACTATGGGGACGGGAGCTGACCTGGTGCTTAGTGTTGAGAGGGATATCTGAGAGGGAGCTGGGGCTTATGATTTTTAGATGTCAGAGGATACTTCTAAGCAAGCATGATCATTTTCTTGTGTCTGAGCACAGGGTGTAGATAGTTCTTTATTCATATGGGTTTCGATGGCAGTACAATGGATGGGTTTCTAGTCTAATGTGACCCTTTCGTTCCTTGGAGTATGTTATGGATCGTTTAGTATGTCTGGTATGAGCGATGGGTAGCCAATTTTTGGGCTTTTACCTTTTTTATCAAGTCGCAACGAGAGAATCAGAGGGGCAGTGAGATATCAGGGTCTATTATACGAGGATCGAATAACATGGTGATAGCTTGAGAGGGCGGTCTGGCAGTGAAATAGGCCACTAGAGTTTCCAAATTCTAGAGACTCATAAGGAGTATCGTAGTGGCAGAAGGGTCAGTTTTATTTTGGAATTGAGAGTTCATGTTTGGATTCAGGAGTCCACAGGGAAAGATATCTGTGTGGTATGAGATCGTTTCAGTGGTGCTTTTCGGGTTTTTAGGTTCGATCTATGTGACGTTGAGAAGCAATTTCAAGGGAGAAATCTAGTTCAAGAGGTGGAGAATTGTAACATTCGGACTTTCAGGTATATAATTGTGTGTTTAAATTTTGGAATTTATGGAGTGACTCAACGAGTTGTGAGAGTAACTCTCCGAGTAAGGTCGACTTGCCCACGTGGAATTAATAAGTGGACTCAATGAGTCAGAGAGCTTACTCGTCGAGTAGGTGCTGGGCAGAGAAACCCTAATTTCCCAGGGTTGGGGCTGATATAACAGAACTTATGCCCCCATTTCCGCGTCACCAGTTACCCTACACCCATGAGAGAAAACCCTAATCGCCATTAGTGCTAGAAAGTGAGTGAGGAGCTATGTTGGTGGTTTTTGGTTCATTCTTTGAAGGAAAAATGAAGAGTATTGAGGTTGGGGAAAGAGGAGGCTTTGGATCCACAGATTCAACAGTGTTTGCTTGAGGTAAATGTGCTGACTTGAGTTTCCTACGGTTTTCTTCCATTGCTTAGAGTGATTGTGCCTTTTGGGTATGATTTGAGGTTGAAACCCCAGATCTGAAGTATGGAGGGTCTTGAGAACCCAAAGGCCTGAACTTTATTGAGTTAGAGACTAGAATTTGAGTACCTAACCCTTTGTTAGACTTGGTATTGGCATTTTTGGGCATATATACCGTGCATGAGCATAAATGTCGAGACTTTACGCGACTTTTGTGCCTTTAAGGACTAGATCTAGAGTCTCGCATGGTAGCTCTAACCTTGGACGTCTGAATGAGAAATCAGATCGAAAGGACTCGCCGAGTCCATGGCCTGACTCGATGAGTCGGTGAGGGTTTATCCCGATAAGCTTGATTGTGCAATAACTTGGCGAGTTGGGGGTCAAATCGACGATTTGAGTTGGACTTTCTTGAGACTTCTAAGCAAACTAGGGCACTCGACTAGTCGCAATAGTGCACTCGACAAGTCGGGTCATACATGCACTGTTGACTCGAGTTTGATTTCTGTTGACTTTAGGGTTGGGTCAATCATGAGTAATGGAGACCACGGAGGGGTAAAATAATATTTTATTGTAACATCCCAAAAATACAGGCCAAAAATTTCATTTTTAAATACGTTATTATAAAACCAACCGTATTATAAAAACATCCAGAAAATCATGTCATGTCAAACCAATGTAGAAATAATCAAAACATGTTATCATAAAACAATAACAGAGTGTTAAATTCGAATGATCTCATGTGCGGAAAACCATAGTGTGATGCGTTGCGATCAAACCGACTCCTTTCCTCTAAAAACGAGTACCTAAAACCAAAAATGTAAACCGTAAGCATGAATCTTAGTGAGTTACCCCATCATACCACTTACCATACAATCACATAGCATACATACTGCCAGGAAATTCTAGGGTGCCCGACCTACCCATGTCAAGCCAGTCTGGGTGCTGACTACACGTGTTAAGCCATTCTGGAGTGCCTGCCTACCCTCCGGTCTATCTCACCCGGTCATGGGGTCTATTTCACCCCTACTACTATCACATAATAACATATCATAAACATGTTGTCAGACATATCTGGGGAGTCTAACCTACCCTTCGGTCCTAACAACCGATCAGGGGACTATTCCCTTGCTACTACCACTATCACATAGAACATAATGTACTAGCACATAAAACACATCAAGTAATAGCAAACCAGACAATTATCACAAAGACAATCACCTCAACTGTAAGAAACTACTAGTGGGTCGACCTTTGTGCCTTAGACCCACTTCTACTGGAAGGTAACTCACCTGACACTACAGAAGTCCCGCAGACACAATCCCAGTTGCTGAATGACAGCTTCCCGAACTGTCAATATCAAACATCACCCAATTAATAATTGGGTTCCAATACATAAGCATAAGTACATACTTGGGGTCATTACTACATTAGCCCATTCTTGGCTTTATTCAAAGCCAATGCCCAATCCATACCCTCAAAGTAAATCTAGGAATTAAAGCCCAACATATGGCCCAATTTTCCATATTGGGCCCAAACCTTTACATGGTCTTATTCAAAGGCCCAACCATTTAGTCCAGTCCATACACTTGGCATTTCAATGGCCCAATGTCTAATAATCATCTAGGCCCAAACCTGATGGGTTTTGAGCATTCTAACACTTCCTAAGTGTACATGCAACCCTAATAACCTTGGATCTATGTTTGTCTAATTATCATGCAAAGTTGAATTCCAAGGTTATATTCCTATCTAGCATACATGGAGAACAATTTTAACTTGAATCATAGATAGAATAACTTACCTTGTTGTTGCTTGTGTTCCTTGAAACCTTGTGAGCCTAGCACCCCAAGTGTGATGCCTCAAATGCTTCAGACAACACCAAATGCTCTTGGAAAGACTCTTGAGATAACACACACTTCTCAAAATCGGCCAAGCCCTCTAGTTTCTTAGTGTTCAACTTGTGTCGCCAATTTTGTGGAGAATGGGACTCTTATATAGTGTTGGCACATCTAGGGTTACACCATGTAAACCCTAATGTGTCATGACTCTTCATTTCCATGACCCATGGGTTTGTAACTCCCATGGAGCATCCATGGAGCATCCTATGGGTAGAACCCAACTTGATAATCCATGGAGCCTTTTAGCCCACTATACAAGATATGGATGATTTACATAACCAACCCATATATTTAATTAGTTATCCTTTGATCACTTAATTAATTCCAAATTAATTCTTTGATCAACTAATTAAATAATATTATTAATATATTAGAACTTATAATATATTAATAATCTCCAAGTGTTATTTCTCTCATTTAGTCTATCCAATTGCATGGTGCCATGCAACCCAAATGGACCATGCCGGGTCGGGTCAAGTACAAGCCCGAAATAGTTATGGACTTAGACACCTTATCCAACAGTCTCCCGCTTGGATAAGTCTAATAACTATATCTCTAGTACTTCAGGAACCGACGGCAATCGTAGCTCTTTCAAGGTCTCTCGGAACTGAGAAGATGATGATATGCCATTTAAGATAAGTGATCATATAATCCTCTTTCTAGATATCAGCCGGACAAATACATGGAACATGTCTTGCTTATTGTCCAGCATTTGTTTCCCGATTTCCGATTTGTTTGACATAGAACTTAATTGAACACATCAACTTAGTTCTGACCGGGCCCGGTACATGGGTCAAAACAAAATCATCGAGGGGCCCAGATATCAGCTTCTAATCCAAGAAGGAACAGATAAACTTCGACTCATATGTTTGTTCTACCACTTATTGAATTACACACAAAAGTATGTTTTATAACATCGAGTTACCAATGCGGTTTCGTACAGTCAATACATAACCAACTTGTAAGTAACAAATCATATCTCTAGGTTTGAAGACTTATATGATATTACCGTCTCACGATCACTCGAGATAAAATTCCATGAAGTGATTCCAGTGAGCGTGGGTTGTGTCCAATGCTCAGAACTTATGAGCACTCATGATTGTTGTAGCCTTGTCCAAGACCTCTACAACCAAACATGACAGTCTTGATTCATATCTACTTCCAACATATGACCGACTGTGGAGGTTTGAATAATATGTTATACCAAACAAAATTATTCTGGAAGTCAAAACATGCAAAAGAAATATAGTAAACGATTGACAAGAGATAGCAACACTTTACTCATAAATAAAACACCTTTTATTCATCATCAAATGTCAATTACACTTTACAAATTTCCGGGTTATCTAACTACTAAAACTTATATCATCCTTCAGCCCTATGCTCCGAGCATGCTGAAGATGCTTAACCCTACTCAGTCCCTTCGTGAGGGGATCTGCTGGGTTCTCATCCGATGATACCCTCTTTGCCACGAGGTGTCCTTCTTCGATCCGATGTCTAATGAAATGGTATTTTCTGTCGATGTGTCTGGATCTCCCATGATCCCTTGGTTCCTTGGCTAAGGCAACAACACTTTCACTATCACAGAAAATCTCCATTGGCTCTTTAATAGCTGGTACAACTCCAAGGTCTCCAATGAAGTTCTTCAGCCATATCGCCTCCTTTGCTGCTTCACTAGCTGCAATATAATCTGATTCACAAGTAGAATCTGCCACTGTCTCTTGCTTGGAACTCTTCCAAGAAATTGCTCCTCCGTTTAGGGTAAAGACCCAGCCCGACTGAGAGCAGAAATTATCCCTATCAGTCTGGAAGCTAGCATCACTATACCCAACAACTCTCAAGTCATCACTCCCACCGAGGGTAAGGACCCAGTCCTTAGTCCTTCGTAGGTACTTGAGGATATTCTTTACCGCAGTCCAGTGTGCCTTGCCAGGGTTCGCCTGATACCTGCTAACCATGCTCAAGGCAAAAGCTACATCGGGTCGAGTACACGTCATAGCATACATGATCGATCCTACAGTTGAAGCGTAAGGTGTTCGACTCATTTCTGCTATCTCAGCCTCAGTGCTAGGGCTTTGTGTCTTACTCAATCTGGTGTTACTCTGGATGGGTAACTCTCCTTTCTTGGAATCCTGTATGCTGAATCTCTTCAGCACCTTATCCAAGTAGGTACTCTGACTAAGTCCAATTAGTCTTTTACTCCGATCTCTCAAGATTCTTATCCCTAGAATATAGGCAGCTTCACCAAGGTCCTTCATAGCGAAACACTTCCCAAGCCAGGACTTTACTTCCTCCAGGGTTGGAATGTCGTTTCCTATGAGTAGTATGTCATCCACATACAATACCAAAAAGCTGACTATACTCCCACTAGCCTTGACATACACACAAGATTCATCTTCACTCCTAGAAAAGCCAAATTCCTTGACCTTTTCATCAAAGCAAAGATTCCATCTGCGAGGTGCTTGCTTCAATCCATAAATGGATTTCTCAAGCTTACACACTCTATTAGGGTGCTCGTTGCTGACAAAACCCTCTGGCTGACTCATGTAAACATCTTCAGCCAACTTTCCATTAAGGAAAGCGGTTTTGACATCCATCTGCCATATTTCATAGTCATGAAATGCAGCTATGGCTAACAGAACCCGAATAGACTTAATCTTGGCTACCGGAGAAAAGGTCTCATCATAATCCACTCCAGGAATTTGAGAGAAGCCCTTTGCAACCAGTCTAGCCTTATAAGTGTGTACTTTACCATCCATGTCGGTCTTCTTCTTGAAGACCCATTTGCACCCTACTGTCTTACGACCTGGTACATTTTCAACCAAGTTCCAAACTTGATTGTCATACATGGATTGTATCTCGCTATCCATAGCCTCTTTCCATTTAGCAGACTTGGGGCCTGCCATGGCTTCCTCGTAGCTGTTAGGGTCATCTTGACTTACTAGTGTCCCATCACTAATAAGTGTCTCACCTTCTGCAGTAATATGGAATCCATAGTAATGCTCAGGTGCACTCCTAACTCTCGTGGAACGTCTCAGAGGTACAGATTTGTCAATTGGCTCAACAGGAGTTTCCTCCTCAAGTTGAGGGCTAGAGTTTGAAGTTCCTTCACCGCTTGATTATTGAATTTCTTCAAGATCAATTTGCCTCCCACTGTCTCCTTGGCTTATAAACTCTCTTTCTCGAAAGACACCTCTTCTTGCTACAAAGACCACATTGTCACTAGTTCTGTAGAAGAGGTAACCAAAGGATCGCTGTGGGTAACCGATGAAAATACACCTCTCGCTTCGAGGTTCGAGCTTATCATGAGTCTCGCGTCTCACGAAAGCCTCGCAACCCCAAATCTTGATGTGGTCTAGTTTAGGTACTTTACCAGTCCACATCTCGTGAGGAGTTTTGGCAACTTTCTTTGTAGGGACTAGATTAAGAATATGGGCGGCAGTCTCTAGGGCATACCCCCAGAATGAGATTGGTAGCGTAGCTCGACTCATCATGGAACGAACCATATCTAGCAAGGTTCGATTATGCCTCTCAGCCACACCATTCAACTGTGGTGTCCTGGGAGGTGTCAATTGTGAGACTATCCCACATTCCCTTAGATAGTCGAGGAACTCTGAACTAAGATACTCACCACCACGATCGGATCGAAGCATCTTAATGTTCCTGCCCAATTGATTCTCGACTTCCTGTTTAAATTCCTTAAACCTCTCGAAAGTCTCTGACTTATGCTTGATCAAGTAGACATATCCATATCTACTATAATCATCAGTAAAAGTCAAATAATAACGATTAGCATCCCTTGTGGCATGTTTGAATGGTCCACACACATCCGTGTGTAAAAGGTCCAACAAACCTTCACCCCTCTCACACGAACCTGTGAAGGGTGACTTTGTCATTTTTCCAAGTAAGCATGATTCGCAACTATCATCTGACTTTAGGTCAAACGACTCCAAGACTCCATCCTTTTGGAGTTGGCCTATGCGTTTCTTGCTTATATCTCCAAGACGACAATGCCATAATGATGCTTTATCCAAGTTATTATTAGTAGAATCAATACACAAAACATTATTTCCTAAGTTATCAACAACAGATACAGCTTCATACACACCATCACAAGGTAATGCTTTAAAATAAAAACATTATTAAAGAAAGCATCAATAGAACCAACTTCATTATTAAATGAAAAGGTAAACCCTTGTTTGTACAAAGCATGGAAGGAAATAATATTTCTTGCCATTCCTGGCGAATAACAACACTTATTCAGATCTAAACTAAACCCACTACTTAGCGATAAAGTATAAACTCCAATCTTGGTAACAGGTATAGCTTTCCTATTCCCCATGATCAAGTTTATCCTTCCTCGCTCCACATCCTCACTTCTTCTTAGTCCCTGCAAGTCACAACAAATGTGAATACCACACCCGGTATCAAGGACCCAAGAATTAGAATGGGGTGAGTTATTAGAAATGATAGTGTAAATACCTGCATGCTTGGGTTTAACTTTCCCATCCTTCACATCTTGCTGGTATTTTGGGTAGTTCCGCTTCCAATGAGCTTTTTCATGGCAATAGAAGCATTCAGCCTCTTTTGGGTCAGAAGAAGGAGTAATGAAACCTTTCTTGGTTCCACTTGAAGAAGAGCCATCAAGGGTCCGAGCCTTGGTACCCTTCGAGGATCTCTTTCTCTTCCTCCATCGATTCTTCCCAATTGCCAAAACCGGAGTAGAGTTTTGAGTAGGAGTGATAGCAACCGACTTCCCCTTAAGACCTGATTCTGCGGTCTTGAGAAGTCCCTGAAGTTTGCTGAGGGTGACTTCTTCCTTGTTCATGTGATATGTCATGCGGAATTGATCATAGCACGATGGTAAGGAATGCAAAATAATATCTATTGCAAGATCCTCCGGGAAGTTCACATTAAGCTTCAGCAAACAATCCACATACCTTTTCATTTTCTGCATGTGGCTCGTGACGGATTCCCCGTCCTTCATCATGGTTGTTATCATGGAGCAGATGATTTCATACCTCTCTTGTCTTGCACTTTGATGGTATCTTTCCATCAAATCTTGGTGCATGTCATAAGGTTAGAAATCCTCATAAGACTTTTGGAGTTCCGCTGTCATCGTGGCCGTCATGATGCAAGCCACTTTCGTAGCATCCCTTTCATGTGCCCGAAATTCAGCGATCTTCTGAGGAGTTGCAGTGGGCTCATCAATCTCCTTAAGCTCCTTGTCAAGGACATATTCTTTGTCCTCGTAGCGGGTAATCATCCTGATGTTTCTGATCCACTCATTGAAGTTGGATCCATCAAAGGTGACTTTCCCACACAAGTTCATAAGGGTAAAGGAGCCATTAGGATTAGAGCCAGAAGCATTGTTGAAAGACATCTGAAGGAAAGAGGACAAGATTAGTTTAGATATAAGAGAGTCCTTAATAAAACACCCAAATGTAGTATTAAGGCTAGGATCCAATCACAATATAATATAACTTAGAAAAGGTATGCCGTAATCTAAGCTATATCATATTTGAAAGGTAGGTGAATGACGATTCACCAATTTCCACCACGAAAACCGCAATATTTTAGTATTAGGTTTTTGAATGGTTCTTAGAAATTCCTAGATTCTTTGAGATTCAATGAACTTTTCAAAGGCATGTTTCAATCTCGAGTGTGCCCTCCAAGTTTTGTGACTGGGATACCGAGGATCACAAAACGAGGTGTGAAGTAACCATGCAAATCACTTGGTACCCTTAAAGTTTATCACTCAATCGATGTGCCGGTTAACCACACACGCTCCATCGATACTATAATAAACCCTAAGTCACCCTTTACCTACCTTGTTAAGTCCAAGTTAGTGTGCCGTTTAACCACACACGCTCCACCAACGACTTAATCAAAGTGTAAAGTGTAATTTCATGGAATAGCACCTTATTCACATTTTTCCTAAAGTAACTAAGATTGGGAATTTAATAAAACATTTAGTTACTTTATAATATTCATCATACTTTGAATGAGAATTAATAAGTCCTTGTCTTACCCGTTCGGCTAACGACCCTCCACCGATCAAGCAAGCGGTGGGTGAGAGTGGACACCCATTAAGTCACCATTTTATAGGCAACAACCTTATACCCACCTTATAGACCGGCTTCGTGAATGAGGCGTACTAGCGGTAAGACGACTTTGTTCTTATACATATATATATAATTATTAAATCATAATAATATAAGTATAAGGGTTGAATTTTAACTTTTAAAACTCTAGGGGTTGGAACTAAAGTTTTAACTTATATTACTTGTTCCAAAACTTGAGGGCAAGTTTTGTAAACTTTCAAAACTTTTCATTTCTTGTAACTTATGAGTTTAATAGAGTAATAAAATGAGGACTTTTCATTTTTCCTAACTCTTGTGTTCTTTTAATGGTTTTTAATCCAAGAGACTTTTGGTTTTCCATAACTTGAGGACAAGTTATGGACTCCATTAAAACACATTATGATCATGAATTAATCTACCACATAGGTTACAAATAATTCCTATGATCATCTAAACATCATAAGAACAAGAATATGAATATGAACACTTTCAAGAATCAAAATCACATTTAATCTTTGTAATTTTGATAACTAGTTGTTGTAAATGAGTTAGAAAAGACATTACACCTTCTAAAACAAGTTTTCAAGTACCAAAACATTTTAGGGTAATGATTCTAATCCATTTCCAGCAACTCAAGTCGAAATTCTGCACTCTGTCGACCCTACTCGCCGAGTGCATAAACCTACTCGCCGAGTAGGTTGAAGATACACATGAACTCGACGAGTCCTCCCCATGGACTCGCCGAGTCCATCAGTCAGACAGCAAGATTTTCGACTTTCTTCAACTTTTAAGCACAAATAACAAACAAACAAGCCTAGGCTCTGATACCACTGATGGGTTTTGAGCATTCTAACACTTCCTAAGTGTACATGCAACCCTAATAACCTTGGATCTATGTTTGTCTAATTATCATGCAAAGTTGAATTCCAAGGTTATATTCCTATCTAGCATACATGGAGAACAATTTTAACTTGAATCATAGATAGAATAACTTACCTTGTTGTTGCTTGTGTTCCTTGAAACCTTGTGAGCCTAGCACCCCAAGTGTGATGCCTCAAATGCTTCAGACAACACCAAATGCTCTTGGAAAGACTCTTGAGATAACACACACTTCTCAAAATCGGCCAAGCCCTCTAGTTTCTTAGTGTTCAACTTGTGTCGCCAATTTTGTGGAGAATGGGACTCTTATATAGTGTTGGCACATCTAGGGTTACACCATGTAAACCCTAATGTGTCATGACTCTTCATTTCCATGACCCATGGGTTTGTAACTCCCATGGAGCATCCATGGAGCATCCTATGGGTAGAACCCAACTTGATAATCCATGGAGCCTTTTAGCCCACTATACAAGATATGG
This sequence comes from Lactuca serriola, assembly GCF_051521515.1. NCBI lineage: Eukaryota > Viridiplantae > Streptophyta > Magnoliopsida > Asterales > Asteraceae > Lactuca > Lactuca serriola. Next base: position 334,804,862 of record NC_136415.1, on the reverse strand, counting down.
ATGATTTACATAACCAACCCATATATTTAATTAGTTATCCTTTGATCACATAATTAATTCCAAATTAATTCTTTGATCAACTAATTAAATAATATTATTAATATATTAGAACTTATAATATATTAATAATCTCCAAGTGTTATTTCTCTCATTTAGTCTATCCAATTGCATGGTGCCATGAAACCCAAATGGACCATGCCGGGTCGGGTCAAGTACAAGCCCGAAATAGTTATGGACTTAGACACCTTATCCAACAAAACCATGGCCCATCTATGGCAAAATTTTCCAAATTGGGCCCGACCCCTCATATGGACCTTACCGGAAAGTCCATCTAATTATTCCAGTCGATTGATTGTCCTTGGATGGCCCATTATTGGCCTAAACACCAAAACCCAATAGAAAGGCCCACCACAAAGCCCAAGTGAAACTCGGGTTTCACATAAATGACAATTAGGGTTAGATGTTTCTCACTTAACCCATTAAGGACTTAATCCATTAAGTCCATTACTCTACTAGGTATATCATATGGTGAAGTCGGGCCTATTACACAATTCCATTCAAATGGCCCAAATGTGGGTCCCAATAGGTCCAAGCCCATAAATCCAATATTAGGGTTTTCTAAACCCTAATTAGGGTTTCCAACCCCATCTTAGCCCAATAGGCCCAATAGCTAGGTCTTTTAATCAATTAAGCTCCATTAGGCCAATTAGGGTTTCAGTAGGCCCATTAGGGTTTTAGTACCTTTGTCCAAACATACAAACGAGTCACAATCCAAACACGGCACACCGCCACCCGACATGGCGGCCGGTGGCGACAGCCAGCACCCTACAGTGGTGGTTTTGAGTTTCTTTCCATTATTCTATTGTTGCGTTACAATTTACAAAGATAATCTCCAAAATAAACACACACTAATGCTAAACACACACACAACCACCATGTAGTGGACAACAGTGGTGTATGGAGGCAGCTACCACCTCACGGTGTTGGTGGTGGTGACTATTCTCGTTCTTCCACCTAGACAAACCACACCCAACACACGATTCCGGTTTGCCCAAGAGTCCAGCCACCCACCTGGTGGTTCACGGCAGCGGCGACAGCGATAACTGATTCATGTTGGTAGCGATGCCGGAAAGTGAAAGGAATGGTGGCAGGCGGCGAAATTATGATGACAGCTACCACCTCACGGTGGTGACAGCGGTTCTCTTGATTCCTGTGAGCAAAATAACGCACAACCACTCCGATTAGCTCCATAAACGGCCCTTAAAGGCTACCCACATGCATTCAGCCACCTACAAGGTGGCATAACATCGTCAGACTGCCACAAAGGTGGCGACAGACGGCGATAACGACTCAAAACGGCGACCACAAGGCTGCCGACGGCAGCAATCCATATGTACGATGCCGACTCACTGGGAATAGCGAAGGAGAGGAGAGGGAGAGGCAGAAGATGTACGTACCATTGGTTTTTTCGTTCACTCATGACCCTCGCAACAACAACACCCCACTCGATCGTCGGTTTTGGCGGCCAACACAACGAACACGACGTTTCCAGTAGCAGGCTACAACGGCGGCGATCCTCGGCGAGGCAGCAACGGTTGAAGACGTTCCAAGGGTTGTGGCGGATGGGGAAGGGACGAGCTAGGGTTACGCTTGAGCAATACAACAGGAGGGAGAGAATATGTCGGGTTAAAGTCCCGCTCCCATCAAACCTTTGCACAATAGACAAGTTTGGTCCCTCCCTATTAGAATCTTTTCAACCAAGGTCTGAAATTTACCACTTAAACCATGCCCATGAAAACCTTTACTAATTATGTCCGAATTTTACAAAACAACCCCTTGTTGACAAATTCTTTTCAACTAAGTTCCTATAATTACCAAGGAGCCCCTGTCTTCATAAATATTTATAGACGGGGTCCAGAACTTACACTTTTAATCCCCGACTTCTAAAATTGTGACAATTAGCTCTGGGAGACCATCCTTTTAAATGTAATTATTTATTTATTAAATAAATAGGGTGTTACAACTCTCCCCCACTTAAATTAGATTTCTTCCTCGAAATCATTCCTTACCATTCCTCACTCGCCCAACCACTCTAGTGACGTGGTTGTGATAACTGAAAAGCTTCTAGTCAAGTCAAAGTCAAGTCAAGGTCAACAAGTAAATTTGGTCAACTGAACTAGCATTTATATGTTAGGGATTTCTTTATGTTTACTAATGTATAACTATAAATCCTAATGCAAAGTAACACTTGACAGTTTCAAATGTTCAAAACTTAAAACCCTAATCTGATTTAGGGAAGTAACAGCTCTATAAAGTACTATTAACTACCCTTCAGGGGTGTATAGCACTTAAAATGGGATGTAACTAAGTCTACGATCTTTGAACTACAAAGAAAAACATTAAGAAAGGCTCTAGATAAAGCCTCTCTCAATCTCTCCCATTGTATCTCTCTCTCTCCCAAATCTCACCACGTATGTGAAATCTCTCCAAAATCACTCCAAGTATGAGAATCTCTCCCAAATCTCTCCAACTATGTGAAATCTCTCCCAAATCTCTCCAACTATGTGAAATCTCTCCAAGTATGTGAAATCTCTCCCAAATCTCTCTAAATGTGTGAAATCTCTCCTAAATCTATCCAAGTATGTGAAATCTCTCCCAAATCTCTCCAAGTATGCGAAATCTCTCCCAAATCTCTCTATTTACCTTCCTTAGTCGAAAACAACCCAAAACCGAATGAGAAAACCCAAAAGGACCCTCTTGGTCCGGAACCCTCTTGTTCTGGAACCCCTTCCTACTTTGGAACCCCCGATGGACTAAGGAATAAGCCTCTCATCCGAACACTTAGTTTGCTTTGGAACCTCCTGGTCAGCCTCGCACCTCCGGTCCGGACTGATGGCTATGCTTCGGATCTCGCATATGCCTTCGGATCTGAGGATACACTCCGGATCAGAAGAAGTATTTCAGAACTCGCCTTACAAACTCCGGAAGTTGCTAAATGGCTTCGGAAATCCGAGAAAATGCTCCGGAATTGTGGACCTAACTCCGGAATCCTTCCTAAACACTTCGGACCCTCGCAGGAGCAAGGATATACTTCTGATTTTTGTCATTTTCAGACTTTTTCATCATTTTAAGGCATAAACCCCTATTTTATGCCAAAATTAACTATTTAAAACATATTTATATAAAATCATACCCAAGACTTTTAAGGAGATTTTAAGATGATAAAGGGGTTTGACTTTATGATGTGATGTAAATCTCTTTTTTCCCATGCAAATCTCAGTAAAACACACATTACCCATAGAAAATAAGCTTTACCCACCAGCCCTCCATGCAAATGTCAAGTCACTCCCTTATCCTCCCCATTTAGATATGTGAACCTTCCTCCCTAAGTTCCACTTCCTTTTTCTCACTTCCAGAAAACTCCTAAAGGTGCTCTCCACTTATTCAAGCTTCAAGTTTCGTCTCTTTCAAAGAAAATTCCAGATTTCTTATTGTAAGTATTTTATCTTCTTTGAATAATAATTCTCCACATTATTCCTAAGATTTTATTATATTTACACATAAATATTTTGCTAGAATATTCTAAGAGTTCAAAGGATCTTCCAAGTTTTGGAGCTTGGAAACTTCTTATCATCTCTTCAAAATCTCCCAGCAAGCTAACCAAGGTGAGCCTCATACCCCACCTTTTTATAAGTTTTTATTGTCTTTGGGGGATAGTACAACTCAACTCTTGTTCTAAACTCTTGAATAATTGCATGTATACGTATGTTGAGATGTGTGTGTAGAGATATTATTATTTTATTTTAACTTTCATGAAGGTGAGATTTCACAAATCTCTTGAAGTTCAGAAACTATTCTCATCACCACATAAGGAATACTTTGTTTACAAAAGGAGCCTCCCGAAGTTTTGAGTATGTCTAGCATACCCCCTTTATCCTTTGTTTACAACAGGTGGCAGTGGGTTCTCGGACACAAAAACACACATCCCACACCCCAAACGACAAAAGCAACAACTACACTCTAACATGCGTCCAACCAACCACCCCATAGGCGGCAGACGTCGCCGAAAAAACGCTACAACAACCCCCTCATGGCCATCGAGGGTAGCGGTGATGATTCCGATGTCACACCCACAAAAAAAGCAAGAGTGAAAGTGGAAGGATAGGTTGAGGGTGAATTATCGTGCATTCCTGGCAGCTGACGACTTGCACAAAGATGGCACAATGGTTTTCCCCGGTCCTCGGCAGGTCCTCGGCTACTCATGACGTTTCCAGCAGAAAACATCGTGGTGGCGATCCTTATCGGCACTGCAGCGGTGATAGTCGGACTCTGCTTGCGAGTGGCGCTGAGAAACTCCCAAGAATGGTGGTGGCGGTTGACACCTCAAGATTTAAGGTTAGAAGGTGTGATGGGAGGGAACAATTCCTGTTTAATCTCGTGCTTATACAAACTCCTTGCACGTTTTACACTTCTAGTCCCTACTTCTCATAAACACTTCAACTTTAATCCAGCATTTCCCCTTTTACCCCTGATTCCATAAATTCATTACACTTTAAGTCCAAAACTTACCAAATAGCCCCTGTCCTCATAAATCATTACAAATTATATCCGAAATTTACCATTTAGCCCTTTCTTCCCAAAATCTACTCAATTTAAGTCCCAATAATCTACCAAGTAGCCCCCACTCCTAAAATCTTTACAAAATATGTCGCGAGATTACATTTTAATCCCCAAAACCAACACTCCACTGAATATTACGGATTTAAGGATACTATTCGTTCCTCAATTTTATCTATTTAATCATTTAACAAACGGCATGTTACAAATAGTTTTCATCGATGACATCTTAGTTTATTCCAAGATGCGAAAGCAGCATGAGGACCACTTGCGGGAGGTTCTTGGTACATTGAGGAGGGAGAGCTTGTATGCTAAGTTCTCCAAGTGTTAGTTATGGTTGTGCGAGGTGCAGTTTCTTGGGTGCCTTGTCAACTTGAACGGGATTTCGGTTGACCCAGCCAAGGTAGAGGTCGTGATGAGGCGGGAGGTTCCGAGGTTTCCATCCGAGATTTGGAGCTTCTTGGGACTGGCAGGCTACTATCGGAGGTTCATTCAGGACTTCTGCAAGAGAGACGTGCGTCTGACCCGGTTGACCAGGAAGGTCGTGTTCTTTCGCTGGGGGCCTGAGAAGCAGGCCGCATTTTAGACATTAAGAGAGAGATTGTGTGAGGCGCCAATCTTAGCCCTGCAAGAGGACATGGAGGACTTTGTGGTATACTGGGATGCGTGTATCTCAGGTTTGGGCGCGGTATTGATGTAAAGAGGGCATGTTATAACTTACACTTCGAGGCAGTTGAAGCCTCACGAGGTGAATTACCCGACACATGATTTGGAGCTGGGGGTTGTTGTTTTCGCCCTCAAGATTTGGTGCCATTACCTCTATGTGCTTCGTTGTACCATATAAACGGACCACAAGAGCTTGAGGTATCTCATGGACCAACCAAATATGAATATGAGGCAGCGTCGGTGGCTTGATGTGGTAAAGGATTATGATTGCGAGATCCTCTACCACCCAGGTAAGGCAAATGTCATGGCCGATGCACTTAGCTCCAAGGCAACACCGATTAGGGACATTTGTCTAAGGACGACAGTTGTGACTTTGCTGTTGGAGCAGATCTAGGAGGCTCAGAAAGAGGCCATAAGGAGGAGCATCGAAAGAGCGAGCGAATTGTAGGCCATGTTTCCTTTTTCGACTATGATAGTCGGGGATTGTTGACTCTTCACCATAGGGTGTGGGTCACGTATCATGGGGGTGTGCGCCAGGTACCGATGGTAGAGGCGCACAAATGTAGGTTCTCCATCCCTCCTGGGGCAACGAAGATGTATAGAGATCTTCGTCTCGATTATTGGTGGCCCTGCATGAAGAGGGACATAACTTGGTTTGTGGAGAGGTGCCTGACGTGCAGGAAGGTCAAGGCTGAGCACCAGAGACTTCACAGAAAGGTCCAGTTGTGGGATATCCCGCTATAGAAATGGAAGGATACTACTATGGACTTCATTAAGAAGCTTCCCAGGACCGCACGAGGAGTGGATTCGATTTGGGTCATCATTGATCGATTGACCAAGAGTGCCCATTTTATCCCGATTCAGGAGAGTATTTTGGCTGAAAAGTTGGCCGAAATCTACAACTAGGAGATAGTGGCGTGGCATGGGGTGCCATTTCTGGTGATTTCAGATAGGGACGTACGGTTCACTTCCAGGTACTGGAAGAACTTTCATGACGAGTTGGGTACTCGACTGAATTTTAGCACCGCCTTCCACCCACAGATGGATGGTCAGAGCGAGCGGCCCATCCAGACTTTGGAGGACATGCTGCGGGCGTGTGTATTAGACTTCGGAGGTAGTTGGGATACTTACCTCCCATTGGTGGAGTTCTCCTACAAACTAGCTATCATGCGAGTATCGAATGTCCTCCTTTCGAGATGTTGTATCGGAGGAAGTGCAGGACCCTAATATGCTTGGGAGAAGTGGGGCAGAGAGTCATGGGGAGTACTGAAGTAGTACTAAAGACTACGGAGAGCATCCAGCAGGTTCGGAGCAGACTTTAGACTACTCAGAGTCGGCAGAAAAGTGATGTCGACAAGCGTCGGTCAGACTTGGAATTCCAGGTCGGGGATATGGTGCTCCTGAAGGTGTAGCCCGGGCCATGGAAGGGCGTCATTTGATTCAGGAAGTGGGGCAAGCTGGGCCCCAGGTATATTGGACCCTTCAGGGTTGTAGCCCGGGTCGGCAAGGTGGCATATAGGTTGGATCTGCAAGCCAAACTCAGTCATATTCATAGCACATTTCATCTCTCCAAGTTGCGGAAATGTTTGATGGACGATTCAACAGTGGTGCCTTTAGAGGATATTCAGGTTGACGACATCCTGAACTACATCGAGCGGCTAGTGGCGATCCTCGACATCAAGTCAAAGAATCTACAGAACAAGAAAGTGGAACTGGTAAAGGTGAAGTGGCAACATGCAAGGGCTCGGAATGGACCTGGGAGCCGGAGGACGAAATGAAAGAGCATTACCCCAAGCTTTTTCAGGATCGAGCAACAGACTTCGAGGAGGAAGTCTAGAATAAGTGGGGGAGATTTGTAACACCTGATTCCTGGTACACATTTAATTTAAGCATTTCTATATTTTTCTCTGGGACGTGACGAGTTGGAGACCCAAGTCATCGAGTAGGGTCGTGATCCACGGGCATTTTAAGTGACCTACTCAATGAGTCGGGAGACTAACTTGGCAACTAGGTGTTGTTTGAGGAAAACCCTAAATCTGAGGGTTTGAACCCTATTTAAATGTCTTATTGCAGCCTCCATTGTCCCTTATGCTCACAGAACACCTCTTATCGAAACCTTAGCCGCTTTGAGTGATCTAAGGCCATTTTTTTGGTTGTTTTGGGTGGTTGTGAAGCTTGAAAGGAAGGGAGAAGCTTGGGAATTCGAGTTGGGGCTTGTAGATATAGAGATCTTATTCCATATTTAGCTCAACCAAGGTAAATGCCCCCTGTTTTGGTCTTCCTTTTGGTTGTTCGTCTTTAGGGCTTAGATTTTGGGTGCATTTAGGTCTTTCTAAGCCATTTTCGGATTTGTGAAGTGATTCATGGGGTTCTACTTCCACATCTGAGTCATTGGAGGGGTCTCATGGCATAATGGTGCCAATTCAATGGCCATGAGAGCCCCATGCACATTGTAGAGCACCTTTTATGGATTTTTGAGCCAAAAAACCCCATTCATGTGCATCAAGTTTGGAACTTTACGTATAAAAGGGACATTAGGAGGCCATATCTATAGTTTTGATGTGTTAAGACCCATTTAATTCGGCTGTATAGTAACGGTCAAGGATGGACTCGTCGAGTTGTTCTAGGGACTCGACGAGTCGAGGTGTAATGACCGTCAAATCCAATCTGCGAATGGACAAGTTGTTAGGGAGGGAAGTCATGTAGATGTTTATGTTGGATTAATGTCTATGTCCATAACTATAATTGGTAAGACTTGACCCGACCCGGCATGGTCCATTCGGGTTGCGTGGCATCATGCATTTGGATAGACTAGAATGAGAGAAATAACACTTAAGGTTTGTTAATATATTATAAGTTCTAATATACTAATAAGATTATTTAATTAGTATTGATCAAGAATTAATCTACGATTAATTAAGTGATCAAAAAAAGACTAATTAAATATATGGGTTGATTATGTAAATCATCCACACTTGTATAGTGGTCTAATGCTCCATGGATTGTCAAGTTGGGATAAAGCCCATAAGATGCTCCATGGATGCTCCATGGTATATTTGAACCCATGGATCCAAGGAAATGGAAAGCCATGACAATTAGGGTTCAACCTAATTGTCACTAACTATATAAGCATCTTATTGTTGACAAAATCGTCACTAGAGTATGTAAGAGAAAGGGTAGTCGATTTTCATGAAGTGTGGATTTCTCTCTAATCTATTCCAAGTGTATTTGGTGTTATGTGAACCATTTGAGGTGTCACACTTGGGGCACTAGGCACTCAAGGTTCATGAAGACATTCTACATCAAAGAGGTATGTAATTCTAACTTGATATGTTCATATGAATCAATGATATTATGCTAGTTAGGATGAATACCTTGGAAAGTTCATATTTGCATGTATAATAGAGAAAACATAGATCCAAGGTACTTAGGGTTGCATGTACACTTAGGAGTGTTAGACTGCTCAAAACCCAACAGTGGTATCAGATCCTAGGTTTGTTTTCTTGTTATACTTGCAAAATTAGCTGAAAAATCGAATTTTCGTGTTGTCTGCACAACAGACTCACCGAGTCCACTGATGGACTCACCGAGTCCAAGGCTAAATGTAACACCCAAATTTCGAAAATAATTTTTCACATTTTATAAAACACATTATCATTCATGATAGTTATAAAAACACCATTGTATCACACAGTCAAAACATAACAGCATATCCAAAGATCAAAATATAAAACACCTCGTGTGTGTAATGATCAAGCTAGCGCCTTCCTGTGATCCTCACTGGTACCGGAAACACATAACATAACACTGTGAGCATAAATGGTTAGTAAGTTCCCCAAAATGGCACACACAACACTCATTAGCCACTCGAGGCTATAACTCTGTTTGACCCACTGGTCAATGTGTCTTAGTGGGACCCTCCAGTCCCATAACTCTGTGGGCCCTCTGGCCCTAACTTTGTGGACCTTCCGGTCCTAACTCTGTAAACTCTGTAACATAGATAGCATAAGCACGTAGAAATCACGTCATGCAAGAACATACAAATACTCTGTCTCATGACTCTAATTACCACCCTAGGTAAAGTATAGTGAGAAGACTCACCTTGGGTGTCTCGGTAAACCTCTGACTCGGTAAAATTTGGTCTAACCTCCACCTAATCACATGGAATAAATACCCTAATCAATACACCTCTCAAAGGCTAGAATAAACTCTCTCTTGGCACTCTCAGAAGGGTAAAAGACCGTTATACCCCTCTCATGGCTCAACGACCCAAATATTGACCAAACCCTAAAAGTTAACAAAACTCAACCCTCTTCGGGTTACGCTGTGCATACCAAACCTGTACGCTGGGCGTACCCGACAACCTCACAGAATCGGGGGAATGCGACCCCTACGCTCCACGTACTAGGATTACGCCTGGCATAACTCCCAGTTTCAGTCCTCTTTGCTTTTTGGATCTTAATCTGTTAAGAGTTGCGTCGAAACTCCAGATCTGACTTCTCTAATACGACTTAATCCATAAAGTCGGTGACTTTAAGCCATTGCATGGCTGTGGAAGTCACCAACCCCCAAACCACTACCTTTCCAACCTTTAAAGGTCCATATCTCATGCATGAACAACTTTTGACAACCAAGACTGGATTTTTATCACATAACAAGCCTAAATGAGCTAGCATGGGACAGATCTCGGCTTCCAAGAACTCAACAACTCATAAAGCCATAAACTTATGGGACAAAAACCCTAAAACATCCTTCTTATGAAACAAACAGAAAAGATGGAAAATATGAAGCTTTATACCTCAAACTGGAGCTTTTCCCACTGCTAAACTCGGATCTGCAAGCTTGAGCTCTAACTCTCCCTCTTTCAAAGCTTCTCACTTTACTCCAATGGCTAAAAACACACCAACAAGCTCCTCGAGGCACTTCCTTGCTATATGAACGAGATCTAGGGTTTTGAGAAGATATGACTCTGGAGAAAGGTGGCCAACAAAGGGGTCATAAGGTTCTTTAAATAGGGTGGCTCAAAGGATTAGGGTTCCTTTTTTGGGCCAGGTACGACCCGCGTATGTATTGGTATGCCCCGCGTACCTGGCAATCCTTCGCGATCAAAACGTGGACAAGTACGCTGAGCGTACACCCTAGTACGCCCCGTGTATCTGGCAACCAAGCATCTTCTTATCAAGGGCTAAATATGACAATCACTCAAAGAAGGAGGTTCACAAGCTATACCTGATTTTTGAGATATTACAACTCTCCCCCACTAGAATCAGACTTTGCCCCTGAAATCTCATGCCGCGAACAACTCAGGATGTTGCTCCCGCATCTCTGTCTATGGCTCCCAAGTCAGTTCGGAACCTCTCTGATGCTGCCACTGAACCTGAACTAGCGACACCTCCTTGTTCCTCAAAACCGTAATCCTCTGAGCCACTGTAGCAACTGGTCTCTCGACATAATTTAGGCTCGCATCCACCTGAATATCCTCTAATGGAACCACTGCCGAGTCTTCGGCTATACATTTTCTCAACTGAGACACATGGAAGCTATCATGAATATGGCCCAACTCCGCAGGTAGCTCCAACCGGTATGCTACCCTGCCTACTATCGCGATCACCCTGAATGGACCAATATATCGAGGCCCCAGCTTGCCCCTCTTCCAGAATCTGATCACTCAAGCTCGAAACGTCGCCTATCAACATAACTCTTCTGGCGGCTTTGAGCCGTTAGCAACATCTGCTTAACCTGCTGTATCTGCTTAGTCGTCTGAAGCACTATCTCGGTGCCACCTAGCACATGTTACCCTACCTCACCCCAACAAATCGGAGTCTGACACCTCATCCCATATAATAACTCGAAGGGAGGCATACCAATTCTTGAATGGTGGCTGTTGTTATAAGAAAACTCAGCCAAAGGTAAATACATGTCCCAACTCACTCCGAAATCCAAAACACACGCCCGAAGCATGTCCTCGAGCGTCTGAATCGTCCGCTCACTCTGTCCATCCATCTGTGGATGGTATGCAGTACTAAAATGCAGCTTCGTACCCAAATCCTCATGGAATTTCTTCAATAACCTGGATGTGAAACGCACATCTCGATCTGATACATCGAGATCGGTACTCCATGCCGCGATACCACCTCTCTCACATACAACTCTGCTAGCCTCTCCGTAGAGGAGCTCTCACTAATGGCAAGAAAGTGAGCGCTCTTCGTCAAACAGTAAACAATCACCCAAAATTCTTTGACGCCCCTCGTAGTCTTCGGCAATTTGGTGATAAAATCCATGGAAATATGTTCCCACTTCCATTGGGGAACCTCAAGCGGCTGCAACTTGCCATGCGGACACTGGTGCTCAGCCTTAATCGTGCGATAGGTCAACCACCTCTCTACAAACCAAGCCACATCCCTCTGCATACAGGGCCACCAATAATTTCTTTTCAGGTCCAAATACATCTTAGTGGCCCCGGGATGGAACAAAAACCTCGACCTGTGCGCCTTTTCCATCAAAATAGCACATGCCCCACCCACAAATGACACCCAAATCCGGACCTGGAAGGTCATAAGCCCCCGACTATCGGCAACGAACTCTAATATCTGCCCAATCACCCGCTCTCGTTTGCGGTTCTCTGGTCTCATGGCCTCCACCTGGGCCTCTCGAATGGTGTCCAACATCGGAGTCATCACTATCAACCTCATACAAACATCTCGCAAAGGGGCACTCTCTGCCCTGCGAATCGAAGCATCGGCTACCACATTAGCCTTGCCCGGGTGGTACAGGATCTCACACTCATACTCCTTTACAACGTCCAACCATCTCCTCTCACGCATGTTCATGTTGACCTGGTCCATTAGATACTTCAAGCTCTTGTGGTCCATGTATATGGTACACTGAACCCCATACAAACAGTGACACCAGATCTTGAGGGCGAACACTACAGCCCCCAACTCCAGATTGTGCATAGGATGCCTCGATGCATATGCTATCACACGCCCCCTCTACATCAGCACCGCACCCAGCCCCGGTATCAATGCGTCACAATATACCACAAAGTCCTCCATTCCCTCTGGAAGGGCCAACACTGGGGCTTCTCACAATCTTTGGCGAAGTGTCTTGAATGAGCCCTGCTGCTCCGGGCCCCAACTACAAGCCACGCCCTTCCGGGTCAGCCTGGTGAGAGGAACCGCAATCCTGGAGAAATCCTGAATGAATCTCCGATAATATCCGGCCAACCCTAGGAAACTCCTGATCTCCGAAGGGGATCTCGGCACTTCCCTACTCATCACCACCTCAATCTTGGCCGGATCGATCAATATCCCATTCTGGATGACGAGGTGCCCTAGAAACTGGACCTCCCGTAAGCAGAAATCACACTTGGAGAATTTGGTGTAAAGCCTCTCCGATCTCAGAACTCCGAGGATCTCCCTCAAATGCTCCTCGTGCTGCTCTCTGGACCTCGAATACACCAATATATCATCGATGAACATGATCACCGAACGATCCAACATTGGCCTGCGCACCCTGTTCATGAGATCCATGAATGCCGCCGGTGCATTGATGAGCCCGAAAGGCATCACCACGAACTCGTAATGCCCATAACGAGTCCTAAACGCTGTCTTCTGGATATCCTCATCACGCACCCTCATCTGATGATATCCAGACCTCAAAGCAATCTTGGAGAACCAAGATGCTCCCTGCAGTTGATCGAACAAATCGTCGATCCTTGGTAAGGGGTAACGGTTCTTGACCGTCAGCTTGTTCAACTCCCGGTAATCAATGCACATTCGTTGTGAACCATCCTTTTTCTTGACAAAAAGGATCAGTGCTCCGCACGGCGATGTACTCGGCTGTATAAACCCCTTTCCCAGCAGCTCCTGGAGCTGCGAGGATAACTCCTGCATCTCTGGAGGTACAAGGCGATAGGCGCTACCCCCGGAACCAAATCGATACAGAATTCCACTTGCCTCTCAAGAGGCACACCCGACAACTCTTCGGGGAAAACATCCGGGAACTCACACACTATTGGGACCTCATCGACCGACCTCGGTCTCTCTGCACCTACCCTCGTATCCATCACATAAGCCACATTCCCACTACAGCCCTGCTGTAGACTCTGCCTCGCCCTAGCGGCTGAACAAAATGCCGACCTAGAACGGGTACCCTCGCCATAAACCGTAAGAACTCCCCCACTAGGCTCTTGTATGGTCACCATCTGCCACTCGCACTCGATAACCGCTCCAAATTTGCTCAACCAATCCATGCCCACAATGACACAGACATCTTCCATAGCAATCGGGACCAAATCAATCAGAAACCCACGTCGAATATCTCCCGTACACATACACGAATCACATTAGTGGCATACAATTTTCTCTCATCAGCTATGGAAACTCGCAAAGGTCCACTCAACGCCTCACAACAAATACTGATGTGCTGACTAAAGGCTAACGACATAAAAGACCGACTCGCACCCGAGTCAAATAACACCAAAGTAAGCACAGAACATACAAGAAATGTATTTATGCATATCACAATATAAGCATAACACAACAAACTCATAACAAACATAAGAAAGAATACATACTAGCCACAACATCAGGTGCGGCGCTGACCTCCTCCGCTGTCCACTGGAAAGCTCTCCCGCGAGCCTTCGGCGCCTTCACCTTCACCAGCTGACTCTCTGTAGCTCGAAAAGCAGCAAGGACAGAATCCTAAGAAGCTCCCTGAGCTAACCCTCTCAACTGCGGACACTCAGCCTTCCGGCCTCCGTTCTGGTTGTAGTAGAAACACACTGCAAACCCCTTGGGGAAATCCTTGGCCATATGCCCCTCCTTGCCACACTTGTAGCAAGACCCTGCTCTGGACTCCACCTCATGACTCTTGTCTCACTTGCCACAAATGCGGCCCTTCTGGTTCCCAGATCTCGAATCGGCGGGCTTAACCCGCATGGCAGCCAGCCGGGACTACGCCGGTCCCCAATCCCTCCCTTGAGACTTTGCCTCCTCCCTGGCCTGAGTCTCTAGCTCAATCTCCCTCTTCCGGGCATTTGCTTGATGCTCGAAAAATATCCGGTACGTCGAGTTCACCACGAACTCGCGAATATCTCTCCTCAAAATGCTCAAATATCGGCTCATACGTGCCTGCTCAGAAGACAGGTGCTCAGGGTAGTTAATCACCCTCTCATGAAACATCCTGATGATCACAGTAATAGACTCTGTACCCTGCTTGATGGTCAAGAACTCCTGGGCCAATCGCTCCCTTTTCCATCGGGGGAAAGTACTCATCACGAAACATGGCGGTGAACCTCTCGCAGGTCACCGTAGCAAGCTCTGCAGAAGAATAGTGTGTTGTCACAAACTTCCACCAGTCCTTCGCCCCCAAGAGAAGCTGGTTCAGCGCGAACCGAACCCTCAGATGCTCCGGACATGAACATGTGTAGAAGCAACCCTCAATGTCAGAGATCCACCTCATCGCAGTTATCGGATCCTGATTCCCGTCAAACTCTAGTGGCTCCATGCTGCTGAACTCCCGATATAGCAACACGTCACCCCCCTGCGGCCGGGCAGCTGCAACAGCCGCAGTGGCTACATCAACAGCAACATCAGTAAGAGCAGCATAACTCTCATCAAAAGTCTCGATCAGGGTGGTCTTGATAGACCGGAACATCTCTGGAATCTCATCGCGGATGGCAGCAGCCACCTCATCATGAATCATCTGGCGGAGCTCCTCATCGCTCACACCCTCCTCACTAGACCCTGGTCTGTGGCATGTCCCCACCATGATGTCTCTCTAAAATACAACACAAAATATTAGAGACTCGCTCGATTGTACACACGCTCGATATCCTAATCCTACTTGATCCCTGGTACCCTGAGGATTCTTACTTGGGCTGCGCACTAATCCGGTGCCTTCGGTAGTACGGGCCTAATACTACAGTCCACACTGCATCACTGTTCACCCAACGACCTCCTCCTAGGATCCCAAATCCCAAGTACTCCACTCTCTCTCTATACACAGTCTACTCTCAAGCAGATCTCTCATAGGCTCCTCGCTGCTATCTATTCACTCTCAAGCATCTCCTAGTAGGAAAATCCCTAGGCTAAGGCATCACAAATCAGGCCACTCTAGTTGTAATAAGAATACCTAGCCTACTCTAGCATGTATATCATATCATAACATATCTCATAACTCATAATGTAAGGGTATTTTGGTAAATCACGATTCGGGCGCTGGCTGATCGTATACACTGCTTTGCTTTGCTCTTTCAAAAAAAAACTTTTTACTCTTGAGAAAATTTTGTAAATTTTATTTTGAAAATCTCCCAAATCCTCAGTTTCAGTTAAGACACGCCCGAAGGTGTACCCGTATCCCTCAAACCAAGGCTCTGATACCAACTTATAACACCCAAATTTCCAAAATAATTTTTCACATTTTATAAAACACATTATCATTCATGATCGTTTTAAAAACAACATTGTATCACATAGTCAAAACATAACATCATATCCCAAGATCAAAATATAAAACACCTCGTGTGTGTAACGATCAAGTTGGCGCCTTCCCGTGATCCTCACTGGTACCTGAAACACATAACACAAGACTGTAAGCATAAATGCTTAGTGAGTTCCCCAAAATAGCACACACAACACACATTAGCCACTCAAGTCTATAACTTTGTTTGACCCTCTAGTCAATGTGTCTCAGTGGGACCCTCCAGTCCCATAACTCTGTGGGCCCTCAGGCCCTAACTCTGTAAACACTGTAACATACATAGCATAAGCACATAGAAATCACATCATGCAATAACATACAAATATTCTGTCTCATGACTGTAATTACCACTCTCGATAAAGTATAGTGAGAAAAGTCACCTCGGGTGTCTCGGTAAACCTTAGACTTGGTAAAATCTAGTCTAGCCTCTGCCTAATCACATGGAATAAATACCCTAATCAATACAACTCTCAAAGGCTAGACTAAACTCTTTCTTGAAACTCTCAGAAGGGTAAAAGACCGTTATACGCCTCTCATGGCTCAATGACCCAAATATTAACCAAACCCTAAAAGTCAACTCTCTCCGGGTTACGCTGTGCGTACCAAACCTGTACACCAGGCGTACCCGGCAACCTCACAGAATCGGGGGAACGCGACCCCTACGCTCCGCGTACTGGGATTACGCCTGGCGTAACTCCTAGTTTCAGTCCTCTTTGGTTTTGGGGTCTTAATCAGTTAAGACTTGCATCCAAATTCCATATCTGACTTCTTTAATACGACTTAATCCATAAAGTTGGTGACTTTAAGCCTTTGCATGGCTATGGAAGTCACCAACCCCCAAACCAATCCGTTTCCAACCTTTAAAGGTCCATATCTCATGCATGAACAACTTTTGACAACCAAGACTGGATTTTTATCACATAACAACCCTAAATGAGCTAGCATGGGACATATCTCGGCTTCCAAGAACTCAAGAACTCATAAAGCCATAAACTTGGGGAACGAAAACCCTAAAACATCCTTCTTATGAAACAAACAAAAAAGATGGAAAACATGAAGCTTTATACCTCAAAGTGGAGTTTTTCCCACAACTAAACTCGGATCTACATGCTTGAGCTCTAACTCTTCCTCTTCCAAAGCTTATCACTTTACTCCAATGGCTAAAAACACACCAACAAGCTCTCCAAGGCACTTCCTTGCTATTTGAATGAGATCTAGGGTTTTGAGAAGATAAGACTCTAGAGAAAGGTGGCCAACAAAGGGGTCATAAGGTTCTTTAAATAGGGAGGCTCAATGGATTAGGGTTCCTTTTCTGAGTCGGGTATGCCCCGCGTACCTGGCAATCCTTCACGATCAAAACGCGGACAAGTACGTTGAGCGTACACCCTAGTACGCCCCACGTACCTGTCAACCAAGCATCTTCTTATCAAGGGCTAAATATGACAATCACTCAAAGAAGGAGGTTCACAAGGTATACCTAATTTTTGAGATGTTACACTAAAGTCATCAAACTCGCCGAGTTGGTTCATGCACTCGACGAGTTGGACCCCCAGATAGCATATATTTCATTGTTTTAGCTAGAAATGGACTAGGAACCTTACCCTAAGCTGTTTTTGAACTTATAAACTTGTTTTTGATGTCGTAATGTTCATACTAATCTAATTTCAAAGATAATTGTCAATATATTCATGTTTTGTATTAGTTTAAAAGTTATGCTAATTACATGAGAAAGTTTGATGTGAATTATCTTTGTTCATATGAGTTGCTTAGATTAATAGATAAGTTAATTGATTATGTATTTTCAATCCATTTTAATCTAAGAGATGATTCTAAAATGTGTTTGTGTAACTTTTCCTCACGTTACATGAAAGGTCACATTCAAGTTTCTTAAAACTCATAAAAGATGGCAAAGGTTACAAAATGAAGAGCCTTGTTCTCATTAAATGGTTTTATGACTCCATAACTTGTCCTCAAGTTATGGAGGTTCAAGAGTCACTTCATTAAGTAATAAAATGTGTAACCTTAATTAATTACATAAGTTACAAAACAAAGATGTAACAGCCCGGATTCCCAGGTATTATTTATTCATAAATCTTTGGTGTTTTGTGAGGGGACTCGGCGAGTTGGAGCTCAAACTCGTCGAGTAGGATCGCGGTTTTGGACGCGGGTTCACGCCTAGACTCGGAGAGTCCAAGGAATGGACTCGGCAAGTCCATTATGTTTAATGAAACCCTAATTTCCTGGTCCTGAGCCCTATTTAAAGGACCTTATGGCCCTTCATTGCGGCTACCTTCGACCTTCAGAGCTCCAAGGCAGCTGAGAGTTCTTGTGAGTGAGATAAGAGGCCATTATTCACCAATTTTGTGTGTGTTTGCAAGAAAGGAAGAGGAAGGTCAAGCTAGGAGAGTTGGGGAGCTTGGATCTACTTCCATTTCGACAGAGGAAGCTACTTGAGGTATCATTCAGAGCTTATTCTCATGTTTTTGTTGTTATGGCCAAATCTAGGGTTCTTCATGCCTTGTTTGCCTTGTATTTGGAGTGTGAGAGGTCCCTTGGGGAAATGGTACCTAGATCTGGACCTTAGTGGGTCCAGAGAGTCCCAAATGCCCTGGTTTATGCCTTTCCTTTTGAGTTGGGGACTTAGGTTACCATTCTAGATGTCATTTCATCAAAAGAAGCCTTGTAGGCGTTGCATGGTAGCCAAGGTGGTAACTTTACGTGATGAATGTGCTTGGGAGGGCTAGATCTATGAGTTGTTGGAGCGGATCTGTCCTCAGAAGCGAGATTGAGTTGATGCATGGCATGGACTCGCCGAGTCCGAAGAACAGACTCGGTGAGTAGCAAGAAGATTGTCCTTAACCACTCAGCGAGTGGTCTTGCCAAGTTAAGGGTTGACTCAGTGAGTCAGGGAGAGTTAGAGAGGGTTGACAGGTGGACTGAGTCGAGCTGGAACTCGCCGAGTTGTTCTTGAGACTCGGCGAGTTGAGTCGTGGTGGCCCCGCGATTCATGCTAGGTGGAACTCGTCGAGTTAGGGGTGTACTCGACGTGTCAGGAGAGGATCCTAGGGAGTCAGTGAACACGTATAGACTCGCCGAGTCGCTTTAGTTCACTCGCCGAGTCTGGTCAAAGTTGACCGTTGACCGTTGACCAGAGTTGACCAGTGGTGACTTGATAGGGGTAGTCAACCTTAGTGGTAAAAGTGTTAATTAGAGATATATGATGTTATAGGAGGATTTTAGCTCGGAGGATCGAGCACGAGTGATTTCCAGGATTTGCGAGTTATCGAGATATACGAGGTGAGTCTTCTCACTATACTTTACCTTGAGTAGGTAATCAGAGTTATGTGATAGAGTATTTGTATGCTATATGTATGTTATGTGTTGTACTGCATTATTTCTATGTGATTTATGCTATGCATGTTTATAGAGTTGGAACCAGAATGTTCCCAGAGTTAGAACCAGTGGGTTCACAGAGTAGGGTCTATGGACCCACAGAGTTATAGCCCCGAGTGGCTAATATGTGTTATGTGTGGTATTTTGGGGAACTCACTAAGCTTTGTGCTTACAGTGTTGGTGTTTATTGTTTTAGGTACTAGTGATGACTGTGGGAAGGCGCCGGCTTGATCAGTACACACACATGGGATTTTTATGATATGTGATCTTGGGATTTATTGTATGACATTGATTGGAGTTTCAAATACTGATGTTTTATGAAAATTAAATGAATATGTTTTTAAATTATGCGAAAAATTGTTTTGAAATTCACGGCGTTTCAAAAGAAAAGTTACATTCTTTTATTAGTTTAAAGTCTTCCATAACATGTCCTCAAGTTATGGAACTTGAAGAGTTTTTTAATTAAAACTACTTTAAACACATAAGTTATGGAATTAATTAGTTTTAAATAGTTTCAGAACCTGCCCTCAAGTTTTGGAATTTGAAAAGTTTTCACTTATGAATACTTTAATTCCATGTTAGCCCTTAGAATGTTTAAAACACTTGTCAAATGTAAGAGTAAAAGTTTTCTACTCTTGTGCATTTGAAATTGGTAAGTTGTGATGTTTTGGATAAAACAAAGAACAACTAAGGCCAATTGTGTGAGGTGTTTGTCTTGATTAGAATCCACACTATCTCTTGAATATCTGACAAGAAAGTCTTATATGTCAAGAGGACATTGGGAGTCTTAAAGGTCTTGAAAGTCTCAAGAACTAGTCAAGTATAAAACCTGAAGTTCTTCACTAGCCCACAACTTGAAGTTTATAACCTATCGTGTTGACATATTATGTGACCATTCCAATTAAATTTGGCTTTGCATATGAGTTCTTAGATTTCTCAATTGGTTGCACAACAACTTGGAAGCATTGACAGACCCTTGAGCTTCCAGTTGACAAGAAATTAAGATTAAGTTCAGTCCATATGAGTTTGGATTTGTCATTATCCTTATCTTGTGACTATGGTTTTGACAATTCACATGGATAAGAACACATAGACCATTAAATCTAAGTGTCATAAGGTTTCTCTCCGATTCATGAAAATGATGGTGAGGAAATACTTTCACTATGTAGATTTCAGCTAGATAGAAATTGTGATATTTGCATTCTCAAAGTCGTTAGTGGAGCGTGTGTGGTTAACCGACACACTAACATGGACTTGTCAGAAGTGGAAAAGGTCTAAACAATCAAGACTATGATTACAGCGTCCCTTTTCATAGTTCTTAAAATTGTTTAGACACACATGTGAGCTATCTAAGATAAGGTGTATGATATTGATAAAGTTTTATCAAAGCAATCTAGTATCAGAAATGTAAACTTTGGTAAGAAAGTCAATAAAGTATTGATTTCTAGAAGTCCATCTGATTTCTGAGTACAAGTCAAAGCTAGTGGGAGCATAAGTGTTATGATAATAATCATCATGTTAGCGGGAGCATGATAATTATGATAAAGGTTGCAAGTTAGCAATGTTAACTATAGAAAACAAAATGTTTCAATTGGGAAAAAGCCTTTTTGCTATAATTAAGGGAGAGGAAATTATACTTCATCTCAAATCTATAAGCTTAGATCGTGAGATTTTAATCAGATTTAGTCAAGTATACATATGAAAGTTATGTTGGAATGGCTCAACATAAGAAAATTCTATATATGGGTCCATTATTTGGGTTCTAAAATTCGATTAAGATTACAGCATCCCTTTTCATAATCTGAATTATGAGAACTTGGCAAATTGAAATGGAAATATTATAGCAAAAGACTGGTTTACTCTTTATGTGAGACATCATGAATCGTGTCCCATATGCTTCAGATATAGAATCGATTACATGTGCTATATTCATCCTTTCTAAAATTTTCCAAATGCCTGGGGTATTAAGAGGGAAAAGTACAGAATTGGATATGACAAAAATGATTAAGCAATTCTTGAGGACAATCTAAGGTTTACCAAAGATTTGTTGCTCAAGGACAGTTGGAAGCATAGTGTTAATTCTGGAAGGACCATATTGACATAATCTGTAAGGAGGCAACTCTTGTTCAGAAGTGATAGTCAAAATGGAATATGGAAATGTTTCAAAGTTAGAAATTGTTCCATAAATCTGCGTAAGATTAGGAAACTTAATGCAAGAAGGATGTTTCCAAGGAGTTGATCTCCTTTGGAATGCTCTGTAATGTTTGTTGTCAAGTCTTTGTGACTTTGTGCATAATCATTACAAGAGGATCAATGCATATAAGTTTAGAATCTAACAGATTTCGGTAAATGATAGGAATTTGGACTTCTTACATTTTCGATAAGGATTTGGGAGTCTGAATCATTGACGTTATGTTCAATCGATCTAATTCACAAAGTAAAGATCATAGTCAAACTTAGTATGCATACTTGGTGTATCGTGTGATTATTGTTTAGAAAAAAAACATAGTCTACATGCTTGGAGCATGGGACAACTAGTGTTTTTAATTCCTGTATAAAGTTGATAGCTGAAACAGTATGCAATGAATAATGTGCAATCATATGGTGATAAATAAAAGGTGTTTTATTTATATTCATAAGTTCTGAGACCATATTGGAATCAATTATTCTTGTGTTTCATTTTGCATGTTTTGACTTCTAGAATAACTAGGTCATTCTTCCTGATTGACTAAGTTATTCAAACCATCCACAATCGGTCATATGTTGGAAGTAGATATGAATCAAGACTGTCATGGGTTGGGCTTGTAGAGGTCTAATATGTTGGACAATGTGGTGCTACAACACTCATGAGTGCTCATAAGTTCTGAGTATTGGATTCAACCCACGCTCCTTCGAATCACTTCATGGATTTTATCACGGGTGATCATGAGATGATAATATCTTATATTCTTCAAACCTAGATATATGAGTTGTTACTATGAGTTGTTTATACATTGATCGCACGAAAATGTATTGGTAACTCGATGTTATAAAACGTGCCTTTGTGTATGATTCAACAAGTAGTAGAATAAGCTATATGAGTCGAAGTTTATCCATTCCCTTTACCTTCGGGATAAAAGCGATGTCTGTGGGACCCTCGATGATTTGGTGATGACAAATGTAAGTGCTCGGCCGGGCCTAGACTGATTTGATATGTTCAATTAGTCAGTTGTAATGACCCAATTTTCACGACTAAAACTTTTCTTTTAAAACATTACTAAAACCACATTTATAACAACCGTATCAAAAGTCATAACATAATTTCATAATATTAATTCCAAACATAACTTCTTATCAGAGTAAAACATTCCCAGGCTAACTGACTATGGTGTGTGCACTGCAACCTGTCCGAGCTCCTCTTTTGAAAACTGAGTACATGAAACCAAAAACTGAAACCGTAAGCACGAAGCTAAGTGATATCCCCCAAACTACCAAATACCATAAAATAACATATAAAGTACCTACTGGGCCTTGCCCACTACATCAGACCAATGTCAGGAAACCGCATCGGGCCGAAGCCTGGACTAACTAGGGCCTTGCCCCCCTGCATCGGACCGAAGTCCGGAAACTACATCGGGCCGAAGCCCGGACTAACTGGGCCTTGCCCCCTGCATCAGACCAAAGTCCGGACACTACATCGGGCAGAAGCCTGGAGTAACTGGGACCTTGTTCCCTGCATCAGACCGAGATCCGAAACTAACTGATCATAACATAGCATAAACACATATCAACTAGTATAAACACTTATACTGCGTATTGCATCGGACTGAAGTCTGGAACATATAACACATAAACATGCTTGAATCACATAGACACCAAGCATACTGAAATACTGCGTTGGACCGAAGTCCGGAACTACTGCTAACTAAACGGGTCGGCATTGTGGCCTTAGACCTGTTCCTACTGGAAGGAACCTCACCTGAACTGCTGAGCTCTGCTGATAACCCTCTGGCTGCTAATCGACAACCCTCTGAGCTGCTGCTACTCTAGCTCTCCAAACTACCAATATCAATATGACACTTACTCTGACCGTCCTCCAAAAGTCAACTAAGTCAACACTGGTCAAAGTCAAAGACCTGGTCACAGTCAACCTTCCAGGTTGACCCTACTCGCCGAGTCAGCCTACTGACTCGCCGAGTTCATGAGCTCAGAAACCTCCTTCCTTCTCGACTCGACTCGCCGAGTCAGACCATGACTCGCCAAGTCTACTAATTTCCGAGTCCTGACTTGTCCAACTCATTGGGTACCCACTCAACTCACTGATCCGAGTCTTAACTCGCAGGGTTTGGGGTTTCGCGACTTGACTCGCCGAGTCCAAGGCAATCTTCAACAGACTCGCCGAGTTGTTCTTCCAACTTGTCGAGCTTCTGCCTATCTTCATCCAAATCGCCGAGTCCACCCATGTGACTCGCCGAGTTGCTACGCGATTTAAGTTTGATATCTAGCCAGACTCGTCGAGTCATCTCCCAGACTCGCCGAGTCCGTACATGCATTTCCATAATTTCGAGTCACATAGCTTCTCCTTTGCTCCAAACAATAGATATGGGTTCCTAGAGTCCATTAGCAACATAAAGTTACTAAATTTACGTGCTTCTTGCCTCATAATACCAAAAACCAAGCTAGAGAGGAACTCAACTCATGCGGAAAGGCTTTTGCATAGCAACAACGTGGCTTTCTGCATTTTCGATCCAAATAGAGCTCAGATTTAGAGTTTCATTTCCAGATCTAGCTTATGCACCAATTTCTCATCACATACTCTCAAAGAAACCCTACACCTCCATGAAAGATGGATCTAGAAAGGAGAAAGACAAGGATAACGATTCATTACCTTCAAATGCTCTAAAAAGTTCCACCAACTCTGGATCCAAGGCCTCCTCTTGCACCACTATGAACCTCTTCTCTTCCAAGCTCCAAATTACTTCACCAAGGGTAGATCTTGCTCCAAAAACGATTATGGTGGCTAGGGTTTTAGGGTTCTGGACTATAGGGGCCACAAATGAGGCCTACGGAAAAGAATAAGATGCTTGAATAGGGTACCAAATGTCGGAATTAGGGTTTCCCAACCGAGACCAGACTCGCCGAGTCGGTCACTTACTTTACACCCGGATCTCACTCCGACTCGCCGAGTTCCTCCCCAGACTCGACGAGTCAACCCTCTTTAACTTAGGGTTTTCCTTTCCTTTCTTGACCTTTCTGATTTCGGGTGTTACAACTCTCCCCACTTAAACTAAACTTCGTCCTCAAAGTTCTCTATGGTCAACTGACCTGCAATCCGCCTCTACACCTTGCCTGGTGACTTTAACCCTTTTTTCCGTCACTCCAGCCACTCTCAGCGCTGGTCACTACTGTTGGTACATAATGAATTCTTCTATTTTCCATAATTTCCTTAACGTTACTTCCTTCAACTGAAAATTCTTTAGCCCCTCATCCGCCTACCGGATGCACTGAGACCACCCTGGTCCAACTAATCTGCCGACATCTGAGTAACCAAACTCCCACCGGTCACTACACCCCATCGCAACCTACTAGTTGCTTCCAACGACTTCTGAAGATACTTCAATTATCTATAACTGTTCTATCCACTCTGCCACTCATACTGAAACGATGTTGTTGGAACCAGCCTGCTTATCTCCCATTTGACTACTCAATTCCCACTAACTCGAGCCTTTCATCGTGAAAGAAAAGCTACCTGCCTAACTATCCTTACAGATCACTTATACTTGGCAGAAGGCTCAACTGATCATGCTGAGAGGGACTTGCCATTTCCAAATCAACCAACTATACCGTCAGCACTTGCATTCCAACACACATACTAATACTAACCATCACACTGCAACTATCTGAAACACTAAACTGCATGCATCACTGAACTGCCTGCATCAATGAACTGCCTGAAACACTAAACTGACTGAGACACTGAACTACCTGAAACACTAAACTACCTAAAACATTGAACTGACTGAAACATTGAACTAACTGAAACACTGAACTGCCTGAAAAACTGAACTGACTGAAACACTGAACTGACTGAAACACTGAACTGCCTGAAACACTGAACTGAATGAAACACTGAACTGCCTGAAACACTGAACTACCTGAAACACTAAACTGCCTGAAATACTGAACTGCCATATGGCTGCTTCCCAAAATATATCAATACCTTCCTAGTCTCCAATCATTCGTCGGTTATCTGCAACACCGAGTTCCAAATCAATTGTTGAGTCGAAGGACTCCTTACTTAGTCACTCCCACGACTTCTGAATGAACTCATTCTCTGGAACTAGTTTCCACTAGTTCTCCTGTCACTGCAGTCCTAACAACCTTCCCGATCCAACCGATCGGGACCATACGTCGAACCCTGATATCATCTGATCCAAGACTAAAAATGATGGCACCCAGACTAGCGGTAGCCCTTAACATACGTGAACCCAAGCGGTCCACTGCTTCCCTGATCTCATAACTGAGGTGACAAACTATTGCCAAATCACCAACTTAACCATAACTGAACCATTTGGGAAATCCGATATCTAACCCGTGGATTCCCATATCCTCACTGCTGCACCCGAACTAGTGGGTACTACTGCTTTCCCTATGTCCAACAATGCACTCATGCTGCCTACCAATCTGATACAGGCCACGACTACACCCGCGGACTTACAACTCTCTAATACTATCTGGCTGCTAGTGAATGCTAAGGCTACCCCCAGAGACTTACAACACTCCACTACGATCTGACTGCTAGTAAATGCTATGGCTACCCCTGTATACTTACAACACTACTACTACTACTATCTAACTGCTAGTGATTCCTCATCATGCTTTCTGAAAACCAGCCCTCAGTCATCGAATGCTGCATAAACCTCGACATCTTATATCCTTGATACACTTAGCGTTCCGTCGAGGAATTCTTCGGCTTGGTTCCCAAACAAACCGTCTACTAATCCGGATACATGAAACTATTGTTGGGAAGTTTCCAAACTCCCAACTCCTGAATCTACATAACCCTGCATGTTTTCTCTGCGACTAGCTACTAACACAAAAGCATCTCCTGCTAAGTGTTCTCAAGATCCTGCTTCTGACTCACTAGAGCCCTACAGGGGGTCCTCCAAATCCTGGATTCCCAACCAACTACTAACCCTCTCGATTACATGAACTAACTGTTGGGGAAGTTCCTCCAACTCCCAATCCTGAACTCCCCTATCCATCCATCGCTGTGCTACTATCTTTTCTTCTCAGAGGTCGCGTACTCATTCTGGGTCTACGTGCTCTTATCCTTGTATACTCGGAAGATTCTCCCCCACTTGGATCTGGTTAAATCCTCACTGCTCACTGGTCGAAAGGATTCCCCAACCTTCCTTCCATGAAGAGGGGCAATCCACTGCCCGCCCACGTTTACCTCTGTTGGCGCTCCAACTAACCCTTACCAGATCCGAACCATTCCTGCTTAACTAACCGAGCACTCTTCAATCCTTCACTGTATCTACTTAGTGACTACATCCCGAGAACTTGCATTTAAGATGAAAATCTGTAACCCACTTCCTTACCGAGCGCTAGCTACTCCCCTAGAAGCTCTGGATTGTCACTACTGAGAGTATAACTGATCATTACTCGACTAACACCTTCCGCAAGTAGTGAGGCACTACTGAATCTTACACACACATGTTACAGTCACCGCATCTGAAGTAACCTGATCTAGAGGGAACGACCTCCAATTCACCATTCTGATCCCAAGGTATGCAAATGGCATATAACTTAACCATAGGAGGTAATATAATACCCCAACACACATGCTTGACATCAATGCTACAACATAACAATAATACCATGAATAATAATTGACAGGAAGGTAAAAGACACGCACCGCCATCATTCAATGCTGCTCGAATCCTTGTTGAAATCAACCGGAAAACACGGCTCTGAGCCGTAGGCGCCCTTGCACGAACCTGATGTCTGCTGATGGCTCTCGAAGTCCCAGGGGCAGGAGCTAACTCCTGCCTTGCTGTATACATACTCCGACAGTGGGCCTTCTTGTGACCCCTCCGACTGCAATGGAAACATATCTGGTCAAGTTCCTGGGCGATGGTAACAGTACAATCTCTGCTAAAATGGCCAATCCGGCCGCACTTGAAACATCCAGCATCGCCACCACTTCTACGCCTACACGTACCATTGTGCGTCCTACCACACTTCCCGTATCGACTGCGGCTCTGATAGTTCCTCGTTCTCAAGTTCGACCCCTTGGGCCTCTTGCCCGAACCTGTGGCTACCTGAGTCTTATCGGTTTTCCACTTCCCTTTCGACTCCCTGCCCGTCTCTCGCTCCTGCGTTACCTTGTCGACCCCATCCGTCATCTGAACAACAACTGTCTGATTCTGGATCTTCGCGGTCAACCTATCAGTGATCCTCCCGGCCATGTTGGGTAGATCCTTGCAAATGGATGGCGAGACCTCCTCAACTATCCAATCATGCAGAGGTCTCTCTTGGAGATAGGGTGCCCCACTCACTCCTGTCCCCTGATGGCAAAAACTAGAAATGTGATCTCCCTCCCTGATGGATCCCTGATCTCCATAAGCATCGGGCTCTTGACGAATCCCAATATGTCTTGAAACTATCCCGGCCCTAAAGGCCTTAAGATGACTGTCCATAAGCTCCACAATGGCCTCTTTAACCGAGCTGAAAATCACTAGAGTCTGATCAATGATGTTGCGCATGATCTCTGCAGAAAGGAAATCCCTCATCTGATCATCAAGCTGCCCAGCTCCAGAGTCCAAGCCAGACCCCTCCCCGGTACCTGAACTGCTAACTGGTAAGTCGCGCAATTGCACCATGTTGAAAATATAACACTTCCCAATCAATATACACACCGCTGCTGAGGGATCTCTCACACACTCTACAAGTTCCCTGGTTTTGTCTCGGCCCCTCTTGACTCGAGTACAGATCCTCTGCTTTCAGTAGTACGGGCCCATACTACCTTCCATATCTATATGTACTTTCCTTAAGTGTTACCTCAACTCCACCAAGTCACTCTTCTGTTACTAATCTCTGCTACTACCTTCCTAGGCTTGCCCTTGGGAACTTCTAACTCCACCCAAACCAGTCCTCAGCTGCTGAAGGCCTCCTTGCAATGCCAATTAGCCACCACCTGAATACCATCACATGTAATGAGGCTCGGATAATCCTTCGAGTAAAAGACTCGTCCCTACAACGGTTAGACTCATACGAGAGCTGCGTAGTAGGGCCAAATCCAGCACTCTGAGATTATTCAACCCTGATCACATGTGATGTGACGTATTCACCTAATGGCTAACTCCCATCACTCAGAGTCCCACAAAGCACAAAGCAAGCAACATTCGGATAAAGGGAACATACTCATGCGAAACTATGCTCATTTCTAGAGACTATACTAGCATACGATGCTAATCTCATACTATCAGGCATAACCTACATAGGTTATCCTACCTCTGTCTAGTCAATACTAGCATGCAATTCTTATCAAGCTAAAACACATAAAGCAGGCACATAAGGCATCCTACTGGATCCTTAGTCCTATACTAGCATGTTGTTCTACTGAAACTGAAACTCAACTGATCTGAAACTGAAAGTGAAACTGATAACATAAACTTGTATGGGTAATTTGGGAGTACTTACTTGAGCTCGGCTGATTGCATACACCATACCCTTTTCTCTTTTCAAAGTTCTTTTCTTTCTAAAAATTTCTTATCGCTTTTTCTAGAACTCTTTTCTTTCCTCAAAAATTCTTTTCGAAAATGTTTTTCTTTTGAAAACCTTATTACCGTTTCCTTAGTTTGAGTACAGACACAATCTCAAGTATGTCTGAATCCCTCAAACCAGGCTCTAAGACCAACTTGTAACGTCCCAATTTTCACGACTAAAATTTTTCTTTTAAAACATTACTAAAACCACATTTATAAGAATCATATCATAAGTCATAACGTAATTTCATAATACTAATTCCAAACATCACTTCTTATCAGAGTAAAACATTCCCAGGCTAACTGACAATGGTGTGTGCACTGCAACCACTCCGAGCTCCTCTTTTGAAAACTGAGTACCTGAAACCAAAAACTGAAACCATAAGCATGAAGCTTAGTGAGCTCCCCCAAATTCCCACATACCATACAATAACATATAAACTACATACTCAGCCTTGTCCATTGCATCTGACCAAAGTCCGAAAACTGCATCGGGCCGAAGCCCGGACTAACTGGGGCCTTGCCCCCTGCATCGGACCGAAGTCCGGAAACTGCATCGAGCCGAAGCCCGGACTAACTAGGGCCTTGCCCCCTGCATCGGACCGAAGTCCAGAAACTGCATCGGGCCGAAGCCCGGACTAACTGTGACCTTGTCTCCTGCATCGGACCGAGGTCCGGAACTGACTGATCATAGCATAGCATAAACACATTTCAACTAGTATAAACACATATACTACATACTGCATTGGACTGAAGTCCAGAACATATAACACATAAACATGCTTGAATCACAGAGACACCAAGCATACTGAACTACTACGTCGGACTGAAGTCCGGAACTACTGCTAACGAAATGGGCCGACATTGTGGCCTTAGGCCCGTTCCTACTGGAACGAAACTCACCTAAACTGTTGAGCTCTGTTGATAACCCTCTGGCTACTAACCGACAACCCTCTGAGTCGCTGCTCCTCTAGCTCTCCAAACTACCAATATCAATATGACACTTAGTTTGACAGTCCTCCAAAAGTCAACTAAGTCAACTCTGGTCAAAGTCAAAGTCTTGGTCATAGTCAACCTTCCAGGTTGACCCTACTCGCCGAGTCAGCCTACTGACTCGCCGAGTTCATAAGCTCAGAAACCTCCTTCCTTCTCGACTCGACTCACCGAGTCAGACCATGACTCGCTGAGTCTACTGATTTCCGAGTCCTGACCTGTCCAACTCACAGGGTCCCCACTCGAATCACTGATCCGAGTCTTAACTCGAAGGGTTTGGGGTTTCACGACTTGACTCGCTGAGTCCATGAACATGCTCGCCGAGTCCAAGGCAATCTTCAACAGACTCGCCGAGTTGTTCTACCAACTCGTCGAGTTCCTGCCTATCTTCATCCAACACGCCGAGTCCACCCATGTGACTCGTCGAATTGCTACGCGATTTAAGTCTGATATCTAGCCAGACTCGTTGACTCATCTCCCAGACTCGCCGAGTCCATACATTCATTTCCATAATTTCGAGTCACAGAGCTTCTCCTTTGCTCCAAACAATAGATTTGGGTTCCTAGAGTCCATTAGCAACATAAAGTTGCTAACTTTACGTGCTTCTTGCCTCATAATACCAAAAACCAAGCTAGAGAGGAACTCAACTCATGGGGAAAGGATTTGGCATAGCAACTAACATGGATTTCTGCATTTTCGATCCAAATAGAGCTCAGATCTTGAGTTTCAATTCCAGATCTAGCTTATGCACCAATTTCTCATCACATACTCTCAAAGAAACCCTAAAACTCCATGAAAGATGGATCTAGAAAGGAGAAAGCCAAGGATAACAATTCATTACCTCCAAATGCTCTAAAAAGTTCCACCAACTCTGTATCGAAGGCCTCCTCTTGCACCACTATGAACCTCTTGTCTTCCAAGCTCCAAATTACTTCACCAAGGGTAGATCTTGCTCCAAAAACGATTATGGTGGCTAGGGTTTTGGGGTTCTGGACTATAGGGGCCGCAAATGAGCCATAAGGAAAAGAATAAGATGCTTAAATAGGGTACCAAGTGCCGGAATTAGGGTTTCCCAACCTAGACCAGACTCGCCGTGTCCACTTGCCGAGTCGCCGATTCGGTCACTTACTTTGCACCCGGATCCCGCTCCGACTCGCCGAGTTCCTCCCTGGACTTGATGAGTCAACCCTCTTTAACTTAGGGTTTTCCTTTCCTTTCTTGACCTTTCTGATTTCGGGTGTTAAATTAGTCGTCATAAATCGGAAATCGGGAAACAACAAATGGACAAAGAGAATGATTATAATCCATGTCTTAGTACATATGATATCTAGAATTGAGGAATATATGATCCCTTATCAAATGGACAAGTCATTGACAAAGGTCAGGGATCATTGGCAAGGTCAGAGTTCGACAGAAGCTTTTGAGAGCTATGATTGTCAGTCGGTTCTTGAAGTCATACTTGCAATAATAGTTTTAGACTTATCCAAGTGGGAGACTGTTGTATTAGTGTCTAAGTCCATAACTATAAT
Source organism: Lactuca serriola (assembly GCF_051521515.1). Taxonomy (NCBI): domain Eukaryota; kingdom Viridiplantae; phylum Streptophyta; class Magnoliopsida; order Asterales; family Asteraceae; genus Lactuca; species Lactuca serriola. Next base: position 334,773,427 of record NC_136415.1, on the reverse strand, counting down.
TTGTAAGACTTGACCCGAACCGACATGATCCATTTGGGTTGCATGGCATCATGCATTTGGATAGACTATAATGAGAGAAATAACACTAAGGTTTGTTAATATATTATAAGTTCTAATATACTAATAAGATTATTAAATTAGTATTGATCAAGAATTAATCTAGGGTCAATTAAGTGATCAAAAGAAGACTAATTAAATATATGGGTTGATTGTGTAAATCATCCATACTTGTATAGTGGGCTAATGCTCCGTGGATTGTCAAGTTGGGCTAAACCCATAAGCTGCTCCATGGATGCTACATGGTATATTTGAACCCATGGATCCAAGGAAATTGAAATCCATGACAATTAGGGTTCTCCTAATTGTCACTAAATATATAAGCATCTTATTATTGACAAAATCGGCACTAGAGTATGTGAGTAAAAGGGCTAGCTGATTATCATGAAGTGTGGATTTCTCTCTACTCTGTTCAAAGTGTATTTGGTGTTGGGTAAACCATTTGAGGTGTCACACTTGGGGCACTAGGCACTCAAGCTTCATGAAGACATTCTATATCAAAGAGGTATGTAATTCTAACTTGATATATTCATATGAATCAATGATATTATGCTAGTTAGGATGAATACCCTAGAAAGTTTGTATTTGCATGTATAATAGAGAAAACATAGATCCAAGGTATTTAGGGTTGCATGTACACTTAGGAGTGTTATAATGCTCAAAACCCAACAGTTTAGACGCGAAAAAGGACCTGAGAATCATGGGACTCGACGTGTGTATGAACAGAGTCGGTGAGTCCAAGGCAACCTCCCAACTTTGAAGACTGGCTCGACAAGTTATTCATACAACTCGGCGAGTCGTAGACTATACATGTTCTTATTAGGGAGATGAACTCGCCGAGTTCCAGGAAAGAACTCAGCAAGTCGGATGGAGATGGTCCCGATGGTTAAATGAAGGAGAACTCGATGAGTTCTTGCTAGACTCGACGAGTGGAGTCAGGGTTGGATCCGGTTAAGTGGAGCATGGACTCGACAATTTGGTAGTGATGGGTTTTATGCATAAGAACAATCCTATGTCCTCATACAAACCCTAATGCTTGGATCTAGGTTTCTCTATTATACATGATTTGAATCCAAGACTTACAAACCTAGATCTATCATATATAATTCGAAATTATCATAAAGAAATCAAATCTAAGTGTTTTACCTCTTTCAAGTGGCTTGAATCCTTGTAATCTTCTTGATCTTGAGCTTAGAGTCATAATTGTAACTCCTTTAATGGTTCACAAACCCCACAAGCAATTAGGCAATATGAGAGAGGGTGAGAGATGCTAAAACTGGCCATAGGGTTCTCTTAGAAGCAAGAGTAGCCAATTTCCATAGCCTAGGGGTCTTATTTATACTTGCAGGCTGCTAGCGATTCAGTCTAAACCCTAATGGACAACTTAGCCACCAAGCAGCCCAAGGAACCTTCTGGAATTAGGCTTTGGACAAAAATATGATGGATCCCCATCATAATTTCGTTCTCCCCTTAGTCCATTAGGTTCTCCAGCCCAAAACTCAACTATCATACATTTGACAGTTTATACCCCTTTATTTAATTAATCTCTTTTAGTCACCAAATTAATTCCTAATTAATTTATGACCAATACTAATTAAATTAATATGATTTCTACTTTAATATATTATTCGTATAATATATTAATAAACCATAATATTCTCTCTCTCTCCTTAAATTACCTTGTTAAGTTTCTTTGGAGAAGGTAATCCAAAAGGACTATGCACAACCGGGTCAAGTATATACCAAATATAGTTACGCGCTTAGACACTAATCCAACAGTCTCTCACATGGATAAGTCTAGTAACTATATCTCACATATGACTTCAGAATCCGCTTAGCAATCGTAGCTCTTTTACTTTGATGTCAACTCTGATCAACTTGTCCTTCAGATAGGGGATCTCATAATTCTCTGTTCTGGATATCATGCTGACAATGCTTATTGTCCAACATTTGTTCCTTGATTTCTGATTTGTTTGACATAGAATTTAGTTGAACACATCAACTTCATTCTAACCGGGCACGGCACATAAGTCAAACCAAATCATCAAGTGGCTAAGATATCACTTTTATTCTCATAGAATAAAAGGAACAAATCAACATCGACTCATATACATCCATTGTTCACTAATTAAATTGTGCACAACAATGTGTTTTATAACATCAAGTTACTGATGCGTTTCCACATCATCAATGCATAACCAACCATCAAAAACAATAATCATATCTTTAAGTTTTAAGACTATATGATATTATCGCTTTGCGATCACTTAAGGTAAAAACACCACGAAGTGATACAGCAAACTCGGGTTTAATCCGATGCTCAAATCATATTCATAAGCACTCATGAACTTTGCAGCAAACCTTTGCTATGCCCAAAACCTTTTAGACAATTTACAAACAATTCATGACAGCCTTCATTCATATCTACTTCGAAAATAGGAACGACTGTGGATTTTTTAAATAATCCTATCATTCAGGAAGTCAAAACATACAAAATTGAAACAATAGATAAATAACCAACACAAGATAGTAGCTTTACTCATAAAAAACACAATTTTATTTACTCATCAAATGTCAAGTACAAACTATCTATTACACGTTTCATATCTAATCCAAACATATATCATCCTTCAGCCCAATGCTCCTAGCGTGCTGCAAGTGTTTGACCCTACTCAGTCCCTTTATAAGGGGATCTGCTGGGTTTTCTTCTGATGATACCCTCTGCACAACAAGGAGTCCCTCTTCTACCCGATGTCTGATAAAATGGTATATTATGTCGATATGTCGAGATCTAGCATGATCTCTTGGTTCCTTGGTTAAGCCAACCGCTCCTTCATTATCACAGAAAATTTCCATCAGCTCCTTTACGGATGGCAAAACTCCAAGGTCTCCAATGAAGTTCTTCAACCATATAGCCTCTTTTGATGCTTCGCTCGCCGCAATGTACTCTGATTCGCATGTTGAATCAGCTACGGTCTCCTGCTTGGAACTTTTCCAAGTCACTGCTCCTCCATTTAGGGTAAAGACCCAGCCCGACTGCGATCGGTAATTATCCCGATCCGTTTGAAAACTAGCGTCACTCTACCCTTGTACCCTTAAGTCATCACTCCCACCAAGAACTAGAAACCATTCCTTGGTCCTTCGTAGGTACTTAAGAATATTCTTTATTGCAATCCAATGAGCTCTACCAGGGTTCCTTTGATATCTTTTGACCATGCTCAAAGCTAAGGCCACATCATGGCAAGTACAAGTCATAGCGTACATGATAGAGCCTAATGCGGAAGCGTAAGGTACTTGGCTCATATCAGCTATCTATGCCTCTGTACTCGGGCTCTGAGTCTTACTCAACTTGGTATTGCTTTGGATTGGCAACTCCCCTTTCTTGGAATTTTCCATACTAAAACGCTTAAGTACCTTATCCAAGTATGTATCCTGAGTGAGTCCTATCAGTCTCCTTTCTCTATTTCTTACTATCCTTATTCCCAGAATATAAGCAGCCTCTCCGAGGTCCTTCATAGCGAAACATTTCCCAAGCCAGGATTTGACCTCCTGCAAGGTTGGGACATCGTTTCCTATGAGCAGTATGTCGTCGACATACAATAAGAGGAAGCTCACTATACACCCACTGGCTTTGACATATACACACGATTCATCTTCGCTTCGCAGAAAGCCAAACTCTTTAACTTTCTAGTCAAAACAAAGATTCCATCTGTGAGACGTTTGTTTCAATCCATAAATTGATTTCTCAAGCATGCGTACTCTATTTGGATGCTTCGCATCGACAAAACCCTCTGGCTAATTCATGTAAACATCCTTAGCCAACTTTCCATTAAGGAAAGCGGTTTTTACGTCCATCTGCCATATTCCATAATCATGAAACGCGGTTATTGCAAGCATTACCCTAATAGACTTTATCTTCACAACTGGTGAGAAGGTCTCATCATAGTCAACTCCGGGAGTTTGAGTAAATCCCTTTGCAACCAATCGTGCTTTATAAGTATGCACTTTCCCATCCATGTCCGTCTTCTTCTTGAAGATCCACTTGCACCCGACTGTCTTATGACCCGGTACATGATCGACCAACTTCAAAACTTGGTTGTCATACATGGACTGAATCTCGCTGTCCATCGCCTCTTTCCATTTTGCAGACTCCGGGCCTGCCATGGCTTCCTTGTAGCTGCTAGGTTTGTCCAAATTTACTAGTGTACTATCACTAATAAATGTACCCCCTTCAGTAGTAATATGAAATCCATACAATTGGGTGGATCACTAGCCCTAGTGGAACATCGAAGAGGTAAGGACTTGTCAACAGGAGTTTCCTCCTTAGGTTGAGTGCCAGTGTCAGAGGTTCCTTCATCGCTTTGATCGTGAATCTCTTCAACTTCAATTTGCCTCCTACTATCCTCTTGGTTTATCAATTCCCTTTCTCGGAAAACTCCTCTTCTAGCAACGAAGGCAACATTGTCACTCGGTCTATAGAAAAGGTAGCCAAAAGGCTTCTGCGGATAGCCGATGAAATAACACTTCTCACTACGAGGTTCGAGCTTGTTGTGAGTCTCTCGTCTTACGAAAGCCTCGCAACCCCAAACCTTGATATGTTCCAACAAGGCAGCTTTCCCTGTCCACATCTTGTGAGGAGTCTTGGTAACCTTCTTGGTGGGAACTAAGTTAAGGATATGGGTGGCAGTCTCTAAGGCATACCCCTAGAAAGCTATTGGTAACAAATTCTGACTCATCATAGAACGAACCATGTCCAACAAGGTCCGATTACGTCTCTCAGCCACACCATTCAATTGTGGCGTCCTCGGAGGCGTCAATTGTGAAACACTTCCGCATTCCTTTAGATAGTCGTGAAACTCAAAACTTAGGTACCCTCCTCCTCGGTCTGACCGAAGCATCTTGATTTTCTTGCCCAGTTGATTCTCCACTTCATTCTAAAACTCTTTGAACTTTTCAAAGAGTTTCCGACTTTTGCTTGATTAAGTAGATATATCCATTTTTTCTATAATCATTTGTAAAAGTCACATAGAAGCGGCAAGCATCCCTTGTGGTGGATCTGAAGGGCCCACACACATCGGTGTGTATGAGATCCAATAGACCCTCACCCCTTTCACAAGTGCTAGTGAAGGGTGAGTTGGTCATCTTCCCAAGTAAACAAGATTCACACGTTTCATCGTCCCTAAGGTTGAATGACTCTAACACTACATCCTTTTCAAGTTGGGCTATGCGTTTCTTGTTGACATGGCCAAGGAGACAATGCCACAAGCATGCTTTGTCAAATAAACACTAGTCAAATAAACATTAATAGAACCATTAGTATTATCAAAAGAATATCTGAAACCTTGTCTAAACAACCCATGAAATGAAATAATGTTTCTTGCCATATCTGGCGAATAACAACAATTGTTTAAATCTATCCCTAACCCATTACTCAACACTAAAGAAAAAACACCGAATTTGGTCACAGGCGACGATCTTCTGTTACCCATAATCAGGTTCATCTTTCCATGTTCCACCTCCCTACTTCTTTTTAGGCCCTGCATATCAGAACAAATGTGGTAACCACACCCTGTATCAAAAACCCATGAAGTAGCAAATGATGAGCTATTAGACTTAATAGAATACATACCTGCAAAGGTGGGCTTAATCTTCCCATCCTTTATATCTTGCAGATACTGAGGGCAGCTTCGTTTCCAATGGCCCTTTTGGTGGCAGTAGAAGCACTCTGCTTCTTTGGGATCAGATGAGGGTATAGCAGGGCCTGCTTTGGTCCCACTTGAGGATGAACCATCACGGCGCTTCCCTTTATGGTGGCTCTTACATGGAGCCTTCCTCTTTTTACCGTTTCCTTGACGTATTGCCATCACAGGAGCAGCCACAGTAGTGGAAGATGCAACAGATTTGTCTTTGAGGTTGCTCTCTCCTCAAAATTCCTTGGAGTTTGCTCAAGGAGACATCTTCCTTGTTCATGTGGTAGGTCATCCTAAACTGGTTGTAGCAGGAGGGAAAGGAGTGGAGGATTATGTCGATGGCCAAATCCTCATGAAACTTAACATTAAGTCTGAGAAGACGATCAACATACCTCTGCATTTTCTGCAAAATGAGAGGTTAGGGATTCTCCACTCCCCATCTTAGCGGTGATCATGTTAGTAATGATCTCATAGCGCTCTTGACTCACCCTCTGGTGATACATGTCTAGCAAATCCTGATGCATTTCATATGTATACATGTCCTCATAGGACTTTTGGAGTTCGAGGTTCATAGTGGCCAACATGATGCAATGAACTTTCGTAGCATCATGCTCGTGGGCCTCAAAGGCGACCGGCTATTCAGGAGTATCAACATCTGGGATGATCTTTTCAAGCTTTTCATCGAGGACATATTCTTTATCCTCATAGCGTGTGATCATGCGAATATACCTCATCCACTCATTGAAGTTTGACCCATCAAATGTCACTTTCTGACACAAGTTCATCAACGAGAATGACCCAGAAGCTTCGTTGTTGTGGTTTGTAGACATCTAGAAAAGAAAGGAACAAATTTTGATTAGAAATGAATCCCTAATTAAACACCCAAATGAGAAATTAGGGCTAGGATCCAACTACATTATTTACAACTTAGAAAGGGATGCCGTACTCTAAAAGTAAATACTTTGAAGGTAAGTGAATGACGATTCACTAATTCTCACCATGAAAAACGAAAAAAATTGAGGTTTTAAATGTATTGAAAACTCCTAGATCTTTGAGATTCATTGAACTTTTCAATGGCATGTTTAAATCTCGATATGCACTTCAAATTTGCGACTGGGATACCGAGGATCACAAACAAGTTGTGAATAACCATGCGAATCAACAAGGTGCACTCAATGTTTCTATCAACTAATCAATGTGCCGGTAAACCACACACGCTCCATTGATCTATGAAAATCATCGAGTCACCCTTCGCTACCAATGTCATCCCCAAATTAGTGTGCCGTTTAAACACACGCGCTCCACCAACGTTTGACAAGGGTACGAAGTGTAATTCCATGGATTAGCATCATTTTCACATTTTACCCTAAAGTAACTAAGATTGGGAATTTGTAAAACATGTAGTTACTTTGTATCTTACATTATACTTTTAATGAGGAGAGGGTTGCCCTATCCTAGCCATTCAGCTAACGACCCTCCACCAGTCAAGCAAGCGGTGGGTGTGAGTGTACACCTATTAAGCGCCATTTTATAGGCAGCAACCTCATACCCACCTTATAAAGTCGGTTCGTGAATGAGGCTTACTAACGGTAAGACTAGCATTTTAAGTTATACATACATATATATATATATATATATATATATATATGTATATATATATATACATACGTATATATATATATATATATATATATATATATATATATATATATATTTATTAAGCTTGAAATAATATATAATAGTATAGGGTTGAATTTTAAAGTTGTAAAACTCTAAGGGTTTGAAATTTAAATTATTCAAAATTAAACTTTTAATCACAAAATTGAAATTTCAAAACTTGAGGGCAAGTTTTGAACTTTTCAAAACGTAAGAGATCAAATAACAAATAATTTAATTTAAACAATTAATTTCATAATTATTTATATTCGACCTAATCCAATTTTAGTCATAATATAATTACCAAATAATTTTAAAAAATCCATATTTATCATATAAACAACCAATATTCAAAAGATTTAAAATTATCTATTGTTTTGGCAAGGATAATCATTTAATTAAGGTAAAATTCGGATTTTAACTTCAAAAAATGATTTAGGCATCAAATCCAAGACAAAACAGCAACTAAATCTCGAAATATCCTCTGCCTGACGCACAAACTGTTGGATAAGGTGTCTAAGTCCATAATATTTTTGGTATGTACTTAACCCGACCCGGCATGGTCCATTTGGGTTGCATGGCACCGTGCAATTGGATAGACTAAATGAGAGAAATAACACTTGTGGTTTATTAATATATTATAAGTTCTAATATATTCACAATATTATTTAATTAGTTTGATCAAGAATTAATCTAGAATTAATTAAGTGATCAAATTGTAACTAATTAATTATATGGGTTGATTATGTAAATCATCCATAACTTATATAGTGGGCTAAGAGGCTCCATCGATAATCAAGTTGGGTTAAACCCATTGGATGCTCCATGGAGGCTCCATGGGAGTTACAAACCCATGGGTTATGGAAATCAAGAGTCATGACACATTAGGGTTTACATGGTGTAACCCTAGATGTGCCAACACTATATAAAGCTCATGTTTCTCCCAAAACCGGCTACACATGCATGCTTGAAGGCTAGAGCCGATTTTTAGAGTGTTATATTTTTTCTCCAAGTTTACTCCATAGCATTTGGTGTTGTGTGAAGCATTTGAAGCATCACACTTGGGGTGCTAGGCTCACAAGGTTTCAAGGATCAAAATCACCAACAAGATATGTAGTTCTATCTTTTATTCAAGTTAAAATTATTCCCCATGTATGCTAGATAGGATCATAACCTTGGAAATCAACTTTGCATGATAATTAGACAAACATAGATCCAAGTTTATTAGGGTTGCGTGTACACTTAGTAAGTGTTAGAATGCTCAAAACCCATCAGTGGTATTAGAGCCTAGGCTTGTTTGTTTGTTATTTGTGCAAAATTGTTGGAAAAAGTCGATATTGTGCAATCTGCCTGCTGAACTCGCCGAGTTCATGTGTAAATAAATCCTACTGGCCGAGTAGGTTCATGCACACGACGAGTAGGAGCCTCAGAATGCAGATTTTCAACTTTTGTTGCTGGAAATGGACTACAAACATTACCTTAAACTGTTTTGGTGTTTTAAAACTTGTTTTAGTTGGTGTAATGTTTATGCTAATCCATTTATAATGAAAATTATCAAAATTAAAATCTTTTAAGTGTAATTAATGATTCTTGAAATTGTTCATATTTATGTTCTTGAACTTATGAAGATTAGATGATCATAGGAATTCTTTGTAACCTACTTGGTAGTTTAATTCTTGATCATAATGTGTTTTAATGGAGTCCATAACTTGTCCTCAAGTTATGGAAAACCAAAAGTCACACTTTTATTAAAGCCCTTAAAAGAACACAAGAGTTATAAAAATGAAGTGTCTTCAATTTTAATACTCGATTAAATTCATAAGTTATGAGAAATGAAAAGTTTTGAAAATTTACAAAACTTGCCCTCAAGTTTTGGAACAAGTAAAGTCATATTAAAACTTTAGTTCCAACCCTTAGAATTTTAAAAGTTAAAATTCAACCCTTATACTTATAATATTATAAATTATATATATATATATATATATATATATATATATATATATATATATATATATATATAAGACCAAAGTCGTCTTACCGCTAGTAGGCCTCATTCACGAAGCCGGTCTCTAAGGGGGGTATAAGGTTGTTGCCTACAAAATGACAGCTTAATGGGTGTCCACTCTCACCCACCGCTTCCTTGACTGGTGGAGGGTCGTTAGCCGAACGGGTAGGACAGTGACTTAAAAATTCTCATTAAAAGTATAATGATTATTATAAAGTAACTAAATGTTTTATAAATTCCCAATCATAGTTACTTTAGGAAAATGTGAATAAGGTGCTAATCCATGAAATTATACTTTGCACCTTGGTTAAGTCTTTGGTGGAGCGTATGTGGTTTACCGGCACACTAACTTGGACTTAACAAGGGAGGCAAAGGGTGACTTAAGGTTTTTCATGAGGTCGTAAGGAGCGCGAGTGGTTTACCGACACAACGATTAAGTGAAAAACATTAAGGGTACCAAGTAATTTGCATGGTTACTTCACACCTTGTTTTGTGATCCTCGGTATCCCAGTCACAAAACATGAAGGGCACACTCGAGATTGAAACATGCCATTGAAAAGTTCAATGAATCTCAAAGAATCTAGGAATTTCTAAAAGCCAAATAAAACCTAATAATTTATATTTCGTTTTCATGGTGGAAATTGGTGAATCGTCATTCACCTACCTTTCAAATATGTTATAACTTGGATTACGGCATCCCTCTTCTAGGTTATAATATATTGTGATTGGATCCTAGCTTTAATATTACATTTGGGTGTTTTATTAAGGACTATCCCTATATCTAAACTAAACTTATTTTCTTCTTTTTAGATGTCTTCCAACAATGCTACTCCTGGCTTAAACCCTACTGGCTCCTTCTCTCTCATGAACCGTTGTGGGAGAGTCACCTTTGATGGATCCAACTTTACTGACTAGATCAGAAACATCAGGATGGTCACTTGTTACGAGAACAAGGAATATCTTCTTGACAAGCAGCTCAAGGTGCCTGAGCCAACTGTTACTCCTGAGGAGCTTGCTGAATATGAGGTTCATGAAAGAGATGCTACAAAAGTGGCATGCATCATGATGGCTACCATGTCAACCGAGCTCCAAAAGTCCTATGAGGACTACTATCCTTTTGAGATGCACCAGGATTTGATGGACCCCTACCATCAGAGTGCTCGTCAAGAGCGATATTAAATCATCTCCTCAATGATCACAACCCAAATGAAAGATAGTGAACCCATCACAAGCCACATGCAGAAAATGCAAAGGTATGTGGATCGATTGTTGAAGTTGAATGTGAACTTCCCTGATGATTTAGCAATAGATATTATTTTGCACTCCTTACCTTTGTGTTATGATCAATTCCGCATGACATACCACATGAATAAGGAGGAAGTTACACTTAGCAAACTTCAGGGACTCCTAAAGACCGCAGAATCAAGTCTTAAAAGTACGTCGGTTGTGACCACTCCTACTATTACTCCAAACTCAGCATCTGTCCTGGCAATCGGGAAAGGTAGAGGGAAGAAGAGAAAGAACCCTTCGAAGGGTACCAACGGTAAGAACCTTGATGGCTCCTCTTTAGCGGAACCAAGGAAGGTTTCGTTACACCTTCTTCTGATCCCAAAGAGGCTGAATGTTTCTACTGCCACAAAAAGGCACACTGGAAGCGTAAATGTCCAAAGTACCAGCAAGATTTGAAGGATGGGAAAGTTAAACCCAATCATGCAGGTATTTACACTATCTCATCTAATAATTCACTCTATTCTAACTCTTGGGTCCCTCATACTGGTTGTGGTATTCATATTTGTTCTGAATTGCAAGGACTAAGAAGAAGTGAGAATGTGGAGCATGGAAAGATAAACTTGATCATGGGGAATAGGAAAGTTTCACCTGTCACCAAGATTGGAGTTTATACTTTGTTGCTTAGTAGTGGATTTACTTTGGATTTGAATAAATGTTGTTATTCGCCAAAAATGGAAAGAAATGTTATTTCCTTTCATGCTTTGTAAAAACAAGGTTTTACCTTTTCCTTTGATAATGAAATTGGTGGAATAAATGCTTTCTTTAATAATGTGTTTTATTTTAAAGCATTACCTTATGATGGTGTGTATGAAGCTGTCTATGTTGTAGATAATTTAGGAAATAATGTATTGTGTATTGATTCTACTAATGATAATAACTTGGATAAAGCATCATTATGGCATTGTTGTCTTGGACATATAAGCAAGAAACGCATATGCCAACTCCAAAAGGATGGAGTTTTGGAATCATTTGACCTAAAGTCAGATGATAGTTGTGAATCATGCTTACTTGGAAAAATGACAAAGTCACCCTTCACAGGTTCTTGTGCTAGGGGTGAAGGTTTGTTGGATCTTGTACACACGGATGTGTGTGGACCCTTCAAAGCTGCCACAAGGGATGCTAATCGTTATTATGTGACTTTTACAGATGATTATAGAAGATATGGATATGTCTACTTAATCAAGCATAAGTCCGAGACTTTTGAAAGGTTTAAAGAGTTTAAACAAGAAGTCAAGAATCAATTGGGCAGGAACATTAAGATGCTTCGATCCGATCGTGGTGGTGAGTATCTTAGTACTAAGGTCCTCGACTATCTAAGGGAATGTGGGGTTGTCTCACAATTGACACCTCCTAGGACACCATAGTTGAATGGTGTACCTGAGAGGCAAAATCGAACCTTGTTGGACATGGTTCGTTCCATGATGAGTCGAGCTACGCTACCAATCTCATTTGGGGGTATGCCTTAGAGACTGCCGCCCATATCCTTAATCTGGTCCCTACAAAGAAGGTTGCCAAAACACCTCACGAGATGTGTACTGGAAAAGTTCCTAGTCTAGCCCACATCAAGGTTTGGGGTTGCAAGGCTTTCATGAGATGCGAGACTCATTACAAGCTCGAACCTCTAAGTGAGAGGTGTATTTTCATCGGCTACCCACAAAATCCTTTGGTTACCTCTTCTACAGACCTAGTGAGAATGTGGTATTTGTAGCAAGGAGGGTTGTCTATCGAGAGAGAGAGTTCTTAAGCCAAGGAGATAGTGGGAGGCTAATTGACCTTTAAGAACTTGAAGACTCAAGTGGTGAAGGAACCTCAAACCCTAGCAGCCAACTTGAGGAGGAAACTCCTGTTGTACCTTCAATTGTACCTCTGAGGCATTCCACAAGGGTTAGGAATGTACCTGAGCATCACTATGGTTTCTATATTACTACGTAAGGTGAGACACTTATCAGTGATGGGACACTGATAAGTCTGAATGAACCTAACAGCTATGCGGAAGCCATGGTAGGCCCCGAGTCTGCTAAATGGAAAGAGGCAATGGATAGCGAGATACAGTCCATGTATGACAATCAGGTCTGGAACCTGGTTGACAATGTGCCAGGTCGTAAGACAATTGGGTGCAAATGGATCTTCAAGAAGAAGACCGACATGGATGGTAATGTACACACTTATAAGGCATGACTGGTTGCAAAGGGCTTTTCTCAAACTCCAAGAGTTGATTACGATGAGACCTTTTCACCAGTAGGCAATATTAAGTCTATTAGGGTATTGTTAGCCATAGCTGCATTTCATGACTATGAAATATGGAAAATGGATGTAAAAACCGTTTTCCTTAATGGAAAGTTGGTATAGGATGTTTACATGAATCATCCAGAGGGTTTTGTCAGCACAGAGTACCCTAATAGAGTGTGTAAGCTTGAGAAATCCATCTATGGATTAAAGAAAGCACCTCGCATATGGAATCTTTGCTTTGATGAGAAAGTCAAAGAGTTTGGCTTTTCAAGGAGTGAAGATGAATCTTGTGTATATGTCAAGGTTAGTGGGAGTATAGGTAGCTTTTTGGTACTGTATGTGGATGACATACTACTCATCTGAAATGACATCCCAACTCTGCAGGAAGTTAAGTCCTAGCTTGGGAAGTGTTTCGCTACGAAGGACCTAGGAGAAGCTTCCTATATTCTAGGGATAAGGATCTTGAGAGACCGGAGTAAAAGACTAATTGGACTTAGTCAGAGTACATACTTGGAGAAGGTGCTGAAGAGTTACCCATCCAGAGTAATGCTAGACAGAGCATGCAAGATTCCAAGAAAGGAGAGTTACCCATCCAGAGTAATGCTAGACCGAGTAAGACTCAGAGCCTGAGTAATGAGGCTGAGATAGCAGAAATGAGTCGAGTACCTTATGCTTCTGCAGTAGGCTCGATCATGTATGCTATGACCTGCACTCGACCTGATATAGCCTTTGCTTTAAGCATGGTTAGAAGGTATCAGGAGAACCCTGGTAAGGCTCACTGGACAGCGGTAAAGAATATTCTCAAGTACATGCGGAGAACTAAGGACTGGGTCCTTACCCTTGGTGGGAGTGATGACTTGAGAGTTGTAGGGTATAGTGATGCTAGCTGCCAAACTGATAGGGATAATTTCCGCTCTCAGTCGGGCTGGGTCTTTACCTTAAACGGAGGAGCAATCTCTTGGAAAAGTTCCATGTAGGAGACAATGGCTGATTCAACTTGCGAATCAGAGTATATAGCGGCAAGCGAGGCGGAAAAAGAGGCTATATGGCTACAGAACTTCATTGGAGACCTTGGAGTTGTACCAGCTATATCAGAAACCATAGAGATTTTCTGTGATAGTGAAAGTGCAGTTGCCTTAGCAAAGGAACCAAGGGATCATGGAGGATCCAGACACATTAACAGAAAATATCATTTCATCAGACATCGTATAGAAGAAGGACTCCTCGTGGCAAAGAGGGTATCATCAGATGAGAACCTGACAGATCCTCTCACGAAGGGACTGGCTAGGGTTAAGCATCTCCAGCATGCTAGGAGCATAGGGCTGAAGGATGATATTTGTCTTAGTAGTTAGATAATTTTTTAAATTTGGAAAATGAAATTGACATTTGATGATGAATAAAAGTTGTGTTTATTTATGAGTAAAGTGTTGCTATCCCTTGTCAATCGTTTACTATTATTTCTTTTGCATGTTTTGACTTCCAGAATATTTATGTTGTTTTACATATTATTCAAATTATCCACAGTCAGTCATATGGTGGAAGTACATAAGAAGTAAGACTGTCATGAGTTGGTTGTAGAGGTCTAAGATGTTGGATATAGCCTCAACACTCATGAGTGCTCATAAGTTCTGAGTAATGGATTCAACCCACGCTCGCTGGTATCACTTCTTGGAATTTATCTCGAGTGATCACGAGACGGTAATATCATATAAGTCTTCAAACCTAGAGATATGACTTGGTAACTATGAGTTAGTTATGCATTGATCGTGCGAAAACGCATTGGTAACTCGATGTTATAAAACGTGCGTTCGTGTGTAATTTAACAAGTAGTAGAACAAACATATGAGTCAAAGTTTATCTGTTCCTTCTTGGATTAGAAGCTGATATCTGGGCCCCTCGATGTTTTTGTTTTGACCCATGCACCGGGCCCGGTCAGAACTAAGTTGATGTGTTCAATTAAGTTCTATGTCAAACAAATCAGAAATCGGGAAACAAACAGCTGGACAAAAGTATGACATTGTTCCATGTATTTGTCCGGCTGATATCTAGAACAGAGGATTATGTGATCACTTATCTGAAATGGCGTACCATCATCTTCTCAGTTCCGAGAAACCTTGAAAAGGGCTACGATTGCCGATCGGTTCCTGAAGTCATACTTGCAATTATAGTGGGAGACTGTTGGATAAGGTGTCTAAGTCCATAACTATTTCTAGTATGTACTTGACCCGACCCGACATGGTCCATTTGGGTTACATGGCACCATGCAATTGGATAGACTAAATGAGAGAAATAACACTTGTGGTTTATTAATATATTATAAGTTCTAATATATTAACAATATTATTCAATTAGTTTGATCAAGAATTAATCTAGAATTAATTAAGTGATCAAATTGTAACTAATTAAATATATGGGTTGATTATGTAAATCATCCATGGATAATCAAGTTGGGTTAAACCCATTGGATGCTCCATGGAGGCTCCATGGGAGTTACAAACCCATGGGTCATGGAAATCAAGAGTCATGACACATTAGGGTTTACATGGTGTAACCCTAGATGTGCCAACACTACATAAAGCTCATGTTTCTCCTAAAATCGGCTACACATGCATGCTTGAGGGCTAGAGCCGATTTTTAGAGTGTTATACTTTCTCTCTAAGTTTACTCCATAGCATTTGGTGTTGTGTGAAGCATTTGAGGCATCACACTTGGGGTGCTAGGCTCACAAGGTTTCAAGGATCAAAATCACCAACAAGGTATGTAGTTCTATCTTTTATTCATGTATGCTAGATAGGATCATAACCTTGGAAATCAACTTTGCATGATAATTAGATAAACACATATCCAAGTTTATTAGGGTTGCATGTACACTTAGGAAGTGTTAGAATGCTCAAAACCCATCAGAAACTCGCCGAGTCAGCTCTGAAATCGCCGAGTAGGGCCAACTCGCCGAGTTGAGTCGGGCAGAGGCAAGAAAACTTGACTTTTAGCAAGCAAACAGTTAAAACATCACATACAATTGAAACCAATCAAGGCTCTGATACCACTGATGGGTTTTATGCATAAGAACAATCCTATGTGCTCATACAAACCCTAATGCTTGGATCTAGGTTTCTCTATTGTACATGCTTTGAATCCAAGACTTACAATCCTAGATCTATCATATATAATTCGAAATTATCATAAAGAAAACAGATCTAAGTGTTTAACCTCTTTCATTGGCTTGAATCCTTGTAATCTTCTTGATCTTGAGCTTAGAGTCACATTTGTAACTCCTCTAATGGTTCACAAACCCCACAAGCAAGAAGGCAATATGAGAGAGGGTGAGAGATGCTAAAACTGTCCCTAGGGTTCCCTTAGAATCTAGTGTAGCAGATTTCCATAGCCAAGGGTTCTTATTTATACTTGCAGGCTGCTAGGGTTTCAGTCTAAACCCTAATGGACGGCTTAGCCACCAAGCAGCCCAAGGAACCTTCTGGAATAAGGCCTTGGATGAAAATATGATGGATCCCCATCATAATTTCATTCTCCCCTTAGTCCATTAGGTTCTCCAGCGAAAAACTCAACTACCATACATTTGACTGTTTATACCCCTTTATTTAATTAATTTCTTTTAGTCACCAAATTAATTCCTAATTAATTTATGACCAATACTAATTAAGTAAATATGATTTCTCCTTTAATATATTATTCTTATAATATATTAATAAACCATAATGTTCTCTTTCTCTCTCTCCCTCTCTCTCTCTCCTTAAATTACCTTGTCAAGTTGCTTTGGAGAAGGCAACCCAAAAGGACCAAGCACGACCGAGTCAACTACATACCAAATATAGTTACGGGCTTAGACAATAATCCAACAGGTAGACCAACTCGTCGAGTAAGGTCAATTGGATGTTGACTTTGACTGGTTATGGTATTGACCCTGGTTAGGGTTGCATGTTCGGTTTGATGACTTGAGGATTGTCATGTTGGGACTGAGGGGTCGAGGAGAGTCGACCTTCAAGCCGAGTACAAATTTGACACTACACGACATCAAGGTGAGTTACCTTCCGGTAGCCATGGGTCTATGACTACAATGTCGGCGCACTAGTAAGAGTTGTATGTTAGATGATTGTCTTTGTGATATGTTATATGTTGGCATGATACGTTATATATGATATGCTGGCATGATATGTTATATGTGATAGTGGTTATGGGGGCAGAATAGCCCCAAGATCGGTTGTTAGGACCGAAGGGTAGGTCGGGAACCCCATATATGTCTGACAGTATGTTATGTCCGTATGATGGCATGATATGTTATATATGATAGTGGTAATAGGTGGGAAATACTCCCCAAAAGAAAGGTTTCGTCACTCCTTCTTCTGACCCAAAAGAGGCTGAATGCTTCTATTGCCATGAAAAATCACATTGGAAGTGGAACGGCCCAAAATACCAACAAGATGTGAAGGATGGGAAAGTAAAACCCAACCATACAGGTATTTAAACTATCATTTCTAACATTTCACCCCATTCTAAATATTGGGTCCTTGATACCGGTCGTGGTATTCATATTTGTTGTGACTTAAAGGGAATAAGAAGTAGTGAGAATGGGAAGCAAGGAAGAATAAACTTAATCATGGGGAATAGGAAAGTTACACCTGTCACCAAGATTGGAGTTTATACGTTGTCGCTAAGTAGTGGGTTAAATTTAGATTTGAATAAATGTTGTTATTCGCCAGAAATGGAAAGAAACATTATTTCCTTTCATGCATTGTACAAACAAGGGTTTACCTTTTCATTTAATAATGAAGTTGGTTCTATTGATGCTTTCTTTAATAATGTTCTTTATTTTAAAGCATTACCTTGTGATGGTGTGTATGAAGCTGTGCCTGTTGTAGATAACTTAGGAAAAAATGTCATGTGTATTGATTCTATTAACAATAATAACTTGGATAAAGCATCATTATGGCATTGTCGTCTTGGACATATAAGCAAGAAACGCATAGGCCAACTCCAAAAGGATGGAGTCTTGGAGTCGTTTGACCTGAAGTCAGGTGATAGTTGCGAATCATGCTTACTTGGAAAAATAACAAAGTCACCCTTCACAGGCTCGTGTCAGAGGGGTGAAGGTTTGTTGGACCTTGTACACACGGATGTGTGTGGACCATTCAAACATGCCACAAGGGATGCTAATCGTTATTATTTGACTTTTACTGATGATTACAGTAGATATGGATATGTCTACTTGATCAATCATAAGTCAGAGACTTTCGAAAGGTTTAAGGAATTTAAACAGGAATTCGAGAATCAATTAGGCAGGAACATTAAGATGCTTCGATCCGATCGTGATGGTGAGTATCTTAGTTCAGAGTTCCATGACTATCTAAACGAATGTGGGATTGTCTCACAATTGACACCTCCCAGGACACCATAGTTGAATGGTGTGGCTGAGAGGTGTAATCGAACCTTGTTGGATATGGTTCATTCCATGATGAGTCGAGCTACGCTATCAATCTCATTTTGGGGGTATGCCTTAGAGACTGCCGCCAATATCCTTAATCTAGTCCCTACGAAGAAAGTTGTCAAAACTCCTCACGAGATGTGGACTGGTAAAGTACCTAAACTAGACCACATCAAGATTTGGGGTTGCGAGGCTTTCGTGAGACGCGAGACTCATGATAAGCTCGAACTTCTAAGCGAGAAGTGTATTTTCATCGGCTACCCAAAGCAATCCTTTGGTTACCTCTTCTACAGACCTAGTAAAAATGTGGTCTTTGTAGCTAGGAGGGCTTTCTTTAGAGAGAGGGAGAGAGTTTATAAGCTAAGGAAACAGTGGGAGTCAAGTTGATCTTGAAGAAATTCAAGAGTCAAGCGGTGAAGGAACTTCAAACCCTAAGACTCAACTTGAGGAAGAAACTCCTGTTGAGCCAATTGACAAGTCTGTACCTCTGAGGCGGTCCACAAGGGTTAGGAATGCTCCTGAGCAATACTATGGATTCCATATTACTGCAGAAGATGATACACTTATCAGTGATGAGACACTGATAGGTCTAGATGAACCTAACAGTTACGCGGAAGCCATGGCAGGCCCTGAGTCAGCCAAGTGGAAAGAGGCAATGGACAACAAAATACAGTCCATGTATGACAATCAAGTTTCGAACTTGGTTGAGAATGTACCAGGTCGTAAGACAGTAGGGTGCAAATGGATCTTCAAAAAGAAGACCGACATGGATGGTAAAGTACACACTTATAAGGCTTGACTGGTTGCAAAGGGGTTCTCTCAAATTCCTGGAGTGGACTATGATGAGACCTTTTCTCCAGTAGCCAAGATTAAGTCTATTAGGGTTATGTTAGCCACAACTGCATTTCATGACTATGAAATATGGCAAATGGATGTCAAAACCGATTTGCTTAATGGAAAGTTGGCTGAAGATGTTTACATGAGTCATCCAGAAGGTTTTGTCAGCAACAAGTACCCTAATAGAGTGTGTAAGCTTGAGAAATCCATTTATGGATTGAAGCAAGCACCTCGCAGATGGAATCTTTGCTTTGATGAAAAAGGTCAAGGAATTTGGCTTTTCTAGGAGTGAAGATGAGTCTTGCATGTATGTCAAGGCTAGTAGGAGTATAGTTAGCTTTTTGGTATTGTATGTGGATGACATACTACTCATAGGAAATGACATCCCAACTCTGCAGGAAGTTAAGTCCTGGCTTGGGAAGTGTTTCTCTATGAAGGACCTAGGAGAAGCTGCCTATATTCTAGGGATATGGATCTTGAGAGATCGGAGTAAAAGGCTAATTGGACTTAGTCAGAGTACCTACTTGGATAAGGTGCTGAAGAGATTCAGCATGCAGGACTCCAAGAAAGGAGAGTTACCCATCCAGAGTAATGCCAGATTGAGAAAGACACAAAGCCCTAGCACTGAGGCTGAGATAGCAGAAATGAGTCGAATACCTTATGCTTCGGCTGTAGGATCGATCATGTATGCAATGACGTGTACTCGAGCTGATGTAGCCTTTTCCCTGAGCATGGTTAGCAGGTATCAGGGGAACCCTGGGAAGGCACACTGGACTGCGGTAAAGAATATCCTCAAGTACCTACGGAGGACTAAGGACTGGGTCCTTACCCTTGGTGGGAGTGATGACTTGAGAGTTGTAGGATATAGTGATGCTAGCTTCCAGACTAATAGGGATAATTTCCGCTCTTAGTCGGGCTATGTCTTTACCCTAAACGGAGGAGCAATTTCTTGGAAGAGTTCCAAGCAAGAGACAGTGGCTAATTCAACCTCTGAATCAGATTATATTGCAGTTAGCGAGGCGGCAAAGGAGGCGATATGGCTGAAGAACTTCATTGGAGACCTTGGAGTAGTACCAGCTATTAAAGAGCCAATGGAAATTTTCTGTGATAGTGAAAGCGCTGTTGCCTTAGCCAAGGAACCAAGGGATCACGGGAGACCCAGGCACATCGACGGAAAATACCATTTTATCAGACATCGGATAGAAGAAGGACCCCTCGTGGCAAAGAGGGTATCATCGGATGAGAACCCAACAGATCCCCTCACGAAGGGACTGCCTCGGGTTAAGCATCTCTAGCATGCTCGAAGCATAGGGCTGGAGGATGATATTAGATTTAGTAGATAGATAACCTCAAAATTTGTAAAGTGTAGTTGACATTAGATGATGAATAAAAGGTGTTTTATTTATGAGTAAAGTGTTGCTATCTCTTGTCGTTTGTTTACTATATTTCTTTTGCATGTTTTGACTTCCAGAATAATTTTGTTTTGTATAACATATTATTCAAACCTCCACAGTCGGTCATATGTTGGAAGTAGGTATGAATCAAGACTGTCATGATTGGTTGCAGAGGTCTACGGTGTTGGACAAGGCTACAACAATCATGAGTGCTCATAAGTTCTGAGCAATGGACTCAACCCGCGCTCACTGGAATCACTTCATGGAATTTATCTCGAGTAATCGTGAGATGGTAATATCATATAAGTCTTCAAACCTAGAGATGTGATTTGTTACTTACAAGTTGGTTATGCATTGATTGTACGAAAACGCATTGGTAACTCGATGTTATAGAACGTGCTTTTGTGTATAATTCAATGAGTGGTAGAACAAACATATGAGTCGAAGTTTATCTGTTCCTTCTTGGATTAGAAGCTGATATATGGGCCCCTCGATGATTTTGTTTTGACCTAGGTACCGGGCCCGGTCAGAACTAAGTTGATGTGTTCAATTAAGTTCTTTGTCAAACAAATCGGAAATCGGGAAACGAACAGAGGATTATATGATCACTTATCTTAAATGGCGTATCAACATCTTCTCAGTTCTGAGAGACCTTGAAAGAGCTACGATTTCCGGTCTGTTCCTGAAGTACTGGAGTTATAGTTATTGGACTTATCCAAGTGGGAGACTATTGGATAAGATGTCTAAGTCCATTACTATTTATGGTCAGTACTTGACCCTACCCAGCATGGTCCATTTGGGTTGCATGGCACCATGCAACTGGACAGACTAAATGAAAGAAATAAAACTTGGAGATTATTAATATATTATAAGTTCTAATATATTAATAATATTATTTGATTAGTTTGATCAAGAATTAATTTAGAATTAATTAAGTGATCAAAAGATAACTAATTAAATATATGGGTTGATTATGTAAATCATTCATATCTTGTATAGCGGGCGAAAAGGCTCCATGGATTATCAAGTTGGGTTCCACCCATAGGATGCTCCATGGGAGTTACAAACCCATGGGTCATGGAAATGAAGAGTCATGACACATTAGGGTTTACACGGTGTAACCTTAGATGTGTCAACACTATATAAGATTCCCATTCTCTACTAAAATAGGCTACACATATGAAACAAGAGGGCTAGGCCGATTTCAAGAAGTGTGTATTCTCTCAAAAGTCTTTCCAAGAGCATTTGGTGTTGTGTGAAGCATTTGAGGCATCACACTTGGGGTGCTAGGCTCACAAGGTTTCAAGGAACATAAGCAACAACAAGGTAAGTTATTCTATCTTTCATTCAAGCTAAAAATTGTTCCCCATGTATGCTAGATAGGAATATAACCTTGGAATTCAACTTTGCATGAGAATTAGACAAACATAGATCCAAGGTTATTAGGGTTGCATGTACACTTAGGATGTGTTAGAATGCTCAAAACCCATCAGTAAGGACTGGAACATGGGGTCCTTCTATGGATCTCCAGAGATCTCTACCAAGTCGTCTGAGATATCTTTCCGTCCTCTGAGACCCGTGATGATACTCATTTGTGATGGGTTTTAGCCATAAGAACTTTCCTATGTGCGCATGCAAAACCCTAATGCTCGGATCAAGGTTTCTCTAATTAAACATGCTTTGAATCCAAGATATCTAATGACTATTTAGGTATATGAACAATACAAAATCATATTTAGAAGTTTACGTTTGAATCTCTTGTTTTGATCTTGTTGTCTTGGAGCTCTAGACTCACAATTGTCACTCCTCTAATGGCTTACAAACACCAACTAGCAAGGAGGATGATTTGAAAGAGAGGAGAGGATTAGAAATCGGCCAGGGGTTCTTTGCTTTAGCAGAGGTGCCGATTTCCCTAGCCCTAGGGGTCTATTTATACTTGTAAGGCTCCTAGGGTTTCACCCTTAAACCCTAGTTGGATAATCTTTCCTTAAAGCAATCCAAATCCTTTCCTTAGATTAGCCTTGGACGAATTTGAGGCTATTCCAAGCCCTAGAATTCGTCCATCCTCTATCCAATAAGGATTTACAGCCCAAAGTGTAACTATCAAACAACTGACAGTTTATACCCTCTTATTTAATTAATCTCTTTAAGTCACCAAGTTAATACTAATTATTCTATGACTTATATTAATCAAATAACAGTATTATTATCCCTTTTGTTATTCTCATAATATATTAATAATATTTATTCTCTCATAATAAATCATCATGTCAAGTTGCTATGGTGAAGGCAACCCAAAAGGACCATGCACAATCGGGTCAAATACTTGCCTAATATAGTTGCAGCCTTAGACACTATTCCAACAGTCTCCCACTTGGATAAGTCTAGTAACTATATGCACAAGTACAATCCGACTCGCAATCATAGCTCTCAAATACGCTGTCAAACTCTGATCTAATCAATCTTGTCCTTTAGATAAGGGATCGTAGAGTCCTCTGTAAGATATTATCCTGACAATTCTATGGAATAATTAGTCAAGCATTTTGGTTTCTCGATCTCCGATTTATTTGACATAGAACTTAATCGAACACATCAATTCAGTTCTGACCGGGCCCGACACATAAGTCAAATCAAATCATCGAGCGGCCGAGATATCAATTTTATCCGCTTGGGATAAAAGTTACAGATAAACTTCGAATTATATGCATTTACTTATTCATTAATAAACTATACACAACAATGAGTTTTATAACACCGAGTTACTGATGCGTTTTCGCATTATCAATGTACAACCAATTAACAAATAACAAACCATATATCTAGGTTTTAAGACTATATGATATTATCGTCTTGCGATCACCCTTTTATATCATATTCCATAAGGTGATTCCAGCAAGCACGGGTTTGTTCCAATGCTCAAAACCAGTTCATAGGCACTCATGAACGTCGCAACAATCTTTTTCTATGTCTAAAACCATTTAGACAATCTACGCACCAATTCACGACAATCTTCATTCGATTATTCTTAATAAACTCAATTATTCTGGAAGTCAAAACATGCAAAATGAAACAATAGTTAGACAATTAACATAAGACAGTAAAATTAGTCATAAATAAAACTCCTTTATTTAATCATCAAATGTTAATTACATTTATCTGTTAGATGTTTCTCATACTATCTAATCTATGCTAATATCATCCTTCAGCCCAATACTCCTAGCATGCTGCAAGTGCTTAACCCTACTCAGTCCCTTCGTAAGCGGATCTGCTGGGTTATCTTCCGATGATATCCTCTTCACTACGAGTTGTCCTTCTTCTACACGATGTCTAATAAAGTGATATTTTCTGTCGATATGTCGAGATCTACCATGATTCCTTGGTTCCTTGGTCAAGGCAACCGCTCCTTCATTATCACAAAAAATATCCATGGGCACCTTTATGGAAGGTACAACTCCAAGGTCACCAATGAAGTTCTTTAACCATATCGCCTCCTTCGACGCTTCGCTTGCTGCAATGTACTCTGATTCGCACGTTGAATCAGCTACGGTTTCCTATTTGGAACTCTTCCAAGTCAATACTCCTCCATTCAGGGTAAAGACCCAGCCCGACTGTGAACTGTAGTTGTCCCTATCGGTCTAAAAGCTGGTGTCACTATACCCTCGCACCTTCAGGTCATTACTCACTCCGAGGACTAAGAACCATTCCTTCGTCCTCCGAAGGTACTTAAGGATATTCTTCACCGCAATCCAATGGGCTCTGCCAGGGTTCCCTTGATATCTGCTAACCATGCTCAAAGCAAAGGCTACATCAGGGCGAGTACAAGTCATAGCGTACATGATTGAGCCAACTGTAGAAGCGTATGGTACTCGGCTCATTTCTGCTATTTCGGCTTCGGTACTCGAACTTTGAGTCTTACTCAACTTGGCATTACTTTGTATCGGTAATTCTCCCTTCTTCGAGTTTTCCATACTAAAACGTTTTAGTACCTTCTCTAAGTAAGTGTTCTGACTAAGCCCTACTAGTCTCTTACTTCTTTCTCTTACTATCCTTATTCCCAAAATATAGGAAGCATCACCGAGGTCCTTCATAGCGAAGCATTTCCTGAGCCAGGACTTAACCTCCTGTAGAGTCGGGATGTCGTTTCCTATGAGTAGTATGTCATCGACATACAAAACGAGAAAGCTAACTATTCTCCCACTGGCTTTGACATATACACATGATTCATCTTCGTTTCGTACAAATCCAAACTCTTTGACTTTCTCATCGAAACAAAGATTCCATCTGTGAGACGCTTGCTTAAGTCCATAAATGGACTTCTCAAGCTTACACACTCTATTCGGATGCTTCGGATCCACAAACCCCTTTGGCTGAGCCATGTAAATATCCTCAGCCAACTTCCCGTTAAGGAAAGTGGTCTTGACATCCATTTGCCAAATCTCATAATCATGAAATGCGGCAATCCCTAGCATCACTCTAATAGATTTTATCTTCTCAACTGGTGAGAAGGTCTCATCATAGTCAACTCTGGGAGTTTTAGTAAAGCCATTCGCAACCAATCGCGCTTTATCTGTGTGTATGTCTCCATCCACGTCGGTCTTTTTCTTGAAGATCCATTTGCACCCAACGGTCTTACGTCCAGGCGCATTATCAACCAAATTCCAGACTTGGTTATCATACATGGATTGGATCTCGCTATCAATTGCCTCTTTCCATTTCGTAGACTCCGAGCCTGCCATGGCTTCCTTATAGCTATTAGGTTCATCAAGGTTTATTAGTGTACCATCACTAATATACGTGTCCCCTTTGGTAGTAATATGAAAACCATAAAACTGGGGTTGAACTCTAACTCTTTCAGAATTTCTAAGAGGTAAGGACTCGTCAATCGGTTCAACCGGAGTTTCCTCCTCGGGTTGAGTGCCAGCGGTAGAGGTTCCTTCATCTATCGACTCTTGAATCTCTTCAAGCTCGATTTGCCTCCCACTTTCTCCTTAGCCCATGAGTTCTCGCTCTCGGAAGACTCATCTCCTCGCAACAAAGACAACATTGTCCTTCGGTGTATAGAAGAGATATCCAAAGGATTTATGCGGGTAGCCAATGAAAATACATCGCTCACTACGAGGTTCGAGCTTGTCGTGAGTATCTCTTCTTAGGAAATCCTCACAACCCCAAACCTTGATATGTTCTAACGAGGGAGCTTTCGTTGTCCACATCTTGTGAGGTGTTTTGGCAACCTTCTTAATAGGGACTCGGTTAAGGATATGGGCGGCAGTCTCTAAGGCATACCCCCAAAAAGAGATTGATAGTGAAGCACGACTCATCATAGAGCGAACCATGTCCAACAAGGTTCAATTATGCCTTTCTGCCACACCATTCAATTGTGGTGTCCTAGGTGGCGTCATTTGTGAAACTATTCCACACTCCTTGAGATAATCGTGGAATTCAAGACTTAGGTACTCACCTCCTCGATCGGATCGAAGCATCTTGATTTTCCTGCCCAATTGATTCTCTACTTCATTCTTGAACTCTTTGAACTTTTCAAAAGTTTCTGACTTTTGCTTGATTAAATAGATATACCCATATCAACTACAGTCATCGGTAAAAGTCAAGTAGAAGCGGTTCCCATCCTTCGTGGTTGATCTAAATAGTCCACATACATCAGTATGTATTAGGTCCAATAGACCCTCACCCTTTTCACACGTACTTGTGAAGGGTGACTTAGTCATCTTTCCAAGTAAACAAGACTCGCACGTGTCATTTTCCCTAAGGTCGAATGACTCCAACACTCCATCCATTTGGAGTTGGGCTATGCGCTTCTTGTTGACATGTCCAAGACGACAATGCCACAAGGATGCTCTATTCATACTATTGGAAGAATCTATGTTCAAAACATCATTTCCTAAGTTATCAACAATCATAACAGTTTCATAAATTCCATTACATGGTATAGCTTCAAAATAAAAGACACCATTTAGATAAACCAAAATAGAACCATTCTCATTATTAAAAGAAAATCTAAAACCTTGTCTAAACAAACCATGAAATGAAATGATGTTTCTAGCCATTTCTGGTGAATAGCAACAATTGTGCAAATCTAAACTTAAACCATTTCTAAGCACTAAATAATACACTCCAATCTTGGTCACAGGCGACGATCTTCTATTCCCCATGATTAGATTTATTCTTCCAGCCTCCACATTCCTATTTCTTCTTAGTCCCTGCACATTAGAACAAATGTGGTAACCACAACCGGTATCAAGAACCCAAGAAATAGCATGAGATGAATCTTTAGATTTAATTGTGTATATACCTGCGAAAGACGGCTTGATCTTTCCTTCCTTGATGGCTTGCAGGTACTCTGGGCAGCTTCTCTTCCAATGTCCTATCTTGTGGCAGTGGTGGCACTCTACCTCTTTTGGGTTAGGTCAGGGCTTAGCAGGATCAACTTTGATCCCACTAGAAGAGGCACCATCTCGGGCTTTAACCTTGCGATAGTTCTTAGACGAAGCCTTCCTCTTCTTTCCCTTTCCTTGTCCAATAGCCAAGACAGGAGCAGCGGGTGGATTGGGAGTTGGTGCAACAGACTTGTCCTTGAAGTTGCTCTCAGCGACCCTCAAGAGACCTTGGAGTTTGCTTAGGGTGACCTCTTCTTTGTTCATGTGGTAGGTCATCCTAAATTGATTGTAGCTTGGAGGCAAAGAGTGAAGCACCATGTCGATCACCAAGTCGTCCCCAAAGTCAACATTTAACTTGCGAAGACGGTCGACATACCTTTGCATCTTCTGCAGGTGCACAGTAAGAGACTCTCCATGACCCATCTTAGCGGAAATCATGTTAGTGAAAATCTCATAACGCTCTTGTCTAGCGTTTTGGTGGTATCTCTCCAATAAGTCTTGATGCATCTCGTAAGGGTACATGTCCTAATAGGACTTTTGGAATTCGGAGTTCATAGTGGCTATCATGATGCAATGTACCTTCGTTGCATCGGGCTCATGAGTTTCAAAAGCGGTCATTTCAGCCGGAGTAGCGATTTCAGGGTTGATTTTCTCGAGCTTCTCATTGAGGACATACTCCTTATCCTCATAGCGAGCAATGGTGCGAATGTATCTTATCCATTTGCTAAAGTTCGTCCCATCGAAAGTGACCTTTTGACAAAGGCTCATCAATGTGAAAGAACTAGCAGTAGCGTTGTTCGCGTTCGACATCTGCAAATAGAAAGTACAAAGATAGATTAGAATATGAATCCCTAATTATCACC
The DNA here is from genome assembly GCF_051521515.1 of Lactuca serriola. NCBI lineage: Eukaryota > Viridiplantae > Streptophyta > Magnoliopsida > Asterales > Asteraceae > Lactuca > Lactuca serriola. Next base: position 334,745,574 of record NC_136415.1, on the reverse strand, counting down.
CAATAATAAAAATTAGGGCTAGGATCCAACAACAATATTTACATATTAGAAAAGGGATGCCGTAATGTAACATGCAAACAATTTGAAGGTAAGTGAATGATGATTCACTAATTCTCCAGCATGAAAACCTAACTATAAGTTCTAAATGAATTTGAGAATTCCTAGGTTTAGATGAGATTCATAGAAACATTTCAATGGCATGTTTAAATCTCGATATGCCCCTCTTGTTTGTGACTGGGATACCGAGGATCACAAAGCGGGTGTGAATTACCATGCAAATTCACTTGGTGCCTTCATTGTAACGATCACCTATTCGATGTGCTGGTAAACCACACACGCTCCATCGAACTATGATAAAAAATGAATCACCCTTTGCCACCTTTGCTTAGAACCAATTAGTGTGCCGGTAAACCACACACGCTCCACTAACTTCTTAGCAAGGGTGCAAAGTGTGATTTCATGGGATTGCATCAGTTCACTTTTCCTAAAGTAACTAAGATTGGGAAATTTTAAAAATGTGTAGTTACTTTGTATTTCATATTATACTTTTAATGAGGTTGCCCTATCCTACCCGTTCATCTAACGACCCTCCACCGATCAAGCAAGAGGTGGGTGTTAGTGTACACCAATTAAGCGCCATTTTATAGGCCACAACCTTATACCCACCTTATAGATCGGCTTCGTGAATGAGGCCTACTAACGGTAATACTAGCATTTTAGTTATACATACATACATACATACATACATATATATATATATATATATATATATATTAATGTTGTAATATTATATTAGTATAGGGTTGTATTTTAATCTTGTAAAATTCTAGGGTTTGAAATTTAAATTGTCTAAATTAAAACTTTTAATCACAAAACATAAATTTCAAAACATGAGGACAAGTTTTAAACATTTAAAACATGGAGGATCAAATAACAAATAATCATAATTAACATTTAATTCCATAATTATCCATATTTGATTTATTTAAAGATTTCTTGCAAGATAATTACCAATTTAATCAAAATAATTAATTAATTATCACATAAGGAAATTAAATATTTTATTAGTTGATAAAGATCTTTAATTAGATTAAGATTATAGTCATATATATATATATATATATATATATATATATATATATATATATATATATATCAAAAAATCGGATTAGGGTTGATCTAATATGATAAAGGCAAGTTCCCATAAGATAAATATCAAAAAATCCTGAATTTGGCCCTTCCTGACACTCGGACTCGTCGAGTTCCCAACTAGACTCGTCGAGTCAGGCCAACTCGTCGAGTCCACCGTGGGACTCGTCGAGTTCAAGACACAGAAACACAAAATTCGAATTTTGCAAGCAAGAAACAAACAATTATGCATAAATTTAATAGAAACCAATCTAGTCTCTGATACCACTGATGGGTTTTACCCATAAGAACTTTCCTATGTGCGCATGCAAAACCCTAATGCTTGGATCTAGGTTTCTCTAATTAAACATGCTTTGAATCCAAGACTTCTAATGACTATTTATTTATAAGAACAATACAAAATCATATTAGAAGTTTACCTTTGAATCTCTTGTTTTGATCTTGTAGTCTTGGAGCTCTAGAGTTACAATTGTCACTCCTCTAATGGCTTACAAACACCAACTACGAAAGAGGATGATTTGAGAGAGAGGAGAGGGATTAGAAATTGGCCAGGGGTTCTTTGCTTTAGCAGAGGTGCCGATTTCCCTTGCCCTAGGGGTCTATTTATACTTGTAAGGCTCCTAGGGTTTCACCCTTAAACCCTAGTTGGATAATCTTTCCCTAAAGGAATCCAAATCCTTTCCTTAGATAAGCCTTGTACAAATTTGAGGCTATCCCAAGCCCTAGAATTCGTCCATCCTCTATCCAATAAGGATTTACAGCCCAAAGTGTAACTATCAAACAATTGACAGTTTATACCCTCTTATTTAATTAATCTCTTTAAGTCACCAAATTAATACTAATTATTCTATGAATTATATTAATCAAATAACAATATTATTATCCCTTATATTATTCTCATAATATATTAATAATATTTATTCTCTCATAATAAATCATCCTGCCAAGTTGCTATGGTGATGGCAACCCAAAAGGATCATGCACAATCGAGTCAAATACTTGCCTAATATAGTTGCAGCCTTAGACACTATTCCAACAATTTACAACCAGTATTGGGGCCCGATTGGAAATACCAACACTGTTGGAGACATTCAGTGATAATGATTGTGCCATTTTTGAAGATTTATTTTTGTTTAGAAATGAGCTTCAGTGATATAGAAAGCTTTTCGAAAAATCTGAGTTTCGATTTTCAAGAAGCAACCACTATGGCTCTGATACCAGTTGTTGAGAGAAAAACATTGAGACACACTTGAACAAAAGTTAGAACAAGTATATAGCGGACTAATTAATCTCGAAGGATCTGTTAGCTCAACTATAATATTAATAGTTAGAAGTTAGCGAGTTAGATGTGGAAAGTACAGAAATGTAAATGACAATAATTGTTATATGAAGTATACACATAAGTTGATTCATAACAAGGAATGCATTCAAACCAAGTTAATAAGGAAGATCAAACTTAGTGATTAAGTCTCAAAGACTTGCTCCGGAGAGAGGTTGTAATCAGATACGTTTCAGTAATAATCGAGAGTAAGAAGTGAAGAGTATAAAGATAGAGAAGATAACTTTGGAGTAATGTATTCAGAATAGATCGTAAGTTATGAGTATTTACTACAATAGAATGAGCTCCTATTTATAGAGACTCATGAAGAACACTAGATTATAACTCTATGGTAGCCATGCAAGGCATACTGGACAATAGAGTGAATTAGAATAAGACAAGTAAAGTAATCTAGCTATGATGACTGCGGTAGCAAAACACTTTGATTGTGGTGCTTGCTGAGGGAACTAACTGCGGGTGCTGAAGAGGTTGTGGTAGCAAGTTCGCATGTTGTAGCTGATGTTCAAGAGGGTCACTTTTACGATTCAACAGGCTTGGGGCAGTCCTCATGCAAAGAGAAAGGGTGTTAGCCTACGCATCGCATCAGCTGAAGTCGCATGAGACAAGGTACCCTACGCACGATCTTGAGTTGGGAGCATTGGTTTTCGCTCTCAAGATTTGGAGGCACAATCTGTACAGGTTCCGTTGCACTATATACACGGATCACAAGAGTTTGAGACACATCATGGATCAGCCGAACCTGAACATGAGGCAGCGCAGGTGGCTGGATGTGGTGAAGGACTAAGATTGCGAGATCCTTTACCATCCTGGTAAAGCGAATGTGGTTGCAGATGCTCTGAGCCGCAAGTAAGCTGGGTCCTCGACTGCAGCCAGGTGTATGAGGATAGCGGTGAATTCCCCACTGGTGGGTTTGATCAGGGATGCTCAGATTGAGGGCATGAGACCAGAGAACTGGAAGTTGGAGAGGATTAAGGGCGAAACGTCCGATTTGTTCAGGATAGCCGCGAATTGTTGACCTGTTACGATCGGGTTTGGTTCCGATGTCCGTAGGGGTCCGACAGATAGTGATGGAGGAGGCTTATAAGTCTCGTTTTTCGATTCACCCGGGAGCCACTAAGATGTACCATGATTTGAGTTCGAGTTATTGGTGGCCTGGCATGAAGCGAGATATCGCTTGGTTTGTTGAGAGGTGCTTGACGTGTAGGATGGTCAAGGCCGAGCATCATAGGCCACATGGTAAGTTGCAGCCTCTGGATATTTCCATGTGGAAATGGGAACGGATCGTGATGGATTTAATCACGAAGTTTCCGAAGACGGCAAGGGGGGTCGATGCTATATGGGTCATCGTGTATCGATTGACCAAGAGTGCCCATTTCCTAGCCATACGGGAGAGTTCGTCGGCAGAGAAGTTGGCTGACCTGTACATCAGAGAGGTTGTCTCTCGTCATGGGGTTCCGGTTTCTATCATTTCCGATAGAGATGGCAAGTTTACTTCCCGTTTTTGTTAGAAGTTCCATGAGGAATTGGGTACACAACTGCATTTTAGTGCGACGTTCCATCCGCAGACTGATGGGCAGAGTGAGCGGACGATTCAGACCCTCGAGGATATGTTGAGGGCGTGCGTTATTGATTTTGGTGGGAGTTGGGATTCCCACCTACCGCTTACAGAGTTCGGCTACAATAATAGCTATCATTACCGTATTGGTGCCACGCCTTTCGAGCTGTTGTATGGGCGGAAGTATAGAACCCCAGTCTGTTGGGGCGAGGTTGGGCACAGGGTGATGAGTCAGACTGAGGTAGTTCTACAAAGTACCGAGATGATACAGCAGATTAGACAGCGACTGCAGACCGCTCAGAGCCGACAGAAAAGTTATGCCGACCGACGCCGATCTGAGCTGGAATTTCAGGTGGGTGACATGGTTCTTCTGAAGGTCTCACCCAGGAAGGGTGTGATCCGCTTCAGGATGAGGGGAAAATTGGGTCCCCGCTACATTGGGCCTTCAGGATTATTTCCAGGGTTGGCAGGGTGGCTTATACGCTAGAGCTTCCGGAGGAGCTTAGCCGGATCCACAACACATATTATGTTTCGGAATTGTGAAAATGCAATATGGACCAGGAGGCAGTGGTATCTTTGGATGACATTCAGGTCGATGAGCGCCTAAACTATATGGAGAGGCTGTGGCTAATTTGGAAAGGAAGAAGAAGATTCTGCGGAACAAGGAAATACCTTTAGTAAGAGTACAGTGGGAACATCGGAAGGGATTCGAGTGTACATGGGAGCCGGAGGCAGAGATGCGTGAGCATTACCTGACATTGTTTATTCCAGCGGACTTCAAGGACAAAGTCTAGTTCAAGTGGGGGAGAGTTGTAACGCCTCGATTCTTAGGTATTTATTAAATAAGAAATATTGGGTTAAGCTCTACTCGAAGAGTAGGTTTACCTACTCGTCGAGTAGCAGCTAGATAAGATCACGTTTTAAGTAACCTGCTCGACGTGTCCATGTTAGGACTGGATGAGTAGGAGCTGGCAGTGGAAACCCTAAATCCCGGGGTTTGCACCTCTATTTAAAGGAGCCTTAGCCTCCTTTTGCCACTTTATTGTCTTTGAGAGCCCCTTAAGACCCTAATTTGTGTGTGTGTGTGCCTTGGTGTGGTGTTTAAAGCTTGGAAAAGAGGATCTTGGAGGAAGAAAGTTAAGAGTGCAAAAGATATTGAAGCAAGGAAGGAGTGGGAAGAAGGATTTACCTCAGCTAGCATCCTTTGGAGGTATCAAAGTGCCATTCTCACGTCCCTATTTCCTTTTTGTTGACTTTCTAGGGCTTTTTATGGATTTTCAAGTTGGTATGATGAGCTATGGGCTAGATCTGAAGTTGTAACTTCAGATCTGGACCCCCCTTCGATTCTAGAAGCATAAAGTCACAGTGTTGGTTGAGATTAAGGTCCCTCTTGAGCATGAAGTTCCATTAAGAACATAGAATAGAGATTTAGAGCCTTTATAGTCATGAATGCACGTAAAGTTTGCAAGTTTACGTGATAAGCATGCCCTAGAAGCTTGGATCTATGAGTTGGAGCCGTTGCATGGCTCAAAATATGTCTGTATGGAGAAAAAGGACTGAATGGACTCAGCGAGTCGCAAAGTGACTCGAGTCACATGAAGATGGTCGTGAACTCGACGAGTTGGATGCACAACTTGGTGAGTCCGATGAAGATTGCCATCAACTCAACGAGTTGAAGAACAACACGTCGAGTCAGATGATTTTTCTCTGGGATATGTATGAGTGTGCATCTGTCAAGTTGCAATGAGGGAAACTCGACGGGTGGCCTTAGAGTTTGATCGAGAATCAAAGGAACTCGACGAGTCACTCCGATGACTCGGCGAGCTGGAATGTACTTCAGGGAACTCAGCGAGTAGCCAAGGGTACTCGGCGAGTTAAGGTGAACATGAACTGTTGACCTTGACCGAGGACTTTGACCTTGACCAGGGGTTGGCTAGTGGGTTAAGGAGTACCTTATAAGGTTAAGGACTTATTAGTATGATGTACTATGATGATAGTAATGGGTTTTAGCCATAAGAACTTTCCTATGTGCGCATGCAAAACCCTAATGCTTGGATCTAGGCTTTCTAATAAACATGCTTTGAATCCAAGACTTCTAATTATCTATATTTGGTTAAATAACAACATTGAAACAGATCTAGAATCATACCTTTGAGTTCCTTGTTGATCTTGAGGTCTTGGAGCTTCTAGAGTCACAAATGTCACTCCTCTAATGGCTTACAAACACCAAAGCAAGGAGGATGATTTGGGAGAGAGGAGAGGGGAGGAATTTCGACCAGAGTTCTCTTACTTAATCAGAGGTGTCGAATTCCCTATGCCATGGGGTCTATTTATACTTGTAGACTCCTTAAGGGTTACAACCTAAACCCTAATTGGATAATCTTCTCTTAAGGCTATCCAAATCCATTCCTAGATAAGCATATGGACGATTTTAGCTTTCCTAAAGCTCTTAGAATCCGTCCAAACCATATCCTAATGGATTTACAGTCTAAAGCTTAACTATCAAACAATTGACAGTTTATACCCCTTTATTTAATTAATCTCTTTAAGTCACCAAATTAATTCTAATTAATTCTATGACTTATATTAATCAAATAACAAATATATTATTCATTATATTATTCCCATAATATATTAATAATATTTATTCTCTCTTAATAAATCATCCTATCAAGTTGCTATGGTGAAGGCAACCCAAAAGGACCATGCACAACCGGATATAGTTACAGCCTTAGACACTATTCCAACAGTCTCCCACTTGGATAAGTCTAGTAACTATACAAGTACAATTTGGTTTGCAATCGTAGCTCTCAAAGACGCTGTCAACTCTGATCTAATCAATCTTGTCCTTTAGATAAGGGAACGTACAATCCTCTGTTAGATATCATGCTGACAATCCTATGGAATGGTTAGTCAAGCATTTAGGTTTCTCGATCTCTGATTTATTTGACATAGAACTTAATCGAACACATCAATTCAGTTCTGACCGGGCCCGGCACATAAGTCAAATCAAATCATCGAGCGGCCGAGATATCGCTTTTACCTTCTTAGATAAAAGTTACAGATAAACTTCAACTTATATGCATTTACTTATTCATTTACCGACTATACACAACAATACGTTTTATAACATCAAGTTACTGATGCGTTTTCGTATTATCAATGTACAATCAATTAACAAATAATAAACCATATATCTAGGTTTTAAGACTATATGATATTATCGTCTTGCGATCACCTTTTATATCTTATTCCATAAGGTGATTCCATCAAGCGCGGGTTTATTCCAATGCTCAAAACTAGTTCATAAGCACTCATGAACGTTGCAGCAATCCTTTGCTATGTCTAACACCATTTAGACATTCTACACACCAATTCATGACAATCTTCTTTCATATCTACTTCCAATATATGAACGATTGTGGACCATTTGAACAATTCTATTATTCCTAATAATTTCAATTATTCTGGAAGTCAAAACATGCAAAGTGAAACAATAGCTAAACAATTAACATAAGATAGTAACATTACTCATAAATAAAACTCCTTTATTTAATCATCAAATGTCAATTACATTTATCTATTACACGTTTCTACTACTATCTAATCTATGCTAATATCATCCTTCAGCCCAATACTCCTAGCATGCTGCAAGTGCTTAACCCTACTCAGTCCCTTCGTAAGCGGATCTGCTGGGTTATCTCCTGATGATATCCTCTTAACTACGAGTTGTCCTTCTTCTACACGATGTCTAATGAAGTGATACTTTCTGTCGATATGTCTTGATCTACCATGATCCCTCGGTTCCTTGGTTAAGGCAACCGCACCTTCGTTATCACAGAAAATCTCCATTGGCTCCTTTATGGCAGGTACGACTCCAAGATCACCGATGAAGTTCTTTAGCCATATTGCCTCCTTCGACGCTTCGCTCGCTGCAATGTACTATGATTCGCACGTTGAATCAGCTACGGTTTCCTGCTTGGAACTTTTCCATGTCACTGCTCCTCCATTTAGGGTAAAGACCCAGCCCGACTGTGAACGGTAGTTGTCCCTGTCGGTTTGAAAACTGGCGTCACTATACCCTCGCACCTTCAAGTCATCACTTCCTCCGAGGACTAAGAACCATTCCTTCATCCTCCGAAGGTACTTAAGGATATTCTTCACCGCTATCCAATGGGCTTTGCCAGGATTCCCTTGATATCTGCTAACCATGCTCAAAGCGAAGGCTACATCAGGGCGAGTACAAGTCATAGCGTACATGATTGAGCCAACTGCGGAAGCGTATGGTACTTGGCTCATTTCTGCTATCTCAGCTTCGGTACTCGGACTTTGAGTCTTACTCAATTTGGCATTACTTTGTATCGGTAGTTCTCCCTTCTTTGAGTTTTCCATACTAAAACGTTTTAGTACCTTCTCTAAGTAAGTATTCTGACTAAGTCCAATTAGTTTCTTACTTCTTTCTCTTATTATCCTTATTCCCAAAATGTAAGAAGCCTCTCCGAGGTCCTTCATAGCGAAACACTTCCCGAGCCAGGACTTTACCTCCTGTAGAGTCGGAATGTCGTTTCCTATGAGTAATATGTCATCGACATATAGAACGAGGAAGCTTACTATACTCCCACTGGCTTTGACATATACACAAGATTCGTCTTCGCTTCGTACAAATCCAAACTCTTTGACTTTCTCATCGAAACAAAGATTCCATCTGTGAGATGCTTGCTTAAGTCCATAAATGGACTTCTCAAGCTTACACACTCTATCCGGATGCTTCGGATCCACAAAACCCTCTGGCTGAGCCATGTAAACATTCTCAGCCAACTTTCCGTTAAGGAAAGCGGTCTTGACATCCATTTGCCAAATCTCATAATCATGAAATGCGGCAATTGCTAACATCACTCTAATAGATTTAATCTTCGCAACTGGTGAGAAGGTCTCATCATAGTCAACTCCGGGAGTTTGAGTAAAGCCCTTCGCGACCAATCGCGCTTTATATGTGTGTACGTTCCCATCCACGTCGGTCTTCTTCTTGAAGATCCATTTGCACCCAACGGTCTTACGTCCGGGCACGTAATCAACCAAATTCCAAACTTGGTTATCATACATGGATTGGATCTCGCTATCCATTGCCTCTTTCCACTTTAAAGACTCCGGGCCTGCCATGGCTTCCTTGTAGCTATTAGGTTCATCAAGATTTACTAGTGTACCATCACTAATATATGTGTCCCCTTCGGTAGTACTATGAAAGCCATAAAACTGGGGATGAACTCTAACTCTATCGGAACGTCTAAGAGGTAAGGATTCGTCAATTGGTTCAACCGGAGTTTCCTCCTCGGGTTGAGTGCCAGCGGTAGAGGTTCCTTCATCCATCGACTCTTGAATCTCTTCAAGTTCGATTTGCCTCCCACTGTCTCCTTGGCTTATGAGTTCTCGCTCTCGGAAAACTCCTCTCCTCGCAACGAAGACAACATTTTCCTTCGGTCTATAGAAGAGATATCCAAAGGATGTCTGCGGGTAGCTGATGAAAATACATCGCTCACTTCGAGGTTCAAGCTTGTCGTGAGTATCTCGTCTTATGAAAGCCTCGCAACCCCAAACCTTGATATGTGCCAACGAGGGAGCTTTCCCTGTCCACATCTCGTGAGGTGTTTTGGCAACCTTCTTAGTAGGGACTCGGTTAAGGATATGGGCGGCAGTCTCTAAGGCATACCCCCAAAAAGAGATTGGTAGTGAAGCACGACTCATCATAGAGCGAACCATATCCAATAAGGTTCGATTACGCCTTTCTGCCACACCATTCAACTGCGGTGTCCTAGGAGGCGTCAATTGCGAAACTATTCCACACTCCTTGAGATAATCGTGGAATTCAAGACTTAGGTACTCTCCTCCTCGATCGGATCGAAGCATCTTGATTTTCCTGCCCAATTGATTCTCCACTTCATTCTTGAACTCTTTGAACTTTTCAAAGGTGTCTGACTTTTGCTTGATTAAGTAGATATACCCATATCTACTATAGTCATCGGTAAAAGTCACATAGAAGCGGTTCCCATCCTTCGTGGTTGATCTAAACGGTCCACATACATCGGTATGTATTAGGTCCAATAGACCATCGCCCCTTTCACAAGTACTCGTGAAGGGCGACTTAGTCATCTTTCCAAGCAAACAAGACTCGCATGTGTCATCTTCCCTAAGGTCGAATGACTCCAACACTCCATCCTTTTGGAGTTGGGCTATGCGTTTCTTGTTGACATGTCCAAGACGACAATGCCACAAGGATGCTTTATCCATACTAGTGGAAGAATCAATATTCAAAACATCATTTCCAAAGTCATCAACAATCATAACAGTTTCATATATTCCATTACATGGTATAGCTTCAAAGTAAAAGACACCATTTAGATAAGCCAAAATAGAACCATTCTCATTATTAAAAGAAAATCTAAATCCTTGTCTAAATAAACCATGAAATGAAATGATGTTTCTTGCCATTTCTGGCGAATAGCAACAATTGTTCAAATCTAAAACTAAACTATTCCTAAGCACTAAGGAATACACTCCAATCTTGGTTACAGGCGACGATCTTATGTTCCCCATGATTAGATTGATCCTTCCTTGCTCCACATCCCTACTTCTTCTTAGTCCCTGCACATTAGAACAAATGTGATAACCACAACCGGTATCAAGAACCCAAGAAATAGCATGATTAGAATCGTTAGATTTGATTGTATATATACCTGCGAAAGATGGCTTGATCTTTCCTTCTTTGATTGCTTGCAGGTAATCCGGGCAGCTTCTCTTCCAATGTCCTATCTTGTGGCAGTGGTGGCACTCTGCCTCCTTCGGGTTAGAGGAGGGCTTGGCGGGATCAACTTTGGTCCCACTAGAAGAGGCACCATCTCGGGCTTTCACCTTGCGATAGTTCTTCGATGAAGCTTTCCTCTTCTTTCCCTTCCCTTGTCCAATAGCCAAGACAGGAGCAGCGGGCGGATTGGGAGTAGGTGCAACAGACTTGTCTTTAAAGTTGCTCTCAACAACCCTCAAGAGACCTTGGAGCTTGCTTAGGGTGACCTCTTCTTTGTTCATGTGGTAGGTCATCCTAAATTGATTGTACATCGGAGGCAAAGAGTGAAGCACCATGTCGATCGCCAAATCCTCACCGAAGTCAACATTTAACTTGCGAAGGCGGTCGACATACCTTTGCATCTTTTGCAAGTGCACGGTAAGAGATTCTCCATGACCCATCTTCGCGGAAATCATGTTAGTGAAAATCTCGTACCTCTCTTGTCTCGCGTTTTGGTGGTACCTTTCCAATAAGTCTTGGTGCATCTCGTACGGGTACATGTCCTCGTAGGACTTTTGGAATTCGGAGTTCATGGTGGCGATCATGATGCAATGTACCTTCGTTGCATCTCGCTCATGAGTTTCAAAGGCGGTGATTTCGGCTGGAGTAGCGATTTCGGTGTTGATTTTCTCGAGCTTCTCATCAAGGACATACTCTTTGTCCTCATAGCGAGCAATGGTGCGAATGTATCTTATCCATTCGCTAAAGTTCGTTCCATCGAAGGTGACCTTTTGGCAAAGGCTCATCAATGTGAAAGAACTAGCAGCAGCGTTATTTGCGTTCGACATCTACAATTAGAAAAGGACAAAGATAGATTAGAATAAGAATCCTTAATTATCACCCAATAAGAAAATTAGGGCTAGGATCCAACAATAACATTTACATACTAGAAAAGGGATGCCGTAATCTAACATGCAAATAAATTGAAGGTAAGTGAATGACGATTCACTAATTCTCCATTACGAAACTTAAACTATTAGTCCTAAGTGTTTTTGAGAATTCCTAGGTTCGGACGAGATTCATTGAAACTATTCAATGGCATGTTTAAATCTCGATATGCCCCTCTTGTTTGTGACTGGGATGTCGAGGATCACAAAGCGGGTGTGAATTACCATGCAAATTCACATGGCGCCTTCATTGTAACAATCACGTATTCGATGTGCCGGTAAACCACACACGCTCCATCGAACTATGATAAACAACGAATCACCCTTTGCCACCTTCGCTTAGAACCAATTAGTGTGCCGGTAAACCACACACGCTCCACTAACATCTTAGCAAGGTGCAAAGTGTAATTTCATGGGATTGCATCAATTCACTTTTCCTAAAGTAACTAGGATTGGGAAATTTTAAAATATGTGTAGTTACTTTATATTTCTTATTATACTTTTAATGAAAGGATGAGGTTGCCCTATCCTACCTGTTCGGCTAACGACCCTCCACCAATCAAGCAAGCGGTAGGTGTGAGTGTACACCCATTAAGCGCCATTTTATAGGCCGCAACCTTATACCCACCTTATAGATCGGCTTCGTGAATGAGGCCTACTAACGGTAAGACTAGCATTTAGTTATACATATATATATTATTCTAGTAATATCATATTAGTATAGGGTTGTATTTTAAAACTTTTAAAATCTAGGGCTTGAAATTTAAGTTGTCTAAATTAAAGCTTTTAATCACAAAAGTAAATTTCAAAACATGAGGGTAGGTTTTAAACATTTAAAACATGGAGGATCAAATAACAAATAATTAACAATTAATATCCTAATTATCTATATTTGATTTTTTCAAGATTTCTTTTTAAGATAATTACCAAAATAATCAAAATAATCAATTAATTATCATATAAGGAAATTAAATGTTTAATTAGTTGATAATTACCTTTAACTAGATCAAGATAATAGTTATATTTATCAGAAAAACGAATTAATATTGATCTAATTAGTTTATGGTAAGTTAAGATAAGATAAACACAAAGAAATCCCGAATCTGGCCATTCCTGACGCCTGGACTCGCCGAGTGCACAAAGGGACTCGCCGAGTCAGGCCTACTCGCCGAGTCCACTTTGAGACTCGCCGAGTCCATGACTCAGAAACCAAAAAATCGAATTTTGCAGGTTTGTTTCAGTTAATCAAGCAACAATTTACAGAAAACCAAGCTATGCTCTGATACCACTAATGGGTTTTAGCCATAAGAACTTTCCTATGTGCGCATGCAAAACCCTAATGCTTGGATCTAGGCTTTCTAATAAACATGCTTTGAATCCAAGACTTCTAATTATCTATATTTGGTTAAATAACAACATTGAAACAGATCTAGAATCATACCATTGAGTTCCTTGTTGATCTTGAGGTCTTGGAGCTTCTAGAGTCACAAATGTCACTCCTCTAATGGCTTACAAACACCAAAGCAAGGAGGATGATTTGGGAGAGAGGAGAGGGGAGGAATTTCGACCAGAGTTCTCTTACTTAATCAGAGGTGTCGAATTCCCTATGCCATGGGGTCTATTTATACTTGTAGACTCCTTAAGGGTTACAACCTAAACCCTAATTGGATAATCTTCTCTTAAGGCTATCCAAATCCATTCCTAGATAAGCATATGGACGATTTTAGCTTTCCTAAAGCTCTTAGAATCCGTCCAAACCATATCCTAATGGATTTACAGTCTAAAGCTTAACTATCAAACAATTGACAGTTTATACCCCTTTATTTAATTAATCTCTTTAAGTCACCAAATTAATTCTAATTAATTCTATGACTTATATTAATCAAATAACAAATATATTATTCATTATATTATTCCCATAATATATTAATAATATTTATTCTCTCTTAATAAATCATCCTATCAAGTTGCTATGGTGAAGGCAACCCAAAAGGACCATGCACAACCGGATATAGTTACAGCCTTAGACACTATTCCAACAGATAGGTGGTGGAACCTATGTCAAGTGATCCGAGAGTTGGAGTTCACCTTTCGTGTCGACATCTGCGAGGTGAGTTATCCACACTATATCGATAGGGTCTATGGCACCAAGGTCAGCCCTTTAGTTGTTATTGTTATGGGATGCTACATGTGGTTATGATCTAATAGATCGGAATCGGGGTAGACAGTATGTTATGCTCTTATGATCCGTAGGGATTGGTATGTTAGTGACTTTCTAGGTCGGTACTCTAGTCACAGGAGAATTCTATGATTGATGATCAGTGTGACAGATATGTTTGATGTTTGTATATGCTTGTATATGATAGTATGCGCACATGGTTATTTGCTGGTGGTTGGGTTGAGATGTTCATGCTTTGTGCTGAAGGCCAATATACCCTATGAGCGGTCCGAGGAGACTATAGGCCACTTGGTGGACCAGTCATGCCGAAGGCACAAGATAGATTCAGACATACTGTAGGCCCGGTAGGGCGATCCAGTCAGGTCGATGGCCCAGTATGCATGATGATTGATTGATTATTAGTAATATGGTATTGTCAGTGTGGTATTGGTATTTTGGGGGTAGCTCACTAAGCCCTCTGGCTTACAGTTTTCAGTTTATTGTTTCAGGTACTTCAGGAGATCATGGAAACGCGAAGGCGTGACTGTACCGCTCCTCATCCTTATGTTATGATTTTTGGGACACTCTGATGGAAAATGATTTGAAAACATTTTGTAAACAATGTTATTTGGTTTTTATTTATGATTGAAAAAGTTTAAATTTGGTGTAAAATTTATGGTTGTTCCAAAATCCTTATCTTATCCACTAACATCCATTTCTAACAATTCACATATCAACAAGCTCAAATTCAACATATAACACAAGTATATGTATTTTGAGAATTATTTTATCCTGTTTAGGCTCTAGTTGACTGTACACATTGCACCTTCTTGTAACACCAAGGATAAGTCAGAGGTCAACGTTCCCGATCTTGACAATAATCTAACAAGAACATGATAAGAGACCGAGCCCATGTTTCTAACCCAACCATTTTATTAAAAAAATTCTTTTTTAAAAAATGTTTTTTGAAAATTCTCAAACCCTGGTTTAACTTTGTTCCTCCAAATCTCTCAAACCAGGGATTTGATACCAACTTGTAGCGTACCATTTACAGAACAAAGTGTTTCATTTTTAATTCAGGTAAAACTTTAATGTAACACCCCGTTTATTAAAGAAATAAATAAATTAACTAATTAATTAACGAACGAATAGTAGCCCTAAAATAATAATTATATATCAAGGGATGGTCTTGAAGAGCTGATTGTCACAGTTTTAGAAGTTCGTGGTTAAAAGTGTAAGTTTCGGATTGACTTTGTAAGTATTTATGAAGGCAAGGACTAAATGATAACTTCTAGGACTTCATTTGATGAAATTCTGGAGGCTAAGGGGTCGTTTGGTAAGTTATGGACTTAGTATGAAAAGATTTCTGAGGGCAGGGTATGTTTGGTAAATATTGTACCTAGGCTGTAACGGATTTTTAATGCTGGGGTTTAAAGCATAAATACATGAGTTATTTTGAAAGGATATTTCTGGAGTCGGGCCATTTCTGCCATTATGGAAATGACTTTACTAGGGCATCGGGTATATAGACTTAAGGAACCCTAACCCTAGAGGAGAGGATCAACCGTCATCTCCCCCTTATGCCTCCCACCACTGGCCGCCACCCTATTCACTCTTGCTTCTCCGACCACCAACCCACCATCTCTGGCCGATGGAGCTGTTGTCGCTGCCGTGACACTGCTGCGCCGCCTCTCCATGTCTTCTTTTTTTTTCTTCCGCCATGTTCCGCCAACAAAGCTGTGAACCATAAAGACCGGCGACCTGCTGCTCCTGTGGATCGGTCGAACTGTCGTGCCCTCCTCCGTCTTCTTTTGCCACTACGGGCGTCTGTTGTGGCTGGTATTCTTCTCTAACTGCCGTGAGCCACCACGAGTGTGGCTGAGGTCGGGGTGCGCTTTGGTGTTGGGCTCACGACGAACATGTTCGGGTGGTCGTGTGTTGCTAGGCCAAGATTCTACCCTAGGACCACAACCAAACAAAGAACGGGAACACAAGGCCAAATCAATCATTCTGAGGCTATAAGTTCCTTCGTATACAATTTTAAAAGAATACACATAGAAAATTCCATATAATCAACAAAGTCCAAATATCAGTATAACATGGCTAACACATTGGGGAACTACTTACACGGCTCGGTTGATCACGCGCGTTGCACTTTCATTTTTTTAAAAGTTTGACTTTGGAAAATTTTCATGCCAAGTCCTTAGTTTGAGTTCAGACACACCCGGGAGTGTGCACGAATCCCTCAAACCAAGGCTCTGATACCAACTTGTAACGACCTAAATTCTTTTTCATTTAAATTAATAAACACATTCCATAAGACCATGAGATCCCACATTTAATCTTAAACATATTAGTGAAAGAGAGAGATGGAGTGCACGCCGCGCCATCATGCCTTGGCCTTGCCCTTGGGCTCCAATGTACCTGAAACAATCAACAACCTGTAAGCGAAACGCTTAGTGTGTTCCCCAGAGCATACCCCACACCACACATACACATATCCTAGTAGCTAATCGAAGCTACACACATATTGTTGGGTTTTGAGCATTCTAACACTCCTAAGTGTACATGCAACCCTAAATACCTTGGATCTATGTTATCTCTAGTATACATGCAAATATGAATATCCAAGGTATTACCCTATCTAGAATACAATCTTTGATACTTGGGTAATCAAATGGATAGAATACATACCTTTGGTTGATGTATCTTATCTTCATGAAGCTTGAATGCCTAGTGCCCTAGTGTGAAAACCTCAAATGGTTCACACAACACCAAATACACTTGGAATGACTTGAGAGAAATCCACAACTCATGAAATCGGCTAGCACTTCTTTTTCACACACTAATGACCGATTTTGGTGAATAATATGATGCTTATATAGTGTGTTACAATTAGGATTACACAATGTAAACCCTAATTGTCATGACCTTTCATTTCCATGACCCATGAGTTATGTAACCTCCATGGAGCATCCTATGGGTTTAACCCAACTTGATTATCCATGGAGCTTTGGCCCACTATATAAGTTATGGATGATTTGCACAATCAACCCATATATTTAATTAGTCTTCTTTTGATCACATAATTAATTCTAAATTAATTCTTGATCAATACTAATTAAATGTTATTATTCTTATTATTCATATACTAGAACTTATAATATATTAATAATCATAAGTGTCTTATTTCTCTCATTTAGTCTATCCAAGTGCATGATGCCATGCAACCCAAATGGAATATGTCGGGTTGGGTCAAGTCTTACCGATTATAGTTATGGACTTAGACATTAATCCAACAGTCTTCCACTTGGATAAGTCTAAAACTATTATTCCGTATGACTTTAAGAACCGACTGGCAATCGTAGCTCTCAAAAGCTTCTGTTGAATTCTGACCTTGTCGATAAACTCTGACCTTTCTCAATGACTTGTCCATTAGATAAGGGATCATATATTCCTCCATTCTAGATATCATATGGACTGAGATATGGATTATAATTATTCTCTCTGTCCATTTGTTGTTTCCTGATTTCCGATTTATGAAGACTAACTAATTGAGCAAATCAAATCAGTCCTGCCCCGGCCGAGCACTTCCATTTGTCATCATTAAATCATCGAGGGGCCCACAGATATCGCTTTTATCCCGAAGGTAAAAGGAACAGATAAACTTCGACTCATATGGATTGTTCTACTACTCGTTGAATCATACACAAAGACACGTTTTATAACACCGAGTTATCGAATGCGTTTTCGTGCAATCAATGTACAACCAACTCATAGTAACAACCCATATCTCTAGGTTTGAATAATATAATATATTATTGTCTCATGATCACTCGTGATAAAATCCATGAAGTGATTCCAATGAGCGCGGGTTGAATCGAATACTCAGAACTTATGAGCACTCATGAGTGTTCTAGCCCTTTGTCCAACATCTTAGACCTCTACAAGCCAACCCATGACATTCTTGATTCATATCTACTTCCAACATATGACCGACTGTGGATGGTTTGAATAACTTAGTCATTCAAGAAGAATATCCTAGTTTATTCTGGAAGTCAAAACATGCAAAATGAAACACAAGAATAATTGAATCCAATATGGTATCAAAACCTATGAACATAAATAAAGAACCTTTTATTTATCACCATATGATTACACATTATTCACTGTATACTATTTCATCTATCAACTTTATTCTTGAATTTAAATCAATAGTTGTCCCATGCTCCAAGCATGTACACTATGTTTTCTAAACACTAGTCATTCCATACACCAGGTATGCATACTATGTTTGTCTATGATCTTTACTTTGTGAAATTGATCAATTGAACATAACTCCAATGATCCTCTTTTCACAGTCCCAAATCCTTACTGCAAATGCAAGAATTCCAAATTCATGCCATATACTGAAATTTGTTAGATTCTAAACTTATGTGCATTGATTCTCTTGTAATGATTATGCACAAAGTCAGAAAGACTTGACAACAACCATTACAGAGCATTCCAAAGGAGATCAGCTCCTTGGAAACATCCTTCTTGCATTAAGTTTACTAATCTTACACAGACTGAATAATTTCTAACTTTGAAACAATTTCATATTCCATTTTGACTATCACTTCTGAACAAGAGTTGCCTCCTTACAGATTATGTCAATATGGTCCTTCCAAAATTATCACTATACTTCCAACTCTCCTTGAGCAACCAATCTTTGGTAAACCTTAGATTGTCCTCGACAATTGTTTAATCCTTTTAGTCATATCCATATCTAGTCCTTTTCCATTCTTAATGCCCCATGCATTTGGAAAATTTTAGAAAGGATGAATATAGCACATGTAATCGATCCTATATCTGAAGCATATGGGACACGATTCATGATGTCTCGCATAAATACTAAAACAGTCTTTTTCTATAACATTTCCATTTCTATTTGCCAAGTTCTCATAGTTCAGATTATGAAAAGGGATATCATAATCATAATCGAATTTTAGAACGCAAATAATGAACCCATATACAAAATTTCCTTATGTTGAGCCATTCCAACATGAAATTCATATATATATATCCCTGACTAAATACGATTAAAACCTCAATCTAAGCTTTTAGATTTGAGATGAAGTATAATTTCCTCTCACTTAATTATAGCAAAACAACTCTTTCCCAATTGAAACCTTCTGTTTTCTATAATTAACATTGCTAACTTGCAATACTTATCACAATTATCATGCTCCGACTAACATGATGATTATTTGCATAACACTTATGCTCCCACTAGCTTTGACATGTACTCAGAAATCAGCTGGACTTCTAGAAATCAATACTTTATTGACTTTCTTACCAAAGTTTAGATTTCTGATACTAGATTGCTTTGATAAAACTTTATCAAAATCATACACCTTATCTTAGATAGCTCACAAGTGTGTCTGAACAATTTTAAGAACTATGAAAAGGGATGCCGTAATCATAGTCTCAATTATTTAGATGTTTTCCACTTCTCACAAGTCCATGTTAGTGTGCCGGTAAACCACACACGCTCCACTAACGACTTTGAGGATGCAAATATCACAATTGCTATCTAGCTAAAATCTACTTAGTGAAAGTGTTTCCTCACCATCATTTTCATGAATCGGAGAGAAACCTTATGACACTTAGATTTTTATGGTGTATGAGTTCCTACCCATATGAATTTGTCAAAACCATAATTACAAGACAAGGATAATGACAAATCCATTCTCATATGGACTGAACTCAATCTTAATTTCTTGCCACCTGGCAGCTCAAGGGCATGTCATTGCTTCCAAGTTATTGTCCAACCAATTGAGAACTCTAAGAACTCATATGCAAAGCCAACTTTAATTGGAATGGGCACAGAATATGTTAACCCGATAGGTTATGAACCTCAAGTCGTGTGCTAGTGAAGAACTTCAGGTTTTATTCTTGATTAGTTCTTGAGACTTTCAAGACATTTAAGACTCCCACTGTCCTGTTGACATATAAGACTCTCTTGTCAGATATTCAAGAGATACTGTGGATTCTAATCAAGACAAACACTTCACACAATTGGCCTAAGTTGGTCTTCGTTTTATCCAAAACATCACAACTTACCAATTTCAAATGTACAAGAGTAGAAAACTTTTACTCTTACATTTGACAAGTGTTTTAAACCTTCTTTAAGTCATGTCACTCAATTTACATTTTTAGAGTATATCTCTAAGAATTGTTTTTGGAACGAAGTATGACTCATCTTCTTGATTTAACCTTTTCAACAATTCAATATTCCTCTTCTTAGTTAAAAGAATGCACTAAGATTTCCTTAGAGAACTAATTGTGCTATGGTTTCTTAATCATTAAGATGATCACAAAAACTGATACTAAAGTACTCTCCCATCTTTTTGAATTTGAAAAACTTTTATCTTTCTGCCTAATTTGACTCTTCTTATTCGCTCTGCCATACCTCAAAACTTTTCCAATGTTTCAGAATTATACTAAAACTTGTAAGTATAACCATATTTACTGAACTTAAGTAAATCATGAAGAATAGTCTTATCAATCTTATGTGGTGGACTTAATCAGTGTGACAACCCAAAATTTCCATTATGAACAAACCATATCAAGCCAATAGAACAGTTTCAGTGAAATTCCAGACTTCAGGTATAAGTTTGGCAGTTTTTCAGGATTTACACTTAAGGAGATATCAGGAGAGTGGATGCACTAGGGTTTTGTGCAACACTGTTAATCCAATACTCTAGGATATTAGAGTTCACTCCGGGAATAAAAATATTTTCTGCCAAAAATCCCAAGACTATATATAGAAATTTGAACCAAATAATTCATTAGTTACATTTCCAATTAGAGAAAAGCCAAATTCTCTCTCACGGATCTTTGGGTTTTTATCCCAAATTGTGAGTACTTCGATCTAGTTATATTATATAGCTTAGATTGTGTTTAGAAACATCAAAATCATGCCAAAACCCCAAGATTTGGGAGTTTACCGCCCAAGAAAACTTGGGGAGTAAACTCAATTTTAAGGGCCAAAAGTGACCCAATCACCCTCAAAGCCTTGGAACTCAAACTAGAAGCCTCGATTACATGTTTAGGATGCCAAAATCAATTAGAAACAAGGATGAAAGTGAGTTCCCGGCCAAGGAGGTTCTTGGGCCGTGAACTCCTTGTTTAAGTGCCAAAATGCCCTAAATGCCTTCATTTACCCAAGAGACTAGCATAGCACATTACCTTGATGTGTCTAAGACCCAAAACAATCAAAATGCCAACACCTAGGGGTGTTCACGGCCGCAAACACATGGCCAAATGGTTCATGGGACGAAAACTCTAGTTAGGGGGGTTTTGATGCCACAAACACTTCCTAAGGCTTAGGCTCGAAATTAGACATGTACCCTAATGAGTTTAGTACTAGCTAACACACTTAGAACACCAAGAGTAAGGTGTTCATGACCCAAAAGGTTCTAGGGCCGTGAACTCCATAAAATGGTGCCAAATGGTGCCATAAACTCTTCTAAAGCCAAGTACAAAAGCCTAGTTTAGTTCCTAGTTGATTTAGAGACTTGAGAACACCATAAACATCCTCCCAAGGGACATTACGGCTGTAATATCCAAGGGAATACGGTCCTAGGGCCGTAAACTCCTAAAAGGAGTTATATTATGCCCTAAACTCTTCCATAGACCAGGCCATTAAGTAGAAATGCTTATTAGGGCCTTATAGAGCATCAAACATCAAATGAACACATAAGTATGAGTTCACGTCCGTAAACTCATGCGTTTACGACCGTAAACTCATTTAGTAGTGTCTTTAGGGTCGCGAACTCCTTTATGGAGTTTTCCTTTATCCCTACACACAATAGCTTCCCTTACAAACACCTAGATGCAATGCTAGAGGCTAATAACACTTGATAAAGGTGTTTAGCATGTCCTAGGGTGTCTTGACTTGTTTATTAGTTGTTTATTGTCTAATTTGTTACATATATATGTGAAATTATATGTTAACTAGGATCATAGAGTGTGTTCAAGACTTCACTTGACACCTAGCAGTCCTACCTATTCAATTCATCCGTATCACCCACAACAGGTGAGTTCATACCCCTTAATCAATGTTTTAACTATTTTTAAATGTGTTATGGGGGGTGTAACAGCCCGGAATTCCAGGTATTGTTATATTTATGATTTTGGGTGTTTTAAGAGGGGACTCGGCGAGTTGGAGCTCAAACTCGCTGAGTAGGATCGCGGATCTGGTCGCGGGTTCGCGACTGGACTCGGCGAGTCCGCGCTGTTTAGCGAAACGCTAACTTCCTAGGTTTGGGACATATATAAGGGGCCTTATGGCCGTCATTGTTCACCCTAGTCCTTTGAGTGAAACCCTAATTCGATTGTGAGCATCTGGAGCAAGGTAGAAGACCATTATTGATCTTGGAAGTGTTATTTTGCAAGGAGGAGGAGGCTTGGTTAAGGGAACAACAGGAGAAGCCATATTCTGAGGGTTGGGGACATAGATCAACGTTATTCAGGTAATATTTTCAAGTTGTTCCCTTTTATGTTGATGTGTATATGGATTTAGGGTTTATTGAACCCTTTTGTGGCTAGATCGAGTGTTTCCTTAGTCCCCCAAACAATTGGTACGCTATATTGGGACCCTTGGAAGTCCAGAGTGTCCCATGCCTGAGTTTTTCGGGAATCAAAGGAGGTTTTGGATTGGAATCCTTATGCCTTAGGTCAAAACGTCAATTATGAGTCATGGGGTGTATTATGAGCACCGAAATAAGGACTTTACGTGATGAACCAGTCTAGGAAGGTCAGACCTATGAATTGCCAGAGCAGATCTGACCTTAGAAAGCAGTTTTAGCGGTTGCATGGCATGGACTCGCCGAGTCTGATGAGTAGACTCGGCGAGTAGCTTGAAGATTGCCTTAGAATGTGTTGGATTAATGTCTAAGTCCATAACTATAATTGGTAAGACTTGACCCGACCCGACATGGTCCATTTGGGTTGCATACCATCATGCACTTGGATAGACTATAATGAGAGAAATGAGACACTCATGGTTATTAATATATTATAGGTTTTAGTATATTAATAATAAGAATAATAAGATTATTTAATTAGTATTGATCAAGAATTAATCTAGGATTAATTAAGTGATCAAAAGAAGACTAATTAAATATATGGGTTGATTGTGTAAATCATCCATACTTGTATAGTGGGCTAATGCTCCATGGATAATCAAGTTGGGCTAAAACCCATAGGATGGTCCATGGATGCTCCATGGTGTATTTGTACCCATGGATCATGGAAATGAAAGGCCATGTCAATTAGGGTTTACATGGTGTAACCCTAACTATATAAGCATCTTATTCTTGACCAAATCGGCCACTAGAATCACACTAGTGTGTGAAAAGAAAGGGCTAGCCGATTTCATGAGTTGTAGAATTCTCTCAAGCTATTCTAAGTGTTTTGATGATTGTGATTCCATTTGAGGTGTCACACTTGGGGCACTAGGCACTCAAGCTTCATGAAGACATTCTACACTAAAGAGGTATGTATTCTATCTTGCTATAGTCATTGTTTTGTATGCTAGATTAGGATAATACCTTGGATGTTCTTATTTGCATGTATAATAGAGAAAACATAGATCCAAGGTATTTAGGGTTGCATGTACACTTAGGAGTGTTAGAATGCTCATAACCCAACAGTGGTATCAGAGCCTAGGCTTGTTTTCTTGTTATACCTGCAATAGAAGCTGAAAAAACGAATTTGGTGCTGTCTGATCATCAGACTCGGCGAGTCCATCAGAGGACTCGGCGAGTCCATGCCTAAAATGTGATCAATTCGATCCAACTCGCCGAGTTGGTTCATGCACTCGACGAGTTGGACCCCCAGACAGCATATTTTCAAGTTTTTTGGCTAGAAATGGACTAGGAACATTACCCTAAGTTGTTTTTGAACTTATAAACTTGTTTTTGATGTGGTAATGTTCATGCTAATCCATTTTCAAAGATAATTGTCAATAGATTCATGTTTTGTATTAGTTTAAGGTTTAGACTAATTACATGAAAAAGATTGATTTGAATTATCTTGCTCTTATGAGTTGCTAAGATTAATAGAAAAGTTAATTGAAATAGTTGGTTTCAATCCATTTTAATCTAAGAGTTGAGTATAAAATGTGTTTGTGTAACTTGTCCTCAAGTTACATGAAGAGTCACATTAAAGACTCATAAAATTCATAAAAGTTGGCAATGGTTACAAAATGAAGAGTCTTGTGTCATTGAATAAATTTTTTATGACTCCATAACTTGTCCTCAAGTTATGGAAGTTCAAGAGTCACTTCATTAATGAAAAATATGTAACCATAATTAAATCCATAAGTTATAAACTAAAGAAAAAAGTTAGTTCTTTTATTAGTTTAAAGTCTTCCATAACTTGTTCTCAAGTTATGGAACTTGTAGAGTTTTTGGATTAAAACTACTTTAAACACATAAGTTATGGAATTAATTAGTTTTGAATAGTTTCAAAACTTGCCCTCAAGTTTTGGAATTTGAAAAAGTTTTCAAGTATGAATACTTTAATTCCAAGTTAGCCCTTAGAATTTTAAAAGTTAAAATTCAACCCTTATACTTTATAATATTATAAGTTAATAATATATATATATATATATATATATATATATATATATATGTATAAGAGTAAGGTCAGTCTTACCGCTAGTACGCCTCATTCACGAAGCCGGTCTATAAGGCGGGTATAAGGTTGTTGCCTATAAAATGGCAACTTAATGGGTGTCCACTCTCACCCACCGCTTGCTTTACTGGTGGAGGGTCGTTAGCCGAACGGGTAAGACAAGGACTTATAAATTCTCCCTTCATTAAAAGTATTAATGAGAAATACTAAGTAACTAAACTCTTAATAATACCCAATCTTAGTTACTTAGTAAAAATGTGAATAAGGTTCTAACCCATGAAATTACACTTTACACTTTGTCTAAGTCGTTAGTGGAGCGTGTGTGGTTAACCGGCACACTAACTTGGACTTAACAAGGTAGGTAAAGGGTGACTTAATATTTATCATAGTATCGATAGAGCGTGTGTGGTTAACCGGCACATCGATTGAGGGGTAATTTATTAAGGGTACCAAGTGATTTGCATGGTTACTTCACACCGTGTTTTGTGCTCCTCGGCATCCCAGTCACAAAACCTGAAGGGCACACTCGAGATTGAAACATGCCTTTGAACAGTTCAATGAATCTCAAAGATCTAGGAGTTTCAAAACCAATTAAAACCTAATAATACATTTCGTTTATCTTGGTGGAAATTGGAGAATCGTCATTCACCTACCTTCAAATATTTTATAGCTTGGATTACGGCATACCTCTTCTAAGTTATAAAATAGTTTGTTGGGTCCTAGCCTTAATATTTCATATTGGGTGTTATATTAAGGACTTTAAAATCAACTATCTTGAATATCTCCCAAAATTTGTCTGGTTTAGACACCTATGATCTTCCCAAATCTTTTGAAACAAGCTTTCCTAAATGAAGATGGTGTCCCATGGAAATCATACTTCTTTCACCTCCTCCAATTATTCTCCCTAACCCACTAGTTTAAGGTCACTCAAGCCCTATTGGCAAGGCAAGGTCTAGGTGTGATCACATCTTGGAGATGTAGTCACATATTGACAAGCCGGGAGATTTGGGTGTCAAAGTCTTGAGAAAGTCGGTGGTTCGACTACTTTCTAAGTCACATAGTGAGTTCTTTTGGAACACCTATGAAACAGACTATGACAAGACCCTTAATGATCTTATCTATTTGCTAAGATCAACTTCCTAAAACTTTATGGACATTGACAATGATGACATTGGATATCTAGTAAAGCTCTCTCTTCCCGATGGAAAGGGATCGGCCATAGTCAACTCGGTTGACCAAATGGTAAAGAGAAAGGCTAAGTCTGTGATAGTCTCGTGTACCATTATCAAAGGGTCCATATGTTTATATTGCCAAAGGAAGGGGCATTGGTTGCGAAGCTGCCAAATTTACCTAAGGATGTTAAAGTCAATAAGTTTGACTCTACTTCAGGTAAAGTCCACTATCTAACTCTGTAAAGTTTCTATTCTGAGATTCTTGATACATGATGTGACTGGGTCACATGTTGATGTTTTAAGAATCAAAGAAATGTAAAGGAACTTAAAGAAAGAATATGCTGAATCTGATCGCATAGATGGATTTCTATCGCGTAGTTTGAAGATCGGATTCTTGAGCCACTTCTTAGGAGTTATGAGATATTTCTTAGGAATAGATAACAACAAGTTTTCATATGGATTGTAAGGATTAGTTTTTCCGCGAAGTTTTAAAATAACAGAAAATTTTTGATTTTATTTATTTTAAAATATCCTTACAATGGCATTTGAGGAAAAAATTGTTGCTTATAAGATTCCATTAACAACAAGAGTGGAAATATGAAATTGATTCTTTCATTTGTGGTAATGTCTAAATTTACCAAATAAGGAAAGATTCTCATCACCCAAGTCTCAATTGGACCGAAACTTGGAATCATGCAAGTTGTATAGCATGATGAATGAGAACATTCAAGTTTTGGAAAAAATTAAGACTAATTACTTGTTCACATGGATGTGTGAGTCAAGTAAAGGACTAAAGGATCGAGTACACATTCTTGTGCACTGATTAAGTCCACCAGAAAAGATTGATAAGACTATTCGTCATGATTTACTTAAGTTCAGTAAATATGATTATACTTAAAAGCTTAAGTGTAATTCTGAGACATTGGATAAGGTTCCAATGTATGGCAGAGCGAATAAGAAGAATCACATTAGGCAGAAGGATAAAAGTTTCTCAAATCTGAAAAGATGGGAGAGTACTTTAGTATCAGTTTTGTGATCATCTTAATGATTAAGAAAACATAGCACAATTAGTTCTCTAAGGAAGTCTTAGTGCCTTCTTATGACTAAGAAGATGGATCTTGAATTGTTGAAATGGTTAAATCAAGAAGATGAGTCATACTTCGTTCCAATACAAGTCTTAGAGTCATACTCCAAGATTGTAACTTGAGTGACATGTCTTAAAGAAGGTTTAATACACTTGTCAAATGTAAGAGTAAAAGTTTTCTACTCTTGTACATTTGAAATTGGTAAGTTGTGATGTTTTGGAGAAAACAAAGACCAACTTAGGCCAATTATGTGAAGTGTTTGTCTTGATTAGAATCTGCACTATCTCTTGGATGTTTGACAAGGAAGTCTTATATGTCAAGAGGACAGTGAGAGTCTTAAAGGTATTGAAAGTCTCAAGAACTAATCAAGAATAAAACCTGAAGTTCTTCACTAGCACACGACTTGCGGTTTATAACCTATCGTGTTGACATATTCTGTGCCCATTCCAGTTAAAGTTGGCTTTGCATATGAGTTCTTAGAGTTCCCAGTTTGTTGCATAACAACTTGGAAGCAATGGCAGGCCCTTGAGCTGCCAGGTGGCAAGAAGTTAAGATTCAGTTCAATCCATATGGTTTTGGATTTGTCATTATCTTTGTCTTGTGATTATGGTTTGACAAATTCATATGGGTAGGAACTCATACACCATATAAATCTAAGTGTCATAAGGTTTCTCTCCGATTCATGAAAATGATGGTGAGGAAACGCTTTCACTAAGTAGATTTTACGAAGATATCAATTCTGTTATTTGCATTTTCAAAAGTCGTTAGTGGAGCGCGTGTGGTTAACCGCCACACTAACATGGACTTGTGAGAAATGGCAAATGCCTAAGCAATTGAGACCATGATTACGGTATCCCTTTTCATGGTTCTTGAAATTGCTTAGACACACAAGTGAGCTATCTACGGAAAGGGTGTATGAATCTAAATTTCAGACTGTCCAGCTGATTTCTGAGTACATGTCAAAGCTAGTGAGAGCATAAGTGTTATGCTAATAATCATCATGTTAGTGGGAGCATGATAATTATGATAAGTATTGCAAGTCAGCAATGTTAATTATAGAAAACAAAAGTTTCAATTGGGAAAAAGTTGTTTTGCTATAATTAAGGGAGAGGAAATTATGCTTCATCTGAAATCTATAAGCTTAGATCGTGAGGTTTTAATCATTTAGTCAAGGATATATATGAATTTCATGTTGGAATGGCTCAACATAAGGAAATTCTGTATATGGGTCCATTATTTGCGTTCTAAAATTCGATTATGATTACGGCATCCCTTTTCATAATCTGAATTATGAGAACTTGGCAAATTGAAATGGAAATATTATAGCAAAAGACTCGTTTAGTCTTTATGTAAGACATCATGAATCGTGTCCCATATGCTTCGGATATAGGATCGATTACATGTGCTATATTCATCCGTTCTAAAATTTTCCAAATGCCTGGGGCATTAAGAAGGGAAAAGGTTTAGAACTGGATATGACTAAAAGGATTAAACAATTGTCGAGGACAATCTAAGGTTTACCAAAGATTGGTTACTCAAGGACAATTGGAAGTATAGTGATAATTCTGGAAGGACCATATTGACATAATCTGTAAGGAGGCAACTCTTGTTCAGAAGTGATAGTCAAAATGGAATCTGGAAATGTTTCAAAGTTAGAATTTTCAATCTGTGTAAGATTAAGGAAACTTAATGCAAGAAGGATATTTCCAAGGAGTTGATCTCCTTTGGAATACTCTGTAATGATTGTTGCCAAGTCTTTATGACTTTGTGCATAATCATTACGAGAGGATCAATGCATATAAGTTTAGAATCTAACAAATTTCAGTAAATGGCATGAATTTGGAATTCTTGCATTTGCGGTAAGGATTTGGGAGTGTGAAAAGAGAATCATTGAAGTTATGTTCAATTGATCTAGTTCACAAAGTAAGGATCATATACAAACATAGTATGCATACTTGGTGTGTGGCATGACTAGTGTTTAAGAAAACATAGTGTACATGCTTGGAGCATGGGACAACTATTGTTTTAAATTCAAGAATAAAGTTGATAGCTGAAACAGTATACAATGAATAATGTGTAATCATATGGTGATAAATAAAAGGTGTTTTATTTATGTTCAAAGATTTGATACCATATTGGATTCAATTATTATTGTGTTTCACTTTGCATGTTTTGACTTCCCGAATAAACTAGGTTATTCTTCTGGAATGACTAAGTTATTCAAACCATCCACAGTCGGTCATATGTTGGAAGTAGATATGAATTAAGACTGTCATGGGTTGGCTTGTAGAGGTCTAAGGTGTTGGACAAAGGGCTACAACACTCATGAGTGCTCATAAGTTCTGAGTATTGGATTCAACCCGCGCTCATTGGAATCACTTCATGGATTTTATCACGAGTGATCATGAGACGATAATATCTTATATTCTTCAAACCTAGAGATATGAGTTGTTACTATGAGTTCGTTGTACATTGATTACACGAAAACGCATTTGGTAACTCGGTGCTATAAAACGTGCCTTTGTGTATGATTCAACAAGTAGTAGAACAAGCCATATGAGTCGAAGTTTATCCATTCCTTTTACCTTCGGGATAAAAGCGATATCTGTGGGCCCCTCGATGATTTGATGATGACAAATGGAAGTGCTCGGCCGGGCCAGGACTGATTTGATTTGTTCAATTAGTCATTCGTCATAAATCGGAAATCGGGAAACAACAAATGGACAGAGAGAATGATTATAATCCATGTCTCAGTCCATATGATATCTAGAATGGAGGAATATATGATCCCTTATCTAATGGACAAGTTCGTTGACAAGATCAGAGTTCGACAGCAGCTTTAAGAGCTACGATTGCCAGTTAGGTTTGAAGTCATACGCAATAATAGTTTTAGACTTATCCAAGTGGGAGACTGTTGGATTAATGTCTAAGTCCATAACTATATTTGGTATGTACTTGACCCGACCCGGCATGGTCCATTTGGGTTGCACTTCACCGACACAATTTATATGGATAATCTTTTGAGAATAGTATGTTTATGATTAATATTAATATGTTATAAGTTCTAATATATTAATATGGAATCATATTATTTAATTAGTATTGATCAAGAATTAATTCATAATTAATTAAGTGATCAAAAGGAACTAATTAAATATGGACTCTTATATATATGGAATGGGCCAAGTTCATTTAGGTTGGGCTAAGCTTTCATGGATAGTCCATGGAGTGTTTAACCCATGGATCCTAGGAAATGAAAGGTCATGGGTATTAGGGTTTAACCCTAATCCTCCATACTATATAAAGATGTCTTTGGTTGGTGAAATTGGCACTAGTGTGGATACACTAAAGAAGGGCTAGCCAATTTCACTAGAGAGAACCAAGTAATCATATTCTCTAAAGTATTCCAAGGTGTCTTGGTGATTTGTGATTCCACTTGAGGCTTCCACACTATTGGGGCTAAGCTCTTAAAGCTTGAAGACATCAAGCTACATCAAGAGGTATGTATTCTATCTTGTTACATTCATAGTTTTTGTATGCTAGATTAGGATAATACCTTGGATGTTCTTATTTGCATGTATAATAGAGAAAACATAAATCCAAGGTATTTAGGGTTGCATGTACACTTAGGAAGTGTTAGAATGCTCAAATCCCAACAGAAAGTCAGCTGATTTCTGAGTACATGTCAAAGCTAGTGGGAGCATAAGTGTTATGCTAATAATCATCATGTTAGTGGGAGCATGATAATTATGATAAGTATTGCAAGTTAGCAATGTTAATTATAGAAAACAAAAGTTTCAATTGGGAAAAGGTTTTTTTGCTATAATTAAGGGAGAGGAAATTATACTTCATCTCAAATCTATAAGATTAGATTGTGAGTTTTTAATCATTTAGTCAAGGATATATATGAATTTCATGTTGGAATGGCTCAACATAAGGAAATTCTGTATATGGGTCCATTATTTGCGTTCTAAAATTCGATTATGATTACGACATCCCTTTTCGTAATCTGAATTATAAGAACTTGGCAAATTGAAATGGAAATATTATAGCAAAAGACTGGTTTAGTCTTTATGTAAGACATCATGAATCGTGTCCCATATGCTTCGGATATAGGATCGATTACATGTGCTATATTCATCCGTTCTAAAAAATTTCAAAATGCCTGGGGCATTAAGAAGGGAAAAGGTTTAGAACTGGATATGACTAAAAGGATTAAACAATTGTCGAGGACAATCTAAGGTTTACCAAAGATTGGTTGCTCAAGGACAGTTGGAAGTATAGTGATAATTCTGGAAGGACCATATTGACATAGTCTGTAAAGAGGCAACTCTTGGTCAGAAGTGATAAGCCAGAATGGAATCTGGAAATGTTTCAAAAGTTAGAATTTTCAATCTGTGTAAGATTAAGAAACTTAATGCAAGAAGGATATTTCCAAGGAGTTGATCTCCTTTGGAATGCTCTGTAATGATTGTTGTCAAGTCTTTTTGATTTTGTACATAATCATTACAAGAAGATCAATGCATATAAGTTTAGAATCTAACAGATTACAGTAAATGGCATGAATTTGGAATGCTTGCATTTGCGGTAAGGATTTGGGAGTGTGAAAAAGGAATCATTGAAGTTATGTTCAATTGATCTAGTTCACAAAGTAAAGATCATAGACAAACATAGTATGCATACTTGGTGTATGGCATGACTAGTGTTTAGAAAAACATAGTGTACATACTTGGAGCATGGGACAACTATTGTTTTAAATTCAAGAATAAAGTTGATAGCTGAAACAGTATGCAATGAATAATGTGTAATCATATGGTGATAAATAAAAGGTGTTTTATTTATGAGTAGATACCATATTGGAGTCAATTATTATTGTGTTTCACTTTGCATGTTTTGACTTCCCGAATAAACTAGGTCATTCTTCCAGAATGACTAAGTTATTTAAACCATCCACAGTCGGTCATATGTTGGAAGTAGATATGAATTAAGACTGTCATGAGTTGGATTGTAGAGGTCTAAGGTGTTGGACAAAGGGCTACAACACTCATGAGTGCTCATAAGTTCTGAGTATTGGATTCAACCCGCGCTTATTGGAATCACTTCATGGATTTTATCACGAGTGATCATGAGACGATAATATCTTATATTCTTCAAACCTAGAGATATGAGTTGTTACTATGAGATGATAGTACATTGATCGCACGAAACCGCATTTGGTAACTCGGTGCTATAAAACGTGCCTTTGTGTATGATTCAACAAGTAGTAGAACAAGCCATATGAGTCGAAGTTTATCCGTTCCTTTTACCTTCAGGATAAAAGCGATATTTATGGGCCCCTCGATGATTTGATGATGACAAATGGAAGTGCTCGGCCGGGCCAGGACTGATTTGATTTGTTCAATTAGTCAGTCGTCATAAATCGGAAATCGGGAAACAACAAATGGACGGAGAGAATGATTATAATCCATGTCTCAGTCCATATGATATCTAGAATGGAGGAATATATGATCCCTTATCTAATGAACAAGTCACTGACAAAGGTCAGAGTTCATCTACAAGGTCAGAGTTCGACAGAAGCTTTTGAGAGCTACGATTGCCGATTGGTTCCTGAAGTCATACGCAATAATAGTTTAAGACTTATCCAAGTGGGAGACTGTTGGATTAATGTCTAAGTCCATAACTATAATTGGTAAGACTTGACCCGACCCGGCGTGGTCCATTTGGGTTGCATACCATCATGCACTTGGATAGACTATAATGAGAGAAACAAGACACTCATGATTATTAATATATTATAAGTTTTAGTATATTAATAATAAGAATAATAAGATTATTTAATTAGTATTGATCAAGAATTAATCTAGGATTAATTAAGTGATCAAAAGAAGACTAATTAAATATATGGGTTGATTGTGTAAATCATCCATACTTGTATAGTGGGCTAATGCTCCATGGATAATCAAGTTGGGCTAAAACCCATAGGATGGTCCATGGATGCTCCATGGTGTATTTGTACCCATGGATCATGGAAATGAAAGGCCATGTCAATTAGGGTTTACATGGTGTAACCCTAACTATATAAGCATCTTATTCTTGACCAAATCGGCCACTAGAATCACACTAGTGTGTGAAAAGAAAGGGCTAGCCGATTTCATGAGTTGTAGAATTCTCTCAAGCCATTCTAAGTGTTTTGATGATTGTGATTCCATTTGAGGTGTCACACTTGGGGCACTAGGCACTCAAGCTTCATGAAGACATTCTACACTAAAGAGGTATGTATTCTATCTTGCTATAGTCATTGTTTTGTATGCTAGATTAGGATAATACCTTGGATGTTCTTATTTGCATGTATAATAGAGAAAACATAGATCCAAGGTATTTAGGGTTGCATGTACACTTAGGAGTGTTAGAATGCTCATAACCCAACAAAATGGTCCTGTCCGGGTTATGGGTTGGATCGGTGAGTCAGGGCGAGTTAAAGAGGGTTAACAGGTGGTCTGAGTCGAACTGGGACTCGCCGAGTTGTTCTTCAGACTCGGCGAGTTGAGTCGGGGTGGCCCCGCGATTCTTCCAGGAGGAACTCGTCGAGTCAGGGGAGATACTCGACGTGTAGAAAAGGGAATCTTAGAGAATTGGTGAGGACGTCTAGACTCGCCGAGTTGCCCTAGCGCTCGCCGAGTCCGGTCAAAGTTGACCGTTGACCGTTGACCGTTGACCAGAGTGGACCTGTGTTGACTTCTTAGGGATAGTCAACATTAGAGATATAAAGTGTTAACTAGGGACATATAATGTTATAGGAGGATTAGAGCTTGGAGAATCGGGCACGAGGGATTCCCAGGGTTGTGAGATATCGAGACACGCGAGGTGAGTCTTCTCACTATACTTTACCTTGAGTAGGTAACCAGAGTTATATGATAGAGTATTTGTATGCTATGTATGTTATGTGTTGCACTGCATTCGTCTATGTGATTTATGCTATGCTTGTTTACAGAGTTAGAACCTGAGGGTTCACAGAGTATGGGTGCACGGACCCACAGAGTTGTAGCCTCGAGTGGCTAATATGTTTGATGTGGTATTTTGGGGAACTCACTAAGCTTTATGCTTACAGTGTTGGTGTTATTTGTTTCAGGTACTAGTGAGGATCGCGGGAAGGCGCCGGCTTGATCAGTGCACACACGCGGGATTTTATATTATGTGATCTTGGGGTTTTTATATGTTATGAAACGAATTACAAACAATGATGTTTTTATGAATATTAAATGAATTTTGCCTTTATAAAATGCGAAAAATTGTTTTTAAATTCTTGGTGTTACAATTTGGTATCAGAGCCTTGGTTTGAGGGATTCGAGTACACCTCCGGGCGTATTTGAACTCAAACTGAGGATTTGAGATGTAATTTTCAAAAGATTAAAAGATTTTTTGAAAAGACGCAGAGCAAGAGATGTGTGTACGATCAGCCCGCGCCCGAATGGCGATTTCCCAAACTACCCTTACATTATGTGATGTTAATATTGATATGATGTATCTGCATGCTAGAGTAGGCTAGGCATTGCTATTAGAAGTAGATTGGCCTGATTTGTGATGCCTTAGCCTAGGGAGAGGTGAGCTGCTATGAGATGCTTGAGAGTGAGTAGGTAGCAGCGAGGGACTTATGAGAGATCTATTAGAGAGTGGTCTACGCATGATAGAGTACTTGAAACCTGGAATCCGAAGAGGAGGACTTGGAGTGTATTCTGGTGCGGTGCGGACAGTAGTATTGGGCCCGTACTACTGGAAGCACCGGAGCGGGGTGCAGCCGAAGTAACAATCTTTGGAATGCCAAGAATCAAGGAGGAAAGAGTTGACGAGTGTGAGTGTGTTCGTGGGGATTCTAAATTATTGTATGTCGTATTTCAGCGGTAGATCATGGTGAGGACACGTTTCACGTTCGAGAGCAGTGGTACCAGTGAGGAGGATATCCGTCGGATCATCCAGGAAGAGGTAGCTGCAGCCATCAGGGCAGAGATTCTGGAGATGTTTGGGTCCATAAAGACTACGCTGATTGAGACGTTCGACGAGCGTTATGCCGCTCTTACTGAGGCTGCTGCTGCAGCGGCTACCGCAGCGGTGACTGCTGCAAGGCCGCAGGGTGGGGATGCGTTACTATTTCGGGAATTCAGCAACACAAAACCACCAGAGTTCGATGGGACCCAGGATCTGGTGGCAACGATGAGGTGGATATCTGATATTGAGGGGTGCTTCTTCACTTGCTCGTCTCTTGAGCATTTGAAGGTCCGATTCGCACTGAACCAGCTTCGCTTGGGAGCGAAGGACTCGTGGAAGTTTGCAACGGCGCATTATACACCTGCTGAGCTTTCTGCGGTGACCTGGGAGAGGTTCACCACGATGTTTCGAGATAAGTACGTTCCCCAGGTGGAGAGGGAGCGTTTAGCACAGGAGTTTCTGACCCTCAAGTAGGGTACTGAGTCTGTTACAGCAATCACGAGGATGTTCCACGAGAGGGCGATGTTCTGCCCTGAGCACGTGCCCGCTGAGCAGGCACGTATGAGCCGCTACTTGAGCATCTTGAGGCGGGATATTCGGGAGTTCGCTGCGAACTCCTCGTACCGGAAATTTGCCGAGCTTCAGGCAAATGCCGGGAAGAGGGAGATCGAGCTTGAGACTCAGGCCAGGGAGGAGGCGGAGTCTCAGAGGAGGGATCGGCGACTGGCACAGTCGCAGCCGGCCGCCAAGCGGGCCAAGCCTGCTGATCCCAGACCAGGGAGCCAGAAGGGCCGCACTTGCGGAAAGTGCGGCAAGGGGCATGATGGAGTTTGCCGAGCGGGGTCTTGCTACAAATGTGGCAAGGAGGGGCACATGGCCAAGGACTGCCCCAAGGGGTTTGCAGTGTGCTTTCACTGCAACCAGACTGGACACCGGAAGGCTGAGTGTCCGCAGCTGCGCGGAGCACCTCAGGGATCTGCTCCTGCCACCATTAGAGCTACAGAGAGTCGGCCTATGAAGACCGAGGCACCGAGAGCTCGAGGGAGAGCCTTCCAGCTGACTACGGAGGAAGTCCGCGCTGCGCCCGATGTGGTGGCTGGTACGTTTCCTTTCATGTATTTATATTGATGTTGAAATATTATGCTTATATTAGGTTATGCGTAGGTACCTTCCTTGTGAATTCCGTGCCTGCTTTAGTGTTATTTGACTCGGGTGCGAGTCGGTCTTTTGTATCTTTGGCCTTTAGTCAGCATATCAGTGTTAGTCGTGAGGCATTGAGTCGGCCTCTGAGAGTTTCCATAGCTGATGATAGAGTGATTTGTGCCACGGGGGTATTCCGGGAATGTGTGTTAGAGATTTTCGGGGTTGAGTTTCCGATTGACCTGATTCCTATCGCGATGGGTGATGTCTGTGTCATTGTGGGCATGGACTAGTTGAGCCGATTCGGCGCAGTCATCGACTGCGAGCGTCAGCTGGTGACTATACGAGACCCTAGTGGGGGAGTTCTTTCGGTGTACGGTGAGGGTACGCGTTCGGGATCAGCCTTTTGTTCGGCCGCTAGAGCGAGGCAGTGTCTACAGCAAGGCTGTAAGGGTTTTGTGGCGTATGTGATGGATACGCGCGTGACTTTCGAGAGACCGAGTTCAGTTGGGGAGGTACCGGTGGTATGTGAGTTTCTAGATGTCTTTCCCGAGGAGCTGACGGGAGTACCTCCTGTGAGGCAAGTGGAGTTTGGTATTGATTTGATTCCGGGGGCCGCGCCTATCGCTAAGGTGCCTTATCGTCTTGCACCTCCAGAGATGCAAGAGTTATCCTCGCAGCTTCAGGAGTTGCTGGGGAAGGGATTCATTCGGCCGAGCAGCTCGCCGTGGGGAGCACCTATTCTGTTCGTCAAGAAGAAAGATGGTTCACACCGGATGTGCATTGATTACCGAGAGTTGAACAAGTTGACGGTCAAGAACCGTTACCCATTACCGAGGATCGACGATTTATTTGATCAGTTGCAGGGAGCATCTTGGTTTTCCAAGATCGACTTGAGGTCGGGATATCATCAAGTGAAAGTGCGGGATGAGGACGTACAGAAGACAGCATTCAGAACGCGATATGTGCATTATGAGTTTGTGGTGATGCCTTTTGGGCTCACCAACGCCCCGACTGTATTCATGGATCTCATGAACAGGGTATGTAGACCGATGTTGGATCGGTCAGTGATTGTATTTATCGATGATATTTTGGTGTATTCGAGATCTAGAGAGCAGCATGAGGAGCATTTGAGGGAGGTCCTTGGGGTTTCGAGATCGGAGAAGCTTTATGCAATGTTCTCCAAGTGTGACTTCTGGTTGCGGGAGGTCCAATTCGTAGGACATCTTGTTAATCAGGAAGGGATATTGGTCGATCCGGCCAAGGTTGAGGCGGTGATGAGTTGGGAGGTGCCGAAGTCACCCTCTGAAATCAGGAGTTTCCTTGGGATGGTAGGGTATTATCGGAGATTTATTAAGGACTTCTCCAGAATTGCAGTGCCACTCACTAGATTGACCCGAAAGGGGGTTGCATTCTCATGGGGACCCGAGCAGCAGACCTCTTTTGAGACACTTCGCCAGAGATTGTGCGAAGCCCCGGTGTTAGCTCTCCCGGAAGGGATGGAGGATTTTGTAGTTTATTGTGATGCATCTATTTCGGGGTTGGGTGCAGTTCTGATGCAAAGAGGGCATGTAATAGCATATGCATCGAGGCAGCTGAAGCCTCACGAGGCGAGATATCCCACGCATGACCTAGAGCTGGGGGCGGTAGTGTTCTCCCTCAAGATTTGGCGCCATTACTTGTATGGGGTTCGTTGCACGATATACACGGACCATAAGAGTTTGAAGTACTTGATGGACCAGCCCAACCTAAACATGCGTTAGAGGAGGTGGTTGGATGTGGTCAAAGATTATGATTGCGAGATCCTGTACCACCCGGGCAAAGCTAATGTGGTAGCAGATGCGTTGAGCCGTAAGGGGGAGAGCACTCCACTACGAAATGTATGTTTGAGGTTGACCGTGATAGCTCCAGTACTGGATGCCATTCGTGGGGCACAATCGGAGGCTATGCAACCGGAGATGCAGAAGAGAGAACGGGTCGTTGGTTTGGTTTCAGAGTTCATTACGGATGTTCGAGGGTTGATGACCTTCCAGGGTCGGATTTGGGTACCGTTTGTGGGGGGTACGCGTACTACTTTGATGGAGGAGGCACAACGATCGAAATTCTCGATCCATCCCGGGGCTACAAATATGTATTTGGATTTGAGGAGAGAATATTGGTGGCCCTGCATGAAGAGGGACGTCGCGTGGTTTGTCGAGAGGTGCTTGACCTGCCGTAGGGTTAAGGCCGAGCACCAGAGACCGCATGGCAAGTTGCAGCCATTGGAGGTTCCCGAGTGGAAGTGGGAACAGATCACTATGGATTTCATCACCAAATTGCCAAGGACTGCCAGAGGGGTTGATGCAATTTGGGTGATTGTAGACAGATTGACGAAGAGCACTCACTTCCTTGCCATTAGTGAGAGTTCTTCAGCAGAGAAATTGGCGGAGGTGTATGTGAGAGAAGTAGTATCTCGGCATGGGGTGCCGATCTCGATTGTTTCAGATCGTGATGTGCGTTTCACTTCCAGATTCTGGAAGAAATTTCATGAGGAGTTGGGTACTAGATTGCATTTTAGTACCGCATATCATCCCCAGACAGACGGTCAGAGTGAGCGGACGATTCAGACGCTCGAAGACATGCTTCGGGCGTGTGTGTTGGATTTTGGGGGTAGCTGGGATGCGTATTTGCCCTTGGCGGAGTTTTCCTACAACAACAGCCATCATTCAAGCATCGGTATGCCGCCCTTTGAGCTGTTGTATGGTAGGAGATGTCGGACCCCCATTTGTTGGGGAGAGGTGGGACAGAGAGTGATGGGCAGTACAGAGATCGTGCTTCAGACGACAGAGCAGATTCAACAGGTTAGACAGAGGTTATTGACCGCCCAGAGCCGATAGAAAAGTTATGCAGACAGACGCCGGTCCGAGCTTGAGTTTCAGGTCGGCGACTTCGTACTCCTGAAGGTCTCCCCTTGGAAAGGAGTGATTTGATTCAGGAAGAGGGGCAAGTTGGGGCCCCGTTTGGAGTTGCCAACGGAATTGAGACAGATCCACGACACTTTTCATGTGTCGCAATTGAGAAAGTGTATAGCCGATGAGTCGGCAGTAGTTCCATTAGAGGACATTCAGGTGGATGCGAGCCTGAATTATGCCGAGAGACCAGTGGCCATCAGAGACCGGAAGATCAAGGTTCTGAGGAATAAGGAGATACCTCTAGTGTTAGTTCAGTGGCAGCACCGGAAGGGATCGAAAATGACCTGGGAGCCGGAGCGTGAGATGCGGGAGCAGCATCCGGAGCTATTTTCAGAGTGAGACTTCGAGGGCGAAGTGTAGTCCTTGTGGGGGAGAGTTGTAACAGCCCGGAATTCCAGGTATTGTTATATTTATGATTTTGTGTGTTTTAAGAGGGGACTCGGCGAGTTGGAGCTCAGACTCGCTGAGTAGGATCGCGGATCTGGTCGTGGGTTCGCGACTGGACTCGGCGATTCCGGATATGGACTCAGCGAGTCCGTGCTGTTTAGCGAAACCCTAACTTCCCAGGTTTGCGACATATATAAGGGGCCTTATGGCCGTCATTGTTCACCCTAGTCCTTTGAGTGAAACCCTAATTCGATTGTGAGCATTTGGAGCAAGGTAGAAGACCATTATTGATCTTGGAAGTGTTATTTTGCAAGGAGGAGGAGGCTTGGTTAAAGGAACAACAGGAGAAGCCATATTCTGAGGGTTGGGTACACAGAGCAACGTTATTCAGGTAATATTTTCGAGTTGTTCCCTTCTATGTTGATGTGTATATGGATTTAGGGTTTATTGAACCCTTTTGTGGCTAGATCGAGTGTTTCCTTAGTCCCCCAAACGATTGGAACCCTATATTGGGACCCTTGGAAGTCCAGAGTGTCCCATGCCTGAGTTTTTCGGGAATCAATGGAGGTTTTGGATTGGAATCCTTATGCCTTAGGTCAAAACGTCAATTATGAGTCATGGGGTGTATTATGAACACCAAAATAAGGACTTTACGTGATGAACCAGTCTAGGAAGGTCAGACCTATGAATTGCTGGAGCAGATCTGACCTTAGAAAGCAGTTTGACCGGTTGCATGGCATGGACTCGCCGAGTCTGATGAACAGACTCGGCGAGTAGCTTGAAGATTGCCTTAGAATGGTCCTGTCCGGGTTATGGGTTGGATCGGTGAGTCAGGGCGAGTTAGAGAGGGTTAACAGGTGGTCCGAGTCGAACTGGGACTCGTCGAGTTGTTCTTCAGACTCGGCGAGTTGAGTCGGGGTGGCCCCGCGATTCTTCCAGGAGGAACTCGTCGAGTCAGGGGAGATACTCGACGTGTAGAAAGGAAATCTTAGAGAATTGGTGAGGACGTCTAGACTCGCCGAGTCGCCCTAGCACTCGCCGAGTCCGGTCAAAGTTGACCATTGACCGTTGACCATTGACCAGAGTGGACCTGTGTTGACTTCTTAGGGATAGTCAACATTAGAGATATAAAGTGTTAACTAGGGACATATAATGTTATAGGAGGATTAGAGCTCGGAGAATCGGGCACGAGGGATTCCCAGGGTTGTGAGATATCGAGACACGCGAGGTGAGTCTTCTCACTATACTTTACCTTGAGTAGGTAACCAGAGTTATATGATAGAGTATTTGTATGCTATGTATGTTATGTGTTGCACTGCATTCTTCTATGTGATTTATTCTATGCTTGTTTACAAAGTTAGAACCTGAGGGTTCACAGAGTATGGGTGCACGGACCCACAGAGTTGTAGCCTCGAGTGGCTAATATGTTTGATGTGGTATTTTGGGGAACTCACTAAGCTTTATGCTTACACTGTTGGTGTTATTTGTTTCAGGTACTAGTGAGGATCGCGGGAAGGCGCCGGCCTGATCAGTGCACACACGCGGGATTTTATATTATGTGATCTTGGGGTTTTTATATGTTATGAAACGAATTACAAACAATGATGTTTTTATGAATATTAAATGAATTTTGCCTTTATAAAATGCGAAAAATTGTTTTTAAATTCTTGGTGTTACAGGGGGGATACGAATCATGCTACTTATTATATCAATCACATGTGATGAATAAGCAACATTCAAATGATTGTCTACTCATTAGCCATTTTACCAAACAGTTTCCTTCAAATGTTTTCATAAACATTTTATATGCTTAAAACTCCTTATTAAACTATTCATTTTACTCATATGTTACATTTCAAACTTATTTACAATTGTGTTTCAAACAAATGTTTCCTTATACTTAAACGGTTTTATCAAACCCATGCCTACAAATCGTTTTATAGATTGACATCAAGTCGATCTTTTCTTAGATAATAATTATGTTCAAAGGTTTTACAAAACTTGTTTTATGCTTTTATATTATAAATTGCATGCCTCTATATGTATAGTTATATAAGTAATGTTTAAAAGACTTAGGAAGGCTATCCACCTTGTTTCCTTTTCCTCGATTTGGATGTGGTCTAATAGGATATCGGGTACTCGTCCGAAGGTCATTTAAATATTAGTTATATATCATGTGTACATATATAGTCATAAAAGGTTCTTCCAGTTCATCCAATGCCCTTGGGTAGCAAGGGTATACATCCATGTTCATACGTCCCAGTTAGATTACTAGTAAACTACCATATGGGTAGTTTAGGAAGATACTAGAACGACTACTAGAACGCGATATCATACAATGAGTCAGTTCATTCATGAGTCTATACTTGCTAGGTAGAGAGCACGTACATTACAGCTAGAACATTACAGTACATTACTATATTTGCTAGGTAGAGAGCACATACATTACAACTAGAAAATTATAGTACATTACTATACTTGCTAGGTAGAGAGCACGTACATTACAGCTAGAACAGTTCATTATATTACATATACATGAATACGTTAATAATTGTGATATGAATTGGAGCACGACTTAAATGTCATGGCCTGAGTTGTAGCCAGAGTCTCTTGAAGGGAGAACGTGAGTTTGCGTATAGATCTATACTGGATTCACTATCCTACACCTTGCTGCTAGCTACAGCGGGACCTGCGGGTCTGCAAGTGCCAAACGTCATTTCTTTTTACGACCATTCTTATGTCGTTGTTACCAGTCAATAGTATGGCACAATAAATCACATGATGCCTTAATATAAATCCGGTTTAAGGTAGTCAGTACAACAGTCGTTCTTATAGCGCAACATTTTAGTACTACATTAATTTTCCCTGTACATATATTTAGTGACCTTTTCACTTAAACTATAAATGCAAAAACTATATTTTGTTAATGATAGTTACACTTGGGAAAATTACACACTTTTACATGAAACGAACATTTAGAACAGTTAAGTCATGGTAGAAGACTACATTGAGAACAGTTAAGTCTTGGTAGAAGATTACATTGAGAACAGTTAGGTCTTGGTAAAAGACACCCTTATATAATAGTAGGAATCATAGGGATTTCTAGAGTTTTTCAAACGTTTACAGTTGTTTTTACAAACATTTTTATACTTACAGTTCATATACAGTTTCCATACTTACAGTTCATAAACTTACAAATTCTTACATACAAATTAAGACACTAAAATACTTATGATCTCACCAGCTTCAAAGCTGATACTCGCTTTCAAAATTACTTGTATCCTCAGGTCATCATAGACAGGTTCCGATGCAAGCATTAGGGAAGATGGAGCTCGTTGAAGACTCATCTTTCATTTTGATTTATGCTTTAGTGTTTATCAAAATTTAATAGAACACAATTGTATAATAATTATATTATTAATGCAATGGATGATGTTGTTGCTTGTTTACTACTTTTCATTGTTGTGATACTGTACATGATGTTCTCCGCCCCAGAACGTTTCCACCGTTCTTGGTTTTGTGGTGTGACAATCAGTGCACACGACTATGTACTCGATCCCTTAGTCCTTTACTTGACTCACACATCCATGTGAACAAGTAATTAGTCTTAATTTTCCAATACTTGAAAGTTCTCATTCATCATGCTATACAAATTGCATGATTCCAAGTTTCGGTCCAATTGAAACTTGGGTGATGAGAATCTTTCCTTATTTGGTAAATTTAGACATTACCACAAATGAAAAATCAATTTCATATTTCCACTCTTGCTATTAATGGAATCTTATAAGCAACAAAAATTTTCACAGATGCCATTGTAAGGATATTTTAAATTAAATAAAATCAG
The DNA here is from genome assembly GCF_051521515.1 of Lactuca serriola. Taxonomy (NCBI): domain Eukaryota; kingdom Viridiplantae; phylum Streptophyta; class Magnoliopsida; order Asterales; family Asteraceae; genus Lactuca; species Lactuca serriola. Next base: position 334,702,400 of record NC_136415.1, on the reverse strand, counting down.
AAATTTCCCTTTTATTTTAAAAACTTTGCAGAAGAACTTGTCCTTACAATCAATATGAAAACTTGTTGTTATCTATTCCTAAGCAATATCTCATAACTCCTAAGAAGTAGCTCAAGAATCCAATCTTCAAACTATGCGATAGAAATCCATCTATGCAATCCGATTCAGCATATTCTTTCTTTAAGTTTCTTTACTGTTCTTTGATTCTTAAAACATCAACATGTGACCCAGTCACATCATGTATCAAGAATCTCATAATAGAAACTTAGCAGAGTTAGATAGTGGACTTTACCTGAAGCAGAGTCAAACATATTGACTTTAACAGCCTTAGGTAAAATTGGCAGCTTCGTAACCAATGCCCCTTCCTTTGGCAATTTAACATATGGACGCTTTGGTAATGGAACATGGGACTATCACAAACTTACCCTTTCTCTTTACCATTTGGTCAACCTAGTTGACTATGGTCAGTCCCTTTCCTTGGGAAGAGAACGCTTTTTTCTGGATTTCCAGTGTCACCATTGTCAATGTCCATAAAGTTTTAGGAAGATGATCATAGCAAATAGATAAGATCATTAAGGGTCTTGTCATAGTCTATTTCATAGGAGTTCCAAAGAAACTCACTATGTGACTTAGAAAGTGATTGAGCCTCCAACTTTCTCAAGACATTGACACCCAACTCTCCCGGCTTGTCAATATGTGACAACATCTCCAAGATGTGACCACACATTGACCTTTACTTGCCAATAGGGCTTGAGTGACCTTAAACTTTTCAAGAACTTGTGGGTTAGGGAGAATAATAGGAGGAGTTGAGAGAAGTATGATTTCCATGGGACATTATCTTCATTTAGGGAAGCTTGTTTCATGAGATTTGGGAAGATCAAAAATGTCTAAACCAGACATGTTTTGGGAGATATTCAAGATAGTTGATCTAAAGTCCTTAATATGACACCTAATATGAAATATTAAGGCTAGGATCCAATAAAGTATTTTATAACTTAGAAGAGAAATGTCGTAATCCAAGCTATAAAATATTTGAAGGTAGGTGAATGACGATTCACCAATTTCCACCAAGATAAACGAAATGTATTATTAGGTTTTAATTGGATTTAAAACTCCTAGATCTTTTGAGATTCGTTGAAATTTTCAATGGCATGTTTCAATCTCGAGTGTGCCCTTCAGGTTTTGTGCCTAGGATGTTGAGGATCACAAAACAAGGTGTGAACTAACCATGCAAATTACTTGGTACCCTTAAGTGGTTAACCCTCAATCGATGTGCCAGATAACCAAACACGCTCCATTGATACTATGATAAACATTAAGTTACCCTTTGCCTACCTTGTTAAATATGAGTTAGTGTGCCGGTTAACCACACACGCTCCACTAACCGACTTAAACAAAGTGCAAAGTGTAATTACATGGATTAGAACCTTATTCACATTTTCCTAAGTAACTAAGATTGGGTATTTATAAAAGGTTTAGTTACTTAGTATTTATCTTTAGCACTTTAATGAAGGGAGAATTATAGTCCTTGTCCTACCCGTTCGGCTAACGACCCTCCACCAGTCAAGGAAGCGGTGGGTGAGAGTGGACACCCATTAAACTCCCATTTTATAGGCAATAACCTTACACCCCCCTTATAGACCGACTTCGTGAATGAGTCCTACTAACGGTAAGACTGACTTTACTCTTATACATATATAAATATTATTAACTTATAATATTATAAAGTATAAGGGTTGAATTTTAACTTTTCAAATTCTAAGGGCTAACTTGGAATTAAGTATTCATAAGAGAAAGCTTTTCGAATTCCAAAACTTGAGGGCAAGTTTTGAAACTATTCAAAACTAATTAATTCCATAACTTATGTGTTGAAGTAGTTTTAATCCAAAAACTCTTCAAGTTCCATAACTTGAGGACAAGTTATGGATGACTTTAAATTATTAAAGAACGTAACTTTTTCTTTATTTTGTAACTTATAGAATTAATTAAGGTTACATATTTTATTACTTACTGAAGTGACTCTTAAACCTCCATAACTTGACGACAAGACTCTTCATTTTTTATGTAAGCATTGCCAACTTCTATGAGTTTTATGAAACTTAAATGTGACCCTTCATGTAACTTGAGGACAAGTTACACAAACACATTTTATACTCAACTCTTAGATTAAAATGGATTGAAAACAACTATTTCACTCAACATTTCTGTTAATCTAAGCAACTCATAAGAACAAGATAATTCAAATCAAACTTTTTCATGTAATTAGTCTAAACCTTAAACTACTACAAAAAATGAATCTCTTTGACAATTATATTTGAAATTTGATTAGCATGAACATTACCACATCAAAAACAAGTTTATAGGTCTAAAACATCTTAGGGTAATGTTCCAAGTCCAATTCTAGCAAAAAAAAAGTCGAATTTATGTTGTCTGGGGGTCGAACTCGTCGAATGCATGAACCAACTCGGCGAGTTGGATCGTTTTGATCACTTTTTAGGCATGGACTCACTGAGTCTCCTGATAGACTCGCCGAGTCTGATGCCCAGACAGCAACAACTTCAATTTGTAAAGAAGTTTTGCAATCATAACAAGAAAACAAGCCTAGGCTCTGATACCACTGTTAGGTTTTGAGCATTCTAACACTACTAAATGTACATGCAACCCTAAATACCTTGGATCTATGTTTTCTCTATTATACATGCAAATATGAGTACCCAAGGTATTACCCTATCTAGCATACAATCTTTGATACTTGGGTAATCAAATGAATAGAATACATACCTTTGTTTGATGTAGCTTATCTTCATGAAGTTTGAGTGCCTAGTGCCCTAAGTGTGACACCTCAAATGGTTCACACAACACCAAATACACTTGGAATGACTTGAGAGAAATCCACAACTCATGAAATCGGCTAGCCCTTCTTTTTCACACACTAGTGACCAATTTTGGTGAATAATATGATGCTTATATAGTGTGTTACAATTAGGGTTACACCATGTAAACCCTAATTGTCATGACCTTTCATTTCCATGACCCATGAGTTATGTAACCTCCATGGAGCATCCTATGGGTTTAACCCAACTTGATTATCCATGGAGCTTTGGCTCACAATATAAGTTATGGATGACTTGCACAATCAACCCATATATTTAATTAGTCTTCTTTTGATCACATAATTAATTCTAAATTAATTCTTGATCGATACTAATAAAATATTATTATTCTTATTATTCATATACTAGAACTTGTAATATATTAATAACCATAAGTGTCTTATTTCTCTCATTTAGTGTATCCAAATGCATGATGCCATGCAACCCAAATGGACCATGCCAGGTCGGGTCAATTCTTACCGATTATAGTTATGGACTTAGACATTAATCCAACACATATCACATAAGCCAAGCATACAACAGATAAGGATGTCGTGGGCTAGTCCCCAAGGTCTTACTCCAGGATGCCATGGGCTCCCCACATGGTCTTACACCTAAGTGTCATGGGCTCTCCCATGGTCTTTGATAGGAAAGCCATGGGATCTCCGATGGTCTTCCATACAAAACACACAATCACATAGCATATGAAGCACAAAATAACTAATACATATATCATGATCACATAATGGGCTGGCCTTGGTGCCTTAGACCCATTAGTATGGTGAGGAGACTCACCCATGACTGCTGAAATACAAACACTGCTCTCCTAACAGCCTGAAACCTCCCGTGCTAAAAGATGACAATAAATTAATGTCAAAATCTTACTTAGTCAAAAGAAACCCAAACTTCAACCCCCTTCTTAAGGCCCAATTATCCTTCCCTACCTAATGGGCCCAAAGTCTAAGTCCAAACTTCTTAATGGTCCTCTTGACCCATTAAAGCCCAACCAATATATCCATGGCCCATAACAGATGAAATAGCCCACAATGCAACCAAGTCTAATAACCATGTGAGGCCCAATAACCCAAAATCCCAAAATAGGCCCAAGCCCATCTGCGATACGTACGCTCAGCATATCACCATGGTACGCGTAGCGTACTGAGGCTCGGGGACTTACGCGCAGCGTACTCAGATTTACGCCCGACGTACTAACATGTTAAGCAATTTTCCGTTAGGTGCTTAATGCTCGATTGTTATATGTCCAGAAGTCATATCTAGGCCTATTTGGACTAGCCAAGGCACAAAGTTGGCAACTTTATGCCTTTGCATGTCCCAAATGATCCCAACACCCTCATTAAGACCATTTTGAAGCTGTTAACCCATTCATGAGGTCAAAACTCCCACCAAGACTCCATTTTTATGTTGGAAAAGGACTAAGGGACCTTAGATCTGTCATGTCCATCCTCTGGAGTTAATTAAATCACAAGAAAAGGGTCCAAAACCAACTAAAGGGACAAGACTAAAAACCCTAGCTAGATCTAGTGATTAAAATCGAAAGGTACAAGCTTTATACCTCCAGGAGCTCCTCAAGGTCGACAATAAGCAGATTCTTGAAGCCAAGTGACACTCCAAACTCCCTTGGCAACTTCTTCTTCTTGGATGAACACTAAAAGAACCACAAATGCACTCTTAAAGCTCAAGCTACACTCACAAATGATATTAAGGTTTTCAGGGCGTTTGAAGGTGAAGGAGGCAGATAAGGGTGAAGTTTAAATGTATTAAGGATGTTTATATAGGTCTCAAGTCCGTTATTTAGGGTTTAAACATGTTGGCATGTATGCCTAGCGTACTGCAGGTACGCCCAGCGTACGTGCTGCTCCTATTTGTTCCTTCTCACTAAGTACGCTAAGCATACTCAAGGGTCTCTTATGCCAAAATCAAAATACTTCAAGGGCTACAAAGTAATACCTAATTTGGGTGTTACAACTCTCCCCCACTTGGAATAGACTTCCGAAGTTGACATACATGGAAGGTATTGTGAATCTGACTAAACTCCTCTAGCAGCTCTAAACGATACGCCACCTTGCCTACCTAGGCCGAGATCCTAAAAGGACCTATAAACCGAGGCCCCAACTTGCCTCTCTTTCGGAATCTAATAATCCCTTTCCATGGCGACACCTTCAGCAATACAAAGTCCCACACCTAGAACTCTGATGGGTTTTGAGCATTCTAACACTTCCTAAGTGTACATGCAACCCTAATAACCTTGTATCTATGTTTGTCTAATTATCATGCAAAGTTGAATTCCAAGGTTATATTCCTATCTATCATACATGGGGAACATTTTCATCTTGAATGAAAGATAGAATAACTACCTTGTAGTTGATTATGATCCTTGAAACCTTGTGAGCCTAGCACCCAAGTGTGACGCCTCAAATGCGTCACACAACACCAAATGTAAAGGAGTAAACTTTGAGAGAATCTTACACTTGCAAAATCGGCTCTAGCCCTCTTGTTTCTTAGTGTAGCTGATTTTGGGGAGAACACCTTTGTTTATATAGTGTGTTGCATTAGGTAAACCCTAATGTAACATGACTCTTCATTTCATGATCCATGGGTTATCTCCATGGAGCATCCTATGGGTGGAACAAAACTTAATAACCCATGGAGCCTCTTAGCCCACTATATAAGATATGGAAGATTTACAGTTATCTTTTGATCACTTAATTAATTCTAAATTAATTCTTGATCAACTAATTAAATAATATTATTAATATATTATAGCTTATAATATATCAATAAATCATAAGTGTTATTTCTCTTATTTTAGTTTATCCAATTGCATGGTGCCATGCAACCCGTAACACCGTAAAAATTAAAACAATTTTTCACTTTTCCAAAACACATTTTTTATTCACATTTATTATTAAAATCTCATGTATCATATCTCTGTTCACAAAACATTTCCCAAGATCAAAATACATAAAACTCCATGTGTATACGAATCATGCCGGAGCCTTCCCACGATCATCACTGGTACCTGAAACACATAACACATAACACTGTAAGCATAAAAGCTTAGTGAGTTCCCAAAAATACCACTCTAACACCTATTAGCCACTCAAGGCTATAGATCTACTGACCCTCTAGTCAGTGTGTCTCAGTGGGACCCTCCAGTCCCAACTCTCTGTGGGCTCTCTAGCCCTAACTGTTGGAATAGTGTCTAAGGCTGCAACTATATTAGGCAAGTATTTAACCCGATTGTGCATGATCCTTTTGGGTTGCCTTCACCATAACAACTTGACAGGATGATTTATTATGAGAGAATAAATATTATTAGTATATTATGAGAATAATATAAGGAATAATAATATTGTTATAAGTCATAAATTAATTAGTATTAATTTGGTGACTTAAAGAGATTAATTAAATAAGAGGGTATAAACTGTCAATTGTTTGATATTTACACTTTGGGCTGTAATTCCTTATTGGATAGAGAATGGACGGATTCTAGGGATTGGGATAGCCTCATGTTCGTCAAAGGCTTATATAAGGAAAGGATTTGGATTGCTTTAAGGAAAGATTATCCAACTGCGGTTTAAGGGTGAAACCCTAGGAGCCTTACAAGTATAAATAGACCCCTAGGGCAAGGGAAATCGGCACCTCTGCAAAAGCAAAGAACCCCTGGCCGATTTCTAATCCCTCACTTCTCTCTCAAACCATCCTCCTTGCTAGTTGGTGTTTGTAAGCCATTAGAGGAGTGACAATTGTAACTCTAGAGCTCCAAGACAACAAGATCAAAACAAGAGATTCAAAGGTAAACTTCTAGATCTGATTTTGTATTATTCTTACACCTAATCAGTCATTAGAAGTCTTGGATTCAAAGCATGATTAATTAGAGAAACCTAGATCCAAGCATTAGGGTTTGTATGTGCACATAGGAATGTTCATATGGCCAAAACCCATCAGTGGTATCAGAATTAGATTGGTTTCTATTAAATTGTTGCTTGGTTGTTTGAATCTTGCTTAAAAAATTCAATTTTTATGTTTCTGATTCATAGACTCGGCGAGTCCCTTGGTGCACTCGGCGAGTCCGAGCGTCAAAAAGGGCCTGATTCGGGATTTTTTGATATTTATCTTATGGAAACTTGCCTTTATCATATTAGATCAACCGTAATCCGATTTTTTGATATATATGACTATAATCTTGATCTAATTAAAGATATTTATCAACTAATAAAATATTTAATTTCCTTATGTGATAATTAATTAATTATTTTGATTAAATTGGTAATCATCTTGCAAGAAATCATCAAATAAATCAAATATGGATAATTATGGAATTAATTGTTAATTGAGACTATTTGTTATTTGATCCTCCATGTTTTAAATGTTTAAAACTTATCCTCAAGTTTTGAAATTTATGTTTTACGATTAAAAGTTTTAATTTAGAAAATTTAAATTTCAAACCCTAGAATTTTACAACTTTAAAATACAACCCTATACTAATATAATATTACAAGATTAATATATATATATATATATATATATATATATATATATATATATATATATGTATAACTAAAATGCTAGTCTTATCGTTAGTAGGCCTCATTCACGAAGCAGATCTATAAGGTGGGTATAAGGTTGCAGCCTATAAAATGGCGCTTAATGGGTGTATACTCACACCCACCCCTTGCTTGATCAGTGGAGGGTCGTTAGCCGAACGGGTAGGATAGGGCAACCTCATCCTCTCATTAAAAGTATAATATGAAATACAAAGTAACTACGTGTTTTTAAAATTTCCCAATCTTAGTTACTTTAGGAAAAGTGAATTGATGCAATCCCATGAAATTACACTTTGCACCCTTGCTAAGAAGTTAGTGGAGCGTGTGTGGTTTACCAGCACACTAATTGGTTCTAAGAAAAGGTGGCAAAGGGTGATTCATTGTTTATCATAGTTCGATGGAGCGTGTGTGGTTTACCGGCACATCGAATAGGTGATTGTTACAATGAAGGCACCATGTGAATTTGCATGGTAATTCACACCCGCTTTGTGATCCTTGGTATCCCAGTCACAAACAAGAGGGGCATATCGATATTTAAACATGCCATTGAAATGTTTCAATGAATCTCATCTAAACCCAGGAATTCTCAAATTCATTTAGAACTTAATGTTAGGTTTTCATGGTGGAGAATTAGTGAATCGTCATTCACTTACCTTCATATTGTTTGCATGTTAGATTACGGCATCCCTTTTCAAATATGTAAATATTGTTGTTGGATCCTATCCCTAATTTTTCTTATTGGGTGATAATTAGGGATTCATATTCTAATCTATCTTTGTACTTTCTATTTGTAGATGTCGAACGCGAACAACGCTGCTGCTAGTTCTTTCACATTGATGAGCCTTTGTCAAAATGTCACTTACGATGGAACGAACTTTAGCGAATGGATAAGATAATTCGCACTATTGCTTGCTATGAGGATACAGAGTATGTCCTCGATGAAAAGCTCGAGAAAATCAACCCTGAAATCGCTACTCCAGCTGAAATAACCGCTTTTGAAACTCCTGAGCACGATGCAACGAAGGTACATTGTATCATGATAGCCACTATGATCTCCGAATTCCAAAAGTCCTATGAGTACATGTACCCGTATGAGATGCATCAAGACTTATTGGAGAGATACCACCAAAATGCGAGACAAGAGCGTTATGAGATTTTCACTAACATGATTTCCGCTAAGATGGGTCATGGAGAGTCTCTTACCGTGCACCTGCAAAAGAGGCAAAGGTATGTCGACCGTCTTCGCAAGTTGAAAGTTGACTTTGGGGAAGAATTGGCGATCGACATGGTGCTTCACTCTTTGCCACCGAGCTACAATCAAATTAGGATGAACTACCACATGAACAAAGAGGAGGTCTCCCTAAGCAAACTCCAAGGTCTCTTGAGGGTCGCTGAGAGCAACTTCAAGGACAAGTCTGTTGCACCAACTCCCAATCCACCCGCTGCTCCTGTCTTGGCTATTGGACAAGGAAAGGGAAAGAAGAGGAAGGCTTCGTCTAAGAACTATCGCAAGGTTAAAGCCCGAGATGGTGCCTCTGATGGGTTTTGAGCATTCTAACACTTCCTAAGTTTACATGCAACCCTAATAACCTTGAATCTATGTTTTCTCTATATACATGCAAATTTCTTTTTCAAGGTTCTTTCCTAACTACCATGGCATGGGGAATATAAGAAACATAAAACTAGTAGAAATACATACCTTGTTGTTGCTTGGATTCCTTCAAGACTTTGTGAGCCTAGCACCCCAAATGTTGTGGCTCAAATGCTTCACACAACACCACAAAACTTGGAATAACTTTACAGAATACTTCTAGCACTCAAAATCGGTTATGCCCTCTCTGGTAACCTTACTAGGTCCGATTTCACTAGCCAAAGGGTCCCTTTTATAGTGGTGTCACAATTAGGGTTTTCACGTGAATAATCTTAATTGTCATGACTCTTCATTTCTCATGACCCATGTGGGTTTGTAACTCCCATGGACTATCCATGGAGCTCCAAATGGTTACATCCATAACCCATAAACCATGGATCATTAATCCACCATAAAAGAATTGATGATTGTCATAATCAACCCTTATATATTTAATTAGTCTCACTTTGATCACCAAATTAATACTAGATTAATACTTGATCAAATACTAATTAAATAATACTATTATTAATATATTAGAACTTATAATATATTAATAATCATAAGTGCCATATTCTCTCATTTAGTCTATCCAAGTATTGCAATGCCATGCAACCCAAATGGACCATGTCGGGTTGGATCAAGTACATACCAAATAAAGTGATGGACTTAGACACTATATCCAACAGTCTCCCACTTGGATAAGTCTAATAACTATATTTTCAAATATGACTTCAAAATCCGACTAGCAATCGTAGCTCTTTCAAAGTCTCTCGGAACTGAGATGATGATGATACGCCATTTAAGATAAGAGATCATATAATCCTCTACTCTCATGATATAAGCCGGACAAACACTTGGAACATGGTATTACTTATTGTCCAGCATTTGTTTCTCGATCTCCGATTTGTTTCGACATAGAACTAAATTGAACACATCAATTACGTTCTGACCGGGCCCGGTACATTGGTCAAAACCAAATCATCGAGGGGCCCAGATATCGCTTCTATTTCTAGAAGGAACAGATAAACTTCGACTGATATGCTTGTACTAACTACTTGTTGAATTACTCACAAAGGCACGTTTTATAACATCGAGTTACCAATGCATTTTCATACAATTAATGAATAACCAACTCAGATTCAACAACTCATATCTCTAGGTTTGAAGATTTATATGATATTACCGTCTCACGATCACTCGAGATAAATTCCATGAAGTGATGCAAGTGAGCGTGGGTTGAATCGAATACTCAGCCCTTATGACTACTCATGAATGTTGTAGCAACCATTGCATTGTCTAAAGCACTTTAGACAAATCATACAAGCCAGATTCATGACAGTCTTGAATCAGTACTTACTTCCAATGTTTGACCGACTGTGGATGGTTTGAATAATATGATATATACCATAACATAATTATTCTGGAAGTAAAAACATGCAAAATTGAAACATAGTAAACAATCAACACAAGATAGTAACACCTTACTCATAAATAAATAACAACTTTTATTTATCATCAAATGTCAATTACATTTTACAAGTTTCAGTAATCTAATTATTGAAACTAATATCATCCTTCAGCCCAATGCGACTTGCATGTTGTAAATGCTTAACCCTGCTCAGTCCCTTCGTGAGGGGATCTGCCGGGTTCTCATCTGATGATACCCTCTTTGCCACGAGGAGTCCTTCTTCTATTCTATGTCTGATGAAATGGTATTTTTTGTCAATGTGCCTAGATCTCCCGTGATCTCTTGGTTCTTTAGTTAAAGCAACCGCACTTTCACTGTCACAGAAAATTTCCATTGGCTCCTTTATAGCTGGTACAACTCCAAGGTCTCCGATGAAGTTCTTCAGCCATATCGCCTATTTTGCTGCCTTGCTTGCTGCTATGTACTCTGATTCACAAGTCGAATCAGCTACTGTCTCCTGCTTGGAACTTTTCCAAGTAATGGTTCCTCCATTTAGGATAAAGACCCAGCCTGACTGAGAGCGGAAATTATCCCTATCAGTTTGAAAGCTAGCATCACTATATCCTTCCACTCGCAAGTCATCACTGCCTCCGAGGGTAAGGACCCAGTCCTTAGTCCTCCGCAAATACTTGAGAATGTTCTTTACCGCTTTCCAGTGTGCCTTGTCGGGGTTCCCTTGATATCTACTGACCATGCTCAAAGCAAAGGCCACATCAGGGCGAGTACAAGTCATAGCATACATGATCGAGCCCACAGCGGAAGCATATGGTATCTGACTCATTTCAGCTATCTCAGCCTCTGTACTCGGACTCTGAGTCTTACTTAGCTTGGCATTACTCTGGAATGGTAACTCTCCTTTCTTGGAATCTTGCATACTGAACCTCTTCAGTATCTTATCCACATAAGTACTTTGACTAAGTCCAATTAGTCTCTTACTCCTATCTCTCAATATCCTTATCCCTAGGATATAGGCAGCTTCCCCAAGGTCCTTCATAGCAAAACACATCCCAAGCCAGGCCTTAACCTCCTGCAAAGTTGGGATGTCATTTCCTATGAGAAGAATGTCATCCACATACAACACCAAGAAGCTAGCTATGCTCCCACTAGCCCTGACATACACACAAGACTCATCCTCACTCCTAGAAAATCCAAATTCATTAACTTTCTCATCAAAGCAAAGATTCCACCTGCGAGATGCTTGTTTCAATCCATAAATGGATTTTTCAAGCTTACACACTCTATTAGGGTATTTTGGATCGACAAAACCATCTGGCTGAGCCATGTAAACATCCTCAGCCAACCTCCCATTAAGGAAAGCGGTTTTGACATCCATTTTCCATATTTCATAGTCATGAAATGCAGCTATGGCTAACAACACTCTAATAGACTTAATCTTAGCTATTGGTGAGAAGATCTCATCATAGTCAACTCCTGGAGTTTGAGTAAAGCCCTTCGCAACCAGTCGCGCTTTATAAGTGTGTACTTTCCCATCCATGTCGGTCTTCTTCTTGAAGATCCATTTGCACCCAACTGTCTTACGACCTGGTACATTGTCAACCAAGTTCCAAACATGATTGTCATACATGGACTGAATCTCGCTATCCATAGCCTCCTTCCATTTCGCAGACTCAGGGCCTTCCATGGCTTCCTTGTAATTATTAGGATCATCCAAATCTATCAGTGTACTATCACTGATAAATGTATCACCTTCAGTGGTGATGTGATAACCATAATAAAATTCAGGTGTGTTCCTCACCCTAGTGGAACGTCTTGGAGGTACAGACTCATCTATCGGCTCAACAGGAGTTTCCTCTTCAGGTTGGCTGATAGCATTTGAGGTTCCTTCACCACTCAACTCTTGAAGTTCTTCAAGGTCAATTTGCCTCCCACTGTCCCCTTGGCTTATGAATTCTCTCTCATAAAAGACTCCTCTTCTTGCTACAAAGACCACATTGTCACTGGGTCTGTAGAAGAGGTAACCAAAGGATCTTTGTGGGTAGCCGATGAAAATACACCTCTCGCTTCGGGGCTCAAGCTTGTCATGAGTCTCACGCCTCACAAAAGCTTCACAACCCCAAATCTTGATGTGGTCCAAATTGGGAACTTTCCCAGTCCACATCTCGTGAGGTGTTTTGGCAACCTTTTTAGTAGGGACTAGATTAAGGATATGGGCGGCAGTCTCTAAGGCATACCCCCAGAAACAGATTGGTAAGGAAGCTCGACTCATCATGGAACGAACCATATCCAACAAGGTTTGATTGCGCCTCTCAGCTAAACCATTCAACTGTGGTGTCCTGGGAGGTGTCAATTGTGAGACAATCCCACATTCCTTCAGATAGTCAAGGAACTCAATTCTAAGATACTCTCCTCCCCGATCGGATCGGAGCATCTTGATGTTCCTGCCCAATTGATTCTCAACTTCCTACTTAAACTCTTTGAACTTTTCAAAGGTTTCTGACTTATGCTTGATTAAGTAAATATATCCATATCTACTGTAATCATCAGTAAAAGTCACATAATAATGATTAGCATCCCTTGTAGCAACTTTGAAGGGCCCACACACATCCGTGTGTACAAGGTCCAACAAACCTTCACCCCTATCACAAGTACCTGTAAAGGGCGACTTTGTCATTTTTTCCAAGTAAACAAGACTCGCAACTATCATCTGACTTGAGGTCAAATGATTCCAAGACTCCAGCCTTTTGGAGTTGGCCTATGCGCTTCTTGCTAACATGTCCAAGACAACAATGCCACAAGGATGCTTTATCCAAGCTATCAGAAGAATCAATATAAAACACATTATTTCCTAAATTGTCTACAACATTGACAACTTCATATACACCATCAAAAGGTATTGCTTTAACGTAAAATACATCATTGTAATAAACATTAATAGCACCATTTTTATTATCAAATGAAAATGTAAAACCTTGCTTGTACAAGCCATGAAAAGAAATAATATTTCTCGCCATTTCGGGCGAGTAACAACACTTATTCAAATCTAACATTAACCCATTATTAAGCAATAAAGAATAAACTCCTATCTTGGTAACAGGTGATGCTTTCATGTTGCCCATGACTAAGTTTATCTTCCCGTGCTCTACTTGCTCACTTCTTCTTAGTGCCTGCAAATCAATACAAATGTGAATACCACACCTTGTATCAAGCACCCAAGAATTAGCATTAGATGAGTTGTTAGACAATATTGTGTAAATACCTGCATGGGTGGGTTTAACCTTCCCATCCTTTACATCTTGCAGATATTTGGCGCAGCTTCGCTTGAAGTGTCCCTTATCTTGTCAATAGCAGCACTGTGATTCCTTTGGGTTCGAAGAAGGAGTAATGGGACCTTTCTTTGTCCCACTTGAAGAGGAACCATCAAGAGTCTTACCCTTGGTACCCTTTGAAGGAATTTTCCTCTTCTTACCCTTCCCTTGCCCAATTGCAAGAACAGGGGCTGTTAAAGGAGTAGAAGTAGCAACCGCTTTACCCTTAAGGCCATTTTCAGCTGTCCTTAAGAGTCCTTGAAGTTTGCTAAGAGTGACTGCCTCCTTATTCATACGATAAGTCATACGAAACTGATCATAACTTGAAGGTAAGGAATGGAGAATGATGTCAATCGCCAATTCCTCAGGGAAGTCAACATTGAGCTTTAGCAACCGGTCAATGAACCTCTGCATCTTCTGCAAGTGACCGGTGATGGGTTCACCATCCTTCATCCTTGCGGTTATCATGGAGGAAATGATTTCATACCTCTCTTGACGCACGCTCTGATGGTACCTTTCCATCAGATCTAGGTGATGGGTTTTGAGCATTCTAACACTTCCTAAGTGTACATGCAACCCTAATAACCTTGGATCTATGTTTGTCTAATTATCATGCAAAGTTGAATTCCAAGGTTATATTCCTATCTAGCATACATGGGGAACAATTTTAACTTGAATCATAGATATAATAACTTACCTTGTTGTTTCTTGTGTTCCTTGAAACCTTGTGAGCCTAGCACCCCAAGTGTGATGCCTCAAATGCTTCACACAACACCGAATGCTCTTGGAAAGACTCTTGAGATAACACACACTTCTCAAAATCGGCCAAGCCCTCTAGTTTCTTAGTGTTCAACTTGTGTAGCCAATTTTGTGGAGAATGGGACTCTTATATAGTGTTGGCACATCTAGGGTTACACCATGTAAACCCTAATGTGTCATGACTCTTCATTTCCATGACCCATGGGTTTGTAACTCCCACGGAGCATCCATGGAGCATCCTATGGGTAGAACCCAACTTGATAATCCATGGAGCCTTTTAGCCCACTATACAAGATATGGATGATTTACATAACCAACCCATATATTTAATTAGTTATCCTTTGATCACTTAATTAATTCCAAATTAATTCTTTGATCAACTAATTAAATAATATTATTAATATATTAGAACTTATAATATATTAATAATCTCCAAGTGTTATTTCTCTCATTTAGTGTATCCAATTGCATGGTGCCATGCAACCCAAATGGACCATGTCGGGTCGGGTCAAGTACAAGCCCGAAATAGTTATGGACTTAGGCACCTTATCCAACAGTCTCCCACTTGGATAAGTCTAATAACATATATCTCTAGTACTTCAGGAACCGACCGGCAATCGTAGCTCTTTCAAGGTCTCTCGGAACTGAGAAGATGATGATACGCCATTTAAGATAAGTGATCATATAATCCTCTGTTCTAGATATCAGTCGGACAAATACATGGAACATGTCTTGCTTATTGTCCTACATTTGTTTCCCGATTTCCGATTTGTTTGACATAGAACTTAATTGAACACATCAACTTAGTTCTGACCGGGCCCGGTACATGGGTCAAAACAAAATCATCGAGGGGCCCAGATACCAGCTTCTAATCCAAGAAGGAATAGATAAACTTCGACTCATATGTTTGTTCGACCACTTATTGAATTACACACAAAAGTACGTTTTATAACATCGAGTTACCAATGCGGTTTCGTACTCACGATCACTCAAGATAAAATTCCATGAGGTGATTCCAGTGAGCGTGGGTTGTGTCCAATGCTCAGAACTTATGAGCAGTCATGATTGTTGTAGCCTTGTCCAAGACCTCTACAACCAAACATGACAGTCTTGATTCATATCTACTTCCAACATATGACCGACTGTGGAGGTTTGAATAATATGTTATACCAAACAAAATTATTCTGGAAGTCAAAACATGCAAAAGAAATATAGTAAACGATTGACAAGAGATAGCAACACTTTACTCATAAATAAAACACCTTTTATTCATCATCAAATGTCAATTACACTTTCCAAATTTCCGGGTTATCTAACTACGAAAACTTATATCATCCTTCAGCCCTATGCTCCGAGCATGCTGAAGATGCTTAACCCTACTCAGTCCCTTCGTGAGGGGATCTGCTGGGTTCTCATCCGATGATACCCTCTTTGCCACGAGGTGTCCTTCTTCAATCCGATGTCTAATGAAATGGTATTTTCTGTCGATGTGTCTGGATTTCCCATGATCCCTTGGTTCTTGGCTAAGGCAACAGCACTTTCACTATCACAGAAAATCTCCATTGGCTCTTTAATAGCTGGTACAACTACAAGGTCTCCAATGAAGTTCTTCAGCCATATCGCCTCCTTTGCTGCTTCACTAGCTACAATATACTCTGATTCACAAGTAGAATCTGCCACTGTCTCTTGCTTGGAACTCTTCCAAGAAATTGCTCCTCTGTTTAGGGTAAAGACCCAGCCCGACTGAGAGCGGAAATTATCCCTATCAGTCTGGAAGCTAGCATCACTATACCCAACAACTCTCAAGTCATCACTCCCACCGAGGGTAAGGACCCAGTCCTTAGTCCTTCGTAGGTACTTGAGGATATTCTTTACCGCAGTCCAGTGTGCCTTGCCAGGGTTCGCCTGATACCTGCTAACCATGCTCAAGGCAAAAGCTACATCGGGTCGAGTACACGTCATAGCATACATGATCGATCCTACAGCCGAAGCGTAAGGTGTTCGACTCATTTCTGCTATCTCAGCCTCATTGCTAGGGCTTTGTGTCTTACTCAATCTGGTGTTACTCTGGATGGGTAACTCTCCTTTCTTGGAATCCTGCATGCTGAATCTCTTCAGCACCTTATCCAAGTAGGTACTCTGACTAAGTCCAATTAGTCTTTTACTCCGATCTCTCAAGATTCTTATCCCTAGAATATAGGCAGCTTCACCAAGGTCCTTCATAGCGAAACACTTCCCAAGCCAGGACTTTACTTCCTGCAGGGTTGGAATGTCGTTTCCTATGAGTAGTATGTCATCCACATACAATACCAAAAAGCTAACTATACTCCCACTAGCCTTGACATACACACAAGATTCATCTTCACTCCTAGAAAAGCCAAATTCCTTGACCTTTTCATCAAAGCAAAGATTCCATCTGCGAGGTGCTTGCTTCAATCCATAAATGGATTTCTCAAGCTTACACACTCTATTAGGGTACTCGTTGCTGACAAAACCCTCTGGCTGACTCATGTAAACATCTTCAGCCAACTTTCCATTAAGGAAAGCGGTTTTGACATCCATCTGCCATATTTCATAGTCATGAAATGCAGCTATGGCTAACAGAACCCGAATAGACTTAATCTTGGCTACCGGAGAAAAGGTCTCATCATAATCCACTCCAGGAATTTGAGAGAAGCCCTTTGCAACCAGTCTAGCCTTATAAGTGTGTACTTTACCATCCATGTCGGTCTTCTTCTTGAAGACCCATTTGCACCCTACTGTCTTACGACCTGGTACATTTTCAACCAAGTTCCAAACTTGATTGTCATACATGGATTGTATCTCGTTATCCATAGCCTCTTTCCATTTAGCAGACTCGGGGCCTGCCATGGCTTCCTCGTAGCTGTTAGGGTCATCTTGACTTACTAGTGTCTAATCACTAATAAGTGTCTCACCTTCTGCAGTTATATGGAATCCATAGTAATGCTCAGGTGCACTCCTAACTCTCGTGGAACGTCTCAGAGGTATAGATTTGTCAATTGGCTCAACAGGAGTTTCCTCCTCAAGTTGAGGGCTAGAGTTTGAAGTTCCTTCACCGCTTGATTCTTGAATTTCTTCAAGATCAATTTGCCTCCCACTGTCTCCTTGGCTTATAAACTCTCTTTCTCGAAAGACGCCTCTTCTTGCTACAAAGACCACATTGTCACTAGGTCTGTAGAAGAGGTAACCAAAGGATCGCTGTGGGTAACCGACGAAAATACACCTCTCGCTTCGAGGTTCGAGCTTATCATGAGTCTCGCGTCTCACGAAAGCATCGCAACCCCAAATCTTGACGTGGTCTAGTTTAGGTACTTTACCAGTCCACATCTCGTGAGGAGTTTTGGCAACTTTCTTTGTAGGGACTAGATTAAGAATATGGGCGGCAGTCTCTAAGGCATACCCCCAGAATGAGATTTTATAGCGTAGCTCGACTCATCATGGAACGAACCATATCTAGCAAGGTTCGATTACGCCTCTCAGCCACACCATTCAACTGTGGTGTCAATTGTGAGACTATCCCACATTCCCTTAGATAGTCGAGGAACTCTGAACTAAGATACTCACCACCACGATCGGATCGAAGCATCTTAATGTTCCTGCCCAATTGATTCTCGACTTCCTGTTTAAATTCCTTAAACCTCTCGAAAGTCTCTGACTTATGCTTGATCAAGTAGACATATCCATATCTACTATAATCATCAGTAAAAGTCAAATAATAACGATTAGCATCCCTTGTGGCATGTTTGAATGGTCCACACACATCCGTGTGTATAAGGTCCAACAAACCTTCACCCCTCTCACACGAACCTGTGAAGGGTGACTTTGTCATTTTTCCAAGTAAGCATGATTCGCAACTATCATCTGACTTTAGGTCAAACGACTCCAAGACTCCATCCTTTTGGAGTTGGCCTATGCGCTTCTTGCTTATATGTCCAAGACGATAATGCCATAATGATGCTTTATCCAAGTTATTATTAGTAGAATCAATACACAAAACATTATTTCCTAAGTTATCAACAACAGATACAGCTTCATACACACCATCACAAGGTAATGCTTTAAAATAAAGAATATTATTAAAGAAAGCATCAATAGAACCAACTTCATTATTAAATGAAATGGTAAACCCTTGTTTGTACAAAGCATGGAAGGAAATAATATTCAGATCTAAACTAAACCCACTACTTAGCGATAAAGTATAAACTCCAATCTTGGTAACAGGTATAGCTTTCCTATTCCCCATGATCAAGTTTATCCTTCCTTGCTCCACATCCTCACTTCTTCTTAGTCCCTGCAAGTCACAACAAATGTGAATACCACACCCGGTATCAAGGACCCAAGAATTAGAATGGGGTGAGTTATTAGAAATGATAGTGTAAATACCTGCATGGTTGGGTTTAACTTTCCCATCCTTCACATCTTGCTGGTATTTTGGGCAGTTCCGCTTCCAATGAGCTTTTTCATGGCAATAGAAGCATTCAGCCTCTTTTGGGTCAGAAGAAGGAGTAATGAAACCTTTATTGGTTCTACTTGAAGAAGAGCCATCAAGGGTCCGAGCCTTGGTACCCTTCGAAGATCTCTTTCTCTTCCTCCATCGATTCTTCCCAATTGCCAAAACCGGAGTAGAGTTTTGAGTAGGAGTGATAGCAACCGACCTCCCCTTAAGACCTGATTCTGCGGTCTTGAGAAGTCCCTGAAGTTTGCTGAGGATGACTTCTTCCTTGTTCATGTGATATGTCATGCGGAATTGATCATAGCACGATGGTAAGGAATGCAAAATAATATCTATTACAAGATCCTCCGGGAAGTTCACATTAAGCTTCAGCAAACGATCCACATACCTTTGCATTTTCTGCATGTGGCTCATGACGGATTCCTCGTCCTTCATCATGGTTGTTATCATGGAGCAGATGATTTCATACCTCTCTTGTCTTGCACTTTGATGGTATCTTTCCATAAAATCTTGGTGCATGTCATAAGGGTAGAAATCCTCATAAGACTTTTGGAGTTCCGCTGTCATCGTGGCCGTCATGATGCAAGCCAATTTCGTAGCATCCCTTTCATGTGCCCGAAATTCAGCGATCTCCTGAGGAGTTGCAGTGGACTCATCAATCTCCTTAAGCTCCTTGTCAAGGACATATTCTTTGTCCTCGTAGCGGGTAATCATCCTGATGTTTCTGATCCACTCATTGAAGTTGGATCCATCAAAGGTGACTTTCCCACACAAGTTC
This sequence comes from Lactuca serriola, assembly GCF_051521515.1. Lineage (NCBI taxonomy): Eukaryota > Viridiplantae > Streptophyta > Magnoliopsida > Asterales > Asteraceae > Lactuca > Lactuca serriola. The sequence continues at coordinate 334,682,581 of NC_136415.1, read as the reverse complement.
ATAAGGGTAAAGGAGCCATTAGGATTAGAGCCAGAAGCATTGTTGAAAGACATCTGAAGAAAAGAGGACAAGATTAGTTTAGATATAAGAGAGTCCTTAATAAAACACCCAAATGTAGTATTAAGGCTAGGATCCAATCACAATATAATATAACTTAGAAAAGGTATGTTGTAATCTAAGCTATATCATATTTGAAAGGTAGGTGAATGACGATTCACCAATTTCCACCACGAAAACCGCAATATTTTAGTATTAGGTTTTTGAATGGTTCTTAGAAATTCCTAGATTCTTTGAGATTCAATGAACTTTTCAAAGGCATGTTTCAATCTCGAGTGTGCCCTCCAAGTTTTGTGATTGGGATACCGAGGATCACAAAACGAGGTGTGAAGTAACCATGCAAATCACTTGGTACCCTTAAAGTTTATCACTCAATCGATGTGCCGGTTAACCACACACGCTCCATCGATACTATAATAAACCCTAAGTCACCCTTTACCTACCTTATTAAGTCCAAGTTAGTGTGCCGGTTAACCACACACGCTCCACCAACGACTTAATCAAAGTGTAAAGTGTAATTTCATGGAATAGCACCTTATTCACATTTTTCCTAAAGTAACTAAGATTGGGAATTTAATAAAACATTTAGTTACTTTATAATATTCATCATACTTTGAATGAGAATTAATAAGTCCTTGTCTTACCCGTTCGGCTAACGACCCTCCACCGATCAAGCAAGCGGTGGGTGAGAGTGGACACCCATTAAGTCACCATTTTATAGGCAACAACCTTATACCCACCTTATAGACCGGCTTCGTGAATGAGGCGTACTAGCGGTAAGACGACTTTGTTCTTATACATATATATATAATTATTAAATCATAATAATATAAGTATAAGGGTTGAATTTTAACTTTTAAAATTCTAGGGGTTGGAACTAAAGTTTTAACTTAACTTTACTTGTTCCAAAACTTGAGGGCAAGTTTTGTAAACTTTCAAAACTTTTCATTTCTTGTAACTTATGAGTTTAATAGAGTAATAAAATGAGGACTTTTCATTTTTCCTAACTCTTGTGTTCTTTTAATGGTTTTTAATCCAAGAGACTTTTGGTTTTCCATAACTTGAGGACAAGTTATGGACTCCATTAAAACACATTATGATCATGAATTAATCTACCACATAGGTTACAAATAATTCCTATGATCATCTAAACATCATAAGAACAAGAATATGAATATGAACACTTTCAAGAATCAAAATCACATTTAATCTTTGTAATTTTGATAACTAGTTGTTGTAAATGAGTTAGAAAAGACATTACACCTTCTAAAACAAGTTTTCAAGTACCAAAACATTTTAGGGTAATGATTCTAATCCATTTCCAGCAACTCAAGTCGAAATTCTGCACTCTGTCAACCCTACTCGCCGAGTGCATAAACCTACTCGCCGAGTAGGTTGAAGATACACATGAACTCGACGAGTCCTCCCCATGGACTCGCCGAGTCCATCAGTCAGACAGCAGAATTTTCGACTTTCTTCAACTTTTAAGCACAACTAACAAACAAACAAGCCTAGTCTCTGATACCACTGATGGGTTTTGAGCATTCTAACACTTCCTAAGTGTACATGCAACCCTAATAACCTTGGATCTATGTTTGTCTAATTATCATGCAAAGTTGAATTCCAAGGTTATATTCCTATCTAGCATACATGGGGAACAATTTTAACTTGAATCATAGATAGAATAACTTACCTTGTTGTTGCTTGTGTTCCTTGAAACCTTGTGAGCCTAGCACCCCAAGTGTGATGCCTCAAATGCTTCACACAACACCAAATGCTCTTGGAAAGACTCTTGAGATAACACACACTTCTCAAAATCGGCCAAGCCCTCTAGTTTCTTAGTGTTCAACTTGTGTAGCCAATTTTGTGGAGAATGGGACTCTTATATAGTGTTGGCACATCTAGGGTTACACCATGTAAACCCTAATGTGTCATGACTCTTCATTTCCATGACCCATGGGTTTGTAACTCCCATGGAGCATCCATGGAGCATCCTATGGGTAGAACCCAACTTGATAATCCATGGAGCCTTTTAGCCCACTATACAAGATATGGATGATTTACATAACCAACCCATATATTTAATTAGTTATCCTTTGATCACTTAATTAATTCCAAATTAATTCTTTGATCAACTAATTAAATAATATTATTAATATATTAGAACTTATAATATATTAATAATCTCCAAGTGTTATTTCTCTCATTTAGTCTATCCAATTGCATGGTGCCATGCAACCCAAATGGACCATGCCGAGTCGGGTCAAGTACAAGCCCGAAATAGTTATGGACTTAGACACCTTATCCAACACTAGGTGCATCTCATAGGGGTAGAAATCTTCATAAGATTTTTGGAGTTCCGGAGTCATTGTGGCCATCATGATGCAGGACACCTTGGTGGCATCCTTCTCATGCGCAATGAACTCCGCAAGCTCTTCTGGAGTAGCAGTGGCTTGATTAACAACCTTAAGCTCCCTATCAAGTACATATTCTTTGTCCTCATAGTGGGTAATCATCCTGATGTTTCTGATCCACTCATTAAAGTTGGATCCATCAAAGATGACCTTACCACACAAGTTCATTAGGGAAAAGGAGCCTGTAGGGTTTGAGCCAGCAACGTTATTGGAAGACATCTGGAATAAAAGGAAGATAAGTTTCATTAGATTAAGAATCCTTAATAAGTCACCCAAATGAAATATTAAGTCTAGGATCCAACAAACTATTTATAGGTGGAAGAGGGATGCCGTAATCCACACTATAAAATATTTGAAGGTAGGTAAATGACGATTTACCAATTTCCACCATAAGAACGAAATATTTTATTATTAGGTTTTATTAGTTTTGAAACTCCTAGATCTTTTGAGATACATTGAACTTTTCAATGGCATGTTTGAATCTCGAATGTTCCCTCTCAAATTTGTGACTGGGATGCCGAGGATCACAAACAAGGTGTGAATAACCATACAAATTGACTTGGTACCCTTAACAATATTACCTAATCAATATGCCGGTTAACCACACATGCTCCACCGATCTATAATAAAGTCAAGTTACCCTTTGCCACTCTTACTAGTCCACGTTAGTGTGTCGGTTAACCACACGCACTCCACTAACGACTTGGTAAGGTACAAAGTGTAATTTTATGGGCTAGCACCAATTTCACATTTTCCTAAAGTAACTAAGATTGGGAATTTATAATGTATAGTTACTTTATAATTCATTATACTTTTAATGAGAATTTAAAGTCATATCCTACCCGTTCGCTTACGACCCTCCACCGATCAAGGAAGCGGTGGGTGAGAGTGGACACCCATTAAGTCACCATTTTATAGGCATCAACCTTATACCCCCCTTATAGACCGGCTTCGTGAATGAGGCCTACTAACGGTAAGAACGACATATTCTTATACATATATATATATATATATATATATATATATATATATATATATATATATATAATAAAATTATAATAATAGTATAAGTGTTGATTTTTAAACTTTTTAAAAATCTAAGGTTTAATTTGGAATTAAAGTATTAGAGTGTAAGACTTTTCAAATTCCAAAACTTGAGGGCAAGAATTGAAACTATTCCAATTCTCTTCAATTTGTAACTTATGAGTTTTAATGGTTCATAAAATGAAGACTCTTCATTTTATGAAACCTTTTTAGTTCTTTAAACACAAATTAAAGAAGTGACCTTTGGTTATCCATAACTTGAGGACAAGTTATGGACACCATCAATACAATTAAGATCAAGAATTAAACACACATGGTGGTTACACATAATTCCTATGATCTTCTAAAAACTCATAAGAACACAAATTCATGTCAAGCAATTTCAAGAAATCATATGAACATATATAATACTTTGAAATTCTTAAAAGTCATGTAAAATGGATTAACATAATCATTATCATTTTGAAAAACAGATTTTACAAGTCCAAAACAGATTGGGATAATGATTCTAATCCATTTCCAGCAACAAAAAACTCGAAAAATATGCCCAGCTCGATCCTACTCGGCGAGTGCATTATCCTACTCGGCGAGTAGGATGAATTTGTTTATGGACTCGGCGAGTACAGTCGTCAGAATGCAGAATTTTCGATTTTCAAGCAGTTTTGCATCAAGTATACAGAAAACAATCCTAGGCTCTGATACCACTGATGGGTTTTGAGCATTCTAACACTTCCTAAGTGTACATGCAACCCTAATAACCTTGAATCTATGTTTTCTCTATATACATGCAAATTTGTTTTTCAAGGTTATTTCCTAACTAGCATGGCATGGGGAATATATGAAACATAAAACTAGTAGAAATACATACCTTGTTGTTGCTTGGATTCCTTCAAGACTTTGTGAGCCTAGCACCCCAAATGTTGTGGCTCAAATGCTTCACACAACACCACAAAACTTGGAATAACTTGAGAGAATATTCCTAGCACTCAAAATCGGTTATGCCCTCTCTAGTAACCTTACTAGGTCCGATTTCACTAGCCAAAGGGTCCCTTTTATAGTGGTGTCACAATTAGGGTTTTCACGTGAATAATCTTAATTGTCATGACTCTTCATTTCTCATGACCCATGGGTTTGTAACTCCCATGGACTATCCATGGAGCTCCAAATGGTTACATCCATAACCCATAAACCATGGATCATTAATCCACCATAAAAGAATTGATGATTGTCATAATCAACCCTTATATATTTAATTAGTCTCACTTTGATCACCAAATTAATACTAGATTAATACTTGATCAAATACTAATTAAATAATACTATTATTAATATATTAGAACTTATAATATATTAATAATCATAAGTGCCATATTCTCTCATTTAGTCTATCCAAGTATTGCAATGCCATGCAACCCACATGGACCATGTCGGGTCGGATCAAGTACATACCAAATAAAGTTATGGACTTAGACACTATATCCAATAGCCTCTTCTAGTGGGACCAAAGTTGATCCGACTAAGCCCTGCCCTAACCCAAAGGAGGCAGAGTGCTACCACTGCCACAAGATAGGACATTGGAAGAGAAGCTGCCCAGAGTACCTGCAAGACATCAAGGAAGGAAAGATCAAGCCGTCTTTCGTAGGTATATACATAATCAAATCTAACGATTCATCTCACGCTATTTCTTGGGTTCTTGATACCGGTTGTGGTTACCACATTTGTTCTAATGTGCAGGGACTAAGAAGAAATAGGGATGTGGAGCATGCAAGGATTAATCTAATCATGGGGAACAGAAGATCGTCGCCTGTGACCAAGATTGGAGTGTATTCTTTAGTGCTTAGGAATGGTTTAAGTTTAGATTTGAACAATTGTTGCTATTCGCCAGAAATGGCTAGAAACATCATTTGATTTCATGGTTTGTTTTGACAAGGTTTTAGATTTTCTTATAATAATGAGAATGGTTCTATTTTGGCTTATCTAAATGGTGTCTTTTATTTTGAAGCAATACCGTGTAATGGAATTTATGAAACTGTTATGATTGTTGATAACTTAGGAAATGATGTTTTGAACATAGATTCTTCCAATAGTATGGATAGAGCATCCTTGTGGCATTATCGTCTTGGAGATGTCAAGAAGAAACGCATAGCCCAACTCCAAAAGGATGGAGTGTTGGAGTCATTCGACCTTAGGGAAGATGACACATGTGAATCGTGTTCACTTGGAAAGATGACTAAGTCACCCTTCACAAGTACGTGTGAAAGGGGTGAGGGTCTCTTGGACCTAATACATACCGATGTATGTGGACCATTTAGATCAACCACGAAGGATGGGAACCGCTTCTACGTGACCTTTACCAATGACTATAGTAGATATGGGTATATCTATTTAATCAAGCAAAAGTCAGAAACTTTTGAAAAGTTCAAAGAGTTCAAGAATGAAGTGGAGAATCAATTGGGCAGGAAAATCAAGATGCTTCGATCCGATCGAGGAGGAGAGTACCTAAGTCTTGAATTCCACGATTATCTCAAGGAGTGTGGAATAGTTTCACAATTGATGCCTCCTAGGACACCGCAGTTGAATGGTGTGGCAGAAAGGCGTAATCGAACCTTATTGGATATGGTTCACTCTATGATGAGTCGTGCTTTACTATCAATCTCTTTTTGGGGGTATGCCTTAGAGACTGCCGCCCATATCCTTAACCGAGTCCATACTAAGAAGGTTTCCAAAACACCTCACGAGATGTGGACAGGGAAAGCTCCCTCGTTAGCACATATCAAGGTTTGGGGTTGCGAGGCTTTCGTAAGACGAGATACTCACGACAAGCTCAAACCTCGTAGTGAGCGATGTATTTTCATCGGCTACCTACCGAAATCCTTTGGATATCTCTTCTATATACCGAAGGACAATGTTGTCTTTGTTGCGAGGAGAGGAATCTTCCGAGAGCAAGAACTCATAGGCCAAGGAGACAGTGGGAGGCAAATCAAGCTTGAGGAGATTCAAGAGTCGATAGATGAAGGAACCTCTACCGCTGGCACTCAACCCGAGGAGGAAACTCCGGTTGAACCGATTTACGAGTCCTTACCTCTTAGACGTTCCGAAATAGTTAGAGTTCAACCCCAGTTTTATAGTTTTCATGTTACTACCGAAGGGGACACGTATATTAGTGATGGTACACTAATAAACCTTGCTGAACCTAATAGCTATAAGGAAGCCATGGCAGGCCCGGAGTCTACGAAATGGAAAGAGGCAGTGGATAGCAAGATCCATTCCATGTATGATAACCTAGTTTGGAATTTGGTTGATAATGCGCCTGGACGTAAGACCGTTGGGTGCAAATGGATCTTCAAGAAGAAGACCGACGTTGATGGAAACGTACACACATATAAAGCGCGATTGGTCGCGAAGGGCTTTACTCAAACTCTCGGAGTTGACTATGATGAGACCTTCTTACCAGTTGCGAAGATAAAATCTATTATAGTGATGCTAGCGATTGCCGCATTTCATGATTATGAGATTTGGCAAATGGATGTCAAGAGCGCTTTACTTAATAGGAAGTTGGCTGAGGATGTTTACATGGCTCAGCCAGAGGGGTTTATGGATCCGAAGCATCCGAATAGAGTGTGTAAGCTTGAGAAGTCCATTTATGGACTTAAGCAAGCGTCTCGCAGATGGAATACTTGCTTCGATGAGAAAGTCAAAGAGTTTGGATTTGTACGAAGCGAAGATGAATCGTGTGTATATGTCAAAGCCAGTGGGAGCATAGTTAGCTTTCTCGTTTTGTATGTCGACGACATACTACTCATAGGAAACGACATCCCGACTCTGCAGGAAGTTAAGTCCTGGCTCGGGAAGTGCTTCGCTATGAAGGACCTCGGAGAGGCCTCTTACATTTTGGGAATAAGGATAGTGAGAGAAAGAAGTAAGAGACTAATAGGACTTAGTCAGAACACTTACTTAGAGAAGGTACTAAAACGTTTTAGTATGGAAAACTCAAAGAAGGGAGAATTACCGATACAAAGTAATGCCAAGTTGAGTAAGACTCAAAGTCCAAGTACCGAAGCAGAAATAGCAGAAATGAGCCGAGTACCATACGCTTCTGCAGTTGGCTCAATCATGTATGCTATGACTGTTGGATAAGGTGTCTAAGTCCATAACTATTTCGGGCTTGTACTTGACCCGACCCGGCATGGTCCATTTGGGTTGCATGACACCATGCAATTGGATAGACTAAATGAGAGAAATAACACTTGGAGATTATTGATATATTATAAGTTCTAATATATTAATAATATTATTTAATTAGTTGATCAAAGAATTAATTTGGAATTAATTAAGTGATCAAAGGATAACTAATTAAATATATGGGTTGATTATGGAAATCATCCATATCTTGTATAGTGGGCTAAGATGCTCCATGGATTATCAAGTTGGGTTCTACCCATAGGATGCTCCATGGATGCTCCATGGGAGTTACAAACCCATGGGTCATGGAAATGAAGAGTCATGACACATTAGGGTTTACATGGTGTAACCCTAGATGTGCCAACACTATATAAGAATCATATTCTCCACCAAAATTGGACACACATAGAGACAAAAGAAACTAGAGGGCTTGGCCGATTTTGAGAAGTGTGTGTTATCTCAAGAGTCTTTCCAAGAGCATTTGGTGTTGTGTGAAGCATTTGAGGCATCACACTTGGGGTGCTAGGCTCACAAGGTTTCAAGGAACTCAAGCAACAACAAGGTAAGTTATTCTATCTATGATTCAAGTTAAAATTGTTCCCCATGTATGCTAGATAGGAATATAACGTTGGAATTCAACTTTGCATGATAATTAGACAAACATAGATCCAAGGTTATTAGGGTTGCATGTACACTTAGGAAGTGTTAGAATGCTCAAAACCCATCAGTGGTATCAGAGCCTAGGCTTGTTTGTTTGTTATTTGTGCTTGAAAGTTGAAGAAAATCGAAATTTCTGCTGTCTGACTGATGGACTCAGCGAGTCCATGGGGAGGACTCGTCGAGTTCATGTGTATCTTCAACCTACTCGGCGGGTAGGTTTATGCACTCGGCGAGTAGGGTCGACAGAGTGCAGAATTTCGACTTGAGTTGCTGGAAATGGATTAGAATCATTACCCTAAAATGTTTTGGTACTTGAAAACTTATTTTAGAAGGTGTAATGTCTTTTCTAACTCATTTACAACAACTAGTTATCAAAATTACAAAGATTAAATGTGATTTTGATTCTTGAAAGTGTTCATATTCATATTCTTGTTCTTATGATGTTTAGATGATCATAGGAATTATTTGTAACCTATGTGGTAGATTAATTCATGATCATAATGTGTTTTAATGGAGTCCATAACTTGTCCTCAAGTTATGGAAAACCAAAAGTCTCTTGGATTAAAAACCATTAAAAGAACACAAGAGTTAGGAAAAATGAAAAGTCCTCATTTTATTACTCTATTAAACTCATAAGTTACAAGAAATGAAAAGTTTTGAAAGTTTACAAAACTTGCCCTCAAGTTTTGGAACAAGTAAAGTTAAGTTAAAACTTTAGTTCCAACCCCTAGAATTTTAAAAGTTAAAATTAAACCCTTATACTTATATTATTATGATTTAATAATTATATATATATGTATAAGAACAAAGTCGTCTTACCGCTAGTACGCCTCATTCACGAAGCCGGTCTATAAGGTGGGTATAAGGTTGTTGCCTATAAAATGGTGACTTAATGGGTGTCCACTCTCACCCACCGCTTGCTTGATCGGTGGAGGGTCGTTAGCCGAACGGGTAAGACAAGGACTTATTAATTCTCATTCAAAGTATGATGAATATTATAAAGTAACTAAATGCTTTATTAAATTCCCAATCTTAGTTACTTTAGGAAAAATGTGAATAAGGTGCTATTCCATGAAATTACACTTTACACTTTGATTAAGTCGTTGGTGGAGCGTGTGTGGTTAACCGGCACACTAACTTGGACTTAACAAGGTAGGTAAAGGGTGACTTAGGGTTTATTATAGTATCGATGGAGCGTGTGTGGTTAACCGGCACATCGATTGAGTGATAAACTTTAAGGGTACCAAGTGATTTGCATGGTTACTTCACACCTCGTTTTGTGATCCTCGGTATCCCAGTCACAAAACTTGGAGGGCACACTCGAGATTGAAACATGCCTTTGAAAAGTTCATTGAATCTCAAAGAATCTAGGAATTTCTAAGAACCATTCAAAAACCTAATACTAAAATATTGCGGTTTTCGTGGTGGAAATTGGTGAATCGTCATTCACCTACCTTTCAAATATGATATAGCTTAGATTACGGCATACCTCTTCTAAGTTATATTATATTGTGATTGGATCCTAGCCTTAATACTACATTTGGGTGTTTTATTAAGGACTCTCTTATATCTAAACTAATCTTGTCCTCTTTCCTTCCGATGTCTTTCAACAATGCTTCTGGCTCTAATCCTAATGGCTCCGTTACCCTTATGAACTTGTGTGGGAAAGTCACCTTTGATGGATCCAACTTCAATGAGTGGATCAGAAACATCAGGATGATTACCCGCTACGAGGACAAAGAATTTGTCCTTGACAAGGAGCTTAAGGAGATTGATGAGTCCACTGCAACTCCTCAGGAGATCGCTGAATTTCGGGCACATGAAAGGGATGCTACGAAAGTAGCTTGCATCATGATGGCCACGATGACAGCAGAACTCCAAAAGTCTTAAGAGGATTTCTACCCTTATGACATGCACCAAGATTTGATGGAAAGATACCATCAAAGTGCAAGACAAGAGAGGTATGAAATCATCTACTCCATGATAACAACCATGATGAAGGACGGGTAATCCGTCACGAGCCACATGCAGAAAATGCAAAGGTATGTGGATCGTTTGCTGAAGCTTAATGTGAACTTCCCGGAGGATCTTGCAATAGATATTATTTTGCATTCCTTACCATCGTGCTATGATCAATTCCGCATGACATATCACATGAACAAGGAATAAGTCACCCTCAGCAAACTTCAGGGACTTCTCAAGACCGCAGAAACAGGTCTTAAGGGGAAGTCGGTTGCTATCACTCCTACTCAAAACTCTACTCCGGTTTTGGCAATCGGGAAAAGTCGAGGGAGGAAGAGAAAGAGCTCTTCTAAGGGTACCAAGGCTCGGACCCTTGATGGCTCTTCTTCAAGTGGAACCAAGAAAGGTTTCATTACTCCTTCTTCTGACCCAAAAGAGGCTGAATGCTTCTATTGCCATGAAAAAGCTCATTGGAAGCGGAACTGCCCAAAATACCAGCAAGATGTGAAGGATGGGAAAGTTAAACCCAACCATGCAGGTATTTACACTATCATTTCTAATAACTCACCCCATTCTAATTCTTGGGTCCTTGATACCGGTTGTGGTATTCACATTTGTTGTGACTTGCAGGGACTAAGAAGAAGTGAGGATGTGGAGCAAGGAAGGATAAACTTGATCATGGGGAATAGGAAAGCTATACCTGTTACCAAGATTGGAGTTTATACTTTATCGCTAAGTAGTGGGTTTAGTTTAGATTTGAATAAGTGTTGTTATTCGCCAGGAATGGCAAGAAATATTATTTCCTTCCATGCTTTGTACAAACAAGGGTTTACCTTTTCATTTAATAATGAAGTTGGTTCTATTGATGCTTTCTTTAATAATGTTCTTTATTTTAAAGCATTACCTTATGATAGTGTGTATGAAGTTGTATCTGTTGTTGATAACTTAGGAAATAATGTTTTGTGTATTGATTCTACTAATAATAACTTGGATACAGCATCCTTATGGCATTGTCGTCTTGGACATATAAGCAAGAAATGCATAGGCCAACTCCAAAAGGATGGAGTCTTGGAGTCGTTTGACCTAAAGTCAGATGATAGTTGCGAATCATGCTTACTTGGAAAAATGACAAAGTCACCCTTCACAGGTTCGTGTGAGAGGGGTGAAGGTTTGTTGGACCTTATACACACGGATGTGTGTGGACCATTCAAACATGCCACAAGGGATGCTAATCGTTATTATTTGACTTTTACTGATGATTATAGTAGATATGGATATGTCTACTTGATCAAGCATAAGTCAGAGACTTTCGAGAGGTTTAAGGAATTTAAACAGGAAGTCGAGAATCAATTGGCAGGAACATTAAGATGCTTCGATCCGATCGTGGTGGTGAGTATCTTAGTTCAGAGTTCCTCGACTATCTAAGGGAATGTGGGATAGTCTCACAATTGACACCTCCCAGGACACCACAGTTGAATGGTGTGGCTGAGAGGCGTAATCGAACCTTGTTAGATATGGTTCGTTCCATGATGAGTCGAGCTACGCTACCAATCTCATTCTGGGGGTATGCCTTAGAGACTGCCGCCCATATTCTTAATCTAGTCCCTACAAAGAAAGTTGCCAAAACTCCTCACGAGATGTGGACTGGTAAAGTACCTAAACTAGACCACATCAAGATTTGGGGTTGCGAGGCTTTCGTGAGACGCGAGACTCATGATAAGCTCGAACCTCGAAGCGAGAGGTGTATTTTCATCGGTTACCCACAGCGATCCTTTGGTTACCTCTTCTACAGACCTAGTGACAATGTGGTCTTTGTAGCAAGAAGAGGAGTCTTTCGAGAGAGAGAATTTATAAGCCAAGGAGACAGTGGGAGACAAATTGATCTTGAAGAAATTCGAGAATCAAGCGGTGAAGGAACTTCAAACTCTAGCCCTCAACCTGAGGAGGAAATTCCTGTTGAGCCAATTGACAAATCTGTACCTCTGAGACGTTCCACGAGAGTTAGGAGTGCACCTGAGCATTACTATGGATTCCATATAACTGCAGAAGGTGAGACACTTATTAGTGATGAGACACTAGTAAGTCAAGATGACCCTAACAGCTACGAGGAAGCCATGGCAGGCCCCGAGTCTGCTAAATGGAAAGAGGCTATGGATAGCGAGATACAATCCATGTATGACAATCAAGTTTGGAACTTGGTTGAAAATGTACCAGGTCGTAAGACAGTAGGGTGCAAATGGGTCTTCAAGAAGAAGACCGACATGGATGGTAAAGTACACACTTATAAGGCTAGACTGGTTGCAAAGCGCTTCTCTCAAATTCCTGGAGTGGATTATGATGAGACCTTTTCTCTGGTAGCCAAGATTAAGTCTATTCGGGTTCTGTTAGCCATAGCTACATTTCATGACTATGAAATATGGCAGATGGATGTCAAAACCGCTTTCCTTAATGGAAAGTTGGCTGAAGATGTTTACATGAGTCAGCCAGAGGGTTTTGTCAGCAACGAGTACCCTAATAGAGTATGTAAGCTTGAGAAATCCATTTATGGATTGAAGCAAGCACCTCGCAGATGGAATCTTTGCTTTGATGAAAAGGTCAAGGAATTTGGCTTTTCTAGGAGTGAAGATGAATCTTGTGTGTATGTCAAGGCTAGTGGGAGTATAGTTAGCTTTTTGGTATTGTATGTGGATGACATACTACTCATAGGAAACGACATTCCAACCCTGCAGGAGGTAAAGTCCTAGCTTGGGAAGTGTTTCGCTATGAAGGACCTTGGTGAAGCTGCCTATATTCTAGGGATAAGAATCTTGAGAGATCGGAGTAAAAGACTAATTGGTCTTAGTCAGAGTACCTACTTGGATAAGGTGCTGAAGAGATTCAGCATGTAGGTCTCCAAGAAAGGAGAGTTACCCATCCAGAGTAACACCAGATTGAGTAAGACACAAAGCCCTAGCACTGAGGCTGAGATAGCAGAAATGAGTCGAGCACCTTACGCTTCGGCTGTAGGATCGATCATGTATGCTATGACGTGTACTCGACCCGATGTAGCTTTTGCCTTGAGCATGGTTAGCAGGTATCAGGCGAACCCTGGCAAGGCACACTGGACTGCGGTAAAGAATATCCTCAAGTACCTACGAAGGACTAAGGACTGGGTCCTTACCCTCGGTGGGAGTGATGACTTGAGAGTTGTTGGGTATAGTGATGCTAGCTTCCAGACTGATAGGGATAATTTCCGCTCTCAGTCGGGCTGGGTCTTTACCCTAAACGGAGGAGCAATTTCTTGGAAGAGTTCCAAGCAAGAGACAGTGGCAGATTCTACTTGTGAATCAGAGTATATTGCAGCTAGTGAAGCAGCAAAGGATGCGATATGGCTGAGGAACTTAATTGGAGACCTTGGAGTTGTACCAGCTATTAAAGAGCCAATGGAAATTTTCTGTGATAGTGAAAGTGTTGTTGCCTTAGCCAAGGAACCAAGGGATCATGGGAGATCCAGACACATCGACAGAAAATACCATTTCATAAGACATCGGATCGAAGAAGGACACCTCGTGGCAAAGAGGGTATCATCAGATGAGAATCCGGCAGATCCCCTCACAAAGGGATTGACTCGGGTTAAGCATCTTCAGCATACTCGGAGCATAGGGCTGAAGGATGATATTAGATTTAGTAGTTAGATAATCTCGAAATTTGTAAAGTGTAATTGACATTAGATGATGAATAAAACATGTTTTATTTATGAGTAAAGTGTTGCTATCTCTTGTTAATCGTTTACTATATTTCTTTTGCATGTTTTGACTTCCAGAATAATTTTGTTTGGTATAACATATTATTCAAACCTCCACAGTCGGTCATATGTTGGAAGTAGATATGAATCAAGACTGTCATGTTTGGTTGTAGAGGTCTTGGACAAGGCTACAACAATCATGAGTGCTCATAAGTTCTGAGCATTGGATTCAACCCACACTCACTGGAATCACTTCATGGAATTTTATCTCGAGTGATCGTGAGACGATAATATCATATAAGTCTTCAAACCTAGAGATATGATTTGTTACTTACAAGTTGGTTATGCATTGACTGTACGAAACCGCATTGGTAACTCGATGTTATAAAACGTACTTTTGTGTGTAATTCAATGAGTGGTAGAACAAACATATGAGTCAAAGTTTATCTGTTCCTTCTTGGATTAGAAGCTGATATCTGGGCCCCTCGATGATTTTGTTTTGACCCATGTACCGGGCCCGGTCAGAACTAAGTTGATGTGTTCAATTAAGTTCTATGTCAAACAAATCGGAAATCGGGAAACAAATGCTGGACAATAAGCAAGACGTGTTCCATGTATTTGTCCGGCTGATATCTAGAACAGAGGATTATATGATCACTTATCTTAAATGGCGTATCATCATATTCTCAGTTTCGAGAGACCTTGAAAGAGCTACGATTGCCGGTCGGTTCCTGAAGTACTAGAGATATAGTTATTAGACTTATCCAAGTGGGAGACTGTTGGATAAGGTGTCTAAGTCCATAACTATTTCGGGCTTGTACTTGACCCGACCCGGCATGGTCCATTTGGGTTGCATGGCACCATGCAATTGGATAGACTAAATGAGAGAAATAACACTTGGAGATTATTGATATATTACAAGTTCTAATATATTAATAATATTATTTAATTAGTTGATCAAAGAATTAATTTGGAATTAATTAAGTGATCAAAGGATAACTAATTAAATATATGGGTTGATTATGGAAATCATCCATATCTTGTATAGTGGGCTAAGATGCTCCATGGATTATCAAGTTGGGTTCTACCCATAGGATGCTCCATGGATGCTCCATGGGAGTTACAAACCCATGGGTCATGGAAATGAAGAGTCATGACACATTAGGGTTTACATGGTGTAACCCTAGATGTGCCAACACTATATAAGAATCATATTCTCCACCAAAATTGGACACACATAGAGACAAAAGAAACTAGAGGGCTTGGCCGATTTTGAGAAGTGTGTGTTATCTCAAGAGTCTTTCCAAGAGCATTTGGTGTTGTGTGAAGCATTTGAGGCATCACACTTGGGGTGCTAGGCTCACAAGGTTTCAAGGAACTCAAGCAACAACAAGGTAAGTTATTCTATCTATGATTCAAGTTAAAATTGTTCCCCATGTATGCTAGATAGGAATATAACCTTGGAATTCAACTTTGCATGATAATTAGACAAACATAGATCCAAGGTTATTAGGGTTGCATGTACACTTAGGAAGTGTTAGAATGCTCAAAACCCATCAATGACTTGTACTCGCCCTGATGTAGCCTTTGCTTTGACCATGGTTAGCAGATATCAAGGGAACCCTGGCAGAGCCCATTGGATTGCGGTGAAGAATATCCTTAAATACCTTCGGAGGATGAAGGAATGGTTCTTAGTCCTCAGAGGGAGTGATGACTTGAAGGTGCGAGGGTATAGTGACGCCAGCTTTCAGACCGACAGGGACAACTACCGTTCGCAGTTGGGTTGGGTCTTTATCCTGAATGGAGGAGCAGTGACTTGGAAAAGTTCCAAGCAGGAAACTGTAGCTGATTCAACGTGCGAATCAAAGTACATTGCAGCGAGTGAAGCGTCGAAGGAGGCCATATGGTTGAAGAACTTCATTGGTGACCCTGGAGTTGTACCCGCCATAAAGAAGCCCATGGATATTTTCTGTGATAATGAAGGAGCGGTTGCCTTAACCAAGGAACCAAGGGATCATGGTAGATCTTGACACATCGACAAAAAATATCACTTTATTAGGCATTGTGTAGAAGAAGGACAACTCGTAGTGAAGAGGATATCATCGGAAGATAACCCAGCAGATCCGCTTACGAAGGGACTGAGTAGGGTTAAGCACTTGCAGCATGCTAGGAGTATTGGGCTGAAGGATGATATTAGCATAGATTAGATAGTATTAGAAACGTGTAATAGATAAATGTAATTAACATTTGATGATTAAATAAAGGAGTTTTATTTATGAGTAATTTTACTGTCTTATGTTAATTGTTTAACTATTGTTTCATTTTGCATGTTTTGACTTCCAGAATAATTGAATTTATTAAGAATAATCGAATTATTTAAATTGTCCACAATTGTTCATATATTGGAAGTAGATATGAATGAAGATTGTCGTGAATTGGTGCGTAGATTGTCTAAATGGTTTTAGACATAGCAAAAGATTGTTGCGACGTTCATGAGTGCTTATGAACTGGTTTTGAGCATTGGAACAAACCCGCGCTCGCTAGAATCACCTTATGGAATATGATATAATAGGGTGATCGCAAGACGATAATATCATATAGTCTTAAAACCTAGATATATGGTTTGTTATTTGTTAATTGATTGTACATTGATAATGCGAAAACGCATCAGTAACTCGGTGTTATAAAACGCATTGTTGTGTATACTTGATTATTGAATAAGTAAATGCATATAAGTCGAAGTTTATCTGTAACTTTTATCCCAAGAGGATAAAAGCGATATCTCGGTCAGAACTGAATTGATGTGTTCGATTAAGTTCTATGTCAAATAAATCATAGATCGAGAAACCAAAATGCTAGACTTATTATTCCATAGAATTCTCAGCATTATATCTAACAGAGGACTGTACCATCCCTTATCTACAGGACAAGATTGATTAGGTCAGAGTTTGACAGCGTCTTTGAGAGCTACGATTGCAAATCGAATTGTACTTGTGCATATAGTTACTAGACTTATCCAAGTGGGAGACTGTTGGAATAGTGTCTAAGGCTGCAACTATATTAGGCAAGTATTTGACCCGATTGTGCATGGTCCTTTTGGGTTGCCTTCACCATAGCAACTTGACAGGAAGATTTATTATGAGAGAATAAATATTATTAATATATTATGAGAATAATATAAGGAATAATAATATTGTTATAAGTCATAAATTAATTAGTATTAATTTAGTGACTTAAAGAGATTAATTAAATAAGAGGGTATAAACTGTCAATTGTTTGATAGTTACACGTTGGGCTGTAATTCCTTATTGGATAGAGAATGGACGGATTCTAGGGCTTGGGATAGCCTCAAATTCGTCCAAGGCTTATTTAAGGAAAGGATTTGGATTGCTTTAAGGAAAGATTATCCAACTAGGGTTTAAGGGTGAAACCCTAGGAGCCTTACAAGTATAAATAGACCCCTAGGGCAAGGGAAATCGGCACCTCTGCAAAAGCAAAGAACCCCTGGCCGATTTCTAATCCCTCTCTTCTCTCTCAAATCATCCTCCTTACTAGTTGTTGTTTGTAAGCCATTAGAAGAGTGACAATTGTGACTCTAGAGCTCCAAGACAACAAGATCAAAACAAGAGATTCAAAGGTAAACTTCTAGATCTGATTTTGTATTATTCTTATACCTAATTAGTCATTAGAAGTCTTGGATTCAAAGCATGTTTAATTAGAGAAACCTAGATCCAAGTATTAGGGTTTGTATGTGCACATAGGAATGTTCATATGGGGAAAACCCATCAGTGGTATCAGAGACTAGATTGGTTTCTATTAAATTGTTGCTTGTTTGTTTGAATCTTGCTTAAAAAATTTGATTTTTATGTTTCTGAGTCATAGACTCGGCGAGTCCCATAGTGGACTCGGCAAGTCCCTTTATGAACTCGGCGAGTTCCGCCTTGAACTCCAGTCCCCTAATTCCTTCTGACTCACCGAGTCATACCCCCAACTCGGCAAGTACTCACTGAGCGATCTATGGGAAAAACACTAATCCTACTCGTCGAGTCTTTCTTGGTACTCGGCGAGTTCATGCCATGCTCGAGCTCAACAGACCTCCTGAGGTCAGATCCGTTCCTCTAACTCATAGATCTAGCCTCCTTAAGCAATATAAACATGTAAAGTTTGGATCTTGATGCCCATGCAAAGACCCAATGGCTCTATTTGATGAAAAGGCCTCAATATGTCACTCCTCAAGAGATCGCTGAGTTCAGGGCACATGAAAGGGATGCCACCAAGGTGGCATGCATCATGATGGCCACTATGACAGCAGGCCTCCAAAAGTCCTACGAGGATTTCTACCCTTTTGAAATGAACCAAGATTTGATGGAAAGATACCATCAAAGTGCAAGACAAGAGAGTTATGAAATCATCTCCTCCATGATAACAAACCGAATGAAGGATCGTGAACCCATCACGGGCCACATGCAGAAAATGCAAAGGTTTGTGGACCGCTTGCTGAAGCTCAATGTGAACTTCCCCGAGGAGCTTGCAATAGATATCATTTTGCACTCCTTACCTTCATGTTATGATCAATTCTGCATGACATACCACATGAATAAGGAAGAGGTCACTCTCAGCAAACTTTAAGGACTCTTAAAGACTGCGGAAAGTGGTCTTAAGGGTAAGGCGGTTGTTACTACTCCTACTCCTACCAACTCCGCCCCTGTCTTGGCAATCGGTAAAGTACGAGGGAAGAAGAGAGAGATTTCTTCGAAGGGTACCAAGGCTAGGACCCTTGATGGCTCTTCTTCAAGCGGAACCAAGAAAGGTTTCATCACTCCTTCTTCTGACCCAAAAGAAGCTGAATGCTTCTATTGCCATGAAAAGGCACATTGGAAGCGGAACTGCCCAAAGTACCAGCAAAATGTGAAGGATGGGAAAGTCAAACCCAACCATACAGGCCAACTCCAAAAGGATGGGGTCTTGGAGTCATTTGACCTAAAATCAGATGATAGTTGTGAATCATGCTACTTGGAAAAATGACAAAGTCACCCTTCACAGGTTCTTGTGAGAGGGGTGAAGGTTTGTTGGATCTTGTACACACGGATGTGTGTGGACCCTTCAAACATGCCACATGGGATGCTAATCGTTATTATTTGAGTTTTACTGATGATTATAGTAGATATGGGTATGTCTACTTTATTAAGCATAAGTCAGAGACTTTCGAAAGGTTTAAGGAATTTAAACAGGAAGTCGAGAATCAATTGGGCAAGAACATTAAGATGCTTCGATCTGATCGAGGTGGTGAGTATCTTAGTTTAGAGTTCCTCGACTATCTTAGGGAATGTGGGATTGTCTCACAATTGACACCTCCCAGGACACCGCAGTTGAATGGTGTAGCTGAGAGGCATAATCGAACCTTGTTGGATATGGTTTGGTCCATCATGAGTCGAGCTTCGCTACCAATCTCATTATGGGGGTATGCCTTAGAGACTGCCGCCCATATCCTTAATCTAGTCCCTACAAAGAAAGTTGCCAAAACTCCTCATGAGATGTGGACTGGTAAAGTACCCAAACTAGACCACATCAAGATTTGCGGTTGTGAGGCTTTCGTGAGACGTGAGACTCATGATAAGCTTGAATCCGAAGCGAGAGGTGCATTTTCATTGGCTACCCACAAAGATCCTTTGGTTACCTCTTCTACAGACCTAGTAATAATGTGGTCTTTTGTAGCAAGAAGATGAGTCTTTCGAGAGAGAGAGTTTATAAGCCAAGGAGACAGTGGGAGGAAAATTGGCCTTGAAGAACTTCAAGAGTCAAGTGGTGAAGGAACTTCAAACATGTGCCCTCAACTAGAGGAGGAAACTCCTGTGGTGAAGGAACCTCTGTGGCGTTCCAAGAGAGTTAGGAATGAACCTGAGCATTACTATGGTTTCCATATTACTACGGAAGGCGAGGCACTTATTAGTGATGAGAGACTAGTAGGTCTGGATGAACCTAACAGTCAGTGAGATACAATCCATTTATGACAATAAAGTTTGGAACTTGGTTGAGAATGTACCAGGTCGTAAGACTGTAGGGTGTCAAATGGATCTTCTAGAAGAAGACCGACATGGATGGTAATGTATACACTTATCAGGCTCGACTAGTTGCAAAGGGCTTCTCTTAAACTCCTGGAGTGGATTATGATTAGACTTTTTCTCCAGTATCCAAGATTAAGTCTATTAGGGTTATGTTAGCCATAGCCGCATTTCATGACTGTGAAATATGGAAAATGGATGTGAAAACCGCTTTCCTTAATGGAAAGTTGACTGAAGATGTTTACATGAGTCAGCCAGAAGGTTTTGTTAGTAATGAGTATCCTAATAGAGTGTGTATGCTTGAGAAATCCATTTATGGATTAAAGCAAGCACCTCGCAGATGGAATCTTTGCTTTGGTGAGAAAGTCAAGGAATTTGGCTTTTCTAGGAGTGAAGATGAATCTTGTGTGTATGCCAAAGCTAGTGGGAGTATAGTTAGCTTTTTGGTAATGTATGTGGATGACATACTACTCATAGGAAATGACATCCCAACTCTATAGGAAGTTAAGTCTTGGCTTGGGAAGTGTCTCTCTATGAAGGACATAGGAGAAGTTGTGTATATTCTAGGGATAAGGATGTTGAAGAGATTCATCATGCAGAACTCCAAGAAAGGAGAGTTACCTATCCAGAGTAATGCCAAATTGAGTAAGACACAAAGCCCTAGTACTGAGGCTGAGATAGCAAAAATGAGTCGAGTACCTTATGCTTCGACAGTAGGCTCGATCATGTATGCTATGACTTGTACTCGACCTGATGTAGCCTTTTCCTTGAGCATGGTTAGCAGGTATCAGGGGAACCCTGGCAAGGCTCACTGGACTGCGGTAAAGAATATGCTCAAGTACATGCGGAGGACTAAGGACTGGGTCCTTACCCTCGGTGGGAGTGATGACTTGAGAGTTGTAGGGTATTGTGATGCTGGCTTCCAGAATGATAGGGATAATTTCCGCTCTCAGTCGGGCTGGGTCTTCACCCTAACCGGAGGAGCAATCACTTGGAAGAGTTCCAAGCAAGAGAAAGTGGCTGATTCCACTTGTGAATCAGAGTATATAGCAGCGAGAGAGGCAGAAAAGGAGGCTATATGGTTGTAGAACTTCATTGGAGACCTTGGAGTAGTACCAGCTATAAAGGAGCCCATGGAAATTTTCTGTGATAGTGAAAGTGTTGTTACCTTAGCCAAGGAACCCAGGGATCACGGGCGATCCAGACACATCGACAGAAAATATCATTTTATCAGACATCGCATAGAAAAAGGAATCCTTGTGGCAAAGAGGGTATCATCGGATGAGAACCCAGCAGATCCCCTCACGAAGGGACTGAGTAGGGTTAAGCATCTCCAGCATGCTCGGAGCATAGGGCTGAAGGATGACATAAGTTTTAGTAGTTAGATAAATTATGAAATTTGTAAAGTGTAATTGACATTTGATGATGAATAAAAGTTGTGTTTATTTATGAGTAAAGTGTTACTATCTTTTGTTAATCATTTACTATATTTCTTTTGCATGTTTTGACTTCTAGAATAATTATGTTTGGTATATCATATTATTCGAACCTCCATAGTCGGTCATATGTCGGAAGTAGGTATGAATCAAGACTGTCATGATTGGTTTCAGAGGTCTAAGGTGTTGGACATGGCTACAACAATCATGAGTGCTCATAAGTTCTGAGTATTGGAATCAACCCACGCTCACTGGAATCACTTCATGGAATTTTACCACAAGTGATCGTGAGACGGTAATATCATATAAGTCTTCAAACCTAGCGATATGATTTGTTGCCTATGAATTGATTATGCATTGATTGTACGAAACCATATTGGTAACTCGATTTTATAAAACGTGCTTTTGTGTATAATTCAACTAGTAGTAGAACAAACATATGAGTCGAAGTTTATTTGTTCCTTCTTGGATTAGAAGCTGATATCTGGGCCCCTCGATGATTTTGTTTTGACCTATGTACCAGGCCCGGTCAGAACTAATTTGATGTGCTCAACTAAGTTCTTTGTCAAACAAATCGGAAATCGGGAAACAAACTGCTGGACATTAAGTAAGACATTGTTCCATGTATTTGTTCGGCTGATATCTAGAATAGAGGATTATATTATCACTTATCTTAAATGGCATATCAACATCTTCTCAGTTCCGAGAGGCCTTGAAAGAGCTACGATTGTCGATCGGTTCATGAAGTATTGCAGTTATAGTTATTAAACTTATCCAAGTGGGAGACTGTTGGATGAGGTGTCTAAGTCCATAACTATTTTTTGTAAGTACTTGACCCGACCCGGCATGGTCCATTTGGGTTGCATGGCACCATGCAATTGGATAAACTAAATGAGAGAAATAACACATATGGTTTATTAATATATTATAAGTTCTAATATATTAATAATATTATTTAATTAGTTTTGATCAAGAATTAATTTAGAATTAATTAAGTGATCAAAAGAAAACTAATTAGATATATTGGTAGATTAAGTAAATCTTCCATATCTTATATAGTGGACTAAGATGCTCCATGGATTATCAAGTTGGGTTCCACCCATAAGATGCTCCATGGATGCTCTATGGAGTTAACCTACGGACCAAGAAATGAGGAGTCATGGAACATTAGGGTTTACCTAATGCAACAAACTATATGAGCAATGTAACTCTCCCCAAAATCGGCTACACACTAACAAACAAGAGGGCTTGACCGGTTTTGCATGTGTTAAAGTATTCTCTCAAGTTTATTGTTTGCATTTGGTGTTGTGTGAAGCATTTGAGGAATCACACTTGAGGTGCTAGTCTCACAAGGTTTCAAGGAACACTTTCAAGAACAAGGTATGTAGTTCTATCTTTTATACAAAGAAAATTATACCCCATGTATGCTAGATAGGTTCATAACCTTGGATAACAACTTTGCATGATTGTTAGACAAACATAGATCCAAGGTTATTAGGGTTACATGTACACTTAGGAAGTGTTAGAATGCTCAAAACCCATCAATTGACTCTTCACCGTAGGGTGTGGGTCCCTTATCATGGAGGAGTGCGCCAGGTCCTGATGGAGGAGGCGCACAAATCCTGATTCTCCATTCATCCCGGGGCGACGAAGATGTATAGGGGTCTTCGTCTGGACTATTGGTGGCCCTGCATGAAGCGGGATGTGGCATGGTACGCAGAGCGGTGCTTGGCCTGCAGGTCGGTCAAGGCCGAGCATCAGAGACCGCATGGCAAGATGCAGCCGTTGAATGGATTCGAAATGGGAGGATATTACTATGTATTTTATCACGAAGCTTCCCAGGACCGCGCGGTGGATGGATTCGATATGCGTCATTGTGGATCGATTGACCAAGAGCGCCCACTTTATTCCGATTCAGGAGAGCATCTCGGACGAGGAATTGACCGATATCTATATCAGGGAGGTAGTGGCGTGGCACGGAGTGCCAGTTTCGGTGATTTCACACAGAGACGTGCGGTTTACTTCCAGGTTTTGGAAGAGGCTTCATGACGAGCTGGGTACTCGTCTGCATTTTAGCACCGCTTTTCACCCGCAGACGGATGGCCAGAGCGAGCGGGCCATCCAGACTCTAGAGGATATGCTGCGGGCATGCGTTTTAGATTTCGGAGGTAGTTGGGATTCCTACCTCCCGTTGGCGGAGTCTCGTATAATAACAGCTATCATGCGAGTATCGACCGTCCTCCCTTCGAGATGTTGTAATGGAGGAGGTGCAGGACCCCGATATGTTGGGGCGAGGTTGTCCAGAGAGTCATGGGGAGCACTGAAGTAGTGCTCAAGATGATAGAGAAGATTAAGCAGGTCCGGACCAGGCTTCAGACTGCTCGGAGTCGGCAGAAAAGTTACGCCGATAAGCGTCGATCAGACCTAGAATTCCAGGTTGGGGATATGGTTCTCCTGAAGGTGTCGCCATGGAAGGGCGTCATCCGATTCAGGAAGCGGGGAAAGTTGGGCCCAAGGTATATCGGGCCCTTCAGGGTTGTAGCCCTGCTGGGCAAGGTGGTGTACCGGCTGGATCTGCCAGCCGAGCTCAGTCAGATCCACAACACTTTCCACGTCTCTCATCTGCGGAAGTGTCTAGTGGACAATACAGCGGTGGTACCCTTTGAGGACATTCAGGTTGATGGCCTGTGGCGATCCTTGACTGGAAGTCGACGGATCTGAGGAACAAAAGAGTGGAACTCGTGAAGATGCAGTGGCAGCACCGGAAGGGCGTCGGAGTGGACTTGGGAGCCGGTGAGTGAGATGATGGAGCACTACCCTGAGCTATTTTAGGATCGAGCGGCAGACTTCAAGGACGAAGTCTAAAATAAGTGGGGGAGATTTGTAGCACCTGGTTCTTGGTATGTATTCTGTTATTAAATATTCATTTATTTTTTCATTTTTGGCCTTGGACTCGGCGAGTCGAAGGACAGAATCGCCAAGTAGAAGCGGGATGAGGCGCGGGGTTTAAGCTTTGGACTCGGCGAGTCGAGTCCCGGACTCGACGAGTAGCCGCTGTTTGGACAAAAACCCTAATCCAGGGGTTTGCATCCTATTGAAACGACCTTATGCAGCCTCCTCTCCCCTTTATGTTCCCAAACACTCCTCATAGCAAACCCTAGCCGTTTTTGTCAAGATCTAAGGCTTTTTGAGTGATTCTTGTGAGTTTTGATCTCAAGGAAGAAGGAAGAGCATAGAACAATCAAGAGGGGACTGAAGGATTCGAGTTTGGTTCATCATTTGCAGTCTTTCAAAGGTATAAAATCTGAACCTTGCTCATTCATTTGTTAGATCCCTCTTTGGGGTGATTTAGGGCTTTTATAAGCCATTTTTGGTGGCCAACCATGTTTGCAAGCATGGTTGGGGGTTTGGGCTTCTGTATCATGTCATTTTATGAGGTACAAGTTAGATCTAGGTTGCTTTTTGCACCAAGGAAGGCCCCATGCAACAAAAGAACCATTTTAGAGCCTTTTAAGCTCTAATGTCCCATGCATGCACGTAAAGTTTGTAACTTTACGTGCTAGATCGAGTTTAGGGGCCTGGATCTATCATTTGGTTAAGTGTTGTACATCAAAAATCGAAGTTCTTAGTAAGTAATGTGATAGACTCGGCGAGTCCATTCTTGGACTCGGCGAGTCCAAGGGTTTTGGTCCCATATCAGTGAGGGTCATAACGACCAGTTGAGTGTGGAAGGGTTTTAGGAGTCCCAGGAGTGACCCAACGTTCTGGACTAAGCAAAGTGTTCTGGGAATTCGTGGTACTCGACGAGTGCATGAGCGGACTCAGCAAGTCCAAGACAATCTTCATGGACTCAGCGAGTTGTTCATCAACTTGGCAAGTCAAGGTCAGAACGTGTTCATAGGATGAAGAGTAACTGGACGAGTTGTTCATACAAGCCGGCGACTCGGATGTGGATTCAGTCGGTGTTCATTTAGAAGGAAAACTCGTCGAGTCATTGCCTAACTCGGCGAGTAGAGATGGGTATGAGGTCTGATGGAAGGATAGGGACTCGGCGAGTTGACGAGTCAACTCGGCGAGTCAGGTCAACTGGAAGTTGACTTTGACTTGGTCAAGGGGTAAAATTGTTATCTTATCTTAAGGGTAGATGTCAGTTTCTGAGTAAGTGTTTTGTGGGAATTTTAGCCGGAGGATTTCCGGAGCAGCAGCGACAGTAGTTAGAGGATTCTCGCATAGTTCAGTAGCTACGAGCTGAGTTACCTTCCAGTAGGGGTGGGTCTAAGGCCACAATGTCGGCCCACCAATGAGGAGTATTTAGAAGATAATAGTCTTTGTGATAGCTTATGTTGGTCTGGTATGCGTTTGGTTATGAGTTATATATGTATGATATGTTACATGATAGGGATAGTTTCCCTGATAGTGGTCCTTAGGACCAAGGGGTAGGTCAGTACCCGTATATGTCTGAATGTGTGCTTATATCTTGTTGTTGTATGCTAGTAGTAAGGGGTGGAATAGTCCCCAGTTACCGGTTGAAAGATACCGATGACGATTACTGTCACACCCCCAAACCAGAACGGCGGAAACGTTCGGGGGCGGAGGACGTCATATTCAGTATCATAACAGTTCATAGAAAGGAAAGTACACACCACCATAATATAAATATATTTGAAAAGTTTACATGATTGTATATGTTACATGTTTGCAAAAGAAATCAAATACAATATGGTGATCCAAAATATGTTACTAACGCCAGCGCGTTAGTCTTCAAAAGTAGTTGCTACCTGGTCTAGCGGTTTCCTGAGAATACAAGTTATTTCAAAGAAAAAGTGTCAACATTTAAGTTGGTGAGTTCATAAGTGGTGTTTTGAGAAGATGTATGCCATTTGAAAGTGTTTGTATGTTTTCCAGAAAATGTAGTATTTCAATTGTAATGAGTTATGATTCGTGTGTTGAAAATGAATGTATTAGATCCAGAAAATCCCATATTTTCCCTAATAGTTGAGATATGATTTGTTGTGTTTTCCAAGAAAAACCCTTATTTTCTTATAAAAGTATGAAATGCATATGAATGTTCGTGATATAAGTTGCAACTAATTGTACCGAGAAAATCCCTTATTTTCCTATTAGTTGTTTGGTTTGTATACAGGAAAAACCCTTATTTTCCTGACATAACTGGCAGTCTCTAAGACCGAAAATCGCAAGCAAACGACGTGCTTGTAAGTTGTGTCATAGTTTTACATAGTAAAGCTATACAAAGATTCGCACTTGTTAGATGAAGAATAGTTTTAATAGCTACTCGTTCATAAAAGCATAATACCATAATAATTGTATATCCGATGAGTTTTATAACCATACTAAACATAATATGCCTGTAGCGACGTTCTTCAGGCGTCGTAGCGTTATGACAACTGTCACCCCAAAAGACGGACTGTAGCTAACAGTCAGGGAGCGGGATCATGACTTCCCGTATAGATCTATACACATTTGACACGTTCTCCGAACGGGAGACTCTGGTTATAGACAGGACTTGTAGCGATACCTTTTATCAAAAGGCAGTGTTTGAAGATGTACACGTCTCATGGATTCTCAACTAAGTCTGTATTAAAGTAGTAGTTTGTATGCAAAGTTTATCTTTTTTTTTCATAATGTTTGACAAAGCATAAATCATAAGTTCTTTGAATGCATAGAATGATTTAGTAAAGAATGTTACCCTTGATATGATGTATTTGTATGCAAACGTATAAATAAAACATATTTCTATTTATAAACATATTGTATCCCAAGAGGGTAAAGTTGTGTTGTGAGGCGTTTTGCATGATAATGACTTCATAAGACAGTTAAAGCAACAGTATGAAAAGTATATAAAAAGATCGATGTTTCACACGATTTTAGTCGTGTGTTTACTTGTATTCCCCCCTAAAAGAGTATAAAAAGCATTTAAAAATGCATTTAAAGTGTGCTTGCAGGGGTATGAACTCACCTGATTGTTTGAAGATAGCGAGATGGAAAACCGGACAGAGTTTCGTCTCGGGAAACGGATTTTCCTCGGGACACTCGGGAATCTCGGAAGTAAAATCGACCCTCAGGACTTGAGCAAAAAGACCAGAGCTTCGGGTTTGAACGGGCACGGAAAACGAGGCAAGATTGTGAGAGAGAGGAGAGAAATGAGCATTTTTCTCGGAAGCCCTCGGGTCCTATTTATAGGAAGGCTGAACCGCCTCGGTACGCGGGGCGTACGCCCGTACGCAGCGCGTATGCGTACGTCATGCATGACCGAAGCCTCGACTGCCTCGGCTTCGGATGGGACGGGTTGCTGGGTACGCGGGTCGGATGGGACGGGTTGCTGGGTACGCGGGTCGGATGGGACGGCGGGTCGGACGGGACAGCGGGTCGGACGGGTCGGGTACTTCGGACGGGTCAGACGGGTCGGCTGCCTCGGATAGGGCGACGTGGACAATCAGAGGCCAAGTCTCTCGGGTACGCGGGGCGTACAGGGGTACGCAGCGCGTACCCGGATGAGGACGCTGACTCCTCTTCGGATAAGGTCCGAAATTTTGAATTAAATAAATATATAATTTATTTAATAAACTTCAAAAATTCATATCTTCTTCATACGAACTCCGTTTTCGATGGTCTTTATATCCACGCGTAGGTGAGACTACGCTCTACAACTTTCGTTTAGACTCCGTTGGCAAATTCCGAAATTATTTATTTATTATTTATATTAAACTCATCGTGTTTAAGGAATTTCTTTGAAAATTCATAACTTCTTTATCTGATGTCGGTTTTTGCCAGACTTTTTACCGCTGAAATACCATTGTCGAGACCTTCGATTATCGTTTAGGTCATTCCGGCCAAAAGTCGCTCGATCTCCGATTCGAGTTTTTAGCTGTCTACTGCTATAATCGGATCTTGGAAAAATCATAACTTCCTCATACGAAGTCAGATTTGGACGTTCTTTTTGTGTACGCTCACGGTTTAATGTTATCTATAACTTTCATTTAGATACCTAAGGCTAAATGCTATCATATTGAAACTTTGCGTTTTCCGTTTAATCGGTGTTGTCGGTTTTGTCGGAAATCTTAGGATGGTCATAACTTCTTCGTCATAACTCGGATTTTAGTGTTCTTTATATATTTGGAAACCTTAAGACGATATCTACTACATAGTGTACTCCAATCAGAGCTTTTGAATAATTCATTTATCGATGATATTCCTATTACATTCCAAAGAGGTTACAAGACTCGATTTATAATGCCTGGAAATAACGGGTTGTTACAATTACCGGTTGAAAGATACCGATGACGATTACCTGTTGAAAGATACCGATAATGATTACCGGTTGAAAGATACCGATAATGATTACCGGTTGAAAGATACCGATGATGATTACCGGTTGAAAGATACCGATGATGATTACCGGTTGAAAGATACCTATGGTATTGTATGGTATGTGGTATGATGGGGTAACTAACTAAGCTTTGTGCTTACGATTTAAGTTTTTGGTTTCAGGTACCTCTTCGTCTAATTGGAAGGAGCCGGCGGCGTAGCATGGCATCACACACACATATGATTTTTCCGCATGGTGTTTTCTAGGATTGTACTCTGATATGACATTTGTTCATGGTTGTGGGTTTCAAATATGATACTTGGTTTTGAGATGACGTGTTTATACAATATTTTCTAATGAATGTTTTATGAATTAATTAATCAAAAATGAAATTTTTGGGCTTGAATTTTGCGATGTTACAAAACTAAAGAAGGATCGAATATATACCTCAATATGAAGGACTTAGGCTCCAAAATCCACAGAATAGCACCCTCTTCAGCTCCCTCTTGCAAAAACACCCACACAAGGATCAAAATGGCCTCTTCTTCCTCACAAACGCTCTAGATCAATAGGGTTTCACTCAGGGGTCTGGTAGCCGCAAATGGTGGCTATAAGCCCCTTTAAATAGGTCTCAAACCCCGGGCTTAGGGTTTAATTAAACAGCGTGGACTCGCCGAGTCCACTTCAAGACTCGCCGAGTCTGGTCATTAACCCAGATGGAATTGGCGACTCTACTCGACGAGTGTAAGCATCAACTCATCGAGTCTCTCCAAAATCTCCAAAATAAATGAATAAATAATGTACCCGGAAATCCGGATGTTACAATTCTCCCCCACGAGAATCAGACTTCGCCCTCGAAGTCTCTTTCCACAAACAACTCTGGATACTGCTCATGCATCTCTAACTCCGGCTCCCAGGTCATCTCGGAACCCTTCTGATGTTTCCACTGGACCTGAACCAATTGCACCTCCTTGTTTCTCAAAGTCTTTATCCTTCTATGCCGAATCGCGATCGGCCTCTCAACATAGTTCAGGATCGCATCCACCTGAATGTCCTCTAATGGAACCACTTCCGACTCATCGGTGACACACTTCCTCAATTAAGACACGTGGAAGGTATCATGAATCTGACTCAACTCCGCAGGTAGCTCCAAACGGTATGCTACCTTGCCCATCCTGGCGGTCACCCTGAAAGGACCAATATACCGAGGCCCCAACTAGCCTCTCTTCCTAAATCAGATCACTCCTTTCCAAGGAGATACCTTCGGGAGTATGAAGTCACCAACTTGAAACGCGAGCTCCGACCGACTCATGTCTACGTAACTCTTTTGACGACTCTGAGCCGTCAGTGACCTCTGCCTGACCTGTTGGATCTGCTCGGCCTTCTGAAGTACTATCTCTGTACTATCCATCACAGGCTGACCGACCTCACCCTAACAAATGGGAGTCCGACACCTCCTCCCATACAACAGCTCAAAGGGTGGCATACCGATGCTCGAATAATGGCTGTTGTTATAGGAAAACTCAGCCAAAGGCAAAAATGTGTCCCAAATCCCTCCGAAGTCCAGTACACATGCCCGAAGCATGTCCTAGAGCATCTAAATCGTCCGCTCGCTCTGCCAGTCGGTCTGTGGGTGGTATGCGGTGCTAAAATGCAGCCTCGTGCCCAACTCCTCATGAAATTTCTTCCAGAACCTGGAAGTGAACGCACATCTCGATCTGAGACAATTGAGATCGGCACCCCATGCCATGATACCACCTCTTTCACGTACAGCTCTGCCAACCTCTCTGCGTAAGAGCTCTCACTGATAGCAAGGAAGTGAGCGCTCTTCATCAACCAGTCCACAATCACCCAAATTGCATCGACGCCCCTAGAAGTCCTCGGCAATTTGGTGATAAAATCCATGGAAATCTGTTCCCACTTCCATTCGGGAATCTCTAACGGCTGCAAATTACCATGCGGTCTCTAGTGCTCGGCCTTAACCCTGCGACAGGTCAAACACCTCTCAACGAACCATGCAACATCCCTCTTCATACAGGGCCACCAATACTCTTTCATCAGGTCCAAATACATCTTAGTGGCCCCGGGATGGATCGAAAACCTCGATCTATGCGCCTCCTCCATCAAGATGGTACGCGTTCCGCCCACAAACGGCACCCAAACACGACCCTGAAAGGTCATAAGCCCTCGACTATCAGTGACGAACTCCGATACCTACCCGATAACCCGCTCCCTCATACAAACATCTCGTATCAGCGCGCCCTCCGCCCTACGACTCAGGGCATCAGCTACAATGTTAGCTTTGACCGGGTGGTACATGATCTCACAATCATAATCCTGTTGGATAAGGTGTCTAAGTCCATAACTATTTCTGGTATCTACTTGACCCGACCCAGCATGGTCCATTTGGGTTGCATGGCACCATGCAATTGGATAGACTAAATGAGAGAAATAACACTTGGAGATTATTAATATATTATAAGTTCTAATATATTAATAATATTATTTGATTGGTTTGATCAATAATTAATTTAGAATTAATTAAGTGGTCAAAAGAGAACTATTTAAATATATGGGTTGATTATGTAAATCATCCATATCTTGTATAGTGGGCTAAGAGGCTCCATGGATTATCAAGTTGGGTTCTACCCATAGGATGCTCCATGGGAGTTACAAACCCATGGGTCATGGAAATGAAGAGTCATGACACATTAGGGTTTACATGGTGTAACCCTAGATGTGTCAACACTATATAAGAATCATATTCTCCACCAAAATCGGCTACACTAAGAAAACAAGAGGGCTTGGCCGATTTCAAGAAGTGTGTGTTCTCTCATAAGTATTTCCAAGAGCATTTGGTGTTGTGTGAAGCATTTGAGGCATCACATTTGGGGTGCTAGGCTCACAAGGTTTCAAGGAACACAAGCAACAACAAGGTAAGTTATTCTATCTATTATTCAAGTTAAAATTGTTCCCCATGTATGCTAGATAGGAATATAGCCTTGGAATTCAACTTAGCATGATAATTAGACAAACATAGATCCAAGGTTATTAGGGTTGCATGTACACTAAGGAAGTGTTAGAATGCTCAAAACCCATCAGTGGTATCAGAGCCTAGGCTTGTTTGTTTGTTATTTATGCTTAAAGGTTGAAGAAAGTCGAAAAACTTGCTGTCTGACTGATGGACTCGGCGAGTCCATGGGGAGGACTTGTCGAGTTCACTTGTATCTTCAACCTACTCGGCGAGTAGGTTTATGCACTCGGCGAGTAGGGTCGACAGAGTGCAGAATTTCGACTTCAGTTGCTGGAAATGGATTAGAAACATTACCCTAAATTGTTTTGGTACTTGAAAACTTGTTTTAGAAGGTGTAATGTCTTTTCTAACTCATTTACAACAACTAGTTATCAAAATTACAAAGATTAAAAGTGATTTTGATTCTTGAAGGTGTTCATATTCATATTCTTGTTCTTATGATGTTTAGATGATCATAGGAATTATTTGTAACCTATGTGGTAGTTTAATTCTTGATCATAATGTGTTTTAATGGAGTCCATAACTTGTCCTCAAGTTATGGAAAACCAAAAGTCTCTTGGATTAAAAACCATTAAAAGAACACAAGAGTTAGAAAAGTGAAGAGTCTTCATTTTATTACTCTATTAAACTCATAAGTTACAAGAAATGAAAAGTTTTGAAAGTTTACAAAACTTGCCCTCAAGTTTTGGAACAAGTAAAGTTAAGTTAAAACTTTAGTTCCAACCCTTAGAATTTTAAAAGTTAAAATTCAACCCTTATACTTATATTATTATGATTTAATAATTATACATATATGTATAAGAACAAAGTCGTCTTACCGCTAGTACGCCTCATTCACGAAGCCGGTCTATAAGGTGGGTATAAGGTTGTTGCCTATAAAATGGTGACTTAATGAGTGTCCACTCTCACCCACCGCTTGCTTGACCGGTGGAGGGTCGTTAGCCGAACGGGTAAGACAAGGACTTACAAATTCTCATTCAAAGTTTGATGAATATTATAAAGTAACTAAATGTTTTATTAAATTCCCAATCTTAGTTACTTTAGGAAAAATGTGAATAAGGTGCTATTCCATGAAATTACACTTTACACTTTGATTAAGTCGTTGGTGGAGCGTGTGTGGTTAACCGGCACACTAACTTGGACTTAACAAGGTAGGTAAAGGGTGACTTAGGGTTTATTATAGTATCGATGGAGCGTGTGTGGTTTACCGACACATCGATTGAGTGATAAACTTTAAGGGTACCAAGTGATTTGCATGGTTACTTCACACCTCGTTTTGTGATCCTCGGTATCCCAGTCACAAAACTTGGAGGGCACACTCGAGATTGAAACATGCCTTTGAAAAGTTCATTGAATCTCAAAGAATCTAGGAATTTCTAAGAACCATTCAAAAAAAAAACCTAATACTAAAATATTGCGGTTTTCGTGGTGGAAATTGGTGAATCGTCATTCACCTACCTTTCAAATATGATATAGCTTAGATTACGACATACCTCTTCTAAGTTATATTATATTGTGATTGGATCCTAGCCTTAATATTACATTTGGTTGTTTTATTAAGGACTCTCTTATATCTAAACTAACCTTGTTCTCTTTTCTTTAGATGTCTTTCAACAATGCTTCTGGCTCTAATCCTAATGGCTCCTTTACCCTTATGAACTTGTGTGGGAAAGTCACCTTTGATGGATCCAACTTCAATGAGTGGATCAGAAACATCAGAATGATTACCCGCTACGAGGACAAAGAATATGTCCTTGACAAGGAGCTTAAGGAGATTGATGAGACCACTGCAACTCCTCAGGAGATCGCTGACTTTCGGGCACATGAAAGGGATGCTACGAAAGTGGCTTGCATCATGATGGCCACGATGACAGCGGAACTCCAAAAGTCTTATGAGGATTTCTACCCTTATGAAATGCACCAAGATTTGATGGAAAGATACCATCAAAGTGCAAGACAAGAGAGGTATGAAATCATCTGCTCCATGATAACAACCATGATGAAGGACGGGGAATCCGTCACGAGCCACATGCAGAAAATGCAAAGGTATGTGGATCGTTTGCTGAAACTTAATGTGAACTTCCCGGAAGATCTTGCAATAGATGTCATTTTTCATTCCTTACCATCGTGCTATGATCAATTCCGCATGACATATCACATGAACAAGGAAGAAGTCACCCTCAGCAAACTTCAGGGACTTCTCAAGACAGCAGAAACAGGTCTTAAGGGGAAGTCGGTTGCTATCACTCCTACTCCAAACTCAACTCCGATTTTGGCAATCGGGAAAAGTCGAGGGAGGAAGAGAAAGAGATCTTCGAAGGGTACCAAGGCACGGACCCTTGATGGCTCTTCTTCAAGTGGAACCAAGAAAAGTTTCATTACTCCTTCTTCTGACCCAAAAGAGGCTGAATGCTTCTATTGCCATGAAAAGGCTCATTGGAAGCGGAACTGCCCAAAGTACCAGCAGGATGTGAAGGATGGGAAAGTTAAACCCAACCATGCAGGTATTTACACTATCATTTCTAATAACTCACCCCATTCTAAATCTTGGGTCCTTGATACCGGTTGTGGTATTCATATTTGTTGTGACTTGCAGGGACTAAGAAGAAGTGAGGATGTGGAGCAAGGAAGAATAAACTTGATCATGGGGAATAGGAAAGCTTCACCTGTCACCAAGATTGGAGTTTATACTTTATCGCTAAGTAGTGGGTTTAGTTTAGATTTGAATAAATGTTGTTACTCGCCAGGAATGGCAAGAAATATTATTTCCTTTCACGCTTTGTACAAACAAGGGTTTACCTTTTCGTTTAATAATGAAGTTGGTTCTATTGAAGCTTTCTTTAATAATGTTCTTTATTTTAAAGCATTACCTTGTGATGGTGTGTATGAAGCTGTGTCTGTTGTAGATAACTTAGGAAATAATGTTTTGTGTATTGATTATACTACTAATAATAACTTGGATAAAGCATCATTATGGCATTGTCGCCTTGGACATATAAGCAAGAAACGCATAGGCCAACTCCAAAAGGATGGAGTCTTGGAGTCGTTTGACCTTAAGTCAGATGATAGTTGCGAATCATGCTTACTTGGAAAAATGACAAAGTCACCCTTCACAGGCTCGTGTGAGAGGGGTGAAGGTTTGTTGGACCTTATACACACGGATGTGTGTGGACCATTCAAACATGCCACAAGGGATGCTAATCGTTATTATTTGACTTTTACTGATGATTACAGTAGATATGGATATGTCTACTTGATCAAGCATAAGTTAGAGACTTTCGAAAGGTTTAAGGGATTTAAACAGGAAGTCGAGAATCAATTGGGCAGGAACATTAAGATGCTTCGATCCGATCGAGGAGGTGAGTATCTTAGTTTAGAGTTCCTCGACTATCTTAGGGAATGTGGGATTGTATCACAACTGACACCTCCCAGGACACCACAGTTGAATGGTGTGGCTGAGAGGCGTAATCGAACCTTGTTAGATATGGTTCGTTCCATGATGAGTCGAGCTTCACTACCAATCTCATTCTGGGGGTATGCCTTAGAGACTGCCGCCCATATTCTTAATCTAGTCCCTACAAAGAAAGTTGCCAAAACTCCTCACGAGATGTGGACTGGTAAAGTACCTAAACTTGACCACATCAAGATTTGGGGTTGCAAGGCTTTCGTGAGACGCGAGACTCATGATAAGCTCGAACCTCGAAGCGAGAGGTGTATTTTCATCGGTTACCCACAGCAATCCTTTGGTTACCTCTTCTACAGACCTAGTGACAATGTGGTATTTGTAGCAAGAAGAGGAGTCTTTCGAGAAAGAGAGTTTATAAGCCAAGGAGACAGTGGGAGGCAAATTGATCTTGAAGAAATTCAAGAATCAAGTGGTGAAGGAACTTCAAACTCTAGCCCTCAACTTGAGGAGGAAACTCCTGTTGAGCCAATTGATAAACCTGTACCTCTGAGGCGTTCCACGAGAGTTAGGAGTGCACCTGAGCATTACTATGGATTCCATATTACTGCAGAAGGTGAGACACTTATTAGTGATGGGACACTAGTAAGTCAAGATGACCCTAACAGCTACGAGGAAGCCATGGCAGGCCCCGAGTCTGCTAAATGGAAAGAGGCTATGGATAGCGATATACAATCCATGTATGACAATCAAGTTTGGAACTTGGTTGAAAATGTACCAGGTCGTAAGACAGTAGGGTGCAAATGGGTCTTCAAGAAGAAGACCGACATGGATGGTAAAGTACACACTTATAAGGCTAGACTGGTTGCAAAGGGCTTCTCTCAAATTCCTGGAGTGGATTATGATGACACCTTTTCTCCGGTAGCCAAGATTAAGTCTATTCGGGTTCTGTTAGCCATAGCTGCATTTCATGACTATGAAATATGGCAGATGGATGTCAAAACCGCTTTCCTTAATGGAAAGTTGGCTGAAGATGTTTACATGAGTCAGCCAAAGGGTTTTGTCAGCAACGAGTACCCTAATAGAGTGTGTAAGCTTGAGAAATCCATTTATGGATTGAAGCAAGCACCTCGCAGATGGAATCTTTGCTTTGATGAGAAGGTCAAGGAATTTGGCTTTACTAGGAGTGAAGATGAATCTTGTGTGTATGTCAAGGCTAGTGGGAGTATAGTTAGCTTTTTGGTATTGTATGTGGATGACATACTACTCATAGGAAACGACATTCCAACCCTGCAGGAAGTAAAGTCTTGGCTTAGGAAGTGTTTCGCTTTGAAGGACCTTGGTGAAGCTGCCTATATTTTAGGGATAAGGATCTTGAGAGATCGGAGTAAAAGACTAATTGGACTTAGTCAGAGTACCTACTTGGATAAGGTGCTGAAGAGATTCAGGATGCAGGATTCCAAGAAAGGAGAGTTACCCATCCAGAGTAACACCAGATTGAGTAAGACACAAAGTCCTAGCACTGAGGCTGAGATAGCAGAAATGAGTCGAACACCTTATGCTTCGGTTGTAGGATCGATCATGTATGCTATGACGTGTATTCAACCCGATGTAGCCTTTGCCCTGAGTACGGTTAGCAGGTATCAGGCGAACCCTGGCAAGGCACACTCGACTGCGGTAAAGAATATCCTCAAGTACCTACGAAGGACTAAGGACTGGGTCCTTACCCTCGGTGGGAGTGATGACTTGAGAGTAGTAGGGTACAGTGATGCTAGCTTCCAGACTGATAGGGATAATTTCCGCTCTCAGTCAGGCTAGGTCTTTACCCTAAACGGAGGAGCAATTTATTGGAAGAGTTCCAAGCAAGAGACAGTGGCAGATTCTACTTGTGAATCAGAGTATATTGCAGCTAGCGAGGCGGCAATGGAGGCGATATGGCTGAAGAACTTCATTGGAGACCTTGGAGTTGTACCAGCTGTTAAAGAGCCAATGGAAATTTTCTGTGATAGTGAAAGTGCTGTTGCCTTAGCCAAGGAACCAAGGGATCACGGGAGATCCCGACACATCGACAGAAAATACCATTTCATCAGACATCGGATCGAAGAAGGACTCCTCGTGGCAAAGAGGGTATCATCAGATGAGAATCCGGCAGATCCCCTCACAAAGGGACTGACTCGGGTTAAGCATCTTCCGCATGCTCGGAGCATAGGGCTGAAGGATGATATTAGATTTAGTAGTTAGATAACCTCGAAATTTGTAAAGTGTAATTGACATTTGATGATGAATAAAAATGTTTTATTTATGAGTAAGGTGTTGCTATCTCTTGTCGATCGTTTACTATATTTCTTTTGCATGTTTTGACTTCCAGAATAATTTTGTTTGGTATAACATATTATTCAAACCGCCACAGTCAGTCATATGTCGGAAGGAGGTATGAATCAAGACTATCATGTTTGGTTGTAGAGGTCTTGGACAAGGCTACAACAATCATGAGTGCTCATAAGTTCTGAGCATTGGACTCAACCCACGCTCACTGGAATCACTTCATGGAATTCTATCTCGAGTGATCGTGAGACGGTAATATCGTATAAGTCTTCAAACCTAGACATATGATTTGTTACTTACAAATTGGTTATGCATTGATTGTACGAAAACGCATTGGTAACTCGATGTTATAAATCGTGCTCTTGTGTGTAATTCAATGAGTGGTAGAACAAACATATGAGTCGAAGTTTATCTGTTCCTTCTTGGATTAGAAGTTGATATCTCGGCCCCTCGATGATTTTGTTTTGACCTATGTACCGGGCCCGGTCAGAACTAAGTTGATGTGTTCAATTAAGTTCTATGTCAAACAAATCGGAAATCGGGAAACAAATGCTGGACAATAAGCAAGACAGTGTTCCATGTATTTGTCCGGCTGATATCTAGAACAGAG
This sequence comes from Lactuca serriola, assembly GCF_051521515.1. Classification (NCBI taxonomy): domain Eukaryota; kingdom Viridiplantae; phylum Streptophyta; class Magnoliopsida; order Asterales; family Asteraceae; genus Lactuca; species Lactuca serriola. Next base: position 334,644,341 of record NC_136415.1, on the reverse strand, counting down.
GATTATATGATCAATTATCTTAAATGGCGTACCATCATCTTCTCAGTTCCGAGAAACCTTGAAAAGAGCTACGATTGCCGATCGGTTCCTGAAGTCATACTTGCAGTAATAGTTATTAGACTTATCCAAGTGGGAGACTGTTAGATAAGGTGTCTAAGTCCATAACTATTTCTGGTATGTACTTGACCCGACCCGGCATGGTCCATTTGGGTTGCATGGCACCATGCAATTGGATAGACTAAATGAGAGAAATAACACTTGGAGATTATTAATATATTATAAGTTCTAATATATTAATAATATTATTTGATTAGTTTGATCAATAATTAATTTAGAATTAATTAAGTGGTCAAAAGAGAACTAATTAAATATATGGGTTGATTATGTAAATCATCCATATCTTGTATAGTGGGCTAAGAGGCTCCATGGATTATCAAGTTGGGTTCTACCCATAGGATGCTCCATGGATGCTCCATGGGAGTTACAAACCCATGGGTCATGGAAATGAAGAGTCATGACACATTAGGGTTTACATGGTGTAACCCTAGATGTGTCAACACTATATAAGAATCATATTCTCCACCAAAATCGGCTACACTAAGAAAACAAGAGGGCTTGGCCGATTTCAAGAAGTGTGTGTTCTCTCATAAGTATTTCCAAGAGCATTTGGTGTTGTGTGAAGCATTTGAGGCATCACATTTGGGGTGCTAGGCTCACAAGGTTTCAAGGAACACAAGCAACAACAAGGTAAGTTATTCTATCTATTAATCAAGTTAAAATTGTTCCCCATGTATGCTAGATAGGAATATAGCTTTGGAATTCAACTTAGCATGATAATTAGACAAACATAGATCCAAGGTTATTAGGGTTGCATGTACACTTAGGAAGTGTTAGAATGCTCAAAACCCATCAAATCCTTCACCACATCCAACCATCTCCTCTATCGCATGTTCAGGTTAGGCTAATCCATAAAATACTTCAGGCTCTTGTGGTCCGTGTATATGGTACACCGAACCCCATACAGATAGTGACGCCATATCTTGAGGGCAAACACCACTGCCCCCAACTCCAGATCATAGGTGGGATACCTCATCTCGTGAGGCTTCAGTTGCCTCGATGCGTATGATATCACATGCCCCCTCTGCATAAGCACCGCTCCCAACCCCGATATCGACGCGTCACAATACACTACGAAGTCCTCCATCCCCTCTGGAATGGCTAGCACTGGGGCTTCGCATATCTCTGGCGAAGTGTCTCGAAGGAGGCCTGCTGGTCTGATCCCCATGAGAAAGCAACACCTTTCCAGGTCAACTTGATGAGTGGCACGACGATCTTGGAGAAATCCCTGATGAATCTCCTATAATAGCCAGCCAACACTAGGAAACTCTTGATCTCGGTGGGGAGTCTCGGCACCTCCCAACTCATCACTGCCTGAATCTTGGCCAGATCGACCAATATCCCATTCTGGTTAGCGACGTGCCCAAGGAACTGGACCTCCCGTAACCAAAAATCACACTTGGAGAATTTGGTGTAAAGCCTCTCCGATCATAGAACCCCAAGGATCTCCCTCAAGTGCTCCTCATGCTGCTCACTGGATTTCGAATACACCAATATATCGTCAATGAACACGATCACTGAGCGGTCTAACATCGGCCTGCACACTCTTTTCATAAGATCCATGAACGCCGCTGGTGCATTGGTGAGCCGAAAGGCATCACCACGAACTCATAATACTCGTAACGAGTCCTGAATGTTGTCATCTGGATATCCTCATCTCGCACCCTTATCTAATGATATCCAGACCTCAAATCAATCTTGGAAAACCAAGATGCACCCTGCAATTGATCGAACAAATTGTCGATCCTCGGCAACGCGTAACGGTTCTTGATCGTCAACTTGTTCAACTCCCGGTAATCAATGTACATCCGGTATGAACCATCCTTTTTCTTGAAAAAGAGGATAGCCGCTCCCCACGGCGAACTGCTCGGCCGAATAAACCCCTTACCTAGTAGCTCCTGAAGCTGCGAGGATAACTCCTGCATCTCTGGAGGCGCAAGGCGATAGGGCGCCTTGGCGATAAGTGCTGCTCCCGGAACCAAATCGATATGAAACTCTACATGCCTCTCAGGAGGAACGCCCGACAACTCTTTCAGGAAAACACCCGGGAACTCTCGCACTATCGGAACCTCATCAACTGTCCTCAGCCTCCCTGAATCAACCCTCGTATCCATCATGTATGCCACAAATCCACTACGGCCCTACTGTAGACTTTGTCTCGCTCTAGAGGCCGAACAAAATGCTGACCCAGAACGTGTACCCTCACCGTACACCATAAGAACTCCTCCACTAGGGTCTCATATGGTCACCAGCTATCTCTCGCAGTCGATGACCACTCCAAATTTGCTCAACCACTCCATGCCCACGATGACACAGACATCTCCCATCGCAATAGGAACTAAATCGATCGGAAACTCAATGCCGAAAATCTCGAGTACAAACCCTCGGATCACCTCGATGGCATACATTGTCCTCTTGTCATCTATGGAAATTCTCAGAGGTCGACTCGACACCTCTCTTCTAATACTGGTGTGCTGACTAAAAGCCACAGATACAAAAGACCGAATCGCACCCGAGTCAAATAACACAAGGCAGGTATAGAACCCACAAGAAAAGTACCTATGCATAACATAATATAAAGACCATATCTCCAACATCAAAATAAATACATGAAAGAATACATACCAGCCATGACATCGGGCGCTGCACGGACCTCCTCTGCAGTCAACTGAAAGGCTCTCCCTCGTGACTTCGGTGTCTCGGCCTTCACTGGCCGGCTCTCAGTAGCTCTAATAGCAGCATGGGCAGATCCCTGAGATGCTCCCTGAGCCGTCCCTCGCAACTGTGGACACTCTGCCTTCCGGTGTCCTGTCTGGTTACAGTGAAAGCATACTTCAAACCCCTTGGGGAAATCCTTGGCCATATGCCCCTCCTTGCCACATTTGTAGCAAGACCCCACTCTGCACACCATATCGTGGCTTTTGTCGCACTTGCCACAAGTGTGGCCCCTCTGACTCCCAGATCTCGAATCAGCGGGCTTGGCCTGCTTGGTTGCCGGCTGAGACTGCATCGGTCGCCGATCTCTCCCCTGTGACTCAGCCTCCGCCCTAGCCTGGGTCTCCAACTCTATCTCCCTCTTCCGGGCATTTGCCTAAAGCTCAGAAAATGTCCGGTACATCGAGTTTGCCACGAACTCCCATATATCCCTCCTCAAAATGCTCAGATATCGACTCATACGTGCGTTCTCGGAGGACACGTGCTCTGGGCAGAACATCGCCCGCTCATGGAACATCCTCGTAATCACTGTAACAGACTCAGTACCCTGCTTAAGGGTCAGAAACTCTTGGGCCAAACGCTCCCTCTCCACCTGGGGAACGTACTCATCTCGGAACATGGCAGTGAACCTCTCCCAGGTCACTACAGCCAGCTCAGCACGCGAATAGTGCGCTGTCACAAAATTCCACCATTCCTTCGCTCCCAAGCGAAGCTGGTTAAGCGCGAACCGGACTCTCAAATGCTCTGGACAAGAGCACGTAAAGAAACACCCATCGATGTCTGAAATCCACCTCATCGCCACAATAGGGTCCTGGGTCCCATCAAACTCCGGTGGTTTTGTGTTGTTGAACTCCCGGAACATCAACGCTTCACCACCCTGCGGTCTAGCCGAAGCTACAGCTGCAGTGGCCGCAACAACAGCAGCATCAGAAAGAGCGACGTATCTCTCGTCAAATGTCTCTACCAGTGTGGTCTTGATAGACCCAAACATCTCTAGAATCTCAGCGCGGATGGCAGCAGTCGCCTCATCATAAATCATCTGGCGGAGCTCCTCGTCGCTCACACCTCCTCACTAGTCCCTGGCATGTGGCATGTCCTGTTGGATTAATGTCTAAGTCCATAACTATAATTGGTAAGACTTGACCCGACCCGGCATGGTCCATTTGGGTTGCATACCATCATGCACTTGCATAGACTATAATGAGAGAAATAAGACACTTATTGTTGTTAATATATTATAAGTTCTATTATATTAATATTAAGAATAATAAGATTATTTAATTAGTATTGATCAAGAATTAATCTAGGATTAATTAAGTGATCAAAAGAAGACTAATTAAATATATGGGTTGATTGTGTAAATCATCCATACTTGTATAATGGGCTAATGCTCCATGGATAATCAAGTTGGGCTAAAACCCATAGGATGGTCCATGGATGCTCCATGGTGTATTTATACCCATGGATCATGGAAATGAAAGGCCATGTCTATTAGGGTTTACATGGTGTAACCCTAACTATATAAGCATCTTATTCTTGACCAAAATCGGCCACTAGTGTGTGAAGTGAAAGGGCTAGCCAATTTCATGAGTTGTAGAATTCTCTCAAGCAATTCTAAGTGTTTTGATGATTGTGATTCCATTTGAGGCCTCCACACTATTGGGGCTATGCACTCAAGTTTCATGAAGACTTTCTACATCAAAAAGGTATGTATTCTATCTTGTTACATTCATTGTTTTGTATGCTAGATTAGGATAATACCTTGGAAGTTCTTATTTGCATGTATAATAGAGAAAACATAGATCCAAGGTATTTAGGGTTGCATGTACACTTAGGAGTGTTAGAATGCTCAAAACCTAACAGTGGTATCAGAGCCAAGGCTTGTTTTCTTGTTATACCTGCAATAGAAGCTGAAAAAATGAATTTGGTGCTGTCTGATCATCAGACTCGGCGAGTCCATCAGAGGACTCGGCGAGTCCATGCCTAAAATGTGATCAATTCGATCCAACTCGCCGAGTTGGTTCATGCACTCGACGAGTTGGACCCCCAGACAGCATATTTTCGAGGTTTTTGGCTAGAAATGTACTAGGAACATTACCCTAAGTTGTTTTTGAACTTATAAACTTGTTTTTGATGTGGTAATGTTCATGCTAATCCATTTTCAAAGATAATTGTCAATAGATTCATGTTTTGTATTAGTTTAAGGTTAGACTAATTACATGAAAAAGTTTGATTTGAATTATCTTGTTCTTATGAGTTGCTTAGATTAATAGAAATGTTGAGTGAAATAGTTGTTTTCAATCCATTTTAATCTAAGAGTTGAGTATAAAATGTGTTTGTGTAACTTGTCCTCAAGTTACATGAAGGGTCACATTAAAGACTCATAAAATTCATAAAAGTTGGCAATGGTTACAAAATGAAGAGTCTTGTGTCATTGAATAATTTTTTATGACTCCATAACTTGTCCTCAAGTTATGGAAGTTCAAGAGTCACTTCATTAAAGAAAAATATGTAACCATAATTAAATCCATAAGTTATAAAATAAAGAAAAGTTAGTTCTTTTGTTAGTTTAAAGTCTTCCATAACTTGTCCTCAAGTTATGGAACTTGAAGAGTTTTTGGATTAAAACTACTTTAAACACATAAGTTATGGAATTAATTAGTTTTGAATAGTTTCAAAACTTGCCCTCAAGTTTTGGAATTTGAAAAGTTTTCACTTATGAATACTTTAATTCCAAGTTAGCCCTTAGAATTTTAAAAGTTAAAATTCAACCCTTATACTTTATAATATTATAAGTTAATAATATATATATATATATATATATATATATATATATATATATATATATGTATGTATAAGAGTAAAATCAGTCTTACCGCTAGTACGCCTCATTCACGAAGCCGGTCTATAAGGTGGGTATAAGGTTGTTGCCTATAAAATGGCAACTTAATGGGTGTCCACTCTCACCCACCGCTTGCTTGACTGGTGGAGGGTCGTTAGCCGAACGGGTTTGACAAGACTATAATTCTCCTTCATTAAAAGTATTAATGATAATACTAAGTAACTAAACTCTTAATAATACCCAATCTTAGTTACTTAGGAAAAATGTGAATAAGGTGCTAACCCATGAAATTACACTTTACACTTTGTCTAAGTCGTTAGTGGAGCGTGTGTGGTTAACCGGCACACTAACTTGGACTTAACAAGGTAGGTAAAGGGTGACTTAATATTTATCATAGTATCGATGGAGCGTGTGTGGTTAACCGGCACATCAATTGAGGGGTAATTTATTAAGGGTACCAAGTGATTTGTATGGTTACTTCACACCTTGTTTTGTGATCCTCGGCATCCCAGTCACAAAACCTGAAGGGCACACTCGAGATTGAAACATGCCTTTGAAAAGTTCAATGAATCTCAAAGATCTAGGAGTTTCAAAACCAATTAAAACCTAATAATACATTTCATTTATCTTGGTGGAAATTGGTGAATCGTCATTCACCTACCTTCAAATATTTTATAGCTTGGATTACGGCATACCTCTTCTAAGTTATAAAATAGTTTGTTGGGTCCTAGCCTTAATATTTCATATTGGGTGTCATATTAAGGACTTTAAATCAACTATCTTGAATATCTCCCAAAAGTTGTCTGGTTTAGGCACCTATGATCTTCCCAAATCTCTTGAAACAAGGTTCCCTAATGAAGATGATGTCCCATGGATATCATACTTCTTTCTCCTCCTCTAACTATTCTCCCTAACCCACAAGTTCTTGAAAAGTTTAAGGTCACTCAAGCCCTATTGGCAAGGCAAGGTCTAGGTGTGAACACATCTTGGAGATGTAGTCATATATTGACAAGCCGAGAGAGTTGGGTGTCAAAGTCTTGAGAAAGTTGGTGGTTCAATCACTTTCTAAGTCACATAGTGAGTTCCTTTGGGACACCTATGAAACAGGCTATGACAAGACCCTTAATGATCTTATCTATTTGTTAAGATCAACTTCCTTAAAACTTGATGGACATTGCCAATAGTGACACAGGAAATCCAGAAAAGCATTCTCTTCCCAATGGAAAGGGATCGGCCATAGTCAACTCGGTTGACCAAATGGTAAAGAGAAAAGCTAAGTCTATGATAGTCTCGTGTACCATTATCAAAGGGTCCATATGTTTATATTGCCAAAGGAAGGGGAATTGATTGTGAAGCTGCCATATTTACCTAAGGATGTTAAAGTCAATAAGTTTGACTCTACTTCAGGTAAAGTCCATTATCTAACTCTGTTAAGTTTCTATTCTGAGATTCTTGATACATGATGTGACTGGGTCACATGGTGATGTTTAAGAATCAAAGAAAAGTGAAGAAACTTAAAAAAAGAATATGTTGAATCTGATCGCGTAGATGGATTTCTATCGCATAGTTTGAAAAATCGGATTCTTGAGCTACTTCTTAGGAGTTATGATATATTGCTTAGGAATAGATAACAACAAGTTTTCATGTGCTTATGGATTGTAAGGATAAGTTTTTTCCGCAAAGTTTTAAAATAAAAGAAAAATTTTTGATTTTATTTATTTTAAAATATCCTTACAATGGCATTTGAGGGAAAATTGTTGCTTATATGATTCCATTAATAGCAAGAGTGGAAATATGAAATTGATTCTTTCATTTGTGGTAATGTCTAGATTTACCAAATAAGGAAAGATTCTCATCACCCAAGTTTCAATTGGACCGGAACTTGGAATCATGCAAGTTGTATAGCATGGTGAATGAGAATCTTCAAGTATTGGAAAATTAAGACTAACTACTTGCTCACATGGATGTGTGAGTTAAGTAAAGGACTAAGGGATCGAGTACACATTCTTGTGCACTGATTAAGTCCACCACAAAAGTTTGATAAGACTATTCGTCATAGTTTACTAAAGCTCTGTAGATATGATTATACTTACATGCTTAAGTGTAACTCTGAGACATTGGAAAAAAAAGGTTCCAATGTATGACAGACCGAATAAGAAGAATCAAATTAGGCAGAAGGATAAAAGGTTCTCAAATCTGAAAAGATGGGAGAGTACTTTAGTATCAGTTTTGTGATCATCTTAGTGATTAAGAAACCATATCAAAATTAGTTCTCTAAGGAAATCTTAGTGCATTCTTATGACTAAGAAGAGGAACTTGAATCGTTGAAGTGGTTAAATCAAGAAGATGAGTCATACTTCGTTCCAATACAAGTCTTAGAGTCATACTCCAAGATTGTAACTTGAGTGACATGTCTTAAAGAAGGTTTAAAACACTTGTCAAATGTAAGAGTAAAAGTTTTCTACTCTTGTACATTTGAAATTGGTAAGTTGTGATGTTTTGGATAAAACAAAGACCAACTTAGGCCAATTGTGTGAAGTGTTTGTCTTGATTAGAATCCACACTATCTCTTGGATATTTGACAAGGGAGTCTTATAGGTCAAGAGGACAGTGGGAGTCTTAAAGGTCTTGAAAGTCTCAAGAACTAATCAAGAATAAAACCTGAAGTTCTTCACTAGCACACGACTTGAGGTTTATAACCTATCGTGTTGACATATTCTGTGCCCATTCCAGTTAAAGTTGGTTTTGCATATGAGTTCTTAGAGTTCTCAATTTGTTGCACAACAACTTGGAAGCAATGGCAGGCCCTTGAGCTGCCAGGTGGCAAGAAAGTAAGATTGAGTTCAGTACATATGAGTTTGGATTTGTCATTATCCTTGTCTTGGGATTATGGTTTTGACAAATTCATATGGGTAGTAACTCATACACCATATAAATCTAAGTGTCATAAGGTTTCTCTCCGATTCATGAAAATGATGGTGAGGAAACACTTTCACTAAGTAGATTTTAGCTAGATAGCAATTGTGATATTTGCATTCTCAAAGTCGTTAGTGGAGTGTGTGTGGTTTACCGGCACACTAACATGGACTTGTGAGAAACGGCAAAAAGGTCTAACCATTATGATTACGGCATACCTCTTCATAATTGTTTAGACTCACAAGTGTGCTATCTAAGGGAAGGTGTATGATTTTGATAAAGTCTTATCAAAACAATCTAGTATCAGAAATCTGAACTTTGGTAAGAAAGTCAATGAAGTATTGATTTCTAGAAGTCCAGCTGATTTCTGGGTACATGTCAAAGCTAGTGGGAGCATAAGTGTTATGCTAATAATCATCATGTTAGTGGGAGCATGATAATTATGATAAGTATTGCAAGTTAGCAATGTTAATTATAGAAAAACAAAAGTTTCAATTGGGAAAGAGTTGTTTTGCTATAATTAAGGGAGAGGAAATTATACTTCATCTCAAATCTATAAGCTTAGATCGTGAGGTTTTAATCATTTAGTCAAGGATATATATGAATTTCATGTTGGAATGGCTCAACATAAGGAAATTCTGTATACGGGTCCATTATTTGCGTTCTAAAATTCGATTATGATTACGGCATCCCTTTTCATAATCTGAATTATGAGAACTTGGCAAATAGAAATGGAAATGTTATAGCAAAAGACTGGTTTAGTCTTTATGTGAGACGTCATGAATCGTGTCCCATATGCTTCGGATATAGGATCGATTACATGTGCTATACTCACCCTTTCTAAAAATTTTCCAAATGCCTGGGGCATTAAGAAGGGAAAAGGTTTAGAACTGGATATGACTAAAAGGATTAAACAATTGTCGAGGACAATCTAAGGTTTACCAAAGATTGGTTGCTCAAGGACAGTTGGAAGTATAGTGATAATTCTGGAAGGACCATTTTGACATAGTCTGTAAGGAGGCAACTCTTGTTCAGAAGTGATAGTCAAAATGGAATCTGGAAATGTTTCAAAGTTAGAAATTATTCAATCTGTGTAAGATTAAGGAAACTTAATGCAAGAAGGATGTTTCCAAGGAGATAATCTCCTTTGGAATGCTCTGTAATGTTTGTTGTCAAGTCTTTATGACTTTGTGCATAATCATTACAAGAGGATCAATGCATATAAGTTTAGAATCTAACAGATTTCAGTAAATGGCATGAATTTGGAATTCTTGCATTTGCGGTAAGGATTTGGGAGTGTGAAAAGAGAATCATTGAAGTTATGTTCAATTGATCTAGTTCACAAAGTAAACATAGTGTACATGCTTGGAGCATGGGACAACTATTGTTTTAAATTCAAGAATAAAGTTGATAGCTGAAACAGTATACAATGAATAGTGTGTAATCATATGGTGATAAATAAAAGGTGTTTTATTTATTTTGAAAGAGTTGATACCATATTGGATTCAATTATTATTGTGTTTCACTTTGCATGTTTTGACTTCCCGAATAAACTAGGTTATTCTTCCGGAATGACTAAGTTATTCAAATCATCCACAGTCGGTCATATGTTGGAAGTAGATATGAATTAAGACTGTCATGGGTTGGCTTGTAGAGGTCTAAGGTGTTGGACAAAGGGCTACAACACTCATGAGTGCTCATAAGTTCTAAGTATTGGATTCAACCCGCGCTCATTGGAATCACTTCATGGATTTTATCACGAGTGATTATGAGACGATAATATCTTATATTCTTCAAACCTAGAGATATGAGTTGTTACTATGAGTTGATAGTACATTGATTGCACATAAACGCATACGGTAACTCGGTGTTATAAAACGTGCCTTTGTGTATGATTCAACAAGTAGTAGAACAAGCCATATGAGTCGAAGTTTATCCGTTCCTTTTACCTTCGGGATAAAAGCGATATCTGTGGGCCCCTCGATGATTTGATGATGACAAATGGAAGTGCTCGGCCGGGCCAGGACTGATTTGATTTGTTCAATTAGTCAGTCGTCATAAATCGAAAATCGGGAAACAGCAAATGGACAGAGAGAATGATTATAACCCATGTCTCAGTCCATATGATATCTAGAATGGAGGAATATATGATCCCTTATCTAATGGACAAGTCACTGACAAAGGTCAGAGTTCATCTACAAGGTCAGAGTTCGACAGAAGCTTTTGAGAGCTACGATTGCCAGTTGGTTCCTGAAGTCATACGCAATAATAGTTTTAGACTTATCCAAGTGGGAGACTGTTGGATTAAGGTCTAAGTTCATAACTATAATTGGTAAGACTTGACCCGACCTGGCATGGTCCATTTGGGCTGCATACCATCATGCACTTGGATAGACTATAATGAGAGAAATAAGACACTTATGGTTGTTAATATATTATAAGTTCTAGTATATTAATAATAAGAATAATAAGATTATTTAATTAGTATTGATCAAGAATTAATCTAGGATTAATTAAGTGATCAAAAGAAGACTAATTAAATATATGGGTTGATTGTGTAAATCATCCATACTTGTATAGTGGGCTAATGCTCCATGGATAATCAAGTTGGGCTAAAACCCATAGGATGGTCCATGGATGCTCCATGGTGTATTTGTACCCATGGATCATGGAAATGAAAGGCCATGTCTATTAGGGTTTACATGGTGTAACCCTAACTATATAAGCATCTTATTCTTGACCAAAATCGGCCACTAGTGTGTGAAGTGAAAGGGCTAGCCGATTTCATGAGTTGTAGAATTCTCTCAAGCTATTCTAAGTGTTTTGATGATTGTGATTCCATTTGAGGCCTCCACACTATTGGGGCTATGCACTCAAGTTTCATGAAGACTTTCTACATCAAAAAGGTATGTATTCTATCTTGTTACATTCATTGTTTTGTATGCTAGATTAGGATAATACCTTGGAAGTTCTTATTTGCATGTATAATAGAGAAAACATAGATCCAAGGTATTTAGGGTTGCATGTACACTTAGGAGTGTTAGAATGATCAAAACCCAACATGTCCCCACCATGATGTCTCTCTGAAATATAACACAAGATATCAGAGACTCGCTCGGGTGTACACACACTGGATCTCCCAATCCTACTTGATCTCTGGTATCCTAAGGATTCTTACTTGGGCTACACACTGATCTGGTGCCTTCGGTAGTACGGGCCCAATACTACCGTGCACACCACATCAGTATTCATCCCAAGTCCTCCTCTCAGAGTCCCAAATTCCAAGTACTCTACTCTCCTTAATCATATGCTACTCACTAGCAGATCTCTCATAAGCTTCTCGCTGCTATCTAAACACTCTCAAGCATCCCTAGCAGCAAAACTCCTAGACTAAGGCATCACATATCAGGCCACTCTAGTCCTAATAAGAATACATATTCTACTCTGTGATGCATAATATAGCTCATCATATAACATAACATAATATATGTATCATAACACTTTTTGCAAGGGTATTTGGGGAAATCACCGTTCGGGCGCTGGCTGATCGTACACACGGTTCTGCTCTGTTTGTCTCAAAACTCTTTTTACTCTTTTAAAATTGTTTTGTTATCAAAAATTTTCTCAAGTCCTCAGTTTGAGTTTAGATTCGCCTGAAGATACATCTGAATCCCTCAAACCAAGGCTCTGATACCAACTTGTAACACCATAAAAATTAAAACAATTTTTCGCATTTCCAAAACACATTTTTCATTCACATTTATTACTAAAATCTCATTGTATCATATCTCTGTTCATAAAATATTTCCCAAGATAAAATTCATAAAACTCCATGTATGTGTACAAAACATGTCGGCGCCTTCCCGCGATCATCATTGGTACCTGAAACACATAACACTGTAAGTATAAAAGCTTAGTGAGTTCCCCAAAATACAACTCTAACACCTATTAGCCACTCAAGGCTATAGCTCATCTGACCCTCTGGTTAGTGTGTCTTAGTAGGACCCTCTAGTCCCATCTCTCTGTGGGCTCTCTAGCCCTAACTCTATGGACCCACTGGTCCTATCTCTGGAAACTCTGAATCATGCATATCACATATCACAATAACATATAAATACACTGGCACATAACTCAACCGTACACTAGCACATAACTCTGTTACCACTCTAGGTAAGTATACAGAGAATACTCACCTCAGCTTTCTTGGTAGAAATATGGTCTAGCCTCCGCCTAATCACATAAAGTAAATACTCTCATAAATATAACTCTCAAAACTAGACGCAACCCTCTCTTGGCATCCTCAGAAGGGTAAAAGACCATTTTGCCGTCCCTTGATACAAAGACCCGAACGTTGACCAAACCCTCAAAGTCAACAAAAGTCAACGGTCAAACTTTGACCCGACTCGCCGAGTGCACTTGGGTGACTCGACGAGTCTATGCGTGCCCACTAACCCCCTAGACTCTCATGACACGTCGAGTTGTTCCCCTGCTCGACGAGTTACACCTGGCAATCGCGGGGCCACCCCGACTCAACTCCCCTGGGCCGTAAACTCCAATAAAGATGGTAATTGGACCATAAACTCCCGTATGAGGCTTCACGCTCCTTTGTTGCAACCCGATAGCCTCCTATCACTTGACCAAAGTGTTTTCCTCGAAATAGGATGTTTTTACATGTTTAATCAGTGTTAAAATCACTAATTTTTTATATACATATGTCTTCATATGTAATTAGGATCATTGTGTGTGTCTAAGTCTTCACTTGACACTAAGCACTTGTCCGACACTTCCTTCTGATCCACTCACTGCAGGCGAGTTCTTACCCCTTGAATTAACCTTTTAATTGTTTTTAAATGCTTTATGGCGCGGGGGGGGGGGGGAATACAATTTGAATCATGCTAGTTATTATATCAATTTGAAAATATTTTGTTTGAAAAAACAGTTGAATTATAAACTGACATCGAGTCGATCGTTTCTTAAATATAAATCTTTTCCAAATGTTTTACAAAACTCTTTTTATGCTTTTATATTATCAATCGCATGTCTGTATATGTATAGTTATATAAGAAATGTTTAAAGGACTTACGAAGGCTAAACCGCTTTATTTCCTTTTCCCCATTGGGATGTGGTCTGGTAGGGTATCGGTTATCCGTTCGAATGGCGTCTAAATATTAGTTATATATCATGTATACATATGTAGACATAAAAGTGCCCTCAGTCAGTTCAGTACCTTTGGCAAGCAAAGGCATACCTTCGTTAATACTTGTACATTTCTAGTAACTATTATAGGTATAGTTAGGAGATACTACTTGCTATTCCTATTACAAGGAATTACACCAGAGTCAGTTCATTCATGAGTCCATACAAATACATGTTGTTTGTAGAGATACACTTAATTGGATACACTTACTTGGATACACTTGCCAGGATACTTTTACATAGATACCTCATTAAAAACATGCATGTATATGTATAGTTATAAAAATAATGTTTAAAGGACTTAGGAAGGCTAACCTGCTTTATTTCCTTTTCCCCGTTGGGATGTCGTCTGGTAGGGTATCGGGTATCCGTCCGAAGGTCGTTTAAATATCAGTTATATATCATATGTACGTATATAGACATAATACTTCTAATCAGTCAGTTCAGTACCTTTGGGTAGCAACGATATACGTTCATATACTCTTACATGGATACTTTTACTTAGATAATATATGATGAGTTACTATTACATTTTATATGTATAGATTCTGTTATATAATTGTCATTCTTATCTTTATTTTGTGATACAATCACATAATCGACGAGATAGATTGAACTTCATATCCTAGTACCAAAGGATACATTGTGGGACTAACCATTCCTATAACCTTGTTAGCTACATAGGTAAATGCACATCTACTGATGTCTACGTTTGATATCATTGCAGGTATACTTTAAGGGACTAACTATTCCTACACCCAGCTGTTAGGAACAGAGGTAAATGTATATCTAAGGATGTCTTATGTTAACACTGTTAGTTATCCTAGTACAAAAGGATAATACTTATGTTATTTATATTATTATTACCTTTATCTTGCGAGTCATTCATATAAGATATGAGGTGATTTATATTTGAGTATCCTAGTACCAAAGGATATAATGTCTTATATTAATAATAATAGTAGTACAGTCGGGTCTTGGTAGAAGAATACTTTCAAAACAGTAGGGTCTTGGTAGAAGACTACTTTCAAAATAGTAGGGTCTTGGTAGAAGACTACTTTCAAAACAATATGGTCTTGGTAGAAGACTACTTTCAAAACAGTAGGGTCTTGGTAGAAGACTACTTTCAAAACAGTAGGGTCTTTGTAGAAGACTACTTTCAAAACAATAAGGTCTTGGTAGAAGACTACTTTCAAAACAGTAGGGTCTTGGTAGAAGACTACTTTCAAAACAGTACGGTCTTGGTAGAAGACTACTTTCAAAACAGTAGGGCCTTGGTAGAAGACTTCTTTTATACGGATCATAGGGATTTCTAGGGTTATTCAAACGTTTTCCATTACTTACAAACATTTCCATACTTATACGACTTTCTTTCAAAACAATGTCAAGACTTTCATTATAAGTTTTACAAATCAAAGACACATTAATACTTATGAATTCACCAATTTTTTGGCTGATACTCGCTTTCAAAATAACTTGTATTCTCAGGTGACAAATTGTAACATCCCCTAATTTCTCGGCCAGAAAACACCGATTTAGTTTATGCTTTTTAAAATAAAATCAGAGAAATCTTTTTAAAAGATGTTGCGGAATTTGTTCCCAAAACAAAACATGATAAAAGTTTATCAAAACCTTCTTTAAGAAATGAATAGTTCCATTTCATACCAAAACCTCGGGATGTCATGTTCCGATATAGATCAAAAGCATAAACAAGACATTATAAGCCTTTCAACAATTATTTGCAACTACTGGCCTATAATCCAAAAATCTCTCATCGTCCTCCAAGTATGCTCGGGGTCTACTACCTGTAATCATAAAACTGAGTGGGTCAGGCTTGGGAGCCTGGTGAGCATATAGGGTTTTCAACCCACAATAATAATATAATTATTAAGTTCACCAATCAACAATAACCCTAATTACCCATTCCCGTTGTCCTCACTTTACGTCCCTAAACACCTATCACAAGGGACCTAGCCTAAGGAATATCATCGGGATGGACACTACTGCTAAAGGGTTTCCTCAGCCATACATTTCCTTAAGGCAACCATGGGGGGATGGAGTACGCCAATTAACATTTAATTCATCAACACCTACAAGTTGCGAACCTGCTAGTGTTCCACTGGACTGTCTAGAAAAGTCCGTGGTCGTCATCTATACTCCACTAGTTGACTACAACAACAACAACAACATCGAAGCCTCTCACCTCTTTAACACACATCAACTATTTCATCTACCCATGTTCTACCAAACATATTTTGTAGATAAAAAGCATATACAGTTTAAAACTTGTATAAAACATCAATTCAACAGTCACCTCAAATAAAAAATTAGCATATTTACACATAACACGTATTTCATGGTAAATACTTCATATCTATGTGTAAATTGAAAGTAACTACACACTCACATGATTTGATGATAATTGGGCAGCAATTTGTTTCCTAAAACGATCGTTTCTAATAAAACTTTTTGCTATAAAGATAATGCCTCCATATCTTTAAGGCAAATCCTATCTTGGAATACCTTCAACCCTTGGTTGTTTGTACCGAACACTAACGTTTTGCCCAAATGTTCTTCCTTTCGGTCATTTTTCTCTAAAGCTTCCTCTTGAGCCTTCTTTATACTTTCCACAATTGTCGAGACAACTTCAATTCTCAACGCTGTTGGCCTTTTCTTTTCACGGTTTACCTTCCGACTGAGAGCATCAGCAACAACATTTGCTTTACCAGGGTGGTAAAGTATTTCAAAGTCGTAGTCCTTGAGTAACTCTAGTCAGCGTCGTTGCCTCATGTTGAATTCCTTCTGATTAAAGAGATATTGAAGACTCTTATGACCAGTGAAAAGTTTACACTTTGTGCTATAAAGATAATGCCTCCATATCTTTAAGGCAAATACTACCGTTTAGACTTCGTCGGCTAATTTTGATTTTAACTTTTTTATTATTATTTTTAAAAGACCGGGACAAGAAATCCGTTAAAAATTCATAATTTCTTCATCCGAGTCCGTTTTCATCAGACTTTTTACCGTTGTGCTACTAATCATGAGACCTTCAATTCTCATTTAGGTTGTGTCGGCTAAAAATCACTCGATCTAAAATTCGAGTTTTTAGTTGTCTACTGGTAAGCTGAAACTTCGAAAAATCATAACTTCCTCATAGGAAGTCAGATTTGGGCGTTCTTTTTATCGAACTTCTCGGTTTAACGAATACTACGACTTTCGTTTAGATTACTAAGGCTAAAAAGTAGTTTATCAAAAACTCACTTTTTACGACATTCAGCGCCATGTCGGTTTTGTCGCGAAACTTCGACAGGTCATAACTTCATCGTTATAACTCGGATTTTGGTATTCTTTATATCCCCGAAATCCTTGTTTCGACCACTACAACTTTATGTAAAGATATCAGGCTTATCTCACACTTTAATTTTGACGCTTATTTTTATTCTTAATTAATTAAGCCCTAATAATTAAGCATAAAACACATACTTTACATAATATTCACATAATTCCTTTTCATTTCTTCAAAATGAGTTACAAAGGTTAACCTAGACTATCAACTCAGTATAAATGCCTAGGATAGAAACACGAGTGTTACAATTCTCTCCCCCCTTAGGATGATTCCGTCCCCGGAATCACATATCACCAAACAACTGCAGGTAGCGACTCATCATGTCACTCTCCGTTTCCCAAATGAGATTTGGTCCATTCGTATGTTTCCAACACACAAGCACTAAATCGACCATCTTGCGTCGCAACTTCATAGTCTTACGGTCAACGATTGCCTCTGGTTCCTCGGTCAACTTCTTGTTTTCATCCAACCTTAACTCAGAAATCGGAATTATGTTGGGCACATCTCCTGTGAACTTTCTCGAGTGTAAACTATTATTATAGGAAAATTCTACTAGAGGTAAGTGTTCATCCCGGTTTCCTTGGAATTCTAGGGTACATGCTCTCAGCATATCCTCCAATGTTTGAATTGTTTGTTCGCTCTGACCATCGGTATGCGGATGGTAAGTTGTACTCAAACAAAACTTCGTACCCAATTCCTCTTGTAGACTCCTCCAAAATCTCGAGGTAAAACGGCTGTCACGATCGGACACAATCGTTAATGGAACACAGTGATGCCTCACAATTTCCTTCACGTAAGAATTCGCAAGTTTATCCATAGACCATTTCTCTTTAGCTGCTATGAAATGCACACTCTTAGTGCAGCGATCAACGACCACCCAAATCATGTCGTGACCGTTCCTTGTTCTGGGTAGTTTACTCACAAAATCCATGGTGATGTCTTCCCATTTACCCATGGGTACGGGTAAAGGTTCTAAACTCCCATATAGTTTCTGATGTTGTGCCTTAACCCTAGCACAAGTTACACACTCGACCATATACTAAGCAACATTGAGCTTCATCGTCGGCCACCAATAATAGGGTTTTAAATCCTTATACATTTTTGTACTGCCGGGATGAATCGAGTACATGGTCTTGTGAGCTTCTTCCATCAGAAGATCTCTTATTCCGCCTGTCTTAGGTACCCAAATCCTATCTTGGAATACCTTCAACCCTTGGTTTTTTGTACCGAACACTAACGTTTTGCCCAAATGTTCTTCCTTTCGGTCATTTTTCTCTAAAGCTTCCTCTTGAGCCTTCTTTATACTTTCCACAATTGTCGAGACAACTTCAATTCTCAACGCTGTTGGCCTTTTCTTTTCACGGTTTACCTTCCGACTGAGAGCATCAGCAACAACATTTGCTTTACCAGGGTGGTAAAGTATTTCAAAGTCGTAGTCCTTGAGTAACTATAGTCAGCGTCGTTGCCTCATGTTGAATTCCTTCTGATTAAAGAGATATTGAAGACTTTTATGATCAGTGAAAAGTTTACACTTTGTGCTATAAAGATAATGCCTCCAGATCATGAGTGGGGTATTTCTTTTCATGTTCCTTCAATTGCCTCGATACATACACGATCACTTTATCCCTTTGGGTCAGAACACAACCTAACCCAACTCCATATGAATCGATATAAACTGCGAAGTCATCAACTCCTTCAGGTAATGAAAGAATCGGTGCTTCACACAATCTCTTCTTCAACTTCTCAAAGGCTTCCTTATGCTTCTCATTCCAAGCATAAGTGGCTCCTTTGTGGGTCAAAGCTGATAATGGAGTAGCAATCGAAGAAAAGACTTGGATAAACCTTCGGTAATATCCAGCTAATCCTAAAAAGCTTCGAATCTTCATAGGAATCTTTGGTTGTTCCCACTTCATTACAGCTTCAATCTTTGTTGGGTCAACCATTATTCCTTCTTGGTTAACCACATGACCTAAAAATTGGACTTCTTGAATCCAAAATTCACATTTGGAGAACTTTGCATACAACTTCTCCTTTTTCAGGACTTCTAGCACTTCACGTAGATGCTTTTCATGTTCCTGCTTGCTTTTCGAATAAATCAAGATATCGTCTATGAATACTATCACGGATTTATATAAGAATGGTTTACAAACCTTATTCATCAAATCCATGAAAGATTCTGGGGAATTAGTTAGTCCGAACAACATAACCAAAAATTCATAGTGTCCATATCTCGTTCTAAACGCAGTCTTTTCGATATCCTGCTCTCTCACCTTTAGTTGATGGTATCCCGACCTAAGATCGATCTTCGAGAAATAGCTCGAACCCTGCAACTGGTCGAACAAGTCATCGATCCTTGGCAACGGGTACTTGTTCTTTATCGTCGCTATGTTCAACTCTCTGTAACCGATGCACATTCTCATGCTCCCGTCTTTCTTCTTTACAAATAACACAGGGGCTCCCCAGGGCGATGAACTTGGTCGAATGAAACCTTTGTCCAATAACTCCTGAAGTTTTTCATAAGTTCTTTAATTTCCGTTAGCACTAACCGATAAGGTGCTTTTGCTATCGGCGTCGTTCTTGGTAACAAGTCGATACGAAATTCTTCTTCTCGATCAGGGGGCAATCCGGGAAGATCTTCGGGAAAGACTTCCAGATACTCACACACCACCGGAATATTCTGCACCTCCTTCTTTTCCATCTTAGCATCGATCACGAATGCTAGATATGATGTACATCCCTTGGCCAAACACTTTCTGGCTTTCATTAGGGAAACGATTCACGAATTTACTCTGCGTTTGTCTCCATACACCATAAACGACTCTTTCCCTGGTGGGTTTACTTTTACTATCTTCTTTCTACATAGTATTTTTGCATCGTTGGCGCTAAGCCAATCCATTCCTAAAACTATGTCGAATCCATTTAACTTGATAAGCAATAATTCCTCTTGGAACTTATTCCCATCCAAGTCAATGAGGATGTTTTTCATACGATGGCTAACAGGTACAAACTTGCCACTAGCAATCTCCACTATTATTGCATTAACTAGCATATCTATAGGCAAAGCTAGCTTTCTACCAAATTCATGCGATATAAAGGAGTAATGGGGTCCGGAATCGAACAAAATTCGGGCAGGCAATTCGTTTACGAGAAAGGTACCTGAAGCAACATCGGCTTCTTCTTTCGTAGCTTCGAGTGTCATCTGAAAGGCTCTTGCCTTCGGCTTTGGTGGTAGATTGGGTTTTGCTGCGTCCTTCTTCTTCGGGCAATCCCTCAAAATATGCCCTTCTTCATTGCACCCAAAACATACGTTCTTATTGAAGGTGCATTCGTTGGCATAATGCCGAGGCTTTCCACATTTGTAACAAGCGACTTCCACGCTCCACTTCCCAACATGTTTCTTCTTACACTTCTCACACCACTTGGCTTTCGAAAATTTCTCGAACAAGTCTTCGAGAATTTGTTCTTTTTATTGAAACCTGAAGTTCCTTCAAGCTTTCTCTTTTCGCCAACTTCAACCTTGCTGGCGGCTCTCCCTTTTATCATATCTTCAACAGACTTGGCAGCCCAGATAGCTGCCTCCAAAGTAAGTGCCTGACGTACTGGCACCGCGTACTCCCATGGAAGTCCCTTTGCGTACCTGTCAATTTTTTCCAACTCATCTGGGACAATACGCAAAGCAAACTCCATTTTGTCTGTGAAGTTATTCGTGTATTCATCAACATTCATACTCCCCTTCTACAATGTTAGAAGTTGGTTTTCTAACTCAAGTACGTTTTGGGCCGAGCAGTACTTGCACTTGAAGTGCACTAAGAACTCTGCCCAAGGTAATTGCAGTGGCTCATTAGGGCTTAGGGTTTTCGCCAATGTGCTCCACCAACGAGCAACACTACCCCTGAACTGACGTACTGCAAAGGTAGTTTGTAACTTGCCTTGACAATCACAAGTCATGAAAGCCAACTCCGTTTTCGAGATCCAGTCCATTACTCCGACAGGATCTTCTTTTCCATTTAAGGTCGATGGCTTTCAAGTCATCAAGTCCTTATACTTGCACCCATTTCTCTCCATCCTACCCTCGTGGTTATTTCTCCCAACCACAAGCGTTTCACTATGACCAACCGATCTACTGTTGTTCCCTTCTTCAGATCGATCGTCATTTAGTTCACGTTGTTCAACAGGAATTGAAGGTTCATCCCTGTCGTTCAACAACATTTGCCTCAATTCCTCCCTCTGTTCAGCCCACATGGTCTGAATCATAGTTCGTACTCCAACCATGGTGATGGGTTCGGGTGCAGCTCCTACTATAGGCACCTGTTCCACCACTTGGGGTTGAGGTTGTTGGTTTCTGTTTGCATTTCCAGCTCCACTCCGAGTTCTTGCCATTATAATCTATATACTGAATAAGGTGAACTTAGGTCTTTATTCTTGTTAGACATGTCAATTCCCTTATCACTCCAAAACGTTTACATGTTAGTTCTAATCTCGTATTCATACGCTTAGAATCCTACACACATAAGGTTTCCAGATCCAGTCGGCAACAGACCATAGATCCGAACAAATAATGGCACACATGGCAAACACATAGCATTTAGCACATAAGGGCATTTTAGGCATTTCCCTAAAATAAACTAGTGATTGTGTCTAAAATATTGTAGACACTCATCTCACAATCATCACTTAGCATTCTAAGTTCAATTCTAGAAATTCTACAATTTCTTAGTTCGCTTAAACTAATGCTCTGATACCAACTGTGACATCCCCTAATTTCTCTGCCAGAAAAGACCGATTTAATTTGTGCTTTTTAAAATAAAATCAGAGAAATCTTATTAAAAGATGTTGCGGAATTTGTTCCCAAAACAAAACATGATAAAAGTTTATCAAAACCTTCTTTATGAAATGTATAGTTTTCATTTCATATCAAAACCTCGGGATGTCATGTTCCAATACATATCAAAATCATAAACAAGAAATTATAAGCCTTTCAACAGTTATTTACAAATACTGGCCTATAATACAAAAATCTCTCATCGTCCTCCAACTATACTCGGGGTCCACTACCTGTAATCATAAAACTGATTGGGTCAGGCTTGGGTGCCTGGTGAGCATATCGGGTTTTCAACCCACAATAATAATACAATTATTAATTTCACCAATCAACAATAACCCTGATTATCCATTCCCGTTGTCCTCACTTTACGTCCCTAAACACCTATCACAAGGGACCTAGCCTAAGTATTATCATCGGGATGGACACTACTGCTAGGGGGTTTCCTCAGCCATACATGTCCTTAAGGCAACCATGAAGGGGATGGAGTACGCTAATTAACATTTAATTCATCAACACCTACAAGTTGCGAACCTGCTAGTGTTCCACTTGACTGTCTAGAAAAGTCTGTGGTCGTCATCTATACTCCGCTAGATGACTACAACAACAACAACAACAACAACATCGAGGCCTCTCACCTTTTTAACACACATCAACTATTTCATCTACCCATGTTCTACCCAACATATTTTGTAGATAAAAAGCATATACAGTTTAAAACTTCTATAAAACATCAATTCAACAGTCACCTAAAATAAACAATTAGCATTTTTACACATAACACGTATTTCAAGGTAAATACTTCATATATATGTGTAAATTGAAAGTAACTACACACTCACATGATTTGATGATAATCGGGCAGCAATTCGTTTCCTAAAACGATCATTTCTAATAAAACCGGGAGTTTTATTGAGAAACCGGGCTTTGTAAAAGTCGGGCTTCGAAACCGAAAAGATAAATTTTCCGGGCTTCACGGGCACTTCGTGGAGTATTATGGGGTTTACAATCGATATCGGGGCTTCGCGGGATGTTAAGATGAAAGAAATATGGGTTTAGGGGTTAAAATTGACAATTTTCCATAGTATACCCGGGAGGTCTCGCACCCTTGTATTTATAAGGGAGAGCTTCTGATCGGACGGCTGAGAAGTCTCCAGGTGGCGAAGATCCAAAGGCTCGCAGGGGAGGGGTCGCATGTGGGCTGCGCATGGCTCGTACATGGGTTGCACCTGCGAGGGGCTCGCTGGCAACTTCTAAGTGGACCGGAGTCTAGGTCCGAGTTTCGGACCCGAAGCAGGAGGGAAGGGAGACAACAGGTGCGAAGGTCAGACACGCGGCAAGCATTGCGAGGCTCGGACTAGGCTGCACACGCGTCGCTTCTCGGATGTGCCACGGCTTCGGATGACTCAGCAGCTCGGTGACTCAGCAGCCTGGTGACTCAGCAGGACACGTGGCACTTTTTCAGCGAGGTGATGTGGCAACTCGTGACTATGCAAATTTTCTCGATTTTCGCGCCAAAACTTCTAAAATCCATAACTTTCGCATACGAGCTCCGTTTTTACGTTCTTTTTACGCACGCGTAGCTAAAATTACCCTCTACAACTTCCGTTTAGACTTCGTCGGCTAATTTTGAATTTAATTTTTTTATTATTATTTTTAACAGACCGGGACAAGGAATCCTTTAAAAATTCATAACTTTTTCATCCGAGTCCGTTTTCATCAGACTTTTTACCGTTGTGCTACAAATGATGAGACCTTCAATTCTGGTTTAGGTTGTGTCGGCTAAAAATTGCTCGATCTAAAATTCAAGTTTTTAGCTGTCTACTACTAAGCTGAAACTTCGAAAAATCATAACTTCGTCATACGAAGTCAGATTTGGGCGTTCTTTTTATCGAACTTCACGGTTTAACGAATACTACGACTTTCGTTTAGATTACTAAGGCTAAAAAGTAGTTTATCAAAAACTCACATTTTACGACATTCAGCGCCATGTCGGTTTTGTCGCGAAACTTCGACAGGTCATAACTTCTTCGTTATAACTCGGATTTTGGTATTCTTTATATCCCCAAAATCCTTTTTTTGACCACTACAACTTTATGTAAAGATATCAGGCTTATCTCACACTTTAATTTTGACGCTTACTTTTATTCTTAATTAATTAAGCCCTAATAATTAACCATAAAACACATACTTTACATAATATTCACATAATTCCTTTTCATTTCTTCAAAATGAGTTACAAAGGTTAACCTAGACCATCAAATCAATATAAATGCCTAGGCTAGAAACACGAGTTTTACAATTCTCTCCCCCTTAGGATGATTCCGTCCTCGGAATCACATATCACCAAACAACTGCGGGTAGCGACTCATCATGTCACTCCCCGTTTCCCAAGTGAGATTTGGTCCATTCATATGTTTCCAACGTACAAGCACTAAATCGACCATCTTGCGTCGCAACTTCATAGTCTTACGGTCAACGATTGCCTCTTGTTTTCATCCAACCTTAACTCAGAAATCGGAATTATGTTGGGCACATCTCCTGTGAACTTTCTCAAATAAAACACATGAAAGGTGTTATGAATACCCTCTAGTTTTTCCGGTAATTCTAGCTTGAAAGCTTGATTCCCGATCCTCTGAAGAACTTTAAATGGTCCAATAAACCTTGGACTCAACTTCCCTCTCTTACCAAATCTTATAAGTCCCTTCTACGTTGAGACATTAAGTAAAACCGAATCTCTAACATCGAAGGATATCAGTTGTCTTTTCTTGTCAGCATAACTCTTTTGTCGATCTTGAGCAGCTAACATCCTTTCCCTTATCACTTTCAACTTTTCAGTAGTCTGATGAACTATTTCAGGTCCCATAAACTGCTTTTCCCCAGCTTCCAGCCAGCATGATGGCATTCGAAACTTCTCCCCAAACAAAGCGTGATAAGGTGCCATCTTGATGCTCGAGTGGAAACTATTATTATAGGAAAATTCTACTAGAGGTAAGTGTTCATCCTAGTTACCTTGGAATTCTAGGGTACATGCTCTCAGCATATCCTCCAATGTTTGAATCGTTCGTTCGCTCTGACCATCGGTTTGCGGATGGTAAGTTGTACTCAAACAAAACTTGGTACCCAATTCCTCTTGTAGACTCCTCCAAAATCTCGAGGTAAAACGGCTGTCACGATCGGACACAATCATTAACGGAACACAGTGAAGCCTCATAATTTCCTTCACGTAAGAATTCGCAAGTTTATCCATAGACCATTTCTCTTTAGCTGCTATGAAATGCGCACTCTTAGTGAAGCGATCAACGACCACCCAAATCATGTCGTGACCGTTCCTTGTTCTGGGTAGTTTAGTCACAAAATCCATGGTGATGTCTTCCCATTTACCCATGGGTACGGGTAAAGGTTCTAAACTCCCATACGGTTTCTGATGTTGTGCCTTAACCCTAGCACAAGTTACACACTCGGCCACATACTAAGCAACATCGAGCTTCATCGTCGGCCACCAATAATAGGGTTTTAAATCCCTATACATTTTTGTACTGTCGGGATGAATCGAGTACATGGTCTTGTGAGCTTCTTCCATCAGAAGATCTCTTATTCCGCGAGTCTTAGGTACCCAAATCCTATCTTGGAATACCTTCAACCCTTGGTTGTTTGTACCGAACACTAACGTTTTGCCCAAACGTTCTTCCTTTCGGTCATTTTTCTCTAAAGCTTCCTCTTGAGCTTTCTTTATACTTTCCACAATTGTCGAGACAACTTCAATTGTCAACGTTGTTGGCCTTTTCTTTTCACGGTTTACCTTCCGATTGAGAGCATCAGCAACAACATTTGCATTACCAGGGTGGTAAAGTATTTCAAATTCGTAGTCCTTGAGTAACTCTAGCCAGCGTCGTTGCCTCATGTTTAATTCCTTCTGATTAAAGAGATATTTAAGACTCTTATGATCAGTGAAAAGTTTACACTTTGTGCTATAAAGATAATGCCTCCATATCTTTAAGGCAAATACTACCGCTGCCAACTCCAGATCATGAGTGGGGTAGTTCTTTTCATGTTCCTTCAATTGCCTCGATACATACACGATCACTTTATCCCTTTGGGTCAGAACACAACCTAACGCAACTCCATATGAATCGATATAAACTGCGAAGTCATCAACTCCTTCAGGCAATGAAATAATCGGTGCTTCACACAATATCTTCTTCAACTTCTCAAAGGCTTCCTTATGCTTCTCATTCCAAGCATAAGTGGCTCCTTTTGGGTCAAAGCTGATAATGGAGTAGCAATCGAAGAAAAGACTTGGATAAACCATCGGTAATATCCATCTAATCCTAAAAAGCTTCGAATCTCCGTAGGACTCTTTCACAACTGGAAATTTTGTGTCATGTAATCTATACATTCAAGCTAATGTAAATCAAAAACTTTAATCAAATACATCATACAAGTACTACAAATAGTCATCAAACAATTGGAGACCCTAAAAGTCCTTGTTTAAGTCCATTTTGGACTAGGACTTCCTTATTGGGCCTAATGAACCAATAAGCTTCCAATTTGACCATCATGGGCTTAGAACCCTAATTGGGCTCTAATTGGACCCACACTAATTTATTTCAACATTTTGGGCCATGTTGGGCCTAGAATGAAATAAGTTAATGACTATGAACCATAATTAACCTAATTTGACCCTAACAAGTCATAAAAATCACCTTTATATTTATTTGGACCAAAAATCACTCAATTTAACCATGAAAATTGGGCTTAAGCATTTATGGCCCAAACACCCTCTTTTCCTTCCCAAATCTCGGCCCAAGGCAAGCCCATGAGAAAGGAGTTGACTTAATACATGCCACCTCACTAATATCCCACATATCTCCATGCATGGACCAACATGTATCAAGGAATGTCAACTCAACCTTTTCTCTTCTCTTTCTTCTTGCTCTCGGCCAAACACAACACACACACACTCACAAAAATCTATTCTACTCTCTCTAAATCTTGAAGAACATCTCCTTCCCCCTTCTTCAAAAATTTCGAGAATCAAGAGCTTCTCAAGGAGGCTTTTCCCACAAAATTCTTCATCTAAGGTAAGAAGTGCTTGGATCTATGAATTAAATTCTTTGTTTTATCAAAATCCTTTCCTAATCTATGCAAAAATCGTGATCTTGCATCCTAGAACCATCTCAAACTCGAGATCTTCATCAAAGGGAGCTAAGGCCAAAAATCACTTCATTTTCCTTCCATTTTCTTTGCAAAACCGAGCCCCCACACCCAAGGTGAGCTTCATACCCCCTATTTTCTGTTTTTGTGAGTTTTATGGGGGGGGGGGAATACAAGTGAAAGTGTAGATCTATATGTGTTTTGTATGCCTTGTATGATTTCCATGCTTATATGTATGCATTTGTGTGTTATAATGTTGGATCTAGCCATAAAACCCCTCAAAACCAAGATATATCTTGTGTTAAATGATTTTAGCTTCAAATATATTTCTAAATACAAAGTGTTTCAAGAAAAATGGCTAAGTGGTTTAGTAACAATTTTCTTTGGGTTAAAAACACAAATTTTGGGCCTAAAATGTGAAAAATACAAAATTAAGGGTCCAAATGGGCATATCACGAATTCTGATGGATGAAATGTGCCAAAACAGTTTCCATAAATCAATTTCTGGAAATATACTCATTTAGGGGATTAAAAACATAAATTCCAAGCTTAATGGGCTAAAAATGACATTTTTGGCCCAATGAGGCCCATTATGCGAATTTTTCTGTTTTGGAGGGCCAAAACTGTGATTTTCTGTAAAACAGTGGACCATAAGTGATCCAAGTCCTTTTCAAAGGTTTAAAATGCTTTTTAAATTTAAAAAGGACCAAAGTTGTAAAAATTTTCCAATTTGGGCCAAAATTGTCAAAGTTGCGAAAAGAAGGGATTAAAACCGAGAAAACTGCATTTTCAGGGACTTAAACTGTTTTCTATGAAAAATATGCTGAAAAATATTAATTTCAATAATTTTTGGTGTTAAAATGTCAAGAAAATTAATTTAAGGACCAAACCGGGAAATATTCAATAAAACGGTTGAAAATGTAAATTTTACAAATAATGAGGGGCTGAAAACAGAAATATTTCAAGGCTAATTCAATATACGCAATTTGATCAAATAATGGCACCGCGGCTATCGACGAAATACAATACATTACAATACCAAAAGTTGTTGTTAAACGAATTGGCTCGATCTCGAGCCAATAGAAATCTACAACTACTAACACTACGACACTACGATTCATACAAGTAACGTTTGGTAATACATTATACATGCGAGTGTGCACAGACGTCTACGCACCATCTTTGGGCCCCAAAAGTGTAAAATCTTGTTCGTTGAGCCTAGCTAGCCCAATGACCTGATCTTAAGGCCCGAAGACATTTTTTTTACGGAGTGTTGGGTTTTACCGATCCGACACAACGTAAATGGACTTTCAATGGCTTGTATACTACTGGTCCCCAAGGGTCCTTTGGTATAGCTAGTAAAGTCTACATTTTATGCGAGGCGGGTCGGGGACCCCTCGTACATTTTTATCCCCAACCGGTTAATGGAGTCACCGAGGTCTTCGTGACCTCTTTCTCTTCGGATGTGGGACTACACCTAGTCAGGGCGATTGGATAACGTGATTAGCACGGACGACGCCGTCGGGATCGTTAGTATAGCTATAAAATGGGCGTTTGTGTAATGCGGGTTTGTAGTAATTAATCATGCTCAAAAACAATCCAACGTCGCCTGGGACTGACACTATACGCTATGCAATGGTTTCAATGTAACTTCATGTAATTCAAGGAACTAGGAGAACATCGGGTTTTCCTAGGGTTTTCAATACATACATATTTGAAATGCATACAACTTCAATGAACATTTTTTTTTACAAGTATAGAAACAAACAAGCATACCTATGGATCTTCACAAACGTTTTCAAAAGCTTTTTCTTTTCAGAAAATATCGGATTTTCTGGTGGTTTTCAAACAATACAAACATTGGATTTCAAACACTACTTATGAACTCACCAGCATTTCATATGTTGACGTTTTTCTAAATACTTGTATTCTCAGGGAACCAGTGAATCAAAGGAAATCATATTCAGTGACGGCTTGCAGTTTATTTATGTACGAACCGAACAATTTAATTTTTGGGAATGTAATGTTTAAACAATGTATGACATGTAAACGCTACTGGTTGTACTATATTAATGAATGGTGACGAATGTTGTTATGTTTCATATATATTCAATGTTATGGTATTCAATTGAGTCACGACAGCCCCGGACGTTTCCGCCATCTGGTTCGGGGGTGTGACAGGTTGGTATCAGAGCTTTGTTTATAGTGAACTAGCATGTTGAGCCACACATTGATATGCAACTATAAACCAAAAAGAGGGACTGACATAACTCTGAACAAAACAAGTAAATAAAACACACTTGCTTGCATTAGGAATAAGGACCTAACACTGAATCAAACACAATAATGCTGGTATCTCGGTTAATTCGGGACTGTTCTTAGTAATACCAAGGAGTGAATGTAGCCTGATCAACTACATTCTCTCCAAGGTAAAACTAACACACGTCTTGATGAGATCGGGATAGCCAGGGAACCTAAAACTATACCCTTTATCACCCAAAAAAAAGAATGTTTGCTTAGCCGGTATAATAGTCATAGTACCCTAGGGATAATGTTAGCATATTTACGTACTTGCGCAGACAGCATGGCTGGTTTTCATCACCCTGGAGACCCCTACTTCCCTAATCAGGGAAACAACGGGTGGCTAGAGGAGGAGGAGGAGCCTGAGGAGGAGCAGCAGGGTATCCAATTTCATCAGGCCTTAGTAGCTCACGAGATGCTTGTGGATGAGCCAGGAGAGAATCCAGCTGAAGTACACGATGTCGGACCCGACGAATACGTAGACACCGACTACGAATTTGGAGAAATCGACAGTGACGACGAGGAAGGTCGGGTCGGGGACCAGGACCCCATCCCGCCATGCGAGGACGAGGCACAACCAGATCACCCTGCTCCACCAGCGAACCCCCCCAGAGAGAACTGTTCCCTCGAAGCTGAGATCGCCGCACTGCGACAACAGCTGTATGCTATGGAGGCTCGGGCAGTGCAAGCAGAGCATGAGAGGGATGAGGTTATAGGAGACATGGCAGAGATGGCGCAGCTACTGGCACAACATTTCGGCATATGACCTCGGCACCACCTCCTGACGCAGCTCATCGCGATTAGGGATAGACTTATCATAGTAGGTCATTAGGAACTATGTTATGTACTCCGACTCTATGTTTAAGTGACTACACTACTCATGGAGCCGTTATGCTGTCGGATTAGTGTCACATATGTATGCTCCTACGAGCAAATTTTCTTGTATTACATGCAGATAATATTAATGAACTTTTGTGTGTTTTGCTATGATATTATCAGTTGTTATGTGTTGAGACGTTATGATTGTATGCTCGATGGTAGTAATGTTTAGGTTCGTATCATACGCCTAGTTAGTAGGATCACAACCTCACAGAAACCACGTAAACTCAACATCTTTCCGTTTCATGACAGAAAGATGCCTCGCCCAGCTACTCGCGGAAATCCCGAACCAACCCCGCCCGAAGTTGACTCCACTGCTTTCCAGGCAGCCGTGTCTGCTGCGGTCACAGCAGCTATGGCACAACTTCACCGAGGGAACAACGGAGGAGGTAACGGGCAAGGATCCGGAAGTTCGAACAACGGGACGAACCAAGGACCCACTAAAATGTGCACCTACAAGGACTTTGCGAACGCTAAACCCCGAACTTTCAACGGCACTGGAGGAGTGATCGCCCTAAAGCGATGGATCGAGAAGGTAGAGTCGGTATTCGAGATATGCGAGTGCCCCGAGCAGATGAAGGTGAAGTTCGCGGCCTGCACCTTTGTGGACCAAGCACTCACTTGGTGGAATGGACACGTAGAAGCTATGACGCTCCCTGTCGCCAACTCTATTCCATGGGCAGAAATGAAAGAGATGTTAAAGGTTGAGTACTGCCCCCGAGGCGAAATACTGAAGATGGAACAGGAACTATGGAATCTCACGGTGCAGAATGGGAACATCGATGCTTACATATCGAGATTCAGCGAACTATCTCTGTTGTGCCCGGGTATGATTACATCAGAAGGAAAGAAGATTGAACGATTCATCTGGGGACTGACATCCCCTATTCAAGGGAATGTGATAGCTGCGAACCCTGAAACGTTTGACAGTGCAAAGAGATTGGCAAAGAGGCTATATGATCATAACCACAAAAAGGGCGAGAAGCTAGTGGAGACTGAGAAGAAAAAGGAGGATGATGGTAAGAAAGGGCGGAACAACAAGAGAAAGGGGCGTCAGGGCCCCGAGACCTCTAAAAAGCAGCAAACCGTGGCAGTTAACGCTGTCACCACGCCGGTTCCAACCACACCACATGCTCCAGCCTCAGCTGCTTCAAATGTTTCAAGATCCTATTCCGGTAATCTTCCCAAATGCAACAAGTGCGGTTTCCATCACCAAGGAGAATGCAGGGAGTTCCATTGCACCAGTTGCAACCGAAGGGGACACACTGCAAGGTTCTACAGGACTTATCCTTCTCAGAACCAGAGTCAGGGAAACAACCAGAACAACAACAACCCCCGCAATAACAACAACACAAATGCCGGCAGCAACAATGCAGGGCCTAGCCACACCTGTTTCGGGTGCGGAAGGACGGGACACTTCCATCGGGATTGCCCTAACAACAACAACTCATGAAACAGAGGAGCAGGAAGAATGCTGACTATGGGTCAGAGCGATGCAGTTCAGGACCCCGTAGTTGTGACCGGTACGTTTCTCCTAAACCACACTTATGCATGCATCTTATTTGATACCGGAGCGGAGCGAAGTTTCGTAAGCGAGAAGTTTAAACATTTATTAAAACAACGACCCCAGAAGCTAAATGAAACCTATACGGTGGAAATTGCCAATGGGAAAACCGAATCCACTAGGGAGATCTACTTCGGATGTACCCTAACCCTCAACCAACACGTCTTACGAATAGATCTGATGCCCGTATCAATTAGGAGTTTCGATGTGATTATCGGCATGGATTGGTTAAGCCCCCACCATGCTGAGACTATGTGCCACGAGAAGGCCGTTCGCCTTCGTCTTCCGAATCACGAAACCCTAGTAATTTACGGAGACAAACCCAGTACGAATCTTCGTCTCATCTCGTGCATCAAAGCACAAAAACACTTGCGAAAGAACAATTGGGCGTTCTTGGCTCACATAGTGGACAAGACCAAAGAAGAAACTAACATCCAAGATATTCCGGTAGCGTGTGAATTTCCGGACGTGTTTCCCGAAGATCTTCCAGGAGTACCCCCAGAGAGACAGGTTGAGTTCCGAATCGACCTCGTTCCAGGAGCAACTCCTCTTGCTAAATCACCGTATCGATTGGCTCCTGCTGAAATGAAGGAATTGTCCAGCCAACTCAGTGAGCTTCTGGACAAGGGATTTATCCGACCTAGCTACTCGCCATGGGGAGCTCCAGTGCTCTTTGTCAAAAAGAAGGACAGATCTTTCAGAATGTGTATCGATTACAAAGAGTTAAATAAACTCACTGTCAAAAACCGCTACCCACTCCCACGAATCGATGATCTATTTGACCAGCTCCAAGGAGCTAGTTACTTTTCTAAAATAGATTTACGGTCCGGATACCACCAACTCAAAGTCCGAGAAGAGGATATTCCTAAGACCGCTTTCCGAACCCGCTACGGACATTATGAATTCGTCGTAATGCCTTTCGGACTAACAAATGCACCCGCCGCACTTATGGACCTAATGAATCGAATCTGTCGACCGTTCTTGGACAACTTCGTCATTGTGTTTATCGACGACATCCTCGTCTATTCTCGAAACAAAGAGGAGCATGGCCAACATCTCCGACAAATCTTAGAGACTCTGCGAACGGAAAAGCTGTACGCCAAACTCTCCAAGTGCGAGTTCTGGCTCCGGAGTGTGAATTTCCTAGGCCACGTAGTAAGCCAAGACGGAATTCATGTGGATCCCTCTAAGGTCAAAGCGGTGGAAGGATGGTCAACTCCGACTACGCCCACTGAAATTCGTCAGTTCTTAGGCCTAGCAGGTTACTATAGGAGATTCATCCAAAACTTCTCTAAGATCGCCAAGCCGCTTACCTTGCTCACGCAAAAGGGCGTGCCATTCAAGTGGACAGACCGACAAGAGATTGCGTTTCGAACCTTGAAGCAAGCTCTCTGTAGCGCTCATGTGCTATCTCTACCCGAAGGAACGGAAGATTTTGTAGTCTACTGTGACGCGTCAAATCAGGGCTTAGGTTGCGTTCTCATGCAACGTGGAAGAGTGATAGCATATGCGTCCCGCCAACTAAAGACGCACGAAGTAAATTACACGACCCATGACCTAGAACTGGGAGCCGTGGTCTTCGCTCTAAAAATTTGGAGGCACTACATGTACGGTACAAAGTGCACCATCTTCACGGACCACAAGAGCCTCCAGCACATCTTGAATCAGAAGGAGCTGAACATGAGACAACGAAGATGGGTGGAATTGTTGAACGACTACGAATGCGAGATCAAGTACCATCCAGGCAAGGCCAACGTGGTAGCTGATGCATTAAGTCGGAAGGAGTACTCTAATCGCCGTACGAAAACGCACTCGATAACCATTCAGTCTCATCTGGCCACTCAAATTGCATCAGTTCAGGCAGAGGCTATGAAAGCGGAAAATAGAACTAGCGAGGCATTACGCGGGATGGAGAAGAACCTAGAAGTCAAGGAGAATGGGGTATACTACTTCATGAACCGTATTTGGGTCCCAAAAATCGGAGGATTTAGAGAGACCGTTATGAAGGAAGCCCACAAGACACGATACTCCATTCACCCTGGTTCGGACAAGATGTATTTGGACATTAAACAACACTATTGGTGGCCTATCATGAAGGCGGAAATCGCGACCTATGTTAGTAAGTGCCTTACGTGCGCCAAAGTAAAAGTGGAGTACCATAAACCTTCCGGATTGTTACGGCAACCGGCAATCCCTGAGTGGAAATAGGAAGGGATTTCTATGGATTTCGTGACCAAGCTGCCCAAGACGTCGGACGGATTGGACACCATATGGGTAATAATCGACCGACTGACGAAATCTGCCCATTTCCTGCCAATCAAAGAATCCTACAAGATGGAGAGACTGACGCGGTTGTACCTACGAGAAATCGTAAGACTCCATGGAGTGCCAAAAATCTATCATCTCGGATAGAGACAGTAGGTTCACATCGCGCTTTTGGCAATCACTCCACAAGGCAATGGGAACTCATCTCGATATGAGCACCGCGTATCACCCACAAACGGACGGTCAAAGCGAACGAACCATTCAGACGCTTGAAGACATGCTTCGTGCATGTGTAATAGACTTCGGAAAGTCTTGGGATACCCACCTTCCGTTGATCGAATTCTCATATAACACTGTACGGGCGTAAATGTAGATCACCGTTATGTTGGACTGAAGTAGGTGACACCCAGCTAGCAAGAACGCATACGTCGGACAGGGCACTAACAGGACCAGAGATTATTCGCGAAACCACAGAAAAGATCGTTCAGATCAGAGCTCGATTGCAAGCGTCGCGTGACAGACAAAAGAGCTACGCCGATAAACGGCGAAAACCCTTAGAATTCCGGGTCGGTGATCGAGTATTGTTGAAAATCTCACCCTGGAAAAGGGTTATACGTTTCGGAAAACGGGGAAAGCTGAACCCGCGATACATTGGACCTTTCGAAATCGTCGCCCGAATAGGCCCAGTGGCATACAGACTACAACTACCCGCGGAGCTAAACGGTGTACACCCCGTGTTTCATGTCTCTAATCTGAAAAAGTGCCTATCAGATGAAACCCTTGTCATTCCTCTTGACGAAATCGAAATCAATGAGAATCTCCTGTTCGTCGAAGAACCAATCGAAATCATGGACAGAGAGGTGAAGCGTACTAAGCAGAGTCGCATCCCGATCGTGAAGGTACGGTGGAACGCAAAGCGTGGGCCAGAATTCACTTGGGAACGCGAAGATCAAATGAAGCAAAAGTACCCTCACCTATTCTAGCATTCTCAAATCTAGCTTTCAAACAGAATTTCGGGACGAAATTCCCTCTAACGGGGGGATGATGTCACAACTGGAAATTTTGTGTCATGTAATCTATACATTCAAGCTAATGTAAATCAAAAACTTCAATCAAATACATCATACAAGTACTACAAATAGTCATCAAACAATTGGAGACCCTAAAAGTCCTTGTTTAAGTCCATTTTGGACTAGGACTTCCTTATTGGGCCTAATGAACCAATAAGCTTCCAATTTGACCATCATGGGCTTAGAACCCTAATTGGGCTCTAATTGGACCCACACTAATTTATTTCAACATTTTGGGCCATGTTGGGCCTAGAATGAAATAAATTAATGACTATGAACCATAATTAATCTAATTTGACCCTAACAAGTCATAAAAATCACCTTTATATTTATTTGGACCAAAAATCACTCAATTTAACCATGAAAATTGGGCTTAAGCATTTATGGCCCAAACACCCTCTTTTCCTTCCCAAATCTCGGCCCAAGGCAAGCCCATGAGAAAGGAGTTGACTTAATACATGCCACCTCACTAATATCCCACATATCTCCATGCATGGACCAACATGTATCAAGGAATGTCAACTCAACCTTTTCTCTTCTCTTTCTTCTTGCTCTCGGCCAAACACAACACACACACACACTCACAAAAATCTATTCTACTCTCTCTAAATCTTGAAGAACATCTCCTTCCCCCTTCTTCAAAAATTTCGAGAATCAAGAGCTTCTCAAGGAGGCTTTTCCCACAAAATTCTTCATCTAAGGTAAGAAGTGCTTGGATCTATGAATTAAATTCTTTGTTTTATCAAAATCCTTTCCTAATCTATGCAAAAATCGTGATCTTGCATCCTAGAACCATCTCAAACTCGAGATCTTCATCAAAGGGAGCTAAGGCCAAAAATCACTTCATTTTCCTTCCATTTTCTTTGCAAAACCGAGCCCCCACACCCAAGGTGAGCTTCATACCCCCTATTTTCTGTTTTTGTGAGTTTTATGGGGGGGGGGGGGGAATACAAGTGAAAGTGTAGATCTATATGTGTTTTGTATGCCTTGTATGATTTCCATGCTTATATGTATGCATTTGTGTGTTATAATGTTGGATCTAGCCATAAAACCCCTCAAAACCGAGATATATCTTGTGTTAAATGATTTTAGCTTCAAATATATTTCTAAATACAAAGTGTTTCAAGAAAAATGGCTAAGTGGTTTAGTAACAATTTTCTTTGGGTTAAAAACACAAATTTTGGGCCTAAAATGTGAAAAATACAAAATTAAGGGTCCAAATGGGCATATCACGAATTCTGATGGATGAAGTGTGCCAAAACAGTTTCCATAAATCAATTTCTGGAAATATACTCATTTAGGGGATTAAAAACATAAATTCCAAGCTTAATGGGCTAAAAATGACAGTTTTGGCCCAATGAGGCCCATTATGCGAATTTTTCTGTTTTGGAGGGCCAAAACTGTGATTTTCTGTAAAACAGTGGACCATAAGTGATCCAAGTCCTTTTCAAATGTTTAAAATGCTTTTTAAATTTAAAAAGGACCAAAGTTGCAAAAATTTTCCAATTTGGGCCAAAATTGTCAAAGTTGCGAAAAGAAGGGATTAAAACCAAGAAAACTGCATTTTCAGGGACTTAAACTGTTTTCTATGAAAAATATGCTGAAAAATATTAATTTCAATAATTTTTGGTGTTAAAATGTCAAGAAAATTAATTTAAGGACCAAACCGGGAAATATTCAATAAAAGGGTTGAAAATGTAAATTTTACAAATAATGAGGGGCTGAAAACAGAAATATTTCAAGGCTAATTCAATATACGCAATTTGATCAAATAATGGCACCGCGGCTATCGACGAAATACAATACATTACAATACCAAAAGTTGTTGTTAAACGAATTGGCTCGATCTCGAGCCAATAGAAATCTACAACTACTAACACTACGACACTACGATTCATACAAGTAACGTTTGGTAATACATTATACATGCGAGTGTGCACAGACGTCTACGCACCATCTTTGGGCCCCAAAAGTGTAAAATCTTGTTCGTTGAGCCTAGCTAGCCCAATGACCTGATCTTAAGGCCCGAAGACATTTTTTTTTACGGAGTGTTGGGTTTTACCGATCCGACACAACGTAAATGGACTTTCAATGGCTTGTATACTACTGGTCCCCAAGGGTCCTTTGGTATAGCTAGTAAAGTCTACATTTTATGCGAGGCGGGTCGGGGACCCCTCGTACATTTTTATCCCCAACCGGTTAATGGAGTCATCGGGGTCTTCGTGACCTCTTTCTCTTCGGATGTGGGACTACACCTAGTCAGGGTGATTGGATAACGTGATTAGTACGGACGACGCCTTCGGGATCGTTAGTATAGCTATAAACTGGGCGTTTGTGTAATGCGGGTTTGTAGTAATTAATCATGCTAAAAAACAATCCAACGTCGCCTGGGACTGACACTATACGCTATGCAATGGTTTCAATGTAACTTCATGTAATTCAAGGAACTAGGAGAACATCGGGTTTTCCTAGGGTTTTCAACACATACAGATTTGAAATGCATACAACTTCAATGAACATTTTTTTTACAAGTATAGAAACAAACAAGCATACCTATGGATCTTCACAAACGTTTTCAAAAGCTTTTTCTTTTCAGAAAATATCGGATTTTCTGGTGGTTTTCAAACAATACAAACATTGGATTTCAAACACTACTTATGAACTCACCAACATTTCATATGTTGATGTTTTTCAAAATACTTGTATTCTCAGGGAACCAGTGAATCAAAGGAAATCATATTCAGTGACGGCTTGCAGTTTATTTATGTACGAACCGAACAATTTAATTTTTGGGAATGTAATGTTTAAACAATGTATGACATGTAAACGTTACTGGTTGTACTATATTAATGAATGGTGACGAATGTTGTTATGTTTCATATATATTCAATGTTATGGTATTCAATTGAGTCACGACAGCCCCCGGACGTTTCCGCCGTCTGGTTCGGGGGTGTGACAGACTCTTTGGTTGTTCCCACTTCATTACAGCTTCAATCTTTGCTGGGTCAACCATTATTCCTTCTTGGTTAACCACATGACCTAAAAATTGGACTTCTTGAATCCAAAATTCACATTTGGAGAACTTTGCATACAACTTCTCCTTTTTCAGGACTTTTCGCACTTCACGTAGATGCTTTTCATGTTCCTGCTTGCTTTTCGAATAAATCAAGATATCGTCTATGAATACTATCACGGATTTATCTAAGAATGGTTTACAAACCCTATTCATCAAATCCATGAAAGCTTCTGGGGAATTGGTTAGTCCGAACGACATAACCAAAAATTCATAGTGTCCATATCTCGTTCTAAACGCAGTCTTTTCGATATCCTGCTCTCTCACCTTTAGTTGATGGTATCCCGACCTAAGATCGATCTTCGAGAAATAGCTCGAACCCTGCAACTGGTCGAACAAGTCATCGATCCTTGGCAACTGGTACTTGTTCTTTATCGTCGCTTTGTTCAACTCTCTGTAACCGATACACATTCTCATGCTCCCGTCTTTCTTCTTTACAAATATCACAGGGGCTCCCCAAGGCGATGAACTAGGTCGAATGAAACCTTTGTCCAATAACTCCTGAAGTTTTGTCATAAGTTCTTTCATTTCGGTTGGCGCTAATCGATAAGGTGCTTTTGCTATCGGCGTCGTTCTTGGTAACAAGTCGATACGAAATTCTACTTGTCGATCAGGGGGCAATCCGGGAAGATCTTCGGGAAAGACTTCCGGATACTCACACACCACCGGAATATTCTGCACCTCCTTCTTTTCCATCTTAGCATCGATCACGAACGCTAGATATGATGTACATCCCTTGGCCAAACACTTTCTGGCTTTCATTAGGGAAACGATTCACGAATTTACTCTGCGTTTGTCTCCATACACCATAAACGACTCTTTCCCTAGCGGGTTTACTTTTACTATCTTCTTTCTACATAGTATTTCTGCATCATTGGAGCTAAGTCAATGCATTCCTAAAACTATGTCGAATCCATTTAACTCTATAGGAAATAATTCCTCTTGGAACTTATTTCCATCCAAGTCAGTGAGGATGTTTTTCATACGATGGCTAACAGGTACAAACTTGCCACTAGCAATCTCGACTATTATAGCATTAACTAGCATATGTATTGGCAGAGCTAGCTTTCTACAAAATTCATACGATATAAAGGAGTAATTGGGTCCAGAATCAAACAAAATTTGGGCAGGCAATTCATTTACGAGAAAGGTACCTGAACTAACATCGGCTTCTTCTTTCGCAGCTTCGAGTGTCATCTGAAAGGCTCTCGCCTTCGGCTTTGGTGGTAGATTGGGTTTTGCTGTGTCCTTCTTCTTCACGCAATCCCTCAAAATATGCCCTTCTTCATTGCACCCAAAACATACATTCTTATTGAAGGTGCATTCATTGGCATAATGCCCAGGCTTTCCATATTTGTAACAAGTGACTTCCATGCTGCACTTCCCAGCATGTTTCTTCTTACACTTGTCACACCACTTGGCTTTGGAAATTTTCTCCAACCAGTCTTCTAGAATTTGTTCTTTTTATTGAAACCTAAAGTTCCTTCAAACTTTCTCTTTTCGCCAACTTCAACCTTGCTGGAGGCTCTCCCTTTTATCATACCTTCAACAGACTTGGTAGCCCAGATAGCTGCCTCCAAAGTAAGTGCCTGACGTACTGGCACCGCGTACTCCCATGAAAGTCCCTTTGCATACATGTCAATTTTTTCCAACTCATCTGGGACAATACGCAAAGCAAACTCCATTTTGTCTCTGAGGTTATTCGTATATTCATCAACGTTCATACTCCCCTTCTACAATGTTAGAAATTGGTTTTCTAACTCAAGTACGTTTTGGGCCGAGCAGTACTTGCGCTTGAAGTGCACTAAGAACTCTGCCCAAGGTAATTGCAGTGGCTCATTAGGGCTTAGGGTTTTCCCCAATGTGCTCCACCAACGAGCAACACTACCCCTAAACTGACGTACTGCAAAGGTAGTTTATAACTTGCCTTGACAATCACAAGTCATGAAAGCCAACTCGATTTCCGAGATCCAGTCCATTACTCCGACAGGATCTTCTTTTCCATTTAAGGTCGATCGCTTGCAATTCATAAAGTCCTTTTACTTGCACCCATTTCTCTCCATCCTACCCTCGTGGTTATTTCTCCCAACCACAAACGGTTCACTATGACCAACCGATCTACTATTGTTCCCTTCTTCAAATCGATCGTCATTTAGTTCACGTTGTTCAACAGGAACTGAAGGTTCATCCCTGTCGTTCAACAACATCTGCCTCAATTCCTCCCTCTGTTCAGCCCACATGGTCTGAATCATAGTTCGTACTCCAGCCATGGTGATGGGTTCGGGTGCAGCTCCTACTATAGGCACCTGTTCCACCACTTGGGGTTGAGGTTGTTGGTTTCTGTTTGCATTTCCAGCTCCACTCCGAGTTCTTTCCATTACAATCTATATACTGAATAAGGTGAATTTAGGTCTTTATTCTTGTTAGACATGTCAATTCCCTTATCACTCCGAAACGTTTACATGTTAGTTCTAATCTCGTATTCATACGCTTAGAATCCTACACACATAAGGTTTCCAGATCCAGTCGGCAACAGACCATAGATCCGAACAAATAATGGCACACATGGCCAACACATAGCATTTATCACATAAGGGCATTTTAGGCATTTCCCTAAAATAAACTAGTGATTGTGTCTAAAATATGGTAGACACTCATCTCACAATCATCACTTAGCATTCTAAGTTCAAGTCTAGAAATTCTACAATTTCTTAGTTCGCTTAAACTAATGCTCTGATACCAACTGTGACATCCCCTAATTTCTCGACCAGAAAAGACCGATTTAATTTATGCTTTTAAAATAAAATCAGAGAAATCTTTTTAAAAGATGTTGCGGAATTTGTTCCTAAAACAAAACATGATAAAAGTTTATCAAAACCTTCTTTAAGAAATGTGTAGTTTCATTTCATATCAAAACCTCGGGATGTCATGTTCCGATATAGATCAAAAGCATAAAAAAGACATTATAAGCCTTTCAACAGTTATTTACAACTACTGGCCTATAATCCAAAAATCTCTCATCGTCCTCCAAGTATGCTCGGGGTCTACTACCTGTAATCATAAAACTGAGTGGGTCAGGCTTGGGAGCCTGGTGAGCATATAGGGTTTTCAACCCACAATAATAATATAATTATTAATTTCACCAATCAACAATAACCCTGATTATCCATTCCCATTGTCCTCACTTTACATCCCTAAACACCTATCACAAGAGACCTAGCCTAAGGATTATCATCGGGATGGACACTACTGCTACGGGTTTCCTCAGCCATACATGACCTTAAGGCAACCATGAGGGGGATGGATTACACTAATTAACATTTAATTCATCAACACCTACAAGTTGCGAACCTGCTAGTCTTCCACTTGACTGTCTAGAAAAGTCTGTGGTCGTCGTCTATACTCCGCTAGATGACTACAACAACAACAACAATAACAACAACAACATCGAGGCCTCTCACCTTTTTAACACACATCAACTATTTCATCTACCCATGTTCTACCCAACATATTTTGTAGATAAAAAGCATATACAGTTTAAAACTTGTATAAAACATCAATTCAACAGTCACCTCAAATAAATAATTAGCATATTTACACATAACACGTATTTCATGGTAAATACTTCATATATATATATATATATATATATATATATATATATACATATATATATATATATATATATATATGTGTGTGTGTGTGTGTGTAAATTGAAAGTAACTACACACTCACATGATTTGATGATAATCGGGCAGCAATTCGTTTCCTAAAACGATCATTTCTAATAAAACCGGGAGTTTTATTGACAAACCGGGCTTTGTAAAAGTCGAGCTTCGAAACCGAAAAGATAAATTTTCCAGGCTTCACGGGCACTTCGTGGAGTATTCCGGGGTTTACAATCGATATCGGGGCTTCGCGGGATGTTAAGATGAAAGAAATATGGGTTTAGGGGTTAAAATTGACAATTTTCCAAAGTTAACCCGGGAGGTCTCGCACCCTTGTATTTATAGGGGAGAGCTTCTGATCGGACGGCTGAGAAGTCTCCAGGTGGCGAAGATCCGAAGGCTGGCAGGGGAGGGGTCGCATGTGGGCTGCCCATGGCTCGCACATGGGTCGCACCTGCGAGGGCTCGCTGGCAACTTCTAAGTGGACCGGAGTCTAGGTCCGAGTTTCGGACTCGAAGCTGGAGGGAAGGGAGACAGCGGGTGTGAAGGTCAAACACGCGGCAAGCATTGCGAGGCTCGGACTAGGCTGCACACGCGTCGCTTCTTGGATGTGCCACGGCTTCGGATGACTCAGCAGCTCGGTGACTCAGCAGCCTGGTGACTCAGCAGGACAAGTGGCACTTTTTCAGCGAGGTGACGTGGCAACTCGTGACTATGCAAATTTTCTCGATTTTCGCACCAAAACTTCTAAAATCCATAACTTTCTCATATGATCTCCGTTTTTTACGTTCTTTGTATGCACACGTAGCTAAAATTACGCTCTACAACTTCCGTTTAGACTTCGTCGACTAATTTTGAATTTAATTTTTTTATTATTATTTTTAACAGACCGGGACAAGAAATCCTTTAAAATTCATAACTTCTTCATCCGAGTCCATTTTCATCAGACTTTTTACCGTTGTGCTACTAATGATGAGACCTTCAATTCCCGTTTAGGTTGTGTCGGCTAAAAATCGCTCGCTCTAAAATTCAAGTTTTTAGCTGTCTACTACTAAGCTGAAAGTTCGAAAAATCATAACTTCCTCATACGAAGTCAGATTTGGGCGTTCTTTTTATCGAACTTCTCGTCTTAACGAATACTACGACCTTCGTTTAGATTAATAAGGCTAAACAGTAGTTTATCAAAAACTCACTTTTTACGACATTCAGCGCCATGTCGGTTTTGTCGCGAAACTTCGACAAGTCATAACTTCTTCATTATAACTCGGATTTTGGTATTCTTTATATCCCCGAAATCCTTGTTTCGACCACTACAACTTTATGTAAAGATATCAGTCTTATCTCATACTTTAATTTTGACGCTTATTTTTATTCTTAATTAATTCAGCCCTAATAATTAAGCATAAAACACATAATTTACATAATATTCACATAATCCTTTTCATTTCTTCAAAATGAGTTACAAAGGTTAACCTAGACTATCAACTCAATATAAATGTCTAGGCTAGAAACACGAGTGTTACACAAATAGACAGGTACGACGACCAGGTTTGTGAAGACGGAGCAGTCCAGACTCGTCGTATTCTGATTATTCATTTTATTGTTGTATATTATGAAATAACACACTTGTAACTAAAATTTATACTATTAAAGCAATGGATAATGTTGTTGCTTGTTTACTACTTTGCATTGTTGTGATACATTACATGACGTCTTCCGCCCCAGAACATTTTTGCCGTTCTCGGTTTTGCGGTGTGACAGATTAGTATCAGAGCATTGTTTATAATGAATTGAGTATATCAACCCATAAAAGATATACTAACTATAAATACATAGGGATTAAAAATACTCTGACCAAGAGTTTATACTTTAAATAATAAAATATTTAATTAAGTATATGTGTCTGCATTCATACTAAAATCAGTGTCTCTAGGACAATACAAAAGAATTACAATTGTTGGGCAGCACAAGTAGACTTAGAGACATATATTCAAAACTGGGAAGATATGGCCTGATCAACTATATTATCCGAGGGTTGACTAGCATGTGCCTAAGTGTAGTTGTGAGGTTGCAACAAGTCAAAAATCTTACCAACGATACCACAATGAGAACAATAGAACATAAACCTAAAATACCATAGGGGTGTTTTGTATTAATATAATTACTTACTTGCGTACTAAAAGGGATCTTCATTACTAAGTTGATAGTTGCTAAGTGGATAAACTAACGCTTTGTGTAACTAGGATGTTATAGACTTAGAATCTGTGAAATTTTGCTTTACCCCTGTTCCTTGTGAATTGGAGTTAAGGTCACTTATTCGAAGGCCTATCTTGTGTTGATAACATATGACTGGTATGCACTTTACAAATAGTGATGTAACTAATGAAGATTTTCTAATAATTATCTAGAGAGTTCGTCTCATAATTATTTCCTTACCTCAATTCTCACGTAGATAACATGGCTGGACTCCATCCCCACGGCAACCCGTACCTTCCGAACGAAGTCATTGCTGGATGGTTTGGAGAAGAACCAGAGAATGATCACCCTATCCCTTTGAATGATCACCACGCTGAAGACCTCACGGATAATGACAACT
Organism: Lactuca serriola; assembly: GCF_051521515.1. Classification (NCBI taxonomy): domain Eukaryota; kingdom Viridiplantae; phylum Streptophyta; class Magnoliopsida; order Asterales; family Asteraceae; genus Lactuca; species Lactuca serriola. The sequence continues at coordinate 334,599,814 of NC_136415.1, read as the reverse complement.
CCGAACCCGAAGTTGAGAACCTATCCTAGGCAGCTCCCTTTCCAAATCCTAACCCTCATCCAGTTTTTCATGGCCCGACACCTCCTTGGGTAGAATGCTTGGAAACATGGAGCCAAGGACAAGATTAGCCCATGCCATTCAATGGAGACCGAAGCTTTTATGACCTGAGCAATGGGGGCTCAGCAGACAAAATCTTGCCAATCCTGGTCCGCAGAGTGGCCCGAAATGAGATTCAAGGCAGGACAACCCTACATCAAATTACAGAAGTTGTCGCCAATGCGACAATGCATACCCTTCACACCATTCGTCTGGAAGATGCTCGTGAGAGATCTAAAAGAGACCATGAAACCCTGCTTCAAGCACTGGCTGAATCACGAGCCGAAGTAATAGAACTACGAGTACGCCAGAGGGTGTACGAAATACACCTGCTTGATACGGAACATCACCAGAGGGATGATTGTCACCAGTAGGATATACTTTGCTTTCTTTCTTGTGTTAAAAGAACCGTGTTCCTGTCTATGTCCTATGTGGCATTTTCTATGAAACTGCCTTCTACTGTAAGTACTTTTAGTTAGGCCTTCATGAGGCCAAAACTTTTGCTACTCTGGTTATGATGTAAAACCTTCTTCAAGGTCAAATTTTCCCTGAACTTATTACATCTTAAACATCGATGATATTGACAGTCAGCTAACTTCCGTGTCACGTTTTTGTTCAAATACTCTCATCATACTTTCATTGGAGTCTATCTGAAACATGCTTTAGTCAAGTCATTGGACTATAGTAATTTAACTCCAGAGACATTTCCAAGTCTCTTTCAGTGGTTGGATCATATTATCCACCAACCTATAGTACCTCGGCGCGAACGACAAACGTCTTGAGACTAGTCTACGAACTTACTTCCATTCCGTACTAGGACTGCATCATAGGGATGTAGGTCAAACCTTCGAGAACATAATCTTACTCTTTCATTGAGCGATCGACGTACATCCAGGTTCAATAGTAGCCTTTACTAGGAAATCTTAGTTCATCGAAAAAGATTCGTAAGAAGATTATTGTCATGATTTTCCTCGCTCATACATTCCCGAGTTATATATAACGAAGACCTGGTAGACAATAGAATGTGAGATTTCTAACGTAGTTTCTTTTCCTCGTTAGGATGTGGGACTAGAGTAGAATCGCACATTTTATTATCCGCCCCGTCTTGATTATATCATAACATGTATGAGCTAAGTTTTCATGTATAATAACTCCTTTCTTGGCCTGAATCAAAATGATACAAGAACCGTCCGGACAGTTTAACGACTACTCAACAACAGAATGAAAAGACCAAGCTTCTCACCTTTGGGAGCTCCGGTCTTATTCTTCACGAAGACAGAATCTAAGAGGTGCGATCATACCAGCACTAATGCACCGGATCCCATCAGAACTCCGCAGTTAAGCATGCTTGAGCGAGAGTAGTACTAGTATGGGTGACATTTGGGAAGTCCTCGTGGTGCAGACCTCAATAGGACTTCCATTAGAAATCATCACTCTCTGCCTCGCATAGATGAATCAGTTGACCAACCGCAAGGAACGACTTACCTTTCAGAAATGAACCTAAGATCCGAATATCACTAGTTATGCGTGTTAGTGAAGGGTGTCCTGAGGACAATCTTCTAAACTCGATGCGGACACTACGAGTCCGTAGTGATACCTCTCGGATAGGACCAATACTCCCGTAATATTCATGAACTTAATGAATAAGGTACACCATTATTACTTGGATCAGTTCGTCATTGTCCTTATAAATGACTTACTTATCTACTCTCGTAATAAGAAGGAAATCATAAAGAGCATCCACAACAAACCCTGGAAACATTATGATCAAAGAAACTTTACGCAAAGTTCTCTAAATGCGAGTTTTAGATTGAAGAGTCGAGTTCCTAAAGCACACTATTAGTGATGTGGGAATTTTGAGGACCCTTCTAAAAATCAAAACTTCTGACAATTTGTCAACGCTGAGGATGCCGACAGGAATTCGCCAAATTCTAGGTCTGACTGACCTACTATCGAGAGTTCATTCAGAAATCCTCGCGGATTACGAAACCTCTTATGACTTTGACTCAGAAGGGAGTGGCCCTTGACTGGGAAGACAAGCAAGAGGAAGAAAACCTTGGAATTTCAAGTGAGAGGCCAAATCCTTTTGGAAATCTCACTCTGTGAATGCTTGATTCGCTTCGGAATGCGTGGTAAGCCAAATCCAGATTAGTTAGGACCTCTAAGATTCTTGTCAGAATCGCTCCCGTAACTCACAAAACCAACCTACACCACGAACTCAGTAACGTACATTTCTCCCTTCACGGCTCAAACTTGAAAACATACCATTCTGTCAGGACTCTCGTAATCCCACTCGACGAGATCGAGAACAACGAGAGCCTCGCATTCGTGGAAGAACTGTAGTGACCATCGACCGAGAGGTTAAGCGGACGAACCAACGCCGCCTCCCATTAGTAAAGGTTCGTTGGGATACCAACCGAGGACCCGAATTCACTTATGAGCGCGATAACCAATCGATTAGGAAGTTTCCCCCACGTGCTTGCTTAATTATTCATGCCTACTCCCTTACCTAAATTCTAATTTCGGGAAGAAATTCCCTCTAACGGGGGGATGATGTGACAACCCGAAATTTTCTAATCGATTGACAACCCTTCGCTTCAATCGAAGTCAGATCAACAACTGCTAATTGTCAAGCTTTTGGAAAAAGTTTGAGCATATTAAGATTAACACTTTAGGAGATATTGGGAGAGAGGATGCCCTATAGAATTATGTGCATCTTATAAAGTTTCAAAACTCTAAGAGTTTGGAGTTTTGGGCTCAAATGATATTTTTGGACCAAAAACCCCAAGGGGTATAAATATGGCCCTTAGCCATATTTGTTTCATTTGTTCCATTTTCAACTAGAGAAAAACCCGATTCTCTCGCAAGGATCTTTAGCCTTTCATCCCAAATCATAAGTCCTTCTATCTTAGAGTATAATAGGGCTTATTATATGTCTATACATTAATAAATCACAAGGAATAACCAAGATCAAAGAGTTTACGGCCCAAGAACACCTTGAATCGTAAACCCTTCTTTGATGGCCAAAAGTGTGCCCTAGTCCCTTCCTTTCCTTGTGAAACTAGTCTAGACTCATACCTTAATGTGTATGGGACTTGAAAGCACAAAATACCATGGTCCATATTATATTACGGCCGCAAACACCAAGGGATTTGGTCTTAGGGCCGTAAACCCCTTCTTAGGGTGCAAATGACACGCTAACACCTTAGTAAGCTTTGGTTTGTGACATAGAACCTTACCCCATTGACCTAAGGACCAAAATTCACGAAACGGTACTCCTTACCATGCGTATATGGCTGTAAACTCATGGGGGAGTGGTCCTAGGGCTGTGAACACCCAACAAGGTCATTTTAGTTCCTTAAACCCTCCCAAACACTTGTATAAAGCTTTGGAGCACTTAACCACTTAAGCCCTTAGAGTTTTAAGCCCCTTTTGGTGACCAATGGAGAGTTTACGGGCAGTAGTAAACTCCCCTGGGCCGTAAACTCCAATAAAGATGGTCATTGGACCATAAACTCCCGCATGAGGCTTCGCACTCCTTTGTTGCAACCCGATAGCTTCCTAGCACTTGACCAAAGTGTTTTCCTCGAAATAGGATGTTTTTAGATGTTTAATTAGTGTTAAAATCACTAATTGTTTATATACATATGTCTTCATATGTAATTAGGATCATTGTGTGTGTCTAATTCTTCACTTGACACCAAGCACTTGTCCGACACTACCTTCCGACCCGCTCACTGCAGGTGAGTTCATACCCCTTAAATTAACCTTTTAAATGTTTCTAAATGTTTTTAAATGATTTATGGGGGGAATACAAGTTGAATCATGCTAGTTATTATATCAATCACATGTGATTAATAACTAACATGCAAATGGATTTACTATACGTTAGCTGTTTTACCAAACAGATTTCTTCAAAGGACTTTCTTAAACGTTTTTATATGTTTAAAACTCTTTATCAAACTGCTTTATACACTGTATGTTTCTTTTCAAACACTGTTACAAATATGTTTCAAACAAAGGTTTTCTTTATACTTCAACTGTTTATTCAAACAAAATATTTTCAAACCGTTTTATAAACTGACATCAAGTCGATCTTTTCTTAAATATAAATCTTTTCCAAAGGTTTTGCAAAACTCCTTTTATGCTTTTATATTATCAAATGCATGCCTGTATATGTATAGTTATATAAGAAATGTTTAAAGGACTTAGGAAGGCTAAACCGCTTTATTTCCTTTTCCCCGTTGGCATGTGGTCTGGTAGGGTATCGGTTATCCGTCCGAACGTCATCTAAATATTAGTTATATATCATGTATATATATGTAAACATAAAAGTGCCCTCAGTCAGTTCAGTACCTTTGGCTAGCAAAGGTATACCTTTGTTGATACTTGTACATTTCTAGTAACTATTAAAGGTATAGTTAGGAGATACGAATTGCTATTCCTATTACAAGGAATTACACCAGAGTCAGTTCATTCATGAGTCCATACGAATACATGTTGTTTGTAGAGATATACTTACTTGGATACACTTACTTGGATACACTTGCCAGGATACTTTTACATAGATACCTCGTTAAAAGCATGCATGTATATGTATAGTTATATAAATAATGTTTAAAGGACTTAGGAAGGCTAACCCGCTTTATTTCCTTTTCCCCGTTGGGACGTGGTCTGGTAGGGTATCGGGTATCCGTCTGAAGGTCGTTTAAATATTAGTTATATATCATGTGTACATATATAGACATAATAGTTCTAATCAGTCAGTTCAGTGCCTTTCGGTAGCAAAGGTATACGTTCATATACTCTTACATGGATACTTTTACATAGATAATATATGATGAGTTACTATTACATTTTATATGTATAGATTATGTTATATAATCCTCATTCTTATCTTTATTTTGTGATACAATCACATAATCGACGAGATAGATTGGACTCAATATCCTAGTACCAAAGGATACTTTGTGGGACTAACCATTCCTAGAACCTTGTTAGCTACATATGTAAATGCACATTTACGGATGTCTACGGTTGATACCATTGCAGGTATACTTTAAGGGACTAACTATTCATACACCCAGCTGTTAGCAACAGAGGTAAATTTACATCTAAGGATGTCTTAAGTTAACACTGTTAGTTATCCTAGTACAAAAGGATAATACTTGAGTTATTAATATTATTATTACCTTTATCTTGTGAGTTATTCACATAACCTATAACGTTAATTATATTTGAGTATCCTAGTACCAAAGGATATAATGTCTTATATTAATAATAATAGTATTACAGTCGGGTCTTGGTAGAAGACTACTTTCAAAACAGTAGGGTCTTGGTAGAAGACTACTTTCAAAACAGTAGGGTCTTGTTAGAAGACTACTTTCAAAACAATAGGGTCTTGGTAGAAGACTACTTTCAAAACAGTAGGGTCTTGGTGGAAGACTACTTTCAAAACAATAAGGTCTTGGTAGAAGACTACTTTCAAAACAGTAGGGTCTTGGTAGAAGACTACTTTCAAAACAGTACGGTCTTGGTAGAAGACTACTTTCAAAACAGTAGGGCCTTGGTAGAAGACTTCTTTTATACGGATCATAGGGATTTCTAGGGTTATTCAAACATTTTCCATTACTTACAAACATTTCCATACTTATACGACTTTCTTTCAAAACAATGTCAAGACTTTCATTAGAAGTTTTACAAATCAAAGACACATTAATACTTATGAATTCACCAGCTGTTTGGCTGATACTTGCTTTCAAAATAAGTTGTATTCTCAGGTCACAAATAGACAGGTACGACGACCAGGTTTGTGAAGATAGAGCAGTCCAGACTCGTCTTATTCTGATTATTCATTTTATTGTTGTATATTATGAAAGAACACACTTGTAACTTAAATTTATACTATTAATGCGATGGATGATGTTGTTGCTTGTTTACTACTTTGCATTGTTATGATACATTACATGACGTCCTCCACCCTAGAACGTTTCCGTCGTTCTCAGTTTTGGGGTGTGACAAAAACACTCCAGCACTCTAGGGTTTCTCTGACTGGACTGGTGGCCACAAATGACGGCCATAAGGGCCTTTAAATAGGGTACAAACCCGAGAAATTAGGGTTTCATTAAACAGCGTGGACTCGTCAAGTCCCTTATTAATCAGACCACTCCAATCGCAATCCTACTCGGCGAGTCGGGGCTCATACTCGCTGAGTTTCTCTCCAAAAATTCAATATAAAAGAATAAAATAATATACCTGGGAATCGGGATGTTACATCTTCCAATAAATTGCTCCTCCGTTTAAGGGAAAGACCCAGCCTGACTGGGAGCGGAAATTATCCCTATCAGTCTGGAAGCTAGCGTCGCTATACCCTACAACTCTCAAGTCTTCACTCCCACCGTGGGTAAGGACCCAGCCCTTAGTCCTCCGTAGGTACTTGAGGATATTCGTTACCACAGTCCAGTGTTCCTTTCCAGGGTTCCCCTGATACGTGCTAACCATGCTCAAGGAAAAGGCTACATCAGATCGAGTACACGTCATAGCATACATCATCGATCCTACAACCGAAGCATAAGGTATTCGACTCATTTCTGATATCTCAGCCTCAATACTAGGGCTTTGCGTCTTACTCAATCTGGCATTACTCTGGATGGGTAACTCTCCTTTCTTGGAGTCCTGCATGTTGAATCTCTTCAGCACCTTATCCAAGTAGGTACTCTGGCTAAGTCCAATTAGTCTTTTACTCCGGTCTCTCAAGATCCTTATCCTTAGAATATAGGCAGCTTCTCCTAGGTCCTTCGTAGAGAATCACTTCCCAAGCCAGGACTTAACTTCCTGCAGAGTTGGGATGTCATTTCCTTTGAGTAGTATGTCATCCACATAAAATACCAAAAAGCTAACTATACTCCCAATAGCCTTGACATATACACAAGATTCATCTTCACTCCTAGAAAATCCAAATTCTTTGACTTTCTAATCAAAGCAAAGATTCCATCTGCGAGGTGCTTCCTTTAATCCATAAATGGATTTCTCAGGCTTGCACACTCTATTAGGGTACTCTGTATTGACAAAACCCTCTGGCTGACTCATGTAAACATCCTCAACCAACTTTCCATTAAGGAAAGCGGTTTTGACATCCATTTGCCATATTTCATAGTCATGGAATGCGACTATGGCTAACAGAACCCTAATAGACATAATCTTGGCCACTGGAGAAAAGGTCTCATCATAATCAACTCCCGGAGTTTGTGAGAAACCCTTCGCAACTAGTCGTGCCTTATAAGTGTGTACATTACCATCCATGTCGGTCTTTTTCTTGAAGATCCATTTGCACGATACAGTCTTACGACCTGGTACATTCTCAACCAAGTTCCAAACTTGATTGTCATACATTGATTGTATCTCACTTCCCATTGCCTCTTTCCACTTGGCTGACTCAAGGCCTGCCATGGCTTCCGCGTAACTGTTAGGTTCACCCAAACCTATCAGTGTCTCATCACTGATAAGTGCATCACCTTCCACAGTAATATGGAATCCGTAGTAATGCTCAGGTGCATTCCTAACCCTTGTGGAACGCCTCAGAGGTACACACTTGTCAATTGGCTCAACATGAGTTTCCTACTCAAGTTGAGTGCTAGGGTTTGAAGTTCCTTCACCATTTGACTCTTGAATTTCTTCAAGGTCAACTTGCCTCCCACTGTTTCCTTGGCTTATAAACTCTCTCTCTCTCTCTCTCTCTCTCTCTCTCTCTCTCTCTCGAAAGACAGCCCTCCTAGCTGCAAAGACCACATTTTTACTAGGTCTGTAGAAGAGGTAACCAAAGGATTTATGTGGGTAGCCGATGAAAATACACCTCTCACTTCGAGGTTCGAGCTTATCATGAGTCTCGTGTCTCACGAAAGCCTTGCAAACCCAAATCTTGATGTGGTCTAGTTTGGGTACTTTACCAGTCCACATCTCAGGAGGATTTTTGGAAACTTTCTTTGTAGGGACCAAATTAAGGATATGGGCGGTAGTCTCTATGGCATACCCCCAAAATGAGATTGGTAGAGAAGCTCGACTCATCATGGAACGAACCATATCCACCAAGGTTCGATTACGCCTCTCAGCTACACCATTCAACTGTGGTGTCTTGGGAGGTGTCAATTGTGAGATAATCCCACGTTCCTTAAGATAGTCGAGGAAATATGAACTAAGATACTCACCACCTCGATCAGATTGAAGCATCTTAATGTTCCTGCCTAATTGATTCTCGACTTCCTGTTTAAATTCCTTAAACCTTTCAAAAGTCTCTGACTTATGCTTGATTAAGTAGACATATCCATATCCACTGTAATCATCAGTAAAATTGTGACCACCCGAAACTTCTAACCCATGTAATTAAAATGTGTTTCAACACTAAAACTTGAGTTCATTGTCTTTTATTAAATCTTGTGGTTCCATATGGGTGCTCTGGACTTAGTATAATCTAGATATGAGTCTTAGGAAGGGTTGGAGAGTGTTTAGTATCACAATATCGGGCTAAACTCACTAAATAAGGTGTGTGCGGCCACAGACCTGTGTGTACGGCCACACACGTGTGACAACCTGAAATTTCCATTCTATACAAACCATTTGAAGCCAATAGAAGTAGAACAGTTACAGTGAAAAATCAGACTTCTGGTATAAGTTTGGCAGTTTTTCAGGATTTACATTTAAGGAGATATCAGGAGAGTGGATGCACTAGGGTTTTGTGCAACACTGTTATTCCAATACTCTAGGATATTAAAGTTCATTCCGAGAATAAAAATATTTTCTCCCAAAAATCTGAGGACTATATATAGAAATCTGAACCAAAATAGTTCATTAGTTACATTTCCAATTAGAGAAAAGCCAAATTCTCTCTCACGGATCTTCGAGTTTTAATCCCAAATTGTGAGTACTTCGATCTAGTTATATTATATAGCTTAGATTGTGTTTAGAAACATCAAAATCGGACCAAAACCCCAAGATATGGGAGTTTACCACCCAAGAACACTTGGGGAGTAAACTCCATTTTAAGGGCCAAAAGTGTCTCAATGCCCCTCAAAGCATTGGAACTCAAACTATAAGCCTCCATTACATGTTTAGGACACCAAAATCAATTAGAAACAAGGATGAAAGTAAGTTCACGCCCAAGGAGGTTCTTGGGCCGTGAACTCCATGTTTAAGTGCCAAAATGCCCTAAATGCCTTCATTTAACCAAGAGACTAGCATAGCACATTACCTTGATGTGTCTAAGACCCAAAACAATCAAAATACCAACACCTAGGGGTGTTCACGGCCGCAAACACATGGCCAAATGGTTCATGGGCCGAAAACTCTAGTTAGGGGTGTTTTGATGCCACAAACACTTCCTAAGGCTTAGGCTTGAATTTAGACATGTACCCTAATGAGTTTAGGACTAGCTAACATACTTAGAACACCAAGAGTAAGGTGTTCACAGCCCAAAAGGTTCTAGGGCCGTGAACTCCATAAAATGGTGCCAAATGGTGCCATAAACTCTTCTAAAGCCAAGTACAAAAGCCTAGTTTAGTTCCTAGTTAATTTAGAGACTTGAAAACAATATAAACACCCTCCCAAGGGAGATTACAGCCGTAATCTCCAAGGGAATATGGTCCCAGGGTCGTAAACTCCTAAAAGGAGTTATATTATGCCCTAAAATCTTCCATAGACCAAGCCATTAAGTAGAAATGCTTATTAGGGCCTTATAGAGCATCAAACATCAAATGGACACATAAGTATGAGTTCACGGCCGTAAACTCATAAGTTTACAATTGTGGTTCAAACAAATGTTTCTTTATACTAAATTGTTTTTATCAAACCCATGCCTTCAAACCGTTTTACAGATCGACATCAAGTCGATCTTTTCTTAGATAATGATTATGTTCAAAGGTTTTACAAAACTTATTTTATGCTTTTATATTATAAATTGCATGCCTCTATAGGTATAGTTATATAAGTAATGTTTAAAAGACTTAGGAAGGCTATCCACCTTGTTTCCTTTTCCTCGATTTGGATGTGGTCTGATAGGATATCGGGTACTCGTCCGAAGGTCGTTTAAATATTAATTATATATCATGTGTACATATATAGTCATAAAAGATCCTTCCAGTTCATCGAATGCCCTTAGGTAGCAAGGGTATACATCCATGTTCATACGTCCCAGTTAGATTACTAGTAAACTACCATATGGGTAGTTTAGGAAGATACTAGAACTATTACTAGAACGCGATATCATACAATGAATCAGTTAATTCATGAGTCAATGCTTTCTAGATAGAGAGCACATACATTACAGCTAGAACATTTCAGTACATTACTATACTTGCTAGATAGAGAGCACACACATTACAGCTAGAACATTTCATTACTATGAGTACGTATAGAACTATACTAGAGGAAGAACATATACAACTATACTAGAGGAAGAACATATACTACTATACTAGAACGAGTAACAGTACATTACATATACATAAATACATTGACATAATTGTGATCCACTGTATCGGAGCATGCCTTCAATGTCATGGCCCGAGTTGTTGCCAGAGTCTCTTAAAGGGAGAGCGTGAGTTTGCGTATAGATCTATACTAAATTGACTATCCTATACCTTGCTGCTAGCTACAGCCGGACCTGCAAGTCTGCGGGTGCCAAACGTCATTTCTTTTTGCGATCTACATTTGTCGTTGTTTATCCAGTTGATAGTATGGTACAATTAATCACATGATGCCTTAATATAAATCTAGTTTAATGTAGTTAGTACAGCAGTAGTTCCTATAATACAACACTACAGTACTACATTAATTTCCCCTTTTCATTTATTTAGTGATTATTTCACTTAAACATTAAATGTAAAAACTATATTTTGTAAATGATACTTACACTTGGGAAAATTATACACTTTTACAAGAAATGAACATTTAAAACAGTTAAGTCTTGGTAGAAGACTACATTGAGAACACTTAGGTCTTGGTAGAAGACACACTTTATATCATAGTAGGAATCATAGGGATTTCTAGGGTTTTTCAAACGTTTACGGTTGTTTTACAAACATTTTTACATTTACAGTTCATATACATTTTCAATACTTACAATTCATATACATTTTCCATACTTACAGTTCATGTACATATAAATTCTTACATACAAATTAAGACACTAAAATACTTATGATCTCACCAGCTTTAAAGCTGATACTCTCTTTCAAAATAACTTGTATCCTTAGGTTAACCATAGACAGGTACCAATGCAAGGTTCAGGGAAGATGGTGCTCGATCAAGACACATCTTTCATTTTGATTTATGCTTTAGTGTTTATCAGAATTTGACAGAACACACTTGTATAATAATTATATTATTAATGAAATGGATGATGTTGTTGCTTGTATACTACTTTTCATTGTTGTGATACTGTACATGAGGTCCTCCGCCCCATAACGTTTCCGCCGTTCTTGGTTTTGGGGTGTGACAGATCCCCATATGTACCTGAAACAATAAACTGAAACTGTAAGCCCGAAAGCTTAGTGAGTTCTGCCTAAAATACTGATACACATACAATCCACACATCCTTGACAGCAATATCATAACATAAACAAACTAAACAGCATGTGATGGGTCCACAGCTTTATAGACTGGATTACCCCTGGGCCCACAATGTGAGTCTAGATTGCCTTGGGGGCCCACAACTCACATTTTGCTTGTCATCGAGCCTACAGTACGAGTCTCCGTTAGCCCGTAACTAGAATGCTCCCGGGTTTGTTGGTTACCGCACGAAGCAGTATCACCTCAACCCATCCCACATAACATATCCACATATAACATAACCGTTGAGCATGCAGATAATCATATAACATCACAGCTAGTCCTACAGGTCTACCTAACTAGCATAACCACTAGCATGTAACACTAACTTCATACTCCACATACTAACACTGGTAGGATAACATATCCAATGGGCCGACCTTGGTGCCTTAGACCCCTTAGTATAGTGAGCTAACTCACCTTGCAACTGTCGACTCGTAAAATAAACTCAAATTCTCGGATCATTGCTATGAACCCTAACCGATTCGCCGACTCACTTTACTCATTCGTTGAGTCTACGACAATCTTCATAGGACTCGCCGAGTTGCTCATCCAACTCATCAAGTTCAGGACCATCTTCATATGACTCGTCGAGTCGACTATGCGACTCGTCGAGTCCCTTCAGTTCTTCGTCAATACATATGCATTTTAAGCCATGCAAAGGTTCCAGATTGCAGATCTCACCTCCTTAGGCATGCTCGTCACGTAAAATTGCAAACTTTATGTGCATTCAAGGCTTTAAATCCCTTAAATGAAAAAACTAAGCTTGCAATGAAGTCTCACACTTGAGGGAAGGCTCATACTAGGCAAGGCTGATAACTTTATGGATCTAGAGGCCAAAGGGAGTCCAAATCTAAAGTTACAACTTTAGATATTAGCTCAAACATAAGAAGCCTTTCATAAAACCCATTCAAAAGAGAATTTTGATGAACATGAGCCAAGGAAAATAGTCTAATACCTTCAAGAGAATTTTCGCCAAGTGTTTCCTCCTCCAAATTTCCTTCTCCAAGATTGAACACACCAAAAGAACACACACACACACACTCCATTTAGGGTTTGAGAGGGACAAGAACTAGTAAAGGGGAGGCTGGGGTAGGCCAATGATCCTTTAAATACGGTGAAATTCCACGACATCTAGGGTTTCACCTGCCAGCTCCTACTCGTGAGTCCGTTCTTGACTCGGTGAGTAGGTCACTAAAACACATGGACCAACCCGCTACTACTCGACGAGTAGGGCGCTCGACTCGTCGAGTAGACCCAAAAATCAAAAGGATTCCTATATAAGTCAATACTTAAGAATCGGGACGTTACAATTCTCCCCCACTTGAACTAGACTTCGTCCTTGAAGTCTGCTGGTGTAAACAACGCCGGGTAATGCTCTTGCATCTCTGCCTCTGGCTCCCACGTCTATTCGGATCCCCTCTAATGCTCCCATTTCATTTTTACCAAGGGTATCTCCTTGTTCCGTAGAACTTTCATCTTCCTCTCAAGTATGGCTACAACCCTCTCCACGTAATTCAGTCATTCATCAACCTGAATATCATCCAACAACACCACTACCTCTTAATCCACAATGCACTTTCGCAACTGCGGAACATGGAAAGTTTTGTGGATCTAACTAAGCTTCTTCGATAGCTGTAACCTGTAATCCACCTTGCCAACCCTGGCAATTATCCTGAACAGCCCAATGTAACGGGGACCCAATTTCCCCCTCTTCCTGAAGCGAGTAACACCTTTCCAGGGTGAGGCCTTCAGGAGTACCATATCACCCACCTGAAATTCTAACACAGATCGTCGTCTGTCGGCGTAACTCTTCTGCCGAATCTGGGTGGTCTGCAATCACTGTGACAACCCGATATTTCGAGTCAATGTAATGTAAAACCGATCAAATTTAGGTCAAAATGTAACCTTCCTAAAATCTTATTCGGATTAAATAAAGTAATATGAATCATATCAAGGTTTGCGTACATAAAAAGAACGTCCAAATCTGACTCCGGATGAGGAAGTTATGAAATTTTGAAGAAATTCCTTAATCACGTCATTTTAATAAATAAATAATAAAAATAATTTCGGAATTAGCCAACGGAATCTAAACGAAAGTCGTAGATCATGGTCTCACCTTCGCGAGGATATAAAGAACGTCAAAAACGGAGTTCGTATGAGGGAGATATGAATTTTTGAAGTTTATTTATAATAAATATAAATTTAATTATAAATTCCCGGTAATATCCGAAGGGGAGTCATCGGATTGGACCGAAGTACGCCCTGCGTACCTTCGTACGCCCCGCGTACTGAGATCGAGGGTCTCGGATCATCCACGTCGCACTATCCGAAGAGTTCTAACCCGTCCGACCCGTCCGAAGCTCCGACCCGCTGTCCCGTCCGACCCGCTGTCCCATCCGACCCGCGTACCCAGCAACCCGTCCCATCCGAACCGAGGCAGTCGAGGCTTCGGTCATGCATGACGTACGCGTACGCGCTGCGTACGAGCGTACGCCCCGCGTTCGGAGGCGGTTCAGCCTTCCTATAAATAGGATGCGAGGCTTTCCGAAAATGTTGCTCATTTCTCTCCTCTCTCTCACAACTTTGTCTCGTTTTCCGTGCCCGTTATAACCCGAAGCTCTGGTCTTTTTGCTCAAGTCCCGAGGGTCGATTTTACTCCCGAGATTCCCGAGAATCCCGAGAAAAATCCGTTTTCCGAGACGAAACTCTGCCCGGTTTTCCATCTCGCTTTCCTCAATCAATCAAGTGAGTTTCATACCCCTTAATCAACCTGTTAAATATTCTAAATGCTTTTATATGCTTTCAAAAGGGGGGGGGGAATGCAAGTTAAATACTTATAGTTATTGTTTCAATCACCTGTGATTGTACAAATCACATGTGATTAATAACTAGGGAAATCAGTGGTTTTATCACTATTCAAACTATCAATCAAACTGTTTTACTTCTAAATGTTTTCCAAACCCATTTACTTTTCGAATTTACACTGCAACTGTGATTTAAGCAAATGTTCCTTATACTTAAACTGTTTTAATCAAATCTACACCTTCAAATGGTTTTATAGATTGACATCAAGTCAATCTTTCTTTAAAAATAATACTTATGTTTCAAATGCCTTATAAATACTTATTTATGCTTTTATATTACAAATTGCATGCCCATATATGTATAGACGTATAAATAATGTTTAAAGGACTTAGGAAGGCTATCCACCTTGTTTCCTTTTCCTCGATTTGGATGTGGTCTGATAGGATTTTGGGTGACCATCCGAAGGTCGTTTCCATATTAATTATATATCAAATATACATATATAGACATGAAAGTACTTCCATAATCATATGTACTAAACGCACTGTTAACAAGTTACCATCGGGGTAACACAGAATCAAACTATTACAACTGCTAGATCAATGAGTCAGTTCATTCATGAGTCTATACTAGGAAGAGAATATATACAACTATACTACGAGAACATATACAACAATACTAGAACAAGAAACATTTCATCACACATGCAAGAATACGATAACAAATGTGATCCACTGTATCGGAGCATGCCTTAAATGTCATGGCCCGAGTTGTAGCCAGAATTCTCTTGGAGGGAGAGCGTTGAGTTTGCGTATAGATCTATACTGGATTGACTATCCTACACCTTGCTGCTAGCTACAGCCGGACCTGCAGGTCTGCGGGTGCCAAACGTCATTCCGTTATTACGACCGTTCTTTATGTCGTTGTTATCAGTCGATAGTATGGTGCAATTATCACATTATACCTTAATATAAATCCGGTTTAAGGTAGTAGTAATTAGTACAACAGTAGTTCTTATTATACAAAACTACAGTACTACAATGATTTACCCATTACATATTTTGGTGATAATCTCACTTAAGCATTAATGTACAAACTATATTTTATCAAATGATAGTTATACTTGGGTAATCACACACTTTTACAACAGACGAGTTTACAAAACAGTTAAGCCTTGGTAGAAGGTTACTATTATAGAAAATATAGGATTTTCTGAGAGATTCAAACTTTTGCAAATACTTTTAAACATTTATTTACATTTTTACAACTTATACATTGGGACAAGTTCAAACGTTTTTGACAATGAACATTGACACTAAAATACTTATGAACTCACCAGCTTAATGCTGATAAACTCTTTCAAAATAACTTGTATTCCCAGGTCATCAGTAGACAGGTACCGATGCCAGCTTTTGAGATGATGGAGCGTACTCAAGACTCATCATTTTGTTATTTTGATTTACGTTATATTTTTGGTGTCTAAAATTTTACAGAACACACATGTATTAAATTTATATATTTAATGCAATGGATGATGTTGTTTGCCTATTTACATTTACTGTGTTGTGATTACCTTACATGACGTCCTCCGCCCCAGAACGTTTCCGCCGTTCTTGGTTTTGGGGTGTGACAGATTGGTATCAGAGCATTGTTTATAGTGAATTGAGTATATCAACCCATAAAAGATATACTAAACTATAAACCCATTGGGGATTAAACTCTGACCAAGAGTCTATACTTAAAATAATAAAATATTTAACTAAGTATACTAGTCTGCATTCATACTAAAATAAGTGTCACAATGACAAGAACAAAAGTATTACGATTGTTAAATATCACAAGTGAGCTCGGGGATGTATGGTCAGTCCTGGGAATGGCATAGCCTGATCAACTATGCTGATCCTAGGAGTGATTAGCACATGCCTTAGAATGGTTGTGATAGGTTAACAAGTATACTATATTCTTATACCTCTATTCTCGCATAGATCTTGATGGCTAGATATCCATCATGGCGACCCGTACTTTCCCAATGAAGGCAATGCCGGGTGGATCGATGAAGAGCCCGAAGTTGATCATCCAATCCCTTTGGATGATCACCTCGCAGAAGGCTTTTCAGATGGGTCCGACTCCGAGCCTGAAGTCAACAACCTACCGATTGTAGGTCAAGCCCCGAACAACAACCCTCGACCAGCGTTTCCAGGTCCTACACCCATGTGGACAAACAACCTGAACCGCTGGAGTGATGATCAGGTTCAACCCTTACCATACTTTGGGGACCGAACCTTTTACAACGTCAGCGATGGTGGCTCTACTGACCGAGCTCTGCCTGTCTTTATCCGCAGAATAGCTCGTATTGTCGAGCAAGGTAGAGCAGCCGTCGACCGGGTCATAGAGATTGATGCCGACTCAGGTGTCAACACAGTCAGCATCCGCCGTCTTGAAGAAGACATGGAACGGACCCGGAGGACAAATAAAACCCTGCAGTAGCAGTTGGCTGCCTCACGAGCTGAAATATTGGAACTTCGAGCTCGTCAGAGGACTCAGGATCGACCCATTCAAGAGGTGTTTTGTCAAGTGTCCGACCGCAGTACTCGCCCGGGACTTTCCCATCGCCGTTGGTTGATGTCTAGTACATCTCCGTCTTTTAATTAAAGGATAGCCTTTAACATCTGTGCTCCAAGTAGCACTCGTGTGTAAAATGTTTCTAACTTTCCTTACTCAAAATTTGAAATCTAAGAACTATCAAACTTTTCTATATGGTATGATGTATGACCTACTGTTAGGTCGATTTTTCCCTGAACTTATTACATCAGTAATACCAGTATTTTTGAGATCTATCTATCTGGGAAAAATCTATACACTTATGCTTTCCTTCTAATATTCCTTATTGTGGTTTCAAGCACTCTTTCAACTGTTGGACTATGTTTAGTTAGTCCGTGTGTCACTCTCACGCTGCTTACAAATTGATTCTTACCATCTTTCTTATCTTTATAAACTTTTAGCTGAAGGATGCCTCCTCGCAAATCTCCCAGGAATAGGAATAATCCTGCACCTCCACCACCTCCTCCGCCCCCGGTCATCGATACTGTAGCCCTGAATGCTGTCGTAGCTGCAGCAGTGGCAACTGCCATGGCTCAGTATCACTCTTCTGATGCCAGCAGAGGTGGAACCCCTGTGGAATCTATTCCGATCGAAATCCCTGTGCGCTCAAGGGAGTGCTCTTACAAGGATTTTACAAACTGCAAGCCGAAGCCTTTCTATGGCACCGGCGGAGTCATTGCTCTCTCGCAATGGTTCGAGAAGACTGAATCAGTCTTCGAAATCTGTTCATGCCCTGTTGCGTGCAAAGTGAAATATGCCGCCTGCACCTTTGAGGGTAAAGCCCTAACGTGGTGGAACGGCCACGTCAAAGCCCTAACTCTCGTCGTAGCCAACGACATGGGCTGGGAAACAATGAAAGACCTCATGACTGAGGAATACTGCCCGAGGGGCGAGATCCAGAAACTGGAGCAGGAACTCTGGAACCTGTCAATGAAGGGCACCAATGTGGTCGCTTATACTGCCCGCTTCAGCGAGCTGGTGGCCCTCTGCCCCAATATGGTTCCCACCGAGGGGAAGAAGATCGAGAGGTACATTTGGGGACTAGTGCCTCCGTATCAGGGGAATGTGCTAGCGTCAAACCCCGCTACCTTCGACAGTGCCAAACGATTGGCGCAACGACTCATTGACCATGGAGTCAAAACCCCTGCAACCACAACCACCCTAGCCATCCCGGAACCCTCCAAACCCGCCGATACTAAGCGGAAATTCTGGGATGAAAGGAAGAAGCATCAGGCTGCCAAAAAGCAGCAATTGGTGGCAATTCATGCCGCGGTAACCCCTACTGCTGCTACTACTGCCCCGGTTAGTCGGTATGCTGGAAGTTCGCCCAAGTGCAACAAATGCAGCTACCACCGCAACGGCCCCTGCCGTGAATTGCAGTGCTCTAACTGCAACAAGAAAGGACACACCGTCCGATTCTGTAAGTTCCCGGCACAACCTATCAACCAAGTCCCTGGCTCTGGCGCGAGCCCAACCTGCTATGGATGTGGCGAAGCAGGCCACTTTAAGAGGGACTGCCCCAAAGCGAGGAATGCTGGAGGAGCAGGGAGGGTACTAGCTATTGGCCACGGGGAAGCAGTTGCTGACCCAACAGTAGTAACCGGTACGTTCCTCCTCGATAACTCCTATGCATGCATTCTATTCGATAGTGGAGCGGAGCGAAGCTTCGTAAACCATAAATTTGCTCGCATGCTTAATCAACCACCTCACGCACTCAAAGAACTATTTACAGTAGAAATGGCTAATGGAAAAACTGAAAATACGAGTAGCATATACTTAGGTTGTACCCTAACCCTAGACAACCATTCATTTCCAATCGACCTCATGCCAGTCTCAATAAAAAGTTTCGACGTCATCATTGGCATGGACTGGTTAAGCCTTCATCGTGCCGACATCATGTGCTTCGAGAAAGCAGTCCGTCTAAACCTTCCGTCTAACGAAACTCTTATAGTCTATGGCGACAAACCCGGTGCAAGTCTTCGCATCATATCAAGTATTCAAGCACAGAAATACCTGCGTAAGGAATACCACGCATTCCTTGCTCACGTCGTCGACACGAACCTAGAAACGAAAGAACTAAAGAACCTCCCAGTAGTGAGCGACTTCCCCGACGTTTTCCCAGAAGAACTACCCGGATTACCTCCGCAACGACAAGTCGAGTTCAGAATCGACTTAGTCCCAGGAGCTACCCCAGTAGCCAAGTCGCCCTACCGTTTAGCACCAGCCGAGATGCAAGAACTCTCTGGTCAACTTAACGAACTGCTCAGCAAGGGCTTTATAAGGCCAAGTTTCTCACCTTGGGGAGCACCGGTCTTGTTTGTTAAGAAGAAGGACGGATCCTTCCGTATGTGTATTGACTACAGAGAACTCAACAAACTGACGGTCAAGAATCGTTATCCTCTACCACGCATAGATGATCTATTCGACCAACTGCAAGGGGCGAACTATTTTTCTAAGATTGATCTGAGATCCGGATATCACCAGTTACGAGTGCTAGAGGAGGATGTGCCGAAGACCGCCTTCCGAACTCGTTACGGACATTACGAGTTCGTGGTGATGCCATTCGGATTGACCAATGCGCCCGCAGTCTTCATGGATCTGATGAATAGAGTATGCCGACCCTACTTGGATCAGTTCGTCATCGTTTTCATTGACGACATCCTAATCTACTCCCGAAGTAAGAAAGAACATGGAGATCACCTGCGACAAGTTCTAGGGACATTACGAAAAGAGAAACTTTATGCGAAGTTCTCGAAATGTGAATTTTGGATCCGAAGAGTCGAATTCTTAGGACACGTGGTAAGCGAAGAGGGAATCCACGTGGACCCATCCAAAATTAAGGCCATTGAGAACTGGTCAGCACCGAAGACTCCTACAGAAATTCGTCAATTTCTAGGTCTCGCTGGCTACTACCGCAGGTTCATTCAGAACTTCTCACGAATAGCGAAGCCTCTTACAACCCTAACCCAGAAAGGTGTGGCCTTTGACTGGGAAGAGAAACAAGAAAGAGCGTTCCAAACGCTCAAACGAGCCTTGTGCACCGCACCAATACTATCCCTTCCCGAAGGAATAGAAGACTTCGTAGTTTATTGCGATGCATCAAACCAAGGACTCGGATGTGTTCTGATGCAGCGAGGTAAGGTCATCGCCTACGCCTCAAGACAATTGAAGACACACGAGGTTAACTACACGACCCACGATCTTGAACTAGGAGCAGTAGTGTTTGCTCTGAAGATCTGGAGACATTACTTGTATGGAACGAAGAGCACTATCTTTACCGACCACAAGAGTTTACAACACATTTTCGATCAGAAGGAGCTCAACATGAGACAACGACGGTGGGTCGAGCTACTCAGTGATTACGAATGCGATATTCGTTATCATCCGGGTAAAGCCAATGTAGTAGCGGACGCCCTAAGTCGGAAGGAATATTCTGGCGCAAGTCATTATCAATAACCATCCATTCACACCTGACTAAGCAAATTCAGGCGGCTCAACTTGAGGCCATGAAATCTGAAAATGTGTCAAGTGAATCCCTTAGAGGAATGGACAAGAATTTAGAAGCCAAGGGTGACGGAGCTTTATATTTCATGAACCGGATCTGGACACCGAAACATGGTGGCTTCCGAGACTTGGTCATGAACGAGGCGCACAACACTCGGTATTCCGTCCACCCAGGTTCAGATAAGATGTATCTGGATCTTAAGAAGCTATACTGGTGGCCTAATATGAAAGCAGAGATTGCTACCTTCGTAAGTAAATGCCTTACTTGCGCAAAGGTTAAGGTCGAGTACCAGAAGCCCTCTGGTTTATTGCAGCAACCAGAGATCCCGGAATGGAAGTGGGAGCGGATCACTATGGATTTCATAACCAAGTTGCCCAAGACAACGGGTGGACTTGACACCATATGGGTCATCGTTGATAGATTGACCAAGTCTGCACACTTCCTGCCTATCAAAGAAACCGACAAGATGGAGAAGCTTACGAGAACATACATTAGGGAAATCGTACGGCTACATGGTGTACCTATGTCCATTATCTCCGATAGAGATAGTAGGTTCACCTCAAGATTTTGGCAATCACTACAACATTCCCTAGGAACGAGGCTGGACATGAGCACAGCCTACCATCCTCAGACCGACGGACAGAGTGAGAGGACCATCCAAACTCTAGAAGATATGTTGCGAGCCTGCGTGATTGACTTTGGGAAGGCATGGGATACTCATTTACCCCTTGTCGAGTTTTCCTATAATAACAGTTATCACACGAGCATCAAGGCTGCTCCATTTGAAGCTCTCTACGGCCGTGAGTGCAGATCCCCTCTGTGCTGGGCTGAGGTGGGTGATACCCAATTAGCCAGGGGGCAAACTTCTGGCAGTACTCTCACCGGTCCGGAGATCATTCGGGAAACAACAGAGAAAATCGTTCAGATCCGTGAACGATTGAAAGCCTCTAGAGACCGACAGAAGAGCTACGCTGATAAGCGAAGGAAACCTTTGGAATTTCAGGTGGGAGACCGAGTCCTCCTCAAAGTCTCACCCTGGAAGGGCTTGATACGCTTCGGCAAGCGTGGGAAGCTTAATCCGAGGTACATAGGGCCTTTCGAGATTCTTGCAAGAGTCGGCCCCGTAGCTTACAAACTCGAACTACCAGACGCACTTCGTAACGTACATTCTACCTTCCACGTAGCTAACTTGAAAAAGTGTCTATCCGACGAGACTCTCGTAATCCCACTCGACGAGATCGAAATCAACGAAAGCCTCAACTTCGTGGAAGAACCTATAGAGATCATGGACCGTGAGGTCAAGCAGACAAAGCAAAGCCGTATCCCTATCGTGAAGGTTCGCTGGAATGCCAGGCGAGGACCGGAATTCACTTGGGAACGTGAGGATCAGATGAAACTGAAATACCCTCACCTTTTTGCTTAGTTATTTGTAAATTCTAGCTTGCTTAAAAGTCTAATTTCGGGACGAAATTCCTTCTAACGGGGGGATGATGTGACAACCCGATATTTCGAGTCAATGTAATGTAAAACCGATCAAATTTAGGTCAAAATGTAACCTTCCTAAAATCTTATTCGGATTAAATAAAGTAATATGAATCATATCAAGGTTTGCGTACATAAAAAGAACGTCCAAATCTGACTCCGGATGAGGAAGTTATGAAATTTTGAAGAAATTCCTTAATCACGTCATTTTAATAAATAAAT
Source organism: Lactuca serriola (assembly GCF_051521515.1). Taxonomy (NCBI): domain Eukaryota; kingdom Viridiplantae; phylum Streptophyta; class Magnoliopsida; order Asterales; family Asteraceae; genus Lactuca; species Lactuca serriola. Next base: position 334,577,499 of record NC_136415.1, on the reverse strand, counting down.
AATAAAAATAATTTCGGAATTAGCCAACGGAATCTAAACGAAAGTCGTAGATCATGGTCTCACCTTCGCGAGGATATAAAGAACGTCAAAAACGGAGTTCGTATGAGGGAGATATGAATTTTTGAAGTTTATTTATAATAAATATAAATTTAATTATAAATTCCCGGTAATATCCGAAGGGGAGTCATCGGATTGGACCGAAGTACGCCCTGCGTACCTTCGTACACCCCGCGTACTGAGATCGAGGGTCTCGGATCGTCCACGTCGCACTATCCGAAGAGTTCTATCCCGTCCGACCCGTCCGAAGCTCCGACCCGTCCGACCCGCTGTCCCGTCCGACCCGCTGTCCCATCCGACCCGCGTACCCAGCAACCCGTCCCATCCGAACCGAGGCAGTCGAGGCTTCGGTCATGCATGACGTACGCGTACGCGCTGCGTACGAGCGTACGCCCCGCGTTCGGAGGCGGTTCAGCCTTCCTATAAATAGGATGCGAGGCTTTCCGAAAATGTTGCTCATTTCTCTCCTCTCTCTCACAACTTTGTCTCGTTTTCCGTGCCCGTTATAACCCGAAGCTCTGGTCTTTTTGCTCAAGTCCCGAGGGTCGATTTTACTCCCGAGATTCCCGAGAATCCCGAGAAAAATCCGTTTTCCGAGACGAAACTCTGCCCGGTTTTCCATCTCGCTTTCCTCAATCAATCAAGTGAGTTTCATACCCCTTAATCAACCTGTTAAATATTCTAAATGCTTTTATATGCTTTCAAAAGGGGGGGGGGAATGCAAGTTAAATACTTATAGTTATTGTTTCAATCACCTGTGATTGTACAAATCACATGTGATTAATAACTAGGGAAATCAGTGGTTTTATCACTATTCAAACTATCAATCAAACTGTTTTACTTCTAAATGTTTTCCAAACCCATTTACTTTTCGAATTTACACTGCAACTGTGATTTAAGCAAATGTTCCTTATACTTAAACTGTTTTAATCAAATCTACACCTTCAAATGGTTTTATAGATTGACATCAAGTCAATCTTTCTTTAAAAATAATACTTATGTTTCAAATGCCTTATAAATACTTATTTATGCTTTTATATTACAAATTGCATGCCCATATATGTATAGACGTATAAATAATGTTTAAAGGACTTAGGAAGGCTATCCACCTTGTTTCCTTTTCCTCGATTTGGATGTGGTCTGATAGGATTTTGGGTGACCATCCGAAGGTCGTTTCCATATTAATTATATATCAAATATACATATATAGACATGAAAGTACTTCCATAATCATATGTACTAAACGCACTGTTAACAAGTTACCATCGGGGTAACACAGAATCAAACTATTACAACTGCTAGATCAATGAGTCAGTTCATTCATGAGTCTATACTAGGAAGAGAATATATACAACTATACTACGAGAACATATACAACAATACTAGAACAAGAAACATTTCATCACACATGCAAGAATACGATAACAAATGTGATCCACTGTATCGGAGCATGCCTTAAATGTCATGGCCCGAGTTGTAGCCAGAATTCTCTTGGAGGGAGAGCGTTGAGTTTGCGTATAGATCTATACTGGATTGACTATCCTACACCTTGCTGCTAGCTACAGCCGGACCTGCAGGTCTGCGGGTGCCAAACGTCATTCCGTTATTACGACCGTTCTTTATGTCGTTGTTATCAGTCGATAGTATGGTGCAATTATCACATTATACCTTAATATAAATCCGGTTTAAGGTAGTAGTAATTAGTACAACAGTAGTTCTTATTATACAAAACTACAGTACTACAATGATTTACCCATTACATATTTTGGTGATAATCTCACTTAAGCATTAATGTACAAACTATATTTTATCAAATGATAGTTATACTTGGGTAATCACACACTTTTACAACAGACGAGTTTACAAAACAGTTAAGCCTTGGTAGAAGGTTACTATTATAGAAAATATAGGATTTTCTGAGAGATTCAAACTTTTGCAAATACTTTTAAACATTTATTTACATTTTTACAACTTATACATTGGGACAAGTTCAAACGTTTTTGACAATGAACATTGACACTAAAATACTTATGAACTCACCAGCTTAATGCTGATAAACTCTTTCAAAATAACTTGTATTCCCAGGTCATCAGTAGACAGGTACCGATGCCAGCTTTTGAGATGATGGAGCGTACTCAAGACTCATCATTTTGTTATTTTGATTTACGTTATATTTTTGGTGTCTAAAATTTTACAGAACACACATGTATTAAATTTATATATTTAATGCAATGGATGATGTTGTTTGCCTATTTACATTTACTGTGTTGTGATTACCTTACATGACGTCCTCCGCCCCAGAACGTTTCCGCCGTTCTTGGTTTTGGGGTGTGACAATCACTGTCTGATCTGCTGAATTTTCTTGGTAGTCTGCAAGACTATTTCCATCCGCCCCATCACCCTGTGTCCAACCTCACCCCAACAAACCGGGTGTGACATCTCCGCCCATACAACAGCTCGAAAGGCGGGGCGCCAATGCTAGAATGATAGTTGTTGTTGTAGGCGAACTCTGCAAGCAGTAGGTGGGAATCCCAAGTCCCACCGAATTCAATGGCACACGCCCTCAACATATCCTCAAGGGTCTGAATGGTACGCTCGCACTGACTGTCAGTCTAGGGATGGAACGATGTACGAAAATGCAACCATGTACGCAGTTCCTCGTGGAACTTCTGCTAGAAAGGAGAAGTAAACCTAACATCATGGTTGGAAGCAATGGAGACCGAAATCCCATGGCGAACGAAGATCTCGCGGACGTACATGTCGGCCAACTTCTCGGCCGACGAACTCTCCCGAATAGCCAAGAAATGGGCACTACTAGTCAATCGATCTATAATGACCCATATAGCGTCAAACCCCTTTGCCGTCCTCGACAATTTGGTAATGAAATCCATCGTGATCTGCTCCCATTTCCACACGGGAATCTCTAAAGGCTGCAACATACCATGAATAGAGAAGTGAGACTTATGAGCCTCCTCCATGATTGTGTATCTGACCCCACTAGACATCGGAACCCATACCTGACTGCATCGGGTCAATAATCCCCGACTATCTTGCACAAACTAGGTGTTCTCACCCTGGATCCTCTCCAACTTCCAGTTCTCCGGTCGCATGCCCTCAAACTGAGCACCCCTGATCAAGCTCATAAGCGGAGAATCCACCGCTATCCTCATACATACTGATGGGGTGGGAGACCCAGCTACCTTACGGCTCAAAGCATCCGCTACCACATTGGCCTTACCGGGATGGGAAAGGATCTCACAGTCATAGTCCTTAACTACATCCAGCCACCTGTTCTGCCTCATGTTTAGGTTCGGCTGGTCCATGATGTGTATCAAGATCTTGTGATCCATGTATATGGTACAGCGGACCCCATAAAGGTAATGTCTCCATATCTTGAGAGCGAACACCACCACCCCTAGCTCTAAATCATGGGTAGGGTATCTCATCTCATGCGGCTTCAACTGCCGCAATGCATAAGCTATCACCCGTCCTCTCTGCATAAGGACTGCCCCCAAATCTATGATGGATGCATCACAAAATACTTCAAAATCCTCCACACCCTATGGGAGTGTCAAAACTGGGGCCTCACACAACCGCTGACGGAGGGTCTCAAACACCCTCTGCTGCTCCGGACCCCACCAGAAATCCACCCCCTTCCTCGTTAGATGAGTGAGGGGTATTGCAATCTTGTAGAAATCTCGTATGAATCTCTAATAGTACCCTTTAAATCCTAGAAAACTCCTGATGTCTGAGGGAGATCTCGAAACCTCCCACTGCATGACTCCCTCGATCTTGGCTGGGTCAACCAAAATCCCTTCTTGGTTGACGAGACGTCCGAGGAACTGGACCTCTCATAACCAAAACTCGCACTTCGAGAACTTAGCAAACAACCGTTCTCGCCTCAGAGCTCCTAACAACTCCCTGAGGTGCTCCTCCTGCTGCACTCGGGTCTTGGAATACACCAAGATCTCATGTATGAACATAATGACCGAGCGATCCAGCATCGGTCTGCAGACCCGATTCGTCAGGTCCACTTGTAACGCTCTAAAAATTTAAAACAATTTAAACTTTTCAAAAACAACCCCATTTCATTAAGTTATTACAAAAAGGTTTTCAATACACCTATTATCAGAGTCTTCCCAGAACCACATCATAAAACATAATCATGAGGAGCGGTACGATCACGCCTTTGCCTTGCCACGATCTTCTGAAGAACCTGAAAAACATTAAACCACAACTGTAAGCCCGAAAGCTTAGTGAGATACCCCCAAAATTCCAACCACATATACCAAACACGCACAACATGCCATATCAAAACAAAACAGAGAACAACCATGCACTTCGGGTCTACTGTGTGACTGGTCCGCCACACTGGCCTTCAGTACACCTGGTCCACCCTCCCAGACTAGCCATATACATCTAGTCTACAGTGTGACTGGTCCGCCTGCACCGGGCCTTCAATCCACCTGGTCCACTCTCTGAGTCTACAGTATGACTGGTCTGCCCGCACTGGGCCTTCAGTCGGCCTGGTCCACTCTCCGAGCCTCGGCACGTCTGGTCCGCCCTCTTGGGGCCTACAGCCTATCCGGACCGCTCGCTGGGCCTTCGAGATACCGGGCCGCCCTGGGTATGTTGGCCTACAACACAAAGCAAGACTCGCCTCAACCAAACCCCAGTCAAACAACCATGTGCACATAAACATTCAATCATATAACAATTCACATTCAATCAAGCTAATCTAGCAAATCACATAACATAAAATCATCCTAACTAGGATACCGACCTAACCAGTCACTAGTATAATACCATCCTAACTACCCGGATGCAAACATAGCAAAGCAATAACATAACAACGATACCCGGATCACAATCCGATAAAGGGTCGGCCTTGGTGCTTTAGACCCCGTTGATATAGTGAGGATAACTCACCTCGCAACTGCCGAATGAAAAGATAAGACCGAGCTGCTCCGACCTCTGATACGATCTCCACCTCTTGCCAATACCAACATTGAACTCAAAACAATATCCAAAAATTACCAAAATGCCCCTGGAAGTCAACTGGTCAACCCTTGGTCAAAGTCAAAGTCAAAGTCAACCTCCTGACTGACTCTACTCGCCGAGTCAACCCGATGACTCGCCGAGTCCCCATGCTCAGAACTTCCCGAATCCGCGACTCAACTCGTCGAGTCACCCCGAGACTCGCCGAGTCCAACAACTCTGAGTCCCCTCGCACTCAACTCACCGAGTCCTCCCTTGACTCACCGATTCACGGCTCAACCAGAAGAAGGTTAGGACCTCACGACCAGACTCGCCGAGTCCCAGGCTATCTTCAACCAACTCGCCGAGTTGTTCTTCCAACTCATCGAGTTCCTGCCCATCTTCAAGCAACTCGCCGAGTACCCCTAGATCTTAATCCATACAGAAGCTTTCCAGGCCATGTAGATGATCCAAACCATAGATCTACCCTTCTAGAACCCATCCATCACGTAAAGTGGCAAACTTTACGTGAATCCAAAGAGATCTAGGCATTTTACACTCTATGGTTAGGGTTTGGGACAAGATGGCTTCACCAATCACTCAAGAACAGGGACTTTAATACACTCTAGACCTTCTCCATTCGAGATCTGAGGTAGCAACCTCAGATCTAACCTCCAAACTCAATACACCACATGCTATCTTTTCCAAAGACTCCAAAATGATGAATAATAGCCCAAGAAACGAAATAATACCTCAATGGAAAGCTCTAACAGAAGAGAAATCTGAATCCTTGCAAAGCCCCTTGCTCCAAGCCTCTTAATTCTCCAAGATTTCCTCCAAGATCTCTTCTCCAAGGTCCAAATGCTCTCCAATCACTCACAAATTCCCCTTAGGGTTTTCTGGACTTCAAGAGAGGGTAAAGAGGCCGGGGAGAGGGCATAATGTCCTTTAAATAGGGATCATCCTCCGAAATTAGGGTTTTCTTCACTCAGTACCAACTCGACGAGTCCAGCCGCCGACTCGCCGAGTTGGCCACTTAACACGCGACCAGAGTCGCAACCCTACTCGCCGAGTCCACCCATGGACTCGCCGAGTTGCCCTTTCACATTTACACTTTGAACCCTGAACTTGCACTCCTGAACTCGGGATGTTACAATTCTCCCCCATTTAAATTAGGCTTCGTCCTCGAAGCCTGCGACAACACAACTCCAGAACTACTCCCGCAATGCACCACCCGACATTAACCAGACCAGGTTCCTTAAAACACAACCACCGAAATCCAACTCTTCCCCTGCGGCGTTCTGACCACCACCTCAAGCCGGCCACCGGCCTCATCCTCAAATAACCACACTTAACTTCCAAGTACCACTCCATAACTATTTTGGTATATAGTTGACCCGATGGTGCATGGTCCTTTTGGGTTGCCTTCACCAAAGCAACTTGATAGGATGAATTATGGAGAGAGAAGATTAATTATGATTTATTAATATATTATGAGAATAATATATTAAAGGAGAAATCATATTATTTAATTAGTATTAGTCAAGAATTAATTGATAATTAATTTTGTGGCTAAAAGAGATTAATTAAACTTAAGGGACTGGAATTGTAATTATAAGATATATGCATTTGGGATATGGATTACCTTGGAATAATAGGTTGGACGAATTCTATGGGGAAACCCATTCGAAATCGTCCAAGGGATCTTCTAAAAGGGTCCATGCGCTGCTTAGGGCTTAAGTAGTCAGATTAGGGTTTCCTAGTTGAAAACCCTAATAACCTACATGTATATATAGTACCCTTAAGCCCCAAAAACGTGGCTAAGAGTTCCACTAGGGTTTCTACACGTTTTGGGCAGCCTCCTCTCTCCTTGTTCTTCATCCTCTTGCTCTTGGTGTTTGTGAACCATTAGAGGAGTGACACTTGTGACTCTAAGCTTTCTAAAGTCATTACAAGGAGGATTTGAGATTGTTATTGCTACATAACAATCAAGGTAAGATCTAAACCCCATTCTTACGTTAATATGATTAATAGTATGCTAGATCTAGGGTTTAAAGTTTTGGATGAATTGCATGTACAATAGAGACACCTAGATCCAAGCATTACGGTTGCATGAGCACATAGGATGTTCTTATGGCTAAAACCCATCAGAATATACTGCCAAGCCCTGGCAGCTGAACAAAACCCAGATCCCACTCTGGTACCCTCTCCATATACCACCATTTCTCCCTCCCTTAAGGTTCGAACTGCCACTCGTTGGCCCTCACAGTCAATCATAGCACCGAACCGACTGACCCAATCCATGCCTACTATCACACACACCTCCCCATGGGGATCAGAATTAAATCTATCGGAAAGGACATCCTAAAAATCTCCAACTCACATCCTTGGTAGACCAGAAAAGCAGAAACCCCGTGTTCATTGGAGATAGAGACACGCAATGGACACTCTAACTCGCCCACTGGCCCACTGAACTCTCTACTAAACGACTGAGATACGAAGGACTAACTCGCCCTCGAATCAAATAAAACCAAAGCAGGTAAAGAGTTCACTAAGAACGTACCTAATCACAGGTACAACAGATAAGCATAACACATATATAATAAAGGAGATAAAAGATAGAAACATACCAGCAACCAAATCCGGTGCTGCCATGGCCTCCTCTACTATAAGCTGGAAGGCATGCCACTGAGCCTTCGGAGACTCGACCTTAACTGGCCTCCCATCAGCAATCCTCAGTACTGCTACTATCAAATATATCATAACACAAACATACTATCAGACATATCTGGGGTGTCTGAACTACCCTTCGGTCCTAACAACCGAACTTGGGTACTATTCCCCTCCTACTACCACTATCACGTATAACATATATGATGGGTTTTAGCTATAAGAACATCCTATGTGCTCATACAAACCCTAATGTTTGGATCTAGGTTTCTCTATTGTAGATGCAATTCATCCAAGACTATAAACCCTAGATCGAGTATATGATAATCAAGATATCATAGGAATAAGGGTTTAGATCATACCTTGATTGTTATGTAGCAATAACAATCTCAAATCCTTCTTGTATTGACTTTAGAAAGCTTAGAGTCACAAATGTCACTCCTCTAATGGTTCACAAACACCAAGAGCAAGAGGATGAAGAAGAGAAGAGAAGGAGGCTGCCCAAAACGTGTGGAAACCCTAATCAACAAGTTCACCACGTTTTTGGGTCTCAAGGGTTCCTTAAATAGTGAGGCTATTAGGGTTATCTAACAAGGAAACCCTAATTTGGATGCTTAAGCCCTAAGAAACCCATGAACCCCTTTTTGATAAGCCTTGGACGATTTCTAATGGGTTTCCCCATAGAATTCGTCCAACCTTATATTATAAGGTAATCCATAGCCCAATTGCGATTATCTTATAATTACAATCCCAGTCCCTTAAGTTTAATTAATCTCTTTTAGCCACAAACTTAATTCTTATAAATTCTTGACTAATATTAATTAAACAATATGATTTCTCCTTTAATATATTATTCTCATAATATATTAATAAATCATATTTAATCCTTTCTCTCCATTATTCACCCTATCAAGTTGATTTGGTGAAGGCAACCCAAAAGGACCATGCACCATCGGGTCAAGTACATACCAAAATAGTTATGGACTTAGACACTAATCCAACAGTCTCCCACTTGGATAAGTCTAATAACTATTCTGCGTATGACTTCGGATCCTGATCTGCAATCGTAGCTTTCCAAAGCCTCTATCAACTCTAATCATATCAGATATGCGTGTCCTTTAGATAAGGGATCATATATTCCTCCATTATAGATATCGTATAGACTGAGACATGGATCTAAATCATTCTCTCTGTCTATGTGCTGTTTCCCGAATTCAGATTTATGACGATTGACAACAGACTACAACTGAACACATCAATTTAGCCCCGGCTAGGCCAAGCACTTAGGTGCCATCACTAAATCATCGAGGGGCCCACAGATATCGCTTTTATCCTACTTTTCATAAATGAAATGGATAAACTTTGACTCAATGCTCTCTTGCAACAATATGTTTTTAACACCAAGTTACTGGTGTGTTTACATATTATCAATGTGTAACCGACTCGCAAGATACAACTCACACATCTCGGTTTCAAGAATATAAGATGTTATCATCTCACTAATCACTTATGATAACAATCCATGAAGTGATCCAAGTGAGCGTGGGTTTAATCCAATGCTCAAATCATATTCATAAGCACTCATGAACGTTGCAACAAACATTTGCTTATGTCTAATGCTATTTAGACAATCCACACACCAATTCACGACAGTCTTCATTCATATCTACTTCCAACATATGAACGACTGTGGCCCGTTTGAATAATTTGACTGTTCTAAACCAATTAAATTATTCAGGAAGTCAAAACATGCAAAGTGAAACACAAGAATAATACTAATCACATATGGCCTCAAACCTTTGAGTATAAATAAAACACCTTTTATTTATCACCATATCGATTACTCATTATTTGTTGTTTCGGGTAATCAACTTCTTACTTGAATTATTACAACACTTGTCCCATGCTCTTAGCATGCACACAATGTTTACCTATGGTTCTTACCTTGTGAAATAGATCAAATTAACACATTTCCAATCATACTCATTTCACAACTCCTAATCCTTTCTACAAGTGAAAGAATATCAAATTCTTACCACTTATAGAATGTGCTAGATTCTAACATTTTATGCAATGATCCTTTCGTAATGTCATAGCACAAAAGTCACAATGACTATTGCCAATGAAATTACAAAATCCTATATCGGAGATTGTTACAAGACAATTCCTTAGATGTGATGTCTCTCACTCAAAGTTCATTCCTTTGAACATCCTTTTGCATAAAAGTTTCTAATCTAGACATTGATTCTCAATATCCAACTCCCAATATGGAAACGTTTCCATAATTTCCATATGACAACTCATTCTTAATAGAATATTTTCTATTCATAATAATGTCGATATGGTCCATCCAATACTATACTTCCAACTACTCACAAGCGACCAATCCTCGGCGAACTTTTGATTGTCCTTTGATAGTTGTCTAATTATCTTAGTGAAAACCGATTCTTGTCCTTTTCGCTCTAAATGCACTAGACATTTGTAAAATTTTAGAATGGTCAAATATTATAGCATTTGCCATTGATGCTATACCCGAAGTGTATGCGACATGATGTATAATGTCTTACATGAAGATTCGATACTTTATCAATCTTCTACCATAATATTTTATGTGCTACGTTCTCTCAATTCGAAATATGAAGAGGAATGTTGTAATCATAATCGAAATTTAAGAAGACACTATGTATCCTTTGACTAATATTATTAATATTCCACAACCTAAGCCTTTAGATTTGAAATGAAGCATAATATTTTCTCCCTTAATTATAGTAAAACAACTATTCAACCCTTACAACTTTGCAAAGTATGACTCTTGTTTTCTATAATTAATATTGCTAACTTGCAATTTTTCCTTAATAATCATACAAGCATAACATTTATGCTCCCACTATCACGATGATTATTATAAACATAACACTTATGCTCCCACTAGCTTTGACATGCATTCAGAAATAGCTTAACTTTCAGAAAAACAATGCCTATTGAATTTCTTTAAGTTCATATTTCTAATACCCAATGCTTTGATAATCTTTTATCAAGCCTTCTTAAACTTATACACCTTTGCCTTAGATAGCTTATATGTGCATCTAAACAGTTCATACTAATTGCCAAATCTCACGATTTGAATTATGGAAAGGGATACCGTAACCATAATTGAATTCGAGAATACAAATTCACAATCACTATCTTCTTAAAATCTCTCTTAGTGAAAGCATTTCCTCACAGTCATTTTCATGAAGGAGGGAATCTTATGACACTTAGATTTTAATGGTGTATTTGTTCCTATCCATGTGAATTTGTCAAAACCAAAGTTTGCGACAAATCCAAACTCATATGGACCGAACCTTCTCAATCTTGATTTCTTGCCTTATGGTAACACGGCTGCCCACCATGTCTTCCAAGTAGTTAAGCAGTTCACCCTTTCCTATCAATGTACTTTCAATTGATCAAGGTCCTTTCCTTTTATGCATTCAAATGAGAACTCATAGGGCTCACATGCATAATTAACTTAATTGGAACGGCATAGAAACAAGGTAATTTCAACACGATTGGTTGTAAACCTCTACTCGTGTGCTAGTGATGATCGATAAGGTTTATACTTGATTTTTTCTTGAAACCTTTCAAGACCATTAAGACTCCCACTCACTCCTTGACATATAAGATTCTATTGTCAATAAACATTTTTTGACAAACAAATATTCAAGAGTTAGTGTAGCCTTTATCAAGACAAAACATTTCATAAAATTGGTCCTAGTTGGTCTTTGTCTTATCCAAGACATCACAACTTTCCAATTTCAAATGTGCGAGGATAGGAAAGCCTTTTTCCAAATTCTACATTTGATGAATGTTATAAACCTTCTTAAGACTTGTCACTCAATATTACAATCTTAACTCTAAGACTTGTTTTGGAATGAAGTATGATTGACTTCTTGATTTAACCATTTCTTGAATTCTTGATTCCTCTTCTTATACATACACTAGTACTAAGACTTATTTAGAGGATCAATTGAAATATGGTTCTTAATCATTAAGACATATGATAAAGTATAAAAGGTACTCTCCCTTCTTCTTAGAATAGAGAAACTTTTATCTTTCTGCCTACTTGATTCTTTTATTCGTTCTGCTATTGATTTAAACATTTTCAATCAATTCATAATTACACTTAATCTTATAAGTATAATCATATTTACTAATACTTTAGTAAATCATGACGAATATCTTTGTTACCCTTGTGGTGGACTTCATCAACACACAACTTTGTGTACTCGATCTCCTAGTCCTTCACTTGACACTTTGTCAACGAATTAGTCTAATTTTCAAATATGAAATTTCTCATTCATCGTGCAACCAAGTTGCATGATTCCAAGTTTCTGTCCAATTGAAACTTGGGCGATGAGAAACTCTCCCTATTTGGTAAATTCTCGACAGTTCCACAATTATCATAATTAAGAATCACATCCATTCGTTGTAGAAATATGCAAACATCAATTTTTCATAACCATTTTATTGCAAGGAAATAAATAAATAAATAAATGAGTCAAATCAAAATTTATTTTATTTATAAAAGCAGCGAAAAACATTTGTCCTTACAATGCAAAATCAACTAAAAACTATGTAGAAAAATTCCTAACAACTCTATCATAACTTTCTAAGCTTAAAATCTAATTTTCAAATCCATGCGATTGAGATCCATTTCTTCGTGATTAGATTTATCTTGCTTTTCCATCAAGCTTCCTCTAATTTCACTGATCCTGCAAAACATTCAAATGCAATCTGATCACATCATGTATTAAGAATCAACGAATAGGAACTTAATTCAGTTAGATAGGGGATTTTACCAGAAGCACAACCATACTCTTTGACTCTTCCATCTTTTGGACTCTTCAGGCTCTTAGGGTAGACTTGTATCCAACGCCCTTTCTCTTGACAGCAAACGCAGGTCGGTTCTCCTAGAACGTCCTCGGAAGCATGGTTGGCTGACTTTCCCAACAAATATGCTCCATTGCTTTGCCAAATCATTTTTGATTCAACAGCAATGAGCATGTAAGTTAGGTCAACGAGGTTTTCGTCATGATCCATCATATAATACTTCCTTTTTAACCCAGTATATGATTCAGGAAGTGACTGCAGAACCCAGTTCACAGACAAGTTATCAGGGAATGATGCACCCAACATTATCAACCTATCGATGTGTGATTTCATTCCTAGAACGTGGGCACACACGGGTTTACCATCTTCATGTTTCATTTCCAATAGGGCTTTAGTGACATTGAACCTTTCAATTCTTTGATATTGTGGGTTAGGGAGAATGATTGGAGGAGGTGGAGGAAGTGAAGCATGATATCTTGTTCCTCGATCGAATCGTGGAATATCATCTTCATGTGGAATGCTTGTTCCACGGGATTTGGGAAGACCATAGTTGTCGTACATTGACATCAACAAAATGGGAGAAAATAAATTCAAGTTAGTTGATTGATTGAGTCCTTAATAAATCACCCAAATGAGATATTAAGGCTATGACTCAACACAATACACTACAACCTAGAAAAGGGATGCCGTAATCTAGTTGCAGAATATTTGAAGGTAAGTGAATGACGATTCACTAATTTCCACCATGAAAAACGAAAAAGAACTTTTAAGTTTTAAATCTATGAAAACTCCTAGATACTTTGAGATTCATTGAACTTTTCAAAGGCATGTTTAAATCTCGATATGCGCCTCTAGTTTGTGACTGGGATGCCGAGGATCACAAAGCGGGTGTGAATAACCATGCAAACTTACATGGTGCCCCCACATGTTATAGTCACCTATTCAATGTGCCGGTAAACCACACACGCTCCACCGAACTATGACAAACATTGAGTCACCCTTCGCTACCTTTGCTTAGAACCATTTAGTGTGCCGGTAAACCACACACACTCCATTAACGTCTTCGCAAGGGGACAAAGTGTAATTTCATGGAATTGCATCAATTCACTTTTGCCTAAAGTAAGTAAGATTGGGAATTTGTAAAAAATTTAGTTACTTTTGTACTTCATTATACTTATAATGGAAGGTTTCTGTCATATCCTACCCGTTCGGCTAATGACCCTCCACTAGTCAAGAGTGCGGTGGGTAAGAGTGGATACCCATTCAATCGCCATTTTATAGGCAATTTCCTTCAACACCCCTTATAGACCAACTTCGTCAATGAGTCCTACTAACGGTGAGACTGAATTTTACTCATACATATATATAATGTTAGACTTTTAATGTTATATATATAGTATAGGGTGTATTTTACACTTTTAAAATACTAGGTGGTCAAATTTAACAATTATACTTTTAATTCAATTAAATTGTAAACCAAAACTTTATGGATTTATTAAACCTCTTTTAATAATACACCTTAATTAATTAATAAAACCATAAGGGTGTGATATGAACTTTTCAAAACAATACTAGGTTTTTAGAATTTAACATCCTAAATTAAACTTTTAATCAGCTTTTAAATTCCAAAACTTGAGGGCAAGTTTTGAAACATTTCAAAACATTAGGGTTTAGAATTTAAATATACATCAAAATTAAACTTTTCATCAAAATTTAAATTCCAAAACTTGAGGGCAAGTTTTGAAACATTTTCAAAACATTAGGGTTTCAACTATTTAAATTTCAAAACAAAAACTTCCGAGTTCAAATTTAAACTATAAAACCTAAAGGGTAAAATTAAAACTTTTCATAACACAAGGATCAAATAACAAATAATATAAATTAAACAATTAATTTTATCATTATCTATATTTGACCTAATTTCAATTTCTTGGAAAATAAGTTACGCAATTAATACAAATAATCAACTATAATCATATAAGGAAGTTATCATCTAATCAATTGGTAATTATCTTTTGTTTAATCAAGGATATACTCATAAATATGTATAAAATCGGATTTTAATGATCTAAAACAGATAGGGCAAGTATCCATGAGAAAAATAGCAAGAAATCTCGAAAATCGCTCCATCTGACGCTCGAACTCGCCGAGTACCGCACTGGACTCGCCGAGTTGAGGCCTACTCGCCGAGTACACTGTGGTACTCGACGAGTTCATCGGGCAGGGAGCTCAAAAACCGTTTTTGCAACTTGAACAAACATACAAGGCATCAATACAATAGAAACCAATCAAGGCTCTGATACCACTGATGGGTTTTATCTATAAAACATCCTATGTGCTCATACAAACCCTAATGTTTGGATCTAGGTTTCTCTATCGTACATGCAATTCATCCAAGACTATAAACCCTAGATCTAGTATATGATAATCAAGATAACATAGGAATAAGGGTTTAGATCATACCTTGATTTTTATGTAGCAATAACAATCTCAAATCCTTCTTGTATTGAATTTAGAAAGCTTAGAGTCACAAATGTCACTCCTCTAATGGTTCACAAACACCAAGAGCAAGAGGATGAAGAAGAGAAGAGAAGGAGGCTGCCCAAAATGTGTGGAAACCCTAATCAACAAGTTCACCACGTTTTTGGGTCTCAAGGGTTCCTTAAATAGTGAGGCTATTAGGGTTATCTAACAAGGAAACCCTAATTTGGATGCTTAAGCCCTAAGAAACCCATGAACCCCTTTTTGATAAGCCTTGGACGATTTCTAATGGGTTTCCCCATAGAATTCGTCCAACCTTATATTATAAGGTAATCCATAGCCTAATTGCAATTATCTTATAATTACAATTCCAGTCCCTTAAGTTTAATTAATCTCTTTTAGCCACAAACTTAATTCTTATTAATTGTTGACTAATATTAGTTAAACAATATGATTTCTCCTTTGATATATTATTCTCATAGTATATTAATAAATCATATTTAATCCTTTCTCTCCATTATTCACCCTATGAAGTTGCTTTGGTGAAGGCAACCCAAAAGGACCATGCACCATTGGGTCAAATACATACCAAAATAATTATCGACTTAGACACTAATCCATCAATATCATGCTACCATATAAACATGACATCACATACTGTCAGACATATCTGGGATGTCTGACCTACCCTTCGTTCCTAACAACTTAACTCTAATACTATCACACATAACGTATCATGCCAGCATATAACATATCAGGTAGTAGCAAATCTAGATTATATCACTAAGACAATCATCTAACATACAAATCCTACTGGTGGGCCGACATTGTGGCCGTAGACCCACCGCTACTGGAAGGTAACTCCCCTCTAAAGAGTAGCTACTGATAATCTGTGCGGGAAACCTCTGTCTGCTGCTGCTCCGGAAATCCTCCGGCTATAATCCTCACAAAACACTCAATCAGAAACTGATATCTACTCTTGGGGTAAAATGACTACCATACCCCCATCCAAGTCCAAGTCAAAGTCAACTGCCAGTTGACCCGACTCGCCGAGTTGGGCCGTCAACTCGTCGAGTCCCTAACCCTGTACCCGTCCTTATCCAATTCGCCGAGTTTGGCCGATAATGACTTGACGAGTTCCTCCTCTATAAGAACATCGAATGAACCTTCATCCGAATCGCTGAGTTATATGAACAAATCGTCGGGTTCAACTTCATCTGATGAACAAGTTCTGACCTTGACACGCCGAGTTGTATGAACAACTCATCAAGTTCATCTTCAACCATAAGGAGATTGCCTTAGACTCGCCGAGTCTGTTCTAGCACTCGCCGAGTCCCATGAACTCGAGGACTAAGGCTAAATCCAACACACTGGGTCACTCCTTCGGACCTTCTACAACCCTTCTAACACCCAACATAGTTCTTTTCACCCTCAACAGATATGTGACTTATGCCTTGGACTCGTCAAGTCCCAAGAACGGACTCGCCGAGTCGATAACGTCCACACCCTAAATTCTCGATTTCTGATGTACAACCCTTGACCAAAAGATAGATCCAAGCCCCTAAGCTCGATCTAGCACATAAAGTTTCGAACTTTACGTGCATGCGTGGGACTTTTAAGCCTAAAAGGCTCTAAAATGGCTCTTATGTTGCATGGGACCTTCCTTGCCTGCAAAAGCAACCCAAATCTGCCTTGTGACTCCTCCCAAGACATAGATCCGAAGTCTTGATCACCAACCATGTTTGCAATCATGGTTGGCTACCTCATATGGCTTAAAAAGCCCTAAATCCTCCCCAAAAAGGGATCTAAGAAACAAGCAAGCAAGGTACAAACTTTATACCTTTCAAAGACTGCAAATGATGACCCCAACTCGAATCCTTCAATCTCCTCTTGGTCGTTCTATGCTCTTCCTTCTTCCATGAGGTCAAAACCCACAAAAATCACTCAAAAGATTTAGATCTTGCACCAAAACACTTAGGGTTGCTATGGAGGGTTTCTGGGAGCAATAGGGGCGAGTGGTGGCTGAAAGAGATGATTAAATATGGTGCAAACCCTTAGATTAGGGTTTTTGTCAAGTCAGATCCTACTCGTGGAGTCCGGGACCCGACTTGACGAGTCCATCACTTAAATCCCATGTCCCATCCCGCTTCTACTCGGCGAGTTGGTCCTTCAACTCGCCGAGTCCCAGGCCAAAAAATGCAAAATACTTAAATAAAATACATACCAAGAATTAGGAGTTACAAATCTCCCCCAGTTATTTTAGACTTCGTCCTCGAAGTCTGCTGCTCATTCCTACAAGAGCTTTGGGTAACGCTCCATCATCTCATCCTCCAGCTCCTAGGTCCATTCCGAGCCTTTCCAGTGCTGCCATTGCACCATCACGAGCTCCACCCTCTTGTTCCTCAGATCCTTCGACTTCCGATCGAGGATTGCCACAGGTCGCTCTCTATAATTCAGGATGTCATCGACCTGAATATCCTCTAAGGGTACCACTGCTGAGTCATCCACCAGGCATTTCTGCAGCTGGGAGACATGGAAAATGTTGTGGATCTGGCTGAGTTTGGCTGGCAGATCCAACCTATACGCCACCTTGCCCACCTGGGCTAAGACCCTGAACGGTCTAATGTACCTGGGGCCCAACTTGCCCCGTTTCTTGAATCGGATGACGCCCTTCCATGGTGACACCTTCAGGAGAACCATATCCCCGACCAGGAACTCCAGGTCTGATCGGCGCTTATCAGCATAACTCTTCTGCCGACTTTGAGCAGTCTAAAGCCTGCTCCGAACCTACTGAATCCTCTTTGTCATCTTGATCACTGCTTCGGTGCTCCCCATTACCCTTTGTCCAACCTCGCCCCAACATATCAGGGTCCTGTACCTCCTCCCATGATAACTATTGTTATAGGAGAACTTTGCCAATGAAAGGTAGGTATCCCAACTACCTCCGACATCTAACACGCATGCTCGCAGCATATCCTCTAGAGTCTGGATGGTTCGCTCACTCTGGCCATCTGTCTGTGTCACACCCCAAAACCAAGAACGGCGGAAACGTTTTGGGGCGGAGGACGTCATGTATAATATCAACAACAATGTAAAGTAGTAAACAAGCAACAACATCATCCATTGCATTAATAAAATAATTATTATACAATTGTATTCTGTCAAATTTTGATAAACACTAAAGCATAAATCAAAATGAAAGATATGTCTTGAACAAGCTCCATCTTCCTTTCTCCTTGCATCGGTACCTGTCTATGATGACCTGAGGATACAAGTAATTTTGAAAGCGAGTATCAGCTTTGAAGCTGGTGAGATCATAAGTATTTAGTGTCTTAATTTGTATGTAAGAATTTGTAAGTCTATGTATTGTAAGTATTGAAAGTGTATATGAACTGTAAGTGTTTGAAAAACCCTAGAATCCCTATGATTCCTTCTAGTATATGAAGGTATCTTCTACCAAGACCTAACTGTTCTGAATGGTCTTTCTTGTAAGAGTGTGTAATTTTCCCAAGTGTAACTATTATTAACAAAATATACTTTGTACATTAATGTTTAAGTGAGGTTATCACTAAAAATATGTAACGGGGAAAATTAATGTAGTACTAAAACGTAGCTCTAAGAGGACTACTACCGTACTAACTACCTTAAACCGGATTTTAGGCTAAGGCATTATGTGATAAATTGTACCATACTATCGACTGGTAACAATGACATAAGAATGGTCGTAATAAGGAATGACGTTTGACACCCGCAGATCTGCAGATCCCACTCTAGCTAGCAGTAAAGTGTAGGATAGTCAATCCAGTATAGATCTATACACAAACTCATACTATAGACTGATTACATCGACATAAGAATGGTCGAAATTAATGTGTGACGTTTGGCACCCGCAGACCTGCAGGTCCCGCTGTAGCTAGCAGCAAGGTGTAGGATAGTCAATCCATTATAGAATCTATATGCAAACTCACGCTCTCCCTTCAAGAGACTCTGGCTACAACTCGGGCCATGTCATTTAAGTCATGCTCCGATTTAAATCACAGTAATTAACATATTCTAGTATATGTAATGTAATGAACTGTTCTAGCTGTAATGTACGTGCTCTCTACCTAGCAAGTATAGTAATGTAATAATTCTAGTATCGTTGTATATGTTCTCGTCATAGTATAGTTGTATATGTAATGTACAGTAATGTTTTAGAAAGTATTGACTCGTGAACGAACTGACTCATTGTATGATATCGCGTTCTAGTAATTGTTCTAGTATCTTCCTAAACTACCCATATGGTAGTTTACTAGTAATCTATCTGGTACGTATGGTCATGGATGTATACCCTTGCTACCCAAGGGCATGGGATGAACTGGAAGGACCTTTTATGACTATATATGTACACATGATATATAACTAATATTTAAACGACCTTCGGACGAGTACCTGATATCCCACCAAACCACATCTCAAGCGCGAAAAGGAAATAGGGTGGATAGCCTTCCTAAGTCTTTTAAACATTTCTTATATAACCATACATATAGAGGCATGCAATTTATAATACAATAAAAGCATCAACAAGTTTTGTAAGACATTTGAAACAGAAATATTATTTTAAGAAAAGATCGACTTGGTGTCAATCTATAAAACAATTTGAAGGCATAAGTATGATAAAACAGTTTTGAGTATAAGGAAACATTTGTTTGAAACACAGTTGTAAATAAGTTTGAAAGGTAATGTAAAGAGTAAGATGTACAGTGTAATAAGTAGTTTAAAACATATAAAATGTTTATAAAAATCATTTGAAGGAAACCGTTTGGTAAAACGGCTAATGAGTAGCCAAATCTTTTGAATGATGTATATTAATCACATGTGATTGATATAATAACTAGCGTAATTCTACTTATTAATCGCATGTGGTTGATATAATAACTAGAATGATTCTACTTGTATCCCCCCCCAATAAAACATTTAAAAGTAGTTTAAAACATTAGTTAAGGGGTATGAACTCACCTGCAGTAAGTGACTGGATTTAAACGGACTGTTATCGTACGGTAGGATCGGACAAGTGCTTGGTGTCAAGTGAAGACTTAGACACACACAATAATCCTAATTACATATGAAGACATATGTATATAAATAATTAGAGATTAAATCACTAATTATACAAGTATAAACATTTAAACGCGAGGAAAACACTTTTGGTCAAGTGCTAGGAGGCTAATGGGTTGCAACAAAGGAGTGCAATGCCCCTAATGTGAGTTTAAGGTCTAATGACCATAATCATTGGAGTTTACGGCCCAGGGGAGTAAACTCCTGGCCGTAAACTCTCAACAAAGGCTTGAAATGGTGCTTAGAATTATTACAACTCTAGTGGGGAATTGTTTCAAGGCTATACAAGTGTTAAGGGTACCATATTGACTCCTTTGGGGAGTTTACGGCCCATAGACCATATGCCCTTGGATTTTACAGCCGTAAACTACCTTGGGAGGGTTATTATTGTGCTTTCAAGTCTCAAACATTTCTAGGAACAAATCTAGACTTTAGCACTTGGCTTTAGGAGGGTTTATGGCACCAATTGGTACCAAATTATGGAGTTTACGGCCTTGGAACCTTTTGGGCCATAAACTCCCTCACTCATGGGGTTTTAAGTGTTTTAGCTAGTCCATAACATATTTAGGTACATGCCCAAATTGTCTCTTGGCTTAAGGAAGGATTTAGGGTGTCCTTTGACCCCTTAATAGGAGTTTACCGCCCAAGAACTACTCTTGGCCGTAAACTCTTCAACACTTGTGTTTTCCTTATGTTTTCTAGGTATTAAACCTTTAGGGTATTTGTCTAAAATAGAGTCCAAGCCTTAGGTAGTGTTTCAAAGCAATTTGGCACCTAAAACATGGAGTTTACGGCCTAAGAAGCTCCTTGGCCGTGAACTCCCTTCTAACCATGATTCCTAATTGTTTTGTGGTATAAAGCATGAACTGGAGGCTCCTATTTTGAGTTCTAAAGCTTTGAGGGTTATTTGAACCCTTAAGGACCTTAAAATGGAGTTTACTCCCCAAGAACGTTCTTGGGCGGTAAACTCTCGGATCTCTTATATTTGACTTGCAATCTATGTTAATAGGCATAAAACAAGCATTAAAACACAACTAGAGAAGTGTACTCACGATTTGGGATAAAAACCCGAAGATCCGTGAGAGAGAAAACGGCTTTTCTCTAGTTGGAATTGTGAATAATGAATGAATTTAGTTCAGAAATCTATTTATAGTCCTGAAATATTTTTGGCAGAAAATATTTTTATTCCTGGAACGAACTCTAATGTCCTAGAGTCTTGGAATAACAGTGTTGCACAAAATCCTACTGCATCCACTCTCCTAATATCTTCTAAAGTGTAAAATCCTGAAAACTGCCAATCTTATACTCGAAATCTGAGCTTACATTGTAACTGTTCTAACTTCTATTGGATTGAAATGGTTTGTTCAGAATGGAAATTTCGGGTTGTCACATCATCCCCCTGTTGAAGGGAATTTCGTCCCGAAATTAGAATTTAGTCAAGGAAGTATGCACGAATTATGTAGTCATGAGGAGGAAACTTCCTAATTGATTAGTTCTAGCGCACTTAAGTGAAATCAGGTTCTCGGTTGGAATCCCAATGAACCTTCATTATCGGGCGATGGCGCTGCTTCGTCCGCTTGACCTCTCGGTCGAGGGTCACTACGGTTCTAATACGAAGGCGAGGATCTCGACGAGTGGACTTACAAGAGTCCTAACGGAAAGGTATGGTTCTACGATCGAGACGCGAAGAGTAGGATGTATGTTACTGAGTTCGCGGAGTAGGTCTAGGTTGTGAGAGGCATAGGACCGATTCAGATAAGAATCTCGGAGGTCCTAAATATATTGGATTTAGCTTTCCACGCTTTACGAAGCATATTAAGCCATTCCCAAAGTGAGTTATCCTAAAGAACTTGGTCACTCACTTGGAATTTCAAAGGTTCCTTTTCTTGCGTAACTTCCCAGTCAAAGTCCACCCCTTGCTGGGTCAAAGTCGTACGGGTTTTCTGTAGTTTGCGAGGAGTTCTGAATGATCTAAGATGGTAGGTCGGTAAGACCTAGAATTTGGTGAAAGACTGTCGGCGTCTCCGGTGTCAACAAATGCTCAACAGTTTTGACAAATTGAAAAAGTACTCAAAACTTCCCACATAACTAACAGTGTGTCATAGGAATTCGACTCTTCAATTTCAAAACTCGTTCCTAGAGAACTTCGCTAGAGTTCCTCTGTAGGAAGTGTTTCCATGGGTTTTCTTCTTACTACAAGGGTAGATAAGTAAGTCATTACATGGAGAAATGACGGATTGATCCATGTAAGAAAGACGTAACCCTATTCATTTAGCTCATGAAAACCATGGGCGTATTGGTCCTCTCCGAAAGGTATCACTACGGACTCAAAGTGTCCGCATCGAGTTCAGGAGATAGTCTTCCGGACATCTTTCCCTAACACTCAGACTGGTGATATTCGGATCTCAGGTCCATTCCTGAAAGTAATTCTTTCCTTGCGTTTTCCCAATCATTTCATCTATGCGAGGCAGAGATAACGATTTCTATTAAAATCTTGACGGAGTCCTCGATATCCGAGGCACATACGTTGCAATCCGTCGATCTCTGGGAGAATATGACCAGGGTTCTCTAGGGTGAGAAACCTTGTCCTCTAATTCTATTTATGTGTAGTTCGTTAAATTGTCCGGACTGTTCTTGTATCTCTGTAGGTGTTTAAAATATAGGGCGATCCGTTTACGGGAGTCGTATTGGGTTCTAAGTTTGTTCACATGACAATGTGATTACTCGTAGACTTAAGCAGTTCTCCGTCCTGAAGTTCATATTAGAATTCACACAGGGTTCACAATCACTATTTCGTGTATGATTCGTATATAATTAAGATTGAAAAGGTAGTCGAATAACTGATTCTTCCTTAAGCGCACATCCCATCGGGGAAAAGAAGTTAAAGTGGAATCACCAATCCTAAACCTGTAGAACCTTGATTATATATCACTCTTGTGCATACATTCCTCAGTGATAGATCAATCATATGAATCCTTGGATTGAACTTGACGTACTGTACGAGTGATACTTTGGGGTTCCTTCGGAAAGAAAATAACTAGGAGGCACTCCTGGCATGAGTACTTCGGTGTTCTGATATGACGGCTTCGCTGGAAAAGTGATCTAGAAGAAAGAGATGTACGTATGAAGCTGTTTTCGTGAGGATCAAATTTAATCAAGTCGTATGATAATGTCGGAATCATACTGAAACTTAAAGACATTAGATTTGAATATAAGACGATTACAGACAAAACAGAACCGTGCAACCATGAACAAAGTTACAGTACTTTAGATTTACCACAAGACTATTGCTGCAAATAAGATATACTACTAAAGACAAGTATACGCAGCACGAGAATCCCTATACAGACAGGATCTCGCAAAAAGGTAAGACTCTAGTTGCACTAGTTATGGATAGTTTATAAGTCTGTTAGAACGAAACGCCTAAATTACATTTAACGTGGTTCCGGGGTAGGCTCTCCTGCAGCTGCGATCCTGAGAATTCTCCCATCTGTGCCAGAGTTCTTTGTTATCGGGCAATCTTTCTTGAAGTGCCCTACCTCACCGCATTGGTGGCATGACTGGCTAGTACTAGCTTTGGTGACGTGATTTCGGTGTTTAGCCAATGTTATGTGCACACGAGTGCCTTCCTCGTTACTCCACTTTGAAAATTGCTTCTTAAATCTTTCGGCGCTATAACTAATCTTGTGTGCAGGTTTAGTCCTGATGAAAGGGACTTGAGTGATGGGTCGCACCGGTGCTCCACAGTTACGAGCAAGGTGCCCTATGTTGAGGCAATTGCAACACTGCATCTCATGGCAAGCCGCATGATGATGGAAACTACACCTATCACACTTCGGGAGTTTTCCCTCGTATGGCCTGCTCGGTACGGGAACGGCAGGGGTTTCCACTTGCTGTTGTTGTATAGTCAGCTCTTGGGATCTCTTGCGTTCCTTCCGGGCTTGACGCTTTCGTTTCTTGTTCTCTGCTTTTCAGCTTTGCGAGCCTGTGACTGTTACTGTTTGACGACCTCCTGGATGGATACTACGATTGGAAACTTCATTCCCATCAGCAGCATTGTCTGTGCTGTTAGCGCTACGGTGCGCAAGGACCCCGGTTATGGCAGCCACCACGACAGCTGTAACTGTTGTTTGAAAGGTAGCTTTGTCGATATGGAGGATGGGGGTTTCGTTGCTCGGCTGATCGTTTCCTGATGACGACATGATCTTGTAACACGAAAGATAAGGATTTTGTGAGCAATTCTAGTTGACCCTAAGGTATTTAGGTTGCTCATGTAAAGAGTAAAACGATGTTCTCGAAAGTTTGACCTACATCCCTATGATGCAGTCCTAATACAGAATGAAAGTATGTTCGCGAAGGTTTGACCTACATCCCTATGATGCAGTCCTAGTAATGAGTAGTGGTAAGTTCGTAGAATGGTCTCAAAATGTTTGCTGTGCAAGCCGAGGTATCGTGGGTTGGTGAATAACAAGGTCCAACCACTGAAAGAGACTTGGAAATGTCTCCAGAGATAAATCACTATAGTCCAATGACTTGACTAAATCATGTTTCATATAGACTCTAATGAAAGAATGATAAGAGTACTTGAATGAAGAATGACACAGAAGTTAGCCAATTGTCAATATCTTCGATATTCATGACATAAAGGTTCAGGAAAATGACCTTGTAAAGGTCTTACATCATATCCACAGAAGATAGTTCCTGACAGCATAAACACCTAACTAAAGTACTTACAGTACAAGATAATTTCATAGAAAATGCCACATCGGGCATAGACAGAAAAATATGCTTCCTCTTTATAAGGAAATAAAGTAAAGCGTCCACTACTGGCGATGGTCATCCCTCTGGTGAACTCTTAGTTCAGCCAATTGACGTTCCATGTCAAGTAGGTGTCTTCCGCACACCATCTGGCGTACTCGGAGCTCTATAACTTCGGCTCGTGATTCAGCCAGTGCTTGCAGCAGGGTGTCATGGTTTCTCTCTGATCTCTCGTGAGCATCATCTAGATGAATGGTGCAGAGGGTAAGCATTCTAGCATAGGCGACTATTTCTGAAATCTGATGTAGGGTTGTCCTGCCTTGAATCTCATTTCGGGCCACTCTGCGGACCAAGATTTGCAACACTATATCTGCTAAGCCCTCATTGCTCAAGTCGTAAAAGCTTCGGTCACCATTAAATGGCATGGGTTGATCTTGTCTTTGGCTCCATGTTTCCTAGCATTCTACTCACCCAGGGTCGGGCCATGAAAAGTCGGACAAGGGTTAGGAATTTGAAAGGAAGCTGCTTGGGGTAGGTTCTCAACCTTTGTTTCGGAGTTAGCATCATACGAAAGGTCTTCATCATGGTGATCATTCGAGGGGATAGGATGATCATTCTCTGGTTCTTCTCCAAACCAACCAGCTATGACTTCGTTCGGAAGATACTGGTTGCTGGGGGGATGGAGTCCAACTATGTTTTCTATGCGAGAATTTAGGGTAAGAGAATAATTATTAGACGAACTATCTAGATAATTATTTAGAAAACCTTCATTAGTTACATTGCTCTTTGTGAAGTGCATACTAGCTATGTGTAATCTAAACAGGATAGAACTTCGAATAAGTGACCTTAATTCCAAATTCACACAGAATAGGGATATGGCAAAATTTCCACAAATTCTAAGTCTATAACATTCTAATTATATATAGCCTTAGTGTATCCACTTAGCAACTATAAACTTAGTAATGAAGATCCCGTTTTAGTTCTCAAGTATAACGTACTTATAGTAACACCAAATACTCCTATAGTATTTTAAATTCTAATGTTATGTTCTATTGTTCTCATTGTGGTAGGGTTGGTAAGATTTTAGCATTGTTGCAACCACACAATTAAACTTAGGCACATGCTAGTCAACCCTCGGATAATATAGGTGATCAGGCTATATCTTCCCAGTTTTGACCATATGTCTCTAAGCCCACTTGTGTTGTCCAACAATCGTAATTCTTTTGTACTGTCCTAGTGACACTGATTTTAGTATGAATGTAGCACGTATACTTACTTAAATATTTTACTATTTAAAGTATAAACTCTTGGTCAAAGTATTTTTAATCCCTTATGTATTTATAGTTAGTATATCTTTTATGGGTTGATATACTCAATTCACTATAAACAATGCTCTGATACCAATCGGTCACACCCCAAAACCAAGAACAACATCATCCATTGCATTAATAAAATAATTATTATACAATTGTATTCTGTCAAATTTTGATAAACACTAAAGCATAAATCAAAATGAAAGATAAGTCTTGAACAAGCTCCATCTTCCTTTCTCCTTGCATCGGTACCTGTCTATGATGACCTGAGGATACAAGTAATTTTGAAAGCGAGTATCAGCTTTGAAGCTGGTGAGATCATAAGTATTTAGTGTCTTAATTTGTATGTAAGAATTTGTAAGTCTATGTATTGTAAGTATTGAAGGTGTATATGAACTGTAAGTGTTTGAAAAACCCTAGAATCCCTATGATTCTTTCTAGTATACGAAGGTGTCTTCTACCAAGACCTAACTGTTCTGAATGGTCGTTTCTTGTAAGAGTGTGTAATTTTCCTAAGTGTAACTATTATTAACAAAATATAGTCTGTACATTAATGTTTAAGTGAGGTTATCACTAAAAATATGTAATGGGGAAAATTAATGTAGTACTAAAACGTAGCTCTAAAAGGAGTACTACCGTACTAACTACCTTAAACCGGATTTTAGGCTAAGGCATTATGTGAAAAATTGTACCATACTATCGACTGGTAACAATGACATAAGAATGGTCGTAATAAGGAATGACGTTTGGGACCTGCAGATCTGCAGATCCCACTGTAGCTAGCAGTAAGGTGTAGGATAGTCAATTCAGTATAGATCCATACACAAACTCATACTATAGACTGATTACATCGACATAAGAATGGTCGAAACTAATGTATGACATTTGGCACCCACAGACCTGCAGGTCCCGCTGTAGCTAGCAGCAAGGTGTAGGATAGTCAATCCATTATAGAATCTATACGCCAACTCATGCTCTCCCTTCAAGAGACTCTGGCTACAACTCGGTCCATGTCATTTAAGTCATGCTCCGATTTAAATCACAGTAATTAACGTATTCTAGTATATGTAATGTAATGAACTGTTCTAGCTGTAATGTACGTGGTCTTTACCTAGCAAGTATAGTAATGTAATCATTCTAATATCGTTGTATATGTTCTCGTCCTAGTATAGTTGTATATGTAATGTACAGTAATGTTCTAGAAAGTATTGACTCATGAACGAACTGACTCATTGTATGATATCGCGTTCTAGTAATTGTTCTAGTATCTTCCTAAACTAACCATATGGTAGTTTACTAGTAATCTATCTGGTACGTATGGTCATGGATGTATACCCTTGCTACCCAAGGGCATGGGATGAACTGGAAGGACCTTTTATGACTATATATGTACACATGATATATAACTAATATTTAAACGACCTTCGGATGAGTACCTGATATCCCACCAAACCACATCTCAAGCGCGAAAAGGAAATAGGGTGGATAGCCTTCCTAAGTCTTTTAAACATTTCTTATATAACCATACATATAGAGGCATGCAATTTATAATACAATAAAAGCATCAATAAGTTTTGTAAGACATTTGAAACAGAAATATTATTTTAAGAAAAGATCGACTTGATGTCAATCTATAAAACAATTTGAAGGCATAAGCATGATAAAACAGTTTTGAGTATAAGGAAACATTTGTTTGAAACACAGTTGTAAAATGTTTATAAAAATCATTTGAAGGAAACCGTTTGGTAAAACGGCTAATGAGTAGCCACATCTTTTGAATGATGTATATTAATCACATGTGATTGATATAATAACTAGCGTAATTCTACTTATTAATCGCATGTGGTTGATATAATAACTAGAATGATTCTAGTTGTATCCCCCCCATAAAACATTTAAAAGTAGTTTAAAACATTAGTTAAGGGGTATGAACTCACCTGCAGTAAGTGACTGGATTTAAACGGACTGTTATCGTACGGTAGGATCGGACAAGTGGTTGGTGTCAAGTGAAGACTTAGACACACACAATGATCCTAATTACATATGAAGACATATGTATATAAATAATTAGAGATTAAATCACTAATTATACAAGTATAAACATTTAAACGCGAGGAAAACACTTTTGGTCAAGTGTTAGGAGGCTAATGGGTTGCAACAAAGGAGTGGAATGCCCCTAATGTGAGTTTAAGGTCTAATGACCATAATCATTGGATTTTACGGCCCAGGGGAGTAAACTCTCAACCAAGGCTTGAAATGGTGCTTAGAATTATTACAACTCTAGTGGGGAATTGTTTCAAGGCTATACAAGTGTTAAGGGTACCATATTGACTCCTTTGGGGAGTTTACGACCCATAGACCATATTCCCTTGGAGTTTACGGCCGTAAACTCCCTTGGGAGGGTTATTATGGTGCTTTCAAGTCTCAAACATTTCTAGGAACAAATCTAGACTTTAGCACTTGGCTTTAGGAGGGTTTATGGCACCAATTGGTACTATTTTATGGAGTTTACGGCCCTGGAACCTTTTGGGCCGTAAACTCCCTCACTCATGGGGTTTTAAGTGTTTTAGCTAGTCTATAACACATTTAGGCACATGCCCAAATTGTCTCTTGGCTTAAGGAAGGATTTAGGGTGTCCTTTGACCCCTTAATAGGAGTTTACGGCCCAAGAACCACTCTTGGCCGTAAACTCTTCAACAGTTGTGTTTTCCTTATGTTTTCTAGGTATTAAACCTTTAGGGTATTTGTCTAAAATAGAGTCCAAGCCTTAGGTAGTGTTTCAAAGCAATTTGGCACCTAAAACATGGAGTTTACGGCCTAAGAAGCTCCTTGGCCGTAAACTCCCTTCTAACCATGATTCCTAATTGTTTTGTGGTATAAAGCATGAATTGGAGGCTCCTAGTTCGAGTTCTAAAGCTTTGAGGGTCATTTGAACCCTTAAGGACCTTAAAATGGAGTTTACTCCCCAAGAACGTTCTTGGGCGGTAAACTCCTGGATCTCTTATATTTGACTTGCAATCTATGTTAATAGGCATAAAACAAGCATTTAAACACAACTAGAGAAGTGTACTCACGATTTGGGATAAAAACCCGAAGATCCGTTGGAGAGAAAACGGCTTTTCTCTAGTTGGAATTGTGAATAATGAATGAATTTAGTTCAGAAATCTATTTATAGTCCTGAAATATTTTTGGCAGAAAATATTTTTATTCCTGGAACGAACTCTAATGTCCTAGAGTCTTGGAATAACAGTGTTGCACAAAACCCTAGTGCATCCACTCTCCTAATATCTTCTAAAGTGTAGAATCCCGAAAACTGCCAATCTTATACTCGAAATCTGAGCTTACATTGTAACTGTTCTAACTTCTATTGGATTGAAATGGATTGTTCAGAATGGAAATTTCGGGTTGTCACAGCCTGTGGGTGAAAGGCGGTGCTAAGATGCAGACGAGTACCCAACTCGTCATGAAACTTCTTCCAAAACCTGGAAGTGAACCACACATCCTTGTCTGAAATCACCGAAACTAGCACCACTTGCAGCGCCACTACCTCCCTGATATAGATATTGACCAACCTTTCGGCTGTAATACTTTCCTGAATCGGGATAAAATGGGCGCTATTGGTCAATCAATCGACGATGACCCAAATCGAATCCACTCCCCGCGCGATCCTGGGAAGCTTTGTGATAAAATCCATCGTAATGTCTTCCTATTTCCATAGCGGGATATCCAACGGCTACATCATGTCGTATGGCCTCTGGTGCTCGGCCATGACCTTCTTGCAGGTCAAGCACCGCTCCACGTACCATGCTACATCCCGCTTCATGCAGGACCACCAATAGTCCAGACAAGATCCCTATACATCTTCGTCGCCCCAGGATGAATGGAGAATCGAGATGTGTGCGACTCCTCCATCAGAACTTGGCGCACACCCCCGTGGTACGACATCGACACCCTACGGTGTAGTGTCAGTAATCCTCGGCTGTCATAGTCGAAGGAGTAAACCTGCCCCACAATCCGCTCGCTCTTCCGATGTTCCTCTTTCATGGCCTCCTACTGGGCCTCCCGAATCCGCTCCAACACCGGAGTTACCACTGTCATCCATAGAAAAATATCCCTAATCGGCACTGCCTTGCGACTAAGTGTGTCGGCCACCACATTGGCCTTCTCCGGGTGGTAAAGGATCTCGCAATCGTAATCCTTCACCACATCCAACCACCGACGCTGCCTCATGTTTAGATTCGGCTGATCCATGAGGTACCTCAAACTCTTGTGGTCCGTGTACATGGTACAACGGACCCCAAAGAGGTAATGATGCCAAATATTGAGTGCGAACACAACACCCCCAGCTCCAAATCATGCGTCGGGTATTTTGCCTCGTGAGGCTCCTGCTGCCTCGAAGCGTAGGCGATGACATGCCCTGTCTACATTAGTACCGCACCCAAACCTGAAATGGACTCGTCACAGTACACAACAAAATCCTCTATGCCCTCTGGTAGGGCTAAGATTGGTGCCTCGCACAATCTCTATCTCAATGACTCGAATGCAGCCTGCTGCTCAG
Organism: Lactuca serriola; assembly: GCF_051521515.1. Taxonomy (NCBI): domain Eukaryota; kingdom Viridiplantae; phylum Streptophyta; class Magnoliopsida; order Asterales; family Asteraceae; genus Lactuca; species Lactuca serriola. The sequence goes on along the minus strand of NC_136415.1, from coordinate 334,546,719 downwards.
GCCCCCAACAAAAAGCCACGACTTTCCTCATTAGCCTCGTCAGGGGTACGGCAATCTTGGAGAAATCCTGGATGAATCTCCGATAGTAGCCGGCTAATCCTAGGAAACTCCGAATCTCAGATGGAGACCTCGAAACCTTCCATCTCATCACGGCCTCTACTTTGGCCGGGACCACCAATATCCCGTTCTGGTTGACAAGATGCCCTAGAAACTACACCTCGCGTAACCATAACTCACACTTGGAGAACTTAGCATACAAGTTCTCCCATCTCAAAGTCTCCAGAACATCTTGCAGATGCTCCTCGTGCTCCTCCTGCGTCTTGGAGTAAACCAAGATATCATCAATAAACACTATCACAGATCGGTCGAACATCGGTCTACACACGCGGTTCATGAGGTCCATGAACGCGGTAGGAGCATTGGTGAGCCCGAAGGGCATCACCACTAACTAGTAGTGACCATAGCACGTCTGGAACGGAGTTTGCTACACATCCTCCTCTATGACCCTCATCTGATGATATCCTAAATGCAGATCAATCTTGGAGAACCAAGATGCTCCTTGTAGCTGGTGAAAGAGATCATCAATCCTCAGGAGTGGGTAACGGTTCTTCACTATACACATCCGATGCGACCCTTCCTTTTTCTTCATAAACAGAATCGGGGCTCCCCATGGATAACTACTCAGTCTAATGAATCGCTTGTCTAACAGCTCCTGCAGCTATGTAGACAACTCCTGCATCTCAGGAGGAGCCAACCGATACGGTGCCTTGGCTATCGCAGCCACACCAGGGACTAGGTCGATCTTGAACTCCACTTGTCGCTCCGGAGGTATCCCAGGAAGCTCCTCTGGGAACACATCCGTGTAGCCTCTCGCCCTGCTGAACATAATGCCTCGCCCTCGCTGCCGAACATAAAGCTAGCCCTTGTTGTGGCCTTTCGCCCTGAATCACTAACTCTCCCCCTCCTGGGGTCCTGACTCGCACCAACTATTGTGCACTATCTCTCACTGCCCCGTTGGGGCTCAACGAATCCACGCCTATAATTACTTTGTTCCCTCTCAACGGAATAGGAACCAGCTCTACCAGGTAACGCTCCTCGAATAATCTCAAAACACAATCTCGGAAGACCTCAGATGCTCGCACTGACCGGTCGTCTGCAATCTCGACCTCTAGAGGGCAATCCAACATGCTCGAAGACTTAGGAAACTTCTTGCTAAGAGCAAGAGAGACAAATGATCAGGTAGCACCCGAATCATACAATACCTGAACTAGGATACCGTTCACATGGAACGATCCTAAACAGAGCACATACATAAAATATCAAGATCACAACAGCATATCATAAAAGCATAAACAAGAATTCATACCAGTCACCACATCGAGCACAGCGCGTGCCTCCTCGGTAGTCAACTGGAAGGCCCGACTCCTCACCACTGGAGCCTCAGCCTTAGCCTGCCAGCATTCAGTAATCCGCAGGGTCAATGGAGATGGCGCCTTCACTGGCGCTGTTCCTATCAACTGGGGGCAGTTGGCCTTCTTGTGGCCCCTCTGGTTGCAGTGGAAACACAACAACTCAAACATCTGAATAATCGTTGCAGGGGCGGTACAATCCCTGCTGAAGTGCCCCGTCTTGCCGCACTTGTAGCAGCCCGACGATCCTAACCTACATGCCCCCTCATGTGGCCTGCCACATTTCCTGCAGCGGCCTGGTCCTGACTGCCCTTTCGGCCTACCATATGATCCCTTGGGCTTCTTCCCTGAAGCCCCAGTCGTCTGCCCCTCCTCTACCTTCCTCTTCCGGACATGCTCCAGATTGATCTCCCTCTCCCTTGCCCTGGGAATCATGGAATCCAGGGTAGAGCAACTTTAAAAACTAACACGCTCCTGAATGTCAGCTCACAGCATGTCATGATAGCGGGTCCTCCTCATATCCTCATCTCCGACATACTGGGGCACTAGCAATGCCCTCTGCCGGAACTTGGCGGTGATCTCCGCCACAGTCTCCGTAGTCTGTCTCATATCTAAAAACTCTCTGGCTAACTGCTGGAGCTCCACTGTAGGTGCCAACTGTGCTCTGAACCGGGTCACAAAGTTCGTCCATGTCATAGCCTTAACAGTCGAGGCTCGCAATGAGTCACCAACAGACTCCCACCAGTCTCTAGCTTTGTCTCTCAAACACCCTGCTGCATATCTCACCTTCGTCCCCTCGGGGAAAAAGCTGGTCAACTACGCTGAATCAATGTCCGCAATCCATCGTCTGGCAGCAATGGGGTCCTTCGCCCCATTGAAATCCGGCGTACCACTGTCCTTGAAGTCCTTAAAGGACAGTGTGCGGGATCCTTACTGGCTGGTCGCCAAGTCACTCTTGAACGCCCTAAGGCAATCCTCCATCAGCTCAACAATCCCTTCCTTGATCGACCCAAAGATGACCGGGGTCGCATCAAGGATGCCTCTAGTAATCTTGTCCACTAGTTCAGAGCCTGAACCCAATCCCGACCCCTCTCCTGAGCTGCCAACTGTTGGCCTCGGATGTAATACCACCATTATGCAATACATCATGACAACCGTCAGTGATACTGGTACATCTAGAGGGATCACACCCACTACAAGTTCTTTGGTCTTGCCTCAGCCTTCCTTAATTCGAGTACGGATCCTCTGCTTGCAGTAGTATAGGCCCACACTACCTTCCACATCTATCCGTACTTTCCTTAAGGACTGCCTTGAATCCACCAAGTCCCTTTTACAACTGCTGATCTCTGCTACTCTCATCCTAGGCTTACCCAAGGGAACCTCTGACTCCACCCAAATCGGTCCTCAACTGCTAAAGGCTTCCTTGTGATGCCTATTACCTACCACCTGAATACCATCACATGTGATGGGTCTCAGATAATCCTTCAAGTAAAAGACTCGTCCCTACAACGGTCAGGCTCAAACGAGAGCTGCGCAATATGGCCGAATCCAACACTCTAAGATTATTCAATCCTAATCACATGTGACGTGACATACTCGCCTAATGGCTAACTCCCATCATTCAGAGCCCTACAAGCATGAAGCAAGCAACATTCGGACACAGGAAACTACTCAAGCAACACTATTCTCCTAACGAGAAACTGTACCAGCATACAACGCTGAGCTCATACTACCAGGCATAACCTAAACAGGCTATCCTATTACTGTCTACTCAATACTAGCATGCAATTCTCATAAGCTGAAGCGCATATGTGACAACCTGAAATTTCCATTCTGAACAAACCATATCAAGCCAATAGAAGTTAGAACAGTTACAGTGAAATTCCAGACTTTAAGTATAAGTTTGAGTATTTCAGGATTAGCACTTAAGGAGATATCAGGAGAGTGGATACACTAGGGTTTTGTGCGACACTATTATTCCAATACTCTATGATATTAGAGTTCATTCCAGGAATAAAATATTTTCTGCCAAAAATCCCAGGACTATATACAGAAATCTGAACCATATTCATTCATTAGTTACATTTCCAACTAGAGAAAAGCCGAATTCTCTCTCACGGATCTTCGGGTTTTTATCCCAAATCGTGAGTACTTCTATCTAGTTGTATTATATAGCTTAGATTGTGTTTAATAACATCAGAATCATGTCAAAACACTAAGATCTATGAGTTTACCGCCCAAGAACACCTTGGGGAGTAAACTCCTTTTTAAGGGCCAAAGTGTGCCCAATGTCCCTCCAAACCTTGGAAATGAACCTTGAGACTACTCATAGCTAGTTTAGACATCCAAAACATTAAGAATCAAGGCTAGAAGTGAGTTCACGGCCAAGGAAGTTCTTGGGCCGTGAACTCCATTTTTAGGTGCCAAAACACTCTAAAACCCTTCCTTAAGCCAAGAGACTAATTTAGACAAGTACCCTAGTGTGTTTAGGACTAGAAAACACCTTTACAACACCAAGAAAAAGGTGTTCATGGCCCATGAAGTTTCAGGGCCGTGAACTCCAAGAAATAGTGCCAAATGGTGCTATTAACTCTCTTAAAGCCTTAGACAATTTCCTTGATTCATTCTTAGATAAATTGGGGACTTGAAAACACCACAAACACCCTCCCAAGGGAGATTACGGCCGTAATCTCCATGGGATATGGTCTATGGGCCGTGAACTCCTCAAAGGAGTTAAAAAGAAGCCCAAACACATGTTTAAGCCTAGAATCACTTCACCACTTAAGATGTAATAATTTTAAGCTTCATTTAGGGACCCTATAGAGGGTTTACAGCCAGGAGTTTACTCCCCTGGGCCGTAAACTCCGACACATATGGTCTTTTAACCATAAACTTCCATATGAGGTCTTGCACTCCTTTGTTGCAATCCCATTAGCCTCCTAGCACTTGACAAAAAGTGTGTTCCTCGCATTAGGATGTTTATACATGTTTAATTAGTGTTATAATCACTAATTGTTCATATACATATGTCTTCATATGTAATTAGGACCATTGTGTGTGTCTAAAGTCTTCACTTGACACCTAGCAGTCCAACCTCTTCGGTTCATCCGTATCACCCACAACAGGTGAGTTCATACCCCTTAATCAATGTTTTAACTGTTTTTAAATGTTTTATGGGGGGATACAAGTAGAATCATGCTAGTTATTATATCAATCACTTGTGATTAATACTACTATTACTAGAATGCGATATCATACAATGAGTCAGTTCATTCATGAGTCAATACTTTCTAGAACATTAGAGCACATTACTATACTTGCTAGATAGAGAGAACATACATTACAGCTAGAACATCACAGTACATTACTATACTATTACATAGATATGTTTACATGATCACACTTACATGAGTACAATTACATGATCATACTTACATGAGTACGCTTACATATACATCGGACAGACGTCACTAGGTGCTATAGTATGGAACCAGTTCAGGATCTAACTATACCGATGAATCACAACACAATTGTGATAGTTATATCGGGTATACATGATCAGAGTAATGTAGATGCTCACGGCTTGCATACATGCAGGGGTCGTGGGTAGGTCCCAAAATCCCTTTGACAGGGGAGCGTATAGCCTGGGATCTAGACATCACATTATACCTTATCCATCAAATAAGGCAGTTGAGTAACGATGTAGTTATTTATTACAAATGCTACAGTATTTGAAGAATTACCCTATACTTAAGCTAATTGGTACGGTTGTAGTTCGACACTACACCATAGTACTATTTCATTTTCCCATTACATTCACTTCGTGAACATTCACACGACGCACGGTAATGTAGAAACTATATTTTTGGTTAATGATAGTCAGACTTAGGAAAATACACACTCTTACAAGAGACACACACAAACACTAGATGCCTTGGTAAAAGGATACATATAGATCACTTAAGTCTTGGTAGAAGACTCCTTGTTATAATTGTAGGAATCATAGGGATTTCTAGAGTTTTTCAAACGTTTATAGTTGTTTTACATACATTTTCAACACTTACAATTCATATACATTCAAATTCTTACATACAAATTAAGACACTAAAATACTTATGATCTCACCAGCTTCAAAGCTGATACTCGCTTTCAAAATTACTTGTATCCTCAGGTCATCAATAGACAGGTACCGATGCAAGGTTTAGAGAAGATGGAGCTCGTTCAAGACTCATCTTTCATTTTGATTTATGCTTTAGTGTCTATTATAATTTGACAGAACACACTTGTATAATAATTATGTTATTTATGCAATGGATGATGTTGTTGCTTGTTTTCTATTTTTCATTGTTGTGATACTGTACATGACGTCCTCCGCCCCAGAACGTCTCCGCCGTTCTTTGTTTTGGGGTGTGACAGATTGGTATCAGAGCATTGTTTATAGTGAATTAAGTATATCAACCCATAAAAGATATACTAACTATAAATACATAAGGGATTAAAAAATACTCTTACAAAGACTTTATACTTTAAAAAATAAAATATTTAATAAAGTATATGTGCCTGCATTCATACTAAAATCAGTGTCACTAGGACAGTACAAAAGAATTAAATTTTTTGGGCAACACAGGTGGGCTTAGAGACATATGTTCAAAACTGGGAAGATATAGCCTGATCACCTATATTATCCGAGGGTTCACAACCATGTGACTAAGTTTAATTATGCGGTTGCAACAAGTCTAAAATCTTACCAACCCTACCACAATGAGAAGAGTAGAACATAACATTAGACTTAAAATACTATAGGAGTATTTGGTGTTACTATAAGTACGATATACTTGAGAACTTAAACGGGATCTTCATTACTAAGTTGATAGTTGCTAAGTGGATACACAAAGGCTATATGTAATTAGGATGTTATAGACTTAGAATTTGTGAAAATTTTACTTTACCCCTATTCTGTGTGAATTTGGAGTTAAGGTCACTTATTCGAAGGCCTATCCTGTTTCCTCACAAATAGCGATGTAACTAATGAATATTTTCTAAATAATTATCTAGATAGTTCGTCTAATAATTAGTTTTTTACCCCAATTCTCCTGTAGATAACATGGCTGGACTCCATCCCCACGGCAACCAGTGCCTTCCGAATGAGGTCATTGCTGGATGGTTTGGAGAAGAACCAAAGAATGATCATCCTATCCCTTTGAATGATCACCATGATGCAAACCTTTCGGACGATGCTAACTCCAAACCAGAGGTTGAGAACCTACCCCAAGCAGCTCCCTTTGCAATTCCTAACCCTTGTCTGACTTTTCATGGCCCGACGCCTAAGTGGGTGGAATGCTTGGAAACATGGAGCCAAGGACAGGATCAGCCCATGCCATTTAATGGTGACCGGTGCTTTTACGACCTGAGCAATGGGGGCTCAGCAGACAAAATCTTGCCAATCTTGGTCCGCATAGTGTCCCGAAATGAGATTCAAGGCAGGACAGCCCTACATCAAATTACCGAAGTTGTCGCCGATGCGAGAATGCATACCCTCCGCACCATTCGTCTAGAACATGCTCGCGAGAGATCTGAGTGAAACCATGAAACTCTGCTTCAAGCACTGGCTGAATCACGAGCCGAATTCATAGAGCTCCGAGTATGCCAGAGGGTGTACGAAAGACACCTACTTGACGTGGAACGTCAACTGGCTGAACTGAGAGTTCACCAGAGGGATGATCGTCGCCAGTAGTAGACGCTTTACTTTATTTTCCTTATTTAAAGGAATAGTTTTTCTGTCTATGCCCGATGTGGGATTTTCTATTAAATTACCTTGTATTGTAAGTACTTTTGGTTAGGTCTTTATGCTGTCAAGAACTATCTTCTCTGGATATGATATAAGAACTTCACAAGGTCCTTTTCCCGAATCATTACGTCGTGAATATCAAAGATATTGACAGTCGGCTAACTCCTGTGTTGTTCTTTACTAAAATACTTTTATCATACTTTCATTGGAGTCTATCTGAAACCTGCTTTAGTCAAGTCATTGGACTATAGTAATTTAGCTCCAGAGACATTTCCATGTCTCTTTCAGTGGTTGGATCATGTTATTCACCAACCAACGATACCTCGGCTTGAACGACAAACATCTTGAGACCATTCTACAAACTCACTTCCCTTCCGTACTTGGACTGCATCATAGGGATGTTGGTCAAACCTTCGTGTTCATACCTCCAATCCGTACTAGGACTGCATCATAGGGATGTAGGTCAACCTTTCGATAACATACTCTTACTCTCTTCTTGAACAATCAAAGTACATCTAGGGTCAGCTACAATCGCTCACAATAACCTTATCTTTCGTGTTACAGAATCATGTCGTCATCCGGAAGCAATCAGTCGAACAACGAAACCTCTACCTTTCCTATGGACGCCGCTACCTTCCAAGCCGCAGTTACAGCTGTCGTGATGGCTGCCGTAACCGCTGTCCTTGCGCACCGTAGCGCTATCAGCACAATCAATACTGATGATGGGGTTGAAGATTCCGATCGTAGTATCCATCCAGGAAGTCGTCAAACGGTAACAGTCACAGGCTCGCAAAGCTGAAAGACAGAGAACAAGAAACGAAAGCGTCAAGCCTAGAAAGAACGCAAGAAATGCAAAAGGATGGCCATGCAACAGCAGCAAGTGGAAACCCCTGCCATCCCCGTACCGAGCAGGCCATACGATGGAAAACTCCTGAAGTGTGATAAGTGTAGTTTCCATCTTCATGGGGCTTGCCATGAGATGAAATGTTGCAATTGCCTAAAATTAGGGCACCATGCTCGTAGCTGTGGAGCACCGACACGACCCATCACACAAGTTCCTTTCATCAGGACCAACCCTACACACGAGAGTAGTGATAAAGCCGAACGCTTTAGGAAGAAATTTCCAAGGTGGGGTAATGATTAAGGCACTCGTGTCCACATAACACTGGCTAAACACCTCACATCCACCACCAATGTTGGTGTTGTCCAGATATGTCACCAATGCGGTGAAATTGGACACCTCAAGAAGGATTTCCCGATAGTAAAGAACTCGGGTGCTGATGGGAAGATTCTCAGGATCACGGTTGCTTGAGAAACTACGTCGGACCCTCGTTAATGTAATTTATGCGTTTCGTTGTAACAGACTTATAAACTATCCAAAACTAGTGCAACTAGAGTCTTACCTTTTGTGAGATCCTGTCTATATAAGGATCCTCGTGCTGCGTATACTTCTCTTTTGTAGTATACCTTATTCGCATCAATGGTCTTGTTATAAGTCTAAAGTATTGTAACTTTGTTGATGGTTGCACGGTTGTGTTTTGTCTGTAAACGTCTTATGTTCAAATCTAATGTCTTTAAGTTTCCGTATGATTCTGAGATTATCATACAACTAGATTCAATATCCATACCAAAACAGCTTCATACGTACATCTCCTTATCAATAAATGTCGTTTTAGGGAAGCCATCAAATCAGAACACCGAAGTACTCATGCATGGAGTACCTCATAGTTCTTTTCTTTTCTGTTCCGAAGAAATCCCCGAAGTACCACTCATACAGTACGTCAAGTTCAATCCAAAGATCCATACGGTTGATCTATCATTGAGGAATGTATACATAAGACTGATATATAATCAAGGTTCTACAGGTTTAGAATTGATGATTCCACTTTAATTTCTTTTTCCTCGATGGGATGTGAGCTTAAAGAAGAATCAGTTATTCGACTACCTTTTCAATCTTAATTATATACGACTCGTATACACGATATAGTGATCGTTGAACCAAGTATGAATTCTAACATGAACTTCAGGACGGAGAACTGCCCAAGTCTACGAGTAATCGCATCGTCATGTGAACAAACGTAGAACCCAGTATGACTCCCGTAAACAGATCACCCTATAGTCTAAACACCTACATAGATACAAGAACAGTACAGACAACATAGCGAACTACACATAAATATAATTAGAAGACTTGGCTTCTCACCCTGGAGAACTCCGGTCTTATTCATCCAGAGATCGACGGATTGCATCGTATGTACCTTGGATATCGTGGACTCCGTCAAGATTTTTCATTAGAAATCGTTATCTCTGCCTCACATAGATGAAATGGTTGAGAAAACGCAAGGAAAGAATTACTTTCAGGAATGGATCTGAGATCCGAATATCACCAGTTCGAGTGTTAGGGAAGGATGTCCGGAAGACTATCTTCCAAACTCGATGCGGACACTTCGAGTCCATAGTGATACCCTTTGGATAGGACCAATACGCCCATAGTCTTCATGAGCTAATTGTGTAGGGTTCGTCTTTCTTACTTGGATTAGTTCGTTATTTCTCCATGTAATGACTTACTTATCTACCCTCATAGTAAGAAGAAACCCATGGAAACATTACCTTCAGAGGTACTTTTCGCAAAGTTCTCTAGGCACGAGTTTTGAAATTGAAGAGTCAAATTTCTATGACACACTTTTAGTGATGTGGGAAATTTTTTGTACCCTTACAATTTGTCAAAACCGTTGAGAATTTGTCGACACCATAGACGCCGACAGTCATTCGCCAAATTCTAGGTCTTACATACCTACTGTCATAGTTCATCCAGAACCCCTCGGAAATCACAGGAAACCGTACGACCTTGACCCAGCAAGGAGTGGCCCTTGACTGGGAAGTTAAACAAGAAAAGGAAACCTTGGAGATTCCAAGTGAGAGACCAAGTTCTTTAAGAAGTCTCACTATGGGAACGGCTTAATACGTTTCGTAAAGCGTGGAAAGCTAAATCCAAGATAGATAGGACCTCCGAGATTCTTACCAGAATCGGTCTGTATCTCGCAAACTAGATCTACTCCGCGAACTCAGTAACATACATTCTATTCTTCGCGTCTCGAACGTGAAACCATACCTTTCCGTTAGGACTCTTGTAAGTCCACTCGTCGAGATCCTCGCCTTCGTATTAGAACCGTAGTGACCCTCAACCGAGAGGTCAAGCGGACGAAGCAACGCCGTCGCCCATTAGTGAAGGTTCGTTGGAATACCAACCAAGAACCCGATTTCACTTAGGAGCGCTAGAACCAATCGATTAGGAAGTTTCCACCTCACGACTCGATCATTCATACCTACTTCCTTATCTAAATTCTAATTTTGTGACGAAATTCCCATTAACAGGGGGATGATGTGACAACCAAAATTTCCATTCTGAACAAACCATATCAAGCCAATAGAAGTTAGAACAGTTATAGTGAAATTCCAGAATTTGGGTATAAGTTTGAGTATTTCAGGATTAGCACTTAAGTTTGAGATATCAGGAGAGTGGATGCACTAGGGTTTTGTGCAACACTGTTATTCCAATACTCTATGATATTAGAGTTCATTCCGGGAATAAAATATATTCTGCCAAAAATCCCAGGACTATATATAGAAATCTGAACCATATTCATTCATTAGTTACATTTCCAACTAGAGAAAAGTCGAATTCTCTCTCATAGATCTTCGGGTTTTTATCCCAAATCATGAGTACTTCTATCTAGTTGTATTATATAGCATAGATTGTGTTTAATAACGTCAAAATCATGTCAAAACACTATGATCTATGAGTTACCGCCCAAGAACACCTTGGGGAGTAAACTCCTTTTTAAGGGCCAAAGTGTGCCCAATGTCCCTCCAATCCTTGGAAATGAACCTAGAGACTACTCATAGCTAGTTTAGACATCCAAACCATTAAGAATCAAGGCTAGAAGTGAGTTCACGGCCAAGGAAGTTCTTGGGCCGTGAACTCCATTTTTAGGTGCCAAAACACCCTAAAAACCTTCCTTAAGCCAAGAGACTAATTTAGACAAGTACCCTAGTGTCTTTAGGACTAGCAAACACCTTTAGAACACCAAGAAAAAGGTGTTCACGGCCCAAGAAGTTCCAGGGCCGTGAACTCCAAGAAATAGTGCCAAATGGTGCTATAAACTCTCCTAAAGCCTTAGACAATTTCCTTGATTCATTCTTAGATAAATTAGGGACTTGAAAACACCACAAACACCCTCCAAGGGAGATTACGGCCGTAATATCCATTGGATATGGTCCATGGGCCGTGAACTCCTCATAAGAGTTAAAAAGAAGCCCAAACACTTGTTTAAGTCGAGAAGCACTTCACCACTAAAGATGTAATAATTTTAAGCTTCATTTAGGGACCCTATAGAGTGTTTATGGCCAAGAGTTTACTCCCCTGGTCCGTAAACTCCAACACGTATTGTCTTTTAACCATAAACTTCCATATGAGGTCTTGTACTCCTTTGTTGCAATCCCATTAGCCTCCTAGCACTTGACCAAAAGTGTGTTCCTCGCATTAGGATGTTTATACATGTTTAATTAGTGTTATAATCACTAATTGTTTATATACATATGTCTTCATATGTAATTAGGACCATTGTGTGTGTCTAAAGTCTTCACTTGACACCTAGCAGTCCTACCTCTTCGGTTCATCCGTATCACCCACAACAGGTGAGTTCATACCCCTTAATCAATGTTGTAACCATTTTTAAATGTTTTATGGGGGGATACAAGTAGAATCATGCTAGTTATTATATCAATCACTTGTGATTAATAAACAGCATTCAAATGATTGGCTACTCATTAGCCGTTTTACCAAACAGTTTCCTTCAAATGTTTATCGTAAACACTTATTATGTTTAAAACTCCTTATTAAACTGTACATTTTACTCTGTATGTTTTCATTCAAACTCATTTACAATTGTTTTTCAAACAAATGTTTCCTTATACTTAAACTGTTTATTCAAACCCATGCCTTCAAACCGTTTTATAGATTGACGTCAAGTCGATCTTTTCTTAGATAATAATTATGTTCAAAGGTTTTACAAAACTTATTTTATGCTTTTATATTATAAATTGCATGCCTATATATGCATAGTTATATTAGCAATGTTGAAAGGACTTAGGAAGGATATCCACCCTATTTCCTTTTCCTCGATTTGGATGTGGTCTGGTGGGATATCGGGTACCCATCCGAAGGTCGTTTAAATATTAGTTATATATCATGTGTACATATATAGTCATCAAGGTCCTTCCAGTTCATCCAATGCCCTTGGGTAGCAAGTGTATACATCCATGTCCATACGTACCAGTTAGATTACTAGTAAACTACCATATGGGTAGTTTAGGAAGATACTACTATTACTAGAACGCGATATCATACAATGAGTCAGTTCATTCATGAGTAAATACTTTCTAGAACATTACAGTACATTACTATACTTGCTAGATAGAGAGAACATACATTACAGCTAGAACATTACAGTACATTACTATACTATTACATAGATATGTTTACATGATCACACTTACATGAGTACAATTACATGATCATACTTACATGAGTACGCTTACATATACAGAGGAAAAACGTCACTAGGTGCTATAGTATGGAACCAGTTCAGGATCTAACTATACCGATGAATCACAACGCAATTGTGATAGTTATATCGGGTATACATGATCATAGTAATGTAGATGCTCACGGCTTGCATACATGCAGGGGTCGTGGGTAGGTCCCAAAATCACTTTGACAGGGGAGCATATAGCCTGGGATCTAGACATCACATTATACCTTATCCATCAAATAAGGCAGTTGAGTACCGATGTAGTTATTTATTACAAATGCTACAATACTTAGAAGAATTACCCTAGACTTAAGGTGATTGGTACGGTTGTAGTTCGACACTACACCATAATACTATTTCATTTTCCCATTACATTCACTTCGTGAACATTCACACGACGCACGATAATGTAGAAACTATATTTTTGGTTAATGATAGTCAGACTTGGGAAAATACACACTCTTACAAGAGACACACACAGACACTAGATGCCTTGGTAGAAGGCTACATATAGATCAGTTAAGTCTTGGTAGAAGACTCTCTGTTATAATAGTAGGAATCATAGGGATTTCTAGAGTTTTTCAAACGTTTACAGTTGTTTTACATACATTTTCAATACTTACAATGACCCAATTTTCAAGTCCAAAAATTTCATTTTAATTAGCAGACTCATAAAAACATTCATAAGAAAATACTGTGAAATCACATCATCTCATAAAATAATATATCATGTCTGAAAACCCAAGTCATAAAATTAGGAACATGTTAAAGTACAATCCCAGAATACCCATAGTGTGGAAAACAAAGAGTGTGTGTATGATGTGCCGCTACCATGCCAGCTCCTTCCCCTTTGCTGAAGAGGTACCTGAGACCAAAACTGTAAACTGTAAGCACGAAGCTTAGTGAGTTCCCCCATCGTACAACATACCATGCAATCACATAGAATACATACTTCCGGTAAATTTTAGGGTGCCCGACCTACCGGGTACGACCATTATGGGGTGCCGACCTACCCGTATGGCCATTCTGGGGTGCCGACCTACCCATGCGGCCATTCTGGCGTTCTGTCCTACCCGTGCCAAGCCATTCTGGGGTGCCAAGTTACCCATGTCAAGCCATTCTGGGGTGCTGACCTACCCTCCAGTCCTAGCAATCGAGCCTCGGGGACTATTCCACTACTACTGCTACTATCACATATATCATAACATAACCATGCTATCAGACATATTTGGGGTATCCGAACTACCCTTCAGTCCTAACAACTGAACTTGGGGACTATTCCCCTCCTACTACCACTATCACGTATAACATATCATGCCAGCGTATAAACATGTCATCACTTACTGTCAAACATATCTGGGGTGTCTGACCTACCCTTTGGTCCTAACAACCGTACTCTACTACTATCACATATAACGTATCATGCCAGCATATAACATATATGGTAGTAGCAAACCTAGATGATATCACAAAGACAATCATTTAACATACAACTCTTATTGGTGGGCCAACATTGTGGTCGTAGACCCACCGCTACTGGAACGTAACTCACCTCGAACAAGTAGTTGCTGATTATCTGTGCAGGAAACCTTTGTCTGCTACTGCTCCGGAAATCCTCCGGCTAAAATCCCCACAAAACACTCAGTCAGAAACTGATATCTACTCTTGGGGTAAAATGACTACTTTACCCCCAACCAAATCCATGTCAAAGTCAACTGCCAGTTGACCCAACTCGCCGAGTTGGGCCGTCAACTCGTCGAGTCCCTAACCCTTACCCGTCCTTATCCACAACTCAACACATCGAGTTTGGCAACGACTCGACGAGTTCCTCCTATATAAGAACATCGAATGAACCTTCATCGGACTCGCCGAGTTGTATGAACAACTCGTCGAGTTCACCTTCATCTGATGAACAAGTTCTGACCTTGACTCGCCGAGTTGTATGAACAACTCGTCGAGTTCATCTTCAACCATAACGAGATTGCCTTGGACTCACCGAATCTGTTTTATCACTCGTCGAGTCCCATGAACTCCAGGTCTAAGGCTAAATCCAATACATTGGGTCACTCCTTTGGACCTTCTACAACCCTTCTAACACCCAACTGAGTTCTTTTGACCCTCAACATATATGGGACTTATGCCTTAGACTAGTCAAGTCCCAAGAATGGACTTGCCGAGTCGATAACGTCCACACCCTAAAACCTCAATTTATGATGTAGAACCTTTGACCAAAAGATAGATCCAAGCCCCTAAGCTCGATCTAGCACATAAAGTTTCGAACTTTACGTGCATGCATGGGACTTTTGAGCCTAAAAGGCTCTAAAATGGCTCTTATGTTGCATGGGACCTTCCTTGGGTGCAAAAGCAACCCAAATCTGCCTTGTGACTCCTCCCAAGACTTAGATTCGAAGTCTTGAACCCCAACCATGTTTGCAATCATGGTTGGCTACCAGATATGGCATAAAAATTCCTAAATCTTCCCCAAAAAGGGATCTAACAAACAAGCAAGTAAGGTACATACTTAATACCTTTCAAGGACTGCAAATGATGACCCCAAATCGAATGCTTCAGTCTCCTCTTGATCCTTCTATGCTCTTCCTTCTTCCTTGAGCTCAAAACCCACAAAAATCACTCAAAAGCCATAGATCTTGCACCAAAACACTTAGGGTTTGCTATGGAGGGTTTCTGGGAGCAATAGGGACGAGTGGTGGCTGAAAGAGATGATTAAATAGGGTGCAAACCCTCATATTAGGGTTTTTGTCCAGTTAGAGCCTACTCGTTGAGTCCGGGACCAGACTCAACGAGTCCGTCACTTAAATCTCGCGTCCCATCCCGCTTCTACTCGGCGGGTTGGTCCTTTAACTCGCCGAGTCCCGGGTAAAAAATGAAAAATACTTAAATAAAATACATACCAAGAACCAGGTGCTACAGCTGCATAGCGTTCATCAAAGTACTCAACTATGGCAATTTTAATCAAGCCAAACATCTCCGGAAGCTGTGCTTGGAACATAGCAGCAACCTCGTCATGCAGGATCTCTCGGATACTGGCATCCAACTCACCTGTACCCATCTGCACCACAGGCTCTAGTGTTGGTTGCCCCTCCTGGCCTTCGTCTCCTGCTCCTGATCCTGAACCGGATCCCGTCACGAAGTGTCTCGTCATCACCATTCTGAAACACACCACAAGATATCAAATATTCCACATAATAACTGGGAACTAACTCCCGAATAACCCTAGGGGTTATGACTTCCTTGATATGCATATGGGTCATGTACTTTCAATAGTACGAGCCCATACCACCTTCCACACCTACCCATATTTTTCTCAAGTATCACCATAACACCCTAAAAATACACATAACCATAATGAGTGCTCGATCCACACTCGTAGAGGAATGCTAAGTATCTTGCGACTGGTTTACCGGCCTCACACTACTCACCTATCCATGAAACTTCCACCCAACCCTACAGCACTCGTGTATGCTAGCCATACATAACGCTGGACCTTATAGATTTTCAAATATCCAATCCTACCCTACGCCCTAATCAATGGACAAAACATAAGTCCAAATCAAACATTCTCAGACTATAAGATCCTAATTATATATAGTCGCGATGCATACACAACTAACTACAGTAATGATGTCAATCTCATATAAGGAAAACCCTAGGCTAGCAGGAATCATGTAATCAGGCGATTCTATCATGCACTCCCTGAAGATCCCTAACCTTGTACTAGCATATTGTTCAAAAATATCACATAATCAAATAACTATATGGTATTTTAGGGGTCTACTTGCTGACTCCGGCTGATCGTACACCCTGCATCCTCCTTTACTTATTTTGAAAACCACTTTAGAAATCATTTTGAAAACCTTTCCTTGATTTGATACTGGATTCACATGAATGTTCCTCCAATTCACTCAAACCAAGGCTCTGATACCAACTTGTAACACTCAAAATATCATGCCAAAATAAATTTTTTTCAAAACTTTAAAACCATTCATCATTACAAAGTTTGTTTTCAAAATATCTAATATCAGAGTTTTCCTAGAACCATAAACAAAATAGGAGGAGCTGTATAATCATGCCTTCGCCTTGCCGCGATCCCCAGATGTACCTGAAACAATAAACTGAAACTGTATGGTCGAAAGGTTAGTGAGTTCCCCCCCCCCCAAAAAAAAAAAATACTGATACACATACAATCCACATATCCTTGACAACAATATCATAACATAACAAACTAAACAGCATGCGATGGGTCCACAACATGGATTACTCTTGGGACCATAGTGCAAGTCTGGATTGCCTTACGGGCCCACAACTCACATCTGGCTTGCCATCGAGCCCACATTATGAGTCTCCCTTAGCCCGTAACGGGAATGCTCCCGTGTTTGTTGGTTACCGCACGAAGAAAAATCACCTCAACCCATCCCACATAACATATCCACATATAACATAACCAATGAGCATGCAGATAATCATATAACATCACAGGTAGTTCTATAGGTCTACCTAACTGGCATAACCACTAGCATGCAAGACTAACTTCATACTCCACATACTAACACTGATAGGATAAAATATCCAATGGGACGGCCTTGGTGCCTTAGACCCCTTAGTATAGAGAGGTAACTTACCTTGCAACTGTCGACTCGTAGAATAAGCTCAAATTCTCGGAACACTGCTACGAACTCCACCACCTATATTCATTGTAAACCATACTTGTAAATTTCCAGCCTTTCCAAAATGTCCTCTAGAAGTTAACTGGTCAACCCATGGTCAAAGTCAAAGTCAACAGTCTAGGTCAATAGTCCAAGTTGACCTCAACTCGTCGAGTACCCTCGTCTACTCGCCGCGTTCCTCGTAATACTCGTCCGTTCACCGAGTCATCAGAGTGACTCGTCGAGTTCCTAAGGCTCGAGGTCAAAGCTCCATGGCCATTCGTTGAGTTTTCCCCCTTGCAACTCGACAAGTTCATACACATCTAACGGTTGTGAAAAACCCTAACCGACTCACCGACTCAGTCTGCTTACTCGTCGAGTCTACGACACTCTTCATCGGACTCGCTGAATTGTTTATCCAACTTGTCGAGTTCAGGACCATCTTCATATGACTCTTCGAGTCAAATATGTGACTAGCCGAGTCCCTTCAGTTCTTCATCCATACAGATGCATTTTAAACCATGAAAAGGTTTCAGATTGCAGATCGAACCTCCTTAGGCATGCTTATCACGTAAAGCTGCAAACTTTACATCCATGCAAGGCTTTAAAGACCTTAAATGACAAAACTAAGCTTGCAATGAAGTCTCACACTTGAGAGAAGGCTCATACTAGGCAAGGCTGATAACTTTATGGATCTAGAGTCTAAAGAGAGTCCAGATTTGAAGTTATAACTTCAGATCTTAGCTCAAACATAAGAAGCATTTCATAAAACCCATCCAAAAGATATTTTTGATGAACATGAGCCAAGAAAAATAGTCTAATACCTTCAAGAGAATGTTCACTGATGTAGATCTTGAATCCCACAAGTTCTTGCTTTTACTTGCTTGTTTTCCCCAAGTGTTTCCTCCTTCAAATTTCCTTCTCCAAGCTTGAACACACCAAAAGAACACACACACTCGATTTAGGGTTTGAGAGGGACAAGAAGCAGTAAATGGGAGGATGGAGGAGGCCAATCATCCTTTAAATAGGGTGACATGCCTTTAAATCTAGGGTTTCATCTGCCAGCTCCTACTCGTTGAGTCCGCTCTTGGACTTGGAGAGTAGGTCACTAAAACACGTGGACCAACCCCCTACTACTCGACGAGTATGGCGCCCGACTCATCGAGTAGAACCAAAAACTAAAAGGATTCCTACATAAATCAATACCTGAGATTTGGGGCGTTACAATATTTATATATATATATATATATATATATATATATATATATATATATATATAGAGAGAGAGAGAGAGAGAGAGAGAGATGTTAGGTGGGTGAGGTGTGGTTGATGAACAGAAGAGAAAGGAGCATAAGTGTGTGTAAGTGTAAATCTTGTGTAAGTAACTTCATTCTAATCAAATCATACAAGATTCATCTTCTTCTTCTTCTTCTTCTTCTTCTTCTTTATTTTGATCTTGCATCATTTGTTTGATTGGGATTCCGGACCATCAAATGGATCTGATTGATATACAAGCAGAATTGGGACTTACAAGGGTTCACGACAACTGAAGGGTTTACGGCCGTAAGCACTCACTTGGGCGTGAACACAGCTTCAAATATATATTAGATTTCAGAGAAACCAATTGCCTAGAAAATCAAAGTATAAACCAATATTTTAGACCCAACATATGTGGACCACTTGCTAAAGTTGAATGTAAATTTCGACGAACAGTTGGCTATTAACATTATCCTACACTCTTTATCTCCTTGTTATGATCTGTTCAGAATGATCTATCATATGAACAAGTAGGAAGTCACTATAAACAAGCTTCAAGGCCTACTGACAGCTGTTGAAAGTAGTTTGAAAGGCAAGTCTGTTGTACCCACTCCTACTGTTGCCCCAGTCCTGGCAATTAGACATGGGATGGGAAAGAAAAGGAAATCTCTTTCAAAGAATCATAAGGGAAAGTCTCGTGATGGATCCTCTTATAGTGGGTCCAAAGGTGGTTTTGCTACTCCCCCATTCAATCCAAAGGAAGTAGAGTGCTTCTGTTGTCATGAAAAAGGGCATTAGAAACAAAGTTGCTCTAAATACTTGCAGGACATTTAGGATGGGAAGCTAAAGCCAACCTTCACAGGTATTTACACTAATCAATCTAACAACTCATCATATGCTAGTTCTTGGGTCCTTGGTACATGATATGGTTTTCACATTTGTTCTGAATTGCAGGGTCTAAAAAGAAGTAGGGTTGTGGAGCACGGGAAGATGAACTTGATCATGGGGAATAGGAAAGTGTCGTCTGTCACCAAGATTGGAGTTTATTATTTATTGCTTTCAAATGGGTTAGGGCTAGATTTGAACAATTGTTGCTACTCGTCAGATATGGCAAGAAACATTATTTATTTTCATGGTTTGTATAAACAAGGTTTAGATTTTCATTTAACAATGAAATTGGTTCTATTAATGCTTTTTATAATGGTAAATTTTATTTTGAAGCATTGCCTTGTAATGATATATATGAAACTGTGATGGTTTTAGACAACTTAGGAAATAATGCATTGTATATTGATTCGTCCAATAGTTTAGACAAGGCATGCTTGTGGCATTGTCGTCTTGGACATGTCAGCAAGAAGCACATAACCCGAATACAAAAGGATGGAGTGTTGGAGTCATTTTACCTAAGGTCAGATGACACGTGTAAATCTTGTTTGCTTGGAAAGATGACCAATTCACCTTTCACTGGAAATTGCGAAAAAGGTGAGGGTTTGTTGAATCTCATACACACCGATGTGTGTGGGCCCTTCATATCCACCACAAGGGATGCTAATCCCTTCAAAGAGTTTAAGTAAGAAGTGGAGAGTCAATTGGACAGGAATATAAAGATTCTATGATCCGATAGAGGTGGTGACTATCTTAGTATTGAATTCCACGACTATCTTAAATAATGTGAAATCGTTTCATAAATGACGCCACCAAGGACACCACAGCTTAATAGTATGGCTAAGAGGCACAATCGAACCTTGTTTGACATGGTTCATTATATGATGTGTCGAGCTTTGTTGCCTATCTCATTCTGGGGGTATCCCTTAGAGACTATCACCCATATCCTTAATCTAGTCCCAACTAAGAAGGTTGTCAAAACACCTCACGAAATATGGACAGGGAAGGTTCCCTCGTTAGCACATATCAAGGTTTAGGGTTGCGAGGCTTTCGTACAACGATAGACTCATGACAAGCTCGAACCTCGTAGTGAGCGTTGTATTTTCATCAGCTACTCACAGAAATCCTTTGGATATCTCTTCTACAAACCGAGTGACAATGTTGTCTTTGTTGTGAGGAGAGGAGTCTTTTGCGAGAGAGAGCTCATATGCCAAGAGGAGAGTGGGAGGAAAATTTGTCTTGAAGAGCATCAAGAGTTAAGTGATGAAGGAACCTCTAACACGAGCAATCAACCTGAGGATGAGACTCATGTTGAACCAGTTAACGAGTCCGTACCTTTGAGACGTTCCAATAGAGTTAGTGTTCCACCTATGTTGTATGCTTTTCATATAACAAGTGAAGGTGAGATGTTTATCACTGATAGCACGCTGATAAATTTGGATAAACCTAACAACTACAAGGACGCCATAGCAGGCCAAGAGTCTACAAAGTGTAAAGAGGAAATGGATAGCGATATTCAGTCCATGTATGACAATAAATTTTGGAACTTGGTTGACAATGTACTAGGTCGTAAGACGGTCGGGTGCAAGTGGATCTTCAAGAAGAATACCAACATGGATGGGAAAGTACACACATATGTGGCGCGATTGGTTGTGAAGGGCTTTACTAAAACTCCTGGAGTTGACTATGACGAGAGCTTCTCATCAGTAGCAAAGATTAAATCTATAAGGGTTATGCTATCCATAGCTGCATTTCATGATTATGAATTATGCCAGATGAATGTCAAAACCACTTTCCTTAATGGGAAGTTGGCTGAACATGTTTACATGAGTCAGCCAGAGGGTTTTGAAGATGTAAAGTACCCTAATAGAGTGTGTAAGCTTGAGAAATCCATATATGGATTAAAGCAAGCATCTTGAAGATGGAATCTTTGTTTCAATGAGAAATTCAAGGAGTTTGGTTTTTCGAGAAGTGAGGATGAGTCCTACGTATATCTCAAGGCTAGTAGGAGTATAGTTAGCTTTCTGGTATTGTATGTGGATGATATACTAGTCATGGGAAACGACGTTCCAACCTCGGAGGAAGTTAAGTCCTGGCTTGGGAAGTGTTTCACTATGAAGGACCTCAAGGAAGTTGCTTACATCCTAGGGATAAGGATATTGAGAAATAGGAGTAAAAGATTAATAGGACTTAGTCAAAGTATCTACTTGCACAACGTGCTGAAACATTTCAACATGGAGAATTCCAAGAAAAGAGAATTGCCTGTCCAGAGCAATACCAAACTGAGTAAGACTCAGAGTCCGAGTACCGATGTCGAAATAGCATAAACGAGTCGAGTACCATATGTTTCTTCCGTTGGCTCGATCATGTATTCTATGACATGTACTCGCCCTTCTGTGGCTTTTTCCATGAGCATGGTTAGTCGATATCAACGGAATCTTCGTAGACTCACTGGATATCAGTAAAGAACATTCTTCAGTACCTGTGGAGGACTAAGGACTGGGTCCTTACTCTCGGTGGGAGTGATGACTTGAGAGTGACAGGGTATAGTGATGCTAGCTTTCAAATAGATAGAGATAATTTCCGCTCTCAGTCGGGCTGGGTATTTACCCTAAATGGAGGAGCAGTGACAGAGAAAAGTTCCAAACATGAGACTATATTTGATTCAACGTGCGAATTAGAGTATATCGCAACAATCGAAGTGTCGAAGGAGGCAATATGGCTAACGAACTTCTTCGGAGACCTTGGAGTTGTACAAGCTATAAAGGAGCTTATGGAGATTTTTTTGACAACGAGGGTGTGGTATCCTTAACCAAGGAACTGAGGGATCATGATAGATCAAGGCACATTGACAGAAAATATCACTTCATAAGACATCGAGTAGAGGAGGGACTCCTCGTAGTGAAGTGGATATCGTCAGAGGATAACCCAATAGATTCCCTTACGAAGGGACTGAGTAGGGTTAAGCATTTGCAGCATGCTAAGAGCATTGTCCTAAAGGACCAGATTAGTTTTAGTGATTAGATAGACAATTAGAAACTTGTAATAAATAAATGTAATTGACATTTGATGACTAAATAATAAGGGTTTTAATTATAAGTAAAGTATACTGTCTTCTGTCAATTGTTTATTTTATGTTTCACTTTTTGCATGTTTTGACTTCTAGAAAAATATGATTATTCGAAATATCTACAGTCAATCACACTTTGGAAGTAGGTTATGAAGTTAGACTGTCATGAATTGGCTTGTAGATTGTGTAAAGTTTTAGACATAGCAAAAGTTTGCTACAATGTTCATGAGTGCTCCTAAAATAAGATTTGAGTATTGGATTACACCCACGCTCACATGAATCACTTCATGGAATGTATCACGAGTGATTGTGAGATGATAATATCGTATAGGCTTCAAACCAAGATATATGACTTTTTGATTACGAGTTGGTTGTGCATTGATAGTACGAAAACACATCATTAACTTGATGTTACAAAACGTTTTGTTGTGTATAATTTAAAAAGTAGTTAGTACAAGCATTTAAGTCAATGTTTATCTATTCCTTTTATCCTAAGAGGAGTAAAAGTGATATCATGGGCCCTCGATGATTATGTTTTGACTTATGTGTCAGGCCCCGTCAAGACTCAATTGATGTGTTCAATTAACTTCTATGTCAAACAAATCAGAAATCGGGAAACAAACAACTGCAAAATAAGTACGACTTTATTCCATATCATTATCCATACGATATCTTGCAGAACAGAGGATTATATGATCCCTTATCTAAAGGACACGTCATTGACTAGGTCAGAGTTCGACAGCGGCTTTTGAGAGCTATGATTGCTAATCGTATTTTGAGGTTGCATTGGCAATTATAGTTATTAGACTTATCCAAGTAGGAGACTTTTGGATTAGGTGTCTAAGCCCATATTTTTAGGTTACCTTCACAAGAGAATTTGATATGATGGATTTTTGAGAAAGCGGTTATTTGTGATTTATTAATATATTATATGAACAATATATTAATTGAGATATTATATTATTTAATTGGTATTGATCAAGAATTAATGTAGTGATCAAAAGAGACTGATTAAATTTACACGGACTGATTAGGTAAATCAGTAATACTTATAGTTTAATCTAATAATCCATGTTGATTAGGGATGGACTAAATCTATGTGAGAGTTCAGGAAGATTTAGTCTAAAAGGCCTGTTTTATGGATTGCTGGAATACTTAAAGGTTTAAGTAAATTAGGGTTCTATGTAAGAAATCCTAAGGATTCCACACTATAAATTGAATGCCTAGCCTTCCCAAAATCGGCCAATGCATTCCAAGGTGAAACCCTAGCCGATTTGGGTGTTTACTAACCTCTCTCTCATAAGCCTCCTCTTGCTTTTGGGGTTTGTGACTCATTTGAGGTACTAAGCTCATGAAATACCAAGTTCTACAAGCTGCAACAAAGAAGTATTCATCTCAGTTGTGTTATGTTGTGAATCACAAAATTGTATGCTAGCTAGGATTCATGCTTTGGATAAATCAAAATTGCACATATAACTTGAGAAAACTTAGATCCACATCATTAGGGTTGTATATGCACCATAGGATTTTTATAATGCTCAAAACCCTTAAAAACGAATATCCCTGTCTAACACCACTGAGACAGGCATTCCATGTCGTGCCACTACCTTACGTACGTAAATCTCGGCCAGATTCTCAACCGATATACTCTACTGGATCGGGATAAAATGAGGCCTCTAGGTAAACCTACCCACGATGATGCATATCGAATGTACTCCACGTGCGGTCTTAGGAAGCTTCGTGATGAAGTCCATAGTGATATCGTCCCTTTTCCACATAGGAATGTCTAGCGGATGCATCTTGCCGTGTGGTCTCTGGTGCTCGACCTTGACCTTCCAGCAGGTCAATCACCGCTCTACATACCATGCTACGTCCCGCTTCATGTAGGATCACCATTAATCAGGGTGATGATCCTGATACATCATCTTCGCCCCGGGATGGACGAAAAACCTCGACTTGTGGGCCTCATCCAATCAGAATTTGTCGTACTCAACCCCAGTATGGAACCCAGACCCTCCCATGCAGGGTCAACAACCCATGGATGTCATAATCAAATAAGGCCACCTGGTCTATGATCCGCTCACACTTCCGACGCTCCTCCTTCATACGCTTGATTTGTGCCTCTTGGATTTGCTCCGACAGCGGAGTAATCACTATCATCCCCAGACATATATCTTGAATCGGAGCTGCCGCCGCCTTGCGGCTAAGAGCATCGTCCACCACATTGGCCTTGCATGGGTGATAAAGGATCTCATAGTTGTAGTCCTTCACCATATCTAACCACCGACACTGCCTCATGTTCAGATTCGGCTAATCCATAAGGTACCTCAAATTCTTGTGGTCCTTATAAATGGTACAACGGAACTCATAGAGGTAATGCTGCCAAATCTTGAGGGAGAAAACTACAGCCCCCAGCTCCAAATCGTGCGTCGGGTATTTCGCATCGTGAGGCTTCAACTGCCTCAAAGCGTAAGCTATCACGTGACCTCGCTGCATCAATACCGCACCCATACCCGTGATCAAAGCGTCACACTAAACCACGAAGTCGTCGACGCCTTCTGGTAAAGTCATAATCGGTGCCTCGCATAACTGCTGTCTGAGAGTCTTGAAGGCTGCCTGCTGCTCAGGCCCCCAACAGAATGTCACCGACTTTCTCGTCAGTCGGGTCAAAGGAATAGAGATCTTGGAGAAATCCTAGATGAATCTCCGGTTATAACCCGCTAGACCAAGAAAACTCCGAATCTCAGTTGCAAACCTCGGAACCTCCCACTGCATCACGGCCTCTATCTTGGGCGGATCGGCCAAAATGACCTTTTGGTTGACAAGGTACCCTAGAAACTACACCTCACGCAACCATAACTCACACTTGTAGAACTTTGCAAAAATTCTCTTCTTCCTCAGTGTCTCCAGCACCTCCCTCGGGTGCTCCTCATGCTTCTCCTGAGTCTTGGAGTAAACCAATATGTCATTAATGAAGACTATCACAGACCGGTCCAACATCGGTCTACAAAGGCGGTTCATGAGGTCCATGAACGCGATTGGAGCATTGGTGAGCCCAAACGGCATAACCGCAAAATCATAGTAACCATAGCGAGTCTTAAAAGTTGTCTTCTGCACATCGTTGTCTCTGACTCGCAAAGATGCACTCTGTAGCTGGTCAAAAAAATCATCGATCCTCGGGAGGGGATAACGGTTCTTCCTCGTTACCATATACAACTACTGGTAGTCTATGAACAATTGATGTGACCTGTCCTTCTTCTTCACAAACAAGATCGGGGCTCCCCATGGTGAACTACTCGGACTGATAAATCCCTTGTCTAACAGCGCTTCCAGTTGTATCAACAATTCCTGCATCTTTGGAGGAGCCAACCGATAGGGTGCCTTGGCTATCAAAGCCGCACCAGGGACTAGGTGAATCCTCAACTCAACCTAACTCTCCAGGGGTATCCCAGGAAAATCCTTCGGGAATATATCTGGGTACTCTCACATGACCGATACATCATCAACTGTCACCTTACCCTTATCCCAGGTATCCATGACATAGGAGACATAACCTACGCAACCCTGCTGAAGGTAATGCCTCGCTCTCACTGCTGAACATAGAGTGGGTCTACCCTGCGACCTCTCGCCCTGAATCACTAACCCTCCCCCACTAGGAGTCTGAACCCTCACTAGCTGTTGTTCGCAATCGATCATCACCACATTGAGTCTCAACCAGTCCATACCAACTATAACATTATTCCCTCGTAAGGGAATAGGTACTAAATCCACTAAAAAACTGCTCATCAAACAACTGCAGTGTACTCCCCCGATGAACTCTCGCGACCCTAACGGTCCTATCATCTGCTATCTCCACATCAACTGGACAATCCAGCTCCCACGGAGCCCTTACAAATCGCTTGCTGAGAGCGAGCGATACAAACGATTGGGTAGCCCCCAAATCAAACAATACCAAGGCAGATATACCATTCACAAGGAACAATCTGATAATGAAACACATAAACATAAGCAATAATCAACATAAGTAAAAAGATAAGGAGAAGATTCATACCCATCACCACGTTGGGTGCTGCACGTGCCTCCTCCGTTGTCAACTGGAAGGCTCTACTCTGTGCCACTAGCGTATCGGCCCGGCCCTGGCGATCGTCGGTAATCCTCAATATAGTAGGAACGGGTGCCACCACTCGTCCTGCTGATACTGCTAAACTCAGACATTAGGCCTTCTTGTGGACCCTATGATTGTCTGGAAGCAAATCAGATCAGATAACGTAGTGGTGGTGGTGGTAGCAGTACAACCGCTGCTAACATGTCCAGTTCGTCTGCACTTAAAGCAGCCCGAATTACCTGCCCTGCATGCCCCATCATGCGTCCTTCCGTAGTGGCCTTGGCCCTGATAGCCCTTCACTCGGGAATCTACCTTGGGCTTCTTGCTCGAACCCTCCACACCAGACACAACATCTGGTTTCCTCTTCCTCTCCATCTCTAAATCAATCTCCCTCTCCCTAGCCCTCGTTATCATATCCTCTAGCGTCTTCCAGCTGGATCGGTTCACAAACTGCCGAATGTCGCTCTTTAGCGTCTCGTGGTACCGGGCCTTTTACATCTCCTAATCCTCCACATATTATGAAAAATGAAGGGCCCTCTCCTTGAACATAGCTAAGATCTCAGTTACCATCTCATTCGTTTGCTGGAGATCCTGGAACTCCCTTCCAAGCTGTTGCACCTCAATCACAGGTGCAAAATCAGCCCTAAACATGGCCGAAAAGTCACTCCAAGTCATAGCATCAAGACCTGCATCATCACCAATGGCATGTCCGACCTTCTCCTACCAGTCACATGCTCTGTCCTTCAGAAGACAGGAGGCAAGTCGGACCTTGTCCCCTTTGGGACATCGGTTCGTACGGAAGGTGTTGGTGACATCATCCAACTACCTGTTGCTAGAAATGGGGTCCCGGGCCCAATGATAGCCAGGAGCTCCACAAGCTCTGAACTCCCTAAAAGCCAACTTGCGCGACCCCATCATGGCCTCCACTCAGTGCATAATGCATTCAGTCTCTCATCCAAAAGCTCCAAGATACCCTCCTTGATCGTACCGAATATCACAGGATTGTGGTCTAAAATATTGTGCGTGACCTCAAACGAAATGAACTCTCTCGTCTGATCGTCGAGCTGCCCGGCTCCAGAGCCCAAGCCTGATCCCTCTCCGGCTGCGGAAGTGCAACTTGTCTAGTGCATAGCGTCACCATTCTGAAAATAAACCATAACAAATATCAGAATACTCATCATAACTCGGAGGATCACACACAGTACAAGTTTCCTGGGTTCATCTCAGCCTTCCTTGATTCGAGTACGGATCCTCTGCTTTTAATAGTACAGGCCCATACTACCTTCCACATTTATCCATACTTTCCTCAAGAACTGCCTTGACTCCACCAAGTCCTTTTACTCCTACTGTTGTTATTACGCAAATCGCATCCTAGGCTTGCCCTAGGGTAATCACCATCCCACTCTCTGCCATCAGCTGCATAAGAAGTCCCGACCATCTCTCCTTAACTAGCTCGCGAATATTATTACATATCACTAAGACTAGATAATTCTTCGAATGAGAGGTTCTACCCTACAATGGCTAGACTGAAACAAGAGCTGCGAAAGAGAGTTAAACCTAACCATCTAAAATTATTTAGTCCTCATAATATGAAACTTAACATACTCATTTACTAGTTAGTTAAGATAACTAGAACTCCTAAAAGCACAAAGCAAGCAACATTCGGACATTGAGTAAACATAATCAAGCATGTCCTAATCAGGCCATCATATCACTGACTAATATGTACTAGCATGCAATTCATAAAGTTGATATATATATAACAGACACATAAGGCATCCTTCCTAGATCCTTAGCCCTAATCTAGCATGCAGTTCTCGTAAACATATTATTACATAAACTTGTATGGGTAATTTGGGAGTACTTACTTGAGCTCAGTAGATTGCATGCACCACACCCTTTTCTCTTTTCAAGGTTCTTTTTCACTTTTCAAATTTCCTTTTATAAAAATGATTTTCTTTTGAAAAATTTTCATACCAAGTCCTCGGTTTGAGTTCAGACACACTCGAAAAAGTGTGCCCGGATCCCTCAAACCAAGGCTCTGATACCAACTTGAAATAACCCAAAAATATGGTCCAAAAATTTTGTTTTAATTTATAAATAAAACCATAGTAATCCAAGTCATCTCATAAAAATATAAGTGAAAATATCTCAAAACATCATATCAAACACAATATCAAAATCATATATCCAAATATCATAGTAAATTATCCCAGGCTAAACGCTATGGTGTACGCGATGCAGTCATCTCGAACCTTTCCCCTAACTAACGCAGGTACCTGAAACCAAAACTGAAAATTGTAAGCACGAACCTTAGTGAGTCTCCCTAAACTACCGCATACAATACACATAACATATAACATGTAGCTAGGAGATATGAGCCTTACCCACACTCAAGGAGATATGGGCCCCCGCCCACACTCGAATAAATATGAGATACGGGCCTCGCCCACACTCAGCTATCTATGAGATACGGGCCTCACCCACACTCAGCTGGGTAGGAGGTACGGGCCTCGCATACACTCCTCTTTCTGGAGGATACGTGCCCCCACCCACACCCCACTATCTAAACATACATACAAGTATCATACAGACAACAAGTATACCATAATCTACCAATTCATAATCATATTTAGATAATACTAAGATACGGGTCATGCCCACACTTAGCTACTAATCGTAAACAAGTCTAAGATATGGGCCCTGCCCACACTTAGCTACTAATCATAAACAAGTCTAAGATACGGGCCTTGCCCACACTTAGCTACTAATCATAAACAAGTCTAACATACGATCCTTGCCCACACTTAGCTACTAATCATCATACATACTCTACATGGGCTGGCGTTGGTGCCTTCAACCCGTTCCTACTAAAGGAAACTCACCTCGCAAAGCTGACTGTGAAATCTCACGGTGAGGAATCTCTAATGGCTAGTCTAACGACTCCTCGGCTATCATTAACACATTAACTCTTAGCGAAATCCAATAATCCTTCTAAGGGTAAAATGACCATTTTACCCCTAGTCAAAGTCAACATTCTGTGTTGACTCAACTCGCTAAGTTGACCCATCAACTCGTCGAATTCCATAGATCCGAGAACTCTGAACTCGCGATCCAACTCGTCGAGTTCTTTCATAACTCGTCGAGTTCCTGCTATCCATGGTATCGGGACTTTCCCATTCTACTCATCGAGTTTTCCCTATATAGAATCGGGACATATCGACTCAACTTATCGAGTCCCTTATTGGACTCACCGAGTTCCTCAGTTTGTTTGGGCCATCTTTATGGGTTAAGCCCTAACTCTTGAGATCTAAGCTTCATACTTCCCATATACCCTGAAAATGTCCTATTAAGGTTAAAGTTTCTAACTTTACCCATTAATACCTTTCCTTAATGGGTTTAGGTCAAACCCTAATTCCTTAGGACCTAGATCTTGGTCCACAAGCCATCCATACACCAAACTAAAGCATACAAACAGAGATCTAGACCTTAACCACTACTTCTACACGTATAACTTCCATATTTCTCTACATGCATGGCCTTTCGGAGCTGAAAAGGCCAAAATGACATCCTATGGCTTGCAAAGGGCTTCAATGGCCATAAAGTTTGCACCTTTATGCCATGAAAGCCCACTATAATCCCATATCTGAAGGTATACTCACTTGGGACGTCCATATCCCAAGGATCAAGCCTCTTTAACCAAAAACCAAAAAAGAGTGAAAATAAGGAGATCTAAGAAACTACTAAGCAAGTTAGAGACTTGATTACCGGCAAATGATGAGGATGAAAGGAAGTATCTGAATCTACTATCTTCTCCTTGAATCATGTGGCTTCTTTTTCTTCCACAAGCTTCAAAACACACAAAGTTCACTAAAAAATGACTCACAAGCTCACAAATGCATTAGGGTTTCTAAAACTAGGGTTTAGGACTTGGAGGCTAGAAGTGAGGCCAACAAGTGGGGATTAGGATGTTTAAATAGGGTGAAAAACCCCGAAATTATGGTTTCATCCTGACAGCCCTACTCGTCGATTCGAGGCTCTCAACTCGTCGAGTAGATGACTTAAAATACCAAGTCCAATTTGGTTCCTACTCGACGAGTTTGGGAGTCCCAACTCATCGAGTTGCTATACAAAATTGAATAACTTATGATTAAACGTGTACAAGGAACTTGACGTTACATTAAGGTGCAAGTATTTTACCTCCAAAGGTCTAGAAACTTGAAGAAGATGATTGGTCTAGGCTTGCCCTTTTGCTTCTTGCACCAATATAGATTTCCTTCCTTCACAAACTTCACCAAAACAAAGGAACAACCCCAAAAGTCAATTCACTAAGCTCAAAATCATGGAAAGGAGGCTATGGTTTCGAGATAGGGAGGTGGAGGCAGAAAAAGATGACCTAGAATGAGAGTTAATGTGTTTATATATATATGAGGAAAGCCCTAAAAATCTCGGGTTTATGTTGGGGCGATTGCGATGGTTTGTCCATCTTCATGCCATGTCTAGGTGTATTCCAAAACATGCGTTTCATTTATCTTACGCCACGTCATGAGCATCCATGTACCACGTTGTCGCAGTGGGTTTCCCCAAAAACCCTATTTTTGATTCCTTAAGTCTTTAGCCAACCTTCTTCGGGAAATTGGTGTTATAAAAGGTCAGGAATAACTACACCAATTATGGTTTCAGAAACATCATTTTCATCACACACACATGTTTCTACCAAGCACCATGTTTAGTTTTACTAGTAAGTGCAGGTGGTTCAGGAATAGGGCCTTTAATAATGTACAATTTCTCATCTCCTTCGAGATTTTCTTTGAAGATATGAAGTCAGTCGAAGAAATTGTATATGTTGAATGTTATATGTTCTCTTAGAACAACAAGATTAAGAACATGCATTGTAACAAGATTGGATTATGAATTATATAAAAATATATAATTCCTAATTTTATGGGATCGTTAATAACAAAGTGTAATAAACATGTTTGATCTCAACTATGTCTCTGAACTGTATTGCTTAGGTGACTTTTATCACAACATATTTGTTATCAAATTGTCCAAGTTGCAAAACAAATAAAATAGTTAGACGACCTTTATTTAAAGAAATTTTCAGATTTTTAGTAAAATGATAAGAGTTGAAATAAAAAAGAAATTTGAGACTTTTTCATGATTTATCAAAATAATGAATTTTTTTTTTCGTGAAAGTTAAAAATTAGTTTTACTAAAAAGGATTGATTTGAAGTTTTTATCCCATAATCAAGACTTTTTTTTAACAAAATAAAAATTAAGATTTTTTTCTTATATTATATATAAATATTTAGATTTTTCTAAAATTTTACTTATAATTGAATATAATGATTGAAAATCAACATTTAGAATGTACATATAGTGAAACCAAAACAAAAAGGACCCTATATGAAAACTAAAATAATTTGAAGTGATTGCTATTTATAAAAGAAAAAGGTTCATCAAACACTTCAAATTTATGAACGATCTTCAAAATTTAGAAAAGAATAAATAAAAAAGTAGAAGAAGAAAGGGAAAAAAGAGGAAGAGGGTGATCAACGTCAAAAGAGCCGGCTTTAACTTTCCATTTGTAAGATCCCGAGGAACAATTTCTAGATGATTGATGATTTATTTACGCAATAAATTATATATTTATTAAATAATCTATTAAAAAGTTGTTTTTGTTTTCATAAATTATATATTTATTAAATAATCTATTAAAGATTTATTTACGCAATAAATTATATATTTATTAAATAATCTATTAAAAAGTTGTTTTTGTTTTCATAAATTATATATTTATTAAATAATCTATTAAAGTTGTTTTTGTTTTCATAATTTATTTTTCATAATAAATAAAAAACTTTTTGTCAAATGTTCTCTTCTTTATTTTGACACATCACGTTTTCTTGAATTTTTAAAATTTTTAATTTCTACTTGTCATTTTATTGTATTTTTCATTTTATTAAATTAAAATTCCACATTTAATATCTAAGGTAATATATATGTAAGGTATTTTATAAAAAGAGTTTATATATGTAATTTTTCAATATATTAAATGTTCATTAATTTTAATAATACAAATTTTTTTCTCATTTCTCTTATAAATTCAAACTTTTTAAATTGTTAAAATTTCATACTTTTTTTTAAATAAACTAATGTAATACATGGATCTTACACCTAGTTTGTAATATTTAAAATGTATAACTTCATTACATTAAATAATCTGTTTTTTTCGTATAAATTTATACATATATAACTCCACAATTTTTTCATAACAAGCGTAAACATATTTTACTTTAACCGGAAGAATGAAAACATTTCATTGCACCATATGGAAAAAAATTGCAACTTTATCGTAAGAAAAGACGTCATTTTCTTTTCTAAATTACGATAATTGTATTCTAAAAGTTGAAAAATATAAAAGTGTATTTAGTATTAAGCTTTTAGGAGCTTCTACTTTTCAGTATTTGACAAAACGTTCCGTTTTAAACAAAAGACTTCATTTGACACTATATGTAACACCCAAAAATTTCAAGACAAATTTGAACTTCTAAAACATTTCAAACCATTAAAATCATTACAACTTTGTTTTCAAAATGTATAATATCAGTTTCCCCAGAAACGTAAACTAATCACGAGAGGATGTGCGATCATGCTTTCGCCTTGCCGCGATCCCTTGATGTACATGAAACAATAAATAGAAACTGTAAGCCCAAAACTTAGTGAGTTCCCCCAAAATATTAATCTCATATAACCATAATCATATCATATCCACAAATACGAATCAACATGCATAATGAGGCTTCAGCCTGACTGGACCGCCTCGCAGGGCCTACAACCTATCTGGACCGCTCCCGAGCGTTCGGTATGACTGGACCACCTCGCAGGGCCTACAGCCTATCTGGACCGTTCACCGAGTATGTTGGCCTTCAGCATAAAGCAGGACCGCCTCAACCCAACCTCCAATCAAACAAACATTTGCACATAAATATCATACACTAGCTCATATCAAATAACAGTCAAACTAATCTAACAGATTACTAATCATGGCAACATCCTAATAACCGCGATATAGACCTAACCGGTCACTAACGTAGCATCATCCTACAACCAGGACACTGACCTAACCAGATCACTACACATATATGTTGGATTAATGTCAAAGTCCATAACTATAATTGGTAAGACTTGACCTGACCCAGCATGGTCCATTTGGGTTGCATGGCATCATGCACTTGGATAGACTAAATGAGAGAAATAAGACACCTATGGTTATTAATATATTATAAGTTCTAGTATATTAATAATAAGAATAATAATATTTAATTAGTATTGATCAAGAATTAATTTAGAATTAATTATGTGATCAAAAGAAGACTAATTAAATATATGGGTTGATTGTGCAAATCATCCATAACTTATATAGTGGGCCAAAGCTCCATGGATAATCAAGTTGGGTTAAACCCATAGGATGCTCCATGGAGGTTACATAACCCATGGGTCATGGAAATGAAAGGAAATGACAATTAGGGTTTACATGGTGTAACCCTAATTGTATCAGACTATATAAGCATCATATTATTCACCAAAATCGGCACTAGTGTGTGTAATAGAAGGGCTAGCTAATTTTCATGAAGTGTAGAATTCTCTCAAGTTACTCCAAGTTTATTTGGTGTTGTGTGAACCATTTGAGGAGTCACACTTGAGGCACTAGGGACTCAAGCTTCATGAAGACATTCTACATCAAAGAGGTATGTATTCTATCTAGTTATATTCATGATTTTGTATGCTAGATTAGGATAATACCTTGGATGTTCATAATTGCATGTATAATAGAGAAAACATAGATCCAAGGTATTTAGGGTTGCATGTACACTTAGGAGTGTTAGAATGCTCAAACCCAACAGTGGTATCAGAGCCTAGGCTTGCTTTCTTGTTATACTTGCAAAACTGCTTTAAAAATCAAAGTTGTTGCTGTATGGGCATCAGACTCGGCGAGTCCATCAGGAGACTCGGCGAGTCCATGCCTAAAAAGTAATCAAAACGATCCAACTTGCCGAGTTGGTTCATGCACTCGACGAGTTGGACCCCCAGACAGCATAAATTCGAATTTTTTGGCTGGAATTGGACTAGGAACATTACCCTAAGAGGTTTTTGGACTTATAAACTTGTTTTTGATGTGGTAATGTTCATGCTAATCCAATTTCAAAGATAATTGTCAATAGATTCATGTTTTGTATTAGTTTAAGGTTTAGACAAATTACATGAAAAAAGTTTGATTTGAATTATCTTGTTCTTATGAGTTTCTTAGATTAATAGGAAGTTATGTGAAATTGTTGTTTTCAATCCATTTCAATCTAAGAGTTGATTCTTGTAACATCCCGAAATATTAAGAGTAGAGTTGAAGGGCTAAAAGAGTAAATTGGAAGGGGAAGTTGGGGAGTCCATGGGTGGACTCGGCGAGTAGAGTTGCAACTTGGTCACGTGTTAAGTGGTCGACTCGGCGAGTCAGTAGGATGGACTCGGCGAGTAGGCGCTGATTGGAGAAAACCCTAAATCCGGAGGATGAGCCCTATATAAAGAACATAACATCCTTATCCCCAGCCTCTCTACTCTCTGATAAGCCCAGAAACCCTAGTTATTGTGTGTGAGAGGATCAAAGTGCATTTGGAGGCTTGGAGAGTTGGTGGTTGAAGAATCTTGAAGGAGAAGAGGCTTTGATCAAAGGGCTTTGCAAGGATTCGGGTTAATCTCTCTTGGGAGCTTCCTTTTGAGGTATCATTTCATTGTTTGAGCTGTTATTATCTAGATTCTTCATTTTGGGGGTGTTAGGGATCATATCTTTTGGTGTTTTGGAGTTTAGAGGTTAGATCTGACGTTGCTACCTCAGATCTAGAATGGAGAAGGGTTGGAATGCATGAAAGTCCCTGTTTGTGAGTGATTGATGGAGCTATCTTGTCCCAAACCCAAACCCTAGAGTGAAAAAGGCCTAGATCTCTTTGGATTCACGTAAAGTTTGCCACTTTACGTGATGGATGGCCTTAGGAAGGGTAGATCTATGGTTTGGATCATCTGCATGGCTTGGAAAGCCTCTGTATGGATTCAGACCCGGTGGTACTCGGCGAGTCACATGGGTGGACTCGACGAGTTGCTTGAAGATAGGCTGGAACTCGACGAGTTGGAAGAACAACTCGGCGAGTAGGTTGAAGATAGCCTTAGACTCGACGAGTCTGTTCTTGGACTCGGCGAGTCTTGTCGAAGAGTCCAAATCTTTTCTGGTTGAGCCATGAATCGGTGGGTCAAGGGGATGACTCGGTGAGTTGTATGTGAGTGGACTCAGAGTTGTTGAACTCGGCGAGTCTCGGGGTGACTCGGCGAGTTGAGTCGCGGATTGGGGAAGTTCTGAGCTTGGGGACTCGGCGAGTCATCGGGTTGACTCGACGAGTAGAGTCAGTCAGGGGTTGCTTTGACTTTGTCCAAGGGTTGACGAGTGGTTTCCAGGGGCATTTTGGTAATTGTTGGTTATTGTTTTGAGTTCAGTGCCTTGGTGGTTGTCCAACGGTGGAGATCGTGCCAGTGATTGGTGCAGCTTGGGTTATCTGTTCAGTCGGTAGTTTCGAGGTGAGTTATCCTCACTATATCAACAGAGTCTAAGTCACCGAGGCCGGCCCTTTATCGGATTGAGATCCGGGTATTTGTTGTTATGTTATTGCTTTGATATGTTGCATCCTGGTAGCTAGGATGGTATGTGTTAGAGACCTGATTGAGATCAGTATTCTGAGATGTAGGGTGATGCTATGCTAGTGACCGGTTAGGTCGGTATCCTGGTTAGGATGATGATATGTTATGTGATCTGTTTGATCGGCTTGTTGACTGTGAATAGTTATATGTTTGTATGTTTATGTGCACATGGTTGTTTGGACTGGAGATGGGTTGAGGCGGGTCCTGCTGTTTGCTGTAGGCCAAGATACCTAGGGCGGACCGGTTGTGCCGAAGGCCCAGCGAGCGGTCCGGATAGGCTGTAGGCCCCAAGAGGGCGGACCAGACGTGCCGAGGCTCGGAGAGTGGACCAGGCCGACTGAAGGCCCGGTGCGGGCGGACCAGTCATACTGTAGACTTAGAGAGTGGACCAGGTGGATTGAAGGCCCGGTGAGGGCGGACCAATCACACTGTAGACTCGAGGTTTATGGCTAGACTCAGAGGGTGGACCAGGTGGACTGTTGGCCGGTGCGGCAGACCAGTCACATAGTAGACCCGAAGTGCATGGCTGTTCTGTGATCGAATATGTTATGGCATGTTATGCGTGTATGGTATATGTGGTTGGTATTTTGGGGATATCTTACTAAGCTTTCGGGCTTACAGTTGTGGTTTTATGTTTTTCAGGTTCTTCAGGAGACCGTGGCAAGGCGAAGGCGTGATCGTACCGCTCCTCGTGTTTATGTTGTGATGAGATTCTGGGAATACTTAAAATAAATTGTATTGAAAACCTTTTTGTAATAACTTTAATGGAATCGGGTTGTTTTTGAAAATTTTAAATTGGTTGACATTTTTGGTCGTTACAAGTTGGTATCAGAGCCTTGGTTTGAGTGAATTGGAGGAACACTCGTGTGACTCTAGTCTCAAATCGAGGAGAGTTTTCAAAAGAGAATTTCAAATGGTTTTCAAAATGAGTAAAGGAGGACGCGGAGGTATGATCAGCGGAAGCTAGTAAGTAACCCCAAAATACCATACATGATATTTGTTATTGAGCTTTGATAGAACAGGATGCTAGTGTTAGGCTAGGGATCTTCAGGATTTCTTGATAATGCTGCCTGATTGTGATGCCTGTAGCCTAGGGTTCCTTGTGGGAGATTTCCAGTGTTCCTCTAGTGGTGAGGGTTGAGTGCTTGTTTGTATGTTTTCACTTGGGTGTTGTGGTGGTACTTCATACAAATATGGGTAGGTGTGGAAGGTAGTATGGGCCCGTACTACTGAAAGCACAGGACCCATACGCGTATCAGGGAAACCATGACCTCTAAGGTTGGGTTGAGAGAGTTGGTTCCCAGGATAATGGGAAGTATCTGAGTCTTCGTGGTGATTTTCAGTATGGAGATTCCGAGGCATGCTGGGAGCGGATCTGGGTCAGGATCGGGAGCAGGAGAGGCAGTTCCGGGCGGGTCAGTACCGCCTGAGGTTATTAGTCAGATGAGCACGTGCGAGTTGGATGCGAGGATTCATGAGATCCTGCATGATGAGATTGTTGCGTTGTTCCGGGCTGAGTTGCCGGAGCCGTTTGGGTCGATCAAGACCGCCATGGTTGAGTATTTTGATGAGCGCTATGCAGCTCTCACAGAGACGGCTGCCGCGGCGGCTACAACGGCTGTAGTAGCGGCAGGGGGAGGAGCTGGTCGGGGCTTTCAGTATCGGGACTTCGATAATACGAAGCCTCCCACCTTTGATGGAGTTCAAGACCCGATTGCTGCTATGAGATGGTTATCGGACGTGGAGGGGTGTTTCGTCACGTGTTCATGCCCTGCTAGTCAGAGGGTGAGGTGTGCTCTGAACCTGTTGAGGCTCGGGGTGAAGGATTGGTGGAGATGGACCACGGGGTCATATTCAGATGCGCAGAGGGCTGCGGTTTCATGGGATCAGTTCAGAGAGATGTTTAGCACTCGTTATGTTCCGCAAGTTGAGAGGGAGAGATTGGCTCAGGAGTTCCTTGAGCTGAAGCAGGATTCGGAGTCGGTGACTGAGATCACCAGGATGTTCACTGAGAGGGCGATGTTCTACCCAGAGTTTGCTTCGGAGCAGGCCCAGATGTCTCGATATTTGAGCATGATCAAGAGGGACATCAGACAGTTTGTGTCTACGCAGAGGTGTGAGACCCTGTTGGAGTTGCGGGAGGCCGCTAGGAGGCGTGAGTTAGAGATTGAGTTGCAGTTGCATGAGCTGAGGCAGGCTTCGGTGCAGTCGCAGCCGGCACCGAAACGGTCCAAGAGCGTTGACACAAGAGTGGGGGATCTGAGCAGCCACACTTGTGGGAAGTGTGGGAGGGGTCATACCGGAGTTTGTAGGTCCGGTGGTGCATGCCGCAAGTGCGGAAAGGAGGGGCACTATGCGAGGGATTGTCGGCAGTCAGTGCCGGTTCGGGATTTGAGGATTTGTTATCATTGTCATCAGGATGGACATTTGAGGGTCAACTGTCCACAACTTGCTGCAGGACCGGTGCAGGCTCCAGCACCGGCCACTTTGAGGATCACAGGTGGAGGTCAGGATGGAGCGGAGCCCCCAAGGGCCCAGGGTCATGCTTTCCAGCTTTTAGCAGAGGAGGTCAGAGCAGTGTCGGATGCAGCTGCGAGTATGTTTCTTCCTTGATATCTTGTTATCTTGTGATTATTGTGGTGTATCATTTATGTGCTGGTATCTTTGTGTGGTTTTCGATGCGGTATTCATCGTTTTTGAGGGTTGTGGTTTGGTTATGGGTTATTGTATTGGTAATTTCGTTGGTTATCATCCATGAGGGTTATTAGTGGAAACCTGGCATTGGTTTGAAGGCCGGGTAGCATCTGCTTTCTGAGGAGTGGTTAAATGCAGGTTGAATTTCTTTCGAGCGGGTTATTCAGTGTTGATGTGGGATCTTGTTAAGGTGGTTTATGCTTGTGTGAATCAGTCTGCGTGTAAGTGTTGGTTTTGTGCAGAGTTGTTATGGGAGGTCGGTGATGGCGACCGGTGGTTGTTAGTTAGTGCTACAAGTGGGGGAGAATTGGAAAATTCTCCGGGAGATCGATGAGTATTTTAAGGTGCTTAGCTGTTGGGATTCAGCAGTGTTGCGTAAGTCCAGAGTGTAGGCTGGTAGGAGCAAGTGTCGGGCATGTGGGGCTGGATATAGACCTAGGGCATTTGATTATGGAGGGCCTGGGGATCGGGCCGGGATCAAGTATGTAAGATGGAGATAGAGTTCGGAAACCCTAGAGGGCTAGAACAGTATGCAAGGGAGGATTTTCCCAGAGAGATAGCTCAGAATGATGGATGTTAGTTGAGCGGTCTGGATAGACAGAAGGCCGATAGGCGTATCAGTCAGGCCGAAGGCTCAGAGAACGGTCCAGCCAAACTGAAGGCACTGAGAGCCGTCCAGATTGGCTGGAGGTTCTGAGAGTGGTCCAGATTGGCTGAAGGCCTGG
The DNA here is from genome assembly GCF_051521515.1 of Lactuca serriola. Lineage (NCBI taxonomy): Eukaryota > Viridiplantae > Streptophyta > Magnoliopsida > Asterales > Asteraceae > Lactuca > Lactuca serriola. The sequence goes on along the minus strand of NC_136415.1, from coordinate 334,506,784 downwards.
TGAGGCAATCCAGTCATGCTGAAGACTCTGCAGGTATTGTTGGATCGGTTCGAGGATATGGATTGTGTATGTTGCAGTGTGATTGCATTAGAAGGTCTGGCCTCGGGTAGTGATCTTGATTAGTTGAGATAGTGCATGGGATTGAGAGTCCCTGCGATTAGAGTCAGAGTATGTGTGTTGGAGGGATAGCGGTTACGCTATAGAGGGGTCGTGTAGTGTTGGGTGAGCACCGTGGCACTTGTTAGAGTGACAAGGCGGCCAAGTGGATTCCTTGGTAAAGGAAAAAAGAGAGGTGTGTAACTCCGAGAGGGAGTGCAAGTTCACGGAAGTGAAAGCGGCAGATCAGAGTTATGATTAGAGTAATCCGTGTATGGTCATTGAGCAGCGTGTTTGCGGCAGTGGAATGGAAACACATCCGGTTTGGGATGTCTGCTGAGGTCGCGGAAGGAATTCCTGTTGGATTAATGTCTAAGTCCATAACTATATTTGGTATGTACTTGACCCGACCCGGCATGGTCCATTTGGGTTGCACTTCACCGACACAATTTATATGGATAATCTTTTGAGAATAGTATGTTTATGATTAATATTAATATATTATAAGTGCTAATATATTAATATGGAATCATATTATTTAATTAGTATTGATCAAGAATTAATTTATAATTAATTAAGTGATCAAAAGGAACTAATTAAATATGGACTCTTATATATATGGAATGGGCCAAGTTCATTTAGGTTGGGCTAAGCTTTCATGGATAGTCCATGGAGTGTTTAACCCATGGATCCTAGGAAATGAAAGGTCATGGGTATTAGGGTTTAAGCCTAATCCTCCATACTATATAAAGATGTCTTTGGTTGGTGAAATTGGCACTAGTGTGGATACACTAAAGAAGGGCTAGCCAATTTCACTAGAGAGAACCAAGTAATCATATTCTCTAAAGTATTCCAAGGTGTCTTGGTGATTTGTGATTCCACTTGAGGCTTCCACACTATTGGGGCTAAGCTCTTAAAGCTTGAAGACATCAAGCTACATCAAGAGGTATGTATTCTATCTTGTTACATTCATAGTTTTTGTATGCTAGATTAGGATAATACCTTGGATGTTCTTATTTGCATGTATAATAGAGAAAACATAGATCCAAGGTATTTAGGGTTGCATGTACACTTAGGAAGTGTTAAAATGCACATAACCCAACAGTGGTATCAAAGCCACGGGTTGTTTTCTGTTATATTGATGCAAATATTTTATTTTCCAAGTTGAAAAAAAAAAGGAAAAAACCATGAAGTTTGTCAAATTTTAAGATAATTACTTGTTCTTGTGAAAAACTAATTATTTGTAAAATTTGAATAATTTGCTTTATGAGTTGAATTAGGTCAAATTTAATAAAAGATAAAATGATATGATTATTTTATTAGTTTTAAAAGTTTGATCTAAAGAGTTTTATTTTTTGAAACCTCCATAAGTTATGGATATGAAAAGGTTTTTAAAAAAAATTGATTCAAAGTTTTTATGGAGTTACAAAATTTGGTGTTAATGTTTTAAAGGATTCCATAACTTAAGAATAAGTTATGGATCACCAAAAGTTTTTTGTGTTACCTTGTTTTATGAGTGAATTTAGATTAATGAATAAAATTATGTGATAGTTGGTTTTAATCCAAATTAATCTAAAAGAAGTTCATAAAATGTGTTTATGTAACTTATAAGTCACATTTATGAATCTTAAAACTCATAAAAGTTGGCAAAGGTTACAAAAATGAAGAGTCTAGTTCTAATTAAAAGGTGTTATGACTCCATAATTTGTCCTCAAGTTATGGAGGACCAAGAGTCTCTTCATTAAATAATAAATTAAAAAAAAAGTGTAAACTTAATTAATTCCATAAGTTATAAAATAAAGAAAAAGTTAATTCTTTTATTAGTTTAAAGTCTTCCATAACTTGTCCTCAAGTTATGGAACTTGAAGAGTTTTTGGATTAAAACTACTTTAAACACATAAGTTATGGAATTAATTAGTTTTGAATAGTTTCAAAACTTGCCCTCAAGTTTTGGAATTTGTAAAGTTTTCTCTTATGAATACTTTAATTCCAAGTTAGCCCTTAGAATTTTAAAAGTTAAAATTCAACCCTTATACCTTATAATATTATAAGTTAATAATATATATATATATATATATATATATATATATATATATATATATGTATAAGAGTAAAGTCAGTCTTACCGCTAGTACGCCTCATTCACGAAGCCGGTCTATAAGGTGGGTATAAGGTTGTTGCCTATAAAATGGCAACTTAATGGGTGTCCACTCTCACCCATCGCTTGCTTGACCGGTGGAGGGTCATTAGCCGAACGGGTTTGACAAGACTATAATTAACCCTTCATTAAAAGTATTAATGATAAATACTAAGTAACTAAACTCTTAATAATACCCAATCTTAGTTACTTAGAAAAATGTGAATAAGGTGCTAATCCATGAAATTACACTTTGCACTTTGTTTAAGTCGATTAGTGGAGCGTGTGTGGTTAACCGGCACACTAACTCGTATTTAACAAGGTAGGCAAAGGGTAACTTAATGTTTATCATAGTATCGGTGGAGCGTGTGTGGTTAACCGACACATCGATTGAGGGGTAAACACTTAAGGGTACCAAGTAATTTGCATGGTTACTTCACACCTTGTTTTGTGATCCTCGGCATCCCAGTCACAAAACCTGAAGGGCACACTCGAGATTGAAACATGCCTTTGAAAAGTTCAATGAATCTCAAAGATCTAGGAGTTTCAAAACCAATTAAAACCTAATAATTCATTTCGTTTATCTTGGTGGAAATTGGTGAATCGTCATTCACCTACCTTCAAATATTTTATAGCTTGGATTACGACATACCTCTTATAAGTTATAAAATAGTTTGTTGGGTCCTAGCCTTAATATTTCATATTGGGTGTCATATTAAGGACTTTAAATCAACTATCTTGAATATCTCCCAAAAGATGTCTGTAATAGACACCTATGATCTTCCCAAATCTAGTGAAACAAGGTTTCCTAAATGAAGATGATGTCCTTTGGAAATCATACTTCTTTCACCTCCTCCAATTATTCTCCCCAACCCACAAGTTCTTGAAAAGTTTAAGGTCACTCAAGCCCTATTGGCAAGGCAAGGTCTAGGTGTGAACACATCTTGGAGATGTAGTCACATATTGACAAGCCGGGAGAGTTGGGTGTCAAAGTCTTGAGAAAGTTGGTAGTTCAATCACTTTCTAAGTCACATAGTGAGTTCCTTTGGGACACCTATGAAACAGACTATGACAAGTCCCTTAACGATCTTATCTATTTGCTAAGATCAACTTCCTAAAACTTTATGGACATTGACAATGATGACATTGGATATCCAGTAAAGCATTCTCTTCCCAATGAAAAGGGATCGGCCATAGTCAACTCGGTTGACCAAATGGTAAAGAGAAAAGCTAAGTCTGTGATAGTCTCGTGTACCATTATCAAAGGGTCCATATGTTTATATTGCCAAGGGAAGGGGCATTGGTTGCGAAGCTGCCAAATTTACCTAAGGATGTTAAAGTCAATAAGTTTGACTCTACTTCAGGTAAAGACCACTATCTAACTCTGTTAAGTTTCTATTCTGAGATTCCTGATACATGATGTGACTGGGTCACATGGTGATGTTTTAAGAATCAAAGAAAAATGAAGAAACTTAAAGAAAGAATATGTTGAATCTGATGGCGTAGATGGATTTCTATCGCATAGTTTGAAGATCGGATTCTTGAGCAACTTCTTAGGAGTTATGAGATATTGCTTAGGAATAGATAACAACAAGTTTTCATATGGATTGTAAGGATAAGTTTTTCCGCAAAGTTTTAAAATAAAAGAAAATTTTTTTGATTTTATTTATTTTAAAATATCCTTACAATGGCTTTTGAGGAAAAATTGTTGCTTATATGATTCCATTAAGAGCAAGAGTGGAAATATGAAGTTGATTCTTTCATTTGTGGTAATGTCTATATTTACCAAATAAGGAAAGATTCTCATCACCCAAGTTTCATTTGGACCGGGACTTGGAATCATGCAAGTTATATAGCATGATGAATGAGAACTTTCAAGTTTTGGAAAAATTAAGACTAATTACTAGTTCACATGGATATGTGAGTCAAGTGAAGGACTAAAGGATCGAGTACACAGTCTTGTGCACTGATTAAGTCCACCACAAAAGATCGATAAGATTATTCATCATAGTTTACTAAAGCTCAGTAAATATGATTATACTTACATGCTTAAGTGTAACTCTGAGACATTGGAAAAGGTTCCAATGTAAGGCAGAGCGAATAAGAAGAATCAAATTAGGCAGAAGGATAAAAGTTTCTCAAATCTGAAAAGATGGGAGAGTACTTTAGTATCAGTTTTTGTGATCATCTTAATGATTAAGAAACCATATCAAAATTAGTTCTCTAAGGAAATCTTAGTGCATTCTTATGACTAAGAAGAGGAACTTGAATTGTTGAAATGGTTAAATCAAGAAGATGAGTCATACTTCGTTCCAATACAAGTCTTAGAGTCATACTCCAAGATTGTCATTTGAGAGACATGTCTTAAAGAAGGTTTAAAACACTTGCCAAATGTAAGAGTAAAAATTTTCTACTCTTGTACATTTGAAATTGGTAAGTTGTGATGTTTTGGATAAAACAAAGACCAACTTAGGCCAATTGGGTAAAGTGTTTTTCTTGATTAGAATCCGCACTATCTCTTGGATGTTTGACAAGGGAGTCTTATATGTCAAGAGGACAGTGGGAGTCTTAAAGGTCTTGAAAGTCTCAAGAAATAATCAAGAATAAAACCTGAAGTTCTTCACTAGCACACGACTTGACGTTTATAACCTATCGTGTTGACATATCTGTGCCCATTCCAGTTAAAGTTGGCTTTGCATATGAGTTCTTAGAGTTCTCAGTTTGTTGCATAACAACTTGGAAGCAATGGCAGGCCCTTGAGCTGCCAGGTGGCAAGAAGTTAAGATTGAGTTCAATCCATATGGTTTTGGATTTGTCATTATCTTTGTCTTGTGATTATGGTTTGACAGATTCATATGGGTAGGAACTCATACACCATATAAATCTAAGTGTCATAAGGTTTCTCTCCGATTCATGAAAATGATGGTGAGGAAACGCTTTCACTAAGTAGATTTTACGAAGATATCAATTGTGTTATTTGCATTTTCAAAAGTCGTTAGTGGAGCGCGTGTGGTTAACCGGCACACTAACATGGACTTGTGAGAAATGGCAAATGCCTAAGCAATTGAGACCATGATTACGGTATCCCTTTTCATGGTTCTTGAAATTGCTTAGACACACAGGTGAGCTATCTACGGAAAGGGTGTGTGAATCTAAATTTCAGACTGTCCAGCTGATTTCTGAGTACATGTCAAAGCTAGTGGGAGCATAAGTGTTATGCTAATAATCATCATGTTAGTGGGAGCATGATAATTATGATAAGTATTGCAAGTTAGCAATGTTAATTATAGAAAACAAAAGTTTCAATTGGGAAAAAGTTATTTTGCTATAATTAAGGGAGAGGAAATTATGCTTCATCTCAAATCTATAAGCTTAGATCGTGAGGTTTTAATCATTTAGTCAAGGATATATATGAATTTCATGTTGGAATGGCTCAACATAAGGAAATTCTGTATATGGGTCCATTATTTGCGTTCTAAAATTCGATTATGATTACGGCATCCCTTTTCATAATCTGAATTATGAGAACTTGGCAAATTGAAATGGAAATATTATAGCAAAAGACTGGTTTAGTCTTTATGTAAGACATCATGAATCGTGTCACATATGCTTCGGATATAGGATCGATTACATGTGCTATATTCATCCGTTCTAAAATTTTCCAAAATGCCTGGGGCATTAAGAAGGGAAAAGGTTTAGAACTGGATATGACTAAAAGGATTAAACAATTATCGAGGACAATCTAAGGTTTACCAAAGATTGGTTACTCAAGGACAATTGGAAGTATAGTGATAATTCTGGAAGGACCATATTGACATAATCTGTAAGGAGGCAACTCTTGTTCAGAAGTGATAGTCAAAATGGAATCTGGAAATGTTTCAAAGTTAGAATTTTCAATCTGTGTAAGATTAAGGAAACTTAATGCAAGAAGGATATTTCAAGGAGTTGATCTCCTTTGGAATACTCTGTAATGATTGTTGCCAAGTCTTTGTGACTTTGTGCATAATCGTTACAAGAGGATCAATGCATATAAGTTTAGAATCTAACAGATTTCTGTAAATGGCATGAATTTGGAATTCTTGCATTTGCAGTAAGGATTTGGGAGTGTGAAAAGAGAATCATTGAAGTTATGTTCAATTGATCTAGTTCACAAAATAAAGATCATAGACAAACATAGTATGCATACTTGGTGTATGGCATGACTAGTGTTTAAGAAAACATAGTGTACATGCTTGGAGCATGGGACAACTATTGTTTTAAATTCAAGAATAAAGTTGATAGCTGAAACAGTATACAATGAATAATGTGTAATTATATGGTGATAAATAAAAGGTGTTTTATTTATGTTCAAAGGGTTGATACCATATTGGGTTCAATTATTATTGTGTTTTATTTTGCATGTTTTGACTTCCCGAATAAACTGGGTTATTCTCCCTGAATGACTAAGTTATTCAAACATCCACAGTCGGTCATATGTTGGAAGTAGATATGAATTAAGACTGTCATGGGTTGGCTTGTAGAGGTCTAAGGTGTTGGACAAAGGGCTACAACACTCATGAGTGCTCATAAGTTCTGAGTATTGGATTCAACCCGCGCTCATTGGAATCACTTCATGGATTTTATCACGAGTGATCATGAGACAATAATATCTTATATTCTTCAAACCTAGAGATATGAGTTGTTACTATGAGTTGGTTGTACATTGATTGCACGAAAACGCATTTGGTAACTCGGTGCTATAAAACGTGCCTTTGTGTATGATTCAACAAGTAGTAGAACAAGCCATATGAGTCGAAGTTTATCCATTCCTTTTACCTTCGGGATAAAAGCGATATCTGTGGGCCCCTCGATGATTTGATGATGACAAATGGAAGTGCTCGGCCGGGCCAGGACTGATTTGATTTGTTCAATTAGTCAGTCGTCATAAATCGGAAATCGGGAAACAACAAATGGACAGAGAGAATGATTATAATCCATGTCTCAGTCCATATGATATCTAGAATGGAGGAATATATGATCCCTTATCTAATGGACAAGTTCGTTGACAAGATCAGAGTTCGACAGCAGCTTTAAGAGCTAGGATTGCCAGTTAGGTTTGAAGTCATACGCAATAATAGTTTTAGACTTATCCAAGTGGGAGACTGTTGGATTAATGTCTAAGTCCATAACTATATTTGGTATGTACTTGACCCGACCCGGCATGGTCCATTTGGGTTGCACTTCACCGACACAATTTATATGGATAATCTTTTGAGAATAGTATGTTTATGATTAATATTAATATATTATAAGTTCTAATATATTAATATGGAATCATATTATTTAATTAGTATTGATCAAGAATTAATTTATAATTAATTAAGTGATCAAAAGGAACTAATTAAATATGGACTCTTATATATATGGAATGGGCCAAGTTCATTTAGGTTGGGCTAAGCTTTCATGGATAGTCCATGGAGTGTTTAACCCATGGATCCTAGGAAATGAAAGGTCATGGGTATTAGGGTTTAACCCTAATCCTCCATACTATATAAAGATGTCTTTGGTTGGTGAAATTGGCACTAGTGTGGATACACTAAAGAAGGGCTAGCCAATTTCACTAGAGAGAAGCAAGTAATCATATTCTCTAAAGTATTCCAAGGTGTCTTGGTGATTTGTGATTCCACTTGAGGCTGCCACAGTATTGGGGCTAAGCTCTTAAAGCTTGAAGACATCAAGCTACATCAAGAGGTATGTATTCTATCTTGTTACATTCATAGTTTTTGTATGCTAGATTAGGATAATACCTTGGATGTTCTTATTTGCATGTATAATAGAGAAAACATAGATCCAAGGTATTTAGGGTTGCATGTACACTTAGGAAGTGTTAAAATGCACATAACCCAACAATTCCACGGGTGCAGAGCCAAGAGGCTCGGAAGGGATGCAGGGAGAGAGTCTTGGGCTCTCGTTGTGATTCTGATTAGGGAATTGTGTATGTAGTAGTGGTTCATCCTGGGGGATGTTTGGAGATATCATCAGTGTATCGGGTTTTCCCAACCTGAGGGTGCTAGAGCTAGTTCAACATGTGTATGTGATTGCAAGAGGAGAACTCATGGGAGTTGCCCTGAAGAATGTGTCTTTCTGTCAGCAGAATGATTAGATTTGGGCTCGGACCGGTAATCCGGTGGTGTAGGGTTATTTTCTAGCTCATATGGGTCGAGTGATGGTTGTGATTTGGAGCAGTGTTACATCGTGAGTAATACTCAGTTGTTAAGGGGAGTTATCAGAGAATAAAGCCGGTGGCCGGCTCAGGACGGTGGTCAGGACACCGTAAGGAAGGAGAAATCGAGTTTCTGGTTCTATGGTTGTGTTTTGAGGAACCTGGTTGGGTTAATTCCAGGTGGTGCATGGCAGGAGTATTTCTAGGAGTTGAGTTGTTGCAGGCTTCGAGGGAGAAGCCTAATGTAAGTGGGGAGAATTGTAACATCCCGAAATATCAAGAGTAGAGTTGAAGGGCTAAAAGAGTAAATTGGAAGGGGAACTCGGGGAGTCCATGGGTGGACTCGGCGAGTAGAGTTGCGACTTGGTCGCGTGTTAAGTGGTCGACTCGGCGAGTAGGTGCTGATTGGAGAAAACCCTAAATCCGGAGGATGAGCCCTATATAAAGAACATAACATCCTTATCCCCGGCCTCTCTACTCTCTGATAAGTCCAGAAACCCTAGTTATTGTGTGTGAGAGGATCAAAGTGCATTTGGAGGCTTGGAGAGTTGGTGGTTGAAGAATCTTGAAGGAGAAGAGGCTTTGATCAAAGGGCTTTGCAAGGATTCGGGTTAAGCTCTCTTGGGAGTTTCCTTTTGAGGTATCATTTCATTGTTTGAGCTGTTATTGTCTAGATTCTTCATTTTGGGGGTGTTAGGGATCATATCTTTTGGTGTTTTGGAGTTTAGAGGTTAGATCTGAGGTTGCTACCTCAGATCTAGAATGGAGAAGGGTTGGAATGCATGAAAGTCCCTGTTTGTGAGTGATTGATGGAGCTATCTTGTCCCAAACCCAAACCCTAGAGTGAAAAAGGCCTAGATTTCTTTGGATTCACGTAAGGTTTGCCACTTTACGTGATGGATGGCCTTAGGAAGGGTAGATCTATGGTTTGGACCATCTGCATGGATTGGAAAGCCTCTGTATGGATTCAGACCCGGTAGTACTTGGCGAGTCACATGGGTGGACTCGACGAGTTGCTTGAAGATAGGCTGGAACTCGACGAGTTGGAAGAACAACTGGGCGAGTAGGTTGAAGATAACCTTAGACTCGACGAGTCTGTTCTTGGACTCGGCGAGTCTTGTCAATGAGTCCAAATCTTTTCTGGTTAACCCGTGAATCGGTGGGTCAAGGGGATGACTCGGTGAGTTGTATGTGAGTCGACTCAGAGTTGTTGAACTCAGCGAGTCTCGGGGTGACTCGGCGAGTTGAGTCGCGGATTGGGGAAGTTTTGAGCTTGGGGACTCGACGAGTCATCGGGTTGACTTGGCGAGTAGAGTCAGTCAGGGGTTGACTTTGAATTTGTCCAAGGGTTGACCCGTGGTTTCCAGGGGCATTTTCGTAATTGTTGGTTATTGTTTTGAGTTTAGTGCCTTGGTGGTTGTCCAGTGGTGGAGATCGTGTCAGTGATCGGAGCAGCTTGGCAGTTTCAAGGTGAGTTATCCTCACTATATCAACAGAGTCTAAGGCACCAAGGCCGGCCCTTTATCGGATTGAGATCCGGGTATTTGTTCTTATGTTATTGCTTTGATATGTTGCATCCTGGTAGCTAGGATGGTATGTGTTAGAGACCTGATTGAGATTAGTATTCTGAGATGTAGGGTGATGCTATGCTAGTGACTGGTTAGGTCGATATCCTAGTTAGGATGATGATATGTTATGTGATCTGTTTGATCGACTTGTTGACTGTGAATAGTTATATGTTTGTATGTTTATGTGCACATGGTTGTTTGGACTGGAGATGGGTTGAGGTGGGTCCTGCTTTGTGCTATAGGCCAAGATACCCAGGGCGGACCGGTTGTCCCAAAGGCCCAGCGAGCGGTCCGGATAGGCTGTAGGCCCCAAGAGGGCGGACCAGACGTGCCGAGGCTCGGAGAGTGGACTAGGCCGACTGAAGGCCCGGTGCGGGCGGACCAGTCATACTGTAGACTCAGAGAGTGGACCAGGTGGATTGAAGGCCCGGTGAGGGCGGACCAATGACACTGCAGAATCAAGGTTTATGGCTAGACTCAGAGGGTGGACCAGGTGGACTGTTGGCCGGTGCGGCGGACCAGTCACACAATACACCCGAAGTGCATGGCTGTTCTGTGATCGAATATGTTATGGCATGTTATGCGTGTATGGTATATGTGGTTAGTATTTTGGGGATATCTCACTAAGCTTTCGAGGTTACAGTTGTGGTTTTATGTTTTTCAGGTTCTTCAGGAGACCGTGGCAAGGCGAAGGCGTGATCGTACCGCTCCTCGTGTTTATGTTGTGATGATATTCTAGGAATACTTAAAATAAATTGTATTGAAAACCTTTTTGTAATAACTTAAATGGAATCGGGTTGTTTTTGAAAATTTTAAATTGGATGAAATTTTTGGTCGTTACAATTCTAAAATGTGTTTTTGTAACTTGTCCTAAAGTTATATGAAAAGTCACGTTTAAGTTTCATAAAACTCATAAAAGTTGACAATGGTTACAAAAAAATGAAGAGTCTTGTCCTCAAGTTATGGAGGTTCAAGAGTCACTTCATTAAGTAATAAAATATGTAACCTTAATTAATTCCATAAGTTACATAATAAAGAAAAAGTTACATTCTTTAATAATTTAAAGTCTTCCATAACTTGTCCTCAAGTTATGGAACTTGAAGAGTTTTTTAATTAAAACTACTTTAAACACATAAGTTATGGAATTAATTAGTTCTGAATAGTTTCAAAACTTGCCCTCAAGTTTTGGAATTAGAAAAGTTTTCTCTTATGAATACTTTTATTTCAAGTTATCCCTTAGAATTTTAAAAGTTAAAATTCAACCATTATACTTTATAATATTATAAGTTAATAATATATATATATATATATATATATATATATATATATATATATATATGTATGTATAAGAGTAAAGTCAGTCTTACCGTTAGTAGGCCTCATTCACGAAGCCGGTCTATAAGGGGGTATAAGGTTACAGCCTATAAAATGGCAGTTTAATGGATGTCCACTCTCACCCACCGCTTCCTTGACTGGTGGAGGGTCGTTAGCCGAATGGGTAGGACAAGGACTATAATTCTCTCTGTATTAAAAGTATTAATGATAAATACTAAGTAACTAAACCTTTTATAAATACCCAATCTTAGTTACTTAGGAAAATGTGAATAAGGTGCTAATCCATGAAATTACACTTTGCACTTTGTTTAAGTCGGTTAGTGGAGCGTGTGTGGTTAACTGGCACACTAACTCGTATTTAACAAGGTAGGCAAAGGGTAACTTAATGTTTGTCATAGTATCGATGCAATGTGTGTGGTTAACCGGCACATCGATTGAGGGGTAAACACTTAAGGGTACCAAGTAATTTGAATGGTTACTTCACACCTTGTTTTGTGATCCTCGACATCCCAATCACAAAACCTGAAGGGCACACTCGAGATTGAAACATGCCATTGAACAGTTCAAGGAATCTCAAAGACCTAGGAGTTTCAAAACCAACTAAAACCTAATAATACATTTCGTTTATCTTGGTCGAAATTGGTGAATCCTCATTCACCTACTTTCAAATATTTTATAGCTTTGATTACGGTATCCCTCTTCCAAGTTATATAAGTATTGTGTTGGGTCCTAGCCTTAATATTTCATGTTGGGTGTCATATTAAGGACTTTAGATCAACTATCTTGAATATCTCCCAAAACATGTCTGGTTTAGACATTTATGATCTTCCCAAATCTATTGAAACAAGTTTTCCTAAATGAAGATGATGTCCCATGGAAATCATACTTCTTTCACCTCCTCTAATTATTCTCCCTAACCCACAAGTTAAAGGTCACTCAAGCCCTATTGGCAAGGCAAGGTCTAGGTGTGATCACATCTTGGAGATGTAGTCACATATTGACAAGTCGGGAGAGTTGGCTGTCAAAGTCTTGAGAAAGTTAGTGGTTCAATCACTTTCCAAGTCCCATAGTGAGCTCCTTTGGGACTCCTATGAACCAGACTATGACAAGACCCTTAATGATCTTATCTATTTGCTAAGATCAACTTCCTAAAACTTTATGGACATTGACAATAATGACATTGGATATCCAGTAAGCTCTTTCTTCCCAATGGAAAGGGTTCGGCCATAGTCAACTCGGTTGACCAAATGGTAAAGAGAAAAGCTAAGTCTGTGATAGTCCCGTGTACCATTACCAAAGGGTCCATATGTTTATATTGCCAAAGGAAGGGGCATTGGTTGCGAAGCTGCCAATTTACCTAAGGGTGTTAAAGTCAATAAGTTTGACTCTACTTCAGGTAAAAATCCACAATCTAACTCCGCTTAGTTTGTGTTATGAGATTCATGATACATGATGTGACTGGGTCACATGTTGATGTTTTAAGAATCAAAGAGAACTGAAGAAAATTAACGAAAGAATATGTTGAATCTGATCGCGTAGATGGATTTCTATCGCATAGTTTGAAGATCGGATTGTTGAGCTACTTCTTAGGAGTTATGAGATATTGCTTAGGAATAAATAACAACAAGTTTTCATATGGATTGTAAGGATAAGTTTTTCCGCCAAATTTTAAAATAAAAGGAAATTTTTGATTTTATTTATTTTATGTATCCTTACATTGGCGTTTGTGGAAAATTGTTGCTTATATGATTCCATTAAAAGCAAGAGTGGAAATATGAATTTGATTCTTTCATTTGTGGTAATGTCTGAATTTACCAAATAAGGAAAGATTCTCATCACCCAAGTTTCAATTGGACCGGAACTTGGAATCATGCAAGTTGTATAGCATGATGAATGAGAACTTTCGAGTATTGGAAAATTAAGACTAATTACTTGTTCACATGGATGTGTGAGTCATGTAAAGGACTAAGGGATCGAGTACACATTCTTGTGCACTGGCTAAGTTCACCACAAAAGATAGATAAGACTGTTCGTCATAATTTACTATAGCTTAGTAAATATGGTTATACTTACAAACATAAGTGTAATTCTGAGACATTGGAAAAAGTTCCAATGTATGACAGAGCGAATAAGAAGAATCAACTTAGGCAGAAGGATAAAAGTTTCTCAAATCTGAAAAGATGGGAGAGTACTTTAGAATCAGTTTTTGTGATCATCTTAATGATTAAGAAACCATATCAAAATTAGTTCTCTAAGGAAATCTTAGTGCATTCTTATGACTAAGAAGAGGAACTTGAATTGTTGAAATGGTTAAGTCAAGAAGATGAGTCATACTTCATTCCAATACAAGTCTTAGAGTCATACCCCAAGATTGCAATTTGAGTGACATGTCTTAAAGAAAGGTTTAAAAACATGAGTCAAATGTAAGAGTAAAAGTGTCCTACTCTTGTACATTTGAAGTTGGTAAGTTGTGATGTTTTGGATAAAACAAAGACCAACTTAGACCAATTGTGTGAAGTGTTTGTCTTGATAAAGAATCCGCACTATCCCTTGAATATTTGACAATAAAGTTTTATATGTCAAGAGGATAGTGGGAGTCTTAAAGGTCTTGAAAGTCTCAAGAACTAATCATAAATAAAACTTGAAGTTCTTCACTAGCACACGAATTGAGGTTTATAACCTATCGTGTTGACATATTCTGTGCCCATTCCAATTAAAGTTGGCTTTGCATATGAGTTCCTTGAGTTCTCAATTGGTTGCATAACAACTTAGAGCAATGGCAGGCCCATGAGCTGCCAGATGGCAATAAATTAAGATTGAGTTCAGTCAATATGAGTTTGGATTAGTCATTACCCTTGTCTTGTGACTATGGATTTGACAATTCACATGGATAAGAACACTTACACCATAAAATCTAATTGTCATAAGGTTTCTCTTCGATTCATGAAAATGATGGTAAGGAAACACTTTCACTAAGTAGATTTTAATTAGATAGCAATTGTGGGAATGACAAAAGGTCTAAACATTATGATTACGACATACCTCTTCATAATTGTTTAGACACACCTGTGAGCTATCTAAGAGAGGTGTATGCTTTTGATAAAGTATTATCAAAGCAATCTAGTATCAGAAATCTGAACTTTGGTAAAAAAGTCAATAAAGTATTGATTTCTAGAAGTCCAGTAATTTCTGAGTACATGTCAGTGCTAGTGGGAGCATAAGTGTTATGCTAATAATCATCATGTTAGTGGGAGCATGATAATTATGATAAAGGTTGCAAGTTAGCAATGTTAATTATAGAAAACAAAAGTTTCAATTGGGAAAAGGTTGTTTTGCTATAATTAAGGGAGAGGAAATTATACTTCATCTCAAATCTAAAAGATTAGATCGTGAGGTTTTAATCATTTAGTCAAGGATATATATATGAATGTCATGTTGGAATGGCTCAACATAAGGAAATTCTGTATATGGGTCCATTATTCGCGTTCTAAAATTCGATTATGATTACGGCATCCCTTTTCATAATCTGAATTATGAGAACTTGGCAAATAGAAATGGAAATGTTATAGCAAAGGACTGGGTTAGTCTTTATGTGAGACATCATGAATCGTGTCCCATATGCTTCAGATATAGGATCGATTACATGTGCTATACTCATCCTTTCTAAAATTTTCCAAATGCCTGGGGCATTAAGAAGGGAAACGGTTTAGAACTGGATATGACTAAAAGGAATAAACAATTGTCGAGGACAATCTATGGTTTATGAAAGATTAGTTGCTCAAGGACAATTGGAAGTATAGTGATAATTTTGGAAGGACCATATTGGCATAATCTGTAAGGAGGCAACTCTTATTCAGAAGTGATAGTCAAAATGGAATCTGAAAATGTTTCAAAGTTAGAAATTATTCAATCTGTGTAAGATTTGGAAACTTAATGCAAGAAGGATGTTTCCAAGGAGCTGATCTCCTTTGGAATGCTCTATAATGATTGTTGTCAAGTCTTTCTGACTTTGTGCATAATCATTACAAAAGGATCAATGCATATAACTTTAGAATCTAATAGATTTAATTAAATGGCATGAATTTGGAATTCTTGCATTTACAGTAAAGATTTGGGACTGTGAAATGAGAATCATTGGAGTTATGTTCAATTGATCTATTTCACAGAGTAAAGATCACAGACAAACATAGTATGCATACTTGGTGTATTGCATGACTAGTGTTTAGAAAACATAGTGTACATGCTTGGAGCATGGGACAACTATTGTTTTAAATTCAAGAATAAAGTTGATAGTTGATACAGTATACAATGAATAATGTGTAATCATATGGTGATAAATAAAAGGTGTTTTATTTATATTCATAGGCTCTGAGACCATATTAGATTCAATTACTATTGTGTTTCAATTTGCATGTTTTGACTTCCAGAATAACTAGGTCATTGTTCTGATTGACTAACTTATTCAAACCATCCATAGTTGGTCATATGTTGGAAGTAGATATGAATCAAGACTGTCATGGGTTGGGCTTGTAGAGGTCTAAGATGTTGGACAAGGTGGTGCTACAACACTCATGAGTGCTCATAAGTTCTGAGTATTGGATTCATCCCGCGCTCATTGGAATCACTTCATGGATTTTATCACGAGTGATCATGAGACGATAATATCTTATATTCTTCAAACCTAGAGATATGAGTTGTTACTATGAGTTGGTCATACATTGATTGCATGAAAACGCATTGGTAACTCAATGTCATAAAACGTGCCTTTGTGTATGATTCAACACGTAGTAGAAAAAGCCATATCAAACCTAGAGATATGAGTTGTTACTATGAGTTGGTCATACATTGATTGCATGAAAACGCATTGGTAACTCAATGTCATAAAACGTGCCTTTGTGTATGATTCAACACGTAGTAGAAAAAGCCATATGAGTCGAAGTTTATCCATTCCTTTTACCTCCGGGATAAAGGCGATATCTGTGGCCCCCTCAATGATTTGATGATGACAAATGGAAGTGCTCGGTCGGGCCAGGACTGATTTGATTTGTTCAATTAGTCAGTCGTCATAAATCGGAAATCGGGAAACAACAAATGGACAGAGAGAATGATTATAATCCATGTCTCAGTCCATATGATATCTAGAATAGATGAATATATGATCCCTTATCTGATAGACAAGTCATTGACAAAGGTCAGAGTTCATCTACAAGGTCAGAGTTCGACAGAAGCTTTTAAGAGCTACGATTGCCAGTCGGTTCTTGAAGTCATACATAATAATAGTTTTAGACTTATCCAAGTGGGAGACTGTTCGATTAATGTCTAAGTCCATAACTATAATTGGTAAGACATGACCCGACCCGACATGGTCCATTTGGGTTGCATGGCATCATGCACTTGGATAGACTAAATGAGAGAAATAAGACACCTATGGTTATTAATATATTATAAGTTCTAGTATATTAATAATAAGAATAATAATATTTAATTAGTATTGATCAAGAATTAATTTAAAATTAATTATGTGACGAAAAGAAGACTAGTTAAATATATGAGTTGATTGTGCAAATCATCCATAACTTATATAGTGGGCCAAATCTCCATGGATAATCAACTTGGGTTAAACCCATAGGATGCTCCATGGAGGTTAAATAACCCATGGGTCATGGAAATGAAAGGTCATGACAATCAGGGTTAACATGGTGTAACCCTAATTGTGTCACACTATATAAGCATCATATTATTCACCAAAATCGGCACTAGTGTGTGTAATAGAAGGGCTAGCCGATTTTCGTGAAGTTTAGAATTCTCTCAAGTTATTCCAAGTGTATTTGGTGCTGTGTGAACCATTTGAGGTGTCACACTTGAGGCACTAGGCACTCAAGCTTCATGAAGACATTCTACATCAAAGAGGTATGTATTCTATCTTGTTATATTCATGATTTTGTATGCTAGATTAGGATAATACCTTGGATGTTCATAATTGCATGTATAATAGAGAAAACATAGATCCAAGGTATTTAGGGTTGCATGTACACTTAGGAGTGTTAGAATGCTCAAACCCAACAATATGCATATCACCATCCTAACTACCAGGATGTAATCAATAAACACATCATGCCATAACCGAATACAATCCATAAAGGGCCGTCCTTGGTTCCTTAGACCCTATTGATATAGTGAGGATAACTCACCTTGCATGTAGTGCTGAACTACTACAATTCTCTGACTGTTGTCTCCCTGGAACCCCACACTATCACACCAAAAAAAATAAGTAAACACCCATCATGACCTTCTTGACTAAATGTCCCCACGATGCTCATATTTTCCCAAAATACCCCAAAAGTCCAATAGTCAACCCTTGGTCAAAGTTAAAGTCAACTATCAAGGGAAACAATCCATGTTGACCTCAACTCGTCGAGTACCCTCAGCTACTCGCTGAGTTCATGGCATAACTCGCCAACTCGTCGAGTCACTTGAGTGTCTCGTCGAGTTCCTAGTGTCAGTGGTCATAACTCCTTGGCCAACTCGCCGAGTTTTCCCCTTACGAATCGTCACGTTCATACGTGTCAAAGGTTGGGAAAGCCCTAGCCGAGTCGCCGAGTCACTCATCTGACGCGCCGACCCCACGGAAATCTTCATCGCACTCGCCGAGTCAACCATGTGACTCATCGAGTCCCTTTAGTCCTTCATCCATACAGAGGCTTATTAAGCCATGCTAATGCTCCAAATTATAGATCCAGCTTCCAAAGGCGTGTTTATCACATAGTTACAAACTTTACGTGCATACAAAGCTCTAAAGTCTTAAAATGAAAACACCAAGCTTGTGAAGAAGTCTCATACTTGAGGGAAGGTTGATACTTGTCAAATATGATAACTTTATGGATCTAGAGGCCAGAGAGAGTCTAGATCTGAAGTTGCAACTTCAGATCTTTGCTCAAACACAAGAAACCTTTCCTAAAACCCACCCAAAGGATATTAAAGATGAAATGAGCCAAGGAAACAGCCTAATACCTTCAAGAGAGTGTCAACTAAAGTAGATCTTTGATTCCCACAAGTTGTTGCTTCAATTTACTTGCTTTCTTCAAATGTTTCCTCACCTATATCTCTCTTCCAAGCTTTAACACACCAAAGAAACACACACACACACACGTGATTTAGGGTTCAAGAGTGTCAAGGAGTTGTAAAGGGGAGGCTGGGAGAGGCCAATGATCCTTGAAATAGGGTGCAATACCCCAAAATTTAGGGTTTCATCTGCCCACTCCTACTCATCGAGTCCCCTATCGGAGTTGGCGAGTAGGTCACTTAAACACATGGACCAACCCGCTGCTACTCGACGAGTAGGGTAACCAACTCGTCGAGTAGGCCTTGAAATCAAGAAAATTCTTATATAAAATCGATACCTGAGAATCGGGGCGTTACAATTCTCCCCTACTTGAACTAGACTTTGTCCTCGAAGTCTGCCATGGTGAACAACTCAGAATAGTGGTCCCGCATCTCTGCCTCTAGGTCCCACGTCCACTCGGACCCTTTCCAATGCCCACACTGTACCTTCACCAAAGGTATCTCCTTGTTCTACAGAACTTTTATCATCCTCTCTAGTATGGCCACAGGCCTCTCCACGTAATTCAAGTGCTCATCGACTGGAATATCATCCAACGACACCACTGCCTCCTAATCCATAATGCACTTTCGCAACTGCGAAACGTGGAAAGTGTTATGGATCCGACTAAGCTCCTTCAGTAGCTCTAGCCCGTAACCCACCTTTCCAACCCTAACAATGATCCTGAACGGCCCAATGTAACGGGGACCCAATTTCCCCTTCTTCCTGAAGCGAATCACACCCTTCCAGGGTGAGACCTTCAGGAGTACCATATCACCCACCTTCAGGAGTACCATTTCACTGCCTAATCTGCTGAATATTCTTGGTAGCCTGCATCACTACTTCCGTCTGTCCCATTACCCTGTGACCGACCTCACCCCAACAAACCGGGGTGCGACATCTCCACCTATACAATAGCTCGAAAGGTGGGGCGCCAATGCTGGAATGATAGATGTTGTCGTAGGCGAACTCTGCGAGCGGTAGGTAGGAATCCCAACTTCCACCGAAGTCAATGATACAAGCCCTCAATATATCCTCAAGGGTCTGAATGGTCTGCTCACTTTGACCGTCTGTCTGTAGATGGAATGTTGTGCTGAAGTGCAACCGCGTGCCTAGTTCTTTGTGGAACTTCTGCCAGAAACGGGAGGTAAACCTAACATCCCGCTCGGAGACAATGGAGATCGGAACCCCATGGCGAGCCACGATCTCGCGAACGTACATGTCGGCCTACTTCTCGGCCGACAAAATCTCCCGGATTGCCATGAAATGGTCACTCTTGGTCAATCGATCTACGAGGACCCATAAAGCATCAAATCCCTTCACCTTGATCGACAACTTGGTAATAAAGTCCATCATGATATGTTCCTATTTCCATGTGGGAATCTCTAGAGGCTGCAGCATACCATGCGGCCTCTGATGCTCGACCTTGACCACCTACATGTCAAACACCTATCGGCATACCAAGCGGTTTCTCGCTTCATACATGGCTACCAATAACTCAAACTTAGGTCTCGGTACATCTTGGTTGCCCCCAGGTGAATAGAGAAGTGAGACTTATGAGTCTCCTCCATGGCTGTCTGTCTAACCCCACCAAACATCGGAACCCATACCCGACCATATTGGGTCGATAATCCCCGGCTATCCTGAACAAACCGGGTGTTCTCACCCTTGATCCTCTCCAACTTCCAGTTCTCTGGTCGCATGCCTTCAACCTGAGCATCCCTGATCAAGCTCATAAGCGGAGAATCCACCTTATCCTCATACACACTGCTGGGGTGGAAGGCCCATCTGTCTTGTGGCTCAAAGCGTCCGCCACCATGCTCGCTTTACTAGGGTGGTAAAGGATCTCGCAGTCGTAGCCCTTGACTACATCCAGCCACCAATACTGCCTCATGTTCGGGTTTGGCTGATCCATGATGTGTCTCAAACTCTTGTGATCCGTGTATATGGTACAACAGACCCCATATAAGTAATGTCTCCATATCTTGAGAGCGAACACCACTGCTCCCAGCTCCAGATCATGAGTAGGATATCTCGTCTCATGCAGCTTCAGCTGTCGCAACGCGTAGGCTATCACCCGTCCTCTCTGCATGAGGACCACCCATAAACCTGTGATGGATGCATCACCGAACACCAGAAAATCCTCCACTCCCTCCGGGAGTGTCAAGACCAGAGCCTCGCACAAACACTGACGGCGAGTCTCAAACGCCCTCTACTACTCCCATCCCTACCGGAAATCCACTCCCTTCCTCTTCAAACGAGTGAGGGGTACTGTAATCTTAGAGAAAACCCCAATAAACCTCAGGTAGTACCCTGCTAAACCCAGAAAGCTCCTGATGACCGAAGGGGACCTCGGCACCTCCCACTGCATGACTGCCTTTATTTTCTCCGGGTCGACCAAAATCCCCTCCTGGTTAACGAGATGTCTAAGGAACTGGACCTCTCGCAACCAAAACTCACACTTCAAGAACTTGGCATACAACCGTTCTCGTCTTCGAACTCCCAACAACTCCTTGAGGTGCTCCTCATGCTGCTCTCGTGTCTTGGAATACACCAAGATATCATCTATTAACACAATGACAGAGCGATCAAGCATCAGTCTGTAGACTCGATTCATTAGGTCCATGAATATTGCTGGTGCATTGGTGAGCCCAAATGGCATCACCACGAACTCGTAATGACCAAAGCGAGTGCGAAACGTGGTCTTCTTCACGTCCTCCTCTATGACCCGGACCTGATGACACCCCGACGTTGAATCGATCTTGGAGAGCCAAGATGCACCCCGTAACTGATCAAAGAGATCGTCTATCCCACGTAGTGGATAGCAGTTCTTCACCGTTAACTTGTTCAACTCCCTATAATCAATACACATCCGGTGCAAACCATCCTTCTTCCTGATGAAGAGGATCGGTGCTCCCCATGGAGAACTGCTAGGTCTAATGAACTGCTTGCCCAACAGTTCCTACAGCTGTGAAATCCGCCACTGCATCTCGGGTGGCGCCAACCGGTACGACTCCTTGGCGATATGAGTCGCACCCCGCACCAGGTCGATCCGGAACTCGACCTGTCTCTCCGGAGGTATCCCTGGCAACTCCTCCGGGAACACGTTGGCAAACTCCCTAACCACTGGAACCTCTGAAACCCAAATTTGATCCTTGACCCACATATCCACCACATATGCTAGATCACCCACACACCCGTGCTGAATACATTGTCGAGCTCTGGAAGCTAAAAAAAACCCTGATCCCACACTAGTTCCCTCGCCATATACAATAAGTTCTCCCCCACTTGGGGTTCTAACTACCACCCGCTGACCCTCACTATTTATCATGGCACCGAACCGACTAAGCCAATCCATCCCTAAAATCATGCACACCTCCCCCATGGGGATCGGTATTAAGTCTATCGGAAAGGATACTCCGAAAATCTGCAACTCACATCCTCAGTAGACCGAAGAAGTACAAATCTCGTGTTCGTTGGCGATAGAGACTCGCAATAGACACTCTAACTCGCCCACCGACACAATGAACTCCCTACTAAACGACTGAGATACGAAGAACCGACTTGCCCCTGAGTCAAATAAAACCAATGCAGGCAAGGAGTTCACTAAAACGTACCTAATCACAGGTACAACAGATAAGCATAAACCAATTATAATAAATGAAATAAAGGAGAGAAATATTCCAACAACCACATCCGGTGAAGCCCTGGCCTCCTCTGCTGTCAGTTGGAAGGCACGCCCTAGAACCTTCGGAGGCTTTGTGTTGACTAGCCTCCCATCTGGTATCCTTCATGTAGCCAGCACTGGAGCCTACGCCGGCCAGGCTGCGAGCTGTGTATAGTTGGTCTTCACGTGACCAACCTGACGACAGTGATAGCATATCCTCATATCCGATGCAGGGGCTGTCTGACGACAATCCCTAGCATAGTGCCCCTCTTTTCCACACTTGTGGCACCCACTACCCGTCCGACAAACTCCAGAATGACTCTTGCCGCACTTTCCACAAGTGCGGCTCTGCTGATCCTCGGTCCTAGACTCACCGGTCTTAGAACGCTTCGGCGCCGGATACGACTGTGTCGGGGCTTGCCGCTGCTCTCTCATCTATATCTCAATCTACAACTAAGACCGCCTAGCGGCCTACTGCAACTCTAGAAGTGTATCACGTCGCTGGGTAGACACAAACTGACAGATGTCAGTCTTGAGCATGCTCAGATAACAGGTCATCTGAGCCTGCTCGGAAGCAAAATTTGGGCAGAACATCACCCTCTTAGTAAACATGCGGGTGATCTCCGTCACCGACTCCCCATCCTATCTCAAACTCAAAAACTCCTGTGAAAACCATTCCCACTCAACCCATGGAATGTATCGGGCGCGGAATATATCCTTGAACTGCTCCTAAGTAACAACAACTCTCTGATCATCAGTGTACGACCCATTCGCCAATCTCCACCAGTCCTTGGCCCTGGACCTTAGCAGGTTCAAACCAAACCTGACCTTCTAGTCAGTAGGCAATGTGTAGGTAAAGAAACACCTCTCCACATCTGAGATCCACCTCATAGCTTTGATGAGGTCCATCATCCCATCAAAATTAGGGGGCTTCGTGTTATCGAAGTCCCTAAACTGGAAGCCCCGAGTGGCTCCTCCTCCTCCCCTTGTCGCTGTTACAGGCAATGCAGCTACAGCGGCAGCCGTGTCCGCAAGGGCTGCGTATCGCTCGTCGAAGTACTCCGCCATAGTTGTCTTAATAGACTTAAACATCTCCGGTAGTTGTGCACGAA
Organism: Lactuca serriola; assembly: GCF_051521515.1. Taxonomy (NCBI): domain Eukaryota; kingdom Viridiplantae; phylum Streptophyta; class Magnoliopsida; order Asterales; family Asteraceae; genus Lactuca; species Lactuca serriola. Next base: position 334,483,568 of record NC_136415.1, on the reverse strand, counting down.
ACAACATGGAAACCTTATCATTTAGGATATCTCGAATCCTAGCGTGTAACTCATCTGTCCCCATCTACACCACAATCTCTGGTGATGTTGGCCTCTCCTGGCCTCCGTCTCCTGATCCTAATCCAGATCTGGATCCCGTCAAAAAGCATCTCGTCATCACCATTCTGAAACATACCAAAAGATATCATATAATCCGCATAAATAATTTGTAACCAACTCCCGAATATACCCTAGGGGCCGTGACTTCCTTGCTACACATATCGGTCATGCGCTTTCGGTAGTATGGGCCCACACTACCATACACATCTACCCATATTTGTCTTAAGTATCACCATTGATGGGTTTTGAGCATTCTAACACTCCTATGGTGTACATGCAACCCTAGAAACCTTGGATCTATGTTTTCTCTAATATTCATGCAAATAAGAATTTTCCAAGATTTACATCCTAACTAGTATGGCATGGGGTATATGTAATATAAAAACTAGTAGAATGACATACCTTTGTAGTTTCGTGGATTCCTGAAGACTTTTTAAGCCTAGCTTCTCAAATGTGATGCCTTAAATGTTTCACACAACACCACAACTCTTGGAATAACTTGAGAGAGGAACACTTTGATGACAAAATTGGGTAGCCCTCCTTGTCTTGCAATATAGTGCCCATTTTGCTTACCATGAGGTTCATTATATAGTGTGTCACATGTAGGGTTAAACCCTAATGTACATGTCTTTTCATTTCCTCCATGATCCATGGGTTTTAACCTCCATGGAGCACCCAATGGGTCCTAGCCTAATCTAGTGAATCATGGACCATAAGCCCACTATATAAGAATGAATGATTTACAAATCAATCCACATATATTTAATTAGTCTCTTTTTTATCACAAAACTAATTTCAAATTAATTCTTGATCAATACTAATTAAATAATACGATTTCATATTAATATATTAGAACTTATAATATATTAAGAAAATCATAAGTGTTCTTTTTCTCATTTTGTCTATCCAACAGTTGAGATGTCGATGCAACCCAAATAGACCATTCCAAGCCGGGTCAAGTACATACCAAATATAGTTATGGACTTAGACACCTTATCAAACAGTCTCCCACTTGGATAAGTCTAATAACTATAGGTATGACTTCAAGAATCGACCGACAATCGTAGCTCTTTCAAAGTCTCGTGGAACTTAGATGATGGCGCGCCATTTAAGATAAGTGATCATACACTCCTCTATTCTAGATATCAGTCGGACAAATACATGGAACAATGTCATTCTTATTGTCCAACAATTTGTTTCACGATTTCAGCTTTGTTTGAGATAGAACTAAACCAAGCACATCTATTTGGTTCTGACCGGGCCCTGTACATAGGTTAAAACAGAATCATCGAGGGGCCCAGATACCGCTTCTAATCCTCCAAGGACTAGATGGAACAGATAAAATTTGACTCATATGCTTGTTCTACTACTTGTTGAATCATACATAAAGGCACGTTTTATAACATTGAGTTACCAATTCGTTTTCGTACAATCAATGTATAACCAAATCATAGTTAACAACTCATATCTCTAGGTTTGAATACTTATATGATGTTACAGTCTGACGATCACTCGAGATAAATTCCATGAAGTGATACAAGTAAGCGTGGGTTGAATCCAATACTCAGAACTTATGAGCGCTCATGAATGTTGTAGCAACCATTTGCTATATATAGCACCTTATACATCTACAAACCCAATTCATGACAGTCTTGATTCATATCTACTTCCAACATATGATTGACTGTGGAGAGTTTAAATAACCTAGTTATTCGGGAAGTCAAAACATGCAAAGTTCAACACAAGAATAATACTAATCCTATATGGCCCCAAGCACCTTTAAGAGTAAATAAACCATCTTTTGTTTAAACACCATATTGATTACTCATTATTCGTGTATAATGTTTCAAATAGTCAACTTAATACTTGAACTGAAACAATAGTCATGCCATGCTCTAAGCATGCACACTATGTTTGTCTATGATCCTTACTTTGTGGAATAGATCAAATTGAACATAATTCCAATGATTCTCATTTCATAATCCCAAATCCTTACTGCAAATGTAAGAATACAATATTCTTTGCCATTTACTGAAATCTGTTAGATTCTAAACTTATATGCATTGATCCTCTCATAATGACAATGCACAAAAGGCACAAAGAATCATCAACAGACATTACAAAGTATTCCAATGGAGATCAATTGCACAGAAACAAATTCTCAAATTCAAAGTACATTCCTTTGAATATTCTTGCATTAAGTTTTTCTAATCTTACACAGATTTAATGAATATCTTCCTCCTATGTAAAAATTTATACATTCCTATTTTGACTATCACTTCTAAACAAGAGTTGCCTCTTTTTCAGAATATGTCAATATGGTCCTTTTAAAATTAACACTATACTTCCAACTGTCCCTGAGCAACGAATCTTTGGTAAACCTTAGATTGTCCTCAATAATTGTTTAATCAATTTTAGTCATATCCAATTCCAGACATGTTCCCCTCTTAATGCCCTAGGCATTTGGAAAATTTAGAAAGGAAGAATATTATAGAACATGTAATCGATCCTATACCCGAAGCGTATGGGATACGACTCATTATGTCTCACATGAAGACATGATCCCAGATCATCCTTTTACTACAATATTTTTAATTTGCCATGTTTTCATAATTCGACTATGAAGAGGGATGTCGTAATCATAATAAAATTTTGAGAACGTAATATATATAGAATTTCCTTATGTTGAACCATTCCAACATAAAATTCATATATGTATATATATATATATATATATATATATATATATATATATATATATATATATATATATATATATTCTTGACTAAAGATGATTAAAATCTCAATCTAAACTTTTAGAATTGAAATGAAGTATAAATTCCTCTCCCTTAATTATAGCATAACAACCTTTTCCCAATTGAAACTTTTGTTTTCTATAATTAACATTGCTAACTTGCAACACTTATCATAATTGATTATGCTCCCACTAGCATAATAATTACTAGCATAACACTTATGCTCCCACTAGCTTTGACATGTACTAAAAAATCAGTTGGACTTCTAGACACCAATACCTTATTGAATTTCTTACCAAAGTTTAGATTTCTGATACCAGTTGCTTTGATAAAACTTTATCAAGGCTTCTCAAAATCATGCACCTTTCCTTAGATATCTCACATGTGTGTCTAAACAATTATGAAGAGGGATGCCATAATCATAATGTTTAGACCTTTTGCAATTCTCAGAAGTCCATGTTAGTGTGTCGGTTATCCACACACGCTCCACTAACGACCTTGAGAATGCAAATATTGCAATTGCTGTCTACTTAAAATCTACTTAGTGAAAGCGTTTCCTCACCATCATTTTCATGAATCGAAGAGAAACCTTATGACTCTTAGATTTTAGGGTGTATTCCTATCCATGCGAATTTGTCAAAACCATAATCACAAGACAAGGTTAGTGACAAACCCAAACTCATATGGACCGAACTTGTGCAATCTTAACTTATTGCCACTTGGTAGCACAAGTCCTACCATTTCTTCCAGGTTTTTATACAAACAACTGAGAACTTGTAGAACTCAGATGCATAGTCAACTTTAACTTCAATAGGCATAGAAATAAGAACATGCTAACACAATAGGTTACAAACCTCAAGTCGAGCGCTAGTGATAAACTACAGATTTTATTCTTGGTTAGTTCTTGAAACTCTTTTAGGATCTTTTAGACTCCCACTGTCCTCTTGACATATAATACCCTCTTGCCAAGAACCATTCCTTTACAAACAAATATTCAAGAGATAGTGAGGATTCTTATCAAGACAAAAACTTTATACTATTAGCCTTAGTTAGTCTTTGTTTAATCCAAAACATCACAACTTACCAATTTCAAATGTACAAGAGTAGAAAACATTTTACTCTAAATTTGACAAGTGTTATAAACATTCTTTAAGATATGTCACTCATGTTACAATATTGGAGTATAACTCTAAGAATTGTTTTGGAACGAAGTCTGACTCATCTTCTTTATTTAACTATTTCTTCAATTCATGATTCCTCTTTTTAGCCATAGGAATGCACTAAGATGTCCTTAAAGGACCAATTGTGATATGGTTTCTTAATCATTAAGATGATCATAAAACATGATACCAAAGTACTCTCCCATCTTATCAGATTGGAGAAACTCTTATCTTGCTGCCTAACTTGATTCTTCTCATTCGTCCTGCCATACATTGAAACTTTTCCAATGTTACAAAATTGTACTTAAACTTGTAAGTATATGTGACAACCCGAAATTTTTTTACTTTTAAAGCCCAATCAATCAAGTCAACTGAGTGTCAGACTCATTGAAATGAGTTTAGCCTGGTTAAAGGTCATTCTAAGGAGTTTTGAGCCTAATACACTTAGGGAATAAGTGTTAGAAAGTACCTGCTAGAACCACAGTGTAGCAAATCAAACCATAACCTCCTCAAAATGATTTCACGGTCACAGGACCATGAGTTTACGGTCATAAAGTCATGTGGGCCGTAAACTCACCCTATATATTCAAGTAATAGCCATTTCTTTCACTTCTTTCTTTCCTTGGCTGATTTTCCCTCATTCTCTCTCAACTAGCATACAAATTTCACCTTAGATCTTCAAAAGTGTAAGTGTTCTATCCCTTGATTAGTTGATACATCTTACTAACTAGCTACATACATTGATTTCATCCATGAAAATCATGTTTGTTTAGATCTTCAAGTTTCACCAAGAACACACACTAGTGTTCTTGGCCAAACCGGCCATTTCAAGCTTCTAGATCATAAGTAATCTTCCTTATACTTCATATCTTGTTAGTATCCATTATTAGAGACTTGAAAACATCAAGAACACAAGGACAAAATGATTTTACGGCCAAGCCATCTCCCAAGGCCGTAAACCCCTTTAAGGTAGCCATTTTGGCCACAAACCCTCCTAGATGCAAAGCTAGTGACCCAGGACCCTTCATGGATTAGATTAGGACCTTAAACTACTCTCAAGCACACAATGACCATGATTTTATGGAGGTAAACTCCTTAGGGCCGTAAACTCATCAAAAGCCTCAATGAAAGTGGTCTTTCTCATACTAGTGTAGAACAAAAGTCCCTAAAACTTCCCTAGCCTTCAAACTTGCATTTATAAATGAGTGACCATGAGTTTACGGCCGTCAAATCCCTTAGGCCGTAAACCCATGGTAGTAAACCCATTTTAGTGTCATTTCACATTCCTTGTTGAATCACATGTGATTCCAACACTTGGTCAAAGTGTTTCCTAGTCCCGGAAGGTGTTTCCTTTCATATAGTTGTTTATAAACACTATATTCATGCCAATATGCGTCATTATATGTCATTTAGGACCTATTGTGTCTCAGAACTTCATTCATGGAACTTCTCATCCTTACACGTATACCCGTTTAAATCACCCACATCAGGTGAGTTCATACCCCGTAATGAATCTTTTAACTGTTTTAAATGCTTTTAAGGGGGGGGGGGAGGGAATACAAGTTGTACACAATGATAATTGTGTAATTGTTTGTTATAAACATCTTTCAAAAGGTTACTTATGTCTTATATAAGTGGTGAAAAAATTTCAAAAGCTATTTTACAGTTATGTTGCTTTATAGTTTAACAAAACTCAATTTTTAAAAGTACAAGCATAACATAGTAGTAAAATGAGTCTTTTCAATAACAGTTCATGTAGAATACTAGTAAACTATAATAGGTATGGTTTAGAGGTTCAGTTCATACCAGGTACAATACAGGATAACAGAAAGAACGTACTAAGATACTATAACAAGAGGAAGTACTAAGATACTATAACAAGAGAAAGTACTAAGATAATATAACAAGAGAAAGTACTAAGATACTATAACAGAACGAACATCCTAAGATGCTATAGCATGAAAGACTTACATGATCTAATTATACCAATGAAACAATAACACATTGTTCTAAACAAAAGGTGATAGTTATATTGGGTATACATGATCATACAATTCTAATGTGGATGTTCACGGCTTGCAATTATTTGTAGAGCTCGCGTTTGGATCCCATAATCTTTTGACAAGGAGAGTGTTTAGTATGGGATCTATCCATCACATTATACCTTAATAATCAATTTAAGGCAATTAGTACAATAGTAGTTACTATATACAATACTACAATACTTACATTTTACAAACGACAAACAGAACAGTCGGGTCTAGTACATGCGATAGAAAGGGACCATAATGCTAACCTTATGATTCCTTAATGTATACATCAAAGGTATATATATATATATATATATATATATATATATATATATATTAATATGATCTGATAGGTAATAGGATGTGTGCTTTTCGCTTCATTTCCTGTTCCTTGTTTGGTTGTGGACTTAGAGCAGATTCACCCAGCCTATTATTTATTCGCTCTTAGTTATATATATGTTCCGTATACATTCAGTCATCATAAGGGGTACCAGGTATGGGTAAAGTCATAGGACACTAATTCACTGCACAGTTTTCTAGTACAAAGCATACTTTTCAAACATAACTTTTAGTACTCAAAGCTAGAAACTCAACAGTAAAGGGTTTAATCCATTTTATTAAACCAATGTATACTTAAAGGACTTTAGGTGATTGACTCTATAATACATTAGTTTATACATAATGGTTATATATCATTAATACCCAACATGTAGTTGGATGTGTGCTTTCTGCCTTATTTCCTGTTCCTTGTTTGGTTGTGGGGTTAGGGCGAATTCACCCAATTAACTACCTATTCAATATTAGATTATATATAGCCAGTATAAACTAAGTAATTATAGAAGTAATCACTGTAGTCACTATTTTATTATGAAAAAATAAGGGTTTTCTTAAAGGATCTTTTCATTAAATATAAAGGAATTATTACAATTAACTCCATGAGTAACAAGTGAATACATGAAGGTTATATATAACGAGGATCTAACAAACAATTGGATGTGTGTTATTCGCCTTACTTCATGTTCCTTGTTTGGTTGTGGACTTAGGGCAGATACGCACAACCAATTGTTTGTTTACTCTGAGTTTTACATAACTTGTATCTACTTAGTACTCATAGAAAGGATTTTAGGATCACTTTTTCGTATCTTTCACCAAATTAGGAAATATTGGATTTTCTAGAGGAACATGCGAACTTTTCTAAAAACATAACTTATAACTTACTACATTTTAACTACAACTTTCTACAACTTACATACATCACTAATATCTTATGAACTCACCAACTTAATTGCTAATAAAGTCTATCAAATAACTTGTATTCTCAAGAAACTAGTAGACAGGTACTCGCTCTGGGAGTTCAGAAGATGCAGCAGTATAACTTCAAGTCTTGTTTTGTTATTTGCTTATGCACTCTATGTTTTGTGAACACATACTTTGTAAACACTTTCTTTCTAATGAAATGGTTGTTCATTACTTGCTTACTATGATACATGTCTTGTGATACTAAACATGACGTCCTCCACCCCAGAACGTTTCCGCCATTCCGGTTTTGGGGTGTGACAGATTGGTATCAGAGCATTGTTTATAGTGAACTAAGTATATCAACCGATAAAAGATATACAACTATAAATACAATGGGGCTTAAGTGCTCTGGATAATGATATATTTTAAGAGTATAACGATAATTTTTAAAAATATACCTACTTGCTTATACATGTACATACTAGAACGAGTGTCAAAAGAAGAACATAACATAAGTATTTAAAGGTTGAACACTGCGGTCAAACCTGGACAGTTATGTAATCACAGTTAGAATGAATATAGCCTGATCAGTTATATTAATTCGAGATGTGACCGACATGTGTTTGGGAGTGATGAAGTGTTGCAACAGTCTTAAAACTTACCAAATTCTATACAAGAGATTCTAGATCAGAACATGAAAGTTAGAATACTATAGGAGTATTCTATGATACTATAGCACGATATCAAGTTTGAAACATACTAAGTACATTACATTAAGATACTATAAGAGTACTTTCGGCTCTATATAAATAACTTATGTGATAACTTAAAAGACCCATACAGATAGGTCTATAATCTTGCAATGTATATTCCCAAGGTTATATATAACTAGGGTTTTATAGACTTATAATTTGTGATCTACGCTTCATTACCTGTTCCTTGTTTGGTTGTGGTTTTGGAGTAGGATCACTTATTCGAAGGTCTATTTAACCATGAATTATATACAACTTGTATACATTGTACCATTATAGAAGGACTCTATAAGGATCACCCCATATAGTTACCTTCAATCTCATAGGTTCTCTAGTCACATCTGTTCTTGCACGACACACCCAAATAGATGTAACCACTTCCTCATAGGAGTCAACAGAAGAGTCAAGGAGGGACAGGGACAAGTTCATAGGATATGTTTAGAGAAGGATCAGCAGAAGTAACCAAAACGTCATATGCGTCACACTAATAAATAATAATCTTCGTTAACTTAATGAGTTAGTAGAAACACTACTCACCCTATGTGTTAGGATTATTTTCTTTACATGCAACTAGTAACAGTTATTCAAGCAACATATATTCATTCGAGAATAGCCATTTCAAATTCATAGAGTTTCGTAGGTATAGACTCTTTTATGAATTGTTTCTAGAACCTTGTGGAATTCAGGACCCGATACTCCTAGAACTAGGATAACCTTGTCTTTTTAGCTTTCGGCTTGTGCCCATTGCTCTAGTAACAGTTATTCAAGCAACATATATTCATTCGAGGATAGCCATTTCAAATTCAAAGATGCCTCTTCGCAGATCAAACAGACGCATCACTCTGATAACTCCAATACCTTCTTCACAAATCCATACGGCAACTCTAAATGCTGCAGTAGCTGCGGTTGTGGCAACAACCATGGCTCAATATCATCCTACCAGTCCCAGTGGAGGTGGAACACCTTTTCTAACTACTCCAAGTGAGGTCCCTGTATGCTCGAGAGAGTGCTCCTACATAAAATGCATCAACTGTAAACCCCTTTCCTTTAACGGAAATGGTGGAGTCATCACTCTGATGCGATGGTTTGAGAAAACAGATTCGGTCTTCGAAATATGTTCTTGCCCTGATGGGAGCAAACTGAAGTTTGCTGACTGCACCTTATCTGGCAGAGCCCTAACATGGTGGAATAGCCATGTTAAGTCACTGATCCTATCAGTGGCTAACTCAATAGGTTGAGAAAAACGAAAGGAGTTAATGCTGGAATAGTACTGCCCAAGGGGCGAAGTACAAAAACTACACAGACTGGTTCAGCGAGCTAGCAGCTCTATGTTAGATTAATCTCTAAGTCCATAAATATATTTGGTATGTACTTGACCCGACCCAGCATGGTCCATTTGAGTTGCACTTCACCGACACAATTTATATGGATAGTCTTTAGAGAATAATATATTTATGATTTATATAAATATATTATAAGTTCTAATAAATTTAAATATGGAATCATATTATTTAATTAGTATTGATCAATACTTAATTTAGAATTAATCATGTGATCAAAATGAACTAATTAAATATGGACTCTTATATATATGGAATGAGCCAAGTTCATTTAGGTAGGGCTAAGCTTTCATGGATAGTCCATGGAGTGTTTAACCCATGGATCATATGAAATGAAAGGTCATGGGTTTAATCCTAGTCTCCACACTATATAAAGATGTCCTTGGTTGGTGAAATTGGCACTAGTGTGGGTACAGTAAGAGGGCTAGCCAATTTCACTAGAGAGAACCAAAGTATTCTTATTCTCAAAGTCTTCCAAGGTGTTTTGGTGATTTGTGATTCCACTTGAGGCTTCCACACTATTGGGGCTAAGCTCTTAAAGCTTCAAGACATCAAGCTACATCAAAAGGTATGTCATCTAACTAGTACTTTGTAGTATAAGAGCTTCATAATATGCTAGTTATGATTAAAGCTTGGAAAGTTCTTATTTGCATGTATAATAGAGAAAACATAGATACAAGGTTTATAGGGTTGCATGTACACCATAAGAGTGTTAGAATGCTCAAAACCCAACAGTGGTATTAGAGCCTAGGCTTGTTTTGTTGTTACACTTGCAAAAACTTCTTAAAAATCGAAGTTTTCTGTTGTCCGGACAACGGACTCGACGAGTCCATCAGGGGACACGACCAGTCCATGCCTTAAAAATGTTCAAAACGATCCAACTCGCCAAGTTGGTTCATTCACTCGACGAGTTGGACCCCTAGACAACATATATTCGACTGTTTTGGCTAGAAATAGACTAGGAACATTAGCCTAAGCTGTTTTGAACTTATAAACTTGTTTTTGATGTGGTAATGTTCATACTAATCTAATTTCAAATATAATTGTCAATAGATTCATGTTTTGTTTTAGTTTAAGTGTTATGCTAATTACATGAAAAGGTTTGATTCCAATTATCTTGTTCATATAAGTTGCTTAGATTAATATAAAAGGTTGACTGATTATGTGTCTTTGATCCATTTTAATCTAATAATTGATTCTAAAATGTGTTTGTGTAACTTGTCCTCAAATTACATGAAAAGTCACAATAAAGTTTCTTAAAACTCATAAAAGTTGGCAATGGTTACAAAATGAAGAGTCTTGTCCTCATTAAATGGTTTTATGTCTCCATAACCTGTCCTCAAGTTATGGAGGTTCAAGAGTCACTTCATTAAGTAATAAAATGTGTAACCTTAATTAAATCCATAAGTTACAAAATAAAGAAAAGTTACATTCCTTTATTAGTTTAAAGTCTTCCATAACTTGTCCTCAAGTTATGGAACTTGAAGAGTTTTTTTAATTAAAACTACTTTAAATTCATAAGTTATGGAATTAAGTAGTTTTGAATAGTTTCAAAACTTTCCCTCAAATTTTGGAATTTGAAAAGTTTTCACTTATGAATACTTTAATTGCAAGTTAGCCCTTAGAATTTTAAAAGTAAAAATTCAACCTTTATACTTTATAATATTATAAGTTAATAATATTTATATATATGTATAAGAGCAAGTCAGTGTTACCGTTAGTAGGCCTCATTCACGAAGCCGGTCTATAAGGGAGGTATAAGGTTACTGCCTATAAAATGGCAGTTTAATGGGTTTCCACTCTCACCCACTGCTTCCTTGAATGGTGGAGGGTCGTTACCCATAAGATGCTCCATGGATTCTCCATGGTGTATTTGTACACATGGATCATGGAAATGAAAGGCCATGACAATTAGGGTTTACATGGTTTAACCTTAACTATATAGTGATCTAATTCTTGGAGAAAATCGGCCACTACGGATAATAGAAAGGGCTAGCCGATTCTATGAAGTGTTCCATTTTCTCTCAAGTCATTCCATGTGTATTAGGTGTTGTGTGAACCATTTGAGGTGTCACACTTGGGGCACTAGGCACTCAATCTTCATGAAGACAATCTACATCAAAGAGGTATGTAATTCTAACTTGAAATATACATATGGATCTATATTATTATGCTAGTTAGGATGAATACCTTGGAAAGTTCATATTTGTGTGTATAATAGAGAAAACATAGATCCAAGGTATTTAGGGTTGCATGTACACTTAGGAGTGTTAGAATGCCCAAAACCCAACAGTGGTATCAGAGCCTAGGCTTGCTTTCTCTTATACTTGATGCAAATGTGTTTTTTCAAAGTTGAATCTGTCCAGACCATAAAACTCGACGAGTTTATGCAAAACAAAACTCAACGAGTTCATCATTTTGGGCATCAACTCGATGGGTTTCTCAAGGAACTCGACGAGTTTTGGGTGTTGACAGCTTGTTGTTTGCTGTTTTGGTTGGAATTGGACTAGGAACATTACCATAAGCTGCTTTTGGACTTATAAACTTGTTTTTGATGTGGTAATGTTCATGCTAATCCAATTTCAAAGATAATTGTCAATAGATTCATGTTTTGTATTAGTTTAAAAGTTATGCTAATTACATGAAAAAGTTTGATGTGAATAATCTTTGTTCATATGAGTTGATTAGATTAATAGAAAAGTTAATTGATTATGTGTTTTCAATCCATTTTAATCTAAGAGATGATTCTAATATTTGTTTGTGTAACTTGTCCTTAAGTTACATGAAAGGTCACATTTAAGTTTCATAAAACTCATAAAAGTTGGCAATGGTTACAAAAAAATGAAGAGTCTTGTCCTCAAGTTATGGAGTTTCAAAAGTCACTTCAGTAAGTAATAAAATGTATAACCTTAATTAATTCCATAAGTTACAAAATAAAGAAAAGTTACATTATTTTATTAGTTTAAAGTCTTCCATAACTTATCCTCAAGTTATAGAACTTGAAGAGTTTTTTAATTAAAACTACTTTAAACACATGAGTTATGGAATTAATTAGTTTTGACTAGTTTCAAAACTTTCCCTCAAGTTTTAAAATTTGAAAAGTTTTCACTTATGAATACTTTAATTCCAAGTTAGCCCTTAGAATTTTAAAAGTTAAAATTCAACCCTTATACTTTATAATATTATAAGTTAATATATATATATATATATATATATATCTATATATATATATATATATATATATATATATATATATATTAGAGCAAGTCAGTCTTACCGTTAGTAGGCCTCATTCACGAAGTCGTCTATAAGGGGGGTTTAAGGTTACTGCTTATAAAATGGCCGTTTAATGGGTGTCCATTCTCATCCACCACTTCCTTGACCGGTGGATGGTCGTTAGCCGAACGGGTAGGACAAGGACTAGAATTCTCCCTTCATTAAAAGTATTAATGATAAATACTAAGTAACTAAACCTTTTATAAATACCCAATCTTAGTTACTTAGGAAAAACTGAATAAGGTGCTAATCCATGAAATTACACTTTGCACTTTGTTTAAGTCGGTTAGTAGAGCGTGTGTGGTTAACCGGCACACTAACTTGGACTTAACAAGGTCGGTAAAGGTAACTTAATATTTATCATAGTATCGGTGGAGCGTGCATGGTTAACCGGCACATCGATTAAGGGGTAAATATTAAGGGTACCAAGTATATTTGCATGGTTACTTCACACCTTGTTTTGTTATCCTCAGCATCGCAGTCACAAAACCTGAAGGGCACACTCGAGATTGAAACATGCCATTGAACAGTTCAATGAATCTCAAAGATCTAGGAGTTTCAAAAACCAATTAAAACCTAATAATATATATTTCATTTTCATGGTGGAAATTGGTGAATCGTCATTCGCCTACCTTCAAATATTTTATAGCTTGGATTACAACATCCCTCTTCCAAGTTATAAAGGTATTGTGTTGGGTCCTAGCCTTAATATTTCATATTGGGTGTAATATTAAGGACTTTAAATCAACTATCTTGAATATCTCCCAAAAAGATGATCTTCCCAAATCTCATGATACAAGTGTTCCTATATGAAGATGATGTCCCATGGAAATAATACTTCATTCACCTCCTCCAATTATTCTCCCTGACCCACAAGTTCAAGGTCACTCAAGCCCTATTGGCAAGGCAAGGTCTAGGGGTGATCACATATTGGAGACGAAGTCACATATTGACAAGCCGGGAGAGTTGGGTGTCAAAGTCTTGAGAAATTTGGTGGCTCAACTACTTTCTAAGTCACATAGCGAGAAATTTGGTGGCTCAACCACAAAGTTTTAAAAATAAAAGGAAATTTTTGATTTTATTTATTTTATGTATCCTTATAATGGCATTTGTGGAAAAATTGTTGCCTATATGATTCCGTTAATAGCAAGAGTGGAAATATGAAATTGATTCTTTCATTTGTGGTAATGTCTAAATTTACCAAATAAGGAAAGATCCTCATCACCCAAGTTTCAATTGGACCGGAACTTGGAATCATGCAAGTTGTATAGCATGATGAATGAGAATTTTTCATCTTTGGAAAAATTAAGACTAACTCCTTGTTCACATGGATGTGTGAGTCAAGTGAAGGACTAAGGGATCGATTACACATTCTTGTGCGCTAGTCAAGTCCACCGCAAAAGATCGATAAGATTATTTGTCATAATTTACTAAAGCTCGGTAAATATGGTTATACATACAAGATTAAGTGTAACTCTGAGACATTGGAAAAGGTTCCAATGTATGGCAGAGCGAGTAAGAAGAATCAAATTAGGCAGAAGGATAAAAGTTTCTCAAATCTGAAAAGACGGGAGTACTTTAGTATCATGTTATATGATCATCTTAATGATTTAGAGACCTTATCACAATTCATCCTCTAAGTGCATTCTGATAGCTAAAAAGAGGAGCTAAGAATTGTTGAAATGGTTAAATCAAGAAGATGATTCATACTTTGTTCCAAAAACAATTCTTAGAGTTATACTCTAAGAATGTAACTTGAGTGACATGTCTAAAAGAAGGTTTAAAACACTTTTCAAATGTAAGAGTAAAAGTTTTCTACTCTTGTACATTTGAAATTGGTAAGTTATGATGTTTTGGATAAAACAAAGACCAACTAAGGCCAATTGTGTGATGTGTTTGTCTTGATTAGAATCCAAACTATCTCTTGAATATTTGACAAGAAAGTCTTGTTGGGTTTTGAGCATTCTAACACTCCTATGGTGTACACGCAACCCTATAAACCTTGGATCTATGTTTTCTCTATTATACATACAAATAAGAACATTCCAAGGCTTTAATCCTAACTAGCATATTATGAAGCTCTTATACTACAAAGTACTAGTTACATGACATACCTTTTGATGTAGCTTGATGTCTTCAAGCTTTAAGAGCTTAGCCCCAATAGTATGGAAGCCTCAAGTGGAATCACAAATCACCAAAACACCTTGGAAGACTTTAGAGAATATGGATACTTGGTTCTCTTTAGTGAAATCGGCAAGCCCTCTTAGTGTAACCACACTAGTGCCCATTTCACCAACCAATGACATATTTATATACTATGGAGACTAGGGTTAAACCCATGACCTTTCATTTCATATGATCCATGGGTTAAACACTCCATGGACTATCCATGAAAACTTAAACCAACCTAAATGAACTTGGCCCATTCCATATATATAAGAGTCCATATTTAATTAGTTCATTTTGATCACTTAATTAATTATAAATTAATTGTTGACCAATACTAATTAAATAATATTATTATATATTAATATATTAGACCTTATAATATATTAATATAAATCATAAATATACTATTCTCAAAAGACTATCCATATAAATTGTGCCGGTGAAGTGCAACCCAAATGGACCATGTCGGGTCGGGTCAAGTACATACCAAATATAGTTATGGACTTAGACATTAATCCAACAGTCTCCCACTTGGATAAGTCTCAAACTATTATTGAGTATGACTTCAAAACCTAACTGGCAATCGTAGCTCTTAAAGCCGCTGTCGAACTTTGACCTTGTAAATGACTTGTCCGTTAGATAAGAGATCATATATTCCTCCATTCTAGATATCATATGGACTGATACACAGATTATATCATTCTCTCTGTCCATTTGTTGTTTCCCGATTTCCGATTCATGACGACTGACTGATTGAACAAATCAAATCAGTCTTGGCTTGGCCAAGCACTCACATGTGTCATCATTAAGTCATCGAGGGGCCCACAGATATCGCTTTTATCCCGAAGGTAAAAGGAATGGATAAACTTTGACTCATATGGCTTGTTTTACTACTTGTTGAATCATACACAAAGGCACGTTTTATAACACCAAGTTACCGAATGCGTTTTCGTGCAATCAATGTACAACCAACTCATAGTAACAACTCATATCTCTAGGTTTGAAGAATATAAGATATTATCGTCTCATGATCACTCGTGATAAAATCCATGAAGTGATTCCAATGAGCGCTGGTTGAATCCAATACTCAGAACTTATGAGCACTCATGAGTGTTGTAGCCCTTTGTCCAACATCTTATACCTCTACAAGCCAACCCATGACAGTCTTAATTCATATCTACTTCCAACATATGACCGACTGTGGATGGTTTAAATAACTTAGTCATCCAGAACAATGACCTAGTTATTTTGGAAGTTAAAACATGCAAAGTGAAACACAATAATAATCAAATCCAATATGGTATCAAAACCTATGAACATAAATAAAACACCTTTTATTTATCTCCATATGATTACATATTATTCATTGTATACTGTTTCAGCTATCAACTTTATTCTTGAATTTAAAACAATAGTTGTCCCATGCTCCATGTATGTACACTATGTTTTCTAAATACTAGTCATGCCATACACAAAGTATGAATACTATGTTTGTCTATGATCTTTACTTTGTGAAATAGATCAATTGAGCATAACTCCAATGATCATCTTTTCATAGTCCCAAACCCTTACTGCAAATGCAAGAATTCCAAATGCATGCCATTTACTGAAATCTGTTAGATTCTAAACTTATATGCACTGATCCTCTTGTAATGATTATGCACAAATTCAGCCAGACTTGGCAACAATCATTACAGAGTATTCCAAAGGAGATCAACTCCTTGGAAACATCCTTCTTGCATTAAGTTTCCTAGTCTTACAGATTGAATACTTTCTATCTTTGAAACATTTCCATATTACATTTTGACTATCACTTCTGAACAAGATTTGCCTCCTTACAGATTATGTCAATATGGTCCTTCCAAAATTAACATTATACTTCCAACTGTCCCTGAGTAACCAATGTTTGGTAAACCTTAGATTGTCCTCGACAATTGCTTAATCCTTTTAGTCATATCCAATTCTAGACCTTTTCCCTTCTTAATGCCCCAGGCATTTTGGAAAATTTAGAAAGGATGAATATAGCACATGTAATCGATCATATCTCCGAAGCATATGGGACACGATTCATGATGTCTCACATAAAGACTAAACCAATCTTTTGCTATAACATTTCCATTTCTTTTTGCCAAGTTCTCATAATTCAGATTATGAAAAGGGATGCCGTAATCATAATCGAATTTTAGAACGCAAATAATGGACCCGTATATGTTGCGTTCTAAAATTCGATTATTATTACGGCATCCCTTTTCATAATCTGAATTATGAGAACTTGGCAAATAGAAATGGAAATGTGATAGCAAAAGATTGGTTTAGTCTTTATGTGAGACATCATGAATCGTGTCCCATATGCTTCAGATATACGATCGATTACATGTGCTATATTCATCCTTTCTAAATTTTCCAAAATGTCTGGGGCATTAAGAAGGGAAATGGTCTAGAATTGGATATGACTAAAAGGATTAAGCAATTGTCGAGGACGATCTAAGGTTTACCAAAGATTGGTTGCTCAGGGACTGTTGGAAGTATAATGTTAATTTTGGAAGGACCATATTGACATAATCTGTAAGGAGGCAAATCTTATTCAAAAGTGATAGTCAAAATGTAATATGGAAATGTTTCAAAGATAGAAAGTGTTCAATCTGTAAGATTAGGAAACTTAATGCAAGAAGGATGTTTCCAAGGAGTTGATCTCCTTTGGAATACTCTGTAATGATTGTTGCCAAGTCTGGTTGAATTTATGCATAATCATTACAATAGGATCAGTGCATATAAGTTTAGAATCTAACAGATTTCAGTAAATGGCATGAATTTGGAATTCTTGCATTTGCAGTAAGGCTTTGGGAATGTGAAAAGAGGATCATTGGAGTTATGTTCAATTGATCTATTTCATAAATAAAAGATCATAGACAAACATAGTATGCGTACATGGTGTATGGCATGACTAGTGTTTAGAAAACATAGTATACATGCTTGGAGCATGGGACAACTATTGTTTTAAATTCAAGAATAAAGTTGATAGCTGAAACAGTATACAATGAATAATGTGTAACTGTTTGTTGATAAATAAAAGGTGTTTTATTTATGTTCATAGGTTTTGATACCATATTAGATTCAATTATTATTGTGTTTCACTTTGCATGTTTTAACTTCCTGAATAACTAGGTTATTGTTCTGGATGACTAAGTTATTCAAACCATCCACAATCGGTCAAATGTTGGAAGTAGATATGAATTAAGACTGTCATGGGTTGGCTTGTAGAGGTCTAAGATGTTGGACAAAGGGCTACAACACTCATGAGTGCTCATAAGTTCTGAGTATTGGATTCAACCCGCGCTCATCGGAATCACTTCATGGATTTTATCACGAGTGATCATGAGACGATAATATCTTATATTCTTCAAACTTAGAGATATGAGTTGTTACTATGAGTTGGTTGTACATTGATTGCACGAAAACGCATTCGGTAACTCGATGTTATAAAACGTGCCTTTGTGTATGATTCAACAAGTAGTAGAACAAGCCATATGAGTCGACGTTTATCCATTCCTTTTACCTTCGGGATAAAAGTGATATCTGTGGGCCCCTCGATGTTATGGTGATGACAAACGTAAGTGCTCGGCCGGGCATGGACTGATTTGATTTGTTCAATTAGTCAGTCGTTAAAAATCGGAAATCAGGAAACAACAAATGGATAGAGAGAATGATTATAATCCATGTCTCAGTCCATATGATATCTAGAATGGAGTAATATATGATCCCTTATCTAATGGACATGTCATTTGATTTGTTCAGAGTTTGACAGCGGCTTTAAGAGCTACGATTGCTAGTCGGGATCTAGGAGTCATACTTGAATAATAGTTTTAGACTTATCCAAGTGGGAGACTATTGGATTAGGTGTCTAAGTCCATAACTATAATTGGTAAGACTTGACCCAACCCGACATGGTCCATTTGGGTTGCATGGCATCATGCATTTGGATAGACTATGTGACAACCCGATATTTCAACTCTATATAATGACCTAAAAAGTCAAGTATTGTGACCACATTTGATATAATGGAATTAATTTCGAAAATAAAATGTCCAAAAGTCCCTAATTGATTACCTACTATGTTAGATGTCATTAAACCGTGATCGTACGTAAAAAGAACGCCCAAATCTGACTTCGTATAAGGAAGTTATGATTTTTCCAAGTTTGGCATAGCGACAGACAGCTAAAAACTCGAAACAAAGATCAAGCGACTTTTGGCCGGAATCACCTAAATGAGAATCGGAGGTCTCGACAATGGTTTTTTAACGGTAAAAAGTCTGGCAAAAACAGACGTCGGGTAATAAAGTTATGGATTTCTAACGAAATTTTCTTACCACAACCTTTTAAAATAAATAATAAAAATAATTTCAAAATTTTCCGACAGAGTCTAAACGAAAGTTGTAGAGCGTTGTCTCACCTACGCGTGGATATAAAGAACGTCGAAAACGGAGTTCTTATGAAGAAGATATGATTTTTTGAAGTTTAATAAATAATAAAAATATAAATTTTAAATCAAAATTTGGTATTATCCGAAAGAGGAGTCACCAGGCCAATCCGAGTTACGCCCAGCGTACTCGAGGACTAGGCCTCGGATCGTCCACGTCGCCCCCTATGCGTGGCTATGCCCCATCCCATCCGAAGCACCGAGGCAGTCGAGGATGCGGTCACGCATTACGCACGCGTACGCCCAGCGTACCGAGGCGGTTCCCAGCCCCTATAAAAGGGATGCGAGGGTTTCGAAGAAAGGGCTCATTTCCTCTCATCTTTGTTACATTTTTTCCTCGTTTTCCGTGCCTGTGATATCCCGAAGCCCCGGTCTCCTTGCTCAAGTCCCGAAGGTCGTTTGTACTCCCGAGATTCCCGAGAATCCCGAGAAAATCCGCTTTCTCAAGTCGAAGTTCTACTCGGTTTTCATCTCGCCTTCTTCGATCTTTCAAGTGAGTTCATACCCCTATAATCCACACTTTTAAATGTTTTATAAATGCTTTTATATGCTTTTAAGGGGGGAAAACAAGTAAAACACACGATTATTATAGTGTGTTATATAAAGTTTCACTATACACTTTTATCAATGGAATCATATGTGATTTATAACTATTATAGGGAGACTTTCGTATGCAAAATATATCACAATAACATCTTGTCATTTGAAATGAAAAATGTTGTTATATATATATATATATATATATATATATATATATATATATATATATATATATATATATATAAGTCAAACACTCTGCTTGTACTATGTGTATATGTGTCCATTTTTGGCACTACAAAAGTTATACTTTCATAACAAGTGAGCATTTCACTAGGGTTTACTATACAAACGAGACACACTTTTAGAAAACTATAATAGGTACACTTTTACGAGAACATCACGAACTTTTACATGCTAGAAACACTATTTCAAAGAGATACATTCATATACAAGAACAAACGAACATTTTCATATGTAAATTTGTTTTATACTAAATTTTGTGAGAGATTAAACTTCACGTACGTTCGAGTACACATTTCAAGTCCTGTATTATATACCAGAATCCCTTCGAGGGGGGAGCATGGTGTTTGTGTATGGATCTATACGGGATTGACAACCCCGCGCCCTGACTGTTAGCTATAGTACACCATTTAGGGTGACAAACGTCAGAACATTCCAACGCCTGAAGAACGTTGTGTATTGGCAAATCCAGTCAATAGCATGGTTATAAAACTCTCATGGAGTATTAAAAACAAATTGATTTACGGGGTTTCTCAGACGTCTTGGCAACTTTACACGTACATAAATTAACTACTTTAGGCATTAAAAACATTCTTGTGTTGCAGTTTTGGAACTTCTAAACTACCACCCACATACGAAAAAACATAACTTTTCTAGAAATAAACATTGGTCGTGATAGAAGCTACATTTATATCAGTAGAAAATATGGGATTTTCCAGGAAGAAAGAAACAAAAACAAACCATTTCATTTTAGTTCATACAAATATTGTCATTTAATACTTATGAAACTCACCGGCTTAAATGCTAATCTACTCTTTCAAAACTACTTGTATGTCCCCGGGATTCAGTAATAACAGGTAACAAACAGCTTTTGAAGAAGGGACGCAGCGTCTCCAGTTTAAATTCATATTTTGGCATCATATTTTAATTGGTTTTGAACATGTACCTTTTAACAATGTAAACGTTCAATCATATATACGATGGTTATATTGCTTTCTTTACTATGTATTCAATTGTTACGGTACTACATGAAGTCATCCGCCCCCGAACGTTTCCGCCGTTCCGGTTTGGGGGTGTGACAGATTGGTATCAGAGCATTGTTTATAGTGAACTAAGAATACCGAACTACATAAGATATACAAACTACAAATGCTTAAGGGACTAATACTCTCTGACAAAACATTTTTTTTCTATTACGCCTAAGCCGCATTTTGTTTAACTTAAAATTGTTAGTTCATTTAAGTACAAATACATGCATACAACAACTTATTTTCATGATTATAACTATACAAGAAGTATTTAGACAAGTTGGACACTACGATTATGACTCGATATATGTAATCAGATTTGGGCCAAATATAGCATGATCAACTATATTTATTCGAGATCGGACCAATGTATATCGAGGAATGATCATAGTGAGCAACAAGTCAAAACATACCAAAACATCACAAGAATCAAACACACGAATTTAAATACTATAGGAGTATTTGGTACATAAAATAGTTTAACATACATGTTTAGTCTTACATGTTCCAAATTTTGTTCAATTCTTATAACCCTATTCTCGTATAGTCAAATGGCTGGATTTCATCAGCCCGGCGACCCCTACTATCCCAACCAAGGCAACAGGGGATGGATAGAAGAGGATCCCGAGGAGGACGAAGAACCCATAGAATTGGATGAAGAGGAGGACTCTGGTACCGACTCAGAGCCGGAAGTAATCAACCCACCACCCGCACAACATCCCGTCTTCGTGAGAAACTTTCAAGGACCGAATCCCGTTTGGGGAAGTCACCTCCACCATTGGAGCCAACAACAAAGTCTACGCCCTCCGTACGGCATGTGTCGAGACTTCTACGATGTCCGCGGCGGAGGTTCAGCCGATCGAGCACTCCTAGTCATGGTGGGCAAGCTAGCCAACCAGTCCTATCAATCCGGAGTTGAAGCTAGGCGGATTCGGAAAGTCAACGTGGAAGTTCAGGTTCACACTTCCGACATCTGTAGGCTGGACAGAGCTCAGGACAATGCCCAACTCCAAACCAAAGCATTCCAAGCACAAACGATTGCAGCCCTCTCCGAGATGAGGGAACAACAAGCCGCCTTCGATAGGCGTCTTATGGAATCAAGGCAATCGGATGCGGAGTCAAGCTCCAAGCGCAACCTACGTCGCAAGTAGTGCTTGCCAAATCCCAAATTTTGTTATAAGTTAGGACCTCAGCTAAAAGATTTATTTTTCTTAAACTTTGTAATCGGAGACCCTTAGAGGGGTCAAATTTTCGTGATCGTTTTATCAACTATTATATTAATATAATTGGCATGCTATTATTACTACATTGAGTATTTCGTTCAATACTTAAAATATTTTGGAAAAACCATACGCATGTTTCATATATTCGGATTTGCGAATAACTTCCATTCTTCTATCTTTGAGACTCATACTATCATCTGTTGTTGAACTATAGCGATTTAGTTCATGAGATACATTCATTTTCTATGCTATGGAATTCTTATCTTTATCTTCTCAACCTATAGTTGAAGGAATCCTCCGCGTAGAAACCCGAGACGAAACAACGGTGGGGAAGCACCAATACCACCACTGCCTCCACCTCCTCAATTTGATGCTGCCATGTTCCAAGCAGCAGTCACAGAAGCTGTGGCGGCTGCCATGTCAAAAATCAATACCCCTATTACTACTGGTTCGAGAATCGGCACACTTCCTTCCAACCATGGCGAGAGTCATGGGCAACCTCGAGAGTGCACCTATAAAGATTTTACGAATGCCAAACCCCGGATGTTTAATGGAACTAGTGGTGTGATGATTTTGAGGCAGTGGATTGAAAGGACACAATCAGTCTTTGAAATCTGCTCCTGTCCCGAGCACAACAAAGTCAAGTTTGCCACTTACACGCTCACTGATAGAGCTTTAACTTGGTGGAATGGCCACGTTAAGGTACTTACTCTGACAGTGGCGAATTCAATAAGCTAGGAGAGCATAAAAATCATGTTGATGAGAGAGTATTGTCCACAAGGAGAGATTCAAAAACTCGAGCACGAACTCTGGACTCTTGGGATGATTGGTACCGACATAGCAACTCCTTTTCCCAGATATGATTGCTCCTGAGAGCAAGAAAATAGAGAGATACATTTGGGGACTATCGCCCCAAATTCAGTCAAGCGTGTTAGCTTCAAAACCTTACACTTTTGAAAGTGCCAAAGAGCTGGCACAATCTCTTATTGATCACGGAAGTCATCAGAACTCAACAATTTCTACACAAGAACCGCAAAAGGGAAACAACAAAAACAATAACAAGAAGAGAGGATGGAATAAGGGGAAGGGTGGGTCTTCCCGAGAATCCTCGAAGAAACAACAACTTGTTACAGTGAATGCTGCTACTGTACCTACTACCATAGCTACAAATCTCTACCCAACAAATCCCTATGTGGGTAACATTCCAAAGTGCACCAAATACAGTTACCACCACCATGGACCTTGTCAGGAAATGCAGTGCTCCAACTGCAACAGAAAGGGACACACTGTCCGTTTCTGCAAAGCCCCCGTAAAGCCGATGACTCAATTTCCCAACGCTGGTGTAGGCCAAGCTTGCTATGGTTGTGGCGAGGTGGGCCACTAGAAAAGAAATTGCCTGAAGGGAGTGAATACCGGCGGAGTGGGATGAGTTTTGGCTATAGGCCACGAAGAAGCCGTAGCTGATCCTACAGTAGTTGCTGGTACGTTTCTTCTCGATAATTCATATGCATGAATACTATTCGATAGTGGAGCAGAGAGAAGCTTCATGAACCAAAATTTTATTCACTTACTTAAACATAAACCTAGCATGTTAGAAAAATCATTCACTATAGAAATGGCAAATGGAAAAACGGAAAACACTAACTGCATATACATGAGTTGTACGTTAACTTTAGACAGTCATTCTTTCCCAATCAACCTCATGCCGGTCCAAATTAAAAGTTTCGACATCATAGTCGGCATGGATTGGTTAAGTCTTCTTCATGCTGACATCATGTGCTTTCAAAAAGCAGTTCGTCTTAATCTCCCTAACGATGACACATTAGTGATTTACGGCGACAAATCAAGTACAAACCTTCGCATCATTTCGTGCATCCAAGATCGAAAGTGTTTGCGGAAGGATTATCATGCATTTCTTACACACATCGTCGATACGAGTCAGGAAGTAAAGGACATTAAGAGCATTCCAGAAGTACGCGACTTTCCCGATATCTTTCCAGAAGAACTACCTGGATTACCACCGCAACGTCAAGTCGAGTTTAGAATCGACTTAGTTCCAGGGGCTATCCCTGTAGCAAAATCGCCTTATCGTCTGGCACCAGCAGAGATGCAAGAACTTTCCATCCAGCTTAATGAACTCCATCAAAAAGGATTCATTAGACCAAGCTTCTCACCTTAGGGAGCACCGTTCTTGTTTGTAAAGAAGAAAGACGGATCGTTCCGTATGTGCATTGACTACAGAGAACTAAACAAGCTTACCGTCAAAAATCGTTACCCTCTGCCCCGCATTGACGACCTATTTGATCAGCTTCAAGGAGCAAACTACTTCTCGAAGATAGATCTACGATCCAAATATCACCAATTACGAGTACTAGAGGAGGATATTCCCAAGACAGCCTTCCGAAGTCATTATGGACACTACGAATTTGTAGTTATGCCGTTCGGATTAACCAACGCACCAGCGGTATTCATGGACCTAATAAATAGGGTGTGCCATACTTACTTGGATCAGTTTGTCACCGTCTTCATCGATGATATACTTATCTACTCCCGAAGTAAGGAAGAGCATAGGCAGCACCTAAGGAAAGTCTTAGAAACATTACGATCAGAGAAGCTCTATGCGAAGTTCTCTAAATGCAAATTTTGGATTCGAAGAGTCGAATTTTTGGGCCACGTTGTTAGCGAAAAGGGGATACATGTGGACCCCTCCAAAATTAAAGCCATTGAGAACTAGTCGGCACCGAAGTCGCCTACAGAGATTCGTCAATTTCTAGGTCTCGCTGGCTACTATCGCAGATTCATAAAGAACTTCTCTAGCATTGCGAAACCTCTTACTACATTAACCCAGAAAGGCATGGCCTTTGACTGGGAAGCAAAACAAGAGCAGGCATTCCAAACACTGAAACAGGCCTTATGCACCGCACTGATACTATCCCTCCCCGAAGGGATAGAAGATTTCGTAGTATATTGCGATGCATCAAATCAAGGACTTGGTTGTGTTCTTATGCAAAGAGGGAAGGTTATTTCCTATGCCTCCCGTCAGCTTAACATACACGAAGTAAACTATAAAACACACGATCTTGAGTTAGGAGCAGTGGTATTTGCTCTGAAGATCTGGAGACACTACCTGTACGGAACAAAGAGTACTATTTTCACCGACCAAAAGAGCCTTCAACACATTTTCGATCAGAAGGAGCTCAACATGCGACAATGACGATGGGTCGAGCTAGTCAATGACTACGAATGCGAAATTCGTTAAAATCCTGGCAAGGCCAATATAGTAGCTGACGCCCTCAGTCGAAAAGAATACACTGGTTAGAGAGTCAAATCTCTGACTATGACTATCCATTCCCACTTATCCACACAAATTAAGGAGGCTCAACTGGAAGCTTTGCAACCTGAAAATGTGACGGGTGAATCCCTGCGAGGAATGGAAAACAATCTAGAAATCAAGGGCGGGGGAGCATATTATCTCATGGACCGTATCTGGACACCGAGACATGGTGGCTTCAGAGACGTGGTCATGACCGAAGCACACAACACGAGATATTCCGTTCACCTAGGTTCAGATAATATGTATCTGGATCTTAAGAAACTATACTGGTGGCCTACCATGAAAGCAGAAATTTCTACCTTCATAAGTAAATGCCTTACTTGCGCTAAGGTTCAGGTTGAGTATCAGAAACCTTCACGAATACTACAACAACCGGAGATACTGGAATGGAAATGGGAACGGATTACTATGGACTTCATAACCAAGTTGCCCAAGACAACGGGTGGACTCGATACCATTTGGGTCATTGTCGACATATTGACCAAATCCGCGCATTTTCTACCAATCAAGGAGACTGACAAGATGGAAAGTCTTACAAGAACTTACATAAGGGAAATAGTGTGACTGCATGGTGTTCCAAAATCTATTATCTCAGATAGAGATAGTAGATTCACTTCAAGGTTCTGGCAGTCACTACGAAGTTCCCTGGGGACTAGGCTAGACATGAGTACAGCCTACCATCCACAAACAGACGGGCAAAGTGAGAGAACAATACAAACTTTGGAAGATATGCTGAGATACTGTGTGATTGACTTTGGAAAGGAATGGGATATCCATTTACCCCTTGTCGAATTTTCATACAACAATAGTTATCATACGAGCATAAAGGCTGCTCCATTTGAAGCCCTCTATGGTCGTAAGTGCAGGTCCCCTCTGTGTTGGGCTGAAGTTGGCGACACAAAGTTAGCTAAAGGACGAGTTCCTGAAAGCAATTTCACCGGTCCGGAAATCGTACGAGAAACGACAAAGAAGATCGTTCAGATTCATGAACGGTTGAAAGCTTCTAGAGACCGATAGAAAAGCTACGCTGACAACAAGAGGAAACCCTTGGAATTCCAGGTAGGAGACCGCGTTCTATTGAAGGTCTCACCATGGAAAGGCTTAATACGCTTTGGAAAGCGTGGAAAGCTAAATCCAAGATACGTAGGGCCTTTCGAGATTCTCACTAGAATCTGCCCTATAGCTTACAAACTCAATCTACCACGTGAACTTAGTAACATACATCCAACCTTCCACGTCTCGAACTTGAAAAAGTGTCTGTCCGATGAGACTCTTGTTATTCCACTCGACGAGATCGAGATCAACGACAGCCTCAACTTCGTGGAAGAACCGGTAGAAATCATGGACCGAGAGGTCAAACAAACGAAACAAAGTCGCATACCCATCGTGAAGGTTCGTTGGAACGTAAAGCGAGGACCTGAATTCACATGGGAACGCGAAGATCAGATAAAACAAAAGTACCCACATATTTTTCTCTGATTTCCAAGTATCTTTCTTACTTTAAATTTCGAGACGAAATTACCTCTAACGGGGGATGATGTGACAACCCGATATTTCAACTCTATGTAATGACCTAAAAAGTCAAGTATTATAACCACATTTGATATAATGAAATTAACTTCGAAAATAAAATGTCCAAAAGTCCCTAATTTATTACCTACAATGTTAGATGTCATTAAACTATGATCGTACGTAAAAAGAACGCCCAAATCTTACTTCGTATAAGAAAGTTATCATTTTTCCAATTTCGGCATAACGACAGACAGCTAAAAACTCGAAACAGAGATCGAGCGACTTTTGGTCGGAATGACCTAAATGAGAATCGAAGGTCTCGACAATGTTTTTTCAAAGGTAAAAAGTCTGGCAAAAACAGACGTCGAATAATGAAGTTATGGATTTCTAACGAAATTTTCTTACCGCGACCTTTTAAAAATAAATAATAAAAATAATTTCAAAATTTTCCCACGGAGTCTAAACGAAAGTTGTAGAGTGTAGTCTCACCTACGTGTGGATATAAAGAACGTCGAAAACGGAGTTCGTATGAAGAAGATATGATTTTTTGATGTTTAATAAATAATAAAAATATAAATTTTAAATCAAAATTCGGTATTATCCGAAGGAGGAGTCAACAGGCCAATCCGAGTTACGCCCAACGTACTCAAGGAGTAGGCCTCGGATCGTCCATGTCGCCCCTATGCGAGGCTATGCCCCGTCCCATCCGAAGCTCCGAGGCAGTCGACGATGCGGTCACGCATGACGAATGCGTACGTCCAGCGTAACCGCGTACGCCCAACGTACCGAGGCGGTTCCCAGCCCCTATAAAAGGGATGCGAGGGTTCCGAAGAAAGGGCTCATTTCCTCTCATCCTTGTTGCGTTTTTGCCTTGTTTTTCGTTCCCGTGATATCCTGAAGCCCCGGTCTCCTTGCTCAAGTCCCGAAGGTCATTTGTACTCCCGAGATTCCTGAGAATCCGAGAAAATCCGCTTTCTCGAGTCGAAGTTCTGCCCGGTTTTCATCTCGCCTTCTTCGATCTTTCAAGTGAGTTCATACCCTTATAATCCACACTTTTAAATGTTTTATAAATGCTTTTATATGGATTTAAGGGGGGAATACAAGTAAAACACACGATTATTATAGTGTGTTATATAAAGTTGCATTATACACTTTTATCAATGGAATCATATGTGATTTATAACTATTATAGGGAGACTTTCGTATGCAAAATATATCGCGATAACATCTTGTCTTTTGAAATGAAAAATGTTGTTATATATATATATATATATATATATATATATATATATATAGAGAGAGAGAGAGAGAGAGGTAAGTTCAATTGAGAAAAAATAAAAGGTTGAGAATGGGGGAGTCATTCTCAGCCAATCATTTTATATATGTACAACACATTTAGATTAAGTCATTAAAGACACGTTGTTTTTCTGAATCATTCATTCGTTCTTCATCAACAACATCTGTTATTCATTCATCTAGATCGTTCCTCTGTTCTTCATCAACATCATATCTTCTCCATCAACATCATCTGTTCTTCATCAACGTCATTTGTTCTTCATCAAAAAAACGTCAATGTTACCTGTTCATCATCAAAAAAACATCGACACTTCATAAAACATCAATTCTTCATCAAATATCTTCGTTATTTCATCAAAATGTTGTGATTCATCATCAAAAACATTTATTCGTACTATTAAGTGTAAGTCGTGATTCGATCTTGTCCAGTTTCATTGATGTCAAGCAAAATCAATAAACATAATCCATATTTATCGATGTCACATCATTTTGCGATCACCAGTCATCGAAACTTCATCAATCGAACCTTCACCAATATCAAAAAACAGATAGCAATCGAAAGTGCATCAAGATAACCATATATTTGATGATTTTTTTTTAAATCGATTTTCAGGCTTGAAAAACTTCGTTTTTCATAAAAAATTTCACAATTTTTGATCTAAACCTACTGATTATTGATCAATTTTGATAGGATTTGATTTGTGTTGTAATTATTGGCTTTAATTGTTAATTTTTTTTTACCATAATTATATAAGTTAATTTATTTGCATGCCAACTGTTCGATGAAATGCATAAACTAAATATATCACGTAATATTCAGAAGTGAATATGTCTTTACAAGAGTATCAATGTATGTCTTTTAAAAATACAGAGTAACTATGTAATTCATATGTGAATAACATATAAAAATTATTTTCATATGTGAATACATGTAATATTCACAAATGAATACATGTAATATTCATAAATGATAATGTATTTTTTTCGAAAAAAAAACATTGTTTTGAGGTCCTAAACAAGTTTGTAATTCATATGTGAATAACATATAAAAATTATATCTGCCTGTGAACATATGTAATATTCATAAATAAATATATATGTAATAATCAAATGTGAATATATATGTATTATTCACAAATGAATAAAACTGTCAATAAAACCGAGGACTACAAAATATATAAAGTTAAAGATAAAAAAAGTATTTGATAAGAATATATATTTATTCACATACAACTAATCTTTTTAGGTTAATAAAATAATTATATAAGCATATATATTTTTATTAATGTTATATTCATTTGTGAATAAATGATAACTTTTTTTTCGGAAAATTATAAAAATAGAAAAACGTCATTTTGAGGCCCTAAACAGTCCCGAATGGCCGAAAAACACCGTACGTCACGGTGAAGCTATGAGTTTTGTAAATCGCACCATTTTACAACAAATATGCGAATTTCGTCCAATTCCGAGACTAAACTTCATTGCGGCAAATTGTTTTGATGATGTCACTAAATTTTCATTCCTACTAGTGATGACATCATCATGACATGCTATGTATTCATATATGAATAAAGTTTAGAAATTATTATGACCTGTTTATTGTTGATGTTACTAACTTCCATCCCACTAGTAAAAACATCATTGTAATCTGTTATTTGTATTTATGTGAATAAACTATACATGTATATTTATTTATTTTGTGAATACAACCTTTATATATAAAAATAAACAATACACTATAAGAATTGGTTTGTGAATAGTTTTTTTTGTATATTGTAACAATATTAATTTACATGTAAAATCAACATTATACTAAGACAAACAACATTGTATTGGTTAATGAATATCATTTGCATTTGAATTTGAATTTAACACGATCAAAATGAAGAATATATTAAATTGTATAACATTTACACGTGAATATAAAAACATATTGTCTTCGTCAATGATATCTTCTCAATTACGTCAACCAATCGTCAACCACCAGGATATGATCAAACCATTGATTGAAATGTTATGCTTTTATTGAGTTATAACGATACCTGAAAAACATGCGAATACACATAAAAAAATGTTAAAAATATACTTTTAGTTCATAATAATAGCGATTTATCACATTCTAATTATCACTTGATATATTCACACATGAATGTATAATCATATGTGAATATTATATGATATATGTTGTTTATATTGTATATTTACATGTGATATTACATGCTATATTCACAAATGAATATTACATAGTATATTCACATATGAATATTATATGGTAGATTTACATGTGAATATTATATAGTATATTTACTTGTGAATGTTACACATTCTAGTCACATCTAAATATTGCATGGTATATTCATTCATGAATATTATACGGTATATTCACATATCAATAATATATACTATATACACTTGTGAATATGATACAATATATTAATTTTTAAACATTAAACGATGTATTCACTTGTGAATATGACATAGTATTATCAATTGTAAGTATTAGATAATATATTCACTTATGAATATTAGATTATATATATTCATATGTGAATATTACACAGTATATTCACATATGAATATTGCACAGGATATTAACATATAATATTACAAGGTATATTCACAAATATATATAATTTTTATATGTTATTCACATATGAATAACATATAAAATTATATATTTGTTTTGTGTTTTAATAATCATATACTGATTAAGGTGCGAAAACATATTCATATGTGAATATAACGTGGTAATTTAGTTTATGCATTTCATCAAACAGTTGGAGTGCATACAAGTAAGATTTTTTCAAATATGCTAAAAACATGATACTTTGACTATTTAAAACTTACAAAATAGTATATTGATAGAGAATTATATGAAATTTTTCAAAAAAAATTGATTTGATGTTTTTCTAACCTTAATTTCAAAATTTTGTTTGATGATCGATGTTGAATGAATGATATGAAGTGAAGCTGTTGTTGATATCGATGATGTTGATCTAATGACACTAGGAGTATAATTAATCGTAGATGTTGAAGATATGCTCGTATTCAAGCAAAATTGAAGGTTGGATTGAAAGAACCAAAAATGAATTTTTTTTGTCTACTATTGAATGACGTTGATGAACGTGTTTTTGACGAAGATGAATGATTGATTAACACTGGATGATGTTGATCGAGGATTTAATTGAAGAAATCTGGATGATCGTCGAAGTTTGGAGAAGAAATTTGGATGATAAACAATCGAGTAGTAATGAATTTGAATTGTTATCAAATTATCCACAGTTACGTATCTGTTATTGAAGGATATCATATCATATTTACAAGTTTGCCACCGTGTATTTTATGTTAAGGTGCTAATTAAATGATTGGCTGAGAATGATTCCCCCATTCTCAACCTTTTTTTATCAATTGAACCCTCCTCTCTCTCTCTCTCTCTCTATATATATATATATATATATATATATATATATATATATATATATAAATCAAACACTCTGCTTGTACTATATGTATATGTGTCCATTTTTGGCACTACAAAAGTTATACTTTCATAACAAGTGAGCATTTCACTAGGGTTTACTATACAAACGAGACACACTTTTAGAAAACTATAATAGGTACACTTTTACGAGAACATCACGAACTTTTACATGCTAGAAACACTATTTCAAAGAGATACATTCATATACAAGAACAAACGAACATTTTCATATGTAAATTTGTTTTATACTAAATTTTGTGAGAGATTAAACTTCACGTACGTTCGAGTACACATTTCAAGTCCTGTATTATATACCATAATCCCTTGGAGGTGGAGCATGGTGTTTGTGTATAGATCTATACGGGATTGACAACCCCACGCCCTGACTGTTAGCTATAGTACACCATTTGGGGTGACAAACGTCAGAACAGTCCAACGCCTGAAGAACGTTGTGTAGGCAAATCCAGTCAATAGCATGGTTATAAAACTCACATGGAGTATTAAAAACACAT
Organism: Lactuca serriola; assembly: GCF_051521515.1. NCBI lineage: Eukaryota > Viridiplantae > Streptophyta > Magnoliopsida > Asterales > Asteraceae > Lactuca > Lactuca serriola. The sequence goes on along the minus strand of NC_136415.1, from coordinate 334,451,104 downwards.
TGATTTACAGGGTTTTTCAGACGTCTTAGCGACTTTACACGTACATAAATTAACTACTTTAGGCATGAAAAACATTCTTGTGTTGCAGTTTTGGAACTTCTAAACTGCCACCCACATACGGAAAAACATAACTTTTCTAGAAACTGATGGGTTTTGGTCATAAGAACATCCTATGTGCTCATACAAACCCTAATGCTTGGATCTGGGTTTCTCTATTGTACATGCAATTCATCCAAGACTCTAAACCCAAGATCTTGCATATGATGATCAATATAACATATAATTAAGGTTTAGATCATACCTTGATTGTTATGTAGCAAGAACAATCTCAAATCCTTCTTGTATTGACTTTAGAAAGCTTAGAGTCTCAAATGTCACTCCTCTAATGGTTCACAAACACCAAGAGCAAGAGGATGAAGAGGAGAAGAGAAGGAGGCTGCCGAAAACATGTGGAAACCCTATAAGGAAGCTTGTCCACGTTTTTGGGGCATAAGGGCTCTATATATAGTGAGGCTATTAGGGTTATCTAACAAGGAAACCCTAATTTGGATGCTTAAGCCCTAAGCAACCCATGGACTCATTTCCTTAAAGGCCTTGGATGATTTCTAATGGGTTTCCCCATAGAATTCGTCCACTCCTTAATATAAGGCAATCCATAGCCCAAATTGCAATTATCTTATAATTACAATTCTAGTCCCTTAAGTTTAATTAATCTCTTTTAGTCACAAAACTAATTACCAATTAATTCTTGACTAATATTAATTAAACAATATGATTTCTCCTTTAATATATTATTCTCATAATATATTAATAAATCATATTTAATCCTATCTCTCCATAATTCATCCTATCAAGTTGCTTTGGTGAAGGCAACCCAAAAGGACCATGCACCATCGGGTCAAGTACATACCAAAATAGTTATGGACTTAGACACTAATCCAACAGTCTCCCACTTGGATAAGTCTAATAACTATTATGCATATGACTTGTGATCCTGATCTGCAATCGTAGCTTTCTAAAGCCGCTGTCAACTCTGATCCTATCAGATACGTGTGTCCTTTAGATAAGGGATCATATATTCCTCCATTCTAGATATCGTATAAGACATGATTTCTAATCATTCTCTTTGTACTATTTCTCGACTTCCGATTTATGACGACTGACTAATTAAACAAATCAAATTAGCCCTAGCCCGATCGAGCATTTACGTTTGTCATCACTAAATCATCGAGGGGCCCAAAGATATCGCTTTTATTCTACTTTGAATAAAAGGAACGGTTAAAATTTGATTCAATGCTCGCTTGCACTCACTCACCGAATCACACACAACAATATGTTTTATAACACCAAGTTACTGGTGCGTTTACATATTATCAATGTGCAACCGATTTGTAAGATACAACTCACACATCTCGGTTTCAAGAATATAAGATGTTATCGTCTCACCAATCACTCGTGATAACAATCCATGAAGTGATCCAAATGAGCGTGGGTTTAATCCAATGCTCAAATCATATTCATAAGCACTCATGAATGTTGCAGCAAACTTTTGCTTATGTCTAATACTCTTTAGACAATTCACACACTAATTCACGACAGTCTTCATTCATACCTACTTCCAACATATGAACGACTGTGGCCCGTTCGACTAACTTGACTGTTCTTAACCAATTAAATTATTCAGGAAGTCAAAACATGCAAAGTGAAACACAAGAATAATACTAATCCCATATGGCCTCAAACCTTTGAGCATAAATAAAACACCTTTTATTTATCACCATATCGATTACTCATTATTTGTTGTTTCGGGTAATCAAATTTTTACTTGAATTATTACAACACTTGTCCCATATCACACACAACAATATGTTTTATAACACCAAGTTACTGGTGCGTTTACATATTATCAATGTGCAACCGATTTGTAAGATACAACTCACACATCTCGGTTTCAAGAATATAAGATGTTATCGTCTCACCAATCACTCGTGATAACAATCCATGAAGTGATCCAAATGAGCGTGGGTTTAATCCAATGCTCAAATCATATTCATAAGCACTCATGAATGTTGCAGCAAACTTTTGCTTATGTCTAATACTCTTTAGACAATTCACACACTAATTCACGACAGTCTTCATTCATACCTACTTCCAACATATGAACGACTGTGGCCCGTTCGACTAACTTGACTGTTCTTAACCAATTAAATTATTCAGGAAGTCAAAACATGCAAAGTGAAACACAAGAATAATACTAATCCCATATGGCCTCAAACCTTTGAGCATAAATAAAACACCTTTTATTTATCACCATATCGATTACTCATTATTTGTTGTTTCGGGTAATCAAATCTATGGTTCTTACTTTGTGAAATGGATCAAATGAACACATTTCCAATCATACTCGTTTCACAACTCCCAATCCTTTTCACAAGCGAAATAATATCAAATTCTTGCCACTTATGGAATATGCTAGATTCTAACATTTTATGCAATGATCCTTTCATAATGTCATAGCACAAAAGTCACAATGACTATTGCCAATGACATTACAAAGTCCTCTATCGAAGATTGTTTGTAACGCCGAAAATTTCAAAACAATTTTTCATTTAAAATAATCATTTAATTCTTAAAAACACTTTGTTTAAAGTCTCATTCATAATCGAATTACAAAACATAACTCCATTTCCACTTGCATGATAAACCAGGATCCTCAAAACATGATTCTTTCTCTGCTGTGTACAATCAAGCCGGTGCCGTCCCGTGATATTGTGATAACCTGAAACACATAACACAAAACACTGTAAGCACGAAGCTTAGTGAGTTCACCAAAATACCACACATAACACATGTTAGCCACTCGAGGCTATAAATCTGTGGGTCCGTGTACCCTACTCTGTGAATCCTCTGGTTCTAACACTGGGAACCTTCTGGTTCGAACTCTATAAACATGCACAACATAAATCACATAGAAATAATGCAGTACAACACACAACATACATATAGCATACAAATACTCTGTCACATAACTCTAGTTACCTACTCAAGGTAAAGTATAGTGAGAAGACTCACCTCGCGTATCTCGATAACTCGCAAATCCCGGAAATCACTCGCGCTCGATCCTCCGAGCTATAATACTCCTATAACACAATATATCTCTAATTCACTCTTTCACAACTAAGGTTGACTACCCCTATCAAGTCAACACTGGTCAACTCTGGTCAACTGTCAACTTTGACCAGACTCGACGAGTGCACTAGAGCGACTCGGCAAGTGTACACGTGTTCACTGACTCCCTAGGACCCTCTCTTGACACATCGAGTACTTCCCTGACTCGACGAGTTCCACCTGGCATGAATCGCGGGGCCACCACAACTCAGCTCGCCGAGTCTCAAGAACAACTCGGCGAGTTCCAGCTTGACTCAGTCCACCTGTCAACCTACTCTGGCTCTCCCTGACTCACTGAGTCAATCCCTTAACTCGGCAAGACCACTCGCTGAGTGGTTCTGGGAAATCTTCATGCTACTCGCCAAGTCTGTTCTTCAGACTCGGCGAGTCCATGCCATGCATCAACTCAAACTCGCTCCTGAGGTCAGATCCGTCCCAAGGACTCATAGATCTAGTGCTTCCAAGTTCATTCATCACGTAAAGTCACTATCTTGGCTACCATGCGACACCTACAAGGCTTCTTTTGGTGAAATGACATCTGAAATGGTAACCTAAGTCCACAACCCAAAAGGAAAGGCATAAAGCAGAGCATTTGGGACTCTCTGGACCTACTAAGGTCCAGATCTAGGTACCAATTCCCCATGGGACCTCTCACACTCCAATTACAAGGTAAACAAGGCATGAAGAAACCCTAGATTTTACTATATCAATAAAAACACGAGAATAAGCTCTGAATATTACCTCAAATAGCTTCCTCTGCCGAAATGAAAGTAGATCCAAGCTCCCCAACTCTCCTAGCTTGGCCTTCCTCTTCCCTTCTTGCTAACACACACAAGGATGGTGGACAATGGCCTCTTTTCTCAATCACAAGGACTCTCAGATGCTCTGGTGCTCTCAAGGTCGAAGGTAGCCGCAATGAAGGGCTATAAGGTCCTTTAAATAGGGCTCAGAACCGGGAAATTAGTGTTTCATTAAAAAGCATGGACTCGCCGAGTCAATTCTTGAGCTCGCCGAGTCCGGACGCGAACCCGCGTCCAAATCCGCGATCATACTCGGCGAGTCTAGGCTCCAACTCGCCGAGTCTCCTCACAAATTACCAAAAATAAATAAATGAATAATACTTGGGAATCCGGGCTGTTACAATTCTCCCCCACTAGAACTAGACTTCGCCCTCGAAGTCTCGCTCTGCAAATAACTCCGGATGCTGCTCACGCATCTCACGCCCCGGTTCCCAAGTCATCTCGGACTACTCCCGATGTTTCCACGGAACCAAAACCAAGGGTACCTCCTTGTTCCGCAGAACCTTGACCTTCTGATCTCTGATTTCCACTGGTCTCTCAGCATAATTCAGGCTCGCATCCACCTGAATATCCTCTAATGGAACCACTACCGACTCATCGGCTATACATTTCCTCAGTTGCGACACATGAAAAGTGCCGTGAATCTGCCCCAACTCTGCTGGCAAATCCAAACGATAGGCTACCCGGCCTACCATCGCGATCACTCGGAATGGACCAATATATCGGGACCCTAACTTGCCCCTCTTCCTGAATCGAAACACTCCTTTCCAAGGAGAGACCTTCAGGAGTACAAGATCACCGACAAAAATTCGAGCTCAGACCGGCGCCTGTCCGTATAATTCTTCTGGCGACTCTGAGCGGTCAACAACCTCTGCCTGACCTGTTGTATCTGCTCTGACATTTGAAGCACAATCTCTGTACTTCCCATCACATGTTGCTCTACCTCTCCCCAGCAAGTGGGGTCCAATACCCCCTTCCCTACAACAGCTCAAAGGGTGGCATACTGATGCACTAATGATGGTTGTTTTTGTAGGAGAACTCTACCAAGGGCAAATACGGGCCACAATTTCCCCTCGAAATCTAATACAAATGCCTGAAACATATCCTCGATCATCTGAATCGTTCGCTCACTTTGAAGTGTCCGCAAACATCACCATGGTAAACTCTAGCTCATTTCTCATATTCATCTTCGATACCGAGCACCAGGTCAGCTTTTTGGCCCCAAAGGTCACACATAACATGATCCAAAACATCTCAATAACTTCCTCCCCGTGACCACTATCACGGCACAGTGACACGCAAGTCACGGAATTCCCTATTCCTCATAAAGAAATACAATCCAATCGAAGATCGACTCAGCTCTAACCTCTGGCGTCTGCTGCACATATTCTCCCGCACGCCTCGCTGACCCTCCCGACAGAGACGGAGACCCCAGTCTCGTCCCGGTTTAACCACTAGGCTCCAAAAACTCAACAGTAGGGCTACTCAAGCCTAGAACTCTTCTGCATCATGCACTTATCGGAGAACACTCCATCATCACACTCTCTTGCCATCTAGTGGGTACTATGGCTTCTCACAACATTACGACAACCTCTGACTAGTGAGTACTACGGCTCCCCGTAGTATCACAAAGCCAACTAACTAGTGAGTACTACGGCTCCGCGTAGTACCACGACTCCCTCCCTCTGACTTGTGAGTACTACGGCTCCCCGTAGCATCACAACACCCTCTAACTGGTGAATACTACGACTCCCCGTAGCATCACGACTCTCTCTCTCTCTCTCTGACTTGTGAGTACTACGGCTCCCCGTAGCATCACAACACCCTCTGACTGGTGAATATTATGGCTCCCCGTAGCTTCACCCTATACTCTCATTCTCATTACAATGCCAAACTATGTTCACTAACTCATGCACCGAAGACTATCATAGATAGTTACACACACTCTTGCCCCGATACGCATTACAGACTCTGGCGGTAACCATCATAGCACAGAACCTACCTCTACGGAGATCCACTTCCTTAAATAATCCCTCTTGATGACAATACACAAAGGGCTCCCACTGGAACCGTGGATACATGATACATCACTAGTCAACTTAAACCCAAGACTCTAAATAACTCTGAAATCGGGACGCTGTACGCGGAAACCATGGAACACCCTAACAGAGCATCACAATGTCCTGCCTCTACCACTGATTCCCTTACTCCCAGCACCATACACATACAACAATACATTTCCTCTGAATCCCATAATAATTTCCTATTTCACTCAATGCGTAACTTCAGTGCATCCAACACTCAATTGGGATACAAGGAAGGCACTAACTCTTCAGAACACACTGATGATCCTCCAAAACCCTTCCCACTACTGCTCAAAATCCAAGCAAAATACACATCCCAACCCGTACTCGACAATCTTCTACCCATATTTCAACCCAGAAGTTCTCACTGCCCATACCATCATTACGAGTCTTCCACTTGAAACGACTTTGCGACCACGAGGTTCCTGACCATTGACCACCCGCCGTGGAGACACCCATCCTTCTCTTAGACATATACTACATGCATTATCTCGCCCTGCACCTTTCCTTGATCACCAATGACCCTGATCTCATGAATTCAAGCAGCAGGTTTCTGCATCCAACCCTTAACCGCTCTTGCACAAATCTCTGGTTCTCTCAATAAACCACCAGTTTCTCCCCCACATAGGGTTCGAACCATCACTATCTGACACATCAACAACCTCACGAACTATTTCACCAGAAATAACGCACCTGCCCTTGGAAAGTGCTACGCAACGCCCGATAATCCCCTTTAAGGAAATCAATCGATCTCATAACTCTGAACCTCAGATGAAATCCTCAAGAACTTCTCGTCACGACTGCCTCTAGTCGTTCCAAGTCTCGTACCAATCCCATACCAAACAACTCAATTGTCCAAAAACATCACTGAATCATAGACTGGACCACAAAATCATCATACTCCCCCACCTCGACTCATCAGCCGTCGTTCCAACACATGGATCATCTCAAGAACAGGGACCCACTCCCATATTCAATACCCAACATAGATAGAAAAACCACTGAATTGATTAACTCGACTGGACTGCCCACTGATACCTCTACAATATGCCCTAGTATACTCAAATAGGTGCAACGTGGTCCTCGACTATCTCAGTCCCAACTGACTATCTGCTCATGGTAAATCACTGCCTCGCAGCACACATGCTACCTGATACTCTGATGGAAAATCATCATCAATGACAACCTGCAGGGTTTTACCTCCAAACCCAAAACTTAAACATCAGGCCTCTTATGTTCTGCACACAAAGATATATAGCACCACTCAGGTCATGGAAGGTGACATCTCCTCTATCGACTGATTGCTCAACTCAGACCGAAATTCTTCCCTCTCTCTAACTCCTAACCAAAATACTATGATAGGCTCTCGACCTCCCTCTCAAGGGACGCCTCTTCGAACTCAATCATGGCCCAAAAGCCTAAAACCCATAACGTCCAATCTCTACCTCATCAATCGTGACCGGATAACCGGAGAACCACAAGCATCATTCACTACGAACCATGGTACTCATTCCATGACATCTCTTCTCAATATGCTCCGATGTATGGTACCCGAACCATAACATCACTCCTCCATGTGCTCCGATGTATGGTACTCGAACCATAACATCATTCCTTAATCCGCTTCGATGTATGGTACTCGAACCATAACATCACTCCTCAATCCGCTCTGATGTATGGTACTCGAACCATAACATCACTCCTCAATCTGCTCCGATGTATGGTACTCGAACCATAACATCACTCCTCAATCTGCTCCGATGTATGGTACTCGAACCATAACATCACTCCTCAATCCGCTCCGATGTATGGTACTCGAACCATAACATCACTCCTCAATCCGCTCCGATGTATGGTACTCGAACCATAACATCACTCCTCAATCGGCTCCGATGTATGTTACGCGAACCATAACATCACTCCTCAATCCGCTCTGATGTATGGTACTCGAACCATAACATCACTCCTCAATCCGCTCCGATGTATGTTACTCGAACCATAACATCACTCCTCAATCCGCTCCGATGTATGGTACTCGAACCATAACATCACTCCTCAATCCGCTCCGATGTATGGTACTCGAACCATAACATCACTCCTCAATCCGCTCCGATGTATGGTACTCGAACCATAACATCACTGCTTAATCTGCTCCGATGTATGGTACTCGAACCATAACATCACTCCTCAATACGCTTCGATGTATGGTGCTTGAACCATAACATCACTCCTCAATCCGCTCCGATGTATGGTACTCGAACCATAACATCACTCCTCAATCCGCTCATTAGAACCTTCAGAATACTCCCTGTATCAAGTATGGGTCCTCTGCTTTCAGTAGTATGGGCCCATACTACCTGCCACATCTACCCATACTTCCACACGGACTATCCCGGATCTCCTAAGTAGCTGCTCGACCTTCTCGTTCACCAATTCCATCGCACGCTCGCTCCCCAGAGAAATTCTCCACTCTGCCAGCGTACTCATCTGGCTAAGTTTACTCCCTAGGCTCTTCCTAGATTCCCACACTTCTCTGCCATCAGCTGCTGAAGAGCTCCTAGTGACGCCAGCCATCTACCTCCTGAATATCGTCATATTCTCTTGGTAGCTTACTCCCATCATCGAGAGTTCCACAAAGCACGAAGCAAGAAACATTCGAGCATCGAAGAATATATATAACTCACTCTGAGTGATAACTCCGCTTGCTCTGCTCATCCTCGAAAGTACCACCGAACTCTGCAACTCTTCCCTTCGCAGGTTCTAACTATTCTTTCTCTAATTACCACGATACTTATCTAGGTATCTCCCCTAGATTACTCTTCTACTCAAATCCCCTAAAGGATTCTAACTAAATATTCTCACTCATCACATACTCAAAAGCACATCGCATATAACAGCAATTCCTAGGCTAAGGCATCACAAATCAGGCCACTCTAGTTCTAAGATATGGAATACCTAGCCTGTCTCTAGCATGCAATAATATCTCATAAAGTGCATCATAAATATCTCATAACACAAAAGTAAGGGTATTTTGGGAAATCACCGTTCTAGCTCTGGCTGATTGTACACACTGCTCTTTCTCGCTTTCTCTTTGAACTCTTATTCGCTTTAGAAAATTATTTCTTTGAAAACTTTTCTTACTTCCTCAATTTGAGTCCAGATTTACCCGAAGGTGCGTCCGAATCCCTCAAACCAAGGCTCTGATACCAACTTGTAACGCCCAAAATTTCAAAACAATTTTTCATTTAAAATAATCATTTGATTCTTAAAAACACTTTTTTTAAAGTCTCATTCAAAATCGAATTACAAAACATAACTCCATTTCCACTTGCATGATAAACCAGGATCCTCAAAACATGACTCTTTCTCTGGTGTGTACAATCGAGCCGGTGTCGTCCTGTGATACTGTGATAACCTCAAACACATAACACAAAACACTTTAAGCACGAAGCTTAGTGAGTTCCCCAAAATACCACACCTAACACATGTTAGCCACTCGAGGCTATAACTCTGTGGGTCCGTGGACCCTACTCTGTGAACCCTCTGGTTCTAACTCTGGGAACCTTTCGGTTCCAACTCTATAAACATGCACAGCATAAATCACATACAAATAATGCAGTACAACACACAACATACATATAGCATACAAATACTCTGTCACATAACTCTGGTTACCTACTCAAGGTAAAGTATAGTGAGAAGACTCACCTCGCGTATCTCGATAACTCGCAAATCCCAGAAATCACTCGCGCTCGATCCTCCGAGCTATAATCCTCCTATACCACAATATATCTCTAATTAACACTTTCACAACTAAGGTTGACTACCCCTATCAAGTCAACACTGGTCAACTCTGGTCAACGGTCAACGGTCAACTTTGACCAGACTCGGCGAGTGCACTAGAGCGACTCGGCAAGTGTACACGTGTTCACTGACTCCCTAGGATCCTCTCTTGACACGTCGAGTACTTCCCTGACTCAACGAGTTCCACCTGGAATGAATCGTGGGGCCACCACGACTCAACTCGCTGAGTCTCAAGAACAACTCGGCGAGTTCCAGCTCGATTCAGTCCACCTGTCAACCTATTCTGGCTCTCCCTGACTCACTGAGTCAATCCCTTAACTCGGCAAGACCACTCGCTGAGTGGTTCTGGGAAATTTTCATGCTACTCGCCGAGTCTGTTCTTCAGACTCGGCGAGTCCATGCCATGCATCAACTCAAACTCGCTCCTGAGGTCAGATCCGTCCCAAGGACTCATAGATCCAGTCCTTCCAATTTCATTCATCACGTAAAGTCACTATCTTGGGACTCTTTGGACCTACTAAGGTCCAGACCTAGGTACCAATTCCCTATGGGACCTCTCACACTCCAATTACAAGGTAAACAAGGCATGAAGAAACCCTAGATTTGACTATATCAATAAAAACACGAGAATAAGTTATGAATATTACCTCAAATAGCTTCCTCTGCCAAAATGAAAGTAGATCCAAGCTCCCCAACTCTCCTAGCTTGGCCTTCCTCTTCCCTTCTTGCTAACACACACAAGGATGGTGGACAATGGCCTCTTTTCTCACTCACAAGGGCTCTCAGATGCTCTGGTGCTCTCAAGGTCGAAGGTAGCCGCAATGAAGGGCTATAAGGTCCTTTAAATAGGGCTCAGAACCGGGAAATTAGGGTTTCATTAAACAGCGTGGACTCACCGAGTCCATTCTTGAACTCGCCGAGTCCGGACGCGAACCCGCGTCCAAATCCGTGATCATACTCGGCGAGTCTAGGCTCCAACTCGCCGAGTCTCCTCACAAATTACCAAAAATAAATAAATGAATAATACCTGGGAATCCGGGCTGTTACATTGTTACTATATAATTCCTTAGATCTGATGTCTCTCACTCAAAGTATATTCCTTTGAACATCCTTTTGCATAAAAGTTTCTAATCTAGACATAGATTTTCAATATCCAACTCCCAATATGGAAACCTTTCCATACTTACCATATGACAACTCATTCTTAATAGAGTCTTATCTACAATGTCGATATGGTCCATCCAATACTATACTTCCAACTACTCACAAGCGACTAATCCTCGGCGAACTTTGGATTGTCCTTTGATAGTTGTTTAATTATCTTAGTCAAAATCTATTCTCGTCGTTTTTCCCTCTAAATGCGCTAGACATTTGGAAAACTTTAGAATGGTCAAATATTATAGCATTTGCAATCAATCATATACCCGAAGCGTATGGGACACGATGCATAATGTCTTACATGAAGATTCGATACTTTATCAATCTTCTACCATAATATTTTATGTGCTACGTTCTCAAAATTCGAACTATGAAGAGGAATGCCGTAATCATAATCGAATTTTTAATAACGCACTATGTTTCCTTGACTAAATTATTGACATTCCACAACCTAAGCCTTTAGATTAAAAATGAAGCATAATATTCTCTCCCTTAATTATAGCAAAACAACTTTACAACTCTTACGACTTTGCAAGGTGTAACTATTGTTTTTCTATAATTAATAAATATTGCTAACTTGCAATACTTGCCTTAATAATCATACAATCATAACATTTATGCACCCACTATCATGATGATTAATATAAACATAACACTTATGCTCCCACTAGCTTTGACATGTATTCAGAAACCAGCTTAACTTCCAGAAAAACAATACTTATTGAATTTCTTAAGTTCATGTTTCAAATACTTAATGATTTGATAATCCTTTATCTAAGCTTATACACCTTTCCCTTAGATAGCTCATATGTGTGTCTAAACAATTTAGACTAATTGCCAAAACTCACAATTCAAATCATGGAAAGGGATACCATAACCATAATCGAATTCGAGAATCCAATTTTGACATTCACTATTCTTTTAAAATCTCTCTTAGTGAAAGCATTTCCTCACAGTCATTTTCATGAAGGAGGGAATCTTATGACACTTAGATTTTAATGGTGTATGTGTTCCTATCCATGTGAATTTGTGAAAACCAAAGTTTACGACAAATTCAAACTCATATGGACCAAAGTTTCTTAATCTTGATTTCTTGCCTTATCGTAACACAGCTGCCCACCATGTCTTCCAAGTAGTTAAGCAGCTCACCTTTTCCTATCAATGTACTTTTCATTGATCAATGTCCTTGCCTTTTATGCATTCAAATGAGAACTCATAAGGCTCACATGCATAATTAACTCAATTGGAATGGCACAGAAACAAAATAGTGTCAACGCGATAGGTTGTAAACCTCAACTCGTGTGCTAGTGATGATCAATAAGGTCTATTTTTGATTTGTTCTTGAAACCTTTCAAGACCATTAAGACTCCCACTGACTCCTTGACATATAAGATTCTCTTGTCAATAAACATTTCTTGAGAAACAAATATTCAAGAGTTAGTGTAGTTTTTATCAAAACACTTCATAAATTGGTCCTAGTTGGTCTTTGTCTTATCCAAGACATCACAACTTTCCACTTTGATGAATGTTATAAACCTTGTTAATACTTATCACTCAATGTCACAATCTTAACTTTAAGACTTGTTTTGGAACGAAGTATGATTGACTTCTTGATTTAACCATTTCTTCAATTCTTGATTCCTCTTCTTAGACATACTAAGACTCACTTAAAGGATCAATTGAGATATGGTTCTTAATCATTAAGACCTATCATAAAGCATAAAAGGTACTCTCCCTTCTTCTTAGAATAGAGAAACTTTTATCTTTCTGCTTACTTGATTCTTCTTATTCGTTCTGCTATTGATTTAAACTTTTGCAATCAATTCAGAATTACACTTAATCTTGTAAGTATAATCACATTTACTAAACCTTTAGTAAATCATGACGAATATCTTTATTATTCTTGTGGTGGACTTGATCAGCACACAACTTTGTGTACTCGATCTCCTAGTCCTTCACTCGACACTTTGTCAATGAATTAGTCTGATTTCCAAATGTGAAATTTCTCAGTCATCGTGCAATCAAGTTGCATGATTCCAAATTTCTGTCCAACTGAAACTTGGGCGATGAGAAACTCTCCTGTTTTGGTAAATTTTCCACATTTCCATAATTAAGAATCAAATCCATTATTGCTAATAATAGAAACATTCAAACATCAATTTTTCATACATGCCATTACAAGGATAAATAAATAATATAAAATAAAAATTTATTTTATTGCAGAAAAAATTTGTCCTTACAATGCAATTCATTGAAAAACTATGCTAATACATAAATCTTAGCAATCTAATTCTAACTCTAAGCAGTAGCTCAAGAATCTAATCTTCAAGTAATTCAATCGAAATCCATTTCTTCACGGTTAGATTCTGCTCACTTCTTCCCTTAACCTTCCTCTCTTTTCTTCAATCCTACAAAACATCAATTGTAATCTTATCACATTATGTATTAAGAATCTAGAATAGAAGCTTAAAAGAGTTATTCAATGGATTTTACCTAAAGTAGAGCCATACGTTTTGAGTCTCCCATCTCTTAGATCTATTAGGTAAATAGGGCAGCTTCGTCTCCAACGCCCCTTCTCTTGGCAATAAAAGCAAATTGACTCTTTTGGAACAGGACATGGAACTACTTCAGACATTGCCTTTCTCTTATGATCAAACTTTTCGATCATAGCATGTCTATCGTTGCCATTGTCTATATCCATAGAGGTCTTGAAGGCAGATTCACCAATCAACTTTGCTTTTCTATTGCGCCAAACCATTGCTGATTCAGTGGCAATAAGGATATAGGTGAGATCTATAAGGGTCACGTCGCAGTTCATCATATACTACTCTCTTACGAACTCACTATATGAGTTAGGAAGTGACTGAAGCACCCAATAAACAGCCATCTCCTCACAGACAACGGATCCCAACATTCTTATCAATGTGTGACTTCATCCCTAGGATGTGTGCACACACCGACTTTCCTTCTTTATGTTTACTTGCCAAAAGGGCTTGAGTGAGCTTGAACTTTTCAAGCCTTCGAACATGTGCGTTAGGGAGAATAATTGGAGGAGGTGGAGGAAGAGAAGCATGATCTCTCGTTCCTCGATCGAATCATGGAATATCATCTTCATGTGGAATGCTTGTTCCATGGGATTTGGGAAGACCATAGTTGTCGTACTTTGACATCTACAAAACGGGAGAAAACGAATTCAAGTTAGTTGATTGATTGAGTCCTTAGTAAATCACCCAAATGAGATACTAAGGCTAGAACCCAACACAATATGCTACAACCTAGAAAAGGGATGCCGTAATTTAGTTGCAGAATATTTGAAGGTAAGTGAATGACGATTCACTAATTTCCACCATGAAAAACGAAAAAGAAATTTAAGTTTTTAATCTATGAAAACTCCTAGATCCTTTGAGATTCATTGAACATTTCAATGGTATGTTTAAATCTCGATATGCCCCTCTAGTTTGTGACTGGGATGCCGAGGATCACAAAGCGGGTGTGAATAACCATGCAAACTTACATGGTGCCCTCACATGTTACAGTCACCTATTCGATCTGCCGGTAAACCACATACGCTCCACCAAACTATGACAAACATTGAGTCACCCTTTGCTACCTTTTCTTAGAACCATTTAGTGTGCCGGTAAACCACACACGCTCCACTAACGTCTTCGCAAGGGCACAAAGTGTAATTTCATGGAATTCCATCAATTCACTTTTGCCTAAGTAACTAAGATTGGGAATTTGTAAAACATTTAGTTACTTTTTTACTTCATTATACTTATAATGGAAGGTTTTGTCATATCCTACCCGTTTGGCTAACGACCCTCCACTAGTCAAGAGTGCGGTGGTAAGAGTGGATACCCATTCAATCGCCATTTATAGGCAATTTTCCTTAAACACCCCTTATAGACCAGCTTCGTGAGTGAGGCCAACTAACGGTAAGACTGACTTTTACTCATACACATATATAATGGAGGTCAAATTTAACAATTATACTTTTAATTCAATTAAATTGTAAACCTAAATTTTTATGGATTTATTAAATATCTTTTAATTATACACCTTAATTAATTAATAAAACCATAAGGGTGTAATTTGAACTTTTCAAAACAATACCAGGGTTTTAGAATTTAACATTCCTAAATTGAACCTTTTTAATCAACTTTTAAATTCCAAAACTTGAGGGCAAGTTTTGAAACATTTCAAAACATTAGGTTTAGATTTTAAATATACATGAAAATTAAACTTTTAATCAAAATTTAAATTCCAAAACTTGAGGACAAGTTTTGAAACCTTTTCAAAACATTAGGGTTTCAACTATTTAAATTTCAAAACTAAACTTTTTGAGTTTAAATTTAAACTATAAAACCTAAAGGGGAAAAATTCAAACTTTTCATAACACAAGGATCAAATAACAAATAATATAAATTAAACAATTAATTTTGTCATTATCTATATTTGACCTAATTTCAATTTCTTGCGATATAAGTTACCCAATTAATACAAATAATTAACTTTAATCATATAAGGAAGTAAATGTTTTATTAATTGATAAATATCTTCAATTAGATCAAGAATATACTCATATATATCATAAAATCGGATTTATGTTGATCTAATATGATAAAGGCAAGTATCTCAAAGATAAAAAGCAAGAAATCCCGATATTTGCTCCTTCTGACGCTTGGACTCGCCGAGTACCCCAATGGACTTGCCGAGTAGGGGCCTACTCGCCGAGTCCACAATGGGACTCGCCGAGTCCATCAGGCAGGCTCACAAAAAAAACAAATTTTTCAAGCATGATCATATCAAAAAGGCATCAATACAATAGAAACCAATTAAGTCTCTGATACCACTTGATGGGTTTTGGTCGTAAGAACATCCTATGTGCTCATACAAACCCTAATGCTTGGATCTAGGTTTCTCTATTATACATGCAATTCATCCAAGACTATAAACCCTAGATCTAGCATATGATGATCAATATAACATATAATTAGGGTTTAGATCATACCTTGATTGTTATGTAGCAATAATAATCTCAAATCCTTCTTGTATTGACTTTAGAAAGCTTAGAGTCACAAATGTCACTCCTCTAATGGTTCACAAACACCAAGAGCAAGAGGATGAAAAGGAGAAGAGAAGGAGGCTGCCCAAAACATGTGGAAACCCTAGAAGGAAGTTTGTCCACGTTTTTGGGGCATAAGGGCTCTATATATAGTGAGGCTATTAGGGTTATCTAACAAGGAAACCCTAATTTGGATGCTTAAGCCCTAACCAACCCATGGACTCCTTTCCTTAAAGGCCTTGGACGATTTCAATGGGTTTCCCCATAGAATTCGTCCACTCCTTAATATAAGGCAATCCATAGCCCAAATTGCAATTATCTTATAATTACAATTTCGCTCCCTTAAGTTTAATTAATCTCTTTTAGTCACAAAACTAATTACCAATTAATTCTTGACTAATATTAATTAAACAATATGATTTCTCCTTTAATATATTATTCTCATAATATATTAATAAATCATATTTAATCCTATCTCTCCATAATTCATCCTATCAAGTTGCTTTGGTGAAGGCAACCCAAAAGGACCATGCACCATCGGGTCAAGTACATACCAAAATGGTTATGTACTTAGACACTAATCCAACAGAAACAAACATTGGTCTTGATAGAAGGCTACATTTATATCAGTAGAAAATATGGGATTTTCCAGGAAGAAACAAACAAAAAAACCAGTTTAAATTCATATTTTGGCATCATATTGTAATTGGTTTTGAACATGTACCTTTTAATAATGTAAAATTTCAATTATATATATGATGGTTATATTGCTTTCTTTACTATGTATTCAATTGTTACGGTACTACATGAAGTCATCCGCCCTCGAATGTTTCCGTCGTTCCGGTTTGGGGGTGTGACAGACTATAATGAGAGAAATAATACTTAAGGTTGGTTAATATATTATAAGTTCTAATATATTAATAAGATTATTTAATTAGTATTGATCAAGAATTAATCTAGGACTAATTAAGTGATCAAAAGAAGACTAATTAAATATATGGGTTGATTGTGTAAATCATCAATACTTATATAGTGGGCTAATGCTCCATGGATTGCCAAGTTGGGCTAAAACCCATAGGATGCTCCATGGATGCTTCATGGTGTATTTGTACCCATGGATCATGGAAATGACAGGCCACGACAATTAGGGTTTACATGGTGTAACATAACTATATGATGATCTTATTCTTGGAGAAAATCGTCCACTATGGATAATAGAAAGGGCTAGCCGATTTTATGAAGTGTTCCATTTTCTCTCAAGTCATTCCATGTGTATTTGTTGTTGTGTGAACCATTTGAGGTGTCACACTTGGGGCACTAGGCACTCAAGCTTCATGAAGACAATCTACATCAAAGAGGTATGTAATTCTAACTTGATATATTCATATGGATCTATGTTATTATGCTAGTTAGGATGAATACCTTGGAAAGTTCATATTTACGTGTAAAAGAGAGAAAACATAGATCCAAGGTATTTAGGGTTGCATGTACACTTAGGAGTGTTAGAATGCTCAAAACCCAACAGTAATTTGCATGGTTACTTCACACCTTGTTTTGTGATCCTCGGCATCCCAGTCACAAAACATGTAGGGCATACTCGAGATTGAAACATGCCATTGAACACTTCAATGAATCTCAAAAGATTTAGGAGTTTAAAATCCATTTAAAAACCTAATAATTTATTTCGTTTTTCATGGTGGAAATTGGTGAATCGTCATTCACCTACCTTCAAATATTCTATAGCTTGGATTATGACATCCCTCTTCCAAGTTAGAAAATATTGTGTTGGGTCCTAGCCTTAATATTTCATATTGGTTGTTATATTAATTACTTTAAATCAACTATCTTGAATATCTCCCAAAAGATGTCTACATTAGACATTTATGATCTTCCCAAATCTCTTGGAACTTCACTTCGTCCACATCCTTTAATTATTCTCCCTAACCCACAATTTCAAGGTCACTCAAGCCCAATTGGCAAGACAAGGTCTAGGTGTGATCACATCTTGGATATGAAGTCACATATTGACAAGCCAGGAGAGTTGGGTGTCAAAGTCTTGAGAAAGTTGGTGGTTCAATCACTTTCTAAGTCACATAGTGAGTTCCTTTGGGACTCCTATGAAACAGACTAAGACAAGACCCTTAATGATCTTATCTGTTTATTTGGTACTGCTGAATCATCAATGATTTTGAAGGCTAGTAAAACAAATATGATTAGAATATCGACTTCCCAAAACTTTATGAACATTGACAATGGTGACAGTGGAAATCCAGGAAAAGCATTCTCTTCCCAATGAAAAGGGATCAGCCAAAGTCAACTCGATTGACCAAATGGTAAAGAGAAAGACTAAGTATGTGATAATCTCATGTACCATTACCAAAGGGTTCGTATGTTAAAGTTCCAAAAGGAAAGGGCGCTATTTGCGAAGCTGTCAAATTTACCTAAGGATGTTAAAGTCAAAAGTTTGACTCTACTTCAGGTAAGTCCACTATCTAACTCTGTTAAGTTCCCAGTTGATGATTCTTAAAACAAAATGTGACTCGGTTGCATTTTGATATTTAGCAGAATCAAGCAAAGGGAAGGAAACTTAAAGAAAGAGTATGGCGAATTTCATCGCGAAGATGGATTTCTTTCGCTTGGTTGAAGATTGAATTCTTGAGCTACTTCCTAGGAGTTATGATAGATTGCTAGGAAACATGTAATAGCATAGTTTTCATTTTCAAATTGCATTGTAAGGACAAGTTTTTCCGCATTTTAAAATAAATAAAAGTTTGTTTTAATTTATTTTTATCTCCTTACAATGGCATTCATGAAAACTTGATGTTTGTATGTTTATAGCAATATTGGAAATATGAATTTGATTCTTTCATTTGTGGTAGTGTCTAAATTTGCCAAAAAAGGAAAAAATTCTCATCACCCAAGTTTCAGTTGGATAGAAACTTGGAATCAGGCAAGTTGTATGATGAATGAGAACTTTCAGCTTTGGAAAATTAAGACTAGTTCCTTGTTCACATGTATATGTGACTCAAGAGTAGGACTAAGGGATCAAGTACACTTTCTTGTGAACTTGTCAAATTCCACCACAAAATATGGATAAGACTATTCATCATGATTTACTAAGGCTTAGTAACTATGGTTATACTTACAAGCTTAAGTATAATTCTGAGATATTGGAAAAGTTTCAATGTTTTACAGAACAAATAAGAAGAATCAAATTAGGCAGAAGGATAAAAGTTTCTCAAATCTGAAAAGATGGGAGAGTACTTTAGTATCATGTTTTAAGATCATCTTAATGATTTTTAGGCCTTATCACAATTCATCCTCTAAGTGCATTATGATAGTTAAGAAGAGGAGTTATGAATTGTTGAAGTGGTTAAATCAAGAAGATGATTCATACTTCGTTCCAAAAACAATTCTTGGAGTTATACTATAAGATTATAACTTCAGTGACATGTCTTAAAGAAGGTTTAAAACACTTGTCAAATGTAAGAGTAAAAGTTTTCTACTCTTGTACATTTGAAATTGGTAAGTTGTGATGTTTTGGATAAAACAAAGACTAACTAAGGCTAATTGTGTTAAGTGTCTGTCTTGATTAGAATCCACACTATGTCTTGAATATTTGGTAAGAAAGTCTTATAGGTCAAGGAGACAGTGGGAGTCTAAAAGATCCTAAGAGTGTTTCAAGATGTAATCAAGAAGTAATCCTGTATTTCATCACTAGCACACAACTAGAGGCTTATAACCTATCGTGTTGATCTGTGCCCATTCTAGTTAAGTTGGCTATATGTAACAGCCCGGAATCTCAGGTATTGTTAAATTATGTTTTTCGGGTGATTTAAGAGGGAACTCGGCGAGTTGGAGCCTAGACTCGCCGAGTAGGATCGCAGACTTGGTCGCGGGATCGCGACTGGACTCGACGAGTCCAGATATGGACTCGGCGAGTCTACGCTGTTTAGCGAAAACCCTAACCGTTCAGGTTTGGGACGTATAAAAAGGACTCATTGGCCGTCATTGTTCATTTTAGCCTTCTGAGAAGAACCCTAAATCGATTGTGTGCATCTGGAGCAAGGATTATAGGCCATTGTTGATTATAGAAGAGTTGTTGTGCAAGGAAGAGAAGGGATTGGCTAAAGGAACAGCAAGGGAGTCACATTCTGAGGATTGGGGACACAGAGAATACATCATCCAGGTAAGAATTCAAGTAAAATCTGCTATGTTGATGTGATTATGGAATTAGGGTTATGGAACCCTTTTTGTGAATAGATTGAATGTTACCCTAGTCCCCTAATCGATTGTAACCCTGTATTGGGACCTTTGGAGGTCCAGAATGTCCCATGTCTGTGCATTTCGGGAATTGATGAAGGTTTTGGATTGGAATCCTTATGCCTTAGGTCAAAATGTAAATTATGAATCATATGGTGTATCATGAGCACTGAAATGAGGACTTTACGTGATGGATCAGCCTAGGAAGGCCAGACCTAGGAATGGTCGAAGCAGTTTTGACCTTAGGATGCAGTTTGAGGGGTTGCATGGCATGGACTCGCCGAGTTCGATGAACAGACTCGGCGAGTAGCTTGAAGATTAACTGGGACTCGTCGAGTTGTTCTTCAGACTCGGCGAGTTGAGTCGGGGTGGCCCCGCGATTCTTCCAGGAGTAACTCGTCGGGTCAAGGAGGATACTCGACGAGTAGATAGGGAATCTCAGAGAGTTGGAGGACGTCTAGACTCGCCGAGTCGCCATGGCACTCGCCGAGTCCGGTCGAGTTGACCGTTGACCGTTGACCGTTGACCGTTGACCAGAGTTGACCTAAGTCTGACTTCTCAGGGATAGTCACACTTAGAAGATATAAGTGTTAATGAGAGATATGTGATGTTATAGGGAGGTTGTAGCTCGTCGGATTGTGCACGAGTGATTTCAAGATTTGCTAGCTTTCAGCATTCACGAGGTGAGTCTTCTCACTATACTGTACCCGGAAGGGTTTGACTGTGTGACCGAAAGGTCAGATATGATATGTGATATGTATGCTATATGTGGTAAGCTGTTTGTTATATGTGCTATGTATGTTATGGGCCGGAAGGCGATTATATTATGGGCCGGAAGGCAATATGTTATGGGCCGGAAGGCAATATGTTGTGTGATGGACCGGAAGGTCGGCGTGGGTAGGACCGGAAGGTTTACCCAGCAGGGACGGAAGTCCCCTGAGACACATGGACCGATAGGTCAGGGCCTGGAAAGGCGTATGTGCGTAAGTTGTATATTGGGGAACTCACTAAGCATTTATGCTTACAGTTGTTATGCATGTGTTTCAGGTACTAGCGAGGACCGTGGGAAGGCGCCGGCGTGATCGATACACACTGAAAGATGTTTTATGATCTTGGGATTTAGACAATTTGTACTTGACATGACACTTAAATTATTTATGCCTTGTTTTGAATGGAAATACTTTATTTTTAAAATGAAAAATTTGTTTGAAAAATTTGCGTTGTTACAATTGGTATCAGAGCCTTGGTTTGAGGTATTCGGGTGCACCTTCGGGCGTAACTGAACTCAAACCGAGGATTTGAGGAAAACTTTTACAAATAAAGGCATAAAATTTTATGAATGATTTTGTGGTGAACAAGAAAGAAGCAGTGTGTACGATCAGTCAGCGCCCGAACGGTAAAGATCCCCAAAATACCTTACAATATTATATGATATGAATTGTTATGCATGCTAGAAGACTAGGTATTCATGATAGGACTAGAGTGGCCTGATTTGTGATGCCTTAGTCTAGGGAAGTTTGCCGATATGAGATGCTTTGCTAGGGTGCAGGTAGATAGTGCATAACAGAAGTAGAGTACTCACTATCCGGGGTTTGGGGAGGAAGATTTGGGATGAATGCTGATGCGGTGTGGTCGGTAGTATTGGGCCCGTACTACCGAAGACACCGGGTCAGTGGGAGACCCAAGTAAGAATCCCTGGATATCGGAGATTGAGTAGGGTTGCGTTATCGAGTGCGATTACACTCGATGGAGTCTCTGATAGTTTTATGTTGTATTTCAGAGACATCATGGTTAGACCACGCCACGGAGCGAGTTCGAGCGGTGTGAGTGACGAGGAGATTCGTCAGATGATTCACGAGGAGGTAGCGGCGGCGATCCGGGCTGAGATCCCGGAGATGTTTGGGTCTATTAAGACCACCCTGATGGAGACGTTTGATGAGCGGTACACCGCATTGACTGAGGCTGCAACCGCTGCAGCTACCGCAGCTGTGGCCGCTGCTAGGCCACAGGGGGGTGACTCGTTGCTGTTCCGAGAGTTCAGCAACATGAAGCCACCAGAGTTCGATGGGACGCAGGATCCGATTGCTGCGATGAGGTGGATCGCGGATATAGAGGGGTGCTTCTACACTTGTTCATGCCCGGAGCACCTGAGGGTACGGTTCGCTTTGAACCAGCTCCGTCTGGGAGCGAAGGACTGGTGGAAGTTCGTGACGGCGAACTTCACTTTGGCAGAGATTACAACAGTGACATGGGAGGGGTTTACTGCTATGTTCAGGGACGAGTACGTTCCCCCGGTGGAGAGGGAACGATTGGTTCAGGCGAATGCCAGGAAGCGCGAGATCGAGTTGGAGACCCAGGTCAGGGAGGAGGCCGAGTCTTAGCGGGTGGACCGGCGACCGGCTCAGTCGCAGCCGGCAGCCAAGCGGATAAAGTCCGCCGATTCGAGGACAGGAGGTTCGAAGGGCCGCACTTGTGGAATGTGCGGCAAGGGTCATGATGGGGCATGTCGATCTGGTGCATGCTACAAGTGTGGCAAGGAGGGTCACATTGCTAGGGAGTGCCCCAAGGGGTTTACGGTTTGCTTTCATTGCAACCAGACAGGGCATAGGAAGGCCGAGTGCCCTCAGCTTCTTCAGGGATCTGCACCTGCTGCCAGAGCTACTGCGACTCGACCGGTGAAGGCCGAGGCCCTGAGGGCTCGGGGGAGAGCCTTTCAGCTGACTGCGAAGGAGGTCCGCGCTGCGCCCGATGTTGTGGCAGGTATGCTGTAATTCATGTATTTATTTTTAATGTCGAGACGTTATGCTTATGTTATTATATGCGTAGGTACTTTCCTTGTGAACTCTGTGCCTGCCTTAGTGTTATTTGACTCGGGTGCGAGTAGATCCTTTGTATCTTTAGCCTTTAGTCAGCATATCAGCGTTAGTCGTGAGTCGTTGAGTCGGCCTCTGAGGGTTTCTATAGCTGACGAGAGAGTGATTTGTGCCACGAAGGTTCTCTGGGGATGCGTGTTAGAGATTTTCGGGGTCGAATTCCCGATTGACCTGATTCCTATTGCGATGGGTGATGTCTGTGTCATCGTGGGCATGGACTGGTTGAGCCGATTTGGCGCTGTCATCGATTGTGAGCGTCAGCTGGTGACTATACGAGACCATAGTGGGGGAGTTCTTTCGGTGTACGGCGAGGGTACCCGTTCGGGATCAGCTTTTTGTTCGGCCGCTAGGGCGAGGCAGTGTCTACAGCAGGGCTGTAAGGGTTTTGTGGCGTATGTGATGGATACGCGGGAGGTTTCCGAGAGACCGAAGTCAGTTGAGGAGGTCCCTGTGGTGCGTGAGTTTCCAGATGTTTTCCCCGAGGAGCTGCCGGGAGTACCTCCTGTGAGGCAAGTAGAGTTTGGTATCGATCTAGTTCCGGGGGCCGCGCCTATTGCTAAGGTGCCTTATCGTCTTGCACCTCCAGAGATGCAAGAGTTGTCCTCGCAGCTCCAGGAGTTGCTGGGGAAGGGATTCATTCGGCCGAGCAGCTCGCCATGAGGAGCACCTATTCTGTTCGTCAAGAAGAAGGATGGTTCACACCGGATGTGCATTGATTACCGGGAGTTGAACAAGTTGACGGTCAAGAACCGTTACCCGTTACCGAGGATCGATGATTTATTCGATCAGTTGCAGGGAGCATCTTGGTTTTCCAAGATCGATCTGAGGTCAGGGTACCATCAGGTGAGAGTGCGGGATGAGGATGTCCAGAAGACAGCGTTTAGGACGCGATATGGGCATTATGAGTTTGTGGTGATGCCTTTCGGGCTCACCAATGCCCCGGCTGTGTTCATGGATCTCATGAACAGGGTATGCAGGCCGATGTTGGATCGGTCAGTGATTGTATTTATCGACGACATTCTGGTGTATTCGAGATCTAGAGAGCAGCATGAGGAGAATTTGAAGGAGGTCCTTGAGGTATTGAGGTCGGAGAAGCTTTATGCAAAGTTCTCCAAATGTGACTTCTGGTTGCGGGAGGTCCAATTTCTAGGACATGTTGTTAATCAGAAAGGGATATTGGTCGATCCGGCCAAGGTTGAGGCGGTGATGAGTTGGGAGGTGCCGAAGTCACCCTCTGAGATCAGGAGCTTCCTTGGGTTGGCAGGGTATTATCGGAGATTCATTAAGGATTTCTCCAAGATCGCAGTGCCACTCACCAGATTGACCCGGAAGGGTGTTGCATTCTCATGGGGGCCCGAGCAGCAGACCTCCTTTGAGACACTTCACCAGAGGTTGTGCGAAGCCCCGGTATTAGCTCTCCCGGAAGGGATGGAAGATTTTGTAGTATATTGAGACGCATCGATTTCGGGACTGGGTGCAGTGTTGATGCAGAGGGGTCATGTGATAGCTTATGTGTCGAGGCAGCTGAAGCCTCATGAGGCGAGATATCCCACGCATGATTTAGAGTTGTGGGCAGTAGTGTTTGCTCTCAAGATTTGGCGTCACTACCTGTATGGGGTTCGATGTACGATATACACGGACCATAAGAGCTTGAAGTATTTGATGGATCAGCCCAACCTAAATATGCGACAGAGGAGGTGGTTAGATGTGGTCAAGGATTATGATTGTGAGATCCTGTACCACCCAGGCAAGGCTAATGTGGTAGCCGACGCATTGAGCCGCAGGGCGGAGAGCACTCCATTGCGAGATGTATGCTTGAGACTGACTGTGATGACTCCAGTATTGGATGCTATTCGTGGGGCACAGGCCGAGGCTGTACGACCAGAGATACAGAAGAAAGAGCGGGTCGTTGGGTTAATTTCAGAGTTCATTAAGGATGGACGAGGGCTTCTGACGTTTCAGGGTCGGATCTGGGTACCATTCGTGGGCGGTACGCGTATTACTTTGATGGAGGAGGCTCATAGATCGAAATTGTCGATCCATACCGGTGCTACAAAGATGTATCTGGATTTGAGGAAAGAGTATTGGTGGCCCTGTATGAAGAGGGACGTTGCATGGTTCGTTGAGAGGTGCTTGACCTGCCGTAGGGTTAAGGCCAAGCACCAGAGACCGCATGGCAAGTTACAGCCATTGGAGGTCCCCGAGTGGAAGTGGGAACAGATCACTATGGATTTCATCACCAAATTGCCGAGGACTGCCAGGGGAGTTGATGCAATTTGGGTGATTGTGGATAGGTTGACGAAGAGTGCACACTTCCTTGCCATCAGCGATAGTTCTTCAGCGGAGAAGTTGGCGGAGATATATGTGAGAGAAGTGGTATCTCGGCATGGAGTCCCGATCTCGATTGTTTCAGACCGTGATGTGCGCTTCACTTCCAGGTTCTGGAAGAAATTTCATGAGGAGCTGGGTACTAAATTTCATTTTAGTACCGCATACCATCCCCAGACAGACGGTCAGAGCGAGCGGACGATTCAGACGCTGGAGGACATGCTTCGAGCGTGTGTGTTAGACTTCGGGGGTAGCTGGGATGCATATTTGCCCTTAGCAGAGTTTTCCTACAACAACAGCCATCATTCGAGCATTGGTATGCCACCTTTTGAGCTATTGTATGGTAGGAGGTGTCGGACCCCCATTTGCTGGGGATAGGTGGGACAGAGAGTGATGGGCAGCACAGAGATCGTGCTTCAGACGACAGAGCAGATTCAGCAAGTTAGACAGAGATTATTGACCGCCCAGAGCCGACAGAAGAGTTATGCAGACAGGCGCCGATCCGAGCTTGAGTTTCAAGTCGGCGACTTCGTTCTCCTGAAGGTCTCTCCTTGGAAAGAAGTGATTCGATTCAGGAAGAGGGGCAAGTTAAGGCCCCAGTATATTGGGCCATTTCGTGTGATTGCAAGGATAGGGCGGGTAGCCTATCGGTTGGAGTTGCCAGCGGAGTTGGGACAGATCCACAACACTTTTCATGTGTCGCAATTGAGAAAGTGCATAGCCGATGAGTCGGCAGTGGTTCCATTGGAGGATATTCAGGTGGATGCGAGCCTAAATTATGCTGAGAGACCAGTGGCCATCAGGGATCGGAAGATCAAGGTTCTGAGGAACAAGGAGGTACCTCTGGTGTTGGTTCAGTGGCAACACCGTAAGGGATCGGAAATGACTTGGGAGCCGGAACGTGAGATGCGGGGGCAGCATCCGGAACTATTTTCAGAGTGAGACTTCGAGGGCGAAGTCTAATCCTAGTGGGGGAGAGTTGTAACAGCCCGGAATCTCAGGTATTGTTAAATTATGTTTTTGGGGTGATTTAAGAGGGGACTCGGCGAGTTGGAGCCTAGACTCGCCGAGTAGGATCGCAGACTTGGTCGCGGGATCGCGACTGCACTCGACGAGTCCAGATATGGACTCGGCGAGTCTACGCTGTTTAGCGAAAACCCTAACCGTTCAGGTTTGGGACGTATAAAAAGGACTCATTGGCCGTCATTGTTCATTTTAGCCTTCTGAGAAGAACCCTAAATCGATTGTGTGCATCTAGAGCAAGGATTATAGGCCATTGTTGATTATAGAAGAGTTGTTGTGCAAGGAAGAGAAGGGATTGGCTAAAGGAACAGCAAGGGAGTCACATTCTGAGGATTGGGGACACAGAGAATACATCATCCAGGTAAGAATTCGAGTAAACTCTGCTATGTTGATGTGATTATGGAATTAGGGTTGTGGAACCCTTTTTGTGAATAGATTGAATGTTACCCTAGTCCCCTAATCGATTGTAACCCTGTATTGGGACCTTTGGAGGTCCAGAATGTCCCATGTCTGTGCATTTCGAGAATTGATGAAGGTTTTGGATTGGAATCCTTATGCCTTAGGTCAAAATGTAAATTATGAATCATATGGTGTATCATGAGCACTGAAATGAGGACTTTACGTGATGGATCAGCCTAAGAAGGCCAGACCTAGGAATGGTCGAAGCAGTTCTGACCTTAGGATGCAGTTTGAGCGGTTGCATGGCATGGACTCGTCGAGTTCGATGAACAGACTCGGCGAGTAGCTTGAAGATTAACTGGGACTCGTCGAGTTGTTCTTCAGACTCGGCGAGTTGAGTCGGGGTGGCCCCGCGATTCTTCCAGGAGTAACTCGTCGGGTCAAGGAGGATACTCGACGAGTAGATAGGGAATCTCAGAGAGTTGGAGGACGTCTAGACTCGCCGAGTCGCCATGGCACTCGCCGAGTCCGGTCGAGTTGACCGTTGACCGTTGACCGTTGACCAGAGTTGACCTAAGTCTGACTTCTCAGGGATAGTCACACTTAGAAGATATAAGTGTTAATGAGAGATATGTGATGTTATAGGGAGGTTGTAGCTCGTCGGATTGTGCACGAGTGATTTCAAGATTTGCTAGCTTTCAGCATTCACGAGGTGAGTCTTCTCACTATACTGTACCCGGAAGGGTTTGACTGTGTGACCGGAAGGTCAGATATGATATGTGATATGTATGCTATATGTGGTAAGCTGTTTGTTATATGTGCTATGTATGTTATGGGCCGGAAGGCGATTATATTATGGGCCGGAAGGCAATATGTTATGGGCCGGAAGGCAATATGTTGTGTGATGGACCGGAAGGTCGGCGTGGGTAGGACCGGAAGGTTTACCCAGCAGGGACGGAAGTCCCCTGAGACACATGGACCGATAGGTCAGGGCCTGGAAAGGTGTATGTGCGTAAGTTGTATATTGGGGAACTCACTAAGCATTTATGCTTACAGTTGTTATGCATGTGTTTCAGGTACTAGCGAGGACCGTGGGAAGGCGCCGGCGTGATCGATACACACTGAAGGATGTTTTATGATCTTGGGATTTAGACAATTTGTACTTGACATGACACTTAAATTATTTATGCCTTGTTTTGAATGGAAATACTTTATTTTTAAAATGAAAAATTTGTTTGAAAAATTTGCGTTGTTACACTATACATTTGAGGTCTACATGTTCTCAATTGCTTGTATAGCTACTTGGAAGAAATGGTAGGCCCTTGAGCTGGCAGGTGGCAAGAAGTTAAGATTGCACAAGTTCAATCCACATGAGTTAGGATTTGTCACTAACCTAATCTTGTGATTATGGTTTTGACAAATTCACGTAGATAAGAACACATACACCATAAAATCTAAGTGTCATAAGGTTCCTCTTCGATTCATGAAAATGATGGTAAGGAAACTCTTTCACTGAGTAGATTTTAAGTAGATAGCAATTGTGATATTTGCAGTTCTCAAAGTCGTTAGTGGAGTGTGCGTGGTTAACCGGCACACTAACATTGACTTATGAGTAATGGCAAAAGGTCTAAAAAATTGAGACTATGATTATGGCATCCCTTTTCATAGTTCTGAAATTGTTTAGACACACATGTGAGCTATCTAAGATAAGGTGTATGATTTTGATAAAGTCTTATCAAAGCAATCCAGTATCAGAAATCTGAACTTTGGTAAGAATGTCAATAAATTATTGACTTCTAATGGTCCAGCTGTTTTCTGGATACATGTCAAAGCTAGTGGGAGCATAAGTGTTATGCTAATAATCATCATGTTAGTGGGAGCATGATAATTATGGTAAGTATTGCAAGGTAGCAATGTTAATTATAGAAAACAAAAGTTTCAATTCGTGAGGCTATAGGGGTTGAAAAAGTTGTTTTGCTATAGTTAAGGGAGAGGAAATTATACTTCCTTTCAATTCTAAAAGCTTAGATTGAGATTTTAATCAAATTTAGTCAGGAATATATATGAATTTCATGTTGGAATGGCTCAACATATGGAAATTCTATATATGGGTTCATTATCTGCGTTCTAAAATTTGATGATGATTACGACATCCCTTTTCATAATTTGAATTATGAGAACTTGGCAAATAGAAATGGAAATACTATAGCAAAAGACTGGTTTAGTCTTTATGTGAGACATCATGAATCGTATCCGATATGCTTCGGATATAGGATCAATTACATGTGCTATATTCATCCTTTCTAAAATTTTCCAAATGCCTGGGGCATTAAGAAGGGAAAAGTCTAGAATTGGATATGACTAAAAGGATTAAGCAATTATCGAGGACAATCTAAGGTTTACCAAAGATTAGTTGCTCAGGGACAGTTGGAAGTATAATGTTAATTGTTGGAAGAACCATATCGACATATTTTGAGAAGAGGCAACTCTCGTTCAGAAGTGATAGTCAAAAGGGGAATGTGGAAATGATTCCATAGGTGGAAGTTGTTCAATAAATTTGTGTAGTGTTAAAGAAACTTAATGCAGGAAGCATGTTCAAAGCAATGCGCTATGAATCTGAGACATCGTTTCCATGGAATTGCTCTCAATTGGAATACTCTGTAATGATTGTTGCCAAGTCTTTGTGGCTTTGTGCATAATCATTACAAGAGGAACAGTGCATATATGTTTAAAATCTAAACAACTTTCGATAAATGATAGGAATTTGGAATTCTTACATTTAAGAAAGAAATTCGGAGTGTGAAAAGAGAATCATTGAAATTATGTTCAATTGATCTAATTCACAAAGAAAAGGATCATAGAAAAACATAGAGTTCATACTTGGTGTATGGAAAAGCTATTGTTTAGAAAACATAGTGTACATGCTTGGAGCATGGGGCACCTAGTGTTTTCAAATTAAGTATAAAGTTGATAAAACCGAAAAAATGAATAATGAGTAATCAGTATTGTGATAAATAGAGAGTGTTTTATTTATATTCATAGGTTTTGATACCATATTAGATTCATTTATTCTTGTGTTTCACTTTGCATGTTTTGACTTCCATCATAACTAGATTATTCCTTTAGAATGACTAAGTTATTCAAACCATCCACCATAGGTCATATGTTGGAAGGAGATATGAATCAAGACTATCATGGGTTGGCTTGTAGAGGTCCAATTTGGTGGACAAAGTTATGCTACAACACTCATGAGTGCTCATAAGTTCTCAGTATTAGATTCAACTCGCGCTCATTTGAATCACTTCATGGATTTTATCACGAGTGATCATGAGACAATAATATCTTATATTCTTCCAACCTAGAGATATGAGTTGTTACTAGAGTTGGCTGTACATTGATTGCACGAAACAACATTCGATAACTCGATGTTATAAAACGTGCCTTTGTGTATGATTCAACAAGTAGCAGAACAAGCCATATGAGTCGAAGTTTATCCATTGCTTTTACCTTCAGGATAAAAGCGATATATGTGGGGCCCTCGATGATTTAATGATGACACATGTGAGTGATAGGCCAAGCTAGGACTGATTTTATTTGTTCAATCAGTCAGTCGTCATGAATCGGAAATCGAGAAACAACAAATGGACCGAGAGAATGATTATAATCCATGTCTCAGTCCATATGATATCTAGAATGGAGAAATATATGATCACTTATCTAATGGACAAGTCATTTACAAGGTCAGAGTTCGACAACGGCTTTAAGAGCTACGATTGCCAGTTAGGTTTTGAAGTCATACTCAATAATAGTTTTAGACTTATCCAAGTGGGAGATTGTTGGATTAATGTTTAAGTCCATAACTATCCTTGGTATGTACTTGACCCGACCCGGCATGGTCCATTTGGGTTGCACTTCACCGACACAATTTATATGGTTAGTCTTTTGAGAATAGTATATTTATGATTTATATTAATATATTATAAGTTCTAATATATTAATATGGAATCATATTATTTAAATAGCATTGATCAAGACTTAATTTAGAATTAATTAAGTGATCAAAATGAACTAATTAAATATGGACTCTTAATATATGGAATGGGCCAAGTTCATTTAGGTTGGGCTAAGCTTTCATGGATAGTCCATGGAGTGTTTAACCCATGGATCTTATGAAATGAAAAGCCATGGGTTTAACCCTACTCTCCACACTATATAAAGATGTCCTTGGTTGGTGAAATTGGCACAAGTGTGGGTACACTAAGAGGGCTAGCCGGTTTCACTAGAGAGAACCAAAGTGTTCTTATTCTCAAAGTCTTCCAAGGTGTTTTGGTGATTTGTGATTCCACTTGAGGCTTCCACACTATTGGGGCTAAGCTCTTAAAGCTTGAATACATCAAGCTACATCAAAATATATGTCATCTAACTAGTACTTTGTAGTATAAGAGCTTCATAATATGCTAGTTAGGATTAAAGCCTTGGAAAGTTCTTATTTGGATGTATAATAGAGAAAACATAGACCCAAGGTTTATAGGTTTGCGTGTACACCATAGGAGTGTTAGAATGCTCAAAACCTAACACTCTATGCCCCGGGATGGTTACCCCGGAGAGCAAGAACGTAGAAAGATACATTTGGGGTGTGACTGCCTTGACCCAAGGAAATGTACTATCTTCTAACCTAGCCACATTTGATAGCGCCAAACGCCTGGGCTAACGGCTCATTGAGCACGGAGTCCGCCATCGCGTGGAAGTCCTCGTTCCCGAGTCTTCAAAGGGAAAGGACTATAATCAGAAGTCGGGGAACAAGAGGAAGAAGAAGCGAACAACACAGGAACCCGCACAAGAGCAACAAGCGAGTACTATGTACGCTGCTATGATGCTTGCTGCTCCAGCACCTGCCACTCGATATGCTGCGACCCTCCCGAAGTTTGGAAATTGCAACTATCACCACACCGGAGTATGCCGAGAAATGCAGTGTCTGAACTGCCAAATAAAAGGACACACAGTTCGTTTCTATAGGGCACCGTCTCAACCGGTCTCCCAAGTCCCCAGAGTTGAAGAAAACCAAGCCTGTTATGGCTATGGAGAGACTGGTCACTACTAGAGGGACTGCCCGATACCAAATAACTTAGGCGCAGACGGACAGATCCTGATGATCACCGCAGGAGAATCAACCCCAGAGTCGTTAGCGAGTAGCGATACGTCTTCGATCTAGTAATTACTTTACAAAAATTAATTTATATTTATATAAGATTAAAACTTGGGGAAAACACTTAAATGTAATTATAATAACTCACATATTGAAATAGATCACGGTATTCAAGAGAACCAAAAGATTCGTTTAGAGAAGCTACGATGGTTTAGCATATACATCAGGGTTGTGCATAACTAAGATGTTGCAGACTTAGAGTGAGTGATTCCGCCTTAATTCCGGTTCCTTGTTTGGTTGTGGATTTGAGGCAGAGTTACTCAATTGACTGTCTTATTCATCTTAAATATTCATAACCTGTATATGACAGGCGATCGTAGTGGTACCAAGGAGGATCATGATATTAAATATCATCACCAGTTATAGACTACATAGCCCATAAATTTTGGGCCTACTGGATTCGTGGGCCCTAGGTGGTCGCTCGGGTCGTCCACCGTCTGGACCGGCCCTGAGTGCCAAGCGATTGGCACAATGGCTCATTGACCATGGGGTCCGTACCCCGTTAACAGCAACAACCCTATCCATCTCAAAACCCTCCAAAGCTGCTGATAACAAGTGGAAGTTATGGGATGAGAAGAAGAAGAACGTTGCGCATAAAGCTGCGAAAGAGCAGCAGGTTGTAGCGGTTCATGCTACGATAGCACCTGCCGCTGCTGCACCGGTAAAGCAGGATGCTGGAAACTTTCCGAAGTGCAACAAATGTAGCTTCCACCACAACGGACCCTGCCAGGAAATGCAGTGCAACAGGAAGGGGCACATTGCCCGTTTATGGAAATCTCCGACAAGGCCAATCAACCAAGTCCTCGGTGCTGGTGTGGGCCAAGCTTGCTACGGTTATGGCGAGGTGGGCAGTGGCCTAAGGCAGGGAATGCTGGTGGAGTGGAAAGGGTTTTGGCTATAGGCCACGAGGAAGCATTTTCCGACCCCACAGTGGTCACTGGTATGTTTCTCATCGATAACTCTTTCGCATGCATTTTGTTTGATAGTGGAGCGAAAAGGAGTTTTGTGAACCAGAAACTTACTCACTCGCTTAAACATAAGTCTCATGAACTTAAAGAACCGTTCACCGTAGAAATGGCTAATGGAAAGACAGAGAGCACTAGCAGTATATACGTAGGATGTACTCTAACACTAGATAGCCACTCATTTCCAATCGACCTCATGCCGGTCTTAATTAAAAGTTTCGATGTCATAATCGGCATGGATTGGTTGAGTTCTTATCTTGCCGACATCATGTGTCGAGAAGGCTGTTTGCCTTAATCTGCCGTCTAGCAAAACTCTTGTTATATACGGCGACAAACCCGACACGAACCTTCGTATCATCTCGAGCATTTAAGCCCATAAGTACCTATAGAAGGAATGTCGCACATTCCTTGCTCATGTTGTCGATGTGCGCCAAGAAACAAAATACATAAAGAACATCCCAGTGGTAAGTGAGTTTCCTAACATCTTTCTAGAAGAACTACCAGGATTACCTCCACAACGTCAAGTCGAGTTCAGAATCGACTTAGTTCCAGGGGCTACCCCTGTAGCCAAATCGCCCTATCGTCTAGCACCAGCCGAGATGCAGGAACTATTTAGTCAACTTAACGAATTGCTTAGTAAGGGCTTCATTAGGCTAAGCTTCTCACCTTGAGGAGCACTGATCTTGTTCGTGAAGAAGAAAGACAGATCATTTCATATGTGCATCGACTACAGAGAGCTAAACAAGCTCACCGTTAAGAATCATTACCCTCTGCCTCGCATAGATGATTTTTTCGACCAACTACAAGGGGCGAATTACTTTTCAACTATTTATCTTAGATCCGGGTATCACCAGTTGCGAGTTTCAGAGGAGGATGTCTCGAACACATCCTTCCGAACTCGTTACGGATACTACGAGTTCGTAGTGATGCCATTCGGATTGACTAATGCGCCCGCAGTATTCATGGACTTAATGAATAGGGTATGATTTCCTTACTGGATCAGTTTGTCATTGTATTCATTGATGACATGCTTATCTACTCTCGTAGTAAGGAAGAGCATAGTAAGCATGTACGTCATATCTTAGAGACATTACGATCAGAGAAGCTCTACGTGAAGTTCTCTAAAGGCGAGTTTTGGATTCGAAGAGTCGAATTCCTAGGTCACGTTCTTAGTGAAGAGGGAATTCATTTGGACCCTTCCAAAATAAAGGCCATTGATAATTGTGATGGGTTTTGGCCATAAGAACATCCTATGTGCTCATGCAAACCCTAATGCTTGAATCTAGGTTTCTCTATTGTACATGCAATGTATCCAAGACTTACAATCTTAGATATAACATATTATAAACTGAAATTAGGGTTTAGAGAATTACCTTTGATTGTTATATATCAATAACGATCACAAATCCTCCTTGTAATGACTTTAGAAAGCTTAGAGTCACAAGTGTCACTCCTCTAATGGCTCACAAACACAAAGAGCAAGAGGATGAAGAATAAGGAGAGAGGAGGCTGCCCAAAACGTCGAGAAACCCTAGTGGAACTCTTCACCACATTTTTGGGGTTTAAGGGTACTATATATACATGTAGGTTGTTAGGGTTTTCCACTAGGAAACCCTAATCTAACTGCTTAAGCCCTAAGCAGCTCATGGACCCTTTTAGAATATCCCTTGGACGATTTCTAATGGGTTTCCCCATAGAATTCGTCCAACCTATTATTCCAAGGTGATCCATAGCCCAAATGCAAGTATCTTATAATTACAGTTCCAGTCCCTTAAGTTTAATTAATCTCTTTTAGCCACAAAACTAATTATCAATTAATTCTTGACTAATATTAATTAAACAATATGATTTCTCCTTTAATATATTATTCTCATAATATATTAATAAATCATAATTAATCCTTTCTTTCCATAATTCATCCTATCAAGTTGCTTTGGTGAAGGCAACCCAAAAGGACCATGCACCATCGAGTCAAGTACATACCAAAATAGTTATGGACTTAGACACTAATCCAACAGTCTCCCACTTGGATAAGTCTAATAACTATTATGCGTATGACTTTAGATCCTGATCTGCAATCGTAGCTTTCAAAAAACGATGTCAACTCTGATCTTATCAGATACGCGTGTCCTTTAGATAAGGGATCATATATTCCTCCATTCTACATATTGTATACATATAAGACATGAATTCTAATCATTCTCTCTATACTATTTCTCGTCTTCCGATTTATGACGAATGAAAACAGACTACAATTGAACATATCAAATTAGTCTCGACTTGGCCAAGCGCTTAGGTGTCATCACTAAATCATCGAGGGGCCCAAAGATATCGCTTCCATCATACTTTGGATAAAAGGAACGGATAAACATTGATTCAATGCTTGCTTGCACTCACTTACCGAATCACACACAACAATATGTTTTATAACACCAAGTTAATGGTGCATTTACATATTCTCAATGTGTAACTGACTCGCAAGATACAACTAACACATCTCGGTTTCAAGAATATAAGATGTTATCGACTCACAAATCACTCGTGATACGATTCATGAAGTGATCCAAGTGAGCGTGGGTTTAATCCAGTGCTCAAATCTTATTCATAAGCACTCATGAACGTTGCAGCAAACATTTGCTTATGGTTAATACACTTTAGACAATCCACACACCAATTCATGACAATCTTCATTCATACCTACGTCCAACATATGAATGACTGTGGTCCGTTCGAATAATTTGATTATTCTGAAATAATTGAATTATTCAGGAAGTCAAAACATGCAAAGTGAAACACAAGAATAATACTAATCCCATATGGCCCCAAACTTTGGGTATAAATAAAGCATTTTATTTAATCACCATATTGATTACACATTATTTCTTGTTTTGGGTAATCAACTTCTTACTTGAATTATTACTACACTTGTCCCATGCTCTTAGCATGCACACAATATTTACCTACGGTCCTTACATTGTGAAATAGATCAAATGAACACATTACCAATCATACTCATTTCACAACTCCCAATCCTTATCACATGTGTAAGAATATCAAATTCTTGCCACCTATAGAATATGCTAGATTCTAAAATTTTATGCAATGATCATTTCGTAAAGTCATAGCTCAAAATCATCAAGACTTGGCCAATCTCTATCAGAAACAATTATATAGATATGATGTCTCTCACTCAAACTACATTCCTTTGAACATCCTTTTTGCATAAAAGTTTCTAATCTAGACATAGACTCTCAATATCCAACTCCCAATATAGAAACATTTCCGTATTTTCCATATGACAACTCATTCTTAATAGAATCTTATCTATTCATAATAATGTCGATATGGTCCATCCAATACCATACTTCCAACTACTCACAAGCGACCAATCCTCAGCGAGCTTTGGATCGTCCTTTGATAGTTGTTTAATTATCTTAGTTAAAACTGATTCTTGTCCTTTCTCCCTCTTAATGTTCTAGACATTTGGAAAATTTTAGAATGGTCAAATATTATAGCACTTGCAATCGATCCTTTACCCGAAACGTATGAGACACGATGCATAATGTCTTACATAAAGATCTAATACTTTATCAATCTTTTGCCATAATATTTTATGTGTCACGTTTTCACAATTCGAACTATGAAGACGGATTCCATAATCATAATCTAAATTTTGAAAACGTACTATGTATCCTTGACTAAATTTACTAACATTCCACAACCTAAGCCTTTAGATTTGAAATGAAGCATAATATTCTCTCCCTTAATTATAGCAAAACAACTT
The DNA here is from genome assembly GCF_051521515.1 of Lactuca serriola. Taxonomy (NCBI): domain Eukaryota; kingdom Viridiplantae; phylum Streptophyta; class Magnoliopsida; order Asterales; family Asteraceae; genus Lactuca; species Lactuca serriola. The sequence continues at coordinate 334,414,184 of NC_136415.1, read as the reverse complement.
TTCAACCCTTACGACTTTGCAAAGTATAACTCTTGTTTTCTATAATTAATAGTGCTAACTTGCAATACTTGCTTTAATAATCATACAAGCACAACATTTATGCTCCCACTATCATGATGATTATTATCTTATAAGCATAACACTTATGCTCCCACTATCTTTAACATGTATTCAGAAAACAGCTTAACTTCCAGAAAACAATACTTATTGAATTTCTTAAGTTCATATTTCTAATAACTGATGCATTGATAATCCTTTATCTAAACATCTCAAACTTATACACCATTTCCCTAGATAGCTCATATGTGTGTCTAAACAATTCAGACTAATTGTCAAATCTCACAATTCGAATTATGGAAAGGGATACAGTAACCATAATCGAATTTAAGAATACAATTTTCACAATAACTATCTTCTTAAAATCTCTCTTAGTGAAAGCATTTCCTCACAATCATATTCATGAAGGAGGGAATCTTATGACACTTAGATTTTAATGGTGTATGTGTTCCTATCCATGCGAATTCGTCAAAACCAAAGTTTGCGACAAATCCAAACTCATATGGACCGAACTTTCTCAATCATGATTTCTTGCCTTATGGTAACACGAGTGCCCACCATGTCTTCCAAGTAGTTAAGCAACTCACCCTTTCCTATCAATGTACTTTTCATTTATCAAGGTGCTTGCCTTTTATGCGTTCAAATGAGAACTCAAAGAACTCACATGTATAATTAACTTGATTGGAACGGCACAGAAACAAGATAGTGTCAACACGATAGGTTGTGAACCTCAAGTCGTGTGCTAGTGATCATCGATAAGGATTATTCTTGATTAGTTCTTGAAACTTTTCAAGACCATTAAGACTCCCACTAACTCCTTGACATATAAGATTCTCTTGTCAATAAGAATTTTTTGACAGACGAATATTCAGGAGTTAGTGTAGCTTTTATCAAGACAAAACATTTCACAAAATTGGTCCTAGTTGGTCTTTGTATTATCTAAGACATCATAACTTACCAATTTCAAATGTGTAAGAATAAGAAAACCTTTTTCCAAATTCTTCATTTGATGGATGTTATAAAACTTCTTAAGACTTGTCACTCAATGTCACAATCTTAACTTTAAGACTTGTTTTGGAATGAAGTATGATTGACTTCTTGATTTAACCATTTTTTCAATTCTTGATTCCTCTTCTCAGACATACAATTATACTAAGAATCACTTAGAGGATCAATTGAAATACGGTTCTTTAATCATTAAGACCTACCATAAAACATAATAAAAGGTACTCTCCCTTCTTCTTAGAATAGAGAAACTTTTATCTTTCTGCCTACTTGATTCTTCTTATTCGTTATGCTATTGATTTAAACTCTTTCAATCAATTCAGAATTACACTTAATCTTATAAGTATAATCATATTTACTAAACCTTTAGTAAATCATGACGAATATCATTGTTACTCTTGTGGTGGACTTGATCTCCTAGTCCTTCATTTGACACTTTGTCAATGAATTAGTCTAATTTCCAAATATGAAATTTCTCATTCATCATGCAACCAAGTTGCATGATTCCAAGTTTCTGTCCAATTGAAACTTGGGCGATGAGAAACTCTCCCTATTTGGTAGATTCTTGACATATCCACAAATAACATAATTAAGAATCAAATCCATTATTGTTAATAATAGAAACATTCAAACATCAATTTTTCATACACGCCAATGCAAGGATAAATAAATAATATAAAATCAAAATTTATTTTATTGCGGAAGAATTTGTCCTTACAATGAAATTTATTGAAAAACTATGTTAATACATATTTCTTAGCAATCTATACTAACTCCAAGTAGTAGCTCAAAATTCTAATCTTCAAGCAATGCAATCGAAATCCATCTCTTCACGATTAGATTCAGCTCACTTTTTCCCTTAAGCTTCCTTTCTTTTCTTCGATCCTACAAAACGTCAATAGTTAATGGATTTTACGTAAAGCAGAGCCGTACATTTTGACTCTCCCATCTCTTAGATCTCTTAGGTAAATAGGGCAACTTCGTCTCCAATGCCCATTCTCTTGGCAATAAAAGCAAACTGACTCTTTTGGAATAGCACATGGACTACTTCAGACTTTGCCTTTCTCTTATGATCAAACTTTTCGATCATGGCATGCCTTTCATTTACATTGCCTATATCCATAGAGGTTTGGAAGGCAGATTCACCAATCAACTTTGCTTTTCCAGTACGCCAAACCATTGTTGATTCAGCAGCAATAAGCATGTAGGTGAGATCTATAAGGGTCACGTCGTTGTTCATCATATAGTACTCTCTTACGAACTCACTATATGAGTTAGGAAGCGACTGAAGAACCCAGTTAACAGCCAGTTCCTCACAGACAACGGATCCAAACATTCTTATCCTATCAATGTGTGACTTCATCTCTAGGACATGTGCACACACCGACATTCCTTCTTCATGTTTACTTGCAAAAAGGGCTTGAGTGAGCTTGAACTTTTCAAACCTTCGAACTTGTGGCTTAGGAAGAATAATTGGAGGAGGTGGAGGAAGTGAAGCATGATCTCTTGTTCCTTGATCGAATCGTGGAATATCATCTTCATGTGGAAAGCTTGTTCCACAGGATTTGGGAATACCATAGTTGTCGTACTTTGACATCTACAAAACGGGAGAAAATAAATTCAAGTTAGTTGATTAATTGAGTCCTTAATAAATCACCCAAATGAGATATTAAGGCTAGGACCCAACACAATATTCCACAACTTGGGAGAGGGATGTCGTAACCCAAATTGCAGAACTTTTGAAGGTAAGTGAATGACGATTCACTAAATTTTCCATCATAAAAAACGAAAAACTGATTAAGTTTTAAATGCTTTGAAAACTCCTAGATCCTTTGAGATTCATTGAACTTTTCAATGGCATGTTTAAATCTCGACATGCTCCTCGATTTGTGACTGGGATGCCGAGGATCACAAAATAGGGTGTGAATAACCATGCAAACTTACATGGTGCCCCCACATGTTACAGTCACCTATTCGATGTGCCGGTAAACCACACATGCTCCACCGAACTATGACAAACATTGAGTCACCCTTTGCTACCTTTGCTTAGAACCATTTAGTGTGCCGGTAAACCACACACGCTCCACTAACGTCTTCGCAAGGGTACAAAGTGTAATTTCATGGAATTGCATCAATTCACTTTTGCCTAAGTAACTATGATTTGGGAATTTCTAAAAGCATTTAGTTACTTTTGTACTGCATTATACTTATAATGGAAGGTTTTTGTCCTATCCTACGCGTTCGGCCAACGATCATCCACTAGTCAAGAGTGCGGTGGGTAAGAGTGGATACCCATTCAATTGCCATTTTATAGGCAATTTCCTTAAACACCCATTATAGACCAGCTTGGTGAATGAGGCCTAGTTACGGTAAGACTGACTTTTACTCATACATATATATAATATTAGACTTTTAATGTTATATATAGTATAGGGTGTACTTTACACTTTTAAATAATAGGTGGTCGAATTTAATAATTATACTTTTAATTTAATTAAATTGTGAACCAAACTTTATTGATTTATTAAATCTCCTTTAATTATACACTTTAATTAATTAATAAAACCATAAGGGTGTGATTTGAACCTTTCAAAATAATACTAGCGTTTTAGAATTTAGGATTTCTAAATTAAAATTTTAATCAACTTTTAAATCTCAAAACTTGAGGGCAAGTTTTGAAACATTTCAAAACATTAGGTTTTCAACTATTTAAATTTCAAAACAAAACCTTTAAGTTCAAATTTAAACCATAAAACTTACATGGGCACAAATGAAACTTTTTCACAACACAAGGATCAAATAACAAATAATAGAAATGAAACAATTAATTTTGTCATTATCTATATTTGACCAAATTTCAATTTCATGCAAGATAAATTTCCCAATTAATACAAATAATCAATCTTTAATCATATAAGGAATTTATTATCTAATCAATTGGTAATTATCTTGTGTTTTACAAGGATAATCTTTTAGAAACATTAAAAATCGTATTTTATAAGTTTAAAACGAATATGGAAATTATCGTTAAGCAAAACAGCAATAAAATCCAAAATTCCCTCTGTCTGATGCTCCGACTCGCCGAGTCACTCATTGGAACTCGCCGAGTGGGGCAGACTTGCCGAGTCCATGTAGTGACTCGCCGAGTCAGTTCGAACAGAAGACCAGAATTCAAATTTCAGTTAATAATTCAACATAGCATCACATACAACAGAAACCAATCAAGGCTCTGATACCACTGATGGGTTTTGGCCATAAGAACACCCTATGTGCTCATGCAAACCCTAATGCTTGGATCTAGGTTTCTCTATTGTACATGCAATGTATCCAAGACTTACAATCTTAGATCTATCATATTATAAACTGAAATTCGGGTTTAGAGAATTACCTTTGATTGTTATATATCAATAACAATCACAAATCCTCCTTGTAATGACTTTACAAAGCTTAGAGTCACAAGTGTCACTCCTCTAATGGCTTACAAACACGAAGAGCAAGAGGATGAAGAATAAGGAGAGAGGGGGCTGCCCAAAACATCGAGAAACACTAGTGGAACTCTTCACCACGTTTTTGGGGCTTAGGGGTACTATATATACATCAGAATGCTAACTATCATTCATCAGAATCTTTTAGTTAAAAAGATTACCCGTCTTAAAATAAGCTCTGAATAGAAAAACAAAGTAAAAACAAAAACAATAGTAAAATAAAGAAAACGAAACTGTATAAATCTTAGTGTTTGCTGGTTTCAAACCTTGAAGCTTTGATTTGCATAATAACTCTTTATACGAAACTCTTCATACGATACTAAAACCCACAAAGAACAAATAACCAATAAACAAAATTAGAAATTTAACATTAGTGTCAGCGACAAAGAGTTAAAGAAAAGTTGAATATCTTAAATAGTAATTTAATTAAAAAAATATATATTGAATAAATAGTGGTAACCTCACTGTCCACAGCTGTTTTACTTATTAATCTTCCCCTGCTAAAATTGGATATCTGAAATAGTAAAAAAAAGTAAAATAATAATAATAAAATAATTAAAAGAAATAAAGGAGTGAAGGATACAAATTAATTGCCGAGACTTCTTTTTGTGTAACTAACATAGTACAAATCATTCGCATTACATGAGAAACACGCAAAACTGAAAGAAAAGGAAAACATGGAAGAAACTCGATAGAATCTTCATGTACAACAGTAACCTAAGCATCAACCTATCGGCCATAATGCCATGTTCGAGTGGTGTGCGGTGGTGAGGGAAACAGATGAAGAGAAGACATAAGAATGCAACAACTTAACTGATATGAGGTTTGTAAAGAGAAATGAGTGAATCCGAGGAGGTAAACCAAATACTACAACATAATCAGTCCCTAAATTGTACTCACATATTCCTTCAATCATCTTGATATTCGTTTGCAAATTAAACAATTTCCCCCGTACATCAACATTGAAAACACCATTGAAACTTGGAATTCCCAAATATCATCCACAAATGCCTCCTTTCTTGAAATATGCACTGGAAATTATGATTTTAACTGCATGTAGGATCTAAGTATATAATAGAAATTTTTTTTGTTACAGTTACTTGCCCTCTGCTAATGAATATTTTTATGGCTTGCTCATTGCAGCGTTGTTCTCTGGATTTCTTGCATTCTATTACACTGTACATTTTAGATTTTGTTATTAGTTGTGAATATAGGGTCTAATAAAGAAAAAATAAAAAGAAAAGATTTAATCTTTATACCATCTGATCAGTGGATCATGTTTCTTATTTACCCCCAACTATTATCAAAGCAGAGCACACAACCTAGAAAATATCCATGCCGAGGAGGCAAAATAGCAAACACCTGGCGTGCAAAAGTGTAAACCAAAACAATAAAAACCAAAATCAATAGTCGGGCGATGGTCAATGGTTTCAAGGTTTTCGAAAAACAAAAATCAAAAGAATAGAGTAAAGTTGGCATAACTGTTAACTAAATTACAAAGTTTGTGTTTATCTGGGTTCCTATTGAAAAGCCCTAAATCTAACCGTTATCGAATTCAGATAGACAAATATATAGCGGTGATGTTGTGGCCGAGGCGGTGTGTAGAAACGAAACTTGAGATGGTTATGCACAATCTGCCCCTCAAAATCCAATAGTTTCTCAGTAATTACATTATACAGTTAACCATATTAAGTTATAGAAACAAATCAAATAAATAAATAAATATGTACACTTTTAGTGGTGAAATGAAACTTTAAGGACACAAAAAATATATATACGCTGCAATTACCTTGGCGTACTGTAGGAAAGGAAGTTGGACTACTGAATCAAACTCATGCCCTACTGAATCAAACCATTTAAAACCTTAACCCCATAAAAAAGCCATTGTACCGAGTTGAACAAAAATGAGTCAAAAATCAATGTACATAATTGTATTAGCATAGTAGAGATAGCATATGTACGAAGAAGAGGGATGAAGGAGGCAAGGTAGCGGGAACATAAGATAGAGATACCGGTAGAGGGTTTTCACTGGCTTCCATCTCCGATATATCTTCTTTGAAGGTACAAGTAAAAAATTAAAAACGTAAGGACATCACAAACTTACCGACACCATTTTCTCAGTGCAAATACTTCCTTCACCTGCATCTGCATCGATGACGGCAAAGTCAATCCGTCATATACTGCTACGCAACCTGTCGCCGCGTGAGTGAAATCGGTCGAATACTTGAAGTGAGCGTCTGTTTTTGTGTGCTTTTGTTGGGCCTCGCCGGTTATCGGTCGTTATACGCCGACTTTTCAACTCAATTTGCTGTGGTCAGATACAAACACCAACACATACCTATAGGATTCCGTCTTAGCCACTGTTGTTGTGTGTTGTTTGGTTGTCCCCACTGCTACCTCTGCTACTGAAATTGATTTTAATGAGTAGGGTTTTAGGCTTTGGACGGTAACCGCCACAACCACCATCGTCGTATCTACCGCTTCAGTGGCAGAGGAAGACGACAAGAAGCTGCAGTCAATCCCAACCTTTGATCTTACACGATGGAGATCGGTGCTGAAGGCCGTGTGTAAATTGTAAAGTGGAAAGGTTGAGCTGGTGGATAACTGCGCCGAAGCAAGGAGAGTTGAAGAAGAGTAAAATAAGATGAGGCGGTGGGTTGTTCAGATGAGGAAGGATCCAGATGAAGCGGTGACCGTGGTTCAGGAATTAAACCCATCCTGGTTACATATATATTAAAGAAGTGTCCTCCTTTAATATATATGTAAGAATATGATTTCTCCTTTAATATATTATTCTCATAATATATTAATAAATCATAATTAATCCTTCACTACATAATTCATCCTATCAAGTTGCTTTGGTGAAGGCAACCCAAAAGGACCATGCACCATCGGGTCAAGTACATACCAAAATAGTTATGGACTTAGACACTAATCCAACAAACTGGTCAGCACCGAAGACACCTACATATATTCGCCAATTTCTACGCCTCGCTGGATACTATTGTAAGTTCATTCAGAACTTCTATAGGATCGCGACACCGCTTACTACACTAACTCAGAAAGGCGTGGCCTTTGACTGGGACTAGAAACAAGAAAAGGCATTTCAAACACTAAAACGAGCCTTATGCACTGCACCGATACTATCCCTCCCAGAAGGAATAGAAGACTTTGTAGTTTATTGTGATGCATCAAATCAAGGACTCGGTTGTGTTCTCACGCAACAAGGTAAGGTCGTCGCCTATGCCTCAAGACGGCAAAAGACGCATGAGGTCAACTACACCACACATGATCTTGATTTAGGAGCAGTTGTGTTTACTCTAAAGATCTGGAAACACTACCTGTATGGTACGAAAATCACTATCTTTACAGACCACAAGAGCCTATAACACATATTTGACCAGAAGGAGCTCAATATGAGACAACGACAGTGGGTTGAGCTACTTAGTAACTATGAATGCGAAATTCGTTATCATCCGGGTAAAGCCACGTAGTAGCTGACGCCCTAAGTCGGAAAGAATACTCTGGCCGTAGAGTCAAATCATTCACAATGACTATCCATTCACACTTGTCCACACAAATTAAGGAGGCTCAGCTCGAAGCCTTGAAACCTAAAAATGTGGCGGGTGAATCCCTAAGCGGGATGGATAAAAACTTGGAAGTCAAGGGTGGCAGAGCCTTATATTTCTTGGATCAGATCTTAACACCAAAACACGGTGGCTTTAGAGACTTGGTCATGACCGAAGGCTCAACACTCAATATTCCGTCCACCCAGGTTCAGATAACATGTATTTGGATCTTAAAAAGTTATACTGGTGGCCTAACATGAAAGCAGTGATTGCTACCTTCGTGAGTAAATGTCTGACTTGTGCCAAGGACAAGGTCGAATACCTGAAACCATCAGGTTTACTTCAACAACCGGAGATACCTGAATGGAAGTGGGAGCGAATCACGATGGACTTTATAACCAAGTTTCCCAAGACAACGGGTGGTCTTGATACCATACGGGTGATTTTAGACAGGTTAAGCAAGTCCGTACACTTCCTACTTATCAAGGAAACTGACAAGATGGAGAAACTAAGCAGAACATACATTAGGGAGATCATACGACTGCATGGTGTTCCCATATACATTATCTCTAATAGAGATAGTAGATTCACTTCGAGGTTCTGGCAGTCGCTACAAAGTTCCCTAGGAACAAGGCTGGACATGAGTACAACCTACCATCCACAAACCGGCAGACAAAGTGAGAGAACTATTCGAACTTTGGAAGATATGTTGTGAGCCTATGTGATTGACTTTGGAAAGGCATGGGATATTCATCTACCCCTTGTCGATTTCTCCTACAGCAATAGTTATCACACGAGCATAAAGGTTGCTCCATTTGAAGCCCTCTATGGCCAAAAGTAAAGCTCCCCGCTGTGCTGGGCTGAGGTGGGTGAGACACAGTTAGCTAAAGGACGTGTTCATGACAACACTCTCACAGGTCTCGAGATCATTTGGGAAACGGCAGATAGGATCATTCAAATCTATGAACGATTGAATGCCTCTAGAGACTGACAGAAATGCTACGCAGACTAGAGAAGGAAACCTTTGGAATTCCAGGTTTGAGACCGTGTTCTATTGAAGGTCTCACCCTGGAAGGACTTCATACGCTTCGGAAAGCATGGGAAGCTAAATCCAAGATACGTAGGGCCTTTCGATATTCTCGATAGAATCGGCCATGTAGATTACAAACTCAAACTACGTCGCAAACTTACTAACGTACATTCTATTTTCCACGTATCGAACTTGAAAAAGTGTCTATCCGACAAGACTCTTGTAATCCCACTCTACGAGATTGAGATCAACGAGAGCCCCAACTTCGTGGAAGAAATTGTAGAGATCAAGGACTGAGAGGTCAAGACAACGAAGCAAAGCCGTATCCCGATAGTGAAGGTTCGCTGGAATGCCAAGCGAGGACCTGAATTCACTTGGGAATGCGAGGATCAGTTGAAACTGAAATATCCTCATCTTTTCGCTTAGTTATCTGTAATAGCTTAATTGTCTAAACTCTAATTTCCGGACGAAATTCTCTCTAATGGGCGTTGACGTGACAACCTGAAATTTATATCTTGTGTAGTTATTCAAATCAATCAAGGTCAGACTCGTTTTCCTATCTTTTAGCATTTATTAGAGTCAAATAAAGTGTTCTAAGCCTAATACCTTCAAAGTTAGGGTTTAGAATTGGGTTCCACTAGTTCACCACTTCCTAAAATGGCCAGACACTCCAACATGAGGAGTGTACGGCCGTACACCCACTTCTGGCCGTACACTCTCATGTATAAATTAGAGACTTAGCCTTCATTCAACTCTTTTCACACTCCTAAGCCAATAACTCATTCTCTCTTAACTACCATTCGATTCTTCATCTAGATCTTCAAGATTGTAAGGGTTTCTTCCCTTGAATTGTCGATTCCTTTCACTATCTTCTATGGATCATTGATTTCATCCATGAAATCACTTCATTTTGGTAGATCTTCAAGTATTCTTCAGTTTCTCCAAGAACACCTACTAAGTTCTTGGATCTCAAGCACCCCTAAAGGCTTATATATCGTAAGTACTCCTTCCTATGCTTGTTACTTAGTAGATATGCTCCTTAGAAATCGTCCAAACCATGATCATCAAGGAGTGTACGGCCGTACACACCCCATGTGGCCGTACACCCCTTTCTTTAGTGCATATTGGCCTCAAACTCATGTTCTATGCTAGCACATGATCAAGAACACTTGCTAAATGCTCAATAGGACTTTAAAACACTCATTGGCATGTTTCACCATGAGTGTGCGGCCGCACACCCACTTGGGCCATACACTCTTGCTGTACATGATGGGTTTTGAGCATTCTAACACTCATATGGTGTACATGCAACCCTATAAACCTTGGATCTATGTTTTCTCTATAATACATGCAAATAAGAACTTTCCAAGGCTTTAATCCTAACTAGCATATTATGAAGTTCTTATACTACAAAGTACTAGTTAGATGACATACCTTTTGATGTAGCTTGATGTCTTCAAGCTTTAAGAGCTTAGCCCCAATAGTGTGGAAGCCTCAAATGGAATCACAAATCACCAAAACACCTTGGAAGACTTTAGAGAATATGGATACTTGGTTCTCTCGAGTGAAATTGGCTAGCCCTTCTTAGTGTACCACACTAGTACCAATTTCACCAACCAAGGACATCTTTATATAGCGTGGAGGAATAGTGTTAAACCCTAATACCCATGGCCTTTCATTTCCTAGGATCCATGGGTTAAACACTCCATGGACTATCCATGAAAGCTTAGCCCAACCTAAATGAACTTGGCCCATTCCATATATATAAGTGTCCATATTTAATTAGTTCCTTTTGATCACTTAATTAATTATAAATTAATTCTTGATCAATACTAACTAAATAATATGATTCCATATTAATATATTAGAACATATAATATATTAATATTAATCATCAACATACTATTCTCAAAAGATTATCCATATAAATTGTGTCGGTGACGTGCAACCCAAATGGACCATGCCGGGTCGGGTCAAGTACATACCAAATATAGTTATGGACTTAGACATTAATCCAACAGTCTCCCACTTGGATAAGTCTAAAACTATTATTGCGTATAACTTCAAACCTAACTGGCAATCGTAGCTCTTAAAGCCGTTGTTGAACTCTGATCTTGTCAACGAACTTGTCCATTAGATAAGGGGTCATATATTCCTCCATTCTAGATATCATATGGACTGAGACATGGATTATAATCATTCTCTCTGTCCATTTGTTTTTTCCCGATTTCCGATTTATGACGACTGGCTAATTGAACAAATCAAATCAGTCCTGGCCCGGCCGAGCACTTCCATTTGTCATCATCAAATCATCGAGGGGCCCACAGATATCGCTTTTATCCCGAAGGTGTCACACCCCGAAAACCAAAGGCGGAAACGTTCCCGGGGTTGACTCCACGTTGAGTATAAAATCCAATGTACATAGTAATCACAGTAAACAACCATTACATTACATATATATGAAAGTTTACATTTGGTTCAAAAGTAAATTGTACAAAAGTTATACATATATCATATAAACAAAAGAGACAAGTCTTCGAAACACTCCGTCTTCACCAAAAGATATCGCCGGGTACCTGTCTAACTTGGACCTGAGAATACAAGCAGTTTGAAAATCAGCATATAGCTGGTGAGTTCATAAGCGGTTTTGTTTTATGAAAAAGTATCGATTTCCTTTAGTTTTCTGAAAACGTTTAATATCCAAGAAAATCCCATATTTTCTTATGTAAAGTAGTTAAGTTATCTATCGTTACAGTTCTATTACAAGTTATAAGTTAACCCCAGGAAAATCCCATATTTTCCTAAATGCAAGATTGATTGAATAACACATAGTATAGTTTAATATACACAACTATAATTTAGACGAACTGTAGATAGAAAGTATTTTGAAAACCTTGGGACTAACATCCCGAACCAGTTATAAGATAATTCGATAAAGACCATGGGATCACTATCCCGAAAATAGATATAAGATAGCTTGATAAACCATGGGATAACTATCCCGAAACTAGATATATGATAGATTGATAAAATCATGGGATTATCATCCCGTATAAGATTTAGTTTCAAAACCATGGGATTACCATCCCGAACGAGATATAGACATAAAACCATGGGATTACCATCCCCGAACGAGATATAGATACAAGACCATGGGATTATCATCCCGAACAAGATTTAGATTCTAAACAAATCCTAGCTGTGAATAAGTTTATATTAATACGTATTGTGAGTCGGGTAACCATGCTGATATGACAACGAGACCTCCTTGACGTTAGACAGACGTCGAATGATATACAAAATTTGTCACCCCAGGCGTGCCCGCCTAACTGTAGCTAGCAGTTAAGGTGTGGGATTGTCAGTCCGGAATAGATCTATTCACAAATTCCTCGCTCTCCCTCCAGGAGACTCTGGTTACACTTCCGGAGAGGATTTACTTATCATCCATAAAGGGTAGTGACTATCTCACAAGCTAGTATTAAACTATTCACAGAATTCTCATACGATACCAAACGTACAAAAATTATGAAACATGATATAGTGAAAATGGATACATACAATGAGATTATATGGCAATATATTCAAATAATACAGAGATAAACTGAATCATACATAGTTTATCTAATAACTTTATATAGATATAATACAAGCGTTATAGAACCCCAAATTATTCCCATAATAATTTGATTAGTTTGGTTATTTTCTTAACTAAAATCCATTTAGTTGTAATTGATAAATCATTCCTTATGCTCAACATAACACATAAGGAGTAGAAGAGTTTATAAATTTGCCAGATAATATTTGAAACATATTAATGTTATAATTCGAAAATAGTTATAGTTTGCTTGTATTCCCTTCCTGAAAACAGTTAAAAACAGTGAAAAAGGGTAGGGGTATGAACTCACCAGACGAGAAATGTGACGATTTGAATGCTAAGAGTTGATCCGGGGCTTGTAAATACACGAGGTTCCTAATTATAATGTAAAGATACACATTTGTATCTAATTAGGACTTAGTTTAATTATATGATAGGGACACTTGCTTCAAGTCACGAAAACACTCCGATACGAGTGTTTGGAGGGACCCGGGTGGCGTTTAAGGACGTGAAATGACACTAGGGACTTGGGACTTGAGTTTACTCCCATTGAGTAAACTAATATAAGAGTTTTTGGTCTAAAACACCCATTCCCCATGAGTTTACGGCCGTAAACTCATGGTGGGGGTGGTTTATGGTGCTAAATGACTTTTAACACTTAGGGGATAATTTCTAGACTTGGTTTAAGGACTTGAAATGATTTCAAAGCATCAAATAGACCCTCTTATGGGAGTTTACGGCCTAGCATGGCTCCATGGCCGTAAACTCCTATTTTTCCAAGAAAATGATGTTAAATGGAGCTAGAACAAATCACATGTGATTAATAGAATTATTCCAAGGCCTAACATGAGTTTGCAAGGGACATTTGAGGGGTTTATGGAGTTTACGGCCCATGAGACCCCTCCCATGGTCGTAAACTCTTCTATAGGGTGCTACAAGGTGTTTCAAGGCATAGAACTTGCATGGAAGGGCTTCTAAAATTCATCTAAAGGCTTTAGGGGTGTTTAGTTAGCATTCTAACACCATGAATCATGGAGTTTACGGCCCAAGAACAAGCCTTGGCTGTAAACTCTTAAAAATCCCACAAATAGTGTTTTTAAGGCCCTTAAACTATTTTTGGTTGGTCCTATGATTTATTCCAAGGCTTTTGGTGGTGTTGGATGGCTTTCTAACACCTTAGAATTGAATTTATGCCATGTTTTGAGGAGTTTACGGCCCAAGCACATGCCTTGGCCGTAAACTCACATAAGTCCCCCAAAAATCATGTTTCAAGTGTCCAAATGCTAAAACCAATGTTCTATAATTCATATCTAAGCCATACTAGTGATTTGGAAGGGTTTAAGGGCATGAAAAACCCCATTTACATGAGTTTACGGCCCAAGCTTATGCCTTGGCCGTAAACTCCTTCAAATGACTCAAAATCAAAGTTTTAAATGTTCTAAGTCCATATCTTGAAGTCCCTTAGCCATATCTAAAGTCCAAATGAGCTTAGGAAGGAGTTTAAGGGCTTAAAACCCTTCAAAATGGTGTTTACGGCCTAGGCAGCCTCCTGGGCCGTAAACTCACATATGTTGTCCTATTTCATGATTAAATGTCAAATTTGGAAGCCAAATATGCTATAGATTAAAGCTAGGAAGGTACCTTAAGGATTTGAGGCCTTAAAATTGAGTTTTGGACCCTTAATCTTTGGATTTAGGAGAGAGGTTAGAGAGAGAAGGAAAAGGCTTCAAATGAAAGGTTAAACACGTTTATATAGTTCCTAAAACTTGGACACGGTGGAATTCTACCCGATACCGGCCTTAAACGAAGCTTTAGGTCGCACCCGATTGTGTTTCCATCACCCGACGAGGATATTTCTAAAACTTATGAAATAAATGTTTTGGGCTAAATTCATGAGTTCCTAAATGATTTGGACCCTCATTGAATGATAATAAACATATGATTTTAGTTAACTAAACCCAAAAACGATATCGGGACATTTCGATCTCCGACGAGTTATACGGGTAGAATGGGTTTTTCGGCGATGAAAAACTTCGGGTAGTTACATTATCCCCCCGTTAGAGGGAATTTCGTCCCGAAATTCAAAGAATAAGATACAGGTCATGGATTGGAATGAAACACGAATGGATTTGTTGTTTCGGATCTTCACTTTCTCAAGTGGAATCAAGTCTCTACTAGGCGTTCTAACGAATTCTCATTATCGAGACGTGTCTTTGTTTCGCACCTTGACTCTCTCTCAATTTATGATATCAATCTGTTTTCTCATGGAAGTTCCAACCTTGGACGACTTCGGTTTCCTCAAGGAATTACTAGGGTTTCGTCGAGTAGGTGCTTCTAAGGATTCGAGACGTGATAGTCTAGATAGATACTACTAAGCTCTAAGGGCAGTCGAAACCTGAAGGTTGCAAAATCGATCTCTACGAAGATTTTCGAAAGGTCTGATGTGAGACTAAACTAGATGCTCGAAAGAAACTCCCGGGAATCCTTCGGGACATACATTTAGAGGGAAGAGCTGCTAACTTCACGTTTCTCAATGATCACATAAACGAGGGATGCGTGGTAATTCATATCGGGAAAACTTTTGAGTTCTAAGTCATAGAATGATACGAAAGTTTGATGCCGAAGATCACGAGAACAGGGCCGAGGAAAGATCTAGATGAGCGACCCTTTCGAAACCAAGGATAACAACATGAATGAAACTCGGTCATTTCATGTTAAACATAGCATCAAAGCATTTTCATGGAAAGTTTCTCCCTTTTTAAATCGAATGGAACAGAATAGTCCTCCGGACTGAGGATTTAATCTATAGGTACGAAGTTAGTGTTCTCTATCTCACTAGTTAGTCGTCTCGACGGTATACATTTCGATTACATACGAAGGATTGAGTTTAGAAAATGTTCGAATAGATAGATAACAGGTTTCCCTTTTGTACTAAAATGGAAAAGAGTTGCAGGTATAAGAATTATCAAAGAGAAATATACCTGCGGCGGCAGAGGGATCAGTGGTTGTAGCTGTCTTGGGGCAATTTCTTTTGAAGTGTCCAGCTTCAACACAATTGTAACAGGCCGGACTGATTCCTGCTCCGGATGATTGGTTCGTTGGCTTGGCTGGTTTTCTGCAGGTTCGAGCAAGATGGCCCTTATTGCCACAGTTGTCGCAGATCCTTTTGCGACATGGACAAGGAATGCGGTGGTGGTAGTTACACTTACTACACCAAGGAAGGGTACCAGTGTATCCACTGGCGGGAGTTTGGGCTGTGGAACCTATAGCTGAAACAGCAACAGGGGAAGTAGCAGCATGGACTGCTACCGTTTGCTGTTTCTTAGAAGACCCTTGCGTACTCTGGGCCTTTCGCTTGTTCCAGGATTTCTTTTTACTTCCACCTCCACGAGTGACTGGCTCGGGGGTAGTAGCTTCTTCATCAGAGTTGTCTTCGTGATCGATCAAGATTTTCGCAAGACATTTGGCACTGTCATATGTGTCTGGCATCGCAGCCAAGACATTCCCCTTTGTTGGCTGGGTCAACCCCCAGATGAATCTCTCTATCTTTTTACTTTCCGGGGTAACCATTCCCGGACAAAGTAACGCCAGATCGTCAAATCTTGAGGTATAAGCAGCTATGTCGGAACCCTTCATCTTAAGGTTCCAAAGTTCGTGTTCTAGATTCTGAAGTTCGCCCTGAGGGCAATACTCTGCGAGAAGAAGCTCCTTTATAGCTTCCCAGCCCATAGCATTGGCTACAGGTAAAGTTAAAGATTTGACTCGGCCGTTCCACCAAGTCAGGGCTTTGTCTAGGAAGGTACAGGCGGCAAATTTGACTCTATCAGACTCCGAACAGCCGCATATTTCAAAGATTGATTTGATTCTCTTGAACCATCGGGTTAAGGCAATGACACCCCCTGTGCCATCGAAGAATGTCGGTTTTGCGTTCATGAAGTCTTTATAAGAACCCCCTTTTTGGTGTCCCTGGCTATCATCTGGGTTTTAGGTTTCACCTCCCGAACCCCTAGAGTTCAGTTGAGGTAAGAGAGCTGATATGGTAGCGGAAATGGTTGCCTGAAGTGTTTCCAAATCGATTTGAATAGGAGGTGGTGGCGGAGGAGGATTGTTGTTGTTCGTTGAGCTGGGTCTCTTTCTTGGAGGCATCTTGATCTAAAAAGATCAAGAAAGAGAGGATCATAAGTCCTCTGAATTGAATCAAGAGATACGGAACAGAGGATATCTCATCAAGACAGATATAACATCATACTAAGAGATAAAGCAGAAAGGAGTTATCAAGATAGAACATTTTATCGCTAGAGAAATAATCAAGGAATAACGCGTATACGAGGATTTTTGCAAAGGATCGGCTCGAGAAATACTCCCATAGTATTTCATGGTTCGCTGCAGCGACGATTTTGTTGTTTGGGATATTAGGTAAGTTTTAGGTATGCCGCATACTACAGTCACTCCTAAGCACATGTTGGCCGTGTCTCGAATGAATATAGTTGGCCAGGCTATATTGACCCTAGACATGACTACATAACTGCCCAGGTTTAACCGCAGCGTACAACACCCATTTACTTATGTTTTGTTCTACTTGTAGTTACGGATTTCGACGGCTCGGCATACTTAAATACTTTTGAAAATACTTATATATTTTGGGATACTTTTAGTTCAGAGCACTTAGGCCCCTTAATGTTTATAGTGTTATACCATGTAAGGTTTGGTATACTCTGTTCACTATAAACAAGGGCTCTGATACCAATCTGTCACACCCCGAAAACCAAAGGCAGAAACGTTCTCGGGGTTGACTCCACGTTGAGTATCAAATCCAATGTACATAGTAATCATAGTAAACAACCATTACATTACATATATATATGAAAGTTTACATTTGGTTCAAAAGTAAATTGTACAAAAGTTATACATATATCATATGAACAAAAGAGACAAGTCTTCGAAACACTCCGTCTTCACCAAAAGATATCGCCGGGTACCTGTCTAACTTGGACCTGAGAATACAAGCAGTTTGAAAATCAACATAAAGCTGGTGAGTTCGTAAGCGGTTTTGTTTTATGAAAAAGTATCGATTTCCTTTAGTTTTCTGAAAAGGTTTAATATCCAAGAAAATCCCATATTTTCTTATGTAAAGTAGTTAAGTTATCTTTCGTTACAGTTCTATTACAAGTTATAAGTTAACCCCATGAAAATCCCATATTTTCCTAAATGCAAGATTGATTGAATAACACATAGTATAGTTTAATATACAAAACTATAATTTAGACGAACTGTAGATAGAAAGTATTTTGAAAACCTTGGGACTAACATCCCGAACCAGTTATAAGATAATTCGATAAAGACCATGGGATCACTATCCCGAAAATAGATATAAGATAGCTTGATAAACCATGGGATCACTATCCCGAAACTAGATATATGATAGATTGATAAAATCATGGGATTATCATCCCGTATAAGATTTAGTTTCAAAACCATGGGATTACCATCCCGAACGAGATATAGACATAAAACCATGGGATTACCATCCCGAACGAGATATAGATACAAGACCATGGGATTATCATCCCGAACAAGATTTAGATTCTAAACAAATCCTAGCTGTGAATAAGTTTATATTAATACGTATTGTGAGTCGGGTAACCATGCTGATATGACAACGAGACCTCCTTGACGTTAGTCAGACGTCGAATGATATACAAAATTTGTCACCCCAGGCGTGCCCGCCTAACTGTAGCTAGCAGTTAAGGTGTGGGATTGTCAGTCCCGAATAGATCTATTCACAAATTCCTCGCTCTCCCTCCAGGAGACTCTGGTTACACTTCCAGAGAGGATTTACTTATCATCCATAAAGGGTAGTGACTATCTCACAAGCTAGTATTAAACTATTCACAGAATTCTCATACAATACCAAACATACAAAAATTATGAAACATGATATAGTGAAAATAGATACATACAATGAGATTATCTGGCAATATATTCAAATAATACAGAGATAAACTGAATCAGACATAGTTTATCTAATAACTTTATATAGATATAATACAAGTGTTATAGAACCCCAAATTATTCCCATAATAATTTGATTAGTTTGGTTATTTTCTTAACTAAAATCCATTTAGTTGTAATTGATAAATCATTCCTTATGCTCAACATAACACATAAGGAGTAGAAGAGTTTATAAATTTGCCAGATAATATTTGAAACATATTAATATTATAATTCGAAAATAGTTATTGTTTGCTTGTATTCCCCCCCTGAAAACAGTTAAAAAACAGTGAAAAAGGGTAGGGGTATGAACTCACCAGACGAGAAATGTGACGATTTGGATGCTAAGAGTTGATCCGGGGCTTGGAAATACACGAGGTTCCTAATTATAATGTAAAGATACACATTTGTATCTAATTAGGACTTAGTTTATTTATATGATAGGGACACTTGCTTCAAGTCGCGAAAACACTCCGATACGAGTGTTTGGAGGGACCCGGGTGGCGTTTAAGGACGTGAAATGACACTAGGGACTTGGGACTTGAGTTTACTCCCCTTGAGTAAACTAATATAAGAGTTTTTGGTCTAAAACACCCATTCCCCATGAGTTTACGGCCGTAAACTCATGGTGGGGGTGGTTTATGGTGCTAAATGACTTCTAACACTTAGGGGATAATTTCTAGACTTGGTTTAAGGACTTGAAATGATTTCAAAGCATCAAATAGACCCTCTTATGGGAGTTTACGGCCTAGCATGGCTCCATGGCCGTAAACTCCTATTTTTCCAAGAAAATGATGTTAAATGGAGCTAGAACAAATCACATGTGATTAATAGAATTATTCCAAGGCCTAACATGAGTTTGCAAGGGACATTTGAGGGTTTTATGGAGTTTACGACCCATGAGACCCCTCCCATGGCCGTAAACTCTTCTATAGGGTGCTACAAGGTGTTTCGAGGCCTAGAACTTGCATGGAAGGGCTTCTAAAATTCATCTAAAGGCTTTAGGGGTGTTTAGTTAGCATTCTAACACCATGAATCATGGAGTTTACGGCCCAAGAACAAGCCTTGGCCGTAAACTCTTAAAAATCCCACAAATAGTGTGTTTAAGGCCCTTAAACTATTTTTGGTTGGTCCTATGATTTATTCCAAGGCTTTTGGTGGTGTTGGATGGCTTTCTAACACCTTAGAATTGAATTTATGCCATGTTTTGAGGAGTTTACGGCCCAAGCACATGCCTTGGCCGTAAACTCACATAAGTCCGCCAAAAATCATGTTTCAAGTGTCCAAATGCTGAAACCAATGTTCTATAATTCATATCTAAGCCATACTAGTGATTTGGAAGGGTTTAAGGGCATGAAAAACCCCATTTACATGAGTTTATGGCCCAAGCTTATGCCTTGGCCGTAAACTCCTTCAAATGACTCAAAATCAAAGTTTTAAATGTTCTAAGTCCATATCTTGAAGTCCCTTAGCCATATCTAAAGTCCAAATGAGCTTAGGAAGGAGTTTAAGGGCTTAAAACCCTTCAAAATGGTGTTTACGGCCTAGGCAGCCTCCTGGGCCGTAAACTCACATATGTTGTCCTATTTCATGATTAAATGTCAAATTTGGAAGCCAAATATGCTATAGATTAAGGCTAGGAAGGTACCTTAAGGATTTGAGGCCTTAAAATTGAGTTTTGGACCCTTAATCTTTGGATTTAGGAGAGAGGTTAGAGAGAGAAGGAAAAAGCTTCAAATGAAAGGTTAAAAACGTTTATATAGTTCCTAAAACTTGGACACGGTGGAATTCTACTCGATACCGGCCTTAAACGAAGCTTTAGGTCGCACCCGATTGAGTTTCCGTCACCCGACGAGGATATTTCTAAAACTTATGAAATAAATGTTTTGGGCTAAATTCATGAGTTCCTAAATGATTTGGACCCTCATTGAATGATAATAAACATATGATTTTAGTTAACTAAACCCAAAAACGATATCAGGACATTTCGATCTTCGACGAGTTATACGGGTAGAATGGGTTTTTCGGCGATGAAAAACTTCGGGTTGTTACAGAAGGTAAAAGGAATGGATAAACTTTGACTCATATGGCTTGTTCTACTATTTGTTGAGTCATACACAAAGGCACATTTTATAACACCGAGTTACCGAATGTGTTTTCATGCAATCAATGTACTATCAACTCATAGTAACAACTCATATCTCTAGGTTTGAAGAATATAAGATATTATCGTCTCATGATCACTCGTGATAAAATCCATGAAGTGATTCCAATGAGCGCGGGTTGAATCCAATACTCAGAACTTATGAGCACTCATGAGTGTTGTAGGCCTTTGTCCAACACCTTAGACCTCTACAAGCTAACCCATGACAGTCTTAATTCATATCTACTTCCAACATATGACCGACTGTGGATGGTTTGAATAACTTAGTCATTCCGGAAGAATAACCCAGTTTATTCGGGAAGTCAAAACATGCAAAATGAAACACAATAATAATTGAATCCAATATGGTATCAAAAACTATGAACATAAATAAAACACCTTTTATTTATCACCATTTGATTACACATTATTCATTGTATACTGTTTCAGTTATCAACTTTATTCTTGAATTTAAAACAATAGTTGTCCCATGCTCCAAGCATGTACACTATGTTTTCAAAACACTAGTCATGCCATACCCAAGTATGCATACTATGTTTGTCTATGATCTTTACTTTGTGAACTAGATCAATTGAACATAACTTCAATGATTCTCTTTTCACACTCCCAAATCCTTACTGCAAATGCAAGAATTCCAAATTCATTCCATTTACTGAAATCTGTCAAATTCTAAACTTATATGCATTGATTCTCTTGTAATGATTATGCACAGAGTCAGAAAGACTTGACAACAATCATTACAGAGCATTCCAAAGGAGATCAACTCCTTGGAAACATCCTTCTTGCATTAAGTTTCCTAATCTTAAACAGATTGAAAAATCTAACTTTGAAACATTTCCACATTCCATTTTGACTATCACTTCTGAACAAGAGTTGCCTCCTTACAGATTATGTCAATATGGTCCTTCCAGAATTATCACTGTACTTCCAACTGTCCTTGAGCAACCAATCTTTAGTAAACCTTAGATTGTCCCCGACAATTGTTTAATCCTTTTAGTCATATCCAGTTCTAAACCTTTTCCCATCTTAATGCCCCAGGCATTTGGAAAATTTTAGAAAGGATGAATATAGCACATATAATCGATCCTATATCCGAAGCATATGGGAACCGATTCATGATGTCTCACATAAAGACTAAACCAGTCTTTTGATATAACATTTCCATTTCAATTTGCCAAGTTCTCATAATTCAGATTATGCAAAGGGATGCCGTAATCATAATCGAATTTTAGAACGCAAATAATGGACTCATATACATAATTTCCTTATGTTGAGCCATTAAGGATAAAATTCATATATATCCTTGACTAAATGATTAAAACCTCACGATCTAAGCTTATAGATTTGAGATGAAGTATAATTTCTTCTCCCTTAATTATAGCAAAACAACTCTTTCCCAATTGAAACTTTTGTTTTCTATAATTAACATTGCTAACTTGCAATACTTATCATAATTATCATGCTCCCACTAACACGATTATTATTAGCATAACACTTATGCTCCCACTAGATTTGACATGTACTCAGAAATCAGCTGACTTTCTTACCAAAGTTCAAATTTCTAATACTAGATTGTTTTGATAAAACTTTATCAAAATCATACACCATCCCTTAGATAGCACACTTGTGTGTCTAAAAAATTATGAAGAGGGATGCCGTAATCATAATGGTTAGACCTTTTTGCCACTTCTTACATGTCCAGGTTAGTGTGCCGGTAAACCACACACGCTCCACTAACGTCTTTGAGAATGCAAATATCACAATTGCTATCTAGCTAAAATCTACTTAGTGAAAGTGTTTCCTCACCATCATTTTCATGAATCGGAGAGAGACCTTATGACACTTATATTTAATGGTGTATGTGTTCTTATCGATGTGAATTGTCAAAACCATAGACACAAGACAAGGATAATGACAAATTCACACTCATATGGATTGAACTCAATCTTAATTTCTTGCCACCTGGCAGCTCAAGGGCCTGCCATTGCTTCCAAGTTGTTGTGCAACTAATTGAGAACTCTAAGAACTCATATGCAAAGCCAACTTTAACCGGAATGGGCACAGAATATGTCAACACGATAGGTTATAAACCTCAAGTCGTGTGCTAGTGAAGAACTTCAGGTGTTATTCTTGATTAGTTCTTGAGACTTTGAAGACCTTTAACACTCCCACTGTCCTCTTGACATATAAGACTTTCTTGTCAGATATTCAAGAGATAGTGTGGATTCTAATCAAGACAAACACTTCACACAATTGGCCTAAGTTGGTCTTTGTTTTATCCAAAACATCACAACTTACCAATTTCAAATGTACAAGAGTAGAAAACTTTTACTCTTACATTTGACAAGTGTTTTAAACCTTCTTTAAGGCATGTCACTCAAGTTATAATCTTGGAGTATGAATCTAAGACAAGTATTGGAACGAAGTATGACTCATCTTCTTTATTTAACCATTTCAACAATTTAAGATCCCTCTTCTTAGTCATTAGAATGCACTAAGATTTCCTTAGAGAACTAATTGTGCTATGGTTTCTTAATCATTAAGATGATCACAAAACTGATACTAAAGTACTCTCCCATCTTTTCAGGTTTGAGAAACTTTTATACTTCTGCCTAATTTTATTCTTCTTATTCGCTCTGTCATACATTGGAACCTTTTTCCAATGTCTCAGAGTTACACTTAAGCTTGCAAGTATAATCATGTTTACTAAGCTTTTGTAAACTATGACGAATAGTTTTATCAATCTTTTGTGGTGGACTTGACCAGTGCACAAGAATGTGTACTCGATCCCTTAGTCCTTAACTTGACTCACACATCCATGTGAACAAGTAATTAGTCTTAATTTTTCCAATACATGAAAGTTCTCATTCATCATGCTATACAACTTGCATGATTCCAAGTTCCGGTCCAAATGAAACTTGGGTGATGAGAATCTTTCCTTATTTGGTAAATTTAGACATTACCACAAATGAAAGAATCAATTTCATATTTCAATTCTTGCTATTAATGGAATCATATAAGCAACAATTCTTCCTCAAATGCCATTGTAAGGATATTTTAAAACAAATAAAATCAAAATTTTCCTTTTATTTTAAAACTTTGCGGAAAAACTTATCCTTACAATCCATATGAAAACTTGTTGTTATCTATTCCTAAGCAATATCTCATAACTCCTAAGAAGTAGCTCAAGAATCCGATCTTCAAACTACGCGATGGAAATCCATCTATGCCATCAGATTCAACATATTCTTTCTTTAAGTTTCTTCACTTTTCTTTGATTCTTAAAACATCACCATGTAACCCAGTCACATCATGTATCAAAAATCTCAGAATAAAAACTTAGCAAAGTTAGATAGTGGAATTTACCTGAAGTAGAGTCAAACTTATTGACTTTAACATCCTTAGGTAAATTTGGCAGCTTCGCAACCAACGCCCCTTTCTTTGGCAATATAAACATATGGACCCTTTGATAATGGTACACGGGACTATCACAGACTTAGTTTTTCTCTTTACCATTTGGTCAACCGAGTTGACTATGGCTGATCCCTTTCCATTGGGAAGAGAATGCTTTCTTGGAATTCCTGTGTCACTATTTTCAATGTCCATCAAGTTTTAAGGAAGTTGATCTTAACAAATAGATAAGACCATTAAGGGTCTTGTCATAGTCTGGTTCATAGGTGTCCCAAAGGAACTCACTATGTGACTTAGAAAATAGTTGAACCACCAACTTTTCTCAAGACTTTGACACCCAACTCTCCCGGCTTCTCAATATGTGACTACATCTACAAGACGTGACGACACCTAGACTTTGCCTTGCCAATTGGGCCTGAGTGACCTTAAACTTTTCAAGAACTTGTGGGTTGGGGAGAATAATTTGGAGAGGTGAAAGAAGTATGATATCCATGGGACATCATCTTCATTAGGAAAGCTTGTTTCAAGAGATTTGGGAAGATCATAAATGTCTAAACCAGACATCTTTAGGGAGATATTCAAGATAGTCGATCTAAAGTCCTTAATATGACACCCAATATGAAATATTAAGGCTAGGATCCAACAAACTATTTTATAACTTAGAAGAGGGATGCCGTAATCCAAGATATAAAATATTTGAAGGTAGGTGAATGACGATTCACCAATTTCCACCAAGATAAACAAAATGTATTATTAGGTTTTAATTGGTTTTGACACTCCTAGATCTTTTGAGATTCATTGAAGTGTTCAATGGCATGTTTCAATCTTGAGTGTGCCCTTCATGTTTTGTGACTGGGATGCCGAGGATCACAAAACAAGGTGTGAAGTAACCATGCAAATTACTTGGTACCCTTAAGTGTTTACCCCTCAATCGATGTGCCAGTTAACCACACACGCTCCATCGATACTATGATAAACATTAAGTTACCCTTTGCCTACTTTGTTAAATACGAGTTAGCGTGCCGGTTAACCACACACGCTCCACTAACCGACTTAAACAAAGTGCAAAGTGTAATTTCATGGATTAGCACCTTATTCACATTTTGCTAAGTAACTAAGATGTTGGATTTTGAGCATTCTAACACTCCTATGGTGTACATGCAACCCTATAAACCTTGGATCTATGTTTTCTCTATTATACATGCAAATAAGAACTTTCCAAGGCTTTAATCCTAACTAGCATATTATGAAGTTCTTATACTACAAAGTACTAGTTAGATGACATACCTTTTGATGTAGCTTGATGTCTTCAAGCTTTAAGAGCTTAGCCCCAATAGTGTGGAAGCCTCAAGTGGAATCACAAATCACCAACACACCTTGGAAGACTTTAGAGAATATGAGTACTTGGTTCTCTCTAGTGAAATTGGCTAGCCCTTCTTAGTGTACCACACTAGTGCCAATTTCACCAACCAAGGACATATTTTTATAGTGTGGAGGATTAGGGTTAAACCCTAATACCCATGACCTTTCATTTCCTAGGATCCATGGGTTAAACACTCCATGGACTATCCACGAAAGCTTAGCCCAACCTAAATGAACTTGGCCCATTCCATATATATAAGAGTCCATATTTAATTAGTTCCTTTTGATCACTTAATTAATTATAAATTAATTCTTGATCAATACAAATTAAATAATATGATTCCATATTAATATATTAGAACTTATAATATATTAATATTAATCATAAACATACTATTCTCAAAAGATTATCCATATAAATTGTGTCGGTGAAGTGCAACCCAAATGGACCATGCCGGGTCGGGTCAAGTACATACCAAATATAGTTATGGACTTAGACATTAATCCAACAGTCTCCCACTTGGATAAGTCTAAAACTATTATTGCGTATAACTTCAAACCTAACTGGCAATCGTAGCTCTTAAAGCCGCTGTCGAACTCTGATCTTGTCAACGAACTTGTCCATTAGATAAGGGATCATATATTCCTCCATTCTAGATATCATATGGACTGAGACAGGGATTATAATCATTCTCTCTGTCCATTTGTTCTTTCCCGATTTCTGATTTATGATGACTGACTAATTGAACAAACCAAATCAGTCCTGGCCCGGCCGAGCACTTCCATTTGTCATCATCAAATCATCGAGGGACCCACATATATCGCTTTTATCCCGAAGGTAAAAGGAATGGATAAACTTCGAGTCATATGGCTTGTTCTACTATTTGTTGAATCATACACAAAGGCACGTTTTATAACACCGAGTTACCGAATGCGTTTTCATGCAATCAATGTACAACCAACTCATAGTAACAACTCATATCTCTAGGTTTGAAGAATATAAGATATTATCGTCTCATGATCACTCGTGATAAAATCCATGAAGTGATTCCAATGAGCGCGGGTTGAATCCAATACTCAGAACTTATGAGCACTCATGAGTATTGTAGCCCTTTGTCCAACACCTTAGACCTATACAAGCCAACCCACGACAGTCTTAATTCATATCTACTTCCATCATATGACCGACTGTGGATGGTTTGAATAACTTAGTCATTCCGGAAGAATAACCTAGTTTATTTGGGAAGTCAAAACATGCAAAATGAAACACAAGAATAATTGAACCCAATATGGTATCAAAACCTATGAACATAAATAAAACAACTTTTATTCATCACCATAGGATTACACATTATTCATTGTATATTGTTTCAGCTATCAACTCTATTCTTGAATTTAAAACAATAGTTGTCCCATGCTCCAAGCATGTACACTATGTTTTCTAAACACTAGTCATGCCACACACCAAGTATACATACTATGTTTGTCTATGATCTTTACTTTGTGAACTAGATCAATTGAACATAACTTCAATGATTCTCTTTTCACACTCCCAAATCCTTACTGCAAATGCAAGAATTCCAAATTCATGCCATTTACTGAAATCTGTTAGATTCTAAACTTATATGCATTGATCTTCTTGTAATGATTATGCACAAAATCAGAAAGACTTGACAACAATCATGATAGAGTATTCCAATGGAGATGAGCTCCTTGGAAACATCCTTCTTGCATTAAGTTTCCTAATCTTAAACAGATTGAAAGTTCTAACTTTGAAACATTTCCAGATTCCATTTTGACTATCACTTCTGAACAAGAGTTGCCTCCTTACAGACTATGTCAATATGGTCATTCCAGAATTATCACTATACTTCCAACTGTCCCTGAGCAACCAATCTTTGGTAAACCATAGATTGTCCTCGACAATTGTTTAATCCTTTTAGTCATATCCAGTTCTAAACCTTTTTCCTTCTTAATGCCCTAGGCATTTGGAAAATTTTAGAAATGATGAATATAGCACATGTAATCGATCATATATCCGAAGCATATGGGACACGATTCATGATGTCTCACATAAAGTCTAAACCAGTCTTTTGCTATAACATTTCCATTTCAATTTGCCAAGTTCTCATAATTCAGATTATGAAAAGGGATGTCGTAATCATAATCGAATTTTAGAACGCAAATAATGGACTCATATACAAAATTTTCTTATGTTGAGCCATTCCAACATGAAATTCATATATATCCTTGACTAAATGATTAAAACCTCACGATCTAACCTTATAGATTTGAGATGAAGTATAATTTCCTCTCCCTTAATTATACCAAAAAAACTCTTTCCCAACTAAAACTTTTGTTTTCTATAATTAACATTGCTAACTTGCAATACTTATCATAATTATCATGCTCCCACTAACATGATGATTATTAGCATAACACTTATGCTCCCACTAGCTTTGACATGTACTCAGAAATCAGCTGACTTTCTTACCAAAGTCCAGATTTCTGATACTAGATTGTTTTGATAAAACTTTATCAAAATCATACACCAACCCTTAGATAGCACACTTGTGTGTCTAAACAATTATGAAGAGGGATGCCGTAATCATAATGGTTAGACCTTTTTGCCACTTCTCATAAGTCCATGTTAGTGTGCCGTTAAACCACACACGCTCCACTAACGTCTTTGAGAATGCAAATATCACAA
This sequence comes from Lactuca serriola, assembly GCF_051521515.1. Taxonomy (NCBI): domain Eukaryota; kingdom Viridiplantae; phylum Streptophyta; class Magnoliopsida; order Asterales; family Asteraceae; genus Lactuca; species Lactuca serriola. The sequence continues at coordinate 334,385,805 of NC_136415.1, read as the reverse complement.
TTGCTATCTAGCTAAAATCTACTTAGTGAAAGTGTTTCCTCACCATCATTTTCATGAATCGGAGAGAAACCTTATGACACTTATATTTAATGGTGTATGTGTTCTTATCCATGTGAATTGTCAAAACCATAGACACAAGACAAGGATAATGACAAATTCACACTCATATGGATTGAACTCAATCTTAATTTCTTGCCACCTGGCAGCTCAAGGGCCTGCCATTGCTTCCAAGTTGTTGTGCAACTAATTGAGAACTCTAAGAACTCATATGAAAAGCCAACTTTAACTGGAATGGGCACATAATATGTCAACACGATAGGTTATAAACCTCAAGTCGTGTGCTAGTGAAGAACTTCAGGTGTTATTCTTGATTAGTTCTTGAGACTTTCAAGACCTTTAACACTCCCACTGTCCTCTTGACATATAAGACTTTCTTGTCAGATATTCAAGAGATAGTGTGGATTCTAATCAAGACAAACACTTCACACAATTGGCCTAAGTTGGTCTTTGTTTTATCCAAAACATCACAACTTACCAATTTCAAATGTATAAGAGTAGAAAAATTTTACTCTTACATTTGACAAGTGTTTTAAACCTTCTTTGAGACATGTCACTCAAGTTACAATCTTGGAGTATGACTCTAAGAATTGTATTGGAATGAAGTATGACTCATCTTCTTGATTTAACCATTTCAACAACTCAAGTTCCTCTTCATAGTCATAAGAATGCACTAAGATTTTCCTTAGAGAACTAATTTTGATATGGGTTCTTAATCACTAAGATGATCACGAAACTGATAGTAAAGTACTCTCCCATCTATTCAGATTTGAGAAACTTTTATCCTTCTGCCTATTTGATTCTTCTTATTCGTTCTGCCTTACATTGAACATCTTCCAATGGTTCAGAATTATACTTAAACTTGTAAGTATAACCATATTTACTGAGCTTTAGTAAACCATGACGAATAGTCTTATCGATCTTTTGTGGTGGACTTAATCAGTGCACAAGAATGTGTACTCGATCCCTTAGTCCTTTACTTGACTCACACATCCATATGACCAAGTAATTAGTCTTAAGTTTTCCAATACTTGAAAGTTCTAATTCATCATGCTATACAACTTGCATGATTCCAAGTTTCGGTCCAATTGCAACTTGTGTGATGAGAATCTTTCCTTATTTGGTAAATTTAGACATTAACACAAATGAAAGAATCAATTTCATATTTCCACTCTTGCTATTAATGGAATCATATAAGCAACAATTCTTCCTCAAATGCCATTGTAAGGATATTTTAAAATAAATAAAATCAAAAATTTCCTTTTATTTTAAAAGACATTGCGAAAAACTTATCCTTACAATCCATATGAAAACTTGTTGTTATCTATTCCTAAGCAATATCTCACAACACCTAAGAAGTAGCTCAAGAATCCGATCTTCAAACTATGCGATAGAAATCCATCTACGCCATCAGATTCAGCATATTCTTTCTTTAAGTTTCTTCACTTTTTCTTTGATTCATAAAACATCACCATGTGACCCAGTCACATCATGTATCAAGAATCTCAGAATAGAAACTTAGCAGAGTTAGATAGTGGAATTTACCTGAAGTAGAGTCAAACTTATTGACTTTAACATCCTTAGGTAAATCTGGCAGCTTCGCAATCAATGCCGCTTTCTTTGGCAATATAAACATATGGACCCTTTGATAATGGTACACGGGACTATCACAGACTTAGCTTTTCTCTCTACCATTTGGTCAACCGAGTTGACTATGGCCGATCCCTTTCCATTGAGAAGAGAATGATTTCCTGGATTTCCTATGTCACTATTGTCAATGTCCATCAAGTTTTAAGGAAGTTGATCTTAACAAATAGATAAGATCATTAAGGGTCTTGTCATAGTTTGTTTCATAGGTGTCCCAAAGGAACTCACTATGTGACTTAGAAAGTGATTGAACCACCAACTTTCTCAAGACTTTGACACCCAACTCTCCTGGCTTGTCAATATGTGACTACATCTCTAAGATGTGACAACACCTAGACCTTGCCTTGCCAATAGGGCCTGAGTGACCTTAAAATTTCAAGAACTTGTGGGTTAGGGAGAATAATTTGAAGAGGTGAAGAAGTATGATATCCATGGGACATCATCTTCATTAGGAAAGCTTGTTTCAAGAGATTTGGGAAGATCATAAATGTCTAAACCAGACATTTTTTGGGGGATATTCAAGATAGTTGATCTTAAGTCCTTTATATGACACCCAATATGAAATATTAAGGCTAGGACCCAACAAACTATTTTATAACTTAGAAGAGGTATGCCGTAATCCAAGCTATAAAATATTTGAAGGTAGGTGAATGACGATTCACCAATTTCCACCAAGATATACGAAATGTATTATTAGGTTTTAATTGGTTTTTGAAACTCCTAGATCTTTTGAGATTCATTGAACTGTTCAATGGCATGTTTCAATCTCGAGTGTGCCCTTCAGGTTTTGTGACTGGGATGCCGAGGATCACAAAACAAGGTGTGAAATAACCATGCAAATTACTTGGTACCCTTAAGTGTTTACCCCTCAATCGATGTGCCGGTTAACCACACACGCTCAATCGATACTATGATAAACATTAAGTTACCCTTTGCCTACCTTGTTAAATACGAGTTAGTGTGCCGGTTAACCACACACGCTCCACTAACCGATTTAAACAAAGTGCAAAGTGTAATTTCATGGATTAGCACCTTATTCACATTTTCCTAAGTAACTAAGATTGGGTATTATTAAGAGTTTAGTTACTTAGTATTTATCATTAATACTTTTAATGAAGGGAGAATTCTAGTCCTGTCAAACCCGTTCGGCTAACGACCCTCCACCAGTCAAGCAAGAGGTGAGTGAGAGTGGACACCCATTAAGTTGCCATTTTATAGGCAACAACCTTATACCCACCTTATAGACCGGCTTCGTGAATGAGGAGTACTAGCGGTAAGACTGACTTTACTCTTATACATATATATTTTATTAACTTATAATATTATAAATTATAAGGGTTGAATTTTAACTCTTTAAAATTCTAAGGGCTAACTTGGAATTAAAGTATTCATAAGTGAAAACATTTTCAAATTCCAAAACTTGAGGGCAAGTTTTGAATCTATTCATAACTAATTAATTCCATAACTTATGTGTTTAAAGTAGTTTTAATCCAAAAAAAAAAACTCTTCAAGTTCCATAACTTGAGGACAAGTTATGGAAGACTTTAAACTAATAAAAGAAGTAATTTTTTCCTTTAAGTTATAACTTATGGAATTAATTAAGGTTACATTTTTATTTATTTATTATTTAATGAAGAGACTCTTGGTCCTCCATAACTTGAGGACAAGTTATGAAGTCATAAACCATTTAATTAGAACTAGACTCTTCATTTTTGTAAACTTTGCCAACTTTTATGAGTTTTATGAAACTTAAATGTGACTTTTCATATAACTTGAGGACAATTTACAAAAACACATTTTAGAATCAACTCTTAGATTAATTTGGATTGAAAACAACTATTTCACTCAACTTTTCTGTTAATCTAAGCAACTCATAAGAACAAGATAATTCAAATCAAACTTTTACATGTAATTAATCTAAACCTTAAACTAATACAAAACATGAATCTATTGACAGTTATCTTTGAAATTGGATTAGCATGAACATTACCACATCAAAAACAAGTTTATAAGTCCAAAAACATCTTAGGGTAATGTTCCTAGTCCAATTCCAGCCAAAAAAGTCGAATTTATGTTGTCTGGGGTTCCAACTCGTTGAGTGCACGAACCAACTCGGCGAGTCCATTCATGGACTCGGCGAGTCTGCTGGGCAGACATCATCAAAACTCGTTTTTTCAGCCACTTTTGCAAGTATAACAAGAAAACAAGCCTAGGCTCTGATACCACTGTTGGGTTTTGAGCATTCTAACACTCCTATGGTGTACATGCAACCCTATAAACCTTGGATCTATGTTTTCTCAATTATACATGCAAATAAGAACTTTCCAAGGCATTAATCCTAAGTAGCATATTATGAAGTTCTTATACTACAAAGTACTAGTTAGATGACATACCTTTTGATGTAGCTTGATGTCTTCAAGCTTTAAGATCTTAGCCCCACTAGTGTGGAAGCCTCAAGTGGAATCACAAATCACCAAGACACCTTGGAAGACTTTAGAGAATATGAGTACTTGGTTCTCTCTAGTGAAATTGGCTAGCCCTTCTTAGTGTACCACACTAGTGCCAATTTCACCAAGGACATCTTTATATAGTGTGGAGGATTAGAGTTAAACCCTAATACCCATGACCTTTCATTTCCTAGGATCCATGGGTTAAACACTCCATGGACTATCCATGAAAGCTTAGCCCAACCAAAATGAACTTGGCCCAATCCATATATAAGAGTCCATATTTAATTAGTTCCTTTTGATCACTTAATTAATTATAAATTAATTCATGATAAATACTAATTAAATAATATGATTTCATATTAATATATTAGAACTTATAATATATTAATATTTATCATAAACATATTATTCTCAAAAGATTATCCATATAAATTGTGTCGGTGAAGTGCAACCCAAATGGACCATGCCAGGTCGGGTCAAGTACATACCAAATATAGTTATGGACTTAGACATTAATCCAACATAAGATTGGGTATTATTTAGAGATTAGTTACTTAGTATTTATCATTAATACTTTTAATGAAGGGAGAATTATAGTCCTGTCAAACCCGTTCGGCTAACGACCCTCCACCAGTCAAGCAAGCGGTGGGTGAGAGTGGACACCCATTAAGTTGCCATTTTATAGGCAACACCCTTATACCCACCTTATAGACCGGCTTTGTGAATGAGGCGTACTAGCGGTAAGACTGACTTTACTCTTATACATATATATATTATTAACTTATAATATTATAAAGTATAAGGGTTGAATTTTAACTCTTTAAAATTCTAAGGGCTAACTTGGAATTAAAGTATTCATAAGAGAAAACTTTACAAATTCCAAAACTTGAGGGCAAGTTTTGAAACTATTCAAAACTAATTAATTCCATAACATATGTGTTTAAAGTAGTATTAATCCAAAAACTCTTCAAGTTCCATAACTTGAGGACAAGTTATGGAAGACTTTAAACTAATAAAAGAATTAACTTTTCTTTATTTTATAATTTGTGGAATTAATTAAGGTTACACTTTTTTTTAATTTATTATTTAATGAAGAGACTCTTGGTCCTCCATAACTTGAGGACAGATTATGGAGTCATAGCATCATTTAATTAGAACTAGACTCTTCATTTTGTAACCTTTGCCAACTTTTATGAGTTTTATGAAACTTAAATGTGACTTTTCATATAACTTGAGGACAAGTTACAAAAACACATTTTAGAATCAACTATTAGATTAATTTGGATTGAAAACAACTATTTCACTCAACTTTTCTATTAATCTAAGCAACTCATAAGAACAAGATAATTTAAATCAAACTTTTTCATGTAATTAGTCTAAACCTTAAACTAATACAAAACATGAATCTATTGACAATTATCTTTGAAATTGGATTAGCATGAACATTAACACATAAAAAACAAGTTTATGAGTTCAAAAACATCTTAGGGTAATGTTCCTAGTCCAATTCCAGCCAAAAAAGTTGAATTTATGCTGTGTGGGGATCCAACTCGTTGAGTGCATGAACCAACTCGGCGAGTTGGATTGATTTGATCACTTTTTAGGCATGGACTCGCCGAGTCTCCTGATGGACTCGCCGAGTCTTTTGATCAGACAGCAACAATTTCGATTTTTTTAAGCAGATTTGCAAGTATAACAAGAAAACAAGCCTAGGCTCTGATACCACTGATGGGTTTTGAGCATTCTAACACTCCTATGGTGTACATGCAACCCTATAAACCTTGGATCTATGTTTTCTCTATAATACATGCAAATAAGAACTTTCCAAGGCTTTAATCCTAACTAGCATATTATGAAGTTCTTATACTACAAAGTACTAGTTAGATGACATACCTTTTGATGTAGCTTGATGTCTTCAAGCTTTAAGAGCTTAGCCCCAATTGTGTGGAAGCCTCAAATGGAATCACAAATCACCAAAACACCTTGGAAGACTTTAGAGAATATGGATACTTGGTTCTCTCTAGTGAAATTGGCTAGCCCTTCTTAGTGTACCACACTAGTACCAATTTCACCAACCAAGTACATCTTTATATAGTGTGGAGGATTAGGGTTAAACCCTAATACCCATGACCTTTCATTTCCTAGGATCCATGGGTTAAACACTCCATGGACTATCCATGAAAGCTTAGCCCAACCTAAATGAACTTGGCCCATTCCATATAAATAAGAGTCCATATTTAATTAGTTCCTTTTGATCACTTAATTAGTTATTAATTAATTCTTGATCAATACTAATTAAATAATATGATTCCATATTAATATATTAGAACTTATAATATATTAATATTAATCATAAACATACTATTCTCAAAAGATTAACCATATAAATTGTGTCAGTGAAGTGCAACCCAAATGGACCATGCCGGGTCGGGTCAAGTACATACCAAATATAGTTATGGACTTAGACATTAATCCAACAGTACACACACATGAAATATACCATTCTGTCCACCCATTATATGCAACCCTTGGCACTTCTAACACTTCAACCTAAGTGTTTCCTAGTCCCTATGGTGGCTCCCTATCGTGATTAGTAGTTCATACACTAATTATATCCATATATGTATCATTATATGCTTAATAGGATTCGTGTGTGCTCAAGTCTTCACTTAACACTTAGCATCCTACAAACCGATCTTTCATTCGTATTACTCACTGTAGGTGAGTCCATACCCCTTAACTTATATTTTAAATGATTTTAAATGCTTTTGTAGGGGAATACAAGTAGAAACATTATAGTTATGATATCAATCACATGTGATTAACAACTATCAAACAAACAGATTTCTTATACTTCAAATTGTGTTTCCAAACAATTTGATTCAAATGGTTTTACAAACCCTTTTATATGCAACACTCCTTATTAAAGTCTTTCAAACTTATATTTTGTCAAGATCATGTCTATATAGATATAGTTATGTAATTAGGATTGAAAGGACTTAGCACTGATAACTCGCCTTATTTCCTTTTCTTTGTTTGGTTGTGGACTTAGGGTATCTGTTGTTTGTCCGAAGGTTGTTTGAATCTTAGTTATATATTATGTGTATGTGTATAGCTATTAAAATTCTTCATTCAGTTCAATACCTTTAGGTAGCAAAGGTGTACAAACATGTTCATTCACACAAACAACATTTCTAGTAAACTATAATATGTATCGTTTAGGAAGTCTCTAATACTATTGCTAGAACAATGAAACATACATGAGTCAATTCAAATATACTATAAAGAGAAACAATACATACTATAACGAGAGACAATACTCACTATAAAGAGAAATAGTGAATACTATAACGAGAAACAATACATACTACACACTATACACTAGAGAACATACTATATACTAGACAGAGAGAGCATATTAATATAAATACAAGAATACTATAACATTAATGTGAGCCACTACTTTCATGACATGGAAATCTACTGTTGTGTCACGTTTTGTAACCAGAGTCTCCTGGAAGGAGAGCGTGAATTTGTGTATAGATCTATAAGGGACTGACCGTCCTACACCTTACTGCTAGCTACAGTAGGACCTGCAGGTCTACTGGTGACAAATGTCATACCATTTCGACGTCTTCGAGCATCGTGTTTTACTAGTCGACAAAGTACAATCATATCACATTTAAACTTAATTAACAAACTGGTTTAAGGTAGTTAGTACATTTGTAGTTACTTATATACAATACTACTATATACAATTATTTTCCCATTGCATTCACATTGTGATCTTCTCATATAAATGGTAATGTAAACTATATTTTGCTAATGATAGTTATACTTGGGAAAGATACACACTTTTACAAACAACACAACACACAGAACATTTGGGCCTTGGTAGAAGCCTACTTTTTAGTAGAAAATATAGGATTTTCTACGAGATTCAAACATTTACTACAAACACTTATAAACATTTACATCAAACACTTACAAACACTTTCATAAAAAGAATAACACTAAAATACTTATGAACTCACCAGCTTTAATGATGATCTACAGTTTCAAAATAACTTGTATTCTCAGGTCACCAGTAGACAGGTACCGATGACCTGGTTTTGAGAAGATGGAGCACGTTCAAGACTCATCTCTTATTTTGATTCATATTTTTGTTGTCTTATAAACTATACAGAAGGTTCATACAGAACTTTTCGAAGATTGCCAAACCACTTACCACCCTAACTCAAAAGAGTGTGACCTTCGACTGGGGAGAAAAACAAGACACCGCGTTTCAAACGCTAAAACGAGCCTTATGTAGTGAGCCCATCCTAACCTTGCCAGAAGGAACGGAGGACTTCGTGGTCTATTGCGATGCATCAAACCAAGGACTCGGGTGTGTCCTGATGCAACGAGGGAAGGTCATCGCCTACGCCTCAAGACAACTAAAGACGCACGAAGTGAACTACACAACGCACGATCTTTAGCTAGGAGCAGTCATCTTCGCTCTTACGATATGGAGGCACTATCTCTACGACACGAAATGTACGATCTTCACCGACCATAAAAGCCTCCAACATATCCCCAACCAGAAAGAACTCAACATAAGACAAAGACGATTGGTAGAAATACTAAATGATTATGAATGCGAGATTCGATATCATCCTAGAAAGGCTAACGTGGTGGCCGATGCACTCAGTCGGAAGGAATACTCGGGCCGCAGAGTAAAGTCTTTAACCATGACAATCCATTCACACCTGTCCACGCAAATCAAGGAAGCCCAAATAGAAGCCTTAACATCTAGAAATGTGGCAGGGGAAGCCTTAAGGGGAATGGATAAGAAGTTGGAGGTCAAGAATGATGGAGTTCATTACTTCATGGATCGGATCTGGACACCGAAGTTTGGCGGATTCAGAGAAGTCGTCATGAACGAAGCCCATAAAACACGATACTCCATACACCCCGGCTCCGATAAGATGTATCTCGACCTCAAGAAACTATACTGGTGGCCGAACATGAAAGCCGAAATTGCTACCTACGAGAGTAAATGTCTGACGTGCGCCAAGGTCAAGGTAGAATACCAAAAGCCCCCAGGATTGTTGCAACAACCAGAAATACCAGAATGGAAGTAGGAACGTATAACCATGGATTTCATAACCAATCTACCCAGAACGGCAAGCGGACTCGACACTATCTGGGTGATCGTCGATAGGTTAACTAAATCAGCGCACTTCCTACCGATCATAGAGACAGATAAATTAGAGAAACTAACTAGGACATACCTCAGAGAAATTGTACGACTACATGGTGTGCCCATATCCATTATCTCGGACCGAGATAGTAGGTTCACCTCAAGGTTCTGGCAGTCGCTACAAAAAGCTTTGGGGACAAGACTAGACACGAGTACCGCTTATCACCCACGAACCAACGGCCAGAGCGAGAGGACCATACAAACCCTAGAAGATATGTTGAGAGCTTGCGTAATCGATTTTGGCAAGGCATGGGACACCCATCTACCTTTGTTCGAGTTCTCGTACAACAATAGCTACCACAACAGTATCAAAGCTGCCCCATTCGAAGCCCTCTATGGCCGCAAATGCAGGTCGCCTCTGTGTTGGGCCGAAGTGGGGGACACACAGCTAGCAAAAGGACAAGCAACAGACAACACGCTCACTGGACCAGAAATCATAAGGGAAACTACGGAGAAGATTGTTCAGATGTCACACCCCAAAACCAAGAACGGCGAAAACGTTCTGGGGCGGAGGACGTCATGTAAGGTAATCACAACACAGTAAATGTAAATAAGCAAACAACATCATCCATTGCATTAAATATATAAATTTAACACATGCGTGTTCTGTACAGTTTTAGACACCAAAAATATAACGTAAATCAAAATAATAAAATGATGAGTCTTGAGTGCGCTCCATCATCTCAAAAGCTGGCATCGGTACCTGTCTACTGATGACCTGGGAATACAAGTTATTTTGAAAGATTTTATCAGCATTAAGCTGGTGAATTCATAAGTATTTTAGTGTCAATGGTTGTAGTAAAAAACGTTTGAACCTGTCTCAATGTATCAGTTTGTAAAAGTTTGAATCTCTCAGAAAATCCTATATTTTCTATAAAGGTAACCTTCTACCAAGGCTAAATTGTTTTGTAAACTTGTCTGTTGTAAAAGTGTGTAATTACCCAAGTATAACTATCATTTAAAAATATAGTTTGTACATTAATGCTTAAGTGAGGTTATCACTAAAATATGTAATGGGTAAATCATTGTAGCACTGTAGCTTGGTATAATAAGACTACTGCTGTACTAAATACTACTACCTTAAACCGGATTTATATTAAGGTATAATGTGATAAATTGCACCATGCTATCGACTGGTAACAACGACATAAAGAACGGTCGTAATAACGGAATGACGTTTGGCACCCGCAGACCTGTAGGTCTGGCTATAGCTAGCAGGAAGGTGTAGGATAGTCAATCCAGTATAGATCTATACGCAAACTCAACGCTCTCCCTCCAAGAGAATTCTGGCTACAACTCGGGCCATGACATCTAAGGCATGCTCCGATACAGTGGATCACATTTGTTATCGTATTCTTGCATATGTGATGAAATGTTTCTCGTTCTAGTATAGTTGTATATGTTCTCATAGTATAGTTGTATATATTCTCTTCCTAGTATAGACTCATGAATGAACTGACTCATTGATCCAGCAGTTGTAATAGTATGATTCTGTGTTACCCCGATGGTAACTTGCTAACTGTGCGTCTAGTACGTATGATTATGGAAGTACTTTTATGTCTATATATGTATATTTGATATATAATTAATATGGAAACGACCTTCGGATGGTCACCCGAAATCCCACCAGACCACATCCAAATCGAGGAAAAGGAAATAGGGTGGATGGCCTTCCTAAGCCCTTTAAACATTATTTATACATCTATACATGTATGGGCATGCAATTTATAATATAAAAGCATAAATAAGTTTTTATAAGACACTTGAAACATAAGTATTATTTTTAAAGAAAGATCGACTTGATGTCAATCTATAGAACAAATTGAAGGCGTAGGGTTGGTTAAAACAGTTTAAGTATAAGGAACATTTGTTTAAATCACAGTTGTAATATAATTTGAAAAGTAAATGGGTTTGTAAAACATTTTGAAGTAAAAACGGTTTGATAGACAGTTTGAACAGTGATAAAATCACTGGTTTCCCCTAGTTATTAATCACATGTGATTAATGCAATCGCATGTGATTGAAGCAATAACTATAAGTATTTAGCTTGTATCCCCCCTTGAAAGCATATAAAAGCATTTAGAATATTTAAAAAGGTTGATTAAGGGGTATGAAACTCACTTGATTGATTGAAGAAAGCGAGAAGGAAAACCGGGCAGAGTTTCGTCTCGGAAAACGGATTTTTCTCGGGATTCTCGGGAATCTCGGGAGTAAAATCGACCCTCGGGACATGAGCAAAAAGACCAAAGCTTCGGGTTTGAACGGGCACGGAAAACGAGGCAAGATTGTGAGAGAGAAGAGAGAAGTGAGCAAAATTTTCGGAAAGCCTCGCATTCTATTTATAGGAAGGCTGAACCGCCTCCGTACGCGGGGCGTACGCTCGTACGCAGCGCGTACGCGTACGTCATGCGTGACCGAAGCCTCGACTGCCTCGGGTTCGGATGGGACGGGTTGCTGGGTACGCGGGTCGGATGGGACGGCGGGTCGGACAGGACCGTGGGTCGGACGGGTCGGACGGGTCGGATGCCTCAGATAGGGCGACGTGGACGATCAGAGGCCAAGTCTCTCGGGTACGCAGGGCGTACAGGGGTACGCAGCGCGTACCCGGATGAGGACGCCGACTCCTTTTCGGATAAGGTCCGAAATTTTGATTTAAATAAATATATAATTTATTTAATAAACTTCAAAAATTCATATCTTCTTCATACGAACTCCGTTTTCGATGGTCTTTATATCCACGCGTAGGTGAGACTACGCTCTACAACTGTCGTTTAGACTCCGACGGCAAATTCCGAAATTATTTTTTTATTATTTATTTTAAACCCATCGTGTTTAAGGAATTTCTTTGAAAATTCATAACTTCTTTATCTGATGTCGGTTTTTGCCAGACTTTTTACCGCTGGAATACCATTGTCGAGACCTTCGATTCTCGTTTAGGTCATTCCGGCAAAAAGTCGCTCGATCTCCGATTCGAGTTTTTAGCCGTCTGTTGCTAAGCCGAACTTGGAAAAATCATAACTTCGCTATATGAAGTCGGATTTGGGCGTTCTTTTCACGTACGATCATGGTTCAAAGACATTTAAACATAGAAGGAAATTAAATAGAACTTTTTGTACATTTTATTATGAAAGTAAATTTTATTACTCAAAAGTGGTTACAAAACTTGACCCTTTTTGGTCATTACAAAGAGTTGAAATATCGGGTTGTCACATCATCCCCCCGTTAGAAGGAATTTCGTCCCGAAATTAAAATTTTAAGCAAGTTAGAAATTACCAATAACTAAGCAAAAAGGTGAGGGTATTTCTGTTTCATCTGATCCTCACGTTCCCAAGTGAATTCCGGTCCTCGCTTGGCATTCCAGCGAACCTTCACGATAGGGATACGGCTTTGCTTTGTCTGCTTGACCTCACGGTCCATGATCTCTACAGGTTCTTCCACGAAGTTGACGCTCTCGTTGATTTCGATCTCGTCGAGTGGGATTACAAGAGTCTCGTCGGATAGACACTTTTTCAAGTTAGATACGTGGAATGTAGAATGTACGTTACGAAGTGCGTCTGGTAGTTCGAGTTTGTAAGCTACGGGGCCGACTCTTGCAAGAATCGCGAAAGGCCCTATGTACCTCGGATTAAGCTTTCCACGCTTGCCGAAGCGTATCAAGCCCTTCTAGGGTGAGACTTTGAGGAGGACTCGGTCTCCCACCTGAAATTCCAAAGGTTTCCTTCGTTTATCAGCGTAGCTCTTCTATCGGTCTCTAGAGGCTTTCAATCGTTCACGGATCTGAACGATTTTCTCTGTTGTTTCCCGAATGATCTCCGGACCGGTGAGAGTACTGTCGGAAGTTTTCCCCCTGGCTAATTGGGTATCACCCACCTCAGCCCAGCACAGAGGGGATCTGCACTTACGGCCGTAGAGAGCTTCAAATGGAGCAGCCTTGATGCTCGTGTGATAACCGTTATTATAGGAAAACTCGACAAGGGGTAAATGAGTATCCCATGCCTTCCCAAAGTCAATCACGCAGGCTCGCAACATATCTTCCAGAGTTTGGATGGTCCTCTCACTCTGTCCGTCGGTCTGTGGATGGTAGGCTGTGCTCATGTCTAGCCTCGTTCCTAGGGAATGTTGTAGTGATTGCCAAAATCTCGAGGTGAACCTACTATATCTATCGGAGATAATGGAAATAGGTACACCATGTAGCCGTACAATTTCCCTAATGTATGTTCTCGTAAGTTTCTCCATCTTGTCGGTTTCTTTGATAGGCAGGAAGTGTGCAGACTTGGTCAATCTATCAACGATGACCCATATGGTGTCAAGTCCACCCGTCGTCTTGGGCAACTTGGTTATGAAATCCATAGTGATCCGCTCCCACTTCCATTCCAGGATCTTTGGTTGTTGCAGTAAGCCAGAGGTCTTCTGGTACTCGACCTTAACCTTTGCGCAAGTAAGGCATTTACTTATGAAGGTAGCAATTTCTGCTTTCATATTAGGCCACCAGTATAGCTTCTTAAGATCCAGATACATCTTATCTGAACCTGGGTGGACGGAATACCGAGTGTTGTGCGCCTCGGTCATGACCAAGTCTCGGAACCCACCGTGTTTCGGTGTCCAGATCAAGTTCATGAAATATAAGGCTCCGTCACCCTTGGCTTCTAAATTCTTGTCCATTCCTCTAAGGGATTCATTGGTCACATTTTCAGGTTTCATGGCTTCAAGTTGAGCCTCCTGAATTTGCCTAGACAAGTGTGAATGGATGGTCATTGACAACGACTTGATCTTGTGACCAGAATATTCCTTCTGACTTAGGGCGTCTGCTACTACGTTGGCTTTACCCGGATGATAACGAATATCGCATTCGTAATCACTGAGTAGCTCGACCCACTGTCGTTGTCTCATGTTGAGCTCCTTTTGATCGAAAATGTGTTGTAAACTCTTGTGGTCGGTAAAGATAGTGCTCTTCATTCCATACAAGTAATGTCTCCAGATCTTCAGAGCAAACACCACTGCTCCTAGTTCAAGATCGTGGGTCGTGTAGTTAACCTCGTGTGTCTTCAATTGTCTCGAGGCGTAGGCGATGACCTTACCTCGCTGCATCAGAACACATCCGAGCCCTTGATTCGATGCATCACAATAAACTACGAAGTCTTCTATTCCTTCGGGAAGGGATAGTATTGGTGCGGTGCACAAGGCTCGTTTGAGCGTTTGGAACGCTCTTTCTTGTTTCTCTTCCCAGTCAAAGGCCACGCCTTTCTGGGTTAGAGTTGTAAGAGGTTTCGCTATTCGAGAGAAGTTCTGAATGAATCTGCGGTAGTAGCCAGCGAGACCTAGAAATTGACGAATTTCTGTAGGCGTCTTCGGTGCTGACCAGTTCTCAATGGCTTTAATTTTGGATGGGTCCACGTGGATTCCCTCTTCGCTTACTATGTGTCCTAAGAATTCAACTCTCCGGATCCAAAATTCACATTTCGAGAACTTCGCATAGAGCTTCTCTTTTCGTAAAGTCTCTAGAATTTGTCGCAGATGATCGCCATGTTCTTTCTTACTTCGGGAGTAGATCAAGATGTCGTCAATGAAGACGATGACGAACTGATCTAAGTAGGGTCGGCATACTCTATTCATCAGATCCATGAAGACTACGGGCGCATTGGTCAATCCGAATGGCATCACCACGAACTCGTAATGTCCGTAACGAGTTCAGAAGGCGGTCTTCGGCACATCCTCCTCTAGCACTCGTAACTGGTGATATCCGGATCTCAGATCAATCTTAGAAAAATAGTTCGCCCCTTGCAGTTGGTCGAATAGGTCATCTATGCGAGGCAGAGGGT
The DNA here is from genome assembly GCF_051521515.1 of Lactuca serriola. NCBI lineage: Eukaryota > Viridiplantae > Streptophyta > Magnoliopsida > Asterales > Asteraceae > Lactuca > Lactuca serriola. Next base: position 334,370,590 of record NC_136415.1, on the reverse strand, counting down.
AACGATTCTTGACCGTCAGTTTCTTGAGTTCTCTGTAGTCAATACACATACGGAAGGATCCGTCCTTCTTCTTAACGAATAAGACCGGTGCTCCCCAAGGTGAGAAACTCGGTCTTATAAATCCCTTGCTGAGCAGTTCGTTAAGTTGACCAGAGAGTTCCTGCATCTCAGCTGGTGGTAAGCGGTAGGGCGACTTGGCTACTGGGGTAGCTCCTGGGACTAAGTCGATTCTGAACTCGACTTGTCGTTGCGGAGGTAACCCGGGTAGTTCTTCTGGGAAAATGTCGGGGAAGTCGCTCACTACATGGATGTTCTTTAGTTCTATCGTTTCGAGGCTCGTGTCGACGACGTGAGCAAGGAATGCATGGTATTCCTTACGCAGGTATTTCTGTGCTTGAATACTTGATATGATGCGAAGACTTGCACCGGGTTTGTCGCCATAGACTATAAGAGTTTCGTTAGACGGAAGGTTTAGACAGACTGCTTTCTCGAAGCGCATAATGTCGGCACGATGAAGGCTTAACCAGTCCATGCCAATGATAACGTCGAAACTTTTTATTGAGACTGGCATGAGTTCGATTGGAAATGAATGGTTATCTAGAGTTAGGGTACAACCTAAGTATATGCTACTCGTATTTTCAGTTTTTCCATTAGCCATTTCTACTGTGAATAGTTCTTTGAGTGCATGCGGTGGTTGATTAAGCATGTGAGCAAAATTATGGTTTACGAAGCTTCGCTCCGCTCCACTATCGAACAGAATGCATGCATAGGAGTTATCGAGGAGGAACGTACCGGTCACCACTGTCGGGTCAGCAACTGCTTCCCCGTGGCCTATAGCTAGTACCCTCCCTGTTCCTCCCGCATTCCTCGCTTTGGGGCAGTCCCTCTTGAAGTGGCCTGCTTCGCCACATCTGTAGCAGGTTGGGCTCGCGCCAGAGCCAGGGACTTGGTTGATAGGTAGTGTCGGGAACTTACAGAATCGGACGGTGTGTCCTTTCCTGTTGCAGTTAGAGCACTGCATTTCACGGCAGGGGCCGTTGTGGTGGTAGTTGCATTTGTTGCACTTGGGCGAACTTCCAGCATACCGACTCACCGGAGCAGTAGTAGCAGTAGTAGGGATTATTGCGGCATGAATTGCTATCATTTGCTGCTTTTTGGCAGACTGCTGCTTCTTCTTTTCATCCCAGAATTTCCACTTAGTGTCGGCGGGTTTGGAGGGTTCCGGGATGGCTAGGGTGGTTGTGGTTGCAGGGGTTTTGACTCCATGGTCAATGAGTCGTTGTGCCAATCGTTTGGGACTATCGAAGGTAGCGGGGTTTGACGCTAGCACATTCCCTTGATACGGAGGCACTAGCCCCCATATGTACCTCTCGATCTTCTTCCCCTCGGTGGGAACCATATTGGGGCAGAGGGCCACCAGCTCGCTGAATCGGGCAGTATAAGCGACCACATTGGTGCCCTTCATCGACAGGTTCCAAAGTTCCTGCTCCAGTTTCTGGATCTCGCCCCTCGGGCAGTATTCCTCAGTCATGAGTTCTTTCATTGTTTCCCAACCCATGTCGTTGGCTACGACGAGAGTTAGTGCCTTAACATGGCTGTTCCACCATGTCAAGGCCTTTCCTTCAAAAGTGCATGCGGCGTACATGACTTTACTCTCCGCAGGACATGAACAGATTTCGAAGACTGATTCAGTCTTCTCGAGCCATTGCGAGAGTGCAATGACTCCACCGGTGCCGTAAAAAGGCTTCGGTTTGCAATTTGTGAAGTCCTTGTATGAGCACTCTCTCGAGCGCACAGGGGTTTCAACCGATGTTGACTCCACAGGAGTTCCACCTCTGCTAGCATCTGTTGAGTGATACTGAGCCATGGCAGTTGCCACTGCTGCAACTACGGCAACATTCAGGGCTACAGTATCGATGACCGAAGGCGGAGGAGGTGGTGGTGCAGGATTATTCCTGGGAGATTTACGAGGAGGCATCTTTCAGCTATAAGTTTATAAAGTTAAGAAAACGGTCAGAATCAATTTGTAAGCAACGTGAGAGTGACACATGGACTAACTAAACATAGTCCAACAGTTGAAAGAGTGCTTGGAACCACAATAAGAAATATTAGTAGGAAAGCACCAGTGTATAGATTTTTTTTTTCCCAGATAGATAGATCTTAAAAAAAAATATATACTGGTATTACTGATGTAATAAGTTCCGGGAAAATCGACCTAACAGTAGGTCATACATCATACCATATAGAAAAGTTTGACAGTTCTTAGATTTCAAATTTGAGTACGGAAAGTTAGAAATATTTTACACACAAATGCTACTTGGAGCTCAGATGTTAAAGGCTATCCTTTAATTAAAAGACGGAGATGTACTAGACATCAACCAACGGCGATGGGAAAATCCCGAGCGAGTACTGCGGTTGGACACTTGACGAAACACCTCTTGAAGGTGTCGATCCTGAGTCCTCTGATGAGCTCGAAGTTCCAAGATTTCAGCTCGTGAGGCAGCCAACTGCTACTGCAGGGTTTTATTTGTTCTCCGGGTCCGTTCCATGTCTTCTTCAAGACGGCGGATGCGGACTGTGTTGACACCTGAGTCCTCTGACGGCTGCTCCACCTTGCTCGACCATACGAGCTATTCTGCTGATAATGACAGGCTAGAGCCACCATCACTGACGTTATGAAAGCTTCGGTCCCCCAAGTATGGTAAGGGTTGACCCTGTTCATCACTCCAACGATTCAAGTTGTTTGCCCACAAGGGAGTAGGACCTGGAAACGCTGGTCGGGGGTTGTTGTTCGGGGCTTGACCTACTAGCGGTAGGTTGTTGACTTCAGGCTCGGAGTCAGATCCATCAGAAAAGCCTTCTTCGAGGTGATCATCCAAAGGGGTTGGATGCTCATCATCGGGCTCTTCATCGATCCACCCGGCATTGCCTTCATTTGGAAAGTACTGGTCGCCGTGATGGAATCTAGCCATTAGATGTACGCGAGAAGAGAGGTATACGAATATAGTATACGTGTAACTAGTAGTACAAAATACATCTATAGTATTTTAAGTTTAAGTTTTTCTGATCTTCCTGTGGTATTGTTGGTAAGTTTTTAGACTTGTTAACCTATCACAACCATTCTAAGGCATGTGCTAATCACTCCTAGGACCAGCATAGTTGATCAGGCTATGCCATTCCCAGGACTGACCATACATCCCCGAGCTCACTTGTGATATTTAACAATCGTAATACTTTTGTTCTTGTCATTATGACACTGGTTTTAGTATGAATGCAGACTAGTATACTTAATTAAATATTTTAATATTTAAAGTATAGACTCTTGGTCAGAGTTTAATCCCTAATGGGTTTATAGTTTAGTATATCTTTTATGGGTTGATATACTCAGATCACTATAAACAATGCTTTGATACCAATCTGTCACACCCCAAAACCAAGAACGGCGGAAACGATCTGGGGCGGAGGACGTCATGTAAGGTAATCACAACACAGTAAATGTAAATAAGCAAACAACATTATCCATTGCATTAAATATATAAATTTAACACATGCGTGTTCTGTACAGTTTTAGACACCAAAAATATAACGTAAATCAAAATAATAAAATGATGAGTCTTGAGTGCGCTCCATCATCTCAAAAGCTGGCATCGGTACCTGTCTACTGATGACCTGGGAATACAAGTTATTTTGAAAGAGTTTATCAGCATTAAGCTGGTGAATTCATAAGTATTTTAGTGTCAATGGTTGTAGTAAAAAACGTTTGAACCTGTCTCAATGTATAAGTTTGTAAAACTTTGAATCTCTCAGAAAATCCTATATTTCTTATAAAGGTAACCTTCTACCAAGGCTAAACTGTTTTGTAAACTTGTCTGTTGTAAAAGTGTGTAATTACCCAAGTATAAATATCATTTAAAAATATAGTTTGTACATTAATGCTTAAGTGAAGTTATCACTAAAATATGTAATGGGTAAATCATTGTAGCACTGTAGCTTGGTATAATAAGACTACTGCTGTACTAAATACTACTACCTTAAACCGGATTTATATTAAGGTATAATGTGATAAATTGCACCATGCTATCGACTAGTAACAACGACATAAAGAACGGTCGTAATAATGGAATGACGTTTGGCACCCGCAGACCTGCAGGTCCGGCTGTAGCTAGCAGCAAGGAGTAGGATAGTCAATCCAGTATAGATCTATACGCAAACTCAACGCTCTCCCTCCAAGAGAATTCTGGCTACAACTCGGGCCATGACATTTAAGGCATGCTCCGATACAGTGGATCACATTTGTTATCGTATTCTTGCATATGTGATGAAATGTTTCTCGTTCTAGTATAGTTGTATATGTTCTCATAGTATAGTTGTATATATTCTCTTCCTAGTATAGACTCATGAATGAACTGACTCATTGATCCAACAGTTGTAATAGTATGATTATGTGTTACCCCGATGGTAACTTGCTAACTATGTGTCTAGTACGTATGATTATGGAAGTACTTTTATGTCTATATATGTATATTTGATATATAATTAATATGGAAACGACCTTCGGATGGTCACCCGAAATCCCACCAGACCACATCCAAATCGAGGAAAAGGAAATAGGGTGGATGGCCTTCCTAAGCCCTTTAAACATTATTTATACATCTATACATGTATGGGCATGCAATTTATAATATAAAAGCATAAATAAGTTTTTATAAGACATTTGAAACATAAGTATTATTTTTAAAGAAAGATCGACTTGATGTGAATCTATAGAACAAATTGAAGGCGTAGGGTTGGTTAAAACAGTTTAAGTATAAGGAACATTTGTTTAAATCATAGTTGTAATATAATTTGAAAAGTAAATGGGTTTGTAAAACATTTTGAAGTAAAAACGGTTTGATAGACAGTTTGAACAGTGATAAAATCACTGGTTTCCCCTAGTGATTAATCACATGTGATTAATGCAATCGCATGTGATTGAAGCAATAACTATAAGTATTTAGCTTGTATCCCCCCCTTGAAAGCATATAAAAGCATTTAGAATATTTAAAAAGGTTGATTAAGGGGTATGAAACTCACTTGATTGATTGAAGAAAGCGAGATGGAAAACCGGGCAGAGTTTCATCTCGGAAAACGGATTTTTCTCGGGATTCTCGGGAATCTCGGGAGTAAAATCGACCCTTGGGACTTGAGCACAAAGACCAGAGCTTTGGGTTTGAACGGGCACGGAAAACGAGGCAAGATTATGAGAGAGAAGAGAGAAGTGAGCAAAATTTTCGGAAAGCCTCGCATTCTATTTATAGGAAGGCTGAACCGCCTCCGTACGCGGGGCGTACGCTCGTACGCAGCGCGAACGCGTACGTCATGCATGACCGAAGGCTCGACTGCCTCAGCTTCGGATGGGACGGGTTGCTGGGTACGCGGGTCGGATGGGACGGCGGGTCGGACGGGACAGCGGGTCGGACAGGTCGGATACTTCGGACGGGTCGGACGGGTCGGATGCCTCGGATAGGGCGACGTGGACGATCAGAGGCCAAGTCTCTCGGGTACGCAGGGCGTACCCGGATGAGGACGCTCACTCCTCTTCGGATAAGGTCCGAAATTTTGATTTAAATAAATATATAATTTATTTAATAAACTTCAAAAATTCATAACTTCTTCATACGAACTCCGTTTTCGATGGTCTTTATATCTACGCGTAGGTGAGACTACGCTCTACAACTTTCGTTTAGACTCCGACGGAATATACCGAAATTATTTTTTTATTATTTATTTTAAACCCATCGTGTTTAAGGAATTTCTTTGAAAATTCATAACTTCTTTATCTGATGTCGGTTTTTGCCAGACTTTTTACCGCTGGAATACCATTGTCGAGACCTTCGATTCACGTTTAGGTCATTCTGGCCAAAAGTCGCTCGATCTCCGATTCGAGTTTTTAGCCGTCTGTTGCTAAGCCGAACTTGGAAAAATCATAACTTCGCTATATGAAGTCGGATTTGGGCATTTTTTTCACATACGATCATGGTTCAAAGACATTTAAACATAGAAGGAAATTAAATAGAAGTTTTTGTACATTTTATTATGAAAGTAAATTTTATTACTCAAAAGTGGTTACAAAACTTGACCCTTTTTGGTCATTACAAAGAGTTGAAATATCGGGTTGTCACATCAGATCCGGGAACGTCTAAAAGCATCCAGGGACAGACAAAAGAGTTACGCGGATAAAAGACGGAAACCCTTGGAATTCCTGGTCGGAGATCGAGTCCTACTAAAGGTCTCGCCCTGGAAGGGATTAATACGCTTCGGGAAGCGCGGGAAACTGAACCCAAGATACATCGGACCATTCGAGATCCTTGCCAGGATCGGTCCAGTGGCTTACAAACTTAGATTACCTCAGGAGCTCCACAACGTACACCCTACGTTTCACGTATCAAACCTAAAGAAGTGCTTGTCCGATGAGACCCTTGTCATCCCTCTAGATGAAATTGCAATAAATGAGAATCTCCAATTTGTAGAGGAACCAGTAAAGATCATGGATCAGGAAATAAAAAGGACTAAACAAAGCCGCATACCGATTGTAAAGGTCCGCTGGAATGCCAAGCGAGGACCTGAATATACCTGGGAACGCAAGGATCAGATGAAACGAAAGTACCCGCATCTTTTTCCTAACTTGTAAACTCTATCATAGATTAAATTTTGGGACGAAATTCCCTTAACAGGGGGATGATGTGACAACCCTATATTTTTCCAAAAGCAGTGTAACGCTCAAATGTCAAATACAATGAAAACTATTTGAAATCAACTAAATTAACCACAAAAATAAAGTGTTCAAATATCTAAGTTGGGATGCATCAAATATTAGATATCGTGCCAAGGTTTCCAAAAACGTAAAGAACGTTCAAAACCGGGTTATATTGAAGAAATTATAATCAATCGTATATTTACGACACACCGTTAAAACGCTAATTAACGTAAAAAGTAAAATTTCAATAAAATGCATGTTAGCCTTAAGTATCTAAACAAAAGATGAGGAGTTCGTTAAACAGTAAACATACATAAAAAGATCGCCCAAATTGGACCTCTTATGAAGAAGTTACGAATTTCCAAAGTTTCGTAACAGTAGTAGAGGGCTAAAAACTCGAATTGAAGATCGAGTGTTATTTAGCTAACGCAACCTAAACGAGAGTTGAAGATCTCCACGATAGGAGTAAAATAATAAAAAGACAAATGAAAACTGACGTCGAATAAAGAAACTATGAATTTTTAACGGACTTTAGCAGTCCTGGCCTATTAAAAATATATCATTAAAAATAAATTCCAAACTAGCCAACGGAGTCTAAATGAAAGTTGTAGAGCATAACCTCACCTACACGTGGATATAAAGAACGCGAAAAACGGAGCCCGAACGCGAAAGTTACGGAATTGAGAAGATGGGAGACCAGATTACGCCCAACATAATCCAAGATTACGCCCAGCGTACTAGACTCAGTGTCAAGTCCCATCGGCTCGACTGCTCTACACTAGCTAGACCGAATTCGTAAGCCGTGACGCATTTTTTACGCCCTGCGTAACCGAAGTACGCCCCGCGTAATGCGTACGCCCAGCGTACTCCAGTGGTACGCCCCGCGTACGCCATCCTCCATCACTATAAATAGAGGGCTTGAGCTACGAGTTTTTGCACACTTTCTCAAACTCCCAGTCACCCTCTCATACTTTCAAGCCCCAGAAGCTATCCCGACGCCCTTGGTTTCCGCACCCGAGCCCTCGACGAAAGATCTACGCTACCGAGACCCCCGAAGAGTCCGAAGGCGCAACTTTCTGCAGTCGATGTTCTGCTCAACTCTAGCCTCTCTCTCTTCAAACCAAACGAGTGAGTTCATACCCCTACCTTTCAATTCTTTTCATGTTTTAGGGGGGAAATACAAGTACATTACAAGTCAAAGTATCATTTTATAAACGTAAATGTAATATCTATCTTATAGAGTATCGATACAAACATCTTTATGTTTAAAGGGCTATTATATCACCAAGTTATTTTTACTAAATGGAAATATACTTTCTGAGAAACTATAATGAGTATAGTTAGCAAGTTATTCATACATTTTTACATATACATCTTGACAAGCGAAATACATTCAAACGAAGTAAAGTCTTTTTTTATCGTAAATCTATTTATACCAAGCAATGTGAGATATTCAAACTTCAACGTACTCTTATGTATGCATTTCAAGTCTTGTATTATATACCATAATCTCTTGGAGGGAGAGCGTGATACTTGTGTATAGATCTATACGGGATTGACAACCACGCACCTAAATTATTAGCTATAGTTAGACCGGCATGTCTGGGGTGACAAATGTCATAACACTACAACACCTGAAGAATGTTATTACATGCAGTCAGTGTCAATAGTATGGTTATAAAACTCACATAAAAAGTATAAAAACTAGTTTGATTTACGAGATTCATATATGCACTCAGTTTTCCACATTATTTTTAGCACAAAGTTTATCATTATTATTCAAGTATGAAATATACTAACGCACTCCAACTCTGGGAACTTTTCAAACCATTTATAGAAAATGTTGGATTTTCTAAAAACCTCATTCATCGATTTACTACCAAAAGGACATACTTTTCAATGCAAAACACTTATGAACTCACCAACTTAATTGTTGACACTTTTTTGAAACCACTTGTATTTCTCAGGGAATCAGTAATACAGGTAACCACCATCTTTTGAAGAAGGAACGCTAAGGACGTTTATCATTAAACATTTATATCATCATATTGTAATATTCTTTTGCAAATATGTATAACGCAACAATATACGTTTTTATTATATATATGATGGTTGTGTTACTTTCTTTACAATATTCAATTGTTGTGATACTACGTGAAGTCATCCACCCCCGAATGTTTCCGCCATTCTGGTTTGGGAGTGTGACAGTGCCATGCAACCCAAATGGACCATGTCGGGTCGGGTCAAGTACTTACCAGAAATAGTTATGGACTTATACACCTTATCCAACAGTCTCCCACTTGGATAAATTTAATAACTATAACTGTAGTACTTCAGGAACCGATCGGCAATCGTAGCTCTTTCAAGGTCTCTCGGAACTGAGAAGATGGTGATACGCCATTTAAGATAAGTGATCATATAATCCTCTGTTCTAGATATCAGTCGGACAAATAGATGGAACAATGTCTTACTTATTGTCCAGTAGCTTGTTTCCCGATTTCCGATTTGTTTGACAAAGAACTTAATTGAACACATCAACTTAGTTCTGACCGGGCCCGGTACATAGGTCAAAACAAAATCATCGAGGGGTCCAGATATCAGCTTCTAATCCAATAAGGAACAGATAAACTTCGACTCATATGTTTATTCTATCACTCATTGAATTATACACAAAAGCACGTTTTATAACATCGAGTTACAAATGCATTTTCGTACAATCAATGCATAACCAACTCGTAAGTAACAAATCATATCTCTAGGTTTGAACACTTATATAATATTACCATCTCACGATCACTCGAGATAAATTCCATGAAGTGATTCCAGTGAGCGTGGGTTGAGTCCAATGCTCATAACTTATGAGCACTCATGATTGTTGTAGCCATGTCTAACACCTTAGACCTCTGCAACCAATCATGATAGTCTTGATTCATACCTACTTCCGACATATGACCGACTATGGAGGTTCGAATAATATGATATACCAAACATAATTATTTTGGAAGTCAAAACATGCAAAAGAAATATAGTAAACGATCGACAAGAGATAGTAACACTTTACTCATAAATAAAACACCTTTTATTCATCATTTGATGTCAATTACACTTTACAAATTTCGAGGTTATCTAACTACTAAATCTAATATCATCCTTCAGCCCTATGCTCCGAGCATGCTGGAGATGCTAAACCCGAGTCAGTCCCTTCGTGAGGGCATCTGCTGGATTCTCATCCGATGATACCCTCTTTGCCACGAGGAGTCCTTCTTCTATTCGATGTCTGATAAAATGGTATTTTCTGTCGATGTGTCTGGATCCCCCGTGATCCCTTGGTTCCTTGGCTAAGGCAACAACGCTTTCACTATCACAGAAAATTTCCATTGGCTCTTTAATAGCTGGTACAACTCCAAGGTCTCCAATGAAGTTTTTCAGCCATATCGCCTCCTTTGATGCCTCGCTAGCTGCAATATACTCTGATTCACAAGTTGAATCAGCCACTGTCTCTTGCTTGGAACTCTTCCAAGAAATTTCTCTTCCGTTTAGAGTAAAGACCCAGCTTGACTGAGAGTGGAAATTATCCCTAACAGTCTGAAAGCTAGCATCACTATACCCTACAACTCTCAAATCATCACTCCCACCGAGGGTAAGGACCCAGTCCTTAGTCCTCCATAGGTACTTGAGGATATTCTTTACCACAGTCCAGTGTGCCTTTCCAGGGTTCCCCTGATACCTGCTAACCATGCTCAAGGCAAAGGCTACATCAGGTCGAGTAAACGTCATAGCATACATGATCGATCCTATAGCCGAAGCATAAGGTATTCAACTCATTTCAGCTATCTCAGCCTCAGTACTAGGGCTTTGTGTCTTACTTAATTGTGCGTTACTCTGGATGGGTAACTCTCCTTTCTTGGAGTCCTGCATGTTGAATCTCTTCAGCACCCTATCCAAGTAGGTACTCTGACTAAGTCCAATTAGTCTTTTACTCCGGTCTCTCAAGATCCTTATCCCTAGAATATAGGCAGCTTCTCCGAGGTCCTTCATAGAGAAACACTTCCCAAGCCAGGACTTAACTTCCTGCAGAGTTGGGATGTCATTTCCTATAAGTAGTATGTCATCCGCATACAATAGCAAAAAGCTAACTATACTCCCACTAGCCTTGACATATACACAAGATTCATCTTCGCTCCTAGAAAAGCCAAATTCCTTGACTTTCTCATTAAAGCAAAGATTCCATCTGCGAGGTGCTTGCTTTAACCCATAAATGGATTTCTCAAGCTTACACACTCTATTAGGGTACTCCGTATTGACAAAACCCTTTGGCTGACTCATGTAAACATCCTCAACCAACTTTCCATTAAGGAAAGCGGTTTTGACATCCATTTTACATATTTCATAGTCATGAAATGCGACTATGGCTAACAGAACCCTAATAGACTTAATCTTGGCCATTGGAGAAAAGGTCTCATCGTAATCAACTCCCGGAGTTTGTGAGAAACCCTTTGCAACCAGTCGTGCCTTATAAGTGTGTACTTTACCATCCATGTCGGTCTTCTACTTGAAGATCCATTTGCACCCTACTGTCTTACGACCTGGTACATTCTCAACCAAGTTCCAAACTTGATTGTCATACATGGACTGTATCTCGCTGTCCATTGCCTCTTTCCACTTGGCTGACTCAGGGCCTACCATGGCTTCCGCGTAACTGTTAGGTTCATCCAAACTTATCAGTGTCTCATCACTGATAAGTGTATCACCTTCGGCAGTAATATGGAATCCATAGTAATGCTCAGGTGCATTCCTAACCCTTGTGGAACGCCTCAGAGGTATAGACTTGTCAATTGGCACAACAGGAGTGTCCTCCTCAAGTTGAGTGCTAGGGTTTGAAGTTCCTTCACCGCTTGACTCTTGAATTTCTTCAAGGTCAACTTGGCTCTCACTATTTCCTTGGCTTATGAACTCTCTCTCTCTCTCTCTCTCTAAAGAAAGCCCTCCTAGCTACAAAGACCACATTTTCACTAGGTCTGTAGAAGAGGTAACCAAAGGATTGCTATGGGTAGCCGATGAAAATACACCTCTCGCTTTGAGGTTCGAGCTTATCATGAGTCTCGCGTCTCACGAAAGCCTCGCAACCCCAAATCTTGATGTGGTCTTGTTTGGGTACTTTACCAGTCCACATCTCATGAGGAGTTTTGGCAACTTTCTTTGTTGGGACTAGATTAAGGATGTGGGCAGCAGTCTCTAAGGCATACCCCAAAAATGAGATTGGTAGCGAAGCTCGACTCATCATGGAACGAACCATATCCAACATGGTTCGATTACGCCTCTCAGCCACACCATTCAACTGCGGTGTCCTAGGAGGTGTCTATTGTGAGACAATCCCACATTCCCTAAGATAGTCAAGGAACTCTGAACTAAGATACTCACCACCTCGATCGGATTGAAGCATCTTAATGTTCCTACCCAATTGATTCTTGACTTCCTATTCAAATTCCTTAAACTTTTCAAAAGTCTCTGACTTATGCTTGATTAAGTAGACATATCCATCCCTACTGTAATCATCAGTACAAGTCAAATAATAACGATTAGCATCCCTTGTGGCATGTTTGAAGGTCCCACACATGCCCGTGTGTACAAGATCCAACAAACCTTCACCCCTCTCACAAGAACCTGTGAAGGGTGACTTTGACATTTTTCCAAGTAACCATGATTCCCAACTATCATCTGACTTTAGGTCAAATGACTCCAAGACTCCATCCTTTTGGAGTTGGCCTATGCGTTTCTTGCTTATATGTCCAAGACGACAATGCCATAATGATGCTTTATCCAAGTTATTATTATTAACAGAATCAATACACAATACATTATTTCCTAAGTTATCAACCACAGATATTGTTTCATACATGCCATCACAAGGTAATGCTTTAAAATAAAGAACATTATTAAAGAAAGCATGAATTGAACCAACTTCATTATCAAATGAAAAGGTGAAACCTTGTTTATACAATGCATGAAAGAAATAATATTTCTATCCATTTCTGGCGAATAACAACACTTATTCAACTCTAAACTAAACCCACTGCTTAGTGATAAAGTATAAACTCCAATCTTGGTGACAGGTAAAGCTTTCCTATTCCCCATGATTAAGTTTATTCTTCCTTGCTCCACATTCTCACTTCTTCTTAGTCCCTGCAAATCAGAACATATATGAATACCACAACCGGTATCAAGGACCCAAGAGTTAGAATGGGGTGAGTTATTAGATAAAATGGTGTAAATACCTGCATGGTTGGGTTTAACTTTCCCATCCTTCACATCTTGCTGGTATTTTGGGCAGTTCCACTTCCAATGTGATTTTTCATAGCAATAGAAGCATTCAGCCTCTTTTGGGTCAGAAGAAGGAGTGACGAAACCTTACTTGGTTCCACTTGAAGAAGAGCCATCAAGGTTCCTAGCCTTGGTATCCTTCGAAGAGCTCTTTCTCTTCTTCCCTCGACATTTCCCGATTGCCAAAACCGGGGCGGAGTTTGGAGTAGGAGTGTTAATAGCCGACTTCCCCTTAAAACCTGTTTATGCAGTCTCGAGAAGACCCTGAAGTTTGATGAGTGTGACCTCTTCCTTATTCATGTGATATGTCAAGCGGAATTGATCATAGCACGATGGTAAGGAGTGCAAAATGATATCTACTGCAAGCTCCTCAGGGAAGTTCCATTAAGCTTCATAGGACTTTTGGAGTTGTGCTGTCATCGTGGCCATCATGATGCATGCCACTTTGGTAGCATCCCTTTTATGTGCCTAGAAGTCAGCGATCTCCTGGGGAGTTGCAGTGGTCTCATCAATCTCCTTAAGCTCCTTGTCGAGGACATATTCTTTGTCCTCGTAGCGGGTAATCATCCTGATGTTTCTGATCCATTCATTGAAGATGGTTCCATCAAAAGTGACTTTGCCACACAAGTTCATAAGGGTAAAGGAGTCATTAGGATTAGAGCCAAAAGCAGCATTGTTTGAAGACATCTGAAGGAAGAGGACAAGATTAGTTTAGATATTTAGAGAGTCCTTAATAAAACATCCAAATGTAATATTAAGGCTAGGATCCAATCACAATATATTATAACTTAGAAGAGGCATGCCGTAATCCAAGCTATAACATATTTCAAAGGTAGGTGAATGACGATTCACCAATTTCCACCATGAAAAACGAAATATTAAATATTAGGTTTTTGACTGGTTCTTAGAAATTCCTAGATTCTTTTGAGATTCAATGAACTTTTCAAAGGCATGTTTCAATCTCGAGTGTGCCCTCCAAGTTTTGTGACTGGGATATCGAGGATCACAAAACGAGGTGTGAAGTAACCATGCAAATCACTTGGTACCCTTAAAGTTTATCACTCAATCGATGTGCCGGTAAACCACACACGCTCCACCGATACTATAATAAACTTTAAGTCACCCTTTACCTACCTTGTTAAGTCCAAGTAAGTGTGCCGGTTAACCACACACGCTCCACCAACGACTTAAACAAAGTGTAAAGTGTAATTTCATGGATTAGCACCTTATTAACATTTTTTATAAAGTAACTAAGCTTGGGAATTTAATAAAAGCATTTAGTTACTTTATAATATTCATCATACTTTTAATGAGAATTTATAAGTCCTTGTCTTACCCGTTCGGCTAACGACCCTCCACCAATCAAGTAAGCAGTGGGTGAGAGTGGACCCCCATTAAGTTGCCATTTTATAGGCAACAACCTTATACCCCTTTATAGACCGACTTCATGAATGAGGCATACATCAGTAAGACGGCTTGCTCTAATATATATATATATATATATATATATATATATATATATATATATATATATATATTAACTAATAATATTATAAAGTATAAGGGTTGAATTTTAACTTTTAAAATTCTAAGGGCTGGAACTAAAGTTTTTATCAAGACTTTACTTGTTCCAAAACTTGAGGGCAAGTTTTGTAAACTTTCAAAACTTTTCATTTCTTGTAACTTATGAGTTAATTAGATTATTAAAAATGAAGACTCTTCATTTTTATAACCCATGTGTTCTTTTAATGGTTTTAAACACAAAGTGACTTTTGGTTTTCCATAACTTGAGGACAAGTTAATGACTCCATTAAAACACATAACGATCATGAATTAATCTACGACATAGGTTACAAACAATTCATATGATCATCTAAACATCATAAGATCAAGAACATGAATATGAATACTTTCGTGAATCAAAAATTACACTTAAAAAACTTGTAATTTTGATAATTTCTCATTGTAAATGGATTAACATGAACATTACACCAACTAAAACAAGTTTTAAAACACCAAAACAATTTAGGGTAATGTTCCTAGTCCATTTCCAGCAACAAAAATCGAAATTCTTAAAACTACAGCCTCTACTCGTCGAGTGCATGAACTGAATCGACGAGTAGCTTGCATTTAGTCATGGACTCGTCGAGTCCCCCCATGGACTTGGCGAGTTCATACGGGCAGAAAGCAGAAAACTCGATTTTTTCAAGCAGTTTGCACAAAATCAAACAAACAAGCCTAGGCTCTGATACCACTGATGGGTTTTGAGCATTCTAACACTTCCTAAGTGTACATGCAACCCTAATAACCTTGGATCTATGTTTGTCTAATTATCATGCAAAGTTGTTTTCCAAGGTTATGAACCTATCTAGCATACATGGAGTACAATTTTCTTTGTATAAAAGATAGAACTACATACCTTATTGTTGAAAGTGTTCCTTGAAACCTTGTGAGCCTAGTACCCCAAGTGTGATGCCTCAAATGCTTCACACAACACCAAATGCTCTTGGCAAAACTTTTAAGAGAACACACACTTCTTAAAATCGGCCTACCCCTCTTGTTTCATATGTGTAGCCAATTTTGGTGGGGAATGGGATTCTTATATAGTGTTGACACATCTAGGGTTACACCATGTAAACCCTAATGTGTCATGACTCTTCATTTCCATGACCCATGGGTTTGTAACTCCCATGGAGCATCCTATGGGTGGAACCCAACTTGATAATCCTTGTAGCCTCTTAGCCCACTATACAAGATATGGATGATTTACATAATCAACCCATATATTTAATTAGTTATCTTTTGATAACTTAATTAATTCTAAATTAATTCTTGATCAAACTAATTAAATAATATTAGTAATATATTAGAAATTATAATATATTAATAATCTCCAAGTGTTATTTCTCTCATTTAGTCTATCCAATTCCATGGTGCCATGCAACCCAAATAGACCATGTCAGGTCGGGTCAAGTACTTACCAGAAATAGTTATGGACTTAGACACCTTAGCCAACAGATCCTTGAAACACAAGCAAATTTTCGAGATCCTTAATGGAAGAAGTAGGATGATTTTGAAAGTGTTTTGGAGAGAATTTTAAGGTGTGTGTGTGTGTGTGTGTTGCTAGCTCTCGGCCGAGAGAGATAAAGAGAGAGGGTGAGGGGAGGTTTTGCATGGAAACATGAGAAGTACCTTGTTGTATGTTGTATAAAATGCCTTGTTGTCCCATAAACAACAATGATGTGTCATTGTTTGGGTAAATTAGCCATTTTTTTGTTTTACACATGGTCCGAGAGAGGGAAAGAATGGAGGGGCATGGGCCTTTTTTTGATTTGGCTCGAGGTTATGAGGCCCATAAAGTAGGTTTTCGGCCCATTGGGCCTTTAGGTGTGTTCACGGCCTAATGAAAGTCCATTAGGTAGTTTTATGTTTCTTTAGGATGATTGGAGTTGTTATGGCCCAATAATGCCCATTAGGGATAAACTAAACCAATTTAGTCCCACATGGACCAAAATACTAAATTTTGAAGACGTAGGTCCATTTAGAGCCCATTTAAGGGTTTTAAGCCCAAAATAGTCAAATTGGATGCTTATTGGTCCATTAGGCACAATAAGAAAATCCTAGTCCATACCGAACTTGAACTGGGATTCTTAAGGTTTTCAAATTCCTAGCTGACTATTTAAAATGTTTTGTATAAAGCATTGAAGTTTACTGGATGAACCTTGATTGAATTTATTGTCAATGATTTAGCATAATGTTTGATATTAAAGAGAATTACATGTATCACAAAAGATGATGCTAACAGGAGTATAGAATTTCCTAGCTAAAGTTGCTAGTTGTGACAAAAAGAGTCCGTACATTTGAAGCTAAATCTGATCAGAAATTTTCGAAAAGGAGGAGAAGAAGAGAAGGGTTCAAAAATCTTCAAGCAAACTTCTGTCTTTCAGATCATAAATCTTTAGAAGAAGTGAGATTAAAATGGATCTCTTCAAGATTTTTTCAGACACAGAAACATTGTGTTCATTATTCTTTTGTTCAAAGATACCTCTAGGTAAGCGTTTCTAAACCAAATCCTCTTTTGGTCTCTAAAAATCATGTGTTGAAATCTGAAGATGAGAGAAAGAATTTGAATCTTTCAAAGTTATGGTTTGTAATCACTTTTCCTCACACTCACTAAGCAAATGTAAGATTTGTTGTATATTGTTTGTATAACGTTTTTTTAATGTTCTTTATTTCAATTTCTTTTAAGTTTGTGTACATTTTTTATTTTTGAAATCATCGTGTTTGGTTTAATGTTAAAAAAAATTACAAGAAAATATTCTAAGCTGTTAAGCAAAGTGAGTATAGATATCATTCTTTCTTGTACTTATCATCAAGATAATAGAGCAGCTTGGTCATTTCACGTATTTCATGTTGATTGCCTCTTATGCTGGCGTTTCTATCCAAATTCCAAATGAAACAAAGTTTTGGAGCCATTGGGAGAAGAAGATAATTGTAAGCAAGACTTGTCTCTTGCAAGGGGTACAAATCTACAATAAACAAAACAAAAGGATTTAGATGCATGGTATTTCGGTCGTTAAGGATTTCATGTTATTTCATGTGATGTTGACTGCTCTTGAAGCTAAAAGAAAAGTCTAATACACTCCATTTCCTTTTCTCAAATGGCTGAAAAGAGACATAAGTAAGTGTTCAAGGATATTTGGTGTCACACGGTTGGATGGTGTGTAAAAGATGAGCTGGTGTTGAAATGATGGAATTTAGGTGTGATACTACTCAAATAGTTAGTCATTGCATCAAAAAGAAAAATACTCATGAACCAATGGAAAAGCATCATCCTCTTCTATCCAGGTAAATCAATTGGTATGCAGGTGTTCGAGAGATCAAAGTTGAGATGAGCATTTTGATTAAAGTTGGTAAGACCTTCATGCTGATGTGCTTTCTGTTTATTTTCACATGTTGATGCCTATTTCACATGCTAAATGAGGGTTGATTTAAATCATGTGGGCCCTCCTTTGAAGTAATTTGAAACAAAATCTATGATTTTTTGGAGTAAAATTCAAGGTAGGAATGGACAAAGCAATGAGCAGCAGAAGAAGGATGTAACAGGTGATCCTTTGAGTCCTTCGAGATTTCAAATGGAATGCCGTTGTAGCTTGGTCTGTTAGAAAAAGTGAAAGAAAGAAGGGAAAAAGATCGTGTTCTCAAGACACCTCTCAATCATTAGCGAGTGTCCACGCTGATATCCAAATTATGTCATCTTTCATGATGATAAAGATTTGTGTTCATCATGAGTTCATGCTAACGGTTCTTGTGTAAACTCTGTCGCTCGTAGACCTTTTGAATTGACAAATCAAGGGAGTGGCGAGTACAAGGTATCAAGGAAGATAGAGAAAGCATGGGAATGGTGAATATAATGAAAGGCAAGGGCATTCTTGTCGGTATTTCTCATGAAAAATCAAAGGATTGCAGATCTTGGTGACTATTAAAAAAGTCGTTAATATAAATTGGATATGTTGCCTTGGTCCGTGTTTGGTTCATAGATTTTAAGAAGTGGGACAGAAAAGCTTACATGTATTAAAAAAAAGGAAGAATGAATTATGTTGTCAAGATTTTTTGTGGATCATGTTGATTTCAGATTCATAATGTTTCTCACACTACATATCCCAGCACCAACACGTCTTAATGTATGGCTATAAAGTTAGTTCACAAAATATGTTGAAAAATGTACATGTACAAGACTGGAAAATCAAACAAGATAAGGGTAGTTTAGTCAAAAGAAGTTAAGAAAAAGGAATATGCTCGGTTTAACTTCTTTATCTCCTGGCCACTCTCGAAAACTCAACATGATCTATAAAAGATGTTGCACTAGCCTTTTTATAATCAGGGTTATGTCAAACTGATTCAAGGGTAATTTATTCTCATTAAAGGAATTCTCAAGTTTGTCCCTGATCCCATCTCTCACACTGATGCCCATCCCTCATGTTGTTTCCATCACCTCCTGATGTGTCACTTTGAATTTGATGTTGACAAACTTCCCAGCTGAGTAGGGCTTCAGTACCTTGACACTGATGAGGGGTCAAGTTGTCCAGCAACCTCCTTCTTTCTTCAGTCTTCAATCTCCAAGCTTCTAATCACTCAATCCTCTTCGTTTTTCACCTGAGCATGTCTTTTATTACTGAAATTGAAAAATATTAAGCTAATTAAGTACCTTTTCTCCATAAAATGATATAAAACCAACAATAATTAATAAGATAATTGATGAGAATAAATCTCAGATCGTTTACATCTTTCACAGGTAAAAAGTTGATGAACAAACAATTCAAACACAATATGATTATGAACACAGTATGGAATCAACGTAATGCTTTTGATTCAAATATAGTCATGCCTTAGGAGAGGTTGATGAAGAACTTCCACTGTAGAGGCGAGCTAGGGTTTACAAAACTTAATGAGAAAAAACAATAAAAGTGTTACCAACAAAGGCTTCATGTATGCACTTTAAATTCTAAACCCTAGAGTAAAATAATCACGGTTGGATAGGCCCAAACCGGATACCAAAACTGAACTAAGGACCGAGCCCCTGACGCAACATAATAAACCCAACAATCTCCCCCTTTTCTTCAAATGAGGTGAGAGATTAATTCTTCTGAGTTAGCTTCACAGTCTTCAGAACCTTCAACAGCCGAGGGATGATCACAAGGAGTGTCTGCCGAAATTGAATGTACCACCTCAGCATGTCAGTAAACAATTTTTTTCGGCTATTGTGTTCCGATTATACCTCTGGATAATCTATAGAATATGATCCAAGCAAGCGGTTGAGAAGAGGTGTTTGTCAACAAGAGCGAACAGACATTTCTGACCTTCGCCCCTGATAAACATCACTGTGTGATACTTTGAGTCGAATTTTCCCTTAACCGTTGTATTCACATTGCCTGCTCTGCCCATCGTTTTAATCGTGGTTCGCTTGTGAATGGCAGAGGCAATCTCTTGATCCATCTTTGCTACTTTGTGAATGTAGCAAACAAGCATTCGCTTGATGTGATCTATAATCGGCTGATCCTCCTGTGGATTTGACAGCAAAATGTTGTAGAGGAGTATCTAGTTTTGGGGATTGAGATTCGGCAGATCAGCCAGAGTAAAGTTATAAACCAGGCCTTCAGAGCCTCGAGTCACTTTGAATTTAATGTTGACAAACTTCCCAGCTGAGTAGGGCTTCAGTACCTTGACAGTAGTTATTTTCTGTGAGCACCAGGTCAAGTCTTGTGGCTGAGCGAACTCCAAATAGAACTCAAGCAGATCCCGATCCACCTTCGGGTCTGGAGAAGGGATAGCAGTAGTTGAGTTGAAGCAGTGAAAGATGAATGCATTTCGAATGATTGGCATGTCAAACTGTGCATCCTTGGAGTTTTCAAGCCCAAATGACATGACTGGTTCGAGCCAAAGAACAGTTGGTTCATCAATAGCACACCTTTGGAACGAATCAAGGGTCCACTCTGGAAAAATAGACTTGTTTTTCTCCAAGAGCTCCTTTTCGTTTTGCTTCTTCTCCTGGTCATTCGTTTGCTTCTTGAACTTTTCGGCAAGCTCTTTCTCAAAAAGTTTTGCTTTCTGATAAGGCTTATCGGGAATTTCACCTAGAGTATCTTCATAATCACCTTGGTCATCAGTATCATCTTCACCGATCTTCTTTTTCCTTTTGGTAACCGAAGCTTCATTAACCTTCGGTTCAGCTGTTGGCTTCGGTTCGGGAGGAGGTTGAGTTTTCGCCTTCTCTCCCCCTTGTTTCAGCTGGACACCAATCACCGAATTACCCTCAATACGACTAAGGATGTCTAGTGCAGGTCTGAGTTTCTCAGCCAAATGCCTTCGAATGGTAATGGTCATGATGGGTTCATGGGCATCAAGGAGGTGAAGCAAAATGGAATGAACATCGCCAATAGAGCTTCGAATAACCTCCCGTTCAGATTTCAAATCATTAAGCTCAGTTGTTGCAGTGTGAAGCTTGAGGTTCTGCATCTTTAGCTGAGAGGTTCTTTTGCCCAGCTCATCCATGATACGATTTTCCACAGCCAACTCTGCCTCCAGTTGAGTCAAACGGTCATTGAAATTATCATGTAGAGTGGCATTGGCAGCTTCGATGGCTTGACGAGCAGCTTCAAGATTGGACATTTCAGCTTGAAGAGAGCGCTGAAGGTTATCAACCGAAGCATTCACCGTCTGAGAACTCTTTTTAGCAGCCGCCTGCAAAGAATCTAAAAATAAATGAGCCTCAGAAATTAGTTTATCGACTTTTGCGGTCGCTTCTTTACATTCCTTCGTTGAAGCTTCAATAGCAAGGGAGGCCCTCTGGCATTGGGAAGTATAGGCGTCAATAGCCTTAGCTACAACAGTGAGTGAGGCATTATGTGTTGGATAAGGTGTCTAAGTCCATAACTATTTCGGGTCAGTACTTGACCCAACCCGGCATGGTCCATTTGGGTTGCATGGCACCATGCAATTGGATAGACTAAATGAGAGAAATAACACTTGGAGATTATTAATATATTATAAGTTGTAATATATTAATAATATTATTTGATTAGTTTGACCAAAGAATTAATTTGGAATTAATTAAGTGATCAAAAGATAACTAATTAAATATATGGGAGTGGCGAGTACAAGGTATCAAGGAAGATAGAGAAAGCATGGGAATGGTGAATATAATGAAAGGCAAGGGCATTCTTGTTTGTATTTCTCATGAAAAATCAAAGGATTGCAGATCTTGGTGACTATTAAAAAAGTCGTTAATATAAATTGGATATGTTGCCTTGGTCCGTGTTTGGTTCATAGATTTTAAGATGTGGGACAGAAAAGATTACATGTATTAAAAAAAAGGAAGAATGAATTATGTTGTCACAATTTTTTGTGGCTCATGTTGATTTCAGATTCATAATGTTTCTCACACTACATATCCCAGCACCAACACGTCTTAATGTATGGCTATAAAGTTAGTTCACAAAATATGTTGAAAAATGTACATGTACAAGACTGAAAAATCAAACAAGATAAGGGTAGTTTAGTCAAAAGAAGTTAAGAAAAAGGAATATGCTCGGTTTAACTCCTTTATCTCCTGGCCACTCTCGAAAACTCAACATGATCTATAAAAGATGTTGCACTAGCCTTTTTATAATCAGGGTTATGTCAAACTGATTCAAGGGTAATTTATTCTCATTAAAGGAATTGTCAAGTTTGTCCCTGATCCCATCTCTCACACTGATGCCCATCCCTCATGTTGTTTCCATCACCTCCTGATGTGTGTGAAACGAACTAGTTTTAATCCTAACAAACTCAAATTGAAACAAACACACGCAGGCAGTGTACCTATCGATAGTAGTTTAGTTCAAGCAAGTAGGGTATCGAACACACGGAATGGTAACAACTAAAATTAATACTAATATTATCTAAATAAAAAAATTAATAAAAGAGAGGGTTTTCTCTATTTTTGCAAGACTATAAACTTAAACAAGCACTTTAAAACTCAAACAAAGGCAATTAACAACTAAGAAGAACAAGAAAAGACAACAAGATTCAATGATAAAAGAGACTTCTGTTCAGATTCGATTCACTTATTCCTATGGTTGATTTCTTGGCAAGTGCAATGATTTAATATGTCAATGGCTACCTATTCCTAATGTGATTGGGTTCATGTTCATTATTACCAATCCTTTAGTAGGCAAGTTAATTCAAACAGTGATCAAGTGATTACATTAACAAGTTTCCTAGTGTTTAGTTCGTATCAAGCAAGACTTATAACAATAGTTAATCAAATTTTTTCAATTCAATCAACTCATATATGGTTGTTCCTCACACATGCTCACACATTGATTTACACATTTTCTAGTTAACCCTAGAATTTGATGTTGACAAACTTCCCTACTCGTCGAGTCACTTTGAATTTGATGTTGACAAACTTCCCAGCTGAGTAGGGCTTCAGTACCTTGACAGTAGTTATTTTCTGTGAGCACCAGGTCAAGTATTGTGGCTGAGCGAACTCCAGATAGAACTCAAGCAGATCCCGATCCACCTTCGGGTCTGGAGAAGGGATAGAAGTAGTTGAGTTGAAGCAGTGAAAGATGAATGCGTTTCGAATGATTGGCATGTCAAACTGTGCATCCTTGGAGATTTCAAGCCCAAACGACATGACTGGTTCGAGCCAAAGAACAGTTGGTTCATCAATAGCACACCTTTGGAGCGAATCAAGGGTCCACTCTGGAAAAATAGACTTCTTTTTCTCCAAGAGCTCCTTTTCTTTTTGCTTCTTCTCCAGGTCAGTCGTTTGCTTCTTGAACTTTTCAGCAAGCTCTTTCTCAAAAAGTTTTGCTTTCTGATAAGGCTTATCGGGAATTTCACCTAGAGTATCTTCATAATCACCTTGATCATCAGTATCATCTTCACCGATCTTCTTTTTCCTTTTGGTAACCGAAGCTTCATTAACCTTCGGTTCAGCTGTTGGCTTCGGTTCGGGAGGAGGTTGAGTTTTCGCCTTCTCACCCCCTTGTTTCAGCTGGACACCAATCACCGAATTACCCTCAATACGACTAAGGATGTCTAGTGCAGGTCTGAGTTTCTCAGCCAAATGCCTTCGAATGGTAATGGTCATGATGGGTTCATGGGCATCAAGGAGGTGAAGCAAAATGGAATGAACATCGCCAATAGAGCTTCGAATAACCTCCCGTTCAGATTTCAAATCATTAAGCTCAGTTGTTGCAGTGTGAAGCTTGAGGTTCTGCATCTTTAGCTGAGAGGTTCTTTTGCCCAGCTCATCCATGATACGATTTTCCACAGCCAACTCTGCCTCCAGTTGAGTCAAACGGTCATTGACATTATCATGTAGAGTGGCATTGGCAGCTTCGATGGCTTGACGAGCAGCTTCAAGATTGGACCTTTCAGCTTGAAGAGAGCGCTGAAGGTTATCAACCGAAGCATTCACCGTCTGAGAACTCTTTTTAGCAGCCGCCTGCAAAGAATCTAAAAATAAATGAGCCTCAGAAATTAGTTTATCGACTTTTGCGGTCGCTTCTTTACATTCCTTCGTTGAAGCTTCAATAGCAAGGGAGGCCCTCTGGCATTGGGAAGTATAGGCGTCAATAGCCTTAGCTACAACAGTGAGTGAGGCATTATGTGTTGGATAAGGTGTCTAAGTCCATAACTATTTCGGGTCAGTACTTGACCCAACCCGGCATGGTCCATTTGGGTTGCATGGCACCATGCAATTGGATAGACTAAATGAGAGAAATAACACTTGGAGATTATTAATATATTATAAGTTGTAATATATTAATAATATTATTTGATTAGTTTGATCAAAGAATTAATTTGGAATTAATTAAGTGATCAAAAGATAACTAATTAAATATATGGGAGTGGCGAGTACAAGGTATCAAGGAAGATACAGAAAGCATGGGAATGGTGAATATAATGAAAGGCAAGGGCATTCTTGTCGGTATTTCTCATGAAAAATCAAAGGATTGCAGATCTTGGTGACTATTAAAAAAGTCGTTAATATAAATTGGATATGTTGCCTTGGTCCGTGTTTGGTTCATAGATTTTAAGAAGTGGGACAGAAAAGATTACATGTATTAAAAAAAAGGAAGAATGAATTATGTTGTCACAATTTTTTGTGGCTCATGTTGATTTCAGATTCATAATGTTTCTCGCACTACATATCCCAGCACCAACACGTCTTAATGTATGGCTATAAAGTTAGTTCACAAAATATGTTGAAAAATGTACATGTACAAGACTGAAAAATCAAACAAGATAAGGGTAGTTTAGTCAAAAGAAGTTAAGAAAAAGGAATATGCTCGGTTTAACTCCTTTATCTCTTGGCCACTCTCGAAAACTCAACATGATCTATAAAAGATGTTGCACTAGCCTTTTTATAATCAGGGTTATGTCAAACTGATTCAAGGGTAATTTATTCTCATTAAAGGAATTGTCAAGTTTGTCCCTGATCCCATCTCTCACACTGATGCCCATCCCTCATGTCGTTTCCATCACCTCCTGATGTGTGTGAAACGAACTAGTTTTAATCCTAACAAACTCAAATTGAAACAAACACACGCAGGCAGTGTACCTATCGATAGTAGTTTAGTTCAAGCAAGCAGGGTATCGAACACACGGAATGGTAACAACTAAAATTAATACTAATATTATCTAAATAAAAAAATTAATAAAAGAGAGGGTTTGCTCTATTTTTGCAAGACTATAAACTTAAACAAGCACTTTAAAACTCAAACAAAGGCAATTAACAACTAAGAAGAACAAGAAAAGACAACAAGATTCAATGATAAAAGAGACTTCTGTTCAGATTCGATTCACTTATTCCTATGGTTGATTTCTTGGCAAGTGTAATGATTTAATATGTCAATGGCTACCGATTCCTAATGTGATTGGGTTCATGTTCATTATTACCAATCCTTTAGTAGGCAAGTTAATTCAAACAGTGATCAAGTGATTACATTAACAAGTTTCCTAGTGTTTAGTTCGTATCAAGCAAGACTTATAACAATAGTTAATCAAATTTTTTCAATTCAATCAACTCATATATGGTTGTTCATCACACATGCTCACACATTGATTTACACATTTTCTAGTTAACCCTAGTTTCATATTCACTATTCCTAGGCATACAATCTTATATTCATATAACTATATGAATCAAGTAATCAAGAAGATATTCATACAACTCAATCACTTACTTATTAACAGAAAACATTTATCATCAATACATAACGATCTTTAATAAGCTTAACAAGATGAATAACCAAATAAATATCAATTTAACCACTAAATCAAACCATGTTAATAAGATTATCTCATCCAAACAAAAGTAAAAAAGCTTTTAGCTTGTGTCTACATCAAGCAATAATCTAAATTCAAAAACTAATGATTCAAACATAGTTCAAAACAACGATTAAGAACAGAAGAATGATTATTTTCCTATGATTCTCTTCTAAATTATTTCTTGTGTTGAAATCTCGAAAACAGCAGCTCCAAGAACTCTTCTGGTCTTCAATAATCGGAACTAGCCACCAACAAAAGTTAGGGTTCGAATGAGAAGTGTTTTTATATATAAATTTTGAAAATAGGGCCAAATCGACAAGTTTTCACCACAAACTCGTCGAGTTTTTTTTGATAATCCGCATATACAGCTTGTACGGCAAGGCATCTTCGAATCTGGAACATTCTAACCAACTCGTCGAGTTGAGGCACAACTCGTCGAGTTCTATTGGAATAAAAATTTTCTCAAAACACAAAAGTTGTCCGAAATTGTGTCTAGTTTTCAGAACATTTTGAATCTCATCAAACGGAGTTACGGTTCATGAGATATGACCTAAACACTGATGAGGGGTCAAGTTGTCCAGCAACCTCCTTCTTTCTTCAGTCTTCAATCTCCAAGCTTCCAATCACTCAATCCTCTTCCTTTTTCACCCGAGCATGTCTTTTATTACTGAAATTGAAAAATATTAAGCTAATTAAGTACCTTTTATCCATAAAATGATATAAAACCAACAATAATTAATAAGATAATTGATGAGAATAAATCTCAGATCGTTTACATCTTTCACAGGTAAAAAGTTGATGAAAAAACAATTCAAACACAATATGATTATGAACACAGTATGGAATCGACGTAATGCTTTTGATTCAAATATAGTCATGCCTTAGGAGAGGTTGATGAAGAACTTCCACTGTAGAGGCGAGCTAGGGTTTACAAAACTTAATGAGAAAAAACAATAAAAGTGTTACCAACAAAGGCTTCATGCATGCACTTTAAATTCTAAACCCTAGAGTAAAATAATCACGGTTGGATAGGCCCAAACCGGATACCAAAACTGATCTAAGGATCGAGCCCTGACACAACATAATAAACCCAACAATCTCCCCCTTTTCTTCAAATGAGGTGAGAGATTAATTCTTCTGAGTTGGCTTCACAGTCTTCACAACCTTCAACAGCCGAGGGATGATCACAAGAAGTGTCTGCCAAAATTGAATGTACCACCTCAGCATGTCAGTAAACAATTTTTTTCGGCTGTTGTGTTCCGATTATACCTCTGGATAATCTCTAGAATATGCTCCAAGCAAGAGGTTGAGAAGAGGTGTTTGTCAACAAGAGCGAACAGAAATTTCTGACCTTCGCCCCTGATAAACATCACTGTGTGATACTTTGAGTCGAATTTTCCCTTAACCGTTGTATTCACATTGCCTGCTCTGCCCATCGTTTTGATCGTGGTTCGCTTGTGAATGGCAGAGGCAATCTCTTGATCCATCTTTGCTACTTTGTGAATGTAGCAAACAAGCATTCGCTTGATGTGATCTATAATCGGCTGATCCTCCTGTGGATTTGACAGCAAAATGTTGTAGAGGAGTATCTAGTCGTGGGGATTGAGATTCGGCAGATCAGCCAGAGTAAAGTTATGAACCAGGCCTTCAGAGCCTCGAGTCACTTTGAATTTGATGCTGACAAACTTCCCAGCTGAGTAGGGCTTCAGTACCTTGACAGTAGTTATTTTCTGTGAGCACCAAGTCAAGTATTGTGGCTGAGCGAACTCCAGATAGAACTCAAGCAGATCCCGATCCACCTTCGGGTCTGGAGAAGGGATAGAAGTAGTTGAGTTGAAGCAGTGAAAGATGAATGCATTTCGAATGATTGGCATGTCAAACTGTGCATCCTTGGAGTTTTCAAGCCCAAACGACATGACTGGTTCGAGCCAAAGAACAGTTGGTTCATCAATAGCACACCTTTGGAGCGAATCAAGGGTCCACTCTGGAAAAATAGACTTATTTTTCTCCAAGAGCTCCTTTTCTTTTTGCTTCTTCTCCAGGTCAGTCGTTTGCTTCTTGAACTTTTCAGCAAGCTCTTTCTCAAAAAGTTTTGCTTTCTGATAAGGCTTATCGGGAATTTCACCTAGAGTATCTTCATAATCACCTTGGTCATCAGTATCATCTTCACCGATCTTCTTTTTCCTTTTGGTAACCGAAGCTTCATTAACCTTTGGTTCAGCTGTTGGCTTCGGTTCGGGAGGAGGTTGAGTTTTCGCCTTCTCTCCCCCTTGTTTCAGCTGGACACCAATCACCGAATTACCCTCAATACGACTAAGGATGTCTAGTGCAGGTCTGAGTTTCTCAGCCAAATGCCTTCGAATGGTAATGGTCATGATGGGTTCATGGGCATCAAGGAGGTGAAGCAAAATGGAATAAACATCGCCAATAGAGCTTCGAATAACCTCCCGTTCAGATTTCAAATCATTAAGCTCAGTTGTTGCAGTGTGAAGCTTGAGGTTCTGCATCTTTAGCTGAGAGGTTCTTTTGCCCAACTCATCCATGATACGATTTTCCACAGCCAACTCTGCCTCCAGTTGAGTCAAACGGTCATTGAAATTATCATGTAGAGTGGCATTGGCAGCTTCGATGGCTTGACGAGCAGCTTCAAGATTGGACCTTTCAGCTTGAAGAGAGCGCTGAAGGTTATCAACCGAAGCATTCACCGTCTGAGAACTCTTTTTAGCAGCCGCCTGCAAAGAATCTAAAAATAAATGAGCCTCAGAAATTAGTTTATCGACTTTTGCGGTCGCTTCTTTACATTCCTTCGTTGAAGCTTCAATAGCAAGGGAGGCCCTCTGGCATTGGGAAGTATAGGCGTCAATAGCCTTAGCTACAACAGTGAGTGAGGCATTATGTGTTGGATAAGGTGTCTAAGTCCATAACTATTTCGGGTCAGTACTTGACCCAACCCGGCATGGTCCATTTGGGTTGCATGGCACCATGCAATTGGATAGACTAAATGAGAGAAATAACACTTGGAGATTATTAATATATTATAAGTTGTAATATATTAATAATATTATTTGATTAGTTTGACCAAAGAATTAATTTGGAATTAATTAAGTGATCAAAAGATAACTAATTAAATATATGGGAGTGGCGAGTACAAGGTATCAAGGAAGATAGAGAAAGCATGGGAATGGTGAATATAATGAAAGGCAAGGGCATTCTTGTTTGTATTTCTCATGAAAAATCAAAGGATTGCAGATCTTGGTGACTATTAAAAAAGTCGTTAATATAAATTGGATATGTTGCCTTGGTCCGTGTTTGGTTCATAGATTTTAAGATGTGGGACAGAAAAGATTACATGTATTAAAAAAAAGGAAGAATGAATTATGTTGTCACAATTTTTTGTGGCTCATGTTGATTTCAGATTCATAATGTTTCTCACACTACATATCCCAGCACCAACACGTCTTAATGTATGGCTATAAAGTTAGTTCACAAAATATGTTGAAAAATGTACATGTACAAGACTGAAAAATCAAACAAGATAAGGGTAGTTTAGTCAAAAGAAGTTAAGAAAAAGGAATATGCTCGGTTTAACTCCTTTATCTCCTGGCCACTCTCGAAAACTCAACATGATCTATAAAAGATGTTGCACTAGCCTTTTTATAATCAGGGTTATGTCAAACTGATTCAAGGGTAATTTATTCTCATTAAAGGAATTGTCAAGTTTGTCCCTGATCCCATCTCTCACACTGATGCCCATCCCTCATGTTGTTTCCATCACCTCCTGATGTGTGTGAAACGAACTAGTTTTAATCCTAACAAACTCAAATTGAAACAAACACACGCAGGCAGTGTACCTATCGATAGTAGTTTAGTTCAAGCAAGTAGGGTATCGAACACACGGAATGGTAACAACTAAAATTAATACTAATATTATCTAAATAAAAAAATTAATAAAAGAGAGGGTTTTCTCTATTTTTGCAAGACTATAAACTTAAACAAGCACTTTAAAACTCAAACAAAGGCAATTAACAACTAAGAAGAACAAGAAAAGACAACAAGATTCAATGATAAAAGAGACTTCTGTTCAGATTCGATTCACTTATTCCTATGGTTGATTTCTTGGCAAGTGCAATGATTTAATATGTCAATGGCTACCTATTCCTAATGTGATTGGGTTCATGTTCATTATTACCAATCCTTTAGTAGGCAAGTTAATTCAAACAGTGATCAAGTGATTACATTAACAAGTTTCCTAGTGTTTAGTTCGTATCAAGCAAGACTTATAACAATAGTTAATCAAATTTTTTCAATTCAATCAACTCATATATGGTTGTTCCTCACACATGCTCACACATTGATTTACACATTTTCTAGTTAACCCTAGAATTTGATGTTGACAAACTTCCCTACTCGTCGAGTCACTTTGAATTTGATGTTGACAAACTTCCCAGCTGAGTAGGGCTTCAGTACCTTGACAGTAGTTATTTTCTGTGAGCACCAGGTCAAGTATTGTGGCTGAGCGAACTCCAGATAGAACTCAAGCAGATCCCGATCCACCTTCGGGTCTGGAGAAGGGATAGAAGTAGTTGAGTTGAAGCAGTGAAAGATGAATGCGTTTCGAATGATTGGCATGTCAAACTGTGCATCCTTGGAGATTTCAAGCCCAAACGACATGACTGGTTCGAGCCAAAGAACAGTTGGTTCATCAATAGCACACCTTTGGAGCGAATCAAGGGTCCACTCTGGAAAAATAGACTTCTTTTTCTCCAAGAGCTCCTTTTCTTTTTGCTTCTTCTCCAGGTCAGTCGTTTGCTTCTTGAACTTTTCAGCAAGCTCTTTCTCAAAAAGTTTTGCTTTCTGATAAGGCTTATCGGGAATTTCACCTAGAGTATCTTCATAATCACCTTGATCATCAGTATCATCTTCACCGATCTTCTTTTTCCTTTTGGTAACCGAAGCTTCATTAACCTTCGGTTCAGCTGTTGGCTTCGGTTCGGGAGGAGGTTGAGTTTTCGCCTTCTCACCCCCTTGTTTCAGCTGGACACCAATCACCGAATTACCCTCAATACGACTAAGGATGTCTAGTGCAGGTCTGAGTTTCTCAGCCAAATGCCTTCGAATGGTAATGGTCATGATGGGTTCATGGGCATCAAGGAGGTGAAGCAAAATGGAATGAACATCGCCAATAGAGCTTCGAATAACCTCTCGTTCAGATTTCAAATCATTAAGCTCAGTTGTTGTAGTGTGAAGCTTGAGGTTCTGCATCTTTAGCTGAGAGGTTCTTTTGCCCAGCTCATCCATGATACGATTTTCCACAGCCAACTCTGCCTCCAGTTGAGTCAAACGGTCATTGACATTATCATGTAGAGTGGCATTGGCAGCTTCGATGGCTTGACGAGCAGCTTCAAGATTGGACCTTTCAGCTTGAAGAGAGCGCTGAAGGTTATCAACCGAAGCATTCACCGTCTGAGAACTCTTTTTAGCAGCCGCCTGCAAAGAATCTAAAAATAACTGAGCCTCAGAAATTAGTTTATCGACTTTTGCGGTCGCTTCTTTACATTCCTTCGTTGAAGCTTCAATAGCAAGGGAGGCCCTCTGGCATTGGGAAGTATAGGCGTCAATAGCCTTAGCTACAACAGTGAGTGAGGCATTATGTGTTGGATAAGGTGTCTAAGTCCATAACTATTTCGGGTCAGTACTTGACCCAACCCGGCATGGTCC
This sequence comes from Lactuca serriola, assembly GCF_051521515.1. Lineage (NCBI taxonomy): Eukaryota > Viridiplantae > Streptophyta > Magnoliopsida > Asterales > Asteraceae > Lactuca > Lactuca serriola. The sequence goes on along the minus strand of NC_136415.1, from coordinate 334,338,990 downwards.
ATTTGGGTTGCATGGCACCATGCAATTGGATAGACTAAATGAGAGAAATAACACTTGGAGATTATTAATATATTATAAGTTGTAATATATTAATAATATTATTTGATTAGTTTGATCAAAGAATTAATTTGGAATTAATTAAGTGATCAAAAGATAACTAATTAAATATATGGGAGTGGCGAGTACAAGGTATCAAGGAAGATACAGAAAGCATGGGAATGGTGAATATAATGAAAGGCAAGGGCATTCTTGTCGGTATTTCTCATGAAAAATCAAAGGATTGCAGATCTTGGTGACTATTAAAAAAGTCGTTAATATAAATTGGATATGTTGCCTTGGTCCGTGTTTGGTTCATAGATTTTAAGAAGTGGGACAGAAAAGATTACATGTATTAAAAAAAAGGAAGAATGAATTATGTTGTCACAATTTTTTGTGGCTCATGTTGATTTCAGATTCATAATGTTTCTCGCACTACATATCCCAGCACCAACACGTCTTAATGTATGGCTATAAAGTTAGTTCACAAAATATGTTGAAAAATGTACATGTACAAGACTGAAAAATCAAACAAGATAAGGGTAGTTTAGTCAAAAGAAGTTAAGAAAAAGGAATATGCTCGGTTTAACTCCTTTATCTCTTGGCCACTCTCGAAAACTCAACATGATCTATAAAAGATGTTGCACTAGCCTTTTTATAATCAGGGTTATGTCAAACTGATTCAAGGGTAATTTATTCTCATTAAAGGAATTGTCAAGTTTGTCCCTGATCCCATCTCTCACACTGATGCCCATCCCTCATGTCGTTTCCATCACCTCCTGATGTGTGTGAAACGAACTAGTTTTAATCCTAACAAACTCAAATTGAAACAAACACACGCAGGCAGTGTACCTATCGATAGTAGTTTAGTTCAAGCAAGCAGGGTATCGAACACACGGAATGGTAACAACTAAAATTAATACTAATATTATCTAAATAAAAAAATTAATAAAAGAGAGGGTTTGCTCTATTTTTGCAAGACTATAAACTTAAACAAGCACTTTAAAACTCAAACAAAGGCAATTAACAACTAAGAAGAACAAGAAAAGACAACAAGATTCAATGATAAAAGAGACTTCTGTTCAGATTCGATTCACTTATTCCTATGGTTGATTTCTTGGCAAGTATAATGATTTAATATGTCAATGGCTACCGATTCCTAATGTGATTGGGTTCATGTTCATTATTACCAATCCTTTAGTAGGCAAGTTAATTCAAACAGTGATCAAGTGATTACATTAACAAGTTTCCTAGTGTTTAGTTCGTATCAAGCAAGACTTATAACAATAGTTAATCAAATTTTTTCAATTCAATCAACTCATATATGGTTGTTCATCACACATGCTCACACATTGATTTACACATTTTCTAGTTAACCCTAGTTTCATATTCACTATTCCTAGGCATACAATCTTATATTCATATAACTATATGAATCAAGTAATCAAGAAGATATTCATACAACTCAATCACTTACTTATTAACAGAAAACATTTATCATCAATACATAACGATCTTTAATAAGCTTAACAAGATGAATAACCAAATAAATATCAATTTAACCACTAAATCAAACCATGTTAATAAGATTATCTCATCCAAACAAAAGTAAAAAAGCTTTTAGCTCGTGTCTACAGCAAGCAATAATCTAAATTCAAAAACTAATGATTCAAACATAGTTCAAAACAACGATTAAGAACAGAAGAATGATTATTTTCCTATGATTCTCTTCTAAATTATTTCTTGTGTTGAAATCTCGAAAACAGCAGCTCCAAGAACTCTTCTGGTCTTCAATAATCGGAACTAGCCACCAACAAAAGTTAGGGTTCGAATGAGAAGTGTTTTTATATATAAATTTTGAAAATAGGGCCAAATCGACAAGTTTTCACCACAAACTCGTCGAGTTTTTTTTGATAATCCGCATATACAGCTTGTACGGCAAGGCATCTTCGAATCTGGAACATTCTAACCAACTCGTCGAGTTGAGGCACAACTCGTCGAGTTCTATTGGAATAAAAATTTTCTCAAAACACAAAAGTTGTCCGAAATTGTGTCTAGTTTTCAGAACATTTTGAATCTCATCAAACGGAGTTACGGTTCATGAGATATGACCTAAACACTGATGAGGGGTCAAGTTGTCCAGCAACCTCCTTCTTTCTTCAGTCTTCAATCTCCAAGCTTCCAATCACTCAATCCTCTTCCTTTTTCACCCGAGCATGTCTTTTATTACTGAAATTGAAAAATATTAAGCTAATTAAGTACCTTTTATCCATAAAATGATATAAAACCAACAATAATTAATAAGATAATTGATGAGAATAAATCTCAGATCGTTTACATCTTTCACAGGTAAAAAGTTGATGAAAAAACAATTCAAACACAATATGATTATGAACACAGTATGGAATCGATGTAATGCTTTTGATTCAAATATAGTTATGCCTTAGGAGAGGTTGATGAAGAACTTCCACTGTAGAGGCGAGCTAGGGTTTACAAAACTTAATGAGAAAAAACAATAAAAGTGTTACCAACAAAGGCTTCATGCATGCACTTTAAATTCTAAACCCTAGAGTAAAATAATCACGGTTGGATAGGCCCAAACCGGATACCAAAACTGATCTAAGGATCGAGCCCTGACACAACATAATAAACCCAACAATCTCCCCCTTTTCTTCAAATGAGGTGAGAGATTAATTCTTCTGAGTTGGCTTCACAGTCTTCACAACCTTCAACAGCCGAGGGATGATCACAAGAAGTGTCTGCCAAAATTGAATGTACCACCTCAGCATGTCAGTAAACAATTTTTTTCGGCTGTTGTGTTCCGATTATACCTCTGGATAATCTCTAGAATATGCTCCAAGCAAGAGGTTGAGAAGAGGTGTTTGTCAACAAGAGCGAACAGACATTTCTGACCTTCGCCCCTGATAAACATCACTGTGTGATACTTTGAGTCGAATTTTCCCTTAACCGTTGTATTCACATTGCCTGCTCTGCCCATTGTTTTGATCGTGGTTCGCTTGTGAATGGCAGAGGCAATCTCTTGATCCATCTTTGCTACTTTGTGAATGTAGCAAACAAGCATTCGCTTGATGTGATCTATAATCGGCTGATCCTCCTGTGGATTTGACAGCAAAATGTTGTAGAGGAGTATCTAGTCGTGGGGATTGAGATTCGGCAGATCAGCCAGAGTAAAGTTATGAACCAGGCCTTCAGAGCCTCGAGTCACTTTGAATTTGATGCTGACAAACTTCCCAGCTGAGTAGGGCTTCAGTACCTTGACAGTAGTTATTTTCTGTGAGCACCAAGTCAAGTATTGTGGCTGAGCGAACTCCAGATAGAACTCAAGCAGATCCCGATCCACCTTCGGGTCTGGAGAAGGGATAGAAGTAGTTGAGTTGAAGCAGTGAAAGATGAATACATTTCGAATGATTGGCATGTCAAACTGTGCATCCTTGGAGTTTTCAAGCCCAAACGACATGACTGGTTCGAGCCAAAGAACAGTTGGTTCATCAATAGCACACCTTTGGAGCGAATCAAGGGTCCACTCTGGAAAAATAGACTTATTTTTCTCCAAGAGCTCCTTTTCTTTTTGCTTCTTCTCCAGGTCAGTCGTTTGCTTCTTGAACTTTTCAGCAAGCTCTTTCTCAAAAAGTTTTGCTTTCTGATAAGGCTTATCGGGAATTTCACCTAGAGTATCTTCATAATCACCTTGATCATCAGTATCTTCATAATCCCTCTGGCATTGGGAAGTATAGGCATCAATAGCCTTAGCTACAACAGTGAGTGAGGCATTATGTGTTGGATAAGGTGTCTAAGTCCATAACTATTTCGGGTCAGTACTTGACCCAACCCGGCATGGTCCATTTGTTGGATAAGGTGTCTAAGTCCATAACTATTTCTGGTATGTACTTGACCCGACCCGGCATTGTCCATTTGGGTTGCATGGCACCATGCAATTGGATAGACTAAATGAGAGAAATAACACTTGGAGATTATTAATATATTATAAGTTCTAATATATTAATAATATTATTTGATTAGTTTGATCAATAATTAATTTAGAATTAATTAAGTGGTAAAAAGAGAACTAATTAAATATATGGGTTGATTATGTAAATCATCCATATCTTGTATGATGGGCTAAGAGGCTCCATGGATTATCAAGTTGGGTTCTACCCATAGGATGCTCCATGGGAGTTACAAACCCATGGGTCATGGAAATGAAGAGTCATGACACATTAGGGTTTACATGGTGTAACCCTAGATGTGTCAACACTATATAAGAATCATATTCTCCACCAAAATCGGTTACACTAAGAAAACAAGAGGGCTTGGCCGATTTCAAGAAGTGTGTGTTCTCTCATAAGTTTTTCCAAGAACATTTGGTGTTGTGTGAAGGATTTGAGGCATCACATTTGGGGTGCTAGGCTCTCATGGTTTCAAGGAACACAAGCAACAACAAGGTAAGTTATTCTATCTATTATTCAAGTTAAAATTGTTCCCCATGTATGCTAGATAGGAAGATAGCCTTGGAATTCAACTTAGCATGATAATTAGACAAACATAGATCCAAGGTTATTAGGGTTGCATGTACACTTAGGAAGTGTTAGAATGCTCAAAACCCATCAGTGGTATCAGAGCCAGGTTTGTTTGCTTGTTATTTGTGCTTAAAAGTTGAAGAAAGTCGAAAATCTTGCTGTCTGACTGATGGACTCGGCGAGTCCATGGGGAGGACTCGTCGAGTTCACTTGTATCTTCAACCTACTCGGCGAGTTGGTTTATGCACTCGGCGAGTAGGGTCGACAGAGTGCAGAATTTCGACTTCAGTTGCTGGAAATGGATTAGAAACATTACCCTAAATTGTTTTGGTACTTGAAAACTTGTTTTAGAAGGTGTAATGTCTTTTCTAACTCATTTACAACAACTAGTTATCAAAATTACAAAGATTAAATGTGATTTTGATTCTTGAAGGTGTTCATGTTCATATTCATATTCTTGTTCTTATGATGTTTAGATGATCATAGGAATTATTTGTAACCTATGTGGTAGTTTAATTCTTGATCATAATGTGTTTTAATGGAGTCCATAACTTGTCCTCAAGTTATGGAAAACCAAAAGTCTCTTGGATTAAAAACCATTAAAAGAACACAAGAGTTAGAAAAGTGAAGAGTCTTCATTTTATTACTCTATTAAACTCATAAGTTACAAGATATGAAAACTTTTGAAAGTTTATAAAACTTGCCCTCAAGTTTTGGAACAAGTAAAGTTAAGTTAAAACTTTAGTTCCAACCCTTAGAATTTTAAAAGCTAAAATTCAACCCTTATACTTATATTATTATGATTTAATAATTATATATATATATATATATATATATATATATATATATATATATATATATATATATATGTATAAGAACAAAGTCATCTTACCGCTAGTACGCCTCATTCACGAAGTCGTTCTATAAGGTGGGTATAAGGTTGTTGCCTATAAAATGGTGACTTAATGGGTGTCCACTCTCACCCACCGCTTGCTTGACCGGTGGAGGGTTGTTAGCCGAACGGGTAAGACAAGGACTTACAAATTCTCATTCAAAGTATGATGAATATTATAAAGTAACTAAATGTTTTATTAAATTCCCAATCTTAGTTACTTTAGGAAAAATGTGAATAAGGTGCTATTCCATGAAATTACACTTTACACTTTGATTAAGTCGTTGGTGGAGCGTGTGTGGTTAACCGGCACACTAACTTGGACTTAACAAGGTAGGTAAAGGGTGACTTAGGGTTTATTATAGTATCGATGGAGCGTGTGTGGTTTACCGGCACATCGTTTGAGTGATAAACTTTAAGGGTACCAAGTGATTTGCATGGTTACTTCACACCTCGTTTTGTGATCCTCGGTATCCCAGTCACAAAACTTGGAGGGCACACTCGAGATTGAAACATGCCTTTGAAAAGTTCATTGAATCTCAAAGAATCTAGGAATTTCTAAGAACCATTCAAAAACCTAATACTAAAATATTGCGGTTTTCGTGGTGGAAATTGGTGAATCGTCATTCACCTACCTTTCAAATATGATATAGCTTAGATTACGGCATACCTCTTCTAAGTTATATTATATTGTGATTGGATCCTAACCTTAATATTATATTTGGGTGTTTTATTAAGGACTCTCTTATATCTAAACTAATCTTGTTCTCTTTTCTTCAGATGTGTTTCAACAATGCTTCTGGCTCTAATCCTAATGGCTCCTTTACCCTTATGAACTTGTGTGGGAAAGTCACCTTTGATGGATCCAACTTCAATGAGTGGATCAGAAACATCAGGATGATTACCCGCTACGAGGACAAAGAATATGTCCTTGACAAGGAGCTTAAGGAGATTGATGAGACCACTGCAACTCCTCAGGAGATCGCTGACTTTCGGGCACATGAAAGGGATGCTACGAAAGTGGCTTGCATCATGATGGCCACGGTGACAGCGGAACTCCAAAAGTCTTATGAGGATTTCTACCCTTATGAAATGCACCAAGATTTGATGGAAAGATACCATCAAAGTGCAAGACAAGAGAGGTATGAAATCATCTGCTCCATGATAACAACCATGATGAAGGACGGGGAATCCGTCACGAGCCACATGCAGAAAATGCAAAGGTATGTGGATCGTTTGCTGAAGCTCAATGTGAACTTCCCTGAGGATCTTGCAATAGATATCATTTTGCACTCCTTACCATCGTGCTATGATCAATTCCGCATGACATATCACATGAACAAGGAAGAAGTCACCCTCAGCAAACTTTAGGGACTTCTCAAGACCGCAGAAACAGGTCTTAAGGGGAAGTCGGTTTCTATCACTCCTACTCCAAACTCAACTCCGGTTTTGGCAATCGGGAAAAGTCGAGGGAGGAAGAGAAAGAGATCTTCGAAGGGTACCAAGGCTCGGACCCTTGATGGCTCTTCTTCAAGTGGAACCAAGAAAGGTTTCATTACTCCTTCTTCTGACCCAAAAGAGGCTGAATGCTTCTATTGCCATGAAAAGGCTCATTGGAAGCGGAACTGCCCAAAGTACCAGCATGATGTGAAGGACGGGAAAGTCAAACCCAACCATGCAGGTATTTACACTATCATTTCTAATAACTCACCCCATTCTAATTCTTGGGTCCTTGATACCGGTTGTGGTATTCATATTTGTTGTGACTTGCAGGGACTAAGAAGAAGTGAGGATGTGGAGCAAGGAAGAATAAACTTGATCATGGGGAATAGGAAAGCTTCACCTGTCACCAAGATTGGAGTTTATACTTTATCGCTAAGTAGTGGGTTTAGTTTAGATTTGAATAAATGTTGTTACTCGCCAGGAATGGCAAGAAATATTATTTCCTTTCATGCTTTGTACAAACAAGGGTTTACCTTTTCGTTTAATAATGAAGTTGGTTCTATTAATGCTTTCTTTAATAATGTTCTTTATTTTAAAGCATTACCTTGTGATGGTGTGTATGAAGCTATGTCTGTTGTAGATAACTTAGGAAATAATGTTTTGTGTATTGATTCTACTACTAATGATAACTTGGATAAAGCATCATTATGGCATTGTCGCCTTGGACATATAAGCAAGAAACGTATAGGCCAACTCCAAAAGGATGGAGTCTTGTAGTCGTTTGACCTTAAGTCAGATGATAGTTACGAATCATGCTTACTTGGAAAAATGACAAAGTCACCCTTCACAGGCTCGTGTGAAAGGGGTGAAGGTTTGTTGGACCTCGTACACACGGATGTGTGTGGACCATTCAGACATGCCACAAGGGATGCTAATCGTTATTATTTGACTTTTACTGATGATTACAGTAGATATGGATATGTCTACTTGATCAAGCATAAGTCAGAGACTTTCGAAAGGTTTAAGGAATTTAAACAGGAAGTCGAGAATCAATTGGGCAGGAACATAAAGATGCTTCGATCCGATCGAGGAGGTGAGTATCTTAGTTCAGAGTTCCTCGACTATCTTAGGGAATGTGGGATTGTCTCACAATTGACACCTCCAAGGACACCACAGTTGAATGGTGTGGCTGAGAGGCGTAATCGAATCTTGTTAGACATGGTTCGTTCCATGATGAGTCGAGCTTCGCTACCAATCTCATTCTGGGGGTATGCCTTAAAGACTGCCGCCCATATTCTTAATCTAGTCCTACAAAGAAAATTGCCAAAACTCCTCACGAGATGTGGACTGGTAAAGTACCTAAACTAGACCACATCAAGATTTGGGGTTGCGAGGCTTTCGTGAGACGCGAGACTCATGATAAGCTCGAACCTCGAAGCGAGAGGTGTATTTTCATCGGTTACCCACAGCAATCCTTTGGTTACCTCTTCTACAGACCTAGTGACAATGTGGTCTTTGTAGCAAGAAGAAGAGTCTTTCGAGAAAGAGAGTTTATAAGCCAAGGAGACAGTAGGAGGCAAATTGATCTTAAAGAAATTCAAGAATCAAGTGGTGAAGGAACTTCAAACTCTAGCCCTAAACTTGAGGAGGAAACTCCTGTTGAGCCAATTGATAAAACTGTACCTCTGAGGCGTTCCACGAGAGTTAGGAGTGCACCTGAGCATTACTATGGATTCCATATTACTGCAGAAGGTGAGACACTTATTAGTGATGAGACACTAGTAAGTCAAGATGACCCTAACAGCTACGAGGAAGCCATGGCAGGCCCCGAGTCTGCTAAATGGAAAGAGGCTATGGATAGCGAGATACAATCCATGTATGGCAATCAAGTTTGGAACTTGGTTGAAAATGTACCAGGTCGTAAGACAGTAGGGTGCAAATGGGTCTTCAAGAAGAAGACCGACATGGATGGTAAAGTACACACTTATAAGGCGAGACTGGTTGCAAAGGGCTTCTCTCAAATTCCTGGAGTGGATTATGATGAGACCTTTTCTCCGGTAGCCAAGATTAAGTCTATTCTGGTTCTGTTAGCCATAGCTGCATTTCATGACTATGAAATATGGCAGATGGATGTCAAAACCGCTTTCCTTAATGGAAAGTTGGCTGAAGATGTTTACATGAGTCAGCCAGAAGGTTTTGTCAGCAGCAAGTACCCTAATAGAGTGTGTAAACTCGAGAAATCCATTTATGGATTGAAACAGGCACCTCGCAGGTGGAATCTTTGCTTTGATGAGAAGGTCAAGGAATTTGGCTTTACTAGGAGTGAAGATGAATCTTGTGTGTATGTCAAGGCTAGTGGGAGTACAATTAGCTTTTTGGTATTGTTTGTGGATGACATACTACTCATAGGAAACGACATTCCAACCCTGCAGGAAGTAAAGTCCTGGCTTGGGAAGTGTTTCGCTATGAAGGACCTTGGTGAAGCTGCCTATATTTTAGGGATAAGGATCTTGAGAGATCGGAGTAAAAGACTAATTGGACTTAGTCAGAGTACCTACTTGGATAAGGTGCTGAAGAGATTCAGCATGCAGGATTCCAAGAAAGGAGAGTTACCCATCCAGAGTAACACCAGATTGAGTAAGACACAAAGCCCTAGCACTGAGGCTGAGATAGCAGAGATGAGTCGAACACCTTATGCTTCGGCGGTAGGATCGATCATGTATGCTATGACGCGTACTCGACCCGATGTAGCCTTTGCCCTGAGCATGGTTAGCAGGTATCAGGCGAACCCTGGCAAGGCACACTGGACTGCGGTAAAGAATATCCTCAAGTACCTACGGAGGACTCAGGACTGGGTCCTTACCCTCGGTGGGAGTGATGACTTGAGAGTTGTAGGGTATAGTGATGCCAGCTTCCAGACTGATAGGGATAATTTCCGCTCTCAATCGGGCTGGGTCTTTACCCTAAACGGAGGAGCAATTTCTTGGAAGAGTTCCAAGCAAGAGACAGTGGCAGATTCTACTTGTGAATCAGAGTATATTGCAGCTAGCGAGGCAGCAAAGGAGGCGGTATGGCTGAAGAACTTCATTGGAGTCCTTGGAGTTGTACCAGCTATTAAAGAGCCAATGGAAATTTTCTGTGATAGTGAAAGTGTTGTTGCCTTAGCCAAGGAACCAAGGGATCACGGGAGATCCAGACACATTGACAGAAAATACCATTTCATCAGACATCGGATCGAAGAAGGACTCCTCGTGGCAAAGAGGGTATCATCAGATGAGAATCCGGCAGATCCCTTCACAAAGGGACTGACTCGGGTTAAGCATCTTCAGCATGCTCGGAGCATAGGGCTGAAGGATGATATTAGATTTAGTAGTTAGATAACCTCGAAATTTGTAAAGTGTAATTGACATTTGATGATGAATAAAAAATGTTTTATTTATGGGTAAGGTCTTGCTATCTCTTGTCGATCGTTTACTATATTTCTTTTGCATGTTTTGACTTCCAGAATAATTTTGTTTGGTATAACATATTATTCAAACCTCCACAGTCAGTCATATGTCGGAAGTAGGTATGAATCAAGACTGTCATGTTTGGTTGTAGAGGTCTTGGACAAGGCTACAACAATCATGAGTGCTTATAAGTTCTGAGCATTGGACTCAACCCACGCTCACTGGAATCACTTCATGGAATTCTATCTCGAGTGATCGTGAGACGGTAATATCGTATAAGTCTTCAAACCTAGAGATATGATTTGTTACTTACAAGTTGGTTATGCATTGATTGTACGAAAAACGCATTGGTAACTCGATGTTATAAATCGTACTCTTGTGTGTAATTCAATGAGTGGTAGAACAAACATATGAGTCGAAGTTTATCTGTTCCTTCTAGGATTAGAAGTTGATATCTGGGCCCCTCGATGATTTTGTTTTGACCCATGTACCGGGCCCGGTCAGAACTAAGTTGATGTGTTCAATTAAGTTCTTTGTCAAACAAATTGGAAATCGGGAAACAAACTGCTGGACAATAAGAAAGACATTGTTCCATGTATTTGTCCGGCTGATATCTAGAACGGAGGATTATATGATCACTTATCTTAAATGGCGTACCATCATCTTCTCAGTTCCGAGAAACCTTGAAAAGAGCTACGATTGCCGATCGGTTCCTGAAGTCATACTTGCAGTAATAGTTATTAGACTTATCCAAGTGGGAGACTGTTGGATAACGTGTCTAAGTCCATAACTATCTCTGGTATGTACTTGACCCGACCCGGCATGGTCCATTTGGGTTGCATGGCACCATGCAATTGGATAGACTAAATGAGAGAAATAACACTTGGAGATTATTAATATATTATAAGTTCTAATATATTAATAATATTATTTGATTAGTTTGATCAATAATAAATTTAGAATTAATTAAGTGGTCAAAAGAGAACTAATTAAATATATGGGTTGATTATGTAAATCATCCATATCTTGTATGGTGGGCTAAGAGGCTCCATGGATTATCAAGTTGGGTTCTACCCATAGGATGCTCCATGGGAGTTACAAACCCATGGGTCATCGAAATGAAGAGTCATGACACATTAGGGTTTACATGGTGTAACCCTAGATGTGTCAACACTATATAAGAATCATATTCTCCACCAAAATCAGTTACACTAAGAAAACAAGAGGGCTTGGCCGATTTCAAGAAGTGTGTGTTCTCTCATAAGTTTTTCCAAGAACATTTGGTGTTGTGTGAAGCATTTGAGGCATCACATTTGGGGTGCTAGGCTCACAAGGTTTCAACGAACACAAGCAACAACAAGGTAAGTTATTATATCTATTATTCAAGTTAAAATTGTTCCCCATGTATGCTAGATAGGAAGATAGCCTTGGAATTCAACTTATCATGATAATTAGACAAACATAGATCCAAGGTTATTAGGGTTGCATGTACACTTAGGAAGTGTTAAAATGCTCAAAACCCATCACCATTTGGGTTGCATGGCACCATGCAATTGGATAGACTAAATGAGAGAAATAACACTTGGAGATTATTAATATATTATAAGTTCTAATATATTAATAATATTATTTGATTAGTTTGATCAAAGAATTAATTTGGAATTAATTAAGTGATCAAAAGATAACTAATTAAATATATGGGAGTGGCGAGTACAAGGTATCAAGGAAGATGGAGAAAGCATGGGAATGGTGAATATAATGAAAGGCAAGGGCATTGTTGTCGGTATTTCTCATGAAAAATCAAAGGATTGCAGATCTTGGTGACTATTAAAAAAGTCGTTAATATAAATTGGATATGTTGCCTTGGTCCGTGTTTGGTTCATAGATTTTAAAAAGTGGGACATAAAAGCTTACATGTATTAAAAAAAAGGAAGAATGAATTATGTTGTCACAATTTTTTGTGGCTCATGTTGATTTCAGATTCATAATGTTTCTCACACTACATATCCCAGCACCAACACGTCTTAATGTATGGCTATAAAGTTAGTTCACAAAATATGTTGAAAAATGTACATGTACAAGACTGAAAAATCAAACAAGATAAGGGTAGTTTAGTCAAAAGAAGTTAAGAAAAAGGAATATGCTCGGTTTAACTCCTTTATCTCCTAGCCACTCTCGAAAACTCTACATGATCTATAAAAGATGTTGCACTAGCCTTTTTATAATCAGGGTTATGTCAAACTGATTGAAGGGTAATTTATTCTCATTAAAGGAATTGTCAAGTTTGTCCGTGATCCCATCTCTCACACTGATGCCCATCCCTCATTTTGTTTCCATCACCTCCTGACGTGTGTGAAACGAACTAGTTTTAATCCTAACAAACTCAAATTTAAACAAACACATGCAGGCAGTGTACCTATCGATAGTAGTTTAGTTCAAGCAAGTAGGGTATCGAACACACGGAATGGTAACAACTAAAATTAATACTAATATTATCTAATTAAAAAAATTAATAAAAGAGAGGGTTTTCTTTATTTTTGCAAGACTATAAACTTAAACAAGCACTGTAAAACTCAAACAAAGGCAATTAACAACTAAGAAGAACAAGAAAAGACAACTAGATTCAATGATAAAAGAGACTTCTGTTCAGATTCGATTCACTTATTCCTATGGTTGATTTCTTGGCAAGTGCAATGATTTAATATGTCAATGGCTACCGATTCCTAATGTGATTGGGTTCATGTTCATTATTACCAATCCATTAGTAGGCAAGTTAATTCAAACAGTGATCAAGTGATTACATTAACAAGTTTCCTAGTGTTTAGTTCGTATCAAGCAATACTTATAACAATAGTTAATCAATTTTTTTCAATTTAATCAACTCATATATGGTTGTTCATCACAGATGCTCACACATTGATTTATGCATTTTCTAGTTAACCCTAGTTTCATATTCACTATTCCTAGGCATACAATCTTATATTCATATAACTATATGAATCAAGTAATCAAGAAGATATTCATACAACTCAATCACTTACTTATTAACAGAAAACATTTATCATCAAATACATAACGGTCTTTAATAAGCTTAACAAGATGAATAACCAAATAAATATCAATTTAACCACTAAATCAAACCATGTTCATAAGATTATCTCATCCAAACAAAAGTAAAAAAGCTTTTAGCTCGTGTCTACAGCAAGCAATAATCTAAATTCAAAAACTAATGATTCAAACATAGTTCAAAACAACGATTAAGAAAAGAAGAATGATTATTTGCCTATGATTCTCTTCTAAATTATTTCTTGTGTTGAAATCTCGAAAACAGCAGCTCCAAGAACTCTTCTGGTCTTCAATAATCGGAACTAGCCTCCAGCAAAAGTTAGGGTTCGAATGAGAAGTGTTTTTATATATAAATTTTGAAAATAGGGCCAAATCGACAAGTTTTCACCACAAACTCGTCGAGTTTTTTTTGATAATCCGCATATACAGCTTGTACGGCAAGGCGTCTTCGAATCTGGAACATTCTAACCAACTCGTCGAGTTGAGGCCCAACTCGTCGAGTTCTATTGGAATAAAAATTTTCTCAAAACACAAAAGTTGTCCGAAATTGTGTCTAGTTTTCAGAACATTTTGAATCTCGTCAAACGGAGTTACGGTTCATGAGATATGACCAAAACACTGATGAGGGGTCAAGTTGTCCAGCAACCTCCTTCTTTCTTCAGTCTTCAATCTCCAAGCTTCCAATCACTCAATCCTCTTCCTTTTTCACCCGAGCATGTCTTTTATTGCTGAAATTGAAATATTAAGCTAATTAAGTACCTTTTCTCCATAAAATGATATAAAATCAACAATAATTAATAAGATAATTGATGAGAATAAATCTTAGATCGTTTACATCTTTCACAGGTAAAAAGTTGATGAACAAACAATTTAAACACAATATGATTATGAACACAGTATGGAATCAACGTAATGCTTTTGATTCAAATATAGTCATGCCTTAGGAGAGGTTGATGAAGAACTTCCACTGTAGAGGCGAGCTAGGGTTTACAAAACTTAATGAGAAAAAACAATAAAAGTGTTACCAACAAAGGCTTCATGCATGCACTTTAAATTCTAAACCCTAGAGTAAAATAATCACAGTTGGATAGGCCCAAACCGGATACCAAAACTGAACTAAGGACCGAGCCCCTGACGCAACATAATAAACCCAACAATCTCCCCCTTTTCTTCAAATGAGGTGAGAGATTAATTCTTCTGAGTTGGCTTCACAGTCTTCACAACCTTCAACAGCTGAGGGATGATCACAAGAAGTGTCTGCCGAAATTTAATGTACCACCTCAGCATGTCAGTAAACAATTTTATTCGGCTGTTGTGTTCCGATTTTACCTCTGGATAATCTCTAGAATATGCTCCAAGCAAGCGGTTGAGAAGAGGTGTTTGTCAACAAGAGCGAACAGACATTTCTGACCTTCGCCCCTGATAAACATCACTGTGTGATACTTTGAGTTAAATTTTCCCTTAACCGTTGTATTCACATTGCCTGCTCTGCCCATCGTTTTGATCGTGGTTCGCTTGTGAATGGCAGAGGCAATCTCTTGATCCATCTTTGCTACTTTATGAATGTAGCAAACAAGCATTTGCTTGATGTAATCTATAATCGGCTGATACTCCTGTGGATTTGACAGCAAAATGTTGTAGAGGAGTATCCAGTCGTGGGGATTGAGATTCGGCAGATCAACCTGAGTAAAGTTATGAACCAGGCCTTCAGAGCCTCGAGTCACTTTGAATTTGATGTTGACAAACTTCCCAGCTGAGTAGGGCTTCAGTACCTTGACAATAGTTATTTTCTGTGAGCACCAGGTCAAGTATTGTGGCTGAGCGAACTCCAGATAGAACTCAAGCAGATCCCGATCCACCTTCGGGTCTGGAGAAGGGATAGAAGTAGTTGAGTTGAAGCAGTGAAAGATGAATGCGTTTCGAATGATTGGCATGTCAAACTGTGCATCCTTGGAGTTTTCAAGCCCAAACGACATGACTGGTTCGAGCCAAAGAACAGTTGGTTCATCAATAGCACACCTTTGGAGTGAATCAAGGGTCCACTCTGGAAAAATAGACTTCTTTTTCTCCAAGAGCTCCTTTTCTTTTTGCTTCTTCTCCAGGTCAGTCGTTTGCTTCTTGAACTTTTCAGCAAGCTCTTTCTCAAAAAGTTTTGCTTTCTGATAAGGCTTATCGGGAATTTCACCTAGAGTATCTTCATAATCACCTTGATCATCAGTATCATCTTCACCGATCTTCTTTTTCCTTTTGGTAACCAAAGCTTCATTAACCTTCGGTTCAGCTGTTGGCTTCGGTTCAGGAGGAGGTTGAGTTTTCGCCTTCTCTCCCCCTTGTTTAAGCTGGACACCAATCACTGAATTACCCTCAATACGACTAAGGATGTCTAGTGCAGGTCTGAGTTTCTCAGCCAAATGCCTTCGAATGGTAATGGTCATGATGGGTTCATGGGCATCAAGGAGGTGAAGCAAAATGGAATGAACATCGCCAATAGAGCTTCGAATAACCTCCCGTTCAGATTTCAAATCATTAAGCTCAGTTGTTGCAGTGTGAAGCTTGAGGTTCTGCATCTTTAGCTGAGAGGTTCTTTTGCCCAGCTCATCCATGATACGATTTTCCACAGCCAACTCTGCCTCCAGTTGAGTCAAACGGTCATTGACATTATCATGTAGAGTGGCATTGGCAGCTTCGATGGCTTGACGAGCAGCTTCAAGATTGGACCTTTCAGCTTGAAGAGAGCGTTGAAGGTTATCAACCGAAGCATTCACCGTCTGAGAACTCTTTTTAGCAGCCGCCTGCAAAGAATCTAAAAATAAATGAGCCTCAGAAATTACTTTATCGACTTTTTCGGTCGCTTCTTTACATTCCTTCGTTGAATCTTCAATAGCAAGGGAGGCCCTCTGGCATTGGGAAGTATAGGCGTCAATAGCCTTAGCTACAACAGTGAGTGAGGCATTATGTGTTGGATAAGGTGTCTAAGTCCATAACTATTTCGGGTCAGTACTTGACCCAACCCGGCATGGTCCATTTGGGTTGCATGGCACCATGCAATTGGATAGACTAAATGAGAGAAATAACACTTGGAGATTATTAATATATTATAAGTTCTAATATATTAATAATATTATTTGATTAGTTTGATCAAAGAATTAATTTGGAATTAATTAAGTGATCAAAAGATAACTAATTAAATATATGGGAGTGGCGAGTACAAGGTATCAAGGAAGACGGAGAAAGCATGGGAATGGTGAATATAATGAAAGGCAAGGGCATTCTTGTCGGTATTTCTCATGAAAAATCAAAGGATTGCAGATCTTGGTGACTATTAAAAAAGTCGTTAATATAAATTGGATATGTTGCCTTGGTCCGTGTTTGGTTCATAGATTTTAAGAAGTGGGACAGAAAAGCTTACATGCATTAAAAAAAAGGAAGAATGAATTATGTTGTCACAATTTTTTGTGGCTCATGTTGATTTTAGATTCATAATGTTTCTCACACTACATATCCCAGCACCAACACGTCTTAATGTATGGCTATAAAGTTAGTTCACAAAATATGTTGAAAAATGTACATGTACAAGACTGAAAAATCAAACAAGATAAGGGTAGTTTAGTCAAAAGAAGTTAAGAAAAGGTAATATGATCGGTTTAACTCCTTTATCTCCTGGCCACTCTCGAAAACTCAACATGATCTATAAAAGATGTTGCACTAGCCTTTTTATAATCAGGGTTATGTCAAACTGATTCAAGGGTAATTCATTCTCATTAAAGGAATTGTCAAGTTTGTCCCTGATCCCATCTCTCACACTGATGCCCATCCCTCATGTTGTTTCCATCACCTCCTGATGTGTGTGAAACGAACTAGTTTTAATCCTAACAAACTCAAATTTAAACAAACACACGCAGGCAGTGTACCTATCGATAGTAGTTTAGTTCAAGCAAGTAGGGTATCGAACACACGGAATGGTAACAACTAAAATTAATACTAATATTATCTAAATAAAAAAAATTAATAAAAGAGAGGGTTTTCTCTATTTTTGCAAGACTATAAACTTAAACAAGCACTGTAAAACTCAAACAAAGGCAATTAACAACTAAGAAGAACAAGAAAAGACAACTAGATTCAATGATAAACGAGACTTCTGTTCAGATTCGATTCACTTATTCCTATGGTTGATTTCTTGGCAAGTGCAATGATTTAATATGTCAATGGCTACCGATTCCTAATGTGATTGGGTTCATGTTCATTATTACCAATCCTTTAGTAGGCAAGTTAATTCAAACAGTGATCAAGTGATTACATTAACAAGTTTCCTAGTGTTTAGTTCGTATCAAGCAAGACTTATAACAATAGTTAATCAAATTTTTTTCAATTCAATCAACTCATATATGGTTGTTCATCACACATGCTCACACATTGATTTACACATTTTCTAGTTAACCCTAGTTTCATATTCACTATTCCTAGGCATACAATCTTATATTCATATAACTATATGAATCAAGTAATCAAGAAGATATTCATACAACTCAATCACTTACTTATTAACATAAAACATTTATCATCAATACATAACGGTCTTTAATAAGCTTAACAAGATGAATAACCAAATAAATATAAATTTAACCACTAAATCAAACCATGTTAATAAGATTATCTCATCCAAACAAAAGTAAAAAAGCTTTTAGCTCGTGTCTACAGCAAGCAATAATCTAAATTCAAAAACTAATGATTCAAACATAGTTCAAAACAACGATTAAGAAAAGAAGAATGATTATTTGCCTATGATTCTCTTCTAAATTATTTCTTGTGTTGAAATCTCGAAAACAGCAGCTCCAAGAACTCTTCTGGTCTTCAATAATCGGAACTAGCCTCCAGCAAAAGTTAGGGTTCGAATGAGAAGTGTTTTTATATATAAATTTTGAAAATAGGGCCAAATCGACAAGTTTTCACCACAAACTCGTCGAGTTTTTTTTTCATAATCCGCATATACAGCTTGTACGGCAAGGCATCTTCGAATCTGGAACATTCTAACCAACTCGTCGAGTTGAGGCCCAACTCGTCGAGTTCTATTGGAATAAAAATTTTCTCAAAACACAAAAGTTGTCCGAAATTGTGTCTAGTTTTCAGAACATTTTGAATCTCGTCAAACGGAGTTACGGTTCATGAGATATGACCAAAACACTGATGAGGGGTCAAGTTGTCCAGCAACCTCCTTCTTTCTTCAGTCTTCAATCTCCAAGCTTCCAATCACTCAATCCTCTTCCTTTTTCACCCGAGCATGTCTTTTATTGCTGAAATTGAAATATTAAGCTAATTAAGTACCTTTTCTCCATAAAATGATATAAAATCAACAATAATTAATAAGATAATTGATGAGAATAAATCTCAGATCGTTTACATCTTTCACAGGTAAAAAGTTGATGAACAAACAATTTAAACACAATATGATTATGAACACAGTATGGAATCAACGTAATGCTTTTGATTCAATTATAGTCATGCCTTAGGAGAGGTTGATGAAGAACTTCCACTGTAGAGGCGAGCTAGGGTTTACAAAACTTAATGAGAAAAAACAATAAAAGTGTTACCAACAAAGGCTTCATGCATGCACTTTAAATTCTAAACCCTAGAGTAAAATAATCACGGTTGGATAGGCCCAAACCGGATACCAAAACTGAACTAAGGACCGAGCCCCTGACACAACATAATAAACCCAACAATCTCCCCCTTTTCTTCAAATGAGGTGAGAGATTAATTCTTCTGAGTTGGCTTCACAGTCTTCACAACCTTCAACAGCTGAGGGATGATCACAAGAAGTGTCTGCCGAAATTTAATGTACCACCTCAGCATGTCAGTAAACAATTTTTTTCGGCTGTTGTGTTCCGATTATACCTCTGGATAATCTCTAGAATATGCTCCAAGCAAGCGGTTGAGAAGAGGTGTTTGTCAACAAGAGCGAACATACATTTCTGACCTTCGCCCCTGATAAACATCACTGTGTGATACTTTGAGTCGAATTTTCCCTTAACCGTTGTATTCACATTGCCTGCTCTGCCCATCGTTTTGATCGTGGTTCGCTTGTGAATGGCAGAGGCAATCTCTTGATCCATCTTTGCTACTTTGTGAATGTAGCAAACAAGCATTCGCTTGATGTGATCTATAATCGGCTGATACTCCTGTGGATTTGACTGCAAAATGTTGTAGAGGAGTATCCAGTCGTGGGGATTGAGATTCGGCAGATCAGCCAGAGTAAAGTTATGAACCAGGCCTTCAGAGCCTCGAGTCACTTTGAATTTGATGTTGACAAACTTCCCAGCTGAGTAGGGCTTCAGTACCTTGACAGTAGTTATTTTCTGTGAGCACCAGGTCAAGTATTGTGGCTGAGCGAACTCCAGATAGAACTCAAGCAGATCCCGATCCACCTTCGGGTCTGGAGAAGGGATAGTAGTAGTTGAGTTGAAGCAGTGAAAGATGAATGCATTTCGAATGATTGGCATGTCAAACTGTGCATCCTTGGAGTTTTCAAGCCCAAACGACATGACTGGTTAGAGCCAAAGAACAGTTGGTTCATCAATAGCACACCTTTGGAGCGAATCAAGGGTCCACTCTGGAAAAATAGACTTCTTTTTCTCCAAGATCTCCTTTTCTTTTTACTTCTTCTCCAGGTCAGTCGTTTGCTTCTTGAACTTTTCGGCAAGCTCTTTCTCAAAAAGTTTTGCTTTCTGATAAGGCTTATCGGGAATTTCACCTAGAGTATCTTCATAATCACCTTGATCATCAGTATCATCTTCACCGATCTTCTTTTTCCTTTTGGTAACCGAAGCTTCATTAACCTTCGGTTCAGCTGTTGGCTTCGGTTCGGGAGGAGGTTGAGTTTTCGCCTTCTCTCCCCCTTGTTTCAACTGGACACCAATCACCGAATTACCCTCAATAGAATGGTAATGGTCATGATGGGTTCATGGGCATCAAGGAGTTGAAGCAAAAATGGAATGGACATCGCCAATAGAGCTTCGAATAACCTCCCGTTCAGATTTCAAATCATTAAGCTCAGTTGTTGCAGTGTGAAGCTTGAGGTTCTGCATCTTTAGTTGGGAGGTTCTTTTGCCCAGCTCATCCATGATACGATTTTCCACAGCCAACTCTGCCTCTAGTTGAGTCAAACGGTCATTGAAATTATCATGTAGAGTGGCATTGGCAGCTTCGATGGCTTGACGAGCATCTTCAAGATTGGACCTTTCAGCTTGAAGAGAGCGCTGAAGGTTATCAACCGAAGCATTCACCGTCTGAGAACTCTTTTTAGCAGCCGCCTGCAAAGAATCTAAAAATAAATGAGCCTCAGAAATTAGTTTATCGACTTTTGCGGTCGCTTCTTTACATTCCTTCGTTGAAGCTTCAATAGCAAGGGAGGCCCTCTGGCATTGGGAAGTATAGGCATCAATAGCCTTAGCTACAATAGTGAGTGAGGCATTATGTGTTGGATAAGGTGTCTAAGTCCATAACTATTTCGGGTCAGTACTTGACCCAACCCGGCATGGTCCATTTGGGTTGCATGGCACCATGCAATTGGATAGACTGAATGAGAGAAATAACACTTGGAGATTATTAATATATTATAAGTTCTAATATATTAATAATATTATTTGATTAGTTTGATCAAAGAATTAATTTGGAATTAATTAAGTGATCAAAAGATAACTAATTAAATATATGGGTTGATTATGTAAATCATTCATATCTTGTATAGTGGGGTAAGAGGCTCCATGGATTATCAAGTTGGGTTCTACCCATAGGATGCTCCATGGATTCTCCATGGGAGTTACAAACCCATGGGTCATAGAAATGAAGAGTCATGACACATTAGGGTTTACATGGTGTAACCCTAGATGTGTCAACACTATATAAGAGTCCCATTCTCCACCAAAATTGGCTACACATAAGAAACAAGAGGGCTAGGCCGATATCAAGAAGTGTGTGTTCTCTTAAAAGTCTTTCCAAGAGCATTTGGTGTTGTGTGAAGCATTTGAGGCATCACACTTGGGGTGCTAGGCTCACAAGGTTTCAAGGAACATAAGCAACAACAAGGTAAGTTATTCTATATTTCATTCAAGTTAGAAATTATTCCCCATGTATGCTAGATAGGAATATAACCTTGGAATTCAACTTTGCATGATAATTAGACAAACATAGATCCAAGGTTATTAGGGTTGCATGTACACTTAGGAAGTGTTAGAATGCTCAAAACCCATCAGTGGTTTCAGAGCCTAGGCTTGTTTGTTTGTTATTTGTGCTTAAAAGTTGAAAAAAGTCGAAAAACTTGATGTCTGCCCGATGAACTCGCTGAGTCTATGGGGAGACTCGCCGAGTTCACTTGTATCTTCAACCTACTCACCGAGTAGGTTCATGCACTCGGCGAGTAGGAGCCATAGAGTGCAGATTTTCGACTTTAGTTGCTGGAAATGGACTAGAAACATTACCCTAAACAGTTTTGGTACTTGAAAACTTGTTTTAGATGGTGTAATGTCTTTGCTAATCCATTTACAACAACTAGTTATCAAAATTACAAAGTTTTAAGTGTAGTTTTGATTCATGAAAGTGTTCATATTCATGTTCTTGATCTTATGATGTTTAGATGATCATAGGAATTATTTGTAACCTATGTGGTAGTTTAATTCTTGATCATAATGTGTTTTAATGGAGTCCATAACTTGTCCTCAAGTTATGGAAAACCAAAAGTCACTTGAGTTAAAACCATTAAAAGAACACAAGAGTTAGAAAAATGAAGAGTCTTCATTTTTATTACTCTAATAAACTCATAAGTTACAAGATATGAAAAGTTTTGAAAGCTTACAAAACTTGCCCTCAAGTTTTGGAACAAGTAAAGTCATGTTAAAAACTTTAGTTCCAACCCTTAGAATTTTAAAAGTTAAAATTCAACCCTTATACTTATATTATTATGATTTAATAATTATATATATATATATATATATATATATATATATATATATATATATATATATATATATATATATATATATATATATATATATATATATATGTATAAGAACAAAGTCGTCTTACCGCTAGTACGCCTCATTCACGAAGCCGGTCTATAAGGTGGGTATAAGGTTGTTGCCTATAAAATGGCAACTTAATGGGTGTCCACTCTCACCCACCGCTTGCTTGACCGGTGGAGGGTCGTTAGCCGAACGGGTAAGACAAGGTGGACCGTGTGTCATTAACCGGCACACTAACTTGGATTTAACAAGGTAGGTAAAGGGTGACTTAAAGTTTATTATAGTATCGGTGGAGCGTGTGTGGTTTACCGCCACATCGATTGAGTGATAAACTTTAAGGGTACCAAGTGATTTGCATGGTGACTTCACACCTCGTTTTGTTATCCTCGGTATCCCAGTCACAAAACTTGGAGGGCACACTCGAGATTGAAACATGCCTTTGAAAAGTTCATTGAATCTCAAAGAATCTAGGAATTTCTAATAACCAATCAAAAACCTAATATTTAATATTTCAGTTTTCGTGGTGGAAATTGGTGAATCGTCATTCGCCTACCTTTAAAATATGTTATATCTTGGATTACGGCATACCTCTTCTAAGTTAAAATATATTGTGATTGGATCCTAGCCTTAATATTACATTTGGGTGTTTTATTAAGGACTCTCTAAATATCTAAACTAATCTTGTCCTTTTCCTTCAGATGTCTTCAAACAATGCTGCTTCTGGCTCTAACCCTAATGGCTCCTTTACCCTTATGAACTTGTGTGGGAAAGTCACTTTTGATGGATCCAACTTCAATGAGTGGATCAGAAACATCAGGATGATTACCCGCTACGAGGACAAAGAATATGTCCTTGACAAGGAGCTTAAGGAGATTGATGAGACCACTGCAACTCCTCAGGAGATCGCTGACTTTCAGGAACATGAAAGGGATGCTACGAAAGTGGCATGCATCATGATGGCCATGATGACAGCGGAACTCCAAAAGTCTTATGAGGATTTATACCCTTATGAAATGCACCAAGATCTGATGGAAAGATACCATCAAAGTGCACGACAAGAGAGGTATGAAATGATCTGCTCCATGATAACAACCATGATGAAGGACGGGGAATCCGTCACGAGCCACATGCAGAAAATGCAAAGGTATGTGGATCGATTGCTGAAGCTTAATGTGAACTTCCCTGAGGAGCTTGCAATAGATATAATTTTGCACTCCTTACCATCGTGTTATGATACATTCCGCATGACATATCACATGAATAAGGAAGAGGGCACACTCAGCAAACTTCAGGGACTTCTCAAGACCGCTGAAACAGGTCTTAAGGGGAAGTCGGTTGTTAACACTCCTACTCCAAATTCTACTCCGGTTTTGGCAATCGGGAAAAGTCGAGGAAAGAAGAGAAAGAGCTCTTATAAGGGTACCAAGGCTCGGACCCTTGATGGCTCTTCTTCAAGTGGAACCAAGAAAGGTTTCGTCACTCCTTCTTCTGACCCAAAAGAGGCTGAATGCTTCTATTGCCATGAAAAATCACATTGGAAGCGGAACTGCCCAAAATACCAGCAAGATGTGAAGGATGGGAAAGTTAAACCCAACCATGCAGGTATTTACACTATCATTTCTAATAACTCACCCCATTCTTAATCTTGGGTCCTTGATACTAGTTGTGGTATTCATATTTGTTGTGACTTGCAGGGACGAAGAAGAAGTGAGAATGTGGAGCAAGGAAGAATAAACTTAATCATGGGGAATAGGAAAGCTTTACGTGTCACCAAGATTGGAGTTTATACTTTATCGCTAAGTAGTGGGTTTAGTTTAGATTTGAATAAGTGTTGTTATTCGCCAGAAATGGCAAGAAATATTATTTCCTTTCATGCATTGTATAGACAAGGTTTCACCTTTTCGTTTGATAATGAAGTTGGTTCGATTAATGCTTTCTTTAATAATGTTCTTTATTTTAAAGCATTACCTTGTGATGGCATGTATGAAACAGTATCTGTGGTTGATAACTTAGGAAATAATGTATTTGGTATTGATTCTGTTAATAATAATAACTTGGATAAAGCATCATTATGGCATTGTCGTCTTGGACATATAAGCAAGTAACGCATAGGCCAACTCCAAAAGGATGGAGTCTTGGAGTCATTTGACCTAAAGTCAGATGATAGTTGCGAATCATGCTTAGTTGGAAAAATGACAAAGTCACCCTTCACAGGCTCGTGTGAGAGGGGTGAAGGTTTGTTGGACCTTGTACACACGGATGTGTGTGGACCATTTAAACATGCCACAAGGGATGCTAATCGTTATGATTTGACTTTTACTGATGATTATAGTAGATATGGATATGTCTACTTGATCAAGCATAAGTCAGAGACTTTCGAAAGGTTTAAGGAATTTAAATAGGAAGTCAAGAATCAATTGGGCAGATACATTAAGATACTTCGATCCGATCGTGGTGGTGAGTATCTTAGTTCAGAGTTCCTTGACTATCTAAGGGAATGTGGGATAGTCTCACAATTGACACCTCCCAGGACACCACAGTTGAATGGTGTGGCTGAGAGGCACAATCGAACCTTGTTGGATATGGTTCGTTCCATGATGAGTCGAGCTTCGCTACCAATCTCGTTTTAGGGGTATGCCTTAAAGACTGCTGCCCATATCCTTAATCTAGTCCCTACAAAGAAAGTTGCCAAAAATCCTCACGAGATGTGGACTGGTAAAGTGCCTAAACTAGACCACATCAAGATTTGGGGTTGCGAGGCTTTCGTGAGATGCGAGACTCATGATAAGCTCGAACCCCGAAGCGAGAGGTGTATTTTCATCGGCTACCCACAACAATCCTTTGGTTACCTCTTCTACAGACCTAGTGAAAATGTGGTTTTTGTAGCTAGGAGGGCTTTCTTTAGAGAGAGAGAGAGAGTTCATAAGCCAAGGAAACAGTGGGAGGCAAGTTGATCTTGAAGAAATTCAAGAGTCAAGCGGTGAAGGAACTTCAAACCCTAGCACTCAACTTGAAGAGGAAACTCCTGTTGAGCCAATTGACAAGTTTGTACCTCTGAGGCGATCCACAAGGATTAGGAATGCTCCTGAGCATTACTATGGATTCCATATTACTGTAGAAGGTGATACACTTATCAGTGATAAGACACTGATAGGTCTGGATGAACCTAGCAGTTACGCGAAAGCCATGGCAGGCCCTGAGTCAGCCAAGTGGAAAGAGGCAATGGACAGCGAAATACAGTCCATGTATGACAATCAAGTTTGGAACTTGGTTGAGAATGTACCAGGTTGTAAGATAGTTGGGTGTAAATGGGTCTTCAAGAAGAAGACCGACATGGATGCTAAAGTACACATTTATAAGGCTAGACTGGTTGCAAAGGGCTTCTCTCAAATTCCTGGAGTAGACTATGATGAGACCTTTTCTCCAGTAGCCAAGATTAAGTCTATTCGGGTTCTGTTGGCCATAGCTACATTTCATGACTATGAAATATGGCAAATGGATGTCAAAACCGCTTTCGTTGATGGAAAGTTGGCTGAAGATGTTTACATGAGTCAGCCAGAGGGTTTTGTCAGCAACGAGTACCCTAATAGAGTGTGTAAGCTTGAGAAATCCATTTATGGATTGAAGCAAGCACCTCACAGATGGAATCTTTGCTTTGATGAAAAGGTCAAGGAATTTGGCTTTTCTAGGAGTGAAGATGAGTCTTGCGTGTATGTCAAGGCTAGTGGGAGTATAGTTAGCTTTTTGGTGTTCTATGTGGATGACATACTACTCATAGGAAATGACATCCCAACTCTGCAGGAAGTTAAGTCCTGGCTTGGGAAGTGTTTCTCTATGAAGGACCTAGGAGAAGCTGCCTATATTCTAGGGATAAGGATCTTGAGAGATCGGAGTAAAAGACTAATTGGACTTAGTCAGAGTACCTACTTGGATAAGGTGCTGAAGAGATTCAGCATGCAGGACTCGAAGAAAGGAGAGTTACCCATCCAGAGTAACACCAGATTGAGTAAGACACAAAGCCCTAGCACTGAGGCTGACATAGCAGAAATGAGTCGAATACCTTATGCTTCGGCAGTAGGATCGATCATGTATGCTATGACGTGTACTCGATTTGATGTAGCCTTTGCCCTAATTATGGTTAGTAGATATCAGGCGAACCCTGGCAAGGCACGCTGGACTACGGTAAAGAATATCCTCAAGTACTTACGGAGGACTAAGGACTAGGTCCTTACCCTCGGTGGGAGTGATGAATTGAGAGTTGTAGGGTATAGTGATGCTGGTTTCCAGACTGATAGGGATAATTTCCGCTCTCAGTTGGGCTGGGTCTTTACCCTAAATGGAGGAGCAATTTCTTGGAAGAGTTCCAAGCAAGAGACAGTGGCTGATTCAACTTGTGAATCAAAGTATATTGCAGCTAGCGAGGCGGAAAAGGAGGTGATATGGCTGAAGAACTTCATTGGAGACCTTGGAGTTGTACCAGCTATTGAAGAGCCAATGGAAATTTTCTGTGATAGTGAAAGTGTTGTTGCCTTAGCCAAGGAACCAAGGGATCACGTGAGATCCAGACACATCAACAAAAAATACCATTTTATCAGACATCGGATAGAAGAACGACTCCTCATGGCAAAGAGGGTATCATCGGATGAGAACCCAGCAGATCCCCTCACGAAGGGACTGACTCGGGTTAAGCATCTCCAGCATGCTCGGAGCATAGGGTTGAAGGATGATATTAGATTTAGTTGTTAGATAACCTTGAAATTTGTAAAGTGTAATTGACATTAGATGATGAATAAAAGGTGTTTTATTTATGAGTAAAGTGTTGCTATCTCTTGTCGATCGTTTACTATATTTATTTTGCATGTTTTGACTTCCAGAATATTTTTTTTGGTATAACATATTATTCAAACCTCCACAGTCGTTCATATGTCGGAAGTAGGTATGAATCAAGACTGTCATGATTGGTTGCAGAGGTCTAAGGTGTTGGACAAGGCTACAACAATCATGAGTGCTCATAAGTTCTGAGCATTGGACTCAACCCACGCTCACTGGAATCACTTCATGGACTTCTGTCTCGAGTGATCGTGAGATGGTAATATCATATAAGTCTTCAAACCTAGAGATATGATTTGTTACTTACAAGTTGGTTATGCATTGATTGTACGAAAACGCATTGGTAACTCAATGTTATAAAACGTGCTTTTGTGTATAATTCAATGAGTGGTAGAACAAACGTATGAGTCGAAGTTTATCTGTTCCTTCTTGGATTAGAAGCTGATATTTGGGCCCCTCGATGATTTTGTTTTGACCTATGTTCCGGGCCCGGTCAGAACTAAGTTGATGTGTTCAATTAAGTTCTTTGTCAAACAAATCGGAAATCGAGAAACAAACGGCTGGACAATAAGTAAGACATTGTTCCATGTATTTGTCCGGCTGATATCTAGAACAGAGGATTATATGATCACTTATCTTAAATGGCATATCAACATCTTCTCAGTTCCGAGAGACCTCGAAAGAGCTACGATAGCCGGTCGGTTCCTGAAGTACTGGAGTTATAGTTATTAGAGTTATCCAAGTGGGAGACTGTTGGATAAGGTGTCTAAGTCCATAACTATTTCGGGTCAGTACTTGACTCGACCCAGCATGGTCCATTTGGGTTGCATGGCACCATGCAATTGGATAGACTAAATGAGAGAAATAACACTTGGAGATTATTAATATATTATAAGTTCTAATATATTAATAATATTATTTGATTAGTTTGATCAAAGAATTAATTTGGAATTAATTAAGTGATCAAAAGATAATTAATTAAATATATGGGTTGATTATGTAAATCATTCATATCTTGTATAGTGGGCTAAGAGGCTCCATGGATTATCATGTTGGGTTCTACCCATAGGATGCTCCATGGATACTCCGTGGGAGTTACAAACCCATGGGTCATGGAAATGAAGAGTCATGACACATTAGGGTTTACATGGTGTAACCCTAGATGTGTCAACACTATATAAGAGTCCCATTCTCCACCGAAATTGGCTACATATAAGAAACAAGAGGGCTAGGCCGATTTCAAAAAGTGTGTGAAGCATTTGAGGCATCACACTTGGGGTGCTAGGCTCACAAGGTTTCAAGGAAAATAAGCAACAACAAGGTAAGTTATTCTATCTTTCATTCAAGTTAGAAATTGTTCCCCATGTATGCTATATAGGAATATAACCTTGGAATTCAACTTTTCATGATAGTTAGACAAACATAGATCCAAGGTTATTAGGGTTGCATGTACACTTAGGAAGTGTTAGAATGCTCAAAACCCATCATTATGTTCTTGGACAACCGAGGAGAACAAAGCTTTGAGAGCAGCGTCTTAATAGGCACCAGTGGAAGATGAGGAAAGCAGCTTATCAAGGTTGTCATTAACAGCCTTGAGATGGCGTTTGGTGACAGGAGCATCTTCTTCGTCGTGACTCTGGACACGGTAGGGACTGAAGTAAGTGGAATCAAACTCCAAGTCCTCACCTCCAAGAACTGGGGCGGTGTTAGTGGATTGGGTAGGGGATAAGGGTTTTGTAGTAACAAGAGGTTCGGTTGTAACTGGTGGTTCGGTTGTGACAGGAGGTGTGGGTGATGAAGAATGAGTCCCCATAGTAGTTGTGGTACTGGTAGTTTCTATGAAGATTGGATCAGGAATGGGTATAGTGGTTGATGGTTGAGAGGTAGTGATGGGAAAAATTAGAGGGATAGAGATTGGTACAAAAAAGAGTGGAGGAGAAGTGGGTTGGGAGCGAACAGGAATTTCTGGGGTAGGCGAGCGAGGCGGGGTATGACCACGACCCGAAGCCTCCTCATAAGAGCTTTCACTTTCTAATTCTGAAGGAGCAGTGGATTTGTTTTTAGGAGGAACATACTCGTAGTCCGAATCGCTTGAGGATTAAAGAATGAGTCTCTGAGCTGGCTTCTTCTGCTTCTTCGGATTAGGCTATGAAGGAGCAATCTTGTCTGACTTTCGCTTCTTAAGTGTTTTACCCTTGGTTGGTTTTGTGACTTTCGCCTCATTCTATATCTCTGTTTTCTTTCCCCTTTTGGCTGGCTTGTCAGCCTCTTCAATGGAGCGAACCATGGCTGGTGTGAGTTCCCTTGGACCCAAAGAAGGATGCTTTTTGTATTCTTAAAGAACATTGCTTGCGTCATACACACAAGCAAGCATGGATTCAGGGATCGATACAATGAAGGAATACTTGGTTGGATCTGTGACGATAATCTTTGTGGTGTGAAAGGTGGCAATGGAGGAGAGAAGAGATTCCGCCATTATTGGAACATGGAGACGATCCATTTCCTACTTTGTAATGATGGACCAGTACCTTCCACATGAGATCTATGAATGTCTTGATGAAGAATACAAGCTTTCAACCAGTTGTTTCCAGATGACGGTCCCATGTTCCAAATTAATCTCATGATACAGCCCATAAAGCACGGCCATAAACGACTTGCTTGCGTCATCTGAACTTGCACTGCGTTTTGATAAACCTTTGAAAAAGAAGAGTGAAAAGACCATTCCTTTGAGGAGGAAGGTAAGACTTCTTGAATTCGGTAACTGTGGTGAGGGATTCAGTGTACCCCATTTGATAGAACATTAAGAACAGTTGACCAGTAGTAGTCAAGTCAGGGTTTACCAGAGTTGGTTCTTGAGAAAGACCAATTAGGGCACATAAGCGAGTCTTATAGATGGAGGTCTTCTCATCGTGAATATCAAAGTGAATCCGCTCAGCAGCCTTGTCATAGTAAGCTGTTGAATAGATGTGAGAAAGGCAGGTCATGGGAACAACTTTGACCTTCAAAAGAGCGTTGACAAGAGGAGAGTATTTGAGACATTCGACGACATACAACATATAGGGTGCATAGATGAAGAGTGTTAGGTCAATGATGAGGTTTTGTTGAGGTTTGATTGTGAGAAGGTTGGAGTGAACATAGGTATCATTAACAGAAGAGGAGTCTACCATTGATGAAGCTTGAGAAGAAGAAGATGAGCAGTAAGAGAAATCGCCCTTATGCTTTGAGAGAGTTTGTAGGTGATAAAAGGGTAAAGAGAAGTGTGCCAAATCCTTTTATACGTAAGTAGGAGAGAGAAATATCCAGTTGAGATCTTGGATTAATTAGAAACTGTGCCTGATGTGATGGAGGAACAATTGACATACTCGATGATGACGAAGGAAAAAGAAAGGACGTTTCCTTTTTACACGCCATTCCATAAAAAGCGATTTTTTAAATCGTCAAAACGATTGGATAACTGCTGACTCAGCCTTAACTTTATCCCAAACTTCACCCACATATTTACATGAATCGTGATCTCCTTTAACTTTATCGGCCATTGGAGTACTTGTAGAAACGAAGTTGTAACAAGTAAAACACCATTAGTAGAACCAGATTTTTGAAAATCAAAGATTTTCATGCATAGAGTGTGAAAGATAAAGAAATAAAACAAACTTTTTGAGGGTTTAAGTGATGTCTTGTTGAGACATAAAGCAACTGATTCTGGGCATGAATCTCTTCCTTCAAAGTCAAGAGAGACTTTAAAGTGTTTGTGTGGATTCCCATTAACTAACGATCAAGTACTTGTTAAGAATTATTGAAAGGCATCTTTTTAATTAAGGCTATAAAGGGTGGCTTTCGCTTCAATTCATGATATCGATACTTGATATAAGACCGAAACTGAACGAAGTACTTGAGAGATCAATGTGATCTATTGAACAAGTAGGTAGGGAAGATATTTAGTGACTTGTGGATTAATGAGAAATCTTAAAAAAAAAACTTAACTGGGTCCTTGGGGAAGAAAAAATCTTGGTAATAGAAATTTTTAGAAGAATCACTAAAAATAAAAAGAGATTTCATATAAGAACTGTAACATAGTGATGTTGTACCGCCAATTGATTAAAGGTGTTGAATTGTGGGTTTGACTTAGTATGTAGTGACACGAAACTAAGATCATTAACACAGGTTTTTGTATAACCATAAACCTCAGTGGTAAATGCTGAGAGTCTCAAGGGTTGCTTTGATGAGATGAAGTGTAATGAAGAGAAATGATATTAGTGGTATAAGAAGTGAATGTACCTTTGCTACAAAAGAAGGACCAAGCAGAAAACTCTAAGCTCAATATGAGAAGAGTAAGGTGTCTCATGATTAGAGTGAATGTAACAACCTAGTTTGGGAAAATATGATTTGTATGTATCATATTAATAAGGCTTCACTCAAAATCTATAGAGGCTTTAGTCAACATGCAGCAACAGATGCTGACTTAGGTGGCTATTAGATTAAAACTAAAAGAAAAGATATTTTTGTATTTTGTGAAAAATTTTAATTAAACGAAAAAGGAAAATATTTTTGGGTTATATATAAAATAAATGAAACAGAGAAATATTTTTGGATTTTTAAAAAAATAAAGAAAACGTAAAAGGAAGTATTTAAAATAGTGTACAAATGAATACAATCAAAATGCCTTGATATGAAACAGAAGCAAACGAATTCAGAAGGACCGAACCCGAAATAGACCGAACGGTCGGTTCATTTCGGTTCTTGGTCTAGCCGAACCTAAAATAGACCGAACCCGAAATAGACCGAACGTTCGGTTCATTTCGATTCGCTCGATTTCGCTTCTTACCTATATTGAAGCTAAGGCGATTTTGGTACAGATTCTGCTTCCATCATTCCTAGGCCTTGCAAAATTTTGTTGAAACTTGCTTCAGGCAAAGCCTTAGTGAATATATCTTCCAGTTGATCAGTTGTCCTTACAAATTGAATTTCCAAGTTGCCATCTTCCATGTGATCTTTGATTAAGTGATACCTCAGTGCTATGTGTTTAGTCTTCGAGTGTTGCACTGGGATGTGACAAATCCTAATTGCACTTTCAGAGTCACAATATAGTGGGATTTTCTTCATGTTCAGCCCGTAATCTCTAAGCTGACTTTGTATCCATACAACTTGAGATGTGCATGATGCAGCATCGATGTATTCAGCTTATGCAGTGGAGAGAGAAACACAGGTGTGTTTCTTTGATTGCCAGCTAACCAATTTACCGTCCAGAAATTGGCATCCTCTAGTGGTGCTTTTACGATCTAATCCATAGCCACCTAAGTTAGCATTTGAGAACGCTTGGACAAAAAATCCTGATTTGGTTGGATACCACAGGCCGAGAGAGGAGGTTCGCTTCAAATAGCAAAATATGTTTTTCACGGAAAGCATTTGAGGTTAGCGAGGGTTAATTGGAATCTGGCACAATAGCAGACTGAGAACATGATGTTAGGTTTGCTGGTTGTGAGATACATTAGTGACCCAATCATTTGACGATAAAGCTTCATGTCAGCGGCTGGCTTCTCCAACGGAGGTGTAAGCTTTGTCCCAAAAGCCATTGGAACTTTAACATTGGAGTCTCCCATCATGCCAAACTTAGCAAGCAATGTCTTTGTGTATGCCTCCTGATTGATAAAAATGCCATCGGTTCCCTGTCTAATGTTTAAGCCAAGGAAAACGTTAAGTGGACCCATTCAGCTCATCTCAAATTTAGTTTCCATCAACTTCCTAAATTCAGCTGCTAAGCTGGGATTCGTGGAGCCGAAGATGATGTCATCAACATAAATTTGGACTATCATAAGGTGGTTACCCTCTCTTTTACGAAAAAAGGTTGGGTCAACCGAACCTTGTTTAAATTTAGACATTTTTAAGAATCGAGTGAGAGTTTCATACCATGCTCTGGGAGCCTGCTTCAGACCATATACCGCTTTGTCTAGGATGTAACAGTTTTTGGATGCTTTTTGTTCACGAAACCTGGTGGTTGCTCAACGTACACAATTTCTTCAAGTTCTCCGTTGAGAAAGGCACCCTTGACGTCCATTTGATAGACTTCAAAGTTTTTGTGTGCAACATAGGCAAGAAAGATTCGAACTGAATCTAATCTTGCAACTGGAGCGAAGGTCTCCTTGTAATTAATACCTTCCTCTTGGCAGTAGCCTTTCACAACAAACCAAGGTTAGTTACGAATCACATTCCCCTCCTTATCCATCTTATTTCTGAAAACCCACTTGAGACCGACAACCGAAGCATCTTTTGGAGTTGGAAGTAGATGCCAGATTTTGTTTCTTTCAAACTCATCTAACTCGTCTTGCATGGTTTGGACCCGGTTAGAATGATCTAGAGTTGAATTAACAGTCTTCGGCTCAACTTTGGAAACAAAAGAATTGAACATGCAAAATTCCACTTGAGAAAATAGTGCAGCTTGTTTCGCTTTGATCTGTGATCGAGTTAAAACCTTTTCTAAAGATTCCCCAATAGTTTGACTTTGAGGATGGTCTTTGGTCCATTTAACAAGTAGTGGGTAGTCTGGATCACAAGTGGGATCCAGTTCTGCATTGATCTCTTCCTCCAATTCAGATAGTGTATCATCATCATTGATATGCCAATTCTCCCCCTCGAATGATGACACGAGTTCAATATCTGGATCAGAATGTTCCCCTTCGTTTGGTTTTTCGGTAGAGTTGGATGATTGTGATGTTGAATTCTCCCCATGGAATGAAGAACATTGATCTTTTTGTAGAGACATACCCTCCCCCTGGACAGAGGGACGGTCACCAGAAGGTTCGCTTAAGACTGGTGTTTCGGTTGCTTTCGGTTGATCGTCAGCCATCTTTCGTGCACAATCGTCAATGACTTGTTTTAGACTGTCAAATTTGTTATCTTTTGCCTTGGATTCAGAATCGATAGCCTTTTTCAGGTTCATCAAAAAGAAGCATATATTGCTCAAAAAGATTTGAGATTGGAGCTGTAACTTGACTGGTCTTTGGAAAGATTTCCTGCAGTGCATCTTCAGTAGACTACATCTTCTTGACATAGTTATCATCAAAAGTGACATAGTACGTCTCTTCAATCTTCTTAGAACGCTTGTTCAGAACTCTATAGGCATTCGAGTGCAAGGAGTAGCCCAAAAATATTCCTTCATCAGCCTTAGCATCAAACTTGTTACGATTCTCTTTGGAGTTGAAGATGAAGCATCTTGAACCGAACACATGAAAGAATTTCACATTCGGCATGCGATTGCTCAAGATTTTGTAAGGACTAATGGAGAGTCGCTTGTTTAGATATGACATGTTCTGAGTGTACCAAGCAGCAACAACTGCATCAGCCCAGAAATACAGAGGCAATGAAGCGAAGCTTAGCATAGTACGAGCTTCTTCGCATAGAGATTTGTTTCGCCTTTCAACGATTCCATTCTGCTACGGAGTATATGGGGCTGAGAAATTATGAGTCGTTCCCTTGTTAGCTAGAAAATCTTCGAAATCCTTATTCTTGAATTCCAAGCCATTGTCACTCCTGACATTACAAACTACTTTCCTCAGTTGAACTTCTACCTGCTTTATGAAGAGCTTGAGCTTAGGAGTAGCCTCTGATTTATGCTTCAAGAAGAACACCCATGTAAAGCGAGAAAAGTCGTCGATGATGACCAAAATATACTTGTTCCCACCAATACTTTCAATGGAAGAGGGACCGCATAGATCGATATGTAACAGCTCTAATGGTTCTATCACCTTTGTGTTGATAATAGAAGGATGACTTTGTCGACTTTAATTTCCCATTTCACAAGCTGCACATTTGTGTTCTTTGTCGAATTTTAGAATTGGAAGACCTCGAAAATGATCTCCTAAAACCATCTTGTTCATATCCTTCAAATTAAGATGAGAGAGTCGTCGATGCCATAACCAACTTTCGTCTGAGTGAGCCTTCGTTAGTAAGCAGACTGCTAGTTTCCCTCGAATTGGATTGAGGTTTAAAGGGTACATTTCCCCCTTTCACTTCGATTTCAACTGAATGTTATTGGACTTCTTTTCGACTATCTCTGAGCTTCATTATCAATCAATACCTTCAATCCGGTCCCACCTACCAGCTGTGATACGTTGATAAGGTTGTGCTGCAATCCTTCAACATATGCAACCTTTCTTATAGAGAAATCACCATTCGTAATCCTTTTGTAGCCTTTGATAGTTCCATATGAGTTGTTGTCATACTTCACAATTCCACCATCCTTGAGAGACTGAAACTCTCTATGTTCTTCCTTCCTCCCTGTCATGTGATGCGAGCAGCCACTATCAATATACCATTCTTCGTCAAACTGCTCGTCACGAATAAATTTCAAAATTTTAAGCAGATATAGGAACCCAAAGTTTCTTGGGTCCTTGTAAGCCTTTTACAGGACAGGGAATAGTAAGAGAAACATCAACCAAATAAGTTCTTTTAATTAAAGTAGTTTCATCCTTTCTTTTTATTGTGAAAACTTTAATTTTGTTTGACGTAGGTTTTGAGTTTTTGATGTCTGCTCTCTTTTGGTTCTCATTTGGGCATCTGTTGTCTTCTGGAAAGAGCTTTCCTTTTCCTTTTAAATCATTCAAAGGATAAGAATTAGAATGAGAAGAATAGGGTTTAGAAATGATTTTGGATCGTTGATTATTACTTCTCCTTGGTTGAGAACAGGAACACTCTTCCCTTTTGTTCTTTTGATTGACCTTTGGACCGAACCCATTCTTTCGGTTGATATTGTGTTGAGGACCGAAACCGCTCTTTCGGTTGATATTGTGTTGAAGACCGAAACTGCTCATTCGATTGCTGATGTTCTGAGGACCGAAACTGTTCTTTGTGTTGCTACCTTGTTGTGGACTGAAACTATCCATTCAGTTCCTTGTATTCGAGGGACGAAACTATCCTTTCGGTCGCTTCTTGATTCTTCTTGAGACTTATGCGTCCTTTCGTACCTAACATAATGAGGGTTTTGTGATCTCCAAAACTATTTTCTTTCTAAGAGATTCTTCTTGTATCTCAGATTTCGTTGGTGTTTTCGATCTGCCACCTGTTTTGGATTTTTGTGGATGTTAGCCTTTGCTTCGGAACACGAGCATTGCTTTCCCTCTTAGACGAAGATGTTTCACTGGTAGTGAGAGCTGGTTCGCCCAAAGACGGTTTGGTGCCACTAGTGCTTGGCACATCGTATCTTGCAGGCACATTAAGTGGTTCGGGCACGTACCTACGCTTCACTCTCCATGAGGTTTTCTAAGATAGGCCTTTTGTCTCATCAGCGTTGTCTATTGGTGCTGACCAGAAGAACTCTTCACATCCAGCTGCATTATCTTCTTCTACCATAGCAGTCAATTCTGCTGTTTGTTGAGGAGTGACTCCTTGAACTGTGTAGACATGATTGGGAGCGAAGTCAACGAAATTTTCAGAAACGAGATTTTTGTGAGTTTCAGGTTTGCTTTTGACAAATTCTGAGCAATCCACCATATCCTCTACAGAGATTTCACTCAGATCATCATCCTGATTAAGTTCAGATGCATTTCAACATCAATTTTATTTTCTGCACTTAATTTGGCATTCAATGAGTCAAATTTATGTACAGTTTCGGTTCTTAATTTCAGTCTATCATTTTCATCTAATTGATTTTTGAGCATGTCCTTATGGTCTTTGGACTTTATGTAGGAATCAATTTTGTCAAGACCAATTTTGTATGCTGGAAAGAATTCATCAGAAGATACAACGTTTTCACAACTGTAAGCTTCGACATCGACTTCATCCTCCTTTAACTCAATGAAGGGTAAAATCATGCGATGTATCTTCTTTCCTATTTCACAATCGAGATGCAACTGAGTGATATTAAAATAAAGTCTTTTAGCAATTAAACAAAAAACATTTCACAGTTTTAAAAGCTTAAGATTGTCTCATTGTAAATAAATTGATTCATCCTTGGATCTAATCAACTCTTTCTCCTTCTGCTCAATCCACATCCTCCTTTCCTCACTCTTTGACGATATCCTGCTAATTTTATCAGTCATGTTAGAGTTTGTGACACGGGTTTGGGTAAGACTACTACTTATTCTAGAAAATTTAGATTTTAAGCTATTTAGTTCCTTTTCATAGTTAGTAACAGGTATTTTCAGAGAAGCAAGAATATTTTGTACCTTCTTGATCAACTCATCATATTCGTTGATCTGTGTACTGACATGTTTCGTAGAAAAACACCTGTCCTCTCGCTCCTTCTCATCTTTTAGCCCACCATCAGTTGTATACCCTCTCATCTGAGATACTACTTTGGTCACCATCAAACACCTTCCTGCTGCAGGTTCTTCTTTCACCAGCATCACCTTGCCATGAGTGGGTTTTCTTACTTCTTCGTCCTCTGAATTCGTGGACCACACTTCCACTCCACCGAATTCATCACTATTACCTGTATCCTGTACGATCAAAGCATTCATGGTTTTATTGTTAGCAGCTGATTTTCATTTCTTGGCGAAGTGATTCTTGCCTCCACAATAATGGAAATCAAATCCTGACTCTCCACCAATTTTTGCCTCTTTCTTGGATTCTTCTGACTTCGAACCTATCTTCGGTTCCTCCTTTACCTTTTCAGAACTGTAACTTCCCTGCCAGTTTCGGTTCTTGTTGGCTTGGAACTATCTTTTGGTGAAATTCTAGGGTTGGACACCATCAGGGCATACTCTTCACCGGTTAGATCATAGTCAGCAAGATCCAATTCTTCTTCTTCTTCAACAGAACTTTTCCCTTTAGAAATAAGGGCTAACAAACCCAAACTGGAAACCACGTTCGTGTCCTTAGACAGTGCACTTTCATGGGACTTCAGAATTCCCACCAGTTTTGCTAGAGAATATGATTTAAACTGTTCATGTGCCTTAACTGTGGACACGACTGTCATCCATTCAGGTCTTAGACCGTTCATGAATGTGACCTTCTATTCAATAACCTTCCTTTTGATCCCATGCTTTATCATCTTACTTAAAAGATGATTAAAGTTATCAAAAGCCTAAACAGGTTTCTATTTGGGCTTCTGTTTGAAATCACCAAATTCAGAAAGCAACAGAGTTTGTATTGAATGTTCTAGATCTTCATCAGTGGAATACAATTCTTTTAGCCTGTCCCATATCTCTTTAGCTGTAGCGCAATAACTCACCAAACGAAACGTATATATCTGCAAACCAAACCTAATTATTCTTAAGGCCATGATGTTGCATTGAAACTTCTCCTTCTCGTCTTGAGGAATGTCTTTCACATCATTCACAAGCTGATTGTACTCTTTTTGAGTTTTGACAATCTTTGAGGTGCTTGAGTGAGCAAACGGGCCAACTGTGATAGCTTCCCTGATCAAGTATCCATTATCTTCTGAGCTAATCACATAATCTTCGAAGTGGTGCGTCCAAAACTCATAATCCTAAGTGTATAGGATTGGAATCCTTGTCGTTGATCCGATACTATTTGAGATGTTGATTGGATTGGTTTGCAAATCATCCATTGGCATTGTGATGAAGTTCGATCAACAACTTGTTTAAGATCAGACTTGTAATTTTATCGATTAGACTAAGATCGACAATTAATGAGATATGTCAAGATGGAATGATGGCTCAATTAATATCAATCAATGTGTAATAAAACCCTCATAACTTCTTCGACAGAAGAGATATGTATGAATTACACAGTCTCCTGCTCTGATACCAATTAATGAGAATAAATCTCAGATCCTTTAGATCTTTCACAGGTAAAAAGATGATGAACAAACAATTCAAACACAATATGATTATGAACACAGTATGGAATCAACGTAATGCTTATGATTCAAATATAGTCACGGCTCAACATAGCTCGATGAAGAACTTCCACTGTAGAGGCGAGCTAGGGTTTACAAAACTTAATGAGAAAAAAAATAAAAGCGTTACCAACAAAGGCTGCATGCATGCACCTTAAATACTAAACCCTAGAGTAAAATAATCATGGTTGGACAGGCCCAAACCGACTACCAAAACTGGGCTAAGGACCGAGCCCATGACACAACATAATAAACCCAACAATAATGAACGATTTCTATGACTAAATAAGACCATATCAAAATACCCCACACTTGACTTTTGCTTGCCCCCAAGCAAAACCAAATTTTAGCACGCTAATATTACATAAGACAATACCAATTGAACCCAGCCATTATGCCAAGACCGCAACGCATGCATTTGTGTCTAAAATTTTCCTAAGGACCCCCCTCAATTCTAAGTACTTACAATCCTCATAAACACTCGCCCGCTTCTTTTGAACAACGCTCATTTTATGCATCCCTCCGAATCCATTCCCATAAAACTTTCTTAACCTCAAGTCATTTTTGGTTAAATCCCCAAACATGCATATGGTAAAATAAGCTAGAAATGAAAATTACATTAAAAATACTTGATACTTTATGTCTTCAATAATTTGTAGCTTTTCTTCAATGTATTTCTTCTTTGTCTTCAAAGCTTTGTAGATTCTTCCTTTCAAACATTTCATCACTCTCTTTTTTTTCTATTTTTCTATTTTTTTCTTTTTTTCTTTTTTCGTTTTCTTTTTTTTTCTTTCTTTTTTTTGTCACTTTTTTTTTCACTCAAACTAAAAACCTAAAGAAAAAAGCATATGGTTACGCAAGGAGATTTAACTTCATCCTTTATTGGCTAAATATATTAGTCTAGTGTGCAATGACCACTTAAGCTCTCTTGGATACATTTATGGTACACGATGCTAAACATGTTGCGATCCTCAAACTAAGTGAGGTTGTGCTTTTGTCCCATGATTTCACTAAAATAAAGGGGGCCATAAATGCACTATAACGTATACTGGCTCAACTAAACATTTGGGTCCTCATAGAATCATCAAACAAAATAATAGCATGGAACCCTAATTACTTTACCAAAATATTCTAAATTAACCCTAGCAATTATTTTTTATGCAATTTTTTTTTCAATCCAAGGATTCAAAGGATTCTAATTTTTTTTTTTCACAAAATGTAATCAACCCCCTACCCCACACTTAAATTATGCAATGTCCCCATTGCATGTTATGCATGAAAAAGAACATAAAAGTAAAGAGAGAATTAGAACAAACTCCTCTGGGATAGTACTTGCAAGGTTGATCTTCTTCATATTAAGCTTCATCTTCAGTTGACTTTAGACATGGGAATAGCTCATCCACGCCTTGGGTGTCAAAATATCATGTTGTACAGCTCCAAAATATCGAGGAAAAAGGTGTTGGAAATTCTCGGAAATTGATCTTCAATAGTATAGCCAGTTGCCCGAGTTGAGTTGTTAAAGCTGGCAACAGTCGGGTTTTTCCGCATGGACTCGCCGAGTTGGCTAAATGGAACTCGACGAGTTTTCTTTGTTGATTGAATAAAAATATCTCCAGCTTCAGGTTCATTTCAGACTCGTAATTGGACTCAATTCTCCTAATCCTCTCGTTTTAGACTTGATTTCACGTTTATTCCTCACACTTTATTCTTTCAATCTTTCTCTATCCCTATATTCTGAAAAGATCAAAAACAAATACCAAGTAAAAAAAAACATCTAAATAAAAATCCTAAATTGTCCCTAAATACTAGAAGTTTAGAAAGAAAAAGAAAAGCAAACTCTAATGACAGGTTGCC
Organism: Lactuca serriola; assembly: GCF_051521515.1. Taxonomy (NCBI): domain Eukaryota; kingdom Viridiplantae; phylum Streptophyta; class Magnoliopsida; order Asterales; family Asteraceae; genus Lactuca; species Lactuca serriola. Next base: position 334,298,074 of record NC_136415.1, on the reverse strand, counting down.
TCCCGCAAGCGCTTCTTTTTGTGCGAGTCTTTAGCTGGACTCTCAACTTAATAAACTGCCAACAAACTCAATGCCAATCCATCCATTGCATTGAATGTTTTCTTTGGACCAAGTTGTAAAATTTGGCTCTTTGCTTCAAAAATTGGCCAAACGAGCTTTAATTTATAGAACCCAAGAATCTTGACAACGGTTGGAACTGGTTGGGTACTAATCAGAAATGGATCAGGGTTCTGAACTTTCTCCAAACTTAGAATCGTCACCCCATGCTTTGAAACACAAACTTTAAGAATAAGGGGCCACGTTGTGGTAATGGTCAAACCACGGCTTGGTTCCTGCAACTTAGGTTTTTCTTGTTCTTCATCTGACCTCTCTGCTAGCAATCTTTCCAGCTCCACAAAATCTTTTTCTGGATTAAATTCTTCATATTATAGATTAGCTCTTTTAACTCAGATTGCAATTGTGTGTTGGGCTAGATGTTATCTAACCATCTTCCAAATTCCTTCAAATCATCATCTGAGTCATACTCCTCATCTTCTTGCTCAATTTCCTGTCCTACTTCCTCAAGAAAAGCGTCAAAAGCATCGAGATTTGCAAAAATACATATTACGAAAATAAAAATTAAAACAGAAAACGTGTAACTTTATATGAGATAAATATCACACAAAGGATCGATAAAACTAGAAAATAAAATTAACACTTAGAACCGTTCCCCAGAAACGGCGCCAAAAACTTGATTTATGTGAAACGAACTAGTTTTAATCCTAACAAATTCTAATTTAAACAAACACGCGCAAGCAGTGTACCTATCGATAGTAGTTTAGTTCAAGCAAGTTGGGTATCGAACATAGGGAATGGTAACAGCTAAAATTAATACTAATATTATCTAAATAAAACAATTAATAAAAGAGGGGGGTTTTCTCTAGTTTTGCAAGACTAGAAACTTAAACAAGCACTTTAAAACTCAAACAAAGACAATTAACAACTAAAAAGAACAAGAAAAGACAACTAGATTCAATGATAAAAGAGACTTTTGTTCAGATTCGATTTGCTTATTCCTATGGTTGATTTCGTGGCAAGCGCAATAAATTAATATGTCAATGGCTACCAATTCCTAATGTGATTGGGTTCATGTTCATTATTACCAATCCTTTAGTAGACAAGTTAATTAATACAGTGGTCAAGTGATTACATTAACAAGTTTCCTAGTATTTAGTTCGTATCAAGCAAGACTTATAACAATAGTTAATCAATTTTTTTCAATTCAATCAACTCATGTATGGTTGTTCATCACACATGCTCACCCATTGATTTACACATTTTCTAGTTAACCCTAGTTTTGTATTCACAATTCCTAGGCGTACAATCTTATATTCATAAAACTATATGAATCAAGTAATCAAGAAGATATTCATACAACTCAATCACTTACTTATTAACAGAAAACATTCATCATCAATGCATAAGGGTCTTCAATAAGCTTAACATGATGAATAACCAAATCAATATCAATTCAACCACTAAATCAAACCATGTTCATAAATTATCTCATCCAAACAGAAGTAAAAAGCTTTTAGCTCATATCTACAGTGAGTAATAATCTAAATTCATAAACTAATGATTTAAACATAGTTCAAAACAATGATTGTTTCTTGTATTGAAATCTCGAAAACAGCAGCTCCAAGAACCCTTCTAGTCTTCAATAATCGCAACTAGCCTCCAGAAAAAGTTAGGATTCGAATGAGAAGTGTCTCTATATATAAATTTTGAAAACAGGGCCAACTCGATGAGTTTTCACCACAAACTCATCGAGTTTTTTTGATAATCTACGTATACAGCTTGTACGGCAAGGCATTTTCGAATCTGGAACATTTTGCCCAACTCGTCGAGTTCTCTCAGAATTAACATTTTCTCAAAATAGAAAAGTCGTCCGAAATTGTGTCTAGTTTTCAGAACATTTTGAATCTCGTCAATCGGAGTTATGGTTCATGAGATATGACCAAAACACTGACAAGGGGTCATATTGTCCAACAACATCCTTCTTTCTTCAGTCTTATATCTACAAGCTTCCAATCACTCAATCCTCTTCCTTTTTCACCCGAGCATGTCTTTTATTGCTGAAATTGAAATATTAAGCTAAGTAGTACCTTTTTCCATAAAATGATATATAATCAACTATAATTAATAAGATAATGAATGATTTCTATGACTAAATAAGCCCATATGACCTCCATCAATCCATCTACAACTTCTTCGTACACCGCCACCTTCACTGCTCTAAATTTGCGTCATAAGTTTAAGAAGTTTCAATCAAACTTGACACTGATAAACCAAAAGTTGAAGTTGATGGGACTCATGCTAATTACCGAGAAAATTCCCAAGAACTGTGTGGAGGATTGCAACATGACAAGGTGTTAAAGATGATTTATCTTCGTTCCCACTCACTGACTAGATAAAACCATGGAGTGTGAGTCAAACTTTCAAAGTTGCAACATCACATGGGGAGTTTCAAATTAAACTTAATCTAGAACTAGAAGGATGCTCATGTAAAAAATGGGGAGTTCAAACTTTCCAATTCTTGTGATTCATATCATGGTATTTTGGTCCAATTAAATATTGTTGTCCATATAGAGCAATTTTAGAAGGGATTAATGTTGCTGCTAGTATTCTGCGAATCTATTTTACTTTTTCTCATCTTGCTACCGTTGTATGAGCTGTCAAAAGAATTTATGAAAATTCTAGAAAAGAAGGTATGGGGTAGATTGGTGTTGATAGATGATACTGAAAAAGTGGGTTGATAGTTCGGTGTTAAACTCCAGCATGTTAGAAATGGACAATGAAAATAGGGAACTAGTCAGAAAATGAATGCACAACTCTCTTCATTGATCTACAAGTGACTAAAGAAAACGTAATGCAATAGAAAACAAGGGTAGTTTTGTCTCATTGCTTATGATTTGTAAGAGATAAGTCTGGTATGGAATCTATATGTCTTTTAGGATAACTACAGGTCCGGTCAAAAGGAACATGTGGTAGTTGTCAAGAAATTATTATCACCATGTCTTTCTAAAACATACGGGCAATTTTATTTCATTTTTGAAATTTAAATCTTAGAAGGTATGCATTCAAGATGCATTAGTAGAAACTTTTTAATAAATAATAATAATAATAATAATAATAATAATAATAATAATAATAATAATAATAATAAATAACATAATAAGTAAATAAATAAGTTATTGTGACCTTTCCATGTAAAGCTGATTACTCTAAAAATATTATTGACAAAGGCAACCAAGCTGAAAATTGACTAGCTGGTCATAAACTTATTAGGAGCTGGTTGATTTATGCAGTTGTCTCTTACAAGCTTCATCAGTTATGGTCATTCTTTGTAAATATCATTGTACCTTTCATGATGTGACGGTGGCATGTCTTGCGCCAAGTATGTAACTTTTGACTAAATAGTGTCCCTAGACGCATGCTGTTGTATGTGCCTAAATCTCTCTAAGTATCTCATCACGAGACCATCTGTTAAGATGACATTGAGTCACCCACTCACACTAATTGTATAGCATTGTCTAAACTTTCAAAGTGAGATTTCCTGGTCCGTATCAAAAAGTTGTTGCAAGGCTTGGATGTTTATTTTATTGGTTAATTGTCGCTTACCTGACTCTTGTCTCTAGAAGCATGTTTTTGTATGCATCAAGTCTCATGTTCTGCTAAAACATCGAGCATAACCCAGTGGCTTACCTTGATTGCATAGTTATCAGTGTAAGAGATACTCGGTCCTTAAATGACAAAAGGATATTTATGTCCTTGACCTCCTAGACTGAGGTATGACATGGTACCATAATGAATTGACGGTGAATATTTGATTTGATTCTAGACTGTAACTAACTCTATGATGCAAAGATTAAACCACTTCTTGCTGATGAGTTATACCTTGTCAATGATTCATGCTAGTTCCACCTCAGCGTGATTGAGACATTCTACTTCTGTAACATCCCAAAAATCATGACCAAAAATATCTTTTTCAAATATTACTAAACCATAAATATTAAGTCATTTCAATCATACTAAAAGGGTTATATAACACATCAGAGTATCTTTTCAAAACACTTGTTCATTTTATCAGAGTAACATCCCAGGATAAACTTCTTGGTGTGTGCCATGCGATCATCCCGAGCTCTTCCCTTCGCTACCGGAAGTACCTGAAACCAAAACTGAAAACCGTAAGCACGGAGCTTAGTGAGTTCCCCAACCTACCACATACCATATATTCATAACCAAGAACACATAACCACATACTGGACCCCCGCCCGCTACATTGGGCCTCGCCCGGTAGCGGGCCCCGCCCGGCATCAGGCCCCGCCTGGCATCAGTTCCCACCTGGCATCGAGCCCCACTCGGTATACGGATCTATCTCCATTAGGCCCCGCCTGTCTTCGGGCCTCGCACACTACATGCATACATACAATCGAATAAGATACTAGAACGTACATAAACATACTCTAACTATACCATGATCTAAGGCCTCGCCTAACTTGGGCCCCGACCCTGGTCTGGTACTAAAGTAGTGAAACCCCGTCCGTACTCCTAGTAGTAGTGAGATACGGGCCCCCGCCCACACTCACATCCTTCCTATCACGGGCCTTGCCCCTACTCTACTAATATTGAGATATGGAACCCCATCCATAATCAGCTAGTGATGAGATACGGGACCATTCCCACATTCACATCCCTACCAGGAACATACACGTATCATAGAGACACAAGTATAATCTAACATATAGCATAAGAATCTTCCTCGGGATTGCCCCGACATCGGACCCCGGTCCGGAGACATACTATTATCTTACATACCTCGGGCTTACCCTGACATCAGACCCTCATTCCGGAACCTATCGTACCGACACATGCAAGAATCACAAAGACCTCTAGCATCCTAACATTCCTCAGTCCTCGCCCGGAATTAGGTCGTAACCCGGAACATGTAACAATAAGTGCCTAGGGCTAGCCCCCGGGTCTTCCTTCTATACATAAACATAAATATAATCATAATCATTATGGGCCAGAATTGTGGTCGTAGACCCACACACGCAATGAGGAGACTCACCTTGCACTGTTGAAGACTAGCTGAACACTTCTGACTGCTGAAGACTAGCTGAACACTTCTGACTGCTATCCGACAACTCTTGAACTGTTGATCCTTCAGATCCCCGAACTATCAATACCCAAAATAACACTTAGACCACCATACCCTCAAAAGTCAAACCAGGTCAAATTCAATGCTCCGAGTTGATCCAACTCGCCGAGTTGACCCACCAACTCATCGAGACACACAGTCCACACAAAACTCTGGACTTCGATCCTTCTCGTCGAGTTCTCCTTGAACTCATTGAGTGCACCTTCAACACATTAGGACCCTCCTTCATCTGACTCGCCGAGTTCCTCTTTAAACTCGCCGAGTCCACCTTCAAAAATTAAGGATGTTGCCTTAGACTCGCTGAGATCCTCCTTGAACTCATCGAGTACGATGATCTTCAGGTCCACCAAGAACCCAAACTGGCGGAATCCTCTTCTAGATTCAACCCCCCCCCCACCCCCTACACAGAAACGGGCATATTAGGTAACCACGTCCCGACTCGCCGAGTCCAAAAAGCAACTTGTCGATTCCCTTAAGGTACAACTCTATTCAGACAATTTCAGAGGGTCTTAAAGCATCCAAAACATAGATCTAGACCCAACCACCTCATAACCATGCAAAGTTTCAGCCTTTTTCCTCCACTTGTCGCCTATTGAGCTAAAAAGGCCAAAAGAACACTTCTTAAGCTTGCATGGGAACTCCTATGGCATAAATCTTGCACCTTTATGCCAGAACAAATCTTAGTGGTGCTAGATCTGAAAACACAAGCCCTTGGGACGTCCATTCCTCTCATTCTAGGGTTCTTGGACCAAAAACCCCCAAAAGTGACAAAGAAGAGATGTACATGAATAATGATCGAGGTGGAAGCTTTATTACAAGAAAATAGAGGATAATGCAAGAGGTTTCTGGATCTACTATTCTCTTCTTAGATCTCCAAGGCCTCACCTACTTCTTCAAGCATCACAACACTCAAAAATGCTCACAATGGCTCACAAACTCAAGGAAGGCACTAGGGTTTCCTTCTGGTCTTGAGAGAGCATCAAGGAGTTTGATGAATGGTTATAATGTTCCTTAAATAGGTTCAAAGCCCGAATTTAGGGTTTCCCAACCCAGACCAGACTCGTCGAGTCATTCTACCGACTCGCCGAGTCGGCCACTTAATTCGCGACACAGAACTCGATCCTACTCGTCGAGTTCCTCCCTGGAGCCGACGACTAGACCTCTCAACCAGGGGCTTTTCCTTTCCTTTTTTGGTCTTCTGAATTCGACATGTTACAACTATCCTCCACTTAAACTAGAATTCATCCTCAAAGTTTGCCACGGTCAACTACCTTACAACCTGCTTAAAATTTTACTATTAGTCACGCACTTCGCCCATTCGGTCCAACCCTCGGAGGACCGCTCCAACTAACAACTATGTAACTTATCACAACGTTTCTAAATGTCGCATACCTTGCCTGCTCGACCCAATCCTTAAAAATATTATCTTCGGAATAATTCGATCATTACTACCCTCGAGTACAACACTCTTACTCAACTGGTAACCCTACCGGTACTTCCCGAGTACATGCACTTGGCATACAAGGGGTTCACTCCTTTTACCCTACGCTGCCATTGACCTTCCGAAGGCATCTTTCCAACAGCATCAAACCTTTCCAAACTCCATCAAGGATAAATTTTCTACTGAAACTGCAATCTCGGCCACTCCCGGTGGCGACTATCACACCAACACTCACTGAATAATTCCACATACGATGCTCCCATCCTGAAAGCTCCACATAGCGTGTGAATCGGATAATCGTTCGAGTAGAAGATCCCTATTTGCAATGGTAAGGACTCAGACAAGAGCGACATCACAGAGCCAAATCATTCACTCTGAGATTATTTGATCCCGCGGTGTGCAACTTAGCATCTACCAATCAACTCCCTCTTTATGCAAAAAATCCCTTAACATCATTTATGTCTAAAGTCCCGCTAACTCCCATCCGCCTTCCTGATGAACCGAGACCACCCTGGTCCGAAATGATCTACCATTACTCGGAATACCAGTCCCCCACCGGTTACCGAATGCAAGAACAATGCCTCGTTCGCTCTCAACGACTTCTGAAGATACTATGACTACCTGAACTGCTCTACCAACCTAGCCACTCTGGCTCTAGAAGATTTGGGATCCTCGATCCCTATCTTAACCCTAAGGTCTCTACCAGGTCCTACCTGCTGCTATAAGTACACGGGCCTCGCCCACGGGTCTCACCCCAAACTATACTTCGGAGCGGCCTCTCCTACAGGTCTCACTTATCTCGGGCTATGCAGGTCCACTCCTCCTCTAATCTCCACTTGCTATCCTTTCCTGACTCTTATTATACTAAATCAGAGATACGGGCCCCTGCCTACACTCAAAGAACTAGAAGATATAGTCCCTTGCCCACACTCCGCTAGCTAAGATGCTAATGAATGCTACGGATTACCCGCAGCGTTACAACACTTCCCTCACTAACTCACTGCTGAGGAATGCTGCGGCTATCGCACAATCTTATATCCTGACTAATCTCGCACCTTACCGGAAGCTCTAAGACTTGGTTTCCCGAACCAGTCATCAACTAATCATGAATACACGCACTCAAGGTTGGAAAGGTTTCCCCAACTCCTAACTTGCATGCTCCTCAATCCAAGCAGCCACTTGAGTTGTTTTCTTCCTCACCAAGACTGCGAAACCATCCCAGTCTTGCACTAACTTCTGCCCTTGGCCACTCGGGTGGCTCTCCCCCACTTCGACTTGACTAGCTCCTCACAGCTTGAAAGAATTCCCAATTCTCCCTACCATCCCATGTACATTCTGTTGAAAACCCATGCTTACCACATCTAGTGATCTAACTAATCTATTCCCAAATGATATGTTCCCCAAAAGCTATACTACCGAGTCCCACACCTACATGCTACGGTTATGGCATCCTGATTAACCTGCCCTAAAAAGGGAACGACCTCTAACTATCATTCTAAAATCCAGGGAATGCAGATGGCATATAACTCAATCACAAGCAGTCCACAATATTCTAAAATATCATTATCATTACCGATGCAGAACCATAACAATAAAATCATAACATAAGCTGATAGAGAAATGAAAGGTACGCACTTGACGCATCAGGCTGCTCACGTCTCCTCTGAAACCAACTGATATGCCCTGCTCCTCACTGCAGGCGCCTCTGCCTGGCCCTGACGGTCGTCGGTGATCCTCAAGGTTACAGGGGCAAGTGTTATCACCTATCCTGTTGAATGCAAACTCGAAAATTGGGCCTGCTTGTGGCTCCTCTGACTGCAATGGAAACATATCAGGTCTGATCCCTGGGTGGTCGTAGCAGTACAATCCCTGCTAAAATGACCAATCCGGCCGCACTTGAATCAGCGAGAATCACCACTGCTGCCACTCCTACAAACACTCTCGTGCGTCCTGCCGCACATGCCACAGCGGCCCCGGTCCTGAGGACCTCTCAATCTAGAATCTGATGTCTAAGGCCTCTTGCTCGATCCCATAGATATCTGAACCTCTGCCAACTTTCTCTTCTTTTATGTATCAAGATGAATTTCTTTCTCTGGCCCGAGCGATCATGTCTTCCAGCATCTTGTAGCCGGCCCGTCTCACAAAGTGACTGATATCGCTCCTCAACATCTCGTGGTACCGAGCCTTCTTCATCTCCTCGTCCGCCACATACTGCGGAACCAGAAGGGCTCTCTCCCTGAACTTGGAGGTGATCTCCGCCACTGTCTCTGTAGTCTGCTGCAGATCCTGAAACTCCCGGGCTAACTGATACACCTCAATCACCAATGTAAACTCAGCCTTGAACCTAGCCAAGAAATCGCTACATGGCATTGCGTCCAACACGACATCATCCCCAATAGCATGACCAACTTCCTGTTGGGTTTTGAGTAATCTAACACTTCCTAAGTGCGCATGCAACCCTAATAAACCTTGGATCTATGTTTGTCTAAATACATGCAAAATAATAATTTTCCAAGGTTTATAACCTATCTAACATGGCATGGGGAACATTTCAACATAAAAGAGTTAGAAGAGATTACATACCTTTTTGATGAGTTTGGTTCTTAAGGAGTTTGAGGGCCAAGCAACAATAGTGTGAATGCCTCAAATGGAATCACAAAACACCACAAACTCTAGGAAAACTTTGAGAGAGTATACACACTTGTATTTTCGGCCACACACAAGCACACACACACTAGTTCACTAACTACACTAGGCGCCATTTCATGCTCCATAAGCATGCTTATATAGTGTGCATGATTAGGGTGAAACCCTAATAACCCATGTCTTTTCCTTTCCAAGGATCCATGGGTTAAAAGCTCCATGGATCGTCCATGGACTTCCATCCAAGCCTAGCCCATTAACAAATGAGTGTTAGCCCACACCATATAAAACCAATAGCCCATGATCTAATTAGTCTTCCTTTTAATCTCTAAATTAATTCATAATTAATTTAAGACTAAGACTAATTAAATAACATAATTTCATATTAATATATTATAACTTATAATATATTAATAAACATATGTGTATAACTCTCATAAAATTATCCATAAATAGTTTAGATGAGATGCAACCCAAATGGACCATGCCGGTCGGGTCAAGTATATACCAAATAAGTTATGGACTTAGACACCTTATCCAACAGACTCCCACTTGGATAAGTCTAATAACTATATTTACGTATGTTACTTCAGGAACCAACCAGCAATCGTAGCTCTCGAAAACTCCGTTGAACTATGAAGCGCCATTTTAAGATAAGTGATCGTATAATCCTCTATTCTCATGATATCAGCCGGACAAATACATGGAACAACGTCGTACTTATTGTCCAGCAGTTTGTTTCCCGATTTCCGATTTGTTTGACAAAGAACTTAATCGAACACATCAATTTAGTTCTGACCGGCCGGTACATAGGTCACAACAAAATCATCGAAGGGCCCAGATATCGCTTCTATTTCTAGAAGGAACATATAAACTTCGACTCATATGCTTGTTCTACTACTTGTTGAATTGTACACAAAGGAACGTTTTATAACATCAAGTTACTGATGTGTTTACGTGCAATCAATGCACAATCAACTCATAGGTAACAACTCATATCTCTAGGTTTGAAGATTTATATGATATTACCGTCTCACGATCACTCGAGATAAATTCCATGAAGTGATACAAGTGAGCGTGGGTTTATTCCAATACTCATAACTTATGAGCACTCATGAATGTTGTAGCAACCATTACTATGACTAAACCCATTTAGCCATCTACAAACTCGATTCATGACAGTCTTGATTCATACCTACTTCCAACATATGAACGACTGTGGAGTGTTTAAATAACTTAGTCATTCGGAAAGAATAACCTAGCTATTTTGGAAGTCAAAACATGCAAAGTGAAACACAATAATAATTGAATCCAATATGGTCTCATAACCCTTTTGAATATAAATAGAACCACCTTTTATTTATCACCATATTGATTACATTATTCATTGTATAATGTTTCAAACAATCAACTTAAGACTTGAATAAAAACAACAGTCGTCCCATGCTCCTAGCATGTACACTTTGTTTTTCTAAACAATAGTTATGCCATACTCCAAGTATGCACACTATGTTTGTCTATGATCCTAACATTGTGATGTAGATCAATAGAACATGATTCCAATGATACTCATTTCACAATCCCAAATCCTTATTGTAAATGTGAGAATCCCCGATTCCTATCATTTACCAAAAAAATCTGTTAGATTTTAAACTTTTATGCAATGTTCCTCTTGTAATGATTATGCACAAAGTCACCAAAACCTTGTCACCAGTCATTACAGAGTATTCCAAAGAAGGTCAACTTTTATGGAACGGAAGTCTCATATTCAAAGTACATTGCTTTGAACATCCTTCTTGCATTAAGGTTTTCTAATCTTACATAGATTGAATAACTTCCACCTATGGAGACATTTCCATAGTCCCATTTTGACTATCACTTCCGAACAAGTGTTACTTCTTTTCAGAATATGTCAATATGGTCCTTTCTGACAACTTACATCATACTTCCAACTTTCCCTGAGCAACCAATCTTTGGCGAACCTCAGATTGTCCTCGACAATTGCTTAATCACTTTAGTCATATCCAGTTCTACACTTTTCCCTTCTCGATGCCTTAAGCATTTGGAAAATTTAGAAAAGATGAATATTATAGCACATGCAATCGATCCTATATCCGAAGCATATGGGACACGATTCATGATGTTTGACATAAAGACATGATACTAGACAAGTCTTTTGCTACAATATTTTTTATTTTTTATTTGCCATGTTTTCAAAATTTAACTATGAAGAGGGATGTCGTAATCATAATCGAACTTTGAAAATGCAATATATATAGAATTCTTCAGGTTGAACCATTCCAACATAAAATTCATATATATTCTTGACTAAATATGATTAAAATCTCAATCTAAGCTTTAGAATTGAAACGAAGTATAATTTCCTCTCCCTTAATTATAGCAAGACAACTTTTCAACGCCTGCAACTTCACGAGTTGAAACTTTGTTTTCATAACACTTATGCTCGCACTAGCTGTGACATATTTCCAGAAATCTGCTAGACTTCTGAAATTTAGATTCATACACCCTTTCTTAGATAGCTCACATGTGTGTCTAAACAATTTTCAGAACTATGAAAAGGGATGCCGTAATCATAGTCTCAATTGCTTAGGCATTTTCCATTTCTCACAATTCCATGTTAGTGTGTCGGTTAACCACACATACTCCACTAACGACTTTTGAAAATGCAAATAACACAATTGATATCTATGCAAAATCTACTTAGTGAAAGCGTTTCCTCACCATCATTTTCATGAATCGGAGAGAAACCTTATAACACTTAGATTTTATAGTGTATGAGTTCCTATCCATGTGAACTTGTCAAAACCATAATCACAAGATAAGGTTAGTGACAAATTCAGCCTTACATGGATTAAACTTGTTCAATCTTAGTTTCTTGTCACCTTGGTTGTACAAGGCCCACCAATGCTTCCAAGTTGAACTCTGATAACTCACATGCAAATTCAACTTATTTGAAGTAGGTACAGAAATAAGAATTATGTCAACACGATAGGTTGAAAACCTTAAGTCGTGTGCTAGTGATAAATTACAGGTTTTACTCTTGATTAAATCTTGAAACTCTTTCAGGATCTTTAAGGCTCCCACTATCCCCTTGACATATAAGTTTCCCCAGTCAAGAACCATTCCTTGACAAAACAATTATTCAAGGGATAGTGCTGATTCTTATCAAGACTAACACTTCACACAATTGGTCTTAGTTGGTCTTTGTCTCATCCAAGACATCACAACTTACCAATCTCAAATGTACAAGAGTAGAAAACATTTTACTCTTACATTTGACTAGTGTTAATAAATCTTCCTTTATGTCACTCAAAGTTACAATCTTGGAGTATGACTCTGAGAATTGTTTTGGAACGAAATATGACTCATCTTCTTGATTTTAACCAATCCAACAATTCATGACCTCTCTTCTTAGCCATAACAATGCACTAAGATGTCCTTAGAGTATGAATTTGTGATATGGTTTCATAATCATTAAGATGATCATGAAATACGATACTAAAGTACTCTCCCATCCTTTCAGATTTGAGAAACTTTTATCTTTCTGCCTAATTTGATTCTTCTCAATTGTTTTGTCATACATTGTAACCTTTGCAATGCTACAGAATTATACTTAACCTCATAAGTATAATCATATTTACTAATCTTTAGTAAATCATGACAAATCAATCTTTGTGGTGGACCTTGACCAGCGCACACCCAGTGTACCTAATTCCTTAGTCCTTCAATTGAATCACATATACATGTGATCAAAGAATTAGTCTTAATTTTCAAAGATGAAAATTGTCATTCATCATACAATACAACTTGTATGATTCCAAATTTCTGTCCAATTGAAACTTGGACGATGAAAAACTTTCTTCATTCGGTAAATTCAGACACTACTTCAAATGAAAGAATGAAATCCACTTTCCAATATTGCTATTACTGGAAACATATAAGCAACAATTTTCCACAGATGCCATTGTAAGGATATTTTTAAAATAAATAAAATTAAAACCCTTTTTTTTCTTTTATTTTAAAACTTTGCGGAAAAACTTATCCTTACAATCCACATGAAAACCTTGTTGTTATCTATTCATAAGCAATATATTATAACTCTTAAGCAATAGCTCAAAATTCTGATTACCGAACCATGCGATCGAAACCCACCTTCGCAATCAGAATCAACATATACTTACTTTAAGCTTCCTATCTTTTCTTTGATTCTTAAAAACATCAGCATGTGACCCATTCACATTATGTAATAAGAATCTCCAAATAGAAACTTAATTGAGTTAGATAGTAGACTTTACCCGAAGTAGAGTCAAACCTCTTGACTTGATCAACCTTATGACCTTTCAGGTGAATAGGGCAGCTTCGCAACCAATGCCCCTTCCTTTGGCAACAAAACACATGGACCCTTTGGTAATGTCACATGAGACTATCTCATACTTAGCCTTTCTCTTTACCATTTGGTCAACCGAGTTGACTATGGCTGATCCCTTTCCATTGGGAAGAGAAATCTTTTTTCTAGATATCCAATGCTACCATTGTCAATGTCCATTTAAGACTTGGGAAGTTGTTCTTTTAATCAAATTTGCTTTACTGGTGTTCCAAATCATTGTTGATTCCACAACACCAAGCAAATAGATAACATCATTAAGGGTTATGTCATAGTCCGTCTCATAGTAGTCCCAAAGAGACTCACTATGTTACTAAGAAAGTGATTGAACATCCAACTTTCACGGGACTTTGACACCCAACTCTCCCGGCTTGTCAATATGTGACTTTATCTCAAAGATGTGAGCACACATAGACTATGCTTGCCAATAGGGATTGAGTGACTTTAAACTTTTCAAGAACTTGTGGGTGAGGGAGAATAATTGGAGGAAGTGAAGCATGTTGTTGAGGGACACCATCTTCAAGAGATTTGGGAAGATCATAGTTGTCTGAACCAGACACCTATAATGGGAGAAAATCAAGTTAGTTGATTCAAAATCCTTAATATAACACCCAATATGAAATATTAAGGCTAGGACCCAACACAATATTTTATAATTTGGAAGAGGGATGTCGTAATCCAAGCTATAAAATATTTGAAGATAGGCGAATGACGATTCACCAATTTCCACCATGAAAAACGAAATAATTTATTAGGTTTTAATTGGATTTGAAATTCCTAGATCTTTTGAGATTCATTGAACTTTTCAATGGCATGTTTCAATCTCGAGTGTGCCCTCTCAAATTTTGTGACTGGGATGCCGAGGATCACAAAACAAGGTGTGAATAACCATACCAATTCACTTGGTACCCTTAATATTATCACCCAATCAATGTGCCGGTTAACCACACACGCTCCATTGATCTATGAAAAACATTAAGTCACCCTTCGTGATCCTTACTAGTCCAAATTAGTGTGCAGGTTAACCACACACGCTCCACCAACGACTTGGTAAGGTACAAAGTGTGAATTCCATGGGCTAGCACCAAATTCACGTTTTTCCTAAAGTAACTAAGATTGGGAATTAAATAAAATTTAGTTACTTTATAATAATCATTATACTTTTAATGAGAATTTAAAGTCATTGTCCTACCCGTTCGACTAACGACCCTCCACCAGTCAAGCAAGCGGTGGGTGAGAGTGGACACCCATTAAGTCGCCATTTTATAGGCAAAAACCTTATACCCACCTTATAGACCGGCTTCGTGAATGAGGCCTACTAACGGTAAAACGACTTGTTGTTATACATACATATATATATATATATATATATATATATATATATATATATATATATATATATATTTACATATATATATATATATATATATATATATATATATATATATATAATTAACCATTAATGTTATAAATAGTATAAGGGTTGAATTTTAACTTTTAAAATTCTAAGTGTTGGAATTAAAGTTTATTAAAGTGTGTGAAACTTTTCCAAATTCCAAAACTTGAGGGCAAGTTTTGAAACTATTCAAAACTAATTAATTCCATGATTTATTTGTTTAAAGTGGTTTTAATCCAAAAACTCTTCAAGTTCCATAACTTGAGGACAAGTTATGGAAGACTTTAAACTAATAAAAAAATTACTTTTCTTTATTTTATAACTTATGGAATTAATTAAGGTTACACTTTATTTATATATTTATTAATGAAGTGACTCTTGAACCTCCATAACTTAAGGACAAGACTCTTCATCTTTTGTAACCATCCAAAACTTTTCATTTCATAACTTATGAATTAAAGGTTCATAAAAATGAAGACTCTTCATTTTCATGTAACTTATGTGTTTTAAGTGTGTGTTAAAGAAAAGTGACCTTTGGATATCCATAACTTGAGGACAAATTATGGACTCCATTAAACACATAAATGATCAAGAATTAATCCTAACAATTCATCAAATAATTCCTATCATCTTCTAAATTCATAAGAACATGAACATGATCATCAAAATTTCAAGAATTATATGAACACATAAAATCATGGAATTTTGATATATGCTATTGTAAATGGATTAGAACAACCATTACACCAACTAAAACAAGTTTTAAAACACCAAAATAGTTTAGGGTAATGTTTCTAGTCCATTTCCAGCAGCTAAAGCCGAAAATATGCACTCTGTCGCTCCTACTCGTCGAGTGCATGAACCTACTCGGCGAGTAGGTTGAAGATACACATGGACTCGGCGAGTCCCCCCATGGACTCGGCGAGTTCATCAGCCAGACAGCAAGTTTTTCGACTTTTTCAACTATTTTGCATCAAGTATCAAACAAGCAAGCCTAGGCTCTGATACCACTGTTGGGTTTTGAGCAATCTAACACTTCCTAAGTGTGCATGCAACCCTAATAAACCTTGGATCTATGTTTGTCTAAATACATGCAAAATAATAATTTTCCATGGTTTATAACCTATCTAACATGGCATGGGGAACATTTCAACATAAAAGAGTTAGAAGAGATTACATACCTTTTTGATGAGTTTGGTTCTTAAGGAGTTTGAGGGCCAAGCACCAATAGTGTGAATGCCTCAAATGGAATCACAAAACAAAACAAACTCTTGGAAAACTTTGAGAGAGTATACCCACTTGTATTTTCGGCCACACACAAGCACACACACTCTAGTTCACTAACTACACTAGGCGCCATTTCATGCTCCATAAGCATGCTTATATAGTGTGCATGATTAGGGTGAAACCCTAATAACCTATGTCTTTTCCTTTCCAAGGATCCATGGGTTAAAAGCTCCATGGATCATCCATGGACTTCCATCCAAGCCTAGCCCATTAACAAATGAGTGTTAGCCCACACCATATAAAACCAATAGCCCATGATCTAATTAGTCTTCCTTTTAATCTCTAAATTAATTCATAATTAATTTAAGACTAAGACTAATTAAATAACATAATTTCATATTAATATATTATAACTTATAATATATTAATAAACATATGTGTATAACTCTCATAAAATTATCCATAAATAGTTTGGATGAGATGCAACCCAAATGGACCATGCCGGTCGGGTCAAGTATATACCAAATAAGTTATGGACTTAGACACCTTATCCAACACTTCCTCCCACCAATCTCGTGCTCTGTCATTCAGAAGACAGGAGGCAAGTCGAACCTTGTCCTTCCACATCTATCCGTACTTTCCTCAAGAGTTTCCTCAACTCCACCAAGTCCCTTTCACTACTGCTCCCAGCACTAAACTCATCCTAGGCTTGCCCTAGGGTAACCTCCAACCTAAACCTAGTCCTCAGCTACTGAATGTAAAGGGTTTGATAAATGGTTTGGGCTAGGCTTTCTATGTGATTTGTTTGATTATGAGTCTGTAATAGTACTTTTGAGTTATTTACTGTTTTGTCATGTTCATGATCGTAAACACGCTTACGGTCGTCAACGTGTTTATGGCTAGAAACTCCGTTTGCTGTCTAGTCGAGTATATAAGGGCTAGGAGTTGGTCATTTGTATGGTTGGATGCCAGTCAGTTTACGGCTCGTGTTTGAGTTGTACCAGACGGTTATTTGATATAAACGTGTGCAAGCTCAATTCTCATTCATCTTATTGTTATTCTCGATTTGTGATTGTTTGATTACTAGTATTAGATCCAGATCCGGACCTAACAATTGCTATCAGAGCAGAAACTGGTATCAAAAATTCATTTGATCGAGATTTTGAATGTTTAAGCTGTCATTCTCATTGTTCGATCATTAGCTTCTACGTATTAGGCTTTGAAGGTACAAATTTCTTCTTCAAATCATGTTTTGAACGCCGTTTGTGAGTTTACTGCCCAACCGTAAACTTAGTTTACGGTCGTAAAACGAGGAATCTCATCAATCGTAAACAGTTAATCTTCAACAACCGTAATCAGGATCGAAGAAGCCGTAAACTTAGAAACCATGAACTTGAACCGTAAACCCAATTTACGGTCGCAAATTCATCAACCCTAAATTCTGTTTTCTGTCGTAATCAGCTTAAGTTTTAAAATCGTAAACCTCTTTGGAACTTTTAAAACACTTTAATCTCAAATGGATTCTCAAAGTCAAACTCAGTTTCAAGAACTTGATGTTGTGATGGGCACTACTACACGTATTCCAAGGTTAATGTCTACTGAAGGTTTTCCCGAGTGGAAGTACATAATAGAGAAATACATTAAAATGAAAGATTTCAAGATTTGGAGAAGCATTCTTAGAGATCCTGTCAGAATCACTGTGACAGTTGGAGGTCAATTGGTTGACAAATCTGTTGAAAACTACACTGATGAGGATTTTGAATTGATTGAGGAACAGGAAAGAGCATTAGCCACTTTAACCATGGCATTATCTCCTGATATTGCTCAAGGCTTTCGTGAGTACACTTCAGCTAAAGCTCTATAGGAAGCACTTATTGAGGTATATGAGGGCAATGAAGATATGAAAGAGAGTAGGCAGGACATACTGAGACAGAAATTCAACATGTTCAACTACATTCCAGGAGAGACTCTTGAAGCTCAATTGCAAAGGTTCACTGCACTCACAACTGACATGAATATTTCAGAGATTTTCTTGACCAAGTCAGAAATCAACAAGAAACTTCTGAATGCTCTTCCTAGATCATGGGATATGAATGTTGTTGTGATTAAGAAAACCAAGGATTTGAATCGCCTCTCTCTTGCAGAAATAATGGCGGTCATCAAAGCCTGTGACATTGATGACAAACAGAAGGAAATCAATCATGTGAATTCATACTCTACTGCAAATCTTGGAGTTTCATGCAACAATGCTCCATCATCTTTCATGACTCCCTCAGGTCAAGCTTTCACAGTTCAACAACCTCGGATTCAAACCTTCAATGCTGCACCATCCATCCCTCACCATCAAACTTCAAATGTGACATTTGTTATTCCACAAACCGTTTCTACTCCAAATGTGTCAGCTAAAGCCTCTTCTTCAAACACAAAAGAATCTGATGAAAATTTGGCTCTAGCCACTGTTCTAGTTAACTGTTACAATGCCTTTGTAGCTGGAGATCTTCCACCTCAGCTATCATTTGCTGATTTGGGCCAGATACATCCTGAAGATGTGGAGGAAATGGACATTACATGGAAAATTGCCATGGCTATTTTCAGAGCCAAACAATTCGCCAAGAAGACCGGGAAAAACATATGGGCCATGAATGCTGACAAGAAGGTGGGATTCAATAAAAGCATGCTGAGATGTTTCAACTACCGTGAGCCAGGTCATTTTGCTCGTGATTGCCCGGAACCAGATCGCAGAATCAACAACAACAAGCAGATGGTTGCAGTGGGAAACAATCGTGCAGGAGCTACAGCTAATGGAGAAATAGCTATGGTTGCTCATTCATTTGACTAGGAGGATCAAATTCAAGCCTTGAATATCTCAGGGCCAGAAAATGCTCACCTAGCTCAAATTGATGATATTGCTTCAAAGAATAATGATGTTGATCCCGAAGCAGAGATGATGGAACTACAGTTTTCCCTAATGGTATCTACCTCTTCCGAGCCCAAGAAAAGCGAGGTACATCTACCATCTTGTTCTTTTGCTTGTAAAGAATATGTTAAACTTCTTCGTGATGAAATTCAAGTCTTACGTAGGCAAGTAGAAGACCTTAAAAATGAGGGTTATCAACTTAGGAAAGGATAAAATCCCTTAAGGCACAATTAGAAGCTAAAATAAAAGACATTAGAAGAATTCAATCAGAATATAGTGAAAAATCTGAACTTTATGACTATATTAAGAGACAATTTGATGTTGTAACAAAAGAACTTGATGCTTTGAAAAATAAGAGTGAAAAAATAGATGTTTGTTTCAAAAATTATACTGCATCAAGTAAGACAGTCGAGTCCTTATATGAAACCCAATTAAAATTCAAAGAAAATCAACACAAGGGTCTAGGGTATGATAGTGTTCCTACACCTTTCAATTATAACTACACATCTATCCCTATGACAAGGGACCAAATTGACAGGGAGCCACATCTTCGATATGGCAAACCAGCTGGTTTTGTTTCAAGAGGTTTATTAACATTGAAAGTACTAATGTTTCTATTTCCTCTGCAGATCAACCATTAGATCAAGCAAAGAGTAAAGCTGGAGAATCTGTTTCTGTTTTTAAATCTGATGTTTCTATTATAAACAATTTTGATTGTGTTTCTGATGTTAAGACTGAAAGTGTTTATGATTGTGTTGGCTCATCATTTGATACTGTTGAATTAAATTTATTCGATATGTTTGATGAATTGTTTGGTAATTCTGATGCTTGTGATTCTGATGAAGAATCATCAACTCCACAAGTCAAAACGATTGAGGCACCTTCACTTACTTCTCAACCTATTTCTCATGCATGTTCTTCTGAGAAGAGTAAGAGTGTCTGTAAAGAAAATAAATCTGAAAATTGCAATACAAGTTCAAATAATATACAGATTTGTTTTAATTGTGGTGTTGGTGGTCATATAGCTAGGAATTGTCAAAATAGGATCTTTGTGAATTACTTGTCACCAATAGGAGAGAATGAATCTCGGGAAGGTCTTTAATTAGAAATTCCACAAGATCTCTCACTCAAAATGATGATTGGAAAGGTGATAGAGGCAGAAAAAGGACTGTTTTGCGAAAGAATAAAAAGGTTTTTACTAACAAAACTCACAATCGTTTGCCAAAATCGAACAAGGATGCTCCAAGATCGGTCTCATCAAAAGGCAGCTCTGGATCTTCAACCCCCACTGGTGGAAAATCCAGAGACTCAAGGCAAACCTTTAAGAATCCAATTTCAAAAGCACTTGATAATTTTATAACACCTAAATATCAATGGAAGCCCAAATCCCTTTCGAATTCATCATTGAAATCCTCTGAAGAAAGCACGAATGAAGATCCAAATTTGAAAATTATGAAAAATGATTCAAAGAAACCAAAAGGGAATCCCAGGATAGTGATGACCTGGGTTCCTAAGTCTAAATGATTCCGCTCATTTTGCAGGGACAGTTGCTGAGGAATTTCGTTCGTCCTTGGTATGTCGACAGCGGCTGCTCCCGGCATATGACTGGAGACATCTCCCAACTAAGCGAAATTCAATCTTTTAATGGGGGTTATGTTTCTTTTGCGGGCGGAGATGGTGGAAAGATCACATAGCGTGGAACTGTTATGAATGGAATCCTGAGCTTCGAAAATGTCAACTATGCTCCCAAGTTAAAGCACAGCTTGTTGAGCGTTTCCCAAATATGCGACAAAGGCTACTCTACCCATTTTACTGATAAAGAGTATATGATTCTCAAGCCAGGCATTGTCATCCCAGAAAATGGAGTCTAGTCAAATCTAAACAAGATGGGAATGCTTACATTATTGATATGAACTGTAACCTACCTGAACAAGTCACTTGTTTATTCTCAAAGGTCTCCAAACACAACGCAATGTTGTGGCATCGAAGACTCGGTCATGCTAACGCAAAAAACCTGAATCGTCTTGTGAAAAACGAGATGGTCCGAGGCCTCCCTGTCAGAGACTTTATCACATTTGAAAAGTGTGTTTCCTGTGCTCAAGGAAAACATCATCGGAAACCACATATGCCCAAGCAAATCAACTCAATTAGTCAAGTGCTAAAACTATTGCATATGGAGTTGTTTAGTCCGGTCAACGTCCTGAGCATCAAAAGAAGCTCGTACTGTCTAGTTGTGATTGATGATTTCTCTCGATTTACGTGAGTCTTCTTCTTATCCAACAAAGCGGGGGTTGCTGATCTGATAAAGAAGTTCATTGTGATGATTGAGAAGCAAACCAATAAACAAGTGAAGGCGCTTCGTACCGATAATGGAACTGAGTTCAAGAATGCTGTTCTTGACCATTTTTGCACAGAAAAGGGAATAGTGCGTCAATATAGCTCTGCTTACATGCCTCAACAAAATGGTGTTGCTGAAAGGAGAAACAGAACATTAAAAGACGCCGCAAGGACAATGCTTTGTGATTCCAAACTACATGTTTTCTTTTGGGCCGAGGCGATTAACATTGCTTGCTATGTGCAAAATCGTATTCTAATCAACAAAGCACAGATGAAGACACCATACGAAATTCTTTTTGGGCACAAGCCTTCTGTCAGCCATTTCTGTGTACTTGGCTATCCTTGCACCCTTCTTCACTTAGAATCCAACCCTAAATTCAATGCCAAAGCTGATGACTGTTACTTCGTGGGGTATGATGCGCGCACCGTGTATAGGGTCTACAACAAAAGGACTAAGCTGATTGTTGAATCCTATGACGTGCGCTGGCTGGAGGAGAATGAAACATACGCTCGAGTGGGTCCCGACTGGTTATTTGATTACACATCGCTATTCAGATCTTTCAATGTGTCTTCAGATAATTCAAGTGGATCTCCTTCTAGTTTGAAGAATGTTTTTGAAGACGAAGACGAAGATGAAGAGGTTGTCTACAGACCCCCAACGGTTGAGGGGGAGTCCTCTGCTCCATTTGAGGGGGAGTCCTCTGCTCCATCTGAGGGGGAGTCTTCTGCGCAACAAACAACGTCTAAGGCTCCAACTGGAACTCCTAATTCTAAAGCTACACATCTTACACTTGTTGAGAGAGAGTTCATGTCTACAGATCCTTCCGCTATAAATCCAACATTTATGGAACTCCTCTTTCGTGAAGAAATTGCAAATGAGTTCGTAGTAGATTCCTCTAATAGGATTCAATCAACAGATGATGGAGGTTTTAACATTCACACACTTCCTGTTTCTCTCAATGATATCAGTGAAGACATTGTTGGGTTTTGAGCATTCTAACACTCCTAAGTGTACATGCAACCCTAAATACCTTGGATCTATGTTTTCTCTATTATACATGCGAATATGAACTTCCAAGGTATTATCCTAATCTAGCATACAAAACAATGAATATAACAAGATAGAATACATACCTCTTTGATGTAGAAAGTCTTCATGAAGCTTGAGTGCCTAGTGCCCCAAGTGTGACACCTCAAATGGTTCACACAACACCAAATACACTTTGAATAACTTGAGAGAAACTTGAACACTCCTTGAAATCGTCTAACCCTCACACTCACACATAGTGCACGATTTCTTGAGCCATGGGATTCTTTTATATGGTGGCTATTAGAGTTACACCATGTAACTCATGACTTTACCCATTCCTTATGCTCCATGGATTTTAACCTCCATGGAGCATCCATGGGTCACCCCATGGACTTAGTCCAACATAAGGAATCTTGGATCACAAGCCCACATATATAAGAATGAATGATTTACACAATCAACCCAGATATTTAATTCGTCTCCTTTTGATCACTTAATTAATTCCAAAATAATTCTTGATCAATACTAATTAAATAACCTTATTAATATATTAGAACTTATAATATATTAACAAGCCTTATGTGTTATTTCTCTCATTTTAGTCTATCCAAATGCATGATGCCATGCAACCCAAATGGACCATGCTAGGTCGGGTCAAGTCTTACCAATTATAGTTATGGACTTAGAAATTAATCCAACATACATACCTTCTAGAATTCAACGCAATCATCCGATCGAAAATGTCACTGGCCAGCTGGGTGATGGAGTTAAAACCAGAAGTCAGAGTGGAGACGTAAATGAATGTCTTTACTCTTTCTTTATCTCTCAAATAGAGCCCAAAAATGTTGAAATGGCTTTGAATGAACCCAACTGGGTAGATGCGATGCATGAAGAGCTAAATCAGTTTGAAAAGCTTGGGGTTTGGAAATTGGTTGAGTTACCAAAGGGCAAACGGTCTCTTGACATGCATTGGGTCTATCGTAATAAGCAAGATGAAACACAAGAATAATTGAATCCAATATGGTATCAAAACCTATGAACATAAATAAAACACCTTTTATTTATCACCATATGATTACACATTATTCGTTGTACACTGTTTCAGCTATCAACTTTATTCTTGAATTTAAAACAATAGTTGTCCCATGCTCCAAGCATGTACACTAGGTTTTCTAAACACTAGTCATGTCATCCACCAAGTATGCATACTATGTTTGTCTATGATCTTTAATTTGTGAAATAGATCAATTGAACATAACTCCAATGATCCTCTTTTCACAGTCCCAAATCCTTACTACATATGCAAAAATTCCAAATTCATGCGATTTACTGATGTCTGTTAGATTCTAAACTTATATGCATTGATCCTCTTGTAATGATTATGCACAAAGTCACAAGGACTTGACAACAAACATTACAAAGTATTCCAAAGTAGATCAACTCCTTGGAAACATCCTTCTTGCATTAAGCTTCCTTAATGTTACATAGATTGAAAATTTTAACATTGAAACATTTCCAATTTCATTTTGACTATCACTTCTGAACAAGAGTTGCCTCCTTACAGATTATGTCAATATGGTCCTTCCAGAATTATCACTATACTTCCAACTGTCCTTGAGCACCCAATCTTTGGTAAACCTTAGATTGTCCTCGACAATTGATTAATCCTTTTAGTCATATCCAATTCTATACCTTTTCCCTTCTTAATGCCCCAGGCATTTGGAAAATTTTAGAAAGGATGAATATAGCACATGTAATCGATCCTATATCTGAAGCATATGGGACACGATTCATGATGTCTCACATAAAGACTAAACCAATCTGTTGCTATAACATTTCCATTTCTATTTGCCAAGTTCTCATAATTCAGATTATGAAAAGGGATGCCGTAATCATAATTGAATTGTAGAACGCAAATAATGGACCCATATACAGAATTTTCTTATGTTGAGCCATTCCAACATGAAATTCATATATATATATATATATATATATATATATATATATATATATATCCTTGACTAAATACGATTAAAACCTCAATCTAAGCTTTTAGATTTGAGATGAAGTATAATTTCCTCTCCCTTAATTATAGCAAAACAACTCTTTCCCAATTGAAACTTTTGTTTTCTATAATTAACATTGATAACTTGCAATACTTATCATAATTATCATGCTCCCACTAACATGATGATTATTAGCATGACACTTATGCTCCCACTAGCTTTGACATGTACTCAGAAATCAGCTGACTTTCTTACCAAAGTTCAGATTACTGATACTAGATTGTTTGATAAAATTTTATCAAAATCATACACCTTCCCTTAGATAGCTCATAGGTGTGTCTAAACAATTATGAAGAGGGATGCCGTAATCATAATGGTTAGACCTTTTTGCCACTTCTCATAAGTACATGTTAGTGTGTCAGTTAACCACACACGCTCCACTAACGACTTTGAGAATGAAAATATCGCAATTGCTATCTAGCTAAAATCTACTTAGTGAAAGTGTTTCCTCACCATCATTTTCATGAATCGGAGAGAAACCTTCTGACACTTATATTTTTATGGTGTATGAGTTCCTACCCATATGAATTTGTCAAAACCATAATCACAAGACAAGGACAATGACAAATCCAAACTCATATGGATTGAACTCAATCTTAATTTGTTGCCACCTGGCAGCTCAAGGGCCTGCCATTGCTTCCAAGTTGTTGTGCAACCAATTGAGAACTCTAAAAACTCATATGCAAAGCCAATTTTAACTGGAATGAGCACAAAATATGTCAACATGATAGGTTATAAAGCTCAAGTCGTGTGTGTTGGAATAGTGTCTAAGGCTGTAACTATATCCGGTTGTGCATGGTCCTTTTGGGTTGCCTTCACCATAGCAACTTGATAGGATGATTTATTAAGAGAGAATAAATATTATTAATATATTATGAGAATAATATAATCAATAATATATTTGTTATTTGATTAATATAAGTCATAGAATTAATTAGAATTAATTTGGTGACTTAAAGAGATTAATTAAATAAAGGGGTATAAACTGTCAATTGTTTGATAGTTAAGCTTTAGACTGTAAATCCATTTGGATATGGTATGGACGAATTCTAAGAGGTTTAGGATAGCTAAAATCGTCCATATGCTTATCTAGGAATGGATTTGGATAGCCTTAAGAGAAGGTTATCCAATTAGGGTTTAGGTTGTAACCCTTAAGGAGTCTACAAGTATAAATAGACCCTATGGCTGATGGAATTCGACACTTGACCTAAAGTAAGGAACCTCTGGTCGAAATTCCTCCCCTCTCCTCTTTCCCAAATCATCCTCCTTGCTTTGGTGTTTGTAAGCCATTAGAGGAGTGACATTTGTGACTCTAGAAGCTCCAAGACCTCAAGATCAACAAGGAACTCAAAGGTATGATTCTAGATCTATTTCAATGTTGTTATTTAACCTAATTAGTAATTAGAAGTCTTGGATTCAAAGCATGTTTATTAGAAAGCCTAGATCCAAGCATTAGGGTTTTGCATGCGCACATAGGAAAGTTCTTATGGCTAAAACCCAACAGTGGTATCAGAGCCTAGCTTGGTTTTCTGTAAATTGTTGCTTGATTAACTGAAACAAACCTGCAAAATTCGATTTTGGTTTCTGAGTCATGGACTCGGCAAGTCTCAAAGTGGACTCGGCGAGTAGGCCTGACTCGGCGAGTCCCTTTGTGCACTCGGCGAGTCCAGGCGTCAGGAATGGCCAGATTCGGGATTTCTTTGTGTTTATCTTATCTTAACTTACCATAAACTAATTAGATCAATATTAATTCGTTTTTCTGATAAATATAACTATTATCTTGATCTAGTTAAAGGTAATTATCAACTAATTAAATATTTAATTTCCTTATATGATAATTAATTAATTATCTTGATTATTTTGGTAATTATCTTAAAAAGAAATCTTGAATAAATCAAATATAGATAATTAGGATATTAATTGTTAATTGGAATTATTTGTTATTTGATCCTCCATGTTTTAAATGTTTAAAACCTACCCTCATGTTTTGAAATTTACTTTTGTGATTAAAAGTTTTAATTTAGACAACTTAAATTTCAAGCCCTAGATTTTAAAAGTTTTAAAATACAACCCTATACTAATATGATATTACTAGAATAATGTATATATGTATAACTAAATGCTAGTCTTACCGTTAGTAGGCTTCATTCACGAAGCCGATCTATAAGGTGGGTATAAGGTTGCGGCCTATAAAATGGCGCTTAATGGGTGTACACTCACACCCACCGTTTGCTTGATTGGTGGAGGGTCGTTAGCCGAACGGGTAGGATAGGGCAACCTCATCCTCTCATTAAAAGTATAATAAGAAATACAAAGTAACTACACATATTTTAAAATTTCCCAATCCTAGTTACTTTAGGAAAAGTGAATTGATGCAATCCCATGAAATTACACTTTGCACCTTGCTAAGATGTTAGTGGAGCGTGTGTGGTTTACCGGCACACTAATTGGTTCTAAGCGAAGGTGGCAAAGGGTGATTCATTGTTTATCATAGTTCGATGGAGCGTGTGTGGTTTACCGACACATCGAATAGGTGATCGTTACAATGAAGGCGCCATGTGAATTTGCATGGTAATTCACACCTGCTTTGTGATCCTCGGCATCCCAGTCACAAACAAGAGGGGCATATCGAGATTTAAACATGCCATTGAATAGTTTCAATAAATCTCATCCGAACCTAGGAATTCTCAAAAACACTTAGGACTAATAGTTTAAGTTTTGTGATGGAGAATTAGTGAATCGTCATTCACTTACCTTCAATTTATTTGCATGTTAGATTACGACATCCCTTTTCTAGTATGTAAATGTTGTTGTTGGATCCTAGCCCTAATTCTCTTATTGGGTGACAATTAGGGATTCTTATTCTGATCTATCTTTGTCCTTTTCTAATTATAGATGTCGAACGCAAACAACGTTGCTGCTAGTTCTTTCACGTTGATGAGCCTTTGCCAAAAGGTCACCTTCGATGGAACGAACTTTAGCGAATGGATAAGATACATTCGCACCATTGCTCGCTATGAGGATAAGGAGTATGTCCTCGATGAGAAGCTCGAGAAAATCAACACCGAAATCGCTACTCCAGCCGAAATCACCGCCTTTGAAACTCATGAGCGAGATGCAACGAAGGTACATTGCATCATGATCGCCACCATGAACTCCGAATTCCAAAAGTCCTACGAGGACATGTACCCGTACGAGATGCACCAAGACTTATTGGAGAGGTACCACCAAAACGCGAGACAAGAGAGGTACGAGATTTTCACTAACATGATTTCCGCGAAGATGGGTCATGGAGAATCTCTTACCGTGCACTTGCAAAAGATGCAAAGGTATGTCGACCGCCTTCGCAAGTTAAATGTTGACTTCGGTGAGGATTTGGCGATCGACATGGTGCTTCACTCTTTGCCTCCGATGTACAATCAATTTAGGATGACCTACCACATGAACAAAGAAGAGGTCACCCTAAGCAAGCTCCAAGGTCTCTTGAGGGTTGCTGAGAGCAACTTCAAAGACAAGTCTGTTGCACCTACTCCCAATCCGCCCGCTGCTCCTGTCTTGGCTATTGGACAAGGGAAGGAAAGAAGAGGAAAGCTTCATCGAAGAACTATCGCAAGGTGAAAGCCCGAGATGGTGCCTCTTCTAGTGGGACCAAAGTTGATCCCGCCAAGCCCTGCTCTAACTCGAAGGAGGCAGAGTGCCATCACTGCCACAAGATAGGACATTGGAAGAGAAGCTGCCCGGATTACCTGCAAGCAATCAAAGAAGGAAAGATCAAGACATCTTTCGTAGCTATATATACAATCAAATCTAACGATTCTAATCATGCTATTTCTTGGGTTCTTGATACCGGTTGTGGTTATCACATTTGTTCTAATGTGCAGGGACTAAGAAGAAGTAGAGATGTGGAGCAAGGAAGGATCAATCTAATCATGGGGAACAGAAGATCGTCGCCTGTGACCAAGATTGGAGTGTATTCCTTAGTGCTTAGGAATAGTTTAGTTTTAGATTTGAACAATTGTTGCTATTCGCCAGAAATGGCAAGAAACATCATTCAATTTCATGGTTTATATAGACAAGGATTTAGATTTTCTTTTAATAATGAGAATGGTTCTATTTTGGCTTATCTAAATGGTGTCTTTTACTTTGAAGCTATACCATGTAATGGAATATATGAAACCGTTATGATTGTTGATAACTTAGGAAATGATGTTTTGAATATTGATTCTTCCCCTAGTATGGATAAAGCATCCTTGTGGCATTGTCGTCTTGGACATGTCAACAAGAAACGCATAGCCCAACTCCAAAAGGATGGAGTGTTGGAGTCATTCGACCTTAGGGAAGATGACACATGCGAGTCTTGTTTGCTTGGAAAGATGACTAAGTCGCCCTTCACGAGTACTTGTGAAAGGGGCGAGGGTCTATTGGACCTAATACATACCGATGTATGTGGACCGTTTAGATCAACCACGAAGGATGGGAACCGCTTCTATGTGACTTTTACCGATGACTATAGTAGATATGGGTATATCTACTTAATCAAGCAAAAGTCAGACACCTTTGAAAAGTTCAAAGAGTTCAAGAATGAAGTGGAGAATCAATTGGGCAGTAAAATCAAGATGCTTCGATCCGATCGAGGAGGAGAGTACCTAAGTCTTGAATTCCACGATTATCTCAAGGAGTGTGGAATAGTTTCGCAATTGACGCCTCCTAGGACACCGCAGTTGAATGGTGTGGCAGAAAGGCGTAATCGAACCTTATTGGATATGGTTCGCTCTATGATGAGTCGTGCTTCACTCCCTATTTCTTTCTGGGGGTATGCCTTAGAGACTGCCGCCCATATCCTTAACCGAGTCCCTACTAAGAAGGTTGCCAAAACACCTCACGAGATGTGGATAGGGAAAGCTCCCTCGTTGGCACATATCAATGTTTGGGGTTGCGAAGCTTTCGTAAGACGAGATACTCACGACAAGCTTGAACCTCGAAGTGAGCGATGTATTTTCATCGGCTACCCGCAGACATCCTTTGGATATCTCTTCTATAGACCGAAGGACAATGTCGTCTTCGTTGCGAGGAGAGGAGTTTTCCGAGAGCGAGAACTCATAAGCCAAGGAGACAGTGGGAGGCAAATCGAACTTGAAGAGATTCAAGAATTGATAGATGAAGGAACCTCTACCGCTGGCACTCAACCCGAGGAGGAAACTCCGGTTGAACCAATCGACGAATCCTTACCTCTTAGACGTTCCGATAGAGTTAGAGTTCATCCCCAGTTTTATGGCTTTCATATTACTACCGAAGGGGACACGTATATTAGTGATGGTACACTAGTAAATCTTGATGAACCTAATAGCTATAAGGAAGCCATGGCAGGCCCGGAGTCTGTAAAGTGGAAAGAGGCAATGGATAGCGAGATCCAATCCATGTATGATAACCAAGTTTGGAATTTGGTTGATTACGTGCCCGGACGTAAGACCGTTGGGTGCAAATGGATCTTCAAGAAGAAGACCGACGTGGATGGGAACGTACACACATATAAAGCGCGATTGGTCGCGAAGGGCTTTACTGAAACTCCCGGAGTTGACTATGATGAGACCTTCTCACCAGTTGCGAAGATTAAATCTATCAAAGTGATGCTAGCAATTGCCGCATTTCATGATTATGAGATTTGGCAAATGGATGTCAAGACCGCTTTCCTTAACGGAAAGTTGGCTGAGGATGTTTACATGGCTCAGCCAGAGGGGTTTGTGAATCCGAAGCATCCGGATAGAGTGTGTAAGCTTGAGAAGTCCATTTATGGACTTAAGCAAGCATCTCGCAAATGGAATCTTTGTTTCGATGAGAAAGTCAAAGAGTTTGGATTTCTACGAAGTGAAGAGAAATCTTGTGTATATGTCAAAGCCAGTGGGAGTATAGTAAGCTTCCTCGTTCTATATGTCGATGACATATTACTCATAGGAAACGACATCCCGATTCTGCAGAGTAAAGTCCTGGCTCGGGAAGTGCTTCGCTATGAAGGACCTCGGAGAGGCTTCTTACATTTTGGGAATAAGGATAGTTAGAGAAAGAAGTAAGAGACTAATTGGACTTAGTCAGAATACTTACTTAGAGAAGGTACTAAAACGTTTTAGTATGGAAAACTCAAAGAAGGGAGAACTACCGATACAAAGTAATGCCAAATTGAGTAAGACTCAAAGTCCGAGTACCGAAGCTGAGATAGCAGAAATGAGCCGAGTACCATAGCTTCCGCAGTTGGCTCAATCATGTACGCTATGACTTGTACTCGACCTGATGTAGCCTTCGCTTTGAAAATGGTTAGCAGATATCAAGGGAATCCTGGCAAAGCACATTGGATTGCGGTGAAGAATATCCTTAAGTACCTTCGGAGGACGAAGGAATGGTTCTTAGTCCTCGGAGGAAGTGATGACTTGAAGGTGCGAGGGTATAGTGACGCCAGTTTTCAAACCGACAGGGACAACTACCGTTCGCAGTCGGGTTGGGTCTTTACCCTAAATGGAGGAGCAGTGACATGGAAAAGTTCCAAGCAGGAAACCGTAGCTGATTCAACGTGCGAATCAGAGTACATTGCAGCGAGCGAAGCGTCAAGGAGGCAATATGGCTAAAGAACTTCATCGGTGATCTTGGAGTCGTACCTGCCATAAAGGAGCCAATGTAGATTTTCTGAGATAACGAAGGTGCGGTTGCCTTAACCAAGGAACCGAGGGATCATGGTAGATCAAGACATATCGACAGAAAGTATCACTTCATTAGACATCGTGTAGAAGAAGGACAACTCATAGTTAAGAGGATATCATCAGAAGATAACCCAGCAGATCCGCTTACGAAGGGACTGAGTAGGGTTAAGCACTTGCAGCATGCTAGGAGTATTGGGCTGAAGGATGATATTAGCATAGATTAGATAGTATTAGAAACGTGTAATAGATAAATGTGATTGACATTTGATGATTAAATAAAGGAGTTTTATTTATGAGTAATGTTACTATCTTATGTTAATTGTTTAGCTATTGTTTCACTTTGCATGTTTTGACTTCCAGAATAATTGAAATTATTAGGAATAATAGAATTGTTCAAATTGTCCACAATCGTTCATATGTTGGAAGTAGATATGAATGAAGATTGTCATGAATTGGTGTGTAGATTGTCTAAATGGTGTTAGACATAGCAAAGGGTTGCTGCAACATTCATGAGTGCTTATGAACTAGTTTTGAGCATTGGAATAAACCCGCGCTTGCTGGAATGACCTTATGGAATAAGATATAAAAGGTGATCGCAAGACGATAATATCATATAGTCTTAAAACCTAGATATATGGTTTATTATTTGTTAATTGATTGTACATTGATAATACGAAAACGCATCAGTAACTTGATGTTATAAAACATATTGTTGTGTATAGTTGGTAAATGAATAAGTAAATGCATATAAGTCGAAGTTTATCTGTAACTTTTATCTAAGAAGGTAAAAGCGATATCTCGGCCGCTCGATGATTTGATTTGACTTATGTGCCGGGCCCGGTCAGAACTGAATTGATGTGTTCGATTAAGTTCTATGTCAAATAAATCAGAGATCGAGAAACCTAAATGCTTGACTAACCATTCCATAGGATTGTCAGCATGATATCTAATAGAGGACTGTACGTTCCCTTATCTAAAGGACATGATTGATTAGATCAGAGTTGACAGCGTCTTTGAGAGCTACGATTGCAAACCGAATTGTACTTGTATAGTTACTAGACTTATCCAAGTGGGAGACTGTTGGAATAGTGTCTAAGGCTGTAACTATATCCGGTTGTGCATGGTCCTTTTGGGTTGCCTTCACCATAGCAACTTGATAGGATGATTTATTAAGAGAGAATAAATATTATTAATATATTATGAGAATAATATAATGAATAATATATTTGTTATTTGATTAATATAAGTCATAGAATTAATTAGAATTAATTTGGTGACTTAAAGAGATTAATTAAATAAAGGGGTATAAACTGTCAATTGTTTGATAGTTAAGCTTTAGACTGTAAATCCATTTGGATATGGTATGGACGAATTCTAAGAGGTTTAGGATAGCTAAAATCGTCCATATGCTTATCTAGGAATGGATTTGGATAGCCTTAAGAGAAGGTTATCCAATTAGGGTTTAGGTTGTAACCCTTAATGAGACTACAAGTATAAATAGACCCTATGGCTGATGGAATTCGACACTTGACCTAAAGTAAGGAACCTCTGGTCGAAATTCCTCCCCTCTCCTCTCTCCCAAATCATCCTCCTTGCTTTGGTGTTTGTAAGCCATTAGAGGAGTGACATTTGTGACTCTAGAAGCTCCAAGACCTCAAGATCAACAAGGAACTCAAAGGTATGATTCTAAATCTATTTCAATGTTGTTATTTAACCTAATTAGTAATTAGAAGTCTTGGATTCAAAGCATGTTTATTAGAAAGCCTAGATCCAAGCATTAGGGTTTTGCATGCGCACATAGGAAAGTTCTTATGGCTAAAACCCAACAGTGTGCTAGTGAAGAACTTCAGGTTTTATTCTTGATTAGTTCTTGAGACTTTCAAGACCTTTAAGACTCCCACTGTCCTCTTGACCAATAAGACTCCCTTGTCAAACATCCAAGAGATAGTGCGGATTCTAATCAAGACAAACACTTCACATAATTGGCCTTAGTTGGTCTTTGTTATATCCAAAACATCACAACTTACCAATTTCAAATGTACAAGAGTAGGAAACTTTTACTCTTACATTTGACAAGTGTTTTAAACCTTCTTTAAGACATGTGACTCAAATTACAATCTTGGAGTATGACTCTAAGACTTGTATTGGAAAGAAGTATGACTCATCTTCTTGATTTAACCATTTCAACAATTCAAGATTCCTCGTCTTAGTCATAAGAATGCACTAAGATTTCGTTAGAGAACTAATTGTGCTATGGTTTCTTAATCATTAAGATGATCACAAAACTAATACTAAAGTACTCTCCCATCTTTTTAGATTTGAGAAACTTTTATCCTTCTGCCTAATTTGATTCTTCTTATTCGCTCTGCCATACATTGGAACCTTTTCCAATGTCTTAGAGTTACACTTAAGCAAGTATAATCATATTTACTGAGCTTTAGTAAACCATGACGAATAGTCTTAATGATCTTTTGTGGCGGACTTGACCAGTGCACAAGAATGTGTACTCGATCCCGTACTCCTTCACTTGACTCACACATCCATGTGAACAAGTAGTTAGTCTTGATTTTTTCTCAATGCTGGAAACTTCTCATTCATCATGCTATACAACTTGCATGATTCCAAGTTTCTATCCAACTGAAACTTGGGTGATGAGAATCTTTCCTTATTTGGTAAATTTAGACACTATCACAAATGAAAGAA
Organism: Lactuca serriola; assembly: GCF_051521515.1. Classification (NCBI taxonomy): domain Eukaryota; kingdom Viridiplantae; phylum Streptophyta; class Magnoliopsida; order Asterales; family Asteraceae; genus Lactuca; species Lactuca serriola. The sequence continues at coordinate 334,264,020 of NC_136415.1, read as the reverse complement.
TCAAATTCACTTTCCAATATTGCTATCAGTGGAATCTTATAAGCAACAACTTTTCACAAATGCCATTGTAAGGATACTTAAAATAAATAAAATCAAAACCATTTTCTTTTATTTTAAAACTTTGCGGAAAACTTATCCTTACAATCCATATGAAAACCTTGTTGTTCTCTATTCCTAAGCAATATAAATATCATAACTCTTAAGTAATAGCCCAAAATTCTGATCACCGAACCATGCGATTGAAATCCATCTTCGCGATCAGAATTAGCATGCACTTAATAGAGTTAGACAATGGACTTTACCTGAAGTAGAGCCAAACTTATTGACTTTAACATCCTTAGGTAAATTTGGCAGCTTCGCCACCAATGCCCCTTCCTTTGACAATAGTTACCTATGGACCCTTGATAATGGGACTGTCTCAGACTTAGCCTCTATCTTTACCATTTGGTCAACCGAGTTGACTATGGCCGATCCCTTTCCATTGGAAAGAGAGAGCTTTATTGGATATTCAATGTCATTATTTTCAATGTCCACAAGTTTTAGGAAGTTGATCTTAGCAAATAGATAAAATCATTAAGGGTCTTGTCATAGTCTGTTTCGTAGGAGTCCCAAAGGAACTCACTATGTGACTTAGAAAGTAGTAGGCACCAACTTTCTCAACACTTTGACACCCAACTTCCCGGCTTGTCAATATGTGACTACATCTCCAAGATGTGATCACATATAGACCTTTGCTTGCCAATAGGGCTTGAGTGACCTTAAAATTTTCAAGAACTTGTAGGTTAGGGAGAATAATTGGAGTAGGTGAAACAAGTATGATTTGCATGGGACAGCGTCTTCATTTAGGAAAGCTTGTTTCAAGAGATTTAGGAAGATCATAAATGTCAAGACCAGACATCTTTTTGGTAGATATTCAAGATAGTTGATTTAAAGTCATTAATATGACACCCAAGTATGAAATATTAAGGCCAGGATCCAACAAACTATTTTATAACTTATAAGAGGGATGTCGTAAGCCAAGCTATAAAATATTCGAAGGTAGGTGAATGACGATTCACCAATTTCCACCAAGATAAACGAAATGTATTATTAGGTTTTAATTGGTTTTTGAAACTCCTAGATCTTTGAGATTCATTGAACATTTCAATGGCATGTTTCAATCTCGAGTGTGCCCTTCAGGTTTTGTGACTGGGATGCCGAGGATCACAAAACAAGGTGTGAAGTGACCATGCAAATTACTTGGTACCCTTAAGTGTTTATCCCTCAATTGATGTGCCGGTTAACCACACACGCTCAATCGATACTATGATAAACATTAAGTTACCCTTTGCCTACCTTGTTAAATACGAGTTAGTGTGCCGATTAACCACACACGCTCCACTAACCGACTTAAACAAAGTGCAAAGTGTAATTTCATGGATTAGCACCTTATTCACATTTTCCTAAGTAACTAAGATTGGGTATTTATAAGAGTTTAGGTACTTAGTATTTATCATTAATACTTTTAATGAATGGAGAATTCTAGTCCTTGTCCTACCCGTTCGGCTAACAACCCTCCACCGGTCAAGGAAGCGGTGGGTGAGAGTGGACACCCATTAAACTGTCATTTTATAGGCAATAACCTTATACCCACCTTATAGACCGGCTTCGTGAATGAGGCCTACTAACGGTAAGACTGACTTTACTCTTATACATATATATATATATATATATATATATATATATATATATATATATATATAATATTATTAACTTATAATATTATAAAGTATAAGGGTTGAATTTTAACTTTTAAAATTCTAAGGGCTAACTTGGAATTAAAGTATTCATGGGGAAAACTTTACAAATTCCAAAACTTGAGGGCAAGCTTTAAAACTATTCAAAACTCTTGGATTTTCATAACTTATGAGTTTAATTAAAGTTTTAAAAACTTTAATGAAGTGACTCTTGAACATCCATAACTTGAGGACAAGTATGGAGTCATAAAACAATTTAATGAGGAAAAAGACTCTTCATTTTTTAACCTATGGCAACTTTTATGAGTTTTAAGATTCATAAATGTGACTTATAAGTTACATAAACACATTTTATTAACTTCTTTTAGATTAATTTGGATTAAGACCAACTATCACATAATTTTATTCATTAATCTAAATTCACTCATAAAACAAGGTAACACAAAAACATTTGGTGATCCATAACTTATTCTTAAGTTATGAAATCCTTTAAAACATTAACACCAAATTTTGTAACTCCATAAAAACTTTGAATCAGTTTTTTTAAAACCTTTTCATATCCATAACTTATGGAGTTTTCAAAAAATAAAACTCTTTAGATCAAACTTTTAAAGCTAATAAAATAATCATATCATTTTATCTTTTATTAAATTTGACCTAATTCAACTCATAAAGAAAATTATTCAAATTTTACAAATAATTAGTTTTTCACAAGAACAAGTAATTATCTTAAAATTTGACAAACTTCATGTTTTTTTCCTTTTTTTTTCAACTTTGAAAATAAAATATTTGCATCAATATAACATAAAACAACCCGTGGCTCTGATACCACTGTTGGGTTTTGAGCATTCTAACACTACTAAGTGTACATACAACCCTAAATACCTTGGATCTATGTTTTCTCTATAATACATGCAAATATGAACTTCCAAGGTATTATCCTAATCTAGCATACAAAACAATGAATATAACAAGATAGAATACATACCTCTTTGATGTAGAAAGTCTTCATGAAGCTTGAGTGCCTAGTGCCCCAAGTGTGACACCTCAAATGGTTCACACAACACCAAATACACTTGGAATAACTTGTGAGAAACTTGAACACTCCTTGAAATCGTCTAGCCCTCACACTCACACATAGTGCACGATTTCTTGAGCCAGGGGATTCTTTTATATGGTGGCTATTAGAGTTACACCATGTAACTCATGACTTTACCCATTCCTTATGCTCCATGGATTTTAACCTCCATGGAGCATCCATGGGTCACCCCATGGACTTAGTCCAACATAAGGAATCTTGGATCACAAGCCCACATATATAAGAATGAATGATTTACACAATCAACCCATATATTTAATTAGTCTCCTTTTGATCACTTAATTAATTCCAAATTAATTCTTGATCAATACTAATTAAATAACCTTATTAATATATTAGAACTTATAATATATTAACAAACCTTAAGTGTTATTTCTCTCATTTTAGTCTATCTAAATGCATGATGCCATGCAACCCAAATGGACAATGCTGGGTCGGATCTAGTCTTACCAATTATAATTATGGACTTAGACATTAATCCAGCAGACATACCTTCTAGAATTTAACGCGATCATCCGATCGAAAATGTCATTGGCCAGCTGGGTGACGGAGTTAAAACCAGAAGTCAGAGTGGAGACGTAAATGAATGTCTTTACTCTTGCTTTATCTCTCAAATAGAGCCCAAAAATGTTGAAATGGCTTTGAATGAACCCAACTGGGTAGATGCGATGCATGAAGAGCTAAATCAGTTTGAAAAGCTTGGGGTTTGGAAATTAGTTGAGTTACCAAAGGGAAAACGGTCTCTTGACATGCGTTGGGTCTATCGTAATAAGCAAGATGATTCTGGTGTAATCGTACGAAATAAAGCAAGGTTGGAGGTTCGCGGGTTTCGACAAGTCGAGGGTCTTGATTATACTGAGGTGTATGCTCCCGTGGCTCGTTTGGAAGCTATTCGAATCTTTCTCGCATATGCTTCTTACAAGAATTTCACGGTCTACCAAATGGATGTCAAGACTGCCTTCCTGTATGGCAAGGTGAAGGAAGAAATTTACGTTGATTAACCCCCTGGGTTTGTTAGCTCAAAGTTCCCTAATCATGTCTAAAAGTTGGACAAGGCATTGTATAGGTTACATCAAGCTCCTCGAGTGTGGTATGCGACTCTAACAAAGCACTTGCTCGAGCACGGCTACTCTCGCGACACTATTGATCAAACTTTATTCATCAAGCTTGTGGGTGATGATCAGATACTGGTTCAGATCTATGTTGACGACATCATCTTCGGGTCCACGTGTCCAATGCTTTGCAAAGAATTTGAAGGCGTGATGAAGAAGCGATTTGAGATGAGTTCTCTAGGTGAAATGACCATGTTTCTAGGGCTTCAGGTCAAACAGAATTCAATCGGAATCCTGCTACAGCAAGCAAAGTATGTTGAAGATATTCTTGAGAAGTTTGGATTTTCAGACGCAAAGCTTGTTGGGTTTTGAGCATTCTAACACTCCTATGGTGTACATGCAACCCTATAAACCTTGGATCTATGTTTTCTCTATTATACATGCAAATAAGAACTTTCCAAGGCTTTAATCCTAACTAGCATATTATGAAGCTCTTATACTACAAAGTACTAGTTAGATCACATACCTTTTGATGTAGCTTGATGTCTTCATGCTTTAAGAGCTTAGCCCCAATAGTGTGGAAGCCTCAAGTGGAATCACAAATCACCAAAACACCTTGGAAGACTTTAGAGAATAGGGATACTTGGTTCTCTCTAGTGAAATCGGCTAGCCTTTTTAGTGTAACCACACTAGCGCCAATTTACCCAACCAAGGACATCTTTATATAGTATGAAAACTAGGGTTAAACCCATGACCTTTCATTTCATATGATCCATGGGTTGAACACTCCATGGACTATCCATGAAAGCTTAGCCCAACCTAAATGAACTTGGCCCATTCCATATATATAAGAGTCCATATTTAATTAGTTCATTTTGATAACTTAATTAATTCTAAATTAATTATTTATCAGTACTAATTAAATAATATGATTCCATATTAATATATTAGAACTTATAATATATTAATATTAATCATAAATATACTATTCTCAAAAGATTATCCATATAAATTGTGTCAGTGAAGTGCAACCCAAATGGACCGTGCCGGGTAGGGTCAAGTACATAGCAAATATAATTATGGACTTAGACATTAATCCAACAAAGCCTGCATCAACTCCCATGGCTGAAAGACCCCTGCTGACTCCAAATATTGATGGCGAATCCGTAGATCAAACTCACTATGGATCGATGGTCGGTTCCTTGATGTATCTCACTGCAAGTCGTCCCGACATCATGTTTGCAGTGTGTCAATGCGCTCGCTATCAGGCTAATCCTAAACTTCCACATCTTATTGCTGTCAAAAGGATTTTTCCGTATATCAAAAGTAGCCCAAAACTGGGTGTTTGGTATCTTAAAAAATCTGAATTTGATTTATATGCTTTTGCTGACAGTAATTATGGAGGCTGTGAGCTTGACAGGAAATCAACATCAGGAGGGTGTCAGTTCCTTGGTGATAGACTGGTGTCGTGGCAATGCAAGAAACAACATACAATATCTACTTCTACAGCAGAAGCGGAATACGTTGCTGCATCGGCATGTTGCTCTCAAGTTATCTGGATCCAACATCAGCTGTTGGACTACGGTTTGAACTATCTAGAAACCCCAATTCACTGTGATAATGAGGCTGCTATTCGGGTCACTAAAAATCCTGTCCAACATTCCAAAATCAAGCACATTGACATCAAAATTCATTTCATCAGAGATTGTTATGAGCGTTCGCTCATCCGGATCAAACAGGTTCCCACTGCTAATAATGTGGCGGATCTTATCACAAAGCCGTTTAACAAAGCTCGATTCGATGTGCTTGTTGGATTTTTAAAAATGATTCGTTTTGAGGATTAATTTTTAGGTTTTCTTAGTATAAATTTGCGCATTTTTAGTCATTTCATTCTCTCCCATGCACAAATTTAGTGGGAGAAATAATCAAAAAAATCCGAAAACATAAAAAATTAAAAAATCCAAAAACATCAAAAATTCAGAAAATTCAAAAATATTGTCACTAATAGTTTTGTTTGTTGTTGAGGGACTAGGAAGTGATATTATCAAGTGATAACAGGCAACCTGAGTCTGCGTAACGTACCCAAAGTTGAAGGGTCTATGCTCTAGTTTGGTGCGTCGGTAGGCACGAAAGATTTTAAATGGACTTGACTAGGCAGAGTTGAACTTAGTAAATTTATAGACTTGACAAATTTTGACCTAGTTAGATCCATTCATCCTGACAATACGACGCTCGGATAGGTTGAGCACGGAGATATATATGGGAATCTACTCGTCACATTAATTGAACCCATATCTGGAACCGTGGTTTAACTTTTCCTCCATGTGCGGATTCTGTCCTTAATTCCGGTATTGATGGGGCAACTGGTAAATTCCGATAAATTAGGTCTGTAGAAAATCGTTTTCTTTCTTTCTGTCTGTTAGTCATATGTTACCTCCTCTGCGTGATTGGAAGGGATCCGACCTGTACTGTAACATATGCAACTCTATATCTCTACATATTATACATATATAGACATATGAAATTCCTCTTATCTGTTAGCCATATGCTGTCTCCTTTGCGTGACTAACAATCCGACCTGGTACACAGCATATGCACTATAAATGATAATACTTTGAATCTATCTTCTCCCCTAAAAATGGTCTGCTCATCCGATGTAAGGAGTACTCTGGAAGTCCTTCATTACCGGGGCATATCTGGAAGCGGGTAACATGTTCCAGTACAATTAAAATTGAACACTCAAAGATTGTCTATAGATCTCGTTGCTCAATTTAGGTGGACAACAATATCCCTGGTTGTCGTCAGATGAATGGTCCCTAAGGTATAGTATCTAAGGAATTAGGATCAGATATAATATCTAGGTTCTTAGGATCACTGTGTCCTACAATTATTAGTATGTCCTAAAACTGTCACAATTTTTTGTGTTTAAGTGGATCACAATACCGACGATCGACCAGACAAAGATGTGAATATGAAAGGTACTGACAAGTGGATAAAGATTGTCTAACAACTTTGATCCATGTATCACAAGATGAAGTAAAAAGTTTACTTACGCGTATTATTTGTTTAAAAAAATTTCTTTTATTTTTGAGGTTATTTTTATTTTTATTTATTTTTATTTTTATTGTTATTCTTAAGTGTCAAATTTTTCTTAAACTTTGAAATTAGGATAATCTTATTTCTTTATTTATTTATTTTTTATTTTTACTTTTACTTTAATAATCCTCAAAAAGTTTTGTTTTTGAAATTATATTTGTGAATTGGACTGATAATCTAACTGTGTAAGGGAAGTTAAAAAGTCAAAGTGGTATATAAGGAGGAGTTTACTCCTGTAAACTCTCTTTACCGCCTCCTCTCTTCATCAACCGCAAACTGCCTCTCTTCTCTCAAATCCTCAAAATCACGTGTTATTTTTATTGAAATCGCTTAGTCCATGTTGAAGGTATGACAAATCCGACCTTGAAAATGTATTTTGTTGTTCGAATCGACTGCAAATCAAAGGAGTAATTTGAGATTAAAGTTCATCGGGGTTTACGGTGTTAGGATATCCATAGACCATAAATTCATAGACCGTAAATTCATAGACCATAAATCCATTGAACGTAAACTCCCTTTGTGACCTTGCGACCGTAAACAACCTTTGACCTTACGACCCTAAACTCGGTTTGGCCTTACGGCCGTAAACCCTCTTTACGGTCAGTTGAACCAAGTTTCACCGTAAACCTTGAGCCTTCTATTTTTAAATATTTTATTGTCTTACTTGGCTCGTTCAATGCATATTAATGGCGTATCTTAAAGCTGCTGAGATGCATAACCTTGCCATTGTATTGGATGATCCACTGGTGGCCCACAAAGACTTTATGTCAATGATGTATCGACTTCAAGAATGCTGCCTGGCTCATGCTATCACGGTGAATCCTGTTATCTATGAGAATCTTATTCAAGAATTATGGAGATCAGCCAAGGTGACAGAGATGAATAAAGAGATGATTATTGAAGCAGTGGTGCAAAATTGCAAGATCAGAATTTCAGAGCAGTATATCAGAGACACCTTGTTAATCATTGATGATCCTGATTATCCCACTGAAGCTAAAGTTGAAGAAATATCACAAATCCTTGATAGGATGGGATACGAGGGTTCTTATCCTCCAACTGTGAAGAAGCTTCTGCCTCCCTACTGGCGTTTCTTGGCTCATGTGTTCATCAGTTGCATGTCAGGAAGGAGATCAGGAGCAGATGAGATCTCTATTAGAAATACAGGAGCAATCGTTTCCTTGGCCGCTGGCAACAAGTTCAATTTCTCGAAATATGTGTTTGATGAATTCCTGGTGAACATTGGCGCCATGACTCGAGGAAACAAAGACGCATTTTTGATGTATACCAGATTTATTCAAGTTTTCATTAATGACCAATTTTGCCAATATTGTAACAACCAAAAATATGACCCAAAATTTTTTGTTTTCATAATAATAAAAATCATATACTGAACGTCGCATCATAAAACCATGTGTCAAATATCTTAACCCATAATAAGATGTCTTGAACATTTGTGTCAAATCAAACTATGAACCAACAAACTCCCATGAATAAGACTGAAGTTGTGGTGTTTGCAATGCCATCAGCCCGAGCTCTTCCCTTTACTTGCGGAAGTACCTGAAACCAAAACTGAAACTGTAAGCACAAAGCTTAGTGAGCTACCCCAAACTACCACATGATGGGTTTTGGATATAAGAACTTTACCTATGTGCACATACAACCCTATAGATTGGATCTAGGTTTCACTAATTGAACATGCAACATATCCATGACTTTCATGGCTAGATCTAATGTAAACTAACAATTGACACATATGAAAACAGATCTAGAATGATATCTTGAGTTACTTGCTTGAAAACCTTCTTCTTCTTGGAGCTTAGAGTCACAAATGTCACTCCTCTAATGGCTTACAAACACCAACTAGCAAGCAGATGATTTGAGAGAGATGAGGAACAGGGAAATCGGCTCTAGGGTTTCTCCAATCACAAAGGTGGTCGATTTCCTCAACCCTATGGGTCTATTTATACTGTGAGCTCCTAGGGTTTCACCTTAAAACCCTAATTGGATAACTTAGCCTCAAAGCAACCCAAATACCTTCCTAGAAAAGGCCTTGGACGATTTCTAGGTGATCCATATCCCTAAAATCGTACAACCCTATATCCATAAGGATTATCAGCTCAAAATACAACTTTCATACATTTGACAGTTTATACCCCTTTATTCAATTAATCTCTTTAAGTCACCAAATTAATTCCTAATTAATTTATCACTTATATTAATCAAATAAAATTATTATTCTTTTAACATGTTATTCTTATAATACATTAATAATAATATCTCTTCTCTCTAAATCACCCTATCAAGTTGCTATGGTGAAGGTAACCCAAAAGGACCATGCACAATCGGGTCAAGTACTTACCAAATATAGTTACAGCCTTAGACACGAATCCAACAGTCTCCCACTTGGATAAGTCTAGTAACTATAAACGCAAACACAATCCGATTAGTAATCGTAGCTCTCAAAGACGTTGTCAACTCTGATCATATCAGTAACCAGTCCTTTAGATAAGGGATCGTATAGTCCTCTGTTTTGATATCGTGCAGACGATATCATGAAACATTGTCATACTCATTGTCCAACAACTATTTTTCTCGATCTCAGATTTATTTGACATAGTACTTAATTGAACACATCAATTCAGTCCTGACCGGGCCCGGCACATAAGTCAAATCAAATCATCAAGCGACCGTGATATCACTTTTACCCTCTTAGAATAAAAGTAACAGATAAACTTCGACTTATATGCATTTACTTATCGACTAACAAACTATACACAACAATGTGTTTTATTACATCAATTTACTGATGCGGTTTCACATTATCAATGTACAACCAATTAGTAAATAATAAACCATATATCTAGGTTTTAAGACCATATGATATTATCGTCTTGCGATCACTCCAAAGTGATTCCAGCAAGTGCAAGTTTATTCCAATGCTCAAAGCTTGTTCATAAGCACTCATGAATGTTGTAGCAAACCTTTGCTATGTCTAATACCATTTAGACAATCTACACACCAATTCACGACAATATTGATTCATACCTACTTCCAACATATGAAAGATTGTGGACAGTTTGAATAATTCGATTATTCTTAACAAACTCAATTATTCTGGAAGTCAAAACATGCAAAGTGAAACAATAGGTAATCAATTAACATAAGACAGTAACATTAATTATAAATAATACTCCTTTATTTAATCATCAAATGTCAATTACATTTATCTATTACACGTTTCTAACACTATCTAATCTTAACTAGTATCATCCTTCAGCCCAATACTCCTAGCATGCTGCAAGTGCTTAACCCTGCTCAGTCCCTTTGTAAGCGGATCTGCTGGGTTATCTTCTGATGATATCCTCTTAACCACGAGGTGTCCTTATTCTACTCGATGCCTAATAAAGTGATATTTTCTATCGATATGCCGAAATCCACCATGATTCTTTGGTTCGTTGGTTAAGGAAACCGCTCCTTCATTATCACAGAAAATTTCCATAGGCTCCTTTATGGCAGGCACAACTCCAAGATCGCCAATGAAGTTCTTCAACCATATTGCCTCCTTTGACGTTTTGCTCGCTACAATGTACTCTGATTCGCACATTGAATCAGCTATAGTTTCCTGTTTGGAACTTTCCCAAGTTACTTCTCATCCATTAAGGGTAAAGACCCATCCCGACTGCGAACGGTAGTTGTCCCTGTCGGTCTGGAAATTGGCGTCACTATACCCTCGCACCTTCAAGTCATCACTCCCTCCGAGGACTAGAAACCATTCATTGGTCCTCCGAAGGTACTTAAGGATGTTCTTGACCGTAATCCAATGCCCTCTACCATGATTCCCTTGATATCTACTGACCATGCTCAAAGCAAAGGCCACATCAGGTCAAGCACAAGTCATAGCATACATGATCGAGCCAACTGTGGAAGCGTAAGGTACTCGGTTCATCTCAACTATCTCGGCTTTGGTACTCGGACTTTGACTCTTACTCAACTTGGTATTACTCTGTATCGGTAGTTCTCCCCTCTTTGAGTTTTTCCATACTAAAACGTTTTAGTACCTTATCTAAGTAAGTATTCTGACTAAGTCCTATTAGCCTCTTACTTCTTTCTCTCACTATCCTTATTCCCAAAATATAGGAAGCCTCTCCAAGGTCCTTCATATCGAGGCACTTCTCGAGCCAAGACTTTAGCTCCTGCAAAGTCGGGATTGATGGGTTTTTGGTCATAAGACATCCTATGTGCTCATACAAACCCTAATGCTTGGATCTAGGTTTCTCTATTGTACATGCAAGTAATCCAAGACTATAAACCCTAATTCTAGCATTCAATTAATCATATTAACATGAGAATAGGTTTAAGATGTTACCTTGATTGTTATGTAGCAATAACAATCCAAAATCTCCTTGTATTGACTTTAGAAAGCTTAGAGTCACAATTGTCACTCCTCTAATGGTTCACAAACACAATAAGCAAGAGGATGAAGAGGAAAGAGGAAGGAGGCTGCCCAAAACGTGTTCTAACCCTAGAATAAAGCTTCCCCACGTTTTTGGGTCATAAGGGTCTTATATATAGTGAGGCTATTAGGGTTATCTAACAAGGAAACCCTAATTTGGATGCTTAAGCCCTAAGCAACCCATGGACTCCTTTAATTAGGGCCTTGGACGATTTCCTTATGGGTTTCTCCATTGAATTCGTCCACTCCATAATTAAGGCAATCCATAGCCCAAATTACAATTATCTTATAATTACAATTCCAGTCCCTTAAGTTTAATTAATTTCTTTTAGTCACAAAACTAATTACCAATTAATTATTGACTAATATTAATTAAACAATATGATTTCTCCTTTAATATATTATTCTCATAATATATTAATAAATCATATTTAATCCTTTCTCTCCATAATTCATCCTATCAAGTTGCTTTGGTGAAGGCAACCCAAAAGGACCATGCACCATCGGGTCAAGTACATACCAAAATAGTTATGGACTTAGACACTAATCCAACAGTCTCCCACTTGGATAAGTCTAATAACTATTATGCGTATGACTTTAGATCCTGATCTGCAATCGTAGCTTTCCAAAGCCGCTGTCAACTCTGATCCTATTAGATACGTGTGTCCTTAGATAAGGGATCATATATTCCTCCATTCTAGATATCATATGAGACTTGATTTCTAATCATTCTCTATGTACTATCTCTCGAATTCCGATGTATGACGACTGACTAATTGAACAAATCAAATTAGCCCTAGCCCGGCCGAGCATTTATGTTTGTCATCATTAAATCATCGAGGGGCCCAAAGATATCGCTTTTATCCTACTTTGGATAAAAGGAATGGATAAACTTTGATACAATGCTTGCTTGCACTCACTCAGCGAATCACACACAACAATATGTTTTATAACAAAAAGTTACTAGTGCGTTTACATATTATCATTGTGCAACCGATTTGCATGATACAACTCACACATCTTGGTTTCAAGAATATAAGATGTTATCGTCTCACCAATCACTCGTGATACAGTTCATGGAGTGATCCAAGTGAGCGTGGGTTTAATCCAATGCTCAAATTCATTTTCATAAGCACTCACGAACGTTGCAGCAAACATTTGCTTATGTCTAATACTCTTTTAGACAATCCACACACCAATTCATGACAGTCTTCATTCATACCTACTTCCAACATATGAACGACTGTGGCCCGTTCGAATAATTCGATTATTCTTAATAAACTCAATTATTCTGGAAGTCAAAACATACAAAATGAAACACAAGAATAATACTAATCTCATATGGCCACAAACCTTTGAATATAAATATAACTCCTTTTATTTATCACCATATCGATTACTCATTATTTGTCGTTTCAGGTAATCAACTTCTTACTTGAATTATTACACTTGTCCCATGCTCTTAGCATGCACACAATGTTTACCTATGGTTCTTACTTTTGTGAAATAGATCAAATTGAACACATTTCCAACCATTCTCATTTCACAAATCCAAATCCTTTTTCATAAGTGTAAGAATATCAAAAACTTGCCACTTATAGAATATGCTAGATTCTAACACTTTATGCAATGATCCTTTTGTAATGTCACTGCACCAACGTCACAAAGACTATTGCCAATGATATTACAAAGTTCTCTATCGGAGATTGTTACAAGACAATTCCTTAGATATGATGTCTCTCACTCAAAGTACATTCATTTGAACATCCTTTTGCATAAAATTTTCTAATATAAACATAGATTTTTCGATATTCAATTCCCAATATGGATACGCTTCCATATTTTCCATATGACAACTTATTCTTAATAGAATCTTATCTATTCGTAATAATGTCGATATTGTCCATCCAATATGGAAACATTTCCATATTTTCCATATGACAAATTATTCTTAATAGAATCTTTTCAATTCATAATAATGTCGATATGGTCCATCCAATACCATGCTTTCAACTACTCACAAGCGACCAATCCTCGTCGAACTTTGGATTGTCCTTTGATAGTTGTTTAATTATTTTAGTCAAAACCGATTCTAGTCCCTTTTCCCTCTAAACGCGCTAGACATTTGGAAAATTTTAGAATGGTCAAACATTAAAGCATTTGCAATCGATCCTATACCCGAAGCGTATGGGACACGACGCACAATGTTTTATTTGCTATGTACTCAAAATTCGAATTGTGAAGAGGAATGCCGTAATCATAATCGAAATTTTAAGAAAACACTATGTACCTTTGACTAAATTTATTAACATTCCACAACCTATAACTTTAGATTTGAAATGAAGCATAATATTCTCTCCCTTAATTATAGCAAAACAAGTTTACAACCCTTATGACTTTTCAAGGTATAACTCTTGTTTTGTATAATTAATATTGCCAACTTGCAATACGTGCCTTAATAATCATACAATCATAACTTTTATGCTCCCACTATCATGATGACTATTATAAACATAACACTTATGCTCCCACTAGCTTCGACATGTATTCATAAACATCTTAACTTTCAGAAAAACAATACCTATTGAATTTCTTAAGTCCATGTTTCTAATACTTAGTGCTTTGATAATCTTTTATCAAGGCTTTTTGAACTTATACACCTTTGCCTTAGATAGTTCATATGTGTGTCTAAACAATTAAGACTAATTGCCAAACCTCACAATTCAAATCATGGAAAGGGATATCGTAACCATAATCAAATTCGAGAATGCAATTTTACAATCACTATCTTCTTAAAAACTTTCTTAGTGAAACCATTTCCTCACAATCATTTTCATGAAGGAGGAAATCTTATGACACTTAGATTTAAACGGTGTATTTTTTCTTATCCATGTGAATTTGTCAAAACCAAAGTTTACGATAAATTCATACTCATATGGATCGTACTTTGTTAATCTCGATTTCTTGCCTTATGGTAGCACAGCTGCCCACCACGTCTTCCAAGTAGTTAAGCAACTCACCTTTTCCTATCAATGTACTCTTCATTGATCAATGTCCTTGCCTTTTATACATTCGAACGAGAACTCATAGAACTCATATGCATAATTAACTCAAATGGAACGGCATAGAAACAAAATAATGTCAACACGATAGATTGTAAACCTCAATCCTTGATTCCTCTTCTTAAACATACACCGTTCCTTTTATCACAACTGCAAATCTTTTTTCATAAGTGTAAGAATATCAAAAACTTGCCACTTAAAGAATATGCTAGATTCTAACACTTTATGCAATGATCCTTTTGTAATGTCACTACACTAACGTCACAAAGACTATTGCCAATGATATTACAAAGTTCTCTATCGGAGATTGTTACAAGACAATTCCTTAGATATGATGTCTCTCACTCAAAGTACATTCCTTTAAACATCCTTTTGCATAAAAGTTTGTAATATAGACATACATTTTTCAATATTCAATTCCCAATATGGATACGCTTCCATATTTTCCATATGACAACTTATTCTTAATAGAATCTTATCTATTCGTAATAATGTCGATATAGTCCATCCAATATGGAAACATTTCCATATTTTCCATATGACAACTTATTCTTAATAGAATCTTTTCTATTCATAATAATGTCGATATGGTCCATCCAATACCATGCTTTCAACTACTCACAAGCGACCAATCCTCGTTGAACTTTGGATTGTCCTTTGATAGTTGTTTGATTATTTTAGTCAAAACCGATTATAGTCCCTTTTCCCTCTAAATGCGCTAGACATTTGGAAAATTTTTGAATGGTCAAACATTAAAGCATTTGCAATCGATCCTATACCCGAAGCGTATGGGACACGACGCACAATGTTTTATTTGCTATGTTCTCAAAATTCGAATTGTGAAGAGGAATGTCGTAATCATAATCGAAATTTTAAGAACACACTATGTACCTTTGACTAAATTTATTAACATTCCACAACCTATAACTTTAGATTTGAAATGAAGCATAATATTCTCTCCCTTAATTATAGCAAAACAAGTTTACAACCCTTATGACTTTGCAAGGTATAACTCTTGTTTTCTATAATTAATATTGCCAACCTGCAATACGTGCCTTAATAATCATACAATCATAACTTTTATGCTCCCACTATCATGATGATTATTATAAACATAACACTTATGCTTCCACCAGCTTCGACATGTATTCATAAACATCTTAACTTTCAAAAAAACAATACCTATTGAATTTCTTAAGTCCATGTTTCTAATACTTAGTGCATTGATAATCTTTTATCAAGGCTTTTTGAACTTATACACCTTTGCCTTAGATAGTTCATATGTGTGTCTAAACAATTAAGACTAATTGCCAAACCTCACAATTCAAATCATGGAAAGGGATATCGTAACCATAATCGAATTTGAGAATGCAATTTTACAATCACTATCTTCTTAAAATCTTTCTTAGTGAAAGCATTTCCTCACAATAATTTTCATGAAGGAGGAAATCTTATGACACTTAGATTTAAACGGTGTATTTGTTCTTATCCATGTGAATTTGTCAAAACCAAAGTTTACGATAAATTCATACTCATATGGATCGAACTTTCTTAATCTCAATTTCTTGCCTTATGGTAGCACAGCTGCCCACCACGTCTTCCAAGTAGTTAAGCAGCTCACCTTTTCCTATCAATGTACTCTTCATTGATCAAGGTCCTTGCGTTTTATGCATTCGAACGAGAACTCATAGAACTCATATGCATAATTAACTCAATTGCAACGGCATAGAAACAAAATAATGTCAACACGATAGGTTGTAAACCTCAACTAGTGTGCTAGTGATGATCGATAAGGTTTATTTGATTTGTTCTTGAAACCTTTCAAGACCATTAAGACTCCCACTGACTCCTTGACGTATAAGATTCTCTTGTCAAAACATTTCTTGACAAAAAAATATTCAAGAGTTAGTGTAGCTTTTATCAAAACTCTTCATAAATTGTTCCTAGTTGGTCTTTGTATTATCCAAGACATCACAACCTTCAACATTTGATGAATGTTACAAACCTTCTTAATACTTTTCACTCAATGTCACAATCTTAACTTTAAGACTTGTTATTGGAACGAAGTATGATTGACTTCTTGATTTAACCATTTCTTCAATCATTGATTCCTCTTCTTAAACATACAATTGTACTAAGACTCACTTAGAGGATCAATTGAGATATGGTTCTTAATCATTAAGACCTATAATAAAGCATAAAAGGTACTCTCCCTTCTTCTTTGAATGGAGAAACTTTTATCTTTCTGCCTACTTGATTCTTCTTATTCGTTCTACTATTGATTTAAACCTTTTTCAATCAATCTAGAATTACACTTAATCTTGTAAGTATAATCACATTTACTAAACCTTTACTGAATCATGACGAATATCATTGTTACTCTTATGGTGGACTTGATCAACACGCAACTTTGTGTGCTCGATCTCCTAGTCCTTCACTTGACACCTTGTCAATGAATTAGTCTAATTTCCAAAATATAAATTTTCTCATTCATCGTGCAACCAAGTTGCATGATTCCAAGTTTCTGTCCAATTGAAACTTGGGCAATGAGAAACTCTCGTTATTTGTTAAACTCTCGACTTTCCATAAATAACATAATAATAACCAAATCCATATTTTTTTTGCTAATAATAGAAACATTCAAGCATCAAATTTTCATATACACCATTGCAAGGATAAACAAATAATATAAAATCAAAATTTATTTTATTGCGGAAAAATTTTGTCCTTACATTGCAATCTTCGAGAAATGCGATCGAAATCCATTCCTTCACGTTTAGCTTCCTTCCTTTTCTTCGATCCTACAAAACATCAATTGCAATCTTATCACATTATGTATCAAGAATCTAGAATAGAAGCTTAAAAGAGTTAGTTAATGGATTTTACCTATATTAGAGCCATATGTTTCGACTCTCCCATCTCTTAGATCTCTTAGGTAAATGGGGTGGCTTCGTCTCCAATGCCCCTTCTCTTGGAAATAAAAGCAAATTGACTCTTTTGGAACATGACATGGAACTACTTCAGATATTGCCTTTCTCTTATGATCAAACTTTTCGATCATAGCATATCTTTCGTTGCCATTGTCTATATCCATAGAGGTCTTAAAGGCAGATTCACCAATCAACTTTGCTTTTCCATTGTGCCAAAACATTTCTGATTCAGCAGCAATAAGCATATAGGTGAGATCTATAAGGGTCACGTCGCGGTTCATCATATAGTACTCTCTTATGAACTCACTATATGAGTAAGGAAGTGACTGAAGAACCCAATCAACAGCCATTTCCTCACAGACAACAGATCCCAACATTCTTAACCTATCAATGTGTGACTTCATCACTAGGACGTGTGCACACACCGGCTTTCCTTCTTTATGTTTACTTGCCAAAAGGGCTTGAGTGATCTTCAACTTTTCAAGCCTTCGAACTTGTGGGTTAGGGAGAATAATTGGAGGAGGAGGAGGAAGTGAAGTATGATATCTTGTTTCTCGATCGAATCGTGGAATATCATCTTCATGTGGAATGCTTGTTCCACGGGATTTGAGAAGACCATAGTTGTCGAACTTTGACATCTACAAAACCGGAGAAAAGTAATTCAAGTTAGTTGATTGATTGAGTCCTTAGTAAATCACCCAAATGAGATACTAAGGCTAGGACCCAACACAATATTCTACAACTCGGGAGACGGATGCCGTAACCCAAATTGTAGAACATTTGAAGGTAAGTGAATGACGATTCACTAATTTCCACCATGAAAAACGAAAAAGAAATTTAAGTTTTAAATCTATGAAAACTCCTAGATCCTATGAGATTCATTGAACATTTCAATGGCATGTTTAAATCTCGATATGCCCCTCTTGTTTGTGACTGGGATGCCGAGGATCACAAAGCGGGTGTGAATAACCATGCAAACTACATGGTGCCCCCACATGTTACAGTCACCTATTCGATGTACCGGTAAACCACACACGCTCCACTGAACTATGACAAACATTGAGTCACCCTTTGCTACCTTTGATTAGAACCATTTAGTGTGCCAGTAAACCACACACGCTCCACTAACGTCT
This sequence comes from Lactuca serriola, assembly GCF_051521515.1. Taxonomy (NCBI): domain Eukaryota; kingdom Viridiplantae; phylum Streptophyta; class Magnoliopsida; order Asterales; family Asteraceae; genus Lactuca; species Lactuca serriola. Next base: position 334,245,459 of record NC_136415.1, on the reverse strand, counting down.
TCGCAAGGGTACAAAGTGTAATTTCATGGAATTGCATCAATTCACTTTTGCCTAAGTAACTAAGATTGTGAATTTTATGAAAAAATTTAGTTACTTTAATAATTCAGTATACTTATAATGGAAGGTTTCGTCCTATCCTACCCGTTCGTCTAACGACCCTCCACTAGTCAAGAGTGCAGTGGGTAAGAGTGGATACCCATTCAATCCCCATTTTATAGACAATTTCCTTAAACACCCCTTATAGACCAGCTTCGTGAATGAGGCCTACTAACGGTAAGACTGACTTTTACTCATACATATATATAATGTTACACTTTTAATGTTATATATAGTATAGGGTGTATTTTACACTTTTAAAATATTAGGTGGTCAAATCTAACAATTATACTTTTAATTCAATTAAATTTTAACCAAAAACTTTATGGATTTATTAAACCTCTTTTAATTATACACCTTAATTAATTAATAAAACCATAAGGGTGTGATTTGAACTTTTTCAAAACAATACTAGTGTTTTAGAATTTAACATTCCTAATTAAACTTTTAATCAACTTTTAAATTCCAAAACTTGAGGGCAAGTTTTTAAACATTTCAAAAACATTAGGGTTTAGAATTTATATATACATCAAAATTAAACAATTAATCAAAATTTAAATTCCAAAACTTGAGGGCAAGTTTTGAAACCTTTATCAAAACATTAGGGTTTTAACTATTTAAATTTCAAAACAACAAAACTTTTGGGTTCAAATTTAAACTATAAAACCAAAAGGGGAAAATATGAAACTTTTCATAACACAAGGATCAAATAACAAATAATCTAAATTAACAAGTAATCATATAATTATCCATATTTGATTTATTTAATGATTTCTTGCAAAACAATTTATCAATTTAATCAAAATAATTAATCAATTATCACATAAGGAAACAAATATTTTATTAATTGATAAATATCTTCAATTAGATCAAGAATATAGTCAAATATATCATAACATCGGATTTATATTGATCTAATATGAAAAGGCAACTATCCTTAAGCAAAAACAGCAAGAAATCTCGGTTTTCCCTCCATTTGACGAGCCGACTCGCCGAGTCAGGCATGGACTCGTCGAGTCAGCATGGACTCGGCGAGTTCATCTATGGACTCGGCGAGTCCAGCCTCCAGAAACACAAAAAACGAATTTTTCATTCATATAATGCATCAATACAATAGAAACCAGTATAGGCTCTGATACCACTGATGGGTTTTGGTCATAAGACATCCTATGTGCTCATACAAACCCTAATGCTTGGATCTAGGTTTCTCTATTGTACATGCAAGTAATCCAAGACTATAAACCATAATTCTAGCATTCAATTAATCATATTAACATGAGAATAGGTTTAAGATGTTACCTTGATTGTTATGTAGCAATAACAATCCCAAATCTCCTTGTATTGACTTTAGAAAGCTTAGAGTCACAATTGTCACTCCTCTAATGGTTCACAAACACCATAAGCAAGAGGATGACGAGGAGAGAGGAAGGAGGCTGCCCAAAACGTGTTCTAACCCTAGAATAAAGCTTCCCGACGTTTTTGGGTCATAAGGGTCTTATATATAGTGAGGCTATTAGGGTTATCTAACAAGGAAACCCTAATTTGGATGCTTAAGCCCTAAGCAACCCATGGACTCCTTTAATTAGGGCCTTGGACGATTTCCTTATGGGTTTCCCCATGGAATTCATCCACTCCATAATTAAGGCAATCCATAGCCCAAATTAGAATTATCTTATAATTACAATTCCAGTCCCTTAAGTTTAATTAATCTCTTTTAGTCACAAAACTAATTACCAATTGATTATTGACTAATATTAATTAAACAATATGATTTCTCCTTTAATATATTATTCTCATAATATATTAATAAATCATATTTAATCCTTTCTCTCCATAATTCATCCTATCAAGTTGCTTTGGTGAAGGCAACCCAAAAGGACCATGCACCATCGGGTCAAGTACATACCAAAATAGTTATGGACTTAGACACTAATCAAACAGGGATGTCGTTTCATATAAGCAATATGTCATCGACATACAAAACGAGAAAGCTAACTATGCTCCCACTGGCTTTGACATATACACCTGATTCATCTTCGATTCGTACAAATCCAAACTCTTTGACTATCTCATCAAAGCAAAGATTCCATCTGCGAGACGCTTGTTTAATTCCATAAATGGACTTCTCAAGCTTGCACACTCTATTTGGATGCTTCGGATCGTCAAAACCTTCTGGCTGACCCATGTAAACATCCTCATCCAGCTTCTCATTAAGGAAAGCGGTCTTGACATCCATTTGCCATATCTCATAATCATGATATGCACCAATAGCTAGCATCACCCTAATAGATTTAATCTTCGCAACTGGTGAGAAGGAATCATCATAGTCAACTCTAAGAGTTTGAGTAAAGCCCTTCGCAACCAATCGCGCCTTTTATGTGTGCATATTTCCATCCATGTCGGTCTTCTTCTTGAAGATCCATTTGCACCCAACCGTCTTACGTCCGGGCACATTGTTAACCAAATTCCAAACTTGGTTGTCATACATGGACTGAATCTCGGTGTCCATTGCCTCTTTCCATTTTGTAGACTCTGGGCCTACCATGGCTTCCTTATAGCAATTAGGTTCATCTAGATTTATTAGTGTACTATCACTAATATACGTGTCCCCTTCGGTAGTAATATGAAAACCATTGAACTGGGACTAAACTCTAACTCTTTCGGAACGTCTAAGAGGTAACGACTCGTCAATTGTTTCAACCAGAGTTTCCTCCTCGGGTTGAGCACCAGCGGTAGAGGTTCCTTCATCGCTCGACTCTTGAATCTCTTCAAGATCGAGCTGCCTCCCACTGTCTCCTTGGCTTAGGAGTTCTCTCTCTCGGAAAACCCCTCTCCGCGCAACGAAGACCACATTGTCACTCGGTCTATAGAAGAGATATCCAAAGGATTTCTGTGGGTAGCCGATGAAAATACTTCGCTCACTACGAGGTTCGAGCTTGTCATGAGTTTCTCGTCTTATGAAAACATCACAACCCCAAACCTTGATATGTGCCAACGAGGGAGCTTTCCCTGTCCACATCTCGTGAGGTGTTTTGGCAACTTTCTTTGTAGGGACTCGGTTAAGGATATAGGTGACAGTCTCTAAGGCATACCCCCAAAATGAGATAGGTAGTGAAGCACGAATCATCATAGAACGAACCATGTCCAACAAGGTTCGATTGCGCCTTTCTGCCACACCATTTAACTGCGGTGTCCTAGGTGGCGTCAATTGTGAAACTATTCCACATTCCTTGAGACAGTCGTGGAATTCAAGACTTAGGTACTCTTCTCCTCGATCGGATCGAAGCATCTTGATTTTCCTGCCCAATTGATTCTCCACTTCATTCTTGAACTCTTTGAACTTTTCAAATGTTTCAGACTTGTGCTTGATTAAGTAATTATACCCATATCTACTATAATCATCGGTGAAAGTCACGTAGAAGCGGTTTCCATCCTTTGTGGTGGATCTAAAGGATCCACATACATCGGTATGTATGAGATCCAATAAACCCTCACCCCTCTCAGAAGTGCCAGTGAAGGGTGACTTGGTCATCTTTCCAAGTAAACAAGATTCGCATGTGTCATCTTCCCTAAGGTCGAATGACTCCAACACTCCATCCTTTTGGAGTTGGGCTATTCGCTTCTTGTTGACATGTCCAAGACGACAATGCCACAAAGATGCTTTATCCATACTATTGGAAGAATCTATACACAACACATCATTTCCTAGGTTATCTACAACCATAACAGTTTCATAAGTTCCATTACAAGGCATTGCTTCAAAGTATAAAACACCATTTAGATAAGCATAAATAAAACAATTCATATTATTAAACAAATATCTAAATCCCTTTTTAAACAAACCATGAAATGAAATAATGTTTCTTGCCATATCTGGCGAGTAGAAACAATTATTTAAATCTAGACTTAATCCATTACTAAGCACTAAAGAATACACTCCAATCTTGGTGACAAGCGACGATCTTCTATTTCCCATGATTAGATTTATTCTTCCTTTCTCCACATCTCTATCTCTTCTTAGTCCCTGCAAGTCAGAACAAATGTGGTAACCACATCCTGTGTCAAGAACCCAAGAAATAGTGTGAGATGAATTACTATATTTAATTGTGTATATACCTGCAAAAGATGGCTTGATCTTTCCATCCTTGATGGCTTGCAGATATTCTAGGCAACTTCTTTTTGTTGGGTTTTAAGCATTCTAACACTCCTAAGTGTACATGCAACCCTAAATACCTTGGATCTATGTTTTCTCTATTATACATACAAATAAGAACTTCCAAGGTATTATCCTAATCTAGCATACAAAAAGAATAACTATAGCAAGATAGAATACATACCTTTTTGATGTAGAATGTCTTCATGAAGCTTGAGTGCCTAGTGCCCCAAGTGTGACACCTCAAATGGAATCACACAACACCAAATACACTTGGAATAACTTGAGAGAAATCTACACTTCATGAAATTGGCTACCCCTCTCTAGAATGATACTAGTTACCAATTTTGTCAAGAATAAGATCTTTATATAGTGTTACAATTAGGGCAAACCCTAATTGTCATGACTTTCCATTTCCTTGGATCCATGGGTTCAAATACACCATGGAGCATCCATGGACCATCCTATGGGTTTTAGCCCAACTTGATTATCCATGGAGCATTAGCCCACTATACAAGTATGGATGATTTACACAATCAACCCATATATTTAATTAGTCTTCTTTTGATCACTTAATTAATCCTAGATTAATTCTTGATCAATACTAATTAAATAATCTCATTATTCTTATTATTAATATACTAGAACTTATAATATATTAATAACCATAAGTGTCTTATTTCTCTCATTATAGTCTATCCAAGTGCATGATGCCATGCAACCCAAATGGACCATGCCGGGTCGGGTCAAGTCTTACCAATTATAGTTATGGACTTAGACATTAATCCAACAGTCTCCCACTTGGATAAGTCTAAAACTATTATTGCGTATGACTTCAGGAACCAACCGGCAATCGTAGCTCTCAAAAGCTTCCGTCGAACTCTGACCTTGTCGATGAACTCTGACCTTTGTCAGTGACTTGTCCATTAGATAAGGGATCATATATTCCTCCATTCTAGATATCATATGGACTGAGACATGGATTATAATCATTCTCTCTGTCCATTTGTTGTTTCCCGATTTCCGATTTATGACGACTGACTAATTGAACAAATCAAATCAGTCCTGGCCCGGCCGAGCACTTCCATTTGTCATCATCAAATCATCGAGGGGCCCACAGATATCGCTTTTATCCCGAAGGTAAAAGGAACGGATAAACTTCGACTCATATGGCTTGTTCTACTACTTGTTGAATCATACACAAATGCACGTTTTATAGCACAGAGTTACCAAATGCGGTTTCGTGCAATCAATGTACTATCAACTCATAGTAACAACTCATATCTCTAGGTTTGAAGAATATAAGATATTATCGTCTCATGATCACTCGTGATAAAATCCATGAAGTGATTCCAATGAGCGCGGGTTGAATCCAATACTCAGAACTTATGAGCACTCATGATTGTTGTAGCCTTGTCCAACACCTTAGACCTCTACAACCCATCATGACAGTCTTAATTCATATCTACTTCCAACATATGACCGACTGTGGATGGTTTGAATAACTTAGTCATCCCGGAAGAATAACCCAGTTTATTCGGGAAGTCAAAACATGCAAAATGAAACACAATAATAATTGAATCCAATATGGTCTCAGAACTTATGAATATAAATAAAACACCTTTTATTTATCACCATATGATTACACATTATTCATTGTATACTGTTTCAGCTATCAACTTTATTCTTGAATTTAAAACAATAGTTGTCCCATGCTCCAAGCATGTACACTATGTTTTCTTGAACACTAGTCATGCCACACACCAAGTATGCATACTATGTTTGTCTATGAACTTTACTTTGTGAACTAGATCCATTGAACATAACTTCAATGATTCTCTTTTCACACTCCCAAATCCTTACCGCAAATGCAAGAATTCCAAATTCATGCCATTTACTGAAATCTGTTAGATTCTAAACTTATATGCATTGATCCTCTTGTAATGATTGTGCACAAAGTCATAAAGACTTGACAACAACCATTACAGAGTATTCCAAAGGAGATCAGCTCCTTGGAAACATCCTTCTTGCATTAAGTTTCCTTAATCTTACACAGATTGAAAAATTCTAACTTTGAAACATTTCCAGATTCCATTTTGACTATCACTTCTGACCAAGAGTTGCCTCCTTACAGATTATGTCAATATGGTCCTTCCAGAATTATCACTATACTTCCAACTGTCCTTGAGCAACCAATCTTCGGTAAACCTTAGATTGTCCTCGACAATTGTTTAATCCTTTTAGTCATATCCAGTTCTAAACCTTTTCCCTTCTTAATGCCCCAGGCATTTGGAAAATTTTAGAACGGATGATTATAGCACATGTAATCGATCCTATATCCGAAGCATATGGGACACGATTCATGATGTCTCACATAAAGACTAAACTAGTCTTTTGCTATAATATTTCCATTTCAATTTGCCAAGTTCTCATAATTCAGATTATGAAAAGGGATGCCGTAATCATAATCGAATTTTAGAACGCAAATAATGGACTCATATACAGAATTTCCTTATGTTGAGTCATTCCAACATGAAATTCATATATATATCCTTGACTAAATGATTAAAACCTCATGATCTAAGCTTATAGATTTGAGATGAAGTATAATTTCCTCTCCCTTAATTATAGCAAAACAACTTTTTCCAATTGAAACCTTTTGTTTTCTATAATTAACATTGCTAACTTGCAATACTTATCATAATTATCATGCTCCCACTAACATGATGATTATTAGCATAACACTTATGCTCCCACTAGCTTTGACAAGTACTCAGAAACCAGCTGACTTCCTTACCAAAGTTCATATTTCTGATACTAGATTGTTTTGATAAAACTTTATCAAAATCATACACCTTCCCTTAGATAGCACACTTGTTTGTCTAAACAATTACGAAGAGGGATGCCGTAATCATAATAGTTAGACCTTTTTGCCACTTCTGACAAGTCCAGGTTAGTGTGCCGGTTAACCACACGCGCTCCACTAACGACTTTGAGAATGCAAATATCACCATTGCTATCTAGATAAAATCTACTTAGTGAAAGTGTTTCCTCACCATCATTTTTCATGAATCGGAGAGAAACCTTATGACACTTAGATTTACTGGTGTATGTGTTCTTATCCATGTGAATTGTCAAAATCATAGTCACAAGACAAGGATAATGACAAATCCAAACTCATATGGACCGAACTCAATCTTAATTTCTTGCCACCTGGCAGCTCAAGGGCCTACCATTGCTTCCAAGTTGTTATGCAACACATTGAGAACTCTAAGAACTCATATGCAAAGTCAACTTTAACTGGAATGGGCTCAAAATAAGTCAACACGATAGGTTATAAACCTCAAGTCGTGTGCAAGTGAAGAACTTCAGGTTTTATTCTTGATTAGTTCTTGAGACTTTCAAGACCTTTGAGACTCCCACTGTCCTCTTGACCTATAAGACTCCCTTGTCAAATATCCAAGAGATAGTGTGGATTCTAATCAAGACAAACACTTCACACAATTGGCCTTAGTTGGTCTTTGTTTTATCCAAAACATCACAACTTACCAATTTCAAATGTACAAGAGTAGAAAACTTTTACTCTTACATTTGCCAAGTGTTTTAAACCTTCTTTTGAGACATGTCACTCAAGTTACAACCTTGGAGTATGACTCTAAGACTTGTATTGGAACGAAGTATGACTCATCTTCTTGATTTAACCACTTCAACAATTCAAGTTCCCTCTTCTTAGTCATAAGAATGCACTAAGATTTCCTTAGAGAACTAATTGTGCTATCGTTTCTTAATCATTAAGATGATCACAAAAGCTGATACTAAAGTACTCTCCCATCTTTTTAGATTTGAGAAACTTTTATCCTTCTGCCTAATTTGATTCTTCTTATTCGCTCTGCCATACATTGAAACTTTTTCCAATGTCTCAGAGTTACACTTAAGCTTGTAAGTATAATCATATTTACTGAACTTAAGTAAATCATGACGAATAGTCTTATCAAACTTTTGTGGTGGACTTGACCAGTGCACAAGAATGTGTACTCGATCCCTTAGTCCTTTACTTGACTCACACATCCATGTGAACAAGTAATTAGTCTTAATTTTCCAAAACTTGAAAGTTCTCATTCATCATGCTATACAACTTGCATGATTCCATGTTCCGGTCCAATTGAAACTTGGGTGATGAGAATCTTTCCTTATTTGGTAAATATAGACATTACCACAAATGAAAGAATCAATTTCATATTTCCACTCTTGCTGTTAATGGAATCTTATAAGCAACAATTTTTCCTCAAATGCCATTGTAAGGATATTTTAAAAATAAATAAAATCAAAAATTTTCTTTTATTTTAAAACTTTGCGGAAAAAACTTATCCTTACAATCCATATGAAAACTTGTTGTTATCTATTCCTAAGCAATATCTCATAACTCCTGAGAAGTAGCTCAAGAATCCGATCTTCAAACTACGCGATAGAAATCCATCTATGCGATCAGATTCAGCATATTCTTTCTTTAAGTTTCTTCACTTTTCTTTGATTCTTAAAACATCACCATGTGACCCAGTCACATCATGTATCAAGAATCTCAGAATAGAAACTTAACAGAGTTAGATAGTGGAATTTACCTGAAGTAGAGTCAAACTTATTGACTTTAACATCCTTAGGTAAATTTGGCAGCTTCGCAACCAATGCCCCTTTCTTTGGCAATACAAACATATGGACCCTTTGATAATGGTACACGAGACTATCACAGACTTAGCTTTTCACTTTACCATTTGGTTAACCGAGTTGACTATGGCCGATCCCTTTCCATCGGGAAGAGAGAGCTTTACTAGATATCCAATGTCATCATTGTCAATGTCCATAAAGTTTTAGGAAGTTGATCTTAGCAAATAGATAAGATCATTAAGGGTCTTGTCATAGTCGGTTTCATAGGTGTTCCAAATGAACTCACTATGTGACTTAGAAAGTGATTGAACCACCAACTTTCTTAAGACTTTGACACCCAACTCTCCCGGCTTGTCAATATGTGACTACATCTCCAAGATGTGTTCACACCTAGACCTTGCCTTGCCAATAGGGCTTGAGTGACCTTAAACTTTTCAAGAACTTGTGGGTTGGGGAGAATAATTGGAGGAGGAGAAAGAAGTATGATATCCCTGGGACATCATCTTCATTAGGAAAGCTTGTTTCAAGAGATTTAGGAAGATCATAAATGTCTAAACCAGACATCTTTTGGGAGATATTCAAGATAATTGATTTTAAGTCCTTAATATGACACCCAATATGAAATATTAAGGCTAGGACCCAAGAAACTATTTTATAACTTAGAAGAGGTATGCCGTAATCCAAGCTATAAAATATTTGAAGGTAGGTGAATGACGATTCACCAGTTTCCACCAAGATAAACGAAATGTATTATTAGGTTTTAATTGGTTTTGAAACTCCTAGATCTTTGAGATTCATTGAACTTTTCAATGGCATGTTTCAATCTCGAGTGTGCCCTTCAGGTTTTGTGACTGGGATGCCGAGGATCACAAAACAAGGTGTGAAGTAACCATGCAAATCACTTGGTACCCTTAATAAATTACCCGTCAATCGATGTGCCGGTTAACCACACACGCTCCATCGATACTATGATAAATATTAAGTCACCCTTTACCTACCTTGTTAAGTCCAAGTTAGTGTGCCGGTTAACCACACACGCTCCACTAACGTCTTAGACAAAGTGTAAAGTGTAATTTCATGGATTAGCACCTTATTCACATTTTTCCTAAGTAACTAAGATTGGGTATTATTAAGAGTTTAGTTACTTAGTATTTTTCATTAATACTTTTAATGAAGGGAGAGTTCTAGTCCTGTCAAACCCGTTCGGCTAACGACCCTCCACCAGTCAAGCAAGCGGTGGGTGAGAGTGGACACCCATTAAGTTGCCATTTTATAGGCAACAACCTTATACCCACCTTATAGACCGGCTTTGTGAATGAGGCATACTAGCGGTAAGACTGACTTTACTCTTATACATATATATATTATTAACTTATAATATTATAAAGTATAAGGGTTGAATTTTAACTTTTAAAATTCTAAGGGCTAACTTGGAATTAAAGTATTCATACTTGAAAACTTTTCAAATTCCAAAACTTGAGGGCAAGTTTTGAAACTATTCAAAACTAATTAATTCCATAACTTATGTGTTTAAAGTAGTTTTAATCCAAAAACTCTTCAAGTTCCATAACTTGAGGACAAGTTATGGAAGACTTTAAACTAATAAAAGAACTAACTTTTTCTTTATTTTATAACTTATGGATTTAATTATGGTTACATATTTTTCTTTAATGAAGTGACTCTTGAACTTCCATAACTTGAGGACAAGTTATGGAGTCATAAAAAGTTATTCAATGACACAAGACTCTTCATTTTGTAACCATTGCCAACTCTTATGAATTTTATGAGTCTTTAATGTGACTCTTCATGTAACTTGAGGACAAGTTACACAAACACATTTTATACTCAACTCTTAGATTAAAATGGATTGAAAACAACTATTTCACTCAACATTTCTACTAATCTAAGCAACTCATAAGAACAAGATAATTCAAATCAAACTTTTTCATGTAATTAGTCTAAACCTTAAACTAATACAAAACATGAATCTATTGACAATTATCTTTGAAAATGGATTAGCATGAACATTACCACATTAAAAACAAGTTTATAAGATCAAAAACAACTTAGGGTAATGTTCCTAGTCCATTTCTAGCCAAAAAACTCGAAAATATGTTGTCTGGGGGTCCAACTCGTCGAGTGCATGAACCAACTCGGCGAGTTGGATCGAATTCATCACTTTTTAGGCATGGACTCGCCGAGTCTCCTGATGGACTCGCCGAGTCTGATGGCCAGACAGCACCAGATTCGTTTTTTCAGCTTCTATTGCAGGTATAACAAGAAAACAAGCCTTGTCTCTGATACCACTGTTGGGTTTTAAGCATTCTAACACTCCTAAGTGTACATGCAACCCTAAATACCTTGGATCTATGTTTTCTCTATTATACATACAAATAAGAACTTCCAAGGTATTATCCTAATCTAGCATACAAAAACAATAACTATAGGAAGATAGAATACATACCTCTTTGATGTAGAATGTCTTCATGAAGCTTGAGTGCCTAGTGCCCCAAGTGTGACACCTCAAATGGAATCACACAACACCAAATACACTTGGAATAACTTGAGAGAAATCTACACTTCATGAAATTGGCTAGCCCTCTCTAGAATGATACTAGTTACCAATTTTGTCAAGAATAAGATCTTTATATAGTGTTACAATTAGGGCAAACCCTAATTGTCATGACTTTCCATTTCCTTGGATCCATGGGTTCAAATACACCATGGAGCATCCATGGACCATCCTATGGGTTTTAGCCCAACTTGATTATCCATGGAGCATTAGCCCACTATACAAGTATGGATGATTTACACAATCAACCCATATATTTAATTAGTCTTCTTTTGGTCACTTAATTAATCCTAGATTAATTCTTGATCAATACTAATTAAATAATCTCATTATTCTTATTATTAATATACTAGAACTTATAATATATTAATAACCATAAGTGTCTTATTTCTCTCATTATAGTCTATCCAAGTGCATGATGCCATGCAACCTAAATGGACCATGCCGGGTCGGGTCAAGTCTTACCAATTATAGTTATGGACTTAGACATTAATCCAACACTTTTCCAATGCCCTATCTTGTGGCAATGATGGCACTCTGCCTCCTTCGGGTTAGGGTTGGGCTTAGCGGGATCAACTTTGGTCCCACTAGAAGAGGAACCATCTTGGGACTTTCCCTTGCGGTGGCTCTTTGACGGAGCCTTCCTCTTCTTGCCCTTTCCCTGCCCTATAGCCAAAACAGGAGCACCGGTTGGTGCGGGAGTTGGTGCAACAGACTTGTCCTTTAGGTTGCTCTCAGCAGTCCTTGGAGTTTGCTTAGGGTGACCTCTTCCTTGTTCATGTGGTAGGTCATCCTAAATTGGTTGTAGCATGAAGGCAAGGAATGAAGAACAATGACGATGGCCAAATCCTCCCCAAAGTTAACATTTAAGTTGCGAAGACGATCAACATATCGTTGTATCTTTTGCAAGTGCACTGTCAATGATTCTCCATTTCCTTCTTAGCGGTGATCATGTTAGTGATGATCATGTAGCGCTCTTGCCTCGCGCTTTGGTGGTACCTCTCCATCAAGTCTTGATGCATTTCATATGGATACATCTCCTCATAGGACTTTTGGAATTCTTGGTTCATGGTGGCTATCATGATGCAATGGAATTTCTTTTGCATCACGTTCATTTGTCTCAAAGACAACCATCTCTTCGGGAGTAGCGATTTCCGGGTTGACCTTCTCGAGCTTTTCGTCGAGGACATACTCTTTGTCCTCGTAGCGTGCAATGGTGCGAATGTATCTTATCCATTCGCTAAAGTTCGTACCATCGAAGGTCACCTTTTGGCAAAGACTCATTAATGTGAATGAGTTAGCAGCAACGTTGTTTGCGTTCAACATCTACAAATAGAAAGGACAAAGTTTGATTAGAATTTGGATCCCAAATTAAACACCCAAAATGAAAAATTACGGCTAGCACCCACCAACATTATTTACATATTAGAGAAGGGACGCCGTAATCCAATCATATAAATAATTTGGAGGTAAGTGAATGACGATTCACTAATTCTTCACCACGAAAACATAACCTTAAGTTTTATTGAGAATTCCTAGATTTTAGAGATTCATTGAACTCTTCAATGGCATGTTTAAATCTCGATATGCCCCTCTAGTTTGTTACTGGGATACCGAGGATCACAAAGCGGGTGTGAATTACCATGCAAATCTACATGGTGCCTTCATTGTTACAATCATCTATTTGATGTGCCGGTAAACCACACACGCTCCATCGAACTATGATAAACGATGAATCACCCTTTTCCACATTTGCTTAGAACCAATTAGTGTGCCGGTAAACCACACACGCTCCACTAACTTCTTAGCAAGGGTGTAAAGTGCAATTTCATGGGAATGCATCAATTCACTTTTCCTAAAGTAACTAAGATTGGGAATTTTATAAAATAGTTTTGTTACTTTATAGTTTCATCATACTTATTAATGAGGAGAGAGAGTTGCCCTATCCTACCCGTTCGGCTAACGATCCACCACCGGTCAAGCAAGCGGTGGGTGTGAGTGTACACCCATTAAGCGCCATTTTATAGGGAGCAACCTTATACCCACCTTATAGACCGGCTTCGTGAATGAGGCCTACTAACGGTAAGACTAGAATTTTAATTTTATTTATATATTTATTAAGCTTTTAATAATATAATACTATAGGGTTGAATTTTAAACTTGTAAAACTCTAGGGGTTGAATTTTAAATTCTTCTAAATTAAACTATTAAGCACAAAATTCAAAATTCAAAACTTCGGGATAGAAATTGAACTTTTCAAAACAATAGGGATCAAATAACAAATAATTCAAATTAAACAATTAATTTCAAAATTATCTATATTTGACCTAATTAAATTTTAGTCATTAGATAATTACCAAATAATCTTAAATAGTCCAATATTTATCATATAAATAATCAATATTTTAAAGATTTAAAATTATCTATATTTATGTCAAGGATAATCATTAAATTAAGTCAAAATTCGGATTTTTACATAATAACACGATTTAGGTATCAATCCAAGACAAAACAACAAGAAAATCCCGAATTATCCTCTGTCTGACGCTTGGACTCGCCGAGTCAAGCTTTGGACTCGGCGAGTAGGGCCAACTCGCCGAGTCAAAACACTGACTCGCCGAGTTGGGTCGACAGAGGGCAAGAAAAACGATTTTCAGCAAGTAAAACAGTTAAGCATCATATTCAATTGAAACCAATCATGGCTTTGATACCACTGATGGGTTTTGGACATAAGAACTTTACCTATTTGGACATACAACCCTATAGCTTGGATCTAGGTTTCACTAATTGAACATGCAATATATCCAAGACTTTCATGGCTAGATCTAATGTAAACTAACCATTGAAACATATGAAAACAGATCTAGAATGATACCTTGAGTTACTTGCTTCAAAACCTTCTTCTTCTTGGTGCTTAGAGTCACAAATGTCACTCCTATAATGGCTTACAAACACCAACTAGCAAGAAGATGATTTGAGAGAAATGAGGAAGAGGGAAATCGGCTCTAGGGTTTCTCCAATCACAAGGGTGGTCGATTTCCTCAACCCTATGGGTCTATTTATACTGTGAGCTGCTAGGGTTTCACCTTAAAACCCTAATTGGATAACTTAGCCTCAAAGCAACCCAAATCCCTTCCTAGATAAGGCCTTGGACGATTTCTAGGTGATCCATATCCCTAAAATCGTCCAACCCTATATCCATAAGGATTATCAGCTCAAAATACAACTTTCATACATTTGACAATTTATACCCCTTTATTCAGTTAATCTCTTTAAGTCACCAAATTAATTCCTAATTAATTTATGACTTATATTAATCAAATAATATTGTTATTCTTTTAACATATTATTCTTATAATACATTAATAATAATATCTCTTCTTTCTAAATCACCCTATCAAGTTGCAATGGTGAAGGCAACCCAAAAGGACCATGCACAATCGGGTCAGGTACTTCACAAATATAGTTAGAGCCTTAGACACTAATCCAACACCACATACCATACAATAACATACAACACATACTGGGCCCTTTCCCACTGCATCGGACCGATGTCCGGAAACTGCATCGGACCGAAGTCCTGAACTATCCAGGGCCTTTCCCTTTGCATCGGACCGAAGCCCATAAACTGCATCGGATCGAAGTTCGGAACTGAATGGGACCGCATCCCCTGGATCGGACCGAAGTCCGAAACTAACTGAATTGGAGCGATGTCCGAAACTAACCAGGGCCTTGCCCTCTGCATCGGACCGAAGTCCGGAAACTGACATAACATAGCATAGCATAAACATATCAACTAGCATGAACACATAACTACATACTGCATCGGACCGTAGCCCGGGACACCCAACACATAAATCCTGTCTGTGCCACGAAGGCATCAAACATACTATCTACTGCATCAGACCGAAGTCCGAAAACTACTGCTTGCTAAACGGGCCGACATTGTAGCCGTAGACCCGTTCCTACTGGAAGGAAACTCACCTCGTAGCCTAGCTGCTGAAAGAACTACTCTGGAATCTATCTGTTGCGGCTCCGGTTTCACCTCGGCTACAATTTCCAAGCCAAGAAATGGTTCAAGAATAGATTTAATGGCTTTCCAAAAGGAATTAAAAGCATGAAAACAGAAAAGGGGCAAGTTATACCTCACTATTCTCTGAAATGCCACAAAGATCCTGGATCTCCTTCTTCTCCTCTTGATCTACCTTCATTCTTCTCTCAAAATCTTCAAAGAAACCCACCAAATCACACAAAAATGCTAAGAGGGTTCTAGGGTTTCGAAAATGGTGCTCTGAGGTGTGATGGGGGCTGACTTGAGGCCCCAAATTTTTTTTAAATAGGGTGCAAACCCATGAAATTAGAGTTTCATCCAGACCGGCGGACTCGCTGAGTCCGGAATATGGACTCGTCGAGTTGCCAACCTACACATGCTCAAAGTCCCGACTCAACTCGACGAGTCAACTCTCCCCCACTTGTCTTAGACTTCGTCCTCGAAGTCTGCTGTTGCTGAATCTGGACACAACTCTGGGTAATGCCCTGGCATCTCCTCCTTAGACTCCCACGTCCACTATGAACCCTTCCGGTGCTGCCACTACACCTTCACTAACTGAATCACCTTGTTCCTCAAGGTCTTCACCTTCCGATCTAAAATCGCAATTGGTCTCTCGACATAATTCAGGATGCTATCCACATGAATATCCTCAATGGAGGCGTTCAGATTTGGAGTTCCAGGTGGGTGATATGGTCCTCCTGAAGGTATCGCCCTGGAAGGGTGTTATCAGGTTTCGGAAGAGTGGCAAGTCTGCAGTCTGCCATGAACCTGGTGCTCCTAATGACTCGTTGACCGACCTCGCCCCAACAAATCAGGGTCCTGCACTTCCTCCCATAGAGCATCTTGAAAGGAGGTCGATCAATACTCGCGTGGTAGCTGTTGTTATACGAAAATTCCGCTAACGGAAGATACGTATCCCAACTGCCACCAAAGTCTGGAACACATGCCCGCAACATGTCCTCGAGAGTCTGAATCGTTCTCTCGCTCTACCCGTCGTCTGAGGATGGAAAGCGGTGCTGAAATGGAGACGAGTACCCATCTCATCGTGAAACCACTTCCAGAATCTGGAAGTAAAACGAAAATCTCGTTCTGACACCACTGAAACAGGCACTCCATGTTGTGCCACCACCTCTCACACATAAATATCGGCTAAGTTCTCTGCTGATATACTCTCCTGGATCGGTATAAAATGAGCACTCTTCGTCAACCAGTCCACTATAACCCATATAGAATCCACTCCAAGCGTCGTCTTGGGAAGCTTCGTGATGTAATCCATGATGATGTCTTCCCATTTCCACACTGGAATGTCTAACGGCTGCATCTTGCCATGAGGTCTTTGGTGTTCTGCCTTAACCTTCCTGCAGGTCAGGCACCTCTCCACATACCAGGCGACATCCCGCTTCATGCAGGGCCACCAATAATAAGGTCAAAGATCTCTATACATCTACGTCGCCCCTGGATGAATGGAAAATCGAGACTTATGAGCCTCATCCATCAACACTTGTCGTACTCCGCCCCAGTACGGCACCCAAACTCTCCCATGAAGGGTCAACAATCCTCTACTATCATAGTCAAAAGAAGCTACTCGGCCCACGATCCTCTCAAACTTCTGTCTCTCCTCCTTGAGGCCCTCTACCTGTACCTCCTTGATTTGCTCCAATAACGGAGTAATCACCGGCATCCTCAATTAAATGTCTCTAATCGGGGCCGCTATTGCCTTTCGGCTCAGAGCGTCGGACACTGCGTTGGCCTTCCCTGGGTGATAAAGGCTCTCACAATCATAATACTTCAACACATCTAACCACCGCCTCTGCCTCATGTTCAGATTCGGCTGATCCATGAGGTACCTCAAGCTCTTGTGATCCGTGTAAATGGTACAACAGACCCCATAAAGGTAATGTCTCCAAATCTTGAGGGCAAACACCACTGCCCGCAACTCTAAATCATGCGTAGGATAATTGGCCTCATGAGGCTTCAACTATCTCGAGGCGTAAGCTATCACACGACCTCGCTGCATCAACACTGCTTGCATACCTGCGATCGAGGCATCACAGTAAACTACAAAATCCTCTACTCCCTCCGGCAGGGTAAGAATCGGTGCCTCGCATAATCTCTGCCTGAGGGTCTCAAACGCTATCTACTGCTCAGGCCCATAACGAAACGCTACCGACTTCTTGGTCAGTTGGGTGAGCGGTACTTTTATCTTGGAGAAATCCTGGATGAATCTCCTGTAAGGCATGAATCGCGGGGCCACCACGACTCAACTCCCCGAGTCTCAAGAACAACTCGGCGAGTTCCAACTTGACTCAGTCCACCCGTCAACCCTCTCTGACTCTCCCTGACTCACTGAGTCAACCACTTAACTCGGCAAGACCAGTCGCTGAGTGGTTATGGACAATCTTCATGCAACTCTCCGAGTCTGTTCTTCGAACTCGACGAGTCTATGCCATGCATAAACTCAAACTCACTCCTGAGGTCAGATCCATTCCAATAACTCATAGATCCAGTCCTTCCAAGCACATACATCACGTAAAGTTACAATCTTGGTGCTCATGCAAAGGTCCAAAGGCCTTATTTGATGATATGGTCTCTAGAATGATATTCTAAGCTCGTGGCCTCCATTAACACTCATAAAGCTTGAGGGAAAAGGGTGTCTAGACCTCTTTGGGTCCAGATCTAAAGCATCAACACAAGAAGAGGCCAATTACTCCATGGATCATTCCATAAAGAAACCCTAACTCTAAGATTTACACCAAGGACTGAGAAAGGATCGAATGGTTACCTCAAATGAAGTCTCTGAGCTCAGAAATCACTGGATTAGCACCTTCTTTGGTCACCTCTTGCCTTGATGCTCTTCTATATGCAAAAACACCCACAAATAGTCAAGGATCTTCCTCTTCTCTCTCACAAGATGCTCAAAGACTCTTTAGGGTTCTCTCTGGGGTTGGTGGCCACAAATGACGGCCATAAGCCCCTTTAAATAGGTCTCATACCCTGGAAATTACGGTTTCATTAAACAGCGTGGACTTGCCGAGTCCACCTTTTGGACTCGCCGAGTTTGGGCTCCAACTCGGCGAGTTTGGGCTCCAACTCGCCGAGTCTCGTCATAAATCACCAAAATTATGAGAATAAATAATACTTGGGAATCCGGGTTGTTACATCTCTCCTACTCATCAAGTTCCTCCCTCGACTCGACGAGTAGACCTCTGGACTTGGGGGTTTTCCTTTCCTTTCTTGGTCTTCTGAATTCGGGGTGTTATAACTTCTTTCCCACATGTCTTCTAATATAGAATTTGTTCATTCACTGTGTAAAACTACACATTGATAAAAGTTTGGAATTTTGTCCTGCCCTATCATTCTTTTTAAAGGTTTTATGATTTAGTGTCAACTACCAGACACTGATGAGAACTTGAAAAATTTATGCCGATGGGTACATTCCATATCATAATGTATTTCACGCATCATTCCACTCTCTCCCTCTCTTCTTATAAATGTAGTTAATGATTCAGCGTATAAAACCATACGCTGATGAGACTTGACAATTCAATGTAAATGATTTGCTATTGCAACAACACAATAGTGTGATACACCAAATCTTCTCATATTTCTGAAATTTATTGATGTTTACTTAATTTTGGCCTACTTGTTGTCTTCTTTAAAAAAAGTAGTGAGTATTGATGCAGTCAAAAAAGGGGAGAAAAGTTTAGTTTTGCTATGTTATCACTTGATCATTTATTAAATAACACACACTCACTGATCATTTATCACTTGTGTGTATCCAATCAATACAAACCTTCAGTTACTCAATAATGTGACAAGATGGTAACAGTATTAGTATTCAATGGAACTAAAATACAAGAGTTAGAAGTATAATAGAATTGAGATAAAGCCACTACATAAATAAATAGACCCTTATAGTGGGTACAAGAAAAAAACTTTGGAATATAAGATATATAAAGAAAGTGGGGGGAGCCCATGCAACCACTCACAAGATATCACAAAAAGGAAAAACTAATTGACAAGAAAAGACAATATGACAAAACACGATAATATGGTTGTACCCAACTCCATAACCAAACTAATAGACAAGAAAAGGAAATTGTTTATCAAACCAAAAGATAACAGCAACAAATACAACACCCATATGTTAGTGATTTTAGTGTCTAAGCCCATAACTATAATTGGTATATACTTGAATTGTTGGTAACACAATCCTAATTGTTTATTATTGTTAGTTTAATTTGATTAAAAGGGATAGTTATAAAATTAGATAATCTTATACCCATTATTTTTTAAATTTTAGAGGGTAAGGATTAGGATTAAATTATTTGATTGATTTAATTAGTTAATCCTTAATTGGTTTAATATATTTAATTAGAAGTTAATTAATATATAAATAATAAATCATTTAGTTTACTTTTGAATTTAAATTAATTGTTTATTAATTTCAAAATTTTAATAGAATAAACCTATATTTTGAAGAGTTTAAAATAGACCTTATATATATATATATATATATATATATATATATATATATATATATATATATATATATATATATTATTAATTGTTAATATATTATATGTATAAGACTAAGTCAGTCAAGTTGCTAGTATGCCTCATTCACGATGTCAATCTATAAAGGGGTTATAAGGAAACTGTCTACAAAATGGTAGTTGAATAGGTCTCCACTCTCACCCACCACTTCCTTGATTGGTAGAGGGTCGTTAGCAAAACAGACTTGAGAGGACATTAATTCTCACTAAAAGTATAATGATACTAAAAAGTATTAGAACCTTCTTTTATTAAAATCCCAAATCCAGTTATTTTAGGAAAAATGCGAATTTGTATGCTAACCCATGAAATTGCACCTTACACTTTTTGAGTCATTAGTGGAGCGTGTGTGGTTAACCAGCACACTAATAGGAATGAATAAGGGCTTCTAATGGGTATCTCTTAAATTATCATTGTTGATGGAGCATGTGTGGTTTCCCAGCACATCAATTGGGATGATAAATGACAATGGTGTTACCAAACACATTTTCATTGTTATTCACATCTTGCTTGTGATCCTCGGTATCCTAATCACAAATAGAAGAGCATAATTTGATATTAAACATGACATTGAATAGTTTCAAAGAATCTCAAAAGACCTAGGAATTTTACTTAACTAATTTTCATTTACTATTTGGTGGAATTGGTAAATCGTCATTTACCTACCTTTATAAAATTTACAATTAGATTACGACATCCCTTTTCTAAGTTGTGAATTAGTTGTATCCTAGAATTAATATTTTATTTTGGGTTTCTAAATTAAGGATCATTCTTATCTAACTAAAACTACCTTCCTTTTACAGATTTCAACTTTAACTGATTCTTATGCTTCCTCCTCCTCCAACAACCATAACTTATCCTTGCTCTCTATTTGCTCCAAAGTCATATTGGATGGTTCCAATTATAATGATTGGTTGCGAAATATTAAAATGGCCCTTTGATTTGAGAACAAAGATTATGTTCTCGAAAAGGAAGTCATTGAAGTCGATGAAGGCAATGCTACTCCTGAAGAATATGCCTCCTACCAAAAGCACTACGATGATGCAACAAAAGTTGCTTGCATTATTGTAGCCACCATGAACCTTGAGTTACATAGGTTTTATGAGGATTACTGGGGCCTACAAGATTAACAAGGACCTTATGGAAAAGTACCATAAGCGAGCTCATCACGAAAAGTACGAAGGGGTCAAGTCCCTCATGGTGTGCAAGATGAAGGAAGGAGAATACGTCTGTGTGTAACATCGTGATTTTCACCATATTTTTTCCTTTTAAAACAGTTTTTTAACAGAATACATTAGCGGAAGGCTTAGTTTTTAATTCAAAACATTTTCAAAACCACAAAAATACTTTAAAGTAAATAATCAAAAACGTGCGCAAGAGTGGCATCATTAATATAAATCTACTACCCATAAGAACCCCTCTCACCAAGTCCAATCTTCTAAACTGTCTGCACCAATCGTAAGGCACAAAAGAGAAGAGATACAAGTGTCAGCCCCTACTTAGTGAGTTCATAAAGTTGCACATAAAACATACAAACCCCAATGGGTGAATCATTCATTTTATTATTAATCATAAAAATGATAGACAAATACCACTTAGAAAACAACCGCATATCATAGTTAGTCAATCACATATTCAACTGCATACATGCATATATGTTTAACCACAATTCTACCACATAACATATATAATCAACAAAATACCACATAGGCAATCGCATACCATATAAATAATCACATTTCATATATAAGCAACCTTTAATTGTTCAACCTTTTATTATTAACCTACCTTTTGTTACATATTCAACCTTTTAATATACAACCAACCTTTGTTATATATTCAACCTTTTAATATGCAACCAACCTTTTGTTATTTATATAACCTCTTATTATATCTATCCAACCGATTGATAGAAAAGTGTCCGTTAGTGCTACCAAACCAAAGAGAAACACCCCGTTCACTACTTGTGTGCACGGCCAGCCAAATGCTCTAAGTGGCTCATGACTTCGACCCGAAACACCAACCCCGTGACTCCACTTTTGCTACTCCGACTTTGCAAAGTACAAGTACTGTGCAGTGTCATTCAGGATCGGTACAAACTATGTCAATTCTATCGATACACCTCCTGATTCCCACAAGATTCTTGATTCGTCCACACCATAAAGCCAACACCACTCCATTTCTCGTACACTAGGGTGAACGTGAACCATGTGTAACATGACCATCTAGAAAGATCGGGTAACTAATCACCATTATGGATTAATCTCTTTCAACGGATTAAACTTGCAAGGTTCTACCCGTGACACCATTATACCCCATAAACAAACAACCATATATCAACGTAGACATTTTACTCATACAACCTTAACGAGAATTGAAGCATGTAAAAAAATTCAGCATGTAACGCCCCAATTCTCAAGTATTGATTCAATATGAATTTCTTAGATTCTAAGGTCTACTCGACGAGTTGGTTGTCCTACTCGCCGAGTAGCAGCGGGTTGGGGACGTGTATTTAGTGGCCCGCTCGCCGAGTCCATGAAGGGACTCGACGAGTAGGAGCTGGTAGATGAAACCCTAAATCCTGGGGCGTTGCACCCTATTAAAGCATAAGCCTCCTTTGGCCTCTTTGCGGTCCTTTGAGAGCTCAGAAAACCCTAATTCATGTTTTGCTTCATTCTTGTGTGTCTAAAGCTTTGGAGAGGAGATCTTTTGAGAAGAAGAGCTTGGAGGACAAAAGGCTAGGGGCAAGGAAGTGTGGGAAATCAGAAATATACCTCAAATAGCATCATTTGGAGGTATCAAGTCATCACCTTTACTTAATTTTCCTTCTAAACCTCTTTTGGTTGAGATTTAGGGTTTTTATGGTTTGGTTGAGATGATAATGTGGGATGTGAGCTAGATATGGACCCTTCTTGGGTTCTAGAGTCATAAAGCTCCGAATTTGGTCATGTATGAAGTCTCTTTGAGTATGAAACCCTCATTGTGAGCTTGGATTTGACATTAAGAGCTCTTGTTGCTATGCATGCAAGTAAAGTTTGCAACTTTACGTGAAAAGCATGCCTTAGAAGCATGGATCTATAATTTGGAGCCAATGCATGAATTAAAAGAGTCTGTATCGCATAAGGACTGAAGGAACTTGGCGAGTCGCAAAGTTGACTCAGCGAGTCTCATGAAGATGAGCCTAGACCCGACGAGTTGGATGAACAACTCGACGAGTCCAATGAAGATTGTTGTAGACTCGACCAGTTGTATGAACAACTTGGCGAGTCGGTCGAGGTTTCCCCAATTTATGTATGCGCGTGTAACCGTCAAGTTGCAAGAAGGAAACTCGACGAGTGGCCTTAGGTTTTTGATCGTAAACCAAAGGAACTCGACGAGTCACTCATGTGACTTGGTGAGTGGGCTAGTACTTCAAGGAACTCGGCAAGTAGCCGAGGGTACTCGGCGAGTTAGGGTAAACATGGACTGTTTACCTTGACTAATGACTTTGACTTTGATCAGGGTTTGATTAGTTGGCTTATGGGATACCTTAAAAGGTTGGGTTCTTATGGGTAGGATTATACTATGGTAACAGGTGGTGGAGTTTGTGGCAGCGATCCGAGGGTTGAAGTTTATCTACCGAGTCGACATCTACAAGGTGAGTTATCCTCACTATATCAATAGGGTCTAAGGCACCAAGGCCAACCTTTTAGTGGTTATTGTTATGGTATGCTACATATGGATATGATCTGTTAAATCGGAATCAGGATAGACAATATGTTATGCTCTTATGATCCGTTGGGATTGGTAGGTTAGTGACTTGCTAGGTCGATGCTTTAGTCATAAGAGATTGCTATGATTGATGATCAGTGAGATAGATATGTTAATGGTTGTATATGAAAGTACATGTTAGTTATGTGTACATGGTTATTTGCTTTTTGCTTGGGTTGAGGTGTTTTTGCTTTGTGTTGAAGGCCAACACACCCTATGAGCGGTATGGGGAGACTGTAGGCCCACGTGGTGGTCCAGTTTTTCCGAAGGCTCAGGACAGATTCAAATAGATTATAGGCCCTACATTGCGGTCCAGTTAGGCCGATGGTCCAGTATGCATGTTGTTGATGGTCTGTTACTGATATGGTATTATCAGTGTGGTATTGGTATTTTGGGGGGTAGCTCACTAAGCCCTTGGGCTTACAGTTTTCACTTTAATGTTTCAGGTACTTCAGGAGATCTTGGCAAGGCGAAGGCATGGCCGTACCGCAACTCATCCTTATGATCTGGTTATTGGGACACTCCGATGAATAATTATTGAAAACATTTTTGTAAACAAATACTATTTGGTTTTATTTATGATTGGAAAAGTTTAAATTTGGCATAAAATTTTTGGTTGTTACAAGTTGGTATTAGAGCCTTGGTTTGAGTGAATTGGGGGAAACACTTGTGTGAACCCAATCTCAAATCAAGGGAATTTTTGGAATAAATTCTAAAATGATTTTCAAAATAAAGGATGGAGGATGCAAAGGGTACGATCAGTCGGAGCCTATAAGTAAACCCAAAAATACCATACAGTTATTTGATATTATGATATGATAGAATAGCATGCTAGTGTTAGGCTAGGAATCTTCAGGAATCGCATGATAGACTTGCCTGATTATATGATACCTACTAGCCTAGGGTATCTTGCATATGGAATTGACATCATAACTGTAGGTATTTAGTGTATACATCATGACTGTGTATAATCAAGATCTTATAGCCTGAGAATGTCAGATTCGACCTTACTGTAGGATTGGATATTCGAAAGTCTATCGGGTCCAGCATTATGTGTGGCTACCATACACTAGTCTTGCAGGGTTGGTGAAAGTTTCATGGATGTGTGAGTTGTGGAAGCTGTGAGACCAGTGACAAGATAGTCGATATTCCCCTAGGAGTGAGGGTTGAGCGCATATTATGTTAATGATAGTATTAGGGCGTTGTGGTGATACTTGAGACAAATATGGGTAGGTGCGGAAGGTAGTTTAGGCTCGTACTACTAAAAGCACAGGACCAATACGTGTAGCAAGGAAGTCACAACCCCTAGGGTGGTGGGAATTGGTCTCCCGGTATATGTTGCTTATCCGACGTCTTGGTTATATTTTTAGTATGGTGATGACGAGACGTTTTACTATTGGATCCGGATCAGGATCAGGATCATGATTGGGAGACGGAGGGTCGGAGGTGTCGGTAGCACCTGAGCCCGTGGTACAGATAGGGACAGAGGAGTTAGATGACAGGATCAGGGAGATTCTGCACATTGATATTGTTGCAGTGTTCCGAACGCAACTCCCAGATATTTTTTGGTCGATTAAGACCACGATAGTTAAGTAATTTGATGAGCGATATGCAGCTCTAGTAGAGATAGCTGCCGTTGCAGCCACTTCAGCTGTAACTGCAGTAGGGGTTGGAGGAGGAGCCGGTAGGGCTTTCCAGTACCGGGACTTTGATAACACGAAGCCCTCGACATTTGATGGTACACAGGATGTGATCAGGGCTATGAGGTGGTTATCGGATGTGGAGGGATGTTTCTTCACGTGTTCATGTCCTGCTGACCAAAAGGTCAGGTGTGCCCTGAACCTGCTGAAGCTTAGGGTAAAGGACTGGTGGAGATGGACGACAGGATCGTACACTGATGATCAGCGAGGTGCTGTTACTTGGGAGCAGTTGCGGGATATGTTCCGCACCTGCTACGTTCCACGCGTTGAGCGGGAGCGGCATGCTCATGATTCTTCAACATTCAGGCAGGATGGGGAGTCGGTGATGTAGATCACTCATATGTTTCACGGAGAGGGCTATAGTTTGCCTGGAGTTTGGTTCAGAGCAGTCTCAGATGACTCATTATATGAGTATGCTCAAGACTGGTATTCGACATTTTGTTGCTACGCAACGTTGTGAGACTCTCTTGGATCTTCAGGAAGCCATGAGGCGGCGTGAGTTGGAGTTAGAGCTGCAGTTGAAGGAGCAACGTCAGGTTCTGGCACAGTCTCATCCGGCACCTAAGCGGTCCAAGACCGCTGATACTCGGACCGGGGGTCAGCATAGCCGAACTTGTGGAAATTGTCGCAGGGGTCATTCTGGGGTTTCTCGGGCAGGAGGTCGTTGCCAAAAATGTGGCAAGGAGGGGCACTATGCCAGGGACTATCACCAGTCCTGAAGACCAACTGCCCGTAGCTCGCCGCCAAGCCGGTACAGGGATCTGCACCAGCTATTTGAGGATTGGGGATGGGAGGCCAGTCAAGGTGGAGCCTTCGAAGGCTCAGGGGCGCACCTTCCAGATCATGGCCGAGTAGGCCAAGGCAGCACCGGATGTGGTTGCTGGTATGTTTCTATTTTCTGTTTCAATTATTGTATCTGTGTTATGCTTATCGGTGGTTCTTGTTTTTAGGTACGTTTTTAGTAAACTCTTTGTCGGCTTTGGTTTTATTCGACTCGGGGGCGAGTCGGTCGTTTGTATCTCAGACTTTCAGTAGAGAGTTAAGTGTGTCGATAGATGAGCTTAAGTGTCCGTTGTGAGTTTCGATCGCCAACGAGCACGGGATTTCTACTTCTTCGGTTTACCGGAGATGCGATCTAGAGATTTTTGGGGTATCATTCCCGATAGATTTGATTCCTATTCCCATGGAGGAAGTATGTGTGATCGTAGGGATGGATTGGCTCAGCCTGTTTGGCGCCATGATCGACTACGAGGGACAGCTAGTGGGAGTTCGAAACCTAAGTGGGGGAGAAATGGTAGTGTATGGTGAGGGAACCAGAGTGGGAGCAGGGTTTTGTTCAGCCGCCAGGACTCGGCAGTTCATTCAGCACGGGTGTGCCGGTTATCTAGCGTATATGATAGATATGCGGATTGAGGATCATACTTCATTTTCAGAGGTTCCAGTGGTTAGGGAGTTTGCTGATTGTTTCCAGAGGAGTTACCTAGAGTGCCTCCGGAGAGGCAGGTGGATTTCAAGATTGATCTTGTGCCGGGTGCGACCCCCATCACTAAGGCGCCGTACCGTCTGGCACTGCCAAAGATGCATGAGTTGGGTAGGCAGTTTATTCTCCCAAGTAGTTCACCCTGGGGAGCACCAATCCTCTCCGGCAGGAAGAAGGACGGTTCACACAGGATGTGCATTGACTATAGGGAGTTAAACAAGTTAACGGTGAAGAACCGTTATCCACTCCCAAGGATAGATGATCTTTTCGATCAGCTGCAGGATGCATCTTGGTTTTCCAAGATCGATTTGAGATTCGAGTATCACCAGGTCAGGGTGAGGGAGGAAGACGTGGAGAAGACCACGTTTCGGACTCGTTATGGTCATTATGAGTTCATGGTGATACCGTTTGGGCTCACCAACATGCCGACAGTGTTTATTGATTTGATGAATCGGGTCTGTAGACCGATGCTCGATCGCTCGGTCATTGTGTTGATAGATGATGTCTTGGTGTATTCCAAGACCCGAGAGCAGCATGAGAAGCACCTTAGGGAGCTGCTAGAAGTTCTGCGACGAGAACGACTGTATGCCAAGTTCTCGAAGTGTGAGTTTTGGTTACGAGAGGTCCAGCTTCTCGGACATCTCGTTAACCAGGAGGGGATTTTGGTTGACCCGGCCAAAGTTGAGGAGGTTATGCAGTGGGAGATTCTGAAATCTCCCTCAGACATAAGGAATTTTTTGGGATTAGCAGGGTACTATCGGAGATTCATTCGAGATTTCTCCAAGATTGCAATACCCATCACCCATCTAACGAGAAAGGGGGTGGATTTATGGTAGGGCCCTGAGCAGTAGAGGGCGTTTGAGACCCTCCGGCAGTGTTTATGTGAGGCACCAGTTTTGACGCTCCCCGAGGGAGTCAATGATTTTTTAGTACTTTGTAATGCATCCATCACAGGCCTGGGGACGGTCCTCATACAAAGGGGACGAGTGATAGCCTATGCATCGCGGCAACTGAAGCCGCATGAGACAAGATACCCTACACACGATCTTGAGTTAGGAGCGGTGGTATTCACTCTCAAGATTTGGAGGCATTATCTGATGGGTTTTGAGCATTCTAACACTTCCTAAGTGTACATGCAACCCTAAAAAACCTTGGATCTATGTTTGTCTAAGATACATGCAAATAATTATTTTTCCAAGGTTCATATCCTATCTAGCATGGCATGGGGAACATAAATCAAATAAAGCTAGTAGAATTACTTACCTTGTAGTTGTAGTTGATTGCTTGGAGTTTTAGAGCCTAGCACCAATAGTGTGGATGCCTCATGTAACATCCGAATTCCTAGGTATTATATTTTGTTCTTTTATTTTTTGGTGTTGTAAGGAGACTCGGCGAGTTGGCGTCTAAACTCGTCGAGTATGGTCGCGAAGTCGTATGCGAGTTCACAGCTGGACTCGGCGACTTCACGAGTGGACTCGGCGAGTCCATCCTATTTAATTAAACCCTAATTTTCAGGGTTTGAGACCTATTTAAAGGCCCTTAGGGCCGTCATTTGCGGCCACCAACCCCCAGAGAGAAACCCTAAGAGATCTAAAGCGTTTGTGAGGAACGAGAGGCCATTCTTGATACTTTTGTGGGTGTTTTTGCAAGAAGGCAGTGACCAAGGAAAGAGGAGGCTGGAGGAGGTGTGATTTTGGTGGTTTTTGAGCTCATAGAGATTGTATTGAGGTATTATTCTCGGACCTTCTATAGTTTTTGGTGTTGATTCTTAGTGTTAGGGTTTTCTAACTCTTTTAGAGGTTGATTAAGTGGAACATTTGGCCCCTTCTCGAGTTTGTGTTCTGGATCTAGACCCAATGAGGTTTAGAGGCCTTAACCCTTGGAGCTTTATGAGTCTTTTGGGGAGCCATGAGCTAGGGATGTCATTTTTGGGGCTAAATCACCATTTTGTACCATTTAGATGTTATATGAGTGTCAAGGTCCGAACTTTATGTGATTATCATGCTTGGGAAGGGCAGATCTATGATTGTATGGAACAGATCTGACCTCAGGAGTTGTATGGAGTTTGTGCATGGCATGAACTCGCCGAGTCCGAAGAACAGACTCGGCGAGTAGTATGAAGGTTGCCCTTTAATCACTCAGTGAGTGGACTTGCCGAGTTGGAGAATAGCTCGGTGAGTCAGGGAGAGTCAGGGGAGGGTCTAAGTTCAAGTTGGAACTCGCCGAGTTGTTCTTGAGACTCGGTGAGTTGAGTCGAGGTGGCCCTTGGATTCATGCCAGGTGGAACTCGTCGAGTCAGGGGAAGTACTCGACGTGCCAAGAGAGGGTCTAAGAGAGAGTCAGTGGACACGTGTAGACTCGCCGAGTCGCCCTAATGCACTCGACGAGTCGGGTCAAAGTTTGACCGTTGAACTTGTTGACTTTTAGGTTTGAGTACAGTTGTATTTATGAGAGTATTTACTTTATGTGATTAGGCGGAGGCTAGATCACGTTTCTACCGAGTCAGATACTTACCGAGACACCGAGGTGAGTCTTCTCACTATACGTTACCTAGAGTGGTCTATTGTGTAGACTAGAGGGTCTTATGTGTTATGTATGAGATTATGTGCTATGTGTTATATGTATGTTGTATGATGTTATAGACCGGACCAAAGGGTCCAACGATATAGACCGGGCCGGAGGGCCCAACGAGCTATGACCGGACCAGAGGGTCCAACGAGTTACGGGACTGGAGGGTACTGTTGAGACACATCGACCGGAAGGTCGTATTATAGCCTCGAGTGGTGTATATGTTGTATGAGGTATTTTGGGGAACTCACTAAGCATTTATGCTTACAGTTGTTGTGTTATGTGTTTCAGGTACTAGTGATGAGCGCGGGAAGGCGCCGACATGATTCGTACACACACGCATTGGAGTTTATGTTGAGATTCTAGGGAGATGTTTTGTGATGATAACATTTGATACAATGTGTTTCGACATTATTTTATGAATGAATGAATGTTTCAAACATGAAAAATTGTTTTGAAAATTTACATTGTTACACCTCAAATGGAAATCACAAATCATCACAAACTTGGAACTTTGACAGAATAGTCACAACTATCTTGAAATCGGCCCTCTTGCTTTACTCACGTCAATTAGTGTGATTTCAAGAACCAAAGCCTCTATATAGTGTGGTGGATTAGGGTTACATCCATGTACCTAATACCCATGTCTCTTCATTTCCATGAGATCCATGGGTTAAAGCTCCATGGAGTATCCATGGACTTTCCATGCAAGCCTAGCCCATTTCAAATAAGCATTAGCCCACACTATATAAATATAGAAGCCCATATTTAATTTGTAGTACTTTTGATCTCTAAATTAAACTACATTAATTATAGATCAATACTAATTAAATAACATGATCTTATATTAATATATTAGAACTTATAATATATTAATAAATCATAACTTATACTATTCTCCAAAGATTATCCATAAATTGTTCGGGTGAAGTGCAACTCAAATGGACCATGCCGGGTCGGGTCAAGTACATACCAAATATAGTTATGGACTTAGACACTATATCCAACAGTCTGCCACTTGGATAAGTCTAATAACTATAGTTGCAAGTATGACTTCAGGAACCGATCAGCAATCGTAGCTCATTAAACTCTGTTGAACTAGAACGCGCCATTTTAGATAAGTAATAATATAATCCTCTATTGTAGATATCAGCCAGACAAATACAAGGAACATGGTCTTACTTATTGTCCAGCATTTGATTCCTGATTTCCGATTTGTTTGACATAGAACATAACTGAACACATCAATTTAGTCCTGACCGGGCCCAGTACATAGGTCATAACAAAATCATCGAGGGGCCCATATATCAACTTCTAATCCAAGAAGGAACAAATAAACTTCGACTCATATGTTTGTTCTACCACTCAATGAATTCTAAACAAAAGCACGTTTTATAACATCGAGTTACCAATGCGTTTTCGTACAATCAATGCATAACCAATTCGTAAGTAACAAATCATATCTCTAGGTTTGAAGACTTATATGATATTACCGTCTCACGATCACTCGAGATAAATTCCATGAAGTGATTCCAGTGAGCGTGGGTTGAGTCCAATGCTTAGAACTTATGAGCACTCATGATTGTTGTAGCCATGTCCAACACCTTAGACCTCTACAACCAATCATGACAGTCTTGATTCATACCTACTTCCGACATATGACCGACTGTGGAGGTTTGAATAATATGTTATACCAAACATAATTATTCTGGAAGTCAAAACATGCAAAAGAAATATAGTAAACGATTGACAAGTGATAGCAACACTTTACTCATAAATAACAGCTTTTATTTATCATCAAATGTCAATTATATTTTACAAATTTCGAGATTATCTAACTACTAAAACTTATATCATCCTTCAGCCCTATGCTCCGAGCATGCTGGAGATGCTTAGCCCGAGTCAGTCCCATTGTGAGGGGATCTGTTGGGTTCTCATCGGTTGATACCCTCTTTGCCACGAGGATTCCTTCTTCTTTTGATGTCTAATGAAGTGATCTTTTCTGTTAATGTGTCTGGATCTCCCATGATCTCTTGGTTCCTTGGTTAAGGCAACCGCACTATTGTTGTCACAAAAAATCTCCATTGGCTCCTTTATAGTTGGTACAACTCCAAGGTCTCCGATGAAGTTATTTAGCCATATAGTCTCCTTTATAGCCTTGCTTGCTACTATATACTCTGATTCACAAGTGGAATCAGCCACTGTCTCCTGCTTGGAACTTTTCCAAGTAATTGCTCCTCCATGTAGGGTAAAGACCCAGCCCGACTGAGAGCGGAAATTATCCCTGTCAGTCTGAAAGCTAGCATCACTGTACCCTACAAATCTCAAGTCATCACTTCCACCAAGGGTAAGGACCCAGTCCTTAGTCCTTCGCAAGTACTTGAGGATATTCTTTACCGCAGTCCAGTGTGCCTTGCTAGGGTTCCCCTGATACCTGCTAACCATGCTCAAAGAAAAGGCTACATCAGGTCGAGTACACGTCATAGCATAAATGATCGATCCTACAGCTGAAGCATAAGGTAGTCGACTCATTTCTGCTATCTCAGCCTCTATACTAGGGCTTTGTGTCTTACTCAATCTGGCGTTACTCTGAATGGGTAACTCACCTTTCATGGAGTTATGCATGTTGAATCTTTTCAACACTTTGTCCACATAGGTGCTTTGACTAAGTCCAATTAGACTTTTACTCCTGTTTCTCAAAATCCTTATCCCTATGATATAGGCAGCTTCACCAAGGTCCTTCATAGCGAAACACTTCCCAAGCCAGGACTTTACTTCCTGCAAGGTTGGGATATCATTTCCTGTGAGTAGTATGTCATCCACATACAGTACCAAAAAGCTGTCTATGCTCCCACTAGCCTCGACATATACACAAGATTCATCTTCACTCCTAGAAAAGCGAAATTCCTTGAATTTCTCATCAAAGCAGAGATTCCATCTGCGAGGTGCTTGGTTTAACCCGTAAATGGATTTCTCAAGCTTACACACTCTATTAGGGTACTCTGTACTTACAAAACCCTCTGGTTGAACCATGTAAACATCTTCAACAACCTTTCAATTAAGGAAAGCGCTTTTGACATCCATTTGCCATATTTCATAGTCATGAAATGCAGCAATGGCTAACAGAACCCTAATAGACTTAATCTTGGCCACTGGTGAAAAGGTCTCATCATAATCAACTCCCGGAGTTTGAGAATAACCCTTTGCAACCAATCATGCCTTATAAGTGTGTACATTACCATCCATGTCGGTCTTCTTCTTGAAGATCCATTTGCACCCAACTACCTTACGATCATGTACATTGTCAACCAAGTTCCAAACTTGATTGTCATACATGGACTGTATCTCGCTATCCATAGCGTCTTTCCATTTAGCAGCCTCAGGGCCTGCCATGGCTTTCGTGTAGCTGTTAGGCTCATCTAGATTTACCAGTGTGTTATCACTCATAAGTGTGTCACCTTCCGCAGTAATATGGAAACCATAATAATGCTTAGGTGCATTCCTAACTCTGGTGGAATGCCTCAGAGGTATAGATTCTTCAGCTGTCTCAACAGGAGTTTCCTCCTCAGGTTGAGGGCTAGGGTTTGAGGTTCCTTCATCAATTGACTCTTGAAGTTCCTCAAGGTCAATTTGCCTGCCACTGTCTCCTTGACTCATGAATTCTCTCTCTCGAAAGAATCCTCTTCTTGGTAGAAAGACCACATTATCATTGGGTCTGTAGAAGATGTAGCCAAAGGATTTCTATGGATAGCCGATGAAAATACACCTTTCGCTTCGGGGTTCGAGCTTATCGTGAGTCTTGCGTCTCACGAAAGCCTCACAACCCCAAATCTTGATGTGGTCTAGATTGGGAACTTTTCCAGTCCACATCTCGTGAGGTGTTTTGGCAACCTTCTTTATAGGGACTAGATTAAGGATATGGGCAGCAGTCTCTAAGGCATACCCCTAAAATGAGATTGGTAGCGAAGCTCGACTCATCATGGAACGAACCATGTCCAACAAGGTCCGATTGCGCCTCTCAGCTACACCATTCAACTGTGGTGTCCTAGGAGGTGTCAATTGTGAGATAATCCCACATTCCTTAAGATAGTCAAGGAACTCAGTACTAAGATACTCACCACCACGATCGGATCGAAGCATCTTCATGTTCCTGCCCAACTGATTCTCTACTTTGTCATTTCACCAAGCAAACAAGATTCACAAATATCATCTGACTTTAGGTCAAATAACTCCAAGACTCCATCCTTTTGGAGTTGGCCTATGCGTTTCTTGCTTACATGTCCAAGACGACAATGCCATAATGGTTCTTTATCTAAGCAAGTGGAAGAGTCAATATACAATACATTATTTCCTAGATTATCTACAACAGATACAGTTTCATACACGCCATCACAAGGTAATGCTTTAAAATAATGAACATTATTAAAGAAAGCATCAATACTCCCATTATTATTATCAAAATAAAAGGTAAAACCTTGTTTATACAATGCATGAAAGGAAATAATATTTCTTGTCATTACTGGCGAATAATAACACTTATTCAAATCTAATGTAAACCCACTATTTAGCACTAAGGAATAAACTCATATCTTGGTGACAGGTGAAGCATTCCTGTTTCCCATGATTAAGTTTATCTTTCCCTGCTCCACATTCTCATTTCTTCTTAGTCCCTGCAAATCATAACATATGTGGATACCACAACCTGTTTCAAGGACCCAAGACTTAGAATGAGGTGAGTTATTAGACAATATAGTGTATATACCTACATGGTTGGGTTTTACTTTCCCATCCTTCACATCTTACTGGTACTTTGCGTAGTTTCGCTTCCAATGAGACTTTTCATGACAATAGAAGCATTCAGCCTCATTAGGGTTAGCAGAAGGAGTGATAAAACCTTTCTTGGTTTTGCTTGAAGAGGAGCCTTCAAGGGTCTTACCCTTGGTACCCTAAGAAATGTTCTTTCTCTTCTTCCCTTTGCCACGCCCGATTTCCAAGACACTGGCCGCAGTAGGAGTAGGAGTAGGAGTAGTAACAACCGACTTACCCTTTAGACCACCTTCTGCGGTCTTCAAGAGTCCCTGAAGTTTACTGAGGGTGACTTCTTCCTTGTTCATGTGATATGTCATGCGGAATTGATCATAACACGATGGTAAGGAGTGCAAAATGATGTCTATTGCTAACTGCTCGGGGAAGTTCACATTCAGCTTTAGTAAACGATCCACATACCTTTGCATTTTCTGCATTTGTCCCGTGATGGGTTCACCATCCTTTATTAGGGTTGTTATCATGGAGGAGACTACTTCATATCGCTCTTGACGAACACTTTGATGGTAACCGTCCATCAAATCCTAGTGCATCTCAAAAGGATAATAGTCCTCATAGGACTTTTGGAGCTCGGCTGTCATGGTGGCCATCATGATGCATGCTACCGTTGTAGCATCCCTTTCATGTACCTCATATTCAGCAAAATCTTTAGGAGTAGCAGTTGGCTCAGGTACCTTTAGCTCCTTGTCGAGAACATATTCTTTGTTCTCATACCGAGTGACCATCCTGATGTTCCTGATCCAATCAGTAAAGTTGGATCCATCGAAGATGACTGTCCTACAAAGATTCGTGAGAGAGAAAGAGCTAGTAGGGTTAGAGCCAGAAGCATTGTTATTGGAAGACATCTGAAAGGAAGAGGGAATAGATTAAACTAGATTTAGAGACAGTCCTTAATAAAACACCCAAATGTAGTATTAAGGCTAGGAGCCAACACAATATTTTATAACTTAGAAGAGGGATGCCGTAATCTAAGCTATAAGATATTTGAAGGTAGGTGAATGACGATTCACCAATTTCCACCATGAAAAACAAATTTTTAATTAGGCATGTTTCAATCTCGAGTGTAGATTCATTGAACTTTCTTCAATGGCATGTTTCAATCTCGAGTGTGCCCTTCAAGTTTTGTGATTGGGATGCCGAGGATCACAAAACAAAGTGTGAAGTAACCATGCAAGTTACTTGGTACCCTTAATGTATTACCCCTTAATCGATGTGCCGGTTAACCACACACGCTCCATCGATACTATGATAAACATTAAGTCACCCTTTACCTACCTTGTTAAGTTCAATTTAGTGTGTCGGTTAACCACACACGCTCCACTAACGACTTAAACAAAGTGTAAAGTGTAATTTCATGGATTAGCACCTTATTCACATTTTCCTAAAATAACTAAGATTGGGAATTCAATAAGGTTTATTTACTTTAGTATTATCATTATACTTTTAATGAGAATTGATAAGTCCTTGTCCTACCCGTTCGGCTAACGAGCCTCCACCAGTCAAGCAAGCGGTGGGTGAGAGTGGACACCCATTAAGTTGCCATTTTATAGGCAACAACCTTATACCCACCTTATAGACTACTTCGTGAATGAGGCGTACTAGCGGTAAGACATCTTTGATCTTATATATATATATATATATATATATATATATATATATATATATATATATATATATATATATATATTATTAACTTATAATATTATAAGTATAACGGTTGATTTTTACATTTTAAAATTCTAAGGGTTGGGACTAAAGTTTTTAATATGACTTTACTTGTTCCAAAACTTGAGGGAAAGTTTTGTAAACTTTCAAAACTTTTCATTTCTTGTAACTTATGAGTTAATTAGAGTATTAAGATGAAGACTCTTCATTTTTCTAACTCTTGTGTTCTTTTAATGGTTTAAATTCAAGTGTGACTCTTGGTTCTGCATAACTTGAGGACAAGTTATGGACTCCATTAAAACACATTATGATCAAGAATTAAACTACCAAGTAGGTTACAAGTAATTCCTATGATCATCTAAATTCATAAGATCAAGAACATGAATATCCATATCAAAGTTTCAAGACCATATGAGAACATATAATCATGAAAAATTGATATTAACCATTGTAAGTGAATTAGAACAAACATTACACCATCTAAAACAAGTTTTATAACACCAAAACAGTTTAGGGTAATGTTTCTAGTCCATTTCCAGCAGCAAAAGTCGAAAATATGCATTCTGAGGCTCCTACTCGTCGAGTGCACGAACCAACTCGCCGAGTAGGATGAATATACACATGAACTCGGTGAGTCCCCCCATGGACTCGACGGGTTCATCAGGAAGACAACAAGTTTTTCGACTTTTACCAATATTTTGCATCAAGTATCAAACAAACAAGCCTAGGCTCTGATACCACTGATGGGTTTTGAGCATTCTAACACTTATTAAATGTACATGCAACCCTAATAAACCTTGGATCTATGTTTGTCTAAGATACATGCAAATAATTATTTTTCCAAGGTTTATATCCTATCTAGCATGGCATGGGGAACTTGAATAAAATAAAGCTAGTAGAATTACTTACCGTGTAGTTGTAGTTGATTGCTTGGAGTTTTAGAGCCTAGCACCAATAGTGTGGATGCCTCAAATGGAAATCACAAACCACCACAAACTTGGAACTTTGAGAGAATAGTCACAACTATCTTGAAATCGGCCCTCTTGCTTTACTCACCTCAACTAGTGTGATTTCAAGAACCAAATCCTCCTTTATATAGTGTGGTGGATTAGGGTTACATCCATGTAAACCCTAATACCCATGTCTCTTCGTTTCCATGAGATCCATAGGTTAAAGCTCCATGGAGTATCCATGGACTTTCCATGCAAGCCTAGCCCATTCCAAATAAAGATTAGCCTACACTATATAAATATAGAAGCCCATATTTAATTAGTAATACTTTTGATCTCTAAACTAATCCTAGATTAATTATAGATCAATACTAATTAAATAACATGATCTTATATTAATATATTAGAACTTATAATATATTAATAAATCATAACTTATACTATTCTCCAAAGATTATCCATAAATTGTTCGGATGAAGTGCAACCCAAATGGACCATGCCGGGTCGGGTCAAGTACATACCAAATATAGTTATGGACTTGGACACTATATCCAACATTATCTGTATGGGGTCCGATCTAATATATACACGGATCACAAGAGTTTGAGGCACATCATGGATCAGCCAAACCTGAATATGAGGCAACGCAGGTGGCTGGATGTAGTCAAGGACTATGATTGTGAGATCTTTTACCATCCTTTTAAAGCGAATGTGGTTGTGGATGCTTTTAGCCACAAGTCAGCTGGGTCTTCTACCCCACCAAGGTGTATGAGGATAGCGGTGGATTCCCCGCTTGTGAGCTTGATTAGGGATGCTTAGGATAGCCGATGATTATCGACCAGAGAACTGAAATTTGGAGCGGATTAAGGGCGAGAGCACCCGGTTTGTTTAGGATAGTCGAGGATTATTGACCCGACATGGTCGGGTTTGGGTTCCGATGTCTCAAGGGGTCCGACAGACAGTTATGGAGGAGGCTCATAAGTCTCACTTTTCTATACACCCGGGGGGCACCAAGATGCACCGCGATCTGAGCTTGAGTTACTGGTGGCCCGGTATGATGCGAGAAATCGCTTGGTATCTTGAGAGATGCCTGACCTGTAGGATAGTCAAGGCCGAGCATCAGAGGCCGCATGGTAAGCTCCAGCCTCTGGAGATTCACTTGTGGAAATGGGAACATATCATGATGGACTTCATTACAAAGTTGCCAAGGACGGCAAAGGGGTTCGTTGCTATATGGTTCATAGTGTATCGGTTGACCAAGAGTGCCAATTTCTTGGCCATACGGGAGAGTTCGTCGGCTGAGAAATTGGCCGACATGTACGTCAGCGAGATTGGCTCTCGCCATGGGGTTCCAGTCTCTATCATTTCTGATCGGGATGTTAGGATTACTTCCCGTTTTTGGCAGAAGTTCCATGAGGAATTGGGTACGCGGCTGCACTTTAGTACAACGTTCCATCCGCAGACCGATGGACAGAGTGAGCGAACCATTTAGACCCTCAAAGATATGTTGAGGGCGTGCGTCATTGACTTCGATGGAAGTTGGGATTCCCACCTACCACTTGTAGAGTTCGCCTACAAAAACAACTATCAATCCAGTATTGGCGCCCTGCCTTTTGAGCTGTTGTATAGTCGGAGATGTAGAAACATGTAGAACCCCGGTCTGTTGGGGTGAGGTTGGACACATAGTGATGGGTCGGATGGAGGTAGTCTTGAAGACTACCGAAAAGATCCAGCAGATCAGACAGCGGCTGCAGACCGCTCAGAGTTGGAAAAAGAGTTACGCTGATAGACGCTGATCGGAATTAGAGTTTCAGGTTGGTGACATGGTACTTGTGAAGGTCTCACCCTGGAAGGGTGTTATCCGCTTCAAGAAGAGGGAAAAATTGGGATCAGGAGGCAGTAGTATCATTGGATGATATTCGGGTCGATGAGCGCCTGAATTACGTGGAGAGGCATGTAGCCATCTTGGAATAGAAGAAGAAGATTTTTCGGAATAAAGAAATACCTTTGGTGAAAGTGCAGTGGGAACATCAGTGGGGATCCAAGTGGACATGGGAGCCGGAAGCGGAAATGCGAGAGCATTACTCGGCATTGTTTATTCCAGCAGACTTCGAGAGCGAAGTCTAGTTCAAGTGGGGGAGAATTGTAACGCCCCAATTCTCAGGTATTGATTAAATATGAATTTCTTTGATTTTAAGGTCTACTCTACGAGTTGGTTGGCCAACTCGCCGAGTAGCAGCGAGTTAGGGACGCGTATTTAGTGGCCTACTCGCCGAGTCCATGAAGGGACTCGACGAGTAGGAGTTGGCATATGAAACCCTAAATCCCTGGGCTTGGCACCCTATTTAAAGAAGCATAAGCCTCCTTTGGCCACTTTGCAGTCCTTTGAGAGCTCAGAATATCCTAATTCGTGTGGTGCTTCATTCTTGTGTGTGTAAAGCTTTGGAGAGGAGATCTTTTGAGAAGAAGAGCTTGGACGACAAAAGGCTAGGGAAAGGAAGTGTGGGAAATCAAAAATCTACCTCAGATAGTATCATTTGGAGGTATCAAGTCGTCACCTTTACTTCATTTTCCTTCTAAACCTCTTTTGGTTGATATTTAGGGTTTTTATGGTTTGGTTGAGATGATAATGTGGGATATGAGCTAGATCTTAAGTTGAAACTTCAGATCTGAACCCTTCTTGGGTTTTAGAGTCATAAAGCTTCGAATTTGGTCATGTATGAAGTCTCTTTGGGTATGAAACCCCCATTGTGAGCTTGGATTTGACATTAAGAGCCCTTGTAGCTATGCATGCATGTAAAGTTTGCAACATTACATGAAAAGCA
Organism: Lactuca serriola; assembly: GCF_051521515.1. NCBI lineage: Eukaryota > Viridiplantae > Streptophyta > Magnoliopsida > Asterales > Asteraceae > Lactuca > Lactuca serriola. The sequence goes on along the minus strand of NC_136415.1, from coordinate 334,205,609 downwards.
TGCCTTAGAAGATTGGATCTATAATATGGAGCCACTGCATGGCTTAAAAGAGTTTGTATGGCTTAAGGACTAAAGGAACTCAGCGAGTCGCAAGGTTGACTTGGCGAGTCTCATGAAGATGAGGCTGGACTCGGCGAGTCCGATGAAGATTGTTGTAGACTTGACGAGTTGTATGAACAACTCGCCGAGTCGGTCGAGGTTTCCCCAATTTATGTATGCGTGTGTAACCATCGAGTTGCAAGAAGGAAACTCGACGAGTGGCCTTAGGGTTTCGATCGTAAACCGAAGGAACTTGACGAGTCACTTCGGTGACTCGGCGAGTGGGCTAGTACTTCAAGGAACTCGGCGAGTAGCCAAGGGTACTCGGGGAGTAAGGGTCAACATGGACTGTTGACCTTGACTAATGACTTTGACTTTGATCAGGGTTTGATTAGTTGGCTTATGGGATACCTTGAAAGGTTGGGATCTTATGGGTAGGATTATACTATGGTAACAGGTGGTGGAGTTTGTGGCAGCGATCCGAGGGTTGAAGCTTATCTACCGAGTCGACATCTGCAAGGTGAGTTATCCTCACTATATGAATAGGGTCTAAGGCACCAAGGCCAACCCTTTAGTTGTTATTGTTATGGTATGCCACATATGGATATGATATGTTAGATCGGAATCAAGATAGACATCCGTAGGGATTGGTATGTTAGTGACCTGCTAGGTCGATGCTCTAGTCATGAGAGATTGCTATGATTGATGATCAGTGAGATAGATATGTTGATGATTGTATACGACAGTATATGTTAGTTATGCACACATGGTTATTTGCTTGTTGCTTGGGTTGAGGCGGTCCTGCTTTGTGCTGGAGGCTAACACACCCTATGAGTGGGTCGGGGAGACTGTAGGCCCACATGGCAGTCTAGTTATGCCGAAGTCTCGGGACAGATTCAGATAGACTGCAGTCCCTGCATGGCAGTCCAGTTAGGCCGATGGCCCAGTGTGCACGTCATTGATGGTCTGTTATTGATATGGTATTATCGGTGTGGTATTGGTATTTTGCGGGGTAGCTCACTAAGCCCTTGGGCTTACAGTTTTCTGTTTAATGTTTCAGGTACTTCAGGAGATCATGGCAAGGCGAAGGCGTGACTGTACCGCTCCTCATCCTTATGATCTGGTTATTGGGACACTCTGATGAATAATGATTGAAAACATTTTTGTAGACAAATACTATTTGGTTTTATTTATGATTGGAAAAGTTTAAATTTGGCGTAAAATTTTTGGATGTTATACATCATGTTATCACCACATTATAGCATATGTCTACCAATTCATCACAACCTTAATTCAAAAATGAGTATGCTAGATGATCAACAAATTCACGCAATATAGCCCATAACAAAATGACATACCAACAATCAAGCATAACATATGACTATTGATTTCATTAGGCATAATCACCGCAAGAAAATTCAACTAGCACATATCAATCATATCCTCATATCAAAAGATACCAAGGAATAACTATACACGATGTGAAAACAATAGGATTTAGAAAATAAGCATTACTAATTCTAGCATGGTCCAAATTTCCATCAATAATCCACTTATGTGATATAGTTTTTAATTATGCACTAAAGTTAAGAATATTATCGACTCATACCAACAAAAGAATTTTTCATGTGCATCAAATTCACCAAAGTTAAAGCATCATAACTATCATATCAACATCATGCACAATTAATGACTAGGTCACCCTAATGTGATTCAAATCACCATTTACGGAATGCATGTTTCAATTTTGCACATTAGTAAGTTAAAACTATGAACACACCTTTAGTTGTAACAACGTAATTTTCAAAAAAAAGATTTCATTTTTGTCACAACCATTTTCACATAAAATATTTTCAAAAATATCCAACAATAGTTATCAAAACATATCGTATCTCAAGATCACAAAATCAAATCCCCTCTCTAGTGTGTACGAGTCACGCCGACGCCTTCCCACGGTCCTCGCTAGTACCTGAAACACATAACACAACAACTGTAAGCATAAATTCTTAGTGAGTTCCCCAAAATACCACTTACAAACATACGCCTTTCTAGGCTATACCTCACATGACCTTCCGGTCCATGTGTCTCAGGGGACTTCCGTCCCAACCCGGTAAACCTTCCGGTCCTACCCGTGTTGACCTTCCGGTCCATAACTCCCTGACCTTCTGTTCCATATCATAATGCCTTCCGGCCCATATCATACATAGCATACATATCACATACATAACGTATACGGAACATGCAACGCATAGCATACAAAACATGCATCTCATAGCATACAAGACCTTCCGGTCACACATAGGTACCTTTCCAGGTATAGTATAGTGAGAAGACTCACCTCGTATGATGTCTAGAACCTCATGTGCTCGATATCTCTGAATCTCAAAAAGATGACCCAGCCCTGCCTAATCACAACAAATAATCATTCTAATTATTAACGGCTTCCAAGGCTGTGCTACACCCTTTTCCACTATCCCACAGAAGGGTAAAAGACCATTTCGCCCCTCCCTGGCTCGAAAGTCCACATGTTGACCAAAACCCTAAAAGTTAATGAAAGTCAACAGTAAGCAGTACGCGGGGCGTACCAGCTCCTATACGCAGGGCGTACCCTTGCATTCCAGAAATAGGGGACGCGACCCAGTACGCGGCGAGTACTGGGATTACGCCCAACATACATCCCAGTTTCTTACTTTCCTATTCTAATGTCTTAAACGATTAAGACATAACCCCATATTCCAGATCTGGCCATTTTAATACTTCTTAATCCATAAAGTCAAAACCTTTAAGCCTTTGCATGGCTATAAGGTTCCCCACACCTTCTAACACCTTTCCTTTCTACTCTAAAAGTCTAGATCTAATGCATGGCTCAACATTCACGTCCAAGATTGCGTTTTTATGAACATACAACTCATATAGTTCTGGAATATGATAAATCTAGGCCTATGGAGACTACTTGCTCATAAAGTCTCCATCTTGGGACCAAAAACCCTAGAAATGTGTCCAAGAAGTACACCATATAAACTATAAGGCATGATCTACACTTGTCCACCAACTTCTAGCCTCCACAATGGTCTCTTAGAACACTCACACCCAAGATAAAAATGAAGGAAATGCTCTCTTAGGGTTCCTTTCTGAAAGATGGTGGCTGAGGAACAAGACCATCTCATTCCTTTTATAGCCCTCAAGTCATATTAGGGTTTTGAATCTGCGTCGGTTACGCCCGGCGTAACCTTAGGTACGCCCAGCATACCCGGATAGAACTGCGTAAAAAATAAGCGTGCAAGTACGCGCAACGTACTACTTGTACGCCCAACGTACTCACAAGCTTAACACTCAACACAAAGGACCCAATATGACAACTTGGAAAAGATGAAGGATTAAATGGTAGAACCTGAATTTTGGGCTGTTACAATTCTCCCCCACTAGAACCAGACTTCGTCCCCGAAGTCTTATACCGAAAACAACTCCGGATGCTGCTCCCGCATCTCCGACTCGGACTCCCACGTTAGCTCGGACCCCTTCCGATGCTGCCACAAAACCTACACCAATGGCGCCTCCTTGTTCCTCAGAACCTTGATCTTCCGATCCCGAATCGCGATTGGTTTCTAGACATAATTCAGGCCCACATCCACCTGAATATCCTCCAGAGGCACTACCGCCGACTTGTCGGCTGTACACTTCCTCAGCTGACGCACGTGGAAGGTATCATGAATTTGGCTCAACTCCGCAAGTAGCTCCAGACGATGTGCTACTCTTCCTACTCTCCCAATCACTCTAAACGACGCAATATACTGCGGCCCCAGCTTGCCCCTCTTCCTGAATCGGATCACTCCTTTCCAAGGAGATACCTTCAAGAGCACGAAATCACCAACCTGGAACTCGAGCTCAGACCGTCGCCTATCCGCATAACTCTTCTGGCGACTCTGGGCAGTCAACAACCTCTGACGGACTTGTTGAATCTGCTATGTCGTCTGGAGTACAATCTCTGTACTACCCATCACGCGTTGCCCTACTTCTCCCCAGTATATGGGGGTCCGACACCTCCTCCCATACAACAGCTCAAAAGGCGGCGTACCAATGCTCGAGTGATGGCTGTTGTTGTAGGAAAACTCAGCCAAGGGCAAATACGTGTCCCAACTTTCGCCGAAGTCCAAAACACACGCCCGAACCATGTCCTCGAGCGTCTGAATCGTCCGCTCACTTTGTCCGTCCGTCTGTGGGTGGTATGCGGTACTGAAATGCAGCCTCGTACCCAACTCCTCGTGAAATTTCTTCCAAAATTTGGAAGTAAATCGCACATCTCGATCTGAAACAATCGAGATCGGAAGTCCATGCCGCGATACCACCTCCCTCACATACAGCTCTGCCAGCCTCTCAGCAGAAGAGCTCTCACTGATAGCAAAAAAGTGAGCGCTCTTCGTCAACCTATCCACAATCACCCAAATTGCATTGACACCTCTAGCAGTCCTTGGAAATTTGGTGACCAAATCCATGGTAATCTGTTCCCACTTCCACTCGAGGATCTCTAATGGCTGCAGCTTACCATGCGGACGCTGGTGCTCGGCCTTGACCTTGCGACAGGTCAAGCACCTCTCTACGAACCATGCAACATCCCACTTCATTTAGGGCCACCAATACTCCTTCTTTAAGTCCAAGAACATCGACCTATGGACCTCCTCCATCAAGATGGTACGCACCCCGCCCACAAACGGTACCCAAATCCGGCCCTAAAAAGTCATAAGTCCTCGACTATCGGTAACAAACTCCAATACCTGCCCGATCACCCGCTCCCTTTTGCGGTTCTCCGGTATCACTGCTTCTGCCTGGGCCCCCCGTATAGTGTCCAACACCGGAGTCATCACTTTCAATCTCATACAAACGTCTCGAATCGGGGCACTCTCCGCCCTCCGGCTCAAAGCGTTGGCTACAACATTATCCTTGCCCAGATGGTACAGGATCTCACAATCATAATCCTTTACCTCATCCAACCATCTCCTCTGGCGCATATTCAGGTTGGGCTGATCCATCAAGTAATTCAGACTCTTGTGGTCCGTGTATATGGTACACCAAACCCCATATAGATAGTGACGCTAGATCTTGAGGGCGAACACCACAGTCCCCAATTCCAGATCGTGAGTGGGATATCTCGACTCATGAGGCTTCAACTGCCTCGATGCATATGCTATCACGTGCCCCCTCTGCATAAGCACCGCTCCCAAACTGGATATCGATGCATCGTAGTACACCACAAAATCATCCATCCCTTCTGGGAGTGCGAGCACCGAGGCTTTGCACAACTTTTGACGAAGTGTCTCAAATGAGGTTTGCTACTCCAGACCCCATGAAAATGCAACACCCTTCCGGGTCAACTTGGTAAGTGGCATGGCGATATTGGAGAAGTCCTTAATAAATCTCTGATAATAAGCGGCCAATCCTAGAAAGCTCCTGATCTCAGTGGGCGATCTCGGCACCTCCCACCTCATGACTGCCTCAATCTTGGCCGGGTTGACCAATATCCCATTCTGTTTGACGAGATGTCCCAAGAACTGAACCTCTCGTAACCAGAAATCACACTTGGAGAATTTGTCATAAAGCCTCTCTGACCTCAATACCCCGAGAATCTCTCTCAGATGCTCCTCGTGCTGCTCTCTAGATTTCGAATACACCAAAATATCATCAATGAATACGATCACCGACCGATCCAACATCGGTCTGCACACCTTGTTCATGAGATCCATGAACGCAGCTGGTGCATTGGTGAGCCCAAAAGGCATCACCACAAACTCGTAATGCCCATAACGAATTCTGAATGTTGTCTTCTGGATATCTTCATCCTGAACCCTCATCTGATGATCACCCGATCTCAAATCCATCTTGGAAAACCAAGAGGCTCCCTCCAACTGATCGACCAGATCATCGATCCTCGGTAACGGATAACGGTTCTTGACCGTCAACTTGTACAACTACCGGTAATCAATACACATCCGGTGTGAACCATCCTTTTTCTTGACAAAAAGGATCGGCGCTCCGCAAGGTGAGCTACTCGGTTGAATAAACCCCTTCCCCAACAGCTCCTGAAGCTGCGAGGATAAATTTTGCATCTCTGGCGACGCGAGGCGATAAGGCGCCTTGGCGATAGGTGCTACTCCCGGAACCAAATCTATACGGAACTCCACTTTCCTCTCCGGAGGCACGCCCGATAACTCCTCGGGAAAAACATCCAGAAACTCGCACACTATCGGAACCTCATCAATCGAACTTGGCCTCCCCGCGGCCACTCGTGTGTCCATCACATAGGCTACGAATCCACTGTAGCCTTGCTACAAACTTTGTCTCGCCCTGGCAGCCGAACAAAACGCTGACCCACATCGGGTCCCCTCGCCATACACTGTAAGCACTCCCCCACTAGGATCTCGTATCGTCACCAACCGACGCTCACAGTCTATAACAACTCCAAATCGGCTCAACCAATCCATGCCCACTATAACACACACGTCCCCCATCGCAATCGGGACCAGATCTATTGGGAACTCCACACCAAAGATCTCAAGGATACACCCTCAAATCACCTCCGAAGCATACACTGCTCGCTCATCATCTATGGAAACTCGCAGAGGTCGACTCAATGCCTCTCGACTTGTTGACTAAATGCCAAGGAAACAAATGACCGACTCACACCCGAGTCAAATAATACCAAACCAGGTACAGAACTCACAAGAAAAGTACCTACGCATGTCATCATATAAACACAATATCTCAAACAAAAGATAAAATACAGAATACATACCAGCCACAACATCGGGTGCCGCACGGACCTCCTCCCCAGTCAACTGGAAAGCTCTCCCACGAGCCTTCGGAGCCTCGGCCTTCACCGGTCGAACCTCGGTAACCCTAGAAGCAGGCGCAAATCACTGCGCTGATCCCCGGTGTAGCTGAGGGCACTCGGCCTTCCGATGGCCGGTCTGGTTGCAATGGAAGCAACCCATAAATCCCTTGGGGCAATCCCTGGCGATATGCCCCTCGTTGCCACATTTTTAGCAAGCACCTGATCGACAAGCCCCCTCGTGACCCTCGCCGCACTTCCCGCAAGTGCGGCCCTTCTGGCCTCCAGTCCTCGAAACAGCGGACTTGGTCTGCTTGTCTGTCGGCTGAGACTGAGCCGGCCGCCGATCCATCCTCTGAGAATCGGCCTCCTCCCTAGCCTGAGTCTCCAACTCAATCTCCCTCTTCCGGGCATTTTCCTGGATCTCATCAAATGTTCGGTATGTCGAGTTCGACACGAACTCTTGAATGTCCCTCCTCAAAAAACCCAAATACCAGCTCATCAGTGGCTACTCAATAGACACCTCCTCAAGGCAGAACGTCGCCCTCTCATGAAACTTCCGGGTGACCACAGTAACCGAATCATTACCCTGCTTGAGGGTCAAGAACTCTTGAAACAGTCGTTCCCTCTCCACCGGGGGAACATACTCGTCTCTGAACATGGTGGTGAACCTCTCCCAGGTCACCGCTGAAATCTCTGCAAGAGTGAAGTTCGCTGTCACGAACTTCCACCAATCCTTCATTCCTAAGCGAAGCTGGTTCAAAGAGAACCGTACCCTCAGATGCTCTGGACATGAACATGTATAGAAGCATCCCTCAATCTCAGCAATCCATCTCATCACAGCGATCGGATCATGCGTCCCATCAAACTCGGGTGGCTTCGTGATGCTGAACTCCTGGAACAACAACGAGTCACCTCCTTGAGGCCTGGTAGCAGCCACAGCTACTGTAGCTACAGCGGCTGCGGCCTCAGTCACCGCAGCGTACCGCTCATCAAAAGTCTCCAACAGTGTGGTCTTGATAGACCCAAACATCTCTGGAATCTCGGCCCTGATCGCCGCAGCCACCTCATCGTGGATCATCTGACGAATCTCCTCGTCACTCACACCGCTCGCCTCAGGTCTATGGCGTGTCCCAACCATGATGTCTCTGAAATATAATATAATAATAATAATATCAAAGACTCATTCGAGCATGATCACACTCAAAATCTCCATCCTACTTGTTCCTTAGTGCCCAAAGGATTCTTACCTAGAGTGTGCACTGGTCCAGTGTCTTCGTTAGTACGGGCCCTTATACTACCGCCAACACCGCATCAGTATTCACCCTATGTCCTCATCCTTGGGTCCCAAGTCACAAGTACATCAACTTCTGGCCTCCACAATGGTCTCCTCTTCTCTTTCACCACCTTGAAATGGCACTTTGAAGCTTAGAACACTCACACCCAAGCTAAAAACGAAGGAAATGCTCTCTTAGGGTTCCTTTCTGAAAGATGGTGGCTGAGGAACAAGACCATCTCATTCCTTTTATAGCCCTCAACTCATATTAGGGTTTTGAATCTGGGTCGGTTACGCCCGACGTAACCTTAGGTACGCCCAGCGTAACCGGATGGAACCGCGTACAAAATAAGCGTGCAAGTACGCGCAGCGTACTCCTTGTACGCCCAACGTACTCACAAGCTTAACACTTGATATGTGTGTTTTTATATATATTTATGTATAACATATCTTAATATTTTAGCCTTTATTGTTATTATTTAGAACTAAAATATACTTAATATGCTTTGAAATATTTAATTACAGTTAAAATGGGAGATGGAATGCAAAAGAAAGAGAATGGAGCTGAAAAGATGCAAATAGGATATTGCTGCTAGATTGACCCCTCTTCAGTGTTTCGGGTATATCTGATGACTCACAAGTCCAATTGACGAGATTCAAAATGTTCTGAAAACTAGACGAAATTTCATACGACTTATGTGAGAGGTACTTTTGGCTAATTCGACACTTATCTTATCCAAAATCGGCCTTGAAGATGAAGCATAAAAGCTGGACGGAAATTCCCTCCAAGTTACTTATTCCCCAAGCACCATTTTCCTTATCTTTATTTGCTTAATCCGTAAGACACATTAATTTCCTTATTCCAATCCAACTCTAATATTGCATATAATGCCATCTCCATCAACTATAAATACCCCATATCATTCCACCAGTTTCATAATCTATGATATTCCACTTCGACTTGTGCAAGAAAACTTCATAGTTGCCGTTTTGAGGGTCTAGGAGGCGGCCGGAAGGTCGTTAAGCTAACGGGAGGGGAGATCGGAAGGATTGGAGAGCGGATACATGTCGGTAATCATATGGGTTGTTAACGTGACCATGTTTAGCATTCCATTGTGTTACTATTCTGTATTTAGTTTCTGATTTGGGTGTAAAAACCTTTTACTTTGCGTTTATGATTGAATGAAGCTTTGATTATTAGACTAATTGCTATATTGAATTATTTGTTTATGTTTAATTTATCTTGCCAAGCTTGTTAGAAGATCCTTACGTATTAATGATAATTATTTGCTGTTAATTATTAAGTAAATTGAGTTGTATGAACATCTGCTTGATTACTTGTTGCTTATGATTTTGATGACCATCGAGATTATAAGTCTAAGAATAACGAATGTGAAACTAGGATTAACTTGGGAATAAGTAAGTTAATGTGTGAGCCTTGTCTGATGACCATCAACAAGAGGTTAAATTGAATTAGTAATTCGATTAACTATATTTACAAGTCTTGCTTGATACGAACTAAACACTAGGAAGCATGTTAGTTTAATCAACTGATCACTATTTAAATTGACTTGTTTGCTAAAGGATTAGTTATAGTGAACGCGAATCTAATCATTTTAGGAATTGGTGAACATGAATAAATGAATTTGTGTATGCAATTGTGTATGTTTTTAAGGTGTAATTTATCTAAATCAAAGTACCTGAAGAGATTTGTTTTCCTATTAGTTTATCGAAAGTTGTTAATTAATTGTTAGTTTGAGATTTATTAAACTATTTCTTTATTCTTTCATGTGACCTGTAGCCTATAATCAAATATTTTAAATTAATTCACCACCGTTCCCTATGATCGATACCCGACTTACCTAAGCTATACTGTAATCTGACTAGGTACACTGCCTATAAGTGGATAGTTAGTCTAAGTTTGTTAGGTCATAAATATTAAAATTAGTGGGTACTTTTATGCACATCAACACTCAACATAAAGGACCCAATATGACAACTTGGAAAAGATGAAGGGTTAAATGGTAGAACCTGAATTTCGGGTTGTTACATTAGCCTTGAAGAAATCATCCTTTTATTCCACGTATTCAACTTACTTGAAATTCTCAATGCCCCACCTAAACACCTCACATAACAAGAAATTAACAAATAAAGTATATGTTTCAAAAATACTACTTTATTCTAAACTTTATATTATTTTTTTATAATTTCCCAGCCCGACCCCCGTTCAGTGTTTTAAGCATAAAACCGAATCTACAGCTCTAATTGGGAAGAAATTAGACTTTCTAGAAACTAGAGTCGATTTCCTAGAACTTCATGAGATTGTAGCATCATCCAATTCTACCCAGATTAGCAGCTATAGCTCTCGCAAGATGGGGAAAAGTTGTGCAAAATTCCAACATTCACCAAAAATCACCATATGCTTCAAGGCTTTAGGTAAAGGATTATGAAGAGAATTGTAATCGAGATTTAGAAAGCAATCATGATTATATGAATGAAAAGTAAGAATGCAAGAAGTAAATATTAATCAGATCTTATATTGATGAAGAAAATGATTACAGACTTAAGTAGAGAGAACATGTGAATGATTAATGAATCACTCGTGTATTTTTTTCTCTACTTCTAACCTCAGTCCCTATTTATAGGAAACCTGAGTGTACAAAAAATATACTAAGTCCTGAAATATACGCTTCGCAAAAATGAAGACTTAGTAAATAACTAACATGCAAAACTAAAGAAAACAAACACTTCAACTTTTACAATATCTAGACTCTACATTCTCCCCCTTTGTAAACAGTCGAAGCTATTCAGTTTGTGAGATTATGAACAGCTGAGTGCATTGTTCTTCGGATTTCTGAATACCAAGTGATGATCTTTTTAAGCTCCTTCCTGTCTCCTTTATTATTCTTCGTACAATTATTCATACGAACAATGAAATTCGTATATTGCGAAGTGGTGTATCTTTCTATCTCTGAGACTTTAAACAAAAACCTCTTAGGCTTCCCTTTCGTATATTTGCCTACGAAAACCATGCCAAAAGGTTTAAGGCATATTTCCCCATCTGCATACTTCTTTAAATCTATTTGAGGAAAAGTTGATTCCCAAGAGACTGTAACTTTTCTACCAAGGCCTGATGCAAGTTCTTCATCAGTCAATGCCAAGAAATCATAGTAGTTATCTATGAATATCTTGATATGTGCGAAACCAAATCTGAACACATCAGTATCATATCCTTTGAGCTTTTTTTCTTCCATGTCTTTAAGAATAAATGCCACTTGAATGAGGTCATTTAGATTCATTAAGGGAAAATTTGCAATGGTAAAATCAAATGCCTTGTTATCTACACGAACAACGAAATATCGAAAGTTTTGAAGCATGTTCTCGAACATTACATCCTTCTTGATTGTTAGTAATTTCTTGATTTTCATTAAAGACCAAACTTCCTCTTGATCCTTCGCAAGTACAGCATGAAATCTGATCTTCAAGTAAGTGTATTCATCAGCATTTTCAATTTTTTCACTGATGTTGTACTATGCTGTAATAAACATCATTTCGTTTATTGGAAAACCAAGTTGGCATATGTCTGAATTTGCAACATCATAGCTTCTTCTAGGCTTTTTATCAAACTCGTACAAGTGGTTTCCCAAAACTTTGGATTCAATGGTTTCAAATGAGTACAACTTTGCAGGATCACCCTTGTTTAAAGTTGGTGGATCACTTGCTCGTTGCCTTAGTATGCTATGAATTTGTCTTTGTTTTTCCATTTCAGCTTCAGCCTCAACTTTCTTTTCTTCTTTCGTCTTTTCAATAACTACCTCTTTGCCTTTTCCTGTATTCACTATTTGAGGTTTCGCACTTGAACTCCCTCCTTCTGTTGAAACAATTGTAATTCCCTTAGAAATTAACTTCGTAATTGGCTTTGTTGTTACTATTGTTGAAGGAATTGGTTTTGTGATTATAGGCAAAGTTGTTTTAAGCTGAGTTGAATGTATCATTCCAATAGTTTTCGCATCCTCTCCTTTACTTCCTTTTGATTCTCCCCCTTGCACCCCTGTGAAAGCAGGCGGGGCATTCTTCTGTAAAACGGAAGTAAAATTTGTAATCGGGGCCAATGCCTTCTGAATAGCTTGCTGCAAAGTGTTGACATTAAGCGTTAAAAATTCCAGAATAAAAATTGACTGTTGAGAAGGCTGCGAAACACAAATTTTTAATTCAGCCACCAACTGAATTAATTTTGAGAACTGCTCCTTATTTTCTTGATGCTTGGCTTCGATAATTGGAGCAGCCGATTGATAATCTGTAGCAAGCTTAGTAAGTGCTTCAAAAATAATATCAACACGTTTTTTATATCCAAATTTTGCAAATTAAGCTCTTGAAGCTCCTTTGCAATTTCCTTCTTTAACTCCTCAATTTTGAAGTTAACATCTTCCCTGACCTTCTTCACATCTTGTACAAAAAGAACATGTCGTTCTTTTGTAACAATTTGCAAATATTTTATAACGCCATCAAAAGATTTTCCTTGAGCTTGAATGCAAAGCTCATTATTCTTATCTGAATCATCAACTTTGGCAGTTATTCGTTTCTCTGCAGCTTTGATCATGGATTCAACCTCCAAACTCGAGATAAATGACTTGGTACCAGAATCAGCTTGTGATTGAATAATTGCATTCAACTTTCGATTCAGAATTTTAAATTGCTTACCTGACATAAGCATATGATCAGGTATTTCCTCCTCCTCTGAATCGAAGTGTGAGGCTTCAAACATTCCTCCAAAACCTCCTCCTTCAGTTTCTTCATCGGACTGAGCTTGCGAAGGTATAGGTTGTGGTGTTTCAGGGGATTGAGATGGAAATAATGTAGTAAAGGGATGTTTTAAAGGATGATCAAGTATGAATGATATGGTTATATTTGTATTCGGAAGAAGAAATGGTGGTAATGAAGTAGATAAGTTGATTGGCACTGTAAGTTCAACATTCGTGATTGGTGTCCCCGTATCAGATACGTTAACAACCTTATCAGAAATAAGTTCCTCCTCGTGAACTGATTTGTTAGTAACAACTTCGAGTGGAATGGATGTGGTAGTGGAAATTTGCGAAGTAATTGGAAGATAAATATTTACCATTGTTGAAATGGAAACAGGTGGAGTCTCTGGAACCACTTCATGATCTGATGATTCATTGCGAATAATTATCTTCCTTTTCTTGTAGAGCTTTTGAGTAATATGCTTCGCAACCTCTTGAGCTCTTCTTCTCTTTGAACCAGGAGAAACAGGAGTCAGAATGTCTCTAAACATAGCCCCCTTACTACTCACCTCAGTTTTGCGAATAATAGGAGAAGTAGTCGTCTTTTGTGATGATTTGCGAATCTTCTTTAATACCCCTGACTTTGTCGGTATAATCTCCTTCATAGTTTTGGTAGAAAGCTCATCTTTCACAACCTCTTCAGCCTTTGACACTTTTGAAAATTCGTGTTTTTCTTCATTTTGAGTCTTCTTCTTTTTCTTTGATGACTCAGCACTGACTTCAAGTAACACTCCAGTTCGCACATTAGGATCAAAAGTCTTCATGTATCGAACTAACACCTTCTGAGTAGAGGACACTTTGTGAAGCATTACATTAGGAATTCTTGCGATACTTGTGAAGATATTTTATCATCTTCAACGACTTTGGGAAATTGGTACAAGGAGAATTATGCAACTTCTCCTTCTTCAGGAACTTGAATGCCTTCTTTGGCATATACCTTTTCTAAAATCAAAATCCAGTACCTTGTACAAGAAATCCCCTTATCAACACTTTTGTTTTCTAGGCTTTTTTTGAACTCCTTCTAAAGCTGAGTTCCATAATCGATACTTAAATCGTAGTAAACAACCATAACCATGGCATAAACCTCCATTTGTCCCCTGTCTAGACCTACACTCCTTCCGGTCAAACATCTTAGAAAGATACCAAATAAGAAATTCCAAATACATGGTAAGCTGGATTTCCTGAAATCACTTATCTTTTCAAGAGTGGGTTGATGTCCCATCTCATAGAACATGAAGATAATCTGTGAATTGGTTGGATAAAGAACGGTGGGTTATGAGGAATGTTGAGGAAGTCAATGAACATGTTCTTGTTAAGACGAACCCTCCTGTTATTCACCAGATTGAAGGTTATGATGTCTGTTGCATGGTTGTATGACGCAGTTGATGCCGCCATTGACAACCAAATCATAGGAACAGGAAAAGAATTGAACATAGCAGTTGATAATGGTGACCTTTTCAGTGCAACGATCAACATCTTCAATTCTTCTGGGTAGGATGAGACACTAGGATCAACTTGGTAGTTTGTGCTTTGAATCTTCATAAGGGACTGTGAGATAACTTCTTCTGTGTTGGATTGAGTAGCAGCCATTGTTATTCTGAGAAATTTCTTGAAAGACAAATTAGGGCTTTTTGTTCGTATGAGAATTTTGAATCGCATAACGATTATCAGAAAAGATTATCCCTTTTATATGTTAACCTCAAAGATGAATCATTTCCAAAAATAGAGTTGCCTACGTGTTCCTTTAAACTTGCAATCAATAGCCGTTGTAATGATCATGCCCCATAAAGTGCCTTGAAACTAGGGCCAACGGTTAATGGAAACTGTTCATGAGTACAGCGGTGTGAATGAAGACCCTTCGGTATCGAGGTTGGGCTCTTTCGTTCATGGGATTTTAAATGAATTCATTTGCCAGTCTTGCGAAATCATCAGCCTAATTTGGTATTACTTAGAACCTCAAGGATTTCGTGAGTGCATGTGATTCAAAGAAATGAGATAAGAAGCAAGTTTAAAAAAAACAATTTGGAATTCTGTGATGTCAAAATTATTGACATAAAGCAGTAAAACCCCAGGGAAAGGTTGCTTCATTAATTACCAAGAGAGATAATCAACTGCTTTCGTGTTTTCCCGTGACATACAATCGAATACTTATAGAAAAGTATCGAAGGGCTTCTTTTATAGGCTTAATATGGTGGTTTGCGAATTTCGTTACATATCATCCTAAACATAAGGTGAGTAATTGTAACCGAAATTACTTGTTTGAACATTGTGTTCAGGAACAAGATTGCTTTGGATTATTTTGAAAAGTGACAAGAATTTCAGATATATACTCACTCGGAAATTATATTCAAAAAAAAATTTAAGTGCTGGATCCTGTTGGGAAACAAACTTCGTGGGTTTCGAAAATTTGATCATAATCACTCATAAGAATGAATATAATTTGGAGTATATGAAATATCAGGTATAGAAACAAGTGTTTTCGTAAAAATATGCGACATAGTTCCCCGTCAATTCCTTAACTTGTGAAGTTTTTGGGTTTCACTTAATTCACGGACTCATGAAACAAGATCATTAACACATAATGATGACATGTCTAAATCACGATTGGTTTGATCAAGTGATCTCTTGGACATGTGTCTTTGTGTGTGCATCGTGTTAAGACATTTTGTGATGAAAAAGATTGGTTATAAGATCGAATGTACCTCTGTTATTTGTGGACCAAACAGAAAAATCTTTACTCATATGAGAAGAGTAAGGTAGCTCTTTTTGACTAATGTGAATATAAGCCTGATTGGGAAGAAATTTTCATAAGATAATTTCATTAAGGCTTTCGTTTCTCACACATAGAGTCATATGAGGCTTGTGTCAACATGCTGCAACATGCTTCTAGGGACATCCTAACTAGTACAATGTTGAAAGAAATGATACCTTCCCATAGAAACATATAAGCATGACCTCTTCGCATTCTGCTCTTGACTAAAACTAAAAACACACAAAACTTAAAGAACAAAGTTAAAAAGAAAAATATTTTTGTGTTTTTGTATTTTTCAAAAATTAAAGACAAAAGAAAACAAAATCTTTTTGTTGTTTTTGAAATTTTCAAAAATAGACAAACAAATGAAAATATTTTTGATTTTTCATGTTTTTCTCAAAGCAGAAAAGAACAATATTAAATTGAACCTTAGTTACCAAATGTGTGAATGCGAAGCAATGCGAAGCCTCTTAACGCACAGTAACTTCTGAATGATTCTGAGTCAGAGCTGATGAATGGACCTTTCATTCTTGAGTTATTGATTTTGGCACTGAATTCGCATCGATCATCCCTAAACCTGCTAAAATTCTTACAAATGATTTTTCATCAAGAGGTTTAGTAAAAATATCAGCAAGTTGTTCAGTGATTTTAACAAAATGTATTTCGATATTCCCATCTTCCACATGATCTTTGATAAAATGATATCGAAGAGCAATATGTTTTGTCTTTGAGTGTTGTACTGGATTATGACAAATGCAAATTGCACTTTGAGAATTAAAATACAAGGGAATCTTTTTCATATTTATAGCATAATCACGAAGTTGACTCTGAATCCAAATGATTTGCAAAGTGCAAGCAGAAGCTGAAATGTATTCAGCTTCAGCAGTTGATATAGCAACACAAGTTTGCTTCTTCGACTGCCAACTCACCAATTTTCCATCCAATAGTTAACACCCACCACTTGTACTTTTTCTATCCAAAGTACATCCTCCTAGATCAGAATTTGAAAAAGCTTGAATGAAGAATCCCGATTTTGAAGGATACCAAAGTCCTAACGAAATTGTCCCCTTAAGATAGCGAAAAATATTTTTCACTATAATTAAGTGAGGTTCTCTGGGATTAGCTTGATACCTAGCACAATTACATACTGAAAACATAATATCTAGTCTGCTTGCAGTTAAGTACAATAAAGAGCCTATCATGCTTCGATAAAGAGTTAAATCAACTGCAGGAGTATCTAATGAAGGAGTTACTCTTGTTCCCACTTCCATTGGTACTCTCAGCTTCGTGCTGTTTGTCATTCCAAACTCTTCAAGCAGGTTCTTTGTGTATTTTTCTTGGTTGATTAAAATTCCATCCCTGTTCTGTCTTATATTTAAACCAAGAAAATTATTAATTTTTCCCATCATGCTCATTTCAAATTGACTCTTCATGAGATTTTCAAATTCAATCGACAATGATGGGTCAGTTGAGCCAAAAATAATATCATCAACATAAATTTGAACAAGCATAAGATGATTCCCAACTTTCTTGCAAAATAATGTGGGGGTCAACTGATCCTTGTTTAAATTTAGATTGTTTCAAAAAATTTGTAAGTGTTGCATACCAGGCTCTTGGTGCTTGTTTTAACCCATAAACTGCTTTGTCTAGTATGTAGACATGATCATGATGTTCCTCATTTATAAATCTTGGTTGTTGTTCAACATAAACTGTTTCTTGTAGATCTCCATTTAAGAATGCACACTTAACATCCACTTGAAAAACGTTGAAGTCTTTGTGAGCTGCATAAGCTAAAAGTATGCGAACTACTTCGAGTCTTACGACAGGAGAAAATGTTTCTTCAAAGTCTATTCCTTCTTTTTGCTAATAGCCTTTAACAACTAGTCTAGCTTTATTTCAAATAATATTTCCATCTCTGTAGGTTTTATTTTTAAAAATCCATTTTAATCCGACAATCGAAACATCAGAAGGTTTAGGAATTAATCTCCAAACCTTATTTTGTTCAAACTCAGCCAGTTCAAATTGCACAACAACAACCCAATCTGAGTATTCCATAGCATTCTTTACTATCTTTGGCTCTATTTTCGAAATAAAAACATTAAACATACACAATTCTTAGTTCGCATTCAGTACCTCATTTTTCGCACGAATTTGAGATCTTGTCAACACACCATCTTGTGGATTCCCAATCACCTGTTCTTTGGGATGATTCCTTGTCCATTTCTCAAGTGGTGGAAAATCAGGATTAAATTCCAATGGTGCATCTTCGTACATATCTTCATTTTCAGATCCTGTAACAGAAAAATTATCTTTTAATTCATGAAATTCATCATTTTCATCAAGATTAATTGTCTCTGTTGCATCATGCTCCCCCTCAACATGATGTTCATCTTGATGCTCCCCGTCAAAATGATGTTGGATTAATGTCTAAGTCCATAACTATAATTGGTAAGACTTGACCCGACCCGACATGGTCCATTTGGGTTGCATACCATCATGCACTTGGATAGACTATAATGAGAGAAATAAGACACTTATGGTTATTAATATATTATAAGTTCTAGTATATTAATAATAAGAATAATAAGATTATTTAATTAGTATTGATCAAGAATTAATCTAGGATTAATTAAGTGATCAAAAGAAGACTAATTAAATATATGGGTTGATTGTGTAAATCATCCATACTTGTATAGTGGGCTAATGCTCCATGGATAATCAAATTGGGCTAAAACCCATAGGATGGTCCATGGATGCTCCATGGTGTATTTGTACCCATGGATCATGGAAATGAAAGGCCATGTCAATTAGGGTTTACATGGTGTAACCCTAACTATATAAGCATCTTATTCTTGACCAAAATCGGCACTAGAGTGTGAAAAAAGGGCTAGCCGATTTCATGAGTTATAGAATTCTCTCAAGTTATTCTAAGTGTTTTGGTGATTGTGATTCCATTTGAGGTGTCACACTTGGGGCACTTGGCACTCAAGCTTCATGAAGACTTTCTACATGAAAGAGGTATGTATTCTATCTTGTTATATTCATTGTTTTATATGCTAGATTAGGATAATACCTTAGAAGTTCTTATTTGCATGTATAATAGAGAAAACATAGATCCAAGGTATTTAGGTTTGCATGTACACTTAGGAGTGTTAGAATGCTCAAAACCCAACAGTGGTATCAGAGACTAGGCTTGTTTTCTTGTTATACCTGCAATAGAAGCTGAAAAAACGAATTTGGTGCTGTCTGATCATCAGACTCGGTGAGTCCATCAGGAGACTCGGCGAGTCCATGCCTAAAAAGTGATCAATTCGACCCAACTCGCCGAGTTGGTTCATGCACTCGACGAGTTGGACCCCCAGACAGCATATTTTCGAGTTTTCTGGCTAGAAATGGACTAGGAACATTACCCTAAGTTGTTTTTGAACTTATAAACTTGTTTTTGATGTGGTAATGTTCATGCTAATCCATTTTCAAAGATAATTGTCAATAGATTCATGTTTTGTATTAGTTTAAGGTTTAGACTAATTACATGAAAAAGTTTGATTTGAATTATCTTGTTCTTATGAGTTGCTTAGATTAATAGAAATGTTGAGTGAAATAGTTGTTTACAATCCATTTTAATCTAAGAGTTGAGTATAAAATGTGTTTGTGTAACTTGTCCTCAAGTTACATGAAGAGTCACATTAAAGACTCATAAAACTCATAATAGTTGGCAATGGTTACAAAATGAAGAGTCTTATGTCATTGAATAATTTTTTATGACTCCATAACTTGTCCTCAAGTTATGGAAGTTCAAGAGACACTTCATTAAAGAAAAATATGTAACCATAATTAAATCCATAAGTTATAAAATAAAGAAAAAGTTAGTTCTTTTATTACTTTAAAGTCTTCCATAACTTGTCCTCGAGTTATGGAACTTGAAGAGTTTTTGGATTAAAACTACTTTAAACACATAAGTTATGGAATTAATTAGTTTTGAATAGTTTCAAAACTTGCCCTCAAGTTATGGAATTTGAAAAGTTTTCACTTGTGAATACTTTAATTCCAAGTTAGCCCTTAGAATTTTAAAAGTTAAAATTCAACCCTTATACTTTATAATATTATAAGTTAATAATATATATATGTATAAGAGTAAAGTCAGTCTTACCGCTAGTACGCCTCATTCACGAAGCCGGTCTATAAGGTGGGTATAAGGTTGTTGCCTATAAAATGGCAACTTAATGGGTGTCCACTCTCACCCACCGCTTGCTTGACTGGTGGAGGATCGTTAGCCGAACGGGTTTGACAGGACTAGAATTCTCCCTTCATTAAAAGTATTAATGATAATACTAAGTAACTAAACTCTTAATAATACCCAATCTTAGTTACTTAGGAAAAATGTGAATAAGGTGCTAACCCATGAAATTACACTTTGCACTTTGTCTAAGTCGTTAGTGGAGCGTGTATGGTTAACCGGCACACTAACTTGGACTTAACAAGGTAGGTAAAGGGTGACTTAATATTTATCATAGTATCGATGGAGCGTGTGTGGTTAACTGGCACATCGATTGAGGGGTAATTTATTAAGGGTACCAAGTGATTTGCATGGTTACTTCACACCTTGTTTTGTGATCCTCGACATCCCAGTCACAAAACCTGAAGGCCAAACTCGAGATTGAAACATGCCTTTGAAAAATTAAATGAATCTCAAAGATCTAGGAGTTTCAAAACCAATTAAAACCTAATAATACATTTCGTTTATCTTGGTGGAAATTGGTGAATCGTCATTCACCTACCTTCAAATATTTTATAGCTTAGATTACGGCATACCTCTTCTAAGTTATAAAATAGTTTGTTGGGTCCTAGCCTTAATATTTTATATTGGGTGTCATATTAAGGACTTTAAATCAACTATCTTGAATATCTCCCAAAACATGTCTGGTTTAAACATTTATGATCTTCCCAAATCTCTTGAAACAAGGTTTCCTAAATGAAGATGATGTCCTTTGGAAATCATACTTCTTTCACCTCCTCCAATTATTCTCCCCAACCCACAAGTTCTTGAAAAATTTAAGGTCACTCAAGCCCTATTGGCAAGGCAAGGTCTAGGTGTGAACACATCTTGGAGATGTAGTCACATAGTGACAAGCCGGGAGAGTTGGGTGTCAAAGTCTTGAGAAAGTTGGTGGTTCAATCACTTTCTAAGTCACATAGTGAGTTCCTTTGGGACACCTATGAAACAGACTATGACAAGACCCTTAATGATCTTATCTATTTGATAAGATCAACTTCCTAAAATTTTATGGACATTGACAATGATGACAATGGATATCTAGTAAAGCATTCTCTTCCCAATGGAAAGGGATCGGCCATAGTCAACTCGGTTGACCAAATGGTAAAGAGAAAAGCTAAGTCTGTGATAGTCTCGTGTACCATTATCAAAGGGTACATATGTTTATATTGCCAAAGGAAGGGGCATTGATTGCGAAGCTGCCAAAATTTACCTAAGGATGTTAAAGTCAATAAGTTTGACTCTACTTTAGGTAAAGTCCACTATCTAACTCTGTTAAGTTTCTATTCTGAGATTCTTGATACATGATGTGACTGGGTCACATGGTGATGTTTAAGAATCAAAGAAAAGTGAAGAAACTTAAAGAAAGAATATGTTGAATCTGATCGCGTAGATGGATTTCTATCGCATAGCTTGAAAAATCGGATTCTTGAGCTACTTCTTAGGAGTTATGATATTTTTGCCTAGGAATAGATAACAACAACTTTTCATTTGGATTGTAAGGATAAGTTTTCCGCAAAGTTTTAAAATAAAAGAAAATTTTTGATTTTATTTATTTTAAAATATCCTTACAATGGCATTTGAGGAAAAATTGTTGCTTATATGATTCCATTAAGAGCAAGAGTGGAAATATGAAATTGATTCTTTCATTTGTGGTAATGTCTAGATTTACCAAATAAGGAAGGATTCTCCTCACCCAAGTTTCAATTGGACCGGAACTTGGAATCATGCAAGTTGTATAGCATGATGAATGAGAACTTTCAAGTATTGGAAAATAAAGACTAATTACTCGGTCACATGGATGTGTGAGTCAAGTAAAGGACTAAAGGATCGAGTACACATTCTTGTGCACTGATTAAGTCCACCACAAAAGTTTGATAAGACTATTCGTCATAGTTTACTAAATCTCAGTAAATACGATTATACTTACAAGCTTAAGTGTAACTCTGAGACATTGGAAAAAGTTCCAATGTAAGGCAGAGCGAATAAGAAGAATCAAATTAGGCAGAAGGATAAAAGTTTCTCAAATCTGAAAAAGATGGGAGAGTAGTTTAGTATCAGCTTTGTGATCATCTTAATGATTAAGAAACCATAGCACAATTAGTTCTCTAAGGAAATCTTAGTGCATTCTTATGACTAAGAAGAGGGATCTTGAATTGTTGAAATGGTTAAATCAAGAAGATGAGTCTTACTTCGTTCCAATACATGTCTTAGAGTCATACTCCAAGATTATAACTTGAGTGACATGTCTTAAAGAAGGTTTAAAACACTTGTCAAATGTAAGAGTAAAAGTTTTCTACTCTTGTACATTTGAAATTGGTAAGTTGTGATGTTTTGGATAAAACAAAGACCAACTTAGGCCAATTGTGTGAAGTGTTTGTCTTGATTAGAATCCACACTATCTCTTGGATATTTTACAAGGAAGTCTTATAGGTCAAGAGGACAGTGGGAGTCTTAAAGGTCTTGAAAGTCTCAAGAACTAATCAAGAATAAAACCTGAAGTTCTTCTCTAGCACACAACTTGAGGTTTATAACCTATCGTGTTGACATATTCTGTGCCCATTCCAGTTAAAGTTGGTTTTGCATATGAGTCCTTAGAGTTCTCAATTTGTTGCACAACAACTTGGAAGCAATGGCAGGCCCTTGAGCTGCCAGGTGGCAAGAAATTAAGATTAAGTTCAGTCCATATGAGTTTGGATTTGTCATTATCTTTGTCTTGTGATTATGGTTTTGACAAATTCATATGGGTAGGAACTCATACACCATTAAATCTAAGTGTCATAAGGTTTCTCTCTGATTCATGAAAATGATGGTGAGGAAACACTTTCACTAAGTAGATTTTAGCTAGATAGCAATTGTGATATTTGCATTCTCAAAGTCGTTAGTGGAGCGCGTGTGGTTAACCGGCACACTAATATGGACTTGTGAGAAGTGGCAAAAAGGTCTAACCGTTATGATTACGGCATACCTCTTCATAATTGTTTAGATACACAAGTGTGCTATCTAAGGGAAGGTGTATGATTTTTGATAAAGTTTTATCAAAACAATCTAGTATCAGAAATCTGAACTTTGGTAAGAAAGTCAATGAAGTATTGATTTCTAGAAGTCCAGCTGATTTCTGAGTACATGTCAGAGCTAGTGGGAGCATAAGTGTTATCCTAATAATCATCATGTTAGTGGGAGCATGATAATTATGATAAGTATTGCAAGTTAGCAATGTTAATTATAGAAAACAAAAGTTTCAATTGGGAAAAAGTTGTTTTGCTATAATTAAGGGAGAGGAAATTATGCTTCATCTCAAATCTATAAGCTTAGATCGTGAGGTTTTAATCATTTATTCAAGGAAATATATATGAATTTCATGTTGGAATGGCTCAACATAAGGAAATTTTGTATATGGGTCCATTATTTGCGTTCTAAAATTCGATTATGATTACGGCATCCCTTTTCATAATCTGAATTATGAGAACTTGGCAAATTGAAATGGAAATATTATAGCAAAAGACTGGTTTAGTCTTTATGTAAGACATCATGAATCGATTCCCATATGCTTCGGATATAGGATCGATTACATGTGCTATATTCATCCTTTCTAAAATTTTTCCAAATGCCTAGGGCATTAAGAAGGGAAAAGGTTTAGAACTCGATATGACTAAAAGGACTAAACAATTGTCAAGGACAATCTAAGGTTTACCAAAGATTGGTTACTCAAGGACAATTGGAAGTATAGTGATAATTCTAGAAGGACCATATTGACATAATCTGTAAGGAGGCAACTCTTGTTCAGAAGTGATAGTCAAAATGGAATCTGGAAATGTTTCAAAGTTAGATTTTTCAACCTGTGTAAGATTAAGGAAACTTAATGCAAGAAGGATGTTTCCAAGGAGTTGATCTCCTTTGGAATGCTCTGTAATGTTTGTTGTCAAGTCTTTATGACTTTGTGCATAATCATTACAAGAGGATCAATGCATATAAGTTTAGAATCTAACAGATTTCAGTAAATGGCATGAATTTGGAATTCTTGCATTTGCGGTAAGGATTTGGGAGTGTGAAAAGAGAATCATTGAAGTTATGTTCAATGGATCTAGTTCACAAAGTAAAGATCATAGACAAACATAGTATGCATACTTGGTGTGTGGCATGACTAGTGTTTAGAAAAACATAGTGTACATGCTTGGAGCATGGGACAACTATTGTTTTAAATTCAAGAATAAAGTTGATAGCTGAAACAGTATACAATGAATAATGTGTAATCATATGGTGATAAATAAAAGGTGTTTATTTATATTCATAAGTTCTGAGACCATATTGGATTCAATTATTATTGTGTTTCACTTTGCATGTTTTGACTTCCCGAATAAACTGGGTTATTCTTCCGGAATGACTAAGTTATTCAAACCATCCACAGTCGGTCATATGTTAGAAGTAGATATGAATTAAGACTGTCATGGGTTGGCTTGTAGAGGTCTAAGGTGTTGGACAAAGGGCTACAACACTAATGAGTGCTCATAAGTTCTGAGTATTGGATTTAACCCGCGCTCATTGGAATCATTTCATGGATTTTATCACGAGTGATCATGAGACGATAATATCTTATATTCTTCAAACCTAGAGATATGAGTTGTTACTATGAGTTGATAGTACATTAATTGCACGAAATCGCATTTGGTAACTCGGTGCTATAAAACGTGCCTTTGTGTATGATTCAACAAGTAGTAGAACAAGCCATATGAGTCGAAGTTTATCCGTTCCTTTTACCTTCGGGATAAAAGCGATATCTGTGGGCCCCTCGATGATTTGATGATGACAAATGGAAGTGCTCGGCCGGGCCAGGACTGATTTGATTTGTTCAATTAGTCAGTCGTCATAAATCGCAAATTGGGAAACAACAAATGGACAGAGAGAATGATTATAATCCATGTCTCAGTCCATATGATATCTAGAATGGAGGAATATATGATCCCTTATCTAATGGACAAGTCATTGACAAAGGTCAGAGTTCGACAGAAGCTTTTGAGAGCTACGATTGCCAGTTGGTTCCTGAAGTCATACGCAATAATAGTTTTAGACTTATCCAAGTGGGAGACTGTTGGATTAATGTCTAAGTCCATAACTATAATTGGTAAGACTTGACCCGACCCGGCATGGTCCATTTGGGTTGCATACCATCATGCACTTGGATAGACTATAATGAGAGAAATAAGACACTTATGGTTATTAATATATTATAAGTTCTAGTATATTAATAATAAGAATAATAAGATTATTTAATTAGTATTGATCAAGAATTAATCTAGGATTAATTAAGTGATCAAAAGAAGACTAATTAAATATATGGGTTGATTGTGTAAATCATCCATACTTGTATAGTGGGCTAATGCTCCATGGATAATCAAATTGGGCTAAAACCCATAGGATGGTCCATGGATGCTCCATGGTGTATTTGTACCCATGGATCATGGAAATGAAAGGCCATGTCAATTAGGGTTTACATGGTGTAACCCTAACTATATAAGCATCTTATTCTTGACCAAAATCGGCACTAGTGTGTGAAAAAAGGGCTAGCCGATTTCATGAGTTATAGAATTCTCTCAAGTTATTCTAAGTGTTTTGGTGATTGTGATTCCATTTGAGGTGTCACACTTGGGGCACTTGGCACTCAAGCTTCATGAAGACTTTCTACATGAAAGAGGTATGTATTCTATCTTGTTATATTCATTGTTTTATATGCTAGATTAGGATAATAACTTGGAAGTTCTTATTTGCATGTATAATAGAGAAAACATAGATCCAAGGTATTTAGGGTTGCATGTACACTTAGGAGTGTTAGAATGCTCAAAACCCAACAAATGATGTTCCTGTTGAAATTGCGAATGCTCCCCCTAAACTTGATGATTCATAGTTTCATTCTCCCCCTCGAAAGTTTTCTCTCCCTATACATTTGTGGAAGTATGCTCCCCCTCCATACGAACTTTAGGCACACTTTCACAAGATATTGACTTTGTAGTAATTGTTGAATCGTCAGTATGTTTTGAGGATTCTGATGTTTGATTATCAGGAGCATGAACTTCCGCATCAATTGCCATGTCAGGAATTTCGAAAATTAAGTCATAATCATAATCATTGATATCTGAATTTTCAATTTGAGTATCTGAATCAACAAGAATTGATTTATTTTCAAATTTACTATCCGTTTGTTTAAGATAGTAATCATCGAAGGTTAAGTTGAAAGTTTCTTCAACTTTTCTTGTTCGCTTCTTTAACACCCTGTATGCAACTAAATTTTGCGAATATCCTAAGAATATGCCTTCATCAGCTTTAACTTGGAAATTGGTCAAATTATCTTTTAGATTCATTATAAAACACCTGCAACCAAAAACATGGAAAAAATTGACATTAGGTTTTCGATTGTTGAGTATTTCATATGGAGTGACATTGAATCTTCGATGAATGAATGAACGATTCTGAGTAAAACATGCAGTCGACACAACTTCAGCCCAAAGATATTGAGGTAAGTTCGCATATGTTAGCATGGTCCTTGCTACTTCGCATAGAGACCTATTTCTTATTTCAACAACACGATTTTGTTGTGGAGTATATGGTGATGAGAAATTATGCGAAATGCCTTTGGTTGTGAGAAATAAATCCAGTGTTTGATTTTTAAACTCAGAACCATTGTCACTTTTAATTCTGCGAACACTCTTTTTAAGACTAATCTCAATCTTTTTGATAAAATCAATCATCGTCTGAGCAACTTCAGATTTTAACCTGAGAAAAATACCCATGTAAATCGAGAAAAATCATCAACAATAACTAAAATGTACCGCTTTTATTGATTGTAGCAACAGTCGATGGTCTACATAAGTCAATGTGAAGAAGTTCCAATGGTTCTACGATCTTTGAATCTATCACAATTGGATGACCTTTTCTATGTTGTTTTCCTTGTTCGCAAGCTACACACAAAGTATCATTATCAAATTTTAGTAGGTAAACCTCGAACGAAATCTTCAGTGACAAGCTTGTTAATATTGCGAAAGTTCGAATGAGACAATCTTCTATGCCAGAGCCAGCTAACATCAATAGAGGCCTTTGACAGTAGACACACTGTAAGTTTGCCCACAATCGGTTTGATGTCTAGTGTAAACATGTCTCCATATCTTTTGGATTTGAGAAGTACTTCATTTGTCTCTGTTTTTTAAATGATACTTCCTTCTTCATTAAACACAACCTGATTTCCGGTACATATCACCTGCATTTATTGAAAGAATTTAGGAACCCAAGACTTATTGGGTCCTTCATTAGTAGTATTGAACAAATTCTTTGAATTTAAAAACTATGTTTTCACTTTGTCTGTGACACTATCAGTTAAATCAACATCATCAGATCTAGATATTGAAATATAGTTGTTCGATAGTTTTGGATTTCCTTTGACTTTCATCTCATCCTTCACAAGTTTCGCAACTTTCATAACTGGTTTCCACTTTTGCAGAAGAACTTGCAAATCGTGAGATGATGAACTACCAGTAGAAGACTCATTCACAAACTTGTCAAATGCAGTCTTTATCTGTTGCTTTGAAAACTTCCCATTTTGGTATTGTTTTCCTTTCCCTTCAAGCCAATTGTTGATCGTATATACATCAGATTTTCCTTTTGTATACGAAACTTTGGTCGGTTTTGAGATCGAAGGATTTGGAAAATTTGGTTGTTTGGGTGAAAATTTTGGTTTTGCTTGAGTTTTGACATTCAAAGCTGATGAATTATTCGTTAATTTCCCAACATTTTGAAACTTACGATCATTCACAAAATTTTGCGAAGTCTCAAATTTTCTAATGTTGTCAAATTTCCGAACAGATTTATCATTATTTTTCATTGACAGAATATATTGGTTTGTGAAAACTTGTATCCTTTTGTTTGTTTATTATCTGAAATTTTGATGGTTTTGTCTTTGAAATTTGTGCTTTCTCAACTTTTGGTTTATCATTAGACACAACTTGCCAAAAGATTGCTTTTCTTTCTTTTCTTTTTGAAACATTGTTTTCTTTTGAATACTGTCGAACCATCAACTTAAATTCATGAGAATTTAATTTCACTTCCATCTTTGGTTTTTCATCTCTTTCAAAAACTTTGTTTTCTTTTTCAATTTTAACCACCCATTTTTGTGATGATTTTTGACTTTGAAAAACGTAAGAATTTTGAGTTAAATTGTTTTCTACTGTATTTTGATTTGCAAAGAAACCTTCAGTAGTTGACCTTTGGTTGTCATTTTCAACCATTTTGTTGAATTCAGGTTTAATTTTCTCAACATTTCCAGTTGTGAAAAAGACTTGATTTGGAAAAATTGTGTTATCTGTACATGTAAAATTTGGATAAACCACAGTGTTGGTTTCCAAATAATGTGCACCTTTGTCATTAAGAATTTTGTCGAATTCTTTTGTATCACCAAACACTTGATTAACAACAACTCGTTGAGGTGTTTCATGCAAATCCTTCACTTCTTCTTTATCTTCATCAGTGTCATCAGTCTTACAACTTTCAACTTCCACATTATCAAAGTCACAAGTTTGCAAAGTAGAGGGTTTATCATTTTCATCCTTTACTATCGAATCAAATATAATTTCTTTACCTTTGACCTTAAATGTGATATTAATGATAGACAATTTAGAACAATCGACCTCTTCTTCCTCTTCGATCTCACTGATTTCACTCACATTATCTGAATTGTCATCGACATCAGGATAATTGTGTTGAGAATCAAGAGTTGAAGTTTCCGTTTTCTTTAAGATTTTCACTTGTTCATTCTTTGTCAAACTTTCATTAACAATACTAACCAATTCATCCGCATTCAAAAATTCATCAATTTTGACAATACCATATGCGAATCTATCATCAGGTATTTTGTCAAATTGAGCAATTGTGTTTTCGCAATCATAAAAAACAACATCAACTTTTTCGCGTTCATATTCAAGAAAAGGTAAAAGTTTCCTATGTTGTTCTTTGCTTATCTCAGATGAATGTTGTAAAGCTGTTAACTTCGCATATAAACGTTTAGCAGAGTTACAATAAATGTTTCTTTGTGCTAGTAACAACCTAACATCTTTATCAAGATTGTTCCTATCACAACTTACATTTTTCATTTGTAATTCAAGTTTATCTACTCTGCTTCGTTTTATTTCTAATTGTCTTCTTGTCTCAACTAGTTGCACTTTTAGATTTTGTGCTTTTGTACTAGCAGACACAATAACAGAATCAAAATAAGCAATAGTATCATCAAATGAAGATATTTCAGCATCATAAGCAGATAACGAAATATTAAAGGATTCAAGACTAGCACGTACCTTAGTGGTCATTGGAGATTTATTAGTGGACTTGGACACAAAGCATCGTACAGAAACATACTCTTTGCAATTATCTTCATAACTTGCGAACATTGCACCATGAGTTGGGTGCCTCATTTCTTCATCATCAGATCCTGAAGACCATATCTGATAAGTTCCACTTTCTTCTTCATCAGACTCTCATTTCACAACTAAAGACAATCCTTTTGCCTCCGCACGCACCTCCTCAAGCTTCTTTGAGTAGTAGGCTTCATCTTTGATTTTGCTTTTCTTCTCCTCTTTCTTTCGCAGCATACAATCAGCTACGAAGTGATTTGCACCATTGCAGTAATGACAATCAATTCCAGAATCACCTTTTAGTTTCTTCTCTGCCTTCACATCTTTCTGCTTTTCTTCAACCTTCTCAAATTTCTTCTTCTCCTCACCTCTAGCTTTTATGAAACCACTCTTCGCATCAGTTGGCTTTCCTTTTGGATTGAAAGGCTTGTTGAAAATTTTCTTAACTCTGTTGTTTGAATAAAATGCAACTGCTTCATCATCAGAATTCATTAAGAAACCTTCATTGTCTGATCCTTCCTTTTCACCAGTATCTATTTCAATAACCATTGAAACTAAGGCCAAAGGACCTCCTAGACTCTGTTTCGATTCTTCAAACATTTCTGTAACTTCACTTCCATGTTTTTTCAGCTGGTTGTAGAGATCATTCAAGGTGGTTGTATCAAAACTTTGTTGGGTCTTTATCATCATACTCACACTACGCCATTTTTTGCGAAGACCCATAATGAATGTTAGATTGAATTCCATGAGAGATCTTGTGATTCCATACCTGTTGCAACGATAAACAAGCTCATTCAGACGATCATAGTAGTTTTCAAGAGTTTCAGCATCCTTTTGTCTGAATTCCTTAAGTTCAACAAGACATTGCTTAACAGAATTGATCTTCGTCTTTTCGCTACCTTGATACTTCTCTTTTAGTGTGATCCAAATGTCATTGGCTGTTTTACAACTACGAATGTAATTGTAAACCACAGGAGGCAAAGCAACTCTTAGTTCTTTCATACACCTTTTCTCATTTTTCTTAAGGCGAATCTGTTGCTCAGCAACTTCTTCTGAAGAAGAAGATTGTCCAATTGATTGAACATTATCTGGATGTAGACTTTTTCCACTGATACAATTCCATATCTCTTCATCAATTCCATTTAAGTAATCCTCCATCCTATCAGCCCACTGATCGTAGTATTCAGGGATTAACATTGGAATTTTGGTTGAAGAACCAAGTAAGTGAGAGAACGAAGTCATGGTATTCATGTTGAAGTTCGCCATTGATGAAGACAAGAATTTTTCAGAAAACTTGAAAAACTTGATGAATTTGTGAATTGATCACCGATTGCTAATCGATCACTCGAATAAACAATTCAAATGCCGAATCGATTCAAATCTGAATATCAAGAGAGATTTTTAGAACCAAAATGTGTGGAAATTTTTTGAGTAAAGTCACTACTCAAAAAGCAAATGATTCTAAAACGAAAATCAGATCAATGCAGTTTGAATCCTGCTCTGATACCAATTAAAGAGAATTGCAATCGAGATTTAGAAAGCAATCATGATTATATGAATGAAAAGTAAGAACACAAGAAGTAAATATTAATCAAATCTTATATTGATGAAGAAACTGATTACAGACTTAAGTAGAGAGAACATGCGAATGATTAATGAATCACTCGTGTATTTTTTTCTAAGTCCCTATTTATAGGAAACCTGAGTGTACAAAAAATATACTAAGTCCTGAACTATACGCTTCGCACAAATGAAGACTTAGTAAAATAACTAACATGCGAAACTAAAGAAAACAAACACTTCGACTTTTACAATATCTAGACTCTACAGATTATAGTCACTCAATTTTACAAAAAATAGGATTGAATGATTGTATTATGATATCAATTGTGTACTTTATGAGAATATCAAACATATGACACAAAAATGTTGAAAGTAGAAGGCCTAATCATATAGACGAACATTTAGAACAAAGTTCCAGATTTTGACCTGTAACAACCACTTGTTCAAAGTCAATTTAACAAAACCAAGGCCTTAAAAATATACAATATTTTTGTATATTCCATAATTTTAGAATCTTAGTTTTTCAAAAATTACTTTTAAAGGCCCAAGCGATTTTTCTACAATTTTATAATATTTTTATAAAACTTACTATCAATGCAGCTAAATTATGACCAGTTGGACAAAAACACGATTTTCACTTAAGGTGTAGGAAATAGCAGATCCTGGAAAAATTCATGGACAAACTATACTCAAAATTCAAACTTTGAGAGTTTATGGATCACTGATACGACTTCTGATGATTTTCTATATTTTTTTCAAAACAGGGGCAGCATGGGAAATTTTCAGAATTTCCCAGCAATGCATTTTAAGGGTTAATTGACAACATAACCCATTAAGCCACAAAAAAATCAACCATAAAGATGTAAATCGAGGTCTTAATAGTAGAAACATGTAAAGAAGTTAAAATAATAATTACAACCTAAATCCATGATTCAAAGTACATTGCTTATATGGGAAAACAAAGTACTTATGCTAAAAGAGAAAACACCACTAGGGATTGAGTTTTCTCCACCATTAAGGCTCACATTAATACCTTTTTGAGACTATTTTGAAGAAATTTTGGATGGTTCAAAACATGGTCTTTTATTGGAAAATACTCACTAGAATTGAAGATAACAAAAGCATGAATTCCTTGCAACAAAAGAAAACATTTGACTCCAAGATTGCAACCAATTCTTGAACACCAATTCCAATATATGAGGGAGTGTTATTTTTTTAGATATTTCAACAACAATCAATCAAAATAAAATATGAATGAGAATGAGATTAGTCAACAAACAGGAATCAATTGGACTCATAATTTATACAAATTCAACAAGTAATCGGGTCACAAACTCAAGAGGAACAAAGAATAAAGACATACCAATAGTATATGACGGATTTCATAGCATCAAATCTGCCATAAATCTCATCAATCCTTCTTTTTCCCTTATGTCGCTCATGTCTTCCCCCTCTCTCCATCACATTCGATCAACCAACAGCAATAAAAGCCCAAGGCGTGATTTGGATCGAGACACGGGATCATTATCTTTCACTCGTCGACCTACTCTCTCATTGCACTTCTTTTCTCAATCCTACTACCCTCTCGATCTCACTGTCTCTCTCGCTACTTACTTTTGTTAACATCGACGTAACATCAGCCCAAGAATAGGTGGTTCGAGAACTTCATGTGCACGATTAGGCCTTAGGAAAAAAACACACGAACTTATTACACTCGTCGGATGGCCTTCATGGGGGTTATGTGTATTTTTTTTTGCAATTGGTCCCTAAACTTCCAACCTTAAACCCTATTTAACCTAACCCTAGATAATTTAACATAATAAGTTTAGTTTATTGGAACTTTAGCCCCTCAACATCATTTAAGCCAAATAAATTGAGTATGTTTATCCTATTTTATAAAAAAAACCAACTTATTAAACTATATATCGTTTAAATATTACTTAATTATTTTAGACATCATGTTTTTTTAAGTAATAATAATTAACACATTTTTTATTTAACTTATTTCGATTTATACATTTAGAATCGAAACAACTTTTCAACAATTATTTTTTCGAGTAACGGAAAGCTAGCTTTGTTAACGGAACAATTCCAGGTCATTACACTGTGGCCACGTGCAAAGAATGCAATGTTATGTGGAGTGCCTTTTTAGGTTGAATGTGCATTTTAATGAAGAGTGGTCTATTAATGTAGTCCTAAACTCCTTACCTAGTTGTTATAATCATTTCATTCTGACCTATCATCTTAACAATAGTAAGACCACCTTCGTTTAATTGCACAACCTTTTATAGACACTTGAAGCAGGAATAATGGGGACAAGTATTTCCTCCACTCTTGCTAGTGCTCCTATCTTAGCCATTGGACAGGGAAATGGTAAAAAGAGGAAAGGTCTTCCTAAGCAAAACTGGAAGGGAAAGTCTCATGTAGGGTCATCCAGTAGTGGCCTTAAAGGAAAGTCCAGTTCTGATCATCCACCCTATTCTGATCCCAAAGAGCATATTTGGTTTTACTTCATGGACAAGGGACATTGGAAAAGAAGTTGCCTAAAGTATATCAAAGATATCAAAGATGGCGAAATGAAGCCAACTTTTGCAGTTATATACACTATTTTATCTAATAACTCATCATCTTCTCGTTCTTGGATCCTTGATACAGGATGTGGATTCATATTTGTTCTAATTTACAGGGGCTAAGAAGAATCGGGGAATTAGAGCACAGTAGAATGAAACCGATCATGGGGAATAGGCAATCTTCTCCTGTTACCAAGATTGGAGTTTATATTCTAGTGCTTAGTAATGGTGTTAGTTTAAATTCAATAAATTGTTGCTACTCATCATAAATGACAGGAAACATTATCTCTTTTCATGCATTATTCAAAAAAGGATTTAGATATTCGTTTAATGATTTGAATAGTTCTATTTCTTCTTATAAAAATAGTGTTTTTTATTTTGAGGCTTCACCTTGTGATGGTGTGTATGAAATTGTGATGTGTGTTGATAATTTTGGCAACGATATGTTTCATATTGATTCGTCTAATGGTGTAGACAAAGCGTGCTTGTGGCATTGTCATCTTGGACACATTGACAAGAAACACATCCCCCAACTTCAAAAGGATGGAGTGTTGGAATCATTTGACCTAAGGTCAGATGATATATGTGGATCTTGTCTTTTGGGAAATATGACAAAAACACCTTTCACTAGATCTTGTGAAAGAGATTAAGGTTTTTTGCATCTCATACACACATATGTGTGTGGACTCTTCAGATCATCCACAAGGGATACTAATCGATTTTATGTGACTTTCACTGATGATTATAGCATATATGCTTATATCTACTTACTCAAGCATATGTCATAAACATTTGAAAAGTTTAAAGAGTTTAAATAAGAATTTGAGAATCAATTGGGCAAAAAGATAAAGATGCTTATATCTGATAAAGGCAGAGAGTATATTAGTATCGAGTTCAACGACTATCCAAAGGAATGTGGAATAGATTCGTAATTGACTCCTCCTAGGACACCATAATTGAATGATGTGGCTGAATGGCATAATCAGACCTTGTTAGACATGGTTTGTTCCATGATGAGTTGTCCCTACAAAGAAGGTTTCCAAAACTCCACACAAGATGTGGACAAGGAAAGTTCCTTTGTTATCACATATCAAAGTCTAGGGATTATGAAGCTTTTGTAGGACGAGAGACTCACGAAAAGCTAGCAGCAAGAAGTGAGAAGTGTATTTCATTGGTTACCCAAAGCATTCCATTGGATATATGTTCTACAAACCTAGTGAGAATGTGGTCTTTGTAGCACGAAGTGGAGCCTTTAAAGAGAGAGAGAGAGAGATATATATAGAGAGAGTGAGAGAGAAAGAAAGAAAGACAGAAAGAGAGAGCTCATATTCAAAGAGGACAGTGGGAGTACCATCGACCTTGAAGAAATTCAATAGTCGACTAGTAAATGAACCTTAGATACTAGCACTCAACCAGAGGAAGAAGTTCATGTTGAACCGATAGACAAATCATTACCTCTTAGGCATTCTAGTAGAGTTAGAATGCCACTTGAGTTTTATGGTTTCCATATTACTATGGATGTTAACATGTTTGTCAGTGATAGGACACTGAAAAAATTGGATGAGCCGGCTAGCTACAAGGTAGCTATCAGAATCTTTCTCGCTTATGCTGCTCACAAAGGCTATACAGTTTACCAAATGGATGTTAAAAGTACTTTTCTAAATGGTGAGCTTGATATCGAAGTGTATCTTCAACAACCTATCGGATTTGTCAATCTCTCATATCTAAACTACTGCTACAAACTTAGGAAAGCAGTTTAGGTCCTTAATCAAGCTCCCCGCGCATGGTACGAGACCCTAACCAACATTCTCAAGCGCTCAGGTTTTCAAAGAGGTATTCTCGATCCCACACTGTTCCGAAGGTCAAAGGGAAAACATCGCATGCTTGTCCAAATTTATGTTGACGACATTATTTTTAGATCCACCGATTCATCAATGGTTGTTGACTTTCCTAAGCTAATGGTTAGTAGATTTTAAATGAGTATGAATCATGAATTAAGATTTTTCCTTGGTCTCCAAGTCAAACAGACCAACAGGGAATTTTCATTCACCAAGAGAAGTACATTTCGGAACTCCTCAAAAAGTACTCAATGGACACCTGTGCCTCAGCCAAGGTACCTATGGGTTTTAGACACAAGATGTTTTCGGACCCCTCGGGTATAGCATTTGATGAAAAGAAGTACATAGGAATGATTGGTTCCCTGCTCTATCTCACAGCAAGTCGTCCGGACATCATGTTTTCAACTTGTTTGTGTGCTATATTTCATGTCAATCCTAAGATGTCTCATCTTTTGGTCGTAAAACAAATATTATGATACCTCAAAGGTACAAAGAATCTCGGAATCTGGTACCCAGCAAACGAGACTTTCCTTCTTCAAGCATACTCTTATTCAAACTATGTCAGTCTTCAATTGACCAGAAAAAGCACATCTGGTGGTGGCTGTCAATTTTTAGGAGGTCGATTGGTCAGCTGGTCATCCAAGAAACAAAATTGCATTGCACTATCAACAGCCGAAGCGGAATACATTGTTGCTTCTAGTTACACATCTCAAGTTCTTTAGATGAAATCTCAGTTCCTTGATAATGGTTACCGGTTTCAACAAATTTCAATCTACTATGATTCTCAAAGTGCCATTACTATCTCATATAATACAATTCAGCACTCCATGACAAAGCACATCGACATATGGTACCATTTTATTAAAGATCATGTTTTAAATGGTAACATAAAACTTATTTTTGTTCCATCTGACAATGAAATTGTTGATGTTTATACTGAGGCATTAGACGAAACCAAATTTAATGGTTTTCTGAACAAAATGGGTATGATGATGCTTGGTCCTCAGTTCTTTCAAGAGGCTTGCACTCCCTGATGGCAAAATCAATCAGAAAATGATTTTCGAACCCAAATTCTTTTTCTCTTGGAACTATTGTCTCTCGGACTAAATAGGATTGTTGTAAGTGTCTTTTTCTCTAATCATATCTTGGAATTTTAAGTTGTACAGATGACTGGATCAAAATCGAAATTAGATATGAAGTATTTCCTTTGTTCATTCTCGTACACTTAAAGTACATGTACATTCTTATGTTCTTGACTGTGTTCCTTACGAACTGATGATGATCGACAGTTGCCATTCAAATCAGATGTTCTTAAGATCAATTTCGATTTTGACTGTTAGGTTATTGAAATTGAAATCAAAGTTGAATGTTGTATTCTAGTTTTGATTTGAAATCAATAGCTGATTATGTTTTGATTTTTGATTTCATATTTCGACTGATAAAATCGAAAATTGATTCAAGGTGTTTACAGATAAATTCGACTGGTTACTATGATTATTAGGAGTCGATTGATTTGTGTAGGGTGATGGTTGATTTCGTCTTTTGATTCCACTCATTATGATCTGATTTGGAAGTCAACACATATGAAACTAAAGTCAAAATGGGAATGAATGTGATGATTTTGTTTCGATTCCGATTCCTAGAAGTCGATATTGAGTTTGGCGTGTTTTAGGTTAATTAAAATCAAATGCAGATGGAATGCATGTTCATACAAGTTCGATTTTGGATACCTGTGACGTATTTGAATTGGTTTTTGATGGGTAAAAATTGAAAGTTAAAATGGGTTACTAATTTCAATCATATAGAGGTGATAACGAAGATTTGGAGATTGTTGTCTAGAAGATGAAAACTGATAGCAAAGTGAGGAAATCAATTGCTAATAGTCAATGTTCGTTGTTGATGGTCGACTGGGAGTTTATAAGTGGTTGATGTGCTCCTAACAGAAATCGATTTCGATGGTCATAGAGAGATGTTGAGGTTCGTTATGCAGTTTGATTTCGAAGGATTGTAAGCTAATTTCGAAATCTTGGAGTCTGGATTCGCTAATGGTAAGTTGATTAATAATGAATTTTTAGAAGTCAATTGTTTCGAAGGTTTTGAATTCAATTGGGATGCGGTATAGATTTCGAAGGTTTTGATGATTTTGGGTTGATAAGTTTCGAAATTTATGAGAATCGGGTGACTAACGAAGATTTTGGGTGAAAGTTATATGTAATATGCTTAATAACAAAGATTTTGAAGTCAAAGCCACAAAGGTTTTGTGTCAATGTTTTGAAGCTTTGGTGTCGATGTTTGCTGGAACAAATGAATTGGGGAAGAAACCAACTAAGTTTCGAAATTAGTCTTTAAAATTTCGAAAGACTGACAGTTTGCACCCACTTTCGAATTAAGTACTAAACATCCGAAAGTTTGAAGAAGTGTGCAGAAGTTTCGAAAGTAGTATCCGAAGTTTCGAAATTTTGGCAGTTTATACCCAATTTCAAAAATGGGGTTATAAAGCTAAGAAATTGAAGAATTTTCATTTCTAGTCCCTGCAGTTTGTGTGAATTTACGCTTTATACACAGTTTCACAAATGGTTGAGAGTTTCGCATTTTTGGTTGTTTTGGGCGCACCTGGTCACTGCAGAATTTTGAAATTGACAATTTCTACCCAAATTTGTGAAATTTTGTCAAAGGCGGTCTGTGAACGTAGATAAAAATTGATTTTTTTTTTTGGATTTTACGGATTGAAGCAAAATGTTTATGCCATGTGTTAAGGGGGAGTTTTGGATAGAAAAATTTCGAATTCAGCACTTTCTCATTCCCTTTTTGGTTTTATAATCAAGTTTCGATTATAAAAATGGGGGAGGTTTATATGGAAATTCGAAAGTTGAATTTTTCATATTACGCTGACTTGCAGACCGAAGTGCGATTGAGTATTTGAAGTTTATGAAATGATTCGATTGGAAATTAGGAAGTGATTTCGGTTCATGATGAGTTTGGACTTCTTGAAGATTTTTGGGGTGTGCTTTTGTGCTCAACTTTAATGGTGATTATTTGGAGATTGAGAAACTCCAAATTATCCATTGATGATCAGTTTGTATGGTCTCACATTCTAGAACCCGCATTGAAAAATCATTGAAGAATTGAAGATTTGAAGTTCATCTCTACATGTGTCACGCTTGAGGCTTGGTTTATGTAGTTGCTTGATTTTGGTAGATTTGAAGTGGGTCATGCATTCCTAACTTTTAGGGGGAGAATGTTGGGTACAAAGTTATCCATGTATGACTTTGTAAATGGTATGCCTTTTGTAGACCCACTTGCATCTGGTAAATTAGCCTTGTGACATGAGAGATAGATAGATTGATAGATTGATAGATAGATAGATAGATAGATAGAGAGAGAGAGAGAGACATGTAAAGACCTCTATATAAGGTGGGTTCATACCACTTATAGAGGTGTGCTTGAGAGATGTAACATTGAGAGTGTTATTGTGTGTTAATAATGTAGATTTAGATCTAGATCCTTTTTTGTTACAACATTCATAATTGAATGCATCCTTAAACACTGAAATCACCGTGTTCTTTAATTCCACATGCCAAATCAATGCTCATAATTCACATCAATCATTTAAAAAAAAACATTCCAGAACCCTAAGATTTTGTAATCAAAAGACATGAGGAATTCCAAAAGGTTTTAAGATGAAACATTTTTCCTTAACGGTTACTTTTAACCGATGGTCATCTTTTGTCCTCGAAACTCGCTACATGTCTCCAAAAAGTTCACATCATGTCACAAGCGGCGGTTTCCATGTCTCACCACTCATCAGGGTTGCTTTTGACTCTCCATGTCACTTCTGTACCATATTGGGCAAAAACAATTAATGCGACCCCTTTCCTTATCTGAAAATCATCATTACTTCTCAACCCGGCCCGCCTTTTTCTTGAACCTATAAAATCCCATTTAAATTCCCTTTACCCGTTATGCTCTCTGAAAACTTCATCTTCATCTTTTCTCTGAACTGTTCTTCAAGAATTCTAGCTTTTTTCAACAATGGTGTGTTCATCTCCCACAAAAAAACACTCAAAATGCTCCCATTAACCCTAAACCTGTCAACAAGAAGAAATCGCCCAAGGGATCATCATTTTCCATGTCCACAAAACCCTTTTTCAGGGATACCACAGAACTCTTCTCACTGGATCCAAACGATTACGATGAATCGATTTGAGTGATGGTTGAGTTCATTGCTTATCATCCAATCTCTGTACCACTCACGAAGATTCCCAACCCACCAATCCCTTTTAGTCTTCTTCATACGGTGTTTGAGCGAATCAAGATCGACAATGATGTTCTTGAAACCAAAATTACTAGAGATAGAATTATGCCCATTCATAAATCAACATTCTTGAAGGCAATTGGAGTTGCAGAAACCCCAGAGAACTTCAAAGTTCAAGAACCAACTATTGAGGAGTTTTAGTCATTCCTAAACCACATTGAGTATAGTGAAGAATACAAAGCAAACAAGTTTAAGAAGTTGGTTGTATCAGGATTATGGACAGTTCTCATGCACTTCATCGTTAGAGGTCTATCGAGCAAACATGGTGGAACGGACTCTTGGAGCAAGTATTAGATGTATGTCGTTTACTACATCTTTTCGGGAAAGACTAATGCGGTTGATCTCACTGAAGTACGATGGCAAGACTTTTGGAAGTTTGCCATCAACCGGAAGCCACATAAGATCTCAAGCCCTTGATTTTGGGCTCTTACCATTCAAAAATTGTATACAGAATGAAAAGAACCCATTCCCATCAACGTCATTCCGAAAGAGGTATTTCTCACTTTCCAAACTATTAAATCATATCGTCTTCCGGATCAAAAGTCTTTCGGACCTATTAGGCGTTTACTAGAAAACATGTTAGCCCTAGTTTCATCTGAGTCCATTCATTTGAAACGACACTTAAAGACTACGATTGTGTATAACCCTACACAATCTACCATGTCTCAGTTTAGCCCATCACGGACGAGGGCAAGGCAGTTCCATCTGAAGGCAAGAAAAAGAAATATGCCAAACGAAAATTCGGTTCTTCCTCTCAACAGGAAGGACCTAAGGACATTTTGGCTGACTCTGGCCATCCTTCTACCCCTCTTACTCACTCTTCTGAGGTAGCCCTGGATGTTTCAAAAGCACAATCTCACACTCACGGGGAGTCTCCACACAATCCACCCTCACCTTCCCAACAAGGTGATGTTGGTGTTGATGATAGTTCCTTGCCCCCTAAAAAAACTCACATGTCTCATTTGTTATCCCACATTCTTCTTCACAAGCATGACCCAAAACCACTGTTTCGGACCCTAAGCGTTTCGAGGCTGGAGCAGTCCCTCCAACCTATGATGGTGCCTCTGTTGCCGATACTCTTACACTACTGACTGGTCGCTTTCAATCCAAACCATTTCCATCAAAATCACTATTTGATTTCAGACTCTCATCATCTTCTTCTGAACCCATAGATGAAGAAATTCACATCAAAGATCATGATCAAGGTAATACTGGTGCTGCAACTTACTCCACTCTGAAACCTCAAGATGATGCTACCATAAAGTCTACTCCTTCTAAAACACAAGAAAATATGGAACTCAACACAACGAAGCCTCAAGATTCGACTTCGGACACAGGATCTTCAGCTGGAAACTATATTGATCTGTTTGCTCTTACGGATATTCAAACCAATGTCTCAGACACCATGAAAAAGGCTGATGCCCTAGAAACATCTGTGGTCGGACTCAGCTTAAAGATTGATGACAAAGTTTCTGGACTGGATTCCAATCTTGATACCATTATCCAAGCCCTGTCTGAAACCAACAAATCTGGATCAACAATGGAGGAACGAGAAGCTCAGCTAGATCAACTCATTTATTTAAGGCTTAACCACATAATCAAGAAAGTAGAGAAGAAATAGGATGCAAGTGTCGATCACTACCTTGACACCGTCACCACCATGCTCAAAGTTCATGACGATATGCTCAATGCATCTAATGAGCTCATCAAACAAATCCACATCCGTCATGAAAAGCAAATCTAGCATTTGGAAAAGGAGATTCGGAAGAAGGATGAAATCAACTTGATCATCTGACAAGTGCTTATCAAACTTCTTAGAGCAACACGGAACATTGTTGACGTTCCGAATAACAAATACGATGAAATGCTCTCGATCCTCAGCAAATTATTTGATCATCTCAAAGCTCAAGCTCCAACAGTCGATCATTATGATATTCTCACTCTTCAAATCAACACCATCTTTCAGAAAGTTTTTTATCGCTTCTCGGAACATCAAGAGTCTTCTTTGATTGCACCGATCATAAGGTTCTCCGCTACAAGAGGGGGAAAAAGCCCAAGCTGGAGAAATTAACCATGGAAACCTGCTTCGGAATTCCAACTCCGAGATGAGAATTATGATGATAATGTTCAAGTTATTTCCAATTATGATGATGATGATAGTGATGAAGAGGATTTGTGTGTGAGGAATGGAGTAGTAGGACTTCCAGCTCCACGGAAGTATCCTTCTAAAGTGTTGACATAATAAGAGAGGAGGATATGGTCAGCAGTAAATTGGCCATCCACTCTGGCTGACGTATTCAAGACAAGTATAGAAGAGGTTAAGGTAAAAAGCAAATTAATTGTTGACGCCTTTCAAGCCACTTCATTAATGATGCCTCTGGTCTCTCCTCCCAAGATAACTCCAATTGATGAGGGTTCTCCGCTCTGGAAGCCTGATGATATTCCGGGAGATCCTTTACCTTCCTCTCCTCCAAAGTTCTCAATCGATGAAAACATGCAACATCTCCTTTCCGTTCTTAGCAAAAAGCAAGATAAGGGTAAGAATCCCATCTCTAAAGCTCAGCAAATTCTCCACTCCGGATTTCCTCCAAATCAAAAATCAGGCTGGTCCTAAGATGAAATCAATCGGTCACTTGAGGAATGTATTCAAATTCAAGACTTGAAAGACAACCCTAATATGATGCTTGGGCTCTCACCACTCTACCATGAAGGGATTATCCATGATCAGGATATAGTACCATTTATGTACTACGATATCCCCAACAACGATTCGGACCAACTTAATCTATCACTATCTCCTTACAGCAAGTACTACACCAAGTTCACCCCCCTGCGTCTGAATGATGATCCTCAATTGATCATCCGAACCGAGCGTGAACGACTGAAGACCTTCTACACAAAGAATTCCCTTCCCCAAAAGGAAGTATGTTCTAGAAAGAGAATCATCAAAATCTCAGGGTGTACAAGGAAGGTTCTAACAAAGTTTGATCTAAACTGTGTGCTGTTTTGCTACTACATCCTCCGGAACAAACCAACCCCTTACACCATCTCTGACACTGATTTTCTTGCAGTTAATCCAAACAACATCGTAACCATTGCTGCTCATTTCTGAAACCATCAAGATAACGATCTCAGCATGGGAGGCTATCATGCTACCTTCAGTTTTCTTAAGGATTATGTGGCGAAATTTTGCCGATACGACTATGAATTGGCATACTTATTTGGAACTGAAAAATACTTAGCCAAAAATGACTTTGTTTTGCCAAAAGCTGAGTTGCTGGCTAAAGGACCCATCAATGAACCAGTCCTAGGGTATGTTTACAAGCAACGGAAGTCAAACAAAAAGGACTTCTTCTGAGTCCTCGACAAACACCTAGTTCCAATGAAAATCCTTCAAAAATTCTTTAGTCGTGCATCCCAGTCCGAAGCTCCTGAACATATCAACGAAAATTTTTTGAGTCAGCTACAATGGTACATTTATTGGATAAGGTGTCTACGTCCATAACTATTTCTGGTAAGTACTTGAGCCTGTTGGATAAGGTGTCTAAGTCCATAACTATTTCTGGTATGTACTTGACCCGACCCGGCATGGTCCATTTGGGTTGCATGGCACCATGAAATTGGATAGACTAAATGAGAGAAATAACACTTGGAGATTATTAATATATTATAAGTTCTAATATATTAATAATATTATTTGATTAGTTTGATCAATAATTAATTTAGAATTAATTAAGTGGTCAAAAGAGAACTAATTAAATATATGGGTTGATTATGTAAATCATCCATATCTTGTATGGTGGGCTAAGAGGCTCCATGGATTATCAAGTTGGGTTCTACCCATAGGATGCTCCATGGATGCTCCATGGGAGTTACAAACCCATGGGTCATGGAAATGAAGAGTCATGACACGTTAGGGTTTACATGGTGTAACCCTAGATCTGTCAACACTATATAAGAATCATATTCTCCACCAAAATCGGTTACACTAAGAAAACAAGAGGGCTTGGCCGATTTCAAGAAGTGTGTGTTCTCTCATAAGTTTTTCCAAGAACATTTGGTGTTGTGTGAAGCATTTGAGGCATCACATTTGGGGTGCTAGGCTCACAAGGTTTCAAGGAACACAAGCAACAACAAGGTAAGTTATTCTATCTATTATTCAAGTTAAAATTGTTCCCCATGTATGCTAGATAGGAAGATAGCCTTGGAATTCAACTTAGCATGATAATTAGACAAACATAGATCCAAGGTTATTAGGGTTGCATGTACACTTAGGAAGTGTTAGAATGCTCAAAACCCATCAGAGCCGACCCGACATGGTCCATTTGGGTTGCATGACACCATGCAATTGGATATAGGGGTGTTGAACGGGTAATTTTTTCGGGTTTTGGGTAATTCAGGTCGGGTAATTCGGGTTTTTCAGGTTAGAAAAATTAC
This sequence comes from Lactuca serriola, assembly GCF_051521515.1. NCBI lineage: Eukaryota > Viridiplantae > Streptophyta > Magnoliopsida > Asterales > Asteraceae > Lactuca > Lactuca serriola. The sequence continues at coordinate 334,161,529 of NC_136415.1, read as the reverse complement.
TCGTTACCCTACCCAAACTAAATTCGGGTAATTCGGGTTTGGGTAATTCGGGTATCAGGTCGGGTTTGGGTAATTCGGGTAATACCCGAAATATATAATTTTTTTTTGAATTTCACCTGAAAATAAATTTAGTGAAATAAATGTGTCGTGCTTTATTAGTCTTGTTTATATAAACAAACGAGACATAAACGAAGTTACTCAAGCTTTGAACATTGAGATTTTTTAGTCAATAATACATGAGATATCAAGTAATTTTTTAACAACTTAGTCTAATCTAATAAGATGTTAAAAAAACAAATACCTAAAGATCTTAATTTAAAAGTTTAAAATGTTTAAGATAAATGTAGCCATAAGTTTTGTCATATTCTGAAGTTTTGTCAAGATAATGAGTTTGTTAGTTGCAATAAAAACTATAATCTAGAAAACAGTTAAGTTTTAAAGAACGTGATGATATATATAAAAATTACTTTTAATATTGTTAGTGTCGTATTGTCATAATAAATATATTTATGTTTTACAATAATGATAGTTAGTTTAAGCGTTATCAAATATCTGGTATATAGTACAAGCACTACAAAAAAATGAATTTTTAAAATAATTTGGGTAATTCGGGTATACCGGAAACTCAAAAAATTTACCCTTTACCCGACCCGAAAAAAAAATCGGGTAACCCGATTACCCAGAAAAATTTACCCGATACCCGATTTACCCGATACCCAAAAAAATCGAACGGGTAATTCGGGTATCGGGTATTTTCGATAGGGCTAATTGAATAAACTAAATGAGAGAAATAACACATATGGTTTATTAATATGTTATAAGTTCTAATATATTAATAATATTATTTAATTAGTTTTGATCAAGAATTAATTTAGAATTAATTAAGTGATCAAAAGATGACTAATTAAATATATGGGTAGATTATGTAAATCTTCCATATCTTATATATTGGGCTAAGAGGCTGCATGGATTATCAAGTTGGGTTCCACCCATAAGATGCTCCATGGATGCTCCATGGAGTTAACCCATGGATCAAGAAATGAAGAGTCATGGAACATTAGGGTTTACCTAATGCAACACACTATATAAGCAATGTAATTCTCCCGAAAATCGGTTACACTAAGAAACAAGAGGGGTTGACCGATTATGCATGGGTTAGAGTATTCTCTCAAGTTTATTCTTTGCATTTGGTGTTGTGTGAAGCATTTGATGCATCACACTTGAGGTGCTAGGCTCACAAGGTTTCAAGGAACACTTTCAACAACAAGGTATGTAGTTCTATCTTTTATACAAAGAAAATTGTACCCCATGTATGCTAGATAGGTTCATAACCTTGGAAAACAACTTTGCATGATTATTAGACAAACATAGATCCAAGGTTATTAGGGTTGCATGTACACTTAGGAAGTGTTAGAATGCTCAAAACCCAGAATTACTCTCGCAATGCACCTCCTGGCATTAACCAGACCAAGTTCCTCAAAACATAACCACCGAAACCCAACTCTTCCCTGCGGCGTTCTGACCACCGCCTCAAGCTGACCACCGGCCTCATCCTCAGGTAACCACACTTAACAGCCAAGTACCACTCCATGATACTTCACTCGTTCCAGATCACAACATTCACTTGACTCATATGAGCTAGAAATAACCCAGAACCACCGGGATTCCAATCTGAGTTCAACTTTATCCACTCCATGCTGACAGGATGTCACATCCTTCAGCTTCAGAGTAACTCCCATGAGTTCTCCTCCGCAATCACATACACATGCTGAACTAGCTCTAGCATTCTCGGGTTGGGAAGACCCGACACACTGACGACACCTCCAAACATCCCCCAGGATAAATTACTACTACATACACAATTCCTTGATCAAAATCAAGCTGGGAATCTAAGACTCCATCCCTGCATCCCTTCCGAGCCTCTTGGCTCTACACCCTCGGAATTCGTTCCGTGACCTCAGCAGACATCCAATCCGGATGTGATTCCATACCACTGCCGCAAACACGCTGCTCAATGACCATAAATGGAACACCCCAATCATAACTCCACATTACTGCTTTCACTTCCGTGAACTCACACTCCCTCTCGGTGCTACATTCTTTTCCCTTTCCTTACCAAGGAAAACCACTTGGCTGCCTTGACACTACCACAACTGCCACGGTGCTCACCTAATGATACACCATTTCCTTATAGCATAACCGCTATCCCATGCACCACACATACTCTGAATCCGCTCGCAGGGACTCTCGAGTCCATACACTACCTCCACTACTCATGATCAATATCCAGGGCCAGACCTTCTGATGCTATCACATCGTGACATACTCATTCCATATCCTCAAACAGATCTATCAACACATGCAAAGTCTTCAGCATGACTGGACCGCCTTACCAGGCCTTCAGCCTATCTGGACCACTCTCAGAACCTTCAACAGGTCTGAACCGCCCTCCAGGGGCTTCAGCCTGTCTAGACCGTTCTCCGAGCCTTCGGCCTGACTGGTACGATCACCGACCTTCAGTCTATCCGGACTGCTCAACCAGCATTCATCATCCCGTGTTATCCCTCTAGAAAAGTCTCCCATGCATACTGTTCTAGCCGTCTAGGGGTTCCGAACTCTATCTCTATTCTACATACTCAATCCCGGACTGATCCCAGGCCTCCCACAATCAATCACCCTTGGTCTGCATCCCGCCCCGTCTGTCTGACACCTGCTCATACCAGCCTACGCTCAGCTGACAGAACCACTGTTGAATCCCAACAGCTAAACAACCTCTCTTGCTTATCAATCTTCTGGAGAATTTTCCAATTCTCCCCCACTTAGAGAAATGACTATCAACCACCGGTCGTCATCACCGACCTCCCTTATGAACCTTACACAACACAACCCTTACATGTGAACTGATTCCCACTAGAACAAGCAACCTTCACAAAATCACATATCGGCACTGATCCTCTCGGACTCGAAAGAAACCGGACCTCCAGCTAACCACTCCTCAGACTGCAGATGCTTCCCGACATTCAGGCCAAATGCCAGATTCCCACTAATAATCCTCATGAGTGATAACCAATGAAATTCCCAACACCAAACCCATAACCATACCACAACCCTCAAGGAACGACGAATACAATACCAAAAATCACACAGCGAGACTAGCAGATAAACAATACTCCACAATAATCACCAAATAATAAGACATCAAGAAAGAAATATACCCGCAGTTGTATCCGGCACTGCCCTGACCTCCTCCGTTGTAAGCTGAAAAGCACGGCCCTGAGCCCTTGGGGGCTCCGCTCCACCCTGGCCTCCACCCGTAATCCTCAAAGTGACCGGTGCTGGAGCTTGCACCGGTCCTGCAGCAAGCTGTGGACAGTTGACCCTTAAGTGTGCAACCTGATGGCAATGATAACAAATCCTCAAATCCCGAACCGGGGCTGTCTGCCGACAATCCCTCGCATAGTGTCCCTCCTTTCCGCACTTGCGGCATGCACCACCGAACCTACAAACTCCGGTGTGACCCTTCCCACACTTCCCCTAAGTGTGGCTGCTCTGATCTCCCAATCTAGAATCAACGGTCTTGGACCGTTTCGGTGTCGGCTGCGACTGCACCGGAGCCTGCCTCAGCTCTCGCAACTGCAACTCAATCTCCAACTCACGCCGCCTGGCGGCCTCCTGCAACTCCAACAAGGTCTCGCACCTCTACGTAGACACAAACTACCTGATATCCCTCTTGAGCATACTCAGATACCGGGACATCTGAGCCTTCTCTGAAGCAAACTCAAGGAAAAACATCGCCCTCTCCATGAACATCCTAGTGATCTCCGTCACCGACTCCGAATCCTGCTTTAGCTCCAGGAACTCCTGAGCCAACATCTCTCTCTCAACTCGTGGAACATAACAAGTGCTGAACATCTCCCGGAACTGATCCCAAGAAACTGTAGCCCTCTGCGCATCCGAATATGACCATGTGGTCAATCTCCACCAATCCTTTGCCCCGAGCCTCAACAGGTTCAGACCACACCTCACCCTCTGATCAGCAAGGCATGAACACGTGAAGAAACACCCCTCCACGTCCGACAACCATCTCATAGCAACAATCGGGTCCTGAACTCCATCGAAGGTAGGGGGCTTTGTATTATCGAAGTCCCGATACTGAAAACCTCGACCGGCTCCTCCGCCTGCCGTTGCTACAGCCGCTGTAGCCGCCACGGCAGCTGTCTCCATGAGAGCCGCATAGCGCTCATCAAAATACTCAACCATGGCGGTCTTGATTGACCCAAACAGCTCCGGCAACTCAGTCCGGAACAACACAACAACCTCATCATGCAGGATCTCATGAATCCTAGCATCCAACTCGCATGAGCTCATCTAACCAATAACCTCAGGCGGTACTGACCCACCCTGACCGCCCTCTCCTGCTCCCGATCCTGACCCGGATCCACTCCCAGCATGTCTCGTAACCACCATACTGAAAAACACCGCAAGATCTCAAATACTTCCCACAAACCCGGGAACCAACCCCCAACCGAACCCTAGAGGTCATGGTTTCTTTGATAAGCTTATGGGTCCTATGCTTTCAGTAGTACGGGCCCATACTACCTTCCACACCTACCCAAATTTGTATCAAGTATTACCACAACACCCTAGTGAAAAAACATACATAACAAGCACTCAACCCTCACTCCTAGAGGAACACCGGAAATCTCCCACAGAAGAACCCTAGGCTAGCAGACATCATAAATCAGGCAACATTATCATGAAATCCTGAAGATCCCTAGCCTAGTACTAGCATGTTGTTCTATCAAAGCTCAAAACAAATATCATTTATGGTATTTTGGGGTTACTTACTAGCTCCGGCTGATCGTACCTCCGTGTCCTCCTTTACTCATTTTGAAAACCATTTTAAATTTTCTTTTGAAAACTCTCCCTGATTTGAGACTGGATTCACACAGATGTTCCTCCAGTTCACTAAAACCAAGGCTCTGATACCAACTTGTAACGGTCTAAAAATTTCAATCAATTTAAATTTTTCAAAAACAACCCATTTTCATAATGTTATTACAAAAAGGTTTTCAATACAATTATTATCAGAGTCTTCCCAGAACCACATCATAAAACATAATCATGAGGAGCGGTACGATCACGCCTTTGCCTTGCCACGGTTTCCTGAAGAACCTGAAAAACATTAAACCACAACTGTAAGCCCGAAAGCTTAGTGAGATACCCCCAAAATACCAACCACATATACCATACACGCACAACATGACATATCATAACAGAACACAGAACAGCCATGCACTTCGGGTCTACTATGTGACTGGTCCACCGCACCGGCCTTCAGTCCACCTAGTCCACCCTCCGAGTCTAGCCATACACATCGACTCTACAGTGTGACTGGTCCGCCCGCACCGGGCCTTCAATCCACCTGGTCCACTCTCTGAGACTATAGTATGACTGGTCCACCCACACTGGGCCTTCAGTCGGCCTGGTCCACTCTCCGATCCTCGGCACGTCTGGTCCGCCCTCTTGGGGCCTACAACCTATCCAGACCGCTCGCTGGGCCTTCGGGATAACCAGTCTGCCTTGGGTATATTGGCCTACAACACAAAGCAGGACCCGCCTCAACCCAACCCCAGTCCAGCAACCATGTGCACATAAACATTCAATCATATAACAATTTACATCCAATCAAACCGATCTAGTAGATCACATAGCATAACATCATCCTAACCAGGATACCAACCTAACAAGTCACTAGCATAGCATCATCCTATATACCAGGATACCAACCTTAGCCAGGTCTCTAACATATACCATCCTAACTACCAGGATGCAAACATAGCAAGCAATAACATAACAATGATACCCGGATTACAATCCAATAAAGGGCCGGCCTTGGTGCCGTAGACCCTGTCGATATAGTGAGGATAACTCACCTCGCAACTGCCGTTTGGAAGATAAGACCAAGATGCTGCGACCACTGACACGATCTCCACCACTAGCCAACACCAACACTGAACTCAAAACAAATGCCAACAATTACCAAAATTCCCCTGAAAGTCAACTGGTCAACCCTTGGTCAAAGTCAAAGTCAAAGTCAACCTCTTGACTGACACTACTCGCCGAGTCAACCCTATGACTCATCGAGTCCCCAAGCTCAGAACATCCCCAATCTGCGACTCAACTCTCCGAGTCACCCCGAGACTCGCCGAGTCCAACAACTCTGAGTCCCCTCGCACTCAACTCACCGAGTCCTCCCTTGACTCACCGATTCACGGCTCAACCAGAAGAAGGTTAGGACCTTACGACCAGACTCTCCGAGTCCATGAACAGACTCGTCGAGTCCAAGGCTATCTTCAACCAACTCGTCGAGTTCCTGCCCATCTTCAAGCAACTCGCCGAGTACACCTTTGTGACTCGCCGAGTACCCTTAGATCTTAAAACATACGGAAGCTTTCCAGACCATGCAGATGATCCAAACCATAGATCTACCCTTCTACAACCCATCCATCACGTAAAGTGGCAAACTTTACGTGAATCCAAGTAGATCTAAGCATTTTACACTCTAGGATTAGGGTTTGGGACAAGATGGCTTCACCAATCACTCAAGGACAGGGACTTTAACGCACTCTAGACCTTCTCCATTCCAGATCTGAGGTAGCAACCTCTGATCTAATATCCAAACATAAAACACCACATGCTATCTTTCCCAAAAACTCCAAAATGATGAATAATAGCCCAAGTAACGAAATAATACCTCAAAGGAAAGCTCAAACAGAAGAGAAATCCAAATCCCTGCAAATCCCCTTGCTCCAAGCCTCTTAATTCTCCAAGATTTCTTCCAAGATCTCTTCTCCAAGGTCCAAATGCTCTCCAATCACTGACAAATGTTCCTTAGGGTTTTCTGGACTTCAAGAGAGGGTAAAGAGGCTGGGGAGATGGTATAACGTCCTTTAAATAAGGCTCATCCTCCGAAATTAGGGTTTTCTCCACTCAGCACCAACTCGCCGAGTCTAGCCGCCGACTCGCCGAGTTGGCCACTTAACATGCGACCAGAGTCGCGAACCTACTCCCCGAGTCCACCCATGGACTCGACGAGTTCCCCTTTCACATTTACACTTTGAACCCTGAACTTGTACTTCTGAACTCGGGATGTTACAGATCGTGAGACGGTAATATCATATAAGCCTTCAAACCTAGAGATATGATTTGTTGCCTATGAATTGATTATGCATTGATTGAACGAAAACACATTGGTAACTCGGTGTTATAAAACGTGCTTTTGTGTATAATTCAACTAGTAGTAGAACAAACATATGAGTCGAAGTTTATCTGTTCCTTCTTGGATTAGAAGCTGATATCTGGGCCCCACGATGATTTTGTTTTGATCTATGTACCGGGCCCGGTCAGAACTAAGTTGATGTGTTCAATTAAGTTCTTTGTCAAACAAATCAGGAATCGGGAAAAAACTGCCGGACAATAAGTAAGACATTGTTCCATGTAATTGTCCGGCTGATATCTAGAACAGAGGATTATATGATCACTTATCTTAAATGGCGTATCAACATCTTCTCAGTTCCGAGAGACCTTGAAAGAGCTACGATTTCCGATCGGTTCCTTAAGTATTGCAGTGATAGTTATTAGACTTATCCAAGTGGGAGACTGTTGGATAAGGTGTCTAAGTCCATAACTATTTCTGGTAAGTACTTGACCCGACCCGGCATGGTCTATTTGGGTTGCATGACACCATGCAATTGGATAAACTAAATGAGAGAAATAACACATATGGTTTATTAAAATATTATAAGTTCTAATATATTAATAATATTATTTAATTAGTTTTGATCAAGAATTAATTTAGAATTAATTAAGTGATCAAAAGATGACTAATTAAATACATGGGTAGATTATGTAAATCTTCCATATCTTATATATTGGGCTAAGAGGCTGCATGGATTATCAAGTTGGGTTCCACCCATAAGATGCTCCATGGATTCTCCATGGAGTTAACCCACGGATCAAGAAATGAAGAGTCATGGAACATTAGGGTTTACCTAATGCAACACACTATATAACAAATGTAATTCTCCCCAAAATCGGTTGCACTAAGAAACAGGAGGGCTTGACCGATTTTGCATGGGTTAGAGTATTCTCTCAAGTTTATTCTTTGCATTTGGTGTTGTGTGAAGCATTTGAGGCATCACACTTGAGGTGCTAGTCTCACAAGGTTTCAAGGAACACTTTCAACAACAAGGTATGTAGTTCTATCTTTTATAAAAAGAAAATTGTACCCCATGTATGCTAGATAGGTTCATAACCTTGGAAAAAAACTTTGCATGATTATTAGACAAACATAGATCCAAGGTTATTAGGGTTGCATGTACACTTAGGAAGTGTTAGAATGCTAAAAACCCATCAACATTGAGGTCATAGAATGGTTGTATCAAGCATATGTCTTTATTAGGGAAGAGAAAACTGAGCTGATATGATTGCTACGTTCACATAGGGGGAGATTGTTAGTACCTGAAAGTGAACCTCTAGCAATCACCTAACAAGTTCTGAGATCAGTCTTAGTTCCGAAGTGAATTATGTTCTGGAGTCGATGAAGAAGAAGAATTAATGTCGGGAGTAAAAGCTTATGGTGTGAAGTAAATGAAGTCCGAGATGGTGAAGATGTTCCGAGTCATGTAACATCCAAAAATTCAAGGCCAAAAATTTCATTTTTAAATTGGTTACTATAAAACCAAAAGTATAAGAAAGCATCCATAAGATCATGTCTTGTCAAAACCAAAGTAGAAATAACCAAAACATGTTATCATAAACAATATCATAGTGTAATCCCAAAGATCTCATGTGCGGAAAACCATAGTGTGATGCGATGCGATCGATCCGACTCCCTTCCTTTGAAAACAAAGTACCTGAAACCAAAACTAAAAACCATAAGCACGAAGCTTAGTGACTTCCCCCATCATACCACATAATGCCTGTCCTTCGGTATCTTTCAACCGGTATTTGTCTGGCATAACTAGGAGCTGGACTCCCCTTCGGTATCTTTCAACTGGTACTCGGGAACTAACCTCCCCTTCGGTATCTTTCAACCGGTAACCGAGAGCTAACTTCCCCTTCGATATCTATCAACCGGTAACCGGGACCTAACATCCCCTTCGGTATATTTCAACCGGTATCCGAGGACTATTTCAGCTCCTATCAGTATCACATAATAATAGGTCATAAACATATTGGTTCCATGATAACAAAACATAAACATACTGAATCACATAATGGCATATAATAACCATATTGGTCACATAATCTCATATAAAAAACATACTAATATCATAACCATACAATTCACATAATAACATATCATAAACATACTGCTAGGCATGCATGGGTTTTGTCCACCCCTTCGATATCTTTCAATCAGTAACCGTCTTTGGTATCTTTCAACCAGTAACTGGGGACTATTGCACCCCTACTACTACTAACACATATATGATAGCATCCTATCAAAATAAGCATATCAAATAATGGAAACCAAATAATTATCACAAAGACAATCATCTCAAACATAATCACTAACTGGTGGGCCGGCATTGGTGCCTTAGACCCACCCCTATTGGAAGGTAACTCACCTCACACTGTTGATGTCCCGTAGACATAACCCCTAACTGCTGGATGACAGATTCCTGATCTATCAACATCAAAACATCACCTAATTAATAATTGGGTTCCAATACATAAATATATACTTGGGGTTAAATACTACTTTACCCCTAACTTAGCTTTATTCAAGCCCAACCCAAAAGTTAACTATGAATCAAAGCCCAATCATATGGCCCAATTTTCCAAATTGGGCCCAAGCCTTTACATGGTCTTATTCTAAGGCCAAACATAATATAATCATTAGGGCCTAAAGTATGGCCCATCTATGGCCCAATTTTCCAAATTGGGCCCAAACCCCTTACATGGGCCTTACCCTAGGCCCATTAATAACCCAATCATCAAGGCCCAAAAAAATGGCCCAACAATAAACCCAAGTGAAAATAGGGTTTCACATAAAATGATGATTAGGTTTAATTGTTTCTCACTTAACCCATTAAGGACTTAATCCTCTAAAGACTTAATCCATTAAGTCCAATATTGGTTAGATTAATCTTTGCCAATGATTATTATTTAATATTTTAATTAAATAATCGATTCTAGTGTGGGTCCCGATTAATCCCAAATTAGGGTTTCATGGCATTAGTGTTTTCCAAACCCTAATTAGGGTTTCCAACCAATCTTAGCCCAATAGCCCATTAGCTAAGTCCTTAGATCCATTGGGGTCCTTTAAGCCCATTAGACACATGTTTGGGCTTTAATGTCAATCAGGGCTACATTGGGTCCATTAGGGCTTACAAGGCCCATTAGGGTTTCAAGCACCCTAAACGAATCAAACTTAACGAGGTTAGCACACCAACACCCGACACGGCGGTCGGTGGTGGTAGGAGGCAGTAGCCACCACCCCACGGTGGTGGTTAGGGTTTCTTTCCATTATCCAAATTGTAATTTACACTTTACAATGCTGAAACCAAAATAAACACACACATTAAACAACATAAACACACACACACAGCCACCCTATGGTGGCTGGTGGTGGTAGAAGGTGGTAGCAGTGGCGGCTCTTGCGATTTTCGGCCAAATACTATGTAACTAACTTCAAAAACACACTGATACAAGGGTTTATTCACATAGCCACCACCTCACAGTGGCCTGTGGTGGCGGAAAAAGGTTTTAGGGCAACAACGACGATGGTCGGTGGCCATGGTGGGTTTTATCTCTCGATATCCGGCTAAGCTTTCATGCTCACACAACAAACATAATCAGCTACAACATAACACATTAACTTGGACACACCTCCACCTAATGGCGTGGAACTGATAAAGGTCGGCAGTGGAAGGGAATAGCCACTGGGGTGGCAGTGATGGCACAACAACGGAAGAAGGTGGACAAGGAGAGTATGCCAGAAAGCAACTCGTTCGTGGTCCGCGGGACGATGATGCTCGTGGTACCCTCCTCTATCTTTGGCGACTCCAACGGCGCACCAACGTCTCCGGCAGCAGCGACAAACTTCTTCTGTAACATCAAGATTTCCATGTATCGTAAATTAAGTATTTATTTTGAGTTAAGAAGAGGGACTCGACGAGTTGATGCCAAAACTCGTCGAGTAGGAATGCGACTGATGACTCGGATTAACGAATGGACTCGACGAGTCGGCAAGACGACTCGACTAGTCCGTGTTGTGGGCAGAAACCCTAAATCTTTTTTTGTGCCCTATTTAAGGGTCCTTCTGACCTTCATTGGCGGCCACCTTTACCCTTGAGAGATCCCTACGAACCAGAGAGCATAGAGAGTGAGAGAAGAGCCATCTTGAGCTTTATTGGTGTGATTTTGCAAAGGAAAAGAAGGGTTTCAGCATGAAAGACCAAAGGAGGTTGTCATTCTGAGATTTTGGAGCAAGGAGCTTCACTTTGAGGTAACAAATAGGCCCTCTCATTTGTTGGATTAATGTCTAAGTCCATAACTATAATTGGTAAGACTTGACCCGACCCGACATGGTCCATTTGGGTTGCATGGCATCATGCACTTGGATAGACTATAATGAGAGAAATAACACTTAAGGTTGATTAATATATTATAAGTTCTAATATATTAATAGGATTATTTAATTAGTATTGATAAAGAATTAATCTAGAATTAATTAAGTGATCAAAAGAAGACTAATTAAATATATGGGTTGATTGTGTAAATCATCCATACTTGTATAGTGGGCTAATGCTCCATGGATAATCAAGTTGGGCAAAAACCCATAGGACGGTCCATGGATGCTCCATGGTGTATTTGAACCCATGGATCCAAGGAAATGGAAGGCCATGAGAATTAGGGTTTACCCTAATTGTAACAACTATATAAGATCATATTCTTTGGGAAAAATCGGCCACTATAAAGAATAAGAAAGGGCTAGCCGATTTTAGGAGTGTTCAAGTTTCCCTCAAGTTATTCCAAGTGTATTTGGTGTTGTGTGAACCATTTGAGGTGTCACACTTGAGGCACTAGGCACTCAGTCTTCATGAAGACATACTACATCAAAGAGGTATGTATTATATCTTGTTATATTCATTATCTTGTATGCTAGATTAGGATAATACCTTGGATGTTCATAATTGCATGTATAATAGAGAAAACATATATCCAAGGTATTTAGGGTTGCATGTACACTTAGGAGTGTTAGAATGCTCAAAACCCAACATCTTTCTGTATAGTGTAGATTGCATGAATCTTGGGTTTCTTGACCCTTATCTTCAAAGGATTTTGGAGTATATGAAGTCCCAATGTTGAATAAGCCTTAGATCTGGACCTTGACAGGTATATAGAGTCCCAATCATCCATCTTTATGCAGTCCCTTTTGGGTTTTGGATCTTGGTTGTCATATTAAGAGCTAATTCTTCAAATAGAGCCATATGAGTGTTGCATGAACATAAAGTTTGGACCTTTACGTGACTTTTGAGTGTTTAAAGGTCAGATCTATAAGTTAGAGAAACAGATCTGACCTCAAAAGGTCATTTGAGTGTTCCCATGGAGGGAACTCGCCGAGTTCATAAGGGGACTCGACAAGTCGAGTCGGGTTGCCCCGCAATTCGTGACCAGTGGTAACTCGTCGAGTGAAAGTATAACTCGATGAGTCGAGTGAGGCCTTAGGAGGATTCTGAGAACATGCATGGACTTACCGAGTCACCCGAGTGCACTCGACGAGTCTGGTCAAAGTTTGATCGTTGACTAGAGTTGACTTCAGTTGACCTTAGGGTTTTGGTCAAGCTGATTCAAGTAAGGCCAGGCAAAGGTAGAATGGTCTTCTACCCATTCTTTAGAGAGGAGGACAAGTGAAAGTATTGATTAGAGGTGTTATCATTTTCATAGGAGGAGGCTAGGTCGGGTTATCGAGCACAAGAGGTTATCCGACATCATACAAGGTGAGTCTTCTCACAATACTTTACCTAGAGTGGTAATTATGTGTGACCGGAAGGTCTTATGTGCTATGACGAGTATGTGATGTATGTTGTTATATGATATGTATGTGCATTGTTATGTTATGAGTATTATCATATGGACTGAAACGTCAACATTGTATGGGCCGGAAGGTCAAGATGATACAGACCGGAAGGTTAGAGAAGTGGGACCAAAAGGTCTACCAGGATTATAGGACGGAAATCCCCTGAGACACATTGACCAGAAGGTCTTGTAGAGTTATAGCCTTGAGTGGTGTATGTGCGTATGTGGTATTATGCTTACCATGTTGTGTGATATGTGTTTCAGGTACCCATGAGGGTCGCAGGAAGGTACTGGCATGATCCGTACACACTGATAGAGATTTATGTGTTTGATATTTTGGGACATGTTTTCTGAGATAACATTTGATACAATGAGTTTTGAAATTGTTTTATGAAATTTATTATGTTTGGAAACGAAAAATTGTTTTGAAAATTCACGTCATTACAAGTTTGTATCAGAGCCTTGGTTTGAGGGATTCGGATGCACCTTCGGGCGTATTTGAACTCAAACTGAGGATTTGAGAAAAAATTTCATAAAAGAAACTATTTTACTAAGAAGAGTAACAGATTTTGAGAAAAAGGCAAAAAGGACCAGTGTGTACGATCAGCCAGTGCCCGAATGGTGATTTCCCAAAATACCCTTACATTATGTGTTATGAGATAGTTGTGAGTTACTTTGAGTGCATGTATGTAGCAAAGAGTAGCTTCTGAGAAGTCTGCTTGAGAGTACGTTGAATTCAGAGTGTATAGAGTACTTGCGATTTGGGATCCTAGGAGGAGGACTTGGTGTGGATACGAATACGGTGTGGAAGGTAGTATTGGGCCCGTACTACTGAAAGCACCAGATCGGTGAACATACCAAGTAAGAATCCTTAGGGTGCCAAAGAACAAGTAGGAACGATTGATCGAGTGTGAGCAATCTCGGTCGAGTCTCTGATTAATTTATGTCGTATTTCAGAGGAATCATGGTGGGAACTGTTGGGTTTTGAGAATTCTAACACTCCTATGGTGTACATGCAACCCTATAAACCTTGGATCTATGTTTTCTCTATAATACATGCAAATAAGAACTTTCCAAGGCTTTAATCCTAACTAGCATATTATGAAGTTCTTATACTACAAAGTACTAGTTAGATGACATACCTTTTGATGTACCTTGATGTCTTCAAACTTTAAGAGCTTAGCCCCAATAGTGTGGAAGCCTCAAATGGAATCACAAATCACCAAAACACCTTGGAAGACTTTAGAGAATATGAATACTTGGTTCTCTCTAGTGAAATTGGCTAGCCCTTCTTAGTGTACCACACTAGTGCCAATTTCACCAACCAAGGACATCTTTATATAGTGTGGAGGATTAGGGTTAAACCCTAGTACTCATGACCTTTCATTTCCTAGGATCCATGGGTTAAACACTCCATGGACTATCCATGAAAGCTTAGCCCAACCTAAATGAACTTGGCCCATTCCATATATATAAGAGTCCATATTTAATTATTTCCTTTTGATCACTTAATTAATTATAAATTAATTCTTGATCAATACTAATTAAATAATATGATTCCATATTAATATATTAGAACTTATAATATATTAATATTAATCATAAACATACTATTCTCAAAAGATTATCCATATAAATTGTGTCGGTGAAGTGCAACCCAAATGGACCATGCCGGGTTGGGTCAAGTACATACCAAATATAGTTATGGACTTAGACATTAATCCAACAGTCTCCCACTTGGATAAGTCTAAAACTATTATTGTGTATGACTTCAAACATAACTGGCAATCGTAGCTCTTAAAGCCGTTGTCGAACTCTGATCTTGTCAACGAACTTGTCCATTAGATAAGGGATCATATATTCCTCCATTCTAGATATCATATGGACTGAGACATGGATTATAATCATTCTCTCTATCCATTTGTTGTTTCCCGATTTTTGATTTATGAAGAGTGACTAATTGAACAAATCAAATCAGTCCTGGCCCGGCCGAGCACTTCCATTTGTCATCATCAAATCATCGAGGGGCCCACAGATATCGCTTTTATCCCGAAGGTAAAAGGAATGGATAAAATTCGACTCATATGGCTTGTTCTACTACTTGTTGAATCATACACAAAGGCACGTTTATAGCACCGAGTTACCAAATGCGTTTTCGTGCAATCAATGTACTATCAACTCATAGTAACAACTCATATCTCTAGGTTTGAAGAATATAAGATATTATCGTCTCATGATCACTCGTGATAAAATCCATGAAGTGATTCCAATGAGCGCGGTTGGAATCCAATACTCAGAACTTATGAGCACTCATGAGTGTTGTAGCCCTTTGTCCAACACCTTAGACCTCTAGAAGCCAACCCATGACAATCTTAATTCATATCTACTTCCAACATATGACCGACTGTGGATGGTTTGAATAACTTAGTCATTCCGGAAGAATAACCCAGTTTATTCGGGAAGTCAAAACATGCAAAATGAAACACAATAATAATTGAATCCAATATGGTCTCAGAACTTATGAATATAAATAAAACACCTTTTATTTATCACCATATGATTACACATTATTCATTGTATACTGTTTCAACTATCAACTTTATTCTTGAATTTAAAACAATAGTTGTACCATGCTCCAAGCATGTACACTATGTTTTCTTAAACACTAGTCATGCCACACACCAAGTATGCATACTATGTTTGTCTATGATCTTTACTTTGTGAACTAGATCCATTGAACATAACTTCAATGATTCTCTTTTCACACTCCCAAATCCTTACTGTAAATGTAGGAATTCCAAATTCATGCCATCTACTGAAATCTGTTAGATTCTAAACTTATATGCATTGATCCTCTTGTAATGATTATGCACAAATTCAGAAAGACTTGACAGCAATCATTAAAGAGTATTCCAAAGGAGATCAGCTCCTTGGAAACATCCTTCTTGCATTAAGTTTCCTAATCTTAAACAGATTGAAAATTCTAACTTTGAAACATTTCCAGATTCCATTTTGACTATCACTTCTGAACAAGAGTTGCCTCCTTACAGACTATGTCAATATGGTCCTTCCAGAATTATCACTATACTTCCAACTGTCCTTGAGCAACCAATCTTTGGTAAACCTTAGATTGTCCCTGACAATTGTTTAATCCTTTTAGTCATATCCAATTCTAAACCTTTTCCCTTCTTAATGCCCCAGGCATTTGGAAAATTTTAGAAAGGATGAATATAGCACATGTAATCGATCCTATATCTGAAGCATATGGGACACGATTCATGATGTCTCACATAAAGACTAAACCAGTATTTTGCTATAACATTTCCTTTTCTATTTGCCAAGTTCTCATAATTCAGATTATGAAAAGGGATGCCGTAATCATAATCGAATTTTAGAACGCAAATAATGGACCCATATACAGAATTTCCTTATGTTGAGCGATTCCAACATGAAATTCATATATATCCTTGACTAAATGATTAAAACCTCACGATCTAAGCTTATAGATTTGAGATGAAGTATAATTTCCTCTCCCTTAATTATAGCAAAACAACTCTTTCCCAATTGAAACTTTTGTTTTCTATAATTAACATTGCTAACTTGCAATACTTATGATAATTATCATGCTTCCACTAACATGATGATTATTAGCATAACACTTATGCTCCCACTAACATGATGATTATTAGCATCACACTTATGCTCCCACTAGCTTTGACATGTACTCAGAAATCAGCTGACTTTCTTACCAAAGTTCAGATTTCTGATACTAGATTGTTTTGATAAAACTTTATCAAAATCATACACCTTCCCTTAAATAGCACATTTGTGTGTCTAAACAATTATGAAGAGGGATGCCGTAATCATAATGGTTAGACCTTTTTTCCACTTCTCACAAGTCCAGGTTAGTGTGCCAGTAAACCACACACGCTCCACTAACGACTTTGAGAATGCAAACATCACAATTGCTATCTAGCTAAAATCTACTTAATGAAAGTGTTTCCTCACCATCATTTTCATGAATCAGAGAGAAACCTTAGGACACTTAGATTTAATGGTGTATGTGTTCTTATCCATGTGAATTGTCAAAACCATAGTCACAAGGCAAGGATAATGACAAATCCAAACTCATATGGATTGAACTCAATCTTAATTTCTTGCCACCTGGCACCTCAAGGGCCTGCCATTGCTTCCAAGTTGTTGTGCAACTAATTGAGAACTCTAAGAACTCATATGCAAAACCAACTTTAACTGGAATGGGCACAGAATATTTCAACACTATAGGTTATACACCTTAAGTCGTGTGCTAGTGAAGAACTTCAGGTTTTATTCTTGATTAGTTCTTGAGACTTTCAAGACCTTTAACACTCCCACTGTCCTCTTGACATATAAGACTTCCTTGTCAAATATTCAAGGGATAGTGTGGATTCTAATGAAGACAAATACTTCACACAATTGGCCTAAGTTGATCTTTGTTTTATCCAAAACATCACAACATACCAATTTCAAATGTACAAGAGTAGAAAACTTTTACTCTTACATTTGACAAGTGTTTTAAACC
Organism: Lactuca serriola; assembly: GCF_051521515.1. Classification (NCBI taxonomy): domain Eukaryota; kingdom Viridiplantae; phylum Streptophyta; class Magnoliopsida; order Asterales; family Asteraceae; genus Lactuca; species Lactuca serriola. The sequence continues at coordinate 334,143,876 of NC_136415.1, read as the reverse complement.
TTCTTTAAGACATGTCACTCAAGTTACAATCTTAGAGTATAACTCTAAGAATTGTTATTGGAACGAAGTATGACTCATCTTCTTGATTTAACCATTTCAACAATTCAAGATCCCTCTTCTTAGTCAAAAGAATGCACTAAGATTCCCTTAGAGAACTAATTGTGCTATGGTTTCTTAATCATTAAGATGATCACAAAAACTGATACTAAAGTACTCTCCCATCTTTTCAGATTTGAGAAACTTTTATCCTTCTTCCTAATTTGATTCTTCTTATTCGCTCTGCCATACATTGGAACCGTTTCCAATGTCTCAGAGTTACACTTAAGCTTGTAAGTATAATCATGTTTACTGAGCTTTAGTAAACTATGACGAATAGTCTTATCAATCTTTTGTGGTGGAATTAATCAGTGCACAAGAATGTGTACTCAATCCCTTAGTCCTTTACTTGAATCACACATCCATGTGACCAAGTAATTAGTCTTAATTTTTCCAATACTTGAAGGTTCTCATTCATCATGCTGTACAACTTGCATGATTCCAAGTTACGGTCCAATTGAAACTTGGGTGATGAGAATCTTTCCTTATTTGGTAAATTTAGACACTACCACAAATGAAAGAATCAATTTCATATTTCCACTCTTGCTATTAATGGAATCTTATAAGCAACAATTTTTCCTCAAATGCCATTGTAAGGATATTTTAAAATAAATAAAATCAAAAATTTTCTTTTATTTTAAAACTTTGCGGAAAAACTTATCTTTACAATCCATATGAAAACTTGTTGTTATCTATTCCTAAGCAATATCTCATAACTCCTAAGAAGTAGCTCAAGAATCCGATCTTCAAACTATGCGATAGAAATCCATCTACGCCATCATATTCAACATATTCTTTCTTTAAGTTTCTTCACTTTTCTTTGATTCTTAAAACACCACCATGTGACCCAGTCACATCATGTATCAAGAATCTCATAATAGAAACTTAGCAGAGTTAGATAGTGGACTTTACCTGAAGTAGAGTCAAACTTATTGACTTTAACATCCTTAGGTAAATCTGGCAGCTTCACAATCAATGCCCCTTTCTTTGGCAATATAAACATATGGACCCTTTGATAATGGTACATGAGACTATCACAGACTTAGCTTTTCTCTTTACCATTTGGTCAACCGAGTTGACTATGGCCGATCCCTTTCCATTGGGAAGAGAATGCTTTTCTGGATTTCCTATGTCACTATTGTCAATGTCCATCAAGTTTTAAGGAAGTTGATCTTAACAAATAGATAAGATCATTAAGGGTCTTGTCATAGTCTGTTTCATAGGTGTCCCAAAGGAACTCACTATGTGACTTAGAAAGTCATTGAACCACCAACTTTCTCAAGACTTTGACACCCAACTCTCTGGGCTTGTCAATATGTGACTACACCTCCAAGATGTGACCACACCTAGACCTTGCCTTGCCAATAGGGCTTGAGTGACCTTAAACTTTTCAAGAACTTATGGGTTAGGGAGAATAATTGGAGGAGGTGAAAGAAGTATGATTTCCAAAGGACATCATCTTCATTTAGGAAAGCTTGTTTCAAGAGATTTGGGAAGATCATTAATGTCTAAACCAGACATCTTTTGGGAGATATTCAAGATAGTTGATTTTAAAGTCCTTAATATGACACCCAATATGAAATATTAAGGCTAGGACCCAACAAACTATTTTATAACTTAGAAGAGGTATGCCGTAATCCAAGCTATAAAATACTTGAAGGTAGGTGAATGACGATTCACCAATTTCCGCCAAGATAAACGAAATGTATTATTAGGTTTTAATTGGTTTTTGAAACTCCTAGATCTTTGAGATTCATTGAACTGTTCAATGGCATGTTGCAATCTCGAGTGTACCCTTCAGGTTTTGTGACTGGGATGCCGAGGATCACAAAACAAGGTGTGAAGTAACCATGAAAATTACTTGGTACCCTTAAGTGTTTACCCCTCAATCGATGTGTCGGTTAACCACACACGCTCCATCGATACTATGATAAACATTAAGTTAACCTTTACCTACCTTTTTAAATACGAGTTAGTGTGCCGGTTAACCACACACGCTCCACTAACCGACTTAAACAAAGTGCAAAGTGTAATTTTATGGATTAGCACCTTATTCACATTTTCCTAAGTAACTAAGATTGGGTATTATTAAGAGATTATTTACTTAGTATTTATCATTAATACTTTTAATGAAGGGATAATTATAGTCGTGTCAAACCCGTTCGGCTAACGAACATCCATCAGTCAAGCAAGCGGTGGGTGAGAGTGGACACCCATTAAGTTGCCATTTTATAGGCAACAACCTTATACCCACCTTATACACCGGCTTCGTGAATGAGGCGTACTAGCGGTAAGACTGACTTTACTCTTATACATATATATATATATATATATATATATATATATATATATATATATATATATATATATATATTATTAACTTATAATATTATAAAGTATAAGGGTTGAATTTTAACTCTTTAAAATTCTAAGGGCTAACTTGGAATTAAAGTATTCATAAGAGAAAACTTTACAAATTCCAAAACTTGAGGGCAAGTTTTGAAACTATTCAAAACTAATTAATTCCATAACTTATGTGTTTAAAGTAGTTTTAATCCAAAAACTCTTCAAGTTCCATAACTTGAGGACAAGTTATGGAAGACTTTAAACTAATAAAAGAACTAACTTTTCTTTATTTTATAACTTATGGAATTAATTAAGGTTAGACTTTTTGTTTTTTAATTATTATTTAATGAAGAGACTCTTGGTACTCCATAACTTGAGGACAAATTATGGAGTCATAACACCATTTAATTAGAACTAGACTCTTCATTTTGTAACCTTTGCCAACTTTTATGAGTTTTATGAAACTTAAATGTGACTTTTCATATAACTTGAGGACAAGTTACAAAAACACATTTTAGAATCAACTCTTAGATTAATTTGGATTGAAAACAACTATTTCACTCAACTTTTCTATTAATCTAAGCAGCTCATAAGAACAAGATAATTCAAATCAAACTTTTTCATGTAATTAGTCTAAACCTTAAACTAATACAAAATATGAATCTATTGACAATTATATTTTAAATTGGATTAGCATGAACATTACCACATCGAAAACAAGTTTATAAGTCCAAAAACATCTTAGGGTAATGTTCCTAGTCCAATTCCAGCCAAAAAAGTCGAATTTATGCTGTCTGGGGGTCCAACTCGTCGAGTGCATGAACCAACTCGGCGAGTTGGATCGATTTGATCACTTTTTAGGCATGGACTCGCCGAGTTTCCTGATGGACTCACCGAGTCTGATGATCAGACAGCAACAATTTCGATTTTTTAAGCAGTTTTGCAAGTATAACAAGAAAACAAGCCTAGGCTCCGATACCACTGTTGGGTTTTGAGCATTCTGACACTCCTATGGTGTACATGCAACCCTATAAACCTTGGATCTATGTTTTCTCTATAATACATGCAAATAAGAACTTTCCAAGGCTTTAATGCTAACTAGCATATTATGAAGTTCTTATACTACAAAGTATTAGTTAGATGACAAACCTTTTGATGTAGCTTGATGTCTTCAAGCTTTAAGAGCTTAGCCGTAATAGTGTGGAAGCCTCTAATGGAATCACAAATCACCAAAACACCTTGGAAGACTTTAGAGAATATGAATACTTGGTTCTCTCTAGTGAAATTCGCTAGCCCTTCTTAGTGTACCACACTAGTGCCAATTTCACCAACCAAGGACATCTTTATATAGTGTGGAGGATTAGGGTTAAACCCTAATACCCATGACCTTTCATTTCCTAGGGTCCATGGGCTAAACACTCCATGGACTATCCATGAAAGCTTAGCCCAACCTAAATGAACTTGGCCCATTCCATATATATAAATGTCCATATTTAATTAGTTCCTTTTGATCACTTAATTAATTATAAATTAATTCTTGATCAATACTAATTAAATAATATGATTCCATAATAATATATTAGAACTTATAAAAAGATCATCCATATAAATTGTGTCGGTGAAGTGCAAACCAAATGGACCATGCCGGGTCGGGTCAAGTACATACCAAATATAGTTATGGACTTAGACATTAATCCAACAGGAACATGCCACAACCCTGGAGGAAGTGGTACGAATGATGAGGAGATCCGTAGGATGATTCTTGAAGAGGTGGCAGCAGCCATCCGGGCTAAGATACCAGAGATGTTTGGGTCTATCAAGACCACATTGATTGAGACATTTGACAAGCGATATGTAAGTCTGACCGAGGTTGCTACTGCTGCATCCACCGCAACTGTTGTCGCTGCTAGGCCGCAGGGGTGTGACTCGTTGCTGTACCGAGAGTTCAGCAAAACGAAGCCACCAGAGTTTGATGGGCATAGGATCCGATAGCCACAATGAGGTGGATCTATGACGTTGAGGGATTTTTCTACACTTGTTCCTTTCCAGAACATTTGCGAGTACGATTCGCGCTGAACTAGCTTCGCTTGGGAGCGAAGGACTGGTGGAAGTATGTGACGGTGAATTTTACTCGTGCAAAGCTTACTGTGGTGACCTGGGAGAGGTTCACAACCATGTTCATGGATGATTATGTTCCCCTGGTGGAGAGGGAACGATTGGCGCAGGAGTTGTTGTCCCTCAAGCAGGGGACGGAGTCCGTGACAATGATCACGCGGATGTTTCAAGAGAGGGCGTTGTTTTGCCCTGAGCATGTGTCTTCTGAGCAGACACACATGAGTCGATATCTGAGTATTCTGAGGCGAGACATTCGTGAGTTCATGGCGAACTCAACATACCGGACATTTGCTGAGCTCTAGGAAAATGCTCGGAAGAGGGAGATCGAATTGGAGACTCAGGCTAGGGAGGAGGCCAAGTCTCATAGGTAGGACAGGTGGCCGGTACAGTCTCAGCTGGCAGCTAAGCAGGCTAAGCCCGCGGATACGAGATCTGGAGGCCAAAAGGGCCGCACTTGTGGGAAGTGCGGAAAGGGACATGATGGAGTGTGTCGAGCAGGTGCTTGCTACAAGTGTTGCAAGGAGGGCATATAACCAAAGACTGCCCCAAGGGATTTATGGTTTGCTTTCATTGCAACTAGACGGGCCATCGGAAGGCCGATTGCCCACAACTGTTATAGGGGTCATCCCAGGGATCTTCCCTTGCTGCTGCACGAGTTACTGAGGGTCGGCCAGTGAAGGCCGAGGCACCGAAGGTTCGCGGGAGAGCCTTTCAGTTGACAGCGGAGGAGGTCCGTGCAGCGGCCGATGTCGTGGCTGGTATGTATTCTTTCATTTATTTATGCTGAGTTTCAGATATTATGCTTATATTATGGTATGCGTAGGTACTTTTCTAGTGAATCTTTCGTGTCTGTAGCTTTTAGTCAGCACATCAGTATCCGACGAGAGGTGTTGACTCGACCTCTACGAGTTTCCATAGGCGATGAGCGAGCGGTGTATGCTACTGATATGATTCGAGGATGTGCATTCGAGATCTTCGGTGTTGAGTTCCCGATAGATCTGGTCTCGATTGCGATGGGGGACGTTTGTGTCATTGTGGGCATGGATTGGTTGAGCAGATTTGGAGCAGTTATAGACTGCGAGCATCAAATGGTGACGATTTGAGACCTTAGTGGGGGGAGTGATGATGATATATGGAGAGGGTACCCGATGTGGGTCAGCATTTTGCTCGGCTGCCAGAGCGAGACAGAGTCTGCAGCAAGGTTGTAGAGGGTTTGTAGCCTATGTGATGGATACACGAGTTACCGTCGGGAGGCCGAGTTTTGTCGGTAAGATTCCAATAGTGCGAGAGTTTCCGGACGTTTTCCCCAAGGAATTGTCGGGTGTGCCTCCTGAGAGGCAGGTGGAGTTTCACATCGATTTGGTGTCGGGGGCGGCGCCTATTGCCAAGGCACCCTATCGCCTTGCTGTTGGGTTTTGAGCATTCTAACACTCCTAAGTGTACATGCAACCCTAAATACCTTGGATCTATGTTTTCTCTATTATACATGCAAATAAGAACATCCAAGGTATTATCCTAATCTAGCATACAAAACAATAACTATAGCAAGATAGAATACATACCTCTTTGATGTAGAAAGTCTTCATGAAGCTTGAGTGCCTAGTGCCCCAAGTGTGACACCTCAAATGGAATCACAATCATCAAAACACTTGGAATGACTTGAGAGAATTCTACACTCATCAAAATCGGCTAGCCCTTTTACTTCACACACTAGTGTGATTCTAGTTGCCAATTTTGTCAAGAATAAGATCTTTATATAGTGTTACAATTAGGGTAAACCCTAATTGTCATGACTTTCCATTTCCTTGGATCCATGGGTACAAATACACCATGGAGCATCCATGGACCATCCTATGGGTTTTAGCCCAACTTGATTATCCATGGAGCATTAGCCCACTATACAAGTATGGATGATTTACACAATCAACCCATATATTTAATTAGTCTTCTTTTGATCACTTAATTAATCCTAGATTAATTCTTGATCAATACTAATTAAATAATCTTATCATTCTTATTATTAATATACTAGAACTTATAATATATTAATAACCATAAGTGTCTTATTTCTCTCATTCAAGTGCATGATGGTATGCAACCCAAATGGACCATGCTGGGTCGGGTCAAGTCTTACCAAATATAGTTATGGACTTAGACATTAATCCAACACTTGCACCACCAGAGATGCAGGCGTTATCCTCGCAGCTTCAGGAGCTGTTGGGGAAGGGATTCATCCAACTGAGTAGCTCACCGTGGGGAGCGCCGATCGTTTTTGTGAAGAAAAAGGATGGTTGACACCGAATGTGCATCGATTACCGAGAGTTGAGCAAATTGACGGTCAAGAACCATTATCCATTACCGAGGATCGATGATCTATTCGATCAGCTGCAGGGAGCGTCTTGATTCTCCAAGATAGACTTGAGGTATGGATATCACCAGATGAGAGTGAGGGATGAGGATATCCAGAAGATGGAATTTTGGACTCGTTATGGGCATTACGAGTTCGTAGTGATGCCTTTTGGGCTCACCAATGCACCAGCAGCATTCATGGATCTCATGAATCGAGTATGCAGGCCAATGTTGGATCAATCGGTGATTGTATTCATCGATGATATTCTAGTGTATTCGAGATCCAGAGAGCAGCATGAGGAGCATCTGAGGGAGATACTTGGAGTGTTGAGATCGGAGAGGCTTTATGCCTAATTCTCCAAGTCTGGTTTCTGGTTATGAGAGGTCCAGTTCTTAGGGCATCTCATTAATCAGAATGGGATAGCGGTCAATCCAGCCAAGATTGAGGTTGTTATGAGTTGGCTGGTTCCAAGATCCCCCATAGAAATCAGGAGTTTTCTAGGGTTGGCCGGCTAATACCAGAGATTTATCAGCGATTTCTCCAAAAATGTCGTTCCCCTCACCAGATTGACCAAGAAGGGCGTTGCTTTTACTTGGGGTCCCGAGCAGCAGACCTCGTTTGAGACTCTTCACCAGAGGCTGTGCGAAGCCCCGATGTTAGCCCTTCAAGAGGCAATGGAGGATACGCATCGAGGGCATGTGACGTGTCGATATCAGGGTTGGGTGTGGTGCTTATGCAGGGAGGGCATGTGATAGGATACACATCGAGGCAGCTGAAACCTCATAAGGCGAGGTATCCTACCCACAATTTGGAGTTGGGGGCAGTGGTGTTCACCCTCAAGATATGGCGCCATTACTTGTATAGGGTTAGGTGTACCATATACACGGACCACAAGAGTTTGAAGTATCTGATGGATCAGCCCAACCTGAACATGTGCCAGAGGAGATAGTTGGATGTGGTAAAGGATTATGATTGTGAGATCATGTACCACCTAGGCAAGGCTAACGTGGTAGCCGATGCTCTGAGCCGCAGGGCCGAGAGTGCCCCGATTCGAGATATATGCATGAGGATGACAGTGATGACTCCCGTATTGGATACCATCCGAGATGCCAAAGCAGAGGCGGTGAGGCCTGAGAACTGCAAGAGAGAGCGGGTGATTGGGCAGGTATCCGGGTTCGTTACCAATAACCGAGGGCTTATGACCTTTCATGGTCGGATTTGGGTGCCATTTATGGGCGGGACACATAGCATATTGATGGAGGAGGCGCACAGATCGAGGTTCTCGATCCATCCCGGGGCCACTAAGATGTATTTGGATCTAAAGAGAGATTATTGGTGGTCATGTATGAAGAGGGATGTTGCATGAGTTGTAGAAAGGTGCTTGACCTGTCGCCGGGTTAACGCCGAGCACCAGCGTCCGCATGGCAAGTTGTAGCCATTGGAGGTTCTTTAGTGGAAGTGGGAACAAATTTCTATGGATTTCATCACCAAATTGCCATGGACCACGGGGGCTGTTGATGCAATTTGGGTGATTGTGGATCGGTTGACAAAGAGTGCTCACTTCCTTGCTATTAGTGAGAGCTCTTCTGCTGAGAGGCTGGCAGAGTTATATGTGAGGGAGGTGGTGTCGCGACATGCGCAACCGATCTCAATTGTGTCGGACCAATATGTACGTTTCACTTCCAGGTTCTGGAAGAAGTTTCATGAGGAGTTGGGTACGAGATTGCACTTCAGTACTGCATACCACCCACAGATGGATGGACAGAGGAAGCGGACGATTTAGACGCTCGAGGACATGCTTCGAGCATGTGTTATGGACTTCAGTGGAAGTTGGGACACATACCTACCTTTGGCTGAGTTTTCTTACAAAAACAGCAATCATTCGAGTATTGGTATGCCTCCCTTTGAGTTGTTGTATGGGAGGAGGTGTAGGACCCCTATCTGTTGGGGCGAGGTGGGGCAGCGAGTGATGGGTAGCACGGAGATAGTGCTTCAAACAACTGAGCAGATATAGCAGGTCAGGTAGAGGTTCTGACAGCCCAGAGTCTCTAGAAGAGTTATGCGGATAGGCGACGATCTGAGCTCAAGTTCCAGGTTGGAGACTTCATACTCTTGAAGGTATCTCCATCCTAAATCTGTGGGCAGATGACTCGACGACGCGACTGATCACTTAATTAATTCTAAATTAGTTCTTGATCAATGCTAATTAAATAATATTATTAATATATTAGAACTTATAATACATTAATAAACCACAAGTGTTATTTCTCTCATTCAGTCTATCCAAATGCATGATGCCATGCAACCCAAATGGACCATGCCAGGTCGGGTCAAGTACATACCAGAAATAGTTATGGACGTAGACACTTTATCCAACAATCTCCCACATGGATAAGTCTAATAACTATAACTGCAAGTATGACTTCAGGAACCGCTCAACAATCGTAGCTCTTTCAAGGTCTCTTGGAACTGAGAAGATGATGATACACCATTTAAGATAAGTGATCATATAATCCTTTGTTCAAGATATTAGCCGGACAAATACATGAAACAGTGTCTTACTTATTATCCTGCAGTTTGTTTGCCAATTTCCGATTTGTTTGACATAGAACTTAATTGAACACGTCAACTTAGTTCTGATCGGGCCCGGTACATAGGTCAAAAAAAATCATCGAGGGGCCCAGATATCAGCTTCTAATCCAAGAAGGAACAGATAAACTTCGAATCATATGTTTTCTCTACTACTTGTTGAATTAAACACAAAAGCATGTTTTATAACATCGAGTTACCAATGCGTTTTCGTACAATCAATGCGTAACCTACTCATAGGTAACAAATCATATCTCTAGGTTTGAAGACTTATATGATGTTACCGTCTCACGATCACGTTGAGTCCAATGCTCAGAACTTATGAAGACTCATGAGTGTTGTAGCCACGTCCAACAACTTAGACCTCTACAACCATGTCAGGACAGTCTTGATTCATACCTACTTCCAACATATGACCGACTGTGGAGATTTGAATAATATGATATACCAAACATAGTTATTCTGGAAGTCAAAACATGCAAAAGAAATATAGTAAACGACTGACAAGAGATAGCAACACTTTACTCATAAATAAACACAACTTTTATTCATCATCAAATGTCAATTACAATTTACAAATTTGAAAATTATATAACTACTAAACACTAATAACATCCTTCACCCCCTATGCTCCGAGCATGCTGCAGATGCTTAACCCGAGTCAGTCCCTTCGTGAGGGGATCTGTTGGATTCTCATCCGATGATACCCTCTTGTCCATGAGTATTAATGTTAAGTATAAGTTTTCCCCTACTTATACCTGAAGATTAAGAAATGTTTAGGTAGAACACTTAATTGATAAGTATACTATTATACCTAATGTTGGAGAGTCAAAATGATACTTTCAAAACTATACTTTTGAATGTGTAAAAATGTATTATTTTATGGAGTCAAAACCTGTGCACTCACTAACTTTATGTTGACATATTTTAAAATGCATGTGTTTTCAAGAACTTGAAAAGCTGATATGTTTTCGAACAGGAGAAGTTTTACTATCATCTTTCTGTTTATTAAGAAGTATGTCATAGTCGGATATTGTGTAATAAATACTAGGAAAACAATAATGTAACTTTCAATCATCAATAAAGGTATGTATTTTCTTTAAGTATTGTTCAATGTATGTTATATAACTGTGATACGAAAAATGATGTTACACTACCCGGTGTTTCCGCTGACGGCCGGGTGTGACACCACTCATACTAAATCATTACTGTTGAATCTATTCTGTTTATCCCTCAACTGACTACTCAGCTTCTGATAGCCTGTGCTTCCCGCAAGAAAACTGAAATCACATAACCAATTATCCCTATAGGTCATTTAGCATAACCCAAGCAATCTGGTATTCAGTCCGAACTTGCAACCTAGAACACAAATACTAATGTTGCCCAGACACTAAAACTGCCCGAACACTGAACTGCCTGAAGCAGTATGTTGCCACATGGATGCTTTCTAAAATCTAACGAGACCTACCTGGTCCCTAGTCGTTCACCAATCATCTGAAATACCAGGTTCCGTCCTGGCTACGGAGCCAAAGGACTCCCACTTAGTCGCCCCACACGACTTCTGAACGAAATCCTTCTCTGGAACTAGTTGCCACTAGTTATCATGCCACTGTGGCTCAAACTTCCTTCTGATCTAACTGATCGGGTCCATGCATCGAATCCTGTCATCATCAAATCAAAGGCTAAACGTGATTGCCACCCAACCGATGGTAGCCTCATATCACAAGAAATTATATACGGTCCACTACTTTCCTTATCCCATAACTATAGTGGCACTCCTACAGTCTTATCACTGGCTCAACCTGATCTAATCCTTCTGGGTAATTTCAAAATGCAATCCGTGGATTTCCATATCCTCAATGTTGCACCCGAACTGGTGGGTACTACTATCCTTTTCACGATCTATGAACGTGCTCATGTTATCTACCAATCTAGTGGATGCCACGGTTACACCCGCAGTGTTACAACACCCTAGCGCTATGTAACCACAAGTGGATGCCCTACCGCTACCCCTGCAGTCTTAGAACACTTCCCATTCTAACTGGCCACTAGTGAAAGCTACGGCTACCCCCGCAGTATTACAACACTTCCCATACTAATTTACCACTAGTGAATGCTACGTCTACTGTCGCAGCCTTACAACACTCCCCATACTAACTGACCACTAGAGAATGCTACAGCTACCCCTGTAGTCTTACAACACTTTCCATACTATCTGACTGCTAGTGAACACTATGACTACCCCCGCAGTCTTACAACAAATTCCATACTATCTCAGGGAGCTGTTAGAGGTTCTGAGGCGAGAACGGTTGTATGCCAAGTTCTTAAAATGCGAGTTTTGGTTACGAGAGGTCCAGTTCCTTGGACATCTCGTTAACCAGGAGGGGATTTTGGTCGATCCGGCCAAGGTGGAGGCGGTTATGCAATGGGAGACTCTAAAATCTCCCTCAGACATCAGGAGTTTCTTGGGTTTAGGAGGGTATTATCGGAGATTCATTCGTGATTTCTCCAAGATTTCCATATCCCTCACTCATCTAACGAGGAAGGGGGTCGATTTCTGGTGGGGCCCTGAGCAGCAGAGGGCATTTTGGACCCTGCAACGATGTTTGTGCGAAGCACCGGTGTGGACACTCCCCAAGGGAGTTGAGGATTTTGTGGTGTTTTATGATGCGTTTATCACAGGTTTGGGGGCAGTCCTCATGCGGAGGGGACGAGTGATAGCCTATGTGTCGATGCAGTTGAAGCCGCATGAGAGGAGATACCCCACACACGATCTTGAGTTAGGAGCGGTGGTATTCGCTCTCAAGATTTGGAGGCACTATCTGTACGGGGTCCGTTGTACTACATACACGGATCACAAGAGTTTGAGACATATCATGGATTAGCCGAACCTGAACATGAGGCAGCGCAGGTGGCTGGATGTGGTCAAGGACTATGATTGTGAGATCCTTTACCATCCTGGTAAAGTGAACGTGGTTGCGGATGATTTGAGCCGCAAGTCAGTTGGGTCCTCTACCCCAGCTAGGTGTATGAGGACAGCGGTGGATTCCTTGCTAGTGGTTATGGACAGAGATGCTCATATTAAGGGTATGAGGCCGGAGAACTGGAAGTTGGAAAGGATTAAGGGCGAAAGCGCCCGGTTTGTTCAGGATAGACGCGGATTGTTGACTCGTTACGGTCGGGTTTGGGTTCCGATGATCGAAGGAGTTCGGCAGACAGTGATGGAGGAGGCTCGTAAGTCTTAGTTTTCTATTCACCTAGGAGTCACCAAGATGTACCGTGATTTAGTTCGTGTTATTGGTGGCCTGGTATGAATCGAGATATCGCTTGGTTTGTTGAGAGGTGGTTGACCTGTAGGATGGTCAAGGCCGAACATCAGAGGCCGCACGGTAAGTTGTAGCCTCTGGAGATTCCCATGTGGAAATAGGAACGGATCGCGATGGATTTCATCACAAAGTTGCCGAAGACGACAAAGGGGTTCGATGCTATATGGGTCATCGTGGATCGATTGATCAAGAGTGCCCATTTCGTAGCCATAGGGGAGAGTTCGTCGGTAGAGAAGTTGGTCGACCTGTACATCCGTGAGATTGTCTCTCCCCATGGGGTCCCAGTTTCCATTGTGTCCGACCGGGATGTCAGATTTACTTCTCGGTTTTGGCAAAAGTTCCACTAGGAACTAGGTACGAGACTGCATTTTAGCACGGCGTTCCATCTACAGACTGATGGGCAGAGTGAGCGGACCATTCAGACCCTTGAGGATATGTTGAGGGTGTGCGTCATTGATTACAGTGGGAGTTGGGATTCCCACCTACCGCTTGCAGAGTTCAGCTATCATTCCAGTATTGGCACACCGCTTTTCGAGCTGTTGTATGGGCCGAAGTGTAGGACCCCAGTCTGATGGGCCGAGGTTGGGCACAGGGTAATGGGTCGGACAGAGGTAGTTCTACAAACTACCGAGATGATACAGCAGATTAGACAGCAACTATAGACCGCTCAGAGCCGGCAGAAAAGTTATGCCGACCGACGCCGATTAGAGCTGAAATTTCAGGTGGGTGACATGGTCCTCCTAAAAGTCTCACCCTAGAAGGGTGTGATCCGCTTCAGGAAGAGGGGAAAATTGCGTCCCCGTTACATTGGGCCGTTCAGGATTGTTGCCAGGGTCGGCAAGGTGGCTTATAGGCTAGAGCTTCCAGAGGGGAAAACAACATGTTTCATGTTTCATGTTTCGGGAACAGGGGAAAACAACATGTTTCACGTTTCGCAATTGCGAAAATGCATTATGGATAAGGAGGCAGTGGTATCGTTGGATGACATGCAGGTCGATGAGCGTCTGAACTATGTGGAGAGGCCTGTGGCTATTTTAGAAAGGAAGAAGAAGATTCTGCGGAACAAGGAGATACCTTTGGTAAAGGTACAGTGGGAACATCGGAGGGGATCCGAGTGGACATGGGAGCCGGAGGCGGAGATGTGCGAGCATTACCCGACATTGTTTATTCTAGCGGACTTCAAGGGCGAACTCTAGTTCAAATGGGGGAGAGTTGTAATGCCCCGATTCTCAGGTATTGTTTTAAATAAGATGTTTTGGATTAAGCTCTCCTCGACGAGCTGGTTGCCCTACTCGTCGAGTAGCAGTGGGGTGGGATCGCGGGTTAAGTGACCAACTCGACGAGTCCATATTGGGACTCAACAAGTAGGAGCTGGAAAATGAAACCCTAAATCCTGTGGTTTGTACCCTTATTTAAAGGAGCTTCAACCTCCTTTGGCCTCTTTACAGTTCGAGAGTGTCCTTGAGAACCCTAATTCGTGTGTGTGTGCCTTGTGTATGTGTTGAAGCTTGAAAAGAGGATTTTTGGAAGGAGAAGACTTGGAGGAGAAGGAGATTGGAGCAATTAGAGTGTTGAAATCAACATCCATCTCAGATATCATCTTCCAGAGGTACCTAAACCATAATTTTCCTTATAGATCACCACTATTGGTTGAGTTTTAGGGTTTTCTTGGAATATCAAGTTGGTATGATGTGCTATGGGCTAGATCTGAAGTTGTAACTTCATGTCTGGACCCTCTTCGGATTCTAGAAGCATAAAGTTACAGTTTTGGTCGTGATTGAGGTCCCTCTTGGGCATGAAGCCCCATTAAGAGCTTAGATTTGGCATTTGGAGCATTTAAAGCCATGCATGCATGTAAGGTTTGAAAATTTATGTGATAAGCATGCCCTAGAAGTTTGGATCTATGAGTTGGAGCCGCTGCATGGCTCAAAATAGGTCTGTATGGGAAAAAGGTCTGAATGAACTCGGCGAGTCGCAAGGTTCACTCGGCGAGTCACATGAAGATGGCTGTGAACTCAACGAGTTGGATGAACAACTCGGCGAGTCCAATGATGATTTCTATAGACTCGACGAGTTGAAGAACAACTCGGCGAGCCGAATGAGTTTTCTCCTGGATATGTATGCGTGTGTATCTGTTGAGTTGCAAGGAGGGAACTCGATGGGTAGCCTTAAAGTTTGATCAAGAATTGAAGGATCTCGACTAGTCACCCTAATGACTCGGCGACTTGGAATGGGCTTCAAGGAACTCGGCGAGTAGTCGAGGGTACTCGGCGAGTCGAGGTCAACATGGACTGTTGACCTTGATTGAGGACTTTGACTTTGATCAGGGGTTGACTAGTGGGTTATAGAGTACCTTATAAGGTTAAGGATTTACGAGCATATTGTGCTATAGGTGGTGGAGCCTGTGTCAAGTGATCCGAGAGTTGGAGCTTACCTTCTGAGTCGACATCTGCGAGGTGATTTATCCTCACTATATCGATAGGCTCTACAGCACCAAGGCCGGCCCTTTAGTTGTTATTGTGATGGTATGCTATATGTGGTTATGATCTGTTAGATCGGAATCAAGGTAGACAGTATGCTATGCTCTCATGATCCGTGTGGATGGGTATGTTAGAGACCTGCTAGGTCGGTACTCTAGTTACGAGAGAATTCTATGATTGATGAACAGTGATAGATACGCTTGATGTTTATATATGCCAGTATATGATAGTTATGCGCACATAGTATTTGCTTGTTCGTTGGGTCCGGGGAGACTGTAGGCCCATGTGGCGGACCAGTCATGCCGAAGGTTCGGGATAGATCCAGATAGACTGTAGGCCCTGCAGGGCGGTCCATTCAGGCTGATGGCCCAGCATGCATGTTTATTGATTGATTATTACTGATATGGTATTGTCAGTGTGATATTGGTATTTTGGGGGTAGCTCACTAAGCCCTCAGGCTTACAGTTTTCAGTTTATTGTTTCAGGTACTTTAGGAGATCATGGAAAGGCGAAGGTGTGACTGTACCGCTCCTCATCCTTATGTTATGATTTTTGGGACACTCTGATTATAATGATTTGAAAACATTTTGTAAACAATGTTATTTGGTTTTTATTTATGATAGAAAATTTTAAATTTGGCTTAAAATTTATGGATTTTACACCACTAAACTTGAGTCCCAACCGGAACTCTAACTTGGTTCCCGAAACCTGCTATCACGTGACCCCACTGTATCAGTACCGTACCCATGCCCGTGATCAAAGCGTCACAGTAACCCACAAAATCATCTACACCCTCTGGCAGGGTGAGAATCGGTGCCCCGCACAACCGCAGTCTGAGACTCTCGAAGGCTGCCTGCTGCTCAGTCCCCCAGTGAAAGGCCATCGACTTCTTGTTCAGTCGGGTCAAAGGAACTGCAATCTCGGAGGAGTCCCGTATAAACCTCCGTTAATAATAGACTAGACCCAGAAAACTCCGAATCTCAGTTGGAGACCTCGGAATCTCCCACTGCATCACAACCTCTATTTCGGTCGGATCGGCCAGAATACCCATCTGGATGACAAGGTGCCCGAGAGATTGTATCGCGTGCAACCAGAACTCACATTTGGAGAACTTTACAAAACTCTCTCCCCCACTTAGATTCGGCTAAGTCTTCACATCACGTGGGAATTAAAGGACTCCCAATCCCTCTCACTTTCTAATATCTGATGATGAAACTCTAAGCTTACCAATGTTGGCAACCAATCACCAGTTTAACCCTGAGATCACCCATCGTCTGAAATCTTGAAGAGTACTCTTGAAATGTGATCCATTCTGTCACCTCAATCCACTTCTCATGCTGACCATTGGAGGCCTTAATTCCCACTCTATTTGACGAATTCTTGTTCCCACTTACAATCTTGAAACACCACTAAACTCTTAACAAGCACACCCGTGCGAAAGCGCATTTCTCTTGAACCTCCAAGGCCCGAACACTCATGCATCTAACACCCGCTACTGACACTACCATCTTCATGATACCAATCCGGTCCAAGCAACAGTAGTGCCTTGAACTCCAAGGTACATCCATAGACAATTGTCGACCATACTTGAACCATGCTAGAAACACTGAATGCTGACTTCACTGAAGAACTATCGCCCAAACCCCAACCAAATATCCTCTAAATGATACACTTGCATAGATCCCGACAAAGATCTGGAATGATAACGGTACACGCGGAACCCACTCCACAAGATGTGTCCCCCTGTGGGTTCATCAAGGACTTTTCGGCATGTAGGATGGCATATATGACCCTTGATAACCTAGGCACTAGCAGAAAAATGACTCGAGATATAACTTATCCAAACTCACTCATAATTCGAAAGCGATACATACTCCCAACATCAACCTAATAGCAGTAGAACATGACATACCCACAACATCTGTAGGAATCTTGATCACCTTCCGCTGACATAACCAACCCCGCTACACTTCTAGCAGCCTAAACCCTTGGAGTGACAAACTCTCTTGTGCACCTTCCCGTACATGATGCACCGACTCAGCCCTGTTGGCCTTTCACCCGATGATTAGTGTAACACCCGGATTCCCAGGTATATTATTTTATTCCTTTATTTTTGGAGGTTGGGAGGGGACTCGGCGAGTTAGTGTTAAACTCGTCGAGTATGGTCGCGGATTCTTATCCGGGTTCACAGCTGGACTCGACGAGTTCATGAGTGGACTCGGCGAGTCCACGCTGTTTAATGAAACCCTAATTTCTTGGGTTTGGGGACCTATTTAAAGGCCCTTAGGGCCTTCATTTGCGGCTACTAAACCCCAGAGAGAAACCCTAAGAGATCTAGAGTGTTAGTGATAAAGGAGAGAACATTCTTGATCATTTTGTTGGTGTAATTGCAAGAAGGCGGTGACCAAGGAAAGAGGAGGCTGAAGGACGTGCGATTCTAGTGACTTTAGAGTTCATAGACATCATCTTGAGGTATTTATTCGGACCTTCTTTAGATTTGGTGTTGATTCTTAGAGTTAGGGTTTTCTAACCCCTTTAGAGGATGGATATGTGGAGCAATTGGTCCCTTCTCGAGTTTATGCTTTCGATCTAGACTCAAAGAGGTCCAGAGACCTTAACCCTTGGAGCTTTATGAGTTATTTTGGGAGCCATGAGCTTAGGATGTTATTTTTGGGGCTAAATCACCAAGTGAGACCATTTAGATGTTATATGAGTGTCAAGGTTTGAACTTTACGTGATTATCATGCTTGGGAAGGTCAGATCTATGGATTTAAGGAACAGATCTGACCTCAGGAGGTCAAAGGAGTTTGTGCATGGCATGAACTCATCGAGTATGAAGAACAACTCGGCGAGTAGGGTTAGGGTTTCCCGTAAATCACTCAGTGAGTAGAGGTACCGAGTTGGGGAAATAAGTTAGTGAGTCGGAGGGGGATTAGGGGGCTGGAGTTTAAGGCAGAACTCGCCGAGTTGTTCTTAAGACATGGCGTGTTGAGTCGGGGTGGCCCCGCGATTCATGCCAGGTGTGTGACTCGTCGAGCAATGGGAGGAAATCGACGTGCCAAGTGGGACTAAAAAGTTAGTGGACATGTGTATACTCGTCGAGTCGCCCAAGTGCACTCGACGATTCGAGTCAAAGTTTGATTGTTGACTTTTGTTGACTTTTAGGGTTTGGTCAACAATGTGGCCTTTAAGCCAAGAGAGGGGTAAAATTGTCTTTTACCCTTCTGAGGGTGCTAAGATAGGGTTGTTTATAGTATATTTATGAAAGTATTTACTTTATGTGATTAGGCGGAGGCTAGATCGTATTTCTACCGAGTCAGAGATTTACCGAGACATCTGAGGTGAGTCTTCTCACTATGCTTACCTAGTGTGGTAACAGAATTATGTGGCAGAGTAATTTAGAGTTATATGCCAGTGTATTTTCATGTTATTATGTGGTGTGATTTATTGTGATATCTGATAGCATGATTCAGAGTTTACAGAGTTAGGACCAATGGGTCCACAGAGTTATAGGACCAAGAGGGTCCCACGGAGATATTCGACCAGAGGGTCAACAGAGTTACAGCCCTGAGTGACTGACATGTGTTTATGTGGTATTTTGGGGAACTCACTAAGCAATTATGCTTACAGTGTTATGTGTGGTGTTGCAGGTACCAGCGATGATCGCGGGAAGGCGCCGGCATGACTCGTACACACACACACTGGAGTTCATATGTTTTGATCTTGGGGTTTTGTATTGAGATGATGTTGATACAATGTTTTGAAAAATGAATGTGAATGATGCTTTATCTTTTCTTTAAAAAAATTGTTTAAATTTTATGGTGTTACAAGTTGGTATCAGAGCCTTGGTTTGAGGGATTCGGATGCATCTTCGGGCATATCTGGACTCAAACTGAGGATTTGGGAAAATTTTTGATAATAAGTAAAATTTTTGAAAAGAGTTTTGAGACAGACAGAGCAGAGCCGTGTGTACGATCAGCAAACGCCCGAATGGTGATTTCCCAAAATAGGCTTAGAATAAGTGCTATCAGATATGTTATGTTATGCTATATGATGAATTATGATACGCATGCTAAAGTAGACTAGGTATTCTTATTAGGACTAGAGTGGCCTGATATATGGTGCCTTAGTCTAGGGGTTTTGCTGCTAGAAATATTTGAGAGTGTTTAGATAGCAGCGAGGTGCTTATGTGATATCTGCTAGTGAGTAGCACATGATTTAAGAAAGTAGAGTGCTTGGAAATTTGGGACTCTGGGAGGAGGACTTGGAATGAGTGCTGAGTCGGTGTGGTCGGTAGTATTGGGCCCGTACTACCGAAGGCATCGGGTCAGTGCGCAACCCAAGTAAGAATCCTTAGGGTACCAGAAACCAAGTAGGATTGGGGGTATCGAGTGTGGGCACGCTCGATCGAGTTTTTGATATCTTGTGTTGTATTTCAGAGAGGTATCATCGTGGGAATGCGCCACAGACCAGGGACCAGTGGAGGGGGTGTGAGTGACGAGGAGCTCCGCCAGATGATTCATGATGAGGTGGCGACCGCCATCCGCGCTGAGATTCTAGAGATGTTCGGGTCTATCAAGACCACCCTGATAGATACATTTGACGAGAGATACGTTGCTCTTTCTGATGCTGCTGTTTCTACGGCCACTGGAGCTGTAGCTGTGGCTAGACCGCAGGGTGGTGATGTGTTGTTGTTCTGGGAGTTCAGCAACACAAAACCACTAGAGTTTGATGGGACCTAGGACCTGATTGCAGTGATGAGGTGGATTTCAGACATTGAGGGGTGTTTCTTTACTTGCTCATCTCCTGAGCATTTGAGAGTCCGGTTCGCGCTGAACCAGCTTCGCTTGGGAGCGAAGGACTGGAGGAAGTTTGTGACGGCGCACTATACGCTTGCTTAGCTTGTTGCAGTGACCTGGGAGAGGTTCACTGCTATGTTTCAAGAGAAGTACGTTCCCCAGGTGGAGAGGGAGCAATTTGCACAGGAGTTTCTACCCCTCAAGCAGGGTACCGAGTCTGTTACGGCGATTACTCGGATGTTCCATGAGAGGGCGATGTTCTGCCCAGAGCACGTGTCCTCCGAGCAGGCACGTATGAGCCAATATCTGAGCATTTTGAGGAGGGATATACGGGAGTTTGTGGCGAACTCAACGTACTGGACATTTGCTGAGCTTTAGTAAAATGCCCGGAAGAGGGAGATAGAGCTGGAGACTCAGGCTTGGGAGGAGGTTGAGTCTCAGGGGAGGGATCGGCGACCGACGTAGTCTCAGCTGGCAGCCAAGCGGGCCAAGCCCGTTGATTCGAGATTTGGGAGTTAGAAGGGCCGCACTTGTGGCAAGTGCGGCAAGAGCCACGATGGGGTGTGCAGAGCAGGGTCTTGCTACAAATATGGCAAGGAGGGGCATATTGCCAGGGATTGCCCCAAGGGGTTTGCAGTATATTTTCACTGCAACCAGACCGGACACCGCAAGGCAGAGTGTCCATAATTAAGCAGGATAGCCTAGGGAGCACCTCAGGGATCTGCCCCTACTGGTATCAGAGCTACTGAGAGCCGGCCAGTGAAGGCCGAGGTACCAAAGGCACGAGGGATAGCCTTTCAGTTGACTACGGAGGAGGTCCACACTGCGCCCGACGTCGTGGCTGGTATGTATCCTTTCTTGTATTTATTTTAATGTTGGGACATTGTGTTTATTTTGTCTTATGCGTAGGTACTTTTCTTGTAAATTTTGTACCTGCCTTGGTGTTATTTGACTCGGGTGCGAGTCGGTCTTTTTTATCTTTGGCTTTTAGTCAGCACATCAGTATTAGTCGAGATGTGTTGAGTCGACCTCTGAGAGTTTCCATAGCTGATGAGAGGACGATGTATGCCGCCGAAGTGATCCGAGGATGTGTAGTCGAGATTTTCGGCGTCGAGTTTCCGATTGGTTTGGTTTCTATTGCGATGGGAGATGTATGTGTCATCGTGTGCATGGACTGGTTGAGCAAAGTTGGAGCGGTCATTGATATGTGCATAACTAGTTAATTATTTAGCATACATTTGTTTTCATTTTTAACTAATTATGTGTATAATGTGGACAAAAGGTACTTAATAATGTTTAAATTTTGTTTTCAGTCCAAAAGGCATGGTTGGGAGTGAAAGGGAACAAGAGGAAGCAATTAGAGACCAAAGAATGAAGAATGAGGGACAAAAGCATTCCTACTCGGCGAGTTCATGAGCCTACTCGGCGAGTCCATTAGAATATTCTAGAAGATAAGTCAAGACTGCTGGCATGGGACGGATAACTAGCATCTACTCGGCGAGTTGGGTCTGTTACTCGTAGAGTACACCCTGTTTTGTGATAATTATAAATACCAAACTGTTATCCGATTGGAAGGGACTTCTGACGTTTTTGGAGCTTCATCTGCGATTGAAGAACCCTTGGAGGAGCTAAGGAACCCTAATATTCAATCCTTGGAAGAATCAAGGCAATTAGGTTAATCATTCCACTTAGCTTTAGGAATTAAGTATGTTTAGCTTAGTTAAATCTAATTTTGAGTTTGTTTTTATCATGACTATGAACTAAATTCGTTTTGTTTCTGCTGGGGATGACTAATTTACTCCTATGGTTTAGAATATACTTTATGATTGATTGTTATTTGGTGATTTTATTAAATTAAGTTTGTTAAAGAACCTTATGCATTAATGACAACTATTTTCCGTTAATTGGAAGGTAATTAAGCTGCATGAACATCTCTTAATTATTAACCCCATATGTTATGTGAACACTTGATCATATGCTTAAGAGTAATGAATATGAAATTAAGATTAATTAGAGAATGGGTAAATTAATGTGTGAGCTTGTTTGAGAAACCAACAAACAAGAGGTTAATTGAAACGCCAACTTGATTAACTAATTACAAATCTTATTTAATCCAAACAATTGAACTAGGGAATTAATTAGTTTAAACAATTGGCCACTGCTTGAATTGATTAATTGTCTAAGGGTTAGGAGTAATGACCATGAACCTAGCCACTATAGTTAGTAACCAATAATAATTAATTTATCATTTAAATAACCATATGAGTGAATTAGTTGAACCTAAACAGAAACCCTTTAATAAATTTGGTGAATTTGTCATTTGCTTTAATTGTTTACTTAGTTAATTGTTTTAAGTACTATGTTTAAGTTTCTTGTCTTCTAAAACTAGAGAAAAAAACCCTTTAGTTTTATTACTTGTTTAGTTAAAATTAGTTATTAGATTAATTTTCGTTACCTGAGTTCGAAACCCTACTTACCCAACTATACCACTAAAAGACAGGTTCACTGCCTTTGTGTGCTTAATTTATTAACTAAAAGTAGGATTAAAACTAGTTCGTTTTACACACATCAAGTTTTTGGCACCGTTGCCGGGGAACGGTACTAAATAGTTAATCTAATTTCTAATTTTTTCGATCCTTTGAGTGAGTTTACTGGCGCAAAGTTAATTTATTGCAGATTAGTAGTTAGTAATTAGGTTTTAGCATCTGTTTTAGTTTTATACTTAAGCTTAGAAGTTTTTTCAAAATTTCACTGCTACTCGCCGAGTGCATTCGCACCTACTCGGCGAGTACAACAGTATTTCAGATCAATTTTCGTTTTTTTTAGTACACTTTTTTGTTCTTTTTACGTTTTTATCTTGTTTATTTCAGGACATTCATGACCAGAGGATCAAACACCCTGCTGGTACCACCATTTGAAGATCCCGAATCCGCATTGATAAGGAACAAAGGAAAGGACGTGGACAGCTCGAGTACACCAAAGAAGTCACCTTTGTCCAATTTGAAGACTGTTTTTGGGAAGAAGAAGAGCAACAAATCAGGAGCATCCATCGCATCTTTAGCAAGCGAAGACCCGATCAAGGAAGACACCGAGTACGACACCGAGGAAGAAGAAGAACCCACATACGGGCACGACTCCGATTCCGGCGACGAGTTAGCTCTTACCATGGCTAACAATGATGAAATGCCCACGGGGGAATGGAAGAAGAGGATGCGCGACGACACTGGCCCGGGACTTGTGCAACCCGCAATTCCTGCGACTGCTACTTTTGAGCTCAAGGGTCATATCCTAGCTTTACTTAAAGAAATACCTTTCTATGGAAAAGACCACGAAGATGCTTAGAAGCATTTGGATGAAGTCAATGATGTAGCCAATTACTTCAATGTTCTAAATGTGCCTCGCGAGACTCATCTACTTCGCATGCTTTCGGTGACATTCAAAGGTGTTGCAAAAGACTGGCTCAACTCACTTCCCCCCGGATCAGTCACCACATGGGCCAAGATGAAAGAAGAATTTATTGATCACTTCTGCACACCTTCCAAGATAGCCAAACTGAAGAAAGCAATAGCTAACTTTGAACAACAAGCTGGAGAATCACTATATGAAGCTTGGCAGAGGTACAAGAGCATACTAAGAAACTGCCACACCATGACCTAAATAGCCAGCAAGAACTCTCCATTTTCTATGATGGAGTCAATGTCACAACCAGGCAGTTACTTGACTCGCAAGGCTCGCTCACAAAGAAGCCACCCCCGGTGATCAAGGAATTAATTGAAGAATTCTCTGAGCACTCTAGAGAGTACCACAACCCAAGAAATGATGTTACTAGGGGAGCCGCATATGCAGCTACTGAAGACTTGTCCGCGGTCATGGCTATGCTAAAAACCATGGATAGGAGGATGGATAAAATGGATCAAACGATCCATCCTATTCGGGTGGGGTGTGAAAACTACAATGGGCCTCATCTTACTAGAGATTGCGACTTGGATGAAAATGGAAACAAGAAGGTGCAAGTTTGTTACTCAAGTGGAGACCGATATGATGAAGATTGGCGAAAACCAAAGAAAGAGTGGCTCCCATATGAAGAGTACAAGAAGGCTAAGGAGGAGAAGTTCAGGTAGAAAGGAAGAGGGTTTTACCAAAAGGAAGAGTCGGCACAAGAAAGAAAACCAGGTTTGGAAGAGATGCTTACCAAATTTGTAGCTGCTTCAGAAAAGAGACGTAGTGGTCATGATGTTGCAATTCAAGAAACAAGGACCATGCTTAGAAACCAGTAAGCATCTATTCACAACATAGAAACGCAGCTAGGGAAACTTGCTCAACAAATCAACCAAAGATCCCCGGGCGAACTCCCCAGTAAAACCGAAAATAATCCACGAGGCGTGCACATAAATATAGTTACAACCAGAAGTGGGAAAATAATCACTCCTCTGGCCCCTATTCAGAACGAAGCACCCAAAGACGCACAGAAGGAGGAAGAAGAAAATCAAGCAGAAAATCATAATCTTCAATCTGACAGCTCTACTCACTGAGTACCAAATATGGACTCGGCGAGTACACTGCCAAATTCGAAGGAACATATCCCTGAAAAGCTGTATCAGCCTCCAATGCCATACCCAGCCCGAGCTAAGAAGGAGAAACAGGAACAGGAGTACCAGAAGTTTCTAGATCATATCAAGGCTCTTCAAATCAACATACCCTTCATTGAAGCTATCGCCCAAATGCCTAAATATGCTAAGTTCCTTAAGGAACTTCTCACTAATCGAAGGAAGATGGAAGAAGTGAAGAAGGTGGTCCTCAATGAAAAATGCTCAATTGCTATGATAAATAAGCTACCAAAGAAGAAGGGTGACCCGGGAAGCATAACTCTACCTTGCCCATTTGGCAACTTGGCTACCATTCATGCCTTAGCCGATTCGGGAGCAAGTGTGAACCTAATGCCATATTCATTCTTTAAGAAGTTGGATCTCCCGGAACCAAGGCCAATTCGCATGGCAATTCACTTAGCAAACAAGACAGTCACTTTCTCAAGAGGCATATGCGAAGACTTACTAGTCAAGGTGGACAAATTCATCTTTCCCTCGGATTTTATAATTCTAGATATGGAGGCGGATCCTCAAGTCCCGATCATCCTCGTCAGACCCTTCCTCAACACTGCGAGTGTTATAGTAGACATGAGGGATTCAAAGCTTACTTTGCGGGTAGGTGATGAATCTGTAACTTTTGGGGTTGATCAAGCCATGAAGTATGCAAGGAACAGTGACGACACGACGTTCTCAATTGACATGCTAGATGAACTATTGGAGGAGTGCATAAGTGAAGATTCCAGCAAGTCCACAATTTTTGATGAAGAATTTGATGCAGAAAGAGACTTAATGGAGATCGAAAGGCTACTGGAAGAAGCTGAATTTGAAGAAATAGTCAAGCAAACTGACAGCTCTACTCGCCGAGTAGGGCCGATCTACTCGCCGAGTTCTTCCTCAGAAAAATCAGAAGTCGTGAATACAACTACCAACTCGTCGAGTACCTTACCTGCACTCGGCGAGTAGAACAGTCAGAACCAAAAATCTGAGCTCAAAAAGTTACCAGAACATTTGGAGTATGATTTCCTTGAAGATGGAAACCAAAAGCCAGTAATCATAGTCTCTGACCTGTCTAAATTTGAAAAGCAAAAGCTCGTGCAAGTGTTGAAGAAGCGGAAGCGGGCCATAGCATGGAGCATCACCGACATTAAAGGAATAAGCCCATCTTATTTCTCTCACAAAATCAATCTGGAGGAAGGAGCAAAGCCGGTTGTACAGCACCAAAGAAGATTAAACCCGAATATGCAAGAAGTAGTCAAGAAGGAAGTGGTTAAACTCTTATATGCGGGAATTATCTATTCCATTTCCAACAGTCCGTGGGTGAGTCCGGTCCAAGTGGTGCCCAAAAAAGGACGGATGACGGTCATAACCAACGAAAAGAAAGAGCTAATTCCGACATGAACGGTAACCGGTTGGAGAGTGTGCATCGATTATCGAAATCTAAACGATGCCACTCGTAAAGACCACTTTCCCTTACCTTTTATTGATCAAATGTTAGAAAGATTATCGGACCATAGTTACTATTGCTTTCTAGATGGATTCTCGGGTTATTTCCAAATACCCATAGACCCAATGGACCAAGAAAAGACCACATTTACTTGCCCCAGTGGGACTTTTGCTTATAGGCGCATACCCTTTGAGCTATGCAATTCACCCGTGACTTTTCAAAGGTGTATGACAGCCATATTCCACGATATGGTGGAAAAATTCATGGAAGTTTTTATGGATGAATTTTCTGTTTTTGGATCTTCTTTCCATGATTGTCTCACAAATCTTGACTTAATGCTTGCTAGGTGTGAAAAAACTGACTTGGTCCTTAACTGGGAGAAATGTCACTTTATGATTAAGGAGGGTATAGCATTAGGCCATAAGGTTTCCAAAATGGGAAGTGAAGTGGATCGGGCAAAGATTCACACCATTGCCAAATTACCCCCACCAACTAATGTGAAGGGCATTAGAAGTTTTCTAGGACACGCGGGTTTTTACCGGCGTTTCATAAAATATTTTTCCAAAATAACCAGACCTCTAACACAATTACTATTAAAAGATGCACCATTTAATTTTACTAAAGAGTGTTTAGAGGCATTTGAATTTTTAAAGGAAAAATTAACTAATGCCCCGATCATTGTTGCACCAAATTGGAGTTTACCCTTTGATATTATGTGTGATGCTAGTGACTTTGCATTAGGAGCTGTCCTTGGACAAAGGGTTGATAAGAACTTTCGACCCATATATTACGCTAGCAAGACTCTAAATCCAGCACAAGAAAATTACACCACCACAGAAAAGGAATTATTAGCTGTG
Source organism: Lactuca serriola (assembly GCF_051521515.1). Taxonomy (NCBI): domain Eukaryota; kingdom Viridiplantae; phylum Streptophyta; class Magnoliopsida; order Asterales; family Asteraceae; genus Lactuca; species Lactuca serriola. The sequence continues at coordinate 334,116,888 of NC_136415.1, read as the reverse complement.
GTGTATGCTTTTAATAAGTTCCGTCCTTCTTTAGTTTTATCTAAAACAACCGTTTTTACTGACCACTCTGCTATCAAGTATTTATTTGCCAAACAGGATGCAAAGCCAAGAATGATACGATAGGTGCTACTCCTTCAAGAGTTTGACATAGAGATACAAGATAAAAAGGGAATGGAGAATGTAGCAGCTAACCACTTGTCAAGGCTTGGAAACCCACGATTGCACGAAGATAGAGTTGGCGATGATTTTCCGGATGAGTATATTATGGTAACCGTGGGAGAAGAACCATGGTTTGCAAATATAGCTAACTATTTAGCTAGCAATTATATCCCAAAAGATCTCACAAGTCAACAAAAGAAGAAAATCTTTTCCGAGATAAAACATTACTTTTGGGATGAACCATATCTTTTCCGAAGCTGCGCGGATGGGATCATACGAAGATGCATGTTCGGGAATGAAAGTCGAAAGATATTAGAGCATTGTCATAGCGGACCCACGGGAGGACATCATGGAGCACATTACAATGCAAAGAAGATCTTTGACATTTGGTTCTATTGGCCCACAATTTTTAAAGATGCAGCCCAATTTGTCAAAGAATGTGATGTGTCACAACTGGAAATTTTGTGTCATGTAATCTATACACTCAAGCTAATGTGAATCAAAAACTTAAGAACATGTGTGACACCTATTATTATGACATCAAAAACTTCAATCAAATACATCATACAAGTACTACAAATAGTCATCAAACAATTGGAGACCCTAGAAGTCCTTGTTTAAGACCATTTTGGACTAGGACATCCTTATTGGATCCAAATGGACCAATAAGCTTCCAATTAGACTGTCATGGGCTTAGAACCCTAATTGGGCTCTAATTGGACCCACACTAATTTATTTCAACATTTTGGGCCATGTTGGGCCTAGAATGAAATGAATTAAAGCTTTGATCCATGAATACCCTAAACTAGTCCAACAAAAATGGAAAAATCATACTACATTCTTTTAGGTATAAAACACACCCTAACTAACTCTAATTTTGGGCCTAGGGGAAAAAGCCCAAATTTTTCCTTTTCCCTTCCAAACTCTCGGCCCAAGGCCCAAACCCAAAGGAAAGATGAAGAGTTGACTTTGCCATTGCCACCTCATTATTATCTTTTGGATATCCATGCAACATATCGCATATACCCATGCATACATCATCTCAAAGATCACTTCTTCCTTCCTCTCTCTCTCACTCTTGGCCATATTCAAACACACACACACACCACAAAAATCTCTTCCAAACTCTCTAAGGCTTGTAGAACAATCCTCCCTCCTTCTTCAAAATTTTCATGAATCAAGAAGCTTCACAAGGAGAATCCATCACCGAAAATCATCATCTAAGGTAAGTTGATGACTAATCCATGATCTAGCTATTTCATTCCATCAAAAACCTCTTCTAAATCTATTCCAACTTGTGATCATGCACCTTAGAAGTCACCAAACTCGAGATCTTCATCAAGGGGTGCTAGGGCCAAAAATCACCAAACTTTCTTCCGTATTTTCTTCAAAAACCGAAAGCTTCAAACAAGGTGAGCTTCATACCCCCTATTTTCTTTTTTTATGAGTTTTGTGGGGGGGGGGGGGGGAATACAAGTGAAAGTGTAGATCTATATGTGTTTTGTATGCCTTGTATGATTTCCATGCTTATATGTGTGTTGTTGTGTGTTATAATGTTGGATCTAGCCATAAAACCCCTCAAAACCGAGATATACTTCATGTTAAATGATTCTAGCATCAAATATATTTCTACATACAAAGTGTTCCTAGAAAAATAGCTAAATGGCTTAGTAACATTTTCTTTGGGCTAAAAAGACAATTTTTGGACCTAAAATGTGAAAAATACAAAGTTAAGGGCCCAAATTGACATATCACGAATTTTGATGGATGAGGTGTGTTAAAACAGTTTCAATAAAACAATTTCTGGAAATATACTCATTTGGAGGATTAAAAACATAAATTTCAAGCTTAATGGGCTAAAAATAACATTCTCGGCCCAATAGGGCCCATTAGGCGAAATTTTCTGTTTTGGAGGGCCAAAACTGTGTTTTCCTGTAAAACAGTGGACTATAAGTGTTCCAAGTCCTTTTCAAAGGTTTAAAATGCTTTTTAAATTTAAAAAGGACCGAAGTTGCAAAAATTTTACAATTTAGGCCAAAATTGTCAAAGTTGCGAAAAAGAAGGGCTATTACCGAGAAAACTGCAATTTCAGGGACTAAAACTGTTTTCATTGAAAAATATGCTGAAAAATATCAATTTCAATAATTTTTGGTGTTAAAATGTCAAGAAAAATGATTTAAGGATCAAACCGGAAAGTTATTTAATTCAAGGGGTTGAAAAAGTAAATTTTGCAAACAATGAGGGGCTGAAAACATAAAACTTCCAAGGCTAATTCAATACACGCAATTTGATCAAATAATGGCACCGCGACTATCGACGAAATACAATACACAACAATACCAAAAGTCGTTGTTTAACGAATTGGTTTGGTCTCGAACCAATAAAATCCGAAACTACTAACACGACCACACTACGATTCATACAAGTAACGTTTGGGAATTCAATATACATGCGAGTGTGCACAGACGTCTACGCACCATCTCTGGGCCCCAAAAGTGTAAAATCTTGTTTGTTGGGCCTAGCTAGCCCAATGACCTGATCTTAAGGCCCGAAGACCTCTATCTTACGAAGTGTTGGGTTTTACCGATCTAACACAACGTAAAAGGACTTTCAATGGCTTGTATACTACTGGTCCCCAAGGGTCCTTTGGTATTGCTAGTAAAGTCGACATTTCATGCGAGGCGGGTCTGGGACCCCTCGTTCATTTTTTTTATCCCGAACCGGTTAATGGAGTCATCGGGACCTTCGTGTCCTCTTTCTCTTCGGATGTGGGACTATACATAGTCAGGGCGGTTGGATAACGTGATTAGTACGGATGACGCCTACGGGATCGTTGGTATAGCTACAAACTGGTCGTTTGTGTAATGCGTGTTTGTAGCAATTAATCATGCTAAAAAATAATCCAACGTCGCCCGGGACTGACACTACACGCTATGCAATGGTTTCAATGTAACTTCATGGAATTCAAGGAATTAGGAAAACATCGGGTTTTCCTAGGGTTTTTCAATACATACAGATTCGAAATGCATACAACTCTAATGAACAATTTTTACAAGTATAGAAACAAACAAGCATACTTATGGATCTTCACAAACGTTTTCAAAAGCTTTTCATTTCAGAAAATATCGGATTTTCTGGTGGTTTTCAAACGATACGAAACATTGTTTTTTTCAAAGTACCGCTTATGAACTCACCAACATTTCACATGTTGACGTTTTTCAAAATACTTGTATTCTCAGGGAACCAGTGACTCTAAGGAAATCGTACTCGGTGATGGCTTGCAGTTTATTTATGTACGAATCGAACAATTTATTTTTGGGAATGTAATGTTTAAACAATGTATTTCATGTAAACTCTATTGGTTGTACTATATTAATGCATGGTGACGAATGTTTTTACGTTTCATATATATTCAATGTTATGGTATTCAATTGAGTCACGACAGCCCCCGAACGTTTCCGCCGTCTGGTTCGGGGGTGTGACAGGTTGGTATCAGAGCTTTGTTTATAGTGAACTAGCATGTCGAGCCACACATTGATATGCAACTATAAACTAAAAAGAGGGACTAACATAACTCTGAACAAAACAAGTAAATAAAACACACTTGCTTTCATTAGGGGTAAGGACCTAACGCCGAATCAAACACAATAATGCAGCTATCTCGGTGAATTCGGGACTGTTCTTAGTAATACCAAGGAGTGAATGTAGCCTGATCAACTACATTCTCTCCAAAGTAAAACTAACACACGTCTTGATGAGATCGGGATAGCTAGGGAACCTAAAACTATACCCTTTATCACCAGAAAGAGAACGTTCGCTTAGTCTGTACAATAGTCATAGCACCTAGGAATAATGTTAGCATATTTACATACCCGCGCAGACAGCATGACTGGTTTTCATCACCCTGGAGACCTCTATTTCCCTAATCAGGGAAACAACGGGTGGCTAGAAGAGGAGGAGCCTGAGGAAGAGCAGCAGGGTATCCAGTTTCATCAGGTCCTAGTAGCTCACGGGATGCTTGGGGATGAACCGGGAGAGAATCCAGGGGAAGCACACGACGTCGGACCCGACGAATACGTAGACACTGACTACGAATTTGGAGAGATTGACGACGACGATGAGGAAGGCCAGGTCGGGGACCAGGACCCCGTCCCGCCATGCGAGAACGAGGCACAACCAGATCACCCCGCTCCACCAGTGAACCCCCCAAGAGAGAACCGTTCCCTCGAAGCTGAGATCGCCGCACTGCGACAATAGCTGTATGCTATGGAAGCTCGGGCAGTGCAAGCAGAGCATGAGAGGGATGAGGTTATTGGAGACATGGCAGAGATGGCGCAGCTACTAGCGCAACATTTTGGCATATGACTTCGGCACCACCTCCAGACGCAGCTCATCGCGGTTAGGGATAGACTTATCATAGTAGGTCATTAGGAACTATGCTATGTACTCCGGCTCTATGTTTAAGTGACTACACTACTCATAGAGCCGTTATGCTGTCGAATTAGTGTCACTTATGTATGCTCTTACAAGAAAATTTTCCTGTGTTAAATGCGGATAATATTAATGAACTTTTATGTGTTTTGCTATGATATTACCAGTTGTTATGTGTTGAGACGTTATGATTGTATGCCCGATGGTAGTAATGTTTAGGTTCGTACCATACACCTAGTTAGTAGGATCACAACCTCACAGAAACCACATACACTCAACATCTTTCCGTTTCATGACAGAAAGATGCCTCGCCGAACTACTCGCAGAAATCTCGAACCAACCCCGCCCGAAGTTGACACCACTGCTTTCCAGGCAGCCGTATATGCTGCGGTCACAGCAGCTATGGCACAACTTCACCAAGGGAACAACGGAGGAGGCAACGGGCAAGGGTCCAGAAGTTCGAACAACGAGACAAATCAAGGACCCACTAAAACGTGCACCTACAAGGACTTCACAAACGCTAAACCACGAACTTTCAACGGCACTGGAGGGGTGATCACTCTGAAGTGATGGATCGAGAAGGTAGAGTCGGTATTCGAGATATGCGATTGCCCCGAGCAGATGAAGGTGAAGTTCGCGGCCTGCACTTTTGTAGACCAAGCACGCACTTGGTGGAACGGACACGTGGAAGCTATGACGCTCCCTGTAGCCAACTCTATACCATGGGCAGAAATGAAAGAAATGTTAATGGCTGAGTACTGCCCCCGAGGCGAAATACAGAAGATGGAGCAAGAGCTATGGAACCTCACTGTGCAGAATGCGAACATCGATGCCTACATATCGAGATTTAGCGAACTATCTCTGCTGTGCCCGGGTATGATTACATCAGAAGGAAAGAAGATTGAACGATTCATCTGGGGACTGACATCCCCCATTCAAGGGAATGTGATAGCTGCAAACCCTGAAACGTTTGACAGTGCGAAGAGATTGGCAAAGAGGTTATATGATCATAACAACAAGAAGGGCGAGAAGCCAGTGGAGACTGAGAACAAAAAGGAGGGTGATGGCAAGAAAGGGAAGAACAACAAGAGGAAGGGACGTCAGGGCCCCGAGACCTCTAAAAAGCAGCAGACAGTGGCAGTCAACGCTGTCACCGCACCGGTTTCAGCCACACCACATGCTCCAGCCTCAGCTGCTTCAAATGCTTCAAGACCCTATTCCGGTAATCTTCCCAAATGCAATAAGTGCGGTTTCCACCATCTTGGCGAATGCAGGGAATTCCATTGCACCAGTTGCAACCGAAGGGGACACACTGCAAGGTTCTACAGGGCTTACCCTCCTCAGAACCAAAGTCAGGGAAACAACCACAACAACAACAACAACCACCGCAATAACAACAACACCAATGCCGGCGGCAACAATGCAGGGCCTAGCCACACCTGCTTCGGGTGTGGAAGGACGGGGCATTTCCGCCGAGATTGCCCTAACAACAACAACTCAGGAAACAGAGGAGTAGGAAGAATGCTGACTATGGGTCAGAGTGATGCAGTTCAGGACCCCGCAGTTGTGACCGGTACGTTCCTCCTAAACCACACTTATGCATGCATCTTATTTGACACCGGAGCGGAGCGAAGTTTCGTAAGCGAGAAGTTTAAACATTTATTAAAACAACAACCCCAGAAGCTAAATGAAACCTATAAGGTGGAAATGGCCAATGGGAAAACCGAATCCACTGGGGAGATCTACCTCGGATGTACCCTAACCCTTAACCAACATGTTTTTCGAATAGACCTAATGCCAGTATCAATTAGGAGTTTCGATGTGATTATCGGCATGGATTGGTTAAGCCCCCACCATGCTGAGATTATGTGCCACGAGAAGGCCGTTCGCCTTCGACTCCTAAATCACGAAACCCTAGTAATTTACGGAGACAAACCCAGTACGAATCTTCGTCTCATCTCATGCATCAAAGCACAAAAACATCTGCGAAAGAACAATTTGGCGTTCTTGGCTCACATAGTGGACAAGACCAAAGAAGAAACTAAAATCCAAGATATTCCGGTAGCGTGTGAATTTCCGGACGTGTTTCCTGAAGATCTTCCAGGAGTACCCCTAGAGAGACAGGTTGAGTTCCGAATCGACCTCGTTCCAGGAGCAACTCCTCTCGCTAAATCACCATATCGGTTGGCTCCTGCTGAAATGCAGGAATTGTCCAGCCAACTCAGTGAGCTTTTGGACAAGGGATTTATCCGACCTAGCTACTCGCCATGGGGAGCTCCGGTGCTCTTTGTCAAAAAGAAGGACGGATCCTTCAGAATGTGCATCGATTACAGAGAGTTAAATAAACTCACTGTTAAAAACCGCTACCCACTCCCACGAATCGATGATCTATTCGACCAGCTCCAAGGAGCTAGCTATTTTTCTAAAATAGATCTACGGTCCGGATACCACCAACTCAAAGTCCGAGAAGAGGATATTCCTAAAACCGCTTTCCGAACCCGCTACGGACATTATGAATTCGTCGTAATGCCCTTCGGTCTAACAAATGCACCTGCCGCATTTATGGACCTAATGAATCGAATCTGTCGACCGTTCCTTGACAACTTCGTCATTGTGTTTATCGATGACATCCTCGTCTATTCTCGAAGCAAAGAGGAGCATGGCCAACATCTCCGACAAGTCCTAGAAACTCTGCGAACGGAAAAGCTTTACACCAAACTCTCCAAGTGCGAGTTCTGGCTCCGGAGTGTGAATTTCCTAGGCCACGTAGTTAGCCAAGACGGAATTCATGTGGATCCCTCTAAGGTCAAAACTGTGGAAGGATGGGCAACTCCGACCACGCCCATGGAAATTCGTCAGTTCTTAGGCCTAGCAGGCTACTATAGGAGATTCATCCAAAACTTCTATAAGATCTCCAAGCCACTTACCTTGCTTACGCAAAAGGGCGTGCCATTCAAGTGGACAGACCGACAAGAGATTGCGTTTCGAACCTTGAAGCAAGCTCTCTGTAGCGCTCCTGTACTATCTCTACCTGAAGGAACGGAAGATTTTGTGGTCTACTGTGACGCGTCGAATCAGGGCTTAGGTTGCGTTCTCATGCAACGTGGAAGAGTGATAGCATATGCGTCCCGCCAACTAAAGACGCACGAAGTAAATTACACGACCCATGACCTAGAACTGGGAGTCGTGGTCTTCGCTCTGAAAATTTGGAGGCACTACCTGTACGGTACAAAGTGCACCATCTTCACGGACCACAAGAGCCTCCAACACATCTTGAATCAGAAGGAGCTGAACATGAGACAACGAAGATGGGTGGAATTGCTAAACGACTATGAATGCAAGATCAAGTACCATCCAGGCAAGGCCAACGTGGTAGCTGATGCATTAATTCGGAAGGAGTACTCTAATCGCCGTACGAAAACGCACTCGATAACCATTCAATCTCATCTGGCCACTCAAATTGCATCAGTCCAGTCGGAGGCTATGAAAACGGAAAATAGAGCTAGCGAGGCATTGCGCGGGATGGAAAAGAACCTAGAAGCAAGAGAGAATGGGGTATACTACTTCATGGACCGTATTTGGGTCCCAAAAATCGGAGGATTTAGGGAGGCCGTTATGAAGGAAGCCCACAAAACACGATAGTCCATTCATCCTGGTTCGGACAAGATGTATTTGGACATTAAACAACACTATTGGTGGCCTAACATGAAGGCGGAAATCGCGACCTATGTTAGTAAGTGCCTTACGTGCGCCAAAGTAAAGGTGGAGTACCAGAAACCTTCAGGATTGTTACAGCAACCGGCAATCCCTGAGTGGAAATGGGAGGGGATTTCTATGGATTTCGTGACCAAGCTGCCCAAGACGTCGGACGGACTGGACACCATATGGGTAATAATTGACCGACTGACGAAATCTGCCCATTTCCTGCCAATCAAAGAATCCTACAAGATGGAGAGACTGATGCGTTTGTACCTACGAGAAATCGTAAGACTCCATGGAGTGCCAAAATCTATCATCTCGGATAGGGACAGTAGGTTCACATTGCGCTTTTGGCAATCACTCCACAAGGCAATGGGAACTCATCTCGATATGAGCACCGCATATCACCCACAAACGGACGGTCAAAGTGAACGAACCATTCAAACGCTTGAAGACATGCTTCGTGCATGTGTGATAGACTTTGGAAAGTCTTGGGATACCCACCTACCGTTGATCGAGTTCTCATAAAACAATAGTTACCATTCGAGCATCAAGGTGGCTCCTTTCGAAGCACTGTACGGGCGTAAATGTAGATCACCGTTATGTTGGGCGGAAGTAGGTGACACCCAGCTAGCAAGAACGCATACGTCGGACAGGGCACTAACAGGACCGGAGATCATTCGCGAAACCACAGAAAAGATCGTCCAGATCAGAGCTCGATTACAAGCATCGCGTGACCGACAAAAGAGCTACGCCGATAAACGGCGAAAGCCCTTAGAATTCCAGGTCGGTGATCGAGTACTGTTGAAAGTCTCACCCTGGAAAGGGGTTATACGTTTCGGAAAACGGGGAAAGCTGAACCCACGATACATTGGACCTTTCGAAATCGTCGCCCGAATAGGTCCGGTAGCATACAGACTACAACTACCCGCGAAGCTAAACGGTGTACACCCCGTGTTTCATGTCTCTAATCTGAAGAAGTGCCTATCAGATGAAACCCTTGTCATTCCTCTTGACGAAATCGAAATCAATGAGAATCTCCTGTTCGTCGAAGAACCAATCGAAATCATGGACAGGGAGGTGAAGCGTACTAAGCAGAGTCGCATCCCGATCGTGAAGGTACGGTGGAACGCAAAGCGTGGGCCAGAATTCACGTGGGAACGCGAAGATCAAATGAAGCAAGAGTACCCTCACCTATTCTAGCATTCTCAAATCTAGCTTTCAAACAGAATTTCGGGACGAAATTCCCTCTAACGGGGGGATGATGTCACAACTGGAAATTTTGTGTCATGTAATCTATACTCAAGCTAATGTGAATCAAAAACTTAAGAACATGTGTGACACCTATGATTATGACATCAAAAACTTCAATCAAATACATCATACAAGTACTACAAATAGTCATCAAACAATTGGAGACCCTAGAAGTCCTTGTTTAAGACCATTTTGGACTAGGACTTCCTTATTGGATCCAAATGGACCAATAAGCTTCCAATTAGACTATCATGGGCTTAGAACCCTAATTGGGCTCTAATTGGACCCACACTAATTTATTTCAACATTTTGGGCCATGTTGGGCCTAGAATGAAATGAATTAAAGCTTTGATCCATGAATACCCTAAACTAGTCCAACAAAAATGGAAAAATCATACTACATTCTTTTAGGTATAAAACACACCCTAACTAACTCTAATTTTGGGCCTAGGGGAAAAAGCCCAAATTTTTCCTTTTCCCTTCCAAACTCTCGGCCTAAGGCCCAAACCCAAGGAAAGATGAAGAGTTGACTTTGCCATTGCCACCTCATTATTATCTTTTGGATATCCATGCAACATATCACATATACCCATGCATACCTCATCTCAAAGATCACTTCTTCCTTCCTCTCTCTCACTCTTGGCCATATGCAAACACACACACACACCACAAAAATCTCTTCCAAACTCTCTAAGGCTTGTAGAACAATCCTCCCTCCTTCTTCAAAATTTTCATGAATCAAGAAGCTTCACAAGGAGAATCCATCACCGAAAATCATCATCTAAGGTAAGTTGATGACTAATCCATGATCTAGCTATTTCATTCCATCAAAAACCTCTTCTAAATCTATTCCAACTTGTCATCATGCATCTTAGAAGTCACCAGACTCGAGATCTTCATCAAGGGGTGCTAGGGCCAAAAATCACCAAACTTTCTTCCATATTTTCTTCAAAAACCGAAAGCTTCAAACAAGGTGAGCTTCATACCCCCTATTTTCTTTTTTTATGAGTTTTGTGGGGGGGGGGGAATACAAGTGAAAGTGTAGATCTATATGTGTTTTGTATGCCTTGTATGATTTCCATGCTTATATGTGTGTTGTTGTGTGTTATAATGTTGGATCTAGCCATAAAACCCCTCAAAACCGAGATATACTTCATGTTAAATGATTCTAGCATCAAATATATTTCTACATACAAAGTGTTCCTAGAAAAATAGCTAAATGGCTTAGTAACATTTTCTTTGGGCTAAAAACACAATTTTTGGACCTAAAATGTGAAAAATACAAAGTTAAGGGCCCAAATTGACATATCACGAATTCTGATGGATGAGGTGTGTTAAAACAGTTTCAATAAAACAATTTCTGGAAATATACTCATTTGGAGGATTAAAAACATAAATTTCAAGCTTAATGGGCTAAAAATAACATTTTCGGCCCTATAGGGCCCATTAGGCGAAATTTTCTGTTTTGGAGGGCCAAAACTGTGTTTTCCTGTAAAACAGTGGACTATAAGTGTTCCAAGTCCTTTTCAAAGGTTTAAAATGCTTTTTAAATTTAAAAAGGACCGAAGTTGCAAAAATTTTACAATTTAGGCCAAAATTGTCAAAGTTGCAAAAAAGAAGGGCTATTACCGAGAAAACTGCAATTTCAGGGACTAAAACTGTTTTCATTGAAAAATATGCTGAAAAATATCAATTTCAATAATTTTTGGTGTTAAAATGTCAAGAAAAATGATTTAAGGATCAAACCGGAAAGTTATTTAATTCAAGGGGTTGAAAAAGTAAATTTTGCAAACAATGAGGGGCTGAAAACAGAAAACTTCCAAGGCTAATTCAATACATGCAATTTGATCAAATAATGGCACCGTGACTATCGACGAAATACAATACACAACAATACCAAAAGTCGTTGTTAAACGAATTGGTTCGGTCTCGAACCAATAAAATCCGAAACTACTAACACGACGACACTACGATTCATACAAGTAACGTTTGGGAATTCAATATACATGCGAGTGTGCACAGACGTCTACGCACCATCTCTGGGCCCCAAAAGTGTAAAATCTTGTTTGTTGGGCCTAGCTAGCCCAATGACCTGATCTTAAGGCCCGAAGACCTCTATCTTACGAAGTGTTGGGTTTTACCGATCTAACACAACGTAAAAGGACTTTCAATGGCTTGTATACTACTGGTCCCCAAGGGTCCTTTGGTATTGCTAGTAAAGTCGACATTTCATGCGAGGCGGGTCTGGGACCCCTCGTTCATTTTTTTTATCCCGAACCGGTTAATGGAGTCATCGGGGCCTTCGTGTCCTCTTTCTCTTCGGATGTGGGACTACACATAGTCAGGGCGGTTGGATAACGTGATTAGTACGGACGACGCCTACGGGATCGTTGGTATAGCTACAAACTGGTCGTTTGTGTAATGCGTGTTTGTAGCAATTAATCATGCTAAAAAATAATCCAACGTCGCCCGGGACTGACACTACACGCTATGCAATGGTTTCAATGTAACTTCATGGAATTCAAGGAATTAGGAAAACATCGGGTTTTCCTAGGGTTTTTCAATACATACAGATTCGAAATGCATACAACTCTAATGAACAATTTTTACAAGTATAGAAACAAACAAGCATACTTATGGATCTTCACAAACGTTTTCAAAAGCTTTTCATTTCAGAAAATATCGGATTTTCTGGTGGTTTTCAAACGATACGAAACATTGTTTTTTTCAAAGTACCGCTTATGAACTCACCAACATTTCACATGTTGACGTTTTTCAAAATACTTGTATTCTCAGGGAACCAGTGACTCTAAGGAAATCGTACTCGGTGATGGCTTGCAGTTTATTTATGTACGAATCAAACAATTTATTTTTGGGAATGTAATGTTTAAACAATGTATTTCATGTAAACTCTATTGGTTGTACTATATTAATGCATGGTGATGAATGTTGTTACGTTTCATATATATTCAATGTTATGGTATTCAATTGAGTCACGACAGCCCCCGAACGTTTCCGCCGTCTGGTTCGGGGGTGTGACATGATGCTTGTCAAAGAGTGGGAAACATTTCATCTCGAAATGAAATGCCACAACATAGTATCCAAGTGTGCGAGGTGTTTGATGTGTGGGGTATCGATTTCATGGGACCATTTATCATGTCTAAAGGCAACAAATACATATTGGTGCCGGTGGATTATGTATCCAAATGGGCGGAGGCACAAGCGTTACCAACTAATGACGGTCGGGTAGTGGTGCGGTTTTTTAACGAAGTTATTTTCACGATTTGGAGTCCCGAAAGCTCTTATAAGTAACCGAGGCACGCATTTGGCCAATGACCAAATGGAGAAGGTGTTAAAGAAATATGGGGTAACCCGAATGGTGGGGAGCAATCGCAAGGAATGGTCGGATAAGCTAGATGATGCACTTTGGGCCTTCCATACAGCTTTCAAAACACCTATTGGTACTACACCATATAGGTTAGTTTATGGAAAGCAATGCCATTTGCCGGTGGAGATAGAGCATAAAGCGTTTTGGGCTTTGAAGATGTGCAACTTCAACATGGAGGACCTCAAGAGCAACCGGTTAATGCAAATGAATGCTCTTGAGGAGCTTAGAAATGATGCATACTCTAGTTCGTTGATCTATAAAGAGAAGACCAAGATGTGGCATGACAAGAGGATAAAAGAAAATAAAGAATTTCATGAAGGCCAAAAAGTGTTGCTTTTTAATTCTAGACTAAAGCTTTTCTCGGGAAAACTCAAGTCAAGATGGGATGGTCCTTTTCTGGTGAAGACAGTGTTTCCACATGGTGCTATAGAGCTATTGTCGAGAGATGGAACACCTTTCAAGGTAAATGGACATAGTTGGGTCAGATCCATGACACTTTCCACGTGTCGCAGCTGAGAAAGTGTATAGCCGACGAGTCGGCAGTGCTGCCATTAGAAGATATTCAGGTGGATGAGAGCCTGAACTATATTGAGATACCGGTGGCGATTAGGGATCAGAAGATCAAGGTTTTGAGGACCAAGGCGGTGCCTCTGATGCAGGTCCAGTGGCAGCATCGGAAAGGGTCAGAGATTACTTGGGAGCCGGAGCGTGAGATGCAAGAGCAGCATCTAGAGTTGTTTGCAGAGTAAGACTTCGAGGGCGAAGTCCAATTCTTGTGGGGGAGAATTGTAACACCCGGATTCCCAGGTATATTATTTTATTCCTTTATTTTTGGAGGTTGGGAGGGGACTCGCCGAGTTTGTGTTAAACTCGTCGAGTATGGTCGCGGATTCTTATCCGGGTTCACAGTTGGACTCGACGAGTTCATGAATGGACTCGGCGAGTCCATGCTATTTAATGAAACCCTAATTTCCTGGGTTTTCGGACCTATTTAAAGGCCCTTAGGGCCATCATTTGCGGCTACCAAACCCCATAAAGAAACCCTAAGAGATCTAGAGCGTTTGTGATGAAGGAGAGGCCATTCTTGATCATTTTGTTGGTGTAATTGCAAGATGGCGGTGACCAAGGAAAGAGGAGGCTGAAAGAGGTGCGATTCTGGTGACTTTAGAGTTTATAGACTTCATTTTGAGGTATTTATTCGGACCTTCTTTAGATTTGGTGTTGATTCTTAGAGTTAGGGTTTTCTAACCCCTTTAAAGGATGGATATGTTGAGCAATTGGTCCCTTCTCGAGTTTATGCTTTCGATCTGGACTCAAAGAGGTCCAGAGACCTTAACCCTTGGAGTTTTATGTTTTATTTTGGGACCCATGAGCTTAGGATGTTATTTTTGGGGCTAAATCACCAAGTGAGACCATTTAGATGTTATATGAGTGTCAAGGTTTGAACTTTACATGATTATCATGCTTGGGAAGGTCAGATCTATGGATTTAAGGAACAGATTGACCTAAGGAGGTCAAAGGAGTTTGTGCATGGCATGAACTCACCGAGTCTGAAGAACAACTCGACGAGTACGGTTAGGTTTTCCCGTAAATCACTCAGTGAGTAAACTTGCCGAGTTAGGGAAATAACTTAGTGAGTCAGAAGGGAATTAGGGCACTACAGTTCAAGGCGGAAATCGCTGAGTTGTTTTTGAGACTTGGCGAGTTGAGTCGGGGTGGCCCCGCGATTCATGCCAGGTGTGACTCGTCGAGCAAGGGGAGGAAATCGATGTGTCAAGCAGGACTAAAGAGTTAGTGGATATGTGTAGACTCACCAAGTCGCCTAAGTGCACTCTACGAGTCGGGTCAAAGTTTGACCGTTGACTTTTGTTGACTTTTAGGGTTTGGTCAAAAATGTGGCCTTTAAGCCATGAGAGGGTTAAAATGGTATTTTACCCTTCTGAGGGTGCTAAGATAGGGTTGAGTATAGTATATTTATGAGAGTATTTACTTTATGTGATTAGGCATAGGCTAGATCGTATTTATACCGAGTTAGAGATTTACCGAGACATCTGAGGTGAGTCTTCTCACTATACTTTACCTGGTGTGGTAACAGAATTATGTGGCAGAGTAATTTAGAGTTATATGCCAATGTATTTGCATGTTATTATGTGTTGTGATTTATTGTGATATGTTATATGCATGATTCAGAGTTTACAGAGTTAGAACCAGTGGGTCCATAGAGTTATGGGACCAAGAGGGTCCCACGGAGATATTCGACTAAAGGGTCAACAGAGTTACATCCCTGAGTGACTGATATGTGTTTATGTAGTATTTTGGGGAATTCACTAAGCAATTATGCTTACAGTGTTATGTGTGGTGTTCCAAGTACCTGCGATGATCGCGGGAAGGCGCTGGCATGACTCGTACACATGCACACTGGAGTTCATACGTTTTGATCTTGGGGTTTTATATTGAGATGATGTTGATACAATGTTTTGAAAAATGAATGTGAATGATGCTTTATGTTTTCTTTAAAAAAAATTGTTTAAATTTTACGGTGTTACAAGTTGATATCAGAGCCTTGGTTTGAGGGATTCGGATGCATGTTCGGGTGTATCTGAACTCAAATCATCGAGGGGCCCATAGATATCACTTTTATCCCGAAGGTAAAAGGAATGGATAAACTTCGACTCTTATGGCTTGTTCTACTACTTGTTGAATCATACACAAAGGCATGTTTTATAACATCGAGTTACCAATTTGTTTTCATTCAATCAATGTACAACCAACTCATAGTAACAACTCATATCTCTAGGTTTGAAGAATATAAGATATTATCGTCTCATGATCACTCGTGATAAAATCCATGAAATGATTCCAATGAGCATGGGTTGAATCCAATACTCAGAACTTATGAGCACTCATGAGTGTTGTAGCACCACCTTGTCCAACATGTTAGACCTCTACAAGCCCAACCCATGACAGTCTTGTTTCATATCTACTTCTAACATATGACCGAATGTGGATGGTTTGAATAACTTAGTCATTCAGAACAATGACCTAGTTATTCTAGGAGTCAAAACATGCAAAGTGAAACACAATAATAATCGACTCCAATATGGTCTCGGAACTTAAGAATATAAATAAAACACCTTTTATTTATCACCATATGATTACACGTTATTCATTGCATACTGTTTCAGCTATCAACTTTATTCTTGAATTAAACCAACAGTTGTCCCATGCTCCAAGCATGTACACTATGTTTTCTAAACTCTAGTCATGCCACACACCAAGTATGCATACAATGTTTGTCTATGATCTTTACTTTTTGAAATAGATCAATTGAACATAATTCTAGTGATTCTCATTTCACACTCCCAATTCCTTAGTGAAAATGCAAGAATTCCAAATTCATGCCATTTACTGAAATCTGTTAGATTCTAAACTTATATGTATTGATTCTCTTGTAATGATTATGCGCAAAGTCAGAAAGACTTGACAACAAACATTACAGAGCATTCCAAAGGAGATCAACTCCTTGGAAACATCCTTCTTGCATTAAGTTTCCTAATCTTACACAGATTTATTAAACAACTTCCACCTATGGGATCATTTCCATATTCCCCTTTTGACTATCACTTCTGATCAAGAGTTGCCTTTTTTCAGAATATGTCAATATGGTCCTTCCAACAATTAACGTTATACTTCCAACTGTCCTTGAGCAACCAATCTTTGGTAAACCTTAGATTGTCCTCAACAATTTGTTTAATCATTTTAGTCATATCCAGTTCTAGACCTTTTCCCTTCTTAATGCCTCAAGCATTTGGAAAATTTTAGAAAGGACGAATATAGCACATGTAATCGATCCTATATCCGAAGAATATGGGACACAATTCATGATGTCTCACACAAAGACTAAACCACTCTTTTGCTATAATATTTCCATTTCTATTTTCCAAGTTCTAATGATTCAGATTATGAACAGGGATGCCGTAATCATAATCGAATTTTAGAACGCAAATAATGGACCTATATATAGAATTTTCTTATGTTGAGCCATTCCAACATGAAATTCATATATATTCTTGACTAAATTTGATTAAAATCTCAATCTAAGCTTTTAGAATTGAAATGAAGTATAATTTCATCTCCCTTAATTATAGCAAAACAACTTTTTCCCAATCGAAACATTTTGTTTTTCTATAATTAACATTGCTAGCTTGCAACCTTTATCATAATTATCATACTCCCACTAACATGATGATTATTAGCATAACACTTATGCTCCCACTAGCTTTGACATGTACCAAGAACTCAGCTGGACTTCTAGAAGTCAATACTTTATTGACTTTCTTACCAAAATTCAGATTTCTGATACTAGATTGCTTTGAAAAAACTTTATCAATATCATACATCTTATCTTAGATAGCTCACATGTGTGTCTAAAAAATTTTAAGAACTGTGAAAAGGGATGTCCTAATCACAGTCTCGATTGTTTAGACCTTTGCCACTTCTCACAAATCCATGTTAGTGTGCTGGTTAACCACACACACTCCACTAACAACTTTGAGAATGCAAATATCAAAATTGCTATCTAGCTAAAATCTACTTAGTGAAAGTGTTTCCTCACCATCATTTTCATGAATCAGAGAGAAACCTTATGACACTTACATTTAATGGTGTATGTGTTCTTATCCATGTGAGTTGTCAAAACCATAGTCACAAGACAAGGATAATGACAAATCCAAACTCATATGGACTGAAATCAATCTTAATTTCTTGCTATCTGGTAGCTCAATGGTCTGCCATTGCTTCCAAGTTGTTGTGCAACCAATTGAGAACTCTAAGAACTCATATGCAAAGCGAACTTTAATTGCAATGGGAACATAATATGTCAACACGATAGGATATAAACCTCACGTCGTGTGCTAGTGTTAAACTACAGGGTTTTATTCTTGATTAGATCTTGAAATTCTTTTCAGGATCTTTAAGACTCCCACTGTCATCTTGACATATAAGACTATCTTGTCAAATATTCAAGAGATAGTGTGGATTCTTTATCAAGACAAATACTTCACATAATTGGCCTTAGTTGGTCTTTGTTTTATCCAAAACATCACAACTTACCAATTTCAAATGTACAAGAGTAGAAAACTTTTACTCTTACATTTGACAAGTGTTTTATCCCTTCTTTAAGACATGTCACTCAAGTTACAATCTTAGAGTATAACTCTAAGAATTGTTTTGGAATGATATATGACTCATCTTCTTGATTTAACCATTTCAACAATTCATGACTCCTCTTCTTAGCCATAAGAATGCACTAAGATGTCCTTAGAAGACCAGTTGTGATATGGTTTCTTAATCATCAAGATGATCACAAAACATGATACTAAAGTGCTCTCCTATCTTTTTAGATTTAAGAAACTTTTATCTTTCTACCTAATTTGATTCTTCTTATTCGCTTTGTCATACATTGGAACCTTTTCCAATGTCTCAGAATTACACTTAAGCTTGGAAGTATAACCATATTTACTGAGCTATAGTAAATTACGACGAAAAGTCTTATGGATCTTTTGTGGTGGACTTAACCAGTGCACAATAATGTGTACTCGATCTCTTAGTCCTTTACTTGACTCACACATCCATGTGAACAAGTAGTTAGTCTTAATTTTTCCAATGCTTCAAAGTTCTCATCCATCATGCTATAGAACTTGCATGATTCCAAGTTTCGGTCCAATTGAAACCTTGGATGACGAGAATCTTTCCTTATTTGGTAAATTTAGACATTATCACAAATGAGAGAATCAAATTCACTTTCCAATATTGCTATCAGTGGAATCTTATTAGCAACAATTTTCCACAAACGCCATTGTAAGGATACATAAAATAAATAAAATCAAAGATTTCCTTTTATTTTCAAACTTGGTAGAAAAACTTATCGTTACAATCCCTATGAAAACTTGTTGTTATCTATTCCTAAGCAATATCTATCATAACTCTTAACTAACAGCCCAAGAATCCGATCTTCAAACTATGCGATAGAAATCCATCTACGCGATCAGATTCAACATATTCTTTCTTCAAGTTTCTTCACTTTTCTTTGATTCTTAAAACATCAACATGTGACCCAGTCACATCATGTATGAAGAATCTCAGAATAGAAACTTAACAGAGTTAGATATTGGACTTTACCTGAAGTAGAGTCAAACCTATTGACTTCAACATCCTTAGGTACATTTGGCAGCTTCGCAACCAACGCCCCTTCCTTTGGCAATGGACCCTTGATAATGGTACTATCTTATACTTAGCCTCTCTCTTTACCATTTGGTCAACCGAGTTGACTATGGCTGATCCCTTTCCATTGGGAAGAGAGAGCTCACTGGATATCTAATGTCATCATTGTCAATGTCCATAAAGTTTTGGAAGTTGATCTTAACAAATAGATAAGATCATTAAGGGTCTTGTCATAGTCTGTTTCATAAGTGTCCCAAAGGAACTCACTATGTGACTTAGAAAGTGATTGATCATCAACTTCCTCTAGACTTTGACACCCAACTCTCTCGGCTTGTCAATATGTGACTACATCTCCAAGATGTGATCACACATAGACCTTTGCTTTCCAATAGGGCTTGAGTGACCTTAAACTTTTCAAGAACTTGTGGGTTAGGGAGAATAATTGGAGGAGGTGAAAGAAGTATGATTTCCATGGGACATCATCTTCATTTAGGAAAGCTTGTTTGAAGAGATTTGGGAAGAGCATAAATGTCTAAACCATAAATCTTTTGGGAGATATTCAAGATAGTTGTTCTAAAGTCCTTAATATAACACCCAATATGAGATATTAAGGCTAGGACCCAACACAATACTAATATAACTTGGAAGAGGGATGTATTATTAGGTTTTAATTGGTTTTGAAACTCCTAGATCTTTTAAGATTCATTGAACTGTTCAATGGCATGTTTCAATCTCGAGTGTGCCCTTCAGGTTTTGTGACTGGGATGCCAAGGATCACAAAACAAGGTGTGAAGTAACCATGCAAATATACTTGGTACCCTTAATATTTACCCCTTAATCGATGTGCCGGTCAACCACACACGCTCCACCGATACTATGATAAATATTAAGTTACCCTTTGCCTACCTTGTTGAGTCCAGGTTAGTGTGTCGGTTAACCACACATGCTCCACTAACAGCTTAAACAAAGTGCAAAGTGTAATTTAATGGATTAGCACCTTATTCACATTTTCCTAAGTAACTAGGATTGGGTATTAATAAGAGTTTAGTTACTTAGTATTTATCATTAATACTTTTAATGAAGGGAGAATTCTAGTCCTTGTCCTACCCGTTCGGCTAACGACCGTCCACCGGTCAAGGAAGCGGTGGTTGAGAGTGGACACCCATTAAACTGCCATTTTATAGGCAGTAACCTTATACCCCCTTATAGACCGGCTTCGTGAATGAGGCCTACTAATGGTAAGACTGACTTGCTCTTATACATACATATATATATATATATATATATATATATATATATATATATATATAATATATATATATATATATATATATATATATATATATATATATATTATTAACTTATAATATTATAAAGTATAAGGGTTGAATTTTAACCTTTAAAATTCTAAGGGCTTAACTTGGAATTAAAGTATTCATAAGTGAAAACTTTTAAAATTCCAAAACTTGAGGGCAAGTTTTGAAAATATTCAAAACTAATTAATTCCATAACTTATCAGTTTAAAGTAGTTTTAATTAAAAAACTCTTCAAGTTCGGCAACTTGAGGACAAGTTATGGAAGACTTTAAACTTATAAAATAATGTAACTTTTCTTTATTTTGTAACTTATGGAATTAATTAAGGTTACACATTTTATTACTTAATAAAGTGACTCTTGAACCTCCATAACTTGAGGACAAGACTCTTCATTTTGTAACCATTGCCAACTTTTATGAGGTTTATGAAACTTAAATGTGACATTTCATGTAACTTGAGGACAAGTTACACAAACACATTTTAGAATCATCTCTTAGATTAAAATGGATTGAAAACACATAATCAATTAACTTATCTATTAATCTAAGCAACTCATATGAACAAAGATAATTCACATCAAACTATTTCATGTAATTAGCATAACTTTTAAACTAATACAAAACATGAATCTATTGAAAATTATCTTTGAAATTGGATTAGCATGAACATACCACATCAAAAACAAGTTTATAAGTCCAAAAACATCTTAGGGTAATGTTCCTTATCCAATTCCAGCCTAAACAATCGAATATATGTTGTCTGGGGTTCTGACTCGTCGAGTGCATGAACAAACTCAACGAGTTGGATGCTTTTTGCCTTGGACTCGGCGAGTCTGCTGTGCAGACATCACCAAAATTCGATCTTTAAGCAGTTTAAGCAAGTATAACAAGAAAACAAGCCTAGGCTCTGATACCACTGTTGGGTTTTGACCATTCTAACACTCCTAAGTGCACATGCAACCCTAAATACCTTGGATCTATGTTTCCTCTATTATACATGAAAATATGAACTTTCCAAGGTATTCATCCTAACTAGCATAATAACATTGATTCATATGAATATATCAAGTTAGAATTACATACCTCTTTGATGTAGAATGTCTTCATGAAGCTTGAGTGCCTAGTGCCCCAAGTGTGACACCTCAAATGGTTCACACAACACCAAGTACACTTGGAATAGATTAGAGAGAAATCCACACTTCATAAAAATCGGCTAGCCCTTTCACATATATAAACTAGTGGCCGATTTTGTCAACAATAAGATCTTTATATAGTGTACGAATTTGTCACAACCAGGAAATTCGATGCCTTGTAAACATTTAACAATGATAACAAATGTGAACCAACAATGTGAAAGCATGTAGGATGCTTATGTTGGATAAGGTGTCTAAGTCCATAAGTATTTCTGGTATGTACTTGACCCGACCCGGCATGGTCCATTTGGGTTGCATGGCACCATGCAATTGGATAGACTAAATGAGAGAAATGACACTTGGAGATTATTAATATATTATAAGTTCTAATATATTAATAATATTATTTGATTAGTTTGATCAATAATTAATTTAGAATTAATTAAGTGGTCAAGAGAGAACTAATTAAATATATTGGTTGATTATGTAAATCATCCATATCTTGTATAGTGGGCTAAGAGGCTCCATGGATTATCAAGTTGGGTTCTACCCATAGGATGCTCCATGGATGCTCCATGGGAGTTACAAACCCATGGGTCATGGAAATGAAGAGTCATGACACATTAGGGTTTACATGGTGTAACCCTAGATGTGTCAACACTATATAAGAATCATATTCTCCATCAAAATCGGCTACACTAAGAAATGAAGAGGGCTTGGCCGATTTCAAGAAGTGTGTGTTCTCTCATAAGTTTTTTCCAAGAGCAGTTGGTGTTGTGTGAAGCATTTGAGGCATCACACTTGGGGTGCTAGGCTCACAAGGTTTCAAGGAACACAAGCAACAACAAGGTAAGTTATTCTATCTATTATTCAAGTTAAAATTGTTCCCCATGTATGCTAGATAGGAATATAGCCTTGGAATTCAACTTAGCATGATAATTAGACAAACATAGATCCAAGGTTATTAGGGTTGCATGTACACTTAGGAAGTGTTAGAATGCTCAAAACCCATCAGTGGTATCAGAGCCTAGGCTTGTTTGTTTGTTATTTGTGCTTAAAAGTTGAAGAAATTCGAAAAACTTGCTGTCTGACTGCTGGACTCGTCGAGTCCATGGGGGGACTCGTCGAGTTCACTTGTATCTTCAACCTACTCGGCGAGTAGATTTATGCACTCGGCGAGTAGGGTCGACAGAGTGCAGAATTTCGACTTCAGTTGCTGGAAATGGATTAGAAACATTATCCTAAATTGTTTTGGTACTTGAAAACTTGTTTTAGAAGGTTTAATGTCTTTTCTAACTCATTTACAACAACTAGTTATCAAAATTACAAAGATTAAATGTGATTTTGATTCTTGAAGGTGTTCATATTCATATTCTTGTTCTTATGATGTTTAGATGATCATAGGAATTATTTGTAACCTATGTGGTAGTTTAATTCTTGATCATAATGTGTTTTAATGGAGTCCATAACTTGTCCTCAAGTTATGGAAAACCAAAAGTCTCTTGGAATAAAAACCATTAAAAGAACACAAGAGTTAGGAAAAATGAAAAGTCCTCATTTTATTACTCTATTAAACTCATAAGTTACAAGAAATGAAAAGTTTTGAAAGTTTACAAAACTTGCCCTCAAGTTTTGGAACAAGTAAAGTTAAGTTAAAACTTTAGTTCCAACCCTTAGAATTTTAAAAGTTAAAAATTCAACCCTTATACTTATATTATTATGATTTAATAATTATATATATATGTATAAGAACAAAGTCGTCTTACCGCTAGTACGCCTCATTCACGAAGCCGGTCTATAAGGTTGGTATAAGGTTGTTGCCTATAAAATGGTGACTTAATGGGTGTCCACTCTCACCCACCGCTTGCTTGACCGGTGGAGGGTCGTTAGCCGAACGGGTAAGACAAGGACTTACAAATTCTCATTCAAAGTATGATGAATATTATAAAGTAACTAAAGGTTTTACTAAATTCCCAATCTTAGTTACTTTAGGAAAAATGTGAATAAGGTGCTATTCCATGAAATGACACTTTACACTTTGATTAAGTCGTTGGTGGAGCGTGTGTGGTTAACCGGAACACTAACTTGGACTTAACAAGGTAGGTAAAGGGTGACTCAGGGTTTATTATAGTATCGATGGAGCGTGTGTGGTTTACCGGCACATCGATTGAGTGATAAACTTTAAGGGTACCAAGTGATTTGCATGGTTACTTCACACCTCGTTTTGTGATCCTCGGTATCCGAGTCACAAAACTTGGAGGGCACACTCGAGATTGAAACATGCCTTTGAAAAGTTCATTGAATCTCAAAGAATCTAGGAATTTCTAAGAACCATTCAAAAACCTAATACTTAAATATTGCGTTTTTCGTGGTGGAAATTGGTGAATCGTCATTCACCTACCTTTCAAATATGATATAGCTTAGATTACGGCATACCTCTTCTAAGTTATATTATATTGTGATTGGAACCTAGCCTTAATATTACATTTGGGTGTTTTATTAAGGACTCTCTTATATCTAAACTAACCTTGTTCTCTTTTCTTCAGATGTCTTTCAACAATGCTTCTGGCTCTAATCCTAATGGCTCCTTTACCCTTATGAACTTGTGTGGGAAAGTCACCTTTGATGGATCCAACTTCAATGAGTGGATCAGAAACATCAGAATGATTACCTGCTACGAGGACAAAGAATATGTCCTTGACAAGGAGCTTAAGGAGATTGATGAGACCACTGCAACTCCTCAGGAGATCGCTGACAGTGGAACTCCAAAAGTCTTATGAGGATTTCTACCCTTATGAAATGCACCAAGATTTGATGGAAAGATACCATCAAAGTGCAAGACAAGAGAGGTATGAAATCATCTGCTCCATGATAACAACCATGATGAAGGACGGGGAATCCGTCACGAGCCACATGCAGAAAATGCAAAGGTATGTGGATCGTTTGCTGAAGCTTAATGTGAACTTCCCGGAGGATCTTGCAATAGATATCATTTTGCACTCCTTATCATCATGCTATGATAAATTCCGCATGACATATCACATGAACAAGGAAGAAGTCACCCTCAGCAAACTTTAGGGACTTCTCAAGACCGCAGAAACAGGTCTTAAGGGGAAATCGGTTGCTATCACTCCTACTCCAAACTCAACTCCGGTTTTGGCAATCGGGAAAAGTCGAGGGAGGAAGAGAAAGAGATCTTCAAAGGGTACCAAGGCTCGGACCCTTGATGGCTCTTCTTCAAGTGGAACCAAGAAAGGTTTCATTACTCCTTCTTCTGACCCAAAAGAGGCTGAATGCTTCTATTGCCATGAAAAGGCTCATTGGAAGCGGAACTGCCCAAAGTACCAGCAGGATGTGAAGGATGGGAAAGTCAAACCCAACCATGCAGGTATTTACACTATCATTTCTAATAACTCACCCCATTCTAATTCTTGGGTCCTTGATACCGGTTGTGGTATTCATATTTGTTGTGACTTGCAGGGACTAAGAAGAAGTGAGGATGTGGAGCAAGGAAGAATAAACTTGATCATGGGGAATAGGAAAGCTTCACCTGTCACCAAGATTGGAGTTTATACTTTATCGCTAAGTAGTGGGTTTAATTTAGATTTGAATAAATGTTGTTACTCGCCAGGAATGGCAAGAAATATTATTTCCTTTCATGCTTTGTACAAACAAGGGTTTACCTTTTCGTTTAATAATGAAGTTGGTTCTATTGATGCTTTCTTTAATAATGTTCTTTATTTTAAAGCATTACCTTGTGATGGTGTGTATGAAGCTGTGTCTGTTGTAGATAACTTAGGAAATAATGTTTTGTGTATTGATTCTACTACTAATAATAACTTGGATAAAGCATTATTATGGCATTGTCGCCTTGGACATATAACCAAGAAACGCATAGGCCAACTCCAAAAGGATGGAGTCTTGGAGTCGTTTGACCTTAAGTCAGATGATAGTTGCGAATCATGCTTACTTGGAAAAATGACAAAGTCACCCTTCACAGGCTCGTGTGAAAGGGGTGAAGGTTTGTTGGACCTTATACACACAGATGTGTGTGGACCATTCAAACATGCCACAAGGGATGCTAATCGTTATTATTTGACTTTTACCGATGATTACAGTAGATATGGATATGTCTACTTGATCAAGCATAAGTCAGAGAGTTTCGAGAGGTTTAAGGAATTTAAACAGGAAGTCGAGAATCAATTGGGCAGGAACATTAAGATGCTTCGATCCGATCGAGGAGGTGAGTATCTTAGTTCAGAGTTCCTCGACTATCTTAGGGAATGTGGGATTGTCTCACAATTGACACCTCCCAGGACACCACAGTTGAATGGTGTGGCTGAGAGGCGTAATCGAACCTTGTTAGATATGGTTCGTTCCATGATGAGTCGAGCTTCGCTACCAATCTCATTCTGGGGGTATGCCTTAGAGACTGCCGCCCATATTCTTAATCTAGTCCCTACAAAGAAAGTTGCCAAAACTCCTCACGAGATGTGGACTAGTAAAGTACCTAAACTAGACCACATCAAGATTTGGGGTTGCGAGGCTTTCGTGAGACGCGAGACTCATGATAAGCTCGAACCTCGAAGCGAGAGGTGTATTTTCATCGGTTACCCACAGCAATCCTTTGGTTACCTCTTCTACAGACCCAGTGACAATGTGGTCTTTGTAGCAAGAAGAGGAGTCTTTCGAGAAAGAGAGTTTATAAGCCAAGGAGACAGTGGGAGGCAAATTGATCTTGAAGAAATTCAAGAATCAAGT
The DNA here is from genome assembly GCF_051521515.1 of Lactuca serriola. Classification (NCBI taxonomy): domain Eukaryota; kingdom Viridiplantae; phylum Streptophyta; class Magnoliopsida; order Asterales; family Asteraceae; genus Lactuca; species Lactuca serriola. Next base: position 334,090,526 of record NC_136415.1, on the reverse strand, counting down.
GGTGAAGGAACTTCAAACTCTAGCCCTCAACTTGAGGAGGAAACTCCTGTTGAGCCAATTGACAAACCTGTACCTCTGAGACGTTCCACAAGAGTTAGGAGTGCACCTGAGCATTACTATGGATTCCATATTACTGCAGAAGGTGAGACACTTATTAGTGATGGGACACTAGTAAGTCAAGATGACCCTAACAGCTACGAGGAAGCCATGGCAGGCCCCGAGTCTGTTAAATGGAAAGAGGCTATGGATAGCGAGATACAATCCATGTATGACAATCAAGTTTGGAACTTGGTTGAAAATGTACCAGGTCGTAAGACAGTAGGGTGCAAATGGGTCTTCAAGAAGAAGACCGACATGGATGGTAAAGTACACACTTATAAGGCTAGACTGGTTGCAAAGGGCTTCTCTCAAATTCCTGGAGTGGATTATGATGAGTCCTTTTCTCCGGTAGCCAAGATTAAGTCTATTCGGGTTCTGTTAGCCATAGCTGCATTTCATGACTATGAAATATGGCAGATGGATGTCAAAACCGTTTTCCTTAATGGAAAGTTGGCTGAAGATGTTTACATGAGTCAGCCAGAAGGTTTTGTCAGCAGCAAGTACCCTAATAGAGTGTGTAAGCTTGAGAAATCCATCTATGGATTAAAGCAAGCACCTCGCAGATGGAATCTTTGCTTTGATGAGAAGGTCAAGGAATTTGGCTTTACTAGGAGTGAAGATGAATCTTGTGTGTATGTCAAGGCTAGTGGGAGTATAGCTAGCTTTTTGGTATTGTATGTGGATGACATACTACTCATAGGAAACGACATTCCAACCCTGCAAGAAGTAAAGTCCTGGCTTGGGAAGTGTTTCGCTATGAAGGACCTTGGTGAAGCTGCCTATATTTTAGGGATAAGGATCTTGAGAGATCGGAGTAAAAGACTAATTGGACTTAGTCAGAGTACCTACTTGGATAAGGTGCTGAAGAGATTCAGCATGCAGGACTCCAAGAAAGGAGAGTTGCCCATCCAGAGTAACACCAAATTGAGTAAGACACAAAGCCCTAACACTGAGGCTGAGTTAGCAGAAATGAGTCGAACACCTTATGCTTCGGCTGTAGGATCGATCATGTATGCTATGACGTGTACTCGACCCGATGTAGCCTTTTCCCTGAGTATGGTTAGCAGGTATCAGGCGAACCCTGGCAAGGCACACTGGACTGCGGTAAAGAATATTCTCAAGTACTTACGAAGGACTAAGGACTGGGTTCTTACCCTCGGTGGGAGTGATGACTTGAGAGTAGTAGGGTACAGTGATGCTAGCTTCCAGACTGATAGGGATAATTTCCGCTCTCAGTCGGGCTGGGTCTTTACCCTAAATGGAGGAGCAATTTCTTGGAAGACTTCCAAGCAAGAGACAGTGGCAGATTCTACTTGTGAATCAGAGTATATTGCAGCTAGCGAGGCAGCAAAGGAAGCGATATGGCTAAAGAACTTCATTGGAGACCTTGGAGTTGTACCAGCTATTAAAGAGCCAATGGAAATTTTCTGTGATAGTGAAAGTGTTGTTGCCTTAGCCAAGGAACCAAGGGATCATGGGAGATCCAGACACATCGACAAAAAATACCATTTCATCAGACATCAGATCGAAGAAGGACTCCTCGTGGCAAAGAGGGTATCATCAGATGAGAATCCGGCAGATCCCCTCACAAAGGGACTGACTCGGGTTAAGCATCTTCAGCATTCTCGGAGCATAGGCCTGAAGGATGATATTAGATTTAGTAGTTAGATAATCTCGAAATTTGTAAAGTGTAATTGACATTTGATGATGAATAAAAAATGTTTTATTTATGAGTAAGGTGTTGCTATCTCTTGTCGATCGTTTACTATATTTCTTTTGCATGTTTTCACTTCCAGAATAATTTTTGTTTGGTATAACATATTATTCAAACCTCCACAGTCAGTCATATGTCGGAAGTAGGTATGAATCAAGACTGTCATGTTTGGTTGTAGAGGTCTTGGACAAGGCTACAACGATCATGAGTGCTCATAAGTCCTGAGCATTGGACTCAACCCACGCTCACTGGAATCACTTCATGGAATTCTATCTCGAGTGATCGTGAGACGGTAATATCGTATAAGTCTTCAAACCTAGAGATATGATTTGTTACTTACAAGTTGGTTATGCATTGATTGTACGAAAACGCATTGGTAACTCGATGTTATACATCGTACTCTTGTGTGTAATTCAATGAGTGGTAGAACAAACATATGAGTCGAAGTTTATCTGTTCCTTCTTGGATTAGAAGCTGATATCTGGGCCCCTCGATGATTTTGTTTTGACCCATGTACCGGGCCCGATCAAAACTAAGTTGATGTGTTCAATTAAGTTCTATGTCAAACAAATCGAAAATCGAGAAACAAACTGCTGGACAATAAGAAAGACAGTGTTCCATGTATTTGTCCGGCTGATATCTAGAACGGAGGATTATATGATCACTTATCTTAAATGGCGTACCATCATCTTCTCAGTTCTGAGAAACCTTGAAAAGAGCTACGATTGCCGATCGGTTCCTGAAGTCATACTTGCAGTAATAGTTATTAGACTTATCCAAGTGGGAGACTGTTGGATAAGGTGTCTAAGTCCATAACTATTTCTGGTATGTACTTGACCCGACCCGGCATGGTCCATTTGGGTTGCATGGCACCATGCAATTGGATAGACTAAATGAGAGAAATAACACTTGGAGATTATTAATATATTATAAGTTCTAATATATTAATAATATTATTTGATTAGTTTGATCAATAATTAATTTAGAATTAATTAAGTGGTCAAGAGAGAACTAATTAAATATATGGGTTGATTATGTAAATCATCCATATCTTGTATAGTGGGCTAAGAGGCTCCATGGATTATCAAGTTGGGTTCTACCCATAGGATGCTCCATGGATGCTCCATGGGAGTTACAAACCCATGGGTCATGGAAATGAAGAGTCATGACACATTAGGGTTTACATGGTGTAACCCTAGATGTGTCAACACTATATAAGAATCATATTCTCCATCAAAATCGGCTACACTAAGAAAAGAAGAGGGCTTGGCCGATTTCAAGAAGTGTGTGTTCTCTCATAAGTTTTTTCCAAGAGCATTTGGTGTTGTGTGAAGCATTTGAGGCATCACACTTGGGGTGCTAGGCTCACAAGGTTTCAAGGAACACAAGCAACAACAAGGTAAGTTATTCTATCTATTATTCAAGTTAAAATTGTTCCCCATGTATGCTAGATAGGAATATAGCCTTGGAATTAAACTTAGCATGATAATTAGACAAACATAGATCCAAGGTTATTAGGGTTGCATGTACACTTGGGAAGTGTTAGAATGCTCAAAACCCATCAGCTTATTCAATAACAACATAATTTCAATCAAACACTTCATAGAAGCGCTGTAAATGGTCAACAAAGAATTGGAAACCTTTGAAATCCCGGTTAAAGTCCATTTTGGACTAGGATTTCCTTATTGGACCTAATGGACCAATAAGCTTCCAATTTGACTACTTTTGAGTTAGAACTCTTAAATGGGCTCTAATTGGACCCACTTCTATTTATTTTAATATTTTGGGCCATATTGGGCCTAGAATGAAATAAAATACTTTAATGGACCTTATTGGGTCATAACTAACCTAATTAGCCCTAATAGGCCAAAAAAATATTTTCTTGATTTACTTTGGGCCAAAAGCTATCTAATTGAACCATAATGTGGGCTTAAGCACACAAGGCCCAATTTTCTTTCTTCCTTACTGTAACAACCCGAAATTCATATCCCTAAATGTAACCCTTTTTGCGACTCGTTCCGATCATCCAATCGTCGTTTCCGATTTTGTTTCCGATTTCGGCATTTTATTAAGTCATTATTGAATATTTTTATTTTATGACTTAATGAGTGTCTTAATACCCTTAGAACTCATTCTAACGCCTCGTATTAATGATCGGAACATTTCTAGAATCAACCATATCGGGTTACGGCAAATTGGCCGGGTGCGACCAAAAGCCCCGTCTAACGCCGGTATCGGGTAGAATTCTATCATGTCCCGAACTTGGACACTATTTAAAGTGATCCAAGTCTTCATTTTGAAGCTTTTGCTTCATTCTACAACTATCACTCCAACCTCTCTCCTCAAACTAGATTTAAAGGTCCAAATCTCAAGTTTAAGGCTTCAAATCTTCAAGGTATCTTTCTATACTCATTCTGTATCATATTGGACCTTCAAATTCGAGATTTATTCATGATTTAGAGCCTTGTATATGATTTTACGGCCCAGGAAGGTGCTTAGGCCGTAAACCCATATTTAAAGGGTTTTTAAGCCCTTAAACCCTTCCATGACTCAAACTAGACCTAGATATGACTTTTAGTAATTTGGTAATGGACTTAGAACACTTTAAACATGGATTTTGAGGGATTTGTATGAGTTTATGGCCAAGGCATGTGCTTGGGCCATAAACTCCTCAAACATGGGTGTAAACTCATTTCCAATGTGTTAGAAAGCCATCCAACACCACAAAAAGCCTTGGAATACATCATAGAACCAACCAAAAATAGTTTAGGGACCTTAAACATAACAAAACCTCACATATGAGAGTTTACGGCCATAGAACATGCTCCAGGGCCGTAAACTCCTAAAAGAATGTCAATTGGTGCCCCAAATTCATTTCAAGGCTTGTAGGAATTTTTACAATCACATGTGATTAACTTTGAGACATTAAAAACACTTATTCATGGGGGTATGAGAGTTTACGGCCGTAAGATCCAGCTAAGGCCGTAAACTCCCCTAAGTGTTGTTATTTGATGTTTTAAATTAACCCCAAGCCTTAGGAAAAATTGTTCCAGCCATTCCCAAGTGTTGTTAACCCATTAAGCACCATAAAACTCCCAGACATGAGTTCACGGCCGTGAACTCATGTGAGTATGGGCTAAGAGGCTGTAAACTCATTAGGAAGTTTACTCTTGGGGAGTAAACTCAAATTCCAAGTCCCTCTCTTCAATTCCCGTCGGTAGATGTCACCCGGGTCACTCCAAACACTCGTTTTGAGGTGTTGTCATTCGTTGGAGTGTAACTTAATATCTAATTAGAGTTCGTGAATCTAATTAGATATATTTGTATGCCATTTCATGTTACATAGGAACCTCGTGTGTTATCAGGCCTCGATTCGACGTTTAGCATCCGAAATCGACACATTTCCGCGTCCGGTGAGTTCATACCCCTACCCTTTTTAAATGGTTTTTCAATGTTTTCAGGGGGGGAATACAAGCAAAAGTACAAGAATATATTGTACTTAAACTTACGAATTCAGTTAAATGGTTTCATAATTGTATATTTTTAAGAATTGAAAACCTTTTAACAAACTATTTTTTTTACTTGCAGAGTTGTTTGTTTTAACCCGATTTTCAATTCTTATTATACATTGTTATATTGTATACTTTATGTTTGATTGTTCACACTTAAACTGATAGAACACATAAACCATTGTAATGTCTGTAATAAAACACTAAGGTTCGAGTGTAAAAGACAGACACCATCAGAAAACATAAAACATCTGTATGTCCTTAACAATACACCTAGGCTCGAGTGTGATAGATAAATACCATCATAATACACAAATCAACTTGAATGTCCTTAATAATACTCCTAGGATCGAGTGTAAAGGACAATCATCATAAGATAACACATATATCAATTATAACGTCCTTAGTAATACACCTAGGATCGAGTGTAAAGGACAGTCATCATTAGATAACACCTAGGCTCGAGTGTAATGTCCTTAATAAATGTGACAACCCAAATTTGTTGCCGTTACAAAATCCCGTCTTCTCTAACGGAATTCGTCATTATATATTATTTTTCCATAATGTTTGGAGTCGTCAATCAATAAATATCTAGTTATTTATATTTTTTTGATATTATCATAAGTAATTATAACTTGTAGGTGTTAACCCCGTTTAACTAAATAGAGTTATATTACTTTTCAACCACTTCACCCGGGTAAAAAGTTTTAACCCCGTTAAACTTTAGCATCCGGTAGCCGTGTACCGGGTGCAACACCCGAGGCACATAAAATGAGAGTGAACACCATTTGAACACTCTTTTACCACTCATTCACTCTCTCTCACTACATTCTCTCTCTAGACCCGAACCCGACTCCAAAACCGCGAATTCCGGCTTCCAAATGTAAGGGTTTCTTCCCTATCTTATTGTAAACATACTCTATTGCATTTAAAGGTCAAAAATCATAAGATTTAGTGGATTAAAGGGAGTTTACGGCCTAGGAAGCCTCTTAGGCCGTAAACACCGAAAACTTGGCCAAATGTCGCATTTTCCTTCCCTTTAAGCTTGGATATTAATTAAGGAAATAGCCTAGATGAGTTTGGACATGAAAACACAAGTTTTTAGGACATAAAAGGGAGTTTACGGCCCAAGCTTGTGCTTAGGCCGTATACATCAAAAATTCGATGCTAAATTGCCCTAAAACTCCTCTAAGGCATGTGGGAATTAAGTTATGACTCTAGGAAATGTTTAAGGCCATTAAACAACCCATTTTAGACCATAAAAGAGGAGTTTACGGCCAAGACTATGCTTGGGCCGTAAACACCCAATTTTCTTGGTAAAAAGTCCCAAAAACTCACCTAAGGCCTTCTAGAATTTAACTAAGATTTAAGGGAGTGATTTGGACCATTTAACAAACCATTTTGAGGGACAAAATGGAGTTTACGGCCCAAGCACAAGCCTGGACCATAAACTCCCCCAAATGACACCAAATGAAGGTTTTAACCCCCCAAATTGGTCCTAGGCATTTACTAGAATTATATGGAGTTGATACAAGGCCTTAACTTGCACTTTTGGAGGAAAACAAGAGTTTACGGCCAAGCCTAGGGGCTTACGGATGTAAAATCCCAAGGAGTGGCCTTTGTGCCGTAAACTCCAAGGGAGTGAACTCTTGGACTCCCCCGCAAACCCCTCTTGGCCTTGTACCACTCCAGGGATGCCACTACTTCACTACACTGTGCATGATCGGGAAGGTCATGGGGTCCTCTACTTCTCACACTATCGGTAACATACAAGAAATACACTATAACCACACTAAAATACTAACCTAAAAGTTAAGCTAATATCCCGAGGTAATCAAGAATCTAACACTAAAGGAAGTTTGCAGCACTATTATTGACTTCATGCATAATCTATTATATTGCATTACTTATTGGAGATTTAATATTATACTTTCAATAAATGGATTTAAAAGATGAAAATTTCATGTACTTAAAGGTTTTCATTCACAATGTATTTCTGGAAAATATAGGATTTTCTAAGTTTTTCTACTACTTAAAAATATAAATTGCAGCTTTTCATACTATCGGTTCTAATGCTTTTTATACAAAAATCTCACATTAAACTCTTATGAACTCACCAGCTTTATGCTGATATTCGTTTTCAAAATAACTTGTATCCTCAGGTCAAAGATAGACAGTTACAGGTGTAGCTTTTTGGAGAAGGTGGAGCTTACAAGATCCATCTCTTATTTTTGAATTACTTTTGGTGTTTGTTGAACATTACAAAACACGCTTGTAATCAGACTCACTATGTAATGAAATGGTTGTATGCTTCTTGTTTTTACTATTATGCAATTGTGATGATACTGCACATGACGTCCTCCACCCCGAAACGTTTTCCGCTGTTATCGGTTTTGGGGTGAGACAATAAAACACCTAGGCTCGAGTGTAAAGGATAGGCACGTTAGAACTTAGTTAGTCGTAGATACTACTTCCCTAGGCGAGAAGTAAAGAGTAATCTTAAAGATTGAAGACACGTCCTTGTAACACTTCCTTGGCATGAGATAGTGGAGGACTAACCCTGTAACCAGAATCTCCAGGAGGGAGAGCGTGAATTGAGTGTATAGATCTATACGGGACTGACAATCCCACACCTGGCTGCTAGCTACAGCCGAACCGAAAGGTTCAAGGGTGACGAAAGTCATAAAAAGGATATTGGCCCTGGCCCGAGTCGTATCTAGTCTGAGTATGGTTAAGGACTCGCAATCAAGATTATTATCATTTTACACTTATTTATTAGTTTTATGTACGTAATAAAACTAATGTACATCTAAGGATAATCGGATTTTCAGGAGACACACACGCATTCAGGAAAACATGGGGTTTTCCTGGGGATAACATTGAACATAATCAGAATCGGTAATAGTTAGTACACACAGGATCAGTAACAGTACACACAAATTCAGGAAACATGGGGTTTTCCTGGGGACATCACTGAACATAATCGGAACCAGTAACAGTTCGTACACACAGAATCAGTAACAGTTCAGACACACACATGTAGGAAAATATAGGATTTTCCTGAGTAACAGTAGTATGTAAATGGAAAAGTGTAACAAGTTTGATAACTGAACTTACGTTTCACAAGAACAATAATGTTTTCATTGTATATCGTTTACACTACTTTTCGGAATGGAAACTAACTTTATATAAGAAAATATGGGATTTTATTGGATAATCATGTTTTCAAGAAACTAAAGGAACTCGTACATTTTCAGAAAACAAAACCGCTTATGAAGTCACCAGCTTTATGCTGATTTTCAAACCGCTTGTATTCTCAGGTCTGTGTTAGACAGGTACCCGAAGATCCTTTTGTACGAAGACGGAGTTCTCTGAAGACTCGTTTCGTGTTGTTCATATATACTATGTATCACATGTATAACTTTTGCTTTTGAAACAAATGTAAAACTTTTCTATATGTAATTTAATGGTTGTTTACTTTACTTACTTTGTACATTGGATTTCATACTCAACATGGAGTCAACCCCGGAAATGTTTCCGCCTTCGGTTTACGGGGTGTGACACTTTCTCCTTCTCTCGGCCCAACTACACAAAATGGAGAGGAAGAGTTGACTTTTATGATTGCCACCTCATTAATACACCACATACTTCCATGCATGGACCAACATGCATCTAAGATAGTCACCTCAACTCTCTCTCTCTTCTTTTTCTTGATTCTCGGCCGAGAGGAGACACCCACACACACTCACAAAAATTCATTCCAACTCTTTCCAAATTCTCTCAAGAACACATGCACTCATTCTTCAAAATTTCGAGATTTAGAGCTTTTCAAGGAGTTTCTTCCATAAAAATCATCATTCAAGGTAAGTTTTGGTTTGATCCATGCCTCCTTTTCATCAAAAATCATCTCTTAATCCATTCAAAGTCACGATCTTGCATATTAGAACCCACTAAGTTCGAGATCCATTCAAGGAACTTGCTAGGGCCGAAAATAGCACCAAACTTCTCCAAATTTTCTTCAAAACCGAAACCACAACTCAAGGTGAGCTTCATACCCCTTTCTTTTCGGTTTTCATGAGTTTTATGGGGGAGAATACAAGAATATGTGTAGATCTATGTGTATGTGTATGCTATGACATGAGAAAGGAAACAAACATAATCTAAGCTATTTTACACTAAACAAGTCAAGAATAATAGCTTATAAGGTCATGATGAACGTATTCTAACATAAAACCCATTTTTGGGCTTAAATTGTCAAAAATACAAAACTTGGGATACAAACCGACAAGTCACGGTTTCTTGAAGGTCAAAAGGGTCAAAACAGTTTCTATAATCATTTTTCTGAACATTATAAATTTCAAGGGACTTAAAATGTAAATTTATAGCTTAATCGGCTAATTATGGGCTTTTTCAGCCCAATAAGCCTCAAAATGCGAAAAATGATAAATTTTAGGGGCTGAAATGAAACTTTCTATAGTACAGGGGGTAATTAGCATGACAAAATCATTTTATGAGTCAAAAATGCTTTTCACTATCAAAAAGGACAAAAAATGTAACGTTTTTAGATTTTGGGCCAAAACTATAAAAGTTGTGAAAAATGTGGCTCTAACCGAGAAACACTATTCTTGAAGGGCTGAAGTTGTCAACAAAATAAATTTTGGGTTAAAATTGTGTTTTCATCAAATAAATAATACAAAAGTGTCAAGAAAAGGTTTTAAGGACTAAAAATGAAATTTGTTTATATAAAAGGAACAAAAGTGTTATTTTTATAAAAGAAGGGTAGTGAAAAGGTCAAACTCCACTTTTAAACAAATTAATTCATTAATACAAAAATACAAGATCCACGACTATTGATGAAACTAAAAACAAATACACACTCAACAACAAATGTCGTTACAAACGAAGTGATTCGGTCTCGAATCAATACAAAACAACAAGCGTTAAACCAAATAATCTAAATAAATATGCGATAACTACGATGAGAAAACTTACAAACATTGGGCTTGGAAGTTTAAAATCATTCTTGTTGGGCCTTGCTATCCCATTAACATGACCTTTGGGCCCAAAGGGAATATGCTTATGTGTTATTGGGCCTCCTATTGTTGGTTTATGAGCATTTTAACACTCCTAAGTGTACATGCAACCCTAAATACCTTGGATCTATGTTTTCTCTATTATACATACAAATATGAACATCCAAGGTATTATCCTAATCTAGCATACAAAACAATGAGTGTAACAAGATAGAATACATACCTCTTTGATGTAGAAAGTCTTCATGAAGCTTGAGTGCCTAGTGCCCCAAGTGTGACACCTCAAATGGTTCAAACAACACCAAATACACTTGGAATAACTTGAGTGAATTCTACACTTCATGAAAATCGGCTAGCCCTCTCTAGAATGATACTAGTCGCCGATTTTGTCAAGAATAAGATCTTTATATAGTGTTACAATTAGGGTAAACCCTAATTGTCATGACTTTCCATTTCCTTGGATCCATGGGTTCAAATACACCATGGAGCATCCATGGACCATCCTATGGGTTTTAGCCCAACTTGATTATCCATGGAGCATTAGCCCAGTATACAAGTATGGATGATTTACACAATCAACCCATATATTTAATTAGTCTTCTTTTGATCACTTAATTAATCCTAGATTAATTCTTGATCAATACAAATTAAATAATCTTATTATTCTTATTATTAATATACTAGAGCTTATAATATATTAATAACCATAAGTGTCTTATTTCTCTCATTATAGTCTATCCAAGTGCATGACGCCATGCAACCCAAATGGACCATGCCGGGTCGGGTCAAGTGTTACCAATTATAGTTATGGACTTAGACATTAATCTAGCAGTCTCCCACTTGGATAAGTCTAAAACTAATATTGCGTATGACTTCAGGAACCGACTGACAATCGTAGCTCTCAAAAGCTTCTGTCGAACTCTGACCTTGTCGATGAACTCTGACATTTGTGAATGACTTGTCCATTAGATCAGGGATCATATATTCCTCCATTCTAGATATCATATGGAATGACACATGGATTATAATCATTCTCTCTGTCCATTTGTTGTTTCCCGATTTCCGATTTATGACGACTGACTAATTAAACAAATCAAATCAGTCCTGGCCCGGCCGAGCACTTCCATTTGTCATCAACAAATCATCGAGGGGCCCACAGATATCGCTTTTATCCCGAAGGTAAAAGGAATGGATAAACTTCGACTCATATGGCTTGTTCTACTACTTGTTGAATCATACACAAAGGCACGTTTTATAGCACCGAGTTACCAAATGCGTTTGCGTGCAATCAATGTACAACCAACTCATAGTAATAACTCATATCTCTAGGTTTGAAGAATATAAGATATTATCGTCTCATGATCACTCGTAATAAAATCCATGAAGTGATTCCAATGAGTGCGGGTTGAATCCAATACTCAGAACTTATGAGCACTCATGAGTGTTGTAGCCCTTTGTCCAACACCTTAGACCTCTACAAGCCAACCCATGACAGTCTTAATTCATATCTACTTCCAACATATGACCGACTGTGGATGGTTTGAATAACTTAGTCATTCCGGAAGAATAACCCAGAGTATTCAGGAAGTCAAAACATGCAAAGTGAAACACAATAATAATTGAATCCAATATGGTATCAAAACCTATGAACATAAATAAAACACCTTTTTATTTATCACCATATGATTACACATTATTCATTGTATACTGTTTCAGCTATCAACTTTATTCTTGAATTTAAAACAATAGTTGTCCCATGCTCCAAGCATGTACACTATGTTTTCTAAACACTAGTCATGCCATACACCAAGTATGCATACTATGTTTGTCTATGATCTTTACTTTGTGAACTAGATCCATTGAGCATAACTTCAATGATTCTCTTTTCACACTTCCAAATCCTTACTGCAAATGCAAGAATTCCAAATTCATGCCATTTACTGAAATCTGTTAGATTCTAAACTTATATGCATTGATCCTCTTGTAATGATTATGCACAAAGTCAGAAAGACTTGACAACAATCATTACAGAGTATTCCAAGGGAGATCAGCTCCTTGGAAACATTCTTCTTGCATTAAGTTTCCTTAATCTCACACAGATTGAAAATTCTAACTTTGAAACATTTCCAGATTCCATTTTTGACTATCACTTCTGAACAAGAGTTGCCTGCTTACAGATTATGTCAATATGGTCCTTCCAGAATTATCACTATACTTCCAACTGTCCTTGAGCAACCAATCTTTGGTAAACCTTAGATTGTCCTCGACAATTGTTTAATCCTTTTAGTCATATCCAGTTCTAAACCTTTTCCCTTCTTAATGCCCTAGGCATTTGGAAAATTTTAGAAAGGATGAATATAGCACATGTAATCGATCCTATATCCGAAGCATATAGGACACGATTCATGATGTCTCGCATAAAGACTAAACTAGTCTTTTGCTATACTATTTGCATTTCAATTTGCCAAGTTCTCATAATTCAAATTATGAAAAGGGATGCCGTAATCATAATCGAATTTTAGAGCGCAAATAATGGACCCATATACAGAATTTCCTTATGTTGAGCCATTCCAACATGAAATTCATATATATCCTTGACTAAATGATTAAAACCTCACGATCTAAGCTTATAGATTGGAGATGAAGTATAATTTCCTCTCCCTTAATTATAGAAAACAACTCTTTCCCAATTGAAACTTTTGTTTTCTATAATTAACATTGCTAACTTGCAATACTTATCATAATTATCATGCTCCCACTAACATGATGATTATTAGCATAACACTTATGCTCCCACTAGCTTTGACATGTACTCAGAAATCAGCTGACTTTCTTACCAAAGTTCAGAGATACTAGATTGTTTTGATAAAACTTTATCAAAATCATACACCTTCCCTTAGATAGCACACTTGTGTGTCTAAACAATTATGAAGAAGGATGTTGTAATCATAATGGTTAGACCTTTTTGCCACTTCTCACAAGTCCATGTTAGTGTGCCGGTAAACCACACACGCTCCACTAACGACTTTGAGAATGCAAATATCACAATTGCTATCTAACTAAAATCTACTTAGTGAAAGTGTTTCCTCACCATCATTTTCATGAATCGAAGAGAAACCTTATGACACTTAGATTTAATGGTGTATGTGTTCTTATCCATGTGAATAGTCAAAACCATAGACACAAGACAAGGATAATGAGAAATCCACACTCATATGGATTGAACTCAATCTTAATTTCTTGCCACCTAGGAGCTCAAGGGCCTGCCATTGCTTCCAAGTTGTTGTGCAACTAATTGAGAACTCCAAGAACGCATATGCAAAGCCAGCTTTAACTGGAATGGGCACAGAATATGTCAACACGATAGATTATAAACCTCAAGTCGTGTGCTAGTGAAGAACTTTAGGTTTTATTCTTGATTAGTTCTTGAGACTTTCAAGACCTTTAAGACTCCCACTGTCCTCTTGACATATAAGACTCCCTTGTCAAACATCCTAGAGATAGTGCGGATTCTAATCAAGACAAACACTTCACACAATTGGCCTAAGTTGGTCTTTGTTTTATCCAAAACATCACAACTTACCAATTTCAAATGTACAAGAGTAGAAAACTTTTATTCTTACATCTCACAAGTGTTTTAAACCTTCTTTGAGACATGTCACTCAAGTTACAATCTTGGAGTATGACTCTAAGACTTGTATTGGAACGAAGTATGACTTATCTTCTTGATTTAACCACTTCAACAATTCAAGTTCCTCTTCTTAGTCATAAGAATGCACTAAGATTTCCTTAGAGAACTAATTGTGCTATGGTTTCTTAATCATTAAGATGATCACAAAAACTGATACTAAAGTACTCTCCCATCCTTTCAGATTTGAGAAACTCTTATCCTTCTGTCTAATTTGATTCTTCTTATTCGCTCTGCCATACATTGGAACCTTTTCCATTGTCTCAGAGTTACACTTAAGCTTGTAAGTATAATCATGTTTACTGAGCTTTAGTAAACTATGACGAATTTTGCGGTGGACTTAATCAGTGCACAAGAATCTGTACTCGATCTCTTAGTCCTTTACTTGAATCACACATCCATGTGAATAAGTAATTAGTCTTAATTTTCCAATACTTGAAAGTTCTCATTCATCATGCTATACAACTTGCATGATTCCAAGTTCCGGTCCAATTGAAACTTGGGTGATGAGAATCATTCCTTATTGGGTAAATTTAGTCATTACCACAAATGAAAGAATCAATTTCATATTTCCAATCTTGCTATTAGTGGAATCATATAATGAAGGGAGAATTATAGTCCTGTCAAACCCGTTCGGCTAACGACCCTCCACCAGTCAAGCAAGCGGTGGGTAAGAGTGGACACCCATTAAGTTGCCATTTTATAGGCAACAAACTTATACCCACCTTATAGACCGGCTTCGTGAATGAGGCGTACTAGTGTTAAGACGGACTTTACTCTTATACATATATATATTATTAACTTATAATATTATAAAGTATAAGGGTTGAATTTTAACTTTTAAAATTCTAAGGGCTAACCTGGAATTAAAGTATTCATAAGAGAAAACTTTACAAATTCCAAAACTTGAGGGCAAGTTTTGAAACTATTCAAAACTAATTAATTCCATGATTTATGTGTTTAAAGTAGTTTTAATCCAAAAACTCTTCAAGTTCCATAACTTGAGGACAAGTTATGGAAGACTTTAAACTAATAAAATAATTACTTTTCTTTATTTTATAACTTATGGAATTAATGAAGGTCACGCTTTATTTATTTATTTATTAATGAAGTGACTCTTGAACCTCCATAACTTAAGGACAAGACTCTTCATCTTTTGTAACCATTGCCAACTTTTATGAGTTTTATGAAACTTAAATGTGACTTTTCATATAACTTGAGGACAAGTTACAAAAACACATTTTAGAATCACGTCTTAGATTAATTTGGATTGAAAACAACTATTTCACTCAACTTTCTATTAATCTAAGCAACTCATAAGAACAAGATAATTCAAATCAAACTTTTTCATGTACTTAGTCTAAACCTTAAACTAATACAAAACATGAATCTATTGACAATTATCTTTGAAATTGGATTAGCATGAACACTACCACATCAAAAACAAGTTTATAAGTTCAAAAATATCTTAGGGTAATGTTCCTAGTCCAATTCCAGCCAAAAAAGTCGAGTTTATGCTGTCTGGGGGTCCAACTCGTCGAGTGCATGAACCAACTCAGCGAGTTGGATCGATTTGATCACTTTTTAGGCGTGGACTCGCCGAGTCTCCTGATGGACTCGCCGATTCTGATGATCAGACAGCAACAACTTCAATTTTTTAAGAAGTTTTGCAAGTATAACAAGAAAACAAGCCTAGGCTTTGATACCACTGTTGGGTTATGAGCATTCTAACACTCCTAAGTGTACATGCAACCCTAAATACATTGGATCTATGTTTTCTCTATTATACATACAAATATGAACATCCAAGGTATTATCCTAATCTAGCATACAAAACAATGAGTGTAACAAGATAGAATACATACCTCTTTGATGTAGAAAGTCTTCATGAACCTTTAGTGCCTAGTGCCCCAAGTGTGACACCTCAAATGGTTCACACAACACCAAATACACTTGGGATATAGTGTTACAATTAGGGTAAACCCTAATTGTCATGACTTTCCATTTCCTTGGATCCATGGGTTGAAATACACCATGGAGCATCCATGGACCATCCTATGGGTTTTAGCCCAACTTGATTATCCATGGAGCATTAGCCCACTATACAAGTATGGAAGATTTACACAATCAACCCATATATTTAATTAGTCTTCTTTTGATCACATAATTAATCCTAGATTAATTCTTGATCAATACTAATTAAATAATCTTATTATTCTTATTATTGATATACTAGAACTTATAATATATTAATAACCATAAGTGTCTTATTTCTCTCATTATGGTCTATCCAAGTGCATGATGTCATGCAACCCAAATGGACCATGCCGGGTCGGGTCAAGTCTTACCAATTATAGTTATGGACTTAGACATTAATCCAACACCTACGACCCGATTTCATGTAAAAGGACTTTCAATGGCTTTAATGTGCTATTGGGCCCTAGTGGCCCATTAGTATTGCTATTGAGGTCAAGAAATCAAATGCGAGTTGGCCAACGTACCTTTCGCATTCCCAATAGCCTAATTAACTCACGGAATAAGACGGGACTTCATACTCCCTTTTTCCTCGTTTGTTAGGCTTACGAGTAATCAAGGTAAACAGATTCAGGGCGTTAATCAAAAGTAATCATGGTTGTTGGATTAAGTGAGTAGTGACGGACGACGCCTCTAAGGATCATTCGACACTTGTAGTTGTAAACTAGACATTTCCAAAGGCATGCTTATAACGACTCACAAACCCTAATTAATCCAAAGCCACCCAAGAAATCAAAAATCATTCGTCGTGACGGTATAACAAATTAGGAATTGACTGTGTTTCATGTAATGGGAAAACATCAGGTTTTCCTGGGAAGTTCAACAATTTCACTTGTGCGATCATTATAGAAGTTCAAAAATTATACATGTTTTTAAAATCAACAAGCATATATTCACGGATCTTCACACTTTTTATAAACAATGATCTTTTCAGAAAATATCGGATTTTATGGGTTTTACAAACTACACCAAATCATTTTACCACAACATTGCTTATGAACTCACCAACATTTCATATGTTGACGTTTTTCAAAATTAACTTGTATTCTCAGGTAATAGGTAAACCGGAGAATAAGTACCAAGTAATGTCAGGGTGTTTTGCTTATGATATCTATAAAACAGTTTATGCTATGAAATTGTAATGTTTAAAACAATGTAAAGGATGTAAACAATATCAGTTGTATCATTTGAATGCATGGTGATGATTTATGTTATGATTCATGTATATTCATTAAGATGGTATTCAATTTAAGTTACAAGAGCCCTCAGACATTTCCGTCGTCTGGTTCGGGGTGTGACAGGTTGGTATCAGAGCTCTGTTGATAGTGAACTAGCATATCTAACCACACATTGATATGGAACTACAAACCAAAAGAGGGAGTAACACAACTCTGAACAAAACAAGCAAAACATAACAATAAAACATCCTTTCTTGTGTGAATTAGGAAAAAGAACATAATACCGAACCAAACAAGATAATACTAGCATCATGGTTAAGCCCGGACTATTCATAGTCGTATCAAGGAATGGATGTAGCCTGATCAACTACATTTCCTCCAAGGTACAACTATCACATGTCCCGAGGAAATCGTGATGGCTAGGGAACCTAAAAACATACCCCTTTATCAACAAGAACAGAACATCCGCTCAATCTATACAATAACTGTAGCGTCCTAGGAGTAATGATATTTTATTCGTATACCTCCTCTCAGTCGCTATGGAAGGGGAGCAGCAGGGCATTTAGTTTCATTAGATCTTAGTGGCTCTTGGGATGATTGAAGATGAGCCTGAAGGAGATCAAGGGGGAGCACAAGATGTTGGGCCTGATGAGTACACGGACACTGACTACGAGTTCGATGAGGCCGATGATGACATGGAGGAAGGACAAGACTCGGGGGAGGAATTCGCCACAACACCTGTCAGCGAGGCGCAACAGGACCACCCCGCCCCACCAGTGAACCCCGCAAGGGAGAATCGCTCCCCCGAAGCTGAGATTGCCGCCCTACGTCAACAACTATTCGCCATGGAAGCACGTGCAGTGCGATCTGAGCATGAGAGGGATGATTACCCTGAAACGATGGATCGACAAGGTGGAATCGGTGTTCGAGATATGTGAATGCCCTGAGGAGATGAAGGTGAAGTTTGCCGCATGCACTTTCGTTGACCAAGCGCTCACTTGGTGGAACGGACACGTGGAAGCCATGACACTCCTAGTAGCCAATTCTATGCCATGGGCAGAGATGAAAGAAATGCTGATGGCCGAGTACTCCCCTCGTGGCGAAATTCAGAAAATGGAACAAGAGTTTTGGCATCTCACCGTCCGGAACGCTGATATAGATGCATACATATCAAGATTTAGCGAACTGTCTCTACTATGCCCCGACATGATCACCTCAAAAGGAAAGAAGATCGAACGATTCATCTGGGGACTAACCTCCCCAATCCAAGGAAACGTGATAGCTGCAAATCCCGAAACTTTCGACAGTGCCACGAGATTGGCCAAGAAGCTGTATGACCACAACAACAAGAAGGGTGAGAAGCCAGTGGAGACTGAAGGTAAGAATCAAAATGACAACAAAAAGGGAAAGAACAACAAGAGGAAGGGACGTCAAGGCTCCGAATCATCCAAGAAGCAACAAACAGTGGCAATTAATGCTGCAACCACTCAAGTTCCACCCACACCACATGCTCCAGCCTCAGCTGCTCCAAGTGCTCCTAGGCCTTATTCTGGTAATCTTCCTAAGTGCAACAAGTGCGGTCTCCATCACAATGGAGAATGCAGAGAGATGCAGTGCACCAGTTGCAATCGGAAGGGGGGCACACGACGGAGTATTACAAGACCTACCCTCCTCAGAAACAACAACAAGGAAACAACAACAACAATAACCACAACAACAACAACACCGACAATGGCAGCAACAATGCAGGACCAAGCCAAACCTGCTATGGATGTGGAAGGACTGGGCATTTCCGTCAAAACTGCCCCAACAACAACAATCCTGGAAATGAAGGAACAGGAAGGGTGCTGAACATGGGTCAGGGAAAAGCGGTTCGAGATCCCGCTATTATTACTGGTACGTTCCTCCTAAACCACACTTATGCATGCATCCTATTTGATACGGAGCAGAACGAAGTTTTGTGAGCAATAAGTTTAAGCATTTGTTAAAACAAAAACCCAAGAAGCTCAATGAAACCTTTAGGGTGGAAATTACCAAAGGGGAAAATAGAATCCACTGGGGAAATCTATATCGGATGTACCCTAACCCTAAATCAACACGTCTTTCGAATAAACTTAATGCCTATTTCCATTAGGAGTTTTGATGTGATTATTGGCATGGATTGGTTAAGCCCCCACCATGCTGAAATTATGTGTCACGAGAAGGTCATTCGCCTTCACCTTCCAAATCATGAAACCCTAATTATTTACGAGGACAAACCCAGCACGAATCTTCGTCTCATCTCGTGCGTCCAGGCATAGGAGTATCTGCGAAAGAAAGATTTGACGTTCCTGGCGCACATAGTAGATAAATCCAAGGAAGAGATTAATGTTCAAGACATTCCTATAGCATGTGAATTCCCAGACAAATTTCCTGAAGATCTTGCTGGAGTACCCCCAGAAAGACAAGTTGAATTTCGAATTGATCTTGGGCTAGGAGCTACTCCCATCGCTAAATCGCCTTAGCGATTGGCTCCTACTGAGATGCAGGAATTGTCCAGCCAACTCAGTGAACTCCTGGACAGGGGATTCATCCGACCCAGCTTCTCACCATGGGGAGCTCTAGTCCTCTTTATCAAGAAGAAGGACGGATCTTTTAGGATGTGCATCGATTACAGAGAACTGAATAAGCTCACTGTCAAAAATCGCTATCCACTCCCACGAATTGACGATCTATTTGACCAGCTCCAAGGAGTTAGTTACTTCTCTAAGATAGATTTGCAATCCGGGTACCATCAACTCATGGTCCGGGAAGAGGATATTCCCAAATCCACTTTCCGAACTCATTACGGACATTATGAATTTGTCGTAATGGCCTTCGGTCTAACGAATGCCCCTGCCGCATTCATGGACCTAATGAATCTAATCTGCCGACCATTCCTCGACAACTTTGTTATTGTTTTCATTGACGACATTCTAGTTTATTCTCGAAGTGAAGAAGAGCATGGCCAACATCTCCGACAAATCCTGGAAACCTTGCGAACTGAGAAGCTATACGCAAAACTCTCCAAGTGTGAGTTTTGGCTCCGTAACGTGAACTTTTTGGGTCATGTTGTTAGTCAGGAAGGAATACATGTGGATCCTTCTAAGGTCAAAGCTATCGAAGGATGGGCAGTCCCAACAACACCCACATAAATTCGCCAATTCTTAGGTCTTGCAGGTTACTACAGGAGGTTCATTCAAAACTTCTCTAAGATCGCCAAGCTTCTTACCTCGCTTACACAAAATGCCGTACAATTCAAATGCAAGGAGAAATAAGAAGCTTCATTCCAAACTCTGAAGCAAGCACTCTGCAGTGCCCCGGTACTATCACTACTAGAGGGAACGGAAGATTTCGTAGTCTACTATGACGCGTCAAATCAGGGTTTAGGTTGTGTTCTCATGCAGCGCGGAAAGATGATAGCTTACGCGTCCCGGTAACTAAAGACACACGAAGTGAACTATACAAACCATGATCTGGAATTGGGAGTAGTGGTCTTCGCCCTAAAGATTTGGAGGCACTAACTTTATGGTACGATGTGCACCATCTTCACGGACCACCAGAGTCTCCAACACATCTTGAATCAAAAAGAGCTGAATATGAGGCAACGAAGATGGGTTGAACTATTAAACGATTATGAGTGTGAAATCAAGTACCACCCGGGCAAGGCTAACGTGGTAGCTGATGCCTTGAGTCGGAAAGAGTACTCTAATCGTCATGTGAAAACTCTCTCAATAACCATCCAATCTCACCTAACCACTCAGATCAGGGCAGCCCAGTCAGATGCCATGAAGGCGGAAAACAAAACAAGTGAAGCGTTACGCAGAATAGAGAAAAATCTCGAGGCGAAAGAGGGCAGATTATATTATTTCATGAACCGTATTTGGGTCCCTAAAATTGGAGGATTTAGGGAGGTAGTCATGAATGAAGCTCACAAGATGCGATACTCCATCCATCCGGGTTCGGACAAAATGTACTTGGACATTAAACAACATTATTGGTGGCCTAACATGAAGGCAGAGATTGCCACCTATGTTAGAAAATGCCTTACTTGCGCCAAAGTAAAGGTGGAATACCAGAAGCCCTCAGGGTTATTACAGCAACCAGTAATTCCCGAGTGGAAATGGGAAAGGATTACTATGGATTTTGTTACCAAGCTACCCAAGTCGTCAGATGGATTGGACACTATATGGGTAATAGTTGACAGACTGACAAAATCCACTCATTTCCTGCCAATAAAAGAATCCTACAAGATGGAGAGATTGAAAAGAATATACATTCGAGAAGTCGTGAGACTTCACGGAGTGCCAGTGTCTATCATCTCAGATAGATATAGTAGATTCACTTCACGTTTTTGGAAATCACTTCAGAAAGCACTGGGAACCCATCTCGACATGAGCACTGCTTATCACCCACAAACGGATGGTCAAAGAGAACAAACCATTCAGATGCTTGAAGACATGCTTCGCGCATGTGTGATAGAATTTGGGAAGTCTTGGGATACCCACTTACCCTTAGTTGAATTCTCATACAATAACAGTTACCATTCGAGCATCAAAGTTGCTCCTTTCGAGGTACTGTATGGACGTAAGTGTAGATCACCGTTGTGTTGGGCTGAGGTAGGCGACACCCAGCTAGCAAGAGAACTGGCATCAGAAAAGACGTTAACGGGACTGGAGATCATACGTGAAACCATGGAAAAGATAGTTCAAATCAAAGCTCGACTACAAGCATCACGCGACCGACAGAAGAGCTACGCTGATAAACGGCGAAAGCCCTTGGAGTTTCAGGTCGAGGATCGAGTGCTGTTAAAATTTTCTCCCTGGAAAGGAGTTATTCGTTTTGGAAAACGGGGAAAATTGAATCCACGATACATTGGACCTTTCGAGATTCTTGCCCGAATTGGCCCAATGGCAGCTACCCGCTGAGCTCAGCAACGTACACCCCGTGTTCCATGTTTCCAACCTAAAGAAGTGTTTATCCGGTGAAACTCTTGTCATTCCCCTTGACGAAATTGAAATCAATGAGAATCTCCTGTTCGTTGAGGAACCAATCGAAATCATGGACAGGGAGGTGAAGCGTACCAAGCAAAGTCGCATTATGATTGTGAAGGTACGGTGGAACGCGAAACGCGGGCCAGAATTCACATGGGAACACGAAGATCAAATGAAGCAGAAGTACCCTCATCTATTCTAGCATTCTCAAAACAAGCTTTCAAAAGAATTTCGGGACGAAATTCCCTCTAACAGGGGGATAATGTCACAACCAGGAAATTCGATGCCTTGTAAACATTTAACAATGATAACAAATGTGAACCAACAATGTGAAAGCATGTAGGATGTTTATTCAATAACAACAGAATTTCAATCAAACACTTCATACAAGCGCTACAAATAGTCAACAAAGAATTGGAAACCTTTGGACTAGGATTTCCTTATTGGACCTAATGCACCAATAAGCTTCCAATTTGATTACTTTGGACTTAGAACTCTTAAATGGTCTCTAATTGGACCCACTTCTATTTATTTTAATATTATGCGCCATATTGGGCCTAGAATGAAATAAAATACTTTAATGGACCTTATTGGGCCATAACTAACCTAACTAGCCCTAATAGGCCATAAGAATCATTTCTTGATTTAGCTTGGGCCAAAAGCTATCTAATTGAACCATAATGTGGGCTTAAGCTCACAAGAACTAATTTTCTTTCTTCTTTTCTCCTTCTCTCGGCCCAACTACACAAAATGGAGAGGAGTAGTTGACTTTTAAGATTACCACCTCATTAATACACCACATACTTCCATGCATGGACCAACATGCATCTAAGATAGTCACCTCAACTCTCTCTCTCTCTCTTCTTCTTCTTGATTCTCGGCCGAGAGGAGACACGCACACACACTCACAAAAATTCATTCCAACTCTTTCCAAATTCTCTCAAGAACACTTGCACTCATTCTTCAAAATTTCGAGATTTAGAGCTTTTCAAGGAGTTTCTTCCACAAAAATCATCATTCAAGGAAAGTTGTTCTTTGATCCATGCTTTAACTCACTCCTTTTCATCAAAAATCATCTCTTAATCCATTCAAATTCATGATCTTCCATCTTAGAACCCACTAAGTTCGAGATCCATCCAAGGAACTTGCTAGGGCCTAAAATAGCACTAAACTTCTCCAAATCTTCTTCAAAACCAAAACCACAACTCAAGGTGAGCTTCATACCCCTTTCTTTTCGGTTGTCATGAGTTTTATGGGGGAGAATACAAGAAAATGTGTAGATCTATGTTTATGTGTATGTTATGTGTGATTTGATGCATGTATGTGTGTGATTTCATATGTTTTGTGATGAATATGATACCAAAAAGGGGGTAAACCCAAGATCTATGACATGAGAAGGGAAACAAACATAATCTAAGCTATCTTACACTAAACAAGTCATGAAAAATAACTTATAAGGTCATGATGAACATATTCTAACATAAAACCCATTTTTGGACTTAAATTGTCAAAAATACAAAACTTGAAATACAAACCGACAAGTCACGGTTTCTTGAAGGTCAAAAGGGTGAAAACATTTTCTATAATTATTTTTCTGAACATTACAAATTTCAAGGGACTTAAAATGTAAATTTATAGCTTAATCGGATAATTATGGGCTTTTCAGCCCAATAAGCCTCAAAATGCGAAAAATGATAAATTTTAGGGGCTGAAATGAAACTTTCTGTAGTACAGGGGGTAATTAGCATGACAAAATCATTTTATGAGTCAAAAATGCTTTTCACTATCAAAAAGGACCAAAAATGTAACGTTTTTAGATTTTGGGCCAAAACTATAAAAGTTGTGAAAAATGTGGCTCTAACCGAGAAACACTATTCTTGAAGGGCTGAAGCTGTCAACAAAATAAATTTTGGGTTAAAATTGTGTTTTCATCAAATAAATAATACAAAAGTGTCAAGAAAAGGTTTTAAGGACTAAAAATGAAATTTGTTTATATAAAAGGAACAAAAGTGTTATTTTTATAAAAGAAGGGTAGTGAAAAGGTCAAACTCCACTTTTAAACAAATTAATTCACTAATACAAAAATACAAGATCCACGACTATTGACGAAACTAAAAACAAATACACACTCAACAACAAATGTCGTTACAAACGAAGTGATTCGGTCTCGAATCAATACAAAACAACAAGCGTTAAACCAAATAATCTAAATAAATACGCGATAACTACGATGAGAAAACTTACAAACTTTGGGCTTGGAAGTTTCAAATCATTCTTGTTGGGCCTTGCTATCCCATTAACATGACCTTTGGGCCCAAAGGGAATATGCTTATGTGCTATTGGGCCTCCTATGACCCGATTTCATGTAAAAGGACTTTCAATGGCTTTAATGTGCTATTGGGCCCTAGTGGCCCATTAGTATTGCTATTGAGATCAAGAAATCAAATCTGAGTTGGCCAACTTGCCTTTCACATTCCCGAGAGCCTAATTAACTCACGGAATAAGACGGGACTTCATACTCCCTTTTTCCTCGTTTGTTAGGCTTACGAGTAATCAAGGTAAATAGATTTTGGGCGTTAATCAAAAGTAATCATGGTTGTTAGATTAAGTGAGTAGTGACAGGCGACGCCTCTAAGGATCGTTCGAAACCTGTCGTTATAAACTAGATATTTCCAAAGGCATGATTATAACGACTCACAAACCCTAATTAATCCAAACCCTACCAAATTGGGAATTCACTGTGTTTCATGTAATGGGAAAACATCGGGTTTTCCTCGGAAGTTCAACATTTTCACTTGTGCGATCATTACAGAAGTTCAACAATTATACATGTTTTGAAAATCAACAAGCATATATTCACGGATCTTCACACTTTTTATAAACAATGATCTTTTCAGAAAATATCGGATTTTCTGGGTTTTACAAACTACACCAAATCATTTTACCACAACATTGCTTATGAACTCACCAACATTTCATATGTTGAGGTTTTTCAAAATTAACTTGTATTCTCAGGTAACAGGTAAACCGGAGAATAAGTACCAAGTAATGTCAGGGTGTTTTGCTTATGATATCTATAAAACTGTTTATGCTATGAAATTGTAATGTTTAAAACAATGTACTGGATGTAAATAATATCAGTTGTATCATTTTCAATGCATGGTGACGATTTTTGTTATGATTCATGTATATTCATTGTGATGGTATTCAATTTAAGTCACAAGAGCCCTCGGACGTTTCCGCCGTCTGGTTTGGGGGTGTGACAGAATTAGGGTAAACCCTAACTGTCATGGATTTCCATATCCTTGGATCCATGGGTTCAAATATACCATGGAGCATCCATGGAGAATCCTATGGGATTTAGCCCAACTTGATAATCCATGGAGTCTTAGTCCACTATACAAGTATGGATGATTTACACAATCAACCCATATATTTAATTAGTCTTCTTTTGATCACTTAATTAATCCTATATTAATTCTTGATCAATACTAATTAAATAATCTTAGTAATATATTAGAACTTATAATATATTAACAAACCTTAAGTGCTACTTCTCTCATTATAGTCTATCCAAATGCATGATGCCATGCAACCCGAATGGAACATGTCGGGTCGGGTCAAGTCTTACCAATTATAGTTATGGAGTTAGACATTAATCCAACAAAAACATCACCAAATTAATAATTGGTTTCCAACACATAAATACATACTTAGGGTTAAATACTACTTTACCCCTAACTTACCTTTATTCCAGCCCAAAGTCCATAAGTCAACTATGAGTCACAGCCCAATGATATGTCCCAATTTTCCAAATTAGGCCCAAGCCTTTACATGGTCTTATTCTAACGCCCAACATCATATAATCATAAGGGCCCGAACTATAGCCCATCTATGGCCTAATTTTCCAAATTGGGCCTAAACCCCTTACATGGGCCTTGCCCTAGGCCCATTAAATGATTCTATTCCAATTGCTTGACTTTGGATGGCCCATTAATAACCCAATCTTCAAGGCCAAATAAAGAGGCCCAACAATAAACCCAAATGAAATTAGGGTTTCACATAAAATGACGATTAGGGTTAAGTATTTCTCACTTAACCCATTAAGGACTTAATCCTCTAAGGACTTAATCCATTAAGTCCAATATTGCTTAGATTAATCTTTGCCAATGATTACTATTTAATATTTTAATTAAATAAACGATTCTAGTGTGGGTCTCGATTAATCCCAAATTAGGGTTTCCTGGCATTAGGGTTTTCCAAACCCTAATTAGGGTTTCCAAGCCATCTTAGCCCAATAGGCCCATTAGCTAAGTCCTAAGATCCATTAGGGTCCATTAAGCCCATTAGACACATGGTTGGGCTTTAATGTCAATTAGGGCTTTATTGGGTCCATTAGGGCTTACAAGGCCCATTAGGGTTTCAAGCACCCCAAACGACTCCAACTCAACGAGGTTAGCACACCACCACCCGACACGGCGGTCGATGGCGGCAGGATGCGGCAGCCACCACCCCACAGTGGTGGTAAGGGTTTCTTTCCATTATCTAAATTGTAATTTACACTTTACAATGCTGAAACTCAAAATAAACACACGCACACACACTAAACAACATAAACACACACACACAGCCACCCTACAGTGGCCGGTAGTGGTAGAAGGTGGCAGCCACCACCTCACGGTGGTGGTAGTGACAACTCTTGCGATTTCTGGCCAAATACTATGCAACCAAGTTCTAAAACACACTGATCCAAGGGTTTATTCACACAGCCACCACCTCAAAGTGGCCTATGGTGGCGGAAAACGGTTTCAGGGCAACAACCACCATGGTCGGTGGCCATGGTAGGTTTTATCTCTCGATCTCCGGCTAAGCTTTCATGCTCAAAGAGAAAACATAATCAGTAGCAACAAGACAGGTTAACTTGGACACACCTCCACCTGATGGTGTGCAACTGACGAAGGTCGGCAGTGGAAGGGAACAGCCGTTGGGGCGGCAGTGATGACACAACAGCAGAAGAAGGTGGAGAAGGAGAGTACACCGAAAAGCAACTCATTCATGGTCCGTGTGACGACGATGCTCGTGGTTACCACCTCCGTCTTTGGTGGCTCCAACGGCACACCAACGTCTCCGACATCAGCGACGGACTTCGTCATCACAGGAAAAGGCAATGTCGGCGGCGTAAGATGGTGGTTCGATAATGCTTTTCGACAAGGCAGCATGCGGAACCGGGCTGCCGGACTCGGTGATGCAACCGGTGGCTGATGAGGGTTCCAATGGTGATGGCGGCTACCAGAAGTGAGGATTGAGAGGGTGGCGGCTGCTGCACCTTAGGGTTAGGGTTGTGAGACAATGAAACAGTTAAATACTTGGTTCCCTTAAGATCTATCCCATAATCGCACAAATGGTCCCTCCTTCCATTATTCTTTCCAAATAACATCCAAAATTTACGATTTAACTTTTCAGCCCTCAGCCTTAAAATTCCTTACAAAGTTAGTATAATACTAACCAAACAACCCCCTCTCTTCAAGATCTTTTCAAATAAAGTCCATATGTTACTCTTTTAACCCCCAATCTCTTAAAGTGTGACAATTAACTCGTCGAGAGCAACCTTCGAAATATATCTATTTACTTTAGGGCTACTATTCGTTCATTAATTTATTCATTTATTAAATAAATAATTGGAGTGTTACAAATCAGTTTGTTCGTATGCATTAATTTTTTTTGTCATTTTTTTTATGTAACTTATCATAGAACTTAGTATCTTTTCTCAACTTAGATAAGCATAGTGTCGGAAGTACCTCTATTATCCGGTTCAATGTATGTCTTTAGGTCAGTACGATGTAACTTATTCTCCTATTTAAGGAGCATTCAATGGCAAATCAAACAGACCGATTGCTTCACTAAAGATAGATATTTTTACATTTATTTCATTTATGTCCTTCTTTCAAATCACATCTTTCTGACATTCTTCTTATTCATTTATCTTCTTTACTTTGATCATTAACTTATTACTTTATTCATGAATTGAATACTTTGTTGAATCTTTAACTTCATGTCTTGATTGGTCATACCAGACTTGACTGGAACATTTGTTTAGTAGCAGACATTGATTTTAAGCATTAACTCAAGGTTTGAGTTTTCAAACCTTGTCTTTGCGCAATAAGATCCTTGTTCTCACATGCCTCTTATCATTTTGTGACCATCAAGATTGTAAGCCTAGTGTGTTGAACAAAACCTAGGGTTAACTAGAGAATAAGGTGCCGTTTGTTTATTTGGAAAAAAACCTCTTCAAACCTCTTATTGTTGCGCGGCGCAGCACACACGCAACACTTTTAATCTTGCAGCTGTTTGTTTTTCAGAAGTCTTTGAATTAAAAAACCTCTGCGCGTGTTTTTCTTGGCGCAACACTTGTTTTGCCTCTTCCTACCTCTTCCAACCTCTTCTTCTTTTTTAGCAAAAATATTGATTATATATTAGTGAAATCTTATTTCACATTTTTTTTGTTTATTCTTGTTGAAATGTTTTTTTTCTTTTTTTATATTGAATAATAATAATTTGTTGATGAAATATCATTATTTTATGCTAAAATATCATTATTTTTTGTTGAAATATCATAAATTCTTGCCGAAATGTCATACAGTATTAAATTTTCAGTATTAAAAAACTATTTTTGGATTATAAAATCAGTTTATTTTAATTTTTTAATATTTGCAGCAGCATGCAAATGTTAAAAAAACAAACACGCTTCTTATTACAGTCTACAGCTGTTTAGTCAACCTATTCTACTGCAGAGGGTTGTAGAGGTGGTACGCGGACTTTATGGATTTTTGCTTCAGAAAAACAAATAGCACCTAAGTAAATTCATGTGTGAGCTCTATACGATGAACAACCATATATGAATTAATTTAACCAACCAATTAAATTAATCATCATTACAAGTCTTGCATGATTCGAATTTAATACTAGTAAACTTTTTAATTTAATCAACTAATCACTGTTTGAATTGATTTGTTTGCTAAAGGCTTAGTAATAGTGAACATGAACCTAATCACATTAGAAATCGGTAATTGATGACACATTAATCCATTGCACTTTCCACGAAATCAACCATATGAGTAAGTGAATTGTATCTAAATGGGAGTCTCCTTAATATTCTTGATTCTATCGTCTTTTGTTCTTCAATTAGTCGTTAATTGTTTCTTTGCTAAGTGTTTAAGTGATTGTCTAACTTTCTAGTCTTGTAAAACTAGAGAAAACTCCTCTTTAATCATTGTTTAAATTAGTTAACATTAGTAGTATTTTTAATTGTTTTTACTGTTCGTGTGTTTGATACCATATTTACCTGCATTAAACTACTATTCAATTAGGTACACTGCCTATTTTGTGTTGGTTTTTGTCTAAGTTAGCTAGGATTAAAACTACTATATTTCACACGTATCATTCCATTAGAGGCACGACACTTGTGGTGCTTGCTCCCAAGAGATCTACTTTTGAAAAGCATTTGTATTTGCTACAATAACAATCAAGGTATGTAATCCTAAACCCTAATTTATATTCTTCGAAAATTACCTAGGGTTCTTAGGGTATCCTATTTGATGTTCATAGTTATAGGTTCAATAGTGAAAAACATAGATCCTTTAGGTTGCATGTGAACTTAAGGGTACCTTTTAGTATAGCAGCCTCCTCTTCTAATTACAGATAACCTACTACCTAACTCTCAAGCACAACTTTCTCATTTCGAGCAGACTCCAACTCACTCCAAGCAACATCCAAATCTGCCTCTGGGACCATTCCATGCTAGCAGATAGCCGCTCCAACTCACCAATTTTCTCCACAAGATACACATACTTGTCGCGAAATAAGTGTAAATTATGAGAAACACTACCCGACAACATCACAAAGGGTTTTATCAAATTAGAAGCTCTCTTAAATTCATCATGAAACTCAAAATTATCTCGATGGAGTGATTCATTTACATCCAAGCCCAAAAAGCATGTTTTCCACAAGGTTGATTTTAAACATATCTCGAATATGTTCTCTCAAACCTTTCCAAACACTGGTACAACTACCAGGTGAAGCAAAGTTTTCAAAAAAGGACATTGCAGCTTCGGGATCTCATAAATTTTGATATCGTCTATACTCCCGGGCAAGGACATATATGAGACCAGAAGGATGATGATTATTCGCATCATGAGAAGGACTACCATCATCCAACTGACGAATCTTTGTAGGAGGATGATTAATCCCCAAGTTTTGAGCAAAAGATTGGAAGGTTCCTGTGTCTAAAGATCAAGACCTCTTGATAACCCTACCCCCACTACAACCTTCCCCACCAGATAAACAACAACAAGTGTAAGAGTAGCAGCCGATTCACAATCTCTTTTTCGGCGAATAAATGTTTCACCTTCCTCATTATTACTCCCACCTTCATCATCATGCACGAAGGTCAATGAAAATCGTAATAGTCGGATTATTTCCATCATTATCATCATAAGAATCACACATGTTAATGGAAGATTCAGTTGCATCATCATCACTGTTGGTCACCATAATTACTACTTTCACTTCTAGTATCATTCAGGATATTATCATATATCAGCAAATCAAAATTGTCAAAACCCAAATCTTGGGCTATAATTTTCCCCTCCACAAAATCAGATAGGATAAAGGTAGCCATTGACCATCTACGAAGAAAAGGAAAAAAATGAAAATATGCCAATATAACATATAACAAGCAATGTGTATAAATATATATACGTGACCATAGAACAAATAAGTTTGGTTGCACACCCACACGTACCCGGTAGGGACTCATCCCATCATGTCCCAATACAGCCTCTAGAACCTTTTTCATCTTAACATTAAAATGAGATATTTTATCAATATGCTACCCCAAATCAGGAGTCCTGTTGGGCTTCTGGTCATTGATAGTACCAGAAAGATGAAACACATTGCGGAAGGAGAAATGACAAGCATTAAGCCAAACAAACTCTGATTTCCATTTTTAATGGACTCAGGAAGAACTTCAATAACACTACGCTTACGAGAACGAAAATAATACCAACCACCATTGCTACAAATCTGAAAGAAATATTGGAAGAGGGAAACAGTAGAAACCACGATGACAGTATGAGAAATATCTCAAAACAAATGATTTTGAGATATAGTTCGGCTTTAATTAACAAATATGAATTTTATATGCTACCATAATTTGACCAAAGAAGGATAGAGGAGGCACACAAAGTCCAGCCTCGAAGTAATAAAGATAGAAAAATATTTTACCCAGTGGGGGATGATCGATAAACGTAGAAGAGTTAGGAAGGACAACATTGTCTTCCTTAACCAGATGAAAATTCACAGAAACTTGATCCAGGCACTCGTACGTAATAGTAGAATGGAAATGAGGCATTACTAGACGATACATGGTGAACCCAACAAGAACGGAGCAATACCAAAAAGAAAGGAGATGAGGGAAAATAGCAGAGAATAAAATCGATGAGTAAGATAGTGATTAATGTAACAATGAATTTATAAAAGAAGAACAGTAGGAAAGATTACTGCTGCCAGAAAACAATCAAACACAAATTGCTACAATTTCCAAGGCACCTACAGCAACTACCGATCTTTCGAATACTCTACATTAGCATGCATATATTTAAGCACAAATATAAAAAATGGCTTGGTAACCATTTTTAACAATTAGGATGGGGGGATTACCGGGGTATGGGTTACACCCACACCTAAAGCAGGTTGGGATAGACCAAAAGCAAACAATCAAGCCCAATACATACTATATAGGTCGGCCACCACTTTACCGAGATGGCCACCAGTATAATAATCACATATCTACCATACATGTAACACCCCAAATTTTTACAACTTTTTAAAACTTCAAAATTTTATGGCTTAAACAAAATCGTTACGGGTGTTAACCCTCATTTACTAAACACTGGCCACACAAAAACATTTATAATTAAAAGTTGGGTGTTACTATTAAGAATCATACAAACCATATAAAGCAAATAAGAATTACATCCATACAATAATTAAGGAACTTAAGAAGTTCCACTCCGTTATCAATCTCATAACTTTTACTTCCATCTATCATCTTTCTGTTGGGTTTTAAGCATTCTGACACTCCTAAGTGTACACGCAACCATAAATACCTTGTCTCTATGTTTTCTCTATTATACATGCAAATATGAACATCCAAGGTATTATCCTAATCTAGCATACAAAACAATGAATATAACAAGACAGAATACATACCTCTTTGATGTAGAATGTCTTCATGAAGCTTGAGTGCCTAGTGCCTCAAGTGTGACACCTCAAATGTTTCACACAACACCAAATACACTTGGAATAACTTGAGAGAAATCCAACACTCAAGAAATCGGCTAGCCCTTCTTTTACACACACTAGTGGCCAATTTTGGTGAATAATATGATGCTTATATAGTGTGTTACAATTAGGGTTACACCATGTAAACCGTAATTGTCATGACCTTTCATTTCCATGACCCATGGGTTATGTAACCTCCATGGAGCATCCTATGGGTTTAACCCAACTTGATTATCCATGGAGATTTGGCCCACTATATAAGTTATGGATGATTTTCACAATCAACCCATATATTTATATAGTCTTCTTTTGATCACATAATTAATTCTAAATTAATTCTTGATCAATACTAATTAAATATTATTATTCTTATTATTAATATACTAGAACTTATAATATGTTAATAACCATAAGTGTCTTATTTGTCTCATTTAGTCTATCCAAGTGCATGATGCCATGCAACCCAAATGGACCATGCCGAGTTGGGTCAAGTCTTACCAATTATAGTTATGGGCTTAGACATTAATCCAACAGTCTCCCACTTGGATAAGTCTAAAACTATTATTGCGTATGACTTCAAGAACCGACTAGCAATCGTAGCTCTCAAAAGCTTCTGTCGAACTCTAACTTTGTAGATGAACTATGACCTTTGTCAATGACTTGTCCATTAGATAAAGGATCATATATTCCTCCATTCTAGATATCATATGGACTGAGACGTGGATTATAATCATTCTCTTTGTCCATTTGTTGTTTCCCGATTTCTGATTTATGAAGACTGACTAATTGAACAAATCAAATCAGTCCTAGCCCGACCGAGTACTTCCATTTGTCATCATCAAATCATCGAGGGGCCCACATATATCGCTTTTATCCCGAAGGTAAAAGGAATGGATAAACTTCGACTCATATGGCTTGTTCTACTACTTTTTGAATCATACACAAAGGAACGTTTAATAACATCGAGTTACCAATGCATTTTCGTGCAATCAATGTACAACTAACTCATAGTAACAACTCATATCTCTAGGTTTGAAGAATATAAGATATTACCGTCTCATGATCACTCGTGATAAAATCCATGAAGTGATTCTAATGAGCGCGGGTTGAATCCAATACGCAGAACTTATGAGCACTCATGAGTGTTGTAGCACCACCTTGTCCAACATTTTAGACGTCTACAAGCCAACCCATGACAATCTTGATTCATATCTACTTCCAACATATGACCGACTATGGATGGTTTGAATAACTTAGCCATTCCGGAAGAATAACCTAGTTTATTTTGGAAGTCAAAACATACAAAATGAAACACAATAATAATAGAATCTAATATGGTCTCAAAACTTATGAATATAAATAAAACACCTTTTAGTTATCACCATATGATTACACATTATTCATTGTATACTGTTTCAGCTATCAACTTTATTCTTGAATTAAAACAATAGTTGTCCCATGCTCCAAGCATGTACACTATGTTTTCTAAACACTAGTCATGCCATACAGCAAGTATGCATACTATGTTTGTCTATGATCTTTACTTTGTGAATTAGATCAACTGAACATAACTCCAATGATCCTATTTTCACAGTCCTAAATCCTTACTGCAAATGCAAGAATTCCAAATTCATGCCATTTACTGAAATCTGTTAGATTCTAAACTTATATGCATTGATCCTCTTGTAATGATTATGCACAAAGTCGGAAAGACTTGACAACA
Source organism: Lactuca serriola (assembly GCF_051521515.1). NCBI lineage: Eukaryota > Viridiplantae > Streptophyta > Magnoliopsida > Asterales > Asteraceae > Lactuca > Lactuca serriola. The sequence goes on along the minus strand of NC_136415.1, from coordinate 334,056,195 downwards.
ACCATTACAGAGCATTCCAAAGGAGATCAGCTCCTTGGAAACATCCTTCTTGCATTAAGTTTCCTAATCTTACACAGATTGAATAATCTCTAACTTTGAAACATTTGTAGATTCCATTTTGACTATCACTTCTGAACTAGAGTTGCCTCCTTACAAATTATGCCAATATGGTCCTTCCAGAATTATCACTATACTTTCAACTGTGCCTGAGCAACCAATCTTCGGTAAACCTTAGATTGTCCTCGATAATTGTTTAATCCTTTTAGTCATATCCAATTCTAGACCTTTTCCCTTCTTAATACCCGAGGCATTTGGAAAATTTTAGAAAGGATTAATATAGCACATATTTCCATTTCTCACATAAAGATTAAACCAGTCTTTTGCTATAACCAGTCTTAATACCCCAGGCATCCAATTCTATATCCGAAGCATATGGGACACGATTCATGATGTCTCACATAAAGACTAAACCAGTATTTTGCTATAATATTTCCATTTCTATTTGTCAAGTTCTCATAATTCAGATTATGAAAAGGGATGCCATAATCATAATCGAATTTTAGAACGCAAATAATGGACTCATATACAGAATTTCCTTATGTTGAGCCATTCCAACATGAAATTCATATATATCCTTGACTAAATGATTAAAACCTCACAATCTAAGCTTATAGATTTGAGATGAAGTATAATTTCCTCTCCCTTAATTATAGCAAAAAAACTTTTTCCCAATTGAAACCTTTTGTTTTCTATAATTAACATTGCTAACTTGCAATACTTATCATAATTATCATGCTCCCACTGACATGATGATTATTAGCATAACACTTATGCTCCCACTAGCTTTGACATGTACTCAGAAATTAGCTGACTCTCTTACCAAAGTTCAAATTTTTGATACTAGATTGTTTTGATAAAACTTTATCAAAATTATACACATCTTTTAGATAGCTCACAGGTGTGTCTAAACAAGTTTAGAACTATGAAAAGGGATGTTGTAATCATAGTCTCAATTGTTTAGACCTTTTTGCCAATTCTCACAAGTCCATGTTAGTGTGCCGGTTAACCGCACAGCTCCACTAACGACTTTGAGAATGCAAATATCACAATTGCTATCTACTTCAAATCTACTTTGTGGAAGTGTTTCCTCACCATCATTTTCATGAATCGGAGAGAAAGCTTATGACCCTTAGATTTAATGCTGTATGTGTTCTTATCCATGTGAATTTGTTAAAACCATAATCACAAGACAAGGTTAGTGACAAATCCAAACTCATATGGATTAAACTTGTGCAATCTTAAATTATTGCCATTTGGCAGCTCAGGTGCCTTCCGTCGCTTCCATGTTGTTGTGCAACCAATTGAGAACTCTAAGAACTCATATGCAATGCCAACTTTAATTGGAATGGGCACAGATCATGTCAACACGATAGGTTATAAACCTCAAGTCGTGTGCTAGTGAAGAACTTCAGGTTCTATTCTTGATTAGTTCTTGAGACTTTCAAGACCTTTAAGACTCCCACTATCCTCTTGACATATAAGACTTTCTTGTCAGATATTGAAGAGATGGTGTGTATTCTAATCAAGACAAACACTTCACATAATTGGCCTAAGTTAGTCTTTGTTTTATCCAAAACATCACAACTTATCAATTTAAAATGTATAAGAGTAGAAAACTTTTACTCTTACAATTGACAAGTGTTTTAAACCTTCTTTAAGACATGTCACTCAAGTTACAATCTTAGAGTATAAATCTAAGAATTGTTTTGGAACGAAGTATTAATCATGTTCTTGATTTAACCACTTCAACAATTCAAGATTCCTCTTCTTAGTCATAAGAGTGCACTAAGATTCCCTTAGAGAACTAATTGTGCTATGGTTTCTTAATCATTAAGATGATCACAAAACTGATACTAAAGTACTCTCCCATCTTTTCAGATTTGAGAAACTTTTATCTTTCTGCCTAAGTTGATTCTTCTTATTCGCTATGCCTTACATTGGAACCTTTTCCAACATCTCAGAATTACACTTAAGCTTGTAAGTATAACCATATTTACTGAGCTTTAGTAAACTATGATGAATAGTCTTATCAATCCTTTGTGGTGGACTTAATCAGTGCACAAGAATGTGTACTCGATCTCTTAGTCCTTTACTTGACTCACACATCCATGTGCACTAGTTAGTCTTAATTTTTTCCAATGCTTGAAAGTTCTCATCCATCATGTTATACAACTTGCATGATTCCAAGTTTCTGTCCAACTGAAACTTGGGTGATGAGAATCTTTCCTTATTTGGTAAATTTATTACCATAAATGAAAGGAGTCAAATTCATATTTCCATTTTTGCTCTTAATGGAATCTTTATAAGCAACAAAAAAATATCCACAAACGCCATTGTATGGATATTTTAAAATAAATAAAATCAAAATTTTTCTTTTATTTAAAAACTTTGCGGAAAAACTTATCCTTACAATCCATATGAAAATTTGTTGTTATCTATTCCTAATCAATATCTCATAACTCCTAAGAAGTAGCTCAAGAATCCGATCTTCAAACTACGCGATAGAAATCCATCTACGCGATCAGATTCAACATATTCTTTCTTTAAGTTTCTTCACTTTTCTTTGATTCTTAAAACATCACCATGTGACCCAGTCACATCATGTATCAAGAATCTCAGAATAGAAACTTGGCAGAGTTAGATAGTGGACTTTACCTGAAGTAGAGTCAAACTTATTGACTTTAACATCCTTAGGTAAAATTGGCAGCTTCACAACTAATGCCCCTTCCTTTAGCAATGGACCCTTGATAATGGGACTATCTCATACTTAGCCTCTCTCTTTACCATTTGGTCAACCGAATTGACTGTGTTCGATCCCTTTCCATTGGGAAGAGAAGGCTTTACTGGATATCCAATGTCATTATTGTTAATGTCCATAAAGTTTTAGGAAGTTGATCTTATCAAATAGATAAGATCATTAAGATCATTAAGTTATGGAGTCATAAACCATTCAATGAGACAAGACTCTTCGTTTTGTAACCTTTGCCAACTTTTATGAGTTTTATGAAACTTAAATGTGACTTTTCATATAACTTGACGACAAGTTACAAAAACACATTTTAGAATCAACTCTTTGATTAAAATGGATTGAATACACATAATCAATTAACTTTTCTATTAATCTAAGCAACTCATAAGAACAAGATAATTCAAATCAAACTTTTTTATGTGATTAACATAGCTTTTAAACTAATACAAAACATGAATCTATTAACAATTATCTTTGAAATTGGATTAGCATGAACATTACCGCATCAAAAACAAGTTCATAAGTTCAAAAATAGTTTAGGGTAATGTTCCTAGTCCATTTCTAGCCAAAAAACACGAAGACAATATGTCAGGGGCCAAAACTCATCGAGTTCTATAGAGAACTCGTTGAGTTCATGCAATAAACCATGAACTCGTTGAGTTTATTGAAGAAACTCGTTGAGTTTCCTGTCTGGACAGCTTCTTGGCTTCGAAAAATGTATTTGCATCAAGTATAAGAGAAAGCAAGCCTAGGCTCTAATACCACTATTGGGTTTTGAGCATTCTAACACTCCTAAGTGTACATGCAATCCTAAATACCTTGGATCTATGTTTTCTCTATTATACATGCAAATATGAACATCCAAGGTATTATCCTAATCTAGCATACAAAACAATGAATATAACAAAATAGAATACATACCTCTTGGATGTAGAATATCTTCATGAAGCTTGAGTGCGTAGTGCCTCAAGTGTGACACCTCAAATGGTTCACAGAACACCAAATACTCTTGGAATAACTTGAGAGAAATCCACAAATCATGAAATTGGCTAGCCCTTCTTTTACACACACTAGTGGCCAATTTTGGTGAATAATATGATGCTTATATAGTGTGTTACAATTAGGGTTACACCATGTAAACCCTAATTGTCATGACCTATCATTTCATGACCCATGGGTTATGTAACCTCCATGAGCATCCTATGGGTTTAACCCAACTTGATTATCCATGGAGCTTTGGCCCACTATATAAGTTATGGATGATTTGCACAATCAACCCATATATTTAATTAGTCTTCTTTTGATCACATAATTAATTCTAAATTAATTCTTGATCAATACTAATTAAATATTATTATTATTATTATTATTAATATACTAGAAATTATAATATATTAATAACCGTAAGTGTCTTATTTCTCTCTTTTAATCTATCCAAGTGCATGATGCCATGCAACCCAAATGGACCATGCCGGGTCGGGTCAAGTCTTACCAATTATAGTTATGGGCTTAGACATTAATCCAACACTTTCTTCTTGAATACAAGCTTGGATACATGTAACTAAAAAGAGACATGTAAGACAATAATGTCTCGTGATCGATGTACGTTTAAGACCCATGTAACATCCGGAATTTCAGGTATCAAAATTTGAGTATTTATTTTGAGATATGAGGAGTGGCTCGACGAGTTGGCGCCTCAACTCGACGAGTCGGAGAGCCGACTCGACGAGTCAGCGCTGGAGGCAAAAACCCTAATTTTTTTGTGGGCTTGGGCCTATTTAAAGGGACTTATGGCCTCCTTTGCTCCTTCCTATTAGTGTGTTCGTCCCTTAAGAGAAACCCTAGAGTCATTTGTGAGATAGAGAGGAAATAGGCTAATTTGAGGTCATATCATTGAAGAAGAGGATCAAGGTGTTGGGTTTTGAGCATTCTAACACTCCTAAGTGTACATGCAACCCTAAATACCTTGGATCTATGTTTTCTCTATTATACATGCAAATAAGAACTTCCAAGGTATTATCCTAATCTAGCATACAAAAGAATAACTATAGCAAGATAGAATACATACCTCTTTGGTGTAGAAAGTCTTCATGAAGCTTGAGTGCCTAGTGCCCCAAGTGTGACACCTCAAATGGAATCACAATCATCAAAACACTTGGAATGTCTTGAGAGAATTCTACACTCATCAAAATCGGCTAGCCCTTTCACTTCACACACTAGTGTGATTCTAGTCGCCAATTTTGTCAAGAATAAGATCTTTATATAGTGTTACAATTAGGGCAAACCCTAATTGTCATGACTTTCCATTTCCTTGGATCCATGGGTACAAATACACCATGGAGCATCCATGAACCATCCTATGGGTTTTAGCCCAACTTGATTATCCATGGAGCATTAGCCCACTATACAAGTATGGATGATTTACACAATCAACCCATATATTTAATTAGTCTTCTTTTGATCACTTAATTAATCCTAGATTAATTCTTGATCAATACTAATTAAATAATCTTATTATTCTTATTATTAATATACTAGAACTTATAATATATTAATAACCATAAGTGTCTTATTTCTCTCATCCAATTGCATGATGGTATGCAACCCAAATGGACCATGCCGGGTCGGGTCAAGTCTTACCAATTATAGTTATGGACTTAGACATTAATCCAACAGTCTCCCACTTGGATAAGTCTAAAACTATTATTGCGAATGACTTCAAGAACCGACCGGCAATCGCAGCTCTCAAAAGCTTCTGTCGAACTCTGACCTTGTAGATGAACTCTGACCATTGTCAGTGACTTGTCCATTAGATAAGGGATCATATATTCCTCCATTCTAGATATCATATGGACTGAGACATGGATTATAATCATTCTCTCTGTCCATTTGTTGTTTCCCGATTTCCGATTTATGACGACTGACTAATTGAACAAATCAAATCAGTCCTGGCCCGGCCGAGCACTTCCATTTGTCATCATCAAATCATCGAGGGGCCCACAGATATCACTTTTATCCCGAAGGAAAAAGGAATGGATAAACTTCGACTCATATGGCTTGTTCTACTACTTGTTGAATCATACACAAAAGCACGTTTTATAGCACCGAGTTACCAAATGCATTTTCATGCAATCAATGTACTATTAACTCATAGTAACAACTCATATCTCTAGGTTTGAAGAATATAAGATATTATCATCTCATGATCACTCGTGATAAAATCCATGAAGTGATTCCAATGAGTGCGGGTTGAATCCAATACTCAGAACTTATGAGCACTCATGATTGTTGTAGCCTTGTCCAACACCTTAGACCTCTACAACCCATCATGACAATCTTAATTCATATCTACTTCCAAAATATGACCGACTGTGGATAGTTTGAATAACATAGTCATTCCAGAAGAATAACCCAGTTTATTCGGGAAGTCAAAACATGCAAAGTGAAACACAATAATAATAGAATCCAATATGGTCTCAGAACTTATGAATATAAATAAAACACCTTTTATTTATCACCATATGATTACACATTATTCATTGTATACTGTTTCAGCTATCAACTTTAATCTTGAATTTAAAACAATAGTTGTCCCATGCTCCAAGCATGTACACTATGTTTTTCTCAAACACTAGTCATGCCATACACCAAGTATGCATACTATGTTTGTCTATGATCTTTACTTTGTGAACTAGATCAATTGAACATAACTTCAATGATTCTCTTTTCACACTCCCAAATCCTTACCGCAAATGCAAGAATTCCAAATTCATGCCATTTACTGAAATCTGTTAGATTCTAAACTTATATGCATTGATCCTCTCATAATGAATATGCACAAAGTCAGAAAGACTTGACAACAATCATTAAAGAGTATTCCAAAGGAGATCAGCTCCTTGGAAACATCCTTCTTGCATTAAGTTTCCTTAATCATACACAGATTAAAAAATTCTAACTTTGGAACATTTCCAGATTCCATTTTGATTATCACTTCTGACCAAGAGTTGCCTCCTTACAGATTATGTCAATATGGTCCTTCCAGAATTATCACTATACTTCCAACTGTCCTTGAGCAACCAATCTTTGGTAAACCTTAGATTGTCCTCGACAATTGTTTAATCCTTTTAGTCATATCCAGTTCTAAACCTTTTCCCTTCTTAATGCCCCAGGCATTTGGAAAATTTTAGAACGGATGATTATAGCACATGTAATCGATCCTATATCCGAAGCATATGGGACACGATTCATGATGTCTCACATAAAGACTAAACTAGTCTTTTGCTATAATATGTCCATTTCAATTTGCCAAGTTCTCATAATTCAGATTATGAAAAGGGATGCCGTAATCATAATCGAATTTTAGAACGCAAATAATGGACTCATATACATAATTTCCTTATGTTGAGACATTCCAACATGAAATTCATATATATTTCCTTGACTAAATGATTAAAACCTCATGATCTAAGCTTATAGATTTGAGAGAAGTATAATTTCCTCTCCCTTAATTATAGCAAAACAACTTTTTCCCAATTGAAACTTTTGTTTTCTATAATTAACATTGCTAGCTTGCAATACTTAACATAATTATCATGCTCCCACTAACATGATGATTATTAGCATAACACTTATGCTCCCACTAGCTTTGACATGTACTCAGAAATCAACTGACTTCCTTACCAAAGTTCATATTTCTGATACTAGATTGTTTTGATAAAACTTTATCAAAATCATACACCTTCCCTTAGATAGCACACTTGTGTGTCTAAACAATTACGAAGAGGGATGCCGTAATCATAATGTTTAGACCTTTTTGCCACTTCTCACAAGTCCATGTTAGTGTGTCGGTTAACCACACGCACTCCACTAACGACTTTGAGAATGCAAATATCACAATTGCTATCTAGCTAAAATCTACTTAGTGAAAGTGTTTCCTCACCATCATTTTCATGAATCGGAGAGAAACCTTATGACACTTAGATTTACTGGTGTATGTGTTCTTATCCATGTGAATTGTCAAAATCATAGTCACAAGACAAGGATAATGACAAATCCAAACTCATATGGACTGAACTCAATCTTAATCTCTTGCCACCTGGCAGCTCAAGGGCCTACCATTGCTTCCAAGTTGTTGTGCAACAAATTGAGAACTCTAAGAACTCATATGCAAAGACAACTTTAACTGGAATGGGCACAGATATGTCAACACGATAGGTTATAAACCTCAAGTCGTGTGCTAGTGAAGAATTTCAGGTTTTATTCTTGATTAGTTCCTGAGACTTTCAAGACCTTTAAGACTCCCACTGTCCTCTTGACATATAAGACTCGCTTGTCAAACATCCAAGAGACAGTGTGGATTCTAATCAAGACAAACACTTCACACAATTGGCCTAAGTTGGTCTTTGTTTTATCCAAAACAACACAACTTACCAATTTCAAATGTACAAGAGCAGAAAACTTTTACTCTTACATTTGACAAGTGTTTTAAACCTTCTTTAAGACATGTCACTCAAGTTACAATCTAAGACTTGTACTGGAACGAAGTATGACTCATCTTCTTGATTTAACCATTTCAACAATTCAAGATCCCTCTTCTTAGTCATAAGAATGCACTAAGATTTCCTTAGAGAACTAATTTTGATATGGTTTCTTAATCATTAAGATGATCACAAAAACTGATACTAAAGTACTCTCCCATCTTTTCAGATTTGAGAAACTTTTATCCTTCTGCCATTTTGATTCTTCTTATTCGCTCTGCCTTACATTGGAACCTTTTCCAATGTCTCAGAGTTACACTTAAGCTTGTAAGTATAATCATATTTACTGTGCTTTAGTAAACTATGACAAATAGTTTTATCAATCTTTTTGTGGTGGACTTGACCAGTGCACAAGAATGTGTACTCGATCCCTTAGTCCTTTACTTGACTCACACATCCATGTGAACAAGTAATTAGTCTTAATTTTCCAAAACTTGAAAGTTCTCATTCATCATGCTATACAACTTGCATGATTCCAAGTTCCGGTCCAATTGAAACTTGGGTGATGAGAATATTTCCTTATTTGGTAAATATAGACATTACCACAAATGAAAGAATCAATTTCATATTTCCACTCTTGCTGTTAATGGAATCTTATAAGCAACAATTTTTCCTCAAATGCCATTGTAAGGATATTTTAAAAATAAATAAAATCAAAAATTTTCTTTTATTTTAAAACTTTGCGGAAAAAACTTATCCTTACAATCCATATGAAAACTTGTTGTTATCTATTCCTAAGCAATATCTCATAACTCCTGAGAAGTAGCCGAAGAATCCGATCTTCAAACTACGCGATAGAAATCCATCTATGCGATCAGATTCAGCATATTCTTTCTTTAAGTTTCTTCACTTTTATTTGATTCTTAAAACATCACCATGTGACCCAGTCACATCATGTATCAAGAATCTCAGAATAGAAACTTAACAGAGTTAGATAGTGGAATTTACCTGAAGTAGAGTCAAACTTATTGACTTTAACATCCTTGGGTAAATTTGGCAGATTCGTAACCAATGTCCCTTTCTTTGGCAATACAAACATATGGACCCTTTGATAATGGTACACGAGACTATCACAGACTTACCTTTCTCTTTACCATTTGGTCAACCGAGTTGACTATGGCCGATCCCTTTCCATTGGGAAGAGAATGCTTTATTGGATATCCAATGTCATCATTGTCAATGTCCATAAAGTTTTAGGAAGTTGATCTTAGCAAATAGATAAGATCATTAAGGGTCTTGTCATTGTCTGTTTCATAGGTGTCCCAAAGGAACTCACTATGTGACTTAGAAAGTGATTGAACCACCAACTTTCTCAAGACTTTGACACCCAACTCTCCCGGCTTGTCAATATGTGACTACATCTCCAATATGTGATCACACCTAGACCTTGCCTTGCCAATAGGGCTTGAGTGACCTTAAACTTTTCAAGAACTTGTGGGTTGGGGAGAATAATTGGAGGAGGTGAAAGAAGTATGATATCCATGGGACATCATCTTCATTAGGAAACCTTGTTTCAAGAGATTTGGGAAGATCATAAGTGTCTAAACCAGACATCTTTTGGGAGATATTCAAGATAGTTGACCTTAAGTCCTTAATATGACACCCAATATGAAATATTAAGGCTAGGACCCAACAAACTATTTTATAACTTAGAAGAGGTATGCCGTAATCCAAGCTATAAAATATTTGAAGGTAGGTGAATGACGATTCACCAATTTCCACCAAGATAAACGAAATGTATCATTAGGTTTTAATTGGTTTTGAAACTCCTAGATCTTTGAGATTCATTGAACTTTTCAATGGCATGTTTCAATCTCGAGTGTGCCCTTCAGGTTTTGTGACTGGGATGCCGAGGATCACAAAACAAGGTGTGAAGTAACCATGCAAATCACTTGGTACCCTTAATAAATTACCCCTCAATCGATGTGCCGGTTAACCACACACGCTCCATCGATACTATGATAAATATTAAGTCACCCTTTACCTACCTTGTTAAGTCCAAGTTAGTGTGCCGGTTAACCACACACGCTCCACTAACGACTTAAACAAAGTGCAAAGTGTAATTTCATGGATTAGCACCTTATTCACATTTTTCCTAAGTAACTAAGATTGGGTATTATTAAGAGTTTAGTTACTTAGTATTATCATTAATACTTTTAATGAAGGGAGAATTCTAGTCCTATCAAACCCGTTCGGCTAACGACCCTCCACCAGTCAAGCAAGCGGTGGGTGAGAGTGGACACCCATTAAGTTGCCATTTTATAGGCAACAACCTTATACCCACCTTATAGACCGGCTTCGTGAATGAGGCGTACTAGCGGTAAGACTGACTTTACTCTTATACATATATATTATTAACTTATAATATTATAAAGTATAAGGGTTGAATTTTAACTTTTAAAATTCTAAGGGCTAACTTGGAATTAAAGTATTCATACTTGAAAACTTTTCAAATTCCAAAACTTGAGGGCAAGTTTTGAAACTATTCAAAACTAATTAATTCCATAACTTATGTATTTAAAGTAGTTTTAATCCAAAAACTCTTCAAGTTCCATAACTTGAGGACAAGTTATGGAAGACTTTAAACTAATAAAAGAACTAACTTTTTCTTTATTTTATAACTTATGGATTTAATTATGGTTACATATTTCTCTTTAATGAAGTGACTCTTGAACTTCCATAACTTGAGGACAAGTTATGGAGTCATAAAAAGTTATTCAATGACACAAGACTCTTCATTTTGTAACCATTGCCAACTATTATGAGTTTTATGAGTCTTTAATGTGACTCTTCATGTAACTTGAGGACAAGTTACACAAACACATTTTATACTCAACTCTTAGATTAAAATGGATTGAAAACAACTATTTCACTCAACATTTCTATTAATCTAAGCAACTCATAAGAACAAGATAATTCAAATCAAACTTTTTCATGTAATTAGTCTAAACCTTGAACTAATACAAAACATGAATCTATTGACAATTATCTTTGAAAATGGATTAGCATGAACATTACCACATCAAAAACAAGTTTATAAGATCAAAAACAACTTAGGGTAATGTTCCTAGTCCATTTCTAGCCAAAAAACTCGAAAATATGCTGTCTGGGGGTCCAACTCGTCGAGTGCATGAACAAACTCGGCGAGTTGGATCGAATTCATCACTTTTTAGGCATGGACTCGTCGAGTCTCCTGATGGACTCGCCGAGTCTGATGGCCAGACAGCACCAGATTCGTTTTTTCAGCTTCTATTGCAGGTATAACAAGAAAACAAGCCTAGGCTCTAATACCACTGTTGGGTTTTGAGCATTCTAACACTCCTAAGTGTACATGCAACCCTAAATACCTTGGATCTATGTTTTCTCTATTATACATGCAAATAAGAACTTCCAAGGTATTATCCTAATCTAGCATACAAAAGAATAACTATAGCAAGATAGAATACATACCTCTTTGATGTAGAAAGTCTTCATGAAGCTTGAGTGCCTAGTGCCCCAAGTGTGACACCTCAAATGGAATCAAAATCATCAAAACACTTGGAATGTCTTGAGAGAATTCTACACTCATCAAAATCGGCTAGCCCTTTCACTTCACACACTAGTGTGATTCTAGTCGCCAATTTTGTCAAGAATAAGATCTTTATATAGTGTTATAATTAGGGCAAACCCTAATTGTCATGACTTTCCATTTCCTTGGATCCATGGGTACAAATACACCATGGAGCATCCATGAACCATCCTATGGGTTTTAGCCCAACTTGATTATCCATGGAGCATTAGCCCACTATACAAGTATGGATGATTTACACAATCAACCCATATATTTAATTAGTCTTCTTTTGATCACTTAATTAATCCTAGATTAATTCTTGATCAATACTAATTAAATAATCTTATTATTCTTACTATTAATATACTAGAACTTATAATATATTAATAACCATAAGTGTCTTATTTCTCTCATCCAAGTGCATGATGGTATGCAACCCAAATGGACCATGCCGGGTCGGGTCAAGTCTTACCAATTATAGTTATGGACTTAGACATTAATCCAACACAAGGGTGTTGCAAGAATCTCAGAGGAGAGTTGGGGGATCAGTTTCATCTTCATTTCAAGCTTCAGATCGGGTATAAGCTCTTGCCTTCCTTGTGTTTGGTTAGATTTTTCCTTTGGTTGTTAAGTTAGGGCTTGTATCACCATTTTGATGGGGTTTTGTGTGCATCCAAACCATTTCTCAAGTTATTCTTTAGATATGGACCTTGTAAGGTCCAGAGAAGCAAAAAGTTGCTACGCATGTCTTTGTAACCTTGGGGTTCTGAAGCTATGAAGCTTTGAGAGGGCCAAAATGGTATATAGAGCAATATACACCATGTATGAACCCCAAGTTCAGACCTTTACGTAACTTTTGGGTGCTAGAAGGCCAGATCTATCAGTTAGAGTTCTAGATCTGACTTTAGAAGGCCATATGAGTGATGTAATGGAGACGACTCATCGAGTTTATGAAATAACTCGACGAGTCAGATCGGAATTGCCCTGCGATTCGTAACCCAGTGATAACCCGTCGAGTTGGGATGTTAAATTGACGAGTCGTGTGAGGCCTTAGATGGATTCAAAGGATACGCTTGAACTCGCCGAGTAACACGAGTGCACTCGTCGAGTCTAGTCAATACTAGACTGTTGACTGGAGTTGACTTCAGTTGACCTTAGGGTTTGGTCAAACTGATTAAGAGAGGTCAGGGACGGGTGGAATGGTCTTCTAACCATTTTCTAGGAATGACAATGTAAGGAGTGTATTAATTAGAAATTTTATCCTTGTGATAGACGGAGGCTAGATCGAGGAGTTCGGGCATCAGATTTTTACTAGCTATCTTAAAAGGTGAGTCCTCTCATTATACTTACCTTGAGTGGTAACTTATGTGTGAACAGAGGGTCTTATGTGTATGCGTTGTGTATTGAGATATCCTGCTATTTGATTTGTGATATGCTTACTATGTATTATATGGAGATGCTGAGTCGAGGGACCGGAGGGTCTATCAGACTTGTAGGGCCGGAGGGTTCCACTAAGACACATTGACCGGAGGGTCTTATTGAGTATAGCCTCGAGTGGTTGTTGTGTTGTATGTGGTATTCCGGGGAACCCACTAAGCTTTATGCTTACTGTGTTATGTGTTTTGTTTTTCAGGTAGCTCCGAGGATCATGGCTAGGCACCGATATGATTGTACACACTGGCGGGAGATTGTTTTTATGATTCTGGGATTGTGTTTACTTATTGACATTTGAGACATATGTCATTTAGTGAATTATAAATGAGTTTTAATTGTGTTAAAAATGAAAATTTTGTTTGGAAATTTACGTTTTTACAAGTTGGTATCATAGCCTTGGTTTGAAGGATTCGGATGCACCCTTGGGTGTGTTTGGACTCATACCAAAGATTTGAGAACGATTTTTAAAAGAGATAATTTTTTTTCTAAAAACGAGAAGGAGTTAAAGAAAGATGAGCCAGAGCAGTATGTACAGTCAACCAGAGCCGAGCGGTGATTTCCCGAAATACCCTCATTTTGTGTTATGAGATATTTTCTAAGATATATGCATGCTAGAGAATAGGCTAGGTAAATCATGTATTAGGAATAGGGTGGCCTTATTTGTGATGCCTTAGCCTAGCGTTTTAATGCTATCAGTAATTTGTTTTGAGTATGAGTACTTAGCAGGAGCGAGCCAATGAGAGGGCTATTGTGAGAGTAGCTTGTGAGGTATAGAGTACTTGCTATTGGGATCCGAGGAGGAGGACTTGGGGTGAACACTGATGCGGTGTGGAAGGTAGTATTGGGCCCATACTACTAGAAACAGCGCATAAGTGAGCAGCCCAAGTAAGAATCCATGGGATGCTAAGGAACAAGTAGGGGCGGGTGATTGAGTGTGAGTATGCTCAAGTGAGTCTCTGATGAGTTTGTGTTGTGTTTCAGAGACATAATGGTGGGAACGCGCCACAACCCTAGAGGTAGTGGGAGTAGTGATGAGGAGATACGGAGGATGATCCACGAGGAGGTGGCTGCAGCTATCCGAGTAGATATTCCAGAGATGTTTTGGTCTATCAAGACCACCTTGATTCAGACGTTTGATGAGTGATACGCTGCTATCACCAAGGTTGCTGCTGTCGCGGCCACTACAACCGTCATTACTACTAGGCCTCAGGGAGGTGACGCGTTGTTGTTTCGGGAGTTCAGCAACATGAAGCCACCATAGTTTGATGGGACATAGGACCCGATTGCTGCGATGAGGTGGATCTCTGATGTAGAGGGGTGTTTTTACACGTGTTCATGCCCCGACCACTTAACAGTTCGGTTTGCGCTGAACCAGCTTCGCTTAGGAGCGAAGGACTGGTGGAAATTGGTGACATCTGGTTTTACCCCTGCAGATCATGATGCATTATCATGGGATAGGTTTGTTCAGTTGTTCCGAGATGAGTATGTTCCCCGGTGGAGAGGGAACGTTTGGCGCAAGAGTTTCCGTCTCTCAAGCAGAAGACAAAATCAGTGACTGCGATTTCGAGGATGTTCCATGAGAGGGTGATGTTCTGCCCTGAACATGTGACCACTGAGCAGGCACGTGTGAGCCGATATCTGAGCATTCTGAGGAGGGACATACGAAAGTTTGTGGCAAACTCGTCGTAGAGTACATTGGCCGAGCTTCAGGCCAATGCCAGGAGGAAGGACATTGAGCTCGAGTTGCAGACCATAGAGGAGGAGGAGGAGTCTTAGGGGAGGGACCGGAGACCAGATCAGTCGCAGCCGGCAACGAAGCGGGCCAAGCCTACTGATTCTAGAGCTAGGGGCCAGAAGATTCGCACTTATGGCAAGTGCGGCAAGAGTCACGAGGGTCCTTGCCTTTCTGGGATTTGCTAGAAATGTGGTAAGGAGGGGCACATGGTGAAGGATTGCACCAAGGGATTTTCGGTTTGCTTTCAAACCAGACCGGCCACCGGAAGGCCCAGTGCCCTCAGCTCGTGCAGGGATCGGCCCAGGGATCTACATCTAATTCTGTGCGTACTACTAAGATTCGGCTAACGAAGGTCGAGACACCGAGGGTTCGTGGGAGAGCCTTTTTGCTGACAGCGGAGGATGTCCACGTAGCAACTGATGTTGTGGCTGGTACGTGTTCTTATTATACCCCTTTATGCGATATTTCTTTTGCTTATATTGTGATTGTGTATAGTTACTTTTCTTGTGAGTTCTGTGCCTGCCTTAGGGTTATTTG
This sequence comes from Lactuca serriola, assembly GCF_051521515.1. Classification (NCBI taxonomy): domain Eukaryota; kingdom Viridiplantae; phylum Streptophyta; class Magnoliopsida; order Asterales; family Asteraceae; genus Lactuca; species Lactuca serriola. The sequence continues at coordinate 334,040,593 of NC_136415.1, read as the reverse complement.
ACCCGGGTGCGAGTCATCCTTCGTATCTTTAGCATTTAGTCGTCACATCAGCATCCGACGAGAGGTGTTGAGTGAACCTCTGAGAGTCTCCATAGCCAATGAACATGCAGTATTTGCGAAGGATGTGTTTCATTGATGTGTACTTGAGATATTTGGAGTGGAGTTACCGATAGATCTGGTACCGATCGCGATGAGGGATGTCTGTGTCATCATGGGCATGGACTGGTTGAGTCAATTTGGAGCTATGATCGACTGTGAGCGACAGTTGGTGACCATATGAGACCCTAGTGAGAGAGTGCTTACGGTATACGGCGAGGGTACCCGATCTGGGTCGACATTTTGTTCGGCCGTCAGAGTGAGACAGAGTCTACAGCAGGGATGTATGGGATTTTTGGTGTATGTGATGGACATGCGGGCTACTATAAAGGGATTGAGTTCTATCTCCAAGGTTCCGATAGTGTGAGAGTTTCAAGAAATTTTTTCCGAGGAGTTGCGGGGAGTGCCTCCCGAGAGGCAGGTAGAGTTTCGGATCGATTTGGTGCTAGGTGCGGCGCCTATTGCCAAGGCACCTTATCGCCTTGCGCCTCCGGAGATGCAGGGGTTATGCTTACAGCTGCAGGAGCTGTTGGGGAAGGGGTTTATCAGGCCGAGTAGCTCACCGTGGGGAGCCCGATCCTTTTTTTCAAGAAAAAGGATGGTTCACACTTCCGAGGATCGACGACTTGTTTGATCAGTTGCAGGGGGCGTCTTTGTTTTCCAAGATCGATCTGAGGTCTGGGTATCATCAGATGAGAGTCCGCGAGGAGGATATCCAGAATACGGCCTTCAGAACACGTTATGGGCACTATGAGTTTGTGGTGATGCCTTTCGGGCTCACCAACGCATCGGCGGCATTCATGGATCTCATGAACCGGGTGTGTAGGCCTATGTTGGATCGCTCGGTGATTGTATTCATCGATGATATTTTGGTGTATTCGAGGTCCCGAGAGAAACATGAGGAGCACCTGAGAGAGATTCTGGGTGTACAGAGATTGGAGAGGTTCTATGCCAAGTTCTCCAAGTGTGAATTCTGGTCACGAAAGATCCAGTTCCTGGGACACCTCGTTAACCAGAATGGTATTTTGGTCGTTCCGGTCAAGATTGAGGCAGATATGAAATGGGAGGTGCCGAGATCCCCCACCGAGATCAGAAGTTTTCTTGGATTGGACGGATACTATCGGAGATTTATCAGAGATTTCTCTAATATTTCCGTCCCTCCCACTAGTTTGACCCAGAAGGGCGTTGCGTTCACTTGGGGCCCCGAGCAGCAAACCTCATTTGAGACCTTTCGCCAGAGATTGTGTGAGGCTCCCATATTGACCATCCCTGAGGGAATAGAGGATTTTTTTGGTTTATTGTGATGCATCTATTACGGGCATGGGTGCGGTACTGATGCAGAGAGGGCACATGATAGCGTACACATCAAGGCAATTGAAGTCTCATGAGACAACATATCCCACCCACGATCTGGAACTGGGGGCAGTGGTGTTTGCCCTCAATATTTGGCGTCACTATCTGTACAGGGTTCGGTGTACCATATACACGAACCACAAGAGTTTGAAGTATTTGATGGATCAGTCCAACCTTAACATGATACAGAGGAGATGGTTGGATGAGGTGAAGGATTACGACTGCAAGACCCTGTATCATCCGGGCAAGGCTGATGTGGTATCCGACGCCCTAAGCCGTAGAGTAGATAGTACTCTGATCTGAGACGTGTGTTTGAGGATGAAAGTGGTGAATCCAGTATTAGAAATCATTCGAGAGGCCCAGTTGGAGGCCGTGAGACCGGAGAACCGCAAGAGGGAGCGGGTGATTGGGCAGGTGTCCGATTTTTGTCATGAACAGCAGAGGACTTTTGACCTTCTGAGGAAGGATTTGGGTGCCCTATACAGGCGGAGCGCGGCATACACTGATGGAGGAGGTGCATAGATCAAGATTCTCTATCCATCTCGGGGCCATTAAGATGTATCTGGACCTAAAGAGGGATTATTGGTGGCCCTGCATGAAGAGAGGTGTTGCGTGGGTAGTCGAGAGGTGTTTGACCTGTCGTCGGGTTAAGGCCGAGCACCAGCATCCTCATGGAATGTTACATCCACTGGAGGTTCCCCAGTGGAAATGGGAACAAATTTCTATTGATTTTATCACCAAGTTGCCAAGGACCACGCAAGGTGTCGACCCGATTTGGGTGATTGTGGACCGGTTGACGAAGAGCACTCACTTTCTTGCTATTAGTGAGAGCTCTTCTGTTGAGAGGTTAGCAGAGATATATGTGAGAGAGGTGGTAGCTCGGTATGGGGTTCTAACATCTATAGTCTCCGATCGGGATGTGCGTTTTACTTCCAGGTTCTGGAAGAAGTTTCATGAGGAATTGGGAACACGATTGCATTTCAGCATAGCCTACCACCCACAGACAGACGGACAGCGTGAGCAGACAATTAAGACGCTCGAGGACATGCTTCGGGCATGTGTTATGGAGTTCAGTGGATGTTGGGACACATACCTACCCTTGGCGGAGTTTTCTTACAACAACAACCACCAGTCTAGTATCGGCATGCCTCCGTTTGAGCTTCTTTATGGGAGGAGGTGTCAGACCCCCATCTGTTGGGGAGAGGTAGGACAACAAGTGATGGGTGGCACTGAGATAGTGCTTAAGACGGCTGAGCAGATTCAACAGGTCAAACAGAGATTACTGATGGCTCAGAGTCGCTAGAAGAGTTATGCGGACAGGCGACGACCAAAACTTGAGTTTTAGGTTGGAGATCCCGTCCTCCTAAAGGTATCCCCATGGAAAGCAGTAATACAGTTCAGGAAGAGGGGAAAGTTGGGGCCCCGATACATCGGTCCTTTTAGGGTGACCGCTAGAGTGGCTAAGTTAGCATACCGCTTGGAGCTACCTGCAGTGTTGAGTCAGATCCATAACACCTTCCATGTATCTCAGTTGAGGAAGTGTGTGGCCGATGAGACGGAAGTGGTACCACTAGAGTACATCCAGGTGGATGCGAGCCTAAATTATATCGAGAGACCCATCGCGATTATGAATCAAAAGGTGGAGGTTTTGAGAAATCAATAAGTGCCCCTGGTTCAGGTTCAGTGGCAACACTGGAAAGGGTCAGAGATGACTTGGGAGCCGGAGTCTGAGATGCGAGAGCAACATCCAGAGCTATTTGCGGAGCATGACTTCGGGGGCAAAGTCTAAACCTAGTGGGGGAGAATTGTAACATCCAGAATTCTAGGTATAACAAATAAAGTATTTATTTTGAGATATTAGGAGTGGGTCGACGAGTTGGCGGCTCAACTCGTTGAGTAGGATCGCGACTTGGTGACGTGTAAAATGAATGGAGTCGACGAGTCGGAGAGCCGACTCGATGAGTCAGCGCTGGAGGCAAAAACCCTAATTTTTTCCGGGCTTGGGCCTATTTAAAGGCACTTATGGCCTCCTTGGCCCCTTCCCGTCAGTGTCTTCATGCCTTGAGAGAAACCCTAGGGTCATTTGTGAGCTAGAGAGGAAAGAGGCTAATTTGAGGTCATTTCTTTGAAGACGAGGATCAAGTGTGTTGCAAGAATCTTAGAGGAGAATTGGGGGACCAATTTCATCTTCATTTCAAGCTTCAGATCGAGTATAATCTCTTGCTTTCCTTGTGTTTGGTTATATTTTTCCTTTGGTTGTTAAGTTAGGACTTGTATCACCATTTTGATGGGGTTTTGGGTGCATCCAAACCCTTTCTCGAGTTATTCTTTAGATATGGACCTTGTGAGGTCCAGAGAACCAGAAAGTTGCTACCCATGTCTGGGTAACCTTGGGGTTTTGAAGCTATGAAGCATTGAGAGGGCCAAAATGGTATATAGAGCAATATACACCATGCATGAACTCCAAGTTCAGACCTTTACATAACTTTTGGGTGCTAGAAGGCTAGATCTATGAGTTAGAGTTCTAGATTTGACTTCAGAAGGCCATATGAGTGATGCAATGGAGACGACTCGCTGAGTCTATGAAATGATTCGACAATTCGGATTGAAATTGCCTTGCGATTCGTGACCAAGTGATAACCCGTCGAGTTGGGAGTTTAACTCAACAATTCGTGTGAGGCCTTAGAGGGATTCATAGGATACTCTTAAACTCACCAAGTCACATGAGTGCACTAGGCGAGTCTGGTCAATACTGGATTGTTGACTGGCGTTGACTTCAGTTTACTTTAGGGTTTGGTCAAACTGATTAAGAGAGGTTAAGGAAGGGTGGAATGGTCTTTTATCCATTTTCTAGGAATGAGAATGTAAGGAGTGTATTAATTAGAAATTTTATCCTTGTGATAGACGGAGGCTAGATTGAGGAGTTCGGGCATCAGATTTTTACTAGCTATCTTACAAGGTGATTCTTCTCACTATACTTACCTTGAGTGGTAACCTATGTGTGAACAGAGTGTCTTATGTGTATGTGTTGTGTATTGAGATATCCTGTTATTTTATTTGTGATATGCTTATTATGTATTATATGGAGATGTTGAGTTGAGGGACCAGAGGGTCTATCAGAGTTGTGGGGCTGGAGGGTCGTACTGAGACACATTGACCGGAGGGTCTTGTTGAGTATACCCTCGAGTGGTTGTTGTGTTGTGTGTGGTATTTTGGGGAACCCACTAAGCTTTATGCTTACTGTGTTATGTGTTATGTGTTTCAGGTAGCTCCGAGGATTGCAGCAAGGCACCGACACGATTGTACACACTGGCGGGAGATTGGTTTTATGATTCTGGGATTATGTTTACTTATTAACATTTGAGACATATGTGATTTGGTGAATTATAAAATGAGTTTTAATTGTCATAGAAATGAAAATTTTGTTTGGAAATTCACGTTGTTACAACCTAAAACATTTATCATATTTTCATCAAAAACATGTCATCTTTGCAAAACATAGTTTTACATATTAAAACATTTTCAAGGAAACCTATATTCATACACATCATAAATATCATTTCATATCTTATCATTTCATTTTTCTCATTTCAAATGACATCTTGCTACATTTCTTTCTCTTTTATCAAGGGCTAATTCAGATATTAAAATGTTGCCAATTTTTATACTTAAGGTACCCCAAGTCTATCTTGGATTAATGTCAAATCCATAACTATAATAAGTAATACTTGACCCGACCCGGCATGGTCCATTAGGTTGCATGGCATCATGCACTTGGATAGACTATAATGAGAGAAATAACACTTATGGTTGATTAATATATTATAAGTTCTAATATATTAATAGGATTATTTAATTAGTTTTGATCAAGAATTAATCTAGAATTAATTAAGTGATCAAAAGAAGACTAATTAAATATATGGGTTGATTGTGTAAATCATGCATACTTATATAGTGGGCTAATGCTCCATGGATTATCTAGTTGGGCTACAACCCATATAATGCTTCATGGATGCTCCATGGTGTATTTGTACCCATGGATCATGGAAATCAAAGGCCTTGTCAATTAGGGTTTACATGGTGTAACCCTAACTATATATGCATCTTATTCTTGACCAAAATCGGAACTAGTGTGTGTAAAAGAAGGGCTAGCCGATTTCATGAGCTGTGGATTTCTCTCAAGTCATTAAAAGTGTATTTGGTGTTGTATGAACCATTTGAGGTGTCACACTTGAGGCACTAGGCACTCAAGCTTCATGAAGACTTTCTACATCAAAGAGGTATGTATTCTATCTTGTTATATTCATTAGTTTGTATGCTAGATTAGGATAATACCTGGGAAGTTCATATTTGCATGTATAATAGAGAAAACATAGATCCAAGCTATTTAGGGTTGCATGTACACTTAGGAGTGTTAGCATGCTCAAAACCCAACAGTGGTATCAGAGCCTAGGCTTGCTTTCTCTTATACTTGATGCAAATAGATTTTTCGAAGCCAAGAAACTGTCAAAGCCTAAAACTCGATGACTTCTGGTATAAAACTCGATGAGTTCATGTATTAGAGCATGAACTCGACGAGTTCCATGAAGAACTCGACGAGTTTGGCCTCCAGACAGCATAATTTCGTGGTTTTTGGCTAGAAATGGACTAGGAACATTACCCTAAGCTGTTTTTGAACATATAAACTTGTTTTTGATGGGGTAATGTTCATGCTAATCTAATTTCAAAGATAATTGTCAATAGATTCATGTTTTGAATTATATTAGTGATTAGCCAAATTACATGAAAAAGTTTGATTTGAATTATCTTGTTCTTATGAGTTTCTTAGATTAATAGGAAGTTATGTGAAATTGTTGTTTTCAATCCAAATTAATCTAAGAGTTGATTCTAAAATGTGTTTTTGTAACTTGTCCTCAAGTTATATGAAAAGTCACATTTAAGTTTCATAAAACTCATAAAAGTTGGCAAAGGTTACAAAATGAAGAGTCTTGTCTCATTGAATGGTTTTATGACTCTATAACTTGTCCTCAAGTTATGGAAGTTCAAGAGTCACTTCATTAAGTAATAAAATGTGTAAACCTTAAATAATTCCATAAGTTATAAAATAAAGATAAGTTAATTATTTTATTAGTTTAAATTCTTCCATAACGTGTCCTCAAGTTATGGAACTTGAAGAGTTTTTGGATTAAAACTACTTTAAACACATAGGTTATGGAAATAATTAGTTTTGAATAGTTTCAAAACTTGCCCTCAAGTTTTGGAATTTGAAAAGTTTTTAATTATGAATACTTTAATCCCATGTTAGCCCTTAGAATTTTAAACGTTAAAATTCAACCCTTATACTTTATAATATTATAAGTAATAATATTATATATATGTATAAGAGTAAAGTCAATCTTACCGTTAGTAGGCCTCATTCACGAAGTCGGTCTATAAGGGGGGTATAAGGTTATTGCCTATAAAATGGTTGTTTAATGGGTGTCCACTGTCACCCACCGCTTCCTTGACCGGTGGAGGGTCGTTAGCCGAACGGGTTTGATAGGACTATAATTCTCCCTTCATTAAAAGTATTAATGATAAATACTAAGTAACTAAACTCTTAATAATACCCAATCATAGTTACGTAGGAAAATGTGAATAAGGTGCTAATCCATGAAATTACACTTTGCACTTTGTTTAAGTCGGTTAGTGGAGCGTGTGTGGTTAACCGGCACACTAACTCGTATTTAACAAGGTAGGCAAAGCGTAACTTAATATTTATCATAGTATCGATGGAGCGTGTATGGTTAACCGGCACATCGATTGAGGGGAAAACACTTAAGGGTACCAAGTAATTTTCATGGTTACTTCAGACCTTGTTTTGTGATCCTCGGCATCCCAGTCACAAAACCTGAAGGGCACACTCGAGATTGAAACATGCCATTGAAATTTCAATGAATCTCAAAGATCTAGGAGTTTCAAATCCAATTAAAACCTAATAAATTGTTTCGTTTTTCATGGTGGAAATTGGTGAATCGTCATTCACCTACCTTCAAATATTTTATAGCTTGGATTACAGCATCCCTCTTCCAAGTTATAAAATAGTCTGTTGGGTCCTAGCCTTAATATTTCATATTGGGTGTTATATTAAGGACTTTAAATCAACTATCTTGAATATCTCCGAAAAGATGTCTAGTTCAGACATCTATGATCTTCCTAAATATCTTGGAATTTCACTTCCTCCACCTCCTCCAATTATTCACCCTAACCCACAAGTTCAAGGTCACTCAAGCCCTGTTGGCAAGGCAAAGTCTAGGTGTGATCACATCTTGGAGATGAAGTCGCATATTCACAAGCCGGGATATTTGGGTGTGAATGTCTTGTGAAAGTTAGTGGTTCAATCACTTTCTAAGTCACATAGTGAGTTCCTTTGGGACTCCTATGAAATAGACTATGACAAGACCCTTAATGATCTTATCTATTTGCTTGGTGCTGCTAAATCAGAAATGATTTAGTGTACTAGTAAAGAAAATTTGATTAGGAGATCAACTTCCCAAAACTTTATGGACAGGGACACAGGAAATCCAAAAATACATTCTCTTCCTAATGGAAAGGGATTGACCATACTCAACTTGGTTGACCAAATGGTAAAGAGAAAGGCTAAGTCTGAGATAGTCCCATGTACTATTACCTAAGGGTCCATATGTTTCTATTACCAAAGGAAGGGGATTTGGTTATGAAGCTGCCAAACATACCTAAGGATGGTAAAGTCAATAAGTTTGACTTTATTTCAGATAAAGTCCATTGTCTAACTCTATTAAGTTCCTACTTGGGGATTCTTATTACATGATGTGGCTAGGTCACATGTTAATGTTTTAAGAATCAAAGAAAAGTAAAGAAGCTTAAAGGAAGTATATGCTAATTCTGATCGCGAAGATGGATTTCAATCGCATGATTCGGTGATCAGAATTTTGAGCAGATGCTTAAGAGTTACGATAGATTCCTTAGGAATAGATGACAACAAGTTTTCATATACATTTGCATTGTAAGGATTAGTTTTTCCGCAAAGTTTTAAAATAAAAGAAAAGTTTTTAATTTTATTTATTTTAACTATCCTTACAATGGCATTTGAGGGAAAAAAATTGTTGCTTATATGATTCCATTAATAGCAAGAGTGGAAATATGAAATTGATTCTTTCATTTGTGGTAATGTCTAAATTTACCAAATAAGGAAAGATCCTCATCACCCAAGTTTCAATTGGACCAAAACTTGGAATCATGCAAGTTGTATAGCATGATGGATGAGAAGTTTTCATCTTTGGAAAATTAAGACTAGTTCCTTGTTCACATGTATATGTGAGTCATGTGAAGGACTAAGGGGTCGGGTACACATTCTTTTGCACTGGTCAGAGTCCACCACAAACGATCGATAAGATTATTCGTCATAAATTACTAAAAGCTCAGTAAATGTGGTTATACTTACAAGCTTAAGTGTAATTCTGAGACATTGGAAAAGTTTCAATGTAAGGCAGAGCGAATAAGAAGAATCAAATTAGGCAGAAGGATAAAAGTTTCTCAAATCTGAAAATATGGGAGAGTACTTTAGTATCAATTTTTGTGATCATCTTAATGATTAATAAACCATATTAAAATGAGTTATCTAAGGAAATCAAAGAATATGAACTTGAATTGTTGAAATACTTAAATCAAGAAGATGAGTCATACTTCGTTCCAATACAAGTCTTAGAGTGTGACAACCTGAAATTTCCATTTTGAACAAACCATATCAAGCCAATAGAGGTTAGAACAATTTCAGTAAAATTCCAGACTTTGGGTATAAGTTTGAGTTTTTCAGGATTTACACTTAAGGAGATATCAGGAGAGTGGATGCACTAGGGTTTTGTGCAATAATGTTATTTCGATACTCTATGATATTAGAGTTCATTCCGGGAATAAAATATTTTCTGCCAAAAATCTGAAGACTATAAATAGAAAACTGAAGCAAATAATTCATTAGTTACATTTCCTATTAGAGAAAAGCCAAATTCTCTCTCACGGATCTTTGGGGTTTTATCCCAAAACGTGAGTACTTCAATCTAGTTGTATTATATAGCTTAGATTGTGCTTAATAACATCAAAATCACGACAGAACAACAAGATATGTGAGTTTACTCCCCAAGAACATCTTGGAGACTAAACTCCTTTTCAAAAGCGAAATGAGGCCTAGTCCTTCCTTAAGCCATGAAACTAGTTTGGACTTGTACACAAATGAGTTTAAGGACAGAAAACAAACTCAAAAAAACAAGATTTGGGAGTTTACTTACCAAGAACATCTTGGAGAGTAAACTCCTCTTGGAGAGTAAACTCCTTTTCGAGAGTAAACTCCATTTCAAGGGCCAAAAGTGTCCCAATGACCCTCAAAGCCTTGGAAATGAACCTTGAGACTACCTATGACATGGTTAGACATCCAAAACAAATAGAATCAAGGGTTGAAAGTGAGTTCACGGCCAAGGAAGTTCTTGGGCCGTGAACTCCATTTTCGGGTGTCAAAATGCCCTAAATGCCACCCTTAAGCCAAGAGACTAGCATAGCTTTTTACCTTGATGTGTCTAAGACCCAAAACAACCAAAATACCAACACCTACAAGTGTTTACAGCCGCAAACACATGACCAAATGGTCCATGGGACGTAAACTCAAGTTAGGGGTGTTTTGATGCCAAAAACACTTCCAAGGGCTTAGGCATTAATTTAGAATGCTTCCTTATGACCTTTAGGACCCCCATAAGTATATTTGGCCATGATTTTACGATAGTAAACTCATTTGGGCCGTGAACACCTCAACAATTCCAAAGAATGTGGTCTTTCTCATCCTACGCTAGAGCTAATGTCCCTAAATCATTCCCTAGCTTTCATACTTACACAAACCCATGAGTGACCATGAGTTTACGGCCGTGAACTCCCTTGGGCCGTGAACTCATGGTAGTAAACTCATAAGTGTGCCCTTATACCTTCCTATGTTGAATCACATGTGATTCCAACACTTGGTCAAAGTGTTTCCTAGTCCCGGAAGGTGTTATCTTTCATATAGTTGTTATAAACACTATATTCATGTCATTATGTGTCCTTAAATATCATTTAGGACTTATTGTGTCTCGGGACTTCATTCGTGGAACTTCTCATCCCTACACGCGTACCCGCTAGAACCACTCACAACAGGTGAGTTCATACCCCTTAATCAATGTTTTAAATGATTTTAAATGCTTTAATGGGGGGGGGGAATACAAGTAGAAAACAATATGTTATTAAATCAATCTTATGTATTTTTTAACTGTGTTTTCACTCAGTAGATTTCACATATTTCAAAAGGTGACACATGAAATCGTTTTCTATCTTAAAATACCTTGATAACAAAAGTATTAGTTTTGAAATGTTTATTAAAATGACATCAAGTCACTCTTAATTATTGTTCAAACCTCTTAGATATTTACAAAACCATACATTTTACCTTCTTGAACCAAACTATACTTATACGCATATGTTCATATATATGTTAGAGATTATAGTTTACATCTTTCATTTAGTTTCCCACACCCTTGAGTAGTAAGAGTGTATAAACCTACTTGAACAACTAATTACCTTTCAGTAAATTAGCATAGGGATAACTTGAAGATATCAAACATTAGTCCTATTACAAGGAATCACACAAGAGTCAGTTCATTCATGAGTCTTTACTAGTACATTACCTGATACATGAGTACGTTTACATATGCTTAAATGATACATGAATACCTTACATGAGTACCTTTACGTAGATACAGTTACCTATGTATTACTTACATGAATACTTGTATCTCGAATTGAGAGGATGATTATTAGTACCTTCTGTGTAAATCATCCTGCATATCCCTAGTACCTCGGGATATCTAGACAGGACCCTATCCCTAGTACCTCGGGATACCTAGATGGGTCCCTATCCCTAGTACCTCGGGATATCTGGACGGGATTAACCATTCCGGAACCCATCTGTTAGCAACAGTGGGTGATGAATATCTACGGATGCCTACGGTTATTACTTATACTAGGAGTACCTTTACGGGACTAACCCTTCCTCCAACCTGCTGCTGCTATAGAGGACAATTGGACCTTCTTCGCAGGTTCATTAGGTTATTTATTTCACTTACCGCGATGTATTGATTAGCACTAGTACCTCCGGCTAACACTTACATTATTACATATTTCCTATTACTTGATTTTGTGATATTTTCACATAAACGAGTAGTTAGACTAAGCACTTGTTAGCACCAGTACCTCCGGCTAACACTTACATGATTATACTTTTCCTATTTACTTTATTTTGTGATACTTTCACATAAACGAGGAGTTAGACTAAGTACTTTATTACTAGTCAATAGAAAGGAAAAACTATCATTTTACTTACAGAACATTCGGGTCTTGGTAGAAGACTACATTTCATACTTGTAGGAAATAAGGGATTTTCTAGGATTTTCAAACTTATATCAATTGTTACATTTAAAGATTTGCCAGACAATCATGACAGTTTTCCAAACAAGGCGATGATACTTAAATACTTATGAATTCACCAGCTTTAGGCTGATACTCGCTTTCAAAATAACTTGTATTCTCAGGTCATCAGTTAGACAGGTGCGATGGCCATGTTACCGGAGAAGATGGAGCACAGACAAGACTCGCCTTATTTTGATTATTCATTTTATTGTCGTACATTATGAAAGAACACACATGTATTAAAAATAAACTTATAATGCAATGGATGATGTTGTTTCTTGTTTATTATATTACACGGTTGTGATATTGTACATGACGTCCTCCATCGCTGAATGTTTCCGCCGTTCGTGGTTTTGGGGTGTGACAGATTGGTATCAGAGCATTGTTTATAGTGAATTAAGTATATCAACCCATAAAAGATATACTAAATATAAATACATAGGGATTAAAACACTCTGTCTAAGAGAATATACTTTTAAATAATAAAATATTTAACAAAACATACGTGCCTGCATTCATACAAAAATCAGTGTCACAATGACAAGAACAAAAGTATTACGATTGTTGAATATCACAGGTAAGCTCGGGGATGTATGGTCAGTCTTGGGAGTGGCATAGCCTGATCAACTATGCTGTTTCGAGGAGTGATTAGCACATGCCCAAGAATGGTTGTGATATGGCAACAAGTCTAAAAACTTACCAACATTACCACAATGAGAACATTATAACAGAACCTAAGTCTAAAATACCATAGGGATGTTTTGTGTTACTATAAGTACTTTATATTTGAGAACTAAAATGGAATCTTCATTCCTAAGTTGATAATTGCTAAGTGGATAAGCTAAAGTTATATGTAACTAGGATGTTATAGACTTAGAATAAGTGGAATTTTTGCTTTACCCCTATTCCTTGTGAATTTGGAGTTGAGGTCACTTATTCGAAGGTCTATCCTGTGTTGATTACATATAACTGGTATGCACTTTACAAATAGCGATGGAACTAATGAAGATTTCCTAAATAATTATCTAGATAGTTCGTCTAATAATTATTTTCATACCCCAAATTCTCGCGTAGATTACATGGCTGGATTCCATCCCCACGACAACCTGTTCCTTCCGAACGCGTTTATTGCTAGATGGTTTGGAGAAGAACCAGATAATGATCATCCAATCCCTCTGAATGATCACCATGCTGAAAACCTTTCAGACGATGCCATCTCCGAACCCAAGGTTGAGAACCTACCTCAGGCAGCTCCCTTTCTGATTCCTAACCCTCGTCCAGATTTTCATGGCCCGACGCCAGAGTGGGTGGAATGTTTGGAAACATGGAGCCAAGGACAAGATCAGCCCATGCCATTTAATGGTGACCGAAGCTTCTATGACCTGAGCAATGGGGGCTCAGCAGACAGAATCATGCCAATTTTGATCCGAAGAGTTGCCCAAAACGAAATTCAGGGCAGGACAGCTCTACAACATATCGCAGAAGTCGATACAAATGGGGGAATGCATATGCTTCGCACCAGTCGCCTTGAACATGCTCGTTAGAGGTCTGAGAGAGACCATGAAACCCTACTGCAAGCACTGGCTGAATCACGAGCCGAAGTCATGGAACTTCAGGTACGCCAGAGAGTGTACGAAAGACACCTACTTGATGTGGAACGCCAACTGGCTGAACTGAGAGTTCACCAGAGGGATGACCGTCGCCAGTAGTAGATGCGTTACTTTATATTCCTTGTTAGAAAGGAATTGTGTTCCTGTTTATGCCCGATGTGGCATTCTCTATGAAACTATCTTGTACTGTAAGTACTTTAGTTAGGTCTTTATGCTGTCAAGAACTATCTCCTCTGGTTATGATGTAAGACCTTTTTACAAGGTCATTTTCCCGAACCTGTACGTCATGAATATCAAAGATATTGACAGTCGACTAACTTCTGTGTCGTTCTTTATTCGAATACTCTTATCATATTTTCGTTAGAGTCTATTTGGAACATGCTCTAGTCAAGTCATTGGACTATAACAATTTAACTTCGGAGACATCTCCAAGTCTCTAGTAATGGTTGGATCATGTTATTCACCAACCAACATTACCTCGGCTCGAACAACAAACATCTTGAGACCATTTTAAGAAACTTACTTCCGATCTGTACCAGGACTGCATCATAGGGATGTAGGTCGAACTTTCCTGAAGATACTTCCATTCCATACTAGGATTGCATCATAGGGATGTAGGTCGAACTTAAGAGAACATACTTCTATTCTTTTCATGAGCGATCGATCTACGTTTAGATTTAACCATTTTCGCTCACAAATTTTTTTCCTTCCGTGTAACAGAATCATGTCATCCAAGAAAGACGATTAGCCCATCAACCAAACACCAACTCTTCAGATTGATGCAGCTACCTTTCAAGCTGCAGTCTCGGCTGCCGTGTCAGCTATTCTGACCCACCTGAACGCTAATGACGCAGGTGTTAGCGGGATTGTTAACAATCATTTCAATCCAAGTAACAAGCGAAAGTCTTGGACTAACTCTAAGGACAAGTCGCTTCGAAGGGCGAACAAGAAACAACCACCAGTAACAACCTTCACAGCTACAACATCAGTACCTCCTACTACCATCTCTTCGGGCGTCCCAATGGTCCCCAAACCAGCCAAACCTTATGCTGGAAAACTCCCAAAATGCATCAAATGCAATTATCACAACCATGGACCTTGTAGGGAGATGCAGTGCTCACACTGCAACAGGAAGGGACATACTGCTAGTTACTGCAGGATCCAGATCCAACACATTTCTTCAACCACCAATGTCCAAACCACTCATATATGCCATCTATGTGGCGTCATGGGACACTTTAAGAGGGACTGTCCATCAGAGAAGGACAACGGCAAATCCGGAGGAGTTTGACCTCAGAATGCAAAGGGGCAGTTAAGGACCCTAATATAGTATAGGTTCCCTCCAAATCGTCAGTATTTAGTATGTTCAAAAACATGTTTAAAACTAATGCAACCAGAGTCTTATCTTTTGCGGGATGCCTCCCGTTTAGGGATGCTCGTGCTGCGTATACTTGTCTTTTGTAGTATACCTTGTTTCGCAGCAATAGTCTTGTAATAAATCCTAAGTACAGTAACTCTGTTAATGGTTGCACTGTTGTGTTTTGTCTGTAACGCCTTATGTTCAAATCTAATGTCTTCAGTTTCCATATGTTTCCGACTTTATCATACGACTCGAGTAAATTAATCTTCGAAATACCAGCTTCATAGGTACATCTCTTCCTCAGAAATCGTCTTTTAGCGAAGTCGTCATATCAGAACACCGAAGTACTCATACAGGGAGTAACTTATAGTTCTTTTCCTTTCCGAAGGAATTCCCACAGTATTACTCGTGCAGTACGTCAAGTTCAATTCCAGGATTCATACGGTTGATCTATCACTGAAGAATGTATACATGAGAGTGATATATAATCAATGTTCTACAGGTTTAGAATTGATGATTCCACTTTAACTTTTTTTTCCTCGGTGGGATATGAGATTAAGGAAGAATCAGTTATTCGACTACCTTTCCAGTCTTAATTATATACGACTCGTATACACGAAATTGTGATCATTGAATCACGTATGAATTCTAATATGAACTTCAGGACAGAGACTGTCCAGGAGTACGAGTAATTGCATTGGCATAGGAACAAACTTAGAACCCAATATGACTCTTATAACCAGATCGCCTCACAGTCTAAACACCTACGGAAGATACAAGAACAGCCCGGACATCCCAACGAACTACTCAACAATAGAATTAGAAGACCAGGCTTCTCACCTTTGAGAGCTCCGGTCTTATTATAACAAGAAGTCGACAAAGTGCATCTTATGTACCTCGACGACCGGAGACTTCATTAAGAATTCCTTTAGAAATCGTTGTATCTACCTCGCATAAACGAACTGATTGAACAACCACAGGGAAAGTATTACTTTCATAAATGGACCTGAGATCTGAATATCACCAGTTCGAGTGTTAGGGAAGGATGTCCTAAAAGACTACCCTCCGAACTCGATACAGACACTTCGAGTCTGTAGTGATACCCCTCGGATAGGACCAATACGTCCATAGTATTCATCAGCTAAATGAGTGGAGTACGCCTTTCTTACTGGGATCAGTTCGTCATTTCTCCATGTAATCACTTACTTGTCTACCCTCATAGTAAGAAAGAACCCATAGAAACCTTACCCTCGGAGATACTTTCCGCAAAGTTCTCTGAACAAGAGTTTTGGAATTTAGAGTCAAATTTCCTAAGACACGCTATTAGTGTTGTGGGAGAACTTGAGTACTCTGTCAAATTATCCAAAACCGTTGGGAATTTGTCGGCACCATAGTCACCGACGGAAAATTCGCCAAATTCTAGGTCTCACAGACCTACTATCATAGTCCATTCGGAACTCCCCGTAAACTTCAGGAACCCTTTAGACTTTGACCCAGCAAGGGATGGCCCTTGACTGGGAAGTAAGTGAGAGAAAGAACATTTGGAATTCCAAGTAAGAGACCAAATTCTTTAGGAAACCTTACTCGGGGAACGGCTTAATACGCTTTGTAAACCGTGGAAAGCTAAAATCCAATATAGTTAGGACCTCCGAGATTCTTACCAGAATCGGTCCTACATCTCACAAATTAGACCTACTCCGCGAACTCAATAACGTACATTTTCCCCTTCGCGTCTCGAACTTGAAACAATATCTTTCAGTTAGGATTTTCGTAATCCCTCTCGACGAGATCGAGATTTACGAGATCCTTGCCTTCGTATTAGAACCGTAGTCACCCTCGATCGAGTGGTCAAGCAGACGAAGCAACGCCGTCGCCCATTGGTGAAGGTTTGTTGGAATACCAACTAAGAACCCGATTTCACTTAGGAGCACGAGAGCAAATCGATTAGGAAGTTTTCACCTAACGACTCGATCACATTTACCTACTTCCTTGCCTAAATTCTAATTTTGGGATGAAATTCCCTTTAACAGGGGGATGATGTGACAACCTGAAATTTCCATTTTGAACAAACCATATCAAGCGAATAGAGGTTAGAACAGTTTCAGTGAAATTCTAGACTTTGGGTATAAGTTTGAGTTTTTTCCGGATTTACACTTAAGGAGATATCAGGAGAGTGGATGCACTAGGGTTTTGTGCAACACTGTTATTTTGATACTCTATGATATTAGAGTTCATTCCGAGAATAAAATATTTTCTGCCAAAAATCACAACACTATAAATAGAAAATTGAACCAAATAATTCATTAGTTACATTTCCAATTAGAGAAAAGCCAAATTCTCTCCCACAGATCTTCGGGTTTTATCCCAAAACGTGAGTACTTCAATCTAGTTGTATTATATAGCTTAGATTGTGCTTAATAACATCAAAATCATGACAGAACAACAAGATCTATGAGTTTACTCCCCAAGAACATCTTGGAGAGTAAACTACTTTTCGAAAGCCAAATGAGGCCTAGTCCTTCCTTATGCCATGAAACTGGTTTGGACTTGTACACAAATGAGTTTAGGGACAGAAAACAAACTCAAAACAACAATATTTGGGAGTTTACTCCCCAAGAACATCTTGGAGAGTAAACTCCTCTTGGAGAGTAAACTCCTTTTGGAGAGTAAACTCCATTTTAAGGGCCAAAAGTGTCCCAATGACCCTCAAAGCCTTCGAAATGAACCTTGAGACTACCTATGACATGGTTAGAAATCCAAAACAAATAGAATCAAGGGTTGAAAGTGAGTTCACGGCCAAGGAAGTTCTTGGGTCGTGAACTCCATTTTAGGGTGTCAAAATGCCCTAAATGCCACCCTTAAGCCAAGAGACTAGCATAGCTTTTTACCTTGATGTGTCTAAGACCCAAAACAACCAAAATACCAACACCTACAAGTGTTTACGGCCGCAAACACATGACCAAATGGTCCATGGGCCGTAAACTCAAGTTAGGGGTGTTTTGATGCCACAAACACTTCCAAGGGCTTAGGCATGAATTTAGAATGCTTCCTTATGACCTTTAGGACCCCCATAAGTATATTTGGCCATGAGTTTACGGTAGTAAACTCATTTGGGCTGTGAACACCTCAACAATTCCAAAGAATGTGGTCTTTCTCATCCTACGCTAGAGCTAATGTCCCTAAATCATTCCCTAGCTTTCATACTTACACAAACCCATGAGTGACCATGAGTTTACGGCCGTAAACTCCCTTGGGCCGTGAACTCATGGTAGTAAACTCATAAGTGTGCCCTTATACCTTCCTATGTTGAATCACATGTGATTCCAACACTTGATCAAAGTGTTTCCTAGTCCCCGAAGGTGTTATCTTTCATATAGTTGTTATAAACACTATATTCATGTCATTATGTGTCCTTAAATATCATTTAGGACTTATTGTGTCTCGGGACTTCATTCGTGGAACTTCTCATCCCTACACGCGTACCCGCTAGAACCACTCACAACAGGTGAGTTCATACCCCTTAATCAATGTTATAAATGATTTTAAATGCTTTAATGGGGGGGGGGGGGGGGAATACAAGTAGAAAACAGTTTGTTATTAAATCAATCTTATGTATTTTTTTAACTGTGTTTTCACTCAGTAGATTTCACATATTTCAAAAGGTGACACATGAAATGGTTTTCTATCTTAAAATACCTTGATAACAAAAGTATTAGTTTTGAAATGTTTATTAAAATGACATCAAGTCACTCTTAATTATTGTTCAAAACTCTTAGATATCTTACAAAACCATACATTTTACCTTCTTAAACCAAACTATACTTATACGCATATGTTCATATATATGTTAGAGATTATAGTTTACATCTTTCATTTAGTTTCCCACACCCTTGAGTACTAAGAGTGTACAAACCTAGTTGAACAACTAATTACCTTTCAGTAAATTATCATAGGGATATGTTGAAGATATCAAACATTAGTCCTATTACAAGGAATCACACAAGATTCAGTTCATTCATGAGTCGTTACTAGTACATTACATGATACATGAGTATGTTTACATATGGTTACATGATACATGAATACCTTACATGAGTACCTTTACATAGATACAGTTACCTGTGTATTACTTACATGAATACTTGTATCGCGAATTGCGAGGATGATTATTATTACCTTCTGTGTAAATCTTCCTGCATATCCCTAGTACCTCGGGATATCTAGACAGGACCCTATCCCTAGTACCTCGGGATACCTAGATGGGTCCCTATCCCTAGTAACTCGGGATATATGGACGGGACTAACCATTCCGGAACCCATCTGTTAGCAACAGTGGGTGATGAACATCTACGGATGCCTACGGTTATTACTTATACTAGGAGTACCTTTACGGGACTAACCCTTCCTCTAACCTGTTGCTGCTACAGAGGACAATTAGACCATCTTCGGAGGTTCATTAGTTTATTTATTTCGCTTACCGCGATGTATTGATTAGCACTAGTACCTCTGGCTAACACTTACATTATTACATATTTCCTATTACTTTATTTTGTGATATTTTCACATAAACAAGTAGTTAGACTAAGCACTTGTTAGCACCAGTACCTCCGGCTAACACTTACATGATTATACTTTTCCTATTTACTTTATTTTGTGATACTTTCACATAAACGAGGAGTTAGACTAAGTACTTTATTACTAGTCAATAGAAAGGAAAAACTATCATTTTACTTACAGAACATTCGGGTCTTGGTAGAAGACTACATTTCATACTTGTAGGAAATAAGGGATTTTCTAGGATTTTCAAACTTATATCAATTGTTACATTTAAAGATTTGCCAGAAAATCATGACAGTTTTCCAAACAAGGCAATGATACTTAAATACTTATGAATTCACCAGCTTTAGGCTGATACTCGCTTTCAAAATAACTTGTATTGTCAGGTCATCAGTTAGACAGGTGCGATGGCCATGTCACCGGAGAAGATGGAGCACAGACAAAACTCGCCTTATTTTGATTATTCATTTTATTGTCGTACATTATGAAAGAACACAGATGTATTAAAACTCTACTTATAATGCAACAGATGATGTTGTTGCTTGTTTATTATATTACACGGTTGTAATACTGTACATGACATCCTCCACCCCTGAACGTTTCCGCCGTTCGTGGTTTTGGGGTGTGACATAGAGTCATACTCCAAGATTGTATTTTGAGTGACATGTCTTAAAGAAGGTTTAAAACACTTCTCAAATGTAAGAGTAAAAGCTTTCTACTCTTGTACATTCGAAATTGGTAAGTTGTGATGTTTTGGATAAAACAACGACCAACTAAGGCCAATTGTGTGAAGTGTTTGTCTTGATTAGAATCCACGCTATCTCTTGAATATCTTACAAGAAAGTCTTATATGTCAAGAGGAAAGTGGGAGTCTTAAAGTTCTTGGAAGACTAAAGAACTAATCAAGAATAAAACCTGAAGTTCTTCACTAGCACACGACTTGAGGTTTATAGCCTATCGTGTTGACATATTTTGTGCCCATTCCATTTAAAGTTGGCTTTGCATATGAGTTCTTAGAGTTCTCAATTGGTTGCACAACAACATGGAAGCAATGGCAGGCCCTTGAGCTGCCAGGTGGCATGAAATTAAGATTGAGTTCAGTCCATATGAGATTCGATTTGTCATTATCCTTGTCTTGTGATTATGGTTTTGACAAATTCATATGGGTAGGAACTCATACACCATAAAAATCTAAGTGTCATAAGGTTTCTCTCTGATTCATGAAAATGATGGTGAGGAAACACTTCCACCAAGTAGATTTGAAGTAGATAGAAATTGTGATATTTGCATTCTCAAAGTCGTTAGTGGAGCCGTGTGGTTAACCGACACACTAACATGGACTTGTGAGAAGTGGCAAAGGTCTAAACAATTGAGACTATGATTACGGCATCACTTTTCATAGTTCTAAAATTTTTTAGACACACCTGTGAGCTATCTAAAAGAGGTGTATGATTTTGATAATGTTTTATCAAAACAATCTAGTATCAGAAATCTGAACTTTGGTAAGAAAGTCAGCTAATTTATGAGTACATGTCAAAGCTAGTGGGAGCATAAGTGTTATGCTAATAATCATCATATTAGTGGGAGCATGATAATTATGATAAGTATTGCAAGTTAGCAATGTTAATTATAGAAAACAAAAGTTTCAATTGGGAAAGGGTTGTTTTGCTATAATTAAGGGAGAGGAAATTATACTTCATCTCAAAGCTAAAAGCTTAGATTGAGGTTTTAATCATTTAGTCAAGGATATATATATATATATATATATATATATATATATATATATATATATATATATATATATGAATTTCATGTTGGAATGGCTCAACTTAAGGAAATTCTGTATATGGGTCCATTATTTGTGTTCTAAAATTCGATTATGATTACGACATCCCTTTTCATAATCTGAATTATGAGAACTTGGCAAATAGAAATGGAAATGTTATAGCAAAAGAATGGTTTAGTCTTTAT
The DNA here is from genome assembly GCF_051521515.1 of Lactuca serriola. NCBI lineage: Eukaryota > Viridiplantae > Streptophyta > Magnoliopsida > Asterales > Asteraceae > Lactuca > Lactuca serriola. Next base: position 334,019,143 of record NC_136415.1, on the reverse strand, counting down.
GTGAGACATTATGAATCGTGTCCCATATGCTTCGGATATAGGATCGATTATATGTGCTATATTTATCCTTTCTAAAATTTTCCAAATGCCCGGGGCATTAAGAAGGGAAAAGGTCTAGAATTAGATATGACTAAAAGGATTAAATAATTTTTGAGGACAATCTAAGGTTTACCAAAGATTGGTTGCTCAAGGACAGCTGGAAGTATAGTGTTAATTCTGGGAGGACCATATTGACATAATCTGTAAGGAGGCAACTCTTGTTCAGAGGTGATAGTCAAAATGGAATATGGAAATGTTTCCAAGTTAGAAATTATTCAATCTGTGTAAGATTTGGAAACTTAGTGCAAGAAGGATGTTTCCAAGGAGTTGATCTCCTTTGGAATACTCTGTAATGATTGTTGTCAAGTGTTTCTGACTTTGTGCATAATCATTACAAGAGGATCAATGCATATAAGTTTAGAATCTAACAGATTTCAGTAAATGGCATGAATTTGGAATTCTTGGATTTGCAGTAAAGATTTGGGACTGTGAAATGAGGATCATTGGAGTTATGTTCAATTGATCTATTTCACAAAGTAAAGATCATAGACAAACATAGTACGCATACTTGGTATATGGCGTGACTAGTGTTTAGAAAATCCTAGTGTACATGCTTGGAGCATGGGACAACTATTGTTTTAATTCAAGAATAAAGTTGATAGATGAAACAGTATACAACGAATAATGTGTAATCATATGGTGATAAATAAAAGGTGTTTTATTTATGTTCATAGGTTTTGATAGCATATTAGATTCTATTATTATTGTGTTTCATTTTGCATGTTTTGATTTCCAGAATAAACTAGGTCATTGTTCTGGATGACTAAGTTATTCAAACCATCCACATTCGGTCATATGTTGGAAGTAGATATGAATCAAGACTATCATGGGTTGGCTTGTAGAGGTCTAAGATGTTGGACAAAGGGCTACAACACTCATGAGTGCTCATAAGTTTTGAGTATTGGATTCAACCCACGCTCATTGGAATCACTTCATGGAGTTTATCACGAGTGATCATGAGCCGATAATATCTTATATTCTTCAAACCTAGAGATATGAGTTGCTACTATGAGTTGGTCATACATTGATTACACGAAAACGCATGGGTAACTCGATGTTATAAAACATGCCTTTGTGTATGATTCAACAAGTAGTAGAACAAGCCATATGAGTCTAATTTTATACATTCCTTTTACCTTCAGGATAAAAGCGATATCTGTGGGCCCCTCGATGATTTGATGATGACAAATGGAAGTGCTCAGCTGGGCCAGGACTGATTTGATTTGTTCAATTAGTCAGTCGTCATAAATAAAAAATCGGGAAACAACAAATGGACAGAGAGAATGATTATATTCCATGTCTCAGTCCATATGATATCTAGAATGGAGGAATATATGATCACTTATCAAATGGACAAGTCATTGACAAAGTTTAGAGTTTATCGGCAAGGTCAGAGTTCGACGGAAGCTTTTGAGAGCTACGATTGCCAGTCTGTTCTTGAAGTCATACTTGCAATAATAGTTTTAGACTTATCCAAGTGGGAGACTGTTGAGTTAATGTCTAAGTCCATAACTATAATTGGTAAGACTTGACCCGACCCGGCATGGTCCATTTGGGTTGCATGTCATCATGCACTTGGATAGACTATAATGAGAGAAACAACACTTAAGGTTGATTAATATATTATAAGTTCTAATATAGTAATAGGATTATTTAATTAGTATTGATCAAAAATTAATCTAGAATTAATTAAGTGATCCAAAGAAGACTAATTAAATACATGGGTTGATTGTGTAAATCATCCATACTTATATAGTGGGCTAATGCTCCATGGATTATCTAGTTGGGCTAAAAACCATATGATGCTTCATGGATGCTCCATGGTGTATTTGTACCCATGGATCATGGAAATGAAAGGCCATGTCAATTAGGGTTTACATGGTGTAACCCTAACTATATATGCATCTTATTCTTGACCGAAGCCGGCACTAGTGTGTGTAAAAGAAGGTCTAGCCGATTTCATGAGCAGTGGATTTCTCTCAAGTCATTCCAAGTGTATTTGGTGTTGTGTGAACCATTTGAGGTGTCACACTTGAAGGACTAGGCACTCAAGCTTCATGAAGACTTTCTACATCAAAGAGGTATGTATTCTATCTTGTTATATTCATTAGTTTGTATGCTAGATTAGGATAATACCTTGGAAGTTCATATTTGCATGTATAATAGAGAAAACATAGATCCAAAGTATTTAGGGTTGCATGTACACTTAGGAGTGTTAGACTGCTCAAAACCCAACAGTCTAGACCAAGGTGGAAAGAACGAATCAGTCCACCAAGGTATCATGCTAACTAGGACATCTACTTCGCGAAAGGGAGATGCCACCCCAATAGATTCCTCTAGACCTCCTATGAGGCATCATGGCCCTGGCAGCTTTCATTTTTCTTTACTTTTTTACCTTTTTACTTTCTTGTTACCTTTCACTTTCCACATTAACAATACTTATATCATCATTTATAATATCATAGGTTATTAGGAAGATATACTTTGAAAAGACACATTTCACAAATCAAACATTCATTCTTCCAAAATATCCTTTGCTTTCAAAACATTCTTTTCGAATACATTAACAACTCTCATTTCATAACATTTCACGTATCAAAGCTTTGAATTCCATTATCACAAAATCATTTTTCCATGTACCCCATAGTGGGAAAATGCCAACACGTAATCATTTCAATCACACGTAGGTTAGCTTGTCATCTTCTAGTTACTTTCCTTATAGAAACACTCTCAAACGTCACCTACACAACATGGACATAAATCATCAAAATGACCAAAATATCCCTCAAATGTTCCATTACTAAGTTTTATCGCTTCATTCTATTCCTCATTAAAAATTATGAATGTAGGTGAAAATTGTACGTAAATCCAAGTCCATATGCAAAACTTATGCAAAAAAAAGAAGAAAACCTCTAATAGAGACTTCCACAGACCATGGAAATTAAGGCATGAATATCCACAGGCTGTGTTTTCATGTCTGCACATATACAAAACTCGATTTTTCTTAAAATAACACCATACTTTGCATAGTTCTTGACAAACCTTTTCCCATGCACTTTGTACCATTTGTTTAGGTTCTCACACATGATTAAGAGGTGTTTTATCATCCTAAAATACACCACTTAATTCATTAAGTACTCATTGAAACCATTTAAGAACATATTGGTTCTCAAATTCCATAAGACGGGTCAAATAGGCAAATGTTCAATTGAGCATTCCAAAACTCATAAGGTTTATTCCCAACTTATTGAATACTCATATGTAAGTGGTCAAGCATATAAAACCACCATTAATATGCTTGTAAATGCACTATCAAATTTCATTTCATGTTTCAAAATTGCCCATTGGGTCAAATGTGACAACCGAGAAAATCCTGTCACCGACCACCGTTAGGAGAGTAGGAAAATAAATGTAATAGCTTAGTATCGTAGTGTTTGATTCTTGAGATAATAAAAATGAAAATATGTCGTTACATTTATTGATTAAATCAACTGTTAGGCTCAAAAACTAAGCATCCAAAAAATTGTACCATCTTTTAAAATAGTTAATGTATTTAGAAAGTACTCATCGACGTGATTCCAAGGATATAAAATTCATAAAAATCCGACTCCAAAAGAAGGAGTTATGGATTTAGTAAAAAGTAAAAATCAACTGCTTAATTAAAGATAATTACGTAGAAATGTTTGTAACATCCCAAATTCCGAGGCCAAAAAATTTCATTTTTAGAATTTAGCATGTAATAAAGTGTGTTACTAAAACATTGTCAAGTTGCATTAATTATAAAACATAAGATCATGTCTCAAAATGATATCATCGGAAACAAGAAATTCAGAGTACGATCCCAGAAAATCCAGTGCAGAAATCATGTGTGTGATGCGCCGCTACGCCGCCGACTCTTTCCCCTTTGACAAAGAGGTACCTGAAACCACAATTAAAACTGTAAGCACGAAGCCTATTGAGTTCCCCCATCATACCATATATCATACAATGCCATCGGTATCTTTCAACCGGTAATCATCATCGGTATCTTTCAACTAGTAATCATCATCGGTATCTTACAACCGGTATTCATCATCGGTGCCTTTCAACCGGTAATCATCATCGGTATCTTTCAACTGGTAACTGGGGTCTATTCCACCCCTTACTACTACTAGCACACAACAACAACGTATAAGAATACAATCAGGCATATCCGAGTACTGACCTACTCTTCGGTCCTAAAGACCATTGTCAAGGGAAAACTATCCCTATCATACACATAACATATCATATAGATATATCTCATAACCAAACACATATCCATACCAAGATAATTATCACAAAGACAATAATCTTCTAAAATACTCCTACTTGGTGGGCCGACATTGTGGCCTTAGACCCACCCTTACTAGAAGGTAACTCACCTCAAAAGGGTGACTGCTGAAATGCTGATCCGCAAATGTCTGACAGTTGCTCCGGTGATCCCCCGGCTATATTCCCGTAAAACACTTAATCAGACATTGATACTAATCCCACGGTAAAATGACTATTTTACCCCTGACCGATTCCAAACCAAAGTCAAGTCAAAGTCAACTTCCAGTTGACCCGACTCGCCGAGTTGGATTGCCAACTCGTCGAGTCCATATCCAGTCGGTTGACCTTACTCCCGTCCCTACTCGTCGAGTTAGGCATTGACTCGACGAGTTCTCTTCCTAACTGAATACACAATGGTCCTTCATCCAACTCGCCGAGTTGTATGAACAACTCGTCGAGTTAATCTTCATCCGATGAACACATTCTGTCCTTGACTAGCCAAGTTGATGAACAACTCGCCGAGTTCTATGAAGATTTCCTTGCACCCGTCGAGTCAGAGCATTGACTCGCCGAGTCCCTCCATTGATGAGTCTGGCTTCCGACTTACTGAGTCCACCTATGGCTCACTGCTCTACTCGCCTACTCGAAAAAAGGAAAAATTGGGGACTCGCGACTCGACTCGCCGAGTTCGAAGAACAACTCGCCGAGTCACATTCATGCAATCTCGCTACACTCGATTCTGCATGAATCCAATGCATTCCATCCATAGATTTGGGTTCCTAGGACTCGGTTAACACGTAAAATTTCCAACTTTACGTGTATATAATCATCCATGGGGATTCTAAGGCTCAAAACACACAAAAAGGGGTAGATCTAGGGCTTTCATGCAATATGGCCCCATAAAGGTATTAGATCTAGGCTTCTGGAACTCGAACATAGCCAGATCTAGCAACTATTCAGCCCATTAGGATCCCTATACCACTAACAAGCTTGGAAATGGATCAAAGATAGCTTAATAATGTTCTAATGGGGATTTGAGCATAAAATAGAATAGATCCGAATTGTACCTCAATGAACTCTGCATTAAGTCCTGGATTCTTGCTCTTCACCTTCTCTTTTGGTCTTTCCTTCCTTCTCTTCTTCAAACTTCAAGGAACAAGCACAAGAACACTTGAAATCACAAGGAGACGGTTAGGGTTCAGTATATGATGCTCTAAGGTTGAAGGAGGCTAACTTGGGGCGCATAAAGGGGGTTTAGATAGGGTGCAAACCCCTGAAATTGGGGTTTCTTCCAGACTGATGGACTCGCCGAGTCGCCAACTTAAACGTGCTCAAAATCCCGTCTGTACTCGGCAAGTCTAGCCTATGACTTGCCGAGTCCAAGGATAAAAAGGTAAAATACTCAGATAAATAATACATACCAGGAACCAGGTGCTACAAATCTCCCCCGTTTATTTTAGACTTCGTCCTCGAAGTCTGCTGCTCGATCCTGAAACAGCTCGGGGTAATGCCCCATCATTTCCTTCACCGGATCCCAAGTCCACTCCGAACCCTTCCGGTGTTGCCATTGCACCTTCATAAGTTCCACCCACTTGTTCCTCAGATCCCTCGACTTCCGGTCGAGGATTGCCACTAGTCGTTTGATGTAATTCAGGCTGCCACCGACCTGAATATCCTCCGGGGGTACCACCGCTGAGTCGTCCACCAGACACTTTCGCAACTAAGAAACATGGAAAGTGTTGTGTATCTGACTGAGTTTGGCTGGCAGATCCAGCCCAACTTGCCTCGTTTCCTGAATCGGAAGATGACCTTCCATGGCGACACCTTCAGGAGAACCATGTCCCCGACCTTGAATTTCAGGTCTGATCGGCGCTTGTCGGCATAACTCTTCTGCCGAATCTGAGCAGTCTGAAGCCTGCTCCGAACCTGTTGAATCATCTCGGTTGTCTTGAGCATCACTTCGGTGCTCCCTATGACCCTCTGGCCTACCTCACCCCAACATATCGGGGTCCTGCACTTCCTTCCGTATAACATCTCAAAAGGAGGACGGTCAATACTCCCGTGGTAGCTGTTGTTGTATGAGAACTCAGCCAAAGGAAGATAGGTATCCCTGCTACCACCGAAGTCTAGCACGCATGCCCGCAGCATATCCTCTAGAGTCTGGATGGTCCTCTCACTCTGACCACCTGTCTGCGGGTGAAAATCAGTGCTAAAACGCAGACGAGTACCCAGCTCGTCATGAAACTTCTTCCAGAACCTGGAAGTAAACTGTACATCTCTGTCCGAAATCACCAAAACTGGCACTCCGTGCCGCGCCACGATCTCCCTGATATAGATATCGATAATTTCTCGGCCGAGATGCTCTCTTGAATCGGGATAAAGTGGGCACTCTTGGTCAATCGATCGACGATGACCCAGATCGAATCCACTCCCTATGCGGTCCTGGGAAGCTTGGTGATAAAATCCATCGTGATGTCTTCCCATTTCCACAACGGAATGTCCAACGGCTGCATCTTGCTGTGGGGCCTCTGGTGCTCGTCCTTGACCTTCCTGCAGGTCAAGCACCGCTCCACGTACCAAGCTATATCCCGCTTCATGCAGGGCCACCAATAGTCCAGACGAAGATCCCTATACATCTTCTTCGCCCTGGGATGAATGGAGAACCGGGATTTCTGCACCACCTCCATCAAAACCTGGCGTACGCCTCCATGATAAGGGACCCACACCCTACGGTGAAGAGTCAACAACCCTCGGCTATCATAGTCGAAGGAGGAAACCTGCCCCACAATCCTCTCACTCTTCCGATGTTCCTCCTTCACACCCTCCTGCTGGACCTACCGAATCCGCTCCAAAAGCGGAGTCACCACTGTCATCCTCAGGCAGATATCTTGGATCGACACTGCCTTGTGGCTAAGCGCATCAGCCACCACATTGGCTTTCCCCGGATGGTGGAGGATCTCACAATCATAATCCTTTACCATGTCAAGCCACCGACTCTGCCTCATGTTCAGATTCGGCTGGTCCATGAGATTTCTCAGGCTCTTGTGGTCCGTGTAAATGGTAAAATAAACCCCATAGAGGTAATGATGCCAAATCTTGAGGGAGAATACAACAGCCCCCAACTCCAAATCATGAGTCGGGTAGTTCGCCTCGTGAGGCTTCAGCTGCCTTGAAGCATAAGCAATAACATGCCCTCTCTACATCAACACTGCGCCCAAACTCGAGATGGATGCATCACAATACCCTCTGGCAGGGCTAAGATTAGTGCCTCGCACAATCTCTGTCTCAACGTCTCGAATTCGGCCTGCTGCTCGGGCCCCCAACAAAAAACCACGACTTTCCTCGTCAACCTGGTCAGAGGTACAACTATCTTGGAGAAGTCCTAAATAAATCTCCGATAGTAGCCCGCTAATCCTAGGAAGCTCCGAATCTCGGATGGAGACCTTGGGACCTCCCATCTCATCACGGCCTCCACCTTGGACGGATCCACTGATATCCCGTCCCGGTTGACAAGTTGCCCCAGAAACTGCACCTCGCGCAACGAGAACTCACACTTGGAGAACTTAGCATATAAGTTCTCCCTCCTCAAAGTACTCAGAACCTCACACAAGTGCTCCTCATGTTGCTCTCGCGTCTTGGGAGAAACCAAGATATCGTCAATGAAAACAATCAGGGACCAATTCAACATCGGCCGACACACGCGATTCATGAGATCCATGAACGCGGCAGGAGCATTGGTGAGCCTGAAAGGCATCACCACAAACTCGTAATGACCATAGCATGTACGAAAAGAAGTCTTCTGCACATCCTACTCTTTGACCCTCATCTGATGATACCCTAATCGCAAATCAATCTTGGAGAACCAAGATGCTCCCTGAAGCTGGTCGAAGAGGTCATCGATTATCGGGAGTGGGTAACGGTTCTTCACCGTTACCTTGTTCAGCTCCCGGTAGTCTATACACATCCGATGCGACCCGTCCTTCTTCTTTACAAACAGAATCAGGGCTCCCCAGGGTGAACTGCTCGGTCTAATGAATCCCTTGTCTAACAGCTCCTACAGCTGTGTAGACAACTCCTGCATCTCAAGAGGAGCCAACCGATACAGTTCCTTGGCTATCGTAGCCGCGCTAGGGACCAGGTCGATCCCAAACTCCACCATCCTCTCCAGAGGTATCCCAAGAAACTCCTTGGGAAATACATCCATAAACTCCCGCACCACGGGTACATCGCCCATTGTCGCCTTACCCGCCTCCCGGGTGTCCATAACATACGCAATATACCCTGCGCAACCCTGCTGAAGGTAGCGCCTGGCTCTCGCTGCTGAACATATAGCTGCTCCTTGATGTGGCCTCTCGCCCTGAACTACCAACTCTCCCCCACTTGGGGTCCTGATCCGTACCAGCTGATGTGCACAATCTATCACTACCCCAATGGGGCTCAACCAATCCATGCCTATAATAACCTTGTTCCCCCGCAACGGTATGGGAACCAAGTCTACCAGGTAACGTTCCTCGAACAGCCTCAAAACACAATCTCGGTAGACCTCCAATGCTCGCACTAATTGGTCATCTGCAATCTCGACCTCTGGAGGGCAGTCCAACATGCCCGAAGACTTAGGAAACTTCTTTCTAAGCGCAAGAGAGACAAATGATCGGGTAGCACCCAAATAAAACAATACCTGGACTGGGATAGCGTTCACATGGAACGATCCTAAACACATATACACAGGGCACATATCAATATCATAACATCATACAAATAAATCAGAGGGAAAGAATCATACCCGTCACCACATCAGGTGCAGCGCATGCCTCCTCGGCTGTCAGCTGAAGAGGTCGACTCCGAACCACTAGAGCCTCCGACTTGACCTTCCGGCCATCCATAACCCGTGTTGTCGCTGACGCTGGCGCCACTGTCGGCGCTGCTGCTGTCAATCTGGGACAATTGGCCTTTTTATGGCCCCTCTGATTGCAATGGAAGCAGATCAGGTCTGATGTCTGAATCGCAGAAGCAGGGGCAGTACAATCTCTGCCAAAATGCCCAACCTTGCCGCACTTATAGCAGCCTGAACCTGGCCCAGTGCGACAAACTCCCTCATGTGCCCGACCGCATTTCCCACAGTGGTCCCGTCCCGTCTGGCCTTTCGGCCTACCATCGGGTCCCTTGGGCTTCTTCCCCGAAGCCCCCATCGTCTGCCCCTCAACGGCCTTCCTCTTCCGTATGTGCTCCAAATCAATCTCTCTCTCTCTAGCCCTGGAAATCATGGACTCCAGGGTAGGGAAAGCAGAGAAACTAACATGCTCCCGAATATCAGCCCGTAGCATGTCATGGTATCGGGTCCTCCTCATATCCTCATCCCCCTCATACTGGGGTACCAACAAGGCCCTCTCCTGGAACTTGGCGGTGATCTCCGCCACAGTCTCCCTAGTCTGTCTCATATCCAAAAACTCTCTGGCCAGCTACTGAAGCTCCACAGCTGGTGCAAACTTAGCCCTGAATCAGGTCATGAAATCTGACCATGTCATAGCCTCAATGGTTGGGGCTCCCAACGTATCGCCAATCAACTCCCACCAATCCCTGGCTCTATCCCACAAACAACCTGCAGCGAAACGGACCTTCGAACATTCTGGGCAAAAGCTTGTCAGCTGCGCAGACTCGATGTCTGCGATCCATCTCCTAGCAGCAATGGGGTCCTTCACCCCATGAAAATCCGGTGCACCACTCCCACGAAAGTCCTTAAAGGACAGCGTACGGGTACCCACCTGGCTAGACGCCAGATCACTCTTGAATGCCCGGAGGCGATCCTCCATCAAGTCGATAATCCCTTCCTTGATCAACCCGAAAATGACCGGGGTCGCCTCAAGGATACCTCTCGTAATCTCAGACGCGATGAACTCGCGCAACCCATCATCAACATGCTTGGGTCCCGGTCCCAAACCCGATCCCGAACCAGGTTCTGATCCCCCTGCACCATGACGTGTGACCACCATTCTGAAAAATAATAATGCAATTTTCAGGGTCATATATACCCCCGAAGGGTCTCACACACTTTCCAAGTTTCCCGGTTCCATCTCAGCCCTCCTTTAATCGAGTACGGATCTTCTGCTTTCAGTAGTACGGGCCCATACTACCTTCCACATTTATCCGTACTTTCTCAAAGGATTGCCTCGACTTCACCAGGTCCCTTTCACCAATGCTCTTTCCACTAATCACATCCTAGGCTTCCCTAGGGAACTCTCAGACCTACCCCCCGCCATCAGCTGCGTTAGGAGTCCTTACCACGTCCCCCTAACTAGCTTGCGGATACCGTTACATATCCGTTCACTAGTTAGTCGAAATTGGCAAGAACCCCTATAGCGCAAAGCAAGCAGCATTCGTGCGTTGAGTAACCAAACCAGGAATAACCTACACATGCCATCCTACTGAGTAAACAGTCCTAGCATATAGCTTATACAACATGCATATAAGGCATGCTTCCTAGATCCTTAGCCCTAGCTAGCATGCAATTGTCAAAATCATATATCAGGAACACAAGGCATCCTCCTAGATCCTTAGTCCTATTCTAGCATGCAATTTTCTGAATCAAAACCAAACAACATAACATAAAAAGTATGGGTATGTTGAGGAAAACTTACTTGAGCCCGACCGGTCGCACACATCACACACTTCGTCTTTCTTAAAACTTCCCATTTACATTTTAGAAAACCATTTTCCTAAAAAAAATCTTTTAGCCCCTCGGTTTGGGTCCAGACACCCCCGAGGGTGTGTCCGAATCCCTCAAACTAGGGCTCTGATATCAACTTGTAACATCCCAATTTCCGAGGCCAAAATATTTCATTTTTAGAATTTAGCATGTAATAAAACGTCTTACAAAAACATTGCCAAGTTACATTAATTATAAAACATAAGATCATGTCTCAAAATGAAATCATCAGATACAAGAAAATCAAAGTACGATCCCAGAAAATCCAGTGTGGAAATCATGTGTGTAGTGTGCCGCTACGCCGCCAACTCTTTCCCCTTTGACGAAGAGGTACCTGAAACCACAATTCAAACTGTAGGCACGAAGCTTAGTGAGTTCCCCCATCATACCACATACCATACAATGCCAACAGTGTCTTTCAACCTATAATCATCATCGGTATCTTTCAACCGGTAATCATCATCGGTATCTTACAACCGGTATTCATCATCGGTTTCTTTCAACCGGTAATCATCATCGGTATCTTTCAACCGGTAACTGGGGTCTATTCCACCCCCTACTACTACTAGCATACAACAACAAGGTATAAGAATAGAATCAGGCATATCTGAGTACTGACCTACTCTTTGGTCCTAAAGACCACTGTCAGGGGAAAACTATCCCTATCATACACATAACATATCATACAGATATATCTCATAACCAAACATGTATCCATACCAAGACAATTATCACAAAGACAATCATCTTCTAAAATACTCCTACTTGGTGGGCCGGCATTGTGGCTTTAGACCCACCCTTACTGGAAGGTAACTCACCTCGAAAGGCTGACTGCTGAAAAGCTGATCCGCAAATGTCTAACAGTTGCTCCGGTGATCCCCCGGCTATATTTCCATAAAACACTTAATCAGACATTGATACTAATCCTAGGGTAATATGACTATTTTAACCCTGGCCGATTCCAAACGAAAGTCAATTCAAAGTCAACTTCCAGTTGACCCGAGTCGCCGAGTTGGATTGTCAACTCGTCGAGTCCATATGCAGTCGGTTGACCTTAATCCCGTCTCTACTCGTCGAGTTAGGCATTGACTCGACGAGTTCTCTTCCTAACTGAATACACAATGGTCCTTCATCCAACTCGTCGATTGTATGAACAACACGTCGAGTTAATCTTCATCCGATGAACACATTTTGTCCTTGACTCGCCGAGTTGATGAACAAGTCGCCGAGTTCTATGAAGATTGCCTTGGACCCGCCGAGTCAGGGCATTGACTTGCCGAGTCCCTCCATTGATGAGTATGGCTTCCGACTCACCGAGTCCACATATGGCTCACTGCTCTACTCGCCTACTCGAAAAGGGGAAAAATCGAGGACTCGCGACTCGACTCGCCGAGTTAGAAGAATAGCTCACCGAGTCACATTCATGCAATCTCTCTACACTTGATTCTGCTTGAATCCAGTGGATTCCATTTATAGATCTAGGTTCCTAGGACTCAGTTAACACGTAAAGTTTCCAACTTTATGTGTATATAATTATCCATGGGGATTCTAAGGCTCAAAACACAAAAAAGGGGTAGATCTAGGACTTTCATGCAATATGGCCCCATAAATATATTAGATCAAGGCTTCTAGAACTCGAACATAGCCAGATCTAGCAGTTATTCAGCCCATTATGATCCCTATACCACTAACAAGCTTGGAAATGGATCAAAGATACCTTAATGGTGTTCTAATGGGGATTTGAGCATAAAAACATAATAAATCCGAATTGTACATCAATGAGTCTGGGCATTGACTCGCCGAGTCCCTCCATTGATTTTTCTAGCTTTCGACTCACTGAGTCCACCTATGGCTCACGGCTCTACTCGCCTACTCGAAAAGGGGAAAAATCGGAGACTCGCGACTCGACTCGCCGAGTTCGAAGAACAACTCGCCGAGTCGCATTCATGCAATCTCTCTACACTTGATTCTGCATGAATACAGTGCATTCCATTCATAGATCTAGGTTCCTAGGACTCAGTTAACAAGTAAAGTTTCCAACTTTATGTGTATATAATCATCCAAGGGGATTCTAAGGCTCAAAACATACAAAAAGGGGTAGATCTAGGGCTTTCATGCAATATGGCCCCATAAAGGTATTAGATCTAGGCTTCTGGAACTCGAAGATAGCCAGATCTAGCAGCTATTCGGCCCATTATGATCCCTATACCACTAACAAGCTTGGAAATGGATCAAAGATAGCTTAATGATGTTCTAATGGGGATTTGAGCATAAAATAGAATAGATCCGAATTGTACCTCAATGAACTCTGCATTAAGTCCTGGATTCTTGCTCTTCACCTTCTCTTTTGGTCTTTCCTTCCTTCTCTTCTTCAAACTTCAAGGAACAAGCACAAGAACACTTGAAATCACAAGGAGACGGTTAGGGTTCGGTATATGATGCTCTGAGGTTGAAGGAGGCTAACTTGGGGCGCATAAAGGGGGTTTAGATAGGGTGCAAACCCCTGAAATTGGGGTTTCTTCCAGACTGATGGACTCACCGAGTCGCCAACTTAAACGTGCTCAAAATCCCGTCCGTACTCGGCAAGTCTAGCCTATGACTTGCCGAGTCCAAGGATAAAAAGGTAAAATACTCAGATAAATAATACATACCAGGAACCAGGTGCTACAAATCTCCCCCGTTTATTTTAGACTTCGTCCTCGAAGTCTGCTGCTCGATCCTGAAACAGCTCGGGGTAATGCCCCATCATTTCCTTCACCGGATCCCAAGTCCACTCCGAACCCTTCCGGTGTTGCCATTGCACCTTCATAAGTTCCACCCACTTGTTCCTCAGATCCCTCGACTTCCGGTCGAGGATTGCCACTAGTCGTTTGATGTAATTCAGGCTGCCACTGACCTGAATATCCTCCGGGGGTACCACCGCTGAGTCGTCCACCAGACACTTTCGCAACTAAGAAACATGGAAAGTGTTGTGTATCTGACTGAGTTTGGCTGGCAGATCCAGCCCAACTTGCCTCGTTTCCTGAATCGGAAGATGACCTTCCATGGCGACACCTTCAGGAGAACCATGTCCCCGACCTTGAATTTCAGGTCTGATCGGTGCTTGTCGGCATAACTCTTCTGCCGAATCTGAGCAGTCTGAAGCCTGCTCCGAACCTGTTGAATCATCTCGGTTGTCTTGAGCACCACTTCGGTGCTCCCTATGACCCTCTGGCCTACCTCACCCCAACATATCGGGGTCCTGCACTTCCTTCCATATAACATCTCAAAAGGAGGACGATCAATACTCCCGTGGTAGTTGTTGTTGTATGAGAACTCAGCCAAAGGAAGATAGGTATCCCTGCTACCACCGAAGTCTAGCACGCATGCCCGCAGCATATCCTCTAGAGTCTGGATGGTCCTCTCACTCTGACCATCTGTCTGCGGGTGAAAATCAGTGCTAAAACGCAGACGAGTACCCAGCTCGTCATGAAACTTCTTCCAGAACCTGGAAGTAAACTGTACATCTCTGTCCGAAATCACCAAAACTGGCACTCCGTGCCGCGCCACGATCTCCCTGATATAGATATCGATAATTTCTCGGCCGAGATGCTCTCTTGAATCGGGATAAAGTGGGCACTCTTGGTCAATCGATCGACGATGACCCAGATCGAATCCACTCCCTATGCGGTCCTGGGAAGCTTGGTGATAAAATCCATCGTGATGTCTTCCCATTTCCACAACGGAATGTCCAACGGCTGCATCTTGCTGTGGGGCCTCTGGTGCTCGTCCTTGACCTTCCTGCAGGTCAAGCACCGCTCCACGTACCAAGCTATATCCCGCTTCATGCAGGGCCACCAATAGTCCAGACGAAGATCCCTATACATCTTCGTCGCCCTGGGATGAATGGAGAACCGGGATTTCTGCACCACCTCCATCAAAACCTGGCGTACGCCTCCATGATAAGGGACCCACACCCTACGGTGAAGAGTCAACAACCCTCGGCTATCATAGTCGAAGGAGGAAACCTGCCCCACAATCCTCTCACTCTTCCGATGTTCCTCCTTCACACCCTCCTGCTGGACCTCCCGAATCCGCTCCAAAAGCGGAGTCACCACTGTCATCCTCAGGCAGATATCTTGGATCGACACTGCCTTGTGGCTAAGCGCATCAGCCACCACATTGGCTTTCCCCGGATGGTGGAGGATCTCACAATCATAATCCTTTACCATGTCAAGCCACCGACTCTGCCTCATGTTCAGATTCGGCTGGTCCATGAGATTTCTCAGGCTCTTGTGGTCCGTGTAAATGGTAAAATAAACCCCATAGAGGTAATGATGCCAAATCTTGAGGGAGAATACAACAGCCCCCAACTCCAAATCATGAGTCGGGTAGTTCGCCTCGTGAGGCTTCAGCTGCCTTGAAGCATAAGCAATAACATGCCCTCTCTACATCAACACTGCGCCCAAACTCGAGATGGATGCATCACAATACCCTCTGGCAGGGCTAAGATTAGTGCCTCGCACAATCTCTGTCTCAACGTCTCGAATTCGGCCTGCTGCTCGGGCCCCCAACAAAAAACCACGACTTTCCTCGTCAACCTGGTCAGAGGTACAACTATCTTGGAGAAGTCCTAAATAAATCTCCGATAGTAGCCCGCTAATCCTAGGAAGCTCCGAATCTCGGATGGAGACCTTGGGACCTCCCATCTCATCACGGCCTCCACCTTGGACGGATCCACTGATATCCCGTCCCGGTTGACAAGTTGCCCCAGAAACTGCACCTCGCGCAACGAGAACTCACACTTGGAGAACTTAGCATATAAGTTCTCCCTCCTCAAAGTACTCAGAACCTCACACAAGTGCTCCTCATGTTGCTCTCGCGTCTTGGGAGAAACCAAGATATCGTCAATGAAAACAATCAGGGACCAATTCAACATCGGCCGACACACGCGATTCATGAGATCCATGAACGCGGCAGGAGCATTGGTGAGCCTGAAAGGCATCACCACAAACTCGTAATGACCATAGCATGTACGAAAAGAAGTCTTCTGCACATCCTACTCTTTGACCCTCATCTGATGATACCCTAATCGCAAATCAATCTTGGAGAACCAAGATGCTCCCTGAAGCTGGTCGAAGAGGTCATCGATTATCGGGAGTGGGTAACGGTTCTTCACCGTTACCTTGTTCAGCTCCCGGTAGTCTATACACATCCGATGCGACCCGTCCTTCTTCTTTACAAACAGAATCAGGGCTCCCCAGGGTGAACTGCTCGGTCTAATGAATCCCTTGTCTAACAGCTCCTACAGCTGTGTAGACAACTCCTGCATCTCAAGAGGAGCCAACCGATACAGTTCCTTGGCTATCGTAGCCGCGCTAGGGACCAGGTCGATCCCAAACTCCACCATCCTCTCCAGAGGTATCCCAAGAAACTCCTTGGGAAATACATCCATAAACTCCCGCACCACGGGTACATCGCCCATTGTCGCCTTACCCGCCTCCCGGGTGTCCATAACATACGCAATATACCCTGCGCAACCCTGCTGAAGGTAGCGCCTGGCTCTCGCTGCTGAACATATAGCTGCTCCTTGATGTGGCCTCTCGCCCTGAACTACCAACTCTCCCCCACTTGGGGTCCTGATCCGTACCAGCTGATGTGCACAATCTATCACTACCCCAATGGGGCTCAACCAATCCATGCCTATAATAACCTTGTTCCCCCGCAACGGTATGGGAACCAAGTCTACCAGGTAACGTTCCTCGAACAGCCTCAAAACACAATCTCGGTAGACCTCCAATGCTCGCACTAATTGGTCATCTGCAATCTCGACCTCTGGAGGGCAGTCCAACATGCCCGAAGACTTAGGAAACTTCTTTCTAAGCGCAAGAGAGACAAATGATCGGGTAGCACCCAAATAAAACAATACCTGGACTGGGATAGCGTTCACATGGAACGATCCTAAACACATATACACAGGGCACATATCAATATCATAACATCATACAAATAAATCAGAAGGAAAGAATCATACCCGTCACCACATCAGGTGCAGCGCATGCCTCCTCAGCTGTCAGCTGAAGAGGTCGACTCCGAACCACTAGAGCCTCCGACTTGACCTTCCGGCCATCCATAACCCGTGTTGTCGCTGACGCTGGCGCCACTGTCGGCGCTGCTGCTGTCAATCTGGGACAATTGGCCTTTTTATGGCCCCTCTGATTGCAATGGAAGCAGATCAGGTCTGATGTCTGAATCGCAGAAGCAGGGGCAGTACAATCTCTGCCAAAATGCCCAACCTTGCCGCACTTATAGCAGCCTGAACCTGGCCCAGTGCGACAAACTCCCTCATGTGCCCGACCGCATTTCCCACAGTGGTCCCGTCCCGTCTGGCCTTTCGGCCTACCATCGGGTCCCTTGGGCTTCTTCCCCGAAGCCCCCATCGTCTGAGGGTGAAGGAGGCTAACTTGGGGCGCATAAAGGGGGTTTAAATAGGGTGCAAACCCCTGAAATTAGGGTTTCTTCCAGACTGATGGACTCGCCGAGTCGCCAACTTAAACGTGCTCAAAATCTCGTCCCTACTCGGCGAGTCTAGCCTACGACTCGCCGAGTCCAAGGCTAAAAAGGTAAAATACTCAGATAAATCATACATACCAGGAACCAGGTGCTACAATGTTACTTATAGATTGGTTGAGTTTTGACTAAAAGTAACTAAAGAAAAGTTGTAGTACTCCTTAGATATAAACCTTAGTACAAAAAATGTCAAAAATGGGATCCATATGATATAGAGAGATAGAGAGAGATGATTTTTGTAAAATCATTTCTTTATGCCCCTGTTAGGCAACAAAATAAAAGTCAAAACTAGCCAAAAACAACCAAAAGTACTCTGTGAGATCATCACATAGATATAAAGAGGGCATGAATTGAAGTTCACACGAAAGAGTTATGATTTTTACAAAATCATTTCATACGCCCGAGGTGTGCGCCTATGCCCGTCGTGCACCTAACACCAGATTCGAGTAGATTACAAGTGGCATGGCCAAGTGGGGAGGTGACACGTAGCTTCTTTTGGATAGCGTCGCGATGATCACGCGCGACACACATAGATCCTTGTGCTTCATGCACCCTAAATCCTTTCCTAAAAATAGAAGGCAGTGCAGACCCATTCTACACACCTCTCTGCAAATCTCTCTCTCAATTCTTGATGTCGTTGCATTCTCGGAGCGATCCCAAAGTCCCGACCCTGATTCAACCCTACATCAGCGGTCTCACGCATCTAGGGTGAGTTCATGAGCCCATTTTACTATTTCCAAAGTTCTAAGGGGGATACATGATTATCAAACTGCTTTCCCAAAATATTATATATATATATATATATATATATATATATATATATATATATATATATATATATATAGTAGTTATACAAAGCATGAAAACCTTAGTATAATGTAACCATAAATACTCTACCTAGTTATAAGCTATGATATTATGCCTAAGAGTTATGATGTCCAATAGTCTAGGAAAAGATTCTACCTAGATGTTATATTGGCCAACTTCCTATGATAACATAGTACCTAGAAGTAATGTTGGTCAATTTTTAGGGATATACATTGTACCTATTCGTTACTCTGCCTAAATAATATGTTTTTCAGATCAACCATAACTAGGATATATATATATATATATATATATATATATATACCATATATATGTATATATATACCATATATATATATATATATATATATATATATATATACATAAAGTTAATTATGAGACCTATGGATTTTAATTATCAAATATAAAGTAAAAAGATTATATTGTGACAATTAAGGATTAAATAAAAGAATTAAAGAAAAGATAAAACACCCACGGTTAACTATATTAGTGACCCGTTATTATTCATCATTAGCCTGATTAAATTTGGCTACTCCGAATCTATAATTGTTAATCTTGTGAGATGCAGAAACACAAAGTTAGGATTGGTAAAATATTGCAACAAAGAAAGAAAGGTTTTTCTAAAAGAAAAATGAATCTTAATTTAAAACAATTAGATAAAGCAAATTGAACTCACCAACATTATGTTGATGTTTTCCAAAATATATGTATTCTCAGGGAGATAAGTGTGGAGGATAGCCAAGAATAGGAGGATGTCATTAAAGAGGCTTGATGGGGTTTATTTATGTATGTTATTTTGTAGTTATGTTAAGTTGTGCGCTTGATCTACCAAAGAATGTAACCCTTGAATAAATTATAATGAATAAAAGTATCATTTGTGTTATATTTATGTGTGTATTAAATATATTTGTTTGCCTCGATCCAATATCCCTACGTCGCACAGCCTGATGTTTCGGTCGTCGAGCGGGGATGTGACACCAAAACAATCAATAGGGCTAGAATTTAACTAGCATCCTTTCATGTTTATTTTCCAATATCATATCTAAAGTGACGATTCATGTTCATGGAGGTCATCCACTTCTATTATGTCAATCATCATGTTGTTATCCCCAGATTTCCCAAAATACCCTTATGGCTAAATATTCCGTAAATTCAAGTAGTGACCATTGAAGTCTTCATGTATTCGCATTCAAATAATTACAAGAGTATCCATTCATGATTATGAACTTCTTTTACTCCACAAATTCTTAACTACTAGGGATTCCATTGTTTTCATTACAGTTTCCCTCAAAATAATACAAATCCATGTTTATGCTTGATTCTACCATCATGGATGAATTTGAGCATTGAAATTGATTTTATTGCTATCAAATATCATCTAGGTTGTAACACCCATAAAATTCAAGCAAATTTAAAACATTTTAACCCATTCAAAAACCATTAAGTTATACAACTTGTTTTCAAAATAGTTTAAACATCAGAGTATTCCCAGAACCAAATCACAAAATCATGAATATGAGGAGCAGTACGATCATGCCTTTGCCTTGCGACAATCTCCTGATGTACATGAAAAAATAAACTGAAAATGTAAGCCCGAAAGCTTAGTGAGTTTCCCCCAAAATACCAACCACTTACAACCATAAACATATCATATCATATCACATCACACTAAACCAACACTTAACTCATGGGGAATGGATTTTGCATAACAACTAGAAAGGCTTTCTGCATCAACGATCCCCATAGAACTCAGATTTGGAGTTTAAACTCCAAATCTAACTCATGCACCAAGATCTCATCAATATTTCTCCAACCAAACCCTAAAAATCCATGAAAATGGAACTAGAAAGGAGATGGCCAAGGATAACGATTCCTTACCTCCAAAATGACCTCCCATTAAAGTATAATCCGGATCTCTTCAAGTCTCCTTGATCCAAGCTTCATGATCTTCAGGATCCCTTCAAAAATCACACCAATTTGCTTCCAAGGCTTCTCACAAACGAAATTAGCGTTTTTGGATCTCAAAGGGGGCTAAGGGGGCTGAGGGGGGGGGCATTAAGTCCTTTAAATAGGGTGCAAACCCGAAGATTAGGGCTTTTCCTCATCCAACACCGACTTGTCGAGTCCAGCCACCGACTCAGCGAGTCAGGCCACTTAATCACGTGCCCGGCACTCGCTTCGACTCGGCGAGTCGAGAGACCTACTCGCTGAGTCCCTTCCATTATTTTCATATAGCACCCTTCAACTTCTTGCTTCTGAACTTAGGATGTTACAAATCTTGCCCACTTAAATTAGGCTTCATCCTCGAAGCCTGCTGCTGCACAAAATTCCGAATGACACTCCCACAATGCATCCACTAATTTTACACCGGCCCAGATTCCTTCAAACTCTACTATCGAATCCCTATATAGTCCATCACTTCCCCCGCAGGGTCCTGACAACTGCTTCAAGTCGACCACCGACTTCTTTTCTCTGATGATAACACTTATCAACTAAGTGCCACCAGATGACACTACCATATTCCCATATTACGCTCTCATTTGCTGCTTGCGAAAACTGGATACCATTATAAACCATTGGGTCCTGACCCAGTTTTAACTCGCTATCCCTTACCCAACTGGATACCATTATAAACCACAGCAATGATGCATACACTAACATCTACAGTTATGATGTCAATTCCATATACAAGAAACCCTAGGCTAATAGGCATCATATAATCAGGCAAATCTACCATGCGATCCCTGAAGATCCCTAGCCTAGCACTAGCATGCTGTCCTAACATATCAAAATATCAAATAA
Organism: Lactuca serriola; assembly: GCF_051521515.1. Lineage (NCBI taxonomy): Eukaryota > Viridiplantae > Streptophyta > Magnoliopsida > Asterales > Asteraceae > Lactuca > Lactuca serriola. The sequence goes on along the minus strand of NC_136415.1, from coordinate 333,997,869 downwards.
TTGTATGGTATTTTGGGGTTTACTTACAGTCTCCGGCTGATCGTACCCTCTACATCCTCCATCCTTTATTTTGAAAACCATTTTAAAACTTACTTTCCGAAAATCTCATTGATTTGAGACTGGATTCACACGAGTGTTCCTCCAATTCACTCAAACCAAGGCTCTGATACCAACTTGTAACACCCAAATATTTTACGCCAAATTTAAACTTTTCAATCACAAATAAAAATCAATAGTATTGTTTACAAAATGTTTTCAAATCAATATCCATCAGAGTGTCCCAAAATCATATCATAAGGATGAGGAGTGGTACGATCACGCCTTCACCTTGCCATGAACTCCTGAAGTACCTAAAACAATAAACTGAAAACTGTAAGCCCGAGGTCTTAGTGAGCTACCCTCAAAATACCAATACCACACTGACAATGCCATATTAGTAACAATCAATTAATCAATCAATCAATCAGTCCACATGCATATTGGGCCATCGGAATGACTGGGCCGCCCTATTGGGCCTACAGTCTATCTGAATCTATCCTGAGCCTTCGGCATGACTGGTCTGCCACATGGGCATGCAGTCTCCCCGGACCGCTCATAGGGTATGTTGGCCTTCAGCACAAAGCAGGACCGCCTCAACCCAACCAACAATCAAATAACCATGTGCACATAACTATCATATACTGACATATACAATCATCAAAACATACCTATCTCACTGATCATAAATCATAGAATACTCCCACAACTAGAGTACCGACCTAACAGGTCACTGACATACCAATCCTTACAGACCATAAGAGCATAACATACTGTCTACCCTGATTCCGATCTAACATATCATAACCACATGTAGCATACCATAACAATAACAACCAAAGGGTCGGCCTTGGTGCCGTAGACCTTATCGATATAGTGAAAATAACTCACCTTGCAGATGCCGACTCGGAAGATAAACTCCAACTCTCGTATCACTTGACACAGGCTCCACCACCTATGATCATAGTACAATATACTTATAAGTCCTTAACCTTATAAGGTAATCCATAACCCACTAACCAACCCCTGATCAAGGTCAAAGCCCTCATTCAAGGTCAACAGTCCATGTTGACCCCAACTCGCCAAGTACCGTCAGCTACTCGCTGAGTTCCTCGAAGCACATTCCAACTCGCCGAGTCATCGGGTGACTCGTCGAGTTCGTTCGATTCCCGTTCAAACTTTAAGGCCACACGTCGAGTTCCCTCTTTGTAACTCGACGGATACACATGCATACATATCTTAGGGAAAACTCATCCGACTCATCGATTTGTTCTTCAACTCTTCGAGTCTTATGGTAATCTTCATCGGACTCGCTAAGTTGTTCATCCAACTCGTCGAGTCTACGACCATCTTCATGTGACTCGCCGAGTCAACCTTGCGACTCATCGACTCCATTAAGTCCTTTTCTCATACAGACTTATTTTGAGCCATGCAGCGGCTCCAAATCACAGACCCAAGCTCCTGGGGCATGCTTTTCACATAAAGTTGCAAACTTTACGTGCATGCATAGCTACAAAGGTTCCAAATGCCAAATCTAATCTCTTAATGGGGCTTCATGCCCAAGAGGGACCTCAATCACAACCAATACTACAACTTTATGCTTATAAAACTTAAGGAGGGTCCAGATCTGAAGTTACAACTTCAGATCTAGCCCATAGCCCACCTTATCAACCTCCAAAATCCATGGAAACCCCCAAAACTCAACAAAAGGAAAAAAGGGAAATAAGGATGGCAACTTGATACCTCCAAGGGATGCTAGCTGAGGTAATTTATGTTTCCCTCACCTTCCTTGCTTCAATTCCTTTGCACTTCTAGCTTTTTTCTCTTAGGCAACCTTCTTTCCAAGCTTAAGACACACAAAAATGGAATACCACACGAATTAGGGTTTTAAGGAGCTCTCTAGAACTGTAAAAAGGCCCAAGGGAGGCTAAGGCTCCTTTAAATAGGGTGCAAACCCCGGGATTTAGGGTTTCATCTGCCAGCTCCTACTCGCCGAGTCCCAAAATGGACTCATCGAGTAAGTCACATAACACGCGATCCCACCCTGCTGCTACTCGACAAGTAGGTCACCCAAATCGTCGAGTAGAGATTAACCCAATAAATCTTATTTAAACAATACATGAGAATCAGGGCGTTAAAGCCCAACATAAAATTGTAGTCTGAAAAGAATATAATCGTTCCTCGGGTACTGCCCAACATCGGATCAAAATCCGGAACATATAATCATACATACAAGCCAGCATTGGTGCCTTCGACTCGTTCCTACAGGAGGAGACTCACCCCGTATGTCGGATGATAGCTGAAATATCTTTGTCCCGAAATTGGCTCTACTCAATACCTGAACCAAGTGATCAATCCATCAAAATCCTGAAATACCTAAAATTCCCTCAGAAGTCAAAATTGGTCAACCATGGTCAAAGTCAAGGTCAACAATCCATGTTGACCCAACTCGTAGAGTGCATCTATCAACTTGTCGAGCTCCTTCAGTCTTCAGTAAACCAATAAAACCATAACCAACTCGCCGATTCATCTCAACAACTCGTCGTGTTTGCTCAGTAATCATAAAGGTTAGGGACCACGCTCTAACACGTCGAGTTGGATAACCAACCCGTTGATTTTTCCTAGTCTTAACTCATTTAGTCACTTCTAAGCGAGTCTAATGCCTCTAAACCATAGATCGGGTCCCTAGGGCTGAGATACCACGTAAAGTTGCTAACTTTACGTCCATGCATGGTATCAAGAGGCTAAAAACACTAAAACTAAGCTTATAAGATACCTAGGGCATGGAGGAGGGCCAAGACTTGATAAAGCTGGAAACTTTAAGTCTCAAAAGGCCATGAAATGTCTAGATCTGAAGTAATAACTTCAAGACATGCTTAAATCCAAGAATGACTCCAAAATAAGCTACTAAAGGCCATAAACTTCTCAATAAAGAGATCTATCAAATAAATGGTCAAGGTATCGACTTTATACCTTGATATGGCTGCCACAATAGAGGAATTCTTGGATCCAAAGCTTCTCCCTTCAACTAAGCAACACCAAACTTCAAGCTCCTTCAAGAAAGCACCAAAGAAAACACTCACACACACTCAAAATGGTAGAAAGCACGAACTAGGGTTTTACTGGACAGAGGGAACGATGAGGGAGGCCACAATGAAAGATTATGGCCTTAAAATAGGCTACAAAACCCTAAAAATTAGGGTTTCATTTCTGCCAGCATACTCATCGAGTTGAGGTCTCCCAACTCGTCGGCTAAGTTTCTTAACTCGCGTCCCAAATCTTCTCTACTCGATCAGTTTGGGGCTCCCAACTCGTTGATTTTTCTACAAAAGTGGATAAATTATGGTTTTAAATACATACCAGGAACCACGCATTACACAATGTCTGCCACCAAAGACCATCATTTGCAAGTCGAAACCCTACTCAACATATGCAAACAAATCAAGCTCATCCACTACACCATTAATGTCGGTGTTACCTTCCTCGAAACCTCCGACATCTATGACCCTAAAACCAACAAAACCCTTCTAGGCAAGGTAACATACTTGTACTAATTAGATCGATCTATGATTAATTCTCGATGCAAATTATTCAGTAGAGCAAGGTGGGTCTTTACATTTTGCGATCCAGTGAATTTAGGGTTCGATTACATTTTTTGTAGTTGCAGGTTTTGAAGGGAGGAATTAGGGAGAAAATGGACTTGGCTACTAAATTTGGTATTAGAGAAGTAAATGGAGCGAGGGAATACTGCGGAGATCCAGAGTATGTAAGAACGGTTTGTGAAGCTAGCTTAGAGAAAGTTGGTGTCAATTATATTGATTTGTATTATCAACACAGGATTGACACTTGTTTACCAATCGAAATCATAATTAATTTCTTCCTCCTTACTCGATCCTTTATTCAAACCTTTTTTTTTCATCACTTGAATTACAAGAATGAGTGATTTTCAACAAAAAAATGATAAGAAAGTAATTATAAATGTCAGAAATTCGTTGTAGCAAGTAAGCAAGAGGTATGTGTTGAAGGTAAGACTTTTGAGATTGTCACTGATGCAGTTACAGATAATATTTTGGGAGGTTGTTTCCATGGAGGCCATTGATTTTTGTGAGGTTTGTTCACCGATATGCTTTCTAAATTGTTTTTTGGATTGTAACACTAATATCTTACTTAATATATTACCTTTGATTATTCATCAATGATTCAGATTTAATTTTGCATATCGATTATTGATGGAGTGGAATATACTACTTGATGAGCTTACCTCGACAACATCAAATCTACCTAAATCCTAATCACCTAATGGAAGTGAGGTAAATAGCAATCAGATTGTTAACTTATGGTTTCTTGTATGATTGAAGAATAATGCATTCTTTTCCTTTGGAACTGAATGAAGTAATGAATAAATCATTTTTTGATTACCCCTTTTCCAGGTTCTTGTTGAGAAAATGGGACTTCCTTCTAGAATGAATTTTGGTTCATCAAAAGGTTATAATGACTTATGGTCAAATAACCAATGTTTCCATGTTTGTCATTTTTCATTTGTTTTGTATATGTACTGCTAACATCATGTTTTTCTTTATTATAAAAATAAATTTCTAATCTTTCTGAAAAGTTAAAGGTGAAAGAAGAATTCCACAACGAGCTCTAACAAAAGGTTTTAATTTTTTCATTTTTGTTGTGGTGTTGTGGCTATCCCTCTTCTAGTATGTAAGTAACAATTCTTTTATAGGTTCACTACTTCAAACTTAATATCATTTGTTTTCAGTAAATGGAAAAAGTAATAACCACATTTGACTTGATGCATAAAAAAAATAACCACCATTTTTCCAAGTGTGTCGTCCTTTAACTCAAATATATTTTTAAACATTATTTATACAAAAAAGACTTGTATGAAAAAAAATTATTTATTTTATGGAAATTTTGTACACTTATACCTGATCGATGTAGCTAAAGCTTTGGAATTATTTCTACAAGATCTTTGTGATCGTGCATATGAAGTCACTCTTCAAAGGGGAACAAAGACTTTGAATTTTATTCACTTGCAAGTACACTATCACCAATCCATGATAGGAACCCAATCTACTAATCAAGTAGTCATACCATTAATTTTAGGGAAAATTGAAGGAATTAGCAATGTACTTACTCTATTCATTAGTGTAGGCAATGTACTTTATCTTTTATCCATAAAAGCAATGTACTTACATCTTTATACCCATAATAGCCACATACTTATGTTTTTAATAAAAATAGCAATATGTAACCTAAAACTTGTAATATGTACTTTTATTTAACACATAATAATAACGTACTTACATTACTTTAAATATGATAGCATTGTACTTAGCAGTTCTTTACCTTATTCACAACATATATAAAGGATGTATTTTCAACGAGTAAAATCGGTAAACTCAACTAGTGCTTGTATGATAGGGGTTACTCTATGGTTGCTAATGTAAAACTTTCTATCATAATACAAAGTATCACTCAGAAATTTCATATGTTCAGAAAATTCCAAACCTTAACTAGGGAGAGTGATGTAACGACTCTATAAAGCACTATTAGGTACCCTTCAGGGGCGTAAAACACTCATAACAAGGCATAATGGGGTTTACGAACCTTGCATTATGATGCCAAACACTAATAAGGGCCACCGGCCAAATATCTCCAAATCTCTCCCACTTTATCTCTATCTCTCCCAAAAATCCCTCTCAAAACTTTTGGTAGTAAAAATCACATTTTCCAACATTTATATGAACATCCATGCCATCCCGAACCCTCCCTTGGTCAAAAACAGTTTAAAACGGAAGCAAGAAGTCAAAAAGAATGTTGAAGGTTTGTAGGGTATTGTTCATCAGCGAACCCTCGCTTGCCTTCTCTTCCATTCCCTTGCCAGGTTCGCTTTTGAGTAGAGCTTCACTCCTAGCCAGGTAATTTCGCTTTGGACCCTCTCACAAGTGAAACTGGATACTTTTTCTTGACAACCGAGAACGTTCGTGTGACAACCCTATATTTTTCCAAAAGTAGTGTAACGCTCAAATGTCAAATACAACGAAAACTATTTGGAATCAACTAAATTAATCTCAAAAATAAAGTGTTCAAATATCTAAGTCGGGATGCATCAAATATTAGATATCGTGCCAAGGTTTCCAAAAGCATAAAGAACGTTCAAAACCGGGTTATACTGAAGAAATTATAACCACTCGTATATTTACGACACACCGTTAAAACGCTATTTAACGTAAAAAGTGAAATTTCAATAAAATGCATTTTTGCCTTAAGTATCTAAACAAAAGATGTAGAGTTCGTTAAACTGTAAACGTACATAAAAAGATCGCCCAAATTGAACCTCGTATGAAGAAGTTACGAATTTCCAAAGTTTCGTAACAATAATAAAGGGCTAAAAACTTGAATTGAAGATCGAGTGTTATTTAGCTAACGTAACCTAAATGAGAGCTGAAGATCTCCACAATAGGAGTAAAATGATAAAAAGACAAACGAAAACCGACGTCGAATAAAGAAACTATGAATTTTTAACGGACATTAGGAGTCCCGGCCTATTAAAAATATATCATTAAAAATAAATTCAAAACTAGCAGACAGAGTCTAAATGAAAGTTGTAGAGCATAATCTAACCTACGCGTGGATATAAAGAACGCGAAAAACGGAGCCCGAACGCGAAAATTACGGAATTGAGAAGATGGGAGACCAGATTACGCCCAACGTAATCCAAGATTACGCCCAGCGTACTAGACCCAGAGTCGAGTCCCATCGGCTGCAACTCTACGCTTAGCTAGACCGGAGTCGTAAGTCGTGACGCATTTTTATGCCCTGCGTAACCTAAGTACGCCCCGCGTACCGCGTATGCCCAGCGGGCTCCGGTGGTACGCCCCGCGTACGTAACTTTCCAGCACTATAAATAGAGGGCACGAGCTACGGGTTTTGGCACACCATCTCAAACTCCCACATACTCTCTCATACTTCCAAGCTCCAGAGACCATCCCGACGCCCTCGGTTTCCGTACCCGAGCCCCGACAAGAGATCTACGCTACCGAGATCCCCGAAGAGCCCAAAGGCGCAACTTTCCGCGGTCGAAGTTCTGCTCAACTCTAGCCTCCCTCTCTTCAAACCAAACGAGTGAGTTCATACCCCTACCTTTCAATTCTTTTCATGTTTTAGGGGGGAAATACAAGTACATTACAAGTCAAAGTATCGTTTTATAAACATAAATATAATATCTATCTTATAGAGTATTGATACAAACATCTTTATGTTTAAAGGGCTATTATATCACCAAGTTATTTTTACTAAATGGAAACATACTTTCTGAGAAACTATAATGAGTATAGTTAACAAGTTATTCATACATTTTTACGTATACATCTTGACAAGCGAAATATTTTCAAATAAAGTAAAGTCTTTCTTATCGTAAATCTATTTATACCAAGCAATGTGAGACATTCAAACTTCAACGTACTCTTATGTATGCATTTCAAGTCCTGTGTTATATACCATAATCTCTTGGAGGGAGAACGTGATACTTGTGTATAGATCTATACAGGATTGACAACCCCGCACCTAAACTATTAGCTATAGTTAGACCGGCAGGTCTGGGGTGACAAATGTCATAACACTACAACACCTGAAGAATGTTGTTACAGGCAGTCAATGTCAATAGTATGGTTATAAAACTCACATAAAAGTATAAAAACAAGTTTGATTTACGAGATTCATATATGCATTCAGTTTTTCCACGTTATTTTTCAGCACAAAGTTTATCATTATTATTCAAGTATGAAACACGCTAACGCAGTCCAATTCTGGGAACTTTTCAAACCATTTATAGAAAATATTGGATTTTCTGAAAACCTCGCTCATCGATTTACTACCAAAAGGACATACTTTTCAATACAAAACACTTATGAACTCACCAACTTAATTGTTGACACTTTTTCGAAACCACTTGTATTTCTCAGGGAATCAGTAATACAGGTAACCACCAGCTTTTGAAGAAGGAACGCTAAGGACGTTTATCATTAACATTTATATCATCATATTGTAATATTCTTTTGCAAATATGTATAACGCAACAATATACGTTTTTATTATATATATGATGGTTGTGTTACTTTCTTTACGATATTCAATTATTGTGATACTACGTGAAGTCATCCACCCCCGAATGTTTCCGCCATTCTGGTTTGGGGGTGTGACAGATTGGTATCAGAGCATTGTTTATAGTGAACTAAGTATATCGAACCACATAAGATATACAAACTATAAATGCAAAGGGGACCAAAAATCCTCTGACAAAACGTTTTCATGAACAATATATTTTCTTTTAAAAATATACATCTTCACTCGCATGTATTAGTCTCATATCATGGAAAGTTTTCTAAAAAGTATTAAGGCAAGTTGCAACACTACGATTGGGCCTTGGGGTATGTAATCAGATCGAGAATAAATATAGCCTGATCAACTATATTTATCCTGGATTAGACCAATGTACGTCGATGAATGGTCGTAGTGGACAACAAGCCAAAAACTTACCAAATACAAATTATTTTAGATTCGCCAATTTGAAATACTATAGGAGTATTATTAAAAATAATTGTACAATGAAACATTTGCGCTCCGTAAGGATATAGTTAAACGTAGGAAATCGTTAATAGAAATTTCTTTTCTTATAAAATTCTCATACCTCTATCCTAGTACAGAAAAATGGTCGGATTCCATTTACTGGGAGATCCCTACTACCCAAACCAAGGCAACGGTGACTGGATAGAAGAAGACCCGGAGGAAGACCCAGAGGAAATCGAAGAGGAGGTCGAGGAAGAACTCGAAGAGGGAGTCGAAGAAGAATTCGAAGTCGAAGTCGGAGAGGAATTCAAAGTCGACGAGGAGGTCGAGGAAATTACTAGTGGAACAGACTCCGAGCCGGAAGTAATCGACCCTCCCATCCCTCATCCTCCCGAAATCAGACCATATCAACCGGGACCCATTCCCATGTGGGGAAGCCACCTCTACTACTGGAGCCGCCAGCAAGGTGTATGCCCTCCCTTCGGCATGTGTCGAGATTTTTACAATGTCAGTGGGGGAGGCTCAGCTGATCGAGCACTTCCTGTCATTGTGGGTGCCATAGCTCCCCAGAACTACCAGACGGACAAGCAAGTAGCCAGAGTTCGCGAGATCAATGCTGCTACTCAGGGTAACGCCGCAGACATCCGCCGTCTGGAAGGACTACATGAGAATACCCAAATCTACACAGGTACGCTTCAGAATCAAATGATAACGGCACTAGCAGAAATAAGAGAGATGAAGGAACAACAAGCAGATCTCGAGAGGCGCCTGATGGGAGTCAAACAGTCGGATGCCGAATCTAGCTCCAAACGTGCAACACGCCGCAAGTAGAGCTTGCTCAAACCCCAACAATTTTGTTATACAATAGGACTTCGGATAAAAGTTTTTCCCTTATTTCCTTTTCTATCTGTAATCAAAGACCTCTAGGTAGGTCAAATTTTCCAAACAAGAAGCGTAATGTAACACACCTCAGGTGTGACCTATATATATAAATATGAAGTACTACTTTGTATACCTCTCGGAACTTATGGGATTAACTAAAAATTTCTATACCTACCTTGAAACCATAAACTAAAGTCAAAACAAATTACAAGATACAACTAACACACGATTGTCGAAACATTAGAAACTTATAGTATTCATTCTTATTTTCTCTACCAGAACATGCCTCCTTGTAGATCAACACGCAGAAACTCAACTTCGACACCACCTCCACCACCTCCTCCAATTATGGATGCCGTTATGTTCCAAACTGTTGTAACCGCAGCGATGGATCAAATGAGCAACAACGGATCGGGAGGAGGAACAAACAGCCTTACAAATGGCCAAGGTCAAGGTCGTTCAGGGGTATGCACTTACAAGGACTTCACCAACAGAAAACCTATTCCCTTTTATGGGACTGGGGGATTATTGGCTCTATCTCAATGGATAGAGAGAACAGAAGCTGTATTCGAAATCTACGCATGCCCTGAAGAAAGCAAAGTAAAGTTTGCTGCTTTTACTTTCTCTTAATGCGCCCTGGCATGGTGGAACGGCCACGTCAAGACACTAACCCTAGTGGTGGCGAACTCCATGGGTTGGGAAAACTTGAAACGAATGCTCCTTCGAGAATACTGCCCAAGAGGCGAGATTCAGAAGCTTGAATAGGAACTGTGGGGCCTTTCAATGGTAGGCTCGGACATCGCAGGTTACACCAACAGGTTCAGTGATTTAATAACACTTTGCCCAGGAATGTTGATCCTAGAAAGCCAAAAGGTCGAGAGATACATCTGGGGACTATCACCCCAACTTCGAGGAAGTGTCTAGCTTCCAAACCCATGACCTTCGACAGCGCCAAGGAACTGGCACAATCCCTCGTTGATCATGGTGTCTGTCAAGGAGTCACTACTGTCATGGCTGAACCAACCAAATGGAACAACAACAACGAGATCAATGCCAACAACAACAGCAAGAAGAAATTATGGAACAAGAGAAAGGGGCAAACTTCACAAGAACCTTCAAAGAAACAAATGGTTGTGGTTCATGCTGCTACTGCTCCCACCACAACTTCTGCTACCCCTGCGCCAACAAAACCATATGCAGGGAACCTGCCCAAGTGCAGCAAATACAACTACCATCACCACGGTATTTGCCACGAGATGCACTGTAAGAACTGCGACAGGAAAGGGCACACAACCCGTTTCTGTAAGGCACCAGCGCGACCAGTCACTCAAGTTCCTCGTACTGGGATAAGCCAGGCATGTTATGGGTGTCGAGAAACTGGGCACTTCAAGAGGGACTGCCCCAAGACGAGGAATGTTGGCGGTGTTGGGAGAGTGCTGGCAATAGGTCAAAATGAAGCAATAGCCGACCCAACGGTGGTTACGGTTACGTTTCTCCTCAACAACATTTATGCATGCATACTCTTTGACTACGGTGCGGAGAGAAGTTTTGTGAGCCATAAATTTAAACACTTACTTAATTAAAGACCTCAACCACTCAATAAAATATTCACGGTAGAAATGGCTAACGGTAAAACGGAAAGCACAAGCGATATATACGTAGGGTGCACATTAAATTTAAACGAACACTTATTTCAAATCGACCTAATGCCCATTTCGATAAGAAGTTTCGATGTCATCATCAATATGGACTGGTTGAGCCTTCACCATGCTGATATACTTTGTCACGAAAGGGCCGTTCGCCTCAATCTGCCAAACGGCGAAACTCTTGTCATTTATGGTGACAAACCTACTTCAAGTTTACAAATCATCTCCTGTGTTAAGGCACAAAAATATCTTTGTAATGAATACCATGCCTTTCTAGCCCATGTAGTAGACCAGAAACAAGAACCAAAGAACATTAAAGACATTCTGGAAGTCTGCAACTTCCTAGATATTTTCCCAAAAGATCTTCCAGGAATTCCACCAGAGCGCCAAGTTGAGTTCATAATCGACTTAATCCCCGGAGCTATCCCAGTAGCAAATTCGCCTTACCGTTTAGCCCCAGTCGAGATGCAGGAGCTGTCCAGTCAATTAAACGAGCTGCTGAGCAAGGGATTCATCAGACCGAGCTTCTCACCATGGGGAGCACCACTCCTATTCGTGAAAAAGAAGGACGGATCCTTTCGCATGTGCATCGATTATCGGGAGCTGAACAAAATCAAGATCAAGAACCGATATCCCCTACCGCGTATAGACGATCTGTTCGACCAACTACAGGGAGCAAGCTACTTCTCAAAGATCGATCTAAGATCAGGTTATCACCAACTACGAGTACTGGAAGGAGACGTCCCCAAAACGGCTTTCCGAACACGTTATGGCCACTACGAATTTGTAGTAATGCCCTTCGGATTGACAAATGCTCCAGCGGTGTTCATGGAATTGATGAACCGAGTATGTCGTCCCTTCCTGGATAAATTTGTGATCGTGTTCATAGATGATATACTCATCTATTCTAGAAGCCAGGAAGAACACAGCAAACACCTCCGCCAAGTTTTGGAAACGTTGAGGGCAGATAAGCTTTACGCAAAATTTTCCAAGTGCGAATTTTGGATTCGGAAAGTGGATTTCCTAGGACATGTAGTAAGCAAGGAGGGGATACACGTGGATCCTTCTAAGATCAAGGCAATAGAAATTTGGACGACCCCAAGGACCCCTACAGAAATCCGGCAATTTTTGGGACTCGCCGGGCATTACCGAAGGTTCATACAGAACCTTTCGAAGATTGCCAAACCATGTATTAGTCTCGTATTAGTCTCGTATCATGGCAAGTTTTCTAAAAAGTATTAAGGCAAGTTGCGACACTACGATTGGGCCTCGGGGTATGTAATCAGGTCGAGAATAAATATAGCCTGATCAACTATATTTATCCTGGATTTGACCAATGTATGTCGATGAATGGTCGTAGTGGACAACAAGCCAAAAACTTACCAAATACAAATTATTTTAGATTCGCCAATTTGAAATACTATAGGATTATTATTAAAAATAATTGTACAATGAAACATTTGCGCTCCGTAAGGATATAGTTAAACGTAGGAAGTCGTTAAATAGAAATTTCTGTTCGTATAAAATTCTCATACCTCTATCCTAGTACAGACAAATGGCCGGATTCCATTTATCGGGAGATCCCTATTACCCAAACCAAGGCAACGGCGGCTGGATAGAAGAAGACCCGGAGGAAGACCCAGAGGAAATCGAAGAGGAGTTCGAGGAAGAACTCGAAGAGGGAGTCGAATAAGAATTCGAAGTCGAAGTCGGAGAGGAATTCGAAGTCGAAGAGGAGGTCGAGGAAATTACTAGTGGTTGTGTTACTTCCTTTACAATATTCAATTTTTGTGATACTACGTGAAGTCATCCACCCCCGAATGTTTTCGCCATTCTGGTTTGGGGGTGTGAGAGTTCGCTTCCACTCGTCCTAGTTTGCTTCTGATCGACCAGGTTCGCGCCGAAATCCCTCGCACCGAGCCCCGCCTTCGCAGACAAACCCTCTTGGACTGAACCTTCCTCTCGAATGTGAACCCTATTGGACTGAACCTCCCCTACCACAAACCTTCTTGGTTGTGAACTTTCCCTTCGGAGCTTCGCATCCACTTCTCGGTTTTTGACCAGTTTCGCATTTTAAGCTAGTTTTTGATGATTTTAACGTGGGAATTTCACCAAATTCGTATTTTGATCATTTTGAACCCTCCAAACTCATATTTTTTCCCATCTTGAAGATTTATTATCTATAAATAATATCTTATGTTCAAGATCACACACTAAGGATTGTTGGCTTTTCCCATAGAGTTATGACACCAAGCCATCCCCACATCAAGTTTATGTCACTATTCACATACTACCTATTCAAATCAATGTCTTTCTTCAACACTCTGTTAGGTTCACCCTTGACCAAATCCAATCACTAGATCTCTACTCTTCCCCTATAAAACCTCATTTACTTCATCTAAAAACAAACTTTTCTCTTTTTCTCTTTCTCTCTCTCTCTCTCTCTCACTCTCCGGAACTCAAATTTTCCAAGGAAGTCTTGAACTCCTTCCCCCACTCTTTGTAAGTTCTTCATTTTGCTCTGAAATATTCTACATCCGTTCACTCAAATCATGATCGTTTACACAAATATAAACATATTTGTTCTTAGGATCTTCAAGTCTTCAAGCATCTTTCAAGTGTTCTTGACTTGAAACTCTTCATCTTCAACCCCCTATTTTTCAAGAAATCCCAGAAGGTGAGTTCATACCCTATCTTTTCACGTTTTCTTCAACCTTTAAGGGGGAGAATACAAGTTACAATACCAAAAATCTATTATAACAGAACCAACAGCTTTCAACAGAAAAGTCATGGTCCATTCTTGAGCTATTTTGACCATCTTAAACTTAACATTTTGCAAAACAGTTCAATATGCATTTACTTCAGGTTTATACCTTTCTAATGACTATGTGCACACATTTATATGATTTTTCTACAATTTATGGTGATTTTTACAAAACTACCTATCATTTCAAATATGATTTCGGACCAGTCAGTGAATATGGACATTTTCACACTGGTTAGAGACCTCTAAAAATCATTAAAAAAATTGTGAACAAACTAGACACATTTTCTAAACTATCAGAGTTTACAAATTCAAATTTTTTACTTACAGTGATTTTTTCTATCAACTTTCTAAAATAGTGATAGAAAAGTTAAAACTAGTAAAATGGTTTATAAATTCATTAACACTTTGTAACATGTTGAGCAAAGTGTATAACAATGTTTTGCTATATCTTGAATGTACTTTCATGTTAGTTTAATAGGTATATTTTATGGTTCGTTACACTACAACAGGGGGTTACATACACTACAAACATTTAAGGATAAACTATAATATGTATAGTTTATGGTACATTAACACTACAAACATACTAAAGAAGTTTCCACTTACACTACAAAAAGGATTTTCATTTATACTACATGTAAACTCGTTGAATCAAATTTGTGAGACGTTACTTCATTGTATTCTTTAGAATACTGGTTAAAGTCATGTATTATAACCATAGTCTCCTGTAAGGAGAGCGTGATACTTGTATATAGATCTATATTGGGACTGACAATCCCACACCTTAGCTGCATACATCAGCTAGACCGAAAGGTCTGGGGTGACAAATGTCAAAACATTCTGACACCCTAAGTACGTCGTAACAGGCTTACTATGTCAATTGCACGGTTATAATAACTCACATAGGGAAACAACGACACATATAGTTTACGGGAATTCTTACATTCAAAAGGGTTTTAATTACTTAAAACTACATACACTATCATAAGTATGGAAAAATACTTGTATATTTCAGTCTTTGGGTTTTAAGACTGCTACTCATTTTATAAGGAAAATATTGGATTTTCTTGAACATACATTACATTTACAAAGAAAGGTTTTCAATTCTACATATAAAAGTTTATGCACTCACCAACTTAATTGTTGACACTCTTTCAAAATTACTTATATTCTCAGGTAATCAATGAAAACAGATAATTACCAGCTTTCGAGGACGGAACGCTACGGCGTTAGACAAACCATTTTATCATTATATTGTAATCGATTTTGAAACATGTAACTTATGAAACCATGTAACTTTTTCGATTATATTTATGATGGTTGTATTTACTTTGATCATTATTATACTCGTTGTTATGATACTATACATGAAGTCCTCCACCCCTAGACGTTTACGCCATCCTTGGTTTGTGTAACATCCTGAAATTCAGGTACATCTATTTTACCCTTCTTCTTTACCAAATTGTCAAGTTTAGCCCCTAAGTAAAAAATGGTTCAAACGAGTACGCTGGGTGTACTGAAGAGTACGCTGCACGTACTCATGCGCTTATTATGGACGCGGACTCAATTAGGTACCCTGGGCATTCCAAAGTAAAGTTGGGCATAATTGGCTCAGATGCAAAACCCTAAATGAGACTTGAGGACTATAAAAGGAATGATCTGGTCCTTAACCCATCCAACATTTTGCAGAGTGTGAAACCCTAAGAGAGCAATACCATCGTTCTAAGCTTTTTAGTGTGTTTTTTAGCTTGATATTGTCCTTGTGTGATTGACAAAAAGAAGAGGAGGTCATTGAGGAGGCTAGAAGTTGGAGTACAAGTTTAGATCTGAGTTCTACAGAGGTTGGAGCTTCACTTGGAGGTAAAAAGCTCAAATCTTTCCTTGTCATCATTGATTTGTGCTATGTGGACCCATTTTTTGTGTTTTTAGTCCCAAGGAGGAGACTTTATGAGCAAATGGTCTCCATAAGCTTAGATCTGCCCTATTTACGTGTAATATGTGTTGTAAGTTCATAAAAATCCAATCTTGGACGTTGATATTAAGTCATGCATGAGATGAGGGCTTAATGAAGAAAAAGGAAAGGTGATTGGAGTGATTGGTGACCTTTACAGCCATGCAAAGGCTTAAAGGTTTCGAATTTATGGAATAAGTGGCCGTAGAATAGTCAGATCTGGAATTTGAGCTTATGTCTTAACCGTTTAAGACCAAAAATCAAAAAGAGTATAAGACTGGGACTTACACTGGACATAATCCCAGTACGCGTAGCGTAGGGGGTTGAGCTCCCCGATTCTATGAAGCATCAGAGTACACCCAGGGTACAGAGTAGTTACATGCCACGTACTCCAGAGAGTTGACTTTTGTTGACTTTTAGGGTTTAGTCAATATTTGATCGGTTGAACCATTAGTGGGGTAAAATGGTCTTTTACCCTTCTAGGAGAATTTAGAGAAGTGTTAGTCTAGCCTTTGAGAGCCGTATTGATTATGAGTATTTATTTTAGGTGATTAGACGGAGGCTAGATCTATTGTAACATCCGGATTTTTCAGGTATTATATTTTATTCTTTATTTTTTTGGAAGTTGTGAGGAGACTCGGCGAGTTGGTGTTTAAACTCGCTGAGTGTGGTCGCAGATTCATATCCGAGTTCACAGTTGGACTCGGCGAATTCATGAGTGGACTCGGCGAGTCCACGCTGTTTAATGAAACCCTAATTTCCAGGGTTTGAGACCTATTTAAAGGCCCTTAGGGCCGTCATTTGCGGCCACCAAACCCCCAGAGAGAAACCCTAAGAGATCTAGAGCATTTGTGAGGAAGGAGAGGCCATTCTTGATCCTGTTGTTGGAGGTTTTTCAACAGGGAGGTGGCCAAGGCAAGAGGAGGCTGAAGGAGGTGCGATTTTGGTGATTTCTAAGTTCTTAGAGACCATATTGAGGTATTTTGCTCGGACCTTCTTCAATTCTGGTGTTGATTCTTAGTGTTAGGGTTTTCTAACCCTTTTAGAGGTTGGATAAGTGGAGCATTTGGTCCCTTCTTGAGTCTTTGTCTTGGATCTGGACCCAAAGTGGTGCATAGACCTTAACCCTTGGAGCTTTATGAGTCATTTTGGGAGCCATGTGCTTGGGATGTCATTTTTTGGGCTAAATCACCAAGTTAGACGATTTAGATGTTATATGAGTGTCATGGTCTGAACTTTATGTGATTATCATGCTTGGGAAGGCCAGATCTATGAATGTATGGAACAGATCTGACCTCATGAGGCCTATGGAGTTTGTGCATGGCATGAACTCACCGAGTCCGAAGAACAGACTCGACGAGTAGGATGAGGGTTTCCCGTAAATCACTTAGTCAGTTGACATGCCCAGTTGGGGAATAACTCGGTGAGTCAGGGAGAATTAGGGGGACTGGAGTTCAAGGCAGAACCAGCCGAGTTGTTCTTAAGACTCGGCGAGTTGAGTCGGGGTGGACCCGCGATTCATGCCAGGTTTGACTCGTCGAGTCAGGGGAAGTACTCGACGTGCCAAGAGAGGGACTAAGAGAGTCAGTGGACACGTGTAGACTCACCGAGTCGCCCAAGTGCACTCGACGAGTCGGGTCAAAGTTTGACCGTTGACTTTTGTTGACTTTTATGGTTAAGTATAGTGGTATTTATGAGATTATTTACTTTGTGTGATTAGGCGGAGGCTAGATCACATTTCTACCGAGTCAGAGACTTACCGAGACACATGAGGTGAGTCTTCTCACTATACGTTACCTAGAGCGGTATTATGTGTGGACCAGAGGGTCTTATGTGTTATGTATGAGATTATGTGCTATGTGTTATATGTATGTTGTATGATGTTATAGACCGGACCGAAGGGTCCAATGATATAGATCGGGCCATAGGGCCCAACGAGCTATGACCGGAACAGAGGGTCCAACGAGCTATGGGACTGGAGGGTCCCGCTGAGACACATCGACCGGAGGTTCGTATTATAGCCTCGAGTAGCGTATGTGTTGTATGCACGTTGAGTATCAAATCCAATGTACATAGTAAGTAAAGTAAAACAAACATTACATTACATATATGAAAGTTTTACATTTGTTTCAAAAGCATAAGTTATACAAGTGATACATAGTATATATGAACAACACGAAACGAGTCTTCTGAGTACTCCGTCTTCGCACAAAAGGATCTTCGGGTACCTGCCTAACACGGACCTGAGAATACAAGCGGTTTGAAAATCAGCATAAAGCTGGTGAGTTCATAAGCGGTTAGTTTTTCTGAAAATATACGAGTTCCTTTGGTTTCCTGAAAAAGTAGTTATCCAAGAAAATCCCATATTTTCTTATGTAAAGTTAATTTCCAAATCCGAAAGTGAAGTAAACGATGTACAATGAAAACATGATTGTTCTTGTGAATTGTAGTTCAGTTGTTTAACTTGTTACACTTTTCTAGATACGTACTACTGTTACTCAGGAAGAACCCCATGTTCTCCTAACTGTGTGTGTGGGGGAACTATTACCAAATCTAATTATGTTCAGTGTCCTTCCCAGGAAAACCCCATGTTTCCCTGACTATGTGTGTGTATCTTTACCGGATCTGGTTATGTTTAATGTTCTCCCCAGGAAAACCCAATGTTTCCCTGACTGTGTATGTATGTGTGCCTGCCATTCTTGAACGTACATTAGCTTTACTACGAACATAAAGCTAGCAAAAGAGTCTAAAATGTAATAATCTAGATTGCGAGTCCTTAACCATACTCAGACTGGATATGACTCGGACCATGGCCAATATCCTTTTTATGACTTTCGTCACCCTTGAATCATTTGGTTCGGCTGTACCTAGCAGCCAGGTGTGGGATTGTCAGTCCCGTATAGATCTATACACTCAAGCCACGCTCTCCTACGAATGGAGATTCTGGTTACAGGGTTAGTCCTCCACTATCTCATGCCATGGAAGTGTTACAAGGACGTGTCTCCAATCTTTAAGATTACTCCTTACTTTTCGACTAGGAAAGTAGTATCTATGAGTAGCTGAGTTCTAACGTACCTGTCCTTTACACTCATGCGTAGGTGTTTTATTAAGGACATTACACTCGAGCCTAGGTGTTATTTAATGATTATCGTCCTTTACACTCGATCCTAGGTGTATTATTAAGGTCATTACATTTGATTTGCATGTCATAATGATGTTTATCTTTCACACACTCGAGCCTAGGTGTATTGTTAAGAATATACAGATGTTTTATGTTTTCTGATGGTGTCTGTCTTTTACACTCGAACCTTAGTGTTTAATTACAGAAATTACAATGGTTTATGTATTCTATCAGTTTAAGTATGAAAAATCAAATGCACAGTACACAATATAACAGCGTATAATAAGGATTGAAAATCGGGTTAAAAACAAACAACTCTGCAAGTTAAAAAAAAACAGTTTGTTTAAAAGGTTTTCAATTCTTAAAAATGTACAATTATGAAACCATTTAACTGAAATCATGTGATTGAGTACAAGGTATTCTTGTACTTTTGCTTGTATTCCCCCCCTGAAAACATTGAAAAACCATTGAAAAAGGGTAGGGGTATGAACTCACCGGACGCGGATATGTGTCGATTTCGGATGCTAAACGTCGAATCGAGGTCTGATAACTCGTGAGGTTCCTATGTAAAATGAAATGGCATACAAATATATCGAATTAGATTCACAAACTCTAATTAGATATGAAGTTACACTCCAACGAACGAAAACAACTCAAAACGGGTGTTTGGAGTAACCCGTGTGACATCTACGGATAGGAATTGAAACGAGGGACTTGGAATTTGAGTTTACTCCCCAAGAGTAAACTCCCTAATGATGTTTACGGCCTAAACACCCATTCCCCATGAGTTTACGGCCGTAAACTCATGGTGGGGTGGTTTATGGTGTTTAATGGGTCACAAATGGATATTAATACTTGGAAAGGCTTGGAATAATTTTACCTAAGGCTTGGATTGAATTAAAATCACCAAATAAAACAGTTAAGGGATTTTACGGCCTAAGCATGGGGTCTATGGCCGTAAACTCTCATATCCTCTTGAATAAGTGTTTTTAAGGTATCAAAATTAATCACATGTGATTCTAAAAATTCCTACAAGCCTAGAAATGAATTTTGGGCACCATTTGACATGCTTTTAGGAGTTTACGGCCATGGGGCATGTTCTATGGCCATAAACTCTCAAATGTGGGTTTTTGATGTGTTTAAAGCCCTTAAACTATTTTTGGTTGGTTCTATGATTTATTCCAAGGCTTTTGGTGGTGTTGGATGGCTTTCTAACACCTTAGAAGTGAGTTTACACCCTTGTTTAAGGATTTTACGGCCCAAACACAAGCCTTGGCCGTAAACTCACAAAAACCCTTCAAAATTTATGTTTTAAGTGTTCTAGGTCCATTTCCAATATTCTAAAAATCATATTTAAGTCTTGTTTGTGTCTTGGAAGGGTTAAATGGCTTAAAACTCATTTTAAATATGTGTTTACGGCCTAGGCACCTTCCAGGGCCGTAAACTCATATACAAGGCTTTAAATCTTGTTTTGAGGCATTCTAATTCCATTTCATAAAGTCCTCTATCCATATTCAAGGTCCAATTGAGGTTTGGAAGGGTTTTGTTGCTCCAAAAACCCCTTTTATATGAGTTTACGGCCTAGGGCTGTTCTAGGGCCGTAAACTCATGATAATGGTTCTATTCCATGGTTTGAACTCGAATTTGAAGACTCAATATGATGCAAAATGAGTATAGGAAGGTACCTTGAAGATTTGAGACCTTAAACTTGAGAATTGAACCTTAAATCCTAGCTTGAGGAGACTTTATGAGCAAATGGTCTCCATAAGCTTAGATCTGCCCTATTTACGTGTAATATGTGTTGTAAGTTCATAAAAATCCAATCTTGGACGTTGATATTAAGTCATGCATGAGATGAGGGCTTAATGAAGAAAAAGGAAAGGTGATTGGAGTGATTGGTGACCTTTACAGCCATGCAAAGGCTTAAAGGTTTCGAATTTATGGAATAAGTGGCCGTAGAATAGTCAGATCTGGAATTTGAGCTTATGTCTTAACCGTTTAAGACCAAAAATCAAAAAGAGTATAAGACTGGGACTTACACTGGACATAATCCCAGTACGCGTAGCGTAGGGGGTTGAGCTCCCCGATTCTATGAAGCATCAGAGTACACCCAGGGTACAGAGTAGTTACATGCCACGTACTCCAGAGAGTTGACTTTTGTTGACTTTTAGGGTTTAGTCAATATTTGATCGGTTGAACCATTAGTGGGGTAAAATGGTCTTTTACCCTTCTAGGAGAATTTAGAGAAGTGTTAGTCTAGCCTTTGAGAGCCGTATTGATTATGAGTATTTATTTTAGGTGATTAGACGGAGGCTAGATCTATTGTAACATCCGGATTTTTCAGGTATTATATTTTATTCTTTATTTTTTTGGAAGTTGTGAGGAGACTCGGCGAGTTGGTGTTTAAACTCGCTGAGTGTGGTCGCAGATTCATATCCGAGTTCACAGTTGGACTCGGCGAATTCATGAGTGGACTCGGCGAGTCCACGCTGTTTAATGAAACCCTAATTTCCAGGGTTTGAGACCTATTTAAAGGCCCTTAGGGCCGTCATTTGCGGCCACCAAACCCCCAGAGAGAAACCCTAAGAGATCTAGAGCATTTGTGAGGAAGGAGAGGCCATTCTTGATCCTGTTGTTGGAGGTTTTTCAACAGGGAGGTGGCCAAGGCAAGAGGAGGCTGAAGGAGGTGCGATTTTGGTGATTTCTAAGTTCTTAGAGACCATATTGAGGTATTTTGCTCGGACCTTCTTCAATTCTGGTGTTGATTCTTAGTGTTAGGGTTTTCTAACCCTTTTAGAGGTTGGATAAGTGGAGCATTTGGTCCCTTCTTGAGTCTTTGTCTTGGATCTGGACCCAAAGTGGTGCATAGACCTTAACCCTTGGAGCTTTATGAGTCATTTTGGGAGCCATGTGCTTGGGATGTCATTTTTTGGGCTAAATCACCAAGTTAGACGATTTAGATGTTATATGAGTGTCATGGTCTGAACTTTATGTGATTATCATGCTTGGGAAGGCCAGATCTATGAATGTATGGAACAGATCTGACCTCATGAGGCCTATGGAGTTTGTGCATGGCATGAACTCACCGAGTCCGAAGAACAGACTCGACGAGTAGGATGAGGGTTTCCCGTAAATCACTTAGTCAGTTGACATGCCCAGTTGGGGAATAACTCGGTGAGTCAGGGAGAATTAGGGGGACTGGAGTTCAAGGCAGAACCAGCCGAGTTGTTCTTAAGACTCGGCGAGTTGAGTCGGGGTGGACCCGCGATTCATGCCAGGTTTGACTCGTCGAGTCAGGGGAAGTACTCGACGTGCCAAGAGAGGGACTAAGAGAGTCAGTGGACACGTGTAGACTCACCGAGTCGCCCAAGTGCACTCGACGAGTCGGGTCAAAGTTTGACCGTTGACTTTTGTTGACTTTTATGGTTAAGTATAGTGGTATTTATGAGATTATTTACTTTGTGTGATTAGGCGGAGGCTAGATCACATTTCTACCGAGTCAGAGACTTACCGAGACACATGAGGTGAGTCTTCTCACTATACGTTACCTAGAGCGGTATTATGTGTGGACCAGAGGGTCTTATGTGTTATGTATGAGATTATGTGCTATGTGTTATATGTATGTTGTATGATGTTATAGACCGGACCGAAGGGTCCAATGATATAGATCGGGCCATAGGGCCCAACGAGCTATGACCGGAACAGAGGGTCCAACGAGCTATGGGACTGGAGGGTCCCGCTGAGACACATCGACCGGAGGTTCGTATTATAGCCTCGAGTAGCGTATGTGTTGTATGCACGTTGAGTATCAAATCCAATGTACATAGTAAGTAAAGTAAAACAAACATTACATTACATATATGAAAGTTTTACATTTGTTTCAAAAGCATAAGTTATACAAGTGATACATAGTATATATGAACAACACGAAACGAGTCTTCTGAGTACTCCGTCTTCGCACAAAAGGATCTTCGGGTACCTGCCTAACACGGACCTGAGAATACAAGCGGTTTGAAAATCAGCATAAAGCTGGTGAGTTCATAAGCGGTTAGTTTTTCTGAAAATATACGAGTTCCTTTGGTTTCCTGAAAAAGTAGTTATCCAAGAAAATCCCATATTTTCTTATGTAAAGTTAATTTCCAAATCCGAAAGTGAAGTAAACGATGTACAATGAAAACATGATTGTTCTTGTGAATTGTAGTTCAGTTGTTTAACTTGTTACACTTTTCTAGATACGTACTACTGTTACTCAGGAAGAACCCCATGTTCTCCTAACTGTGTGTGTGGGGGAACTATTACCAAATCTAATTATGTTCAGTGTCCTTCCCAGGAAAACCCCATGTTTCCCTGACTATGTGTGTGTATCTTTACCGGATCTGGTTATGTTTAATGTTCTCCCCAGGAAAACCCAATGTTTCCCTGACTGTGTATGTATGTGTGCCTGCCATTCTTGAACGTACATTAGCTTTACTACGAACATAAAGCTAGCAAAAGAGTCTAAAATGTAATAATCTAGATTGCGAGTCCTTAACCATACTCAGACTGGATATGACTCGGACCATGGCCAATATCCTTTTTATGACTTTCGTCACCCTTGAATCATTTGGTTCGGCTGTACCTAGCAGCCAGGTGTGGGATTGTCAGTCCCGTATAGATCTATACACTCAAGCCACGCTCTCCTACGAATGGAGATTCTGGTTACAGGGTTAGTCCTCCACTATCTCATGCCATGGAAGTGTTACAAGGACGTGTCTCCAATCTTTAAGATTACTCCTTACTTTTCGACTAGGAAAGTAGTATCTATGACTAGCTGAGTTCTAACGTACCTGTCCTTTACACTCATGCGTAGGTGTTTTATTAAGGACATTACACTCGAGCCTAGGTGTTATTTAATGATTATCGTCCTTTACACTCGATCCTAGGTGTATTATTAAGGTCATTACATTTGATTTGCATGTCATAATGATGTTTATCTTTCACACACTCGAGCCTAGGTGTATTGTTAAGAATATACAGATGTTTTATGTTTTCTGATGGTGTCTGTCTTTTACACTCGAACCTTAGTGTTTAATTACAGAAATTACAATGGTTTATGTATTCTATCAGTTTAAGTATGAAAAATCAAATGCACAGTACACAATATAACAGCGTATAATAAGGATTGAAAATCGGGTTAAAAACAAACAACTCTGCAAGTTAAAAAAAAACAGTTTGTTTAAAAGGTTTTCAATTCTTAAAAATGTACAATTATGAAACCATTTAACTGAAATCATGTGATTGATTACAAGGTATTCTTGTACTTTTGCTTGTATTCCCCCCCTGAAAACATTGAAAAACCATTGAAAAAGGGTAGGGGTATGAACTCACCGGACGCGGATATGTGTCGATTTCGGATGCTAAACGTCGAATCGAGGTCTGATAACTCGCGAGGTTCCTATGTAAAATGAAATGGCATACAAATATATCGAATTAGATTCACAAACTCTAATTAGATATGAAGTTACACTCCAACGAACGAAAACAACTCAAAACGGGTGTTTGGAGTAACCCGTGTGACATCTACGGATAGGAATTGAAACGAGGGACTTGGAATTTGAGTTTACTCCCCAAGAGTAAACTCCCTAATGATGTTTACGGCCTAAACACCCATTCCCCATGAGTTTACGGCCGTAAACTCATGGTGGGGTGGTTTATGGTGTTTAATGGGTCACAAATGGATATTAATACTTGGAAAGGCTTGGAATAATTTTACCTAAGGCTTGGATTGAATTAAAATCACCAAATAAAACAGTTAAGGGATTTTACGGCCTAAGCATGGGGTCTATGGCCGTAAACTCTCATATCCTCTTGAATAAGTGTTTTTAAGGTATCAAAATTAATCACATGTGATTCTAAAAATTCCTACAAGCCTAGAAATGAATTTTGGGCAACATTTGACATGCTTTTAGGAGTTTACGGCCATGGGGCATGTTCTATGGCCATAAACTCTCAAATGTGGGTTTTTGATGTGTTTAAAGCCCTTAAACTATTTTTGGTTGGTTCTATGATTTATTCCAAGGCTTTTGGTGGTGTTGGATGGCTTTCTAACACCTTAGAAGTGAGTTTACACCCTTGTTTAAGGATTTTACGGCCCAAACACAAGCCTTGGCCGTAAACTCACAAAAACCCTTCAAAATTTATGTTTTAAGTGTTCTAGGTCCATTTCCAATATTCTAAAAATCATATTTAAGTCTTGTTTGTGTCTTGGAAGGGTTAAATGGCTTAAAACTCATTTTAAATATGTGTTTACGGCCTAGGCACCTTCCAGGGCCGTAAACTCATATACAAGGCTTTAAATCTTGTTTTGAGGCATTCTAATTCCATTTCATAAAGTCCTCTATCCATATTCAAGGTCCAATTGAGGTTTGGAAGGGTTTTGTTGCTCCAAAAACCCCTTTTATATGAGTTTACGGCCTAGGGCTGTTCTAGGGCCGTAAACTCATGATAATGGTTCTATTCCATGGTTTGAACTCGAATTTGAAGACTCAATATGATGCAAAATGAGTATAGGAAGGTACCTTGAAGATTTGAGACCTTAAACTTGAGAATTGAACCTTAAATCCTAGCTTGAGGAGAGAGGTTGGAGTGAAAGTTGTAAAATGGAGCAAAAGCTTCAAAATGGAGACTTGGATCACTTTAAATAGTGTCCAAGTTCGGGACACGGTAGAATTCTACCCGATACCGGCGTTAGACGGGGCTTTTGGTCGCACCCGGCCAATTTGCCGTAACCCGATATGGTTGATTCTAAAAATGTTCCGATCATTAATATGAGGCGTTAGAATGAGTTCTAAGGGTATTAAAACACTTATTAAGTCATAAAATAAAATTCACATTAACGACTTAATAAAAGGTCGGAAACGGAAACGAAATCGGAAACGACGATTGGATGATCGGAACGAGTCGTGAAAAAGGTTTTCAATTACGGATATGAATTTCGGGTTGTTACATTATCTCCCCGTTAGAGGGAATTTCGTCCCGAAATTCAAAGATTCGAACATAGATCATGAAGTGGAAAAGAGATATGGGGATGAATTTACTGCTTCGGGTCTCCGCTTAACATTCTAGCGAACCCTCACTGTCAGGATATGGCTTTGTTACGCATGGTTAACCTCTCAATCCACGATCTCAATTGATTCAAACACGAAAGTTCGGATTTTCATTAGTTTTCATCTCCTCAAAACTAGGGTTTCGTCAGGTCGGCAAGCCTTACGAATAAAGGTGCGGAACACCAGATGGTTTCTACTAAGTCCTGAATATAGCTCGGAGAGGGCTATGGAATCGATTCCTAATGAAGATCTCGAAGGTTCTAAGGTTCCACAAGTTAAGTTTTTCGCACTTCCGAAGACGTACTATGTCTTTCCAGGATAAGACCTCCAACAAGTAGGTACACTTTCACATGGCAAAATAACTAATGTTCCGATGGTTCTAAGGGAAACTTCTACATGAATCTACGATCATAGCCGACGGGACCCAAGAATCGACAGGTTTCCATGGGTGTTCCCGGTGTCGACTAATTCTTTATTGCCTTAGCTTTTAGAAGGATCTACGAGTATGACTGCTTTGCTTATCTACATGACCAAGAGATTGGTTCGACCGAAGGGCGCCATTACTACCTCATAGTGATCGTATCATGCCCTGATTGCTGTCTTGCACACATCGTGCTTACTGAGGTTTGGTTACGAGGAAATTCCCGGGAGTAGATTGATGCGAGATTGGACTACGTGTTCAGAAGAATTCTCAAGAATTCTTTGGAAACAGTATCGGGGAAAGAATCGTAGACTTCTCGTTTCTCGGTGATTACTCGGACGAGGGATACACGGGAAAACTTTTTAAGCTTCGATGCACGAAGATCATGAGAGTCGAGTCGGAGGAAGGTTAGAACGAATGGCTTTCTCGAAACTAGGAAAGACAGCATGAATGAGGCTCGATCATTACATGCTAAGGGTGGCATCAAAGCATTTCATAAAAAGTTTGACAATAGGTCGAATGGAAAGAATAATCGCTCGGATTAAGAATACAATCTACGGATACGACACAAGCGTTCTCGTTCTCACGTGATAACCATCTCGAAAATATACATTTTTGGTTACTCGGAAACGACGGGGGTTAGAAAATGTTCAAATGGATGGTTAACGAATTTCTTTCGGTGCTAGAATCGAAAAGAATCACAGGCATATATATTTAACAAGGGGAAATATACCTGTGGCAACGGTGGGATCAGTGGCTGTCTCCTGTTGTCCTATCGCTAGAACTCTTCCAGTGTTACTAGGTGTTACAGTCTTAGGACAGTTTCGCTTGAGATGCCCCACTTCTCCACAACAATAGTAGGCCCGACCAATGCCCGCTCCAGAAGTTTGACTTATTAATTGAGTTGGTGTCTTACAAATTTTTGCCATGTGACCCTTTATGCCACATTTGTTGCAAATTACCTAGATACATGGACCGGAAGGAAGATGATGATAGTTGCACTTGTCACAACTAGGAAGGGTTCCAGTATACCTACTGGTAGGTTTCCGAGTTGAGGATCCAACAACAGAAACAGTCACAGGGGAAGTGGCAGCGTGAACTGTCACCGTTTGCTGTCTCTTTGAAGACTCGTGCGATGTCTGACTTTTCTCTTTCTTCCCAAGTTTTCTTTTCTCCCCACTCCTCACTGTCGGCTCAGGAGTGGTAGTTGTCTCCTCAAAGTCTTCACTATGATCGATTAGGATTTGAGCTAGGCGTTTGGCGCTGTCGTATGTATCCGGCCTCACAGCTATGACGTTTCCTTTAGTTGGCTGGGTCAGCCCCCAGATGAATCTCTCTATCTTCTTACTCTCCGGGGTAACCATTCCCGGGCAGAGTAATGCCAAATTGTCGAACCTGGAAGTATAAGTAGTGATGTCGGAACCTTTCATCTTCAAGTTCCAGAGTTCGTGTTCTAACTTCTGCATTTCGCCCCGATGGCAGTACTCAGCCAGCAGAAGTTCCTTCATGGCTTCCCAACCCATGGCGTTGGCTACAGGTAAGGTTAAGTATTTGACTCGGCCATTCCACCAATTCAAGGATTTGTCGATAAAGGTGCAAGTTGCAAACTTCACCTTGTCTGAATTTGAATAGGCGCAGATTTCAAAGATGGATTCGATCTTCTCGAACCATCGGATGAGGGAAATGACACCTCCAGTGCCATCAAAGGACGGGGGATTTGCATTCATGAAATCCTTATAGGAACCCTCTTTCCGGCGTCCCTGACTACTTTCATGGTTTTGGGTTTGGGTACCACCTCCCAAACCACCGGAACCGCCAGAGTTCCGTTGAGACATGGCAGCTGGCACTGCGGCTATAACAGCTGCCTGGAATACTACAGGATCAATTTGCGGAGGAGGTGGTGGCGGACGGTTGTTGGTCTTGGAGCTGGGTCTCTTTCTTGGAGGCATCTTGATCTAATAACATCAAGAAAGAGAGGATGATAAGTCCTCTGAATTGAATCAAGAGATATGACAGATATATGTTGAATAAGCGATAAAGCAGGATAGAGTTATCAAGACAAGAAGATTATCGCTAAGAGAATGATCAAAGAACGATGTATGAACGAGGATTTCTACCAAGGATTGGCTCGAGAAATACTCCCATAGTATTTCATGATTCGTTACGATACCAGTTTGATGTTTGTGATATTAAGGTAAGTTTTAGGCATGCCGCATACCATAGTCACTCCCAAGCACATGTTGGCCGTGTCTCGAATGAATATAGTTGGCCAGGCTATATTGATCCTAGACACGACTACATAACTGCCCAGGTTTAACCACAGTGTACAACACCCATTTACTTATGTTCTGTTCTACTTGTAGTTACGGATCTCGACGGGTCGGTATACTTATATATTTTTGAAAATACTTATATTTTGAAGGATACTTTTAGTTCAGAGCACTTAAGCTCCTTAATGTGTATAGTTTTATACCATGTAAGGTTTGGTATACTTCATTCACTATAAACAAGGGCTTTGATACCAATCTGTCACACCCCAAAAACCAAAGGCGGAAACATTTCCGGGGTTGACTCCACTTTGAGTATCAAATCTAATGTACATAGTAAGTAAAGTAAAACAAACATTACATTACATATATGAAAGTTTTACATTCGTTTCAAAAGCATAAGTTATACAAGTGATACATAGTATATATGAACAACACGAAACGAGTCTTCTGAGTACTCCGTCTTCGCACAAAAGGATCTTCGGGTACCTGTCTAACACGGACCTGAGAATACAAGCGGTTTGAAAATCAGCATAAAGCTGGTGAGTTCATAAGCGGTTAGTTTTTCTGAAAATATACGAGTTCCTTTGGTTTCCTGAAAAAGTAGTTATCCAAGAAAATCCCATATTTTCTTATGTAAAGTTAATTTCCAAATCCGAAAGTGAAGTAAACGATGTACAATGAAAACATGATTGTTCTTGTGAATTGTAGTTCAGTTGTTTAACTTGTTACACTTTTCTAGATACGTACTACTGTTACTCAGGAAGAACCCCATGTTCTCCTAACTGTGTGTGTGGGGGAACTATTACCAAATCTAATTATGTTCAGTGTCCTTCCCAGGAAAACCCCATGTTTCCCTGACTGTGTGTGTGTATCTTTACCGGATCTGGTTATGTTCAATGTTCTCCCCAGGAAAACCCAATGTTTCCCTGACCGTGTATGTATGTGTGCCTGCCATTCTTGAACGTACATTAGCTTTACTACGAACATAAAGCTAGCAAAAGAGTCTAAAATGTAATAATCTAGATTGCGAGTCCTTAACCATACTCAGACTGGATATGACTCGGACCATGGCCAATATCCTTTTTATGACTTTCGTCACCCTTGAATCATTTGGTTCGGCTGTACCTAGCAGCCAGGTGTGGGATTGTCAGTCCCGTATAGATCTATACACTCAAGCCACGCTCTCCTACGAATGGAGATTCTGGTTATAGGGTTAGTCCTCCACTATCTCATGCCATGGAAGTGTTACAAGGACGTGTCTCCAATCTTTAAGATTACTCCTTACTTTTCGACTAGGAAAGTAGTATCTATGACTAGCTGAGTTCTAACGTACCTGTCCTTTACACTCATGCGTAGGTGTTTTATTAAGGACATTACACTCGAGCCTAGGTGTTATTTAATGATTATCGTCCTTTACACTCGATCCTAGGTGTATTATTAAGGTCATTACATTTGATTTGCATGTCATAATGATGTTTATCTTTCACACACTCGAGCCTAGGTGTATTGTTAAGAATATACAGATGTTTTATGTTTTCTGATGGTGTCTGTCTTTTACACTCGAACCTTAGTGTTTAATTACAGAAATTACAATGGTTTATGTATTCTATCAGTTTAAGTATGAACAATCAAATGCAAAGTACACAATATAACAGCGTATAATAAGGATTGAAAATCGGGTTAAAAACAAACAACTCTGTAAGTTAAAAAAAACAGTTTGTTTAAAAGGTTTTCAATTCTTAAAAATGTACAATTATGAAACCATTTAACTGAAATCATGTGATTGAGTACAAGGTATTCTTGTACTTTTGCTTGTATTCCCCCCCTGAAAACATTGAAAAACCATTGAAAAAGGGTAGGGGTATGAACTCACCGGACGCGGATATGTGTCGATTTCGGATGCTAAACGTCGAATCGAGGTCTGATAACTCGCGAGGTTCCTATGTAAAATGAAATGGCATACAAATATATCTAATTAGATTCACAAACTCTAATTAGATATGAAGTTACACTCCAACAAACGAAAACAACTCAAAACGGGTGTTTGGAGTAACCCGGGTGACATCTACGGATAGGAATTGAAACGAGGGACTTGGAATTTGAGTTTACTCCCCAAGAGTAAACTCCCTAATGATGTTTACGGCCTAAACACCCATTCCCCATGAGTTTACGGCCATAAACTCATGGTGGGGTGGTTTATGGTGTTTAATGGGTCACAAATGGATATTAATACTTGGAAATGCTTGGAATAATTTTACCTAAGGCTTGGATTGAATTAAAATCACCAAATAAAACAGTTAAGGGATTTTACGGCCTAAGCATGGGGTCTATGGCCGTAAACTCTCATATCCTCTTGAATAAGTGTTTTTAAGGTCTCAAAATTAATCACATGTGATTCTAAAAATTCCTACAAGGCTAGAAATGAATTTTGGGCACCATTTGACATGCTTTTAGGAGTTTACGGCCATGGGGCATGTTCTATGGCCGTAAACTCTCAAATGTTGGTTTTTGATGTGTTTAAAGCCCTTAAACTATTTTTGGTTGGTTCTATGATTTATTCCAAGGCTTTTGGTGGTGTTGGATGGCTTTCTAACACCTTAGAAGTGAGTTTACACCCTTGTTTAAGGAGTTTACGGCCCAAACACAAGCCTTGGCCGTAAACTCACAAAAACCCTTCAAAATTTATGTTTTAAGTGTTCTAGGTCCATTTCCAATATTCTAAAAATCATATTTAAGTCTTGTTTGTGTCTTGGAAGGGTTAAATGGCTTAAAACTCATTTTAAATATGTGTTTACGGCCTAGGCACCTTCCAGGGCCGTAAACTCATATACAAGGCTTTAAATCTTGTTTTGAGGCATTCTAATTCCATTTCATAAAGTCCTCTATCCATATTCAAGGTCCAATTGAGGTTTGGAAGGGTTTTGTTGCTCCAAAAACCCCTTTTATATGAGTTTACGGCCTAGGGCTGTTCTAGGGCCGTAAACTCATGATAATGGTTCTATTCCATGGTTTGAACTCGAATTTGAAGACTCAATATGATGCAAAATGAGTATAGGAAGGTACCTTGAAGATTTGAGACCTTAAACTTGAGAATTGAACCTTAAATTCTAGCTTGAGGAGAGAGGTTGGAGTGAAAGTTGTAAAATGGAGAAAAAGCTTCAAAATGGAGACTTGGATCACTTTAAATAGTGTCCAAGTTTGGGACACGGTAGAATTCTACCCGATACCGGCGTTAGACGGGGCTTTTGGTCGCACCCGGCCAATTTGCCGTAACCCGATATGGTTGATTCTAAAAATGTTTCGATCATTAATATGAGGCGTTAGAATGAGTTCTAAGGGTATTAAAACACTTATTAAGTCATAAAATAAAATTCACATTAACGACTTAATAAAAGGTCGGAAACGGAAACGAAATCGAAAACGACGATTGGATGATCGGAACGAGTCGTGAAAAAGGTTTTCAATTACGGATATGAATTTCGGGTTGTTACATTATCTCCCCGTTAGAGGGAATTTCGTCCCGAAATTCAAAGATTCGAACATAGATCATGAAGTGGAAAAGAGATATGGGGATGAATTTACTGCTTCGGGTCTCCGCTTAACATTCTAGCGAACCCTCACTGTCAGGATATGGCTTTGTTACGCATGGTTAACCTCTCAATCCACGATCTCAATTGATTCAAACACGAAAGTTCGGATTTTCATTAGTTTTCATCTCCTCAAAACTAGGGTTTCGTCAGGTCGGCAAGCCTTACGAATAAAGGTGCGGAACACCAGATGGTTTCTACTAAGTCCTGAAGATAGCTCGGAGAGGGCTATGGAATCGATTCCTAATGAAGATCTCGAAGGTTCTAAGGTTCCACAAGTTAAGTTTTTCGCACTTCCGAAGACGTACTATGTCTTTCCAGGATAAGACCTCCAACAAGTAGGTACACTTTCACATGGCAGAATAACTAATGTTCCGATGGTTCTAAGGGAAACTTCTACATGAATCTACGATCATAGCCGACGGGACCCAAGAATCGACAGGTTTCCATGGGTGTTCCCGGTGTCGACTAATTCTTTATTGGCTTAGCTTTTAGAAGGATCTACGAGTACGACTGCTTTGCTTATCTACATGACCAAGAGATTGGTTCGACCGAAGGGCGCCACTACTACCTCATAGTGATCGTATCATGCCCTGATTGCTGTCTTGCACACAGCGTGCTTACTGAGGTTTGGTTACGAGGAAATTCCCGGGAGTAGATTGATGCGAGATTGGACTACGTGTTCAGAAGAATTCTCAAGAATTCTTTGGAAACAGTATCGGGGAAAGAATCATAGACTTCTCGTTTCTCGGTGATTACTCGGACGAGGGATACACGGGAAAACTTTTTAAGCTTCGATGCACGAAGATCATGAGAGTCGAGTCGGAGGAAGGTTAGAACGAATGGCTTTCTCGAAACTAGGAAAGACAGCATGAATGAGGCTCGATCATTACATGCTAAGGGTGGCATCAAAGCATTTCATAAAAAGTTTGACAATAGGTCGAATGGAAAGAATAATCGCTCGGATTAAGAATACAATCTACGGATACGACACAAGCGTTCTCGTTCTCACGTGATAACCATCTCGAAAATATACATTTTTGGTTACTCGCAAACGACGGGGGTTAGAAAATGTTCAAATGGATGGTTAACGAATTTCTTTCGGTGCTAGAATCGAAAAGAATCACAGGCATATATATTTAACAAGGGGAAATATACTTGTGGCAACGGTGGGATCGGTGGCTGTCTCCTGTTGTCCTATCGCTAGAACTCTTCCAGTGTTACTAGGTGTTACAGTCTTAGGACAGTTTCGCTTGAGATGCCCCACTTCTCCACAACAATAGCAGGCCCGACCAATGCCCGCTCCAGAAGTTTGACTTATTAATTGAGTTGGTGTCTTACAAATTTTCGCCATGTGACCCTTTATGCCACATTTGTTGCAAATTACCTAGATACATGGACCGGAAGGAAGATGCAGATAGTTGCACTTGTCACAACTAGGAAGGGTTCCAGTATACCTACTGGTAGGTTTCCGAGTTGAGGATCCAACAACAGAAACAGTCACAGGGGAAGTGGCAGCGTGAACTGTCACCGTTTGCTGTCTCTTTGAAGACTCGTGCGATGTCTGACTTTTCTCTTTCTTCCCAAGTTTTCTTTTCTCCCCACTCCTCACTGTCGGCTCAGGAGTGGTAGTTGTCTCCTCAAAGTCTTCACTATGATCGATTAGGATTTGAGCTAGGCGTTTGGCGCTGTCGTATGTATCCGGCCTCACAGCTATGACGTTTCCTTTAGTTGGTTGGGTCAGCCCCCAGATGAATCTCTCTATCTTCTTACTCTCTGGGGTAACCATTCCCGGGCAGAGTAATGCCAAATCGTCGAACCTGGAAGTATAAGCAGTGATGTCGGAACCTTTCATCTTCAAGTTCCAGAGTTCGTGTTCTAACTTCTGGATTTCGCCCCGATGGCAGTACTCAGCCAGCAGAAGTTCCTTCATGGCTTCCCAACCCATGGCGTTGGCTACAGGTAAGGTTAAGTATTTGACTCGGCCATTCCACCAATTCAAGGATTTGTCGATAAAGGTGCAAGTTGCAAACTTCACCTTGTCAGAATTTGAATAGGCGCAGATTTCAAAGATGGATTCGATCTTCTCGAACCATCGGATGAGGGAAATGACACCTCCAGTGCCATCAAAGGACGGGGGATTTGCATTCATGAAATCCTTATAGGAACCCTCTTTCCGGCGTCCCTGACTACTTTCATGGTTTTGGGTTTGGGTACCACCTCCCAAACCACCGGAACCGCCAGAGTTCCGTTGAGACATGGCAGCTGGCACTGCGGCTGTAACAGCTGCCTGGAATACTACAGGATCAATTTGCGGAGGAGGTGGTGGCGGACGGTTGTTGGTCTTGGAGCTGGGTCTCTTTCTTGGAGGCATCTTGATCTAATAACATCAAGAAAGAGAGGATGATAAGTCCTCTGAATTGAATCAAGAGATATGACAGATATATGTTGAATAAGCGATAAAGCAAGATAGAGTTATCAAGACAAGAAGATTATCGCTAAGAGAATGATCAAAGAACGATGTATGAACGAGGATTTCTACGAAGGATTGGCTCGAGAAATACTCCCATAGTATTTCATGATTCGTTACGATACCAGTTCGATGTTTGTGGTATTAAGGTAAGTTATAGGCATGCCGCATACCATAGTCACTCCCAAGCACATGTTGGCCGTGTCTCGAATGAATATAGTTGGCCAGGCTATATTGATCCTAGACACGACTACATAACTGCCCAGGTTTAACCACAGTGTACAACACCCATTTACTTATGTTCTGTTCTACTTGTAGTTACGGATCTCGACGGGTCGGTATACTTATATATTTTTGAAAATACTTATATTTTGAAGGATACTTTTAGTTCAGAGCACTTAGGCTCCTTAATGTGTATAGTTTTATACCATGTAAGGTTTGGTATACTTCATTCACTATAAACAAGGGCTTTGATACCAATCTGTCACACCCCGAAAACCAAAGGCGGAAACATTTTCGGGGTTGACTCCACTTTGAGTATCAAATCTAATGTACATAGTAAGTAAAGTAAAACAAACATTACATTACATATATGAAAGTTTTACATTCGTTTCAAAAGCATAAGTTATACAAGTGATACATAGTATATATGAACAACACGAAACGAGTCTTCTGAGTACTCCGTCTTCGCACAAAAGGATCTTCGGGTACCTGTCTAACACGGACCTGAGAATACAAGCGGTTTGAAAATCAGCATAAAGCTGGTGAGTTCATAAGCGGTTAGTTTTTCTGAAAATATACGAGTTCCTTTGGTTTCCTGAAAAAGTAGTTATCCAAGAAAATCCCATATTTTCTTATGTAAAGTTAATTTCCAAATCCGAAAGTGAAGTAAACGATGTACAATGAAAACATGATTGTTCTTGTGAATTGTAGTTCAGTTGTTTAACTTGTTACATTTTTCTAGATACGTACTACTGTTACTCAGGAAGAACCCCATGTTCTCCTAATTGTGTGTGGGGGGGAACTATTACCAAATCTAATTATGTTCGGTGTCCTTCCTAGGAAAACCCCATGTTTCCCTGACTGTGTGTGTGTATCTTTACCGGATCTGGTTATGTTCAATGTTCTCCCCAGGAAGACCCCATGTTTCCCTGACTGTGTATGTATGTGTGCCTGCCATTCTTGAACGTACATTAGCTTTACTACGAACATAAACCTAGCAAAAGAGTCTAAAACGTAATAATCTAGATTCCGAGTCCTTAACCATACTCAGACTGGATATGACTCGGACCATGGCCAATATCCTTTTTATGACTTTCGTCACCCTTGAATCATTTGGTTCGGCTGTACCTAGCAGCCAGGTGTGGGATTGTCAGTCCCGTATAGATCTATACACTCAAGCCACGCTCTCCTACGAATGGAGATTCTGGTTACAGGGTTAGTCCTCCACTATCTCATGCCATGGAAGTGTTACAAGGACGTGTCTCCAATCTTTAAGATTACTCCTTACTTTTCGACTAGGAAAGTAGTATCTATGACTAGCTGAGTTCTAACGTACCTGTCCTTTACACTCATGCGTAGGTGTTTTATTAAGGACATTACACTCGAGACTAGGTGTTATTTAATGATTACTGTCCTTTACACTCGATCCTAGGTGTATTATTAAGGACATTACATTTGATTTGCGTGTCATAATGATGTTTATCTTTCACACACTCGAGCCTAGGTGTATTGTTAAGAATATACAGATGTTTTATGTTTTCTGATGGTGTCTGCCTTTTACACTCGAACCTTAGTGTTTAATTACAGACATTACAATGGTTTATGTATTCTATCAGTTTAAGTATGAACAATCAAATGCAAAGTACACAATATAACAGTGTATAATAAGGATTGAAAATCGGGTTAAAAACAAACAACTCTGCAAGTTAAAAAAAAACAGTTTGTTTAAAAGGTTTTCAATTCTTAAAAATGTACAATTATGAAACCATTTTACTGAAATCATGTGATTGAGTACAAGGTATTCTTGTACTTTTGCTTGTATTCCCCCCCTGAAAACATTGAAAAACCATTGAAAAAGGGTAGGGGTATGAACTCACCGGACGCGGATATGTGTCGATTTCGGATACTAAACGTCGAATCGAGGTCTAATAACTCGCGAGGTTCCTATGTAAAATGAAATGGCATACAAATATATCTAATTAGATTCACAAACTCTAATTAGATATGAAGTTACACTCCAACGAACGAAAACAACTCAAAACGGGTGTTTGGAGTAACCCGGGTGACATCTACGGACGGGAATTGAAACGAGGGACTTGGAATTTGAGTTTACTCCCAAAGAGTAAACTCCCTAATGATGTTTACGGCCTAAACACCCATTCCCCATGAGTTTACGGCCGTAAACTCATGGTGGGGTGGTTTATGGTGTTTAATGGGTCACAAATGGATATTAATACTTGGAAATGCTTGGAATAATTTTACCTAAGGCTTGGATTGAATTAAAATCACCAAATAAAACACTTAAGGGAGTTTACGGCCTAAGCATGGGGTCTATGGCCGTAAACTCTCATATCCTCTTGAATAAGTGTTTTTAAGGTCTCAAAATTAATCACATGTGATTCTAAAAATTCCTACAAGCCTAGAAATGAATTTTGGGCACCATTTGACATGCTTTTAGGAGTTTACGGCCATGGGGCATGTTCTATGGCCGTAAACTCTCAAATGTGGGTTTTTGATGTGTTTAAAGCCCTTAAACTATTTTTGGTTGGTTCTATGATTTATTCCAAGGCTTTTGGTGGTGTTGGATGGCTTTCTAACACCTTAGAAGTGAGTTTACACCCTTGTTTAAGGAGTTTACGGCCCAAACACAAGCCTTGGCCGTAAACTCACAAAAACCCTTCAAAATTTATGTTTTAAGTGTTCTAGGTCCATTTCCAATATTCTAAAAATCATATTTAAGTCTTGTTTGTGTCTTGGAAGGGTTAAATGGCTTAAAACTCCTTTTAAATATGTGTGTACGGCCTAGGCACCTTACAGGTCCGTAAACTCATATACAAGGCTTTAAATCTTGTTTTGAGGCATTCTAATTCCATTTCATAAAGTCCTCTATCCATATTCAAGGTCCAATTGAGGTTTGGAAGGGTTTTGTTGCTCCAAAAACCCCTTTTATATGAGTTTACGGCCTAGGACTGTTCTAGGGCCGTAAACTCATGATAATGGTTCTATTCCATGGTTTGAACTCGAATTTGAAGGCTCAATATGATGCAAAATGAGTATAGGAAGGTACCTTGAAGATTTGAGACCTTAAACTTGAGAATTGAACCTTAAATCCTAGCTTGAGGAGAGAGGTTGGAGTGAAAGTTGTAAAATGGAGCAAAAGCTTCAAAATGGAGACTTGGATCACTTTAAATAGTGTCCAAGTTCGGGACATGGTAGAATTCTACCTGATACCGGCGTTAGACGGGGCTTTTGGTCGCACCCGGCCAATTTGCCGTAACCCGATATGGTTGATTCTAGAAATGTTCTGATCATTAATATGAGGCGTTAGAATGAGTTCTGAGGGTATTAAGACACTTATTAAGTCATAAAATAAAATTCACATTAACGACTTAATAAAAGGTCGGAAACGCAAACGAAATCGGAAACGGCGATTGGATGATCGGAACGAGTCGTGAAAAGGGTTTTCAATTACGGATATGAATTTCGGTTTGTTACAGAGTAGGGTTGCGTCATGGAGTATGAGTATGCTCGATTGAGCCTCTGATAATTTTTGGTATATTTCAGAGGCATCATGGTTGGGACTCGACACACCTGAGAGCAGTGGTGTCAGCGACGAGGAGATCCGTCGATTGATTCACGAGGAGGTGGTTGCTGCCATCCGGGCTGAGATTCCTGAGATGTTTGGGGACATCAAGACCACATTGATTGAGACTTTTGATGAGCGGTATGCAGCACTGATTGAGGCTGTCGTAGCTGCAGCTACTGCTGTTGTTGCTGCTGCCAGACCTCAAGGAGGTGACTTGTTGTTGTCTCGGGAGTTCAGCAACACGAAGCCACCAGAGTTCGACGGGACGTAGGAACCGATTGCCGCTATGAGATGGATCTCTGACATCGAGGGATGTTTCTATACGTGTTCTTGTCCAGAGCACTTGAGGGTTCGGTTCACCTTGAACCAGCTCCGCTTGGAAGCGAAGGATTGGTGGAAGTTCGTGACGGCGAACTTCACTTTGGCTGAGATTTCCGAGGTGACCTGGGAGAGGTTCACCACTATGTTCAGGGAGGAGTGTGTTCCCCTGGTGGAGAGGGAACGGTTGATTCAGGAGTTTTGCCCTGAGCAGGTGTCCTCTGATCAGGCTCGTATGAGCCGTTATCTGAGTGTTCTGAGGAGAGATATTCGGGAGTTCATGGCGAACTCGACTTACCGGGCATTTGCTGAGCTCCAGGAAAATTCCCGGAGGAGGGAGATTCAGTTGGAGATTCAGGCCAGGGAGGAGGCCGAGTCACAGAGGGCGGATCGGCGTCCGGCTCAGTCGCAACCGACAGCCAAGCGGGCTAGACCCGCTGATTCGAGATCTGGGGGCGCGAAGGGCCGCACTTGTGGGAAGTGCGGTAAGAGTCACGAGGGGTCGTGTAGGGCTGGAGTATGCTACAAGTACGGGAAGGAGGGGCATATCGCAAGGATTGCCCCAAGGGATTTTCGGTTTGCTTTCATTGCAACCAGACCGGCCATCGGAAGGCCGAGTGCCCTCAGCTTCTTCAAGTGTCAACGCAGGGATCTGCGCCTACTGCTAGGGCTACCGAGGTTCGGCCGGTGAAGGCCGAGGCCCCGAAGGCTCGTGGGAGAGCATTTTAGTTGACTACGGAGGAGGTTTGAGCGGTGCCCGATGTTGTGGCTGGTATGTATTGTCTATTCATCTTTTATTTGAGTTGAGTTTTTATGCGTATATGATGATGTGCGTAAGTACTTTTCTTCTGAGTTATGTGCTTGCTTTGGTATTATTTGACTGGGGTGCGAGTCGGTCGTTTGTTTTCGTAGCATTTAGTCAGCTCATTAGTATTCGTCGAGAGGCGTTGGATCGACCTCTGCAAGTTTCATTAGCTGATGAGCAAGCAGTGTATGCTTCTGATGTGATTCGAGGATGTGTCCTTGAGATCTTCAGTGTGGAGTTTCCGATAGATCTGGTTTCGATCGCGATGGGAGACGTGTGTGTTATAGTCAGTATGGATTGGTTGAGTCGATATGGAGTGGTAATAGACTGCGAGCGTCAATTGGTGACGATTCGTGACCCTAGTGGGGGAGTTCTTACGGTGTACGACGAGGGTACACGTACGGGGTCAGCATTTTGCTCGGCCTCAAGAGCGAGACAGAGTCTACAGCAGGGCTGTAAGGGATTTGAGGCATCTGTGATTGATACGAGGGTTGATTCAGGGAGACCGAAGTCAGTGGATGAGGTCTCGATAGTGCGTGAGTTTTCGGATGTGTTTCCAGAGGAGTTTCCGGGTGTGCCTCCGGAGAGGCAAGTAGAGTTCGGTATTGAATTGGTTCCGGGAGCTGCGCCTATCGCCAAAGCGCCTTATCGCCTTGCGCCTTCGGAGATGCAAGAGTTATCCTCGCAGCTCCAGGAGCTGTTGGGGAAGGGGTTTATCAGGCCAAGCAGTTCGCCATGGGGGGCGCCTATTCTTTTTGTCAAGAAGAAGGATGGTTCGCACCGGATGTGCATTTATTATCGTGAGTTGAACAAGCTAACGGTCAAGAACCGTTACCCATTGCCGAGGATCGATGATCGGTTCGATTAGTTGCAGGGAGCATCTTGGTTCTCCAAGATCAATTTGAGGTCTGGGTATCATCAGGTGAGGGTGCGGGAGGAGGACGTCCAGAAGACAACATTGCGGACTTGTTATGAGCATTACGAGTTCGTGGTGATGCCTTTCGGACTCACCAACGCACCAGCGGTGTTCATGGATCTCATGAACAGAGTGTGCAGACCGATGTTGGATCGCTCAGTGATCGTGTTCATCGACGACATATTGGTGTATTCGAGATCCAGAGAGCAGCATGAGGAGCATTTGAGGGAGATCCTCGGAGTTCTGAGATCGGAGAGGCTTTATGCCATGTTCTCCAAATGTGAGTTCTGTCTACAAGAGGTTCAATTTTTAGGGCATCTCGTTAACTAGAATGGGATTTTGGTCGATCCGGCCAAGATTGAGGCGGTCATGAGGTGGGAGGTGTCGAGATCACCCACCGAGATCAGGAGCTTTCTGGGTTTGGCCGGCTATTATCGGAGATTTATTAAGGATTTCTCCAAGATCACCGTGCCACTCACCAAGTTGACTCGGAAGGGTGTTGCGCTTTCTTGGGGTCCGGAGCAGCAAACCTCGTTCGAGACACTTCACCAGAAATTATGCGAAGCCCCAGTGTTAGCCCTTCCGGAAGGGATGTATGATTTTGTGGTATATTGTGATGCATTGATATCCAGATTGGGAGCGGTGCTTATGCAAAGGGGGCATGTGATAGCATATGCATCGAGGCAGCTTAAGCCTCATGAGTCGAGGTATCCCACTCATGATTTGGAACTGGGAGCGGTAGTGTTCGCACTCAAGATCTGGCGACATTATCTGTATGGGGTTTGGTGTACGATATACACGGACCACAAGAGCTTGAAGTATTTGATGGATCAGCCCAACCTGAATATGCGCCAGAGGAGGTGGTTAGACATGGTCAAGGATTATTATTGTGAGATCATGTACCACCCGGGCAAGGCTAATGTTGTAGCCGATGCACTGAGTCGTAGGGCGGAGGGCGCCCCAATGCGAGAATTCATTACCGATAGTCGGGGGCTTATGACATTTTAGGGTCGGATATGGGTACCGTCCGTGGGCGGAACGCGTACCATTTTGATGGAAGAGGCTCATCGATCGAAATTCTCGATCCATCCTGGGGCCACTAAGATGTATTTGGACCTGAAAAAGGAATATTGGTGGCCCTGTATGAAGAGGGATGTCGCATTGTTTGTAGAGAGATGTTTGACCTGTCGCAGGGTTAAGGCTGAGCACCAGCGTCCACATGGTAAGCTGCAGCCATTAGAGATTCCCAAGTGGAAATGGGAACAGATTACCATGGATTTCATCACCAAATTGCCAAGGACCGCGAGGGGTGTCGAGACAATTTGGGTGATTATGTACAGGTTGACGAAGAGTGCTCACTTCCTGGCCATCAGTGAGAGCTCCTCTGCGAAGAGGTTGGGAGAGATGTATGTGAGAGAGGTGGTATCGCGGCATGGAGTGCCGATCTTGATTATCTCAGATCGAGATGTACGTTTCACTTCCAGATTCCGGAAGAAGTTTCATGTGGAATTGGGTACGAAACTGCATTTTAGTACCGCATACCACCCACAGACTGACGGGCAGAGTGAGCGGACGATTCAGATGCTCGAGGACATGCTCCGCACATGTGTGTTGGATTTTGGCGGGAGTTGGGACACGTATTTTCCCTTCGCAGAGTTTTCTTACAACAACAGCCATCATTCGAGCATTGGCATGCCGCCCTTTGAGCTGTTGTATGGGAGGAGGTGTCAGACGCATATTTGCTGGGGACAAGTAGGGCAGCGTGTGATGGGTAGTGCCGAGATTTTGCTTCACACGACAGAGCAGATCCAGCAGGTCAGACAGAGGTTGTTGACCGCTCAAAGTCGTTAGAAGAGTTATGCGGACAGACGCCGGTCCGGGCTCGAGTTTCAGGTCGGCGACTTCGTGCTCCTGAAGGTCTCTCCTTGGAAAGGAGTGAATCGATTCAGGAAGAGGGGCAATTTGGGGCCCCGATATATTGGTCCTTTCAGGGTGATCGCGAGGGTAGGCAGGGTAGCCTACCGTTTGGAGTTACCAGCAGAGTTGGGTTAGATTCATGACACTTTCCACGTGTCGCAGCTGCGAAAGTGTATAGCCGACGAGTCGGCAGTGGTGCCATTAGAAGATATTCAGGTAGATACGAGCCTAAATTATGTTGAGAGACCGGTGGCGATTAGGGATCAGAAGATCAAGGTTTTGAGGAACAAGGAGGTGCCTCTGGTCTAGGTCCAGTGGTAGCATCGGAAAGGGTCAGAGTTAACTTGGGAACCTGAGCGTGAGATGCAGGAGTAGCATCCAGAGTTGTTTGCAGAGTGAGACTTCGAGGGCGAAGTCTGATTCTAGTTGGGGAGAATTGTAACATCCGGATTTTTCAGGTATTATATTTTATTCTTTATTTTTTTGAAAGTTGTGAGGAGACTCGGCGAGTTGGTGTTTAAACTCGTCGAGTATGGTCGCGGATTCGTATCCGAGTTCACAGCTGGACTCGGCGAGTTCATGAGTGGACTTGGTGAGTCCACACTGTTTAATGAAACCCTAATTTCCAGGGTTTGAGACCTATTTAAAGGCCCTTAGGGCCGTCATTTGCGGCCACCAAACCCCCAGAGAGAAACCCTAAGAGATCTAGAGCATTTGTGAGGAAGGAGAGGCCATTCTTGATCCTTTTGTTGTTGTTTTTGCAAGAGGGAGGTGACCAAGGCAAGAGGAGGCTGAAGGATGTGCAATTTTGGTGATTTCTGAGTTCTTAGAGACCATATTAAGGTATTTTGCTCGGACCTTCTTCAGTTTTGGTGTTGATTCTTAGCGTTAGGGTTTTCTAACCCTTTTAGAGGTTGGATAAGTGGAGAATTTGGTCCCTTCTCAAGTCTATGTCTTGGATCTGGACCCAAAGTGGTCCATAGACCTTAACCCTTGGAGCTTTATGATTCATTTTGGGAGCCATGTGCTTGGGATGTCATTTTTTGGGCTAAATCACCAAGTTAGACCATTTAGATGTTATATGAGTGTCAAGGTCTGAACTTTACGTGATTATCATGCTTGGGAAGGCCAGATCTATGAATGTATGGAACAGATCTGACCTCAGGAGGCCTATGGAGTTTTTGCATGGCATGAACTCGCCGAGTCCGAAGAACAGAGTCGGCGAGTAGGATGAGGGTTTCCCGTTAATCACTCAGTGAGTAGACATGCCGAGTTGGGGAATAACTCGGTGAGTCAGGGAGAGTTAGGGGGACTGGAGTTCAAGGCAGAACTCGCCGAGTTGTTCTTGAGACTCGGCGAGTTGAGTTGGGGTGGACCCGCGATTCATTCCAGGTGTGACTCGTCGAGTCAGGGGAAGTACTCGATGTGCCAAGAGAGGGACTAAGAGAGTCAGTGGACACGTGTAGACTCGCCGAGTCGCCCAAGTGCACTCGACGAGTCGGGTCAAAGTTTGACTGTTGTCTTTTGTTGACTTTTAGGGTTGAGTATAGTGGTATTTATGAGAGTATTTACTTTGTGTGATTAGGCGGAGGCTAGATCACATTTCTACCGAGTCAGAGACTTATCGAGGCACCTGAGGTAACTCTTCTCACTGTACATTACCTAGAGTGGTATTATGTGTGCACCAGAGGGTCTTATGTGTTATGTATGAGATTATGTGCTATGTGTTACATGTATGTTGTATGATGTTACAGACCAGACCGAAGGGTCCAACGATACAGATCGGGCTGTAGGGACCAACGAGCTATGACCGGACCAGAGGGTCCAACGAGCTACGGGACTGGAGGGTTCCACTGAGACACATCGACCGGAGGGTAATATTATAGCCTCG
Source organism: Lactuca serriola (assembly GCF_051521515.1). Classification (NCBI taxonomy): domain Eukaryota; kingdom Viridiplantae; phylum Streptophyta; class Magnoliopsida; order Asterales; family Asteraceae; genus Lactuca; species Lactuca serriola. Next base: position 333,953,401 of record NC_136415.1, on the reverse strand, counting down.
AGTAGCGTATGTGTTGTATGCAGTATTTTGGGGAAGTCACTAAGCATTTATGCTTACAATTGTCGTGTTATGTGTTTCAGGTACCAGTGATGAGCGCGGGAAGGTGCCGAGATGATTCGTACACACGCATATTGGAGTTTATATATATTCTGGTCTTGGGGCTTTGTACTGATACAATGTTGATATAATGTTTTTAAAATGATTGTGAATGATATTTTATGGTTTTTCAAAAGTGAAAAATTGTTCAAATTTTACGGTGTTACATTTGTATACCAAGAGTGGTAATTAGAGTTATGTGACAGAGTATCTTGTATGCAATTTATATGATGTGATACATTTCATTAATTTATGTGATTTTTGCTATATATGATTCAGAGTTCACAAAGTTAAGACAAGAGGGTCCACAGAGTCAGGACCAAAGGCTCGACAGAGTTGTGGGACTGGAGGGTCCCACTGAGACACACTGACCAAAGGGTCGTTGCTGCTAGTTCTTTCACGTTGATGAGCCTTTGCCAAAAGGTCACCTTCGATGGAACGAACTTTAGCGAATGGATAAGATACATTCGCACCATTGTTCGCTATGAGGATAAGGAGTATGTCCTCGATGAGAAGCTCGAGAAGATTAACCCTGAAATCGCTACTCCGGCCGAAATTACCGCTTTTGAAACTCATGAGCGCGATGCAACGAAGATACATTGCATCATGATAGCCACCATGAACTCCGAATTCCAAAAGTCCTACGAGGACATGTACCCATACGAGATGCATCAACACTTATTGGAGAGATACCACCAAAACACGAGACAAGAGCGTTATGAGATTTTCACTAACATGATTTCCGCTAAGATGGGTCATGGAGAGTCTCTTACCGTGCACCTGCAAAAGATACAAAGGTATGTCGACCGCCTTCGCAAGTTAAATGTTGACTTTGGGGAAGACTTGGCGATCGACATGGTGCTTCACTCTTTGCCTCCGATGTACAATCAATTTAGGATGACCTACCACATGAACAAAGAGGAGGTCACCCTAAGCAAACTCCAAGGTCTCTTAAGGGTCGTTGAGAACAACTTCAAAGACAAGTCTGTTGCACCAACTCCCAATCCACCCGCTGCTCCTGTCTTGGCTATTGGTCAAGGAAAGGGAAAGAAGAGGAAGGCTTCGTCTAAGAGCTATCACAAGGTTAAAGCCCGAGATGGTGCCTTTTCTAGTGGGACCAAAGTTGATCCCACTAAGCCCTGCCCTAACCCTTAGGAGGCAGAGTGCCACCACTGCCACAAGATAGGACATTGGAAGAGAAGCTGCCCAGAGTACCTGCAAGCCATCAAGGAAGTAAAGAATAAGCCATCTTTCGCAGGTATATATACAATTAAATCTAACGATTCTAATCATGCTATTTCTTGGGTTCTTGATACCGGTTGTGGTTACCACATTTGTTCTAATGTGCAGGGACTAAGAAGAAGTAGGGATGTGGAGCAAGGAAGGATCAATCTAATCATGGGGAACAGAAGATCGTCGCCTGTGACCAAGATTGGAGTGTATTCTTTAGTGCTTAGGAATAATTTATGTTTAGATTTGAACAATTGTTGTTATTCGCCATAAATGGCTAGCAACATCATTTCATTTCATGGTTTGTTTAGACAAGGTTTTAGATATTCTTTTAATAATGAGAATGGTTCCATTTTGGCTTATCTAAATGGTATCTTTTACTTTGAAGCTATACCATGTAATGGAATTTATGAAACCGTTATGATTGTTGATAACTTACGAAATGATCTTTTGAATATAGATTCTTCCACTAGTATGGATAAAGCATCCTTGTGGCATTGTCGTCTTGGACATGTCAACAAGAAACGCATAGCCCAAATCCAAAAGGATGGAGTGTTGGAGTCATTCGACCTTAGGGAAGATGACACGTGCGAGTCTTGTTTACTTGGAAAGATGACTAAGTCACCCTTCACAAGTACGTGTGAAAGGGGTGAGGGTCTATTGGACTTAATACATACCGATGTATGTGGACCATTTAGATCAACCACGAAGGATGGGAACCGCTTCTACGTGACTTTTTCCGATGATTATAGTAGATATGGGTATATCTATTTAATCAAGCAAAAGTCAGAAACCTTTGAAAAGTTCAAAGAGTTCAAGAATGAAGTGGAGAATCAATTGTGCAGGAAAATCTAGATGCTTCGATCCGATCGAGGAGGAGAGTACCTAAGTCTTGAATTCCACGATTATCTCAAGGAGTATGGAATAGTTTCATAATTGACGCCTCCGAGGACACCACAATTGAATGGTGTGACAGAAAGGCGTAATCGAACCTTATTGGATATGGTTCTCTCTATGATGAGTCGTGCTTCACTATCAATCTCTTTTTGGGGGGTATGACTTAGAGACTGCCGCCCATATCCTTAACCGAGTCCCTACTAAGAAGGTTGCCAAAACACCTCACGAGATGTGGACAGGGAAAGCTCCCTCATAAACACATATCAAGGTTTGGGGTTGCGAGGCTTTCGTATGACGAGATACTCATGACAAGCTAGAACCTCGAAGTGAGCGATGTATTTTCATCGGCTACCCGCAGAAATCCTTTGGATATCTCTTTTATAGACCGAAGGACAATGTCGTCTTCGTTGCGAGGATAGGGGTTTTCCGAGAGCGAGAACTCATAAGCCAAGGAGACAGTGGGAGGCAAATCGAGCTTGAAGAAATTCAAGAGTCGATAGATGAAGAAACCTCTACCGCTGGCACTCAACCCGAGGAGGAAACTCCGGCCGAACCGATTGACGAGTCCTTACCTCTTAGACGTTCCGATAGAGTTAGAGCTCTACCCCAGTTTTATGGTTTTCATATTACTACCGAAGGGGACACATATATTAGTGACGGTACACTAATAAACCTTGTTGAACCTAATAGCTATAAGGAAGCCATGGCAGGCCCAGAGTCTGCAAAATGGAAAGAGGCAATGGATAGCGAGATCCAATCCATGTATGATAACCAAGTTTGGAATTTGGTTGATAATGTGCCCGGACGTAAGACCGTTGGGTGCAAATGGATCTTCATGAAGAAGACCGACGTGGATGGGAATGTACACACATATAAAGTGCGATTGGTTGCGAAGGGCTTTACTCAAACTCCCGGAGTTGACTATGATGAGACCTTCTCACCAGTTGCGAAGATAAAATCTATTAGAGTGATGCTAGCGATTTCCACATTTCATGATTATGAGATTTGGCAAATGGATGTCAAGACCACTTTCCTTAACGGAAAGTTGGCTGAGGATGTTTACATGGCTCAGACAGAGGGGTTTGTGGATTCGAAGCATCCAAATAGAGTGTGTAAGCTTGAGAAGTCAATTTATGGACTTAAGCAAGCGTCTCGCAGATGGAATCTTTGCTTCGATGAAAAAGTCAAAGAGTTTGGGTTTGTACGAAGCGAAGATGAATCATGTGTATATGTCAAAGCCAATGGGAGTATAGTTAGCTTCCTCGTTCTATATGTCGATGACATATTACTTATAGGAAACAACATCCCGACTCTACAGGAAGTTAAGTCCTGGCTCGGGAAGTGCTTCGCTATGAAGGACCTTGGAGAGGCTTCTTACATTTTGGGAATAAGGATAATGAGAGAATGAAGTAAGAGACTAATTGGACTTAGACAGAACACTTACTTAGAGAAGGTACTAAAACGTTTTAGTATGGAAAACTCGAAGAAGGGAGAATTACCGATACAAAGTAATGCCAAGTTGAGTAAGACTCAAAGTCCGAGTACCAAAGCTGAAATAACAGAAATGAGCCGAGTACCATACGCTTCCGCAGTTGGCTCAATCATGTATGCTATGACTTGTACTCGCCCTGATGTAGCCTTCGCTTTGAGCATGGTTAGTAGATATCAAGGGAATCTTGGCAGAGCCCATTGGATTGCGGTAAAGAATATCCTTAAGTACCTTCGGAGGACAAAGGAATGGTTCTAAGTAGGGTTAAGCACTTGCAGCATGCTAGGAGTATTGGGCTAAAGGATGATATTAGCATAGATTAGATAGTATTAGAAACGCGTAATAGATAAATGTAATTAACAATTGATGATTAAATAAATGAGTTTTATTTATAAGTAATGTTACTGTCTTATGTTAATTGTCTAACTATTGTTTCATTTTGCATGTTTTGACTTCCAGAATAATTGAGTTTATTAAGAATAATCGAATTATTCAAATTGTCCACAATCGTTCATATGTTGGAAGTAGATATGAATGAAGATTGTCGTGAATTGGTGCGTAGATTGTCTAAGTGGTTTTAGACATAGAAAAAGATTGTTGCGACGTTCATGAGTGCTTATGAACTGGTTTTGAGCATTGGAACAAAACCGCGCTTGCTGGAATCACCTTATGGAATATGATATAAAAAGGGTGATCGCATGACGATAATATCATATAGTCTTAAAAACTAGATATATGGTTTGTTATTTGTTAATTGATTGTATATTGATAATGCGAAAACGCATCTGTAACTCGGTGTTATAAAACGCATTGTTGTGTATAATTGGTTAATGAATAAGTAAATGCATATAAGTCGAAGTTTATCTGTAACTTTTATCTAAGAAGGTAAAAGCGATATCTCGGCCGCTCGATGATTTGATTTGACTTATGTGCCGGGCCCGGTCAGAACTGAATTGATGTGTTCGATTAAGTTCTATGTCAAATAAATCACAGATCGAGAAACCTAAATGCTTGACTAATCATTCCATAGAATTGTCAGCATGATATCTAACAGAGGACTGTACGATCCCTTATCTAAAGGACAAGATTGATTAGATCAGAGTTTGACAACGTCTTTGAGAGCTACGATTGCAAATCGAATTGTACTTGTGCATATAGTTACTAGACTTATCCAAGTGGGATACTGTTGGAATAGTGTCTAAGGCTGCAACTATATTAGGCAAGTATTTGACCCGGTTGTGCATAGTCATTTTGGGTTACCTTCACCATAGCAACTTGATAGGATAATTTATTAAGAGAGAATAAATATTATTAATATATTATGGGAATAATATAAAGAATAATAATATTGTTATTTGATTAACATAAGTCATAGAATTAATTAGAATTAATTTGGTGACTTAAAGAGATTAATTAAATAAGAGGGTATAAACTGTCAATTGTTTAATAGTTAAACTTTAGACTGTAAATCCATATTGGATAGGGGTGGACGGATTCTAGAAGCTAAAGGATAGCTTAAAATCGTCCAAGGCTATCGAAGGAATGGATTTGCATTGCTTTAAGAGAAGATTATCCAATTAGGGTTTAAGCTGTAACCCTTAAGGAGTCTACAAGTATAAATAGACCCCATGGCTAAGGGAAATATATATCTCTTCTAAAGTAAGAAAACCCTGGCCGATTTCCTCCCCTCTTCTCTCTCTCAAATCATCCTCCTTGCTATTTGGTGTTTGTAAGCCATTAGAGGAGTGACAATTGTGACTCTAGAGCTCCAAGTCAACAAGGTCAAACAAGAGATTCAAAGGTATGATTCTAGATCTGATTTAGTATTGTTCTTATTCCTAATTAGTCATTAGAAGTCTTGGATTCAAAGCATGTTTAATTAGAAAGCCTAGATCCAAGCATTAGGGTTTTGCATGCGCACATAGGAAAGTTCTTATGGCTAAAACCCATCAGTGTGCACTGCAACCTCTCCGAGCTCCTCCTTTGAAAATCGAGTACCTGAAACCAAAAACTGAAACCGTAAGCACAAAGCTTAGTGGGCTCCCCCAAACTACCACATACCATACAATAACATATAAAGCACATATTGGGCCTTGCCCATTGCATCAGACCGAGGTCCGGACTTGCTGGGGCCTTGCCCCCTGCATCAGACCGAAGTCCGGACTAACTGGGGCCTTGCCCCCTGCATCGGAACGAAGTCCGAAAACTAACCGAACATAGCATAACATAAACATATCAACTAGCATGAACACACATATACTACATATTGCATCAGGCCGTAGCCCAGAACTCATAACACATAAATCATTTCTGAGCCACGTAGGCATCAAACATACTAACTACTGCATCAGACCGAAGTCCGGAAACTACTACTAGCTAAACGGGCCGACATTGTGGCCTTAGACTCGTTCCTACTGGAAGGAAACTCACCTGAACTGCTGAGCTCTGATGATAACCCTCTGACTGCTAACCGACAACCCTCTGAGGTGCTGCTCCTCTAGCTCTCCGTGCTACCAATATCAATATAACACTTAGTCTAACAGTCCTCCAAAAGTCAACTAATTCAACTCTGGTCAAAGTCAAAGTCCTGGTCAAAGTCAACCTTCCAGGTCAACCCTACTTGCCGAGTCTGCCTACTGACTCGTGGAGTTCATACGCTCAGATTCCTTTCATTCGTGACTCGACTCGCCGAGTCAGACCATGACTTGCCGAGTCTACTGATTTCTGAGTCCCGTCCTGTCCAACTCACTGAGTCCCCACTCAACTCACTAATCCGAGTCTTAACTTGAAGGGTTTGGGGTTTCGCGACTTGACTCGCCGAGTCCAAGAACAGACTCGTTGAGTCCAAGGCAATCTTCAACAGACTCGCCGAGTTGTTCTTCCAACTCGTCGAGTTCCTGCCTATCTTTATCCAACTCGCCGAGTCCACCCATGTGACTCGCTGAGTTACTACGCGATTTAATACTGGTATCTAGCCCAACTCGCCGAGTCCATACGTGCATTCCCATAATTTCGAGTCATAGAGCTTCTCCTTTGCTCCAAACAATAGATCTGGTCTTCTAAGACTATTTGAACACGTAAAGTTGCTAACTTTACGTGTGTCTATGATGCAATGAAGCCAAAACACTACAAATTAACTATTAAGGAGGCTAATTGGGCTAGAACAAGGTCATGGCTACAAAAAGATGTCTTTCTTGAGCTCCTGGAGCTCAAGGATGTCTAGATCTACAATATGAACCGATATAACCGCTTCATCATTACGAATTTATGGTTTTTAAGCTCAAAACCATCCATTTGGGGGCAAACTAGATCTAGAAGTACAATAGCCAAGGTGAGAGCTTTATTACCAGAAAGTGATGAGGTTGAGAAGCTAATCTTGGACCAACAAGCTTCTCCTTGGACCTCCCAACTCCTTCTCCTTCTTCTTCTTCAAAGCTTGCTAATTACTTCTCCAAGGCTAGATCTTGCTCCAAGAAAAGGATATGGTGGCTAGGGTTTGGTGTTCTGGGTGAGAGGGGCTGCAAATGAGCCCTGGAGAAGAGAATAAGGTGCTTAAATAGGGTACGAAGTCCCGGAAATAGGGTTTCCCAACCCAGACCAGACTCGCTGAGTCCACTTGCCGACTCGTCGAGTCGGTCACTTACTTTACACCCATATCCTGCTCCAACTCGTCGAGTCCTCTCCCAGACTCACCGATTCGAACCTCTTTAACTTATGGTTTTCCTTTCTTTTCTTGGCCTTTCTGATTTCGGGTGTTACGACTCTCCCCCACTTTAAACTAAACTTCGTCCTTGAAGTTCGCTATGGTCAACTGACCTGCAATCCGCCTCCAACACCTTTCCTGGTGACTCTAACCCTTTTGTCCATCACTCCAGCCACTCTCAGTGCTAGTCACTACTGCTGGTACATACTGAATTCTTCTCATTTCCATAACTTAGTGCTGAGCACCTGTCCCAGCGAAGGGATCTGATAATCCTTCGAGTGAAAGATTCATCCCTGCAACGGTTAAGACTCATACGAGAGCTGCGCAACAAGGTCAAACCCTCCCCTCTAAGATTATCCAACACTGCTGTGAGAGGCGTAGTACCCTCGATTAACTTGTTGCCTCTACCATACTTCCCTTATCGTTACTACCTCTGACTGAAGAGCGTTAATACCTCCAAGATTGTCGTTCCTCTTACCAGGTTGACCCGGAAGGGCGTGGCTTTTATGTAGGGTCCAGAGCAGCACACCTCGTTCGAGACTCTTCGCCAGAGATTGTGCGAAGCCCCAGTGTTAGCCCTCCCAGAGGGAATGGAGGATTTTGTGGTGTACTGTGACACGTCTATATCAGGATTGGGTGTGGTGCTTATGCAGAGAGGGCACGTGATCGAATATGCATCGAGGTAGCTGAATCCTCATGAGACGAGGTATCCCACGCACGATTTGGAGTTGGGAGCGGTGGTGTTCGCCCTCAAGATATGGCGTCATTACTTGTATGGGGTTCGATGTACCATTTACACGGACCAAAAGAGTTTGAAGTACTTGATGGACCAGCCCAACCTGAACATGCGCCATAGGAGATGGTTGGATGTGGTGAAGGATTGTGATTGTGAGATCCTGTACCACCTGAGCAAGGCTAATGTTGTAGCCGATGCCCTGAGCCGCAGGGCCGAGAGTGCCCCGATACGAGATATTAGTACGAGGATGACGGTGATGACTCCGGTATTGGACACCATATGAGAGGCCCAGGCAGAGGCGGTGAGATCAGAGAACCGCAAGATAGAGCAGGTGATTGGGCAGGTGTTCGAGTTTATTACTGATATCCAAGGGCTTATGACCTTTCATGGTCGGATTTGGGTGCCATTTACGGGCGGGGCACGTACCATACTGATGGAGGAGGCGCACAGATCGAGATTATCGATCCATCCGGGGGCCACTAAGATGTATTGGGACCTAAAGAGAGATTACTGGTGGCCCTATATGAAGAGGGATGTTGCATGGGTAATGGAGAGGTGCTTAACCTGTCGCCGAGTTAAGGCCGAGCATCAGCGTCCGCATGGCAAGCTACAACCATTAGAGGCTCCCCAGTAGAAGTGGGAACATATTTCTATGGATTTTATCACCAAATTGCCGAGGACCGCAAGGGGTGTTGATGCAATTTGGGTGATTGTGGATCGGTTGATGAAGAGCGCTCACTTCCTACCTATTAGTGAGAGTTCTTCTGCAGAGAAGCTGGCGGAGATATATGTGAGAGAGGTGGTGTCGCGGCATGGAGTGCCGATCTCGATTGTGTCAGATCGTGATGTACGTTTCACTTCCAGGTTCTGGAAGAAGTTCCATGAGGAGTTGGGCACGAGATTGCACTTCAGTACTGCTTACCACCCACAGACGGATGGACAGAGTGAGCGAACGATACAGACGCTTAAGGATATGCTGCAAGCATGTGTCATGGACTTCAGTGGAAGCTGGGATACATACCTACCCTTGGTTGAGTTTTCCTACAACAATAACCACCACTCGAGCATTGGTATGCCTCCCTTTGAGATGTTATATGGGAGGAGGTGTAGGACCACCATATGCTGTGGAGAGGTGGGACAACGAGTGATGGGTAGCACTAAGATAGTGCTTAAGATGACTGAGCATATTAAGCAGGTCAGACACAGGTTACTGACAACCCATAGTCGCCAGAAGAGTTACGCGGATAGGCGACAATCCGAGATGGAGTTCCAGGTTGGAGATTTCGTACTCCTGAGGGTATCTCCGTGGAAAGGAGTGATCCGATTCAGGAAAAGGGGCAAGCTGGGGACCCGGTACATTGGTCCATTCAGGGTGATCATGAGGGTGGGTAAGGTAGCATACCGTTTGGAGCTACCCAAGGAGAGAGTCAGATCCATGATACCTTCGACGTGTCTTAGTTGAGGAAGTGTATAGCCGATGAAACGGTAGTAGTGCCATTGGAGGATATTCAGATAGATGCGAACCTGAATTACGTTGAGAGGCAGTCGCAATTGTGGGTCGGAGGATCAAAGTTCTGAGGAAAATGGAGGTGTCCCTAGTTCAGGTCTAGTGGCAACATCGGAGAGGGTCCGAGCTGACTTGGGAGCCGGAGTCGGAGATGCGGGAGCAGCATCCAGAGTTGTTTGCGGCATGAGACTTCGAGGGTGAAGTTTGGTTCAAGTGGGGGAGAATTGTAACATCCCAAAATTCAGGTACATCTATTTTACCCTTCATCTTTACCAAATTGTCAAATTTAGCCCCTAAGTGAAAAATGTTGCAAACGAGTATGTTGGGCGTACTGAAGAGTACGTTGCGCGTACTCATGTGCTTATTATGGACACAGACTCAATTAGGTATGCTGGGCATAACTGGCTCAAATGCAAAACCCTAAATGAGACTTGAGGACTATAAAAGGAATAATATGGTCCTTACCCCAGCCACCATTTTGCAGAGAGTGAAACCCTAAGAGAGCAATACCATCGTTCTAAGCTTGTGTGTGTTTTTTAGCTTGATATTATCCTTGTGTGATTGAGAAGAAGAAGAGGAGGTCATTGAGGAGGCTAGAAGTTGGAATACAAATTTAGATCTGAGTTCTAGACAGGTTGGAGCTTCACTTGGAGGTAAAAAAGCTCAAAGCTTTCCTTGTCATCCTTGATTTGTGCCTTATGGACCCATTTTTAGGGTTTTTGGTCCCAAGGAAGAGACTTTATGAGAAAATGGTCTCCATAAGCTTAGATCTGCCCTATTTACGTGTAATATATGTTGTAAGTTCATAAAAATCCAATCTTGGATGTTGATATTAAGTCATGCATGAGATGAGGGCTTAATGAGGAAAGAGGAAAGGTGTTTGGAGTGATTGGTGACCTTTATAGCCATGCAAAGGCTTAAAGGTTTCGACTTTATGGATTAAGTTGCCTTAGAATAGTCAGATCTGGAATTTGAGTTTATGTCTTAACCGTTTAAGACCAAAAATCAAAAACAGTATAAGACTGGGACTTGAGTTGGGCGTAATCCTAGTACCCGCAGCGTACGGGGTTGAGCTCCCTGATTCTGTAAAGCATCGGAGTACGCCCAGGGTACGGAGTAGTTACGCGTTGTGTACTCCGGAGAGTTGACTTTGGTTGAATTTTAGGGTTTAGTGAATATTTAATCGGTTGAACAATTAGAGGGGTAAAATGGTCTTTTACCCTTCTGAGAGAATTTAGAGAAGGGTTAGTCTACCTTTGAGAGCCGTATTGATTATGAGTATTTATTTTAGGTGACTAGGTGGAGGCTAGATTTGTATACCGAGTTCAAGATTTATCCGAGTTACCCGAGGTGAGTCTTCTCACTATACTTTACCAAGAGTGGTAATTAGAGTTATGTGACAGAGTATCTTGTATGCTATTTATATGATGTGATACACTACACTACTTTATCTGATTTGTGCTATATATGATTCAAAGTTAACAGAGTTAGGACTAGAGGGTCCATAGAGTTATGTGACTGGAGGGTCCCACTAAGACACACTCACTAGAGGGTCATACAGAGTTATAGCCTCAAGTGGCTAATATGTGGTTTATGTGGTATTTTAGGGGAAACTCACTAAACATTTATGCTTACACTGTTATGTGTTATGTGTTTCAGGTACAAGCGAGGATCGCAGGAAGGCGCCGACATGATCCGTACACACTGACAGAGGATTGTATTTTGTGATCTTGGGATATGTTTTATTATGATGACATTTGATGAACATGAGATTTGAGAATATTATATGAGTTTTATGTTGTTTGAAAAATGAAAAATTGTTTTAAATTTCCACGGCGTTACAGCTTGGGGGTGTAAGATATATACCGGGTGAAGAAATGTGAGCACGTTGCTATAATAGATAAAAAATAAAAAAAATAAGTATGTTGTTATTATGGGTAAAAATTAAGTACATTGTCAGAGTATAGTGGATTGCTATTTTATGCAATCACTTTAGTTTTTCTTCTGATTTATTTTTCATGTTTTTCTGATTTGCAGAAAGTATTGTGTCCATAGGTTTAACGTGTTTGACTTCTTTGAGAGATATTGTTGGTAAGGATCCTGATCTTGGTGGTTCAAATGTTGCAAGAGATGAAAGATCTACAACCAAACAAATGTTTTCTATCTTTATTTATTTTTATTTTTTAACTAATTAAGAAGTACACGTAACATTCTTGCCGACAGTGGGAAAACTCTAGGTTGGAGTTATAACGACAGAATTGGAATTAGAAGAGTTATGCACTAGACAAAACACTAAAATTATGTAACTTAGTTGGATGACAATGTACTACCAGATTATATAGTTAGTGAAAAGCCATTAATATCTATGTATTACATTTATTTAGCATTAGAATGATTATTTATATATGACACTATATTGTGAAATTGTAACAACCCAATTTTCACATCCAAAAATGTCATTTTAATTAATTAATTTAATTAAACATTCGTAGGAAAATATTGTCGAATCATGACATCTCATAAAACAATGTATAATGTCTGAAAACCCAAATCATAAAATAGTGATAATGTCAGAGTACAATCCCAAGGAATCTCATAGTGCGGAATTTGAGGTGTGTGTATGATGTGCAGCTACCGCCCCGGCTCCTTCCCCTTCGCTGAAGATGTACCTGAAACAAAACTCAAAACTGTAAGCATGAAGCTTAGTGAGTTCCCCCATCATACCACATACCATACAATATGCTGTCAGGCAATTCTGGGGCGCCTGACTTACCATTATGGGGTGTTTGACGTACCCAATTCAAGCCATTCTGGGGTGCTTAACGTACCAGTCGGTCTATTTCACCCGACTACCAGGGACTATTTCACCCCTACTACTACCACATAATGTACTGTCAGACAATTCTGGGTTGTCTGACTTATCCAGGTCAAGCCATTCTAGGGTGCTTGACGTACCCATCGGTCTATTTCACCCGACTACCAGGACTATTTCACACCTACTACTACCACATAAACACATATCATGCTAGCATATAAACATATCAGGGAATAGTCATCCTAGGTGAGTATCACAAAGAAAATCACCTATCATACGACTCCTACTGGTGGGCCGGCATTGTGGCCTTAGACCCACCGCTACTGGAAGGTAACTCACCTCGTATGAGTAGTTGCTGATAACCTGTGCGGGAAACCTCTGGTTGTTGCTGCTCTGAAAATCCTTCGGCTATAATCCCCACAAAACACTCAGTCAGAATCTAATATCTACTCTTAGGGAAAAATGACTATTTTACCCCTAACCAAGTCCAAGTCAAAGTCAACTTCCAGTTGACCCGACTCGCCGAGTTGGGCCTTGATGAGATAAAATCTCTTGATCGTTTAGATCTTTCACAGGTAAATCAATGAAGAACAAACAACTAAATTGATCAAAACAATGACCATAAGATAGAATCAATATCATGCTTATGATTCAAACGTAGTCATGCCTCAGCAGAGCTCGACTAAGAACTTCCACTGTAGAGGCAAGCTAGGGTTTACAATACTATAATGAGAATTATCAAAGCGTTAATTACTAAGGATGCATGCATGCACCTTAAATACTAAAACCCTAGAATAAAATAGTGCACGGTTGGACAGGCCCAAACCGGTTACAAAACTGGGCTACAAGGAACGAGCCCAAGACGCAACACTAGGATCCTAACAATCTCCCCCTTTGCGTAAATTGGGGCGAGACCTTCACTTCGGTTGATTGACAGCAGCTCGCTTCACCACCTTGAATAAGCATGGAATCACAGCGAAGAACATGGCAAAAGTGGATATACCATCTTATCATATCTGTGAAGTACTTCTTATCACTTTCATTATTCTGCTTGCATCTGTGAATAATCCCAGAACATACTCCAAGCACAAAGTAGTAAAGAGTAGTTTATCAGTCAAAGCGAACAGGCATTTGTTACCATCCTGTTTGGTGAACATCACAGAGTTTAACACCGGATCAATCCTTCCCATCTTCATCTTGTTGACATCACTTGCAGAACCAACAGGCAAAATAGTGGGCTTCTTTCTAAGAACCGAAGCGATCTCCTCATCCATCTTAGCTACCTCCAAAATGTAGCAGACTAGCCATCTTTTCAGATGATCAATTATTGGCTCATACTCAACTGGGTTGGAGAGTAGAATATTGTGCAGAAAAATCCAATCATGAGGATTGAGATTGGGTAGATCAGCCAGGGAGAAGGTATGCACAGATAAGGCCGAACCTCTGGTAACTTTCAAATTTACATTGATGTATTTCCCTGCTGCTTGAGGCTTAAGGACCCGAACTGTGATAATTTTCTGAGCGCTCCAAGTGAGATATTGTGGTTGAGCGAACTCCAAGTAGTATTCAATGATCTCATGATCAACCTTCGAGTCTGGATGTGGGACTTCTACTATAGGAAGAAAGCAGTGAAAAAAAGTCCTTCCGAGTGATGGGCATATCAAACTGAGAATCCTTAGTGTTTTCACAGTCTAAAGACACTACTGGCTCAAGCCAATGAGTGCTAGGAGAATCGATGGCTTCTTTGATCAGCTTCTCCAAAGTCCAAAAGGGAAAAAGAGTTTTCTTGCTTTCTCGGAGATCATGAGCCTCCTTTAATCTCCTTTCTTTCTCTTCAGCTTCCTTTACGATCTTGGCGTTGAGATCGATTTCCCTTTCCCTTGCCTTTCACTTTAGTACATCAGCGATTGTCTCCTCTTCCTCATCACTTTCATCCACAATACCCTTGCCTTTAGCCTTAACACCCGAACCCGAAGCATGCTCAGCCTTCTGTTGTTCTGGCTAGGAAGTGGGAGGAGGTTGAGACTTAGGAGGAGGTTGAGACGAAGATGTGAGTCCTTCTCCCCTTGTTTCAGAGGTACCATTGTCTCTGAAACACCTTCAATGCAACTCAACATCCCAAGGGCAGGACGGAATTTGTAAGCAAGATGGCGTATAATCGAGATGGTCAGAATAGGATCATGAGCCTCCAGAACGTTCAATAGAATAGCGTGTACATCGGAGACATAGCTTTTGACAACAGCCCTTTCAGAGCGAAGCTGATTGACCTCGTTGTTCTTCTTAGAAAGTTGGAGATTTTTGGTTTTCAACTGAGTAGTCTTGAGAGCAAGCTCATCCATGAGTGAGTTCTCCATGGCGAGATCAGCTTGAAGCTTTGCAAAACGTTGATTGAGAGAGGACAAAAGGGTAGCATTATCCTTCTGAATATCCTGGCGAAGAGTGGCAACGTTTCGCTTCTCAGAAGCAAAGGCTTCTTCGAGTTTGGTAATTGAGCTGGTCACTCTAGAAGCGTTCAACTCAGCTGCTCCGTGTAAGGACACAATAAAAATATTAGCATCTTGGATTAGTTTTTCGACTTTTTCGGTCGATTTTGTACAGACTTTTGTTGAAGCAGAAATAGATGTTGCGGCATTAGAAATGGAAGCCTCATGTGCTTTGACAAAGGAGTCAAGCATCGTCTGAATAGCAGCTTCAGAATTGGGATTGTGAGACGAAGAAGAGGCCATGAGAGTGTCAAGTTTGGCATTCAGCTCCTTGATATGATTTTTGGTAATAGGAGCATCATCATCTTCATCACTCTGAACTTGGTAGGGGCTGTAGTAGAAAGAATCAAATTCCATGTCTTAACCACCAAGGATAGTATTGGTTTCGGTGGAAGGTGTGGGAGATAGTGTTTTGGTTGTTTCAGGGACTAAAGAGCGAACCCCCATATCAGATACGTTGGTTTGAACTCCAATGGTCGTTCTGGTTGTGGCTTCAAAAAAGAGAGGTGTGGGCATAGGAATGGTAGAGGTGGGTTGAGATTTTATAACTGGCAAGGTTGTTTGTAAGTAAATAGGAATAGAAGTAGGTGGTGAAGAAGGTACTGGAGAGCGAATGGGTACCTCAGGTGTAGGTGACCTAGGTGGAGTATCACCACGAACCGAAATCTCCTCATCAGAGATTTCGCTCTCAGATGCAGTAGGAGTAGGTTGTTTGTTGCCTGGAGGAACGTACTCGGAGTCCGAATCACTGGAGGATTGAAGGATAAGCCTCTGGGCTGGCTTTTTCGTTTTCTTCTGCTTAGGATGGGAAGGAGCCTCCTTGGCAGACTTTCGCTTCCGTGGAGTTTTCCCCTTAGCAAGTTTGAGAACCCTCACCTCCTTTTGTTTTTCTTGTTTCTTTCCCCTCTTTACAGGCTTGTCTTCTTCCTCTATGGAGCGAATCATAGCGGGTGTAAGTTCCCTTGGACCCGAAGAAGGAAGCTTCTTGTACTCTTGAATGATCGGACTGACTTCAGGCACACAAGCGTACATGGATGTCGGAATGGAACCAACAAATGAAAATTTTGACGGATCAATGACAATAATCTTCTTTGTATGGAATGTGGCGATGGAGGAAAGAAGCAAGTCCGCCATGATTGGGACATGAAAGCGATCCATCGCCCACTTTGTGACAATCGACCAGAACCTGCCGCACAAGACTTCTGAATGGCGAGATGAGGAGGTTAAGCTATGAACAATCTGTTGCCATAAGATCGAACCATAATCCAGATGTACCCTATTGTACAACCCATACAAGATAGTCATGAATGATTTGCTCGCCCCGTCTGATCCAACACGGTGCTCTGAGAGACCTTTGAACAAGAGAGTGAATAGGTCGTTCCATTGAGGGGGAAGGCAGGATTTCTTGAACTTTTTCACTGTTTTTAGGGTTTCAGTGTACCCCATGTTGTAGAACATTGAGAATAGCTGGTCTTTAGTGATGGAATCAGGGTTTACCAGGGTGGGTTCATGAGCAAGACCTAGCAATGCACAGAAACGATTTTTGGAAATCGTGGTCTTCTCGTTGTGAATGTCGAAGTGGATTCTTGTAAGTCCCCAAATCTGCTTGTGTATCAATCAGATCCAATTGATGGTGCGGAATCCTAATCAATAGGATGATGTCAGATCAAAATAGAAGAGAAGGTGAAGAAGAAGAAGAAGAAGAAGAAGAAGATGATCATGATGAATCTATGATGTATTATTGAAATGATTGATGCTCCATACACATAGTTCACACACACTCTTCTCTCTAGTTTCTCTCTCACCTTAGAATACACACACTTAAGCTCATTGGCTATGTCCCTCACATGCACTCCTCACCCTATATATATATATATATATATATATATATATATATATATATATATATATATGGACCTAAGGCCAAGCCCAAAATACAAATAATCCAATGCTAGACCGAAAACACATGGGTTTTCGGTCCAAGCTACAATTAATCCTATACTATTTTTGGCCCAAATAATTAAAACAATAAATGCTTAGAAAAAGCAAAGTATAAACCATATTTTTGACCCAACAATCTCCCCCTTGGTTCATAGCTTTCTTTTCTAATTGACCCAACAAGCTCCACCAAAAAGTAGCTGGCACTTCTTGTCAATCTTCATTGGGAGCTTGGCTTCAGCTATTATCTTCAAATTCTTCACAGCGTCAAGATGATCTAGATGAATCTTCAATGAATGACTTCATATGGAGCAGTTGGGCTTTTCTTCAAGATTTGACATTGAACGCACATTGGGTGAGGAAGCTTCATGTACTGATTCTTGAAAGATAGCGCTTTCAGCTTGAGAATCTTCAGAGAGAACTAACAGAGAGAAATAATCTTCTGGATCACTTCAGTAGGTACAAAGATAGCAGCAGACTGATTGAGGAGGTTTCAATGCAATCCGTCACATAATCTTCAATTATAGCTTTACCATGCTTCTGGGGTTGAAAGATTGAATGTCGAAAGAATAATCTTCATTTCTTGCTCCTTCGAATGAGAATTCTTCGATGATCACAGATGAAGCTTTGGCTCAAAAATCTCGATACAGTCTCCACGAGTCTCATCTACGCCTGAAATAATTTTTCGAGACAAAACAAAACTAAAAGAAAAATTAGCACACAAAAAAATATATTTTTGGATTTTTGATTTTCTGATTTTTGTTTGATTTTTTAATTTTTCTGATTTTTTTTTTGGAGTTTTTTAATTTTTAATTTTAATTCTCCCCCTAAATTTGTGCATAGAGGAAAACTATGAACAAATTTAACAAAAATATTTGGGATCAAAGTTGTTGGACAATCATTTTTCATTTGTCAGTACCTCTCCTTTCATCAATAGATCTGGCCGATCGCCGGTATTATGGTCCACTTGAAACCTTGTGACATGGAAGGATCTTCACCAATGATCAATCAAGCATAAGAAAACAAAGAAGAAATGGAGTAGAAGATGAATGAAACTGAGCTTACATACGATTAAACACTTGAAACCGTCTGATACAACTTAGGGACCGAAAACTAGCAAAGTACAACTGTTATCCTAGCCTGACAACCTGACATCTATATATACTAACAAGGACTAAAAACAGTTTTCGATTAGCAGACCGAAAACTGGTTTTCGGTCACACCTTAACCAAAAACGTCCTAGACCGAAAACATCAAACATACACAAAACAACTCCAGTATACATTGGCAAATGCCCTAACTCATCCATACATTGATGCCTAGCCCAAACCATATATATATATATATATATATATATATATATATATATATATATATATATATATATATATATATATATATATTGGCCCTTTAATCTCCCTCTTGGTTTGGGGATAGCATTATTCAGTCTTTATCAACCACCAGCATGTCTGACTTTCCCATAGCTCCATTCCACATCTCCTTTTCGATAATATCAGCAACCATGGCAGTGTATCCATTAGCAGCAGACTCAAAAATGTCTTTAGCCACCACGATCTGATGAATAGAAAGCTGATGAATATCCCACTTTCTAAATTGTAGCAGATCCCTCTTGTCATATAGACGAGTACATCTATTTTTAAGTTTGATGACAGTAGAAGTTGTAGTTTCATCAAACACCAAGTATTGCATGGATTGTAGAGATCCATCTGGATGGTCCTGAAGGATAGGAATCTACTTTACTTTATTATTAGTGATCCACATCACAGACCGAAGAGGCAGATTGGTTTTCGGATCAATGACACTCGGGTATACCTTGATGATAGACTATGCATTCTTCATTGAGGGAAAACCCTTTGCCACTTGACCTTCCAAAAATAACCTGAACTGTGTCACCTTGGGTTCATTTGTTGGATTTGAAAAAAGAGCCTTAGACAATTCCGTAAGATCAACCTTGGTCCAAGAGTGGAAGTCGTGAGCATCTTTATACAATTCGGTATTTCCACTCTTTCTTCTTACAATCCACATTTTCAGAGAGTCATGGAATCCCCATGAGATGATCCCAGACCCATCACCATAAACTTCTCTGAAGTGATTTTCTCCAAGATCCGTAAAGGTAATGTTTTCTGATCCGAGCTCCTCTTGAACAAAAATTGACCCTTGTCAGCAGACTTAGCTAGTTTAGCACGTTTTAACGCCACGACATTTGGAGCCTGCGCTGGTTCTTTGTCAAAATGTTTGACAATTGTGGTTATTCTTGTAGGAGGTGGAACTACGGGAGCGTCTTGATTGGGAAGATAGACCATTGGCTCATTGACAGATGATTTGAATTTGTCACCAAATTCTTCTCCCAACTTCTTCTTCAAATCATAATAGCTGGCGGTCAACAAACCAAAATGCCTCTTCTAACAGCCCGAAATTCAGGTAAGCTTTATGACCCTTCTATTTTGAGAGTTGGCAAGATGACTCCCTTAAAGTTGTATGTTGGATTTGGGAGTACGCTGGGCATTATGAAGTGTACGCCGCGCGTACTCGCGCGCTTATTTTTGACACGGACTCGCCTGGGTACGCTGGGCGTACCTAGGGTTACGATGGGTGTAATGTGCCGAGATGCAAACTCTAAATATTGGCTTGTGCACTATAAAAGGAACGTTAAGTCCTTTATCCTAGCCACCTTACCCCTTTGAGTGGGCCCTTAGTGTGTAGAAATCCATGTTTTAGCTGGTGTGTGTGTGTTCTTGAGCTTGAAGGCACCATTTTGAGGTGAAGAAGGAGAAGAGGAAGCCATTGTTGGAGCTAGAAGTGGAAGAGCAAGAGTAGATCCGAGTTCTTCAGTGGTTGGAGATCCAATTTGAGGTAAAATGCTAAAAGCTTCCCTTGTCCTTCAAGAGTTTTGCTTTTTGGACCCATTTTAGGGTTATTGGTTCAAAGGTGGATCAGACCTTTCCCAGTGTAATATGTGTTGAGGATTCATAAAAATCCAATCTTGGTCATGGATATTGAGTCATGCATGAGTTAGGGTCTTAATGTGGAAAAAGGAAAGGTGTTTTGAGTGATAGATGATCTTTACAACCATGCAAGCCTTAAAGGCTTCGACTTTATGGAGTAAGGACCCTTAGGGAAGTCAGATCTAGAATATGAGTTCTTGTCTTAATCGTTTAAGACCAAAATACTCAATATGGCTGAACTGGGATTTACGTTGGGCGTAATTCCAGTACGTGCAGCCTATGGGGTGGTGCACCCCGATTCTATGAAGGCACTGGGTACGCCTAGCGTACATGTTTGGCACGCGCAGCGTAAAACAGAGGGTTAATTTTTGTTGACTTTTAGGGTTTGGTCAACTTTAGGGTATTTGAACCATGAGAGGGGTAAAATGGTCTTTTATCCTTCTGAGAATGATAGGAAAGGAAAGAGTCTAGCCTTGGGGAAACGTATTGATGAGAAGTGTTTGTTATGATTAGGCGGAGGCTAGATCCTATCTCACAGAGTCAGAGATTTCCGAGTTATCGAGTTACCCGAGGTGAGTCTTCTCACTATATTGTACCCGGAAAGGTACCTATGTGTGACCGGAAGGTCTTGTATGCTATGAGATGCATGTATTATATGCTATGCGTTGCATGTTCTGTATGCGTTATGTATGTGATATGTATGCTATGTATGATATGGGCCGGAAGGCATTATGACATGGACCGGAAGATCGGTATGAGTAGGACCGGAAGGTCTACTGGGACTGGGACGAAAGTCCCTTGAGACACATGGATCAGAAGGTCGTGTAGAGTATGGCCTGGAAAGGCGTATGTGTGTAAGTTGTATTTGGGGAACTCACTAAGCATTTATGCTTACAGTTGTTATGTTATGTGTTTCAGGTACTAGCGAGGACCGTGGTAAGGTGTCGGCGTGACCCGTACACACAGAGAGAAGATTTGATTTGTGATCTTTGGATATGTTTTGAGTTGATAACTATTGTGGGATACTTTTGAGAATGTTTTATATATGAAAATTTGGGTTTTGAAAAATGACAATTTTGTTTTCAAAATTACATCGTTACAAGTTTGTATCAGAGCCTTGGTTTGAGGGACTCTGATGCACCTTCGGGCATATCTGAACTCAAACTGAGGATTTGAGAAAATTTTCAAACGATAAAACAATTTTTTTTCTAAAAGAGCAATAGGTTTTGAGACAACCGTAGCCTAGGAAGGACTGTGCTGCTATGTCATGCTTGAGAGCGAGTAGGTAGCAGTAAGGGGCTGATAAGATGTCTACCGAAGGGTAGCCTATGCCAGTGAGATATAGAGTACTTGTGATCTGGTATCTAAGGAGGAGGACTTAGGGTGAATACTGATGCGGTGTAGAAGATAGTATAAGGGCCCGTACTACCGAAGACACCGAAGCAGTGTGCACTCTAAGTAAGAATTCTTTGGGTACTAAGGAACAAGTAGGGCCGAGTTATTGAGTGCGAGCATGCTCGAGCGAGTCTTTGATATTATTATGTTATATTTTAGAGACATCATGGTTGGGACACGCCACAGACTTGAGGCGAGCGGTATGAGTGACGAGGAGCTTCGTCAGATGATCCATGATGAGGTGGCGGCGGCGATCAGGGCCGAGATTCCGAAGATGTTTGGGTCTATCAAGACCACACTGAATGAGACTTTCAATGAGCGGTACGCCGTGGTGACTGAGGCTGCAGCTACCGCAGCTGTGGCTGCTGCCAAGCCTCAGGGAGGTGACTCGTTGTTGTTTTGGGAGTTCAGCAACACGAATCCACCTGAGTTTGATGGGACGCAGTATCCGATCACTGCGATGAGATGGATTGCTGATATTGAGGGATGCTTCTATACATGTTCATGTCTAGAGCATCTGAGAGTTCGGTTCGCGTTGAACCAGCTTCACTTGGGAGCGAAGGACTGGTGGAAGTTCGTGACGGCAAGCTTTACAGCTGCAAAGATTTCAGAGGTGACCTGGGAGAAGTTCACCACCATGTTCAGAGATGAGTATGTTCCTCCGGTGGAGAGGGAATGGTTGGTTCAAGAGTTCTTGACCCTCAAGCAGGGTACTGATTCGGTCACTGTGATTACGAGGAAGTTTCATGAGAGGGCGATGTTTCGCCCTGAGCAGGTGTCTACTGAGTAGGCACGTATGAGCCGGTATTTGAGCGTTCTGAGGAGAGACATTCGGGAATTCGTGTCGAACTCGATGTACCGGACATTTGCTAAGCTCCAGGAAAATTCCTGGAAGACGGAGATTGAGTTAAAGACTCAGGCCAGGGAGGAGGCCGAGTCTCAGAGGATGGATCGGCGGCCAGCTCAGTCTCAGCCGGCAGCCAAGCGGACTAAGTCCGTTGATTCGAGGACTAGAGGCCAGAAGGGCCGCACTTGCGGGAAGTGAGGCAAGGGACATGAGGGGGTCTGTCGATCGGGTGGTTGCTACAAATGTGGCAAGGAGGGACATATCACCAATGATTGCCCCAAGGGATTTACGGTTTGCTTTCATTGCAACCAGACTGGCCATCGGAAGGCCGAGTGTCCGTAGTTGCATCAGGGGTGAGCACAGGAATCTGCGCCTGCTGCTAGGGTTACCGAGGTTCGGCCAGTGAAGGCCGAGGCACCGAAGGCTCGTGGGAGAGCTTTCCAGCTGACTGCGGAGGAGGTCCGCACAATGACCGATGTTGTGACAGGTATGTATTCTTTATTTATCTTTGAATTGAGATATTGTGCTTATATGGTGATATGCGTTGGTACTTTTCTTGTGAATTATGTACCTGCTTTGGTGTTATTTGACTCGGGTGTGAGTCGGTCATTTGTTTCCTTGGCATTTAGTCAGCACATTTGTATCCGACGAGAGGCGTTGAGTCGACATCTACGAGTTTCTATAGCTGACGAGCGAGCGGTTTATGCTACGGATGTCATTCGAGGATGTATCCTTGAGATCTTCGGTGTGGAGTAGATCTGGTCCCGATTGCGATGGGGGACGTATGTGTTATAGTGGGCATCGATTGGTTGAGCCGATTTGGAGTTGGTATAGACTACGAGCGTCAGCTGGTGTCGATACAAGACCCTAGTGGGGGAGTACTTACGGTGTACGGTAAGGGAACCCGATATGGGTTAGCGTTTTGTTCGGCTGCCAGGGCGAGACAGAGTTTGCAGCAGGGATGTGGCAGGTTTGTAGCCTATATGATGGACACACGAGTGGCCAATGGGAGGCCAAGTTCGATTGATGGGGTTCCGATAGTGTGCGAGTTCCCAGATGTTTTTCCCGAGGAATTGTTGGGTGTGCCTCCCAAGAGGCAGGTAGAGTTCCGTATCAATTTGGTTCCGGGAGCAACACCTATCACCAAGGTGCCTTATCGCCTCGCGCCGCCAGAGATGCATGAGTTATCCTCGCAGCTTCAAGAGCTACTGGGGAATGGGTTTATTCGACCGAGTAGCTCGCCTTGCGGAGCGCCGATCCTTTTTGTCAAGAAAAAGGATGGTTCACACCGGATGTGAATTGATTACCGGGAGTTGAACAAGTTGACGGTCAAGAACCGTTATCTGCTACCGAGGATCGATGATCTGTTTGATCATTTGCAGGGGGCGTCTTTGTTCTCCAAGATATACTTGAGGTCGGGTTATCATCAGATGAGGGTTCGGGATGAAGATATCCAGAAGACGGCATTTAGGACTCGTTATGGGCTTTACGAGTTTGTGGTGATGCCTTTTGGGCTCACCAATGCACCAGCAGTGTTCATGGATCTCATGAACAGGGTGTGCAGGCCGATGCTGGATCGGTCGGTGATCTTGTTCATTGATGATATTTTGGTGTATTCGAGAATTAGAGAACAGCGTGAGGAGCATTTGAGAGAGATCCTTGGAGTTCTGAGATCGAAGAGGCTTTATGACAAATTCTCCAAGTGTGAGTTCTGGTTACGAGAGGTCTAGTTCTTGGGGCATCTCGTCAACCAGAATGGGATTTTGGTCGATCCAGCCAAGATTGAGGCGGTCATGAGGTGGGAGGTGCCGAGATCGCCCACCGAGATTAGGAGCTTTCTAGGATTGCCCGGCTATTATCGGAGATTTATCAGGGATTTCTCCAAGATCTTCGTGCCACTCACCAGGTTGACCCGGAAGGGTGTAGCTTTTTCATGCAGCCCAAAGTAGCAGGCCTCTTTCGAGACACTTTGCTAGAGACTATGCGAAGCCCTGGTGCTTGCTCTCCCGGAAGGGGTGGAGAATTTTGTGGTGTACTGTGATGCATCGATATCAGTGTTGGGAGCGGTGCTTATGCAGAGGGGGCATGTGATAGCATATGAAGCGAGGCAGCTAAAGCCTCATGAGGCGAGGTATCCCACCCATGATCTAGTGTTGGGGGTGGTGGTGTTCGCTCTCAAGATCTAGCGTCACTATCTGTATGGGGTTCGGTGTACCATATACACGGACCACAAGAGCTTGAAGTACTTGATGGATCAGCCCAACCTGAATATGGGCAAGAGGAGATGGTTGGATGTGGTATAGGATTATGACTGCGAGATCCTGTACCACCCTGGCAAGGCTAATGTTGTAGCCGATGCCCTGATCCGTAGGGAGGAGAGCGCCCCACTGCGACATGTTTGCTTGAGATTGACAGTGATGACTCCGGTATGGGACACCATTCGAGGGGCCCAGGCGGAGGCCGTGAGACCGTAAAATCGCAAAAGGGAGCGAGTGATCGGGCAGGTATCGGATTTTGTTACCGATAATTGAGGACTTATGACCTTTCAGGGTTGGGTTTGGGTACCGTTTGTGGGAGGAACGCGTACCATCTTGATGGAGGAGGCGCATAGATCGAAGTTCTTGATCCACCCCAGGGCCACTGAGATGTATTTTGACCTGAAGAAGGAGTATCGGTGGCCCTATATGAAGAGGGATGTTGCATGGTTCGTAGAGAGGTGCTTGACCTGTCGCAAGGTTAAGGCCTAGCTCCAGCGTCCGCATGGTAAGTTGCAGCCGTTAGAGATTCCCGAGTGGAAGTGGGAATAGATTACCATGGATTTTATCACGAAATTGCCGAGGACTGCTAGGGGTGTCGATGCAATTTGGGTGATTGTGGACAGGTTAACGAAGAGCGCTCACTTCCTTGCCATCAGTGAGAGCTCTTCTGCGGAGAAGCAGGCAGAGTTGTACGTTAGGGACGTGGTATCGCGACATGGAGTACCACATACCACCCACAGACTGACGGACAGAGCGACCAGACGATTCAGACGATCGAGGACATGCTTCGGGCATGTGAGCTGGATTCCGGCGGGAGTTGGGACACGTATTTTCCCTTGGCTGAGTTTTCCAATAACAACAGCTATCACTTGAGCATTGGTATGCTACCCTTTGAGTTGTTGTATGGGAGGAGGTGTCGGACTCCCATTTGCTAGGGTGAGGTAGGGCTACGTGTGATGGGTAGTATGGAGATAGTGCTTCAGACGACAGAGCAGATACAACGGGTCAGACAAAGGTTGTTGACCGCACAGAGTCACCAGAAGAGTTCAGAGATTTCGTGCTCCTGAAGGTATCTCTGTCACACCCCAAAACCATGAATGGCGGAAACGTTCTGGGGCGTAGGACATCATGTACAGTATCACAACAATGAAAAGTAGTAAACAAGCAACAACATCATCCATTGCATTAGTAATATAATTTTAATACAAGTGTGTTCTGTCAATATATAATAGACACTAAAGTATAAATCAAAATGAAAGATGAGTCTTGAACGTGCACCATCTTCACTGAACCTTGCATCGGTACCTGTCTATGGTTGACTTGAGGATACAAGTTATTTTGAAAGAGGGTATCAACTTTAAAGCTGGTGAGATCATAAGTATTTTAGTGTCTTAATTTGTATGTATATGAACTGTAAGTATTGAAAATGTATATGAACTATAAGCATGAAACTGTTTTGAACATCCTAGAAAACCATATGTTTCCTACTAAAAGTATCCTTCTACCAAGGCATCTAGTGTCTGTGTGTGTGTCTTTTGTAAGAGTGTGTATTTTCCCAAATCTGACAATCATTAACCAAAAATATAGTTTCTACATTATCGTGCGTCGTGTGAATGTTCACGAAGTGAATGTAATGGGAAAATGAAATTGTACTATGGTGTAGTGTCGAACTACAACCGTACTAATTACCTTAAGTCTAGGGTAATTCTTATAAGTACTGTAGTGTTTGTAATAAGTGACTACTTCTGTACTCCTATTGCCTTATTTGAGGGATAAGGCCTAATGTGATGGCTAGATCCCAGGCTAAACGCTCCCTTGTCAAAGAGATTTTGGGACCTACACACAACCCCTGCATGTATGCAAGCCGTGAACATCCACATTACTATGATCATGTATACCCGATATAACTATCACAATGCGTTGTGATTCATCGGTATAGTTAGATCTTGAAATTGTTCTATGATATAGCACCTAGTGATGTATGTCCTATCATCGCATAGGATCTATGTAAAAGTATATGAACGTATGCCTTTGCTACCCAAAGGTACTGAACTGACTGAAAGGAACTATTATGTCCATATATGTACACATGATACATAACTAATATTTAAACGACCTTCGGACGGATACCTGATTATGACAACCCGAAATTTCCATTCTGAACAAACCATATCAAGCCAAAAGAAGTTAGAGCAGTTACAGTGAAATTCCAGACTTTGGGTATAAGTTTGAGTATTTCAGGATTAGCACTTAAGGAGATATCAGGAGAGTGGTTGCACTAGGGTTTTGTGCAACACTGTTATTCCAGTACTCTAGGATATTAGAGTTCATTCCGGGAATAAAATATTTTCTGCCAAAAATCCCAGGACTATATATAGAAATCTGAACCAAAATAATTCATTAGTTACATTTCCAACTAGAGAAAAGCCAAAATTCTCTCTTACGGATCTTCGGGTTTTCATCCCAAATCGTGAGTACTTCATCTAGTTGTATTATATAGCTTAGATTGTGTTTAATAACATCAAAATCATGTCAAAATACTAAGATCTGTGACTTTACCGCCCAAGAACACCTTGGGGAGTAAACTCCTTTTTAAGGGCCAAAGTGTGCCCAATGTCCCTCCAAACCTTCGAAATGAACCTTGAGACTACTCATAGCTAGTTTAGACATCCAAAACATTAAGAATCAAGGCCGTGAACTCCATTTTTATGTGCCAAAATGCCCTAAAAGCCTTCCTTAAGCCAAGAGACTAATTTAGACACGTACCCTAATGAGTTTAGGACTAGCAAACTGATGGGTTTTGAGCATTCTAACACTTCCTAAGTGTACATGCAACCCTAATAACCTTGGATCTATGTTTGTCTAATTATCATGCAAAGTTGAATTCCAAGGTTATATTCCTATCTAGCATACATGGGAATAATTTTAACTTGAATCATAGATAGAATAACTTACCTTGTTGTTGATTGTGTTCCTTGAAACCTTGTGAGCCTAGCACCCCAAGTGTGATGCCTCAAATGCTTCACACAACACCAAATGCTCTTGGAAAGACTCTTGAGATAACACACACTTCTCAAAATCGGCCAAGCCCTCTAGTTTCTTAGTGTTCAACTTGTGTAGCCAATTTTGTGGAGAATGGGACTCTTATATAGTGTTGGCACATCTAGGGTTACACCATGTAAACCCTAATGTGTCATGACTCTTCATTTCCATGACCCATGGGTTTGTAACTCCCATGGAGCATCCATGGAGCATCCTATGGGTAGAACCCAACTTGATAATCCATGGAGCCTCTTAGCCCACTATACAAGATATGGATGATTTACATAATCAACCCATATATTTAATTAGTTATCCTTTGATCACTTAATTAATTCCAAATTAATTCTTTGATCAACTAATTAAATAATATTATTAATATATTAGAACTTATAATATATTAATAATCTCCAAGTGTTATTTCTCTCATTTAGTCTGTCCAATTGCATGGTGCCATGCAACCCAAATGGACCATGCCGGGTCGGGTCAAGTACAAGCCCGAAATAGTTATGGACTTAGACACCTTATCCAACAGTCTCCCACTTGAATAAGTCTAATAACTATATCTCTAGTACTTCAGGAACCGACCGACAATCGTAGCTCTTTCAAGGTCTCTCGGAACTGAGAAGATGATGATGCGCCATTTAAGATAAGTGATCATATAATCCTCCGTTCTAGATATCAGCCGGACAAATACATGGAACATTGTCTTGCTTATTGTCCAGCATTTGTTTCCCAATTTCCGATTTGTTTGACATAGAACTTAATTGAACACATCAACTTAGTTCTGACCGGGCCCGGTACATGGGTCAAAACAAAATCATCGAGGGGCCCAGATACCAGCTTCTAATCCAAGAAGGAACAGATAAACTTCGACTCATATGTTTGTTCTACCACTTATTGAATTACACACAAAAGTACGTTTTATAACATCGAGTTACCAATGCGGTTTCGTACAGTCAATGCATAACCAACTTGTAAGTAACAAATCATATCTCTAGGTTTGAAGACTTATATGATATTACCGTCTCACGATCACTCGAGATAAAATTCCATGAAGTGATTCCAGTGAGCGTGGGTTGTGTCCAATGCTCAGCACTTATGAGCACTCATGATTGTTGTAGCCTTGTCCAAGACCTCTACAACCAAACATGACAGTCTTGATTCATATCTACTTCCAACATATGACCGACTCTGGAGGTTTGAATAATATGTTATACCAAACAAAATTATTCTGGAAGTCAAAACATGCAAAAGAAATATAGTAAACGATTGACAAGAGATAGCAACACTTTACTCATAAATAAAACACCTTTTATTCATCATCAAATGTCAATTACACTTTACAAATTTCCGGGTTATCTAACTACTAAAACTTATATCATCCTTCAGCCCTATGCTCCGAGCATGCTGAAGATGCTTAACCCTACTCAGTCCCTTCATGAGGGGATCTGCTGGGTTCTCATCCGATGATACCCTCTTTGCCACGAGGAGTCCTTCTTCGATCCGATGTCTGATGAAATGGTATTTTCTGTCGATATGTCTGGATCTCCCGTGATCCCTTGGTTCCTTGGCTAAGGCAACAGCACTTTCACTATCACAGAAAATTTCCATTGGCTCTTTAATAGCTGGTACAACTCCAAGGTCTCCAATGAAGTTCTTCAGCCATATCGCCTCCTTTGCTGCTTCACTAGCTGCAATATACTCTGATTCACAAGTAGAATCTGCCACTGTCTCTTGCTTGGAACTCTTCCAAGAAATTGCTCCTCCGTTTAGGGTAAAGACCCAGCCCGACTGAGAGCGGAAATTATCCCTATCAGTCTGGAAGCTAGCATCACTATACCCAACAACTCTCAAGTCATCACTCCCACCGAGGGTAAGGACCCAGTCCTTAGTCCTTCGTAGGTACTTGAGGATATTCTTTACCGCAGTCCAGTGTGCCTTGCCAGGGTTCGCCTGATACCTGCTAACCATGCTCAAGGCAAAAGCTACATCGGGTCGAGTACACGTCATAGCATACATGATCGATCCTACAGCCGAAGCATAAGGTGTTCGACTCATTTCTGCTATCTCAGCCTCAGTGCTAGGGCTTTGTGTCTTACTCAATCTGGTGTTACTCTGGATGGGTAACTCTCCTTTCTTGGAATCCTGCATGCTGAATCTCTTCAGCACCTTATCCAAGTAAGTACTTTGACTAAGTCCAATTAGTCTTTTACTCCGATCTCTCAAGATTCTTATCCCTACAATATAGGCAGCTTCACCAAGGTCCTTCATAGCGAAACACTTCCCAAGCCAGGACTTTACTTCCTGCAGGGTTGGAATGTCGTTTCCTATGAGTAGTATGTCATCCACATACAATACCAAAAAGCTGACTATACTCCCACTAGCCTTGACATACACACAAGATTCATCTTCACTCCTAGAAAAGCCAAATTCCTTGACCTTTTCATCAAAGCAAAGATTCCATCTGCGAGGTGCTTGCTTCAATCCATAAATGGATTTCTCAAGCTTACACACTCTATTAGGGTACTCGTTGCTGACAAAACCCTCTGGCTGACTCATGTAAACATCTTCAGGCAACTTTCCATTAAGGAAAGCGGTTTTGACATCCATCTGCCATATTTCATAGTCATGAAATGCAGCTATGGCTAACAGAACCCGAATAGACTTAATCTTGGCTACCGGAGAAAAGGTCTCATCATAATCCACTCTAGGAATTTGAGAGAAGCCCTTTGCAACCAGTCTAGCCTTATAAGTGTGTACTTTACCATCCATGTCGGTCTTCTTCTTGAAGACCCATTTGCACCCTACTGTCTTACGACCTGGTACATTTTCAACCAAGTTCCAAACTTGATTGTCATACATGGATTGTATCTCGCTATCCATAGCCTCTTTCCATTTAGCAGACTCGGGGCCTGCCATGGCTTCCTCGTAGCTGTTAGGGTCATCTTGACTTACTAGTGTCCCATCACTAATAAGTGTCTCACCTTCTGCAGTAATATGAAATCCATAGTAATGCTCAGGTGCACTCCTAACTCTCGTGGAACGTCTCAGAGGTACAGATTTGTCAATTGGCTCAACAGGAGTTTCCTCCTCAAGTTGAGGGCTAGAGTTTGAAGTTCCTTCACCGCTTGATTCTTGAATTTCTTCAAGATCAATTTGCCTCCCACTGTCTCCTTGGCTTATAAATTCTCTCTCTCGAAAGACTCCTCTTCTTGCTACAAAGACCACATTGTCACTAGGTCTGTAGAAGAGGTAACCAAAGGATCGCTGTGGGTAACCGATGAAAATACACCTCTCGCTTCGAGGTTCGAGCTTATCATGAGTCTCGCGTCTCACGAAAGCCTCGCAACCCCAAATCTTGATGTGGTCTAGTTTAGGTACTTTACCAGTCCACATCTCGTGAGGAGTTTTGGCAACTTTCTTTGTAGGGACTAGATTAAGAATATGGGCGGCAGTCTCCAAGGCATACCCCCAGAATGAGATTGGTAGCGTAGCTCGACTCATCATGGAACGAACCATATCTAACAAGGTTCGATTACGCCTCTCAGCCACACCATTCAACTGTGGTGTCCTGGGAGGTGTCAATTGTGAGACTATCCCACATTCCCTTAGATAGTCGAGGAACTCTGAACTAAGATACTCACCACCACGATCGGATCGAAGCATCTTAATGTTCCTGCCCAATTGATTCTCGACTTCCTGTTTAAATTCCTTAAACCTCTCGAAAGTCTCTGACTTATGTTTGATCAAGTAGACATATCCATATCTACTATAATCATCAGTAAAAGTCAAATAATAACGATTAGCATCCCTTGTGGCATGTTTGAATGGTCCACACACATCCGTGTGTATAAGGTCCAACAAACCTTCACCCCTCTCACACGAACCTGTGAAGGGTGACTTTGTCATTTTTCCAAGTAAGCATGATTCGCAACTATCATCTGACTTTAGGTCAAACGACTCCAAGACTCCATCCTTTTGGAGTTGGCCTATGCGCTTCTTGCTTATATGTCCAAGACAACAATGCCATAATGATGCTTTATTCAAGTTATTATTAGTAGAATCAATACACAAAACATTATTTCCTAAGTTATCAACAATAGATACAGCTTCATACACACCATCACAAGGTAATGCTTTAAAATAAAGAACATTATTAAAGAAAGCATCAATAGAACCAACTTCATTATTAAATGAAAAGGTAAACCCTTGTTTGTACAAAGCATGAAAGGAAATAATATTTCTTGCCATTCCTGGCGAATAACAACACTTATTCAAATCTAAACTAAACCCACTACTTAGCGATAAAGTATAAACTCCAATCTTGGTAACAGGTATAGCTTTCCTATTCCCCATGATCAAGTTTATCCTTCCTTGCTCCACATCCTCACTTCTTCTTAGTCCCTGCAAGTCACAACAAATGTGAATACCACACCCGGTATCAAGGACCCAAGAATTAGAATGGGATGAGTTATTAGAAATGATAGTGTAAATACCTGCATGGTTGGGTTTAACTTTCCCATCCTTCACATCTTGCTGGTATTTTGGGCAGTTCCGCTTCCAATGAGCTTTTTCATGGCAATAGAAGCATTCAGCCTCTTTTGGGTCAGAAGAAGGAGTAATGAAACCTTTCTTGGTTCCACTTGAAGAAGAGCCATCAAGGGTCCGAGCCTTGGTACCCTTCGAGGATCTCTTTCTCTTCCTCCATCGATTCTTCCCAATTGCCAAAACCGGAGTAGAGTTTTGAGTAGGAGTGATAGCAACCGACTTCCCCTTAAGACCTGATTCTACGGTCTTGAGAAGTCCCTGAAGTTTGCTGAGAGTGACTTCTTCCTTGTTCATGTGATATGTCATGCGGAATTGATCATAGCACGATGGTAAGGAATGCAAAATAATATCTATTGCAAGATCTTCCGGGAAGTTCACATTAAGCTTCAGCAAACGATCCACATACCTTTGCATTTTCTGCATGTGGCTCGTGACGGATTCCCCGTCCTTCATCATGGTTGTTATCATGGAGCAGATGATTTCATACCTCTCTTGTCTTGCACTTTGATGGTATCTTTCCATCAAATCTTGGTGCATGTCATAAGGGTAGAAATCCTCATAATACTTTTGGAGTTCCGCTGTCATCGTGGCCGTCATGATGCACGCCACTTTCGTAGCATCCCTTTCATGTGCCCGAAATTCAGCGATCTCCTGAGGAGTTGCAGTGGACTCATCAATCTCCTTAAGCTCCTTGTCAAGGACATATTCTTTGTCCTCGTAGCGGGTAATCATCCTGATGTTTCTGATCCACTCATTGAAGTTGGATCCATCAAAGGTGACTTTCCCACACAAGTTCATAAGGGTAAAGGAGCCATTAGGATTAGAGCCAGAAGCATTGTTGAAAGACATCTGAAGGAAAGAGGACAAGATTAGTTTAGATATAAGAGAGTCCTTAATAAAACACCCAAATGTAGTATTAAGGCTAGGATCCAATCACAATATAATATAACTTAGAAGAGGTATGTCGTAATCTAAGCTATATCATATTTGAAAGGTAGGTGAATGACGATTCACCAATTTCCACCACGAAAACCGCAATATTTTAGTATTAGGTTTTTGAATGGTTCTTAGAAATTCCTAGATTCTTTGAGATTCAATGAACTTTTCAAAGGCATGTTTCAATCTTAAGTGTGCCCTCCAAGTTTTGTGACTGGGATACCGAGGATCACAAAACGAGGTGTGAAGTAACCATGCAAATCACTTGGTACCCTTAAAGTTTATCACTCAATCGATGTGCCGGTTAACCACACACGCTCCATCGATACTATAATAAACCCTAAGTCACCCTTTACCTACCTTGTTAAGTCCAAGTTAGTGTGCCGGTTAACCACACACGCTCCACCAACGACTTAATCAAAGTGTAAAGTGTAATTTCATGGAATAGCACCTTATTCACATTTTTCCTAAAGTAACTAAGATTGGGAATTTAATAAAACATTTAGTTACTTTATAATATTCATCATACTTTGAATGAGAATTAATAAGTCCTTGTCTTACCCGTTCGGCTAACGACCCTCCACCGATCAAGCAAGCGGTGGGTGAGAGTGGACACCCATTAAGTCACCATTTTATAGTCAACAACCTTATACCCACCTTATAGACCGGCTTCGTGAATGAGGCGTACTAGCGGTAAGACGACTTTGTTCTTATACATATATATATATATATAATTATTAAATCATAATAATATAAGTATAAGGGTTGAATTTTAACTTTTAAAATTCTAGGGGTTGGAACTAAAGTTTTAACTTAACTTTACTTGTTCCAAAACTTGAGGGCAAGTTTTGTAAACTTTCAAAACTTTTCATTTCTTGTAACTTATGAGTTTAATAGAGTAATAAAATGAGGACTTTTCATTTTTCCTAACTCTTGTGTTCTTTTAATGGTTTTTAATCCAAGAGACTTTTGGTTTTCCATAACTTGAGGACAAGTTATGGACTCCATTAAAACACATTATGATCATGAATTAATCTACCACATAGGTTACAAATAATTCCTATGATCATCTAAACATCATAAGAACAAGAACATGAATATGAACACCTTCAAGAATCAAAATCACATCTAATCTTTGTAATTTTGATAACTAGTTGTTGTAAATGAATTAGAAAAGACATTACACCTTCTAAAACAAGTTTTCAAGTACCAAAACATTTTAGGGTAATGTTTCTAATCCATTTCCAGCAACCTAAGTCGAAATTCTGCACGCTGTCGACCCTACTCGCCGAGTGCATAAACCTACTCGCCGAGTAGGTTGAAGATACACATGAACTCGACGAGTCCTCCCCATGGACTCGCCGAGTCCATCAGTCAGACAGCAGAAATTTCAACTTTCTTCAACTTTTAAGCACAAATAACAAACAAACAAGCCTAGGCTCTGATACCACTGATGGGTTTTGAGCATTCTAACACTTCCTAAGTGTACATGCAACCCTAATAACCTTGGATCTATGTTTGTCTAATTATCATGCAAAGTTGAATTCCAAGGTTATATTCCTATCTAGCATACATGGGAATAATTTTAACTTGAATCATAGATAGAATAACTTACCTTGTTGTTGATTGTGTTCCTTGAAACCTTGTGAGCCTAGCACCCCAAGTGTGATGCCTCAAATGCTTCACACAACACCAAATGCTCTTGGAAAGACTCTTGAGATAACACACACTTCTCAAAATCGGCCAAGCCCTCTAGTTTCTTAGTGTTCAACTTGTGTAGCCAATTTTGTGGAGAATGGGACTCTTATATAGTGTTGGCACATCTAGGGTTACACCATGTAAACCCTAATGTGTCATGACTCTTCATTTCCATGACCCATGGGTTTGTAACTCCCATGGAGCATCCATGGAGCATCCTATGGGTAGAACCCAACTTGATAATCCATGGAGCCTCTTAGCCCACTATACAAGATATGGATGATTTACATAATCAACCCATATATTTAATTAGTTATCCTTTGATCACTTAATTAATTCCAAATTAATTCTTTGATCAACTAATTAAATAATATTATTAATATATTAGAACTTCTAATATATTAATAATCTCCAAGTGTTATTTCTCTCATTTAGTCTGTCCAATTGCATGGTGCCATGCAACCCAAATGGACCATGCCGGGTCGGGTCAAGTACAAGCCCGAAATAGTTATGGACTTAGACACCTTATCCAACACAAACACCATTGGAACACCAATAATAAGGTGTTCACGGCCCAACAAGTTCCAGGGCCATGAACTCCAAACAATAAGGCCAAAAGGTGCTTTAATCACTCCTAAAGCCTTAGACAATTTCCTTGATTTATTCTTGGATATATTAGGGACTTGAAAACACCACAAACACCCTCCCAAGGGAGATTACGGCCGTAATCTCCATGGGATTTTGTCCATGGGCCGTGAACTCCTCAAAGGAGTTAAAAAGAAGCCCTAACTCTCTAGTAAGCATTGAAGCACTTCACCACTTAAGTTGTAATAATTGTAAGCTTCATTTAGTGACCCAATAGACAGTTTACGGCCAGGAGTTTACTCCCCTGGGCCGTAAACTCCAACATACATGGTCTTTAGACCATCAACTCCCATAAGAGGTCTTGCACTCCTTTGTTGCAACCCATTAGCCTCCTAGCACTTGACCAAAGTGTTTTCCTCGCATTAGGATGTTTATACATGTTTAATTAGTGTTATAATCACTAATTGTTTATATGAATATGTCTTCATATGTAATTAGGACCATTGTGTGTGTCTAAAGTCTTCACTTTACACCTAGCAGTCCTACCTCTTCGGTTCATCCGTATCACCCACAACAGGTGAGTTCATACCCCCTTAATCAATGTTTTAACTATTTTTAAATGTTTTACGGGGGGATACAAGTAGAATTATGATAATTATTATATCAAGCACATGTGATTAATACGTAGCATTCAAATGATTGGCTACTCATTAGCCGTTTTACCAAACAGTTTTCTTCAAATGTTTTTCATAAACAATTTATGTGTTTAAAACTTCTTATTACACTGTGCATATTACTCTGTATGTTACATTTCAAACTTATTTACAATTGTGTTTCAAACAAATGTTTCTTTATACTAAACCGTTTTATCAAACCCATGCCTTCAAACCGTTTTATAGATTGACATCAAGTCGATCTTTTCTTAGATAATAATTATGTTCAAAGGTTTTACAAAACTTATTTTACGCTTTTATATTATCAATTGCATGCCTATATATGTATAGATATATAAGAAATGTTTAAAAGACTTAGGAAGGCTATCCACCCAATTTCCTTTTCCTCGATTTGGATGTGGTCTGGTGGGATATCGGGTACCCGTCCGAAGGTCGTTTAAATATAAGTTATATATCATGTGTACATATATAGTCATAAAGGTCCTTCCAGTACATCCAATGCCCTTGGGTAGCAAGGGTATACATCCATGTCCATACGTACCAGTTAGATTACTAGTAAACTACCATCTGGGTAGTTTAGGAAGATACTAGAACTATTACTAGAACGCGATATCATTCAATGAGTCAGTTCATTCATGAGTCAGTACTTTTCTAGAACATTACAGTACATTACTATAGTTGCTAGATAGAGAGAGAGAGAGAGAGAACACACATTACAGCTAGTACACATAGTACATTACTATGCATGCTAGATAGAGAGAGAACACACATTACAGCTAGCACACGTGGAACATTTCAGTACATTACTATACTATTACATAGATATGTTTACATGATCACACATACACGAGTACAACTACATGATCACTTACATGATCACACTTACATATACATAGGACAGACGTCACTAGGTGCTATAGCATGGAACAAGTTCAGGATCTATCTATACCGATGAATCACAACGCAATTGTGATAGTTATATCGGGTATACATGTTCATAGTAATGTGGATGCTCACGGCTTGCATACGTGCAGGGGTCGTGTGTAGGTCCCAAAATCCCTCAAATAAAGCAGTTGAGTACCGATGTAGTTATTTATTACAAATGCTACAGTACTTAAAAGAATTACCCAAGACTTAAGGTAATTGGTATGGTTGTAGTTCGACACTACACCATAGTACTATTTCATTTTCCCATTACATTCACTTCGTGAACATTCACATGACGCACGGTAATGTAGAAACTATATTTTTGGTTAACGATAGTCAGACTTGGGAAAATACACACTCTTACAAGAGACACACACAGACACAAGATGCCTTGGTAGAAGGCTACATATAGATTAGTTAAGTCTTGGTAGAAGACTCCTTGTTATAATAGTAGGAATCATAGGGATTTCTAGATTTTTTCAAACGTTTACAGTTGTTTTACATACATTTTCAACACTTACAATTCACATACATTTTCAATACTTACAATTCATATACATACAAATTAAGACACTAAAATACTTATGATCACACCAGCTTCACAGTTGATACTTGCTTTCAAAGTTACTTGTATCCTCAGGTCATCAATAGACAGGTACCGATGCAAGGTTTAGAGAAGATGGAGCTCGTTCAAGACTCATCTTTCATTTTGATTTATGCTTTAGTGTCTATTATAATTTGACAAAACACACTTGAATAATAATTATATTATTAATGCAATGGATGATGTTGTTGCTTGTTTACTACTTTTCATTGTTGTGATACTGTACATGACGTCCTCCGTCCCAGAACGTTTCCGCCGTTCTTGGTTTTGGGGTGTGACACTGGTATCCCACCATACCACATCTCAAGAGCGAAAAGGAAATAGGGTGGATAGCCTTCCTAAGTCCTTTAAACATTACTTATATAACTATACATATATAGGCATGCTTATAACAGGGTCTCTATGTAAACGTATCTATGTAAACGTACTCATGTAAATGTAATCATGTAAACATATCTATATAATAGTATAGTAACGTACTGTAATGTTCTGTGTGTCCTAGCTGTAATGTGTGTTCTCTCTCTGTCTAGCATGTATAGTAATGTACTGTGTGTACTAGCTGTAACAAGTTTTCTATCTCTATCTAGTAAGTATTGACTCATGAATGAACTGACTCATTGTATGATATCGCGTTCTAGTAATAGTTCTAGAATCTTCCTAAACTACCCATATGGTAGCTTACTAGTAATGTGACGGGTACGTATGAACATGGACGTATACCCTTGCTACCCAAGGGTATTGAATGAACTGGAGGAACCTTTATGACTATATATGTACACATGATATATAACTAATATTTAAACGACCTTCGGACGGGTACCCGATATCCCACCAGACCACATCTCAAGCGCGAAAAGGAAATAGGGTGGATAGCCTTCCTAAGTCCTTTAAACATTGCTTATATAACTATACATATATAGGCATGCAATTGACAATATAAAAGCATAAAATAAGTTTTGAAAAACCTTTTGAACATGATTTCTATCTAAGAAAAGATCAACTTGATTTCAATCTATAAAACGGGTTGAAAGCATGGGTTTGATAAAACAGTTTAAGTATAAAGAAACATTTGTTTGAAACACAATTGTAAATGAGTTTGAAATGAAACATACAGAGTAAAATGAACAGTTTAACAAGGAGTTTTAAACACATAAAATGTTTATGAAAATCATTCGAAGGAAACTGTTTGGTAAAACGGCTATTGAGTAGTAAATCTTTTAAATGCTGCTTATTAATCACATGTGATTGATATAATAAATAGCATGATTCTACTTGTATCCCCCCCATAAAACATTTAAAAACATTTAAAACATTGATTAAGGGGTATGAACTCATCTGTTGTGAGTGGTACTAAAGAACTGAAGAGGTAGGATTGCTAGGTGTCAGGTGAAGTCTTGAACACACTCTATGATCCTAGTTAACATATAATATCACATATATGTATCAAATTAGTCTATAAACATCTAATAAGCAAGTCAAGACACCCTAGGACATGCTAAACACCTTTATCAAGTGTTATTAGCCTCTAGGATTGCATCTAAGTGTTGTAGGGAAAAGCTATTGTGTGTAAGGTTCAAGGAAAACTCCATAATGAAGTTCACGGACCTAATGTCACAAACAAATGAGTTTACGGTCTTCAACTCATGAGTTTACGACTGTAATCTCATACTTACATGACCAATTGATGTTTGAGGCTCTATAAGAACCTAAGAAGCATTTCTACTAAATGGCATGGTCTTTGGAAGAGTTTAGGGCATTATATAACTCCTTTTAGGAGTTCACGGCCCTGGGACCAAACCCCTTGGAGATTACGGCCGTAATCTCCCTTGGAAGGGTGTTTTTGGTGATTTCAAGTCCCTAATTTAACTAGGAACTAAACTAGGCTAGTGCCCAAGGCTTTAGAAGAGTTTATAGCACCTTTTGGCCCTATTGTTTGGAGTTCACGGCCCTGGAACTTCATGGGCCGTGAACTCCTTACTCATGGTGTTCTAAGGGTGTTTTCTAGTCCTAAACACATTAGGGTACAAGTCTAAACTAGTTGCATTGCAAGAGGAAGGGACTAAGGCATCATTTGACCCCTAAAGAAGGGTTTACGGTCCAAGATGTTCTTGGGCCGTAAACTCTTTAATCTTAGTGTTTTCCTATGATTTCTAGTGTATTAATCACATAAGAAGCTTTATAACACAACTAGATAGAAGTACTCACTTTCCGGGACGAAAGTCCGAAGATCCTTGAGAGAGAATTCGGCTTTTCTCTAGTTGGAAATGGAACTAATGAATAAATATGGCTCAGATTCCTATATATAGTCCTAGGATTTTTGGCAGAAAATATTTTATTCATGTAATGAACTCTAATATCATAGAGTTTTGGAATAACAGAGTTGCACAATACCCTAGTGCATCCACTCTCCTGATATCTCCTTAAGTGTAAACCTGAAAAACTCAAACTTATACTAAAAGTCTGGAAATTTACTGCACTGTTCTAATCTTCTACTGGGTTGATATGGTTTGTACAAAATGGAAATTTCGGGTTGTCACATCATCCCCCTGTTAGAGGGAATTTCGTCCCGAAATTAGAATCTATGTAAGGAAGTAGGTAGGAATGATCGATTCATGAGGTAGAAACTTCCTAATCGATTAGTTCTCGTGCTCATAAGTGAATTCGGGTCCTCGGTTGGTATCCCAACGAACCTTCACTAACGGGCGATGGCGTTGCTTCGTCCGCTTGACCTCTCGGTTGAGGGTCACTACGGTTCTAATACAAATGTGTGGATCTCGACTAGTGGACTTACAAGAGTCCTAACGGAAAGGTATGGTTTCAAAATCGAGACGCGAAGGGTAGGTCTAGTTTGTGTGATACAGGACCGATTCTGGTAAGAATCTCGGTGGTCGTAACTATCTTGGATTTAGCTTTCCACGCTTTACGAAGTTTATTAAGCCATTCCTAGAGTGAGACTTCCTAAAGAATTTGGTCTTTCACTTGGAATTCCAAAGGTTCTTTCTCTTGCTTATCTTCCCCGTCAAGGGCCACCCCTTGCTGGGTCAAAGTCGTATGGGTTTCTATGATTTGCGAGGAGTTCTGGATGAACTATGACAGTAGGTCTGTAAGACCTAGAATTTGGCAAATTTCTATTGTTGTCTCTGGTGTCGACAAATTCTCAATGGTTTTGACAAATTGAAAGAGTACTAAAAAATTACCACATCACTAATAGTGTGTCTTAGGAATCTGACTCTTCAATTTCGAAACTCGTGCTTAGAGAACTTCGCGAAATTTCCTCCGAGGGTAATGTTTCCATGGGTTCCTTCTTATTACGAGGGTAGATAAGTAAGTCATTACATGGAGAAATGACGAACTGATCCAAGTAAGAAAGACGTACCCTACTCATTTAGCTCGTGAATACTGTGGGCGTATTGGTCTTATCCGAAGGGTATCACTACTGTAAGTCCCTAATTTGCATGTGTATCAATCAGATCCGTTTGATGGTGTGGAATCCCAATCAAACGGATGATTTCAGATAAAATAGAAGAGAAGGAGAAGAAGAATAATATGAATCTCAATGTATTAATGAATAGAATGATGATCCGGATACAAGAGATTCACACACACACTAACACACAATAGTTCTTCTAAGTCTCTGGCCGTAAACTCTCTAGGGTTCATCCATTAGTTCCTTTCACCCTAACACCTATATTTATACAAGGGTAACATGGGCTTGGTGGACATGGGTCGTAAATGGGTTTACGGCCGTAAGGTGTTTACGGCCATAAACTCAACCGTAAACATGACCGTAAACTCCAAAAATATTAAAGAAAAATATAATTGCCCAGAAAAGCAAAGTATAAACCATATTTTGGCCCAACAATCTCCCCCTTGGTTTATAAATTTCTCTTCTTTTCTTAAATGACCCAACAAGCTCCCCCTAAAAAGTAGCTGGCTTTCTTGATAATCTTCATTGGGAGCTTTGGCTTCAGCTTTAATCTTCGAATTCTTCACAGCTTCAAGATGAACATGATGAATCTTCAATAATTGACTTCATCATGAGAAGTTGGGCATTTCTTCAGAATTTGGCATTAAACGCACGTTGGGTGAGGAGGCTTGACGTACTAATTCTTGAAAAATAGCGCTTTCAGCTTAAGAATCTTCAGAGAGAACAAATCTTTTGGATCACTTTAGCAAGTACAAAGATAGCAACAGACTAATTGAGGAGGCTTCAATGAAATCCGTCACATAATCTTCAATTTCTGCTTCACCTTGCTTCTGGGGTTGAAAGATTTAATGTCGAAAGAATAATCTTCATTTCTTGCTCCTTCGTATGTGAATTCTTCAATACTCATGGACGAGGCTTTGGCTCAGAAATCTTCAACACAAACTCCATGAGTCTTATCTATACCTGAAATCACTTTTCAAGACAAAAAAAAACTAAAAGAAAACTTAGCACACAAATTAAAATGAAACAAAAATATTTTTGGATTTTTGATTTTTCAGAACAAGAAATAAAATAGAAATAACACTATTTTTGGATTTTTAATTTTTCTGATTTTTCTTTGATTTTTGAATTTTTCTGATTTTTTTATTTTCATTATTTTTAATTTTTAATTTTCACCTAATATTTAAATTAGAAGAAACTATGACAAATATAACAAAAATAAAAATGATATCTAACTTTAAGAGTGATTTGGGATCAAAGCTTTTAGACAGCCTTTATCCACTTGTCGGTACCTTCTATCTTCACGTCTTTGTCTGGTCGATCGTCGGTATTGTGGTCCACTTAAACACTAAAAATTGTGAGAGATTTAGGACATACTATTTGTTACAAGACAAGGTGAACTTAAGTTCCTAAAAAAATATATCTGATCCTAATTTCTTAAATATTATATCTTAAGGACCATTCATCCGACGATGACCAAGGATATTGTTGTCCACCTAAATTGAGCAGCGAGATCTATAGAC
This sequence comes from Lactuca serriola, assembly GCF_051521515.1. Lineage (NCBI taxonomy): Eukaryota > Viridiplantae > Streptophyta > Magnoliopsida > Asterales > Asteraceae > Lactuca > Lactuca serriola. The sequence continues at coordinate 333,911,077 of NC_136415.1, read as the reverse complement.
AACCTGTATGTGTTCAATTTTAATTGTACTACAACGTGTTTCCTGCTTCCTGATATGCCCCAGCCATCAAGAACTTCCATAGTACTCCTTACACCGGGTGAGCAGACAACCATTCAGAGATAGGATAGATTCGGAATTCTATTACTTATTACTTCACAGGGGTTGAGAAGTAGAAGGTTGCATATGCTGTGTACCAGGTCGAATTAGAAGTCACGCAAAGGAGACAGCATATGGCTAATAGATAAGAAGTATTTCACATATATAACATGCAGAGAAATAGAGTTGCATATGTTGTGTACCAAGTCGGATTGGAAGTCACGCAAAGGAGACAACATATGAATAACAGAAAGAAAGAAAGAAAATGATATTCTACAGACCTAATTTATCAGAATTTACTAGTCGCCCCATCCAACCGGAATTAAAAACAAAACCCGCACATCGAGGAAAAGTTAAACCACGGTTCCAAGTACGCGTTCAATTAATTTGATGAGTAGATTCCCAAATATATCTCCCTGCTCAACCTATCCGAGCGTCGTATTTTCAGGCTGAATGGATCTAACTAGGTCAAGATTTGTCAAGTCTATAAATTCCCTAAGTTCAACTTTGCCTAGTCATGTCCATTTTAAAAAATTTTGTGCCTACCGACGCATCAAACCAGAGCATAGACGCTTCAACTTTGGGTACGTTACGCAGACTCAGATTGCCTGTTATCACTTGATAATATCACTTCCCAAAACATATCTTACAAGCACATTTCATTTACACTCTATTTTTTGGATTTTCTGATTTTGTAATGTTTTTGGATTTTTGAAACTTTTCTAATTTTTGTTTTGTTTTTATTTCTCCCCCTAAATTTGTGCATAGGAGAGAAACGAAAGTAAATGCACAAATTTAAACTATCCTAAAACAAAAATAAGTCTTTAAAGCGAATCAGCTTAAGAAAAACTCAGGAGTATAGAGAAGAAAACTCAAACCGTAAGTCACCGATTGAATTTGCATCCATAAGGTCTGAGAACAGCACGCGTAATCTCAGAACAGATCCGAAAATTCTTCATGTCATTAAGCACTAACCCCGTTTGTGATCTCTTCCTTTCTTCCTTTCCCGCAAAAGGACACATTCTCCCAAATAATGTTCTGAGTGTTGTACAGTTGAGAGATGTCTCCAATCATATGCCAGGAGCAGCCACTACCAACAAATTGAAGTCTGATGATATGCCTCCATAGCTGCATCAGCACAGAGTGGGATCAGTTGGTCTTAGGAACCCAGTCCATTTTGAAACTGGGTCGACCTTTGTCATCAATGCAGGTTACTCTCTCCCATGACATATCCTGTTTATCACAAACAGAAGACGATGAAATATTAGAGTCATTAGAAGATTTGCGAGTTTTCACCTTTGTTACCCATCTATATTCGGGTTTAAGCCATTTCTTGTTCGATCTGATGGGTGGCTCAGTACTTGCTTTTGATCTTGATGTCGGCCTTTGAGATGACTTTGATTTTGGCTTCACAGGAGCATCTCTTGGATTTGGCTTCTTGGCCGACATTCCCTTCTTGACTTTAGGATTTTGATTCTCGTCCTTTGGAGTTTGATTCTTGGCCTTGGGAGTTGAATTCTTGGCCTTCTGCGCGTTCCATTCACCATTATCTGAACGTGACCTGGAAGGGTTTCTTTTGAATTATCTACCACTTGGAGCCTTTTGCCATCCTTGAGCGTTGTACGGAACGTATGCGCGATTTGGACAATTTCGGGCAATATGACCAGGTGTTCCACAGTGAAAACAAGTCTTTTTATTCACTGGGAAATTGTTTCTTCCTGCCCCTGGTGGTGTATCCTTGCCTTGTCTCTTGTTGTTCCCACATGCACACTTGCCACAAGAACTCTGTTGCGTTGGAATTGGTGGCCTGTATTTCTCAACGGCAGGTTGATCAGAAGCAGTTGAGTTCGAAGCAACAGATTCAGAGTTCAAGCAGATGTTGGTTTGTTCAGTAGTGCTCTCCTTGTTCTCATCTTCTGCTACTTTACCTGCACATAAAGTAGAAGCACTAGACCCTTGTTTTGATTATCTTTGAATTTTAATTGGGTTTCATATAAGGACTCGACTATCTGACTTGACGCAATATAATATTTGAAACTGACATCTGTTTTTCCACACTTAATTTTTTAAGCGTCAAGTTCTTCAGTTACAGCAGCAAGTTGTCTCTTAATATAATCATAATTTTCACATTTGTTGCTATACTCTTCCTGAAGTTTCCTAAAGTCCTTGGTTTTTGCTTCTAATTCAGCCTTCAGGGGTTTCTGTCGTTTCCTGAGTTGAAATCCTTCATATCTCAGGTCCTCAATTTCTCTTTTTAATAAATTAATTTGTTCCTGAAGAAATTTAATCGTATCTTCACTAGATAGTGTACATGAAACTTCACATGATTGAGAACCTGAAACTTCATTGACCGAGATGTTTGCAGAAGTCATTGTATTTCCACACTTCAAAGCATCAAGTTCTTCAATTACATCAGCAAGACTAAGACGATTGAGATCTTTTGTCTTCTTGATGATAGCCACGTCCATATCCCACGATTTTGGAAGTGAATTCAATAGCTTTTTGTTTATCTCAGATTTACAAAAGAAGATCCCAGCTATATTCATCTCGGTAATAAGTGTAGTATATCACTGCAACTGAGTTTCGAGGATTTCTCCAAGGATATAATCGAAAATGTTGAAATTTCGTCTTAATGTCACTAAGAAATGAGTTTACGGTCGTAAACTCATGAATTTACGACTGTAATCTCATACTTACATGACCAATTGATGTTTGAGGCTCTATAAGAACCTAAGAAGCATTTCTACTTAATGGCATGGTCTTTGGAAGAGTTTAGGGCATTATATAACTCCTTTTAGGAGTTCAAGGCCCTAGGACCAAACCCCTTGGAGATTACGGCCGTAATCTCCCTTGGAAGGGTTTTTTTGGTGATTTCAAGTCCCTAATGTAACTAGGAACTAAACTAGGCTAGTGTCCAAGGCTTTAGAAGAGTTTATAGCACCTTTTGGCCCTATTGTTTGGAGTTCACGGCCCTAGAACTTCATGGGCCGTGAACACCTTACTCTAGGTGTTCTAAGGGTGTTCTCTATTCCTAAACACATTAGGGTACAAGTCTAAACTAGTTGCATTGCAAGAGGAAGGGACTAAGGCATCATTTGACCCCTAAAGAAGGGTTTATGGTCCAAGATGTTCTTGGGCCGTAAACTCTTTAATCTTAGTGTTTTCCTATGATTTCTAGTGTATTAAGCACATAAGAAGCTTTATAACACAACTAGATAAAAATACTCACTTTCCGGGACGAAAGTCCGAAGATCCTTGAGAGGGAATTCGACTTTTCTCTAGTTGGAAATGGAACTAATGAATAAATATGGCTCAGATTCCTATATATAGTCCTAGGATTTTTGGCAGAAAATATTTTATTCACGCAATGAACTCTAATATCATAGAGTTTTGGAATAACAGAGTTGCACAATACCCTAGTGCATCTACTCTCCTGATATCTCCTTAAGTGTAAACCTGAAAAACTCAAACTTATACTATAAGTCTGGAAATTTACTGCACTTTTCTAATCTTCTACTGACTTTGATATGGTTTGTACAGAATGGAAATTTCGGGTTGTCACATCATCTCCCTGTTAGAGGGAATTTCGTCCCAAAATTAGAATCTATGTAAGGAAGTAGGTAGGAATGATTGAGTCGTGAGGTGGAAACTTCCTAATCGATTGGTTCTCGTGCTCATAAGTGAATTTGGGTCCTCGGTTGGTATCCCAACAAACCTTTACTAACGGGCGATGGCGTTGCTTCGTCCGCTTGACCTCTCGGTTGAGGGTCACTACGGTTCTAATACGAATGTGTGGATCTCGACTAGTGGACTTACACGAGTCCTAACGGAAAGGTATGGTTTCAAAATCGAGATGCGAAGGGTAAAATGTACGTTACTGAGTTCGCGGAGTAGGTCTAGTTTGTGAGATACAGGACCGATTCTGGTAAGAATCTCGGAGGTCCTAACTATCTTGGATTTAGCTTTCCACGCTTTACGAAGCGTATTAAGCCATTCCTAGAGTGAGACTTCCTAAAGAATTTGGTCTCTCACTTGTAATTCCAAAGGTTCTTTCTCTTGCTTATCTTCCACGTCAAGGGCCACCCCTTGATGGGTCAAAGTCGTACGGGTTTTTGTGATTTGCGAGGAGTTCTGGATGAACTATGACAGTAGGTCTGTAAGACCTAGAATTTGGCAAATTTCTGTCGGTGTCTCTGGTGTCGACAAATTCTCAACGGTTTTGACAAATTTAAAGAGTACTAAAAAATTCCCACATCACTAATAGTGTGTCTTAGGAATCTGACTCTTCAATTTCAAAACTCGTGCTTAGAGAAGTTCGCGAAAGTTCCTCCGAGGGTAATGCTTCCATGGGTTCCTTCTTATTACGAGGGTAGATAAGTAAGTCATTACATCGAGAAATAACGAACTGATCCAAGTAAGAAAGACGTACCCTACTCATTTAGCTCGTGAATTCTGTGCGAGTATTGGTCTTATCCGAAGGGTATCACTACTATAAGTCCCTAATTTGCCCGCGTATCAATCAGATCCATTTGATGGTGTAGAATCCCAATCAAACGGATGATTTTAGATAAAATAGAAGAGAAGAAGAAGAAGAATAATATGAATCTCAATGTATTAATGAGTAGAATGATGATCCGGATACAAGAGATTCACACACACACACACACAAACACACAATAGTTCTTCTGTCTCTCTGGCCGTAAACTCTCTAGGGTTCATCCATCAGTTCCGTTCACCCTAACACCTATATTTATACAAGGGGAACATGGGCTTGGAGGACATGGGTCGTAAATGGGTTTACGGCCGTAAGGTGTTTACGGCCGTAAACTCAACCTGTTAGGTCCAGTTAGTGTTGCGTCTTTGGGCTCGTTAGCTAGTCCAGTTTTGTCTCCAGTATGGGCGTATCCATCCGTGAGTTCTTTATAGGGTTTATTATTTATAGATGCTTTCATGCATTCTTTAAGGCAAGATAGAATAGAGATTTCGATATCGTTCACGTTCTTATCTTTTGTAACCCTAGAATCCTCTACAGCGGAAGTTCTTCATCGAGCTCTGCTGAGGATTGAGTTAATAGAATCATTTGACTCATTCAAATCCATTCTTGTGTTTTTGTCTTACTGTTATTACTTTCTTGATTTTCCTGTTATAAGATCTAATCAATCAAGAGTATTATAAACTCATCACAACCGTAAACATGACCGTAAACTCCAAAAATACTAAAGAAAAATATAATTGCCCAGAAAAGCAAAGTATAAACCATATTTTGGCCCAACAATCTCCCCCTTGGTTTATAAATTTCATTTCTTTTCTTAAATGACCCAACAAGCTCCCCTAAAAAGTAGCTGGCTTTCTTGATAATCTTCATTGGGAGCTTTGGCTTCAACTTCAATCTTCGAATTCTTCACAGCTTCACGATGAACATGATGAATCTTCAATAATTGACTTCATCATGAGCAGTTGTGCATTTCTTCAGAATTTGGCATTAAACACACGTTGGGTGAGGAGGCTTGACGTATTGATTCTTGAAAAATGGCGCTTTCAGCTTGAGAATCTTCAGAGAGAACATCAGAGAGAACAAATATTTTGGATCACTTCAGCAAGTACAAAGATAGCAACATACTGATTGAGGAGGCTTCAATGCAATCCATCACATAATCTTCAATTTCTGCTTCACCTTGCTTCTGGGGTTAAAAGATTCAATGTCGAAAGAATAATCTTCATTTCTTGCTCCTTTGAATGTGAACTCTGCAATACTCATGGACGAGGCTTTGACTCAGAAATCTTCAACACAAACTCCATGAGTCTTATCTATACCTGAAATCACTTTTCAAGACAAAACAAAACTAAAAGAAAACTTAGCACACAAATTAAAACAGAAACAAAAATATTTTTGGATTTTTGATTTTTCTGAACAAGAAATAAAACAGAAATAAAACTGTTTTTGGATTTTTAATTTTTCTGATTTTTTTATTTTCATTATTTTTAATTTTTAATTCTCCCCTAATATTTAAATTAGAAGAAACTATGAAAAATTTAACAAAAATAAAAATGATATCCAACTTTAAGAGTGATTTGGGATCAAAGTTTTTAGATAGCCTTTATCCACTTGTCGGTACCTTCTATCTTCACGTCTTTGTCTGGTCGATCGTCGGTATTGTGGTCCACTTAAACACTAAAAACTGTGACAGATTTAGGACATACTATTTGTTACAAGACAAGTTGAACTTAAGTTCCTAAAAAATTATATCTGATCCTAATTTCTTTGATATTATATCTTAAGGATCATTCATCTGACAACGACCAGGGATATTGTTGTCCACCTAAATGGAGCAGCGAGATCTACAGACAACCTATATGTGTTCAATTTTAAGTGTACTAGAGCGTGTTTCCTGCTTCCTAATATGCCCCAGCCATCAAGAACTTCCATAGTACTCCTTACACCGGGTAAGCAGACAACGATTCAGAGAGAGGATAGATTCAGAATTCTATTACTTATTACTTCACAGGGGTTGAGAAGTAGAAGGTTGCATATGCTGTGTACCAGGTCGGATTAGAAGTCACGCAAAGGAGACAGCATATGGCTAATAGATAAGAAGTATTTCACATATATAACATGCAAAGAAATAGAGTTGCATATGTTGTGTACCAGGTCGGATTGGAAGTCACGCAAAGGAGACAACATATGACTAACAGACAGAAAGAAAGAAAATGATATTCTATAGACCTAATTTATCGGAATTTACCAGTCGCCCCATCCAACCGGAATTAAGGATAGAATCCACACATCGAGGAAAAGTTAAACCACGATTCCAAGTACAGGTTCAATTAATTTGACGAGTAGATTCCCATATATATCTCCCTGCTCAACCTATCCGAGCGTCGTATTTTCAGGCTGAATGGATCTAAATAGGTCAAGATTTGTCATGTCTATAAATTTCCTAAGTTCAACTCTGCCTAGTCATGTCAATTTTTAAATTTTTTGTGCCTACCGACGCATCAAACCAGAGCATAAACGCTTCAACTTTGGGTACGTTACGCAGATTCAGATTGCCTGTTATGACTTGATAATATCACTTCCCAAAACATCTCTTACAAGCACATTTCATTTACACTATATTTTTTGGATTTTCTGATTTTGTAATGTTTTTGGATTTTTGAAACTTTTCTAATTTTTGTTTTGTTTTTATTTCTCCCCCTAAATTTGTGCATAGGAGAGAAACGAAAGTAAATGCACAAATTTAAACTATCCTAAAACTAAAATAAGTCTTTAAAGCGAATCAGCTTAAGAAAAACTCAGGAGTATAGAGAAGAAAACTCAAACCGTAAGTCACCGATTGAATTTCCATCCAGAAGGTCTGAGAACAGCACGCGTAATCTCAGAACAGATCCGAAAATTCTTCGTGTCATTAAGCACTAACCGCGTTTGTGATCTCTTCCTTTCTTCCTTTCCCGCAAAAGGACACATTCTCCCAAATAATGTTCTGAGTGTTGTACAGTTGAGAGATGTCTCCAATCATATGCGAGGAGCAGCCACTACCAACAAACTGAAGTCTGATGATATGCCTCCATAGCTGCATCAGCACAGAGTGGGATCAGTTGGTCTTAGGAACCCAGTCCATTTTGAAACTAGGTCGACCTTTGTCATCAATGCAGGTTACTCTCTCCCATGACATATCCTGTTTATCACAAACAGAAGACGATGAAATATTAGAGTCATTAGAAGATTTGCGAGTTTTCACCTTTGTTACCCATCTATATTCGGGTTTAACCCATTTCTTGTTCGATCCGATGGGTGGCTCAGTACTTGCTTTTGATCTTGATGTCGGCCTTTGAGATGACTTTGATTTTGGCTTCACAGGAGCATCTCTTGGATTTGGCTTCTTGGCCGACATTCCCTTCTTGACTTTAGGATTTTGATTCTCGTCCTTTGGAGTTTGATTATTGGCCTTGGGAGTTGAATTCTTGGCCTTTTGCGCGTTCCATTCACCATTATCTGAACGTAACCTGGAAGGGTTTCTTTTGAATTATCTACCACTTGGAGCCTTTTGCCATCCTTGTGCGTTGTACGGAACGTATGCGCGATTTGGACAATTTCGGGCAATATGACCAGGTGTTCCACAGTGAAAACAAGTCTTTTTATTCACTGGGAAATTGTTTCTTCCTGCCCCTGGTCGTGTATCCTTGCCTTGTCTCTTGTTGTTCCCACATGCACACTTGCCACAAGAACTCTGTTGCGTTGGAATTGGTGGCCTGTATTTCTCAACGGCAGGTTGATCAGAAGCAGTTGAGTTCGAAGCAACAGATTCAGAGTTCAAGCAGATGTTGGTTTGTTCAGTAGTGCTCTCCTTGTTCTCATCTTCTGCTACTTTACCTGCACATAAAGTAGAAGCATTAGTATTTTCAACTTGAATGCCTCCTGACACAAATCCAGCTCATTTGCCATATCGAAGATGTGGCTCCCTGTCAGTTTCGTCCTGCGTCATAGGGATGGATGTGTAGTTATGATTATAAGGAGGAGGTACACTATCATACCCTAGACCCTTGTTTTGATTATCTTTGAATTTTAATTGGGTTTCATATAAGGACTCGACTATCTGACTTGACGCAGTAAAATATTTGAAACTGACATCTGTTTTTCCACACTTAATTTTTTAAGCGTCAAGTTCTTTAGTTACAACAGCAAGTTGTCTCTTAATATAATCATAATTTTCACATTTGTTGCTATACTCTTCCTGGAGTTTCCTAAAGTCCTTGGTTTTTGCTTCTAATTCAGCCTTCAGGGGTTTCTGTCGTTTCCTGAGTTGAAATCCTTCATATCTCAGGTCCTCAATTTCTCGTTTTAATAAATTAATTTGTTCCTGAAGAAATTTAATCGTATCTTCACTAGATAGTGTACATGAAACTTCACATGATTGAGAACCTGAAACTTCATTGACCGAGATGCTTGCAGAAGTCATTATATTTCCACACTTCAAAGCATCAAGTTCTTCAATTACATCAGCAAGACTAAGACGATTGAGATCTTTTGTCTTCTTGATGATAGCCACGTCCATATCCCACGATTTTGGAAGTGAATTCAATAGCTTTTTGTTTATCTCAGATTTACAAAAGAAGATCCCAGCTATATTCATCTCGGTAATAAGTGTAGTATATCACTGCAACTGAGTTTCGAGGATTTCTCCAGGGATATAATCGAAAATGTTGAAATTTCGTCTTAACATATCCTGACGACTCTCTTTCATGTTTCAACTCCCTCGCAGACCTTAAAATCAATTAAAAGCACAACTAGAAGCTAAAATAAAACATAAAAGTCAAACCCTTTGATTATAAACCTCAAAAGTCAACCTTAAAAGTCAAATTTAAAAAGTTAAACTCAAAAGTCAAACTTGAAAAGTCAAATTTAAAAAGTAAACTTAAAAGTCAAACTCAAAAGTCAAACTTGAAAAATCAAACTTAAAAGTCAAACCGAAAAGCAAAATTTGAAAGTTTAAAAGTTAAACGAAAAAGTCAAAGTTTAAAATCAAAGATCAAACTTGGAAGTCAAAGTCAAAAATATATTTATTTATTTATTTATTTATTATTATTATTATTATTATTATTATTATTTATTTTGGATGAAAAAGGAATTTAAAAATAAAAGAAATTGCGTTTTTGGGTTAAAAGTGTCAAAATTCGAAATTTGGTGCGAAAAGTAGTCTTTATGAATTAAATTCGGAAGGGAAGTAACAAGGGATCATGTAGCCGAGTTGGATAAGGCATTAGGTTCTTGATTTGGAGGTCGCGAGTTCGAACCTTGGCACCTGCACCTTCGCTTCCTTTTTATTTGACGTTGCCGAGTGCGAGGATGCTGAGCAGTAAACTCCGAGCCGCAAGCTCGGGCCATAAACGTGCGAGGCCTCGGACCGTAACCTCTGACCGCGAACTCCTCGGACCGCAAACACTTCGGAAACCCTAGCTGCTGGCCGCCACCCCCTCGCTGATTACGACCAAAAACGCCGATTTTTCGACTTTGAAGCTCCAAAACTCGATCAAAAACCTTTTTTTTTATGAAAAACACGAAGAACAAACCCCCCTTATTTTTGCGAGATCTATCCAAAAACGCAAAAATATTTCGAAAATAAGATCAAATAATGACCCAAATCTGACAAAATTGAATGATACAACTTGGCTCTGATACCAATTGTAAGTCCCTAATTTGCCTGTGTATCAATCAGATCCATTTGATGGTGCGGAATCCCAATCAAACGGATGATGTCAGATAAAATGGAAGAGAAGGAGAAGAAGAATAATATGAATCTCAATGTATTAATGAATAGAATGATGATCCGGATTCAAGAGATTCACAAACACACTTACACACAATAGTTCTTCTGTCTCTCTGGCCGTAAACTCTCTAGGGTTCATCCATCATTTCCTTTCACCCTAACACCTATATTTATACAAGGGAACATGGGCTTGGTGGACATGGGTCGTAAATGGGTTTACGACCGTAAGGTGTTTACGGCCGTAAACTCAACCGTAAACATGACCGTAAACTCCAAAAATATTAAAGAAAAATATAATTGCCCGGAAAAGCAAAGTATAAACCATATTTTGGCCCAAAAACTACAGACTCGAAGTGTCCGCATCAAGTTCGGAAGGTAGTCTTCAGGACATCCTTCCCTAACACTCAAACTGGTGATATTCGGATCTCAGATCCATTTCTGAAAGTAATTCTTTCTTTGCTTTTGCTCAACCAATTCATCTATGCGAGGCAGAGACAACGATTTCTAATGAACAATCTTGACGGAGTCCTCGATAGCCGAGGTACATACGATGCAATCCGTCGACCTCTGGAAGAATAAGACCGGAGCTCTCCAGGGTGAGAAGCCTAGTCTTCCAATTCTATTTCTGTGTAGTTTGCTAAGTTGTTCGAACTGTTCTTATATCTCTGTAGTTGTTTAGACTGTAGGGCGATCTGTTTACAGGAGTCATACTAGGTTCTAAGTTTGTTCACATGACGATGCGATTACTCGTAGCATCAGGAAGTTCTCCGTCCTGAAGTTCATATTAGAATTCATACATGGTTCAACGATCACAATCTCGTGTATACGAATCGTATATAATTAAGATTGAAAAGGTAGTCGAATAACTTATTCTTCTTTAAGCTCAAATCCCATCAAGGAAAAAGAAGTTAAAGAGGAATCATCAATTCTAAACCTATAGAACCTTGATTATATATCACCCTTATGTATACATTCTTCAGTGATAGATCAACCGTATGAATCTTTGGATTGAACTTGACGTACTGCATGAGTGATACTGTGGGGATTTCTTCGGAAAGGAAAAGAACTATGAGGTACTCCATGCATGAGTACTTCGGTGTTCTGATATGACGGCTTCGCTAGAAAATCGATCTCAAAGAAAGAGATGTACGGACGAAGCTGATTGTTTCTTGATGACGACATGATTCTGTTAATACGAAAGATAAGGATTTTGTGAGCGATTCTGGTTGACCCTAGATGTACTTCGATTGCTCAAGAAAAGAGTAAGAGTATGTTCTCGAAAGTTTGACCTACATCCCTATGATGCAGTCCTAGCACGGAATGGAAGTGTGTTTGCGAAAGTTTGAACTACATCCCTATGATGCAGTCCTAGTACTGAGTGGAAGTGAGTTCGTAGAATGGTCTCAAGACGTTTGTCGTTCAAGCCGAGGTATCGTTGGTTGGTGAATAACATGATCCAACCACTGAAAGAGACTTGGAAATGTCTCCGGAGCTAAATTACTATAGTCCAATGACTTGACTAAAGCATGTTTCAGATAGACTCCAATGAAAGTATGATAAGAGTACTTGAATAAGGATGACACAGGAGTTAGCCGACTGTCAATATCTTTGATATTCATGACGTACAAGTTCGGGAAAATGACCTTGTACAAAGATCTTACATCATATCCAAGGAAAATAGTTCTTGACAGCATAAGGACCTAACCAAAAGTACTTACAGTACAAGATAGTTTCATAGAAAATGCCACATCGGGCATAGACAGAAAAATGATTCCTTTTAACGAGGAAAATAAAGTACAACATCTACTACTAGCGACGGTCATCCCTCTGGTGAACTCTCAGTTCAGCCAGTTGACGTTCCACATCAAGTAGGTGTCTTTTGTACACCCTCTGGCGTACTCGGAGCTCTATGACTTCGTCTCGTGATTCAGCCAATGCTTGCAGCAGGGTTTCATGATCTCTCTCAGATCTCTCACGAGCATCTTCTAGATGAATGGTACGGAGGGTATGCATTCTCGCATCGGCGACAACCTCGGTGATCTGATGTAGGGTTGTCCTGCCTTGAATCTCTTTTTGGTCCACTCTGCGGACCAAGATTAGCAACATTCTGTCTGCTGAGCCCCCATTGCTCAGGTCGTAAAAACTTCGGTCACCATTAAATGGCATGGGCTGATCTTGTTCTTGGCTCCATGTTTCCAAGCATTCCACTCACTCATGCGTCGGGCCATGAAAAGCCGAACGAGGCTTAGGAATTGCAAAGGGAGCTGCCTGGGGTAGGTTCTCAACCTCTGGTTCAGAGTTAGCATCGTCTGGAAGGTCTTCATCATGGTGATCATTCACAGGGATAGGATGATCATTCTCTGGTTCTTCACCAAACCATCCAGCAGTGACTTCGTTCGGAAGGTACTGGTTGTCGTGGGGATGGAGTCCAGCCATGTTATCTACCCGAGAATTGGGGTAAGAAAATAATTATTAGACGAACTATCTAGATAATTATTTAGAAAATCTCCATTAGTTACATCACTATTTGTGAAGTGCATACCAATTATATGTAATCGAAACAGGATAGGCCTTCGAATAAGTGATCTTAACTCCAAATTCACACAGAATAGGGGTAAAGAAAAATTTTCACAGATTCTAAGTCTATAACATCCTAGTTACATATAGCCTTAGTGTATCCACTTAGCAACTATCAACTTAGTAATGAAGATCCCGTTTTGGTTCTCAAGTATGAAGTACTTATAGTAACACCAAATACCCCTATAGTATTTTAAGTTTAATGTTATGTTCTAATGTTCTCATTGTGGTATTGTTGGTAAGATTTTAGACTTGTTGCAACCACACAACTACACTTACGCACATGCTAGTCAACCCTCGGATAATATAGTTGATCAGGCTATATCTTCCCAGTTTTGACTATATGTCTCTAAGTCCACCTGTGTTGCCCAACAATCGTAATTCTTTTGTACGGTCCTAGTGACACTGATTTTAGTATGAATGCAGGCATGTATACTTACTTAAATATTTTATTATTTAAAGTACAAACTGTTGGTTAGAGTATTTTTAATCCCATTGTATTTATAGTCTGTATATCTTTTATGGGTTGATATACTTAATGCACTATAAACAATGCTCTGATACCAATCTGTCACACCCCAAAACCATGAACGGAGGAAACGTTCTGGGGCGGAGGACGTCATGTACAGTATCACAACAATGAAAAGTAGTAAACAAGCAACAACATCATCCATTACATTAATAATATAATTTTAATACAAGTGTGTTCTGTCAATATATAATAAACACTAAAGTATAAATCAAAAAGAAAGATGATTCTTGAACGTGCACCATCTTCTCTGAACCTTGCATCGGTACCTGTTTATGGTTGACCTGAGGATACAAGTTATTTTGAAAGAGAGTATCAGCTTTCAACCTGGTGAGATCATAAGTATTTTAGTGTCTTAATTTGTATGTAAGTATTTTTATGTATATGAACTGTAAGTATTGAAAATGTATATGAACTGTAAGTATGAAACTGTTTTGAACATCCTAGAAAACCATAGGTTTCCTACTAAAAGTATCCTTCTACCAAGGCATCTAGTGTCTATGTGTGTGTCTCTTGTAAGAGTGTGTATTTTCCCAAATCTGACTATCATTAACCAAAAATATAGTTTCTACATTACCGTGCGTCGTGTGAATGTTCACGAAGTAAATGTAATTGGAAAATGAAATAGTACTATGGTGTAGTGTCGAACTACAACCGTACTAATTACCTTACGTCTAGGGTAATTCTTATAAGTACTGTAGTATTTGTAATAAGTGACTACTTCTGTACTCCTATTGCCTTATTTGAGGGATAAGGCCTAATGTGATGGCTAGATCCCAGGCTAAACGCTCCCCTGTCAAAGAGATTTTGGGACCTACACACGACCCCTGCATGTATGCAAGCCGTGAACATCCACATTACTATGATCATGTATACCCGATATACCTATCATAATCCATTGTGATTCATCGGTACAGTTAGATCCTGAACTTGTTCTATACTATAGCACCTAGTGATGTCTGTCCAATCATCGCATAGGATCTATGTAAAAGTATATGAACGTATGCCTTTGCTACCCAAAGGTACTGAACTGACTGAAAGGAACTATTATGTCCATATATGTACACATGATATATAACTAATATTTAAACGACCTTCGGACGGATACCTGATATCCCACCAGACCACATCTCAAGCGCAAAAAGGAAATAGGGGGGATTGCCTTCCTAAGTCCTTTAAACATTGCTTATATAACTATACACATATATATATATATATATATATATATATATATATATATATATATATATATATATATATATATTTATATGCATGCTTATAACAGGGTCTCTATGTAAACGTATGTATGTAAACGTACGCATGTAAATGTAATCATGTAAACATATCTATGTAATAGTATAGTAACGTACTGTAATGTTCTGCGTGTGCTAGCTGTAATGTGTGTTCTCTCTCTATCTAGCATGTATAGTAATGTACTGTGTGTACTAGCTATAACGAGTGTTCTCTCTATCTAGCAAGTATTGACTAATGAATGAACTGACTCTAAGTAAGAATTCTTTGGGTACTAAGGAACAAGTAGGGCCGAGTTATTGAGTGCGAGCATGCTCGAGCGAGTCTTTGATATTATTATGTTATATTTCAGATACATCATGGTTCGGACACGCCACAGACCTGAGGCGAGCGGTATGAGTGACAAGGAGCTTCATCAGATGATCCACGATGAGGTGGCGGCGGCGATCAGGGCCGAGATTCTGGAGATGTTTGGGTCTATCAAGACCACACTGAATGAGACTTTCGATGAGCGGTACACCGCGGTGACTGAGGTTGTACCCGCTACAGCTACCGCAGCTGTGGCTGCTGCCAGGCCTCAAGGAGGTGACTCGTTGTTGTTTTCGGAGTTCAGCAACATGAATCCACCTGAGTTTGATGGGACACAGGATCCGATCGCTGCGATGAGTTGGATTGCTGATATTGAGGGATGCTTCTATACGTGTTCATGTCCGGAGCATCTGAGGGTTCGGTTCACGTTGAACCCTGCGTCGCTTGGGAGCGAAGGACTGGTGGAAGTTCGTGACGGCAAGCTTTACAGCTGCAGAGATTTCAGAGGTGACCTGCGAGAGGTTCACCACCATGTTCAGAGATGAGTATGTTCCCCCGGTGGAGAGGGAACGGTTGGTTCAAGATTTCTTGACCCTCAAGCAGGGTACTGATTCGGTCACTATGATTACGAGGAAGTTTCATGAGAGGGCGATGTTCTGCCCTGAGCAGGTGTCTACTGAGTAGGCACGTATGAGCCGGTATTTGGGCATTCAAAGGAGAGACATTCGGGAGTTCGTGTCGAACTCGATGTACTAGACATTTGCTGTGCTCCAGGAAAATTCCCGGAAGAGGGAGATTGAGTTAGAGACTCAGGCCAAGGAGGAGGCCGAGTCTTAGAGGATGGATCAGCGGCCGGCTCAGTCTCAACCGGCAGCCAAGCGGACTAACTCTGCTGATTCGAGGACTAGAGGCCAGAAGGGTCGCACTTGCGGGAAGTGAGGCAAGGGACATGAGGGGGTCTGTCGATCGGGTGCTTGCTACAAATGTGGCAAGGAGGGCCATATCGCCAAGGATTGCCCCAAGGGATTTACGGTTTGCTTTCATTTCAAACAGACTGGCCATCGGAAGGCCGAGTGTCCGTAGTTGCATCAGGGGTCAGCACAGGAATCTGCGCCTGCTGCTAGGGTTACCGAGGTTTGGCCAGTGAAGGCCGAGGCACCGAAGGCTCGTGGGAGAGCTTTCCAGTTGACTGCGGAGGAGGTCCGCGCAGCGCCCGATGTTGTGGCTGGTATGTATTCTTTATTTATCTTTGAGTTGAGATATTGTGCTTATATGGTGATATGCGTAGGTACTTTTCTTGTGAATTATGTACCTGCTTTGGTGTTATTTGACTCGGGTGTGAGTTGGTCATTTGTTTCCATGGCATTTAGTCAGCACATTAAAATCCAACGAGAGGCGTTGAGTCGACTTCTATGAGTTTCTATAGCTGACGAGCGAGCGGTGTATGCTACGGATGTGATTCGAAGATGTATCCTTGGGATCTTCGATGTGGAGTAGATCTGGTCCCGATTGCGATGGGGGATGTATGTGTTATAGTGGGCATGGATTGGTTGAGACCATTTGGAGTTGTTATAGACTGTGAGTGTCAGCTGGTGTCGATACGAGACCCTAGTGGGGGAGTACTTACGGTGTACGGTAAGGGAACCCGATATGGGTCAGCGTTTTGTTCGGCTCCGAGGGCGAGACAGAGTTTGCAGCAGGGCTGCGGCAGGTTCGTAGCCTATGTGATGGACACGGAGTGGCCAATCGGAGGCCAAGTTCGATTGATGGGGTTCCGATAGTGTGTGAGTTCCCAGATGTTTTTCCTGAGGAATTGTTGGGTGTGCCTCCCAAGAGGCAAGTAGAGTTCCGTATCAATTTGGTTTCGGGAGCAGCACCTATCGCCAAGGTGCCTTATCGCCTCGCGCCGCCAGAGATGCAGGAGTTATCCTCGTAGCTTCAAGAGCTGCTGGGGAAGGGGTTTATTCGACCGAGTAGCTCGCCTTGCGGAGAGCCAATCCTTTTTGTCAAGAAAAAGGATGGTTCACACCGGATGTGAATTGATTACCAAGAGTTGAACAAGTTGACGGTCAAGAACCGTTATCTGCTACCGAGGATCGATGATATGTTTGATCATTTGCAGGGGGGTCTTGGTTCTCCAAGATAGACTTGAGGTCGGGTTATCATCAGATGAGGATTCGGGATGAAGATATCCATAAGACGGTATTTAGGACTCGTTATGGGCATTACGAGTTTGTGGTGATGCCTTTTGGGCTCACCAATGCACCAGCAGTGTTCATGGATCTCATGAACAGGGTGTGCAGGCCGATGCTGGATCGGTCAGTGATCGTGTTCATTGATGATATTTTGGTGTATTCGAGAATTAGAGAACAGCATGAGGAGCATTTGAGGGAGATCCTTGGAGTTCTTAGGTCGGAGAGGCTTTATGCCAAATTCTCCAAGTGTGAGTTCTGGTTACGAGAGGTCCAGTTCTTGGGGCATCTCGTCAACCAGAATGGGATTTTGGTCGATCCGACCAAGATTGAGGCGGTCATGAGGTGGGAGGTGCCGAGATCGCCCACCGAGATCAGGAGCTTTCTAGGATTGGTCGGCTATTATCGGAGATTTATCAGGGATTTCTCCAAGATCTTCGTGCCACTCACCAGGTTGACCCTGAAGGGTGTAGCTTTTTCATAGGGCCCAAAGCAGCAGGCCTCTTTCGAGACACTTCGCCAGAGACTGTGCGAAGCCCTAGTGCTCGCTCTCCCAGAAGGGGTGGAGGATTTCGTGGAGTACTGCGATGCATCGATATCAGGGTTGGGAGCGGTGCTTATGCAGAAGGGGCATGTGATAGCATATGAATCGAGACAGCTAAAGCCTCATGAGGCGAGGTATCCCACCCACGATCTGGAGTTGGGGGCGGTGGTGTTCGCTCTCAAAATATGGCGTCACTATCTGTATGGCGTTCAGTGTACCATATACACGGACCACAAGAGCTTGAAGTACTTGATGGATCAGCCCAACCTGAATATGCGCCAGAGGAGATGGTTGGAGGTGGTAAAGGATTATGACTGCGAGATCCTGTACCACCCTGGCAAGGCTAATGTTGTAGTCGATGCCCTGATCCGTAGGGAGGAGAGCGCCCCGCTGCGAGATGTTTGCTTGAGATTGACAGTGATGACTCCGGTATGGGACACCATTCGAGGGGCCCAGGCGGAGGCCGTGAGACCGGAAAATCGCAAAAGGGAGAGAGTGATCGGGCAGGTATCGGAGTTTGTTACCGATAATCGAGGACTTATGACCTTTCAGGGTCGGGTTTCGGTACCGTTTCTGGGAGTAACGCGTACCATCTTGATGGAGGAGGCGCATAGATCGAAGTTCTCGATTTACCCCGGGGCCACTAAGATGAATTTGGACCTGAAGATGGAGTATTGGTGGCCCTATATGAAGAGGGATGTTGCATGGTTAAGGCCGAGCTCCAGCGTCTGCATGGTAAGTTGCAGCCGTTAGAGATTCCCGAGTGGAATTGGGAACAAATTATCATGGATTATATCACGAAATTGCCGAGGACTGCTAGGGGTGTCGATGCAATTTGCCTGATTGTGGATAGGTTGACGAAGAGCGCTCACTTCCTTGCCATCAGTGAGAGCTCTTCTGCGGAGAGGCTGGAAGAGTTGTATGTTAGGGAGGTGGTATCGCGACATGGAGTACCGATCTCAATTGTCTCAGATCGAGATGTACGTTTCACTTCCAGATTTTGGAAAAATTTCATGAGGAATTGGGTACGAGGCTGCATTTTAGTACTGCATACCACCCACAAACTGACGGACAGAGCGAGCGGACGATTCAGACGCTCGAGGACATGCTTCGGGCATGTGAGCTGGATTCCGGCGGGAGTTAGGACACGTATTTGCCCTTGGCTGAGTTTTCCAATAACAACAACCATCACTCGAGCATTGGTATGCCACCCTTTGAGCTGTTGTATGGGAGGAGGTGCCGGACTCCCATTTGCTAGGGTGAGGTAGGGCAATGTGTGATGGGTAGTACGGAGATAGTGCTTCAGACGACAGAGCAGATACAACAGGTCAGACAAAGGTTGTTGACCGCTCAGAGTCGCCAGAAGAGTTATGCAGATAGGCGACAATCTGAGCTCGAGTTCTAGGTTGGAGATTTCGTGCTCCTAAAGGTATCTCTGTCACACCCCAAAACCATGAACGGCGGAAACGTTCTGGGGCGGAGGACGTCATGTGCAGTATCACAACAATGAAAAGTAGTAAACAAGTAACGACATCATCCATTGCATTAATAATATAATTTTACTACAAGTGTGTTCTGTCAATATATAATAGACACTAAAGTATAAATCAGAAAGAAAGATGAGTCTTGAACGTGCACCATCTTCTCTGAACCGTGCATCGGTACCTGTCTATCGTTGACCTGAGGATACAAGTTATTTTGAAAGAGAGTATCAACTTTAAAGCTGGTGAGATCATAACTATTTTAGTGTCTTAATTTGTATGTAAGTATTTGTATGTATATGAACTGTAAGTATTGAAAATGTATATGAATTGTAAGTATGAAACTGTTTTGAACATCATAGAAAACCATATGTTTCCTACTGAAAGTATCCTTCTACCAAGGCATCTAGCGTCGGTGTGTGTGTGTCTTGTAAGAGTGTGTATTTTCCCAAATCTGACTATCATTAACCAAAAATATAGTTTCTACATTACCGTGCATCGTGTGAATGTTCACGAAGTGAATGTAATGGGAAAATGAAATAGTACTATGGTGTAGTGTCGAACTACAACCGTACTAATTACCTTAAGTCTAGGGTAATTCTTATAAGTACTGTAGTATTTGTAATAAGTGACTACTTCTGTACTCCTATTTCCTTATTTGAGGGATAATGCCTAATGTGATGGCTAGATCCCAGGCTAAACGCTCCCCTGTCAAAGAGATTTTGGGACGTACACACGACCCCTGCATGTATGCAAGCCGTCAACATCCACATTACTATGATCATGTATACCCAATATAACTAACACAATGCGTTGTGATTCATCGGTATAGTTAGATCCTGAACTTGTTCTATGCTATAGCACCTAGTGATGTATGTCCTATCATCGCATAGGATCTATGTAAAAGTATATGAACGTATGCCTTTGCTACCCAAAGGTACTGAACTGACTGAAAGGAACTATTATGTCCATATATGTACACATGATACATAACTAATATTTAAACGACCTTCGGACGGATACCTGATTGTGACAACCCAAAATTCCATTCTGAACAAACCATATCAAGCCAAAAGAAGTTAGAATAGTTACAGTGAAATTCCAGACTTTGGGTATAAGTTTGAGTATTTCAGGATTAGCACTTAAGGAGATATCAGGAGAGTGGTTGCACTAGGTTTTTGTGCAACACTGTTACTCCAGTACTCTAGGATATTAGAGTTCATTCCGGGAATAAAATATTTTCTGCCAAAAATCCCAGGACTATATATACAAATCTGAACCAAAATAATTCATTAGTTACATTTTCAACTAGAGAAAAGCCAAAATTCTCTCTCACGGATCTTCGGGTTTTCATCCCAAATCGTGAGTACTTCTATCTAGTTGTATTATATAGCTTAGATTGTGTTTAATAACATCAAAATCATGTCAAAACACTAAGATCTGTAAGTTTACCGCCCAAGAACACCTTGGGGAGTAAGCTCCTTTTTAAGGGCCAAAGTGTGCCCAATGTCCGTCCAAACCTTGGAAATGAACCTTGAGACTACTCATGGCTAGTTTAGACATCCAAAACATTAAGAATCAAGGCTAGAAGTGAGTTCACAGCCAAGGAAGTTCTTGGTCCGTGAACTCCATTTTTATGTGCCAAAATGCCCTAAAAGCCTTCCTTAAGCCAAGAGACTAATTTAGACATGTACCCTAATGAGTTTAGGACTAGCAAACACCATTAGAACACCAAGAATAAGGTGTTCACGGCCCAAGAAGTTCCAGGGTCGTGAACTCCAAAGTGTTTTCCTCGCATTAGGATGTTTATACATGTTTAATTAGTGTTATAATCACTAATTGTTTATATGAATATGTCTTCATATGTAATTAGGACCATTGTGTGTGTCTAAAGTCTTCACTTTACACCTAGCAGTCCTACCTCTTCGGTTCATCCGTATCACCCACAACAGGTGAGTTCATACCCCCTTAATCAATGTTTTAACTATTTTTAAATGTTTTACGGGGGGATACAAGTAGAATTATGCTAATTATTATATCAAGCACATGTGATTAATAAGTAGCATTCAAATGATTGGCTACTCATTAGCCGTTTTACCAAACAGTTTCCTTCAAATGTTTTTCATAAACACTTTATGTATTTAAAACTCCTTATTACACTGTGCATATCACTCTGTATGTTACATTTCAAACTTATTTACAATTGTGTTTCAAACAAATGTTTCTTTATACTAAACCGTTTTATCAAACCCATGACTTCAAACCGTTTTATAGATTGACATCAAGTCGATATTTTCTTAGATAATAATTATGTTCAAAGGTTTACAAAACTTATTTTATGCTTTTATATTATCAATTGCATGCCTATATATGTATAGATATATAACAAATGTTTAAAAGATTTAGGAAGGCTATCCACCCTATTTCCTTTTCCTCGATTTGGATGTGGTCTGGTGGGATATCGGGAACCCGTCCGAAGGTCGTTTAAATATTAGTTATATATCATCTGTACATATATAGTCATAAAGGTCCTTCCAGTTCATCCAATGCCCTTGGGTAGCAAGGGTATACATCCATGTCCATACGTACCAGTTAGATTACTAGTAAACTACCATATGGGTAGTTTAGGAAGATACTAGAACTATTACTAGAACGTCATGTCATACTATGAGTCAGTTCATTCATGAGTCAATACTTTCTAGAACATTACAGTACATTACTATAGTTGCTAGATAGAGAGAAAACACACATTATAGCTAGTACACACAGTACATTTCTATACATGCTAGATAGAGAGAGAACACACATTACAGCTAACACACGTGGAACATTTCAGTACATTACTATACTATTACATAGATATGTTTACATGATCACACTTACATATACATAGGACAGACGTCACTAAGTGCTATATCATTGAACAAGTTCAAGATCTATCTATTCCGATGAATCACAACGCTATTGTGTGTAACAACCCGAAGTTGTTCATCGCCGAAAACCCATTCTACCCATATAACTCGCCGTAAATCGATTCGTTCCGATGTCGTTTTTGGGTTAAATTAATTAAATTAATATGTTTAATTAATGATAATGAGTGTCCAAACCTCTTAGGAACTCACGAAATTAGCCCAAAATACTTATTCCAAAAATTTTAGAAACATTCCCGCCGAGTCACGAAAACTTAATCGGGTGCGACCAAAAGCCCCGTTTAGTGTCGGTATCGGGTAGAATTCCATTGTGTCCAAGTTTGGGACCTATTTAAACGTGTTCAAGCTTTCATTTGAAGATTTTGCTTCATTTCACAACCATCTCTCTCTAACCTCTCTCCTAAATCCAAGTTTAAGGGTCCAAATCATCAATTTAAGGCTTCAAATCTTTGAGGTAACTTCCCTAACATGCTATACAACCTCTTTAGCCTTCAAATTCGAGTATAATCTATGGATTAGGACCATTATCATGTGTTTACGGCCCTAGAACTATCCTAGGCTGTAAACTCATATAAATGGGGTTTTTGGAGCAACAAAACCCTTCCAAACCACAATTAGACCTTAGATATGGCTAGATGACTTTATGGAATGAGCTTAGAATGCCTTGAAACATGATTTAGAGCATTGTTTAAGAGTTTACGTCCCTGGAAGGTGCCTAGGCCGTAAACACTAATTTAGAAGGTTTTTAAGCCCTTAAACCCTTCCTAGACTCAAACAAGGCTTAGATATGGATTATAGAATAATGGTATTTGCCTTAGAACATTTCAAACATAATTTTTGAGGAGTAAATAGGATTTTACGGCCAAGGTTCATGCTTGGGCCATAAACCCCTCAAAAATGGAGAGTAAACTCCTTTTCACATGTCCAAATGCCTTCAAACTTAACCAATAGCCTTGTGGTAAATCCTAGAACCATCTAAAAATAGTTTGGAGGTCTTAAACATATCAAAATGCAACATATAAGAGTTTACGGCCATAGATCATGCCCTTAGGCTGTAAACTCCCAAATATGTGTTAAATGATGCCATTAAATCATAACAAGGCTTGGAAAATTAACTAGAATCACATGTGATTGTCCTAAGTGCCTTAAATCAATTACTCATGACCATGGGAGAGTTTACGGCCGTAAAATCCAAGTTTATAGCCATGAACTCCCTTAAACATGGTATAAGTCCCCTTAATTTAATCCAAGGCATTTTAAGAAGTCCATTCCAACATTTCCTAAGTCCAAACAAGCCATTAAGTACTCAAAATCACACCAACATAAGTTCACGGCCATGAACTCATGTATGTATGTGTTTTATGGATGTAAACTCCTTAAAATGTTTACCCTTGGAGAGTAAACTCAAATCCCAAGTCCCTCGTGCCATTACACGTCCGTAGATGTCACCCGGGTCACTCCAAACACTCGTTTTGAGGTGTATAATCTCATTGGAGTATAATGTTCCATATAATTAGTGATTGTAAATCTAATTAGATATATATGGACATTATTTCATTTTACATAGGGACATCGCGAGTAATCAGGCCCCGAACCGACGTTTAGTGTCCGAAATCGTCGCATTTCCGAGTCCGGTGAGTTCATACCCCTACCCTTTTTTCGTGTTTTCAATGGTTTTTCAATGTTTTCAGGGGGGGGGGGGGGGGAATACAAGCAAAAAGTATAAGTGTATTCTGTACTTAAACTGATTTTCAACTCAATGGTTTTACTTACTAAATGTTTTGATTTCAAAAGATTTGTGATAACTGACATTTCGAATTGCAGGTTAAACATAGATTTCTTTTAAGAGTGTTATAACTATATGCTCTTTGAATAAGAAATCATACCAATCATATTTAAGATCAATACGAATGTAATCTACTACGAATACGATAACAAATACGAATACGAATACGAATACGAATACGAATACGAATACGAATACGAATTATGAATACGAATATGAATACGAATACGAATATGAATTACGAATACGAATATGACTACGGATACGAATACGAATACGAATACGAATACGAATTACGAATACGAATACGAATACGAATACGAATACGAATACAAATATGAATACGAATACGAATACGACTACGAATGCGAATATGACTACGAATGCGAAATGACACCTTTGGTTGACACTAATACTTCGAAAATACAGTTAGTGTACTCCTTGAGTGTCACTAGAGTTTCGAATCTAATACGAAAATACGCCTCTGGACCTCTACTGAGTTTCAAATATATCCGCCTCAGAATGTCGACAGAGCTTCGAATACACAACTAATATACTCTTTTGGAACTCATCAGAACTTCGAAAATACAGTAATGTACGCTTCTGTGTGATTCCGAATATTCGAAAATACAACTAAGCTAGTAGATAATAGTCATTCGAATGTAGAATAACTAAGGGTTTAGAACACATAACTAATACTACTCACATGGTAATTACTAGTACTACGAAATCAGACCTAAGAATCAACCACCACACATAGGAAAATATGGGATTTTCCTGGGATAACATAACAACCCGTAACGAACCTAGATACAAATAGACAACTCAACACATAGGAAAATATGGGATTTTCCTGGGTAGCACAACAGTACATAAACGGATAAAGTAACAAACGAATAACTAAAACTGTAAGGAAAATATGGGATTTTCCTGGGTGGTACAACAACACGTAAACGGATAAAGTAACAAACAAATAACTAAAACTATAAGGAAAATATGGGACTTTCCTGGAACGACATAACCAACTGTTTTCAAAATTGTAACAAAAGATAACTAAACTGTTTTCATAAGAAAATATGGGATTTTCTTGATCAACAACTTTTCCAGAAAGTAAAGGAACTCATTCTTTTCAAAACTAAACCGCTTATGAACTCACCAACTTTATGCTGATTTTTAAACCGCTTGTATTCTCAGGTCAGCGTTAGACAGGTACACCGCAACCAATTGGAGAAGACGGAGCGTCCCGAAGACTCGTCTTTACTTTTGTTTATATTACATATGTAAAACACTTGTACAACTTTACTTTCAAACAGATGTAAACAATATTATGTAATGTAATGTTTTGTTATTACTGCTTTACTATGTGCATTGGATTTGATACTCAACGTGGAGTCAACCCCGGAAATATTTCCGCCTTTGGTTTTCGGGGTGTGACATTGTGATAGTTATATCAGGTATACATGATCATAGTAATGTGGATGCTCACGGCTTGCATACATGCAAGGGTCGTGTGTAGGTCCCAAAATCCCTTTGATAGGGAAGCGTATAGCCTGGGATCTAGACATCACATTATACCTTATCCCTCAAATAAGGCAGTTGAGTACCGATGTAGTTATTTATTACAAATGCTACAGTACTTAGAAGAATTACCCAAGACTTAAGGTAATTGGTACGGTTGTAGTTCGACACTACACCATAGTACTATTTCATTTTCCCATTACATTCACTTCGTGAACATTCACATGACGCACGGTAATGTAGAAACTATATTTTTGGTTAATGATAGTCAGACTTGGGAACATACACACTCTTACAAGAGACACACACAGACACTAGATGCCTTGGTAGAAGGCTACATATATATAAGTTAAGTCTTGGTAGAAGACTCCCTGTTATAATAGTAGGAATCATAGGGATTTCTAGAGTTTTTCAAACGTTTACAGTTGTTTTACATACATTTTCAATACTTACAATTTATATACATACAAATTAAGACACTAAAATACTTATGATCTCACCAGCTTCAAAGCTGATACTCGCTTTCAAAGTTACTTGTATCCTCAGGTCATCAATAGACAGGTACCGATGCAAGGTATAGAGAAGATGGAGCTCGTTCAAGACTCATCTTTCATTTTGATTTATGCTTTAGTGTCTATTATAATTTGACAGAACACACTTGTACAATAATTATATTATTAATGCAATGGATGATGTTGTTGCTTGTTTACTACTTTTCATTGTTCTGATACTGTACATGACGTCCTCCGTCCCAGAACGTTTCCGCCGTTCTTGGTTTTGGGGTGTGACAATGATATCCCACCAGACCACATCTCAAACGTGAAAAGGAAATAGGGTGGATAGCCTTCCTAAGTCCTTTAAACATTACTTATATAACTATACATATATAGGCATGCTTATAACAGGGTCTCTAGGTAAACTTATCTATGTAAACATACTCATGTAAATGTAATCATGTAAACATATCTATGTAATAGTATAGTAACGTACTGTAATGTTCTGCGTGTGCTAGCTGTAATGTGTGTTCTCTCTCTGTCTAGCATGTATAGTAATGTACTGTGTGTACTAGCTGTAACGAGTTTTCTCTCTCTATTTAGCAAGTATTGACTCATGAATCAACTGAATCATTATATGATATCGCGTTCTAGTAATAGTTCTAGTATCTTCCTAAACTGCCCATATGGTAGCTTACTAGTAATGTGACTGGTACGTATGAACATGGACGTATACCCTTGCTACCCAAGGGTATTGAATGAACTGGAGGAACCTTTATGACTATATATGTACACATGATATATAACTAATATTTAAACGACCTTCAGACGGGTACCCGATATCCCACCAGACCACATCTCAAACGCGAAAAGGAAATAGGGTGGATAGCCTTCCTAAGTCCTTTAAACATTGCTTGTATAACTATACATATATAGGCATGCAATTGACAATATAAAAGCATAAAATAAGTTTTGAAAAACCTTTTGAACATGATTTCTATCTAAGAAAAGATCGACTTGATGTCAATCTTTAAAACGGGTTGAAAGCATGGGTTTGATAAAACAATTTAAGTATAAAGAAACATTTGTTTGAAACACAATTGTAAATGAGTTTGAAATGAAACATACAGAGTAAAATGAACAGTTTAACAAGGAGTTTTAAAAACATAAAATGTTTATGAAAATCATTTTAAGGAAACTGTTTGGTAAAACGGCTATTGAGTAGTAAATCTTTTGAATGCTGCTTATTAATCACATGTGAATGATATAATAACTAGCATGATTCTATTTGTACCCCCCCCCCCATAAAACATTTAAAAACATTTAAAACATTGATTAAGGGGTATGAACTCACTTGTTGTGAGTGGTACTGAAGAACTAAAGAGGTAGGATTGCTAGGTGTCAAGTGAAGTCTTAAACACACTCTATGATCCTAGTTAACATATAATATCACATATATGTATCAAATTAGTCTATAAACACCTAATAAACAAGTCAAGACACCCTAGAACATGCTAAACACCTTTATCAGCTGTTATTAGCCTCTAGGATTGCATCTAAGTGTTGTAGGGAAAAGCTATTGTGTGTAAGGTTCAAGGGAAACTCCATAATGAAGTTCACGGCCCTAATGTCACTAAGAAATGAGTTTACGGTCGTAAACTCATGAATTTACGACTGTAATCTCATACTTACATGACCAATTGATGTTTGAGGCTCTATAAGAACCTAAGAAGCATTTCTACTTAATGGCATGGTCTTTGGAAGAGTTTAGGGCATTATATAACTCCTTTTAGGAGTTCAAGGCCCTAGGACCAAACCCCTTGGAGATTACGGCCGTAATCTCCCTTGGAAGGGTTTTTTTGGTGATTTCAAGTCCCTAATGTAACTAGGAACTAAACTAGGCTAGTGTCCAAGGCTTTAGAAGAGTTTATAGCACCTTTTGGCCCTATTGTTTGGAGTTCACGGCCCTAGAACTTCATGGGCCGTGAACACCTTACTCTAGGTGTTCTAAGGGTGTTCTCTATTCCTAAACACATTAGGGTACAAGTCTAAACTAGTTGCATTGCAAGAGGAAGGGACTAAGGCATCATTTGACCCCTAAAGAAGGGTTTATGGTCCAAGATGTTCTTGGGCCGTAAACTCTTTAATCTTAGTGTTTTCCTATGATTTCTAGTGTATTAAGCACATAAGAAGCTTTATAACACAACTAGATAAAAATACTCACTTTCCGGGACGAAAGTCCGAAGATCCTTGAGAGGGAATTCGACTTTTCTCTAGTTGGAAATGGAACTAATGAATAAATATGGCTCAGATTCCTATATATAGTCCTAGGATTTTTGGCAGAAAATATTTTATTCACGCAATGAACTCTAATATCATAGAGTTTTGGAATAACAGAGTTGCACAATACCCTAGTGCATCTACTCTCCTGATATCTCCTTAAGTGTAAACCTGAAAAACTCAAACTTATACTATAAGTCTGGAAATTTACTGCACTTTTCTAATCTTCTACTGACTTTGATATGGTTTGTACAGAATGGAAATTTCGGGTTGTCACATCATCTCCCTGTTAGAGGGAATTTCGTCCCAAAATTAGAATCTATGTAAGGAAGTAGGTAGGAATGATTGAGTCGTGAGGTGGAAACTTCCTAATCGATTGGTTCTCGTGCTCATAAGTGAATTTGGGTCCTCGGTTGGTATCCCAACAAACCTTTACTAACGGGCGATGGCGTTGCTTCGTCCGCTTGACCTCTCGGTTGAGGGTCACTACGGTTCTAATACGAATGTGTGGATCTCGACTAGTGGACTTACACGAGTCCTAACGGAAAGGTATGGTTTCAAAATCGAGATGCGAAGGGTAAAATGTACGTTACTGAGTTCGCGGAGTAGGTCTAGTTTGTGAGATACAGGACCGATTCTGGTAAGAATCTCGGAGGTCCTAACTATCTTGGATTTAGCTTTCCACGCTTTACGAAGCGTATTAAGCCATTCCTAGAGTGAGACTTCCTAAAGAATTTGGTCTCTCACTTGTAATTCCAAAGGTTCTTTCTCTTGCTTATCTTCCACGTCAAGGGCCACCCCTTGATGGGTCAAAGTCGTACGGGTTTTTGTGATTTGCGAGGAGTTCTGGATGAACTATGACAGTAGGTCTGTAAGACCTAGAATTTGGCAAATTTCTGTCGGTGTCTCTGGTGTCGACAAATTCTCAACGGTTTTGACAAATTTAAAGAGTACTAAAAAATTCCCACATCACTAATAGTGTGTCTTAGGAATCTGACTCTTCAATTTCAAAACTCGTGCTTAGAGAAGTTCGCGAAAGTTCCTCCGAGGGTAATGCTTCCATGGGTTCCTTCTTATTACGAGGGTAGATAAGTAAGTCATTACATCGAGAAATAACGAACTGATCCAAGTAAGAAAGACGTACCCTACTCATTTAGCTCGTGAATTCTGTGCGAGTATTGGTCTTATCCGAAGGGTATCACTACTATAAGTCCCTAATTTGCCCGCGTATCAATCAGATCCATTTGATGGTGTAGAATCCCAATCAAACGGATGATTTTAGATAAAATAGAAGAGAAGAAGAAGAAGAATAATATGAATCTCAATGTATTAATGAGTAGAATGATGATCCGGATACAAGAGATTCACACACACACACACACAAACACACAATAGTTCTTCTGTCTCTCTGGCCGTAAACTCTCTAGGGTTCATCCATCAGTTCCGTTCACCCTAAC
This sequence comes from Lactuca serriola, assembly GCF_051521515.1. Lineage (NCBI taxonomy): Eukaryota > Viridiplantae > Streptophyta > Magnoliopsida > Asterales > Asteraceae > Lactuca > Lactuca serriola. Next base: position 333,881,368 of record NC_136415.1, on the reverse strand, counting down.
ACCTATATTTATACAAGGGGAACATGGGCTTGGAGGACATGGGTCGTAAATGGGTTTACGGCCGTAAGGTGTTTACGGCCGTAAACTCAACCTGTTAGGTCCAGTTAGTGTTGCGTCTTTGGGCTCGTTAGCTAGTCCAGTTTTGTCTCCAGTATGGGCGTATCCATCCGTGAGTTCTTTATAGGGTTTATTATTTATAGATGCTTTCATGCATTCTTTAAGGCAAGATAGAATAGAGATTTCGATATCGTTCACGTTCTTATCTTTTGTAACCCTAGAATCCTCTACAGCGGAAGTTCTTCATCGAGCTCTGCTGAGGATTGAGTTAATAGAATCATTTGACTCATTCAAATCCATTCTTGTGTTTTTGTCTTACTGTTATTACTTTCTTGATTTTCCTGTTATAAGATCTAATCAATCAAGAGTATTATAAACTCATCACAACCGTAAACATGACCGTAAACTCCAAAAATACTAAAGAAAAATATAATTGCCCAGAAAAGCAAAGTATAAACCATATTTTGGCCCAACAATCTCCCCCTTGGTTTATAAATTTCATTTCTTTTCTTAAATGACCCAACAAGCTCCCCTAAAAAGTAGCTGGCTTTCTTGATAATCTTCATTGGGAGCTTTGGCTTCAACTTCAATCTTCGAATTCTTCACAGCTTCACGATGAACATGATGAATCTTCAATAATTGACTTCATCATGAGCAGTTGTGCATTTCTTCAGAATTTGGCATTAAACACACGTTGGGTGAGGAGGCTTGACGTATTGATTCTTGAAAAATGGCGCTTTCAGCTTGAGAATCTTCAGAGAGAACATCAGAGAGAACAAATATTTTGGATCACTTCAGCAAGTACAAAGATAGCAACATACTGATTGAGGAGGCTTCAATGCAATCCATCACATAATCTTCAATTTCTGCTTCACCTTGCTTCTGGGGTTAAAAGATTCAATGTCGAAAGAATAATCTTCATTTCTTGCTCCTTTGAATGTGAACTCTGCAATACTCATGGACGAGGCTTTGACTCAGAAATCTTCAACACAAACTCCATGAGTCTTATCTATACCTGAAATCACTTTTCAAGACAAAACAAAACTAAAAGAAAACTTAGCACACAAATTAAAACAGAAACAAAAATATTTTTGGATTTTTGATTTTTCTGAACAAGAAATAAAACAGAAATAAAACTGTTTTTGGATTTTTAATTTTTCTGATTTTTTTATTTTCATTATTTTTAATTTTTAATTCTCCCCTAATATTTAAATTAGAAGAAACTATGAAAAATTTAACAAAAATAAAAATGATATCCAACTTTAAGAGTGATTTGGGATCAAAGTTTTTAGATAGCCTTTATCCACTTGTCGGTACCTTCTATCTTCACGTCTTTGTCTGGTCGATCGTCGGTATTGTGGTCCACTTAAACACTAAAAACTGTGACAGATTTAGGACATACTATTTGTTACAAGACAAGTTGAACTTAAGTTCCTAAAAAATTATATCTGATCCTAATTTCTTTGATATTATATCTTAAGGATCATTCATCTGACAACGACCAGGGATATTGTTGTCCACCTAAATGGAGCAGCGAGATCTACAGACAACCTATATGTGTTCAATTTTAAGTGTACTAGAGCGTGTTTCCTGCTTCCTAATATGCCCCAGCCATCAAGAACTTCCATAGTACTCCTTACACCGGGTAAGCAGACAACGATTCAGAGAGAGGATAGATTCAGAATTCTATTACTTATTACTTCACAGGGGTTGAGAAGTAGAAGGTTGCATATGCTGTGTACCAGGTCGGATTAGAAGTCACGCAAAGGAGACAGCATATGGCTAATAGATAAGAAGTATTTCACATATATAACATGCAAAGAAATAGAGTTGCATATGTTGTGTACCAGGTCGGATTGGAAGTCACGCAAAGGAGACAACATATGACTAACAGACAGAAAGAAAGAAAATGATATTCTATAGACCTAATTTATCGGAATTTACCAGTCGCCCCATCCAACCGGAATTAAGGATAGAATCCACACATCGAGGAAAAGTTAAACCACGATTCCAAGTACAGGTTCAATTAATTTGACGAGTAGATTCCCATATATATCTCCCTGCTCAACCTATCCGAGCGTCGTATTTTCAGGCTGAATGGATCTAAATAGGTCAAGATTTGTCATGTCTATAAATTTCCTAAGTTCAACTCTGCCTAGTCATGTCAATTTTTAAATTTTTTGTGCCTACCGACGCATCAAACCAGAGCATAAACGCTTCAACTTTGGGTACGTTACGCAGATTCAGATTGCCTGTTATGACTTGATAATATCACTTCCCAAAACATCTCTTACAAGCACATTTCATTTACACTATATTTTTTGGATTTTCTGATTTTGTAATGTTTTTGGATTTTTGAAACTTTTCTAATTTTTGTTTTGTTTTTATTTCTCCCCCTAAATTTGTGCATAGGAGAGAAACGAAAGTAAATGCACAAATTTAAACTATCCTAAAACTAAAATAAGTCTTTAAAGCGAATCAGCTTAAGAAAAACTCAGGAGTATAGAGAAGAAAACTCAAACCGTAAGTCACCGATTGAATTTCCATCCAGAAGGTCTGAGAACAGCACGCGTAATCTCAGAACAGATCCGAAAATTCTTCGTGTCATTAAGCACTAACCGCGTTTGTGATCTCTTCCTTTCTTCCTTTCCCGCAAAAGGACACATTCTCCCAAATAATGTTCTGAGTGTTGTACAGTTGAGAGATGTCTCCAATCATATGCGAGGAGCAGCCACTACCAACAAACTGAAGTCTGATGATATGCCTCCATAGCTGCATCAGCACAGAGTGGGATCAGTTGGTCTTAGGAACCCAGTCCATTTTGAAACTAGGTCGACCTTTGTCATCAATGCAGGTTACTCTCTCCCATGACATATCCTGTTTATCACAAACAGAAGACGATGAAATATTAGAGTCATTAGAAGATTTGCGAGTTTTCACCTTTGTTACCCATCTATATTCGGGTTTAACCCATTTCTTGTTCGATCCGATGGGTGGCTCAGTACTTGCTTTTGATCTTGATGTCGGCCTTTGAGATGACTTTGATTTTGGCTTCACAGGAGCATCTCTTGGATTTGGCTTCTTGGCCGACATTCCCTTCTTGACTTTAGGATTTTGATTCTCGTCCTTTGGAGTTTGATTATTGGCCTTGGGAGTTGAATTCTTGGCCTTTTGCGCGTTCCATTCACCATTATCTGAACGTAACCTGGAAGGGTTTCTTTTGAATTATCTACCACTTGGAGCCTTTTGCCATCCTTGTGCGTTGTACGGAACGTATGCGCGATTTGGACAATTTCGGGCAATATGACCAGGTGTTCCACAGTGAAAACAAGTCTTTTTATTCACTGGGAAATTGTTTCTTCCTGCCCCTGGTCGTGTATCCTTGCCTTGTCTCTTGTTGTTCCCACATGCACACTTGCCACAAGAACTCTGTTGCGTTGGAATTGGTGGCCTGTATTTCTCAACGGCAGGTTGATCAGAAGCAGTTGAGTTCGAAGCAACAGATTCAGAGTTCAAGCAGATGTTGGTTTGTTCAGTAGTGCTCTCCTTGTTCTCATCTTCTGCTACTTTACCTGCACATAAAGTAGAAGCATTAGTATTTTCAACTTGAATGCCTCCTGACACAAATCCAGCTCATTTGCCATATCGAAGATGTGGCTCCCTGTCAGTTTCGTCCTGCGTCATAGGGATGGATGTGTAGTTATGATTATAAGGAGGAGGTACACTATCATACCCTAGACCCTTGTTTTGATTATCTTTGAATTTTAATTGGGTTTCATATAAGGACTCGACTATCTGACTTGACGCAGTAAAATATTTGAAACTGACATCTGTTTTTCCACACTTAATTTTTTAAGCGTCAAGTTCTTTAGTTACAACAGCAAGTTGTCTCTTAATATAATCATAATTTTCACATTTGTTGCTATACTCTTCCTGGAGTTTCCTAAAGTCCTTGGTTTTTGCTTCTAATTCAGCCTTCAGGGGTTTCTGTCGTTTCCTGAGTTGAAATCCTTCATATCTCAGGTCCTCAATTTCTCGTTTTAATAAATTAATTTGTTCCTGAAGAAATTTAATCGTATCTTCACTAGATAGTGTACATGAAACTTCACATGATTGAGAACCTGAAACTTCATTGACCGAGATGCTTGCAGAAGTCATTATATTTCCACACTTCAAAGCATCAAGTTCTTCAATTACATCAGCAAGACTAAGACGATTGAGATCTTTTGTCTTCTTGATGATAGCCACGTCCATATCCCACGATTTTGGAAGTGAATTCAATAGCTTTTTGTTTATCTCAGATTTACAAAAGAAGATCCCAGCTATATTCATCTCGGTAATAAGTGTAGTATATCACTGCAACTGAGTTTCGAGGATTTCTCCAGGGATATAATCGAAAATGTTGAAATTTCGTCTTAACATATCCTGACGACTCTCTTTCATGTTTCAACTCCCTCGCAGACCTTAAAATCAATTAAAAGCACAACTAGAAGCTAAAATAAAACATAAAAGTCAAACCCTTTGATTATAAACCTCAAAAGTCAACCTTAAAAGTCAAATTTAAAAAGTTAAACTCAAAAGTCAAACTTGAAAAGTCAAACTTAAAAGTCAAATTTAAAAAGTAAACTTAAAAGTCAAACTTGAAAAATCAAACTTAAAAGTCAAACCGAAAAGCAAAATTTGGTAGTTTAAAAATTAAACGAAAAAGTCAAAGTTTAAAATCAAAGATCAAACTTGGAAGTCAAAGTCAAAATTTTAAATAAAAAGTCAAAAAATAAAAGTCAAAAATATATTTATTTATTTATTTATTTATTTATTTATTTATTTATTATTATTATTATTATTATTATTATTATTATTATTATTATTATTTATTTTGGATGAAAAAGGAATTTAAAAATAAAGGAAATTGCGTTTTTGGGTTAAAAGTGTCAAAATTCGAAATTTGGTGCGAAAAGTCGTCTTTATGAATTAAATTCGAAAGGGAAGTAACAAGGGATCATGTAGCCAAGTTGGATAAGGCATTAGGTTCTTGATTTGGAGGTCGCGAGTTCGAACCTTGGCACCTGCACCTTCGCTTCCTTTTTATTTGACGTTGCCGAGTGCGAGGCTGCTGAGTGCGAGGATGTTGAGCAGTAAACTCCGAGCCGCAAGCTCGGGCCATAAACGTGCGAGGCCTCGGACCGTAACCTCTGACCGCGAACTCCTCGGACCGCAAACACCGGCCGCAAACACTTCGGAAACCCTAGCTGCTGGCCGCCACCCCCTCGCTGATTACGACCAAAAACGCCGATTTTTCGACTTTGAAGCTCCAAAACTCGATCAAAAACCTTTTTTTTATGAAAAACACGAAGAACAAACCCCCCTTATTTTTGCGAGGTCTATCCAAAAACGCAAAAATATTTCGAAAATAAGATCAAATAATGCCCCAAATCTGACAAAATTGAATGATACAACTTGGCTCTGATACCAATTGTAAGTCCCTAATTTGCCTGTGTATCAATCAGATCCATTTGATGGTGCGGAATCCCAATCAAACAGATGATGTCAAATAAAATAGAAGAGAAGGAGAAGAAGAATAATATGAATCTCAATGTATTAATGAATAGAATGATGATCCGGATACAAGAGATTCACACACACACTAACACACAATAGTTCTTCTGTCTCTCTGGCCGTAAACTCTCTAGGGTTCATCCATCATTTCCTTTCACCCTAACACCTATATTTATACAAGGGGAACATGGGCTTGGTGGACATGGGCCGTAAATGGGTTTACGAACGTAAGGTCTTTACGGCCGTAAACTCAACCGTAAACATGACCGTAAACTCCAAAAATATTAAAGAAAAATATAATTGCCCGGAAAAGCAAAGTATAAACCATATTTTGGCCCAAAAACTACAGACTCGAAGTGTCCGCATCAAGTTCGGAAGGTAGTCTTCAGGACATCCTTCCCTAACACTCAAACTGGTGATATTCGGATCTCATATCCATTTCTGAAAGTAATTCTTTCTTTGCTTTTGCTCAACCAATTCATCTATGCGAGGCAGAGACAACGATTTCTAATGAACAACCTTGATGGAGTCCTCGATAGCCGAGGTACATACGATGCAATCCGTCGACCTCTGGAAGAATAAGACCGGAGCTCTCCAGGGTGAGAAGCCTAGTCTTCCAATTCTATTTCTGTGTAGTTTGCTAAGTTGTCCGAACTGTTCTTGTATCTCTGTAGTTGTTTATACTGTAGGGCGATCTGTTTACAGGAGTCATACTGGGTTCTAAGTTTGTTCACATGACGATGCGATTACTCGTAGCATCAGGAAGCTCTCCGTCCTGAAGTTCATATTAGAATTCATACATGGTTCAACGATCACAATCTCGTGTATACGAATCGTATATAATTAAGATTGAAAAGGTAGTCGAATAAATTATTCTTCTTTAAGCTCAAATCCCATCGAGGAAAAAGAAGTTAAAGAGGAATCATCAATTCTAAACCTATAGAACCTTGATTATATATCACCCTTATGTATACATTCTTCAGTGATAGATCAACCGTATGAATCTTTGGATTGAACTTGACGTACTGCATGAGTGATACTGAGGGTATTTCTTCGGAAAGGAAAAGAACTATGAGGTACTCCATGCATGAGTACTTCGGTGTTCTGATATGACGGCTTCGCTAGAAAAGCGATCTCGAAGAAAGAGATGTACGGACGAAGCTGATTGTTTCTTGATGACGACATGATTCTGTTAATACGAAAGATAAGGATTTTGTGAGCGATTCTGGTTGACCCTAGATGTACTTCGATTGCTCAAGAAAAGAGTAAGAGTATGTTCTCGAAAGTTTGACCTACATCCCTATGATGCAGTCCTAGCACGGAATGGAAGTGTGTTCGCGAAAGTTTGACCTACATCCCTAAAAGTTGATTTCCAAACCTGCTTAGCGGTTCCCTGAGAATACAAGTTATTTCAAAGAGAAAGTGTCAACAATTAAGTTGGTGAGTTCATAAGTAGTGTTTTGAGAAAATGCACGCCATTCGAAAGTTTGTGTATGTTTTCCAGAAAACGTGGTATTTTCAAATGAAAAGAGTTATGATTCGTTGTGTTGAAATGAATGTATTAGATCCAGAAAATCCCATATTTTCCCCAATAGTTAAGATATCATTTGTTGTGTTTTCCAAGAAAAACCCTTATTTTCTTATAAAAGTATGAAATGCATATGAATGTTCGTGTTACAAGTCGTAAATAAATGCACCAGGAAAATCCCTTATTTTCCTATTAGTTGTTTGTTTTAGATGCAGGAAAAACCCTTATTTTCCTAACATAACGTGCAGTCTCTAAGACCGAAAATCGCAAGCAACCAACGTGCTTAAAAGGTGTGGCATAGTTTTATATAATAAAGCTATACGAAGATCGCACATGTTAGATGAAGAATAGTTTTAATAGCTACTAGTTCATAAAAGCCTAATACCATAATAATTGTATATCCGATGAGTTTTATAACCATACTGAACATAATATGCCTGTAGCGACGTTCTTCAGGCGTCGTAGCGTTATGACAAACTGTCACCCCAAAGGACGGACTGTAGCTAACAGTCAGGGCGCGGGATCATGACTTCCCGTATAGATCTATACACATTTGACACGTTCTCCGAACGGGAGACTCTGGTTATAGACAGGACTTGTAGCGATACCTTCTAGCAAAAGGTAGTATTTGAAGATGTACATGTCTCACGGATTCTCAACTAAGTCTGTATTAAAGTAATAGTTTTGTATGCAAAGATTATCCTTTTTCCCAATGTTTGACAAAGCATAAATCATAAGTTCTTTGAAGGCATAAAATGATTTAGTAAAGAATGTTACCCTTGATATGATGTATTTGTATGTAAACGTATAAATAAAACATTATTTCTATTTATAAAACATATTGTATCCCAAGAGGGTAAAGCTGTGTTGTGAGGTGTTTTGCATGATGATGCCTTCATAAGATAGTTAAAACAACAGTATGAAAAGTATAGCAAAAGATCAATGTTTCACACGATTTTAGTCGTGTGTTTACTTGCATTCCCCCCTTAAAAGTGTTTAAAAAGCATTTAAAGTGTGGTTGTAGGGGTATGAACTCACTTGATAGATTGAAGAAAGCGAGACGAAAACCGAGCAGAACTTCTACTCGAGAAAGCGGATTTCTCGGGATACTCGGGAGCATAAAACTTCCTTCCAAACTTGGATATGAAAACCGGGCCCTTGGGATGACTCCGAGGGTTGAAACGCAGAGCTGCGGCACAAGAAAGGAAGGAAATTAGCAAATATGGCCGGCACCCACGCACCCTTTATATAGGGGCTGAAAGACCTCGGTACGCGGGGCGTACGCTTGTACGCGGGGCGTACGAGACGTCATCGCTTACGTACTTCGGATGGGAGGGCATAGAGGAGTAGGGGCGACGTGGCCGAACCGAGGCCTAGCACCCGGTTACACTGGGCGTAACTCGGATCAGGCCGGTGACTCCCCCTTCGGATAATACCGGAATTCATTTTAAATTTATATATTTATTATTTAGCAAACTTCTAAAATTCATATCTTCGTCATACTAACTCCGTTTTCGATGTTCTTTATATCCACGCGAAGGTTAGACTACGATCTACAACTTTCGTTTAGACTCCGTCGGCAAATTTTGACTTTATTTTTAATATTATATTTTTAATACGTCGGGATAGGAAAAGTCCGTTAAAGTTCCATAACTTTTTCATCCGACGTCCGTTTCCGTCAGACTTTTTATCGTTGTGCTTCTATTGTTGAGACCTTCGATTCTCATTTAGTTTGTGTCGGCTAAAAGTCTCTCGATCTCTATTTCGAGTTTTTAGCTGTCTACTGCTATATCCGTAACTTAGAAAAATCATAACTTCCTCATACGAAGTTAGATTTGGATGTTCTTTTGATGTACGTTTACAGTTTAATGATATCTAAAACTTTCCTTTAGATACCTAAGGCTAAACATTACTGTATTGAAACTTCGCGTTTTATGTCTATCAGTGTTGCCGGTTTTGCCGAGAATCTTCGGTTGGTCATAACTTCTTCGTTATAACTCGGATTTTAGGGTTCTTTATATGTACGAAAACCTTGATACGATTCCCACTACTTTATTTAACCCAAATAAGATTTTAGGAAAGTTAAATTTTGATATAAATTTGACTTGTGTTCCATCATATTGTCTCGAAATATTGGGTTGTCACATCATCCCCCCGTTAGAGGGAAATTTGTCCCGTAATTAGAGTTCATGCTACGGATAGAAGTTTTATTTCCTCCTCATGTTCTTAATTGAACTCGGTTCCTCGCTTGGCATTCCAGCGAACCTTTCACTATCGGGATACGACTTTGCTTCTTTTGTTTGACTTCACTGGCATGATAACTCTTCTTGGTCAAACGTATGTTGAATGTTTTTGTGGACTGTGAGAGTAGTACATCTTGTACCCTACAAGTAGTGTCTCCAGATCTTCAAAGTAATTACCGTTGCTCCTGACTCAAGATCATGTGTTGTATAGTTAACTTCCTGTGTCTTAAGCTGTCTTGAGGTATAGGCAGTATGACTACTCCCGAATTAAGAACACAACCAATTCATACTGATTTTGAATGTCAAAATCTTGGAAGTGGATTAGATGTCATGAAGATCTAAAAGAAAGTATGACTACTCCCGAATTAATCTATCTGTCTCTCTTGTACCAATCGACAGAAACGGCATGTGTTGGGCTTCTAAGTTTATTCGTATGGCAGCACGATCACTCGTAGTCTTAGGCAGTCTCCGTCCTGAAGTTCATATTAGAATTCATACATGGTTCAACGATCATAATCTCGTGTATACGAGTCGTATATAATTAAGATTGAAAAGGTAGTCAAATAACTGATTCTTCTTTAAGCTCACATCCCATCGAGGAAAAAGAAGTTAAAGTGGAATCGTCAATTCTAAACCTGTAGAACCTTGATTATATATCACCCCTATGTATACATTCATCAGTGACAGATCAACCGTATGGATCTTTGGATTTGAACTTGACGTACTGTACGAGTGGCACTTCAGGGATTTCTTCGGAAAGGAAAAGAACTATGAGGTACCCCATTCATGAGTAATTGGTGTTCTGATATGACGGCTTCGCTGGAAAGGTGATTTCGAAGAAAGAGTTGTACGTATGAAGCTGTTTTTGTGAGAATCAAATTGAATCAATTCTTATGATAATCTCAGAATCATAAGGAAACTTAAAGACATTAGATTTGAACATAAGACGTTTACAGAAAAAACACAACCGTGCAACCATCAACAGAGTTTTCAGTACTTTAGACTACTACAAGACTATTGCTGCGAATAAGGTATACTACAAAAGGCAAGTATACGCAGCATGAGCATCCCTATACCGACGGGATCCCACAAAAGACAAGGCTCTGGTTGCACTAGTTTTGGATGGTTTATAAGTCTGTTACAACGAAACGCCTAAATTACATTAATGTGGGTTCGGAGTAGGTTCTCCTACAACTGTGATCCTGAGAATCCTACCGTCTATGCCAGAGTTCTTTGTTATAGGGCAATCCTTCTTAAGGTGCCCTATCTCCCCGCATTGGTGGCATGACTGGCTAGTGCTAGCCCTGGTGGCGGGAGTGAGGTGTTTAGCCAGTGTTAAGTGGACACGAGTGTCTTCCTCATTACACCACCTTGGAAATTGCTTCCTAAAGCATTCTACAGGAGTTGCCACTTGTTGCTGTGGCATGGCAAGTCTTTGGGATCTCTTGCGCTCCTTTGACGATATCATCTCTTCCTTTCGGTCTTATGGCTTCGCAAGTCTATGACTGTTTCCATTTGTTGGTTTCCCGGTTTGGTACTACCATCAGAACTCTCGACTCCTTTGTCGGTACTTCTCATTGTAAGACGCTTGTTATTGGGATAGTGAATTATACGTATGTGTTTTTAGTGCTTTTTAGTCTATCTCTATTATTACTACTATGAAAGTTTTGTTGAATGATTGGGGTGTTTGTTCGAGTAGATTTTTAAACTTGTCACTCACGGAACTCCTCTGCGTCCCTACTATCAAATGGAATGTATGCAAATAAGTTATCGAGGAGAAATGTACCCAGAATAACCGTGGGGTCTGCAATAGCCTCCTCTTGGCCCATTGCGAATACTCGGCCTCCTCCACCAGCATTCATGATGTTTGACTCCGGGCAGTCCCTTCGGAAGTGTCCCGTTACTCCGCACTCATAACAAGCACGGTCTACTCCCACATTTGTGGCTAGAGCAGTTGGTTGGGCTAGTTCTCTGCAGTAGCAGACGGTGTGTCCCTTTCTATTGCACCTAACGCAATGCATTTCACGGCAGGGTCCGTGATGATGAAAGTTGCACCGGTTGCACTTAGGCTAGTTGCCGTTGTACGACCTTGTGGGTGTAGGTGTATGGTTTGTTGATTTCTTTTTGGCATTTCTTTGAGTTGGTTTACCTCCCTTCTCGCTCCAGGGTTTTCATTTCATGTTCTTGTGTTCGCACCTTGCGGTATTCTTATAGGCAGCTACTGGTAGGTAGCTTTGATTGTTTCTTTGATTAGGATTTTTGATATCGTTTCCTTCCCTGCTTGAGTTGACCGAGTTATTGTATGCTATAATGGCTGCCACTGTGGCTATAACTGTAGCTTGCAAAGTGGCGGTGTCTAATTGTAGGAATGGGATTGCATTGGTAAGTTGATTATTTCCGGCCCTTGATGCGCCGCTAAAGTCTGCTTGAGACAGTGCAACTGTTACTGCCGCAGTGATAGCAGATTGCACTATGTCGGGTCATATTGGGGAGGTGGTGGTGGGGTTGCGTTTCTACGTGCTGATCTACGAGGAGACATTGTTCCGATAAGGAAATAACAAGAAAAACTATAAGTTTTAATGATTCGAAAGTCGCGCATTTAGTGATTTGTTAGAAGTTTGGTTTACCCTTGAATAGGGTTCTGAGTTCGACTCATAAGGAGAGTAAATAAATTCATGAATTTGAGGGGTATGCAAAGGGTTTAATAAAGGAAATACATCATATATATTATAAAACATGGTGCGTTACATTTTGTAGTTAGGAGAATTTGTCCTATATAAAGGTCTCCAATTACAAGGTTAAGAAAAGTAAGGACTTTATCCGAGGTCTTATGCTATGACAAAATTTTGGAAGTCAGACAGGTATTATTTGTTACGCGAGCTGGCTACATGGGCCTTAGATTCCGCCAACTGATGCTCCATCTCGAGCATACGTAGTTCATGTCTTGCCTGGCGTGCCCGAAGTTCTATCACTTCGGTTTGAGTTGCCGTTAGCTCTCTCTGAAATGCTTCATTTCGATTTACAATTCTCCCATGAGCTAATCCTAACTGGCGGATGCGAACTGTGTTGACTCCAGTGTTCGCATCATTCTCCTCAGTTCGATGGATGGTCGTCCGTCCTTGTTTGCCAATGCGAGAAATACGACGAACCAATATAGGAAGGGCTCTGTCTGCTGAGCCTCCCTCTCTTAGATTATAGAAGCTTCGGTCTCCGTTGAATGGAAGGGGTTGATCTTGTTCGCGGCTCCACCTATTCAGGTTAGTTGCCCAAAGGGGTGTCGAGCCATGAAATTCCGGTCGAGGATTAGGATTTTGAATTGGAGCCGTTAAGGGTAGGTTATTGTCCTTGGAATCTGAGTCTGATTCTTCTTGCATTCCTTCATTAGGATCATTCTTTATCCTTTCTCCATTACCTTGGTTGGGGTAGTAGGGGTCACCGGGGTGATGGAATCCAGCTATTTGAGTCTATACGAGAATAGGGTTAAGAATTGACTATAAGCTAAAGCACATGGAATTTACTCTTAAGTTTAATGGTTGAAGGCACTCGAATACTCCCTTAGTATTCTTTAACGATATGCTTTTGGTAAGTTTTAAATTTGTTGTCCATTGCAGACACTCCTTGGCATACGTTAGTCGGCTCTTGGACAAATATAGTTGATCAGGCTATATTCTTCCCAGTTCCGATTACATGTCCCAAGGCATACCTGCACTGCACAACTTATTTTTAATACTTCTATATTGTTTTAATTATGATACTGACCCTGTTATTAATATGAAATGCATGCATGCCCACCTTTCAAAAATTAAATAAATTTAATTTTAAAAGTATGACTCTTACTCAGAGTGTTTTTACCTAGTTGTGTTTATAGTTGTATACCAAAATGGTTTTGATATACTTAATTCACTATAAATGATGCTCTGATACCAATCTGTCACACCCTCAAACCAGAACGGCGGAAACGTTCGGGGGCGGAGGACGTCATATTCAGTATCATAACAGTTCATAGAAAGGAAAGTACACACCACCATATATATTAAGGTTTCCAAAATATTTACATAATTGTATTCATTACATGTTCAAAAGATAAATACATAAACATCTTTCAAAAGAAGTAATTAACGTCAGCATGTTTAATCCCTAAAAGTTGATTTCCAAACCTGCTTAGCGGTTCCCTGAGAATACAAGTTATTTCAAAGAGAAAGTGTCAACAATTAAGTTGGTGAGTTCATAAGTAGTGTTTTGAGAAAATGCACGCCATTCGAAAGTTTGTGTATGTTTTCCAGAAAACGCGGTATTTTCAAATGAAAAGAGTTATGATTCATTGTGTTGAAATGAATGTATTAGATCCAGAAAATCCCATATTTTCCCCAATAGTTGAGATATGATTTGTTGTGTTTTCCAAGAAAAACCCTTATTTTCTTATAAAAGTATGAAATGCATATGAATGTTCGTGTTACAAGTCGTAAATAAATGCACCAGGAAAATCCCTTATTTTCCTATTAGTTGTTTGTTTTAGATGCAGGAAAAACCCTTATTTTCCTAACATAACTGGCAGTCTCTAAGACCGAAAATCGCAAGCAACTGACGTGCTTAAAAGGTGTGACATAGTTTTATATAATAAAGCTATACGAAGATCGCACTTGTTAGATGAAGAATTGTTTTAATAGCTACTCGTTCATAAAAGCCTAATACCATAATAATTGTATATCTGATGAGTTTTATAACCATACTGAACATAATATGCCTATAGCGACGTTCTTCAGGCGTCGTAGCGTTATGACAAACTGTCACCCCAAAGGACAGACTGTAGCTAACAGTCAGGGCGCGGGATCATGACTTCCCGTATAGATCTATACACATTTGACACGTTCTCCGAACGGGAGACTCTGGTTATAGACAGGACTTGTAGCGATACCTTCTAGAAAAAGGCAGTATTTGAAGATGTACATGTCTCACGGATTCTCAACTAAGTCTGTATTAAAGTAATAGTTTTGTATGCAAAGATTATCCTTTTTCACAATGTTTGACAAAGCATAAATCATAAGTTCTTTGAAGGCATAAAATGATTTAGTAAAGAATGTTACCCTTGATATGATGTATTTGTATGTAAACGTATAAATAAAACATTATTTCTATTTATAAAACATATTGTATCCCAAGAGGGTAAAGTTGTGTTGTGAGCTGTTTTGCATGATGATAACTTCATAAGATAGTTAAAACAACAGTATGAAAAGTATAGCAAAAGATCGATGTTTCACACGATTTTAGTCGTGTGTTTACTTGCATTCCCCCCCTTAAAAGTGTTTAAAAAGCATTTAAAGTGTGGTTGTAGGGGTATGAACTCACTTGATAGATTGAAGAAAGCGAGACGAAAACCGAGCAGAACTTCTACTCGAGAAAGCCGATATCTCGGGATTCTCGGGAATCTCGGGAGCGTAAAACTTCCTTCCAAACTTGGATATGAAAATCGGGTCCTTGGGATGACTCTGAGGGTTGAAACGCAGAGCTTCGGCGCGAGAAAGGAAGGAAATTAGCAAATATGGCCGGCACCCTCGCACCCTTTATATAGGGGCTGAAAGACCTCGGTACGCGGGGCGTACGCTTGTACGCGAGGCGTACGAGACGTCATCGCTTACGTACTTCGGATGGGAGGGCATAGAGGAGTAGGGGCGACGTGGCCGAACCGAGGCCTAGCACTCGGTTACGCTAGGCGTACGAGGGTACGCTGGGCATAACTCGGATCAGGCCGGTGACTCCCCCTTCGGATAATACCAGAATTCATTTTAAATTTATATATTTATTATTTAGCAAACTTCTAAAATTCATATCTTCGTCATACGAACTCTGTTTTCGATGTTCTTTATATCCACGCGAAGGTGAGACTACGATCTACAACTTTCGTTTAGACTCTGTCGGAAAATTTTGACTTTATTTTTAATATTATATTTTTAATACTTAGGGATAGGAAAAGTCCGTTAAAGTTCCATAACTTTTTCATCCGACGTCCGTTTCCGTCAGACTTTTTACCGTTGCGCTTCTATTGTTGAGACCTTCGATTCTCATTTAGTTTGTGTCGGCTAAAAGTCTCTCGATCTCTATTTCGAGTTTTTAGCTGTCTACTGCTATATCCGTAACTTAGAAAAATCATAACTTCCTCATACGAAGTCAGATTTGGATGTTCTTTTGATGTACGTTTACAATTTAATGATATCTAAAACTTTCATTTAGATACCTAAGGCTAAACATTACTGTATTGAAACTTCGCGTTTTACATCTATCAGTGCTGCCGGTTTTACCGAGAATCTTCGGTTGGTCATAACTTCTTCGTTATAACTTGGATTTTAGGGTTCTTTATATGTACGAAAACCTTGATACGATTCCCACTACTTTATTTAACCCAAATAAGATTTTAGGAAAGTTAAATTTTGATATAAATTTGACTTGTGTTCCATCATATTGTCTCGAAATATCGGGTTGTCACATAAAAGTCAAACCGAAAAGCTAAATTTGAAAGTTTAAAAGTTAAACAAAAAAGTCAAAGTTTAAAATCAAAGATCAAACTTGGAAGTCAAAGTCAAAATTTTAAATAAAAAGTCAAAAAATAAAAGACAAAAATATATTTTTTTAACTATTTATTATTATTATTATTATTATTATTATTATTATTTTTATTCTTATTATTATTATTATTATTATTATTATTATTTATTTTGGATGAGAAAGGAATATAAAAATAAAAGAAATTGCGTTTTTGGGTTAAAAGTGTCAAAATTCGAAATTTGGTGCAAAAAGTAGTCTTTATGAATTAAATTCGGAAGGGAAGTAACAAGGGATCATGTAGCCGAGTTGGATAAGACGCGAGGTTCTTGATCTGGAGGTCGCAAGTTCAAACCTTGGCACCCACACCTTATCTTCCTTTTTATTTGACACTGCTGAGTGCGAGGATGTTGAGCAGTAAACTCCGAGCCGCAAGCTCGGGCCGTAAACGTACGAGGCCTCGGACCGTAACCTCTGACCGCGAACTCCTCGGACCGCAAACACCGGCCGCAAACACTTCGGAAACCCTAGCTGTTAGCCGCCACCCCCTCGCTGATTACGACCAAAAACACCGATTTTTCGACTTTGAAGCTCCAAAACTCGATCAAAAACCTTTTTTTATGAAAAACACGAAGAACAAACCCCCCTTATTTTTGCGAGATCTATCCAAAAACGCAAAAATATTTTGAAAATAAGATCAAACAATGCCCCAAATCTGACAAAATTAATTGATACAACTTGGCTCTGATACCAATTGTAAGTCCCTAGTTTGCCTGTGTATCAATCAGATCTGTTTGATGGTGCGGAATCCCAATCAAACGGATGATTTCATATAAAATAGAAGAGAAGGAGAAGAAGAATAATATGAATCTCAATGTATTAATGAATAGAATGATGATCCGGATACAAGAGATTCACACACACACACTAACACACAATAGTTCTTCTGTCTCTCTGGCCGTAAACTCTCTAGGGTTCATCCATCAGTTCCTTTCACCCTAACACCTATATTTATAAAAGGTGAACATGGGCTTGGTGGACATGGGCCGTAAATGGGTTTACGGCCGTAAGGTGTTTACGGCCGTAAACTCAACCATAAACATGACTGTAAAGTCCAAAAATATTAAAGAAAAATATAATTGCCCAGAAAAGCAAAGTATAAACCATATTTTGGGCCAAAAACTACAGACTCGAAGTGTCCGCATCGAGTTCAGAAGGTAGTCTTCAGGACATCCTTCCCTAACACTCGAACTGGTGATATTCGGATCTCAGATCCATTTCTGAAAGTAATTCTTTCTTTGCTTTTACTCAACCAATTCATCTATGCGAGCCAGAGACAACGATTTCTAATGAAAAATGTTGATGGAGTCCTCGATAGCCGAGGTACATATGATGCAATCCGTCGACCTCTGGAAGAATAAGACCAGAGCTCTCCAGGGTGAGAAGCCTAGTCTTCCAATTCTATTTTTGTGCAGTTTGCAAAGTTGTTCGGACTGTTCTTGTATCTCCGTAGTTGTTTAGACCGTAGGACAATCTGTTTACAGGAGTCATACTGGGTTCTAAGTTTGTTCACATGACGATGCGATTACTCGTAGCATCGGGCAGTTCTCCGTCCTGAAGTTCATATTAGAATTCATACATGGTTCAACGACCACAATATCGTGTATCCGAGTCGTATATAATTAAGATTGAAATGTTAGTCGAATAACTGATTCTTTTTTAAGCTCAAATCCCATCGAGGAAAAAGAAGTTAAAGTGGAATCATCAATTCTAAACCTGTAGAACCTTGATTATATATCACCCTTATGTATACATTCATCAGTGATAGATCAACCGTATGGATCTTTGGATTGAACTTGACGTACTGCATGAGTGATATTGCGGGGATTTCTTCAGAAAGGAAAAGAACTATGAGGTACTCCATGCATGAGTACTTCGGTGTTCTGATATGACGCCTTAGCTGGAAAAGCGATCTCGAAGAAAGAGATGTATGTACGAAGCTGATTGTTTCTTGATGAGGACATGATTCTGTTAATACGAAAGATAAGGATTTTGTGAGTGATTCTGGTTGACCCTAGAAGTACTTCGTTTGCTCAAGAAAAGAGTAAGAGTATGTTCTCGAAAGTTTGACCTACATCCCTATGATGCATTCCTAGCACGGAATGGAAGTGTGTTCGCAAAAGTTTGACCTACATCCCTATGATGCAGTCCTAGTACTGAGTGGAAGTGAGTTCGTAGAATGGTATCAAGACGTTTGTCATTCAAGCCGAGGTATCGTTGGTTGGTGAATAACATGATCCAACCACTAAAAGAGACATGCAAATGTCTCCGGAGCTAAATTACTATAGTCCAATGACTTGACTAAAGCATGTTTCAGATAGTCTCCAATGAAAGTATGATAAGAGTACTTGAATAAGGATGACACAGGAGTTAGCCGACTGTCAATATCTTTGATATTCATGATGTACAAGTTCGGGAAAATGACCTTGTACAAAGGTCTAACATCATATCCAGGGAAGATAGTTCTTGACAGCATAAGGACCTAACCAAAAGTACTTACAGTACAAGATAGTTTCATAGAAAATGCCACATCGGGCATAGACAGAAAAATGATTCCTTTTAACAAGGAAAATAAAGTACAACATCTACTACTGGCGACGGTCATCCCTCTGGTGAACTCTCAATTCAGCCAGTTGACGTTCCACATCAAGTAGGTGTCCTTTGTAGGCATACTCGGAGCTCTATGACTTCGTCTCGTGATTCATCTAGTTCTTGCAGCAGGGTTTCATGATCTCTCTCAGATCTCTCACGATCATCTTCTAGACGAATGGTACAGAGGGTATGCATTCTTGCATCGGCGACAACTTTGGTGATCTGACGTAGGGTTGTCCTGCCTTGAATCTCATTTCGGTCCACTTTGCGGACCAAGATTGGCTAGATTCTGTCTATTGAGCCCCCATTGCTCAGGTCGTAAAAACTTGTGACAACCCGAAATTTCCATTCTGTACAAACTATATCACTTCAATAGAAGTTATAGCAGTCACAGTTAACTTTCAGACTTTCTGCGTAAGTTTGAGTAATTCAGGGTTTACACTTCAGGAAATATCAAGAGAGTGGGTACACTAGGGTTTTGTGCAACACTATTATTCCAACACTCTATTGTATTAGAGATCATTTCTGGAGTAAAAATATTTTCTGCCAAAAATATCTCAGGACTATAAATAGATTTCTGAACCAAATTCATTCATTATTCACATTTCCAACTAGAGAAAAGCCATTTTCTCTCTCACGGATCTTCGGGTTTTTATACCAAAACGTGAGTAACTCTTTCTAGTCGTGTTAGAATGCTTATTATGTGTTTATAACATGATTTAGAAGGCTAAATCACTAGATCTAGGAGTTTACTCCCCAAGGTGTTCAGTGGCGGTAAACTCCCGAAACGAAGCCAAAACCGACCTTTGTGTTATACAACTGCTTTAGACTATTATGTATGTGTGTTAGCAACAAGAAAACATCCATAAATCACCCAAGTTTGGGAGTTCACGGCCCAAGAGTTGCATAGGCCGTAAACTCCCTTTTCACACTCAAAATGGTGTTTTAAGGACTCTAAAACTTTAAGGCTTTTATCTATACTAGTTCCCATTTAGTGTAAGGCCTTAAGCACATCAAATAACACATACAAATGAGAGTTTACGGCCCAAGTGTATCTTAGGCCGTAAACTCCATAGAAATGGACAAAAGGGTGTTTTTAAGACACCTAAATCCCTAGACCTTTACAAGGAATTGTTTCCACTTAATTGAAGGACCAAAACTCATCCAAATCACTTAACAAAGTGAGTTTATGGCCAAGAGAATGCTCTTGGGCCGTAAACATGAAAGAATGGAACCAAAGTGTGCCCAGGGTCCTCATTTGCCTTAAACAATTGTCTAGAACATATCCTTCAAAAGCAAGAGGCTTGAAAACAATAAAAACACCCAATACTTAGAGTTTACGGCCGTAACCTCTAAGTGGAATGGCCTCAGGGCCGTAAACTCCTATTTGGAGTATTTCTAGACCTTAAACCCTTACAAGGACTTAGCCACCAAGTTGGAATAATTCTAGGAACCATTTGGGACTTCAAAACACACCATAACCCCATGGCTGGGAGTTTACGGCCGTAAACTCAAGAGTTTACAACCATAAACTCCATGTGTGATGTTATATTGGGGAGTAAACTCACTTACAGGGTCCTTTGGAACCCTAAACACAAGTGCCTTGTCCCACAATAGCTTAGATGCAATCCTTAGGGCTTAAAACACTTATATAAAGTGTTTATTATGCCTAGGATGTCTTAACATTATCAATTAGTGATTTAAGACTAATTGAATGCATATATGTGTGATTATATGTTCATTAGGATCGTAGTGTGTGTACAAGTCCTGGCTTGACACCTAGCAATCCTATACCGTTCAGTTCATCCCAATCACCAACTACAGGTGAGTTCATACCCCTAATCAATATTTTAAATGATTTTTAAATGCTTTAATGGGGGGGATACAAGAAGAAACAAACATGTTATTGAATCATTGATATGTATTTTATAACTGTGTTTGTCATTTAACAGATTTCACATGCTAAAAAATGTGATGCATGAAATGGTTTTACATCTTAAAAACACATTGTTACCAAATGTTTTACCTTTGAAATGTTTATTAAAATGACATCAAGTCATTGTTAATTATTGTTCAAAACCCATAAGATGTCTTACAAAACCATTTTACATTCTTGAACTAAACTATGCATATACACTTATATTCTTATATATGTATTGATGTTATAGTTTACATCTTTCATTTAGTTTCCCACACCCTTGAGTAGTAAGAGTGTATAAACCTACATGATCAACCAGTTATATTACAGTAAATTATCATAGGGATAATTTGAAGATATCAAACATTACTTCTATTACAAGGAATCACACAAGAGTCAGTTTATTCATGAGTCTATACTAGTACATTACCTGATACATGAGTACTTACAGATGTATACCTGATACATGAATATGTTTACATATACTTACCTGTTACATGGACACACATACATGAATACCATATAGGAACACTTTTACATAGGTGCATTATCCTGTATTCACTTACCTGGATACTTGTACTTAGGACTACGAGGATGATTTATTAGTACTTACTGTGTAAATTGTCTTTGCTATCTCGGTTCAATGGGATAGCTAAGTGGGAGTTACCATTCCGAACCCCACTGATTAGCACCAGTGGTCGATGACCATCTACGGAGGTCTAAGGTTACTACTTATATTAGGTAGATCGATTGGGACTAACCCTTCCACCCGCCTGCTGCTGCTACAGAGGACAATTGGACAATCTTCGGATGTTCATTAGGTTATACCTTTCGCTTATTGCGATGATTGTGTTACTCCTAGTACCCAGCGATGACACTTACATTAATACTTGTTTTGGACAATCTTCGGATGTTCATTAGGTTACATATTTCGCTTAATGCGATGTTGTGTTAGTCCTAGTACCCAGTGACAACACTTACAGTAGTACATTTTCCTGTTTACTTTATTTTGTGATACATTCACATAAACGATGACTTAGACTAAGCACTTTTAGTACTAGTCAATACAAAGGAAAAACTATCATTTTACAAACAAAACATTCGGGTCTTGGTAGAAGACTACATAGTCATAACAAAACATTCGGGTCTTGGTAGAAGACTATATAGTCATAACAAAACATTCGGGTCTTGGTAGAAGACTACACTTCATACTTATAGAAAATAAGGGTTTTTCTAGGGTTTTTCATACTTACATCAACATTTTCACTTAAAGGTTTACATGGCCTTCATAACAGATTTTCACAAACAAGGCAATGACACTTATATACTTATGAATTCACCAGCTTTAAAAGCTGATACTCGCTTTCAAAATAACTTGTATTCTCAGGTCAGCAGTAGACAGGTACGATGGCCAGGTTTTGAGAAGACGGAGCAGACAAGTCTCGTCTTTTATTTTGATTGTATATTTTTGGCGTCTTATTACAATGGAAGAACACACATGTATTAAACTTTACATATAATGCAATGGATGATGTTGTTGCTTGTTTATTATATTACACTGTTGTGATACTGTACATGACGTCCTCCACCCCTGAACGTTTCCGCCGTTCGTGGTTTTGGGGTGTGACAGATTGGTATCAGAGGATTGTTTATAGTGAATATAGTATATCAACCCATAAAAGATATACTAACTATAAATACATCGGGATTAAAACACTCTGTCTAAGAGTTATACTTTTAAATAATAAAATATTTAACAAAGTATACGTGCCTGCATTCATACTAAAATCGGTGTCACAATGACAAGAACAAAAGTATTACGATTGTTGAATATCACAAGTAAGCCTGGGGATATATGGTCAGTCTTAGGAATGGCATAGCCTGATCAACTATGCTAGTCCAAGGAGTGATTAGAATATGCCCAAGAATGGTTGTGATATGGCAACAAGTCTAAAAACTTACCAACACAACCATAAAGAAATACCATATGGGTATTTAGTCTTACTATAAGTACCTTAGTCAGTCGTCTATTTTAGCTATTCCTTCTGTTGTTAGACTATGGGGATTAGTCCATGAGACACATTCATTAATCATTTATTCTTATCCATGTCATCATCTTTTAAACGTATAGTTAAAGATGCCGCCAAGCAGGAACCCAAGGCGAAACCCAAACAAAGAAGCACCAATACCACCACCTCCACCACCATCTGTACCTCTTCAACCACCAAATCCTTTTGATGCCAACATGTTCCAGGCAACTTTCACAACAGCAGTTGCAGCTGCTGTGTCAGCAATCAACGCTCCTGCCCCTAGTGGATCAGGAACAGGTGCACCACCCTCGAACCACGGCGAAAGCCATGGACACCCTCGGGAATGCACTTACAAGGACTTCACAAACGCCAAACCCCGCAGCTTCAATGGGACTGGGGGTGTTATGGTGTTGAGACAATGGATTGAGAAGATCGAATCTGTCTTTCAAATCTGTGCTTGCCAGGAAGGCAACAAGGTCAAGTTTGCAGCTTGTACCTTCTCTGACAGAGCACTAACATGGTGGAACAACCATGTTAACTATCTGACTTTGGTGGTGGCATATTCCATCAGCTGGGAAAAGTTAAAGCACATGCTGATGAAAGAGTACTGTCCTCGAGGCGAAGTACAAAAACTCGAGCAGGAATTTTGGGGTCTACAGATGGTTGGATCCGACGTCACGACCTACACAAATAGGTTCTGTGATCTGGCAAACTTATGCCCCGACATGGTTGCTCTCCAAAGCAAAAAGATTGAGAGATATATCTGGGGACTGTCGCCCCAGATCCAGTCAAGTGTGATCGCTTCCCAACCTATTACCTTTGATAGCGCCAAGGAACTGGCACAATCTCTTATCGATCACCGGAAATCTCAGAACACAATAATCCCTACACCCGTACCCCAAGAGTCCAGCCCTGGAAACAACCAGAAAGGGTGGTTTAAGAGGAAAAAGGGGGCTTCGCAAGGATCCTCCAAGAGACAACAACTTGTGGCAGTCAATGCTGCCATAGTGACTCCCGTTGTCCCTGCGAACCCCTTACCAGTGAAAAATTATGCTGGATCTCTTCTGAAGTGCAACGAATGCAGCTTCCACCACCGCGGGCCGTGCAGGGAGATGCAATGCACCAACTGCAACCGGAAGGGGCACACAGCCCATTTCTGCCAGACTCCAACAGCTCAAGCCGCCCAGGCTCCTAACGCTGGTATGGGCCAAACTTGCTACGGTTGTGGCGAAGTGGGCCACTACAAGAGGAACTTCCCTAAAGCAGGAATGGCTGGAGGGGTAGGGAGAGTTATGGCCCTAGGCCATGAGGAAGCAGTAGCTGATCCTATGATAGTTACTGGTACGTTTCTCCTCGATTACTCATATGCTTGCATACTTTTCGATAGTGGAGCCGAGAAAAGTTTTGTAAGTCACAAATTTGCACACCTGCTTAAACAAAAACCATGTGCATTAGATAATTCATTCACTGTAGAAATGGCTAACGGGAAAACAGAGAGTACAAACTGCATATATGTAGGTTGTACCTTAACTTTAGATAGCCATACTTTCAAGATAGATCTCATGCCAGTCCCAATTAAATGTTTCGACGTTATCATCGGCATGGATTGGTTGAGTCTTCTTCGCGACGACATCATGTGCTTTGAAAAATCAGTTCGCCTTAACCTTCCTAACAATGAAACTTTAGTTATCTATGGCGACAAACCTAGTATGAGCCTTCGCATCATTTCGTGCATTCAAGCCCAGAAGTGCTTGCGGAAGGAGTACCATGCATTTCTCGCACACGTCGTCGATACCAGTCAAGAACTGAAAAACATCCAGAAAATCCCAGAAGTACGTGACTTTCCCGACATATTCCCAGAAGAGCTTCCCGGTTTACAACCACAACGCCAAGTCGAGTTCAGAATCGACTTAGTGCCAGGGGCTACCCCCGTAGCCAAATCTCCTTATCGTCTGGCACCGACTGAAATGCAGGAACTTTCCAGTCAACTTAACGAACTTCTCAAGAAGGGATTCATTCGACCAAGCTTCTCACCATGGGGAGCACCGGTCTTGTTCGTCAAGAAGAAAGATGGATCGTTTCGCATGTGCATTGACTATAGAGAACTCAACAAACTTACCATTAAAAATCGTTATCCCTTGCCCCGCATTGATGATTTGTTTGATCAACTTCAAGGAGCCAACTACTTCTCGAAGATAGATCTGCGATCCGGATATCACTAACTACGAGTGTTAGAGGAGGATGTTCCCAAGACAGCCTTCCGAACTCGTTATGGGCACTACGAGTTTGTAGTGATGCCATTCGGATTAACTAACGCGCCCGCATTATTCATGGATCTGATGAATAGGGTGTGTCGTCCTTACTTGGATCAGTTCGTCATCATCTTCATTGATGACATACTCATCTACTCTCGAAGTAAGGAGGAGCATAGTCAACACCTCCGTAAAATCTTAGAAACATTACGATCGGAGAAGCTCTACACGAAGTTCTCAAAGTGCGAATTTTGGATTCGGCGAGTTGAATTCTTGGGCCATGTAGTTAGCGAAGAAGGTATACACGTGGACCCTTCCAAAATTAAAGCCATCGAGAACTGGTCAGCACCAAAGACACCTACCGAAATTCGTCAATTTCTAGGTCTAGCTGGCTACTATTGTAGGTTCATCCAGAACTTCTCCAGCATAGCGAAACCTCTTACAACCCTGACCCAGAAAGGCGTGGCCTTTGACTGGGAAGAGAAACAAGAAAGAGCGTTCCAAACGCTTAAACGAGCGTTGTGCACCGCCCCGATACTGTCCCTTCCCGAAGGGATAGAAGACTTCATTGTCTATTGCGATGCATCCAATCAAGGACTCGGATGTGTTCTGATGCAGCGAGGTAAAGTCATAGCCTATGCCTCGAGACAGCTGAAGACACATGAGGTTAACTACACAACCCACGATCTCGATCTAGGAGCAGTTGTGGTTGCTCTGAAGATCTGGCGACATTACCTATACGGAACAAAAAGCACGATCTTTACAGACCATAAGAGTATACAACACATTTTTGACTAGAAAGAGCTCAACATGAGACAACGACGGTGGGTTGAGCTACTTAGTGATTACGAGTGCGAAATTCGTTATCATCCGGGTAAAGCCAATGTAGTAGCCGACGCCCTAAGTCGGAAAGAATATACTGGTCGTAGAGTCAAATCTTTGACTCTAACTATCCATTCACACTTGTCCACGCAAATAAAGGAGGCTCAGCTCGACGCTTTGAAACCTGAAAATGTGGCTGGTGAATCCCTTAGAGGGATGGATAAGAACTTGGAAGTCATGGGTGGCGGAGCCTTATACCTCATGGATCGGATCTGGACACCGAAACACGGTGGCTTTAGAGACTTGGTCATGACCGAAGCTCACAACACTCGTTATTCCGTCCACCCGGGTTCAGATAAGATGTATCTGGATCTTAAAAAGCTATACTGGTGGCCTAACATGAAAGCAGATATTGCTACCTTCGTGAGTAAATGCCTTATTTGCGCAAAGGTCAAGGTCGAATACCAGAAACCCTCCGGTCTCCTGCAGCAACCGGAGATACCAGAATGGAAGTGGGAGCGGATCACTATGGACTTCATAACCAAGTTGCCCAAAACGACGAGTGGACTTGATTCCATATGGGTCATCGTCGATAGACTGACCAAGTCTGCACACTTCCTACCGATCAAAGAAATAGACAAGATGGATAAACTTACCAGAACTTACATTAGGGAGATTGTAAGGCTGCACGGTGTTCCTTTATCTATCATCTCAGACCGAGATAGTAGATTCACTTCAAGGTTCTGGCGGTCATTACAAAGTTCCCTAGGAACTAGGCTGGACATGAGTACAACCTACCATCCACAGACCGACGGGCAAAGTGAGAGAACTATCCAAACCTTAGAAGATATGTTGCGTGCCTGTGTGATTGACTTTGGAAAAGCTTGGGATACTCATTTACCCCTTCTTGAATTTTCCTACAACAATAGTTATCACACGAGCATAAAGGCAGCTCCATTCGAGGCCCTCTATGGCCGAAAGTGCAGATCCCCTATGTGCTGGGCTGATGTGGGTGATACCCAGTTAACTAAGGGACGAGTCCCCGAAAGCACTCTCATGGGTCCAGAGATCATTCGGGAAACGACAGAGAAGATCGTTCAAATTCGAGAACGATTGAAAGCCTCTAGAGACCGACAGAAAAGCTACGTTGACAAGCGTAGGAAACCATTGGAGTTCCATGTGGGCGACCGAGTCCTACTGAAGGTCTCACCCTGGAAGGGCTTGATACGGTTTGGAAAGCATGGGAAGCTCAATCCAAGATACATAGGGCCTTTCGAGATTCTCGCGAGGATCGGCCCTGTGGCTTACAAGCTCAATCTACCGAAAGAACTTAGTAACGTACATCCTACCTTCTACCTGTCAAACTTGAAAAAGTGTCTATCCGACGAGACTCTTGTTATTCCACTCGACGAGATCGAGATCAACGAGAGCCTCAACTTCGTGGAGGAACCAGTAGAGATCATGGACCGAGAGGTCAAGCAAACAAAGCAGAACCGTATCCCGATAGTGAAGGTGTGCTGGAACGCAAAGCGTGGACCGGAATTCACTTGGGAACGTCAGGATCATATGAAATTGAAATACCCTCACCTTTTTTCTTAGTTATTTGTAATTTCTTACTTGCTTAAATTCTAATTTCGGGACGAAATTCCTTCTAACGGGGGGATGATGTGACAACCCGAAATTTCCATTCTGTACAAACTATATCACTTCAATCAAAGTTATAGCAGTCACAGGTAACTTTCAGACTTTCTGCGTAAGATTGAGTAATTCAGGGTTTACACTTCAGGAAATATCAGGAGAGTGGGTGCACTAGGGTTTTGTGCAACACTATTATTCCAACACTCTATTGTATTAGAGATCATTTCTGGAGTAAAAATATTTTCTGCCAAAAATATCTCAGGACTATAAATAGATTTCTGAACCAAATTCATTCATTATTCACATTTCCAACTAGAGAAAAGCCATTTTCTCTCTCACAGATCTTCGGGTTTTTATACCAAAACGTGAGTAAATCTTTCTAGTAGTGTTAGAATGCTTATTATATGTTTATAACATGAATTAGAAGGCTAACTCACTAGATCTAGGAGTTTACTCCCCAAGGTGTTCTTGGGCGGTAAACTCCCGAAACGAAGCCAAAACCGACCTTTGTGTTATACAACTGCTTTAGACTATTATGTATGTGTGTTAGGGACAAGAAAACATCCATAAATCACCCAAGTTTGGGAGTTCACAGCCCAAGAGTTGCATAGGCCGTAAACTCCCTTTTCACACTCAAAATGGTGTTTTAAGGACTCTAAAACTTTAAGGCTTTTATCTAGACTAGTTCCCATTTAGTGTAAGGCCTTAAGCACATCAAAGAACACATACAAATGAGAGTTTACGGCCCAAGTGTATCTTAGGCCGTAAACTCCATAGAAATGGACAAAAGGGTGTTTTTAAGACACCTAAAGCCCTAGACCTTTACAAGGAATTGTTTCCACTTAATTGAAGGACCAAAACTCATCCAAATCACTTAACAAAGTGAGTTTACGGCCAAGAGAATGCTCTTGGGCCGTAAACATGAAAGAATGGCACCAAAGTGTGCCTAGGGTCCTCATTTGTCTTAAACAATTGTCTAGAACATATCCTTCAAAAGCAAGAGGCTTGAAAACAACAAAAACACCCAATACTTAGAGTCTACGGACGTAAACTCTAAGTGGAATGGCCTCAGGGCCGTAAACTCCTATTTGGAGTATTTCTAGACCTTAAACCCTTACAAGGACTTAGCCACCAAGTTGGAATAATTCTAGGAACCATTTGGGACTTCAAAACACACCATAACCCCATGGTTGGGAGTTTACGGCCGTAAACTCAAGAGTTTACAACCATAAACTCCATGTGTGATTTTATATTGGGGAGTAAACTCACTTATAGGGTCCTTTGGAAACCTAAACACAAGTGCCTTGTCCCACAATAGCTTAGATGCAATCCTTAGGGCTTAAAACACTTATATAAAGTGTTTATTATGCCTAGGATGTCTTAACATTATCAATTAGTGATTTAAGACTAATTGAATGCATATATGTGTGATTATATGTTCATTAGGATCGTAGTGTGTGTACAAGTCCTGGCTTGACACCTAGCAATCCTATACCGTTCAGTTCATCCCAATCACCAACTACAGGTGAGTTCATACCCCTAATCAATATTTTAAATGATTTTTAAATGCTTTAATGGGGGATACAAGAAGAAACAAACATGTTATTGAATCATTGATATGTATTTTATAACTGTGTTTGTCATTTAACAGATTTCACATGCTACAAAATGTGATGCATGAAATGGTTTTACATCTTAAAAACACATTGTTACCAAATGTTTTACCTTTGAAATGTTTATTAAAATGACATCAAGTCATTGTTAATTATTGTTCAAAACCCAAAAGATGTCTTACAAAACCATTTTACATTCTTGAACTAAACTATGCATATACACTTATATTCTTATATATGTATTGATGTTATAGTTTACATCTTTCATTTAGTTTCCCACACCCTTGAGTAGTAAGAGTGTATAAACCTACATGATCAACCAGTTATATTACAGTAAATTATCATAGGGATAATTTGAAGATATCAAACATTACTTCTATTACAAGGAATCACACAAGAGTCAGTTTATTCATGAGTCTATACTAGTACATTACCTGATACATGAGTACTTACAGATGTATACCTGATACATGAATATGTTTACATATACTTACCTGTTACATGGACACACATACATGAATACCATACAGGAACACTTTTACATAGGTGCATTATCCTGTATTCACTTACCTGGATACTTGTACTTAGGACTACGAGGATGATTTATTAGTACTTACTGTGTAAATTGTCTTTGCTATCTCGGTTCAATGGGATAGCTAGGCGGGCTTACCATTCCGAACCCCACTGATTAGCACCAGCGGTCGATGACCATCTACGGAGGCTATGGTTACTACTTATATTAGGTAAATCGATTGGGACTAACCCTTCCACCCACCTGCTGCTGCTACAGAGGACAATTGGACAATCTTTGGATGTTCATTAGGTTATACCTTTCGCTTATTGCGATGATTGTGTTACTCCTAGTACCCAGCGATGACACTTACATTAATACTTGTTTTGGACAATCTTCGGATGTTCATTAGGTTACATATTTCGCTTAATGCGATGTTGTGTTAGTCCTAGTACCCAGTAACAACACTTACAGTAGTACATTTTCCTGTTTACTTTATTTTGTGATACATTCAGGTCTTGGTAGAAGACTACATAGTCATAACAAAACATTCGGGTCTTGGTAGAAGACTACACTTCATACTTATAGAAAATAAGGGTTTTTCTAGGGTTTTTCATACTTACATCAACATTTTCACTTAAAGGTTTACATGGCCTTCATAACAGATTTTCACAAACAAGGCAATGACACTTATATACTTATGAATTCACCAGCTTTAAAAGCTGATACTCGCTTTCAAAATAACTTGTATTCTTAGGTCAGCAGTAGACAGGTACGATGGCCAGGTTTTGAGAAGACGGAGCAGACAAGTCTCGTCTTTTATTTAGATTGTATATTTTTGGCGTCTTATTACAATGAAAGAACACACATGTATTAAACTTTATATATAATGCAATGGATGATGTTGTTGCTTGTTTATTATATTACACTGTTGTGATATTGTACATGACGTCCTCCACCCCTGAACATTTCCGCCGTTCGTGGTTTTGGGGTGTGACAAAACTTTTGTCAGCATTAAATGGCATGGGCTGATCTTGTCCTTGGCTCCATGTTTCCAAGTATTCCAGTCACTCAGGCGTCGGGCCATGAAAAACCAGACGAGGGTTAGGAATTGGAAAGGGAGCTGCCTGGGGTAGGTTCTCAAACTTTGGTTCAGAGTTAGCATCGTCCGAAAGGTCTTCATCATGGTGGTCATTCACAGGGATAGTATGATCATTATCTAGTTCTTCTCCAAACCATCCAGCAATGACTTCGTTCGGAAGGTACTGGTTGTCGTGGGGATGGAGTCCAGCCATGTTATCTACGCGAGAATTGGGGTAAGAAAATAATTATTAGACGAACTATCTAGATAACTATTTAGAAAATCTTCATTAGTTACATCACTATTTGTGAAGTGCATACCAGTTATATGTAATCGAAACAGGATAGGCCTTCGAATAAGTGATCTTAACTCCAAATTCATACAGAATAGGGGTAAAGAAATATTTTCACAGATTCTAAGTCTATAACATCCTAGTTACATATAGCCTTAGTGTATCCACTTAGCAACTATCAACTTAGTAATGAAGATCCCGTTTTAGTTCTCAAGTATAAAGTACTTATAGTAACACCAAATACCCCTATAGTATTTTAAGTTTAATGTTATGTTCTAATGTTCTCATTGTGGAATTGTTCGTAAGATTTTAGACTTGTTGCAACCACACAACTACACATAGGCACATGCTAGTCAACCCTCGGATAATATAGTTGATCAGGCTATATCTTCCCAGTTTTGACTATATGTCTCTAAGTCCACCTGTGTTGCCCAACAATCGTAATTCTTTTGTACGGTCCTAGTGACATTGATTTTAGTATGAATGTAGGCATGTATACTTACTTAAATATTTTACTATTTAAAGTATAAACTCTTGGTTAGAGTATTTTTAATCCCATTGTATTTATAGTCTGTATATCTTTTACGGGTTGATATACTTAATTCACTATAAACAATGCTTTGATACCAATCTGTCACACCCCAAAACCATGAACGGCGGAAACGTTCTGGGGCGGAGGATGTCATAAGTATTTTAGTGTCTTAATTTGTATGTAAGTATTTGTATGTATATGAACTGTAAGTATTGAAAATGTATATGAACTGTAAGTATGAAACTGTTTTGAACATCCTAGAAAACCACATGTTTCCTACTAAAAGTATCCTTCTACCAAGGCATCTAGTGTCTGTGTGTGTGTCTCTTGTAAGAGTGTGTATTTTCCCAAATCTGACTATCATCAACCAAAAATATAGTTTCTACATTACCGTGCGTCATGTGAATGTTCACGAAGTGAATGTAATGGGAAAATGAAATAGTACTATGGTGCAGTGTCGAACTAAAACCGTACTAATTACCTTAAGTCTAGGGTAATTCTTATAAGTACTTAGTATTTGTAATAAGTGACTACTTCTGTATTCCTATTGCCTTATTTGAGGGATAAGGCCTAATGTGATGGCTAGATCCCAGGCTAAACGCTCCCCTGTCAAAGAGATTTTGGGACCCACACACGACCCCTGCATGTATGCAAGCTGTGAACATCACCATTACTATGATCATGTATCCCCGATATAACTATCACAATGCATTGTGATTCATCGGTATAGTAAGATCCTAAACTTGTTCTATGCTATAACACCTAGTGATGTATGTCCAATCATCACATAGGATCTATGTAAAAGTATCTGAACGTATGCCTTTGCTACCCAAAGGTACTGAACTGACTGAAGGGAACTATTATGTCCATATATGTACACATGATATATAACTAATATTTAAACGACCTTCAGACGGATACCTGATATCCCACCAGACCACATCTCAAGCGCAAAAAAGAAAATAGGGTGGATAGCCTTCCTAAGTCCTTTAAACATTGCTTATATAACTATACATATATAGGCATGCTTATAACAGGGTCTCTATGTAAATGTATCTATGTAAACGTACTCATGTAAATGTAATCATGTAAACATATCTATGTAATAGTATAGTAACGTACTGTAATGTTCTGCGTGTGCTAGCTGTAATGTGTGTTCTCTCTCTATCTAGCATGTATAGTAATGTACTGTGTGTACTAGCTGTAACGAGTGTTCTCTCTTTATCTAGCAAGTATTGACTCATGAATGAACTGACTCTAAGTAAGAATTCTTTGGGTACTAAGGAACAAGTAGGGCCGAGTTATTGAGTGCGAGCATGCTCGAGCGAGTCTTTGATATTATTATGTTATATTTCAGAGACATCATGGGTGGGACACGCCACATACCTGAGGCGAGCGGTATGAGTGAAAAGGAGCTTCGTCAGATGATCCACGATGAGGTGGCAGCGGTGATCAGGGCGGAGATTCCGGAGATGTTTGGGTCTATCAAGACCGCACTGAATGAGACTTTCGATGAGCGGTACGCCGCGGTGACTGAGGCTGCAGCTACCGCAGCTGTGGCTGCTGCCAGGCCTTAGGGAGGTGACTCGTTGTTGTTTTGGGAGTTCAGCAACACGAATCCACCTGAGTTTGATGGGACGTAGGATCCGATCGTTGTGATGAGATGGATTGATGATATTGAGGGATGCTTCTATACGTGTTCATGTCCAGAGCATCTGAGGGTTCGGTTCGCGTTGAAGCAGCTTTGCTTGGGAGCGAAGAACTGGAGGAAGTTCGTGGTGGCAAGCTTTACAGCTGCAGAGATTTCAGAGGTGACCTGGGAGAGGTTCTCCACCATGTTCAGAGATGAGTATGTTCCCCCGGTGGAGAGGGAACGGTTGGTTCAAGAGTTCTTCACCTCAAGCAGGGTACCGATTCAGTCACTATGATTACGAGGAAGTTTCATGAGAGGGCGATGTTCTGCCCTGAGCAGGTGTCTATTGAGTAGGCACGTATGAGCCAGTATTTGGGCATTCTGAGGAGAGACATTCGGGAGTTCGTGTCGAACTCGATGTACCGGACATTTGCTAATCTCCAGGAAAATTCCCATAAGAGGGAGATTGAGTTAGAGACTCAGGCCAGGGAGGAGGCCGAGTCTTAGAGGATGGATCGGCAGCCGGCTTGCGGGAAGTGAGGACTAGAGGCCAAAAGGGCCGCACTTGCGGGAAGTGAGGCAAGGGACATGAGGGGGTCTGTCGATCGGGTGCTTGCTACAAATGTGGCAAGGAGGGCAGTATCGCCAAGGATTGCCCCAAGGGATTTACAGTTTGCTTTCATTGCAACCAGACTGGCCATCGGAAGGCCGAGTGTACGTAGTTACATCAGGGGTCAGCACAGGAATCTGTGCCTGCTTCTAGGGTTACCGAGGTTCGGCCAGTGAAGGACGAGGCACCGAAGGCTCATGGGAGAGCTTTCAATTTGACTGCGGAGGAGGTCCGCGCAGCGCCCGATGTTGTGGCTGGTATGTATTCTTTATTTATCTTTGAGTTGAGATATTGTGCTTATATGGTGATATGCGTAGGTACTTTTCTTGTGAATTATGTACCTTCTTTGGTGTTATTTGACTCGGGTGTGAGTCGGTCATTTGTTTCCTTGGCATTTTGTCAGCACATTAGTATCTGACGAGAGGCATTGAGTCGACTTCTGTGAGTTTCTAGAGCTGACGAGCGAGCAGTGTATGCTATGGATGTGATTTGAGGATGTATCCTTGGGATCTTCGGTGTGGAGTAGATCTGGTCCCGATTGCGATGGGGGACGTATGTGTTATAATGGGCATGGATTGGTTGAGTCGATTTGGAGTTGCTATAGACTGCGAGTGTCAGCTGGTGTCGATACGAGACCCTAGTGTGGGAGTACTTACGGTGTACAATAAGGGAACCCAATATGGGTCAGCGTTTTGTTCGGCTGCTAGGGCGAGACAGAGTTTGCAGCAGGGCTGCGGCAGGTTCGTAGCCTATGTGATGGACACGCGAGTGGCCAATGGGAGGCCAACTTTGATTGATGGGTTCCGATAGTGTGCGAGTTCCCGGATGTTTTTCCCGAGGAATTGTTGGGTGTGCCTCCCAAGAGGCAAGTAGAGTTTCGTATCAATTTGGTTCCGGGAGCAGCACCTATCGCCAAGGTGCCTTATCGCCTCGCGCCTCCAGAGATGCAGGAGTTATCCTCACAGCTTCAAGAGCTACTGGGGAAGGGGTTTATTCGACCGAGTAGCTCGCCTTGCAGAGCGCCGATCCTTTTTGTCAAGAAAAAGGATGGTTCACATCGGATGTGAATTGATTACCGGGAGTTGAACAAGTTGACGGTCAAGAACAGTTATCTGCTACCGAGGATCGATGATCTGTTTGATCATTTGCAGGGGGCGTCTTGGTTCTCCAAGATAGAATTGAGGTCGGGTTATCATCAGATGAGGGTTCGGGATGAAGATATCGAGAAGACGGCATTTAGGACTCGTTATGTGCATTACGAGTTCGTGGTGATGCCTTTTGGGCTCACCAATGCACCAGCAGTGTTCATGGATCTCATGAATAGGGTGTGCAGGCCGATTTTGGATCGGTCGGTGATCGTGTTCATTGATGATATTTTGGTGTATTCGAGACTTAAAGAACAACATGAGGAGCATTTGAGGGAGATCCTTGGAGTTCTGAGGTCGGAGGGGCTTTATGCCAAATTCTCCAAGTGTGAGTTCTGGTTAAGAGAGGTCCAGTTCTTGGGGCATCTCGTCAACCAGAATGGAATTTTGGTCGATCCGGCCAAGATTGAGGCGGTCATGAGGAGGGAGGCACCAAGATCGCCCACCGCGATCAAGAGCTTTCTAGGATTGGCTGGCTATTATCGGATATTTATCAGGGATTTCTCCAAGATCTTCGTGCCACTCACCAGGTTGACCCGGAAGGGTGTAGCTTTTTCATGGGGCCCAAAGCAACAGGCCTCTTTCGAGACACTTCGCCAGAGACTGTGTGAAGCCCTGGTGCTTGCTCTCCCGGAAGGGGTGGAGGATTTCGTGGTGTATAGTGATGCATCGATATCAGGGTTGGGAGCGGTGCTTATGCAGAGGGGGCATGTGATAGCATATGAATTGAGGTAGCTGAAGCCTCATGAGGCGAGGTATCCCACCCACGATCTGGAGTTGGGGGCGGTGGTGTTCGCTCTCAAGATCTGGCGTCACTATCTGTATGGAGTTCGATGTACCATATACACGGACCACAAGAGCTTGAAGTACTTGATGGATCAGCCCAACCTGAATATGCGCCAGAGGAGATGGTTGGATGTGGTAAAGGATTATGACTGCGAGATCCTGTACCACCCCGGCAAGGCTAATGTTGTAACCGATGCCATGATCCGTAGGGAGGAGAGCGCCCCGCTGCGAGATGTTTGCTTGAGATTGACAGTGATGACTCCGGTATGGGACACCATTTGAGGGGCCCAGGCGGAGGCCGTGAGACCGGAAAATCGTAAAAGGGAGCGAGTGATCGAGCAGGTATTGGAGTTTGTTACCGATAATCGAGGACTTATGACCTTTCAGGGTCGGGTTTGGGTACCGTTTTTGGGAGGAACGTGTACCATCTTAATGGAGGAGGTGCATAGATCGAAGTTCTCGATCCACCCCGGGGCCACTGAGATGTATTTGGACCTGAAGAAGGAGTATTGGTGGCCCTGTATGAAGAGGGATGCTGCATGGTTCGTAGAGAGGTGCTTGACCTGTCGCAAGGTTAAAGCCGAGCTCCAGCGTCCACATGGTAAGTTGCAGCCGTTAGAGATTCCCGAGTGGAAGTGGGAACAAATTACGATGGATTTTATCACGAAATTGCTGAGGACTGCTAGGGGTGTCGATGCAATTTGGGTGATTGTGGACAGGTTGACGAAGAGCGCTCACTTCCTTGCCATCAGTGAGAGATCTTCTGCGGAGAGGCTAGCAGAGTTGTACGTTAGGGAGGTGGTATCGCGACATGGAGTACCGATCTCAATTGTCTCATATGAGATGTGTGTTTCACTTCCAGATTATGGAAGAAATTTCATGAGGAATTGGGTACGAGGCTGCATTTTAGTACCGCATACGACCCACAGACTGACGGACAGAGCAAGCAGACGATTCAGACGCTCGAGGACATGCTTCAGGCATGTGAGCTGGATTCCAGTGGGAGTTGGGACACATATTTGCCCTTGGCTGAGTTTTCCAATAACAACAGCCATCACTCAAGCATTGGGATGCCACCCTTTGAGCTATTGTATGAGAGGAGGTGTCATACTCCCATTTGCTAGGGTGAGGTAGGGCAACGTGTGATGGGTAGTATGGAGATAGTGCTTCAGACGCCAGAGCAGATACAGCGGGTTAGACAAAGGTTGTTAACTGCTCAGAGTCGCCAAAAGAGTTATGCAGATAGGCGACGATCCGAGCTCGAGTTCCAGGTCGGAGATTTCGTGCTCCTGAAGGTATCTCTGTCACACCCCAAAACCATGAACGGCGGAAACGTTCTGGGGCGGAGGACGTCATGTATAGTATCACAACAATGAAAAATAGTAAACAAGAAACAACATCATCCATTGCATTAATAATATAATTTTAATACAATTGTGTTCTGTCAATATATAATAGACACTAAAGTATAAATCAAAAAGAAAGATGAGTCTTGAACGTGCACCATCTTCTCTGAACCTTGCATCGGTACCTGTCTATGGTTGACCTGAGGATACAAGTTATTTTGAAAGAGACTATCAGATTTAAAGCTGGTGAGATCATAAGTATTTTAGTGTCTTAATTTGTATGTAAGTATTTGTATGTATATGAACTGTAAGTATGAAACTGTTTTGAACATCCTAGAAAACCATATGTTTCCTACTAAAAGTATCCTTCTACCAAGGCATCTAGTGTCTGTGTGTGTGTCTCTTGTAAGAGTGTGTATTTTCCCAAATCTGACTATCATTAACCAAAAATATAGTTTCTACATTACCGTGCATCGTGTGAATGTTCACGAAGTGAATGTAATGGGAAAATGAAATATTACTATGGTGTAGTGTCGAAATACAACCGTACTAATTACCTTAAGTCTAGGGTAATTCTTATAAGTACTGTAGTATTTGTAATAAGTGACTACTTCTGTACTCCTATTGCCTTATTTGAGGGATAAGGCCTAATATGATGGCTAGATCCCAGGCTAAACGCTCCCATGTCAAAGAGATTTTGGGACCTACACACGACCCCTGCATGTATGCAAGCCGTGAACATCCACATTACTATGATCATGTATACCCGATATAACTATCACAATGCATTGTGATTCATCGGTATAGTTAGATCCTGAACTTGTTATATGCTATAGCACCTAGTGATGTCTGTCCTATCATCGCATAGGATCTATGTAAAAGTATATGAACGTATGCCTTTGCTACCCAAAGGTACTGAACTGACTAAAAGGAACTATTATGTCCATATATGTACACATGATATATAACTAATATTTAAACGACCTTCGGACGGATACCTGATTGTGACAACCCGAAATTTCCATTCTGAACAAACCATATCAAGCCAAAAGAAGTTAGAACAGTTACAGTGAAATTCCAGACTTTGGGTATAAGTCTGAGTATTTCAGGATTAACACTTAAGTAGATATCAGGAGAGTGGTTGCACTAGGTTTTTGTGCAACACTATTATTCCAGTACTCTAGGATATTAGATTTCATTCCGGGAATAAAATATTTTCTACCAAAAATCCCAGGACTATATATAGAAATCTGAACCAAAATAATTTATTAGTTACATTTCCAACTAGAGAAAAGCCAAAATTCTCTCTCACGGATCTTCGGGGTTTTATCCCAAATCATGAGTACTTCTATCTAGTTGTATTATATAGCTTAGATTGTGTTTAATAACATCAAAATCATGTCAAAACACTAAGATCTGTGAGTTTACCGCCCAAGAACATCTTGGGGAATAAACTCCTTTTTAAGGGCCAAAGTGTGCCCAATGTCTTGAGACTACTCATGGCTAGTTTAGACATCCAAAACGTTAAGAATAAAGGCTAGAAGTGAGTTCACAGCCAAGGAAGCTCTTGGGCCGTGAACTCCATTTTTATGTGCCAAAATGCCCTAAAAGCCTTCCTTAAGCCAAGAGACTAATTTAGACATGTACCCTAATGAGTTTAGGACTAGCAAACACCATTGGAACACCAAGAATAAGGTGTTCACGACCCAAGAAGTTCCAGGGTCGTGAACTCCAAACAATAGGGCCAAAAGGTGATTTAATCATTCCTAAAGCCTTGGACAATTTCCTTGATTTGTTCTTGGATATATTAGGGACTTGAAAACACCACAAACACCCTCCCAAGGGAGATTACAACCGTAATCTCCATGGGATTTGGTCCATGGGCCGTGAACTCCTCAAAGGAGTTAAAAAGAAGCCCTAACTCTCTAGTAAGCCTTGAAGCACTTTACCACTTAAGTTGTAATAATTCTAAGCTTCATTTAGTGACCCAATAGAGAGTTTACGGCCAGGAGTTTACTCCCCTGGGCCGTAAACTCCAACACACATGGTCTTTAGACCATAAACTCCCATAAGAGGTCTTGCACTCCTTTGTTGCAACCCATTAGCCTCCTAGCACTTGACCAAAGTGTTTTCCTCGCATTAGGATGTTTATACATGTTTAATTAGTGTTATAATCACTAATTGTTTATATACATATGTCTTCATATGTAATTAGGACCATTGTGTGTGTCTAAAGTCTTCACTTGACACCTAGCAGTCCTACCTCTTCGGTTCATCCGTATCACCCATAACAGGTGAGTTCATACCCCCTTAATCAATGTTTTAACTGTTTTTAAATGTTTTATGGTGGGATACAAGTAGAATTATGCTAATTATTGTATCAAGCACATGTGATTAATAAGTAGGATTCAAATGATTCGCTACTCATTAGCCGTTTTACCAAACAGTTTCCTTCAAATGTTTTTCATAAACACTTTATGTGTTTAAAACTCCTTATTACACTGTGCATATTACTCTGTATGTTACATTTCAAACTTATTTACAATTGTGTTTCAAACAAATGTTTCTTTATACTAAACCGTTTTATCAAACCCATGCCTTCAAAACGTTTTATAGATTGACATCAAGTCGATCTTTTCTTAGATAATAATTATGTTCAAAGTTTTTACAAAACTTATTTTATGCTTTTATATTATCAATTGCATGCCTATATATGTATAGATATATAAGAAATGTTTAAAATACTTAGGAAGGCTATCCACCCTATTTCCTTTTCCTCGATTTGGATGTGGTCTGGTGGGATATCGGGTACCCGTCCGAAGGTCGTTTAAATATTAGTTATATATCATGTGTACATATATAGTCATAAAGGTCCTTCCAGTGCATCCAATGCCCTTGGGTAGCAAGGGTATACATCCATGTCCATACGTACCAGTTAGATTACTAGTAAACTACCATATAGGTAGTTTAGGAAGATATTAGAACTATTACTAGAACGTGATATCATACAATGAGTCAGTTCATTCATGAGTCAATACTTTCTAGAACATTAAAGTACATTACTATACTTTCTAGATAGAGAGAGAACACACATTACAACTAGTACACACAGTACATTACTATACATGCTAGATAGAGAGAGAACACACATTACAGCTAGTACACATGGAACATTTCAGTACATTACTATACTATTACATAGATATGTTTACATGATCACACTTATGTATACATAGGACAGATGTCACTAGGTGCTATAGCATGGAACAAGTTCAGGATCTATCTATACCGTTGAATCACAACGCAATTGTGATAGTTATATCGGGTATACATGATCATAGTAATTTGGATGCTCACGGCTTGAATACACGTAGGGGTCGTGTGTAGGTCCCAAAATCCCTTTGATAGGGGAGCGTATAGCCTGGGATCTAGACATCACATTATACCTTATCCCTAAAATAAGGAAGTTGAGTACCGATGTAGTTATTTATTACAAATGCTACAGTACTTAGAAGAACTACCCAAGACTTAAGGTAATTGGTACGGTTGTAGTTCGACACTACACCATAGTACTATTTCATTTTCCCATTACATTCACTTCGTGAACATTCACATGACGCACGGTAATGTAGAAACTATATTTTTGGTTAATGATAGTCAGACTTGGGAAAATACACACTCTTACAAGAGACAGACACAGACACTAGATGCCTTGGTAGAAGGCTACATATAGATCAGTTAAGTCTTGGTAGAAGACTCCCTGTTATAATAGTAGGAATCATAGGGATTTCTAAAGTTTTTCAAACGTTTACAGTTGTTTTACATACATTTTCAACACTTACGATTCACATACATTTTCAATACTTACAATTCATATACATACAAATTAAGACACTAAAATACTTATGATCTCACCAGCTTCAAAGCTGATACTCGCTTTCAAAGTTACTTGTATCCTCAGGTCATCAATAGACAGGTACCGATGTAAGGTTTAGAGAAGACGGAGCTCGTTCAAGACTCATCTTTCATTTTGATTTATGCTTTAGTGTCTACTATAATTTGACAGAACACACTTGTATAATAATTATATTATTAATGCTATGGATGATGTTGTTGCTTGTTTACTACTTTTCATTGTCCTGATATTGTACATGACGTCCTCCGTCCCAGAACGTTTCCGCCGTTCTTGGTTTTGGGGTGTGACACTGATATCCCACCAGACCACATCTCGAGCGCAAAAAGGAAATAGGGTGGATAGCCTTCTTAAGTCCTTTAAACATTACTTATATAACTATACATATATAGGCATGCTTATAACAGGGTCTCTATGTAAACGTATCTATGTAAACGTACTCATGTAAATGTAATCATGTAAACATATCTATGTAATAGTATAGTAACGTACTATAATGTTCTGCGTGTGCTAGCTGTAATGTGTGTTCTCTCTCTGTCTAGCATGAATAGTAATGTATTGTGAGTACTAGCTGTAATGAGTTTTCTCTCTCTATCTAGCAAGTATTGACTCATGAATGAACTGAATCATTGTATGATATCGCGTTCTAGTAATAGTTCTAGTATCTTCCTAAACTAGCCATATGGTAGCTTACTTGTAATGTGACTGGTACGTATGAACACGGGCGTATACCCTTGCTACCCAAGGGTATTGAATGAACTGGAGGAACCTTTATGACTATATATGTACACATGATATATAACTAATATTTAAACGACCTTCGGACGGGTACCCTTTATCCCACCAGACCACATCTCAAGCGCGAAAAGGAAATAGGGTGGATAGCCTTCCTAAGTCCTTTAAACATTGCTTATATAACTATACATATATAGGCATGCAATTGACAATATAAAAGCATAAAATAAGTTTTGAAAAACCTTTTGAACTTGATTTCTATCTAAGAAAAGATCGACTTGATGTCAATCTATAAAACGGGTTGAAAGCATGGGTTTGATAAAACATTTTAAGTATAAAGAAACATTTGTTTGAAACACAATTGTAAATGAGTTTGAAATGAAACATACAGAGTAAAATGAATAGTTTAACAAGGATTTTTAAACACATAAAATGTTTATGAAAATCATTTGAAGGAAACTGTTTGGTAAAACGGCTATTGAGTAGTAAATCTTTTGAATACTGCTTATTAATCACATGTGATTGATATAATAACTAGCATGATTCTATTTGTATCCCCCCATAAAACATTTAAAAACATTTAAAACATTGATTAAGGAGTATGAACTCACCTGTTGT
Organism: Lactuca serriola; assembly: GCF_051521515.1. Taxonomy (NCBI): domain Eukaryota; kingdom Viridiplantae; phylum Streptophyta; class Magnoliopsida; order Asterales; family Asteraceae; genus Lactuca; species Lactuca serriola. Next base: position 333,839,320 of record NC_136415.1, on the reverse strand, counting down.
GAGTGGTACTAAAGAACTAAAGAGGTAGGATTGCTAGGTGTCAAGTGAAGTCTTGAACACACTCTATGATCCTAGTTAACATATAATATCACATATATGTATCAAATTAGTCTATAAACATCTAATAAACAAGTCAAGACACCCTAGGACATGCTAAACACCTTTATCAAGTGTTATTAGCCTCTAGGATTGCATCTAATTGTTGTAGGGAAAAGCTATTGTGTGTAAGGTTCAACGAAAACTCCATAACGAAGTTCACGGCCCTAATGTCACTAACAATTGAGTTTACGGCTGTAAGCTCATACTTACATGACCAATTGATGTTTGAGGCTCCATAAGAACCTAAGAAGCATTTCTACTTAATGGCATGGTCTTTGGAAGAATTTAGGGCATTATATAACTCCTTTTAGGAGTTCACGGCCCTGGGACCAAACCCGTTGGAGATACGGCCGAAATCTCCCTTGGAAGGGTGTTTTTGGTGATTTCAGGTCCCTAATTTAACTAGGAACTAAACTAGGCGAGTCTAAGCGTCAGGAATGGCCAGATTCGGGATTTCATCATAATTATCTTATGGAAACTTACCTTAATCATATTAGATCAACCCTAATCCGATTTTTTGATATATATGACTATTATCTTGATCTAATTAAAGATATTTATCAACTAATAAAATATTTAATTTCCTTATATGACAATTAATTAATTATTTTGATTATTTTGGTAATTATCTTGAAAGAAATCTTGAATAAATCAAATATAGATAATTAGGAAATTAATTGTTAACTAAAATTATTTGTTATTTGATCCTCCATGTTTTAAATGTTTAGAACTTGTCCTCAAGTTTTGAAATTTATATTTTGTGATTAAAAGTTTTAATTTGGACAATTTAAATTTCAAACCCTAGATTTTAAAAGGTTTAAAATACAACCCTATACTAATATAATATTACAAGATTAATATATATATATATATATATATATATATATATATATATATATATATATATATATATATATATGTATATGTATAACTAAAATGCTAGTCTTACCGTTAGTAGGCCTCATTCACGAAGCCGATCTATAAGCACTACAAGAAAAAAGGACTTTTACGACGCGCAAAATATGACGCTCATTGATCTATGTTACGCAAAGGAGAGTGACATTAGAAAAATGTCATCTCTTCAAAAAAATTTAGGATAGAAGACACGCATTATTGCGCGCCCTTAAATTAGTGTCTAAAAAAAACACGGAGGGCACCTATAATAAAATGCGCGTCGTCTAAGGATGTCGCTTTATATTTTTTAATGGAACGCGCGTTCCATCCTTTAATAGTGGGGGAAAGGGGGAAATGAAATTCTGAAAAAATTAAAAACCCCGCCAAGCTCTCCTCTACCTTCTTTCAATCGTTCTTCTCTCTCTCTCTCTCAATCAAATACCAAAAATCGACTATTGTTGGAACTAGGGTTCCGGTTCTTAGTGAAATCAAAGGTTTTTTGGTCACCAGGCCATGAAATTGATCAAAGGGGTACAGTTTTGGAACCATGACTATTGTTGGAACTAGGGTTTCAGTTCAAAAACCCTTCATCTACTTCCCTCGATCTTCAGTTCCTCAAGTACTTTCTTAGCCTCTCAATCAATAGAAGAGCTGTATTACAACTACAAATTTAGAGTGATTTCCATATCAAGTAGAACAATAGCTCCATTAAAGTCAAGGTCTCGAAACTCCATGGTCAATCACCATCGTTGGTTACTAACACCACCATTTGTATAAAAACCCTAGAACCACCAGGCCACCCTTTTCCTCCATCCATGTCCCTCCTTTCTGTCTATCTCTAACAGACCACTGCAACATCACATTCACTTCTCCTGGCATGCGACTGCGACTCCCAAAAGATTTAGTGTTATGCTCGATGCTTCTCAACAAAATCGATCGAGGTGTCGGCGCTCCTATCTCATAGAGATTTAGGGATTTCTTGGTTCAAGGTATCGAATCTCAGACATGAACGACTTTTTTTGATGACCCGGTCAGATAAAGACGTTTGATGAACTAAATTTGTGTATCTGACTCGGAAAGCTTAATCTAATCGGGTAAGATGGAAAAAATCGACTGAATGAGAAAGGAGGAAGAAAGGGAGAAGGGTTTCCAATTATACCCTTGCCCTACCAAAGGAAGAAATCAGCGACTCCATCGTTTCTTCTCCTACTTCAACGCCAATTTTCTTCTCCCGCAACAACCAATCGTCGACGATCCTCTTCTCATATGTTCCAATTTTTTGAAGTCTCCTTCCCCTTCTCATCAGGTACGCTTCTTCCTTTTTCCTCTTCTCATCAGGTCCGATTTTTTGATAATATATAGGTTTTGATTTATGATTTTTCTGTTGAACATGTATGGTTCTTCATTGAATTCTGAAAATTTCTCAAAGAATTTAGGCCTTGTGTTCAATTTCAACATATTTCTTTTGTTTTAGACTTGTGCTCAATTTCAAGGAGGGAGAGAAACCTGCGATATTTGTTGCTCTTATTTTCTTGATTTGCACTTAGGAACCATTGGTGTTACCAGATAGCAGGTTACCATGTTCTGCTGTTAAACTTTTCACCATTCCTAATGAATTAAAGAATACTAAGAATAAATGACAGTATCCGTAAGGTCGGGGTGTCACATATAAAATATCAGGATATGAAAGTCACATAACTTATTCTCTCTGCAATAAATGAAAAAGCACCAGTCAAATATATATATATATATATATATATATATATATATATATATATATATATATATATATATATATATATATAAGAATCAGTATAGAATATTAATGCGGGAGTGTTTGTAGCTTTTTGGGTGTGCATATCTTGGACCATTTGGGCATTTCTACCACTTATTGTTGGATAAGTTGTTCAAGGGCAAAAAAGACACGACAACAGTTGCCAAAAAGGTATCCTAAGAACCTTTGATAATAAGGATAACAATGGAAATTTACAATCTTACAACTGAATTATATGACACCTAATTCGCGATTTGATCTATATATTTGTAGGTGTTGCTTGAACAAGTGACATCTTCTCCATGGAACAACTTGATTTTTATGCTTTACTATGGGCTTGTTATCGAGGGTAAGGTCTTTTTGGTTCCTTGTTTGAATAAATATGTTGACTATAATTATTTTAGTAGATAAACGATTATGAATTGGTTTAATGCTAATGGGGGTGTTTGGATGTATGATTTGAAAGTTATTATTTTGTTTTGAAAAATAACAAAATCATGAGTAATGATAGAAATAAGTTTTTCTATATAATCTGTAAATAAGTTTTCTTGCATTTAACCTTTTTAAAGTTGATATCATTTTTCAACTTTAAAGTCATATAATAATTTATGGTCATGTATATATATGCAGGAAGATCATGGATCCAAGTGAAATCTAAAATCAAGAAGGAATACCCCACAGTACAATACGCAGCATGGATGGTAAATCCATAATTTCAGTTTTTACTCATATTTTTATAAATTTCTGTTGTACAAATCTTTTAAAGAAATAGGAATTTGTTTTTAAACTATATGAGGTACTATTTTTGAGGTATTATCATTCTTCCAAAGTATAATTGCTTGAATCTTAGCAATGTAAGTAAGCCTCCTGTTCCTGGATAGCTGCCACATCAAGTTGCTTGGAGATGTGGGGTTCCAGGTATAGTTTATGCCAATGGGTTCGTTTTTCATATTTGCAGTGCTTCCAGATACTTGCAAACTTATAGAAGAGTGGATATCTACACGTAAATTCAGCAAATATCCAATCAAGGTAGAATGTTTTTTTTCTTTTAACTTATTTCTAATTATATAAGGATGTGTCTTTTTCACTTTGAGTTGTATATTAACTTGGATAGTTAAAAGTTTATTTTTATGTGGACATCTTCAGGATAAAGACAAACTGATTAGCATCACTTGTTTTTCTCTTAAATTAACAACATGAAATTTGGTCAACTTCTCATATTTTTCTTATTCATGTTAACAGGGCTCAGAAGTAGCCAACATATCCACAACAACTTTCCCCCAAACGTTTGGGATTTCTTTTTCTTAATATGAAAATTGATGTTATATATTTATTTATTTATTTATTTGTTGGATAAATATTGTTCAGGATGAATATGCTCAGTGGATAGTGTCAAGCCAAATAAGCCTTCTTGAAGTCATAGAGGCTTTCCCTTCAGCTAAACCTCCATTTGGTGTTTTCTTTGCATCTGTTGCCCCTCGCTTACAACCCAGATACTACTCAATTTCTTCCTCCCCTAAGTAAGTTTATTTCCATAATCTTGATTTTATTTATTAAAATAATAATTCAAGAATAAATGTCAAGATTTCATGGAGTAGAGCACATTATTGCAGGGCAGGACATCAAATGTAAGTTTCAATCTTAATTTCATCTCCAAATTGTTGATTTTTATGAAAGATGAATAAAATTTGACAAATATTATCAGGAAGAATGTTGAGATCCCAATTCTTCAATCTAGTGCAAGAGCAAAAAATTTCAAAAGATTTCAAAATAAAATCATTTCTTGTGAAGTTTTTTGTGTATTATTACAGTTTGTTTGAAGTTATTCTTGCATTTACCCCATTTAGTAAATGATAATTTATTTACTTTTCTTTATACAGGCTAGGACATATTTTGATTCAAATGACACTGGATACACAACCATTGGAATTGTTGAGGAATTAAAGATGAGGAAGAAAGTACCCTCCACATCACTGAGTTGCTAGTTAGAAGGTGGACACAGGAGTATAAGGAGTTTTTGGAGGTTGCTTCAACTGCTGGAAAAGATAAGAAACCTTTCATAGAGTTAGATTATTATACATAATTATAATATCCTTCCTTTTCATATTTATTTATCTCAAATTTGCATTATTTTTTAATAAATTTGACAGGGGAATGGTTTAAGTGAGATCACAAGTCACAGGTGTCGTACATATTGACTTTTGATCACATTCACTCTTTTGTTCATCAGTATACTTCCTACTTGATATCCTCATTGATGTATGCATTTTTCCCTTCAAATAATCAAAGCCTTTTTTTCTTTTAGTATTAATATGGAACATAAGCTTTTTGTTTCAGGTACTTTCTGAAGCTAAGAAAATAATTGATTCATGTATGGCTGCAAAGGTAAGTTTTGTAACATCTTGTATTCAAGAAATAACAATGTACTTTCCACAAAAAAATTATAAATTATATTCTTTGAAAAAATTGCTAGATTGGTAGGTTTAAAAGTAGAATGTCCTAATAAGAATTAATTTTAAATGTAGAATGAAAATGACAAGTGATTTTGTGTTGTGTTTACAGGGTTGATGAAAGCGAATAACTCTGGAATTAGAAGAGGAAAAGAAAGCTCAAGCTAAAAGAGATAAGATGCTACAAATGCAAGTGTTGCATTCTTCATTTAAATTGTTAGTATGAAACATAGTAGATTAGATGAATGAAAATTTATATATTGTAAGAAATAGAATTGTATGACATTAAATTTTATGCAATGGATTGTATTTTTTGTATATGGTATTTTATTTCTATTATGAGACATTAAATGCAAATTTCACTTAAAAATTAATAAATATATAAATATATATTTTTTAAACATTTAAATTTACGATACGCAAAAATGTGTGTCATCTTCATTTATGACATGGCCTTTCTTGATAGGGGCTTTCTTGATACGCATTGCGTGTCATTAACACGCGCGTCGTAAGGTTACGACACGCGAATGCGTGTCGTCTTCCTTTATGACAGGCCCTTCCTTGATACGCATTGCGTGTCGTAAACGTGCGTCGTAAATGCGCGTCATAAATGCGCGTCGTAAATGCGCGTCGTCTCTCTTTATGACAGGGCCTTCCTTGACATGCATTTGCGCGTCGTCTGAGCGTTTTACGACATGCAATGAGCGTCGTAAAAGGCCTTTTTCTAGCAGTGAAGGTGGGTATAAGGTTGCGGCCAATAAAATGGCGCTTAATGGGTGTACTCTCACACCCACCGCTTACTTGATCGGTGGAGGGTCGTTAGCCGAACGGGTAGGATAGGGCAACCTCATCCTCTCATTAAAAGTATAATAGGAAATACAAAGTAACTACACATATTTTAAAATTTCCCAATCTTAGTTACTTTAGGAAAAGTGAATTGATGCAATCCCATGAAATTACACTTTTCACCCTTGCTAAGAAGTTAGTGGAGCGTGTGTCGTTTACCGGCACACTAATTGGTTCTAAGCAAAGGTGGAAAAGGGTGATTCATTGTTTATCATAGTTCGATGGAGCGTGTGTGGTTTACCGACACATCGAATAGGTGATCGTTACAATGAAGGCACCATGTGAATTTGCATGGTAATTCACACCCGCTTTGTGATCCTCGGTATCCCAGTCACAAACAAGAGGGGCATATCGAGATTTAAACATGCCATTGAATAGTTTCAATGAAACTCATCCGATCCTAGGAATTCTCAATACATTTAGGACTAATAATTAGGTTTTATGGTGGAGAATTAGTGAATCGTCATTCACTTACCTTCAATTTATTTGCATGTTAGATTACGGCATCCCTTTTCTAATATGTAAATGTTGTTGTTGGATCCTAGCCCTAATTTTTCTTATTGGGTGATAATTAGGGATTCATATTCTAATCTATCTTTGTCCTTTCTATTTGTAGATGTTAAACGCCAACAACGTTGCTGCTAGTTCTTTCACGTTGATGAGCCTTTGCCAAAAGGTCACCTTCGATGGAACGAACTTTAGCGAATGGATAAGATACATTCGCACCATTGCTCGCTATGAGGATAAGGAGTATGTCCTCGATGAGAAGCTCGAGAAAATCAACCCTGAAATTGCTACTCCGGCTGAAATTACCGCTTTTGAAACTCATGAGCGAGATGCAACGAAGGTACATTGCATCATGGTAGCCACCATGAACTCCGAATTCCAAAAGTCCTACGAGGACATGTACCCGTACGAGATGCATCAAGACTTATTGGAGAGATACCACCAAAACGCGAGACAAGAGCGTTATGAGATTTTCACTAACATGATTTCCGCTAAGATGGGTTATGGAGAGTCTCTTACCGTGCACCTGCAAAAGATGCAAAGGTATGTCGACCGCCTTCGCAAGTTAAATGTTGACTTTGGGGAAGACTTGGCGATCGACATGGTGCTTCACTCTTTGCCTCTGATGTACAATCAGTTTAGGATGACCTACCACATGAACAAAGAGGAGGTCACCCTAAGCAAACTCCAAGGTCTCTTGAGGGTCGCTGAGAGCAACTTCAAAGACAAGTCTGTTGCACCAACTCCCAATCCACCCGCTGCTCCTGTCTTGGCTATTGGTCAAGGAAAGGGAAAGAAGAGTAAGGCCTCATCTAAGAACTATCGCAAGGTTAAAGCCCGAGATGGTGCCTCTTCTAGTGGGACCAAAGTTGATCCCGCTAAGCCCTGCCCTAACCCGAAGGAGGCAGAGTGCCACCACTCCCACAAGATAGGACATTGGAAGAGAAGCTGCCCGGAATACCTGCAAGCCATCAAGGAAGGAAAGATCAAGCCATCTTTTGCAGGTATATATAAAATTAAATCTAACGATTTTAATCATGCTATTTCTTGGGTTCTTGATACCGGTTGTGGTTACCACATTTGTTCTAATGTGCAGGGACTAAGAAGAAGTAGGGATGTGGAGCAAGGAAGAATCAATCTAATCATGGGGAACAGAAGATCGTCGCCTGTGACCAAGATTGGAGTGTATTCTTTAGTGCTTAGGAATAATTTATGTTTAGATTTGAACAATTGTTGCTATTCGCCAGAAATGGCTAGAAACATCATTTCATTTCATGGTTTATATAGACAAGGTTTTAGATTTTCTTTTAATAATGAGAATGGTTCTATTTTGGCTTATCTAAATGGTGTCTTTTACTTTGAAGCTATACCATGTAATGGAATTTATGAAACTGTTATGATTGTTGATAACTTAGGAAATGATGTTTTGAATATAGATTCTTCCACTAGTATGGATAAAGCATCCTTGTGGCATTGTCGTCTTGGACATGTCAACAAGAAACGCATAGCCCAACTCCAAAAGGATGGAGTGTTGGAGTCATTCTACCTTAGGGAAGATGACACGTGCGAGTCTTATTACTTGGAAAGATGACTAAATCACCCTTCACAAGTACGTGTGAAAAGGGTGAGGGCCTATTAGACCTAATACATACCGATGTATGTGGACCATTTAGATCAACCACGAAGGATGGGAACCACTTCTACGTGACTTTTACCGATGATTATAGTAGATATGGGTATATCTATTTAATCAAGCAAAAGTCAGAAACTTTTGAAAAGTTCAAAGAGTTCAAGAATGAAGTGGAGAATCAATTGGGCAGGAAAATCAAGATGCTTCGATCCGATCGAGGAGGAGAGTACCTAAGTCTTGAATTATCTCAAGGAGTGTGGAATAGTTTCACAATTGAGGCCTCCTAGGACACCGCAGTTGAATGGTGTGGCAGAAAGGCGTAATCGAACCTTATTGGATATGGTTCGCTCTATGATGAGTCGTGCTTCACTACCTATCTCTTTTTGGGGGTATGCCTTAGAGATTGTCGCCCATATCCTTAACCGAGTCCCTACTAAGAAGGTTGCCAAAACACCTCACGAGATGTGGACAGGGAAAGCTCCCTCGTTGGCACATATCAAGGTTTGGGATTGCGAGGCTTTCGTAAGACGAGATACTCATGACAAGCTCGAACCTCGAAGTGAGCGATGTATTTTCATCGGCTACCCGCAGACATCCTTTGGATATCTCTTCTATAGACCGAAGGACAATGTTGTCTTCGTTGCGAGGAGAGGAGTTTTCCGAGAGCGAGAACTCATAAGCCAAGGAGACAGTGGGAGGCAAATTGAGCTTGAAGAAATTCAATAGTCGATAGATGAAGGAACCTCTACCGCTGGCACTCAACCCGAGGAGGAAACTCCGATTGAACCGATTGACGAGTCCTTACCTCTTATACGTTCCGATAGAGTTAGAGTTCTACCCCAGTTTTATGGTTTTCATATTACTACCGAAGGGGACACGTATATTAGTGATGGTACACTAATAAATCTTGATGAACCTAATAGCTATAAGGAAGCCATGGCAGGCCCGGAGTCTGCGAAATGGAAAGAGGAAATGGATAGCGAGATCCAATCCATGTATGATAACCAAGTTTGGAATTTGGTTGATTATGTGCCCGGACGTAAGACTGTTGGGTGCAAATGGATCTTCAAGAAGAAGACCGACGTGGATGGAAACGTACACACATATAAAGCACGATTGATTGCGAAGGGCTTTACTCAAACTCCCGGAGTTGACTATGATGAGACCTTCTCACCAGTTGCGAAGATAAAATCTATTAGAGTGATGCTAGCGATTTCCGCATTTCATGATTATGAGATTTGGCAAATGGATGTCAAGACCGCTTTCCTTAACGGAAAGTTGGCTGAGGATGTTTACATGGCTCAGCCAGAGGGGTTTGTGGATCCGAAGCATCCAAATAGAGTGGGTAAGCTTGAGAAGTCCATTTATGGACTTAAGCAAGCGTCTCGCAGATGGAATCTTTGCTTCGATGAGAAACTAAAAGAGTTTGGATTTGTACGAAGCGAAGATGAGTCTTGTGTATATGTCAAAGCCAGTGGGAGTATAGTAAGCTTCCTCGTTCTATATGTCGATGACATATTACTCATAGGAAACGACATCCCGACTCTGCAGGAGGTTAAGTCCTGGCTCGGGAAGTGCTTCGCTATGAAGGACCTCGGAGAGGCTTCTTACATTTTGGGAATAAGGATAGTAAGAGAAATAAGTAAGAGACTAATTGGACTTAGTCATAACACTTACTTGGAGAAGGTACTAAAACGTTTTAGTATTGAAAACTCAAAGAAGGGAGAATTACCGATACAAAGTAATGCCAAGTTGAGTAAGACTCAAAGTCTGAGTACCGAAGCTGAAATAGCAGAAATGAGCCGAGTTCCATACGCTTCCGCAGTTGGCTCAATCATTTACGCTATGACTTGTACTCGCCCTGATGTAGCCTTCGCTTTGAGCATGGTTAGCAGATATCAAGGGAATCTTGGCAGAGCACATTGGATTGCGGTCAAGAATATCCTTAAGTACCTTCGGAGGACAAAGGAATGGTTCTTAGTCCTCGGAGGGAGTGATGACTTGAAGGTGCGAGGGTATAGTGACGCCAGTTTTCAGACCGACAGGGACAACTACCGTTCGCAGTCGGGCTGGGTCTTTACCCTAAATGGAGGAGCAGTGACTTGGAAAAGTTCCAAGCAGGAAACCGTAGCTGGTTCAACGTGCGAATCAAAGTACATTGCAGCGAGCGAAGCGTCGAAGGAGGCAATATGGCTGAAGAACTTCATCGGTGATCTTGGAGTTGTACCTGCCATAAAGGAGCCCATGGAGATTTTCTGTGATAACGAAGGAGCGGTTGCCTTGACCAAGGAACCGAGGGATCATGGTAGATCACGTAATATCGACAAAAAATATCACTTAATTAGACATCGTGTAGAAGAAGGACAACTCGTAGTGAAGAGGATATCATCAGAAGATAACCCAGCAGATCCGCTTACGAAGGGACTGAGCAGGGTTAAGCACTTGCAGCATGCTAGGAGTAGTGGGCTGAAGGATGATATTAGCATAGATTAGATAGTATTAGAAACGTGTAATAGATAAATGTAATTAACATTTGATGATTAAATAAAGGAGTTTTATTTATGAGTAATGTTACTATCTTATGTTGATTGTTTAGCTATTGTTTCACTTTGCATGTTTTGACTTCCAGAATAATTGAGTTTATTAGGAATAATCGAATTGTTCAAATTGTCCACAATCGTTCATATGTTGGAAGTATATATGAATGAAGATTGTCATGAATCGGTGCGTAGATTGTCTAAATGGTATTAGACATAGCAAAGGGTTTTTGCGACATTCATGAGTGCTTATGAACTGGTTTTGAGCATTGGAAAAAATCCGCGCTTGCTGGAATCACCTTATGGAATATGATATAAAAGGGTGATCGCAAGACGATAATATCATATAGTCTTAAAACCTAGATATATGGTTTGTTATTTGCTAATTGATTGTACATTGATAATGCGAAAACGCATTGGTAACTCAATGTTATAAAACGCATTGTTGTGTATAGTTGATTATTAAATAAGTAAATGCATATAAGTCGAAGTTTATCTGTAACTTTTATCTAAGAAGGTAAAAGCGATATCTCGGCCGCTCGATGATTTGATTTGACTTATGTGTCGGGCCCGGTCAGAACTGAATTGATGTGTTCGATTAAGTTCTATGTCAAATAAATCAGAGATCGAGAAACCTAAATGCTTGACTAACCATTCCATAGGATTGTCAGCATGATATGTAACAGATGACTGTACGATCCCTTATCTAAAGGACAAGATTGATAGATCAGAGTTTGACAGCGTCTTTGAGAGCTACGATTGCAAACCGAATTGTACTTGTGCATATAGTTACTAGACTTATCCAACTGGAAGACTGTTGGAATAGTGTCTAAGGCTGCAACTATATTAGGCAAGTAATTGACCCGGTTGTGCATGGTCCTTTTGGGTTGCCTTCACCATAGCAACTTGATAGGATGATTTATTAAGAGAGAGTAAATACTATTAGTATATTATGAGAATAATATAAAGAATAATATATTGTTATTTGATTAATATAAGTTACAGAATTAATTGGAATTAATTTGCCTTCACCATTATCTGAACGAGACCTTGAAGGGTTTCTTTTGAAGTATCTCCCACTTGGCGTGTTTTTCCATCCTTGTGCGTTGTAGGGAACGTATGCGCGATTTGGACAATTTCGGGCAATATGACCAGGTGTTCCACAGTGAAAACAAGTCTTTTTCTTCACTGGGAAATTGTTTCTTACTGCCCCTGGTGGTGTATCCTTGCCTTGTCTCTTGTTGTTCCCACATGCACACTTGCCACAAGAACTCTGTTGCGTTGGAATTGGTGGCCTGTAATTCTCAACGGTAGGTTGATCAGAAGCAGTTGAGTTCGAAGCAACAGATTCAGAGTTCAAGGAGATGTTGGTTTATTCAGTAGTTCTCTCCTTGTTCTCATCTTCTGCTACTTTACCTGCACATAAACTAGAAGCATTAGTATTTTCAACTTGAATGCCTCCTGACACAAATCTAGCTCGTTTTCCATATCGAAGATGTGGCTCCCTGTCAGTTTCGTCCTGCGTCATAGGGATGGATGTGTAGTTATGATTATAAGGAGGAGGTACACTCTCATACCCTAGACCCTTGTTTTTATTATCTTTGAATTTTAATTGGGTTTCATATAAGGACTCGACTGTCTGATTTGACGCAGTATAATTTTTGAAACTGACATCTGTTTTTCCACACTTAATTTTTATAGCGTCAAGTTCTTCAGTTACAACAGCAAGTTGTCTCTTAATATAATCATAATTTTCACACTTGTTGCTATACTCTTCCTAAAGTTTCCTAAAGTCCTTGGTTTTTGCTTCTAATTTAGCCTTCGGGGGTTTCTATCGTTTCCTGAGTTGATATCCTTCATATCTCAGGTCCTCAACTTCTCTTTTTAATATATCAATTTGTTCCCGAAGAAATTTAATCGTATCTTCACTAGATAGTGTACATGAAACTTCACATGATTGAGAACCTGAAACTTCATTGACCGAGATGTTTGCAGGAGTCATTGTATTTCCACACTTCAAAGCATCAAGTTCTTCAATTACATCAGCAAGACTAAGACGATTGAGATCTTTTGTCTTCTTGATGATAGCCACGTCCATATCCCACGATTTTGGAAGTGAATTCAATAGCTTTTTGTTTATCTTATATTTACAAAAGAAGATCCCAGCTATATTCATCTCAATAATAAGTGTAGTATATCGCTGCAACTGAGCTTCGAGGATTTCTCCAGGGATATAATCGAAAATGTTGAAATTTTGTCTTAACATATCCTGACGACTCTCTTTCATGTTTCAACTCCCTTGCAGACCTTAAAATCAATTAAAAGCACAACTAGAAGCTAAAATAAAACTTAAAAGTCAAACCCTTTGATTATAAACCTCAAAAGTCAACCTTAAAAGTCAAATTTAAAAAGTTAAACTCAAAATTCAAACTTGAAAAGTCAAACTTAAAAGTCAAATTTAAAAAGTAAACTTAAAAGTCAAACTTACAAGTCAAATTTAAAAAATTAAACTCAAAAGTCAAACTTGAAAAGTCAAACTTAAAAGTCAAACTGAAAAGCTAAATTTGAAAGTTTAAAAGTTAAACAAAAAAGTCAAAGTTTAAAATCAAAGATCAAACTTGGAAGCCAAAGTCAAAATTTCAAATAAAAAGTCAAAAAATAAAAGTCAAAAATATATTTTTTTAATTATTTATTATTATTATTATTATTATTATTATTATTATTATTACTATTTATTTATTTTGGATGAAAAAGGAATTTAAAAATAAAAGAAATTGTGTTTTTGGGTTAAAAGTGTCAAAATTCGAAATTTGGTGCGAAAAGTAGTCTTTATGAATTAAATTCGGAAGGGAAGTAATAAGGGATCATGTAGCTGAGTTGGATAAGGCGCGAGGTTCTTGATCTGGAGGTCGAGAGTTCGAACCTTGGCAGCTGCACCTTCGCTCCTTTTTTATTTGACGCTGCTGAGTGCGAGGCTGCTGACTGCGAGCATGCTGAGCAGTAAACTCCGAGCCGCAAGCTCGGGCCATAAACGTGCGAGGCCTCGGACCGTAACCTCTGACCGTGAACTCCTCGCACCGCAAACTCCGGCCGCAAACACTTCGGAAACCCTAGCTGCTGGCCGCCACCCCCTCGCTGATTACGACCAAAAACACCGATTTTTCGACTTTGAAGCTCCAAAACTCGATCAAAAACCCTTTTTATGGAAAAACACAAAGAACAAACCCCCTTATTTTTGCGAGATCTATCCAAAAACGCAAAAATATTTTGAAAATAAGATAAAATAATGCCCCAAATCTGACAAAATTGACTGATACAACTTGACCCTGATACCAATTGTAAGTCCCTAATTTGCCTGTGTATCAAACAGATCCGTTTGATGGTGCGGAATCCCAATCAAACGGATGATTTCAGATAAAATAGAAGAGAAGGAGAAGAAGAATAATATGAATCTCAATGTATTAATGAATAGAATGATGATCCAGATACAAAAGATTCACACACACACACTAACACACAATAGTTCTTCTGTCTCTCTGGCCGTAAACTCTCTAGGGTTCATCCATCATTTCCTTTCACCCTAACACCTATATTTATACAAGGGGAATATGGGCTTGGTGGACATGGGCTGTAAATGGGTTTACGGCCGTAAGGTGTTTACGGCCGTAAACATGACCGTAAACTCCAAAAATATTAAAGAAAAATATAATTGCCCAGAAAAGCAAAGTATAAACCATATTTTGGCCCAAAAACTACAGACTCGAAGTGTCCGCATCGAGTTAGGAAGGTAGTCTTCAGGACATCCTTCCATAACACTCGAACTGGTGATATTCGGATCTCATATCCATTTCTGAAAGTAATTCTTTCTTTGCTTTTGCTCAACCAATTCATCTATGTAAGGCAGAGACAACGATTTCTAATGAAAAATCTTGACGGTGTCCTCGATAGCCGAGGTACATACGATGCAATCCGTCGACCTCTGGAAGAATAAGACCGGAGCTCTCCAGGGTGAGAAGCCTATTCTTCAAATTCTATTTATGTGCAGTTTGCTAAGTTGTCCGGACTGTTCTTGTATCTCTGTAGTTGTTTAGACTGTAGGGCGATATGTTTACAGGATTCATACTGGGTTCTAAGTTTGTTCACATGACGATGCGATTACTCGTAGCATCGGGCAGTTCTCCGTCCTGAAGTTCATATTAGAATTCATACATGGTTCAACGATCACAATCTCGTGTATACGAGTCGTATATAATTAAGATTGAAAAGGTAGTCGAATAACTGATTCTTCTTTAAGCTCACATCCCATCGAGGAAAAAGAAGTTAAAGTGGAATCATCAATTCTAAACCTGTAGAACCTTGATTATATATCACCCTTATGTATACATTCTTCAGTGATAGATCAACCGTATGAATCTTTGCATTGAACTTGACGTACTGCATGATTGATACTGCGGGGATTTCTTAGGAAAGGAAAGTAACTATGAGGTACTTCATACATGAGTACTTCGGTGTTCTGATATGACGGCTTCGCTGGAAAAGCGATCTCGAAGAAAGAGATGTACGTATGAAGCTGATTGTTTCTTGATGACGACATGATTCTGTTAATACGAAAGATAAGGATTTTGTGAGCAATTCTGTGACAACCCGAAATTTCCATTCTGAACAAACCACACCAAGCCAATAGAAGTAGAGCAGTTACAGTGAAAATTCAAACTTCGAGTATAAGTTGGCAGTTTTCAAGATTTTACACTTAAGGAGATATTAGGAGAGTGGATGCAATACGGTTTTGTGCAACACTGTAATTCAAATACTCTAGGATATTAGACTTCATTCCGAGAATAGAAATATTTTCTGCCAAAAATCTCAGGACTATAAATAGAATTCTGAACCAAATTGGTTCATTAATTGAATTCCAATTAGAGAAAAGCCAAATTCTCTCTCACGGATCTTCGGGTTTTTATCCCAAATCGTGAGTATACTTCTCTAGTTGTTTTATAATATTTGTTATAAGCTTAATAACATAGATTACATGCCAAATATGTGAGATCCAGGACTTTACCGCCCAAGAACGTTCTTGGGGAGTAAACTCCATTTTAAGGTCCTAAAGGGTTCCAATGACCCTCAAAGCTTTAGAACTCGAACTAGGGGCCTCCAATTCATGCCTTATACCACAAAACAATTAGGAATCATGGCTAGAAGGGAGTTTATGGCCAAGGAGCTTCTTAGGCCGTAAACTCCAAGTTTTAAGTGCCAAAATGCTTTGAAACACTTCCTAAGGCTTAGATTAAATTAGGACAAGTACCCTAAAGTGTTTATAGCCTAGCAAACATAAGAAATCACAAGGAAAAAGGAGTTTATGGCCAAGACAAACTCTTGGGTCGTAAACACCTAAAAAGGGGTCAAATGACACCCTAAATCCTTCCTTAAGCCAAGAGACAAATTTGGGCATGTACCTAAATGAGTTATGGACTAGTTAAAACACTTAGAACTCCATGAGTAAGGGAGTTTACGGCCCAAAAGGTTCCAGGGCCGTAAACTCCATAAAATGGTGCCAAATGTGCCATAAACTCTTCTAAAGCCAAGTACCAAAGCGTAGTTTAGTTCCTAGTTAATTTAGAGACTTGAAATCACCATAAAAACCCTCCCAATGGAGTTTACGGCCGTAAACTCCAAGGGAATGTGGTCTCTGGGCCGTAAACTCCCCAAAGGAGTCAATATGGTACCCAAACACTTGTATAGCCTTGAAACAATTCCCCCTAGAGTTGTAGTAATTCTAAGCTTCAATTAGGGACCCTAAGGAGAGTTTACGGCCAGGAGTTTACTCTCCTGGGCCGTAAACTCCAAAACATATGGTCATTTGACCATGAACTTCCATTAGGGGCATTGCACTCCTTTGTTGCAACCCATTAGCCTCCTAGCACTTGACCAAAAGTGTTTTCCTCGCGTTTAAATGTTTATACTTGTATAATTAGTGATTTAATCTCTAATTATTTATATACATATGTCTTCATATGTAATTAGGATCATTGTGTGTGTCTAAGTCTTCACTTGACACCAAGCACCTGTCCGATCCTTCCGTACGATAACAGTCCGTTCAATTCAAGTCACTTACTGCAGGTGAGTTCATACCCCTTAACTAATGTTTTAAACTATTATTAAATGTTTTATGGGGGGGATACAAGTAGAAACATGCTTGTTATTATATCAATCACATGTGATTCATAAGTACAATTATGCTAGTTACTACATTAATCACATGTGATTAATATACAGCATTCAAATGATTTGGCTACTCATTAGCCGTTTTACCAAACAGTTTCCTTCAAATGATTTTTTTATAAACATTTTATATGTTTTAAACTCCTTATTACACTATACATTTTACTCTGTATATTACATTTCAAACTTATTTACAATTGTGTTTCAACCAAATGTTTCTTTATACTAAACTATTTTACCAAAACTTATGCCTTCAAATTGTTTTATAGATTAACATCAAGTCGATCTTTTATTAAAATAATATTTCTGTTTCAAATGTCTTACAAAACTTATTATGCTTTTATATTAAAAATTGCATGCCTCTATATGTATAGTTATATAAGAAATGTTTAAAAGACTTAGGAAGGTTATCCACCCTATTTCCTTTTCGCGCTTGAGATGTGGTCTGGTGGGATATCGGGTACTCGTCCGAAAGTCATTTAAATATTAGTTATATATCATGTGTACATATATGGTCATAAAAGGTCCTTCCAGTTTATCCCATGCCCTTGGGTAGCAAGGGTATACATCCTTGCCCATACGTACTACATAGATTACTAGTAAGCTACCATATGGGTAGTTTAGGAAGATACTAGAACTATTACTAGAACACGATATCATTCATTGAGTCAGTTCATTCATGAGTCAATACTTTCTAGAACATTACAGTACATTACTATACTTGCTAGGTAGAGAGCACGTACATTACAGATAGAACAGTTCGTTACATTACACTTACATTAATACGCCAATAAAATTGTAATCCATTGTATGGAAGCATGCCTTAATTATCATGCCCCGGGTTGTAGCCAGAGTCTCTTGAAGGGAGAGCATGAGTTTGCGTATAGATCTATACTGGATTGACTATCCTACACCTTGCTGCTAGCTACAGCAGGACCGGCAGGTCTGCAGGTGCCAAACGTCATCCCTTATTTTCGACTATACGTTGTCGTTGTTATCAGTCTATAGTATGGTGCAATTTATCACATAATGTCTTAATATAAATCTGGTTTAAGGTAGTTAGTACGGCTATAGTTCTTATAGCACTACACCATAGTACTAGTTCATTTTCCCATTTCATTCACTTCGTGAACATTCACACGACGCACGGTAATGTAGAGACTATATTTTTGTTAATCATAGTTATACTTGGGAAAATACATACTCTTACACGAGACACACATCCAGACACTAGATGCCTTGGTAGAAGGCTACATTCAGAACAGTTAGGTCTTGGTAGAAGACACCTTCATGTACTAGTAGGAATCATAGGGATTTCTAGGGTTTTTCAAACACTTACAGTTCATATACACTTTCAATACATATACTTACAAATTCTTACATACAAATACTTACATACAAATTAAGACACTAAATACTTATGATCTCACCAGCTTCAAAGCTGATACTCGCTTTCAAAATTACTTGTATCCTCAGGTCATCATAGACAGGTACCGATGCAAGGAGAAAGGAAGATGGAGCTTGTTCAAGACTTGTCTTTCATTTTGATTTATGCGTTAGTGTTTATCAAAATTTGACAGAATACATTTGTAGAATAATTATATTATTAATGCAATGGATGATGTTGTTGCTTTTTTACTACTTTACATTGTTGTTGATATTATACATGACGTCCTCCGCCCCAGAACCTTTCCGCCGTTCTTGGTTTTGGGGTGTGACAGATTCTGATTGACCCTAGATGTACTTCGATTGCTCAAGAAAAGAGTAAGAGTATGTTCTCGAAAGTTTGACCTACATCCCTATGATGCAGTCCTAGCACGGAATGGAAGTGTGTTCGCGAAAGTTTGACCTACATCCCTATGATGCAGTCCTAGTACTGAGTGGAAGTGAGTTCGTAGAATGGTCTCAAGACGTTTGTCGTTCAAGCCGAGGTATCGTTGGTTGGTGAATAACATGATCCAACCACTGAAAGAGACTTGGAAATGTGTCCGGAGCTAAATTACTATAGTCCAATGACTTGACTAAAGCATGTTTTAGATAGACTCCAATGAAAGTATGATAAGAGTACTTGAATAAGGATGACACAGGAGTTAGCTGACTGTCAATATCTTTGATATTCATGATGTACAAGTTCGGGAACATGACCGTGTACAAAGGTCTTACATCATATCCAGGGAAAATAGTTCTTGACAGCATAAGGACCTAACCAAAAGTACTTACAGTACAAGATAGTTTCATAGAAAATGCCACATCGGGCATAGACAGAAAAA
The DNA here is from genome assembly GCF_051521515.1 of Lactuca serriola. Taxonomy (NCBI): domain Eukaryota; kingdom Viridiplantae; phylum Streptophyta; class Magnoliopsida; order Asterales; family Asteraceae; genus Lactuca; species Lactuca serriola. The sequence goes on along the minus strand of NC_136415.1, from coordinate 333,820,094 downwards.
CAATTCCTTTTAACAAGGAAAGTAAAGTACAACATCTATTACTGGCGACGGTCATCCCTATGGTGAACTCTCAGTTCAGCCTGTTGACGTTCCACATCAAGTAGGTGTCTTTTGTACACCCTCTGGTGTACTCGGAGCTCTATGACTTCGTCTCGTGATTCAGCCAGTGCTTGCAGCAGGGTTTCATGATCTCTCTCAGACCTCTCACGAGCATCTTCTAGACGAATGGTACGTAGGGTATGCATTCTCGCATCGACGACAACTTCGGTGATCTGATGTAGGGTTGTCCTGCCTTGAATCTCATTTCGGTCCACTCTGCGGACTAAGATTGGCAAGATTCTGTCTGCTGAGCCCCCATTGCTTAGGTCGTAAAAACTTCGGTCACCATTAAATGGCATGGGCTGATCTTGTCCTTGGCTCCATGTTTCCAAGCATTCCACTCACTCAGGCATCGGGCCATGAAAAGTCGGACAAGGGTTAGGAATTGGAAAAGGAGCTGCTTGGGGTAGGTTCTCAAACTCTGGTTCAGAATTAGCATCGTCCGAAAGGTCTTCATCATGGTGATCATTCACAGGGATAGGATGATCATTCTCTGGTTCTTCTCCAAACCATCCAACAATGACTTCGTTCGGAAGGTACTGGTTGTCATGGGGATGGAGTCCAGCCATGTTATCTACGCGAGAATTTGGGTAAGAAAATAATTATTAGATGAACTATCTAGATAATTATTTAGAAAATCTTCATTAGTTACATCACTATTTGTGAAGTGCATACTAGTTATATGTAATCGAAACAAGATAGGCCTTCGAATAAGTGATCTTAACTCCAAATTCACACAGAATAGGGGTAAAGAAAAATTTTCACAGATTCTAAGTCTATAACATCCTAGTTACATATAGCCTTAGTGTATCCACTTAGCAACTATCAACTTAGTAATGAAGATCCCGTTTTAGCTCTCAAGTATAAAGTACTTATAGTAACACCAAATACCCCTATAGTATTTTATGTTTAATGTTATGTTCTAATGTTCTCATTGTGGTTTTGTTGGTAAGATTTTAGACTTGTTGCAACCACACAACTACACTTAGGCACATGCTAGTCAACCCTCGGATAATATAGTTGATTAGGCTATATCTTCCCAATTTTGACTATATGTCTCTAAGTCCACATGTGTTGCCCAACAATCGTAATTCTTTTGTACGGTCCTAGTGACACTGATTTTAGTATGAATACAGGCATGTATACTTACTTAAATATTTTATTATTTAAAGTATAAACTCTTCGTTAGAGTATTTTTAATCTCATTGTATTTATAGTCTGTATATCTTTTATGGGTTGATATACTTAATTCACTATAAACAATGCTCTAATACCAATCTATCACACCCCAAAACCATGAACAGCGGAAACGTTCTGGGGCGGAGGACGTCATGTACAGTATCACGACAATGAAAAGTAGTAAACAAGCAACAACATCATCCATTACATTAATAATATAATTTTAATACCAGTGTGTTCTGTCAATATATAATAGACACTAAAGTATAAATCAAAAAGAGAGATGATTCTTGAACGTGCACCATCTTCTCTGAACCTTGCATCGGTACATGTCTATGGTTGACCTGAGGATACAAGTTATTTTGAAAGAGAGTATCAGCTTTAAAGTTGGTGAGATCATAAGTATTTTAGTTTCTTAATTTGTATGTAAGTATTTGTATGTATATGAACTGTAAGTATTGAAAATGTATATGAACTGTAAGTATGAAACTGTTTTGAACATCCTAGAAAACCATATGTTTCCTACTAAAAGTATCCTTCTACCAAGGCATCTAGTGTCTGTGTGTGTGTCTCTTGTAAGAGTGTGTATTTTCCCAAATCTGACTAACATTAACCAAAAATATAGTTTCTACATTACCGTGCGTCGTGTGAATGTTCATGAAGTGAATGTAATAGGAAAATGAAATAGTACTATGGTGCAGTATCGAACTAAAACCATACTAATTACCTTAAGTCTAGGGTAATTCTTAATAGTACTGTAGTATTTGTAATAAGTGACTACTTCTGTACTCCTATTGCCTTATTTGAGGGATAAGGCCTAATGTGATGGCTAGATCCCAGGCTAAACGCTCCCCTGTCAAAGAGATTTTGGGACCTACACACGACCCCTGCATGTATGTAAGCCGTGAACATCCACATTACTATGATCATGTATACCCGATATAACTATCACAATGCGTTGTAATTCATCGGTATAGTTAGATCCTGAACTTGTTCTATGCTATAGCACCTAGTGATGTCTGTCCAATCATCGCATAGGATCTATGTAAAAGTATATGAATGTATGCCTTTGCTACCCAAAGGTACTGAACTGACTGAAAGGAACTATTATGTCCATATATGTACACATGATATATAATTAATATTTAAACGACCTTCGGACGGATACCTGATATCCCACCAGACCACATCTCAAGCGCAAAAAGGAAATAGGGTGGATAGCCTTCCTAAGTCCTTTAAACATTGCTTATTTAACTATACATATATAGGCATGCTTATAACAGGGTCTCTATGTAAACGTATCTACGTAAACGTACTCATGTAAATGTAATCATGTAAACATATCTATTTAATAGTATAGAACGTGCTGTAATGTTCTCCGTGTGCTAGCTGTAATGTGTGTTCTCTCTCTATCTAGCATGTATAGTAATGTACTGTGTGTACTAGCTGTAACGAGTGTACTCTCTCTATCTAGCAAGTATTGACTCATGAATGAACTGACTCTAAGTAAGAATTCTTTGGGTACTAAGGAACAAGTAGGGCCGAGTTATTGAGTGCGAGCATGCTCGAGAGAGTCTATGATATTATTATGTTATATTTCAGAGACATCATGGTTGGGACATGCCACAGACCTGAGGTGTGCGGTATGAGTGACGAGGAGCTTCGTCAGATGATCCACGATGAGGTGGCAACGGTGATCAGGGCCGAGATTTCCGGAGATGTTTGGTTCTATCAAGACCACGCTGAATGACACTTTCGATGAGCGGTATGCCGCGGTGACTAAGGTTACAGCCGCTGCAGCTACCGCAGCAGTGGATGCTGCCAGGCCTCAGGGAGGTGACTCGTTGTTGTTTTGGGAGTTCAGCAACACGAATCCACCTGAGTTTGACGGGACGTAGGATCCGATCGCTGTGATGAGATGGATTGTTGATATTGAGGGATGCTTCTATACATGTTCATGTCCAGAGCAGCTGAGGGTTCGGTTCACGTTGAACCAGCTTCGCTTGGGAGCGAAGGACTGGTGGAAGTTCGTGGCGGCAAGCTTTATAGCTGCAGAGATTTCAGAGGTGACCTGGGAGAGGTTCACCACCATGTTCAGAGATGAGTATGTTCCCCCGGTGGAGAGGGAACGGTTGGTTCAAGAGTTCTTGACCCTCAAGCAGGGTACTGATTCGGTCACTATGATTACGAGGAAGTTTCATGAGAGGGCGGTGTTCTGCCCTGAGCAGGTGTCTACTGAGCAGGCACGTATGAGCCAGTATTTGGGCATTCTGAGGAGAGACATTCGGCAGTTCGTGTCGAACTCGATGTACCGGACATTTGCTGAGCTCCAGGAAAATTCCCGGAAGAGGGAGATTGAGTTAGAGACTCCGGCCAAGGAGGAGGCCGAGTATTAGAGGATGGATCAAAGGTCGGCTCAGACTCAGCCAGCAGCCAAGCGGACTAACTCCGCTGATTCGAGGACTAGAGGCCAGAAGGGCCGCACTTGCGGGAAGTGAGGCAAGGGACATGAGGGGGTCTGTCGATTGGGTGGTTGCTACAAATGTGGCAAGGAGGGCCATATCGCCAAGGATTGCCCCAAGGGATTTACGGTTTGCTTTCATTGCAACCAGACTGGCCATCGGAAGGCCGAGTGTCCGTAGTTGCATCAGGGGTCAACACAGGAATCTGTGCCTGCTGCTAGGGTTACTGAGGTTCGGCCAGTGAAGGCCGAGGCACCGAAGGCTCGTGGGAGAGCTTTCCAGTTGACTGCGGAGGAGGTCCACGCAGCGCCCGATGTTGTGGCTGGTATGTATTCTTTATTTATCTTTGAGTTGAGATATTGTGCTTATATGGTGATATGCGTAGGTACTTTTGTTGTGAATTACGTACCTGCTTTGGTGTTATTTGACTCGGGTGTGAGTCGATCATTTGTTTCCTTGGCATTTAGTCAGCACATTACTATCCGAAGAGAGGCGGTGAGTCGACTTCTGCGAGTTTCTATAGCTGACGAGCGAGCGGTGTATGCTACGGATGTGATTCGAGGATGTATCCTTGGGATCTTCGGTGTGGAGTAGATCTGGTCCCGATTGAGATGGGGGACGTATGTGTTATAGTGGGCATGTCAGCGTTTTGTTCGGCTGCCAGGGCGAGACAGAGTTTGCAGTAGGGCTGCGGCAGGTTCGTAGCCTATGTGATGGACACGCGAGTGGCCAATGGGAGGCCAAGTTCGATTGATGGGGTTCCGATAGTGTGCGAGTTCCCGGATGTTTTTCCCGAGGAATTGTTAGGTGTGCCTCCCAAGAGGCAAGTAGAGTTCCGTATCAATTTGGTTCCGGGAGCAGCACCTATCGCCAAGGTGCCTTATCGCCTCGCGCCGCCAGAGATGCAGGAGTTATCCTCGCAGCTTCAAGAGCTGCTGGGGAAGGGGTTTATTCGACCGAGTAGCTCGCCTTGCGGAGCATCGATCCTTTTTGTAAAGAAAAAGGACGGTTCACACCGGATGTGAATTGATTACCGGGAGTTGAACAAGTTGACGGTCAAGAACCGTTATCTGCTACCGAGGATCGATAATCTGTTTGATCATTTTCAGGGGCGTCTTGGTTCTCCAAGATAGACTTGAGGTCGGGTTATCATTAGATGAGGGTTCGGGATGAAGATATCCAGAAGACGGCATTTAGGAATCGTTATGGGCATTACGAGTTCGTGGTGATGCCTTTTGGGCTCACCAATGCACCAGCAGTGTTCATGGATCTCATGAACAGGGTGTGCAGGCCGATGCTGGATCGGTCGGTGATCGTGTTTATTGATGATATTTTTGTGTATTCGAGAATTAGAGAACAGCATGAGGAGCATTTGAGGGAGATCCTTGGAGTTCTGAGGTCGAAGAGGCTTTATGCCAAATTCTCCAAGTGTGAGTTCTGGTTAAGAGAGGTCCAGTTCTTGGGGCATCTCGTCAACCAGAATGGGATTTTGGTTGATCCGGCCAAGACTGAGGCGGTTATGAGGTGGGAGGTGCCGAGATCGCCCACCGAGATCAGGAGCTTTCTAGGATTGGCCGGCTATTATCAGAGATTTATCATGGATTTCTCCAAGATCTTCGTGCCACTCACCAGGTTGACCCGGAGGGGTGTAGCTTTTTCATGGGGCCCAAAGCAGCAGGCCTCTTTCGAGACACTTCGCCAGAGACTGTGTGAAGCCCTGGTGCTCGCTCTCCCGGAAGGGGTGGAGGATTTCGTGGTGTACTGTGATGCATCAATATCAGGGTTGGGAGCGGTGCTTATGCAAAGGGGGCATGTGATAGCATATGAATCGAGGCAGCTGAAGCCTCATGAGGCGAGGTATCCCACCCACGATCTGGAGTTGGGGGCGGTGGTGTTCGCTCTCAAGATCTGGCGTCACTATATGTATGGGGTTTGGTGTACCATATACACGGACCACAAGAGCTTGAAGTACTTGATGGATCAGCCCAACCTGAATATGCGCCAGAGGAGTGGTTGGATGTGATAAAGGATTATGACTGCGAGATCCTGTACCATCCTGGCAAGGCTAATGTTGTAGCCGATGCCATGATCCGTAGGGAGGAGAGCGCCCCGATGCGATATGTTTGCTTGAGATTGACAGTGATGACTCCGGTATGGGACACCATTCGAGGGACCCAGACGGAGGACGTGAGACCGGAAAATCGCAAAAGGGAGCGAGTGATCGGGCAGGTATCGGAGTTTTTTACCGATAATCGAGGACTTATGACCTTTCAGGGTCAGGTTTGGGTACCGTTTGTAGGAGGAACGCGTACCATCTTGATGGAGGAGGCGCATAGATCAAAGTTCTCGATCCACCCCGGGGCCACTGAGATGTATTTGGACCTGAAGAAGGAGTATTGGTGGCCCTGTATGAAGAGGGATGTTTCATGGTTCATAGAGAGGTGCTTGACCTGTCGCAAGGTTAAGGCCGAGCTCCAACGTCCGCATGGTAAGTTGCAGCCGTTAGAGATTCCCAAGTGGAAGTGGGAACAAATTACCATGGATTTTATTACGAAATTGCCGAGGACTGCTAGGGGTGTCGATGCAATTTGGGTGATTGTGGATAGGTTGACGAAGAGCGTTCGCTTCCTTGCCATCAGTGAGAGCTCTTCTGCGGAGAGGCTGGCAGAGTTGTACGTTAGGGAGGTGGTATCGCGACATGGAGTACCGATCTCAATTGTCTCAGATCGAGATGTGCGTTTCACTTCCAGATTTTGGAAGAAATTTCATGAGGAATTGGGTACGAGGCTGCATTTTAGTACCACATACCACCCACAGACTGACGGACAGAGCGAGTGGACAATTTAGACGCTCGAGGACATGCTTCGGGCATGTGAGCTGGATTCCGGCGGGAGTTGGGACACGTATTTTCCCTTGGCTGAGTTTTCCAATAACAACAACCATCACTCAAGCATTGGTATGCCACCCTTTGAGCTGTTGTATGGGAGGAGGTGTCGGACTCCCATTTGCTAGGGTGAGGTAGGGCAACGTGTGATGGGTAGTACGGAGATAGTGCTTCAGACGACAGAGCAGATACAGCGGGTCAAACAAAGGTTGTTGACCGCTCAGATTCGCCAGAAGAGTTATGCAGATAGGCGAAAATCCGACCTCGAGTTCCAGGTCGGAGATTTCGTGCTCCTGAAGGGATCTCTGTCACACCCCAAAACCATGAACGGCGGAAACGTTCTAGGGCGGAGGACGTCATGTACAGTATCACAACAATGAAAAGTGTTAAACAAGCAACAACATCATCCATTGCATTAATAATATAATTTTAATACAAGTGTGTTCTGTCAATATATAATAGACACTAAAGTATAAATCAAAAAGAAAGATAAGTCTTGAACGTGCACCATCTTCTCTGAACCTTGCATCGGTACCTGTCTATGGTTCACCTGAGGATACAAGTTATTTTGAAAGAGAGTATCAGCTTTAAAGCTGGTGAGATTATAAGTATTTTAGTGTCTTAATTTGTATGTAAGTATTTGTATGTATATTACTCTGTATGTTACATTTTAAACTTATTTACCCTGTGCATATTACTCTGTATGTTACATTTCAAACTTATTTACAATTGTGTTTCAAACAAATGTTTCTTTATACTAAACCGTTTTATCAAACCCATGCCTTCAAACCGTTTTATAGATTGACATCAAGTCGATCTTTTCTTAGATAATAATTATGTTCAAAGGTTTTACAAAACTTATTTTATGCTTTTATATTATCAATTACATGCCTATATATGTATAGATATATAAGAAATGTTTAAAAGACTTTGGAAGGCTATCCACCCTATTTCCTTTTCCTCGATTTGGATGTGGTTTGGTGGGTATCGGGTACCCGTCTGAAGGTCGTTTAAATATTAGTTATATATCATGTGTACATATATAGTGATAAAGTTCCTTCCAGTACATCCAATGCCCTTGGCTAGCAAGGGTATACATCCATGTCCATACATACCAGTTAGATTACTAGTAAACTACCATATGGGTAGTTTAGGAAGATACTAGAACTATTACTAGAACGTGATATCATACAATGAGTGAGTTCATTCATGAGTCAATACTTTCTAGAACATTACAGTACATTACTATACTTGCTAGATAGATAGAGAACACACATTACAGCTGGTACACACAGTACATTACTATACATGCTAGATAGAGAGAGAACACACATTACAACTAGCACACGTGGAACATTTCAGTACATTACTATACTATTACATAGATATGTTTTCATGATCACACTTACATATACATAGGACAGACGTCACTAGGTGCTATAGCATGGAACAAGTTCACGATCTATCTATACCGATGAATCACAACGCAATTGTGATAGTTATATCGGGTATACATGATCATAGTAATGTGGATGCTCACGACTTGCATACATGCAGGAGTCGTGTGTAGGTCCCAAAATCCCTTTGACAGGGGAGCGTATAGCCTGGGATCTAGACATCACATTATACCTTATCCCTCAAATAAGTCAATTGAGTGTCGATGTAGTTATTTATTACAAATGCTATAGTACTTAGAAGAATTACCCAAGACTTAAGGTAATTGGTACGGTTGTAGTTCGACACTACACTATAGTACTATTTCATTTACCCATTACATTCACTTCGTGAACATTCACATGACGCACGGTAATGTAGAAACTATATTTTTGGTTAATGATAGTCAGACTTGGGAAAATACACACTCTTACAAGAGACACACACAGACACTAGATGTCCTGGTAGAAGGCTACATATAGATCAGTTAAGTCTTGGTAGAAGACTCCCTGTTATAATAGTAGGAATCATAGGGATTTCTAGAGTTTTTCAAACATTTACAATTTTTTTACATACATTTTCAACACTTACGATTCACATACATTTTCAATACTTACAATTCATATACATACAAATTAAGACACTAAAATACTTATGATCTCACCAGCTTCAAAGCTGATACTCGCTTTCAAAGTTACTTATATCCTCAGGTCATCAATAGACAGGTACCGATGCAAGGTTTGGAGAAGATGGAGCTCGTTCAAGATCATCTTTCATTTTGATTTATGCTTTAGTGTCTATTATAATTTGACAGAACACACTTGTATAATAATTATATTATTAATGCAATGGATGATGTTGTTGCTTGTTTACTACTTTTCATTGTTCTGATACTGTACATGACGTCCTCCGTCCTAGAACGTTTCCGCCGTTCTTGGTTTTGGGGTGTGACACTGATATCCCACATGACCACATCTCAAGTGCGAAAAGGAAATAGGGTGGATAGCCTTCCTAAGTCCTTTAAACATTACTTATAACTATACATATATAGGCATACTTATAACAGGGTCTCTATGTAAACGTACTCATGTAAACATATCTATGTAATAGTATAGTAACGTACTGTAATGTTCTACGTGTGCTAGCTATAATGTGTGTTCTCTCTCTGTCTAGCATGTATAGTAATGTATTGTGTGTACTAGCTGTAACAAGTTTTTTCTCTCTATGTAGCAAGTATTGACTCATGAATGAACTGACTCATTGTATGATATCGCGTTCTTGTAATAGTTCTAGTATCTTCCTAAACTACCCATATGGTAGCATACTAGTAATGTGACAGGTACGTATGAACATGGATGTATACCCTTGCTACCCAAGGGTATTGAATGAACTGGAGGAACCTTTATGACTATATATGTACACATGATATATAACTAATATTTAAACGACCTTCGGACGGGTACCCGATATCCCACCAGACCACATCTCAAGCGTGAAAAGGAAATAGTGTGGATAGCCTTCCTAAGTCCTTTAAACATTGCTTATATAAATATACATATATAGGCATGCAATTGACAATATAAAATAATAAAGTAAGTTTTGAAAAACCTTTTGAACATGATTTCTATGTAAGAAAAGATCGACTTGATGTCAATCTATAAAACGGGTTGAAAGCATGGGTTTGATAAAACAGTTTAAGTATAAAGAAACATTTGTTTGAAACACAATTGTAAATGAGTTTGAAATGAAACATACAGAGTAAAATGAATAGTTTAACAAGGAGTTTTAAACACATAAAATGTTTATGAAAATCATTTGAAGGAAACTGTTTGGTAAAACGGCTATTGAGTAGTAAATCTTTTGAATGTTGCTTATTAATCACATGTGATTGATATAATAACTAGCATGATTCTACTTGAATCCCCCCCCCCCATAAAACATTTAAAAACATTTAAAACATTGATTAAGGGGTATGAACTCACCTGTTGTGAGTGGTACTGAAGAACTGAAGAGGTAGGATTGCTAGGTGTCAAGTGAAGTCTTGAACACACTCTATGATCCTAGTTAACATATAATATCACATATATGTATCAAATTAGTCTATAAACAACTAATAAACAAGTCAAGACAGCCTAGGACATGCTAAACACCTTTATCAAGTGTTATTAGCCTCTAGGATTGCATCTAAGTGTTGTAGGGAAAAGCTATTGCGTGTAAGGTTCAAGGAAAACACCATAATGAAGTTTATGGCCCTAATGTCACTAACAAATTAGTTTACGATCGTAAACTCATGATTTTATGGTTGTAATCTCATACTTACATGACCAATTGATGTTTGAGGCTCTATAAGAACCTAAGAAGCATTTCTACTTAATGGCATGGTCTTTGGAAGAGTTTAGGGCATTATATATGTCCTTTTAGGATTTCACGGCCCTGGGACCAAACCCCTTGGAGATTACGGCCGTAATCTCCCATGGAAGGGTGTTTTTGGTGATTTCAAGTCCCTAATTTAACTAGGAACTAAACTAGGCTAGTGTCCAAGGCTTTAGAAGAGTTTATAGCACCTTTTGGCCCTATTGTTTGGAGTTCACAGCCCTAGAACTTCATGGGCCGTGAACACCTTACTCTAGGTGTTCTAAGGGTGTTTTCTATTCCTAAACACATTAGGGTACAAGTCTAAACTAGTTGCATTGCAAGAGGAAGGGACTAAGGCATCATTTGACCCCTAAAGAAGGGTTTATGGTCCAAGATGTTCTTGGGCCGTAAACTCTTTAATCTTAGTGTTTTCCTATGATTTCTAGTGTATTAAGCACATAAGAAGCTTTATAACACACCTAGATAGAAGTACTCACTTTCCGGGACGATAGTCCGAAAATCCTTGAGAGAGAATTCGGCTTTTCTCTAGTTGGAAATGGAACTAATGAATAAATATGGCTCAGATTCCTATATATAGTGCGAGGATTTTTGGCAGAAAATATTTTATTCATGCAATGAACTCTAATATCATAGAGTTTTGGAATAACAGAGTTGCACAATACCCTAGTGCATCCACTCTCCTGATATCTCTTAAGTGTAAACCTGAAAAACTCAAACTTATACTAAAAGTCTGGAAATTTACTGCACTGTTCTAATCTTCTACTCACTTGATATGGTTTGTACAGAATGGAAATTTCGAGTTGTCACATCATCCCCCTGTTAGAGGGAATTTCGTACCGAAATTAGAATCTATGTAAGGAAGTAGGTAGGAATGATCGAGTCGTGAGGTGGAAACTTCCTAATCGATTGGTTCTCGTGCTCATAAGTGAATTCGGGTCCTCGGTTGGTATCCCAACGAACCTTCACTAACGGGCGATGGCGTTGCTTCGTCCGCTTGACCTCTCGGTTGAGGGTCACTACAGTTCTAATACGAATGCGTGGATCTCGACGAGTGGAATTACAAGAGTCCTAACGGAAAGGTATGGTTTCAAAATCAAGACGCGAAGGGTAAAATGTACGTTACTGAGTTTGCGGAGTAGGTCAAGTTTGTGAGATACAGGACCGATTCTGGTAAGAATCTCGGAGGTCCTAACTATCTTGAATTTAGCTTTCCACGCTTTACGAAGCGTATTAAGCCATTCCTAGAGTGAGACTTCCTAAAGAATTTGGTCTCTCACTTGGAATTCCAAAGGTTCTTTCTCTTGCTTATCTTCCCCATCAAGGGCCACCCCTTGCTGGGTCAAAGTCGTACGGGTTTCTGTGATTTGCGAGGAGTTCTGGATGAACTATGACAGTAGGTTTGTAAGACCTAGAATTTGGCGAATTTCTGTCGGTGTCTCTGGTGTCAACAAATTCTCAACGGTTTTGACAAATTGAAAGAGTACTCAAAAATTCCCACATCACTAATAGTGTGTCTTAGGAATCTGACTCTTCAATTTCAAAACTCGTGCTTAGAGAACTTCGCGAAAGTTCCTCCGAGGGTAATGTTTCCATGGGTTCCTTCTTATTACGAGGGTAGATAAGTAAGTCATTACATGGAGAAATGATGAACTGATCCAAGTAAGAAAGACGTACCCTACTCATTTAGCTCCTGAATACTTTGGGCATATTGGTCTTATCTGAAGGGTATCACTACTGTAAGTCCCTAATTTGCCTGTGTATCAATCAGATCCGTTTGATGGTGCGGAATCCCAATCAAACGGGTGATTTCAGATCAAATAGAAGAGAAGGAGAAGAAGAATAATATGAATCTCAATGTATTAATGAATAGAATGATGATCCGGATACAAGAGATTCACACACACACTAACACACAATAGTTCTTCTGTTTCTCTGGCCGTAAGCTCTCTAGGGTTCATCCATCAGTTCCTTTCACCCTAACACGTATATTTATACAAGGGGAACATGGGCTTGGTGGACATGGGCCGTAAATGGGTTTACGGCCGCAAGGTGTTTACGGCCGTAAACTCAACCGTAAACACGACCGTAAACTCCAAAAATATTAAAGAAAAATATAATTGCCCAGAAAAGCAAAGTATAAACCATATTTTGGCCCAAGAATCTCCCCCTTGGTTTACAACTTTCTTTTCTTTTCTTAAATGACCCAACAAGCTCCCCCTAAAAAGTAGTTGGCTTTCTTGATAATCTTCATTGGGAGCTTTGGCTTCAGCTTTAATCTTTGAATTCTTCACAGCTTCAAGATGAACATGATGAATCTTCAATAATTGACTTCATCATTAGCAGTTGGTCATTTCTTCAGAATTTGGCATTAAACGCACGTTGGGTGAGGAGGCTTGACGTACTGATTCTTGAAAAATAGCGCTTTCAGCTTGAGAATCTTCAGAGAGAACAAATCTTTTGGATCACTTCAGCAAGTACAAAGATAGCAACAGACTGATTGAGGAGGCTTCAATGCAATCCGTTACATAATCTTCAATTTCTGCTTCACCTTGCTTATGGGGTTGAAAGATTCAATGTCGAAAGAATAATCTTCATTTCTTGCTCCTTCGAATGTGAATTCTTCAATACTCATGGACGAGGCTTTGGCTCAGAAATCTTCAACATAAACTCCATGAGTCTTATCTATACCTTAAATCACTTTTCAAGACAAAACAAAACTAAAAGAAAACTTAGCACACAAATTAAAACAGAAACAAAAATATTTTTGGATTTTTGATTTTTCTGAACAAGAAATAAAACAGAAATAACACTATTTTTGGATTTTTAATTTTTCTGATTTTTCTTTGATTTTTGAATTTTTCTGATATTTTTATTTTCATTATTTTTAATTTTTAATTCTCCCCTAATATTTAAATTAGAAGAAAATATGAAAAATTTAACAAAAATAAAAATGATATCTAACTTTAAGAGTGATTTGAGATCAAAGTTTTTAGACAGCCTTTATCTACTTGTCTGTACCTTCTATCTTCACGTCTTTGTCTGGTCGATCGTCGGTATTGTGGTCCACTTAAACACTAAAAATTGTGACAGATTTAGGACATACTATTTGTTACAAGACAAGGTGAACTTAAGTTCCTAAAAAATTATATCTAACCCTAATTTCTTAGATATTATATCTTAAGGACCATTCATCTGACGACAACCAGGGATATTGTTTTCCACCTAAATTAAGCAGCGAGATCTACAGACAACCTGTATGTGTTCAATTTTAAGTGTACTAGAACGTGTTTCCTGCTTCCTAATATGCCCCAGCCATCAAGAACTTCCATAGTACTCCTTACACCGGGTGAGCAGTCAACCATTCAGGGAGAGGATAGATTCAGAATTCTATTACTTATTACTTCAGAGGGGTTGAGAAGTAGAAGGTTGCATATGTTGTGTACCAGGTCGGATTAGAAGTCATGCAAAGGAGACAGCATATGGCTAATAGATAAGAGGTATTTCACATATATAACATGCAGAGAAATAGAGTTGCATATGTTGTGTACTAGGTTGGATTGGAAGTCACGCAAAGGAGACAGCATATGACTAACAGACAAAAAGAAAGAAAATGATATTCTACAGACCTAATTTATCGGAATTTACTAGTCGCCCCATCCAATTAGAATTAAGGACAGAATCCGCACATCGAGGAAAAGTTAAACCACGGTTCCAAGTACGGGTTCAATTAATTTGACGAGTAGATTCCCATATATATCTCCCTGCTCAACCTATTCGAGCGTCGTATTTTCAGGCTGAATGGATCTAACTAGGTCAAGATTTGTCAAGTCTATAAATTTCATAAGTTCAATTTTTCCTAGTCATGTCCATTTTAAAATTTTTTGTGCCTACCGACGCATCAAACCAGAGCATGGGCCCTTTAACTTTGGGTACGTTACGCAGACTCAGATTGCCTGTTATCACTTGATAATATCACTTCCCAAAACATCTCTTACAAGCACATTTCATTTACACCATATTTTTTGGATTTTCTGATTTTGTAATGCTTTTGGATTTTTGAAACTTTTCTAATTTTTTTTTCCCCCTAAATTTGTGCATAGGAGAGAAACGAAAGTAAATGCACAAATTTAAACTATCCTAAAACAAAAATTAGTCTTTAAAGCGAATCAGCTTGAGAAAAACTCAGGAGTATAGAGAAGAAAACTCAAACCATAAGTCACCGATTGAATTTGCATCCAGAAGGTCTGAGAACAGCACGCGTAATCTCATAACAGATCCGAGAATTCTTCATGTCATTAAGCACTAACCCCATTTGTGATCTCTTCCTTTCTTCCTTTCTTCCTTTCCCGCAAAAGGACACATTCTCCCAAATAATGTTCTGAGTGTTGTACAGTTGAGAGATGTCTCCAATCATATGCCAGGAGCAACCACTACCAACAAACTAAAGTCTGATGATATGCCTCCATAGCTGCATCAGCACAGAGCGGGATCAGTTGGTCTTAGGAACCCAGTCCATTTTGAAACTGGGTCGACTTTTGTCATCAATGCAGGGTACTCTCTCCCATGACATATCATGTTTATCACAAACAAAAGACGATGAAATATTAGAGTCATTAGAAGATTTGGGAGTTTTCGCCTTTGGTACCCATCTATATTCGGGTTTAACCCATTTCTTGTTCAATCCGATGGGTGGCTCAGTACTTGCTTTTGATCTTGATGTCGGCCTTTGAGATGACTTTGATTTTGGCTTCACAGGAGCATCTCTTGGATTTGGCTTCTTTGCCGACATTCCCTTCTTGACTTTAGGATTTTGATTCTTGTCCTTTGGAGTTTGATTCTTGGCCTTGGGAGTTGAATTCTTGGCCTTCAGCGCGTTCCAGTCACCATTATCTGAACGTGACCTTGAAGGGTTTCTTTTGAAGTATCTCCCACTTGGCGTGTTTTTCCATCCTTGTGCATTGTAGGGAACGTATGCGCGATTTGGACAATTTCGGGCAATATGACCAGGTGTTCCACAGTGAAAACAAGTCTTTTTCTTCACTGGGAAATTGTTTCTTACTGCCCCTGGTGGTGTATCCTTGCCTTGTCTCTTGTTGTTCCCACATGCACACTTGCCACAAGAACTCTGTTGCGTTGGAATTGGTGGCCTGTAATTCTCAACGGTAGGTTGATCAGAAGCAGTTGAGTTCGAAGCAACAGATTCAGAGTTCAAGGAGATGTTGGTTTATTCAGTAGTTCTCTCCTTGTTCTCATCTTCTGCTACTTTACCTGCACATAAACTAGAAGCATTAGTATTTTCAACTTGAATGCCTCCTGACACAAATCTAGCTCGTTTTCCATATCGAAGATGTGGCTCCCTGTCAGTTTCGTCCTGCGTCATAGGGATGGATGTGTAGTTATGATTATAAGGAGGAGGTACACTCTCATACCCTAGACCCTTGTTTTTATTATCTTTGAATTTTAATTGGGTTTCATATAAGGACTCGACTGTCTGATTTGACGCAGTATAATTTTTGAAACTGACATCTGTTTTTCCACACTTAATTTTTATAGCGTCAAGTTCTTCAGTTACAACAGCAAGTTGTCTCTTAATATAATCATAATTTTCACACTTGTTGCTATACTCTTCCTAAAGTTTCCTAAAGTCCTTGGTTTTTGCTTCTAATTTAGCCTTCGGGGGTTTCTATCGTTTCCTGAGTTGATATCCTTCATATCTCAGGTCCTCAACTTCTCTTTTTAATATATCAATTTGTTCCCGAAGAAATTTAATCGTATCTTCACTAGATAGTGTACATGAAACTTCACATGATTGAGAACCTGAAACTTCATTGACCGAGATGTTTGCAGGAGTCATTGTATTTCCACACTTCAAAGCATCAAGTTCTTCAATTACATCAGCAAGACTAAGACGATTGAGATCTTTTGTCTTCTTGATGATAGCCACGTCCATATCCCACGATTTTGGAAGTGAATTCAATAGCTTTTTGTTTATCTTATATTTACAAAAGAAGATCCCAGCTATATTCATCTCAATAATAAGTGTAGTATATCGCTGCAACTGAGCTTCGAGGATTTCTCCAGGGATATAATCGAAAATGTTGAAATTTTGTCTTAACATATCCTGACGACTCTCTTTCATGTTTCAACTCCCTTGCAGACCTTAAAATCAATTAAAAGCACAACTAGAAGCTAAAATAAAACTTAAAAGTCAAACCCTTTGATTATAAACCTCAAAAGTCAACCTTAAAAGTCAAATTTAAAAAGTTAAACTCAAAAGTCAAACTTAAAAGTCAAATTTAAAAAGTAAACATAAAAGTCAAACTTAAAAGTCAAATTTAAAAAATTAAACTCAAAAGTCAAACTTAAAAGTCAAACCGAAAAGCTAAATTTGAAAGTTTAAAAGTTAAACGAAAAAGTCAAAGTTTAAAATCAAAGATCAAACTTGGAAGTCAAAGTCAAAATTTTAAATAAAAAGTCAAAAAATAAAAGTCAAAAATATATTTTTTTAATTATTTATTATTATTATTATTATTATTATTATTATTTATTTTGGATGAAAAAGGAATTTAAAAATAAAAGAAATTGCGTTTTTGGGTTAAAAGTGTCAAAATTCGAAATTTGGTGCGAAAAGTAGTCTTTATGAATTAAATTCGGAAGGGAAGTAATAAGGGATCATGTAGCCGAGTTGGATAAGGCGCGAGGTTCTTGATCTGGAGGTCGCGAGTTCGAGCCTTCGCACCTGCACCTTCGCTTCCTTTTTATTTGACGCTGCTGAGTGCGAGGATGCTGAGCAGTAAACTCCGAGCCGCAAGCTCGGGCCGTAAACGTACGAGGCCCCGGAACGTAACCTCTGACCGCAAACTCCTCGGACCGCAAACACCGGCCGCAAACACTTCGGAAACCCTAGCTGCTGGCCACCACCCCCCTCGCTGATTACGACCAAAAACACCGATTTTTCGACTTTGAAGCTCCAAAACTCGATCAAAAACCCTTTTTTATGAAAAACACGAAGAACAAACCCCCCTTATTTTTGCGAGATCTATCCGAAAACGCAAAAAAAATATTTCGAAAATAAGATCAAATAATGCCCCAAATCTGACAAAATTGATTGATACAACTTGACTCTGATACCAATTGTAAGTCCCTAATTTGCCTGTGTATCAATCAGATCCGTTTGATGGTGCGGAATCCCAATCAAATGGATGATGTCAGATAAAATAGAAGAGAAGGAGAAGAAGAATAATATGAATCTCAATGTATTAATGAATAGAATGATGATCCGTATACAAGAGATTCACACACACTAACACACAATAGTTCTTCTGTCTCTCTGGCCGTAAACTCTCTAGGGTTCATCCATCGGTTCCTTTCACCCTAACACCTATATTTATACAAGGGGAACATGGGCTTGGTGGACATGGGCCGTAAATGGGTTTACGGCCGTAAGGTGTTTACAGTCGTAAACTCAACCGTAAACATGACCGTAAACTCCAAAAATATTAAAGAAAAATATAATTGCCCAGAAAAGCAAAGTATAAACCATATTTTGGCCCAAAAACTACAGACTCGAAGTGTCCGCATCGAGTTCGGAAGGTAGTCTTCAGGACATCCTTCCCTAACACTCGAACTGGTGATATTCGGATCTCAGATCCATTTCTGAAAGTAATTCTTTCTTTGCTTTTGCTCAACCAATTCATCTATGCGAGGCAGAGACAACGATTTCTAATGAAAAATCTTGACGGAGTCCTCGATAGCCGAGGTACATACGATGCAATCCGTCGACCTCTGGAAGAATAAGACCGGAGCTCTCCAGGGTGAGAAGCCTATTCTTCAAATTCTATTTATGTGCAGTTTGCTAAGTTGTCCGGACTGTTCTTGTATCTCTGTAGTTGTTTAGACTGTAGGGCGATCTGTTTACAGGAGTCATACTGGGTTCTAAGTTTGTTCACATGACGATGCGATTACTCATAGCATCGGGCAGTTCTCCGTCCTAAAGTTCATATTAGAATTCATACATGGTTCAACGATCACGATATTGTGTATACGATTCGTATATTATTAAGATTGAAAAGGTAGTCGAATAACTGATTCTTCTTTAAGCTCACATCCCATCGAGGAAAAAGAAGTTAAAGTGGAATCATCAATTCTAAATATGTAGAACCTTGATTATATCATCCTTATCTATACATTCTTTAGTGATAGGTCAACCGTATGAATCTTTGGATTGAACTTGACGTACTGCATGAGTGATATTGCGGGAATTTCTTCGGAAAGGAAAAGAACTATGAGGTACTCCATGCATGAGTACTTCGGTGTTCTGATATGACGGCTTCGATGGAAAAGCGATATCAAAGAAAGAGATGTACGTACGAAGCTGATTGCTTCTTGATGACGACATGATTCTGTTAATACGAAAGATAAGGATTTTGTGAGCGATTCTGGTTGACCCTAGATGTACTTCGATTGCTCAAGAAAAGAGTAAGAGTATGTTCTCGAAATTTTGACCTACATCCCTATGATGCAGTCCTAGCACAGAATGGAAGTGTGTTCGCGAAAGTTTGACCTACATCCCTATGATGCATTCCTAGTACTGAGTGGAAGTGAGTTCGTAGAATGGTCTCAAGATGTTTGTCGTTCAAGCCGAGGTATAGTTGGTTGCTGAATAACATGATCCAACCATTGAAAGAGACTTGTAAATGTCTCCGAAGCTAAATTACTATAGTCCAATGACTTGACTAAAGCATGTTTCAGATAGACTCCAATGAAAGTATGATAAGAGTACATGAATAAGGATGACACAGGAGTTAGCCGACTGTCAATATCTTTGATATTCATGGCGTACAAGTTCGGGAAAATGACCTTAGACAAAGGTCTTACATCATATCCAGGGAAGATAGTTCTTAATAGCATAAGGACCTAACCAAAAGTACTTACAGTACAAGATAGTTTCATAGAAAATGCCACATCGGGCATAGACAGAAAAACGATTCCTTTTAACAAGGAAAATAAAGTAAACAAGCAACAACATCATCCATTGCATTAATAATATAATTTTAATACAAGTGTGTTCTGTCAATATATAATAGACACTAAACAATAAATCAAAAAGAAAGATGAGTCTTGAACGTGCACCATCTTCTCTGAACCTTGCATCGGTACCTGTCTATGGTTGACCTGAGGATACAAGTTATTTTGAGATCATAAGTATTTTAGTGTCTTAATTTGTATGTAAGTATTTGTATGTATATGAACTATAAGTATTGAAAATGTATATGAACTGTAAGTATGAAACTGTTTTGAACATCCTAGAAAACCATATGTTTCCTACTAAAAGTATCCTTCTACCAAGGTATCTAGTGTCTGTGTATGGGTCTCTTGTAAGAGTGTGTATTTTCCCAAATCTGACTATCATTAACAAAAAATATAGTTTCCACATTACCGTGCGTCGTGTGAATGTTCACAAGGTGAATGTAATGGGAAAACGAAATAGTACTATGGTGTAGTGTCGAACTACAACCGTACCAATTACCTTAAGTCTAGGGTAATTCTTATAAGTACTGTAGTATTTGTAATAAGTGACTACTTCTGTACTCCTATTGCCTTATTTGAGGGATAAGGCCTAATGTGATGGCTAGATCCCAGGCTAAACGCTCCCCTGTCAAAGAGATTTTGGGACCTACACACGACCCCTGCATGTATGCAAGCCGTGAACATCCACATTACTATGATCATGTATACCCGATATAACTATCACAATGTGTTGTGATTCATCGGTATAGTTAGATCCTGAACTTGTTCTATGCTATAGCACCTAGTGATGTCTGTTCAATCATTGCATAGGATCTATGTAAAAGTATATGAACGTATGCCTTTGCTACCCAAAGGTACTGAACTAACTGAAAGGAACTATTATGTCCATATATGTACACATGATATATAACTAATATTTAAACAACCTTCGGACGGATACCTGATATCCCACCAGACCACATCTCAAGCACAAAAAGGAAATAGGGTGGATAGCCTTCCTAAGTCCTTTAAACATTACTTATATAACTATACATATATAGGCATGCTTATAACAGGGTCTCTATGTAAACGTATCTATGTAAACGTACTCATGTAAATGTAATCATGTAAACATATCTATGTAATAGTATAGTAACGTACTGTAATGTTCTACGTGTGCTAGCTATAATGTGTGTTCTCTCTCTGTCTAGCATGTATAGTAATGTACTGTGTGTACTAGCTGTAACGAGTTTTTTCTCTCTATGTAGCAAGTATTGACTCATGAATGAACTGACTCATTGTATGATATCGCGTTCTTGTAATAGTTCTAGTATCTTCCTAAACTACCCATATGGTAGCTTACAAGTAATGTGACAGGTACGTATGAACATGGATGTATACCCTTGCTACCCAAGGGTATTGAATGAACTGGAGGAACCTTTATGACTATATATGTACATATGATATATAACTAATATTTAAACGACCTTCGAACGGGTAATCGATATCCCACCAGACCACATCTCAAGCGCGAAAAGGAAATAGGGTGGATAGCCTTCCAAAGTCCTTTAATCATTGCTTATATAACTATACATATATAGGCATGAAATTGACAATATAAAAGCATAAAATAAGTTTTGTAAAACCTTTTGAACATGATTTCTATATAATAAAAGATCGACTTGATGTCAATCTATAAAACGGGTTGAAAGCATGGGTTTGATAAAACAGTTTAAGTATAAAGAAACATTTGTTTGAAACGTAATTGTAAATGAGTTTGAAATGAAACATATAGAGTAAAATCAACAGTTTAACAAGGAGTTTTAAACATATAAAATGTTTATGAAAATCATTTGAAGGAAATTGTTTGGTAAAACGACTAGTGAGTAGTAAATCATTTGAATCCTGCTTATTAATCACATGAGAATTGATATAATAACTAGCATGATTCTACTTGTATCCCCCCATAAAACATTGATTAAGGGGTATGAACTCACCTGTTGTGAGTGGTACTGAAGAACTGAAGAGGTAGGATTGCTAGGTGTCAAGTGAAGTCTTGAACACACTCTATGATCCTAGTTAACATATAATATCACAAATATGTATCAAATTAGTCTATAAACAACTAATAAACAAGTCAAGACACCCTAGGACATGCTAAACACCTTTATCAAGTGTTATTAGCCTCTAGGATTGCATGTAAGTGTTGTAAGGAAAATCTATTGTGTGTAGGGTTCAAGGAAAACTCCATAATGAAGTTTACGGCCCTAATGTCACTAACAAATGAGTTTACGGTTGTAAACTCATGTGTTTACAGCCGTAAGCTCATACTTACATGACCAATTGATGTTTGAGTCTCTATAAGACCCTAAGAAGCATTTCTACTTAATGGCATGGTCTTTGGAAGAGTTTAGGGCATTATATAAATCCTTTTAGGAGTTCACGGCCTTGGGACCAAACCCCTTGGAGATTACGGCTGTAATCTCCCTTGGAACGGTGTTGTTGGTGATTTCAAGTCCCTAATTTAACTAGGAACTAAACAAGGCTAGTGTCCAAGGCTTTAGAAGAGTTTATAGCACCTTTTGGCCCTATTGTTTGGAGTTCACGGCCCTGGAACTTCTTGGGTCGTGAACACCTTACTCTTGGTGTTCTAAGGGTGTTTGCTAGTCCTAAACACATTAGGGTACAAGTGTAAACTAGTTGCATTGCAAGAGGAAGGGACTAGGGCATCATTTGACCCTTAAAGAAGGGTTTACGGTCCAAGATGTTCTTGGGCCGTAAACTCTTTAATCTTAGTGTTTTCCTATGATTTCTAGTGTATTAAGCACATAAGAAGCTTTATAACACAACTAGATAGAAGTACTCACTTTCCGGACGAAAGTCCGAAGATCCTTGAGAGAGAATTCGGCTTTTCTCTAGTTGGAAATGGAACTAATGAATAAATATGGCTCAGATTCCTATATATAGTCCTGGGATTTTTGGCAGAAAATATTTTATTCACGCAATGAACTCTAATATCATAGATTTTTGGAATAACATAGTTGCACAATACCCTAGTGCATCCACTCTCCTGATATCTCCTTAAGTGTAAACCTAGAATACTCAAACTTATACTAAAAGTCTGGAAATTTACTGCACTGTTCTAATCTTCTACTGACTTGATTTGGTTTGTACAGAATGGAAATTTCGGGTTGTCACAATCTCCTTGGAAAGGAGTAATCCGATTCAGGAAGAGGTGCAAGTTGGGTCCCCGGTATATTGGTCCATTCGGGTAGTCGCGAGGGTAGGCAGGGTAGCATATCAGTTGGAGCTTCCCGCGGTGTTGGGGCAGATTCATGATACCTTCCACGTGTCGCAATTGAGGAAGTGTATAGTCGACGAGTTGGTATTGGTACCGCTGGAGGATATTCAGGTGGATGTGGGCCTGAACTACGTGGAGAGGCCCGGTGCGATTATCGATCAAAAGACCAAGGTTCTGAGGAACAAGGAAGTGCCCTTGGTGCTGGTCCAGTGGCAACATCAGAGAGGTTCCGAGCTGACCTGGGAGCCGGAGTCGGAGATACGGGAGCAGCATCCAGAGTTGTTTGCAGCATGAGACTTCGAGGAAGAATTCTGGTTCTAGTGGGGGAGAATTGTAACAACCCGAAATTCAGGTAAGCTTTATGACCCTTCTATTTTGAAAGTTGGCAAGATGACTCCCTTAAAGTTGTATGTTGGATTTGTGAGTATGTTGGGCGTAATGAAGCGTACACCGCACGTACTCGTGCGCTTATTTTTTACGCGGACTCGCCTGGGTACGATGGGCGTACCCAGGGTTACGATGGGCGTAATGTGCCTAGATGCAAACCCTAAATATTGGCTTGTGCACTATAAAAGGAACGTTAAGTCCTTTACCCCAGCCACCATACCCCTTTGAGTGAGCCCTTAGAGTGTAGAAATCCGTGTTTTAGCTGGTGTGTGTTCTTGAGCTTGAAGGCACCATTTTGAGGCGAAGAAGGAGAAGAGGAAGCCATTGTTGGAGCTAGAAGTGGAAGAGCAAGAGTAGATCTGAGTTCTTCATTGGTTGGAGATCCTATTTGAGGCAAAAAGCTAAAAGCTTCCCTTGTCCTTCAAGAGTTTTGCTTTTTGGACCCATTTTAGGGTTTTTGGTTCAAAGGTGGAGATTTTGTGTGCTAAGAGTCTCCATGAGCTTAGATCTGACCTTTCCCAAGTTAATATGTGTTGAGGATTCATAAAAATCCAATCTTGGTCGTGGATATTAAGTCATGCATGAGTTAGGGTCTTAATGTGGAAAGAGGAAAGGTGTTTTGAGTGATAGATGATCTTTACAGCCACGCAAGGCTTAAAGGCTTCGACTTTATGGAGTAAGGACCCTTAGGGAAGTCAGATCTGGAATATGAGTTCTTGTCTTAACCGTTTAAGACCAAAATACTCAATATGGCTGAACTGGGATTTACGTTGGGCGTAATTCCAGTACGCGCAGCGTAGGGGGTGGCGCACCCCGATTCTGTGAAGGCACCGGGTACGCCCAGCGTACATGTTTGGTACATGCAACGTAACCCGTAGGGTTGACTTTTAGGGTTTGGTCAACTTTAGGGTATTTGAGCCATGAGAGGGGTAAAATGGTCTTTTATCCTTCTGAGAATGATAGGAAAGGAAATGGTCTGGCCTTGGGGAAATGTATTGATAAGAAGTGTTTTCTATGATTAGGCGGAGGCTAGATCCTATCTCACAGAGTCTGAGATTTCCGAGTTATCGAGTTACCCGAGGTGAGTCTTCTCACTATACTGTACCCGGAAAGGTACATATGTGTGTCCGGAAGGTCTTGTATGTTATGAGATGCATGTATTGTATGCTATGTGTTGCATGTTCTGTATGTTTTATGTATGTGATATGTATGCTATGTATGATATGGGCCGGAAGGCATTATGACACGGACCGGAAGGTCGGTATGAGTAGGACCGGAAGGTCTATTAGGACTGGGACAGAAGTCCCCTAAGACACATGGACCGGAAGGTCATGTAGAGTATGGCCTGGAAAGGTGTACGTGTGTAAGTGGTATTTGGGGAACTCACTAACCATTTATGCTTACAGTTGTTATGTTATGTTTTTTAGGTACTAGCGAGGACTGTGGTAAGGCGCCGGCGTGACCCGTACACACAGAGAGAAGATTTGATTTATGATCTTGGGATATGTTTTGAATTGATAACTATTGTGGAATACTTTTGAGAATGTTTTATATATTAAAATTTTGGTTGTTGAAAAATGAAAATTTTGTTTTGAAAATTACATCATTACACGTCTGAAGATCAGAGATCTGCTTTGTTTTTTGAGCTTTATCTTCAAGAAGATCAACAACTTGAATGTTGAGCTTGGCGTTCTCAGTTTGAAGATCTGGAACCTTGATATCAAGTTTGATATTTTTCTGGTTCAGCACACTAATCTCCTTTCACATCTAAGGCATTGAGGCGTCATCATCTCAAGATATACCTTCCTCAAATGATATTCCTTTTCCTGAGGAGTGAGTTGGACTTAATGGTTGGGCCAAATGAATAGCTAGTCTCTCAGAGATAGTATCATGATAAGGCCTTGGAGGAGACGATCTCAGGCCAGCAGACGAACCACCAGCTTCATAGATAGAGTTGGGATTCTCTTGAATGTGCACAGATGAGGATGGAGCAAATGTTGTAGATGGAGGAGTCTCTGTGGTTTGAGTTGGGTCAGGAAAAACTAGTCTCACCCTTGGATCAATTCTGCGTCTTTTCATCGGGGACTGGAAGGTCAGGACAAACTGGGTATCACTTGTAATTGGCTCAGATGTAGGAACCACATTATCAAGGGGAGGAATCCCTGATGATGTGTTCATATGAATTGAAGAATCAGCCGCTTGAACGGTAACCGGAGGCTCAACTTCTCGATCGTCAGCTTTCTCCCTTATCTTCGGTGTTGAATTGGCACCATCATCAATATCTTTGAGGAAGTCATCGAGGTCTTCATTTGGCAAAGGGTAACCGGACAAATCAAGATTTTCATTCATCTTCTACTCCATTTCTTCTTTGTTTTCTTATGCTTGATTGATCATTGGTGAAGATCCTTCCATCTAGGACCTTACAATTGGTATCAGAGCACAAACCAGTGTCAATCAAGTGTGTTTATTAATTTTCTGCTTCACAGTCGTGTTCTTCACGTTCTCGGTCTCTTGAAGTATGTTTTTGCTCAAGTTTTGAATATCAGATCACAGTTTGCATCGTGTGGAATAAATATTTGCTTGGATTTTAGCTTTTCAGTTGAAATCTTATTGTTTTCGGTTTGATCTTCTTCAACCGAAAACATATCTTCAATTGATTTCTGCTCAGATCTAAATTGTTTGGAAGTTGTGTTTGAGGTTTCAAGTGTGTGGAAATCAAAATCGAATCGAAAATTTAAGTTTTTCATTGAAAACTGTTAGTTTTCGGTTCAAACTTCAGAAACCGAAAACTGTTCTTCAACCGAAAACCTTTGAATCTTCAGAAACCAAAAATTGTTCTTCAACCGAAAACCTTTGAATCTTCAGAAACCGAAAACTATTCTT
Source organism: Lactuca serriola (assembly GCF_051521515.1). NCBI lineage: Eukaryota > Viridiplantae > Streptophyta > Magnoliopsida > Asterales > Asteraceae > Lactuca > Lactuca serriola. Next base: position 333,794,080 of record NC_136415.1, on the reverse strand, counting down.
CAACTGAAAACCATTGAATCTTCAGAAACCTGTTCTTCAACCGAAAAACTTTGAATCTTCAGAAACTGAAAACCCTTGATCCTTCATAAACCGACAACCCTTATCATTCAGAAACCGAAAACCTCCTTTTACTTCAGAAACCGAAAACCTTATTTTCAGTTATCACCACTCAACCGAAAAACCCTATTTACTTGATCTTTTTATTTGTTTTTCAAGTTAATTTTTTATTAAAATATTCAAAAACAAAAAAAAATCAAAAAAATGGAATCTCAAAGCATGTCAGCTCACCATGAATTGTATGCGATTATGGGAACCACTTATCGAATTCCACGGCTGTTATCTACAAAAGGAATTCCATAATGGAAATATCGGATCAAGAAGTACATCAAAATGAAGGATTTCAAGATATGGCGAAGTATTCTTAGAGGTCCAATCCGCATTACAACTACATTGGAAGATGGAACCATAATTGATAAGCAAGTTGAGAACTACACCGATGATGATTTCGAGAGAGTCGTGGAGCAGGAAAAGGCTCTTGCTACACTTACCATGGCATTATCTCCAGAAATCGCTCAAGGTTTCCATGAGTATACATCAGCAAAGGCCTTATGGGAAGCAATGATAGAAGTCTATGAAGGAAACGAAGACATGAAACAGAGTCGCCAACACATGTTGCGACAAAAGTTCAATATCTCTTCCAAAATAAACCTTGAGAAGTTGAAGTCAATCATGGTAGCCAATGCAACGATCGCATGAGTATTTCTCGAGGATATTTCATCTGAACCACCCTTTCTCCTAGATATGCAGTTGACAAATACGTGGGCTAGAAACCTCCAGTAAGGAGGTAACCGCTTCTTTAGGGTTGGTGGAAACACTCCTTCGTATCCCATCTTCTCGAGATACTCATCAACATTTCTTAGATCAATATCAGTCAAGTAAACAGCTTGATCATCAATCTTCAAGATATCTCTAATGAATTGCTCAGAGATAACAACTTTGCGTCCCCTGATAGAAGCTTCAATCTTCACTGATCCATTGTCTCTAGTCTTGACACTTGCAGATCTCCAGAATTCGTTGATCAGGTTCAAATAAATGATACCAATTGTAAGGTCCTAGATGGAAGGATCTTCACCAATGATCAATCAAGCATAAGAAAACAAAGAAGAAATGGAGTAGAATATGAATGAAACTGATCTTGCATATGATTAAACACTTGAAAACGTCTGATACAACTCATGGACCGAAAACTAGCAAAGTACAACTGTTTTTTTTTTAATTTTTGTTTATTTAATTGCCCTTTGACTTAAACCGAGAAAGTCAACCTTCAAATTCAAATTTAAAATGTCAAACTTAAAAAGTCAAATTTAAAAAGTCAAACTTAAAAGTTAAACCGAAAGGCTAAATTTGAAAATTTAAAAGGTAAACGAAAAGGTCAAAGTTTAAAGTCAAAGGTCAAACTTGAAGGTCAAAGTCAAAATTTTAAGGTCAAAAGTTAAAAATAAAGTCTAAAATTAAAAACTAAAATTTTTGGGATGAAAATGGAATTTAAAAATAAAAAGAAATTGATTTTGGGGTTAAAAGTGTAAATTTTGTTAAAATGGGAACCGAGAAGGACAGTTTTTAAATAAAGAATGCGAAGGAAAGGAACAAAGGGGATGCTAGATGAGTTGGTTAAGGCGTGTGCCTATGTTTAGAGGAGACCCGGGTTCGATCCCCGGCACCCCCAACTTCGATTCTCCTTTTTTTAATGGACGCTGCTATGCGAAGAAAGGAAGATGCGATGCGAGGATGCTGCTGCGAAGCGAGATGCGAAGCTGCTGAGCTGTGAACCCGAGGCGAGACCGAAAACGTGTGTGAACCTAACATGTGCACCGCAAACCCACCAGACCGAACACGTGCAAACCTCAGACCGAACACGCGACTTCAGACCGAAAACTCCGACCGAAAACGTGACCGAGAACCTCGGAAATCACTGGTTACAACGAAAAACGGTGTTTTTTGCTTCTTTTTGCTCCAAAACTCGATCAAACTCGTTTTTATGAAAAACGCGAAGAACAAACACCCCCTTATTTTGCCAAGATCTATCCAAAAACGCAAAAAAACTCTTCAAAATAAGATCAAATAAGCTCCAGATCTAAAAAAATTGATTGATACAACCAAGCTCTGATACCACTTGTAAGTCCCCAAATCTGTTTGTGTATCAATCAGATCCAATTGATGGTGCGGAATCCCAATCAATTGGATGATGTCAGATCAAAATAGAAGAGAAGGAGAAGAAGAAGAAGAAGAAGAAGAAGAAGATGAATCTATGATGTATTATTGAAATGATTGATGCTCCATACACATAGTTCACACACACTCTTCTCTCTAGTTTCTCTCTCACCTTAGAATACACACACTTAAGCTCCTTGGCTATGTCCCTCACATGCACTCCTCACCCTATATATATATATATATATATATATATATATATATATATATATATATATATATATATATATATATATATATATATATATATATATATATACTAGCCGTTTACCCGCGCTAAGCGACGGGTGCGAATAATTATCAATAAGAGTCATTCGAGCAATTAATTTCTTTTCGGCGGCCATTGATTAATTTTAAAAAACATGCCAATTAAAAGGAAGAAACCTGCAAGTATCACCAAACGCTATACACTGGGCGATGAATACTTTCCTTTTGGTGTCACTCGAGGGATAGGTATACCATGATTCTCATTGTTAGTTTACCCAATCTAGTCCTCGTATTCAACGGGATCGGGAAATCCGACCCCTTTTAAAAAATTAGACCTATTCCCAGTCCATCCACAACTCATCCCCGAAGCTACGATATATTAGTGAAAAGTTATATCGAAGAATGAAGACGTTTGGTTTCTTTAGCAGAATAGTCTTCGTCATAGTCGTTAAACCGTAAAAGTAACAAAATGTTTTTGGCCTATGATTAGTATTAACTTTTGGTGAACGTTGAATTTTTTTTAATTAAAAATTAACATTAGAAATATTTTTCTTTTTCTGTTCAAAACTAAAATATTTCAATGATTAAAACTAAAAATTATATATTTGATTTCCGTTTAAAATAAAACTATTTTAATGTTTTAGGTTATCAAACAAACTACATACATACATGGCTAATCCTTTTTGAATAACTATGACCTGAATTTTTAAAAAAAAATGATAAACTTTAAAAAGACAATTTTGTAATTTATTTTATTTTTTATCGCAATTTATAATTTGTAACATCTTATATTTATGTATATATGATATATATACTCCTTATTATACAAATTTGGTCAAATTAGCAATAACAATATATACATTTTCAAACATAAAATTGTCCATAAACATAAAGTTACTATATATATTGAAGTTTAGCAATAACAGTATATACATTTTCAAACATAAAATTATCCATAAACATAAAGCTGATAAAAGAAACAAAATAAAAAATTAACTATAAATTGAAGTTTAGACAAAACAAATACTTCTTATTTGAAAGATAACACAATCAACTGTATAGAAAAATAAAACAAACCAATCGTAACTTTGAAAATTGAACAAACGCCATATAATTCCTCATCAAGCTGAGAATAAATTCGAAAACTCATTGTTAGTGCAGATCTGCAACAAAACTAAAAAATTCAACATGAAACATTAGTATGCAAATGCAGAGTAAAACCAAACTATGAAGCTTTGAGGGTTGTCATGCATTTAGTTGGCCCTTTTCTCAAAGCAAACTTTCCCCCAACATCTTTTTTTCTTTCTTCAATCACCGTAATGGAATACAAAAAGTAAAAGACCATACCTTACCTTGACATTAAATGTACTATCTTTTTACTCTTTCGCCTATTAATAGTATTAATTGTATCTGTAACTGTAGCCTTAGTTTAAGCTTTGGAAACTTGAATCATGATGCATTGTACTATTCATAATTCAAGGATGGCCCATAACAGACTAAAGTTGCATTTTTATAAGAACCATATGGAATACTTTTCAAAATAATTGTTAATTTAATAGCTTAATTTCTAGAATAAGGTAAATTAGTTAAAACGAATAAAAAAATTTAGAAGTTGATGCAATATAAAATCTAAAATACACAATTGTCAAAAATAACAAGAACAAATAATGTTTCTTTCAAGGGTTTAAGGATTTGTCTTAATAAAAATAATGACCAAATTTTTAATAACCAAAAGAGAACATTGCAACACTTCTTCTTGTTGAGTGTTGATAGAATGTTTAATGAACACTTATTAATTTGTTTTAGCAAAGTATCATAGCAAAAGTAATATAAAATGACCAATATACCTATCCCCTTGACAACTAAACACAAGTACAGTAATACCCAAAACATAATCAATGTTTATTATAACATCTTACTTTCAGTTAATTTACTTATATAGCATCCTACTTTCAATGTTATAATGCACAAATAGATTAAATAGAAATATATGAGGGTACGATCCTAAAATGCACAATAGATATAAGTATCACCTTGATGTGTACTTCCTTGCATGAGCCACCCAATACAAAAAATTTGTGAAAAAAAAACCAACAAAAAATCCAAAATAAACCAACAATAAATCCACAAAAAACCAAAGTTATTGCATTTAATCAACCATTTGAGACATGCAACATAATATATATATATATATATATATATATATATATATATATATATATATATATATAACAATCTCCATAAACCCTATGACAAGATAAATAAAATAGTTTAGCTTACTTGTTGTGGCAGTACAGTGATTAAAAAAAAGACCCATTTTTTAGCATTTCTTTAAAATCAAGAAGACTGTCAAGTCTTCATCATAAGAACACTGTTAGTAAATAATAAACACATAGATTTTTAGATATTAAAGATCTCTACAACTCAAGCATCCCACATATATTTTCTACTTAAATCGGGAAACCTATACAAATATTTGAATAAGCATACGACGGTACCTGAATAGCAAAGAGTGGTCACTTTTTAGAAGTTGATTTCTACAGAGGATAAATGATTACCGGACAAAGAGCTTGAAGAAAAGTCAATAATTTCAAAATCAAGACATTCAAACAAAAAATGGAGAGGATAAATATGGTACCAAAAATCTGCGGACATATAGGCAAAAGGGCTGTGACGATTTCCATCCCCAAAAATAAATGTTCTTGTGGTTGGAACCTTGAACAACAACCAATTAAACAAAAACAATTTGAGGTTTCAATAGAGCTCACCATTGACACCATGAACACATACCTACATGTATGTGTGTGTGTGTGTGTGTTTTAGGGGGTTACTATGTAAAAGAATAGAAATTGACTAACAGGGAGTCACGTGTGTAATTTGGTTTACCATGTGCTTAAGACCAAGTCTAGTCAAGTAACAAAAGTAGTGTACCTAGTGTAGCGGTATATTAAGGTTTCTGTTATTCTCTCTGTATATATACCTCATGTATCTCTTTGTATCAATCACAAAGTCATCAATATTTTATCACTGTATACCTCTGTGTTTATAGTGCACAAGAGGTCTTTCCTATGAATTGCAGCCAATATCAATGGAGTCTATCTCGCTGCCACCATCAACCAAATTACACAAAATCCATAGAAAAAGAAGAATGTGAGAATTAAGAAAATCACCCAATTTCCATATGATCATGAACCATATATATAACGCATATGATTCATGAAATTGACATAAAAATAACTAAAATTCAAATAGACTACTGAAACACACCTATTTATAATGATTCACAAAATTAGGATTGACAAACTGATCGTCCAAAAGCATAGAAATAATCTGAACAAAATCCACACATTGTATGAAACATTCAACAAATCCATCAAGGGAAAACAAAAAATAAAATAAGAACATAAAGAAATCGAATAACCCACCTCGATCTGGTTTATACTATAAGATGTATGGCGGCGATGGTGGAGTCACTTTAGGGTTAGGGTTTCTGGTGTGCGATGGTGGAGTTGATGGTGGCAGCGAGATAGAGTTATGGTTTCTCGTCTCGACATAAGGTAGAAATGGGCGACAGATGCCAGTGAAGGTAACGACAACGTTAGAAGGTTGGTGGTAACTGAGGTTACCAGAGATTGAAGAGATTAAAGAAGGAGATGGAAGAGATCTGGAAGATAGTAGGGTTTTCCAACATTTAGGCATAGGAGAAGTCGTAAGTTACGATGATACGCATGTGTATACGCTTTTATTGTAAGCTTATTAGGATTGTACATGGTGCTATAAGATTTATACCTCTTTATTTTCAAGAAATAGGCAATATGTTTAATAATATAGTAAAGATATATATATATATATATATATATATATATATATATATATATATATATATATATATATATATATATATATATATATGGACCTAAGGCCAAGCCCAAAATACAAATAATCCAATGCTAGACCAAAAACACATGGGTTTTCGGTCCAAGCTACAATTAATCATATACTATTTTTGGCCCAAATAATTAAAACAATAAATTCTTAGAAAAGCAAAGTATACACCATATTTTTGACCCAACAATTCTCTCTGCAACTCTGTCATAATGGGCAGTGGAGTAGATATGAGAGAGAGAGAGAGAGGACATGGGAACTACAACCACCTTGGTGAGAGCGTCGACAAGGGGAGAGTGTTTGAGGCATTCGACAAATTGCATCATCTAGGGGTCATAGATGAATGGTGTAAGGTCGATCAAAAGGTTTTGTTGAGGCTTGATGGTCAGAAGATTGGAGTGAATTGAAGTATCTTGAACGGAGGAGGATTCCGCCATGGATGAAGCTTGAGAAGAAGATGATGAACAGTGGGAGAAATCGTCATTTGTTTTTAGAAGATTTGAGAGCGGTAAAAGAGTAAAGTTGTTTGGAAGAAACCCTTTTATACATGAGAGTAGGAGAGAGAAAAATCTGCCTGAAATCGTGTCTTTTGTGAAACGGTTCATGATGTGATCGGGATTAGACAGTTCGCAACCCCGATGATTACGCAGGAGAGAGAATGACGTTTCACTTTTACGCGTCTTTCCATATAATTCACCTTTTTCAAATCGACGAAACTTTTGGATAACTGCTGACTCATCCTTTGTCTTTATCTGAAACATCACCAACAAAAATAACATGAACCCCTGTCAACCTGATTATTTCGTTTGAGAATTACCAAAACACCTTTAGAGCCCAAGCTATACGAAAAACAGCTTATACAAAATAGAACCAGATTTCCGTGCAAAGAGTGTGAATCATAAAGAAATAAATCAAACTTTGTGGGATATTGTGATGTCAATTAAGACTAAAACAGTGGATCCCGGGCACGAATCTCTTCCTTTCAAGTCAAGAGAGACTTCAAAGTGTTTGTGAGGTTTCCCGTTAAAATACGATCAAGTTCTTTTTAAGAAGCAATGAAAGGCATCTTTTATAGATAAGGCTTGTAAGGGGTTGTTTTCGCTTCATTTCAAGTTTCAGTGCTTGATATAAGACCGAAAGAGAATGAAGTACTTGTGAGACCAATGTGGCATGTTGAACAAGTAGGTTTGACATGTATTTAGTGACATGTTGAAAATAAGGAATCTCAAAAGAAAATAAAACTAGATCCTTGGGGAAGAAAAGTCTTGGTGATAGACATTTTCAAAAGGATCTCTTAAAATAAAAAGAGATTTCATGGAAACACCACATAAAGTGGTTTTGTTAATTTATTGGTGAAAGCTAGAACATTGTGATTGTTCACCGTCAATTCATTATAGGTATTGATTTTTGGGTTTCACTTAGTACGTAGTTACACAATACTAAGATCATAAACACGGATTTTTGTGTAACCATAAACCTCAGTGGCAATTGCTGAGAGTCTCAAGGGTTACATGAATGACAGGAAGTGAGATGGAGAAAAATAATGTAGTTGGTTAAGAAATCGAATGTACCTCTGCTATAAAAGAAGGACCAAGCAAAAAACTCTAAGCTCAATATGAGAAGAGTAAGGTAGCTCATGATTAGAGTGAATTTAAAAACCTAATTGGAAGAACATGATTTGTATATATCACATTATTAAGGCTTCACTCAAAATCTTAAGAGGCTTCGGTCAACATGCAGCAACATGCATCTAGGGACACTTAACTAATCTACAGAAAAGAATGTATGCCTGCTTCAGCTTCACCATCGAGAGTAACTTTTATACAAAGAAAAAACATGAGAAAATGAAATAAAATGGAAAATATTTTTGTATTTTCTAAAAAATTTCTAATAAAACAAAAAGGAAATTATTTTTGGATTTTATGAAAATGAATAAAAAAATGAAAAGAAAAACATAAAAATGAGTATGTAAAAGTGTGTACAAAAGAATACAACTGAAATTCCTTTTAATGAAAATGAAGCGAACTGAGTTCAGTAGGACTGAACCCGAAATAAACCGAGCGTTCGGTTCATTTCGGTTCTCGAGTGAACCGAACCCGAAATAGACCGAGCGTTCGCTCTATTTCGCTTCCAACCTTTAATGAAGCGAAGGAGATTTCGGTACTGGTTCAGCTTCCATAATTCCTAAGCCTTGTAGGATCTTATTGAAACTTGCTTCAGGTAAGGCCTTAGTAAAGATGTCTGCTAATTAATCAGTGGTTCAGACGAAATGAATTTCTACGTTACCATCTTCCACATGATCTTTGATGAAGTGATACCGCAGTGCTATATGCTTTGTCTTCGAGTGTTGCACTCGGTTATGACAAATCCTAATTTCACTTTCTGAGTCGCAATATAGTGGGATTTTCTTCATGTTCAGCCCATAGTCTCTAAGCTGACTTTGTATCCAAACGACTTGAGATGTGCATAATGTTGCAGTTATATATTCTGCTTCAGCTGTGGAGAAAGAAACACGGGTTTATTTCTTTGATTGCCAGCTAACTAATTTGCCATCAAGAAATTGGCATCCTCCAGTCGTGCTTTTACGATCCAATCCACAACCCACTAGGTCAGAATCTCATAATGCTTGGACAAAGAAACTTGAGTTGGCTGGATATCATAGACCGAGAGAGGAGGTTCGCTTCAGATAGCGAAAGATGTTCTTCACTGCCAGCATGTGAGGTTCGCGTGGGTTAGCTTGGAATCGAGCACAATAATAGACTGAGAACATAATGTCTGGCCTGCTGGTTGTAAGATACATTAGTGAGCCAATCATCTGACGACAAAGCGTCATGTCAGTAGCCGGTTTCTCCAATGATGGTGTCAGATTGGTGCCAAACGCCATGGGAACCTTCACCTTTGAATCGCCTAACATCCCAAACTTGGAAAAGTAATGACTTTGTGTATGCCTCTTGATTGATAAAAATGCCTTCGGGTCCCTGTCTAATATTCAAGCCAAGGAAAAAGTTAATCGGACCCATTGAGCTCATCTCAAATTTAGTTTCCATCAACTTCCTGAATTTAGCTGTTAGGCTGGGATTTGTGGAGCCGAAGATGATGTCATCAACATAAATTTGGACTATCATAAGGTGGTTACCTTCTTTCTTACGAAAGAAGGTTGGGTCAACCGAACCTTGTTTAAATTTGGATATTTTTAAGAAACAAGTAAGAGTTTCATACCATGCTCTAGGAGCCTGTTTCAGGCCATATATTGCTTTCTCCAGAACATAGCAGTGATCTGGATACTTCTCGTTCACGAAGCCTGGAGGTTTCTCTATGTACACTACTTCTTCAAGTTCTCCATTGAGAAAGGCACACTTCACGTCCATTTGATAGACTTCAAAATTCTTGTGGGCAGTGTAAGCAAGAAAAATCCGAATTGATTCTAATCTTGCAACTGGAGCAAAGGTCTCTTCATAATCTATACCTTCTTCTTGACAGTAGCCTTTCACGACTAATCGAGCCTTGTTGCGAATCACGTTCCCTTCCTTGTCCATCTTATTCCTGAAACCCCACTTCAGACTGACAACCGAAGCATCCTTTGGAGTTGGAATTAATTGCCATACTTTGTTTCTTTCAAACTCGTTCAACTCATCTTGCATGGCTTGAACCCAATCGGAATGATCAAGAGTTGTATTCACCGTCTTCGGTTCAACTTTGGATACAAAAGAGTTAAACATGCAAAATTCTACTTGAGAGAATAATGCAGCTTGTTTCGCTTTCAGCTGTGATCGAGTTAAGACCTTTTCAGAAGATTCTCCAATTATTTGACTTTGAGGATGATCTTTGGTCTATTTGATGAGAGGAGGGTAATTGGGATCACAATAGGGATCCAGTTCTGCATTGATTTCTTCTTCAAGTTCTGATTGTGTATCATCATCATTAGCATTTGTATTCTCCCCCTCGAATGATGACACAAGTTCAATTTCAGGATCAGAACTCTCCCCTTCGTTTGGACTTTTGGTTGAGCTAGATGATGATGATGATGATGGATTCTCCCCCTGGACTGACGAATCTTGATTATTTGGAAGAGACGAACCCTCCCCCTGGATATAAGGACTATCACCGTAAGGTTCGCTTGAGTCTGGCTTTTTAGAAGCTTCCGGTTGTCCATCTACAATCTTCTTTGCAGCGTCATCAATAATTTGCTTTAGATTGTTGAGTTGGTTATCTTTAGCTTTAGATTCATAATCAACAGCCTTCTCTAGTTCATCGAAGAGTAGCGTGTATTGCTCGAAAAGATTTGAAATCGGCACTGTTACTTGACTGGACTTTGGAAAGATTTCTTCCATAACATCTTTTGTTGCCTTCAACTTCTTGACATATTTGTCGTTGAAAGTGACATAGTATGTTTCTTCAATCTTCTTTGAATGTTTGTTTAGAACTCTATACACCTTTAAGTTCAAGGAGTAGCCCAAAAAGATCCCTTCATCAGCCTTAGCAACAAACTTGTTTTGGTTCTCCTTTGCGTTGAAGATGAAGCATCTTGAACCGAACACGTGAAAGAACTTCACATTTGGCTTGCAGTGGTTCAAGATCTCATAAGAAGTGACTGAGAAGCGCTTGTTCAGATACGATCTATTCTGAGTGTAGCAAGCAGCAGCAATAGCATCAGCCCAGAAATACAGAGGCAAGGAAGCGAAGTTTAGCATAGTTCGAGTTGCTTCACACAGAGAACGATTTCGCCTTTCAACGATTCCATTCTATTGTGGAGTATATGGGGCAGAGAAATTGTGAGTGGTTCTCTTCTCTGCTAGAAAGTCTTCAAAATCCCTATTCTTGAATTCCAAGCCATTGTTGCTTCTCACGTTACGAACCACTTTTTGTAGTTGAACCTCTACGTGCTTTATAAAGAGTTTGAGCTTTGGAGTGGCCTCTGATTTGTGCTTCAAGAAAAATACCCATGTGAAGCGAGAGAAATCGTCTACAATAATAAGTATATACTTGTTTCCACCAATACTTTCGATTGAGGAAGGACCACACAGATCGATGTGAAGCAGCTCCAGTGGTTCTATCACCTTTGTGTTGATTATGGAGGGATGACTTTGTCGACTTTCCTTTCCCATTTCACAAACTGCACATAGATGTTCTTTGTCAAATTTGAGAACTGGAAGTCCTCGAACGTGACCTCCAAGCACCAGTTTGTTGATATCTTTGAAATTAAGATGTGAGAGCCTTCGATGCCATAACCAGCTTTCGTCTGAGTGTGCCTTCGTTAGTAGGTAAACAGCTGGTTTCCCTCTAATTGGATTGATATTTAAAGGGTACTTTTCTCCCTTTTGCTTTGACTTCAACAAAATATTGTTTGACTTCTTTTCGACAATTTCTGAGCCTTCGTCATCAAAAGAGACCTTCAAACTGGTACCAACCACCAGCTGTGAGACACTGATGAGGTTATGCTGCAACCCTTCAACATATGCTACCTTTCCTATCGAGAAGTCACCGTTTGTAATCATACCATAGCCTTTGATAGTGCCAAACGAATTGTTTCCATACTTTACCGTGCCACCATCTTTAAGAGACCGAAACTCCCTCAGTTCCTCCTTTCGACCTGTCATGTGACACGAGCAGCCACTGTCAATGTACCATTCTTCGTCAAACTGATCGTCACGAATAATCTGCAAAATATCAAGCAGATTTAGGAACCTAAAGTTTCTTGGGTCCTTGTGAGCCTTTTACAGGACAGGGAATAGTAAGAGAAACATCAACTAGATAAGTTCATTTTATTAGTGTTGTTTCATCTTTTCTTTTTATTGTAAAAACTTTGATTTTATTTGACTTGGACTCATTTGATTTAGACGTAGGATTCGTGGTTTTGACGTCTGCATTCTTTTGGTTCTCTTTTGGACGTCTTTCGTCTTCTGGAAAGATATTACCTTTCCCTTTTGAATCTTTAGATGAATGAGAATGAGAATGAGAAGAAAGAGATTTGGAAGCAAGTTTAGACCGTTGATTATTGCTCTTCCTTGGTTGAGAGTGAAAACTGACTTCCCTTCGGTTCTTCTGATAGGTGGATTTGGAACCGAAACCTTCCTTTCGGTTGCTTGCATGTTGAGGACCGAAACCTTCCTTTCGGTTGCTTGCATGTTGAGGACCAAAACCTTCCTTTCGGTTTCTTACGTGTTGAGGACCGAAACCTTCCTTTCGGTTGCTTACGTGTTGAGGACCGAAACCTTCCTTTAGGTTGCTTGCATGTTGAGGACCGAAACCTTCCTTTCAGTTGCTTTTGCCACGAGGACCGAAGATACTCTTTCGGTCTGTTTCATTTTGATGAGCGAAAGTACCCTTTCGGTTGTTGAGACTTTACGAACCGAACCTTTTCCCTTGGTTGTTTTCGTGGTAGTAGTCGAAATCCTTATTTCGGTTGTTCTTGCCATGTAAGGGAGACTTCTTTTGTGAAGTGGAATTGGCTCTTGGTTCTCCTTGAGACTTATTTATCTTTTCATACCTAACGTAATGAGAATTCTGGGATCGCCAAAATTGTTCTCTCTGTGAGATTTTTCTTATATCTCAGGTTACGTTTGGTGCTTTTGTTTTGCCACTTGTTTTGAATTTTTGTGAATATTGGCCTTTTTCTTTGGTATTTGAGCACGACTTTTCCTCTTTAATGAACATGTCCCACTAGATGTCGTCACTGGTTCACCTGAAGATGTTTTGGTGCCACTTGTACTTGGCACATCATATCGTGTAGGTTTATTAAGTGGTTCAGCCACATACCTATTCTTCACTCTCCATGAAGTTTTCTGAGATAGACCTTCTGTTTCATCAGCGTTATCTATAAGTGTTGACTAGAAAAATTCATCGCATCCATTAGCATTATCTTCTTCTACCAATGTTGTTAGTTCGGCTGTTTGTTGTGGTGTGACTCCTTGAACTGTGTAAACTTGATTTTGAGTGGTTTGTACCTTTTGATATACAACAGCTTTTGCTTTGAGGACTTTATTCTTGTCTATTGATGAGAGAGCGAACTCGACAGAGTTTTCAGAAATGAGATTTGTATTTGTTTTGGGTTCGCTCTTGACAAATTCAGAACAGTCCACCTCATCCTCTACAGAGATTTCACTCATGTCATCATCCTCATTAAGTTCAGATGCATTTTCAACATCAATTTTATTTTATGAACTTAACTTGGCATTCAATGAATCAAATTTATGTACAGTTTCGGTTCTCAGTTTTATTTTGTCGTTTTCATCCAACAGATTTTTGAGCATGTCCTTATGGTCTTTTGACTTTATTTAGGACTCTATTTGTCAAGACCGCTTTTGTAGGCAGGAGATATTTCATCAGAAGATACAACATTTTCATAGTTGTAAGCTTCGACATCGACTTCATCCTCCTTTAACTCAAGGAAGGGTAAAATCATGCGATGTATATTCTTTACTATTTCACAATCAATATGTAACTGAGTGATGTTAGAATATAATCTTTTAGCAATCAAACAAAAAACGTTTCGTTATTTTAAAAGCTTAAGATTGTCGCGTTGCAAATAGATAGACTCATCCCTAGACCTAATTAAGTCCTTCTCCTTCTGCTCAATCCAGATTCTCCTCTCCTCACTCTTCGACGAAACCCTGCTAATTTGATCAGTCAGGTTAGAGTTTGTGACACGAGTTTGGGTAAGACTACTACTTAAACTAGAAAATTTAGATTTTAATCCATTTAGTTCCTTTTCATAGTTAGTAATAGGTATTTTCATAGAAATGAGAATATTATGTACCTTCTTGATCAATTCATCACATTCGTTGATCTGTGCACTGACATGTTTCGCAGCGAAACATCTGTCCTCTCGCTCCTTCTTGTCATCAAGTCCACCATCTGTTGTGTATCCTCGCATCTGTGACACACCTTCCGTCATCATCAGACATCTTCCCTCAACCTTTTCTTCTTTCACCAGCAGAGCCTTTCCATGAGTGGGCTTTCTAACTTCTTCATCCTCTGAATTTGTGGACCACACCTGAACTCCACCAAATTCATCATTATCACTTGTACCCTGCACAATTACAGCATTCATGGTATTGTTGTTAGTTGCTGATTTATTTTTCTTGATCTCTTCCAGTCATCTCAAGAGGTTCGCTTCCTCATCGTTTTCATCAACTCTTTCCGAATTCTTCATCAACATGCAGTCTTTGGCAAAGTGATTTTTGCCTCCACAATAATGGCAATCAAAACCCGAGTCGCCACCGATCTTTGTTCCTTCTTAGATTCTTTAGACTTTGAACCCATTTTCGGTTCCTCCTTCACCTTTTTGGAACTATGGTATCCCTGATAGTTTCGGTTCTTGTTGACGGGGAACTTCCTTTTAACAAACTTTCTTGGATTGGAAACCATCAAGGCATACTCTTCACCAGTTAGATCATAGTCAGCAAGATCTAATTCTTCTTCTTCTTCACCAGCACCTTTTCCTTTGTAAATAAGAGCTAACGAACCCAAACTGGAAACCACATTCATTTCCTTTGACACCGCACTTTCATGGGACTTCAGAATTCCCACCAGCTTCGCCAGAGAGTAGGATTTGAATTGTTCGTGTGCCTTCACTATAAACACAACTGCCATCCATTCGTGTCTAAGACCATTCATGAAGGTGACCTTCTGCTCAATAACTTTCCTTTCAATCCCATGCTTTATCATCTTACTAAGAAGATAATTGAATCGATCAAAAGCCTGAACAAGTTTCTCTTCTGGCTTCTATTTGAAGTCATCAAATTCAGAAAGTAATAGAGTTTGAATCGAATGTTCAAGATCTTCATTAGTAGAGTACAATTCCTTTAGCCTATCCCATATCTCCTTCACCGTAGCACATGAACTCACCAATCGAAACGTGTCCGATTGTAAAGCAAACCTAATCATTCTTAAAGCTTTAATGTAGCACTGAAACTTCTCTTTTTCGTCTTGAGGAATGTCTTTCACATCATTCACGAGCTGATTGTACTCCTTTTGAGTTTTGACAATTTTTGAAGTGCTTGAGTGAGCAAACGGACCAACTGTGATTGCTTCCTAAATCAGATACCCATTATCTTCCGATCCAATCACATAATCTTCGAAGTGATGCATCCATGTAATAGCCCGGAATCCAGGTAAGCTTTATGATCCTTCTATTTTGGAGAGTTGTCAAATTAGGCCCTTAAAGTTGTATGTGATATTAGTGAGTACATTGGGTGTACTGAGATGTACGCCGTGCGTACTCGCGCGCTTAATTTGAACGTGGACTCGCCCGGGTACGCTGGGCGTAGTGAGCCCAAATGCAAACCCTAAATTTCTGGCATGTGCACTATAAAAGGAACATGTAGTCCTTTAACCTAGCCACCATACCCCCTTGAGTGAGTCCTTAGAGAGCTGAGATTCGTGTTTTAGCTTGTGTGTGTGTGTGTTTGAGCTTGAAGTTACCTTTTCAAGGTAAAGAAAGAGAAGAAGGAGCCATTGTTGGAGCTAGAAGTTGAAGAACAAGTGTAGATCCGAGTTCTACAGTGGTTGGAGATCACTTCTGAGGTAAAAAGCTCAAAGCTTTCCTTGTTCTTCATAAGTTTTTCTTTTTGGACCATTTTTAGGGTTTTTGGTTCAAAGTTGGAGACTTTATGTGTAAAGAGTCTCCATGAGTTTAGATCTGACCTTTTCTAGTGTATATTGTGTTAAGGATTCATAAAAATCCAGTCTTGGACGTGGATCTCGTGCCATGCATGAGTTATAGCCTCATTATGGAAAGAGGAAAGGTGTTTTGAGAGCAAAGTGACCTTTGCAGCCATGCAAAGGCTTAAGGGTTTCAACTTTATTGATTAAGTCATGTTAGAGGAGTCAGATCTGAATTTTGGATGCAAGTCTTAACCGTTTAAGACCTGAATGAGATGGATGAGGAAGCTGGGTATTACGCTGGCGTAATCCCAGTACGCTCGGCGTAAGGGGCCCCGTACCCCGATTCTGTGAAGGCTCCGGGTACGCCTAGCGTACATGTTTGGTACGCGCAGCGTAACCCAGAGAGTTGATTTTTGTTGACTTTTAGGGTTTGGTCAACTTTAGTGTATTTTGAGCCAAGGGGTAAAATGGTCTTTTACCTCTCCTGAGAGTGATTAGAGGAAATGGTCTAGCCTTGAGAATTATGTTGATGACAAGTGATTATTTCATATGATTAGGCAGAGGCTAGGTCTTATTTCTCTGAGTTCGAGATTTCTGAGTTACCGAGTTACACGAGGTGAGTCTTCTCACTATACGTTACCTAGAGTGGTATTATGTGCTTACCAGAGGGTCTTATGTGTCATGTATGAGATTATGTGCTATGTGTTATATGTATGTTGTTTGATGTTATGGATTGGACCGGAGGGTCCAACGATACAGAACGGGCTGGAAGGTCCAACGAGCTATGACCGGACCAGAGGGTCCAACGAGCTACGGGACTGGAGGGTCCCGTTGAGACACATCGACCGGAGGGTCCTGCTATAGCCTCGAGTGGCGTATGTGTTGTATGCGGTATTTTGGGGAACTCACTAAGCATTTATGCTTACAGTTGTTGTGTTATGTGTTTCAGGTACTAGCGAGGACCGTGGAAAGGCGCCGGCGTGACCCGTACACACTAGAGAGAGGATTTGATTTTAGTGATCTTGGGATATGTTATGATTCGATAACTATTGTTGGATACTTTTGAGAATATTTTTATATGAACTTGGTTGTTGAAAAACAAAAAATTTTGTTTTGAAAATTCGTTGTTACAATCCAGACTTCATAATCCTGGGTATATAGGATTGGAATCCTTGTCGTAGATCCAATACTATTGGAGATATTGATCGGATTACATTTTGAATCATCCATTGCCATTGTGATGATGTTTGATCGATAACATGTTTAAGATCAGACTTGTAATTTATTATTAGGGCAAGATCAACAATTAATGAGACACGCCAACAAGGAATGACGGCTTAATTAATATCAATCGATGTGGAAAACCCTAACAGCTTCTTCTACATAAGAGATGTGTATGAATTACACAGCCTCCTGCTCTGATACCAATTGATGAGATAAAATCTCTTGATCTTTTAGATCCTTCACAGGTAAATCAATGAAGAACAAACAACTAAATTAATCAAAACAATGAACACAAGATAGAATCAATATGATGCTTGTGATTCAAACTGATGGGTTTTAGGTAAAACAAATAAACTAGAAAACAATTCCTAAGTTCACATGCAACCTACTTTGGATCTATGTTTTAACTATTGAACATACAACTTTGAATTGCAAAACAAGAACCCTAGAGGAGAGAGACTAATTTCGAAATCAACAAACTAGGGTTAGGAGTTACATACCTTTCAATTGTTATAGCAAACAATTGACAATTCCCTTGATCTTGATCTTGATCTTCTTGGAAGCTTAGCACCACAAGTGTAATATCTCTAATGGAATCACACCCAAACTAGAAAGAAGGAAAGTAGGAGAGAGAGGGGAGAGGGAGTATGTAAAATCTCGGCCTTAGGGTTTCTTCAAAAGAAAGAGTGACCAAAACATGAACCAGGAGGCTCCTTATATAGCTGAGGGATCTAGGGTTTAGGGGAAACCCTAGTTATCCTTTGCTTAGGGCCTAAGCAAACCCAAGGGCCTTATCCAAGCCCCTATGGACGAAATCATTAGGGTTTCCCCTATATATTTCGTCCACCCTCTTCCAAGGGGGTTCTAGAGCCTTCCACTCAACTATTAGATAATTGTAAACTAGTCCCTACACCTTACAATTAATACTTTTAACCCCAAAATTAGTTCTGATTAATTTTTGGCTAACTACTAATTAAAAATAATGATTTCTAATTAATATATTAATCTTTTAACATATTAATAAATTCATTTATATTAATTTATTAATCTTATAATAAATTAATATCTCTCCTTTCATAATTTCCTTGTCTGGTTGCTAGGTTTGAGGGCAACCCAAAAGGACTGTGTGGCTATCAATTCAAGTACATACCAATTATAGTTATGGGCTTAGACACCTAATCTAACAGTCTCCCACTTGGATAAGTCTGTAACTATAATTGCTAGTATGCCTTCTAAATTTGACCAGCAAATTGTAGCTTCCAAAAAGCTACTGCCGAACTCTGACCCAGTCAGTTACGTGTCCTAAGATAAGTGATCATATAATCCTTCGTTCTGCTAGATATCCCTAGACAAAAGACATGGAATGTAATCAACCTTTTTTGTCCAGAATCTATGTTTCCCGATTCCTGATTTGTGATGATATAGGACTTCTAATCGAACACATCAATTCAGTCCTGGCTGGGCCCAGCACAAAAGTCAACACCAAATCATCGAGGGGCCCACAGATATCGCTTTTCCTATTAGGGAAAAAAGAACGAATAAACATTGACTCATATGCTTGTATCTTTTACTCATCAAACCATACATGACAATACGTTTTATAACACCAAGTTATTAATGCGTTTTTGTATTACCAATGTATAGCCGACTTGCAAATTACAACTCATATATCTTTGTTCCAATATTATAGATATTATCGTCTCCGTATTACTCGTGATGAATTCCATGAAGTAATACTCTGAGCGTGGGTTTATCCAATACTCAAATCTCACTCTCTGAGTACTCATGAACATTGCAGCAATTCTATTGCCATGTCTATCCTTAGACAATTTGCAATCCAATTCATGACAGTCTTAATTCACTACTTATTTCCAAAAGTACGAGCGACTGTGGAGTTTGAACAATCATATTATTTAGGAAGTAAAACATGCAAAATATGAAACACAACAATAAACAATTGACAAAAGGTAGTAAACCCATAAATAATACTTTATTATTTAATCACCAAAAGTCAATTACATTTACTTTGTTACAAGTTTCAGGACAAAACTAATCTAACTACTAAAACTAATATCATCTTTCAGACCTATGCTCCGAGCATGCTGAATATGCTTAACCCTACTCAGACCCTTTGTGAGGGGGTCTGCTGGGTTATCTTCAGATGATACCCTCTTTACAACAAGATGGCCTTCTTCTACTCTATGCCTAATGAAATGGTACTTTCTGTCGATATGTCTGGTTTTACCATGGTCTCTAGGTTCCTTAGTTAAGGCAACCGCTCCTTCATTATCGCAGAACAGTTCCATAGGCTCCTGGATGGTTGGAACAACTCCGAGATCCCCGATGAAGTTCCTCAACCAAGCTGCTTCTTTCGACACTTCACTTGCTGCTATGTACTCTGATTCACAAGTAGAATCAGCCACCATATCTTGCTTGGAACTTTTCCAAGTAGCTTCTCCTCCATTCAGTAGAAATACCCAGCCAGATTAAGAACGGAAGTTATCTCTATCCGTTTGAAAACTGGCATCACTGTAACCATCTACTCTCAAAGTATCATTGCCACCAAGTACAAGGACCCAGTCCTTCGTTCTTCACAAATACTTGAGTATATTCTTTACTGCTGTCCAATGAGCTCTACCCGGGTTTCCCTGATAGCGACTAACCATGCTCAAAGCAAAGGCCACATCAGGGCGAGTACATGTCATAGCGTACATGATCGATCTGACAGCGGAAGCATAAGGTACACGACTCATGTCTATTATTTCCTCGTCTGTACTAGGGCATTGAGTCTTACTCAATTTTTTGTTGCTCTGGATAGGTAGCTCTCCCTTCTTGGAATTTTCCATACTAAACCTCTTTAGTACCTTATCCAAGTATGTGCTCTGACTAAGTCCAATTAGTCTCTTCTTTCTATCTCTCAATATCCTAATCCAAATAATATAGGCAGCTTCTCCAAGGTCTTTCATGGCAAAACACGTTCCAAGCCAAGACTTAACTTCATTCAAGGTTGGAACGTCATTACCAATGAGTAATATGTCATCGACATATAACACCAGAAAAGTTACTATACTCCCACTAGCCTTGATATACACACAAAACTCATCTTCACATCTAGAGAAACCAAACTCTTTGACTTTCTCATGGAAGCAAAGATTCCAGCTGCGAGATGCTTGTTTCAATCCATAAATGGATTTCTCAAGCTTACACACTCTATTGGGAAACTTTGCATCAACAAAACCCTCTGGCTGATTCATGTAAACATCCTCATCCAACTTCCCATTAAAGAAGGCAGTCTTAACATCCATCTGCCAGATTTCATAGTCATGAAAGGCAGCTATGGCGAGCAATATCCTGATAGATTTGATCTTGGCTACTGGTGAGAAAATTTCATCATAGTCAACTCCTGGGGTTTGTGTGAAACCTTTCGCAACCAGTCTAGCCTTGAATGTGTGTACGTTCCCATCCATGTCTGTCTTCTTCTTAAAGATCCATTTGCAACCAACTGTCTTACGACCTGGTGCATTATCAACCAAATTCCAAACTTGGTTGTCATACATGGATTTTATCTCGCTTTCCATTGCCTCTTTCCACTTGGAAGCCTCTGGGCCTGCCATTGCTTCCTTGTAAGAGACTGGTTCATCTAAATTCACCAGTGTCCTATCACTGATGAATGTGTCACCGTCTGAAGTGATTTGAAAACCATACAACTCAGGTGGCACACTCACCCTAGTGGATCTACGAAGAGGTAATGATTTATCAACTGGTTCAACAGGAACTATTTCCTCTGGTTGAGTGCTAGTGTCATCTAAGGTTCCTTCATTGGTTGACTCTTGAATCTCTTCAAGGTCAATGGTACTCCTACTGTCCTCTTTGGATATGAACTCTCTTTCTAGAAAGACTCTTCTTCGAGCTACAAACACCACGTTCTCACTAGGTCTGTAGAACAAATATCCAAAAGACTGTTTTGGGTAACCAATGAAAACACATTTCTCACTTCTTGCTGCTAGCTTGTCGTGAGTCTCTCGTCTTACATGTAACAGCCCGGATTCCCAGGTATTATTTATTCTTATAATGTTGGTGATTTGTGAGGATACTCGTCGAGTTGGAGCTCAAACTCGCCGAGTATGATCGCGGCTTGGGCACGGGTTCACGTCTGGACTCGGCGAGTCCAAAAGGTGGACTCGGCGAGTCCATGCTGTTTAATGAAACCCAAATTTCCAAGGTATGAGACCTATTTAAAGGGGCTTATGGCCGTCATTTGCGGCCACCAACCCCAGAGAGAACCCTAAAGAGTCTTTGAGCGTTTTGTGAGAGAGAAGAGGAAGATCCTTGACTATTTGTGGGTGTTTTTGCATATAGAAGAGGATCAAGGAAAGAGGAGACCAAAGAAGGTGCTAATCCAGTGATTCCTGAGCTCAGAGACTTCATTTGAGGTAACCATTCGTTCCTTTCTCAGTCCTTGGTGTAAATCTTAGAGTTGGGGCTTCTTTGTGGAATAATCCATGGAGTAATTGGCCTCCTCACGTGTTGGTGCTTTAGATATGGGCCCAAAAAGGTCCAGAGACCCTTTTCCCTCAAGCTTTATGAGTGTTAATGGAGGCCATGAGCTTAGAATAGCATTCTAGAGACCATATCATCAAATAAGGCCTTTGAACCTTTGCATGAGCACCAAGATAGTAACTTTACGTGATGTATGTGCTTGGAAGGGCTGATCTATGAGTTATTGGAACGGATCTGACCTCAGGAGTGAGTTTGATTTTATGCATGGCATAGACTCGCCGAGTCTGAAGAACAGACTCGGCGAGCAGCATGAAGATTGTCCATAACCACTCAGTGAGTGGTCTTGCTGAGTTAAGGGGTTGACTCAGTGAGTCAGGGAGAGGCAGAGAGGGTTGACGGGTGGACTGAGTCAAGCTGGAACTTGCCAAGTTGTTCTTGAGACTCGGCGAGTTGAGTCGTGGTGGCCCCGCAACTCATGCCAGGTGGAACTCGTCGAGTTAGGAAAATACTCGATGTGTCGAGAGAGGATCCCAGGGAATCAGTGGATACGTATAGACTCGCCGAGTCGCTATAGTGCACTCGCCGAGTCTGGTCAAAGTTCACCATTGACCATTGTCCAGTGTTGACCTGTGTTGACTTGATAGGGTTAGTCAACCTTAGTTGTGATGTGTTATTTAGAGATATATTGTGTTATAGGAGGACTATAGATCGGGGGATCCAGCACGAGTGATTTCAGGGATTTGCGAGTTACTGAGATACATGAGGTGAGTCTTCTCACTATACTTTACCTTGAGTAGGTAACCAGAGTTATGTGATAGAGTATTTGTATGCTATGTATGTTATGTGTTGCACTGCATTATTTCTATGTGATCTATGTTATGCATGTTATCAGAGTTAGAACCTGAGGGTTCACAGAGCTTGGGTGCACGGACCCACAGAGTTATAGCCTCGAGTGGCTAATATGCGTCATGTATGGTATATTGGGAAACTCACTAAGCTTTGTGCTTACAGTGTTTGGTGTTATTTGTTTCAGGTACTAGTGATGACCGTGGGAAGGCACCGGCTTGATCAGTACACACACGGGATTTTCATGTTATGAGATCTTGGGATTCTTTATATGTCATGGATTGGAGTTTCAAACATTGATGTTTTTATGAAAATTAAATGAATACGTTTTTATATTATGTGAAAAATTATTTTGAAATTTACGGTGTTACAAGTTGGTATCAGAGCCTTGGTTTGAGGGATTCGAGTACACCTTCGGGCGTATTTGAACTCAAACTGAGGATTTGAGAAGTATTTTCAAAAAGAGTAAAAGATTTTTGGAAAAATGCAGAGCAGAGTTGTGAATATGATCAGTCCGCGCCCGAACGGTGATTTCCCAAAATACCCTCATGTTATATGATATTGATATTGATATGATGTATTCTCATGCTAGAGTAGGCTAGGTACTCTTATTAGGACTAGAGTGGCCTGATTTGTGATGCCTTAGCCTAGGGAGAGGTGAGATGCTATGAGGTGCTTGAGAGTGAGTAGGTAGCAGCGAGGGGCTTATGAGAGATTGGTTAGAGAGTGGATTATGCATGATAGAGTACTTGAAATTTGGGATCCGAAGAGGAGGACTTGGGGTGTATTCTGATACGATGCGGACAGTAGTATTGGGCCCGTACTACTGAAAGCACCGGGGCGGTGTACAGCCCAAGTAGGAATCTTTGGAATACCAAGGATCAAGGAGGAATGAGTTGTCGAGTGTGAGTATGCTCGAATGGATTCTAATTTATCGTATCTTGTATTTCAGAGGTAGATCATGGAGAGGACACGTCTTATGCCTGAGAGCAGTGGGGCCAGTGATGAGGAGATTCGCCGGATCATCCATGAGGAAGTGGCTGCGGCCATCAGGGCAGAGATACCGGAGATGTTTGGGTCTATTTGTTGGATTAATGTCTAAGTCCATAACTATATTTGGTAAGACTTGACCCGACCCGGCATGGTCCATTTGGGTTGCATACCATCATGCACTTGGATAGACTAGAATGAGAGAAATAAGACACTTATGGTTATTAATATATTATAAGTTCTAGTATATTAATAATAAGAATAATAAGATTATTTAATTAGTATTGATCAAGAATTAATCTAGGATTAATTAAGTGATCAAAAGAAGACTAATTAAATATATGGGTTGATTGTGTAAATCATCCATACTTGTATAGTGGGCTAATGCTCCATGGATAATCAAGTTGGGCTAAAACCCATAGGATGGTTCATGGATGCTCCATGGTGTATTTGTACCCATGGATCCAAGGAAATGGAAAGTCATGACAATTAGGGTTTACCCTAATTGTAACACTATATAAAGATCTTATTCTTGACAAAATTGGCACTAGAATCACACTAGTGTGTGAAGTGAAAGGGCTAGCCGATTTTGATGAGTGTAGAATTCTCTCAAGTCATTCCAAGTGTTTTGATGATTGTGATTCCATTTGAGGTGTCACACTTGGGGCACTAGGCACTCTAGCTTCATGAAGACTTTCTTCTCCAAAGAGGTATGTATTCTATCTTGCTATAGTCATTGTGTTTGTATGCTAGATTAGGATAATACCTTGGAAGTTCTTATTTGTATGTATAATAGAGAAAACATAGATCCAAGGTATTTAGGGTTGCATGTACACTTAGGAGTGTTAGAATGCTCAAAACCCAACACTATTAAGACCATGTTGATTGAGACTTTTGACGAGTGTTACGCTGCTCTTTCTGAGGCTGTTGTTGCAGTGGCCACTGCAGCTATTGCTATCGCGAGGCCGCAGGGTGGTGATTCGTTGTTGTTCAGGGAGTTCAGCAACACGAAGCCGCCAGAGTTTGATGGTACGCAGGACCCGGTGGCGGCTATGAGATGGATTTCAGACATAGAGGGGTGTTTCTTCACTTTCTCATCTCCTGAGCATTTGAGAGTACAGTTCGAGCTGAACCAGCTTCGCTTGGGAGCGAAGGACTGGTGGAAGTTTGTGACGGCGCACTTTACACCTGTTGAGCTTGCGGCAGTAACCTGGGAGAGGTTAACTGCCATGTTCCGAGATGAGTACGTTCCCCAGGTGGAGAGGGAGCGTTTGGCCCAGGAGTTTCTGACCCTCAAGCAGGGTACTGAGTCTGTTACGGTGATTACCAGGATGTTCCACGAGAGGGCGATGTTCTGCCCTGAGCACGTGTCCACTGAGCAGGAACGTACGAGCCGATATTTGAGTATCTTGAGGCGAGACATTCGGGAGTTCGTGGCGAACTCCTCGTACCGGACATTTTCCGAGCTTCAGGCAAATTCCCGGAAGAGGGAGATTGAGCTAGAGACTCAGGCTAGGGAGGAGGCGGAGTCTCAGGGGAGGGATCGGCGACCGGCGTAGTCTCAGACGGCAGCCAAGCGGGCCAAGCCCGCTGATCCCAAATCAGGGAGCCAGAAGGGCCGCACTTGTGGGAAGTGCGGCAAGGGTCATGATGGAGTCTATAGAGCGGGATCTTGCTACAAGTGTGGCAAGGAGGGGCATATGGCCAAGGACTGCCCCAAGGGGTTTCGGTGTGTTTCCACTGCAACCAGACCGGACACCGGAAGGCAGAGTGTCCGTAATTGCGAGGATCATCTCAGGGAGCACCTTAGGGATCTGCCCCTGCCGCCATCAGAGCAACCGAGAGTCGTCCAGTGAAGGCCGAGGCGCCGAGGGCACGAGGGAGAGCCTTTCAGTTGACCGCGGAAGAGGTCCGTGCAGCGCCTGATGTCGTGGCTGGTATGTATTCTTTCGTGTATTTATTTTGATGTCGAGATGTTATGCTTATATTATGTTATGCGTAGGTACTTTTCTTGTGAATTTTGTGCCTGCCTTGGTGTTATTTGACTCGGGTGCGAGTCGGTCTTTTGTATCTTTGGCTTTTTGTCAGCATACCAGTGTTAGTCGTGAGGCATTGAGTCGGCCTCTGAGAGTTTCCATAGCTGACGAGAGGGTGATATATGCCACAGAGGTAATCCGCGGGTGCATATTTAAGATCTTCGGGGTCGAATTCCCGATTGATCTGGTTCCTATCGCGATGGGCGATGTCTATGTCATTGTGGGCATAGACTGGTTGAGCAGATTCGGTGCGGTTATCGACTGCGAACGACAGCTGGTGACCATACGAGACCTAGGGGGAGTTCTTACGGTGTACGGCAAGGGTACCCGTTCTGGGTCAGCGTTTTGTTCGGACGCTAGGGCGAGGCAATGTCTACAGCAGGGTTGTAAGGGCTTTGTGGCATATGTGATGGATTCGAGGGTTGATTCAGAGAGGCCGAGGTCAGTTGAGGAGGTTCCAATAGTGCATGAGTTTCCGGATGGATTCCCAGAGGAGTTGTCGGGTGTGCCTCCCGTGAGGCAAGTGGAGTTCAGTATCGATTTGGTTCCAGGAGCCGCGCCTATCGCCAAGGTGCCTTATCGCCTTGCACCTCCAGAGATGCAAGAGTTATCCTCGCAGCTTCAGGAGCTGTTGTGAAAGGGGTTTATTCGGCCGAGCAGCTAGCCATGCGGAGCGCCTATCCTTTTTGTCAAGAAGAAGGATGGTTCACACCGGATGTGCATTGATTACCGGGAGTTGAACAAGCTGACGGTCAAGAACCGTTACTCGTTGCCAAGGATCGATGATTTGTTCGATCAGTTACAGGGAGCATCTTGGTTCTCCAAGATTGATTTGAGGTCTAGATTTCATCAGGTGAGGGTTCGAGATGAGGACGTCCAGAAGACAGCATTCAGGACGCGTTATGGGCATTACGAGTTTGTGGTGATGCCTTTCGGGCTCACCAATGCCCCCGCAGTGTTCATGGATCTCATGAACCGAGTGTGCAGGCCGATGTTGGATCGATCGGTGATTGTATTCATCGACGATATTTTGGTATATTCGAGATCTAGAGAGCTGCATGAGGAGCATTTGAGGGAGATTCTCGGAGTTCTGAGATCGGAGAGGCTTTATGTCGAATTCTCCAAGTGTGATTTCTGGTTGCGGGAGGTCCAGTTCCTAGGACATCTCGTTAACCAGAAAGGGATATTGGTCGACCCGACCAAGTCGAGGCAGTGATGAGTTTGGAAGTGCCGAGGTCGCCTTCCGAGATCAGGAGTTTCTTAGGGTTGGCAGGTTATTATCGTAGATTTATCAGGGACTTCTCCAAGATCGCGGTGCCACTCACCAGGTTGACCCGGAAGGGTATCGCTTTTTCATGGGGCCCCGAGCAGCAGGCCTCCTTTGAGACGCTTCGCCAAAGGTTATGCGAAGCCCCGGTGTTAGCCCTCCTAGAAGGGATGGAGGACTTTGTGGTATACTGCGATGCATCGATTTTGGGGTTGGGGGCGATGCTGATGCAGAGAGGGCATGTGATAGCATATGCATCGAGGCAGCTAAAGCCTCATGAGACGAGATATCCCACCCATGATCTAGAGTTGGAGGCAGTGGTGTTCTCCCTCAAGATTTGGCATCACTACCTGTATGGGGTTCGGTGTACGATATACACGGATCATAAGAGTTTGAAGTATTTGATGGATCGGCCCAACCTAAATATGCGGCAGAGAAGGTGGTTGGATGTGGTCAAGGATTATGATTGTGAGATCCTGTACCACCCATGCAAGGCTAATGTTGTAGCCAATGCACTGAGCCGCAGGGCGGAGAGCACCCCGCTGCGGGATGTATGTTTGAGATTGACCGTGATAGCTCCAGTGTTGGACGCCATTCGTGGGGAACAGGCCGAGGCTGTGCAACCTGAGATGCAGAAGAAAGAGCGAGTTATTGGATTGATTTCAAAGTTCTTTACCGATGGTCGGGGGCTTATGACATTCCAGGGGCGTATCTGGGTGTCATTTGTGGAAGGAACGCGTACCATTTTGATGGAAGAGGCTCATCGGTCGAAATTTTCGATCCATCCTGGGGCCACTAAGATGTATTTGGACCTAAGGAAAGAGTATCGGTGGCGCTGTATGAAGAGGGATGTTGCGTGGTTTGTTGAGAGGTGCTTGACCTGCTGTAGGGTTAAGGCCGAGCACCAGAGACCGCATGGTAAGTTGTAGCCGTTGGAGGTTCCCGAATGGAAGTGGGAACAGATCACCATGGATTTTATCACCAAATTACCAAGGACTGCCAGGGGAGTTGATGCAATTTGGGTGATTGTGGACAGGTTGACGAAGAGCGCTCACTTTCTTGCTATCAGCGAGAGTTCTTCAGCAGAGAAATTGGCAGAGGTGTATGTGAGGGAAGTGGTGTCACGGCATGGAGTGCCGATCTCGATTGTTTCAGACCATGATGTGCGTTTCACTTCCAAATTCTGGAAGAAGTTTCACGAGGAGTTGGGTACTAGACTGCATTTTAGTACCGTATATCACCCGCAGATAGACGGACAGAGTGAGCGGACGATTCAGACGCTCGAGGACATGCTCCGGGAATGTGTGTTGGATTTCGGGGGAAGTTGGGATACGTACTTGCCATTGGCAGAGTTTTCCTACAATAACAGCCATCATTCGATCATTTTTATGCCATCCTTTGAGCTGTTGTATGGGAGGAGGTGTCGGACCCCCATTTGTTGGGGAGAGGTCGGACAGCATGTGATGGGCAATACAGAGATCGTGCTTCAGACGACAGAGCAGATCCAGCAGGTCAGACAGAGGTTGTTGACCGCTCAGAGTCGTCAGAAGAGTTATGCAGACAGATGCCGGTCCGAGCTTGAGTTTCAGGTCAGCGACCTTGTGCTCCTGAAGGTCTCTCCTTGGAAAGGAGTGATTCGATTCAGGAAGAGGGGCAAGTTGGGGCCCCGATATATTGGTCCATTCCGAGTGATCGCGAGGGTAGGCAGGGTAGCCTATCATTTGGAATTGCCAGCAGAGTTGGGGCAGATTCACGACACTTTCCACGTGTCGCAATTGCGGAAATGTATAGCCGATGAGTCGGCAGTAGTTCCATTAGAGGACATTCAGGTGGATGCAAGCCTGAATTATGCTGAGAGAACAGTGGCAATCAGAGATCAGAAAATCAAGGTTCTGAGGAACAAGGAGGTACCCTTGGTTTTGGTTCAGTGGCAGCATCGAAAGGGGTCCGAGATGACTTGGGAGCCGGAGTGTGAGATGCGTGAGCAGCATCTGGAGTTATTTGCAGAGCGAGACTTCGAGGGCAAAGTCTAGTTCTAGTGGGGGAGAATTGTAACAGCCCAGATTCCCAGGTATTATTTATTCTTATAATTTTGGTGATTTGTGAGGAGACTCGGCGAGTTGGAGCTCAAACTCGCCGAGTATGATTACGGCTTGGGCACGGGTTCGCGTCTAGACTCGGCGAGTCCACGCTGTTTAATGAAACCCTAATTTCCAGGGTATGAGACCTATTTAAAGGGGCTTATGGCCGTCATTTGCGGCCACCACCCCCAGAGAGAACCCTAAAGATTCTTTGAGCGTTTTGTCAGAGAGAAAAGGAAGATCCTTGACTATTTGTGGGTGTTTTTGCATATAGAAGAGGATCAAGGCAAGAGGAGACCAAAGAAGGTGCTAATCCAGTGATTCCTGAGCTCAGAGACTTCATTTGAGGTAACCATTCGTTCCTTTCTCAGTCCTTGGTGTAAATCTTAGAATTAGGGCTTCTTTGTGGAATGATCCATGGAGTAATTGGCCTCCTCACGTGTTGGTGCTTTAGATCTGGGCCCAAAGAGGTCCAGAGACCCTTTTCCCTCAAGCTTTATGAGTGTTAATGGAGGCCATGAGCTTAGAATAGCATTCTAGAGACCATATCATCAAATAAGGCCTTTGAACCTTTGCATGAGCACCAAGATAGTAACTTGACGTGATGTATGTGCTTGGAAGCACTGGATCTATGAGTTATTGGAACGGATCTGACCTCAGGATTGAGTTTGAGTTTATGCATGGCATAGACTCGCCGAGTCTGAAGAACAGACTCGGCGAGTAGCATGAAGATTGTCCATAACCACTCAGCGAGTGGTCTTACCGAGTTAAGGGGTTGACTCAGTGAGTCAGGGAGAGTCAGAGAGGGTTGACGGGTGGACTGAGTCAAGCTGGAACTCGCCGAGTTGTTCTTGAGACTCGGCGAGTTGAGTCGTGGTGGCCCCGCAACTCATGCCAGGTGGAACTCGTCGAGTTAGGAAAATACTCGACGTGTCGAGAGAGGATCCCAAGGAATCAGTGGAAGCGTATAGACTCGCCGAATTGCTATAGTGCACTCGCCGAGTCTGGTCAAAGTTGACTGTTGACCATTGACCAGTGTTGACCTGTGTTGACTTGATAGGGTTAGTCAACCTTAGTTGTGAAGTGTTATTTAGAGATATATTGTGTTATAGGAGGACTATAGATCGGGGGATCGAGCATGAGTGATTTCAGGGATTTGCGAGTTACTGAGATACGCGAGGTGAGTCTTCTCACTATACTTTACCTTGAGTAGGTAACCAGAGTTATGTGATAGAGTATTTGTATGCTATGTATGTTATGTGTTGCACTGCATTATTTCTATGTGATATATGCTATGCATGTTATCAGAGTTAGAACCTGAGGGTTCACAGAGCTTGGGTGCACGGACCCACAGAATTATAGCCTCGAGTGGCTAATATGCGTCATGTATGGTATATTGGGAAACTCACTAAGCTTTGTGCTTACAGTGTTTGGTGTTATTTGTTTCAGGTACTAGTGATGACCGTGGGAAGGCGCCAGCTTGATCAGTACACACACGGGATTTTCATGTTATGAGATCTTAGGATTCTTTATATGTCATGGATTGGAGTTTCAAACATTGATGTTTTTATGAAAATTAAATGAATATGTTTTTATATTATGCGAAAAATTATTTTGAAATTTACGGTGTTACAAGACAAACGCCTTACAACCCCATACTTTAATATGTGCTAACGAGGGAACTTTCCCTGTCCACATTTCGTGAGGTCTTTTGGCAACCTTCTTTGTTGGGACAAGATTTAGGATGTGAGCGGCTGTTTCTAAGGCATAGCCCCAGAAATGAATTGGAAGTGGAGCACGACTCATCATACAACGAACCATGTCTAACAAGGTTCGATTACGCCTCTCGGCTACACCATTTAACTGTGGTGTCCTAGGAGGAGTCAATTGTGAGACTATCCCACATTCCTTTAGATAGTCGTTGAACTCAATGCTAAGATACTCTCCGCCTCTATCGGATCTAAGTACCTTTATTTTCCTGCCTAATTGATTTTCGACCTCATGTTTAAACTCTTTGAACTTTTCAAAGGTTTCTGACTTATGTTTGATTAAGTATACATAACCATATCTACTATAATCATCAGTGAAAGTCACATAAAATCGATTAGCATCTCTTGTGGTTGATCTGAAGGGCCCACACACATCTATGTGTATGAGATCCAACAGACCTTCACCTCTTTCACAAGACCCTGTGAATGGTGATTTTGTCATCTTTCCCAAAAGACAAGATTCACACAGATCATCTGATTTTAGGTCAAATGATTCCAAAACTCCATCCTTTTGGAGTTGGACTATGTGTTTCTTGTTGATGTGTCCAAGACGACAATGCCACAAGCATGCCTTGTCTACACTATTATACAAGTCAATATTAAACACACTATTTCCTAAGCTATCAACACAAGTCACTGTTTCATACACGCCATCACAAGGTAAAGCTTCAAACACAAAAACACCATTCTTATCAACAGAAATTGAACCATTCAAATCATTAAAAGAGTATTTAAAACCTTGTCTGAACAATGCATGAAATGAAATAATGTTTCTCGTCATCTCAAACGAATAGCAACAATTCAACAAATCTAATCTAACATCATTATTAAGCAAAAGTTGATAAACTCCGATCTTGGTTACTGGTGAAGACTTCTTATTTCCCATGATCAAGTTTATCCTACCTCGCTCTATCTCCTCACTTTCCCTTAGCCCCTGCAAATCAGAACAGATGTGAAAACCACATCCTGTATCAAGGACCCATGAACGAGGAGATAATGAGTTATTAGAAGAAATAGTGTAAATACCTGCTGAAGATGGCTTCACTTTGCCATCTTTGATGTCCTGCAGATATTGTGGGCAGGTTCTCTTCCAATGCCCTTTTTGATTGCAATAAAAGCAAACAGCTTCCTTTGGATCAGATACATGGGGAATGGAAGCATTGGGCTTGGCTTTCGGGCCATTGCTAGATGACCCTACTTGGACCTTTGCTTTCCAGTTTTGCTTGGGAGGACCTTTCCTCTTTTTCCCCTTTCCCTGTCCAATAGCTAGAACAGGAGCACTTGTAGGGGTGGGGGCTATACTTTTACCCTTCACCCCTGCTTCAGCAGTCTGCAACAAGTTGTGCAATTGGGCCAATGTCTGCTCAGTGTTGTTCAAATGGTAAGTTAAGATAAACTGACCATAACAATCAGGCAACGAGTTCAAGACCATGTCAATGGCCAATTCCTCATCAAAATGAATGTTGAGCTTGACCAAACGCTCTATGTAGTGTTGCATTCTTTGCACATGAGACACAACCGATTACCCCTCTTTCATCTTACAAGCCATGAGTGACTTGACTACTTCAAACTTTTCTTGACGAGCTCGCTTATGGTACTTTTCCATAAGGTCCTTGTTCATCTCAAAAGGCCAGTAGTCCTCATAGTACCTTTGCAGTTCAGGGGACATGGTTGCGACCATGATGCATGCCACTTTGGTAGCATCATCATAGTGCTTCTTGTATGCAGCATACTCTTCGGGAGTGGCTTTGGACTCATCAAGTTCTTTGAGCTTCTTTTCAAGGACATACTCTTTGTCCTCGAATCAGAGCGCCATCTTGATGTTACGCATCCAATCATTATAGTTCGAGCCATCCATAACGACTTTAGCGCAAATGTTGAGCAAAGAGAAGTTGTGGCTGGAGGATGAAGAAGCAGAAGTGTTTCCAGGAGTAGACATATGAAAAGAAGGATAGTTTTAGTTTAGATTTCAAGACACCTCAATAAAATAACCCAAAGATATCATATCAAGGTTAGGACCCAACTATGACGATTTACAACTTAGAAATGGGATGCTGAGATCCAAGTTCAAATCTCATAAAGGTAGGTGAATGACGATTCACCAATTCCACCATTAGACAAAATAAACAAAATGAAATTCCTAATTCTTTTGAGATACATTAAAACTATTTAATGGCATGTTTTAATCTCGGATTATGCTCTACTATTTGTGACTGGGATACCGAGGATCACAAACTAGATGTGAATAACCATGCAAATGTGCTTGGTAACCTTATTGTCTTTATCATTAACTGTTGGGTCGTGTTCTGTGTAATGAGTTGCGTCTATTGGGCTCGTTAGTTAGTCCATTTTGTATCTCCGGTATGGGCATGTCCATCCGTGAGTTTAGTAGGGTTTAGTATATATAGGAGCTTGCATGCTTCCTAGATAGTAACGATAGAATAGAACAATCAGAGAATTATTCAGCAAGTTTATTGTTATCGTTCTTGTAACCCTAAAATCCTCTACAGCGGAAGTTCTTAGTCGAGCTCTGCTGAGGATTGTTTGATCTAATCATTCGACACATATTGATCCATACTTGTGTTATTTACTGCTTTTACATCCATCGCATTACCTGTTAAGAAGATCTAATCGATCTTTAAGTTTCTTAATAACTTAACAATTGGTATTAGAGCAGGAGGCTGTGTAATTCATACACATCCTTTCTGTGAAAAGGCTGCGATTAGGGTTATTCCGCATTAACTAATATTTATTGAGCCGTCATCCCATAATTGACGTAACTCAGCATTTATTTGTTTTGCCCTAATCTTATATATATTACAGTCTGATCTTTCAAACAGGTTATACGATCAAGCATGGACAAGTCACAATCAAATCCCATAAACATCTCAAATAGCATTGGATCAACGACGAAGATTCCCATCCTTTACACCCAGGATTACGAAGTCTGGGCACATCACTTTGAAGATTATGTCATTGGATCTGAAGACAATGGATACCTTATCCGGGAAGCAATCGTGTCTGGACCATTCGCTCATTCAGCAACGTCTAGAATCATTAAAACACAGAAAGAGTATAATGATCTGTTGAAGGACGTAAAAGATATTGCTCAAGACGAAAAGGATAACTTTCAGTGCAATATTAAAGCATTGAGACTAATCAGATTCGCTCTTCAATCGGATACTTTCAGGCTAGTGAGTTCATGCAGCACTGCCAAAGAAATATGGGATAGGCTACGAGAGTTATATTCCACAGACGAAGATCTGGAACATTCCATTCAGACCTTACTCTTGTCTGAGTTTGGTGAATTTAAGCAGAATCCTGAAGAAACTGTTACTCAGACGTTCGATCGCTTCAATCATCTTCTTAGTAAGATGATTAAACACGATATTGAAAGGAAGTTGATTGAAAAAAAGGTTACGTTTTTAAACGGTCTTAGATCTGAGCGGAGAGCGGTTGTGTCCACTATTAAAGAACACGATCAATTCAAATCTTATTCGTTGGCTAAGCTGGTAGGAATTTTGAAATCCCAAGAAAATATTGTCTTGCAGGAGAAGAAGGTGGTTTCAAGCTTGGGTTCCTTAGCTCTTCTTTCTAAAAGCAAAAGTGTGATGGAAGATGAAGATCTTAACTTAGAAGACTATGACCTTACCTCTGAAGACTATGCAATGATGGTGTCAAATCCAAAGAGGTTTATTTAGAAAAGGTTTCCTACCAATAAGAACCGGAATTGGCAGGGAAGCTATAGTTCTGAAAAAGTAAGGGAGGAACCGAAGGCAGAAGAAGCAAAGAAAGAGCCGAAAGCTGAAGGAGATTCTGGGGTGAACTGCTATTACTGTGGAGGAAAGAACCACTATGCTAAAGACTGTGTCCTAAAGAAAATGGCAGAAAAGGATGAAGAAAAAGATGAAGAAGCTGTGTTGATGAAAAAGCTAGAAGAGATCAAGAGAAAGAAAATTGTTGCTAACCCTTCTATGAATGCTTTAATTGTGCAGGGTTCCGTAGCGGATGATGAGTTCAGTGGCGTTGAGGTCTGGTCAACCGACTCTGAGGATGATGAAGTCAGAAAGCCATCTCATGGAAAGGCTTATGTTGCGAAAGGTGAAGGAAGCGGTGGAAAGTGTTTGATGGTGTCGGATGTATCTCAAATGAGGGGATACAACACAGACGGTGGGAATGAAGACACGAAGGAGCGAGAGGACTTGTGCTTCACAGCAAAACCTCTCAGCGTGCAGTTTAATGAGCTTGATGAATTAATCAAGAAGGTACAATCCATTTTTGTTTCATTCAAAGTCCTACAAAACTCATATGAAAAGGAATTAAAAAATGTAAATTCAAGAATCTCTCATCTAGAAAGCAGTTTAACTCAAACACGGGTCACCAATTCTAACCTCACTGACCAATTAAGCAGGGTGTCTTCAAAGAGTGGGGAACGAAGGATGTGGATAGAGCTGAAGGAGTCAGAGTTGATCAAATCCAAAGACGAAAACATTTATTTACAAAGAGACAATTTAAAACTTTTGAAACAAAGAAATGTGTTTTGTTTGATTGCTAAGCGTCTTTATTCTAACATCACTCAACTTCATCTTAACTGTGAAATAGGACAGAAAATTCATCGCATGATTTTGCCCTTTCTTGAGTTTAAAGAAGATGAAATTGACGCTGAAGCATATAATTGCGAAAGTGTAGTTTCGTCTAAGGATGTAAATCCGATTGTATGGTCTAGACAAAATCGAATCTTTCATAAAGTCCAAGGACCATAAGGACATGCTGAAAAATCTTTTGGATGAAAATGACAAACTAAAACTAAGGACCGAAACCATACAAAAGTTTGACTCATTGAATGCCAACTTGAGCTCAGAAAATAAAATTGATGTTGAAAATGCATCTGAGCTTAATGAGGATGATGATATGAGTGAAATTTCTGTAAAGGATGAAATTGATTGTTCTGAGTTTGTCAAGAGCGAACCCGAAAACCACAAAAATCTTATTTCAGAAAATTCTGTGGAGTTTGCTCGTCTGTCCCATCAAAAGTCCCCGATCCTTGAAGAAAAAGTTGTTGTATACCAAAAGGTAAGGACGACTCCAAATCAGGTATATAAGGTCACAGGAGTAACCGAACATCAGACAGCCGAACTCACAGCCATTGTAAATGAAGATAATGCTGATGGTTGTGATGAGTTCTTCTGGTCTGCCCCCATCGTCAATGCTGATGAAACCGTTGGTCTGTTGGAACGGACATCCTAGAAAACCAAAGGCAGATATGTGTCAGAGCCTTTGAACAAGCCTGATAACTTCGACGTGCCAAGCACTAGTGGTACAAAAGACGTTCCTGAAGAGAAAGGAGTTCCTGCAGAAAAAGTCACTCCTTCAAGCGAAACATCATCAGTTCAGAGTGAACTGGCAGACAAGAAGCAAAAGCAAAAAAGCCAACATCCATCGACAGCCGAAGCAAGTAAAGAATCAAAAGCAGCAAAGGAATCAGAGATACAAGAAAAATCTCTCTGAACGAAAACATTTTTGGCGATCTCAGAACGCCCATTTCTCTTATCATGACAGAAATCCAACGCCAGAGAAAAATGTTGTTAGGAAGCAAGAAAGTAATAACAACCGAAAGGAAAGGTTCGGTTCAGAGAACACCAGCTACCGAAAGCAAAAGTTCGGTTCCGAGAGCAAAAGCAATCAAGGTTCAAGGTTTGGTCCCACTAATAATCAAAAACAAAAGGGATACCTAGAACCTCAAGTCAAGCAAACTTCTCAGTCTAACTTCTCTCATTCTAATTCCTCTCAACCTCATTCTAAATCCAATTCTGTTCATACTCAAAATCCAAAATCTTCAACAGATTT
The DNA here is from genome assembly GCF_051521515.1 of Lactuca serriola. NCBI lineage: Eukaryota > Viridiplantae > Streptophyta > Magnoliopsida > Asterales > Asteraceae > Lactuca > Lactuca serriola. Next base: position 333,757,551 of record NC_136415.1, on the reverse strand, counting down.
GAAAGGAAAATCGAAGGTTTCCTCAGTCAAGACTGATCAAAAGCATTCCAATGTCCCAGTGCCTAAACCTGAATCCAAACCGTCTGTAACAAATCCCAATAAAATTAAGGTTTTCACCATTAAAAAGAAAGATGAAACAACTTTAATAAAAAGAACATATCTTGTTGACATCTCTCTTACTATTCCTGTTCCTGTGAAAGGCTCACGTGGACCCAAGAAACTTTGGGTTCCTAAATCTGCTTAATTTTTGCAGGTTATCAGTGATGAGCAGTTTGACGAAGAATGGTATATTGACAGTGGCTGCTCACGTCACATGACAGGAAGGAAGGAAGAACTAAGGGAATTTCGGTCTCTTTCAAACGGTGGAAATGTCAAGTTCGGGAACAACTCATTCGGCACGATAAAAGGCTATGGAATGATAATAAATGGAGATTTCACAATCAGAAAGGTTGCATACGTTGAAGGACTACAGCACAACCTCATTAGTGTATCTCAGCTTGTTGGAGGAACCGGTCTCAAGGTCTCTTTCAAAGATGAGGGTTCAGAGATAACTGAAAAGAAAACAAAAAGAGTAATTCTCAAATCGGAGCGCAAAGGCGAAATGTTTCCCCTGAATCTCAAACCTATCAAAGGAAATCCAGCTATCTGCCTGTTATCCAAAGCACAATCTGACGAAAGCTGGCTGTGGCACCGAAGGCTCTCTCATCTCAACTTCAAAGATATCAACAAACTTGTCACAGGTGGTCATGTTCGAGGTCTTCCATTGCTCAAATTCGATCGAGAACATTTATGTGATGCATGTGAAATGGGGAAGCAGAGTCGTCAAAGTCACCCATCGATTGTAAACACTAAAGTTGTTGAACCATTAGAGTTAATTCACATTGACTTGTGTGGTCCATCATCTATTGAAAGCATCGGCGGTAGCAAGTATATTCTTGTTATTGTTGATGACTTTTCACGTTTTACATGGGTGTTCTTTCTGAAACACAAATTTGAAGCAACTCTCAAGCTAAAGACGTTTATCAAGCAGGTTGAAGTGCAGCTGAGGAAAGTCGTTCGCAACATCAGGAGCGACAATGGGCTGGAGTTCAAAAATAAAGAATTCGAAGACTTCTTGGCAGAAAAAGGAACCAGTCACAACTTCTCAGCTCCCTACACCCCTCAACAAAACGGAATTGTCGAAAGACGAAACCGATCTTTGTGTGAGGCGGACCGAACCATGCTAAGTTTTGCTTCTTTACCTTTATATTTTTGAGCTGATGCTATTGCTGCAGCATGTTTTACGCAGAACAGGTCCTATCTTAATAAACGCTTTAATCTCACTCCTTATGAGATCATCAACAACAGAAAGCCAAATGTCAAATTCTTCCACGTATTCGGCTCACAGTGTTTCATCTTCAATTCTAAAGAACATCGTAACAAGTTTGACGTGAAAGCTGATGAAGGGATATTTCTGGGATACTCTCTCACTTCGAAAGCATACAGGGTTTTGAACAAACGGTCGAGGAAGATTGAAGAAACTTATTACGTGACTTTCGATGAAAGCTATGTCAAAAAGCTGAAGGCCAGTGAAGACACAGTAGGAGAAATTTTTTCTCAAACAGGCCAAGTCACAGCCTCGATTGCAAATCTGTTTGAGAAGTTTGTTGAGTTATTCGATGAACCAGAGAAGGCCACTCTCTCGGAAGCTAGTGCAGCAGACAACAAAGTAGATCATCTGAAGCAACTCATCGAAGATTCTGCCAAGCAAGTAAATGAAGGAGAATCAAGTCCAAACGACCCGCCACAACATGGTGCTTCAGTTGAGGGGGAGGATCCACCTTCTTCTTCACAGCCGGGCTCACATGTTGAGGGGGAGAACTGTTCTCCAGCTGCTCCCGAACGCCCAGCTGTACCCGAACGCCCAGCTGTACCCGAAAGCCAATCTGTACCGAAAGTCTTGTGGTACCTGAAAGCTCAACACCACCCGAAACTCCTGTAGCTCCGGAAAGTCAAGATACACCTGAAAGCTCATCTGTCGAATGCTGATATGTCTTATGACGATGATAGTCAATCTGAGCTAGAAGAGATGGTAAATGCTGAATTGGATCCATCCTATGATCCAAATTACCCTCCTCTTGTCAAATGGACCAGAGATCATCCTGTTTCACAGGTTGTCGGTAATGTCTCTGAAAAGGTCCTGACCCGATCTCAACTAAAGGCAAAGCAAACTTCCTTATTTTCAAAAGTAGAGTTCTGTATGTTTAACTCCTTCGTCTCAAAAGTTGAACCAAAGACAGTTAACACTGCTCTTTATCACTCCGATTGGGTTCAAGCTATGCAAGACGAACTTAATGAATTCGAAAGAAATAAAGTTTGGCGCCTCATTCCAACTCCTCCAGATGCCTCGGTTGTTGGTCTCAAATGGGTCTTTAGAAATAAGTTGGACAAGGAAGGCAATGTGATTAGAAACAAAGCTCGTCTAGTGGTGAAAGGATACTGCCAGGAGGAAGAAACGGTGTACGTAGAGCAACCACCTGGATTTGTCAATGAAAAATACCCCAATCATTGTTATATTCTGGACAAAGTGGTATATGGACTGAAACAAGCACCGAGGGCCTGGTATGAAACGCTAACCAAGTTTTTAAAGATGTCCAAATTCAAACAAGGTTCGGTTGACCCAACCTTCTTTCGTAAGAAGGAAGGTAACCACATTATGATTGTTTAAATCTATGTCGATGATATCATCTTTGGCTCAACGAATCCTAGCTTAACGGTTGAACTCGGAAAGCTGATGGAGACTAAATTTGAAATGAGCTCAATGGGTCCAATTAACTTTTTCCTTGGTTTAAATATTAGACAGGGACCCGAAGGCATCTTTATTAACCAGGAAGCTTACACAAAGACTCTCCTTGCTAAATTTGGCATGATGGGAGACTCAAAGGTTAAAGTTCCAATGGCGTTCGGCACCAAGCTCACTCCATCCTTGGATAAGCCAGCAGTCGACATTACGCTATATCGCCAAATGATCGGTTCTTTAATGTACTTTACTGCTAGCAGGCCTGATATAATGTTTTCTGTTTGTTACTGTGCTAGATTTCAGGCAAATCCTCGTGAACCTCACATGCTTGCAGTGAAGAACATACTCCGGTATCTCAAGTGAACTATCTCTCTCGGCTTATCGTATCCATCCAACTCAGGTTTCTTCGTTCAAGCCTATTCAGATGCAGACCTTGGAGGTTGTGGACTAGACAGGAAAAGCACCACTGGAGGCTGCCAATTCCTTGACGGGAAGTTGGTTAGTTGGCAATCAAAGAAACAGACCTGTGTGTCTCTGTCTACCGCTGAGGCAGAATACATCGCAGTTGCCTCATGTACTTCTCAAGTGATTTGGATCCAAAGCCAACTCCGGGACTATGGACTCAATATGAAAAAGATCCCACTATATTGCGACTCTGAAAGTGCAATTAGGATATGTCATAACCCAGTGCAACACTCGAAGACTAAGCACATAGCACTGAGGTATCACTTCATTAAGGATCATGTGGAAGATGGGAACGTCGAAATACACTTTGTTCGAACCACTGATCAACTGGCTGACATCTTCACCAAAGCTCTTCCTGAAGCATCTTTTAACAAAATACTACAAGAGCTAGGTATGATGGAATCAGAGTCAGTACCAAAAATTACCTCTTAAAGCTCAAAAGCAAGAAGCGAAATAGACCGAACGTTCGGGTTCGTGTCTTGTGCTAATGTACCAAAATGAACCGAACGCTCAGGTTCGGTTGCATTATCTGCTTTTCGCTCATCACTCAAAGGTAGTTTCCTTGGTTGTAGATCTTATGTATAAATTTTCCATATTCAATTTCTCTTGTTGTCAAAGTTATTCTCTTTTTCAAATCTATTTTCTTTGGCGACCGAAATCAACCGATCGTTCGGGTTCGGTTCCAAAATTTTTCTCACCCGAAATAGATCGAACGCTCGGGTTCGGTTCCAAAGTTTTTCTCAACCGAAATAGACCGAACGCTCGGGTTCGGTTCCCAAATTTTTTTTGTGTGTCTTAATTTTTTTTTATTATCGAAAATTCCAAAAATAATTTTTTTTCTTTCATAAATTCAAAAACTCCGAAAATATTTTTTAGCTTGGCTTTCATTTTTTTTATTTTTATTTATTAATTTTTTTGTGTGGGTATATAATTTCATTAGCTAAATGTCCCTAGAAGCATGCTGCTGTATGTGTCCAAAGCCTCACCTGATTCTGAATAATAGGCCTTACTGACTTGGTATAAACAAACATTGTCTTCCCAATTAGGCTTTTTTATTTATTCTAATCATGAGCTACCTAACTCTCTTCTCACATGAGATATGAGTTTTCTGCTTGGTCCTAATCTTTATAGCAGAGGTACTTTGATTTCTTTACACCATCTACGTTGCATTTCTCCATCAAATTCGATTCACAAACGTAACCCTTGAGACTCTCAGAAATTACCACTGAGGTTTATGGTTGCACAATTTATGTGTTCATGATCTTAGCTTCGTGTCACTACGTGCTAAGTGAAACCCAAAATTCAATACCCATTATGCATTGACGGTGAACAATTAATTTGCTCAAGCTTTCACTAATGAATTGACGAAGGTACCACATGAAATCTCTAATTTTCTTTTGAGTGATTCCAATGAAATTGTTAACACCCATAATATTTCTTCCCTTGGGATCCAATTTTAATTTTTGTGGAGATTTTATAACTTTCCTAGCCAAATTAAAATTATCTCCAACCTACTTGTTCAACAGACTACACCGGTCTCACAAGTACTTCGTTCGATTTTTGTCTTATATCAAGATTAGGAATTTTGAATCGAAGCGATATCCACCCTCATAAGCCTAATTAAAAGAAGCCTTTCAACACTTCTTAATAAGTGTCTGATCGTTATTCAACGGGAAACCACACAAACACTTTAAAGTCTCTCTTGACTTTGAAGGAAGAGATTCGTGCCCGGGATCATTTGTTTCGTGTCTTTATTGACATCACATATTTTCCCAAAAGTGTTGCTTTATTTCTTTTCTTTTACACCCTAAGCACGAAAATCTTTGATTTTCCAAAATTCAGGTTCTATTAATTACAAGGCATTCTAAATGTGTGGTAAATATTGTTCCACGTGGGCGAATTTTTTTTTAAAGATGTTGTTTTATTCTAAAGGGATAAGATGACGACATGATGACTCAGGCGGGAGTCTAATCGATTTGATTTCAAACGGCGCAAGAGGGACGCGTGCGAATCTGAACCGTTTCATCTCCAAACGGCGCCTGATGGGAAGGCGTGCTATTAGGGGCCTGACATTCTCTCTCATGCGTGTTCATCGGCAACCCCAACTGTCACGCATCAGTCAACTCCGAAAAACCCTTCGTTCTTCAATAGAAGATTTGGGAAGATCTTTCTCTCTCCTTAAACCACAGTATAAAAGGCATCATCCTCCACCGTTTACCTCTTTACTGCAATTAAAATTCCCAAGAGAGCAAACAATCCCTAAACCTTCTTTGTTCATCATCTCCTCCACTTTCATCATCGCAATGGCAGATTCTTCCTCAGTTCATGCAACATCCCACATTTTGCCCATCCGCCCACAGCAAAGCTTGATCATCGATTTAACTCCTCAATCAAATGATGCATTCATGTTCCCCATCATCGAGTGTCTGAAGTTTTCTCCAATCGCTCCTGCACTTACCAGGGCTGAAACTGTTTCGATGGAATTCTTGTCACAGATCTTTGCCACCGCTCACTACGACAAGGTCGTCGACAGAATATTCTTTGATATATTTGAACACAAGGCGTCGATTTCAAAGCAGCGGTTCTGCTCACTGTTAGGGTTTGACGCAGATTCTTCCAGGGTCAATCCGGAATCCATCCCCATGGGTCATCTGTTCAGCATGTTCTACAACATGGGATACACGGAGGTGCTTACAACGGTGAAGAAATTCAAGAAGTCGTGCCTACCTCCATAGTGGAATGGGTTGTTCACTGTTTTGTTCAAGGGTTTATCTGAACGAAGCGTCGGGTCTGATGGAGCCAGCCGTTTATTTCTCTCCATCATGTATGGTATCTACAATGGCATCAACATGGACTATGGGTCTGTTCTGTGGCAACAACTCATTCAGAGTCTCTCCTCCACTTCCAGACATTCAGAGATTTCGTATGCTCGATTCTGGACCATTATCGCGAAATGGGTGATGGACAAGTACCACGTCCCCATTGTCGCTAGTGCTCCAATGTCTTCGATTGGTACCTTCTATACCACGAAGATCATTGTGTCGGATGCTTCAAAGTTTCCGTTCAACGGGTCTATTCCGGAAATGATGTATGGTGATGTTCCGGCTGACAGCAGGATCATTCAGACGTATAAAGAGTTCAGACGTTCTGGTCCAAGGGATCTTACTCCGGAGATGCTGAAATCCATTCATGATGCCGACAAGCCTGCTCCAAGAGGAAAGAAGACTGATAAGGGAAAACAAGTGGCCAAGGGGGCGAAAGGCCCGTCTCCAAAGAAGAGGAAACCCACCAGAGTTGCTCAGTCTCCATAGCAGAAGAGGAGAAAAACCCAACCGCGACGAAAGTTGATTATCGCTTCCTCCTCAAGCGAGTCTGAGGGTGATAGTTCTGATTCTGAAGGCTATCAACGTGGTAACACTCCCCCATGATCTCTAACCCCTGAAGTTCATGTCTCTACTTCACTAATTTCCTCTCCACCTAAAACCATTCCTATTTCTATTCCCCCCATAACTTCCACTACTCACATACCATCCACTTCCATCCCAATACCACCACCAATATTCACCGAAGCAACCACAACAACCACTGCAGATGTTAGAACCAACGTATCTGATACGGGGGTTCATACTGACGCTCCTAAATCTACCCCAACACCCGAAACCACCCCAGCACCCGAACAAACCACACAACCCGAACCTACCCATACTACCGAACCACCAGCTTCACCACCACCATCAGAGGGAGAAGAACCATTCCTTGGCGGGGAGAATATGACTTTTGACTCGGTCTACTATAGCCCGTTTCAAGTACAAAGTGATGACGATGATGACGCTCCTGTCACCAAAAGGCATCTCCGGGAGCTCCATGATAAAATTGACTCACTCATTGCCTCCTCTTCCACTTCTCAGTCCTCCCTATATGAAGCTGCAGTTCAGAAAATTGTTGACGCTTTCTCCAAAGCTCAGCAAGCTTCACTTGCTTCTGCAACCACCACCATAGATGCCTCTACCAAATCCTGTCAGGCAGCGACCGAAAAAGTCGATAAACTATTTACTGATGCCTCTTCCCTGTTGAAGTCTTTACAGGAGAGTGCCACCGCCGCCAAGACTATGTTGGAACCGATTGTCCACCAACTGACAACATCAGTCGCAACTGAGTTGAAAGTCCTTCGCTTCTCTTCGTCAAACAATTTTTGACGACAACTCAGCTTTCCGAACAACCATCGAAGAACGTCTCTCCAAGCTTCAAGAAGATTTGGCTGCCGAGAACACTCTCATGGATGCTCTCGCAAGGAAGACTACTGCTCTGAAAGTCAAGAGCATTCAACTCTCCAACTCTCAATAGGAGATTGAATCTCTTCGATCTGAAAGGGAGGTCATCAAATTGTGTGTTTCGGATGTCCACTCTGCCATATCCAACATCCTAGAAGCACATGATCCAATTCTTAAGTACACTGTGAGGCGTGACCTTGCAGAGAAGCTCGCTCCCGCCCTCGCCCTACTCAGCAAAATCGAAGGGCTTCTTGATTTCGTGTCCATTCTGAAACAAGGGGGAGAGAAGGAAACAATGTCTCAACCACCTCCTACTTCCACAGCAACTCACACTACCAAACCTCCTCCAGTAGGACAACCCTCTGGTTCCGGTGTGAAAGACAAAGGCAAAAATATTTTTGAGGAAGAAGAAGAAGAAGATAAAGAAACAATTGCCGACTTGTTGAAGCATAAAATTCGACGCAATGAGGCTGACATCAGTGCTCGTGTGGCAAGAGAGGCTGAAGAAGTCGAACGTAAACAGAAGGAAGCCCACGACCTTCTTGAGAGCAGGAAAACTTTGTTTCCTTCCTGGACTCTTGAGAGGATGATTAAAGAAGCCATTGACACACCGAGTATCTTATGGCTGGAACCTGTGATCTCTTTAGATCGTTCCAATACTGTCGACTCACAGTTCGACATGCCACTGACCCGAAAGGCTTTCATCTTTCATGCCTTTTCCAACGTTGCAGAATTCCCTCATCCTCATCCATAGGTTGATCGGGACCTAATCGATTTCTATCTGAAGGCTGCTCAACCCCAATATCAGACTTGGAGCGCTCAGAAAATTGTCAACGTTCGGGTCTTGAAGCCGTATAGTAAAGGTAACTTCATCAACGTCCGGTTCAAGGTACTTCGGGGATCTGCCAAAAGAGAACATACTATTTCCCTTGCAGATCTTCCCAACCTTAATCCCCATGATTGGATTATCTTGCACAACATCCTCCTCACCAACGAAGCTGAATACGGTCCGATCATCGACCATTTCAAGAGGATGCTCGTGTGCTACATCATGGAAGTTGCATTGATGGATCAGGAGATTGCGAGCGTATTTAAGAAGAAACCTACAATATCTCATGTTGGCTATGCCAGTGATCTCAACCAAATGCAGATGGGGAAGATTGACTCGAGGAGGAATTTGGTCATGTTTACCAGGAACGAAGGACAGAAATGTCTTTTCGCATTGGCTGACAAACATCTCTATACCACTGCATGTTTGGAGCACGTTTTGGGGATCATCCACAGATGCAAGCAGAACACAGCAGATGATATCAAGTACTTTGATGATATGATTCAATGGTACATTCGGTTCAGACAGACTATTCTCGCTCTTATCACACGTCTGTTTGATACTGTAAAGAAGGCTCCTACTGCTGGCCCGAAGAAGAAGTAGTCTCGCTCCAATTTGACGCAAAGGGGGAGATTGTTGGGTCGTGTTCTGTGTAATGAGTTGCGTCTATTGGGCTCGTTAGCTAGTCCATTTTGTATCTCCAGTATGGGCCTGTCCATCCGTGAGTTTAGTAGGGTTTAGTATCTATAGGAGCTTGCATGCTTCCTAGAAAGTAACGATAGAATAGAACAATCAAAGAATTATTCAGCAAGTTTATTGTTATCGTTATTGTAACCCTAAAATCCTCTACAGCGGAAGTTCTTAGTCGAGATCTGCTAAGGATTGTTTGATCTAATCATTCGACACATATTGATCCATACTTGTGTTATTTACTGCTTTTACATCCATCGCATTAACTGTTAAGAAGATCTAATCGATCTTTAAGTTTCTTAATAACTTAACATTAACTATTGATGTGCCGGTAAACCACACATCCTCCATCAAAATGATAATTATAAGATACCCATTACTACTCTTTATTAGTGCCCTTTAGTGTGCTGGTTAACCACACACGCTCCACTAATGACCAATAAAGCATAATGTGCAATTTCATGCTTTTCACATTTTTCCTAAAGTAGCTAGAGTTGGGATTTTAAAAATAATGTTCGAGTACTTTCTTTAATACCATTATACTTTTAGTGAGAAGTAATTTTCCTATCAAATCCGTTTTGCTAACGACCCTCTAGTAATCAAGGAAGCGGTGGGTGAGAGTGGACACCCATTCAACTACCATTTTATAGGCAGTTTCCTTATACCCCCCTTATAGATTAGCTTCGTGAATGAGGCATACTAGCGATTTGAATGACCATATTCTTATACATATATAATATTAGACTTTTAATTATAATATATAAGGTGTGTTTTAAAACATTTTAAAACTCCAAGGGTTTATATAAATTTCGAAATTTAAACTATTAAATTTTAAATTTAAATAAACCAATTAATTAGATTTAATATTTATCTATTAATTAACTTTTAATTAATTTATTAAATCTTGTAAGGATTGTCTAATCAAATTAATTAATTAATTTAATCCTAATCCTTATCCCTCTAAATTTTGAAAATTAGGGGTAAAGGATAATTATCCAATTAATCTAATCAAGTAACAATTATCCAAAACAAAAACCCTAAAATTTCTAGCATATTTTCGAAATTCACAAGGGAGGAGGCTAGGGTTTTCAAAACCCTAACCCTAATTTCGATTAGGGTTCTTTGGAGGCTAGGGTTTTCGAAAACCCTTTGATCCATAACCATAAAAATTGAAAAAATTGGCCTTTAGGGTTTAATAGCTATAAACCCTATTTTGCAATTCAACAATTGTAGCAATTCAATTTAAAACAAACAATGGCTCTGATACCACTGATGGGTTTTAGGTAAAACAAATAAACTAGAAAACAATTCTTAAGTTCACATGCAACCTACTTTGGATCTATGTTTTAACTATTGAACATACAACTTTGAATTGCAAAACAAGAACCCTAGAGGAGAGAGGCTAATTTCGAAATCAACAAACTAGGGTTAGGAGTTACATACCTTTCAATTGTTATAGCAAACAATTGACAATTCCCTTGATCTTGATCTTGATCTTGATCTTCTTGGAAGCTTAGCACCACAAGTGTAATGCCTCTAATGGAATCACACCTAAACTAGCAAGAAGGAAAGTAGGAGAGAGAGGGGAGAGGGAGTATGCAAAATCTCGGCCTTAGGGTTTCTTCAAAAGAAAGAGTGACCAAAACATGAACCAGGAGGCTCCTTATATAGCTGAGGGATCTAGGGTTTAGGGGAAACCCTAGTTATCCTTTGCTTAGGGCCTAAGCAAACCCAAGGGCCTTATCCAAGCCCCTATGGACGAAATCATTAGGGTTTCCCCTATATATTTCGTCCACCCTCTTCCAAGGGGGTTCTAGAGCCTTCCACTCAACTATTAGATAACTGTAAACTAGTCCCTACACCTTACAATTAATACTTTTAACCCCAAAATTAATTCTGATTAATTTTTGGCTAACTATTAATTAAACATAATGATTTCTAATTAATATATTAATCTTTTAACATATTAATAAATTCATTTATATTAATTTATTAATCTTATAATAAATTAATATCTCTCCTTTCATAATTTCCTTGTCTGGTTGCTAGGTTTGAGGGCAACCCAAAAGGACTGTGTTGCTACCAATTCAAGTACATACCAATTATAGTTATGGGCTTAAACACCTAATCCAACACAAACGTAGTCACGCCTCAACAGAGCACGACTAAGAACTTCCACTATAGAGGCGAGCTAGGGTTTACAATACTATAATGAGAATTATCAAAGCGTTAATTACTAAGGATGCATGCATGCACCTTAAATACTAAAACCCTTGAATAAAATAATGCACTGTTGGACAGGCCCAAACCGGTTACAAAACCGGGCTACAAGGAACGAGCCCAAGACGCAACACTAGGATCCTAACAGGCCATCAACTCATTGAGTCCCTAACCCTTTACCCGTCCTTATCCACAACTCTACTCGTCGAGTTTAGCAGCGACTCAACGAGTTCCTCATCTATATGAACATTGAATGAACCTTCATCCGACTCGTCGAGGTGTATGAACAACTTGTCGAGTTCACCTTCTTCTGATGAACAAGTCATGTCCTTGACTCACCAAGTTGTATGAACAACTCGTCGAGTTCATCTTCAACTATTCGGAGATTGCCTTGGACTCGCTGAGTCTATTCTAGCATTCGTCGAGTCCCATGAACTCCAGGTCTAAGGCTAAGTCCAATACGTTGGGTCACTCCCTTGGACCCTCTAAAAACCCTTCTAGCGCTCAACTGGGTTCCTTCAAACCCTAACAAAAAAGAGGAGTCTCGCCTCGGACTCGCCGAGTCCTAAGAACAACTTGTCGAGTCGAGTATGTCCAAGTCTCATTTCTCGATTTCTAGCATACAACTCTTGACCAAAAGATAGATCTAAGCTCCTTCAATCATTCTATCACGTAAAGTTACAAACTTTACGTGCATGCATGGGACTTTGAGCTCAAAAGGACATAAAATAAGCCCTCATGATGCATGGGACCTTACATAGGTGCAAAAGCAGCCCCTAACTACCTTGTAACTCCCTTAATGACCTAATTCTGAAGCCTCAACCCCCAACCATGCTTGCAATCATGGTTGGTCACCAAAAATGGCTTATAAAAGCCCTAAATATCCCCAAAAAGGGATCTATCAAATGAAAGAGCAAGATAACAGCTTTATACCTCCAATGAATTGTGGATGATGCACAAACTTGGGTTCCCCTGGTCTCCACTTGTTTCCTCAAGTCTTTCACCTTCCTCCTTATGGTCACAACTAGCAAGATCCACCAAAATTCCTTAGTTCTTCTTAAAAACGGCTAGGGTTTGCTATGGGGAGTTTTGGAAGCATTAGGGACGAAAGGGAGGCTGAATAAGTGGTTTAAATAGGGTGCAAACCCTCAAACTAGGGTTTTGTCCGGACAGCGCCTACTCGCCGAGTCTGGCCGCCGACTCGTCGAGTAGGTCATCAAACTTCCGCGTCCAAGACGCTCCGACTCGATGAGTTGGACCTCAACTCGCCGAGTCCAAGGCCAAAATGCAAGGTACTTGAATGAAATACATACCAGGAACCAGGTGCTACGGAAATGAATTGTTTTTTTTATGATATGTTATTTTATATTATAATATATTATTTGTTATTTAGTTTGAAAATTAGTAAATCTATAAAAAAAAATTAACACTTAAAGTTATGACACACAAAAATGTGTGTCGTCATCCTTTATGACAGGAGCTTCCTTGACATGCAATGTGTGTCGTGAATGTGTGTCATTAATGCATGTCATAAAATTACGACACGCAAATGTATGTCGTCTTCCTTTATGGTAGGGGCTTCCTTGACATGCATTTGCGTGTCATCTGTACCTTTTACGACACGCAATGCATGTCATTAAAGGGTATATATATATATATATATATATATATATAGAGAGAGAGAGAGAGAGAGAGAGAGACACACACACACATAAGCTACATATATCTTTTTCATTCTAAGGTATACACAACATTACCACATGTAATTAACTTATACAAAACTACATTACTTCCTTTAACACTAACTTTTCGCATAACTAATAGATTTGACCATTTTACCCTTTACACACAAATCTTACTTTCGTTACATTAGGTTGTCACAAAATTTCATATTGTTACAGTCGAGGCTGCCTAGGAGGGAGGGTAAGTCGACTGCTTTGGCAAACATGTTGATTGTCATGGCCGATGTAAAGCTCTCTAATGTTGTTGACTCGTGGAAATGGGCAGGTGATAGTTCATACATCTTCTTGGTTCACTCTTTCAAGCAATTGCTTTCGGGCTTGAGGTTGAATGGTGAATGCTTTCTAATTTTCAAATGGTGCATTTGGATTCCTTAAAAGTTACTTGATTTTGTGGATGATGTTTTTAAACATGCCTCTGTGGCTTGTAACTTTTCTTCTACGGGCGTTGTTTCGTCTTGTTGTTATGCCCCTTTTGTAATATTGAGGAAAAAAATAGGGGATCATGTTTTTTTTCAAATGCAATCTCTTCTCACATCGGAGGTGGTTGGAGCCTCTATTGATAAAGATGATCTCTTAAAGAAGTTGAAGACTACCTGGCTCAAATAAGTTGAAAAGTAAGCTTATTTTGGCCTTATCTTATTCGCTTATTTGGACGCCCATAATCCGTTGGTGGTCAACAATAAGATGTGCACTCTTCTGAAGACGGCAGATGATCTCTAGCTTGCTACGTTTAATTGGATCGAGCATCGATTTAAATTTTCTAATTTAAGTTGGTTTGAGTGGTATATTCTCCTTTTAATGCTTGTAATTTGTAACTTTTGTTAGTTTCTTTCTAGCCATTTTACTTTTAATACATTCGTCATTCAATAAAAACTTGAAAAACTTTTTCTTCCGTATTTGAGATGCAGACATGATAGACAGACAGTACGTATTTGATGTGAAATAACAGCTAGCGAGCTGAGGGTCATATAAATATAATCCCTTAGAATACATACATAATAACCATTTTTTAGGAAACTATATTTTATTATTATTGCTGTTATCTTATTTTTTATTAATAAAATAAAGGTGCATGAAAGCTCCTAGGATGATTTGTTTTGTGTGTAAAGATTGATCCCAAATCCCGCAAAATCTAGGCAGGAGCACGTGCGCGCGCGGATTTAACGCGCTTTTTCTTTTCTTAATTTACAGGATTCTATTTATATATTATACATATATATGATATGATATGTTGTCGTCGGAACCTTCTCCTCTCACACGTCACAATATACTCAATTTCTAACTTTCTTCCTAATAGCCATTATTATCGGAGATTTTTTAACTTCTCTTTTCAAATATGTTTAATACCCGTCTTCTATTATTGTCATTATCATGATGATTGATTTTAGTAGATTTTGTATCCAATAATATTAGGCGATGAGGTTTGTGCTAGAAAATAGGATTCGAATATCAATATGTACTTGATAATTTTATGAATTTTTTTAAATACATTTTATGAAATCTGTAATTCAATTTTATGTCTGCTGCTATATGAATTTAGAGTGGGATAATCCATGAAAATCAATTCGGATTACATGCTTAATCCAAATCACAAACACAAAATACCTTGTTGTTTGTATGCTTTTCGAGACAAAAATCTAATAACAATGCAATATTTTCGTGTATCCATTATGCAACACCATGTCTTCAAATTATGGGAAGAAGATGATTTTTCGGTGGGAAATGTCATGTCCCTTGGAATAGTCGTGACCCTTTGATTTTTTGCGGGAAAATAATGGTCGAATCCATTTTCATTATATGGATTATGTTTCGAACCAGGGTGTAAAAGTTCAATCTTCAAGGGATCTACCCCTTGCTAGGGGCACCGTCTCTAGATCCCGCTAGGGGAGATGCCCTTTGGAAGCCCACCCACACCAAGGGAGTTGTCTCGAACCCCTGTATTCTCAAGTTTATACTAGTTATCTGAATAAGCACTCCGCGCCTCTAATCTTGGAATGTAGCCAAATTAAACTAACATGTAAATCCTGACTACACTAAATGTGTTGATAACACAACAATCACCAACAATTTGAAAGCAAATTATTCGAATATATGGAATGAAAAAGATTTGGGTGTTAGTACTTTCATATATTCGATATGACAAGTTAGAATGAATAATTTTTATTAATGGGTGGTTAATAATTGTTTGTTATCCACCGACTCCTTAAGTGAAATAATTTTTATTAATCAAACATACGTGGTTAGTTTTGTAAAATGTAAATGAAATAAACGATAACGATGCCTAGCAGCACCCCCCCCCCCCCCCCCCCGAATGATCGGTGCGGCGGTTAGGCATCCTTAGACGAAAGAGTGGTCTTTCAGATTTGTCTTCTCTTGAATTTGTTCACATGCGATTTATGAACACTTAAAAAAAACTTTTTTAGATTCGCCCTGCATGAGGTTGAAAACCGTTAGCAAGGCTCCGAACCTTCTCGAAGGTTTACAGAAGAGTCCCCCTTGTGTTCCCTCCCTTTGTGAAGAATTCCATTTCCCTTTTTCTCCACTCTTATTTCTTCCACATTTCTCATTTTGTTGATTGAAAGAGAATAAGCATTATCCATTGAGTAAAGTCAAGGGAGGGTTTGCTACAGTTATTCGGGTGGTTGGTGGCCCCTTCGAGAGTTATGGGTCCTTGTTGTTGCATGAGTGTTAGCTCACGCTCAAAAGTCCTCCGATACGAGTCCTAGTCGTTGCGCTGCGGTCCGTTTCCCAGCTTCGTTTGCACGATTTTCACTTCTGATTGGTTACATCCATCCCGTTCCATCCATCCCCAACCCTAATGAATCGAGTATGAAGGGATCAAGCGGTTCGGGTTTTCGGCCGATTCCTGTTTGCCATCAACTGACGGCTCATTGGTAAGGTGAGAGCTTCAAGCCCGATTTCTGGTGACGCACCATATATATATATATATATATATATATATATATATATATATATATATATATATATATATATATATATATATATATATATATATATATATATGTGTGTGTGTGTGTGTGTGTGTGTGTGTGTTTTGAGTGGGATCCCGTTGGTTGGTGCAGGTTGGGAGCAAGCAATAAGATTTTACAATTCAAGAGTTGTGTGGTTTAAACCCCAAGGAATAAAGTTTGTGGTATTATGGACAACAAAAGAAAAAGAAAATCATTGCCAATAATGATGGTAGCCAAAGCAAAGCAAAGCAGGTTGATATTACCAAATGTTTATTAAATTGCAAAACAAGTGTGGTAGATGTGAGGCAGAGGCTGAGGCATGAAAGAAAGAGAAGGTTGTGGCATGTAGTCATATCAAACAAAAATAACATATCTGTGTATATGTATGCATAGAATCCATTCTGGCAGAAAGCAAATTCAGGAATCCGATCCATAACTCAATAAACCTGACCTAAAAGTAACAACTAACAACAACAACTCTATTTGATAAAACCAACCAACCGACTCTTGTAACTAACATACACAAACAATGATGATGATGATGATCTCCAAAAAAAAAAAATCAGCAAACAATTTTATGGGATCTGGGACCTTAAATCTTCTGTTTCAGTGTCACGTCAATGATCCCAATTCGAGATTTAGGTCTGTAATGTTCGTCTGTGTCCACTTCCTCGATTTCCTGGACCACAATTAAAATCTCTCAAATTTCCAGGATAATTTTGTACATACATACATATGTGTATTAATTATTATTATTTACCTGAACAATATCTTCTCCCTTGATGACACGTCCAAACACATTAAGCTTTGCATTCAGATCTGGAATGGGTGCGGTTGTAATGAAAATATCAAATCCTTCTTTCTCGTGTTTCATGTTGGAGGTGCCAAGCATAAAGGCTTCATGCTTTAATCTGATGGATTGTTAATTATTATTAAATGATGATGATTGAAGAGTGAATGATATTACAAGTTAGAAAATGGATTTAGAGAGCAACCTTTTCTCCAGCTGATTGTAGTGCTTCTCTCTGGAAGTCCAGTCCTCTATAACTGCATGATTCTCAGAGTCGCCTCCTTGGATTACAAAATGTTTGACCACACGTTGAAACAGCATCCCTTTAAAATGTCCCTTCTGACTGCAACCCAACCACACATTCCAATCACCACCACAAAACAAAACAAGATGAGATTGGAGTGGAGTATTAACAATGAAAGACATGGATACTGACCACGCATCGATAAATTCATCCACAACTTCAGGTGAACCTTCCTTGTAAAGTTCCACCGTAATCAAACCTTTTGAAGTGTTAAAAATCTGGACATAAAGTATCAAACAAACCCAAATGGATATTACTCCATCATACTTTTAAATGATCAAATATTTGCACAAGCAACAATTATGGATCTTTTTTATGTAGCAACCAACAACCTACAATTTTGTCAAGAGAATTGTAACCATCTGAGCTTTTGTAAGAAAAAAAAATACCAATTTAAGTGTATGGCTCCAAAGACTAATCATCAAATTCAAATGGGTGTAGTGTGGTGTGGATAACAGGTCAAAATGGTAACTTTTTGTACATTTTTTTTTATTTTATATTAGTGTTAGTGTGTGTTAAATATGATTCAACAACAACAATACCCAAATCCCATATATAGGAATAATCTATTTTTTAATAAAGCATTTAGGAGCTTGTATGTTTTAAAAATAACTCCATGGAACTTTCAACCTTTTGACGTGTTTCATTTCTGCTGAATTTACCAAATTTAACCATATAAAGATAAAACTTGGCCCAAATCTGCTCATTTATAACTTATAAGTAAATGGGTCGAAATTGTCACCTCTAATCATACTTACTTGAGGATATAACTTATAGTTTACAGGAAAAGCATATGACAAATGAAAGCAAACTTACAGCATATCTAGGTACATCTGATTTCTTTGAATCTGAAAAGTCATCTTCAACCTGTAGCAGATTAAAGAAACTAAATTGGACAATATAACTAGTATCAATAATCATACTACTCAACTACTACTGGAAATAAGCAAATGTTTGAGGGAAGAAGAACGAATAACAAAACTGTTGTACCTGAAAGTTTGATGTTCCTTCCTCTGTCTGCATTACTGACCTAAAAATAGCATGCACATCAATAGTTAGGTGTTTTTAGATGCATGAACTAGACCTAATTCTTGCTCTTGCAATGTCTGGATGCAAGCCATGATCGAATAAGGTAAGATGGTATACAAGTTCATGTTTCCTCATCATGATTGAGTGATGATGGTAATTTATAAAACAGAAGAGGAAAAATCCATGCTTTAGGAAAGTTCTGGCTTCCTTCTTAAACATTCAAATGAAAAGAAAACATTTCTTGTCAACAAACCTTTGAGACCAGTGTCTGTAAGTAGCAAACAGGAAAAACACCATAACAACAGTAACTACGCTGTACAATGCAATTGTGGGGATACTGATACTTCTGGGTGCTTTCTTCTTCTTGCTTTGCTGTAACAGAGCTTGAGGTTTAATCCTCGCCATGAAGCCTATAAAGCTTTAAACCCGGGCAATATATATATAGTACAATATGGTAACGCTCGCTGCACAAAAAGAAAAAAAAAAAAAAAAAAGAAGCAACTATAAACTCCCATCGACTGCAAAAGTACAAGTTAACAAAGTCACCATCACATATACGTGTGTGGACTATAACCACCACAGGAGATTACCCAACCCAATATTCTTAAAACTCAATGATTCATGAGACTAAATGATACGCGATCTCGAAAATTATCCCAGTCTGTCTGTAGCAGATCTTTAGCAATATGCTTGCTTGCTTGCTTGGAATGCATAAACAAACAGAATTTTACAATTTACCAAATAAAGAAGACGATCTTGCAATTAGCAAGACATATTGCGAAATCCTCCTAGGAGAGAGAGGAACCATAGTTTTGAACAGTTGAAAGAGTTGCAGGCGATTGAAAAATCAAAGACGTGTTTGTGAAGACCATGAGCATCAAAACCCTAAAAGAACCAGAAAGGGTAGAACGAAAATCGAGCAAGAGCATAGGGGTACCTGAAGAGAAGAACGGAATCTTGTTCGAGCAAATGATGTTGGAGGGTTTCCGGATTGCGATTCCGATGTAGTTTCTAACAGAAAACAGTCATGCTTTCCAATTCGATATGCGAGCGCAGTGCTTCGGCCTTTGAGCGTAACATTCGTGTTTGGGCCCATGTTTCCAGAAATTCAAGTATCCGCTTTTGGGCTTCTATAATCTATAGTTTTCTATTATGTTACAAACTAACATCGAAAGAATTAATATACAAAATTTTCTTTGCTATCATGGTTAATAATATAAAATATAAAAATAGTATTTATTAATCATATATTTGCAAAATATTATTTTTATAGAGGTTGATTATTATTGCTATTTTAATTTGATATGATAATTTTGTAAATTTTAAATAGAAAATTGAATAACGTTGAAAAACAAATACAATCAATCATGAAAAAAATATTATTTTATTAAAAATTAAAATCTAATATAATTTAAAAAACAAAGACAATTATGAAAATAATATTATTTTATATAAAATAAAAAAGTAATATAATAATATAAAAGATTTGAAACTTTTTAGATATAACATACCTCTCTTTGTCTAAGTGATTCCACATTATTTATATGTGAACGTTTAAGTATATATTTTCTTTTTTTAAACCAACTATTGTTGAGTTTTTTCAGAAAGATTGTTACATACGGATTAATAATTGATGAATGTAATTAAAAGAATATAATTATTTTTCCTTCTTTTTCACTTTTAATATTTTGTAATATATTAATTATTTATATTTGTGCTAATAATAAACTGATATGTTACTTAACATACTTAACGTAGACATTCATTAAAATAAACGACATGTATTTCATATCAATTCTATATGAAATAGATCTATTTACATAAAAGTAGAATAAGATTATATAAGCTAAAAATGACCTACAAATAACTTATCAAATGTTCATGTTACAATGATATGAAGATTATATAAGCTAAAAATGACCTAAAATAATTGACGAAATGTTCATGTTACAGTGACATATCTTCATATGTTGTGTTGTCGAGTCGGCACACAGTTAAACAAAAAAATTGAAAGGTTAAAAAATTGGATGGAAATCCAAAAAAAATAAGATTTATTGCAAGTTTGTATGGATAGATAACAATGAAATTCAATTCCTTTAATTTTTTTATATCATTTGTTTTA
Organism: Lactuca serriola; assembly: GCF_051521515.1. NCBI lineage: Eukaryota > Viridiplantae > Streptophyta > Magnoliopsida > Asterales > Asteraceae > Lactuca > Lactuca serriola. Next base: position 333,737,338 of record NC_136415.1, on the reverse strand, counting down.
TCATCAAAAGAATTAGAGTCAAAATTATCTTAAATTTCTTTTTGGAAACCGCAAATCTCTAAATATTATTAAAAGAGAACCTTTAATTTTATACTGAAGAAATCAGGGTTATTGATTAGATTTCAATCATATATTTTTCACCATCGGATTATTTGCTGACATCATCTTTATCAACCCATTTATTTTTGTCCAAAATTTTATAAAATGTATATTACATTTTAAATTATGAATTTTATTAATGACAATTAAATCTCACCAAAAGTAAGATGGATTAAATTAGGAATTCTACTAATGATAATTAAATCTCACCAAAAATAAAATTAATTAAATTAGGAATTCTATTAATGACAATTAAATCTCAACAAAAATAAAATGAACAAAAATACCCCACCCCACCCCTCATTACCAGTACCCCTACGTTTTCTCATTCATTTTTTTATATGATTTATCTAACCTAAGTTTTGTAGTGGAGAAGAAAATGGAGGGAAGAAGAAATAGAATATATTTGGGCTCCAATTTATGTGGATTAGTCTTGTATTTGATCATCATGGAAGAAGGAGTAATGATATATAGATAATTTTTTTTGGATTTTACTTTAATTTGATCGTAGTTTAGATCGATTTTGGGCACGTTTTAGAATATGTTTCTTTTATTCAGTTTCAACTATGAAGTTCCAATCTATAAAACTTTTCGATTTAAGTTTAAATCCATAATAGTTACGTTTTCTGGATCTGTTTCGATTTTTGTTCTTATGATCTGTATTGTTGATTTTGATTTTTTTTAAGTTATAGGTATCTAGAGAGCAAAATGATGGACATAGCAACACCACTACCTCTCATCCATTGTTTCGGTTTGAAAGATATTTCCACTAGATAGTAAATTTGTATATGTCGATATATATATATATATATATATATATATATATATATATATATATATATATATATATATATATATATATATATATATATAGTCAATGATTTTTTTGTGGCTTACCAGCTTATGAATGGAAGATATACTCCAGTCAATGTCTATAATGTTTTACCCATTCGATCCCTTCATGGATTTGGAGATGGAATTCAAACCATTATACTAGTGAGTGATCCACACATTCTACAACTCAGCAAAACCGAGTGGTGATATGTGTTTTGATTTATTGTAAAAGAACATCTTTTTATAAAAATACAAATTAGGCTCCTAGAAATAAGTTATTCATCAATCCTTTTTTAATATTATAAAAAAAACATCTTTTAGATTCAATATCAAAGAAAAGACAAAGTTTTAGTATACCATGTACATAGATTACATTGATAAATCTTATTGGAAAATGTTTAGATTGATTAATATTGGTTAATTAGTGGGGTTTTTTTGGTTAACTTGCATTGTCTGGGCAGGGCAAGAAGTATAGTAAGAACCTTGCACAACCTTATTCTTTCGTTTAACTGGTTTGAATCTTCTTATTGAGTTTACTTTCTCAAGGATAAATGGGTGCACCCTACGCTAGGGGTGAGCGCGGTGCGGTTCGGTGCGGTTTTTAGCCAAAACCTCACCACTAACCGCAAATGCGGTTAATCCATTTTCAAAACCACTTGGTGCGGTTATTTTTGCGGTGCAGTTATGCGGTTAATTTTGTGGTGCGGTTTTGTTTTTTTTTGTTACGGTTATTAAACGCATGGATTTGGTGCGGCTATTTTATGTGGTTTTTAACCACAATTTAGAGGTCAAACGGTTTTAAGAGTTCAAACATATTACTTGTAATGATAAAAAAAACCATAAGGTATAAGCCAATTAACTTAAATCACAAACAACTAATATACTAAAAACGTAAAATCAATAGTAATTAACAATAAATATCTTAAAATTGTCAAATTTCACCATTTTTCAAAGTTAAACATAACAAAAAACAAAAACTTTTGTCTTCTAGTATTTTATTCATCTTTCATCCATGAAACTTGTCTTATTTTTAATATTTAATATATAAATAATTAATAAAAAAAAATGTATATAATAATATGCGGTGCGGTGCGGTTTTTTTGCGGTTTTTGAAAACTAATAACCGTACCGCATCGCAAATTTGCGGTTTTTGAAAAACAGAAAACCTCACAATCGGTTTTTATTGCGGTTTTGGTTTTTGTGGTTAATTTTAGTTATGGTGCGGTTTTTGCTCACCCCTACCCTACGCTCTTGAAAATAGGGTTGGAACATTATGAGTATCAAGGTTTTCTCAGCAATAAGGGAAAATATTAGTATAAAATTTGCAATATAATCTATTTTTAATTACATAATAATAACTTAACAAAGATATGTGAAAGATTATAATCACATCAGGGAAAGGTAAGAAAACAAGTAACTCAAATTCCACTTGACAACTTCTTAGTCATCTCATATATGCTTATGTCTTGATAACTGATATTTGTACTCTTCATCGATATTTGTGTTAAAGTTGCGACAACATGAAAATGATTGTTACTCAAGTTGCTTGATTTTTTTAGATTTCTTGTACGTCGAAAAAGGAGTTGACGAACAACATAAATGGTCGAATTCATCTGGGTTCTTGTGAATGTATGTAAAATATATTTTGATTTTTATGTTATGAGGGTGTCAGATTTTGTGGTTTCAAAATTAGTTGTCGCAATAATGTTATTTAGAAATTTGAATCGGACCATTCGATGGGATTCCCCATTTTCTTCATACTTTTGACGGAATGTTCAATAAGTTGAACAAACCAATTATAAACAACGGACTCATACACAAGTTATGCCATATCCTCCGCTTTTGGTTGTTAAAATCACAAATATGATTTGTTTTTTCGTTTGCTAGGATGTGTTAGGATTTGAGACCTTGATTTGGATAGTTGGAATTTTTGTTTGGTCTACCTGTCTACTACCTATTCGATGAAATGCTTAAGGGAACAATATTTGGATAAACCTACGACCTGGTTTAAATTACTTTTTTAAATACTTTAAAAATATACCGGTTTAAATTACTTTAAAAATATACTTGTGGATTTTTGTTATCTTTCATAGTTTAAATTTGTATGTTTTCTCCTTAAAGTTTCCTTTTTCATCACAAACATTTCTTTGTTTATCTTTTAGTTATAACGCCTCATTTGGCTCTTGATCACCTTGATTAGTTTCCCATACTAAGTTCTCTTTGACAATTATATTTAATTACAAGTCATTACACTAACACCCCAATAATCTCTAATATATCTATAAAATTGTGACAATTATTATTTTTTGTTACAGCTTCTCTTCATATTGATTATCCAATATGATTTGAGTTCTGTAATGTTGCTACTAAGAGGATTCAACATTGTGGGGCGTTATAATTCATTACAGAAGGAGGCATGATTTATATGTAACGCCCGCAGATCCGGGCTAGTCAATTTAGAGACAATAGGGGTCGAAAACGACTTTTCGACAAAGTATTATTTAGAATAAATAATCTTAACCAAGTTGTAGAATATGTCACAAGGTTTTCGTACATATAAAGAACGCCGAAATCCGAGTTATAACGAAGAAGTTATGGCTCGTCGAAGTTTCGAGACGAAACCGGCACGGCACCGGGAAGCGTAAATAGTGAATTTATGATAGAGCGAGATTTAGCCTTAGCAACCTAAACGAAAGTCATAGAATATGTTAAACCGAGAAAATCCATAAAAAGAACGCCCAGATCTGACTTCGTATGAAGAAGTTATGATTTTTCTAAGATTCGGCTTAGCAGTGCACGGCCCGAAACTCGAATTTTAGTTCGATCGGTTTTTGGCTTACACGACCTAAATAAGAGTTGAAGATCTTATTAATAGGAACTCAACGGTAAAAGATAGATGAAAATGGAGTCCGTATGAAGGAGTTACGAATTCTTCGCGGTCATTTAGCAGTCTAATCTCCTCCTACTGTTAAATTTAAGATCAGTCGAGAATTAGCCGACGGAGTCTAAATGAAAGTTGTAGATCTTGATTTTACCTACGTGTGGATATAAAGAACGTCGAAAATGGAGCTCGTATGCAATAGTTATGATTTTTCTAAGTCAGAAGGCTGATACGCGATATTGGGTGACGTGGCGCGATCACAGCCATTGCTTTCTCTCCAAGGAAAGCCATCAGATGATGACACGTGGCACCAACTCGGCGAGTAGGTCCTCCTACTCGGCGAGTCCACCAGGATTCCACACTATAAATAGATGTGTCGGGTTCCATTCATTCTCACACCTTTCCTTTTCCACTTTTTCTCTCTAAACTCTATCTCTAGCCCCCCTTAAGCCCCCTAAAGCCTAGGTAAACCCCCTAGCACCTGAAGGAAGCCCCGAGGGTCCCTGAGTTCTGAGAAAAGAGCCTTTTGGCTCGGGAACATTGCTCCAGCGAAGCCCGGTTTTGTGAAAAAACCCGTTGTGAGTGAACTACGCCTACGTTATTTTTAATATAGCTTCTAATTAAGTATAGTAACATTATTAGGACCTTAAAATAATTATTTGGGGTATTATTATGAGCTATATAATGTTGTTTAACATTTATATAATAATAATAATAGCTAGACTATTAATTAGTCGTGGTTAACTTTAGACTAAACCCTAGTGGTATTGATGATGGGTTTTGGCCATAAGAACATCCTATCTGCTCATGCAAACCCTAATGCTTGGATCTAGGTTTCTCTATTGTAGATGCAATTCACCCAAGACTTCAAACCCTAGATCTAGCATATGATAGTCAGTATAACATATGAATTAGGGTTTAGATCATACATTGATTGTTATATAGCAATAACAATCTCAAATCCTTCTTGTAATGACTTTAGAAAGCTTAGAGTCACAAATGTCACTCCTCTAATGGTTCACAAACACCAAGAGCAAGAGGATGAAGAAGAGAAGAGAAGGAGGCTGCCCAAAACGTGTGGAAACCCTAATCAACTAGTTCACCACGTTTTTGGGGCATAAGGGTTCTTTAAATGGAGAGGCTATTAGGGTTATCTAACAAGGAAACCCTAATTTGGATGCTTAAGCCCTAAGCAACCCATGGACTCTTTCCTTAAAGGCCTAGGACGATTTCTAATGGGTTTCCCCATAGAATTCGTCCACCCCTTTAATATGGAGTCCATTTGTAACACCGTGAATTTCAAAATAATTTTTCGCATAATATAAAAAAAACATATTCATTTAATTTTCATAAAACATCAATGTTTGAAACACCAATCCATGACATATAAATAATCCCAAGATCATGTAACATGAAATCCCGTGTGTGTATTGATCAAGCCGGCGCCTTCCCACGGTCATCACTAGTACCTGAAACAAATAACACCAAACACTGTAAGCACAAAGCTTAGTGAGTTTCCCAAAATACCATACATAACACATATTAGCCACTCGAGGCTATAACTCTGTGGGTCCGTGCACCCAAACTCTGCGAACCCTCAGGTTCTACTATGATAACATGCATAGCATAAATCACATAGAAATAATGCAATACAACACATACATACATAGCATACAAATACTCTATCACATAACTCTGGTTACCTACTCAAGGTAAAGTATGGTGAGAAGACTCACCTCGCGTATCTCGGTATCTCGCAAATCCCTGAAATCACTCGTGCTCGATCCCTCGATCTACAGCCCTCCTATGACACAATCAATCTCTAAATAACACTCCACAACTGAGGTTGACTAACCCTATCAAGTCAACACAGGTCAACACTGGTCAACGGTCAACAGTCAACTTTGACCGGACTCGGCGAGTGCACAATATCGACTCGGCGAGTCTATGCGCATCCTCTGATTCCCTGGGATCCTCTCTCGACACGTCGAGTATTTTCCTAACTCAACGAGTTCCACCTGGCATGAGTTGCGGGGCCACCGCGACTCAACTCGGCGAGTTCTAGTTTGACTCAATCCACCTGTCAACCCACTCTGGCTCCCCCTGACTCATTGAGTCAATCCTTTAACTCGGCAAGACCACTCGCTGAGTGGTTCTGGGAAATCTTCATGCTACTCGCCGAGTCTGTTCTTCAAACTCGGCGAGTCCATGCCATGCATCAATTCAAACTCGCTCCTGAGGTCAGATCCGTCCTAATGACTCATAGATCCAGTCCTTCCAAGTTCATTCATCACGTAAAGTCACTATCTTGGCTACCATGCAACACCTACAAGGCTTCTTTTAGTGAAATGACATCTAAAATGGTAACCTAAGTCCACAACTCAAAAGGAAAGGCATAAAGCAGAGCATTTGGGACTATCTGGACCTACTAAAGTCTAGATCTAGGTACCAATTCTCCATGGGACCTCTCACACTCCAATTACAAGGTAAACAAGGCATGAAGAAACCCTAGATTTGACTATATCAATAAAAACACGAGAATAAGCTCTGAATATTACCTCAAATAGCTTCCACTGTTGAAATGAAAGTATATCCAAGCTCCCCAACTATCATAGCTTGGCCTTCCTCTTCCCTTCTTGCTAACACACACAAGGATGGTGAACAATGGCCTATTTTCTCACTCACAAGGACTCTCAGATGGTCTGGTGCTCTCAAGGTCGAAGGTAGCCGCAATGAAGGGCTATAAGGTCCTTTAAATAGGGCTCAGAGCCGGGAAATTAGGGTTTCATTAAACAGCATGGACTCGCCGAGTCCGGACGCGAACCCGCGTCCAAATCCGCGATCATACTCGGCGAGTCTAGGCTCCAACTCGCCGAGTCTCCTCACAAATTACCAAAAATAAATAAATAAATAATACCTGAGAATCTGGGTTGTTACACCATTAGCTCAATATTCAACTATCATACAATTGACAGTTCAAGTCCCTTAAGTTTAATTAATGTCTTTTAGTCACAAACTTAATTCTTATTAATTCTTGACTAATATTAATTAAACAATATGATTTCTCCTTTAATATATTATTCCCATAATATATTAATAAATCATATTTAATCCTTTCTCTCTATAATTCATCCTATCAAGTTGCTTTGGTGAAGGCAACCCAAAAGGACCATGCACCATCGGGTCAAGTACATACCAAAATAGTTTTGGACTTAGACACTAATCCAACAGTCTCCTACTTGGATAAGTCTAATAACTATTCTGCGTATGAATTCAGATCCTGATCTGCAATCGTAGCTTTCCAAAGCCGCTATCAACTCTGATCCTATCATATACGCGTGTCCTTCAGACAAGGGATCATATATTCCTCCATTCTAGATATCGTATAGACTGAGACATTGATCTAAATCATTCTCCCTGTCTATGTGTTGTTTCCCGAATTCAGATTTATAACGACTGACAACAGACTACAATTAAACACATCAATTTAGTCCCGGCTTGGCCAAGCGCTTAGGTGCCATCACTAAATCATTGAGGGGCCCACAGAGATCGCTTTTATCCTACTTTGGATAAAAGGAACGGATAAACTTTGACTCAATGCTCGCTTGCACTCACTCACCGAATCACACACAACAATATATTTTATAACACCAAGTTACTGGTGCATTTACATATTATCAATGTGCAACCGACTCGCAAGATACAACTCACACATCTCGGTTTCAAGAATATAGATGTTATCGTCTCACCAATCACTCGTGATACAAATCCATGAAGTGATCCAAGTGAGCGTGGGTTTAATCCAATGCTCAAATCATATTCATAAGCACTCATGAACGTTGCAGCAAACATTTGCTTATGTCTAATACACTTTAGACAATCCACACACCAATTCACGACAGTCTTCATTCATACCTACTTCCAACATATGAACGACTGTGGCCCATTCGAATAATTTGACTGTTCTTAACCAATTAAATTATTCAGGAAGTCAAAACATGCAAAGTGAAACACAAGAATATACTAATCACATATGGCCTCAAACCTTTGAGTATAAAGTGTATTTCTTGTAGCTACCAACTTCTTTAACAACAAGTCTCCTACATCATATTTTACCTCTCATCTCCTTACATCGCCTCTCCTTTCATGTGTGTTCCTAAGGAATTTCCCTGAGGATCATCGCCTACATCGCCTAGACAATATTGATTCAGGGATTACTCCCTCAATACGTGCCCACCAAGGGTTAGGGTATCATCGCATGAATACGTTGTTACAACATCACCTGAACTCGTAATTCATAGTAAGGGGGTTAGAGTATCATTGCATGAATACGTAGTTACAACATCACCTGAACTCGTAATTCATCACCTATAGGTTATGAGCCTGCTGGTGTTTCCACGGGGTTGTCTATAATAGTCCGTGGTCGCCATCTATACTCTGGTAGATGACCACATCTCCAAATTGTCGGACAAGGTTGTAGTATCCTACATCACCGATTCATCATCACCTATCTTTCCTCGCCTGATTATCATCACCTTCCTATCATCACCTATCTCTCATTATTTTTTTTCATCACACACCAACAAGTATTCAGATAATATGCACACATAGCACGTAATTTATGTAAAATACTTCATATCTATGTGTAAAATGAAAGTAACTATGCACTCACTTGAGTAGGTGGTGACTCGGTGTAGCACCTGGTTCCTGGTATGTATTCTTGGTATTTAACTCTCCTTATATATTGCATTTTAACCTTGGACTCGGCGAGTTGAAGGACTAACTCGCCGAGTAGAAACGGGACTAGACGCGGGACCTACTCTGTCTACTCGGTGAGTAGGCTCGTGGGACTCGGCGAGTAGACCCTGTCTGGACTAAAACCCTAACCCGGGTGTTTGCACCCTATTTAAACGATCTAACCCAACCTCCATTTCCCCTAGCACTCCCAAAGATCTGTAAAGCGAAACCCTAGCCCCCTTTGTGTCCTTGTGGGTGATTTTTAGTTTTGTGAAGGTGGTTTGGAGCTTGGGAGAAGAAGGAGAAGGTTGAAGAGTGCAAGAAGGGAAAAAGATCCGGAATCTACTATGTGAAGGGCTTCTATTCAGGTAGAAAAGTTCCTACCTTGATATTTAGTTCATTAAATCCCCTTTTTGTCCCTAAAAAGTGGTTTTAAGCCCTAGGAACCTAAATCTCTATGTGTTTATGGTTAATGTTCTGCAAGGACTTCGGATTTGGACCTTTTGGACATCCTAGTAGCATAAAGTCTCTGTGGTTGAGGTGATTGAGGTCCCTATTGAGTGTAGGACCTCTTAAAGAGCTTGGAATTACATGTTTGAGCTCATAGGGTCGTGCATGCACGTAAAGTTTGCAACTTTACGTGGTAAACATGACCTAGGACCATAGATCTGTGGTTTTGAAGCGTTGCATGTCTCGGGTCTGGCCTACAAAGGGAAATGGGTCGAGGGACTCGGCGAGTTCTATGAAGATGGTCCTAGACTCGGCGAGTTGGATGAACAACTCGGCGAGTCCTACGAAGATTGCATGGGGCTCGCCGAGTTGTTCTTCAAACTCGGCGAGTCATATGAACTTTCACATAGCAAGAGGGGTTTAAGCGTTGAAGGTTCAGCCCTTCGTACCTGCACACGGAATTAACCGTGTAACGTAGTCCCAAAACCCCAAACCCTCGTATGGGGTGTTCTGGTGTGGATTGGAAGCGAGTAGGGGATCCGCTCGAGGAACTCGGCAAGTTGCTTGCGGACTCGGTGAGTCGGGACTCGAGTTGGCCCCATAGTCCCGAGTGGTGAGTCAAGGGTGACTCAATGAGTGGGGAGAGGGACTTGGCGAGTAGGACCGAATTAGTAAGGGAAGGACTCGGCGAGTTGCTCGCGGACTCGGCGAGTCCAGTCAATTGGAAGTTGACTTTGACTTGGACTTCGACTTGGTCAAGGGTAAAAGGGTCATTTTACCCTAAGTACATCTAGCAGTGATTGACTGATCGTTTTGTGGGAATTATAGCTTGAGGACGTCCAGAGCAGCAACAGCAGCAGTAGACAGTCAGTTCCCGATCAGATCAGTGGCTACTTTGAGGTGAGTTACCTTCCAGTAGCGGTGGGTCTACAGCCACAATGCCGACCCACCAGTAGGAGTTGTACGTTAGATGAATGTCTTTGTGATATCATCCAGGTATGCTACTACACTATATGTTATATGCTAGCATGATGTGTTATATGTGATAGAAGTAGAGTTCGGTTGTTAGGACCGAATGGTAGTTCAGACACCCCAGATATGTCTGATAATTTTTTAGGTTATGATATATGTGTAAGTAGTAGTAGGGGTGAAATAGTCCCCGAGGATCGGTTGTCAGGACCGACGGGTAGTCAGCACCCCATAATAGCTTGACTCGGGTAGATGGCACCCCAGAATGGCTGCACGGGTAGTCGGCACCCTAGAATGGCCGTACCGGGTAGTCAGGCACCCCAGAACAGCCTGGCAGTATGTATGTTATGTGTTTGTATGGTATGTGGTACGATGGGGGAACTCACTAAGCTTTGTGCTTACGTTTTTCAGTTGTTGTTTCAGGTACCTCTTCAGCTAGGGGAAAGGAGCCGGCACGGTAGCGGCATATCACACACACTCTTGTTTTCCGCACTATGGATTTCTGGGATGTACTCGGAATTATTACTATGATATTACCGGTTTTCAGACATGGATTATTGTTATGAATGTTTTGTAATGATGTTTCTATGTATTAACCTAAATTAAAAATGAAATTTTTAACCGGTATTTTTGGGACGTTACACTCGGTTCTCGGACAGTACTTCGTAACTCTTAAAACAATTTTCCTCGACAAAACCTAGTATCAATACCACTAGGGTTTAGTCTAACGTTAACCGCGACTAATTAATAGTCTAGCTATTATTATTATTATTATTATTATTATTATTATTATTATTATATAAGCGTTAAACAACATTATATAACTCATAATAATAGCCCAAATAATTATTTTAAGGTCCTAATAATGTTATTATACTTAATTAGAAGCTATATTAAAAATAACGTAGGCGTAGTTCACTTACAGCGGGTTTTTTCTCAAAACCGGCTTCGCTGGAGCAGCGTTTCCGAGCCGAAAGGCTCTTTTCTCGGAACTCAGGGAGCCTCGGGGCTTCCTTCGGGTGCTAGGGGGTTTACCTAGGCTTTAGGGGGCTTAAGGGGGGCTAGAGAGAGAGTTTAGAGAGAGAAAGTGGAAGAGGAAAGGTGTGAGAATGAACGGAACCTGACACATCTATTTATAGTGTGGAATCCTGATGGACTCGCTGAGTAGGAGGACCTACTCGCCAAGTTGGTGCCATGTGTCATCATCTGATGGCTTTCCTTGGAGAGAAAGCAATGGTTGTGATCGCGCCACGTCACCCAATATCGCGTATCAGCCTCCTGAATTAGAAAAATCATAACTCTCGCATAAGAGCTCCATTTTCGACGTTCTTTATATCCACGCGTAGGTAAAATCAAGATCTACAACTTTCGTTTAGACTCCGTCGACTAATTCTCGACTGATCTTAAATTTAATAGTAGGAGGAGATTAGACTGCTAAATGACCGCGAAGAATTCGTAACTCCTTTATATGGACTCCGTTTTCGTCTATCTTTTTACCGTTGAGTTCCTATTAATGAGATCTTTGTAAGTCCCCAAAAATGCTTGTGTATCAATCAGATCCGTTTGATGGTGCGGAATCCCAATCAAACAGATGATGTCAGATCAAATAGAAGAGAAGGAGAAGAAGAATGATGATGAATCTATGTATGATATGATTAGACTGAAGATCTGGATACAAAGACTCACACACACTAACACACACTTGTTCTCTTTCTCTCTAGAACACCTTCAAATGCACACACTTAAACTCTGTTTACGGTCGTAAACTCACTTCCTGACCGTAAACACATATACAATATTACATAACAAATCGATTTCCTAGAAAAGCAAAGTATAAACCAAAATATTGACCCAACAATCTCCCCCTTGGTTTATAGCTTTCTTTTCTTTTCTTAAATGACCCAACAAGCTCCCCCTAAAAAGTAGCTGACTTTCTTGATAATCTTCATTGGGAACTTGGCTTCAGCATTAATCTTCAAATTCTTCACGACTTCAAGATGAACTTGATGAATCTTCAATGAATGACTTCATCTTGAGCGGTTGGGCATTTCTTCAGAATTTGGGATTGAACGCACGTTGAGTGAGAAGGCTTGACGTACTGATTCTTGAAAGATAGTGCTTTCAGCTTGAGAATCTTCAGAGAGAACATCAAAGAGAACAAATCTTCTGGATCACTTCAGCAGGTACACAGATAGCAGCAGACTGATTGAGGAGGCTTCAATGCAATCCATCACATAATCTTCAATTGCACCTTCACCTTGCTTTTGGGATTGAAGGATTGAATGTTGAAAGAATAATCTTCATTTCTTGCTCCTTCGAATGCGAATTCTTCGATGCTCACGGACGAGGCTTTGGCTCAGAAATCTTCAACACAAACTCCATGAGTCTTATCTATACCTGAAATCACTTTTCAAGACAAAACAAAACTAAAAGAAAACTTAGCACACAAATTAAAACAGAAACAAAAATATTTTTGGATTTTTGATTTTTCTGAACAAGAAATAAAACATAAATAACACTATTTTTGGATTTTTAATTTTTCTGATTTTTCTTTGATTTTTGAATTTTTCTGATTTTTTTATATTCATTATTTTTTAGTTTTTATTTCTCCCCTAATATTTAAATTAGAAGAAACTATGACAAATTCAACAAAAATAAAAAGGATATCTAACTTTAAGAGTGATCTAATATTCATTATTGTTAGGTCCGATTCTAGATCTAAAACTGATATTCAAACATACATGGATCAAGAGTAACACAGTAAAGATGAATGAATTGAGCTTGCACGCGATTAAACACAAGAAATCGTCAGGTACAACTCAAAAGTGACCGTAAGCTTCTAGAGCCACCAACCCCCCAAAAGACCAGCTCCTACACAATATATACCCATCTGGACCGCAAACTGAGTTTGCAGCCGTAAACACGTTTACGGCCGTAAACGTGTTTACGATAGTAAACACAACAAAGTTCAAATAAACATAAAGTGAAATTACAGACACAAAACAAAACACATCACATGCTAAGCCTAGCCCAAACCATTTACATGGCCCTTCAATCTCCCCCTGGGTTTGGAGCAGGCTTGGATTTAGTCTTTGTCGACAACCAGCACGTCGGACCTCCCCATAGCTCCATTCAATATCCTCTTGTCAATAATTGTAGCCACCATCCTTGTATATTCCTTTGCAGCAGGCTCAAACAGCTCATCAGCAACAACAATTTGACACCTTGCAAGCTGATGAATGTCTCGTTCAACAAACATAAGTATATCCCTTTTGTCATACAAGCGAATACAATCTTCCTTGAGCTTGATGACAGCAACATCTGATGTTTCATCATACACCCAATAAAGCATAGAGTGTAGAGATCCATCAGGACAGTTTTGAGGAACAGGGATGTGTTTTACTTGAGCAGTTGCTGGCCACATTACTGCCCGGATAGGCTCGCTAGTTTCTTTATCCAATACATGCTTGCGAACTGCAACAAAGGACTCTGCAGTTTTCATTGATGGAAATCCTTTAGCGACTTGATCTTCCAAAAATGATTTAAATTGACTGGCCTTGGAATTCTTTGACTGATTCGAGAAGGGAGCTTTAGATAGCTCAATGAGATCAACTTTAGTAAAGGAGTTGAAATCATGAGCATCCTTGTACAGTTCTTTATTTCCACTCTTCCTTCGAACCATGAACATATCTAGTGTATCATGAAATCCCAATGAAATAATTCCTGACCTATCACCATACATGTCTCTGAAGGTTTGAGTGCTTAGGTCAGTGAAGGTTACTTGAGGTCTATCCCAAGGAGATTTATGATCCACACTTCTTTTAAAGAGCCATTTGTTATTGTCAGTCGACTTATCAACAACTTTCTTTCGTTTAGCTCATTTTGCCTTTGCAGCTCTGCAAGCCTGTTCTGGATCCACGTCAAAACGATCTACAACGATGGAAGATCGGATTGGTTGAGAGGAAATGGGAGCATCATCTATGGGAGCATCAACATTTGGAGCATCTGGAGTGGGGGAATCGACATGAGGTTCATCAACAGTTGTCTTGAAATTGTCACCAAACCTGTCTTCAAGCTTCTTTTGTAACTCCAGGAGATTTGCAGCCAGACTGCCATATTGCGTCTGAAGATCAGAAATCTGCTTAGTCTTCAGAGCATTTTCTTCTTTGAGTTCAGCCATTTGAATGCTGAGCTCGGTATTCTCAGATTGGAGGTCTGCAATTTTGATTACCAACTCAATGTTCCTCTGGTCAAGCTTAACATTCTTCTGTTTAATGGCATCAATCTGGCTTTGGAGTGAAGGGGAGTAATCTCTTGTGTTATCACCTCCGATGAGAATTCCCTTGCCACGAGAAGGCAGCGTCGAGAATTGTTCCTCAGCTAACAGATGAGCTAGCTTGACTGAGACATCGTCTTTGTTTGGCCTTGGAGGTGAGAGATATGCTTGAAATGAGGAACCAACAGCATCGAATACAGTGCTGGGACCTTCACTTATGGGTTTGGCAGAGACAATAGCTGGTGTGACTCTTGGAGGAGCTGTAACACTTTGTGTCGTTGAACTTCGATTTGCAAATCTCAGAACGAGTCTTCGTCGCTTTGTCGGAGGAGGAGTGGCTTGGATGGTGGAAAGATCTTCTTCCATTGGCGTGGAGGTAGGTAACCCAGTGTCAAGAGGAGGAATTCCTGACACTGTCACCATAGGAGTTGCTGTTTCTGCCTCTGGATTGGAAGTGAAAGGAGCGGTCACAAAAATTTCTTCTTCTACCCTTGTCTCAATAGTTACATGAGCTACTTCATCGACATCATTAAGCAAGTTGTCAAGGTTTACATCAGACAAAAATACATCATTGTTATCAAAGTTTAATGGGATATCATCTCTGTCAAAATCCGTGACATCAACATTCTCATTTTCTTTGTCATCTTTTCTCAAGTCTTCATTGTAAGTACTCTGAACTTGAACTGACTGCAATTCCTGTTCATCATCGACTTGAGTTTCGAGGGCTGGAGTTTCATCATCCTCGTGATCTGAAACAGTGATGATGCCAACAGAGGATACTCTTTTTGATGAAGTTGGCTCAGACAAAGTCTTCTCAGAAATTCCGTGCGACTCAGAAGACTCATTGATCTCTGTAAATTGTCCGAACTTCACCCTTGAAATACCACTTTACCCTTTCTGTTTTGTTTGATGAGTCCAACGGTGTAAGGACCCAAAGACTTTGTGTCCATCCTATCGCCAGGTTTAACCATGTCAGGAAACTGATCATCAATGAAAGTCTGAATAAATCTGGGGTACATTAGAAATGCATCCCTGTTTCCTCGAGTTAGTGCACCGATGTTCACAAGAAACTCATCAAAGATATACTTTGAGAAATTCAATTTGTTGCCAGTTGCTAGGGATATAATCGCTCCTGTGTTTCTGATTGAAATCTCATCCGCTGCCGATCTTCTTCCTGACACACAACTGATGAACACGTGAGCTAAGAAGCGCCAGTAAGGAGGTAGAAGCTTTTTTACTGTTGGAGGATAAGAACCCTCGTATCCCATTCTCTCAAGAATCCTTGGAATTTCTTCAGCATCAGCTTCAGTTGGATAATCAGGCTCATCAAGAATCATTAGAGTTTCTCTGATATATTGCTCCGAAATCTGGATCTTGCAATTTTGAACCACAGCTTCAATGGTCATTTCCTTGTTCTTCTTGGTTACTTTGACTGTTTTCCAAAACTCTTGAATACGACTTTCATAAATGATAGGATTCACCGTAATCGCATAAGCCAAGCAGCACTCTCGAAGACGGTACATCATGGACATGAAGTCTCTGTGAGCCTCTGGTAGATCATCCAACACAATTGCAATGTTGTGCATCTCTGCTGTTTTAAGATATGCCATTATCTGCACTAACCAAGCCAAGTAAGAAAAAAATATTTTATGGTCAAACTAGGTCAACGAACCGTAAACTAAGTTTACGGTCAAACTAGGTCAATGGACCATAAACTGAGTTTGCGGCCGTAAGGTCAAACGTGTTTACGATCGTAAACAAAGTGGGTTTGCGGCCCATGAATTAAAATAGGTTTACGGTCTATGAAGCACAACTAGTTTACGGTCTATGAGTTTACTCCCTGGAGTTTACGGCCTATGAGTTTACTCCCTGTGAACATTCAAAAGACCGTAAACTCCGACAACTTTTAAACTCGAATTATTCCACGATTCTAAGTCGATTCAAACAAAAATTTACAGGTTCAGGGTCGGAATTGACTTACCTTTGTCGTGGACTAAACGATTTTGAGAAAACTCACACTTTGATTTTTCGAAGATTTGAGAGAGAAAGGGCAGATTACGGTTTCACAGTGAAAGAGGCGGTAAAGAGTGTTTACAGAAGTAAACTCTCGCTTTTATACTCCTTTGACTTTTCCAGGCCGCATACACTGTATTGACTGTCCAAATTCCAAACAATTTTTTTTTTAAAAATAAAACCTTTTGAGGATAAAAATAAAAATAGAATAAAAATAAAATTAAATAATAATAATAAAAAAAATTCTAATGAAAATTTGTCTATTAGTTAAAAATAAAAATAAAAATAAAAGTAAAAATAAAAAATTGTAACTAAACAACATAAGTAAACTTTTTGACTTCATCTTGAGGTACTAGGATCAAAGTTGTTGGACAACCATTATCCACTTGTCGGTACCTTCCATATTCACATCTTTGTCTGGTCGATCGTCGGTATTGTGGTCCACTTAAACACGAAAAATTATGACAGATTTAGGACATACTACTTGTTACAAGACAAAGTGAACTTAAAAACCTAGAATTTATATATGATCCTAATTCCTTAGATACTATATCTTAAGGACCATTCATCTGACGACGACCAGGGATATTATTGTCCACCTAAATTGAGCAGCGAGATCTATAGACAATCAGTATGTGTTCAATTTTTAATTGTACTAGAACGTGTTTCCCGCTTCCTGATATGCCCCAGCCATCAAGAACTTCCAGAGTACTCCTTACATCGGGTGAGCAGACAACCATTCAGAGAGAGAAGAGATTCAGAATTCTGTTACTTATTACTTATAATTTCAGAGGGGTTGAGAGGTAGAAGGTTGCATATGCTGTGTACCAGGTCGGATTAGAAGTCGCGCAGAGGAGATAGCATATGGCTAACAGATAAGAAATCTTTCACATATATATAACCTGCAGAGAAATAGAGTTGCATATGTTGTGTACCAGGTCAAATTAGAAGTCGCGCAAAGGAGACAACATATGACTAACAGACTGAAAGAAAGAAAATGATATTCTACACACCTAATTTATCGGAATTTACCAGTCGCTCCATCCAACCGGAATTAAGGACAGAATCCGCACATCGAGGAAAAGTTAAACCACGGTTCCAAGTACGGGTTCATTTAATGTGACAAGTAGATTCCCATATATATCTCCCTGCTTAACCTATCCGAGCGTCATATTGTCAGGTTGAACGGATCTAACTAGGTCAAGATTTGTCAAGTCTATAAATTTCCTAAGTTCAACTCTGCTTAGTCAAGTCCATTTAAAAATTTTCGTGCCTACCGACGCATCAAGTCAGAGCATAGACCCTTCAACTTCGGGTACGTTACGCAGACTCAGGTTGCTTGTTATCACTTGATCATATCACTTCCCAGAACATCTCCCTCAAGCAGCACATTTCATTACAGACCTATTTTTGATTTTCTGATTTTCTAATGTTTTTGGATTTTTGAAAATTTTCTAATTTTTTTGTTTTGTTTTTATTTCTCCCCCTAAATTTGTGCATAGGAGAGAAACGAAAGTAAATGCGTAAATTTAAAATATCCTAAAACAAAAATTAATCCTCAAAACGAATCATTTTTAAAAAACCCACAAGCACATCGAATCGAGCTTTGTTAAACGGCTTAGTGAACAAATCCGCGACATTGCTAGCGGTGGGAACCTGTTCTAGCCGGATGAGCGAGCGCTCATAACAATCTCTGATGAAATGAATTTTGATGTCAATGTGCTTGGTTTTGGAATGTTGGACAGGATTTTTTGTTATTTGTATAGCGGCCTCATTATCACAATGAATTGGGGTTTCTAGATAGTTCAAACCGTAATCCAACAGTTGATGTTGGATCCAGATAACTTGAGAACAGCATGCCGAGGCAGCAACGTATTCCGCTTTTGCTGTAGAAGTAGATACCGTATGTTGTTTCTTGCATTGCCATGATACCAGTCTATCACCAAGAAACTGACACCCTCCTGATGTTGATTTCCTGTCAAGCTCACAACCTCCATAATTACTGTCAGCAAAAGCATATAAGTTAAATTCAGAATTTTTCGGATACCAAAGGCCCAGTTTTGGACTGCCTTTGATATACTGAAAGATTCTTTTGACAGCAATAAGATGTGAAAGTTTAGGATTAGCCTGATAGCGAGCACATTGATACACTGCAAACATGATGTCGGGACGACTTGCAGTGAGATACATCAAGGAACCGATCATCGATCTGTAGTGAGTTTGATCTACGGATTCACCGTCAATGTCTGGAATCAGCAGGGGCTTTCAGCCATGGGAGTCGAAGCAGGTTTCGTGTCTGAAAATCCAAACTTCTCAAGAATATCTTCAACATACTTAGCTTGATGTAGCAAGATTCCGGTTGAATTTTGATTGACCTGAAGCCCCAAAAACATGGTCATTTCACCTAGAGAACTCATCTCAAATCTCTTCTTCATGACGCTTTCGAATTCTTTGCAAAGCTTTGAACATGTGGACCCGAAGATGATGTCATCAACATAGATCTGAACCAGTATCTGATAATCACCCACATGCTTGATGAATAAAGTTTGATCAATAGTACCGTGAGAATACCCATGTTCGAGCAAGTGCTTTGTTAGGGTTGCATACCATGCTCGAGGAGCTTGATGTAACCCATACAATGCCTTGTCCAACTTGTAGACATGATTAGGGAACTTTGAGTCAATAAACCCAGGGGGTTGATCAACATAAATTTCTTCCTTTACCTCGCCGAATAGGAAGGCAGTCTTGACATCCATCTGGTAGACCGTGAAATTCTTATAGGAAGCATACGCGAGGAAGATTCGAATCGCCTCCAGATAAGCCACGGGAGCATACACCTCAGTATAATCAAGACCCCCGATCTGTCAAAACCCTCGGACCACCAATCGCGCTTTATTTCTAACGATTACACCAGAATCATCTTGCTTATTACGATAGACCCAACAGTTGTCAAGAGACCGTTTGCCTTTAGGTAACTCAACCAGTTTCCAGACCCCCAGTTTTTCAAATTGATTTAGCTCTTCATGCATCGCGTCTACTGTTGGAATAGTGTCTAAGGCTGCAACTATATTAGGCAAGTATTTGACCCGGTTGTGCATGGTCCTTTTGGGTTGCCTTCACCATAGCAACTTGATAGGATGATTTATTAAGAGAGAGTAAATATTATTAGTATATTATGAGAATAATATAAATAATAATATATTGTTATTTGATTAATATAAGTCATAGAATTAATTGGAATTAATTTGGTGACTTAAAGAGATTAATTAAATAAAAGGGTATAAACTGTCAATTGTTTGATAGTTAAACTTTAGACTGTAAATCCATATAGATATGGATTGGACAGATTCTAGAAGCTAAGGATTGCTTCAAATCGTCCAAGAGTTATCTAAGGAATGGATTTGGATAGCCTTAAGAGAAGATTATCCAATTAGGGTTTAGGTTGTAACCCTTAAGGAGTCTACAAGTATAAATAGACCCTATGGCATAAGGAAATCGGTATTTTTGTCTGAAGTATAGAACCCCTGGCCGATTTCCTCCCCTCTCCTCTCTCCCAAATCATCCTCCTTGCTATTTGGTGTTTGTAAGCCATTAGAGGAGTGACAATTGTGACTCTAGAAGCTCCAAGACAACAAGATCAACAAGGAATTCAAAGGTATGATTCTAGATCTGTTTCAATATTGTTATTACACCTAAATAGTCATTAGAAGTCTTGGATTCAAAGCATGTTTAATTAGAAAGCCTAGATCCAAGCATTAAGGTTTTGCATGCGCACATAGGAAAGTTCTTATGGCTAAAACCCATCAGTGGTATCAGAGCCTAGCTTGGTTTCTATTAAATTGTTGCTTGTTTGTTTGAAACTTGTGTGCAAAATTCGAATTTTGTGTTTTTGAGTCGTTAACTCGACGAGTCCAGTTGGGAACTCGACGAGTTCAAGCGTCAGGAAAGGCCAGATTCAGGATTTTTCCATACTTATCTTATGGAAACTTACCTTTATCATATTAGATCAATCTTAATCCGATTTTCTGATATATATGACTATAATCTTGATCTAATTAAAGATATTTATCAACTAATAAAATATTTAATTTCCTTATATGATAATTAATTAATTATTTTGATTATTTTGGTAATTATCTTGAAAGAAATCTTGAATAAATCAAATATAGATAATTAGGAAATTAATTGTTAATTAAAATTATTTGTTATTTGATCCTTCATGTTTTAAATGTTTAAAACTTGTCCTCAATTTTTGAAATTTATATTTTGTGATTAAAAGTTTTAATTTAGACAATTTAATTTTCAAACCCTAGATTTTAAAATGTTTAAAATACAACCCTATACTAATATAATATTACAAGATTAATATATATATATATATATATATATATATATATATATATATATATATATATATATATGTATGTATAACTAAAATGCTAGTCTTACCATTAGTAGGCCTCATTCACGAAGCCGATCTATAAGGTGGGTATAAGGTTGCGGCCTATAAAATGGCGCTTAATGGGTGTACACTCACACCCACCGCTTGCTTGATCGGTGGAGGGTCGTTAGCCGAACGGGTAGGATAAGGCAACCTCATCCTCTCATTAAAAGTATAATAAGTAATACAAAGTAACTACATTTTTTTAAATTTCCCAATCTTAGTTACTTTAGGAAAAGTGAATCGATGCAATCCCATGAAATTACACTTTTCACCCTTGCTAAGAAGTTAGTGGAGCGTGTGTGGTTTACCGGCACACTAATTGGTTCTAAGCAAAGGTGGCAAAGGGTGATTCGTTGTTTATCATAGTTCGATGGCGTGTGTGTGGTTTACCGGCACATCGAATAGGTGATCGTTACAATGAAGGCACCATGTGAATTTGCATGGTAGTTCACACCCGCTTTGTGATCCTCGGTATCCCAGTCACAAACTAGAGGGGCATATCGAGATTTAAACATGCCATTGAATAGTTTCAATGAATCTCATCCGATCCTAGGAATTCTCAATACATTTAGGACTAATAGTTAGGTTTTATGGTGGATAATTAGTGAATCTTCATTCATTTACCTTCAACTTTTTTTGCATGTTAGATTACGGAATCCCTTTTCTAATATGTAAATGTTGTTGTTGGATCCTAGCCCTAATTTTTCTTATTGGGTGATAATTAGGGATTCATATTCTAATCTATCTTTGTCCTTTCTATTTGTAGATGTCGAACGCAAACAACGTTGCTGCTAGTTCTTTCACGTTGATGAGCCTTTGCCAAAAGGTCACCTTCGATGGAACGAACTTTAGCGAATGGATAAGATACATTCGCACCATTGCTTGCTATGAGGATAAGGAGTATGTCCTCGATGAGAAGCTCGAGAAAATCAACCCTGAAATTGCTACTCCGGCTGAAATTACCGCTTTTGAAACTCATGAGCGAGATGCAACGAAGGTACATTGCATCATGATAGCCACCATGAACTCCGAATTCCAAAAGTCCTACGAGGACATGTACCCGTACGAGATGCATCAAGACTTATTGGAGAGATACCACCAAAACGCGAGACAAGAGCGTTATGAGATTTTCACTAACATGATTTCCGCTAAGATGGGTCATGGAGAGTCTCTTACCGTGCACCTGCAAAAGATGCAAAGGTATGTCGACCGCCTTCGCAAGTTAAATGTTGACTTTGGGGAAGACTTGGCGATCGACATGGTGCTTCACTCTTTGCCTCTGATGTACAACCAATTTAGGATGAACTACCACATGAACAAAGAGGAGGTCACCCTAAGCAAACTCCAAGGTCTCTTGAGGGTCGCCGAGAGCAACTTCAAAGACAAGTCGGTTGCACCAACTCCCAATCCACCCACTGCTCCTGTCTTGGCTATTGGTCAAGGAAAGGGAAAGAAGAGGAAGGCCTCGTCTAAGAACTATCGCAAGGTTAAAGCCAGAGATGGTGCCTCTTCTAGTGGGACCAAATTTGATCCCACTAAGCCCTGCCCTAACCCGAAGGAGGCAGAGTGCCACCACTACCACAAGATAGGACATTAGAAGAGAAGCTGCCCAGAATACCAGCAAGCCATCAAGGAAGGAAAGATCAAGCAATCTTTTGCAGGTATATATACAATTAAATCTAATGATTCTAATCATGTTATTTCTAGGGTTCTTGATACCGGTTGTGGTTATCACATTTTTTCTAATGTGCAGGGACTAAGAAGAAGTAGGGATGTGGAGCAAATAAGGATCAATCTAATCATGGGGAACAGAAGATCGTCGCCTGTGACCAAGATTGGAGTGTATTCTTTAGTGCTTAGGAATAATTTATGTTTAGATTTGAACAATTGTTGCTATTCGCCAGAAATGGCTAGAAACATCATTTCATTTCATGGTTTATATAGACAAGGTTTTAGATTTTCTTTTAATAATGAGAATGGTTCTATTTTGGCTTATCTAAATGGTGTCTTTTACTTTGAAGCTATACCATGTAATGGAATTTATGAAACTGTTATGATTGTTGATAACTTAGGAAATGATGTTTTGAATATAGATTCTTCCACTAGTATGGATAAAGCATCCTTGTGGCATTGTCGTCTTGGACATGTCAACAAGAAACGCATAGCCTAACTCCAAAAGGATGGAGTGTTGGAGTCATTCGACCTTAGCGAAGATGACACGTGCGAGTCTTGTTTACTTGGAAAGATGACTAAATCACCCTTCACAAGTACGTGTGAAAGGGGTGAGGGCCTATTGGACCTAATACATACCGATGTGTGTGGACCATTTAGATCAACCACGAAGGATGGGAACCGCTTCTACGTAACTTTTACCGATGATTATAGTAGATATGGGTATATCTATTTAATCAAGCAAAAGTCAGAAACCTTTGAAAAGTTCAAAGAGTTCAAGAATGAAGTGGAGAATCAATTGGGCAGGAAAATCAAGATGCTTCGATCCGATCGAGGAGGAGAGTACCTAAGTCTTGAATTCCACGATTATCTCAAGGAGTATGGAATAGTTTCGCAATTGACGCCTCCTAGGACACCACAGTTGAATGGTGTGGCAGAAAGGCGTAATCGAACCTTATTGGATATGGTTCGCTCTATGATGAGTCGTGCTTCACTACCTATCTCTTTTTGGGGGTATGCCTTAGAGACTGCCGCCCATATCCTTAACCGAGTCCCTACTAAGAAGGTTGCCAAAACACCTCACGAGATGTGGACAGGGAAAGCTCCCTCGTTGGCACATATCAAGGTTTGGGGTTGCGAGGCTTTCGTAAGACGAGATACTCACGACAAGCTCGAACCTCGAAGTGAGCGATGTATTTTCGTCGGCTACCCGCAGACATCCTTTGGATATCTCTTCTATAGACCGAAGGACAATGTTGTCTTTGTTGCGAGGAGAGGAGTTTTCCGAGAGCGAGAACTCATAGGCCAAGGAGACAGTGGGAGGCAAATCGAGCTTGAAGAGATTCAAGAGTCGATAGATGAAGGAACCTCTACCGCTGGCACTCAACCCGAGGAGGAAACTCCGGTTGAACCAATTGACGAATCCTTACCTCTTAGACGTTCCGATAGAGTTAGAGTTCTACCCCAGTTTTATGGTTTTCATATTACTACCGAAGGGGACACGTGTATTAGTGATGGTACACTAATAAATCTTGATGAACCTAATAGCTATAAGGAGGCCATGACAGGCCCGGAGTCTTCGAAATGGAAAGAGGCAATGGATAGCAAGATCCAATCCATGAATGATAACCAAGTTTGGAATTTGGTTGATAATGTGCTCGGACGTAAGACCGTTGGGTGCAAATGGATCTTCAAGAAGAAGACCGACGTGGATGGAAACGTACACACATATAAAGCGCGATTGGTCGCGAAGGGCTTTACTCAAACTCCCAGAGTTGACTATGATGAGACCTTCTCACCAGTTGCGAAGATAAAATCTATTAGAGTGATGCTAGCTATTGCCGCATTTCATGATTATGAGATTTGGCAAATGGATGTCAAGACCGCTTTCCTTAACGGAAAGTTGACTGAGGATGTTTACATGGCTCAGCCAGAGGGGTTTGTGGATCCGAAGCATCCGAATAGAGTGTGTAAGCTTGAGAAGTCCATTTATGGACTTAAGCAAGCGTCTCGTAGATGGAATCTTTGCTTCGATGAGAAATTCAAAGAGTTTGGATTTGTACGAAGCGAAGATGAATCTTGTGTATATGTCAAAGCCGGTGGGAGTATAGTAAGCTTCCTCATTCTATATGTCGATGACATATTACTCATAGGAAATGACATCCCGACTCTGCAGGAGGTTAAGTCCTGGCTCGGGAAGTGCTTCGCTATGAAGGACCTCGGAGATGCTTCTTACATTTTGGGAATAAGGATAGTAAGAGAAAGAAGTAAGAGAC
The DNA here is from genome assembly GCF_051521515.1 of Lactuca serriola. Taxonomy (NCBI): domain Eukaryota; kingdom Viridiplantae; phylum Streptophyta; class Magnoliopsida; order Asterales; family Asteraceae; genus Lactuca; species Lactuca serriola. The sequence goes on along the minus strand of NC_136415.1, from coordinate 333,712,688 downwards.
TAATTGGACTTAGTCAGAACACTTACTTGGAGAAGGTACTAAAACGTTTTAGTATGGAAAACTCAAAGAAGGGAGAATTACCGATACAAAGTAATGCGAAATTGAGTAAGACTCAAAGTCTGAGTACCGAAGCTGAAATAGCAGAAATGAGCCGAGTACCATACGCTTCCGCAGTTGGCTCAATCATGTACGTTATGACTTGTACTCGCCCTGATGTAGCCTTCGCTTTGAGCATGGTTAGTAGATATCAAGGGAACCCTGGCAAAGCCCATTGGATTGCGGTGAAGAATATCCTTAAGTACCTTCGAAGGACGAAGGAATGGTTCTTAGTCCTCGGAGGGAGTGATGACTTGAAGGTGCGAGGGTATAGTGACGCCAGTTTTCAGACCGACAGAGACAACTACCGTTCGCAGTCGGGCTGGGTCTTTACCCTAAATGGAGTAGCAGTGACATGGAAAAGTTCCAAGCAGAAAACCGTAGCTGATTCAACGTGCGAATCAGAGTACATTGCAGCGAGCGAAGCGTCGAAGGAGGCAATATGGATAAAGAACTTCATCTGTGATCTTGGAGTTGTACCTGCCATAAAGGAGCCCATGGAGATTTTCTGTGATAATGAAGGAGCGGTTGCCTTGACCAAGGAACCGAGGGATCATGGTAGATGACGACATATCGACAGAAAATATCACTTCATTAGACATCGTGTAGAAGAAGGACAACTCGTAGTGAAGAGGATATCATCAGAAGATAACCCAGCATATCCGCTTACGAAGGGACTGAGTAGGGTTAAGCACTTGCAGCATGCTAGGAGTATTGGGCTGATGGATGATATTAGCATATATTAGATAATATTAGAAACGTGTAATAGATAAATGTAATTAACATTTGATGATTAAATAAAGGAGTTTTATTTATGAGTAATGTTACTATCTTATGTTAATTGTTTAGCTATTGTTTCACTTTGCATGTTTTGACTTCCAGAATAATTGAGTTTATTAGGAATAATCGAATTATTCAAATTGTCCACAATCATCCATATGTTGGAAGTAGATATGAATGAAGATTGTCATGAATTGGTGCGTAGATTGTCTAAATGGTATTAGACATAGCAAAGGGTTGCTACGACGTTCATGAGTGCTTATGAACTAGTTTTGAGCATTGGAACAAACCCGCGCTTGCTGGAATCACCTTATGGAATATGATATAAAAGGGTGATCGCAAGACGATAATATCATATAGTCTTAAAACCTAGATATATGGTTTGTTATTTGTTGATTAATTGTACATTGATAATGCGAAAACGCATCAGTAACTCGGTGTTATAGAACACATTGTTGTGTATAGTTGGTTAATGAATAAGTAAATGCATATAAGTCGAAGTTTATCTGTAACTTTTATCTAAGAAGGTAAAAGCAATATCTCGGCCGCTCGATGATTTGATTTTACTTATGTGCCGGGCCCGGTCAGAACTGAATTGATGTGTTCGATTAAGTTCTATGTCGAATAAATCAGAGATCGAGAAACCTAAATGCTTGACTAACCATTCCATAGGATTGTCAGCATGATATCTAACAGAGGACTGTACGATCCCTTATCTAAAGGACAAGATTAATTAGATCAGAGTTTGACAGCGTCTTTGAGAGCTACGATTGCAAACCGAATTGTACTTGTGCATATAGTTACCAGACTTATCCAAGTGGGAGACTGTTGGAATAGTGTCTAAGGCTGCAACTATATTAGGAAAGTATTTGACCCGGTTGTGCATGGTCCTTTTGGGTTGCCTTCACCATAGCAACTTGTTAGGATGATTTATTAAGAGAGAGTAAATATTATTAGTATATTATGAGAATAATATAAAGAATAATATATTGTTATTTGATTAATATAAGTCATAGAATTAATTGGAATTAATTTGGTGACTTAAAGAGATTAATTATATAAAAGGGTATAAACTATCAATTGTTTGATAGTTAAACTTTAGACTGTAAATCCATATAGATATGGATTGGACGGATTCTAGAAGCTAAGGATTGCTTCAAATCGTCCAAGAGTTATCTAAGGAATGGATTTGGATAGCCTTAAGAGAAGATTGTCCAATTAGGGTTTAGGTTGTAACCCTTAAGGAGTCTACAAGTATAAATAGACCCTATGGCATAAGGAAATTGGTACTTTTGTCTGAAGTATAGAACCCCTGGCCGATTTCCTCCCCTCTCCTCTCTCCCAAATCATCCTCCTTGCTATTTGGTGTTTGTAAGCCATTAGAGGAGTGACAATTGTGACTCTAGAAGCTCCAAGACAACAAGATCAACAAGGAATTCAAAGGTATGATTCTAGATCTGTTTCAATATTGTTATTACACCTAAATAGTCATTAGAAGTCTTGGATTCAAAGCATGTTTAATTAGAAAGCCTAGATCCAAGCATTAAGGTTTTGCATGCGCACATAGGAAAGTTCTTATGGCTAAAACCCATCAGTGGTATCAGAGCCTAGCTTGGTTTCTATTAAATTGTTGCTTGTTTGTTTGAAACTTGTGTGCAAAATTCGAATTTTGTGTTTTTGAGTCGTTAACTCGACGAGTCCAGTTGGGAACTCGACGAGTTCAAGCGTCAGGAAAGGCCAGATTCGGGATTTTTCCATACTTATCTTATGGAAACTTACCTTTATCATATTAGATCAATCTTAATCCGATTTTCTGATATATATGACTATAATCTTGATCTAATTAAAGATATTTATCAACTAATAAAATATTTAATTTCCTTATATGATAATTAATTAATTATTTTGATTATTTTGGTAATTATCTTGAAAGAAATCTTGAATAAATCAAATATAGATAATTAGGAAATTAATTGTTAATTAAAATTATTTGTTATTTGATCCTTCATGTTTTAAATGTTTAAAACATGAAGAAGTTATGACTTCGTATGAAGAAGTTATGATTTTTCGAAGTTTCGGATTAGCGGTGTACAGCCCGAAATTCGAATTTTAGATTGATTGATTTTTAGCCGACACAACCTAAACAAGAATCGAAGATCTCGTTATTAGTAGCGTAACGATAAAAAGACAGACGAAAATGGACATCGGATAAAGAAGTTATGAGATTTTAACGGACCAATCCTGTCCCGGCCTGTTAAAAATATAACTTTAAAAATAAAGTCAAAATTAGCCGACGGAGTCTAAACGAAAGTTGTAGAGTACGTCTCCACCTACGCGTGGATATAAAGAACGTCAAAAACGGAGTTCGTATGAACGAGTTACAAATTATAATAGCATATTTACGTATTAAAATAAAGTATAAATCATGTATACCTACACATATATATACATATGTATATATCATTAGAAAGGTATCGACGATGCGGTCATTATAAGACTAATGTTGAGTTCTTTCGACATTAGTTTAGTACAAATATCATTAAATCCATTTAAAATAGTATTATAGAGGGGTGTTTAGTTGTTTATATAACTAAAAGGTCATTAAGTAATTATGGAGGGTAGTTTTTGAAAATTCAATTAGTATAAATAAGAGCCTTGGGCTCTCATATTTCTTGCACCATTCTCTTGATTCAAGAGTATTTCTCTCCTTATCCCCCGAGCATTTCGGTCCCTCGTGATTCGACTTCTCTTTCTGTAGTTTTAGTATAGTAAGGTGAGCGCTGAAGCGCTGCACGAATCTTTCTTAGAAAGATTCAGCGACGAAGTTCTGCCCCTGCAGAGCCCGACTCTTAGCTAAAATCCCCTTGAAAGTAAGTTATTCTTACCCTATTTTAAATATAGTTTATATTTAAAATTAGTATTGTTATTATAAATTTATAATAAATATTTGAGCTATTATTATGACTTATATAAGTGTCGTTATAATATCTTTTAACTATTCGCGGTACGGGGAATCTGGTTTAAAGGGCCGCATAGGGTTGTTGGATTTCAGAAGTGCTATACGCCAAAATGGTCCTGCCCTCCGGTGTTTTATGTCTGGCCCCTGTCTGTACATAGTAGTTGGAAAGTATTGTTTAAACGCTTATATAATAATAATAATAATAAGACTAATAATTAGTGACGGTAATATTAGACTAAAATCTAGTGGTGATAATATTAGGTTTCGAAGCGCTGTCCGAGTACCGAGTCACCACCTTCTCAGGTGAGTGCATAGTTACTTTCATCTTACACATAGATATGAAGTATTTTATATAAACTACGTGCTATGTGTGCACATTATCTGAATACTTGCTGTCTATGCTGGTTGAACGTTTTATACATGTTTTAAAGGACTTAAACTGTATACGTATTTTATATATACGAAAATGTTGGGTATGAGATGGGTAGATGAATGATGAGAGATAGAAGATGACGTGAGTATACATTGCCAGCTACAGACTTAGTGCCTATGGGACAAACACCGGTAGCTATGGACTTAGTACCTTTTAGACGTTGGTAGCTATGGATTTAGTACCTGTAGGAATTGGTAGCTATGGACTTAGTACCTGTTGAACATTGGTAGCTATGGACTTAGTACCTATTAGATAAAGACTGGTAGCTATGGATTTAGTACCCGATGAATAGACTATAGCAGCTATGGAATTAGTGCTTTATGAACGAATATTGGCAGCTATGGATTTAGTGCCAGTCCCATGACCCTGGAAGTAAGGGACTTCGGAATAAACGAATGCAGGATAGATGACTCTTAGGTTAAATCCTTAAAGAGTAAAGAAGATAATGGGGATGGGTAATTGGGTTGATTGTTTGATTGAACATAATAATTATATTATTGTGGGTTGAAAACCCTATGTACTCACCAGGTTTCCCAACCTGACCCACTCAGTTTATGTATATCACAGGTGACGAAGTGAAGTGACATTACACTGAGAGATTTAAAAGAGATGTAGATCACTAGTGTAAATCATTGTAAGTCTATTTATGCTTATGTTTCGGTATTAACGATGACATCCCAAACATTTTAAAACGAAATAAATACGTTTCTTCGAAAATGTTTTAATAACGTATTTATCATGTTTTTCTGGGAACAAATTCCGCAACCTTTTTATAAAATGAAGTACTCTGATTTTTATAAAGCATAAACAAAATCGGTCTTTTCTGGCCGTGATTTTGGGGATGTCACAGTTGGTATCAGAGCATTAGTTTAAGCGAACTAGGAATATGGATTTATTTCTAGACTTAAACTTAGAATGCTAAGCGATGATTGTGAGGTGTGAGCACTAGCTTATTTTAGGAATTGTGCCTAAAATGCTTTTATGTTCTAAATGCTTTGTGCATGATATGTTGTTAATTGTTCGGATCTATGGTCTGTTGCCGACCGGATCTGGAAACCTTATGTGTTTAGGATTCTAAACGTACGACTACGGTATTAGAACTAGCATGTAAATGTTTCGGAGCAATAAGGATGATTTAAACATCAAGTAAAGGTCTAAATTCACCTTATTCGGTGTATAGATCGAGATGGTAAGGACCCGTAGCGGAAACGTAAACGCAAATGGGAACAGGAACCAACCCCCAGTGGTTCAGCAAATACCTGTTGTAGAAGAAGTTGCGCCTGAGCAAGTCACCATGGCTGGAGTTCTAGCCATGATTCGGGCTATGTTGGCTGAACAAAGGGAAGAAATGAGACGGATGTTGAATAGGGACGAACCTACTATGCCCATTGAGCAACCCGAACTGATTCCCGAGCAATCTGAGGAAGGGAACTACAGCCGCCAAGTGAGTCAAGTTGGGACTCAAGGTGAGCAAAGGGATGGCCCAGAAGGGAGAAACAACAAGGATGGGTGGATGTACAAGAACTTCTTGGGTGCGAAACCACCAAGCCTCTCAGGAAGCCCAAAGCCGGTTGAGATTATGGATTGGATCTCTGAGATGGAGATGGTGTTTGAGAGCTGCAGCTGTAATTAGAAACAGAAGACTGTCTTTGCAGTAAGACAGCTGAAAAATGGAGTCTTGAGCTGGTGGAAGCTATTGGCAGATACGATGCCACGAGGAGAAGCCTTAAGGATGTCGTGGGAAGAGTTTTTGGAACAGTTGAAAATGCAGTACTGCTCGGAGGTAGATCTGATAGACCTAAACAACGAGTTTCAGAACCTGAAGAAAGGGAAGATGAGTGTTGATGAGTATGCCACCGCATTTACCGAGAGGATGAAGCTATTTCCCTACTTGGTGCCTACTGAACTCTCCAAGATTGATAGGTTTGCTAACGGACTACCCACTGACTTTGGTCCAATGGTCAAAATGGCAACTACCTTAAAAGCAGCTATTAGGGCAGCTAAGAACGTAGAGGCCCAGATAAGAGAAAAGGGTCTAGAAAAAAGATAAGGCAGGAGAGAAGCGAAAGTTTGAGGGATCTTCGAGGTCGAACAAGGAAAGCAAATTCTCAAAACTCGGAGGAGCAGATAGAGGTGAAACAAGATGGTGTGATAAATGCAAGAAGAAGCATGGTGGGAAGTGCAACGAAGAAGTGACTTGTTACAAGTGTGGGAGGACGGGTCACTATTCCAAAGACTGCACACATAATGACAAAGTATGCTACGGGTGTGGAGGCAAGGGGCACATGTCCAGAGACTGCCCAAGGAAAAATAAAGCAGCAAGACCAGAAACGCCACCAAGGCCAAGGGCATTTCACATGATCCTCGACGAAGCAGAGAACCATGCGAGGAATCAAGAATGAGGACTTCTTACCCGAAGATCGGATTATGCAGTAGCCATAGTTTCGTATGATGTAGCCTAGTAGAGGCATAGTCTAGGGTGAACTCGAACACCTATGTAATCGTTTCAAGAATTAATATAAAACCTTCGTTTTGTTATCTGGTGTGTTGAATGATTGTATGATTTGCTGCATGGTGACTTGGGAAACTGCGAGACAATACTTGGGACGAGTATGAGTAGGTGTGAATGGTAGTAGAGGCCTATACTACCGGAAGCACAGGACTCACACTTGGATCAGGGAAAGTCACAAGGTTACCAAGAAGCTAGTAATTGATTTCGTTTTATTCAAGTGTGTTGTTGCCATCGTTTCGGTAATGACTAAGAAGATTGTTGATATTCCGACCCTAGTGGTCATATCGAATTGAGTCCGACTACGATGAGTATGTTGCGTGGTTCAGAGGACCAAGTTTGATGTAGCGTCCGACTTAAACCAAACGGTTGAAATCAAAGCGATCAATAGAAGTATCGCGTTCGTTGTTAAAGAAGTTGGTGGCTAGAAATGCCTAATGTTAAAGTGTGATTATATCACATTAGAACATGAAGGAAGGCATAGTCCGTTTTAGAATTTAACTCTAAGAGACCTAAGTCTAAACGTGCATCACATGATGATAGGTCATAATTTGAAGTCTAGCCTGAGGTAGAGAACAGGTGCACGATCGAGTACTGCTTACAGTCAATGAGTCTAAGAGATAGACTTGAAGGAATATAGAAGTTAAAATTATTACCTAGGATGAAGAGATGACGTATGGAGTCATTATACGAGCCCTTTTTCGTTGATGATTCCGGGACGTAATCATCCTAAGGGGGAGATAATTGTAACACCCGCAAATCCGGGCTAGTCAATTTAAAGGCAATAGGGGTCAAAAAACAACTTTTCGACAAAAAGATTATTTAGAATAAATAATCTTAACCAAGTTGTAGAATATGTCACAAGGTTTCCGTACATATAAAGAACGCCGAAATCCGAGTTATAACGAAGAAGTTATGACCCGTCGAAGTTTCGCGTCGGAACCGGCACGGCGCCGGGAAGCGTAAATAGTAAATTTATGATAGAGAGAGATTTAGACTTAGCGCTCTAAACGAAAGTCGTAGAATATGTTAAACTAAGAACATCGATAAAAAGAACGCCCAAATCTGACTTCGTATGAAGAAGTTATGATTTTTCGAAGTTTCGGATTAGCGGTGTACAGCCCGAAATTCGAATTTTAGATTGATTGATTTTTAGCCGACACAACCTAAACAAGAATCGAAGATCTCGTTATTAGTAGCGTAACGATAAAAAGACAGACGAAAATGGACATCGGATAAAGAAGTTATGAGATTTTAACGGACCAATCCTGTCCCGGCCTGTTAAAAATATAACTTTAAAAATAAAGTCAAAATTAGCCGACGGAGTCTAAACGAAAGTTGTAGAGTACGTCTCCACCTACGCGTGGATATAAAGAACGTCAAAAACGGAGTTCGTATGAACGAGTTACAAATTATAATAGCATATTTACGTATTAAAATAAAGTATAAATCATGTATACCTACACATATATATACATATGTATATATCATTAGAAAGGTATCGACGATGCGGTCATTATAAGACTAATGTTGAGTTCTTTCGACATTAGTTTAGTACAAATATCATTAAATCCATTTAAAATAGTATTATAGAGGGGTGTTTAGTTGTTTATATAACTAAAAGGTCATTAAGTAATTATGGAGGGTAGTTTTTGAAAATTCAATTAGTATAAATAAGAGCCTTGGGCTCTCATATTTCTTGCACCATTCTCTTGATTCAAGAGTATTTCTCTCCTTATCCCCCGAGCATTTCGGTCCCTCGTGATTCGACTTCTCTTTCTGTAGTTTTAGTATAGTAAGGTGAGCGCTGAAGCGCTGCACGAATCTTTCTTAGAAAGATTCAGCGACGAAGTTCTGCCCCTGCAGAGCCCGACTCTTAGCTAAAATCCCCTTGAAAGTAAGTTATTCTTACCCTATTTTAAATATAGTTTATATTTAAAATTAGTATTGTTATTATAAATTTATAATAAATATTTGAGCTATTATTATGACTTATATAAGTGTCGTTATAATATCTTTTAACTATTCGCGGTACGGGGAATCTGGTTTAAAGGGCCGCATAGGGTTGTTGGATTTCAGAAGTGCTATACGCCAAAATGGTCCTGCCCTCCGGTGTTTTATGTCTGGCCCCTGTCTGTACATAGTAGTTGGAAAGTATTGTTTAAACGCTTATATAATAATAATAATAATAAGACTAATAATTAGTGACGGTAATATTAGACTAAAATCTAGTGGTGATAATATTAGGTTTCGAAGCGCTGTCCGAGTACCGAGTCACCACCTTCTCAGGTGAGTGCATAGTTACTTTCATCTTACACATAGATATGAAGTATTTTATATAAACTACGTGCTATGTGTGCACATTATCTGAATACTTGCTGTCTATGCTGGTTGAACGTTTTATACATGTTTTAAAGGACTTAAACTGTATACGTATTTTATATATACGAAAATGTTGGGTATGAGATGGGTAGATGAATGATGAGAGATAGAAGATGACGTGAGTATACATTGCCAGCTACAGACTTAGTGCCTATGGGACAAACACCGGTAGCTATGGACTTAGTACCTTTTAGACGTTGGTAGCTATGGATTTAGTACCTGTAGGAATTGGTAGCTATGGACTTAGTACCTGTTGAACATTGGTAGCTATGGACTTAGTACCTATTAGATAAAGACTGGTAGCTATGGATTTAGTACCCGATGAATAGACTATAGCAGCTATGGAATTAGTGCTTTATGAACGAATATTGGCAGCTATGGATTTAGTGCCAGTCCCATGACCCTGGAAGTAAGGGACTTCGGAATAAACGAATGCAGGATAGATGACTCTTAGGTTAAATCCTTAAAGAGTAAAGAAGATAATGGGGATGGGTAATTAGGTTGATTGTTTGATTGAACATAATAATTATATTATTGTGGGTTGAAAACCCTATGTACTCACCAGGTTTCCCAACCTGACCCACTCAGTTTATGTATATCACAGGTGACGAAGTGAAGTGACATTACACTGAGAGATTTAAAAGAGATGTAGATCACTAGTGTAAATCATTGTAAGTCTGTTTATGCTTATGTTTCGGTATTAACGATGACATCTCAAACATTTTAAAACGAAATAAATACGTTTCTTCGAAAATGTTTTAATAACGTATTTATCATGTTTTTCTGGGAACAAATTCCGCAACCTTTTTATAAAATGAAGTACTCTGATTTTTATAAAGCGTAAACAAAATCGGTCTTTTCTGGCCGTGATTTTGGGGATGTCACACACCTAAATAGTCATTAGAAGTCTTGGATTCAAAGCATGTTTAATTAGAAAGCCTAGATCCAAGCATTAGGGTTTTGCATGCGCACATAGGAAAGTTCTTATGGCTAGAACCCATCATCTACCCAGCTGGATCATTTAGAGCCATTTCAATATTTTTGGGCTCAACTTGAGATATAAAGCAAGAGTAAAGACATTGATTAACGTCTCCACTCTGACTTCTGGTTTTGACTCCATCACCCAGCCGGCCAATGACATTTTCGATCGGATGATTGCGCTGAATTCGGGAAGGTATGTCTTGGCTGATCTCATTGATAGAAACAGGAAGAGTGTGAATATTGAAACCTCCATCATCTGCTGGTTGAGTCCGATTAGAAGACTCTGCTACAAATTCATTTGCAATTGCTTCATGAAAGAGGAGTTCCATAAATGTTGTATTGACAGCGGAAGCATCTCTAGACATGAACTCTCTTTCGATGGGTGTTAGAGGTGTAGCATCAACATTAAGAGTTTCAGTTGGGATCTCAGATACTGGACTAGTCGGTTGTATAGATGAATCCCCCTCAGATTGAGCAGAGAGCTCCCCTTCAAGTGGAGCAGAGGATTCCCTTTCAATCGTTGGGGGTCTATAAACAACCTCTTCATCTTCGTCTTCAATCACAGGAACATTCTTTAAACCGGAGGAAGATCCACTTGAATTATTCGAAGACACATTTAGAGATCTGACTAAGGATGTGTAATCAAATAACCAGTCGGGACCCACTCTAGCATCAGTTTCATTCTCCTCAAGCCAGCGCACGTCATAAGATTCAGTAATATGCTTAGGCCTTTTGTTGTAGGCCCTATATGCAGTGCGCGTAGCATACCCCACAAAGTAATAGTCATCAGCTTTGGCATTGAATTTAGGGTTGGAATCTAAGTGAAGAAGGGTGCAAGGATAGCCAAATACATGGAAATGGCTTATGGAAGGCTTGTGTCCATAAAGAATCTCATATGGTGTCTTCATCTATGCTTTGTTGATTAGAACACGATTCTGCACATAGCAAGCAATGTTAATCGCATCGACCCAAAAGAAGACAGGTAGCTTGGAGTCACAAAGCATAGTCCTTGCAGCTTCTTTCAATGTTTTGTTACTTCGTTCAGCAACACCGTTTTGTTGAGGCGTGTGAGCAGAACTATATTGATGCACTATCCCCTTTTCTGCGCAAAAATGATTAAGAACCGAATTCTTGAATTCAGTTCCATTATCAGTGCGAATCGCCTTCACTTGATTGTTAGTCTGCTTCTCAATCATCACCACAAACTTCTTTATCAGATCAGCAATAGAAGAAGACCCATGTAAATCTAGAAAAATCATCAATCACAACAAGACAGTACGAACTTCTGTTGATGCTCAGGACGTTGTGTTGGATAAGGTGTCTAAGTCCATAACTTATTTGGTATATACTTGACCCGACCCGGCATGGTCCATTTGGGTTGCATTTCTTCCAAACTATTTATGGATAATTTTATGAGAGTTATACACATATGATTATTAATATACTATGAGTTATAATATATTAATATGAAGTCATGTTATTTAATTAGTCTTAGTCTTAAATTAATTATGAATTAATTAAGAGATTAAAAGGAAGACTAATTAAATAATGGGCTAGGCTTATATGGAAGTCCATGGATCATCCATGGAGCTTTTAACCCATGGATCCTTGGAAAAGGAAAGGTCATGGGTTATTAGGGTTTCACCCTAATCATATACACTATATAAGCATGCTTATGTTGCATGAAATGGCCACTAGTGTGACTAGTGTGTGTGTTTTGTGTGTGACCGATTTTATGTGTGTGTATACACTCTCTCTAAAGTTTTCCAAGAGTTTGTGGTGATTTGTGATTCCATTTGAGGCATTCACACTATTGGTGCTTGGCCCTCAAACTCCTTAGGAATTGAACTCATCATCAAAAGGTATGTAATCTCATCTAATTCTTTTATGTTTAAAAGTACCCCATGCCATGTTAGATAGGTTATGAACCTTGGAAAAATTATTATTTTGCATGTATTTAGACAAACATAGATCCAAGGTTTATTAGGGTTGCATGCACACTTAGGAAGTGTTAGATTGCTCAAAACCCAACAGTGGTATCAGAGCCTAGGCTTGCTTGTTTGATACTTGATGCAAAATAAAAAAAATAAAAAATAAAAACAAAATTTTGACTTTTGCTGCTGGAAATGGACTAGAAATATTACCCTAAACTGTTTTGGTGTTTTAAAACTTGTTTTAGTTGGTGTAATGGTTATTCTAATCCATTTACAATAGCATATATCAAAATTCCATGATTTTATGTGTTCATATAATTCTTGAAATTTTGATGATCATGTTCATGTTCTTATGAATTTAGAAGATGATAGGAATTATTTGCTGAATTGTTTAGGATTAATTCTTGATCATTTATGTGTTTTAATGGAGTCCATAATTTGTCCTCAAGTTATGGATATCCAAAGGTCACTTTTCTTTAACAGACATTAAACACATAAGTTACATAAAATGAAGAGTCTTCATTGTTATGAACCTTTAATTCATAAGTTATGAAATGAAAAGTTTTGGATAGTGGATGTTCATGTTCATATGAGTTTTGTTAGATCATAGGAATTATTTGCAAATTGTTTGTTAGTTAATTCTTGATCTTAATGTGTTTTAATGGAATTCTTAATTTGTCCTCAAGTTATGGAATTCCAAAAGTTTTTCTTTTAAATGTTTTTAAGAAGTTGTAGGTTACATTTTCTTGAAGAGTTTTTCCCATAAATGCTTTTATGGACTTCATAACTTGTCCTCAAGTTATGGATTTCCAAGAGACTCTTCATTAAAAGCTTTAAAACACTTAATTAAAACTCATAAGTTATGAATATCCAAAAGTTTATGAATTGTTCAAAACTTGCCCTCAAGTTTTGGAATTTGTAAAGTCTCACACAAACTTTAATTCCATACCCTAGAAGTTTTAAAAGTTAAAATTCTACCCTTATACTATTTATAAGATTAATGGTTAATTATTATATATATATGTATAAGAACAAGTCGTTTTACCGTTAGTAGGCCTCATTCACGAAGCCGATCTATAAGGTGGGTATAAGGTTGTTGCCTATAAAATGGCGACTTAATGGGTGTCCACTCTCACCCACCGCTTGCTTGATCGGTGGAGGGTCGTTAGCCGAACGGGTAGGACAATGACTTTAAATCCTCATTAAAAGTATAATGATTATTATAAAGTAACTAAATATTTTTATTTAATTCCCAATCTTAGTTACTTTAGGAAAAATGTGAATTTGGTGCTAGCCCATGGAATTCACACTTTGTACCTTACCAAGTCGTTGGTGGAGCGTGTGTGGTTAACCGGCACACTAACTTGGACTAGTAAGGATCACGAAGGGTGACTTAATGTTTGTCATAGATCAATGGAGCGTGTGTGGTTAACCGGCACATTGATTGGGTGATAATATTAAGGGTACCAAGTGAATTGGTATGGTTATTCACACCTTGTTTTGTGATCCTCGGCATCCCAGTCACAAAATTTGAAAGGGCACACTCGAGATTGAAACATGTCATTGAAAAGTTCAATGAATCTCAAAAGATCTAGGAATTTCAAATCCAATTAAAACCTAATAAATTATTTCGTTTTTCATGGTGGAAATTGGTGAATCGTCATTCGCCTACCTTCAAATATTTTATAGCTTGGATTACGGCATCCCTCTTCCAAATTATAAAATATTGTGTTGGGTCCTAGCCTTAATATTTCATATTGGGTGTTATATTAAGGACTTTGAATCAACTAACTTGATTTTCTCCCATTATAGATGTCTGGTTCAGACAACTATGATCTTCCCAAATCTCTTGAAGATGGTGTCCCTCAACATCATGCTTCACTTCCTCCACCTCCTCCAATTATTCTCCCTCGCCCACAAGTTCTTGAAAAGTTTAAAGTCACTCAATCCCTATTGGCAAGCATAGTCTATGTGTGCTCACATCTTGGAGATAAAGTCACATATTGACAAGCCGGGAGAGTTGGGTGTCAAAGTCTCGTGAAGGTTGGATGTTCAATCACTTTCTTAGTAACATAGTGAGTCTCTTTGGGACTACTATGAGACAGACTATGACATGACCCTTAATGATGTTATCTATTTGCTTGGTGTTGTGGAATCAGCAATGATTTGGAACACCAGTAAAGCAAATTTGATTAAAAGAACAACTTCCCAAGTCTTAAATGGACATTGACAATGGTAGCATTGGATATCTAGAAAAGGATTTCTCTTCCCAATGGAAAGGGATCGGCCATAGTCAACTCGGTTGACCAAATGGTAAAGAGAAAGGCTAAGTCTGAGATAGTCTCATGTGCCATTACCAAAGGGTCCATGTGTTTTGTTGCCAAAGGAAGGGGCATTGGTTGCGAAGCTGCCCTATTTACCTGAAAGATCATAAGATTGATCAAGTCAAAAAGTTTAACTCTACTTCGGGTAAAGTCCACTATCTAACTCTATTAAGTTCCTATTTGGAGATTCTTATTACATAATGTGAATGGGTCACATGCTGATGTTTTAAGAATCAAATAGGAAGCTTAAAGTAAGTATATGTTGATTCTGATTGCGAAGGTGGGTTCCGATCGCATGGTTCGGTAATCAAAATTTTGAGCTGTTGCTTAAGAGTTATAATATATTGCTTATGAATAGATAACAACAAGGTTTTCATGTGGATTGTAAGGATAAGTTTTTCCGCAAAGTTAAAAAAAAAGGTTTTAATTTTATTTATTTTAAAAATATCCTTACAATGGCATCTGTGGAAATTGTTGCTTATATGTTTCTAGTAATAGCAATATTGGAAAGTGGATTTGATTCTTTCATTTGTGGTAGTGTCTGAATTTACCAAATAAAGAAAGTTTTTCATCACCCAAGTTTCAATTGGATAGAAACTTGGAATCATACAAGTTGTATTGTATGATGAATGAGAATTTTCATCTTTGAAAATTAAGACTAATTCTTTGATCACATGTATATGTGAGTCAATTGAAGGACTAAGGAATTAGGTACACTGGGTGTGCGCTGGTCAAGGTCCACCACAAAGATTGATTTGTCATGATTTACTAAAGATTAGTAAATATCATTATACTTATGAGGTTAAGTATAATTCTGTAACATTGGAAAGGTTACAATGTATGACAAAACAAATGAGAAGAATCAAATTAGGCAGAAAGATAAAAGTTTCTCAAATCTGAAAGGATGGGAGAGTACTTTAGTATCGTATTTCATGATCATCTTAACGATTATGAAACCATATCACAAATTCATACTCTAAGGACGTCTTAGTGCATTGTTATGGCTAAGAAGAGAGGTCATGAATTGTTGGATTGGTTAAGATCGAGGAGATGAGTCATACTTCGTTCCAAAACAATTCTTAGAGTCATACTCCAAGATTATAACCTTGAGTGACATAAAGGAAGATTTATTAACACTAGTCAAATGTAAGAGTAAAATGTTTTCTACTCTTGTACATTTAAGATTGGTAAGTTGTGATGTCTTGGATGAGACAAAGACCAACTAAGACCAATTGTGTGAAGTGTTAGTCTTGATAAGAATCCGCACTATCCCTTGAATATTTGTTTTGTCAAGGAATGGTTCTTGACTGGGGAAACTTATATGTCAAGGGTACAGTGGGAGCCTTAAAGATCCTGAAAAAGTTTCAAGATTTAATCAAGAGTAAAACCTGTAATTTATCACTAGCACACAACTTAAGGTTTGCAACCTATCGTGTTGACATAATTCTTATTTCTGTACCTACTTCAAATAAGTTGAATTTGCATGTGAGTTATCAGAGTTCAACTTGGAAGCATTGGTGGGCCTTGTGCTATCAAGGTGACAAGAAACTAAGATTGAACAAGTTTAATCCATGTAAGGATGAATTTATCACTAATCTTATCTTGTGATTATGGTTTTGACAAATTCACATGGATAGGAACTCATACACTATAAAATCTAAGTGTCATAAGGTTTCTCTCCGATTAATGAAAATGATGGTGAGGAAACGCTTTCACTAAGTAGATTTTACGTAGATATCAATTGTGTTATTTGCATTTTCAAAAGTCGTTAGTGGAGCGCGTGTGGTTCACCAGCACACTAACATGGACTTGTGAGAAATGACAACCGTCTAAACAATTAAGACTATGATTACGGTATCCCTTTTTCATAGTTCTGAAAATTGTTTAGACACACATGTGAGCTATCTAAGAAAGGGTGTATGAATCTAAATTTCAGAAGTCCAGCAGATTTCTGGAAATATGTCAGAGCTAGTGGGAGCATAAGTGTTATGCTGATAATCATCATGTTAGTGGGAGCATGATTATTACGTTTAGTGTTTCAAGTTAGAAATGTTAATTATAGAAAACAAAGTTTCAATTCATGAAGTTGAAGGGGTTGAAAAGTTGTTTTGCTATAATTAAGGGAGAGGAAATTATACTTCATTTCAATTCTAAAGCTTAGATTGAGATTTTAATCATCTGTAGTCAAGAATATATATATGAATTTTATGTTGGAATGGTTCAACTTGTATGTTGGAATGGTTCAAATTGAAGAAATTCTATATATATATATATATATATATATATATATATATATATATATATATATATTGCGTTTTCAAAATTTGATTATAATTACGGCATCCCTCTTCATAGTTAAATTTTGAAAACATGGAAAATAAAAAAATATATTGTAGCAAAAGACTGGTCTAGTATCATGTCTTTATGTCAAACATCATGAATCGTGTCCCATATGCTTCGGATATAGGATCGATTGCATGTGCTATAATATTCATCTTTTCTAAATTTTCCAAATGCTTAAGGCATTGAGAAGGGCAAAGTCTAGAACTGGATATGACTAAAGTGATTAAGCAATTGTCGAGGACAAATCTGAGGTTCGCCAAAGATTGGTTGCTCGGGGACAGTTGGAAGTATGATGTAAGTTGTCGGAAAGGACCGTATTGACATGTTCTGAAAAGAAGTAACTCTTGTTCGGAAGTTGATGGGATTAAAACAACTTTTAATCTATGAAGATCGATTAGATCTTGAACAAGTCTATGAGTGTAAAATAATAAGAACGCAATAATAAGAGCAAAACAGCTTGAATCAAACGTGTCGAATGATTAAATAAAATCCTCAGAAGAGCTCGATTAAGAACATCAACTATAGAGGATTAGAAGATTACAAGAACGATTAAAGAAAAATGTTGTACTCTTGATGAATCGTTATGTCGATTATCTCAGCAATCTTAACCTAATATGCATGCAAGCATTTAACTTATATACAATACATAAAAGACTCTCGGTTGGACAGGCCCAAACCGGAGAATACAAGGCTAAACTAACGAGCCCAAAAGACGCAACATCAAAATAATCTTCAGCCCAACAATCTCCCCCTTTGCGTCAATTTGGAGCGAGACCTTCACTTGTTACTTGGGCCAGCAGCTGAAGCAGGTACCTTCTTTTTCATGGTGCTAAACAGACACTTGGTTATGGAGAGGATGGTCTATCTAAACCGGATGTACCAATTGATCATATCATCGAAGTACTTGATGTCATCAGCCGAATTCTCCTTACACCGCTTGATAATTGATAAGATGTGCTCCAAGCAAGTTGTGGTGTAAAGGTGCTTGTCAGCTAAAGCGAAGAGACATTTCTGTCCTTCAGCTCTAGTGAACATGACTGAGTTACGCCTCGGATCAATCTTGCCCATTTTCATTTGGTTGAGATCACTGGCCGATCCCACAAGAGCTACCTTCGGTTTCTTCTTGAAGACTGTGGCGACCTCCTGATCCATTAGGGCAACCTCCATGATGTAGCAGGCCAACATCCTTTTGACATGGTCTATGATGGGACCATATTCGGTTTCATCTGTCAGCAGGATATTGTACAGGACAATCCAATCATGAGGATTTAGATTCGGCAGATCCGCCAGGGAGATGATGTGGGCAGTTCTTGCAGATCCTCGGATGAGCTTGAACTTAACATTTGTGAATCTCCCCACGGCATAAGGCTTCAGCACCCGAACATTAACAATCTTCTGGGCGCTCCAGGTGAGGTATTGTGGGCGAGCGGCCTCCAGATAGAAGTCAATAAGCTCCCTGTCAAGCTCATCGTTCGGATGCGGGACTTCAAAAATGTTAGAGAAGGCGTGGAAGATAAACGCCTTTCGAGTCAGCGACATGTCAAACTGCGAATCGATAGAGTTGTTGCAGTCGAATGATATCACCGGCTCGAGCCATAGTATGCTAGGAGTCTCTATGGCCTCTTTTATCAAACGATCCCTGGTCCAGGCAGGGAAGAGCAGCTTTCGGCTCTCAAGGAGATCGTGGGCTTCTTTTTGCTTTCGTTCGGCTTCTTCAGCTTCACGCGCCACACGACTGGCATCATTATCAGCATTGCGACTGTTCTTTCTTTTTAACATGTCAGCAATGGTCTCCCTGTCTTCATCTTCTTCTTCATCTCCTCCCTCAGCTATGTTTTTGCCCTTGTTCTTCACACCCGAACCCGAGGCATGACCAGTTGGGATTGGTTCGGTTGTGTGAGTAGCTTTGGAGGAAGGAGGTGGTTTCGATCCCTTCTTCTCATCTCCCCCTTGTTTTGAAATGGACACGAAACTCGGTAGGCCTTCAATCTTGCTTAAAAGGTCCATGGCCGGAGAGAGTTTTTCAGCGAGGGTGCGCCTCACTGAGTAGTTTAGAATGGGGTCGTGTGCTTCCAGGATGTTTGATAATACTGCGTGGACATCCGAAACACACGTCTTTATAACCTCCCTTTCGGATCGAAGAGCTTCTAATTGTTGTTCGGAGTTGGAAAGCTGCGTGCTCTTGACCTTGAGGGCAGTAGTTTTGCTCGCCAAGACGTCCATCAGAGAATTTTCAGCTGCAAGATCCTCTTGTAGCTTCGCCAGGCGGGCGTCGATGGAGGCACGAAGTGCCGAGTTGTCGTCGCTAATATGTTGTCTGAGGGTAGCGAACGAAGGCAACTCCGTTGAGACAAACTTGGCCAATTGTTGAACAATTGGTTCCAAAGTCGTCTTCGTGGCGTCGGTGCTTTCCTGCAAAGACTTCAGCAGGACAGAAGCGTCGGAGAATAGTTTATCGACTTTTTTCGGTCGCTGCCTCACAGGCTCGGGTGGAGGCATCAATAGCAGCAGTTGCTGAGGCTACGGAATCATGTTGAGCCCTGGAGAAGGCGTCAACGATCTTCTGAAGGGCAGCTTCAGATAAAGATGACTGCTGGTTGGAAGAGGAGGCGAGAAGTTGATCAACCTTCTCGTGAAGCTCGTGAAGATGCTTCTTTGTCACTGGAGCATCATCCTCCTCGTCACTCTGAACTTGAAACGGACTATAGTAGACCGAATCAAAGTTCATGTGTTCCCCGCCGAGATAAGTATCGCCTCCCTCAGAGGCATTTTCTGGAGATGGAGGGGGTGGAGAAGCTGGGGGTGTTGTGGTTGGGGTATGTTGAGTTTGAGTGTGGGGTGGGGTAGTTTCGGGTGGTGGTTGAGTTTGGGTTTCGGTTTGTGGTGGTTCGGTTACAGGTGGGGTTTCGGTAACTGGTGGTGTTTCGGTTGATGTGGCGAAAATGGGTGGTGGTATAAGGAAAGAGGTTGGGGGAATAGTGGGGTTTATGGTGGGAATGGAAATAGGAATAGTCGGTGGAGGTGAAGGAACTGGGGATTGATGAAGTTCCATCTCTGGGGTTGGGGACCGAGGTGGTGTGTTGCCTCGTTGAGGAGTTTCGTCTCCTTGTGATCCGTCAGAGTCCGAACTCCCACCTTCGGATTCGCTTGAAGATGAGGAAATGATGAGCTTTCGCTTCTGTTGGGTCTTCCTCCTTTTCGGCTGTGGGGATGAAGCAGCCTTCGGTTGTTTTCGCTTCTTGGGAGAAGGTCCCTTTGGATCTTTGGACATTCGCTTGCCCTTGTCTGCCTTTTTCCCCCTGGCCACCGGTTTATCAGCGTCATGAATCGATCGCAGCATGTCCGGTCTCAATTCCCTCGGACCAGTTGGCCTAAACTCCTTGATCGTCCTGATCAGTCTGCTATCAGCGGGCACATTGGCATACATCGACTCCGGGATAGAGCCAATGAAAGAAAATTTTGATGCATCGGATACGATGATCTTCTTGGTATGAAACGTACCAATAGAAGACATCGATGCACCATCGGCTGTGGGAACATTGAACTTGTCCATGGCCCATCGTGTGATCAAGATCCAGAATCGGGCCAATGACACCTCAGAGTGTCGGGAAGAAGAAGAGAGGCTCTGAATTAGCTGTTGCCATAGGACAAACCCATAGTCCAGGTTTATCCCGTTGTACACCCCATACATTATCGAAAGGAAAAGACGACTTGCACCGTCAGATCCTGAGCTCCTCTCTGACAGACCCTTGAATAGGACTGTAAATAAGCCATTCCACAGTGGCGGCAAGCAATACTTTTTGAACTTGGGGACGGAGGAGAGAACTTCTGTATATCCCATGTTGTAAAACATGCCAAACAGCATCCCAACCGGAATCGTCTCCGGATGAACTCGCGAAGGGTCAACGGCAAACCCTAGCATAGTGCAGAACCGTTGGCGTGATACAGAGGTCTTGTGTTCTGCAAGCTGGAAAAATACCCGGTCGACAGCCTTGTCGTAGTAAGCCGTCGCATAGACCTGAGATAAGGCCACCATTGGCACCGTTTCAATCCTTGACAGTGCAGGAGCAAGCTAGGAGTACTTGAGGCATTCTATGACCGGCGACATATAGGAATCATACGCCAATGGGTTAAGATCAATGACAAGACATTGTTGGGGTCGGATGGGAAGAATCTGTGAGGTTGCATGAACAGAAGATGATTCAGCCATTGTTGCAGGTTTGGAGAAGAAGATGAACAGTGAAGCGCTTTGGAGGTTTTTGTTCTTTAGAAAATCCGAAAGCAGTAAAAAAGTAAATGGTGTTGTAGACTTCCTTTTATAGTGATGGATTGGAGAGAGAAAAATCGTTTCATATCTTCTATGCGATGATCACGTAGGAAAGATAGTGTCAGATTCCTAGGATCACGCTACCCAACAAGCGCCGTTTCAGAGAGAGAAATCGTTTCCGTTTCCACACGCGCTGCAAATGCCAGATTAATGACGCTTCAATATCGCACACGCGTCCTTTAAGTGTCAGAAAAAGCGCGGTCGTTTCAAATTCACGCGCCCTCCTTTTACCGTCGTTTGAATTTCTATCCTTTTAACTCCCGCCGAGTCAGCAACTTTTTGTCTTTTCCCCTTTTAAACGGCTGTTTTCAATTAATGACCCACGTGGCTAATTTTTTACCACAACTTCATTAGTAACCATCCAGTAATAATCCAGCTTGTAAAATAATTAGTAACGGAGTTTGGGAAAATCAAAGATTTTCGTGCAAAGAGTGTAAAAGAAAAAGAAATAAAGCAACTCTTTTAAGGATATTTTGTGATGTCAATAATGACACGAAACTGATGATCCCGGGCACGAATCTCTTCCTTCAAAGTCAAGAGAGACCTCAAAGTGTTAGTGTGGAATCCCGTTGAATTACGATCAAACACTTATTAATAAATGTTGAAAGGCTTCTTTTAATTAGGCTAAATAAGGGTGGTTTCGCTTTGATGCATCAATTCAATTCTTGATATAAGAATGAAAGTGAACAAAGTACTTGTGAGACCGGTGTAGTATGTTGAACAAGTAGGTAGGAGTTGATTTTATAGTGGCTTGGATTAATATGAAATCTCAGATAAAAAAAAATTAAAACTGGATTCCTTGGGAAGAAATGTTATGGTGTGTAACAATTTCATTGGAATCACGCAAAAGAAAAATTGAGATTCCTTGAGGGTACATTCGTCAATGCATCGGTGAAAACTTGATCAAATTAATTGGTCACCATCAATTCATTGGTGTTGACTTTTGGGTTTCACGCAGCTCGTAGTGACACGAAACTGAGATCATAAACACAGATGTTGTGTAACCATAAACCTCAGTGGTAATTTCTGAGAGTCTCAAGGGTTACGTTGATGAAATGAATGTAATGGAGAAGAGTAATGGGGATGGTGTAAGAAAACATAGTACCTCTGCTGCGAAAATAAGGATCAAGCAGGAGACTCTTAACTCATGTGAGAAGAGAGTGAGGTAGCTCACAATTAGAATAAATGGGTTAGCCTTATTGGGAAGACAAGGTTTGTGTATACCAGGTCATGAAGGCTATTATTCAAAATCTTATGAGGCTTGGGACACATACAGCAGCATGCTTCTAGGGACACGTAAGAAGTCAACAAATATATCCCCATAAACGAATAAGCACACAAGAAAAATTAATTAAAATATTTTTGGAGTTTTTGAAAGTTATAAGAAAAATAAAAAAATAAAAGATAAAAAAAATAAGACTAAAATAAAAGTAAAACTTAAAAAAAACTTTGAGAAAAAAAAATGAAAAACCGAACCCGAACGTTCGGTTGGTTTCGGTTGGGAAAAAGTTGAAAAACCGAACCCGAGCGTTCAGTTGGTTTCGGTTCTAGAAAATTTTGAAAAACCGAACCCGAACCTTCGGTTGGTTTCGGTTCCACAAAATTTTGAAAAACCGAACCCGAACCTTCGGTTGGTTTCGGTTCCACAAAATTTTGAAAAACCGAACCCGAACCTTTGGTAGGTTGCAGTTTTGGAAAATTTTGAGAAACGAAGGAATTTAGATATACAATAAATAAATACTTTTAACACAAAGAAAAACAAAATTGCTCAAGAAATATACAACACAGAAAAACTACCTTTGAAGTAATGAGCGAGTCAGATGGTTGAACCGAACCCGAACGTTCAGTTGGTTTCGCTTCTTACGTTTGAGGTTGAGAGGTAGTGTGAGGTACTGACTCTGATTCCATCATACCTAGCCCTTGCAGTATTTTGTTGAATGATGCTTCAGGAAGAGCTTTGGTAAAGACGTCAGCCAGTTGATCAGTGGTTCTTACAAAGTGAACTTCGACATTTCCATCTTCCACATGATCTTTGATGAAGTGATACCTCAGTGCTATGTGTTTGGTTTTATAGTGTTGCACTGGGTTATGACAGATCCTAATTGCACTTTCAAAGTCACAATATAGTGGGATCTTCTTCATATTGAGTCCATAGTCTCGAAGTTGACTCTGGATCCAAATCACTTGTGATGTGCAGGATGCAGCGGCAATGTATTCCGCTTCAGCAGTAGACAACGAAACACATGTTTGTTTCTTGGATTGCCAGCTGACCAATTTCCCATCAAGAAATTGACAGCCACCAGTTGTGCTTTTACGGTCGAGTCCACATCCTCCAAGGTCAGCATCAGAATAGGCTTGAACGAAGAAGCCGGAATTGGATGGATACTATAGACCTAAGGAGGTGGTTCGCTTGAGATAGCGTAAGATGTTCTTCACTGCAAGCATGTGACGTTCGCGTGGGTTTGCCTGAAATCGAGCACAATAACACACAGAAAACATGATATCAGGCCTGCTAGCAGTTAGATACATCAGTGAGCCTATCATTTGACGATAGAGTGTGATATCGACAGCCGGTTTGTCTAGAGATGGGGTAAGCTTGGTGCCGAATGCCATTGGGACTTTGACTTTTGAGTCTCCCATCATGCCAAACTTCGCTAGGAGAGTTTTCGTGTAAGCTTCCTGATTAATAAAGATGCCTTCGGGTCCCTGTCTTATGTTTAAACCAAGGAAAAAGTTAATAGGACCCATTGAGCTCATTTCAAACTTAGTCTCCATCAGCTTTCTGAATTCAGCTGTTAAGTTGGGATTCGTGGAGCCAAAGATGATGTCATCGACATAAATTTGAACTATCATAAGGTGGTTACCTTCCTTTTTGCGAAAGAAGGTTGGGTCAACCGAACCTTGTTTAAATTTAGATATCTTTAAAAATTTTGTAAGCGTTTCATACCAGGCTCTCAGAGCTTGTTTAAGGCCGTACACAGCTTTATCCAGAATATAGCAATGATTTGGATACCTTTCGTTCACGAACCCAGGAGGTTGCTCCACATATACAGTTTCTTCGAGTTCTCCATTGAGAAATGCACACTTAGCGTCCATTTGGAAAACCTCAAAGTTTTTGTGAGCAGCATAAGCCAGAAATATTCTAACGGATTCTAGCCTAGCTACGGGAGCGAAAGTCTCTTCATAGTCTATCCCTTCCTCCTGACAGTATCCCTTAACCACCAGACGAGCCTTGTTCCTTATGACATTACCTTCCTTGTCCATTTTGTTCCTAAAAACCCATTTGAGACCAACAACCAAAGCATCTGGAGGAGTTGGAATTAGGCGCCAGACTTTATTCCTTTCAAACTCGTTCAGTTCGTCTTGCATTGCTTGAACCCAATCAGAGTGATCAAGGGCAGTGTTCACTGTCTTCGGTTCAACTTTTGATACGATTGAGTTAAACATACAAAACTCAACCTTTGAAAATAAGGATGTCTGTTTTGCCTTCAGTTGAGATCGGGTCAGAACCTTTTCAGATACATCACCAACTACTTGAGAGATA
Organism: Lactuca serriola; assembly: GCF_051521515.1. NCBI lineage: Eukaryota > Viridiplantae > Streptophyta > Magnoliopsida > Asterales > Asteraceae > Lactuca > Lactuca serriola. Next base: position 333,688,076 of record NC_136415.1, on the reverse strand, counting down.
GGATGATCTCTGGTCCATTTGGTAAGAGGAGGGTAATTCGGATCGAAGGTTGGATCTAGTTCAGCGTTGATCATTTCTTCTGGTTCAGATTGGCTATCGTAATCAAGCGTCATATCATCATGCTCCCCCTCAAATGATGAGTCTTGAGAAACATGAGATTCAGGGGTTTCTTGTGGTGCAGGACTTTCAGGCGTTGAAGCACCTTCGGTTGGAGAGGCACCTTCGGTTGGTGAAGGACCTTCGGTTGAAGTAGTAGAGCTTGGCTCCCCCTGGACTTGTGAGCTTGGCTCCCCCTCAACATGAGAACTTGGCTCCCCCTCGACTGAGGCATTGTTGGATGGAGATTCATTAGTGGGCGATTCTCCTTCATGCATTCCTCTTGCAGCATCTTCGACAATTTGCTTCATATGATCAACTTTGTTGTCAGCTGCACCGGCTTCTGAGAGAGAAGCTTTTTCCGGTTCATCAAAGAGTTCCAGGAATTTCTCGTATAAATTGGCGATCGAGACTGTGACTTGGCCAGTTTGAGGAAAGATTTCCCCGGCAGTGACTTCTATGGCCTGTAGCTTTTTGACATAGCTATCATCAAAAGTCACATAGTATGTCTCTTCAATCCTTCTTGAACGTTTGTTTAGGACCCTGTACGCCTTGGATGTGAGTGAGTAACCCAGAAAGATTCCCTCGTCGGCTTTGACATCAAACTTGTTGCGGTGTTCTTTAGAGTTAAAGATGAAACACCTTGAGCCAAACACATGGAAAAATTTCACATTGGGTTTTCTGTTATTTATTATCTCATATGGTGTGAGCGTGAATCGCTTATTGAGATAGGACCTGTTCTGTGTATAACAAGCAGCAGAAATAGCGTCAGCCCAAAAATAAAGAGGTAAGGAAGCGAAACTTAGCATAGTTCGGGCAGCTTCACACAAAGATCGGTTTCGTCTTTCAACTATTCTGTTCTGTTGTGGTGTGTAGGGAGCTGAGAAATTGTGACTAATTCCCTTTTCTGCAAGAAACTCTTCAAACTCCCTGTTCTTGAATTCAAGACCATTGTCGCTCCTGATGTTGCGAATGACCTTCTTGAGCTGGACTTCAATTAGCTTGATAAACACTTTCATCTTTTGAGTCGCTTCAGATTTGAGCTTTAGGAAGAAAACCCATGTAAATCGTGAAAAGTCATCAACGATAACAAGAATATACTTGCTACCACCGATGCTTTCAATAGATGAAGGACCACACAAATCGATATGAAGTAATTCGAGTGGTTCAACAACTTTTGTGTTGATTACAGATGGGTGACTTTGACGACTCTGCTTTCCCATTTCGCATGTGGCACACAAATGCTCTCTGTCGAACTTGAGCAATGGAAGACCTCTAACATGACCTCCAGTGACAAGTCGGTTGATATCTTTGAAATTGAGATGAGAGAGTCTTCGGTGCCACAACCAGCTTTCGTCGGATTGAGCTTTTGATAACATGCATATAGTTGGGTTTCCTTTGAAGGGTTTCATGTTTAGAGGAAACATTTCACCCTTTCGCTCTGACTTGAGAATCACTTTCTTTGTCTTTTTCTCTATGATTTCAGAACCTTCATCATCGAATGAGACTTTGAGACCTGTACCTCCAACAAGCTGAGATACACTGATGAGGTTGTGTTGGAGTCCTTCCACATATTCCACCTTCCTTATTGTAAAGTCACCATTCGTTATCATCCCGTATCCTTTTATGGTGCCGAAAGAATTATTTCCAAACTTAATGTTGCCACCATTTGCAAGAGATCTGTATTCCCTGAGCTCCTCTTTCCTCCCTGTCATGTGACACGAGCAGCAACTGTCGATGTACCATTCTTCGTCAAACTGCTCGTCACTTATAACCTGCAAAAATTAAGCAGATTTAGGAACCCAAAGTTTCTTGGGTCCATGTGAGCTTTTCATGGGAACGGGAATAGTAAGAGAGATGTCAACTAGATATGTTCGTTTTATTAGAGTTGTTTCATCTTTCTTTTTAATGGTAAAGACTTTTATTTTGTTGGCATTAGGTGTGTTCGTTTTGGACTCTGGTTTGGATTCATCGACCTTATGCTTTCCCTTCTGTTCGGCTGATGAATGAGGTTTTTGAGAGCATGCGGGATTAGCTTTAGAGCAAGATGGAGATGAATTGGTGGAAGTAGAAGAATTAGAAGAACGAGAAGAGTTAGATGGAGAGGACTTCCTGGCTGATGACTCTAGGTGACCCTTTTGCTTTTGATCATTGGAGGGACTAACCTTCGAGTCTTGTTCTCTTTTGACTTTAGAGCCGAACCTCTGTGTTCGGTTGGAGTTGTTCTTGGAACCGAACCTTTGGTTTCGGTTGAAGTCCTTTTCAGAACCGAACATTTGCCTTCGGTTGGTATTCTCTTGTGAACCGAACCTTGACCTTCGGTTGTTGGAACATTCAGGCTTTCTTACAGGATTGTTTTCATACTTCAGATTCTTGTCTTGGTGTGAGTAGTATGCATTCTGGGAGTGCCAGAATTGTTTCCTTTCAGAAAGGTTCTTCCTGTATCTTTGGTTCCTTTCAATCTTCCTATCCCTCATCTGCTTAGGTTGATGATGAACATTAGCTTTCGTTTTCGGTTTCTCCTTGGCTGGTTCCTTTGAAGTTTCACTTTGAGCCGAGGGAGCAGAGGGAATATCCGAAGAAGATCCAGTTTGCACTGAGGGAGTAGAAGGAATGTCTGAAGAGGTTTCACTTTGTGCTGTTGGAGTAGAGGGAATGTCTTCTTTTGCTGATCTCCCATCCTCCTGAGGAATATTTTTCGTACCACTGGTGCTTGGCTCACTGAAATTATCGGGCTTATTCAATGGTTCAGGTATGTATCTCCCTTTTCTCATCCAGGAGGTTCTTTCAGATAGCCCAACGGTTTCGTTTCCATTATCTATTGGAGCTTCCCAGAAGTACTCATCACAGCCATCAGCATTGTCTTCGTTTACAATGCCTGTAAGCTCAGCTGTTTGATGTTCGGTTACTCCTGTCACTTTGTATACTTGATTCGGAGTGGTCCTGACCTTTTGATACACAACAGCTTTTTCTACAAGTTTCGGGGACTTTTGTTTGGACAATCTAGCGAACTCCACAGAATTTTCAGAAATTAAATTTTTATGGTTTTCAGTTTCGCTTTTAACAAATTCTGAGCAGTCAACCGTATCCTCTACAGAAATTTCACTCATGTTTTCGTCCTCGTTAAGCTCAGATGCATTTTCAACATCGATTTTGTTTTCTGAGCTTACGTTGGCGTTTAGAGAGTCAAATTTTTGCATGGTTTCGGTTCTCAGTTTAAGTCTGTCATTTTCGTCCAAAAGATTTTTGAGCATGTCCTTGTGGTCTTTGGATTTAATGAAGGACTCAATTTTGTCCAGTCCATACATGTAGGTTGGATTGACATCATTAGATGATATCACACTTTCACAATTGTAGGCTTCGGAATCGATTTCATCCTCCTTAAATTCTAGGAAGGGCAAAATCATGCGATGGATCTTTTGGCCTATCTCACAATCCAAGTGAAGTTGAGTAATATTGGAATATAAACGTTTAGCTATTAAACAAAAAACATTTCGTTGTTTTAACAATTTTAAATTGTCTCTCTGCAAATAAATGTTTTCGTCTTTAGCTTTAACTAATTCCGACTCTTTTAACTCAATCCACATTCGCCGCTCTTCACTCTTCGACGCCACCCTGCTTAATTGATCAGTCAGGTTAGAATTGGTGACTCAAGTTTGAGTTAAGCTACTATCTAAATGAGAAATTCTTGTATTAACAGTTTTTAGTTCTTTCTCATATGAGGATGGTGGTACTTTAGATGAAATAAAAACAGATTGTACCTTCTTTATCAGTTCATCGAGCTCATTGAACTGCTGGCTGAGTGGTTTGGCCGTAAAGCACATATCCTCCTGTACCTTCGGTCCATCACTTCCTCCATCGGTGTTGTATCCCCTCATTTGAGACACGTCAGTCACCATGAAGCATTTTCCTCCACTGCTTTCCTCCTTAGCCACATAAGCCTTTCCATGAGTAGGCTTCCTTACTTCTTCGTCTTCTGAGTCAGTAGACCAAACTTCTGTGCTACCGAACTCATCGTCATTGACCGAACCCTGCACAATAAGAGCATTAATAGAAGGGTTAGCGGTAGACTTCTTCTTTCTCAACTCATCCAGTCTTTTCTGCAGCACGGCTTCCTCATCATTCCCATCGTCCTTTTCAGCCATCTTCTTAAGAACACAGTCCTTAGCGTAGTGGTTTTTGCCACCACAGTAGAAACAGCTTACTCCGGAATCGCCATCTGCCTTCGGTTCCTTCTTGGGCTCCTCAGCCTTCAGTTCATTGTTCACCTTTTCTGAGCTATAACTCCCCTGCCAGTTTCGGTTTTTGTTGTTGGGGAATCTCTTTTTTATGAACCTCTTAGGATTGGATACCATCATGACATAATCCTCAGTCGTGAGGTCATATTCTTCCAAGTTGAGCTCTTCATCCTCCATCACAGCTTTACTTTTAGATAGGAGGGCCAACGAACCAAGACTAGAAACAACGTTCTTTTCTTGAACCACAATCTTCTCTTGGGACTTCAGAATACCCACCAGTTTTGCTAAAGAGTATGATTTAAACTGCTCATGAGCTTTGACTGTCGAAACCACTGCTCTCCATTCAGACCTCAATCCATTCAAGAAAGTAACCTTTTGTTCGATAAGCTTCCTTTCAATATCGTGTTTGATCATCTTGCTGAGAAGATGATTGAAGCGATCAAACGTCTGGGTCACTGTTTCTTCGGCCCCTTGCCTGAATTCTCCAAACTCAGATAGAAGCAAGGTTTGGATAGAATGTTCAAGATCCTCGTCTGTAGAATACAGTTCACGAAGTCTATCCCAAACTTCTTTTGCCGTCGTACATGAGCTAACCAATCTGAACGTGTCGGACTGAAGGGCGAATCTGATCAACCTTAACGCCTTAATATTGCACTGGAATTCGTCCTTTTCATCTTGTGCAATATCCTTCACATCCTTAAGCAAATCGTTGTACTCTTTTTGTGTCTTAATGATTCTGGATGTTGCGGAATGAGAAAACGGTCCATTGATGATGGCTTCCCAAATGAGGTACCCATTATCCTCCGATCCAATCACGTAGTCTTCAAAATGATGCACCCATACTTCATAGTCATGGGTGTATAAGATCGGAATCTTTGTCGTTGAACCGATGCTGTTGGAAATATTAATAGGGTTTGATTGCGTCGCGTCCATTATGATCGTAAAAACCTGTTCAAAGATCAGACTTGTAATAAAGCAGATTAGGGCAAAACAATAAATATCAAGATAGGTCAATTAATATGACGGCTCAATAAGTATTGATGAATGCGGAAAAACCCTAATGGAAATCTTTTTCACAGAAAAGATGTGTATCGATTACACAGCCTCCCGCTCTGATACCAATTGATGGGATTAAAACAAATTTTAATCTATGAAGATCGATTAGATCTTGAACAAGTCTATGAGTGTAAAATAATAAGAACGCAATAATAAGAGCAAAACAGCTTGAATCAAACGTGTCGAATGATTAAATAAAATCCTCAGAAGAGCTCGATTAAGAACATCAACTGTAGAGGATTAGAAGATTACAAGAACGATTAAAGAAAAATGTTGTACTCTTGATGAATCGCTATGTCGATTATCTCAGCAATCTTAACCTAATATGCATGCAAGCATTTAACTTATATACAATACATAAAAGACTCTCGGTTGGACAGGCCCAAACCGAAGAATACAAGGCTAAACTAACGAGCCCAAAAGACGCAACATCAAAATAATCTTCAGCCCAACAGAAGTGATAGTCAAAATGGGACTATGGAAATGTCTCCATAGGTGGAAGTTATTCAATCTATGTAAGATTAGAAAACCTTAATGCAAGAAGGATGTTCAAAGCAATCTACTTTGAATATGAGACTTCCGTTCCCTAGAAGTTGACCTTCTTTGGAATACTCTGTACTGACTGGTGACAAGGTTTTGGTGACTTTATGCATAATCTTTACAAGAGGAACATTGCATAAAAGTTTAAAATCTAACAGATTTTTGGTAAATGATAGGAATCGGGGATTCTCACATTTAAAATAAGGATTTGGGATTGTGAAATGAGTATCATTGGAATCATGTTCAATTGATCTACATCACAATGTAAGGATCATAGACAAACATAGTGTGCATACTTGGAGTATGGCATAACTATTGTTTAGAAAAACAAAGTGTACATGCTAGAAGCATGGGACGACTGTTGTTTTTTATTCAAGTCTTAAGTTGATTGTTTGAAACATTATACAATGAATAATGTGTAATCAATATGGTGATAAATAAAAGGTGGTTCTATTTATATTCAAAAGGGTTCTGAGACCATATTGGATTCGATTATTATTGTGTTTCACTTTGCATGTTTTGACTTCCAGAATAGCTAGGTTATTCTTTCCGAATGACTAAGTTATTTAAACACTCCACAGTCGTTCATATGTTGGAAGTAGGTATGAATCAAGACTGTCATGAATCGAGTTTGTAGATGGCTAAATGGGTTTAGTCATAGCAATGGTTGCTACAACATTCATGAGTGCTCATAAGTTATGAGTATTGGAATAAACCCACGCTCACTTGTATCACTTCATGGAATTTATCTCGAGTGATCGTGAGACGGTAATATCATATAAATCTTCAAACCTAGAGATATGAGTTGTTACCTATGAGTTGGTTGTGCATTGATTGCACGTAAACGCATCAGTAACTTGATGTTATAAAACGTGTCTTTGTGTACAATTCAACAAGTAGTAGAACAAGCATATGAGTCGAAGTTTATCTGTTCCTTCTAGAAATAGAAGCGATATCTGGGCCCCTCGATGATTTTGTTGTGACCTATGTACCGGCCGGTCAGAACTAAAATTGATGTGTTCGATTAAGTTCTTTGTCAAACAAATCGAAAATCGGGAAACAAACTGCTGGATAATAAGTATGACGTTGTTCCATGTATTTGTCCGGCTGATATCATGAGAACAGAGGATTTTATGATCACTTATCTAAAATGGTGCTTCATAGTTCAACAGAGTTTTCGAGAGCTACGATTGCTGGTTGGTTCCTGAAGTAACATACGCAAATATAGTTATTAGACTTATCCAAGTGGGAGTCTGTTGGATAAGGTGTCTAAGTCCATAACTTATTTGGTATATACTTGACCCGACCCGGCATGGTCCATTTGGGTTGCATTTCATCCAAACTATTTATGGATAATTTTATGAGAGTTATACACATATGATTATTAATATACTATAAGTTATAATATATTAATATGAAGTCATGTTATTTAATTAGTCTTAGTCTTAAATTAATTATGAATTAATTTAGAGATTAAAAGGAAGACTAATTAAATAATGGGCCAGGCTTATATGGAAGTCCATGGATGATCCATGGAGCTTTTAACCCATGGATCCTTGGAAAAGGAAAGGTCATGGGTTATTAGGGTTTCACCCTAATCATGTACACTATATAAGCATGCTTATGTTGCATGAAATGGCCACTAGTGTGACTAGCGTGTGTGTTTTGTGTGTGACCGATTTTATGTGTGTGTATACACTCTCTCTAAAGTTTTCCAAGAGTTTGTGGTGATTTGTGATTCCATTTGAGGCATTCACACTATTGGTGCTTGGCCCTCAAACTCCTTAGGAATTGAACTCATCATCAAAAGGTATGTAATCTCATCTAATTCTTTTATGTTTAAAAGTACCCCATGCCATGTTAGATAGGTTATGAACCTTGGAAAAATTATTATTTTGCATGTATTTAGACAAACATAGATCCAAGGTTTATTGGGGTTGCATGCACACTTAGGAAGTGTTAGATTGCTCAAAACCCAACACGTTGAACGGACCAAATAAGTCCATATGCAATAGTTGAAGCACTTGATTGATTGAGCTGATTTGCTTGGGCAAGTGTGGTTTCCGATGATGTTTTCCTTGAGCACAAAAAACACACTTTTCAAATGTGATAAAGTCTCTGACGGGAAGGCCTCGGACCATCTCATTTTTCGCAAGACGATTCAGGTTTTTCGCATTAGCATGACCAAGTCTTCGATGCCATAGCATTGCATTGTGTTCGAAAACCTTTGAGAATAAGCAAGTGACTTGTTCAGGTAGGTTATTGTTCATATCAATGATGTAGGCATTCCCAGCCCGTTTTGATTTGACTAGAATCCATTCTTCTGGGATGACGATGCCAGGCTTGAGAATCATACACTCTTTATCAGTAAAATGTGTTGAGTATCCTTTGTCACATATCTGAGAAACGCTCAACAAACTATGCTTTAACTCGGGTGCAAAGTTGACATTTTCAAAGCTCAATACTCCATTTGTAACAGTTCCGCGTTGTGTGATCTTTCCACCGTCTCCGCCCGCAAGGGAAACATAACCCCCATTAAAAGATTGAATTTTGCTCAGCTGGGAGATGTCTCCAGTCATATGCCGGGAACAGCCGCTATCGACGTACCAAGGACGGACGATATTCCTCCACAACTGTCCCTGTAAAATGAGCAGAATCATTTAGACTTAGGAACCCAGGTCATCACTGTCCTGGGTTTCCTTTTCATCTTTTCTGATTTAGACTTTAAAATTTGCAAATTAGGATCTTCATTTCTAATCACTTCAAAGGGAGGTAACGATGAACTTGAGAGTGATTTGGGCTTCCATTGAAGTTTAGGTTTTACAACAGTCTCTGATGATTTTGAAATAGACTTCACACGATTTTGCATAGACCTTCTGGATTTTCTACCAAAATTAGTAGAAGATCTAGAATTGCTTTTTGACGAAACCGATCTTGGCTGAGCCTTGTTCGGTTTTGACAACCTGTTTCGAGTTTTGTTAGTAAAATCCTTTTTATTTGTTTGAAAAACAGCCCCTTTTCTGTTCTTACTATCTTTCTGATCCTTACTTTGAGAATGAGTTCTTGAGGATTTTCTAATTAAAGACCTTCCTCGAGACTCATTCTCCCCTCTTGGTGACAGATAGTTTACAAAGATCCTATTTTGACAGTTTCTAGCTATGTGACCACCAACTCCACAATTAAAACAAATCTGTTTATTATTTGAATTTGAATTGCATTTTTCAGATTTATTTTCTTTACAGACACTCTTACTCTTCTTAGAAGAACATGCATGAGAATTAGATTGAGAAACAAGTGAGGGTGCCTCATTTGATTTAACTTGTGGAGTTGATGATTCCTCATGAGAATCACAAGCATCAGAATTACCAAACAATTCATCAGACATATCGAAAAAATTAAATTCAACATTATCCAATGATGAGCTAACACAAGGAGCTTTTTCAGTCTTATCATCAGAAACACACTCAAATTTGTTCACAATAGAAAAATCAAAATTAAAAACAAAAACAGATTCCCCAGCTTCACACTTGGCCTGATCTAAGGGTGTATCTGCAGAGGAAGTAGAAAAATTAGTACTTTCAATGTTAATAAAACCTCTTGAAACAAAACCAGCAGGTTTGCCATATCGAAGATGTGGCTCCCTGTCAGTTTCGTTCTGTGTCAAAGGGATTGATGTGTAGTAATGATTAAAAGGAGGAGGAACACAATCATACCCTAAACCCTTGTTTTGATTTTCCTTAAATTTCAATTGGGTTTCATACAAAGACTCAACTATTTTACTAGAAGCATAATAATTTTTGAAACTCACATCTGTTTTTCCACTTTTAATTTTTAACTCATCAAGTTCTTTGGTCACAACATCAAGTTGTGTCTTAGTATAATCATAAATTTCACACTTTTTACTGAATTCTGATTGACTTTTTCTAAAATCTTTTATTTTGGCTTCTAGTTGGGCCTTAAGTGGTTTCTGTCCCTTCCTAAGTTGATAACCCTCATATTTAAGGTCCTCTACTCGCCTACGTAAAGTTTGAATTTCATTTCGAAGAAGTGTAACATATTCTTTGCAAGCAAAAGAACAAGACGGTAGATTTACCTTGCTTTTCTTGGGCTCAGAGGAGGTGGAAACCATTAGGGCAAACTGCAGCTCCATCATTTCTGCCTCAGGATCAGTATCATTGTTCTTTGAAGCAGCATCATCAATTTGAGCTAAATGAGTATTTTCTGACCCTGTGATGTTTAAAGCTTTAATTTGATCCTCCCAATCAAATGATTGAACAACCATAGCTATTTCTCCATTGGTTGTAGCTCCTACACGATTGTTTCCCACTGCGACCATCTGTCGGTTGTTGTTTACTCTGCGATCTGGCTTCGGGTAGTCAGGAGCAAAGTGACCCGGCTCGTGACAATTAAAACATCTCAGCATACTTTTGTTGAATCCCACCTTTTTGTCAGCATTCATAGCCCAGTTATTTTTCCCTGTTTTCTTGGCGAATTGTTTGGCTCTAAAAACAGCCATGGCAATCTGCCAAGTAATGTCCATTTCCTCTACATCTTTGGGATGTATCTGGTCCAAGTCAGCAAAGGATAGCTGAGGTGGAAAATCTCCGGCTACAAAGGCATTGTAGCAATTAACTAGCCCAGTGGCTAGAGCAAGATTTTCATCAGATTCTTTGGTGTTTGAATAGGAGACTTTGGCTGACACATTGGAAGCAGAAACAGTTTGTTGAGATGGCACACTTGAAGGTTGATGTTGAGGGATGGATGTTGCAGCATTGAGGGTTTGAGTCTGAGGTTGTTGAGCTGTGAAAGCTTGACCTGAGGAAGTCATGAAGGATGATAGTGCTGTATTGTTGGATGAAACAACAAGGTTTGTAGTAGAATATGAATTCATATGGTTGATTTCTCTCTGTTTGTCATCAATGTCACAAGCTTTGATGATTTCCATAACCTCTGCAACAGTGAGACGAACCAAGTCCTTGGTTTTCTTAATTACAGCAACATTCATATCCCATGAACGAGGAATTGCATTCAGAAGTTTCTTGTTGATTTCTGACTTGGACAAACAGATCCCTGAAATGTTCATGTCAGTTGTGAGAGCGGTGAATCTTTGCAGTTGAGCCTCGAGGGTTTCTCCTGGAATGTAGTTAAACATGTTAAACTTCTGTCTTAGCATGTCCTGCCTACTTTCTTTCATATCTTCATTGCCCTCGTAGACCTCAATAAAAGCTTCCCATAGAGCTTTAGCAGAAGTGTACTCACGAAAACCTTGAGCAATATCAGGAGATAATGCCATGGTTAAGGTGGCTAATGCTCTTTCCTGTTCTTCAACTAGTTCAAATTCTTCATCAGTATAGTCCTCAATAGCTTTGTCAATCAATTGACCTCCGACGGTCATAGTCACTCTGACAGGACCTCTAAGTATGCTTCTCCAAATCTTGAAATCTTTCATTTTGATGTACTTCTCGATTCTGTATTTCCACTCGGGAAAACCTTCAGTAGACATCAATCTCGGAATGCGTGTAGTAGTGCCCATAACAGCATCAAGTTCCTGAAAATGAGTTTGAGAATCCATTTGAAAATGATTTGACAGTTTCAAATTAGTTTACGGTTGAGGGTAGTTGAAATGATTGCGACCGTAAACAGAGTTTACGGTATGGGATTACGGTTCTTGGGTTTATGGTGTAGGAGTTTTTAGTGATTACGGTTTCTGAATGAACAGTAAACAGAGTTTACGGTTGGTAGCAAACTCTCAAACAGTCTTTAAAAACTCGTTATTTTCAGACGAAATGTTTCTTCAAAGCTCAGAACGCAAAATCCAACAATCAATCGATGAAAACAACAACTTGAACACACAAAATCTCGATCGGATGAGTTTGATACCAGTTTACTGCTCTGATACCAATTGTAAGTCCCCAAAAATGCTTGTGTATCAATCAGATCCGTTTGATGGTGCGGAATCCCAATCAAACGGATGATGTCAGATCAAATAGAAGAGAAGGAAAAGAAGAATGATGATGAATCTATGTATGATATGATTAGACTGAAGATCCGGATACAAAGACTCACACACACTAACACACACTTGTTCTCTTTCTCTCTAGAACACCTTCAAATGCACACACTTAAGCTCCTTGGTGTTCATCACTCTTTTCCTCACACCCCTCACCCCTATATATACTGGACTGGGCCGCAAACTGAGTTTACGGCCGTAAACTCTGTTTACGGTCGTAAACTCACTTCCTGACCGTAAACACATATACAATATTACATAACAAATCAATTTCCTAGAAAAGCAAAGTATAAACCAAAATATTGACCCAACAATCTTCAACTCTCATTTAGGTCATGGAAGCCAAAAACCGCTCGAACTAAAATTCGAGTTTCGGGTCGTGCACTGCTAAGCCAAATCTTAGAAAAATCATAACTTCTTCATACGAAGTCATATTTGGTCGTTCTTTTCATGGATTTTCTCGGTTTAACATATTCTACGACTTTCTTTTAGGTCGCTAAGGCTAAATCTTGCTCTATCATAAATTCACTATTTATGCTTCCCGGTGTCGTGCCGGTTTCGTCTCGAAACTTCGACGGGCCATAACTTCTTCATTATAACTCGAATTTCGGCGTTCTTTATATGTACAGAAACCTTGTGACATATTCTACAACTTGGTTAAGATTATTTATTCTAAATAATATTTTGTCAAAAAGTCATTTTCGACCCCTATTGCCTCTAAATTGACTAGCCCGGATCTGCGGGCGTTACAATTATCTCCCCCTTAGGATGATTACGTCCCGGAATCATCAACGAAACAGGGCTCGTATAATGACTCCATACGTCATCTCTTCATCCTAGTTAATAATTATAACTTCTATATTCCTTCAAGTCTTTCTCTTAGACTCATTGAATGTAAGCAGTACTCGATCGTGCACCTGCTCTCTACCTCAGGCTAGACTCCAAATTATGACCTTCAAGTCACAATCTCGATCCTCACTGGATACGAACTTGAGATAAGTTATTTTATTACTACTATGGATCGATGTGTCATATTCTAATGACCTATCATCGTATGTTGCAACGCTTAGATTTAGGTCTCTTAGAGTCAAATTTCGGAATGGAATATGCCTTCCTTCATGGTCTAATGTGATATAATCACATTTTAACGTGTAGCATTTCTAGCTACCAACTTCTTTAACAACAAGTCTGATACTTCTTGTAACACCCCGAGATTCAGGTGCATTTCTTTCACCCTTATTCTTTGTCAATTGGTCATGATTGGTCCTTGAGTGGAGGGAACCTAGCAAGTGAGTACGTTGAGCATACCAGAGGGGTACGCTGCGCGTACTCATGCGCTTAGTTTGGACGCCATATGTGATTAGTATTATTCTTGTGTTTCACTTTGCATGTTTTGACTTCCTGAATAATTTAATTGGTTAAGAACAGTCAAATTATTCGAACGGGCCACAGTCGTTCATATGTTGGAAGTAGGTATGAATGAAGACTGTCGTGAATTGGTGTGTGGATTGTCTAAAGTGTATTAGACATAAGCAAAGGTTTGAGGCCATATGTGATTAGTATTATTCTTAACCAATTAAATTATTCTAGCTACCAACTTCTTTAACAACAAGTCTGATACTTCTTGTAACACCCCGAGATTCAGGTGCATTTCTTTCACCCTTATTCTTTGTAAGGAGATGAGAGGTAAAATATGATGTAGGAGACGACCCTTAGGATAAATCCTTAGGGAGGATACTTAGGAATAAAAAAGATAATGGGGATGGGTAATTGGGTTAATTGTTTGATGATTGAACATAATAATTATATTATTGTGGGTTGAAAACCCTATGTACTCACCAGGTTTCCCAACCTGACCCACTCAGTTTATTTATATCACAGGTGTTGTTATGAAGTCACATTACACTGAGAGATTAAAGAGATGTAGATCACTAGTGTAATAAATGTAAGTTCTGTTTATGCTTATGTTTTTGTATTGACGATGACATCCCAAACGTTTTAAAATGAATAAAATACGTTTCTTCGAAAATGTTTTAATAACGTATCTAACATGTTTTTCTGGGAACAAATTCTGCAACATTTTTATGAAAAGAAGTACTCTGATTTTTACAAAGCATAAACAAAATCGGTCTTTTCTGGCCGTGAAAATGGGGATGTCACAGTTGGTATCAGAGCATTAGTTTAAGCGAACTAGGAATATGGATTTATTTCTAGACTTAAACTTAGAATGCTAAGCAATGATGGTGAGGAGTGTGTCTTAGGTAATACACCTGAATAGACACAAGCACTAGCTTATTTATGGAAAATGCATAACATGCTTTTATGTGCTAAATGATTTATGATGCTTTATGATGCTAAATGTATAATCGGATCTATGGTCTGTTGCCGACCGGGTCTAGAAATTTTATGTGCTCAGGTTTCTAAACGTTTAATTACGCTATTAGAACTGGCATGTAACTTTTCGGAGTAATAAGGAGGTTTACACGTCTAAATCTTCTCTATCTATATTCTTGTCTTGATGCACTGAACGCATGCTTCCGTGAACGTAACGTCATGGTGAAGGCTGGTAGCAAATTGTGTAAATGGTGGAAATGAAAAGGCTTATGATAGTGAATGATATATATCGGAAGATATCGTAAGAGTGGTATCTTTCCTTTAGAATATGTATGGTAAAATAACAGTGTGTTTAGAAGAGTACGAGACGTCCAAAGTACACCTTCGATCGGCGGGATGATGGAACGATTGGTGTAATTCATTAAGTTGTCCCATCATATGGAGTTTCCACCGCCAACCGAGTTGAAGTAGAATTAATGATTAAACATACGCATGGAAGAAGTCCTAGTAGAGTCTATGGAAAATTTTATGATTGTTTGGACACATTTATATGTGTTAAAAATTGTTTTTTTGTGATGATGACTTGGAAAACTGCGAGACAATACTTGGGATGAGTATGAGTAGGTGTGAATGGTAGTAGAGGCCTATACTACTGGAAGCACAAGACTCACACTTGGATCAGGGAAAGTCACAAGGTTACCAAGAAGCCAATAACTGATTCCGTTTTATTCAAGAATGTCGTTACCATTGTTTCGGTAAATGACTAAGATGACGATTGTTATTCTGACCCTAGTGGTCATGTCATATTAAGTCCGACTACGATGAGTAGGTTACGTGGTTCAGAGAACCAAGTTTGATGTAGCGTCCGACTTAAACCAAACGATTGAAATCAAAGCGATCAATAGAAGTATCACACTTGTTGTTAAAGAAGTTGGTAGCTAGAAATGCGACATGTTAAAATGTGATTATATCACATTAGACCATGAAGGAAGGCATATTCCATTCCGAAATTTGACTCTAAGAGACCTAAATCTAAGCGTTGCAACATACGATGATATGTCATTAGAATATGACACATCGATCCATAGTAGTAATAAAATAACTTATCTCAAGTTCGTATCCAGTGAGGATCGAGATTGTGACTTGAAGGTCATAATTTGGAGTCTAGCCTGAGGTAAAGAGCAGGTGCACGATCGAGTACTGCTTACATTCAATGAGTCTAAGAGAAAGACTTGAAGGAATATAGAAGTTATAATTATTAACTAGGATGAAGAGATGACGTATGGAGTCATTATACGAGCCCTGTTTCGTTGATGATTCCGGGACGTAATCATCCTAAGGGGGAGATAATTGTAACGCCCGCAGATCCGGGCTAGTCAATTTAGAGGCAATAGGGGTCGAAAACGACTTTTTGACAAAATATTATTTAGAATAAATAATCTTAACCAAGTTGTAGAATATGTCACAAGGTTTCTGTACATATAAAGAACGCCGAAATCCGAGTTATAACGAAGAAGTTATGGCCCGTCGAAGTTTCAAGACGAAACCGGCACGGCACCGGGAAGCGTAAATAGTGAATTTACGATAGAGCGAGATTTAGCCTTAGCGACCTAAACAAAAGTCGTAGAAAATGTTAAACCGAGAAAATCCATAAAAAGAACGCCCAAATCTGACTTCGTATGAAGAAGTTATGATTTTTCTAAGATTCGGCTTAGCAGTGCACGACCCGAAACTCGGATTTTAGTTCGAGCGGTTTTTGGCTTACACGACCTAAATGAGAGTTGAAGATCTAATTAATAGTAACTCAAAGGTAAAAAGATAGACGAAAACGGAGTCCGTATGAAGGAGTTACGAATTCTTCGCGGTCATTTAGCAGTCTAATCTCCTCCTACTGTTAAATTTAAGATCAGTCGAGAATTAGCCAACGGAGTCTAAATGAAAGTTGTAGATATTGATTTTACCTACGTGTGGATATAAAGAAGGTCGAAAACAGAGCTCGTATGCGAGAGTTATGATTTTTCTAAGTCAGGAGGCTGATACGCGATATTGGGTGACGTGGCGCGATCACAGCCATTGCTTTCTCTCCAAGAAAAGCCATCAGATGATGACACGTGGCACCAACTCGGTGAGTAGGTCCTCCTACTCGGCGAGTCCATCAGGATTCCACACTATAAATAGATGTTTCGGGTTCCATTCATTCTCACACCTTTCCTCTTCCATTTTCTCTCTCTAAACTCTCTCTCTCTCTCTCTCTCTCTCTCTAGCCCCCCTTAAGCCCCCTAAAGCCTAGGTAAACCCCCTAGCACCCGAAGGAAGCCCCGAGGCTCCCTGAGTTCCGAGAAAAGAGCCATTCGGCTCGGGAATGTTGCTCCAGCGAAGCCGGTTTTGTGAAAAAAACTCATTGTAAGTGAACTACGCCTACGCTATTTTTAATATAGCTTCTAATTAAGTATAGTAACATTATTAGGACCTTAAAATAATTATTTGGGCTATTATTATGAGTTATATAATGTTGTTTAACGCTTATATAATAATAATAATAATAGCTAGACTATTAATTAGTCGCGGTTAACGTTAGACTAAACCCTAGTGGTATCGATACTAGGTTTTGTCGAGGAAAATTGTTTTAAGAGTTACGAAGTACTGTCCAAGAACCGAGTCACCACCTACTCAGGTGAGTGCATAGTTACTTTCATCTTACACATAGATATGAAGTATTTTACATAAATTATGTGTTATGTGTGCATATTATTTGAATACTTGTTGTCTATGCTGGATGAATGATTTTATACATGTTTTAAATGATTTAAACTGTATATTTATTTTATATCTACAAATATGTTGGGATAAAATATGGGTAGATGAAATAGTTGGTGTGTGATGAAATAAAATAATGAAAGATAGGTGATGTTAGGAAGGTGATGATAATTAGGTGAGGATAGATAGGTGATGATGAATCGGTGATGTAGGATACTACAACCTTGTCCAACAATTTGGAGATGTGATCATCTACCAGAGTATAGATGGCGACCACAGACTATTATAGACAACCCCGTGGAAACACCAGCAGGCTCATAACCTGTAGGTGATGAATTACGAGTTAAGGCGATGTTGTAACTACGTATTCATGTGATTATACTCTAACCCATTACTATGAATTACGAGTTCAGGTGATGTTGTAACTACGTATTCATGCGATGATACCCTAACCCTTGGTGGGCACGTATTAAGGGAGTAATCCTGAATCAACACTGTCTAGGCGATGTAGGCAATGATCCTTAGGGAAAGTCCTTAGGAACAAACATCAAAGGAGAGGCGATGTAAGGTGATGAGAGGTAAAATATGATGTAGGAGACAACCCTTAGGATAAATCCTTTGGGAGGGTACTTAGGAATAAAAAAAGATAATGGGGATGGGTAATTGGGTTAATTGTTTGATGATTGAACATAATATTTATATTATTGTGGGTTGAAAACCCTATGTACTCGCCAGGTTTCCCAACCTGACCCACTCATTTTATTTATATCACAGGTGTTGTTATGAAGTCACATTACACTGAGAGATTAAAGAGATGTAGATCACTAGTGTAAATAAATGTAAGTTCTGTTTATGCTTATGTTTTTGTATTGACGATGACATCCCAAACATTTTTAAGTGAATAAAATACATTTCTTCGAAAATGTTTTGATAACGTATTTAACATATTTTTCTGGGAACAAATTCCGCAACATTTTTATGAAAAGAAGTACTCCGATTTTTACAAAGAATAAACAAAATCGGTCTTTTCTGGCCGTGAAAATGGGGATGTCACATTATATGGCTTATTGGGTATTGATGGAAACATTTAATTCTTGCTCATGTAGATTGATAAGTATTTTACAGTATGTTCTTTTAGCCTTATATTAGGAACTTGTCTGGTAAAAAAAATGTTTTTAGAATTGAACTTTGAAAAAAAATCATATATAGCATCGTACTCTTAAAAAATGACTTTTTTTGGAATATTTTTAATTGATATGGAAAGTTACATTTTTTGAATATTGAAGCTCATCTAAATGATTGTTTTTTGGAAAAAAAATCATTAATAGCATTAAACTTTGCAAAAAGAGTACATTAATAGCATTGTAGTTTCAAAAAATGATTTTTTTGGTATTCTTTTTGGCTAATCTAGAAAAGTTTTATTTTTTTGTACGTTAGAGCTCATTAATATGATTTTTTTTAAACATTTTGTTAATGAAAAATACATTTTCATTTTCTTTCGCATATAGACCATTTAAGTAAAAAAACATTTCAAATATGGAAAATTTATGTACTTTTGTTGACAAGTGAACCATTTATGTAATATATAAATTGAAATGTTATTTAGTAGGTCATTAATATGAAAATTTTCTAAGGAAAATTTGTTTTTAGTATTGAAATTGGCAAAAAAAAAAAAAGTTCATTAACGACATTGTACTTTTAAAAAATATATTATTTTGGATTATTTTTAGATGAGATTGAAACGTTTCGTTTTTTCCTGCAGTGAAGCTCATTTGTAGGACAATGTTCTGGAAGCGAATTTCATTAATAGCGTTAAACTTTGCAAAAAAATCATTAATAGCATTGTACTTTTAAAAAACATATATTTTTTTGGAATTCTTTAACTGCATGTAAATTCCTTGAATGCCTACCTTGATGAACATATGTAGAGGAAATCTTTTTGGAAAAGGATAAAATCCTGATATGACTAGTTGAACAAGAAAAAGAAAAACTCGGTTTTTACTAACCCAATTTATTTAAAATATTTATTCATTTTGGTACCTGACACACCATTTAGATGTTCTCAAAATAGCATATGAAATAACTTCAAGATGTAATAAAGCTAAAATGTTGTTTGACATGTTTTGTACCGCTACACCACTAATAGTCAAAATAAAATATTTTAGAGATATGGTCTAAGGATTCCTCTATGTCCGCATGAAGATGATATGTTCTCATTCAAGCTGATAAGAAAACAATTTCTAATCTGATTATGTTTCGTGATGACAATAAATAAAACTCAGGGACAAACAATTCCAAATGCAAGTATTTATCTCCCAGAATAGGTTTCTTGCATGACCAACTTTATATGGCATTGTCTAGAGGGATATCACATTCCAATACAAAAGTATTAGTGAACTCTGACAAACAATTCAATAACAGTGAAGTCTATACATCAAATATGGTCAACAAAGAGGATATCGTTGCTCTGTATGTATTTATCTTCCAGAATCGTTTAGAGAAAAGACCATTTTACCTGGAGGTGACTTTAGACATTTTTATTTAGCAATACAAAGAGGCAATCTTTTGGATATTATACAGACATCATATTCATTTGGATTATGACGTAAATGTATGGTTTTACGTTTAACTGTAAATATGAGGCTTTAGTTTGGTTGTCTAACTAATGATTTGGATGAGACAAAAGCATTTGATGAGTGGATTCTTAAATTTGGTGAAGGTAATACTGGTAGCCCAAATGATGGTAAAGCTGAAGTTGAATTTCCAGAAGACGTTGTCGTTCCCTCTATAAGTGAGCATATTCTTAATTGTGTTCAACATTTAGCCATCCTTTGAAAACCATCTTGATGATCCATCATATTTTCAAGATAAACCTATTTTGGTCCCTACAAATGAAGAATTCGATGCTACTAATGATTACATTTTAGGATTTATGAAAGATGAAAGGGAAAAAAATATATGAGCTCAAATTCTTTACGTGAGACAGAGTTACTAGATTTTTTTGAGGAATCAATCTACTATTCAGTTGTGTTGAATGGTTTTAATGCATCTAGAATTTCCAACCATAAACTTACACTAAAAATAGGTGTTCCAGTCATGCTACTTCATAATATTGAGCAAACCAAAGGACTATGCAATGGTACTAGGTTACAGATTGTTAGGTTTGAAAGACACGTCATTGAAGGTTGAATCATATATGCTAGATTCTTCAACGAGACTACTTATATACATTGCATGAATTTAACTCCATCTAATAAAAGAATCTCATTTCGTCTTCAACAGAGGAAATTCTTTATAGTTGTTTATTATGTTATGACCATTAACAAAAGTCAATGACAATAATTATCAAATGTTGGATTATAGTTGCGTAGGCTTGTCTTCACTCATTTTCAGTTATATGTTTTTTTGTTTCTTGCGTCACAAGTGAAAAAATGATTGAAGGTACTCATATATGACAAGGGGGGTCATCTAACTAATACAACAAAAAATTTTGTCTACAAAGTGATCATTCAACGATTATGGATATTCAAGTGTTTCATTGTTTTTTTTTCAGACATTTCAATGATACCAGTAATGCTAAGTCTGTTTCTGTTACTTTATATTTTTTTTATAGGTAAGCTTTTTTATACCTTTATATATATATATATATATATATATATATATATATATATATATATATATATATATATATATATATATATATATATATATATATATATGTTCTTCGCGTTTTACGCGGGTCATAATCTAGTATTATTAAAAAATAAAACCTCCGACTAGTAAGTAACTATCAATATATATATATATATATATATATATATATATATATATATATATATATATATATATGTTCTTCGCGTTTTACGCGGGTCATAATCTAGTATTATTAAAAAAATAAAACCCCCCACTAGTAAGTAACTATCAAGAGGAAAAAGACAAACAACAAAAACAGAATCGCCAACACTTATATGTATCCTTTTAATTTATGAAGCACCGTTTAAAATCTAAATATATTTAACATATAAATGCATAGCCTAATTTCATTAACATCTATAATAAAAGTAATATGACTTTAAAAATCAAAGCATATGTGACGGAGGTAAATGAAATAATTAGTGTCTAATTTTAATTTAAAGGGGTTGATATAGTAAATCAAATTGTATTCAAAACAAAAATTTATAATGGATATTCAACCGGATTTTATTGCCTAAAATCCATTAAAATCAAATTAGTAGATAATCAATTTCTTTATATTATCTGACAAGTAATAAATGATTAGAGAATAACTTTCTTAATTTTTTGCAATAGCATAATTTTCTTGATTTTTGTAATAACATAATTTTTTTGAATAAATGATTGGTTATTTTAGGGGAAGAAAAAGAATCATTTTTTTTATTTTAAGAGAACTACCAATTACCATTTATAATAGTTATAACCGGAAATTTTCAAAATTTTATAGGAAAAATTACATTGGGGAAAAACTTAACGGAAGAGGCTCTATAAGAACGATATGTGGCAAACTGGAGTAGCAGAAGATCCTTAAAGGCGCATTAATTCGAACAAAATAACACCCGATTAGCAATTAGGTTCCATTCTAAGGTCCACCATCCAAACTTGGGGTAAATGTCCATTTTACCCCTGACCCAACATGAACCATAGCAGAGGTCCAAGCCCAAGACCAAAAAGGCCCAAAACCCAAAGATCCATAAAGGCCCACTAATGGTCTAATTTTCCAAATTGGGCCCAACCCTCATATGGGCCTTAGCCTAAGCCCAAAACTTCCCTTAAACCAACAGTTGATCTCGGATAGCCCAAAAGGCCCAAAGCAACAAGGTGGACCAAGACGCGAAGCCTAAAATACAACAAGCCCAAAGTCCACGCAGAACGCGGGGTGTACGCTCAGCTACGTTGGGCGTACTCGATGAATCCATATCGCGATTTCCACTCGGTACGTTGGGTGTATGGCTAGTTACGCGGCGCGTAACCTAGCTTAATCCAAAACTCGTTTTTTGGCTTAACCATTTAAGCACTTTGCACCCAAACTTCAGAGAATCTAAAAAATAAAGCTCTTAAAGCATAAAGTCGGCACCTTTATGCATTTATATAACTCAATGGTAGGGGGAGCAAAAATGACTTCGGAAACTGAAAATCGACAAAAACCAACGAAACCGAAAAATCGAAATCGAAACAAAAACCGAAGGGTTGGTTTGAGTTTTCCAAAAATTGAAAATTTCGGTTTGGGTTCGGTTTTGGAAATGGTAAAACCGAAAGAAACCGAAACCGAACCGATTGTATTAATTCTTTAAAATTAATATATTTTTATACGTATTTTATATATCAGTTTGACTAATAGAAGGCACAAATAGCCATTTGGTTGGTTTGGGCAAGGCGCTACCCCTACAAACTGGAGGTCTAATGTTCAATTCTTACTTAGAGCATCCATAATGGGGAGTTTAATGGAAGAGTTGAATGATGTGTCATGCCTACTTTTTATTCAATGGATACAACTCCACCATTGTGAAATGCCACTTTGGCATTCAATGAATTTGGAGTTCAATGGCAATTGAACTCTTCAATGGGAAAAAGGAAAGTCTTTAAATTTTTCAATAAATATTTTTTTTAATATGTTCCATTGAACTTGTAGAGTTTAATGCATTGTGGGATAAAAATGAAAAGAGTTGTATGGAATAGTGAATGATGACGTAGCACTCCATTGAACTCAGCCCTTAGCGCATAAATATCTCAAATTTTTTATTCGATAGGATCCAATCTAATTGTCCCACATCGACTGTTGGATAGAAACGTCTACACTCTTCATTGTGACTTAAATTCCTTATCTCTTTTAGTTCCTTAAACTCTCGTCCTACATCTGTTTGTAAAACAAATATCCATCCTCCTAAGCCGCTATATATTGATTTCTCAAGGCTTGGAAACTTAAGTTGGGATGGGGTTTGGGTTTGGGTTTAAACCAGAAACCAAACCGATGAAACCATAAACCGACAAACCAAACCGATCGATTTGGGTAGTGGGTTCGATTTCTATTATTTAAAAACTGATTATAGCGGGTTGGGTTTGGTTTTGGGTCAAAACCGACCCATGCTCACCCTTATTCAATGGGACCCAACAATCATCTTAATCCATTAAGACCCATTCTAATCCAACTAGAACATGCGTGAACCATTCTTAAACATCAAGCAAGCATTTTTATGAACTAGAAACATCAAAAGAGGCAAGATATATCACTTCAAGCTCCTGGAGTGGCTCAAACTCACAAGGAGAACTTAACACACCATAAAAACCCTTAATCTTGACATAAACTCAAACCAGCATAAGAAGTCAAGATAAGAACTTTTTACCACCTAAAGCTTCCCAAGAGATTGAAGATTTTGGATCTATAACCCCAGGGTTACACCAAGATCCACTTCCTTGAAATAACACTAAGGACCCTTCAAAATCACCTCCAAGCTCAAGAATGCACCACCAAGGGGATTATGGTTCGAAATGAGGCTCAAAGTCAATAGAGGTTGAGAACTGAAAGAGCCTTGAGCTCATAAGGATGTTTAAATAGTGTCCAAACCCTAAAAATTAGGGTTTGGCACTCTGCTCATTACGTTGGGTGTAACCCCAGTTTACATTGGGCATACTCACCTAGGCACGTGCCCTCCTTACCATGCTCGCATGGGACTTAACTTACAACCCTTTTCCATTAAGGGCCAAATCTGCCAATATTTCAAATTGCCATAACTTCCTCATCTTAAGTTCGTTTCCAACGAACCTTATATCCACGGAAAGGTAGCGAGAAGCCATACGCTTATAACAACACACCATAGCCTTAAAATTTCTCGAACCAAACCCAAAATCCATAAAAGGCCGAGTAATCAAATTACAATTATACCTTTGGCCTCCTAAGACACCATCGAACACTTGGATCACTTAAAGCATGACACTCACATCCGAAAAGACTAAAACCTTTCTTCCCCAAGGCCCTAAACCTCAAAACAATTGAAGATTAGGTCACAACCCCGAATAATGAAGCAAATTCGAAACCGAGTGTTACAATAACACCCACTTAACATTTGGGTCTCAAACCATGACCAACAATCCATACTCAGGGTAAAAAGAACATTATATCCCTTGCCTGATTTGGTCCAAGACCAAGGCCTAAACTCCCCATTTACAAGGCCCAAAACCAAGTAATCATCCAAAGTCCATTTATGGCCCAATTTTCCAAATTAGGCCCAAATCCCTACATGGGCCTTACGCTAAAGCCCAAGAATTTTTCCTAGTCCAAAATACATGTACTCAAGTGGGCCAATAGGAACCAAAGCATCCAAACCCTGTAAAATGGTCCAAACTTGAAGCCCAAAATGCTAAGCCCAACAGACTGAGTATGCGGGGTGTACTCAGTTGTACGCTAAGTGTACTTGCTGTAACAACGTAAATTTTCAAAAACAAAATTTTCATTTCTTAAAAACATGTTTTCATCCAAAACAAGTCATAAAGATCCAATGTATCATATCATAATACAAATCACATAAATCCCAAGATCATAAATCCTCCATCAATGTGTACAGATCACGTCGGCGCCTTCCCACGGTCCTTGCTAGTACCTGAAACACATAACACAACAACTGTAAGCATAAATGCTTAGTGAGTTCCCCAAAATACTACTTACGCACATACGCCTTTCCAAGCCATGACCTTCCGGTCCATGTGTCTCAGGGGACTTCCGTCCCGACCCGGTAAACCTTCCGGTCCACATCACAATGCCTTCCGGCCCATAACATAAAATGCCTTACGGCCCATATCAAGCATAGCATATATAGCACATACAAACTGTTAACTTATCATATTCAATGCATACAACTCATAACATATCCGACCTCTCGGTCACACATAAATACCCTTCCGGGTATAGTATAGTGAGAAGACTCACCTCGCAGGAAGTCTAGAACCTCACGTGTTCGCTATCTCCGAATCTCGAAACGAAGACCCAACCCCGCCTAATCATAACGAAATATCATTCTAATTAATATAGACTTTCAAGACTAGGCTACACCCTTATCATTATCCCACAGAGGGGTAAAAGACCATTTTACCCTTCCTTGACTCATGTTGACCAAACCCTAAAAGTCAACGAAAGTTAACTGACCACAGTACGCGGGGCGTACATCGATGAGTCACAATCGGGGGTCGCAACCCCTTACGCTACGCGTACTGGGAGTTACGCCCAACGTAAATCCCAGATTCATCCATACCATATTTCTTGTCTTAAATGGTTAAGACACTCCTTCAACTTCCATATCTGGCTCTCATCAAGCCTCCTAATCCATAAAGTCGGAACCTTTAAGCCTTGGCATGGCTGTAAAGGCTCCTACACCCTCTAGTACCTTCCTTTTCACCTCCAAAGATCTAAATCTCATGCATGGCTAAATATATACGTCCAAGATCACATTTTTATGAACATACAACTCAAATGGACCTGGAATATGGTAGATCTAAGCCAATGGAGACTACTTGCTCATAAAGTCTCCATCTTTGGGACCAAAACCCTAGAAATTGGTCCATGAAGCATACCATAAGAACTACAAGGCAAGATCTGAAATTTTTACCTTAGGAAGAAGCTCCAACCTTTGCTTTTCACGGATCTACACTTGCACACCAACTTCTAGCCTCCACAATGGACTCCTCTTTCCTTTTGCTACCTTGAAATGACACCTCAAAGCTTAGAACACTCGCAAACAAGCTATGAACGAAGGAACAACTCTCTTAGGGTTTCTTTCTGAAGGATGGTGGCTGAGGAACCAAGCCATCTCATTCCTTTTATAGCCAACAACTCAAATTAGGGTTTTGGGTATGGACTGATTACGCCCGGCGTAACCTTGGGTACGCCCAGCGTACCCGACGATGACGTGTTTAAATGAGGCGCGCGAGTACGCGCAGCGTGCTCCTTGTACGCCTAGCGTACTCGCCCAACACAAAGGCCCAAAATGACAACAAATAAAGATGAAGGGCTAATCGGTTGTACCTGAATTTCGGCTATCACAATTCTCCCCCACTAGAACCAGACTTCATCCCCGAAGTCTTATACCGAAAACAATTATGGATGCTGCTCCCGCATCTCCGACTCGGACTCCCACGTCAGCTCGGACCCCTTCCGATGTTGCCACTGCACTTGCACCAAGGGCACTTCCTTGTTCCTCAGAACCTTAACCTTTCGATCCCTAATTGCCACTGGTCTCTCAACATAGCTCGGGCCCGCATCCACCTGAATATCCTCTAATGGAACCACAGCCGACTCGTCGGCAATACACTTCCTCAACTACGACACATGAAAGGTGTCGTGAATCTGACCGAGCTCCGCAGGTAGATCCAAATGGTAAGCTACCCTACCTACTCTCGCAATTACCCTGAAAGGTCCAATGTATCAAGGTCCCAACTTGCCCCTCTTCCTGAATCGAATCACTCCTTTCCAAGGAGAGACTTTTAAGAGTACCAGGTCACCAACCTGAAACTCGAGCTCGGACCGACGCCTGTCCGCATAGCTCTTCTGGCGACTCTGAGCGGTCAACAATCTCTGCCTGACCTGCTGTATCTACTCTGTCGTCTGAAGCACAATCTCCATATTACCCATTACCCGATGCCCCACCTCTCCCCAGTAGATGGGGGTCTGACACCTCCTCCCATACAACAGCTCAAAGGGTGGCATACCAACGCTCGAATGATGGTTGTTGTTGTACGAAAACTCTGCCAAGGGTAAATAGGTGTCCCAACTCCCTCTAAAATCCAAAACACATGCTCAGAGCATATCCTCGAGCGTCTGAATCGTTCGCTCACTCTGCTCGTCCGTCTGTGGGTGGTATGCGGTACTGAAATGCAGCCTTGTACCCAACTCCTCGTGAAACTTCTTCCAAAATCTGGAAGTAAATCGCACGTCTCGATCTGAAACAATCGACATCGGAACCCCGTGCCGCGATACCACCTCCCTCACATACAACTCTGCCAACCTCTCAGCAGAAGAGCTCTCACTGATAGCAAGAAAATGAGCACTCTTCGTCAACCTGTCCACAATCACCCAAATTGCATCGACTCCTCTCGCAGTCTTTGGCAATTTGGTGATAAAATCCATGGTAATCTGTTCCCGCTTCCACTTGGGAATCTCCAGCGGTTGCAGCTTACCATGCGGACGCTGGTGCACGGCCTTAACTCGGCGACAAGTTAGGCACCTCTCGACGAACCATGCGACATCCCTCTTCATACAGGGCCACCAATACTCCTTCTTAAGGTCCAAATACATCTTAGTAGCCCTGGGGTGGATCGAGAACTTTGATCGATGTGCCTCCTCCATCAAAATGGTACGCGTCCCGCCCATAAACGGTACCCAAATCCGACCCTGAAATGTCATAAGTCCCCGACTATCGGTAACGAATTCCGACACCTGCCCAACAACCCGCTCCCGCTTTCGGTTCGCAGCCTCAACCTGGGCCCCTCGGATGGTGTCCAATACCGGAGTCATCACCGTCAACCTCATACAAATGTCTCGGATCGGGGCGCTCTCCGACCTACGGCTCAAAGCATCGGCTACGACATTAGCCTTGCCCGGGTGGTACAGGATCTCGCAATCATAATCCTTCACCACATCCAACCATCTCCTCTGGCGCATATTCAGGTTTGGATGATCCATCAAGTACTTCAGACTCTTGTGGTCCGTGTATATGGTACACCGAACCCCATATAGATAGTGCCGCCAGATCTTGAGGGCAAACACCACAGCCCCCAACTCCAGATCGTGGGTGGGATATCTCGACTCATCAGGCTTCAGCTGCCTCGAAGCATACGCTATAACGTGCCCCCTCTGCATAAGCACTGCCCCTAACCCAGATATGGATGCATCATAATATACCATAAAATTCTCCATCCCTTCCGGGAGTGCGAGCACCGGGGCCTCGCACAACTTCTGACGAAGGGTCTCAAATGAGGACTGCTGCTCCGGACCCCAAGAAAATGCAACACCCTTCCGGGTCATCTTGGTAAGTGGCACAGCGATCTTGGAGAAATCCCTAATAAACCTCCGATAATAGCCGGCCAATCCCAGAAAGCTCCTGATCTCAGTGGGTGATCTCGGCACCTCCCATCTCATCACTGCCTCAATCTTGGCCGGATCGACCAATATCCCTTTTTGGTTAACAAGATGTCCTAGGAGCTGGACCTCTCGTAACCAGAATTCACACTTGGAGAATTTGGCATACAGCCACTCCGATCTCAGAACTCCAAGGATCTCCCTCAAATGCTCCTCATGCTGCTCTCTAGACCTCGAATATACCAAAATATCATCAATGAATACGATCACTGACCGATCCAGCATCGGCCTGCACACCCTGTTCATGAGATCCATGAACGTAGCTGGGGCATTGGTGAGCCCAAAAGGCATCACCACAAACTCGTAATGTCCATAACGAGTTCTGAATGTAGTCTTCTGGATATCATCATCCCGAACCCTCATCTGATGATAACCCGACCTCAAGTCGATCTTGGAGAACCAAGATGCCCCCTGCAACTGATCGAACAGATCATTGATCCTAGGTAACGAATATCGGTTCTTGACCGTCAACTTGTTCAACTCCCGGTAATCGATACACATCCGGTGTGAACCATCTTTCTTCTTGACAAAAAGGATCGGTGCTCCCCAAGGCGAGCTACTCGGTCGAATAAACCCCTTCCCCAACAGCTCCAGAAGCTACGAGGATAACTCCTGCATCTCCAGCGGCGCGAGGCGATAAGGCGCCTTGGCGATAGGTGCTGCTCCCGGAATCAAGTCAATACGGAACTCCATTTGTCTTTCCGGAGGCACGCCCGGTAGTTCCTCGGGAAAAACATCTGGGAACTCGCACACTACCGGAACCTCGTCAACCGAACTTGGCCTCCCAGTGGCCACTCGTGCGTCCATCGCATAGGCTATGAATCCACTATGGCCCTACTGCAAACTCTGCCTTGTCCTGGCAGCCGAACAAAACGCTGACCCACATCGGGGTCCCCTCACCATATACAGTAAGCACTCCCCCACTAGGGTCTCGCATAGTCACCAGCTGTTTCTTGCAGTCAATGACCGCTCCAAACTTACTCAACCAGTCCACGCCCACGATGACACAGACATCTCCCATAGCGATAGGAACTAGGTCTATAGGGAAATTGACACCAAAAATCTCGAGCACACATCCTCGAATCACATCGGTGGCATATATCGCTTTCTCATCAACTATGGAAACCCTCAGAGGTCGACTCATCACCTCTCGATCAATACCGAGGTGCTGACTAAAAGCCAGAGATACAAAAGACCGACTCGTACCCAAGTCAAATAATACCAAGGCAGGTACAGAATTCACAAGAAAAGTACCTACGCATATCATAAAATAAGCACAACATCTCAGCATAAAAAATAAATACACGAAAGAATACATACCAGCCACGACATCGGGCGCCGCGCGGACCTCCTCCGCATTCAACTGAAAAGCTCTCCCACGAGCCCTCGGGGCATCGGCCTTCACCGGTCGAGTCTCAGTAACCCTAACAGCAAGCGCAGATCCCTGGAGAAGCTGAGGACACTCGACCTTCCGATGGCCGGTCTGGTTGCAATGGAAGCAAACCATAAATCCCTTGGGGCAATCCCTAGCGATGTGCCCCTCCTTGCCACATTTGTAGCAAGCACCTGATCGACAGGCCCCCTCATGACCCTTGCCGCACTGGCCCTTCTGACCTCCTGTCCTCGAATCGGCGGACTTGGTCCGCTTGGCTGCCGGCTGGGACTGAGCCGGCCGCCGATCCACCCGCTGAGACTCGGCCTCCTCCCTGGCCTGGGTCTCCAACTCGATCTCCCTCTTCCGGGCATTTTCCTGGAGCTCAGCAAATGTCCGGTATGTTGAGTTCGATACGAACTCCCGAATGTCCCTCCTTAGTATACCCAAATATCGGCTCATCCGTGCCTGCTCAGTGGACACCTGCTCAGGGCAGAACATCGCCCTCTCATGAAACTTCCGGGTGTACACAGCAACTGAATCATTACCCTGCTTGAGGGTCAAGAACTCCTGAACCAATCGTTCCCTCTCCACCGGGGGAACATACTCATCTCTGGACATGGTGGTGAATTTCTCCCAAGTCACCGCTGAAATCTCCTCAAGAGTGAAGTTCGCCGTCACGAACTTCCACCAATCCTTTGCTCCCAGGCGGATCTGGTTCAAAGCGAACCGCACCCTCAGATGCTCCGGACATGAACACGTGTAGAAGCATCCCTCAATGTCATCAATCCATCGCATCACAGCGATCGGGTCCTGCATCCCATTAAACTCGGGTGGCTTTGTGTTGCTGAACTCCCGGAACAACAACGAGTCACCTCCCTGAGGTCTGGCAGCAGCCACAACTGCTGTAGCTGCAGCGGCCGCAGCCTCAGTCACCGCGGCGTACCGCTCATCAAAAGTCTCCAACAGCGTGGTCTTGATAGACCCAAACATCTCCGGAATCTCGGCCCGGATTGCTGCAGCCACCTCATCGTGGATCATCTGACGAAGCTCCCCGTCACTCACACCGCTCGTCTCAGGTCTGTGGCGTGTCCCAACCATGATGCCTCTGAAATACAACATAAAAATATCAGAGACCCAATCGAGCATACTCGCACTCGATAACGCAACCATACTCGACCTCCGATACCCAAAGGATTCACCTCCAAAGATCTAAATCTCATGCATGGCTAAATATATACGTCCAAGATCACATTTTTATGAACATACAACTCAAATGGACCTAGAATATGGTAGATCTAAGCCAATGGAGACTACTTGCTCATAAAGTCTCCATCTTTGGGACCAAAACCCTAGAAATTGGTCCATAAAGCATACATTAAGAACTACAAGGAAAGATCTGAACTTTTTACCTTAGGAAGAAGCTCCAACCTTTGCTTTTGACGGATCTACACTTGCACACCAACTTCTAGCCTCCACAATGGACTCCTCTTTCCTTTTGCTACCTTGAAATGACACCTCAAAGCTTAGAACACTCGCAAACAAGCTATGAACGAAGGAACAACTCTCTTAGGGTTTCTTTCTGAAGGATGGTGGCTGAGGAACCAAGCCATCTCATTCCTTTTATAGCCAACAACTCAAATTAGGGTTTTGGGTCTGGACTGATTATGCCCGGTGTAACCTTGGGTACGCCCATCGTACCCGACGATGACGTGTTTAAATGAGGCGCGCGAGTACGCGCAGCATGCTCCTTGTACGCCCAGCGTACTCGCCCAACACAAAGGCCCAAAATGACAATAAATAAAGATGAAGGGTTAATCGGTTGTACTTGAATTTCGGTTGTTACACTTGCTAAATGGCTTGTATACCGTGCGTACAGACTTGTATGCCCAACGTGTTCACCCAATAAGCCAATATCCATATTAAGCACTTAATGCTTAAGACCAAGAGCCCAAATCACAGATATTAGCCCTAATAAACGTCTAGAACCAAAATTCACTGACTTGGTGACTTTACATGCCCCAAAAGATCCCAACTTCAAGATATAACATTTTACTTTCACAAAATGGGCATAAATGTAACATCCATAAATTTTACGCCAAATTTAAACTTTTTCAATCATAAATAAAGTCAAACAAAGTTTGTTTACAAAAAAAATGTTTTCAAATCCAAATCCATCAGAGTGTCCCAAAATCATAACATAAGGATGAGGAGCGGTACGGTCACGCCTTCGCCTTGCCATGATCTCCTGAAGTACCTGAAACAGTAAACTGAAAACTGTAAGCCCGAGGGCTTAGTGAGCTACCCCCAAAATACCAATACCACACTGACAATACCATATCAGTAATAATCAATCAATCAATCATGCATACTGGGGCATCGGCCTGACTGGACTGCCCTACTGGGCCTACAGTCTGTCTGGATCTATCCCGAGCCTTCGGCATGACTGGTCTGCCTCGTGGGCTTGCAGTCTCCCCGGACCGCTCATAGGGTATGTTGGCCTTCAGCACAAAGCAGGACCGCCTCAACCCAACCAACAAGCAAATAACCATGTGCACATAACTATCATATACTGGCATATACAAACATCAAACATATCTATCACATTGATCATCAATCATAGCATTCTCTCATAACTAAAGTACCGACCTAGCAAGTCACTAACATACCAATCCTTACGGATCATAAAAGCATAACATACTATCTACCCTGATTTCGATCTAACGGATTGTAACCACATGTAGCATACCATAACATTAGCAACTAAAGGGTCGGCCTTGGTGTCGTAGACCCTATCGATATAGTGAGGATAACTCACCTTGAAAATGTCGACTCGGAAGATACACTCCAACCCTCGGATCACTCGACACCGACTCCACCACCTATGATCATAGTACAATATACTCATAAGTCCTTAACCTTATAAGGTACCTCATAACCCACTAGTCAACCCCTGGTCAAGGTCAAAGTCCTTAGTCAAGGTCAACAGTCTATGTTGACCCCAACTCATCGAGTACCATTGGCTACTCTTCGAGTTCGTTGAAGTACGATCCAACTCGCCAGAGTCATCGCGGTGATTCGTCGAGTTCCTTTGATTCTCGTTCAAACTTTAAGGCCACCCGTCGAGTTCCCTCCTTGCAGCCCGACGGATACCCATGCATACAAATCCAAGAGAAAACTCATCCGACTCGCCGAGTTGTTCTTCAACTTGTCGAGTCTTATGGCAATCTTCATCGGACTCACCGAGTTGTTCATCCAACTTGTCGAGTTCACGGTCATCTTCATGTAACTCGCCGAGTCCATTCAGTCCTCTTTCCATACAGACTTGTTTTGTGCCATGCAGCGGCTCCAAATCACAGATCCAAGCTTCTAGGGCATGCTTATCACGTAAAGTTGCAAACTTTACGTGCATGCATGGCCTTAAAAGCTCCAAATGCCAAATCTAAGTTCTTAATGGGGCTTCATGCCCAAGGGGAACCTCAATCACAACCAAAACTGTGACTTTATGCTTCTAAAATCCAAGGAGGGTCCAGATCTAAAGTTACAACTTCAGATCTAGCCCATAGCTCATCATACCAACTTGAAAATCCATAAAAATCCCTAGAAACTCAACAAAAGGGAAAAAGGGAAGTAAGGATGGCACTTTGATACCTCCAAAGGATGTTAGCTGAGGTAAATCCTGCTTCCCACGCCTTCCTTGCTTCAATTCCTTTGCACTCTTAACTTTCTTCCTCCAAGATTCTCTTTCTAAGCTTCAAACACCATACAAAGGCACTCACACACGTAGAAGGACTCTCTAGATCTGTAAAGAGACCCAAGGGAGGCTGAGGTCCCTTTAAATAGGGGTGCAAACCCCGTGATTTAGGGTTTCCTCTGGCAACTCCTACTCTTCGAGTCCCAAAATGGACTCGTCGAGTAGGTCACTTAACATGCGATCTCATCCCATTGCTACTCGATGAGTAGGTCAACCAACTCGTCGAGTAGAGCTTAACCCAATAAACCTTATTTAAGCAATACCTAAGAACCGGGGCCTTACAATAAACTCATGCATGGATGGATCTAAACCTTAAAGGTGACAACTTTATACATCTAGAACTCCAGAAACACCAAGAGCGGCAACTCAAAGCTCCTGGAGTTGTATCAAACCACTAGATCTCATTCTTGGGGCCAAAAAGGACCAAAACTCACAAATGATATATCTAAGCCACTAATAAGAAATTTCATAGATTTTTACCTCAAACAAGCTGGAAATGAAGCAAATAAACGAGATCCATAAGCTCTTCCTTGATCCACCACTTGTACAAAGCTTCTACATATTGAATATGAACCAAAACACAACAAAATGAACAAAATGAGCTCAAAACACAAATAAGAGGATTAGGGTTTCGTTCTTGAGGCTATAGGGACAATGGAGGCTAAGAAATAAGGGTTTCATGGTCCATAATGATGTTTATATAGTGCCCAACCCCGAAGATTAGGGTTTCTAAATGACTCACATACAGCCCGCGTACATACACGTACGCATAACGTACGTGTCCAGAGTCCCGATCCTGCCTCGCATGAGTATGCTAATCGTACCATGTGGTACACCCCGCATACTCGCTTTACAACTTGTACGCTAAGCGTACCATGTGGTACGCCCCGCGTACACCTCAAGGACCAAAAATGCAACATTAATAACAATAAGGATTAGCACCTTATTCACTTAAGTAACTAAGATTGGGTATTTATAAAAGGTTTAGTTACTTAGTATTTATCATTAATACTTTTAATGAAGGGAGAATTCTAGTCCTTGTCCTACCCGTTCGGCTAACGACCCTCCACCGGTCAAGGAAGCAGTGGGTGAGAGTGGACACCCATTAAACTGTCATTTTATAGGTAGTAACCTTATACCCCCTTATAGACCGGCTTCGTGAATGAGGCCTACTAACAGTAAGACTGACTTTACTCTTATATATATATATATATATATATATATATATATATATATATATATTATTAACTTATAATATTATAAAGTATAAGGGTTGAATTTTAACTTTTAAAATTCTAAGGGCTAACTTGGAATTAAAGTATTCATAAGTGAAAACTTTTCAAATTCCAAAACTTGAGGACAAGTTTTGAAACTATTCAAAACTAATAATTCCATAACTTATGTGTTTAAATTAGTTTTAATTAAAAGACTCTTCAAGTTCCATAACTTGAGGACAAGTTATGGAAGACTTTAAACTAATAAAAGAATGTAACTTTTCCTTTATTTTGTAACTTAAGGAATTAATTAAGGTTACACATTTTATTACTTAATGAAGTGAATCTTGAACCTGTAAAACCCCGGATTCCCAAGTATTATCTTATTCTTTTATCTTGGGTGAGTGTGAGGAGACTCGGCGAGTTGGAGTCCAAACTCGCCGAGTAGGATCGCGGTTTTGTGCACAGGTTCGCGTTCGGACTCGGTGAGTCCATGCTGTTTAATGAAACCCTAATTTTTAGGGTATGAGACCTATTTAAAGGGGCTTATGGCCGTCATTTGCGGCCACCAACCCCAGAAAGAACCCTAAAGAGTCTTTGAGCATTTTGTGAGAGAGAAGAGGAAGATCCTTAACTATTTGTGGGTGTTTTTGCATATAGAAGAGGATCAAGGCAAGAGGAGAGCAAAGAGGGTGCTAATCCAGTGATTCCTGAGTTCAGAGACTTCATTTGAGGTAACCATTCGTTCCTTTCTCAGTCCTTGGTGTAAATCTTAGAGTTAGAGTTTCTTTATGGAATGATCCATGGAGTAATTGGCCTCTTCTCGTGTTGGTGCTTTAGATCTGGACCCAAAGAGGTCCAAAGACTCTTTTCCCTCAAGCTTTTATGAGTGTTAATGGAGGCCATGAGCTTAGAATAGCATTCTAGAGACCATATCATCAAATAAGGCCTTTGAAACTTTGCATCAGCACCAAGATAGTAACTTTACGTGATGTATGTGCTTGGAAGGACTGGATCTATGAGTTATTGGAACAGATCTGACCTCAAGAGTGAGTTTGAGTTTATGCATGGTATAGACTCGTCGAGTCCGAAGAACAGACTCAGCGAGTAGCATGAAATTTGCCCGTAACCACTCAGCGAGTGGTCTTGTCGAGTTGAGGGGTCGACTCAGTGAGTCAGGGAGAGTCAGGGGGGCTGAGTCAAGCCGGAACTCGCCGAGTTGTTCTTGAGACTCGGCGAGTTGAGTCGTGGTGGCCCCGCGATTTATGCCAGGTGAAACTCGTCGAGTCAGAGAAATACTCGACGTGTCAAGAGAGGATCCAAGGGAGTCAGTGGACACGTGTAGACTCGCCGAGTCGCCCTAGTGCACTCACCGAGTCCGGTCAAAGTTGATCGTTGACTTTTGTTGACTTTTAGGGTTTGGTCAGCGATGTGGCCTTTGGGCCAAGAGAGGGGTAAAATGGTCTTTTACCCTTAAGAAGGTGCCAAGAGAGGGTTGATTCTAGTCTCGAGAGTTATATTCATGAGGGTATTTGCCTTATGTGTTAGGCGGTGGCGAGTTCAAGATTCAAGTGTGGGGATATCTGCTTTCTGCTTGCCAGGTGAGTCTTCTCACTATACTTTACCTAGAGTGGTAACAGAGTTATGTGACATAGTTATTATATGTGACGTGTGGCACCGCATTATTTCTATGTGATTTATGTTGTGTGTATATCAGAGATAGGACCAGAAGGTCCACAAAGCATGTTTAATTAGAGAAACCTAGATCCAAGCATTAGGGTTTTGCATGCGCACATAGGAAAGTTCTTATGGCTAAAACCCATCATACCATACATCAGAGCGGATCGAGGAGTGAAGTTATGGTTCGAGTACCATAAATCGGAGCGGATGAAGGAATGATGTTATGGTTTGAGTACCATACATCGGAGCAGATGGAGGAGTGATGCTATGGTTCGGGTACCATACACCGGAGCATATTGAGAAGAGATGTCATGGGATGAGTACCATGGTTCGTAGTGAATGATGCTTGTGGTTCTCCAGTTATTCGGTCATGATTGTTAAGGTAGAGATTGGACGCTATGGGTTTTAGGCCTGTGGGCCAAGATTGAGTTCGAAGAGGCGTCCCTTGAGAGGGAGGTCGAGAGCCTATCAGAGTATTTTGGTAAGGAGTTAGAGGGGGGGGAGAATTTTGGTCTGAGTTGAGCAATCAGTCGATAGAGGAGATGTCACCTTCTATAACCTGAGTGGTGCTATTTATGTTCGTGTGCGGAACATGAGAGGCATGATGTTTAAGTTTCGGGTTTGGGGGTAAAACCATGCAGGTTGTCATTGATGATGATTTTCCATCAGAGTATCAGGTAGCATGTGTGCTGCGAGACAGTGATTTTCCATGAGCAGATAGTCAGTTGGGACTGAGATAGTCGAGGACCACGTTACACCTATTTGAGTATAGTAGGGCGTATTGAAGAGGTATCAGTGGGGAGTCCAGTCGAGTTAATCAGTGCAGTGGTTTTTCTATCTATGTTGGGTATTGAATATGGGAGTGGGTCCCTGTTCTTGGGATGATCCATGTGTTGGAACGTCAGTTGATGAGTCGAGGTGGGGGAGTATGATGATTTCGTGGTCCAGTCTATGAGTCAGTGATGTTATTGGACAGTTGAGTTGTTTTGTATTGGATTGGTACGAGACTTGGAACGACTAGAGGCAGTAGTGACGAGAAGTTCTTGAGGATTTCATCTGAGGTTCAGAGTTATGAGATCGATTGATTTCCTTAAAGGGGATTATCGGGGGTTGCGTAGCACTTTCCAGGGGCAGGTGCGTTATTGCTGGTGAAAATAGTTCGTGAGGTTGTGGATGTGTCAGATAGTGATGGTTCGAACCCTAAGTGGGGGAGAACCGGGTTGTTTATTGAGAGAACCAGAGATTTGTGCAAGAGCGGTTAGGGGTTGGATGCAGAAACCTGTGCCTTGAATTCATGAGATCAGGGTCATTGGTGATCAAGGAAAGGTGCAGGGCGAGATAATGCATGTGGTATATGTCTGAGAGAAGGATGGGTGTCTCCACGACGGGTGGTCAATGGTCAGGAATCTGGTGGTGGTCAGAGTCGTTTCAAGTGGAAGACTCGTAATGATGGTATGGGTAGTTGAGAACTTCTGGGTTGAAATATGGGTAGAAGATTGTCGAGTAGCCAACTCCCGGGCTGGGATGTGTATTCTTGCTTGGATTTTGAGCAGTAGTGGAAAGGGTTTCGTAGGATCATCAATGTGTTCTGAAGGGTTAGCGCCTTCCTTGTATTCCAATTGAGTGTTTGGATACACTAAAGTTGCGCATTGAGTGAAATAGGAAATGTATTGTTGTATGTGTATGGTGCTGGGAGTAAGGAAATCAGTGGTAGAGGCAGGACATTGTGATGCTCTGTTAAGGTGTTCCGTGGTTTCCGTGTATAGCGTCCCGATTTCAGAGTTATTTAGAGTCTTGGGTTTAAGATGACTAGTGATGTATCATGTATCCACGGTTCCAGTGGGAGCCCTTCGTGTATTGTCATCAAGAGGGATTATTTAAGGAAGTGGATCTCCGCAGAGGTAGGTTCTGTGTTATGGCGGTTGCCGCCAGAGTCTGTAATGCATATCAGGGCAAGTGTGTGTGTAACTATCTATGATAGTCTTCGGTGCATGAGTTAGTGATCATAGTGTGGGGTTGTAATGAGAATGAGAGTATAGGGTGAAGCTACGGGGAGCCGTAGTATTCACCAGTCAGAGGGTGTTGTGATGCTACGGGGAGCCGTAGTACTCACAAGTCAGAGAGAGATAGAGAGAGAGAGTCGTGATGCTACGGGAAGCCATAGTATTTGCCAGTCAGAGGGTGTTGTGATGCTACGGGGAGCCGTAATACTCACAAGTCAGAGGGAGGGAGTCGTGGTACTACGGGGAGCCGTAGTACTCACTAGTTAGTTGGCGTTGTGATACTACGGGGAGCTGTAGTACTCACTAGTCAGAGGCTGTCGTAATGTTGTGGGAAGCCATAGTACCCACTAGATGGCAAGAGAGTGTGATGATGGAGTGTTCTCCGATAAGTGCATGATGAAAAAGAGTTTTAGGCTTGAGTAGCCCTAGTGTTGAGTTTTGGAGCCTAGTGGTTAAACCGGGGCGAGACTGGGGTCTCCGTCTCTGTCGGGAGGGTCAGCGAGGCGCGCGGGAGAATATGCGCAGCAGACGCCAGAGGTTAGAGCTGAGTCGATCTTCGATCGAATTGTATTTTTTTATGAGGAAAAGGGAATTTCGTGACTTGCGTGTCACTGGGCCGTGATAGTGGTCACGGGGAGGAAGTTAGTGAAATGTTTTGGATCATGTTATGGGTGACCTTTGGGGGTTCAGCTGTGGGGCCAAAAGCTAACCTGGTGCTCGGTATCGAAGATGAATATGAGAAATGAGCTAGAGTTTACCATGGTGATGTCTGTGGACACTTCAGAGAGAGCGAGCGACTCAGACGCTCGAGGATATGTTTCGGGCATGTGTATTAGATTTCGGGGGGAAATTGTGGCTCGTATTTGCCCTTGGCAGAGTTTTCCTACAACAAAAGCCATCATTAGTGCATCAGTATTCCACCCTTTGAGCTGTTGTAGGGAAGGAGGTATCGGACCCCATTTGCTGGGAGAGGTAGGGCAACGTGTGATGGGAAGTACAGCGATCGTGCTTCAGACGTCAGAGCAGATACAACAGGTCAGGTAGAGGTTGTTGACCGCTCAGAGTCGCCTGAAGAGTTATGCGGACAGGCGCCGGTTCGAGCTCGAATTTTTGGTCGGTGACTTCGTGCTCCTGAAGATCTCTCCTTGGAAAGGAGTGATCCGATTCAGGAAGAGGGGCAAGTTGGGGCCCCGATATATCGGTCCTTTTCGGGTGATCGCGAGGGTAGGCAGGGTAGCCTACCGGTTGGAGCTACCTGCAGAGTTAGGTCAGATCCATGACACTTTCCATGTGTCAATGCTGCGAAAGTGTATAGCCGATGAGTCGGCAGTGGTTCCATTAGAGGATATTCAGGTGGATGTGAGCCTGAATTATGCTGAGAGACCAGTGGCAATCAGAGATCGGAAAATCAAGGTTCTAAGGAACAAGGAGGTACCCTTGGTTTTGGTTCAGTGGCAGCATCGGAA
Organism: Lactuca serriola; assembly: GCF_051521515.1. NCBI lineage: Eukaryota > Viridiplantae > Streptophyta > Magnoliopsida > Asterales > Asteraceae > Lactuca > Lactuca serriola. Next base: position 333,648,416 of record NC_136415.1, on the reverse strand, counting down.
GGGGTCCGAGATGACTTGGGAGCCGGAGCGTGAGATGCGTGAGCAGCATCCGGAGTTATTTGCAGAGCGAGACTTCGAGGGCGAAGTCTATTTCTAGTGGGGGAGAATTGTAACACCCCGGATTCCTAAGTATTATCTTATTCTTTTATCTTGGGTGAGTGTGAGGAGACTCGGCGAGTTGGAGTCCAAACTCGCCGAGTAGGATCGCGGTTTTGTACGCGGGTTCGCGTCCGGACTCGGCGAGTCCAAAAGGTGGACTCGGCGAGTCCACACTGTTTAATGAAACCCTAATTTTTAGGGTATAAGACCTATTTAAAGGGGCTTATGGCCGTCATTTGTGGCCACCAACCCCAGAGAGAACCCTAAAGAGTCTTTGAGCGTTTTGTGAGAGAGAAGAGGAAGATCCTTGACTCTTTGTGGGTGTTTTTGCATATAGAAGAGGATCAAGGCAAGAGGAGACCAAAGAGGGTGCTAATCCAGTGAATCCTGAGCTCAGAGACTTCATTTGAGGTAAGCATTCGTTCCTTTCTCAGTCCATGGTGTAAATCTTAGAGTTAGAGTTTCTTTGTGGAATGATCCGTGGAGTAATTGGCCTCTTCTCGTGTTGGTGCTTTAGATCTGGACCCAAAGAGGTCCAGAGACTCTTTTCCCTCAAGCTTTATGAGTGTTAATGGTGGCCATGAGCTTAGAATAGCATTCTAGAGACCATATCATCAAATAAGGCCTTTGAACCTTTGCATGAGCACCAAGATACTAACTTTACGTGATGTATGTGCTTGGAAGGACTGGATCTATGAGTTATTGGAACGGATCTGACCTCAAGAGTGAGTTTGAGTTTAGGCATGGTATAGACTCGCCGAGTCCGAAGAAAAGACTCGGCGAGTAGCATGAAGTTTGCCCGTAACCACTCAGCGAGTGGTCTTGTCGAGTTGATGGGTCGACTCAGTGAGTCATGGAGAGTCAGGGGGGCTGAGTCAAGCCGGAACTCGCCGAGTTGTTCTTGAGACTCGGCGAGTTGAGTCGTGGTGGCCCCGCGATTTATGCCAGGTGAAACTCATCGAGTCAGAGAAATACTCGACGTGTCAAGAGAGGATCCAAGGGAGTCAGTGGACACGTGTAGACTCGCCGAGTCGCCCTAGTGCACTCGCCAGTCCGGTCAAAGTTGACCGTTGACTTTTTTTGACTTTTAGGGTTTGGTCAGCGATGTGGCCTTTGGGCCAAGAGAGGGGTAAAATGGTCTTTTACCCTTAAGAGGGTGCCAAGAGAGGGTTGATTCTAGTCTTGAGAGTTATATTCATGAGAGTATTTGCCTTATGTGTTAGGCGGTGGCGAGTTCGAGATTCAAGTGTGGGGATATCTGCTTTCTGCTTGCCAGGTGAGTCTTCTCACTATACTTTACCTAAAGTGGTAACAGAGTTATGTGACATAGTTATTGTCTGTGACGTGTGGCACCGCATTATTTCTATGTGATTTATGTTGTGTGTATATCAGAGATAGGACCATAAGGTCCACAGAGCTAGGACCAGAGGGTTCGCAAAGTTAGGGCCCAAGCGCCCATAGAGTTATAGCCTCCAGTGGCTAATATGTGCTATATGTGGTGTTTTTCATATTATGTGCCAGTATATTTCTATGCTATTTATATGTTGAGATTTATTGTGATGTGTGATATGCATGATTCAGAGTTAGGACCTTTGGGTCCATGGAGTTAGGGCCAGAGGGCCCATAGAGAGTTGGGACTGGAGAGTCCCACTGAGACACACTGACCGGAGGGTCAACAGAGTTATAGCCTCGAGTGGCTAATATGTGTTAAAGTGGTATTTTGGGGAACTCACTAAGCTTCATGCTTACAGTGTTTTGTGTTATGTGTTTCAGGTTTCTCTCAGGATCATGGGACGGCACCGACTCGATTGTACACACCAGAGAAAGAGTCATGTTTTGAGGATCCTGGTTTATTATGCAAGTGAAAATGGAGTTATGTTTTGTAATTCGTTATGAATGAGATTTTAAGCAAAGTGTTTTTAAGAATTAAACGATTATTTTTAAATGAAAAATTGTTTTGAAATTTTCGGTGTTACAGAACCTCCATAACTTGAGGACAAGACTCTTCATTTTTTGTAACCATTGCAACTATTATGAGTTTTATGAAACTTAAATGTGACCTTTCATGTAACTTGAGGACAAGTTACACAAACACATTTTAGAATCATCTTTTAGTTTAAAATGGATTGAAAACACATAATCAATTAACTTATCTGTTAATCTAAGCAACTCATATGAACAAAGATAATTCACATCAAACTTTTTCATGTAATTAGCATAACTTTTAAACTAATACAAAACATGAATATATTGACAATTATCTTTGAAAGTGGATTAGCATGATCATTACCACATCAAAAACAAGTTTATACGTCCAAAAATAGCTTATGGTAAAGTTCCTAGTCCAATTTCAGCCAAAAATCACGAAGACAAGCTGTCAGGGGCCAAAACTCGTCGAGTTCTATAGAGAACTCATTAAGTTCATGCATTAAACAATGAACTCGTCGAGTTTTCTGTCTGGACAGCTTCTTGGCTTCGAAAAATGTATTTGCATCAAGTATAAGAGAAAGCAAGCCTAGTCTCTGATACCACTATTGGGTTTTGAGCATTCTAACACTCCTAAGTCTACATGCAACCCTAAATACCTTGGATCTATGTTTTCTCTATTATACATGCAAATATGAACTTTCCAAGGTATTCATCCTAACTAGCATAATTGTAACGACCCAATTTTCACAGCCAAAAATTTCATTTTTAATTAAACATTTTGCAAAACATTTGAAAATAAACGACATTCGATCATATCGTTTCTTAAAACATATTACGTGTCTGAAAACCAAAACATGGAATCAATCATAGTGTCAGAGTACAAATCCCAGAACAATCTCATAGTGCGGAAAAACAAGGGGTGTGTATGATGTGCCGCTACCATGCCAGCTCCTTCCCCTTCGCTGAAGAGGTACCTGAAACCAAAACTCTAAATTGTAAGCACGAAGCTTAGTGAGTTCCCCCATAATACCACATATCATAGAATCATATAAGGAACAACTAGGAGATACGGGCCTCGCCCACACTCATGGAGATACGGGCCTCGCCCATACTCTGCTAACTGGGAGATACGGGCCTCGCCCACACTCCGCTATCTAGGAGATACGGGCCTCGCCCACACTCCGCTATCTAGGAGGTACGCGCCTCACCCACACTTCGCTATCTAGGAGATACGGGCCTCGCCCACACTCCACTACTAAACCATAACATACAAGTATCACACAGACAACGAGTATAAACAATTCTACCACACTAGCATATATCATCATCAGACTCAACTAAGAGATACGGGCTCTGCCCACACTCCGATACTATCATATCGTCTATACGGGCCGGCCTTGGTGCCTTAGACCCGTTCATATTGGAAGGAAACTCACCTCGAAAAGTAGCTACCAAAACTCTAACTGTCGAACGTCTGACTGCTGCACCGGTAATCCTCCGGCTACAAATCCATAAACATAGATTAGCCACTCATAAATACCCTTAGATCAAATGACTGACCCACCCCTTGTCCAAGGTCAACTCCTTGGTCAAAGTCAACTTCCAGTTGACTGGACTCGCCGAGTTATGGCACAAACTCGTCGAGTCCTTCTCCTACTAACCTGGTCCTACACGTCAAGTCCCTCTTCCCACTCACTGAGTCACCCTCAACTCGCCGAGTCTAAGGCCACCTTCATAGAACTCGCCGAGTTCCACTTTGGGACTCACTGAGTCCCTTCGACCCATTTCTCATACAGACCAAATCTGAGACATGCAACGCTTCCAAACCATAGATCTATGTTCCTAGGGCATGCTTATCACGTAAAGTTGCAAACTTTACGTGTATGCATGGCCCTATAAGCTCCAAAAGGCAAAACCAAGCTCTTAATGAGGTCATACACTCAATGGGGACCTCAACCACTTCAACCACATAAACTTTATACTTCTAATACGTCCATAAGGTCTAGATCTGAAGTCCTTTCAGAACATAGAGCACAAATACATGGAGTTTGAGGTTTTAGGGCTTGAAAACCACTAATTTGGGACAAAAAGGGGATCTAATGAAGTAGTGATCAAGGTAAGAACTTTTCTACCTGAATGGAAGCTTCTCTCAGTGAAGATTCCGGATCTACCTCCCCTCCTTACACACTTCAACCTCTTCCTTCTTCTCCTAAGCTCTAAACCTTCTTCACAAAGCCAAGAACACTCTCAAGAACAATATGGGGGCTAGGGTTTCGCTCTACAGCTCTCTGGAAGTGTTAGGGACAAAAGAGGCCAAGTTAGAGCGTTTAAATAGGGTGCAAACACCCGGAATAGGGTTTTTGCCCAACCAAGGTCTACTCGCCGAGTCCGGGGACCGACTCACCGAGTCCAAAGCTTGGACCCCACGCCTCATCCCGCTTCTACTCGGCGAGTTGGTCCTTCAACTCGCCGAGTCCAAGGCAAAAATGCAAGAAATAAGAATTATAATTACAAGGAATACGTACCGGGAACCAGGTGCTACAAATCTCCCCCACTTATTTTAGACTTCATCCTCGAAGTCTGCTGTTCGCCCCGGAAACATCTCGGGGTAGTGCTCCATCATCTCATCCACCGGCTCCCAAGTCCACTCCGATCCCTTCCGGTGCTGTCATTGCAACTTCACGAGTTCCACCCTCTTGTTCCTCAAATCCTTCGACTTCCGGTCGAGGATCGCTACAGGCCGCTCGATGTAATTCAGGCTGCCATCAACCTAAATGTCCTCCAAGGGTACTACTGCTGAGTCGTCCACTAGACACTTCTGCAACTGAGAGACATGGAAAGTGTTGTGTATCTGACTGAGTTCGGCTGGCAAATCCAGCCTATATGCCACCTTGCCCACCCGGGCTATAACCCTGAACGGCCCAATATACCTCGGGCCCAACTTGCCCCGCTTCCTGAATCGAATGACGCCTTTCCACAGCGACACTTTCAGGAGGACCATATCTCCGACCTGGAACTCCAGGTCTGATCGACGCTTGTCGGCATAAATTTTTTGTCGACTCTGAGCAGTCTGAAGCCTGCTCCGGACCTGCTGAATCTTCTCTATCGTCTTGAGCACTACTTCGGTGCTCCCCATGACCCTCTGGCCAACCTCTCCCCAACATATCGGGGTCCTGCACCTCCTCCCATACAACATCTCGAAGGGATGACAGTCGATACTCACATGATAGCTATTATTATATGAGAACTCCGCCAACGGAAGGTAAATATCCCAACTACCCCCGAAATCCAGAACACATGCCCGCAACATATCCTCTAACGTTTGGATGGTCCGCTCACTCTGACCATCCGTCTGCGGGTGAAAAGCGGTGCTGAAATGCAGACGAGTACCCAAATCGTCATGAAACTTCTTCCAAAACCTGGAAGTAAAACGCACATACCTGTCTAAAATCACGGATACTGGCACTCCGTGTCATGCCACTATCTCCCTGATATAGATGTCTGCCAACTTTTCAGCCGATATGCTCTCCTGAATTGGAATAAAATGGGAGCTCTAGGTCAATCGATCCACGATGACCCATATCGAATCCACTCCTCGCGGGGTCCTGGGAAGTTTCATGATAAAATCCATCGTAATATCTTCCCATTTCCACAACGGGATGTCCAATGGCTGCATCTTGTCGTGCGGTCTCTGATGCTCGACCTTGACCTTCCTGCAGGTCAAACACCGCTCAACGTACCAAGGCACATCCCGCTTCATGCAGGGCCACCAATAGTCTAGACGAAGATCCCTATACATCTTCGTCGCCCCGGGATGAATAGAGAACCGGGATTTGTTTGCCTCATCCATCAGAACCTGACACACGCCTCCATGATAAGGGACCCACACTCTACGGTGAAGAGTCAATAACCCTCGGCTATCATAGTCGAACGAGGAAACCTGCCCCACAATCCGCTCACTCTTCTGATGTTCCTCCTTCATAGCCTCCTGTTGAGCCTCCCGAATCCGCTCCAACAGCGGAGTCACTACTGTCATCCATAGGCAGATATCTCAGATCGGCGCTGCCTTACGGCTAAGCGTGTCGGCCACCACATTGGCCTTCCTTGGGTGATAAAGGATCTCGCAATCGTAATCTTTTACCACATCCAACCACCGACGCTGCCTCATGTTTAGATTCCGCTGATCCATGAGGTGCCTCAAACTCTTATGGTCCGTGTAAATGGTACAGCGAACCCCATAGAGGTAATGACGCCAAATCTTGAGGGCGAACACAACAGCCCCCAACTCCAAGTCATGCGTCGGGTAATTCGCCTCGTGAGGCTTCAGCTGCCTCGATGCATAAGCGATGACATGCCCTCTCTGCATCAATACCGTGCCCAAACCTGAGATGGACGCATCGCAGTACACAACAAAATCCTCCATGCCCTCTGGCAGGGCTAAGATTAGCGCCTCGCACAATCTTTGTCTTAGTGTCCCAAATGCTGCCTGCTGCTCAGGCACCCAACGAAAGACCACGGCCTTCCTTGTTAGCCTGGTCAATGGTACGGTTATCTTGGAGAAATCTTGGATGAATCTCCGATAATAGCCCGCTAAACCCAGGAAACTCCGAATCTCGGATGGAGACTTCGGAACCTCCCATCTCATCACGGCCTCTACCTTGGCCGAGTCTACTGAAATCTGTTGGATTAGTGTCTAAGTCCATAACTATTTTGGTATGTACTTGACCCGATTATGAGCATGGTCCTTTTGGGTTGCCTTCACCATAGCAATATGTAGGATGATTTAAGGAGAGAAAGGTTTAAATATGATTTATTAATATATTATGAGAATAATATATTAAAGGAGAAATCATATTGTTTAATTAATATTAGTCAAGAATTAATTGTTAATTAATTTTGTGGCTAAAAGAGATTAATTAAACTTAGGGGACTGAAGTTGTAATTATAAGATAATTATAATTGGACTATGGATCGCCTAATAATATATAGGTTGGACGAATTCTATGGGAGGCCCATTAGAAATCGTCCAAGGGATATGTTTAAGGAGTCCATGGGCTGCTTAGGGCTTAAGCAGTCAAATTAGGGTTTCCTAGTTGTAAACCCTAATAGCCTACATGTATATAAAGGGGCCCTATGCCCCAAAAACGTGGACAAGTCTTCCATTAGGGTTTCCAGCCGTTTTTGGGCAGCCTCTCTTCTTCTCCTCTTCATCCAAGTTGTATATGGTGTTTGTGACTCCATTAGAGGTGTAGCACTTGAGGCACTAAGCTTTCTAAGGCCAATCCAAGCAAGGAATTGATTGTTATTGCTATATAACAATAAAAGGTAATTCTATAAACCCTAATTCAGTTTATAATATGTTAGATCTAAGTTTGTTAGTCTTGGATTCAAAGCATGTACAATAGAGAAACCTAGATCCAAGCATTAGGGTTTGTATGAGCACATAGGATTGTTCTTATGCATAAAACCCATCAAAATCCTGTCCTGGTTGACAAGGTGCCCAAGAAACTGCACCTCGTGCAACCAGAACTCACACTTGGAGAACTTAGCATAAAAGCTCTCCCTCCTCAAAGTCTCCAACACCTCTCGTAGGTGCTCCTCCTGCGTCTTGGAATAAACCAAGATGTCATCAATGAAAACTATCACAGATCGATCTAGCATCGGTCTGCACACGTGGTTCATGAGGTCCATGAACGCGGCAGGAGCATTGGTGAGCCCAAACGGCATCACCACGAACTCATAATGGCCGTAGCGCGTCCGAAACGCGGTCTTCTACACATCCTCCTCTCGGACCTCATCTGGTGATAACCTGAATGCAAATCGATCTTTGAGAACCAAGATGCTCCCTGTAACTGGTCAAAGAGATCATCAATCCTCGGGAGTGGGTAACGGTTCTTCACCGTTACCTTGTTCAGCTCCCGATAGTCTATACACATCCGATGCGACCCGTCCTTCTTCTTCACAAACAGGATTGAGGCTCCCCAGGGTGAACTGCTCGGTCTAATGAATCCCTTGTCTAACAGCTCCTGTAGTTGTGCAGACAACTCTTGCATCTCAGGAGGATCCAACCGATATGGTGCCTTGGCTATCGGAGCCGCACCAGGGACTAGGTCGATCCTGAACTCCACCTGCCTCTCCGGAGGTATCCCAGGCAGCTCCTCGGGGAATACATCTACGAACTCTCGTACTATGGGCACCTTGTCCACTGTCACTCTACCCGCCTCCCGGGCATCCGTAACATACACGACATAACTTGCGCAACCCTGTTGGAGGTAGCGCCTTGCCCTCGTCGCCGAACATAAGGCTGGCCCTCGCTGTGGTCTCTCGCCCTTAATCACCAACTCTCCCCCACTTGGGGCTCGGACTCGCACTAGCTGTTGCGCACAGTCTATCACTGCTCCATTGGGGCTTAACCACACCATACCAATAATCACCTTGTTCCCACGCAACGGAATGGGAACCAAATCCACCAAGTAGCACTCCTCAAACAACCTTAGAACACAATCCCCGAACATTGCTGATGCTCGCACCGATCGATCATCGGCAATCTCTACCTCTAAAGGGCAACCCAACATGCCCGGAGACTCGGGAAACTTCTTGCTAAGCGCAAGAGAAACAAACGACCGGGTAGCCCCCGAATCAAACAACACCTGAACTGGGATACCGTTCACATGGAACGATCCTAAACAAAGCACATACATATAGCATATCAAAATTACAACAACATAAAATAAAGCATAAATAAGAAATCATACCCGTCACCACATCGGGCGTGGCGCGTGCCTCCTCTGCAGTCAGCTGAAAGGCCTGACTCCTCACCACTGGAGCCTCCGACTTGCCCTGCCGGCCATCTGTGATCCGCAGGGTCGCTGGAGTTGGCGCCTTCACTGGCGCTGATGTTGCTGTCAACTGGGGGAAATTAGCCCTCTTGTGGCCCCTCTGGTTGCAGTGGAAACACAACAACTCAGATGTCTAAACAACCGAGGCAGGGGCAGTACAATCCCTGCTAAAGTGTCCCGTCTTGCCGCACTTGTAGCAGCCCGACGATCCCAATCTACATGCTCCCTCGTGCGACCTGCCGCATTTCCCGCAGCAGCCCAGTCCGAAAACTTTTTCTTTTTTCGAAATCCTTTAATCCCTTGATTTGATTTCAGACATCCCCGAGGGTGTGTCCGAATCCCTCAAACCAGGGCTCTGATACCAACTTGTAACGACCCAATTTTCACAGCCAAAAATTTCAGTTTTAATTAAACATTTTGCAAAACATTTGAAAATAAACAACATTTGATCATATCATTTCTTAAACATATTACGTGTCTGAAAACCAAAACATGGAATCAACCATAGTGTCAGAGTACAAATCCTAGAACAATCACATAATGCAGAAAAACAAGGGGTGTGTATGATGTGTCGCTACCTTGCCAGCTCCTTCCCCTTTGCTGAAGAGGTACCTAAAACCAAAACTCTAAACTGTAAGCACAAAGCTTAGTGAGTTCCCCCATAATACCACATAACATGCAATCATATAAGGAACAACTAGGAGATACGGGCCTCGCCCACACTCATGGAGATACGGGCCTCGCCCACACTCCGCTAACTGGGAGATACGGGCCTCGCCCACACTCCATTATCTAGGAGGTACGCGCCTCGCCCACACTCCGCTATCTAGGAGATACGATCCTCGCCCACACTCCACTACTAAACCATAACATACAAGTATCACACAGACAACGAGTATAAACAATTCTACCACACTAGCATATATCATCATCAGACTCAACTAAGAGATACGGGCTCTGCCCACACTCCGATACTATCATATTGTCTATACGGGTCGGCCTTGGTGCCTTAGACCCGTTCCTATTGGAAGGAAACTCACCTCGAAAAGTAGCTACCAAAAGTCTAACTGTCGAACGTCTGACTGCTGCACCGGTAACCCTCCGGCTACAAATCCATAAACATAGATTAGCCACTCATAAATACCCTTAGATCAAATGACTGACCCACCCCTGGTCCAAGGTCAACTCCTTGGTCAAAGTCAACTTCCAGTTGATTGGACTCGCTGAGTTATGGCATAGACTCGTCGAGTCCTTCTCCTACTAACCTGGTCCTACACGCCAAGTCCCTCTTCCCACTCACTGAGTCACCCTCAACTCACTACTTGGGATTATAGAACCGACTCGCGATCCGACTCGCCGAGTCCAAGAACAACTCTCCGAGTCCCACGAGCAGATCTCCTACTCGATTCCAAATCCTCATCAGAGCATCCTTTATGAGGATTTGGGTTTCTGGGACTATTGCTACACGTTAAATTGTTAATTCTGCGTGTAGATGCGAAGGGTTGGACCTTCAACACTTAAATCCCTCTTACTCAGTAATAGTTCATATGACTCGCCGAGTTTGAAGAACAACTCGTCGAGTTCCAGGAAATCTTCATAGGACTCGTCGAGTTGTTCCTCCAACTCGCCGATTCAAAGGCCACCTTCATAGAACTCGCCGAGTTCCACTTTGGGACTTGCCAAGTCCCTTCGACCCATTTCTCATACAGACCAAATCTGAGACATGCAACGCTTCCAAACCATAGATCTATGTTCCTAGGGCATGCTTATCATGTAAAGTTGCAAACTTTACGTGCATGCATGGCCCCATAAGCTCCAAAAGGCAAAACCAAGCTCTTAATGAGGTCATACACTCAATGGGGACCTCAACCACTTCAACCACATAAACTTTATACTTCTAATACGTCCATAAGGTCTAGATCTGAAGTCCTTTCAGAACATAGAGCACAAATACATGGAGTTTGAGGTTTTAGGGCTTGAAAACCACTAATTTGGGACAAAAAGGGGATCTAATGAAGTAGTGATCAAGGTAAGAACTTTTCTACCTGAATGGAAGCTTCTCTCAGTGAAGATTCCGGATCTACCTCCCCTCCTTACACACTTCAACCTCTTCCTTCTTCTCCTAAGCTCTAAACCTTCTTCACAAAGCCAAGAACACTCTCAAGAACAATATGGGGGCTAGGGTTTCGCTCTACAGCTCTCTGGAAGTGTTAGGGACAAAAGAGGCCAAGTTAGAGCGTTTAAATAGGGTGCAAACACCCGGAATAGGGTTTTTGCCCAACCAAGGTCTACTCGCCGAGTCCGGGGACCGACTCACCGAGTCCAAAGCTTGGACCCCACGCCTCATCCCGCTTCTACTCGGCGAGTTGGTCCTTCAACTCTCCGAGTCCAAGGCAAAAATTCAAGAAATAAGAATTATAATTACAAGGAATACGTACTGGGAACCAGGTGCTACAATAATAACATTGATTCAAATGAATATATCAAGTTAGAATTACATACCTCTTTGATGTAGATTGTCTTCATGAAGCTTGAGTGCCTAGTGCCCCAAGAGTGACTCCTCAAATGGTTCACACAACATCAAATGCACATGGAATGACTTGAGAGAAAATGGAACACTCCCTAAAATCGGCTAGCCCTTTCTATATCTCATAGTGGCCGATTTTCTCCAAGAATAAGATCATTATATAGTTAGGGTTACACCATGTAAACCCTAATTGTCATGGCCTTTCATTTCCATGATCCATGGGTACAAATACACCATGGAGCATCCATGGAGCATCTTATGGGTTTTAGCCAAACTTGACAATCCATGGAGCATTAGCCCACTATATAAGTATGGATGATTTACACAATCAAACCATATATTTAATTAGTCTTTTTTTGATCACTTAATTAATCTTAGATTAATTCTTGATCAATACTAATTAAATAATCTTATTAATATATATTAGAACTTATAATATATTAACAAACCTTAAGTGTTATTTCTCTAATTTTAGTCTATCCAAATGCATGATGCCATGCAACCCAAATGGACCATGTCGGGTCGGGTCAAGTCTTACCAATTATAGTTATGGACTTAGACATTAATCCAACAATATGTTATGTGGGATGGGTTGAGGTTGTACTACTCCGTGCGGTAGCCAACAGACCCAAGGAGCATTCCAGTTACAGGCTAAGGGAGACTCGTACTATGGGCTCGTGGGTGTTACAGTCTGTAGGGCTGTAAACCCGTTATGTGCTGTTTCGTTCAGTTAGTTATGATATGTTATTGTTGACATGGTTATGTGGACTGTATGTGTATCAGTATTTTGGGGATGACTCGCTAAGCTTTCGGGCTTACAGTTCCAGTTTATTGCTTCAGGTACATCAGGGGATCGTGGCAAGGCAAAGGCGTGATCGTACGGATCCTCCTATTATGTTTATGTTTCTGGGAAAACTATGATAATTAGTATTTTGAAAACAAAGTTGTAATGTTTTGATGAACTTGACTTGTCTTTTTAAAGTTTAAATTGGTTTGAAATTTTGGGTGTTACAAAGTGTTTCTCACTTAACCCATTAAGGACTTAATCCATTAAGTCCATCACTCTTCTAAATAAATCATATGGTGTGATTGGCCTTAATACACAATTCCATTCCAATGACCCAAATGTGGGTCTCGATAAGTCCAAGCCCATAAATCCAATATTAGGGTTTTCTAAACCCTAATTAGGGTTTCCAACCCCCTCTTAGCCCAATAGGCCTAATAGTTAGGTCTTTTGATCAATTAGGGCTCATTAGGCCCATTAGGGTTTTAGTCCCCTGTCCAAACATTCCAAATGAGTCATACTATAAACAAGGCACACTGCTACCTGACACAGCGGCTAGTGGCGGAAGGAGGCCGCAACCACCACATCACGATGGTGGTTACAAGTTTTCTATTGATTATTCCAACATGATTACAATTACAACACAATCCTAATAACACACACACACAACCCCCATAGTGGTGGCCGGTGGTGGCACATGGTGGCAGCCACCACCTCACGGTGGTGGTGGTTATGTTCTTGGGCCAACACAACACCAAAAGCACTCTAACATCAATCCAAACGCACCCGAAAGCCCACAACCACTCGAGATGGTGACTAGCAGTGGCGGAACGGCGGCGACAGGTGGCGGTGATGAGATCCTTCCGTTTCCTGGACAAGAGAGATCCTTACCACATTAAACCCAAGAAGTACATTCATAAACATACCGATTCACGCACACAGCCACCTCCTCACGGTGGCTGGTGGCGGCGGAAGGGAGTGTTTCCAAGATGGAGGCGGCTGGAGAATGACACTTTTAAGGTTAGGGTTCCTTTTCTTTGAGCGGACGAGATGCAAGGAGGGTGATGGGATTAATCCCCGTCTCCAATATAAAGTTTGTGCCATTTGACGCTTCCAGCCCCTCCTCCTTTTATTCTTCTCAATTTAAATCCGAATATTACCGTTCAACCCTCAACACTTTAATATCTTTTCAATTTAAGTCTCAATCTTACCAAACAACCCCTGACTTTTGAAAATCTTCACAAAATAAATCCTAGAAATACACTTTAGCCTCCAAATAATCCAAATTATAACATTTGGCTCCCCAAAACCAACACTCCACTAAATAATATGGATTTAGGGCGACTATTCGTTCATCAGTTTTTATCTATTTATTTATTCAATAATCAGGATGTTACAGTTAAGGAAAATTCAACTTAACTCATTGGCTTTCAAATCCAACAAGCTTTGAAGAACAAATTGCAGCTCTATTGGGTAAGAGAAAATAATGAAAGACAAATGCTTAAGACTTTAAATGCAGTTTGAAGGTGTTATGTATATGTGTGTGTTTTATTTTCTTATGTATCAAAATGGTAGCTTTAGGGTGAATTTGATTAGTAAAGATGATGTTGTATTGTAACGTCCCAAATTTTACCAAGAAAATTTTCATTTTTAATTGATCAAACAAATCCCATAATCCATAGATTTTCAAGCCAATTGTTTTCCAATTCACAATTATTACAAATTCATTGTACTTTTGAAAACATCAGAGAGTCCTAAACACACAAAAAGAGAGGTAGAGTGCGTGCCACGTCATCACGCCTTGCCCTTGCCCTTAGGCTCCGAAGTACCTGAAACAATCAACAACATGTAAGCAAAATGCTTAGTGAGTTTCCCAGAGCATACCACACACACACAACCACATATCACATCTCTTGTTAGCTATAAAAGCTACACACATATCACGTAAGCCATGCATACATGAAACCTGAGAGAATGCCATGGGCTACCCCACATGGTCTTTACCTAGGACTGCCATGGGCTCCCCTACATGGCCTTACATCAAATGCCATGGGCTACCCCCACATGGTCTTCACCTAGGACTTCCATGGGCTACTCCACATGGTCTTACATCCAATGTCACGGGCTCCCCCCAGGGTCTTCATACAAAACATGCAATCACATAACAAAACACAGAATGTCCAACACATATGTCATAATCACATAATTGTGACAACTTGAAATTTCCATTGTGTACAAACCATATCAAGTCAATAGAAGTTAGAACAGTTACAGTGAATTTCCAGACTTTTGGGTATAAGTTTGAGTATTTCAGGATTTACACTTAAGGAGATATCAGGAGAGTGGATGCACTAGGGTTTTGTGCAACTCTATTATTCCAAAACTCAATGATATTAGAGTTCATTTCGTGAATAAAATATTTTCTGCCAAAAATCCCAGGACTATATATAGGATTCTGAACCATATTTATTCATTAGTTACATTTCCAACTAGAGAAAAGCCATTTTCTCTCTCACGGATCTTCGGGTTTTCATCCCAAATCGTGAGTACCTCTATCTAGTTGTATTATATAGCTTATTATGTGCTTAATAACCTAGATTACATGTCAAAACAACAAGATTTAGGAGTTTACCGCCCAAGAACATCTTGGACCGTAAACTCTCCTTTAAGGCACAAATGGTGCCTAGTCCCTTCCTCAAGAAATGAAACTAGTTTGGACTTGTACCCTAATGTCTTTAGGGCTAGAAAACAACCTTAGAACACCAAGAGTAAGGTGTCCACGGCCCAAGAAGTTCCAGGGCCGTGAACTCCATTTTAGGGTGCCAAAATGCCATAAATGCCTTCCATAAGCCAAGAGACAAGCATAACACTTTACGTTGATATGTCTAGGACCCAAAACAACCAAAATACCAACACCCATAAGTTTTTACGGCCGCAAACACATGACCAAATGGTCCATGGGCCGTAAACTCAAGTTAGGAGTGTTTTGATGCCACAAACACTTCCTAAGGCTTAGGCTTGAATTTAGAATGCTTCCTTATGACCTTTAGGACCCTCATAAACATAAATGGCCATGAGTTTATGACAGTAAACTCATAAGGGCCATGAATTCCTCAAAAAC
This sequence comes from Lactuca serriola, assembly GCF_051521515.1. NCBI lineage: Eukaryota > Viridiplantae > Streptophyta > Magnoliopsida > Asterales > Asteraceae > Lactuca > Lactuca serriola. Next base: position 333,633,117 of record NC_136415.1, on the reverse strand, counting down.
TCCAAAGATGGTGGTCTTTTTCATCCTATGTTAAAGCTAATGTCCCTAAAACATTCCCTATCCTTCAAACTTGCATTCCCACATGAGTTGTAACGCCTGTGTTTCCGGGCTTGCCGTTATTAGCAATATAATAGTCTAGGTTAACCTTTGTAACCCGTTTTGAAATAATAAGATTGTATTATTTGAGTATTATGTGTTTTGTGATTAATTGCTTAATTATGTGGTCTGATTAATTAAGAATAAAAATAAGCGTCAAAATTTAAGTGTAAAATAAACTTAATATCTTTGATCTATGTTGTAGTAGTTGAAACGAGGTTTCCGAATATATATAGAACGCCCAAATCTGACTTCGTATGAGGAAGTTATGATTTATCGAAGTTCCGGCTTAGCGGTGTGCAGCCCGAAATACTCGATTTGAGATCGAGCGGTTTTTAGCCGAAGCAATCTAAATGAGAATCAAAGATCTCATTGTTGGTATCAAAGCGATAAAAAGTTAGGCGAGAACGGACGTCAAACGAAGAAGTTATGAATTTATAACGAAAGTTTCTGTCGCGGCCTATTAAAAATAAATAATAAAAAATAAAGTCAAAATTAGCCGACGGAGTCTAAACGAAAGTTGTAGAGCGTAGTCTCACCTTCGCGTGGATATAAAGAACGTCGAAAACGGAGTTCGTATGAAGAAGATATGAATTTCCGAAGTTTATTTAATATTTTGTATTTAAATTTAATTGGAAATTCGGAAGCATTATCCGAAGGAGTCACCGATCTGATCCGAGGTACGCCCCGCGTACTCGAGTACGCCCAGCGTACTCCGAGGGATGTCGACACTCGCACTCGAGCACTTCGGATACGTAAGCAATGACGTTTTGGGCAGTACGCCCCGCGTAACGCAGTACGCCCCGCGTACTCCGAGGCTCCAGCCTCCTATAAATAGGATGCGAGGGTTCCGGGTATTTTTGCCAATTCCCTCTCATTTTCGTGTCGAAGCTCTGCATTTTTACCCCCGAAGCTACCCCGAAGCCCCGGTATCATACTCTAGCCCCGAGGCAAGTCCCGAGATCCCGAAGATCCCGAGAAGCGCGGTTCCCGAGTCGAAGCTCTGCCCGCGAGAAGTTCGATTTTCGAGGAGATCTTCCAGATCTGCTGTGGATTACTACTTCTATAAGCCGTAGTGCTGTCGGATCGTCTTCTGATCAAGTGAGTGTGTAGTTATTTCTTCTAATACAATAATACGAAGTATTTTATATAAAAATACGTGCTATGTGTATATATTTGGTTGTGTTATGTGTGAATGAGTATTCACTCTCTTCTATCTTATAGATCTGCTTATTTCGTTATGAGATATGTGTTATGTGTGTGTGTGCCTCATCTGTTATGCGATATATGTGTTGATTAAAGCATGCTATACAGGTTTTCTTTAAACTACGTATGAAAATATATATTTTATCTACTAATATGTTGGGTAGAACATGGGTAGATAGTTGGTGTGTAATAAACAGATGAGAGGCCTCGATGTTGTTGTTGTTGTTGATCTAGTTATTCAGCGGAGTATGGATAACGACCATGGACTCTTTCTAGACAGTCCAGTGGAACGCTAGCAGGTTCATAACCTGTAGGTGTTGTGAACGATGTGTTCACCGGTGTACTCTATCCCCCTCATGGTTGCCTTTAGGATATCTATTGTTGAGGAAACCCCTTCGCAGTGATGTCCGTCCCGATGAAAATCCTAGATTAGGTCCCTTGAGATAGTTGTTTTAGGGACGTAAAGTGAGGATAACGGGAATGGGTAATCGGGATAGTGATTGGTTGGTGAAATTAAATATAACTTATTTATTGTGGGTTGAAAACCCTATATGCTCACCAGGCTCCCAAGCCTGACCCACTCAGTTTTATTTGTATTACAGGAAGTGGCACAAGGGCGTAAGATGGATGGATCATCTTGTTGTTTTGTTTACAAGTCTGTATATGTATATATTTGTTGAATGACTTGTAATGTTTATCGTTTATGCTTTATGGTCTGTATCGGAACATGACATCCCGAGTTTTGATTATATAATGAAATGCATCTCTTGATGAAATGCTTTGATAAATATTATTTTTATCATGTTTTGTTTTGGGAACAAATTCCGCAACTCTTTCAAATCAAAAGGATTTACTCTGAAAATATTTAAAAGCATAAATGAAAATCGGTCTTTTCTGGCCGAGATTTTGGGGATGTCACAGTTGGTATCAGAGCATTAGTTTAAGCGAACTAGGAATTTGTAGGATTTCTAGACTTAAACTTAGAATGCTAAGTGGAATTTTGAGATGTGTGTCTGTTGGATTTTAGACACGAGCACTAGTTTATTTTAGGAAAGTTGCCTAAAATGCTTTATGTGCTAAATGTTATATGTTGCAATATATGATATTATTTGTTTGGATCTACGGTCTGTTGCCGACCGGATCTGGAAACCTTATGTGTGTAGGATTCTAAGCGTATGCCTACGTTATTAGAACTAGCATGTAATCGTTTGGAGTAATAAGGTGAAATTATTCGGTGTAGATCAAAAATGGTGAGAACAAGGAGTGGCGTTGGAAACGCAGATGAAAACAGGAATCAACCGCCAGTGATTGAGCAAATACCTGTTGTAGCAGCAGCACCAGAACCAATAACAATGGCTGCGGTGCAAGCCATGATTCGGGCTATGCTAGCCGAACAAAGGGAGGAGATGCGACAAATGTTGCATAATAATAGGGATGAACCTATCATACCTATTGAGGAACCTGAATTGATTCCCGAGCAATCGGAGGAAGGGAACAATAGTCGCATGGTGAGTCAAGTTGGGACTCAAGAGGAACGAAGGAACGATCCGGAAAGGAGAAACAACAAGGATGGGCGTATGTACAAGAATTTCTTGGGCGCCAAACCGCCAAGTCTTTCTGGAAGCCCAAAGCCTGTTGAGATAATGGATTGGATCTCCGAAATGGAGATGGTATTTGAAAGTTGCGACTGTAGCAACAAACAGAAGACCGTATTTGCGGTTAGACAACTGAAGACTGGAGTCTTGAGTTGGTGGAAGTTGTTGGCAGATACTATGCCACGAGGAGAAGCCCTGAAAATGTCATGGGAGGAGTTCTTGGAACAGCTGAGGGTGCAGTATTGTTCAGAGATAGATCTGATTGATCTGAACAATGAGTTTCAAAACTTAAAGAAAGGGAAGATGAGCATAGATGACTATGCTACTGCATTTACTGAGAAGATGAAGTTGTTTCCGTACCTAGTGCCGACGGAACTCTCCAAGATTGAGAGGTTTGCTAACGGACTGCCTGCTGACTTTGGTCCGACAGTCAAAATGGCAACCACTCTGAAAACGGTTGTTCGTGCAGCTAAGAATGTGGAGGCCCAGCAGAAGGAAAAGGGTCTGGAAAGAATAGATGTTGGAGAAAAGAGGAAGTTCGATGGAACTTCAGGGTCCAACAAGAAAAACAAGTTCTCGAAGTCTGGTTCGAGGGGAGGTGGAGGTGAAGCGAAATGGTGCGACAAATGTAAGAAGAAGCATCATGGAAGATGTGAGGTGGCGAACACATGCTACAAGTGTGGAAAGCCAGGGCACTATGCCAATGAGTGTACCCTCACAAAGAAAGTTTGCTATGGTTGTGGTGAGGAGGGTCATATGTCAAGGGACTGCCCGAAGAAGAAGGAGGCAGCTAGACCCAACATTCCGCCAAAGCCAAAGGCGAGAGCATTCCAGATGACACTGGAAGCTGCTAAAGATGAAGCTGATGTCGCTTCAGGTACCTTTCTCGTTAACGAATTGCCTGCCCAAATTTTATTTGATTCTGGAGCCAATTACTCCTTTATATCGCATGAATTTGGTAGAAAGCTAGCTTTGCCTGTTGTTAGACTAGATAATGCTTTATTAGTCGAAGTTGCTAGTGGCAAGTTTGTACCTGTTAGCTATCGCATGAAAAACATCTTAATTGATCTGAATGGGAATAAGTTCCACGAGGAATTATTGCCTATCGAACTTAATGGTTTCGACATCGTATTGGGAATGGATTGGCTTAGCGCCAACGACGCCGAAATTTTATGCAAGAAGAAAATAGTCAAAGTAAACCCGCCTGGGAAAGATTCGTTTATGGTGTATGGAGATAAACGCAGAGTGAATTCTGGAATCATTTCATTGATGAAAGCCAGAAAATGTTTGACCAAGGGGTGTACATCGTATTTAGCATTCGTGATTGATGCTAAGAAGGAAAAGAAGGTGATGCAGAATATTCCAGTTGTGTGTGATTATCCGGAAGTATTTCCCGAAGATCTTCCTGGATTACCGCCTGATAGACAAGTGGAATTCCGTATTGACTTGTTGCCAGGAACAACGCCAATTGCGAAAGCACCTTATCGATTAGCACCGACGGAGATGAAGGAACTAATGATGCAACTTCAGGAGTTATTGGACAACGGTTTCATTAGACCTAGTTCATCGCCCTGGGGAGCTCCGGTGTTATTTGTAAAGAAGAAAGATGGAAGTATGAGAGTGTGCATCGATTACAGAGAGCTGAACAAGGCAACAATAAAGAATAGATATCCGTTGCCGAGGATTGATGACCTGTTTGATCAATTGCAAGGTTTGAGCTATTTCTCGAAGATCGATATTAGGTCAGGATATCATCAGCTAAAAGTAAGAGAGCAAGATATCGAGAAGACTGCATTCAGAACTAGATATGGACACTACGAGTTCTTGGTTATGTCGTTTGGACTAACCAATGCTCCAGCAGCGTTCATGGATTTGATGAATAGGGTTTGTAACCCGTTCCTTGATAAATCCGTGATAGTGTTTATAGACGACATTCTGATTTACTCGAAAAGCCAGGAGAAGCATGGCAGACACTTGCGAGAAGTGTTAGAAGTCTTGAAGAAGGAGAAGCTGTATGCTAAGTTCCCCAAATGTGATTTTTGGATTCGTGAAGTCCAATTCTTGGGTCACGTGGTCAACCAAGAAGGGATAATGGTTGATCCAGCGAAGATCGAAGCTGTGACGAAGTGGGAACAACCGAAAAGTCCCACGGAGATTCGAAGCTTTTTAGGATTAGCCGGATATTACCGAAGGTTTATCCAAGGCTTTTCTTCGATCGCTAGTCCATTGTCAGCTTTGACCCACAAAGGAGCTGCTTATGCTTGGGGTGAGAAGCATCAGGAAGCATTTGAGAAGCTAAAGAAGAAGCTATGCGAGGCACCGATACTTTCTCTACCCGATGGAGTTGAAGACTTCGCTGTTTATAGTGATGCGTCTGGTGTTGGTTTGGGTTGTGTTTTGACCCAAAGAGAAAAGGTGATAGCATATGCGTCTCGACAGCTGAAAGAGCATGAAAAGAACTACCCGACTCATGATTTGGAGTTGGCAGCGGTAGTTTTCGCTCTGAAAATATGGAGGCATTACCTCTATGGCACGAAGTGCAAACTTTTCACTGATCATAAGAGTCTCCAATACCTCTTTAATCAGAAAGAATTGAATATGAGGCAACGACGCTGGCTAGAATTACTTAAAGACTATGACTGCGAGATACTTTACCACCCCGGTAAAGCTAATGTTGTTGCTGATGCTCTCAGTCGGAAAGTCAATCCCGAAAGGAAGAGGCCAAGAGCGTTGAGAATTGAAGTTGTGTCAACTATTTTGGAAAGTATAAAGAAAGCTCAGAGGGAAGCTTCTGAGAAGAATGACAGAAAGGAGGAACGTTTGGGCAAAACGTTGGTGTTCGGTGTAAACAGTCATGGACTGAAGGTGTTCCAAGATCGGATTTGGATACCTAAGACAGGAGGAGTCAGAGATCTTCTGATGGAAGAAGCTCACAAGACCATGTACTCGATTCATCCGGGTAGCACTAAAATGTATAGGGACCTGAAACCCTACTACTGGTGGCCGACGATGAAGCTTGATGTTGCAAAGTATGTGGCCGAGTGTGTGACTTGTGCGAGAGTCAAGACACAACATCAGAAACCGTACGGGAGTTTAGAACCTTTGCCTGTGCCTATGGGTAAGTGGGAAGACATTGCTATGGATTTTGTCACTAAACTGCCCAGAACAAAGAATGGTCACGACATGATTTGGGTGGTCGTTGATCGATTCACTAAGAGTGCGCATTTCATAGCGGCCAAGGAGAAATGGTCTATGGATAAGCTTGCGAATTCTTACGTGAAGGAAATTGTGAGGCTTCACGGTGTTCCGTTAACGATTGTGTCGGATCGTGATAGCCGTTTCACATCGAGGTTTTGGAAAAGTCTACAAGAGGAATTGGGTACCAAGTTGTGTTTAAGTACAGCTTACCATCCGCAGACTGATGGTCAGAGCGAACGAACGATACAAACACTTGAAGATATGCTGAGAGCATGTACTCTGGAATTCCTAGGTAATTGGGATGAACATTTACCGTTGGTAGAATTTTCCTATAATAATAGTTTCCACTCGAGCATTAAGATGGCACCTTACCAAGCTTTGTATGGACAAAAGTGTCGTACGCCGTCTTGTTGGCTTGAGGCTGGGGAAAAGCAGTTTATGGGACCGGAGTTGGTTCATCAAACTGCTGAAAAGTTGAAAATAATTAGGGAAAGAATGTTAGCGGCTCAGGATCGTCAAAAGAGCTATGCTGACAAAAAGCGAAGACCGATGACTTTTGAAGTTGGAGATTTGGTTTTGCTTAAAGTCTCGCCGTGGAAGGGACTTATAAGATTTGGTAAAAGGGGAAAGTTAAGTCCAAGGTTTATTGGACCGTTTAAAGTTCTTCAGAGGATTGGGAACCAAGCTTACAAGCTCGAACTACCAGAAGAACTGAATGGAATTCATAACACTTTTCATGTGTGTTATTTGAGGAAGTTCACGGGAGAAGTTCCCGACATAATTCCAATTTCTGAATTGAGAATTGATGAGAACAAAAGGTTGATTGAAGAACCAGAGGCAATTGTTGACCGAAAGACTAAGAAATTGCGACGCAAGATGGTTGGGTTAGTGCTTGTCCGATGGAAACACACGAATGGGCCGAATCTCACCTGGGAGACGGAGAGTGACATGATGGGTCGCTATCCGCATTTGTTTGTTGATGTGTGATTCCGGGGACGGAATCATTCTAAGGTGGAGAGAATTGTAACGCCTGTGTTTCCGGGCTTGCCGTTATTAGCAATATAATAGTCTAGGTTAACCTTTGTAACCCGTTTTGAAATAATAAGATTGTATTATTTGAGTATTATGTGTTTTGTGATTAATTGCTTAATTATGTGGTCTGATTAATTAAGAATAAAAATAAGCGTCAAAATTTAAGTGTAAAATAAACTTAATATCTTTGATCTATGTTGTAGTAGTTGAAACGAGGTTTCCGAATATATATAGAACGCCCAAATCTGACTTCGTATGAGGAAGTTATGATTTATCGAAGTTCCGGCTTAGCGGTGTGCAGCCCGAAATACTCGATTTGAGATCGAGCGGTTTTTAGCCGAAGCAATCTAAATGAGAATCAAAGATCTCATTGTTGGTATCAAAGCGATAAAAAGTTAGGCGAGAACGGACGTCAAACGAAGAAGTTATGAATTTATAACGAAAGTTTCTGTCGCGGCCTATTAAAAATAAATAATAAAAAATAAAGTCAAAATTAGCCGACGGAGTCTAAACGAAAGTTGTAGAGCGTAGTCTCACCTTCGCGTGGATATAAAGAACGTCGAAAACGGAGTTCGTATGAAGAAGATATGAATTTCCGAAGTTTATTTAATATTTTGTATTTAAATTTAATTGGAAATTCGGAAGCATTATCCGAAGGAGTCACCGATCTGATCCGAGGTACGCCCCGCGTACTCGAGTACGCCCAGCGTACTCCGAGGGATGTCGACACTCGCACTCGAGCACTTCGGATACGTAAGCAATGACGTTTTGGGCAGTACGCCCCGCGTAACGCAGTACGCCCCGCGTACTCCGAGGCTCCAGCCTCCTATAAATAGGATGCGAGGGTTCCGGGTATTTTTGCCAATTCCCTCTCATTTTCGTGTCGAAGCTCTGCATTTTTACCCCCGAAGCTACCCCGAAGCCCCGGTATCATACTCTAGCCCCGAGGCAAGTCCCGAGATCCCGAAGATCCCGAGAAGCGCGGTTCCCGAGTCGAAGCTCTGCCCGCGAGAAGTTCGATTTTCGAGGAGATCTTCCAGATCTGCTGTGGATTACTACTTCTATAAGCCGTAGTGCTGTCGGATCGTCTTCTGATCAAGTGAGTGTGTAGTTATTTCTTCTAATACAATAATACGAAGTATTTTATATAAAAATACGTGCTATGTGTATATATTTGGTTGTGTTATGTGTGAATGAGTATTCACTCTCTTCTATCTTATAGATCTGCTTATTTCGTTATGAGATATGTGTTATGTGTGTGTGTGCCTCATCTGTTATGCGATATATGTGTTGATTAAAGCATGCTATACAGGTTTTCTTTAAACTACGTATGAAAATATATATTTTATCTACTAATATGTTGGGTAGAACATGGGTAGATAGTTGGTGTGTAATAAACAGATGAGAGGCCTCGATGTTGTTGTTGTTGTTGATCTAGTTATTCAGCGGAGTATGGATAACGACCATGGACTCTTTCTAGACAGTCCAGTGGAACGCTAGCAGGTTCATAACCTGTAGGTGTTGTGAACGATGTGTTCACCGGTGTACTCTATCCCCCTCATGGTTGCCTTTAGGATATCTATTGTTGAGGAAACCCCTTCGCAGTGATGTCCGTCCCGATGAAAATCCTAGATTAGGTCCCTTGAGATAGTTGTTTTAGGGACGTAAAGTGAGGATAACGGGAATGGGTAATCGGGATAGTGATTGGTTGGTGAAATTAAATATAACTTATTTATTGTGGGTTGAAAACCCTATATGCTCACCAGGCTCCCAAGCCTGACCCACTCAGTTTTATTTGTATTACAGGAAGTGGCACAAGGGCGTAAGATGGATGGATCATCTTGTTGTTTTGTTTACAAGTCTGTATATGTATATATTTGTTGAATGACTTGTAATGTTTATCGTTTATGCTTTATGGTCTGTATCGGAACATGACATCCCGAGTTTTGATTATATAATGAAATGCATCTCTTGATGAAATGCTTTGATAAATATTATTTTATCATGTTTTGTTTTGGGAACAAATTCCGCAACTCTTTCAAATCAAAAGGATTTACTCTGAAAATATTTAAAAGCATAAATGAAAATCGGTCTTTTCTGGCCGAGATTTTGGGGATGTCACATGAGTAGCCATGAGTTTACGACCGTAAACTCCCTTGGGCCGTGAACTCATGGTAGTAAACTCATGTGAGTGCCTTTATACCTTCCTATGTTGAATCACATGTGATTCCAACACTTAGTCAAGGTGTTTCCTAGTCCCGGAAGGCGTTTCCTTTCATATAGATGTTATAAACACTATATTCATGTCAATATGTATCCTTATATGTCATTTAGGACTTATTGTGTCTCAGGACTTCGTTCGTGGAACTTCTCATCCCTACACGCATACCCGTTAGAACCACTCACAACAGGTGAGTTCATACCCCTTAATCAATGTTTTAAATGATTTTAAATGCTTTAATGGGGGGGGGGGGGATACAGGTAGAAAACAACATGTTATTAAATTAATCATATGTATTTATAACTGTGTTTTCATCCAGCAGATTTCACATACTTCAAAATGTGATGTATGAAATGGTTTTCTATCTTAAAAATACCATGTACCAAAAGTATTACGTTTGAAATGTTTATTAAAATGACATCAAGTCATTGTTATTTATTGTTCAAAACTCTCAGATGTTGTACAAAACCATTTCTTTTACCTTCTTGAACAAAACTATATCTATATACTTATGTTCTTATATATGTATTGATATTATAGTTTTCATCCTTCATTCAGTTTCCCACACTCTTGTGTAGCAAGGGTGTATAAACCTGCTTGGACAATCAATTACCTTCCAGTTAACTATTATAGGGATAGTTAGGAGATACAAATCATTATTCCTATTACAAGGAATTACACCAGAGTCAGTTCATTCATGAGTCTATACTATACATTACATGTTACATGAATACGTCTACATAGATACGCTTACATGAATACCTTTACATAGATACATTTATCTGTATACACTTACATGGATACTTGTACCTAGATTCATTAGGATGATTTACTAGTACATTATGTGTAGATTGTCCTGCCTATCCCAGTTCAACGGGATATCTAGACGGGACTAACCATTCCGGAACCCACCTGTTAGCAACAGTGGTAGATGAACATCTACGGATGCCTACGGTTATTACTTATATTAGGGGTACCTTTACGGGACTAACCATTCCTTTGGCCTACTGTTTGCTACAGAGGTAAATGACCATCTACGGATGCCTACGGTTAATACTTATATTAGGAGTACCTTTACGGGACTAACCCTTCCTTAAACCTGCTGTAGCTATAGAGGAAAATTGAACAATCTACGGATGTTCAAAGGTTATACATTTCGCTTGTCGCGATGTCGTGTTAATCCTAATACAAAAGGATAACACTTACATGATTATATTTTCCTATACTTTATTTTGTGATACATTCACATAAACGATAAGTTAGACTAAGTATTGTTTGTAATAGTCAAAAAGAAGGAAAAACTATCATTATCATAGCAAAACATTCGAGTCTTGGTAGAAGACTACATTTCATACTAGTAGGAAATATGGGATTTTCTAGGGTTTTCATACTTATATCAACTGTTTCATTTAAAGATTTACATGGAATTCATAACAGCCTTCCAAAACAAGATAATGACACTTAAATACTTATGAATTCACCAGCTTTAGGCTGATACTCGCTTTCAAAATAACTTGTATTCTCAGGTCACCAGTAGACAGGTACGATGGCCAGGTTTTGAGAAGACGGAGCACAGACAAGACTCGTCTTATTCTGACTATTCATTTTATTGTTGTACATTATGAAAGAACACACATGTATTAAAACTTTACTTTTAATGCAATGGATGATGTTGTTACTTGTTTACTACTTTACACTGTTATGATACTTCACATGACGTCCTCCACCCCGTAACGTTTCCGCCGTTCTTGGTTTCAGGGTGTGACATATTGGTATCAGAGCACTGTTTATAGTGAATTAAGTATATCAACCCATAAAAGATATACTAACTATAAATACATTGGGATTAAAACACTCTGTCTAAGAGTTTATACTTTTAAATAATAAAATATTTAACAAAGTATACGTGCTTGCATTCATACTAAAATCCGTGTCACAATGACAAGAACAAAAGTATTACAATTGTTGAATATCACAGGTAAGCTTGGGGATGTATGGTCAGTCTTGGGAGTAGCATAGCCTGATCAACTATGCTAGTCCGAGGAGTGATTAGCATATGCCCAAGAATGGTTGTGATATGGCAACAAGTCTAAAACTTACCAACATTACCACAATGAGAACATTTTAACAGAACCTAAGTCTAAAATACCATAGGAAATATTGCTAAAATTCCCACAAAACACTTAGTCAGAAACTGACATCTGCCCTTAGGGTAAAATGGCCATTTTACCCCTTTACCAAATCAAGGTCAAAGTCAAAGTCAACTTCCAGTTGACTTGACTCGCTGAGTTGACTCATCAACTCGCCGAGTCCCTATCCTTCCATCAGACCTCATACCCGTCTCTACTCGTCGAGTTAGGCGATGACTCGAAGAGTTTTCCTTCTAAATGAACACCGACTGAATCCACATCCGACTCGCCGAGTTGTATGAACAACTCGTCGAGTTCATCATTAATTGATACTCATGTCCTGACTTGACTCGCTGAGTTGTATGAACAACTTGTCGAGTTACTCTTCATCCTATGAACACGTTCTGTCCTCGACTCGCTGAGTTGATGAACAACTCACCGAGTTCCATGAAGATTGTCTTGGATCGCCGAGTCCGTTCATGCACTTGCCGAGTACCATGAATTCCCATAACACTTTGCTTAGTCCAGAACATTGGGTCACTCCCTGGGACTCCTAAAACCCTTCCACACTCAACTGGTCCTTATAACCCTCACTAACATGGGACCAAAACCCTTGGACTCGCCGAGTCCAGGAATGGACTCGCTGAGTCTATCACATTCCTTACTAAGAACTTCGATTTCTGATGTACAACACTTAACCAAATGATAGATCTAGGCCCCCAAACTCGATCTAGCACGTAAAGTTACAAACTTTACGTGCATGTATGGGACATTAGAACTTAAAAGGATCTAAAATGGTTCTTTTGTTGCATGGGGCCTTCCTTGGTGCAAAAAGCAACCTAGATCTGACTTGTGGCTCATAAAATGACATGATACAGAAGCCCAAACCCCAACCATGTTTGCAAACATGGTTGGTCACCAAAACTAGCTTATAAAAGCCCTAAATCACCCCAAAGAGGGATCTAACAAAAGAATGAGCAAGGTTCAGACTTTATACCTTCTAAAGACTGCAAATGATGAACCAAACTTGAATCCTTCAGTCCCCTCTTGATCCTGCTATGCTCTTCCTTCTTCCTTGAGATCAAAACTCACAAGAATCACTCAAAAAGCCTTAGATCTTCACAAAAACGGCTAGGGTTTGCTACGAGGAGTGTTTGGGAGCATAAAGGGGGAAAGGAGGCTGCATAAGGTCGTTTAAATAGGGTGAAAACCCCTGGATTAGGGTTTTTGCCCAAACAGCGGCTACTTGCCGAGTCCGGGACTCGACTCGCCAAGTCCGCAACTTAATCCTTGCGTCTCATCCCGCTTCTACTCGGCGAGTTGGTCCTTCGACTCGCCGAGTCCAAGGCCAAAAATGTCAAAAATACATGAAGATTTAATAACATAATACATACCAAGAACCAGGTGCTACAACATGTTTTTGTGATTTACATCATTTTGTAAATTACATCATTTTGATAGTTTTGAATGTTTTTTTAAATGTAATGTTATAAATAAAATGGTAAAAATGTTATTTGAGGGTAATATGGTCATTGTGTGTATTCAGTCGAATTCAAAATCAAACAATAAATTCAGGCATAAGTTAATTCAGTCAGAAGTTCTAACTCAGTCAGCTCTAACTCAGTTAGCAACTATCAAACGAACCATTATTTGGTTTAGTTATGGTTAATTTAGAGAAGTTAAAAGACCGATTTACCCGACAGATTAACACCTTATTTCTAATTCCAATGGATTTAAACCAAACGCCACTTAACTTTCCAAACACATTTTAAGTTTATTGACATTTAAAAAAAGGCGTGTTTGACAAGAAACGTTTCAGAGCTTCTAGATTTTAGTTTTTGAAAAAACGCTCGATTTAAACAAAAAGTTTTGTTTGACAGTATAGACTTTTAACTTTTTATTTAAACAAAACGTTTCAAATTTAAAAGCTATTTCATGTAGTGTTTAAGAAAAAACTACCGAGTTTTTAGAATCAATTTCCATAATTGTCTTAAAAATGTATTTATATATTTATCTTTTTTGAACGATTGTCCCTTTATTTAATTTTATATATTTTAAAACTTTCTAATTATTTTTGGCAAACATTCATATAATAAATAAAAACTATAACTTTTAGCTTTCGGTTTCCTCTACCGCTTATGGGTGGCAAATCGGATCATCGTGTCGTGTTTTTTCTGACACGACACAGTACAAAAATGTTTTATGTAACACGAACACGACACGATACGATGTCGTGTTTTTTTTGAACTAACACAAAAACGAACCAATTAAAAAACGACAAACACGACACGACAAATATAACATAATATAACAATTATTTTATTTAATTAATATTTAATCATACTTAACACGAAAAACACGACAAATAAATGCTAAATCGTGTCAATTTCATATCGAATTTTGAACATGATACGACATCGTGTTTTTTACACTTAACACAAACACGACATGGACACAAATTCTAATTTTAATTTCGTCCAAGTTTCATTTCGTGTTATGTATTCATGTCGTATTAACAATCGACACCCTCCTGCAGCTCAATTTTCCCAAACACACCCTCATTGATTCGATATGACTTTCCAATTTTCCCAAATACACCTTTATAATTTCAATATAATATAATTTTTTTAAATTCGATCTCAAACACTCGAATCAAAATATATTCTGAAATTATTTTTTAACGAACAACCAAGCAATTGAACTTCGCCTTGGATCCTCGGCGCAAATCTCATCGTCGTCACCATCACCCTATTTGCAAGCAATTTGCACAGACCTGAGAAATTATATCCGACCACTTAAAAACCCCGATAAACCCATCAGAGTTAGGGTTTAGTGGCAATACTTTTTTTTGTTTGTAAATGCAATAGAACAGTCTAGGGTTTCAATGTCCAAGAGAAAGTTTGGGTTCGAAGGCTTCGGTATAAACAAACAATCGACGTATAGTTTCGAGCGACCTGAGGCCCCCCAGCGGCTCTACGTTCCTCCCTCGTCTCGTGGTGGTGGCCATGATCACTACGAAGACACCGACCTCGACAATATTGAGTATGAAGATCCCAGCCACAACGCGGCCAATAACGACGAAGGAGGCGGCGGAGCAGATGATGGCGAAATCGACCCGCTTGACGCCTTTATGGAAGGGATTCATGAGGAGATGAGGGCGGCGCCGCCTCCGAAGGCGAAGGAGAAGGCGGATAAATATAGGGACGACGAGGAGGATGATCCGATGGAGAGTTTTTTGAGAGCGAAGAAGGACGTGGGGTTGACCTTGGCGTCTGAAGCTCTTCACGCTGGTTATAATTCAGATGAGGAGGTCTATGCTGCTGCCAAGGCGGTTGATGCTGGAATGTTAGAATATGATTCCGATGATAATCCTATAGTTCTCGACAAGAAGAAGATTGAGCCTATTGCTGCTCTGGATCACAGTTCGATTGATTACGAACCGTTTAACAAAGATTTCTACGAAGAAAAACCATCCATATCAGGTATATATATTATATCTAATCGGTTTATTTTTCCTGGATTATGTTGACTGTCCCTTCAATGCTTCTGTTATCCCAGAGTTTCTCGAATATGTTATGCACCGGGTTGGGGAAGGACAACACCACCTAATCTACAATGCTTGAATATGTTTTATTCATTTTTTGTTTATTGTATAAGCACATGCCCTTAGAAACATGGGACGCATCTAGTCAAATGAAGAGTATGATGTCTTGGGAAGCACTTCCAAGATGATTATCTGCAACCTGATGATAGGTTAGACTTTAGAGAGAACTCTCAGCCAACTTGATTTTTTTATTCAGTATTCGGTAAATAAGAATTAATTGACAGATAATGAGAACCCTAGTATTGACCAGGGGAACTAGAAATCTATCCTGACCTAGCAGTAGAGAAGCAAAGTAGCTGGGCTGTAGACTGTAGTAATCGCCTAAGTAGGCTACAATCTAGCAGGAATTGAATGTATCATTTGTCTTACATAAAGGAATTCTTGATTGCCTTAACTTCATTGTTTTTATGATTGGTTAAATGCTCAGGTTTCTGTTTCTCATCATTGAGCATTTTTATTTTATTTATGGTTGTGCTTTTCTTCCATGCCAGGTATGAGCGAACAGGATGTTGCTGAGTATCAGAAAAGTTTAGCCATCCGTGTTTCAGGGTTCGATGTTCCAAGACCAATAAAGACATTTGCAGAGGCTGGATTTTCTATAGAGCTAATGAAAGCTATAGCAAAACAATCGTATGAAAAACCTACTCCGATACAGTGCCAGTCTTTGCCAATTGTGCTATCAGGTAGAGATATCATTGGCATTGCAAAAACTGGGTCAGGGAAGACTGCTGCCTTCATCCTTCCGATGATTGTTCACATTATGGATCAACCTGAACTGGCTAAAGAAGAGGGCCCCATTGGAGTAGTCTGTGCACCTACTAGAGAACTGGCACATCAAATATATTTGGAGGCCAAGAAATTTGCAAAAGCCAATGGTATTCGTGTGTCTGCAGTTTATGGTGGAATGTCAAAACTTGAGCAGTTTAAAGAACTGAAGTCAGGGTGCGAGATAGTTGTTGCAACACCTGGGAGACTGATAGACATGCTAAAGATGAAAGCAGTGACAATGTCAAGAGCTACTTACTTGGTCCTTGATGAAGCTGATAGGATGTTTGACCTTGGATTTGAACCCCAGATAAGGTCCATTGTAGGTCAGATCAGACCAGATCGCCAAACATTGCTGTTTTCAGCAACAATGCCCCGTAGAATTGAAAAACTTGCCAGGGAGATACTGAGTGACCCAGTGAGAGTTACAGTTGGAGAGATTGGAATGGCTAATGAGGATATCACCCAGGAAGTTCAAGTACTTCCTGCAGATACTGATAAACTGCAATGGCTGCTTGAAAAGCTACCAGGGCTGATTGATAATGGTGACGTATTGGTTTTTGCTTCAAAAAAGGCAACAGTGGATGAGATAGAAAGCCAGCTATCCGGGAAGGGGTTTAAAGTTGCTGCTCTTCATGGGGATAAAGACCAGGCATCTCGTATGGAGATATTGAACAAGTTTAAATCTGGAATATATCATGTTCTTGTTGCGACTGATGTTGCTGCTCGTGGTCTTGACATAAAGTCAATTAAGTCTGTGGTTAATTTTGATATAGCTAGAGACATGGACATGCATGTGCATCGAATTGGGAGAACAGGACGTGCTGGTGATAAAGATGGGACTGCTTACACTCTTATCACACATAAGGAGGCTCGTTTTGCTAGCGACTTGGTTAACAGTTTGATTGCAGCTGGTCAAAATGTGTCCATGGAACTTATGGACCTTGCTATGAAGGTAATACCTTTTTTTTTCCTCTATATATAGTTGATGTTGATTTCTAGGTTTTCTTTTATTTTAGGAAGATACAAATGTTTTTGCCTACTTTAGGATATGCATTTGGAACTTTAGGATATACTTTTAGTCAACTCAGTGTATGTTCCTATGGAATTTTCACAAGTTTAGTTGTACCATTTCTGATTATTTAGAAGCTATTAGTATAGGAATGCAAGGAGGTTTCTTGACAATAAAAGGGCAACTATGTATATAGTATGACCTAGCAGTCTGCTTTCCAAACTTTAGGAGGAAACACAATAATTGAAAGAAGAAATTATAACATATTAGTGTTGACTGCTAATCATAATCAAGTAGAAGATCTTTTGTGTATTTCACAGGCAGGCTGTAATTGGACATACATAATGTCTCTTGATTGGTTGCAGATGTAAATAATAATGTATTTAGATTTTAGAGAGGGAATTCTCTTCTCTTATACAAAGAAATGCATCTGTCTTTAGGTCCCATACAAGCTAGCTGCAATTGGACAGACTTATAGACATACATATTGTTTGTACTTTGTGTCCACATTCACATGCTTTTAATTGGTATCCATCCTCGTCTTGTATCATGTGTGTCTCATTTCACTTAAATATAATAATATGGTGGCAGAAACATTAGCTGTCCTGTTCATCTTATGAAAAATCCATACAACTCATAGCACCTTTTGATCTGTTAATTGTTAGGATGGGAGGTTTAGATCGAAGCGAGATGCTAGAAAAGGAGGTATGTTTTTTTCCCCTTAATCTTTCATTACATTGGGTGTGATTTACTAGCATAAAAGAATTTGTGTATGTGTGTGTGGTATGGAAGATGGCATCTAATAATAATAATAATAAGGAATAAGGTTATTCATTGTAGAAGTGATGGGATGAAATTATTATGATGGTGATGAGTTTAATGAATATGTGCTGCAGGGGGAGGGGGAGGGGGAGGGGGCAAAAGGGCAAAAGGAAGGGGTGGGGGTGGTGGGAATAGAGGTGTGCGTGGTGTGGATTTTGGTTTGGGGATAGGATACAGCTCAGAACCCAAAGCAGCTCCTCCTAGTGGCTCAGCTGTTAATTCCCTTAGGACGGGAGTGATGGCTCAGTTCAAAAGCAGCTTTGTTGCTGCATCCAATAATTCTGGAAATCAGGGGAGCAAGAAAATGGTATTGCCTGGCTTTGTTTCTGGTGGTTCCATAGGTGGAACTCCCCCCACCCCCATGCCAACTTATCACAACAGAGAACAGCAGCAGCAGGGGACTTCTGAGAGGTCAGTGATTCAAACTACTCTTCACCAATCCAAATGTGTTTATAATACTTGAGACTTACTTGTACGTACTTTTATGCAGCAACAGCAGCAGCAGCAGATCATCCAGAGAAAGAAGAAGGCCTTCTGGTTGGGACCGCTAGCTAGCTAGCTCAAGTCAACTTCAAGAACTTGTATGTTTTATTTGTTATGTGACTACCGACTAAAACCTCAACTTTTAGTTTCATCATATTACTAGTCATATATATGATATATGTACTCTACTCTACTTGCAACTTTATTTAAATTCATTCGTGGATCTCGATTTCGATATAAAGATTTTTTCGTTCTTTCTTTCTTTCTTGGTTGGTGGTGGTGGTAGTGGTAGTTGTCAGGGCCTCGGATAGAGAGGGGTCAAGTTATGTTACCTTATTACCTTAAAGTAATCATAATGTAACCTGTGAGTGTTTTGTTTGTAAATTGCATGCATGAATTATTGAGAGATGTAGTAGGAGAATAGAATGAGTATGAGATTGAGAGCAAGTATGATATTAGGAAGACATCCATCATTCATAGCGATAGGTTGGTTAGAAGTTTAAATCATGTATTTGCTTTGGTATATTTAGTGGCAACCACTACCAGCCAACGCTAGGGTGTTTTCTTTTCCTGGTTAGAGAGTTAGAAATTGATTTGCATATGATATGACAACTTCCTTCCTTCCTTCCTTCCTACAGTACAAATACAAATACAATGGTGATGAATA
This sequence comes from Lactuca serriola, assembly GCF_051521515.1. Lineage (NCBI taxonomy): Eukaryota > Viridiplantae > Streptophyta > Magnoliopsida > Asterales > Asteraceae > Lactuca > Lactuca serriola. Next base: position 333,614,287 of record NC_136415.1, on the reverse strand, counting down.
ATACTAGTCATAGATTAATAGTTTAGACTTTAGAGATGGGTGGAATGGACTGGACTGTGGACCGGTAGTGGTGTAGTAATTAGCAAAGCAATGAATGACCAGGAATCAAAAGTTGGTAGTAGTTACTTTAATTTTTCTTCTTCTGTACTTCTGTTTTAGTTTTGAGTTTTTAATAATAATGAATGGATAATTTAGAAGATGATGTATACGGTTTATTGGCGGAGTGGGGTGCAAACAAGGACCGAGATTCCAGAAATGAAGTTATTATTATTATTATTATTATTATGTGTCATGTGTGTAACTGCAAGCATCAGGAAGGTCGAAGGAGCCTTGTGCAAAATGAAGTGGAACGCCATGCTGATCTGAATCTGATGGATGGGACATACATATGATAGTAGTACCGTACCAACTGTAATGACTTATTACCACCCACCCCAAATTCAACAGACCACACCAAAAACAAGGTTTCTCTCATTTATTATTTGTCCTATGGGATGGGATGGTTACTCATCTTTTATTAGAGTTACATATAATTTTAATTAATTTTGTTTCTTAAGACTGATTATATATATATATATATATATATATATATATATATATATATATATATATATATATGTGTGTGTGTGTGTGTGTGTGTGTTGAAGTTAACTTTTTGTGTATGGTGCTTGCTATCGAGTCTTGCAGCTCATCCATGATCGGTTTGGTTTATGAGGGAAATAATCTTGCCTTATATCTATTTATTTATCTATGGGGTTGGGGTGAGAGAAAGAAAATTATCAAATAAATTATGTCGTCAGTTCCTCCATGCATAACCAATTGAGAGCTCCTCTCTCCTTTCCGCTCCTCCTTTTATCAAATAAGTCTGGAGATAAAGCTCATTTTTTTCTTATAGGTTGTAATGAGGGACAATAAAAAAAAAATTAAAATTGATTGCCCACTTTTGACTGTGTGCTGGGATACGGGGGAGGGGGGGAAATGCTAAGAAGACAACCAAACACATTATCACAACCTTTCTCTGGAGGGAAGCTCCCAATTCCCATATTGCATTTACCTTTTACCATATTCATCAGGTTTAACAAATGACACCGAGTAATGGGGTAAAGGGAGGAAATATACATTTCTTTTCAGTAGTCTGTAACAAACAAACAAACATCAACATTAAATGCTCTCAAAACTAGATAGATAGATGTTAGTTTGATACATGGTATCGGTGGTATGGTTTATGCCTTTGGGCACTTGTTTTCAAGTGTTGTGGTTGTTCTGCGGCGGATGGCATTGGGACATACCTCCAGGCAAGGCTCCTTCAAACTGCTATCCTCTTCCGGAGGAGAAACTCCAAATTTAAACTGCACGTCCTCAAATAATAATTGTCTGACATTAATTCATTCATGTGCAAATATTATATAGTAAATCTAATGAATCTGTTTTCCACATAATCAGTGAGTGTTGTTGACTTGTTGTTGTTACATTTACCTGACAGCTATAGTCATTAAAGTTTGGCTCCATAACTAGAGGCACTCCCATGTGATCCATAAAGAAGGCCTGTCACATTGCATTGTATGCAAACCACCAAATCACTTCTATTCTAAAATCTAAAATAAAAGAAACTCAAAGCACCTTATACCTGAGTAGGAAGTTTACATGTATTCACACATATCCCCACACATTTGCTTTCCTCTAGATACTTGCATCTTTCAACAAACACCTACACTCATGTCTCATGTACATGTAGGCATCATCAACATTCAACACTCACATGACATGACATGTAAAAACCACACACACGTAAAATTGGAAGTTTAAAAAATTGAAATTATAGTTACTCACCCCACTCGGCAATGAAGATCCATTGCCAAGATCCACAGTGTTAACCCTGCAACTACCCATCAGCCATTCACATGATACTGCAGTCACCCTTGCTTCCTTCCAGAAAAACACACTCACGGATCATTACATACATACATACCACAGTCAACATTTGATGATTGCAAATTCAGCGCAATATATATATATATATATATATATATATATATATATATATATATATATATATAATCTTTTATGGTATTCACTGGAAAACAAACAAAAACAAAAACAATTTTTTTTTAATAATATATTTTCTAATGAAAAAAAGTGACTCACCAACCATTACAGCAGCCACTTTTCCTTGAGCAAGAGGCGCAATGAGGATTTTGTAGAGCTTTAACAACAACGGAGGAAACAACGATCTTAATATGCGAACCTGAGACGACACTCGTTATTGGTTACTTTGGTAGAATTATATTATATTATATTAATTATAATTATTATAGGGAGGATTCCGTCCGTATATGCCCTTGTTAAACGTCAAAATATCATATTTACCCTTTTTAATCCTTTAAATATCATATTTGCCCTATATATATATATATATATATATATATATATATATATATATATATATAATCATTTTTTCTGTTTTGGAATCATTAAAATTAAAAGAAAAAGTAATTGGACGATATTGCCCTTGCTTTCTCAAGTGCAAGAACAAAATTAACCTTTGTTACGCATCCACTATATCATGTTATTTTAGATAGGGGTAGTTTGGGAAATCAACACATAAAGAGCATCTTACTAGTGCAAGGAGGAATTAGGGGCATTTTGGGCATTTTATATTACTAGTTTGTTATGTTAGATAGTATAAGAGGGTAGTGGGCATGAGAGTCAGGGGCAGTCTATCTTGTGAAATCTGGAATTATTTCCGGTGGGAGAATGGCTATCTCGAATCAGCTAACCTATCTTTAGCTCTTGTAATCTTTTGGGTGTTATAGAGTGTTCTCAATCAATATAAGAATCATTTGGTTGTTTTTATGTTATTGAATCTTTTATTACAAACCAGTTCATAACAACCTTATGCCCTTGCCTGCTGGGATGAACTCTTAACCTCTATGCTGCTTCTTTTTTTAGCCTTCTCGGCATCTTTCTTGTTCCAATCAGCCATTACTTGTTTGTGTATTAAACATTATTTGTGAACTAAAGATTCTTAGATTAGGGGAAGGATATCTTATAGATGGTGTTGGGCAATTTTACCAGGGATGAATCCTTCACCTGGTGGGGCAGTGTAGTTTGTGTCTTGGGTTTGATAGGATTGTGCCATCTAGAATTCACTAAATCCCATTCTTATCATCTCCTAAAAATACCACTCAATTCACAATTATGTTTGAAATAACAAGTTATAATCAAAACAGAAAAAGTTCTCTAATGTAATTTGTGTGTATATCTGTGTTGCTCTCTGACTCTGAGGAAATGTTTCAAACATTTAGTGCTAACAAAACATAAAAATCACTTCATCTACGTCGCCAGCCAAGATTCATCAGAATCCTAAGAAGCAAATAACTTATCAACTTAGCATAAGGTCTGCAGTTGAGAAGGTAATGGCAATATGGTCAATTACAATTTTCTTTTTAATTTTATTGATCTCAAAACAGAAAAACTCATTGTAAAATATTAAAAAAAATAAATATGATATTTTAAACGATTAAGAAGGATAAATATGATATTTAAATTATTTTCCCCTTGTTATATATATGAACTAGTTTATAGCCCGTGGGAACCACGGTTATAAAATTAATTAAACTTTTATAGTAAAAACTCAAAATTATTAATAATTTATTTTAAATAAGTTATTAATTTAAGAGATATTTTTTATTAGTTATGTGAAATTATAATCATTGTTTCAAATAAATATATAAAATTAATTTTTAATATATATTAGATATTTTTTATTTGTGATTTAATGAAAACAATAATTTAAAATTTAAAATTTAAAATTTAAAATATAGTCACATTAACGAGGAGGTCTAATAAATTTAAAATGAAAAACTAATAGATTGACAAGTGGCAACATATTAATTAAAATGTCTAATATGGCGACACATGAAAAAAAAAAAAAAAAAAAAAAAAAAAAAAAAAAAAAAAAAAAAAAAAAAAAAAAAAAAGAACTACTCTTTTCTTTTATTAGGTATAGATGAGATGCACGCACCGCTGCTTCCTGGGTTTGAGAATTGGTTCTGGCAAGCATAAGACGATTGGCTACGTCTATTAGTCCATCGTAACCCGCCTTCTCCGAATCCCATCCAACTTCCTGTTAATTAAATCATAATTCCTAGCTGCTCCTAGACCCAATTACTGATTTTTTTTTTTTTTGTTATAAATTTTATTTACCTGCACCATCTTGTTGCGGAATAAATTCAGAAAGACATGATCCAATACGCCGGGACTTCTGGATACAACTAGTGCCTCTGTTGTCTTTTGTATCTGCCCAGCCCAACAACACACTACATCTACTCAGTGTACGTATAGTGAAATTAAACAAATCCATAAAAACCCAAATACAATCAGAATCACACGTACTCCTGATTCACCAGCAGATACACGGAATAACCCATGATTGGCGCTTCTCTGGAATTGTGGCTTTCGCTTAACCTTCCGCAGAGAATTCTCACAAATAGAATGGAACTGGAACTGAAGAAGAGTAGCCATCTGTCTGGATATATGTTGCGAACTTCACTACCTCTAATCTCTATTGTAAATGTTTCTCAACAACCGATTTATCGGTGCAATAACCAATAAGTAATTTTTATTCTATTTTTTCACACACATTATTGATTATTATCACAATATTACTAAATCAACTTACTAATTACAATTTTATCATCACAATATTACTAAATAAACTTACTAATTGCAATAACCAATAAGTAAAAATGTTGTTTTCAAATGAATCGTGTTGTATATTTAAAATGATAAATTTTTATTTTGATGAAAATAAAAATATAAATAGATGTTTCTTTTTAAAATGATGTATGCTAATATCTATCTATAATGAGGTGGTGTTTGGGATTATTTTTCAAAAACTTTTTTGTAAAAGGCTTTTTTTTAACTTTAGTTTTTAAGGGAACAAAAACCAAAAGTTTTTAAAAATTGTTTGAGTTGTATTTTTTGACTTTTGAATGAAATTTACCTTTTAAAAGACTAAAAGTAAAAAAAAAAAAAAAAAAAAAAAAAAAAAAAAAAAAAACATAATTTCCTAACTTTTAAAAAATATCATTTTCTTCTTGGCAAAGTTACTTTGAAAGTGACTTTTTAATGTCCCAAACATCTTTTAAGTTTTGTCTTTGAAAAAGTTAAAAATCAAAAAATTATTTGAAAAACAAATCTTAAACACCCTCTAAATTTTATAAGAATAGAAACGGTTTATCTTTTGGGCTAAATAAATTGGTAAATGTCAATTTTGTTTTTATATCTAAAATTGATGTTATCCTTAACTGAAAAATACTATAGATTTAAATGGTAAATGATAAAAACTTATTAAAATAATAATCAATTAATTCTTCACTTAAACGTAATATTTAATTATAACATGTAACATCCATAAATTTCATAAAACAATTTAAGCTTTTAAAACCAGCCTAAAATCATAATTGTTTACAATATAATTTTCAAACATGTTTAATATCAGAGTTTCCCTAAAATCATAAGTCTAAAACATGAGGAGGTGCACGATCACACATTCATTTTCCCGCGATCATCTGAGGTACCTGAAACATAACCAAAAACTGTAAGCCAATGCTTAGTGAACTTTCCCCAAAGTACCAACACACAATACATATAACAATAACAAACAACATGCATACAGAGCCTTCAGTATGACTGGACCGCCTTATATACCTTCATCTTATCAGTACCGCTCACAAGACCTTCAGCATGGCTGGAACGTTGCATCGGGCCTTCAGCCTATCTGGACCGTCCTCCGGGCCTTTGGCCTGACTGGACTACCTCGCAGGGCCTATAGTGTAAGTCCTCCCTTGGTGTCTTGGCCTTCAACACAAAGCAGGACCGCCTCAACCCAACCAACCATAACATGTTGACATACACATAATTAATGAACATATAACCAGGCATCAGACAAGGAGGCAAATTTACCGATCACTATCGCATGCCAACATCCTATCTACCAGGATACAGATCTAACAGATCACTACATCATAACAACATCCTATATACCAGGATATAGATCTAACATACCAGGATACAGATCTAACAGATCACTACAACATAGAAACATCCTATCTCCCAGGATACAGATCTAACAGATCACTACAACATAGAAACATCCTATCTCCCAAGATACAGGTCTAACAGATCACTACAACATAACAACATCCTATCTACCAGGATACATGTCTAACAAATCATTATAGCATAACAACATTCTATCTGTTAGGATACAAGTCTAAGAGATTACTACAGTATACAATCATACGTTAAACCAAGATAACAATCCAAAGGGTCGGCCTTGGTGCCTTTGACCCGCAAGTACAATGAGGAAAACTCACCTCGTACTGTCGAATCTTACAGAAAGAATCTTTGGCCACTACCTCGCTAAAATCCTTGCACTACAAATAAGTATGACCCAAACCTAGGCCCAATCAACAATCCAAAGGTCCAAAGATCCAAATAAACACTCAAGGCCCATACATGGCCTAATTTTCTAAATTGGGCCCAAACCCTTACATGGGCCTTACCTGTAACGACCCAAATTTTCAAAATAAAATTTTCATTTTTAATTAACCAAACATTTCCATAAAGTGTGAAGTAACATTAACCACTGTTTTCAAATTCAAAACATTAACATTTTATTCAAACATCAGAGTGTCCCATCAAAACAAATGACGGAGAGTGCACGCCGTATAGATCTATACATAACTCTCCCGCTCACTTAAGATTTAACGATTATAGGTAAGGGACTTTACTAAGTATTATACTTAGGTGATGAATGTGTCTCATATAAACCCTTGAATGAATAGCACTAAAAGCTGTAGTCTTCTTTTTTTTTTTTTTTTGAAACGGCAAACTAACTAATTAACCTACTCCTAAATAACCACCTATGTCTCCAAAGAGACTTGAACCCATGACCTCTCAATTGAGAGAGTCACTCCGTACCGGTAGACCATTGACCAACTTTACATTTTTATGTTTACCGGTTTATGTTATATAATTACAAAAAGATTTTTATAATTATATCATAAAATAATTTTTTAAAACTTAAATAGGTAGAGGAACATCAATGTGTGATAACTTATTCATAGATTAACGGCAATACATAATATAATTTTGTATTATGTGGGCAGAGTAACGACAATGCATACTATAATTTTATATTATGTGGGCATAATAACAACATTGCATAATATAATTTTATATTATGTGGGCAACATAACGACAATGTTTACTACATTTTATATATGTAAACGACTGTTTTAACGGTAAATTGTTATAACGATTATGTAACTAAATTATATAAGCGATATAAACAATTTACGATTTATATAAATAAATAATATAAAAACATGTATCCTCCCCCGAAAAATGATAAAAAAAAAATTAAAACGGGGCCGTGAAACTCACCTGATAACGAGCATATATCTCAGGTCGTCCTTGATTTCCCTCCCAAAATATTTTCTTTCTAAAATTTTTATTTTTCAAAACCTTGGTATTTTGTTGATTCAATTGTGTCATAGAAAAGAAAACTATTACAGACGTTTCTATTTATACTCAAATTTTGAAGATGCTTAGTTACTCCATAAATTATAGAGAATATCCCACAATTTAGCACTACACTAAAAACATGCAAATATCTCTATTGACCGACGTGTATCATTCAAATTGACACGAATGGATTACGTATGTTTATTTTGGATGAGCCATAACTTAAATACTTATTTAATTCAACTTTGAGTGGTGTACTTGTTTGATCCACACATAGTTGTTGGATTAGTGTCTAAGTTCATAACTATTTTAGTATGTACTTGACCCGATTATGCATGGTCCTTTTGGGTTGCCTTCACACTGGTGACTAGACAGGATGATTGTTGAGGAGAGAGACTGGTTTATTGTTAAGAATAATAAATTGGGGTATAAATATGATTTGTTAATATATTATATGAATAATATATTAATTTGGAATCATATTATTAATTAGTATTTAATCAGAAATTAATTAAGAATTAATTTTGGGATTAAAGGAACTGACTGAAAGTGCAGGGGCTATTTTGTAACTATTCAATAGTTGAGGCTTTGGGCCATTGGATCACCTTTATTAAGGCTTGAACGAAAATCCTAGAAGGATCTAGGAGTTTTCGTCCAAGGGCTTAAGGAAAGGAGTCCATGGACTTGCTTAGGCCCTAAGCTAAGGGATTAGGGTTTACACCTTGAAACCCTAGTTAGCCTTAAGTATAAATAGCACCCTAAGGCACTAAGATTTCGTCCAAGCCTTGGGAAACCCTAAAAGGGACGAAATCTAGGGCAAGATACCCTTCTCTCCTCTCTCCCATATTCATCCTTTCACCTAGTGTGTTTGTATGGAGATAGTACTCCAGAAGACTGAACAGATTCAGCAGGTTAGGCAGAGGTTGTTGATGGCCCAGAGTCGCCAGAAGAGTTACGCTGATAGGCGTCGCTCAAAGCTCGAGTTTCAGGTTGGTGATTTCGTTCTCATGAAGGTATCACCTTGGAAAGGTGTGATTCGATTCATGAAGAGATGCAAGTTGGGACCTCGATATATCGGTCCATTCAGGGTGACAGCTAGGGTGGGCAGAGTAGCGTATCGTTTGGAGCTACCTGCCGAGCTGAGTCAGATTCATGATACCTTCCATGTGTCTCAGTTGAGGAAGTGTATTGTCGATGAGTCAGCAGTGGTTCCATTGGAGGACATTCAGGTGGATGTGAACCTGAACTATGTTGAGAGGCCGATCGCGATCCGAGATAGGAGAATCAAGGTTCTGAGGAACAAGGAGGTGTCCCTGGTTCAGGTCCAGTGGCAACATCGGAAGGGGTCCGAGCTGACTTAGGAGTCGGAGTTAGTGATGCGGGATCAGTATCCAGAATTGTTTGCGGAGCGAGACTTCGAGGACGAAGTCTGATTCTAGTGGGGGAGAATTGTAACATTCGGATTCCCAAGTATCTCATTTTAAGTATTTATATTGAATATTAGAGAGGGAATCGACGAGTAGGCGCTCAGAATCGCCGAGTGGGATCGCGCATGTGTTGGTCTGATTTAATGGAGGACTCGGCGAGTCCATACGTGGACTCGGCGAGTCCACGCTGTTTAGTGAAACCCTAATTTCTCGGGTTTGGGGCCTATTTAAGGACCCTTATAGCCACCATTTGCGGCTACCAGACCATTGAGAGAAACCCTTATAGTGCTTGAGCGTTTGTGAGAAAGAAGAAGCCATTATTGGACCTTTGTGGGTTTGTTTTGCAAGAAGAAGTTGAATCCAGCTTAGAGGAGGCCAAGGAGGTTGCTTATTTGTGGATTGCAAGCAAAGGACATCATCCTTGAGGTAGCATATCGATCCCTTTTCTGTTTTGATAAAGAATCCATGGATCTAGGGTTTTCTATACCCTTTATTGGGTTGAATTGTTGGGAATATGGTCCCTTATCACGTTTAGACATCAGATTTGGATCCATAGTGGTGCAGAGAACCTATTCCACCTTGCTTTATGAGGAGTTATGGAAGAAATGGACTTAGGATGTTGTATTTAGGGCTAAATCATCAAGTAGTGTCATTTGGACGTTGCATGAGCATCAAGTTCGAACCTTTACGTGATTATTGAGCTTGGGAAGATTAGATCTATGGATTAGAGGAACAGATCTGACCTCGGAAGGTCATTTGAGTGTGAGCATGGAACGAACTCGCCGAGTCCATGAGCGGACTCGACGAGTTGAGTCGGGGTTGCCCCTCGATTCGTGACAGGTGTAACTTGTCGAGTGGAAGAAAGACTCGATGAGCCAAGAGAGTTTGAAAGGATTCAGAGGACCTACGTGGACTCGCCGAGTCACCTTTGTGCACTCGACGAGTCGGGTCAAAGTTGACTGTTGACTTTCATTGACTTTAGGGTTCTGGTCAAGACTGATATAGGAGAGTTCAGGGAAGGGTAGAATGGCCTTCTATCCAGTCTGTAGAGATGAGATCATGGGAGAGTATTGATTGGGAATGTTATTTGAATTATAGGTGGAGGCTAGGTCGGGACGTTGAGCACGAGAGTTTATCCGACTTCATTGAGGTGAGCCTTCTCACTATGCCTTACCCGATGGGGTGATTATGTGTGACCGGAAGGTCTTATGTGTATGATGAAAATGTGATGTATGTTGTATATGTTATATGTTATGATATGAGTATAATGATATGGACCAGAAGGTCAACAGAGTTATGGGATGGAAATCCCCTGAGACACCTGGATCGGAAGATCCAATAGAGCTATGGCCTGGAAAGGCGTATGTGCTGTACGTGGTATTTTGGGGAACTCACTAAGCATTATTGCTTACTGTTTGCGTGTTATGTGTTTCAGGTACCAGTGATGATCACGGGAAGACACCGACATGATTAATACACACTTATGGGGGAGATGTTTTGAGATTTTTGGGATTTTGATTTGCACTTATGTGATGTAAAAACCATTGATACATGTTTTTGAGAATTGTGATTGGAGTATTTTTATTAAATTAAAATGAAAACTTGTTTTGAAATTTCACGGTGTTACAATAATCATGTTTTATTTATTTATTTATTTATTTATTATTATTTTAATTCAATCACATAATTACTAACTTAAATATTATATCTAGTATATATTTAGTGGTCCAACTGAATCTCTATAATCCTTACAATATTTGTACCTGTTAAATTAAAATATAAATTTGAATATTATTGATATGTAATTAGATAAAATTGATTGAAAGGTTATTTTATGATATATATATATATATATATATATATATATATATATATATATATATATATATATATAATGCATATAAATACACGTCATAACTTACGTGTCATATGTATATTTCCTTTTATATATATATATATATATATATATATATATATATATATATATATATATATATATAGAGAGAGAGAGAGAGAGAGAATGAAATCATATTCATTAAAAGTTGTTAATTATTACAAATCAAGCCTATTACATTTGATGTTTTCAATTCTGTGAGTGATGATTGTTGACTTAATTTGAGTGTTGTCACAATCAGAGGCCGCATGGTCAGCTACAACCCCTGGAGATTCCCATGTGGAAGTGGAAACAAATCACGATGGATTTCATCACCAAGCTTCCGAGGACGACAAGGGCTTCGACGCTATTTGGGTCATCGTGGATCGATTGACCAAGAGCGCCCACTTTTTAGCGATATGGGAGAGTTTATCGGCCGAGAAGCTGATCGACTTATATATCCGCGAGATCGTTACCCGCCATGGGGGTGCCAGTCTCTATTGTTTCAGACCGTGATGCTCGGTTCACCTCCCGTTTCTGGCAGAAGTTGTGACAACTCGAAATTCCCATTCGGTCAAACCCTAAAAGTCAACCACTTCATATTATAAGTCAAGTTCACTTATATTCATTTTTGGGAAAAATAAGTTCGTTTGATTATTTTAATATTATTTTTAAACGAACGGGTGAAAGAAAGTGCCGTCTCGGGTTTTGAATTTTAAAAACCGCAAACACTTCGCGTTTTAGAAACACCCGACCAAACTTTTATGTTTTGGGTTGAGAAATCACCCAGAACCGTGAACTCATACCTATGTATGAGTTTACTCCCCAAAAGTTAGTCATTTGTGTTTACTCCCCAATAGTGAAAATGTAACATCCCAAAAATACGAGCCAAAAATTTCATTTTTAAAACATGTACTTAGCAAAACATTAGGAATAAAACGTTCAACGATCATATCATTTCACAAAGGATAGTGCTTGTCTGGAAAACATTTTTATAAAACATAAAAGTGTCAGAGTACAAATCCCCAGGAAGATCTCATGATGCGGAATACAAGCATGTGTGTGATGTACCGCTACCACGCCAACTCCTTCCCCTTCGAAGAAGAGGTACCTGAAACCAAAACTGAAAACTGTAAGCACGAAGGTTAGTGAGTTCCCCCAACATACCATATACCATACAATCACATAACATACATATATTGTCAGGCATATCTGGGGGCCCGACCTACCCCTTCGGTCCTCTCGACCGGATACTGTCTAGTATATCTGGGAGCTGGCCTCCCCTTCGGTCCTCTCGACCGGATACTGACTAGCATATCTGGGTGTTGGTCTCCCCTTCGGTCCTCTCGACCGGATACTGGGGACTATTTCACCCCCTACTACTACCACATAACACATATATCTCATAATCTATCTAGCATGGCTGGGCATGACCGCCCCTTCGGCCCTATCGACCGGTAATCTGGGGACTATCTCCCCCTACTGTCACTAGCACATAACAACATATCATACTAGCACATAAACATATCACAGGTAGTAGCAACCTTAGATGAATATCACATAGACAATCATCTATCATACAACTCCTACTGGTGGGCCGGCATTGTGGCCGTAGACCCACCGCTACTGGAAGGTAACTCACCTCGAAGTAGCTGCTGATCTAGGGATGGCAAAAAACCCGAACCTGACGGGAAAACCCGAACCCCGAAGATTTTGGGGCGGGTCGGGTCACTCTTATTGGGTTTCGGGTCATTATCGGGTTTTTAGTTCGGGTTCGGGTCAGGGAGTGGGGTATGCATGCCCCGACCCGCCCCGACCCGAAAAATTATATATATATATATATATATATATATATATATATATATATATATATATATAATGAGATTTCATCCCTCTTACCCATTTCAGCCACCTGAAGACTCTAACCTTCAATCCCATCACGTATTCTCAATTTCTCACTATTGTGATAAATTTAGTTACGATATTAGACTTTAGTAATTTCTATTTGGTTCACTTATGTTAAGAACTTATTTGTATTTTAAGCATTTGTAAGGTTTTAATTTCTCAATTGTTTCATTGTAGTTTTCCTAATTTTTTCTGCCACCATTTTCGGGTCGGGTTTTCGAGTCTATATCGGGTTTCGGGTTTCGGGTCGGGTTCGGGGATACTTTTAGCCCCGACGGGGCGCCCCGATAAGAAACCCGTCGGGTTTCAGCTCGGGTTCGGGGACAAATATAAATATCGGGTTCGGGTATGGGTATGGGATATGCCGCCCCGCCCCGAACCCGCCCCGTTGCCATTCCTATGCTGATCGGTGTGGGAACTGTCTGTCTGTTGCTGTTGCTGCTCCGGAGGTCCTCCGGCTATAATTCCCACAAAGCACTCAATCAATCACTGCTAACTGTCCTTTGGGTAAAATGACCATTTTACCCCTGACCGAGTCAAAAGTCAAAGTCAGAGTTAACTTCCAGTTGACCCGACTCGCCGAGTTGGCTCGCCAACTCGTCGAGTCCCGCCCATTCGATTGTCCTTAGTCCCGTCTTTACTCGTCGAGTTAGGCATTGACTCGACGAGTTCGTCTTCTAAACTGATGTCTAAGTCCTTCATCCTACTCGCCGAGTTGTATGAACAACTCGCCGAGTTCATCTTCATCCGAAAAACACTTTATGCTGTGACTCGCCGAGTTGTATGAACAACTCGTCGAGTCTGTTCTTGATCTAAGAAGATTGTCTTGAACTCGCCGAGTCAGGGCATTGACTCGCCGAGTTCCCTCATGGATGAGCTCGGCTTCCAACTCACCGAGTCCACCTAGGACTCACTACTCTACTCGGCATAAACGAAAAGGGGGGAAAAACCCGGGACTCGCGACTCGACTCGCCGAGTCTGATAAACGACTCGCCGAGTCATTCACATGCAAATACTATATACTCGATTTTGCTTGAATCCAACTCTTGCCATACATAGATCTGGGTTCTTATGGCAGGATTTTCACGCAAAGTTTCCAACTTTACGTGTAGGAATGCATAGAATGGGGATTTAAGGCTAAATAATGGCTAAAAAGGTAGATCTAGGACATTCAAGCAATTTACTCCCATAAAGGTTATAGATCTGAGCTTCTGGAGCTCAAACATGCCTAGATCTAGTGGTTAATCAACCCATTACAAATTCTAATTCATGCACAAGCTTGGAAAAGGTTCAAGAAGAGCTCAAAAGGTGCTCTTTAAGCATACAAACAGAATGGAGCAGAGTTATACCTCAGAGAACTCTGAAATAGCACCAAGATATCTGGTCTCCTTCTTCTCTTCTTGATCCACTCCCCTTCTTCTCCCAAAATCTTCAAGGAAAACACTCTAATCATTTCAATCTCACAAGAAACGAGTTAGGGTTTGCTATAGGGTGCTCTGGGGGTGAATGGGGGCGAGCTTGGGCCGCACAAGTTAGCTTAAATAGGGAGCAAACCCTTGAAGTTAGGGTTTCATCAGATAGCGAGGACTCGCCGAGTCCAGAATATGAACTCGCCAAGTCTCCAACTTAAACGCGTCCCAAGTCCCGTCTCTACTCGGCGATTCGGGCCTACAACTCGCCGAGTACAAGACAAAAATGCAAGCACTTGGATAAAATTTTTACATACCAGGAACCAGGTGCTACAGAAAAGAGTAAACTCCAAAATATCCTCTCAAAGTATTATCCAAGTTTTTATTCTAGATCTTCAAACTAGTAAGTGTTTTAACCCTTTCAAGTTAGTATATCACTTAATCTAGTGATTGTACATCCTTTAATCCATCCATTTTTGTGTTTTGGCTAGTTTTCCAAAAACACCAAGAACACACACTAGTGTTCTTGGACTTAAAGTTCATTTCAAGCTTCCACAATGTAAGTACTTCTATCCTAGAGTCATTTTAAGCTAGCTACACATGTTTATATCAAGAAAATATGTCAAGAACACAAGATTAGAGGTGTTCACGGTCCAAGAATGTTCTTGGGCCGTAAACACCATAAAAGGCATAAAAGTGTGCCTAAGTCCCTAATCTAAGTCCTAGTTGATGTATAAACCATCCTTGACATGTTTAAACCCTTCCTTATTGTGTTTAAGCCTTGAAAAACACCAAAGAACAACAATTATAGGTGTTTACGGTTTGGGGATCTCCCAAAACCGTAAACACCCTAAAAGTGTGTTTAAGTTGGTCCTTTTCCTTCCTTAGGCTTAGAAACTAGTTTATACACTTACCAAATTGTGTTAAGGACTTGAAAACATGGCAATACCCTTCTCCATAAGGGTTTACAGTAATAAACCCAAAATAAAATGCCATGAGGCCGTAAACTCCTCAAAGAGGGTGTTTTGTTGCCCTAGTCCATTCCAAAGGCCAAACCACTTAGTAGAAATGTTTGAATAGGCTTGTTAAACCACAAAACCACACATGGTCATTAGGACTAGAGTTTACGATCGTAAACTCTAGAGTTTACTGCCGTAAACTCCCTTGTTCATGACCATGAAAACCGTAAACTCCAAAGGAGTTTACCCTTGAACCCTAAACACCCTAGTTTTACCCTACTAAAACTTGGATGCAATCCTTGTGAGCTTTAACACTTTAATCAAAGTGTTTTCATGTTCTAGAGTGTCCCAACTTATTGTATTAGTTATAATTTGGCTAATTAGTTATATATATGTTCATTATATGATAACTAGGCTCGTGCGTGTGTACAAGTCTTCATTTGTCACCTAGCACCGTACCGGACACTTCAATCCAATCCACTCACCACATGTGATTTCATACCCCTTAATCAATGTTTTAACTGTTTTTAAATGTTTTATGGGGGGGGGGGGATACAAGTAGAATTATGCTAATTATTATATCAACCACATGTGATTAATAAGCAGCATTCAAATGATTGGCTACTCATTAGCCGTTTTACCAAACAGTTTCCATCAAATGTTTTCTTAAACATTTTATATGTTTAAAACTCCTTGTTAAACTGTTCATTTTACTCTACATGTCACATTTCAAACTTATTTACAATTGTGTTTTTAAAACAAATGTTTCTTTATACTAAACTGTTTTATCAAACCCATGCCTTCAAACCGTTTTATAGATTGACATCATGTCGATCTTTTCTTAAATAACAATTATGTTCAAAGGTTTTACAAAACTTATTTTATACTTCTATATTATAAATTGCATGCCTCTATATGTATAGTTATATAAGAAATGTTTAAAAGACTTAGGAAGGCTATCCACCCTGTTTCCTTTTCCTCGATTTGGATGTGGTCTGATGGGATATCGGGTACTCGTCCGAAGGTCGTTTAAATATTAGTTATATATCATGTGTACATATATAGTCATAAAGGTCCTTCCAGTTCATCACATGCCCTTGGGTAGCAAGGGTATACATCCATGTCCATACGTACCAGTTAGATTACTAGTAAGCTACCATATGGGTAGTTTAGGAAGATACTAGAACTATTACTAGAACGCGATATCATACAATGGGTCAGTTCATTCATGAGTCAATACTTTCTAGAACATTACAGTACATTACTATACTTGCTAGATAGAGAGAGCATACATTACAGCTAGAACACTACATTACACTACTATACTTGCTAGATAGAGAGAGAACACACATTACAGCTAGCACACGTAGAACATTTCAGTACATTACATATACATAAATACGTCGACAAAATTGTCATCCACTGTATCAGAGCATGCCTTAAATGTCATGGCCCGAGTTATAGCCAAAATTCTCCTGGAGGGAGAGCGTAAGTTTGCGTATAGATCTATACTGGATTGACTATCCTACACCTTGCTGCTAGCTACAGCCGGACCTGCAGGTCTGTGGGTGCCAAACGTCATTTCTATTTTTACAACCTACCCTTGTCGTTAATATTAGTCGATAGTATAGTACAATTAATCACATGATGCCATAATATAAATCCGGTTTAAGGTAGTTAGTACAGCAGTAGTTCCTATAGCACTACACTACAGTACTACCTTAATTTGCCCTTTACATATATTTAGTGATCTTTTCACTTAACCTTAAATGTAAAACTATATTTTGTTAATGATAGTTATACTTGGGAAAATTACACACTTTTACAAGAAACGAACATTCAGAACAGTCGGGTCTCGGTAGAAGACTACATCCAGAGCAGTTAGGTCTTGGTAGAAGGCTACATTTAGAGCAGTTAGGTCCTGGTAGAAGGCTACATTCAGAAAAGTTAGGTCTTGGTAGAAGACACCCTTATATAATAGTAGGAATCATAGGGATTATAGGGTTTTTCAAACGTTTACAGTTGCTTTACAAACATTTTTATACTTACAGTTCATATACATTTTCAATACTTACAATTCATATACATACAAATACTTACATACAAATTAAGACACTAAAATACTTATGATCTCACCAGCTTTAAAGCTGATACTCGCTTTCAAAATTACTTGTATCCTCAGGTTATCAATAGACAGGTACCGATGCAAGGTTTAGAGAAGATGGAGCTCGTTCAAGACTCATCTTTCATTTTGAGCATACTTTAGTATTTATCATAATTTGTCAGAACACACTTTTATTAAAATTATATTATTAATGCAATGGATGATGTTGTTGCTTTTTTACTACTTTTCATTGTTGTGATACTGTACATGACGTCCTCCGCCCCAGAACGTTTCCGCCGTTCTTGGTTTTGGGGTGTAACAGAAGTTCCACGAGGAACTGGGCACGCATCTGCATTTCAACACATCCTATCATCCACAGATAGACGACTAGAGTGAGTGGACCATACAGACTCTCAAGGATATGCTGAGATCCTGTGTTATTGACTTCGGTGGGAGCTGGGACTCCTATCTACCCCTCGCAGAGTTCTCTTACAACAATAGCTTTCATTCCAATATTGGTGCCCCACCATATGAGTTGTTGAATGGATGAAGATGTCGCCCCCCGGTTTGTTGGGGTGAGATCGGTCACAGGGTAATGGGACGGACCGAGGTAGTTCTACAGACTACCGAGAGGATTCAGTAGATCAGACAGCGGTTGCAGACCGCACAAAATCGGCAGAAGAGTTAAGCTGACAGGCGCCGATTAGAGTTGGAGTTTCAGGTCGGTGACATGGTACTCCTGAAGGTCTGCCCTAGAAGGGTGTTATCCGCTTCAGGAAGAGGGAAAAATTGGTTCCACGATACATCGGACCGTTCATGATCATTGTCAGGGTTAGAAAGGTGGCGTATAGACTAGAGCTACCAGAGGAGCTTAGTCAGATCCACAACACTTTCCATGTGTCACAACTGCGAAAGTGCGTATTAGATAAGGAGGCAGTGGTGTTATTGGATGACATATAGGTTGATGAGTGCATGATTTACGTAGAGAGGCCAGTGGTCGTTCTGGAGAGGAAAGTGGAGGTTCTACGAAACAAGGAGGTATCTTTGGTAAAGGTACAATGGGAGAACTGGAGGGGATCTGAGTGGACTTGGGAGTCGAAGGCTGAGATGCGGGAGCATTACCCAGAGTTGTTCACCGCAGCGGACTTCGAGGACGAAGTCTAGTTCAAGTGGGGGAGAATTGTAACACCCCGACTCTCAGGTATAAACTTGACAGCCTTATTTTCATTTTGAAAGGTCTACTCGACGATTTGGATGCCCTGACTAGTCGAGTAGGAACGAACTTGGCCGCGTGTCTTAAGTGACCAACTTGACGAGTTGGAGCTGGAGGATGAAACCCTAATTTTTAGGGTTTGCACATTATTTAAAGGACCTTAAGTCCCTTCCTCCAGTCCTTCACCACCCCCATTGACGGCTGAGAGAAACCCTAACCAGTCTAGATCTTGTTCTTGAGTGTTCTGAGGCTAAAAGTGCTTTGTTGGTGCATTCTTTGAAGAGATTTGAGGAGCTAGCGGATTGGGACGAAGTGAAGCTCGTGGATCCAGTATCTACCTCATCTTGTCATCATTTTGAAGGTAGCAAGTCGTTACCTTGACCTCCTTCTAGCTAGATCTCTCCATGCTTAAGATTAGGGCCATTTTAGCATGTTGGTGATTCATTTCGGGTATTGGGCATGATCTGAAGTTGCAACTTCAGATCTAGGCTCATATTGGTCCTTATAGTCATAAAGCTTCAGCCTTTAGCAAGATAGTGCATTTTCCCTCACCTTGAACCTCTTCTTTAGCTTGATTTTGGCCCTTAGCGCCTTGCATGTACGTAAAGTTTGCAACTTTACGTAGGAAGTATGCCCTAGGAGCTTAGATCTGGAATATGGAGCTTTGGGGTGGCTTATAGACATCTGAATGGAGAAAAGAATGAAGGGACTCGACGAGTTCCATGGCCAACTTGGCGAGTCCGATGAAGATTAGCCTTTGAGAGTTTCTGCATGAACTCAACGAGTCTGTAAGACGTATCGACGAGTCAGTTAGGGTTTTCCCGACAATTAGACATGCATGGAATCGACGAGTTGCCTGGGAACTTGGCGAGTCAACTAGGATCTTCACGATTCCTCGAGTTTTGGAAGGACTCGATGAGTCAGTGAGCTGCACTCGATGAGTTAGGTCAACATGGACTGTTGACTTTTCCGTTGACCAAGGGTTGACTAGTTTGACTTATAGGGTTATTTTGGTAATTTGGGGATTTATGGAATTGGATCATTGATGGGTGTAGGTGCTGGTGTTAGAGCTGTATTTGGAGGAGGTTAATATAATCATTCCGAGCTATTTGAGAGGTGAGTTGTAATGCCCAGTTCCTGGTATGTATTTATGTTGATTAAAAGTTCTTTTTGGAAGAGTGCTCGGCGAGTTATAGCCCTAACTCGCCAAGAAGATGTCGAGATGGGTGATGGATTTAAGTGATCTACTCGGCGAGTCCATGCCTGGACTCGGCGAGTAGGCCAATCAGGAGGAGTCCCAAATCCTTAGGGTTTGCACCCTATTTAAATGTCCTTATAGCCCCATCTCAGCCTCTATCATCCTCGGAGCGTTCCTTATCGAAACCCTAGCCTCCATTTGTAAGATTAAGTGATTTGTTGCCTTGTGAAGGATTTTTGGGGCACTTTGGAGCAAGTGGAAGAAGAAGGAGATTGAAGAGGTCAAGGAGAGGACTTGGATCCAGAGCAAGCTCATTTGTAGTCATCCATTCTGGTAATAAATTTTGCATATTGGTTATTGATTTATTAGATCTTGTTTGTCCCTAAAATTGTTGCTTTTAAGCCCTAAGACCCCAAATCCGTGAAGATAAACCTTTTGGTTGGATTATACTTCGGATCTAGGCCTTATAGACGTGTTAGAAGCATAAAGTTGCTATGGTTGAAGTGATTAAGGACCCCATTGAGTGCATGACCCCTTAAAGGACTTGGAATTGAAATTTTGAGCTTATAAGGCCATGCATGCACGTAAAGGTTGCAACTTTATGCATTAAGCATGCCCTGGGATCATGGATCTGTGGTTTTGAAGCGTTGCATGTCTCTGTTTTGGGTTATATGGAAATTGGGTCAAGGGACACGGCGAGTCCCAAGGTGGAACTAGGCGATTTCTATGAAGATGGCCTTAGACTCGGCGAGTTGGAAGAACAACTCAGCGAGTCCTATGAAGATTGCCTAGTACTCGACGAGTTGTTCATACAACTCGGCGAGTAGTATGAAGGACTATTGGACTTTGGTTTAGAAAGAAAACTTGTCGAGTCAACGCTCAACTCGACGAGTGGAGACGGGTTATGGTCAGACCAAGGGGTGGGGACTCGGCGAGATGGCAAGCCAACTCGGAGAGTCAGGTCAACTGACAGTTGACTTTGGCTTTGACTTTTGGTATGGTTAGGGGGTAAATGGTCATTTTACCCTAAGGTCGGTTAGCAGTACTTGACTAAGTGTTTGGTGGGAATTGTAGCCGGAAAATTTCCAGGACAACAGCAGTAGAAGATAGTCAGTTTCCACGCAGACCAGTAGCTACCTTTCGAGGTGAGTTTCCTTCCAGTAGTAACGGGTCTAAGGCACCAAGCCGGCCCGTATAGACGATATGTTAGTTTCGGAGTGTGGGCAGAGCCCGTATCTCACAGTTGAGTGCGATTATGATATATGCTAGTATGATAGAATTATTCATACTTGTTGTCTGTGTGATACTTGTATGTTATGGTTTAGCAGCTGAGTGTGGGCGAGGCCCGTATCTCTCTGATAGTGGAGTGTGGGCGAGGCCCGTATCTCCCAGATAGCAGAGTGTGGGCAAGGCCCGTATCTCTCGGATAGCGGAGTGTGGGCGAGGCCCGTATCTCCCAGCTAGCGAAGTGTGGGTGAGGCCCGTATCTTCATGAGTGTGGGCGAGGCCCGTATCTCCTAGTTGTTCATCGTATGTTTGTATGGTATGAGGTATTATGGGGGAACTCACTAAGCTTAGTGCTTACGGTTTTCAGTTTTTGTTTCAGGTACCTCTTCTTCGAAAGGGAAGGAGCTGGCGTGGTAGCGGCCCATCACACACACGTCTCGCATTTCCGCACTAGGAGATCTTCCTGGGGATTCGAACTCTGACATTTGTTATATTTTATGAAAATGATTTTCAGACACACCATATCTTTTATGAAATGTTATGATCGGTGAACGTTTTATTTCTAATGTTTTACTAAGTATATGTTTAAAAAAAATGAAATTTTTGGCTCGTATTTTTGGGATGTTACAAGTTGGTATCAGAGCCCTGGTTTGAGGGATTCGGACACACCTTCGGGGGTGTCTGAACTCAAATCGAGGGATTAAAGATTTTGAAAAAGAAAATGTTTTCTAAAGGGTTTAGTAAAGAGTTTTAAGAAGGAACAAAGAGTGTGATGTGCGCGACCGGCCGAGCTCAAGTAAGTATTCCCCAAAGTACCCATACAAGCTTATTTTATGTTATCAGTTTCAGTATAATAGAATGCTAGAATAGGACTAAGGATCTAGGAGTGATACTTTATGTGCTTGATTTATGTGCTTCAGTGTATGAAAATTGCATGCTAGAATCGAGCAGACAGCGGTAGGATAGCCTGTTTAGGTTATGCCCGATAGTATGAGGTTAGCACTGTATGCTAGTTCAGTTTCTCTCTATGAGAGCGGATTTTCTTGATATTGTTTATTTTTGTATGAATGCTGCTTGCTTTGTGCTTCGTGGGGCTCTGAGTGATGGGAGCTAGCCATTAGGTGAGTACGTCACGTCACATGTGATCAGGGTTGAATAATCTTAGAGTGCTGAATTTGGCCCTATTGTGTAGCTCTTGTCTGAGTCTAACCGTCGTAGGGACGAGTTTGTTACTTGAAGGATTATCTGAGCCTCATCACATGTGATGGTATTCAGGTAATAGCTAATTGGCATTACAAGGAGGCCTTCAGTAGCTGAGGACCGAGTAGGATGGGGACAGAGATTTCCCTAGGGAAAGCCTAGGATGGGTATAGTAGTGATCAGCAGTAGTGAAAGGGATCTGGTGGAGTCGAGGCAGTCCTTGAAAAAGGTACGGATAGATGTGGAAGGTAGTATGGGCCCGTACTACTGAAAGTAAAGGATTCGTACCCGAACCAAGGAAGGCCAAGATAAGACCGGGGAACTTGTAATAGATGTGATCCCTCAAGAGGTATCAGTATCACTAACGGATGTTATTTATGTATTGCAGAATGGTGGTACTACGATCGAGGCTGATAGATGGCGGTTCAGGAGAGGGGTCAGGTTCGGGATCAGGTTCCGAGCCAGTAGATGAGGGACTACACGAGTTCATCGCGTCGGAGATCACCAGGGGTACTCTTCAGCGACCCCCATTATCTTCGGGTCGATCAAGGAAGGGATAATTGAGTTGATGGAGGATTGCCTCCGGGTATTCAGGAGCGACATGGCATCTGGCCAGTCGGAATCTCACACACTGTCCTTCAAGGACTTCAGGGGTAATGGTGCGCCGGATTTTCACGGGGCGAAGGACCCCATAGCTGCCAGACGATGGATTGCAGACATTGAGTCTGCACAGTTGACTAGCTTCTGCCCTGAGGGGTCGAAGGTGAGGTATGCAGTAGGATTTTTGAGAGACCGAGCTAGGGATTGGTGGGAGTCCGTTGGTGACTCGTTGGGAGCCTCGGCTATTGGCTATGACCTGGTCGGACTTCGTGACCATGTTCAGGGCAGAGTTTGCACCAGCTGTCGAGCTTCAGCAGCTGGCCAGGAAGTTCTTAGACATGAGACAGACGACGGAGACTATGGCGGAGATCACCACCAAGTTCCGGGAGAGGGCATTGTTGGTACCCCAGTACGCGGGTGATGAGGACATGAGGAGGAACCGCTATCATGACATGCTCCGAGCTAATATTCGGGAGCATGTCAGTTTTTCAGCTTGCCCCACCCTGGACTCTATGATTGCCAGGGCGAGGGAGAGGGAGATAGACCTGGAGCACATCTGGAAGAGGAAGGCACAGGAGGGACAGGCAGGAGGGGCTTCGGGGAAGAAGCCCAGGGGATCAGATGGTAGGCCGAACGGCCAAAGAGGACTAGGCCGTTGCGGGAAATGCGGCAGGTCGCATGAGGGAGCATGTAGATTGGGATCGTCGGGCTGCTACAAGTGCGAAAAGACGGGACACTTTAGCAGGGATTGTACCGTCCCTGCGCCTGTGATTCAGACATCGGAGATACTGTGTTTCCACTACAACCAGAGGGGCCACACGAAGGCCAATTGCCCCCAGTTGACAGCATCAGCGCCGGCTCCAGCTACCCTGCGGATTACAGATGGCCGGCAGGGCAAGGCAGAGGCTCCAGTGGTAAGGAGCCGGGCGTTTCAACTGACGACAGAAGAGGCGCGCGCCGCACCCGATGTGGTGACGGGTATGATTCTTTCCCTCTATCTTACTTTTATGATGTTATGATATTGATATGTGCTCTGTATATATATATATATATATATATATATATATATATATATATATATATATATGCATTAGGATCGTTCCATGTGAACGGTATTCCTGTTCAGGTGTTGTTTGACTCGGGTGCCACCCGGTCATTTGTTTCCCTTGCGCTTAGCAAGAGGTTTACTGAGTCTTCGGGCATGTTGGATTGTCCTTTAGAGGTGGAGATCGCCGATGATCGATCAGTGCAAGCGTCAGCAGTGTTCAGGGATTGTGTTCTAAGGTTGTTTGAGGAGCGCTACCTAGTGGATTTGGTTCCCATTCCGTTGCGTGGGAACAAGGTGATTATAGGCATGGATTGGTTAAGCCCTAATGGGGCGGTGATAGATTGCGCACAACAGATGGTGCGGATCAGGACCCCGAGTGGGGGAGAGTTGGTGATCCACGACGAGAGGCCACAGCGTTGACCCACAATATGTTCAGCAGCAAGGGCTAGGCGCTACCTTCAGCAGGGTTGCACGGGTTATGTGGCGTACGTTATGGATACCCGGGAGGCGGGTAAGGCGATAGTGAGCGAGGTTCCAGTGGTGCGAGACTACGCTGATGTGTTCCCGGAGGAGCTTCCTGGATTACCTCCGGAGCGTCAGGTGGAGTTCAGGATCGACATAGTTCCTGGTGCGGCTCCGATAGCAAAGGCACCCTATCAGTTGGCTCCTCCCGAGATGCAGGAGTTGTCTACGCAGCTGCAGGAGCTGCTGGACAAGAGATTTATTCGACCGAGCACTTCACCCTGGGGAGCCCCGATCCTATTTGTGAAAAAGAAGGATTGGTCGCATCGGATGTGTATAGATTACCGGGATCCGAACAAGGTAACGGTGAAGAACCGTTACCCACTCCTGAGGATTGACGACCTTTTTGATCAGTTGCAGGGAGCATCTTGGTTCTCAAAGATCGACTTGCGTTCCGGTTATCATCAGATGAGGGTCAGAGAGGAGGATGTGCAGAAGATCGCGTTTCGGACGCGTTATGGCCATTATGAGTTCGTGGTGATGCCGTTTGGGCTCACCAATGCTCCTGTCGCGTTCATGGACCTCATGAACCGCGTATGCAGACCGATGCTGGACCGGTCTGTGATAGTTTTCATTGATGACATATTGGTTTATTCTAAGATGCAGGAGGAACACGAGGAGCACCTGAGGGAGGTTCTAGAGACCCTGAGGAGGGAGAGCTTGTACGCTAAGTTCTCCAAGTGTGAGTTCTGGTTGTGCGAGGTGCAATTCCTTGGGCACCTTGTCAACCAGAATGGCATACTGGTCGACCCGGCCAAGATCGAGGCCATGATGAGATGGGAGGTTCCAAAGTCTCCATCCAAGATTTGGAGTTTCCTAGGATTAGAAGGCTACTATTGGAGATTCATCCATGATTTCTCCAAGATAGTTGTACCCCTGACACGGTTAACTAAGAAAGTCGTGGTCTTTAGGTGGGGACCTGAGCAGCAGGCAACGTTCGAGACTCTCAGACAGAGATTGTGCGAGGCGCCAATCTTAGCCTTGCCCGAGGGCGTAGAAGATTTTGTGGTATACTGTGACACATCCATTTCGGGTTTGGGCGCGGTACTGATGCAGAGGGGACATGTCATTGCTTACGCCTCGAGGCAGCTGAAGCCTCATGAGGCGAACTACCCGACACATGATATTGAGCTGGGGGCGGTGGTCTTCGCCCTCAAGATTTGGCGGCATTACCTCTACGGGGTTCGATGTACCATTTACACGGACCACAAGAGTTTGAGGTACCTCATGGATCAGCCGAATATGATCATGAGGCAGCGTCGGTGGCTGGACGTGGTGAAAGATTATGATTGTGAGATCCTTTATCACCCGGGGAAGGCCAATGTAGTGGCCAATGCACTTAGCCGTAAGGCGGCACCGATCAGGGATGTATGTATGAGAATGACGGTAATGACTCCACTGTTGGAGAAGATTCGGGAAGCTCAACAGGAGGCTATGAAGGAGGAGCATCGGAAAAGTGAGCGGATAGTGGGCTAAGTCACCTCCTTCGATTATGATAGCCGAGGATTATTGACACTACACAGTAGAGTGTGGGTGCCGTATCACGGAGGTGTGCATCAGATTTTGATGGGGGAGGCGCACAAATCCTGATTTTCTATTCATCCAGGGGCAACGAAGATGTATAGGGATCTTCGTCTAGACTATTGGTGGCCCTGAATGAAGTGGGATGTGGCTTGGTATGCTGAGCGGTGCTTGACCTGTAGGAAAGTCAAGGCCGAACATCAGAGACCGCACGGCAAAATGCAGCCGCTGGACATCCCGTTGTGGAAATGGGAAGATATTACAATGGATTTTATCACAAAGCTTCCCAGGACCGCACGAGGAGTAGATTCGATTTGGGTCATCGTGGATCGATTGACCAAGAGCGCCCATTTTATTCCGATACAGGAGAGTATCTCGGCCGAGAAGTTGGCTGATATCTATATCAGGGAGATAGTTGCGCGGCACGGGGTGCCGATGTCCGTAGTATCAGACAGAGATGTGCGATTCACTTCCTGGTTTTGGAAGAAGTTTCATGATGAGTTGGGCACTCGTCTGCATTTTAGCACCGCCTTTCACCCGCAGAATGACGGTCAGAGCGAGCGCACCATTCAGACCCTGGAGGATATGTTGCGAGCATGCGTGCTAGACTTCGGTGGCAGTTGGGATACCTATCTTCCCTTGGCTGAGTTTTCGAACAACAATAGCTACCATGCGAGTATTGACTGCCCTCCTTTTGAGATGCTCTACGGGAGAAAGTGCAGGACCCCGATTTGTTAGGGTGAGGTCGGTCAGCGCGTCATCGGGAGCACCGAAGTGGTGCTCAAGACGACAGAGTTGATCCAGCAGGTTCGTAGTAGGCTGCAGATTGTGCAGAGTTGGCAGAAGAGTTACGCCGACAGAAGGTGTTCAGACTTGGAGTTTCAGGTGGGTGACATGGTCCTCCTGAAGGTATCACCCTGGAAGGGTGTCATTAGGTTTCGGAAAAGGGGCAAGTTGGGCCCCAGATTCATTGGTCCTTTTAGGGTTTTGGCCCGGGTGGGTCGGGCCACCTATAGGTTGGATCTTTCAGCAGAGCTTAGCCAGATCCACAACACTTTTCATGTTTCTCAATTGAGAAAGTGTTTGGTGCATGGGTCGGCAGTTGTACCCTTGGAGGATATTCAGGTCGATAGCAACCTGAATTATATCGAGAGACCAGTTGTGATCTTAGATCGAAAAACGAAGACCTTGAGGAACAAGGTGGTTCAGTTGGTGAAGGTGTAGTGGCAGCACCAGAGGGGTTCAGAGTGGACATGGGAGGCAGAGGAGGAGATGATGGAGCACTATCCAGAGTTGTTTCTGGAGTCAGCAGACTTCGAGGACGAAGTCTAAGATAAGTGGGAGAGATTTGTAACGCCTAGTTCCTGGTACGTATTTATGTTGATTAAAAGTTCTTTTTGGAAGAGCTACTCGGCGAGTTGTAGCCCTAACTCGCCGAGTAGATGTCGAGATGGGTGCGGGCTTTAAGTGATCTACTCGGTGAGTCCACGCCTGGACTCGGCGAGTAGGCCAATTAGGAGGAGACCCAAATCCTTAGGGTTTGCACCCTATTTAAATGTCCTTATAGCCCCATCTCAACCTCTATCATCCTCAGAGCGTTCCTTATCGAAACCCTAGCCTCCATTTGTAAGATTAAGTGATTTGTTGCCTTGTGAAGGATTTTTGGGGCACTTTGGAGCAAGTGGAAGAAGAAGGAGATTGAAGAGGTCAAGGAGAGGACTTGGATCCAGAGCAAGCTCATTTGTAGTCATCCATTCTGGTAATAAAGTTTGCATCTTGGTTATTGATTTATTAGATCTTGTTTGTCCCTAAAATTGTTGCTTTTAAGCCCTAAGACCCCAAATCCGTGAAGATAAACCTTTTTGTTGGATTATACTTCGGATCTAGGCCTTATAGACGTGTTAGAAGCATAAAGTTGTTGTGGTTGAAGTGATTAAGGACCCCATTTAGTGCATGACCCCTTAAAGGACTTGAAATTGCAATTTTGAGCTTATAAGGCCATGCATGCACGTAAAGGTTGCAACTTTATGTGTTAAGCATGCCTTGGGATCATGGATTTGTGGTTTTGAAGCGTTGCATGTCTCTATTTCGGCTTATATGGAAATTGGGTTAAGGGACTCGACGAGTCCCAAGGTGTAACTCGGCGAGTTCTATGAAGATGGCCTTAGACTCGGTGAGTTGGAAGAACAACTCGGCGAGTCCTATAAAGATTGCCTGGTACTCGACGAGTTATTCATACAACTCGGCGAGTAGGATGAAGGACTATTGGACTTTGGTTTAGAAGGAAAACTTGTCGAGTCAACGCTCAACTCGACGAGTGGAGACGGGTTATGGTCAGACCAAGGGGTGGGGACTCGGCGAGTTGGCAAGCCAACTCGGCGAGTCGGGTCAACTGACAATTGACTTTGACTTTGACTTTTGGTATGATTAGGGGGTAAATGGTCATTTTACCCTAAGGTCAGTTAGCAGTACTTGACTAAGTGTTTGGTGGGAATTGTAGCCGGAAGATTTCCGGGACAACAGAAGTAGAAGACAGTTAGTTTCCACGCAGACCATTAGCTACCTTTCGAGGTGAGTTTCCTTCCAGTAGTAACGGGTCTAAGGAACCAAGGCCGGCCCGTATAGACGATATGTTAGTGTCGGAGTGTAGGCAGAGCCCGTATCTCACAGTTGAGTGCGATTATGATATATGCTAGTATGATAGAATTATTCATACTTGTTGTCTGTGTGATACTTGTATGTTATGGTTGAGCAGCTGAGTGTGGGTGAGGCCCATATCTCTCTGATAGTGTGTCACACCCCAAAACCGATAACGGCGGAATACGTTTCGGGGTGGATGACGTAGCGAACAGTATCATCACAATTGCATAATAGTAGAAACAAGAAGCATACAACCATAGTATTACATAGTGAGTTTAATTACAAGCGTGTTTTGTAATATTTAACAATCACCCAAAAATAAATCAAAAAAAAAAATAAGAGATGGGTCTTGTGTGCTCCACCTTCTCCAAAAATGCCGCGTCTGTACTTGTCTATCTTTGACCTGAAGATACAAGTTATTTTGAAAACAATTATCAGCATAAAGCTGGTGAGTTCATAAGAGTTTAGTGTGAGTTTCTGTATACAAAGCATTAGTGTTAAAAAGAAATGTATCATTACGTTCATAAGTAGTAGAAACTTAGAAAATCCCATATTTTCCAGGAGAAACATTGTAAGTGACACTCTGTGAAAAGTATGCATTCTTTATTCCTTTGAAAACAGTTAATTTGTAAATACATTGGCAATCTCCATATAACAAGTGTGATGGAATAGGTTGAGCCTGTAAATCAATGATAGAGGTGCGAGCTTCCTTTAGTGATAGATACTTACTTACTTCGGGATGCAGTTTAGCATTTAGTGTAGTGTTTTAGAGTAGTTGTAGGGTATTCCTTGTATATTACCAATAGTGAAGATAATAGAGGATCCCATGACCTTCCCGGTCATGCATAGTATAGTGAAGTAGTGGCATCCCTGGGCCTGTACGACGCGGACTGAGATTAACAGTCGGGATGTAATAGCGTTTGCCTCGTATAGATCTATACATGTAGAGTCGTCTCCTGCTGGAACACTCCGGGCGTAGTGAATAGCGAATAGAGTATCTCATAGCGGGTTAGTGTATTATTGTTTGTTTAGTGTTTTCTCTATGGTTATAGTGTAGTAATCTTTTAGTATTGATCATAGTGTATTCTCTTACTAGTGTATCGTCTAGTAATAGTGAGTATTATAGTGTAGATAGTAATAACTTTAGCGAGTAGTAGCGGTAACGACCCTAACCATACCTATTATGGTTATCTTAGTGGGGATGTTTCTTAGCACGTTAGTGACTTTAGCATTAAGTGAAAGCAGTAATATTCATATCCCATACTGGTATACAGATTTTATATAAGTAAGAAATCAACGACAGTCGGACGGATAACTCCTACCCTAAGCCCACAATCAAACAAGAACAGGAAATAAGGCGAGATATCGGTCCTAAGCCCTCCAAGTCTTATTTATATAAATGTATCAGAATGGTTACATTTTATAAGCAAATTGGTTAAATAAAAGTATTTTTCCAAAAGAACATTTAAATTCTGATTCACTGTTTAAAAATAGTTTGAAAAAGGCGAAACCCGTTTGTAAGGCATAAGGACAAATCACATGTGATTTGAACTAAGAGTAGAGAATCACATGTGATTAATCCTTATAACTCGGAAATCGTTCTGTAGAGCTTTACATAAACATTTATAAGCAACTTGTATCTCCCCCCTAAAACATGTAAAACACTTGAAAGGTTCATTAAAGGGGTATGAACTCACCTGAAATCGCGGAAATCGGGTGAATCGGGTAAATCGGGTAATAGTGTCGATTGAGCGTTTGGTACCAAATAACCACTTGAGCACCTTTTAGGACCCTAATGTCATACGAAATATGTATTTTACAAGAAGTTAATCATCTTGTGCTTTTCGTTATAGTATTTGGACATTCTAGTGTCGTTTTCGGGGTTTTAAGGCCTAGAAAGGGTTCCCGGGAGTGGTACGAGGCCATGGATGATTTACGGGAGGGTCCTTGAGTTCATTCTCTTAGAGTTTATGGCCTAAAATCCATTCTTTGGGAGTTTACGGCCGTAAGCCCCCTAGGCTTGGCCGTAAACTCTTGTGACACTCCAAAATGTGTGTTTAGGGCCTTATCTCACTTCCTTAATTTAGTGGTGTGTGTTTTGGACCAAGAGGGAAGGATTAAACATCATAATTTGGGTCATTTTTAGGGAGTTTACGGCCAAGACTTGTTCTTGGGCCGTAAACTCCTATAAATCCTTCAAGATGAATGTTTTACTTGTACAACATGGTCCCAAATGGCTTAGAAAAATCCTAGAAGGCCCTATAGTGAGTTTGGAACAATTTGGCATACATTTTTGGGGAGTTTACGGCCCAAGAACATCCTTGGCCGTAAACTTTTCATTTGGTATCAAAATGAGGTGTTTAATGGTACAACACACTTCCAAAGGCCTTAGATAAATTCCTTTCATGCATTAGGGTAGTTTTGTTGGATAAGGTGTCTAAGTCCATAACTATTTTGGGCTTGTACTTGACCCGACCCGGCATGGTCCATTTGGGTTGCATGGCACCATGCAATTGGATAGACTAAATGAGAGAAATAACACTTGGAGATTATTAATATATTATAAGTTCTAATATATTAATAATATTATTTGATTAGTTGATCAAAGAATTAATTTGGAATTAATTAAGTGATCAAAGGATAACTAATTAAATATATGGGTTGATTATGTAAATCATCCATATCTTGTATAGTGGGCTAAGAGGCTCCATGGATTATCAAGTTGGGCTCTACCCATAGGATACTCCATGGATGCTCCATGGGAGTTACAAACCCATGGGTCATGGAAATGAAGAGTCATGACACATTAGGGTTTACATGGTGTAACCCTAGATGTGTCAACACTATATAAGAAGCATATTCTCCACCAAAAATCGGCACTACTAAGGAACTAGAGGGCTTGGCCGATTTTGAGAAGTGTGTGTTATCTCAAGAGTCTTTCCAAGAGCATTTGGTGTTGTGTGAAGCATTTGAGGCATCACACTTGGGGTGCTAGGCTCACAAGGTTTCAAGGAACACAAGCAACAACAAGGTAAGTTATTCTATCTATGATAAAAGTTAAAATTGTTCCCCATGTATGCTAGATAGGAATATAACCTTGGAATTCAACTTTGCATGATAATTAGACAAACATAGATCCAAGGTTATTAGGGTTGCATGTACACTTAGGAAGTGTTAGAATGCTCAAAACCCATCAGTGGTATCAGAGCCTAGGCTCGTTTGTTTGTTATTTGTGCTTAAAAGTTGAAGAAAGTCGAAAATAATTATAAAAAAAAAAAAAACGGAATTTCGACTTTCGTTGCTGGAAAATGGATTGGAAACATTATTCTAAACTGTTTTGGTACTTGAAAACTTGTTTTAGATGGAGTAATGTTTTTGCTAATTCATTTACAACAACTAGTTATCAAAATTACAAAGTTTTATGTGATTTTGATTCTTGAAAGTGTTCATATTCATATTCTTGTTCTTATGATGTTTAGATGATCATAGGAATTATTTGTAACCTATGTGGTAATTTAATTCTTGATCATAATGTGTTTTAATGGAGTCCATAACTTGTCCTCAAGTTATGGAAAACCAAAAGTCTCTTGGATTAAAAACCATTAAAAGAACATAAGAGTTAGAAAAATAAAGAGTCTTCATTTTATTACTTTATTAAACTCATAAGTTACAAGAAATGAAAAGTTTTGAAAGTTTACAAAACTTGCCCTCAAGTTTTGGAACAAGTAAAGTTAAGTTAAAACTTTAGTTCCAACCCCTAGAATTTTAAAAGTTAAAATTCAACCCTTATACTTATATTATTATGATTTAATAATTATATATATATATATATATATATATATATATATATATATATATGTATAAGAACAAAGTCGTCTTACCGCTAGTACGCCTCATTCACGAAGCCGGTCTATAAGGTGGGTATAAGGTTGTTGCCTATAAAATGGTGACTTAATGGGTGTCCACTCTCACCCACCGCTTGCTTGATCGGTGGAGGGTCGTTAGCCGAACGGGTAAGACAAGGACTTATTAATTCTCATTCAAAGTATGATGAATATTATAAAGTAACTAAATGTTTTATTAAATTCCCAATCTTAGTTACTTTAGGAAAAATGTGAATAAGGTGCTATTCCATGAAATTACACTTTACACTTTGATTAAGTCGTTGGTGGAGCGTGTGTGGTTAACCGGCACACTAACTTGGACTAAACAAGGTAGGTAAAGGGTGACTTAGGGTTTATTATAGTATCGATGGAGCGTGTGTGGTTAACCGGCACATCGATTGAGTGATAAACTTTAAGGGTACCAAGTGATTTGCATGGTTACTTCACACCTCGTTTTGTGATCCTCGGTATCCCAGTCACAAAACTTGGAGGGCACACTCGAGATTGAAACATGCCTTTGAAAAGTTCATTGAATCTCAAAGAATCTAGGAATTTCTAAGAACCATTAAAAAAAAAAACCTAATACTAAAATATTGCGGTTTTCGTGGTGGAAATTGGTGAATCGTCATTCACCTACCTTTTAAATATGATATAGCTTAGATTACGGCATACCTCTTCTAAGTTATATTATATTGTGATTGGATCCTAGCCTTAATATTACATTTGGGTGTTTTATTAAGGACTCTCTTATATCTAAACTAATCTTGTTCTCTTCTCTTCAGATGTCTTCCAACAATGCTTCTGGCTCTAATCCTAATGGCTCCTTTACCCTTATGAACTTGTGTGGGAAAGTCACCTTTGATGGATCCAACTTCAATGAGTGGATCAGAAACATCAGGATGATTACCCGCTACGAGGACAAAGAATATGTCCTTGACAAGGAGCTTAAGGAGATTGATGAGTCCACTGCAACTTCTCAGGAGATCGCTGAATTTCGGGCACATGAAAGGGATGCTACGAAAGTGGCTTGCATCATGATGGCCACGATGACAGCGGAACTCCAAAAGTCTTATGAGGATTTCTACCCTTATGAAATGCACCAAGATTTGATGGAAAGATACCATCAAAGTGCACGACAAGAGAGGTATGAAATCATCTGCTCCATGATAACAACCATGATGAAGGACGGGGAATCCGTCACGAGCCACATGCAGAAAATGCAAAGGTATGTGGATCGTTTGCTGAAGCTTAATGTGAACTTCCCGGAGGATCTTGCAATAGATATTATTTTGCATTCCTTACCATCGTGCTATGATCAATTCCGCATGACATATCACATGAACAAGGAAGAAGTCACCCTCAGCAAACTTCAGGGACTTCTCAAGACCGTAGAAACAGGTCTTAAGGGGAAGTCGGTTGCTATCACTCCTACTCAAAACTCTACTCCGGTTTTGGCAATCGGGAAAAGTCGAGGGAGGAAGAGAAAGAGCTCTTCTAAGGGTACCAAGGTTCGGACCCTTGATGGCTCTTCTTCAAGTGGAACCAAGAAAGGTTTCATTACTCCTTCTTCTGACCCAAAAGAGGCTGAATGCTTCTATTGCCATGAAAAAGCTCATTGGAAGCGGAACTGCCCAAAATACCAGCAAGATGTGAAGGATGAGAAAGTTAAACCCAACCATGCAGGTATTTACACTATCATTTCTAATAACTCACCCCATTCTAATTCTTGGGTCCTTGATACCGGTTGTGGTATTCATATTTGTTGTGACTTGCAGGGACTAAGAAGAAGTGAGGATGTGGAGCAAGGAAGGATAAACTTGATCATGGGGAATAGGAAAGCTATACCTGTTACCAAGATTGGAGTTTATACTTTATCGCTAAGTAGTGGGTTTAGTTTAGATTTGAATAAGTGTTGTTATTCGCCAGGAATGGCAAGAAATATTATTTCCTTTCATGCTTTGTACAAACAAGGGTTTACCTTTTCATTTAATAATGAAGTTGGTTCTATAGATGTTTTCTATAATAATGTCTTTTATTTTAAAGCATTACCTTGTGATGGTGTGTATGAAGCTGTATCTGTTGTAGATAACTTGGGAAATAATGTTTTGTGTATTGATTCTACTAATAATAACTTGGATAAAGCATCTTTATGGCATTGTCGTCTTGGACATATAAGCAAGAAACGCATAGGCCAACTCCAAAAGGATGGAGTCTTGGAGTCGTTTGACCTAAAGTCAGATGATAGTTGCGAATCATGCTTACTTGGAAAAATGACAAAGTCACCCTTCACAGGTTCATGTGAGAGGGGTGAAGGTTTGTTGGACCTTATACACACGGATGTGTGTGGACCATTCAAACATGCCACAAGGGATGCTAATCGTTATTATTTGACTTTTACTGATGATTATAGTAGATATGGATATGTCTACTTGATCAAGCATAAGTCAGAGACTTTCGAGAGGTTTAAGGAATTTAAACAGGAAGTCGAGAATCAATTGGGCAGGAATATTAAGATGCTTCGATCCGATCGTGGTGGTGAGTATCTTAGTTCAGAGTTCCTCGACTATCTAAGGGAATGTGGGATAGTCTCACAATTGACACCTCCCAGGACACCACAGTTGAATGGTGTGGCTGAGAGGCGTAATCGAACCTTGTTGGATATGGTTCGTTCCATGATGAGTCGAGCTTCGCTACCAATCTCATTCTGGGGGTATGCCTTAGAGACTGCCGCCCATATTCTTAATCTAGTCCCTACAAAGAAAGTTGCCAAAACTCCTCACGAGATGTGGACTGGTAAAGTACCTAAACTAGACCACATCAAGATATGGGGTTGCGAGGCTTTCGTGAGACGCGAGACTCATGATAAGCTCGAACCTCGAAGCGAGAGGTGTATTTTCATCGGTTACCCACAGCGATCCTTTGGTTACCTCTTCTACAGACCTAGTGACAATGTGGTCTTTGTAGCAAGAAGAGGAGTCTTTCGAGAAAGAGAGTTTATAAGCCAAGGAGACAGTGGGAGGCAAATTGATCTTGAAGAAATTCAAGAATCAAGCGGTGAAGGAACTTCAAACTCTAGCCCTCAACTTGAGGAGGAAACTCCTGTTGAGCCAATTGACAAATCTGTACCTCTGAGACGTTCCACGAGAGTTAGGAGTGCACCTGAGCATTACTATGGATTCCATATTACTGCAGAAGGTGAGACACTTATTAGTGATGAAACACTAGTAAGTCAAGATGACCCTAACAGCTACGAGGAAGCCATGGCAGGCCCCGAGTCTGCTAAATGGAAAGAGGCTATGGATAGCGAGATACAATCCATGTATGACAATCAAGTTTGGAACTTGGTTGAAAATGTACCAGGTCGTAAGACAGTAGGGTGCAAATGGGTCTTCAAGAAGAAGACTGACATGGATGGTAAAGTACACACTTATAAGGCTAGACTGGTTGCAAAGGGCTTCTCTCAAATTCCTGGAGTGGATTATGATGAGACCTTTTCTCCGGTAGCCAAGATTAAGTCTATTCGGGTTCTGTTAGCCATAGCTGCATTTCATGACTATGAAATATGGCAGATGGATGTCAAAACCGCTTTCCTTAATGGAAAGTTGGCTGAAGATGTTTACATGAGTCAGCCAGAGGGTTTTGTCAGCAACGAGTACCCTAATAGAGTGTGTAAGCTTGAGAAATCCATTTATGGATTGAAGCAAGCACCTCGCAGATGGAATCTTTGCTTTGATGAAAAGGTCAAGGAATTTGGCTTTTCTAGGAGTGAAGATGAATCTTGTGTGTATGCCAAGGCTAGTGGGAGTATAGTTAGCTTTTTGGTATTGTATGTGGATGACATACTACTCATAGGAAACGACATTCCAACTCTGCAGGAAGTAAAGTCCTGGCTTGGGAAGTGTTTCGCTATGAAGGACCTTGGTGAAGCTGCCTATATTTTAGGGATAAGGATCTTGAGAGATCGGAGTAAAAGACTAATTGGACTTAGTCAGAGTATCTACTTGGATAAAGTGCTGAAGCGATTCAGCATGCAGGATTCCAAGAAAGGAGAGTTACCCATCCAGAGTAACACCAGATTGAGTAAGACACAAAGCCCTAGCACTGAGGCTGAGATAGCAGAAATGAGTCGAACACCTTACGCTTCGGCTGTAGGATCGATCATGTATGCTATGACGTGTACTCGACCCGATGTAGCTTTTGCCTTGAGCATGGTTAGCAGGTATCAGGCGAACCCTGGCAAGGCACACTGGACTGCGGTAAAGAATATCCTCAAGTACCTACGGAGGACTAAGGACTGGGTCCTTACTCTTGGTGGGAGTGATGACTTGAGAGTTGTAGGGTATAGTGATGCTAGCTTTCAGACTGATAGGGATAATTTCCGCTCTCAGTCGGGCTGGGTCTTTACCCTAAACGGAGGAGCAATTTCTTGGAAGAGTTCCAAGCAAGAGACAGTGGCAGATTCTACTTGTGAATCAGAGTATATTGCAGCTAGCGAAGCAGCAAAGGAAGCGATATGGCTGAAGAACTTCATTGGAGACCTTGGAGTTGTACCAGCTATTAAAGAGCCAATGGAAATTTTCTGTGATAGTGAAAGTGCTGTTGCCTTAGCTAAGGAACCAAGGGATCACGGGAGATCCAGACACATCGACAGAAAATACCATTTCATCAGACATCGGATCGAAGAAGGACTCCTCGTGGCAAAGAGGGTATCATCGGATGAGAACCCAGCAGATCCCCTCACGAAGGGACTGAGTAGGGTTAAGCATCTTCAGCATGCTCGAAGCATAGGGCTGAAGGATGATATAAGTTTTAGTAGTTAGATAACCCAGAAATTTGTAAAGTGTAATTGACATTTGATGATGAATAAAAGGAGTTTTATTTATGAGTAAAGTGTTGCTATCTCTTGTCGATCGTTTACTATATTTCTTTTGCATGTTTTGACTTCCAGAATAATTTTGTTTGGTATAACATATTATTCAAACCTCCACAGTCGGTCATATGTTGGAAGTAGATATGAATCAAGACTGTCATGTTTGGTTGTAGAGGTCTTGGACAAGGCTACAACAATCATGAGTGCTCATAAGTTCTGAGCATTGGACTCAACCCACGCTCACTGGAATCACTTCATGGAATTCTATCTCGAGTGATCGTGAGACGGTAATATCATATAAGTCTTCAAACCTAGAGATATGATTTGTTACTTACAAGTTGGTTATGCATTGACTGTACGAAACCGCATTGGTAACTCGATGTTATAAAACGTACTTTTGTGTGTAATTCAATAAGTGGTAGAACAAACATATGAGTCGAAGTTTATTTGTTCCTTCTTGGATTAGAAGCTGATATCTGGGCCCCTCGATGATTTTGTTTTGACCCATGTATCGGGCCCGGTCAGAACTAAGTTGATGTGTTCAATTAAGTTCTATGTCAAACAAATCGGAAATCGGGAAACAAATGCTGGACAATAAGCAAGACAATGTTCCATGTATTTGTCCGGCTGATATCTAGAACGGAGGATTATATGATCACTTATCTTAAATGGCGTACTATCATCTTCTCAGTTCCGAGAAACCTTGAAAGAGCTACGATTGCCGGTCGGTTCCTGAAGTACTAGAGATATAGTTATTAGACTTATCCAAGTGGGAGACTGTTGGATAAGGTGTCTAAGTCCATAACTATTTCGGGCTTGTACTTGACCCGACCCGACATGGTCCATTTGGGTTGCATGGCACCATGCAATTGGATAGACTAAATGAGAGAAATAACACTTGGAGATTATTAATATATTATAAGTTCTAATATATTAATAATATTATTTGATTAGTTGATCAAAGAATTAATTTGGAATTAATTAAGTGATCAAAGGATAACTAATTAAATATATGGGTTGATTATGTAAATCATCCATATCTTGTATAGTGGGCTAAGAGGCTCCATGGATTATCAAGTTGGGCTCTACCCATAGGATACTCCATGGATGCTCCATGGGAGTTACAAACCCATGGGTCATGGAAATGAAGAGTCATGACACATTAGGGTTTACATGGTGTAACCCTAGATGTGTCAACACTATATAAGAAGCATATTCTCCACCAAAAATCGGCACTACTAAGGAACTAGAGGGCTTGGCCGATTTTGAGAAGTGTGTGTTATCTCAAGAGTCTTTCCAAGAGCATTTGGTGTTGTGTGAAGCATTTGAGGCATCACACTTGGGGTGCTAGGCTCACAAGGTTTCAAGGAACACAAGCAACAACAAGGTAAGTTATTCTATCTATGATAAAAGTTAAAATTGTTCCCCATGTATGCTAGATAGGAATATAACCTTGGAATTCAACTTTGCATGATAATTAGACAAACATAGATCCAAGGTTATTAGGGTTGCATGTACACTTAGGAAGTGTTAGAATGCTCAAAACCCATCAAGTTTAAGGACTTGTTTGACACAATTTCTTGGGTGTTTACGGCCCAAGCTTAAGCTAGGCCGTAAACTCCTCTTTTTGTGTTCAAATGATTATGTTTAATGCACTTAAGCCTTCCTTGTTGTTATGCCTAAATTACCAAACATC
Organism: Lactuca serriola; assembly: GCF_051521515.1. Taxonomy (NCBI): domain Eukaryota; kingdom Viridiplantae; phylum Streptophyta; class Magnoliopsida; order Asterales; family Asteraceae; genus Lactuca; species Lactuca serriola. The sequence continues at coordinate 333,575,458 of NC_136415.1, read as the reverse complement.
CTAGAAGTGTTTTTGGGGCTTAAAACATAGATTTATGGGGTGTTTGAGGTGTTTACGGCCTAAGCACAAGCTTGGGCCGTAAACTCCTTTTTAAGCATCAAATCCTTGTGTTTTAGTGTCCAAACCCTTCTAGATATACGCCTTAATTAGTATACTAACTTAAGAGAAGGAAAAACTTGGCCTTGGGCATGAATTTGGGGGTTTACGGCCTAAGGAGCTTCTTAGGCCGTAAACTCCTTTATGGTCCTTGATTTCTTTGATTTTTGGCCCTCAATTTCAATGAAGCGTGTCTAGAATAAGATAGAGGATGAGTACTTACGTTTGGAAGTCGGAAATTAGCGGAAATCGGGGTCGTTTTCGAGTCTAGAGAGAGAAAGTAGAGAGAGAGAGTGGGTGTGTAGTAAATGAGTGTTCAAATGTTGTGCACACACATTGCATATGTCTCGGGAATCGCACCCGATACACAGCTACCCGATGTTTAAAGTTACCTGGGTTAAAACTTTTTACCCGGGTGAAGTGGTTGAAAAGGAAATACAACTCTATTAGGTTAAACGGGGTTAACACATACGAGTTATATTTCTTATAATAATATCAAGCCATGTTTAAATTTAGACATTCGGATATTGACGATTTCAAATATTACATAAAATAACGTATAGTGACACGTTCCGTTAGTGAAAACGGGGTTTGTAACGGAGTTAAATTTGGGGTTGTCACATAGTGGAGTGTGGGCGAGGCCCGTATCTCCCAGATAGCAGAGTATGGGCGAGGCCCGTATCTCTCGGATAGCGGAGTGTGGGCGAGGCCCGTATCTCCCAGCTAGGAAGTGTGGGCGAGGCCCGTATCTTCATGAGTGTGGGCGAGGCCCATATCTCCTAGTTGTTCATCGTATATTTGTATGGTATGAGGTATTATGGGGGAACTCACTAAGCTTAGTGCTTACGGTTTTCAGTTTTCGTTTCAGGTACCTCTTCTTCGAAGGGGAAGGAGCTGGCGCGGTAGCGGCCCATCACACACACGTCTCGCATTTCCGCACTAGGAGATCTTCCTGGGGATTCGAACTCTGACATTTGTTATGTTTTATGAAAATGATTTTCAGACACACGATATCGTTTATGAAATGTTATGATCGGTGAACGTTTTATTTCTAATGTTTTACTAAGTATATGTTTTAAAAAATTGAAATTTTTGGCTCGTATTTTTGGGATGTTACATGAGTTGTCCTCACTATACTAACAGGGTCAAAGGCACCAATGCCGACCCTTTTCGGATTTGTATCCGAGTTTATTGCACGTTATGCTTTATAATATGTATCCTAGTTATAAGATGGTTGTTATGTTAGAGATCGGTTAGATCAGTATCCTGGTTATAGGATGGTTGCTATGTTAGAGATCGGTTAGATCAATATCCTGGTTATATGATGGTTGCTATGTTAGTGATCGGTTAGATCGATATCCTGGTTATAGGATGGTTGCCATGATTAGTGACCTGTTAGATCTGTATGACTATTTGTTTATATGTATGAGCACATGTTTGTTGGTTTGGGGGATTGAGTTGAGGCATGTCCTACTTTGTGCTGTAGGCCAAGATACCCAGGGCGGACCAGATAGACTGCAGACCCGGGAGGGCATATAGTTAGGCCGAAGGCCACACAAGCGGTCCGGATAGGCTGAAGACCCTGAGAGGCGGTCCAGATAGACTAATGGCCTGTGACGCGGTCCAGTCAGACTAATGGCTCATTATGCATGTTGTATTTGTTTATATAATATGGTTATATCTGTATGTCGTTGGTATTTTGGGGGAACTCACTAAGCTTTGGGCTTACAGTTGTTGATTATGTTTCATGTACCTCTGATGATCGCGGGAAGGCGAAGGTGTGATCGTACAACTCCTCATATTTCATGATTTATTTGATTGATTATGGGATAATCTGATATTTAAACTATTTTGAAACAAATTGTAATAACTTAATGGTTTTAAATGTTTTAAAAAGTTTTAAATTGACTTGAATTTTTGTGGATGTGACACTTAAGGTGTTTATATAGGGTACTCCTCGTACGCCCAACGTACTCCTCGTACGCCCAACATACTCCTCGTACACCCCAACATACGGGGCCGAAGCTTCGTGATCAAACTGCTAACTACGCTCAACATATGCCAAGGTACGCCTCGCGTAAGGGCCCTCGCACGAGTACGCCCTGCGTACTCCCCATCTACCCCCTTCGTACCAGGTTTTTTCCCAAAACCCTAAATTCTTCCGAAGGCCATAACTTTTTCATTATAAATTCGATTCCGACGATCCTTATATCCATGAAAAGGTAATGAGAGGCTCTAGACTTTTTGTCTCATAATCGCCTTAAAATTTCCTGAATAAAGATCCAATTTCCATCAAAGTCTAAGCCGACCTTTACCAAAATACCCCTGGCTCCAAAATACAAACCGAACCCCCGGATCATCTAGATTTACATCACCCATATCCAAAATAGGTCCAGATCTCATTTCCTCAACGATCATGAGCTTGATAATTCTCGATCTTTGGTCATCACCCCGAAATAGAAACCGACTCGGAACAGGGTGTTTCACAACATGATTGAAAAGTATTTTTGGACTACCGATTTCCTTAACAATAGATAAAATCTACAAAGTTGATGTAAAAGTTGTTAGTGTATTTGCATACTCATAACCATTTGGTGTCACTCTCTAACTTGTCGACCTAATCATATTAGGTTTGTATAACTAAGGAGTTTATTATACTTACTCATCAATATCTAGCCCATGAATGACATCTTATAAGAGTTGTGAGGATGATGTACTCATTGACCACAAAGAAGACATGAACAAAACATGCCAAATACAACAAGTTACTGGGTGACACATATCATGAAAGGCATACTAAGTGTGGTATGTGATTGGGCCTTTATCCGATCTTTCAGATAAGCCACAATCCTTTGGTATTTAAGGGATATGATCCCCCATTTAATGTAGTTTGACTCTGGGTGATCTCTCGAGGTTACTTGGTTTTTTTTTGTTCATACGAAGAGCCTTGATCTTAATGCCAAGTAGGCTATTGTAGCACCATAATCACATGTGTGTGTACAAACCGTGAGAGGGGAGCTAGATTTGTTCCTATTTTTTTGTTAGGTTGTATTTATACTTTTACCATGTTTTTATATCTTTTTTGCATCGAAATATTAAGGTATTTTCGGGATTGTACATATATTTGTGTTGTTGTTTACTTAAGAGCGTCATGAGTCGTGGGATGCAAAGCTTAATTCCATTGCTCTATTTGATAAGTCTCCCCAAAATGGTATTTTTGTGATTTTATTTATTTTAATTTTACTTAGGGTGCCGGGTGGTCTTCTTTCTAGCAGTGCAGTGGACCCAATAACGCACCAGATTTTCCGCGGGTATCCCTTCAGGGTGATAAAACCCTCTGCGTACGCTCATCCCTCCTCCATTACAACTTACAACTTACAACCTTCACTTCACTCCTCCTTCCGCTGCGATCGATGATGGTCTCCACCTCCAAATCCACCGATTCCTCTAATACCAGAGTATCCTCTCTATCGCTCTCTCTCATCATCTTTTTGTTCCTTGAATTCACACACACACGCGCACCTTGATTGATCACTCGTATTCTAAATGCAGACACTTTTGTATTCTCTTTTCTATTATGTGTGTACGAATTTCGGGCTTGTTGATATAATTCAATTGATGATCGATCGTAACTTCTTAAAGTTTCATGCCTTTGCGTTACATAATTGACGATGATCATTTTTCACTTGACTGAGTTGTTCTAGGATGGGAAGTTGCTATCTGACTTTCTTCTTTCGATACTTGACGCCTCCAGTTGACGGAACCGGTGAAACTAAGAAAATTTTGAATTTTAACTTCAATTGGTACTATTTTGAATTGCGAACTTATTTGGTACTAATACTAAAAATTATATTCTCCTCTTCTCTTGTTCGCTGTTTGTGTATAATTTCTAAGGGTTCAACTTTATACTTAACATGATACTCATACTGATTTTGCAACATCAACCGTTTAAGGCTTATGGCTTGTGCTTTACTTCCTTTGTGTTATCATTGAAATTTCAATCCTTTTGGTTTTCCGGAGTGATGCACATCTATATAACTGTTGAGTCAATACCAGCTGGTGGTTCTGAAGCATAGTCGAATAACTTTTACTCCCATTATCAAACAGCTCAGGTAGCACATGATTGCACCTGTGCTACCTGTAAAAGTGGCCTATTTACCCCAATCATTTCTTTTTGAATTTGTTCAATAAAGGAGATTTATAATGATAGTATTTTTATATGAGTCTACAAGAAAAATGCATCTTGAGTCTTAGAAAGGAGGGACTATTACATTTCCATGCTTGATACACTATTTGCGGAAAAAGAAAAGCAAGGAGCATTGGTTGAAGAGAACTATATTTCTCCAATACTTCAAATATTGCTTAAATGCATAGTGAAGATTTTTGTTCCAATTTTTATATCTTGGCGTTTTGTTTGACTATTGGAAACAGTAGACCAAAGTTGTATTTGTATGTTAATCCTTCGATACATTTTGTTGTCCTGATTACCATCCTCCTTAAATTGACAGAATTTGCGGGGAGAGCAATTTTCTGGTGATTTAGGATTCTTAACATCAAGGATAAATCAACTGAAGAAGCAGATTGAAGCAGAAAGGGCTCTTTTGATTAAAGTGAGTTGATACCTGTTATGATGTACTTTGTATCATGTAGTTATTGTTTGTGTTTGTTTTCATCATCTAATGGCATCACCTAACCATGTATCACCCAGCATGAGAAAATAGTAGTTTTCTTACCTACTGTCAAGTGAATGAATACTGATTTACTTAGAAACAATAAAGAAGTAAGTGTTGATGGTATAAGAAATAAAGTTAGTAAGTAAAAGTAGTTACCATTTTACTGTTGAACAGGAAAAAGTTGAGAAGAATAGAGAGAAGTTAAGAAGCGATGTTTCTGAGCTTCTGTCATTAGCTATGCTTAGAACTGATGGTTCTTCTAAGGAAAACAATGGAGAGGGTAAGATGCTTTCTTCAAGGATTAAAAATCCCCTTTGCCTTCTTACTGGCCAAGTATCAAGTGATGATAACACCAACACCACCACTCAAGAAGCAGCTATTTCCATAAGTGCTAAGCTACCACCTACAGATAAAATACCACCTTATACTACTTGGATATTTTTGGACAGGTTTTTCATCATCTCTACTTTCTTTTTTAAATATACATAAACAGGAGAAGATTACTGAACCATTTTCTTTTTTTTGGATCACAGAAATCAGAGAATGGCTGATGACCAGTCAGTTGTTGGGAGGCGACGTATCTACTATGACCAAAATGGAAGTGAAGCTCTCATCTGTAGTGACAGTGAGGAAGAGATTACTGAACTAGAGGAAGAGAAACACGAATTTTCTGAGGCAGAAAATCGCATCATGAGGTTAGTTGAAATATTTTAGCTCAAACATAAATAATCATTCATGTAGGTCTGAAAACATATCATTACCTGCTGAATTTTGCAGGACCATTTGTCAGGATTACGAGCCTAGTGAGGAAGTACTTCAAATCTTGACACAACATATCGGTGGAAATACTTCAGAAATCTATGTACTCAAGTTGCTTTGATATCTTCTTGATCAAGAACTCATGTTTTCCATGTCAAATTTTACTTTTTACTACTCTTCCATATACATATACTTGTTGTAATATTCTCTTTTCTTGCTTCTTCTGTGATGTAGGAGGCATATATCTTGCTGAAGACAGAAGAAGAAGAAGAAGTAAACCGAGATGTGTGTACTTCTACAGACCATGAGCATCATAGGAACATATCTCTGGACAAAAGCCTTAGTGCTTCATTAGATTCTCTTGATAATCTCTTTTGTCGGCGATGTTTGGTACTTCTGGGTGCTCTTTTTGGTTACTGTTGGCTAGATTGGGTCAATGGTAATATGCTCATTTCTGCTTATTTATGTGAATGTGACAGGTATTTGATTGTCGTCTTCATGGCTACTCTCAGTCTGTTATTATTCCTGTAAGCATTTGCGCTCTCACAACCATTGCACTTTCATGGTGGATTTGCTGCATCCTGCACTAATGTAATGTGCTTTCATTTGCATCTTAAACAGACTGAAAGACAGTATTGCCCTCTTGAGTCTCAAGAAAATGCAAAACCCTGCAGTGATCACTGTTACCTTCAGGTTTACCAACCCAATCTACATTTCACATTCCCTAGTAACTGATTCACTAGGATCCATCAAAGGGTCTATCTTTCTGCTCAAGAGAAGTGTCCCCTTTGTCTACTTACTGATAAATTGATGGTCATTCATTCGTATCTATTTCTTTATCTATCCCTTCAAAATGACATTGTATCTCAAATTATTGCAGTTTCAAACTGAGAAGAAGCATTCAGATTGTGTGGATGTCTTAAGCGAGACACACAACAGAACCTCAGATCAGAAGATCCAGACTGGTGCTGATCCAGGTGATGATTACACAAAGCATATTTTTAGAGGCTTTTTTTTAATATAAATTTGGTCCTCATTGCTGGCTTTTGGAGGGGGAAAGAGGGTTGTTTTAATTACATGTGTTGGTATTTGGTATGATGGTTTAATCTATGTATGATGACAATACAGGGAAGCGCAAGGTATCAAACCAAACAACTACAGTGTTAGAAGAATCAAAAGATGTGACTAACGAGCAACAAGAATCTTCTCTTAAAAAACAGAAAAGGTTGTTGTCAATACCTGATGCAGTTTCTATGACAATTGAAGATACTCGAGTTTGTGATGAAAAAAGCATGGAGATGGATGTTACCGAAGATGAAACAACCAGAAAGGATGAAGCAACTAGTTCTGGCTGTGTTTCAGCAGATGTGATGAAAGACATGAGTAGAGGAGGAGTCGATTTGTCAAATCCAGTAGTAAATTGTGAATGGAAACCTCTTGAGAAAGAACTATATGTGAAGGGATTAGAGATTTTTGGGAGAAACAGGTACATGATTATTGTTTGTGAAGCATTAATGAGTGGATTGTTGTTTGAGGTTGTGTAACATGATTGTGATGGGTTTGCAGCTGCCTGATAACCAGAAACTTACTTTCTGGGTTGAAAACTTGCATAGAAGTAGCCAATTATATGTATGAGATTGGAGCAGAAACATCACTTAAGGCATGCTCTATGTTAAATGGCAATGAGAGAGTGGATGCAAATGCTAAGGTTTGGTTTGGTCCTTGTACATAAATGGGCCATGTTGATGTTGTGTTAACATTAAACATGTTTATGTAGGAGCAAGAGACGGGGTCAAGGTCAAGGCTGCTTCGCAGAAAGGGTAGAGCAAAGAAACTAAAATATTCATGGAAGTCTGCTGGGCATCCCTCCTCAATCTGGAGACGAATTGCTGATGGAAAGAATCAGTCTTGCAAGCAATATATTCCATGTGGATGCAAATCTATGTGTGGGAAGGAATGCCCCTGTTTAGATAATGCTACTTGCTGTGAAAAATATTGTGGGTATGTATGTTTTGGAAATTATTATTATAATAAATATAAATAATAAATGAGATGATGTTGTAGGTGTTCGAAAAGCTGCAAGAACAGGTTCAGGGGATGCCACTGTGCAAAGAGTCAATGCAGAAGCCGTCAATGCCCATGTTTTGCTGCTGGCCGTGAATGCGACCCGGATGTTTGCCGAAATTGCTGGGTCAGGTACAAAATCAGATTGCTCCTTTAATTTGTCTTTCAATCAATCAAAATCCTTCCATACTCGACTTTCTTTCTGCATCTTGCAGTTGTGGTGATGGCTCTGTAGGAGAGCCCCAAAGAAGAGGAGAAGGCCACTGTGGTAATATGAGGCTCCTTCTCAGGCAGCAGCAAAGGGTTAGCATCCTCTGCTTTTGATAATCCTTCACTCTTTCTCTCCCTCTCATAGTATATTTAAGACTCTGTTAATTGTATGTCTATGGAAAACAGTTTGTTATAGTTGTGTGCTTATTGTTGTCTTCAGATTCTGTTGGCTAAATCGGATGTTGCTGGTTGGGGAGCATTTCTGAAGGTAGGAGTCTAAGTTTAGTTGATATTTATTGGTTTTAAAGTTAAACTTAAAACAGTGTTTTGTTTTTCTCCGTCCCTAGAATTCTGTGAACAGAAATGAGTATCTTGGAGAGTACACTGGTGAATTGATCTCACACCGTGAAGCAGATAAGCGAGGCAAAATATACGACCGTGCAAACTCCTCTTTTCTTTTTGATTTGAATGATCAGGCAAGCAACCAGTTTTCCATTTTGTTTTGAGATTCACAGTTTTGTGGACATTAACCATCCAATCCAATCCAATCCAAATCCCATGATATTGGTTTTGGCAACAAGTTGTCATAGTTGTTTGTTTGTTTGCATGATGCAGTATGTGCTTGATGCTTACCGCAAGGGAGACAAATTGAAATTTGCCAACCACTCGTCAAATCCCAACTGTTATGCAAAGGTACCATATGTATTAATTTTCTGTAAACATAAACCTAAAATCTAAAACTGAATGTGTTTTTGTCTAAACTCTAAAGAGAGGTTGTTTGGTTGGTTGGTGTGTACATGCATGCATAGCAGGTGATGATGGTGGCAGGGGATCATCGGGTTGGCATATTTGCTCGAGAGCGTATAGAGGCTGGTGAAGAACTGTTCTATGACTACCGTTATGGGCCTGATCAAGCACCTGCATGGGCTCGCAAGCCCAATGCTTCTAAACCAGATGACATTTTAGTCCCTCAAGCTCGAGCTAAGAAGCACTAATCTCTTTCCATCTTGGTTGCTTGCTTGGAGAGGTAAAAAGTAGCTTATGTAGCTATTCCAGGTTGGTGCTGGCATAGCAGTATGTTTGTGACCCTTATTATACATATGTGTATATATGTAATGTATGTATGTATTTATGTACCTTAAGGAAGGTGATATGTATACACGGTAGATAGGCAGCATATAATAATAATAATAATAATAATAATAATAATAATAATAAGGTGGAAATGGGGGTGGGGCAGGCAGAGCATTTGTGGTGGCATGGGTGTCTCATTTGTATATATTACTGTTAGGATAAATAAGAGATATGGCAGCGGTGTATGTATTATTGTTGTGATTGAATCTTGTAATGAATGAATGAATGGGGTGTCTCATTTGTATATATCTTGTATTGGATAGAGTTGTTGATTTTGAGTGGGGTGGGGTTTGATAATGTTATTTCCTCCCAAAGTCTGTTTTGTGCTAGAGTTTTGTGTAATAGAGGCGAAAATGGTCTCCATCTTATCTATTAATAGCCCGAATGATAAATAATATTTCAAACAAGGAAGTCAGGAATTAACATGGACGTGTTTTGTTTTCCGTTGCATATATAGTAGAGTCGTGGTTTATCATACAAATACAACATAACATAAATGAGTAGTGTAAAAAAGGAAAAGAGGGTGTGGTGTTAAGATTAAGAAGAAGAAAAAGTGGCTTGGAGAAGGACGTGTTTCTTGTTTGGGTAACCCATGCCAAGTGCGTGATTGATATACACCTTCCCATCCTTGACAAGGGCAGCAGTTGCAATCCGATGCTTAAGCACAGGTGACCTTCCAATCACGGAAGCTGTTGCCCAGTCATCCTTGCTCTCCACCAACTTCACACCGTTGGCTCCTGCCACAACAAGTTTAGTTCCCCCGGCTAAAAGTTCCATCCCATCCGCAATGCTCAAGCTACCATCAACCTTTACCACTGTAACTTTATTGTTGTTTTTTATTTCAACCTTGAACAGATTTCCGGTCATGGTGTGTGACACCAGTAAGTAGCCATTTGGGTGGTATGCGATCCCGTTCAGGGTCACTATGTCTTTGTACCACTCTTTAGCATGAAATAGTGGGCTCCTTATCACCGACAGTAATTCCCCGTCTACCCCAACTTTCCATATTTGTGTACCTTTTGCATCTGTTACGTATGCATTCCCTTCTGCATCAACGGCTACATCATCTGCAAAGCTTTTTCCATCTGCTGCTCACATACAAACAAACAGTTAACATCGCCCCAATTTACAAATAAAATTGATTATTAAAATCCATACGTAATTGATGGGAATTGGTACAACAAACAAGTCAAAAAAAAGCAGCCAAGGCAGTCGTAGTCGTATATGTGCCACAACACAACTCAAGTCTTGGAAATAACGAACCTCGGCTCACTTTTTTTCGTATAAATTAGGTGGGTGGTTGGTGGGCCTACCGAGGAAGGAAACGTCAATTAAATACAATATTACAAACTCCATGTTCGGTGTTCCTTCCTAATTGCTATTTTCAATTAATTATTTAAGCATCCACTTTAACCTAGGTACTTTTCATCAGATGCTCCTAGGCAGGCTGGCAAGCTACATTAATATGTCAGATTATTTATTTGTAACAACGTTCCATATAGTCTATACTTTATACTATACGGAATAGATGAAATGGCTAATAAGCAATAGGCAATATGCTATTTTTAGAAGCACTGATTGCCTTCAAATTGAAAATTTGCCTATTAAACTTACCATGTTAAGTCCTACAATCCTACTTTGGAATTCACCAAATTTTTTCTTTTCATAATATCTAATCTCAACTCTAAACCAACCCAATAGCAAAAAGTTTTAATAAAAAATAAATTAAAATGAATATTTCAAAAATAATATCGATAACATATTTCTTAGCATCTATTGAAGATTTGGGGAAATATTCATAAAATGAGAATTCCTGTTTCTTAGATTGTGGACTTGTTTTTATGCTGTTTCTGGCATATACAATAGCATTCAATAACAACCTTCGATTCTCGGAAATGCCATTATCCATATTACCTTTTTTTTTTTAATCTAATAATTGTAACTTTCAGTGGATGATTCAAAACAGTTTCAGAGTTTTAAGGACGGAGGTATTAAGTATAAACAGAAACAAAAGAGAGGAGGAGATGATCAGTAGTCAGTACCTGAGGAACTGAGCTGAGTGAAAAACAAGCGTTTCCATGAATCCATATCATAGGCCGCAACAGCACTGTAAGTGTTTCCAAAAACATCGGCGATGGCCACCACCACCCGGTTTCTCGGCCGGTCAATGAAAAGGCCACAGGTCCCGTTCCCAACGGCGTCGGTATTTTTCACGACAGGGATCTCTTCAAGGACGACGTTGTCGTTGGGGTTATGATCATCAGGAACATTGACCACGCCAAGACCGCCGCCGTCCGTGAAGGAAACGATGAAACGACGTTTGACTTCGTCCCATTTGCTGGATTCTCTGAACCAACCGGTGCTGTGGAACTGGTAGTAGTGGCTGCTCGGAGTAGCTGATTCCAGGGATATGATGATGGCTACAGGGATCGCCGATAGGACAGAAAGAAGCAACAAAAACCTGGTGGAGCAAAAAAAGGACGCCATTGGAATTGAAATCGGAATGAAGAAGCCCGAAGCTAAAATACCCGAATCTTTATACTAATAGCCAGGATACACAAACAAAGTGTGCACCGGGTAGAGTAGGTCTTCACTCTTCACCAGAACACCGTAAAAGATGCTAATTAAATTACAAATATTGTCCCTAAATTACTCTCAAAATGCATTTCTTTTTAACGTAATAGCCTTTTCATATATTTAACCATCTTTATATCCCACATTCCAACCCATCTTCATCTTTTTCAGTATTCCTGTCTATAAAAAAAATTATTAATGTCATTTGTTATTTTTTTAATAATTTTTAATTTCTTTTTACATATTCTTTAAAAATGATATATATCTTTTTCTATGATTTTACATCAAATTTAAATTCTTTTAAATCATTTAAAATTAACATTATTAATAAAAATTTTGAAATTCAAAATGTTTTGTAATCAGTTACTTATCTTTTATTCCACTTATTTTGTTCTCATTTTCTTTTACATTTTTATAAACATACTTTATAAATTTGTTATATATATATATATATATATATATATATATATATATATATATATATATATATATTCAAGAAAACAAAAAACACAATGTTTTTTGTATTTTTCATGGTATTTTAACCACTAATTTAAACATTGTGTTTTTCATGGTATTTTAACCACTAATTTTTTAAGACGCATTAGGCTATTAAATTAACTGATAATTTATGATTGATTCGGTTTGAGTGAATACTCGAGTTTTTATGGGGGAGAATACGAAAAACAAAGATATTTTACCTAAAGAAGCTTTGTTTATGTTAGAATAAAGGTCTTCCACACTTGGTCAAATTTGGATGGCGGAGGGTGTAACATTTTATTCAAGAGATATGTTTTTTTTTCTTTTTTTCTTTTATTTGTTTCAAAAGAGCAAAGCTTGTCACGTCCAATATATAAAGGACACATTTTTATACGAACTTTATGACATCGTTGGCTCAATCTTATGCTATGATTATCAAGAAAAAAGTAAAGCATCCATGTTTATTTATAAATATGTAAATGAAAATATATAATCTAAAACTGGTTGTATCTAGACAAAATTGCAAAAATGGTTCTTTAGTTGGCAAATTTATGTGTTTTTTTTGTCCAAAACAAAATATTGGTGCATCACTGGTCCACTTTTAGATATCTTGTGTGGTTTTGGTCCATATGATTGTATTTTCTTGTGTTTTTGGTCCACATCCCACCTAAAATGATTAATACGCCCCTTAAATAATTATATTTTAATTTATTTTATTTATTTTATTATTCTTATAAAAAAATAAAAAACAAAAACAAAATAAACCCACCACACACATATACTCTCTCTCTCTCTCTCTCTCTCTCTCTCTCTCTCTCTCTCTTTTCTTTTTTCTGTATGTCAACCTCCCAACCGGAACCTCCACCACCAAAATCAAATCAAACCCACAACACCACCACCATACCTTCTGGAACATTAGCTTCATCGGCATGACTTCATCGGACCACCCTTAATACCCTTCTTTTGACCTAGATAGTGCTTAAGTCATGCATTGGACATGCATGATTGAAAAACTGTGATTTTTATGGTCTCTAGGGTCGAGAAAGGCATTCTGTAAAGTCCCAATGAATGTCTTAATGGATTAAGAGCTTAATACTCAAAGTTGGTCTGAACTGATCTCACGTCATGAGAAATGGAACCTCATGACGTGAGTTAGGCGATTGTCTTGATCTGAGAATCCTGTTGTACGAGTGAAGCTGAGTCGACTCACTGAGTGAGTCTGGGGCGAGTCTGTTCTCACGACGTGAGCCTTAATATGACATGAGGGTGAGCTAAGGGAGAAAGTTGACCTTTGACCCTAGACGTTGACTTTTGACTTGAGTTGACTTTTTGGCCAACTCTTGGTTTTGAAGGGCAGATCTAAGGTTTTTCTTGTACCATTATCTAGGTGTGGAGTAGCATTGGTGTAGCTGATAGAGAGAGCAACAGTAGTTAATTTTGGATCTAGAGGTGAGTTACCTTCACTGTATCCATGGTTTGAGGGCACCAATGTCGTCCTACTAGTTGATGTTTATAGCAAGACAATTGTCTGGAATGCCAATATTTGTTGATGTTTCTATGGTTATTTGATTATGATATTATGTGTAGTGGTAGGGGTGAAATAGACATGATATCTAGTTGAAATAGACCGAAGGGGATTGCAAGCACCCATATATGCTTAATAGTATTAGGTTGAAATAGACCAAATGGGATTGCAAGCACCCAAATATGCTTGAAAGTATCCGGTTGAAATAGACCGAAGGGGTAGGCGAGCACCAAGATATGCTTGGCAGTATGTGTGTTTAGTATGTGGCATTTTGGGGGAACTCACTAAGCTTTGTGCTTACAGTTTTCAGTTTATGTGTAACACTCTAAATTTTCAAACAAAATTTTCATTTTTAAATCACATAAAATCAGTATCAGATTTTCTCAAAATCACAATGTATCAAATGTCAAAAACATGATTTAACAAAACAACTGATAATATCCCAAAATCCTCGACATAGTCTCGAACATGTGTGAACAATCAAGTCGGTGCCTTCCCGCGATCCTGAGAAGTACCTGAAACACATAACATACAATAGGGTAATCACGAAGCTTAGTGAGTTCCCTAAAATACCACATACACAAATAATAAGCCTCTCATGGCTATAACTCGGCATGGACCCTCCGGTCTCATGTGTCTCGGTGAGGAACCTCCGGTCTCACGGCTCGGTGTGGACCCTCTGGTCATGTGTCTCAGTGAGGACCCTTCGGTCTCACAACTCAGGTTGGACCCTCCAGTCCTATATCTTAGTGAAGACCCTCTGGTCTTACAACTCGGTTTGGACCCTCCGGTCCTATCTCAGTAAAACACGGAATAATATAGCATATATCACAAAGATAAAATGCACAATATCACATAACTCAGTATAAACAAATATGACCCTCCAGTCGATAACTCAATAAGACCCTCCGGTCACACAGTATTACCGCTTAGGTAAGTATAGAGAAGACTCACCTCGGAAGTAAGCAAGTAGACCCAACACCCCACGAACAGTCTAGACTCCACCTACCCAATATAATTATCTCTAATAAGCAATTTGTAATAACCACTTTGAGATGCTAAGCTAACCCCTCCACTAAATCTCACAAAGGGTAAAAAGACCATTTTACCCCTCTATGGTCTCTAAAGTCCACAGTTGACCAAACCCTAAAAGTCAACGAAATTCAATGCCCAAGTCAACAGTCCATGATGACTAAAATCGTCGAGTGCATCTACGCGACTCGTCGAGTTCCCTCGTTTTCTCAGAAGTATCAGGAAAATCCAACTTAACTCGTCGAGTTGTCTCATCAACTCACCGAGTTGTGGCGTGTTCAGTCTATCGGGGAAAACCCTAGCTTACTCATCGAGTTGGCGCATGCACTCGTCGGGTTTCTCTAAACAAATTATCATTTAGACAATTCTAAGCATAAATAATATACCAAACTCTAGATCTAGCCTCCCAAGGCAGAAATACCACGTAAAGTTGCAAGCTTTACATCCATGCATGACATCTAGAGCTCGAAATGCCAACACAAGCTCTATTTAGGGTTTAATGCATATAAACTTGTCACCAGCTTGATAAACCTTGGATCTTTGGGCTCAAGGGACTAAATATGGTCTAGATCTGGGATCTCAATTCCATGGCTAGCTCAAAACACTTTAGAACTCAAGAAAGGATGGAAAAAGACCCTAAACTTATTAGGAATGAGATCTAACCAAAACAATGAGCAAGGTTGAAGCTTTTTACCTTCAAACTGAAGCTAGCACTGAAAAACACTTGATCCAAGAGCCTCTTCTCGTTCCAAGCCTTGATTCTCTTCACTCCTCTTCCAAATGTGCACTAGAACACCCAAAGTTAGCTTCTCTCTCTCTCTTTCTCTCTCTCTCTCTCTCTTTCTCTCTCTCTCGCTCTCTCACAAACGAATACACTCGATTAGGGTTTCTCACAATGTATAAGGGTGATAAGGGAGGCGGAAATGAAGGCTCCAGGTCCTTTAAATAGGACACAAACCCTATAAATTATGGTTTTCTCACTCAGCACCTACTCGTCGAGTTGGGGTCCTCCAACTCGTCTAGTAGACTCTAAATCACGCGGCCAACTAACTCCTCTACTCGGCGAGTTGGGGCATCCAAATCGTCGAGTTGCTCTAAAATTATGAAAGTAAATTAATTAAATATTATACCTAGGATTCGGGATGTTACATTATGTTTCAGGTACTTCCATGTAACATGTAACACCCGTGTTTCTAGCCTAGACATTTATATTGAGTTGATAGTCTAGGTTAACCTTTGTAACTCATTTTGAAGAAATGAAAAAGGAATTATGTGAATATTATGTGAATTATGTGTTTTATGCTTAATTATTAGGGCTTA
The DNA here is from genome assembly GCF_051521515.1 of Lactuca serriola. Classification (NCBI taxonomy): domain Eukaryota; kingdom Viridiplantae; phylum Streptophyta; class Magnoliopsida; order Asterales; family Asteraceae; genus Lactuca; species Lactuca serriola. The sequence continues at coordinate 333,559,594 of NC_136415.1, read as the reverse complement.
ATTAATTAAGAATAAAAATAAGCGTCAAAATTAAAGTGTGAGATAAGCCCGATATCTTTACATATAGTTGTAGTGGTCGAAACAAGGATTTCGGGGATATAAAGAATACCAAAATCCGAGTTATAACGAAGAAGTTATGACCTGTCGAAGTTTCGCGACAAAACCGGCATGGTGCTGAATGTCGTAGAAAGTGAGTTTTTGATAAAATACTTTTTAGCCTTAGTAATCTAAACGAAAGTCGTAGTATTCGTTAAACCGAGAAGTTCGATAAAAAGAACGCCCAAATCTGACTTCGTATGAGGAAGTTATGATTTTTCGAATTTTCAGCGTAGTAGTAGACAGCTAAAAACTCGAATTTTAGATCGAACGATTTTTAGCCGACACAACCTAAACGAGAATTGAAGGTATCGTCATTTGGAGCACAACGGTAAAAAGTCTGACGAAAACGGACGTCGGATGAAGAAGTTATGAATTTTTAACGGATTTCCTGTCCCGGTCTGTTAAAAATAATAATATAAAATTTAAAGTCAAAATTAGCTGACGAAGGAAGTTGTAGATCGTAATTTTAGCTACGCGTGCATATAAAGAACGTCAAAAACGGAGCTCGTATGCGAAAGTTATGAATTTTAGAAGTTTTGGCACGAAAACCGAGAAATTTCGCATAGTCACAATTGCCACGTCAACCTCGCTTAGAATGTGACACGTGTCCTGCTGAGTCACCTGGCTGCTGAGTCATCAGGCTGCTGAGTCACCGAGGCTGCTGAGTCATGCGAAGCCACGTGCCCTCTTCTGATTCGATCGAGGAGGAGGCCCAATCCGAAGCAGTCAGCTCCCCAGCCGAAGCTTCGCCCAGTTGCCGCGTGTGTCTGAGCCTCGCATAGCCTAGCTCCGAGCCTCGCAGGTGCGCCAGTAAGACGCGGTCCACTTAGAAGCCGCCAGCGAGCCCTTGCAGGTGCGAGCCACCCCCCTGCGAGCCTTCTTAGCTGTCGGATCAGGAGACTTCTTAGCCATTGGATCAGAACTTCGGACCCTATAAATAGAAGGGTACCTGCGAGGGTTCCCGGTTACTTTTGGAATTTTGTCACTTTTAACCCCTAAACCCATATTTTCTTCATCTTAACATCCCGCAAAGCCCCGGTATCAATTGTAAAGCCCGGAATACCCCACGAAGCACCCGAGAAGCCCGGAAAATTTATCTTTTCGGTTTCGAAGCCCGACCTTTCGCAGAGCCCGGTTTCTCAATAAAACTCCCGGTTTTATTAGAAACGATCGTTTTAGGAAACGAATTGCTGCCCGATTTTCACCAAAATACGTGAGTGTGTAGTTACTTTCAATTTACACATAGATATGAAGTATTTACCTTGAAATACGTGTTATGTGTAAATATGCTAATTTTTTATTCGAGGTGACTGTTGAATTGATGTTTTATACAAGTTTTAAATTGTATATGCTTTTTATCTACAAAATGTGTTGGGTAGAACATGGGTAGATATAATAGTTGCTGTGTGATAAAATGAAATAATGAGAGGCCTCGTTATAGATGATATTGATGATCTAGTCATCTAGCGGAGTATAGATGACGACCACGAACTTTCTAGATAGTCCAGTGGAACACTAGCAGGCTAGTAACCTGTAGGTGTTTATTCGAACTGTGTTTTTATTTGAACTGTTTGCTCACCAGATGTACTCCATCCCCCACATGGTTGCCTTTAGGACATTTATTGCTGAGGAATCCCCTTAGCAGTAGTGTCCATCCCGATGATAATCCTTAGGCTAGGTCCCTTGTGATAGGTGTTTAGGGACGTAAAATGAGGACAACGGGAATGGGTAATCAGGGTTATTGTTGATTGGTGAACTTAATAAGTATATTATTATTGTGGGTTGAAAACCCTATATGCTCACCAGGCTCCCAAGCCTGACCCACTCAGTTTTATGATTACAGGTAGTGGACCCCGAGCATAGTTGGAGGACGATGAGGGATTTTTGGATTATAGGCCAGTAGTTGTAAATAACTATTGAAAGACTTATAATGTCTTGTTTATGCTTTTGATCTATATCGGAACATGAGATCCCGAGGTTTTGATATGAAATGAAACTATACATTTCTTAAAGAAGGTTTTGATAAAATTTTATCATATTTTGTTTGGGGACCAATTCCGCAACATCTTATAAAAAGATTTCTCTGATTTTATTTTAAAAAACATAAATTAAATCGGTCTTTTCTGGCCGAGAAATTAGGGGATGTCACAGTTGGTATCAGAGCATTAGTTTAAGCGAACTAAGAAATTGTAGAATTTCTAGACTTGAACTTAGAATGCTAAGTGATGATTGTGAGATGAGTGTCTACCATATTTTAGACACGAGCACTAGTTTATTTTAGGGAAGATGCCTAAAATGCCCTTATGTGCTAAATGCTATGTGTTTGCCATGTGTGCCATTATTTGTTCGGATCTATGGTCTGTTGCCGACCGGATCTGGAAACCTTATGTGTGTAGGATTCTAAGCGTATGAATACGAGATTAGAACTAACATGTAAACGTTTCGGAGTGATAAGGGAATTGAAATGTCTAACAAGAATAAAGACCTAAATTCGCCTTATTCGGTATATAGATTGTAATGGCAAGAACTCGGAGTGGAGCTGGAAATGCAAATAGAAACCAACAACCTCAACCTCAAGTGGTGGAACAGGTGCCTATAGTAGGAGCTGCACCCGAACCCATCACCATGGCTGGAGTATGATCCATGATTCAGACCATGTTGGCTGAACAGAGGGAGGAATTGAGGCAAATGTTGCTGAACGACAGGGATGAACCTTCAGTTCCTGTTGAACAACGTGAACTAAATGACGATTGATCTGAAGAAGGGAACAACAGTAGATCAGTTGGTCATAGTGAACCGCTTGTGGTTGGGAGGAATAACCACGAGGGTAGAATGGAGAGAAATGGGTGCAAGTATAAGGACTTTATGACTTGCAAGCCATCGACCTTCAATGGAAAAGAAGATCCTGTCGGAGTAATGGACTGGATCTCGGAAATGGAGTTGGCTTTCATGACTTGTGATTGCCAAGGCAAGTTACAAACCACGTTTGCAGTACGTCAGTTCAGGGGTAGTGCTGCTCGTTGGTGGAGCACTTTGGGGAAAACCCTAATCCCTAATGAGCCACTGCAATTAACTTGGGCAGAGTTCTTGGTGCACTTCAAGCGCAAGTACCGCTCGACCCAAAACGTACTTGAGTTAGAAAACCAATTTCTAACGTTGCAGAAGGGGAGTATACCGTTGACGAATATACAAATAACTTCATAGACAAAATGGAGTTTGCTTTGCGTATTGTCCCAGATGAGTTGGAAAAAATAGACAGGTATGCAAAGGGACTTCCATGGGAGTACGCGGTGCCAGTACGTCAGGCACTTACTTTGGAGGCAGCTATCTGGGCTGCCAAGTTTGTTGAAGATATGATAAAAAAGAGAGCCGCCAACAAGGTTGAAGTTGGCGAAAAGAGAAATTTTGAAGGAACTTCAGGTTCCAATAAAAAGAACAAGTTCTCGAAGACTGGTTCGAGAAAGTTTGGAGGAGGAAGCGAAGCCAAGTGGTGTGACAAGTGTAAGAAGAAACATGCTGGGAAGTGCAGCGGGGAAGTCACTTGTTACAAATATGGAAAGCCAGGGCACTATGCCAATGAGTGCACCACCAACAAGAGGGTGTGCTACGAGTGCCGTGAAGAAGGGCATATTGCTAAGGATTGCCCAAAGAAGAAAGATGCGGGAAAACCCAACATACCACCAAAGCCGAAGGCGAGAGCCTTCCAGATGACGCTCGAAGTTGCGAAAGAAGAAGCCGATGTCGCTTCAGGTACCTTTCTCGTAAACGAATTGCCTGCCCAAATTTTGTTTGATTCTGGAGCCAATTACTCCTTTATATCGCATGAATTTGGTAGAAAGCTAGCTTTGCCTGTAGATAGGCTAGTTAATGCCTTATTAGTCGAGATTGGTAGTGGCAAGTTTGTACCTGTTAGCCATCGTATGAAAAACATCCTCATTGACTTGGATGGGAATAAGTTCCAAGAGGAATTATTGCCTATCGAGTTAAATGGATTCGACATAGTTTTAGGAATGGATTGGCTTAGCGCCAAGGATGCAGAAATACTATGTAGAAAGAAGATAGTTAAAGTAAACCCGCCAGGGAAAGAGTCGTTTATGGTGTATGGAGACAAACACAGAGTAAACTCTGGAATCATTTCCCTAATGAAAGCCAGAAAGTGTTTGGCCAAGGGATGTACATCATATCTAGCATTCGTGATCGATGCCAAGATGGAAAAGAAGGAGGTGCAGAATATTTCGGTGGTGTGTGATTATCCGGAAGTCTTTCCCGAAGATCTTCCCGGATTGCCCCCTGATCAACAAGTAGAATTTCGTATCGACTTGTTACCAGGAACGACGCCGATAGCGAGAGCACCTTATCGATTAGCGCCAACCGAAATGAAGGAACTTATGACACAACTTCAGGAGTTATTGGACAAGGGTTTCATTCGACCTAGTTCATCACCCTGGGGAGCCCCTGTGTTATTTGTAAAGAAGAAAGACGGAAGCATGAGAATGTGCATCGATTACAGAGAGCTGAACAAAGTGACGATAAAGAACAAGTACCCGTTGCCAAGGATCGATGACTTGTTCGACCAGTTTCAGGGTTCGAGCTATTTCTCGAAGATCGATCTTAGGTCGGGATACCATCAACTAAAGGTGAGAGAGCAGGACATCGAAAAGACTGCTTTTAGAACAAGATATGGACACTATGAATTTTTGGTTATGTCGTTCGGACTAACCAATGCCCCAGCAGCTTTCATGGATTTGATGAATAGGGTTTGTAAACCATTCTTAAATAAATCCGTGATAGTATTCATAGATGATATCTTGATTTATTCGAAAAGCAAGCAGGAGCATGAAAAGCATCTGCGTGAAGTGCTAGAAGTCCTGAAAAAGGAGAAGCTGTATGCAAAGTTCTCCAAGTGTGAATTTTGGATTCAAGAAGTCCAATTTTTAGGTCATGTGGTTAACCAAGAAGGGATAATGGTCGACCCAGCAAAGATTGAAGCTGTAATGAAGTGGGAACAACCAAAAATTCCTACGGAGATTCGAAGCTTTTAGGATTAGCTGGATATTACCAAAGGTTTATCCAAGGCTTTTCTTCGATTTCTACTCCATTAACAGCTTTGACCCACAAAGGAGCCACTTATGCTTGGAATGAGAAGCATAAGGAAGCCTTTGAGAAGTTGAAGAAGAGATTGTGTGAAGCACCGATTCTTTCATTGCCTGAAGGAGTTGATGACTTTGCAGTTTATAGCGATGCATCTGGAGTTGAGTTAGGTTGTGTTCTGACCCAAAGGGATAAAGTGATCGCGTATGCATCGAGGCAATTGAAGGAACATGAAAAGAACTACCCCACTCATGATCTGGAGTTGGCAGCAGTAGTATTTGCCTTGAAGATATGGATGCATTATCTTTATGGCACCAAGTGTAAACTTTTCACTGATCATAAGAGTCTCCAATATCTCTTTAATCAGAAGGAATTAAACATGAGGCAACGATGCTGGCTAGAGTTACTCAAGGACTACGACTGTGAGATACTTTACCACCCTGGTAAAGCAAATGTTGTTGCCGATGCTCTCAGTCGGAAGGTAAACCTTGAAAAGAAAAGGCCAAGAGCGTTGAGAATTGAAGTCGTCTCAACAATTGTGGAAAGTATAAAGAAAGCTCAAGAGGAAGCTTTAGAGAAAAATGACCGAAAGGAAGAACGTTTGGGCAAAACGTTAGTGTTCGGTACAAACAACCAAGGGTTGAAGGTATTTCAAGATAGAATTTGGGTACCTAAGACGGGCGGAATAAGAGATCTTCTAATGGAAGAAGCTCACAAGACCATGTACTCGATTCATCCCGGCAGTACGAAAATGTATAGGGATCTAAAACCCTATTATTGGTGGCCGACGATGAAGCTCGATGTTGCTAAGTATGTGGCCGAGTGTGTAACTTGTGCTAGGGTTAAGGCACAACATCAGAAACCGTATGGGAGTTTAGAACCTTTACCCATACCTATGGGTAAATGGGAAGACATCACCATGGATTTTATGACTAAGCTACCCAGAACAAGGAACGGTCACGACATGATATGGGTGGTCGTTGATCGCTTCACTAAGAGTGCGCATTTCATAGCGGCCAAAGAGAAATGGTCTATGGATAAACTTGCGAATTCTTACGTGAAGGAAATTGTGAGGCTTCACGGTATTCCATTAACGATTGTGTCCGATCGTGATAGCCATTTTACCTCGAGGTTTTGGAGGAGTCTACAAGAGGAATTGGGTACCAAGTTGTGTTTGAGTACAGCTTACCATCCGCAAACCGATGGTCAGAGCGAGCGAACGATTCAAACATTGGAGGATATGCTAAGAGCATGTTGTTGGATATAGTGTCTAAGTCCATAACTATATTTGGTATGTACTTGACCCGACCCGGCATGGTCCATTTGGGTTGCACTTCACCTGAACAATTTATGGATAATATTTGAGAATAATACAAGTTATGATTTATTAATATATTATAAGTTCTAATATATTAATATAAGATCATGTTATTTAATTAGTAGTGATCTATAATTAATCTAGGATTAATTTAGTGATCAAAGATATTACTAATTAAATATGGGCTTCTATATTTATATAGTGTGGGCTTATGCTTATTTGGAATGGGCTAGGCTTGTATGGAGAAGTCCATGGATACTCCATGGAGCTTTAACCCATGGATCTCATGGAAATGAAGAGACATGGGTATTAGGGTTTACATGGATGTAACCCTAATCCACCACACTATATAAAGGAGGCTTTGGCTCTTGAAATCACACTAGTTGACACATGTTGAGGTGAGGGCCGATTTCAAGAGAAGTGTGACTATTCTCTCAAAGTTCCAAGTTTGTGGTGATTTGTGACTTTCATTTGAGGCATCCACATTATTGATGCTAGGCTCTAAAACTCCAAGGAATCAACTACAACTACAAGGTAAGTGTTTCTACTAGCTTTATTTGATTCAAGTTCCCCATGCCATGCTAGTTAGGATATAAGCCTTGGAAAAATAATTATTTGCATGTATCTTAGACAAACATAGATCCAAGGTTTATTAGGGTTGCATGTACACTTAGGAAGTGTTAGAATGCTCAAAACCCATCACATGTACCCTAGAATTCCAAGGTAACTGGGATGAACACTTACCTCTAGTTGAATTCTCCTATAATAATAGTTTCCACTCAAGCATTAAGATGGCACCTTATCACGCTTTGTATGGGGAAAAGTGTCGAACGCCATCATGTTGGCTGGAAGCTGGGGAAAAGCAGTTTATGGGACCTGAAATAGTCCATGAGACTGCTGAAAAGTTGAAAGTGATAAGGGAAAGGATGTTAGCTGCTCAAGATCGACAAAAGAGTTATGCTGACAAGAAAAGACAACCGATATCCTTCGATGTTGGAGATTCAGTTTTACTTAAAGTATCGCCGTGGAAGGGACTTATAAGATTTGGTAAGAGAGGGAAGTTGAGTCCAAGGTTTATTAGACCATTTAAAGTTCTTCAGAGAATCGGGAATCAAGCTTAGAAGCTAGAGTTACCGGAAGAGCTAGAGGGTATTCATAACACCTTTCATGTGTGTTATTTGAGAAAGTTCACAGGAGATGTGCCCGACATAATTCCGATTTCTGAGTTAAGGTTGGGTGAAAACAAAAGGTTGATCGAAGAACCTGAGGCAATTGTTGACCGTAAGACTATGAAGTTACGACGCAAGATGGTCGATTTAGTGCTTGTGCGCTGGAAACATACGAATGGACCAAATCTCACTTGGGAAACGGAGAGTGACATGATGAGTCGCTACCCGCAGTTGTTTGGTGATATGTGATTTCGGGGACGGAATCATCCTAAGGGGGAGAGAGTTGTAACACTCGTGTTTCTAGCCTAGGCATTTATATTGAGTTGATAGTCTAGGTTAACCTTTTTAACTCATTTTGAAGAAATGAAAAAGGAATTATGTGAATATTATGCAAATTATGTGTTTTATGCTTAATTATTAGGGCTTAATTAATTAAGAATAAAAATAAGCGTCAAAATTAAAGTGTGAGATAAGCCCGATATCTTTACATATAGTTGTAGTGGTCGAAACAAGGATTTCGGGGATATAAAGAATACCAAAATCCGAGTTATAACGAAGAAGTTATGACCTGTCGAAGTTTCGCGACAAAACCGGCATGGTGCTGAATGTCGTAGAAAGTGAGTTTTTGATAAAATACTTTTTAGCCTTCGTAATCTAAACGAAAGTCGTAGTATTCGTTAAACCGAGAAGTTCGATAAAAAGAACGCCCAAATCTGACTTCGTATGAGGAAGTTATGATTTTTCGAATTTTCAGCGTAGTAGTAGACAGCTAAAAACTCGAATTTTAGATCGAACGATTTTTAGCCGACACAACCTAAACGAGAATTGAAGGTATCGTCATTTGGAGCACAACGGTAAAAAGTCTGACGAAAACGGACGTCGGATGAAGAAGTTATGAATTTTTAACGGATTTCCTGTCCCGGTCTGTTAAAAATAATAATATAAAATTTAAAGTCAAAATTAGCTGACGAAGGAAGTTGTAGATCGTAATTTTAGCTACGCGTGCATATAAAGAACGTCAAAAACGGAGCTCGTATGCGAAAGTTATGAATTTTAGAAGTTTTGGCACGAAAACCGAGAAATTTCGCATAGTCACAATTGCCACGTCAACCTCGCTTAGAATGTGACACGTGTCCTGCTGAGTCACCTGGCTGCTGAGTCATCAGGCTGCTGAGTCACCGAGGCTGCTGAGTCATGCGAAGCCACGTGCCCTCTTCTGATTCGATCGAGGAGGAGGCCCAATCCGAAGCAGTCAGCTCCCCAGCCGAAGCTTCGCCCAGTTGCCGCGTGTGTCTGAGCCTCGCATAGCCTAGCTCCGAGCCTCGCAGGTGCGCCAGTAAGCCGCGGTCCACTTAGAAGCCGCCAGCGAGCCCTTGCAGGTGCGAGCCACCCCCCTGCGAGCCTTCTTAGCTGTCGGATCAGGAGACTTCTTAGCCATTGGATCAGAACTTCGGACCCTATAAATAGAAGGGTACCTGCGAGGGTTCCCGGTTACTTTTGGAATTTTGTCACTTTTAACCCCTAAACCCATATTTTCTTCATCTTAACATCCCGCAAAGCCCCGGTATCAATTGTAAAGCCCGGAATACCCCACGAAGCACCCGAGAAGCCCGGAAAATTTATCTTTTCGGTTTCGAAGCCCGACCTTTCGCAGAGCCCGGTTTCTCAATAAAACTCCCGGTTTTATTAGAAACGATCGTTTTAGGAAACGAATTGCTGCCCGATTTTCACCAAAATACGTGAGTGTGTAGTTACTTTCAATTTACACATAGATATGAAGTATTTACCTTGAAATACGTGTTATGTGTAAATATGCTAATTTTTTATTCGAGGTGACTGTTGAATTGATGTTTTATACAAGTTTTAAATTGTATATGCTTTTTATCTACAAAATGTGTTGGGTAGAACATGGGTAGATATAATAGTTGCTGTGTGATAAAATGAAATAATGAGAGGCCTCGTTATAGATGATATTGATGATCTAGTCATCTAGCGGAGTATAGATGACGACCACGAACTTTCTAGATAGTCCAGTGGAACACTAGCAGGCTAGTAACCTGTAGGTGTTTATTCGAACTGTGTTTTTATTTGAACTGTTTGCTCACCAGATGTACTCCATCCCCCACATGGTTGCCTTTAGGACATTTATTGCTGAGGAATCCCCTTAGCAGTAGTGTCCATCCCGATGATAATCCTTAGGCTAGGTCCCTTGTGATAGGTGTTTAGGGACGTAAAATGAGGACAATGGGAATGGGTAATCAGGGTTATTGTTGATTGGTGAACTTAATAAGTATATTATTATTGTGGGTTGAAAACCCTATATGCTCACCAGGCTCCCAAGCCTGACCCACTCAGTTTTATGATTACAGGTAGTGGACCCCGAGCATAGTTGGAGGACGATGAGGGATTTTTGGATTATAGGCCAGTAGTTGTAAATAACTGTTGAAAGGCTTATAATGTCTTGTTTATGCTTTTGATCTATATCGGAACATGAGATCCCGAGGTTTTGATATGAAATGAAACTATACATTTCTTAAAGAAGGTTTTGATATACTTTTATCATATTTTGTTTGGGGACCAATTCCGCAACATCTTATAAAAAGATTTTTCTGATTTTATTTTAAAAAGCATAAATTAAATCGGTCTTTTCTAGCCGAGAAATTAGGGGATGTCACATAACATCCTAAAATATGACTCAATTTTTTTTTTGTTTAATCATTACTAAAATCATTAGATCAATACCATAGAATAAAACCCATACGTCTATGTATCAAAACCATAACAAAGTATCACAAGAAAACTGTATCAAGACTGTATCAAATCATGTCAATGAAAAGCTAATCAACTCCCAGGACAAAAACTGAAGCCTTGGTGTGTGCGATGCCATCATCCCAAGCTCTTCCCTTTACTTGCGGAAGTACCTAAAACCAAAACTGAAATTGTAAGCACGAAGCTTACTGAGCTCCCCAAACTACTACATACCATACATGTAACAACGTAAATTTCAAAACAATTTTTCGCATAATATAAAAACATTTTCATTAAATGTTCATAAAACATCAATGTCTGAAACTCCAATCAGTGTCATACAAAACATCCCAAGATCACATATCATAAAAATCCCATGTGTGTGTACTGATCAAGCCGACGCCTTCCCACGGTCATCACTAGTACCTGAAACACATAACACCAACACTGTAAGCACAGAGCTTAGTGAGTTCCCCAAAATACCACATATAACAAATATTAGCCACTCGAGGCTATAACTTTGTGGGTCCGTGCACCCAAACTCTGTGAACCCTCAGGTTCTAACTCTGTAAACATGCACAACATAAATCACATAGAATAATGCAATGCAACACATAACACATATATAGTATACAAACACTGTTGGTTACCTACTCAAGGTAAAGTATAGTGAGAAGACTCACCTCGTGTATCTCGATACTCGTAAGTCCCGGAATCACTCGCGCTCGATCCTCTGAGTTATAATCCTCCTATAATACAATATATCTCTAATTAACACTTTCTCAACTAAGGTTGACTACCCCTATCAAGTCAACACTGGTCAACTCTGGTCAACGGTCAACTTGACTGGACTCGGCGAGTGCACTAGAGCGACTCGGCGAGTCTATACGTGTTCAATGACTCCCTCGGATCCTCTCCTAGCACGTCGAGTACTCCCCTGACTCGACGAGTCCTACCTGGCATGAATCGCGGGACCACCACGACTCAACTCGCCGAGTCTCAAGAACAACTCGGCGAGTCCCATCTGACTCAGTCCACTCGACAACCCTCTCTGACTCACTGAGTCAACACCTTAACTCGGCAAGACCACTCGCTGAGTGGTCAAGGACAATCTTCATGCTACTCGCCGAGTCTGTTCTTCAGACTCGGTGAGTCCATGCCATGCATGAACTCAAATTCGCTCATAAGGTCAGATCCGCTCCATTAACTCATAGATCCAGTCCTTCCAAGCACATTCATCACGTAAAGTCACAATCTTGGCTACCATGCAACGCTTACAAGGCTCCTTTTAGTGAAATGACCTCTAAAATGGTAACCTAAATCCCCAACTCAAAAGAAAAGGCATAAAGCAGGGCATTTGGGACTCTCTGGACCTAATAAGGTCCAGATCTAGGTACCATTTCTCCAAGGGACCTCTCACACTCCAAATACAAGGCAAACAAGGCATAAAGAAACCCTAGATTTGGCCATATCAACAAAAACACGAGAATAAGCTCTGAATGTTACCTCAAAAAGCTTCCTCTGCTGAAATAGAAGTTGATCCAAGCTCCCCAACTCTCCTAGTTTGGCCTTCCTCTTCCTTTCTTGCAAACACACACAAAGATGGTGAATAATGGCCTCTTTTCTCACTCACAAGGACTCCCAAATGCTCTGGTGCTCTCAAGGTCAAAGGTAGCCGCAATGAAGGGTTATAAGCCCTTTAAATAGGGCTCAGGGCCGGGAAATTAGGGTTTCATTAAACAGTGTGGACTCGCCGAGTCCGTCCGCGAACCCGTGTCCAAATCCGCGATCATACTCGGCAAGTTCTAGGCTCCAACTCGCCGAGTCCACTTACAAATTACAAGAAAAATAATGATTAATTAATACCTGGGAATCCGGCTGTTACAATTCTCCCCCACTAGAACTAGACTTCGCCCTCGAAGTCTTGCTCTGCAAATAACTCTGGATGCTGCTCACGCATCTCGCGCTCCGGTTCCCAAGTCATTTCGGACCCCTTCCGATGCTGCCACTGAACCAAAACCGGGGGTACCTCCTTGTTCCTCAGAACCTTGATTTTCCGATCTCTGATGGCCACTGGTCTCTCAGCATAATTCAGGCTCGCATCCACCTGAATATCCTCTAATGGAACCACTGCCGACTCGTCGGCTATTCACTTCCGCAGCTGCGACACATGGAAAGTGTCGTGAATCTGCCCCAACTCTGCTAACAAATCCAAACGATAGGCTACCCGACCTACCCTCGCGATCACTCGGAATGGACCAATATATCGGGGCCCCAACTTGCCCCTCTTCCTGAATCGGATCACTCCTTTCCAAGGAGAGACCTTCAGGAGCACAAAGTCGCCGACCTGAAACTCAAGCTCGGACCGGCGTCTGTCCGCATAACTCTTCTGACGACTCTGAGCGGTCAACAACCTTTGTCTGACCTGATGGATCTGCTCTGTCGTCTGAAGCACTATCTCTGTACTGCCCATCACGCGCTGACCCACCTCTCCCCAACAAATGGGGGTCCTGCACCTCCTCCCATACAATAGCTCAAAGGGCGGCATACCAATGCTCGAATGATGGCTGTTGTTGTAGGAAAACTCTGCCAATGGAAAGTACGTATCCCAACTCCCTCGAAATCCAACACACATGCCCGAAGCATATCCTCGAGCGTCTGAATCATCCGCTCACTCTGTCCGTCTGTCTGGGGATGATATGCGGTACTAAAATGCAGCCTAGTACCCAACTCCTCATGAAACTTCTTCCAGAATCTGGAAGTGAAACGCACATCACGGTCTGAAACAATCGAGGTCGGCACCCCATGCCGAGATACCACTTCCCTCACATATATCTCTGCTAACTTCTCTGCGGAAGAACTTTCACTGATGGCAAGGAAGTGAGCGCTCTTCGTCAATCTATCCACAATCACCCAAATTGCATCGACTCCCTTAGCGGTCCTTGGCAATTTGGTGATAAAATCCATGGTGATCTGCTCCCACTTCCATTCGGGAACCTCCAATGGCTGTAATTTACCATGCGGCCTCTGGTGCTCGGCCTTGACTCTACGGTAGGTCAAGCACCTCTCAACAAACCACGCAACATCCCTCTTCATATAGGGCCACCAATACTCCTTTCTCAGATCCAAATACATCTTAGTGGCCCCCGGATGGATCGAAAATTTCGACCGATGAGCCTCCTCCATCAAAATGATACGCGTTCCTCCCACAATCGGCACCCATATACGCCCCTGAAATGTCATAAGCCCCCGACCATCGGTAACGAACTCTGAAACCAAACCAACAACCCGTTCCCTCTTCTGCATCTCAGGTTGCACAACCTCGGCCTGTGCCCCACGAATGGCGTCCAACACTAGAGCTATCACGGTCAATCTCAAACATACATCACGCAGCGGGGTGCTCTCCACCCCGCGGCTCAGTGCATCGGCTACCACATTAGCCTTGCCTGGGTGGTACAGGATCTCACAATCATAATCCTTGACCACATCCAACCACCTTCTCTGACGCATATTTAGGTTGGGCTGATCCATCAAATACTTCAAACTCTTATGGTCCGTGTATATTGTACACCGAACCCCATACAAGTAGTGATGCCAAATCTTGAGGGTGAACACCACTGCCCCCAACTCTAGATCATGGGTGGGATATCTCGCCTCATGAGGCTTCAGCTGCCTCGATGCATATGCTATCACATGCCCTCTCTGCATCAGCACCGCTCCCAACCCCAAGATCGACGCATCACAGTATACCACAAAGTCCTCCATTCCCTCCGGGAGGGCTAACACCAGGGCCTCGCATAACCTTTGGCGAAGCGTCTCAAAGGAGGCCTGTTGCTCGGGGCCCCCATGAAAAAGCAACACCCTTCCGGGTCAACCTGGTGAGTGGCACTGCGATCTTAGAGAAATCTTTGATAAATCTCCGATAATACCCTGCCAACCCTAGGAAACTCCTGATCTCGGAGGGTGACCTCGGCACCTCCCAACTCATCACCGCCTTAACCTTGGCCGGGTCGACCAATATCCCCTACTGGTTAACGAGATGCCCTAAGAACTGGACCTCCCGCAACCAGAAACCACACTTGGAGAACTTGGCATAAAGCCTCTCCGACCTCAGAACTCCGAGAACCTCTCTCAAATGCCATTCATGCTGCTCTCTAGATCTCAAATATACCAGAATGTCGTCGATAAATACAATCACCGACCGATCCAGCATCGGCCTACACACTCGGTTCATGAGATCCATGAACACTGTCGGGGCATTGGTGAGCCCAAAAGGCATCACCACAAACTCGTAATGCCCATAACGCGTCCTGAACGCTGTCTTCTGGACGTCCTCGTCTCGCACCCTCACTTGATGATATCCAGACCTCAAATCAATCTTGGAGAACCAAGATGCTCCCTGCAACTGATCGAATAAATTGTCGATCCTCGGCAACGGGTAACAGTTCTTGACCGTTAGCTTGTTCAACTCCCGGTAATCAATGCACATCCGGTGTGAACCATTCTTCTTCTTGACAAACAGAATAGGCGCTCCCCACGGCGAGCTGCTCGGCCGAATAAACCCCTTTCCCAGCAGCTCCTGAAGCTGTGAGGATAACTCTTGCATCTTTGGAGGTGTAAGGCGATAAGGCACCTTAGCGATAGGCGCGGCCCCCGGAACCAAATCGATACTGAAATCCACTTGCCTCACAGGAGGCACACCCGGCAACTCCTCTGGAAAGACATCCGGAAACTCACGCACTATCGGAACCTCCTCCACTGACTTCGGCCTCTCGGAATCAACCCGCGTATCTGACACGTACGCCACAAAACCCTTACAGCCCTGCTGTAGACACTGCCTCACCCTAGCAGCCGAACAAAACGCTGATCCAGAACGGGTGCCCTTGTCGTACACCGTAAGAACTCCCCCACTAGGGTCTCGTATGGTCACCAGCTGCCGCTCGCAGTCGATAACCGCACCAAATCTGCTCAAACAGTCCATGCCCACAATGACACAGACGTCACCCATCGCAATAGGAACCAGATCAATTGGGAACTCAACACCGAAAATCTCGACCACGCACCCTCGGAGAACCTCCGTGGCATATATCACCCTCTCATCAGCTATGGAAACTCTCAGAGGCCGACTCAACGCCTCACGACTAACACTAATATGCTGGTCAACGGTCAACGGTCAACTTGACCGGACTCGGCGAGTGCACTAGAGCGACTTGGCGAGTCTATACATGTTCACTGACTCCCTCGGATCCTCTCCTGGCACGTCGAGTACTCCCCTGACTCGACAAGTCCTACCTGGCATGAATCACGGGACCACCACGACTCAACTCGCCGAGTCTCAAGAACAACTCGGCGAGTCCCATCTGACTCAGTCCACTCGATAACCCTCTCTGACTCACTGAGTCAACACCTTAACTCGGCAAGACCACTCGCTGAGTGGTCAAGGACAATCTTCATGCTACTCGTCGAGTCTGTTCTTCAGACTCGGTGAGTCCATGCCATGCATGAACTCAAATTCGCTCATAAGGTCAGATCCGCTCCATTAACTCATAGATCCAGTCCTTCCAAGCACATTCATCACGTAAAGTCACAATCTTGGCTACCATGCAACGCTTACAAGGCTCCTTTTAGTGAAATGACCTCTAAAATGGTAACCTAAATCCCCAACTCAAAAGAAAAGGCATAAAGCAGGGCATTTGGGACTCTCTGGACCTAATAAGGTCCAGATCTAGGTACCATTTCCCCAAGGGACCTCTCACACTCCAAATACAAGGCAAACAAGGCATAAAGAAACCCTAGATTTGGCCATATCAACAAAAACACGAGAATAAGCTATGAATGTTACCTCAAAAAGCTTCCTCTACTGAAATAGAAGTAGATCCAAGCTCCCCAACTCTCCTAGTTTGGCCTTCCTTTTCTTTTCTTGCAAACACACACAAAGATGGTGAATAATGGCCTCTTTTCTCACTCACAAGGACTCTCAAATGCTCTGGTGCTCTCAAGGTCGAAGGTAGCCGCAATGAAGGGTTATAAGGCCCTTTAAATAGGGCTCAGGGCCGGGAAATTAGGGTTTCATTAAACATCGTGGACTCGCCGAGTCCACTCTTGGACTCGCCGAGTCCGGCCGCGAACCCGCGTCCAAATCCGCGATCATACTCGGCGAGTTCTAGGCTCCAACTCGTCGAGTCCACTTACAAATTACTAGAAAAATAATGATTAATTAATGCCTGGGAATCCGGCTGTTACAATACAATAACATATAAACACATACTGGGCCTTGCCCACTGCATCAGACCGAAGTCCAGAAACTGCATCGGACCGTAGTCCGGAACTAACTATGGCCTTGCCCACTGCATCGGACCGAAGCCCGGAAACTGCATCGGACCGAAGCCCGGAACTAACTGGGACCTTGTCCCCTGCATCAGACCGAAGTCCGGAACTAGCTGCATCGGATCGAAATCCGGAACTGACTGGGACCTTGTCCCCTGCATCAGACCGAAGTCCGGAAACTGACTGAGCATAACATGGCATAGCATAAACATATCAACTAGCATAAGCACATATACTGCATACTGCATCGGACCGAAGTCCGGAACACATAATAAAAAACATACTTGAATCACAAAGACATCAAGCAATCTAACTACTGCATTGGACTGAGTTCTGGAACTACTGCTAACTAAACGGGTCGGCATTGTGGTCGTAGACCCATTCCGACTGGAAGGAAGACTCTCCTTGTAGTCTAGCTGCTGAATGAACTGCTCTGGAATCTGTCTGCTACTGCTCCGGTTTCACCCCGGCTACCATTTTCATAAGTACACTCAATCAAATACTGATAACTATACTGAGGGTAAAATGACTATTTTACCCCTGATCAAAGTCAACCTCTTGGTCAAAGTCAACATACAGTTGACCTTACTCGTCGATTTGGGCCACCAACTCGTCGAGTCCCTACTCTCATTTCTCAATTCTTCTCGCTACTACTCGTCGATTTTGGCATAGACTCGACGAGTTCCTCTTTGATTCAAACACTTAGTCAATCTGCATCCGACTCGCCGAATTGTATGAACAACTCGTCGAGTTCTCCTTCATCATATGAACACTCCTACTGGGACTCGCCGAGTTGTATGATCAACTCGTCGAGCCTGTTCTTGAGATATGAAGATTGCCTTGGACTCGCTAAGTCAAGGCATTAACTCGCCGAGTCCCTCCATGGATGAGTCCGATCTCTGACTCACTAAGTCCCCCTAAAACTTACTGGTTCCACTCGGCATAAAACATAGAAGGGAAAAACTTGAGGACTCGCGACCCGACTCGCCAAGTCCGAAGAACGACTCGCCGAGTCGCATGCATGCAATCACTATATACTCGATTCTGCTTGAACGCAGTGCATTCCATCCATAGATTTGAGTTCTTAGGGCTCGATTAACATATAAAGTTTCCAACTTTACGTGTAGATAAACACCAATGACGAATTTAAGGCTATAAACACACTAAAAGAGTAGATCTATGGCTTTCATGCAATATGGCTCCATAAAGGCAGTAGATTTGGGCTCTTGAAGCTCAAACCTAACTAGATTCAAAGGCCATTCCACTCAATATGATCTCTATATTACAATCAAGCTAGGTAATGGGTAAAGATGGCTTAAATGGGGTTTCCTAAAGAAAATCATCATGGCAACAGAAAGGATCCGAAATATACCTTAATGGACCCTGGATTGAGTTCTAGATCCTTGCTCTTCTCCTTCTCATTGGTCCTTCTTTCCTTCTCTTCTTCAAACTTCAAGGAAAGGCACACAAACACTCAAATCACAAAGAGGAGGGTTAGGGTTTGATAAAGGGTGCTCTAAGAGTGAAGGGGGCGAGCTTGGGGCGCATAAGGGGGTTTAAATAGGGTGCAAACCCTTGAAGTTAGGGTTTCATCCAGACAAGCGAACTCGCCGAGTCCAGGATATGGACTTGTCGAGTCGCCAACTCAAACGTGCTCGATATCTCGCCTCTACTCGGCGAGTCGGGCCTGCAACTCGCCGAGTTCCAGCTAAAAATGCAAAAATACTTAGGTTAAACTACATACCAGGAACTAGGTGTTACAATTCTCCCCCACTTATTTTAGACTTCGTCCTCGAAGTCTTTTGCTGCAGCGTCTGGAAACAACTCTGGGTAGTGCTCCCTCATCTCCTCCTCAGCCTCCCAAGTCCACTCAGACCCTTTTCGATGCTGCCACTGCACCTTTACCAGCTGAACCACCTTGTTCCTCAAGGTCTTCATCTTTCGATCCAAAACCGCAACCGGTCTCTCAATATAATTCAGGCTGCTATCAACCTGAATATCCTCCAAGGGTACAACTGCTGACTCATCTACTAAACACTTCCTCAACTGGGAAACATGGAAAGTGTTGTGGATCTGGCTAAGCTTTTCCAGAAGATCCAACCGATAAGCGACCCGACCCACCCGGGCCAAAACTCTAAAGGGACCGATGAACCTGGGGCCCAACTTGCCCCTCTTTCGAAACCTGATGACACCCTTCCACGGTGATACCTTCAGGAGGACCATGTCGCCTACCTGAAACTCCAAGTCTGATCGCCACCTGTCGGCGTAACTCTTATGCCAACTCTGCGCAGTCTGCAGTCTACTACGAACCTGCTGGATCAACTCTGTCGTCTTGAGCACCACTTCGGTGCTCCCAATGACACGCTGACCGACCTCACCCCAACAAATCGGGGTCCTGCACTTCCTCCCGTAGAGCATCTCGAAGGGAGGGCGGTCAATACTCGCATGATAACTGTTGTTATATGAAAATTCTACTAACAGAAGATACGTATCCCAACTGCCACCGAAATCTAGGACGCATGCCCGGAGCATGTCCTCAAGAGTCTGAATTGTCCTCTCGCTCTGTCACACCCCCGAACCAGACGGCGGAAACGTCCGAGGGCTGTTGTGACTCAATTGAATACCATCACAGTGAATATACATGAAACATAACATCATTCATCACCATGCATTGAAATAGTACAACTGGTAGTGTTTACATTTAGTACATTGTTTCAAAACATTACATTCCAAAAGTAGATTGTTCGATACTAGTTAAACAAACAACAAGACATCACTGAGTACATTTTTCCCTTCGATTTACCTATTACCTGAGAATACAAGTATTTGAAAAACGTCAACATATGAAATGTTGGTGAGTTCATAAGTAATGTTTGAAACACAATGTTTTGTATTGTTTTGAAAACCACCAGAAAATCCGATATTTTCTGAAAAGAGTATCGTATAAAAAGTGTGAAGATCCGTAAGTATGCTTGTTTGTTTCTATAAATGTGAAAAATTGTTAGACTTGGTATGCATCTCGTAGGTGTATGTATTGAAAACCCTAGGAAAACCCGATCCTAATACTTTGAATTACACATTTTATGTTTGGTTATTCCGTTGCGACGTGTGTATTCGATGATTCCAGGTGACATTGGATTAAATGTGTATTGTGAATTATTATAAACACGCATTAATAGAAACGACTAGTTTACAACTATACTAACGACCCCTTAGGCGTCGTCTGTACTATTCACTTAATCCAACCACCCTGACTTCTCATAGCCCCACAACCGAGGAGAAAAGAGGGCACGAAGACCTAGATAATCCATAAGTCGTTCAAGGCTATCGACCCGCATTTGTGAATTCTCGACTTTACTAGCAGTACCAAAGGACCCTTGGGGCCCAATAGCACAAAAGCCATTGAAAGTCCTTTTACACGGAGTTAGGTCATATAAGACCCAACAACATGTAAGCAAGTTGCCTTCGGGCCTAAAGATCAGGTCATTGGGCTAGCTAGGCCTAACAAGCAAGATTTGACACTTTTGGGCCCAAAGATGGTGTATCGACGTCTGTATATTCCCACGTATGTATTGACTTCCCGAAATTTCCACGTGTGTATTGAATATCGTCGTGTATAATGTTTTGTTTTGTTATTGATTCGAGACCGAATCAATTCGTTTGATAACGATTCTAGTATTGATGGTGTATTATGTTTTGTCGGCAGTCGCGGTACTAGTATTTTATCAGAACAGATTTATTGTTTAAAACATTGGAGTTTTTCTTTTTGCAGCCCCTTTCTTGGATAAATTTACACTTTTAACCCTTTGAATAAAAGAATTTCCATTTTAGTCCTTAAACCATTTTTCTTGACACTTTAGTATCAAAACTTGTTGAAAAAGTATTTTTCAGCTCAAATTTATTTGAAAAACAGTTTTAGTCCCTCAAAATGAAGCTTCCTCGGCTGAAACCTCATTTTTCGCAACTTTTACACTTTTGGCCCAAAATAGAATTTTTTTGCATCTTTGGTCCTTTTTAAATATGAAAAGTATTTTTAACCCTTGAAATGGACTTGGAGCACTAGTAGTCCCCTGTTTTACAGTAAAGTACAGTTTCAGCCCTTCAAATTTGAAAATCTCGCATATTGGGCTTTATTGGGCCGAACAATTCATTTTTGGCCCATTATGCTTAAAATTTTACATTTTAATCCTTCAAGAGAGTATATTTCCAGAAAATACTTTGTTAAAACTGTTTTGTCCCATTTCAACCATCAGAATTCATATTTTGTCATTTTGGGCCCTTTAATATTATATTTTTAACATTTTGAGCCCAAAAATGTTCATATTAACCAACTTAGTTATTTTTCTAGAAATGATTTGTGTGTAATAATATGATTTATACTTGTTTCATACAACCTAATGTAAATCTCAGTTTTAAGGACTTTTTGACTAGATCCAACACCACAATCACATAAGAACATATATATAAACATAGAAATCACACAAAGCATACATATACACATAGATCTACACATTTGCTTGTATTCCCCCCCCCCCCCCACAAAACTCATAAAAACCAAAAAATAGGGGGTATGAAGCTCACCTTGAGTTGTGGTTTCGATTTGAAGAAGAAAAGAGAAGAGTTTGTTGCTATTTCGGCCCTAGCAACCTTTCCTTGGAAGATCTCGAATTTAAGGAGCTTCTAAGGTGCAAGATCACAAGATTGAATGAATTTAGAAGAGATTTTGATGAAATGAAGGGAGTTAGATCATAAGTTAGCCATTAACTTACCTTAGATGATGAATTACTTTATGAAGATCCTTAAACTTCAAGCCAAATTTTCGAGATTTTGGATGGAGAGAGTGGATGATTCTTGAGTAATTTAGAGAGAGTTTTGTGAGGTGTGTGTGTTCATTTCTTGCTCTCGGCTGAAGGAAAAAGAGGGAGAGGGAGAGAGAAGATTGATGAGATAGTGCATGGATACTTGGGTTATTTGGATGGATAACTGATGGGTTTTGAGCATTCTAACACTTCCTAAGTGTACATGCAACCCTAATAAACCTTGGATCTATGTTTGTCTAAGATACATGCAAATAATTATTTTTCCAAGGCTTATATCCTAACTAGCATGGCATGGGGAACTTGAATCAAATAAAGCTAGTAGAAACACTTACCTTGTAGTTGTAGTTGATTCCTTGGAGTTTTAGAGCCTAGCACCAATAATGTGGATGCCTCAAATGAAAGTCACAAATCACCACAAACTTGGAACTTTGAGAATAGTCACACTTCTCTTGAAATCGGCCCTCACCTCAACATGTGTCAACTAGTGTGATTTCAAGAGCCAAAGCCTCCTTTATATAGTGTGGTGGATTAGGGTTACATCCATGTAAACCCTAATACCCATGTCTCTTCATTTCCATGAGATCCATGGGTTAAAGCTCCATGGAGTATCCATGGACTTCTCCATCCAAGCCTAGCCCATTCCAAATAAGCACAAGCCCACACTATATAAATATAGAAGCCCATATTTAATTAGTAATATCTTTGATCACTAAATTAATCCTAGATTAATTATAGATCACTACTAATTAAATAATATGATCTTATATTAATATATTAGAACTTATAATATATTAATAAATCATAACTTGTACTATATTTGCAAGTATAACTTCAGGAACCGATCAGCAATCGTAGCTCTTTAAACTCTGTTGAACTAGAACGCGCCATTTAGATAAGTGATCATATAATCCTCTGTTCTAGATATCAGCCGGACAAATACATGGAACATTGTCTTGCTTATTGTCCAGCATTTGTTTCCCGATTTCCGATTTGTTTGACATAGAACTCAACTGAACACATCAATTTAGTTCTGACCGGGCCCGGTACATAGGTCAAAACAAAATCATCGAGGGGCCCAGATATCAGCTTCTAATCCAAGAAGGAACAGATAAACTTCGACTCATATGTTTGTTCTACCACTCATTGAATTACACACAAAAGCATGTTTTATAACATCGAGTTACCAATGCGTTTACGTACAATCAATGCATAACCAACTCGTAAGTAACAAATCATATCTCTAGGTTTGAAGAATTATATGATATTACTGTCTCACGATCACTCGAGATAAAATTCCATGAAGTGATTCCAGTGAGCGTAGGTTGAGTCCAATGCTCAGAACTTATGAGCACTCATGATTGTTGTAGCCATGTCCAACACCTTAGACCTCTGCAACCAATCATGACAGTCTTGATTCATACCTACTTTCGACATATGACCGACTGTGGAGGTTTGAATAATGTGATATACCAAACATAATTATTCTGGAAGTCAAAACATGCAAAAGAAATATAGTAAAAGATCGACAAGAGATAGCAACACTTTACTTATAAATAAAACACCTTTTATTCATCATCAAATGTCAATTACACTTTACAAATTTCTGGGTTATCTAACTACTAAAACTTATATCATCCTTCAGCCCTATGCTCCGAGCATGCTGGAGATGCTTAACCCTACTCAGTCCCTTCGTGAGGGGATCTGCCGGGTTCTCATCCGATGATACCCTCTTCGCCATGAGGAGTCCTTCTTCAATTCGATGTCTGATAAAATGGTATTTTCTGTCGATGTGTCTGGATCTCCCGTGATCCCTTGGTTCCTTGGCTAAGGCAACCGCACTATTGCTGTCACAGAAAATCTCCATTGGCTCTTTTATAGCTGGTACAACTCCAAGGTCTCCGATGAAGTTCTTTAGCCATATCGCCTCCTTTGCTGCCTCGCTTGCTGCTATATACTCTGATTCACAAGTGGAATCAGCCACTGTCTCCTGCTTGGAACTCTTCCAAGAAATTGCTCCTCCGTTTAGGGTAAAGACCCAGCCTGACTGAGAGCGTAAATTATCCCTATCAGTCTGGAAGCTAGCATCACTATACCCTACAACTCTCAAGTCATCACTCCCACCGAAGGTAAGGACCCAGTCCTTAGTCCTTCGCAGGTACTTGAGGATATTCTTTACCGCAGTCCAGTGTTCCTTGCCAGGGTTCGCCTGATACCTGCTAACCATGCTCAAAGCAAAAGCTACATCAGGTCGAGTACACGTCATGGCATACATGATCGATCCTACAGCTGAAGCATAAGGAAAACGACTCATTTTTTCTATCTCAGCCTCACTATTAGGGCTTTGTGTCTTACTCAATCTGGCGTTACACTGAATGGGTAACTCACCTTTCTTGGAGTTATGCATGTTAAATCTTTTCAACACTTTGTCCAAGTAGGTACTTTGGCTAAGTCCAATTAGCCTTTTACTCCTGTTTCTCAAAATCTTTATCCCTAGGATATAGGCAGCTTCACCAAGGTCCTTCATAGCGAAACACTTCCCAAGCCAGGACTTTACTTCCTGCAGGGTTGGGATGTCATTTCCTATGAGTAGTATGTCATCCACATACAGTACCAAAAAACCGACTATGCTCCCACTAGCCTTGATATAGATACAAGATTCATCTTCACTCCTTGAAAAGCCAAATTCCTTGACTTTCTCATCAAAGCAAAGATTCCACCTGCGAGGTGCCTGTTTCAATCCATAAATGGATTTCTCGAGTTTACACACTCTATTAGGGTACTCGTTGCTGACAAAACTCTCTGGCTGACTCATGTAAACATCTCCAGCCAACTTTCCATTAAGGAAAGCGGTTTTGACATCCATTTGCCATATTTTATAGTCATGAAATGCAGCTATGGCTAACAAAACCCGAATAGACTTAATCTTGGCTACTGGAGAAAAGGTCTCATCATAGTCCACTCCAGGAATTTGAGAGAAGCCCTTTGCAACCAGTCTCGCCTTATAAGTGTGTACTTTACCATCCATGTCGGTCTTCTTCTTGAAGACCCATTTGCACCCTACAGTCTTACGACCAGGTACATTCTCAACCAAGTTCCAAACTTGATTGTCATACATGGATTGTATCTCGCTATCCATGGCCTCTTTCCATTTAGCAGCCTCAGGGCCTGCCATGGCTTCCGTGTAGCTGTTAGGTTCATCCAGACCTACTAGTGTCTCATCACTAATAAGTGTCTCACCTTCCGCAGTAATATGGAAACCATAGTAATGCTCAGGTGCATTCCTAACTCTCGTGGAACGCCTCAGAGGTACAGGCTCATCAACTGGCTCAACAGGAGTTTCCTCCTCAAGTTGAGGGCTAGTGTTTGAAGTTCCTTCACCGCTTGATTCTTGAATTTCTTCAAGATCAATTTGCCTCCCACTGTCTCCTTGGCTTATAAATTCTCTCTCTCGAAAGACTCCTCTTCTTGCTACAAAGACCACATTGTCACTAGGTCTGTAGAAGAGGTAACCAAAGGATTGCTGTGGGTAGCCGATGAAAATATACCTCTCGCTTCGAGGTTCGACCATATCATGAGTCTCGCGTCTCACGAAAGCCTCACAACCCCAAATCTTGATGTGGTCTAGCTTAGGTACTTTGCCAGTCCACATCTCGTGAGGAGTTTTGGCAACTTTCTTTGTAGGGACAAGATTAAGAATATGGGCGGCAGTCTCTAAGGCATACCCCCAGAATGAGATTGGTAGCGTAGCTCGATTCATCATGGAACGAGCCATATCCAACAAGGTTCGATTACGCCTCTCAGCCACACCATTCAACTGTGGTGTCTTGGGAGGTGTCAATTGTGAGACAATCCCACATTCCCTAAGATAGTCGAGGAACTCTGAACTAAGATACTCACCTCCTCGATCAGATCAAAGCATCTTAATGTTCCTGCCCAATTGATTCTCGACTTCCTATTTAAATTCCTTAAACCTCTCGAAAGTCTCTGACTTATGCTTGATTAAGTAGACATATCCATATCTACTGTAATCATCAGTAAAAGTCAAATAATAACGATTAGCATCCCTTGTGGCATGTTTGAATGGTCCACACACATCCGTGTGTATAAGGTCCAACAAACCTTCACCCCTCTCACACGAGCCTGTGAAGGGTGACTTTGTCATTTTTCCAAGTAAGCATGATTCGCAACTATCATCTGACTTTAGGTCAAATGACTCCAAGACTCCATCCTTTTGGAGTTGGCCTATGCGTTTCTTGCTTATATGTCCAAGACTACAATGCCATAATGATGCTTTATCCAAGTTATTATTAGTAGTAGAATCAATACACAAAACATTATTTCCTAAGTTATCTACAACAGATACAGCTTCATACACACCATCACCAGGTAATGCTTTAAAATAAAAAACATTATTATAGAAAACATCTATAGAACCAACTTCATTATTAAATGAAAAGGTAAACCCTTGTTTGTATAAAGCATGAAAGGAAATAATATTTCTTGCCATTCCTGGCGAGTAACAACATTTATTCAAATCTAAATTAAACCCACTACTTAGCGATAAAGTATAAACTCCAATCTTGGTAACAGGTGAAGCTTTCCTATTCCCCATGATCAAGTTTATTCTTCCTTGCTCCACATTCTCACTTCTTCTTAGTCCCTGCAAGTCACAACAAATATGAATACCACAACCGGTATCAAGGACCCAAGATTTAGAATGGGGTGAGTTATTAGAAATGATAGTGTAAGTACCTGCATGGTTGGGTTTGACTTTCCCATCCTTCACATCCTGCTGGTACTTTGGGCAGTTCCGCTTCCAATGAGACTTTTCATGACAATAGAAGCATTCAGCCTCTTTTGGGTCAGAAGAAGGAGTGAAGAAACCTTTCTTGGTTCCACTTGAAGAAGAGCCATCAAGGGTCCGAGCCTTGGTACCCTTCGAGGATCTCTTTCTCTTCCTCCATCGACTTTTCCCAATTGCCAAAACCGGAGTTGAGTTTGGAGTAGGAGTGATAGCAACCGACTTCCCCTTAAGACCTGATTCTGCGGTCTTGAGAAGTCCCTGAAGTTTGCTGAGTGTGACCTCTTCCTTATTCATGTGATATGTCATGCGGAATTGATCATAGCATGATGGTAAGGAGTGCAAAATGATATCTATTGCAAGATCCTCAGGGAAGTTCACATTAAGCTTCAGTAAACGATCCACATACCTTTTCATTTTCTGCATGTGGCTCGTGACGGATTCCCCGTCCTTCATCATGGTTGTTATCATGGAGCAGATGATTTCATACCTCTCTTGCCTTGCACTTTGATGGTATCTTTCCATCAAATCTTGGTGCATTTCATAAGGGTAGAAATCCTCATAAGACTTTTGGAGTTCCGTTGTCATTGTGGCCATCATGATGCAAGCTACTTTCGTAGCATCCCTTTCATGTGCCTGAAAGTCAGCGATCTCCTGAGGAGTTGCAGTGGTCTCATCAATCTCCTTAAGCTCCTTGTCAAGGACATATTCTTTGTCCTCGTAGCGGGTAATCATCCTGATGTTTCTGATCCACTCATTGAAGTTGGATCCATCAAAGGTGACTTTCCCACACAAGTTCATAAGGGTAAAGGAGCCATTAGGATTAGAGCCAGAAGCATTGTTGGAAGACATCTGAAGAGAAGAGAACAAGATTAGTTTAGATATAAGAGAGTCCTTAATAAAACACCCAAATGTAATATTAAGGCTAGGATCCAATCACAATATAATATAACTTAGAAGAGGTATGCCGTAATCTAAGCTATACCATATTTGAAAGGTAGGTGAATGACGATTCACCAATTTCCACCACGAAAACCGGAATATTTTGAATATTAGGTTTTGATTGGTTCTTAGAAATTCCTAGATTCTTTGAGATTTAATGAACTTTTCAAAGGCATGTTTCAATCTCGAGTGTGCCCTCCAGGTTTTGTGACTGGGATGCCGAGGATCACAAAACGAGGTGTGAAGTAACCATGCAAATCACTTGGTACCCTTAAGGTTTATCACTCAATCGATGTGCCGGTAAACCACACATGCTCCATCGATACTATAATAAACCCTAAGTCACCCTTTACCTACCTTGTTAAGTCCAAGTTAGTGTGCCGGTTAACCACACACGCTCCACCAACGACTTAAACAAAGTGTAAAGTGTAATTTCATGGATTAGCACCTTATTCACATTTTTCCTAAAGTAACTAAGATTGGGAATTTAATAAAACATTTAGTTACTTTATAATATTCATCATACTTTGAATGAGAATTTATAAGTCCTTGTCTTACCCGTTCGGCTAACGACCCTCTACCGATCAAGCAAGCGGTGGGTGAGAGTGGACACCCATTAAGTCACCATTTTATAGACAACAACCTTATAGACCGGCTTCGTGAATGAGGCGTACTAGCGGTAAGACGACTTTGTTCTTATACATATATATATATATATATATATATATATATATATATATATATATATATATAATTATTAAATCATAATAATATAAGTATAAGGGTTGAATTTTAACTTTTAAAATTCTAAGGGTTGGAACTAAAGTTTTAACTTGACTTTACTTGTTCCAAAACTTGAGGGCAAGTTTTGTAAACTTTCAAAACTTTTCATATCTTGTAACTTATGAGTTTAATAGAGTAATAAAATGAAGACTCTTCATTTTTCTAACTCTTGTGTTCTTTTAATGGTTTTCAATCCAAGAGACTTTTGGTTTTCCATAACTTGAGGACAAGTTATGGACTCCATTAAATAACATTATGATCAAGAATTAATCTACCACATAGGTTACAAATAATTCCTATGATCATCTAAACATCATAAGAACAAGATCATGAACATGAACACTTTCATATATCAAAATCACACTTAATCTTTGTAATTTTGATAACTAGTTGTTGTAAATGAGTTAGAAAAGACATTACACCTTCTAAAACAAGTTTTCAAGTACCAAAACAGTTTAGGGTAATGTTTCTAATCCATTTCCAGCAACTAAAGTCAAAAAACTGCACTCTGTCGACCCTACTCGCCGAGTGCATGAACCTACTCGGCGAGTAGGTTGAAGATACAAGTGGACTCGGCGAGTCCATCAGTCAGACATCAAGATTTCGACTTTTTTCAAGCATATTGCAACAAGTATCAAACAAACAAGCCTAGGCTCTGATACCACTGATGGGTTTTGAGCATTCTAACACTTCCTAAGTGTACATGCAACCCTAATAAACCTTGGATCTATGTTTGTCTAAGATACATGCAAATAATTATTTTTCCAAGGCT
Source organism: Lactuca serriola (assembly GCF_051521515.1). NCBI lineage: Eukaryota > Viridiplantae > Streptophyta > Magnoliopsida > Asterales > Asteraceae > Lactuca > Lactuca serriola. The sequence goes on along the minus strand of NC_136415.1, from coordinate 333,530,724 downwards.
TATATCCTAACTAGCATGGCATGGGGAACTTGAATCAAATAAAGCTAGTAGAAACACTTACCTTGTAGTTGTAGTTGATTCCTTGGAGTTTTAGAGCCTAGCACCAATAATGTGGATGCCTCAAATGAAAGTCACAAATCACCACAAACTTGGAACTTTGAGAATAGTCACATTTCTCTTGAAATCGGCCCTCACCTCAACATGTGTCAACTAGTGTGATTTCAAGAGCCAAAGCCTCCTTTATATAGTGTGGTGGATTAGGGTTACATCCATGTAAACCCTAATACCCATGTCTCTTCATTTCCATGAGATCCATGGGTTAAAGCTCCATGGAGTATCCATGGACTTCTCCATCCAAGCCTAGCCCATTCCAAATAAGCATAAGCCCACACTATATAAATATAGAAGCCCATATTTAATTAGTAATATCTTTGATCACTAAATTAATCCTAGATTAATTATAGATCACTACTAATTAAATAATATGATCTTATATTAATATATTAGAACTTATAATATATTAATAAATCATAACTTCTACTATTCTCAAATATTATCCATAAATTGTTCGGGTGAAGTGCAACCCAAATGGACCATGCCGGTTCGGGTCAAGTACATACCAAATATAGTTATGGACTTAGACACTATATCCAACAATAACCTCCATGTAAAAATGGGGTGGCAAGGCCTAAGTCAACACTTCCCCATGGATTGGGCTTGGGCCGAGATTTGGAGAGGAAAAATGGATTTTTGGGCTTTATTGCCCCTAAGCCCATATTAGAGTTAGGTTGAATGATTGTTGGCCCTATAAAATATAAGTGTGATTTTTATGCTTTATTAGGCTAGATTAGGTTAATTATGGTCCATAATAGTTCATAATATTTAATTCATTTCATTCTAAGCCCAATATGGCCCAAAATGTTTAAATAAATGAAAGTGGGTCCAATTAGAGCCCATTTAAGAGTTCTAAACCCAAGATAGTCAAATTGGAAGCTTATTGGTCCATTGGGCCCAATAAGGAAGTCCTAGTCCAAAATGGACCTAAACAAGAACTTCTAGGGTTTCCAATTGCTTGTTGACTATTTGTAGTGCTTGTATGGTGTATTTGATTGCAAATTTTGATGTCATAAAGTAAGCATCATACATGCTCTTAAGTTCTTGATTCAAAATTTTACTTATGTGTTGTAGTTACAAGGCACAAAATTTCTAGTTGTGACATCATCCCGCCGTTAGAGGGAATTTCGTCCTGAAATTCTGTTTGAAAGCTAGATTTGAGAATGCTAGAATAGGTGAGGGTACTTTTGCTTCATTTGATCTTCGCGTTCCCACGTGAATTCTGGCCCACGCTTTGCGTTCCACCGTACTTTCACGATCGGGATGCGGCTTTGCTTAGTACGCTTCACTTCCCTGTCCATGATTTCAACCGGTTCTTCAACGAACAGGAGATTCTCATTGATTTCAATCTCGTCAAGGAGAATGACGAGGGTTTCATCCGATAGGCACTTCTTTAGATTAGAGACATGGAACACGGGGTGCACACTGTTTAGCTCTGCGGGTAGTTGCAGTTTATACGCCACTGGACCTATTCGGGCGACGATCTCGAAAGGTCCAATGTATCGTGGGTTCAGTTTTCCCCGTTTTCCGAAACGAATGACTCCCTTCCAAGGTGAGACTTTTAACAGTACTCGATCCCCGACCTGAAACTCTAAGGGCTTTCGTCGTTTATCGGCGTAGCTCTTTTGTCAGTAGCGCGATGCTTGTAATCGAGCTCTGATTTGAACGATCTTTTTTGTGGTTTCACGAATGATCTCCGGTCCCATTAGCGCCTTGTCCGATATGAGTGCTTTTGCTAACTGGGTGTCGCCCACCTCAGCCCAACATAACGGTGATCTACACTTACGTCCGTATAGTGCTTCGAAAGGAGCGACCTTGATGCTCGAGTGATAACTGTTGTTATACGATAATTCGACTAAAGGTAAGTGGGTATCCCAAGACTTCCCAAAGTCTATCACACATGCGCGAAGCATGTCTTCAAGCGTTTGAATGGTTTGTTCACTTTGACCATCCGTTTGTGGATGATAAGCGGTGCTCATGTCGAGATGAGTTCCCAGTGCTTTCTGGAGTGATTGCCAAAAATGTGAAGTGAACCTACTGTCTCTATCCGAGATAATAGACACTGGTACTCCGTGGAGTCTCACGACTTCTCGAATGTATAAACGTGTCAATCTCTCCATCTTGTGGGATTCTTTTATTAGCAGGAAATGGGCAGATTTCGTCAGTCGATCGACTATTACCCATATGGTGTCTAGTCCATCCGACGTCTTGGGTAGCTTGGTCACGAAATCCATAGAAATCCCTTCCCATTTCCACTCAGGGATTACCGGTTGCTGCAATAACCCTGAGGGCTTCTGGTACTCCACCTTTACCTTGGCACAAGTAAGGCACTTACTAACATAGGTGGCAATTTCCGCCTTCATGTTAGGCCACCAATAGTGTTGTTTAATATCCAAATACATCTTGTCTGAGCTGGGATGGATGGAGTATCGCGTCTTGTGAGCTTCCTTCATGACCACCTCCCTAAATCCTCCGAGTTTAGGGACCCAAATACGGTTCATGAAGTAGTATACCCCGTCCTATTTTGCCTCTAGATTCTTTTCCATTCCGTGTAATGCTTCGCTTGCTCTGTTTTCCGTCTTCATGGCCTCTGACTGGGCTACCCCAATCTGAGTGGTTAGGTGAGATTGGATGGTTATTGAGAGAGTTTTCGTACGACGATTAGAGTACTCCTTCCAGCTCAATGCATCAGCTACCACGTTGGCCTTGCCTGGGTGGTACTTGATTTCACACTCGTAATCGTTTAATAATTCAACCCATCTTCGTTGTCTCATGTTCAACTCTTTCTGGTTCAAGATGTGCTGAAGACTTTTGTGGTCCGTGAAGATGGTGCACTTTGTACCATAAAGGTAATGCCTCCAAATCTTCAGAGCAAAGACCACTGCTCCTAATTCCAGATCATGGGTTGTATAATTCACTTCGTGCGTCTTTAGTTGGAGGGATGCGTAAGATATCACCCTTCCACGCTGCATGAGAACGCAACCTAAACCCTGATTTGACGTGTCACAGTAGACTACGAAGTCTTCCGTTCCCTCCGGTAGAGATAGTACCGGGGCACTACAGAGGGCTTGCTTCAGGGTTCGGAATGCAACCTCTTGCTTATCCGTCCATTTGAATGGTACGCCTTTTTGTGTAAGTGAGGTAAGTGGCTTGGCGATCTTAGAGAAGTTTTGAATGAACCTCCTGTAGTAGCCTGCTAGGCCTAAGAATTGAAGAATTTATGTGGGTGTTGTCGGGACGGCCCATCCTTCAACGGCTTTGACCTTGGAAGGATCCACATAAATTCCTTCTTGACTAACAACATGACCTAGGAAGTTCACACTACGGAGCCAGAACTCACACTTGGAGAGTTTTGCGTATAGCTTTTCCGATCTCAGAGTTTCTAGAATTTGTCGGAGATGTTGACCATGCTCTTCCTCGCTTCGGGAATAGATGAGAATGTCATCAATGAAGACAATGACAAAGTTGTCGAGGAATGGTCGACAGATTCGGTTCATCAGATCCATAAATGCGGCAGGAGCATTCGTTAGACCGAAGGGCATTACGACAAATTCGTAATGTCCATAACGAGTTCGGAAAGCGGTTTTAGGAATATCCTCTTCCCGGACTTTGAGTTTATGGTATCCGGACTGTAGATCTATCTTAGAAAAGTAACTAGCTCCTTGGAGCTGGTCAAATAGATCGTCGATTCGCGGGAGTGGGTAGCAATTTTTGACAGTGAGTTTATTTAACTCTCTGTAATCGATGCACATCCTAAAAGATCCGTCCTTCTTTTTGACAAATAGGACCGGAGCTCCCCATGGCGAGTAACTAGGTCGGATGAATCCCTTGTCCAGGAGTTTGCTGAGTTGACTGGACAATTCCTGCATCTCAGCAGGAGCTAGCCGATAGGGCGATTTAGCGAGAGGGGTTGCTCCTGGAACGAGATCAATTCGGAATTCAACTTGCCTTTCTGGGGGTACTCCAGGATGATCTTCAGGAAATACGTCTGGAAATTCACGTGCTACTGGAATATCTTGAATGTTAGTCTCTTCCTTGGTTTTATCCACTATGTGAGCCAGAAATGTCAAATCTTTCTTTCGTAGACATTTCTGTGCCTGGACTCACGAGATGATGCGGAGGTTCGTGCTAGGTTTGTCTCAGTAAATAACTAGGGTTTCGTGATTGGGAAGATGAAGGTGAACGGCCTTCTCGTGACACATAATTTCAGCATGGTGGGGGCTTAACTAGTCCATGCCAATAATCACATCGAAACTCCTAATGGAAACAGGCATCAAGTCTATTTGAAAGACGTGTTGATTTAGAGTTAGGGTACATCCGATGTAGATTTCCGCAGTGGATTCGGTTTTCCCATTGGCCATTTCCACCGTAAAGTTTTCATTGAGCTTCTGGGGTTGTTGTTTTAATAAATGCTTAAACTTATTGCTTACGAAGCTTCGCTCCGCTCCGGTGTCAAATAGGATGCATGCATAAGTGTGGTTTAGGGGAAACGTACCGGTAACGACTGCGGGATCCTGAATTGCTTCCCCCTGACCCATGGCCAGCACCATTCTCGTTCCTCCATTTCCGGGATTGTTGTTGTTAGGGCAATCTCGGCGGAAATGCCCAGTCCTCCCACACCTATAGCAGGTGTGGCTAGGCCCTGCATTGTTGCCACCGGTGTTGATGTTGTTGTTGTTGTTTCCCTGTTGTTGGTTCTGGGGAGGGTAAGTCTTGTAGTACCTCGCCGTGTGTCCCCTCCGATTGCAACTGGTGCGCTGCAACTCCTTGCATTCTCCATTATGATGGAAACCACACTTGTTGCACTTGGGAAGATTACCAGAGTAAGGTCTAGGAGCATTTGGAGCAGCTGAGGCTGGAGCATGTGGTGTAGCTGGAACCTGCGCAGTGGCAGCATTAACCACCACTGTCTGCTGCTTCTTGGAAGTCTCGGAGCCTTGGCGCCCCTTCCTTTTGTTGTTCTTCCCTTTCTTGCCCTCACTTTCCTTCTTGGCCTCGGTCTTCGTTGGCTTCTCACCCTTCTTGTTGTTGTGGTCATACAGCTTCTTCGCCAATCTTTTAGCACTATCGAAGGTTTTGGGATTTGCAGCTATCACATTTCCCTGGATCGGTGAGGTTAGTCCCCAGATGAATCGCTCGATCTTCTTTCCTTCCGAGGTGATCATACCCGGGCATAACAGAGATAGTTCACTAAATCTTGATATGTAGGCATCGATATTCGCATTCTGCACAGTGAGGTTCCACAGCTCTTGCTCCATTTTCTGAATCTCACCTCGTGGGCAGTATTCGGCCATCAACATTTCTTTTATTTCCGCCCACGACATGAAGTTGGCTACCAGGAGTGTCATGGCCTCCACGTGTCCGCTCCACCAAGTGAGCGCTTGATCAACAAAAGTGCAGGCTACAAACTTCACCTTCATTCCCTCGGGACAATCGCATATCTCGAATACCGATTCCACCTTCTCGATCCATCGCTTCAGAGTGATCACCCCTCTAGTGTCGTTAAAAGTTTGTGGTTTGGCGTTTGTGAAGTCCTTGTAGGTACATGTTTTGGTGGGTCCTTGATTCATTCCGTTGTTCGAACTCCCGGCCCCTTGCCCGTTGCCTCCTCCGTTGTTCCCTTGGTGAATTTGTGCCATAGCTGCGGTGACCGCAGTAGATACGGCCACCTGGAATGCAGTGGAGTCAGCTTCGGGTGGGGTTGGTCCAGGGTTTCCGCGAGTAGGTCGGCGAGGCATCTTTCTGTCATGAAACGGAAAGATGTTGAGTGTTTGGGGTTTCTGTGAGGTTGTGATCCTACTGACTAGGTGCATGGTACGAACTTAAACACTTCTAACATTTAGCATACAATCATAGATTCTCAACACATAGCAATTTGTAATGTCATAATAAAACACGCAAAAGCTCACTAATATTATCCGCATTTAATACATGAAAATTTTGCTCGTGAGAGCATACATGAGTGACACTAGTTCGACAGCATAACAACTCTATGAGTAGTGTAGTCACTTAAACATAGAGTCGAGGTACATAGCATAGTTCCTAATGAGCTAGTAAGATAAGTCTATCCCTAACTGCGATGAGCTGTGTCCGGGGGTGGTGCTGAGGATGTGGATGCTCCCTGAAGACGAGCCACCTGTCGTTCTGCGTCCTGGAGTCGAGACTCCAACCTCACCTATCTCATGTGGAACTCTCGAAGGACGTCACGTGTCTCCTGTTCTGCACGCTCGACCCTAGTCCACAACTAGCGTACCTGATCAGCAGTGCCCTGAGAAGGGTCGCCAGTGTTCCGTAACCATCTCACCATGACTGGAAGGGCTCGATCAGCCGGTCCTCCGTCCCTCAGGTCAAAGAACTTGTGTGACATGCCGTACGGGGGTCGCTGTCCCTGCTGTCTGCTCCATCTCCAAAGATCAATACCCCAGGGAGGTGTAGGACCAGTGGGGCCCACCCGGTAAGCAGGCACCCTGATCGGGTAAGGGGGGTTGATGACTTCGGACTCCGCATCCTAATCACCCCCTTCACTATCATTGGGTTCCTCCTCGAAGCTTCCTTCATCTTCTTCTGGTTCGGCAGGCTCGCCCTCGACTCCTGCCTCCGATTCCCCGTCAGATTCCTCTTCGGGGTCTTCCTCAGGTTCTTCCTCAGGCTCCTCGTCTAACCATTCGTTATTCCCCTGATTAGGGAAGTAAGGATCTCTGGGGTGATGAAAACCAGCCATGCTGTCTGCGTGAGTATGTAAATATGTTAACATTATTCCTAGGATGCTACAACTATTGTACAGACTAAGCAGGTGTTCTCTTTTTGGTGCTAAAGGGGTATAATTTTAGGTTCCCTAGCTATCACGATCTCATCAGAACGTGTGTTAGTTATACTTTGGAGAGAATGTAGTTGATCAGGCTACATCCACTCCTTGGTACCACTAAGAACAGTCCTGAATTAACCGGGATACTAACATTATCTTGTTTGGTTCGGCGTTATGTTCTATTTCCTAATGCAAGCAAGAGTGTTTTATTGTTGTGTATTACTTGTTTTGTTTAGAGTTGTGTTAGTCCCTCTTTTGGTTTATATTTGCATATCAATGTGTGGCTAGATATGCTAGTTCACTATAAACAAAGCTCTGATACCAACCTGTCACACCCCCGAACCAGATGGCAGAAACGTCCGAGGGCTGTTGTGACTCAATTGAATACCATCACAGTGAATATACATGAAACATAACATCATTCATCACCATGCATTGAAATAGTACAACTGGTAGTGTTCACATTTAGTACATTGTTTCAAAACATTGCATTCCAAAAGTAGATTGTTCGATACTAGTTAAACAAACAACAAGACATCACTGAGTACATTTTTCCCTTCGATTTACCTGTTACCTGAGAATACAAGTATTTTGAAAAACGTCAACATATGAAATGTTGGTGAGTTCATAAGTAATGTTTGAAACATAATGTTTTGTATTGTTTTGAAAACCACCAGAAAATCCGATATTTTCTGAAAAGAGTATCGCATAAAAAGTGTGAAGATCCGTAAGTATGCTTGTTTGTTTCTATAAATGTGAAAAATTGTTAAACTTGGTATGCATCTCGTAGGTGTATGTATTGAAAACCCTAGGAAAACCCGATGTTTTCCTAATACTTTGAATTACACATTTTATGTTTGGTTATTCCGTTGCGACGTGTGTATTCGATGATTCCAGGTGACATTGGATTAAATGTTTATTGTGAATTGTGATAAACATGCATTAATAGAAACGACTAGTTTACAACTATACTAACGACCCCTTAGGCGTCGTCTGTACTATTCACTTAATGCAACCACCCTGACTTCTCATATCCCCACAACCGAGGAGAAAAGAGGGCACGGAGACCTAGATAATCCATAAGTCGTTCAAGGCTATCGTGAATGCGAAGGGCCCTTGGCCCGACCCGCATTTGTGAATTCTCGACTTTACTAGCAGTACCAAAGGACCCTTGGGGCCCAATAGCACAAAAGCCATTGAAAGTCCTTTTACACGGAGTTAGGTCATATAAGACCCAACAACATGTAAGCAAGTTGCCTTCGGGCCTAAAGATCAGGTCATTGGGCTAGCTAGGCCCAACAAGCAAGATTTGACACTTTTGGGCCCAAAGATGGTGTATCGACGTCTGTGTATTCCCATGTATGTATTGACTTCCCGAAATTTCCACGTGTGTATTGAATATCGTCGTGTATTAAGTTTTGTTTCGTTATTGATTCGAGTCCGAATCAATTCGTTTGATAACGATTCTGGTATTGATGGTGTATCATGTTTTGTCGGCAGTCGCGGTACTAGTATTTTATCACAACAGATTTATTGTTTAAAACATTGGAGTTTTTCTTTTTGCAACCCCTTTCTTGGATAAATTTACACTTTTAACCCTTTGAATAAAAGAATTTCCATTTTAGTCCTTAAACCATTTTTCTTGACACTTTAGTATCAAAACTTGTTGAAAAAGTATTTTCAGCTCAAATTTATTTGAAAAACAGTTTTAGTCCCTCAAAATAAAGCTTCCTCGGCTGAAACCTCATTTTTCGCAACTTTTACACTTTTGGCCCAAAATAGAAATTTTTTGCATCTTTGGTCCTTTTTAAATATGAAAAGTATTTTTAACCCTTGAAATGGACTTGGAGCACTAGCAGTCCTCTGTTTTACAGTAAAGTACAGTTTCAGCCCTTCAAATTTGAAAATCTCGCATATTGGGATTTATTGGGCCGAACAATTCATTTTTGGCCCATTATGCTTAAAATTTTAAATTTTAATCCTTCAAGAGAGTATATTTCCAGAAAATACTTTGTTAAAACTGTTTTGTCCCATTTCAACCATCAGAATTCATATTTTGTCATTTTGGGCCCTTTAATTTTATATTTTTAACATTTTGAGCCCAAAAATGTTCATATTAACCAACTTAGTTATTTTTCTAGAAATGATTTGTGTGTAATAATATGATTTATACTTGTTTCATACAACCTAATGTAAATCTCGGTTTTAAGGACTTTTTGACTAGATCCAACACCACAATCACATAAGAACATATATATAAACATAGAAATCACACAAAGCATACATATACACATAGATCTACACATTTGCTTGTATTCCCCCCCCCCCCCACACAACACTCATAAAAACCGAAAAATAGGGGGTATGAAGCTCACCTTGAGTTGTGGTTTCGATTTGAAGAAGAAAAGAGAAGAGTTTGTTGCTATTTCGGCCCTAGCAACCTTTCCTTGGAAGATCTCGAATTTAAGGAGCTTCTAAGGTGCAAGATCACAAGATTGAATGAATTTAGAAGAGATTTTAATGAAGTGAAGGGAGTTAGATCATAAGTTAGCCATTAACTTACCTTAGATGATGAATTAATTCATGAAGATCCTTAGACTTCAAGCCAAATTTTCGAGATTTTGGATGGAGAGAGTGGATTATTCTTGAGTAATTTAGAGAGAGTTTTGTGAGGTGTGTGTGTTCATTTCTTGCTCTTGGCCGAAGGAAAAAGAGGGAGAGGGAGAGAGAAGATTGATGAGATAGTGCATGGATACTTGGGTTATTTGCATGGATAACCTCCATGTAAAAATGAGGTGGCAAGGCCTAAGTCAACTCTTCCCCATGGATTGGGCTTGGGCCGAGATTTGGAGAGGAAAAGGGGATTTTTGGGCTTTATTTCCCCTAAGCCCATATTAGAGTTAGGTTGAATGATTGTTGGCCCTATAAAATATAAGTGTGATTTTTATGCTTTATTAGGCTAGATTAGGTTAATTATGGTCCATAATAGTTCATAATATTTAATTCATTTCATTCTAAGCCCAATATGGCCCAAAATGTTTAAATAAATGAAAGTGGGTCCAATTAGAGCCCATTTAAGAGTTCTAAACCCAAGATAGTCAAATTGGAAGCTTATTGGTCCATTGAGCCCAATAAGGAAGTCCTAGTCCAAAATGGACCTAAATAAGAACTTCTAGGGTTTCCAATTGCTTGTTGACTATTTGTAGTGCTTGTATGGTGTATTTGATTGCAAATTTTGATGTCATAAAGTAAGCATCATACATGCTCTTAAGTTCTTGATTCAAAATTTTACTTATGTGTTGTAGTTACAAGGCACAAAATTTCTAGTTGTGACACGCTCTGCCCGTCCGTCTGAGGGTGGAAAGTGGTGCTGAAATGGAGATGATTACCCATCTCGTCATGAAACCGCTTCCAGAATCTGAAAGTAAAACGGACATCTCGATCTGACACCACTGAAACAGGCACCCCATGACGTGCCACAACCTCTCGCACATAAATATCGGCTAGCTTCTCTGCCGATATGCTCTCCTGGATCGGTATAAAATGAGCACTCTTCGTCAATCGATCCACTATAACCCAAATCGAATCCACTCCACGTGCGGTCCTGGGGAGCTTAGTGACAAAATTCATGGTGATTTCTTCCCATTTTCACACTGGAATGTCTAACGGCTGCACCTTACCGTGCGGCCTCTGGTGCTCCGCCTTAACCTTCCTGCAGGTCAGGCACCTCTCCTCATACCAGGCGACATCCCGCTTCATGCATGGCCACCAATAGTCGGGTCGAAGATCCCTATACATCTTCGTTGCCCCTGGATGGATGGAAAATCGAGACTTATGAGCCTCGTCCATCAGCACTTGCCGTACTCCGCCCCAGTACGGTCCCCAAACTCTCCCATGAAGGGTCAACAATCCTCAACTATCATAGTCGAAGGAAGCTACTTGGCCCACAATCCTCTCGCACTTTTGCCTCTCCTCCTTTAGGCCCTCGACCTGAGCCTCTCTGATCTGCTCTAACAATGGAGTAATTGCTGACATCCTCAAACATATATTTCCCTGATCGGGGCCGCTGCCGCCTTACGGCTCAGGGCGTCGGCCACTACGTTGGCCTTCCCTGGGTGTTAAAGGATCTCACAATCATAATCCTTTACCACATCTAACCACCGCCGCTGCCTCATGTTAAGATTCGGCTGATCCATGAGATACCTCAGACTCTTATGATCCGTGTAGATGGTACAACGGACCCCATAAAGGTAATGCCTCCAAATCTTGAGAGCAAACACCACTGCCCCCAACTCTAAATCTTGCGTAGGATAGTTAGCCTCGTGAGGCTTCAACTGTCTCGAGGCGTAAGCTATCACACGACCTTGCTTCATCAACATTGCTCCCATACTTGTGATCGAAGCATCACAGTAGACTACAAAATTCTCTACTCCCTCTGGCAGGGTAAGGATCGATGCCTCGCACAATCTCTGCCTGAGGGTCTCGAATGCTGCCTGCTGCTCAGGCCCCCAGCGAAACTCCACCGACTTCTTGGTCAGTCGGGTGAGCGGTACAGCTATCTTGGAGAAATCCTGGATGAATCTCCTGTAGTACCCTGCCAAACCTAGGAAGCTCCGAATCTCAGATGGAGACTTTGGGACCTCCTACTGCATCACGACCTCTTTCATAGCCGGATCTACCAGAATACCCTTCTGATTGACGAGGTGCCCAAGGAACCGCACCTCGCGCAACCAGAAGTCATACTTGGAGAACTTTGCGAAAAGTCTCTCCCTCCTCAGGATCTCTAGCACCTCCCTCGGGTGCTCCTCATGCTGCTCCTGAGTCTTGGAATAAACCAAGATGTCATCAATGAATACTATCACCGACCGATCCAACAACGGCCGACAAACGCGGTTCATGAGATCCATGAACGTGGATGGAGCGTTGGTGAGCCCAAACGGCATCATCACAAACTCATAATGGCCATACCGGGTCCTGAAAGCAGTCTTCTGCACATCCTCATCCCTGACTCACATCTGATGATACCCGGAGCGTAAATCGATCTTGGAAAATCAAGACGCTCCCTGCAACTGATCAAACAAATCATCTATCCTCAGGAGTGGCTAACGGTTCTTCACCGTTACCTTATTCAACTCCCGATAGTCTATACACATACGGTGCGACCCATCCTTCTTCTTCACGAACAAAATTGGTGCTCCCCAGGGCGAACTGCTTGGCCTGATAAAACTCTTGTCTAGCAGCTCATGCAGCTGCGTAGGAGTCCCACTAAGCACAAAGCAACAACATTCGGATAAAGGAAGCATACTCATGCAAACTATTCTCAAGAAACTACACTAGCATACAATGCTAAGCTCATGCTATCAGGCATAACCTACACAGGCTATCCTACTACTGTCTACTCACTACTAGCATGCAATTCTCATCAAGCTAAAACACATAAAGCAGGCACATAAGGTATCCTCCTAGACCCTTAGTCCTATAGTATCATGCTGTTCTACTGAAACTGAAACTGGAACTAAAACTGATAATCATAAACTTGTATGGGTAATTTGGGAGTACTTACTTGAGCTCGACTGATCGCACGCACCACACCTTTTTCTCCTTATCAAAACTCTTTTTTTTTTCTAAGTTCTTTTTTAAAAAAAATCTTTTTCGAAAATGGTTTTCCTTTGAAAATCTTTTACCGTTTCCTTAGTTTGAGTTCAGACACGCCCGAAAGTGTATCCGAATCTCTCAAACCAAGGCTCTGATACCAATTTGTAACATCCCAAAATACGACTCAAAATTTTTTTTGTTTAATCATTACTAAAATCATTAGATCAATACCAAAGAATAAAACCCATACATCTATGTATCAAAACCATAACAAAGTATCACAAGAAAATTGTTCAACTCTCGGTAATCGATGCACATCCTGTGGAAGCCATCTTTCTTCTTCACAAATAGTATCGACGCTCCCCAGGGTGAACTACTCAGTTTAATAACCCCTTGTCTAATAGCTCATGCAGTTCTGTAGACAACTCCGGCATCTCCGTAGCCGCTAACCGATAAGGTGCCTTGGCTATCAGAGTCGCGCCTAGAACCAAATCAATATGGAACTCTACCTGCCTTTCCAGAGGCACTCTAGGTTAATCCTCTTGAAACACATTTAAATACTTTTAAACTACCAACACATCATCCATTGTCCTCTCTCTCTCCTCCCTGGTGTAACATCTCGAAAATTCCAGGCAAAAATTTCACTTTTAAATCATTTCAAACATCCAATAATCATATCAAAACAACCGAACGTTTATCATAGTGAATATTAATAATATCATAGTACAAGTCCTAAAATTACATAGTGCGGAAAAACAAGGGTGGATGCGGTGCGATCAAGTCGATCCTTTCTCTTTTGAGTTGGAAGTACCTGAAACATAAACTGAAAACTGTAAGCACACAGCTTAGTGAGCTCCCCTAAAATATCCAAATACCATACATACGACAATAAAAAACACATTGGGTCTATTTCTCCCCCTTCGGTATCTTTCAACTAGTATTGGGTATATTTTACCCCCTAGGGTATCTTTCAACCGGTACTAGGTCTATATGGAATAATGGATTTCAATCATAGTTTATTTATGGAAATAAAAGCATTTTATAATTAATGATGCAGTTTCAAGACACTCCCCAAGAAGAAACAGATGAAAATGTTGATTTCAGAGCCCTTTTGAGTGAATTTGTAAGCCCCCTCAACTAATTTCAATACTAAAAAACCAAATACTTTTTTTAGATTATAAAATTTATGGAAGTACATACCCTAAATCTGATTAATTGGTTTGAAACTTAACAAGTGTCAGTTACTCCCATATCTGTATCTCATATGATTGAGGCAAATATTGAAAAATAATGGGCTCCTATGTTTATTGCATCTTCCCAGAAACCATCTTTTGCTAATGTAGTGGTCTGATGCGCTCATCTTTTGTAATCTACTCCTTCCTATGTAATTGATATCAACAACTGTTTCATATGTGTAATATCCCTTCATAAATACTATAATATGGTCGCTTATCTACTACAATTTAAAATAACGAAAGAAAACAATGTACACAGCGCATCTGATTCCATCTAGTTCATAATTAGTTGATAAAATCATCCCCTTTTGATTTAAATTATTACCAAACTATCCCTATTGTTCCTAAAAGTTGATCAACATCCCTCCATTTAATAAGTTATCACCAAAACAACCCCTTTTGGTTAGTTAAGTTACAAAAATAAACACTTTTGATTTAAATCATTATGAAACAACGCCTTTAGCTTAATTTGTTACAAAATAGTTCTGAAGGTGTTTCAAAGCTCAAGAATTGTTGTTTTGCGATTTCCTACACGAATGAAACAACTTCGAACTAATTGAACTCACGCTTCAAGGGTGAGTGTCTACGACCCCTCTATTAATATTTTAATATTTGGGGGGAATACATGTGTGTCTATTAAAGTTTTAATGATTTTCAAGTTTTATACACAAAATAGCATTATACTTTATTGTTGGTCAAAAGTTTATGAAATAGCAATCTAAAATGTATAAATCATCAATAAATCATATATGTTATAGTACAATACTATAAACGACATAATTACACATTGTTGTAACCACGACTCCTCATTCTGAAGATAGACAAATCATACCCCCAGGCTGTTGCAACCACGACTCCTCACATTGAACATTCCAAATTAACCCCTAATAAATAATCATAGTAATAACCCATAAAAGGTCCAGATTACCATCTAACATGCTTAGGGGTAAAAGACCATTTTACCCTTCCCTTAATGGGACCCTCAACCCATGGCCCAAGCTCAAAAGACCTAAGGCTTAAGAGACCTAGGGCTCAACAATGGACCAAAGGCATAAGGCCCAACAAAGGCCGAAATGACCTAAAGCCCACAAAAGGTTCCATGTGAGTACGCTAAGCATACCAACTAATTACGCCCGACATACGCATTTATTCGGTAAGGGATTATAGGGTTGGCGCTTAGTAGGGGTGTTGATCGGGTAATTTTTTCGGGTTTCGGGTATTTCGGGTCGGGTAATTTGGGTTTTTCATATTAGAAAAAAATACCTGTTACCCTACCTAAACTAAATTCGGGTAAATAGGTTTGGGTAATCCGGGTATCGGGTTGGGTTTGGGTAATTCAGGTATTACCCGATATATATATATATATATATATATATATATATATATATATATATATATATATATATATATATTTGAATTTTACCTGAAAATAAATTTAATGAAATAAATACGTCGTGCTTTATTAGTCTTGTTTATATAAACAAACGAGACATAAACGAAGTTACTCAAGCTTTGAACATTGAGATTTTTTAGTCAATAATACCTGAGATATCAAGAAATTTTTTTAACAACTTAATCTAATCTAATAAGATGTTAAAAAAAATAAACAATTAAAGATCTTAATTTAAAAGTTTAAAATGTTTAACATAATTGTAGCCATAAATTTTGTCATGTTCTGAAGTTTCGTCAAGATAATGAGTTTGTTAGTTGCAATAAAAACTATAATCTAGAAAACAGTTAAGTTTTAAAGAACATGATGATATATAAACAATTACTTTTAATATTGTTAGTTGCATATTGTCATATAATAAATAGATTCGTGTTTTACAATAATGATAGTTAGTTTAAGCGTGATCAAATACATGGTATATAGTACAAGCTCTACAAAAAAGGAATTATTAAAATAATTCGGGTATACCCGAAATCCAAAAAATGTACCCTTTACCCGACCCGAAAAAAATCGGGTTACCCGATTACCCGAAAAAATTTACCCGATATCCGATTTACCTGATACCCAAAAAAATCGGGCGGGTAATTCGGATATCGGGTATTTTCGACAGGGCTAGCGCTTAGCCTTGGTACCCCCCGCGTACTCCCCTGCTTGAGAAAACTCCATTAAGCACTTAATACATATAACATACATACACATGCAAGAGTCACAAAGACAACAAGCATATAGGGATATGAGTAAATGTCAAAAAGACAGTTATCATCCTACAAGCATAATCTAATGGGACGACCTTTGTGCCTTCGACCCCCAAGTATAGTGAAGGGACTCATCTCATTCTGAAGATAGACAAATCACACCCCCAGGTTGTTGCAACCACGACTCCTCACATTGAACATTTCAAATTAACTCTTGATAAATAATCAGAGTAATAACCTATAAAAGGTCCAGATTACCATCTGACATGTAGGGGTAAATGACCATTTTACCCTTCCCTTAACGGAACCTCAACCCATGGTCTAAACTTAAAAGACCTAAGGCCCAAGAGACCTAAGGCTCAACATTGGACCAAAAGGCACAAGGCCCAACAAAGGCCCAAATAACCTAAAGCCCACAAAAGGTTCCGTGTGAGTACTCTAAGCATACCAACTAATTACGCCAAATGGACGCATTTATTCGGTAAGGGATTATAGGGTTAGCCTTGGTACACCCCCCCCCCCCCCCCCCCCCCCCCGCGTACTCCCCTCCTTGAGAAAACTCCATTAAGGATTATTTAGAGTAAATTACACGAAACGTCCCTTGTACATGTGTCAAAAGGCAGATTTAGTACCTATTTTCAAAAATTAACTTGGATCATCCCTTGTTTGGTTAAAACTACACGTTACATCCCTAATTAATTTAATTTTGCACGCTTCATCCCTTACGCTACCTAACATGACTATTATGCCCTTTTGGTATTTCTTTTCCAATTAATTTAATGTTGTTGTTATTATTATTACTATTATTGTTATTGTTATTATTATTATTATTATTATTATTATTATTATTAATTAATTAATTAATTAAGAAAAAAGAAAAATATTATTACCCTACATCTCTCTATTTCCTTTCCAGTCCATTTAATTTTCTTCAATTTAATGTTCTTCAAGATCCCGATCATCATCCTCGTTCACAAATCCGATGCCCGACACCACCTCCGGTCACCGTCTCCGTCCATAGAATTAATGCCCGGCAACAGCTCCGGTCACCATCTCCGACCATGGATCCAGTACCACAGAAATCACCCAAACTCAACACAAAGTTACCTAATAAAATACATATAAACCCGAACCTGCAACTCAAATCCAAAACAAAAGTCCAATCTACAACTCAAACCCAAAACCAAAATCAAACCTGAAATTCAAATGCAAAACCAAAATCAAACCTACAAATTCAAACTCAAATCCCTAATGCAAAAATCGTCACTTGTTGTGTTTTGCTTTTCTGATGCAATTTGGAAAACAAAGCACTGGTTTTAGAGATGGATGAAGCTGTGTTGGGTGGTGAAGATAACTTGTTTGTTAAATTACCATCATCGATTAGGGAGTGTAAGCGCCAGAATTCCACACATAGTATATGCCAGAGTTTCGCACACAGTGACGCCGTCGATCCGTCATAGCCTCATCATTGACAGGCTCTCTCGTCGGAATCCAATTACAGATCCAGAGATATGATAGATGACGAGGTTATTTTTGACATAGTAGCCCAAGTTTCAGGGTTGTCAGATGGTTTTCTCGCCGGAAAGGGAGTGAGAGACGGAAGAGAATTGACGCCGGAGCAGAGAGAGAGGTAGAGTAGTCCATCATTTTTGTTTCAAGAGAGCTGGGGGCGAAAGCAAACAGGGGAAAAGGGAAACGCGAGGGGTGGGTTAGTGGGGGATTTTTTTTTTTTCTTTTTTCTTTTTTTTTTTTAATTTAAAAATGATAAATAAATTAAAGAAAATTAAAAAAATAAGTTATTAAGGGTAAAATGGTATTTTTATATCGGAAGGAATGAAGTGCGCAAGTTTTAAACAAATGAGGGACGGTCCTAGTTAATTTTTGAAAATAGAGACTGAACATGCCTTTTAGCACATGTACAAGGGATTGTGTAATTTACTCTAATACTTTAAGTCCAATTGTTAAAAATGAGCCTAAGTTCTACAACCTCAAATATGAATTTAAGTCCAATTGTTACAAATGAGCCTAAGTTCTACAACCTCAAATATGAATTGTTCCACATGGAAAATTGGTACTATAATAGGAAGAACCGATACTAGTATAGTATCGAAACTAGTACCATATAGTATCTATCAGTTGTTGGTACACGATACCCGCAAAATCAGATTTTCGGTTTCAGTATTCTTAGTTTCAGTACTAAACTCACTCATACTTATAGTCGATTACTCTATAGAATAAATACCAAAACGCCTATGAACAATAATGTCTTGTGTTTTTAAGTGTTGCCACAAATTTTAGATTTTGATAGATTTAGTCCCTTTAATTTTTTAATTTACAGAAAAGACCCCTGTAAAGTTTTTTTTTTCCTACAAAAACATTTCATATGTCTAAGATTTTTGTATCTTGGTAGGTTTGACTCCTATAGAAAATAAATTACAAAAATTGTCCCTGTAATAAAATAAAAGATGGATGAACCCGTCTGTGTCAATGCAACGCGAGGACTAGCAGCTTCTAGTTATATCTATAATGCATGCGGCCTTGTATTAACATGGGCTTTGTTACTTCGGACCTAGGCTTTGGCATGTCCTTACCTATTTGAGCTCCGGACGGGCAACTGGACCCCCTAGTACCTATTTGATCATGGGACTGGATCAATTAGATGAACTATTTGAATCTTTGCATCCAACAATGTAGATAAATCCACATTGCCGAAAGAATATGAAATACATACATTATTACAAAGTTGGTTTTTGTTTTATGATGGATTGATTATACAACAGTAGCCTTCCCTTCACATCTTGTACAACATCAAGCAGAAGAATCGTCAGCCATATCATGTTTTTGTTAAGAGCTAAACCGCATGCCAACAATTTTCTTCAAATAACAATGGACCCTGTAAGCTCCGACCCAAACCAGAGAGGTCTGAAACATGCAATATGTCAAAAAACCAATATGACATACAGCCATACTAGTTGTTTCTCACTACAAGTTGTATAATGAGCACAGAAATTACCAAAGTGATGATCTTGTATTGTAATGAAGAGTATCAACTCCAATGTCTTCAATCTCTGCAACTGCACCACCACCAGAGGCAACAGTTGCTTTGGTTTCATCAGCATCTTCTTTTTCTTCACAAGAGTTGGAAACACAAAATTTCTGTAGCCACCTATCTGTCTCCCAAAGGACATGCATTATGCTCTCCCGTGATGAATAACCATGACTCTCAAACGGTAGAATGACTAGGCGAGAGAGTGCCCCATGCCCCTTCAACGCATTGAAGAAACGATCCGACTGCACAGATTACAGAATAATTATAATGTATTTTCACAGACCACATAGACAAGTTGAAATCCCACCTGCATTGTCAGTGTTCCTGAGTTGTTGTCTTCTTCTCCATGGATAAGCAGGATGGGCTTCTTAATCTTATCGGCAGACATGAAAGGACTCATCTTGATGTAAGTATCAGTGGCTTCCCAGAGGGTTCTATCCTCATTCTACTCAACAGTCAACAACAAAATAAATTATAAATTACAAGCAACAAAACCAACCAAAGTCTGCCATGTGTCTGTCTGTCTTACCTGAAACCCAAAAGGTGTAAGTGTTCTATTGTAAGCTCCTGAACGAGCAATGCCACAACTGAAAAGATGAGGGGCATGTGCCAACAGATTTGCTGTCATAAACGCCCCGTAAGAATGTCCCCCGATTGCAATTTTTCCTGGATGAGCCACCTGAGTCACATACATACCATTTTAGTCAATCACTGACTCACTGAGTCAGTCAGCAATCAGAATAGATTTGATTTGATTTTACCCCACGGCGGATGACTTCCTCCACTGCTGCCTCTGCACTCGCAACAAGCTGCTCAACATACCTATAACAAATTCTCTCTATAAGAAATTAAAACAAGGATCTATTAAGTAGTTATCAAGATTACTTTACCTACCTATCATTTGCTTCTTCCTTTCCCTCACCAATGATGGGAATTGTTGGCCCGGATAATATAGCAAACCTGGAAAAACATGTGGAAAAGATTCACTGAAAGATTCACAAGGTCAAAAGTAAATATATAAAAGAGAGAGGGTGAACGAATGCATGCCTCCTTGCGAGCCAAAGCAGTGGTGATGTTGGGCCTATGCCTGCAAACTCATTAGGAGAGCCACGAACCTGTCCAGCTGCTTCTTTGTTTTTAAACTCTCCAGGATACGACCACACCAGACAAGGCAGAGGCCCGTCTCGTGTGGGGTCATACCCGGGTGGCAGGTATAAAGTTGCAGTCAGTTGGACTCCATCCTTTCTCTCGTACCTCACCATTTCCTTCTGTAATGAAGCCAATTGAGGGTATGGATGTGGGAACCTTGTGATTTGGCATGCTTTCCTCTCTGGCCATCTCTGGATGTAATACTGTGTGTTTTCAGTCTTAGACTCTTTGGAAGTCAGGACCTTCAGTTCATTCACCTGCAACTCTCCTTCCTTCTGGTCTGACATCAGAGCCACCACACTCTCATAATACTTCTCCTTGTCGCTGTGCCATATTCTCTCCTTTTCACCCGTATCTCTGTCATGTGTCACATATCATATCAGATTCAGATGTTTTTGAAATATGATGCATAATAGGACTTTACTTACATGTCAAACAGATCTAGAAAAGGTATGTTTCCTTCTGGGGTAGCACCATTTCCATTTAGCAACAGGTATGTGGCTTGTTTATCCTCCTTCTTGAACTTGGCAATAACATAAGTCCCATCAGGAGTTCTCCTCAGCATGGGAGAACCAGGGTCAGAGTACACATCTTCAGATGATCTATCAAACAACAGACGTGGAGCTGGAGGATTCTCATTGGATGATTTACCAGGGGAGACCAACCAGGTTCTGACACGTCGTGTTTTGTACCATGATTCATATATCAATGCAAGCGAATCATCACACCAGCTTATTCCTCTGCAGATATTGAAAAAAAAATATGACTAGATAAACTTATGCCAAAAAAAAAAAAAAAAACTTACCCATAGCGAAGATCAAGCTTATGAAAGATGCTTGGGTGGTCTTCACCTTCAGCAGCCTGTGTGTAGACTATGTCACGAGGAGAAACTTCTACTTTGGCATCACCTCCATCTTGTGTCTCCACCCTTTACCAAAACATAATATAAGTAGTTATTATATAACACACTTTTCAAGGTTTTCAAGTAAGTTATTACATATTACATACCAGTAGAGAGTTGAAGGTTTATCTGCCCTCCAATTCAAGGAGCGCATGCCTTTTCGGACACTGTTAAAAGCAATTGGGATGTCTTCAGCAACAGGCAAATCACAAAGAGTCCTCAAAAACTTTCCATCAGCAGCAGACCAGAGGTCAATCCTTTTGGGAAATCTTCCACATGGGACAGTAAAAGAGAAGGGTCTATGAAGCGAAGAAAGTAAAATGTATTTCTGATCAGGGGAGGGATCAAGTGATGTGTATACAGCTGGCTCTCCAAATAACTTCACACTCCCGTCTAAAGAAACCAAAAGAAGCTGTGAGGTGGCATAATACTCAAACAGATCTTCATCGTATTCATCTTTAAGAAGATCTTGGAAGGTTCGAACTTGAACAACAGTTTTCTGCTCATTGGATTGGATTTTAGGACCAGAGGGGACTAACGGTTTCTTTGGTGGCTTTCCTCTGGATGCTGGGATTGTACAAACCAACAGAGTCGAATCATTCACCCACACATAACTGCCAATCAAATTTCAAAACAAACATTGATTTTACTATTTACCAAACAAAGATATAAAAAAAAATATAATATTTCAAGATAATCCATACTTGTCAAAGATTGCATTCAGGAACACATCCGGTGACTGAAACAAAGGTTTAGCTTTTCCTGTCTCCACATCTGCAACCCAGACTCTCAACTTGCTGCCAACATCATCCTCTTCCTCCTGTTTCACTCATCAAACAACAGACTGGATATAACTATTTTCTAGTTGCCAAAGGAGCTATAATCATGGTGCTTTATTTTGAAACACCAACACCAGATGTATGTTGACCATTACCTGATCTTGCCGAATGCTGAAGGCTAAATGACGACCATCAGTTGACCTAACATTAACAAACAAAAATGAAATTAATTAGAAAATGACACAAGTCACACAACACACAGAATAACATTAGTCTATTCAAATTCCAAGGTTACCATGTAACAAAATTGAGTTTAGATCCATCTGGAAAGCCATGTATCAATTTTTCTGGGCCTAATGTGCCATCATCTCTTAAATCATGGATTCCGATACCAGTATAGAATGACCTACATGCAGACAACCAAAAATAATTATTTATTTATTAGCCAGTCCACATGAAAGCAGGCAGCATAAAAAAGTTGACACTGTATTACAAATTAACAATAAGCAAGAACAAGCATCCTTATCACCCACATCCTGCTGCGGGTATTAGATTTCCCATCAATACGAACACCTGCAAGCTTGTCCTCTGGTTTCGCCAGCTCTGACAATGGAGGTAAAGATCTTCGCTTTAAGAACAATATTTTATCTCTCTGTGGAGAAAATGATAAAGCTGGAAGTGGTGGAGCATCAACAATATCTCTGATCTCTGCTGGAGGAAGACGGTATCCACTGTTTAATTCTGATTGCACATTCAAAATGAGAAAGAGACTGTTAGTCAACTCCATTGCAGACTTATGCCAACTTCTCAAATACCTAATGAAACCATAAGCATGTTAAAAACAAGTCGTTAGTGAATTTAACAAAGTTCAAATTGTGTTCAATCGATTGCCTACCCAGGTCTGAAACTATCAGTATCAGAGCAGATTGACAACAAGTCTAAGAAGCCGATTTTGATTTTATATGAAAAAGACTTGTATGGATTTTATTCCAACCTAAGCAGTTTCCATATCATATAGATTAAATTGTAACTAGCCTAGCACCAAAGTCAAGGTGGGAGTGAGTATTTCACTTGTTTTTTACTTGGAACACAGCTGTTAACATAAGCAGTCAGCAGTTGAATCCTTGAATTCCAGTTTCTTGGCTACAAAACAAATTTTCAGAGCAAACTCAATCTAAATGGAATTTCCTATACTTCGGGTGTGGCGTTAAACAAAACTATCCGATTACAATCGATCATCCAATTCAATAACCAGTGCTTCCAGAAAGAATCAATTCAGATGAATATCGAAAAACAAGTACCATCATCTTCAGGCGTAGCTGTTGACCCATTAGGACCAGCAGCGTCTTCGGTAGCGATTGCGGCAAGAGGGACGAGATTGTGTAATCGTGAGGTAGACATGGTATGAAGAAAAGGGTTGAGGGTGGAAGGCGGTGTTGATGATGAAATTCGACAGCGTTTGGAAGAGAGAAAGGATGGGGAATAAGAAGAGAAGAGGGTTGAAGATGGATGAGGAAGAAAAGGGGGTGAAGTGAGGGAAAAGAGAGAGAACCGGTGATAGACTTTGTGTAGGCGCATGACGATGGAATCTTGTTGGAGTGTTTGATATGTAAAGCGTCTTGTCCTCCAATGCGCATCCGTAAAATGAACCGCACATAGAGTAATAAACAGTGGATGATGTGCTCATCCTGAATTGAATTCAGGATTCTTGTTATTGGACCAGAAACTCCCCTCATACTTTTCTCCCATTATTTCTAAAAAGAGTAAATTACACGGTAGTTTAGGGTATCTATGTATTTGTTCTTAAGATTTTATTTATTTTTTCTTTTATTTTTTTTTTAATTCGAACCGTCATTATTTTATAATTTTGTTGTATGTTTGGTCTTTGTCCATTTAAAAAGACTATCTTACCCTCGTCTATTTATATCTTTAATTAAATTTTTATTTTTTATTAATTTATTATTTATTTAAATATTATTTATAATTTAATAAAAATAATTTTCCCACACCTACTCAAAACTGTAAGAATCCAAAAATTATAATGTAAAAATTCATTTTTAGTTTAATTAGAAACACCAATTATCTTTTCCCAGAATCATCAAGTTGCGGAAACATGGATGGATGTGCCGTGATCAAGCGGGGTTCTTCCCTTTCAAATCGGAAGTACCTTGTAACTAGATCTGGTAAACGGGTCGTGTCGTGTCGGGTTCGTGTCGGTTGGGACATTAAACGGGTTGAGGGTAGTTAACACGGACACGACACGTTTAATAAACGGGTTGAAAAAGCTCACACAGACACGACTCGATTATAATCGTGTCAACCCGACACGACCCGTGTAACCCGTTTAACCTATAAAAATTGTGAAACATGCCAACCCGTGTAACCTGATACGACCCGTGAATTTGACATAAAATGGTAAACCAAAGTTAACATGGTCACTTTGTCATCAAATATCAAAAACAAAATAACTAAAAACAAAATAAATTGAAAGTTCAAGTAATCATCCAAATGTCATGAAATACCAAAAACAAAAGAAAGTGGAAGTTGAAGACTTCAAGTAATCATCCAAACTACCACAACATTAAACATATTACAATCCAACAAAAAAAAAGTTTAATACCAACAAAGACTAAAAGTTCAAAACAAATCAAGTCTTTTTCAAGCTATTTCTTATTCATCCTTCTTCCTCAACATAATCCAGATTGTTGTGTTTGAGCACTAGACGTGTCACTTTCCTTTGCATCTTCATCAACATCAACCTTCAATGTAGTAACCTTGATGTATAACTGAAACAACCCAAAATACGACCCAAAATTTTTTGTTTTAGTGATACTAAAAATTATATACTGAATGTCATATCATAAAACCATACGTCAAATATCTCAAACCCATAATAAAATGTTGAGATAGAAACTGTATCAAATCATACTAAGAAAAACTCCCAGGAATAAAACTAAAACTATGGTGTGCACAATGCCATTATCCCGAGCTCTTCCATTTGCCTGTGGAAGTACCTGAAACCAAAACTGAAACTGTAAGCACAAAGCTTAGTGAGCTCCCCAAACTACCACACACTATATAATAACATATAAAGCACATATTGGGTCTTGCCCAATGCATCGGACCGAAGTCCGGAAACTGCATCGGACTGAAGTCCGAAAACTAACCAGGGTCTTGCCCTCTGCATCGGACCGAAGCCCGGAAACTGCATCGGACCGAAGTCCGAAACTAACTGGGACCATGTCCCTTGCATCGGACTGAAGTCCGGAACTAACTGCATCGGACCGAAGTCTGGAACTGACTGGGACCTTGTCCCCTGCATCGGATCGAAGTTCGGAACTGACTGTAGATAGCATAGTATAAACACATATCAACTAGCATAAACACGTATTGTAACGACGTAAATTTCAAAACAAATTTTCACACTTTTAAAACATACTTTCATTCATTAATATTATAAAATTTCATTGTTCACATATTAATTCATAACTACAGCCCAAGATCATAATGTATAAAATCTCCTCATGTGTG
Source organism: Lactuca serriola (assembly GCF_051521515.1). Lineage (NCBI taxonomy): Eukaryota > Viridiplantae > Streptophyta > Magnoliopsida > Asterales > Asteraceae > Lactuca > Lactuca serriola. Next base: position 333,505,421 of record NC_136415.1, on the reverse strand, counting down.
TGTACTGATCATGTCGGCGCCTTCTCGCGATTCTCACTAGTACCTGAAACACATAACACAAAACACTGTAAGCATAAATGCTTAGTGAGTTCCCCAAAATACCGCATACTACACATACGCCACTCGAGGCTACAGTACGACCCTCCGGTCGATGTGTCTCAGCGGGACCCTCTAGTCCCGTAGCTCGTTGGACCCTCTGGTCCGGTCATAGCTCGTTGGGCCCTCTGGCCCGGTCTGAATCGTTGGACCCTCCGGTCCGGTCTATACAATCATATAACATACATATATCACATAGCACATAATCTCATTCATAGCACATAATCTCATACATAGCACATAAGACCCTCCGGTCAACACATAAATACCACTCTAGGTAACGTATAGTGAGAAGACTCACCTGGCACGAAGAATCATCCTCTAGTCACGTTGCTGCTAAACACCGACCTCTAACTCTGTGTCAAATCCCGCAATTGCCACAATTAGAAACTAGGACCAACCTTTCACTTAATAGTCCTAAAGGTAGACCACCTACCAGCCCATCAATGCTCTAAATCCATTGGGCCCACCAAAGGCCCAATAATAAATGGGCCCACACATAGCCCAATTCCTTAAATAGAAAGGCAAGCCCAACCCAAGGGCCCCAAGCCTAATTATACTCTCCCTTGGCCCAAAGCTCTTAAGCATGAAGTCCAAACTCCAGGCCCAACTCTTAAGGCCCAACACAAAGCTTAGCCCAAAAAGAAAAACCCCAGAAGGAATTACGCAGGGCGTACCCCCTTGGTACGCTCAGCGTACCCAAACGTACACGGATCTGATCGAGGCCTCAAACGACTACGTTGCGCGTTCCGAGACTTACGCCCAGCGTAAGTCCCAGACTTACAATTTCTATGATTTAGGTCTCAATGGGTTAAGACAATGGCTAATATCTCAGATCTCGACATTCCTCAGTCTCCTAAACCATAAAGTCGAGACCTTTAGGCCTTTGCGTGGCTAAAAAGGTTATAACTCACTTCAACCTGTTATCCTCTTTTCTCATTAAGACCAGAACTCATGCATGACTCCATAACCACGACCAAGTTTGGATTTTTATGGATCCACAACAATCGAATCACTGAAATGGGGCAGATCTAGGTCCATGGAGTCCCTTTTGCTCATAAAGTCTCCACCTTTGGGACTTAAACCCTAAAAATGGACCATGAAGCATAAAACAAGAAGGGCAAGGAAAGGTAGAAGCTTTTTACCTCAGAAAGAAGCTCCAACCAATGTAGAACTCGGATCTACTCTTGCTCCCCAACTTCAAGTTCTTCCAATGGCCTCTTTTTCACCTTCTTCACCTTGAATTGGCACCATCAAGCTTAAGAACACACACACAAGCCTACTACGGGTTTTCTTCTCTCTTAGGGTTCACTCTCTGAAGTATGGTGGCTGGGGGAAAGGCCTTAATATTCCTTTTATAGTGTACAAGTCAGAATTAGGGTTTTGAATCTGAGCTCACTACGCCCAGCGTAGTTTAAGGTACGCCCAGCGTACCGTGTGTATACCGTGTCCAACTTAAGCGTATGAGTACGCGCAGCGTACTCCCTTGTACGCCCAGCATACTCATCTGCCATAATTTCATTTAAGGCCAAACTTGACAACTAGAAGAAGATGAAGAGCTAAGTAAATATACCCCAAATTTCTGGGTGTTACAATTCTCCCCCACTTGAATTAGATTTCGCCCTCGAAATCACTCAACATTGATCGATCCCAACTAACCGGGAAGCATCACCGGAAGTCCTCAAACCCAACGACAATCACCTACCAAGGATGCTCGATCCCACCAAGGACTCTTGACCCAAAAGGGGTAGAGCCCACTGCCGCTGTGGTACATAATCTGAATCTTCGGATCTCAATAACTCTGGCGGTCTGCCTCCTTGCCAGACCACCTTCGAAACAATCCTGTTAATCGCCCACCGAATAACAGTCTCTAAGAATACTCTACCAACCCTGACTCCCTGAACGATCCCGGTCGCAAATAAAAGAAAGAACAAAAAGGTCATAATCCTCCCAACATACCCACTGGTTCTCTGATTCTCATAAGACCACATTCGACAACCGGCCATCGCTCCTCTAAACCGATCATGTGAATTCATCTGCAACATGCCCCGCGAAATAAAAGGGTTCACACCCCACCGAGGCACATTCACTAAACTGCTATCAGAACCCACTCGAATTAAGAATCATCAACACTATGCCCTCGGACACAAAAAAAAATTAACCACGCTCGATTGGGGGTGTCCTCAGACATCACCATAATAAGCTCTAGCTCATTTCTCATATCTCTCTTCAATACTGAGCACCAGGTCAACTTTTGACTCCACAGTTGAACCTACAAGGTTACTTATTGCAAACCAACACATCTCATCGACTCCCTTCCCACAATGAATATCTCGTCTCATTGCGACACACAGTCACGAAGTTCGCTTTATCCCAAGCGAGTGATGCAACTCATCTGAAATCGTCTCACGTTCGACCCCTGGTCATCATCCACCCACTGGTTTCATGCGTCATGCGAGCATCCTCATACCAATGATACTAACCCACTCCGGTCAACGAAATTAGATGAAGATAAATATTCCTCAAACTGAAACCCATAAAGATGAAACCTCATCTCGCCTACTCAATAGACGAACGAATCCAGACTCAAACTCAAGAGGCTGATTCATCATCAGGATTGGAACCACTCAATTCCAACCTGACACTCAACTCATGACCCAAGATTCGCGAATTTAAGCACACACCTTCTCTAAATTCCTTCCGATTACAACAATCTCGCCCAACATGGGGTATATCAATCCCCAACTGACACGGAGACCCACGTCTCGCCCCTGGTTCAGCAACCAGGCTCCCGAAGACTCAAATAGTAAGGCTACCGAAGCCTAAGTACTCCTCTGCACCACACTCTGATTAGCGAATACTACGGCTCCCCGTAGCATCACAACACCCTCTCGATGACTAGTGAGTACTACGGATCCCCGTAGCATCACAACACCCTCTCGCTGACTAATGAGCACTACGACTCATTGTAGCATCACAACACCCTCTCGCTGACTAGTGAGTACTACGGCTCCTCTTAGCATCACAACACCCTCTCTCTGACTAGTGAGTACTACGGCTCCCCGTAGCATCACAACACCCTCTCGCTGACTAGTGAGTACTACGGCTCCCCGTATCATCACAACACCCTCTCGCTGACTAGTGAGTACTACGACTCCCCGTAGCATCACAAACACCCTTTCGTTGACTAGTGAGTACTACGGCTCTCCGTAGCATCACAACACCCTCTCGCTGACTAGTGAGTACTACGGCTCCCCATAGCATCACAACACCCTCTCGTTGACTCTCAACTCTAAACTCAGAATAATTAGGTCATCATACCCAGGTATCAATTAAAAATTTCACAACGCCTTGCCTAGTTCACTGATCTCATACTCACGACCCCCATGTTGGATATCGCATTGATCTTGCAAAATCCCTCGACCGATCTCCCTCTGGCACCACTTGCAACCTCAGGGTATTCCATCTCCCAGTTCGAAACACCGAGGCTTCGACAATGGCTCAGAACATGATATTGAAAACCCGAAACTCCCCTTCTACTGACCATGACTCACTTGAAACTACTCATAACGACCCTGAAGTTTGTTGACGATTCAACGGCTGCCCTTCCGGGGTATAGATTACAATCTACACCTTTACTTGCAAATCTCAATCATTTCATCTGCAAACCAGCGGCCCGGTCGCAACCGAACCCGACATATGCTAAACCCTGAGAACTCATGCCACAACGAATCTTTTAATTCACCCATCCTCTCTCAAACACATACCACTTACATTATCTCGCTCTGCACCTAACCTCGATCACCAATAACCCTGGACTCATGAATCTGCACCGCATGTCTCTATATCCAGATCTTTATCTGCTTTCGAACAAACCTTTGGTCCCTTCAATAAAATGCCCGGTTCTCCCCCACTTAGGGTTCGAACCATCACCAATTGGTGCACCAACAACCTATTTCACATACTGTTTCCACTAGCAACATCGCACCTATTCTTGGAAGATGCCACGCAACGCTCGATAATCTCCCCGACAGGGGCCAAGCAACTTCCGACACCCCAAATCTCAGATGAAATCCTCAGAACTCTCCATCGGGACCGCCTCCACTCCATCAGAATCTCGCACATTCCATCACCGGACTGTCCAATTGTCCAGTATCTTTGCCTCGCGGTAGATCTACTGCCATATGCTCTGGTTGCAGATCACCATCCGTGCAATCCTACAGGGCTCATCCCCAAACTCAAAAACCGAAATCTCAACACCTCTTATGTCTCCCACAGTAAATGGAAATAGCACCACTCGGGTCATAGAAAGTGACCTCTCCACTATCGGTCGGTCGCCCAGCCCAGGCTGTATTCTCCCAAAACGCACCATCCCTACTCATCCCTGAGTCTTGCAACTCCAACTGGCATATCACCCACAATCCCTCAGAGCTCACTCGATTTCCCATTCCAAGGGATGCTCCACTAAACTTGTTCATCATGGTCTTCTGGCCCCACACTCATTCACTTCTGATCTCAGTCTAGACAATCCCTACAGAATAACCGGTAAAAACCAGAAACACTAACCATCATCTGTCATGATACTCAAACCAGGTGGCCACCTCTCAATCTTCTACAACTCATGGTACTCAAACCAGGATATCGCTTCTCATGGCTACCGGATCCTGTCCTATCAAACTTTGGTGACTTCGTGTTGCTAAGCCTCCGGTACAGCAACGAGTCACCCCCTCGTGGCCTAGCAGTTGCGACAGCTTCGATGGCTGCAGCAGCAACAGCAGCTTCCGAATCATTAACATATCGCTCATCAAACATCTCAATCAACGTGGTCTTGATAGACACAAACATCTCGTGTATGAACTCCCATATAGTCGCGACCACCTCATCACAAATCATCCTGCGAATCTCGTCATCGCTAACTCTACTGCTCTCTGGGGTGTGACGTGCACTCACCATGATGTCTCTGAAATACAACACAGGGATACCAGAGACTCGATCGAGTATACTCGCACTCGATCACCCAAACCTACTTGTTCCTTGGTACCCTAAGGAATCTTACTTGGACTGCTCACTGATCTGGTGTCTTCAATAGTACGGGCCCGATACTACCGACCACACCGCATCAACATTCACCCCAAGTCCTCCTCCTTGGATCCAAGATCACAAGTACTCTATATCTCGCTAGCATAGGCTATCCTTCGGTAGACCTCTCATAGCTCCTCACTGCTACCTACTCTCTCTCAAGCATCTCATAGCAGAAGAAATCTTCCTAGTCTAAGGCATCACAAATCATGCCACTCTAGTCCCAATATGAGTACCTAGCCTACTCTAGCATGCATAACATATCACATAATGTAAGGGTACTTTGGGAAAATTGTGAAACCCACCAACCCGTGTAACCCGAAACCACCCGTGAATTTGACATAAAATGGTAAACCAAAGTTAACATTGTCACTTTGTCATCAAATATAAAAAACAAAATAACTAAAAACAAAAGAAATTGAAAGTTCAAGTAATCATCCAAATGTCATGAAATACCAAAAACAAAAGAAAGTGGAAGTTGAAGACTTCAAGTAATCATCCAAACTACCAAAACATTAAACATATTACAATCCAACAAAAATAAGTTTAATACCAACAAAGACTAAAAGTTCAAAACAAATCAAGTCTTTTTCAAGCTATTTCTTATTCATCCTTCTTCCTCAACATAATCCAGATTGTTGTGTTTGAGCACCAGAGGTGTCACTTTCCTTTGCATCTTCATCAACATCAACCTTCAATGTAGTAACCTTGATGCATAACTGAAACGACCCAAAATACGACCCAATTTTTTTTTGTTTTAGTGATACTAAAAATTATATACTGAATGTCATATCATAAAACCATACGTCAAATATCTCAAACCCATAATAAAATGTCGAGATAGAAACTGTATCAAATCATACTAAGAAAAACTCCCAGGAATAAAACTAAAACTGTGGTGTGTGCAATGCCATTATCCCGAGCTCTTCCATTTGCGTGTGGAAGTACCTGAAACCAAAACTGAAACTGTAAGCACAAAGCTTAGTGAGCTCCCCAAACTACCACACACTATATAATAACATATAAAGCACATATTGGGTCTTGCCCAATGCATCGGACCGAAGTCCGGAAACTGCATCGGACTGAAGTCCGAAAACTAACCAGGGTCTTGCCCTCTGCATCAGACCGAAGCCCGGAAACTGCATCGGACCGAAGTCCGAAACTAACTGCATCGGACCGAAGTCTGGAACTGACTGGGACCTTGTCCCCTGCATCGGACCGAAGTTCGGAACTGACTGTAGATAGCATAGTATAAACACATATCAACTAGCATAAACACGTATTGTAACGACGTAAATTTCAAAACAAATTTTCACACTTTTAAAACATACTTTCATTCATTAATATTATAAAATTTCATTGTTCACATATTAATTCATAACTACAGCCCAAGATCATAATGTATAAAATCTCCTCATGTGTGTGTACTGATCATGTCGGCGCCTTCTCGCGATTCTCACTAGTACCTGAAACACATAACACAAAACACTGTAAGCATAAATGCTTAGTGAGTTCCCCAAAATACCGCATACTACACATACGCCACTCGAGGCTACAGTACGACCCTCCGGTCGATGTGTCTCAGCGGGACCCTCCAGTCCCGTAGCTCGTTGGACCCTCTGGTCCGGTCATAGCTCGTTGGGCCCTCTGGCCCCGTCTGAATCGTTGGACCCTCCGGTCCGGTCTGTATCGTTGGACCCTTCGGTCCGGTCTATACAAGCATATAACATACATATATCACATAGCACATAATCTCATTCATAGCACATAATCTCATACATAACACATAAGACCCTCCGGTCAACACATAAATACCACTCTAGGTAACGTATAGTGAGAAGACTCACCTGGCACGAAGAATCATCCTCTAGTCACGTTGCTGCTAAACACCGATCTCTAACTCTATGTCAAATCCTACAATTACCACAATTAGAAACTAGGACCAACCTTTCACTTAATAGTCCTAAAGGTAGACCACCTACCAGCCCATCAATGCTCTAAATCCATTGGGCCCACCAAAGGCCCAATAATAAATGGGCCCACACATAGCCCAATTCCTTAAATAGAAAGGCAAGCCCAACCCAAGGGCCCCAAGCCTAATTATACTCTCCCTTGGCCCAAAGCTCTTAAGCATGAAGTCCAAAGTCCAAACTCCAGGCCCAACTCCTAAGGCCCAACATAAAGCATAGCCCTAAAAGAAAAACCCCAGAAGGAGTTACGCGGGGCGTACCCCCTTGGTACGCTCAGCGTACCCAAGCGTGCATGGATCTGATCGGGGCCTCAAACGACTATGCGGCGCGTTCCGTGACTTACGCCCAACGTAAGTCCCAAACTTACAATTTCTATGATTTAGGTCTGAATGGGTTAAGACTATGGCTAATATCTTAGATCTCGACATTCCTCAGTCTCCTAAACCATAAAGTCGAGACCTTTAGGCCTTTGCATGGCTAAAAAGGTTATAACTCACTTCAACCTTTTATCCTCTTTTCTCATTAAGACCAGAACTCATGCATGACTCCATAACCACGACTATGTTTGGATTTTTATGGATCCACAACACTCGAATCACTGAAATGGGGCAAATCTAGGTCCATGGAGTCCCTTTTTCTCATAAAGTCTCCACCTTTGGGACTTAAACCCTAAAAATGGACCATGAAGCATAAAACAAGAAGGGCAAGGAAAGCTAGAAGCTTTTTACCTCAGAAAGAAGCTCCAACCAATGTAGAACTCGGATCTACTCTTGCTCCCCAACTTCAAGCTCTTCCAATGTCCTCCTCCTCACCTTCTTCACCTTGAATTGGCACCATCAAGCTTAAGAACACACACACAAGCCTACTACAGGTTTTCTTCTCTCTTAGGGTTCACTCTCTAAAGTATGGTGGCTGGGGGAAAGGCCTTAATATTCCTTTTATAGTGTACAAGTTAAAATTAGGGTTTTGAGTCTGAGCTCACTACGCCCAGCGTAGTTTTAGGTACGCCCAACATACCGTGTGTATACCGTGTCCAACTTAAGCGTATGAGTACGCGCAGCGTACTCCTTTGTACGCCCAACATACTCATCTGCCACAATTTCATTTAAATCCAAACTTTACAACTAGAAGAAGATGAAGAGCTAAGTAAATATACCCCAAATTCCCTGGTCTTACAATTCTCCCCCACGCAAGGGATTGGTGGGAGGAGATTGGTCATGCCATTGGTGATGATGCCGCGTTGGACGCGATGACATGGAGAGATTTCTCGGCCAGGTTTAGGGCTGTGTTTTCACCAATTATTGAGGTGCAGCAGTTGGCACGAGAGTTTAAGGATTTGACGCAGACTACTGAGACTGTGGCGGAGATCACCACCAAGTTCAGGAAGAGGGCCCTTTTTGTTCCGCAGTATGTCACGGATGAGGAGATAAAGAAGGCCCGATATCACGAGATGTTGAGGGATGAAATCAGGCAGTTTGTGAGCAGGTCCAGCTGCAAAAAAAATTGAAGGATATGATTGCTCGGTCTAGAGAGAGGGAGATTGATTTGGAGCAGTTCCGGAAGAGGAAGCTGGATGAGGTTCAGGTAGCCACATGTTCGGGCAAAAGACCCAAGGGGTTAGATTCGAGATCGAGGGATTACCAGAGCCGCGGCCGATGCAGGAGGTGTGGCAGGACGCATGAGGGTGCTTGCAGGAGTGGAAGTGGTGGAGAATCGGGTTGCTTCAAGTGCGGCCGGACTGGTCATTTTAGCAGGGATTGTACTGTTACCACCACACAGGGATCAGACTAGATATGTTTTCACTATAGTCAGCGGGGCCACAAGAAGGCCCAGTGTCCCAGTTTGCTTTCGGCAGGACGGGTGATGGCACCTGCCCCTGCAACCTTGAGGATCACAGACGGCCGTCAGGGTCGGGCGGAGGCGCCTGTGGTAGGAGGCAGGGCTTTTCAGATGACTACCATGGAGGCGCGAGCAACACCGGACGTAGCAGGTATGCGACTTTCGATTTATGTTTTCTTTATGCGATTATATTGTTATGGTTCTGCATCGTTATTGGTATGAGTATTTTAGAATTGTGTGGCTTGCTCGTGATTTAGTTATATGCCATCTGTATACCTTGGATATTAAAATGGTAGTTAGGGGTCGTGCCCTATGGAAGCAGGTTACTTAGGATGCAGTAACTATAGCATGCTTATGTGGGACTCAGTAGTGTCCCTCTAGATTCAGGAAGGTGTTATTGAGTAATGGATTGGTTAGATTCCTGGCTGTGGTAAGCTTGGGTTTCTCAGCAGATTGATTGCAGTATAGTAGAGAAGATTGGGAATACTTCTCAAGCATGGAGCAGTGAGGTATAAGCAGGATCAAAGTGGGGGAGAACCCTTCGAGTGTAAAAGGGTAATAGCAACGTAGATCCAAAGCGAGTACATGGCCTCTGAGAAGAAATAAAGTAGCACAGCGATTAACGGATTGAGGAGTTCAGCGTTGGGAGTTTGAGAAATTTCTCAACAGTTAGTTCAGGTAATCGATAGGGGTAGTATCGGATTTGGAATTCGGTTTGGAGGATCACCTGTAGGACTCGAGAGAGTTGGAATGAGGATTTTGAGAACAGTTAGCATGGGATGCTTTCGTTTTAGTAGTCAGTGGCAGAGACAACATGTAGAGCATGGTAGAGCGGCGGGAGAGCCGCAGCTTTCTCCAGCAATAGTCAGTGGTGGAAAGAGTTGTAAGACTACGGGGTAGTCGTAGCATTCACTAGCAGTCAGTGAGTATGGAAGGTGTTGTAAGACTACGAGTAAGCTATACCATTCCCTAGCAGCTTAGTTAGCAGAGAGTGGGCGGGGGCTCGTATCTCCTAGTTAGCAGAGTTGGGGCGAGGCCCTTACCTCCTAGTGATCCAGGTAGGAATCAGGAATGGGTAGTGGATGAGAATAGTATGGAGCTTGCCTGCATAGCCCTAGAGAGGTGAGACCTTGGGAGAGGCTGCTCCAGGATGTAGATGGGTGAGACCTGTGGGCGAGGCCCGTACGTGAGTAGCAGTATAGGTCAGACCTGAGAGTAGGGTTGCTCGGTAGTATAGTCGGGTGAGACTTGTGGGCGAGGCCCGTGAGTTTTGGTAGCACAAGTAGGACCTGTCAAGGACCTTAGGGTCAAGTTAGGGGATCGGGGATCCCAGTACTTGTAACGCCAGAGTGGCAGAGTAGAGGGGGCAGTATTAGGTAGCCTAAGTTTCTTCGGGAGTCGTTGGGAGCAACTAGGACTTGTGTAGGGGCTAGCGACTGGTGGGAGCCGGTAATCCAGATGTTGATAGGTTAGTGGGGACCAGGGTGGTCCCGGTGATGGGTTTTGGTCCTAAGAACATCCTATGTGCTCATACAAACCCTAATGCTTGGATCTAGGTTTCTCTATTGTACATGCAATTCATCCAAGACTATAAACCCTAGATCTAGAATATGATAATCAATATAACATATGAATTAGGGTTTAGATCATACCTTGATTGTTATGTAGCAATAACAATCCCAAATCCTCCTTGTATTGACTTTAGAAAGCTTAGAGTCACAAATGTCACTCCTCTAATGGTTCACAAACACCAAGAGCAAGAGGATGAAGAGGAGAAGAGAAGGAGGCTGCCCAAAACATGTGGAAACCCTAGAGAACCAGTTCACCACGTTTTTGGAGCATAAGGGTTCTATATATAGTGAGGCTATTAGGGTTATCTAACAAGGAAACCCTAATTTGGATGCTTAAGCCCTAAGCAACCCATGGACTCCTTCCTTAGCAAGCCTTGGACGATTTCTAATGGGTTTCCCCATAGAATTCGTCCAACCTTATAATATAAGGCAATCCATAGCCCAATTGTAATTATCTTATAATTACAATTCCAGTCCCTTAAGTTTAATTAATCTCTTTTAGCCACAAACTTAATTCTTATTAATTCTTGACTAATATTAATTAAACAATATGATTTCTCCTTTAATATATTATTCTCATAATATATTAATAAATCATATTTAATCCTTTCTCTCCATAATTCATCCTATCAAGTTGCTTTGGTGAAGGCAACCCAAAAGGACCATGCACCATCGGGTCAAGTACATACCAAAATAGTTATGGACTTAGACACTAATCCAACAGTCTCCCACTTGGATAAGTCTAATAACTATTATGCGTATGACTTCAGATCCTGATCTGCAATCGTAGCTTTCCAAAGCCGCTGTCAACTCGGATCCTATCAGATACGCGTGTCCTTTAGATAAGGGATCATATATTCCTCCATTCTAGATATCGTTTGAGACATGATTTCTAATCATTCTCTTTGTACTATTTCTCGACTTCCGATTTATGACGACTGACTAATTGAACAAATCAAATTAGCCCTAGCCCGGCCGAGCATTTACGTTTGTCATCACTAAATCATCAAGGGGCCCAAAGATATCGCTCTTATCCTACTTTGGATAAAAGGAACGGATAAACTTTGATTCAATGCTCGCTTGCACTCACTCACCGAATCACACACAATAATATGTTTTATGACACCAAGTTACTGGTGCGTTTACATATTATCAATGTGCAACCGATTTGCAAGATACAACTCACACATCTCGATTTCAAGAATATAAGATGTTATCGTCTCACCAATCACTCGTGATACAATTCATGAAGTGATCCAAGTGAGCGTGGGTTTAATCCAATGCTCAAATCATATTCATAAGCACTCATGAACGTTGCAGCAAACATTTGCTTATGTCTAATACTCTTTAGACAATCCACACACCAATTCACGACAGTCTTTATTCATACATACTTCCAACATATGAATGACGTACCAAGCACAAGTGGCACAAAAGAAATACCTATAGAAGAAGTCACTTCCACAAGCAAAACATCATCTGTGAAAAGTGAATCGGCTAAAAAGAAGCTGAAACAAAAGGCTAACATCCACAGACAGCCGAAACAAGTGAAAAATCAAAAGCAGCAAAGGAATCTGAGATACAAAAAGAATCTCTCAGAGCGAAAGCAGTTTTGGCGATCTCAAAACGCCCATTTCTCCTATCATGATAAAGATTCAAAGTCAGAAGAAAAGGCTTTCGGGCCACATGAGGAACAGAACCCCGAAAGGACAGGTTCGGTTCCGAAAGCAACAGCTACCGAACGTCCAGGTTCGGTCATGAGAGCAACAACAACCGAAAGGACAGGTTCGGTCCCGAAAGCAATAGCTACCGAAGGTCCAGGTTCAGTCCCTCTAATGACCATAAACAAAAGGGTCATTTCGAACCACAAGTCAGAAGAAATTCTCATTCTAATTCTTCTCGTTCTCAATTCTCTTCTAAACCCAATTCTGTTCCTGTACAAAACTCTAAATCATCAACGAACTTGAAAGGAAAATCAAAGATTTCCTTAGTCCAGGAAGACCGAAAGCAGTCTAAAGCCCAAACACCAAAACCTGAAACCAAACCAACTGTTGCTAACCCTAACAAAATCAAAGTGTTTACCATTAAAAGAAAAGATGAAACAACATTAATAAAAAGAACATATTTTGTTGATGTTTCTCTTACTATTCCTGTTCCTGTGAAAGGCTCAAGTGGACCCAAGAAACTTTGGGTTCCTAAATCTGCTTAATTTTTGCAGGTGACGAGCAGTTCGACGAAGAATGGTACATTGACAGTGGCTGCTCACGTCACATGACAGGGAGGAAGGAAGAGCTAAGAGAATTTCGATCTCTTCAGAATGGTGGGAATGTCAAGTTCGGCAACAACTCTTATGGAACGATAAAGGGTTATGGGATGATAACCAATGGAGACTTCACAATAAGAAAGGTGGCGTACGTTGAAGGGCTACAGCAGAATCTCATCAATGTGTCTCAACTGGTAGGAGGTACCGGTCTCAAGGTTTCATTTGACGATGAAGGTTCAGAAATCATAGAGAAGAAATCAAAAAGGGTGATTCTCAAATCAGAACGCAAAGGCAAAATGTATCCTCTCAATCTAAAACCAATCAAAGGAAATCCAACTATATGTCTTTTATCCAAAGCTTATTCTGACGAAAGTTGGCTGTGGCACCGAAGGCTCTCCCATCTCAACTTCAAAGACATCAACAAGCTTGTCACAGGAGGTCATGTTAGGGGTCTCCCATTGCTCAAGTTTGATCGAGAACATTTGTGTGCTGCGTGTGAAATGGGGAAACAAAGTCGTCAAAGTCACCCATCCATTATAAACACAAAAGTTGTTGAACCACTTGAGTTGCTTCACATTGACTTGTGTGGTCCATCATCAATCGAAAGCATTGGCGGTAGCAAGTATATTCTTGTTATTGTTGATGATTTCTCTCGTTTTACATGGGTGTTCTTTCTGAAGCACAAATCTGAGGCTACTCCTAAGCTAAAGATGTTCATCAAGCAGGTTGAAGTGCAACTGAGAAAAGTCGTTCGCAACATTAGGAGCGAAAATGGACTAGAGTTCAAGAACAAAGAATTTGAAGACTTTTTGGCAGAAAAAGGAACCAGTCACAACTTCTCAGCCCCTACACGCCTCAACAGAACGGAATTGTCGAAAGACGAAACCGATCCTTGAGTGAGGCGGCCCAAACGATGCTAAGTTTTTCTTCTCTTCCTTTATATTTCTGGGCTGATGCTATTGCTGCAGCTTGTTTTACGCAGAACAGGTCTTATCTCAGCAAGCGCTTCTCTCTTACTCCTTATGAGATCATCAATAACAGGAAGCCAAACGTAAAATTCTTCCATGTATTCGGCTCACGATGCTTCATCTTCAACTCCAAAGAACATCGTAACAAGTTTGACGTTAAAGCTGATGAAGGAATCTTTTTGGGATATTCTCTTACTTCAAAAGCTTACCGGGTCTTAAACAAGCGTTCAAGGAAGATCGAAGAAACATATTATGTGACTTTCGATGATAACTACGTCAAAAAGCTAAAGGCTTCTGAAGAAGCAATTGGAGAGATATTCACTCAAACAGGTCAAGTCACGGCCTCGATTGCTAATCTGTTCGATCAGTTTGTGGAATTATTCGATGAACCTGAGAAAGCTACTCTCTCGGAAGCCAAGGCAGCAAACAAAAAAGTCGACCATCTAAAGCAAATTGTCGAAGATGCCGCCAAACGAATGGGTGACGGAGAACAAGTTCCAAACGAACCTCCTCAGCAAGGCGCTTCAGTTGAGCGGGAGAATCCTCTTTCTTCAAAGCAACCAAGCTCACAACTTGAGGGGGAGAATTCTATTCCAGTTCCACCCAAAAGCTCAACAGCACCCGAAAGCTCAACTACACCCGAGAGTCCTGTAGCACCAGAAAGTCCAGCTACACCTGAAAGCTCATCAGTCGAGGGGGAGAACTCCGACATGTTTTTCGATGACGATAGCCAATCTGAATTGGAAGAAATGGTAAACGCTGAATTGGATCCATCCTATGATCCAAATTACCCTCCTCTTGTTAAATGGACCAGAGATCATCCTGTATCTCAGATAGTGGGTAATGTCTCGGAAAAGGTCCTCACCCAATCTCAACTGAAGGCAAAGCAAACATCTCTATTCTCCAAAGTAGAGTTTTGCATGTATAATTCTTTCGTATCAAAAGTTGAACCGAAGACAGTAAAAACTGCTCTTGATCATTCTGACTGGGTTCAAGCTATGCAAGATGAGCTCAATGAGTTCGAAAGAAACAAGGTATGGCGCCTCATTCCAACTCCTAAAGATGCCTCTGTTGTTGGTCTAAAATGGGTATTCAGAAATAAAATGGACAAGGAAGGTAATGTGATTCGAAACAAAGCTCGTCTCGTGGTGAAAGGATACTGCTAGGAAGAAGGAATTGATTATGAGGAAACTTTTGCTCCGGTAGCAAGGCTGGAATCTGTTCGAATATTTCTGGCCTACGCTGCACACAAGAACTTCGAGGTCTACCAAATGGACGTGAAAGGCGCCTTTCTGAATGGAGAACTTGAAGAAATGGTTTATGTGGAGCAACCTCCTGGTTTTGTCAATGAAAAGTACCCAAATCATTGTTATATTCTGGACAAGGCTGTTTACGGTCTGAAACAAGCACCTAGGGCATGGTATGAAACGCTAACCAAGTTTTTAAAGATGTCAAAATTCAAACAAGGTTCGGTTGACCCAACCTTCTTTCGTAAGAAGGAAGGTAACCACCTTATGATTGTTCAAATCTATGTCGATGATATCATCTTTGGCTCAACGAATCCTAGCTTAACAGTTGAATTCAGAAAGCTGATGGAGACTAAATTTGAAATGAGCTCAATGGGTCCGATTAACTTTTTCCTTGGTTTAAATATTAGACAGGGACCCGAAGGCATCTTTATCAACCAGGAAGCTTACACCAAGACTCTTCTTGCTAAATTCGGCATGATGGGAGACTCAAAGGTTAAAGTTCCAATGGCATTTGGCACCAAGCTCACACCATCCTTGGAAAAACCTGCAGTCGATATTACGCTATACCGCCAGATGATTAGGTCTTTAATGTATCTCACTGCTAGCAGGCCTGATATAATGTTTTCTGTGTGTTACTGTGCTAGGTTTCAGGCGAATCCTCGTGAACCACATATGCTTGCAGTGAAAAACATACTCCGGTATCTGAAATGAACCACCTCCCTCAATCTATGGTATCCATCAAACTCAGGTTTCTTTGTTCAAGCCTTCTCAGATGCAAACCTTGGAGGATGTGGTTTAGACAGGAAAAGCACCACTGGAGGCTGCCAATTCCTAGACGGGAAATTGGTTAGCTGGCAATCAAAGAAACAGACATGTGTTTCTCTGTCTACCGCCGAAGCAGAGTACATCGCAGCAGCCTCCTGTACATCTCAAGTGATTTGGATCCAAAGCCAGCTCCGGGACCATGGACTCAATATGAAAAAGATCCCACTATATTGCGATTCAGAAAGTGCAATTAGGATCTGTCATAACCCAGTGCAACATTCCAAGACAAAGCATATAGCACTGAGGTATCACTTTATTAAGGATCATGTGGAAGATGGGAACGTCGAAATTCACTTTGTTCGAACCACTGATCAACTGGCTGATATCTTCACCAAAGCTCTTCCCGAAGCATCTTTCAATAAAATTCTACAAGGGCTAGGTATGATGGAATCGGAGTCAGTACCAAAGACTACTCAAAATTAAAAGTCGGAAGCGAAATGTACCGAACGTTCGGGTTCGGGTCACATGTGTGCCGAAATGAACCGAACGCTCGGGTTCGGTCCTGTTCTGGTATGCCGAAATGAACCGAACGCTCAGGTTCGGTCCTATCATCTGATCTTTGCTTATCACTCAAAGGTAGTTTCTTTGGATGTAAACCTTTTGTATCATTTTCTCAAATTCTTCTCTCTTATTTTCAAAGTTCTTTTCTTTTTCAAACTTATTTTCTTTGTAACCGAAATAGACCGAACGCTCGGGTTCGGTTCCAAATTTTTTTTTGCCGAAATAGACCGAACGCTCGGGTTCGGTTCCAACATTTTTTTTGTGTCTCATTTTTTTTTTATTTTTTTGAAATCAAAAACTCCAAAAATATTTTTTTTGTGTGTTCGATATTTTTTTCTTTTGTTTTGTGTCTTATATTTTTGTGTGGATATTTGTGGGGAAATTCTTTCATTAAGTTAAGTGTCCCTAGAAGCATGTTGTTGTATGTGTCCAAAGCCTCACCTGATTCTGAATAATAGCGTTACTGATTTGGTACATACAAACCTTGTCTTCCCAATTAGGCTTTCATATTTATTCTAATCATGATCTACCTAACTCTCTTCTCACATGAGATAAGAGTTTTCTGCTTGGTCCTTATTTTCACAGCAGAGGTACTTTGGTTTTTATTTACACCATCTACACTACTTTTCTCCATCTAATTCGCTTCATAAACGTAACCCTTGAGACTCTCAGAAATTATCACTGAGGTTTATGGTTACACAATTTCTGTGTTTATGATCTTAGCTTCGTGTCACTACGTACTAAGTGAAACCCACAATTCAATACCTACTATGCATTGACGGTGAACAATCAATTTTGCTCTAGCTTTCACTAACGAATTGGCGGACTTATCAATGAGGATGGAAAGTAAAATCTCTAATTTTCTTTTGTGTGATTCCTATGAAATTGTTAAATCCCATAACATTTCTTCCCTTGGAATCCAGTTTTAATTTTCTTTTTTTGAGATTTTACATAAACTATTTTACATTACCACTTAAATTATTTCAAACCTACTTGTTCAACAGACTACATGGGTCTCACAAGTCCTTCGTTCGATTACTGTCTTATATCACGATCAGGAATTCTGAACTGAAGCGAAAGCCACCCAAATTAGCCTAATTAAAAGAAGCATTTCAACACTTCTCAATAAGTGTCTGATCGTTATTCAACGGGAAACCACATAAACACTTTAAAGTCTCTCTTGACTTTGAAGGAAGAGATTCGTGCCCGGGATCCATTGTTTCGTGTCTTTATTGACATCACAAATTCCCTTATATGTGTTGTTTTATTTCCTTTTCTTTTACACACTAAGCACAAATTTTTTTTTTTGATTTTCCAAAATTCTAGTTTCATTAATTACAAGGCATATTTTTTAAATGAAATTTGAAGTCATAAAAGAGTTGTGGCTCACATTGATCCACGTGGTCAATTTTTCTTTAAGATGACGTTTCATCTAAAAGGATAAGATGCTGACTCAGGCAGGAGTCCAATCGATTTGATTTTCAAACAACGCTTGAAGGCCAGGCGTGCGAAGTGGAACCGTTTTGTTTAACAACGGCGCCTGATGGGAAGGTGTGTGAATCGGGACATATATTCTCTCTCATGCGTAATCATCGGTGCTAACAACTGTCACGCATCAATCACTTCCGAAAACCCTTCGTATTTCCTTCGAAGATTTGGGACATATTCTTCTCTCTCCTTTAGCCACAGTATACAAGGTAATCTTAACCATTATTTACCTCTTTACTGCACCCAAATTTCAGAGAGCAAGAAATTCTTCACGTATTCTACTGTTCATCATCTCTCCCAACTTCTTCACAACAATGGCGGATTCATCATCAGTTCATGCCACTTCCCACATCCTGTCGATTCATCCCCAACAGAGTTTGATCATCGATCTTACTCCTCAGGTTTAAGACGCCTTCATGTTCCCAATCATCGAGTGTCTCAAATACTCGCCGCTTGCTCCTGCACTCACCAAAGCTGAAGCTGTTCCTATGGAGTTCTTATCCCAAATTTTCGCCACTGCTCATTACGACAAGTCGGTCGACATGATCTTCTTCGACGTGCTTGATCACAAGGCGTCAATCTCCAAGCAACGGTTTTGCTCACTTTTAGGGTTTGAACCTAATTCATCTAGGGTTAACCCTGAATCCATTCCGGTGGGTCACATGTTCTCTATGTTCTACAATATGGGGTATACTGAGGTGCTGACAACGGTCACAAAGTTCAAGAAATTGTGCCTGCCTCCTCAGTGGAACGGGTTGTTTATAGTGCTGTTCAAGGGTTTATCTGAACGCAGTGTTGGATCAGACGAAGCGAGTCGTCAGTTCATCACTATTCTCTATGGGGTCTACAACGGTATCAACCTGGACTATGGGTCGGTCCTTTGGCAGCAGCTCATTCAGAGTCTGGCTTCTACATCTCGGCATTCCGAGATCTCCTATGCTCGTTTCTGGACTCTCGTTACAAAATGGGTGATGGACAAGTACCACGTCCCCATTGTTGCTGGTTCTCCAATGTCTTTGATTGGTACTTTCCATACCACGAAGATCATCGTCTCCGATGCCTCAAAATTTCAATTCATTGGCTCTATCCCTGAGTCGATGTATGGAGACATTCCTGTCGATAGCCGTATCATCAGAATCTACAAGGAGTTTCATCGCTCTGGTCCTAGAGAGCTAACTCTTGAGATGATCAAATCCATCCATGAAGCTGACAAGCCTGCCCCAAGGGGAAAGAAGAATGAAAAAGGCAAAGATAAGCAGGTTGGCAAGGGAGCGAAAGGCCCTTCTCCCAAGAAACGTAAAACCACCAAGGCTGCTCAATCCCCTCCGCTGAAGAAGAGGAAAACCCAACCCAGGCAAAAGTTGATCTTAGTTTCCTCCTCAAGCGAATCTGAGGAAGATAATTTCGACTCTGACGAGTCCCCTCGTGGCAACACTCCTCCACGATCGCCTACCCTAGATGTTCATGTTTCCACTTCACCTATCTCTTCTCCACTAGTTACCATTCCTATTTCCATTCCCCCCATAATTTCCACCACTCAAATACCACCTACCTCCATCCCAGTACCCCCTCCCATTTTTACAGAAGCTACCACAACCATTGCTGAAGTAAGAACCAACGTATGTGATACGGGGGCTCCTACTAAAGCACCCGAACCCACTCCCACTACCAAACCTACTTCACAACCCAAAACCTACTTCCACTACCGAGCCTCCACCTTCACCTCCACCCTCACCTCAGGCAGCAGAGGACGAAGAACCATTTCTCGGTGGGGAGGATATGACATTTGATTCGGTTTATTACAGTCCGTATCAAGTGCAGAGTGATGACGATGATGATGCTCCGGTCACCAAGAAGCATCTAAAGGAGCTTCACGAAAAGATAGATTCGCTCATCGCCTCCTCTTCTTCATCACAGTCTACCATTTCTGAAGCTGCTATTCAGAAGATTGTTGATGCTTTTTCCAAAGCTCATCAAGTCTCTCTAGACTCAGCTACTACTGCAATTGATGCATCCACCAAAGCCTGTGAGGCTGCGACCGAAAAAGTTGAAAAACTATTTACTGATGCTTCCTCTCTGTTGAAGTCTTTACAGGAAACTGCCGAAGCCACCAAAATGAAGCTTGACCCCATCGTCAACCAGCTGGCTACCTCAGTTGCTTCTGAACTGAAGTCATTTTCCGCTCTTCGTCAAACTCTCTCTGACGACCACTCCACTTTTAAGGTGACCATTGAGGAGCGTCTTACCAAGCTTCAAGAAGATCTCGCTGCCGAGAACTCTCTCATGGATGCTCTCGCTAGAAAGACCACTGCTCTTAAGGTCAAGAGTATTCAACTCTCCAATTCTCAAAAGGAGATTGACTCTCTTCGATCTGAAAGAGAGATTGTGTCTTCATGTGTTTCGGATGTCCACGCAGCCATCTCAAACATCCTGGAAGCACATGACCCAATATTAAACTACTCTGTGAGGCGTACTCTCGCAGAAAAGCTTGCTCCTGCCCTTTCTCTCCTGAGCAAGATTGAAGGGCTCCTTGACTTCGTGTCCATTCTGAAACAAGGGTGAGAGAATGTGTCTCAACCGCCTCCTACTTCTACAGCAACAAAAACAACCGAACCTCCTCCAACAGGCCAAGCCTCAGGTTCGGGTGTAAAAGATAAAGGGAAACAAGTTGCTGAAGATAGTGACGATGAAGATAAAGAGACCATTGCCGATCTTTTGAAAAAGCAAGGCCGAGACAAGGACGCTGACATTAGCGCTCGGGTTGCTAGAGAGGCTGAAGAAGCTGAACGAAAACAGAAAGAAGCTCACGACCTTCTCGAGAGTAAGAAAACTCTTTTTCCTCCTTGGACTCTTGAGAAGTTACTGAAAGAAGCCGTCGAACACCGAGTATCTTGTGGCTAGAACCAGCGATCTCTTTAGATCGCGTTAGTTCTGTCGATTCTCAGTTCGACATGCCACTGACCCGAAAGGCGTTCGTCTTCCATGCCTTTGATAACATTTCCGAGTTCCCTCATCCTCATCGAAAGGTTGACCGGGATTTGATCGAGTCCTATCTGAGGGCCGCTCAACCACAGTATCAAACATGGAGCGTATAGAAGATAGTCAATGTTCGGGTCCTCAAGCCGTATCTAGAAGGAAACTTCACCAACGTTCGGTTTAAGGTGCTGAGAGGATCTGCCAAGACTGAACATACCATTTCGCTTGCTGATCTTCCCAACTTGAATCCACATGACTGGATAATTTTGCACAACATCCTTCTTACAAATGAAGCAGAATATGGTCCGATCATTGACCACTTCAAGAGGATGCTTGTCTGTTACATCATGGAAGTCGCCAAGATGGATCAGGAGATAGCGAGTGTCTTCAAGAAAAAGCCTACTATTTCTCCTGTTGGCTCAGCAAGTGATCTCAACATGATGCAGATGGGGAAGATAGACCCGAAGAGAAATTCCATTATGTTTACCGGAAACGAAGGCCAAAAATGCCTATTCGCTTTAGCAGACAAACATCTCTATACCACGGTATGCCTGGAACATGTCTTAGGGATTATTCATCGGTGCAAGCAAAACTCAGATGACGACAAGAAATACTTTGATGATATGATCCAGTGGTACATCCGCTTCAGACAGACAATCCTCGCCATTATCCCTCATCTGTTTGATACCACCAAGAAGGTTCCGGCAGCTGGACCCAGCAAGAAGAAGTGATAGTCTCGCTCCAAATTGACGCAAAGGGGGAGATTGTTAGGTCCAATTTAGTGTTGTGTATTTGGGCTCGTTAGCTAATCCAGTTTTGTCTCCGGTATGGGCCTGTCCATCCGTGAGTACGTTGTAGGGTTTATTATATATAGATGCTTGCATGCATTCTTGAACATAATGATTTTGATAGAGATTTTATAGCATACACGTTCTTATCTTTTGTAACCCTATAATCCTCTATAGTGGAAGTTCTTCATCGAGCTCTGCTGAGGATTGAGTTAATCGAATCATTCGACTCTTTCAGATCCATACTTGTGTCTTTATCTCACTGTTTTTACTTTATTGATTTGCCTGTTATAAAGATCTAATCGATCAAAGAGTTTTAAATACTCATCAGTAAACCTAAACTTTTATGGATTTATTGAACCTCTTTTAATTATACACCTTAATTAATTAATAAAACCATAAGGGTGTGATTTGAACTTTTCAAAACAGTTCTAGGGTTTTAAGATTTAACATTCCTAAATTAAACCTTTTAATCAACTTTTAAATTCCAAAACTTGAGGGAAAGTTTTGAAACATTTCAAAACCTTTAGGTTTAGAATTTAAATATACATCAAAATTAAACTTTTAATCAAAATTTAAATTCCAAAACTTGAGGGCAAGTTTTGAAACCTTTTCAAAACATTAGGGTTTCAACTATTTAAATTTCAAAACTAAACTTTTGAGTTTAAATTTAAACTATAAAACCTAAAGGGGAAAAAATTGAAACTTTTCATAACACAAAGATCAAATAACAAATAATATAAATTAAACAATTAATTTCATCATTATCTATATTTGACTTAATTTTCAATTTCTTGCAAAATAAGTTACCCAATTAATACAAATAATCCAATCTTTATCATATAAGGAAGTTATTATCTAATCAATTGGTAATTATCTTGTGTTTTGGCAAGGATATTCATTAAGAAACAATAAAATTCATATTTTATATGTTTAAAATGAATATGGTAATAATCCTTAAGCAAAACAGCAACAAAATCCGAATTTTCCTCTGTCTGACGCTCCGACTCGCCGAGTCACACTTTGGAACTCGCCGAGTAGGGCTGACTCGCTGAGTCCACGTAGTGACTCTCCGAGTCAGGTCGAACAGTAAGCCAGAATATGATTTTCAGCTACATAATGCATCAATACAATAGAAACCAATCAAGGCTCTGATACCACTGATGGGTTTTGGTCATAAGAACATCCTATGTGCTCATACAAACCCTAATGCTTGGATCTAGGTTTCTCTATTGTACATGCAATTCATCCAAGACTATAAACCCTAGATCTAGAATATGATAATCAATATAACATATGAATTAGGGTTTAGATCATACCTTGATTGTTATGTAGCAATAACAATCCCAAATCCTCCTTGTATTGACTTTAGAAAGCTTAGAGTCACAAATGTCACTCCTCTAATGGTTCACAAACACCAAGAGCAAGAGGATGAAGAGGAGAAGAGAAGGAGGCTGCCCAAAACATGTGGAAACCCTAGAGAACCAGTTCACCACGTTTTTGGAGCATAAGGGTTCTATATATAGTGAGGTTATTAGGGTTATCTAACAAGGAAATCCTAATTTGGATGCTTAAGCCCTAAGCAACCCATGGACTCCTTCCTTATCAAGCCTTGGACGATTTCTAATGGGTTTCCCCATAGAATTCGTCCAACCTTATAATATAAGGCAATCCATAGCCCAATTGCAATTATCTTATAATTACAATTCCAGTCCCTTAAGTTTAATTAGTCTCTTTTAGCCACAAACTTAATTCTTATTAATTCTTGACTAATATTAATTAAACAATATGATTTCTCCTTTAATATATTATTCTCATAATATATTAATAAATCATATTTAATCCTTTCTCTCCATAATTCATCCTATCAAGTTACTTTGGTGAAGGCAACCCAAAAGGACCATGCACCATCGGGTTAAGTACATACCAAAATAGTTATGGACTTAGAGACTAATCCAACACCCGGTTCATCCGAAAGGCAGATAAGGGATAGCAGGATTTCCAGTCAGTGGCAGTGATGGTAAGCAGACTATGGTATAAGGCAGCTAGTTGATCGGGAGTGCTACGCATCTCACAGCAGGGTTGGATAATCTCAGAGGGAAGGGTTTGATCCTATTGCGAAGCTCTCGTCTGAGTCTAAACGTTGCAGGGATAGATCTTTTACTCGAAGGATTATCTGAACCATTCGCTGTGATAGGTGCTCAGCACTAAGTTGTAGTAGTGAGAAGTGTCCAGAGGATACTGACAGTAATGACCCGCACTGGAAGTAGCGGGAGTAATGGATTCAGCGAAGGATAGGTCCTTCACAGTGATAGGGGATGTAGTTGGTTATGGAGTGTTGCCTTGGGAAGGCTAGAAAACGCACAAGGAAAAGGGGGTGAACCCCCTAGGGGTTCAGCATAAGTACTCAGGGAGTACGATAAGGATTATCAGTTGAGTAAGTTGTGTTCCAAGGATGGTCAGGGTTAGGGTGAACCCGAGAATACTATCCGAAAGGATTAATGGTCGTCAGGATGACCGGGAAGGAGGCCAGCGAAGGTAGGTAGCTGGTGTTGGATTTGTAAGTAGAGTATTAGAGGCAGATTGCAGGGTGATTAGTAGTAGAGAAACTTTCAGGGTGAAGTTTAGTTTAAGTGGGGGAGAGTTGTAACACCCAGAATCAGGAAGAACAAGAAAGGAAAGAAAAGCCCTAAGTCAAGGGAGTCAACTCGTCGAGTCCAAGGAGGAACTCGACGAGTCGGAGCGTGACCCGTGTCGCGGCTTAAGTGACAGACTCGGCGAGTCGGGGAGATTGAATCGGTGAGTCTAGTATGGGTTGGGAAAACCCTAGTTCTGGGACTTATACCCTATTTAAGCATCTCATTCTCCTTCTAATAGCCTCATTTGTAGCCCCCATTGTCCAGAAGCTATCCCACGAAACCCTAGTGCTCTCTTTGAGTGTGTGAGCCATTATTGAAGGATTTTGAGTGTTCTTGAAGCCTAGAAGGAGAAGAAGGAGTTGAGGGTTCAAGAGGAAGGTTGAGGATCCAGAAGATTCATCTCTTTTGCTGCTCATTTTGGTAATCAAGTTCCTTCCTTGTCTTGTTATTTGTTAGATCTCTTCATGTACCTTTTATGAAACTATTGGGACCATTTCCAAGGCCAACCTAAGCATTGAGCCTTTGAGGACGAATATAGACTAGATCAGAGCATCTTTGAGCCTTAGTAGCTTTGAGGAAGAAGCTTTTCTCAGCTATGGTCTCCTTTCATGGCTTAGACCTCCATTGTAGCTTAGATTTGGTGTCTTAGTGTGACATCCCCATTTTCACGGCCAGAAAAGACCGATTTTGTTTATGCTTTATAAAAATCAGAGTACTTCATTTTATAAAAATGTTGCGGAATTTGTTCCCAGAAAAACATGGTAAATACGTTATTAAAACATTTTCGATGAAACGTATTTATTTCATTTTAAAACGTTTGGGATGTCATCGTTAATACAGAAACATAAGCATAAACAGAACTTACAATTATTTACACTAGTGATCTACATCTCTTTAAATCTCTCAGTGTATTGTGACTTCATATCAACACCTGTGATAAAAATAAACTGAGTGGGTCAGGTTGGGAAACCTGGTGAGCACATAGGGTTTTCAACCCACAATAATATAATTATTATTTTTAAACATCAAACAATCAACCCAATTACCCATTCCCGTTATCCTCACATTACGTCCCTAAAACATCTAACACAAGGGACCTAGTCAAAGGACTATCATTGGGATGGAGTATATCTGGTGAGCACACAGTTCACACAGTTCGAATAAACACACAGTTCGAATAAACACACAGTTCGGTTAAACACAAAGTTCGAATAAACACCTACAGGTTGCGAGCCTGTTAGTGTTCCACTGGACTGTCTAGAATAGTCCGTGGTCGTCATCTATACTCCGCTAGATGACTAGATCATCAAGAACATCTATAACGAGGCATCTCATTATTTCATTTTATCACACAACAACTAATACATCTACCCATGTTTTACCCAACACATTTTGTAGATATAAAATACATATACAGTTTAAATCATTGAAAACATGTATAAAACGTTCATCCAACATAGGTAGCAAGTATACAGATAATATACACACACAGCACGTAATTTATATAAAATACTTCATATCTATGTGTAAGCTGAAAGTAACTATGCACTCACCTGAGAAGGTGGTGACTCGGTACTCGGACAGCGCTTCGTTTACTTTAAAATAATTTCCTTTGACGAAACCTAGTATTATCACCACTAGATTTTAGTCTAATATTACCGTGACTAATTATTAGTCTTATTATTATTATTATTATTATTATTATTATTATTATTATTATTATTATTATATAAGCGTTTAAACAATACTTTCCAACTACTATGTACAGACAGGGGCCAGACATAAAACACCGGAGGGCAGGACCATTTTGGCGTATAGCACTTCTGAAATCCAACAACCCTATGCGGCCCTTTAAACCAGATTCCCCGTACCGCGAGTAGTTAAAAGATATTATAACGACACTTATATAAGTCATAATAATAGCCCAAATATTTATTATAAATTTATAATAACAATACTAATTTTAAATATAAACTATATTTAAAATAGGGTAAACATAACTTACTTTCAAGGGGATTTTAGCTAGGAGTCGGGCTCTGCAGGGGCAGAACTTCGTCGCTGAATCTTTCTAAGAAAGATTCGTGCAGCGCTTCAGCGCTCACCTTACTATACTAAAACTACAGAAAGAGAAGTCGAATCACGAGGGACCGAAATGCTCGGGGGATAAGGAGAGAAAGACTCTTGAATCAAGAGAATGGTGCAAGAAATATGAGAGCCCAAGGCTCTTATTTATACTAATTGAATTTTCAAAAACTACCCTCCATAATTACTTAATGACCTTTTAGTTATATAAACAACTAAACACCCCTCTATAATACTATTTTAAATGGATTTAATGATCTTTGTACTAAACTAATGTCGAAAGAACTCAACATTAGTTTTATAATAACCGCATCGTCGATACCTTTCTAATGATATATACATATGTATATATATGTGTACGTATACATGATTTATACTTTATTTTAATACGTAAATATACTACTATAATTTGTAACTCGCTCATACGAACTCCGTTTTTGACGTTATTTATATCCACGCGTACGTGGAGACATACTCTACAACTTTCGTTTAGACTCCGTTGGTTAATTTTGACTTTATTTTTAAAGTTATATTTTTAACAGGCCAGGACAGGATTGGTCCGTTAAAATCTCATAACTTCTTTATTCGATGTCCATTTTCGTCTGTATTTTTATCGTTACGCTACTAATAACGAGATCTTCGATTCTTGTTTAGGTTGTGTCGGCTAAAAATCAATCGATCTAAAATTCGAATTTCGGGCTGTACACCGCTAATCCGAAACTTCGAAAAATCATAACTTCTTCATACGAAGTCAGATTTGGGCGTTCTTTTTATCGATGTTCTTAGTTTAACATATTCTACGACTTTTGTTTAGAGCGCTAAGGCTAAATCTCTATATATCATAAATTTACTATTTACGCTTCCCGGCGCCGTGCCGGTTCCGACGCGAAACTTCGACGGGTCATAACTTCTTCGTTATAACTCGGATTTCAGCGTTCTTTATATGTACGGAAACCTTGTGACATATTCTACAAATTGGTTAAGATTATTTATTCTAAATAATCTTTTTGTCAAAAAGTCGTTTTCGACCCCTATTGCCTCTAAATTGACTAGCCCGGATCTGCGGGCGTTACAATTAGCCTCATAACCCCTTGCATGCATGTAAAGTTAGCAACTTTACATGCAATGCTAGCATAAAGAGTCCAGATCTAGGAGTTGGAGCCCTGCATGGCTCGAAAAGCCACTGTATGGATTAAGAGCTGAAGCTACTCGACGAGTCACATAGGTGGACTCGGCGAGTTGTATGAAGATAGGCAGGAACTCGGCGAGTTAGAAGAAAAACTCGGCGAGTCTGTTGAAGATTGTCATAGACTCGGCGAGTCTGTTCTTGGACTCGGCGAGTCAGGTTGCGAAACACCAACCCCTTCTAATTAAGGCCCGGACTGGTGAGTTGAGTGGTGACTTAGTGAGTTGGACAGGATGGGACTCAGAGATCGTTGAATTCGACGAGTCTTGGGGGTAACTCGGAGAGTTGAGTCGTATTTTGGTATTTTCTGAATTCATGGACTCGACGAGTCAACGAGTTGACTCGGCGAGTAGAGTCAGTCAGGATGGTTGACTTTGACCATGACTTTGACTTGGACAAGAGTGGGCTTAGTTGGCTTCTAGAGTCCAGTTTGGATCTAAGTGTTATATATATATATATATATATATATATATATATATATATATATATATATATATATATATATATTGATAGCTCGGGGAGCTAGTGGAGCAGCGGTTCAGAGAATTGTCGGACAACAACCAAAGGGTTATCAGCAGAGTTCAGCAGTGCAGGTGAGTTTTCCCTTTTGTGTGAATGGGTCTACGGCCACAATGCCGGCCCATGTAGTTATGAATAGGAAGACTCGGGGGTTAGTCCTAGGCACTGTTTGCTAGTATGATATTCAGGATCAAGGTCTGATGTCGGGCGGGTGCCCAAGGAATGGTTTGCATGATAGAGTATACTTGTTGTCTGTGTGATACATGTATGTTCCTGGTAGGAAGGTGAGTGTGGGCGAGGTCCTGTATCTCACCAATAGCAGAGTATGGACGGTGTTCCATATCTCATTAGTAGCAGAGCAGGGGCGAGGACCGAGATAGGTATGGAGTGAGTGTGGGCGTGGGCCCGTATCTTACTTATAGTAGGAGCTTGGACGGGGTTCCATGAATCACTAGTGACAGGATGGGGGCGAGGCCCAAGACAGGCGAGGCCTTAGGACAAGAATACAGTAGGAATGTTCAGTTTTGTGTTAAATTCTATCTTGTATTATGTGGTTAGCGGGTGGGGCCCAGAGACAGGTGGGGCCTAAGAGAAACAGATATGTATCTGAGCGGGACTCGAAGCCAGGCGGGCCCTCGAGCGGCGGGGCCGTTGTAGCGGGCGAGGCCCGAGGTAAGGGGCGAGGCCCATAATAGCGGGCGTGGCCCAGTATGTGTAGTATGTGTTTATAAAGGGTATGTGGTAGGTTGGGGGAACTCACTAAGCTTCGTGCTTACGGTTTTCAGTTTTGGTTTCAGGTACTTCCGGTAGCGGAGGGAAGAGCTCGAGGTGATCGCATGGCACACACCATTGATTAGTCAGCCTGGGATGTTTTACTCTGATAATGAACATATGTTTTGGAAATTAATACTCTAAATTATGTTGTGGTTTATGATATGTTTTTATTAATATGGTTTTAGTAATGATCTAAACAAAAAAATTTGGTATGGATTTTTAGGATGTTACACTGCTGCACCAGAACAAATCACCATGGCTGGAGTGCAAGCCATGATTCAGGCTATGTTAGTTGAACAAAGGGAAGAAATGCGACAGATGTTGCATGAAAATTGGGACGAACCTATCATACCTATTGTGGAACCTGAAATGATTCCCGAACAATCAGAGGAAGGGAACGATAGTCGCATTGTGAGTCAAGTTGGGACTCAAGAAGAACGAAGGAACGATCCGGAAAGGAAAAACAACAAGGATGGGCAAATGTACAAGAATTTCTTGGGCGCCAAGCCACCAAGTCTTTCTGGGAGCCCAAAGCCTGTTGAAATTATGGATTGGATCTCCGAAATGGAGATGATATTTGAAAGTTGCGACTATAGCAACAAACAGAAGACTGTCTTTGCAGTTAGACAACTGAAGACTGGAGTCTTCAGCTGGTGGAAGTTGTTGGCAGATATTATGCCACGAGGAAAAGCCCTGAAAATGTCATGAGAGGAGTTCTTGGAACAATTAAGGGTGCAGTACGGTTCAGAGATAGATCTGATTGATCTGAACAATGAGTTCCAAAACTTAAAGAAGGGAAGGATGAGCATAGATGAATATGCTATTGCATTCACCGAGAAAATGAAGTTATTTCCGTACCTAGTGCCAACAGAACTCTCCAAGATCAAGAGGTTCGCTAATGGACTGCCTGCCGACTTTGGACCGACAGTCAAGATGGCAACCACTCTAAAAACATTTGTTCGAGCAGCTAAGAATGTGGAGGCCCAGCAGAAGGAAAAGGGTCTGGAAAGGATAGAGGTTGGTGAAAAGAGGAAGTTCGATGGGCCTTTAGGGTCCAACAAGAAAACTAAATTCTCGAAGTCTAGTTCGAGAGGAGGAGGAAGTGAAGCCAAATGGTGTGACAAATGTAAGAAGAAGCATCATGGAAAATGTGAAGTGGTGGCCACATGTTTTAAATGTGGAAAGCCAGGGCACTATGCCAACGAATGTACACTTACCAAGAAAGTTTGCTATGGTTGCAGTGAGGAGGGTCACATGTCGAAGGACTGCCATAAGAAGAAGGAAGAAGCAAGACCCAACATTCCACCAAAGCAGAAAGCTAGAGCATTCCAGATGACACTGGAAGTTGCAAAAGATGAAGCTGATGTCGCTTCATGTACCTTTCTCATTAACGAATTGCCTGCTCAAATTTTATTTGATTCTGGAGCCAACTACTCATTTATTTCGCATGAATTTGGTAGAAAACTAGCTTTGCTTGTTGATAGACTAGATAATGCTTTATTAGTCGAAGTTGCTAGTGGCAAATTTGTACCTGTTAGCTATCGCATGAAAAACATCATAATTTACTTGAATGGGAATAAGTTCCACGAGGAATTATTGCCTATCGAACTTAACGGTTTAGACATCGTTTGGGAATGGATTGGCTTAGTGTTAATGATACTGAGATTTTATGCAAGAAGAAAATAGTGAAAGTGAACCCGCCTGGGAAGGAATCATTTATGGTGTATAGAGATAAACACAGAGTAAATTCTGGAATCATTTCTCTAATGAAATCCAGAAAGAGTTTGGCCAAAGGATGTACATCGTATCTAGCATTCGTGATTGATGATAAGAAGGAGAAAAAGGAGTTGCGGAGTATTCCTGTGGTATGTGATTATCCGGAAGTATTTCCCGAAGATCTTCCTGGATTACCGCCCGATAGACAAGTGGCGTTCAGAATAGACTTGTTATCAGGAACGACACCAATAGCGAAACACCTTATTGATTAGCACCGACGGAGATGAATGAGCTGATGATGCAACTTCAGGAGTTATTAGACAAAGGTTTCATAAGACCTAGTTCATCACCCTGGGGATCTCCGGTGTTATTCGTGAAGAAGAAAGATGGAAGTATGAGGATGTCCATCGATTATAGAGAGCTGAACAAGGCAACAATAAATAATAGATATCCTTTGCCGAGGATTGATGACCTATTCGATCAACTACAAGGTTCAAGCTATTTTTCAAAGATCGACCTAAGGTCAGGATATCATCGGCTGAAGGTGAAAGAGCAGGATATAGAAAAGACTGCATTCAGAATGCGATATGGACACTACGAGTTCTTGGTTATGTCGTTTGGACTAACCAATGCTCCAGCAACATTCATGGATTTAATGAACAGGGTTTGTAATCCGTTCCTTGATAAATTTGTGATAGTGTTCATAGATGACATTCTGATTTACTCAAAAAGCCAAGAGGAGCATGGCAGACACTTGCGAGAAGTGTTAGAAGTTTTGAAGAAGGAGAAGCTATATGCTAAGTTCTCCAAATGTGATTTTTGGATTCGAGAAGTCCAATTTTTGGGTCACGTGGTCAACCAAGAAGAGATAATGGTTGTTCCAGCCAAGATTGAAGCTGTAATGAAGTAGGAATAACCAAAAAGTCCCACGGAGATCCGAAGCTTTTTGGGATTAGCCAGATATTACCGAAGGTTTATCCAAGGATTTTCTTCGATCACTAGTCCATTAAAACCTTTGACCCACAAAGGAGCTGCTTATGCTTGGAGTGATAAGCATAAAGAAGCATTCGAGAAGCTAAAGAAGAAGCTATGCGAGGCACCGATACTTTCTCTACCCGAAGGAGTTGAAGACTTCGTTGTCTCTAGCGATGCGTCTGGTGTTGGATTGGGTTGTGTTTTGACCCAAAGTGAAAAAGTGATCGCATATGCGTCTCGACAGCTGAAAGAGCATGAAAAGAACTACCCGACTCATGATTTGGAGTTGGCAGCGGTAGTTTTCGCTCTGAAAATATGGAGGCATTACCTCTATGGCACGAAGTGCAAACTTTTCACTGATCATAAGAGTCTCCAATATCTCTTTAGTCAGAAAGAATTAAATATGAGACAACGACGCTGGCTAGAATTACTTAAAGACTACGACTGTGAGATACTTTACCACCCCGGTAAGGCTAATGTTGTAGCTGATGCTCTCAGTCGGAAAGTTAATCTTGAAAGGAAAAGGCCAAGAGCGTTGAGAATTGAAGTTGCCTCGACAATTATGGAAAGTATAAAGAAAGCTCAAGAGGAAGCTTCTGAGAGGAATGACCGAAAGGAGGAACATTTGGGCAAAACGTTGGTGTTCGGTATAAACAGTCATGGACTGAAGGTGTTCCAAGATCGTATTTGGATACCTAAGACAAAGGAGTCAGAGATCTTCTGATGGAAGAAGCTCATAAGACCATGTACTCGATTCATCCTGGTAGCACTAAAATGTATAGGGACCTGAAACCCTACTACTGGTGGCCGACGATGAAGCTTGATATTGCAAAGTATGTGGCCGAGTGTGTGACTTGTGCTAGAGTCAAGACACAACATCAGAAACCGTATGAGAGTTTAGAACCTTTGCCTGTGCCTATGGGTAAGTGGGAAGACATTGCTATGGATTTTGTCACTAAACTGCCCAGAACAAAAAGTGGTCACGACATGATTTGGGTGGTCGTTGATCGATTCACTAAGAGTGCGCACTTCATAGCAGCCAAGGAGAAATGGTCTATAGAAAAGCTTGCGAATTCTTACGTGAAGGAAATTGTGAGGCTTCACGGTGTTCCATTAACGATTGTATTGGATCGTGACAGCCGTTTCACCTCGAGGTTTTGGAAAAGTCTACAAGAGGAAATGGGTACCAAGTTGTGTTTAAGTACAGCTTACCATCCGCAGACTGATGGTCAGAGCGAAAGAACAATACAAACACTTGAAGATATGCTGAGAGCATGTACCCTAGAATTCCTAGGTAACTGGGATGAACATTTACCTTTGGTAGAATTTTCCTACAATAATAGTTTCCAGTCGAGCATAAAGATGGCACCTTATCAAGCTTTGTACGGACAGAAGTGTCGTACACCGTCTTGTTGGCTTGAGGCCGGGGAGAAGCATTTTATGGGACCCGAGATGGTTCATCAAACCGCTGAAAAACTGAAAATAATCAGAGAAAGAATGTTAGCCGCTCAGGATCGTCAAAAGAGCTATGCTAACAAAAAGTGAAGACCGATGACTTTTGAAGTTGTAGATTCAGTTTTGCTTAAAGTCTCGTTGTGGAAGGGACTTATAAGATTTGGTAAAAGGGGAAAGTTAAGTCCAAGGTTTATTGGACCGTTTAAAGTTCTTCAGAGGATTGGGAACCAAGCTTACAAGCTCGAACTACCAGAATAACTGAATGGAACTCATAACACTTTCCATGTGTGTTATTTGAGGAAGTTCACGGGAGAATTTCCCGACATGATTCCACTTTCGGAGTTGAGAATCGATGAGAACAAAAGGTTGATTGAAGAACCAGAGGCAATTGTTGACCGAAAGACTAAGAAGTTGCGACGCAAGATGGTCGAGTTAGTGCTTGTCCGATGGAAACACACGAATGGGCCGAATCTCACCTGGGAAATGGAGACTGACATGATGAGTCGCTACCCGCAGTTGTTTGGTGATGTGTGATTCCGGGGACGGAATCATTCTAAGGTGGAGAGAATTGTAACGCCTGTGTTTCTGGGCTTTTCATTAATAGCGATCTAATAGTCTAGGTTAACCTTTGTAACCCATTTTGAAATAATAAGAATGTATTATTTGAATATTATGTGTTTTATGCTTAATTTCTTAATTGTGTGTCTTAATTGAATTAAGAATAAAAATAAGCGTTAAAATAAAATAGTAGATAAAGCCTATATCTTTGGATAATGTTGTAGTAGTTGAAATGAGGTTTTCGAATATATATAGAATGCCGAAATCCGAGTTATAACGAAGAAGTTATGACCTGTCGAAGTTTCGAGACAGAACCGGCAACGCTGAATGACGTAAAAAGTGAAATTTACGTTAGAGCGATATTTAGCCTTAGTGATATAAACGAAAGTCGTAGAGTTCGTTAAACCGAGAGCATGCATAAAAAGAACGCCCAAATCTGACTTCGTATGAGGAAGTTATGATTTTTCTAAGTTTCGACTTAGCAGTATGCAGCCCGAATACTCGATTTGAGACCGAGCGGTTCTTAGCCGAAACAATCTAAACGAGAATCGAAGATCTCGTTAATAGTAGTGAAACGATAAAAAGATAGGCGAAAACGGACGTCGCATGAAGAAGTTATGAATTTATAACGGAGTTTTCCTGTCCCGGCCTACTAAAAATAAATAATAAAAATAAATTCAAAATTAGCCGACGGAGTCTAAACAAAGTTGTAGAGCGTAGTCTCACCTACACGGAGATATAAAGATCATCGAAAACGGAGTTCGTATGAGGAAGATATGAATTTTTGAAGTTTATTAAATAATTTCGATATTAAATTTAATTATAAAATATCCGATATTATCCAAAGGGGGGGAGTCCGCGGCCCTATCCGGGTTCCGCCCAGCATACCTAGATTTATGCCCAGCGTAAATCGAGGATCCAGCCCCTATAAAAGGAAGTCGAGTGCAGCCGATTCTTTTGCTCAATTTCTTTTCTCTCTCTCCCGTTTTGCATCGTTTTTGCATGCAACTTGAAGCCCCGGTATCATTCCCGAGCCTCGAAGCAAGTCCCGAAGCCCCGAAGATCCCGAGAAGTTCAATTCCTGAGCCGAAGCTCTGCCCGCGAGGAGCCCGGTTTTTGTGAAGATCTTCCAGATCTACCGAAGAATACTACTTCTACAAGTCGTAGTGTTGTCCGATCATCTTCTGATCAAGTGAGTGTGTAGTTACTTTCTTCTAACGCATAATTACTAAGTATTTTATACGAGATACGTGTTATGTGTATATTTTTTTGGTTATATGTGTGAATGTATATTCACTTTCTTCTAACTCATATATATGATTTATTCTCTATGAAATACATGTTATGTGTGTGTGCCTCATCTGTTATGTGAAATATGTATTGAATGAACATGCTATATAGGTTTTAAACTATGTATAAAAATATATTTTTTTTATCTACTAATATGTTGGGTAGAACATGAGTAGATAGTTGATGTGTGATAAACAGATGAGAGGTCTCGATGTTGTTGTTGTTGATCTAGTCATCTAGCAGAGTATGGATGATGACCACGGACTCTTTCTAGACAGTCCTATGGAACGCTAGCAGACTCATAACCTGTAGGTGTTTGTGAACGATGTGTTCACCGATGTACTCTATCCCCTTCTTGGTTGCCTTTAGGACATTTATTGCTGAGGAAGCCCCTTTGCAGTAATGTCCGTCCCGATGAAAATCCTAGATTAGGTCCCTTGTAATAGATGTTGTTTTAGGGAAGTAAAGTGAGGATAACAGGAATGGGTAATCGGGTTATTGTTGGTTGATGAATTAAAGATAATTATTTATTGTGAGTTGAAAACCCTATATGCTCACCAGGCTCCCAAGCCTGACCCACTCAGTTTATTTGTATTACAGGAAGTGGCGCAAGGGCATAAGATGGATGAATCATCAAGTTATTTTGTTTACAAGTCTGTATATGTATATATTTGTTGAATGACTTGTAATGTTATCGTTTATGCTTTATGGTCTGTATCGGAACATGACATCCCGATTTTTGATTATAAAACGAAATTATATTTCTTTCTGAAATGTTTTGATAAAAATCTATTTTATCATGTTTTGTTTTTGGGAACAAATTCCGCAACTCTTTTAAATCAAAAGGATTTACTCTGAAAATTATTTTAAAAGCATAAATGAAACCGGTCTTTTATGGCCGTGATTTTGGGGATGTCACAGCCCGGGAGTTAGCCCTAGGCACTAATTGTTAGTATGATATTCAGGAGCAAGGTGCAATGTCGGGCGGGTGCCCAAGGAATGGTTTGCATGATACAGTATACTTGTTGTCTGTGTGATGCATGTATGTGCCTGGTAGGGAGGTGAATGTGGGCGAGGTCCCGTATCTCATCAATAGCAGAGTATGGACGGTGTTCCATATCTCATTAGCAGCAAAGCAGGGGCGAGGCCCGAGATAGGAATGGAGTGAGAGTGGGCGAGGGCCTGTATCTCACTTACAGCAGGAGCTTGGACGGGGTTCCATGACTCACTAGTAACAGGATAGGGGCTAGGCCCAAGACAGACGAGGCCTTAGGAGAGGAATACAGTAGGGTATGTTCAATTATGTGTGATATGCTATTTTGTATTATGTGGTTAGCGGGCGGGGCCCAAAGACAAGCGGGGCCTAAGAGAAACAGATATGTATCTGAGCGGGGCTCGAAGCCAGGCGGGGCCTGGAGCGGCAGGGCCATTGTAGCGGGCGAGGCCTGAGGTAGCGGGGGAGGCCCGAAATAGCGGGCGTGGCCCAGTGTGTGCAGTATGTGTTTATGCAGGGTATGTGGCAGGTTGGGGAACTCACTAAGTGTAACATCTGAATTTCCAGGTACATTATTTATTCCTTTATTTTGGAGATTTTGGAGGGACTCGGTGAGTTGATGCTTAGACTCGTCGAGTAGAGTTGCGAATTTCATCCGGGTTAATGACCGGACTCGGCGAGTCCGTGATGTTTAATGAAGCCCTAATTCCCAGGGATTGAGACCTTTTTAAAGTCCCTTACGGCCTTCAGTTGCAGCTACCAGTTGATAGAGAGGAACCCCAGAGTGTGTGAACGTTTTGAGAGAAAAAGGAAGCCACTTTTGATCTTTGTGTGGGTGTTTTTGCAAGAAGAAGGTGACCAAGGCAAGAGGAATCCGAAGAGGGTGCTAATATGTGGATCTCAGAGCCTAGGGACTTCATCTTGAGGAAAATATTTGATCCTCTTTCAGTTTTGGTGTAAGCTTTGAGAGTTAGGGTTTCTAGCCCCCTTTAGAGTATGATTTGTTAAGCAATTGGTCCCTTCTTGTGTTGAGGCTTCGAATTTGGATCCAAAGAGGTCCAGAGACCTTAACTTCTTGATATTTATGGGTGTCATGGAGAGTTATGAGCTTAGGGTGGCATATTGAGTCCATTTCTTCAAATAGAGCCATTGGGTCTTTGTATGGGCATCAAGATCTAAACTTTACGTGTTTATTATGTTCAAGGAGGGCATATCTATGGGTTAGAGGAATAGATCTGACCTCAGGAGGTCATTTCTGTTGAGCATGGCATGAACTCGCCGAGTCCCAAGAACAGACTCGACAAGTAGGGTTAGGGTTCCCCGTAAATCACTCAGTTGGTAACTTGCCAAGTTGGGGGAATGACTCGGTGAGTCAGAGGGGATTAGAGGACTGGAGTTCAAGGCGGAACTCGCCGAGTTCATCATGAGACTCGGCGAGTTGAGTCGGGGTGGCCCTGCAATTCATGCCAAGTGTAACCCGTCGAGCAAGGGAACGGCTCGATGTGTCATGACAGGCTAGAGAGATAGTGGACACGTGTAGACTCGCCAAGTCGCCCAAGTGCACTCGATGAGTCGGATCAAAGTTTGACCGTTGAATTTTGTTGACTTTTAGGGTTTGGTCATCAATGGGGTCTTTGAGTCAAGAGAGGGGTAAAATGGTCTTTTACCCTTCTAAGGGTGCCAAGAGAGGGTTGAGTCTAGTCTCGAGAGTTATATTTATGAGAGTATTTACTTTATGTGATTAGGCGGAGGCTAGATCGTATTTCTACCGAGTCAGAGATTTACCGAGACATCTGAGGTGAGTCTTCTTACTATACTTTACCTAGAGTGGTAACAGAGTTATGTGCCAGTGTATTTGTATGCTATTTATGTGTTGAGATTTATTGTGATATGTGATATGCATGATTCAGAGTTATCAGAGTTAGGACCAGTGGGTCCACAGAGTTAGGACCTTTGGGTCCATAGAGTTAGGGCCAGAGGGCCCACAGAGATTTGGGACTGGAGGGTCCCACTGAGACACACTGACCAGAGGGTCATCAGAGTTATAGCCTTGAGTGGCTAATATGTTTTAGAGTGGTATTTTGGGGAACTCACTAAGCGTTTATGCTTACAGTGTTATGTGTTATGTGTTTCAGGTACCAGTGACGATCGCGGGAAGGCACCGTCATGATCTGTACACACACACTTGCAGAGTTTATTATGATTTGATCCTGGGATTGTAATGAGATAATGTTGATACTTTGTTTTCTCAAAAGTAATTATTAATGAAATTATGTGTTTTTAAAAAGTGAAAAGTTGTTTTAATTTTTACGGTGTTACAACTTGGTATCAGAGCCTTGGTTTGAGGGATTCGGATGCATGTTCGGGTGTATCTAAACTCAAACTGAGGATTTGAGAAAATTTTTGATAATAAAACAATTTTTAAAAAGAGTAAAAAGAGTTTTGAGACAAACATAGCAGAGCCGTTTGTACGATCAGTCAGCGCCCAAATGGTGATTTCCCAAAATACCCTTGTAATAAGTGTTATGAGATATATTATGTTATGATATATGATGATTTATGTTAATGCATGCTAGAGTAGAATAGGTATTCTTATTAGGACTAGAGTGGCCTGATATATGATGCCTTAGTCTAGGAGTTTTTATGCTAGAGATGTTTGAGAGTGTTTAGATAGCAGTGAGGAGCTTATGAGAGATCTGCTAGTGAGTAGCACATGATTAGAGAGAGTAGAGTACTTGGGATTTGGGACTCTGGGAGGAGGACTTGGGATGAATGCTGATGCGGTGTGAACGGTAGTATTGGGTCCGTACTACTGAAGACACCGGGTCAGTGCGCAGTCCAAGTAAGAATCCTTAGAGTACTAAGGAACAAGTAGGGTGGAGTTATCGAGTGTGATTATACTCGAGTGAGTCCCTAATATTCTTATGTTGTATTTAAGAGGGAGATCATGGTAGGGACATGCCATACACCAGAGAGAAACGGTACGAGTGATGCGGAGATCCGTAGGATCATTCATGAGGAGGTGGCTGCGGCCATCAGGGCAGAGATACCAGAGATGTTCGGGTCTATCAAGACCACTCTGATAGAGACATTTGACGAGAGATACACTTCTCTTTCTGAGGCTGATGTTACTGCGGCCACTGCAGCTATAGCTGCGACTAGGCCGCAGGGTGGTGATGCGTTGTTGTTCTGAGAATTTAGCAACACGAAACCACCGGAGTTTGATGGGACCCAGGACCCGATTGCAGCGATGAGGTGGATATCAGACATAGAGGGGTGTTTCTTTACTTGATCATCTCTAGAGCATTTGAGAGTCCGGTTCGCGTTGAACCAGCTTCGCTTGGGAGCGAAGG
Source organism: Lactuca serriola (assembly GCF_051521515.1). Taxonomy (NCBI): domain Eukaryota; kingdom Viridiplantae; phylum Streptophyta; class Magnoliopsida; order Asterales; family Asteraceae; genus Lactuca; species Lactuca serriola. The sequence continues at coordinate 333,466,266 of NC_136415.1, read as the reverse complement.
ATTGGTGGAAGTTTGTGACAGCACTCTATACGCCTGTTGAGCTTACTGTAGTGACCTGGGAGAGGTTCAATGCTATGTTCCGAGATGAGTATGTTCCCCAGGTGGAGAGGGATCGGTTGGCACATGAGTTTCTGACCCCAAGCAGGGTACCGAGTCTGTTACAGTGATTACTCGGATGTTCCATGAGAGGGAAATGTTCTGCCTAGAGCACGTGTCCTCCGAGCAGGCAAGTATGAGCCGATATATGAGTGTGTTGAGGAGGGATATACGGGAGTTCGTGGCGAACTCGACATACCGGACATTTGCTGAGCTTCAGGCAAATGCTCGGAAGAGGGAGATACAGCTGGAGACCCGGGCTAGGGAGGAGGCTGAGTCTCAGGGAGATACATCTTTAACACTTTTCATAAAAAAACTCCTTTTTGTTTAAATTACAATACATGACTCTTTTGTTCAATCAATTAATAAACCAGGATCCTCAAAACAAACGCTTCCTCTGGTGTGTACGATCGAGCCGGTGTCGTCCCGTGATCCTGAGAAAACCTGAAACATATAACACAAAACACTGTAAGCACGAAGCTTAGTGAGTTCCCAAAAATACCACTCTAACACATATTAGCCACTCAAGGCTATAACTCGGTTGGCCCTCTGGTCAGTATGTCTCAGTGGGACCCTCCAGTCCCAGCTCTCTGTGGACTCTCTGGCCCTAACTCTATGGACCCAAAGATACTAACTCTGATAACTCTGAATCATGCATATCACATATCACAATAAATCTCAACACATAAATAACATACAAATACACTGACACATAACTCTAAAAATATCACATATAACACATATTAGCCACTCGAGGCTATAACTCTGTGGGCCCTACTCTGTGGACCCTTTGGTCCTAGCTCTGTGGACCATCCGACCCTAACTCTGATATACACACAGCATAAATCACATAGAAATAATGCAGTGCCACACATTACATAGATAGCATACAATAACTCTTTCATATAACTCTGTTACCACTCTAGGTAAAGTATAGTGAGAAGACTCACCTGGCAAGCACAAAGCAGGTATCCTCACACTTGAATCTCGAACCCGCCACCGCCTAACACATAAGGCAAAGATCTCTAATTAACACTTGAAGTCTCAACTCTAATTAAACCGGAGATTACTCTTTCCCTCTCTAATCAGATAGTGGGTAAAAGACCATTTTACCCCTCCATGGTCTCTATTACCTATGTTGACCAAACCCCAACGTCAACAAAAGTCAACTCAAGTCAACGGTCGACTCTGACCAGACTCGGCGAGTACACAGGGGTGACTCGGTGAGTCCATGCGTGTCTTCTGACTCCTCCAAGGCCCCACTTGACTCGTCGAGTGAACCTTCCACTCAACGGGTTTCCACTGGATTTGAATCGCGGGGCAACCCGACTCGACTCGTTGAGTCCAATTATGAACTCGGCGAGTTGCTTACATGATCATACTCAAACGACCCTCTGAGGTCAGATATGTTCCTCTAATCCATAGATCCGACCTTCCCAAGCTCAATAAACACGTAAAGGTTCAAACTTTACGTTCATGCAACCCACATATAGCCATAAATGGAGAAATAACCCTTAAAATGATAACCTTAGCTCCAAACTCATAAAGGACTGCATAAAGCTGGGGAATACGGACTCTCTGGACCTCTCAAGGTCCATATCTAAAGATATAGACACAAGAGAGCATCACATACTCTAGATCTCTTACCAAAAGAAGAGAAGAAACCCTAGATTCATGAAATCTATCACCCAAACGAAGATGGACATGAATCCTTACCTCTCACAGCAGCTATGAATGAAATGATGGAAGATTTGAGTCCCACAAGACATCCTAGCTCGAAATCCATCCTTCCCTTTGCTAAGACACACCAAAAGATGATGAATTAGCCCTCCTCTTGCACCACATACTTTCTATCTGCTGTCTAGGGTTTCTCAGGGTGTAATAGCCGTAAATGAAGGCCATAAGGACCTTTAAATAGGTCCCAAACCCGAGAAATTAGGGTTTCTCTGCCCTGAACCTACTCAGCGAGCCCCTCCTCTGACTCGTCGAGTCCATTCATTAAATCCGCGTGAGAAGCCCGACTCGACTCGGCGAGTTGGATCCTCAACTCGTCGAGTCTCTCCTTTAATCACAAGATTAATCTACACCATAATAACCTTAAAAATCCGGATGTTACAGGATCGACGACCGGCACAGTCCCAGTCGGCAGCCAAGCGGGCCAAGCCCGCTGATTCGAGATCTAGGAGCCAGAAGGGCCACACTGGTGGCAAGTGAGGCAAGAGACACGATGGGGTGTACAGAGCAGGGTCTTGCTACAAATGTGGCAAGGAGGGGCATATGGCCAAGGATTGCCCCAAGGGGTTTGCAGTATGTTTTCACTACAACCAGAACGGACACCGGAAGGCAGAGTGCCCACAGTTGTGAGGGACAGCGCAGGGAGCATCTCAAGGATCTGCGCATGCTGTAGTGAGAGCTACAGACAGTCGGCCCGCGAAGGCCGAGGCACCGAAGGCACGAGGGAGAGCCTTCCAGTTGACTGCGGAAGAGGTCCGTGCAGCGCCCAATGTTGTGGCTGGTATGCATTCTTTCATGTATTTATTTTTATGTTGATATATTGTGCTTATATTATGATATGCGTAGGTACTTTTCTTGTGAGTTCTGTACCTGCCTTAGTGTTATTTGACTCGGGTGCGAGTCGATCTTTTGTAGCTTTGGCTTTTAGCCAGCACATCAGTATTAGTTGAGAGGCATTGAGTCGACCTCTGAGAGTTTCCATAGCTGATGAGAGAGCAGTGTATGCCATAGAGGTGATTCGAGGTTGTGTACTCGAGATTTTCGGAGTGGAGTTTCCGATTGACTTAGTTCCTATCACGATAGGAGATGCATGTGTCTTCGTGGGCATGGACTGGTTGATTTGGAGCGGTTATCGACTACGAGCGACAGCTGGTGACCATACGAGACCCTAGTGGGGGAGTTCTTACGGTGTACGGCGAGGGTACACGTTCTGGGTCGGCATTTTGTTCAGCCGCTAGAGCGAGACAGAGTCTACAACAGGGCTGTAAGAGATTTATAGCGTATGTGATGGATACGAGGGTTGATTCAGAGAGATCAAGGTCAGCTGATGAGGTTCCGATAGTGCGTGAGTTCCCGGATGTATTTCCGGAGGAGTTGTTGGGTGTACCTCCCGAGAGGCAGGTAGAGTTCAGTATCGATTTGGTTCCGGGGGCTGCGCCTATCGCCAAGGCGCCCTATCGCCTTGTGCCTCCAGAGATGCATGAGTTATCCTCGCAGCTTCAGGAGCTGCTGGGGAAGGGGTTTATTTGGCCGAGCAGCTCGCCGTGGGGAGCGGCTATCCTGTTTGTCAAGAAAAAGAATGGTTCACACCGAATGTGCATCGATTACCAGGAGTTGAACAAGTTGACGATCAAGAACCGTTACCCGTTGTCGAGGATCAACGATTTGTTCGATCAGTTACAGGGATCATCTTGGTTCTCCAAGATCGATTTGAGGTTTGGATATCATCAGGTGAGGGTGCGAGATGAGGACATCCAGAAGACAGCATCCAGGACTCGTTACAGGCATTACGAGGTCGTGGTGATGCCTTTCGGGCTCACCAATGCACCGGCGGTGTTCATGGATCTCATGAACAGAGTGTGCAGGTCGATGTTGGATCGCTCAGTGATCGTGTTCATCGACGACATATTGGTGTATTTGAGATCCAGAGAGCAGCACAAGGAGCATTTGAAGGAGATCCTCGGAGTTTTGAGATCAGAGAGGCTTTATGCCAAATTCTCCAAGTATGATTTCTGGTTACGAGAGGTCCAGTTCCTAGGGCACCTCGTTAATCAGAAAGGGATATTGGTTGACCCAACCAAGATCGAGGCAGTGATGAGTTGGGAGGTGCCGAGATCCCCCACCGAGATCAGGAGTTTCTTAGGATTGGCAGACTATTACCGGAGATTTATCAGGGATTTCTCCAAGATCGCGTGCCACTCACCAAGTTGACCCGGAAGGGTGTTGTTTTTTCATGGGACCTAGAGCAACAGGCCTCCTTCGAGACACTTCACCAGAGACTATGCGAAGCCCCGGTGTTAGCCCTTCCGGAGGGGATGGAGGACTTCGTAGTGTATTGTGACGCGTCGATATCATGGTTGGGAGCAATGCTTATGTAGAGGGGGCATGTGATAGCATATGTATCGAGGAAGCTGAAACCTCATGAGTCGAGGTATCCCACCCACGATCTGGAGTTGGGGGCAGTAGTGTTCACCCTCAAGATCTGGCGCCACTATCTGTATGGGGTTCGGTATACCATATACTCGGACCATAAGAGCTTGAAGTACCTGATGGAATGGCCCAACCTGAATATGTGCCAGAGGAGATGGTTGGATGTGGTGAAGGATTACGATTGCGAGATTCTGTACCACCCAGGCAAGGCTAATGTGGTAGCCGATGCCCTGAGCCGTAGGGCGGAGGGCGCCCCAATGCGAGATGTTTGCATGAGATTGACAGTGATGACTCCAGTGTTGGACACCATTTATGGGGCCCAGGATGAGGCTGTGAGACCAGAGAACCGTAAGAGAGAGCGGGTTATCGGGCAGGTATCGGAGTTCGTTACCGATAGCCGAGGGCTTATGACATTTCAAGGTCAGATTTGGGTACCGTTTGTGGGCGGAACGCGTATCATTTTGATGGAGGAGGCGCATCGATCGAGGTTCTCAATCCATCCCGGGGCCACTAAGATGCATTTGGACCTGAAGAGAGAATATTGGTGGCCCTGCATGAAGAGAGATGTCGCATGGTTTGTGGAGAGATGCTTGACCTGTCACAGGATTAAGGCCGAGCACCAACGTCCACATGGTAAGCTACATCCATTAGAGATTCCCGAATGGAAATGGGAACAGATTACCATGGATTTCATCACCAAATTGCCGAGGACTGCAAGAGGTGTCGATGCAATTTGGGTGATTGTGGATAGGTTGACAAAGAGCGCCCACTTTCTTGCTATTAGTGAGAGATCTTCTGCTGAGAGGCTGGCAGAGTTGTACGTGAGAGAGGTAGTATCGTGGCATGGAGTACCAGTCTCAATTGTTTCAGATCAAGATGTGCGTTTCACTTCCAGGTTCTGGAAGAAATTTCATGAGGAATTGGGTACGCGGCTGCATTTTAGTACCGCATACCACCCACAGACTGACAGGCAGAGTGAGCGGACGATTCAGACGCTCGAAGACATGCTTCGGGCATATGTACTGGACTTCGGAGGGAGTTGGGATACGTACTTACCCCTGGCTGAGTTTTCCTATAACAACAGCCATCATTCAAGCATCGATATGGCACCCTTTGAGCTGTTGTATGGGAGGAGGTGTCGGACCCCATTTGCTGGGGAGAGGTAGGGCAACGTGTGATGGGTAGTACAGAGATTGTGCTTCAGACGACTGAGCAAATTCAACAGGTCAGACAGAGGTTGCTGACGGCCTAAAGCCGTCAGAAGAGTTATACGGATAGACGACGGTCAGAGCTTGAGTTCCAGGTCGGTGACTTCGTACTCCTGAAGGTATCTCCTTGGAAAGGAGTGATCCGGTTCAGGAAGAGGGGCAAGTTGGGACCCCGATATATTGGTCCATTCTGAGTGATTGTGAGGGTAGGCTGGGTAGCCTACCGGTTGGAGCTACCTGCAGAGTTGGGCCAGATTCATGACACCATTCACGTTTCGCAGCTGAGGAAGTGTATTGGCGACGAGTCAGCAGTGGTACCATTAAAGGATATTCAGGTGGATGCGAGCCTGAACTATGTTGAGAGATCGGTTGTGATTATGGATCGGAAGATCAAGGTTCTGAGGAACAAGGAAGTGCCCCTGGTGCAGGTCCAGTGGCAACATCGGAAAGGGTCCGAGCTGACTTGGGAGCCGGAGCGAGAAATGCGTGAACAGTATCCAGAGCTGTTTGCAGAGTAAGACTTCGAGGACGAAGTCTAATTCTAGTGGGGGAGAATTGTAACATCTGGATTTCCAGGTACATTATTTATTCCTTTATTTTGGAGATTTTGGAGGGACTCGGCGAGATGATGCTTAGACTCGCCGAGTAGAGTCGCGAATTTCATCCGGGTTAATGACCGGACTCGGCGAGTCGACTAGTAGACTCGGCGAGTCCGCGCTGTTTAATGAAGCCCTAATTCCCGGGGATTGAGACCTATTTAAAGTCCCTTATGGCATTCAGTTGCGGCTACCAGTTGATAGAGAGGAACCCCAGAGTGTGTGAACGTTTTGAGAGAAAAAGGAAGCCACTTTTGATCTTTATGTGGGTGTTTTTGAAAGAAGAAGGTGACCAAGGCAAGAGGAATCCAAAGAGGGTGCTAATCTGTGGATCTCAGAGCCTAGGGACTTCATCTTGAGGTAAATATTTGATCCTCTTTCAGTTTTGGTGTAAGCTTTGAGAGTTAGGGTTTCTAGCCCCCTTTAGAGTATGATTTGTGAAGCAATTGGTCCCTTCTTGTGTTGAGGCTTCGAATTTGGATCCAAAGAGGTCCAGAGACCTTAACTTCTTGATCTTTATGGGTGTCATGGAGAGTTATGAGCTTAGGGTGGCATATTGAGGCCATTTCTTCAAATAGAGCCATTGGATCTTTGTATGGGCATCAAGATCTAAACTTTACGTGTTTATTATGTTCAAGGAGGGCATATCTATGGGTTAGAGGAATAGATCTGATCTCAGGAGGTCATTTTTGTTGAGCATGGCATGAACTCGCCGAGTCCCAAGAACAGACTCGACGAGTAGGGTTAGGGTTCCCCGTAAATCACTCAGTTGGTAACTTGCCGAGTTGGGGGAAGGACTCAGTGAGTCAGAGGGGATTAGAGGACTGGAGTTCAAGGCGGAACTCGCCGAGTTCATCATGAGACTCGGCGAGTTGAGTCGGGGTGGCCCCGCGATTCATGTCAGGTGTAACCCGTCGAGCAAGGGAAAGGCTCAACGTGTCATGAGAGGCTAGAGAGATAGTGGACACGTGTAGACTCGCCAAGTCGCCCAAGTGCACTCGATGAGTTGGGTCAAAGTTTGACCGTTGACTTTTTTTTGACTTTTAGGGTTTGGTCAACAATGGGGTCTTTGAGTCAAGAGAGGGATAAAATGGTCTTTTACCCTTCTGAGGGTGCCAAGAGAGGGTTGAGTCTAGTCTCAAGAGTTATATTTATGAGAGTATTTACTTTATGTGATTAAGCGGAGGCTAGATCGTATTTCTACCGAGTCAGAGATTTACCGAGACATCTGAGGTGAGTCTTCTCACTATACTTTACCTAGAGTGGTAACAGAGTTATGTGACAGTGTATTTTAGAGTTATGTTCCAGTGTATTTGTATGCTATTTATGTGTTGAAATTTATTGTGATATGTGATATGCATGATTCAGAGTTATCAGGGTTAGGACCAGTGGGTCCATAGAGTTAGGGCCAGAGGACCCACAGAGAGTTGGGACTGGAGGGTCCCACTGAGACACACTGACCAGAGGGTCATCAGAGTTATAGCCTTGAGTGGCTAATATGTGTTAGAGTGGTATTTTGGGGAACTCACTAAGCGTTTATGCTTACAGTGTTATGTGTTATGTGTTTCAAGTACCAGTGACGATCGCGGGAAGGCGCCGGCATGATCTGTATACACACACCCGTAGAGTTTATTATGATTTGATCTTGGGATTGTAATGAGATAATGTTGATAATTTGTTTTCTTAAAAGTAATTATGAATGAAATTATGTGGTTTTAAAAAGTGAAAAATTGTTTTAATTTTTACGGTGTTACACTAAGCTTCGTGCTTACGGTTTTTAGTTTTGGTTTCAGGTACTTCCAGTAGCGGAGGGAAGAGCTCGGGGTGATCACATGGCACACACCATTGATTAGACAGCCTGGGATGTTTTTCTCTAATAATGAAAATATGTTTTGGAATTATACTCTGAATTTATGTTATGTCTTATGATATGGTTTTATAAATATGGTTTTAGTAATGATTTAAAGAAAATTTTTAGTCGTGATTTTTGGGTCGTTACAATAACTCTTCAATTTCAGGTTGCAGTGATGCTACAAATACAAAAATAGATATTAACATACAAATGAAAAAAAGAAAAAAAATAAAGTTGTAGTTTTTATAAAAAACAGTAACAAAATAGTTCTTTTTAGTGTGCAGCTTTTTAACAATAAAAACTGTAATTTTTAATGTGCAGTTTTTTTTTATCATTTTTTGCATAAAAACTGGAAAACATAAAAAAATGTATATGAATTTTTTAGTTTCTTACATTCTTTAAAAGCCCAATCTCTAAGACAAACAAGTACTTCAGCGGTTTCTGCCTTTAATGAGCTCCGGTAAGCATCAAGAACTCTTCCTCCTATACTAAAAACATATTCAGAAGCAACAGTGGAGATTGGAATGACCAAAATATCTCTATCCATTTGAGAAACAATGGGAATCCGTCCTTGAAGGGGTTTCCAATATTCCAACACATTCAAATCACCAATTCGAGGTAATTTTGGCTCTTCTAAATACAATTCCAATTTAGATTTACCATCGGTGGTAAACTCGCAACTAGAAAATTCATCAAAATCCTAATAGAAAGATTAAAGTTAGACAAAAAAACAAATAAAAGTTGAAACAAATGAAGAACATTTATTACCGTCATATACGTGTCGGACAAGTTTTCATTAACTTTAGGAGAGGGAGGTGAGCTTTCACTTGCCTTGGACTTGGTATTAATGGCTACATACTCATCAAACAAGGAAAATAACTTTTTTTTAAACAAATCTATCTCGAGATCGGATGTTTTGCCATATACCTTTTTGAAAGCCCAATCAATAACTTGAAACTTGTAACGAGGATCAAAGATAACAACAATACCCATGATTGTACTAAACTCGGACCAATATTTGTCAAATTTCAAGTTCATCCTAGTTGCCATGGTCTTTATAAAGTCATCATTACTTACCACATCCTCTTTCAAAAGTAATATTATCTTGAGAACATTAGGAAAATAAAGATTGGCTGTTGGATACTTGGAACCCGAGAAGGCTAAAGTCACTTCATGAAAAACTTGCAAAACCTTACAAATTTTTTCAATCTTGGACCACTCTTGAGAACTAGGACAATGAACAAAATTAGCATCAGTCTTTGCCATTTGAAGAAGTGCTTTTTTGTAAAACAATGCATTATCTAGCATGAGAAATGTAGAATTCCAACGAGTAAAGACATCTTGTCTTAACCCTCTAGAGGACTCAAGACCAACATGTTGAACGGCACGTAAAAACTCAATTTTCCTGTCTTAACCCTCAAGAGAACTCAAGAACAATTGAAGAAGTCGTTTAATCGACTAATCGTGTTGCTGAAATCTGAATGGCGAATGCTGATTATCGAAGTGATGAAGTCGAAGGTCTGAACTCGGAAGTCGGAACAGATTTGAATAACCCAAAAAGAAGGAGGGATCGAGGGAGGCGGAGTGGATAGGATATGATTACACAAGACTTGTGAAATGTGAATACAAAATTAGATTAGATTTTTGGAACATCTTGTGAATCCTAAACCCTAATGGACCCGTCAATTGGTTTTTATTTTTTAGCAACCCAAATATTAACAAGCCTAATATTGTTTTTATTATAATTTTAACTATATATAATATAATTATACAATATAAAAATTTTAAAATATTATATATAATTAAACAGCTCATCATCGAGTCATCTTCGTGTTGAAAATCTTGACCCTAACCCTATTTATTTTTCGTGTCGTGTCCTGTCAACCCGTGTACATAAACGGGTCGAAATCTCTGACCCTAACCTGCTAACTTCGTGTCGAGTTATCGTGTCGTGCCAGCTTTTTCTAGGTCTACTTGTAACACCCTAATCCAGGTTTGACTTAAAACCCTCAAAGAAGTTACATTTTTGTATAAATAGTCCCTTGAGTACGCTTAGCGTACTCTGCATGGTTGGTGGCGTAGGAGCTAGAGGTACGCTGGGCGTACGTGCCGAGGGTGCAAACCCTAAATTTTGGACTTATGACCTATTTAAACGTCCTTAAACCACTTGAGCCTCACCCTCATCAGCTCTCTTCACCTTCAAACGTTCCTTGAAGCCCTAATAGCCTTTGTGAGTGTTTTTTTGAGCCATAAGAGTGCATTGTGGTCCTTTTTAGTCTGAATTTTGGTCATCTTGCAAAGCTTCTGGAGGTAAAAAGCTTGCACCTTTCCACCTAAATCTCAAGATCTAGCTAAGGTTTTCTAGTTTTGTCCCTTTGGTTGATTTTGGACCTCCATTTGTGAGTTAAGCAACTCAAGAAGATGGGAATGGAAGATCTGAGGTCCCTTGTGACAACCGTCAATTTCTAGTCAAGTCAAAGTCAAATAAAGTCAACAATTCAAACCGGACAACTCAACTAACCCTTGTATACTAGGGTTTACGTTATGTAATTATTGTTCAACTTGCTATTTTAATAAGAATTCATCACTTGGAAAGTTCGTATGTTTAGGATTCTTGAACCCTAATCGGGGTAAGTGATGTAGAAAAATGATAAAACACTATTGCATACCCTTCGGGGGTGTGTAAGATCCTTAAACATGGCTTAACGGGGTTTACGGACCTTGCATTACAAAGCCAAACACTCAAAAAGGTCACAAGAGAAGTCTCTCCCAATCTCTTTCACTCTATCTCTTTCTATTAAAAATCTCTCCCAAATATTTCCTAAATCTCTCTCATAATCTCCCTCAGCTTTTTATAGTCATCCGAGTCATCCCGACCCTTAACTTGGCCAAAAATCACTCAAAACGGGAAGAAAACGAGAAAAACAACCCTAAGGAACCGAATCCCCTTGGAACCGAAACCTCTTTTGCTTCCTCTTGGCTAGGACCTCCTTCTTCTTGCTAAACAACACCACAAAGGTCAAGAATGGTTTCCTCTCTCTCTCAAAACGCTCAAGCACTCTAGGGTTTCTCTCTATGGACTGGTAGCCGCAAATGAAGGCCATAAGGGCCTTTAAATAGGTGCCAAACCCGAGAAATTAGGGTTTCTTTTGTCAGCTCTGACTCGGCGAGTCGCTCCCCCGACTCGTCGAGTCCCCCCATTGATCCACCTTACATAATTAAAGAAATACAACATAAATCAATATACCTGGAAAACTGGGTGTTACAGAGCCAAACCGAGGGAAGGGACCAAACTTTCCTTCGCATTCGCCTCTTCGCCTGCGAGATTCCCTGGACCGAGCCACCTTTCGGTTCTCTTCCACAACCGAACCCACCTTCAGTTCTTGACTCCCAGGTACCGAACTGTCACACCCCAAAACCAAGAACGACGGAAACGTTCTGGGGTGGAGGACGTCATGTACAGTATCACAACACAGAATAATAGTAAACAAGTAAACAACATCATCCATTGCATTAATAATATAATTCATTACAAGTATGTTCAGTGGTTTATAAGACACCAAAAATGTAAATCAAAATAAGAGATGAGTCTTGAACGAGCTCCATCTTCTCACAACCTGGCATCAGTACCTGTCTACTGATGACCTGAGAATACAAGTTATTTTGAAAGAGTTTATCAGCATTAAAGCTGGTGAGTTCATAAGTATTTTAGTGTCATTATTTGTATGAAAATGTTTGTAAGTGTTTGAATGTAAAAGTTTGTAAATGTTTGTAGTAAGGTCGTAAGTGTTCTCTAGTAGTAAAATGTTCGTTGTAAATGTTTTTAAAACAGTTTGTAAAATATTCGTATCTCCGTAGAAAATCCCATATTTTCTACTAAAACTGTAGTCTTCTACCAAGACCCAATGTTCGGTTTATTTGTTTGTAAAAGTATGTATATTTCCCAAATCTAACTATCATTCTCAAAATATAGTTTGTACATTATCGTTTATCTAGAAAACATTTCAAGGCAAATGTATTACGGAAAATATTATAGGACTGTAGTTTTGAATATGTAAACTACTTTAATATTGCTTACCTTAAAGCGAGTGAATTATAAGGTAAGGTGAGATTTGTAACCATACTGATTGACGGCTGAAGAAACACGACGATGAAAGAAGTCAAAAAATAAATGTGACATTTGTCACCCCATCGGCCTGGTTGGCCTAGGACTGTAGCTAACAGTCAGGTGTGGGATAGTCTGTCTTGTATAGATCTATACACACAATGCCCGCTCTCCCTCCATGAGACTCTGGTTACCAACATGACAACAGTGGAATCTGTGTCATGTAGAAATAAATCCCATATTCTAATTGTTATGTTTGTGTATGTTCCTTCTGTTTACTTGTAAATGTATATGTATATGTTCTCTTCTATGTATTTGTATATGTATATGTTCTTGTTTATTCCTCATAATAGTATGTTCTGACACATGTATGAACTGACTCTTTGTATGTTTCATAGTACTAAAATTACTGAGTAGTATCTTCCTAAACTATACCTATTATAGTTTATTAGTAAAATTGTTTGTATAACTGAATGTATTGAACTGAGATGAAAACTATTATGTCTTATACATACATACATAATATATAACTAAGGATCAAACGACACTCGGACAAACAACCGGGTACTCTAAATCCACAACCAAACAAAGAACAGGAAAATAAAGTGAGTTATCAGTCCTAAGTCCTTCAAACCTTACTTATATAACTATACATGCATTAGACATGGTTTTGACAATATAATTATATAAGTTTAAAAAGAAGTTTTGTAAAACCTTTTGAAGAGTTTAATAACAAATATTGATGACTTGATGTCACTATATAAAACGATTTAAAAGTAGTTTGTTAGATAAGACAGTTTAAATTATAAGAATCCTTTGTTTGAAACACAATTGTAACAGAATTTGAAAGGAAAGGTTTAGTATATAAAACAAGTTTGATAAAGAGTATAACATGTAAAAGCATTTGAGAAATCCTTTTGAAGTAGTTTGCTTGGTAAAACAGCTAAAAGTGTAGTAAATCCATTTGTTTGATAGTTATTAATCACATGTGATTGATATAATAACTATAATGATTCAACTTGTATTCCCCCCAACCGATAAAAGCATTTTAAAACATTTAAAAGGTTGATTAAGGGGGTATGAACTCACCTGTAGTGAGTAACTCGAATGAAAGATCGATATAGGATTGATGGGTGTCAATTGGAGTCTTGAGCACAAACGAATCGTATTTAACATATAATTATACTTATATTATTACATTTAATGTATATAACCACTAATGGTGATAGGGACATGCCTTAGGGACATAAAAACACTTAGAATTAAGTGTTACCAACACATATGGTTGCACATAAGGGGTGTATGGTCCTATATTGAGGTGTAGTGCCACAAAACCAAGGGTTTTGTGTGTGTGCGGCCAGAGTGTGCGGACAGGGTGTGTGTGAGGCCGCACACTCACTACAAAGTGTTCCAAAAAGTGTTTCCAAGCCTTAGGAATGTTCTAGGGAAGGTGTTTTGACCATGGTTTAGCCGGAATGGGAGTTTGTTGCTATTTTGGACCCTTAAAAGGGTGTGCGCGGCTACACTTGGTGTGTGCGGCCGTACACACTGGAAAATCATGTGAAAATGGCGTTTTCATGCATAACTTCAAGGATCCTTAGCTTATATCAAGCTATTGCAAGTGTATACCCGATTTAGGGGCTTAAAAGTGTAGTTAAAGTCCAAGAAGCTTTAGTAGGTGTTCTTGGTGTTTTTGAAGATCTAACACCAAATAGGTGTTTTCATGGATCAAATCTGTCACACCCCCGAACCAGACGGCGGAAACGTCCGGGGGCTGTCGTGACTCAATTGAATACCATCACAATGAATATACATGAAACATAACATCATACAATACCAACCATTGGAATATTACAACTGGTAGCGTTTACATTCAGTACATGGTTTCAAAATATTACATTCCCAAAAGTAGATTGTTCGATACTAATTAAACAACAGCAAAACATCATAGAGTACAATTCTTCCATCACTTTATCTGTTACCTGAGAATACAAGTATTTTGAAAAACGTCAACATATGAAATGTTGGTGAGTTCATAAGTAGTGTTTGAAATCCAATGTTTTGTATTGTTTGAAAACCACCAGAAAATCCGATATTTTCTGAAAATAGTATAGTCAAAAAGGTGTGAAGATCCATAAGTATGCTTGTTTGTTTCGATAAATGTAAGAATACGATTTGTAAGACTCGGTATGTAGTTTGAAGGTGTATTAATTGAAAACCCTAGGAAAACCCGACGTTTTCCTATCACTTTACTTTAATTAGTTTATGTGTTGTTATTTCGTTACGACAGGTGTATTCGTTGAGCTCCGGAGACGTTGGATTAACAGTGGGTTGTGAATTGTTGTAACGTACGTTAATGAAAACGACCAGTTGACAACCGTACAAACGATCCCTTAGGCGTCGCTCGCACTTATTCACATAACCCAACCCCCCGGACTCATGTAGCCCCACGACCGAGTGGAAAAAGAAGGTGCGAAGCCCCCGGTAATTCCCTACGTCGTTCAAGGCTATAGTGAATGCGAAGGGCCCTAAGCCCAACTCGCATTGGTGAATTCTCAACTTTGCTAGCAGTACCGAAGGACCCTTGGGGACCAGCAGCACGTTTTCCATTGAAAATCCTTTTACACGGAATTAAGTCGTATTAGACCCAATCCACATGTAAGCAAAGTTCCTTCGGGCCTAAAGATCATGCCATTGGGCTAGCTAGGCCCAACAAACATGATTTGAAACTTTTGGGTCCAAAGACGGTGTATCGACGTCTGGTGTATTCCCGCGTGTGTATTGAGTTCCCGAGAGTTTCATGTGTGTATTGAAGTGTCGTCGCGTTAGTAGTTTCGGATTTGTTATTGATTCGAGACCGAATCAGTTCGTTTGATAACGATTTTTGGTGTTGAAGGTGTATTATAATTTGCCGATAGTCGAGATGTTAGAATTTCATCATGACGGATTTATTATTTACAACTTTAGGATGTTTCATTATTGCGACCCCTTTTCTTTTGGATAATTTACACATTTAACCCTTTATATAAAATAATTTCTATTTTAGTCCTCAAACTATTTTTCTTGAC
The DNA here is from genome assembly GCF_051521515.1 of Lactuca serriola. Taxonomy (NCBI): domain Eukaryota; kingdom Viridiplantae; phylum Streptophyta; class Magnoliopsida; order Asterales; family Asteraceae; genus Lactuca; species Lactuca serriola. Next base: position 333,451,177 of record NC_136415.1, on the reverse strand, counting down.
ACTTTAGTATCAAAACTTGTAGAAAAGTTATTTTTCAGCCCAAAGTTATTTGAAAAACATTTTAGTCCACCAAAAGAAATTTTTCTCGGCTAGCACCCTTAATTTCGCAGTTTTTACGCTTTTGACCCAAAATAGAATATTTTTGCATTTTTGGTCCCTTTTAAATATGAAAAGCATTTTTAACCCTTGAAATGGACTTGGGACACTAGTAGTCCCCTGTTTTACAGAAAAATGCAATTTCAGCCCCTCAACTTTGGATTTTTCGCATATTGGGCCTTATGGGGCCGAAAAGTTCCCTTTTAGCCCATTAAGTTTAGAAATTTACATTTTAAACATTCTAAAGTGTATATTTCTGGAAAATTTCTATATGAAACTGTTTTGACACATTTTAACCTCCAGAATTTGTATTTTGACGTTTTGGGCCCTTAAACTTCATGTTTTTAACATTTTAAGTCCAAAAATGTGATTTTTAGCCCAAGATGTTCATCTAAACCAACTTGGTTATTTTTCTAGTAATGTCTTATGTATAATGATATGTTTTAGCACTTGTTTCATGCATCATAACACAAATCTCGATTTTTAGGTCCTTTTGACTAGTTTCAACACCATAAACACACAAAAGTATGTAAATAAACATAGAAATCATACAAGGCATACACATAATGATAGATCTACACATTTGCTTGTATTCCCCCCCCCCACAAAACTTATAAAAACTGAAAATAAGGGGGGTATGAAGCTCACCTTTGGATGTGGTCTCGGTTTTGAAGAAGATTTGTGGAAGTTTGGTGCTATTTTCGGCCCTATCAAGTTCCTTGGGTGGATCTCGAACTTAGTGGGTTCTAAGATGCAAGATCATGAACTTGAATGGATTAAGAGATGATTCTTGATGAAAAGAATTAGCTAGATTATGGATCTAAGCAATATCTTACCTTAGATGATGATTTTTATGGAAGAAATCCCTTGAACACCTCTTAGATCTCGAAAATTTGGAGAGAAATGGAGAGAGTTTCTTGAGAGAAAATTTTTAAGTGAAGTGTGTGTGTGTGTGTTTGTTTGGCTTCGGGCGAGAGGGAGAAGAGAGGAAAGAAGAGAGAATGAGCTTGCATGGAAAGATGAGAATACATGGATGTTTGAAGTGTAATACTTAGATATCCTCCATATAAAGATGATGTGTCATGCAAGAAGTCAACTCCTCCCTTTTATTTGGGCTTGGGCTGAGAATGGAGGGGGAAAAGAGAATGTTTGGGCCTTAAATGCTTAAGCCTAATTTTCGTGGTTATGTTGAGTGATTTTTGGTCCAAATAATTATAAAGGTGATTTTTATGACTTGTTAGGGCTAAATTAGGTTAATTATGGTTCATAGTTATTAATTTATTTCATTCTAGGCCCAATGTGGCCCAAAATGTTGAAATGAATGTATGTGGGTCTAATTAGAGCCCATTTAAAGGTTCTAATCCCATGATAGTCAAATTGGAGGCTTATTGGCCCAATGAGTCCAATAAGGAAGTCCTAGTCCAAAATGGACCTAACAAGAACTTCTAGGTTTCCAATTGCTTATTGACTATTTGTAGCACTTGTATGGTGTATTAGATTGCAATTTTGTTGTCATAGAGTAAGCATCATACATGCTCTTTGAGTTTTTTATTCTACATTTAACTTGAGTGTATAGATTACATGACACAAAATTTCTAGTTGTGACAAAATCAAAGGGGAAGGCTAGTTAAGGTCGTGTATTAGCTAATCCAAGGATGAATCAGTTACTTGTTTGAAGATTGGAGTGAAAAGTTGGATGATACTTGAGAGGATTTCGAGTTCTATACTTGCAGAAGTGGAAAAGTGTTCTAAAATGACTAAGTGTGGTGTGTGTATATATATATATATATATATATATATATATAGGAAGGAGTGTGTGGCTGGGATGGGTGTGCGGCTGCACACAACTGTGTGTGGCCGTACACTCATGTGTGCGGCCGCACACTCCATGTTTTGGAGTGTTTGGCCCGATTTTGCTTGATATGCATCGTGTTATCCCATTTCTAGGTTCCTACCTTAATTGTACTAGGTTTAGAACATTCAAATAGACCCCAAACAGTGCTAAAAGCTAGAAAAATGAGTCTAAATTTGATTAAATTGATCTATTGTACAAGATGGAAATTTCGGGTTGTCACACGAACCCTCGGCTCCAAAATCCGAAATTTCGCAGGTTTCGCCCTTTTTCTCGGTTTTTGACCACGACTTCGTTTTAGGCTCGTTTATCATGATTTTGACGCGCGATTTTCACCAAAAATCATATTTTAACATATTAGACCCTAAATATTCATAATTTAAACACATTTTTAAGGAAATCTTTATTTAAGAATAAAAATATAGTGGGTAAGATATTTAGGTGGAGTGTTGACTTATCCTTTGGGCAAGGACACAAGTTAGCTCCCATACCCACTCCATGACCATCCCCAGTCACTATTCCACCATACATTGTCATTCCATCATCCTTTTCCCACCATTTTTGCAGCCATACTCTTGAACAAAAGCTGGAAATCCTTATCTCTCCCCCATTTCACTCACCCTCCACCAAGAAGCAAAAACTCATTCTCTCTCTCACTATCCCTTTCTAATCTCGAAAATTCAAGGCTGATCACAAGTTATTCACCTACTCCTAGTAAGTAATATCACTCCTCACATGATTATTTCCCTTTCTTTCTACTTGAATCATGGATATCTTACACAAGCATCATCATATATGTGTTAGATCTTCAAACCTTCAAGCATCATCTAAAATGATCTTGAGTTGAACACTTCCTTTCTTCACCATCTATTCACTGAAACCACACAAGGTGAGTTCATACCCCTATCTTTTCATGTTTTTCTTAATTTTTAAGGGGGGGGGATACAAGTTAAAATACCAAGAACATAACTAAACTCAAACATCAGCTTTCAATAGAAAGTTAATGTTCATTCATGGACTGTTTTGAATACCTTAAACTTTTTAGTTTTCAAAATTGTATTAGATGCAAATAGTTTAGATTTATATCTTTAAAATGACTACTTTCACATGTCCATACGATTTTTCTACAATTTATGACGATTTTTACAAAAATGTCTATCACTGTATCTACGAATTCAGACCAGTCTGTGAATATGGACATTTTTACACAAGTTAGAGACCTCTAAAAATCATAATAAAATTTATGAACAAACTAGACACGTTTTCTAAACTCTCAGAGTTTATGGATCTAGTTTTCGATGTCATATGAATTTTCTGTGATTTTTCTAATTCAGTGCAGAAATAGTAAAAACGAATTTACAGCTTACAACTTTCATAACACTTTGTAACATGTTGAGCAAAGTGTTAAATCTTGATGAATTCATATTTTTCATGTGTTTTCTGTTGAGTTATAAATATGTAACAGAAAAGTATTCACTAAATTGTAGGATTTCGTTATCAATACTACTAATGTATGTTAAGGCATAGCAAATAAAGTATGTCTCGCTGCACATTCCACTTACATAAAAAAGGTTACTACACATTAAAAACATTTTGATAAACTATAATAGGTATAGTTTATGTTTCCTATACATTATGGAAGGGTTCTTTTTCACTAAAAAGGGGTTTCAGTTTCACACTATGTAAATATGTTAATGAATAAATTTGTGAGACATTCGCTTCACGTTACTTCCAAAGTAATGAAATCAAAAGTCTTGTAATTGTAACAAAAATCTCTTGTAGGTAGAGCATGATAGTTGTATATAGATCTATATTGGGTCTGACAAACCCACATCTTAGCTGCATGCAACAGCTAGACCGGCAGGTCTGGGGTGACAAATGTCATAAACATTCTGACGCCTGACGAACGTCGTATACAAGGCCGAATGAGTCATAGCATGGTTATAATAACTCACATGGGGTATTAACTGTTGGAATAGTGTCTAAGGCTACAACTATATTAGGCAAGTATTTGACCCGATTGTGCATGGTCCTTTTGGGTTGCCTTCACCACAGCAACTTGACAGGATGATTTATTATGAGAGAATAAATATTATTAATATATTATGAGAATAATATCAGGAATAATAATATTGTTATTTGATTAATGTAAGTCATAAATTAATTAGAATTAATTTGGTGACTTAAAGAGATTAATTAAATAAGAGGGTATAAACTGTCAATTGTTTGATAGTTACACTTTGGGCTGTAAATCCTTTATGGATAGGGTTGGACGATTTCTAGGGCTTAGGATAAGCCACAAATCGTCCAAGGGCTTATCTTGGAAAGGATTTGGATTGCTTTGAGTAAAAGTTATCTAATTAGGGTTTAAGGGTGAAACCCTAGGAGCCTTACAAGTATAAATAGACCCTTGGGGCAAGGGAAATCATCACCTCTGAAAAAGAAGAGAAACCCTGGCCGATTTCTTCCCTCTCCTCTCTCTCAAATCATTCTCTTGCTAGTTGGTGTTTGTAAGCCATTAGAGGAGTGACAATTGTGACTCTAAAGCCTCAAGGACAACAAGATCAAGCAAGTGATTCAAGGTAAACTTCTAATCTTTGATTTCATATTGTTATTATTGTATATTAGCCATTAGAAGTCTTGGATTCAATGTATGATCAATTAGAGAAACCTAGATCCAAGCATTAGGGTTGCATGTGCACATAGGGATGTTCATATGGCTAAAACCCATTAGTGGTATCAGAGCCTAGATTGGTTTCTATTAAATTGATGCATGATTGTTTGTTTCTTGCGTGCAAAATTCGAATTTTGTGGTTCTTAGTCATGGACTCGGCGAGTTGGCCTGACTCGGCGAGTCCAGTTGGGCACTCGGCGAGTCCGAGCGTCAGGAAGAGCTAAAATCGGGATTTTTTGATATTTATCTTATGGAAACTTGCCTTTATCATATTAGATCAACCCTAATCCGATTTTTTGATATATATGACTATAATCTTGATCTAATTGAAGATATTTATCAATTAATAAAATATTTAATTTCCTAATGTGATAATTAATTAATTATTTTGACTAAATTGGTAAATTATTAAGCAAGAAATCATTAAATAAATCAAATATGGATAATTATGGAACTAACTGTTAATTAAGATTATTTGTTATTTGATCCTCCATGTTTTAAATGTTTAAAACTTGCCCTCAAGTTTTGAAATTTATGTTTTGTGATTAAAAGTTTAATTTAGACAATTTAAATTTCAAACCCTAGAATTTTACAAGTTTAAAATCCAACCCTATACTAATATAATATTACAAGATTAATATATATATATATATATATATATATATATATATATATATATATATATATATATATATATATATATATGTATATGTATAATTAAAATGCTAGTCTTACCGTTAGTAGGCCTCATTCACGAAGCCGGTCTATAAGGTGGGTATAAGGTTGCTGCCTATAAAATGGCGCTTAATGGGTGTACACTCACACCTACCGCTTGCTTGATCGGTGGAGGGTCGTTAGCTAAACGGGTAGGATAGGGAAACCCCATCCTCTCATTAAAAGTATAATATGAAATACAAAGTAACTAAATGTTTTTCAAAAATTTCCCAATCTTAGTTACTTTAGGAAAAGTGAATTGATGCAATCCCATGAAATTACACTTTGGACCCTTGCTAAGAAGTTAGTGGAGCGTGTGTGGTTTACCGGCACACTAATTGGTTCTAAGCAAAGGTGAGAAAGGGTGATTCATTGTTTATCATAGTTCGATGGAGCGTGTGTGGTTTACCGGCACATCGAATAGGTGATCGTTACAATGAAGGCACCATGTGAATTTGCTTGGTAATTCACACCCACTTTGTGATCCTTAGTATCCCAGTCACAAACGAGAGGGGTATATCGAGATTTAAACATGCCATTGAAAAGTTTCAATGAATCTCATCCAAACCTAGGAATTCTCAATACATTTAGAACTTAAAGTTATGTTTTGTGGTGGAGAATTAGTGAATCGTCATTCACTTACCTTCAAATTGTTTGCATGTTAGATTACGACATCCCTTTTCTAAATATGTAAATATTGTTGTTGGATCCTAGCCCTAATTTTCTTATTGGGTGATAATTAGGGATTCATATTCTAATCTATCTTTGTCCTTCCTATTTGTAGATGTCGAACGCAAACAACGTTGCTGCTAGTTCATTCACATTGATAAGCTTTTGTCAAAAGGTCACTTTCGATGGGACGAACTTTAGCGAATGGATAAGATACATTCGCACTATTTCTCGCTATGAGGACAAGGAGTATGTCCTCGATGAGAAGCTCGAGAAAATCAACCCTGAAATAGCTACTCCGGCTGAAATGACCGCTTTTGAAACTCACGAGCGTGATGCAACGAAGGTACATTGCATCATGATAGCCACTATGAACTCCAAATTCCAAAAGTCCTATGAGAACATATACCCGTACGAGATGCACCAAGACTTGTTGGAGAGATACCACCAAAACGCGAGACAAGAGCACTATGAGATTTTCACTAACATGATTTCCGCTAAAATGGGTCATGGAGAGTCTCTTACCGTGCACCTGCAAAAGATGCAAAGGTATGTCGACCGTCTTCGCAAGTTGAATGTTGACTTTGGGGAAGACTTGGCGATCGACATGGTGCTTCACTCTTTGCCTCCAAGTTACAATCAATTTAGGATGACCTACCACATGAACAAAGAAGAGGTCACCCTAAGCAAGCTCCAAGGTCTCTTGAGGGTCGCTGAGAGCAACTTCAAGGACAAGTCTGTTGCACCAACTCCCAATCCACTCGTTGCTCCTGTTTTGGCTATTGGACAAGGAAGGGGAAAGAAGAGGAAGGCTTCGTCTAAGAACCATCGCAAGGTTAAGCCCCGAGATGGTGCCTCTTCTAGTGGGACCAAAGTTGATCTTGCTAAACCCTACCCTAACCCAAAGGAGGCAGAGTGCCACCACTGCCACAAGATAGGACATTGGAAGAGAAGCTGCCCAGAGTACCCGCAAGCCATCAAGGAAGGAAAGATCAAGCCGTCTTTCGCAGGTATATACACAATTAAGTCTAACGATTCATCTCATGCTATTTCTTGGGTTCTTGATACCGGTTGTGGTTACCACATTTGTTCTAATGTGCAGGGACTAAGAAGAAATAGGGATGTGGAGCATGGAAGGATAAATCTAATCATGGGGAACAGAAGATCGTTGTTTGTGACCAAGATTGGAGTGTATTCTTTAGTGCTTAGGAATGGTTTATCTTTAGATTTGAACAATTGTTGCTATTCGCCAGAAATGGCTAGAAACATCATTTCATTTCATGGTTTGTTTAGACAAGGTTTTAGATTTTCTTTTAATAATGAGAATGGTTCTATTTTGGCTTATCTAAATGGTGTCTTTTATTTTGAAGCTATACCATGTAATGGAATTTATGAAACCTTTATGATTGTAGATAACTTAGGAAATGATGTTTTATGCATGGATTCTTCCAATAGTATGGATAGAGCATCCTTGTGGCATTGTCGTCTTGGACATGTCAACAAGAAGCGCATAGCCCAACTCCAAAAGGATGGAGTGTTGGAGTCATTCGACCTTAGGGAAGATGACACATGCGAGTCTTGTTTGCTTGGAAAGATGACTAAGTCACCCTTCGCTGTTACGTGCGAAAGGGGTGAGGGTCTATTGGACCTCATACAACTGATGTGTGTGGACCGTTTAGATCAACCACGAAGGATGGGAACCGCTTCTATGTGACTTTTACCGATAACTATAGTAGATATGGGTATATCTACTTAATCAAGCAAAAGTCAAAAACTTTTGAAAGGTTCAAAGAGTTCAAGAATGAAGTGGAGAATCAATTGGGCAGGAAAATCAAGATGCTTCGATCCGATCGAGGAGGAGAGTACCTAAGTCTTGAATTCCACGACTATCTCAAGGAGTGTGGAATAGTTTCACAATTGACGCCACCTAGGACACCGCAGTTGAATGGTGTGGCAGAAAGGCGTAATCGAACCTGGTTGGACATGGTTCGCTCTATGATGAGTCGTGCTTCACTACCTATCTCTTTTTGGGGGTATGCCTTAGAGACTGCCGCCCATATCCTTAACCGAGTCCCTACTAAGAAGGTTGCCAAAACACCTCACGAGATGTGGACAGGGAAAGCTCCCTCATTGGCACATATCAAGGTTTGGTGTTGTGAGGCCTTCATAAGACGAGATACTCACGACAAGCTCGAACCTCGTAGTGAGCGATGTATTTTCATCGGCTACCCGCAGAAATCCTTTGGATATCTCTTCTATAGACCGAAGGACAATGTTGTCTTCGTTGCGAGGAAAGGAGTTTTCCGAGAGCGAGAACTCATAAGCCAAGGATACAGTGGGAGGCAAATCGAGCTTGAAGAGATTCAAGAGTCGATAGATGAAGGAACCTCTACCGCTGGTACTCAACCCGAGGAGGAAACTCCGGTAGAACCGATTGACGAGTCCTTACCTCTTAGACATTCCGAAAGAGTTAGAGTTCAACCCCAGTTTTATGGTTTTCATATTATTACCGAAGGGGACACGTACATTAGTGATGGTACACTAATAAACCTTGATGAACCTAATAGCTATAAGGAAGCCATGGCAGACCCGGAGTCTGCGAAATGGAAAGAGGCAATAGATAGCGAGATCCAATCCATGTATGATAACCAAGTTTGGAATTTGGTTGATAATGTGCCCGAACGTAAGACCGTTGGGTGCAAATGGATCTTCAAGAAGAAGACCGAAGTGGATGGAAACGTACACACATATAAAGCGCGATTGGTCGCGAAGGGCTTTACTCAAACTCCCGGAGTTGACTATGATGAGACCTTCTCACCAGTTGCGAAGATAAAATCTATTAGAGTGATGCTAGCAATTATTGCATTTCATGATTATGAGATTTGTCAAATGGATGTCAAAACTGCTTTCCTTAATGGGAAGTTAGCCGAGGATGTTTACATGGCTTAGCCAGAGGTTTTTGTCGATCCGAAGCATCCGAACAGAGTGTGTAAGCTTGAGAAGTCCATTTATGGACTTAAACAAGCATCTCACAGATGGAATCTTTGCTTCGATGAGAAAGTCAAAGAGTTTGGATTTGTACGAAGCGAAGATAAATCTTGTGTATATGTCAAAGCCAGTGGGAGTATAGTAAGATTCCCCGTTCTATATGTCGATAACTATTACTCATACGAAACGACATCCCGACTCTACAGGAGGTTAAGTCCTGGCTCGGGAAGTGCTTCGCTATGAAGGACCTCGGAGAGGCTTCTTATATTTTGGGAATAAGGATAGTGAGAGAGAGAAGTAAGAGGCTAATAGGACTTAGTCAGAATACTTACTTAGAGAAGGTACTAAAACGTTTTAGTATGGAAAACTCGAAGAAGGGAGAATTACCGATACAAAGTAATGCCAAGTTGAGTAAGACTCAAAGTCCGAGTACCAAAGCTGAAATAGCAGAGATGAGCCGAGTACCATACGCTTCCACAGTTGGCTCAATCATGTATGTTATGACTTGTACTCGCCCTGATGTAGCCTTTTCTTTGAGCATGGTTAGCAGATATCAAGGGAACCCTGGCAGAGCCCATTGGATTGCAGTGAAGAATATCCTTAAGTACCTTCGGAGGACAAAGGAATGGTTCTTAGTCCTTGGAGGGAGTGATGAATTGAAGGTGCGAGGGTATAGTGACGCCAACTTTCAGACCGACAGGGACAACTACCATTCGCAGTCGGGCTGGGTCTTTACCCTGAATGGAGGAGCAGTGACTTGGAAAAGTTCCAAGCAGGAAACCGTAGCTGATTCAACGTGCGAATCATAGTACATTGCAGCGAGCGAAGCGTCGAAGGAGGCGATATGGTTGAAGAACTTCATTGGTGATCTTGGAGTTGTACCTGCCATAAAGGAGACCATGGAGATTTTCTGTGATAATGAAGGAGCGGTTGCCTTGACCAAGGAACCGAGAGATCATGGTAGATCTCGACACATCGACAGAAAATATCATTTTATTAGACATCGTGTAGAAGAAGGACAACTCGTAGTGAAGAGGATATCATCGGAGGATAACCCATCAGATCCGCTTACGAAGGGACTGAGTAGGGTTAAACACTTGCAGCATGCTAGGAGTATTGGGCTGAAGGATGATATTAGTATAGATTAGATAGTAGTAGAAACGTGTAATAGATAAATGTAATTGACATTTGATGATTAAATAAAAGAGTATTATTTATGAGTAATGTTACTGTCTTATGTTAATTGTTTAACTATTGTTTCATTTTGCATGTTTTGACTTCCAGAATAATTGAATTTATTAAGAATAATCGAATTGTTCAAATTGTCCACAATCGTTCATATGTTGGAAGTAGGTATGAATGAAGATTGTCATGAATTGGTGTGTAGATTGTCTAAATGGTATTAGACATAGCAAAGGGTTGCTGCAACGTTCATGAGTGCTTATGAACTAGTTTTGAGCATTGGAACAAACCCGCGCTTGCTGGAATCACCTTATGGAATATGATATAAAAGGGTGATCACAAGACGATTATATCATATAGTCTTAAAACCTAGATATATGGTTTGTTATTTGTTAATTGGTTGTACATTGATAATGCGAAAACGCCTCAGTAACTCGGTGTTATAAAACACATTGTTGTGTATAGTTGATTAATGAATAAGTAAATGCATATAAGTCGAAGTTTATCTGTTACTTTTATCCCAAGAGGGTAAAAGCGATATCTCGGCCGCTCGATGATTTGATTTGACTTATGTGTCGGGCCCGGTCAGAACTGAATTGATGTGTTCGATTAAGTTCTATGTCAAATGAATCGGAGATCGAGAAACCAAATGCTAGACAAATTATTCCATAGAATTGTCAGCATGATATCTAAATAGAGGACTGTACGATCCCTTATCTAAAGGACAAGATTGATTAGATCAGAGTTTGAAGGCGTCTTTGAGAGCTACGATTGCAAATCGAATTGTACTTGTGCATATAGTTACTAGACTTATCCAAGTGGGAGACTGTTGGAATAGTGTCTAAGGCTACAACTATATTAGACAAGTATTTGACCCGATTGTGCATGGTCATTTTGGGTTGCCTTCACCATAGCAACTTGACAGTATGATTTATTATGAGAGAATAAATATTATTAATATATTATGAGAATAATATCAGGAATAATAATATTGTTATTTGATTAATATAAGTCATAAATTAATTAGAATTAATTTGGTGACTTAAAGAGATTAATTAAATAAGAGGGTATAAACTGTCAATTGTTTGATAGTTACACTTTGGGCTGTAAATCCTTTATGGATAGGGTTGGACGATTTTTAGGGCTTAGGATAAGCCACAAATCGTCCAAGGGCTTATCTTGGAAAGGATTTGGATTGTTTTGAGTAAAAGTTATCCAATTAGGGTTTAAGGGTGAAACCCTAGGAGCCTTACAAGTATAAATAGACCCTTGGGGCAAGGGAAATCGGCACCTCTAAAAAAGAAGAGAAACCCTGGCCGATTTCTTCCCTCTCCTCTCTCTCAAATCATTCTCTTGCTAGTTGGTGTTTGTAAGCCATTAGAGGAGTGACAATTGTGACTCTAAAGCCTCAAGGACAACAAGATCAAGCAAGTGATTCAAGGTAAACTTCTAATCTTTGATTTCATATTGTTATTATTGTATATTAGCCATTAGAAGTCTTGGATTCAATGTATGATCAATTAGAGAAACCTAGATCCAAGCATTAGGGTTGCATGTGCACATAGGGATGTTCATATGGCTAAAACCCATCATTAACGAACATAAGATTTACGGGGTTTCCTTAAATTAAACGAGTTTATATCGATTTAAACTTGCATAAATTATAACTTATATGGAAAATACTAGAACATTATTGGTCTTGGCATTTAAGGCTACAATACATTCTTAAAAGGAAAATATTGGATTTTCTGGAACAAACATATTTTTACAAAGAAAGGATTTCAACATCTCATTCAAAAGCTTATGAACTCACCAACTTAATTGTTGACACTTTTTCAAAACTACTTTTATTCTCAGGGAATCCGTAAAACAGGTAGCCAACGGCTTTTGAGGATGGAACGCTAAGGCGTCAAACATTTCATTTTTGTCAACATAATGTAATTGATTTAGAAACATGTAAACGTATACTACGATGTAACTTTTTCAATTATATCTATGTTGGTTGTTTGTACTTTGAGCACTATTATACATCGTTGTTGTGATACTATACATGAAGCCCTCCACCCCCGGACGTTTCCGCCATCCTTGGTTTGGGGTTGTGACATCCCTTGGTCCTTTAGTATCATAAAAATGGAGTCCTGGTGGGAGTTTTGGCCTCATGCATGGGTTAAAGACCTTGGAAAGGTCTTAATGGAGGTGTTGGGTGTATATGAGGCATGCAAAGGCATAAAGTTGCCAACTTTATGCCTTAGGACGTCTTAACAAACTTAGATCTGGCTTTTGGACATAAAGGAACCGAGTATTAAGCACTTAATGGAGAAAGTGCTTAATCTGGTAGTACGCTAGGTGTAACCCAATGTACGCTGCACGTAGTCCCAAGACCCCAATACGTTGTGCGTACCAGGACGGTATGCCAAGCGTACGCATCTCAGTTGGGCCTGAATCTGTTTTGGGCCTTTGAGCCTTTGGACCTCATTTGGTTATTAGGCATGGTTGTATTCTGGGAATTATGAGTTATATCATCTGTTATTAGCCATGTACATTTTAATTAGGCCTTATTGGGCCAAGAGGCCCATTAATGGTCTTGGACTTGGACTTTGGGCCCATTAACAAGGAAATGGTAGTTGGGCCTCATGGAAGGGTTTGGAGTTTGGGTTTCTTTTGATTAAGTAAGGTCCTGACATTGATTAATATTATTATTCAGAGCGGGAGTTTACAGACTGTTAGGAAAGAAACTTTCTTATTTAGCAGACAAAGTTGAGTATTCTCACCACACCCATGGGTCTAAGTCACCAAGGCCAGCCCATTATGTGATTATGATATATGTGTTAGTCATTTCGTGATTTGATATGATATGTGATTGTGTGTTTTGCATGGAAGACCCCAGGGGGAGCCCGTGGCATTAGATGTAAGACCATGTGGGGTAGCCCATGACATTACTAGGTAAAGACCATGTGGGGTAGCCCATGGCATTGGATGTAAGACCATGTGGGGTAGCCCATGGCATTCTTAGGTAAAGACCATATGGGGTAGTCCATGGCATTCTTACAGGTTTTATGCATGCATGACATATGTGATATGTGTGTAGCTTTAATAGCTAACATGATATGTGTATGTTGATTGTATGTATGTTCTGGGAAACTCACTAAGCATTTCGCTTACAGGTTATTGATTTGTTTCAGGTACATCTGAGCCCAAGGGCAAGGGCAAGGGCAAGGCGTGATGGCGCAGCGTGCACCCTATCTCTCTTTCACTGATATGGTTTGGCGACACTCTAATGTTTTAAAAATAAAATTGTAATGAATATGGATTTGAAAACAATTGTGTTGGGATTTCATGATTTATGCAAATGTGTTTGATTAATTAAAATGAAAAACTTTCTTTGTAAAATTTGGGTCGTTACAAGTTGGTATCAGAGCCTTGGTTTGAGGGATTCGGGCACACTCTCGAGTGTGTCAGGACTCAAACTAAGGAAATGGTAAAATTGTTTTCAAAAGTAACATAAAAAGGGGTTTTCAAAAGGAAATGAAAAGATGAGAATGCAACGTGCGTAATCAGCCGAGCTAAGTAAGTAGTTCCCCAATATGTTAGTCATGTTATACTGATATTTGAGCCTTGTTGATTATATGGAACTTGCTATGTGTATGCTTTTAAAACTGTATATGGTTAGGAGCTTATAGTCTCACTAAGCTTTGTGCTTACGGTTTTCAGTTTTGGTTTCGGGTACTTCTTCTTCGAAAGGAAAGTAGTCGGCATGATCGCAGCGCATCACACTATGGTTTCCGCTTTATAAGATATTTGGGAGTTGTACTCTGATATTATTTTTCAATGACATGTTTTGGTTATTTGAAATACTGTTTTTGTTTATGAAATGAGTTGACACTATTGATGTTCAGACTACTAGTTTTATAACTATTTATTTAAAAATGAAAATTTTTGTCATAAATTGTGGGATGTTACAGCTGTCAAGTTGTTTGAGACACCAACCCTTGAAGAGAGCAATGGAGAGAACCAAACGGATCGTGGTTGGTTTGATAAACGGGCTAAATGTCACAAAATAGTCGACACATTCCTCTTGACTATAGCCTTGAACCATTAACTGGACTTTGTATCTTTCAATAAATATTAGGCAACTTTATATGAGGAAGAACAGATGAACCCGTATGAGAAATAAAAATCTTGGAGTCATTACCAACTTGAAGCTTATCCTGCCCATGGTAGGGTTCTCTAATGTTCAGATGTTGAAGGTCCAGGGAAGTACGGTCGGAGGCGCCAGAATCGAAATACTGACGGATCAACTACGGTAGATGGACTGTTGAATTGAGCAAGGTTGATTTGTTATTTTGGAGGTGGACGACAAGAGGGATAGGCAATCTGATTTGACCGGTACCAACCGTCAATAGCTTCATGATCGGGTTTGTTACATAGCTGGCAATGGAGTTGGTGTAGGCGAGAATCATGGTTCGATTTTGTAGAGTGTAGTTGAAGCCTGACTTGGATGAGGAAGAAGTGGAGTGATGAGGGTGGCGGTTGGTAGTCAAGGAAATAGATCCAATTGTAATTGTATCTGAGACAACAATGGTGGTAGATGAACGACCATGTTCTTAGTCCAGACGAGCTTCCTCTTGAAGAAGGCCAATGAGGTCATCAACAGTAACATTGTTTGTCTTCATCATAAAAGTTGTTGTGAATATGCCATAAGAAGAATCTAGACCAGATAGAATATGAGAGATGAGGTCTTCTTCAGAAATTGGGTTAAGGTCTTCGGCTAGAGAATCGGAGATGGTTCTCTTTTTCGTTGTGTATTCCATCAATGTGAGAGAGCCTTTGGAGAGAGAGACTGCAACTGGGTTTCATCGCCAAGAAGAACAGGCCACAAGGGCCAAGGTTATCTCAAAGAGAGTAGACTAGAGCCATAACATGACTAATCGATCACGTTTCTTCCATGTGGTGTAATCTGGGTTGGGCTCGGTTGTTGCAACTTGGTTTTCAGTAGTAGGAACAACACGAACTTTTGGAGGAGATGGGTTTAGAATGTGAGTTTCAAGCTCAAAAGTTTGGCAGAAATAATTGTTGTTATCCACAACAGATAGTTATCTTTATCAAGTATTATACTGATAAATGATATTTGGAGTTTTAAAACAGAGTTGAAATTTGTAATCTGTAAAATTCCCATCATGGAAAACGAAACAGAGAAAAAAGAAAAGTTTGGAGCTATATACCATAAAATGTATTCAATGTTTCTCATTTATCAAAAGAAAGTACATGTCGAACTTATACCAAAAAGAAATAACATAAAATATAGAAAGAAAATCTACCCTAATAAATGAAAATGTTATTGCCACTTGTCATTCTCTCATTTATTTGGACACATGTCATTTTGTCATAATTTTGAAATATATTTATTTTCCACTTGTCAATTACTTTATTATTCATTTCCACTATATCATTAATTTAGTTTCCATAAATTAAACCTACTATAATAACTATTAATTTCAAATTTGAAATTTCAATTTCAATTTCAAATAAATTTACATTTTAAACATTTGTATTTAACATTTTATTATAATAACTCGTTTAGTAAACGGGTCTAACAATTAAATACATAATTTTAATTAATTTATTTTTTGCACATTTTTTTTCTTCATAATTTTCACTTATTTCATATTTCAAATTCAAAATAAAATTTTCATCTAATCGCTCCTGTTTAACATTATGTTTTAATTAACCCGTATAATATACGGGTTTCGCAGGGTTTCGCAACTAGTAAAATAAATAAATAAAGACTTTCTCAATACGTGGAGCACGTCATGGTCTATATAAATGAAAGAGTATTGATTGAATCCATTCAAAGATTCAAAACCAGTGGTCCTTATTTTAGGCTTATTACCCACAAATAAATAATATTATTGTTGCTGTGTATGTGTGTTGTATGTGTATGTCTAATGTGATTTGTGTATGTGTAGTATGTGTAAATTTTACCAAATTGAATTTGATTGTATGAGAAATAGATAAAAAGTAGACTAGTTGCATATATATATATATATATATATATATATATATATATATATATATATATATATATATATATATATATATATATATATATATATATATATATATATATATATATATATATATATATATATATCTGCTGTGTAATCATCTGCGACAATCTTTTTGGAGCCTATCTATGCCTACAACCATCTCCCATCATAAGTTCAAAATTGAGACCATGACTCCCTCTTTCAGCCGACTCCACCCTCTAGTTTCCTCCCTCCACCAGATCTGTACACTGTCACATTGTCATCTCAGATAGTGCATTGCTTATGGTGATAATCTAATGTATAGAACTTTCACTGAATTTCTAATGTATGGAACTTTTTTCTTATTATTCATGAAATTTCTTATGGTTCTTTAGAAAGTAGAGATGGCAATATCAGAAACAAGTCATTGGTCCAAGAACAAGAGTTAGGAATGACAAACATAATAGAAGGTTCTCTCATAAAGAGAGCTTTATTATATAAGAAAAGATTGGCAAATATGTTAAGGTATTGTTAGCTAAAAGAAGAAATAATCTGTTCTTAAAACATTATAATAGATGCTCTAATGCAGATCATAAACAATTTACATATTCTTAAAACAATATTGTGAATAAATTATTTTCATCTACTTGAATATGTGTTTATTGTTTGTTTTATATATATATTTTTTAATAAAATTTTAACAAGTTGGTTCAGATATTTTATAAGTTAAAACATTTAAGATTTAGAATGGTTATTTTTATCATTTAGATGTCTAACAAACCATCATATTTTTATTCATACATGATTCAAAGCCTTCAAGCTTTTTCTAAATCATTCAGACTATAAATCCATTATAGTACCTCTCTAGCTCTTGACAAACACAAAGACCTTTTGTCTATGAAATGTTACGATAAAAAAACCTATCAATTAATACGAAGCTACAAAAATCAGCTTCACCAAATTACCACCATTCTTATTTACATTGCGAGTTGAAATTCTTAAATATCAAAGGGATGTCAATGTTATATGATTATTGCATTCACTCCTACCTTTTGTAGGCTACATATTTAAAGCATTATACCCAAACCAATCACAAAGAGAGATTCAATTCCAACCCATATCTAAGGAGTTCTATGCAACCAGATATTACACAGCACTACAATAATAACAGCGAGAAAAAGTAAAGTAGTAATAGTCCCAAATGTAAACAAGCATACATCCAATAACAATAAACCTGTCTAAATAACAAACATACTTACTTAAACTAACGAGATAAGCACCACGAAAGGACATAAAAACAAACTCGGACGAAAGGAAGGAGTAGGAGTACCACAAGACAGATGGAAGATATCGATGCTAGAACATGTTGATGTTGAATGATGCTGTTATTGGCTGAATTGGGCAAGGAAGCTTCCATGGTTCCAGCAAGGTATCAGGAATCTCAGGGATCTCCATAGCCAGACCACTAACCTCTTGAGCAATATGCAGAACAGAGTTCAAGGAGTGCAATCTGTCTGTCAGTTCACTAAGCTGGGCTCTCAGAACGTTATTCTGAGATGCAACACCAACAAACACCTGTGTTGCTCCATCAATCTTCCGCATTATTTTGTTGTTATCATTCTGCAATTGGTTGATTTCACCAAGCAATTCATCCAAGCGTTGTTGCTTCTTTGCACGAGATCTGCGAGCAGATTCCCTGTTTGATATCATCCTCTTTCTTTTTCTGTCATCAAGGTTTGCATACCGGAGATCTCCATCAGACCCCGTATTGGCAGGTTGCGGTGATGCCATCGAAATCTCAGGGGAAATTTGTACAATCGGTGGTTGGTGGTTTTAGGTTTCAAAATTGATTCGGTTACAATAAATAATTAAAGGAATTGAATAAGTAATCAGAACAAGAAGGGGCAATTCATGAAAGCTCGTGAAACCAGTAGAGAAAAACAACGGAAAAAGAGTGGAGAATTCGGATCCGGTGCATCAATATAGCATACGTCATGAATAAGTAGGACTCATCTAACCAATTGATTCCGGTTCAAACCTCAGATAAACCCTATACGTAATCGAAGAAGCAGAGCAAATTCAGATAATTTTCTGATCAGAACAACAAGAAGCCAGCTCAAAAAATCTGCAATGATCCAGAAACACAAAGACAGCAGAATCAGATCGATGAAAAACAAATTAAAACAAAGTAAACAGGGCAAAATCAAATCAAAATGAATATAAGAAGATAACGATGAAAACGAGAGAGAAAAACATACCTGGGGAAGAAACGACGGTAGGTGGGCGAGCCAAAAGATGGGCCAAAGAAGGTTTGCAAAGCGTTTGGATCGTGGTTTTATAGGGATAAAATCGCAGGTTCCGAGAAATTTCTGTATTATTTTAATTGCAAAGCCAGATTTGCACTCCATCTTTTCTATAATTAAAACCTTCCGGATTTAATAATTTCAAAAACAACCCCTACATTATTAACACTATTTTATTCACTTATAGTTATATAGATAAGTTAGGTGTACATTATAATTATATTATGACATTATTTGAATAATCAAGTAAACCGACAAACAAAAAAAATGAAACTATTTTCTTTAATTTTGTATGATGTTATGTTTTGTAATTTTGAAGTTGTTTCCTAGTTAACTTGGAATAATAAATGCAACTCGTTTTATACTTTTGATTTATGATACATTTAATTGAGAAATTAAACATTTTTGAAAAACATAAAATTTGTAATTTTTTTTTTTTAATGTCTAGGTAGGTTTTGACCGGTTAAATGTGTCTTTAATTTATTGATCGATTAATGTATTACCTTTCTTATGTCATAAGAATTTTATCTTTTTTGTTTCAAACATCTTATTAACATTATAAATATAATAAAATTAAAATTAAAAAAAATATATATAATAATGAAAGACGGTTGTTCAAAACTTCAAATGGTCAATCTATAGCTTACCTAAGTTGGCTACTTGTTTAATGCTTTTATGATTTTAGTTTACATATGTTATTATTTGTCTTGATTGTTTTATATGTATACTAAAAATTATTTAATTTTAAATTAAAATTTATGATTATTAAAAAAATTTATCAAAATTTAAATTTATATTTTTTCTATATATAAGACGAATTGTTGATATATTTTAAAGATTTCACAGTTTATTATTTTGTTGTTTATTATACTCTGTGTTTAAAAGTATTTTAAAAGCATTTGTTAAGTTTGTTTTGAAATAAAATATTGTTTAATAGTGGTACTGTAATAGATCTCCAATTTTGCAGCAATTTTTGGTGTGATAGTTTTTTTGCTTGATTTTGATGTCTATTGTGTAATTTGAAGGAGTGATATTGAAACTATTCAAAGTGAAAAGATTTTATTAAGCACTACTATAAACATAAAGGAGCAAAATGCAAACTATTGTAAATTAGGAAGGTAGGAGTGGCATCGGTGTAAAAGAGTAATGGGTGGCTGCCAGCAAACCCACGCAACGTTGATTGGCCATCTGAATTTGACCGTTCATTTTCTATACAGATATCTTTTACGCCGGGCTGGTTTTAAAAAGTGCAGGGCAGTCAAAAAAGTGAAACCAAATCAATTAAATATTGACAAAATATATTAAGATTTTTAACTTTCTTTTTTTTTTTGAGCTTAGTTATATGATAATAAAAGGAAGACAAAATTTTATAATTGTTACTTATGGTTTATAAAATATCATATTTTGAAGGGTTTTTTGAAAAACGTTACGATTTGTAAAATTTTATGAATTGTCTTTTTGATATTAAAACTAACTTTCCATGTTGTTAGATTTTTATAAAATAATTATTTATCTTTGTACCAAACTTGTAATATACAACAAACCTTAAGGACCATTTGTGTAATTATATATATATATATATATATATATATATATAGTTTGGTTCATGTGAGACGGCCTAATTTTGTGAGACTGGTGAGACGCATTTTTTTATTTTTTTTTAAATTTTTTTTAGTTAATTCAAGTTCCGAAAATAATATTTAAAAAAAGAATTTTTGGATTTTTCCATTTATTTTGCATTTTAAAATTATTTTTTAGAATATGTACAGAGTAATATTCTTTTAGAATATTTCACATATTTTTCAAAAAAAAAATGGATTTTTTTTAGTTAATTCAAGTTCCAAAAATAATATTTAAAAAAAGAATTTTTAGATTTTTCCATTTATTCTGCATTTTAAAATTATTTTTTAGAATATGTCAGTGTAATATTCTATTAGAATATTTCACATATTTTTCAAAAAAAACAGAATTTTTTTATTATTATTTTTAATTTTTTTAATTTTTTTTAGTTAATTCAAGTTCCAAAAATAATATTTAAAAAAAGAATTTTTAGATTTTTTCATTTATTTTGCATTTTAAAATTATTTTTAGATTTGGTCTCACGGTCTCACAAAATTAGAATGGTCTCAAATGAACCTGAACCTATATATATATATATATATATATATATATATATATATATATATATATATATATATATTGCTTCCATAATATATTAATAAATCATTTATTAATCAAATTAATAAATTCTTCATTTTTTCTCAATAGGTCATCATGTCTAGTTGCTAGTATAAAGGCAACTCAAAATGATTGTGTTACTATCAATTCAAGTACATATCAATTATAGTTATGTGTTTAGACACCTAATTCAATAGCCTCCTACTTGGATATAGTCTAATAACTATAGTTGCAAGTATAACTTCACATAGTTGATCATACTTTGGAAGTAAGTAATGAATTATGGTTGTCATGAATTGGGTTGTAGATTGTCTAAGGGTTTAGACATAGCAATGGTTTGCTGCAACATTCATGAGTACTCTTGAAATTGAGAATTTAAGTATTAGATTAACCCATGCTCAAAGAATTACTTCACGGAATTTATCACGAGTAATTCTGAGACAATATTATCTTATAATCTTTAAACGAATATATATGAGTTACCAGGGTCTGGCCACGGTGTGAGATATGGTTTTGGGCCTTGTTGGTTCCTAGTTTTCTATCTTTAGGCCTCTTTGTGCTTGGGCCCATTTGGAGCTTTGGGTGCCAATTTGGATATTGGGCCTACAGGTTTAGGCCCATGTTAGTTTTGGGCCCAATTAGGATACTAGGTCATGTTGAGCTTTTGTTGCTATTGGTTTGGGCTTTGGATTTTGGGCCAAGTGAGGAAAGGGTAAAATGGACTTTTACCCTGAGTATTCAGGCTAGGTTTTCAGCTTTGAGTTGAGGACCAATCATTTATTTGGTATTATTTGATGTTGTTAGCGTGGGGAGTTTCCGGATCGGCAATTCGAGCTTTGTTTGTGATATTTAGTAGCTGGAGGTAAGTCTCCTCACTACACTATGGGTCGAAGGCACCAATGTCGGCCCATTGGCTTATGTTATAGGAAGACCACAGTGGCCCTTGGCATTTGTATAAAAGACCTGGAGGTGGCTCCTGGCAAATTGTATGCAAGACCAGGGACCGGACCCTGGCAAATAAGTATATAGTTGTATGTATATATGTATAGGTGGTATGCTAGTTGTCTTTATGATACTTGCATGGAAGAACAGTGTCACACTCCCAAACCAGAACGGTGGAAACGTCTGGAGGTGGATGACTTTCATGTATTGTATCATAACATAATGAATAATAGTGATCAAAGCAATAACCATCATAATATGATTATGGAGATTACATTGTATCCAAAACATTGTTTGTTTCAATACCAAATACATATGACAAAAGTGATTAATGTGATGTTGTGACGCCCCATCCTCAAACCTTTTGATTACCTATTTACTGGTTTCATGAGAATATAAGTAGTTTTGAAAAAGTGTCAACAATTAAGTTGGAAGTTCATAAGAATTTTGTATGAGAAAAATCGGTAACTTTTCCTTGTAAAATGATAGTGTGCTTTCAGAAAATTCAATATTTTCTTTAAAAATGACTTGTAAGTCTTAAACCCTAAGACCAAAAATATAAATAAATAGTATCATGTAGTTTTATCATGATATAAAACCATTTGAATGTATTTTAGCCCCGTAAACCAAATGTATTGTTAATACCCCATATGAGTTATTATAATCGTGCTAAAGACTACTGGCCTGCTACGACGTTCTTCAGGCATCGGTGTCACAACTAGCATTCTAGCTAGGAAATTCTGTACTCTTGTAAACATTATCTACTGTAAACTCGTAACCCTAATTCATGTTATGCTTGAAGTTCAACCTATGGAAACACATTCAAACCTAGATTCATCAAGTAAAAGTTGGAAAACCCTATAAATCCCGGATTAAGTCCTATATGGACTAGGATTTCCTTATTGGGCCTAATGGGCCAATAAGCTTCCAATTTGACTATTTTGGGCTTAGAACTCTTAAATGGGCTCTCATTGGACCCACTTTTATGAGACTTAAACTTTTTGGGCCTTATAAGCCTAAAATGGACTAGTTTATCTTCAATGGGCCTTATTGGGCCATAACAAATCCAATTAGCTTTAATGGACTCAAATTCATTCTCTTATACAAAGATTGGGTCGTGAGCTACCCTAAGGGCCCAATGGGCCGTAAGTTCTCCTTATGGGCCTCATTAACTCGAGCCAAGGAAAGAATGGGCCAAAGTAATTCCTTCCTCCTTCCTTAGCCCATTTTGGCCCAAGTAAAAAAAAAGAAGGGATGAAATGAGGGTTGACATTTGTGGTGCCACCTCATAAATGTACATAGGATATACATGCACCATTCTCATATCTCTATGCATGTCAACTCATCTCACTCTCTCCCTCTCTTATTCTACTCTCGGCCAAGGATCACCAAACACACACACACACTTAATTCACTTCCAAATCCTCTCAAGAACACCTTCATTTCTTCTTCAAAATTTTCGAGATTAAGGGCATTCAAGAAGGTTTTCATCCAAGAATCACTCCAAGATACATACTTGTGGTAAGATCTTGACAACATACTTGCTTTTTACAACTTAATCACTCTTCTTACTGTTGGATTAGTGTCTAAGCACGTAACTATATTTGATTTGTACTTGACTCGGTTGTGCATGGTCCTTTTAGGTTGCCTTCACCGAAGCAACATGACAAGGTAATTTGATGAGAAAGAGAGGATAATATGATTTATTAGTATATTATAAGAATAATATATTAAAGGAGAAATCATATTTATTTAGTTAGTATTAGTCATAAATTAATTATGAATTAATTTGGTGACTAAAAGAGACTAATTGAATAAAGGGGCATAAACTGTCAAACGTGTGATAGTTGAGTTTTGGGCTGGGAAACCTAATGGACTAAGGGGGGACGAAATTATGATGAAGGATCATCATATTTTCGTCCAAGGCCTTATTCCAGAAGGTTCCTTGGGCTGCTTGGTGACTAAGTTGTCCATTAGGGTTTAGACTGAAACCCTAGCAGCCTATAATATAAATAAGACCCCTAGCCTTCAATTCTCGGCCACTTTCTTCCCAAGAGAAACCCTAGGCCGAAATTAAGCATCCTCCCTCCTCTCTCAAAGTTGCCTTTCTTGCTTGTGGTGTTTGTAAGCCATTAGAGGAGTTACACTTGTGACTCTAATCTCAAGAACAAGAAGATCCAAAGGATTTCAAGCCTATTGAAAGAGGTAATCACTTAGATATGTTCTTATAGTGTTAATTTCGAGTTATGTATGCTAGATTAGGGTTTGCAAGTCTTGGATTCATTGCATGTTCAATAGAGAAACCTAGATCCAAGAATTAGGGTTTGTATGAGCACATATGATTGTTCTTTTGCATAAAACCCATCAGTGGTATCTGAGCCTTGATTGGTTTCTGTTGTATGGGATGCAATTGTCGTTTTTAAGCTGAAAATCATTTTTCTTGCCTCTGCCCGACTCAACTCGGCGAGTCAGTATCTGGACTCGGCGAATTGGCCCTACTGGGCGAGTCCGGGAGTCAGACAGAGTATGTTTCGGAATTTACTTGCTGCTTTGCTGTAGGATTGATGCCAAAATCGTTTTTTGATGATAAAATCCGAATTTTATTGTATGCAAATGATAATCCTTACCAAAACAAAAGATAATTTCAAATATTTTGAACAATAGTTTCTTTATATGATAAATATGGATTATTTAAATTATTTGGTAATTATCTTGTGACTAAAATTGGATTAGGTCAAATATAGATAATCACAAAATTAATTGTTTAATTTATCTTATTTGTTATTTGATCCCTTGTGTTTAGAAAAGTTCAAAACTTGTCCTCAAGTTTTGAAAATTAAATTTTATGATTAAAAGTTTAATTTTGAATGATTTAAATTTCAAACCCTTAGAAATTTACAAGTTTAAAATTCAACCCTATACTATTATATTATTACAAGATTAATTAATATATATGTATAAGAATAAGTTAGTCTTATCGCTAGTAGGCCTCATTCACGAAGCCAGTCTATAAGGTGGGTATAACGTTGCTGCCTATAAAATGGTGCTTAATGGGTGTACACTCACACCGACTACTTGCTTGACTGGTGGAGGGTCGTTAGCCGAACAGATATGATAGGGCACTTAATTCCTCATTATAAGTATAATGAATTTACAAAGTAACTACAACGCTTTACAAATTCCCAATCTTAGTTACTTTAGGGTAAAATGTGAAAATGATGTTATTCCATGGAATTACACTTTGCACCCTTGTCGATCATTAATGGAGCGTGCGTGGTTAACCGGCACACTAATTTGGGATTGACATTGGTGGCGAAGGGTGGCTCGATGTTTGTCATAGATCAATGGAGCGTGTGTGTTTTACCAGCACATTGATTAGGTGATAGAGACATTGGGTGCACCATGTTGATTCGCATAGTTATTCACGACTTGTTTGCGATCCTCGGTATCCCAGTCGCAAGTTTGAAGTGCATATCGAGATTTAAACATACCATTGAAAAGTTCAATGAATCTCAAAGATCTAGGAGTTTTCAAATACATTTAAAACTTAATTTCATTTCGTTTTTCATGGTGGAAATTAGTGAATCATCATTCACTTACCTTCAAATTATTTACTTTTAGAGTACGACATCCCTTTCTAAGTTCTAAATAATGTTGTTGGATCCTAGCCCTAATTTTGCATTTGGGTGTTTAATTAGGGATTATTTCTAATCAAACTTGTCCTTTTCTATTTTCAGATGTAGAATGCAAACAACAACACTCCTGCAGCTACAGGTGGATTCTCACTCATGAATTTGTGTGGGAAAGTGATCTTTAATGGCAACAACTTCAACGAGTGGATCCAAAACATCCGAATGATCACTCGATACGAGGACAAAGAGTATGTCCTCGACGAGAAGCTTGAAAAGATCAATCCAGAAACTGCCACTGCTGAAGAAATCGCTGCTTTTAAAGCTCATGAACGTGATGCAACGAAGGTTCACTGCATCATGCTCGCGACTATGAACGCAGAACTCCAGAAGTCCTATGAGGACATGTATCCATTCGAGATGCATCAAGATTTAATGGATAGGTATCACCAAAGCGCGAGGCAAGAGCGCTATGAGATCATCACTAACATGATCACCGCTAAGATGGGGAGCGGAGAATCCTTGACCTCGCATCTACAGAAGATGCAGAGGTTGTTGGATTAGTGTCTAAGTCCATAACTATTTTGGTATGTACTTGACCCGATGGTGCATGGTCCTTTTGGGTTGCCTTCACCAAAGCAACTTGATAGGATGAATTATGGAGAGAAAGGATTAAATATGATTTATTTATATATTATGGGAATAATATATTAAAGGAGAAATCATATTGTTTAATTAATATTAGTCAATAATTAATTGGTAATTAGTTTTGTGACTAAAAGAGATTAATTAAACTTAAGGGACTAGAATTGTAATTATAAGATAATTGCAATATGGGCTATGGGTTGTCTTAAATTAAGGAGTGGACGAATTCTATGGAAAACCCATGGGGAAATCGTCCAAGGCCTTAAGGAAAGGGGTCCATGGGTTGCTTAGGGCTTAAGCATCCAAATTAGGGTTTCCTTGTTAGATAACCCTAATAGCCTCACTATATATAAGACCCTTATGATCCAAAAACGTGGTGAAGATTTTTTCTAGGGTTAGAACACGTTTTGGGCAGCCTCCATCCTCTCTCCTCTTCATCCTCTTGTTTATGGTGTTTGTGAACCATTAGAGGAGTGACATTTGTGACTATAGGCTTTCTAAAGTCAATACAAGGAGATTTGGGATTGTTATTACTACATAACAATCAAGGTAACATCTTAAACCTATTCTCATGTTAATATGATTACTTGAATGCTAGAATTAGGGTTTATAGTCTTGGATAACTTGCATGTACAATAGAGAAACCTAGATCCAAGCATTAGGGTTTGTATGAGCACATAGGATGTTCTTTGGACCAAAACCCATCAGTGGTATCAGAGCCTAGATTGGTTTCTATTGTATTGATGCTTTGTATGATTAAAAAGTTCGATTTTGTGTTTCTGGAGGCTGGACTCGCCGAGTCCATAGATGAACTCGCCGAGTCCATGCCTAACTCGGCGAGTCGGCTCGTCAGAAGGAGGGAAAACCGGGATTTCTTGTTGTTTTTGCCTAAGGATAGTTGCCTTATCATATTAAATCAATATAAATCCGATTTTATGATATATTTGACTATATTCTTGATCTAATTGAAGATATTTATCAATTAATAAAATATTTTTTTCCTTATATGATAATTGATTAATTATTTTGATTAAATTGGTAAATTGTTTTGCAAGAAATCATTAAATAAATCAAATATGGATAATTATGTGATTAAATGTTAATTTAGATTATTTGTTATTTGATACTTGTGCTTTGAAAAGTTTCATATTTTCCCCTTTAGGTTTTATAGTTTAAATTTGAACCCAAAAGTTTTGTTGTTTTGAAATTTAAATAGTTAAAACCCTAATGTTTTGAAAAAGGTTTCAAAACTTGCCCTCAAGTTTTGGAATTTAAAAGTTGATTAAAAGTTTAATTAGGAATGTTAAATTCTAAAACCCTAGTATTGTTTTGAAAAGTTCAAATCACACCCTTATGGTTTTATTAATTAATTAAGGTGTATAATTAAAAGAGGTTTAATAAATCCATAAAAGTTTAGGTTTACAATTTAATTGAATTAAAAGTATAATTGTTAAATTAGACCACCTAGTATTTTAAAAGTGTAAAATACACCCTATACTATATATAACATTAAAAGTCTAACATTATATATATGTATGAGTAAAAGTCAGTCTTACCGTTAGTAGGCCTCATTCACGAAGCTGGTCTATAAGGGGTATTTAAGGAAATTGCCTATAAAATGGCGATTGAATGAGTATCCACTCTTACCCACCGCACCCTTAACTAGTGGAGGGTCGTTAGCCGAACGGGTAGGATGGGACAAAACCTTCCATTATAAGTATAATGAAGTATAAAAGTAACTAAATGTTTTCATATAATTCCCAATGTTAGTTACTTAGGCAAAAGTGAATTGATGCAATTCCATGAAATTACACTTTGTGCCCTTGCGAAGACGTTAGTGGAGCGTGTGTGGTTTACCGGCACACTAAATGGTTATAAGAATAGGTAGCAAAGGGTGACTCAATGTTTGTCATAGTTTGGCGGAGCGTGTGTGGTTTACCGGCACATCGAATAGGTGACTGTAACATGTGGGGCACCATGTAGTTTGCATGGTTATTCACACCCGCTTTGTGATCCTCGGCATCCCAGTCACAAACAAGAGGGGCATATCGAGATTTAAACATGCCATTGAAATGTTCAATGAATCTCATAGGATCTAGGAGTTTTCATAGATTTAAAACTTAAATTTCCTTTTTCGTTATCATGGTGGAAATTAGTGAATCGTCATTCACTTACCTTCAAATATTCTGCAACTAGATTACGGCATCCCTTTTCTAGGTTGTAGCGTATTGTGTTGGGTCCTAGCCTTAGTATCTCATTTGGGTGATTTACTAAGGACTCAATCAATCAACTAACTTGAATTTGTTTTCTCCCGTTTTGTAGATGTCTAAGTTCGACAACTATGGTCTTCCCAAATCCCGTGGAACAAGCATTCCGCATGAAGATGGTATTCCACGATTCGATAGAGGAACAAGAAATCATGATTCACTTCCTCCACCTCCTCCACCTCCTCCAATTATTCTCCCTAACCCACAAGATCGAAGAATTGAAAGGTTCAATATCACTAAAGCCTTATTGGAAATGAAACATGAAGATGGTAAACTCATGTGTGCCCACATTCTAGGAATGAAATCACACATTGATAGGTTGATAATGTTGGGTGTGTCATTCCCGGATGAGTTGGTTGTGAATTGGGTTTTGCAGTCACTTCTTGAATCATATAATGAGTTCAAAAGAAAGTATTATATGATGGATCATGACGACAACCTCATTGACCTAACTTACATGCTCATTGCTGCTGAATCAGAAATGATTTGGCGAAGTAATGGAGCGTATGTGTTGGGAAAGTCAACCGACCATGCTTCCGAGGACGTTCTAGGAGAATCTACCTGCGTTTGCTGCCAAAAGAAAAGGCGTTGGATACAAGTCTGCCCAAAGAGCCTGAAGATTCCAAAGATGGGAGAGTCAAAGAGTATGGATGTGCTTCAGGTAAAATCCACTATCTAACTCCATAAAGTTCCTATTCGTTGATTCTTAATACATGATGTGATAAGATTGCATTTGAATGTTTTGCAGGATCGGTGAAAAGCTTGCTTGGTGAAAGAGCAAGATGAATCTAATCACAAGAAATGGATCCTGATCGCATGGACTTGAAGATTAGATTTTGAGCTTAGATAGTTATGATAGAGTTGTTATAAATTTTCCCTTTTGAAATACATAGTTTTCAATGGATATTGCATTGTAAGGACAAATGTTTTCCGCTGCTTTTATAAATAAAATAAATTTTGATTTGACTTATTTATTTGTTTATTTCCTTGCAATGAAATCGTTATGAAAATTGATGTTTACATATTTCTACAACAAATGGATATGATTCTTATTTATGGAAATGTCGAGAATTCACCAAATATGGAGAGTTTCTCATCGTCCAAATTTCAATTGGACAGAAATTTGTAATCACGCAACTTGGTTGCATGATGAATGAGAAATTTCATATTTGGAAATTGGACTAATTCATTGACAAAGTGTCAAGTGAAGGACTAGGAGATCGAATACACAAAGTTGTGTGTTGATCAAGTTCACCATAAGAGTAACAAAGATATTCGTCATGATTTACTAAAGGTTTAGAAAATATGATTATACTTATAAGATTAAGTGTAATTCGGAATTGATTAAAAGGGTTTAAATCAACAGCAGAAGGAATAAGAAGAATCAAGTAGGCAGAAACATAAAAGTTTCTCCATTCTAAGAAGAAGGGAGAGTACCTTTTATGCTTTATGATAGGTCTTAATTATTAAGAAACATATCTCAATTGATCCTCTAAGTGAGTCTTAGCACAATTGTATGTCTAAGAAGAGGAATCAAGGATTGGAGAAATGGTTAAATCAAGAGATCAATCATACTTCGTTCCAAAACAAGTCTTAGAGTTAAGATTGCGACATTGAGTGATAAGTATTAAGAAGGTTTATAGCATTCATCAAATATGGAAAGGTTGTGATGTCTTGGATAAGACAAAGACCAACTAGGACCAATTTATGAAATGTTTTGATAAAAGCTACACTAACTCTTGAATATTTGTTTGTCAAGAAATGATTATTGACAAGAGAATCCTATATGTCAAGGAGTAAGTGGGAGTCTTAATGGTCTTGAAAGGTTTCAAGAACAAATCAAATAAACCTTATTGATCATCACTAGCACACGAGTTGAGGTTTACAACCTATCGTGTTGACATTATTTTGTTTCTGTGCAAATCCAAACGAGTTAATTATGCATGTGAGTCCTATGAGTTCTCATTTGAATGCATAAAAGGCAAGGACCTTGATTAATGGAAAGTACATTGATAAGAAAAGGTGAGCTGCTTGACTACTTGGAAGACATGGTGGGCAGCTGTGCTACCATAAGGCAAGAAATCGAGATTAAGAAAGTTCGATCCATATGAATTTGAATTTGTCGTAAACTTTGGTTCTAACAAATTCACATGGATAGGAACACATACACCGTTTAAATCTAAGTGTCATAATATTTCCTCATTCATGAAAATGATTGTGAGGAAATGCTTTCACTAAGAAAGATTTTAAGAAGATAGTGATTGTAAAATTGCATTCTCGAATTCAATTATGGTTACGGTATCCCTTTCCACAATTTGAATTGTGAGGTTTGGCAATTGGTCTTAATTGTTTAGACACACATATAAACTATCTAAGGAAAAGGTGTATAAGTTCAAGAAGCCTTGATAAAAGATTATCAAAGCATTAAGTATTAGAAACATAGACTTAAGAAATTCAATAAGTATTGTTTTTCTGAAAGTTAAGATGTTTCTGAATACATGTCAAAGCTAGTGGGAGCATAAGTGTTATGTTTTATAATAATCATCATGATAGTGGGAGCATAAATTTTATGATTGTATGATTATTAAGGCACGTATTGCAAGTTGGCAATATTAAGTATAGAAAACAAGAGTTATACCTTGCAAAGTCGTAAGGGTTGCAAAGTTGTTTTGCTATAATTAAGGGAGAGAATATTATGCTTCATTTCAAATCTAAAGGCTTAGGTTGTGGAATGTTAATAAATTTAGTCATAAGTATATAGCGTGTTCTTAAAATTTCGATTATGATTACGGCATTCCTCTTCACAATTCGAATTTTGAGAACATAGCAAATGAAATATTATGGCGAAAGATCGATAAAGTATCAAATCTTTATGTAAGACATTATGCATTGTGTCCCATACGCTTCGGGTATAGGATCGATTGCAAATGCTATAATGACCATTCTAAAATTTTCCAAATGTCTAGCGCATTTAGAGGGAAAAAGGACTAGAATCGGTTTTGACTAAAATAATTAAACAACTATTAAAGGAAAATCCAAAGTTCGCCAATGATTGGTCGCTTGTGAGTAGTTGGAAGTATAGTATTGGAAAATATGGAAATGTTTCCATATTGGATGGACCATATCGACATCATTACGAATAGATAAGATTCTATTAAGAATGAGTTGTCATATGGAAAATATGGAAACGTGTCCATATTGGGAATTGAATATTGAAAATCTATGACTAGATTAGAAACTTTTATGCAAAAAGGATGTTCAAAGAATGTACTTTGAGTGAGAGACATCACGTCTATGGAATTGTCTTGTAACAATCTCCGATAGAGGACTTTGTAATATCATTGGCAATAGTCTTTGTGACTTTGGTACAGTGACATTACGAAAGGATCATTGCATAAAATGTTAGAATCTAATATATTCTATAAGTGGCAAGAATTTGATATTCTTTCACTTATGAAAAAGGATTTGGGGTTGTGAAATGAGAATGATTGGAAATGTGATCAATTTGGTCTATTTCACAAAGTAAGAACCATAGGTAAACATTGTGTGCATGCTAAGAGCATGGGACAAGTGCAATAATTCAAGTAAGAAGTTGATTACCCGAAACGACAAATAATGAGTAATCGATATGGTGATAAATAAAAGGTGTTTTATTTATACTCAAAGGTTTGAGGCCATATGGGATTGGTATTATTCTTGTGTTTCACATTTGCATGTTTTGACTTCCTAAATAATTTAATTGGTTAAGAACAGTTAAATTATTCGAACGGGCCACAGTCGTTCATATGTTGGAAGTAGGTATGAATGAAGACTGTCGTGAATTGGTGTGTGGATTGTCTAAAAGAGTATTAGACATTAGCAAATGTTTGTTGCAACGTTCATGAGTGCTTATGAATATGATTTGAGCATTGGATTAAACCCACGCTCACTTGGATCGCTCCATGGATTGTATCACGAGTGATTGGTGAGACGATAACATCTTATATTCTTGAAACCGAGATGTGTGAGTTGTATCTTGCAAATCAGTTGCACATTGATAATATGTAAACGCACTAGTAACTTGGTGTTATAAAACATATTGTTGTGTGTGATTCGGTGAGTGAGTGCAAGCGAGCATTGTATCAAAGTTTATCCGTTCCTTTTATCCAAAGTAGGATAAAAGCGATATATTTGGGCCCCTCGATGGTTTAGTGATGACAAACGTAAATGCTCGGACAGGCTAGGGCTAATTTGATTTGTTCAATTAGTCAGTCATCATAAATCGGGAATCAAGATATAGTACAAAGAGAATGATTTGAAATCATATCTCATATGATATCTAGAATGGAGGAATATATGATCCCTTATCTAAAGGACACGCGTATCTGATAGGATCAGAGTTGACAGCGGCTTTGGAAAGCTACGATTGCAGATCAGGATCTGAAGTCATACGCATAATAGTTATTAGACTTATCCAAGTGGGAGACTGTTGGATTAGTGTCTAAGTCCATAACTATTTTGGTATGTATTTGACCCGATGGTGCATGGTCCTTTTGGGTTGCCTTCACCAAAGCAACTTGATAGGATGAATTATGGAGAGAAAGGATTAAATATGATTTATTTATATATTATGGGAATAATATATTAAAGGAGAAATCATATTGTTTAATTAATATTAGTCAATAATTAATTGGTAATTAGTTTTGTGACTAAAAGAGATTAATTAAACTTAAGGGATTGGAATTGTAATTATAAGATAATGGCAATATGGGCTATGGATTGTCTTAAATTAAGGAGTGGACGAATTCTATGGGAAACCCATGGGGAAATCGTCCAAGGCCTTAAGGAAAGGGGTCCATGGGCTGCTTAGGGCTTAAGCATCCAAATTAGGGTTTCCTTGTTAGATAACCCTAATAGCCTCACTATATATAAGACCCTTATGACCCAAAAACATGGTGAAGCTTCTTTCTAGGGTTAGAACACGTTTTGGGTAGCCTCCATCCTCTCTCCTCTTCATCCTCTTGCTTATGGTGTTTGTGAACCATTAGAGGAGTGAGATTTGTGACTCTAGGATTTCTAAAGTCAATACAAGGAGATTTGGGATTGTTATTACTACATAACAATCAAGGTAACATCTTAAACCTATTCTCATGTTAATATGATTACTTGAATGCTAGAATTAGGGTTTATAGTCTTGGATAACTTGCATGTACAATAGAGAAACCTAGATCCAAGCATTAGGGTTTGTATGAGCACATAGGATGTTCTTTGGACCAAAACCCA
This sequence comes from Lactuca serriola, assembly GCF_051521515.1. Classification (NCBI taxonomy): domain Eukaryota; kingdom Viridiplantae; phylum Streptophyta; class Magnoliopsida; order Asterales; family Asteraceae; genus Lactuca; species Lactuca serriola. The sequence continues at coordinate 333,417,750 of NC_136415.1, read as the reverse complement.
TCAGAGGTATGTTGATTGTCTTCTATAGTTGAATGTTAACTTTGATGAGGATTTGGCTATCGACATTATTCTCCATTCCTTACCTCCATGCTACAGCCAATTTAGAATGACCTACCACATGAACAAAGAGGAGGTCACCTTGAGCAAGCTTCAAGGGTTGTTGAGAACTGCTGAGTGCAACCTAAAGGATAAATCTATTGCATCAACTCCTATTGATTCGGCCCCTGTGTTGGCAATAGGGCAAGGAAGAGGTAAGAAGAGGAAGGCTCCTTCTAAGAGCCACCAAAAGGGAAAGTCCCAAGATGGTTCCTCTTCTAGTGGAACCAAAGCATGTCCTGCTAAACCCTCCTCCGACCCTAAGCAAGCAGAGTGTTTTTATTGCCACTAGAAGGGTCACTGGAAACAAAGTTGTCCCAAATATCTGCAGGACATTAGAGATGGGAAGAGAAAGCCCACCTATGCAGGTATGTATTCTATTAAATCTAACAACTCTCACTTGCTACTTCATGGGTTCTTGATACAGGATGTGGTTTCTACATTTGTTCTGATTTGCAGGGCCTAAGAAGAAGTAAAGAGGTGGAACATGGGAAGATAAAATTGATAATGGGAAATAGAAGATCGTCACCTGTGACCAAAGTCGGAGTTTATTCTTTAGTGTTGAGTAATGGGTTAGGATTGGATTTAAACAATTGTTGCTATTCGCCAGATATGGAAAGAAACATCATTTCTTTTCATGGATTATATAGACAAGGTTTCAGATATTCATTTGATAATAGTAATGGTTCTATTAATGTTTATTTGAATGATGTTTTTTTATTTCAATGCATTTCCTTGTAATGGAATATATGAATCTGTGTTGGTTGTAGACAATTTAGAAAATGATGTGTTGAATGTTGATTTGTCTAATAGTTTAGACAAAGCATGCTTGTGGCATTGTCGCCTTGGCCATGTGAACAAGAAATGCATAGCCCAACTCCAAAAGGATGGAGTGTTGGAGTCATTCGACCTTAGGTACGATGACGTGTGTGAGTCTTGTTTACTTGGGAAGATGACCAAGTCACCCTTTACTGGCACTTGTGAAAGGGGTGAGGGTCTATTGGATCTCATACACACCGATGTGTGTGGGCCCTTTAGATCCACCACAAGGGATGCTTGCCGCTTCTACGTGACTTTTACGGATGATTATAGCAGACATGGATATATCTACTTAATCAAGCAAAGGTCAGAAACTTTTGAAAAGTTCAAAGATTTTAAAAATGAAGTGGAGAATTAGTTGGGAAGGAAAATCAAGATGCTTCGGTCAGACCAAGGAGGAGAGTACCTAAGTCTTGAATTTCACGACTATCTAAAAGAATGCAGAATCGTTTTGCAATTGACGCCTCCGAGAATGCCGCAATTGAATGGTGTGACTGAGAGACGTAATCGGACCTTGTTGGACATGGTGCGTTCTATGATGAGTCGGGCTTCGTTAACAATAGCTTTATGGGGGTACGCCTTAGAGACGGTCGCTCATATCCTTAATTTAGTTCCCACCAAGAAAGTTGCCAAAACACCTCACGAGATGTGGACAGGGAAAGCTCCCTCGTTGGCACACATCAAAGTTTGGCGTTGTGAGGCTTTCGTAAGACGAGAGACTCACGACAAGCTCGAACCTCGTAGTGAGAAGTGTTATTTCATCGGCTATCCACATAAGTCCTTTGGCTATCTCTTCTACAGACCGAGTGACAATGTTATCTTCGTTGCGAGGAGAGGGGTTTTGCGAGAAAGAGAACTCATAAGCCAAGAGGACAGTGGGAGGCAAATTGATATTGAAGAAATTCAAGAACAAAGCGATGAAGGAACTTCTAATACTGTCACTTAACCTGAGGAGGAAACTCCTGTTGAACCTGTTGACGAATCCTTACCTCTTAAACATTCCAGTAGGGCTAGCGTTCCACCCTAGTTGTATGGGTTCCATATTACTACTGAAGGGGATACATCTATTAGTGATAGTATACTGGTAAATTTAGATGAACCTAGCATCTACAAGGAAGCCATGGCAGGCCCGGAGTCTGCTAAATGGAAGGAGGCGATGGATAGCGAGATTCAGTCCATGTACGACAACCAAGTTTGGAATTTGGTTGATAATGTTTCGGGTCGTAAGACAGTCGGGTGCAAGTGGATCATCAAGAAGAAGACAGACATGGATGGGAATGTGCACACTTATAAAGCGCGATTGGTTGCGAAGGGCTTTACTCAAACTCCTGGAGTTGACTATGATGAAACCTTCTCACCAGTTGCGAAGATAAAGTCTATTAGGGTAATGCTCACAATAGTTGTGTTTCATGATTATGAAATATGGCAGATGGACGTGAAAACCGGTTTTCTTAATTGAAAGTTGGTTGAGGATGTTTACATGAATCATCCAGAGGGTTTTGTCGATGCGAAGCATCCAAATAGAGTGTGTAAGCTTGAGAAATCCATTTATGGATTAAAGCAAGCATCTCGCAGATGGAATCTTTGTTTTGACGAGAAGGTCAAAGAGTTTGGATTTCTGCGAAGCGAATATGAGTCATGTGTGTATGTCAAGGCCAGTGGGAGTATAGTAAGCTTCCTCGTATTGTATGTCGATGACATACTGCTCATAGGAAACGACGTCCCAACCTTGCAGGAGATCACGTCCTGGCTTGGGAAGTATTTCGCTATGAAGGACCTCAGAGAGGCTGCATATATTCTGGGAATAAGGATAGTAAGAAACAGAAGTAAAAGACTAATAGGACTCAGTTAGGATACATACTTGGATAAGGTACTAAAGTGTTTTAGTATGGAAAATTCCAAGAAAGGGGAGTTACCAATCCAAAGCAATACCAAGTTAAGTAAGACTCAATGCCTGAGTATAGAGGCATAAATAGTTGATATGAGCCGAGTACCTTACGCTTCCGCAGTTGGCTCTATCATGTATGCTATGACTTGTACTCGCCCTGATGTGGCCTTCTCTTTGAGTATGGTCAGCAGATATCAAGGGAACCCTGGTAGAGCGCATTGGATTGTTGTCAAGAATATTCTTAAGTACCTTCGAAGGACTAAGGAATGGTTTCTAGTCATCGGTGGGAGTGATAACTTGAGGGTGTGAGGGTACAGTGACGCTAGTTTCTAGACAGAGCGGGATAATTACCGTTTACAGTCAGGCTGGGTCTTTACCCTTAATGAAGGAGCAGTGACTTGGAAAAGTTCCAAGCAGGAGATTGTGGTTGATTCAATGTGTGAATCAAAGTATATTGCAACAATTGAAGCGTCGAAAGAGGCAATATGGTTGAAGAACTTCATTGGAGACCATGGATTTGTGCCATCCATAAAGGAGTCCATGGAGATTTTATGTGATAATGAAGGAGCGGTTACCTTAACCAAGGAACCAAGGGATCACGGCAGATCCAGACATATCGACAGAAAATACCATTTCATCATACATCGAGTAGAAGATGGACTCCTCGTAGTGAAGAGGGTATCGTTAGAAGATAACCCAGCAGATCCCCTTACGAAGGGACTGAGCAGGGTTAAGCACTTACAGCATGCTAGGAGCATTGGGCTGAAGGACGATATAAGTTTAGATTAGATAGGAAACGTGTAATGGATAAATTTGTACTTGACATTTGATGAATAAATAAAGGTGTGTTATTTATAAGTAAAGATACTATCTTGTGTTGATTTTTTATCTATTGTTTCAATTTTGCATGTTTTGACTTCCTGAATAATAAGATTATTCAACCAGTCCACAATCACTCATATGTTGGAAGTAAATATGAAAGAAGATTGTCATGAATTTGTTTGTAGATTGTCTAAAAGGTTTTAGACATGGAAAAGGTTTGCTGCAAAGTTCATGAGTGCTTATGAATTGTGATTTGAGCAATGGAATAAACCCGCACTTGCTTGTATCACTTCATGGATTTTATCACGAGTGATCGCAAGATGATAATATCATATAATATTTAAACCTAGAGATATGGTTATTATTTATTGGTTAGTTGTGCATTGACAATGCGTAAACGCATCAGTAACTTGATGTTATAAAACAGATTGTTGTGCCTGATTTAGCCAGCGAATAATAAATGCATATAAGTCGAAGTTTATCTGTTCCTTTTATTCTGAGAGGATAAAGGCGATGTTTGGCCACTTGATTATTTGGTTTGACTTATGTGTCGGGCCTGGTCAGGACAAAGTTGATGTGTTCAACTAAGTTCTATGTCAAACCAATTAGAGATCGAGGAACAATATGCTGAACAATAAGTATGACTATGTTCCATGTGATTGTCAGCATGATATCTAGAACAGAGGATTAGATGATCCCTTATCTAAAGGACACGATTTTGATCAGAGTTGACAGCAGCGTATAAGAGCTATGATTGTTAAACCGGATTTTGAAGTCGTATGTGAGATATAGTTACCAGACTTATCCAAGTGGGAGACTGTTGGATTAGTGTCTAAGCCCGTAACTATATTTGGTATGTACTTGACCCGGTTGTGCATGGTCCTTTTGGGTTGCCTTCACCGAAGCAACTTGACAAGGTAATTTGATGAGAAAGAGAGGATAATATGATTTATTAGTATATTATAAGAATAATATATTAAAGGAGAAATCATATTTATTTAATTAGTATTAGTCATAAATTGATTATGAATTAATTTGGTGACTAAGAGAGACTAATTAAATAAAGGGGCATAAACTGTCAAACGTGTGATAGTTGAGTTTTGGGCTGGGAAACCTAATGGACTAAGGGGGGACGAAATTATGATGAAGGATCATCATATTTTCGTCCAAGGCCTTATTCCAGAAGGTTCCTTGGGCTGCTTGGTGACTAAGTTGTCCATTAGGGTTTAGACTGAAACCCTAGCAGCCTACAATATAAATAAGACCCCTAGCCTTCAATTCTCGGCCACTTTCTTCCCAAGAGAAACCCTAGGCCGAAATTAAGCATCCTCCCTCCTCTCTCAAAGTTGCCTTTCTTGCTTGTGGTGTTTGTAATCCATTAGAGGAGTTACACTTGTGACTCTAATCTCAAGAACAAGAAGATCCAAAGGATTTCAAGCCTATTGAAAGAGGTAATCACTTAGATATGTTCTTATAGTGTTAATTTTGAGTTATGTATGCTAGATTAGGGTTTGCAAGTCTTGGATTCATTGCATGTTCAATAGAGAAACCTAGATCCAAGAATTAGGGTTTGTATGAGCACATAGGATTGTTCTTTTGCATAAAACCCATCACTTACCACCTTAAATTCTTAATCATACTCCTAGAAATCTTCTTGAGTTCGAGATCTACTCAAGGGAGTTGCTAGGGCCAAAAAATCACATCATCTTTCCACATCTTCTTCAAAAACCGAATCCACAAACCCAAGGTGAGTTCATTATTATGTGATGATCTATGTGTGTTTGCATGCTATATGTGAATTCTTTAGTTTATGGTTGTGATAATATGAAATATTTGTTATATTTCGAGATCTATAACAAAAAGGGTGAAATAATCATGAACAAAAACATAATAAACAACATACATCATAGATCTAAGGGTCTTTAAGTTTAAAAAGTGAAAAACAAAACCAAAAGAACCTTACAAGTGTCATTTTTGCAAAAATAACAAAGATTGGGTATAAATTGTAATTTGTCGATTTTATGAGGGTTATAAGTTGTTTATTAGCATAAAAGTTGATTTTTATAAAAACCACACTTTTCAAAGGGTCAAAAACATAAATTTTAGCTTAATGGGCTTAAAAGTGGGCCTAATGGGTTTCGGGCCCAAAATTGCGAAAAAATGAGATTTAGAGGGGTTGAATTGGAAAACTTAACAAACTATGGGTCTAAAATGTAAATAAACTTTTTCAGGGGTTAAAAATGAGTTTATTACCAAATTTGGACTAAAAATGCAAAGTTTTTGATTTTGGGGTCAAAATTGTAAAACTTACGGGAATTTGGCAAAAAATGTAAATTTTTGCAAATGAAGGCTGGAAATGACAAATGCAATAGTTTTGAACTGAAATTCCATTCAAATAAAGTTTGGGTGGAAAATGTCAATAAAAAAATGGTTTAAGGACCAAAAATGAAATTTTCGTAAAAATGGACTAAAACCGTCATTTTTATGGAAAAAGGTGTCATAATGATGAATCTAAACGTTTTTGGGCCAAATAAACGATTATAACTTTTGGGGTTAAAAATATTAAGTTTATAACGCATAGTTTTAAAAATATATTTACATATACTAAAAATTTCGTTATTAATCAAACGTTAAAATGTTTCGTTATTGCGAATAAACATTTAACATACCACAAATACCAACAATACGAATTTAAACTCGATAAAACATAAGCGATTCAAAAGTTGGGCTCAAATACCTTCTATATGTGCTATTGGCCCTTTGTGGCCCAATATCATGTTTATTGGGCCCAATATATTCACGCATGTTTATTGGCCTCCTGTGACCCAATAACTTGCCTAAGGGACCCTTAATGACTTTTACATGTTATTGGGTCTCAGTGGCCCATTGGCATTGCTAGTAAGGTCCAAATCAAACATATGCATGATGGGCCAACGTGCCCGTCTCATACTCAACAACATATAATAACATACATGTTTAGTGGGCCTCTGCTGCCCTTTTCTCTTCGTCTGTTAGGCTTATCTCTGTTATTCAAATAAACATAAAATTAGGTTGATAAACAAGGTTATTCAAATTCAGTTGGATTTAGTGGGAAATAACGGGTGACACTATTAAGTGTCAGTCGTAGTATGTAGTTATAACTAGAGTCTCCTAGAGGGAGAGCGAGAGTTTGTGTATAGATCTATACGGGGGTGATTCCCCCACACCCGAGCTGTTCGCTACAGTTAGACTCGGCCAGTCTAGGGTGACAAAATCTTAAATCAATTTTGGCATTCTCTAGAATGCCAAGACAGACAAACTAGTCATTATTATGCATGGTTATAACGACTCACATCGAGATCCAACACCATCTAAGTAATCATGGGAAACATATTCATTCGTTGTGACGATACAATAATATAAAACTATCATACTATTTATATCAGAAAACATCGGGTTTTCCGGGGGAACAACATTATTCACTCCTATACACGACAACTATAATACGATAATCAATTTTGAATAACAATCACTTTTACTTGTTTTGAAATCACATACCCATACACTTATGGGATCATCGCATCTTTTCGCAAACAGTTTTTGTGCAGAAAATATCGGATTTTCTGGGTTTTACAAACGATACAAACAAGTTTTATATCAAACATGCTTATGAACTCACCAACATTATATATGTTAACATTTTCAAAATAACTTGTATTCTCGGGTAACAGATAAGTTGAAGAACAATACCAAGTGTGTTAGGATGTTTCGTTTTGAAAATTCTCAAACAATTTATGTTATGGATGTGTAATGTTTAAACAATGTACTTGATGTGAACAATGACAGTTGTACTATGTAATGTTGGTGTTGTATGTGTTGTTCATGTATATTCATTGTGATGATATTTCAATTTAAGTCACGAGAGCCCTTGGACGTTTCTGCCGTCTGGTTCGGGGGTGTGTCAGTCGGAATGTTAGACAATTGTCACCCTAGACCTTCCGGTCTAACTGTAGCTAACCACTTAGGTGTGAGGTTGTCAGTCCCGTATAGATCTTTACACAAGTATCATGCTCTCTCTACAGGAGATTCTTGTTAAAATACAGAACTTTTGTATGTACTATAGTAGGTACGTGAGGACTATGACTCACAAAATTGTATTAACAAATTTACGTCTAGTGTAATGAAAACCCCTTTTGTAAGTGAAAGTATTACCCTTCCATAGTGGTTACATAGTGTAAAATAATTATACCTATACATAATTATTTATTCACCCCAAAAATCGTAAAATAGTGTTAATGACCCATAAACTACACCCATTACAGTTTATTATAAATGTTTTGTCATATATATATATATATATATATATATATATATATATATATATATATATATATATATATATTATGTGTGTGTGTGTATATATATATATATATATATTATGTGTGTGTGTGTGTGTGTATATATATATATGTGTGTGTGTATATATATATATATATGTGTGTGTGTGTATATATATATATATATATATATAGGGTTGAGATCGGTTGACAACTCTTAGTTTCCCGAGAACCCGAGAACTAAAAATTGAGCGTTAGATCAAAACTAATTCATTAATGGGATGATCGTAATCTTATCAATATCATTTAATGTTTTATTATTTTTGTTTTTTTAATATTAATAGAAATGTCTAAAAATTACATAATAAATCAAAATTTTGGATTTTTTAAAAACATTATTTTTCAGTTTTTTTAAGTGCAAATTTTTTAATTTTTTATAAAAAACATGAATTTTTGAAAAAAATGAAAAAAAATATTAAAAAAAACTGTAATTTAAAAAAAATTAAAAATCAATAAAACTAAAAAAAATCTGGAATATTTAAAAAAACATTATAACTTTTAACCAAAAAAATCAACATTTTTGGTACTTTTATGCATATTTTTACAAATGCATATATGCATATTTCATTTACTATAATATTTGTAAAGAAATCATAAGAAAACATATTTTATTTACTAATCTATAAACACAATATAATAAGTATTTTATTCGATAAAGTATAAAATATAAACAACAAAAAAATGTTACAAAATTTCGAAGCGTTTTCATGTCTTCGTGTCAATTTTTCTATATTTTCTTCAATTTATCATTTTTCACATCTTCAATGTTCACCACAATTTCTTCCAAATTTACAAGAAAAATAAAAAGAAATCGGTTGATACAAAAACACTCATAAAAATACATATGTGATTTACATGTGAATCACATGTAATTCATATGTGATTTACATGTGAATCACATGTAATTCATATGTGAACTACATGTGAATCACATCTAATTCATATATAAATTACATGTGATTCATATCTGAATACCATGTGATTTACATGTGAATAACATGTGATTCACATGTGAATCACATCTAATTCATATATGATTTACATGTGATTCATATGTGAATAACATGTGATTTACATGTGAATCACATGTAATTCATATGTCAATTACATGTGTATCACATGTGATTCATATGTGATTTACATGTGAATCACATGTAATTTACTTAATAAGGTTCGAAAAAAATCAAGAAGAGAAGAAAAAAAGTTACACAAGGGATTTCTAGAAGGTTGTTATTGTTGGTTCCAACATCAATCATGATAGGAATAACATGTTACAATAAAAAAAAGGAAAAAGATATATGTTTGCAGGTGAGAAATTTTAGAAATATGTATATATTAAGATGGATAATGTGCAAACATTACTCTCTAAGGATTTATTCCAGCTGCAGCAACATATAAATCCAACTTCCTAATTGCAATTCCAATACTCTGAACTCCTAGATCACCAATACCCATAATTTTGCTTCCATCCGTAACAACAATCATATCAACCTACAAGATTTGCAAAAAGGTTTTGAAATTTGAACACAAACACTAATGTATATATATCTAATATTTTTTTTAAAAAAAAGAGAGAATCATATCATTTATTTAAAAGTAGAGTACATGTTCAGTAGACCAATTATAAACCATTTGTGAAATTTTTACTACTTTGTTGTTCATCAAGATGATGCACACCTACCTTTCTTCAATGGATCCCACCTATAAACCAAAATTAAACATTAATTCTGTTTATAGATGTATTTGTTTTATTAAAATAGAAGAAATAATATGATAAAAGACATACTAAGAAACCTTGTTGATCAGGAAAGGCAACAACACACCTAGTTTGGTATTGTCATGTAAATCCCTCATGATTAATTCTTGAGTCGGAGTTTTCTATGAAAAGTCCTAAAATTTTCCACAAAGATAGTCAAATTAGTCAAAATTGGTCAAAATTAAACCTCAATGAAACAGTTTGTTGAAGAATTAGGCTACCAATGGAGGAAGCACTTTCTCAACTGCATGACAAGGAACGGAAATCCACCATGAGTGCTCGTGTTCCTTGCTGTCAATGTTTTACAAAATTAATTTGTCATTTGTTTGCTAGGGGAAACCAAATTCGCATGAAAAAAATACTTTTTTTCTTCAAACAAATTGCATTGGTCATATATTAATGCATATCAACATATGCAATATACATAGATCCACCTGTGTAAAAACATCCATAAAACATTGACAGATTAAAAAAAAACTCACAAATTTTGGTGGAGATATAATATTAAATTAGGTATAAAATGAATTCATAGTAAAAATTGAGGATTGAATTATATACCTTTTCTTTTGTAATTACCATGCACTATATTTCACTTTAGGTCCTATCATTCAAGTTTTCTCATGGCATTCCTCAAAAGTCAAAAGTAATATATTAATAAATATGCAACATCATGTAATTATGATTTCTCCACTTGAAAAACTCATATTCTCTTCTATTCATATTAAAACATCACATTCAACACAAATAAAATATATTAAATTAACCAAATAATTGAATAGAACTTCTAGAATATTATGATTATAATAAAGTGGGAAAAAGCATGTCTTCATTAAAATACCACATTCTACTAAAATGTGCTTCAAATTAACGTGGAAGTCTGCATCCATCATTATTTTCGTTTTCACAAAACCAAGCGGTATCAATAAAGAAAAGGCATAGCATCATACGGACGATTAATAGACACTGATTTAATATTCAAATTATGAACCCTAATTTCATAGAAAATAAGATGAGGATGACAACAAAAACATAAAGTGATCGATTTGAAAATAAAACTAACCAACAGAAGAATTTGTGATGTCGTTCACTTTAATTTTCTTCGAGGCTACAAGAATCGATCATCAAAAGAGATGTCGATGAGATGTGAATCGATCGTCGGAGAATAGAAGGAGATGAAAATCGATTGTCGAATAAGAGGTGGAGAGACGAGATCACACTGATCGTCGGAGACGAGGCGGAAATGCTAATCGATCGTCGGAGATGCGAATCGGTCGGTGGAGGTGGAGATGAGGTCGTAGAGATCGATAGTCAGTGAAGGTGAAGAACGTGAGGAGAGAGAGACAGAGATATATAGAGAGAGGGGTCTCAATTATTTATTTACTAAAATGCCCCTAATTCATAATAATTATGATGCCCCCGTGCCTTTTTTTCAAATTATTTACAAAAACGCCACCGAGCATCCCATCCTTTTATTATTTTGATCTAACGGCTCACAATCGGTTCTCGGAAAACTTTGAGTTCTCAAATGATCATTCCCCCCCCCCCCGCTCTCTCTCTCTCTCTCTCTCTCTATATATATATATATATATATATATATATATATATATATATATATATACATACAGGGTTGAGATCGGTTGAGAACTCAAAGTTTCCCGAGAGCCCGAGAATTAAAAGTGGAGCGTTGGATCAAAAGTAATTCGTTAAGGACATGAACGTCATCTTACCAATCTCATTTAATGTTTAATTTTTTGTGTTATTTAATATATTAATATAATTGTCTAAAAATTAACAAAATAACTCAAAATTTTGGATTTATTTAAAAAATAATAATAATTTGATTTTTTTTAAAAATGGAGATTTTTTAATTTTTTTCAAAAAACATGAATTTAAAAAAAAAATGAAAAAAATATTTTTTTTGAAAAACTGCATTTTTTTTCAAAAAACTACATTTTTTTTCAAAAAAAAAAAAAAACTGCAATTGTTATAAAAAAAAGTGCAATTTTTTTTTTCAAAACTGCATTTTTTTAACAAAAAAATCAACGTTTTAGGTGCATATGCATATTTCTTCAAATGCATATATACATATTTTTTATACTATAATATTCATAAGTAAATTATAAAAAAATTCATTTTTATTAATCAATCTATAAACATAATACAAGTATTTTATTCGATACAAAATAAAATATAAAAAAAACTACAAAGATTCACAGTGTTATCATTTCATTATATCAAGATTTCCATATTTTCTTCAATTTTTTACTTTTCACTTTTCACCTCTTCAATATTTTCAACAAATTCTTCAAAACCTACAAGAAAATTTTAAAAAAAATGATTAATGCAAGAACACTCAGAAAAATGCCCAAGTATATATCATGTAAGATTCACATGTGATTATATCATGTAAGATTCAAATTTTATTATATAATGTGATATTCACATGTGATTGTATTTTTAAGATTTAAATGTGAAATTCACAAGAAAATTTAAAAAAAAATAATTAACAAAGACCACTCACAGAAAATGCATGTGTGCATATTGACGTAATTCATATGTGATTCACTAGTGATTTACATGTGAATCACATGTAATTCATATGTTATTCACTTGTGATTTACATGTGAATCACATGTAACTGATATGTTATTCACTTGTGATTTACATGTGAATCACATGTAACTGATATGTGATTCACTTGTGATTTACATGTGAATTACATGTGATTAATATGTGAATTGCATGTAATTTATATGTGAATCATATATGAATTACATGTGATTTACATGTGAATCACATGTAATTCATATGTGAATTAGATTTTTTATACATGTAAATCACATGTAATTCATATGTGATTTACTAGTGATTTATATGTGAATCACATGTAATTCATATGTGATTCACTTGTGATTTTCATGTTAATCACATGTGAATTACATGTAATTCATATGTGAATTACATGTAATTCATATGTGATTCACTTGTGATTTACATGTGAATCACACGTAATTCATATGTGAATTACATGTGATTTACATATGAATCATGTGTGAATTACATGTGAATCACATGTAATTCACATATGAATTACATGTGAATCACATGTAATTCACATATGAATTACATGTGATTTAGTTATATCTGTCACACCATGATTCAAACAAATACAAAAATTCAAGAAAATTCGAACATGAACCATTATCAATTATGATTGACCTGGTAGAAGAGTTGTTGGATGACACTTTGAATCATATCCATATGGAGATCCTTTTTCTTCCGAGTCTTGTTCTTCCATTTTTACAGTTGAGTTCTCATGCATATATCATTATATATTACACTGCTTCCCGTGAATGCAATCTGTAAAACATGCTTCCTTCCATGCATCTCCGAAGGCCTGTTATGTAACATACATGAAAAATAAAAAGAATCCCCTTAATGATTCCATCAATACACTAAAGAAAGACTATATATCTATATTCACCTTTGTGTCATCAGAAACTCCATCCTGAGAAATGTCCAAATCCTGTAAAATGGAGTTCATTAGTAAGGTAACCAACTAGTTTTTAGTAACAGATGGAGATGAAAGAAAGATAGGAAAGTTTAGTTACTTCTGGTATGACCCAAAGTGAAAGTTTTGCATAGAGAATATATATAGATACACCATTTAACTTGAATTTCATCATAGGAACGTGAGCCTCAGGTACAAGATGCAATTTTGTGACATCAGGCATATCTGAGAGCATTCTTTTTAATTAAGATGTTCTTTACCTAATTGTTGTGTTTATATCTATAAGAAGTATAAGAAGTATGGTTAAATTGTGATGTTTTATAACTTGGATGATCATTTAATTCAAAAATCATTTGTAAACATATGAAAACTTGAATACAAATAAATAATAAAAATTTGCAAAATGTTCAACTATGAGAAATCATAAAAATCTCAAATTCTATTATGTCAAAAATCCATAAATTAACCAAATATTTTCCAACAATCAAGAACAAAAATGACATGTAACTTAGTTTACAAACAAACAAACAAAAAAAAAAGAATAATAATGTAACAACCATAAATTTTACGCCAAATTTAAACTTTTTAAATCATAAATAAAAACCAAATAACATTGTTTACAATATGTTTTCAAATCATTTCCCATCAGAGTGTCCCAAAAATCATAACATAAGGATGAGGAGCGGTGCGGTCATGCCTTCCTCTTTCCATGACCTCCTGAAGTACCTAAAACAATAAACTGAAAACTGTAAGCCCAAGGGCTTAATGAGCTACCCCCAAAATACCAATACCACACTGACAATACCATATCAGTAATAATCAATCAATCAACATGCATATTGGGCCATCGGCATGACTGGACCGCCCTACCGGGCCTACAGTCTGTCTGAATCTATCCTGAGCCTTCAACATGACTGGTCCACCACGTGGGCCTACAGTCTTCCCGGACCGCTCATAGGGTATATTGGCCTTCAGCATAAAGCAGGACCGCCTCAACCCAACCACAAGCAAATAACCATGTGCACATATAACAAGTAATCACATAACAGTCCATAGACAAACAAATCGATCTAGCAGATCATAAGGCATAGCAACATCCTAACCAGGATACTGACCTAATCAGTCACTAACATAGCATCATCCTATATACCAGGACACCGACCTAAACCAGGTCACTAACATAATACTGTCCTAATAACCAGGACGCCGATCTAATCAGATCAATAAGCACATCAACCCGTACATGTACAAATATCATATATATAACTATCTCACAGATCATCGATCATAGTAATCTATCATAACCAAAACACCGACCTAACCAGGTCACTAACATATCAATCCTAATGGATCATAAGAGCATGACAACATACTGTCTATCTGGATACCAATCTTACATATCATAACCACATGTAGCATACCATAACAATAACAACTAAAGGGCCGGCCTTGGTGCCGTAGAGCCTATCGATATAGTGAGGATAACTCACCTCGCAGATGTTGACACGAAAGGTAAACTCCAACTCTCGGAGAACTTGACACATGCTCCACCACCTATCATCATAGTACGTCATACTCATAAGTCCTTAACCTTATAAGGTACCCCATAACCCACTAGTCAACCCCTGGTCAAAGTCAAAGCCCTCGGTCAAGGTCAACAGTCCATGTTGACCCCAACTCGCCGAGTACCATCGGATACTCGCCGAGTTCCTTGAAGTACAATCCAACCCGCCGAGTCATCGGGGTGACTCGTCGAGTTCCTTTGATTCTCGTTCGAACTTTAAGGCCACCCGTCGAGTTCCCTCCTTGCAACTCGACGAATACACACTCATACATATCCAAGAGGAAACCCATCCGACTCACCGAGTTGTTCTTCAACTCGTCGAGTCTTATGGCGATCTTCATCGGACTCGCTGAGTTGTTCATCCAACTCGTCGAGTTCACGGCCATCTTCATGTGACTCGCCGAGTCAACCTTGCGACTCGCCGAGTCCATTCAGTCCGTTCATCATGCAGACAAATTTTAAGCCATGGCAAGGCCCCAAATTGTAGATCCAACTTCCTTAGGCCTGCTTATCACGTAAAGTTGCAAAATTTACGTGCATGCAAGGCTCCAGTGACCCAAAAAGCCCAAAATATGCTTGAAATGGGGTTTTACACTTAGGGAGGGGCTCAAACTTGCCAAAGCTAAGAACTTTATGGTCCTTCAATCCATAGAGAGTTCAGATCTGAAGTTAAAACTTCATATCTTGGCTCATGCTCCAGGAAATGACTTTATAACCCAACCAAGAACCCTAATCTCCAACCAAGGAGGTCTATAACGAAGTATAAAGGAGGATAACAGCTTGATACCTTCCCAAGAGATGACACCTGGAGTAGATCCGGATTTTCCCTAAGCTCCTTGCTTCAAACCACTTGCTTCCCTATCTATTTTCACCAAAAATCCCCTTCCAAGGCTTCAAACACACAATGGGCACACACACGTATTAGGGTTTGCTAAGAGACTGCAAAGAGGCTAAAAGAGGTTTATGTTCCCTTAAATATGGTGCACAACCCTGGGATTTAGGGTTTCAGCTGCCAGATCCTACTCGTCGAGTCCCAATATGGACTCGTCGAGTAGGTTACTTAACCCGCGATCCTTCCCGCTGCTACTCGACGAGTAGATCAACCGACTTGGCGAGTAGGGCTTCACCCAATAACTCATATTTAGACAATACCTGAGAATCGGGGCGTTACAAATAATAAAATAAAATAAAAAGATATCTGGCCTGACTAACCGACAACCAAAGCATATGTAAGATCTCGAACTTTAAGTCTACCATTTCCTCTCTGTTACAAACACATCACATAATCAGCACATAAACAACATTGAAGTCAATTTAAAGAATTTCTGATATTTGCCACATTGATGGTAGTATTCAGCTTTACATGCTAAAAGATCTCTGTCACATTGATGGTAGTATTAAGCTTTACATGCTAAAAGATCTTTGTTATTTTGCAGGGTACAAGTCAAGGATTGATTTGATGGTTTTATGCTAATGTCTTTTTTCTCCGGTTCATTGAATTTATCTTCCACAACACTTGATTTATCGTACTGAAAATAAACAAAAATGAACAATATTATATGTTGGAAAGTATATGATGTTTTGATGCATGTCATATGGGTGTTATGGATGTATTTAGGTACTTTTTTTTTATCAAACATGAATAGAATGAAGAAAGCCAGCCATCTTCTTGAGCAAATTGTAGAGATGAAAGAAAACTTTCTCTGAAAGTGAATAAAAAAACAAACAATCACATGATGATTGTTTGAAATTTGAAGATAATAACAATAGGGCGTGAGTAGGATGATTCATGATATTAATGTTAATAACCTGAGATTAAGTGCAAATTTACTATTATCAACAAATATATGTGGTTTTTCTTTGGATTCTATAAGCATTTAAGCATCAAACATATGATTACAATCAAATAATCACAAAACAGATACAATTTTTTAAACTTATGAAAGTTACCATGTTGTTTCAACGAGGTGTGGTTGTTGAAGACGACGAGAAAAAAGGAGGAGTGTGGCTATTGTGATCGGAGCGTATCAAGTTTTAGACTGACAGTTCTATCATACTGAGGAGAGCCAACTTCAGAATCTCTTACAAACAGTCGATATGGAGGAAGGAGATGAATGTGGTCACCAAACTAGATCGATGTAAGAAAGAGATCTCCTGTGATGAATGTGCAATGGACAGAGGAAGAAGACAGAGAGAGAGAGAGAGAGAGAGGTCTTATAAAGGAGTGTGGAGTGATCGATCGAAGTGGAAGGAGTCCATATAAGGATCTGATGTATCATATGTGTGTGAGAGATCATTGTATTCTCCGATTTCAACCTGCATCAGGTCAACACAAATGAATTGTACCGATTCTGTTCTAGTATCTCCATCTTCACCATCAGACTTGACCATTGCAGCAACAAAATCGATCGCCAATGGCGGAATCTAGGTTACATGTAGTGAGAGAAAGAGGAGGATACGATCTGTGTGGGATCTGATGAATCATATGTGTGTAAGAGATCATTATTCTCTTTGATTTCGACTTGCATCAGGTTAACACAAATGAATTGTACCGATTATGTTCTAGCGTCTCCATCTTCACCATCAGACTGGACCATTGCAGGAACAAGATCGATCACCAATGGCAGAATCTAGGTTACACCTTAGAAAAAAATGAGAGAGAGGGGGATACAATCTGTGTGGGAACTGGGAAGGTAATTAATATAATTTTTCTGGGAATAACTTTTTATTCCAATATTACCCTTCATATTTTCATCAAAAATCCTAAAATGCTATTGGAATTAGTAATAATTACAATCATGCCATTACTAATCCAAGCCTTTCATTTTTTTGATCTAACGCCCCACCTTTAGTTCTCAGGTTCTCAGGAAACTATGAGTTCTCAAATGATCTTTCCTTCCTCTCTCTATCTCTCTGTGTGTGTATATATATATATATATATATATATATATATATATATATATAAGTTAACATGTTAGATGTTTTAAAAAGTTTATATCATAAAACTTATATCTAACACAAGGATAAGAATATTTAGTATAATAAAACAAATTTTCTAGTTTTCGGCCTTTTTAACATCAGTAACCCGTAAAAATTTCGTTGTAAAACTTGTAAAATTTATTTTTACCTTTTTGTGGATATTAAGTCAAACTAACATTATAAGTTTAAAATTTAGGTCAAATCTCACAAAAATGGTGTCATAACCTAGTCATGTCCATTTTTGCTAGAAAAACCTTTCTTTTACATAAAAATGGTGGGTTTTTAAGGTTTCCTTTTGTAAAACCAAATCCTTGGGAATTTAACTAGTTTCATAACACATGTTCAAAATAACATATTTTGATTTGTATCCCACAAAAATAATGTAATAACTTGGTTAAAGCTATTTTTGCTAGAAAAGTCATATTATATTCATAAAAACCACAATTTCATAGTTTTGTTTTTTTTTTTTGTGACTTTTTCTCAAGAACATATAACATGTTTATAGTTATTTTTCATAGATTTGTAATAACATTATTTCAAGTAAATAATACTTTTACACAACATGAAGAAGATGCATGCATAATAACTTGTGTTATTATACAAGTTTACTTGTATTCCCCCCTTAAAACTTGGATAAAACAAAAATGAAGGGGTATGAACTCACCTTGAGTGTGTTTGTGGTTGGATAAAGAGATGAAGATGAAGAAACAAAGATCCCGCCAGAGATCCTGTCTTCGCTCCCGTCCGACATTTATCGAGTTTTTGATTTTAAAATAAATTGTGTTGTTAATCTGAACCGTTATACATGTTTATGTGGGAAATTGCGCAGTTTGGGTATAACTTGCGGTCATGCTATTGCGTCATCATGTCAATCGAACATCCATGAATTACCTGATATGGTTCAGATATATTACCCAGCTGATGTGTTTCAGACTGTCTAGCAGACACAAACCATGCACCCTTTTCCCCCTACATCAGAGTGGGAAATACCAGACCTTTTGATTACTGTTATATTGCCAATGTAATTGCAATTAATTATGTTTGTAATTGAATTGTAGTGTGTAATGAAAAATATTATTAATATTTGTTACATATTACAAATATAGAAAAAAACATAATTTACAAGTACCATAGTAATATTAACAAACAAGCAAACATTACATATTAAAAAGATTAATGAGCGTTACAGAAGAGAAACTTAGTTGATGAACATAAAGCTTACAACTTGTACATAATGATTCCAAAAATGAAAATACCACTACAATTTAACGTTATCTTCAAGTGTATATTTTGGGTTTCGAGTTTCTTCTTCGATCGAAATAAGTTACTGATTATCAACAAATTATTGTCTTTTGCTTTGTCAACCTAACAGATAAACCCAGACTGTGGTCCCTGAAAATTTAAGATCAAACACATGACGTATATTGTGTAAATTAATATTAATTCAAAGAAAAATAATAAAAGGATAACCCACATACCTCTTTAGGACAAGCATAAAAAAGACGCCCAGGATTATTTCTAGTTGTTGATGTCCTTATAATACCTTAAGAGCCACAATCGCAGTATGCCATTTTTTAGATTATGATAAATGAGTTTTTAGTAGTAAATTTAACAGGGTAAAGGGTTCTGACGGTTGAATTCCTTTATATAATGACATTTACTAGGGTTATGGCTCCTGACACTATTCCGCAAACACATTCCAAAGCCACATTCTGTAATTGATATTTCAGACCCAAATTTTAGAATAATAAGTGTCCTGGATTCCTGACATATGTGTAGTCATTCTGAACAGTAATAGTCATAGATTCCTGAGATATGTATAGTTATTCCGAACAGTAAATGTTATATATTCCTGACAATATTTTGGACCATTGTTTCGAAGCCACGTTTCAGACTAGCTATTTCGAAGCCACGTTCCAGACCAACTATTTCGGACCATTGTTTCGGACATTGCTTCTGTATGTAATTGTCGTAGATTCCTGAAATATGTGTAGTCATTTCCCAACAGTAAATGTCATAGATTCCTGACAATATGTGTAGTCATTTCGAACAATAAATGTCACAGATTCCTGACAGTATTTCAAACCCTTATTCCGCAACCTCATTCCGGAGCCACTTTCCGGAATGGCCATTTTGGACACTTGTTCTGGACATTTCTTTTCAACCTTAAAATGCACCTAACATGAATCCTCAACGTTGAAATAAATTGGAATGAGTTCATCTCACGATGATGTTTGGCATTGTGAAGAAGAATATTGTTATGTTTGTTCAGATAATAACGCTTTTCCAAAAGGCCCGATTTCATACTCCCAGATAAATTGTCTGATGACGTTTTCCAAGCTATGAAGGTTGCTGAAGAAGAAAACGAAAGGGACTCTGAAAGAAGTCGAACACTTAATCAACGTGCAAACGATCTTGTGGAACAAGTAAATGAAAAAGAAAAATACATTGATGAAGCGATGAAGGAAGTGAAACAAGCTAAGAAGTGGATTGAAAATACAAATAAGGAGATCAATAAGCTACGTCCAGAACGTGATCGTCTAACAGATGTTGTTAGAATTAGAGGAAATTTTATTGACCGGAAACAAAATATATATCCCTTACAATCTCCTAATTTATGGAAACCAATTTAAGTATCTATTAGGTTTTATAACGCTCTTTGCAATAATGTTAATGAAAAAGGATAATTGTAATTTTAGATAATCATACCGTTTCTTTTACAGAATTCAGTTTGAAAAGACATTACAATATCCATATTTAAAAATAGATTACATTTCTGACTGATAACTGGGAATTTGCATCTGATGCAAACTAGCCGTGTCTACATGATTTTCAAACAATTCCATGTAGGTCTCAATTAGTTCGAAACAATTATCAATCAATTCTACTCAATCTTATATTGTTGGAGTTGTCCTACGTGTTTCTTCAATGATGTCCATTGTGTTAACAAATTGTCGTATATCTTCAGTCATGGTAAAGAGGAGCATTTGCATATTATACAATGCTACTTTTCTTCGGTCCTCAACTGATGAAGGTGGTAATGAGATTTCCAGTATTACCATTCGTTGTTTAGCATGTTGATAATCACAAATCATTTCTAATGCACTCATATCAACTGTTGGAACTTTATATATATATATATATATATATATATATATATATATATATATATATATATATATATATATATATATATAAAGGAATTGCAAGTTGGCAATTTCCTTTGTATCCCACATTGGTGGGGGGAAGAAACTTTTGTGGGTTTATAATCTTGTTCCCTTGATAGGCCTTCAAAGGCTTTAGTGGATCAAGGAATGGGCCAAGCCCACACGCGCGCCTAGCCTAGCCTAGCACTAGCCGACGCCGCGAGTGTGCGAAATGGCGCGATTTAGGGGCACTTGGCGCTTCGCACGACGCATCGGTCGCTGGGACCCGAGTGTCACACCCCCAAACCAGACGGCGGAAACGTCCGAGGGCTCGCGTGACTTAAATTAAATATCATCCCAATGAATATACATGAAACAAAACATAAACATCACCATGCATTAATGCATTACAGCTCACATTGTTCACTTCAAGTACATTGTCTAAATATTACATATCCATAGCATAAATTGTTTGAAAGTTTTAAAAATATAAAATCCTAACATACTTGGTATTACTCTTCAGCTTACCTGCTACCTGAGATATGATCAGTGATTTGGAAGGGTTTTGGGGCTCCAAAACCCCATTTATGGGTGTTTACGGTTTTGGAGTATTCCAGGGCCGTAAACACATGATTTCCACACTTTTGGATGATTTAAACACGAATTTGCATGCTAAACAAGGTAAACTACAAGCTAGAATAGATCACTTACCAATTTGGAGCTTGAAAGGGGTGGTTTTTGGATCAAGGATGGCTTGAAGAGAGAGAGTGGAGAAGCTTCAAATGAAGTCCACTCACCCTTTATATAGGGTTTGATTTTGAGGCCCGGTGGAAATCTACCCGATACCGACGTTAAACGGGGTTTATGGTCGTACCTGATTAAGATGTCATAACCCGACGTGGTCATGAATTAGAAACTTTTAAAAAGGATATCGAGGGTGTTTCAATGCGTTTGGACACTCATAAAGTCATAATAAAAGTCTCAATTTAAATAACCTAATCCAAAATGTTAACGGGACAGTTTAATAAAGACTGGTTTTATTGACGGAAACGGGTTACAATGACGGGATAAATTTCAGGTTGTCACATTATCCCCCCCACCCCCGTTAGAGGTAATTTCGTCCTGAAATTTAGAATTAAGATACAAATCAAGGATTTGGAAAGAGATGCTGATATTTCTGCTTCATCGAGTCTTTGCGCTCCCAAGTGAATTCGGGCCCCCACTTGGCATTCCAGCGGACCTTCACTATCGGGACGCGGCTTTTTTTGTGCGTTTGATCTCTCGATCCATGATTTTGATTGGTTCTTCCACGAAGTTCAGGTTTTCATTGATCTCGATCTCATCAAGTGGAATCACGAGGGTTTCTTCAGATAGGCACTTTTAAGATTAGAGACGTGGAATATAGGATGGATGTTGCTAAGTTCTTGAGGTAGTAAGAGTTTATAGGCTACAGGACTGATCCTGGAGAGGATCTCGAAAGGTCCTACGTACCTCGGATTAAGTTTTCCACGCTTTCCAAAGTGTATCATGCCTTTCCAGGGTGAGACCTTCAACAGGACTCGATCTCCAACCTAAAATTCTAGAGGTTTCCGTCGTTTATCGGTGTAACTCTTCTGTCTGTCTCGTGAAGTTTTCAGTCGTTCTCGGATTTGAATGATCTTTTTGGTGGTTTCGCGGATGATTTCAAGACTAGTGAGAGCACTGTCAGGGACTCGACTCTTAGCTAGCTGCGTGTCCCCTACCTCGGCCCAACACAGAGGGGATCTGCACTTGCGACCATAGAGGGCTTCGAACGGGGAACCCTTGATGCTGGTGTGGTAACTGTTGTTATACGAGAATTCAATCAAGGGTAAATGGGTGTCCCACGACTTACCGAAATCGATGACACATGCTCTCATCATGTCTTCCAGGGTCTGGATAGTTCTCTCACTATGTCCGTCTGTCTGAGGATGATAAGCTGTACTCATATCCAGCTTATTTCCAAGAGCTTTCTGAAGGGACTGCCAAAACCTTAAGGTAAACATGCTATCTCGATCGGAGATAATGGACACAGGTACACCGTGCAGTCGGACTATCTTTTGGATGTAGATTCGCGTGAGTCTTTCCATCTTGAAAGATTCTTTAATCGGAAGGAAGTGAGCGGATTTTGTCAATCGGCCAACAACTACCCAAATGGTATCGCACCCACTCGGAGATCTGGGTAACTTGGTGATGAAATCCATAGTAATCATCTCCCATTTCCACTCAGGTATCTCGAGCTACTAGAGTAGAACCGAGGGCTTCTAGTACTCGACCTTTACCTTGGCGCATGTCAGACACTTGCCCACAAAGGTAGCGATTTCGGCTTTCATGTTTGGCCACCAATATTGTTTCTTGAGATCCAGGTACATCTTATCCGAATCTGGGTGAACGGAGTATCTGGTCTTGTGAGCTTCGTTCATAACAACTTCCCTGAAACCTCCGAACTTTGGGGTCCAGATTTGATCCATGAAATAGTAGATTCCGTCACCTCTGATCTCAAGTTTCTTATCCATTCCTCTCAAGGCTTCATTCAACACGTTCTCTGCTTTTAGGGCTTCTAACTGGGCTTCTCGAATCTGTATGGATAAGTGGGAATGGATGGTCATTGTCAGTGTCTTTACTTTGTGGCTTGAACTCTCCTTTCGGCTAAGGGCATCTGCCATCACATTGGCCTTGTCGGGATGGTAGCGGATTTCGCACTCATAGTCACTGAGCAACTCTACCCATCGCCATTGTCTCATGTTTAAGTCTTTCTGATCAAAGATATGTTGCAGGCTTTTATGGTAGATGAAGATCGTGCACTTGGTTCCGTAGATATAATGTCTCCAAATCTTTAGTGCGAAGACCACAACTCCTAACTCCAGGTCGTGAGTTTTATAGTTGACTTCATGTGCCTTCAGCTGTCTTGAGGCATAAGTGATAACTTTTCCTCTCTGCATAAGCACACAACCTAAGCCCTGAGTGGACACGTCGCAATAGATAACAGAATCATCTGTCCCTTCGGGCAGGGACAGGATAGGTGCGCTGCACAAGGATCGCTTTAACGTTTGGAATGCAGTGTCCTGCTTTTCACTCCAACAAAAGGGTACACCTTTCCGTGTCAGAGTGGTTAGGGGTTTGGCGATTATGGAAAAATTCTGAATGAATCTGCGATAATAGCCGACGAGACCCAGGAATTGACGGATTTATGTGGGTGTCTTTGGTGCCGACCAGTTCTCTATCGCCTTGATTTTGGACGGGTCCACGTGTATACCCTCCTCGCTTACCACGTGACCAAGGAAAGCTACCTTCCGAATCCAGAATTCGCACTTGGAGAATTTCGCGTACAACTTTTCCGATCTAAGAGTTTCCAACACTAACCTTAAGTGTTGTTTGTGATCTTCTTCACTTATAGAATAGACAAGTATGTCGTCAGTGAATACGATAACGAACTTGTCCAGAAAGGGGCGACACACCAGGTTCATCAGGTCCATGAACACTATCGGTGCGTTGGTTAGACCGAAGGGCATCACTACGAACTCGTAGTGACCATATCGAGTTCTGAATGCTGTCTTGGAAAAATCATTCTCGTGAACACGTAGCTGATGGTACCCTGATCTACGGTCTATCTTCGAGAAATAGCTGGCTCCCTGAAGTTGATCGAAGAGGTCATATATTCGAGGAAGAGGATAACGGTTCTTGACGATCAACTTGTTCAGCTCACAGTAGTCTATACACATCCTAAAGGATCCATCTTTCTTCTTCACAAACAATACTGGGGCTCCCCAGGGTGAGGAACTCGGTCTGATGAACCCTTTACTAAGTAGCTCATTGAGCTGGCTGGATAACTCCTGCATTTCTGCCGGAGCTAAGCGATATGGAGACTTGGCTACAGGATTAGCTCCAGGAATTAGGTCGATGCGAAACTCGACTTGACGTTCGGGAGGAATTCCTGGAAGCTCTTCAGGAAAGACATCAGAAAAGTTGCAGACTTCTGGGATGCTCTCGAGGTCTTTAACTTCCTATTTCTCGTTTACCACATGGGCTAGGAATACGCAGCACTCCTTTCACAGAAGTTTTTGAGCTTTGATGCAGGAAATGATGCGAAGATTGGAGATAAGTTTATCGCCATAGATTATGAGAGTCTGGTCCAAGGGCAGATTGAGACGGATGGCTTTTTCGTAACAAAGGATATCAGCATGATTGGGACTCAGCCAATCCATGCCAATGATAACATCAAAGCTCTTTATGGAAACTGGCATTAGGTCAATGGGGAAAGAATGATCGTTCAGGGTAAGGGTACAGCCTATGAATATATCGTTAGTGTTCTCTTTCTCGCCGTTAGCCATCTCGACGGTAAACGTTTCAGTTAATGGTTGGGATTTATGTTTAAGAAAACGCTTGAATGCATGACTAACAAAACTTCTTTCAGCACCAGAATCGAAAAGGATGCATGCATAGGAGTTTTCGATAAGGAACGTACCCGTGACAATGGTGGGATCGACGACTGCCTCCTCTTGCCCCATAGTTAGAACTCTCCCGGTGTTGCCAGTTGTTGCTACTTTGGGGCAGTTTCTCTTGTAATGACCGACCTCGCCGCAACCATAGCAGACCTGACCTACACTTGCTCCGGAAGCTTGATTGGTTGATTGGGTTGGTGCTTTGCAGAATCGAATAGTATGCCCCTTTTTACCACAGTTGGAGCATGATATTTCATGACATGGACCGGAGTTATGGTGGTAGTTACACTTGTCACATCGAGGAAGGGTACCAACATACCTACTGGTAGGTGCTTGAGCTGTACAAGCGACGACAGAAATAGCAGCAGGAGTAGTAGCAGCGTGGACTGATACAGTTTGCTGCTTCTTTGAGGCATCTTGTGAAGATTGGCCCTTCTTTTGTTTCCAGAATTTTCTTTTCTCCCCACTCCTTTTTGTCGGTTCAGGAGCGGTGGCCACTTCTTCAAGATCATCTCGATGGTCGATCAGGGTTTGCGCCAGGCATTTAGCGCTGTCGAATGTGTTTGGCTTTCCAACCAAAACATTACCCTTGGTTGGCTAGGTCAGTCCCCAGATAAATCTTTCAATCTTTTTACTTTCCAGGGTAACCATTCCCGGACAAAGAAGCGCCAGGTCTTCAAATCTGGAGGTGTAAGCGGCGACATCAGAACCCTTCATCTTTAGGTTCCAGAGTTCATGCTCTAGCTTCTGTATTTCGCCCGGGGCAATATTCAGCAAGTAGAAGCTCCTTCATGCTCTCCCAACCCATAGCATTGGCTGCAGGCAGGGTTAAGGATTTGAATCGGCCATCCCACCAAGTCAGGGCTTTAACGGTGAAAGTGCAGGCGGAGAACTTCACTTTGTCGGCTTCCGAACAAGAACAGATCTTGAAAATAGACTCGATTTTCTCAAACCATCGAGTTAGAGCAATAACACCTCCAGTGCCATTGAAAGGTGTGGGTTTCGCATTCATAAAATCTTTGTAGGAACACTCCTTCCAGTGTCCCTAACTACCTTCCTGGTTTTGGGGCTGAGTACCACCTCCTGGCCCGCCCGAACCACCGGGGTTCATTTGCGACATGGCAGCCGCCACAACAGCAGTAACAACTGCTTGGAACATGGCGGGATCAAATGGAGAGGGAGGTGGTGGTGGAGGAGGATTGTTGTTCTTTGAGCTGGGTCTTTTCCTTGGAGGCATCTTGATCTAAAATGATCAGAAGAGAGAGGATGGTAAGTCCTCTGAATTGAATCAAGAGATATGGAACAAGAGATATCTCATTATGACAGATAGAGTGTTTTACTAAGCGATAAAACAGGAAGGAGTTACCGAAGCAAGTAAACTATCGCTAAGGAAGGAATGAGTAGCAACACTAGGAATGAATTTCTACAATGTATTCAGCGTTGGCTAAAATACTCATATAGTATTTTATGGTTTGTTGCGACGATGACTCATTGTTTGGATTTTTGGTAAGTTTTACGCCTGCTGCACACCACAGTTACTCCCAAGAACATGTTGGCCGTGTCTTGAATGAATATAGTTGATCAGGCTATATTGACCCTAGACACGACTACATAACTGCCCAAGTTTAACCGCAGTGTACAACACCCAATTACTTATGTTTTGTTCTACTCGGGGTTACGGTTTCTGGCGTTTAGGTATTCTTGTATACTTGGAGTAAAAATACTTATATTTTAAAGTATACTTTTAGTTCAGAGCACTCCGGCCCCTTAGTGTTTATAGTTATATACCATGTAAGGTTCGGTATACTTAGTTCACTATAAACAAGGGCTCTGATACCAATCTGTCACACCCCGAAACCGATGGCAGAAACGTTCTGGGGCGGAGGACGTCATGTAAAGTATCACAACCAATGTACATAGCAAGCATAGTAAACACAAACATTACATTACATAGGAATATTTACATTTGTTTGAAAGCAAAACAATACATGTTGTATATATACATCCGTTTAACAAAAGTAAAGACGAGACTTCTATACGCTCCGTCTTCTCCAAAAGAACGAGGGATACCTGTCTAACGTGAACCTGAGAATACAAGTAGTTTTAAGAATATCAGCATAAAGCTGGTGAGTTCATAAGCGGTTTGTTTCTGTTGAAAGAATCAGTTTTCCTTTGGTTTCATGAAAAAGTTGTTATCCAAGAAAATCCCATATTTTCTTATAAAAGCAGTTTAGTTATTCATTGGTTAAACAGACTGATTAAGTAAAGTTAAGTTATCCCAGGAAAAACCCTTATTTTCCTTAAAGTTGGTGGTTGGTTATCGATTCGGATTGAAGTGTACAAGTATCTACCATACTTGTAGCGTTTAAGTGAAGTATCCTAAAAGCCTGGTTATCCTTGAAAAGTACATTAGTTTTAACACGTATATAAAACTAATAAGTAGGTTGTAAACTAATTTCCTAAGGGTATTAATTTACTAAGTTCTTTATTACTTAAAAGTAAGTCTCCATTATCTAAGTTGGGAGTTCTATAACCATACGATAAACTAGATATGGCAAGAAGGCCAATATCATTATATGACTTTTGTCACCCGTAGATCTGCCGGTCCCACTGTAGCTAGCAGCAAGGTGCGGGGTAGCCAACCCTGTATAGATCTATACACTCAAGTCACGCTCTCCTTCTAAGAGATTCTGGTTACAGGGGCGGTCCTCCACTCGCGTATCTCTGTGGAGTGTTTCAAAGGACGTGTCTCCAATCTTAAGAATAACGAATTTACAAGTAATAATGCGGAAAATCCTGTTTGATGAATGGCATGAAATCCTTTATGAAACATAAAATATAACATTTTATAATGAGTTTCGCAATTAGTTTGAAAACTAACTCTGCAAGTTAAACGATTGGCTAATACAGATTTCAGAGTTAAAAAGCATATTGAAAATGTAACTATAACATACAAAATAATAAGTTTTGAGTACAAGTTTCCTTGTACTTTTGCTTGTATTCCCCCCCTAAAAACATGAAAAACACAGAAAATGGTGTAGGGGTATGAACTCACCGGTCGGGAAATGTGTTGGATAGGATGCTAAGTGTCAGCTTAGGGTTTGAACACGCGCGATGATCCTATGTAACATGAGGAGATACATAATTGTATCTAATTAGACTTTGAACTACTAATTAAGTAAATTAATACACTCCGAGACGCGAAAACACTTCATCTCAAGTGTTAGAAATGATCTGGGTTATATCTAAGGGGGTGTATGGCCTAGATACGGAGTTTGCTCTTCAAGAGTAAACTCTTAGCGGAGATTACGGCCCAATGACCATATTCCCATAGTTTACGGCCGTAAACGCATGGGTGGTATGTTCTTGGATGTTTAAACGTCTTACAACACTTGTGATATTAGGCTAGGTTCAATTCTAGGGCATAGGAAGTGACTAAGTCCCAAAATAGACCATTTATGGGAGTTTACAACTGTAAACATGGGGTTTACGGCCGTTACTTGACCCTTCCTTTTGTGTTTTGATGGTTCTAGGTTAAGCACACATGATTCTAGTCCAATATACAAGCCATAGAAGGAAGTTAGGGCACTATTTGACCTCCTTAAAGGAGTTTATAGCCAAGGGACCATTCCTTGGGGGGTTTACAACCATAGTCTCCTAAGGTCATGGTTTCCTTGATGTTTAGGGTCCCCACTTCGATGGTGGTTGATTCTAGACATTATTCCAAGCCAGAGGAGGTGTTTAGGGGGCAATTTAACACCTTAAACAGTGTTTACGGCCTAAGAATGAGTGTTTACGGTCCAAGAATGTTCTTGGACTGTAAAATCATGTTTAATCCCCAAATGACAAGATTTTGGTGTTCTAAGTCCATTCATGCAAGCCCCTAAGTCATATCTAAGCACTAGAAGTGATTTGGAAGGGTTTTGGGGCTCCAAAACCCCATTTATGGGTGTTTACGGTTTTAGAGTATTCCAAGGCCGTAAACACATAATTTCCACACTTTTGGATGATTTAAACACGAATTTGCATGCTAAACAAGGTAAACTACAAGCTAGAATAGATCACTTACCAATTTAGAGCTTGAAAGGGGTGGTTTTTGGATCAAGGATGGCTTGAAGAGAGAGAGAGTAGAGAGAGAGTGGAAAAGCTTCAAATGAAGTCCACTCACCCTTATATAGGGTTTGAGTTTGAGGCCCGGTGGAAATTTACCTGATACCGACGTTAAACGGGGTTGATGGTCGTACCCGATTAAGATGTTGTAACCCGACGTGGTCATGAATTATAAACTTTTTAAAAGGATATCGAGGGTGCTTTAATGCGTTTGGACACTCATAAAGTCATAATAAAATTCTCAATTTAAATAACCTAATCCAAAATGTTAACAAAACAGTTAAATAAAGACGGGTTTTATTGACAGAAACGGGTTACAATGACAGGATAAATTTCAAGTTGTCACACACTAGGCTCTCGAGCTTCATGGAGTCAATCTACAACAACAAGGTATGTATTTCTATCTAGTTTATTACCCAAGTATCAAATATTGTATGCTGGTTAGGGTAATACCTTGAAATATTCATATTTGCATGTATAATAGAGAAAACATAGATCCAAGGTATTTAGGGTTGCATGTACACTTAGGAGTGTTAGAATGCTCATAACCCAACAGTGGTATCAGAGCCATGGGTTGTATTCTGTTATATTGATGCAGATGTTTTATTTTTCAAAGTTGAAAAAAAAGAGAAAAAAGAGCATGACGTTTGTCAAATTTTAAGATAATTACTTGTTTTTGTGAAAAACTAATTATTTGTAAAATTTGAATCGTTTGCTATATGAGTTGAATTATGTCAAATTTAGTAAAATGTAAAATGATATAATTATTTTATTAGTTTTAAAAGTTTGATCTAAAGAGTTTTTTTTTTTTTTTGAAACCTCAATAAGTTATGGATATGAAAAGGTTTTAAAAAAAATTGATTGAAAGTTTTTATGGAGTTTCAAAATTTGGTGTTAATGTTTTAAAAGAATTCCAAAACTTATTCTTAAGTTATGGAACATGAAAAGTTTCATCATAAAACAAGAATTTAATTCCATAAGTTATGGATTACCAAAAGTTTTATGTTTCCTTGATTTATGAGTTAGTTTAGATTAATGAAAAAAATTGTGTTTTAGTTGTTTTCAATCATAATTAATCTAGAGGTAGTTCGTAAAATGTGTTCTTGTAACTTGTCCTCAAGTTACATAAAAGGTCACATTTATGAATCTTAAAACTCATAAATGTGTCATAGGTTACATAAAAAATGAAGAGTTTTTTTCATTAAATAGTATTATGTCTCCATAACTTGTCCTCAAGTTATGGATGTTTAAGAATCACTTCTTTAAAAGTGTTATTAAAAAATAAGAGGTTACATAAAAAATGAAGAGTCTTCATTTTAATGAACCATTAAACTCATAAGTTATGAAATGAAAAGTTTTGAATAGTTTCAAAAATTTGCCCTCAAGTTTTGGAATTTGTAAAGTTTTCCCATGAATACTTTAATTCCAAGTTAAGCCCTTAGATTTTTAAAAGTTAAAATTCAACCCTTATACTTTATAATATTATAAGTTAATAATATTTATATATATATATATATATATATATATATATATATATATATATATATATGTATAAGAGCAAATCATCTTACCATTAGTAGGCCTCATTCACGAAGCCGGTCTATAAGGGGGGTATAAGGTTACTGCTTATAAAATGGCAGTTTAATGGGTGTCCACTCTCACCCACCGCTTCCTTGACTGGTGGAGGGTCGTTAGCTGAACAGGTAGGACAAGGACTATAATTCTCCCTTCATTAAAAGTATTTATGATAAATATAAAGTAACTAAATGTTTTTTATAATTCTCAATCTTAGTTACTTTAGGAAAATGTGAATAAGGTGCTAATCCATGAAATTAAACTTTGCACTTTGTTTAAGTCGGTTAGTGGAGCGTGTGTGGTTAACCGGCACACTAACTCGTATTTAACAAGGTAGGAAAAGGGTAACTTAATGTTTATCATAGTATCAATGGAGCGTGTGTGGTTAACCGGCACATCGATTGAGGGGTAAACACTTAAAAGTACCAAGTAATTTCCATGGTTACTTCACACCTTGTTTTGTGATCCTCAACATCCCAGTTACAAAACCTGAAGGGCACACTCGAGATTTAAAACATGTCATTGAACAGTTCAATGAATCTCAAAAGATATGGGAGTTTCAAATAAAAACCTAATAAATTATTTCGTTTTTCATGGTGGAAATTGGTGAATCGTCATTCACTTACCTTAAAATATTCTATAGCTTGGATTACGACATCCCTCTTCCAAGTTATAAAATATTGTGTTGGGTCTTAGCCTTAATATTTCATATTGGGTGTTATATTAAGGACTTTAAATCAACTATCTTGAATATCTCCCAAAAGATGTCTAATTCAGACATTTATGATCTTCCCAAATCTCTTGGAACTTCACTTCCTCCATCTCCTCCAATTATTCTCCCTAATCCTCAAGTTCAAGGTCACTCAAGCCCTATTGGCAAGCAAAGTCTATGTGTGCTCACATCTTGGAGATGAAGTCACATATTGACAAGCCGGGAGAGTTGGATGTCAAAGTCTTAAGAAAGTTGGATTTCAATCACTTTCTAAGTCACATAGTGAGCACATTTGAGTCCATAATATGGGTCCAATTTGATGGTTTTTGGCCCATTGGGCCTTTTAGAGTAATTCACGGCCCAATATACATCAAGGGATGAGTTTTATGGCCCATTAGGGCTAATTAGATTCGTTTCGGACTAATAACGCCCATTTAGATAAACTATCCCATTTTTGGCTTATAAGGCCCAAAAAGGTTAAGTCTCATGAGAGTGGGTCCAATTAGAGCCCATATAAGAGGTCTAAGCCCAAAATAGTCAAATTGGAAGCTTATTGGTCCATTAGGCCCAATAAGGAAGTCCCAGTCCAAAATGGACTTAATCCGGGATTTTTAGGGTTTCCAACCTTTTGTTGACTATTTGAATGTTTGTATAGAGTATTTGATGGAACTTTGTTGTCATTGAATAAGCACCATACATGTTTTCAAGTTTTAGCTACAATGTTATCTTTGTTAAGGGTTTTACAAAGCATCAGAATTCCTAGTTGTGACACCGAGGAGCTTTCATTTTTGGCGAGTTTAGGTCAAGTCGGTTTGACCAACCCGGTCAAACGCTTGATCAGAGTTGACTTCGTGGATAAGGTGACAGAATGTTCTGGAAGGCTCAGAAAGCGGCTTGCTTGGAGAGCGAGTCGTCGCCCTAGGGTTTCTAAGGGGCGGCCTATGGGGACCCGTTTCGTTCCTTCTAGGGTTTCGATACCTATAAATACTGCCCTTTAGGAGTTGTATTAACCACTCACGAAAATCGAAACTCTCTCCCACTATCTGTGGTTTTTTCTTCCAGTTTTCGAGTATTCGTTTTGTGTTTATCGGTTTCCAGTGTTGTTGGAAATTCGATAAATCTGCATTAAATCCTAGGGTTTTACTATGTTGCTTACAGCCAGTAGAAGCGAAGTAAAAACCTTTAAGGATAGGAGTCCGATCTGTACAGTTATTTGAAGTTCAAGATCAACAATCAACAGGTCGGTTTTGCTTTTTTGTCTTGCATTTAATTTCGACCAACAACAGGACAGTCTTCTTCTTCCTATTTTATAATCAGATCTAATCGTGAAGGATTGATCTGGTTTTGGACGAAACTTGGTAAGTATAATGATAATAATTGGATTTGTTTTTCTCAACTAACCGACATAATTCCCAATATTATTTGTCGGTTTCCTTGCGTGTCTATTAGTTTAAATTACAACATTCTTAAAGGTTTTTTATATTGTGATAAATCAATAGACTAATGGACACTACTGCAATCCTCCACTTCATGAACCAAGAGTTTGCCAAACTTGACCAATTTGATGGTCAGAAGTACACTCGTTGGGCCGAGAAGGTCAAGTTCATGCTTCATGTTTTGAAGCTCGTCTTTGTGTTGGACCCAGAATTGGCACCAATTCCTGCTAATCCAATTCCCGAGGACGGGAAAACTGGAGACCTAGCGGTCATCGCAGAATTGTAAAAGCAAAGGACTCTGCATAGAGAGTCTGAGGAACTGTGTGTGGGTCACATCAAGAACTCCCTATCTAATCGGCTCTATGATTTACGTATCGTTCAAAGATCCAAGAGAGTTATCGAATGTGTTGGAACTTAAGTTCAAGTCACATGAGGAAGGTACTAACAACTACCTTGTGTCTAAGTACCTAGAGTTTCAAATGGTTGATGACAAATCAATCATGGAGGAAGTGCATGAACTCCAAGTCATGGTCAACATGTTGAACGCACTCTCCATCTCTATTCCATCTCTTTCAAGTTGGTGCGATTATCGCAAAACTGCCACCCTTGTGGAAAGATTTCTCTAAGATAATGATGCATAAGTTTGAGGACTACTCCTTGGATGATCTGATGAAACACCTCCGCATTAAGGAGGAAACTCGCATCAGGGACAAGCGTGGTAAAGTCGGATCGAGTGTGCATCATGTGTCAGCTGGGTGTTCTATTCACAAAGGCAAGTTTGGGGGACAGAACAAGAAGAACTTCGGACCCAAGAAACAAAGCTTCAAGAAACCGGGTCATCAGAATCCTAACTCAAAGCCAAAGAGGTCCGGACCTTGCCACATCTGCGGAGAGTTTGGGAACTATGCGAGAGAATGCAAAGATCACAAATCAGGACCGATTGCACATGCAGTCGAGCAGGTGACTGACATGGTGGCAAGTGTGAACCTTGGAAAGATTTTTATGATCTCCTCCCTTACCCGAGCAATTTGTGATTGAGGATGGTTCGTGGACACTGGAGCCACCGTACATGTTTGTGGGCAACAAGAGAACTTCCGCACTTACCGCCCAATGCCACATGGGACGGTCGCATTTGTGCTGATGGCCACAAAGCTGAAGTTCTAGGAAGAGGTGATGTTCATGTGAAGTTTACACGTGGTGAATTGGTTGCTAATGTGAATAAAGTGAACTTTTCTGGTTATTTTGTTTGTTCAATTTCTTTATGGCATAAACGTTTAGCTCACACTGATGTTAAAAATATTGAAAAAATGAAAACTAAAGGAATGTTAAAATATGACACAAAAGATTTTGAAAAATGTGAAACATGTGTGAAACAAAAGTTCACTAAGAAACCATTTCCATCAGTTAAGAGAAACACATCATTGTTTTAGTTTATTCATTATGATATATGTGAATTAAATGAAATCCTTACTCGAGGAGGAAAAAGATATTTTCATCACATTCTGTGATGATTTCAGTCAGTATTTGCATGTTTATTTGCTGAGATCAAAAGATGCAGCTTTTGATGCATTTAAACGGTATAAGGTTGAGGCCGAAAATCAACTTGAAAGACACATCAAAATTCTTCGCTCGGATAGATGTGGGGAATATTTCAACCAAGAGTTTGACACATTCTATGAAGATAATGGAATCAAACATGAGAGAACTTCACCATATACTCCCCAACAAAATGGTTTGGCTGAAAGAAAGAACCGAACCCTTTGTGAGATGGTCAACTGTATGTTAAACCAATCAGGTCAACCAAACAATCTGTAGGGGGAAGCACTATTGACTGCTTGCTATGTTCATAATAGGATCACTAGCCGTGTGATTCCTACAAGCCCTTATGAGTCGTGGAAAGGTAGAAAGCCTAACCTAGACTATTTTAAAGTGTGGGGGTGTGTTGCTTATTATCAGACTCCCAATCCTAAGTGAACCAAACTGGGAGCACGAGCTAATAGGAGTATATTTATTGGATATGCTCACAATAGCAAGACTTACCGGTTATTAGATATTGAATCAGGTGTTTTTGTGGAATCCAGAGATGTGGAATTCTTTTAGGACAAATGTTCTAGTTATGAAGAAAATTTCAGTCATACAATACCTACAATTACTTATTGAGAAATACTCCCACCACCTCCTATTGTGGAAGAACCAAGGAGAAGTACCAGGGCTAGAATAGAGAAAACTTTTGGAGATGATTTCTACTCTTATTTGGTCAAAGGAACACAAAAGAAAGTGACAAGATAGGTCATCTTTGCCATTAATTTGGATGATGATCCTAAGACCTTTACTAAAGCCATAATGTCTAGAGATGCTCCTTTGTGGAAGGAAGCCATAAATGACGAAATGGATTCAATTATGGGTGATGGAACTTGGGAGTTAGCTAATCTTGTTGGATAAGGTGTCTAAGTCCATAACTAATTCTGGTTTGTACTTGACCCGACCCGACATGGTACATTTGGGTTGCATGGCATCATGCATTTGGATAGACTAAACGAGAGAAATAACAGTTGTGGTTTATTAATATATTATAAGCTCTAGTATATTAATAGTATTATTTAATTAGTATTGATCAAGAATTAATTAAGTGATCAAAAGATGACTAATTAAATATATGGGTTGATTATGTAAATCATCCATAACTTGTATAGTGGGCTAAAAGGCTCCATGGATTATCAAGTTGGGTTAAACCCATAGGATGCTCTATGGATGCTCCATGGGAGTTACAAACCCATGGGTCATGGAATTGAAGAGTCATGTCATATTAGGGTTTACATGGTGCAACCCTAGATGTGACACACTATATAAGGCACATGATACTTACCAAAATCGGCTACACTAAGAACAAGAGAGGGCAAGCCGATTTTTACAAGTGTTATACATACTCTAAAGTTATTCCAAACCATTTGGTGTTGTGTGAAGCATTTGAGGCATCACACTTGGAGTGCTAGGCTCTCAAGGTTTTTAAGGAATCAAATCATCTACAAGTATGTGATGGGTTTGGTACATACAGTCCTATGTATGCATGCAACCCTAGATTTGGATCTATGTTTTCACTATTAGATACACAACATTATGAACACATGAATAAAACCCTAATGTGGCCTACTATTTTCAAAATGCACATAGAAGGTTAGATCACATACCTCTTGTTGTTATATTGCAATAACAACTTAAATCTTCAAACCCTAAGTCTTGAAAGCAAGTACCACAAGTGTAGTACCTCTAATGGCTCACAAACACCACAAGCAATTGGAGAGGCTATAGAGAGATAAGGGGAGAGGTAGAAATCAGCCTTGGGATCTCTTAGAAGCAAGTCAACCAATTCTTAAGGCCTTAGGGGTCTTTATATAGGGTAGAGATTAGGGTTTCAGTCCTTATCCTTATCTAGTTACTTGCCCACCAAGTAATCAAAAGATAAGCCTTGATAACCCTTATCCCTTTGGACCTTTGGTCGATTTCAAGGATATCTGATCCCTTGAATTCGTCCATCCTACAACTAGGATAACTATTGCCCTATTTTCCAACTATCACATAATTACAATTCAGTCCCTCTAGTTTAATTAATTACACTTGATCACAAAATTAATTCCTACTTATTATTGACCAGTATTAATTAAACAAATATGATTTCACCTTTAATATATTATTCTTATAATATATTAATAAATCATAATAACCTCTCTCTCTATTTATTTCTCCAGTCAAGTTGCTTTGGTGAAGGCAACCCAAGAGGACCATGCACAACCGGGTCAAGTACTTACCAAATATGGTTACAGGCTCAGACGCTAATCCAACAGTATGTAATTCTAGCCATCTTTTAGATTAAAAGTTTCTCATGTATGTTAGATAGGATTATGAACCTAGGAAATCATATTTTGCATGTATTTTAGACAAACATAGATCCAAGGTTTTTTAGGGTTACATGTACACTTAGGGGTGTTAGAATGCTCAAAACCCATCAGTGGTATCAGAGCCTAGGCTTGTTTGTTAATACTTGATGCAAAATAGTGTAAAAAAACAATTTTTGAGTTGTCTGCATAGGGGACTCGACGAGTCCATAAGGAGGACTCGACGATTCCAAGTGAAGATGCAACCAACTTGGCGAGTCAGTTCGTGCACTCGAAGAGTTGGCCAGGCATGGTGCAAACTTTCGATTTTTGCTGCTGGAAATGGACTAGAAACATTACCCTAAACTGTTTTGGTGTTGTAAAACTTGTTTTAGATTGTGTAATGGTTGTTCTAATCTATTTACAATGGCTAATATCAATTTTTCATGATTTTATGTGTTCATATGTTCTTGAAACTTTGATATGAATATTCATGTTCTTATGAGTTTTTGATAGATCATAGGAATTACTTGTTTAAATGTTTAATTCATGATCTTTATGTGTGTTAATGGACTCCATAACTTGTCCTCAAGTTATAGATAACCAAAAGTCTCTTTCTGTTAAAAACCATTAAAAGAACATATAAGTTATAAAATGAAGAATCTTCATTTTAATAACTCATAAGTTATGAATTTGAAAGGTTTTGTAAAGTTACAAAACTTGCCCTCAAGTTTTGGAACATGTAAAGTCACTTAATAAACTTTAGTTCCAACCCCTAGATTTTTAAAGTTAAAAATCAACCCTTATACTTTATAATATTATAAGTTAATATATATATATATATATATATATATATATATATATATATATATATATGTAGCACCTGGTTCCTGGTACGTACTCCTTGTGTATAGTATTTTAATTTTGTGCATTTTTGCCTTGGACTCGGCGAGTTGAAGGACCAACTTGTCGAGTGGGAGCGGGATAAGGCGCGGGGTTTGAACTTTGGACTCGGCGAGTAGACCCTGTTTGGACAAAAACCCTAATCTGGGTGTTTGCACCTATTTAAATGCTCTAACTTGGCCTCCTTCGTCCCTAACACTTCCAGAGAGCTGTAGAAAGAAACCCTAGCCCCCATATTGTTCTTGAGAGTGATTTTGGCTTTGTGGAGAAGGTTTGGAGCTTAGAGGAAGGAAGAGGAGGTTGAAGTGTGCAAGGAGGGGAGGTAGATCCGGAATCTACACTGTCAGAAGCTTCCATTCAGGTAGAAAAGTTCTTACCTTGATCACTAGTACATTAGATCCCCTTTTTGTCCCAAATTAGTGGTTTTCAAGCCCTAAAACCTCAAACTCCATGTATTTATGCTCTAAGTTCTGAAAGGACTTCGGATTGGGATCTTATGGACATCTTAGAAGTATAAAGTCTCTGTGGTTGGAGTTATTGAGGTCCCTATTGAGTGTATGACCTCTTAAAGAGCTTGGATTTGCCTTCTTGAGCTTATAGGGCCATGTATGCACGTAAAGTTTGCAACTTTACGTGATAAGCATGCCCTAGGAGCATGGATCTATGGTTTTGAAGCGTTGCATGTCTCAGATTTGGTCTGTATGGGAAGTGGGTGGAAGGGACTCGGCGAGTCTTAAAGTGGAACTCGGCAAGTTCTATGAAGATGGTCTTAGACTCGGCGAGTTGGATGAACAACTCGGTGAGTCCTATGAAGATTGCCTGGAACTCGACGAGTTGTTCTTCAAACTCGGCGAGTCATATGAAATTTCACTAAGAAAGAGGGGTTTAAGTGTTGAAGGTCCAACCCTTCGTATCTGCACGCGAAATTAGCAATTTAACGTGTAGCAATAGTCTCAGAACTCCAAATCCTCTTAAGGGATGCTCTGGTGAGGATTTGGAAGCGAGTAGGAGGTCTGCTCGTGGGACTCGGCGAGTTGTTCTTGGACTCGGCAAGTCGGATCACGAGTCGGTTTCTATAGTCCCGAGTGGTGAGTTAAGGGTGACTCGGTGAGTGGGAAGAGGGACCTGGCGAGTAAGACCGGGTTAGTAGGAGAAGGACTCGGCTAGTATGTGCCACGACTCGGCGAGTCCAGTCAACTGGAAGTTGACTTTGACCAAGGAGTTGACCATGGACCTGGGTTGGGTCAGTCAATTGACTAAGGGTATTTATGAGTGGCTAATCTATGTTTATCGATTTGTAGCCGGAGGATTACCGGTGCAGCAGCCAGACGTCTAGCAGTCAGACTTTCAGTAGCTAGTTTTCGAGGTGAGTCACCTTCCAGTAGCGGTGGGTCTACGGCCACAATGTCGGCCCGCCAGTAGGAGTTGTATGATAGATGATTGTCTCTGTGATATTCATATAGGGTTACTACTACATGTGTTATGTTTATGTGCTAGTATGATATGTTACTATGTGATATGGATTTGTAGCCGGAGGATTACCGGTGCAGCAGCCATACGTCTAGCAGTCAGACTTTCGGCAGCTACTTTTCGAGGTGAGTTACCTTCCAGTAGCGGTGGGTCTACAGCCACAATGTCGACCCACCAGTAGGAGTTGTATGATAGATGATTGTCTCTGTGATATTCATCTAGGGTTGCTACTACATGTGTTATGTTTATGTGCTAGTATGATATGTTACTATGTGATATGTGTTATGTGGTAGCAGTAGGGGTGAAATAGTCCCCAGTATCCGGTCGTAAGGACTGAAGGGGAGACCAGCACCCAGATATGTTAGGCAGTATCCGGTCATAAGGACCGAAAGGGAGGTCAGCACCCAGATACGCTAGGCAGTATCCGGTCGTAAGGACCGAAGGGGAGGTCAGCACCCAGATATGTTAGGCAGTATCCGGTCGAGAGGACCGAAGGGGTAGGTCGGGCACCCAGATATGCCCGACAGTATCTGTATGTTATGTGATTATATGGTATCTGGTATAGTGGGGGAACTCACTAAGCTTCGTGCTTACAATTTTCAGTTTTGGTTTCAGGTACCTCTTCTTCGAAGGGGAAGGAGCTGGCGCGGTAGCGGCCCATCACACACATGCCTAGTATTCCACACTACGAGACCCTCTTGAGAATTTGTACTCTGTCATTATTATGTTTTATAAAATGTTTTTCAAGACATGCGATAACTTTTATGAAATGATATGATTGGTGAACGTTATAATTATAA
This sequence comes from Lactuca serriola, assembly GCF_051521515.1. Lineage (NCBI taxonomy): Eukaryota > Viridiplantae > Streptophyta > Magnoliopsida > Asterales > Asteraceae > Lactuca > Lactuca serriola. Next base: position 333,377,455 of record NC_136415.1, on the reverse strand, counting down.
TGTTTGCTAAGTATATGTTTTAAAAATGAAATTTTTGGCTCGTATTTTTGGGATGTTACAATATATGTATAAGAGCAAGTCGTCTTACCATTAGTAGGCCTCATTCACGGAGCCGGTCTATAAGGTGGGTATAAGGTTGCTGCCTATAAAATGGCAGCTTAATGGGTGTCCACTCTCACCCACCGCTTCCTTGATCAGTGGAGGGTCGTTAGCCGAACGGGTAGGACAATGACTTATATATTCTCATTAAAAGTATGATGAATATTATAAAGTAACTAGATGTTTTATTAAATTCCCAATCTTAGTTACTTTAGGAAAATGTTAATAAGGTGCTAATCCATGAAATTACACTTTACACTCTGTTTAAGTCATTAGTGGAGCGTGTGTGGTTAACCGGCACACTAATCTGGACTTAACAAGGTAGGTAAAGGGTGACTTAAAGTTTATTATAGGTTGGTGGAGCGCGTGTGGTTAACCGACACATCGATTGAGTGATAAACTTTATGGGTACCAAGTGATTTGCATGGTTACTTCACACCTCGTTTTGTGATCCTCGGTATCCCAGTCACAGAACTTGGAGGGCACACTCGAGATTGAAACATGCCTTTGAAAAGTTCATTGAATCTCAAAAGAATATAGGAATTTATAAGAACCAATTAAAACCTAATAATTTATATTTCGGTTTTTGGTGGAAATTGGTGAATCGTCATTCACCTACCTTTCAAATATGTTATAGCTTAGATTACGACATACCTCTTCTAAGTTATGATATATTGTGATTGGATCATAGCCTTAATATTACATTTGGGTGTTTTATTAAGGACAATCTTTATATCTAAACTAAAATTGTTCTCTTCTTTTCAGATGTCTTCCAACAACACTACTTCTAGCTCAAACCCTACTGGCTCCTTTTCCTTCATGAACCTATGTGGGAGGGTCAACTTCGATGGTTTCAACTTTATGGATTGGATCCGGAACATCAGGGTGGTGACTTGTTACGAGGACAAGGAATATGTCCTCGATAAGGAGCTAAAGGAGATCGATGAGTCCACTGCTACTCCCCAAGAGATCGCTGACTTTCGGACTCATGAAAGAGATACCATCAAAGTGGCATGCATCATGATGGCCACCATGACAGCTGAACTCCAGAAGTCCTATGAGGACTAATACCCTTTTGATATGCACCAAGATATGATGGAAAGATACCATCAGAGTGCTCGTCAAGAGCGGTATGAAATAATCTCCTCCATGATAACAACCAGGATGAAGGGCGAAGATTCCGTCATGAGCCACATGCAGAAAATGCAAAGGTATGTGGATCATTTGTTGAAGCTTAATGTGAACTTCCCCGAGGAGCTTGCAATAGATATCATTTTGCACTCCTGACCCTCGTGTTATGATCAATTCCACATGACATACAACATGAATAAGGAAGAAGTCACACTCAACAAACTTCAAGGACTTCTAAATACCGCAGAAGCAGGTCTTAAAGGTAAGTCGGTTGTTGACTCTCCTAATCCTACTCCAAACTCCGTCCATGTCTTGGCAATCAGGAAAGGTAGATGGAAGAAGAGGAAGAGCTCTTCGAAAGGGTACCAAGGCTAGGACCCTTGATGGCTCTTCTTCAAGTGGAACCAAGAAAGGTTTCGTCATTCCTTCTTCTGACCCAAAAGAGGCTGAATGCTTCTATTTCCATGAAAAGTCGCATTGGAAGCGGAACTGCCCAAAGTACCAGCAAGATGTGAAGGATGGGAAAGTTAAACCTAACCATGCAGGTATTTACACTATTCTATCTAATAACTCACCTTATTCTAACTCTTGGGTCCTTGATACCGGTTGTGGTATTCATATCTGTTATGATTTGTAGGGACTACGAAGAAGTGAGAATGTGGAGCATGGAAAGATAAACTTGATCATGGGGAATAGGAAAGTTTCACCTGTCACCAATCTTGGAGTTTATTCTTTGTTGCTAAGTAGTGGGTTTACTTTACATTTGAATAAATGTTGTTATTCACCAGAAATGGCAAGAAATATTATTTCCTTTCATGCTTTGTACAAACAAGAGTTTACCTTTTCTTTTGATAATGAAATTGGTGGAATAAATGCTTTCTTTTATAATGTTCTTTATTTTAAAGCATTACCTTGTGATGGTGTGTATGAAGTTGTATCTATTGTAGATAATCTAGGAAATAATGTGTTGTGTATTGATTCTTCTGATAATAATAACTTGGATAAAACATCATTATGGCATTATCGCCTTGGACATGTGAGCAAGAAACGCATAGGCCAACTCCAAAAAAATGGAGTCTTGGAGTCATTTGACCTAAAGTCAGATGATAGTTGTGAATCATGCTTACATGGAAAAATGACAAAGTCACCTTTCACCAGTTCTTGTGCTAGGGATGAAGGTTTGTTGGATCTAGTGCACACGGATGTGTGTGGACCCTTCAAATCTTCCACAAGGGATGCTAATCGTTATTATTTGACTTTTACTGATGATTATAGTAGATGTGGATGTGTCTATTTAATCAATCATAAGTCAGAGACTTTTGGAACGTTTAAAGAGTCTAAACAGGAAGTCGAGAATCAAAGAGTGAGACTTTCGGTAGCTACTTTTCGAGGTGAGTTACCTTCCAGTAGCGGTGGGTCTACGGCCACAATGCCGGCCCACCAGTAGGAGTTGTATGATAGATGATTATCTCTGTGATATTCATCTGGGATTGCTACTACCTGTGTTATGTTTATGTGCTAGTATGATATGTTTCTATGTGATATGTGTTATGTGGTAGCAGTAGGGGTGAAATAGTCCCCAGTATCCGGTCGTAAGGACCGAAGGGGAGGCCAGCACCCATGTATGCTCGGCAGTATCCGGTCGTAAGGACTGAAGGGGAGGCCAGCACCCAGATATGCTAGGCAGTATCCAGTCATAAGGACCGACGGGGAGGCCAGCACCTAGATATGCTAGGCAGTATCCGGTCGAGAGGACCAAAGGGGTAGGTCGGGCACCCAAATATGCCCGACAGTATATGTATGTTACGTGATTATATGGTATGTGGTACAGTGGGGGAACTCACTAAGCTTCGTGACAATGTGGTTACCTCTTCTACATACCTAGTGACAATGTGGTCTTTGTAGCAAGGAGGGGTGTCTTGAGAGAGAGAGAGAGAGAGAGAGAGAGAGTTCATAAGCCAAGGAAATAGTGGGAGGCAAATTGATCTTGAAGAAATTCAAGAGTCAAGTGGTGAAAGAACTTCAAACCCTAGCACTCAAACTAAGGAGGAAACTCATATTGAGCCAATTGACAAGTCTGTACCTCTGAGGAGTTCCACAAGGGTTAGGAATGCACCTGAGCACTACTATGGTTTCCATATTACTGCGGAAGGTGAGACACTTATCAGTGATGAGACATTGGTAAGTCTGGATGAACCTAACAGCTACGAGGAAGCCATGGCAGGCCCCGAGTCTGCTAAATGGAAAGAGGCAATGGACAGTGAGATACAATCCATGTATGACAAACAAGTTTGAAACTTGGTTGACAATGTACCAGGTCGTAAGACAGTTGGGTGCAAGTGGATCTTCAAGAAGAAGACTGACATGGATGCTAATGTACACACTTATAAGGCACGACTGGTTGCAAAGGGCTTCTCTCAAACTCCGGGAGTGGATTATGATGAGACCTTTTCTCCAGTAGCCAAGATTAAGTCTATTACGGTTATGTTAGCCATAGCTGCATTTCATGACTATGAAATATGGCAAATGGATGTCAAAATCGCTTTCCTTAATGGAAAGTTGGCTGAGGATGTTTACATGAGTCAGACCGATGGTTTTGTCAGTACAGAGTACCCTAATAGAGTGTGTAGGCGTGAGAAATCCATTTATGGATTAAAACAAGCACCTCCCAGATGGAATCTTTTCTTTGATGAGAAATTCAAAGAGTTTGGCTTTTCTAGGAGTGAAGATGAATCTTGTGTATATGTCAAGGCTAGTGGGAGTATAGTTAGCTTTTTGGTATTGTATGTGGGTGACATACTACTCTTAGGAAATGACATCCCAACTTTGCAGGAAGTGAAGTCCTGGCTTGGGAAGTGTTTCTCAATGAACGACCTAAGAGAAGTTGCCTATATTCTAGGGATAAGGATCTTAAGAGACCGAAGTAAAAGACTAATTGGACTTAGTCAGAGTACCTACTTAGATAAGGTGCTGAATAGATTCAGCATGCAGGACTCCAAGAAAGGAGAGTTACCTATTCAGTGTAACGCCAGATTGAGTAAGACTCAAAGCCCAAGTACTGAGGCTGAGATAGCAGAAATGAGTCGAGTACCTTATGCTTCGACTGTAGGATCGATCATGTATGCTATGACTTGTACTCGACCTGATGTAGCCTTTGATTTGAGCATGGTTAGCAGGTATCAGAGGAACCCTGACAAGGCTCACTGTATAGCGGTAAAGAATATTCTTAAGTACCTACGGAGGACTAAGGACTGGATCCTTACCCTCGGTAAGAGTGATGACTTGAGAGTTGTAAGGTATAGTGATGCTAGCTTCCAGACTGATAGGGATAATTTCCGTTCTCAGTCGGGCTGGGTCTTTACCCTAAACGGAGGAGTAATCACTTGGAAGAGTTCCAAGCAAGAGACAGTGGCTGATTCAACTTGCGAATTAGAGTATATAGCAAATATTGAGGCAACAAAGGAGGCGATATGGCTGAAGAACTTCATTGGAGACCTTGGACTTGTACCAACTATAAAGGAGCCAATGGAAATTTTATGTGATAGTGAAAGTGCAGTTGCCTTAGCCAAGGAACCAAGGGAACACGGGAGATCCAGACAAATCGACAGAAAATACCATTTCATCAGACATCGAATAGAATAAGGACTCCTCATAGAAAAGAAGGTATCATCGGATGAGAACCCAACAGATCCCCTCACGAAGGGACTGAGTCGTGTTAAGCATCTCCAGCATGCTAGGAGCATAGGACTGAAGGATGATATTAGTTTTAGTAGTTAGATAATTTTGAAATTTGTAAAGTGTAATTGACATTTGACGATGAATAAAAGTTGTGTTTATTTATGAGTAAAGTGTTGCTATCTTTTGTCAATCATTTACTATATTTCTTTTTGCATGTTTTGACTTCAAGAATAAATATGTTTGGTATATCATATTATTCGAATTCTCCATAGTCGGTCATATGTTGGAAGTAGGTATGAATCAATACTGTCATGGGTTGGTTGCAGAGGTCTAAGTTGTTGGATAGGGTTACAACACTCATGAGTGCTCATAAGTTCTAAGCATTGGAATCAACCCACGCTTACCGGTATCACTTCATGGAATTTATCTCGAGTGATCGTGAGACTGTAATATCATATAAGTCTTCAAACCTAGAGATATGACTTATTGCCTATGAGTTGGTTATGCATTGATCGTACGAAACCGCATTGGTAACTCGATGTTGTAAAACATACTTTTGTGTGTGGTTCAACAAGTAGTAGAATAAGCATATGAGTCGAAGTTTATATGTTCCTTCTTGGATTAGAAGCGATATCTGTGCCCCTCAATGATTTTGCGGTCATAACCAAATTGATGTGTGCAATTTAGTTCTATGTCAAACAAATCGGAAATTAGGAAACAAACTGATGGACAATAAGTAAGACATTGTTCCATGTATTTGTCCGGCTGATATCTAGAACTGAGGATTATATGATCACTTATCTTAAATGGCGCATCATCATCTTCTCAGTTCCCAGAGACCTTGAAAGAGCTATGATTGCTGATCGGTTCCTGAAGTCATACTTACATATATAGTTATTAGACTTATCCAAGTGGGAGACTGTTGGATAAGGTGTCTAAGTCCATAACTATTTCTAGTATGTACTTGACCCGACCCGACATGGTACATTTGGGTTGCATGGGATCATGCATTTGGATAGACTAAATGAGAGAAATAACACTTGTGGTTTATTAATATATTATAAGCTCTAATATATTAATAGTATTATTTAATTAGTATTGATCAAGAATTAATTTGGAATTAATTAAGTGATCAAAAGATGACTGATTAAATATATGGGTTGATTATGTAAATCATCCATAACTTGTGTAGTGGGCTAAAAGGCTCCATGGATTATCAAGTTGGGTTAAACCCATAGGATGCTCCATGGGAGTTACAAACCCATGGGTCATGGAAATGAAGAGTCATGTCACATTAGGGTTTACATGGTGCAACCCTAGTTGTGACACACTATATAAGGAACATGATACTCACCAAAATCGGCTACACTAAGAACAAGAGAGGGCAAGCTGATTTTTACAAGTGTTATACATACTCTAAAGGTATTCCAAAGCATTTGGTGTTGTGTGAAGTATTTGAGGCATCACACTTGGGGTGCTAGGCTCTCAAGGTTTTCAAAGAATCATATCATCTACAAGGTATGTAATTATATCCATCTTTTAGATTAAAAGTTCCCCATGTATGCTAGATAGGATTATGAACCTTGGAAATCATATTTTGCATGTATTTTAGACAAACATAGATCCAAGGTTTCTTAGGGTTGCATGTACACTTAGGGGTGTTAGAATGCTCAAAACCCATCAGATATACCCAAAGGGAGAAAACCCATAGGATCCAAATGGATATTTAATAGAAAGTATCATCCATATGGATCCATATCTGCCTATAAAGCAAGATGTAACGCCCCATCTCTGGTATGTTGTTCCTGTGGCATTTATTTAAAAGTTTCATTGAGGGACTCGGCGAGTCTATGGACTGACTCGTCGAATAGGGTCGAGTTTTGTACACGTGTTAGTCGGCGACTCGGCAAGTCCATATTCGAGACTCGGCGAGTCTGCCTGTCTAGAAGAAACCCTAAATCCCCGGGTTGCTCACTATTTAAGCAATGCTATGTGCCCCAAACTCGCCTCCTTCACCCTCAGAGAGCTGTGAGAAAACCCTAATCCATCCCTTATTGTTTTAAGTGCTTTTGTGTGTGGATTTTGAAGGCTTGAAGAAGAAGAAGAAGAAAGGAGCAAAGAGAAGAGGTGTAGAGCAAAGATCCAAGGGCAAAAGCAGAGTTCATTGAGGTATTTCTCGGATTCCTTCTGTTTTATGCTTTAGACCTCCATTAGAACTCTTCTAGGGCTAGTTTGATGCATTTTCCAAGCCTTATAGTTGTATGGATGCCTTAATAGGTCGAGATATCCCTAGATCTGTTCATTTAGTAGTTGTAGAGCCCGGATCTATTGCCTTTTTTATGATGCTTTGCATAAGAACCCTAGATCTAGCCTTTATTATGCTTTTTGAGCCTTATTATCTTCTTGGTCGCTTATGGGCACGTAAAGATAGAATCTTTACGTGCTAATCGAGTTAAGGAAGCCTAGATCTATAAGTTTCAGACGCTGGATTCAAGCAGAATCGAGTTTAGAGTAGCTGCATGGATGTGACTCGGCGAGTCAAGTCGCGAGTCCCGTTTTTCTCCTTTTTGAGTGATGTCGAGTGGAAGCCTGTGAGTAGTAGAGTGGACTCAGTGAGTTGGAGGGCAGACTCAGTAATGGAGGGACTCGACGAGTTGTTCATACAACTCGGCGAGTCCAAGGCAATCTTCTTAGCTCAAGAACAACTCGTCGAGTTGTTCATATGACTCGGCGAGTCGGATGAAGATTGTCTGAGTTCTTGGATCGAGAGGGTACTCGTCGAGTCGATGCCATACTCGACGAGTAGCCACGAGTAGGGTTGAGAAGTGAGACTAGAGACTCGGCGAGTTGGCGGCCCAACTCGGCGAGTCAGGTCAACTGTGGGTTGACTTTGACCGAGAGAGTTAACTTTGACCAAGGGTAAAAGAGTCATTTTACCCCAGTGCAGTGTTTAGCATTTGATTGAGTGTGTTTATGGACTTGTAGTCGGGGAGATACCGGAGCAGCAGCAGTTAGCTTCCAGAGCCATTCACACAGCAGCCAATTCACGAGGTGAGTTTCCCTTCAGTAGGAACGGGTCTAAGGCCACAATGCCGGCCCGTTCAGTTAGCCGTAGTTTCTGGACTTCGGTCCAATGCAGTAGCTAGTATGTTTGACGCCTCCGTGGCTCAGACGGGATTTATGTGTTTATGCTAGTTGATATTTTTATGCTATGTTCAGTCAGCTTCGGACTTCGGTCCGATGTAGGGGACAGAGGTCCCAGTCAGCTTCGGACTTCGGTCCGATGTAGGGGACGAAGGTCCCAGTCAGCTTCGGACTTCGGTCCAATGTAGGGGACAGAGGTCCCAGTCAGCTTCAGACTCCGGTCCGATGTAGGGGACGAAGGTCCCAGTCAGCTTCGGACTTCGGTCCGATGTAGGGGACAGAGGTCCCAGTCAGCTTCGGACTTCGGTCCGATGTAGGGGGCAAGGCCCCAGTTAGCCCGGACTTCGGTCTGATGCAGTGGGCAAGGCCCAGTATGTGCTTATATGTTATTATGTGGTATGTGGTAGTTTGGGGGAGCTCACTAAGCTTCATGCGTACAGTTTCAGTTTTGGTTTCAGGTACTTCCGCAAGCAAAGGGAAGAGCTCGGGATGATGGCATCGCACACACCACAACTTCAGTTTTGTCCTGGGAGTTGATTTAGTTTTCTTGATATGTTTGGATACGGTTGTGATTCAGTTTTTCTTACAGTATTTTATCATGGTTTTTGAAACACGCAACATATGGTTTTATTATGTGATACTCAGTCTCATGGGTTTTGTTATAATAAAAATCGAATTTTTTGGTTGGTATTTTTGGGTTGTTTCAAGTTGGTATTAGAGCCCTGGTTTGAGGGATTCGGATACACCTCCGGGTGCACCTGAACTCAAACTAAGGGAAAGATAAAAATATTTTCAAAAAGAAAAAAATGTTTTCGAATGAAATTTTGAAAAGCACTTAGAAAGAAAAGAATTTTTAAACAAGATAAGGGTGTGGTGCATGCGATTAGCCGAGCTCAAGTAAGTACTCCCAAATTACCAATACAAGTTTTATTATTATGATTAATTGTTCCAGTTTCAGTAGAACAGCATGCTAGTATAGGACTAAGGATCTAGGAGGATGCCTTATGTGCCTGCTATATGTGTTACAACTTTATGAGAATTGCATGCTAGTATTGAGTAGACATCAATAGGATAGCCTGTTTAGGTTATGCCTGGTAGCACGAGCTTAGCATTGTATGCTAGTGTAGTTCTCGTTATGAGAATAGTTTTGCCTGAGTATGTTTCCCTTATCCGAATGCGGCTTGCTTTGTGCTTTGTGGGACTCTGAGTGGTGGGAGTTAGCCATTAGGTGAATACGTCACATCACATGTGAGTAGGGTTGAATAATCTCAGAGTGCTGGATTTGGCCCTATTGCGCAGCTCTTGTCTGAGTCCAACTGTTGTAGGGACGAGTCTTTTACTCGAAGGATTATCCGAGCCTCATTGCATGTGATGGTATTCAGGTGGTGGCTAATTAGCATTACAAGGAGGCCTTCAGCAGCTGAGGACTGGTTTGAGTGGAGTCAGAGATTTCCCTAGGGCAAGCCCAGGATGAGAGTAGCAGAGATCAGTAGTAGTAGAAGTGACTTGGTGGAGTCAAGGCAGTTCTTGAGGAAAGTACGGATAGATGTGGAAGGTAGTATGGGCCCGTACTACTGAAAGTAGAGGATCCGTACTCGAATCAAGGAAGGCTGAGACAAGACCAGGAAGCTAGTAGTAGTATCAATGATCCCTTGAGATATTTCAGTTTTCTGATGATCCTATGATGTGTTTCAGAATGGTGGTTTTGCGTCCGAGGACAGCAGCCGGCAGTGGAGGTGCCGGGGAGGGATCAGGATCAGGCTCGGGGGACGAGCGCATGGATGAGCAGACCAGAGAGTTTCTTTCTTCAGAGATTACTCGTATCATTTTAGAGCAGACTCATGTGATCTTCGGTTCGATCAAGGAGGGTATCCTAGAGCTGATGGATGAGAGGCTGGGCACCTTCCGTGCCGAGGTGGCGGCCATGATGGGGTTGCGCACACTTACGTTCAGGGAGTTCAGGGCATGTGGAGCTCCAGAATATCACGGGGCGCGAGACCCCATAGCGAGTACTAGATGGTTGGCGGATGTGGCCAACACGTTCCGCACTAGCAGGTGTCCCGAAAGGGACAAGGTCAGATTGGCGTCCTGTCTTCTGAAGGACAGGGCACGGGATTGGTGGGAGGAGGTCGGACATACTATTGGAGATGATGCAGCGTTGGATGCCATGACCTGGGCTGATTTCTCTACCAGGTTCAGGGTGGAGTTTGCACCAGTCATTGAGGTGCAGCAGTTAGCCAGAGAGTTTCAGGACCTCACCCAGACTACAGAGACCGTGGCGGAGATCACCGCCAAGTTCAGGGAGAGGGCTCTTCTTGTTCCTCAGTATGCATCCGATGAGGAGATGAAGAAGGCCTGTTATCATGAGATGTTGCAGAGCGATATTCGCCAGTTTGTGAGCCGATCCAGCTGTAAAACGTTGGACGACATGATTGCTAGGGCTCGAGAGAGGGAGATTGATCTCGAGATGGAGAAGAAGAGGAAACCGGAGACGGTTTCGGGTTCAGGAGGTTCGGGCAAAAAGCCCAAGGTTTCAGATCACAGATCCAGGGTTCAGCAGAGCCACAGTCGATGTGGCAGGTGTGGGAAGATGTACGACGGGGTGTGCAAGGCAGGGAGTTCCGGCTGCTTCAAGTGCGGTCGGACTGGGCATTTGAGCAGGGATTGTATGTCCCCTGCTACTGCCGTTGCAGCATCAGATCTGATTTGCTTTCAGTGCAATCAGAGGGGACATAAAAAGTCCCAGTGTCCGAGTTTAGCTGCAGTAGGGAAGGTGGCTGCACCTGCCCCTGCTACTTTGAGGATTACAGATGGACGACAGGGCCGAGCCCAGGCACCAGTGGCGAAGAGTAGGGCGTTTCAGATGACAGCAGAGGAGGCGCGAGCGACTCCTGATGTGGTGACGGGTATGTATCTTCCCTTCATCTTTATATTATTATTGATTGATTATTGCTTATGATTGTATGTTTTATATAGGTTCGTTCTCTGTGAACGACATTTCTGCTATGGTATTATTCGATTCGGGGGCTACCCGATCATTTGTATCGCTTGCGCTTAGCAAGAGATTTAGCAGAGCTCCAGGGGAGCTGGATTGTCCACTAGAGGTTGAGATAGCAGATGACAGGACCATGAGGGTCGCCAGAGTGCATAGAGGGTGTTCTCTTCAGTTGTTCGACGAGCAGTTTTCGGTGGACCTGGTTCCTATTCCCCTGCGAGGGAATAAGGTTATTATAGGCATGGATTGGCTAAGCCCCAATGGGGCGGTGATTGATTGTGAGCTTCAGCTAGTGAGGGTTCGCACTCCCAGTGGGGGAGAGTTAGTGATTCAGGGCGAGAGTCCACAACGCGGACCGACCTTTTGTTCCGCCGCAAGGGCGAGGCGCTATTTTCAGCAGGGATGCGCTGGTTATGTAGCTTATGTCTTGGATGCCCAGGAGAAGGGCAAGACGACAGTTGATGATGTTCCGATAGTGCGAGACTTTTCGGATGTATTCCCCGAGGATTTACCGGGAATACCTCCTGAGAGTCAGGTTGAGTTTGGGATCGACCTGATTCCTGGTGCAGCTCTGATAGCCAAGGCACCGTATCGCCTAGCTCCCCCTGAGATGCAGGAGTTGTCTACGCAGATGTAGGAGCTGCTAGAAAAGGGTTTCATTCGGCCGAGCAGTTCGCCTTGGGGAGCGCCGATCCTGTTTGTGAGGAAGAACGATGGGTCGCATCGTATGTGTATATTTACCGGGAGTTGAATAAGGTAACGGTGAAGAACCGTTACCCACTTCCGAGGATAGATGATTTGTTTGACCAGCTTCAGGGAGCGTCTTGGTTCTCCAAGATCGATCTACGCTCCAGGTATCATCAGATGCGGGTTAGGGATGAGGATGTGCAGAAGACTGCTTTCAGGACCAGGTATGGTCATTATGAGTTTGTGGTGATGCCATTTAGGCTCACCAATGCCCCAGCCGCGTTCATGGATCTCATGAATCGCGTGTGCAGGCCGATGCTGGATCGGTCAGTGATAGTATTCATAGATGATATCTTGGTATATTCCAAGACGCAGGAGCAGCACGAGCAGCACCTGAGGGAGGTGCTAGAAGTTTTGAGGAGGGAGAAACTTTTTGCAAAGTTCTCCAAGTGTGAGTTCTGGTTGCGCAAGGTGCAGTTCCTTGGTCACTTCGTCAACCAGAAGGGTATTTTGGTGGATCCGGCCAAGATAGAGGTCGTGATGCAGTGGGAGGTCCCGAAGTCTCCATCTGAGATTCGGAGCTTCCTAGGGTTGGCAGGGTATTACCGGAGATTCATTCAAGATTTCTCCAAGATAGCAGTGCCGCTCACCCGACTGACCAAGAAGTCGGTGGTATTTCGTTGGGGGCCCGAGCAGCAGGCAGCGTTCGAGACCCTCAGGCAGAGATTGTGCGAGGCTCCGATCCTTACCTTGCCAGAGGGAGTAGAGGACTTCGTAGTCTACTGTGATGCCTCAATCACAGGTATGGGAGCAGTGTTGATGCAGCGAGGCCATGTGATAGCTTACGCTTCGAGGCAGTTGAAGCCTCACGAGGCTAACTATCCTACCCATGATTTAGAGCTGGGGGCGGTTGTGTTTGCCCTCAAGATTTGGAGGCATTATCTTTATGGGGTCCGTTGTACTATCTACACGGATCGCAACAGTTTGAGGTACCTTATGGATCAGCCGAGTCTGAACATGAGGCAGAGGAGGTGGTTGGATGTGCTGAAGGATTATGATTGTGAGATCCTTTACCATCCAGGGAAGGCCAACGTGGTGGCCGACGCCCTAAGCCGCAAAGTGTCGGCAGCACCTATCAGAGGTTTGTGTTTGAGGATGACAGTGATTACTCCGTTGTTGGAGCGGATCAAGGAGGCTCAGGGTGAGGGCCTCAAGGAGGAGAGGCAAAAGTGTGAAAGGATAGTGAGCCGGGTAGCTTCGTTTGATTATGATAGTCGGGGATTGCTAACACTTCATGGGAGAGTGTGGGTATCGTACTGGGGTGGGGTGCGGTAGGTGTTGATGGATGAGGCTCATAAGTCTCGATTTTCTATCCATCCAGGGGCGACGAAGATGTATAGAGATCTTCGACCCGATTATTGGTGGCCCTACATGAAGCGGGATGTCGCTTGGTATGTTGAGAGGTGCCTGACCTACAAGAAGGTCAAGGCGGAGCACTAGAGGCCTCACGGCAAGATGCAGCCGTTAGATATTCCCGTGTGGAAATAGGAGGACATCACCATGGATTTTGTCACCAAGCTTCCCAGGACCGCACGAGGAGTAGATTCGATATGGGTAGTAGTGGATCGGTTGACGAAGAGTACTCATTTTATCCCGATTGAGGAGAGTATATCGGCAGAAAAGTTAGCCGATATCTATGTGCATGAGATCGTGGCACGTCATGGAGTGCCGGTATCGGTGGTGTCAGACCAAGATGTCCGTTTTACATCCAGATTCTGGAAGCGGTTTCACGACGAGATGGGTACTCATTTTCATTTCAGCATTGCTTTCCACCCTCAGACGGACGGGCAGAGCGAGAGGACGATTCAGACTCTTGAGGACATGCTCAGGGCGTGTGTTCTAGACTTCGGTGGCAATTGGGATACGTATCTTCCGTTAGCGGAATTTTCGTATAACAACAGTTATCATGTGAGCATTGATCGACCTCCCTTTGAGATGCTTTATGGGAGGAAGTGTAGGACCCCGATTTGTTGGGGCGAGGTCGGTCAGCGAGTCGTTGGGAGCACAGAGGTGGTGCTCAAGACGACCGAGTTGATTCAGCAGGTCCGTAGTAGACTGCAGACTGCGCAGAGTCGGCAGAAGAGCTACGCCGACAAGAGGTGTTCAGACTTGGAGTTCCGGGTGGGCGATATGGTCCTCCTGAAGGTCTCACCTTGGAAGGGTGTCATCAGGTTTCATAAGAGGGGCAAGTTAGGCCCCAGGTTCATTGGTCCTTTCAGGGTTTTGGCCCGAGTGGGTCGGGTTGCTTATCGGTTGAACCTTCCTATAGAGCTTAGCCAGATCCACAACACTTTCCATGTGTCTCAGTTGAGGAAGTGTTTGGTGGATGAGTCAGCAGTTGTTCCCTTAGAGGATATTCAGGTTGATAGCAGCCTGAATTATATTGAGAGGCCGGTCGCGATTCTGGACCGGAAGACAAAGACCTTGAGGAACAAGGCAATTCAGTTAGTGAAGGTGCAGTGGCAGCACCGGAAGGGGTCTGAGTGGACGTGGGAGGCTGAGGAAGAAATGAGAGAGCACTACCCGAAGTTATTTGCAGATTCAGTCGTAGCAGACTTCGAGGACGAAGTCTGACACAAGTGGGGGAGTAACGCCCCATCTCTGGTATGTTGTTCCTGTGGCATTTATTTAAAAGTTTCATTGAGGGACTCGGCGAGTCTATGGCCTGACTCGTCGAGTAGGGTCGAGTTTTGTGCACGTGTTAGTCGGCGACTCGGCGAGTCCATATTCGGGACTCGGCGAGTCTGCCTGCCTGGAAGAAACCCTAAATCCCCGGGTTGCTCACTATTTAAGCAATGCTATGTGCCCCAAACTCGTCTCCTTCACCCTCAGAGAGCTGTGAGAAAACCCTAATCCATCCCTTATTGTTTTAAGTGCTTTTGTGTGTGGATTTTGAAGGCTTAAAGAAGAAGAAGAAGAAAGGAGCAAAGAGAAGAGGTGTAGAGCAAAGATCCAAGGGCAAAAGCAGAGTTCATTGAGGTATTTCTCGGATTCCTTCTGTTTTATGCTTTAGACCTCCATTAGAACTCTTCTAGGGCTAGTTTGATGCATTTTCCAAGCCTTATAGTTGTATGGATGCCTTAATAGGTCGAGATATCCCTAGATCTGTTCATTTAGTAGTTGTAGAGCCCGGATCTATTGCCTTTTTTATGATGCTTTGCATAAGAACCCTAGATCTAGCCTTTATTATGCTTTTTGAGCCTTATTATCTTCTTGGTCGCTTATGGGCACGTAAAGATAGAATCTTTACGTGCTAATCGAGTTAAGGAAGCCCAGATCTATAAGTTTCAGACGCTGGATTCAAGCAGAATCGAGTTTAGAGTAGCTGTATGGATGTGACTCGGCGAGTCGGAAGAACGACTCGGCGAGTCAAGTCGCGAGTCCCGTTTTTCCCCTTTTTGAGTGATGTCGAGTGGAAGCCTGTGAGTAGTAGAGTGGACTCAGTGAGTTGGAGGGCAGACTCAGTAATGGAGGGACTCGACGAGTTGTTCATACAACTCGGCGAGTCCAAGGCAATCTTCTTAGCTCAAGAACAACTCGTCGAGTTGTTCATATGACTCGGCGAGTCGGATGAAGATTGTCTGAGTTCTTGGATCGAGAGGGTACTCGTCGAGTCGATGCCATACTCGACGAGTAGCCACGAGTAGGGTTGAGAAGTGAGACTAGAGACTCGGCGAGTTGGCGGCCCAACTCGGCGAGTCAGGTCAACTGTGGGTTGACTTTGACCGAGAGAGTTGACTTTGACCAAGGGTAAAAGAGTCATTTTACCCCAGTGCAGTGTTTAGCATTTGATTGAGTGTGTTTATGGACTTGTAGCCGGGGAGATACCGGAGCAGCAGCAGTTAGCTTCCAGAGCCATTCACACAGCAGCCAGTTCACGAGGTGAGTTTCCCTTCAGTAGGAATGGGTCTAAGGCCACAATGTCGGCCCGTTCAGTTAGCCGTAGTTTCTGGACTTCGGTCCAATGCAGTAGCTAGTATGTTTGACGCCTCCGTGGCTCAGACGGGATTTATGTGTTTATGCTAGTTGATATTTTTATGCTATGTTCAGTCAGCTTCGGACTTCGGTCCGATGTAGGGGACAGAGGTCCCAGTCAGCTTCGGACTTCGGTCCGATGTAGGGGACGAAGGTCCCAGTCAGCTTCGGACTTCGGTCCGATGTAGGGGACAGAGGTCCCAGTCAGCTTCAGACTCCGGTCCGATGTAGGGGACGAAGGTCCCAGTCAGCTTCGGACTTCGGTCCGATGTAGGGGACAGAGGTCCCAGTCAGCTTCGGACTTCGGTCCGATGTAGGGGGCAAGGGCCCAGTTAGCAAGGCCCAAGTGGGCAAGGCCCAGTATGTGCTTATATGTTATTATGTGGTATGTGGTAGTTTGGGGGAGCTCACTAAGCTTCGTGCTTACAGTTTCAGTTTTGGTTTCATGTACTTCCGCAAGTAAAGGGAAGAGCTCGGGATGATGGCATCGCACACACCACAGCTTTAGTTTTGTCCTGGGAGTTGATTTAGTTTTCTTGATATGTTTGGATACGGTTGTGATTCAGTTTTTCTTACAGTATTTTATCATGGTTTTTGAAACACGCAACATATGGTTTTATTATGTGATACTCAGTCTCATGGGTTTTGTTATAATAAAAATCGAAATTTTTGGGTGGTATTTTTGGGTTGTTTCACAAGATTAGTTGCTAAGGGCTATAGGCAGCGATAAGGTATCGATTATTTTGATACCTATGCCCCAGTTGCTAGGATTAGTTATATTAGAACTCTCATAGCAATATCATATTTGAAAGGACTGTACATTCATCAAATGGATGTAAAGACAACCTTTTTGAATGGTTATCTCAAGGAGGAGAACTACTTGGAGCAACCTGAAGGTTTCGTGATACCTTGACAAGAAGACAAAGTGTGTAGACCTGTTAAATCCTTGTACGGGTTGAAGCAAGCTCCCAAATAGTGGCATGAGAGTTTTGACACCACTGTGACTGCTTTTGGCTTTCAACACAATAGTGATGACATGTGTATTTATTCTAAACATACATCCGATTACATAGTAGTTATATGTTTTTATGTCGATGATATGTTGATCATTGGCACTAACCTAGAAGGTATTCTTGAAACTAAAAAATACCTATCCTCGAACTTTAAGATGAAAGATCTTGGAGAAGTTGATACAATTCTTGGTGTCAAGGTGAAAAGGACAGGTGGTCAGATTTATCTGAGTTAATCTCATTACATAAAGAAAATTCTGACAAAGTTTCAACATTTGAACATTAAGGAATTTAACACTCCTTTTGATTCAAGTGTGAAACTTAAGGTGAATTATAATCTAGCAGTGGCTCAACTAGAATATGCTAGTGCAGTTGGAAGCATGATGTATGTTACTCACTGCACACGACCTGACATCGCATTTGCTGTAAGCAAATTGAGTCAGTTTACTGTTAATCCAGGGATGGGGCACTGGAAGGTAATGGGTAGTGTACTAGGATACCTAAAAAGGACAAGTACTTTTGAGTTGACGTATTCGTCATCTAATGGAATACATGAAGGTTATTCGGATGCCAGTTGGATTAATCACACTAGTGATTCAAAATCAACAAGTGGTTGGGTGTGTACTCTAGCTGGTGGTGCTATTTCGTAGGCAAGCAAGAAACAAACATGCATAGCTCATTCAACGATGGAAGCATAGCTAATTGCCTTAGCAGCAACAAGCAAAAAGGCAGAGTGGATTCAAGATCTACTTATAGATATCCGTTTGTGGGATATTCCAATGCCTTCAATACCCATGTAATGTGATAATGAGGCCACACTGTCTAAAGTATATAATGCGGTATATAATGGGAAGTTGAGACATGTAGGTCTGCGACACAATTTTGTGAGCCAACTACTTGAAAGTGGTACCATCAAGGTTCTCTATGTCAAGACAAGTAGAAACTTGGCAGATCTGTATACCAAACCTCTGACGAGAGATTTGGTTACATCTACCACGAGAGTCATGGGTTTAAAACCACAATAGAATCGGTTAGTGATGGAAACCTAACTTGATATTAGTGCTCATAATTATCAAGTTTAAAGGGTAACAACGAAGTCGCTAACGATAAAAGGTATTGTCATTCATGATAGATCTATGTGAGGTAGGATAGTACGTCGTTGTTGAGAACGAGGTTGAGTTACAAATCTTAACAAAGTTTTGGAGACATCTAAGCAACGAAGATGTTGTAAAACTTTGCCCATATGATCAAGAGGTGGTGCCACCTCAAGTGAAGATTAGTGGTTTATATTTTAAAGGGTCATGAAAAGGGTTTATAGCGCATGACCATATTAGCGCTCAGGGAGAACACAAAGATGACGTGTGATGTGTGGGGGTAAACCGGAGAGGTCATTAAGGTTCATGGTTTAAACCTATAAGGATACCATTGAATCGATCTCTTCTTGGTTGTTCTCAGTAAACTAGGGTTTAATCTTCGTGACACCCAAGTGACATCATCTGTTTGAGTGAAAGGAAACTTTCCAACTTGGTGGGGGATTGTTGGAACTTTATATATATAAAGGAATTGCAAGTTGGCAAATTCCTTTGTATCCCACATTGGTGGGGGGAATAAACTTTTGTGGGTTTATAATCTTGTTCCCTTGATAGGCCTTCAAAGGCTTTAGTGGATCAAGGAATAGGCCAAGCCCACGCGCGCCTAGCCTAGCCTAGCACTAGCCGACGCTGCGAGTGCACAAAATGGTGCGATTTAGGCACACTTGGCACTTAGCACGACGCATCGGTCGCTGGGAGCTGAGGAGCTTTCATTTTTGGCGAGTTCGGGTCAAGTCGGTTTGACCGACCCGGTCAAACTGTTGACCATAGTTGACTTCGTGGATAAGGTGACAGAATTGTTGGATTAATGTCTAAGTCCATAACTATAATTGGTAAGACTTGACCCGACCCGGCATGGTCCATTTGGGTTGCATGGCATCATGCACTTGGATAGACTATAATGAGAGAAACAAGACACGTATGGTTATTAATATATTATAAGTTCTAGTATATTAATAATAAGAATAATAAGATTATTTAATTAGTATTGATCAAGAATTAATCTAGGATTAATTAAGGGATCAAAAGAAGACTAATTAAATATATGGGTTGATTGTGTAAATCATCCATACTTGTATAGTGGGCTAATGCTCCATGGATAATCAAGTTGGGCTAAAACCCATAGGATGGTCCATGGATGCTCCATGGTGTATTTGAACCCATGGAACCAAGGAAATGGAAAGTCATGACAATTAGGGTTTACCCTAATTGTAACACTATATAAAGATCTTATTCTTGACAAAGTCGGTGACTAGTATCATTCTAGAGAAGGGCTAGCCGATTTCATGAAGTGTAGATTTCTCTCAAGTTATTCCAAGTGTATTTGGTGTTGTCTGAACCATTTGAGGTGTCACACTTGGGGCACTTGGCACTCAAGCTTCATGAAGACTTTCTACATGAAAGAGGTATGTATTCTATCTTGTTATATTCATTATTTTATATGCTAGATTAGGATAATACCTTGGATGTTCATATTTGCATGTATAATAGAGAAAAACATAGATCCAAGGTATTTAGGGTTGCATGTACACTTAGGAGTGTTAGAATGCTCATAACCCAACAGTGGTATCAAAGCCTAGGCTTGTTTTCTTGTTATACTTGCAAAAGAAGCTGGAAAATCGAGTTTTGATGCTGTCTGCCTAGCAGACTCGCCGAGTCCATGAATGGACTCACCGAGTCCAAGGCAAAAAGCATCCAACTCGCCGATTTGGTTCGTGCACTCGACGAGTTGGACCCCCAGACAGCATAAATTCGACTTTTTTGGCTGGAATTGGACTAGGAACATTACCCTAAGATGTTTTTGGACTTATAAACTTGTTTTTGATGTGGTAATGTTCATGCTAATCCAATTTCAAAGATAATTGTCAATAGATTCATGTTTTGTATTAGTTTAAGGTTTAGACTAATTACATGAAAAAGTTTGATTTGAATTATCTTGTTCTTATGAGTTGCTTAGATTAATAGAAAAGTTGAGTGAAATAGTTGTTTTCAATCCAAATTAACCTAAGAGTTGATTCTAAAATGTGTTTTTGTAACTTGTCCTCAAGTTATATGAAAAGTCACATTTAAGTTTCATAAAACTCATAATTGTTGGCAAAGGTTACAAAAATGAAGAGTCTAGTTCTAATTAAATGGGTTTATGACTCCATAACTTGTCCTCAAGTTATAGAGGACCAAGAGTCTCTTCATTAAATAATAAAAAAAACAAAACAAAAAGTGTAACCTTAATTAATTCCATAAGTTATAAAATAAAGAAAAAATAATTCTTTTATCAGTTTAAAGTCTTCCATAACTTGTCCTCAAGTTATGGAACTTGAAGAGTTTTTGGATTAAAACTACTTTAAACACATAAGTTATGGAATTAATTAGTTTTGAATAGTTTCAAAACTTGCCCTCAAGTTTTGGAATTTGTAAAGTTTTCTCTTATGAATACTTTAATTATAAGTTAGCCCTTAGAATTTTAAAAGTTAAAATTCAACCCTTATACTTTATAATATTATAAGTTAATAATATATATATGTATAAGAGTAAAGTCAGTCTTACCGCTAGTACGCCTCATTCACGAAGCCGATCTATAAGGTGGGTATAAGGTTGTTGCCTATAAAATGGCAACTTAATGGGTGTCCACTCTCACCCACCGCTTGCTTGACTGGTGGAGGGTCGTTAGCCGAACGGGTTTGACAGGACTATAATTCTCCCTTCATTAAAATTATTATTGATAAATATTAAGTAACTAAACCTTTTATAAATACCCAATCTTAGTTACTTAAGAAAATGTGAATAAGGTGCTAATCCATGAAATTACACTTTGCACTTTGTTTAAGTCGGTTAGTGGAGCGTGTGTGGTTAACCGGCACACTAACTCGTATTTAACAAGGTAGGCAAAGGGTAACTTAATGTTTATCATAGTATCGATGGAGCGTGTGTGGTTAACCGGCACATCGATTGAGGGGTAAACACTTAAGGGTACCAAGTAATTTGCATGGTTACTTCACACCTTGTTTTGTGATCCTCGACATCCCAGTCACAAAACCTGAAGGGCACACTCGAGATTGAAACATGCCATTGAACAGTTCAATGAATCTCAAAGATCTAGGAGTTTCAAATCCAATTAAAACCTAACATCACATTTCGTTTATCTTGGTGGAAATTGGTGAATCGTCATTCACCCACCTTCAAATATTTTATAGCTTGGATTACGACATACCTCTTCTAAGTTATAAAATAGTTTGTTGGGTCCTAGCCTTAATATTTCATATTGGGTGTTATATTAAGGACTTTAGATCAACTATCTTGAATATCTCCCAAAACATGTCTGGTTTAGACATTTATGATCTTCCCAAATCTCTTTAAACAAGCTTTCCTAAATGAAGATGATGTACCTTGGAAATCATCCTTCATTCACCTCCTCCAATTATTCTCCCCAACCCACAAGTTCTTGAAAAGTTTAAGGTCACTCAAGCCCTATTGGCAAGGCAAGGTCTAGGTGTGATCACATCTTGGAGATGTAGTCAAATATTGACAAGCCAGGAGAGTTGGTTGTCAAAGTCTTGAGAAAGTTGGTGGTTCAACTACTTTCTAAGTCACATAGTGAGTTCTTTTGGAACACCTATGAAACAGACTATGACAAGACCCTTTATGATTTTTGATAAGATCAACTTCCTAAAACTTTATGGACATTGACAATGATGACATTGGATATCTAGTAAAGCTCTCTCTTCCCAATGGAAAGGGATCGGCCATAGTCAACTCGGTTGACCAAATGGTAAAGAGAAAAGCTAAGTCTGTGATAGTACCGTGTACCATCATCAAAGGGCCCATATGTTTATATTGCCAAAGGAAGGGTCATTAGTTGCGAAGCTGCCAGATTTTCCTAAGGATGTTAAAGTCAATAAGTTTGACTCTACTTCAGGTAAAGTCCACTATCTAACTCTGCTAAGTTTGACTAGATCAAATGGTGATGTTTTAAGAATCAAAGAAAAGTGAAGAAACTTAAAGAAAGAATATGTTGAATCTGATCGCATAGATGGATTTCTATCGCGTAGTTTGAAGATTGGATTCTTGAGCTACTTCTTAGGAGTTATGAGATATTGCTTAGGAATAGATAACAACAAGTTTTCATATGGATTGTAAGGATAAGTTTTTCCAGAAAGTTTTAAAATAAAAGAAAATTTTTGATTTTATTTATTTTAAAATATCCTTGCAATGGCATTTGAGGAAAAATTGTTGCTTATATGATTCCATTAATAGCAAGAGTGGAAATATGAAATTGATTCTTTCATTTGTGGTAATGTCTAAATTTACCAAATAAGGAAAGATTCTCATCACCCAAGTTTCAATTGGACCGGAACTTGGAATCATGCAAGTTGTATTGCATGATGAATGAGAACTTTCAAGTATTGGAAAAATTAAGACTAATTACTCGTTCACATGGATGTATGAGTCAAGTAAAGGACTAAGGGATCGAGTACACATTCTTGTGCACTGATTAAGTCCACCACAAAAGATTGACAAGACTATTCGTCATAGTTTACTAAAGCTTAGTAAATATGATTATACTTACAAGCTTAAGTGTAACTATGAGACATTGGAAAAGGTTCCAATGTAAGGCAGAGCGAATAAGAAGAATCAACTTAGGCAGAAAGATAAAAGTTTCTCAAATCTGAAAAGATGGGAGAGTACTTTAGTATCAATTTTTGTGATCATCTTAATGATTAAGAAACCATATCAAAATTATTTCTCTAAGGAAATCTTAGTGCATTCTTATGACTAAGAAGAGGAACTTGAATTGTTGAAATGGTTAAATCAAGAAGATGAGTCATGCTTCGTTCAAAAAAACAATTCTTAGAGTTATACTCTAAGATTGTAACTTGAGTGACATGACTTAAAGAAGGTTTAAAACACTTGTCAAATGTAAGAGTAAAAGTTTTCTACTCTTGTACATTTGAAATTGGTAAGTTGTGATGTTTTGGATAAAACAAAGACCAACTAAGGCCAATTGTGTGAAGTATTTGTCTTGATTAGAATCCACACTATCCCTTGAATATTTGACATGGAAGTCTTATATGTCAAGAGGACAGTGGGAGTCTTAAAGGTCTTGAAAGTCTCAAGAATTAATCAAGAATAAAACCTGAAGTTCTTCACTAGCACACGATGTGACATCCCCAATTTCACGGCCAGAAAAGACCGATTTCGTTTATGCTTTTTAAAATAAAATCAGAGTATTTCATTAAAAGTGTTGCGGAATTTGTTCCCAAAGTCAAACATGATAAAAATTTATCAAAACTTTGCTTTAAGAAATATATATTTTTATTTCATAACAAAACCTCGGGATGTCATGTTCCGATACAGATCAAAAGCATAAACAAGACATTATAAGCCTTACAACAGTTATTTATAACTAATGGCCTATAATCCAAAATCACTCATCATCATCATCCGACTATGCTCGGGGTCCACTACCTGTAATCATAAAAAGCTGAGTGGGTCAGGTTTGGAAGCCTGGTGAGCATATAGGGTTTTCAACCCACAATACATAAATTTATTATGTTTAAACATCAATCAGTCAACCAAATTACCCCAATTACCCATTCCCGTTATCCTCACGTTACGTCCCTAAAACAACTATCACAAGGAACCTAGCCTAAGGATTTTCATTAGGGGTGACAACATTGCTTTCTCAGCAATTTATGTCAAATAAAACAAACACCGGGGTGACAACATTGTTTTCCTTCAACAATTTATGTCAAATAGGCACGAAGTCACATTGTCGCCAAGATTTATCTAATCGGCACGACGTTACATCGTCACCAAGATTTACTCAACAGGAACTAACAACATCGATTCCTACATACTAACTTTATACAGTGATCTTACTAGATCTAACCTAAAGAATCGATATGAACAACTAACTAACCAAACTGCTTCAGAAATCCTCTAGCAGTAAACAAGGATCGATAAAGATATTGAATGAATGGACTAAGTTTAACTACGAACCTTTGTTCGTAAAAGAAAGAACCACAAGACAATTAATTCAGGGGTAGTTATCAATGCCTAGGCTGTGGTCTGAATATCGTGAGGTATATAACCCCCAGACGCACCCTATCCAGCATCGAACTTTGCCTAGGCTGTGGTCTGAATATCGTGAGGTATATAACCCCCAGACTCACCCCTATCCGACATTGGAAATGAAAACACTAACTAATGCCTAGGCTGTGGTCTGAACCCCCAGACTCACCCCTATCCGGCATCGGAAAGGAAAACACTGACTCATGAAGCTCGTCCGATCACTTCACAAAAGAAACGAAGACTCCAAATCTCTTCAAAATAAAAGCATAGGGAAAATACTAATAAAGTACTCCCGTACGCTCCCGTACCCCGACACGTAATAGTGTCAAAAAGAAGAATTAACGGATGAACACATAGTTCAAAAACACCTAAGGAACATATAGTTCAAGAACACTTTATGAACATATAGTTCAAACATATGTACCGATTACGAGTCTACTAACGTTCCACTGGACTATCTAAAATAGTTTGTGGCCGTTGTCTATACTCTGTTAGATGACTAGATCATCTTAAACATCGATACCTCTCATCACTTTATTTTATCACACACCAACTAACTACCCATGTTCTACCCAACATATTTGTAGATAAAAATATATATACAGTTTAAAACTTGTATAGAATATCAACACCACATTCACCTCAAATAAACAATTAACATATTTACACGTAACACGTATTTTAAGGTAAATACTTCATATCTATGTGTAAATTGAAAGTGAATATATACTCACTTGATTTGATGATAATCGGGCAGCAATTCGTTTCCTAAAACGATCGTTTTTAATAAAACCGGGAGTTTTATTAAGAAACCGGGCTCTGCGAAAGGTCGGGCTTCAAAACCGAAAAGATAAATTTTCCGGGCTTCTCGGGCACTTCGTGGAGTATTCCGGGCTTTACAATCGATACCGGGGCTTTGCGGGATGTTAAGATGAAGAAAATATGGAGAAAGGGGCTAAAAGTGGCAAAATTCCAAAAGTAACCGGAAACCCTCGCAGGTACCCTTCTATTTATAGGGTCCGAAGTTTGATCCAACGGCTGAGAAGTCTCCGGATCCGACGGCTAAGAGGCTTCGCAGAGGGTCTCGCACATGCCTCGCATGGCTCGCACATGCGAGGGCTCGCTGTCGGCTTCTAAGTGGACCGCGACTTGCTGGCGCACCTGCGAGGCTCGGAGCTAGGCTATGCGAGGCTCGGACACACGCGGCAGCTGGGCGAAGCTTCGGCTGGGGAGCTGGCTGCTTCGGATTGGGCCTCCTCCTCGGTCGAATCAGAAGAGGACACGTGGCTCGCATGACTCAGCAGCCTCGGTGACTCAGCAGCCTAATGACTCAGCAGCCAGGTGACTCAGCAGGACACGTGTCACTTTCTAAGCGAGGGTGACGTGGCAATTGTGACTATGCGAAATTTCTCGGTTTTCGTGCCAAAACTTCTAAAATCCATAACTTTCGCATACGAGCTCCGTTTTTGACGTTCTTTATATGCATGCGTAGCTAAAATTACGATCTACAACTTCCGTTTAGACTTCGTCGGCTAATTTTGACTTTAATTTTTATATTATTATTTTTAACAGACCGGGACAGGAAATCCGTTAAAAATTCATAACTTCTTCATCCGACGTCCGTTTTCGTCAGACTTTTTACCGTTGTGCTCCTAATGACGAGACCTTCAATTCTCGTTTAGGTTGTGTCGGCTAAAAATCGCTCGATCTAAAATTCGAGTTTTTAGCTGTCTACTGCTACGCTGAAACTTCGAAAAATCATAACTTCCTCATATGAAGTCAGATTTGGGCGTTCTTTTTATCGAACTTCTCGGTTTAACGAATACTACAACTTTCGTTTAGATTACTAAGGCTAAAAAGTAGTTTATCAAAAACTCACTTTTTACGACATTCAGCACCGTGCCGGTTTTGTCGCGAAACTTCGACAGGTCATAACTTCTTCGTTATAACTCGGATTTCGACATTCCTTATATCCCCGAAATCCTTGTTTCGACCACTACAACTTTATGTAAAGATATCGGGCTTATCTCACACTTTAATTTTGACGCTTATTTTTATTTTTAATTAATTAAACCCTAATAATTAAGCATAAAACACATAATTCACATAAAATTCACATAATTCCTTTTCATTTCTTCTAAATGAGTTACAAAGGTTAACCTAGACCATTATGTCAATATTAATGCCTAGCCTAGAAACACGGGCGTTACACACGACTTGAGGTTTATAACCTATCGTGTTGACATATTCTATGCCCTTTCCAGTTAAAGTTGGATTTGTATATAAGTTCTTAGAGTTCTCAATTTGTTGCACAACAACTTGGAAGCAATGGCAGGCCCTTGAGCTGCCAGGTAGCAAGAAGTTAAGATTGAGCTCAATCCATATGAGTTTGGATTTGTCATTATCCCTGTCTTGTGACTATGGTTTTGACAATTCACATGGATAAGAACACATACACCAGTAAATCTAAGTGTCATAAGGTTTCTCTCCGATTCATGAAAATGATGGTGAGGAAACACTTTCACTAAGTAGATTTTAGCTAGATAGCAATTGTGATATTTGCATTCTCAAAGTCGTTAGTGGACCGTGTGTGGTTTACAGGCACACTAACCTGGACTTGTGAGAAGTGGCAAAAAGGTCTAACCATTATGATTACGACATCCCTCTTCATAATTGTTTAGACACATAAGTGTGCTATCTAAGAGAAGGTGTATGATTTTGATAAAGTCTTATCAAAACAATCTAGTATCAGAAATCTGAACTTTGGTAAGAAAGTCAATGAAGTATTGATTTCTAGAAGTCCAGTTGATTTCTGAGTACATGTCAAAGCTAGTGGGAGCATAAGTGTTATGCTAATAATCATCATGTTAGTAGGATCATGATAATTATGATAAGTATTGCAAGCTAGCAATGTTAGTTATAGAAAACAAAAGTTTCAATTGGGAAAGAGTTGTTTTGCTATAATTAAGGGAGAGGAAATTATACTTCATCTCAAATCAATAAGCTTAGATCGTGAGGTTTTAATCATTTAGTCGATGATATATATATATATGAATTTCATGTTGGAATGGCTCAACATAAGGAAATTCTGTATATGGGTCCATTATTTGCGTTCTAAAATTCAATTATGATTACGGCATCCCTTTTTTCATAATCTGAATTATGAGAACTTGGCAAATTGAAATGGACATATTATAGCAAAAGACTGGTTTAGTCTTTATGTGAGACATCATGAATCGTGTCCCATATGCTTCGGATATAGGATCGATTACATGTGCTATATTCATCATTTCTAAAATTTTCCAAATGCCTAGGGCATTAAGAAGGGAAAAGGTTTAGAACTGGATATGACTAAAAGGATTAAACAATTGTCAAGGACAATCTAAGGTTTACCAAATATTGGTTGCTCAAGGACAGTTGGAAGTATAGTGATAATTCTGGAAGGACCATATTGACATAATCTGGAAGGAGGCAACTCTTGTTCAGAAGTGATAGTCAAAATGGAATCTGGAAATGTTTCAAAGTTAGAATCTTCAATCTGTTTAAGATTAGGAAACTTAATGCAAGAAGGATGTTTCCAAGGAGCGAATCTCCTTCGGAATACTCTGTAATGATTGTTGTCAAGTCTTTCTGACTTTGTGCATAATCATTACAAGAGGATCAATGCATATAAGTTTAGAATCCAACAGATTTCATTAAATGACATGAATTTGGAATTCTTGTATTTGCAGTAAGGATTTGAGAGTGTGAAAAGAGAATCATTGAAGTTATGTTCAATGGATCTAGTTCACAAAGTAAAGATCATAGACAAACATAGTATGCATACTTGGTGTATGGCATGACTAGTGTTTAGAAAACATAGTGTACATGCTTGGAGCATGGGACAACTATTGTTTTAATTTCAAGAATAAAGTTGATAGCTGAAACAGTATACAATGAATAATGTGTAATCATATGGTGATAAATAAAAGGTGTTTTATTTATGTTCATAGGTTTTGATACCATATTGGATTCAATTATTATTGTGTTTCACTTTGCATGTTTTGACTTCCCGAATAAACTGGGTTATTCTTCCGGAATGACTAAGTTATTCAAACCATCCACAGTCGGTCATATGTTGGAAGTAGATATGAATTAAGACTGTCATGGGTTGGCTTGTAGAGGTCTAAGGTGTTGGACAAAGGGCTACAACACTCATGAGTGCTCATAAATTTTGGGTATTGGATTCAACCCGCGCTCATTGGAATCACTTCATGGATTTTATCACGAGTGATCATGAGACGATAATATCTTATATTCTTCAAACCTAGAGATATGAGTTGTTACTATGAGTTGATAGTACATTGATTGCACGAAAACGCATTTGGTAACTCGGTGCTATAAAACGTATCTTTGTGTATGATTCAACAAGTAGTAGAACAAGCCATATGAGTCGAAGTTTATCCATTCCTTTTACCTTCGGGATAAAAGTGATATCTGTGGGCCCCTCGATGATTTGATGATGACAAATGGAAGTGCTCGGCCGGGCCAAGACTGATTTGATTTGTTCAATTAGTCAGTCATCATAAATTGGAAATCGCGAAAAAACAAATGGACAGAGAGAATGATTATAATCCATGTCTCAGTCCATATGATATCTAGAATGGAGGAATATATGATCCCTTATCTAATAGACAAGTCACTGACAAAGGTCAGAGTTCATCTACAAGGTCAGAGTTCGACAAAAGCTTTTGAGAGCTACGATTGCCAGTCGGTTCCTGAAGTCATACGCAATATTAGTTTTAGACTTATCCAAGTGGGAGACTGTTGGATTAATGTCTAAGTCCATAACTATAATTGGTAAGACTTGACCCGACCCGGCATGGTCCATTTGGGTTGCATGACATCATGCACTTGGATAGACTATAATGAGAGAAGTAAGACACTTATGGTTATTAATATATTATAAGTTCTAGTATATTAATAATAAGACTAATAAGATTATTTAATTAGTATTGATCAAGAATTAATATAGGATTAATTAAGTGATCAAAAGAAGACTAATTAAATATATGGGTTGATTGTGTAAATCATCCATACTTGTATAGTGGGCTAATGCTCCATGGATAATCAAGTTGGGCTAAAACCCATAGGATGGTCCATGGATGCTCCATGGTGTATTTGAACCCATGGATCCAAGGAAATGGAAAGTCATGACAATTAGGGTTTATCCTAATTGTAACACTATATAAAGATCTTATTCTTGACAAAATCGGTGACTAGTATCATTCTAGAGAAGGGCTAGCCGATTTCATGAAGTGTAGATTCCTCTCAAGGTATTCCAAGTGTATTTGGTGTTGTCTGAATCATTTGAGGTGTCACGCTTGGGGCACTTGGCACTCAAGCTTCATGAAGACTTTCTACATGAAAGAGGTATGTATTCTATCTTGTTATATTCATTATTTTATATGCTAGATTAGGATAATACCTTGGATGTTCATATTTGCATGTATAATAGAGAAAAACATAGATCCAAGGTATTTAGGGTTGCATGTACACTAAGAAGTGTTAGAATGCTCATAACCCAACAAGAATGTTCTGGAAGGCTCAGAAAACGGCTTGCTTGGAGAGCAAGTCGTCGCCCTAGGGTTTCTAGGGGCCCGTTTCACGCCTTCTAGGGTTTCGATCCCTACAAATATTGCCTCCTAGGAGCTGTATTAACCACTCACGAAAATCGAAACTCTCTCCCACTCTCTGTGGTTTTTTCTTCCAGTTTCCGAGTATTCATTTTGTGTTTATCGGTATCCAGTGCTGTTGGAAATTCGATAGATCTGCATTAAATCCTAGGGTTTTACTCTGTTGCTTACAACCAGTATAAACGAAGTAAAAACCTTTAAGGACAGGAGTCCGATCTGTGTAGTTATTTGAAGTTCAAGATCAACAATCAACAGGTCGGTTTTGTTTTACTGTCTTGCATTTAATTTCGTCCAACAACATGACAGTCTTCTTCTTCCTTTCTTATAATCAGATCTAATCGTGAATGATTGATATGGTTTTGGACGAAACTTGGTAAATATAATAATATTAATTGGATTTGTTATTCGCAACTAAACGACATATATTTCTCAATATTATTTGTCGGTTTCCTTACGTGTCTATTAGTTTGAATTACAACATCAACAAGACGTCGTTGCTCGTCTTCAAGACGTGGTATAACATACTCTATAGGCAACTCATCCTCATCGTTCGAGTCACTGGATGTTGGAGACTAAAAATAGAATATACCTAAATTATATTAATATATTATTTAAAAACCAATGTCCATAAAAGTATTTAATAACAATAAAAAACACTTCCTGAAACATTCATAAAAAAAACATAATTGCAACTAGTCTATCATAACAGGTTTGTCAGCACTTGCTTCGATGCCATCATTCGGAGTCCTATCTGCTTTCAATTTAAATTTGAACACCCTTTCTGATTTCTTTCTTAATTTTATGAGTGTCTTTTCTGGTTTATTTTTATATCTTATTTTGAAACTCAACATTGTCGTTTTTTATCTACAAAAACAAAATTTCAAAAACTTTTTAATACATTACCGTAAAAATAAATTATAATTATAAAATTATTGTTTTTCAATTTTACCTTTATCGGACGCAATTCCGAAAGCTTCTATAAATGGAATACAACTTCGTCATCCATAAAACGCATTTTTTTAACATCCACGCTAACTCATCTTTGGACTAACATGAGATATTAAACAATGCTTAGAAAAAAATTATATATTATAGTTATTTCGATCATCATTCCGGAATAGATCATTGGGTTCCAGACCACGTTCATTGTGTTCTGGACCTACATTACCATTACGAAACTCCTACAATACCTAATTCCAGACTAAACAAATGGATTAGAAACACATTACAAAGTAATCACATAACATTCATATATGTACAACGAGAAAAAGATAATAATAATAAAAAAAGATAATCTAGATATTCCAGACTTGTTTCTCGTGTTCCAGACCATTATGTACATTCTGAAATATGTTTAAGAAAACCAAATGCAAAGTAACTTAAAGTGTAGAACTTACTTGGTTTTACGAACCCATGCTCAAAATTTGGTTCGAAATGCGGACATATCGTGCTTCAGATATGGTAATTCCAGATTTTTTATGTGAGACCCATATATATACCATTGGACTACATTATTGGACTTGGACCGTTTTTTGGGTCTGGAATGACCCATTCCGGACCAAAATGTTAATTTAAAAAAAAAGCTTTATATTTTTGAAAAAAAAACCCAAAAATATGATTACTCAATTTCTCTTTATTTAAAAGGATTGAAATATTTTAGCAAAACCCGTTTATTTTGTTGGTTTCAAGTTCTATGAGTTTTTGGCACTTGTAGTTGAACACCTCACTAAAATTACCTATATACCCCCATTCTGCCCCAAATACCCCCAGACATTCGTTCTTCACACTCCCCTTCACAATGTTCATCAGCTGTGACCCTCTCCGATCTCCGTCTAGACCTCCGATCTCCGGCGCCGGCTACTGCTCCTTCTCCGATCCGGTTAGTCCTGCTTACTTTATCCGGTTATACCTCCAGGATCGATACTTGAATGTTGATTTCTGGAATAGATAAAGCACGTGATTTGCTTGTTCAGTTTTGAATCTAGAACTCAATTTCTTGTCTGATTTCTACTATATGGTTCCCAATTTATTGGTTGCAATCCGGATTTCTTTTTCTGGTTCGGTATAAGCTGATGAGTTATTTATTTATTTTATTGGAATCGATAAAAGCACATGAATCTCTTTAGAATCGATGAAGCAGACGATTTTAAGGCAGTTTGGTATAATCGGATTTGCTGTTATAAAGTCTACAGTTGGTAGTTGGTTTAATGTGATTCTTGAAATAAAGCAGTTTATAGGGTTTTGCGAATTACATCTGGTTGATATAGTTAGGTGTTAATCTTGTTTGATGTTAACATGAAGCACTTAATATGACTAATGCCTATTTGTGCGTGAATTGTTAGTAGAATGTCTCAAATAATGTTGTTGATATGAGTTATGCCATGTTTTTGTGTGATTTGTGGTGGTTTACATTCTTGGTATTTGTGTTGTTTACATTGTTGGTACTCTCAGATAAGGGAGGAAGTTATACACTACATAGAAGATATCTAATTAAGTGTTGTTTAGGAGAAGAAACATAAATATTACAGGTGAAGAGGGACTAGAGAGAAAGAGAAAAATGGCAGTAGAGGATGATAAGGTAAAGAGAACTCGAGATCTGCTGTCAAGTTTCTATTCACAGGATGCTTCTCAGACTTCTGCTCCCACCAACACCACATCAAGATTCGCCACTCTCGACACTATCAACACCACCTCCTTCGATGCCGATCAGTACATGAACCTTCTTGTACACCCTCTCATCTCATCTTAAATATTTGATTAAATAAAAACTTCTCCCTCTCTTCTTTTATCTCTTAATGTTGTATCAAAATCTGGGTTATATTCTATTACAATTTAATTGAGGTAAATTGTTTCTCTCTACGGGTATCAAATGTATATACATATCACTATGCTATTCAAGACTTACAATGAGTTACCCTTATTCCAGATTTAGAAATTTGGATTTCTCCATTTAATCTTGATTAATCGAACATGTTTTTGCCAGTACTTGGATGTTGTTATCCTTAGCCACTGGGAGGAGTAAAATTGTTCAATTGGAGAATCACTTACACATGTTGACAGCTTAGATGAGTGCATTGTACTGTAGAGAATCTTTGGCATACTTCATTTACATTTATCAAATAAGTTAGATAGATAGGCTTATATCTTCTATTATTTTAGTACAAGGGCTCTTTCCTTACCAGTCAAGGTTGAACCTGTGGGTTATTTTTAAAGATAAGCCTCCTATTAATTAAGCCTAACATTAAAATTTTAAGTCCAAAATTATTTTGCGACTGGTTACTATTTTACAACTTACATTATACAATGTTTCATTTTCTGGCTTAGATTTTGTTTTTCAGGGATGAGTAAGGGTGAGCTGTGTCTTTCTCCTGACCCTATCTTGAGTTACAAGAATTTTGAGTCTTTAAACAAATACTTGACTAATTTAGTCAGGGAACTTCTTTTAACCTAATGACATGTCAGAAATGGGGATCGTTTATGTAGTGGAACTGATCGAACAAGTTGGAAGACTATAATAGGGTTTTGTTGCGTCATAGATAATACAAATGTTGTCATAAATTTAGTCATGAGAAAAGATGGGATGTTAGGGATCTAAGCATCATTGGTGCTTATCGGCCTATGTTTTTCCCTTTTGAGATTTTGGTCAAGAGTTTTGTTTAAGGGATTTTTTTCTTTTTAATTTATCAACAAGGTATTTCGGGTGGCAAAGACTGGCTTTCATTATATAAAAAAAAAGCAATAACACTTTACAACAATCATCTATTAATATGATATTCAACATATTTTGTTGAAGATTAGAGTTTTGAAAGTGACATGGTTTCTTGTGGTCTTATTAGACTCTCAATCCACCCTATTAATTTTCTGTAAGGTATCATATATATTTTGATATATACAGGCAGAAAGTTAATCCCTATGACTGTAAGTCATGCAAGAAAGGGCTATAAATGTATAACCTTTTAAAAAGATGAATATAAACCGTGCACCACCAATGTGATCTTTTATGTCCCAAGTGGTTAATTTTGTACTTCCAAACATTTACCAGGCCTCTTATAAATGAATTAAAGTTTATCCAAGTCTAAGGCAGTTTGAATAATGAAGAGTGATAAGGACATCAATCCATGGCTACATTGTCAGCTCTGAGCACCTATTGATGCTTCTTTCCCTTACGTATCAGGTACAAAGGTCAAATCTGGAGGGCCTCCTTCAGACATGTGGAAATGGCTGCTGAAATCAAGAATCTTGACACTGACTTGCAAATGTTAGTGTATGAAAATTATAACAAGTTTATCAGTGCTACAGATACAATTAAAAGGTTAGACAGACACTATCTCTATGTTACCAAATCTGCTTTATTGGTGAAGAGAATTGTAATCGAGATTTAGAAAGCAATCATGATTGTATGAATGAAAAGTATGAACATAAGGAGTAAATATTAATCAGATCTTATATTGATGAAGAAACTTATTACAGACTTAAGCAGAGAAAACATGCAAATGACTAATGAATCACTCGTTTTCAAAATCATTACTCTACTTCTATCCTCAGTCCCTATTTATAGGAAACATGAGTGTACAAAAAATATACTAAGTCCTTAACCATAAGCTTCGCACAAATGAAGACTTAGTAAAATAATTATTCATACGAACACTTCGACTTTTACAATTTCTAGACTCTACATTCTCCCCCTTTGTAAACAGTCGAAGCTATTCATTTTGTAAGAATTTGAACAGCTGAGTGCATTGTTCTTCGGATTTCTGAATACCAAGTGATGATCTTTTTAAGCTCCTTCTTGTCTCCTTCATTATTCCTCATGCAATTATTCATACGAACAATGAAATTCGTATATTGCGAAGTGGTGTATCTTTCAATCTCTGGGACTTTAAACAAAAATCTTTTAGGCTTCCCATTGGTATCTTTGCCTACAAAAACCATGCCAAAAGGTTTAAGGCATATCTCCCCGTCTGCAAACTTCATCGATTCTGATTGAGTCAATGTTGATTCCCAGGGAACTGTGACTTTTCTTCCAAGGCCTGATGTGAGTTCTTCATCAGTTAACGCCAAGCAATCATAGTAGTTATCTATGAATATCTTGATATGTGCAAAACCAAGTCTGAACACATCAGTATCATATCCTTTGAGCTTGTTTTCTTCCATGTTTTTCAGGAGTAGAGCCACTTGAATTAGATCATTAAGATTCATTAAGGGAAAGTCAGCAATGGTAAAATCATAATGCTTGTTATCTGCTCGAACAACGAAATATCGAAAATTTTGAAGCATGTTCTCGAACATTTCATCCTTCTTAATAGTTAACACTTTCCTTATCTTCATCAGAGACCAAACTTCCTCTTGATCCTTCGCAAGTACAGCATGAAATCTGACTTTCATGTGGGTGTATTCATTAGCATTTTCAAACTTTTCACTGATCTTGTACTGCACTGTGATAAGCAACATTTCGTTTATTGGAAAATCAAGTTGGCATCTGTCTGAATTCGCAACATCATAACTTTTTCTAGGATTTTTCTCAAATTCGTACATGTGACTCCCCAAGACTTTGGATTCGATGGTTTTGAATGAATATAACTTTGCAGGATCACCCTTGTTCATAGTTGGTGGATCATTTGCTCTTTGCCTTAGAATGCTCTGAATTTGTCTTAATCTTTCCATTTCAGCTTCTGCTTTCTTTTCTTCTTTCGACTTTTCATAAGCCACCCCTTTTCCTTTTCCAGTTTCCACCATTTGAGGTTTCGCACTCGAACTTCCTCCTTCTGTTGAACCAATTATAATTCCCTTGGTAATTGGCTTTGTTGTTACTATTGTTGAAGAAATTGGTTTCGTGAATACAGACAAGGTTGTTTTAAGTTGAGTCGAAAGTAGCTTTCCAACTGTTTTCGCATCATCCTCTTTACTTCCTTTTCTTTCTCCCCCTTGCACCCCTGTGAAAGCAGGTGGGGCATTCTTCGGTAAAATTGAAGTAAAATTTGTGATTGGAGCCAATGTGTGACAACCTGAAGTTCGTTCCGTCATTGTAACCCGTTCTGTCATTAAAAATTCGTCGTTTTGAATTATTTCCGTTTCGTTTCTAAATTAAGTCATTAATTTTGAGTTTGCCATTATGATTTAATTGGTATCCAAACACGTTAGAAACTCATGAAAATGCCCCAAATTATTATTTGGAAAATTTTTAGTTTTATTCCGTCGGGTTATAAACAATTAAATCGGGTGCGACCAAAAACCTCGCTTAACATCAGTATCGGGTAGAATTCCACCGGGCCACAAACTCAAGCCTTATATAAAGGATGAGTGAACTTCAATTTAGCTTTTTACCACCACCTCATAACTTTCTCTCTCTACTCTCTCTCTAAAACTCGAAATTGAGCCAAAATAATCCAAATCAAGCTCCAAATCGGTAAGATAACTATCCTAGCTCATAGTATAACATCTTTAGCCTTCAAATTCGTGTTTAAATCATGAAATAGAACCAAAGACTTGTGTTTACGGTCTAGGAACCTCCCCAAACCGTGAACACCTATAAATGGGGTTTTGGAGCCCCAAAACCCTTCCAAATCTCTTCTAGTGCTTAGATAAGGCTAAAGGACTTGCATGTACTAGATTTGAACACCAAAATCTTACCTTTTGGGGAGTAAACTTGAGTTTACGGTCCAAGAACATGCTTGGACCGTAAACCCTCATTCATGGACCATAAACATCATTTAAGGTGTTAGTTTGCCCCTAAACACCTCCAAAAAGTCTCCATAAGAGTATAGAACCTTATAATCCTTCAAGAGATGCACCAAAACATACTCAAAAGAGTCACATTTGATTTTATGGCCCAAGAACGTTCTTGGACATTAAACACCCCTTCTTAGACTATAAACTCCTCCAATAGGTGTTAAAGTGTCCTTAACACCTTGTATGGCTTAGAAATGGGTCTAGAACTTAGCATGCTTAACTTTCAACCACCAAATCACATGAATCATGGACAAACATGAGTTTACTGCCGTAAAATCATGTGTTTAAGGTAGTAAACTCACCAAGAACATCTTCATAGACTGTAAACTCCTAGTTTACTTCCGTAAACTCCTCAAATGGTCCTTAGGATGTCCAATTTGCCTTCCAATGCCTTAAAACCAAGCCTAGCATTACCCCACAAGAGTTGTAAGACCATTAGGCACCCAAGAACACCCCCACCATGAGTTTACGGTCGTAAACTCATGGGGAGTGGGTCATTAGGGCCGTAAACTCTCTTATGAGTTTACTCTTGAAGAGTAAACTCCACATCCAAGCCATATACGTCCATAGATGTCACCCGGGTCACTCCAAACGCTTGAAATGAAGTGTTTTCGCAACTAGAAGTGTATATCCTCAACTAATTAGTAGTTCAAAGCCTAACTAGATACAAATGTGTATCTTTTCATATTACATAGGAACCTCGCACGCGTTCAAGCCCCGAACTAACGTTTAACACCTAAACCGACACGTTTCCCGTCCGGTGAGTTCATACCCCTACTCTTTTTCTGTGTTTTTCAAATGTTTTCAGGGGTGGAATACAAGAAAAAGTACAAGGAAATCTTGTACTCAAACTTATTATTTCAATTCAAATGTTTATATTCTGTATGTTTTTAATATTGAAAACCGTGTTAACCAATAATTCGAATTGCAGAGTTAGCTTTCAAACTAATCATAGATTTCTTGATAAAGTGTTATAATCTATATTATATTTCATAATTTACGAATAATTCATACTAAACATCAATTAGGATTAATACTAATAGAATACGAATACGAATGCGAATGCGAATGCGAATGCGAATACGAATACGAATACGAATACGAATACGAATACGAATACGAATACGAAAGTATAGTTAGAAACATAGTGAATACGAAAGTACAGTAGAAACTGAGTGAATACGAAAGTATAGTTAGAAACAGAGCGAATACGAAAGTACAGTAGAAACAAAGCGAATACGAAAGTATAGTTAGAAACAGAGCGAATACGAAAGTACAGTTAGAAACAGAGCGAATACGAAAGTACAGTTAGGAATAGAGTGAATACGAATGCGAATAAGAATGCGAATACGAATACGAATACGAATACGAAAGTACGCCTTTGGATACATTCGAGTGTAGGACAACTAGGATATCAGAATACCTAACTAATATGTCAAGTATGATAGATACTAGGACATAGCATTCAAAACGAATAACTAAATCACACATAGGAAAATAAGGGTTTTTCCAGGGATAACGAAATGTTTCTAATCAAACCGTGGAATAAACGAATAACTAACTCACACGTAGGAAAATAAGGGTTTTCCTGGGATAACATAACAACTCGTAATCGAATTGTGTAACGAATGATAACTAAACTGTTTTTATAAGAAAATATGGGATTTTCTTGGATAATAACTTTTCAGACAACCAAAGGAAACTCATTCTTTTTCAAAAATGAACCGCTTATGAACTCACCAGCTTTATGCTGATTTTCAAACTGCTTGTATTCTCAGGTCCACATTAGACAGGTACCCAGTGATCCTTTTGGCGAAGATGGAGTACGTAGAAGACACGTCTTTACTTTTGTTCATATGATATATATATATATATATATATATATATATATATATATATATATATATATATATATATATGTATAACTCATGTAACTCTTTGTTTTCAGACAATGTAAATGAATCTATGTAATGTAAAGTTTTCTGTTTACTATGCTTACTATGTACATTGGTTGCGATATTCATGACGCCCTCCGCCCCAGAACGTTTCCGCCTTTGGTTTCGGGGTGTGATATATTGGTATCAGAGCCCTTGTTTGTAGTGAACTAGTATACCAAACCTTACATGGTATAAGACTATAAACACTAAGGGGCCTAAGTGCTCTGAACTAAAAGTATACCTTAAAATATAAGTATTTTCAAAAGTATACAAGTATACCTAACCGTCGGTAGAACAAAAGTATATCTAGGATTAATTAAGTGATCAAAAGAAGACTAATTAAATATATGGGTTGATTGTGTAAATCATCCATACTTGTATAGTGGGCTAATGCTCCATGTATTATCAAGTTGGGCTAAAACCCATAAGATGCTCCATGGATGCTCCATGGTGTATTTGAACCAATGGATCCAAGGAAATGGAAAGTCATGACAAGTAGGGTTTACCCTAATTGTAACACTATATAAAGATCATACTCTTGGAAAAATCGGCCACTATGTAAGATAGAGAAGGGCTAGCCGATTTCAAGTGTTTTACATTCCTCTCAAGGTTATTCCAAAAGCATATGATGTTGTGTGAACCATTTGAGGTGTCATACTTGGGGCACTAGGCACTCAAGCTTCATGAAGATATTCTACATCAAAGAGGTATGTATTCTATCTTGTTATATTCATTGTTTTGTATGCTAGATTAGGATAATACCTTGCAAGTTCATATTTGCATGTATAATAGAGAAAACATAGATCCAAGGTATTTAGGGTTGCATGTACACTTAGGAGTCTTAGAATGCTCAAAACCCAATAGTGGTATCAGAGCCTAGGCTTGTTTTCTTGTTATACTTGCAAAAGTAGCTGAAAAATCGAGTTTTGATGTTGTCTGCCCAACAGACTCGCCGAGTCCAAGGCAAAATGCATCCAACTTGCCGAGTTGGTTCGTGCACTCGACGAGTTGGACCCCCAGACAGCATAAATTCGACTTTTTTGGCTGGAATTGGACTAGGAACATTACCCTAAGATGTTTTTGGACTTATAAACTTGTTTTTGATGTGGTAATGTTCATGCTAATCCAATTTCAAAGATAATTGTCAATAGATTCATGTTTTGTATTAGTTTAAGGTTTAGACTAATTACATGAAAAAGTTTGATTTGAATTATCTTGTTCTTATGAGTTGCTTAGATTAATAGAAAAGTTGAGTGAAATAGTTGTTTTCAATCCAAATTAATCTAAGAGTTGATTCTAAAATGTGTTTTTGTAACTTGTCCTCAAGTTATATGAAAAGTCACATTTAAGTTTCATAAAACTCATAATTGTTGGCAAAGGTTACAAAAATGAAGAGTCTAGTTCTAATTAAATGGGTTTATGACTCCATAACTTGTCCTCAAGTTATAGAGGACCAAGAGTCTCTTCATTAAATAATAAAAAAAACAAAAAAAAAAGTGTAACCTTAATTAATTCCATAAGTTATAAAATAAAGAAAAAGTTAATTCTTTTATTAGTTTAAAGTCTTCCATAACTTGTCCTCAAGTTATGGAACTTGAAGAGTTTTTGGATTAAAACTACTTTAAACACATAAGCTATGAAATTAATTAGTTTTGAATAGTTTCAAAACTTGCCCTCAAATTTTGGAATTT
The DNA here is from genome assembly GCF_051521515.1 of Lactuca serriola. Taxonomy (NCBI): domain Eukaryota; kingdom Viridiplantae; phylum Streptophyta; class Magnoliopsida; order Asterales; family Asteraceae; genus Lactuca; species Lactuca serriola. Next base: position 333,337,484 of record NC_136415.1, on the reverse strand, counting down.
GAAAAGTGTTCACTTATGAATACTTTAATTCCAAGTTAGCCCTTATAATTTTAAAAGTTAAAATTCAACCCTTATACTTTATAATATTATAAGTTATATATATATATATATATATATATATATATATATATATATATATATATATATATATATATACGTATAAGAGTAAAGTCAGTCTTACCGTTAGTAGGCCTCATTCACGAAGCCGGTCTATAAGGGGGGTATAAGGTTACTGCCTATAAAATGGAAGTTTAATGGGTGTCCACTCTCACCCACCGCTTCCTTGACTGGTGGAGGGTCGTTAGCCGAACGGGTAGGACAAGGACTATAATTCTCCCTTCATTAAAAGTATTAATGATAAATACTAAGTAACTAAACCTTTTATAAATACTCAATCTTAGTTACTTAGGAAAATGTGAATAAGGTGCTAATCCATGAAATTACACTTTGCACTTTGTTTAAGTCGGTTAGTGGAGCGTGTGTGGTTAACCGGCACACTAACTCGTATTTAACAAGGTAGGCAAAGGGTAACTTAATGTTTATCATAGTATCGATGGAGCGTGTGTGGTTAACCGGCACATCGATTGAGGGGTAAACACTTAAGGGTATCAAATAATTTGCATGGGTACTTCACACCTTGTTTTGTGATCCTCGACATCCCAGTCACAAAACCTGAAGGGCACACTCGAGATTGAAACATGCCATTGAACAGTTCAATGAATCTCAAAGATCTAGGAGTTTCAAATCCAATTAAAACCTAACATCACATTTCGTTTATCTTGGTGGAAATTGGTGGATCGTCATTCACCTACCTTCAAATATTTTATAGCTTGGATTACGGTATCCCTCTTCTAAGTTATAAAATATTTTGTTGGGTCCTAGCCTTAATATTTCATATTGGGTGTTATATTAAGGACTTTAGATCAACTATCTTGAATATCTCCCAAAAGATGTATGTTTTAGATATTTATGATCTTCCCAAATCTCTTGAAACAAGCTTTCCTAAATGTCAGGCATAACCTAAACAGGCTATCCTATTACTGACCGATCAGTACTAGCATACAAGTCTACGAGCACATACAGTAGGCATATAAGACATCCTCCTAGATCCTTAGCCCTAATCTAGCATGCAATTCTCATAATCATATCATATCATACCATAACATAACATGTATGGGTATCGTGGGGAAAACTTACTTGAGCTTGGCTGATTGCATGCATCACACACTTTGTTCTTCTCAAAGTTCTTTTCTCTTTTCAGATTCTTTTCAAACTCCTTTTTATAAAATGGTTTTACTTTTGAAAAATTTCATACCAAGCCCTTACTTGAGCTCGGCTGATTGCATGCATCACACACTTTGTTCTTCTCAAAGTTCTTTTCTCTTTTCAAATTCTTTTCAAACTCCTTTTTATAAAATGGTTTTACTTTTGAAAAATTTCATACCAAGCCCTTAGTTTGAGTTCAGACACACCTAAGATTATGTCTGAATCCCTCAAACCAAGGCTCTGATACCAACTTGAAACATCCCAAAAATACAGGCCAAAAATTTGATTTTTAAATACGTCATTATAAAACCAACAGTGTAATAAAACATCTGTAATATCATGTCATGTCAAAACCAAAGTAGAAATAATCAAAGATGTTATCATAAAACAATATCAGAGTGTAATCCCAAATATCTCATGTGCGGAAAACCATAGTGTGATGCGCTGCGATGAAACCGGCTCTTTTCCTTTAAACACGAAGTACCTGAAACCAAAACTGAAAACCGTAAGCACGAAGCTTAGTGAGTTCCCCCCATCATACCACATACCATACAAGCACATAACATATATACTGCCGGGCAATTCTGGGGTGTCCGACCTACCCGGTACGGCCGTTCTGGGGTGCCGACCTACCCGTACGGCCATTCTGGGGTGCCGTCCTACCCATGTCAAACCATTTTGGGTCGCTGACCTACCCATGTCGAGCCATTCTGGGGTATTGACTACCCTTCGGTCCTAACAATCGAACCTCGGGGACTATTTCACCCCCTACTACTACTATCACATATATCATAGCATAATCTATTGTCAGACATATCTGGGGTGTCACACCTACCCTTCAGTCCTAACAACCAAATCTTGGGGACTTTTCCCCCTCCTACTACCTCTATCTTACGTAACATATCATGCTAGTAGCTAAACATGTCATAACATGCTGCTAGGCATATCTGGGGCGCCTAACCTACCCTTCGGTCCTAACAACCGGACTCTATCACTATCACATACCATATCACGCTAGCATATAACATATCAGGTAGTAACAACACAGATGAATATCACAAAGACAAACATCTAGCATACGATACCTACTGGTGGGCCGACATTGTGACCGTAGACCCACCGCTACTGGAAGGTAACTCACCTCGCACTGCTGAAGTCCCGTAGACTCAATCCCACACTGCTGAAGTCTCGCAGGCTCAACCCCAGCTGTTGGATGACAGGTTCCCGAACTGTCAACACACCAAAACAACACCCAATTAATAATTGGGTCCCAACTCATAACCATAATACGTACTAGGATAATTACTACATTACCCCTAGCTTGGCTTATTCAAGCCCAAGGTCCAATCCATAGGCCCAAAGTCAATTAGGAATCAAAGCCCAACACATGGCCCAATTTTCCAAATTAGGCCTAGGCCTAAACATGGTCTCATTCTAAGGCCCAACATCATATAATCATTAAGGCCCAAACTATGGCCCAATTTTCCAAATTGGGCCCAAGCCCCTTACATGGGCCTTACCCTAAGCCCATTAAATCACTCTAGACCATTTGCTTGATCTTGGATAGTCCACTTAATAACCCAATCATCAAGGCCCAATAATAAACCCAAGTGAAATTAGGGTTTCACATAAAATGATGATTAGGGTTAAGTTTCCTACTTAACTCATTAAGGACTTAATCCTCTAAGGACTTAATCCATTAAGTCCAATGTCGCTTAGATTAATCTTTGTCAATGATTTTTATTTAATATCTCAAGTTACTAAATAATTCTCATGTGTGTGACCCGATTGATTCATAAAGTTAGGGTTTCATTGGCATTAGGGTTTTCCAATCCAAATATTAGCCCATTTATCAATTTGTTGGCCTTTTATGTCAATCAGGGCTTTATTGGGCCTATTAAACCCACTAAAATATTATTAAGCCCATTAGGGTTTTATTGGGTCCATTAGAGTCCATTAGAGTCCATTAAGCTTCATTGGGCCCATTAGAGCTCCTTTGATCCCATTAGGGTTTCTAGCACCCCAACCGAATCAATCACAAGAGGCAAAGCGCACCGCCACCGGACACGGCGGCCGGTGGCGGCAGCCACCACCCTAAGTCGGTGGTTTTCAAGTTCTTTTCATTATTCCCCTTTTTTTGTTACAATTACAATGTGAAATACCGAATTTATCCACACACACACATACATTAAAATACACACACTAATAACATAAACACACACAATGGTGGTTCATGGCGGCAGCCACCACCTCACGGTGGTGGCAGTGGCGGCTCTTACGATTTCCGGCCAAACAAACCACCCCATTTCACTAAAATAAACACTCTTTTTCCCGAAACAGTAGCACAGCCACCTACCTGGTGGCATACGAGGCGGAGAAGGCGCTAGATGGCGGCAGTTTGCGAAGGCAGCGGCGGTTAACGGCGGTAGGCGGCAGCATACAACGAAAGGTGGCCTTCAGGAGCTCGTTTCCGGTGGCAGCAAGCTAGCAGCCACACGAGTCTTGAAGCGACATCACTCACTCACACGAGCTCACAGCCACCACGCATGGTGACGAGATAAAGCAATGACGGCAGGCAGAGTAAGAAGAAGAAGAAGTCATGGAGGGACGATGGCACTTCAACGAACCGAGGGAGAACAAAGGGTGGAGTGAAGCAGCAGTGACGGAGACGAACTGCTCCTCCGTCTCCAGCTGACACGGCGTCGGCACAGTTGCAACTCCCACGATCCCCGCTCTCCCGCTCCTCCCGAATAACACGAAAACAACGTATGGCTCTTCGTCTTCGCCGGTAACGGAAGGGTTGGTGGTTTCCGGTTTCAACAATGGCGGCAGAAGGGGCATCCATGAACGGTGGCGGCGACTAATGGCGTCGGTTGGGGGGAAAAAGATGACATGTTGCCGGACTCATCTGATCGGAGCTACAAGGCAGGGTGGCGGCTGGAGAATCCCCACCATAGCGGCTGCAACATAAGAGGCTAGGGTTATGGTTGTTCCTTATATACCCGACGCCCATAAGCATATTTCCATAATTCCGCAATCAGTCCCTCTCTTCATATTCTCTTTCAAAATAAATCTATAAATAAATTTTCAACCCTGCCCTCTAGAATTCTTCTCAAATCAAGCCCAAAACTTACGCTTTAGCCCCTGACCCATAAAATCTTTTCACTTTAATCTCATATTTACCAAACAGCCCCTTATCCTCATAATCTCTTCAAATGAAGTCCCACAAATTACCATTTAGTCCCTGCCTTCATAAATACTTACAAAACTAATCTGGAACTTAAACTTTTAACCCCCAAAATCCAATTTATAGCATTTGGCATTAAAATACTCATAACGATTACATCTCGTGGCTTCAGAGTTTATTATTTATTTAATAAATAAACGGGGTGTTACAGTTATATCCTCACCTATCTCTTATCACATTATTTCATCACACACCAATTATTTCATCTACCCATGTTCTACCCAACATATTTGTAGATATAAATTACATATACAGTTTAAAACTATTTAAAAACTCGTATAAAACATTAATTCAACATCCATCTCAAGTAAACAAATAATGTATAAACACATAGCACGTATTTCATAGCAAATACTTCATATCTATGTGTTAGAAGAAAGTAACTACACACTCACACATATAAACAACAATATACTTAATACATTTAAACAATACTTGTATTATTATCGTGTTTATGAAAGGGACTATACACTCACTTGATTAGACAATGCTCGGACAACACTACGACTTGTAAAAGTAGTATTCTTTGGTAGATCTCGAAGATCTTCACAAAAACCAGCTTCTCGCAGGCAGAGCTTCGGCTCGGGAATTTCACTTCTCGGGATCTTCGGGCTTCGGGACTCGCTTCGGGTCTCGGGATGATATCAGGGCTTCGGTGGGTTAAAATAAGGCTTAGAGAGAGTATAGGGAGTGGGAGAGTAAGAGGTGAGCAACCAAACTCGGCAGACCCTTGATTTCTATTTATAGGGTGAATTTTTTGGGATCACCTCGTGAGTTTCTAATATTCACCTCGTGAACTGGCTCACCTCGTGAGCTCGATACGTCATTGCGCTCGTCATGGCCACTTGCCCTGGAAGACTTCCATCATCTGTTCACCTCGTGAGTCACTAATGCTCACCTCGTGAACTGGGCTCACCTCGTGAACTACATATGTTCACCTCGTGAGTTCTGACAGTTTTGGAGTTTCGCGCCTCGAACTTCAGAAATTCATAACTTTCGCTTACGAACTCCATTTTCGATGTTCTTTATATCCACGCGTAGGTAAAAAACAAGATCTACAACTTTCATTTAGACTTCGTCGGCCAATTTTGACTTTATTTTTAATATATTATTAATATATTATTTTTAGTAGGCCGGGACAGGAAAACTCCGTTCAAAATTCATAACTCCTTCATCTGAACTCCGTTTTCGTATGTCTTTTTGTCGTTACGCTACTATTAACGAGATCTTCGATTCTTGTTTAGGTTGTGTCGGCTAAAAAGCGCTCGATTTAATATTCGGATTTCGGGTTGCATACTACTAATGCTGAAACTTTGAAAAATCATAACTTCCTCATATGAAGTCAGATTTAGACGTTCTTTTTATGCACGCTCTCGGTTTAACATATTCTTCGACTTTCATTTAGATCACTAAGGCCAAATATTGCTCTAACGTAAATTCACTATTTACGTCGTGCTGTGTCGTGCCGGTTCTGTCGCGAAACTTCGACATGTCATAACTTCTTCGTTATAACTCGAATTTCGGCGCTCTTTATATGTACGGAATCCTTGTAACATATACTACAACTTAGTTAAGATTATTCATTCTAAATAATCTTCTATCAAAAACTCATTTTCAACGCTTAACATCTCTAAATTGACTAGCCCGGATCTACGGGCGTTACAATAAAGGTTTCAAATATTTTGCTACAATTGCGGATGATTGTATAATATTCACGTGGACATACTTTCTTAAGCATAAATCTGAAGTTCAAGGAATTATTCTAATTTTTTTTTGCAATGGTGTCAACACAGTTTAATAGCAAAATCCAAGTGTTTAGATCTGATAATGTTAAAGAATTAGCATTCACAGAATTCTTCAACAAGGAAGGGGTTATTCATCAATTTTCATGTGTTGAGAGGCCTCAACAAAACTCAATAGTTGAAAGAAAACACCAACATCTTCTTAATGTTGCTAGAGCCCTTTTCTTTCAATCTAAAATTCCTATTTCTTTTGGTCTGAATGTGTTTCTTGTGCCACTTTTCTCATTAATATAACACCTTCTAAACTTCTCAAATTCATTACTTCATATGAGAAATTACACAATTGCCCTCCTGATTTTTCAAGGTTTAGATCTTTTGCTTGTTTGGCTTTTGCTTCAACTCTACCTAATTCCAGGAATAAATTCACACCAAGGGCAAGATGTTGTCTCTTTATGGTTTATCCTATGGGCATGAAAGCTTATAAGTTGATGGATATTGAAACAAAAGAAATTTTTGTTTCCAGAGATGTTACATTTCAGGAGGATATCTTTCCTTTTACACATTCATCAAGGGATATTTCTCATAATCCTTTTGATTCCATAGTTATTCCTAATTCATATAATATAGATGAATATTTTCAAACAGACCAGGATTCTTCTAGTCATTCTCATGTTTCTTCCTTGCCCCCACATCCCCAATCATCTTCACCTACTCCATCATCACAATCTTCTGAGACATCACAACAGCCTACAAGACCAATTCGAACACGTAGACCACCGTCTTACTTACAAGATCATCATTGTCATCTTCTAAATAACATCATTGTAGAAAATCGACCAAAATACCCTTTATCGGATGTTGTGTCTTATTCCAGTTTATCACCACAATACAGGGCTTATACTCTTGCTATTTCTTCCGAAATTAAGCCCAAGAATTACAAAGAAGCTTCTCAATCTCCTCAATGGGTCAAAGCTATGCATGAAGAGTTACAAGCATTAGAAGCCAATCACACCTGGACTGTCGTCCCCTTACCTTTTGATCGAAAACCACTAGGCTCAAAGTGGGTTTATAAAATCAAAAGGAAGTCAGATGGCACTATTGAAAGGTATAAGGCCCGTTTGGTTGCCAGAGGGTTCAATCAACAAGAGGGTATTGATTTTTTGGACACAATTTCTCCTGTGGCAAAAATGGTTACTGTCAAAATCTTGTTAACTTTAGCTGCTCAAAATTCATGGCCTCTTATCCAATTAGATGTGAATAATGCCTTCTTAAATGGCAATTTAGATGAAGAGGTTTATATGTAATTATCTCAAGGCTACAGTGCTTTAGACAATCGTTCAGCCAATACTACTTTAGTTTGTAAATTACAGAAATCTCTGTATGGCTTAAGACAAGCTTCTTGACAATGGTACTCGGAGTTCTCTTCTTTCTTAATTTCTCAAGGCTTTACCCAATCAAAAGCAGATTATTCTCTTTTTTATAAAGGAGTTGGAAAACATTATGTAGCTTTATTAGTCTATGTTGATGACATAGTCTTAACTGGAGCTTCTATGTCTGAAATAATGTCATTAAAGAAAGCTTAAGTAACACATTTAAGTTGAAGGACTTGGGCAAACTTCAACATTTTTTGGGATTGGAAATTGCAAGGCTGATAATAGAAGGATGATCTTTGTTTAAGGTAAACCACCTTTGACGTCACCGAGAATCACGATGGAATTTTAGGAATGGGTTTGGTGTATAAGTCATAATAGAGAGCAATATTTTTATTGATATTTCACTTATATCTCATATCGAAGCAAAATAGCCCCATTTCCTTTGCACATAATAAAAACTTCCAAAACTTTTATATCTCATATCGAAGCAAAATAACCCCATCTCTTTCTTTGCACATAATAAAAACTTCCAAAACTTACGTCGAATGTGATGGAAGATTTTCAAGTACACCTCAATAGGATCTCATATTCTTTGCTCCATTCCTTTCTCAGCTAAACTTTTTTTTTTTAGGTTTATGTCCAAACCCCAACTTTTTTTTGGATTGGTGATCATTTTGAGTTAGTTTCGTTGCGTTTTGGTTCTACGAATATTAAAATGATTGTAATACCCTTGGGGTATATATTTTCTATTTTTATTTCATTTTTTTAATTCCAATACTTATTTATTTATTTTAATAATTAAAAAAAAGGGGCTCATCTTTCTGTGTGTGTGTGTGTGTGTTTACATTTATACTTCATTTTTTATCAGAAGGATTTGCGACAAGAGGCTGAGGTTGGATGATGGGATCTGGAACTAGTAAAGCGTTCAATATAGGGTTTCTTCATAGAAGTGATCAATAGAGTTTCCTCCTTCCTCTTTTCTAAAAAACGATCCTCATAGAGTTGTGATGTGCACAATAGTACCTACTTGTTTTAAATTTATAACCTAACTTCATTAATATATGCACCTATGGGCAGTGTACGTAGTCGGATTATAAAATAGCTTTGATAAGTCGGGTGTCGAACACAGAGAACAAAATTTAATTAATTAATTTAACTACTTCTAATTAAATTAGAAAACAAACTTAAATTCGGAATTTTTTTTTTACTGATTTTGCAAGATCAGAAGAACTTAAATTAAAATAACAAATTACCAGTTAAGCAAGCAAATAAACACGAATTTACTTCAAGATTAAAGAGTACTTCTGTTCAGTTTCGATTTCACCTTCTATTGTGGTTGATTTCTAGTGGATGGAATATATTGATTACCAATTTATTAACTAGCTATTATGATCAAATATCTAGACATACCAATTCATGGATTACTATGCAATGATCAAGCACAAGTTAAACACCAAATTGATAATGAGCATGCTTTGTTTGTTATGTAATGTGATGGTACTTTGGGGGAACTCACTAAGCTTTGACTTACAGTTTTAGTTTATTGTTTCAGGTACTTCTGAGGATCATGGGAAAGCGAATGCATGATCGTACACATCTTTCTACTTTCATAATATGGATTTTTGGGACACTCTGATATGACTTTACTTTTGAAACAATGACTCTTTTTGTAAACAATGATGGTTAATGGTTGATTTTAAAATTTTAAAATTTTTATGACTTTTGGAGTGTTACAAATGTCCCCATTGCATATTAAAAAATAAAAAAAAAACATAAAATTAAAGATGAGAAAGTGGAACAGACTCCCCTGGGATAGTAGTGAAAAATTATTCTGAAACTTGTGTGGAATAGCTTGGACATTGTGTAATAATGGCTGAAAACAGAATTTCCAGACTCTTCTCTCGTGAATGTAAATGTTCCGAATCAAAATAAACCAAAGAAACATCTTCAAAAAGTGTGAACAACCTCAGCCACAATGTGGCCTAGTGATTTCATGTTGTGGTGTCGAGAAAGAATTCGTCATGGTAGCGAAAAATAAGAATACCATGACGTGGTCTAATGATGTCACGTCGTGGTAAACTGTCTGATGAAATTCAGTCGGGAAAATAATAAATGTCACGGCGTGTTCTAGTGATGCCACATTCGGGTGTCCTCTCATAGTGTCATCAAGAGCCAAAATAATGGATCTTTTCTTCTTAATGGCTTAGGACCATTCCCGACCTTTTTCTTTCTGTAAAATTCTTCAAAACTATTCTCTTCACCAAGTGGGAACCCCACACTTATTCAAAAATATGGTCTTCAATTGTAATCTTCAAAAATCTCATGGTTTTTTCATCAATTAAGCTCCTTCACTGTTTCACTTTCTTTTGATACTACAAAATAAAATCAAGAGACTACAGAAACACATGATCATTCGGTTAGACTAAAATAAAAACTAAAAAATAAAAATATATATATCAAAAGGAAAAGAAAATGCAAACTCTTAAAAACCATGTTCCCTCCAAGAAGAGCTTCTCTTTTAGGATTCGTGAGCTGGACTCCTTCCCACTCTACGTTGTTGCGGTTGGGAGTGGATATCCATTTTCTCCTTTTTCTCTTTCCACCTGCGTTTGTATGTTTGAACTTGTCGAATGTACACCTTCTTTGAGTTTTCTATTTTCTTTTGACCGATGCTTTCTTCATGCTTGGGTTTCGTTCCCTTGTTTTCCCCTTTCATATTCGTGCTCTTCTTTTCATCTTCCTTATGATCTTCTTTATATAACTCCATCTTTGTAATAAATGACTTCTCTAATTGCTCACCCATTTCTTCTTCCTTTATCTCCACTTTTTCATCCAAATCAACTTCTTCTTCATCACTTTCTTCTTCCACTTGAGACTTAGGTGTAGTGAACGCGAACACCTCAAACGTCATAGGAATTGAAGCTCTTGGTTTGAAACATTTTACTTCTGCCACATGAGGCTTCTCCCAAACCTTCTGTTAGGTCCAACTTAGTGTTGCGCCTATTGGGCTCATTAGCTAGTCCAAGTTTTGTCTCCGGTATGGGCCTGTCCATCCGTGAGTTTTATGTAGGGTTTTTTATAAATAGATGCTTGCATGCATCCTAGAATGTAACGATTAGATAAGTATTTTCAAGCGTATTCATCGTTCTTGTTTTGTAACCCTAGAATCCTCTACAGTGGGAGTTCTTAATCGAGCTCTGCTGAGGATTGAGTTAATCTAATCATTCGACTCATTCAGATCCATACTTGTGTTTTATCTCACTGTTTTTTACGTTCTTTATTTGCCTGTTACAAATATCTAATCGATCAAAGAGTTTTTATAACTCATCAATTGGTATCAGAGCAGGAGGTTGTGTAATTCATACACATGTCTTCTGTGAAAGAAGCGATTAGGGTTATTCCGCATTAACTGATATTTATTGAGCCGTCATTCCATAATTGACGTAACTCAGCATTTATTTGTTTTGCCCAAATATTACATATTACAAGTCTGATCTTTCAAATAGGTTAAATGATCAAGAATGGACGAGTCTCAATCTAATCCTATCAACATCTCAAACAACATTGGATCAACGACAAAGATTCCTATTCTTTACACCCAGGATTACGAAGTTTGGGCACATCATTTTGAAGACTATGTCATCGGATCTGAAGATAATGGGTATCTTATTTGGGAAGCAATTGTGTCTGGAACATTTGCTCACTCAGGAACATCGAAGATCATTAAAACTCAGAAAGAATATAATGATCTATTAAAAGATGTAAAAGACGTTGCTCAAGACGAAAAGGAGAAGTTTCAGTGCAATATCAAAGCATTGAGACTGATCCGATTCGCTCTTCAATCTGATACATTTAGGTTGGTGAGTTCCTGCAGTACCGCCAAAGAAATCTGGGATAGGTTGCGAGAGCTATATTCCACAGATGAAGATTTGGAGCATTCCATTCAGACGTTGCTTTTGTCTGAGTTTGGTGAATTTAAGCAGAATTCTGATGAAACTGTCACTCGGACATTCGATCGCTTCAATCATCTTCTTAGCAAGATGATCAAACATGATATAGAAAGGAAGCTGATTGAACAGAAGGTCACCTTTTTGAATGGCCTAAGATCTGAATGGAGAGCTGTTGTGTCTACAGTCAAAGCTCATGAGCGGTTAAAGTCTTATTCGCTGGCAAAGCTGGTGGGAATTTTGAAAATCTCAAGAAAAGATTGTCATGCAAGAGAAGAATGTGGTCTCAAGTTTGGGGTCCTTGGCCCTCCTGTCCAAAAGCAAAAATGTGGTAGAAGATGAAGATCTGAACCTAGAAGACTATGATCTTACTTCTGAAGATTATGCAATGATGGTGTCTAATCCAAAAAGGTTTATCAAGAAAAGGTTCCCTACCAATAAGAACCGAAATTGGCAAGGAAGCTATAGTTCTGAAAAGGTTAGGGAGGAGCCGAAGACTGAGGAACCAAAGAAAGAGGCGAACGTTGATGGAGATTCTGGTGTGAACTGCTACTACTGTGGAGGAAAGAACCATTATGCCAAAGATTGTGTTTTGAAGAAAATGGCGGAGAAGGATGAGGAGAAAGACGAAGAGGCTGTCTTGATGAAAAAGCTGGAAGAGTTCAAGAGGAAGAAAGCTGCTACTAACCCTTCTATGAATGATCTTATTGTACAGGGTTCGGTAGAGGATGACGAGTTCGGTGGCGTGCAGGTATGGTCAACCGACTCAGAGGATGATGAGGTGAGAAAGCCTTCACATGGAAAGGCATATGTTGCAAGAGGTGACGAAAGCAGCAGGAAGTGTTTGATGGTGACTGATGTATCTCACATGAGGGGATACAATACTGATGGTGGAAAAGAGGACACCAAGGAGCGAGAGGACTTATGCTTCACAGCAAAACCTCTCAGTGTGCAGATCAATGAGCTTGACGAATTGATCAAGAAGGTACAATCTCTTTTTATTTCATTCAAAGTCCCACATAAATCATATGAAAAAGAATTAAAATAGCTTAAATTCAAGAATCTCAAATTTGGATAGTTGTTTAACTCAAACACGGGTCACCAATTCTAACCTAACTGACCAAATAAGCAGGGTGTCATCCAAGAGTGAGGAGCGAAGGATGTGGATAGAGCAAAAAGAGTCGGAGCTGATAAAATCTAAGGATGAAAACATTTATTTACAAAGAGACAATTTAAAACTTTTAAAACAGAGAAATGTTTTTTGTTTGATTGCTAAACGTCTTTATGCTAACATCACTCAACTGCATCTGAATTGTGAAATAGGACAGAAAATTCATCGCATGATTTTGCCCTTCCTTGAGTTTAAGGAGGATGAAATCGATGCTGAAGCATATAACTGCGAAAGTGTTGTTTCTTCTGATGATGTGAATCCCACTTACATGTATGGTCTGGACAAAATAGAATATTTCATAAAGTCCAAAGACCATAAGGACATGCTGAAAAACCTTTTGGATGAAAATGATAAGCTGAAACTAAGGACCGAAACCATACAAAAATTTGACTCATTGAATGCCAATTTAAGTTCAGAAAATAAAATTGATGTTGAAAACGCGTCTGAACTAAATGAGGACGATGATATGAGTGTAATTTCTGTAGAGGATGAAGTCGACTGTTCTGAGTTTGTCAAGAGCGAACCCGAAAACCACAAAAATCTTATTTCTGAAAATTCTGTGGAGTTTGCTCGATTGTCCCAAAATAAGTCCCCGATTCTAGAAGAAAAGGTTGTTGTGTACCAAAAAGTGAGAACAACACCAAATCAAGTGTATAAGGTCACAGGAGTAACAGAACATCAAACAGTCGAACTCACTGCCATAGTGAATGAAGATAACGCAGATGGCTGTGATGAGTTTTTCTGGTCCGCTCCTATAGATAATGCCGATGAAACTGCTGGTCTGTCAAAGCAGACGTCCTGGAAAACCAAAGGCATATATGTACCAGAGCCACTGAACAAGCCTCACAACTTCGACGTGCCAAGCACTAGTGGTACAAAAGAAGTCCCTTTAGAAGAAGTCACTTCCACAAGCGAAACAACATCTGTGAAAAGTGAACTGGCTGACAAGAAGAAGAAGCAAAAGGCTAACATCCACAAACAACCGAAACAAGTGAAGGATCAAAAGCAGCAAAGGAATCAACGATACAAAAAGAATCTCTCTGAGCGAAAGAAGTTTTGGCGCTCTCAAAACAATCATTTCTCTTATCACGATAAGAATTCAAAGCAAGAGAAAAAGGATTTCAGGCCACATGAGGAACGGAACCGAAAGGACAGGTTCGGTTCAGAGAGCATAAGCAACCAAAAGGACATATTCGGTCCCGAAAGCAATAGCTACCGAACGTCCAGGTTCGGTCCTCCCAATGACCAAAAACAAAAGGTTCATAACGAACCGCAAGTCAGAAGAAATTCCCATTCTAATTCTTCTCATTCTCGATCCTCTTTTAAATCTAATTCTGTTCCTGCTCAAAGTTCAAAATCATCAAAGGATTTGAAAGGAAAAGCGAAGCTTTCCTCTGTCAAGGATGACCGAAAGCAGTCTAAGGCCCAAATGCCAAAACCTGAAACCAAAATGACTGTAGCTAATTCTAACAAAATCAAAGTATACACCATTAAGAAGAAAGATCAAACAACATTAATAAAAAGAACATATGTCGTTGATGTTTCTCTTACTATTCCTGTTCCTGTGAAAGGCTCACGTGGACCCAAGAAACTTTGGGTTCCTAAATCTGCTTAATTTTTGTAGGTTATTAGTGACGAGCAGTTCGACAAAAAAATGTTACATTGACAGTGGCTGCTCACGTCACATGACAGGGAGGAAGGAGGAGCTGAGGGAGTTTTGATCTCTTCAGAATGGTGGGAATGTCAAGTTCGGGAACAACTCATATGGAACGATAAAGGGTTATGGGATGATAACCAATGGAGACTTCACAATAAGAAAGGTGGCGTACGTTGAAGGGCTACAACATAATCTCATCGGTGTATCTCAACTGGTAGGAGGTACCAGTCTCAAAGTTTCATTTGACGATGAGGGTTCAGAAACCATAGAAAAGCAAACAAAAAGAGTGATTCTCAAATCAGAACGCAAAGGCGAAATGTTTCCTCTCAATCTCAAACCTATCAAAGGAAACCCAGCTATATGTCTTTTATCCAAAGCACATTCTGACGAAAGCTGGTTGTGGCACCGAAGGCTCTCACACCTTAACTTCAAAGACATCAACAAGCTTGTCACAGGAGGTCATGTTAGGGGTCTCCCATTGCTCAAGTTTGATCGAGAACATTTGTGTGTTGCGTGTGAAATGGGGAAGCAGAGTCATCAAAGTCACTCATCCATTATAAACACTAAAGTTGTTGAACCACTTGAGTTACTTCACATTGACTTATGTGGTCCATCATCTATCGAAAGCATTGGCGGTAGCAAGTATATTCTTGTTATTGTTGATGACTTTTCACGTTTTACATGGGTATTCTTTCTGAAGCACAAATCTGAGGCCACTCTCAAGCTAAAGATGTTTATTAAGCAGGTTGAAGTGCAACTGAGAATAGTCGTTCGCAAAATCAGGAGCGACAATGGACTGGAGTTCAAAAACAAAGAATTTGAAGACTTTTTGGCAGAAAAAGGAACCAGTCACAACTTCTCAGCCCCCTACACCCTCAACATAACGGTATTGTCGAAAGACGAAACCGGTCCTTGTGTGAGGCGGCCCGAACAATGCTAAGTTTCGCTTCTCTACCTTTATATTTCTGGGCTGATGCTATTGCTGCAGCATGTTTTACGCAGAACAGGTCTTATCTCAACAAGCGTTTTTCTCTTACTCCTTATGAGATCATCAACAACAGGAAGCCGAACGTAAAATTCTTCCATGTATTTGGCTCACGATGCTTCATCTTCAACTCCAAAGAACATCGTAACAAGTTCGACGTTAAAGCTGATGAAGGAATTTTTCTGGGATACTCACTTACTTCAAAAGTGTATCGGGTCTTAAATAAGCGTTCGAGGAAGATTGAAGAAACGTATTATGTGACTTTCGATGACAACTACGTCAAGAAGCTAAAGGCCACTGAAGAAGCAATTGGAGAGATTTTCACTCAAACAGGTCAAGTCACGGCCTCAATTGCTAATTTGTTTGAGCAGTTTGTAGAACTATTCGATGAACCGGAGAAAGCTACTCTCTCGGAAGCCAAGGCAGCAGACAACAAAGTCGACCATCTGAAGCAAATCGTCGAAGATGCCGCCAAACGAATGGGTGAAGGAGAACATGTTCCAAACGAACCTCCAAAGCATGGTGCTTCAGTTGAGGGGGAGTATCCACCTCCTTCAAAACAACCGAGCTCACAAATTGAGGGGGGGAACTCTATTCCAGTTCCACCCGAAAGCTCAACTGCACCCGAAAGCCCTTCTGCACCCGAAAGCTCCTCAATACCCGAAAGTCCTGTAGCACCAGAAAGTCCACCTACACCGGAAAGCTCATCAGTCGAGGGGGAGAATGCCGATATGTTCTATGACGACGATAGTCAATCTAAATTAGAAGAAATGGTGAATGATGAATTGGATCCATCCTATGATCCAAATTACCCTCCTCTTGTTAAGTGGACCAGAGATCATCCTGTATCTCAGGTAGTGGGTAATGTCTCTGAAAAGGTCCTGACCAGATCTCAACTGAAGGCAAAGCAAACATCTTTATTCTCCAAAGTAGAGTTCTGTATGTATAATTCTTTCGTATCAAAAGTTGAACCGAAGACAGTAAATACTGCTCTTGATCACTCTGACTGGGTTCAAGCTATGCAAGATGAACTCAACGAGTTTGAAAGAAATAAGGTTTGGCGCCTCATTCCAACTCCTAAAGACGCCTCAGTTGTTGGTCTCAAATGAGTATTCATAAATAAAATGGACAAGGAAGGCAATGTGATTCGAAACAAAGCTCGTCTCGTGGTGAAAGGATATTGTCAGGAGGAAGGAATTGACTATGAGGAAACTTTTGCTCCGGTAGCGAGGCTGGAATCTGTTCGAATATTTCTGGCCTATGCTGCACACAAGAACTTTGAGGTCTACCAAATGGACGTGAAATGCGCCTTTCTGAATGGAGAACTTGAAGAAACCGTTTACGTGGAGCAACCTCCTGGATTTGTTAATGAAAAGTATCCCAATCACTGTTATATTCTGGACAAGGCGGTTTACGGTCTGAAACAAGCACCTAGGGCATGGTATGAAACGCTAACCAAGTTTTTAAAGATGTCAAAATTCAAACAAGGTTCGGTTGACCCAACCTTCTTTCGTAAGAAGGAAGGTAACCACCTTATGATTGTTCAAATCTATGTCAATGATATCATCTTTGGCTCAACGAATCCTAGCTTAACAGCTGAATTCAGAAAGTTGATGGAGACTAAATTTGAAATGAGCTCAATGGGTCCGATTAACTTTTTCCTTGGTTTAAATATTAGACAGCGACCCGAAGGCATCTTTATCAACCAGGAAGCTTACACCAAGACTCTTCTTGCTAAATTTGGCATGATGGGAGACTCAAAGGTTAAAGTTCCAATGGCATTCGGCACCAAGCTCACACCATCCTTGGAAAAACCGGCAGTTGATATTACGTTATATCGCCAGATGATTGGTTCTTTAATGTACCTTACTGCTAGCAGGCCTGATATAATGTTTTCTGTTTGTTACTGTGCTAGATTTCAGGCGAATCCTCGTGAACCCCATATGCTTGCTGTGAAAAACATACTCCGGTATCTGAAACGAACCACCTCTCTCGGTTTATGGTATTCATCAAACTCAGGTTTCTTCGTTCAAGCCGACTCAGATGCAGACCTTGGAGGTTGTGGTTTAGATAGGAAAAGCACCACTGGAGGCTGCCAATTCCTAGACGGGAAGTTGGTTAGCTGGCAATCAAAGAAACAAACATGTGTATCTCTGTCTACAGCCGAAGCAGAGTACATCGCAGCTGCCTCCTGTACATCTCAAGTGATTTGGATCCAAAGCCAGCTCCGGGACTATGGACTCAATATGAAAAAGATCCCACTATATTGCGATTCAGAAAGTGCAATTAGGATCTGTCATAACCCAGTGCAACATTCCAAGACAAAGTATATAGCGTTGAGGTATCACTTCATTAAAGATCATGTGGAAGATGGGAACGTCGAAATTCACTTTGTTCGAACCACTGATCAACTGGCTGACATCTTCACCAAAGCTCTTCCTGAAGCATCTTTCAACAAAATTCTACAAGGGCTAGGAATGATGGAATCGGAGTCAGTACCAAAGACTACTTCTCCAAATTAAACGTTGGAAGCGAAATAGACCGAACGTTCGGGTTCGGGTCTCATGTGCGCCGAAATGAACCGAACACTCGGGTTCGGGTCTTGTTCTGGTATACCGAAATGAACCAAACACTCGGGTTCGGTCGTATTATCTGATCGTCGCTTATCACTCTAAGGTAGTTTCTTTGGTTGTAAACCTTTTGTATCATTTTCTTTATTCATTTCACTTATTTTCTAAGTTCCTTTCTTTTTCAAACTTATTTTTTTTTGCAACCGAAATAGACCGAACGCTCGGGTTCGGTTATAAATTTTTTTTAGCCGAAATAAACCGAACGCTCGGGTTCGGTTCCAAATTTTTTTGTGTCCAATTTTTTTACTTATTTGTTTAATTTTTTTCTTTATCTCAAAAAAAAATTCAAAATATTTTTTTTCTCTTATTTTCTTTTCGTAAATTCAAAAACTCCAAATATATTTTTTTATTATTATTTTGTTTTGTTTTGTGTCTTATCTTTTTGTGTGTCTATTTGTGGGGAAATCATTTCACTAGTTAAGTGTCCCTAGAAGCATGTTGTTGTATGTGTCCAAAGCCTCACCTGATTCTGAATAATAGCCTTACTGACTTGGTAAATACAAACCTTGTCTTCCCAATTAGGCTTCCATATTTATTCTAATCATGAGCTACCTGACTCTCTTCTCACATGAGATAAGAGTTTTCTGCTTGGTCCTTATTTTAACAGCAGAGGTACTTTCGTTTCTCTACACCATCTACTCTAATTTTCTCCATCTCATTCGCTTCATAAACGTAACCCTTGAGACTCTCAGAAATTACCACTGAGGTTTATGGTTACATAATTTCTATGTTTATGATCTTAGCTTCGTGTCACTACGAACTAAGTGAAACCCACAATTCCATACCTACTATGAATTGACGGTGATCAATCAATTTTGCTCTAGCTATCACTAACGAATTGACGGATTTATCTATGAGGATGGAAAGTCAAATCTCTAATTTTCTTTTGAGTGATTCCTATGAAATCGTTACGTCCTATAACATTTCTTCCCTTGGAATCCAGTTTTAAATTTTGTTTGAGATTTTACATAAACTATTTTATCTAGCCACTTAAATTATTTCAAACCTACTTGTTCAACAGACTACATTGGTCTCACAAGTACTTCGTTCGATTTCTGTCTTATATCAAGATCAGGAATTCTGAACTGAAGCGAAAGCCACCCAAATAAGCCTAATTCAAAGAAGCCTTTCAACACTTCTTAATAAGTGTCTGATCGTTATTCAATGGGAAACCACACAAACACTTTAAGGTCTCTCTTGACTTTGAAGGAAGAGATTCGTGCCCGGGATCCATTGTTTCGTGTCTTTATTGACATCACAAAATCCCTCATATGTGTTGCTTTATTTCTTTTTCTTTTACACACTAAGCACGAAAATCTTTTTGATTTTCCACAATTCTGGTTTCATTAATTACATGGCATCATTTTTAAATGGGATTTGAAGTGATCAAAGGGTTGTGGTTAATATTGATCCACACGGGCAACTTTGCTTTAAGATGACGTTAACTCTAAAAGGATAAGATGATAATATGTTGACTCAGGCGGGAGTCCAATCGATTTGAATTGCAAACGGCGCTTGACAGCCAGGCGTGTGAAGTGGAACCGTTTCATTTCTAGACGCCGCCTAATGGGAAGGCGTGTTAATCGGGACTGACACTCTCTCTCATGCGTGATCATCGGTGCTCATAACTGTCACGCATCCATCACTTCCGAAAAACCCTTCGCATTTCCCTTGAAGATTTGGGATAGATTCTTCTCTCTCCTCTACCCATAGTATAAAAGGTAACGTAAACCATTGTTTACCTCTTTACTGCATCCATATTTCAGAGAGCAAGAAAACCTTCAAAAATTCTACTGTTCATCATCTCTCCCATCTTCTTCACAACAATGGCGGATTCCTCATCAGTTCATGCTACTTCTCACATCTTGCCGATTCGTCTCCAACAGAGTTTGATCATCGATCTTACTCCTCAGGTCTATGACGCTTTCATGTTCCCGATAATCGAATGTCTCAAGTACTCGCCGATTGCTCCTGCTCTCACCAAAGTTGAAGCAGTTCCTATGGAGTTCTTGTCTCAAATTTTCGCCACTGCTCATTACGACAAGGCAGTCGACAGGATCTTCTTTGACGTGCTTGATCACAAGGCGTCCATCTCCAAGCAGAGGTTTTGCTCAATTTTAGGGTTTGAACCTGATTCAACTAGGGTTAACCCTGAATCGATTTCGGTGGGTCACATGTTCTCTATGTTCTACAACATGGGGTATACTGAGGTGCTGACAACAGTTACGAAGTTCAAGAAATCATGCTTGCCTCCTCAGTGGAATGGGTAATTTACAATGCTGTTCAAGGGGCTGTCTAAACGCAGTGCTGGATCAGACGGAGCAAGCTGTCTGTTCATCACGATTCTGTACGGGATCTACTACGGTATCAACTTGGACTACGGGTCGGTCCTATGGCAACAGCTCATTCAGAGTCTGTCTTCTACTTCTCGGCATTCCGAGATTTCCTTTGCTTGATTTTGGACTCTCATTACAAAATGGGTGATGGACAAGTACCAAGTCCCCATTGTTGCTGGTTCTCCAATGTCTTCGATTGGTACTTTCCATACCACGAAGATCATTGTCTCCGATGCCTCAAAATTTCAATTCATTGGCTCTATTCCATAGACGATGTATGGAGATGTTCCTGCTGACAGCCGGATCATTCGAACCTACAAGGAGTTTCGATGCTCTGGTCCGAGAGAGCTTACTCCTAAAATGCTCAAGTCCATCCATGAAGCTGACAAGCCTGCGCCAAGGGTAAAGAAAACTGACAAAGGCAAAGACAAGCAAGCTGGTAAGGGAGCGAAAGGCCCTTCTCCCAAGAAGCGTAAAACTACACAGACTATTCAGTCTCCTCCGCTTAAGAAGAGAAAAACCCAACCAAGGCGAAAGCTGATAATCGCTTCCTCCTCGAGCGAATCTGAGGAAGAGAATTCTGCCTCTGACGGATCTCCTCGTGGAAACACTCCACCACGATCGCCTACTCCAGAAGCTCACTTTTCCACTTCTTCAATCTCTTCTCCACCTATTACCATTCCCATTTCCATTCCCCCCATAACCTCCACCACTCAAATACCATCCACCTCCATCCCAGTACCCCCACCCATCTTTACCGAAGCAACCACCACCACTGCAGAAGTAAGAACCAACGTATCTAATACGGGGGCTCATACCGACGCACCCAAAGCCACTTCAGCCCCCGAACCCACACCAACTACCGAACATACCACCCAAGCCGAACCTACTACAACTACCGAGCCTCCACCCTCACCACCACCCTCATCTCCTGCTTATGCGGTAGAGAGTGAAGAACCATTCCTCGGCGGAGAGGACATGACCTTCGATTCGGTCTATTACAGTCCGTTTCAAGTTCAGAGTGATGACGATGATGATGCTCCTGTCACAAAGAGGCATCTCAAGGAGCTTCACGACAAGATCGATTCGCTCATCGCCTCCTCTTCTTCATCCTAGTCCTCCATCTCTGAAGCTGTCATTCAGAAGATTGTTGATGCTTTTTCCAAAGCTCATCAAGTCTCTCTAGACTCCGCTATTGCAGCCATTGATGCCTCAACCAAAGCCTGTGAGGCAGCGATCGAAAAAGTCGATAAACTATGTCAACCAGCTGTCATTACAGGAAAATGCTGAAGCCACCAAAACAAAGCTGGAACCCATTGTCAACCAGCTGGCTACATCAGTTGCATCAGAGCTGAAGTCGTTTGCGTCTCTTCGTCAAACTCTCTCAGACGACAACTCAGCTTTCAAGACAACCATTGAGGAGCGCCTCGCCAAGCTTCAAGAAGATCTAGCTGCTGAGAACTCCCTCATGGATGCTCTTGCTCGGAAGACCACCGCTCTTAAGGTCAAGAGTATTCAACTCTCCAACTCACAAAAGGAGATTGAGTATCTTCGATCTGAAAGAGAGATAATTTCTCCATGTGTTTCGGATGTCCACTCAGCTGTATCCAACATCCTGGAAGCACATGACCCGATACTCAGCTATTCTGTCAGGCGAACTCTTGCAGAAAAGCTTGCTCTTGCCCTCTCTCTACTGAGCAAGATTGAAGGGCTCCTTGATTTTGTGTCCATTCCGAAACAAGGGGGAGAAAAAGAGAATGTGTCTCAACCGCCTCCTTCTTCAACAACAACACACACAACCGAACCTCCTCCTACAGGCCAAGCCTCAGGTTCCGGTGTAAAAGACAAGGGCAAGAAAATTGCTGAGGAGGGCGATGATGAAGATAAGGAGACCATTGTCGACCTTCTAAAGAAGCATGGTCGAGATAAAGATGCTAATCTCAGTGCTCGTGTAGCTAGAGAGGCTGAAGAAGCCGAAAGAAGACAGAAAGGAGCTCACGATCTTCTCGAGAGCAGGAAAACTCTTTTTCCTCCTTGGACTCTTGAGAAGCTGTTGAAAGAAGCCATCGAAACACCCAACATCTTGTGGCTAGAACCGGTGATCTCTTTAGATCGTTCTAATACTATCGATTCTCAGTTCGACATGCCACTAACCCGAAAGGCGTTTGTATTCCATGCCTTTGACAACGTTGCTGAGTTCCCTCATCCTCATCCAAAGATTGATAGGGACTTAGTCGATTTCTATCTGAGGGCCGCTCAACCACAGTACCAAACATGGAGCGCTCAGAAGATTATCAATGTTCGGGTTCTAAAGCCGTACAAGGAAGGAAACTTCACCAACGTTCGGTTTAAGGTGTTGAGAGGATCTGCCAAGACCGAACATGCCATCTCGCTAGCTGATCTTCCCAACTTGAATCCACACGATTGGATTATTTTGCGCAACATCCTTCTTACTAATGAAGCAGAATATGGTCCGATCATCGACCACATCAAGAGGATGCTTGTTTGTTACATTATGGAAGTTGCCAAGATGGATCAGGAGATAGCGACTGTATTCAAGAAAAAGCCTACCATATCTCCTGCTGGCTCAGCAAGTGACCTAAACATGATGCAGATGGGAAAGATAGACCCAAAGAGAAACTCCGTTATGTTTACCAGAAACGAAGGCCAAAAATGCTTGTTCGCTTTGGCAGACAAACATCTCTATACCACTACATGTCTGGAACATGTCTTAGGGATCATCCATCGATGCAAGCAGAATTCGGCGGATGACAAGAAGTACTTTGATGATATGATTCAATGGTACATTCGCTTCAGACAGACAATCCTCACCCTGATCTCGCGTCTGTTTGATACAACCAAGAAAGTTCCAGCAGCTGGTCCAAGCAAGAAGAAATGATAGTCTCGCTCCAAATTGACGCAAAGGGGGAGATTGTTAGGTCCAGCTTAGTGTTGCGTCTATTGGGCTCGTTAGCTAGTCCAAGTTTTGTCTCCGATATGGGTCTGTCCATCCGTGAGTTTTATGTAGGGTTTTTTTATAAATAGATGCTTGCATGCATCCTAGAACGTAACAATTAAATAATTATTTTCAAGCGTATTCATCGTTCTTGTTTTGTAACCCTAGAATCCTCTACAGTGGAAGTTCTTAATCGAGCTCTGCTGAGGATTGAGTTAATCTAATCATTCGACCCATTCAAATCCATACTTGTGTTTTATCTCACTGTTTTTTACGTTCTTTATTTACCTGTTACAAAGATCTAATCGATCAAAGAGTTTTTATAACTCATCACCTTCAATTCTTCTTCCATCAACTTTTCAATCTTCTCTAACTCATTAAGACTTTCATATTCCAAACAATTCATCCTTAGCACTTCATCTCTTCGCATGTCATAATTCATTGGATTCATTTTAAAAGTAATTTCTTCATCTTCCACTCAAAGTTTGAGCTTTGAGTTATGAATGTCAACAAGGGCTCTTGTTGTACTCAAGAATGGCCTTCCCAAGATTACAGGAAGATATTCATCTTCTTTCATATCTAGAACCACAAAATCAACCAGAAAAATAAATTTCCCCACTTTCACCAACAAATCTCCAATGATTCCATATGTGCTAGTGATTGAGTGATTTGTCATTCGAACCTCTGAAACAACCATAGCTCACAAGAACTACCAAAAGAGGCAAAAAGTACCATGAACAACCCCAAAAGAAGATCTAACCAAAGAGTGAGCAAGACAAAGACTTTATACCTTCAAGAGATTGCAAAAGATGGCAAACTTCTGGATCTACAAGCTCCTTTCAAGATAGTGAGTCTTTAACTTTCTCCTTCTCTTGCATAAGCCACCACAAACACTCTTCCAAGCTCCAAGATTCACTCAAGGCACTATAGGTTTCAAGGTAGATGAAATGGAATGGAGGCTGACTTATGAGACACAAAGGAAGACGATAATGATGTTTATATGGGGTAGTGTAACGCCCGTAGAGTAGGGCTAGTCAATTTAGAGACAATAAGCGACAAAAACGACTTTTTGATAAAAGATTATTTAGAATCAATAATCTTACCTAAGTTGTAGTATATGTCACAAGGTTTCCGTGCATATAAAGAACGTCGAAATCCGAGTTATAACGAAGAAGTTATGACCTGTCGAAGTTTCGCGACAGAATCGGCACGACACAGCGCGACGTAAATAGTGAAATTACTTAAGACCGATATTTAGCCCTAGTGATCTAAACGAAAGTCGTAGATTTCGTTAAACTGAGAGCGTGCATAAAAAGAATGCCCAAATCTGACTTCGTATGATGAAGTTATGATTTTTCTAAGTTTCAGCTAAGCAGTATGCAGCCCGAAACTCGAATTCGAGATCGAGTGATTTCTAGCCGAAGCAATCTAAACGAGAATCGAAGGTCTCTTCATTAGTAGTGCAACGATAAAAAGACAGACAAAAACGGACGTCAGATGAAGAAGTTATGAATTTATAACGGAGTTTTCCTGTCCCGGACTACTAAAAACAAATAATAAAAATAAAGTCAAAACTAGGCGACGGAGTCTAAACAAAAGTTGTAGATCGTAGTCTCACCTACGTGTGGATATAAAGAACGTCAAAAACGGAGCTCGTATGCGAAAGTTACGCAAGTTTGAAGTCTGCTTAATCGAGTACGCCCAGCGTACTTGGAACCGCCTCAACTACGCATGCAATGACATCACTCGAGTACATACGCATGCAATGACGTTGCGTACGCCCAACATAAGGCCTAGTACGCCCAGCGTACCTAGATTTACACCCATCGTAATACCAGATTCAACACCCTATAAATAGAATGCGAGGTTGCCTTATTTCTTTACTCATTTTTTCTTCTTTCTCTCTCGTTTCGCATCGTTTTGCGTGCAAGAAATATCCAGAAGCCCCGAAGATCCCGAGAAGTGCAATTACCGAGCCGAAGCTCTGCCCGCGAGAAGCCATTTTTTTGTGAAGATCTTCCAGATCTGCTGAAGAATACTACTTCTACAAGCCGTAGTGTTGTCTGATCATTTCTGATCAAGTGAGTGTGTGGTTACTTTCTTCTAACACATACATATGAAGTATTTGCTTTGAAATGTGTGTTATGTGTTTATATACTATTGTTTATTTGAGATAAGTGTGGAATGGATGTTTATATGGTTTTTAAATGAGTTAAACCGTATATGTATTTTATATCTACTAATATGTTGGATAGAACATGGGTAGATGAGATAGTTGGTATGTGATAAAACGATGAGGTAAATGACGAGGTATGTAAGATGATTTAAGAATAATATTGGTAGATGCACAAAATAGAGAATGGCACAATACTAGCAGATGCACTTAAGAATGATATTGGTAGATGCACCAAATAGAGAATGTCATAATACTAGCAGATGCGCTTATAGGATAATCTTGGCATATGCGCTTATAGGATAAATGTAACATCTGGATTCCCAGGTATATTATTCTATTCTTTTATTTTTGAAGGTAGTGAAGGGACTCGGCGAGTTGGTGCTTAGACTCGCCGAGTAGGGTCGCGGGTTCTTATCCGGGTTCATGGCTGGACTCGGCGAGTGCATGAGTGGACTCGGCGAGTGCATGAGTGCACTCGGTGAGTCCACGCTGTTTAATGAAACCCTAATTTCCTGGGTTTGGGACCTATTTAAAGGCCCTTAGGGATGTCATTTGCGGATACCAAACCTCAGAGAGAAACCCTAAAGGAGCTAGAGCGTTTGTGAGAGGATAGGAGCCATTTCTTGATCTTTGTGGTTGATTCTTGCAAGAAGGAGGTGTTTCCAACTTAGAGGAGGCCAAGGAGGTTGTGCATCTATGGATTTCGAGCAAGAGAATTCATCTTTGAGGTATTATATCGCCCCTTTACCTGTTTTGTTGAAGGAATCCATAGATGTAGAGTTTTATGACCTTTATTGGAAGAAATTGTGAGGATATGGCCCCTATTCACTTTGAGACTTCAGATCTGGACCCATAGTGGTCTAAAGAGCTTATATCATCTTGCTTTATGTTGAGCTATGGAGGTGTTGAGCTAAGGATGTTACTTTTGGGGCTAAATCACCAAGTGAAGCCTCCTAGACGTCCCATGAGTGTCAAGATTTGAACTTTACATGTTTATCAGGCTTGGGAAGGTCAGATCTATGGATCCAAGGAACAAATCTGACCTCAGAAGGCCATTTGAGTTTGTGCATGGCATGAACTAGCCGAGTCCAAGGGCAGACTCGGCGAGTAGGGTTAGGGTTTTCTGTAAATCACTTAGTGAGTGGACTTGCCGAGTTGGGGGAATAACTCAGTGAGTCAGAGGGGAATTAGAGGACTGGAGTTCAAAGCAGAACTCACCGAGTTGATCTTGAGACTCAGCGAGTTGAGTCGGGGTGGCCCCGCGATTCATGCCAGGTGTAACTAGTCGACTAAGGGGAGAGACTCGACGTGCCAAGCGAGACTAGAGAGTTAGTGGACACGTATAGACTCACCGAGTCGCTCTAGTGCACTCGACGAGTCGGGTCAAAGTTGACCGTTGACTTTTAGGGTTTGGTCAACAATGGGGCCTTTGATCCAAGAGAGGGGTAAAATGGTCTTTCACCCTTCTGAGGGTGCCAAGAGGGTTGAGTCTAGTCCCGAGAGTTATATTTATGAGGGTATTTACTTTATGTGTTTAGGCGGAGGCTAGATCGTATTTCTACCGAGTTAGAGATTTACCGAGACATCTGAGGTGAGTCTTCTCACTATACTTTACCTAGAGTGGTAACAGAGTTATGCGGCAGTATATTTTAGAGTTATGTGCCAGTGTATCTGTATGCTATTTATGTGTTGAAATTTATTGTGATATGTGATATGCATGATTCAGAGTTAGGACCAGTGGGTCCATAGAGTTATGACCTTTGGGTCCATAGTGTTAGGGCCAGAGGGCCCGCAGAGAGTTGGGACTGGAGGGTCCCACTGGGACACACTGACCAGAGGGTCAGCAGAGTTATAGCCTTGAGTGGCTAATATGTGTTAGAGTGGTATTTTGGGGAACTCACTAAGCATTTATGCTTACAGTGTTTTGTGTTATGTGTCTCAGGTACCAGCGATGATCGCGGGAAGGCGCCGGCATGATCTGTACACACACACACCCGCGGAGTTTAGTATGATTTGATCTTGGGATTTGTAATGAGATAATGTTGATACAATGTTTTTCTTGAAAGTGATTATGAATGAATTTAAATGGTTTTAAAAAGCGAAAAATTGTCTTAATTTTTATGGTGTTACAAGTTGGTATCAGAGCCTTGGTTTGAGGGATTCGGATGCATCTTCGGGCGTATCTGAACTCAAACTGAGGATTTGAGGAAACTTTGATAATAAAACAAATTTTTTTAAAGAGGGATTCGGATGCATCTTCGGCCGTGTGTACGATCAGCCAGCGCCCGAACGGTGATTTCCCAAAATACCATCGCAATAAGTGTTATAAGATATGTTATGTTATGCTATATGATGAGTTATGTTATGCATGCTAGAGTAGACTATGTATTCTTATTAGGACTAGGGTGGCCTGATATGTGATGCCTTAGTCTAGGAGTTTTGCTGCTAGAGATGCTTGAGATGTTTAGATAGCAGTGAGGAGCTTATGAGAGGTCTGCTAGTGAGTAGCATATGATTAGAAAGAATATAGTACTTGGGATTTGGGACTCTCGGAGGAGAACTTGGGATGAATGTTGATGTGGTGTGGACGGTAGTATTGGGCCCGTACTACTGAAGACATCGGATCAGTGTGCAGTCCAATTAAGATTCCTCAGAGTACTAAGGAAAAAGTATGGTGGAGTTATCGAGTGTGAGAATGCTCGAGCGAGTCCCTAATATTCCTTATGTTGTATTTCAGAGAGAGATCATGGTAGGGACACGCCACACACCAGAGACCAGCGGTACGAGTGATGAGGAGATCCGTAGGATCATCCATGAGGAGGTGGTTGCGGCCATCAGGGCAGAGATACCAGAGATGTTTGGGTCCATCAAGACCACGCTGATGGAGACATTTGACGAGAGATACGCTGCTCTTTCTGAGGCTGCGGTTGCTGCGGCCACTACAACTATAGTTGTGACTAGGCCGCAGGGTGGTGATGCGTTGCTGTTCCGAGAGTTCAACAACACAAAACCACCGGATTTTGATGGGACCCAGGACCCGATTGCAGAGATGAGGTGGATTTCGGACATAGAGGGGTGTTTCTTTACTTGCTCCTCTCTAAAGCATTTGAGAG
This sequence comes from Lactuca serriola, assembly GCF_051521515.1. Classification (NCBI taxonomy): domain Eukaryota; kingdom Viridiplantae; phylum Streptophyta; class Magnoliopsida; order Asterales; family Asteraceae; genus Lactuca; species Lactuca serriola. The sequence continues at coordinate 333,308,885 of NC_136415.1, read as the reverse complement.
TCCGGTTCGCGTTGAACCAGCTTCGCTTGGGAGCGAAGGACTGGTGGAAGTTTGTGACGACGCATTATTCGCCTGCTGAGCTTACTGCAGTGACTTGGGAGAGGTTCACTGCTATGTTCCGAGATGAGTACGTTCCCCAGGTAGAGAAGGAGCGTTTGGCCTAGGAGTTTCTGACCCTCAATCAGGGTACTGAGTCTGTCACAGTGATTACGAGGATGTTCAATGAGCGGGTGATGTTCTGCCCAGAGCACGTGTCCTCCGAGCAGGCACGTATGAGCTGATATCTGAGCATTTTGAGGAGGGATATACGGGAGTTCGTGGCGAACTCGACGTACCGAACATTTGCCGAGCTTCAGGCAACTGCCCGGAAGAGGGAGATAGAGCTGGAGACCCAGGCTAGGGAGGAGGCTGAGTCTCAGGGGAGGGATTGGTGACCGGCGCAGTCTCAGCTGGCAGCCAAGCGGGCCAAGCCCGCTGATTCGAGATCTGGGAGTCAGAGGGGCCGCACTTGTGGCAAGTGCGGCAAGATCCATGATGGGGTGTGCAGAGCAGGGTCTTGCTACATATGTGGCAAGGAGGGGCATATGGCCAAGGATTGCCCCAAGGGGTTTGCAGTGTGCTTCCACTGCAATCAGACCGAACACCGGAAGGCAGAGTGTCCGCAGTTGCGAGGGTCATCTCAGGGAGCACCTCAGGGATCTGCCCCTGCCGCCATCAGAGCTACAGAGAGTCGGCCAGTGAAGGCCGAGGCGCCGAGGGCACGAGGGAGAGCCTTTCAGCTGACCGCAGAGGAGGTCCGCGCAGCGCCTGATGGCGTGGCTGGTATGTATTCTTTCATGTATTTATTTTGTCGATGTGATATCGTGTTTATATTATGTTATGCGTAGGTACCTTTCTTGTGAGTTCTGTACCTACCTTGGTGTTATTTGACTCGGGTGCGAGTCGGTATTTTGTATCTTTGGCTTTTAGTCAGCATATCAGTGTTAGTCGTGAGGCGTTGAGTCGGCCTCTGAGAGTATCCCACCCACGATCTGGAGTTGGGGGCAGTGGTGTTCGCCCTCAAGATCTGGCGTCACTATCTGTTTGGGGTTCGGTGTACCATATACACGGACCACAAGAGCCTGAAGTATCTAATGGATCAGCCCAACCTGAATATGTGCCAGAGGAGATGGTTGGATGTGGTGAAGGATTACGATTGTGAGATCCTGTACCACCCGGGGAAGGCTAATGTTGTAACCGATGCACTGAGTCGTAGGGCGGAGGGCTCCCCGATGCGAGATGTTTGTTTGAGATTCACAGTGATGACTCCAGTGTTAGACTCCATTCGTGGGGCCCTGGCTGAGGCCGTGAGACCAGAAAGCCAGAAGAGAGAGCGAGTTGTCGGGCTGGTATCGGAGTTTGTTACCGATAGCCGGGGGCTTATGACATTTCAGGGTCGGATATGGGTACCGTTTGTGGGCAGGACGCGTACCATTTTGATGGAAGAGGCTCATCGATCGAAGTTCTCGATCCATCCCGGGGCCACTAAGATGTATTTGGACCTGAAGAGGGAGTATTGGTGGCCCTGTATGAAGAGGGATGTCACATGGTTTGTAGAGAGATGCTTGACCTGTCGCAGGGTTAAGGACGAGCACCAGCGTCCACATGGTATGTTGTAGCCGTTAGAGATTCCCGAGTGGAAATGGGAACAGATTACCATGGATTTCAACACCAAATTTCCAAGGACTGTGAGAGGTGTCGATCTTGATTGTCTCAGATCGGGATGTGCGTTTTACTTCCAGGTTCTGGAAGAAATTTCATGAGGAATTGGGTACGAGGCTGCATTTTAGTACCGTATACCACCCTCAGACTGATGGGCAGAGTGAGCGGACGATTCAGACGCTCGAGGACATGCTCCGAGCATGTGTTTTGGATTTCGGCGGGAGTTGGGACACGTACTTGCCCTTGGAAGATTTTTCTTACAACAACAACCATCATTCGAGCATTGTATGCCACCCTTTGAGTTGTTGTATGGGAGGAGGTGTCGGACCCCCATTTGCTGGGGAGAGGTAGGGCAGCGTGTGATGGGTAGTACCGAGATCGTGCTTCAGACGATAGAGCAGATACAACAGGTCAGACAGAGGTTGTTGACCTCTTAGAGTCGCCAGAAGAATTATGTGGACAGGCACCGGTCCGAGCTTGAATTTTCAGGTCGGCGACTTTGTGCTCCTGAAGGTCTCTCCTTGGAAAGGAGTAATTCGATTCAGGAAGAGGGTCAAGTTGGGGGCCCGATATATTGGTCCTTTTAGGGTGACCGCGAGAGTAGGAGGGTAGCCTACCGATTGAAGCTACCTACAGAGTTGGGTCAGATTCATGACACCTTCCACATGATGCAGCTGAGAAAGTGTATAGCCGACGAGTCAGCAGTGGTGCCATTAGAGGATATTCAGGTGGATGCGAGCCTGAACTATGTTGAGAGACCGGTGGCGATTAGGGATCGGAAGATCAAGGTTCTGAGGAACAAGGAGGTGCCTCTGGTACAGGTCCAGTGGTAGCATCGGAGAGGGTCAGAGTTGACTTGGGAGCCGGAGCGGGAGATGCGGGAGCAGCATCCAGAGTTGTTTGTAGAGTAAGACTTCGAGGGCAAAGTTTGATTCTAGTAGGGGAGAATTGTAACATTCGGATTCTCAGGTATATTATTCTATTCTTTTATTTTTGAAGGCAGTGAAGGGACTCGGCGAGTTGGTGCTTAGACTCGCCAAGTAGGGTCGCAGGTTCTTATCCGGGTTCATGGTTGGACTCGGCTAGTCCACGCTGTTTAATGAAACCCTAATTTCCTAGGTCTGGGACCTATTTAAAGGCCCTTAGGGCTGTCATTTGCGGCTACCAAACCCCAGAGAGAAACCCTAAAGGAGCTAGAGCGTTTGTGAGAGGATAGGAGCCATTTCTTGATCTTTGTGGTTGATTCTTGCAAGAAGGAGGTGTTTCCAACTTAGAGGAGGCCAAGGAGGTTGTGCATCTGTGGATTTCGAGCAAAAGACTTCATCTTTGAGGTATTATATCGCCCCTTTACCTGTTTTGTTGAAGGAATCCATAGATGTAGAGTTTTATGACCTTTATTGGAAGAAATTGTGAGGATATGGCCCCTATTCACTTTGAGACTTCAGATCTGGACCCATAGTGGTCTAAAGAGCTTATATCAGCTTGCTTTATGTTGAGCTATGGAGGTGTTGAGCTAAGGATGTTACTTTTGGGGCTAAATCACCAAGTGAAGCCTCCTAGACGTCCCATGAGTGTCAAGATTTGAACTTTACATGTTTATCAGGCTTGGGAAGGTCAGATCTATGGATCCAAGGAACAGATCTGACCTCAGAAGGCCATTTGAGTTTGTGCATGGCATGAACTAGCCGAGTCCAAGGGCAGACTCGGCGAGTAGGGTTAGGGTTTTCTGTAAATCACTTAGTGAGTGGACTTACCGAGTTAGGGGAATAACTCAGTGAGTCAGAGGGGAATTAGAGGACTGGAGTTCAAAGCGGAACTCACCGAGTTGATCTTGAGACTCAGCGAGTTGAGTCGGGGTGGCCCCGCGATTCATGCCAGGTGTAACTAGTCGACTAAGGGGAGAGACTCGACGTGCCAAGCGAGACTAGAGAGTTAGTGGACACGTATAGACTCACCGAGTCGCCCTAGTGCACTCGACGAGTCCGGACAAAGTTGACCGTTGACTTTTGTTGACTTTTAGGGTTTGGTCAACAATGGGGCCTTTGATCCAAGAGAGGGGTAAAATGGTCTTTCACCCTTCTGAGGGTGCCAAGAGGGTTGAGTCTAGATCGTATTTCTAACGAGTTAGAGATTTACCGAGACATCTGAGGTGAGTCTTCTCACTATACTTTACCTAGAGTGGTAACAGAGTTATGCAACAGTATATTTTAGAGTTATGTGCTAGTGTATTTGTATGCTATTTATGTGTTGAGATTTATTGTGATATGTGATATGCATGATTCAGAGTTTCAGAGTTAGGACCAGTGGGTCCATAGAGTTAGGACCTTTGGGTCCACAGTGTTAGGGCCAGAGGGCCCGCAGAGAGTTGGGACTGGAGGGTCCCGCTGGGACACACTGACCAGAGGGTCAGCAGAGTTATAGCCTTGAGTGTCTAATATGTGTTAGAGTGGTATTTTGGGGAACTCACTAAGCACTTATGCTTACAGTGTTTTGTGTTATGTGTCTCAGGTACCAGCGATGATCGTGGGAAGGCACTGGCATGATCTGTACACACACACACCCGCAGAGTTTATTATGATTTGATCTTGGGATTTGTAATGAGATAATGTTGATACAATGTTTTTCTTAAAAGTGATTATGAATGAATTTAAATGGTTTTAAAAAGCAAAAAATTGTCTTAATGTTTACGGTGTTACAATAATGTCGGCAGATGCGCCCAAAAGAGAAGGTCATAAACCTGGCAGTCGCGCCTCATAGTGTATGATGTAATCCTGGCAGAGACGCTTAAAGGATGATGTTGGTAGATGCGCCTTAAGTAGCAATAGATTTTGTGCCAATTCCTTAGGTCAATCCTTAGGAATGAATGAATGGCGGGTAGTTGAATTCTTATGGTAAAATCCTAAGAAATAAAGAAGATAATGGGGATGGGTAATTGGGTTGATTGTTTTATGGTTGAATATAATAATTATATTATTATGGGTTGAAACCCCTATATGCTCACCAGGCTCCCAAGCTTGACCCACTCAGTTTTCTTTGTATTACAGGTAATGACACAAGAGTATAAGTTGGTGGACTTGACGAGAGATTTTGGATTATAGATTAGTAATTATAAAGGACAGTTGTAAGGTCTATTTTTTTTTTACTGTTTATGCTTTTGGTCTGTATCGGAACATGACATCCCGAGCTTTTGTTATTTAATGAAAATACATTTCTTTAAAGAAATGCTTCAATAGATTCTTATCACATTTTGTTTTAGGAACAAATTCCGCAACTGTTTTCTTTAAAAGATTACTCTGATTTTAAAAACAAGCATAACAAATCAGTCTTTTATGGCCGTGAAATTTGGGATGTCACAGTTGGTATCAGAGCATTAGTTTAAGCGAACTAGGAATTTGTAGGAAATTTCTAGACTTAAACTTAGAATGCTAAGTAATGATCGTGAGGAGTGTGTCTAAAATATGTTAAGTAGTACACCTAAATTGACACAAGCACTAGTTTATTTTAGGAATGATGCCTAAAGTGTTTTTATGTGCTAAATGTTTTGTGTGATAGCTATATCGATGCTATTATTTGTTCGGATCCATGGTCTGTTGCCGACCGGATCTGGAAACCTTATGTGTGTAGGATTCTAAGAGTATGATTACAATATTAGAACTAGCATGTAAACATTTCGGAGTGATAAGGATGTTTTAAATATCTACCGTGAATGAAGATCTAAATTCACCTTATTCGGTGTATAGATAAAAAATGGCAAGAACCATAAGTGGAGCTGGAAACGCAAATGAAAACAGGAATCAACCACTTGTGTTTGAGCGAGTGGCTGTTGTAGCAGTAACACCTGAGCCAATAACAATGGCCGGTGTACAAATGATGATTCAAACAATGTTGGATCGTCATGTGGAAGAAACGAGACATCTGCTTAGGCAGAATCGTGAAGAACTGTCAATTCAAATGGAAGAGCCCGAAGTGAATGGAGGGCATTCGGAGGGAGGTAACTTCAGTGGGACTATTGGTCAAGCCAACCCACCGTTAGTTAGACAAACCATTAGGAGGGAGGAATTGATGGACTTGGATGCAAGTACAAAGACTTTTTGACTTGCAAACCATCGACTTTCACTAGGAAGGAGGATCCGATTGGATTCATGGATTGGATTTCGGAAATGGAATTAGCCTTTATGACACGTGGTTGCAAGGGCAAGTTACAAACCATATTTGTAGTGCGTCAGTTCAGAGGTGGCGATGTTCGATGGTGGAACACTCTAGGGAAGACCCTAAGCCCTAACGAGCCACTGCAACTGTCTTGGGCAGAGTTCTTGGTGCAATTCAAGCGCAAGTTCTGCTCAGCCTAAAACCTGATAGAGTTGGAGAACAAATTTCTGATATTGAAGAAAGACAGCATGTCAGTGGATGAATACACTAATGCCTTCACAGATAAGATGGAGTTTGCTTTGCGCATCATCCCAGACGAGCTGACAAAAGTCGACCGGTATGCAAAGGGACTCCCATAGGAGTATGCGGTGTCAGTGCGTCAGGCACCTACTCTAGAGACAACTATTTGGGCTGCCAAGTCTGTTGAGAATATGATCAAGGGGAGGACTACCAGCAAGGTTGAACTTGGCGAGAAGAGAAATTTGGAAGGAACTTTAGGTTCTATTGAGAAAAGAAAATTCTCGAAGTCTGGAGGAGGAGGAAGAGATGAAGCAAGGTGGTGCGATAAGTGCAAGAAGAAGCACTCAAGAAAATGTGGCGCGGAGGTGACATGTTTCAAGTGTGGAAAGCATGGGCACTACGCCGATGAATGTATATTCAACAAAAAGGTGTGTTACGAATGTAACGAAGAGGGACACTTCAAGCAAGATTGCCCGAGGAAAAATCAAGCAGCAAGGCTAGAGGCACCGCCAAAGCCAAAAGCAAGAGCATTCAAATGATCCTTGATGAAACAGATGGCAATGCAAGGAATCAGGAATAAGGATTTTATATCTAAAGATCATGTTATAAAGTAGCGATATGAATAGTAACATGTGGTGTAGCCTATTAGAGGCATAGTATAGGGTGAAGTTGAACTTTTGTGTAATAGTTTCAAGAAATAATATAAACCCTAGTTTTGTTATATGATGTGTTAAATGGTTTTGTAATTTTCTTGCATGGTGACTTGGTCGACTGCGAGACAATACTTGGGACAAGTATGAGTAGGTGTGAAAGGTAGTAGATGCATATACTACCGGAAGCACAGGACTCACACTTGGATCAGTGAAAGTCACAAGGTTACCAAGAAGCTAGTGATTGATTCAGTTTTATTCTGGTATGTCATTACCATTGTTTCGGTAATGACTAGTACAATGGTTGTTGTTCCGACCCTAGTGGTCACAACCAATTGGAGCCTGACTAAGGTGAGTATGTTACGGGGTTCAGAGAACCAAGTTCGATGTAACATCTGACGTAAGTCAAAATATTGAATTCAATGCGATCATTAGTATCGCGCTCGTTGTTAATAAAGTTTGTAGTTAGAAATGTTACATTCTGAAATGTGATTATATCACATTAGAATATTAAGGAAGGTATATTCCATTATGTAATTTAACTTTAAAAAGATCGAGTATAAGCGTCACGTCGTGCGATGAGAGGTCAGTAGAGCACGACCCATCGGCTTGTTACAATAGATAAAGGAAAGTATTTATCCTATGAAGAAGAAGGAGTCCACAATAAGGACTTATTTGGTAACTCGGAAGTTATGATTGAGTGTACAACATAGTACGAAAAGCAGATGCAAGATTGGGAATCGTCTGCAGTCAAGAAAGCCATATAGTTAAATACTCTTTCGAGTAAACATAGAAGTTACGGTTATTACCTAGGATGAAGAAATGACGTGTGGAATCATTATGCAAGTCCTATTTCATTGATGATTCCTGGACGTAATCATCCTAAGGGGGAGATAATTGTAACGCCCATAGATTAGGGCTAGTCAATTTAGAGACAATAAGCGTCAAAAACGACTTTTTGATAGAATATTAGTTAGAATGAATAATCTTAACTAAGTTTTAGTATATGTCACAAGGTTTCTGTGCATATAAAGAACGCCGAAATCCGAGTTATAACGAAGAAGTTATGACCTGTCGAAGTTTCGCGACAGAACCGGCACGACACAGCGCGACGTAAATAGTGAAATTATGTAAGAGCGATATTTATCCCTAGTGATCTAAACGAAAGTCGTAGCGTTCGTTAAACCGAGAGCGTTCATAAAAAGAGTGCCCAAATCTGACTTCGTATGAGGAAGTTATGATTTTTCTAAGTTTCAGCTTAGCAGTATGCAGCCCAAAACTCGAATTTGAGATCGAGTGATTTCTAGCCGAAGCAATCTAAACGAGAATCGAAGGTCTCGTCATTAGTAGTGCAACGATAAAAAGACAGACAAAAACGGACGTCGGATGAAGAGTTATGAATTTACAACGGAGTTTTCCTGTCCCGGCCTACTAAAAATAAATAATAAAAATAAAATCAAAACTAGCCGACGAAGTCTAAACGAAAGTTGTAGATCATAGTCTCACCTACGTGTGGATATAAAGAACGTCAAAAACGGAGCTCGTATGCAAAAGTTACGCAAGTTTGAAGTCCGCTTAATCGAGTACGCCCAACGTAATTTTGGAGTACGCTTAGCGTACTCGGAACCGCCTCAACTACGCATGCAATGACGTCACTCGAGTACATACGCATGCAATGACGTTGCGTACGCCCAACGTAAGGCCTAGTACGCCCAACGTAATCCCATATTCATCACCCTATAAATAGAATGCGAGGCTGCCTTATTTCTTTGCTCATTTTTTCTTCTTTCTCTCTCGTTTTGCATCGTTTTGCGTGCAAGAAATATCCCGAAGCCACGATATCATTCCCGAGCCCTGAAGCAAGTCCCGAAGCCCCGAAGATCCCGAGAAGTGAAATTCCCGAGCCGAAGCTCTGCCCGCGAGAAGCCAATTTTTTTTGTGAAGATCTTCCAGATCTACTGAAGAATACTATTTCTACAAGTCGTAGTGCTGTCCGATCATCTTCTGATCAAGTGAGTGTGTGGTTACTTTCTTCTAACACATAAATATGAAGTATTTGCTTTGAAATGTGTGTTATGTGTTCATATACTATTGTTTATTTGAGATAAGTGTGGAATGGATGTTTTATATGGTTTTTAAATGAGTTAAACCGTATATGTATTTTATATCTACTAATATTTTGGGTAGAACATTGGTAGATGAGATAGTTGGTATGTTATAAAATGATGAGGTAAATGACGAGGTATGTAAGATGATTTAAGAATAATATTGGTAGATGCACCAAATAGAAAACGACATAATACTAGCAGATGCACTTAAGAATAATATTGATAGATGCACAAAATAGAGAATGTCATAATACTAGCAGATCCGCTTATAGGATAATCCTGGCAGTCGCGCATCATAGTGTATGATGTAATCCTGGCAGAGGCGCTTAAAGGATGATGTTGGTAGATGCGCCTTATGTAGCAATAGATTTTGTGCCAATTCCTTAGGTCAATCCTTAGGAATGAATGAATGGTGGGTAGTTGAATTCTTAGGGTAAAATCCTAAGAAATAAAGAAGATAATGGGGATGGGTAATTGGGTTGATTGTTTTATGGTTGAATATAATAATTATATTATTGTGGGTTGAAAGCCCTATATGCTCACCAGGCTCCCAAGCCTGACCCACTCAGTTTTCTTTGCATTACAGGTAATGACACAAGAGTATAAGTTGGTGGACTTGACGAGAGATTTTGGATTATAGATTAGTAGTTATAAATGACAGTTGTAAGGTCTATTTTTTTTACTGTTTATGTTTTTGGTCTGTATCGGAACATGACATCCCGAGCTTTTGTTATTTAATGAAAATACATTTCTTTAAATAAATGCTTCGATAAATTCTTATCACATTTTGTTTTGGGAACAAATTCCGCAGCTGTTTTCTTTAAAAGATTACTCTGATTTAAAAAACAAGCATAAACAAATCAGTCTTTTCTGGCCGTGAAATTGGGATGTCACATGTAGGAACCCCAAAATTAGGATTTTGCTATGAAAGGGAGTATGCCCCGCGTACCCCTTAGTACGCACTGCGTACTCTAAGACCACCCGCGACCACTTAACCCTCTATCCCCCGCGTTAACAATGAGTACGCCCCGTGTAACATGCCAAATTTCGAGTCCAAAAATTTCGTTTTTAATTAAGTAGTTTATAAAATCGTTTAAGGAAAACATTGTCAATATCATATCAATCCATAAACCATCATGAACATGTTTCAAAATCAAAACATCAAACAATAATAAAATCATAGTACAATCCCATGAATCACATAGTGCGGAAATCTCCCGAAGTGTGAATGGGTGTAACTACCACCACACTCGGAGTATGTCGGGAAATGCAATGCCTGAAATGCCACAGGAAGGGGCACACTGCCCGGTTCTGCAGGGCACCAGCGCAACCGATCTCCCAAGTCCCCGGAGTAGAAGTAAACCAGGTTTGCTATTGTTGTGGTGAGACAGGGCATTACAGGAGGGACTGCCCGATAACGAGGAACTTAGGCGCGGATGGACGGATTCTGATGATCACCGCAGGAGAAACTACCCTGGAGTCCCTAGCGACCAACGGTTCGTCTTCGAATTAAGAATTGCTTTAAAATTTTAATTTATATTTATATAAGGTTAAAAATTTGGGAAACATTTAAAAGTAATTATAATAACTCACTCATCTGAACAAGTCACATCATTCATGAGAGAACTAAAATCCGTTCAGGGAAACTATTATGGCTTAGTATATACATCAGGATTGTGCATAGCTAAGATTTTGCAGCCTTAGAGTGAGTGATTCCGCCTTAATTCTTGTTCCTTGTTTGGTTGTGGATTTAGGGCAGAACCACTCAGTCGACCGTCTTATTCATCTTAATTATACATAACTTGTATATGCAGGGCGATCATAGAGGTACCGAGGAGGATCATAATACAGAGTATCGATACTAGTTATCAAAACACGTGCACTGTTAGTACTCACTCATTGCGGTACGATTTGTGGTAGTGGTAACATCAAAGAGAAAATAGAAAGCACTAGAACGATTACACGGGGTACATTGTTGAGCACACTCGGAATACACCATCGTATAACAAACATTTCTTTCAAATCGGCCTAAATTTAGTTTCTGTAAAGAGCCTTGTGTCATCATTCGTCATGGATTGGCATGGTCCTCACATTACTAAGTTCATATGTTTCCATCATCTTGACCGTCAGATTCACGAAACCCTCGTCATTCGTAACGACAACCCGAACTAGACCTCAGTATTGTCTCTTGTCTTCTAAACCCCAAAGTACTCATGCGAGGAGTACCTTGCCCTTCGAAACCTCACCGCCGTATACTCAGCAGACCTTCCTGAACTACCACTTGTCCAACAAATCAAGTTCAAGCACAGAGGCTAAGGACGAATACAACCCACCTATCACTAATAAGTGATGGGTTTGGGCCATATGAACATTCCTATGTGCACATACAAACCCTAATTCTTGGATCTAGGTTTCTCTAATTAAACATGCATTGGATCCAAGACTTCTAATAGCTAATAGAGTATAAGAACAATACAAAATCAGAGTTAGAAGCTTACCTTGAAACACTTGTTTGATCTTCTTGTTCTTGGAGCTTTAGAGTCACAAATGTCACTCCTCTAATGGCTTACAAACACCAACTAGCAAAAGGATGATTTGAGAGAGGGGAGAGGGGCTAGAAATCGGCCAGGGTTTCTTTTCTTTTTCAGAGGTACCGATTTCCCTTGCCCCAAGGGTCTATTTATACTTGTAAGGCTCCTAGGGTTTCACCCTTAAACCCTAATTGGATAACTTTTACTCAAAGCAATCCAAATCCTTTCCAAGATAAGCCCTTGGACGATTTGTGGCTTATCCTAAGCCCTAGAAATCGTCCAACCCTATCCAGAAAGGATTTACAGCCCAAAGTGTAACTATCAAATAATTGACAGTTTATACCCTCTTATTTAATTAATCTCTTTAAGTCACCAAATTAATTCTAATTAATTTATGACTTATATTAATCAAATAACAATATTATTATTCCTTATATTATTCTCATAATATATCAATAATATTTATTCTCTCATAATAAATCATACTGTCAAGTTGCTATGGTGAAGGCAACCCAAAAGGACCATGCACAATCGTGTCAAATACTTGCCTAATATAGTTGTAGCCTTAGACACTATTCCAACAGTCTCCCACTTGGATAAGTCTAGTAACTATATACACAAGTACAATTCGATTTGCAATCGTAGCTCTCAAATACGCTGTCAAACTCTGATCTAATCAATCTTGTCCTTTAGATAAGGGATCGTACAGTCCTCTGTTAGATATCATGCTGACAATTCTATGGAATAATTTGTCTAGCATTTGATTTCTCGATCTCCGATTCATTTGATATAGAACTTAATTGAACACATCAATTCAGTTCTGACCGGGCCTGGCACATCAGACAAATCAAATCATCGAGCGGCCGAGATATCGCTTTTATCCTCTTGGGATAAAAGTAACAGATAAACTTCGACTTATATGCATTTACTTATTCATTAATCAACTATACACAACAATGCGTTTTATAACACCGAGTTACTGATGCGTTTTCGCATTATCAATGTACAACCAATTAACAAATAACAAACCATATATCTAGGTTTTAAGACTATATGATATTATCGTCTTGCGATCACCCTTTTATATCATATTCCATAAGGTGATTCCAGCAAGCGCGGGTTTGTTCCAATGCTCAAAACTAGTTCATAAGCACTCATGAACGTTGCAGCAACCTTTTGCTATGTCCAAAACCATTTAGACAATCTACACACCGATTCATGACAATCTTCATTCATATCTACTTCCAACATATGAACGATTGTGGACAATTTGAATAATTCGATTATTCTTAATAAACTCAATTATTCTGGAAGTCAAAACATGCAAAATGAAACAATAGTTAAACAATTAACATAAGACAGTAACATTACTCATAAATAAAACTCCTTTATTTAATCATCAAATGTTAATTACATTTATCTATTACATGTTTCTAATACTATCTAATCTATGCTAATATCATCCTTCAGCCCAATGCTCCTAGCATGCTGCAAGTGCTTAACCCTACTCAGTCCCTTCGTAAGCGGATCCGCTGGGTTATCTTCTGATGATATCCTCTTCACTACGAGTTCTCCTTCTTCTACACGATGTTTAATAAAGTGATATTTTTTGTCGATGTGTCGAGATCTACCATGATCTCTCGGTTCCTTGGTCAAGGCAACAGCTCCTTCATTATCATAGAAAATCTCCATGGGCTCCTTTATGGCAGGTACAACTCCAAGATCACCGATGAAGTTCTTCAACCATATCGCCTCCTTCGACGCTTCGCTCGCTGCAATGTACTCTGATTCGCATGTTGAATCAGTTATGGTTTCCTGCTTGGAACTTTTCCAAGTCACTACTCCTCCATTCAGGGTAAAGACCCAGCCCGACTGCGAACGATAATTGTCCCTGTCGGTCTGAAAGCTGGCGTCACTATACCCTCGCACCTTCAAGTCATCACTCCCACCGAGGACTAAGAACCATTCCTTCGTCCTCCGAATGTACTTAAGGATATTCTTAACCGCAACCCAATGAGTTCTGCCAGGGTTCCCTTGATATCTACTAACCATGCTCAAAGCAAAGGCTACATCAGGGCGAGTACAAGTCATAACATACATGATCGAGCCAACTGCGGAAGCGTATGGTACTCGACTCATTTCTGCTATTTCAACTTCGGTACTCGGACTTTGAGTCTTACTCAACTTGGCATTACTTTGTATCGGTAATTCTCCCTTCTTCGAGTTTTCCATACTAAAATGCTTTAGTACCTTCTCTAAGTAAGTGTTCTGACTAAGTCCTATTAGTTTCTTACTTCTTTCTCTTACTATCCTTATTCCCAAAATATAGGAAGCCTCTCCGAGGTCCTTCATAGCGAAGCACTTCCCGAGCCAGGACTTAACTTCCTGCAGAGTTGGGACGTCGTTTCCTATGAGTAGTATGTCATCGGCATACAAAACGAGAAAGCTAACTATGCTCCCACTGGCTTTAACATATACACACGATTCATCTTCGCTTCGTACAAATCCAAACTCTTTGACTTTCTCATCGAAGCAAAGATTCCATTTGCGAGACGCTTGCTTAAGTCCATAAATGGACTTCTCAAGCTTGCACACTCTATTCGGATGCTTCGGATCCACAAACCCCTCTGGCTGAGCCATGTAAACATCCTCACGCAACTTCCCATTAAGGAAAGTGGTCTTGACATCCATTTGCCAAATCTCATAATCATGAAATGCAGCAATCACTAGCATCACTCTAATAGATTTTATCTTCGCAACTGGTGAGAAGGTCTCGTCATAGTCAACTCCGGGAGTTTGAGTAAAGCCCTTCGCGACCAATCGTGCTTTATATGTGTGTACGTTTCCATCCACGTCGGTCTTCTTCTTGAAGATCCATTTGTACCCAACGGTCTTACGTCCGGACACATTATCAACCAAATTCCAAACTTGGTTATCATACATGGATTGGATCTCGCTATCCATTGCCTCTTGCCATTTGGCAGACTCTGGGCCTGCCATGGCTTCCTTATAGCTATTAGGTTCATCAAGGTTTATTAGTGTACCATCACTAATATACGTGTCCCCTTCGGTAGTAATATGAAAACCATAAAACTGGGGTTGAACTCTAACTCTTTCGGAACGTCTAAGAGGTAAGGACTCATCAATCGTTTCAACCGGAGTTTCCTCCTCGGGTTGAGTGCCAACGGTAGAGGTTCCTTCATCTATCAACTCTTGAATCTCTTCAAGCTCGATTTGCCTCCCACTGTCTCCTTGGCCTATGAGTTCTCGCTCTCGAAAAACTCCTCTCCTCGCAACGAAGACAACATTGTCCTTCGGTCTATAGAAGAGATATCCAAAGGATTTCTGCGGGTAACCGATGAAAATACATCGCTCACTGCGAGGTTCGAGCTTGCCGTGAGTATTTCGTCTTACGAAAGCCTCGCAACTCAAACCTTGATATGTGCCAACGAGGGAGCTTTCCCTGTCCACATCTCGTGAGGTGTTTTGGCAACCTTCTTAGTAGGGACTCGGTTAAGGATATGGGCGACAGTCTGTAAGGCATACCCCCAAAAAGAGATTGGCAGTGAAGCACGACTCATCATAGATCGAACCATGTCCAACAAGGTTCGATTACGCCTTTCTGCCACACCATTTAATTGTGGTGTCCTAGTTGGCGTCAATTGTGAAACTATTCCACACTCCTTGAGATAATGGTGGAATTCAAGACTTCGGTACTCTCCTCCTCGATCGGATCGAAGCATCTTGATTTTCCTGCCCAATTGATTCTCCACTTCATTCTTGAACTCTTTGAACTTTTCAAAAGTTTCTGACTTTTGTTTGATTAAGTAGATATACCCATATCTACTATAGTCATCGGTAAAAGTCACATAGAAGCAGTTCCCATCCTTCGTGGTTGATCTAAACGGTTTACATACATCGGTATGTATTAGGTCCAATAGACCCTCACCCCATTCTCACATACTTGTGAAGGGTGACTTAGTCATCTTTCCAAGTAAACAAGATTCGCATGTGTCATCTTCCCTAAGGTCGAATGACTCCAACACTCCATCCTTTTGGAGTTGGGCTATGCGCTTCTTGTTGACATGTCCAAGACGACAATGACACAAGGATGCTCTATCCATACTATTGGAAGAATCCATGCATAAAACATCATTTCCTAAGTTATCTACAATCATAACGGTTTCATAAATTCCATTATACGGTATTGCTTCAAAATAAAAGACACCATTTAGATAAGCCAAAATAGAACCATTCTCATTATTAAAAGAAAATCTAAAACCTTGTCTAAACAAACCATAAAATGAAATGATGTTTCTAGCAATTTCTGGCGAATAGCAACAATTGTTCAAATCTAAAGATAAACCATTCCTAAGCACTAAAGAATACACTCCAATCTTGATCATAGGCGACGATCTTCTGTTCCCCATGATTAGATTTATCCTTTCATGCTCCACATCCCTATTTCTTCTTAGTCCCTGCACATTAGAACAAATGTTGTAACCACAACCGGTATCAAGAACCCAAGAAATAGCATGAGATGAATCGTTAGATTTAATTGTGTATATACCTGCGAAATACGGGTTGATCTTTCCTTCCTTGATGGCTTGCAGGTACTCTGGGCAGCTTCTCTTCCAATGTCCTATCTTGTGGCAGTGGTGGCACTTTGCCTTCTTTGGGTTAGGGCAGGGTTTAGCAGGATCAACTTTGGTCCCACTAGAAGAGGCACCATCTCGGGGCTTAACCTTGCGATGGTTCTTAGACGAAGCCTTCCTCTTCTTTCCCCTTCCTTGTCCAATAGCCAAAACAGGAGCAGCAGGTGGATTGGGAGTTGGTGCAACAGACTTGTCCTTGAAGTTGCTCTCAGCGACCCTCAAGAGACCTTGGAGCTTGCTTAGGGTGACCTCTTCTTTGTTCATGTGGTAGGTGATCCTAAATTGATTGTAACTTGGAGGCAAAGAGTGAAGCACCATGTCGATCGCCAAGTCTTCCCCAAAGTCAACATTCAACTTGCGAAGACGGTCGACATACCTTTGCATCTTTTGCAAGTGCACGGTAAGAGACTCTCCATGACCCATTTTAGCGGAAATCGTGTTAGTGAAAATCTCATAACGCTCTTGTCTCGCGTTTTGGTGGTATCTCTCCAACAAGTCTTGGTACATCTCGTACGGGTACATGTCCTCATAGGACTTTTGGAATTCGGAGTTCATAGTGGCTATCATGATGCAATGTACCTTCTTTGCATCACGCTCGTGAGTTTCAAAAGCGGTCATTTCAGTTGGAGTAGCGATTTCAGGGTTGATTTTCTCGAGCTTCTCATCGAGGACATACTCCTTGTCCTCATAGCGAGCAATAGTGCTAATGTATCTTATCCATTCGCTAAAGTTCGTCCCACCGAAAGTGACCTTTTGACAAAGGCTCATCAATGTGAATGAACTAGCAGTAGCCTTGTTAGCGTTTGACATCTACAAATAGAAAGGACAAAGATAGATTAGAATATGAATCCCTAATTATCACCCAATAAGAAAATTAAGGCTAGGATCCAACAACAATATTTATAGATTAGAAAAGGGATGCCGTAATCTAACATGCAAACAATTTGAAGGTAAGTGAATGATGATTCACTAATTCTCCACCACAAAACATAACTTTAAGTTCTAAATTTTGGAATAGTGTCCAAGGATGCAACTATATTAGGCAAGTATTTGACCCGATTATGCATGGTCCTTTTGGGTTGCCTTCACAATAGCAACTTGATAGGATGATTTATTATGAGAGAATAAATATTATTGATATATTATGAGAATAATATAATGAATAATAATATTGTTATTTGATTAATATAAGTCATGAATTAATTAGTATTAATTTGGTGACTTAAAGAGATTAATTAAATAAGAGGGTATAAACTGTCAATTGTTTGATAGTTACACTTTGGGCTGTAAATCCTTCTTAGATAGAGGATGGACGAATTCTAGGGCTTGGGATAGCCTTAAATTCGTCCAAGGCTTATCTTTGGAAAGGATTTGGATTGCTTTAAGGAAAGATTATCCAACTAGGGTTTAAGGGTGAAACCCTATGAGCCTTACAAGTATAAATAGACCCCTAGGGCAAGAGAAATCGGCACCTCTGCTAAAGCAAAGAAAACCTGGCCGATTTCTAGCCCCTCTCCTCTCTCTCAAATCATCCTTCTTGCTAGTTGGTGTTTGTAAACCATTAGAGGAGTGACAATTGTGACTCTAGAGCTCCAAGACAACAAGATCAAACAAGAGATTCAAAGGTAAAATTCTAGATATGATTTTGTATTATTCTTATACCTAATTAGTCATTAGAAGTCTTGGATTAAAAGCATGTTTAATTAGAGAAACCTAGATCCAAGCATTAGGGTTTGCATGTGCACATAGGAATGTTCATATGGCTAAAACCCATAAGTGGTATCAGAGCCTAGATTGGTTTCTATTAAATTGTTGCTTGTTTGTTTGAATCTTACCTGAAAAATTCAAATTTTGTGTTTCTGATTCATGGACTCGGCGAGTCCCATTGTGGACTCGGCGAGTTGGCCTGACTCGACGAGTCCCATGGTGCACTCAGCGAGTCCAAGCGTCAGGAAGGGTCAGATTCGGGATTTTTTGATATTTATCTTATGGAAACTTGCCTTTATCATATTAGATCAACCCTAATCCGGTTTTTTGATATATATAACTATAATCTTGATCTAATTAAAGAGTTTTATCAATTAATAAAATATTTAATTTCCTTATGTGATAATTAATTAATTATTTTGATTAAATTGGTAAATTATTATGCAAGAAATCTTAAATAAATCAAATATGGATAATTATGGAATTAATTGTTAATTAAGATTATTTGTTATTTGATCCTCCATGTTTTAAATGTTTAAAACTTGTCCTCAAGTTTTGAAATTTATGTTTTGTGATTAAAAGTTTAATTTAGACAATTTAAATTTCAAACCCTATAGTTTTACAAGTTTAAAATACAACCCTATACTAATATAATATTACAAGATTAATATATATATATATATATATATATATATATATATGTGTGTGTGTGTGTGTGTGTGTATAACTAAAATGCTAATCTTACCGTTAGTAGGCCTCATTCACGAAGCCGATCTATAAGATGGGTATAAGGTTGCAGCCTATAAAATGGCGCTTAATGGGTGTACACTCACACCCACCGCTTGCTTGATCGGTGGAGGGTCGTTAGCCGAACGGGTAGGATAGGGCAACCTCATCCTCTCATTAAAAGTATAATATGAAATACAAAGTAACTAAATGTTTAAAAAATTTCCCAATCTTAGTTACTTTAGGAAAACTGAATTGATGCAATCCCATGAAATTACACTTTGCACCCTTGCTAAGAAGTTAGTGGAGCGTGTGTGGTTTACCGGCACACTAATTGGTTCTAAGCAAAGGTGGCAAAGGGTGATTCATTGTTTATCATAGTTCGATGGAGCGTGTGTGGTTTACCGGCACATCGAATAAGTGATCGTTACAATGAAGGCACCATGTGAATTTGCATGGTAATTCACACCCGCATTGTGATCCTCGGTATCCCAGTCATAAACAAGAGGGGAATATCGAGATTTAAACATGCCACTGAAAAGTTTCAATGAATCTCATCTAAACCTAGGAATTCTCAAATTCATTTAGAACTTAAAGTTAGGTTTTCATGGTGGACAATTAGTGAATCGTCATTCACTTACCTTCAAATTGTTTGCATGTTAGATTACGGCATCCCTTTTCTAATATGTAAATATTGTTGTTGGATCCTAGCCCTAATTTTTCTTATTGGGTGATAATTAGGGATTCATATTCTAATCTATCTTTGTCTTTTCTAATTGTAGATGTCGAACGCAAACAACGCTGCTGCTAGTTCATTCACATTGATGAGCCTTTGTCAAAAGGTCACCTTCGATGGAACGAACTTTAGCGAATGGATAAGATACATTCACACTATTGTTCGCTATGAGGACAAGGAGTATGTCCTCGATGAGAAGCTCGAGAAAATCAACCCTGAAATCGCTACTCCGGCTGAAATGACCGCTTTTGAAACTCATAAGTGTGATGCAACGAAGGTTCATTGCATCTTGATAGCTACTATGAACTCCGAATTCCAAAAGTCCTATGAGGACATGTACCCGTACGAGATGCGCCAAGACTTATTGGAGAGATACCACCAAAACGCGAGACAAGAGCGTTATGAGATTTTCACTAACATGATTTCCGCTAAGATGGGTCATGGAGAGTCTCTTACCGTGCACTTGCAAAAGATGCAAGGTATGTCGACCGTCTTCGCAAGTTGAATGTTGACTTTGGGGAAGACTTGGCGATCGACATGGTGCTTCACTCTTTGCCTCCAAGCTACAAATCAATTTAGGATGACCTACCACATGAATAAAGGGAAGGTCACCCTAAGCAAACTCCAAGGTCTCTTGAGGGTCGCTGAGAGCAACTTCAAGGACAAGTCTGTTGCACCAACTCCCAATCCACCCGCTGCTCCTGTTTTGGCTATTGGACAAGGAAAGAGAAAGAAGAGGAAGGCTTCGTCTAAGAACTATCGCAAGGTTAAAGCCCGAGATGGTGCCTCTTCTAGTGGGACCAAAGTTGATCCTGCTAAGCCCTGCCCTAATCCAAAGGAGGCAGAGTGCCACCAATGCCACAAAATAGGACATTGGAAGAGAAGCTGCCCAGAGTACCTGCAAGCCATCAAGGAAGGAAATATCAAGCCGTCTTTCGCAGGTATATACACAATCAAATCGAACGATTCATCTCATGCTATTTCTTGGGTTCTTGATACCGGTTGTGGTTACAACATTTGTTCTAATGTGCAGGGACTAAGAAGAAATAGGGATGTGGAGGCTGGAAGAATTAATCTAATCATGGGGAACAGAAGATCGTCGCCTGTGACCAAGATTGGAGTATATTCTTTAGTTCTTAGGAATGGTTTAAGTTTAGATTTGAACAATTGTTGCTATTCACCAGAAATGGCTAGAAACATCATTTCATTTCATGGTTTGTTTAGACAAGGTTTTAGATTTTCTTTTAATAATGAGAATGGTTCTATTTTGGCTTATCTAAATGGTGTCTTTTAGTTTGAAGCAATACAGTGTAATGGAATTTATGAAACCGTTATGATTGTAGATAACTTAGGAAATGATGTTTTGAACATAGATTCTTCCAATAGTATGGATAGAGCATCCTTGTGGCATTGTCGTCTTGGACATGTCAACAAGAAGCACATAGCCCAACTCCAAAAGGATGGAGTGTTGGAGTCATTCGACCTTAGGGAAGATGACACATGTGAATCTTGTTTACTTGGAAAGATGACTAAGTCACCCTTCACAAGTACGTGTAAATGGGGTGAGGGTCTATTGGACCTAATACATACCGATGTATGTAAACCGTTTAGATCAACCACGAAGGATGGGAACCGCTTCTATGTGACTTTTACCGATGACTATAGTAGATATGGGTATATCTACTTAATCAAGCAAAAGTCATAAACTTTTGAAAAGTTCAAAGAGTTCAAGAATGAAGTGGAGAATCAATTGGGCAGGAAAATCAAGATGCTTCGATCCGATCGAGGAGGAGAGTACCTAAGTCTTGAATTCCACGATTATCTCAAGGAGTGTGGAATAGTTTCACAATTGAAGCCAACTAGGACACCACAATTGAATGGTGTGGCAGAAAGGCGTAATCGAACCTTGTTGGACATGATTCGTTCTATGATGAGTCGTGCTTAACTACGAATCTCTTTTTGGGGGTATACCTTAGAGACTGCCGCCCATATCCTTAATCGAGTCCCTACTAAGAAGGTTGCCAAAACACCTCACGAGATGTGGACAGGGAAAGTTCCCTCGTTAGCACATATCAAGGTTTGGGGTTGCGAGGCTTTCGTAAGACGAGATACTCACGACAAGCTCGAACCTCGCAGTGAGCTATGTATTTTCATCGGCTACTAGCAAAAATCCTTTGGATATCTCTTCTATAGACCGAAGGACAATGTTGTCTTCGTTGCGAGGAGAAGAGTTTTCTGAGAGCGAGAACTCATATGCCAAGGAGACAGTGGGAGGCAAATCGAGCTTGAAGAGATTCAAGAGTCGATAGATGAAGGAACCTCTACCGCTGGCACTCAACCCGAGGAGGAAACTCCGGTTGAACCGATTGACGAGTCCTTACCTCTTAGACGTTCTGAAAGAGTTATAGTTCAACCCCAGTTTTATGGTTTTCATATTACTACCGAAGGGGACACGTATATTAGTGATGGTACTCTAATAAACCTTGATGAACCTAATAGCTATAAGGAAGCCATGGCAGGCCCGGAGTCTGCTAAATGGAAAGAGGCAATGGATAGCGAGATCCAATCCATGTATAATAACCAGGTTTGGAATTTGGTTGACAATGTGCCCGGACGTAAGACCGATGGGTGCAAATGGATCTTCAAGAAGAAGACCGACGTGGATGGAAACGTACACACATATAAAGCACGATTGGTCGCGAACGGCTTTACTCAAACTCCCGGAGTTGACTATGACGAGACCTTCTCACCAGTTGCGAAGATAAAATCTATTAGAGGGATGCTAGCGATTGCCGCATTTCATGATTATGAGATTTGGCAAATGGATGTCAAGACCACTTTCCTTAACGGAAAGTTGGCTGAGGATGTTTACATGGCTCAGCCAGAGGGGTTTGTGGATCCGAAGCATCCGAATAGAGTGTGTAAGCTTGAGAAGTCCATTTATGGACTTAAGCAAGCGTCTCACAGATGGAATCTTTACTTTGATGAGAAAGTCAAAGAGTTTGGATTTGTACGAAGCGAAGATGAATCGTGTGTATATGTTAAAGCCAGTGGGAGCATAGTTAGCTTTCTTGTTTTGTATGCCGATGACATACTACTCATAGGAAAAGACGTCCCGACTCTGCAGGAAGTTAAGTCCTGGCTCGGGAAGTGCTTCGCTATGAAGGACCTCGGAGAGGCTTCCTATATTTTGGGAATAAGGATAGTAAGAGAAAGAAGTAAGAAACTAATAGGACTTAGTCAGAACACTTACTTAGAGAAGGTACTAAAGCGTTTTAGTATGGAAAACTCGAAGAAGGGAGAATTACCGATACAAAGTAATGCCAAGTTGAGTAAGACTCAAAGTCCGAGTACCGAAGCTGAAATAGCAGAAATGAGCCGAGTACCATATGCTTCCGCAGTTGGCTCGATCACTACGAGAGATCATGGTAGATCACGACATATCGACAGAAAATACCACTTTATTAGACATCGTGTAGAAGAAGGACAACTCGTAGTGAAGAGGATATCATCAGAAGATAACCCAGCAGATCCACTTACGAAGGGACTTAGTAGGGTTAAGCACTTGCAGCATGCTAGGAGCATTGGGCTGAAGGATGATATTAGCATAGATTAGATAGTATTAGAAACATGTAATAGATAAATGTAATTAACATTTGATGATTAAATAAAGGAGTTTTATTTATGAGTAATGTTACTGTCTTATGTTAATTGTTTAACTATTGTTTCATTTTGCATGTTTTGACTTCCAAAATAATTGAATTTATTAAGAATAATCGAATTATTCAAATTGTCCACAATCGTTCATATGTTGGAAGTAGATATGAATGAAGATTGTCGTGAATTGGTGCGTAGATTGTCTAAATGGTATTAGACATAGCAAACGATTGTTGCGACGTTCATGAGTGCTTATGAACTAGTTTTGAGCATTGGAACAAACCCGCGCTTGTTGGAATCACCGTATGGAATATGATATATAAAAGGGTGATCGCAAGACGATAATATCATATAGTCTTAAAACCTAGATTTATGGTTTGTTATTTGTTAATTGATTGTACATTGATAATGCGAAAACGCATTGGTAACTCGATGTTATAAAACGCATTGTTGTGTATAGTTGATTAATGAATAAGTAAATGCATATAAGTCGAAGTTTATCTGTAACTTTTATCCTAAGAAGGTAAAAGCGATATCTCGGCCGCTCGATGATTTGATTTGACTTATGTGCCGAGCCCGGTCAGAATTGAATTGATGTGTTCGATTAAGTTCTATGTCGAATAAATCAGAGATCGAGAAACCTAAATGCTTGACTAATCATTCCATAGAATTGTCAGCATGATATCTAACAGAGGACTGTACGATCCCTTATCTAAAGGACAAGATTGATTAGATCAGAGTTTGACAGCGTCTTTGAGAGCTACGATTGCAAATCGAATTGTACTTGTACATATAGTTACTAGACTTATCCAAGTGGGAGACTGTTGGAATAGTGTCTAAGGCTACAACTATATTAGGCAAGTATTTGACCCGATTATGCATGGTCCTTTTGGGTTGCCTTCACCATAGCAACTTGATAGGATGGTTTATTATGAGAGAATAAATATTATTGATATATTATGAGAATAATATAATGAATAATAATATTGTTATTTGATTAATATAAGTCATGAATTAATTAGTATTAATTTGGTGACTTAAAGAGATTAATTAAATAAGAGGGTATAAACTGTCAATTGTTTGATAGTTACACTTTGGGCTGTAAATCCTTCTTAGATAGAGGATGGACGAATTCTAGGGTTTAAGGGTGAAACCCTATGAGCCTTACAAGTATAAATAGACCCCTAGGGAAAGATAAATCGGCACCTCTGCTAAAGCAAAGAAACCCTGGCTGATTTCTAGCCCCTCTCCTCTCTCTCAAATCATCCTCCTTGCTAGTTGGTGTTTGTAAGCCATTAGAGGAGCGACAATTGTGACTTTAGAGCTCCAAGACAACAAGATCAAACAAGAGATTCAAAGGTAAACTTCTAGATCTGATTTTGTATTGTTCTTATACCTAATTAGTCATTAGAAGTCTTGGATTAAAAGCATGTTTAATTAGAGAAACCTAGATCCAAGCATTAGGGTTTGCATGTGCACATAGGAATGTTCATATGGCTAAAACCCATCACTAAATGTATTGAGAATTCCTAGGTTTAGATGAGATTCATTGAAACTTTTCAATGCCATGTTTGAATCTCGATATGCCCCTCTTGTTTGTGACTGGGATACCGAGGATCACAAAGCGGGTGTGAATTACCATGCAAATTTACATGGTGCCTTCATTGTAACGATCACCTATTCGATGTGCCGGTAAACCACACACGCTCCATCGAACTATGATAAACAATGAATCACCCTTTGCCACCTTTGCTTAGAACCAATTAGTGTGCAGGTAAACCACACACGCTCCACTAACTTCTTAGCAAGGGTGCAAAGTGTAATTTCATGGGATTGCATCAATTCACTTTTCCTAAAGTAACTAAGATTGGGAAATTTTTGAAAAACATGTAGTTACTTTGTATTTCATATTATACTTTTAATGAGGGGATGAGGTTGCCCTATCCTACCCGTTTGGCTAACGACCCTCCACCGATCAAGCAAGCGGTGGGTGTGAGTGTACACCCATTAAGCGCCATTTTATAGGCAACAACCTTATACCCACCTTATAGACCGGCTTCGTGAATGAGGCCTACTAACGGTAAGACTAGCATTTTAATTATACATATATATATATATATATATATATATATATATATATATTAATCTTGTAATATTATATTAGTATAGGGTTGGATTTTAAACTTGTAAAATTCTAGGGTTTGAAATTTAAATTGTCTAAATTAAACTTTTAATCACAAAACATAAATTTCAAAACTTGAGGGCAAGTTTTAAACATTTAATAATGGAGGATCAAATAACAAATAATCTTAATTAACAATTAATTCCATAATTATCCATATTTGATTTTATTTAATGATTTCTTGCTAAATAATTTACCAATTTAATCAAAATAATTAATTAATTATCACATAAGGAAATTAATTATTTTATTAATTGATAAATATCTTCAATTAGATCAAGATTATAGTCATATATATCAAAAAATCGGATTAGGGTTGATCTAATATGATAAAGGCAAGTTTCCATAAGATAAATATTAAAAAATCCCGATTTTAGCCCTTCCTGACGCTCGGACTCGCCGAGTGCCCAACTGGACTCGCCGAGTCCATGACTCAGAACCACAAAATTCGTATTTTGCAAGCAAGAAACAAACAATCATGCATCAATTTAATAGAAACCAATCTAGGCTTTGATACCACTGATGGGTTTTGGCCATATGAACATTCCTATGTGCACATACAAACCCTAATGCTTGGATCTAGGTTTCTCTAATTAAACATGCATTGGATCCAAGACTTCTAATAGCTAATAGAGTATAAGAACAATACAAAATCTGAGTTAGAAGCTTACCTTGAAACACTTGTTTGATCTTCTTGTTCTTGGAGCTTTAGAGTCACAAATGTCACTCCTCTAATGGCTTACAAACACCAACTAGCAAGAGGATGATTTGAGAGAGAGGAGAGGGAAGAAATCAGCCAGGGTTTCTTTTCTTTTTCAGAGGTACCGATTTCCCTTGCCCCAAGGGTCTATTTATACTTGTAAGGCTCCTAGGGTTTCACCCTTAAACCCTAATTGGATAACTTTTACTCAAAGCAATCCAAATCCTTTCCAAGATAAGCCCTTGGACGATTTGTGTCTTATCCTAAGCCCTGAAATCGTCCAACCCTATCCATAAAGGATTTACAGCCCAAAGTGTAACTATCAAACAATTGACAGTTTATACCCTCTTATTTAATTAATCTCTTTAAGTCACCAAATTAATTCTAATTAATTTATGACTTATATTAATAAAATAACAATATTATTATTCCTTATATTATTCTCATAATATATCAATAATATTTATTCTCTCATAATAAATCATACTGTCAAGTTGCTATGGTGAAGGCAACCCAAAAGGACCATGCACAATCGGGTCAAATACTTGCCTAATATAGTTGTAGCCTTAGACACGATTCCAACAATAAGTGTATACGTGAGGGTGGTATATAATTATGATTATGCAGATTTAGTATGTGTGTTTCCGACCTATCTCCTGTTCCTTGTTTGGTTGTAGACCTGGGGCAGATTCGCACATCCGACCGTCTTACTAATCGTAATTATATACGACTTGTATATACGAGGTAATGATAGATGGACCAGGTGTGAATACTATCATGAGCATTAGGGCAAAGTTACCCAGGTCTACGAGTGAGTATTATGCCATTCAGAGGAGCACAACCCCAAGAGTACAACTAGGAAAGCTAATTTCGGGACGAAATTCCATCTAATGGGGGGATGATGTGACAACCCGAAATTTTTTTATCTTGTAAATCCAACCAATTAACCAAGAGTCAGACTTAATTCCATTTCTTTTTAGCCTTGTTGAGGGTCATTCTAATGAGTTATAAGCCTAGTACACTTAAGGATTGAATGTTAGGAAGTATTGGCTCGAGATCAGAAGGCTTCACCCGAACCAAAGAACCCAACATTTGAGGTTCACAGTCGCAAACCTAGTTCACGACCGTGAACTCTCTTATGGCCGTGAACTATCCCCCTTATGTATAGATTTCTCTCATTTCTTTATCATTATTTGCAATTCTAACTCAAGAACTTCCATTCTATCTTAAGTATCATCAAGAATTACTCCATTTCTCGTCCAACTCGTAAGTGATTCTTCCATTTGTTCATTGATATCCTTCTTGATCTAGTACACCCCTATGATTTCATCCATAAACTCACCACTTTTGTCTAGATCTTCAAGATCATCATATTTCACCAAGAACACCAAGAAAGGAGGTCGTGAACTCCCAAGGGATCCCAAAAATCGTAAGTGTTTTATCATGTACCTTGTTAGACCTGAAAGACTACTAGATCCTAGCCTTGATTCTTCATAAATTCATCACCATCTTCATGAGTTTGAGGTGTTTACGGCCGTGAACCCTTCATAGGGTCGTGAACCCTTCATGAATTCATCATGATTGGGTCGTGAACTCCAATGAGCCGTGAACCCATCATCCATTTGAGCCGTGAACACTTTCCTTTGGCCGTAAACTCCCTTTGATCAATCACATGTGATTTTAACACTTCATTTCAAGTGTTTCCTAATCCTTAAGGTATTTTCCTTGCATGTTAGTTGTTTTAAACACTAATTACATGCCTATATATATGCCATTATATGTCATTTAGGACTCGTTTGTGTCTCAGGAATTCATTCGGAGAACTTCTCATCCTTACGCGAACCTTCAATTGAATCACCCACATAAGGTGAGTTCATACCCCTATAATCAATCTTTTAAATGTTTTAAATGCTTTTAGGGGGGGGGGTATACAAGTTGAACACAATGCTAATTGTGTAAATGTCATTTGTGATAACCATCACGTTAAAGGATTTCTTATGCTTTTATAAGTGATCAAAACCATTTCATAAACTCTTTTTAAGTTATGTTACTTTATTGTTTATAAAACACTGTTTTTAAAGTACGAGCATAACTCAGTAGATAATCGAGCATTTTCTACAAATAAGAGACAGTTCAAAACAAGCATACTAGTAAACTATAATAGGTATAGTTTAGGGGTTCAAAACATACTATAACGAGAAACAGAAAGAACATACCATAAAGAGAAACAGGGAGGAACATACTATACACTAGAACAGAAGGAACATACGATAACAAGAACAAGATAACAATAATGTGAAACCACTACTTCACAGCTTAGCAATATACTTGTTAGGTCACATTTTGTAACCAAAGTCTCTTGGAGGGAGAGCATGAGTTTGTGTATAGATCTATACTGGATTGACACCCCATACCTTGCTGCTAGCTACATTGAGACTTGCAAGTCTACGGGTGACAAATGTCACATCAGTTTCCGCGCCATTAGGTCGCCGTGTTAAACACGTGTCATATCAGTATGGTTACAACCATATCACATCCTTCTTTCTTTCAAGCCTCTAAGCTCTAAAACAAGCTTCACAAGGCCAAACACACACAAGAATGGGAAACCACTACTTCACAGCTTAGCAATATACTTGTTAGGTCACATTTTGTAACCAAAGTCTCTTGGAGGGAGAGCATGAGTTTGTGTATAGATCTATACTGGATTGACACCCCATACCTTGTTGCTAGCTACATTGAGACCTGCAAGTCTACGGGTGACAAATGTCACATCAGTTTCCGCGCCATTAGGTCGCCGTGTTAAACACGTGTCATATCAGTATGGTTACAACCATATCACATCCTTCTTTCTTTCAAGCCTCTAAGCTCTAAAACAAGCTTCACAAGGCCAAACACACACAAGAATGGGAAAAGGAGGTTATATAGGGTTTCTGAGGTTAAGAGGCTGGTAAGGAGGCCAGGACTTGAGTCATAATGTTGTTTATATAGGTCCCAAACCCTAAAAATTAGGGTTTGCATTCAGCGCGAGAACGCAACGCGTTCCTCATGGGAACGCCACGCGTTCGGGCTCCGCCTCTAAAATCCAAAGTTGGCAGAAATGGTCCCTCATTCTTCCAAATTCCATAATAACAAGGTCCAAAAGCAGTAATTCAATATACAAAGGACCGAAATGTAAATAATACCTGGACTGGGTGTTACACAGAGAGGGAGAGAGAGAGAGAGAGCCCTTATTATTTTTTAATTATTAAAGTAAATAAATAAGTATTAGATTTAAAAAAATGAAAGAAAAATGGAAAATAAATACCCTAAGGGTATTACAGTCATTTCAATATCTGGAGGTAAAAAACGCAATTAAATTAGCTTAAAAGGACCACCAATCTAAAAAGTCAGGATTTAGACAAAAATCTGAAAAAAAATACATACCACAGAGACCATTTTTGCAGTTCTGTCAAGATAAAAACATGGAGATTCAAAACCGAGTCTTGTTAAGAGACAATAAAATGTAACAAACATGACCTAAAACAACTTCCATACCACATAATATCCCCGCCATCAAATTTCTTTATTTAATTTATGCTGAAAAAAAGACTAAACATTATATTGATGTTCTTCCTTAAGAAAACTTTAATGGTATTATATAAAGAAAAAAAAACTAATAATGTTTTTTGAACAAGGGATATTTCCAGAAAAGTCCTAATATTTTAGGCAAATTTTCAATAAAGTTCTACATTTTATTTTTTTGAATAAAAAAGTCCTGACTTTTTCACCTTTTGAATAGAAAAACTCAAGAAACCGGCTAATTTATTCACTTTAGCGATTTTTTACATGTTCAGTAGGTAATGAGACCATATTGTTAATTTTTCGAAAATAATGAGACTTTTTTGAAAATTTCGTCAAAATTTTTGTATAATGTATAAACATATTTTTACATATCTATATCTATTTTTACATACTTGTGTATTTTTTTATGTTTTTATATGTATATATTTACGTATTTTTATGTATTTTAAATGTATAAACATATTTTTTTTACTTATTTATATGTATTTTAACCATTTTACATATTTATTTAAGTATTTTTATGTGTTATTTTTTATGTATTATGTATTTATATGTATCTCTATGTATTTTTACTTATTTATGGATTTTTTAAAGCTTTTTATAGATGTTGATGTATTTTAAATTTATAAACGTATTTTTTATGTATTTATATCTATTTTTAAGTATTTTACATATTTTTTTTATGTATTACGTATTTATGTATTTTTTATGTGTTTTATATAGATGTTTTTGTATATATATGTCTTTTAAATGTATAGAATTGTTTTACGTATTTATATGTATTTTTTAAGTATTTTACATATTTTTTGTGTGTTTTTATATATTATGTATTTATATGTATTTTTGCGTATTTATGTATTTTTTATAGTTTTCTTATATAGATGTTTATGTATTTTTATGTATATTAAATGTTTAATTGTATTATTTTTACGTGTTTATATATTTTTTTACGTAAAACTAATACAATTAAACATTTAATATATATAAAAATACATAAACATCTATATAAGAAAACTAAACAAATACATAAACACGCAAATATATATATATATATATATATATATATATATATATATATATATATATATATATATAAATACATAATACATAAAAAACACATAAAAACACACAAAATACTTAAAAAATACATATAAATACGTAAAAAATAGGTTTATACATTTAAAATACATAAATATACAAAAATATCTATATAAAAAACTTAAAAAAAAATACATAAATACGTAATACATAAAAATATATGTAAAATACTTAAAAATAGATATAAATACGTACAAAATACGTTTATACACTTAAAATAGATAAACATCTATATAAAAAGTTTAAAAAATACATAAATACGTAAAAATATATAAAAATACATATAAATACATAATACATAAAAAATAACACATAAAAATACATAAAAATATGTAAAATGGTTAAAAATACATATAAATAAGTAAACATATATGTTTATACATTTAAAATATATAAAAATACGTAAAAATATACATATAAAAACATAAAAAATATAAAAATACGTAAAACTAGATATAGATATGTAAAAAATATGTTTTTACATTACATAAAATTTTTGACAAAATCTACAAAAAAAAAAGTCTCATTATTTTCGAAAAATTAACAATTTGGTCCTATGACCTGTTGAACATGTCAAAAAGGGCTAAAGTGAATAAATTAGTCGGTTTTTTAGATTTTTTTTATTCAAAAGACGAAAAAGTCAGGATTTTTTTATTTAAAAAATAAAATTTAGAAATTTATTACAAATTTACCTAAAATAAGAGACTTTTATAAAGATATCTAAAATTTTGTAAGGGCGTATCTAAAATTTGTAAGTGATTTTCCTGGTTTATACATATACGTATATACCCATCCGCGAGGCTGGAATAGGAGTCGTCATCTTTACCTGTCTTCCCGCCAACGTTCGCCCTCGTACTTCTCTCTGAGATATTCTTCCCACTGCGATTCCCGCCTTCTACACACACATACATACCACTCATCTCGTATTTTACACCCACCACACTCTACACAGTGCATACTCAATAATGGCATTTCGTCGCCCAACCAACGGCCGATCGCCGCTCGTTAATCCACAACGTCAAATCACCTCTTTCTTCTCCAAATCACCATCATCAACTTCCTCCCTTTCTCCTTCCCAGTCACCATCCCCTCTTCTTTCTAACTCTAATTCGAACTCGAACTCTAAACTTAAACCTAAAACTAAACCTAGCCCTACAACCCCATCCCCTTTGCAAACCACAAGCAGTAAGAAACGGGCCTTGGTTATTGGTCAATCTTCTTCTACTCCCGCTTCCGATGCCCAAAACCCTAGATATGGCGACGAAGTAGTTAATCGAAGGATTAAGGTTTACTGGCCACTGGACAAGGCTTGGTATGAAGGCTGTGTCAAAGCTTTTGATAAGAGTTCGGGTAAGCATTTGGTTCAGTATGATGATGGTGAAGAGGAGCATTTGGATTTATCTAAAGAGAAGATTGAGTTGTTAAAGGAGCAGGCTAAAAGGTTCCGTAGGTTGAGGAAATTTTCCATTGAAGACGAAGATGATGATGAGGCTGGAGGCGGTGCCAAGGGGAACGTGGATAAGAATGTAGAAAGTGGAGGAGATGATTCTGATGATGAGGATTGGGGAATGCATGTCGAAAAGGAAGCTATTGACGATGAAATGGAGGATTTAGAGTTGGTAGACGAGAACGAGGAAGAGGAGGAGGAAGTGGAAGAAACGAAGGCAATAAAGCCGGACTCCAAAAAGCGGAAGGTTTTTGGAATGAAATCAGCCTCTCTTAAGAAAATCAAGAACGAGGCTCCGTTGGATTTAAGCCCGTGCAATTTGGAGCATAAAACCAATAATAACAGTAAGTATGAGTATTTGTAGATAATTGTGTATTCTAGGTGTATTGAAAGCACACTGTGTTTTTACAAATAACAAGAGGGTTGCTTTTAAGTTGCAGGTGCGAAGGCATCTGCTTTTGTTGACAATGATCTTGTTGGCGATAAAGCTGAAAGATTTACCACAAGAGAAGAAGAGAAGTTCAAATTTCTTGGGAAGTAAGTACCTGTACTTGTGCACCTTTAATATCTCTTTCTTCTACAGAAATGCAGTTTAATTGCCTTTTTATGCTGGTCTTTTGGTATTCTATTGTATTAATGAAAGCTTTTTGTCGGGTAGAGCCCGGAAGGATGCCAAGAAGAGATCCCCTGATGATGAAAATTATGATCCAAGAACTCTATACTTGCCTCCTGACTTTTTGGAGAGTTTATCAGGTGGCCAGGTAAGTGATCCTTTTTGGTCACAAATGATTAAACTGTATTGCAATCTGCAAGTAATTGAAATGGTCTGCTTTTTTGTTGAATATAGAGACAATGGTGGGAGTTCAAGTCACAACATATGGATAAGGTTCTATTTTTTAAGGTAAGTGATCTATATCTAATATGGAATTAAGATCGGCAAGTATCAAATATTTTTCTATAGGATGCAACTTTTCTTAGTTCCTAACTCCATGTTACTAAACAGATGGGAAAGTTTTACGAGCTCTTTGAAATGGATGCACATGTTGGAGCAAAAGAACTTGATTTGCAATACATGAAGGTAAAAAAGCTGTTTGATTTTGGTGTAGCATACTATTTCCAATTTACATTTATTCACAGAGGTTACTGTTTCTCAGGGAGACCAGCCTCATTGTGGATTCCCAGAAAAGAACTTTGCACTAAATGTAGAGAAGTTGGCTCGCAAGGTTATTTCTTTCTTCAAGTTGTTGATATTCTTACATACATGTATATCAACCTAATTTTCTTGTAGTCATGATATGATATGATTGTAACAATTATTTGCTTGAACAGGGTTACCGAGTTCTGGTTATTGAGCAGACAGAGACACCTGATCAGCTTGAGAGGCGTCGCAAAGAGCAGGGTACTAGAGATAAGGTAACCAAATCTTGTCTTTTACACAATACATGACAATGACATACCATAATTCTAGATTAGATTTTGTGTTCTGACATTTTATGCCTATTCTGCAGGTTGTGAAAAGGGAAATATGTGGAGTAGTCACTAAAGGAACATTGGTTGATGGAGAAATGGTGGCAGCAAATCCGGATGCTTCTTATCTGTTTGCAGTTTCTGAATGCCATGAAGCATCAGGAAACCAACATGATGATAGAATCTATGGTGTTTGTGTGGTTGATGTTGCTACAAGCAAGATCATGATAGGACAGGTGTGAACTAAATATTGGTTCTGTTTAAGTTTTTTTTTTTTTTTTTTTTTTGTACTTTCTAGAGTTGGTGCTTTGTTGACATGGAAACTGATGCTTCATTTTACAGTTTGGAGATGACACAGAGTGCAGTGTGCTGAGCTGCTTATTGTCCCAACTAAGACCAGTGGAAATCATAAAACCTGTCAAATCACTCAGCCCTGAAACTGAAAGAGTACTACTAAGACAAACAAGAAGCCCTGTCATAAATGAGTTGATACCACTTGAAGAGTTTTGGGATGCAGAGAAAACTATGTGTGAAGTGAAGGAGATTTATAAGCGCATCAGTAATCAATCATGTTTGAATGAATCCATGTCATGCTCATCTGATACTAAGGATTGCCTACCAGAAGTACTCTCTGATCTAATGAATACTGGAAATGTTGGTAGTTATGCTCTGTCAGCCCTTGGGGGCACTCTGTTCTACCTGAGAAAAGCCTTCCTGGACGAGTCATTGCTTCGATTTGCAAAGTTTGAGCGACTTCCATGTTCTGGATTCAATGATTCCACCATAAAACCATACATGGTTCTTGATGCAGCCGCTCTAGAGAATCTTGAAGTTTTTGAGAACAGTGTAAATGGAGACTCTAAGGGGTATGTTTAAGTTTTTGAGAACATTATTGATTATTCACATTTACTTCCTGATTTGATATTATATCATATATATATCCATGATGCAGGACATTGTATGAGCAACTAAATCGTTGTGTGACAGCATTTGGGAAGAGGTTGCTTAAAACATGGCTCTCTAGACCTTTATATCACATAGACTCAATCAGGGAACGCCAGAATGCTGTAGCTGGTGTAAAGGTTCTCTACATGTATTAATTTATCCATCTTCTAGAGTAGATCACATTATATATTGTTTCTAATATAATATAATATAATTCCAAAATTCAGGGAGTTAGCCTGCCTTATGCTCTTGAATTTCGTAAAGAGCTGTCCAAGCTTCCAGACATGGAGCGGTTGTTGGCACGCATCTTTTCTTGCAGGTAAAACAACAAACACTCTAGTTGGTAGTAATCTATATAATATATATATATATATATATATATATATATATATATATATATATATATATATATATATATTTTGATGTTGGGTATTCATGTTGATATGAAGCAGTGAAGCTAATGGTAGGAATTCGAGTAAAGTGGTTCTGTATGAGGATGCATCAAAGAAACAACTTGAACATTTCATAATGGTTCTCAGTGGGTGTGAAGTAATTATAAATGCATGCTCCTCACTAGGTGTCATTCTGGAAAACACTGATTCTAGGCTGCTGCATCACCTGTTAGCACCTGGTAAAGGTCTTCCGGATGTTGATGGTGTTCTTAGGCATTTCAAGGATGCTTTTGATTGGATGGAGGCAAAAAGTTCAGGGCGTATAATACCTCGTGATGGGGTTGATAAAGAATACGATACTGCTTGCGGAATGGTTACAGATATTGAGTTTAGTCTGAGAAAGCATTTGAAGGAACAGAGAAAACTACTTGGAGATTCATCGGTGAGATTAGTTTCTCAAAATACTGTTATGAATGAATAATGATATTTACTAATTTTTTGATTATGATGGTGGTGTTCAGATCAATTATGTTACTGTTGGAAAGGATACATATCTTCTTGAAGTAGCTGAAAGTTTGTCTGGTAGCGTTCCTTGTGAGTATGAGCGTCGATCATCTAAGAAGGTAGATTTGG
Source organism: Lactuca serriola (assembly GCF_051521515.1). Classification (NCBI taxonomy): domain Eukaryota; kingdom Viridiplantae; phylum Streptophyta; class Magnoliopsida; order Asterales; family Asteraceae; genus Lactuca; species Lactuca serriola. The sequence continues at coordinate 333,273,600 of NC_136415.1, read as the reverse complement.
TTGGTTTAGAGTGTAGTTATTTTTAGTGTTGTGTGTGTAAAATGTAAAAAGGTCGATTCTGATTAATCAGAATCATGAATATGGATGGATGTGCAGGGTTTTGTCCGATACTGGACTCCTGAAATTAGGAATTTGATGAGGGAGCTGTCAGAAGCTGAATCCGAGAAAGAGTCCAAGTTGAAAAGCATCATGCAGAGGTTGATTGGGCGGTTTTGTGAGCATCATGTGAGCTGGAGACAGTTGGTTTCTACAGCTGCAGGTGTTTATATTTTGCTACTTTTTTTTTCCTTCATGTTTTTGCTGCTAAACAGCTTATATCAAGTCAACTATATGTATAATTTTTTTTTCCAGAACTTGATGTCCTGATCAGCATAGCAATTGCGAGTGACATGTATGAAGGACCAACATGTCGTCCGCTTATAGTGGATCTGGATGGGGATGAAGCACCAGTTGTCGATGCTAAAAGTCTAGGGCATCCTGTGCTTGGAAATGATACTCTAGGGGATGGCAGTGGCAACTTTGTCCCAAATGATGTTTGTATTGGTGGGGCGGATCATGCCAGATTTATCGTGCTTACTGGTCCTAACATGGGTGGAAAGTCTACTCTTCTGCGTCAAGTTTGTTTAGCACTGATTTTGGCACAGGTAAAGAAAGATATATGGAATTTGTGTTTCTCTTTTTTTTTTTTTTAGTAGTTAATTAGTTATGGATGGGTGTTCCAGGTGGGGGCAGATGTGCCTGCAGAAAGCTTTAAGATGTCTCCGGTTGATCGCATCTTTGTGAGGATGGGTGCAAAAGACCATATTATGGCAGGCCACAGTACATTTCTAACCGAGCTGCTGGAAACCGCATCCATGCTGGTATGTGTGTGTGTGTGTGTTCTTTATCATTTTTATATTATAATATCAATATGAAAAGACTTTTTGTTTAAAAAAAATAGAGTACTATATTCAATCTTCAAGTGTGTCCATGTTGTTGGGTTTGTGATATGAAATTGGATATGTTATGCAGTCATCAGCAACGCGTAGTTCAGTTGTGGCATTAGATGAACTTGGACGAGGGACAGCAACATCAGATGGACAAGCCATAGCGTATGCTTTCACTTTCACTTTCACTTTCATATGTTTATGTTGTTGTCATCTTTCACCAAAACTCATTATTTGGTTTGGTTGCAGTGCATCGGTTCTTGAACACCTTGTGAACAAGGTCCAGTGTCGGGGTCTGTTTTCTACTCACTATCATCACTTAGCTTTGGAGTATCAGCAGATTGACAAGGTACCCGTATTATTCCTTACCCAGCTTTTTGGAGCTATAAAACAACATTTAGATAACTATACTGTTACTATTTTGATGGCAATCTTATCTTTAGACCTTTGACCTTAGTGTGTGGGTTGTATGTAGGTTTCCCTATGTCACATGGCATGCCAAGTTGGAGATGGAGATGGAGGTGTAGAGGAGGTAACATTTCTCTACAAATTGACACTTGGTGCATGCCCCAAAAGCTATGGTGTCAACGTTGCACGCCTAGCAGGCAAGTTCCTTCCCTCCCTCCCACTTTTATTGTAATTCTAATAATAATAATGATTGACACGTGTCAAGCATGGGTTTTTTTAGGACTTCCTGATGCCGTGCTTAAAAAGGCTGCAATCAAGTCACAAGAGTTTGAGACAATGTATGGTAAAAGGACAAGGACAAACCAAAACCAGATAGCACTCATGTTGCAGAGCTTAAACAATTGTCATGGGAATGGGATTCTTGAATTACAGAACAGGGCAAAGATATTTTTGGAGCACAAGTGATCAGATTTTGCACTCTGGATTGGATGTGTAGTTAGTTGGTAGTTTGTTTCGATATAGGAAAACTCGTTTTGATGATTGAGATTTGAGATAACCCAACCCAATCCAACCAAGGCTTGGATGTGTGATGTGTGATGTGTGGTGGGTCCGTCCATTTTTGTAATTGAAATTGCAAGCCAAGTGATGAAGGCTTGTTGACCACCAACCTAATCTCAGTTTTTGTAACGCATCCACAAGAAACAACACATGTTGAATGCAAATACAAATGCAAATGAAAATGTGTATGGCATATGTTTATTTCTCAACAACCATTTCTACTTCCTAGGTGTACGTACATTGGTCTACATTTTGGTTTGTTGGTCTAGCTGTTTGTTTACATTCATTCTCACTATCTCATGGGTACATTCGTTAATATACATATACATACATACAGCGATCAACTAACTGGTAGTAGAAATGGAAGTTGAGCTTTTTCTATTTTTTGCTTCTTTTGAAAAAAATAAAAGAAAATATAAATGAATGAATGAATGGATGTAATTTGCTGGATTGTGTATGTAAACTATACATTGTCCTGTCCTTCCTCCTGGGGCTGGGAACTCGATGATGATGTTTGATTGTTAGAAGTTGAACCAGCCTGTTTACAAGTAGAAAAAAACACAAAAAATCAGTTAAGTACAAGTTGCAATATCTCAATCAGATACACAGGAGTTATCCTTTAAAAATCAGCAATCAACCTGATTCTGATTTTGACGTTTAATGCTGTTATGGACCACATCAATCAACCGCATTATTATGTACATTGGAAGTAATATCCCACTAGCCTTTATAACTAGCAACTGCAAAAGCAAAACAAATCAAATCAGTAACAACCTTAATCAGTTCATATCACAATAATGCCAATGGTGGTTAGTACTTACTGTTAGGATCGTAAATGGGTAATCACCTGTTTCACCCATTAGCACTGCAAGAAAATGTCTCACCAGTAGAAGTACTGTAAACTGCAATAGATCATGATCATCATGCAAATTGCAAAAACTTAGAAACAAGAAAGCACAAAAAATCTTCTTTGTGAATTGTGAATTGTGATCATCATACATACAGTATACACACAAACGAGTACATGTCATGTCTGTTCTGTGCAATAATTTAAAGTCACATGGTAATAAAATGGTTTCCATTCCAATCCATAATAACTTTTGCTTTATTTGAGTAATTCGTTTCCATTTCCATTTCCATTTCATGTGTAGCTTAACTATTGACAATTTGACATCTGGCATTTAAATTTAACAACACAGCTAATGTCGTTTTTTACCCTCTACATTCAAATAAGTATATCTTATCTCGAATTGACTTGGATACCCATTCATCTTCTTGCAATAAATACACTTTGAAGTTTGAACATGAAACCAAGGTGTGGGAATTTTAATGGCAAACAGTTGTCTATTAATCGTGTTTTTTTTTTTTTTTTTTTTTTTTTTCTTATTAAGTTATCCATCCATGTAAATGTAATCTTGACAACGCGTGAATAGTAGACTAGTAGTATGGTCCCATTGTAGACTTTTCAAACCTTATTAAGGAACTAACAATAAATATAATACTTTTTTTAAGATGAAACGGAAACCCCCACCCCCATACTTTTGACTTTCAATGTCATCGTTTCAATATAGCTATTTTCATTTTTTTTACAAGCCATATTAGCAAACATCGTATAATATATATTAATATTTAATAGTTGTCTGCCAATTATTTAAAGGATATTTTAATTACGACGTGAGTGTGTGTGTTTTAGAGAAGAGAAAGATATGGATAACCATTAACCTTTGTGCAATCATTCATAATTTCAAATTCTTTTAAATAATTGTTATTAATTATTTGTATATAAACTGAAACTTTTGACAATTAAGTTGAAAATTTAGGCAAAACTTACGATGACAGCCACTGTTCTGCACATAGAAGCTGTTGTATCGGCAGCTGATGAGCACTCTGCATATTCTCTTTCAATCAATCTTTCTTCTTCATCATCATCACCATCTTCAGTGCTTGGAGTTGGAATTTCCAAGCTTCCTCTATTATTGTAAAATAAACTAATTTATTAAAACAAGAATTACCAAAATTCGATCTATATAAAAGGCATGAATCATTCTTTTCTACTTTATGGGTCTAAATTCTAAAATTCCTTTCCTTTAAAATATATATAAAAACGGAAGCATTACTGGTTGATTGCAATTTAAAAATATTTAAATTTGCGGTGAATATAAAAATCAGTTTATTGGATACTCTTATTATTATTATTCTTATATTTGGAGATGCAATGGATTATGAAAAGATAACGGAAAATTTCTATTTCCACATTAAGGCCTCCAACCCATCTTTACCTAAATATTTAAACAAAATTAATATCCAAAACAAATTATGAGCTGTTGATTGATTTTATTTTTTATGTGCGCATACAGGAAACAGCTAATGTGTGTGGACGTCTTCTCCCCAAATAACATTTCCTAGCTACTTTCGATTCACACTTCAAACTTCAAGCTCTACTAAATTATATATATATATATATATATATATATATATATATATATATATATATATATATATATATATATATGTTTGGTCATCTATCTAATATTTTTATGTTGTGAGACCCATTTTTAATAATAATAATATCGACAAAAAAAAATGGATATGTTTGTGGATGTTACCTACTTCAAATGAAACATACGTACGAAAACACTCAAAACAGAAGTAAGAAAATGACAAACACATGAAATCTAAACATTATAACATTTTTTATTCAATTTCCTTTCACATATATCATATTCATATATGCTTGTTGGCGTGGTTAATTAGAGGACATATATATACCATGGTTTGGTATCGGATCGATTGATTATATAATTAAAGTTGTCTAATGAAATATATACATAAACAGAAGAATAAAGTTGTCTGATAAAGAAATTTGAGACCTGTGGTCCAAATAATAATAATAATAATAATAATAATAATAATAATAATAATAATAATAATGTGGTTTGGTTAGAATATATATATAGAGAGAGAAAGAGAGGATGATTGAGCAAAAGAGTAATTACCGAATTGTGACACGAGTGTCGTCGACCTTTTTTGGGGGTGGGGTTGGGGCTGAGTAACCAGGTTCAAATTTCTGCAGCGTTAAACAAGTACACGTCTTTTTCAGTCGCTGCTAACATACATACATAATATACAATACATGCTTTTTTTTTTTTTTTTTTTTTTCACAACAAAATTCTTAACCAATTGCAATAATTTATAGCAAATAATTCATCGTCTTGTGCATTTAATTTTAAACATAAAGACCAAAATACTTTTACGCTTTGAACGACGTTAAAATTTTGGTTTAATACATATACTACTTATAAACAATCTCAAAAGTCACATGGCAATATTTTCATCTTCACAAATAGCATTGAAAACTAACAAACTTCCTTAATTTTGAAATCATCTCTTAAAAGGACTTCATGGGTCTATAATTTAGAGAAAAGGAAGACGCCACGCCATATACTAAAAATGGATGGATGTATTGCATCATTTTTGTTGTTCAAGAAGGTAACAAACTCCTTTTCAAATTTTATTCTTTGAAAAAGTAATGTATATATGGAGGAAATGGGTTGCTAAAGCAATGTTTGTTGCTACTTTTTTTGTTATCAAAATAAAAAGAAGACAAAGGTGTGCTGGTTTAAAATTCGAAAACAGATTATTATTGGTTGAATTATCGATAGCTAAATTTTAAGATGAAGAAAGTATGCACGAAGCATATGAATAATTTAGTAAAGACGGAAAATAGAGAAGAAGATGAGAGGAAAATTACTTGTCTTAGTTGACAAGGAATATGCATGAATATACAGATTTAATTTCTTGACATAAAAGTCGGGTATATGCCATTTGACCTTCCTTCCGTCATTGATTACACGTTCAAATAAAGCAGTAGCCTTTTATTAATATAATATATATAATATATAAAATTAATAACATACCTTTTAAAAAAAAACAAACAAACTTATAATATGTTATAATCAACAAATAAATAGCGAAAAAAAATGAAATTTTAATTAACGCGATATTTACGAATGAACAGCAGTGAGTCAGCAGAGGAAATGAATTTCAAGGTGAAAACCGATTCAAATGGAGGAACGAATGAATTAAATAATCTGAATTTGAATATGCTTCTGCCTTATCTTGTTAAAACAAGACACATGTTAATATGTTATATGTATGAAGAGACGAAATTCAATGCCTGTCCATATTTGTAGACTTTTTCTTGAATAATTCAACACGAAAAGAAAAGGATCTATTCATAGCATTGGTGGTTTAAAATTTAGCACAAACGCCGATACCCAATAGCCAATACGATTCAGTATTGGGGACGGACGATTCAAAATATATGTCAGATGAGACTCCGGCAGAGAATTGAAATTTAACCAAAACGACAACAAACAAAACCACCGTAGATTCAACTTCAGAATTTCAAAAAAAAAAAAAAATGAAGAACGAATGAAGAAACCTAACCTGGAGACAAAGTTCGCAATTAGTGTTTCCCTTCTCATCACACCATCTCTGTACGCAATCTCTGTGAGCAAACTGATGTGATGTGATGATCGATCAAAATTCAAAACAGAGATTAAATTCGTAACTATATGTAATACCTAGTAATGAAAAAGAAAAATGATATTTAAGACAGAGAAGCAAGAATACCTTGATAGTTCCAGAACAAGAACATGGAGTTTCCAAGGTTTTACAACTTTCGAACTCTCCTTCGTGACAAATTCTGCAGTATATGATCTCAGATACTGAATATAATAATTCTTCTTCAACATTCACCTTCAATTCTGCCATCCTCTCTCACAAAATTCAAAATTCCTTTTCTCTTCTCTCTCTCTAGTCGTTGGCTCTGTTTCGTGGAGAATTTTTGGGCTTTAAAGGGATGAAACCAGATACAAAATTCCAACAATACCCTTCCTTGTTTATACGCTACTACTACTTCCCCCCGCCCCTCCCCGCCCCACCTAGCCTAAATTAAAACTTTTTGTAAACAAAAACATATGATAGTTTTCTATAAAATACTGTTATTTTATTTTAAATTGGAATTATTTAAAAAAAAAAATGATATAATAAGCTACAAAACAATATTCTATATTGAAATAAAATAATGACATTTGTTTGAACGATGTTAGACTGAACTTTTTATATTTTTGTTTTGTTTGAGTTAATTGTCAAAAGTTTACGGATGATTAATCATCTGATTAATATTGTCTTTGCTTTAAATATTTTGTTTCGCCCTAACATTTGGGAAATTGAGTAAACCAACCCTTATAAACGAGTTTGTTAACAATAATAACTATTTTTTTTTTGAAAAATGGACCACTTTCTCTGAAATAGCGTATTCCGGAGCACGTAAGAACATTCCGGACTTGGGTCGGTCAACGTATTCCGGAATACGATATTCTGGAGCTTATTTTCATTCCAGAGTTGTAGGTGGTTGGTATGAATTAGGTCTGGAATCTGATACCCCGTACATTCTGTACTGAAAAAGTGTATTCCGGACTATACCACGGAATAACCGTACATTCACGAGGTCTGTTCCGGAGAACTAAAAGTAGGGTATTTGTGTGTTTTTGTTCCATATATTTCCATATATGCAATATATTTGTGTTTTTGATACCTTCATTACACGTTCTGGAATGCGTACCTATACGAGTTTTTTTCGAGTGCCAGTTTCTAGTGGAGGGAAATGACAGCATATCGAAGAATCTGTGCAATATATTGGTCAAGACTACACATGCTTTGATGTAGATATTGTTGGATTAATGTCTAAGTCCATAACTATATTTGGTATGTACTTGACTCGACCCGGCATGGTCCATTTGGGTTGCACTTCACCGACACAATTTATATGGATAATCTTTTGAGAATAGTATGTTTATGATTAATATTAATATATTATAAGTTCTAATATATTAATATGGAATCATATTATTTAATTAGTATTGATCAAGAATTAATTTATAATTAATTAAGTGATCAAAAGGAACTAATTAAATATGGACTCTTATATATATGGAATGGGCCAAGTTCATTTAGGTTGGGCTAAGCTTTCATGGATAGTCCATAGAGTGTTTAACCCATGGATCCTAGGAAATGAAAGGTCATGGGTATTAGGGTTTAACCCTAATCCTCCACACTATATAAAGATGTCCTTGGTTGGTGAAATTGGCACTAGGGTGGTACACTAAGAAGGGCTAGCCAATTTCACTAGAGAGAACCAAGTATCCATATTCTCTAAAGTCTTCCAAGGTGTTTTGGTGATTTGTGATTCCATTTGAGGCTTCCACACTATTGGGGCTAAGTTCTTAAAGTTTGAATACATCAAGCTACATCAAAAGGTATGTCATCTAACTAGTACTTTGTAGTATAAGAACTTCATAATATGCTAGTTAGGATTAAAGCCTTGGAAAGTTCTTATTTGCATGTATTATAGAGAAAACATAGATCCAAGGTTTATAGGGTTGCATGTAGACCATAGGAGTGTTAGAATGCTCAAAACCCAACAGTGGTATCAGAGCCTATGCTTGTTTTCTTGTTTTCTTGTTATACTTGCAAAAGAAGCTGGAAAATCGAGTTTTGATGCTGTCTGCCCTGCAGACTCGCCGAGTCCATGAATGGACTCGGCGAGTCCAAGTCAAAAAGCATCCAACTCGCCGAGTTGGTTCATGCACTCGACGAGTTGGACCCCCAGACAGCATAAATTCGACTTTTTTGGCTGGAATTGGACTAGGAACATTACCCTAAGATGTTTTTGAACTTATAAACTTGTTTTTGATGTGGTAATGTTCATGCTAATCCAATTTCAAAGATAATTGTCAATAGATTCATGTTTTGTATTAGTTTAAGGTTTAGACTAATTACATGAAAAAGTTTGACTTGAATTATCTTGTTCTTATAAGTTGCTTAGATTAATAGAAAAGTTGAGTGAAATAGTTGTTTTCAATCCAAATTAATCTAAGAGTTGATTCTAAAATGTGTTTTTGTAACTTGTCCTCAAGTTATATGAAAAGTCACATTTAAGTTTCATAAAACTCATAAAAGTTGGCAAAGGTTACAAAAATGAAGAGTCTAGTTCTAATTAAATGGTTTTATGACTCCATAACTTGTCCTCAAGTTATGGAGGACCAAGAGTCTCTTCATTAAATAATAAATATAAAAAAAAGTGTAGCCTTAATTAATTCCATAAGTTATAAGATAAAGAAAAAGTTAATTCTTTTATTAGTTTAAAGTCTTCCATAACTTGTCCTCAAGTTATGGAACTTGAAGAGTTTTTGGATTAAAACTACTTTAAACACAAAAGTTATGGAATTAATTAGTTTTGAATAGTTTCAAAACTTGCCTTCAAGTTTTGGAATTTGTAAAGTTTTCTCTTATGAATACTTTAATTCCAAGTTAGCCCTTAGAATTTTAAAGAGTTAAAATTCAACCCTTATACTTTATAATATTATAAGTTAATAATATATACATACATACATATATATATATATATATATATATATACATATATATATATATATATATATATATATATATATATATATATATATATATATATATATATGTATAAGAGTAAAGTCTGTCTTGCCGCTAGTACGCCTCATTCACGAAGCCAGTCTATAAGGTGGGTATAAGGTTGTTGCCTATAAAATGGCAACTTAATGGGTGTCCACTCTCACCCACCGCTTGCTTGACTGGTGGAGGGTCGTTAGCCGAACGGGTTTGACAGGACTATAATTCTCCCTTCATTAAAAGTATTAATGATAAATACTAAGTAACTAAACTCTTAATAATACCCAATCTTAGTTACTTAGGAAAATGTGAATAAGGTGCTAATCCATGAAATTACACTTTGCACTTTGTTTAAGTCGGTTAGTGGAGCGTGTGTGGTTAACCGACACACTAACTCGTATTTAACAAGGTAGGCAAAGGGTAACTTAATGTTTATCATAGTATCGATGGAGCGTATGTGGTTAACCGGCACATCGATTGAGGGGTAAACACTTAAGGGTACCAAGTAATTTGCATGGTTACTTCACACCTTGTTTTGTGATCCTCGGCATCCCAGTCACAAAACCTGAAGGGCACACTCGAGATTGAAACATGCCATTGAACAGTTTAATGAATCTCAAAGATCTAGGAGTTTCAAATCCAATTAAAACCTAATAATACATTCGTTTATCTTGGTGGAAATTGGTGAATCGTCATTCACCTACTTTCAAATATTTTATAGCTTGGATTACGGCATACCTCTTCTAAGTTATAAAATAGTTTGTTGGGTCCTAGCTTAATATTTCATATTGGGTGTCATATTAAGGACTTAAGATCAACTATCTTGAATATCTCCCAAAAGATGTCTGGTTTAGACATTTATGATCTTCCCAAATCTCTTGAAACAAGATTTCCTAAATGAAGATGATGTCCCATGGAAATCATACTTCTTTCACCTCCTCCAATTATTCTCCCTAACCCACAAGTTCTTGAAAATTTTAAGGTCACTCAAGCACTATTGGCAAGGCAAGGTCTAGGTGTGATCACATCTTGTAGATGTAGTCACATATTGACAAGCCGGGAAAGTTGGGTGTCAAAGTCTTGAGAAAGTTGGTGGTTCAATCACTTTCTAAGTCACATAGTGAGTTCCTTTGGGACACCTATGAAACAGACTATGACAAGACCCTTAATGATCTTATCTATTTCTTAAGATCAACTTCCTTAAAACCTGATGGACATTGACAATAGTGACAAAGGAAATCCAGAAAAGCATTCTCTTCCCAATGGAAAGGGGTCGGCCATAGTCAACTCGGTTGACCAAATGGTAAAGAGAAAAGCTAAGTCTGTGATAGTCCCGTGTACCGTTATCAAAGGGTCCATATGTTTAAATTGCCAAAGGAAGGGACATTGGTTACGAATCTACCAAATTTACCTAAGGATGTTGAAGTCAATAAGTTTGACTCTACTTCAGGTAAAGTCCACTATTTAACTCTGCTAAGTTTCTATTCTGAGATTCTTGATACATGATGTGACTGGGTCACATGGTGATGTTTTAAGAATCAAAGAAAAGTGAAGAAACTTAAAAAAAAATAAAAAAAAGAATATGCTGAATCTGATCGCGTAGATGGATTTCTATCGCATAGTTTGAAGATCGGATTCTTGAGCTACTTCTTAGGAGTTATGAGATATTGCTTAGGAATAGATAACAAGAAGTTTTCATATGGATTGTAAGGATAAGTTTTTCCGCAAAGTTTTTAAAATAAAAGAAAATTTTAGATTTTATTTATTTTAAAATATCCTTACAATGGCATTTGAGGAAAAATTGTTGCTTATATGATTCCATTAATAGCAAGAGTGGAAATATGAAATTGATTCTTTCATTTGTGGTAATGTCTAAATTTACCAAATAAGGAAAGATTCTCATCACCCAAGTTTCAATTGGACCGGAACTTGGAATCATGCAAGTTGTATAGCATGATGAATGAGAACTTTCAAGTATTGGAAAATTAAGACTAATTACTTGTTCACATGGATGTGTGAGTCAAGTGAAGGACTAAGGGATCGAGTACACAGTCTTGTGCACTGATTAATTCCACCACAAAAGATCGATAAGATTATTCGTCATAATTTACTATAGCTCAGTAGATATGGTTATACTTACAAGCTTAAGTGTAATTCTGAGACATTGGAAAAGGTTCCAATGTATGGCAGAGCGAATAAGAAGAATCAAATTAGGCAGAAGGATAAAAGTTTCTCAAATCTGAAAAGATGGGAGAGAGTACTTTCGTATCAGTTTTGTGATCATCTTAATGATTTAGAGACCTTATCACAATTCATCTTCTAAGAGCCTTCTTATAGCTAAGAAGAGGAACTTGAATTCTTGAAGTGGTTAAATCAAGAAGATGATTCATACTTTGTTCCAAAAACAATTCTTAGAGTTATACTCTAAGATTGTAACTTGAGTGACATGTCTTAAAGAAGGTTTAAAACACTTGTTAAATGTAAGAGTAAAAGTTTTCTACTCTTGTACATTTGAAATTGGTAAGTTGTGATGTTTTGGATAAAACAAAGACCAACTAAGGCCAATTGTGTGAAGTGTTTGTCTTGATTAGAATCCGCACTATCTCATGGATGTTTGACAAGGGAGTCTTATATGTCAAGAGGACAGTGGGAGTGTTAAAGGTCTTGAAAGTCTCAAGAACTAATCAAGAATAAAACCTGAAGTTCTTCACTAGCACACGAATTGAGGTTTATAACCTATCGTGTTGACATATTCTGTGCCCATTCCAGTTAAAGTTGGCTTTGCATATGAGTTCTTAGAGTTCTCAATTTGTTGCACATCAACTTGGAAGCAATGGCAGGCCCTTGAGCTGCCAGGTGGCAAGAAATTAAGATTGAGTTCAGTCCATATAAGTTTGGATTTGTCATTATCCTTGTCTTGCGACTATGGTTTTGATAATTCACATGGATAAGAACACATACACCATTAAATCTAAGTGTCATAAGGTTTCTCTCCGATTCATGAAAATGATGGTGAGGAAACACTTTCACTAAGTAGATATTAGCTTAGATAGCAATTGTGATATTTGCATTCTCAAAGTCGTTAGTGGAGCGTGTGTGGTTTACCGGCACACTAACTTGGACTTGTGACAAGTGGCAAAAAGGTCTAACCATTATGATTACGGCATCCCTCTTCATAATTGTTTAGACACACAAGTGTGCTATCTAAGGGAAGATGTATGATTTTGATAAAGTTTTATCAAAACAATCTAGTATCAGAAATCTGAACTTTGGTAAGAAAGTCAGCTGATTTCTGAGTACATGTCAAAGCTAGTGGGAGCATAAGTGTTATGCGAATAATCATCATGTTAGTGGGAGCATGATAATTATGATAAAGGTTGCAAGTTAGCAATGTTAATTATAGAAAACAAAAGGTTTCAATCGGGAAAAAGGTTGTTTTGCTATAATTAAGGGAGATGAAATTATACTTCATCTCAAATCTATAAGCTTAGATCGTGAGGTTTTAATCATTTAGTCAAGGATATATATATGAATTTCATGTTGGAATGGCTCAAAATAAGGAAATTTTGTATATGGGTCTATTATTTGCATTCTAAAATTCGATTATGATTACGACATCCCTTTTCATAATCTGAATTATGAGAACTTGGCAAATTGAAATGGACATATTATAGCAAAAGACTGGTTTAGTCTTTATGTGAGACATCATGAATCGTGTCCCATATGCTTCGGATATAGGATCGATTACATGTGCTACACTCATCCTTTCTAAAAATTTCAAAATGCCTGGGGCATTAAGAAGGGAAAAGGTTTAGAACTGGATATGACTAAAAGGATTAAACAATTGTCGAGGACAATCTAAGGTTTACCAAAGATTGGTTGCTCAAGGACAGTTGGAAGTATAGTGATAATTCTGGAAGGACCATATTGACATAGTCTGTAAGGAGGCAACTCTTGTTCAGAAGTGATAGTCAAAATGGAATCTGGAAATGTTTCAAAGTTAGAATTTTCAATCTATTTAAGATTAGGAAACTTAATGCAAGAAGGATGTTTCCAAGGAGCTAATCTCCTTTGGAATACTCTGTAATGATTGTTGTCAAGTCTTTCTGACTTTGTGCATAATCATTACAAGAGGTTCAATGCATATAAGTTTAGAATCTGACAAATTTCAGTAAATGGCATGAATTTGGAATTCTTGCATTTGCAGTAAGGATTTGGGAGTGTGAAAAGAGAATCATTGAAGTTATGTTCAATTGATCTAGTTCACAAAGTAAAGATCATAGACAAACATAATATGCATACTTGGTGTGTAGCATGACTAGTGTTTAGAAAACATAGTGTACATGCTTGGAGCATGGGACAACTATTGTTTTAAATTCAAGAATAAAGTTGATAGCTGAAACAGTATACAATGAATAATGTGTAATCATATGGTGATAAATAAAAGGTGTTTTATTTATGTTCATAGGTTTTGATACCATATTGGATTCAATTATTCTTGTGTTTCATTTTGCATGTTTTGACTTCCAGAATAAACTAGGTTATTCTTCCGGAATGACTAAGTTATTCAAACCATCCACATTCGGTCATATGTTGGAAGTAGATATGAATTAAGACTGTCATGAGTTGGCTTGTAGAGGTCTAAGGTGTTGGACAAAGGGCTACAACACTCATGAGTGCTCATAAGTTCTGAGTATTGGATTCAACCCGCGCTTATTGGAATCACTTCATGGATTTTATCACGAGTGATCATGAGACGATAATATCTTATATTCTTCAAACCTAGAGATATGAGTTGTTACTATGAGTTGGTTGTACATTGATTGCACGAAAACGCATTCGGTAACTCGGTGTTATAAAACGTGCCTTTGTGTACGATTCAACAAATAGTAGAACAAGCCATATGAGTCGAAGTTTATCCATTCCTTTTACCTTCGGGATAAAAGCGATATCTGTGGGCCCCTCGATGATTTGATGATGACAAATGGAAGTGCTCGGCCGGACCAGGACTGATTTGATTTGTTCAATTAGTCAGTCGTCATAAATCGGAAATCGGGAAACAACAAATGGACAGAGAGAATGATTATAATCCATGTCTCAGTCCATATGATATCTAGAATGGAGGAATATATGATCCCTTATCTAATGGACAAGTTCGTTGACAAGATCAGACTTCGACAACGTCTTTAAGAGCTACGATTGCCAGTTAGGTTTGAAGTCATACGCAATAATAGTTTTAGACTTATCCAAGTGGGAGACTGTTGGATTAATGTCTAAGTCCATAACTATATTTGGTATGTACTTGACCCGACCCGGCATGGTCCATTTGGGTTGCACTTCACCGACACAATTTATATGGATAATCTTTTGAGAATAGTATGTTTATGATTAATATTAATATATTATAAGTTCTAATATATTAATATGGAATCATATTATTTAATTAGTATTGATCAAGAATTAATTTATAATTAATTAAGTGATCAAAAGGAACTAATTAAATATGGACTCTTATATATATGGAATGGGCCAAGTTCATTTAGGTTGGGCTAAGCTTTCATGGATAGTCCATGGAGTGTTTAACCCATGGATCCTAGGAAATGAAAGGTCATGGGTATTAGGGTTTAACCCTAATCCTCCACACTATATAAAGATGTCCTTGGTTGGTGAAATTGGCACTAGTGTGGTACACTAAGAAGGGCTAGCCAATTTCACTAGAGAGAACCAAGTATCCATATTCTCTAAAGTCTTCCAATGTGTTTTGGTGATTTGTGATTCCATTTGAGGCTTCCACACTATTGGGGCTAAGCTCTTAAAGTTTGAATACATCAAGCTACATCAAAAGGTATGTCATCTAACTAGTACTTTGTAGTATAAGAACTTCATAATATGCTAGTTAGGATTAAAGCCTTGGAAAGTTCTTATTTGCATGTATTATAGAGAAAACATAGATCCAAGGTTTATAGGGTTGCATGTACACCATAGGAGTGTTAGAATGCTCAAAACCCAACAGATATAAACAATGATATCAACTTTGTTGGGTTAATTATGTTGGTTGCTTCCAAGTCCAGGTTACACACTAACCAAATACGTCTATCTTTTCAATGTACTAGATCAAATATAGTTATGCAGATTCTAGACGATAGTGATGTCGGATATTTTCTTGGTTTTGTTAGTAGTATGCCTCCCAACACAGTATAACTGTTTGTTGTTAGTAACGTTATGGGAAGTGGTATTCATCGATTTGCCGGGGAAAATCGTTCTGGTGGAAACAGGTCTTCTGGTGATCAAAGTAACCATATGTGTAATTTATTGCCTATGACAACCGACCATGTTCCTTCTTATAATGGCCATGTAGATGGGGATGATTATAGGAATAATGTGACAACCCGTAAATTCCTATCTGTAAAGACAAGCCAATCAATCAAAAGTCAGACTTCTTTCTGCTATCTTTTAGCATAGTTAAGGGTTTGTTTGAGTGTTCTAAACCTAGTACATTGAAGGATTGTGTGTAGGGATGTGTTAGCTAAAGTTCATTGGGTTGCATTCAAGTCGGAAACTTCATCACAAGGAGTTTACAGCCGCAAACTAGAGTTTACGGCCGTAAAATCTTGGCAGCCGTGAACCCCTCCCCTATATATATATATATATATATATATATATATATATCGATTTCCTTCATTTCTTCATAATTTCCTCACATCTTTAAGGTTGAAACTCATTTCTCTCTCAAGTATCGTCAAGAACACTTCCATTTCACTTCAATATTGTAAGTGATTCTTTCATTTTTTCTTAATATCCTTCTTGATCTTGTGAAACCCTTTGATTTCATCAATGAATTCAACTCTTTTGGGTTAGATCTTCAAATCTTCATCTTTTCACCAAGAACACCAAGAACACACACTTGTTCTTGGGCCGTGAACACCACAAAGACCTCCAAAGTGTGAGTATATCTTCTATCATCTAGTTATCCATAAGAAACACTTGATTCCTAGCCATACAACAACCAATTAGTGCATGATCTTCAAGAGTTTACGACAATAAACTCTTCCTTTGGCCGTAAACTCTTCATAAGCTCATGATTTTGGTCGTGAACCTTCTTAAGACCAAGAATAGGACCGCAACCACTTCATAGAATCAAGTTTGGGCCATAAACACATCATGTGTTCTGGCCGTAAACTCTACCTTGGCTGTAAACACACTTTGTGTGGCCGTGAACTCCCTTTAGTCAATCACATGTGATTGTAACACTTCATTTCAAGTGTTTCCTAGTCCCTAAGGTTGTTTCCCTTCATGTTAGTGGTGTTATAACACTAATTATATACATATAGTCATATATGTATCAATATATGTCAATTAGGACTTGTTTGTGCCTCGGGACTTCATTCGTGGAACTTCTCATCCTTACTCGAATCTTCAATTGAATCACCCACATAAGGTGAGTTCATACCCCTATAATCAATCTTTTAAATGTTTTTAAATGCTTTTAGGGGGGGGGGATACAAGTTGAACACAATGATATTGTGTAAATATTTATCTGTGATAGCCATCACATGAACTAATTTCTTATGCTTTTGTAAGTGATCAAATCAATTCAAAAACTCTTTTACGTCATGTTACTTTATTGTTTATAAAACTCTGCTTTTAAAGTACAAGCATAACTCAGTAAATAATCGAGTCTTTTCTACAAGTTAGGGACAGTACAAAACAAACATACTAGTAAACTATAATAGGTATAGTTTAGGGGTTCAGAGCATACTATAACACGAACAGAAAGGAACATACTATAACAAGAACATAAAGGAACATACCATAATGAGAACAAGATAACAATAATGTGAAACCACTACTTCACGACATAGCAATATACTTGTTATGTCGCGTTTTGTAACCAGAGTCTCCTGGAGGGAGAGCGTGAGTTTGTGTATAGATCTATATGAGACTGACCATCCTACACCTTGCTGCTAGCTACAGTGGGACCTGCAGGTCTACGGGTGACAGATGTCATACAATTTCGATGTCTTTGGAACGTCGTGTTTTATACTAGTCAAATCAAGCATGGTTATAACCACCTCACATTTTAGCCTTAATTAACAAACTGGTTTTTAAGGTAGTTAGTGTTTCAGTAGTTACTTTATTCAACATTACTGAATACTTTCATTTTCCCATTACATTCATATAGCGATCATCTCACATAAAAGGTAATGCAAACTATTTTCTAGTAAAGATAGTCTTAAACTTAGGAAAACTTACATCATTACAAAAGACAAACATAACAATTGAGTCTAGTACATTCAGTTAGAAGAGGGACTATAATGCTAACTTTATGATTCCTCGGTACATACATCAGGGATATATATTAATCGAGTCCGACAGACAGTAGAATGTGTACTTTTCGCTTCATTTCCTGTTCCTTGTTTGGTTGTGGGCTTAGAGTAGATTCATCCAGTCTACTATCTATTCGATCTTAGCTATAATATATATATATATATATATATACACACACACACACACACATATATATATATATATATATATATATATATATAGGGTTTAGCTCATTTTTGGTCACTTAAATTTTGGTTTTGTGCTTATTTGGTCACTTAACTATTTTTAAGTTTTAAAAGGTCATCAAACTTTTGACTTTGTGCTCATTTAGTCACTTAACTTTTGGTTTGGTCACATTTAGCCACTTAACTTTTAGATTTGTGCTCATTTGGTCACCTAAATTTTAAAATTTTGCTCATTTAGTCACCAAACTTTTAAAAAAATTTAAAAGTTTAGTGACTAATCGAGCACAATTTTAAAAGTTAGGTGACTAAATGTGACCAAACCAAAAGTTAAGTAACTAAATGAGCACAAAGACAAAGGTTTGATGACCTTTTAAAACTTAAAAAGAGTTAAGTGACCAAATGAGCACAAAATCAAAAGTTAAGTGACCAAAAATGACCTAAACCCATCTATATATCTCGTATACACCAAGTAATCATAAGGAATATCAGGTATGGGTCAGGTCATAGCATACAAATTCAATACACCGTTTTCTAGTACAAAAACATACTTTTCAGATAGAACATTTAGTAGGCTAAGCTAGAAACTTATCAGTAGAAGGTTTAATTCAGTTTATTAAACCAATATAACTTAAAGGACCTTTAGTGGTTAATTCTATAATACCTTAGTTTATACATCAGGGTTCTATATAATTAATATCCGATAGGCAGTTGGATGTGTGCTTTCCACCTTACTTCCTGTTCCTTGTTTGGTTATGGGCTTAGGGAAAATTCACCCATTTAACTTTCTGTTCGATATTAGATTATATATAGCTAGTATAAACTAAGTGATTATAGAAGGAACCATTGTGGCTACCATTTTTACCAGAGGAAATATATGATTTTCTTAAAGAATGCTTTCATCAAATATAAAGAACTATTATAGTTAACTTTGTAAGTACCAAATGAATACAACAGGGTTGTATACAATGAAGATCTAACAAACAACTGGATGTGTGCTTTCCGCCTTATTTCCTGTTCCTTGTTTGGTTGTGGGCTTAGGGCAGATTCACACAATCGATTGTCAGTTTACTCTAAATCGTATATAACTTGTATCCATTTAATACTCATAGAAGGAATTGTAGAGTCATTTTTACTTTCATTCATCACATCAGAGAAATATAGGATTTTCTAGAGGAACATGCGAACTTTTCTAAAGAACTTACAATTTACTTTTCATCACTAAAATACTTATGAACTCACCAGCTTAAATGCTGATCTACTCTTTCAAAATAACTTGTATTCTCAGGAGAATAGTAGACAGGTACGCGCATTGGGATTCAGAAGATGAAGTATTGTAGCTTCATGTCTTGTTTTGTTATTAACTTTTGGAGTATATATTTTGTGAATCACATACTTTGTAAACAATTTAATATTAATACAATGGTTGTTTGTTACTTTTATTACTATGATGCATTTGTTGTGATACTAAACATGACGTCCTCCGCCCCCGAACGTTTCCGCCGTTCCGGTTTGGGGGTGTGACAAATAAAGGTAAGGTTTTTGCTGATGCTTCTCCTACAGTTGATGTTGATGAATCTGCAAATGATGATGCAAAAATAATGATGTTGGTTGATGATGGTAATATAATTCCATATGGAGATCCAGTTGAACATTTTCAGAGTTTCACTGAATTTGATGGGGAAAATACTCAAGGTGAAGAGGAAGATACTGATCCATAACAACCCTGAAAATCACAACAGGAAAAGTTTCCTTTTTATTTTTATGATTCTGAAGAAACACAAACCACCCATTGGGGTATGCTTGAACCTTTACCATTGCCCGGACTAGCTCAACAAAAACGTAAAGGTGCCACACCCCATAATTATACTTCCCATGTGAAGTTATTCCAACTCTTTAAAAGTAAAGAACAACTTAAGCTGAACTTAAGATTAAAAAGTGTTACTGAAGGCTTCCAATATAAAGTGAAAAAATCCACAAAAGACAACTTTGAGGATGTTTGCTTTATGGATAATTATGACTGGCGGATACGGGCAACAAAACATAATACTACTTGTTAACGTTACCTAACGGCCACATTAAATGTAACGGATATGTTACTACCTTGGCTAAGACCTGATCTTGGCCTAAGAGAGCCAAAGCCGGAGTGGTAACTCATTTCTCGTCACAAGGGAAGAACATTCCATGTGATCTCCTCATTTAGTCACAACCAATGAGAAAGCAACGAATAGACTAGATGATGCCTAGAACTGACGTCACCTGGCGGTTAGTTAGCGCGAATAACTCTCCTAGTAAGAGGAGGCCACGTTTCACGCTTACGAGACACGGTCCCCACAATCCGTTAATAACAGGTATAAAAGGATCTTTTCTGTCTCAAGGAAGAGATCCATCTTCTCTCTTATGAAGATTACCCTAAAATTTCTCTCTCTCTAAAAAAACTAACTTGATCGTCGGAGCGACGTCCTAGGAGAACACCCAGTCATACTTTAACGATTCTTTTATGATTGTGTTCTCAGGGAAGCACCCAAGTCAGATCCATCATTCATTATCCAAACCATTTGCGAACTTGTCACAACATTTGGCACCATCTGGACGTATCCTCAGAGTGATACAACCAATAGACGAAGCTGAGGTTCCTTACATAAGGGGGATCTAAGCCCAACAGTATCTGGGATGACAGTAGAAGCTCTGTTCAGAATGCACAAACCACTCCAGGTGCTGATGACACAGATCCCGCCAATTATGATAAGAACAGCAGAACCAGGGCTCCAGAGCAGTTTCTGAAAATTTCATCGGATATCTCATCACCTCAGATGGCGATATCATATCCCAATATGTTGCAGACGAATCCATATGACAACACTGAGGTATTCACTATCTCTAACTCCCGTAAGAGAAACCCACCTCACCATGCAGAAAACGAGATCGAGGCACTCTTGAGAAACCTACTCAACATCAGTTTCTTGAGCAGTGATCCCAGACCATCAAATTGGGATCCACGAGACCCACTCCTCATATCATCCACCGAATATACATTGACAATGGTAGTTGCTCTGATATACTCTATGAGCACTATTTCCGGCAGCTACCTGACACGTGGAAGGAGGGGCTCCAACCCTCAACCAGTGGACCATTAGTAGGATTCACTGGGCATGGCTTGTGTCCACTAGGAACTATTCGACCGCCCTTAACATTGGTCAGCCACGACAAAAGGGACCGAATCACAAGGACAATCAAATTCTCTGTGATTCGATACCCAACAGAACACAACATTCTGCTTGGATGACCAACAATCGCTTTACTGCATCTCGTACCATCGACGATACATGGCATCATTAAATTTAGCACACGTCAGGGATCGGTGGCGCTCCTCGCCACAAACACCAGAGCACAACATTGCACCAAATCATATCCGCACCAGAACTCGTGCGCATGCCAAAGAAGTCCAAGGAGGGATGTTCTAATGAGCAACACTATATAAACATGGAGTATCCAAAGTAGCTCGTGCGAATCAGCACCCACTTAATAGACGAACCCAAGGCACGACTGGTGACGCTCCTGATGCAATACTCCACCGTCTTCACCTGGAAGCCAATGGATCTGATAGACGTCCATCGACAGGTCATAAAACATAGCCTCAACATCGCACCTAGGAGTAACCCTGTGAAGCAAAAGAAGTGAGGATAGGGGCAAACTGCAATAAGGCTATTAACGCAGAAGTGGCCGATTTGGTGAGTGTTGGCATACTCCAGGAAGAATGTTCCCAACATAGATAGCAAACACGATCATGGTGAAGAAAACCAATGGGGCATGGCGAACGTGCATAGATTATTCAGGTCTTAATAACGCTTGCCCAAAGGATTGTTATCCTCTCCTGGAGATCGATCAGAAAGTCCACTCGCTTGAAGGCTTCTGATTCAAATGTTTCCTCGATGCATATAAGGGTTATCACCAGGTGCAGATGAAGCAAGAAGATGAAGCAAAAACAACCTTGCATAGTGAAAAGGCACCTTTTGCTATCAAAAAAATGCCATTTGGGCTCAGAAACACGGGCGCTACTTACCAGAGGCCGATGGACAAGGTATTCGTCAACCAAATTGGACGGAATATCGAAGTCTATGTCGACGATATGGTAATTAAAATCCACAATGAAGAGATGTTACTCCAAGACGTGGAAGAAACCTTCAAAACACTAGTCAAAGCGCATATGAAGTTAATCCGACTAAGTGTAATTTTGGAGCCGAGGAAGGGCAATTCCTTGGCTATCAGGTGACCAGGGAAGGGATCGTACCCAATCCCACCAAAATACAAGAGTTCCACAAGTCGAAAACTCCCCACAACCTCGAGTCGAAAACCCTCCACACTTAGTACTTATAGATCTACCAGCAAGGGTCCTTTGTTTTCACATAGTTGGTTCTTAGTATTATAGTGCCTAAAATACTCCTATAGTACTTTAAATTTTATGTTCTGTTCTAGAGTTCTTGTACGAGTAGAGTTGGTAAGGTTTAGACTTGTCGCAACAATACCATCACTCCCAAACACATGTTGGTTGTATCTCAAAAAATATAGTTGATCAGGATATATTTATCCCATATATGATTACATAATTGTCCAGGTTTAACTACAGTGTCCAACATCCAAATACTTTTATGTTGTTATGACTGTGATGTTGTTCTTGTATGTATGAGTGTTAGTATACTTCTTATAAAATACTTATATTTTTAAAGTATGCTTGTAGTCAGAGCTCTTTAGCCCCAATGTATTTATAGTTGTAAACCTTTTATGAATTGATATACTGAGTTCACTATAAACAAGGCTCTGATACCAATCTGTCACACCCCAAACCGGAGCGGCGGAAACGTCTGGGGGTGGATGCCTTCATTTTAAGTATCACAACACATGCATCATAGTAATCAAAGTACAACAACCATTGCATTAATAATGTATAAGCTTTACATAAGTGTTCAAGTCATTGTATATATGACATCAAAAGTTATATATAGCAAAAGATAAAAGACATGACTCTATACTGCTCCATCTTCTCAAAATCCTGGGGATGTACCTGTCTACTGGTTCACTAAGAATACAAGTATTTTGAAAAAGAGAGTATCAACATTTAAGTTGGTGAGTTCATAAGTATTTATGTTTAGAAGCTTGTTATTTGTTTCTTGAAATAGTAATCATGTTTATTGTTCCAAAAAATCCAATATTTTCTAATATAACTAAAAAGTAGTTTTAATACCATAAAATCGTTCTGTGTAGTTGTTGTTGTACTATAAAATAGTGTAACATAGTTTTAATTCACAATAAAACCCTAAAAAGAAATGTTTGTTGTATTGTTTATGTTTCTCTTTGTTGTAACTAGTATTCTGTAATTGTATTCTTTGAAAACCCTATA
Source organism: Lactuca serriola (assembly GCF_051521515.1). NCBI lineage: Eukaryota > Viridiplantae > Streptophyta > Magnoliopsida > Asterales > Asteraceae > Lactuca > Lactuca serriola. The sequence goes on along the minus strand of NC_136415.1, from coordinate 333,250,306 downwards.
ATTATGAGTGTGTCTGGTTCCACCAGCTGTAATTGTAAGTCGTAGTATTACACTGTAAATCGTATTATTGTAAAACCAGTACGTTGTATTTGTACTCTTTGGTTTAATTATTCACACACTAATCGTATTGTTCATATGTTTTTGTGAGTTATTATAACCATACTAAGACTAGTAAGCCTGATACAACGCTTTACAGGTGTTAGAACTGTAACGACATTTGTCACTCACATGCATATAACCTAACTGTAGCGAACAGTCTGAGTGCGAGATTATTAATCCCGTATAGATCTATACACATTTGTCTCGCTCTCTTTCGGGAGATTCTGATTATAATTATCAGGTCTTTAATAGTATTGCTTAAATAATTAAGCGAGTGAACTTTGTCTCACAAAAACCATATTGACAGTTACATGTATAATAATGATGAAAAGTTATTCTGAAATAAACGAACTAATAGTATGATCCTTTTCTAGTATACTTGAATGTAAAGTATTTGTACGAGAGTACATTGTTAAACTTTGTATAATTGACTAGTGAAACTAGTGTGAAAGTTCCATAAATTATACCTATTAAAATTTATATTTGTATTCCATTTTGTATGAATTATTCGTAAAAGTACCCCCTTTGCTCGGCATGATACAAAGGGTAATGAATTTGATTGAAGTAACTTATATATATATATATATATATATATATATATATATATATATATATATATATATATATAACATATAAAATTAAAATTGAAATGACATTCGGATAAATAATGCTACCCTAAGCCGACATCCAGCCCTTTATATATATATATATATATATATATATATATATATATATATATATATATATATATATATGATTTTGGCAAAATATAAGTTAAAAGAGTTTAAAAAACATTTAAAGGAGTTTGAAAGTGTTTACAAGTATTTCAGCAACTTGAAATCATTTTAGAAGTATTTAGAAATCATATAAATGTGAACACAATGTCCTTGTGTTTATACTTGTATTCCCCCCACAAAAACATTGAAAAATAGTAAAAATGCAGGGGTATGAACTCACCTTTTGTGAGTTTGAGGGAAACCCAAAAGGACTCTGCTTTTAATTCAAGTACATACCAATTTAGTTATTGGCTTAGACACCTAATCCAACAGTCTCCCACTTGGATAAGTCTATAAGTACAATTACAAGTATAACTTCTAAATTAACAACAAATGGGTGCTTTCCAAAGCAACTTCAGTATCTGATCTGTTCAAACATCGGTCCTAAGATAAGTGATCAAATATTCCTTCATTCTACAAGATATCGTATGGACATGAGACATGGATTATAATCAATCTCTTTTCCAAAATTTAGTTTACCGATTTCCCGATTTATGATGACCTCATAAGACTTACTAATTGAACACATCAATTTAGTCTTGGCTGGGCCCAACACTATGATGTCAACACCAAATCACCAAGGGGCCCAAAAATATCACTTTTACAATTAGGGCAAAAGGAACGAATAAAGTTTGACTCATATGCTTGTATCTTTTACTCACCAAATCATGCATGACACTACGTTTTATAACATCATGCCACTGCATTTACATAACACCAATGCACAACCGACTTGTAAATTACAACTCATATATCTCCATTTTAAGAATATAAGATTATCCCGTCTTAGAATTACTCGTGATATAATCCATGAAGTAATTCTCTGAGCGTGGGTTTATCCAGTATTAAAAATATTCATTTTTTAAATACTCACGAATACTGTACCAACCATTGCAATGTCTAATCTCCATAGACAATCTACAATCTATTCACGACAGTCTTGATTCACTACTTACTTCCAAAAGTATTAGCAACTGTGGAGTTTCGAATAATCAAATCATTCGGGAAGTAAAACATGCAAAATGAAACACAAGAATAAATAATTAAAAAAGGTAGTAACCATACTCATAAATAATCTTTATTATTCAATCACCAAAGTCAATTACATTCATTTTGTTACAAGTTTCAAAAATATCAACTAATTACTAAAACTAATATCATTTTTCAAGCCTATGCTCCTAGCATGTTGGTTATGCTTAACCCTACTCAGAGCTTTTGGAAAGGATCTACCCGACTTTCTTCTGAGGATACTCACTTCACTATAAGATGGCCTTCTTCAAATCTATGTCTTATGTAATGGTACTTTCTGTCGATATGCTTGGATCTACCATGATCCTTGGGTTCTTTGGTTAAAGAAAACGCACCTTCCTTATCATAATAAAGTTCTAATGGCTCATGAATAGTTGGGACTACTCTGAGATCTTTGATGAAATTCTTAAACCAAGTCGCCTCCTTTGACACATCAATCGTTGTGATGTAGTCTGATTCACAAGTAGAATCAACCACCGTGTCCTGCTTGGAACTTTTCCAACTCACTGCTCCACCATTTAACACAAACACCCAGCCCAACTAAGAACAAAAGTTTTCTTGATTTGTTTGAAAGTTGGCGTCACTATATCCAGTTACTAATAATGTATCTGTAACACCGTGAAAATTTACAACCAATTTAAACTTTTCAAAAACAACCCAATTTCATTAAGTTATTACAAAAAGGTTTTCAATACATTTATTATCAGAGTATTCCTAGAACCATATCATAAAACATAAACATGAGGAGCGGTACGATCACGCCTTTGCCTTGCCACGGTCTCCTGAAGTACCTGAAACGTTAAACCACAACTGTAAGCCCGAAAGCTTAGTGAGATACCCCCAAAATACCAACCACATATACCATACACATAACATGTCATATCATAACAGAACAACCATGCACTTTGGGTCTACTGTGTGACTGGTCCGCCGCACCGGGCCTTTAGTCCACCTAGTCCACCCTCCGAGTCTAGCCATATACATCGAGTCTGCAGTGTGGTTGGTCCGCCCGCACCGGGTCTTCAACCCACCTGCTCCACTATCTGAGTCTTTAGTATGACTGGTCCGCCCGCACTGGGCCTTCAGTCGGCCTGGTCCACTCTCCGAGCCTCGGCACGTCTGGTCCACCCTCGTAGGGCCTACAGCCTATCCAGACTGCTCGCTGGGCCTTTGGAATATCTAGTCCGCCCTGGGTATGTTGGCCTACAGCACAAAGCAGGACCCGACTCAACCCAACCCCAGTCAACCAACCATGTGCACATAAACATATAATCATATAGCAATTCATCACTAACCAACCAATCTAGCAGATCACATACATAACATACTCTAACCAGGATACCGACCTAACCGGTCACTAACATAATATCATCCTATATATACCAGGATTCCGACCTTAACCAGGTCTCTCACATACACCATCCTAACTACCAGGATGCAAACATATAACAAAGCAATAACGTAACAACTACCCGGATTTCCATCCGACAAAGGGCCGACCTTGGTGCCTTAGACAATGTTGATATAGTGAGGATAACTCACCTTGCAATTGCTGACTGAAAAGATAAGATCACGTTGCTCCAACTTCCAACACGAACTCCACCACTGATCAATACCAAAAGACTGAACTCAAGAAATACCAAAATACCCCTAGAAGTCAACTGGTCAACTCTTGGTCAAAGTCAAAGTCCTCAGTCAAAGTCGACCTTCCTGACTGACTCTACTCGCCGAGTCAACCCGCAGACTCGTCGAGTCCCTAAACTCAGAAACTCCCAATCCACGACTCAACTCGCCGAATCGCCCCAAGACTCGCCGAGTCCAACAAACTCTGAGTCCTTTCTCGCTCAACTCACCGAGTCGTCCCTCAACTCTCTGATTCACAGCTCAACCAAAAAGGTTAGGTCTTCACGACCAGACTCGCCAAGTTCCAGAACAGATTCGTCGTGTCGTAGGAAATCTTCAACTTCTCGCCGAGTTGTTCTTCCAACTCGTTGAGTTCCTGCCTATCTTCATCCAACTTGCCGAGTCTCTTCAGTTCTCATTTCATACAGAGGCTTTCCAAGCCATGTAGGAGGCTCAAATCCCTGGATCTACCCTTCTACAAGCCATTCCTCACGTAAAGTGGCAAACTTTACTCGAACTCTAGGAGCTATGAGCCCAAAATGCTCTAGGGTTAAGGCTAAGGACAAAAAAGCTTCACTAACAACTCTTATACAGGAACTTTATGACATATAGGACCATCACAAGCTTAGATCTGAAGTAGCATCCTCAGATCCAAGCTTCTATCTCAAATTAGATCTCATATCAATGACCATACATGAATATAGGAAGAAACAGCTTAAGGAAATGGTTCCTTACCCCTGAAATGAGCCCAACCAACTGTAGATTTCTGATCTCCCCAAGCTTCCTCATACAAGCCTTCAAACCTTCAAGCTTCAAGCACCAAAGATCCTCCTCCAAGCTCTAATTCACTCAAAAATGGGGTCTCCTCAAGAATTATGATTTTCTGGATCTCAAATGGCCAGCGAAGAGGCTGAGGGGAAAACATAAGGTTCCTTATATAGGGTGCAAACCCTGTAAAATAGGGTTTCTCATTCTAGCACCGAATCGCCGAGTCAAGCCGCCGACTCGTCGAGTTGGTCACTAAACTCGTGACAAAAATTACGACTTGAATCGCCGAGTCATGGACTCGCCGAGTCTATTCTCCTTAATTACACCAAGCACCCTGAACTTTGCACTTCTGAACTCGGGGTGTTACAATTCTCCTCCACTTAAATTAGGCTTCGTCCTCGAAGCCTGCACCCTGAACTTTGCACTTCTGACCCGGTACCAAGCTGCTACCCCTTTCCTTGTCTGGCATATCCTTTATCGAATTCACTTCTGGGACTCATCCCACTTTCCTTTCCGAAACCAACTCGTTTCTTTCCGAGCTGAAAGGATGGCACATCCTTCAGCTCCTGAGTAACTCCCATGAGATCTCCCTTGCAGTCACATACGCATGCCGAACCTGCTCTAACATCCTCGGGCTGGAAACCCGACACACTGACGATACCTTCACACATCCCCAGGATGAATTACCGCTACATACATAACTTCCTGATCACAACCATACTGGAAAATCCAAGGCTCCCTCCTTGCATCCCGTCCGAACTATTCTGGTTCTACACTACCGGAAATCCTTCCGCAACCTCAACAGACACCCAACCTGGATGTGTTCCCATACCACTGGTACAATCACAGTGCTCAACAACCATAGTTGAAATACTCTCAATAATCCATTCTCAATACTGTTTTCACTTCCGTGAACCAACACTCCCTCCCGGAGTTACATACCTTTCCCTTTCCTTATCCATGGAAATCTACTTGCCAACCTTGCCACTTCAGACAAGTGCCACAGTGCTCACACCCCACTCTACACTATCCCTTGTAGAGTAACCGCTACTACATGCATCACACATGCTCTAAATCTGCTCGCAAGGACTTTTGGGTCCACGCACTGCCTTCCACTAACATGATCAATACCCGGGGCCAGACCCACTGCTTGCTACTGCGTAGCAGCATACTTAAATCACTTTCCGCATACATATCTATCAACACTTATAGAGTCTTCAAGATGACTGGACCGCCTTACCAGGCCTTCAGCCAATCTGGACCACTCTCAGAACCTTCAGCATGTCTGGACCACCCTCCAGGGGCTTCAACCTGTCTAGACCATTTTCCGAGCCTTCGGCCTGACTGGTATACCCACCGACCTTCAGTCTCCCCGGACCGCTCAAACTATCATTCATCATTTCGAACTATTCCTCCTGGGAATCTCTCCTATACATACTGTTCTAGCCCTCTAGGGGTTCCGAACTCTAACTCTATTCCATATACTCAGATCCCGACCCAATCTTAGGCCTCACAACAACCAATCACCCTTTCCGAAATCCTTGGTCTGTACTCTGCCCCATCGGTCTGTCACTTACTCATACCAGCCCACACTTTTGGCTGACTGAAACACTGCTGGATCCTAAACAACTAATCAAACTCTAATGCTTATCGACCCTCCTGAGAATTCTCCAATTCTCCCCCACTTAGAGCACTGACTTCCAACCACCGGTGACCCAAACGACATCACTTAAACAACCCAACTCAACATATTCCCCTTATCCATGAACCGATTCCCTCTAAAACGAGCAACCTATACAAAATCACTCCTCCGACATCGCACATCTCGAACTCTAAGGGAGTTCGACTCTCCGCTGAACACTTCTCAAATCGCAATTGCTATATCCGGCAACAAGACCATACAACCAAATTCTGACCATCAATCCCTTGGATGCTAACCATTTACAAATCCTCACTACCGCAACCGCATATGGCTCTACCTTGACCTCCTCTGCTGTTAGCTGAAAAGCGTGCCCTTGAGCCCTCGGAGGCTCCGCTCCACCCTGGCTCCCTCCAGTAGTCCTCAAAGTGGCTGGTGTTGGAACCTGCAGTGGCCTGGAAATAAGCTGTGGATAGTTGGCCCTCATGTGACCGACCTGATGGCACTGATAACAAATCCTCATATCCTGAACTGGGGCTGACTGATGGTAATCCCTCGCATATTGCCCCTCTCTCTTGCGGCACGCACCACCGGTCCTACAAACTCCGGTATGACCCTTCCCGAGTGCGGCCGCTCTGACTACCCAACTTGGAATCAATTGTTGGACCGTTTCGGCGCCGGCTGCGACTGCACCGGGTCCTCCCCCTGCTCTCTCAACTGTAACTCCATCTCCAACTCACACCGCCGAGCGACCTCCTGCAACTCCAGTAAGGTCTCGCACCTCTACGTAGAAACGAACTGCCTGATATCCCTCTTGAGCATACTCAGATATCGGGACATCTGAGCCTGCTCTGAAGCAAACTCAAGGCAAAACATCGCCCTTTCCGTGAACATCATGGTGATCTCCGTCACCGACTCTGAATCCTGCTTCAGCTCCAGGAACTCCTGAGCCAACCTTTCTCTCTCAACTTGCGGAACATAACGAGTACTGAACATCTCCCGGAACTGATCCCATGTAACCGTAGCCCGATGCACATCAAAATACGATCCCGTAGTCAACCTCCACCAATCGTTTGCTCTGAGCCTTAAAAGGTTCAGAGCGCACCTCACCCTATGATTCGCACGACATGAACATGTGAAGAAACAACCCTCCACATCTAACAACCACCTCATAGCAATGATCGTTTCCTGAACTCCATCAAAAGTAGGGGCTTCGTATTATCGAAGTCTCGCTACTAAAAACCCCGACCGGCTCCTCCACCTGTCGCTACTACAGCCGCTGTAGCTGCCGCGGCAGCCGTCTCTGCAAGAGCCTCATAGTGCTCCTCAATATACTCAACCATGGCGGTCTTGATCGACCCAAACATCTCCGGCATCTCCGCCCTGAACATAGCAACAATCTCATCATATAGGATCCCACGAATCCTGGCATCCAACTCATCCGTACTCATCCGACCAATGACCTTGGGTGGCGCTGATCCACCCTGACCACCCTCTCCTGATCCCGATCCTGACCCGGATCCACCCCTGGCATGCCTCGTAACCACCATACTGGAAATACATCGCCAGACAATCAGATGCTTCCCCAATAACCCGGGAACCAAATCCCAACCCGACCCTAGGGGTTGTGACTTCCTTGATACTCGTATGGGTCCTATGCTTTCAGTAGTACAGGCCCATACTACCTTCCACACCTACCCATATTTATATCAAGTATCACCACAACACCCTAGAGATAAACATATACATGGCAACACTCAATCCTTACCTCTAGAGGAGCTGGTAACTACCCCACAAAACAGGGAATCCTAGGCTAGCAGGCATCATATAATCAGGCAATTCTACCATGCAATTCCTGAAGATTCCTAGCCTAGTACTAGCATGCTGTTCTAACATATCACATAATCAAATAACTTGTATGGTATTTTGGGGTCTACTTACTGGCTCTAGCTGATCGTACCTCCGCATCCTCCTCTACTTATTTTTGAAAACCATTTCAATTTCACTTTGAAAACTCTCCATGATTTGAGACTGGATTCACACGAATGTTCCTCCAATTCACTCAAACCAAGGCTCTAATACCAACTTGTAACACCGTGAAAACTTACAACCAATTTAAACTTTTCAAAAAAACCCAATTTCATTAAGTTATTACAAAAAGGTTTTCAATACATTTATTATTAGAGTATTCCCAGAACCATATCATAAAACATAAACATGAGGAGCAGTACGATCACGCCTTTGCCTTGCCACGGTCTCCTGAAGTACCTGGAACGTTAAACCACAACTGTAAGCCCGAAAGCTTAGTGAGATACCCCCAAAATACCAACCACATATACCATACACATAACATGTCATATCATAACAGAACAGCCATGCACTTCGGGTCTACTGTGTGATTGGTCCGTCGCACCGGGCCTTCAGTCCACCTGGTCCACCCTCCGAGTCTAGCCATATACATCGAGTCTGCAGTGTGGTTGGTCCGCCCGCACCGGGCCTTCAACCCACCTGGTCCACTCTCTGAGTCTTCAGTATGACTGGTCCGCCCGCATTGGGCCTTCAGTCGTCCTGGTCCACTCTCCGAGCCTCGGCACGTATGGTCCACCCTTGTAGGGCCTACAGCCTATCCGGACCGCTTGCTGGGCCTTCGCAATATCCAGTCCGCCCTGGGTATGTTGGCCTACAACACAAAGCATGACCCACCTCAACCCAACCCCAGTCAACCAACCATGTGCACATAAACATATAATCATATAGCAATTCATCACTAACCAACCGATCTAGCAGATCACATACATAGCATACTCTAACCAGGATACCGACCTAACCGGTCACTAACATAATATCATCCTATATATACCAGGATTCCGACCTTAACCAGGTCTCTCACATACACCATCCTAACTACCAGGATGCAAAAATATAACAAAGCAATAACGTAACAACTACCCGGATTTCCATCCGACAAAGGGCCGACCTTGGTGCCTTAGACCCTGTTGATATAGTGAGGATAACTCACCTTGCAATTGCTGACTGAAAAGATAAGATCACGCTGCTCCAACCTCCAACACGAACTCCACCCCTGATCAATACCAAAAGACTGAACTCAATAAATACCAAAATACCCCTAGAAGTCAACTGGTCAACTCTTGGTCAAAGTCAAAGTCCTCAGTCAAAGTCGACCTTCCTGACTGACTCTACTCGCCGAGTCAACTCACAGACTCGTCGAGTCCCTAAACTCAGAAACTCCCAATCCATGACTCAACTTGCCAAGTCGCCCCAAGACTCGCCGAGTCCAACAAACTCTGAGTCCTTTCTCGCTCAACTCACCAAGTCGTCCCTCAACTCTCTGATTCACAGCTCAACCAAAAAGGTTAGGTCTTCACGACCAGACTCGCCAAGTTCCAGAACAGATTCATCGTGTCGTAGGAAATCTTCAACTTCTCGCCGAGTTGTTCTTCCAACTCGTTGAGTTCCTGCCTATCTTCATCCAACTTGCCGAGTTCACCGATGGAACTCGCCGAGTCTCTTCAGTTCTCATTTCATACAGAGGCTTTCCAAGCCATGTAGGAGGCTCAAATCCCTGGATCTACCCTTCTACAAGCCATTCCTCACGTAAAGTGGCAAACTTTACACGAACTCTAAGAGCTATGAGCCCAAAATGCTCTAGGGTTGAGGCTAAGGACAAAAGAGCTACACTAACAACTCTTATACAGGAACTTTATGACATATAGGACCATCACAAGCTTAGATCTGAAGTAGCATCCTCAGATCCAATCTTCTATCTCGAATTAGATCTCATATCAATGACCATACATGAATACAGGAAGAAATAGCTTAAGGAAATGGTTCCTTACCCCTAAAATGAGCCCAACCAACTGTAGATCTCTGATCTCCCCAAGCTTCCTGATACAAGCCTCCAAACCTTTCAGCTTCAAGCACCAAAGATCGTCTTCCAAGCTCTAATTCACTCAACAATGGGGTCTCCTCACGAATTAGGGTTTTCTGGATCTCAAATGGTCAGCAAAGAGGCTGAGGGGAAAACATAAGGTTCCTTATATAGGGTGCAAACCCTGTAAAATAGGGTTTCTCATTCTAGCACCGACCCACCGAGTCCAGCCGCCGAGTCGCCGAGTTGGTCACTAAACTCGTGACAAAAATTGCGACTCGACTCGCCAAGTCTATCCATGGACTCGCCGAGTCTATTCTCCTTAATTACACCAAGCACCCTGAACTTTGCACTTCTGAACTCGGGGTGTTATAGTGTCACTGCCTCTAAGGACTAAAATCATATCCTTTGTACTTCGCAGATACTTAAGTTTTTCTTTACTGCAGTCTAATGAGATCTACTAGGACTGCTCTGAAATCGGCTAACTATGCTCAAGGAATAAGACACATCAAGGTGAGTACATGTCATAAAATACATGATCGACCCTACAACCGAAGCATATGGAAATCGATTCATTTCAGCTAACTCTTCATCTGTACCAGGGCTTTGAGTCTTACTAAACTTGGCAGTACTCTGGATGGGTAGTTCCTTTTTCTTGTAATTTTCCATTCTAAAACCTTTTAGTACCTTATCCAAGTAAGCAACTTGACTAAGACCAATAAGTCTTTTCTTTATATCTCTCAGAATCCTTATACCAAGAATATATGCAACTTCCCCTAGTTCGTTCATGCCGAAACACTTCCCGAGCCAAGATTTCACTTCTTTTAATGTCGGAATGTCGTTTTCCACAAGGAGTATGTCATTAACATATAATACTAGGAAAGTTATTATACTCCTACTAGCTTTGATATACATACATGAATTATCCTCTCTCCTAGAGAAACCAAACTCTTTCACTTTCTCATGGAAAAAAAGATTCCAGCTGTGTGATGCTCGTTTCAATCCATAAATGGATTTCTCAAGCTTACAGACTCTATTAGGAAACTATTCATGTTTAGCACCCTCTGGCTGATTCTTGTAAACATCCTCAACCAACTTCCCATTAATGAAAGCAGTTTTGATATCTATTTGCCATATTTCATAATTATGAAAAGCATATATGGAAAGAATTATCCTAATATACTTGATAATATCCATTGGTGAAAAGGTCTCATAATAGTCAGCCTGAGTAAATCCCCTTGCAACCAGTCATGCTTTGAATGTGTGTACTCTCCCATCCATGTCGGTCTTTTTCTTGAAGATCCATTTGCAACCCACTGTCTTTCGACTAGGTTCTTGATCAACCAAATTCCAAACTTGGTTGTCATACATGGACCGGATATCGCTATCCATTGGCTCTTTCCATTTGGCAGCTTTAGGGCTCGTCATCGCTTCCTTGTAGCTTGTTGGCTCATCCAAATTTACTAGTATACCATCATTCATAAACGTGTCTCCATCAGACATTATATGGAAACCATAGAACGTTGGCGGCATGCTAACTCTACCTGATCGACAAAGAGGTAAGGAAATTTCAACGGGCTCAACAGGGGTCTCATCCTCTGGTTGAGAGCTAGAGTCTTCTATGGTTCCTTCATTGGTTGATTCTGGAATTTCTTCCAGATCAATAGCACTCCCACTGTCCTCTTTATATTTGAGCTCTCTTGTGAAAGTCTCTTCTTTGAGCTACGAAGACCACATTCTCACTAGGCCAGTAGAAAAAGTCTCCAAAGGACTTTTGTGGGTAACCAATGAAAATACACCTCTCACTTCTAGGTTCTAGCTTATCGTGAGTCTCTCGCCTAACAAAAACTTCACAACTCCAAACCTTGATGTGGCCTAATGAGGGAACATTGTCTGTCCACATCTCATGAGGTATTTTGAAAACCTTATTAGTAGAGACAAGATTAAGAATATGGGCGGCTGTCTCTAAGGCATACCCCCTAAAAGAAATAAGAAGTGAAGCTCGAGTCATCATCAAACGAACCATATCTAACAAGGTCTGATTGCGCCTCTCAGCCATACCATTAAGTTGTGGTGTTCTAGGAGGAGTCAATTGTTAAACTATTCCACATTTCTTAAGATAGTCAAGGAACTCGATAATAAGACAATCTCCACCTCTATTATATCGAAGCATCTTTATATTCATATCCAGTTGATTCTCGGCGTCGCGTTTAAACTCTTTGAGCTTTTCAAAAGTTTTTGATTTATGTTTTATTAAGTAGATATATCCATATCTGCTATAATCATCCGTAAATGTCATGCAAAATCAATTGGCATCCCTTGTGGTTGATCTGAAGGTCTCACACACATCTGTGTGTATGAGGTCCAACAAACCTTCACCTCTTTCACAAGATCCAGTGAAAGGTGATTTTTTCATCTTACCCAAAAGACAAGACTCGCACTCACCATCCGACTTTAAGTCGAATGATTCCAACACTCCATCCTTTTGGAGTTGGGCGATGCGTTTCTTGTTAGTGTGATCAATATGACAATGCCACAAGCATGCATGTCTATACCATTAGATGAATCAATATTTAATACACTATTGCCTAAGCTATCAACACAAATCACAGTTTCATACACACCATTACAAGGTAAAACTTCGAACATAAGAACACCATTTTTATAAGCTAAAATCGAACTATTCATATCATTAAAAGAATATCAAAATCCTTGTCTAAACAAAGCATGAAGGAAAATAATGTTTCATGTCATTTATGATAAATAGCAACAATTAATCAAAGTTATCCTAACATCACTACTAAGCATAAGACTATAAGTTCCAATCTTGGTAATAGGAGAAGATTGTGTATTTCCCATGATTAGATTTATTCTTCCATGCTACCTCCTCACTTTCTCTTATCCCACAAAAATTAGAACAAATGTGATATCCACATCCTGTATCGAGGATCCAAGAATGAGTAAGTTATGAGTTATTGACTTGAATAGTGTATGTGCCTGTCGATGATGGGTTGACGTTGCCATCCTTGATTTCTTGCAAGTATTTAGGGCAGATTCTTTTCCAATGGACCTTATCATTATAGTAGTAGCAAATGGCCTCTTTAGGGTCACTAACAACAAGAATATCTGAACTGGTCTCTTTCGTTGACCATTGCTAGGCGATCCAACTTGGGCGTTCCCCTTCCAGTTCGATTGAGGTTTAGCCTTCCTCTTTTTTCCTCTGTTTTTCCAAATGGAAAGAATGGGATCACTTGTAGCACAAGGTACTTGATTCTTTTTCATCCCTGATTTAGCTGTCCGCAACAAGTTGTGGAGTTGGGCCAATGCGGTCTCTGTGTTGCTCAAATTGTAGGTCAAGATGAAGTAATCATAACAATATGGCAAAGAGTTAAGGACTATGTCAATATCTAACTCCTCGTCAATGTTCACATCGAGCCTTTCAAGATGCTCCACGTATCTTTTCATTCTCTGTACATGATTGCAGAAAGATTTCCCTCCTTCAACTTCCAGGCTATTAACGCTTTGACGACCTCATAGTTTTCTTGACGTGCTCTCTTGTGGAACTTTTCCGCAAGGTCCAAGATAATCTTGTATGGCCGATAGTCCTCATAGAAAATTTTTAACTCAGGTACCATGGTTGAAACCATGATGCAAGCGACCTTAGTTGCGTCGTCATAGTGTTTCTTGTAGGAAACAATCTCTTCTAGAGTAGCAGTTGAATCATTGATCTCAACAATAGCTTTGTCGAGGACATATTCTTTGTCCTCGTATCGAAGAGTCATCTTGAGATTTCACATCCAATCCATGTAGTTTGGACCAGATAGCTTCTCTTTAGAGAGTATTGATAGTAGAGTGAAGTTGTTGTTGGTAGATGATTGAGTGGGAGAAGCATCTCTTGGAGTAGACATCTATATGAGGGAAGTAGTTTTAGTTAGTTGATATAAATCCTTAATATTTTAACCCATAATAAATATTTAAGACGAGGATCCAAGATAACAGTTCATAACAACGAAGAAGGAAGACGTAATCTTATTGCGAACTTATGAAAGTAGGTAAAAACAATTCACCAATTTTGAATTATGAAACTCCTAGATCTTTTGGGATTTACTGAATCTTATCAATGACATGTTTAATATCAAATTATGCTCTTCTATTTGTGACTGGGACTCTGAGTATCACAAACAAGATGTGAATAACCATGCAAACACACTTGGCACCCTCGATGTCATTTATCATCTCCAATTATTGTTCCGGTTAAGCACAGACGCTTCATTAACAATGATATTTTTCGAGATGCCCATTATTTTCTTTAAAGTCCCTATTATTGTGACGGTTAACCACACACGCTCCACTGCCGACATATTAAAGTATGATGTGTGTTTTCATGGATTAGCATACTATTTCACATTTTTCCTAAAGTAACTAGAGTGTGATTTTTAAAATAGTTTTTTTCACTTTATATCATCATACTTTTATTGTGGTTATGTCCTATCAAACCCATTCGGCTACCGACCCTCCACCACACAAGAGAGAGGTGGATGAGAGTGGACACCCATTCAACTGCCATTTTATAGGCTGCTTCCTTATACCCTCTATATAACATGGTTTCGTGAATGAGGCTTACTATTGATTTGACCGATTTTTCTTATACATATAGTAGTTAACTTTTAATAATATATATAAGTTTTATTTTACAACTTTTTAAAACATGAGGTTCAAATATTAATTATTTAAAGTAATATTTTTAATTAATTACTATTAACCAATTATGATTTATCTTTATCTTTTAATTAAATTGTTGAATCATAAAAGTGACCCTCTTGAACTCAGCTACCGCAACCATCTCTCTGCCACAACGGTTCAGCACCCGCAGCCAATCCAACACCCGGAGTTCGCTCTTCATCAGCAACCGCAATCAAGTCTTTTGCTACCTCAGTCTACTTAACTAGATTACTTTATTTGTCTTTTATGTAATTCACTCTATTATCCAGTTTTCCTTGCACGGCTGCTTATAGATTTGTAGTCTAGTATAGTTCAGAGTCTCTATAAATAGAGACTTATTCTATTGTATTAAATACTCCCGATCACTGATAACTTGCGACTTATTCTGAATACATTTCTTCAAGTTATCTTCTTCATTTCTCTATCTTTCTACTCTTCTTACTCTCAATTGTTACTGAAACATACCTGATTATAACCTCTCTCCGGAGCAAGTCTTTAAGACTTAATCACTAAGCTTGATCTTCCTTATTAACTTGGAGTGAATGCATTCCTTGTTACGAATCAGCTTAAGTGTATTCTTTATATAACAATTGCTGTCATTTATATTTCTTTACTTTCCGCAACTAACTTTCTAACTATCTAACTATATTATTGTTGAGCTTTTAGATCCTTTGAGATTAACTATTCCGCAATATACTTGTTCTAACTTTTGTTCAAGTGTGTCTCCAAGTTTTTCTCTCAACAATTGGTATCAGAGCCAAAGTGGTTGCTTTTTGGATATCGGAACTCTGATTTTTCAAAAGGCCTTCTATACCACTAAATCTCATTTCTTAAAAAAAAATAACAAAAAAAATCTCAAATGGCACAATCGTTATCTCTGAATGTCTCCAATAGTGTTGGTGGTTCTAACCGAGCTCCAATACTGGTAGCAAATGAATATCATCACTGGTCACAAAGAATGGAGAGGTACTTAAGAAGACTGGGAAGAGATGTTTGGCGATCTGTAGAAGAAGGACCACATGTTCCAGTCCTTACACCAGTCCAAACTGACGGCGCTGCAGCCAGGCTAGGAGGAGGTCAACCAGCCATGAGCCGTCCCACCAAGGATGATCTCGATAAATTGGAAAATGATGCTGTTGCTTTCTATGAAATTTCCTGCGGAGTTGTTCTTGACAACTTTGATTCTATCATAAACTGCAAATCAACAAAAGAGATCTGGGATGTGCTCAAGAACCTGTACGAAGGCTCAGAACAAGCACAAGACAAGAAGCTCACTACCGCACTCAACGACTTCAACAACTTCAAAGCTCATACTGGTGAAAGTTTGGAAGACTCCTTCAAAAGGTTCAACCTGATAGTCACTAAGTTATCCAATGCGGGCACCATCCGCAGTAACCATGAAACCAATCTCTAGTTTTTTAATGGTTTAGGAAGACATTGGACTACGACTAAGATGATAGTCCAAGGCGACAGGAAGATTCACTCTTTGTCACTCTACAAGCTCTATGGAGAGCTTCAAGCTCAAGAATCCAACGTACTCAAAAACTGTGCTGACTTCGGAGGACCACTTGCTCTCATAGCACAAGCTCCACCGCAGTCACCCTACTCTTCATCATATGACACTCCACCGCAGTCATACGAAGCAGATTCTGAGTATGATGATGAAGAATAATTTCAGAAGGATATTGCTCTGGTTAGCCAACAGTTCAACCGTATACCACCTCCTTCCTTCCACAAGAATCAACAGTTCAATAAACCTCCATTCAATCGTAACTTTGGTTCTCAGAACAACCATTCTCGATATCCCAAAAGTTCTCATCCACCAGCGCAATCTCAGAACAATCAACCAAAGGAGGTACCGCAGTCTCCTCAGAACACTGACTCCGGTACTCAATCAGAAGACAAGACTGATATTGTGATTTGTCACAAATGCAACAAAGAAAATCACTTCGCAAAAGATTGTAAGGCCAATGTAGTCAAAGACAGAGCATTCTACCTTAGAATGGCTCAAGAGGTGGAAGAAAAGGAAAATTCAAGGGCATATATGGCCCATGTAAAAAGAGACCATCAAGTTTGGTCATCCGGAGACGAAGAAGAGACCATCGGCAGTGTTAAAGGAAAAGGGAAAATCTGCATGCTGGCCACTGCGGATGATGATGGGTATACAATGCTGAACAAAAACTACTGCTACATGGCAAAGGATGGGACTCTAAGCATCGTTGAACAGGTAAAACTCATGATCCAAACTTTAAATTATAGTATGCATGACTGTCAACCCTACATAGATGATCTTAATGACACTTGTGCCGCCGTCCTTACATACTATAACAAAGCCTTAGATGAGAAGAACATTGCGTCCCAAGAGATGCTCCATGTGAGAGGACGATTGGATAACAAAAGACTTAAGATGGCTATGTTAGACAAGGATCTAGAGTTAGAAAAAGATGCTAGAATGTTAAGCGAAACCCAATTAGAGATAGCTTTGAATCAGAGAGATTTGGCTCAGAGAGAAATTGTACGCTTAAATCTCTTAATTGAAAAATTGTTTAATGAAAGTGAGGCTATTGAAAATTTGGTAAACAATGGAACCGTGGACAATACATATAATTGGGGTTGGTCAAATGGATATCCTACCGCAATGGATTCCTCACCCCGGTTCAACAAAGACAGATTGTATGTCCCTCCTGATAGAGAATTTCATTTCCCTGTCAATGACAAGACTTTTCTCGAAGATATCAAAACTCACTTTGGTAGACTGCACAATTTAAGCAATAATTGTGTCATTGAAGAAATTGGGCCTGAGGGTTCAGGTCACACATGTGATCAAATTCCTATCTGTGACACCATTTATCCAAATTCTCAAACTTCATCCGTAATTGATGAAGAGATTGTTGTTGAGGGCCCCAAAGTCTCAAAATACTTTCCATTTCTATCCTCAAACCAAAGTGTCTCACACTGTAGTCAAATGTCCCACACGTGTCCCACCGAAGTTCCATCTAAGACCTACTCTGCGGTAGTCAAGTCATCTCTACCCCAATCATCAGTTCAAGGAACTGCAACTCTTCAGCCAATATTTCATGAGTTACCCATAGAAAATTTTGAAGTAGGTCAATGCTCTCAAATCCTAGAATCCTCAAGTTCTGATGACTCAAGCCCACGTTTTCAAAATCATTCAAAAAATTCCATGAAACCGCAGTTGAATAACAATGACTGTGGTTCACCAAAATCTTTGGCAAAAAAGGCTTTCAAAGAAGAAATTAGATCTCGAGGCACAAACAGACAAAGTTTTTCAAAAAATAAGAGACATGTCAGAATTCCAAAATCTAAGAGTCTTGAAAAATTTGTTTTCTCAAACTACATTTCAAAAAACTTTTCTTTCATGAAAACAAGCAAAAAGGAAAGTCCAGTTTCAAAAGTCATTCTTAGTACTTCTGACACAACCCAAAAAGGTGTCAAGTCCTTTAGAAACTACGTATTTCAGGTCTATTCCTCAAATGACCCTAATTGGAAAGGAATTTTACCCACTCCAACACTTTTAAAATCACGTCAAACTTTCAACAAATGGAAGGGTATCTTACCAAATCCACCTAAAGGGACTCAAAGATTTACACATGCTAAACCTCGTTCAAAACAAACTTTTCAGAAACCAAACAACAAGTGTGTCAGAAGTTACCCACCTCAGACCGGTACTAAGTCCAATTCATTCTATAAACCACTGACCAAGAAAAGTGTCAGATTCAATGACAAAATCTCTTTTTGTAAATGTCAGTGTAGTTGTCAAAAGGTTTTATCTCATGTCAAATCGAATCAAAGTCACAAAACTCGTATTTTTTCAAAAACTCACAACAATTCAAATCTGAACAAACATCCCAGACTAGGTTTAAAAATTGACAAGAGACCTGTCCATGCAACCTCGGAGTATGCATCATTCAGAAATACATCACTTGTCCCTGGATCCAAACTTGTTTGGATGCCTAAACTAACCGTGTAATTATCAGGCTTTGTGCAAGGAGGAACAAGAAGAAGAGTGGTTAATTGACAGTGCCTGCTCCTTGCACATGACCGGAAGGTTAGAGTACCTTCGGGATTTCTGGCCTATATGCAATGGTGGAAATGTCACGTTTGGCAACAATGCAAACGGTGTCATCCGAGGTTACGGTGTTCTCACTAAGGGGAACTTTTCCATTTAGAAGGTTGCTTATGTAGAAAGCCTTAAACACAATCTCATCAGTGTTGGCCAACTATGTAAAGCAGGACATCGTGTTGAATTTGATGATCAATTTTGTTACGTAATGACAAGTGATAGGAGCTCATGTCTGATCAAATCTCGATCTGAAGGTACCATGTATCCTTTGGATGTCTCTCTAATCATTGGCAGACCGTAGTTGTGTTTCCTGTCCAAAGCTGTATCCAAAGTCAGTTGGCTATGGCACCGCAAGCTAGCTCATCTCAACTTCCGGTACATCAACAACCTGGTCACTGGAGAACTAGTCCGCGGTCTCCCTATTCTCAAATTCAGCAACGATACTCTCTGTCCAGCTTGTGAATGCGGCAAACAATCAAAAGCAAGTCACCCTTTGATAATGGACTCTTCTATTTCTGAACCACTGGAGCTGTTACACATTGATCTCTGCGGTCCCTCGACCGTAGCCAGTCTCCACCACAAAAAGTATATACTGGTTATTGTTGATGACTATACACGCTTCACATGGGTCTTCTTTCTTAGACTCAAATCAGAGACATCGCAGATCTTCATCAACTTCATCAAAGAAATCGAACTTCAGATCAAGCTTCTAGTTAAACGCATCCGCAGTGATAATGGAACCGAGTTCACTAATCATCTTCTCGACAGTTTCTTGGTTTCCAAAGGCATCTTTCACAACTTCTCAGCACCTTATACACCGCAACAAAATGGTGTAGTAGAAAGAAGGAATCGCACACTAGTAGAAGCAGCCATATCCATGCTTAACTTCGCCCAACTTCCTCTCTTCTTCTTGGCTGAAGTAGTAGCAACCGCATGCTTTGTTCAAAACCGAAGTATCGTGTGCAAACGCCTCAATAAAACACCATATGAGCGTCTTAACAACCGCAAACCAAATGTTCGCTTCTTTCATATTTTTGGATGTAGATGTTTCGTGATCAACAACAGAGACCAACTCAACAAGTTTGCACCAAAGTCTGACGAAGGCATCTTCCTTGGTTATTCCACTAACAAGGTTGCTTATCGAGTGCTCATCAGACGTACAAGGCTGATCATTGAAGGCTTTGATGTGAAATTTGATGATTCTCACATCCGTGATGCTCCTACGTCCACAAAAACCACCGCAAACATGGAATGTGACATTCCTGCCTCTTCAGGATCCTTAAATCTAGTTGAAGTAAGTTATGAAGATCTTTTCGATCCTGTTGAAACGGTGAAACTATCCAAAGTTCTTGTGTCACCCGCAGCTCAACAACAACATGCTGATGTTTCTGGACCATCTCTATCTGAAGTAGTATCTCTCAATACTTCCACCTCTCCGGTTGAGGGGGAAAGCTCTACTCCGGATCTTGCCGCAACCGTTGAGGTTCCAGTACTTGATGTTGTTCAAATTCCTGCCCGCAGAGAAGCATTACCATCAAACGCATCTTCGGATTCGGATGATGAACTCATAGAGAATATTGTCACTAGAACCGATCCGAGGATTGTCACTCTCCCATCTGCAGTCCAGGGGGAACCTTCTCAGGTTCCAGAGGAACTCCCGTCCGCAACCCAGGGGGAACCTCTCCCGGCTACTCAAGAAAATTCTGCTCCAATAGATTAAGATGATTCAGCAGGATGTTCTCAAATCCAGGGGGAACTATCATCTCCAACCGCAGATTCCTATGACATCCAAGATATCCCTTCTACCGTAGCTGGTGATCATCTGCTGCTATGTCTTCATGTATGGACGAAAGACCACCCACCAGGTCAAATCAGCGGCAACCCATCCGCAGGTATCCAGACTCGATCTTCCAAGGATTTATCTGATCACTGCCACTATGCAGCATTTATGTCCTTGGTAGAGCCTAGAATGATCAAAGAAGCACTGCTTGAACCGGACTGGATAGCCACAATGCAAGAAGAGCTTGAAGAAATTCAAAGAAACAAAGTATGGCAGCTCATTCCGAAGCCACGTGGTCACTCCATTGTTGGCACTAGATGGGTGTTCAAAAACAAGCTGGATGAATCTGGTTCGGTAGTCAGAAACAAGGCAAGGCTTGTTGCCAAGGGCTATAGTCAACTGGAAGGCATTGACTACGACGAAACGTATGCTCCGGTAGCACGCATGGAAGCCATCCGGATCTTTCTAGCATACGCAGCCCACAAAAACATCAAGGTACACCAGATGGACGTTAAAAGTGCCTTTCTCAATGGGGAACTAAAAGAAGAGGTTTATCTTCAGCAACCTCCAGGATTTGAAAATGTTGAATTTCCAGACCACTGCTACAAGCTTGAAAAAGCAGTCTACGATTTGAAACAAGCCCCAAGAGCTTGGTATGAGACACTCTCTGAATTCCTCGTCTCATCCGGGTACAAGAGAGGAGTGATTGATCCCACACTATTCAGAAAAGCAAATGGTGACCACCTTATGATGGTACAAATATATGTGGATGATATCATCTTCGGTTCGACTGATCAAGGCATGATAGATGAATTTGCTAAGCTCATGACTAACAAGTTCAAAATGAGCATGAATAGAGAGATTAACTTCTTTCTAGGTCTTCAAGTGAAACAAGTACCGCAAGGCATATTCATTCATCAAGAGAAATACACCACTGAACTATTGAAGAAATATTCAATGGACAACTGTTGATCTGCTAAGTTCCCCATGGCCTTCGGTTATAAGATCTCTGCTGATCCCTCAGGCGAATCTGTGGATCACAAGATTTATAGAGGCATCATAGGCTCTTTGATGTACCTCACCGCAAGCATACCATACATTGTTTTTGCAACTGGTGTTTATGCAAGGTATCAGGCTGACCCAAAAGCATCTCATCTGACCGCAGCCAAACAGATTCTACGGTACCTGAAAGGAAGCAAATCTCTTGGTCTATGGTACCCCATAGACGATAACTTCAGCCTACAAGCCTTCACAGATGCGGATCATGCCGGATGCAAGCTCGATCGGAAAATGACTTCAGGTAGATGTCAATTTCTGGGTGAACGTCTCGTCAGCTGGTCTTCAAGGAAACAAAGCTGTGTCTCTCTATCAACTACAGAAGCCGAGTATGTGGCCGTAGCCAGCTGTTGCTCTCAAGTCCTTTGCATGAAAACTCAACTAATGGACTACGGGTATAGAATGTTGCGGATACCGATATATTGTGACTCTGAAAGTGCTATTGCCATCTCTCACAATCCGATTCAGCACTCAAAGACCAAACATATTGAACTACGGTATCATTTCATCAAAGACCACATCTTGAAAGGTAACATTGAACTCATCTTTGTCCCTTCTCATGAAGAGATTGCTGATGTGTTCACAAAAGCGCTCGACTCCTCAAAACTGAACACTTTCCTGCAAATGCTAGGGATGATGAATCCATACCTGCAATTCTTTTTGAATTGTTAGCTACCGCAGACCATTCTTGGTCTCCGTTGTGGTTCTAACTGAGAATTACATATGAAACATGGTTTTAGTACCGCAGTCTAGGTACCGCAACCATATGTCATATGTATCTCTCATGGGTCCTAATGGTCTGTTATTACTAATTTTTGTACAGGTGTTTTCCTTTCAGTTCTTCACTGCAGTCTTTCCTTTGTTCATTCACGATGACGACTCTCAACCGCAATGCATTCTCATCCGTTATGAAGATTCTCAACCGCAATGACGTTTCCATCAGCGACCATCATGATAATTTCCCAATTGTTTCATCTACTCTAGAATCTTTGTGTACTATTTAATGATCCTTCATTAAATAAAATAAAACATTCCCTTTAGAAACTGTCACATTCTCTTTCTGAATAATCCCCGTATCAGACCTATTTTAGGGATGATGATAAAAAAAGAACGATTTTCCAATAAACTCATCCTTAATTTGTCCTTTCCTCTCCCTACCATGTCCCATCCGTTCCAACTTTCTCTCTCATCACCCCCACGATTACCTGACGTATTGACATGCGTCTGACCTTACATTAAATGCAAACCCCTTTTGGAAATCTCCCAAAATCCTTTTAAACCCGTTTTAATTTTGTGTGGCTGAGATTTAATCCAAAAATCATAGATTCCCCCCAAAAAAACCAATCGCTGTTTTACCCTCTTCTACCTTTTTACCTAGGGTTAAAACCTTTTTACCGCCTTTATAAACCATCCTTCTTCCCCAATAATCCTTTACGCTTTCTGATTATCGACTGTTCTCTCTCAACCTTCAAAACCCCCATAACTCTTAAGAACTCCATTTTTCTTCTCTCACAATGGTAAAATCAGGTGCATCTAAGAAGTAATCCAAGGCTTCAGGTTCTATGAATCCAACTGGTTCCGACTCTCCAATAATAGCTTCAAGCAATTTCAGAGCAATTTATGAAGATCACCCCTCATACAATGCCCCAACCAGGCTTATGATCAAGTTTCTCAAGAACCATATTCTGTTTGGTCCATTCGATGCTTTTACAGACGTCGTTCCCGTTTCAACACTTTACAAATGTGCTTTTTCTACATATCGTCCATTGGAGAACCCCCAAGAAGTGCATCTCAACCTCATCAATGATTCCTTGGTCATCTTGACTAAAGAGAAATTCTTATCCGCCATTAATCTTCTGATTCACCCCTCTATCAAGATTTTCTCACCATTAATGTCTGACGTCACAACCGCACTCTACCAGATGGGGTATCGGAAACCAATATGAGGGATTGGTGAGTTTAAAAAGAACCAACTGCTTGCGGTTTGGCAATTTGTGTGCCACTTCGTCATCCACTGTCTATCTGGCAGAATCGGAGGCATCGACAACATGGGATTAAAGCTGCTAGAACTGGTGTGGAGCATCTACACAGGCCACGATGTCAACTATGGACAGATTCTTTTGGACAATTTCCTCCAATATATCCCTAAAGAGCACCCAAGGGAGAACCCATCCGAGCTCACATTTGCTCGGTTCTGGTCACTATGCATCTCAGACTTACATGCTGATGCTGGCATTGACATGGGTAGTGACATCAACTTCTTTGTCACTAAGGATCTAAAAAGGTACAACCCTTCTTCTGACCAAACATTATTTGGACCGATCCGCAGACTTCCCACCCATATTCTTACTTTTCTTGGTCTTTAGACTGCTGATGTCTCAGACCACATTGAGGCTACAGAGGGTATAGCTGCTGGAGACAAGAGAGCGTATAGCTGCTGAACGCATCTCTCTGAAAGTAGAGATAGGGATCCGGTCCCTTGACAACAACTGTAAGGCTGACCATAAGGACTTTATGGCCATAGCGGAATGCCTCATTACTGAGGTGACCGCAATCAAAAAGGATCTTCAACCATCCATCGCAGATCAAGCTGCTCAGTCTCAGAAAGTGATAGATGAGACTCATACTGCTTATGAGTCCACTATCTCTGTTCTTCACGCAACCATCAACAGAATGCAGAAATCCCTTACCTCCAACTTCCATGGCCATGAGATCCTCCAGCTTACCAAAGAAATACACAAGCTACTCTTCAACCCCTCCACTCCAAACAATTCCCAATTGGCAGAGTCTATCAAAGCTCAGTTTCAAGAAGTCTGTGCCAAGGTGGATGGACTTAAGCAATGGCTTGAGGAAGCACCTCCGTTGCATCTCTCAAGAGGGGGAAGTGAATATGAAGAAGTCCACCACTCTGATACTTCCATTCATCAGAGTCCCCCCATCATCACTATGAAAATCCCCTCACCACCACCATCTAAACATACCCCATCTCCTCCCACTTCACCTCCAAAAGACACTCCCAAAAAGCCTGAGACTCCTCCTCACCTCAAAAATCTTGAGGAGAACATGTCATCCGCAAGCTCCACAGACTCCCCTGCCACAGCCCAAAGAAAGCATGATTGGAAGGCGGCCAAGCTTGCTGAACTTATCTGGAGAGAATGAGGATTCGACACTATGATAGATGAGTCCTTGATTAACTCATGGGTCAATCCGCACCGCAGGCTATTGGATGAAGACTACACCTCGTACCTCACATATGCTGAACCCCCTGCTGATGGATACTGGGATATTCCAATTTCTCCTAATGCCAAACACTTTGCAGTATTTGTGTCATTTGACTGCAGCCTTCCCGCTCACAAACGATTACCAATGGAGTTTGAAAGACTTAACCCAATTTTATGGTAAGCATGGCTCCTCCATTGAGAGTATATGGTCTAATGATAGACCATCCGCAGTCAAGAGCTACAAGATGCGGAAGTTCATGAAGGCTGATTTCATCCAGTATACCCTCACCAAAAGGGAGCATGACTACATCCGCACCCAGGCTGACTTCCCATGCATGAATCTGGAAGAAATCTTCCTTATTGCCAGGGTGTTCCAGAACAAGGCAGAAAAGCACCCTAAAATGCAAATAGCGCTTGAAAAATCCAACTCTTTTCTATGGGATACAGTCTGTGACTTTTCCAAGATAGATGCGGATATCTACCCCACCATCATCAAGAAGTTTGATCTCCCACCCCTTGAACCTATGTCAATGCCTACCGAAGGCTTCAAAGAAAGATCACTAGGCGCAACAAACTTTCCTGAACTTGGAATCATATTCAAACGGAAGACTGACAACGTCAAATACTTCATTCCAATGAATGCGATGCACCGCCTGCCCAAGAAATAACTTGACATCTGCCGGACCGCAGTTGAAAAATTAAAGCATACTACTGCAGAAGTCAAGTTTGAAATTTCAAGAAGAATCACATGGCTGGAAAATGTCAGGAAGTTCTGGTGGATTTTGATCAAGTTCCTTAAACTTGATAGCTGAACCGGAGTTAAAGAGGTCACTTAGGGGGAAATTGTTGAATAATAAAAGTAACCCTCTTGAACTCAGCTAGCGCAACCATCTCTCTGCCGCAACGGTTCAGCACCCGCAGCCAATCCAGCACCCGGAGTTCGCTCTTCATCAGCAACCGCAATCAGTCTTTTTCTACCTCAGTCTACTTAACTAGATTAGTTTATTTGTCTTTTATGTAATTCACTCTATTATCCAGTATGCCTTGCACGACTGCTTATAGAGTTGTAGTCTAGTATAGTTCAAAGTCTCTATAAATAGAGACTTATTATATTGTATTAAATACTCTCGATCACTGATAACTTGCGACTTATTCTGAATACATTTCTTCAAGTTATATTCTTCATTTCTCTATCTTTCTACTCTTCTTACTCTCAATTGTTACTGAAACATATCTGATTATAACCTCTCTTCGGAGGAAGTCTTTAAGACTTAATCACTAAGCTTGATCATCCTTATTAACTTGGAGTGAATGCATTCCTTGTTACGAATCAACTTAAGTGTATTCTTGATATAACAATTGCTGTCATTTATATTTCTTTACTTTCCGCAACTAACTTTCTAACTATCTAACTATATTATTGTTGAGCTTTTAAATCCTTTGAGATTAACTATTCCGCAATATACTTGCTCTAACTTTTGTTCAAGTGTGTCTCCAAGTTTTTCTCTCAACATAAACAGTTAATTAAATTAATTAAATCATTTGTGGATTAAATATGTATTTACTATTAATCAATTAATAAAATAATCCAAATTCAATCCTAATCCAAAATCCCTTAATTTTCGAAAATAGGGTTTGGGTTTATCAGGTTTTAATTATTTTGATTTTAAGGCTATTAAAATATCAATTAAGGAAACCAGATAAACCCTAAGAGGGGTCCGTAATTTTTGAAAAAGGTTAAGGAGGCTAGGGTTTCGAGAACCCTAGAAAATTTCGAAAACCTAAGGGTGGGGGCTAGGGTTTCAAGAACCCTAGCAATTTTCAAAAAATGCCTCTTTAGGGTTTAGTTTCTATAAACCCTAATTTTGATCTATTCAGCATTGTGCAAGATCAATTGAAAACAATGGCTCTGATACCAATGATAGGTTTTACAGGTTACAAAAAAAATATGACCTATTGGATCTAAATTTTCTCTATTGATTTGCAATAAACAACTGAATATCAAGAAACCTAGGAGTGCTTTACTATTTTTAAAATTCATAAAGGGTTTTAGGGTTTACACACCTTTTGGTTATTGTAGTAAATAATCAACAATTCCTTCTTCAACAAACTTCAGAAAGCAAGCACCATAAATATCGTGCCTCTAATGGTTTGTACCCAAACCCAAGCAATAGAAGACTTTAGAGGAGAGAGGAGAGGGGAAGGAATTTTGGCTCTAAGGCTCTTAGAGGTGGAATGTCGAAATTATGAATCCCATGAGGGGTTTATATAGGTGAGTAAGGACTCTAGGATAAGTCAGGTTTCCTTGGATAGCCCTTACCTATTTTCTTGCTCCCTAGGGCTTCCTAAGGTTTCCAAGAAGCCTTAGGAAGCTCTTCCAAAGCTGTCCACCTCATGGGAAGGTTTTAGAATTCTTCAGTGCTCAACTTTTGAACATTATCATATTTAGTCCTTATACTTTTAATTAATCAAATTAATCCCAAAATTAATTCCAGTTAATTTCTGATTAACTATTAATTAAACTATACCATTTCTAATTAATATATTCTTCTCATAATATATTAATTAATTAATTTTTGATATTTATTAATCTTATAATAAACTAATAAATGAACCTCTCTATCCAAAAAGTCATTCTGCCAATTACTAGGTTTGAAGGCAACCCAAAAGGACACTGCTTTTAATTCAAGCACATACCAATTTAGTTATTGTATTAGAAACCTAATCCAAAATGTTGTCCTATGTATGCATTTGCATTGGAAGCGTTACGAGGTTCTCGGTGGACTGCCATGCTGGTGTGACATAAACTTAGAACTTTCAAATTGATCCCTCTACCTATTCTTGTTTGATGAAGGTTTTGGGGTTGAGTTGAACGGTTTGATGGACTATGTTACTCCATTTTGATTTATTCCTCTAGGGAAGGAACAAGTACTGCCTCAGTCAGTTCAAGTTGGAGCTTTAGTTTCATGTTAGCCACATTTGAATGATTTGTATATTCCAAGTCGGGGAGACTGGAGAATTCGTAGAAGGGGAATTTCAGACTAGGTTCCAATCTTCAGCTTGAAGGCTCATGTTATTAACTCTCAGGCAATTGTTTAATCTTCAGAGTTCAATGACGGGTTCGTTTCCAGTTGACGGATCCTTCCTGGATGGTCTTAGTTATAGGTTGTATAGGTGGTTCCATAATATTTCGTTATGTTTAGAGTCCATGAACATTAGGAGGATCGTGTTAAGGGTTATGGTGAGGATATCCTTGTCTGTTCTTGTTTGATTGGGACTTGGGGGTCTGAATCATGAAACAAAGGGCTGATAGGGATGGTTAAGTTTCGCAAGTTTTGGGTGTCCCCATGTTGGGTTGGGTAGTCCTGTTAATGGTTGGTGAATGAGGTATAATGTAACATCCGGATTTCCAGGCATGTTAATATGAGTATTTGTTTTGAAGTCATGAGGATGGACTCGACGAGTCGATGCCTAGACTCGTCGAGTAGGATCGCGATTGGTTGACTGTATTAATGAAGGGACTCAACGAGTCCGCGCTGTTATGAGAAACCCTAAATCTCAGGGCCTGAGCCCTATTTAAGGGCCCTTATGGCCGTCATTTGCGGCCACTTAACCCCTGAGAAACCCTAGAGGGCAGAGAGATCGTTTTTGGATCAAGAGGAAGTCTAATTCATGATTTCTTAAGTGTTTTAGCAATAGAGAAGGAAGGAGGGCATGCTAGGGGGATTGAGGAGCTTAGATCTACTATCTTTTGGTCAGATGGAGCTGATAGAGGTATCAGTCTGTGCTTAATCTCGTGTAATTGTTAATTACCTTGAATCTAGGGTTTCCCAACCCCCTTTATTGCTTGTAATGATATATAAGTTGTCCCTTTGGGTGTTAGACTATGGATCTGGACCTTTAGAGGTCCAACGAGCATTATCAATCATGCTTCATGTTATTCCATGGAGGAAACGAACCTAGAATGCCATTTTATAAACTATTTCATCAAATAGAGTCATATGGACGTTGCATGAGTATCAAGGTTCGGACTTTACGTGGTTATTGAGCTTGGGAAGGACAGATCTATGGATTAGACGAACAAATCTGACCTCAGAAGGTCATTTTTGTTGAGTATGGAATGGACTCGCCGAGTCCATGAGTAGACTCGACGAGTCGGACCGGGTTGATCCGTGACTCATGTCAGTTGGTGACCAGCCGAGTTGGGTGAGTGACTCGGTGAGTCAGATGGGATTTAAGGAATTGGAGTTCACGTCTGAACTCGCTGAGTCGGCGCATGACTCGAAGAGTTGGGTCAAGAGTTGACCGTTGACCAGAGTTGACTTATGTTGATTTAAGGGTATTAGTCAAACTAAGTCAGGGAAGTAATAATTAGAGATGTATTTATGTTATAGGAGGAAGCTAGGTCGGAAGATTGAGCATGAGTGTAACGTCCCAAAAAAATCAGGGGTAAAAATTTCATTTTTGGTTACAGCTTAAACATTGATACCATTTATTTCAAACATGCCAAATTCTCATTAAGTAAAACATTTATCAGAGTTCATCCCAAAATCCATCATTGCGGAAATCATAGGTGTGTGCATTGCGATCAATCCGAGCCCTTCATTTCCAAATTGATGGAACCTGAAACCAAAACTGTAAACCGTAAGCACAAAGCTTAGTGAGTCCCCCAGAGCATACCCCACCCACACAATCCACATAACACATATCATGTTAGCTATAAAAGCTACCTGTATCACATTTCCTGCTAGCTGAAGAAGCTACATATAACACATAAGCCATGCATACCAAAAACCTGTAAGGATGCCGTGGGCTCCCCCCCAGGGTCTTACACCATTGTGCCATGGGATATCCCACATGGTCTTAACCTAGGATTGCCATGGGCTACCCCACATGGTCTTATATCCAATGCCACGGCCTCCCCACCCCCCCCACCCCCGAGGTCTTCCATGCAAGTATCACAAAGACAACTAGCATAGAACATATCACATAACATATCATGTATCACAGAATAACTACACATAACACAAATAACCTATAAGGATGCCGTGGGCTCCCCCCAGGGTCTTACACCATTGTGCCATGGGCTACCCCACATGGTCTTTACCTAGGAATGCCATGGACTACCCCACATGGTCTTATATCCAATGCCACGGGCTCCCCCCGGGGTCTTCCATGCAATAACACATAATCATATAGCATATCAAATCACAGATGGCTAACACATAAACCATAATCACATAATGGGTCGGCCTTGGTGCCTTAGACCCATTGGTATGGTGAGAAGACTCACCTGCAACTGTCGGCTGAAGAAATAAGATCACGCTGCTCCAACCACCGACACGAACCCCTCCACTGGTCAACTCCAAATAACTGAACTCAATAAATACCAATAATTACCAAAATACCCCTAGAAGTCAACTGGTCAACTCTTGGTCAAAGTCAACTTCCTGACTGACTCTACTTGCCGAGTTAACCCGCTGACTCGTCGAGTCCAAGAATCTTCAAGTCCCATCCTGATCAACTCACCGAGTCGTCCCTCGACTCACCGATTCACGACTTAACCAAAAAAGGTTAGGGTTCCATGACCAGACTCGCCGAGTCCAAGAACAGACTCGCCGAGTCCAAGGCAATCTTCAATAGACTCGCCGAGTTCATGCACATATTCATACAACTCGTCGAGTACACTCATGTGACTCGCCGAGTATCTTTAGTTCTCAATCCATTCAGAGGCTTTTCAAGCCATGCAGGGGCTCCAATCCATAGATCTACGCTTCTACAAGCTACCACTTATGTAAAGTTGCAAACTTTACGTGATACCAAGGAGATATAAGCCCAAAACACACTAAGGCTTGGGTTTTAGACAACGGGGCTTTACCAACAACCCAAGAACTGAAGCTTTATGACATTCTAAGCCATCATGAGTCTAGATCTGGACCAACAACCCCAGATCTAACTCCCAAATCCAAGAAAGGTCTCAAAACAAGCTAAGGGACTCCCAAAATAACCACCCAGGATAAACCAAAAGAAAATAGCTTAAGATAAGGCTCCTTACCTCAGTGATGTGCCCAAAACTGATGTAGATCACAGATCTATACAAGCCCTTGATGCTAACTTCCAATTTCTCATGCTCCTTCCACCAATTTCCTCTTCTAAGCCCCCAAACTCCTCAACAATGAAGCCTCACACGAATTTTGGGGTTTCTGGAACTCAAAGGGAAGGTAAAGAGGCTGAAGGAGGAACATAACATTCTTTATATAGGGCACAACCCCGGGATTAGGGTTTTTCTCTCTTTAGCACCAACTCGTCGAGTCCAACTGCCAACTCGGCGAGTTGGTCACTTAACTCGCGACCAAATCCCGCTCCGACTCGGCGAGTCGGAATACCTACTCGTCGAGTCCCTTTCTTTATTTACACTTTACCCCCCTGAACTCTTGATTCTAACTTGGGATGTTACATTCCCTTTCTTGGCCTTTCTGATTTTGGGTGTTACAAAGAGTGTTTATCAGACATCTTCGAGGTGAGTCTTCTCACTATGCCTTACCCGATGGGGTAATTATGTGTGACCGGAAGGTCTTATGTGCATGATGAATATGTGATGCATGTTGTATATGTGATATGTTATGATATGATTATGATGATGTGGACCGGAAGGTCAGGATGATATGGACCAGAAGGTCAACAGAGTTACAGGATGGAAATCCCCTGAGACACTTGGATCGGAAGATCCTATAGATTTATGGCCTGGAAAGGCGTATGTGCGGTATGTGGTATTTTGGGAAACTCACTAAGCATTTTATGCTTATAGTGTTTGTGTATGTGTTTCAGGTACCAGTGATGATCACGGGAAGGCGCCGACGTGATTCGTACACACTTATGAAGTTTATGTTATAAGATCTTGGGAAATGTTTTGATGTAATAACAATGGACACCTCATGTTTCGTATTACTTATTGATTAAAAGTATGTTTTTAAATTGAAAAATTGTTTTGAAATTTCACGGTGTTACATATAAGCCCAAGAGCTGTCAATGGTTAGCTAATCAGGGGTAAGCTCGAGAGCTATAGTGGTTAGCGGATCGAGGGTAATCCCAAGAGTTGTTAGTGTTGGGCGGATCGGGGGTAAGCCCTATAGTTGTTATCGGTTAGTGAGTTAGGGCTTTTAGATTCGATTGGGTATATAATCTAGTTTAGTATTCATTCACTGGGTTTCCGTTATGGTCTTCGCTAGTGCATTATATGCGAGGTTAATGATGATGATGGTCGGTCATGGGTTCAATAATTCAGTTTATCAATTGGAAATCACGAGGCTAGGGAGATTTTGGTTAGATTGAAATTGTGAATTTTGGTCATCATGGTTGATGATAGGGTGGAATTTTTCGCAAGATTATTAGGTAGGACCTTGGGATTTTATAGTTATGGTTAGGGAGTGAGTTTCTCGTGATAGGATTAATTTTTGTTTCTTCACTGGGGCGCATGTTTTCTGTAGAATATTTAATAGGAAAGAGTTCCGGAAATTGCCGTCTGGGTAGGGAATCGATCTAGTGTTATGATAGTCGAGAGATCAATTGCAAGGCGTTTATTCGATGTACAGACTTCACTTTTTTCAGGAATTCTTTGAGGTGGGAACTGCAAACCATAGCAATATAGGGTTGTAGTGTATATAAGAGGTAATTTGTAAGGACCGATTTCAAAGATGAAATTTAATTTAATTAGGGGAGATTTGTAACAACCGTTTTCCAGGATGGATCAATTGAGGACTTAGAGGGATTAAAGGTAAGATTTTTGGGAACAATATAGTACCACGATGTGGTGAATGGAGCACTACGAAATGACATTCCAAATGCATGGAACATGTATCTGATGGCTGCCATGACGTGGCAAGAGGAATGTCGTGATGTTGTAGCAGCTGAAGCCATAACCCATGATCTTTTAGGGTTTCTTCCGTATTTAAGCACCTAATCTCAAGGATTAGGGGATCTTCATCCGCCTCCAACCCCTCATCACGAAACCCTATCCTCCATTCATGTTTGAGAGCATATCTTCTTGAATTGGAGCTTATTCTTTGGATTACGGTGAAGTTTGATGGAGAAGGAAGTTCAAATTGGTGCAAGGAAGTAAGGAGCTGGTTTGGATCCACCAGTCTCTTTTGATTTATGATCTATTTGACGTATAAAGTACATAGCTTGGCAATTCTTGTTATGGATTCTAGTTTGGGATCATTTTGGGTGGTTTTTGTCCCCTCCAAGGATTCTCTAGGAGTTTGAGGAACTCCAAAGCTTGTTATGGTCCTTTTTGGTCTCCAAGCTTCTGGTAATTAAGAAAAGGACCATAGTTAGAGTTACTTTGTGTCCATGTTCATGATTTGGACTCACTAAAGACTTAGAAATATAGATATTTGTAACATCCCTAGATCAGGTATACCTCATCAACCCTTGTTCTGTTGGTAATTGTCAAGTTTGGCCCTTTATTTTAGAAAAGGTGGTAAATGAGTATGCAAGGCGTATGCGTGTGTATGCTCAGCATACTCATATGCGTGTTTTTGACGCGGAATCCACCTAGTACGCTGGGTGTACTAGAGGGTACGCTGGGCGTACTAGGCCCAGAGTGAAAACCCTAATTAAGGGTGTGTCCCTATTTAAAGGACATGATGGCTTCATTTCTGGCCACCATTCCCAGACCTCAACCCTCTCAAACCCTAATTTCTCGTCCCTTGAGCTTGTGTGTCCATTTATGAGCTATTAAGTGTTCTTGTTGTTTCTTTGGAGTGAAGAAGGAGCTTTAAAGAGGAAGGAGTGGGAGTCCAGGCTTTGGATATGAGCTTATCTGTGGTTGGAGCTTCAGTTATAGGTATAAAGCTCAAAGCTTTCTCACCCCTTTTGTTTTGTGCATCATTTTAGTCCATTTTAGGGTTTTGGTCCCAAAGTTGGATGCTTTATGAGTTGTTGAAGCTCCAGAGCCCTATATCCGTCACTTTGAGTGTTTTATTGTAGTGGTTTCATAAAAATAGAGTCTTGGACGTCAAAACCACCCCATGAATGTGATATGAGCATTCTTGAGAATAGAGAGTGAGAGTTTTGGTGTTTATGACTTTTTCAGCTATGCAAAGGCTTAACGTCACATACTTTATGGAGTATGAGCCTTTAGGGAATCTAAATATGAGATTTGATCCAAGGTCTTAACAGATTAAGACCAAATGAGTAGGAAGAGCAAAACTGGTATATGTTGAGCGTAATCGCAGTACGTGCAGCATAG
The DNA here is from genome assembly GCF_051521515.1 of Lactuca serriola. Lineage (NCBI taxonomy): Eukaryota > Viridiplantae > Streptophyta > Magnoliopsida > Asterales > Asteraceae > Lactuca > Lactuca serriola. Next base: position 333,216,367 of record NC_136415.1, on the reverse strand, counting down.
GGTCGAGAATCCCCGATGCATGCATGGAGAAGGAGTACACCCAACGTACGCGCTGCTGTTGACTTTTAATTGACTTTTAGGGTTTGATCAATTTGTCGACTGTTAAGGCCATGGAAGGGTAAAATGGTCTTTTATCCTTCTGTGAGTTTGTAGAAGGGTTTAGTCTAGCTTCTTTGAGAGTCGTTATTAATTAGAGATCATTATCGTATGTGTTAGGCTGAGGCTAGACCGGTGATTTGAGTTCGAGGTTATCCGATTTCTTACGAGGTGAGTCTTCTCACTATACTTACCTAGAGTGGTAACCTTTGTGTGAATGGAGGATCTTGTGTTCTTATATTGAGTATTGTGATATCCTGCATTATGTCTATGTAATTTATTCTGTGTATTATTTCGAGCTTGCTGAGTTAGGACCGGAGGGTCCACCCGAGTTGTGGGACCGGAGGGTCCCACTGATACACATTGACTGGAGGGTCTTATCTGAGTATAGCCATGAGAGGATAATGAGATATGTGTGGTATTTTGGGGAACTCACTAAGCTTTGTGCTTACCGTGTTATGTGTTACGTGTTTCAGGTACTTTTCAGGATCACAGGAAGGCACCGACTTGATTGTTCACACACAAGTTGGAGATATGTTTTGGAGGATCCTGGATTGTGTTTTAAACAATTAATGAACATATGTTTTTGATAAATCGGTATTTGGGGATTTTTCTAGTTGTGTTAATGAAACCAATGTGATTTTTAAATGACAAAAATTGTTTGGAAATTTACAGTGTTACAAGTTGGTATCAGAGCCTTGGTTTGAGGGATTCGGATATACCTTCGGGTGTGTCTGGACTCAAACTGAGGATTTGAGGGAAATTTTCAAAAGAAATGATTTTTAAAAAAACGAGTAAGAGTTTTAAGAGAAAAATGAGTTGGAGCAGTGTGTACAATCAGCCAGAGCCCGAATGGCAATTTCCCAAAATACCCTTACTTATTTGTGTTATGAGATATTTATGAGATGTTAGGGATGCATGCTAGAGGATAGGCTAGGTATTTCATATTTAGGGCTAGAGTTGCCTGATTTGTGACGCCTTAGCCTAGGAATTGCTGGTATCTGTTGTTGCCTTGAGTATGTGCTGAGTAGGAGTATCTAGCAGGAATCATTTAAAAAGAGTTCTGAGTCAAGGGTTAATCTAAGAGATATATAGATGAGTATATGAGGAGTATACTGAGAGAGTAACATAATATCCGTGAGAGATAGAGTACTTGTGAATTGGAATTATAAGGAGGAGGACTTGGGGTGACTATAGGTTGGTGTGGATGGTAGTGTGGGGCCTGTACTACTGAAAGCATCGGATCTGTATGCGGTCCAAGTAAGATTGCTTAGGGTGCTAAGTAGCATGTAGGGCGGGAAATCGAGTGTGAGTATGCTCGAGCAAGTCTCTAATGATTTTTGTGTTGTGTTTCAGAGACATCCTGGTGGGTACACGCCACAACCCCGAGAGCAGTAGTGCTGGTGACGAGGGGATCCGCATGATCATCCATGAGGAGGTGGTTGCAGCCATTCGAGAGGCGATACCGGAGATGTTTGGGTCTATTAAGACCACCTTGATCGAGATATTTGATGAGTGGTATGCCGCTGTTACCGAGGCCGCTGTTACTGCAGCTATCGCGGCTGTTGCTGCTGCTAGACCATAGGGAGGTGACTCATTGTTGTTCCGGGAATTCAAGAACATGAAGCCACCTGAGTTTGATGGGACACAGGATCCGATTCCTGCTATGAGATGGATCTCCGACATCGAGGGATGTTTTTACACATGTTCATGCCTAGATCATTTGAGAGTTTGGTTTGCATTGAACCAGCTTCGCTTGGGAGCGAAGGATTGGTGGAAGTTTGTGATAACCAACTTTACCCCTGCAGATCATGTTGCAATGACATGGGAGAGGTTTAACCATTTGTTTCGAGACGAGTATGTTCCTCAGGTGGAGAGGGAACGGTTAGCCCGGAAGTTTTTGTCTCTCAAGCAGAAGACATAAATTATGACTGAGATTTCGAGGATGTTCCATGAGAGGGCGCTGTTTTGCCTTGAGCACATGTCTACTGAGTAGGCACGTGTGAGCCGATATCTGAGCATACTGAGGAGGGCTATATTGGAGTTTGTGGCAAACTCATCATTCCGGACATTGGCTAAGCTTCAGACCAATTCCATGCGGAGGGAGATCGAGATTGAGTTGTTGGCCAGGGAGGAGGGAGAGTCCCAGGGGAGAGACCGGAGACCGGTACAGTCGCAGCCGGTGACGAAGCGGGCAAATCCCGCTGATGCGAGAGCTGGGGGCTAGATGGGCCACACTTATGGCAAGTGCAGCAAGAGTCACGAGGGATCTTGTCGGGCGGGGATTTGCTACAAATATGGCAAAGAGGGGCACATGGCGAAGGATTGCCCCAAGAGGTTTGCAGTTTGCTTTCACTACAACCAGACTGACGATCGAAAGGCCGAGTGCCCTCAGCTTGTTCAAGGATCAGCCCAGGGTTCCACTCCTGCTACTTTTCGTGCTACTGATAATTGTCCGGTGAAGGCCGAGGCTTCGAGGGCTCATGGGAGAGGTTTTCAACTGACAACGGAGGAGGTCCACACAGCACCTGATGTCGTGGCTAGTATGTATTTCCTTATTTATTATATTTTGAGATTTATTGTTCTTATTCTATATTGTATATATGTACTTTTCTTATGAGTTATGCACCTTATTTGGTGTTATTTGACTCTGGTGCAAGTCGATCCTTCATGTCTTTAGATTTTAGTCGTCACATCAGTATCCAACGTGAGGAGTTGAGTCGACCTCTGAGGGTATCTATAGCCAACGAGCATGCAATTTTTGCTACTGATGTATTCCTAGGATGTGTGTTAGAGATTTTTGGTGTCGAGTTCCCGATAGATCTAGTACCGATAGCGATGGGTGATGTCTGTGTCATCGTGGGCATGGATTGGTTGAGCTGTTTTGGAGATGTGATCGACTACGAGCGTCCGTTGATGACTATACGAGACCCTAGTGAGGGAGTGCTTATGGTGTATGGGGAGGGTACCAGATCTGGATCAGCTCCCATAGCGAGATAGAGTCTATAACAGGGATGTATGGGCATCTTGGCGTACGTGACAAATAAGCGGGTTGCTACAGAGAGGCCGAGTTCTATCTCCAAGGTTCCAATAGTGTGCGAGTTCCCGTATGTTTTTCCCGAGGAGTTTCCATGTGTACCTCCCGAGAGGCAGGTGAAGTTCCGAATTAATTTGGTTCCGGGTGCGGCGCCTATTGCCAAGGCACCTTATCACCTTGCGCCACCAGAGATGTAAGAATTATCCTTATAGCTCCAGGAGCTGCTGGGGAAGGGTTTGATCAAACCGAGAGGTTGCTGTGGGGAGCACCTATCCTTTTTGTCAAGAAGAAGGATGGTTCACACCGGATGTGCATCGATTACCGGGAGTTGAACAAGCTGACGATCAAGAACCGTTATTCGCTACCGAGGATCGATAATTTATTCGACCAGTTGCAGGGAGCATCTTAGTTTTACAAGATTGATTTAAGGTTTGGATATCATCAGATGAGAGTTTGCGAGGAGGATATCCAGAAGACGACCTTCAGAACTTGTTATGGGCACTACGAGTTTGTGGTGATACCTTTTGGGCTCACAAACGCACTGGCAGTGTTCATGGATCTCATGAACCGGGTGTGTAGGACCATGTTAGATCGATCGGTGATAGTCTTCATCGACGGCATTCTGGTGTACTCGAGGTCCAAAGAGCAGCACGAGGAGCACCTGTGACAGATTCTTGGAGTGTTGAGGGCTGAGAGGCTTTATGCCAAATTCTCCAAGTGTGATTTCTGGTTACGAGAGGTCCAGTTCCTGGAGCATCTCGTTAATCAGAATGGGATATTGGTCGACCCGGTCAATATTGACGCGGTTATTGTTGGATAAGGTGGCTATGTCCATAACTATTTCTGGTATGTACTTGGCTCGGTTGGCATGGTCCATTTGGGTTGCATGGGATCATGATAATTGGATAGACAAAATGAGAAGAAGGACACTTATGATTTGTTAATATATTATAAGTTATAATATATTAATATGAAATCATATTATTTAATTAGTATTGATCAAAAATTAATTTGGAATTAATTTCGTGATAAAAAAGAGACTAATTAAATATATGGGGTTGATTGTGTAAATCATCCATTCTTATATAGTGGGCTAATGATCCATGGTTTATTGGATTGGGCTAAAACCTACAGGGTGCTCCATGGAGGTTAAAACCCATAGATCATGGAAGAAATGAAAAGCCATGTCAATTAGGCTTTACATGGTGTAACCCTACTTGTGACACACTATATAAAGACCCAATAGACTAGCAAAATCAGCACTAAGACTAGAACTAGGAGGGCTAGCTGATTTTGAGTGATAGTGTACTTCTCTCAAAGTCATTCCAAGAGTCGTGGTGTTGTGTGAAACATTTGAGGCATCACCTTTGGGATGCTACGCTCATAAAGTTCTTAAGGAATCCAAGCAACAAGAAAGGTATGTTCTTCTACTAGCTTTTATGTTTCAAGTTTCCCATGCCATGCTAGTTAAGTTAAGAACCTTGGAAAAATCAAATTTGCATGTATCTTAGTAAAACATAGATCCAAGGTTTCTAGGGTTGCATGTACACCATAGGTGTGTTAGAATGCTCAAAAACCTTCAATTATGAGATGGGAGGTGCCGAGGTCCCCGTCTGAGACCGAGAATTTTCTGGGTCTGGCCGGTTACTATCGGAGATTTATTAGAGATTTCTCGAAGATCGCTGTTCCTCTCACCAGATGGACCCAGAAGGGTGTTACTTTTGCATCGGATCCCGAGCAGCAGGCCTCATTTGAGACTCTTCACTAGAGATTGTGCTAAGCTCCAGTGTTAGCCCTTCCCGAGGGAGTGAAGGACTTTGTAGTTTACTGTGATGCATCTATATAAGGACTGGGTGCAGTGTTGATGTAGAGAGGGCATGTGATAGCTTATGCATCAAGGCAGTTGAAAGCCTCATGAGGATGGTATCACACCCACGATTTGGAGTTGGGGGCGGTGGTGTTCACCCTCAAGATCTGGTTTCATTATCTGTATGGAGTCTGGTGTACTATATACACATACCACAAGAGTCTAAAGTACCTCATGGATCAGGCCAACCTGAATATGAGACAGAGGAGGTGGTTGGATGTAGTGAAAGACTTAGACTGCGAGATCCTATATCACCCCGACAAGGCTAATGTGGCAGCCGATGCCTTGAGCCGCAGAGCAAAGAGTGCTCTGATCCAAGACGTGTTTATTAGGATGACGGTGATGACTCCAGTTCTAGATATCATCCGAGAGGCTTAGGTGGAGGTTGTGAGGCCCGAGAACCTTAAGAGGGAGCGAGTGATAGGACATGTTTCCGAGTTTGAGACGGATAATCTGGGGCTTATGACTTTCCGTGGCAGATTTGGGTGCCCTATACAGGTGGAGCTCGGCATATACGGATGGAGGAGGCACATAGATCGAGATTCTCGATCCATCTAGGAACCACTAAGATGTATTTGGATATGAAGAGTGATTATTGGTGGCCCTTTATGAAGAGGGATGTGGCATGGGTAGTTGAGAGGTGCTTGACCTGTCGCCGGGTTAAGGTGGAGCACCAGCGTCCACATGGCCCGTTACAGCCTCTAGAGATTCCCCAGTGGAAGTGGGAACAAAATTCCATGGATTTTATCACCAAATTACCGAAAACTGCGCGAGGTGTTGACGCGATATGGGTGATTGTGGACCGGCTGATGAAGAGTGCTCACTTCCTTGCTATCAGTGAGAGCTCTTCTATAGAGAGATTGGCCCAGATCTATGTGAGAGAGGTGGTGGCACGACATGGGGTGCCGACTTCGATAGTGTCTGATCGGGATGTGCGTTTTACTTCCAGGTTCTGGAAGAGGTTTCATGAGGAGTTGGGTAGCCGATTGCACTTCAGTACCACATACCACCCGCAGACTGACACACAGAGTGAGCGGACGATTCAGACACTGGAGGACATGCTGCGTGCATGTGTTATGGAATTCAGAGGAAGTTGGGATACTTATTTTCCCTTGGCTGAGTTTTCGTATAACAACAACCGTCATTCCGGTATTGGCATGCCTCCCTTTGAGCTATTATATGGGAGGAGGTGTCGGACTCCCATCTGTTGGGAGAGGTAGGACAGAGAGTGATGGGTGGCACAGAGATAGTGCTCAAAATGGCAGAGCAGATTCAGTAGGTCAGACAGAGGTTATTGACATCTTAGAGTTGCTAGAAGAGTTACGCAGACCGACTACGATCCGAGCTTGTGTTCCAGGTGGGAGATTTTGTCCTCCTGAAGGTATCCCCGTGGAAAGGGGTGATCCGATTTAGGAAGCGGGGAAAGTTGGGTCCCAGATATATTGGTCCTTTCAGAGTGACTGCCAGAGTGGGGAAGGTAGCTTATCAGCTGGAGCTACCTGCAGAGTTGAGCCAGATACATAACACCTTCCACGTGTCTCAATTGAGGAAGTGTGTAGCCGACGAGACGACAATGGTATCGTTAGAGGACATTCAGATTGATGTGAGTCTAAATTACATCAAGAGGCCGATAACGATCTTATATAGGAAGGTAAAGGTCTTGAAGAATAAAGAGGTGCCCTTGGTTCAGGTCTAGTGGCAACATCAGAAGGGGTTCGAGTGGACTTGGCAGCGAAATATGATACTAGTGGGGGAGAATTGTAACATCCCTAGATCAGGTATACCTCATGAACCCTTGTTCTTTGGGTAATCGTCAATTTTGACCCTTTATTTGAGAAAAGGTGGTAAATGAGTAAATGGGGCGTATGCGTGTGTACGCTCAGCGTACTCATATGCATGTTTTTGACGCGGAAGCCACCTAGTACGCTGGGCATACCAGAGGGTACGCTGGGCGTACTATGCCCAAAGTGAAAACCCTAATTAAGGGTGTATCCCTATTTAAAGGACATGATGGCCTCATTTCTGGCCACCATTCCCAGACCTCAATGCTTTCAAACCCTAATTTCTCGTCCCTTGAGCTTGTGTGTCCATTTGTGAGCTATTAAGTGTTCTTGTGGTTTCTTTGGAGTGAAGAAGGAGCTTTTAAGAGGAAGGAGTGGGAGTCCAGGCTTTGGATCTGAGCTTATCTGTGGTTGGAGCTTCAGTTAGAGGTATAAATGTAACAACGTAAATTTTCAAAACAAAATTTTGATTTCTTAAAAACATGTTTTCATCCAGAACAAGCCATAAAGATCCAATGTATCATATCATAATACAAATCATATAACCCCAAGATCATAAATCCTCCATCAGTGTGTACAGATCACGCCGGCGCCTTCCCACGGTCCTCGCTAGTACCTGAAACACATAACAAAACAACTGTAAGCATAAATGCTTAGTGAGTTCCCCAGAATACTACTTACGCACATACGCCTTTCCAGGCCCTGACCTTCCGGTCCATGTGTCTCAGGGGACTTCCGTCCCGACTCGGTAAACCTTCCGGTCCTACCTTACGGTCCTCATCACGATGCCTTCCGGCCCATAACATATATGCCTTCCGGCCCATAACATAATGCCTTCCGGCCCATAACATAATGCCTTCTAGCCCATATCCAACATAGCACATATAAACAATTAACTTATCATATACGATGCATACAACTCATAACATATCCGACCTTCCGGTCACACAATAAAACCCTTCCGGGTACAGTATAGTGAGAAAACTCACCTCGTGGAAAGTCTAGAATCTCACGTGCTCGCTATCTCCGAATCCCAAACGAAGACTCAAGCTCGCCTAATCATACGAATATCATTTTAATTAATATAGACTTCCACCACTAGACTTTACCCCTTATTAACATTCCTCAGAGGGGTAAAAGACCATTTTACCCTCCCTTGACTCAAAGTCCACATGTTGACCAAAACCCTAAAGGTCAGAAAAAGTCAACATCTTCAGTACGCGGGGCGTACATCGACAACTCAATAGTCGGGGTCTCCACCCAGTATGCTGCATGTACTGGGAGTTACGCCCAGCGTAATAGTCAGATCTATACACACTTCAGTTCTGGTCTTAATCGGTTAAGCCACTACTTCAACTTCTAGATCCGGCCTTATTTAAGCATCCTTACACATAAAGTCGGAACCTTTAAGCCTTGGCATGGCTGTAAAGGCTCTTACACTCCTGAACACCTTTCCATTTCAACTCAAGGATCTAGATCTCATGCATGGCTAATCATTCACGTCCAAGATTGCATTTTTATGGATCTACAACTCAAATGGACCAGAAATATGATGGATCTAAGCTAATGGAGACCACTTGCTCATAAAGTCTCCACCTTTGGGATCAAAACCCTAGAAAATGGTCCATAAAGCATACCACAAGATCTACAAGTCAAGATCCGAACTTTTTACCTTAGAAGGAAGCTCTAACCTTTGCTAAGCCCGGATCTACACTTGAACACCAGCTTCTAGCCTTCACAATGGACTCTTCTCCTCCTTTGCTACCTTGAAATGACACCACCAAGCTTAGAACACTCACAAAAGGGCTAGGAACGAAGGGACACTCTCTTAGGGTTTCTTTTTGAAGGATGGTGGATGAGGAACCAAGCCATCTCATTCCTTTTATATCCAACAACTCAAATTTGGGTTTTGGGTCTGGACCGGTTACGCTCAGCGTAGCCTTAGGTACGCCCAGCGTACCCGGGTGGCAACGGGTTCAATTTAAGCGTGCGAGTACGCGCAGCGTACTCTTTGTAAGCCCAGCGTACTCGCCCCAACACAAAAGGGCCAACGTGACATTTATGAAAAGATGAAGGGCTAAAAGGTTATACCTGAATTCTGGGATGTTACGATTCTCCCCCACTAGAACCAGACTTCGTCCCCGAAGTCTTATACCGAAAACAGCCCCGGATACTGTTCCTGCATCTCCAACTCGGGCTCCCATGTCAGCTCGGACCCCTTCCGATGCTGCCACTGCACTTGCACCAAGGGCACTTCCTTGTTCCTCAGAACCTTAACCTTTCGATCCCTAATTGCCACCAGTCTCTCAATATAGTTCAGGCCCGCATCCACTTGAATATCCTCTAATGGTACCACTGCCGACTCGTCGGCAATACATTTCCTCAACTGCGACACATGGAAGGTGTCGTGAATCTGTCCCAGCTCCGCAGGTAGATCTAAACGGTAGGCTACCCTGCCTATCCTCGCGATTACCCTGAAAGGTCCAATATATCGAGGCCCCAATTTGCCCCTCTTCCTGAATCGAATCACTCCTTTCCACGGAGAGACCTTTAAGAGTACAAGGTCACCAACCTGAAACTCGAGCTCGGACCGACGCTTGTTCGCATAACTCTTCTGGCGACTCCGAGCGGTCAACAGTCTCTGCCTGACCTGCTGTATCTGTTCTGTCGTCTGAAGCACAATCTCCGTACTACTCATTACCCGATGCCCCACCTCTCCCCAGCAGATGGGGGTCCGACACCTCCTCCTATACAACAGCTCAAAGGGTGGCATACCAATGCTCGAATGATGGCTGTTGTTGTACGAAAACTCTGCCAAGGGTAAATAGGTGTCCCAACTCCCTCCAAAATCCAAAACACACGCTCGGAGCATATCCTCGAGCGTCTGAATCGTTCGCTCACTCTGCCCGTCCGTCTGTGGGTGGTATGCGGTACTGAAATGCAGCCTCGTACCCAACTCCTCGTGAAACTTCTTCCAAAATCTGGAAGTAAATCGCACGTCTCGATCTGAAACAATCGACATCGGAACTCCATGCCGCGATACCACCTCCCTCACATACAACTCTGCCAACCTCTCAGCAGAAGAGCTCTCGTTGATTGCAAGAAAATGAGCGCTCTTCGTCAACCTATCCACAATCACCCAAATTGCATCAACTCCTCTCGCAGTCCTTGGCAATTTGGTGATAAAGTCCATGGTAATCTGTTCCCACTTCCACTCGGGAATCTCCAGCGGCTGCAGCTTACCATGCGGATGCTGGTGCTCGGCCTTAACCTGGCGATAGGTTAGGCACCTCTCGACAAACCATGCAACATCCGTCTTCATACACGGCCACCAATACTCCCTCTTTAAGTCCAAATACATCTTAGTGGCCCCGGGATGGATCGAGAACTTCGATCGATGTGCCTCCTCCATCAAAATGGTACGCGTCCCGCCCACAAATGGTACCCAAATCCGACCCTGAAATGTCATAAGTCCCCGACTATCGGTAACGAACTCCGACACCTGCCCAACAATACGCTCCCGCTTTCGGTTCTCTGGTCTCGCAGCCTCAACCTGGGCCCCTCGGATGGTGTCCAATACCGGAGTCATCACCGTCAAACTCATACAAATGTCTCAGATCGGGGCGCTCTCCGACCTACGGCTCAAAGCATCGGCTATGACATTAGCCTTGCCCGGGTGGTACAGGATCTCGCAATCATAGTCCTTCACCACATCCAACCATCTCCTGTGGTGCATATTCAGGTTTGGCTGATCCATCAAGTACTTCAGACTCTTGTGGTCCGTGTATATGGTACACCGAACCCCATATAGATAGTGCCGCCAGATCTTGAGGGCAAACACCACAGCCCCCAACTCCATATCGTGGGTGGGATATCTCGACTCATGAGGTTTCAGCTGCCTCGATGCATATGCTATAACATGCCCCCTCTGCATAAGCACTGCCCCTAACCCAGATATAGATGCATCACAATATACCACAAAATCCTCCATCCCTTCCCGGAGTGCGAGCACCGGAGCCTCGCACAACTTCTGACGAAGGGTCTCAAATGAGGACTGTTGCTCCGGACCCCAAGAAAATGCAACACCCTTCCGGGTCATCTTGGTAAGTGGCACGACAATCTTGGAGAAATCCCTAATAAACCTCCGATGATAGCCGACCAATCCCAGAAAGCTCCTGATCTCAGTGGGTGATCTCGGCACCTCCCATCTCATTACTGCCTCAATCTTGGCCGGATCGACCAATATCCCTTTCTGGTTAACAAGGTGTCCTAGGAACTGGACCTCTCGTAACCAGAACTCACACTTGGAGAATTTGGCATACAGCCTCTCCGATCTCAGCACTCCAAGGATCTCCCTCAAATGCTCCTCATGCTGCTCTCTAGACCTCGAATATACCAAAATATCATCAATGAATACTATCAGCGACCGATCCAGCATCGGCCTGCACACCCTGTTCATGAGATCCATGAACGTAGCTGGGGCATTGGTGAGCCCAAAAGGCATCACCACAAACTCGTAATGTCCATAAAGAGTTCTGAATGCAGTCTTCTGGATATCTTCATCCCAAACCCTCATCTGATGATAACCCGACCTCAAGTCTATCTTGGAGAACCAAGATGCCCACTGCAACTGATCGAACATATCATTGATCCTAAGTAACGGATACTGGTTCTTGACCGTCAACTTGTTCAACTCCCAGTAATTGATACACATCCAGTGTGAACCATCTTTCTTCTTGACAAAAAGGATCGGGGCTCCCCAAGGCGAGCTACTCGGTCGAATAAATCCCTTCCCCAACAGCTCTTGAAGCTGCGAGGATAACTCCTGCATCTCCGGCGGCGCGAGGCAATAAGGCGCCTTAGTGATAGGTGCTGCTCCTAGAATCAAGTCAATACGGAACTCCACTTGTCTTTTCGGAGGCTCGCCCGACGGTTCCTCGGGAAAAACATCCGGGAACTCGCGCACTACCGGAACCTCGTCAACTGAACTTGGCCTCCCAGTGGCCACTCGTGCGTCCATCATATAGGCTATGAATCCACTGCAGCCCTGCTGCAAACTCTGCCTCGCCCTGGTAGCCGAAAAGAACGCTGACCCACACCGGGTCCCCTCGCCATACACAGTAAGCACTCCCCCACTAGGGTCTCGCATAGTCACCAACTGTCTCTTGAAGTCAATGATCGCTCCAAACTTACTCAACCAGTCCATGCCCACGATGACACAGACATCTCCCATAGCGATAGGAACTAGGTCTATAGGAAAATTGACACCAAAAATCTCGAGCACACATCCTCGAATCACATCGGTGGCATATACCGCTTTCTCATCAGCTATGGAAACCCTCAGAGGTCGACTCATCACCTCTCGCTCAATACCAAGGTGCTGACTAAATGCCAGAGATACAAAAGACCGACTCACACCCGAGTCAAATAATACCAAGGCAGGTACATAATTCACAAGAAAAGTACCTACGCATATTATAAAATAAGCACAACATCTCAGCATAAAAATACATACACGAAAGAATACATACCAGCCACGACATCGGGCACCGTACGGACCTCCTCCGCAGTCAACTGAAAAGCTCTCCCACGAGCCTTCGGAGCCTCGGCCTTCGCCGGTCGAGCCTCAGTAATCCTAGCAGCCGGCGCAGATCCCTGCACTGATCCCTGGTGTAGCTGAGGGCACTCGGCCTTCCGATGGCCAGTCTAGTTGCAATGGAAGCAAACCATAAATCCATTGGGGCAATCCCTGGCGATATGCCCCTCCTTGCCACATTTGTAGCAAGCACCCGATCGACAGGTCCCCTCATGACCCTTGCCGCACTTCCCGCAAGTGTGGCCCTTCTGGCCTCCAGTCCTTGAATCAGCGGACTTGGTCCGCTTGGCTGCCGGCTGAGACTGAGCCGGCCGCCGATCCATCCTCTGAGACTCGGCCTCCTCCCTGGCCTGAGTCTCCAACTCAATCTCCCTCTTCCTGGCATTTGCCTGGAGCTCAGTAAATGTCTGGTACGTCGAGTTCGACACGAACTCCAGGATGTCCCTCCTCAGAATACCCAGATACCGGCTCATCCGAGCCTGCTCAGTAGACAACTGCTCAGGGTAGAACATCGCCCTCTTATGAAACTTCCGGGTGACCACGGTAACCGAATCATTACCCTGCTTGAGGGTCAAGAACTCCTGAACCAACCGTTCCCTCTCCACCAGGGGAACATACTCGTCTCTGAACATGGTGGTGAACCTCTCCCAGGTCACTGCTGAAATCTCTGCAAGAGTGAAGTTCTCCATCACGAACTTCCACCAATCCTTCGCTCCCAAGCGGAGCTGGTTCAAAGCGAACTGTACCCTCAGATGCTCCAGACATGAACAAGTATAGAAGCATCCCTCAATGTCAACAATCCATCTCATCGCAGCGATCAGATCCTGTGTCCCATCAAACTCAGGTGGCTTCGTGTTGCTGAACTCCCGGAACAACAACGAGTCACCTCCCTGAGGCCTGGCAGCAGCCACGACTACCGTAGCTGTAGCGGCTGCGGCCTCAGTCACCGTGGCGTACCGCTCATCAAAAGTCTCCAACAGCATGGTGTTGATAGACCCAAACATCTCCGGAATCTCGGCCCAGATTGCCGCAGCCACCTCATCGTGGATCATCTGACGAATCTCCCCGTCACTGACACCGCTCGTGTCAGGTCTGTGGCGTGTACCAACCATGATGCCTCTGAAATACAACATAAAAATATCAAAGACCCAATCGAGCATACTCGCACTCGATAACGCAACCCTACTCGACCTCCGATACCCAAAGGATTCTTACTTGGACTGCTCACTGATCCGATGTCTTCAGTAGTACGGGCCCTATACTACTGACTACACCGCATCAGCGTTCACCCCAAGTCCTCATCCTTGGACCCCGAATCACGAGTACTCTATTCTTGCTATGCACTGATTACCTACTTGCTCTCAAATCATCTCATGGCAGTAGATTTCCCCTAGACTAAGGCATCACAAATCAGGCCACTCTAGTCCTAATATGAATACCTAGTCTACTCTAGCATGCATAACATATCGCAACATATCTTATAACACATATTGTAAGGGTATTTTGGGGATTTTACCATTCGGGCGCTGGCTGACCATACACACTGCTTCTCCTTTGGTTATTACAAAATCTCTTATAAAATTTTATGCCTTTATTAATTGAAAAATTTCTCAAATCCTCGGTTTGAGTTCAGTTACGCCCGAAGGTGCATCCGAATCCCTAAAACCAAGGCTCTGATACCAACTTGTAACAACGTAAATTTTCAAAACAAAATTTTCATTTCTTAAAAACATGTTTTCATCCAGAACAAGCCATAAAGATCCAATGTATCATTTCATAATACAAATCATATAATCCCAAGATCATAAATCCTCCATCAGTGTGTACAGATCACGCCGGCGCCTTCCCACGGTCCTCACTAGTACCTGAAACACATAACACAACAACTGTAAGCATAAATGCTTAGTGAGCTCCCAGAATACTACTCACGCACATACGCCTTTCCAGGCCCTGACCTTCCGGTCCATGTGTCTCAGGGGACTTCCGTCCCGACTCGGTAAACCTTCCGGTCCTACCTTACGGTCCTCATCACGATGCCTTCCGGCCCATAACATAATGCCTTCCGGCCCATAACATAATGCCTTCTGATCTTCTGGTCACACAATAAAACCCTTCCGGGTACAGTATAGTGAGAAAACTCACCTCGTGGAAAGTCTAGAATCTCACATGCTCGCTATCTCCGAATCCCAAACGAAGACTCAAGCTCGCCTAATCATAACGAATATCATTTTAATTAATATAGACTTCCACCACTAGACTTTACCCCTTATTAACATTCCTCAGAGGGGTAAAAGACCATTTTACCCTCCCTTGACTCAAAGTCCACATGTTGACCAAAACCCTAAAGGTCAGCAAAAGTCAACATCTTCAGTACGCGGGGCGTACAGACTGATGTACGCGGGGTGTACAGACTGATGTACGCGGGGCGTACAGACTAATGTACACGGGGCGTACATCGACAACTCAATAGTCGGGGTCTCCACCCAGTACGCTGCGCGTACTGGGAGTTACGCCCTACGTAATGGTCAGATCTATACACACGTCAGTTCTGGTCTTAATCGGTTAAGCCTCTACTTCAACTTCTAGATCCGGCCTTATTTACGCATCCTTACTCATAAAGTCGGAACCTTTAAGCCTTGGCATGGCTGTAAAGGCTTTTACACTCCTTAACACCTTTCCATTTCAACTTAAGTAATCTAGATCTCATGCATGGCTAATCATTCACGTCCAAGATTACATTTTTATGGATCTACAACTCAAATGGACCAGAAATATGATGGATCTAAGCTAATGGAGACCACTTGCTCATAAAGTCTCCACCTTTGGGACCAAAACCCTAGAAAATGGTCCATAAAGCATACCACAAGATCTACAAGTCAAGATCCGAACTTTCTACCTTAGAAAGAAGCTCCAACCTTTGCTAAGCCCAGATCTACACTTGAACACCAGCTTCTAGCCTTCACAATGGACTCTTCTCCTCCTTTGCTACCTTGAAATGATACCACCAAGCTTAGAACACTCACAAAAGGGCTAGGAACAAAGGGACACTCTCTTAGGGTTTCTTTCTGAAGGATGGTGGCTGAGGAACCAAGCCATCTCATTCCTTTTATAGCCAACAACTCAAATTAGGGTTTTGGGTCTGGACTGGTTACGCCCAGGGTAGCCTTAGGTACGCCCAGCGTACCCGGGTGGCAACGTTCAATTTAAGCGCGCGAGTATGCGTAGCGTACTCTTTGTACGCCCAGCGTACTCGCCCCAACACAAAAGGGCCAACATGACATTTATGAAAAGATGAAGGGCTAAAAGGTTATACCTGAATTCCGGGCTGTTGCAATAAAGCTCAAAGCTTTCTCACCCCTTTTGTTTTGTGCATTGTTTAGTCCATTTTAGGGTTTTAGTCCCAAAGTTGGATGCTTTATGAGTTGTTGAAACTCTAGAGCCCTATACCTATCCCTTTGAGTGTTTTAATGGAGTGGTTTCATAAAAAAGGAGTGTTGGATGTCAAAACCACCCCATGCATGAGATATGAGCACTCTTGAGAATAGAGAGTGAGAGTTTTGGTGTTTGTGACTTTTTCAGCCATGCAAAGGCTTAAAGTCACAAACTTTATGGAGTATAAGCCTTTAAGGAGTCCAAATCTGAGATTTGAGCTAAGGTCTTAACAGATTCAGACCAAATGACTAGGAATAGCAAAACTGGGGCGTACACTGAGAGTAATCCCAGTTCGCGCAACGTAGGGTCGAGAATCCACGATGCATGCATGGCGAAGGAGTACGCCCAACGTAGAGGGCTTGTACGCGCAACGTATGTGCTGCCGTTGAATTTTATTTGACTTTTAGGGTTTGGTCAATTTGTGGACTATTAAGGCCATGGAAGGGTGAAATAGTTTTTTATCCTTCTATGAGTTTGTAGAAGGCTTTAGTCTAGCTTCTTTGAGAGCCGTTATTAATTAGAGATAGTTATCGTATGTGTTAGGCGGAGGCTAGACCGGTGATTTGAGTTCGAGGTTATCCGATTTCTTACAAGGTGAGTCTTCTCACTATACTTACCTAGAGTGGTAACCTTTGTGTGACCGGAGGGTATTGTGTTCTTATATTGAGTATTGTGATATCCTGCATTATGTCTATGTAATTTATTCTGTGTATTATTTCGAGCTTGCTGAGTTAGGACCGGAGGGTCCACCCGAGTTGTGGGACCGGAGGGTCCCACTGATACACATTGACCGGAGGGTCTTATCTGAGTATATCCATGAGAGGATAATGAGATATGTGTGGTATTTTGGGGAACTCACTAAGCTTCGTGCTTACCATGTTATGTGTTACGTGTTTCAGGTACTTTTCAGGATCACAGGAAGGCACTGGCTTGATTATACACACACGAGTTGGAGATATATTTTGGAGGATCCTGGATTGTGTTTTAAACAATTAATGAACACGTGTTTTTGATAATTCGATATTTGGTGTTTCTCAGCTTCATGAATATTTTGTCTTGATGTGTCCTTGATATGGCCAAGAGGTTTCCACATCGTGGTGCATGTTGATATGGTTGACCATTGACCATTGACTTTTGACGAGTTTGAATTTTGGTCAAAGTTGAAATACTTGGGTTATTGATTAAGGATTTATCTGTATTGGGTTCCAACCAGTTCGTGGAAGTGATCAGTGCAGTGAGTGGGGGCGCTTTGTGTTTCCTTGGGTCTTCGATTCAGGTGGCTTTCCTCACTATACTATGTGTTGTAGTTTATATCCTTATATGTTAGGATATAGGAGTAGTGGTATATTGGTTAGGGTACCAGGGGTCGGTGTTCATCTAGTTGAGTGCCCGAAGGCTTGTATGTAGTCATGTAGGATAGCATGAGAACTCTTGATCTAGGATTTATTTCTTGTTCCTTGTTTGGTTGTCGCTCTAGAGTGGGATCACTTATTCGACTGTCTATCTCACCTCTGATTACCTATAGCTATGCATTCGTTAGTGATCTGCTAGTGGTGGCGTCGAGTAATGTATGATGCACTGTATGAGGTAGAGGGATGTTAGACAGATAGTCTAATGGAGATAGTTTCATGTATTCATGTGTTTCTTTGATTTTTTGTTTGATCTGTATGTAAACAAATTGGGTGGTGGGTTGAGGCGGTCCTACATTATGCCATAGGATAAGATACCCGGGTAGGACAACGTGTGCTATAGGCCAGGTGTGGATAAACCGTATGCTGAGAGAGAGAGAGAAAGAGAGAGAGAGAGAGAGAGAGAGAGAGAGAGAGAGAGAGAGCGGTCCATGTGTATTCTAGGCCTTGTGAAGCGGTCCAGTCAGAATGTAGGCTCAGGAGAGCAGTCCAGGCAAGCTATAGGCCTTACGAGGCAGGCCAAACAGACTAAAGGATCTTGTGTGCATGCATTGTATGTGTATTGTGGTGTGTTGTATTTTGCGGGAACTCACTAAGCCTTGGATTACAATTGTGGCTGAAATGTTTTTTGGGTACCATTGGTGATCTTGGGAATGCGAAGACGTGACTGTACACACTCAACACCAGCAATGGAAATTCCACATTATTTATATTACTATGATTTTCAAACATATGTATTTTGGAACAAATGGGTTTTCACAACTTGCTTTTTATGTAAATGGTGATTTTATTTTATTTATAAATGAAAACTTTGCTTGTGAAAATGGGACATTACACTCTGTCTCCAACTTGAAATTCCAAAGGCTTACGTCTCACGTTAGCATAACTTTTATAATGATCATGTGCGGCCTTTATCTTGTCTCTTATCTGAATATTCTTGTCGTTCATTTCGTGAATGATCTTGGGGCTAGTAAGCAGTGTATTTCCAACATGTTTCTTAGCTAGTTGAGTATCACGTACTTTTGCCCAACATATCAGTGATCGACATTTGCGTTCGTAGAGGGAATCAAAATGTGTGACCTTGTTACTGGTGTGATAACTATTACTATAAGAAAACTCAACTAGTGGTAGATGAGTGTCCTATGCGTTTCCAAATTCTATCACGCAAGCGTGAGTCATGTCTTCAAGAGTCTAGATGGTTCTTTCACTTTCAATATTGGTTTAGGAGTCATAAGTCTTGCTGATATCTAGTCACTTTTCCAAATAGTTTTGCAATTTTTTCTAAAATTGAAAGTTGAATCTACTATCTCTATCAGATGTAATAAATATAGGAACTCCAGGCATTTTGACGATCTGTTTGTCTTTGCTTCTTTTATCGATAATGTGTGCTAGGAAAGCATAGTACTCATTGTGAAAATATCTCTAAGCCTTCAAGCATGAGATGATTTTAATATTTCACCATAGTTTGTCTCTTCATATGATAAGGGATTCATCGTTGGGTAAGGGTAATCGAACAACTTTCTCGTAACACTAAATTTCGGCTTGGTGAGGTGACAACCAATCCGTACCAATTACTATTTCGAAGATTTCTATAGTTATAGGCATGGAATTTATAGGATGCAATTTTTTAAGACTTCCTAGGTAGTTTCGGACTAGGCATTAGCCATTTCTACCGTATAGACTTCTTTAAGTTCATTAAATCTGTGACTTAGCATGGGTCAGAAATAATGTTCTTATAGGCACCAGAATCAAATAATATTGTTGCATACAAATTGTTAATAAGGAATGTACGAGTTACCACTGATGGGTCCTAGAGTGCGTCCCTTGCACCTATCACGAATGCTCTGCCTTTAGCATTTCCTCCCCGATCTTTGAGTTTCGGTAATTCTCTCTTGAAATGCCCTTGTTCACCATATTCAAAACATCCACTGTTTCCACGAATACTTTCTCCAGGGTTTGTTGTAGGTGTTTGGTTTCGATAGTACTCATCTTTATGACCTGTCCTGTTGCGACGATCACAAAATAACTCTATGCATGTACCTAGATGGTGGTAGTTGCACTTATTACACTTGGGAAGGTTTTCAGTGTATTGCTTCTATGGGATGGTTGTTGTTGTAGCATACACCCTTTCATCATGTTGTTCCTTCCATAAGGATTGTCTCAAGTCTCCCCTGGAATCACCATCGAACTTTCGTTTATTATCTCAACCGTTTCAGTATCAGCCTTATGGACCAAGGTTCCTTGACATACCACTTGATCCGTTAACACATAGGCTAATCTCTTAACACCATCCAAGGTGGCAGGTCTTGAAGCCTTAACCATCCTTTGGATTTGTCAGGCCAGATCCCATATATACCTCTCGATCTTCTTATATTCGAAAGTTACAAAACTCGGACATAAAGTTACATGATCGTTGAATCGGGAGGTGTAGGCTGCACTCCCTGCTCCCTTCATGTTTAACTTCCTTAGTTCCTGCTCTAATTTATGCATTTTATTTATGGGAAAATATTCTTCTATTAGCATCCACTTTAGTTCATCCCAAGTTATGACATGGGCTGAGTCAATGCCCATGGTCATTCGACCTGGTAAGCGCTACATCCATGGATATGCAGGTGACAAATTTTACTTGAGTGTCTTCAACATAGAAGTTGATATGGAATACTAACTCAATCCCATTAATCCATCGGGTCAAACCGACCACTCCTTCATTGTCGTAGAAAGACATAGACTTACAGTTCATGAAGTCCTTATAGGTGTATACCCTTGGACCCCCTCTATCATTACCATGAATGTCACTTCCACATCCACTTTTTCTAGAGGTGTTGTTCCGATTGTCTTCGTAGGCGGCCAAGGAATCAGCAACTTGTTGAACAATGATAACCTCGATTGCGGTCGATTCTATTGATGTGGTTGGTACCGGTGTTGGTTTTAGCATCGATGTTGTTGTTGGTCGACTTCAAGTAATTCTTCTTGGAGGCATGGCTTTCATCATAATATAATTGTTTTAAAGAGAGTATAAGTTATATGCAAAATTTTGTTGTTATAACTATGTATAAGTATCCTATCAAGTCTTAAGTAGTGAATTATAACCAAGTAATATGCGTTCTTAACTGCAAAGCTATTCTTTAAATCTTTAGAACTCTCAAGCGTTTAGTCTATCAAATGCAATATCCAAGTTTAGTTGTGCATCGGTCTGACCATAATTAAAAATAGGTGCACATTCTCTGTTTATTTTTGGTTCATCCCATGTACTATACTAACCTTAGCTATAGTATTTGATGTAAACTCTTAAGTTCATGGGTTTACTGAAATAGTCGAAGATCTGATGTTTTGCATGTTGAATTATATATTCCTATATATAATCTTATTATTAATATTGATTTAGTACTTCATGACTATCAAATGAGGATTGGCAAGTAAAGACAGTAAGAGGGCATGATCATTTCAACAAATAGCTTTTCTGAAATCCAACAACCCAAAGAGCGTGTCCATCCTAGGCACCGCTCCCATAAGTAGATCAATCAGTAATATAATTAATAATACTCTTAGACTTAGGTTTAAGGGTAAACCTAATATGATTTTTTGAGCTTACAACTATAGTTGTAATCTTATAGGAAGATACAAGTTCTCTATAGCCAATGACTCTGATACTAATCTCTCGGATCCCTAGCTAGCGACAAAAATGGCAAGCAGTGGGACGACATCATGGATCATATTCATTGATTACATAAAACAAATACAACGAGTAATATAAAAGTGGAAAATTTTTATTACTAAAGGGAAATTACATAAACCCTAGTATGGGGTACATGAAATTTGAAAGTATGAAAACATGCCTCAAACAGTAGGTCGTTCTATAAAAGTACTATACTTAAACTAAGTACAATCCCATGATTATTCTGTAAGTGTAACTTCCAGCTCTTAATTGTCCGTGAATACATGTGCTTTGAAAGAGTGTCAATGTAATGTTGGTGAGTTCATATGTTTAGAGTATTCGAATTAAATGTACTTTTTAAATCAAAAGTAGGCTCTAAAATGTATATAAGTGGTTTCCCAACTTATATATAAATGGATTTAGTACACGCTCAACATTACAATGAGTCCCTATAAATGAGATACTTGACTAATCCACCCCTCCCAACACTGATGTTGGATATCATAAAAATGAAAAGACAATTATCACCTAGCGTGACTCAATCATCAAGGTTGTAGCTAGCAACCACAAGTGGGGGTGTCAAACTGTATAAATATATACATAACTCACTTGCTCACGAAGATTAACAATTATAGGTAAGGGGTCTTCTAAGTATTGCACTTAGGAAATGAATATGTCTCATGTATAACGATGAGTGAAATATTCTAAAAGTTTGTAACCTTTAACTTTTACACAAAGTTCCTAGGCATAAGTTTGACAGTACAATTCTAATGCATGAGTTTTATAAGCATAAATTCGATAGTTTTGTAAATAAATAATAGTTAAATTGCACTTCGATATGTATTCTCCCTCGAAAATTGTAAAATGTTATAAAAAGGGAACGTGAAACTCACATTCGTGATAGTGTAGCTTTAAATAATACTTAAGAGAGAAGCTTGGGAGGTGTCGGAAAATATCACTGAAACAACGCTTAGCTAGAATAGTTGCCAAAAAAGTCACCGGAAAATTGAAAGGAAAGTGAATAGTGTTTCACCAGAAAGTGAGTAGTGTTTCAACAGAAATTGAATAGTAACACCGATTCTTGGGCGAAATATTGGCTGGAAAACTTGCCGATGGTTCGCCGGTGGTCAGAGGCGACGGTGATGCGATGGTCGGTGGTGGTTTTGTGGTGGACCCGAGAGAGAAAAGAGTGGGAGAGAGAGAGGTGATTAAATTGGTGATTTTCAAAGGGAGGGAGACCTCTTATTTATAGCTAGACATTTGTTTATCCAATGTTCTGTATAAGCTCTCGAATCGACGGTTAGATTAGGCGTTTGGTGTTTCAACTAGGAGCCACATGTTGTATTGTCGAAATCCAATTTTTGCAAAAAAAGTTAGAGTTCTATTCAAATACTAAATTATTTATGCTCTATAAAATATTAAGACGTTTTTGAGAAAAATAACGTAGCTAACCTAACAAATCGTTTGAATTTTCGTTTTCACGATTACGATTCGCGTGTCATATGTTTATTTTCTGTTTTACACTTATTGTTATAGATCTCACATACGAGCTCTGTTTTCGACGTTTATTATGTCCTTGGTTTCGTAATCATGTGTAATCTTTGATTAACATATCACTTATACATATTAATACTTAATACATATATCTACACAATCATATGCATCAAATCATTACTCATGTATAATGACAAATGGTTGTTTCTCGACGATCAACACAAATTGAAGATTTCTATGATATTATGGATGTATTCTTGAAGTGTATGAACTTTATTTGCATCAAAATTGTAACACCGTAAAAATTTAAACAATTTTTCACTTTTTAAAAACCATATAATATCATTCGTATTCACTTTTCAAAACATTGTATCAACATTATTTTAATACAAAACCCCAAGATAAAAAACATATGAACTTCAGTGTGTGTGTGTAGAAATCATGCCGGCGCCTTCCCGCGATCATCCCTGGTACCTGAAACACAACACATAACACTATAAGCATAATTGCTTAGTGAGTTCCCCAAAATACCACTCTAACACATATTAGCCACTCGGGGCTATAACTATGTTGACCCTCTGGTCAATGTGTCTCAGTGGGACCTTCCAGTCCCAACACTCTGTGGCCCCCCTGGCCTTAATTTTATGGACCCACTGGTCCTGCTATGTATACTCTGAATCATGCATATCACATATCACAATAAATCAAAACACATAAATGACATGCAAATACATTGGCACATAACTCTAGAATACACTGTCACATATCTCTGTACCACACTAGGTAAAGTATAGTGAGAAGACTCACCTTAGATGTCTCGGTAAATCTCCGACTCGGTAGAAATACGATCTAGCCTCCGCCTAATCACATAAAGTAAATACTGTCATAACTATAACCCTCGGGACTAGACTCAACCCCCTCTTGGCACCCTCAGAAGGGTAAAAGATCATTTTACCTCTCTCTTGGCTCAAAGGCCCCATTGTTGACCAAACCCTAAAAGTCAACAAAAGTCAACGGTCAAACTTTGACCCGACTTGTCGAGTGCACTTGGGTGACTCGGCGAGTCTACTCGTGTCCACTATCTCTCTAGTATCGCTTGGCACGTCGAGTCTCTCCCCTTGCTCGACGAGTTACACCTGGCATGAATCGCGGGGCCACCCCGACTCAACTCGCCGAGTCTCAAGATCAACTCGGCGAGTTCCGCCTTAAAATCCAGTCCTCTAACCCCCTTCTAACTCACTGAGTCATTCCCCCAACTCGGCAAGTCAACTCACTGAGTGATTTACAGGAAACCCTAACTCTACTCGCCGAGTCTTCCCTTGGACTCGGCGAGTTCATGCCATGCACCAACTCAATAGACCTCCTGAGGTCAGATCTGTTCCATTGATCCATAGATCTGACCTTCCCAAGCTTGCTAAACACGTAAAGCTCGAATCTTGACACTCATGGGACGTCTAGGAGGTTTCACTTGGTGATTTAGCCCCAAAAATGACATCCAAAGCTCATTCCCTCCATTGCTCAACATAAAGCAAGCTGGAATAAGCTCTTTAGACCACTATGGGTCCAGATCTGAAGTCTCAATGTGAATAGGGGCCATATTCTCACAATTCCTTCCAATAAAGGACATAAAAACTCTACATCTATGGATTCCTTCAACAAAACAGATAAAGGGGCGATATAATACCTCAAAGATGAAGTCTTTTGCTCGATATCCACAGATGCACAACCTCCTTGGTCCCCTCTAAGTTGGAATCACCTCCTTCTTGCAAGAATCAACCACAAAGATCAAGAAATGGCTCCTTTCCTCTCACAAACGCTCTATATACTTTAGGGTTTCTCTCTGGGGTTTGGTAGTCGCAAATGACGACCCTAAGGGCCTTTAAATAGTTCCCAAACCCGAGAAATTAGGGTTTCATTAAACAACATGGACTCGCCGAATCCACTCATGAACTCGCCGAGTCCAGTCATGAACCCATAATAGAATCCGCGACACTACTCGACGAGTCTAAGCACCAACTGGCCGAGTCCCTCCACTACATGGGAATAAAAATAATATACATGGGAATCCGGATGTTATAATTCTCCCCTACTAGAATCAGACTTCATCCTCGAAGTCTTACTCTGCAAACAACTCTGGATGCTGCTCCCGCATCTTACGCTCCGGCTCCCAAGTCAACTCTGACCCTTTCCGATGCTGCCACTGGACCTGCACCAGAGGCACTTCCTTGTTCCTCAGAACCTTGATCTTCCAATCCCTAATCACCACCGGTCTCTCAACATAGTTCATGCTCGTATCCACCTGAATATCCTCTAATGGCACCACTGTCGACTCGCCGGCTATACACTTTCTCAACTGCGACACGTGGAAGGTGTCATGAATCTGACCCAACTCTGCAGGTAGCTCCAACCGGTAGGCTACCCTTCCTACTCTCACGATCACCCTGAAAGGACCAATATATTGGGGCCCCAGCTTGCCCCTCTTCCTGAATCGGATCACTCCTTTCCAAGGAGAGACCTTCAGGAGGACGAAGTCGCCGATCTGAAATTCGAGTTCGGACCGGCGCCTGTCCGCATAACTCTTCTGGCGACTCTGAGCGGTCAACAACCTATGTCTGACCTGCTGTATCTGCTCTGTCGTCTGAAGCACGATCTCTGTACTACCCATCACACGTTGCCCTACCTCTCCCTAGCAAATGGGGGTCCGACACCTCCTCCCATACAAAAACTCAAAGGGTAGCATACCAATGCTCGAATGATGGTTGTTGTTGTAGGAAAACTCTGCCAAGGGAAAATACGTGTCCCAACTCCCGCCGAAATCCAACACACATGCTCGGAGCATGTCCTCAAGCGTCTGAATCGTCCGCTCACTTTGCCCGTCAGTCTGTGGGTGGTATGCAGTACTAAAATGCAGCCTCGTACCCAATTCCTCATGAAACTTCTTCCAGAATCTGGAAGTGAAACGCACATCTCGATCTGAGACAATCGAGATCGGAATTCCATGCCGCGATACCACCTCTCTCACGTACATCTCTGCCAACCTCTTCGCGGAAGAGCTCTCACTGATAGCAAGGAAATGAGCGCTCTTCGTCAACCTATCCATAATCACCCAAATTGCATCGACACCTCTAGCAGTCCTCGGCAAGTTGGTGATGAAATCCATGGTAATCTGTTCCCATTTCCACTTGGGAATCTCTAACGGCTGCAACTTACCATGTGGAGGCTGGTGCTCAGCCTTAACCGTGCGACAGGTCAAGCATCTCTCTACAAACCATGCGACATCCCTCTTCATACAGGGCCACCAATACTCTCTCTTCAGGTCCAAATACATCTTGGTAGCCCCGGGATGGATCGAGAACCTCAATCGATGTGCCTCCTCCATTAAAATGGTACGCATTCCTCCCACAAACGGTACCCAAATCCGACCCTGAAATGTCATAAGTCCTCGGCTATCGGTAACGAACTCCGATACCTGCCTGATAACCAGTTCTCTCTTACGGTTTTCCGGTCTCATGGCCTTAGCCTGGGCCCCATGAATGGTGTCCAACACCGGAGTCATCACTGTCAATCTCATACAAACATCTCGCATCGGGGCGCCCTCCGCCCTACGGCTCAGAGCATCGGCTACAACATTATCCTTGCCCGGTTGGTACAGGATCTCACAATCGTAATTCTTTACCACATCCAACCATCTCTTCTGGCACATATTTAGGTTGGGCTGATCCATCAAATACTTCAGGCTCTTGTGGTTCGTGTATATGGTACACCGAACCCCATACAGATAGTGACGCCAGATCTTGAGGGAGAACACCACTGCCCCCAATTCCAGATCGTGGGTGGGATACCTCAACTCATGAGGCTTCAGCTGCCTCGATGCGTATGCTATCACATGACCCCTTTGCATAAGCACCGCTCCCAACCCCGATATCGACGCGTCACAATACACTATGAAGTCCTCCATCCCCTCCGGAAGGGCTACCATCGGGGCTTCGCATAGTCTCTGGCGAAGTGTCTCGAAGGAAGCATGCTGCTCTGGACCCCATGAAAAGGCAACACCCTTCCGGGTTAACTTGGTGAGTGGGACGACGATCTTGGAGAAATCCCTGATAAATCTCCGATAATAACCAGCCAAACCTAGGATACTCTTGATCACGGTAGGTGACCTTGGCACCTCCCAACTCATCACTGCCTCAATCTTGGCCGGGTCGACCAATATCCCTTTCTAGTTAACGAGGTGCCCTAGGAACTGGACCTTTCGCAACCAGAAATCACACTTGGAGAATTTGGCATAAAGCCTCTCCGATCTCAAAACTCCGAGGATCTCCCTCAAATGCTCCTCATGCTGCTCTCTGGATCTCGAATACACCAATATGTCATCGATGAACACGATCACCGAGGGATCCAACATCAGCCTGCACACTCTGTTCATGAGATCCATGAACACCGCCGGTGCATTGGTGAGCTTGAAAGGCATCACCACGAACTCGTAATGCCCATAACGAGTCCTGAACGCTGTCTTCTGGATGTCCTCATCTCGGACCCTCACCTTATGATAACCAGACCTCAAATCAATCTTGGAGAGCCAAGATGCTCCCTGTAACTGATCGAACAAATCGTCGATCCTCGACAATGGGTAACGGTTCTTGACCGCCAGCTTGTTCAACTCCCGGTAATCAATGCACATCCGGTGTGAACCATCTTTTTTCTTGACAAAAAGGATAGGCGCTCCCCATGGCGAACTGCTCGGCCGAATAAACCCTTTCCCCAGCAGCTCCTGAAGCTGCGAGGATAACTCCTGCATCTCTGGAGGCACAAGGCGATAAGGTACCTTGGCGGTAGGCGCAACCCCCGGAACCAAATTGATACTAAGCTCTACCTGCCTCTCGGGAGGCACACCCGACAAATCCTCCAGAAATACATCCGGAAACTCACGCACTATCGGAACCTCATCAACTGACCACGGTCTCTCTGAATCAACCCTAGTATCCATCACATACGCTACAAATCCCCTACAGCCCTGCTGTAGAATATGTCTCGCTCTGGCGGCCGAGCAAAATGTTGACCCAGAACGTGTACCCTCGCCGTACACCGTAAGAAATCCCCCACTAGGGTCTCGTATGGTCACCAGCTGACGCTCGCAGTCGATAACCGCTCCAAATCTGCTCAACCAGTCCATGTCCACGATGACACAGACATCTCCCATCGTTATAGGGACCAAGTCAATCGGAAACTCCACTCCGAAAATCTCGAGTGCACAACCTCGAATCACCTCTGTGGCATACACTGCTCTCTCGTCAGCTATGGAAACTCTCAAAGGTCGACTCAACACCTCTCGACTAATACTGATGTGCTGGCTAAAAGCCGAAGATACAAAAGATCGACTCGCACCCGAGTCAAATAACACTAAGGCAGGTACAGAACTCACAAGAAAAGTACCTACGCATATCATAATATAAGTACAACATCTCACATAAAAAAAAGATACATGAAAGAATACATACCAGCCACGACATCGGGCGCTGCGCAGACCTCCTCCGCAGTCAGCTGGAAGGGTCTCCCTCGTGCCTTCGGTGCCTCGGCCTTTCGGGCCGACTATCTGAAGCTCTCACTGCAGCAGGGGCAGATCCCTGAGATGCTCCCTGAGCTGTCCCTCGCAACTATGGACACTCTGCCTTCCGGTGTCCGGTCTGGTTGCAGTGAAAACATACTACAAACCCCTTGGGGCAATCCTTGGCCATATGCCCCTCCTTGCCACATTTGTAGAAGACCCTACTCTGCACACTCCATCGTGGCTCTTGCCGCACTTGCCACAAGTGTAGCCCTTCTATTTCCCAGATCTCGAATCAGCGGGTTTGGCTCGCTTGGCTGCCGGCTGGGACTGAGTCGGCCGCCGATCCCTCCCCTGAGACTCATCCTCCTCCCTGGCTTGGGTCTCCAACTCTATCTCCCTCTTACGGGAAATTGCCTGAAGCTCGGCAAATGTACGATACGTCAAGTTCGCCTCCAACTCTCGTATATCCCTCCTCAAAGGGCTCAGATAACGGCTCATACGTGCCTGCTCGGAGGACACGTGCTCTGGGCAGAACATCGCCCGCTCATGGAACATCCTCGTAATCACTGTAACAGACTCAGTATCCCGCTTGAGGGTTAGGAACTCCTGGGCCAAATGCTCCCTCTCCACCTGGGGAATGTACTGTCACAACTGTGAATTTTAAGCTATGTAATCTATACATTCAAGTTAATGTGAATCAAAAACTTTAATCAAATACAAGATACAAGTACTATAAATAGTCATCAAACAATTGGAGACCCTAGAAGTTTTGGTTAAGTCCATTTTGGACTAAGACTTCCTTATTGGATCCAAATGAACCAATAAGCTTCCAATTAGACTATCATGGGCTTAGGACCCTAATTGGGCTCTAATTGGACCCACATTCGTTTATTCCAATATTTTGGGCTAGGTAGAACCTAGAAGGAAATAACACACAAGTTTGATCCATAATTTAACCTAACCTAGCTTAATAAAGCATAAAAAAAATCACAATTTTATTTTATAAGTCCAATAAATACCCTAAACTACCTCTAATGTTGGGCTTAGGGGCAAAAGCCCAAATTTTTCCTCTTTCCCCTTCATATTCTCGGCCCAAGGCCCAAATCCAAGGGAGGTTGACTTTGGTTGCCACCTCACTATTATCTAATGGATTTCTAGGCACATATCACATACCTCCATGCATGTATCACTTCAAGAGTCACTTCTTTTCTCTCTTCTCTTCTTGTTTGGCCGAGAGCAACACCACACACACCAAAAATATCTCAACTTTCTCTCTAGAACACACAAGAACTCTCCTCCCTCCCCTCTCCAAAAAATCTCGAAATTTAGGGACTTTCCAAGAGGATTTTGCAAGTAAATCATCATCTAAGGTAAGATTATGCATGGATCTATGGTTTAAATTCTTTTATTATTAAAATCCTTTCCTAATCTATACAAAAATCGTGATCTTACACCCTAGAATCATCTCAAAACTCAAGATCTTCACCAAAGGGAGCCAAGGCCAAAAACACTTCATTTTTCCTTCCATTTTCCTTGCAAAAACCGAACCAACACCCCAAGGTGAGATTCATACCCCTATTTTCTGTTTTTATGAGTTTTTGTGGGGGGGAATACAAGTGAAAGTGTAGATCTATATGTGTTTGTATGCCTTGTATGATTTCCATGCTTATATGTATGCTTATATGTGTTTTAATGTTGGATCTAGCTATTAAACCCCTCAAAACCGAGATGTAACTTATGTTTTATGATTTTAGCTTCAAATGTGTTCCTACATAATAAGTGATACAAGAAAAATAGCTAAGTGGTTAACAACAATTTTCTTTAAGCTAAAAACACACATTTTGGGCCAAAAATGTGAAAAATACAAAATTAAGGGCCCAAATTGACATTTTACAGATTCTGATGGTTGAAATGTGCCAAAACAGTTTCCATAAAACTATTTCTGGAATTCTATTCAATTAGAGGATTAAAAACATAAATTTCAAGCTTATTGGGCTAAAAATGAAAATTTCGGCCCAAAGAGGCCCATTATGCGAATTTTTCTGTTTTGAAGGGCCAAAACTATGAAATTCTGTAAAACAGTGGACTATAAGTGTCCCAAACCCTTTTCAAAGGTTTAAAATGCTTTTTAAATTTAAAAAGGACCAAAGTTGCAAAAATTTTCCATTTTGGGCCAAAATTGTCAAAATTGCGAAAAGAAGGGCTAAAACCGAGAAAAACTGCATTTTCAGGGACCTAAACTGTTTTCTATGGAAAATATGCTGGAAAATATTAATTTCAATAATTTTTGGTGTTAAAATGTCAAGAAAAATAGTTTAAGGACCAAACCGGGAAATATTGAAATAAAAGGGTTGAAAATGTAAATTTTACAAATAATGAGGGGCTGAAAACAGAAATATTCCAAGGCTGATTCAATATGTACAACTTGATCAAATAATGACACCTCAACTATCAACGAGATACAACTCATTACAATACCAAAAGTCGTTGTTAAACGAATTGGCTCGGTCTCGAGCCAATGAAAATCTACAACTACTAACTCTTCGATACGTACAAATAACGACTGGTAATACATATACATACGAGTGTGCACAGACGTCTACGCACCATCTTCGGGCCCCAAAAGTGTAAAATCTTGTTTGTTGGGCCTAGCTAGCCCAATGACCTGATCTTAAGGCCCGAAGACATTTTTTTTTTCTACGAAGTGTTGAGTTTCACCGACTTGGCACAACGTAGGGTGACTTTCAATGGCTTGTACCACTGGTCCCCAAGGGTCCATGGTATTGCTAGAAAAGTCTACACATTTTACGAGGCGGGTCGGGGACCCCTCGCACGCATATTTTCCCCAACCGGTTAATGGAGTTACCGGGGTCTTCGTGACCTCTTTCTCTTCGGATGTGGGACTACACTTAGTCCGGGCGATTGGATAACGTGATTAGTACGGACGACGCCTTCGGGTTCGTTAGTATAACTATAAACTGGGCGTTTGTGTAATGCGGGTTTGTAGTAAATAATCAATGCTCGAGAACCTTCCAACGTCGCTTGGGACCGATACTGCTATTTTCATAATGTTTTCAACGCAACTTAATGGATTCCAAAAGAGCTAGGGGAACATCGGGTTTCCCTAGGTTTTTTTTTTTTTTTTTTTTTTTTTTTTTTTTTTTTTTTTTTTTTTTTATCACATACAGATTTGAAACGCATACATCTTAAAGGAACATTTTTTTTTTAAGTATAGAAACAAACAAGCATACCTATGGATCTTCACAAACGTTTTCGAAAGCTTTTCTTTTCAGAAAATATCGGATTTTCTGGTGGTTTTTCAAGCAATATAAACATTCGATTTCAAACACTACTTATGAACTCACCAACATTTCATATGTTGACGTTTTTCAAAATACTTGTATTCTCAGGGAACCAGTGAATCAAGGGAAATCATACTCAGTGACGGTTGCAGTTTATTTTTGAATGAACCAAACAAAATTAATTTTTGGAAATGTAATGTCTTAAACAATGTATGACATGTAAACACTACTGGTTGTACTATGTTGATGAATGGTGACGAATGTTGTTTTGTTTCATATATATTCAATGTTATGGTATTCAATTGAGTCACGACAGCCCCCGGACGTTTCCGCCGTCTGGTTCGGGGGTGTGACAGGTTGGTATCAGAGCTTTGTTTATAGTGAACTAGCATGTCGAGCCATACATTGATATGCAACTATAAACCAAAAAGAAGGACTAACATAACTCTGAACAAAACAAATGAATAAAATACACTTGCTTGCATTAGGAGTAAGGACCTAACGCTGAATCAAACACCATAATGCTGGTATCTCGGTTAATTCGGGACTGTTCTTAGTGATACCAAGGAGTGAATGTAGCCTGATCAACTACATTCTCTCCAAGGTAAAACTAACACATGTCTTGATGAGATCGGAATAGCCAGGGAACCTAAAAATTTTACCCTCTATCACTCAAAAGAGAGAATATTTGCTTAGCCTGTGTAATAGTCATAGTACCCTAGGAATAATGTAGCATAATTCCGTACTCGCGCAGACAGCATGGCTGGTTTTCATCACCCGGGAGACCCCTACTTCCCCAATCAGGGAAACAACGGGTGGCTAGAGGAGGAGGAGGAGCCCGAGGAGGAGCAGCAGGGTATCCAGTTTCATCAGGCCTTAGTAGCTTACGGGATGCTTGTGGATGAGCCGGGAGAGAATCCAGGAGAAGCACACGACGTCAAACCCGACGAATATGTAGACACTGACTATGAATTTGGAGAGCTCGACGATGACGACGAAGACGGCCGGGACGGGGACCAGGACCCCATCCCGCCATGCGAGGACGAGGCACAACCAGATCACCCTACCCCACCAGTGAACCCCCCAAGAGAGAACCGTTCCCTCGAAGTTGAGATCGCTGCACTGCGACAACAGCTGTATGCTATGGAGGCTCGGGCAGTGCAAGCAGAGCATGAGAGGGATGAGGTTATAGGAGACATGGCAGAGATGGCGCAGCTACTGGCACAACATTTCGGCATATGACTTCGGCACCACCTCCTGACGCAGCTCATCGCGGTTAGGGATAGACCTATCGTAGTAGGATATTAGGAACTATGTTATGTACTCCGGCTCTATGTTTAAGTGACTACACTACTCATGGAGCCGTTATGCTGTCGGATTAGTGTTACTTATGTATGCTCCTACGAGCAAATTTTCTTGTACGAAATGCGGATAATATTAATAAACTTTTATGTGTTTTGCTAAATTATTCTCAGTTGCTATGTGTTGAGACATTATGATTGCATGCTTGATGATAGTAATGCTTAGGTTCGTACCCTATACCTAGTTAGTAGGATCATAACCTCACCGAAACCACGTACACTCAACATCTTTCCGTTTCATGACAGAAAGATGCCTCGCCCAGCTACTCGCGGAAATCCCGAACCAACCCCGCCGGAAGTTGACTCCACTGCTTTCCAGGCAGCCGTGTCTGCTGCGGTCACGGCAGCTATGGCACAACTTCACCGAGGAAACTTTTGACAGTGCGAAGAGATTGGCAAAGAGGCTATATGATCATAACCACAAAAAGGGCGAGAAACCGGTAGAGACTGAAAAGAAGAAGGAGAGCGATGGTAAGAAAGGATGGAACAACAAGAGGAAGGGGCGTCAAGGTCCCGAGACCTCTAAAAAGCAACAAACGGTGGCAGTTCACGCTGTCACTGCGCCGGTACCAGTCACATCACATGCTCCAGCCTCAGCTGCTTCAAATACTTCAAGACCCTATTCCGGCACTCATCCCAAATGCAACAAGTGCGGTTTCCATCACCAAGGAGAATGTAGGGAGTTCCATTGCACCAGTTGCAACCGAAGGGGACACACTGCAAAGTTCTGCAGGACTTATCCTCCTCAGAACCAGAGTCAGGGAAACAACCAGAACAACAACAACAACCACCGCAATACCAACAACACCAATGCCGGCGGCAACAACGCAGGGCCTAGCCACACCTGTTTCGGGTGTGGAAGGACGGGACATTTCCGTCGAGACTGCCCTAACAACAACAACAACTCAGGAAACGGAGGAGCGGGAAGAATGCTGACTATGGGTCAGAGTGATGCAGTTCAGGACCCCGCAGTTGTGACCGGTACGTTCCTCCTAAACCACACTTATGCATGCATCTTATTTGATACCGGAGCGGAGCGAAGTTTCGTAAGCGAGAAGTTTAAACATTTATTAAAACAACAACCCCAAAAGCTAAATGAAACCTATACGGTGGAAATGGCCAATGGGAAGACCGAATCCACTAGGGAAATCTACACTGGATGTACCCTAACCCTTAACCAGCACGTCTTTCTAATAGATCTAATGCCAGTATCAATTAGGAGTTTTGATGTGATTATCGGCATGGATTGGTTAAGCCCCCACCATGCTGAGATTATGTGCCACGAGAAGGCCGTTCACCTTCGTCTCCCGAATCACGAAACCCTAGTAATTTACGGAGACAAACCTAGCACGAATCTTCGTCTTATCTCGTGCATCAAAGCACAAAAACATCTGCGAAAGAACAACTTAGCGTTCTTGGCCCACATAGTGGACAAGGCCAAAGAAGAAACTAACATCCAAGACATTCCGGTAGCGTGTGAATTTCCGGACGTGTTTCCCGAAGATCTTCCAGGAGTACCCCCAGAGAGACAGGTTGAGTTCCGAATCGACCTCGTCCCAGGAGCAACTCCTCTCGCTAAATCACCATACCGACTGGCTCCCGCTGAAATGCAGGAATTATCCAGCCAACTCAGTGAGCTTCTGGACAAGGGATTTATCCGACCTAGCTACTCGCCATGGGGAGCTCCGGTGCTCTTTGTCAAAAAGAAGGATGGATCTTTCAGAATGTGCATCGATTACAGAGAGTTGAACAAACTCACTGTTAAAAATCGCTACCCACTCCCGCGAATCGATGATCTATTCGACCAGCTCCAAGGAGCTAGCTATTTTTCTAAAATAGATCTACGGTCCGGATACCATCAACTCAAGGTCCGAGAAGAAGATATTCCTAAAACCGCTTTCCGAACCCGCTATGGACATTATGAATTCGTCGTAATGCCCTTCGGTCTAACAAATGCACCCGCCGCATTTATGGACCTAATGAACCGAATCTGTCGACCGTTCTTGGACAACTTCGTCATTGTGTTTATCGATGACATCCTCGTCTATTCTCGAAGCAAAGAGGAGCATGGCCAACATCTCCGACAAGTCCTAGAGACGCTGCGATCGGAAAGGCTTTACGCCAAACTCTCTAAGTGTGAGTTTTGGCTACGGAGCGTGAATTTTCTAGGTCACGTAGTTAGCCAAGATGGAATTCATGTGGATCCCTCTAAGGTCAAAGCTGTGGAAGGATGGGCAACTCCGACTACGCCCACAGAAATTCGTCAGTTCTTAGGCCTAGCAGGGTACTATAGGAGATTCATCCAAAACTTCTCTAAAATCGCCAAGCCACTTACCTTGCTTACGCAAAAGAGTGTGCCATTCAAGTGGACAGACAGACAAGAGATTGCGTTTCGAACCTTGAAGCAAGCTCTTTGTAGCGCTCCTGTATTATCTCTACCCGAAGGAACGGAAGATTTTGTAGTTTACTGTGACGCGTCAAATCAGGGCTTAGGTTGCGTTCTCATGCAACGTGGAAGAGTAATAGCATATGCGTCCTGTCAACTAAAGACGCACGAAGTAAATTACACAACCCATGACCTAGAACTGGGAGCTGTGGTCTTCGCTCTAAAAATTTGGAGGCACTACCTGTACGGTACAAAGTGCACCATCTTTACGGACCACAAGAGCCTCCAGCACATCTTGAATCAGAAGGAGCTGAACATGAGACAACGAAGATGGGTGGAATTGTTGAACGACTACGAATGCGAGATCAAGTACCATCCAGGCAAGGCCAACGTGGTAGCTGACGCATTAAGTCGGAAGGAATACACAAATCGCCGTACGAAAACGCACTCGATAACCATTCAGTCTCATCTGACCACTCAAATTGCATCAGCACAGGCAGAGGCTATGAAAACGGAAAATAGAACTAGCGAGGCATTACGCGGAATGGAGAAGAACCTGGAAGTCAAAGAGAATGGGGTATACTACTTCATGAACCGTATTTGGGTTCCAAAAATCGGAGGATTCAGGGAGATCGTTATGAAGGAAGCTCACAAGACACGATACTCCATTCATCCTGGTTCGGACAAGATGTATTTGGACATTAAGCAGCACTATTGGTGGCCTAACATGAAGGCGGAAATCGCAACTTATGTTAGTAAGTGCCTTACGTGTGCCAAAGTAAAAGTGGAATACCAGAAACCTTCCGGATTGTTACAGCAACCGGCAATCCCTGAGTGGAAATGGGAGGGGATTTCCATGGACTTCGTGACCAAGCTGCCCAAGACGTCGGACGGATTGGACACCATATGGGTAATAATCGACCGACTGACGAAATCTGCCCATTTCCTGCCCATCAAAGAGTCCTACAAGATGGAGAGGCTGACGCGTTTGTACTTACGAGAGATTGTAAGACTTCATGGAGTGCCAAAATCCATCATTTCGGATAGGGGCAGTAGGTTCACGTCACGCTTTTGGCAGTCGCTCCACAAGGCAATGGGAACTCATCTTGATATGAGCACCGCGTATCACCCACAAACGGACGGTCAAAGCGAACGAACCATTCAGACGCTTGAAGACATGCTTCGTGCATGTGTGATAGACTTCGGAAAGTCTTGGGATACCCACCTACCGTTGATCGAGTTTTCATATAACAATAGTTATCATTCGAGCATTAAGGTGGCCCCTTTCGAAGCACTGTACGGGCGTAAATGTAGATCACCGTTATGTTGGGCTGAAGTAGGTGACACCCACCTAGCAAGAACACATACGTCGGATAGGGCAATGACAGGACCGGAAATCATTCGCGAGACCACAGAAAAGATTGTCCAGATCAAAGCTCGATTACAGGCATCGCGTGACCGGCAAAAGAGCTACGCTGATAAACGGCGAAAGCCCTTAGAGTTCCAGGTCGGTGATCGAGTATTGTTGAAGGTCTCACCCTGGAAAGGGGTTATACGTTTCGGAAAACGAGGAAAGCTAAACCCACGGTACATTGGACCTTTCGAAATCGTCGCCCGAATAGGTCCGGTAGCCTACAGACTACAACTACCCCCGGAGCTAAACGGTGTACACCCCGTGTTTCATGTTTCTAATCTGAAAAAGTGCCTATCAGATGAAACCCTTGTCATTCCTCTTGACGAAATCGAAATCAATGAGAATCTCCTGTTCGTCGAAGAACCAATCGAAATCATGGACAGGGAGGTGAAGCGTACTAAACAAAGTCGCATCCCGATCGTGAAGGTACGGTGGAACGCAAAGCGTGGGCCAGAATTCACATGGGAACGCGAAGATCAAATGAAGCAAAAGTACCCTCGCCTATTCTAGCATTCTCAAATCTAGCTTTCAAACAGAATTTCGGGACGAAATTCCCTTTAACGGGGGGATGATGTCACAACTGTGAATTTTAAGCTATGTAATCTATACATTCAAGTTAATGTGAATCAAAAACTTTAATCAAATACAAGATACAAGTACTATAAATAGTCATCAAACAATTGGAGACCCTAGAAGTTTTGGTTAAGTCCATTTTGGACTAAGACTTCCTTATTGGATCCAAATGAACCAATAAGCTTCCAATTAGACTATCATGGGCTTAGGACCCTAATTGGGCTCTAATTGGACCCACATTCGTTTATTCCAATATTTTGGGCTAGGTAGAACCTAGAAGGAAATAAAACACAAGTTTGATCCATAATTTAACCTAACCTAGCTTAATAAAGCATAAAAAAAATCACAATTTTATTTTATAAGTCCAATAAATACCCTAAACTACCTCTAATGTTGGGCTTAGGGGCAAAAGCCCAAATTTTTCCTCTTTCCCCTTCATATTCTCGGCCCAAGGCCCAAATCCAAGGGAGGTTGACTTTGGTTGCCACCTCACTATTATCTAATGGATTTCTAGGCACATATCACATACCTCCATGCATGTATCACTTCAAGAGTCACTTCTTTTCTCTCTTCTCTTCTTGTTTGGCCGAGAGCAACACCACACACACCAAAAATATCTCAACTTTCTCTCTAGAACACACAAGAACTCTCCTCCCTCCCCTCTCCAAAAAATCTCGAAATTTAGGGACTTTCCAAGAGGATTTTGCAAGTAAATCATCATCTAAGGTAAGATTATGCATGGATCTATGGTTTAAATTCTTTTATTATTAAAATCCTTTCCTAATCTATACAAAAATCGTGATCTTACACCCTAGAATCATCTCAAAACTCAAGATCTTCACCAAAGGGAGCCAAGGCCAAAAACACTTCATTTTTCCTTCCATTTTCCTTGCAAAAACCGAACCAACACCCCAAGGTGAGATTCATACCCCTATTTTCTGTTTTTATGAGTTTTTGTGGGGGGGAATACAAGTGAAAGTGTAGATCTATATGTGTTTGTATGCCTTGTATGATTTCCATGCTTATATGTATGCTTATATGTGTTTTAATGTTGGATCTAGCTATTAAACCCCTCAAAACCGAGATGTAACTTATGTTTTATGATTTTAGCTTCAAATGTGTTCCTACATAATAAGTGATACAAGAAAAATAGCTAAGTGGTTAACAACAATTTTCTTTAAGCTAAAAACACACATTTTGGGCCAAAAATGTGAAAAATACAAAATTAAGGGCCCAAATTGACATTTTACAGATTCTGATGGTTGAAATGTGCCAAAACAGTTTCCATAAAACTATTTCTGGAATTCTATTCAATTAGAGGATTAAAAACATAAATTTCAAGCTTATTGGGCTAAAAATGAAAATTTCGGCCCAAAGAGGCCCATTATGCGAATTTTTCTGTTTTGAAGGGCCAAAACTATGAAATTCTGTAAAACAGTGGACTATAAGTGTCCCAAACCCTTTTCAAAGGTTTAAAATGCTTTTTAAATTTAAAAAGGACCAAAGTTGCAAAAATTTTCCATTTTGGGCCAAAATTGTCAAAATTGCGAAAAGAAGGGCTAAAACCGAGAAAAACTGCATTTTCAGGGACCTAAATTGTTTTCTATGGAAAATATGCTGGAAAATATTAATTTCAATAATTTTTGGTGTTAAAATGTCAAGAAAAATAGTTTAAGGACCAAACCGGGAAATATTGAAATAAAAGGGTTGAAAATGTAAATTTTACAAATAATGAGGGGCTGAAAACAGAAATATTCCAAGGCTGATTCAATATGTACAACTTGATCAAATAATGACACCTCAACTATCAACGAGATACAACTCATTACAATACCAAAAGTCGTTGTTAAACGAATTGGCTCGGTCTCGAGCCAATGAAAATCTACAACTACTAACTCTTCGATACGTACAAATAACGACTGGTAATACATATACATACGAGTGTGCACAGACGTCTACGCACCATCTTCGGGCCCCAAAAGTGTAAAATCTTGTTTGTTGGGCCTAGCTAGCCCAATGACCTGATCTTAAGGCCCGAAGACATTTTTTTTTCTACGAAGTGTTGAGTTTCACCGACTTGGCACAACGTAGGGTGACTTTCAATGGCTTGTACCACTGGTCCCCAAGGGTCCATGGTATTGCTAGAAAAGTCTACACATTTTACGAGGCGGGTCGGGGACCCCTCGCACGCATATTTTCCCCAACCGGTTAATGGAGTTACCGGGGTCTTCGTGACCTCTTTCTCTTCGGATGTGGGACTACACTTAGTCCGGGCGATTGGATAACGTGATTAGTACGGACGACGCCTTCGGGTTCGTTAGTATAACTATAAACTGGGCGTTTGTGTAATGCGGGTTTGTAGTAAATAATCAATGCTCGAGAACCTTCCAACGTCGCTTGGGACCGATACTGCTATTTTCATAATGTTTTCAACGCAACTTAATGGATTCCAAAAGAGCTAGGGGAACATCGGGTTTCCCTAGGTTTTTTTTTTTTTTTTTTTTTTTTTTTTTTTTTTATCACATACAGATTTGAAACGCATACATCTTAAAGGAACATTTTTTTTTAAGTATAGAAACAAACAAGCATACCTATGGATCTTCACAAACGTTTTCGAAAGCTTTTCTTTTCAGAAAATATCGGATTTTCTGGTGGTTTTTCAAGCAATATAAACATTCGATTTCAAACACTACTTATGAACTCACCAACATTTCATATGTTGACGTTTTTCAAAATACTTGTATTCTCAGGGAACCAGTGAATCAAGGGAAATCATACTCAGTGACGGTTGCAGTTTATTTTTGAATGAACCAAACAAAATTAATTTTTGGAAATGTAATGTCTTAAACAATGTATGACATGTAAACACTACTGGTTGTACTATGTTGATGAATGGTGACGAATGTTGTTTTGTTTCATATATATTCAATGTTATGGTATTCAATTGAGTCACGACAGCCCCCGGACGTTTCCGCCGTCTGGTTCGGGGGTGTGACATGTACTAATCTCAAAACATACCAGTGAAACTCTCCCAAGTCACTGCAACAAGCGCAACAGGCGAATAATGCACCGTCACAAACTTCCACCAGTCATTCGCTCCCAAGCGAAGCTGGTTCAACGCGAACCGGACTCTCAAATGGTCTGGGGATGAGCAAGTGAAGAAACACCCCTCGATGTCTGAAATCCACCTCATTGCTGCAATCGGGTCCTGGGTCCCATCAAACTCCGGTGGCTTTGTGTTGCTGAACTCCCAGAACAGCAGCGCATCACCACCCTGCGGTCTAGCCGCAACTACAGCTGCAGTGGCCGCAACAACAACAACATCAGAAAGAGCAGCATATCTCTCATCAAATGTCTCTATCAGGGTGGTCTTGATAGACTCGAACATCTCTGGAATCTCAGCGCGGATGGCAGCAGCCACCTCATCATGAATCATCTGGCAGAGCTCCTCGTCGCTCACACCCCCTCCACTAGTCCCTAGTCTGTGGTGCGTCCCCACCATGATGCCTCTCTGAAATACAACACAAGATATTAGAGACTCGCTCGGGTGTATACACACTCGATACCCCAATCCTACTTGGTCTCTGGTACCCTAAGGATTCTTACTTGGGTTGCACATTGGCCTGGTGCCTTCGGTAGTACGTGCCCAATACTACTGTCCACACCGCATTAGCATTCATCCCAAGTCCTCCTCCCAGATTCCCAAATCCCAAGTACTCTACTCTCTCTACTCATGTGCTACTCACTAGCAGATCTCTCATAAGCTCCTCACTGCTATCTAAACATTCTCAAGCATTTCTAACAGCAAAACTCCTAGACTAAGGCATCACATATCAGGCCACTCTAGTCCTAATAAGAATACCTAGTCTACTCTAGCATGCATAACATAACTCATCATATAGCATAGCATAACATATCTTATAACACTTATTGCAAGGGTATTTTGGGAAATCGCCGTTCGGGCGTTGGCTGAGCATACACACAACTCTGCTCTGTTTGTCTCAAAACTCTTTTTACTTTTTGAAAAAATTTACTTTATTATCAAAAATCTTCCACAAATCCTAAGTTTGAGTTCAGATACGCCCGAAGATGCATCCGAATCCCTCAAACCAAGGCTCTGATACCAACTTGTAACACCGTATAAATTTAAACAATTTTTCACTTTTTAAAAACCATATAATATCATTCATATTCACTTTTGAAAACATTGTATCAACATTATCTTAATACAAAACCCCAAGATAAAAAACATATGAACTCCAGTGTGTGTGTGTGTGTACAAATCATGCCGACGCCTTCCCGCGATCATCGTTGGTACCTGAAACACAACACATAACACTGTAAGCATAATTGCTTAGTGAGTTCCCCAAAATACCAATCTAACACATATTAGCCACTCGAGGCTATAACTCTGTTGACCCTCTGGTCAATGTGTCTCAGTGGGACCTTCGAGTCCCAACATTCTGTGGGCCCCCTGGCCCTAACTCTATGGACCTACTGGTCCTACTCTGTATACTCTGAATCATGCATATCACATATCACAATAAATCAAAACACATAAATAACATGCAAATACACTGGCACATAACTCTAAAATACACTGTCACATATCTCTGTACCACACTAGGTAAAGTGTAGTGAGTAAACTCACCTCAGATGTCTCGGTAAATCTCCGACTCGGTAGAAATACGATCTAGCCTCCGCCTAATCACATAAAGTAAATACTCTCATAAATATAACCCTCGGGACTAGACTCAACTCCTCTTGGCACCCTCAGAAGGGTAAAATACCATTTTACCCTTCTCTTGGCTCAAAGGCCCCATTGTTGACCAAACCCTAAAAGTCAACAAAAGTCAACGATCAAACATTGACCCGACTCGTCGAGTGCACTTGGGCGACTCAGCGAGTCTACTTGTGTCCACTATCTCTCTAGTCTCGCTTGGCACATCGAGTCTCTCCCCTTGCTCGACGAGTTACACCTGGCATGAATCGCGGGGCCACCCCCACTCAACTCGCCGAGTCTTAAGATCAACTCGGCGAGTTCCTCCTTAAACTCCAGTCCTCTAACCCCCTTCTAACTCACTGAGTCATTCCCCCAACTCGGCAAGTCTACTCACTGAGTGATTTACAAGAAACCCTAACTCTACTCGCCGAGTCTTCCCTTGGACTCGGCGAGTTCATGCCATGCACCAACTTAATAGACCTCCTGAGGTTAGATGTGTTCCTTTGATCCATAGATCTGACCTTCCCAAGCCTGCTAAACACGTAAAGCTCTAATTTGACACTCATGGGACGTTTAGGAGGTTTCACTTGGTGATTTAGCCCCAAAAATGACATCCTACGTAACATCCCGAAATACCAAGAGTAGAGTTGAAGGGCTAAATGAGTAAATTCGGAAAGAGCGACTTGGCGAGTCCATGGGTGGACTCGGCGAGTAGAGTCGCGACTTGGTCGCGTGTTAAGTAGCCGACTCGGCGAGTCAGTAAGATGGACTCGGCGAGTAGGCGCTGAGTGGAGAAAACCCTAATTCTCAGGGTTGAGCCCTATATAAAGAACATAACATCCATTCCCCCCAGCTTCTTTACTCATCCTCAAGTCCAGAAACCCTAAACTTCGTATGTGAGTGGATCTAGTTGCATTTGGGAGCTTGGAGAAGCATTTGTTGAGGAAATCTTGAAGGGTAGGAGGCTTGGAGCAAGGGGCTTTGCTTGGATTCGAATTCCATTGCAGTTGGGGCGTTCTTTGGAGGTAATATCTCGTCCTTGGGCTGTTATTCTTATGGATTCTTCATTATGGGGTTTGTGGGGAGCTTATCTTGGTATGATTTGGAGTTTGGAAGTTAGATCTGAGGTTGCTACCTCAGATCTGGAGTGGTGACGGTCCAAATGTGCATAAAGTCCTTGTGTTGAGTGTTGGGTGAAGCTATCATGTCCCAAACCCTACCCCTAATGTGAAAAATGCATAGATCTCTTTGGATTCACGTAAAGTTTGCCACTTTACGTGATGGATGGGTTGTAGGAGGCTAGATCTATGTTTTGGATCAATTGCATGGCCTGGAGTGCTTCTGTATGGATTCAGACCGGTGGTACTCGGCGAGTCACATGGGTGGACTCGACGAGTTGCTTGAAGATAGGATGGAACTCGATGAGTTGGAAGAACAACTCGGCAAGTTGGATGAAGATGGCATGGACTCGGCGAGTTGTATGAACAACTCGGCGAGTAGGTTGAAGATAGCCTTAGACTCGGCGAGTCTGTTCTTGGACTCGGCGAGTCTTGTCGAAGAGTCCCAATATTTTCTGGTCGAGTCGAGAATCAGTGAGTCAAGGGATGACTCGGTGAGTTGTGTGCGAGTGGACTCAGAGTTGTTGGACTCGGCGAGTCTCGGGGTGACTCGGTGAGTTAGGTCGCAGATTGAGGGAAGTCCTGAGCTTGGGGACTCGGCGAGTCATCGGGTTGACTCGGCGAGTAGAGTCAGTCAGGGGTTGACTTTGACCTTGTCCAAGGGTTGACCAATTGTCTTCCGGGGGTATTTTGGTAATTAAGGGTATTTATTGAGTTGAGTGTTTTGGTGTTCAATGGAGGAGTTCGTGTCAGAGTTTGGAGCAGCGGGATCTTTTCCTTTCAGCCGGCAGTTTTGAGGTGAGTTATCCTCACTATATCAACAGGGTCTAAGGCACCAAGGCCGGCCCTTATCGGATTGTGATCCGAGTAGTTGTTGTTATGTTACTGCTTTGATACGTTTGCATCCTGAGAGCTAGGATGGTATATGTTAGAGACCTGATTGAGATCGGTATCTTGAGAGATAGGGAGATGCTATGCTAGTGACCTGTTAGGTCGGTATCCTGTTTAGGATGATGATATGTTATGTGATCTGTTTGATCTGCTTGTTGACTGCGAATTGCTATATGATTGTATGTATATGTGCACATGGTTGTTTGGACTGGAGTTGGGTTGAGGCGGGTCCTGCTTTGTGCTGTAGGCCAAGATACCCAGGGCGGACCGGTTGTTCTGAAGGCCCAGCGAGCGGTCCGGACAGGCTGTAGGCCCCAAGAGGGCGGACCAGACGTGCCGAGGCTCGGAGAGTGGACCAGGCCGACTGAAGGCCCGGTGCGGGCGGACCAGTCATACTGTAGACTCAGAGAGTGGACCAGGTGGATTGAAGGCCCGGTGCGGGCAGACCAATCCCACTGCAGACTCGATGTATGTGGTTAGATTCGGAGAGTGGACCAGGTGGACTGTAGGCCGGTGCGGCGGACCAGTCACACAGTAGACCCGAAGTGCATGGATGTTCTATGATCAGATATGTTGTGGCATGTTATGCGTGTATGGTATAAGTGGTTGGTATTTTGGGGATATCTCAATAAGCTTTCGGGCTTACAATTGTGGTTTTATGTTTTTCAGGTTCTTAAGGAGACCGTGGCAAGGCGAAGACGTGATCGTACCGCTCCTCATGATTTTGTAGTAATGTGATTCTGGGAATATGCTAAATGTTTTGTATTAAAAACCTTTTTGTAATGATTTAATGGAATCGAGTTGTTTTTGAAAAAATTTAAAATTGATTGTATTTTTCGGTCGTTACATCCTAAGCTCATTTCCTCCATTGCTCAACATAAAGCAAGCTGGAATAAGCTCTTTAGAACACTATGGGTCCAGATCTGAAGTGTCAATGTGAATAGGGGCCATATTCTCACAATTCCTTGCAATAAAGGACATAAAAACTCTACATCTATGGATTCCTTCAACAAAACAGATAAATGGGCGATATAATACCTCAAAGATGAAGTCTTTTGCTCGAAATCCACAGATGCACAACCTCCTTGGTCCCCTCTAAGCTGGAATCACCTCCTTCTTGCAAGAATCAACCACAAAGATCAAGAAGTGGCTCCTTTCCTCTCAC
This sequence comes from Lactuca serriola, assembly GCF_051521515.1. Lineage (NCBI taxonomy): Eukaryota > Viridiplantae > Streptophyta > Magnoliopsida > Asterales > Asteraceae > Lactuca > Lactuca serriola. The sequence goes on along the minus strand of NC_136415.1, from coordinate 333,171,519 downwards.
AAACGCTCTAGCTCCTTTAGGGTTTCTCTCTGGGGTTTGGTAGCCGCAAATGACGGACCTCAGGGCCATTAAATAGGTCCCAAACCCGGGAAATTAGGGTTTTATTAAATAGCGTGGAATCACCGAGTCCACTCATGAACTCGCCGAGTCCACTCATGAACTCGCCGAGGCTAGTCATGAACCCGGAATAGAATCCGCGACACTACTCGGCGAGTCTATGCAACAACTCGCCGAGTCCCTCCACAACATCCAAAATAAATGAATAAAAATAATATACCCGGGAATCCAGATGTTACAAAAGTGATTTAAAATGGTTACATTAGGTCTATTATATGTGTATTTAAAATGATTGATTGATGCTTTTTAACCTAATTTTCCCAAATGTCACAGGGGAGATCTGCTGGAAAGCTACCCTCGTGGGCATTGCTTTTAAGGCTGTCACAAGATCGCTCCCACCAAGTCTCCAGTGTGTTTCGAGGATTTGCCGCCAAGCGTAGTTTAGCATGGCCCGATGGGCCACTATCAAGTCTCCCTAGTCTTAGTTAATATGACGTAGACTTGCTTAGTCATGATGGCTGGACTAGTCAGTATATGTGTCATCGGGTGGTTGAGTATCTGCTTGACGGTTTTGCTAGATGTGACCGCTTTTTAGGGTAACATCACTTTTTTCATTATTTAGGGTTTTCCTTCCTGTTACTCTTTCGTTCATCTTCCTTCCTCGTCAGCTCATTTCTTGTTTGTTTCTCTTGCAAGTTATTCTCATAGAGTCTCTGACCAGTGGGATGTTTTCCAGAAGCATTATGGATTTAAGCCCGAGGATGGGGCCATGATATTGATTAAGGGTTTAATTATCACCGCTCCTTCGGATGGTAAGGTTAGAATCCACATTAAGCATTTTGACGTTGGATACTGGTTCCAATATTTGGATATTCTGTTGGAGCTCTGGGATCATCACATGATCCATATTAATCAATTTGTTCCTAGTGGATTGAACAAAATTGTTTCCTTCGAGATGTTATGTTGGTGCAATGAGATAACGTTGAACATTTGGGTGTTTTTTCACTTTTTCCATTTATCTGCTTCGTTAACCGACGATAACTATACTTTTTGTGTGAGGAAATACATTCAGACTTCGGTGACGGATCAGAAGGGAATTCCCAAGAATTAGAAAACTCGTTGGCTTTAGGTTGACGGCGAACGCATTGGTCATATTTTCCACAGAGTTAAATCTTCGTCTTTTACTGTGATTACCTTATTTCCTGAGAAGGAAAATGTTGCTAGGATTCTAACAAGTTTTGAGGTTGTTGCCAATGATTTTCTGGAGCACATTCTTGCTGGGGCAGGTATGAGTACGTCTTGGAATCTTCCTGGGGAAATTCATGAGTTCTACATCATTGTTAAGGGTATGACTTTTGTCTTTGATTCTTTATCTTGTGTTTTTCTGTTTCTCTTCTCCTTCTCTCTCCCCTTTTGTTACTTGTGTAAACGTGTCTCATTTATAGGAGTCGAGAAGCGATTTCTATTTACTGATTTGTTGGATAAAAGTGGGCCAATAAATTGCTTTTCAGGGAGGTTAACTTGTTTGATAAAGTGCTCTCATCGTTCTATTTCTAGATATATCATTTTATTGCTCGAGCTATTCTTTTTCAAGAGGCCGAATGCCTGGCGGTTGGTGTGTCAAGCACCAGTGCTTCGAAGGGGATTCTACATGAGGTTTCTGTGGGAAGTGTATCTAAATTTTTTATTGTGTCTGTTGAGGATAACAAATAGGGTGTGTTGACTGTTGTTAGTAGGAGAAAACTTATGTGGCTCGGTGTTGGTTGTGAAAATGGTCTTAGTGGTCTTGGGATGGTGCATTGTCTCCATCCTTGTAAGTGGTATTATGGCATTGGAGGTAGCTCTAGGTAGGTGGGGGGTGATGATGTTGTAACGACCCAAAAATCATGACATAAAAATTTTCTTGTTTTTAGATTATTTAATCGCTAATACATATCTTTCCCATAAAACCAAGGTAAAGAATTTCTAATAAAACATCATTAGACTAGAGTAATTAATATAATGTGGAAACATGTGGTGTGTGCACTACAATCATCCCAAGCCCTTCCATTTGAAAAACGGAGTACCTGAAACATAAACTGAAAACCGTAAGCACAAAGCTTAGTGAGTTTGCCAAAATACCATATAACAGACAACCACAGATTATCATATAACATACATACAGTTGCCATGGGCTCCCCCCATGGTCTTTATCTGGAATGCCATGTGCTCCCCCATGGTCTTTACATGGAACACCATGGGCTCCCCCATGGTCTAACATCCGAGTGCCATGGGCTACCCTCGGGGTCTTCCATGGAAGTATCACAGAGACAACTAGCATATCACATAACACATAATGGGGTGGGATTGGTGCCTTCGACCCGTCGATATAGTGAGATGACTCACCTCAACTGCTACACGAATAATCCTACATTGCTGCTGCGAACTGACTCCCAAATTGAGGTAAACAACCGAAAACCATAATCAATAACTAAACAAGGCTGAACCCTAGCATAAGGCCCAAAGATGACCCAAATAACCAAGCCTACTAATGGCCCAATCCCATTGGGCCCACAAAGGCCCAATTTTCTAAATTGGGCCCAACCCCATATGGAACTTATCCTAAAGCCCAATAACTTCCTTAGTCCCAAAGAGTTGATCTCAGATGGCCCAAAAGGCCCAAAGCAACAAGGTGGCCCAAAGATGTGAAGCGCAAAGCACAACAAGCCCAAGCCCAGTTGAGTGATGTACGCTAGGCGTACACGGTGATACCATATCACGATCAAAACAAGGAACATTGGGCGTACCATTAGTTACGCAGGGCGTAACCGACATTTTTCCAAAACTCAAACCGTGACTTAATCCTTTAAGTCCTTGCATCCAAACCTCAAAGGACTTTCAATCTAAGCTCTTAATGCATAAAGTCAGCACCTTTATGAATTTGCATGAATCAATGGGACCCAAATACCATCTTAATCCATTAAGACCCATTCTAATCAAACTAGAACATGCATGGACCATTCTTAAACATCAAGCAAGAATTTTTATGAAGTAACAACATTAGAAGAGGCAAGATCTATCACTCCAAGCTCCTAAAGTGGCTTAAACTCACAAGGAGAACATAATACACCACAAAAACGCTTAATCTTGCCGTAAACTCAAACTAGCATAAGAAGAAGTCAAGATAAGAACTTTTTACCTCCTGAAGCTTCCCAAGAGCATGAAGATTCTGGATCTATAACCCCAAGGCTACACCAAGCTTGATCACCAAGATCCATTTCCTTGAAATAACACTAAGGACCTTCAAAATCACCTCCAAGCTCAAGAATGTACCACCAAGGGGATTAGGGTTCAAAATGAGGCTCACAAAGATGTTTAAATAGACTTGAGCTCATAAAGATGTTTAAATAGTGCCCAAACCCTAAAAATTAGGGTTTGACACTCTGCTCATTACACTGGGCGTACCCCAGCTTATGTTGGGCGTACTCACCCATGCACGTGCCCTCCTTACCATGCACGTAGGGGACTGCTTTGCCACTCTTTTCCATTAAGGGCCATTATTGCCAATAATCCAAATTTCCATAACTTCCTCATCTTAGGTCCATTTCCAACCAACTTTATATCCAAGAAAAGGTTGTGAGAAGCCTTATGCTTCTAATGACACACCATAGCCTTAAAACTTCCCAAAGAAAACCCAAAATCCATAGAAGACCGAGTCATCAAATTATAATTATAGCCTTGTGCTCCGAAGGCACCATTGAGCACTTAGATCACTTAAACCATAACACCTACATTCGAAAAGGGCCAAATTCTTTCTTCTCTAAGGCCCTAAGCCTCATAACAACTGATGATTGGGCTACATCCCCAAATAAGGAAGCAAATTCGGAACCGAGTGCTACAACTCTCCCTTAATTAAATTAGATTTTGTCCTTGAAATAGATCCTTATTAACACTCAAATCATACCAACGAGCTGAGGAATGCAACCGAAAAATTATGTGCATGAAGCGACTTTTACCTTTCTGAAACCTGAAATCTACATCGTTCTGACTCCTCGATAGACCGCCGATGCTGATTCATTACCATGCAATTTCTCATTGAATGGCAGACTAAACAGAACACTTCCAACCCTGATTATCTTGATGCGACCAAAGGAAACAAAGTCAATGACCATAAACCATTGCAGAACACTTATACTTAATAGAAGACTCAGATAATCCTTCGAGTAGAAGATTCATCCCTACAACGGTTGGACTCATATGAGATCTGTGGAACAAGGTTAAATCACTTACTCAGTGATTATTTAATCCAAAATGCAAGTGAATTAGCATTTATCGAAAAACAAGCTATGCTAAACACACGAATTCTCGAATCACTATTATTGCCCGAAACATCACGCTACCTCCTAGCTGCTTTCCAGAAGCAACTGAGACCTCCCTAGTCCCAACTTATCTACCAACTATCTGAAATACCGAGCTCCTACCCGGAGACTGAGTCAAAAGACACCCACACGACTTCTGAACGAAGCCTCAACTTGAAATAAATACCCAAACCATATCACCACCAAATCCATTACTAAAAGAGTGCTTCACGACCAACTATAGTATTATATCATACCCAGTCTCCAGCGACCTACCATTTCCTGATTCCAAACATGTTGCGACTCTCCCACAGATAGAACCATCGCAAGACACAACACACTGGCTTGATCTATCATCAAAAGTAAATCTATTCATTACCCTTGAACCCTACGATCGATGGCCCTGGCATATAGATACCCCAATTCCACTGAAATGAAAATCCTACAAAAAACATTCATGATACTCGACTCGATATCTTACACAAAAACCAACTCGATACACAAATCATAACCCAATATCCACAATTTGCACTTGCATTTCACACCAAAACCTTCTGATTCCCGACGACCCCTCACTTGACCGATATAAATGTTCCCAAGACAACTCTGAGACTACTAGTCTCGCACTTGGTCAGGTTCCCATGAGTCCAAACAACAAGGTGACCCAACCAATAAACCCTCTGCGCCACACATTGACCACCCACTTGATCCTGCAACTCAAGACCCAAGACCTTGACCCAACGGTCTGTACCAGATCCAACCTGTATTACCATAAACACACAGGGTCTCACCCACGGTCCCAGCCATCGAGGGCTACTCAGGCCCGACTCCGCCTCGGACCCCAATGGCCCTTAATCTTAAACATAAAATACTCCTCGACAATCCTGGCTGGCATGCCCAAGGCACAAACTGATTTCCCTTTTTGCACTCATGACCACCTCCAATGATAATCTACCTTGAACTGCCGATTGCTACGTTCCCATCGTAGTCTTACAAAACCTATAACCCTCCATGGCCTTGCCACACCCTAATCATCACCACTCCACACATCCTGAGCTGCAACCTGCATCCCAATGGATGTCTAGGACATACTTCAAATCTCGAAGTCCTCACTCTGGACTCAACCACAAGACTACTATGCATATTAAAAGAGACGTCAATCCATGATTGGAAGTTTCCCGAACTCCCACCAACATCACCTCAATCTGAACCGCTCCTTGAGTCTCCTCTCTCCCCCTGACTAGAATATGAAACTTGCCCTAGTTTCATGCCCTTCCTAAGTTCCGAGAATCTTGATCGATTCTCCCCCACTAGGATTTGACGAACCTCACTCTCACCTCTTAGTTCTGTGGATCTCCGACCCGCCTCCCATAAATAGCATGAACCGTCTATGATCTGCGTTAAGTAATACTAGCGTTTTGAAATCATGTTTTAAGTAAATAATATCCTAGTGGGAGACTGTTGGATTAACGTCTAAGTCCATAACTATAATTGGTGAGACTTGACCCGACCCGACATGGTCCATTTGGGTTGCTTGGCATCATGCATTTGGATAGACTATAATGAGAGAAATAACACTTAATGTTTGTTAATATATTATAAGTTCTAATATATTAATAAGGTTATTTAATTAGTATCGAATAGGAATTAATTTGGAATTAATTAAGTGATCAAAAGGAGACTAATTAAATATATGGGTTGATTGTGTAAATCATTCGTTCTTATATATGTTGGACTAAGTCCATGGGGTGACCCATGGATACTCCATGGAGGTTAAAATCCATGGAGCATAAGGAATGGGTAAAGTTATGAGTTACATGGTGTAACCCTAATAGCCATCATATAAATGAATCCCATGGCTCCAGAAATCGGCCACTATGTGTAATAGAAAGGGCTAGCCGATTTCATGAAGTGTGTATGTTCTCTCAATCTATTTGTAACATACACGTTTTGAAATCATGTTTTAAGTAAATAATGTTATGAAATATTAAGTGAATTTGAATGTTGAGTTCTAACAGATAGTTTTTACTAGAAATGAAGTAAAACTATGTTCAGAATCACTCATAAAATGTTGGAAGTCTTATGAGATTCCAATTAAAAACCAAATAGTAAAATATAGCGAAAATATAAAATTTGGAATAAGTAAATTTTGTTATTGAAAGTTGTAGATAATCTCGTTAGAAACATTTAGGCGAAAACCTCATCAAAATCCGAGTTATAACGAAGAAGTTATGACCAAACGAAGATCCGTGATAAATCCGGAAAATACCTTGTCGCATAAAAATTTAGTTTTCGATAAACTAATTTTTAGCCTTAGTGATGTAAATGAAAGTTGTAGAAGTCGTGAAAATAATCAACTTTCATATAAAGACCGTTTGAATCTGACTTCGTATGAGGAAGTTATGATTTTTCGAAGTTTCAGCTTAGCAGTAGACAACTAAAAACTCGAATTTTCGATCGAGTGATTTTTAGCCGACACAACCTAAACGAGAATTGAAGGTCTCATCATTAGTAGTGCAACGGTAAAAAGTCTGACGAAAACGGACGTCGGATGAAGAAGTTATGAATTTTTAACGGATTTTCCTGTCCCGGTCTGTTAAAAATAATAATATTAAAATTAAATTCAAAATTAGCCGATGAGGTCTAAACGAAAGTTGTAGAGCATAATTTTAGCTTCGCGTACATATAAAGAACGTCAAAAACGGAGGTCGTATGCGAAAGTTATGGATTTTACAAGATTTGGCACATTTTTCGAGAAAATTCGCATGAATAGTGCTGCACGTCACCCTCATATGCGAGGCTTCCACGTGTCAGACAGGTGTTCGCTTCTGATTGGACCGCAGCCTTGCGTGTTGCCTTCTGATTGGACCAAGCCCGAGGACCACTAAGCTCAGAACACCTTCGCAGGAGACCCCCTTGATCACCCTCGCATGTGCAACCCACGTGCGAGCCACCTGCGCACCGTCAGCGTCCGAGCCGAAGACCGAGCCGAAGACCCCGCCGATGACGTGCATGAAGCTGATGACTCCTCGCATCCGAGCCTCGGAACCACCTGTCTCCTTCCCTTCGCTTCGGATCCGAAGCTCGACCCTATATAACGGGTGCGAGCCCTCTCGGCTAGTTTTAGAAAATTTTCCACTTTCACCCCCTTTTTCAATATTTTTACTATCCCGATATCCCCCGAAGCCCCGGTACTGATTCTAAAGCCCGAAACACGCCCCGAGACTCCCGAGAAGCCCGAAAAATTTATCTTTTCGGTTTCGAAGCTCTACCTTCGCAGAGCCCGGTTTTCAACGACGAAAATCATATTTAGAGCCGAAGTACTACCCAAATTAATATTTTAACCCCCGGTTATTTACGGTGAGTTTAATATATAGAAATAATTGTATGTTATGTGCTATATGTGCTACGTGCTTTTCAGTGTTATTATTTCGGGTTATTTTTAATTGCTATTTTTAATAGCAAAGAAATACCTTTGACCATGTGATCAGTGAAAGGACTTAGATTCACGTTGGTACTGGTATGTAGCCTCTGGCCATGTGGAACATGTCTCCGTAAGAGAATGAATTCTATTCTATGGTAGTGGCAGAAGGTTAGATAGGGCTATAAGCCTGAAATCTACCGAAATGTTAATCCGAAGTTGTATATCTTCTGTGCCGTTTGGGCCAAAGCTTTATTGATGTATATCAAGCACGGAAATTGTTATGTCTCATTGATTGTATATCTTTAAATCAAATCAGTGATTGATATGGAATGTTTGTCACATGATTCACATATGCCCTTGTAGTTCCTTGTTCCTCTTTGCTTCTGCCCTATTAAAGTATATATATGTCATAACGTTATATTGTATCTATTATTGAACTCACTAAGCGTGTCCGCTTACCCTCTCGATGTTTAACAAATTGCAGGAGATAAACATCCAGTATAGTTATATACTGGTAGAAGATTTTTGAATAGTTTGAAACTATTGTATCGATGGAAGCTTATGAATAGTTTGAAACTATTGTATTTTGCACTCCCATATGTATAAAACTATAGAATCCTGGGAAGTTATGTAATATATAACACTTTAAAATAGTCGGTTTGTATCCAGTAGTTTGTAATCTCTTTATCAATGTAAAATATTTTTTTTATGAATATGCAAGTAGCATGTTTTGGAGTAACTATATTGTCGAGTATGAAAGTTTGGGTCTTTCATAAATACGAAAGATAGGGTCTTTCAATCATGGTATCAGAGCAGTAGTTTGAATGAACTAAATTGCACGGATTGGTATTTAGACTTAAACTATTGAAAGTTCAATATATGAACTAAATCATTATAAGAATAGGGATACAAACCATAGGAAATATATAAGTAGAAGTATTAGGTAATAATAAACCCTAATATTCTAAAATACAATGTTACTCCGTATTGCAGAGCAATGGCTGAACATGTTAGTAGCCATACCCCTGAGGTTGGTGGAGGTCCTCAATCCGAGGAAGTGAATACTCCAGTATCTCCTCGTGAGGAGCGACTCTTGGGTAAACTTACCGGTGTTATTTGACAGACTCTCGAAGAACACAAAAAGAATGGTGATAAAGGAAAAGAGAAAGCCACTGGAGAATCTTCAAAAGGAGAGGTGAAGCGTCCTTCTTTCAAAGATTTCAAGAGTAGCGGTGCTACAGAGTTTTCCGGTGTTCTCAATCCCATTATTGTTCTTACTTGGATCCAGAACACAGAGAAAGTGTTCGTATTTCTCATGTGGATAATGAAGACAAGGCTAACTATGCTTCCGCAATGCTCATAGGAGAAGCATTGGTCTGGTGGGAAGCAACATATGAAGCTCTCAATGGGTTTGACTAGGAGAATTTAGCCTGGGAAATGTTTAAAACTCATTTGCTAGAGAAGTATTGTCATCTAGACATGAGGAAGAGATTGGAGAAGGAATTCCTTGAGCTTAAACAAGGAGGAATGACTGTGAATGAGTATGAAACTCAGTTTAATCAAAGAGCAAGGTTTGCTACAAAGTATATTCCAACTGAAGACGAGAAAAATCAGTTATTCATGGAGGGACTACGACACGAAATCCATGATTTCGTTGCCAATCGAGAAGTTCTGTCATTCGATAAAGCCGCTGAATATGCTCGAAGACGTGAGCATGACTTAGAAATACGTGGTGCCACTGTTACTGCTCCGAAGCATCCACGTACTAAAAGAACTGTTCCTTCTTTTCTACCAGCTCAATCCGTTCGGACTGAGCCTGGTAATCAAGTTCAAACTCAAAGTGTCTCTCGTGGACGCGGTAGATCACAATCTTTTTCTATGCAATCGCCTTCATGTCGTATTTTTGGAAGGAATCATCCGAGCCAATGCAAAATAGACAAGGAATCCATTGTCTGTTATGGATGCGGAGAAAAGGGTCATATAAAGCCAGCTTGCCCAAGAAAGGATGTTACTTTCTATGCATGTGGTATTACTGGCCACAAGAAGCGTTTTTGCCCTACTCTTACTAGTCAGATGACGGGAAGTCAAGCTTCTGTTCAACAACCAGCGAGAAGACAAGTCCCTGTTCAACAATCAAAGGGTACTCCAACTAAAAAGGAGGAGGTGCCAAAAGCTAAGGGTCGTGCATTCCAGATTACCTCAGAAGAGGCACACGAGGACCCGAATGTTGTGACGGGTACATTTCTTGTCAACTCTAGACCTGCTCACATCTTATTTGATTATGGTGCCTCAGATTCTTTTGTGTCTTACGAATTTGCGCATTCCTTTCAAATTGCTTGCTTTGTACTCGCGCAACCATTTTGCGTAGATACCGTGGGAAGTATATCATTACTTGCTGATAAAGTCTATAGGGATTGTGTTATAGAAATTGAAGGCTATACTTTTCTCGCTAACCTGATCCCTATCTCCTTGCCCAACTTTGATATTATTCTTGGCATGGATTGGTTATCAAAGAACCACGCTGAAATCTTGTGCTATGAAAAGATAGTACGCATTCCTATTGAAGGGGAGAATCCTATCTATGTCTACGGTGAACAAAGACTCTTAAAAATAATCTCTTTCCTTAAAGCTTGTAAATTCATATCGAAAGGATGTTCTATCTATCTAGCCTACACAGTTGATGTCTCAAAAGAGGAGAAGAAAACTGTAAATGATGTTCTTGTTGTTAACGAATATCCTAATATTTTCCCCGATGACTTGCCTGCCCTTCCTCCGGATAGGCAAGTGGAATTCCGAATTGACCTTGTGCCTGGTGCTGCTCCAATTGCAAAGACTCCTTATCGTCTTGCGCCAACTGAGATGAAAGAAATGATGATCCAACTGCAAGAACTACTTGACAAGGGTTTCATTCGACCGAGTACCTCTCCCTGGGGTGCTCCGGTACTATTTGTCAAGAAGAAAGATGGATCGATGCAGATGTACATTGATTATCGTGAGCTGAATAAGGTGACTATCAAGAACAAGTACCCACTACCTCGCATCGACGATTTATTCGATCAACTTCAAGGTGTTAGCTATTTCTCAAAAATTGATTTAAGATCTGGCTATCATCAGTTGAAAGTTCACAAGCAAGATGTACCGAAGACTGCTTTTCGTACTCGGTATGGGCATTATGAATTCCTTGTTATGCCGTTTGGTTTAACAAACACTCCGAATGTATTCATGGATATGATGAATCGGGTATGCCGCCCAATGCTCGATAAATCAGTCATCCTATTCATTGATGATATTCTAATCTATTCCAAGTCTGAAGCTGATCATGCCATTCATATTCGTGCGGTATTGGAACTTCTTCGAAAGGAGAAACTATATGCTAAATTCTCGAAATGTGAATTTTGGCTTCGCCAAGTTCAATTTCTCGGCCATGTTAATTCTAGTGATGGTGTATCCGTAGATCCTATCAAAATCGAAGCCATTCAAAATTGGGAAGTGCCCCGTAATGCTTCCGAAATTCGTAGTTTCTTAGGTCTCGCGGGATATTACCGGAGATTAGGAGTGTTAGAATGCTCAAAACCCAACAATATCTTCCTCACAAAACCCCTGAACCGATCTTGACCGAACCGAAAATAACAACTGAACACATTGGAACCCGTTACACGAGATACAACTCCTTAATAACCCATTAATGATTAAAAGAATGCAAAAGACATAACACAAATCTTGAAGATGTATTCCAAATATCAGAGAATTAACTAAAGATAACGCTTACCCAAACCAATTAAAATTTCAAGAAACGAAATACTGATAACATCCGAAAAGAACGCGAAAGATAACATACCCGCAAAATCACCTGCTGGAGCACGAACCTCCCCTGTCTGATGCTGCAATGACTGCTCCTGTTTTCTGGGGGTCCTGCGCTACCCTCATGACTATTAGAGATCTGAAAAAGAGCTGGAGCAGGTGCACTCAATGCTTCCCCCTCCTCCTCAGACAGACGACCCTCTTGAGACCCACTAGATCACAGAGAAAACATAACGGGGTTGCCCCCTAAGGACAATCCTTGCTGACATGATCAATCCTGCCACACTTGTAACAACCCCTACCCCTAGAAAGACAAACTCCATCATGTAGTTTCCCGAACGAGCCATACTGACCCTTGTCTTGTTGGCTTCCTAATCTTTGATTCGAAGTCTTGGGTCTTTTCTTGAGACCCTCCCTTGTCTTCACCTGATCTGGCCCCCTCTTACCGAGGTTATCCAAGTCGATTTCTTGCTCACAGAGTGATAGAATGTGAGATCCAACATTGGCTATAACCCCAACACAAATCGCACCCAAGCGCTCATCAAAGATCTCCAAAATCCGCTCCTTAAGTAAACCGAAAATCATATAAGTCCGCTTCAAATTATAGAGGGTAATACTAGACGAGATGAACTCCCACATCACTGGCTAATCGACTCAGTACCCTCACCTGAGACGGAACCAGGACCCAAATCTCCTTCTAGGAAGCTCATCACCAAACTGAAACACAACATGAAAAATGATCGGACATACCCAAGAATCCTCTTTCCACGAGCTTCTTAGATTCTCCAAGATTCTCCCCGGTATGAGTATGGATCGTGTGCTTTCAGTAGTTTGGGCCTAATACTACCTTCCACACCTATCCATACTTTCCTCAAGAATCATATGAATCCTCTAAGACACCTTCTCAGACTAATGCATCCAAAACTCACTAAACAATGCAAAAAAAAAACCGCTGAAGCACTCCCTAGGCTCTCCTAGGTCCTCAACCTCACCCTGCCATCAGCTGCTGAAGGACTCCCATAATGCCAGTCACCCACCTCATGAATATATTCATATTCACTTAGTAGATAACTTCCATTACCAAAGAGTTCCACAAAGCACATAACAAGCAACATTCATGCAGTATCACTCCAATCCATAAAACGATCATAAAATATTCAACCCACATATCACAACTCATGCTAGAAATTTCCACCGTTACTACCGGTTGCCTTATGCATGCTAATTATACAAAGAAAAGGATCAAATAGAACGTCAAATAATAGAATCTACTGTTGAACCACAACCAGACAAGGAACAAGAATTACGGCGAAATCATTTATTTTAGGGCTATAAGATCCTAACCGTATACAATTTTTAAATCATACACTTAGCATTTACCGATACCAACAAATATTTACATTAAAGGATAGCACTCAATACTCCCAAGAATACAAAGCATCACCCATATCAAGCCAATCTATCACTGACTTATCAGCTCTAGCATGCAAGTCTACCAGATCATACAATAAACATACAAAACCATCTCCCCTAACATTCTAACATGCAAAAACTGAGCATATCCTTAGCCCTAACTAGCATGCGATTCACAAATTCATAAATCGAATTATATCAGATAACACATATGGGTATTTTGGGAAAACTTACCTGAACTCAGCTGATTGCATGCACCACACTCTTTTCTTATCTTAGAAAATTTCTTTTCATAAAAGTATTTTCCTTTTGAAAACTCTACCAAATCCTCAGTTTGAGTTTGGACACACCCGAGAGTATATCCGAATACCTCAAACCAAGGCTCTGATACCAACTTGTAACGACCTAAAAATCATGACATAAAATTTTCTTGTTTTTAGATTATTAAATCGTTAATACATATCTTTCCCATAAAACCAAGTGTAAGTACCCAAATCACTTTGATGTATCAATCCAGTCCACTTGATGGTGTGAATCCCAATCAAGTGGATGATGCAAGATAGAATGGAGAAGAAGAAAAAGAAGAAAAAGTTGAATCTTCAATGTATCAATGATATTCAATATGATCCGGTTACATAAGATTCATACACACACAAATGTTCTCTCTTACTTTCTCTCTCTAGAACCCCCAGATATGACAATGATAGCTCCTTAGAACATTCCCTCCCTATTCTAGACTACTAAAACTTGCCTCTTCCACCCTATTTATACATATGAACTAAATCCCATGCCTAAAACCCAATAGCTAGACCGAAATAACATGTGATTTTGGTCCAAGCTACAACTAACCCAATAATGTTTTCGGCCCTAGACCAAAAACTACAAATGCCTAGAAAAGCAAAGTATAAACCATATTTTAGACCCAAAAATCTCCCTTTGGTTTATAAATTTCTTTCTTATGACCTAACAAACCCCCTGGGTTTGTAGCTTGCTTTTATTTTCAATCTTCAATTTGAGCTTGGCTTCAACGTTTATCTTCGATTTCTTCACAACTTCAAGATGAATGTCACACCTCGCTAAAGCGGAAATACTGGGCGTGGCAGTACAAAGGGTTTCATAGAAAAAGTTAAAAGACAACACCAACCATAGTATTAAAAATCATTACAAATTTACAATGAGGTTAAACAAATTTTTAAAAGAACTTACAATGTAAACTGAAATACAACACATGCGAATCCTCCTAAAAGTAAAGTGTCTCTACATGCCTGTTACTAGATGATTTCTGAAAAAGCATGTAAAACGAGCGTAAACTATAAAAATAGTTGGTGAGTACTCACAAGTTAATAAGATAATATAGTTTGAAATCATGATAATCAGAATATTGATAACAGTTTCCATAAACAAATGTTTATTGCTAAAATAAGTAATTAAGTTTTCATGAATAGAATTTCGTTGCTAAAGCGAGTAATAAAGTTTCCATAAATAGAAATATATTGCAAAAATGAGTAATAAGTTTGCATAAACAAAGTTCGTTGTCATCATGAGAGATAAAGTATGTTGCCCAAATGAGATGCAACATTCATATTGTCATGGGAAATAAAGTTCGTTACTAAAACGAGTAAACAAGTTTCATTGCTATAATGAGCAACCAAGTTCATTGTTAAGACAATTAAATAAGTTTCTAATAATAAAATTTTGTTCCTGTAATAAGTAAGCTAGTTTCGAATGAAGTCAAAGATGTTAAGATAAATTTTAATATTTAACATTTTAATAGGTGTTCCAATGATTAAATATTCAAAAACTGAATCAATTTAGTTCTAAAATTTCCCAAACTTTGTATTTCAGTTTCAAATGAAGTCAAAGATGTTAAGATTAATTTTCTTGATTTGTTGATTTGTCTAACTATTTTTCACCATTTTAATTCCTTGAATAATCATAAAATCATGGAAACATAGTAAATTATCATGAAAAATTCTTATAATTTGTGTATAACTTTTTTACACATTACATAAACTGGGAAAGATAGTAAAATGTATTTTCAAATAGTTTAACACGATTTTCTGATTTTTATGTATTTATTCTATCAAAATATAGATAAATATAAAATAGTTTCAAAAATTCACGAAACTTTTTTTACTGGTGTTATTACATATTGAAAAGATGGGAAAAATATAAAAGTTGGTTTCCAAATACTTTATATATTTTCTTTGATTTATTCACTTAAATAAGCATTAATTCGTGAATAATTAGTAAAAAGTTAAGGAAAATTACCAAACTTTTTGTAAACTTCATATAAAGTGTATATAATATGGAAAAATTATTTAAAGTCATTTTTGAATAGAAAATCGCTTTTTTAGAATTTAAGTGTGTTTAATACCAAGAAATTAGAAATAAATAGTAAACAGTTAAGATAAATCCCCAAAATGTTTATTTGTGGCTATAATGTAATAAAAGATTTCGTAGTAAGTTTGTGTGAATTTAGGATAAGTTTAACTATTTTTCACTTATTTAATTGTTTTAATATACATTAAATCTTGGAAAAATAGTAAAAGGTTATCGAAAATCCATCAAATTTTTTTGTGAAGCTTATATAATATATAGAAGCTTTGAAGTTTATTTTTGGTTAATAATAATAAAAGAAAAACTAATGGTAAATAGTAATAAAAATTTCTCAAACTTCATGGGGGATGTTGTTTTATTGTACAGGTTATTCATGAATTTTTCTAGAATTTATTTACCAGTGTAGGTATTTTATAAGCTTTAACACTGTATTTTCTTAGTATTTTCATGTAAAAACAAAGGAAACATATATTGAGCAGAAAATTTCCAGAATGCATCTTCATACAATTTAATAATAATGAAAAATCATTTCTTATTTTTGATGTTGAAAAACATGCCTAAAGGCTCAATAATGATGGGTTATGAGCACTACATCAATCCTATGGTGTACATCCAAACCCTAAAGCTTTGGATCTAGTTTGTCTAATGAACATGCAATAATTATCCAAAGCTCATAAACCCTAGATCTAGAATACAATAATAAAATTAACATATGAGTAAGGGTTTAGATCTTACCTTGATTGTTATATAGCAATAACAATCTCAATTCCTCTTGATCTTGACCTTTGAAAGCTTAGTGCCTCAAATGTTGCAGCTCTAATGAAATCACAAACACCATGAGATACAAGATGACTTAGGAGAAGGAGGAGGAGCACCAAAACGTCCAAGAACCCTTAGGGATTACTTCCACACGTTTTTGGGGCATTAGGGTTCCTTATATAGTTAGGCTATTAGGGTTTCCAACCATGAAACCCTAATCTGACTGCTTAGGCCCTAAGCAGCTCATGGACTCCCTCCTTAGAAGCCTTGGACTAATTCTAATGTGTTTCCCCATAGATTTTGTCCACTCCAACTTCTATGGAGTCTATTAGCCCATTCGTGCAACTATCTTATAATTACACAATCAGTCCCCTTTATTTAATTAATCTCTTTTAGCCACAAAATTAATTCTTATTAATTCTTGACTATTATTAATTAAACAATATGATTTATCTTTTTAATACATTATTCATATAATATATTAGTAAATCATAATTAATTCTCTTTCTCCTTAGTTCATCCTATCAGGTACTATGGTGAAGGCAATCCAAAAGGACCATGCTCACAATCGGGTCAAGTAAATACCAAAATAGTTATGGGCTTAGACACCTAATCCAACAGTCTCCCACTTGGATAAGTCTAATAACTATATTGCGTATGACTTCGGAACCTGATCAACAATCTTAGCTTTTAAAAGCCGCTGTTGAACTCTGATCTTATGAGAAACGCGTCCTTTAGATAAGGGATCATATATTCCTCCATTCTAGATATCGTATAGACATGAGACATAGATTATAATCATTCTCTCAGTCTATGTGTTGTTTCTCGATTTCTGATTTATGACGACTGACAACAAACTACAATTGAACACATCAACTTAGTCCCGTCTTGGCCAAACACTTAGGGTGTCATCACTAAATCATCGAGGGGATCATAACTATTGCTTTTATCCCACTTTAGGTAAAAGGAATGGATAAACTTTGAGGTAATGCTTGCTTGTACCTACTCATTAAATCACTCACAAAAATATGTTTTATAACACCAAGTTGCTGGTGCGTTTACATATTATCAATGTGTAACCAACATGCAGAATACAACTCACATGTCTCGGTTTAAAAAATATAAGATATTATTGTCTCACCACTCACTTGTGATAAAATCCATGAAGCGATCAAAGTGAGCGTGGGTTTAATCTGTGACAACCCGAAATTTCCATTCTAATCAAACCATTTCAATCCAATAGAAGTAGAGCAGTTACAGTGAAAAATTCAGACTTCGAGTATAAGTTTGGCAGCTTTCAGGGTTTTACACCTAAGGAGATATTAGGAGAGTGGATGCACTAGGATTTTGTGCAACACTATAATTCCATTACTCTAGGTCATTAGAATCCATTCCGAGAATAGAAATATTTTCTGCCAAAAATCTCAGGACTATAAATAGAATTCTGAACCAAATTGGTTCATTAGATGAATTCTAATTAGAGAAAAGCCAAATTCTCTCTCACGGATCTTCGGGTTTTCATCCCAAATTGTGAGTACACTTCTCTAGTTGTGTTTTAATGCTTGATTTAAGCTTATTAACATAGATTGTATGTCAAATGCATGAGATCCGGGAGTTTACCGCCCAAGAACGTTCTTGGGGAGTAAACTCCAAAATCAAGCTTAAAGGCCACCTAGTCCCATTTCCTTGTTAGGAAAATAGTTAAGGATAATATGTATGTACATTTGAGACAAGAGATCAATCAAGAAACACCCAAGTTAGGAGTTTACGGCCCAAGAATAGATTAGGCCGTAAACTCCCATGAAAGTTGCTCAAATGGTGCTTTTAAGGCACCTAAGGCTTGGACTCTATTTTAGAAAAATACCCTAATGTGTTTAGAACCTAGAAAACATAAGAAAAGATCAAGTATTGAAGAGTTTACGGCCAAGAGTAATTCTTGGGCCGTAAACTCCTATTAAGGGCTCAAAGGACACCCTAAACCCTTCCTTGAGCCAAGAAACAATTTGGGCATGTACCTAAATAAGTTATAGACTAGTCAAAACACTTAGAACTCCATGAGTGAGCGAGTTTACGGCCCAAAAGGTTCCAGGGCCGTAAAATCCATAAAATGGTACCAATTGGTGCCATAAACCCTCCTAAAGCCAACTACTAAAGTCTAGATTTGTTCCTAGGAATGTTTGAGACTTGAAAGCATCATAATAACCCTCCTAAGGGAGTTTACGGCCGTAAAATCCAAGGGAAAGTGGTCTTTGGGCCGTAAACTCCCCAAAGGAGTCAATGTGGTGCCCAAACACTTGTATAAGCCTTGAAACAATTCCCACTAGGGTTGTAGTAATTCTAAGTACCATTCCAAGCCTTGGTTGAGAGTTTACGGCCAGGAGCTTACTCCCCTGGGCCGTAAACTCCAATGATTATGGTAATTAGACCTTAAACTCACATTAGGGGCATTGCACTCCATTGTTGCAACCCATTAGCCTCCTAGCACTTGTCCAAAAGTGTTTTCCTCACGTTTAAATGTTTATACTTGTATAATTAGTGATTTAATCTCTAATTATTTATATACATACGTCTTCATATGTAATTAGGATCATTGTGTGTGTCTAAGTCTTCACTTGACACCAAGCACTTGTCCGATCCTTCCGTACGATAACAGTCCGTTCAATTCCAGTCACTTACTAAAGGTGAGTTCATACCCCTTAGCTAATGTTTTAAACTACTTTTAAATGTTTTATGGGGGGGATACAAGTAGAATCATGCTAGTTATTATATCAATCACATGCGATTAATTAGTAGAATTACGCTAGTTATTATATCAATCACATGTGATTAATATACAACATTCAAAAGATTTGGCTACTCATTAGCCGTTTTACCAAACGGTTTCCTTCAAATGATTTTTTATAAACATTTTATATGTTTTAAACTACTTATTACACTGTACATCTTACTCTGTACATTACCTTTCAAACTTATTTACAACTGTGTTTCAAACAAATGTTTCCTTATACTCAAAACTGTTTTATCATACTTATGCCTTCAAATTGTTTTGTAGATTGAAATGAAGTCGATCTTTTCTTAAAATAATATTTATGTTACAAATGTCTTACAAAATTTACTTATGCTTTTATATTATTATAAATTGCATGCCTCTATATGCATAGTTATATAAGAAATGTTTAAAAGACTTAGGTGTTGAATTAGTGTCTAAGTCCATAACTATTTTGGTATGTACTTGACCCGATGGTGCATGGTCCTTTTGGGTTGCCTTCACCAAAGCAACTTGATACAATGAATTATGGAGAGAAAGGATTAAATATGATTTATTAATATATATTATAGGAGAAATCATATTGTTTAATTAATATTAGTCAAGAATTAATTGGTAATTAGTTTTGTGACTACAAGAGATTAATTAAACTTAAGGGACTGGAATTGTAATTATAAGATAATTGCAATATGGGCTATGGATTTTCTTAAATTAAGGAGTGGACGAATTCTATGGGAAACCCATGGGGAAATCGTCCAAGGCCTTAACTAAAGGAGTCCATGGGTTGTTTAGGGCTTAAGCATCCAAATTAGGGTTTCCTTGTTAGATAACCCTAATAGCGTCACTATATATATGACCCTTATGACCCAAAAACGTGGCTAAGCATCCTTCTATGGTTTCACACATTTTAGGGCAGCCTCCATCCTTTTTCCTCTTCATCCTCTTGCTTATGGTGTTTGTGAACCATTAGAGGAGTGATATTTGTGTCTCTAAGCTTTCTAAAGTCAATACAAGGAGGAAATGGGATTGTTATTGCTACATAACAATCAAGGTAACATCTTAAACCTATTCTCATGTTAATATGATTATTTTTATGCTAGCATTAGGGTTTATAGTCTTGGATAACTTGCATGTACAATAGAGAAACCTAGATCCAAGCATTAGGGTTTGTATGAGCACATAGGATGTTCTTATGACCAAAACCCATCAGTGGTATCAGAGCCTTGACTGGTTTCTGTTGTATTGATGCATTATATGATTGAAAAATTCGATTTTTTGGTTTCTGGAGGCTGTACTCACCGAGTCCATAGCTGAACTCGCCGAGTCCATGCTTGACTCGACGAGTCAACTCGTCAGATGGAGCAATCTTCGCGATTTCTTGCTGTTTTTGCTTATGGATAGTTGCCTTATCATATTAGATCAATATAAATCCGATTTTATGATATATTTGACTATATTCTTGATCTAATTGAAGATATTTATCAATTAATAAAATATTTGTTTCCTTATGTGATAATTGATTAATTATTTTGATTAAATTGGTAAATTGTTTTGCAAGAAATCATTAAATAAATCAAATATGGATAATTATGTGATTAAATGTTAATTTAGATTATTTGTTATTTGATCCTTGTGCTTTGAAAAGTTTCATATTTTCCCCTTTAGGTTTTATAGTTTAAATTTGAACCCAAAAGGTTTTGTTGTTTTGAAATTTAAATAGTTAAAACCCTAATGTTTTGAAAAAGGTTTCAAAACTTGCCCTCAGGTTTTGGAATTTAAATTTTGATTAATAGTTTAATTTTGATGTATATTTAAATGCTAAACCCTAATGTTTTGAAATGTTTCAAAACTTGCCCTCAAGTTTTGGAATTGAAATGCTGATTAAAAGTTTAATTAGGAATGTTAAATTCTAAAACCCTAGTATTGTTTTGGAAAAGTTCGAATCACACCCTTATGGTTTTATTAATTAATTAAGGTGTATAATTAAAAGAGGTCTAATAAATCCATAAAAGTTTAGGTTTACAATTTAATTGAATTAAAAGTATAATTGTTAAATTTGACCTCCTAGTATTTTAAAAGTGTAAAATACACACTATACTATATATAACATTAAAAGTCTAACACTATATATATGTATGAGTAAAAGTCAGTCTTACCGTTAGTAGGCCTCATTCACGAAGCTGGTCTATAAGGGGTGTTTAAGGAAATTGCCTATAAAATGGCGATTGAATGGGTATCCACTCTTACCCACCGCACTCTTGACTAGTGGAGGGTCGTTAGCCGAACGGGTAGGATAGGACAAAACCTTCCATTATAAGTATAATGAAGTACTAAAGTAACTAAATGTTTTACAAATTCCCAATCTTAGTTACTTAGGCAAAAGTGAATTGATGCAATTCCATGAAATTACACTTTGTGCCCTTGCGAAGATGTTAGTGGAGCGTGTGTGGTTTAGCGGCACACTAAATGGTTCTAAGCAAAGGTAGCAAAGGGTGATTCAATGTTTTTCATAGTTCAGTGGAGCGTGTGTGGTTTACCGGCACATCGAATAGATGATTGTAACATGTGGGGGCACCATGTAAGTTTGCATGGTTATTCACACCCGCTTTGTGATCCTCGGCATCCCAGTCACAAACTAGAGGGACATATCGAGATTTAAACATGCCATTGAAAGTTCAATGAATCTCAAAGGATCTAGGAGTTTTCATAAACTTAAAACTTAAATTTCTTTTTTGTTTTTCATGGTGGAAATTAGTGAATCGTCATTCACTTACCTTCAAATATTCTGCAATTAGGGTTACAGCATCCCTCTCCCGAGTTGTGGAATATTGTGTTGGGTCCTAGCCTTAGTATCTCATTTGGGTGATTTACTAAGGACTCTATCAATCAACTAACTTGAATTCGTTTTCTCCCGTTTTGTAGATGTCAAAGTTCGACAACTATGGTCTTCCTAAATCCCGTGGAACAAGCTTTCCGCATGAAGATGATATTCCATGATTCGATCGAGGAACAAGAAATCATGCTTCACTTCCTCCACCTCCTCCAATTATTCTCCCTAACCCACAAGTTCGAAGACTTGAAAAGTTCAAACTCACTCAAGCCCTTTTGGCGAGTAAACATAAAGAAGGAAAGTCGGTGTGTGCACATGTCCTAGGGATGAAGTCACACATTGATAGGTTAAGAATGTTGGGATCCATTGTCTGTGAGGAGATGGCTGTTGATTGGATTCTTCAGTCACTTCCTAACTCATATAGTGAGTTCGTAAGAGAGTACTATATGATGAACTGCAACGTGACCCTTATAGATCTCACCTATATGCTTATTGCTGCAGAATCAGCAATGGTTTGGCGTAATAGAAAAGCAAAGTTGATTGGTGAATCTGCCTTCAAGACCTCTATGGATATAGACAATGGCAACGAAAGACATTCTATGATCGAAAAGTCTGATCATAAGAGAAAGGCGATGTTTGAAGTAGTTCCATGTCCTGTTCCAAAAGAGTCAATTTGCTTTTATTGCCAAGAGAAGGGGCATTAGAAACGAAGCTGCCCTATTTACCTAAGAGATCTAAGAGATGGGAGAGTCAAAACGTATGGCTTTGCTTTAGGTCAAAATCCATTGACTAACTCTTTTAAGTTCATATTCTAGATTCTCAATACATAATGTGATAAGATTACAATTGATGTTTTGTAGGATCGAAGAAAAGAAAGGAAGCTTAAGGGAAGAAGTGAGCAGAATCTAACCGTGAAGAAATGGATTTCGATCGCATTACTTGAAGATTAGATTCCCGAGCCACTACTTAGAGTTAGAATTAGATTGCTAAGAAATATGTATTAACATAGTTTTTCAATGAATTGCATTGTAAGGACAAATTTTTCCGTAATAAAATGAATTTTGATTTTATATTATTTATTTATCCTTGCAATGACGTGTATGAAAAAATTGATGTTTGAATGTTTCTAATATTTGCAATAATGGATTTGATTCTTAATTATGTTGTTTGTGGAAATGTCGAGAATTTACCAAATAGGGAAAGTTTCTCATCGCCCAAGTTTCAGTTGGACAGAAACTTGGAATCATGCAACTTGGTTGCACGATGAATGAGAAATTTCATATTTGGAAATTAGACTAATTCGTTGACAAAGTGTCAAGTGAAGGACTAAGAGATCGAGTACACAAAGTTGTGTGTTGATCAAGTCCACCATAAGAGTAATAAAGACATTTGTCATGATTTGCTAAAGGTTTAGTAAATATGATTATACTTACAAGATTAAGTGTAATTCTGAATTGATTGAAAAAGTTTAAATCAATAGTAGAACGAATAAGAAGAATCAAGTAGGCAGAAAGATAAAAGTTTCTCCATTCTAAGAAGAAGGGAGAGTGCCTTTTATGCTTTATGATAGGTCTTAATGATTAAGAACCATATCTAAATTGATCCTCTAAGTGAGTCTTAGTACAATTGTATGTCTAAAAAGAGGAATCAAGAATTGAAGAAATGGTTAAATCAAGAAGTCAATCATACTTCGTTCCAAAACAAGTCTTAGAGTTAAAACTGTGACATTGAGTGAAAAGTATTAAGAAGGTTTATAGCATTCATCAAATGTGTAAAGTTGTGATGTCTTGGATAAGACGAAGACCAACTAGGACCAATTTATGAAGTGTTTTGATAAAAACTACACTAACTCTTGAACATCTGTTTGTCAAGAAATGTTTTTTGGCAAGAGAATCTTATATGTCAAGGAGTTAGTGGGAGTCTTAATGGTCTTGAAAGGTTTCAAGAACAAATCAAAATAAACCTTATCGATCATCACTAGCACACGAGTTGAGGTTTACAACCTATCGTGTGGACACTATTTTGTTTCTGTGCCATTCCAATTGAGTTAATTATGCATGTGAGCCCTATGAGTTCTCATTTGAATGCATAAAAGGCAAGGATCTTGATCAATGAAAAGTACATTGATAGGAAAAAGGTGAGCTTCTTAACTACTTGGAAGACATGGTGGGCAGCTATGCTACCATAAGGCAAGAAATCAAGATTAAGAAAGTTCGGTCCATATGAGTTTAAATTTGTCGTAAACTTTGGTTTTAACAAATTTACATGGATAGGAACACCTACACCGTTTAAATCTAAGTGTCATAAGATTTCCTCATTCATGAAAATGATTGTGAAGAAATGCTTTCACTAAGAAAGATTTTAAGAAGATAGTGATTGTAAAATTGCCTTCTCGAATTCGATCATGGTTACGGTATCCGTTTCCATGCTTTGAGTTGTGAGGTTTAGCAATTAGTCTTAATTGTTTAGACACACATATGAAATATCTAAGGAAAAGGTGTATAAGTTCAAGAAGCCTTGATAAAAGATTATCAATGCACTAAGTATTAGAAACATGAACTTAAGAAATTCAATAATTATTGTTTTTCTGAAAGTTAAGCTGTTTCTGAATACATGTCAAAGCTAGTGGGAGCATAAGTGTTATGTTTTATAATAATCATCGTGATAGTGGGAGCATAAATGTTATGATTGTATGATTATTAAGGTAAGTATTGCAAGTTAGCAATATTAATTATAGAAAACAAGAGTCATACTTTGCAAAGTTGTAAAGGTTGAATAGTTGTTTTGCTATAATTAAGGGAGAGAATATTATGCTTCATTTCAAATCTAAAGGCTTAGGTTGTGGAATGTTAATAAATTTAGTCAAAGGTACATAGTGTGTTCTTAAAATTTCGATTATGATTACGACATTCCTCTTCACAATTCGAATTTTGAGAACATAGCAAATAAAATATTATGGTAGAAGATTGATAAAGTATCAAATCTTTATGTAAGACATTATGCATCGTGTCCCATACGCTTCGGGTATAGGATCGATTGCAAATACTTTAATATTTGAGCATTCTAAAATTTTCCAAATGTCTAGCGCATTTAGAGGGAAAAAGGACAAGAATTGGTTTTGACTAAAATAACTAAACAACTATCAAAGGACAATCCAAAGTTCGACGAGGATTTGTTGCTTGTGAGTAGTTGGAAGTATAGTATTGGAAAATATGGAAATGTTTCCATATTGGATGGACCATATCGACATTATTATGAATAGATAAGATTCTATTAAGAATGAGTTGTCATATGGAAAATATGGAAGCGTGTTCAATTGGGAATTGAATATTGAAAATCTATGTCTAGATTAGAAACTTTTATGCAAAAGGATGTTCAAAGGAATGTACTTTGAGTGAGAGACATCATATCTAAGGAATTGTCTTGTAACAATCTCCGATAGAGGACTTTGTAATATCATTGGCAATAGTCTTTGTGGCTTTGGTGCAGTGACATTACGGAAGTATCATTGCATAAAAATGTTAGAATCTAGCATATTCTATAAGTGGCAAAAATTTGATATTCTTTCACTTATGAAAAAGGATTTGGAGTTGTGAAATGAGTATGATTGGAAATGTGTTCAATGTGATCTATTTCACAAAGTAAGAACCATAGGTAAACATTGTGTGCATGCTAGGATCATGGGACAAGTGTAATAATTCAAGTAAGAAGTTGATTACCCGAAACGACAAATAATGAGTAATCGATATGGTGATAAATAAAAGGAGTTTTATTTATACTCAAAGGTTTGAGGCCGTATGGGATTAGTATTATTCTTGTGTTTCACTTTGCATGTTTTGACTTCTTGAATAATTTAATTGGTTAAGAACAGTCAAATTATTCGAACGGGCCACAGTCATTCATATGTTGGAAGTAGGTATGAATAAAAATTGTCGTGAATTGGTGTGTGGATTGTCTAAAGAGCATTAGACATATGCAAATGTTTGCTGCAACGTTCATGAGTGCTTATGAATATGATTTGAGCATTGGATTAAACCCACGCTCACTTTGATCACTTCATGAATTGTATCACAAGTGATTGGTGAGACAATAACATCTTATATTCTTGAAACCGAGATGTGTGAGTTGTATCTTGCAAATCGGTTGCACATTGATAATATGTAAACGCACCAGTAACTTGGTGCATAAAACATATTATTGTGTGTGATTCGGTGAGTGAGTGCAAGCGAGCATTGAATCAAAGTTTATTCGTTCCTTTTATCCAAAGTAGGATAAAAGCGATATCTTTGGGCCCCTCGATGATTTAGTGATGACAAACGTAAATGCTCGGTCGGGCTAAGGCTAATTTGATTTGTTCAATTAGTCAGTCGTCATAAATTGGAAGTCGAGAAATAGTACAAAGAGAATGATTAGAAATCATGTCTCATATGATATCTAGAATGGAGGAATATATGATCCCTTATCTAAAGGACACGCGTATCTGATAGGATCAGAGTTGACAGCGGCTTTGGAAAGCTACGATTGCAGATCAGGATCTGAAGTCATACGCATAATAGTTATTAGACTTATCCAAGTGGGAGACTGTTGGATTAGTGTCTAAGTCGATAACTATTTTGGTATGTACTTGACCCGATGGTGCATGGTCCTTTTGGGTTGCCTTCACCAAACTCACATTAGGGGCATTGCACTCCTTTGTTGCAACCCATTAGCCTCCTAGCACTTGTCCAAAAGTGTTTTTCTCACGTTTAAATGTTTATACTTGTATAATTAGTGATTTAATCTCTAATTATTTATATGCATACGTCTTCATATGTAATTAGGATCACTGTGTGTGTCTAAGTCTTCACTTGACACCAAGCACTTGTCCGATCCTTCCGTACAATAACAGTCCGTTCAATTCCAGTCACTTACTACAGGTGAGTTCATACCCCTTAGCTAACGTTTTAAACTACTTTTAAATGTTTTATGGGGGGGATACAAGTAGAATCATGCTAGTTATTATATCAATCACATGCGATTAATAAGTAGAATTACGCTAGTTATTATATCAATCACATGTGATTAATATACAGCATTCAAAAGACTTGGCTACTCATTAGCCGTTTTACCAAACGGTTTCCTTCAAATGATTTTTTATAAACATTTTATATGTTTTAAACTACTTATTAAACTGTACATCTTACTCTGTACATTACCTTTCAAACTTATTTACAACTGTGTTTCAAACAAATGTTTCCTTATACTCAAAACTGTTTTATCATACTTATGCCTTCAAATTGTTTTGTAGATTGACATCAAGTCGATCTTTTCTTAAAATAATATTTATGTTACAAATGTCTTACAAAATTTACTTATGCTTTTATATTATTATAAATTGCATGCCTCTATATGTATAGTTATATAAGAAATGTTTAAAAGACTTAGGTGTTGGATTAGTGTCTAAGTCCATAACTATTTTGGTATGTATTTGACCCGATGGTGCATGGTCCTTTTGGGTTGCCTTCACCAAAGCAACTTGATATGATGAATTATGGAGAGAAAGGATTAAATTTTATTTATTAATATATATTAAAGGAGAAATCATATTGTTTAATTAATATTAGTCAAGAATTAATTGGTAATTAGTTTTGTGACTAAAAGAGATTAATTAAACTTAAGGGACTGGAATTGTAATTATAAGATAATTGCAATATGGGCTATGGATTTTCTTAAATTAAGGAGTGGACGAATTCTATGGGAAACCCATGGGGAAATCGTCCAAGGCCTTAATTAAAGGAGTCCATGGGTTGTTTAGGGCTTAAGCATCCAAATTAGGGTTTCCTTGTTAGATAACCCTAATAGCCTCACTATATATATGACCCTTATGACCCAAAAACGTGGCTAAGAATCCTTCTAGGGTTTCACACGTTTTAGGGCAGCCTCCATCCTCTCTCCTCTTCATCCTCTTGCTTATGGTGTTTGTGAACCATTAGAGGAGTGACATTTGTGACTCTAAGCTTTCTAAAGTCAATACAAGGAGGAAATGGGATTGTTATTGCTACATAACAATCAAGGTAACATCTTAAACCTATTCTCATGTTAATATGATTATTTGTATGCTAGCATTAGGGTTTATAGTCTTGGATAACTTGCATGTACAATAGAGAAACCTAGATCCAAGCATTAGGGTTTGTATGAGCACATAGGATGTTCTTATGACCAAAACCCATCATTAGGAAGGCTATCCACCCTATTTCCTTTTCGCGCTTGAGATGTGGTCTGGTGGGATATCGGGTACTCGTCCGAAGGTCGTTTAAATATTAGTTATATATCATATGTACATATATAGTCATAAAAGTTCCTTCCAGTTCATCCCATGCCCTTGGGTAGCAAGGGTATACATCCATGACCATACATACCAGTTAAATTACTAGTAAACTACCATATGGGTAGTTTAGGAAGATACTAGAACGCGATATCTTACAATGAGTCAGTTCATTCATGGGTCTATACATTACATATACAACTATACTAGGAGGAGAACATATACAACTATACTAGGAGGAGAACATATACAACTATACTAGAACGAGAAACATTACAGTACATTACTATACTTGCTAGATAGAAAGAACACACATTACAGCTAGCACACGTAGAACATTACAGTACTCTACTATACTATTACATGATCACACTTACATAAGTCCAATTACATGATCACGCTTATAGGAGTACTTTTACATAGATATTACAGGAGGAGCCCTATTACATTTTATATGTATCGACTCTGTTATCAAATCCTCATTTTTATCTTTACCTTGTGAGACAATCGCATAATCGACGAGATAGATTGGATTTAATATCCTAGTACCAAAGGATACGTTGCAGGATTGACCATTCCTAGAATCTCTGTTAGCTACAGAGGTAAAAGCACATCCACTCATGTCAACGGTTGATACCATTACAGGTATACTTTTGGGGACCGACTATTCCTATACCCAACTGTTAGCAACAGAGGTAAATGTACATCTACGGATGTCTTCAGTCAACATTCTTATTTGCCCTAGTACCAAAGGGGAATACTATCACAATTAGGTCTTGGTAGAAGACTACATTCATAACAGTTAGGTCTTGGTAGAAGACTACATTCAGAACAGTTAGGTCTTGATAGAAGGCTACATGAGAACAGTTAAGTCTTGGTAGAAGACTCCTTTGTTACTTATAGGAATCATAGGGATTTCTAGGGTTTTTCAAACGTTTATAGTTGTTTTACAAACATTTTCATACATACAGTTCATATACAAATTCTTACATACAAATACTTACATACAAATTAAGACACTAAATACTTATGAACTCACCAGCTTTAAAGCTGATATTCGCTTTCAAAATTACTTGTATCCTCAGGTCATCATAGACAGGTACCGATGCAAGGAGAAAGGAAGATGGAGCTTGTTCAAGACTTATCTTTCATTTTGATTTATGCTTTATTGTTTATCAAAATTTGATAGAATACAATTGTATAATAATCATTTTATTAATTCAATGGATGATGTTGTTGCTTATTTTACTACTTTACATTGTTGTTGATATTATACATGACGTCCTCCGCCCCAGAACGTTTCCGCCGTTCTTGGTTTTGGGGTGTGACATAATCCAATACTCAAATCATATTCATAAGCACTCATGAACGTTGCAACAAACCTTTGCTATGTATAATACACTTTAGACAATATACAAACCAATTCATGACAATCTTCTTTCATACCTACTCCCAAAGTATGAGCGACTGTGGAACGTTCGAATAATCTTATTATTCATGAAGTCAAAACATGCAAAATGAAACACAATAATAATCGAATCCAATATGGACGAAAACTTTTGAGTTTAAATAAAACCCCATTTATTTAGTCACCATATTGATTACACATTATTCATTGTATAATGTTTCAGATAATCAACTTATTACTTGAATTATTGTAACGTCCGAAAATTCAAGGCCAAAAATTTCATTTTTAATTAGGTTATTACATAAAAACAAAGTGTGAATAATCAGAATATAATATTATGAAACCATATCAGAGTATAATCCCAAGGATCTTGTGTGTGGAAAACATAGTGTGATGCGCTGCGACCAAGCCGACTCCTTTCCTTTGAAACAAAGTACCCGAAACCAAAACTGTAAACCATAAGCACAAAGCTTAGTGAGTTCCCCCATCAGACCACATACCACATAACACCATCAGTATCTCTCAACCGGTAACTGCCATGAGTATCTTACAACCGGTAACCGGGGACTATTTCACCCCTACCACTATCACATAATCATATGTCATAAATATATTGATCACATACTAACATCATAAACATGATGATCACATATTAACATATCATAAACATGTTGATCACATACTAACATATCATAAACATGCTGATCACATACTAACATATCATAAACAGACAGATAAGCATTGCATGGGTTCTGAATACCCCTTCGGTATCTTTCAACCGGTAACAGCCATCAGTATCTTTCAACCGGTATCTACCATCAATATCTTTCAACCGGTATCCGCCATCTGTGTCTTTCAACCGGTAACCGGGGACTATTTCAACCCAACCCCCCGCCCCCCCCCCACCACTATCATATAATAACATGATATAATCATATAGTCAGACATATCTTGGGTACTGACCTACCCTTCGATCCTAATGACCTAGTCAAGGAAGAACTATTCCCTGCAACTACTATTGACACACATAGCATATCACATAAAGCCCATTAATTATTGGCCCAATTTTCCAAATTGGGCCCATTTATGGCCCAATTTTCCAAATTGGGCCCAACCCCTCATATGGGCCTTACTCTAAAGCCCATTAATTATTCTATTCCAATTAATTAATCCTAGCCCATTAATAACTCAATCATCAAAGCCCAATAGAAAGGCCCAACAATAAACCCAAGTGAAATTAGGGTTTCACATAAATGAGGATTAGGGTTAAGTTTCATACGTAACCCATTAAGGACTTAATCCATTACATCCTACATGGCCCTTGGTTAATTAGCAATGATTATCAATTATTAATTTGAGTTCATTAACAATTCTCATGCGGTCCCGATAATCCCAAATTAGGGTTTTATTGGCATTAGGGCTTTTACAACCCAATTACTAGCCCATTTATCAATTTGTTGGGTTTTTATGTCAATTAGGGCTTTATTGGGCCTATTAGGACCACAAGAATATCATTAAGCCCATTAGGGTTCATTGGGCCCAATAGGACTGCTTTGGGCCCATTAGGGTTTCAAGCACCCCAAACAAGTTGACACAACGAGGCAAGGCACACCGCCACCCGACACGGCGGCCGGTGGCGGAAGGAGGCGGCAACCACCACCCTAAGGTGGCGGTTTTCAATTTCTTTTATTATTCTAATTTTACAATTTAGAATGAAATCCCCAAAAATCAACACACGCACTACGAAACACACACACGCACAGCCACCCTAGCGGTGACCGGTGGTGGAACATGGTGGCAGCCGCCATGGCTAGCGGCCATGGTGGTTTTCTTCTCCATTTTCCGGCCATCAAAACACACAACACACTCTTGCTCGGGAATGCACATAACCACCCACCTCACGGTGGCACACGGAGGTTCTACAACAGCAGCAACATGGCGGCGATCATGGCGCACGGAAGTCGGGAGATATGGCGGCGGCTAGGGTTTGGCAGTGCCTCTCCTTGATCTTGACGGTGCCTCTCAACAGTCCCGCTTAACAAGTCATTGGTGAATGGTGATTCCTTCATGCTGGCAGCAGAGGCTCGCAGTGGTGATTTCGGTGGTTTGCCGGCTCCACATAACGCCAACGTCAAGAGTTGGGAGTTGAAGAAGACATGGCAGCGAGAAATGATATCAGCGACCGGTTGTCGCCGTCCAAGCCTTAGAGGCTTCCTCATCCGTGCTTAACATCGTCGGTTGGAGGATGCAAGTGGTGGAGTGGCAGTCAGATTTGACACCAATGATGGTGAGAAAGGAGAGTAGTGGCAGCGGACTCCAATCACAATTTGGAGGTTCGATCTTGGTGGCTCAGTACTTCCGACAACAGCATTGTGGCGGCACCCGACGACTGGTGACCTAATGGAGGTGGTGGTGCGGTGCCGGAGATTGAAGGGGTGAGAGCGGCGGCTACCGGAAGTGATGAAAAAGGGAAGGTGGCGGCTGTATCCAACTTCTAGGGTTAGGGTTATGGGACGTTCTTATACCCGACACCCCTTACAAATGTTATCCCATAATGGCATAAATGGTCCCTCCCTCTAGGAACAATTTCGAATTTACTCCCATATTTACCCTTTAAACCCCAACTTCTATAATTTCTCACATATTAGGTCCAACCGTTACCAAACAACCCCTCCTCTACAAATTGTTCTCCAATGGAGTCCATAAGTTACCCTTCGGCCCCTAGCCTCCCAAAATATTTTCAAAATAAGTCCCCATAATTTACCAAGTAGTCCCTGCCTTCACAATTATTTACAAAATCAATCTGAAACTTACACTTTAACCCCCAACTTCTAAAATTGTGACAATCAGCTCCTCAAAATCATCCTTTTATATATATTTATTTATTTTAGGGCTTCTATTCATTCATTAATTTATTTATTTATCTAATAAATAAACGGGGTGTTACAATTATAACAACAGTTGTCCCATGCACCAAAGATGCACACTATGTTTAACTATGGTCTATACTTTGTGAAATAGATTAATTGAACACATTTCGAATGATACTAATTTCACAACTCCTAATCCTTATTGTTAGTGTAAGAATACAAGATTCGCCTCTACTAGAATATGTTAGATTCGAACATTTTATGCAACGATTCTTTTGTAATCTTACTGCACAAAAGTCACCAAGACTTCGCCAATGAAATTACAAATTTCTCTATGGGCGATTGCTACAAAACAATTCCATAGATGTGCAGTCTCACATTCAAAGTACATTCCTTTGAATATCCATCGTGCATAAAAGTTTCTAATCTAGACATATATTCTCGATATCTAACTCCCAATATGAAAACACTTCCATATATGACATACGACAACTCATTAATAATAGAATCATATCTAATCATAATAATTCCATTATGGTACATTCGTTACTATACTTCCAACTGCCCACAAGTGACCAATACTTAGCGAACCTTAGATTGTTGTTGAAAGTTGTTCAATTATTTTAGTCAATCCAGTTCTAGTCCATTTTTCCTCTTAGTGCCCTAGGCATTTGGAAAATTTTAGAACAGTCAAATATTACAACATATGCAATCAATCCTATACCCGAAGCGTATGGGACACGATTCATAGTGAAAAACGTGATGCTTTACCAGTTCCTTGCTATAATATTGTCATATATAGAATCCTTTTAAGTTGAATCTTTTCAACATAACGTCCATATATGTCTTTTGACTAAATTTGATTAAAATTTCTCGATCCAAGATTTTATATTTCGAAACGAAGTATAATATTCTCTCCCTTAATTATAGCAAAACAAATTTTCAACCCCTTCAACTTTGCTAAGTGAAACTTTTGTTTTGTATAATTAATATTTCTAACATGCAACACTTAAAATAATAATCATGCTCCCACTAACATGATAATTACATCCATACCAGCATAACATTTATGCTCCCACTAGCTTTGACACGTATGCAGAAAGCATTTGGACTTCTAGAAAGCAATACTTATTGACTTCCAAAGTTCATATTTCTAATACGATATGCTTCGATAAGCCTTTATAAAAGCTTCTCAAAGTCATACACCTTTCCTTATATAGCTTATATGTGTGTCTAAACAAATTCAACACTTATAGCAATAAGTCTTAAATGTTTAAACTAATTTCCAAATCTCACAATTCGAACTATGAAGAGGGGTGCCATAATCATAATCGAATTTGAGAATGCAAATATCACAATTGCTATCTCCTTAAATTCTATCCTAGTGAAAGCGTTTCTTTACAATCATTTTCATGAAGGAGAGAAACCTTATGACACTTCATTTTGGGCCGTGAATTACCCTGAAGGCCCAATGGACCGAAAACCTCTCTAGGGGCCTCATGAGTTCGAGCAAAGACCAATATTGGGCCCAAATTAATTCACTTCCTCCTTCCTAATCCAATTCTCGGCTCATAAAAGGAATTAAGGAAGGAATTAGGAGGTGATGACAACTCATGATTATCTAGCATATTTCTAGGGAATCACAAACACCCATGAGATCTTTACCCTCCATGAAAGACCTCCTCTTTTGTTCCCTTTTTCTTCCTCTCGGCCGAAGATAAGCCCACACACACACATACTTCATTTTAAAACACTCTCAAATCTCTCAAGAACACTCCTCCTTCCATCAAGATTTTCGAGATTTTTGCGTGTTCTAAGAAGATTCTTCACTAATATCATAAATCCTTGGAAAGATCTCGTACACTTAAGTTGGATTGCTTCATTCTTTAGCTAAATCACTCCATATCAACATCTATTTTGTGATTTTGCTTCCTAGAACTTCTTAACTTCGAAATCCACTCAAGAAAGCTTGCTAGGATAAAAAATCTTCTTCATCTCTTCTTCAAAACTGAAACATCAAAGCAAAGGTGAGTTCATACCCCCTTGTTTTCAGGTTTCATATAATTTTTGGGGGAGAATACAAGTAAAATATGTAGATCAATGTGTTATATGCATCTCTTGTGTGATTTCTTAGTTCATTTTGTAAAAATGTGTTAGATCTTAACATATCTCGACATCTTAAGCAACATTGAGTAAAAACCCATGAACTAAGACACCTAGTACATCATATTATCAAGTTAAAAGTGTTTATATGTTTAAGATATAAGAATTTAAAGAAAAAATCGTGTTAAGGGTCATAATCGTCAAGAAAACAAATGAATAAGGGAAAAAGTGACATTTACGGTTTTATAAGGATCAAACAAGTCATACTTATATAAAAAATGAGTTTTCATGATAACCCTACTTTTCAAAGGGCTAAAAGTGTAAATTTTAGCATATTGGGCTTAATATTTGGGCCTCACGGTTTTGGGCCCAAATTTGCGAAAAATGAGAGTTTTGAGGGTTAAAAATTTCATTTGATCAAAGTATGAGTGATAAATGTAAATAAACCAAATTTAGGGGTGACAATAACATTTATTTCTAAATTGGGCCAAAAATGTAACTTTTATAAAAATTGGGCCGAAAGTGTCAGTTTTACAAACAACGGGCTGGAAATGTAATTTTCTGCAAAACTAGGCCAAAAATTGTCAAAATATGAATATTTAGACTAAATCCATAAATTTCTAAACATTTAGGACGAAATTACAAACTTTTATAGATTTTGGACTAAAGTCTTATTTTTACAAAACTTTGGGCCTTAATTGAAAATTTGAGGCTTATTGGCCAAGAACGCCGTTTTTACACAAAGAGGACTTTTTATAATCAATTTAGTAAACCTCGAGCTAAAACAAACAACGAAAAAATAACGAATGAAAAAAATACATCGATAACAATTTTATTGTGCCTAATATTCACATTACATGGCCAATGGGCCTTAAGGGCCCATTCAAGTGTATATTGAGCCTAATATTTTCCATGACATGTTTATTGGGCCATGCGACCCATTCACATGTTAATTTGGGCCTGAGCTATAGGTCACATGTTTGTTGGGCCTTGGTGGTCCATTTACATGCCTATTGGACATAAATTACCCTCTTACATGTTATTGGACCTTTGTAGTCCACTTACATGCTAATTGGGCTTGGACTTAAATTCACATGTTTAGTAGATCGTAGTTATACCTTTACATAATTATTGAACTTCGTATACTTATACACATACTTTTGGATTTGAAAACCTACAACATACACGTAAACAGTAAACATGGTGAAAAACATAACAATCATGAAAGGTTAAGAATCTAGTGAGACTTGTCGGTTGGCACCTTTGAGTGTATAATCGTAGCCTGTAGTTATAACCAAAGTTTCATGGAGGGAGAGCGAGAGTTTGTCTATAGATCTATACGGGGTGAACCCCCCCCCCCCCCCCCCCCCCCCCCGCCTTATCTGTTCGCTACAGCTAGACTAGGCCAGTCTCGGGCAACAAAAACTTGAGCAAATACCGACATTTGGAAAAATGCCAAGACAAACAATCTAGTCATTATCATGCATGGTTATAACGGCTCATATAGAGATCCAATACCTAATTTAACATTTCAGAGATTAACCATTCGATTGTGTCAGTAATAAACAACTTATTTGATGATACAAGAACCACGACATTATATTAAATCATAAAATATCGGATTTTCTGGGGGAAATACTAATAATCAATTAACACTTAGAATACAAAGAAATTTAAATTGCATTCCTATATGTTACTGCTATGAAATTCACACATGCATTTATACTGGATTTTCACATCATTTTCAGACATTTTACAGGAAATATCAGAATTTATGGGTTTACAAAAGATACAAAGACTTTAATTCAAACATACTTATGAACTCACCAACATTGTATATGTTGACCGTTTTCAAATAACTTGTATTCTTAGGTAATCGTTAAGCAGGAAGATTTTCAAGTGTGTATGGATTTATTTTGTGTAACATCACTCATCGTACTACTAATACTTTGAATTTATGTAATCTATAACAATGTACTTGATGTGAACAATAGTGGTTGTGATATGTAATGTTGGTGATGAATGTGTTATGTTTCATGTATATTCATTGTCATGATAATTCAATTGTTAGTCACACGAGCTGTCGGACGTTTCCGCCGTCTGGTTTGAGGGTGTGACAGGTTGGTATCAGAGCAATGCTTATAGTGAACTAGCAAATCTAACCATACACGATATGAACCTATAAGCACAAAGGGACTAAATAACTATGAAGAAAACACAAATTTCACACTTATGTGCACATGTTAGAATAATAACCTAACAATATTTAATAAATGCTTCTGGAGGAAATTGAACACTATGACTAAACCTGGGCAGTTATGTAGTCCTATTAGGGATAAAAATAGCCTGATCAACTATATTTATTCAGAATATGACCATGTGTTTGGGAGTAATCATAGCGGGAAATGAATCCAAAACCCTACCTCATTGTCCAATAACTCTACGGAACCCCAAACTTAAATAACTAAAAATATACTATAGGGATAATCAAAACATGACTTATTCATGCGCCCTCATGCAGTCACCATGGATGACGCTCAACAAGGAGTCCATTTTTATCAATCCACAGTAGCTCATTGGATGCTTGAGGAGAATCCCGAAGAAGAACAAGGGGGAGCCCCTGGCATTGGGCTCGGAAAGTACACTGATACAGACTATGAGTTTGATAAGACTGACGAAGACATGGAGGAGGATGGGGACACAAATGAAGCCCCCGACCACCCTGCTCCACCAGGGGACCCCATTGATAGCAGAGGTCACCATACTTTGGCAGCAACTATTTGCTATGGAGGCACGAGCGGTGCAAGCTAAGCAGGAAAAGGGATGAGGTCATCAAAGAGATGACCGAGATGGCTCAGTTATTAGCACAACATTTTGGGATATGATTTCGCTACCACCATTAGGCACTTCTGTTGGGTTTTGAGCAATCTAACACTTCCTAAGTGTGCATGCAACCCTAATAAACCTTGGATCTATGTTTGTCTAAATACATGCAAAATAATAATTTTCCAAGGTTCATAACCTATCTAACATGGCATGGGGTACTTTTAAACATAAAAGAATTAGATGAGATTACATACCTTTTTGATGATGAGTTTGATTCCTAAGGAGTTTGAGGGCCAAGCACCAATAGTGTGAATGCCTCAAATGGAATCAAAAATCACCACAAACTCTTGGAAAACTTTGAGAGAGTGTATACACACTTATAAAAATCAGCCACACACAAACACACACACACTAGTGGCTATTTCATGCAACATAAGCATGCTTATATAGTGTACATGATTAGGGTGAAACCCTAATAACCCATGACCTTTCCTTTTCCAAGGATCCATGGGTTAAAAGCTCCATGGATCATCCATGGACTTCCATACAAGCCTAGCCCATTAACAAATGAGTGTTAGCCCACACTATATAAAACCAATAGCCCACAATCTAATTAGTCTTCCTTTTAATGTCTAAATTAATTCATAATTAATTTAAGACTAAGACTAATTAAATAACATGACTTCATATTAATTTATTGTAACTTATAATATATTAATAAACATATGTGTATAACTCTCATAAAATTATCCATAAATAGTTCGGGTGAAGTGCAACCCAAATGGACCATGCCGGGTCGGGTCAAGTACATACCAAATAAGTTATGGACTTAGACACCTTATATAGTGTACATGATTAGGGTGAAACCCTAATAAACCATGAACTTTCCTTTTCCAAGGATCCATGGGTTAAAAGCTCCATGGATCATCCATGGACTTCCATACAAGCCTAGCCCATTAAAAAATGAGTGTTAGCCCACACTATATAAAACCAATAGCCCACAATCTAATTAGTCTTCCTTTTAATCTCTAAATTAATTCATAATTAATTTAAGACTACGACTAATTAAAAAACATGACTTCATATTAATATATTGTAACTTATAATATATTAATAAACATATGTGTATAACTCTCATATAATTATCCATAAATAGTTCGGGTGAAGTGCAACCCAAATGGACCATGCCGGGTCGGGTCAAGTATATACCAAATAAGTTATGGACTTAGACACCTTATCCAACAGACTCCCACTTGGATAAGTCTAATAACTATATTTGCGTATGTTACTTTAGGAACCAACCAGCAATCATAGCTCTCGAAAACTCTGTTGAACTATGAAGCGCCATTTTAGATAAGTGATCATATAATCCTCTGTTCTCATGATATCAGCCGGACAAATACATGGAACAACGTCGTAATTATTATCCAACAGTTTGTTTCCCGATTTTCGATTTGTTTGACAAAGAACTTAATCGAATACATCAATTTAGTTCTGATCGGCTGGTACATAGGTCACAACAAAATCATCGAGGGGCCCAGATATCGCTTCTATTTCTAGAAGGAACATATAAACTTAGACTCATATGCTTGTTCTACTACTTGTTGAATTGTACACAAAGGCACGTTTTATAACATCAAGTTACTGATGGGTTTACGTGCAATCAATGCACAACCAACTCATAGGTAACAACTCATATCTCTAGGTTTGAAGATTTATATGATATTACCGTCTCACGATCACTCGAGATAAATTCCATGAAGTGATACAAGTGAGCGTGGGTTTATTCCAATACTCATAACTTATGAGCACTCATGAATGTTGTAGCAACCATTGCTATGACTAAACCCATTTAGCCATCTACAAACTCGATTCATGACAGTCTTGATTCATATCTACTTCCAACATATGAACGACTGTGGAGTGTTTAAATAACTTAGTCATTCGGAAAGAATAAACTAGCTATTTTGGAAGTCAAAACATGAAAAGTGAAACACAATAATAATCGAATCCAATATGGTCTCAGAACCCTTTTAAATATAAATAGAACCACCTTTTATTTATCACCATATTGATTACACATTATTCATTGTATAATGTTTCAAACAATCAACTTAAGACTTGAATAAAAAACAACAGTCGTCCCATGCTCCTAGCATGTACACTTTGTTTTTTCTAAACAATAGTTATGCCATACTCCAAGTATGCACACTATGTTTGTCTATGATCCTTACATTGTGATGTAGATCAATTGAACATGATTCCATTGATACTCATTTCACAATCCCAAATCCTTATTGTAAATGTGAGAATCCCCGATTCCTATCATTTACCAAAAAAAATCTGTTAGATTTTAAACTTTTATGAAATGTTCCTCTTGTAATGATTATGCACAAAGTCACCAAAACCTTGTCACCAGTCATGATAGAGTATTCCAAAGAAGGTCAACTTCTATGGAACGGAAGTCTCATATTCAAAGTACATTGCTTTGAACATCCTTCTTGCATTAAGGTTTTCTAATATTACATAGATTGAATAACTTCCACCTATGGAGACATTTCCATAGTCCCATTTTGACTATCAATTCCGAACAAGAGTTACTTCTTGTCCATATGGTCCTTTCCGACAACTTACATTATACTTCCAACTTTCCCTGAGCAACCAATCTTTGGCGAACCTCAGATTGTCCTTGACAATTGCTTAATCACTTTAGTCATATCCAGTTCTAGATTTTTCTCTTCTCAATGCCTTAAGCATTTGGAAAATTTAGAAAAGATGAATATTATAGCACATGCAATCGATCCTATATCCGAAGCATATGGGACACGATTCATGATGTTTGACATAAAGACATGATACTAGACAAGTCTTTTGCTACAATATTTTTTATTTGCCATGTTTTCAAAATTTAACTATGAAGAGGGATGCCGTAATCATAATCAAATTTTGAAAACGCAATATATATAGTATTTCTTCAAGTTGAACCATTCCAACATAAAATTCATATATATATATATTCTTGACTAAAGATGATTAAAATCTCAATCTAAGCTTTAGATTTGAAATGAAGTATAATTTCCTCTCCCTTAATTATAGCAAAACAACTTTTCAACCCCTGCAACTTCACGAATTGAAACTTTGTTTTCTAAAATTAACATTGCTAACTTGCACCACCAAACGTAATAATCATGCTCCCACTAACATGATGATTATCAGCATAACACTTATGCTCCCACTAGCTCTGACATATTTCCAGAAATCTGCTGGACTTCTGAAATTTAGATTCATACATCCTTTCTTAGGTAGCTCACATGTGTGTCTAAACAATTTTCAGAACTATGAAAAGGGATGCCGTAATCATAGTCTCAATTGCTTAGGCATTTGCCATTTCTCATAAGTCCATGTTAGTGTGTCGGTTAACCACACGCGCTCCACTAACGACTTTTGAAAATGCAAATAACACAATTGATATCTACGTAAAATCTACTTAGTGAAAGTGTTTCCTCACCATCATTTTCATGAATCGGAGAGAAACCTTATGACACTTAGATTTTATAGTGTATGCGTTCATATCCACGTGAATTTGTCAAAACCATAATCACAAGATAAGGTTAGTGACAAATTTAGCCTTACATGGATTAAACTTGTTCAGTCTTAGTTTATTGTCACCTTGGCAGCACAAGGCTCACCAATGCTTCCAAGTTGAACTCTGATAACTCACATGCAAATTCAACTTATTTGAAGTAGGTATAGAAATAAGAATTATGTCAAAACGATAGGTTGCAAACCTTAAGTCGTGTGCTAGTGATAAATTACAGGTTTTACTCTTGATTAAATCTTGAAACTCTTTCAGGATCTTTAAGGCTCCCACTGTCCCCTTGACATATAAGTTTCCCCAGTCAAGAACCATTCCTTGACAAAACAAATATTCAAGGGACAGTGCAGATTCTTATCAAGACTAACACTTCACACAATTGGTCTTAGTTGGTCTTTGTCTCATCCAAGGCATCACAACTTACCAATCTCAAATGTACAAGAGTAGAAAACATTTTACTCTTACATTTGACTAGTGTTAATAAATCTTCCTTTATGTCACTCAAGGTTACAATCTTGGAGCATGACTCTAAGAATTGTTTTGGAACGAAGTATGACTCATCTTCTTGATTTTAACCAATCCAACAATTCATGACCTCTCTTCTTAGCCATAACAATGCACTAAGACGTCCTTAGAGTATGAATTTGTGATATGGTTTCATAATCATTAAGATGATCATGATATATGATACTAATATACTCTCCCATCCTTTTAGATTTGAGAAACTTTTATCTTTCTGCCTAATTTGATTCTTCTCATTTGTTTTGTCATACATTGTAACCTTTCCAATGTTACAAAATTATACTTAACCTCATAAGTATAATCATATTTACTAATCTTTAGTAAATCATGACAAATCAATCTTTGTGGTGGACCTTGACCAGCGCACACCCAATGTACCTAATTCCTTAGTCCTTCAATTGACTCACATATACATGTGATCAAAGAATTAGTCTTAATTTTGAAAGATGAAAATTCTCATTCATCATACAATACAACTTGTATGATTCCAAGTTTCTGTCCAATTGAAACTTGGGTGATGAAAAACTTTCTTCATTCGGTAAATTCAAACACTACCACAAATGAAGGAATCAAACCCACTTTCCAATATTGCTATTACTGGAAACATGTAAGCAACAATTTTCCACAGTTGCCATTGTAAGGATATTTTTAAAATAAATAAAATTAAAACCCTTTTTTTTCTTTTATTTTAAAACTTTGCGGAAAAACTTATCCTTACAATCCACATGAAAACCTTGTTGTTATCTATTCATAAGCAATATATTATAACTCTAAAGCAACAACTCAAAATTCTGATTACCGAACCATGCGATCAAAACCCTCCTTCGCAATCAGAATCAACATATATAAGCTTCCTATCTTCTCTTTGATTCTTAAAAACATCAACATCTGACCCATTCACATTATGTAATAAGTATCTCCAAATAGAAACTTAATAGAGTTAGTCAGTGGACTCTAACTGAAGTAGAGTCAAACTTTTTGACTTGATCAATCTTATGATCTTTCAGGTAAATATGGCAGCTTTGTAATCAGTGTCCCTCCCTTTGGTAATAAAACATATAGACCCTTTGGTAATGGCACATGAGACTATCTCAGACTTAGTCTTTATCTTTACCATTTGGTTAACCGAGTTGACTATGGCCGATCCTTTTCCATTGGGAAGAGAAATGCTTTTCTAGATATCCAATGCTACCATTGTCAATGTCCATTTAAGACTTGGGAAGTTGTTCTTTTAATGAAATTTGCTTTACTGGTGTTCCAAATCATTGCTAATTCCACAACACCAAGCAAATAGATAACATCATTAAGGGTCATGTCATAGTCTGTCTCATAGTAGTCCCAAAGACACTCACTATGTTACTAAGAAAGTGATTGAACATCCAACTTTCACGAGACTTTGACACCCAACTCTCCCGGCTTGTCAATATGTGACTTTATCTCCAAGATGTGAGCACACATAGACTATGCTTGCCAATAGGGATTGAGTGACTTTAAACTTTTCAAGAACTTGTGGGTGAGGGAGAATAATTGGAGGAGGTGGAGGAAGTGAAGCATGATGTTGAGGGACACCATCTTCAAGAGATTTGGGAAGATCATAGTTGTCTGAACTAGACATCTATAATGGGAGAAAATCAAGTTAGTTGATTCAAAGTCCTTAATATAACACCCAAGATGAAATATTAAGGCTAGGACCCAACACAATATTTTATAATTTGGAAGAGGGATGCCGTAATCCAAGCTATAAAATAATTGAAGGTAGGCGAATGACGATTCACCAATTTCCACAATGAAAAACGAAATAATTTATTAGGTTTTAATTGGATTTGAAATTCCTAGATCTTTTGAGATTCATTGAACTTTTCAATGGCATGTTTCAATCTCGAGTGTGCCCTCTCAAATTTTGTGACTGGGATGCCGAGGATCACAAAACAAGGTGTGAATAACCATACCAATTCACTTGGTACCCTTAATATTATCACCCAATCAATGTGCCGGTTAACCACACACGCTTCATTGATCTATGACAAACATTAAGTCACCCTTCGTGATCCTTACTAGTCCAAGTTAGTGTGCCGGTTAACCACACACGCTCCACCAACGACTTGGTAAGGTACAAAGTGTGAATTCCATGGGCTAGCACCAAATTCACATTTTTCCTAAAGTAACTAAGATTGGGAATTAAATAAAATATTTAGTTACTTTATAATAATCATTATACTTTTAATGAGAATTTAAAGTCATTGTCCTACCCGTTCGGCTAACGACCCTCCACCGATCAAGCAAGCGGTGGGTGAGAGTGGACACCCATTAAGTCGCCATTTTGTAGGCAACAACCTTATACCCACCTTATAGACCGGCTTCGTGAATGAGGGCTACTAACGGTAAAACGACTTGTTCTTATACATATATATAATAATTAACCATTAATGTTATAAATAGTATAAGTGTTGAATTTTAACTTTTAAAACTCTAGGATGTGGTATTAAAGTTTGTGTGAGACTTTACAAATTCCAAAACTTGAGGGCAAGTTTTGTAACTATCCAAAACTTTTCATTTCATAACTTATGAATTAAAGGTTCATAAAAATGAAGACTCTTCATTTTTACGTTACTTATGTGTTTTAAGTGTGTGTTAAAGAAAAGTGACCTTTGGATATCCATAACTTGAGGACAAATTATGGACTCCATTAAAACACATAAATGATCAAGAATTAATTCTAAACAATTCAGCAAATAATTCCTATCATCTTCTAAATTCATAAGAACATGAACATGATCATCAAAATTTCAAGAATTATATGAACACATAAAATCATGGAATTTTGATATATGCTATTGTAAATGGATTAGAACAACCATTACACCAACTAAAACAAGTTTTAATACACCAAAACAGTTTAGGGTAATGTTTCTAGTCCATTTCCAGCAGCAAAAGTCGAAATTCTGCATTCTGATCATTCTACTCGCCGAGTGCTCGAACCTACTCGGCGAGTAGGATGAATTTTGCCTTGTACTCGGCGAGTCCCCCCCATGGACTCGGCGAGTCCATCATGCAGACAGCAAAAATTTCGACTATTTTCACTATTTTGCATCAAGTATCAAACAAGCAAGCCTAGTCTCTGATACGACTTTTGGGTTTTGAGCAATCTAACACTTCCTAAGTGTGCATGCAACCCTAATAAACCTTGGATCTATGTTTGTCTAAATACATGCAAAAT
Source organism: Lactuca serriola (assembly GCF_051521515.1). Taxonomy (NCBI): domain Eukaryota; kingdom Viridiplantae; phylum Streptophyta; class Magnoliopsida; order Asterales; family Asteraceae; genus Lactuca; species Lactuca serriola. The sequence goes on along the minus strand of NC_136415.1, from coordinate 333,126,946 downwards.
AATAATTTTCCAAGGTTCATAACCTATCTAACATGGCATGGGGTACTTTTAAACATAAAAGAATTAGATGAGATTACATACCTTTTTGATGATGAGTTTGATTCCTAAGGAGTTTGAGGGCCAAGCACCAATAGTGTGAATGCCTCAAATGGAATCAAAAATCACCACAAACTCTTGGAAAACTTTGAGAGAGTGTATACACACTTATAAAAATCAGCCACACACAAACACACACACACTAGTGGCTATTTCATGCAACATAAGCATGCTTATATAGTGTACATGATTAGGGTGAAACCCTAATAACCCATGACCTTTCCTTTTCCAAGGATCCATGGGTTAAAAGCTCCATGGATCATCCATGGACTTCCATACAAGCCTAGCCCATTAACAAATGAGTGTTAGCCCACACTATATAAAACCAATAGCCCACAATCTAATTAGTCTTCCTTTTAATGTCTAAATTAATTCATAATTAATTTAAGACTAAGACTAATTAAATAACATGACTTCATATTAATTTATTGTAACTTATAATATATTAATAAACATATGTGTATAACTCTCATAAAATTATCCATAAATAGTTCGGGTGAAGTGCAACCCAAATGGACCATGCCGGGTCGGGTCAAGTATATACCAAAAAAGTTATGGACTTAGACATCTTATCCAACAACTTCTCAGTATGATCAGGATAAGTAGTATCTCTTAATAGTATTAGGTTTCCCTTAGGTGTATTATGCTATGTACTATCGACTCTATGTTTAAGTGATGACACTACTCATAGCGTCGTCATGCTACTGGATTTTATATTTCTCCATGTACCGTATGCCTTCAGGAAAATTTTCATGTATCAAAACAATTAGTATTAATGAAAATGTTTTATGTTTTTATCATGATGTTGTTAACTGCTATGTGTTTTATTTCTCGTTTTATGTAAGTACACAGAATTACTTAAATACACACTCGATACGCCGAGTCTATGGGATTCCAAGCTCGTAAAACAATATGTACTCAACATCTTTCCGTTTTATGACAGAAAGATGCCTCAGATACCCAACCGTGGAAACAACGCAACACCGACCCCACCTGAGATAAACTCAGGGGCATTCCAAGCAACAGTGTCTACTGTTGTCACTGCAACACTTGCACATATTTGCAATGGAAACAACGAAGAAGGCAACAGACAAGGAAACAAAACAAAAATCAAGGAACAAACCACAGAGCTACACGAACATGCACCTACAAGGACTTCACCAACGCCAAACCTCGAACCTTTAATGTACAGGAGGCATAATATCCCTGAAGCGATGGATTGAGAAAATAGAGTTAGTTTTTGAAATATGCGGGTGTCCAGATGGGTGCAAGGTCAAGTTCGCAGCCTGCACATTCATTGATCAAGCTCTATCCTGGTGGAATGGCCACGTAGAGACCATGACACTCCTGGTGACAAACGTGATGCCCTCGGAAGAGCTTAAGGAAATGATATTGGCAGCATACTGTGCTAGAGGTGAAATTCAGAAGATGGAATAAGAGTTGTGGAACCTCACGGTTCAAAACTCCAATATCGACGCATACATATCCAGGTTTAGTGAGCTATCTCTTTTGTGTCCCAAAATGATCACCTCAGAAAGGAAAAAGATTGAGAGGTTTATCTGGGGATTGACTGCACCTATCCAAGGGAATCTCATTACGGCAAACCTGAGACGTTTGATAGCGCCAAGAAACTGGCCAAGAAGTTGTATGATCATGGCAACAAGAAGGGTGCCAAAACAGTGGAAGTGGAGGTTAAGAAAGAAGGAGAGAGCAAGAAAGGGAAAAACAACAAGCGAAAGGGAAAATAGAACTCGGAATCATCTAAGAAACAACAATGGTGATTGTCCATGCTGCAAGTGAAGCTACCACCACACCACATGCTCCAGCCTCATCCTCGCCAAATGCTCCAAAACAGTATTCAGGAAATCTCCCCGAGTGTAACAAATGCAACTTCCACCATCATGGGGAATGAAGAGAGATGATTTACACAAGGTGCAACCGGAAAGGCCATACAACAAAGTATTGTAGGACTCGGGTTCAACAAAACCAGATGCCTAACAACAACAACAACAACAACAACAATAACAACAACAACACCAATGCTGGGGCCAGTTATACCTGTTACGGATGTGGGAAAACCGGGCATTTCAGGAGAAATTGCCCCAACGCAAACAATCAAGGGGAAGGAGCAGCAGAGAGAGTGCTGACAATGGGTCAGGGTGAAGCAGTGCAGGACCCAGCCGTTGTCATCGGTACGTTCCTACTTAACAACTCGTATGCATCCATCATATTTGATAGTGGGGTGGAGCGAAGTTTCATTAGTAATAAATTTTGTTAGTCCCCAAATTATGGATCCAATTCAGTAATCAATGAAGTTAATTGCAATCAAAATGAAGTGTAGAAGAAGTAGAAGGAAGATAACATCAAGCATGCACACATTTATCATAAATGTCAAGTACACCTTGACAAAGTACACCCAATACCGTGTTCAGCAACAAGTACAATCTGACACAACTTAACTACTATAAATAGTAACCCCACCAGCACACGAGTGTGCAACCATACACGTGTGTGTGGCCGCACAAACGTGTGAGGCTGCACACATACTAGTTCAAATCACTACACTGCTATACTAACATTGTCACCCTGATCAGATCTATACAAAATTAATGCCTAGCTCAAACCACAATATTATGGACTTTCAATCTCCCGCTTGGTTTGAGGCTAGTATGGTCTTGTTCTTCATTCATTTGGCTTCTTGGCTGGCTTCGCATACAACTTTAGATCCGATATTCCCATCGAGCCCATCCACATCCTTCCATTGATGATTGTAGCCACCATTGCAGTGAATTCTTTAGCAGCAGCTTCCATGACGTCTTTTCTGCAAATTATCTGGTGACGAGCCAGAGTCCGGATATCCCTCTCTCTAAATCGAAGAAGATCTTTTGCGCTTATCAACCTCAGAACATGTTCCCGATCCTTGAATTTGATAGCAGCATTTGCAGTTTCTCCATCATACGCCCAAAATTCCATTTTGTCAAGATATCCCTCCTGGAAGTGCTGAGGGATAGGAATTTCTTTCTGCTGTTTTGTAGCAGGCCACAGAATGATCTTCATGGGTTCGCCTGATTCTGGATTAAGAACATCTTTATCTTTTCGGTATAGGGCTCTTGCAGTCTTCATCTTGGGAAAATTTTCTTTGACTTGCCTGTCAAGAAACCTCTTGAAGTTTGATGCACTTGGATCTTCTAATGGATTGTGGAATGGGGCCCTGGATAATTCAGCTAGATCAGTTTTGGTCCAAGAGTCGAAATCGTGGGTGCTTTTGTAACACTCAGAGACTCCTGAGTTTCGTTTTATAACCCACAAATTTGTCTCTGGATCAAAGGCCCACATTCGGATTCCGAAACTGTCTCCATACTCGTCACTGAACTTTCTTTTCTTTAAATTTTTCACGGTCAAAAAATGGTCTTTTGCCTTTCGATTCTCATTTGAGTTTTTCATGAATAGAAGACCTTCGCTTTGATTGGTGGTTACAATTCTTTTGCCCTGTTTGATCGTGATTCTGGCTCTGCTTCCTTCTGGTTCTTTTTCGAACCTGTTGACAACAGTGGTTGTTCTTGGAGCAGGTGGATTGGTAGGAAGATCATCAGATGCAGAATGTGAGTGAGCTGTGGGAGGTTCAACAATTCCATGTGGCTTTTGGAAAAGGGCTTTGACTCTTTCACCGAATGCGTCATACAAAACGTTCTTGAGATTGAAGTAATTGGTTGACACAGATCCAAGACTTGTTTGTAGATCTCAAATCTGTTTGGTCTTCTCTTCATCCTTCGCCCTGAGCTCAACAATGTATGCAGTGAGTTGATCCATCTGAATTGTCTTTTCAATGAGCTCTTGACGGAGAATCCCAATCTCTTCACGAAGATCAAGCGAGGAAGATTTGTGATCACCTGTCCGCCCCTCCCTAAAAGATATTCCTTTGCCGCGTGAGGAGGTTGGACTATGTTGTGCCAGGTGTTTTACCAATCTTATAGAAGCTTCATCTAATGAAGGTCTAGTGGGAGAATATTCTGGAATGGATGATGAGCCACCAGTCTCAAACATGGTACTCGGACCTTCATCAGATTGCTTTGGTGGAGAGTAAACAGTGGTAGTAGTGATTGTGGAGAGAACTTGAGGTGCACTTCCAACAGTTGGCACCTCCAGACTTGCAAGTGATTGGCTTGTTTCCATAGAAGTCTGAGAGGTCTGAGGCTGAGTTGAGTCAGGAATAATTGGAGCAGAAGTTGAGATGGATGACTCAGAGGGAGGAATCTCTGATGTCACATCTCCTTGGCTTGACGCAACCTCCAGGGGCTTTGAAGTAGAAAACAAAATCTTGAGAACGTTTCCTTCATCTCTAGTCTTGGTTGCTGAAGAAGCAACTTCATCGACTTTATTAACACAGCCGCTGGGAATTCCAGGAAAAGGACCGAATTCTTCATCATCAAGATCAAATTCTATGTTTGTTGGGATGTCGTCACTAATCCCCGTAAAATCAATTTCCTTCAAAAACTCTACGTCATCATAAAGATCATCATCATCATCCTCTTGAGCAGATTGCGTTTCATCTGCTTTCTGATAATCATGTTCCTTAGCCACAGCGGCTGAAGGAGAATCATGGACCTCCTCAATCTCTGGCTCGGAGGTTGAATGAAAAATGTATTCAAATTCCATCGGGATGGACTGCTCTTCTGATTCTGCTTGATCATTCTCCTCAAAAATTCCAAATTTTATCAATGGAAATTTTCCTTCAAACACAAATTTACCGCCTCTCTTCTGTTTCATTAGTCCAAAAGCACTTGGACCAATGGATTTGAAATCTAAGGTTTCATTTCCTCTCTACAGCTCGGGGTGAATTACATTGAGGATGATTTGCAAAAATCTTGGATACATCAAGAACTTGTCCCTCTTGCTCCCTTCAAGGTTTAGAATCATCTCATGCATTATGATCTTGGAGAAGTTGAATTCAAATCCTACAGCCAAGGCTACGATAGCTCTAGTGTTAGCTAGGGTGATCTCATTTGCTTTTGATCTCCTACCGGAAATACAGCTCACAAACATGTGAGCCAGATACTTCCAACACGGAGGCAGCAACTTCTTGATGGTAGGGGGAAAGGCTCCCTCATACCCCATGTGTTCTAAGACATCCTGAGTTTGATGAATTTCAATCTCCATAGTGTACTTAGATCTGTCGTCTATTTGGAGAGATTCCCGAATGATGCTCTCTGTTACTTGAAATTTCTTATCTTCAATTGTTGCTTCAACGAACTTTCCACCCAGATTATTCTTTTTCACAACAACGCTCCTCCAGAAATCCTTGATCAGATTCTGGTAAATTGTAGGGCATGTGGTTAAACCATGGACCAGGCAGGATTTCTTCAAACCATCAACAATGAACTTTAAGTCATTATGAGCTGCAGGAGGGTCTTCAAGAAAAATGGCGGAATTGTGGGCCTTAGCAAATTCCATGTCTCCCATCTTAATCTAAAAATAAACACACGTAATCATTAGGGCAAAATTATTGAAAATGGTGCAACCGCACATAGAAGTGCACACAGCCGCACACGTGCAAGTGTGCAGCCGTAGCCGCACACGCCCAACCGCTCACAATATAATATAGCCACACACGGTTCAGCCGCACACACCGTGTGCGGTCACACTTGGAGACGAACAGTTTATCCTTTGATTAAACAACAAACGATGGGAGATTTTTCACAAAAATTCGATATTTTGAGTCTTGTTCATGAGAATTACCAGGTAATGGCTTCGATTTCAAGAACAACAATGGAATATTCAAAGAATTAGAGAGAAAGAGAGAGAGAGAGAGAGAGAGAGAGAGAGAGAGAGAGAGAGAAGGCTAAGTGTGTGTGGTTGAGAGAAACGTGAATGGTAACAGTGCTGGTAAATGTCTCACTGCACACACCATATATATACCCAAAAAATTTCATTTCTTCCCCCTCATTTTTTTAATAAATAAAACCAAGGCCCCATACACACCTTTTTTTCAAAAACAAACCATTTTGAGGATTTAAGAGACTAAATTTATTATTCCTAAGGATATAAAAATAAAAACTAAAAGAAAACTTATTAACTAAGATAAAAATAAAAATAAAATAAAAATAGAATAGACGAAAATAAAATAAAATAAAATTGGAAATACTATTAACGACAAGGAATTAAATTTTAATTTTAATCCTATATAAATTGTTTTAACCTATTGAGATTAGGGATCAAATTTGTTAAACAATCGTTGTTCATTTATCAGTTCCTCCTCCTTCATGAATAGATTTGGTCGATCGCACGTATTGTGGTCCACTTAAACACGAAAAATTTTGTGACAAATTTGGACATGCTATAAGTGACAAGACAGATTGACCCTAAGTTACTAGATAAAATTCCTAAGGACCATCTATCTGACGACAACCAAGGATATTGTTGTCCAACTAAATTGAGTAGCGAGATCTACAGACAATCTATAATTGTTCAATTTTTAGATGTACTAGAACATGTTTCCCACTTCCTGATATACCCCAATAATCAAGAACTTCCGAGATACTCCTTACTTTAGATGAGCAGACTATTATTCATAGAGAGGATAGATTCAAATTATTATTATTTATAGTTTTTAGAGGGATTGAGAAGTAGAAGGTTGCATATGCTGTGTACCAGGTCAGATTGTTAATCACGCAAAGGAGACAACATATGGCTAACAGATAGGAAGAATTTCATAATATGCAGAGAAATAGATTTGCATATGTTGCAATCCAGGTCGGATCTCTTCCAATCACGTAAAGGAGGCAACATATGACTAACAATAAGAAAGAAAGAAAATAATTTTCTACAGACCTACTTTATCGGAATTCCCTATTTGCTCCATCAATACCGAAATTAAGGACAGAGTCCGTACATCGAGGAAATGTTAAACCACAGTTCTAGATACGGGTTCTCTTAATGTGACTGATGGATTCTCATGTATATCTCCCTGCTCAACCTATCTGAGCGTCGTATTGTCAGGCTAAACGGAACTATCTAAGTCAATATTTATCAAGTCTCTAGATTCCTTAAGTTCATCTGCACCTAGTCAAGACCGTTAAATTCTTCGTGCCTACCAGCGCATCAAATACAGAGCCTAGACAATCCAGTTTTGGTACTTTACACAGACTCAGATTGCCCGTTATCACTTGTTAATATCACTTCCCAAATCATATCATAAAACACACACACAAACACACACACACATATATATATATATATATATATATATATATATATATATATATATATATATAAATTTTGTTTTTCTAATGTTTTTGGATTTTCTAATTTTCTGATGTTTTTGGATTTTCTAAATTTCTCCCCCTAAATTTGTGCATAAAAAATAAAAGGAAAATAATGCGCAAATTTATCCTAAGCTAAACATAAAAATTAATCCTCAAAACGGATCATTTTCAGAAAATTAACCAGCACATCGAATCGAGCTTTGTTAAACGGCTTGGTGAACAGATCTGCTAAATTATTATCAGAGCGGACCTATTCTAGCCGAATGAGCGAACGCTCATAACATTCTCTGATAAAATGAATTTTGATATCGATGTGCTTGGTTTTTGAGTGTTGGACCGGGTTTTTGGCAATTTGGATCGCAGCCTCATTATCACAGAAAAGAGGGGTTTCTTGATAATTCAAACCATAGTCCAACAGCTGATGTTGGATCCAGATGACTTGAGAACAACAAGTAGATGCAGCGACATACTCCGCTTCTGCTGTTGAGGTGGAAACAGTATGCTGCTTCTTGCACTGCCATGAAACTAATCTATCGCCCAAAAATTGGCATCCTCCTGAAGTTGATTTTCTATCAAGCTCACACCCGCCATAGTTGTTGTCTGCAAAAGCATAAAAGTCAAATTCTGGATTTTTCGGATACCAAAGACCCAATTTTGGGCACCTTTTGAGATACCAAAAAATCCGTTTAACAACAATTAAATGAGAGAGTCTAGGATTGGCCTAGTAGCGAGCACATTGACAAACCACAAACACTATGTCTGGGTGACTGTCAGTCAGATACATAAGTGATCCGATCATTGATCGATAATGCGTATGATCTACGGATTCACCCTCAAGATCCGGGGTCAGTAAAGGTCTTTCCGCCATGGGTGTAAGAGCAGGTTTCACGTCTCGGAAGCCGAACTTCTCCACCACATCAGCCACATACTTTGCTTGGTGAATAAGGATTCCGGTTGAAGATTGTTGGACCTGAAGCCCCAGAAACGTGGTCATCTCCCCAAGCGAACTCATCTCGAACCTCTTCTTCATCACAGCTTCGAACTCTTTGCAAAGATGTTGGCTTGTCGACCCAAAAATAATGTCATCCACATAGATTTGAACAAGAATTTGATCTGGACCGACATGTTTGATGAATAAGGTTTGATCAATGGTGCCTCAGGAATAGCCGTGGTTGAGCAAGTGCTGAGTTAGGGGAGTGTACCAAGCTCTAGGAGCTTGATGCAGCCCATACAAAGCTTTGTCTAACTTGTAAACATGGTTGGGAAGTTTTGAGTTAACGAAACCGGGTGGTTGGTCAACGTAAATCTCCTCCTTGACCTTTCCGTACCAGAAAGCCGTCTTAACATCCATTTGGTATACGATGAAGTTCATATAGGAAGCATATGCAAGGAAGAAACGAATGGCTTCCAAGCGAGCGACCGGGGCATAAACTTCCATATAATCAAGACCCTCAACTTGCTGAAACCCTCGAACCAATAATCTCGCCTAGTTGCGCACAATTACACCTGAGTCGTCTTGTTTATTCCGAAAGACCCATCGGATGTCAAGAGATTTCTTTCCTTTTGGCAGCTCCACCAACTTCCAAACCCCAAGCTTCTCGAACTGATTAAGTTCATCATGCATGGCGTCAACCCAGCTAGGCTCATTTAGAGCCATTTCGACATTTTTGGGCTCAATCTAAGAAATAAAGCAAGAATAAAGACACGTATTGAGATCTCCACTCTGACTTCTTGTTTGAACACCATCGCCCAGCTGGCTAATGACGTTCTCTATTGGATGTTCACGCTGAATGCGTGCAGGGATCTCGTAGCTGATATCATTGACAGAGACTGGAAGAGTATGAATTTTAACCGCTCCATCATTTGTTGTATGATCCACAGTAGATGAACAAGGTTCGTTCAGAGGATCTGCTACAAACTCTTCAGCAATACTTTTTGGAAAGAGAAGTTCCATCAGATTTGAAGTTACAGCGGAAGTCTCGTGGTTCATGAACTCTCTTTCCACCGGAGTTAGAGGAGTAGCAACAGCATCAGGAGAAGGTTGTTGAGGAGAAGACTTAGAAGATTCAGTGTGAACAGAGGGCACCATTGGAGGATCAGAAGAAACAGGTGGTGGTCGGTAGACAACTTCGTCTTCTTCATCTTCAATAATAATCTTCGAATTGGACGTAGATCCTTCTTGATATTATGAGGACACATTGAATGATTTGAAAAGAGACGTGTAGTCAAATAGCCAATCGGGACCCACTCTTGCATATGTCTCATTTTCTTCGAGCCAACGAACATCGAAGGATTCTACAATCTGTTTTGTCTTCTTGTTGTACACCCTGTAAGCAGTTCGAGCAGCATATCCAACAAAGTAACAATCATCGGCTTTTGTATTGAATTTGGGGTTGGATTCTAAGTGGAGAACGGTGCATTGGCAGCCAAATACTTGGAAATGGCTGACAGATGGCTTTTGTCCATATAGAATTTTGTATGGTGTCTTCATTCTGGCTTTGTTGATCAGCACGTGATTTTAAGCATAGCATGTGGTGTTAATCGCCTCTGCCTAGAAGAACACAGGAAGCTTGGAGTCACAGAGCATCGTCCTTGCGGTGACTTTTAGAGTTTGATTCCTGCGTTCGGCAACCCCGTTTTGTTAAGGTGTTCGAACGGAACTGAACAGACGCACAATCCCTTTCTCAGCGCAAAAATGGTCAAGAACAGCGTTCTTGAACTCTGTTCTATTATCGGTACGCAACGCTTTCACGCGATTGTTGGTCTGATTTTTGATCATCACAATAAATCTTTTGATGAGGTCAGCAATCCCAGCTTTGTTGGACAGAAAGAAAACCCAAGTGAACCGAGAGTAATCGTCTATCACAACGAGGCAGTATGAGTTGCGATTGATGCTGAGAACATTAACTGAACCAAATAAATCCAAATGTAACAACTCGAGCACTTGACTTATGGAGTTTATTTTCTTTGGAACGTGTGGCTTCCGATGATGCTTTCCATGAGCATAGGAAACACATTTTTCAAATGTAATGAAATCTCTGACAATTAACCCTCGAACCAGTTCATTTTTCGCAAGCCGATTCAAGTTCTTTACATTCGTATGACCAAGACGATGATGCCACATCATCGCATTTTGTTCAGAAGCTTTGGAGAAAAGACAAGTGACTTCGTCAGGGATATTGTTGTTCATGTCTATAATGTAGGCATTCCCATCCCGCTTAGATCTTACAAGAATCCAGTCTTCAGGGATGACAACACCAGGTTTTAAGATCAGACACTCCTTATCTGTGAAATGAGTGGAGTAACCCTTGTCGCAGATCTGGGACACACTTAGCAAGTTGTGCTTTAGTGCAGGAGCAAAGTTAACATTCTCAAAATTCAGCACTCCATTTGAAACAGTTTCTTTTTGAGTAATTTTTCCGCCCTCTCTGCCCACAAAGGAAACATATCCTCCATTAAAAGTTTGAATGTCATGCAGTTGGGATATGTCTCCAGTCATGTGTCAGGAGCAGCCGCTATCGACATACCAAGGCCTGAGGACATTCCTCTGCAACTGTCCCTGCACGATGAGCGGAATCATTTACTTTTGGGGACCCAGGTCATCACAATCCTGGGTTGACCCTTTCCTTTCACAGATTTTTCATTTGATTCTTTCTTTTCTTTTGATTTAGAGGGTAATGGAGACTGATCTGAAGTTGATTTTCAAGGTGATTTTGGTATCCACTGAAAGTTAGGTTTTGAAAATTTGTTAGTTTGCTTTGAGCCGGTGGATTTTCTACTTGAAGAGTTTGAAGATCCGGTCCTGCTCTTTGACAAATTTAACTTAGGCTTGGCCTGAGTTGATTTTGGCAAACTCTTGTTGTTTTTACGGAAAACCTGTTTATTGTTTTGAGAATATTCCATTTTCTTGTTTAAATTTGTGTTCTAGTCACCATTTCGAGAACGAGTTCTGGGGGTTTTTCTAGTTAAAGATCGTCCCTGAAATTTTTTCTTCCCTCTTTTTGTTGTATGAGAAACAAACATTCAGTTCATACAATTTCTTGAAATGTCTCCAACAGTGCCACAGTTAAAACAAATTTGTTTATTATCAATGGTTATGACACTGCTGTCGACATATTTATTCTTTCCTTTTTCATTTTTAACACTTCCACACTTGCAAGATCCATCATAGGATTTTGAAGCCGATGTGGAAGGTGCAGAGACATTCAAATCAGATTTAGTAGTTTGATCAGAAACAACACCATCATTAACAGAATTATCAGACTGAAATAAAACACCACCTGACACAAAAACATTAGCGTTTGTTTTTAACACAGACTCATCACTGAAATTAACACCAGACTTAGACACAAGATTATTTGACTCAAAAGTTTCAGCTTCATGCTCCCCCTGAACTATTGATATATCTGCACTTAAGGTAGAAGCGTTAGTATGCAAACTCTCATTATTAGACTGTATTGCCTGCTCAGAAGTTGACTTTCCGTATACCATGTGAGGTTCTCTGTCAATTTCTTCTTGAGAAAGGGGAATAGCAGTGTAGTTGTGATTGAAGGGAGGAGGGACACTCTCAAATCATAGTGCAACTTTTATTTGATTACAATGAGTGATATCTCTCCAGTGCGATTGACCTTCGATTAATTTTGCAATCTTTTCACTTGACCCATCGTATTTTTTGAAATTAAATTCAGCTTTTTCAAAACAATTTTTCAATGTGTCATGTTCCGCAGTTACAGCAGCAAGTTTTCTTTTGAGATGATCATAGTTCTCACATTTGTTGTTGTAATCCTCTTGCAATTTTTTAAAGTCTGTTGTTTTATTTTCTTATTGAGTTTTTAAGGGCTTTTGATTTTTCCTGAGTGTATATCCCTCATATTTCAAGTCCTCATTCTCTCTTTTGATTATCTCAATTTGATCTCTCAAAAAATTAACAGTTTTAATACAAGATTGAGAACAACCAAATTCACTAACCTCAGATTTGACCGTTTCAGGAGTGGTCTGCACCATGAATGCAAATTGCAGATTCATCATCTCCTCTTCTGGATCTGCTTCCATTTCTTCTTCATCTTCATCCTTGATTTGAGCAAGATTTGCCTTTTCAGGTCCTGAAATGTTTAGGGCCTGAATTTGATCTTCCCAGCTGAAAGATTGGGCTACCATTCCCATGTTTGCAGACTGATTGTTTGAAGATGATCCTTTGTTGCTGCTGTGAACATAAGTCACTGGCACCATGGTTCTGTCAGAGTTCTCTCGTTGATCGGGTTTTAGGCATTCCCTTGCAATGTGTCCTGGTTCATGACAATTGTAACAACGCAACTTTCCTTTGCTGAATCCCATCTTCTTGTCAGAGTTTACACCCCAGTTGTTCTTTCTAGTCTTCTTGGAGAATTTTTTAGCCCTGAATACCGCCATTGCCATTTGCCAAGTAATATCCATCTCATCCACATCTTCTGGATGAATTTGGTCGAGATCAGCGAATGAGAGTTGTGGAGAGAGCTCTACAGCCACAAAGGCATTGTAGCAGTTCACTAACCCAGTAGCGAGAGCCATATTTTCCTCCTTTTCACTTGTAGAAGAACCTTGAGAACCAATTCTGTGAGTTTGAACTGAAACAGTTGTGGAAGAACCAACACTAGAACCGACTTGAGATATGTTTTGAGATTTAGGGACTTGAGTTTGTTGCATTTGAGGTATGTTGTATGGTATGGTTTGATGGGCTGCATAAGTTTGAACTTGAGGAACATGAGCTTGAGAATTTGGATGAGTGGTAAAGCTTGAAAAAGCAGTGTTGTTGTTTTGAATTCCAAGATTAGCTATAGAGTACGAGTTGACATGGTTTATTTCTCTTTGTTTATCATCAAGATCGAAAGCTTTGATGATTGCCATTGTTTCGGCTAAACTTAGTTGGTTCAGGTCTTTTTTCTTTTTAATCACTGAGACATTCATGTCCCATGATTTTGGAATAGAATTTAGCAGCTTTTTGTTGATTTCGGACCTAGTAACCATCACACCCGCGGAGCTCATTTCAGTTGTTAGTGTGATAAATCTTTGCAGTTGATTTTCCAATGTTCTCCCAAGACGTAATTGAACATGTTGAATTTTTGTCGGAGCATGTCTTGTCAACTTTGCTTCATGTCTTCATTTCCCTCGTAGACTTCTATGAGTGCTTCCCACAATGCCTTTGCTAACGTGTATTCACGAAATCCTTGTGCAATCTCAGGAGATAATGCCATGGTGAGTGTAGCGAGTGCCTTTTCTTGTTCTTCAACTCTTTCCAAGTCATCATCAGTGTAGTTTTCAATATGTTTGTTAATTACAGTGCCATCTTCTAGAGTGGATGTAATCCGAATCGGTCCTATTAAAATACTTCTCCAAATTTTGAAATCTTTCTTCTTGATGTATTTTTCAATTCGATATTTCCATTCAGGAAATCCTTCAGTTGACAACAATCTGGGAATACGAGTAGTAGTTCCCATAATTGCATCCAAATCCTGATGAGCAATCATGTTTTGAGATTCCATTTTGATAAGCTTAAGTGATTGTTACCGCACACATAGTATAACCGTACACGTGGTCTTACTTAACCGCACACTCAACTTCAACTGCACACTAAGAAGCATACACAACAGCACACTAGTTGTAACCGCACACACTAACAACAAACAAAATTCAACAGCAAATTCAACTGCACACGTTTAACAGCAAACTCAACAGCAAACCCAACCATACACCCTTAACAGCACACTCGATTTAACAGCAAACCTAGTTGCGCACTCTTGACATCACACTAGTTTGAATGTAACCGCACACACCTTAATCAATACACTCAACCGTACACACTTGGCAGCAAACCTTCAAACACTGAACCGCACACCTTCAAACAGTGAACCACACACCTTCAATAGTGAACTGCACACCTTCAACAGTGAACATGACACCTTCAAACAGTGAACCGCACACCTTCAATAGTGAACATCACAACGTCAACAGTAGAAGGAAGATAACATCAAGCACGCACACATTTATCATAAATGTCAAGTACACCTTGAGAAAGTACACCCAATACCGTGTTCAGCAACAAGTACAATCTGACACAACTTAACTACTATAAATAGTAACCCCACCAGCACACCAGAGTGCAGCCATACACGCGTGTACGGCCGCACACACTGTGTGCGGCCGCACACACGTGTGAGGCTGCACACATACAAGTTCAAATCACTACACTGCTATACAAACACTGTCACCTTAATCAGATCTATACAAAATTAACGCTAGCTCAAACCACAATATTATGGACTTTCAAATTCAAATACTTGCTAAATCAACAATCCCAGAAGCTCAACGAAGCCTTCATAGTGGAAATGACCAATGAGAAAACTGAAACAATCAAAGATATCTATATAGGATGTATGTTAACACTAAACAACCACTCTTTCCAAATAAATTTGATGCCAGTAAATATTAGGAGTTTTTATGTGATCATCGACATGGATTAGTTAAGCCCCCATCATGCCGATATTATGTGTCACGAGAAAGTCGTTCGCCTTCATCTTCATAATCGCGAAACCCTCATAATCTACAGAGTTAAACCCGATGCAAACCTTGGCCTTATCTCATGTATAAAGGCACAAAAGTGTCTACAAAAGAAGAACTACGCATTCCTTGCTCATGTGGTGGATAAAACCAAAGAGGAAGCAAACATTCAAAACATTCCAGTGGCGTGTGACTTCTCGGATGTTTTTCCAGAAGATCTTCCGAGAATACCTCCAGAGCGACAAATCGAATTCCGAATCGACTTAGTACCTGGAGCCACTCCAATTTCCAAATCACCCTATAGGTTGGCTCCTGTTGAAATGCAAGAATTATCAAGCCAACTAATTGAACTCTTGAATAAAGGAGCTTCTCTCCATGGGGAGCGCTGGTTCTTTTCGTTAAAAAGAAAGACGGACCCTTCAGGATGTGCATCGACTATAGGGAATTAAATAAGCTCACCATCAAAAACCGATACCCACTTCCACGAATCGATGATCTATTTGACCAGATTCAAGGGGATAGTTACTTTTCAAAGATAGATATGAGATCCGATTATCATCAACTCAAAGTCCGAGATGAGGACATTCCTAAGACTGCTTTCTTAACTCGTTACGGTCATTACGAATTCTTCGTGATGACCTTCGGTCTAACAAATGCCCCAACTGCATTTATGGACCTCATGAATCTAGTCTGCCGCCCATTCCTTGACAAATTCATGATCGTTTTCATCGATGATATTCTTGTATACTCTCAAAGCGATGAAGATCATATCCAACATCTCTGACAGATCTTAGAGACCTTGCGGGATGAAAAGTTATATGAAAAACTCTCCAAGTGTGAGTTCTGGATCCACAGTGTGAACTTTTTGGGCCATGTAGTCAGTCAAGAAGGGATACGTGTGGATCCCTCCGAGATCAAAGCAATTGAAAACTGGGCAATTCCGACAACGCCAACAGAAATTCACCAATTCTTGGGTCTTGCAGGCTACTACCGAAGATTCATTCATAACTTTTCCAAGATAGCCAAACCCCTCACCACATTGACACAAAAGGCGTACCCTTCAACTGGGCCGAGAAGCAAGAGATTGCCTTCCAAACCTTGAAGCAAGCCCTTTGTAGTGCTCTAGTGCTATCCTTACCAGAGGGAACCGAAGACTTCATAGTTTACTGTGATGCTTCGAATCAAGGTTTAGGTTGTGTCCTTATACAATGCGGGAAGGTAATTGCGTATGCATCTAGACAACTGAAAACAATGAAGTAAATTATACCACACATGATCTCGAACCGGGGGCGGTGGTCTTTGCCTTCAAAATTTGGAGGCATTACCTATATGGTACCAAGTGCACCATCTTTACAGACCACAAGAGCCTCCAGTACATTCTAAATCAAAAGGAACTTAACATAAGGCAGCGGAGATGGGTTGAGCTATTAAATGATTATGAGTGTGAGATCAAATACCATCCAGGCAAGGCTAATGTGGTAGCCGATGCCCTGAGCCGAAAGGAGTATTCAAGTCATCGTGTGAAGACTCTATCAATCACCATCCAATCTCATCTAGCCTCACAGATCAAGGAAGACCAATAGGACGCATTGAAGCCGGAGAATGTCGCTAGTGAATCACTGAGTGGAATGGCGAAGGAGCTCGAAGTTAAAGACGACGAAACTCACTACTTCATTAATAGAATCTTGGTTCCTAAAATTAGGTAATTCAGAGAGGTAATCATGCATGAAGCCCACAAGATACGATATTCTATTCATATGGGTTAGATAAAATGTATTTGGATATCAAGCAAAAATATTGGTGGCCTAATATGAAGGCAGAGATAGCCACTTTCGTGGGAAAGTGTCTTACTTGCGCCAAAGTGAAATTGGAATACCAAAAGCCCTTGGTACTACTGCAACAACCAGTGATACCCAAGTGGATATGGGAAAGGATTACTATGGACTTCGTGACCAAATTGCCGAAGACAGCAGACAGATTGAATTCTATCTGGGTAATTGGCGATAGATTAACAAAATCCGCTCATTTCCTGCCAATAAAAGAATCCTACAAGATGGAAAACCTGACCCGAATCTACATCAAGGAGGCTGTGAGACTCCAACGAGTTCTAGTATCTATTATCTCGGATCGAGATAGCAGATTCACTTTAGGATTTTGGCAATCTCTTTAGAAGGCAATGGGAACACAACTAGATATGAGCACTGCCTACCACCCATATACGGATGGTCAGAGTGAGCGTACCATCCATACACTTGAGGATATGCTTTGAGCTTGCGTGATTGACTTCGGTAAATCATGGGATGCCCACTTGCCTATGATCGAATTCTCCTATAAGAACAGTTATCACCTGAGCATCAAGGTTGCTCCCTTCGAGGCTCTATATGGTCGTAAATGCAGATCGCCCCTATGCTAGGCCGAGGTCGGTGACACTCAACTACAAAAAGGGAAATCGTCGGCCAGTGCTCTTATAGGACCCGAAATCATCCATGAAATGACTGAAAAGATAGTCCAAATCAAAGCTCGACTTTAAGCATCGCGAGACCGATAGAAGAGTTATGCTGACAAGCAGTGAAAGCCATTAGAATTTCAAGTTGCGGATCGCGTGTTACTAAAGGTCTCTCCTTGGAAGGGAATGATTCGCTGTGGTAAACGAGGAAAATTGAACCCGCGATACATTGGACTATTCGAGATACTTGCCCAGATTGGTCCAGTGGCTTACAAGTTGTAGCTACCTGCCGAGCTTAGCAACGTACACCCATTGTTCCACGTCTCAAATCTGAAAAAGTTTCTATCAGATGAAACCCATGTCGTTCATTTTAAAGAGATTGAGATAAAAGAGAATCTCTTGTTCGTCGAAGAACTAATCGAGATTATGGACAGGGAAGTGAAGCGTACAATGCAACGTCGAATTCCGATTGTGAAGGTTCGATGGAACGCTAAACGTGGACCGAAATTCACATGGGAACGTGAAGACCAAATGAAGCAAAAGTACCCTCATTTATTCATTCCTTCAAAAACCTAGTTTTCAAAAGAATTTCTGTAACACCCAAAATTTCAAACCAATTTAAACTTTTTAAAACATATCAAGTTCATCAAACATTACAACTTTGTTTTCAAAATATTGATTATCAGAGTTTTTCCCAGAAACATAAACATAATAGGAGGAGTTGTACGATCACGCCTTGGCCTTGCCTCGATCCCCTGATGTACATGAAACAATAAACTGAAACTGTAAGCCCAAAAGCTTAGTGAGTTACCCCCATAACAATATCAACATTAACATATCATGTCAATCAAAACAAAACAACATGCACTGGGCCCACAGCTTTACAAGCTGGACTACCCCTGGGCCTCAGTACGAGTCTAGAATGCCTACCGGGCCCTCAACTCATATCTGGAATGCCATCGAGCCCTCAGTGCGAGTCTAGAATGCCTACCGGGCCCTCATCTCGTATCTGGAATGCTCCCGAGTCCTCAGTATGAGTCTGGAATGCCTTCCGGGCCGTCAGCTCATATCTGGAATACTCTCGGGTTTGTTGGCTACCGCACGGAGCAGTACAACCTCAACCCACCCCACATAACATGTCGACATGTAACAGATAAATGCACATACAGGAAATCAATCAGTATCACAGGCAGTCCTACCGACCTACCCAACTAGCATATCAATTGGCATACATTACTAACTCAACTCAACATATCAATAACTACTAGGATATCAAAACCAATGGGTCGGCCTTGGTGCCTTAGACCCCTTAGTATAGTGAGGATAACTCACCTCGCAACTGACGTCAGAAAACTAGAAAGCTTCAGCTCCCGGATCACCAACACGAACTTCACTACCTATGATTACCATACAATCCTTTTTTCATAAGTTTCCAAATTATCAGAACACCCTTAGAA
The DNA here is from genome assembly GCF_051521515.1 of Lactuca serriola. Lineage (NCBI taxonomy): Eukaryota > Viridiplantae > Streptophyta > Magnoliopsida > Asterales > Asteraceae > Lactuca > Lactuca serriola. The sequence continues at coordinate 333,108,152 of NC_136415.1, read as the reverse complement.
GTCATCTGGTCAACTCTTGGTTAAAGTCAATGCTCACAGTCAAAGTCAACAGTCCATGTTGACTTAACTCGTCGAGTGCAGTTCACCGACTCGTCGAGTCCTTCCTAAACTCGAGAAATTGTGAAATCCTTGATTGGCTCATCGAGTTCCCTTTTAACTCGCCGAGTTCATACGTCCAAAAATTGGGAGAAGCCCTAGCCGACTCGCCGAGTCCAAGGAAATCATCAACGGACTCGCCGAGTTGTTCATCCAACTCGTCGAGTTCATGGATATCTTCAACGGGCTCGCCGATTTGTTCATCCAACTCGCCGAGTCCTTGCAGACCTTCATCTATGCAGACACTTTTTAAGCCATGTCAAGGTTCCAAATTACAGATCCAAGCTTCTAGGGCATGTTTATCACGTAAAGTCGCAAACTTTATGTGCATGCAAGGCGTTAAGACCCTTAAATGGAAAAACTAAGCTTGCAATGAAGCCTCACACTTGAGGGAAGGCTCCTACCAGGCAAGGCTGATGACTTTATGGATCTAGAGGTCATAGGGAGTCCAGATTTGAAGTTATAACTTCAGATCTTAGCTTAAACATGGGGAGCCTTTCATAAAACCCATCCAAAAGTGGTCAAAAGAGAGATGAGCTAAAGGAACGAACAACTTAATACCTTCCAGGGAGAGACAACTAATGAACCTCTTATCTCCCCACGAGTTTCTAGCCTTGATTTCCTTACTTCCCCAAGTGTTTCCTTCTTCAAAGTTCCTCCTCCAAGCTTGAACACACCAAAAGAACACTCACACACACGATTTAGGTTTTGATAGCGACAAAGGGCAGTAGAGGGGAGGCTGGGGGAGGCCAGTGATCCTTTTAATAGGGTGCAAAACCCCGAGATTTAGGGTTTCATTTGCCAGCTCCTACTCGTCGAGTCCCTTCTTGGACTCGGAGAGTAGGTCATTAAAATGCGTGGACCAAGCCGCTGCTACTCGACTAGTAGGGCAATCAACTCGTTGAGTAGCCCTTGAAACTATGAATTCACACATTAAATCAATACCCGAGAATCGGGGCGTTACAACTCTCCCCCACTTGAACTAGAATTCACCCTCGAAGTCTGTTGCAGCGAATAACTCAGGGTATTGCTCCCGCATTTCAACCTCCGACTCCCACGTCCACTCGGACCCTCTCCGATGCTCCCAATGAACTTTCACCAAAGGTATCTCCTTATTCCTCAGAATCTTCATCTTCTTCTCTAGTACGGCCACATGCCTCTCTACGTAGTTCAGGCACTCATCAACCTGAATGTCATCCAGTGATACTACCGCCTCTTGGTCTGTGATGCACTTCCGTAACTGCGAAACATGGAACGTGCTGTGAATCCGACTAAGCTCCTCCGAAAGCTCAAGCCTATAGACCACTTTGCCCACCCTGGCGATGATCCTGAATGGCCCAATATACTGAGGGCCCAATTTTCCCCTCTTCCTGAAGCGCATCACACCCTTCCAGGGTGAGACCTTCAGCAGTACCATGTCACCTATGTGGAATTCCAACTCAGATCGGCGTCTGTCGACGTAACTCTTCTTTCGACTCCGAGCTGTTTGCAGTCGCTTCCTGATCTGCTGAATCTTCTCGGTAGTCTGCAAGACCATCTCCATCCGAACCATTACCCTGTGACCCATCTCACCCCAACAAACAGGGGTGCGACACCTACGCCCGTACAATAGCTCGAATGGCGGGGCGCTAAGACTAGAATGATAGTTGTTGTTGTAGGCGAACTCCGTAAGCGGTAGGTGAGAGTCCCAACTCCCACCGAAGTCGATGACACACGCCCTCAACATATCCTCAAGGGTCTGAATAGTCCGCTCGCTCTGGCCATCTGTCTGCGGGTGGAATGTTGTGTTACAATGCAATCGCGTGCCCAGCTCCTTGTGAAACTTTTTCCAGAAGCGGGAGGTAAAACTTGTTGGGTTTTGAGCATTCTAACACTCCTAAGTGTACATGCAACCCTAAATACCTTGGATCTATGTTTTCTCTATTATACATACAAATAAGAACATCCAAGGTATAATCCTAATCTAGCATACAAAAACAATGAGTGTAACAAGATAGAATACATACCTCTTTGATGTAGAAAGTCTTCATGAAGCGTGAGTGTCTAGCCCCAATAGTATGGAAGCCTCAAATGGAATCACAATCACCAAAACACTTAGAATAACTTGAGAGAATTCTACAACTCATGAAATCGGCTAGCCCTTTCTTACTCTCACTCTAGTGGCCGATTTTGGTCAAGAATAAGATGCTTATATAGTTAGGGTTACACCATGTAAACCCTAATTGACATGGCCTTTCATTTCCATGATCCATGGGTACAAATACACCATGGAGCATCCATGGACCATCCTATGGGTTTTAGCCCAACTTGATTATCCATGGAGCATTAGCCCACTATACAAGTATGGATGATTTACACAATCAACCCATATATTTAATTAGTCTTCTTTTGATCACTTAATTAATCCTAGATTAATTCTTGATCAATACTAATTAAATAATCTTATTATTCTTATTATTAATATACTAGAACTTATAATATATTAATAACCATAAGTGTCTTATTTCTATCATTATAGTCTATCCAAGTGCATGATGGTATGCAACCCAAATGGACCATGCCGGGTCGGGTCAAGTCTTACCAATTTTAGTTATGGACTTAGACATTAATCCAACAAAACTGACATCCCGATCAGAGACAATGGAAATGGGAATCCCATGGCGAGACACGATCTCGCGAATGTACACCTCTTCCAACTTCTCGGCCGACGAACTCTCCCGTATGGCTAAGAAATGGGCGCTCTTGGTCAACCGATCCACGATGAACCAAATGCGTCAAACCCCTTTGCCGTCCTTGGTAACTTTGTGATAAAATCCGTCGTGATCTATTCCCATTTCCACATGGGAATCTCCAGGGGCTGCAGTTTTCCATGCGGCCTTTGATACTCGACCTTGACCATCCTATAGGTCAAGCAGCTCTCGACGTACCAGGCAATCTTGCGCTTCTTACATGGCCACCAGTAGCTCAAACTCAAACCCCAATACATCTTGGTGGCCCCCGGGTGAATGGAGAAGTGAGACTTAATGAGCGTCCTCCATAACCATCTGCCTAAGCCCACCAGACATCGGAACCGAAACCCGACCACATCAGGTCAGTAGTCCCCGACTATCCTGCACGAACCGGGTATTCTCACCCTTGATCCTTTCTAGCTTCCAATTCTCCGGTCGCATGCCCTCTACCTGGGTATATCTGATCAAAATCACAAGTGGAAAATCCACCGCTATCCTCATACATACCGCGGGGGTGGAAAACCCAGCTGACTTCCAGCTCAAGGCATCCGCAACCACATTCGCTTTACCAGGATGGTAAAGGATCTTGCAATCGTAGTCCTTGACTACATCTAGCCACCTGCGCTGCCTCATGTTCAGGTTCGGCTGATCCATGATATGTCTCAAGCTCTTGTGATCTGTGTAAATGGTATAGCGGACCCCATATAGGTAATGTCTCCATATCTTGAGGGCGAACACCACCGCCCCTAGCTCCAAGTCATGCGTAGGGTATCTCGTCTCATGTGGCTTTAGCTGTCGCGATGCGTAGGCTATCACTCGTCCTCTCTGCATGAGGACCACCCCTAAACCTGTGATGGATGCATCACAGAACACCAAAAAGTCCTCAACTCCCTCCGGGAGTGTCAAGACTGGTGCCTCACATAAACATTGATGGAGGGTCTCAAACGCCCTCTGCTGCTCGGGGCCCCACCGGAAATCCACCCCCTTCCTCATCAGACGAGTGAGGGGTACTGCAATCTTGGAAAAATCCCGTATGAACGTCCGATAGTACCCTGCCAATCCTAGAAAACTCCTAATATCTAAGGGAGATTTCAAAATTTCCCACTGCATAACCGCCTCGATTTTGGCCGGATCGACCAAAATCCCTTCCTGGTTAACGAGATGTCCGAGGAACTAGACCTCTCGTAACCAAAACTCACACTTCGAGAACTTGGCGTACAACCGTTCTCATCTCAAAACTCCCAACAGCTCTCACAGATGCTCCTCATGCTGCTCTCGGGTCTTGGAGTACACCAATATATCATCTATAAACACTATGACCGAGTGATCAAGCATCGGTCTGCAGACCTGATTCATCAGGTCCATGAACATTGTCGGCGCGTTGGTGAGCCGAAACGACATCACCATGAACTCGTAATGTCCACAACGAGTTTGGAATGTGGTCTTCTCCACATCCTCCTCCCGGACCCAGACCTGATGATACCCAGACCTCAAATCTATCTTGGAAAACCACGATGCGCCCTGCAACTGATCGAAGAGATCGTTCATACTTGGGAGTGGGTAACGGTTCTTCACCGTTAGCTTGTTCAACTCCCAGTAATCAATACACATCCGGTGCGAACCGTCCTTCTTCCGGACAAAAAGAATCGGCGCTCCCCATGGAGAACTGCTAGGTCGAATGAACTACTTGCCCAGCAGTTCCTGCGGCTACGATGATAACTCCTGCATCTCTGGGGGCGCCAATCGGTATGGCGCCTTAGTTATAGAGGCTGCACCTAGCACTAGGTCGATCCTGAACTCGACCTGACTCTTCGGAGGTATCCCTGGCAATTCCTCCGGAAACACATCTACAAACTCCCTGACCACTGGTACTTTAGAAGCCGAGGTCTGGTCCCTAACTCACGTATCTACCACATACGACAGATACCCCATACACCCATGCTGAATGTACTGTCGAGCCCTGGCAGCTGAACAAAATCCTGATCCTACTCTGGTGCCCTCACCATATATAACTAGTTCTCCCCCACTTGGGGTCCAAACAACCACTCGTTGGCCCTTGCAATCAATAATAACACCGAACCGACTGAGCCAATCCACGTCCACAATCACACACACCTCCCCCATGGGAATCAGAATCAGATCTATCAGAAAAGACACCCCAAAAATCTCCAAGTCACATCCTTGATAAACTAAAGAAGCAGAAACCCCATGTTCGTTGGTGATAGACAATTGCAACGGACACTCTAACTCGCCCACTGGCACACTGAACTCTCTACTAATAGACTGACACACGAAGGAACGAATCGCCCCTAAGTCAAATAAGACCAAAGCAGGCAAATAGTTCACCAGAAACATACCTAATTCCAGGTAAAACAGATAAGCATACAATAGATAAATAAAACGAGTTGAGGATTGAAATGTACCAGCAACAACGTCTGGTGCTGCTCTAGCCTCCTCCGCCGTAAGCTGGAAAGCACGAACCAGAGCCTTCGGAGGCTCTGTCCTGACTGGTCTCCCATCCGTGATCCTCAGAGTAGCCAGCGCTGCAGCCTGCACCAGCTGGGCGACAAGTAGTGGACAGTTGGCCCTCATGTGACCAACCTGGTTGCAGTGATAACATAACCTCATACCCAGAACTGGGGCGGCCTGGTGACAATCCTACGCATAATGCCCCTCCTTTCCACACTTGTGGCACCCAGTCCCAGCCCGACATACGCCAGAATGACCCTTGCCGCACTTCCCACAAGTGCGGCCTTGCTGACCCCCAGTCCTAGTATCAGTGGTCTTAGATCACTTCGGCGCCGGCTGTGATAGTGTCGGGGCCGACCACTGCTGTTGGATTAGTGCCTAAGGCTGTAACTATATTTGGTAAGTACTTGACCCGGTTGTGCATGGTCCTTTTGGGTTGCCTTCACCATAGCAACTTGACAGGATGATTTGTTAAGAGAGAAGAGATATTATTTTTTATATATTATGAGAATAATATATTAAAGGAATAGTATTGTTTTTTGATTAATATAAGTTATATATTAATTGAGAATTAATGTGGTGACTTAAAGAGGTTAATTTGAATAAAGGGGCATAAACTGTCAAATGTGTGATAGTTGTGTTTTGGGCTATGTATCCTTATGGATATGAGGGTGGACGAAATTTAGGGTTTGGGAACCTTAAATTCGTCCAATCCTAGTATCTAGGAGGATCTTGGATTGCTTAGGGCCTAAGTTATTCAATTAGGGTTTATGGTGAAACCCTAGTAGCTCATAGTATAAATAGGACCCTAGGGTGAGGGAAATCGGCACTTATGCAAGGCAAGAAACCCTAGGGCCGATTTCTCACCCTCCTCTCTCTCTTTCTCTCTCTCTCTCTCTCTCTCTCTCTCTCTCTCTCTCTTAAATCATCTTCTTTCTAGTTGGTGTTTGTAAGCCATTAGAGGAGTGACAATTGTAACTCTAAGCTCCAAGAAGAAGAAGTATCAAGCACGTAATCCAAGGTATTGTTATAGATCCTAATTTATATGATTAGAATCATTGTTTACATTAGATATAGTATTGAAAGTCTTGGATAGAATGCATGTTCAATTAGAGAAACGTAGATCCAAGCAATTAGGGTTTGCATGTGCACATAGGAAAGTTCTTGTTGCTCAAACCCATCAGTGGTATCAGAGCTTTGATTGATTTCTATTGAATTGATGCATTGGTTAATTGCTTGTTGCTTAAAAAATTCGATTTTTGGTCCTCTGCCTGATGAACTCGGCGAGTTCCACTGTGGACTCGGCGAGTAGCTCCAACTCGGCGAGTCCATAGTGGGAACTCGGCGAGTTGGAGCGTCAGAAAGAGGGAGTTTCGGGATTTCTTGCTGTTTTACTTGAGGAAACTTACCTTAACTGTTTTGGGTCATTAAAATCCGATTTTAACCATATATATGAGTATATTCTTGACCAAACAAAAGTTAATTACCAATTAGTTGAATAATAATTTGCTTATGTGATAATAATTGATTATTTGAATTGAATTAGTGAATTGTTTTGCAAGTAATATTGAATAAGATCAAATTGAGATAATCTAATTGTTGATTTACATTATTTTCTATTTGATCCTTATGTTTAAAAAAGTTTAAAACTTGTCCTCAAGTTTTGAAATTTAGTTTTGTGATTAAAAGTTTAAATAATTTAAATTTCAAACCCTAGAATTTTACAAGTTTAAAATTCAACCTATACTATTATATTATTACAAGCTTAATATATATATATATATATATATATATATATATATATATATATATATATATATATATATATATATATATATATATATATATATATATGTATGATTAAAGATGCTAGTCTTACCGTTAGTAGGTCTCATTCACGAAGCCAGTCTATAAGGTGGGTATAAGGTTGCTGCCTATAAAATGGCGCTTAATGGGTGTACACTCACACCCACCGCTTGCTTGACTGGTGGAGGGTCGTTAGCCGAACGGGTAGGATAGGGCAATCCTCCTCTCATTAAAAAGTATTATGAATCTATTTAAAGTAACTAAACTATTTAATAAATTCCCAATCTTATTTACTTTAGGAAAAGTGAATTGATGCAATCCCATGAAATTACACTTTGCACTCTTGTTTAGATGTTAGTGAAGCGTGGGTGGTTAACCGGCACACTAATTTGTTCTAAGCAAAGGTGACAAAGGGTGATTCATTGGTTGTCATAGTTCGGTGGAGCGTGTGTGGTTTACCGGCACATCGAATAGCTGATTGTAACAATGAAGGCACCATGTAGATTTGAATGGTTATTCACACCCACTTTGTGATCCTCGGTATCCCAGTCACAAACTAGAGGGGCATATCGAGATTTAAACATGCCATTGAAAAGTTCAATGAATCTCAAAATTTAGGAATTCTCAATACATTTTAAACTTAAAGACTATGTTTTTCGCCCCTGAGTCAAATAAGACCGAAGCAGGCAAAGAGTTCACCAGAAACGTACCTAATTATAGGTACAACAGATAAGCATACAATAGACAAATAAAACGAGTTGAGGATAGAAACGTACCAGTAACCACGTCTAGTGCTACTCTGGCCTCCTCCGCCGTAAGCTGGAAAGCACGACCCTGAGCCTTCGGAGGCTCTGTCCTGACTGGTCTCCCATCCGTGATGCTCAAAGTAGTCGGCGCTGTAGCCTGCACCGGCTGGGTGGCAAGTAGTGGACAGTTGGCCCTCATGTGACCAACCTGGTTGTAGTGATAACATAACCTCATACCCTGAACTGGGGCGGCCTGGCGACAATCCTACGCGTAATGCCCCTCCTTTCCACACTTGTGGCACCCAGTCCCAGCCTGACATACGCCAGAATGACCCTTGCCGCACTTCCCACAAGTGCAGCCTTGCTGACCCTAGTCCTAGTATCAACGGTATTAGATCACTTCAGCGCCGGCTGTGATAGTGTCGGGGTCGGCCGCTGCTGTTGGATTAGTGCCTAAGGCTGTAACTATATTTGGTAAGTACTTGACCCGGTTGTGCATGGTCCTTTTGGGTTACCTTCACCATAGCAACTTGACAGGATGATTTGTTAAGAGAGAAGATATATTATTTTTTATATATTATGAGAATAATATATTAAAGGAATAGTACTGTTATTTGATAAATATAAGTTATATATTAATTGAGAATTAATTTGGTGACTTAAAGAGGTTAACTGAATAAAGGGGCATAAACTGTCAAATGTGTGATAGTTGTGTTTTGGGCCATGTATCCTTATGGATATGAGGGTGGACGAAATTTAGGGTTTGGGAACCTTAAATTCGTCCAAGCCTAGTATCTAGGAGGATCTTGGATTGCTTAGGGCCTAAGTAATTCAATTAGGGTTTATGGTGAAACCCTAGTAGCTAATAGTATAAATAGGACCCTAGGGTGAGGGAAATCGGCACTTATGTAAGGCAAGAAACCCTAGGGCCAATTTCTCACCGTCCTCTCACTCTCTCTCTCTCTTAAATCATCTTCTTTCTAGTGGGTGTTTGTAAGCCATTAGAGGAGTGACAATTGTGACTCTAAGCTCCAAGAAGAAGAAGTTTCAAGCACGTAATCCAAGGTATAGTTATAGATCCTAATTTATATGATTAGAATCATTGTTTACATTAGATATAGTATTGAAAGTCTTGGATAGAATGCATGTTCAATTAGAGAAACCTAGATCCAAGCAATTAGGGTTTGCATGTGCACATAGGAAAGTTCTTGTTGCTCAAACCCATCAGTGGTATCATAGCTTTGATTGATTTCTATTGAATTGATGCATTGGTTAGTTGCTTGTTGCTTAAAAAAATTGATTTTTGGTCCTCTGCCTGATGAACTCGGCGAGTTCCACTGTGGACTCGGTGAGTAGCTCCAACTCGGCAAGTCCATAGTGGGAACTCGGCGAGTTGGAGCGTCAGAAAGAGGGAGTTTCGGGATTTCTTGCTGTTTTACTTGAGGAAACTTGCCTTAATTGTTTTGGGTCATTAAAATCCGATTTTAACCATATATATGAGTATATTCTTGACCAAACAATAGATAATTACCAATTAGTTGAATAATAATTTCCTTATTTGATAATAATTGATTATTTGAATTGAATTGGTGAATTGTTTTGCAAGTAATATTGAATAAGATCAAATTGAGATAATCTAATTGTTGATTTACATTATTTGCTATTTGATCCTTATGTTTTAAAAAGTTTAAAACTTGTCCTCAAGTTTTGAAATTTAGTTTTATGATTAAAAGTTTAAATAATTTAAATTTCAAACCCTAGAATTTTACAATTTTAAAATTCAACCTATACTAATATATTATTACAAGCTTAATATATATATGTATGATTAAAGATGCTAGTCTTACCGCTAGTAGGTCTCATTCACGAAGCCAGCCTGTAAGGTGGGTATAAGGTTGCTGCCTACAAAATGGCGCTTAATGGGTGTACACTCACACCCACCGCTTGCTTGACTGGTGGAGGGTCGTTAGCCGAACGGTTAGGATAGGGCAAACCTCCTCTCATTAAAAAGTATTATGAATCTACTTAAAGTAACTAAACTATTTAATAAATTCCCAATCTTATTTACTTTAGGTAAAGTGAATTGATGCAATCCCATGAAATTACACTTTGCACCCTTGTTTAGATGTTAGTGGAAGGTGTGTGGTTAACCGGCGCACTAATTGCTTCTAAGCAAAGGTGGCAAAGGGTGTTTCATTGTTTGTCATAGTTCGGTGGAGCGTGTGTGGTTTAACGGCACATCGAATAGGTGATTGTAACAATGAAGGCACCATGTAGATTTGCATGGTTATGCACACCCGCTTTGTGATCCTCTGTATCCCAGTCACAAACTAGAGGTGCATATCGAGATTTAAACATGCCATTGAAAAGTTCAATGAGTCTCAAACTCTAGGAATTCTCAATACATTTAAAAGTTAAAGATTATGTTTTTCGCCCCTGAGTCAAATAAGACCAAAGCAGGCAAAGAGTTCACCAGAAACGTACATAATTACAGGTACAACAGATAAGCATACAATAGATAAATAAAACGAGTTGAGGATAGAAACGTACCAGTAACCACGTCTGGTGCTACTCTGGCTTCCTCCGCCGTAAGCTGGAAAGCACGACCCTGAGCCTTCGGAGGCTCTGTCCTGACTGGTCTCCCATCCGTGATGCTCAAAGTAGTCGGCGCTGTAGCCTGCACCGGCTGGGTGGCAAGTAGTGGACAGTTGGCCCTCATGTGACCAACCTGGTTGTAGTGATAACATAACCTCATACCCTGAACTGGGGCGGCCTGGCGACAATCCTACGCGTAATGCCCCTCCTTTCCACACTTGTGGCACCCAGTCCCAGCCTGACATACGCCAGAATGACCCTTGCCGCACTTCCCACAAGTGCGGCCTTGCTGACCCTAGTCCTAGTATCAACGGTCTTAGATCGCTTCGGCGCTGGCTGTGATAGTGTCGGGGCCGGCCGCTGCTGTTGGATTAGTGCCTAAGGCTATAACTATATTTGGTAAGTACTTGACCCGGTTGTGCATGGTCCTTTTGGGTTACCTTCACCATAGCAACTTGACAGGATGATTTGTTAAGAGAGAAGAGATATTATTTTTTATATATTATGAGAATAATATATTAAAGGAATAGTATTGTTATTTGATTAATATAAGTTATATATTGATTGAGAATTAATGTGGTGACTTAAAGAGGTTAATTGAATAAAGGGGCATAAACTGTCAAATGTGTGATAGTTGTGTTTTGGGCTATGTATCCTTATGGATATGAGGGTGGACGAAATTTAGGGTTTGGGAACCTTAAATTCGTCCAAGCCTAGTATCTAGGAGGATATTGGATTGCTTAGGGCCTAAGTTATTCAATTAGGGTTTATGGTGAAACCTTAGTAGCTAATAGTATAAATAGGACCCTAGGGTGAGGGAAATCAGCACTTATGCAAGGCAAGAAACCCTAGGGCCGATTTCTCACCCTCCTTTCTCTCTCTCTTAAATCATTTTCTTTCTAGTTGGTGTTTGTAAGCCATTAGAGGAGTGACAATTGTGACTCTAAGCTAAAAGAAGAAGAAGTATGAAGCATGTAATCCAAGGTATTGTTATAGATCCTAATTTATATGACTAGAATCCTTGTTTACATTAGATTTAGTATTGAAAGTCTTGGATAGAATGCATGTTCAATTAGAGAAACCTAGATCCAAGCAATTACGGTTTGCATGTGCACATAGGAAAGTTCTTGTTGCTCAAACCCATCAGTGGTATCAGAGCTTTGATTGATTTCTGTTGAATTGATGCATTGGTTAATTGCTTGTTGCTTAAAAAATTCGATTTTTGGTCCTCTGCCTGATGAACTCGGCGAGTTCCACTGTGGACTCGGTGAGTAGCTCCAACTCGGCAAGTCCATAGTGGGAACTCGACGAGTTGGAGCGTCAGAAAGAGGGAGTTTCGGGATTTCTTGCTGTTTTACTTGAGGAAACTTGCCTTAATTGTTTTGGGTCATTAAAATCCGATTTTAACCATATATATGAGTATATTCTTGACCAAACAAAAGATAATTACCAATTAGTTGAATAATAATTTCCTTATTTGATAATAATTGATTATTTGAATTGAATTGGTGAATTGTTTTGCAAGTAATATTGAATAAGATCAAATTGAGATAATCTAATTGTTGATTTACATTATTTGCTATTTGATCCTTATGTTTTAAAAAGTTTAAAACTTGTCCTCAAGTTTTGAAATTTAGTTTTATGATTAAAAGTTTAAATAATTTAAATTTCAAACCCTAGAATTTTACAATTTTAAAATTCAACCTATACTAATATATTATTACAAGCTTAATATATATATGTATGATTAAAGATGCTAGTCTTACCGCTAGTAGGTCTCATTCACGAAGCCAGCCTGTAAGGTGGGTATAAGGTTGCTGCCTATAAAATGGCGCTTAATGGGTGTACACTCACACCCACCGCTTGCTTGACTGGTGGAGGGTCGTTAGCCGAACGGTTAGGATAGGGCAAACCTCCTCTCATTAAAAAGTATTATGAATCTACTTAAAGTAGCTAAACTATTTAATAAATTCCCAATCTTATTTACTTTAGGTAAAGTGAATTGATGCAATCCCATGAAATTACACTTTGCACCCTTGTTTAGATGTTAGTGGAAGGTGTGTGGTTAACCGGCGCACTAATTGCTTCTAAGAAAAGGTGGCAAAGGGTGATTCATTGTTTGTCATAGTTCGGTGGACCGTGTGTGGTTTAACGGCACATCGAATAGGTGATTGTAACAATGAAGGCACCATGTAGATTTGCATGGTTATGCACACCCGCTTTGTGATCCTCTGTATCCCAGTCGCAAACTAGAGGAGCATATCGAGATTTAAACATGCCATTGAAAAGTTCAATGAGTCTCAAACTCTAGGAATTCTCAATACATTTAAAAGTTAAAGATTATGTTTTTCGCCCCTGAGTCAAATAAGACCAAAGCAGGCAAAGAGTTCACCAGAAACGTACATAATTACAGGTACAACAGATAAGCATACAATAGATAAATAAAACGAGTTGAGGATAGAAACGTACCAGTAACCACGTCTGGTGCTACTCTGGCCTCCTCCGCCGTAAGCTGGAAAGCACGACCCTGAGCCTTCGGAGGCTCTGTCCTGACTGGTCTCCCATCCGTGATGCTCAAAGTAGTCGGCGCTGTAGCCTGCACCGGCTGGGTGGCAAGTAGTGGACAGTTGGCCCTCATGTGACCAACCTGGTTGTAGTGATAACATAACCTCATACCCTGAACTGGGGCGGCCTGGCGACAATCCTACGCGTAATGCCCCTCCTTTCCACACTTGTGGCACCCAGTCCCAGCCTGACATACGCCAGAATGACCCTTGCCGCACTTCCCACAAGTGCGGCGTTGCTGACCCTAGTCCTAGTATCAACGGTCTTAGATCGCTTCAGCGCCGGCTGTGATAGTGTCGCGGCCGACCGCTGCTGTTGGATTAGTGCCTAAGGCTGTAACTATATTTGGTAAGTACTTGACCCGGTTGTGCATGGTCCTTTTGGGTTACCTTCGCCATAGCAACTTGACAGGATGATTTGTTAAGAGAGAAGAGATATTATTTTTTATATATTATGAGAATAATATATTAAAGGAATAGTATTGTTATTTGATTAATATAAGTTATATATTAATTGAGAATTAATTTGGTGACTTAAAGAGGTTAATTGAATAAAGGGGCATAAACTGTCAAATGTGTGATAGTTGTGTTTTGGGCTATGTATCCTTATGGATATGAGGGTGGACGAAATTTAGGGTTTGGGAACCTTAAATTCGTCCAAGCCTAGTATCTAGGAGGATATTGGATAGCTTAGGGCCTAAGTTATTCAATTAGGGTTTATGGTGAAACCTTAGTAGCTCATAGTATAAATAGGACCCTAGGGAGAGGGAAATCAGCACTTATGCAAGGCAAGAAACCCTAGGGCCGATTTCTCACCCTCCTTTCTCTCTCTCTTAAATCATTTTCTTTCTAGTTGGTGTTTGTAAGCCATTAGAGGAGTGACAATTGTGACTCTAAGCTACAAGAAGAAGAGGTATGAAGCATGTAATCCAAGGTATTGTTATAGATCCTAATTTATATGACTAGAATCCTTGTTTACATTAGATTTAGTATTGAAAGTCTTGGATAGAATGCATGTTCAATTAGAGAAACCTAGATCCAAGCAATTACGGTTTGCATGTGCACATAGGAAAGTTCTTGTTGCTCAAACCCATCAGTGGTATCAGAGCTTTGATTGATTTCTGTTGAATTGATGCATTGGTTAATTGCTTGTTGCTTAAAAAATTCGATTTTTGGTCCTCTGCCTGATGAACTCGGCGAGTTCCACTGTGGACTCGGTGAGTAGCTCCAACTCGGCAAGTCCATAGTGGGAACTCGACGAGTTGGAGCGTCAGAAAGAGGGAGTTTCGGGATTTCTTGCTGTTTTACTTGAGGAAACTTGCCTTAATTGTTTTGGGTCATTAAAATCCGATTTTAACCATATATATGAGTATATTCTTGACCAAACAAAAGATAATTACCAATTAGTTGAATAATAATTTCCTTATTTGATAATAATTGATTATTTGAATTGAATTGGTGAATTGTTTTGCAAGTAATATTGAATAAGATCAAATTGAGATAATCTAATTGTTGATTTACATTATTTGCTATTTGATCCTTATGTTTTAAAAAGTTTAAAACTTGTCCTCAAGTTTTGAAATTTAGTTTTATGATTAAAAGTTTAAATAATTTAAATTTCAAACCCTAGAATTTTACAATTTTAAAATTCAACCTATACTAATATATTATTACAAGCTTAATATATATATGTATGATTAAAGATGCTAGTCTTACCGCTAGTAGGTCTCATTCACGAAGCCAGCCTGTAAGGTGGGTATAAGGTTGCTGCCTATAAAATGGCGCTTAATGGGTGTACACTCACACCCACCGCTTGCTTGACTGGTGGAGGGTTGTTAGCCGAACGGTTAGGATAGGGCAAACCTCCTCTCATTAAAAAGTATTATGAATCTACTTAAAGTAACTAAACTATTTAATAAATTCCCAATCTTATTTACTTTAGGTAAAGTGAATTGATGCAATCCCATGAAATTACACTTTGCACCCTTGTTTAGATGTTAGTGGAAGGTGTGTGGTTAACCTGCGCACTAATTGCTTCTAAGCAAAGGTGGCAAAGGGTGATTCATTGTTTGTCATAGTTCGGTGGACCGTGTGTGGTTTAACGGCACATCGAATAGGTGATTGTAACAATGAAGGCACCATGTAGATTTGCATGGTTATGCACACCCGCTTTGTGATCCTCTGTATCCCAGTCACAAACTAGAGGGGCATATCGAGATTTAAACATGCCATTGAAAAGTTCAATGAGTCTCAAACTCTAGGAATTCTCAATACATTTAAAAGTTAAAGATTATGTTTTCCGCCCCTGAGTCAAATAAGACCAGAGCAGGCAAAGAGTTCACTAGAAACGTACATAATTACAGGTACAACAGATAAGCATACAATAGATAAATAAAACGAGTTGAGGATAGAAACGTACCAGTAACCACGTCTGGTGCTACTCTGGCCTCCTCCGCCGTAAGCTGGAAAGCACGACCCTGAGCCTTCGGAGGCTCTGTCCTGACTGGTCTCTCATCCGTGATGCTCAAAGTAGTCGGCGCTGTAGCCTGCACCGGCTGGGTGGCAAGAAGTGGACAGTTGGCCCTCATGTGACCAACCTGGTTGTAGTGATAACATAACCTCATACCCTGAACTGGGGCGGCCTGGAGACAATCCTACGCGTAATGCCCCTCCTTTCCACACTTGTGGCACCCAGTCCCAGCCTGACATACGCCAGAATGACCCTTGCCGCACTTCCCACAAGTGCGGCGTTGCTGACCCTAGTCCTAGTATCAACGGTCTTAGATCGCTTCGGCGCCGGCTGTGATAGTGTCGGGGCTGACCGTTGCTGTTGGATTAGTGCCTAAGGCTGTACCTATATTTGGTAAGTACTTGACCCGGTTGTGCATGGTCCTTTAGGGTTACTTTCACCATAGCAACTTGACAGGATGATTTGTTAAGAGAGAAGAGATATTATTTTTTATATATTATGAGAATAATATATTAAAGGAATAGTATTGTTATTTGATTAATATAAGTTATATATTAATTGAGAATTAATTTGGTGACATAAAGAGGTTAATTGAATAAAGGGTCATAAACTGTCAAATGTGTGATAGTTGTGTTTTGGGCTATGTATCCTTATGGATATGAGGATGGACGAAATTTAGGGTTTGGGAACCTTAAATTCGTCCAAGCCTAGTATCTAGGAGGATATTGGATTGCTTAGGGCCTAAGTTATTCAATTAGGGTTTATGGTGAAACCTTAGTAGCTCATAGTATAAATAGGACCCTAGGGTGAGGGAAATCGGCACTTGTGCAAGGCAAGAAACCCTAGGGCCGATTTCTCACCCTCCTTTCTCTCTCTCTTAAATCATTTTCTTTCTAGTTGGTGTTTGTAAGCCATTAGAGGAGTGACAATTGTGACTCTAAGCTACAAGAAGAAGAAGTATGAAGCATGTAATCCAAGGTATTGTTATAGATGCTAATTTATATGACTAGAATTCCTTGTTTACATTAGATTTAGTATTGAAAGTCTTGGATAGAATGCATGTTCAATTAGAGAAACCTAGATCCAAGCAATTAGGGTTTGCATGTGCACATAGGAATGTTCTTGTTGCTCAAACCCATCAGTGGTATCAGAGCTTTGATTGATTTCTGTTGAATTGATGCATTGGTTAATTGCTTGTTGCTTAAAAAATTCGATTTTTGGTCCTCTGCCTGATGAACTCGGCGAGTTCCACTGTGGACTTGGCGAGTAGCTCCAACTCGGCGAGTCCATAGTGGGAACTCGGCGAGTTGGAGCGTCAGAAAGAGGGAGTTTCGGGATTTCTTGCTGTTTTACTTGAGGAAACTTGCCTTAACTGTTTTGGGTCATTAAAATCCGATAATAGTCGTATATATGAGAATATTCTTGACCAAACAAAAGATAATTACCAATTAGTTGAATAATAATTTCCTTATGTGATAATATTTGATTATTTGAATTGAATTGGTGAATTATTTTGCAAGTAATATAGAATAAGATCAAATTGAGATAATCTAATTGTTGATTTACATTATTTGCTATTTGATCCTTATGTTTAAAAAAGTTTAAAACTTGTCCTCAACTTTTGAAATTTAGTTTTGTGATTAAAAGTTTAAATAATTTAAATTTCAAACCCTAGAATTTTACAAGTTTAAAATTCAACCTATACTAATATATTATTACAAGCTTAATATATATATATATATATATATATATATATATATATATATATATATATATATATGTATGATTGAAGATGCTAGTCTTACCGTTAGTAGGTCTCATTCACGAAGCCAGTCTATAAGGTGGGTATAAGGTTGCTGCCTATAAAATGGCGCTTAATGTGTGTACACTCACACCCACCGCTTGCTTGACTGGTGGAGGGTCGTTAGCCGAACGGGTAGGATAGGGTAAACCTCCTCTCATTAAAAAGTATTATGAATCTATTTAAAGTAACTGAACTATTTAATAAATTCCTAATCTTAGTTACTTTAGTGGAGCGTGTCTGGCTAACCGGCACACTAATTGGTTCTAAGCAAAGGTGGCAAAGGGTGATTCATTGTTTGTCATAGTTCGGTGGAGCGTGTGTGGTTTACTAGCACATCGAATAGGTGATTGGAACATTGAAGGCACCATGTAGATTTGAATGGTTATTCACACCCGCTTTGTGATCCTCGGTATCCCAGTCACAGACTAGAGGGGCATATCGAGATTTAAACATGCCATTGAAAAGTTCAATGAATCTCAAAATTTAGGAATTCTCAATACATTTAAAACTTAAAGATTATGTTATTCGCCCCTGAGTCAAATAAGACCAAACCAGGCAAAGAGTTCACCAGAAACGTACCTAATTACAGGTACAACAGATAAGCATACAATGGATAAATAAAACGAGTTGAGGATAGAAACGTACCAGCAACCACGTCTGGTGCTACTCTGGCCTCCTCCGCCGTAAGCTGGAAAGCACGACGCTGAACCTTCGGAGGCTCTGTCCTGACTGGTCTCCCATCCATGATCCTCAAAGTAGCCGGCGCTGCAGCCTGCACCGGCTGGGCGGCAAGTAGTGGACAGTTGGCCCTCATGTGACCAACCTGGTTGTAGTGATAACATAACCTCATACCCTGAACTGGGGCGGCCTGGCGACAATCCTTCGCGTAATGCCCCTCCTTGCCACACTTGTGGCACCCAGTCCCAGCCTGACATACGCCAGAATGACCCTTGCTGCACTTCCCACAAGTGCGGCCTTGCTGACCCCCTAGTCCTAGCATTAGCGGTCTTAGATCGCTTCGGCGCTGGCTGTGATACTGTCGGGGCCGGCCGCTGCTGTTGGATTAGTGCCTAAGGCTGTAACTATATTTGGTAAGTACTTGACCCGGTTGTCCATGGTCCTTTTGGGTTGCCCTCACCATAGCAACTTGACAGGTTGATTTGTTAAGAGAGATGAGATATTATTTTTTATATATTACGAGAATAATATATTAAAGGAATAGTACTGTTATTTGATTAATATAAGTTATATATTAATTGAGAATTAATTTGGTGACTTAAAGAGGTTAACTGAATAAAGGGGCATAAACTGTCAAATGTGTGATAGTTGTGTTTTGGGCCGTGTATCCTTTGCCAGGAGCTTACTTTCACTACTTATTTAGCTACTTTAGGTCGTTGTAGTCCATAAATAAGAATCAAACTTTATCAGAGCTTGCATTCGATGCCGTTGATTCAATTTCTTCACGCAAGAAATTCTAAAAAGAAGCTTCCTTCGCAGGAAAGATATTCTAGTAAATAGAAAACTTGCCATTCATTCATGAACTGTCTTGCCCATGCCATCAAGATCTAGAGCTATATCTCTCGAAGGTGTCTTAGGGATAGATCTTTCCGATGATATCCATGGCCCACCCTCGAAATGGCCAAGGCTTTATAATCGGGTATAACTCGAAAGCCGGCTTGTGCTGGATTCCTGCATACCTCTGGCAGGCATCGCAGCTCTTAGCATGTGCTATGTAATCTGCAAGGACCGTAGGCCGCTGCAAGTATCTCCCTTTCAGTGACCTGGGACAGGAGACGATTTTATGAGTTTGCCTTGTTGGCATGCTTAGTGGTCATAGCGCCTTTGATTGAAATTCCATTTGCACCCGTAGATCTGGATCCGCTATTGACAACTAACTAAACTACTCCGGATGAGGGGTGAAATACGCCGCCTTCCGTAAAGTATACGCGCTTTCTCACTAAATTAAAATTAGGGAAGTTAAGGATTTAATACCCCCACCCAAAAAGACGTGTTTTCCATTTTTTAAATAAGGCATGTAAGCCTCTTTGTCCCTCCCGGTTCGGCAGCAGAAGCATTCTCAGCTCCCCGAATCGACATAGACGGACTTCTAAACATAGCACAACGCTTACCTTATAACTTGACTTGGGAGAGGACCCAGCCCTCTAACGTTGCGTGAGGGGTGCAACGGGATGATCTCATGGGGCTGATTTATTAGAGAATGATGTTAAGTAGACCTCCAACCATTGGCATACCCTGGTCCGTCAGGGTGCTTCTAACACCTTATCACGTCAATTGAAGTCCACCTTATTGTTGATGAGGCCATTCGATTAATCGGCTCAACCGGATGCGGAAGGGTGGCGGTTTACGATCCTACCTCAACTTTCTCTTACCCCCTCCCACCTTCCCTTTTCGCTTCGTCTACTCCCCTTTCTTTCAAAGGAATCCCTTTCTTCTCGACCGGATGGGAGGCCTTACCTGGTGAACAGCCTTCCTTACCTTAGGCATGGATATGAGGGTGGACGAAATTTAGGGTTTGGGAACCTTAAATTCGTCCAAGCCTAGTATCCAGGAGAATCTTGGATTACTTAGGGCCTAAGTTATTCAATTAGGGTTTATGGTGAAACCCTAGTAGCTCATAGTATAAATAGGACCCTAGGGCGAGGGAAATCGGCACTCATGCAAGGCAAGAAACCCTAGGGCCGATTTCTCACCCTCCTCTCTCTCTCTCTCTCTCTCTTAAATCATCTTCTTTCTAGTTGGTGTTTGTAAACCGTTAGAGGAGTGACAATTGTGACTCTAAGCTCCAAGAGGAAGATGTATCAAGCACGTAATCCAAGGTATTGTTATAGATCCTAATTTATATGATTAAAATCATTGGTTACATTAGATATAGTATTGAAAGTCTTGGATAGAATGCATGTTCAATTAGAGAAACCTAGATCCAAGCAATTAGGGTTTGCATGTGCACATAGGAAAGTTCTTGTTGCTCAAACCCATCAGTGGTATCAGAGCTTTGATTGATTTCTATTGAATTGATGCATTAGTTAATTGCTTGTTGCTTAAAAAATTCAATTTTTGGTCCTCTGCCTGATGAACTCGGCGAGTTCCACTGTGGACTTGGCGAGTAGCTCTAACTCAGCGAGTCCATAATGGGAACTCGGCGAGTTGGAGCGTCAGAAAGAGGGAGTTTCGGGATTTCTTGTTGTTTTACTTGAGGAAACTTGCCTTAACTGTTTTGGGTCATTAAAATCCGATTTTAACCATATATATGAGTATATTCTTGACCAAACAAAAGATAATTACCAATTAGTTGAATAATAATTTCCTTATGTGATAATAATTGATTATTTGAATTGAATTGGTGAATTGTTTTGCAAGTGATATTGAATAAGATCAAATTGAGATAATCTAATTGTTGATTTACATTATTTACTATTTGATCCTTATGTTTTAAAAAGTTTAAAACTTGTCCTCAAGTTTTGAAATTTAGTTTTGTGATTAAAAGTTTAAATAATTTAAATTTCAATCCCTAGAATTTTACAAGTTTAAAATTCAACCTATACTAATATATTATTACACGCTTAATATATATATATATATATATATATATATATATATATATATATATATATATGTATGTATGTATATATATATATATATATATATATATATATATATATATATATATATATATATGTATGTATGATTAAAGATGCTAGTCTTACTGTTAGTAGGCCTCATTGACGAAGCCAGTCTATAAGGTGGGTATAAGGTTACTGCCTATAAAATGACGCTTAATGGGTGTACACTCACATCCATCGCTTGCTTGACTGGTGGAGGGTTGTTAGCCGAACGGGTAGGATAGGGCAAACCTCCTGTCATTAAAAATTATTATGAATCTATTTAAAGTAACTAAACTATTTTATAAATTCCCAATCTTAGTTACTTTGGGAAATGTGAATTGATGCAATCCCATGAAATTACACTTTGCACCCTTGTTTAGATGTTAGTGGAGGGTGTGTGGTTAACCGACACACTAATTGGTTCTAAGAAAAGGTGGCAAAGAGTGATTCATTGTTTGTCATAGTTCGGTGGAGCGTGTGTGGTTTACCGGCACATCGAATAGGTGATTGTAACAATGAAGGCACCATGTAGATTTGAATGGTTATTCACACCCGCTTTGTGATCCTCGGTATCCCAGTCACAAACTAGAAGGGCATATCGAGATTTAAACATGCCATTGAAAAGTTCAATGAGTCTCAAACTCTAGGAATTCCCAATACATTTAAAAGTTAAAGATTATGTTTTTCGCCCCTAAGTCAAATAAGACAAAAGCAGGCAAAGAGTTCACCAGAAACGTACCTAATTACAGGTACAACAGATAAGCATACAATAGACAAATAAAACGAGTTGAGCATAGAAACGTACCAGCAACCACGTCTGGTGCTGCTCTGGCCTCCTCTACCGTAAGCTGGAAAGCACGACCCTGAGCCTTCGGAGGCTCTGTCCTGACTGGTCTCCCATCCGTGATCCTCATAGTAGCCGGCATTGCAGCCTGCACCGGTTGGGCGACAAGTAGTGGACAGTTGGCCCTCATGATTGCAGTGATAACATAACCTCATACCCTGAACTGGGGCGGCTAGGCGACAATCCTACGTGTAATGCCCCTCATTTCCACACTTGTGGTACCCAGTCCCAGCCCGACATACGCCAGAATGACCCTTGCCGCACTTCCCACAAGTGCGGCCTTGCTGACCCCAGTCCTAGTATCAGCGGTCTTAGATCGCTTCGGCGCCGGCTGTGATAGTGTCGGGGCCGGCCGCTGCTGTTGGATTAGTGCCTAAGGCTGTAACTATATTTGGTAAGTACTTGACCCGGTTGTGCATGGTCCTTTTGGGTTGCCTTCACCATAGCAACTTGACAGGATGATTTGTTAAGAGAGAACAGGTATTATTGTTTATATATTATGAGAATAATATATTAAAGGAATAGTATTGTTATTTGATTAATATAAGTTACATATTAATTGAGAATTAATTTGGTGACTTAAAGAGGTTAATTGAATAAAGCGGCATAAACTGTCAAATGTGTGATAGTTGTGTTTTGGGCTATGTATCCTTATGGATATGAGGGTGGACGAAATTTAGGGTTTGGGAACCTTAAATTCGTCCAAGCCTAGTATCCAGGAGAATCTTGGATTGCTTAGGGCCTAAGTTATTCAATTAGGGTTTATGGTGAAACCCTAGTAGCTCATAGTATAAATAGGACCCTAGGGCGAGGGAAATCGGCACTCATGCAAGGCAAGAAACCCTAGGGCCGATTTCTCACCCTCCTCTCTCTCTCTCTCTCTCTCTCTTAAATCATCTTCTTTCTAGTTGGTGTTTGTAAACCGTTAGAGGAGTGACAATTGTGACTCTAAGCTCCAAGAGGAAGATGTATCAAGCACGTAATCCAAGGTATTGTTATAGATCCTAATTTATATGATTAAAATCATTGGTTACATTAGATATAGTATTGAAAGTCTTGGATAGAATGCATGTTCAATTAGAGAAACCAAGATCCAAGCAATTAGGGTTTGCATGTGCACATAGGAAAGTTCTTGTTGCTCAAACCCATCAGTGGTATCAGAGCTTTGATTGATTTCTATTGAATTGATGCATTGGTTAATTGCTTGTTGCTTAAAAAATTCAATTTTTGGTCCTCTTCCTGATGAACTCGGCGAGTTCCACTGTGGACTTGGCGAGTAGCTCTAACTCAGCGAGTCCATAGTGGGAACTCGGCGAGTTGGAGCGTCAGAAAGAGGGAGTTTCGGGATTTCTTGTTGTTTTACTTGAGGAAACTTGCCTTAACTGTTTTGGGTCATTAAAATCCGATTTTAACCATATATATGAGTATATTCTTGACCAAACAAAAGATAATTACCAATTAGTTGAATAATAATTTCCTTATGTGATAATAATTGATTATTTGAATTGAATTGGTGAATTGTTTTGCAAGTGATATTGAATAAGATCAAATTGAGATAATCTAATTGTTGATTTACATTATTTGCTATTTGATCCTTATGTTTTAAAAAGTTTAAAACTTGTCCTCAAGTTTTGAAATTTAGTTTTGTGATTAAAAGTTTAAATAATTTAAATTTCAATCCCTAGAATTTTACAAGTTTAAAATTCAACCTATACTAATATATTATTACACGCTTAATATATATATATATATATATATATATATATATATATATATATATATGTATGTATATATATATATATATATGTATGTATGATTAAAGATGCTAGTCTTACTGTTAGTAGGCCTCATTGACGAAGCCAGTCTATAAGGTGGGTACAAGGTTACTGCCTATAAAATGACGCTTAGTGGGTGTACACTCACATCCATCGCTTGCTTGACTGGTGGAGGGTTGTTAGCCGAACGGGTAGGATAGGGCAAACCTCCTGTCATTAAAAATTATTATGAATCTATTTAAAGTAACTAAACTATTTTATAAATTCCCAATCTTAGTTACTTTGGGAAATGTGAATTGATGCAATCCCATGAAATTACACTTTGCACCCTTGTTTAGATGTTAGTAGAGGGTGTGTGGTTAACCGACACACTAATTGGTTCTAAGAAAAGGTGGCAAAGAGTGATTCATTGTTTGTCATAGTTCGGTGGAGCGTGTGTGGTTTACCGGCACATCGAATAGGTGATTGTAACAATGAAGGCACCATGTAGATTTGAATGGTTATTCACACCCGCTTTGTGATCCTCGGTATCCCAGTCACAAACTAGAGGGGCATATCGAGATTTAAACATGCCATTGAAAAGTTCAATGAGTCTCAAACTCTAGGAATTCCCAATACATTTAAAAGTTAAAGATTATGTTTTTCGCCCCTAAGTCAAATAAGACCAAAGCAGGCAAAGAGTTCACCAGAAACGTACCTAATTACAGGTACAACAGATAAGCATACAATAGACAAAAAAACGAGTTGAGCATAGAAACGTACCAGCAACCACGTCTGGTGCTGCTCTGGCCTCCTCTACCGTAAGCTGGAAAGCACAACCCTGAGCCTTCGGAGGCTCTGTCCTGACTGGTCTCCCATCCGTGATCCTCATAGTAGCCGGCATTGCAGCCTGCACCGGTTGGGCGGCAAGTAGTGGACAGTTGGCCCTCATGATTGCAGTGATAACATAACCTCATACCCTGAACTGGGGCGGCTAGGCGACAATCCTACGTGTAATGCCCCTCATTTCCACACTTGTGGTACCCAGTCCCAGCCCGACATACGCCAGAATGACCCTTGCCGCACTTCCCACAAGTGCGGCCTTGCTGACCCCAGTCCTAGTATCAGCGGTCTTAGATCGCTTCGGCGCCGGCTGTGATAGTGTCGGGGCCGGCTGCTGCTGTTGGATTAGTGCCTAAGGCTGTAACTATATTTGGTAAGTACTTGACCCGGTTGTGCATGGTCCTTTTGGGTTGCCTTCACCATAGCAACTTGACAGGATGATTTGTTAAGAGAGAACAGGTATTATTGTTTATATA
Organism: Lactuca serriola; assembly: GCF_051521515.1. Classification (NCBI taxonomy): domain Eukaryota; kingdom Viridiplantae; phylum Streptophyta; class Magnoliopsida; order Asterales; family Asteraceae; genus Lactuca; species Lactuca serriola. The sequence continues at coordinate 333,083,333 of NC_136415.1, read as the reverse complement.
TTATGAGAATAATATTTTAAAGGAATAGTATTGTTATTTGATTAATATAAGTTACATATTAATTGAGAATTAATTTGGTGACTTAAAGAGGTTAATTGAATAAAGCGGCATAAACTGTCAAATGTGTGATAGTTGTGTTTTGGGCTATGTATCCTTATGGATATGAGGGTGGACGAAATTTAGGGTTTGGGAACCTTAAATTCGTCCAAGCCTAGTATCCAGGAGAATCTTGGATTGCTTAGGGCCTAAGTTATTCAATTAGGGTTTATGGTGAAACCCTAGTAGCTCATAGTATAAATAGGACCCTAGGGCGAGGGAAATCGGCACTCATGCAAGGCAAGAAACCCTAGGGCCGATTTCTCACCCTCCTCTCTCTCTCTCTCTCTCTCTCTCTCTTAAATCATCTTCTTTCTAGTTGGTGTTTGTAAGCCGTTAGAGGAGTGACAATTGTGACTCTAAGCTCCAAGAGGAAGAAGTATCAAGCACGTAATCCAAGGTATTGTTATAGATCCTAATTTATATGATTAAAATCATTGGTTACATTAGATATAGTATTGAAAGTCTTGGATAGAATGCATGTTCAATTAGAGAAACCTAGATCCAAGCAATTAGGGTTTGCATGTGCACATAGGAAAGTTCTTGTTGCTCAAACCCATTAGTGGTATCAGAGCTTTGATTGATTTCTATTGAATTGATGCATTGGTTAATTGCTTGTTGCTTAAAAAATTCAATTTTTGGTCCTCTGCCTGATGAACTCGGCGAGTTCCACTGTGGACTTGGCGAGTAGCTCTAACTCAGCGAGTCCATAGTGGGAACTCGGCGCGTTGGAGCGTCAGAAAGAGGGAGTTTCGGGATTTCTTGTTGTTTTACTTGAGGAAACTTGCCTTAACTGTTTTGGGTCATTAAAATCCGATTTTAACCATATATATGAGTATATTCTTGACCAAACAAAAGATAATTACCAATTAGTTGAATAATAATTTCCTTATGTGATAATAATTGATTATTTGAATTGAATTGGTGAATTGTTTTGCAAGTGATATTGAATAAGATCAAATTGAGATAATCTAATTGTTGATTTACATTATTTGCTATTTGATCCTTATGTTTTAAAAAGTTTAAAACTTGTCCTCAAGTTTTGAAATTTAGTTTTGTGATTAAAAGTTTAAATAATTTAAATTTCAATCCCTAGAATTTTACAAGTTTAAAATTCAACCTATACTAATATATTATTACACGCTTAATATATATATATATATATATATATATATATATATATATATATGTATGTATATATATATATATATATATATATATATATATATATATATATATATGTATGTATGATTAAAGATGCTAGTCTTACTGTTAGTAGGCCTCATTGACGAAGCCAGTCTATAAGGTGGGTACAAGGTTACTGCCTATAAAATGACGCTTAGTGGGTGTACACTCACATCCATCGCTTGCTTGACTGGTGGAGGGTTGTTAGCCGAACGGGTAGGATAGGGCAAACCTCCTGTCATTAAAAATTACTATGAATCTATTTAAAGTAACTAAACTATTTTATAAATTCCCAATCTTAGTTACTTTGGGAAATGTGAATTGATGCAATCCCATGAAATTACACTTTGCACCCTTGTTTAGATGTTAGTGGAGGGTGTGTGGTTAACCGACACACTAATTGGTTCTAAGAAAAGGTGGCAAAGAGTGATTCATTGTTTGTCATAGTTCGGTGGAGCGTGTGTGGTTTACCGACACATCGAATAGGTGATTGTAACAATGAAGGCACCATGTAGATTTGAATGGTTATTCACACCCGATTTGTGATCCTCGGTATCCCAGTCACAAACTAGAGGGGCATATCGAGATTTAAACATGCCATTGAAAAGTTCAATGAGTCTCAAACTCTAGGAATTCCCAATACATTTAAAAGTTAAAGATTATGTTTTTCGCCCCTAAGTCAAATAAGACCAAAGCAGGCAAAGAGTTCACCAGAAACGTACCTAATTACAGGTACAACAGATAAGCATACAATAGACAAATAAAACGAGTTGAGCATAGAAACGTACCAGCAACCACGTTTGGTGCTGCTCTGGCCTACTCTACCGTAAGCTGGAAAGCACGACCCTGAGCCTTCGGAGGCTCTGTCCTGACTGGTCTCCCATCCGTGATCCTCATAGTAGCCGGCATTGCAGCCTGCACCGGTTGGGCGGCAAGTAGTGGACAGTTGGCCCTCATGATTGCAGTGATAACATAACCTCATACCCTGAACTGGGGCGGCTAGGCGATAATCCTACGTGTAATGCCCCTCATTTCCACACTTGTGGTACCCAGTCCCAGCCCGACATACGCCAGAATGACCCTTGCCGCACTTCCCACAAGTGCGGCCTTGCTGACCCCAGTCCTAGTATCAGCGGTCTTAGATCGTTTCGGCGCCGGCTGTGATAGTGTCGGGGCCGACCGCTGCTGTTGGATTAGTGCCTAAGGCTGTAACTATATTTGGTAAGTACTTGACCCGGTTGTGCATGGTCCTTTTGGGTTGCCTTCACCATAGCAACTTGACAGGATGATTTGTTAAGAGAGAACAGGTATTATTGTTTATATATTATGAGAATAATATATTAAAGGAATAGTATTGTTATTTGATTAATATAAGTTACATATTAATTGAGAATTAATTTGGTGACTTAAAGAGGTTAATTGAATAAAGCGGCATAAACTGTCAAATGTGTGATAGTTGTGTTTTGGGCTATGTATCCTTATGGATATGAGGGTGGACGAAATTTAGGGTTTGGGAACCTTAAATTCGTCCAAGCCTAGTATCCAGGAGAATCTTGGATTGCTTAGGGCCTAAGTTATTCAATTAGGGTTTATGGTGAAACCCTAGTAGCTCATAGTATAAATAGGACCCTAGGGCGAGGGAAATCGGCACTCATGCAAGGCAAGAAACCCTAGGGCCGATTTCTCACCCTCCTCTCTCTCTCTCTCTCTCTCTCTCTCTTAAATCATCTTCTTTCTAGTTGGTGTTTGTAAGCCGTTAGAGGAGTGACAATTGTGACTCTAAGCTCCAAGAGGAAGAAGTATCAAGCACGTAATCCAAGGTATTGTTATAGATCCTAATTTATATGATTAAAATCATTGGTTACATTAGATATAGTATTGAAAGTCTTGGATAGAATGCATGTTCAATTAGAGAAACCTAGATCCAAGCAATTAGGGTTTGCATGTGCACATAGGAAAGTTCTTGTTGCTCAAACCCATTAGTGGTATCAGAGCTTTGATTGATTTCTATTGAATTGATGCATTGGTTAATTGCTTGTTTCTTAAAAAATTCAATTTTTGGTCCTCTGCCTGATGAACTCGGCGAGTAGCTCCAACTCGGAGAGTCCATAGTGGGAACTCAGCGAGTTGGAGCGTCAGAAAGAGGGAGTTTCGGGATTTTTTGCTGTTTTACTTGAGGAAACTTGCCTTAATTGTTTTGGGTCATTAAAATCCGATTTTAACCATATATATGAGTATATTCTTGACCAAACAAAAGATAATTACCAATTAGTAGAATAATAATTTCCTTATTTGATAATAATTGATTATTTGAATTGAATTGGTGAATTGTTTTGCAAGTAATATTGAATAAGATCAAATTGAGATAATCTAAATGTTGATTAACATTATTTGCTATTTGATCCTTATGTTTTAAAAAGTTTAAAACTTGTCCTCAAGTTTTGAAATTTAGTTTTGTGATTAAAAGTTTAAATAATTTAAATTTCAAACCCTAGAATTTTACAAGTTTAAAATTCAACCTATACTAATATATTATTACAAGCTTAACATATATATGTATGATTAAAGATGCTAGTCTTACCGTTAGTAGGTCTCATTCACGAAGCTAGTCTATAAGGTGGGTATAAGGTTGCTGCCTATAAAATGGCGCTTAATGGGTGTACACTCACACCCACCGCTTGCTTGACTGGTGGAGGGTCGTTAGCCGAACGGGTAGGATAGGGCAAACCTCCTCTCATTAAAAAGTATTATGAATCTATTTAAAGTAACTAAACTATTTAATAAATTCTTAATCTTAGTTCCTTTAGGAAAAGTGAATTGATGCAATCCCATGAAATTACACTTTGCACCCTTGTTTAGATATTAGTGGAGCGTGTCTGGCTAACCGGCACACTAATTGGTTCTAAGCCAAGGTGGCAAAGGGTGATTCATTGTTTGTCATAGTTCGGTGGAGCGTGTGTGGTTTACCAGCACATCGAATAGGTGATTGGAACATTGAAGGCACCATGTAGATTTGAATGGTTATTCACACCCGCTTTGTGATCCTCAGTATCCCAGTCACAGACTAGAGGGGCATATCGAGATTTAAACATGCCATTGAAAAGTTCAATGAATCTCAAAATTAAGGAATTCTCAATACATTTTAAACTTAAAGATTATGTTTTTCACCCCTGAGTCAAATAAGACCGAATCCGGCAAAGAGTTCACCAGAAACGTACCTAATTACAGGTACAACAGATAAGCATACAATAGAAAAATAAAACGAGTTGAGGATAGAAAAGTAACAGCAACCACGTCTGGTGCTACTTTGGCCTCCTCCGCCGTAAGCTGGAAAGCACGACCCTGAGCCTTCGGAGGCTCTGTCCTGACTGGTCTCCCATGCGTGATCCTCAAAGTATCCGACGCTGAAGCCTGCACTGGCTGGGTGGCAAGTAGTGGACAGTTGGCCCTCATGTGACCAACCTGCTTGTAGTGATAAGATAACCTCATACCCTGAACTGGGGCGGCCTGGCGACTATCCTTCGCGTAATGCCCCTCCTTGCCACACTTGTGGCACCCAGTCCCAGCCTGACATACGCCAGAATGACCCTTGCTGCACTTCCCACAAGTGCGGCCTTGCTGACCCCCTAGTCCTAGTATTAGCGGTCTTAGATCGCTTCGGCGCTGGCTGTGATACTGTCGGGGCCAGCCGCTGCTGTTGGATTAGTGCCTAAGGCTGTAACAATATTTGGTAAGTACTTGACCCGGTTGTCCATGGTCCTTTTGGGTTGCCTTCACCATAGCAACTTGACAGGATGATTTGTTAAGAGAGATGAGATATTATTTTTTATATATTATGAGAATAATATATTAAAGGAATAGTACTGTTATTTGATTAATATAAGTTATATATTAATTGAGAATTAATTTGGTGACTTAAAGAGGTTAACTGAATAAAGGGGCATAAACTGTCAAATGTGTGATAGTTGTGTTTTGGGCCGTGTATCCTTAGCCAGGAGCTTACTTTCACTACTTATTTAGCTACTTTAGGTCGTTGTAGTCCATAAAGAAGAATCAAACTTTATCAGAGCTTGCATTCGATGCCGTTGATTCAATTTCTTCACGCAAGAAATTCTAAAAAGAAGCTTCCTTCGCAGGAAAGATATTCTAGTAAATTGAAAACTTGCCATTCATTCATGAACTGTCTTGCCCGTGCCATCAAGAGCTAGAGCTATATCTCTCGAAGGTGTCTTAGGGATAGATCTTTCCGATGATATCCATGGCCCACCCTCGAAATGGCCATGGCTTTATAATCAGGTATAACTTGGAAGCCGGCTTGTGCTGCATTCCTGCATACCTCTGGCAGGCATCGCAGCTCTTAGCATGTGCTATGTAATCTGCAAGGGCCGTAGGCCGCTGCGAGTATCTCCCTTTCAGTGACCTGGGACATGAGACGATTTTATGAGTCTGCCTTGTTGGAATGCTTAGTGGTCATAGCGCCTTTGATTGAAATTCCATTTGCACCCGTCTCCTTCGGGGATCCATTAAAGGGATTGGAGTGGAATTTCCATTCCACCTATCCGCACCCTATCTCGCTGAAATTTAGATATGTGAGCCCGGAAACACATTTTAAAATGCGCAGTGGAAAGGGATGCTAGTCGGCTCGGAGAAGTTGTAGGCCTCAATAAAAAATATCAAGATTCCTCACCTATCCTGTCAGGGGCCCAGTTGAACGCTCGAATATAGATTCCCTATGCTCATCGGCCGGGGCCGGCCAACCCGTAGATCTGGATCCGCTATTGACAACTAACTAAACTACTCCGGATGAGGGGTGAAATACGCCGCCTTCCTTAAAGTATACGCGCTTTCTCACTAAATTAAAATTAGGGAAGTTAAGGATTTAATACCCCCACCCAGAAAAACGTGTTTTCCATTTTTTAAATAAGGCATGTAAGCCTCTTTGTCCCTCCCGGTTCGGCAGCAGAAGCATTCTCAGCTCCCCGAATTGACATAGACGGACTTCTAAACTTAGCACAGCGCTTACCTTATAACATGACTTGGGAGGGAACCCAGCCCTCTAACGTTGCGTGAGGGGTGCAACGGGATGATCTCATGGGGCTGATTTATTAGAGAATGATGTTAAGTAGCCCTCCAACCATCGGCATACCCTGGTCCGTCAGGGTGCTTCTAACACCTTATCACGTCAATTGAAGTCCACCTTATTGTTAACGAGGCCATTCGATCAATCGGCTCAACCGGATGCGGAAGGGTGGCGGTTTACGATCCTACCTCAACTTTACCTTACCCCCTCCCACCTTCCCTTTTCGCTTCGTATACTCCCCTTTCTTTCAAAGGAATCCCTTTCTTCTCGACCGGATGGGAGGCCTTACTTGGTGAACAGCCTTCCTTACCTTAGGCATGGATATGAGGGTGGACGAAATTTAGGGTTTGGGAACCTTAAATTCATCCAAGCCTAGTATCTAGGAGGATCTTGGATTGCTTAAGGCCTAAGTTATTCAATTAGGGTTTATGGTGAAACCCTAGTAGCTCGTAGTATAAATAGGACCCTAGGGTGAGGGAAATCGGCACTCATGCAAGGCAAGAAACCCTAGGGCCGATTTCTCACCGTCCTCTCTCTCTCTCTCTCTCTCTCTTAAATCATCATCTTTCTAGTTGGTGTTTGTAAGCCATTAGAGGAGTGACAATTGTGACTCTAAGCACTAAGAAGAAGACGTATCAAGCACGTAATCCAAGGTATTGTTATAGATCCTAATTTATATGATTAGAATCATTGTTTACATTAGATTTTGTATTGAAAGTCTTGGATAGAATGCATGTTCAATTAGAGAAACCTAGATCCAAGCAATTAGGATTTTCATGTGCACATAGGAAAGTTCTTGTTGCTCAAACCCATCAGTGGTATCAGAGCTTTGATTGATTTCTATTGAATTGATGCATTGGTTAATTGCTTGTTGCTTAAAAAATTCGATTTTTGGTCATCTTCCTGATGAACTCGGCGAGTTCCACTGTGGGCTCGGCGAGTAGCTCCAACTCGGAGAGTCCATAGTGGGAACTCGGCGAGTTGGAGCGTTAGAAAGAGGGAGTTTGGGGATTTCTTGTTGTTTTACTTGAGGAAACTTGCCTTAACTGTTTTGGGTCATTAAAATTTGATTTTAACCATATATATGAGTATATTCTTAACCAAACAAAAGATAATTACCAATTAGTTGAATAATAATTTCCTTATGTGATAATAATTGATTATTTGAATTGAATTGGTGAATTGTTTTGCAAGTAATATTGAATAAGATCAAATTGAGATAATCTAATTATTGATTTACATTATTTGCTATTTGATCCTTATGTTTTAAAAAGTTTAAAACTTCTCCTCAAGTTTTGAAATTTAGTTTTGTGATTAAAAGTTTAAATAATTTAAATTTCGAACCCTAGAATTTTACAAGTTTAAAATTAAACCTATACTAATATATTATTACAAGCTTAATATATATATATATATATATATATATATATATATATATATATATATATGTATGATTAAAGATGCTAGTCTTACCGTTAGTAGGTCTCATTCACGAAGCCAATCTATAAGTTGGGTATAAGGTTGCTGCCTATAAAATGGCGCTTAATGGGTGTACACTCACACCCACCGCTTGCTTGACTGGTGGAGGGTCGTTAGCCGAACGGGTAGGATAGGGCAAACCTCCTCTCATTAAAAGGTATTATGAATCTATTTAAAGTAACTAAACTATTTTTTAAATTCCCAATCTTAGTTACTTTAGGAAAAGTGAATTGATGCAATCCCATGAAATTACACTTTGCACCCTTGTTTAGATGTTAGTGGAGCGTGTGTGGTTAACCGGCACACTAATTGGTTCTAAGAAAAGGTGGCAAAGGGTGATTTATTTTTTGTCATAGTTCGGTGGAGCGTGTGTGGTTTACCGGCACATCGAATAGGTGATTGTAACAATGAAGGCACCATGTAGATTTGCATGGTTATTCACACCCGCTTTGTGATCCTCGGTATCCCAGTTACAAACTAGAGGGGCATATCGAGATTTAAACATGCCATTGAAAAGTTCAATGAATCTCAAAATCTAGGAATTCTCAATACATTTAAAACTTAAAGATTATGTTTTTCGTGGTGAAGATTTAGTGAATCGTCATACACTTACCTCCAGATTATTTGCATATTGGATTACGGTATCCCTTTTCTAATATATAAATAATGTTTTTGGGTCCTAGCCCTAAATTTCATTTGGTGTTAATTAGGGACTTAATTCTAATCAACTTTGTTCCTTTCTATTTGTAGATGGCTAACGCAAACAACGTTGCTGCTAGCTTATTCACGCTAATGAGCCTTTGTCAAAAAGTGACCTTCGATGGATCGAACTTTAGCGAATGGATAAGATACATTCGCACGATCGCTCGTTACGAGGACAAGGAGTATGTTCTCGATGAGAAGCTCTAAAAGATCAATCCAGAAACTGCTACTCCCGAGGAAATGGCTGTGTTTGAGACACATGAGCATGATGCAACGAAAGTTCATTGCATCCTGATAGCCACCATGAACTCCGAATTCCAAAAGTCCTATGAGGACATGTATCCTTATGAGATGCATCTAGACTTGATGGAGCGATACCACCAAAGTGCGAGGCAAGAGTGCTATGAGATCATAACGAATATGATCTCTGCTAAAATGGAAAGTGGAGAATCTCTTACTGTGCAATTGCAAAAGATGCAAAGGTATGTCGATCGTCTTTGCAAGTTGAATGTCAACTTTGGGGTAGATTTGGCTATCGACATTGTTTTTCACTCCTTGCCCTCATGCTACAATCAATTTAGGATGACCTACCACATGAACAAGGAAGAGGTCACCCTAAGCAAACTCCAAGGGCTCCTAAGGACTGCTGAGAGTAACTTTAAGGACAAGTCTGTTGCACCATCTCCCAATCCGTCTACTGCTCCTGTTTTGGCTATTGGGCAAGGAAGGGGCAAGAAAAGGAAGGCTTCTTCGAAGAACCACCGCAAGGGAAAGTCCCAAGAAGGTTCCACTTCTAGTGGGACCAAGGTTGATCCTGCTAAGCCCAACCCTAACCCAAAAGAGGCAGAGTGCCATCATTGCCACAAAATAGGGCATTGGAAGAGAAGTTGCCCGGAATATCTGTAAGCCATCAAGGATGGAAAGATCAAGCTGTCTTTTGCAGGTATATACACAAATAAATCTAATGATTCATCCCATGCTATTTCTTGGGTTCTTGATACAGGGTGTGGTTACCACATTTGTTCTGATTTTCAGGGACTAGAAAGAAATAAGGATGTGGAGCTTGGAAGAATAAATCTAATCATGGGGAATAGAAGATCGTCGCCTGTTACCAAGATTGGAGTGTATTCTTTAGTGCTTAGTAATGGATTGAATTTAGATTTAAATAATTGTTGGTACTCGCCAGATATGGCAAGAAACATCATTTCTTTTAATGGCTTGTTTAAACAAGGATTTAGATATTCGTTTAATAATGAGAATGGTTCGATTTATGCTTATCTAAATGGTGTTTTATATTTTGAAGCATTGCCTTGTAATGGAAATTATGAAACTGTTATGGTTGTAGATAACCTAGGAAATGATGTTCTGTGTATGGATTCTTCCAATAGTATGGATAAAGCATCCTTGAAGCTTGTCGTCTTGGACATGTCAACAAGAAGCGTATAGCCAAACTCCAAAAAGGATGGAGTGTTGGAGTCATTCGACCTTAGGGAAGATGACACGTGCGAATCTTGTTTGCTTGGAAAGATGACCAAGTCACCCTTCACCGGCACTTGTGAGAGGGGTGAGGGTTTATTGGATCTCATACATACCGATGTGTGTGGGCGCTTTGGATCCACCACAAAGGATGGGAACCGCTTCTATGTGACTTTCACCGATGATTATAGTAGATATGGGTATATCTACTTAATCAAACACAAGTCAGAAACGTTTGAAAAGTTCAAAGAATTCAAACATGAAGTGGAGAATCAATTGGGCAGGAAAATCAAGATGCTTCGATCCGATCGAGGAGGAGAGTACCTAAGTCGTGAATTCCACGACTATCTCAAGGAATGCGGAATAGTTTCGCAATTGACGCCACCTAGGACACCGCAGTTGAATGGTGTGGCAGAAAGGCGCAATCGAACCCTGTTAGACATGGTTCGTTCTATCATGAGTCGTGCTTCACTACCTATCTCATTCTGGGGGTATGCCTTAGAGACTGCCGCCCATATCCTTAACCGAGTCCCTACAAAGAAGGTTGCCAAAACACCTCACGAGATGTGGACAAGGAAAGCTCCCTCGTTGGCACATGTCAAGGTTTGGGGTTGTGAAGTTTTCGTAAGACGAGAGACTCACGACAAGCTCAAACCTTGCTGTGAGCGATGTATTTTCATCGGCTACCCACAGAAATCCTTCGGATATCTCTTCTATATACCGAGTGACAATGTTGTCTTTGTTGCGAGGAGAGGGGTTTTCTGAGAGCGAGAACTCATAAGCCAAGGAGACAGTGGGAGGCAAATCGATCTTGAAGAGATTCAAGAATCGAGCAATGAAGGAACCTCTAACGCTAGCGCTCAACCCGAGGAGGAAACTCCGGTTGAACCAATTGACGAGTCCTTACCTCTTACACGTTCCAAAAGAGTTAGAGTTCAACCCCAGTTTTATGGTTTTCATATTACTATCGAAGGGGATACGTATATTAGTGATGGTAGACTAATAAATCTAGATGAACCTAATAGCTATAAGGAAGCCATGGCAGGCCCAAAGTCTGTAAAATGGAAAGAGGCGATGGACAACGAGATTCAGTCCATGTATGACAACCAAGTTTGGAATTTGGTTGACAATGTGCCCGGACGTAAGACGGTTGGGTGCAAATGGATCTTCAAGAAGAAGACCGACATGGATGGGAATATGCACACGTATAAGGCACAATTGGTCATGAAGGGCTTTACTCAAACTCCTGGAGTTGACTATGATGAGACCTTCTCACCAGGTGCTAAGATAAAATCTATTAGGGTGATGCTAGCCATTGCTGCATTTCATGATTATGAGATATGGCAGATGGATGTCAAGACCGCTTTCCTTAATGGGAAGTTGGCTGAGGGTGTTTACATGGCTCAGCCAGAAGGCTTTGTCGATCTGAAGCATCCTAATAGAGTGTGCAAGCTTGAAAAGTCCATTTATGGACTTAAGCAAGCGTCTCGCAGATGGAATCTCTGCTTCGATGAGAAAGTCAAAGAGTTTGGATTTGTATGAAGTGAAGATGAATCATGTGTATATGTCAAGGCCAGTGGGAGTATAGTTAGCTTCCTCGTTTTGTAGGTCGATGACACACTGCTAATAGGAAACGACGTCCCGAATTTGCAGGAGGTTAAGTCCTGGCTCGGGAAGTGCTTCCTTATGAAGGACCTCGGAGAGGCTTCCTATATTTTAGGAATAAGGATAGTGAGAGAAAGAAGTAAGAGACTAATAGGACTTAGTCATAATACTTACTTAGATAAAGTACTAAAACGTTTTAGTATGGAAAACTCGAAGAAGGGAGAACTACCGATACAAAGTAATGCCAAGTTGAGTAAGACTCAAAGTCCGAGTACCGAAGCCGAGATAGCTGAGATGAGCCGAGTACCCTACGCTTCCGCAGTTGGATCAATCATGTACGCTATGACTTGTGCTCGCCCTGATGTGGCCTTTGCTTTGAGCATGTTCAGTAGATATCAAGGAAACCTTGGCAGAGCTCATTGGATTGCAGTCAAGAATATACTTAAGTACCTTCGGAGGACCAAGGAATGGTTCTTAGTCCTCGGAGGGAGTGATGACTTGAAGGTGCGAGGGTATAGTGACTCCAGCTTCCAGACTGACAGGGACAATTATCGTTCGCAGTCGTGCTGGGTCTTTACCCTTAATGGAGGAGTAGTGACTTGGAAAAGATCCAAACAAGAAACCCTAGCTAATTCAATGTGTGAATCAGAGTACATTGCAGCGAGCGAAGCGTCAAAGGAGGCGATGTGGTTGAAGAACTTCATTGGTGATCTTGGAGTTGTGCCTGCCATAAAGGAGCCAATGGAAATTTTCTGTGTTAATGAGGGAGCGGTTGCCTTGACCAAGGAACCGAGGGATAATGGTAGATCTCGACATATCGACAGAAAATATCACTTTATTAGACATAGAGTAGAAGAAGGACACCTTGTAGTAAAGAGGGTATCGTCAGAGGAAAACCCAACAGATCCGCTTACGAAGGGACTGAGTAGGGTTAAGCATTTGCAGCATGCTAGGAGCATTGGGCTGAAAGATGATATTAGTTTAGATTAGATAGTTTTGAAACATGTAATAGATAAATGTAATTGACATTTGATGATTAAATAAAGGAGTATTATTTATGAGTAAAGATATTGTCTTATGTTAATTGTTTAACTATTGTTTCACTTTGCATGTTTTGACTTCCTGAATAATTAAGTTATTAAGAATAATTGAATTATACGAATGGTCCACAATCTTTCATATGTTGGAAGTAGGTATGAATGAAGATTGTCATGAATTGGTGTGTAGATTGTCTAAAAGGGTATTAGACATAGCAAAGGTTTGCTACAACGTTCATGAGTGCTTATGAACAAGTTTTGAGCATTGGAATAAACCCGCACTTGCTAGAATCACTTTATGGAATATGACACAAGTGATCGCAAGACGATAATATCATATGGTCTTAAAACCAAGATATATGGTTTATTGTTTATTAATAGGTTATACATTGACAATGCGAAACCGCATCAGTAAATTGATGTCATAAAATGCATTGTTGTGTATAGTTGATTAGTAAATAGTGAATGCATAAAAGTCAAAGTTTATCTGTTACTTTTATTCTAAGAGAATAAAAGCGATATCACGGCCGCTCGATGATTTGATTTGACTTATGTGCCGGGCCCGGTCAGGACTGAATTGATGTGTTCAATTAAGTTCTATGTCAAATAAATCTGAGATCGAGAAACCAAAATGCTGGACAATAAGTTCCATAAGATTGTCTACATAATATCTAAACAGAGGACTATACGATCCCTTATCTAAAGGACAGAAGATTGATAAGATCAGAGTTGACAACGTCTTTGAGAGCTATTATTGCTAATCAGTTTGTATTTGCATATATAGTTACTAGACTTATCCAAGTGGGAGACTGTTGGATTAGTGTCTAAGGCTGTAACTATATTTGGTAAGTACTTGACCCGGTTGTGCATGGTCCTTTTGGGTTGCCTTCACCATAGCAACTTGACATGATGATTTGTTAAGAGAGAAGAGATATTATTGTTTATCTATTATGATAATAATATATTAAAGGAATAATATTGTTATTTGATTAATATAAGTTATATATTAATTAAGAATCATTTTGGTGACTTAAAGAGGTTAATTGAATAAAGGGGCATAAACTGTCAAATGTGTGATAGTTGTGTTTTGGGCTATGTATCCTTATGGATATGAGGGTGGACGAAATTTAGGGTTTGGGAACCTTAAATTCGTCCAATCCTAGTATCTAGGAGCATCTTGGATTGCTTAGGACCTAAGTTATTCAATTAGGGTTTAAGGTGAAACCCTAGTAGCTCATAGTATAAATAGGACCCTAGGGTGAGGGAAATCGGCACTCATGCAAGGCAAGAAACCCTAGGACTGATTTCTCACCCTACTCTCTCTCTCTCTCTCAAATCATCTTCTTGCTAGTTGGTGTTTGTAAGCCATTAGAGGAGTGACAATTGTGACTCTAAGCTCCAAGAAGAAGAAGTATCAAGCAAGTAATCCAGGGTATTGTTCTAGATCCTAATTTATATGATTAGAATCATTGTTTACATTAGATCTAGTATTGAAAGTCTTGGATAGAATGCATGTTCAATTAGAGAAACCTAGATCCAAGCAATTAGGGTTCGCATGTGCACATAGGAAACCCTAGGGGTTGTGACTTCCTTGTTACGCGCATGAGTCCTATGCTTTCAGTAGTACGGGCCCATACTACCTTCCACACCTACCCATATTTGTCCCAAGTATCATCACAAGGCCCTAACAATACACATAATCATATCGAGCACTCAAGCCTCACTGCTAAAGGAAGGTTAAATGCCTCGAAGTCGGCGGACTCCTCCCAATAACCTATCTACCCACGAAACTTCCACCAACCCTGCAGCACTAGCGTATGCTAGCCATACATAATGTTGGACCCTATAGACTTTCGAATATTCAATTCTACCCTAAGCTCCCAATCAAACAAGAACAAATCATAAGGCTAAATAAAATATTCTCAGGCTATAAGATCTTAATTATGTACAACCGTGATGCCTACATTAGATAACTACAGTAATGATGTTAATTTCATATAAGGAAAACCCTAGGCTAGCAGGCATCATGTATCAAGCAATTCTATCATGCAATTCCTGAAGATCCCTAGCCTAGCACTAGCATGTTATTCTAACATATCACATAATCAAATAACTGTATAGTATTTTGGGGTCTGCTTACTGGCTCCGGCTGATCGTCCCCTTCATCCTCCTCAATTTATTTTGAAAACCAATTTCTTAAAACATTTTTGAAAATCTTTCCTTGATTTGAGACTGGATTCACACGAATGTTCCTCCAATTTACTCAAACCAAGGCTCTGATACCATCATGTAACACCCAAAATTTCAAACCAATTTAAACTTTTTAAAACATATCAAGTTCATCAAACATTACAATTTTGTTTTCAAAATATTGATTATCAGAGTTTTTCCCAGAAACATAAACACAATAGGAGGAGCTGTATAATCACGCCTTGGCCTTGCCTCGATCCCCTGATGTACCTGAAACAATAAACTGAAACTGTAAGCCCGAAAGCTTAGTGAGTTACCCCCATAGCAATATCAACATTAACGTATCATATCAATCAAAACTTAACACCATGCACTGGGACCACAACTTTACAAGCTGGACTACCCCTGGGCCCTCAGTACGAGTCTGGAATGCCTACCGGGCCCTCAGCTCGTATCTGGAATGCCATCAAGCCCTCAGTGCGAGTCTGGAATGCCTACCGGGCCCTCAGCTCATATCTGGAATGCTCCCGAGTCCTCAATATGAGTCTTGAATGCCTTCTGGGCCCTCAGCTCATATCTGGAATACTCTCGGGTGTGTTGGCTACCGCACGGAGCAGTACAACCTCAACCCACCCCACATAACATGTTGACATGTAACAGATAAATGCACATATAGGAAATCAATCAGTATCACAGACAGTCCTACCGACCTACCCGACTAGCATATCAACAGGCATACATTACTAACTCAACTCAACATATCAATAACTACTAGGATATCAAATCTAATGGGCCGGCCTTGGTGCCTTAGACCCCTTAGTATAGTGTGGATAACTCACCTCGCAACTGACGTCAGAAAACTAAAAAGCTTCAGCTCCCGGATCACCAACACGAACTTCACTACCTATGATTACCATACAATCCTTTTTCATAAGTTTCCAAATTATCAAAACACCCTCAGAAGTCATGTGGTCAACTCTTGGTTAAAGTCAACGCTCACAGTCAAAGTCAACAGTCCATGTTGACTCGACTCGTCGAGTGTAGTTAATCGACTCGTCAAGTCCTTCCTGAACTCGAGAAGTCGTGAAATCGTTGATTGGCTCGTCTAGTTCCCTTTTAACTCGCCAAGTTCATACGTCCAAAAATTGGGAGAAACCCTAGCCGAATCGCCGAGTCTAAGGCAATCTTCAACGGACTCGCCGAGTTGTTCATCCAACTCGTCGAGTTCATGGCTATCTTCAACGGGCTCACCGAGTTGTTCATCCAACTCACTGAGTCCTTCCAGACCTTCATCCATGCAGACGCTTTTTAAGCCATGGCAAGGTTCCAAATTACAGATCCAAGCTTCTAGGGCATGTTTATCACATAAAGTCGCAAACTTTGCGTGCATGCAAGGCTTTAAGACCATTAAATGGAAAATCTAAGCTTGCAATGAAGCCTCACACTTGAGGGAAGGCTCCTACCAGGCAAGGCTGATGAATTTATGGATCTAGAGGTCAAAGGGAGTCCAGATCTGAAGTTACAACTTCATATCTTAGCTTAAACATAGGGAGCCTTTCATAAAAACCCATCCAAAAGAGGTCAAAAGAGATATGAGCTAAAGGAACAACTTAATACCTTCCAGGGAGTGACAACTGATGAACCTCTTAGCTCCCCACGAGTTGCTAACCTTGATTTCCTTGCTTCCCTAAGTGTTTCCTTCTTCAAAGTTCCTCCTCCAAGCTTGAACACACCAAAAGAACACACACACACACACACATGATTTAGGGTTTGAGAGGGACAAAGGGCAGTAGAGGGGAGGTTGGGGGAGGCCAATGATCCTCAAAACCCCGAGATTATGGGTTTCATCTGCCAGCTCCTACTCATCGAGTCCCTTCTTGGACTCGGCGAGTAGGTCATTAAAATGTGTGGACCAACCCACTGCTACTAGGCGAGTAGGGCAATCAACTCATCGAGTAGCCCTTGAAACTAAGAATCCACACATTAAATCAATACCTGAGAATCGGGGCGTTACAGTTTTGGGATGAAATTCCCTCTAACGGGGGGATGATGTTACAACTAGCATTTTAGCTAGGAAATTCTATTCTCGTGTAACCATTCAACTATTCTAAAACATATACTCTAAGTAAATATCACTCAGTGCTCATTTAAATGCACCTCTCATGTTCAACAAAGAGTCTGAAAACCCTAAGAATCCCGGTTTAAGTCCATATTAGACTAGGATTTCCTTATTGTGCCTAATGGACCAATAAGCTTCCAATTTGACTATTTTGGGCTTAAGACCATTAAATGGGCTCCAATTGGACCCATATTCATAAAACTTAGCATTTTGGGTCCAAAATAAATTCTTTATCCTTAATGGGCCTTATTAGGCCATAACAACTCCAATTAACCCTAATAGACCATAAAACCCATTCTTTTATGCTATTTTGGGCCGTGAACTACCCTAAAAGCCCAATGGACCGAAAACCTCTCTAATGGCCTTATGAGTTCAAGCAAAGACCAAGATTGGGCCCAAATTAATTCACTTCCTCCTTCCTAATCTAATTCTCGGCCCATACTTTAAAAAAATTGAATTAAGGAAGGAATTAGGAGGTGATGGCAACTCATGATTATCTAGCATATTTCTAGGCAATCACAAACACCTATGAGATCTTTACCCTCCATGCAAGACCTCCTCTTTCCTCCCCTTTTTCTTCCTCTCGGCCAAAGATAAGCCCCCACACACACATACTTCATTTTCAAACACTCTCAAATCTCCCAAGAACACTCCTCCTTCCATAAAGATTTTTGAGATTTTTGCATGTGTTCCAAGAAGATTCTTCACTAATATCATCAATCCTTGGTAAGATCTTGTACACTTAAGTTGGATTGCTTCATTCTTTAGGTAAATCACTCCATATCAACATCTATTTTGTGATTTTGCCTCCTAGAACTTCTTAATTTTGAAATCCATTCAAGAAAGCTTGCTAGGATCAAAAATCTTCTTCATCTCTTCTTCAAAACTGAAACATCAAAGCAAAGGTGAGTTCATACCCCCTTGTTTTCGGGTTTCATATGATTTTTGGGGGAGAATACAATTAAAATGTGTAGATCTATGTGTTATATCCATGTCTTGTGTGATTTCTTAGTTTATTTTGTAATGTGTTAGATCTTAAGATATCGCTACATCTTAAGCAACATCGAGTAAAAATCCATGAACTAAGACACCTTGTACATCATATTATCAAGTTAAAAGTGTTTATATGTTTAAGATAAAAAAAATTTATAGAAAAAATCTTGTTAAGGCTCATAATTGTCAAGAAAACAAAAGATAAGGGAAAAAAGTGACATTTACGGTTTTATAAGGATCAAACAAGTCATACTAATATAAAAATGAGTTTTCATGATAGCCCTACTTTTCAAAGGGCTAAAAGTGTAAATTTTAGCCTATTGGGCTTAATATTTGGGCCTCATGGTTTTAGGCCCAAATTTGCAAAAAATGAGAGTTTTGAGGGTTAAAAATGTCATTTGATCAA
The DNA here is from genome assembly GCF_051521515.1 of Lactuca serriola. NCBI lineage: Eukaryota > Viridiplantae > Streptophyta > Magnoliopsida > Asterales > Asteraceae > Lactuca > Lactuca serriola. The sequence goes on along the minus strand of NC_136415.1, from coordinate 333,064,965 downwards.
AGTATGAGTCATAAATGTAAATAACCCAAATTTAGGGGTCACAATAACATTTATTAATAAATTGTGCCAAAAATGTAACTTTTATAAAAATTGGGCAGAAAGTGTCATTTTTACAAACAAGGGGCTGAAAATGTAATTTTCTGCAACATTGGGCCAAAAATGTCAAAATATAAATTTTTGGACTAAATCCGTAAATTTCTAAACATTTAGGATGAAATTACAAACTTTTATAAATTATGTACTAAAGTGTTATTTTTACAAAACTTTGGGCCTTAATTGAAAATTTGAGACTTATTTGAGACTTTGGGCCTTAATTGAAAATTTGAAACATTTAGGATGAAATCCATTCAAGTGTATATTAAGCCTAATATCTTCCATGACATGTTTATTGGGCCTTGTGACCCATTCACATGTTAATTTGGGCATGAGCTATGGGTCACATGTTTGTTGGGCCTTGGTGGTCCATTTACATGCCTATTGGGCCTAAATTACCCTCTTACATGTTATTGGACCTTTGTGGTCAATTTACATGCTAATTGGGCTTGGACTGAAATTCACATGTTTAGTAGATCGTAATTATACCTTTACAGAATTATTGAACTTTGTATACTTATACACATACCTTTGGATTTGAAAACCTACAACATACATGTAAACATTAAACATGGTGAAAAACATAACAAACATGAAAGGTTGAGAATCTAGTGAGACTTGTCGGTTGGCACTTTTGAGTGTACAATCGTAGCCTATAGTTATATGCAGAGTTTCCTGGAGGGAGAGCGGAAGTTTGTGTGTAGATCTATACGGGGTGAACCCCCCCCCCCCACCACGCCATAGCTATTCGCTACAGCTAGACTAGGCCAATCTAGGGCGACAAAACCTTGAGCAAATACCGGCATTTGGGAAAATGCCAAGACAGACAATCTAGTCATTATCATGCATGGTTATAACGGCTCATATAGAGATCCAATACCAAATTTATCATTTCGGAGATTAACCCTTCGATCGTGTCAGTACAAAACAACTTATTTGATGATACAAGAACCACAACATTATATTAAATCATAAAATATCGTATTTTCTGGGGGAAATACTAATAATCAGTTACCACTTACTTACGATACAAAGAAATTTAAACTGCATTCCTATATGTTACTGCTATGAAATTCACACATGCATTTACACTCGTTTTTCACATCATTTTCAAACATTTTACAGAAAATATCGGATTTTCTTGGTTTACAAAAGATACAAAGACTTTTATTCAAACATACATATGAACTCACCAACATTATATATGTTGACCGTTTACAAAATAACTTGTATTCTCAGGTGATCGTTAAGAAGGAAGATTTTCAAGTGTGTATGGATTTATTTTGTGTAACATCACTCATCGTACTATTAATACTTTGAATTTATGTAATCTATAACAATGTATTTGATGTGAACAATGCTGGTTGTGATATGCAATGTTGGTGATGAATGTGTTATGTTTCATGTATATTCATTGTGATGATAATTCAATTGTTAGTCACATGAGCCCTCAGACATTTCCGTCGTCTGGTTCGGGGGTGTAACAACATACATCTCTAAATAAAATTGATATCAACAAGCCTAAAAGATGTTGGCTAAGTCTCTTTACTAAACCTCAGACGGGTAAAAGAGCATTTTACCCCTCCATGGCCTCCAAAGTCCACAACATGTCCAAAACCCGAAAAGTCAACAGAAGTCAACACCCAGGGCGTATGCTGGGCGTACAGCTGGTCGTACGTGCATCGGGGTGGACTCAGCAGTACGCTGTGCGTAACTAGGGTATGCACTGCTTACGCCCCAGACTTCCTCTTTTCACTCTTTTGGTCTTTATCTGTTAATACAATTGCTTCTACTATAGATCTGGGATGATTAAGGTCCATTACTTCATAAAGTTGTTGACTTTAAGCCTTAGCATGGCTAAACAAGTCTAAAACTCATAAACTATAATCATTTACTCACAAAGGTGCAGATATATCATGTATGGAGAGATCTTGATGACCAAGATCTCATTTTTATAAATCCAAAAGTCTAAAAACACCTAAAAGGAGAAGTATTATGCTCTGGAGTTCACCAAACTCATAAAGCTTCAAGTTTGGGACATAAAACCCTAAAAATGGACCAAAACATGAACTAATCAAACAATGAGAAAGCTTTGAGCTTGATACCTCTAGATGATGCTCCAACCACAGAGAAACTCAGATCCAAAAGCTTGGACACTAACTCTTCTTCCTTCAAGGCTCCTTCTTCACAAAAGACATCCACAAAAACACTTAATAAGCCACAAATGCTCACACAAGCTATGGAAACTAGATTTAGGTTTTGAGGGGAGTTGGAGGCTAAAAATGATGGCTGGAAATGAGGCAATCATGTTCCTAAAATAAGGACACACAAGATAATTAGGGTTTTCACTTTAAGCCTAGTACGCCTAGCATACCCTCTGGTACACCCCGTATACTAGGTGGCCTCCGCGTTCATGATACACACACGAGTTCGCTGAGCGTACACATGTGTACGCCCCACATACACACGAGTTCGCTGAGCGTACACATGTGTACACATGAGTTCACTGAGCGTACACATGGTCATCGATGCATACTTTATTTCTGGATGTTACAATTCTCCTCACTAGGATCAAACTTTGCCCTCGAAGTCATTCTCTAGAAACAGTGTCAAGATTAGTCTGTATTTGAGAAAAGGTGGCAGTAGAGTAGGTGGGGCGTATGCATGTGTACACTCAGCGTACTCTCCTGCGTATCATAAACGTGGAGGCCACCTATTATGCGCGGCGTACCAGAAGGTATGCTGGGTGTACTAGGCTCAGAGTGAAAACCCTAATTGTATTATGTGTCCCTATTTAAGGAACATGATGGCCTCATTTCCAGCCACCATTTCTAGCCTCCAACTCCCCTCAAACCCTAAATCACATTTCCATAGCTTGTGTGAGCAATTGTGGTTTACTGAGCTTGTTATGGATTTCTTTTATGAAGAAGGAGCCTTAAAGGAAGAAGAGTTGGTGTCCAAGATTTTAGATCTGAGTTTCTCTGTGGTTGGAGCATCATCCAGAGGTATCAAGCTCAAAGCTTTCTCATTGTTTGATTAGTTCATGTTTTTGTCCATTTTTAGGGTTTTATGTCCCAAGCTTGAAGCTTTATGAGTTTGGTGAACTCCAGAGCATAATACTTGTCCTTTTAGGTGTTTTTAGACGTTGCTCGCAAGTCCACCCCGAACCTTTACGATTCTGCCACTGAACTTTCACCAGGTGCACCTCCTTGTTCCTCAAGGTCCTTACTTTCGTATCCAATATCGCTACCGGTCTCTCGATATAGTTCAGGCGATCATCAACCTGAATGTCCTCTAAAGGCACCACTGCCGTCTCATCGGCTACACAATTCCTCAGCTGGGATACATGGAAGGTGTTATGAATCTGGCTCAACTTCTCAGGTAGCTCTAGCCGATAAGCTACCTTGCCCACCCGAGCAATCACCCTAAAAGGACCAATGAATCGAGGGCCCAACTTGCCCCGCTTCCTGAATCGGGTCACCCCTTTCCATGAGGATACCTTTAGGAGAACAAATTCGCCAACATATAACTCTAGCTCAGAACTCCTTCGATGCACGTAACTCTTCTGAGGACTCTATGATGGGTTTTAGCCATAAGAACATTCCTATGTGTGCATGCAAAGCCCTAATGCTTGGATCTAGGCTTTCTAATTAAACATGCTTTGAATCCAAGACTTCTAATAACTAATTATGTATAAGAACAATACAAAATCAGATGTAGAAGTTTACCTTTGAATCTCTTGTTTGATCTTGTTGTCTTGGAGCTCTAGAGTCACAATTGTCACTCCTCTAATGGCTTAAAAACACCAACTAGCAAGGAGGATGATTTGAGAGAGAGGTTGGGAGGAAATCGGCCAGGGGTACTCTAATTTAGATGAGATACCGATTTCCCTTGCTCAAGGGATCTATTTATACTTGTAGGCTCCTTAGGGGTTCACCTTTAAACCCTAGTTGGATAATCTTTCCTTAAAGCAATCCAAATCCTTACCTTAGATAAGCCTTGGACGATTTTGAGCTATCCCAAGCCCTAAAATCCGTCCATCCCTTATCCCTTAAGGATTTACAGTCTAAAGTGTAACTATCAAACAATTGACAGTTTATACCCTCTTATATAATTAATCTCTTTAAGTCACCAAATTAATACTAATTAATTTATGACTTATATTAATCAAATAACAATATTATTATTCCATATATTATTCTCATAATATATTAATAATATTTATTCTCTCATAATAAATCATCCTATCAAGTTGCTATGGTGAAGGCAACCCAAAAGGACCTTGCACAATCGGGTCAAATACTTGCCTAATATAGTTGCGGCCTTAGATACTATTCCAACACTCTAGGCCATCAACAACCTCTGTCTAACCTGATGGATTTGCTCTGTCATCTTGAGCACTATCTGGGTTCTCCCCATTACTCTCTGTCCGACCTCCCCCCAACAGATAGGAGTCTGACATCTCCTTCGATATAAAAGCTCAAAGGGAGGCATCCCAAGGGTAGATAGGAATCCCAACTCCCACCAAAGTCCATAACACAAGCGCGTAACATATCCTCGAGCGTCTGAATCGTTCGCTCACTGTGCCTGTCTGTCCGTGGATGGTAAGCGGTGCTAAAATGTAGCCGGGTACCTAACTCCTCATGAAATTTCTTCCAGAACCTAGAAGTAAAATGCACATCATGGTCAGACACTATCGATGTCAGCACTTCATGTCGAGCCACCACCTCTCGAATGTAGACCTCATCCAACTTCTCTACAGAAGTGTTCTTACTTGTAGCCAGGAAGTGATCACTCTTTGTCAATCGGTCCACAATCACCCAGATCGTACCCACACCCCTCACAGTCCTCGGTAATTTGGTAATAAAATTCATGCAGATCTGTTCCCACTTATATAGAGGAACCTCCAAAGGCTGCAACATTCCATGAGGGCGCTGGTGCTCTGCCTTGACCTTGCAGTAGGTGAAATACCTCTCAACTATCCATGCACATCTCTCTTTGTATCACCGTGAATTTCAAAATAATTTTTCGCAAAATATAAAACATTTTTCATTTAAATTTCATAAAAACATCAAGTTTAAATCTCCAATTCACATCATACAAAATCCCAAGATCACATATAAAAAATCCCATGCGTGTGTACAGATCAAGCCGGCGCCTTCCCACAGTCATCACTAGTACCTGAAACAAACAACACTAACACTGTAAGCACAAAGCTTAGTGAGTTCCCCAAAATACCACATATAACACATATTAGCCACTCGAGGCTATAACTCTGTGGGTCCGTGCACCCAAACTCTGTGAACCCTCAGGTTCTAACACTAGGAACCTTCCGATTCCAACTCTATAAGCATGCACAACATAAATCACATAGACATCATGCAGTACAACACATAGCATACACATAACATACACATACTCTATCACATAACTCGGATTACCTACTCAAGGTAAAGTATAGTGAGAAGACTCACCTCGTATATCTCGATAACTCGCGAATCCTGGAAATCACTCATGCTCGATCCTCCGAGCTATAATCCTCCAATAACATCATATATCTATAATTAACACTTTTACCACTAAGGTTGACTACCCCTATCAAGTCAACACTGGTCAACTATGGTCAACGGTCAACGTTCAACTTTGACCGTACTCGGAGAGTGCACTAGAGCGACTCGGCGAGTCTAAACGTTTTCACCAACTCTCTAGGATTCTCTTTTGACACGTCGAGTACTCCCCTGACTCGACGAGTTCCACCTGGCATGAATCGCGGGGCCACCACGACTCAACTCGCCGAGTCTCAAGAACAACTCGGCGAGTTCCAGCTCGACTCAGTCCATCTGTCAACCCTCTCTAACTCTCCCTGACTCGCTGAGTCAACCCATAACTCGGCAGGACCACTCGCTGAGTGGTTAAGGACAATCTTTATGCTACTCGTCGAGTCTGTTCTTCAGACTCGGCGAGTCCATGCCATGAATCAACTCAAACTAGCTTCTGTGGTCAGATCAGCTCCATCCACTCATAGATCTGGTCCTCCTAAGCTCATTCATCACGTAAAGTTCATGTCTTGGTTACCATGCAACACCTACAAGGCTCTTTTTGGAGAAATGACCTCTAAGATGGCAACCCTAGTCTCCAACCCAAAAGGAAGGACATAAAGCATGACATTAGGGACTCTCTGGACCTACTAAGGTCCAAATCTAAGCACCATATCCCCATGGGACCTCTCACACTTCAAATACAAAGCAAATAAGGCATGAAGAAACCCTAGATTTGACCATATCAACAAAAATACGGAAATAAGCTCTGAATGATACCTCAAGAAGCCTCCTCTGATGAAATGAAAGTAGATCCAAGCTCCCCAACTCTTCTAGCTTGACTTTCCTCCTCCTTTCTTGCAAATACACACAAATTTGGTGAACAATGGCCTCTTATCTCACTCATAAGAACCCTCAGCTGCTTTGGTGCTCTCAAGATCAAGGTAGCCGCAATGAAGGGCCATAAGGTCCTTTAAATAGGGCTTAGGACCGGGAAATTATGGTTTCATTAAACAGCGAGGACTCGCCGAGTCCATTCCTTGGACTCGCCGAGTCCAGGCGCGAACCCGTGTCCTGAACCACGATCCTACTCGGCGAGTTTGAGCTCCAACTCGCCGAGTCACCTCACAAAACTCCAAAAAAAATATAAGCATAAAAGATGATGGGTTTTAGCCATAAGAACTTTCCTATGTGCACATGCAAAACCCTAATGCTTGGATCTAGGCTTTCTAATTAAACATGCTTTGAATCCAAGACTTCTAATGACTAATTAGGTTAAATAACAACATTGAAACAGATCTAGAAACATACCTGTGAATTCCTTGTTGATCTTGTTGTCTTGGAGCTTCTAGAGTCACAATTGTCACTCCTCTAATGGCTTACAAACACCAATAGCAAGAAAGATGATTTAGGAGAGAGGAGAGGGGAGGAAATCGGCCAGGGTTCTCTTACTTTAGGTGAGATGCCGATTTCCCTTAGCCATAGGGTCTATTTATACTTGTAGACTCCTTAAGGGTTACAACCTAAACCCTAATTGGATAATCTTCTCTTAAGGCTATCCAAATCCATTCCATAGATAACCCCTTGGACGATTTTGAAGCTATCCTAGCTTGTAGAATCCGTCCCATGTATATCTATATGGATTTACAGTCTAAAGCTTAACTATCAAACAATTGACAGTTTATGCCCTCTTATTTAATTAATCTCTTTAAGTCACCAAATTAATTCCAATTAATTCTATGACTTATATTAATCAAATAATAGTATATTATTCTTTATATTATTCTCATAATATATTAATAATATTTACTCTCTCATAATCAATCATCCTATCAAGTTGCTATGGTGAAGGCAACCCAAAAGGACCATGCACAACCGGGTCAAATACTTGCCTAATATAGTTGCAGCCTTAGACACTATTCCAACAGTCTCCCACTTGGATAAGTCTAGTAACTATAAGCACAAGTACAATTTGGTTTGCAATCGTAGCTCTCAAAGACGCTGTCAAACTCTGATCTAATCAATCTTATCCTTTAGATAAGGGATCGTACAATCCTTTGTTAGATATCATGCTGACAATCCTATGGAATGGTTAGTCAAACATTTAGGTTTCTCGATCTCTGATTTATTCGACATAGAACTTAATCGAACACATCAATTCAGTTCTGACCGGGCCCGGCACATAAATCAAATCAAATCATCGAGCGGCCGAAATATCGCTTTTACCTTCTTAGAATAAAAATTACAGATAAACTTCGACTTATATGCATTTACTTATTCACTAACCAACTATACACAACAATGCGTTTTATAACACCGAGTTACTGATGCGTTTTCGCATTATCAATGTACAATTAATTAACAAATAACAAACCATATATCTAGGTTTTAAGACTATATGATATTATCGTCTTCCGATCACCCTTTTATATCATATTCCATAAGGTGTTTCCAACAAGCGCGGGTTTGTTCCAATGCTTAAAACTAGTTCATAAGCACTCATGAACGTTGCAGCAACCCTTTGCTATGTCTAAAACCATTTAGACAATCTACACACCAATTCATGACAATCTTCATTCATATCTACTTCCAACATATGAACGATTGTGGACAATTTGAACAATTCGATTATTCCTAATAAACTCAATTATTCTGGAAGTCAAAACATGCAAAGTGAAACAATAGCTAAACGATTAACATAAGATAGTAACATTACTCATAAATAAAAACCCCTTTATTTAATCATCAAATGTTAATTACATTTATCTATTACACGTTTCTAATACTATCTAATCTATGCTAATATCATCCTTCAGCCCAATACTCCTAGCATGCTGCAAGTGCTTAACCCTATTCAGTCCCTTTGTAAGCGGATCTACTGGGTTATCTTCTGATGATATCCTCTTCACTACGAGTTGTCGTTCTTCTACATGATGTCTAATGAAGTGATATTTTCTGTCGATATGTCTTGATCTACCATGATCCCTCGGTTCCTTGGTTAAAGCAACCGCTCCTTCGTTATCACAGAAAATCTCCACGGGCTCCTTTATGGCAGGTACAACTCCAAGATCACCGATGAAGTTCTTTAGCCATATTGCCTCCTTCGACGCTTCGCTCGCTGCAATGTACTCTGATTCCCACGTTGAATCAGCTACGGTTTCCTGCTTGGAACTCTTCCATGTCACTGCTCCTCCATTAAGGGTAAAGACCTAGCCCGACTGCGAACGGTAGTTGTCCTTGTCGGTCTGAAAACTGGCGTCACTATACCCTCGCACCATCAAGTCATCACTCCCTCCAAGGACTAAGAACCATTCCTTCGTCCTCCGAAGGTACTTAAGGATATTCTTCACCACAATCCAATGTGCTCTTCCAGGGTTCCCTTGATATCTGCTAACCATGCTCAAAACGAAGGCTACATCAGGGCGAGTACAAGTCATAGCGTACATGATTGAGCCAACTGCGGAAGTGTATGGTACTCGGCTCATTTCTACTATCTCAGCTTCGGTACTCAGACTTTGAGTCTTACTTAACTTGGCATTACTTTGTATCGGTAATTCTCCTTTCTTCGAGTTTTCCATACTAAATCGTTTTAGTACTTTATCCAAGTAAGTATTCTGACTAAGTCCAATTAGTCTCTCACTTCTTTCTCTTACTATCCTTATTCCCAAAATGTAAGAAGCCTCTCCGAGGTCCTTCATAGCGAAGCACTTCCCGAGCCAGGACTTAACCTCCTGCAGAGTCGGGATGTCGTTTCCTATGAGTAATATGTCATCGACATATAGAACGAGGAAGCTTACTATACTCCCACTGGCTTTGACATATACACATGATTCGTCTTCGCTTCGTACAAATCCAAACTCTTTGACTTTCTCATCGAAGCAAAGATTCCATCTGCGAGACGCTTTTTTAAGTCCATAAATGGACTTCTCAAGCTTACACACACTCTATTTGGATGCTTCAGATCCACAAACCCCTCTGGCTGAGCCATGTAAACATCCTCAGCCAACTTTCCGTTAAGGAAAGCGGTCTTGACATCCATTTGCCAAATCTCATAATCATGAAATGCGGCATTTGCTAGCATCACTCTAATAGATTTTATCTTCGCAACTGGTGAGAAGGTCTCATCATAGTCAACTCTGGGAGTTTGAGTAAAGCCCTTCGCAACCAATCGTGCTTTATATGTGTGTACTTTTCCATCCACGTCGGTCTTCTTCTTGAAGATCCATTTGCACCCAACGGTCTTACGTCCGGGCACATAATCAACCAAATTCCAAACTTGGTTATCATACATGGATTGGATCTCGCTATCCATTGCCTCTTTCCATTTTGCAGACTCCGGGCCTACCATAGCTTCCTTATAGCTATTAGGTTCATCAAGATTTATTAGTGTACCATCACTAATATATGTGTCCCCTTCGGTAGTAATATGAAAACCATAAAACTGGGGATGAACTCTAACTTTATCGGAATGTCTAAGAGGTAAGGACTCGTTAATCGGTTCAACCGGAGTTTCCTCCTCGGGTTGAGTGCCAGCGGTAGAGGTTCCTTCATCTATCGACTCTTGAATCTCTTCAAGCTCGATTTGCCTCCCACTGTCTCCTTGGCTTATGAGTTCTCGCTCTAAGAAAACTCCTCTCCTTGCAACGAAGACAACATTGTCCTTCGGTCTATAGAAGAGATATCCAAAGGATGTCTGCGGGTAGCCGATGAAAATACATCGCTCACTTCGAGGTTCGAGCTTGTCGTGAGTATCTCGTCTTACGAAAGCCTCGCAACCCCAAACCTTGATATGTGCCAACGAGGGAGCTTTCCCTGTCCATATCTCGTGAGGTGTTTTGGCAACCTTCTTGGTAGGGAGTCGGTTAAGGATATGGGCGGTAGTCTCTAAGGCATACCCCCAGAAAGAGATAGGTAGTGAAGCACGACTCATCATAGAGCAAACTATATCCAATAAGGTTCGATTACGCCTTTCTGCCACACCATTCAACTGCGGTGTCCTAGGAGGCGTCAACTGCGAAACTATTCCACACTCCTTGAGATAATCGTGGAATTCAAGACTTAGGTACTCTCCTCCTCGATCGGATCGAAGCATCTTGATTTTCCTGCCCAATTGATTCTCCACCTCATTCTTGAACTCTTTGAACTTTTCAAAGGTTTCTGACTTTTGCTTGATTAAATAGATATACCCATATCTACTATAATCATCTGTAAAAGTAACGTAGAAGCGGTTCCCATCCTTCGTGGTTGATCTAAACGGTCCACATACATCGGTATGTATTAAGTCCAATAGACCCTCACCCCTTTCACACATACTTGTGAAGGGTGACTTAGTCATCTTTCAAAGTAAACAAGACTCGCACGTGTCATCTTCCCTAAGGTCGAATGACTCCAACACTCCATCCTGTTGGAGTTGGGCTATGCGTTTCTTATTGACATGTCCAAGACGACAATGCCACAAGGATGCTTTATCCATACTAGTGGAGGAATCTATGTTCAAAACATCATTTCCTAAGTTATCAACAATCATAACAGTTTCATAAATTCCGTTACATGGTATAGCCTCAAAGTAAAAGACACCATTTAGATAAGCCAAAATAGAACCATTCTCATTATTAAAAGAAAATCTAAAACCTTGTCTATATAAACCATGAAATGAAATGATGTTTCTAGTCATTTCTGGCGAATAGCAACAATTGTTCAAATCTAAACACAAATTATTCCTAAGCACTAAAGAATACACTCCAATCTTGGTCACAGGCGACGATCTTCTGTTTCCCATGATTAGATTGATTCTTCCTTGCTCCACATCCCTAATTCTTCTTAGTCCCTGCACATTAGAACAAATGTGGTAACCACAACCGGTATCAAGAACCCAAGAAATAGCATGATTAGAATCGTTAGATTTAATTGTGTATATACCTGCGAAAGATGGCTTGATCTTTCCTTCCTTGATGGCTTGCAGGTACTCTGGGCAACTTCTCTTCCAATGTCCTATCTTGTGGCAGTGGTGGCACTCTGCCTCCTTCGGGTTAGGGCAGGGCTTAGCGGGATCAACTTTGGTCCCACTAGAAGAGGCACCATCTCGGGCTTTAACCTTGCGATAGTTCTTCGATGAAGCTTTCCTCTTTTTTCCCTTTCCTTGACCAATAGCCAAGACAGGAGCAGCAGGCGGATTGGGAGTAGGTGCAACAGACTTGTCTTTGAAGTTGCTCTCAGCAACCCTCAAGAGACCTTGGAGTTTTCTTAGGGTGACCTCTTCTTTGTTCATGTGGTAGGTCATCCTAAATTGGTTGTACATCGGAGGCAAAGAGTGAAGCACCATATCGATCGCCAAGTCTTCCCCAAAGTCAACATTTAACTTGCGAAGGCGGTCGACATAACTTTGCATCTTTTGCAGGTGCACGGTAAGAGATTCTCCATGACCCATCTTAGCGGAAATCATGTTGGTGAAAATCTCATAACGCTCTTGTCTCGCGTTTTGGTGGTATCTCTCCAATAAGTCTTGATGCATCTCATACGGGTACATGTCCTCGTAGGACTTTTGGAATTCGGAGTTCATGGTGGCAATCATGATGCAATGTACCTTTGTTGCATCTCGCTCATGAGTTTCAAAAGCGGTGATTTCAGCCGGAGTAGCGATTTCGGGGTTGATCTTCTCAAGCTTCTCATCGAGGACATACTACTTATCCTCATAGCGAGCAATGGTGCGAATGTATCTTATCCATTCGCTAAAGTTCGTTCCATCGAAGGTGACCTTTTGGCAAAGGCTCATCAACGTGAAAGAACTAGCAGCAGCGTTGTTTGCGTTCGACATCTACAAATAGAAAAGGACAAAGATAGATTAGAATAAGAATCCCTAATTATCACCCAATAAGAAGAATTAGGGCTAGGATCCAACAATAACATTTACATACTAGAAAAGGGATGCCGTAATCTAACATGCAAATAAATTGAAGGCAAGTGAATGATGATTCACTAATTCTCCACCATAAAAACCTAACTATTAGTCCTAAATGTATTGAGAATTCCTAGGTTCGGATGAGATTCATTGAAACTATTCAATGGCATGTTTAAATCTCGATATGCCCCTCTTGTTTGTGACTGGGATACCGAGGATCACAAAGCGGGTGTGAATTACCATGCAAATTCACATGGTGCCTTCATTGTAACGATCACCTATTCGATGTGCCGGTAAACCACACACGCTCCATCGAACTATGATAAACATGAATCACCCTTTGCCACCTTTGCTTAGAACCAATTAGTGTGCCGGTAAACCACACACGCTCCACTAACTTCTTAGCAAGGGTGCAAAGTGTAATTTCATGGGATTGCATCAATTCACTTTTCCTAAAGTAACTAAGATTGGGAAATTTTAAAATATGTGTAGTTACTTTGTATTACTTATTATACTTTTAATGAGAGGATGAGGTTGTCCTATCCTACCCGTTCGGCTAACGACCCTCCACCAATCAAGCAAGCGGTGGGTGTGAGTGTACACCCATTAAGCGCCATTTTATAGGCCGCAACCTTATACCCACCTTATAGATCGGCTTCGTGAATGAGGCCTACTAACGGTAAGACTAGCATTTAGTTATACATATATACATTATTCTAGTAGTATCATATTAGTATAGGGTTGTGTTTTAAACCTTTTAAAATCTAGGTTTTGAAATTTAAGTTGTCTAAATTAAAACTTTTAATCACAAAATATAAATTTCAAAACTTGAGGACAAGTTTTAAACATTTAAAACATGGAGGATCAAATAAATAATTCCAATTAACAATTAATATCCTAATTATCTATATTTGATTTTATTCAAGATTCCTTTCAAGATAATTACCAAAATAATCAAAATAATTAATTAATTATCCTATAAGGAAATTAAATATTTTATTAGTTGATAAATATCTTTAATTAGATCAAGAAAATTGGATTAGGGTTGATCTAATATGATTAAGGTAAGTTTCCATAAGATAATCATGAAGAAATCCCGAATCTGGCCATTCCTGACGCCTGGACTCGCCGAGTGCACAAAGGGACTCGCCGAGTCAGGCCAACTCGCCGAGTCCACTTTGGAACTCGCCGAGTCCATGACTCAGAAACACAAAAATCGAATTTTGCAGTTTAGTTTTAGTTAATCAAGCAACAATTAAATGAAAACCAAGCTAGTCTCTGATACCACTGATGGGTTTTAGCCATAAGAACTTTCCTATGTGCGCATGCAAAACCCTAATGCTTGGATCTAGGCTTTCTAATTAAACATGCTTTGAATCCAAGACTTCTTATGACTAATTAGGTTAAATAAAAACATTGAAAAAGATCTAGAACCATACCTTTGAATTCCTTGTTGATCTTGTTGTCTTGAAGCTTCTAGAGTCACAATTGTCACTCCTCTAATGGCTTACAAACACCAATAGCAAGAAAGATGATTTAGGAGAGAGGAGAGGAGAGGAAATCGGCCAGGGTTCTCTTACTTTAGGTGAGATGCTGATTTCCCTTAGCCATAGGGTCTATTTATACTTGTAGACTCCTTAAGGGTTACAACCTAAACCCTAATTGGTTAATCTTCTCTTAAGGCTATCCAAATCCATTCCATAGATAACCCCTTGGACGATTTTGAAGCTATCCTAGCTTCTAGAATCTGTCCCTTGTATATCTATATGGATTTACAGTCTAAAGCTTAACTATCAAACAATTGACAGTTTATACCCTCTTATTTAATTAATCTCTTTAAGTCACCAAATTAATTCCAATTAATTCTATGACTTATATTAATCAAATAACAATATATTATTCTTTATATTATTCTCATAATATATTAATAATATTTACTCTCTCATAATAAATCATCCTATCAAGTTGCTATGGTGAAGGCAACCCAAAAGGACCATGCACAATCGGGTCAAATACTTGCCTAATATAGTTGCAGCCTTAGACACTATTCCAACAAAAGATACCTGGAAATCCGAGCTGTTACACTCTTCATACAGGGCCTCCAATAATTGTGTTTCAAATCCAAGTACATCTTAGTGGCCCCAGGATGAATGGAAAACCTTGACTTATGGGCCTTCTCCATCAAAGTCTGTCGAGCTCCACCCGTATATCGAACCCATATCCGCCCATGGTCAGTCATAAGCCCCCGACCATCCCTCTCAAACTCAGAAATATGCTCAATCACTCGTTATCTCTTGTGGTTCTCTGGTCACATGGCGATCGCTTGGGCCTCTCGGACTACATCTAAGACTGAAGTCATCACAGTCATCCTCATACACACGTCTCGAATCGGAGCACTCGCTGCTCTACGACTCAGGGCATCAGCTACCAAATTAGCCTTACCAGGATGATACAAAATCTCACAGTTGTAATCCTTTACTACATCCAAACACCTCCTTTGTCGCATATTCAGATTGGGCTTATCCATAAGGTACCTCAGGCTCTTATGGTCTGTGTATATGGTACATCGGACTCCATAGAGGTAGTGACTCCAAATCTTGAGGGAGAATACCACCGCCCCCAGCTCCAAATCATGGGTGGGATATCTTATCTCGTGAGGCTTCAGCTGTCTCGATGCATTTTCTATCACGTGCCCTCTCTGCTTCAACACAACTCCTAATCCCGATATGGATGCATCACAGTAGACTACGAAGTCCTCTACTCCCTCCCAAAGAGCTAACACCGGAGACTCACACCACCTATGACAAAGAGACTTGAATTATGGTTGCTGCTCAGGCCCCCAAGTAAAAATGACATTTTTCCGGGTTAACTTGGTGAGAGGGACATCAATCTTGGAGAAATCTCTTATAAATCTTTGGTAATAACCTGTCAGGCCAAGAAAATTTCTGATAACGGATGGGGTTCTCGGCCCCTTCCACTGCATAACTGCCTCAATCTTGTCTAGGTCAACCAAAATCCCATTCTGGTTAACGAGGTGTCCTAAGAACTAAACCTCTCGTAACCAAAAATCACAGTTGGAGAATTTGGCATAAAGCCTCTCCATCCTTAACACTGCCAGAATCTCCCGAAGATTCTCCTCATGCTGTTCCATGGACTTCGAGTATACCAAAATATCGTCAATGAACATGATCAACGACCGGTATAACATGGGCCTACACACCCGGTTCATGAGGTCTATGAACGCTGCTGGTGCATTAGTGAGCCCGAAAGGCATCACCACAAACTTGTAATGACCATAACGAGTCCAAAAGGTTGTCTTCTGAATATCCTCCTGACAGACCCTCATTTGATGATATCCAAATCTCAAATCAATCTTGGAAAACCAAGACGAAACCTGTAGCGAATCAAATAAGTCATCGATCCTTGGCAATGGATAGCGACTCTTAACCGTCAAATTGTTCAACTCCCGGTAATCGATGCACATCCGGTGTGACATCCTTCTTCATGAGCAAAAGGATCAGCGCTCCCCACAGCAAACTACTCAGCCGAATAAAACCCTTCCCCAATAGCTCCTAAAGCTGCGAGGATAACTCCTGCATCTCGAGCGGCGCAAGACGATATGGCGCATTGGCAATAGGCGCCGCCCCCGAAACCAAATCGATCCGGAACTCCACCTGCCTCTTAGGAGGCACACCAGGAAAATCCTCGGGAAAAACATCCTGGAAATCACATACTACTGGAACATCGGAAACAGAAATCAACCTTTATTTGACAACTCGAGTGCCCATTACATAAGCTAAGAAGCCCATACCTCCATATTGCAGACTTTGTCTTGCCCTGGTGGCAGAGCAGAAAGTTGATCCCGTTCTGGTTCCATTGCCATAAACACTACATATTGATGGGTTTTGAGCAATTTAACACTCCTATGGTGTACATGCAACCCTAGAAACCTTGGATCTATGTTTGACTAAGATACATGCAAATAATTATTTTTCCAAGGTTCTTATCCTAACTAGCATGGCATGGGGTACTTGAATCAAATAAAGCTAGTAGTATTACTTACCTTGTAGTAGTAGTTGATTGCTTGGAGTTTGAGAGCCTAGCACCAATAATGTGGATGCCTCAAATGGAAGTCAAAAATCACCACAAACTTGGAAACTTGAGAGAATAGTCACAACCTTTCTTGAAATCGGCCCTCTTAGTATACTCACCACAACTAGTGTGATTTCAAGAACTAAAGCCCCCTTTATATAGTGTGGTGGATTAGGGTTACATCCACGTAAACCCTAATACCCATGTCTTTTCATTTCAATGAGATCCATGGGTTAAAGCTCCATGGAGTATCCATGGACTTTCCATGCAAGCCTAGCCCATTCCAAATAAGCATTAGCCCACACTATATAAATAAAAGGGCCCATATTTAATTAGTCATACTTTTGATCTCTAAATTAATTATAGATCAATACTAATTAAATAATATGGTTTTATATTAATATATTAGAACTTATAATATATCACCAAATCAAAACTTATACTATTCTCAAAAGATTATCCATAAATTATTCGGGTGAAGTGCAACCCAAATGGACCATGTCGGGTCGAGTGAAGTACATACCAAATATAGTTATGGACTTAGACACTATATCCAACAGTCGCCCACTTGGATGAGTCTAATAACAATAGTTGCAAGTATGACTTCAGGGACCGATCAGCAATCGTAGCTCTTAAAACTCTGTTGAAGTATGAAGCGCCATTTTAGATAAGTGATCATATAATCCTCTGTTCTAGATATCAGCTGGACAAATACATGGAACATGGTCTTGCTTATTGTCCAACATTTGTTTCCCGATTTCCAATTTGTTTGACATAGAACTTAACTAAACACATTAATTTAGTTCTGACCGGGCCCGATACATAGGTCAAAACAAAATCATCGAGGGGCCCAGTAAGCGTGGGTTGAATCCAATACTCAGAACTTATGAGCACTCATGAGTGTTGTAGCCCCGCTTTGTCTAACATCTTAGACCTCTACAAGCCAACCCATGACAGTCTTGATTCATATCTACATCCAACATATGACCGACCGTGGAGAGTTTGAATAATATGATATATACCATAACATAATTATTTTGGAAGTCAAAACATGCAAAAAGAAATTATAGTAAACGATTGACAAGAGATAGCAACACTTTACTTATAAATAACAACTTTTATTTATCATCAAATGTCAATTACATATTACAAATTTCAAGATTATCTAACTACTAAAACTAATATCATCCTTCAGCCCTATGCTACGAGCATGTTGGAGATGCTTAGCCCGAGTCAGTCCCTTCATGAGGGGATCTACTGGGTTCTCATCAGGGATACCCTCTTTGCCACGAGGATTCCTTCTTCTATTCGATGTTTGATGAAGTGATATTTTCTGTCAATGTGTATGGATCTCTCATGACCTCTTGGTTCCTTGCCTAAGGCAACCGCACTATTGCTGTCACAGAAAATCTCCATTGGTTCCTTTATAGCTGGTAAAACTCCAAGGTCTTCGATGAAGTTCTTTAGCCATATAGCCTCTTTTGCTGCCTCGCTTGCTGCTATATACTCTGATTCGCAAGTTGAGTTAGCCACTGCCTCCTGCTTGGAACTTTTCCAAGTAATTACTCCTCCGTTTAAGGTAAAGACCCAGCTCGACTGAGAGCGGAAATTGTAAGTCCCCAAAATTGCTTGTGTATCAATCAGATCCAATTGATGGTGCGGAATCCCAATCAATTGGATGATGTCAGATCAATATAGAAGAGAATGAGAAGAAGAAGATTAAGAATCTAATGATATATTCAATATGAATGATGCTCCTTACAATAGATTCTCTTTCACACACACTTCTTCTCTCTAACTTTCTCTCTCTCTTCTCTAGCCTTCTCTCTTCTTTCTTTTTCCCAACCGTACACTCACATGCACTCCTTTATTTATATGGACCTCCTGCCATACACATGTGTACAGCCGCACACCCTGTGTACGGCCGCACACAGGGTGTGCGGCCGTACACACAAACCGCAAACACATACAACATTACATAAAAATATATTTTCCTAGAAAAGCAAAGTATAAACCATATTTTTGACCCAACAATTCCCCCCTTGGTTTATAACTTTCTTTTCTAATTGACCCATCAAGCTCCCCCTAAAAAGTAGCTGGCTTTTTCTTGTTAATCTTCATTGGGAGCTTGGCTTCAGCATTAATCTTTGATTTCTTCACAGCTTCAAGATGAACTTGATGAATCTTCATGAATGACTTCATCTCGAGCGGTTGGGCTTTTCTTCAAGATTTGACTCTGAACGCACATTGGGTGAGGAGGCTTGATGTACAGATTCTTGAAAGATAGTGCTTCAGCTTGAGAATCTACAGAGAGAACAAATCTTCTGGATGACTTCAGTAGGTACAAAGATAGCAGCAGATTGATGGAGGAGGCTTCAATGCAATCTGTGACATAATCCTCAAGTACAGCTTCACCATGCTTCTGGGGTTGACAGACTGAATGTCGAAAGAATAATCTTCATTTCTTGCTCCTTCGAATGTGAATTCTTCGATGCTCACGGACGAGGCTTTGGCTCAGAAATCTTCAACACAAACTCCATGAGTCTTATCTATACCTGAAATCACTTTTCAAGACAAAACAAAACTAAAAGAAAACTTAGCACACAAATGAAAACAGAAACAAAAAATATTTTTGGATTTTTGATTTTTCTGAACAAGAAATAAAACAGAAATAACACTATTTTTGGTTTTTAAATTTTTTTGATTTTTCTTTGATTTTTTTTGATTTTTTTTTTTAATTTTTGAATTTTTCTGATTTTTTTTTAATTTTTAATTCTCCCCTAATATTTAAATTAGAAGAAACTATGACAAATTTAACAAAAATAAAAATGATATCTAACTTTAAGAGAGATTTGGGATCAAAGTTTTTAGACAGCCTTTATCCACTTATCGGTACCTTTCATATTCACATCTTTGTCTGGTCGATCGTCGGTATTGTTGTCCACTTAAACACGAAAAATTGTGACAAAATTAGGACATACTATAAGTGACAAGACAATGTGATCCTAAATTCCTAGATATTATATTTAAACCTAAGTTTCTAGATACTATATGTCACACCCCCAAACCAGAACGGCGGAAACGTTCGGGGGCGGAGGACGTCATATTCAGTATCATAATAGTTCATAGAAAGGAAAGTACACACCACCATATATAAATATATTTGAAAAGTTTACATAATTGTATGTGTTACATGTTTGCAAAAGACATCAAATACAATATGGTGATCCAAAATATGTTACTAA
Source organism: Lactuca serriola (assembly GCF_051521515.1). NCBI lineage: Eukaryota > Viridiplantae > Streptophyta > Magnoliopsida > Asterales > Asteraceae > Lactuca > Lactuca serriola. The sequence goes on along the minus strand of NC_136415.1, from coordinate 333,045,100 downwards.
CGCCAGCGCGTTAGTCTTCAAAAGTAGTTGCTACCTGGTCTAGCGGTTTCCTGAGAATACAAGTTATTTCAAAGAAAAAGTGTCAACATTTAAGTTGGTGAGTTCATGAGTGGTGTTTTGAGAAAATGTATGCCATTCAAAAGTGCGTGTATGTTTTCCAGAAAATCCCTTATTTTCTATTTGATGTATGAAATGAGTTTGAAAGATTGTTGTATGTACTATATGTATTTGAACCAGGAAAATCCCTTATTTTCCTAAAAGTGAAATGCAGTCTCAAATGACCAAGACCGTAAGCTATAAGAAACTATGACATGCTCAAAAGAATGATGTTGTAACTCGTTATTGTACAAAATGAATGTATTTGAACCAGGAAAATCCCTTATTTTCCTAAAAGTGAAATGCAGTCTCAAATGACCAAGACCGTAAGCTATAAGAAACTATGACATGCTCAAAAGAATGATGTTGTAAATCGTTATTGTACAAAATGAATGTATTTGAACCAGGAAAATCCCTTATTTTCCTAAAAGTGAAGTGCAGTCTTATTGTTAAGTAAAACTAGTTGTGGAAGTGTTTTAACCTGAGTTTTGATCATGCCGATAATACCCTAGAATATAGTTATTACCCCCCAAGCATGATTGAGTTATGTATTACTACGTGCATGAGTCATTGTTTCTGCGTGTTGTGAGTTCCTCATAACCATACTAGATGCAGTACCTAATGTTGACATTTGTCACCCCAATGACGGACTGTAGCTAACAGTCAAGGTGCGGAGTTGTCAGCCCCGTATAGATCTATACACACTTGTCACGCTCTCCCTCCAAGAGACTCTGGTTATAGGTGGGGACTTTCGTTTGGTACAAACAAAGCCATATGCCATCACATGATTGCTAACAACAAGTTCACGAGTAATATGATGAAAATCGTTCGTATGAAATGATTTCGTTTTCTACCGTGTTACAAAAACGTGATGATGAGTTGAGTTTTCTTGTAAAAGCATCATGTTATAGTTGAAATGGTTACTCTTGATATGATGTAGTATGCAAACGTATAAATAAAACCTATTTCTATTTATAAAACATATTGTATCCCAAGAGGGTAAAGTTGTGTTGTGAGGTGTTTTGCATGATAATGACTTCATAAGACAGTTAAAACAACAGTATGAAAAGTACATCAAAAGATCAATGTTTCACACGATTTTAGTCGTGTGTTTACTTGTATTCCCCCCCCCCCCCTAAAAGAGTATAAAAATCATTTAAAAACGTATTTAAAGTGTGTTTGCAGGGGTATGAACTCACTTGAAAGTTTGAAGAAAGCGAGCAGAAAACCGGGCAGAGTTTCGTCTCGGGAAACGGATTTTTCTCGGGAATCTCGGGAGTAAAATCGACCTTTGGGATTTGAGCAAAAAGACCAGGGCTTCGGGTTTGAACGGGCACGGAAAACGAGGCAAAACGCAAGAGAAAAGAGAAGAAATGAGCAAATTTCTCGGAGACCCTCGCATCCCTTTTATAGGGGTGCTAAACCGCCTCGGTACGCTGGGCGTACGAGGGTACGCAACGCGTACTAGGGCGTCATCGCTTACGTACTTCGGATGGGAGAGCATATAGGAGTAGGGGCGACGTGGACGATCCGAGGCCGTTGATCTGAGTACGCGGGGCGTACGAGGGTACGCAAGGCGTACTCCGGTCCTATCTGCTGACTCCTCTTCGGATATTACTAAGGGTTTATATTTAAATTTATATTTATTTTAAATAAACTTCTAAAATTCATATCTCCTTCATACGAACTCCGTTTTCGACGTTCTTTATATCCACGCGAAGGTGAGTCTACGATCTACAACTTTCGTTTAGATTCCGTCGGCAAATTATGAAATTATTTTTATTATTTATTTATTAAAATGACGTGATTAAGGAATTTCTTTAAAAATTCATAACTTCTTTATCTGATGTCGGTTTTTGCCAGACTTTTTACCACTGAAATACCATTGTCGAGACCTTCGATTCTCGTTTAGGTCATTCCGGTCAGAAGTCGCTCGATCTCCGATTCGAGTTTTTACGTAACTTCGTCTTGCCGGTTTTTGTTGGAAAAATTAGAATGGTCATAACTTCTTCGTTATAACTCGGATTTTAGTGTTCTTTATATGTATGAAAACCTTGTTACAATATCTACCACTTAGTATACTTAATTACGGTTCTATAAAAGTTTAAATTTTGACCTGAATTTTTGCTGTTGTTACACTATATCTTAAGGACCATTCAGCTGACGACGACCAGGGATATTGTTGTCCACCTAAATTGAGCAGCGAGATCTATAGACAATCTTTGAGTGTTTAATTTTAATTGTACTGGAACATGTTTCCCGCTTCCAGATATGCCCCAACCATCAAGAACTTCCAGAGTACTCCTTACACCGGGTGAGCAGACAAGCATTCAGAGAGAGGATTGATTCAGAATTCTATTACTTATTACTTCAGAGGGGTTGAGAAGTAGAAGGTTGCATATGCTGTGTACCAGGTCGGATTAGAAGTCGCACAAAGGAGACAACATATGACTAACAGATAAGAAGTATTTCACACATTTATATATATAGCCTGCAGAGAAATAGAGTTGCATATGTTGTGTACCAGGTCGGATTAGAAGTCACGCAAAGGAGACAACATATGACTAATAGACGGAAAGAAAGAAAATGATATTCTACAGACCTAGTTGATCGGAATTTACCAGTCGCCCCATCCAACCGGAATTAAGGACAGAATCCGCACATCGAGGAAAAGTTAAACCACTATTCCAAGTACGGGTTCAATTAATGTGACGAGTAGATTCCCATATATATCTCCCTGCTCAACCTATCCGAGCGTCGTATTGTCAGGCTAAACGGATCTAACTAGGTCAAGATTTGTCAAGTCATTTGATTTCCTAAGTTCAATTCTGCCTAGTCATGTCCATTTAGAATCTTTCGTGCCTACCGACACATCAAACCAGAGCATAGACCCTTCAACTTTGGGTACGTTACATAGACTCAGGTTGCCTGTTATCACATGAACATATCACTTCCCAAAACATCTCCCTAAAGCACATTCTATAACCAGCATAATTTTTTTTTCTGATTTTCTAATGTTTTTGGATTTTCTAATTTTTATGTTTTTGGATTTTCTAATTTTTTTATTTTTGTTTTTGAATTTTCTAATTTTTTTTTGTTTTTATTTCTCCCCCTAAATTTGTGCATAAGAGAGAAACGAAAGTAAATGCGCAAATTTAAACTATCCTAAAACAAAAATTTGTCTTTAAAGCGAATCATCTTAAGAAAAACTCAGGAGTATAGAGAAGAAAACTTAAACCGTAAGTCACCGATTGAATTTGCATCCAGAAGGTCTGAGAATAGCACACGTAAACTCATAATAGATCCGAAAATTCTTCATGTCATTAAGCACAGACCCCATGTGATCCCTTCCTTTCTTCCCTTCCCGCAAAGGACACATACTCTCAAACAATGTCTGAATGTTGTACAGTTGAGAGATGTCCCCTATCAAGTGTCAGGAACAGCCACTACCAACAAACCAAAGTCTGATGATATGCCTCCATAGCTGCTCCGACACAGAGCGGGATCAGTTGGTCTTTGGAACCCAGTCCATTTTGAAACTTGGTCGACCTTTGTCATCTTTGCACGATACTCTCTCCCATGACTTGTCCTGCTTATCACAAATAGAAGATGTAAAAATATTAGAAGCGTTAGAAGATTTGGGAGAGTGAGCCTTTTGAACCCATTTGTAGTTGGGTTTAACCCATTTCTTTTTCGATCTGATGGGTGGCTCAGCACTTGATTTTGAAGTTGATGTCGGGCGTTGAGATGACTTTGATTTTGACTTCATGGGAGCATCTCTTGGATTTGGCTTCTTGGCCGACATTCCCTTCTTGCCCTTGGGATTTTGATTCTTGGCCTTGTGGGATTGATTCTTGGCCTTCTGCGCGTTCCAGTCATCATGGTTTGAACGCGACCTTGAGGGGTTTCTTTTGAAATATCTCCCTCTTGGTGCGTTTTGCCACCCTGGTGCGTAGTAGGGAATATATGCGCGATTTGGACAGTTTCGGGCAATGTGTCCAGGTGTTCCACAGTGAAAACATGTCTTTTTCTTCACTATGAAGTTGTTTCTTCCTGTCCCTGGTGGCGTATCTTTGCCTTGTCTCTTGTTTTTCCCACACGCACAGCTGCAACAGGTCGGCTGTTTCACTTGACTTGGTGGCCTGTACTTCTCAATAGCAGGTTGATCAGAAGCAACTGAGTTCGAAGCAACAGATTTAGAGTTCAAGGAGATGTTGGTTTGTTCAATGGTGTTCTCCTTGTTCTCATCTTCTGCTACTTTACCTGCACATGTAACAGAATCATTAGAAACGTTCACTTCATCCTTTTCTGGCACAACCGCAATAGGTTTCCCATATTGGAGATGTGCCTCATTGTCAATTTCTTCTTGTGTCATAGGGATGGATGTGTAGTTATGATTGAAAGGAGGAGGAACACTATCATACCCTAGACCCTTGTTTTGATTATCTTTGAATTTTAATTGGTTATCAAATAAGGACTCGACTGTCTTACTTGACGCAGCGTAATTTTTGAAACTAACATCTGTTTTTCCACACTTAATTTTCAAAGTGTCAAGTTCCTCAGTTACATCAACAAGTTTTCTTTTGATGTGATCATAATTCTCACACTTATTGTTGTAATCTTCTTGCAGTTTCCTAAAGTCCTTAGTCTTGGCCTCTAATTGAGCTTTTAAAGGTTTTTGGCATTTCCTAAGAGTATAGCCTTCGTATTTGAGATCCTCATTTTGTCTTTTTAATAAATCGATTTGATCTCGGAGAAATTTAATCGTAGCTTTACAAGATGGAGTACATGAAACTTCATTTACCGGAATTGATGTGGAACTCATTTTTTTATTTTTTAAATTTTTTTATATATATATTTTTTATTTTTTATTTTTTTAATTGCCCTTTGACTTAAAAGAGAAAGTCAACCTTAAAAGTCAAATTTTAAAAAAAGTCAAACTCAAAAGTTAGACTTGAAAAGTCAAACTTAAAAGTCAAACTTAAAAGTCAAACCGAAAAGCCAAATTTGAAAAATTAAAAGTCAAATGAGAAAGTCAAAATTTAAAGTCAAATGTCAACTTTTAAAAGTCAAAGTCAAAATTTTAAGTAAAAAATGAAAAATAAAAGTTAAAATTTAAAAACTAAAATTTTTGGGTTGAAAAAGGATTTTAAAAATAAAATTTTGAACTTTTGGGGTTGAAAATGTCAATTTGTGAAATTATATGCGAAAACGATGAGTTATATTGAAAATATCGGATTTAGGAAACAAGAAGCCTCCAAGACGAGTTGGTAAGGCGGCGGTTGTGTACGGGGAATACCCCGTACACAAGGCTGCTGTGCGAGGATTAGAGCTGCGAAGCGAGGAGAGCCAAATGCGAGCCGAACACGCTGCTGAGCCGTGAACCAAAGGCAAGACTGAGCCGTATACCGAGGCCGCACACGGAGCCGCAAACTCCGAGCCGCACACTGCTGAGCCATGCGAGGACTAGAGCTGCGAAGCGAGGAGAAAGCCGCGAAGCCGAGACCGATGCTGCTGAGCCGTGAATCAGATGCGAGACCGAGGCGAAGGAGCTGGACCGTACACGAGACCGCACACGTCCAGACCGCACACGTCTGAGTCGCACACACTGAGCCGTATACTCCTGAGCCGCACACCGAGGCTGCTGAGTCGCACACCTTCAACCAGCAGCACTCCTTCAACCCGGCCGCACACCTTCATCAGATTTGTTAGTAATAAATCTGAGATGACGAATGCGGAATATCAGTAACAATCAAGAATCAATCACCATAATATGCAAGTAATCTGATAAAGAGTTTTTGTATATTGATTATCTCATGAACGTACAGAGAAAAACCCTAATCTGGTAAAAAGCTTACACCAAAAGTAAACCTAATGATTATTTATAGGGAACCATAAATATCTACCATAAATAGAAAATAAAAGCCTAATATAAAACCAATGCCTTAGCAGAGCTCGATTAAGAACTTCTACTGTAAAGGCACTGCAGGGAATCATAAAATGATTAACCCTAAAAAGGCTTCCCTAAATAACCAAATATGCCATATCAGTTTCAATATCTCAAATACTCAACAATCTCCCCCTAGATGTTGAAACTGATGAAGATCACGATTTCCGATCTTCTTGGCATTTCTCCCCCTAAATTGTGATACTCATCAGCACATGGGGTCTTCAAAGCGAGAGAATTAGAAATAATCTTCCAAATACGAACTCCCCCTTGAATAATCATCACTCCCCCTTGAATCTTCAACAAATACCATGGAGAGAATCCGAAAAGTTAAGAAGAATCACCAACAATCTTCAAAACCCGTCAGATATGATGAAATAAATCCCTTTAAAATAAACCCAAGCTTCAAAAATTAAAACCGGAAAAACAACAAAAATAAATTTTGTAGTTTTCGATTTTTAAATTTAGACAAAAGAATAGAATAAGAAGCAATTTATTTAGAAGGGTTTGAAAAGAATAAGACCAAAGAAAAGAATAAGAAATGAAAATATTGGAAAGAAGGGGTTAAAACGGTAAAATCCCAAGAAATTGAAAGAACAAAGAATCTGGGGTAGAAACTGTCAAGATCCAAAAATTCCAATGGTTAAAACCATGGATTTTTAAAGAATTTAGAAATGAGGTTAATGCAGCCAATCTTTGTAACTTCCGAGGGCTGAAACTGTAAATGGAGTCAACTTCTTCAAACACGCTTTTGACTCCTTTTGAGTCTAGAAAGTATGTGGAAACTGCCCATTTGTTCAAACTCAGTGGACCGAAACTGTAAAATATCCATCTTCATCGTTTAATCTGATGAACACGTATTTTGACTTTAAAAAAGTGAAAATCAATTTCCGATCGCAGCTTTAATTTCGAGATTGATACTTCTGATTTCAGTTGTTGTAACAATCGATCCCCGTTTTTTTTTTTTTTATGACGATTTTGATTTCTGAAACTGAAACTCCGATTGTGAATCTGTGAAATTCCGGTTCCAAATCCTAAAACTCCAAACAAAATCAATTATAAATGTTTTTCGTATACGAGCAACAAAACTCGATCGTCTATGAACTTCTGAATGCGACTGCAACTTTGAGATTGAATCACGAATCGAAAATCGATTGAAACATGTGAATGCATAAACTCAAAATCAATTTCGATTTGTTATAACTGCGAGTCCGATTTTGGTTTCTAAATGCGAACCTCCGTTGACCCAAAGATTGTAGTTGCTAATCGTTTGCAACAGCCGAGCCTTGAACGCGAACCTGTTCATATCAGAATGCAACAACGAGTTCTGATTTTGGAGTCAAAATCACAAACCTTGGTTTCCAGATGATGTCGATGCGATTTCATTTCCGACTCCAAATTGATCAACCGAAAGCCAATCTAATTCAATTGGTCAGGACCGAAAGCCAATCAAAGACCTAAAGCTTGATCAAGGACCGAAAGCAGGTTCGCTTCAAATCCAGTTGTAGGATCGTTCCTTCACGCTCCGATTTCAAATGGACATGTACTGAAAGTAATCAAGGACCGAACGCAGATTAAGGACTGAAAGCTAATTAAGGACCGAAAGCGAAATCAACCGAACGTTCGGCTGTGAACAGTAGTTTCAGGTTCAGTTCTTGTAGGTTCGGTTGATAATTGAGAGTTCGGTTCTTAGGTTCGCTTCAAATACAGTTGCAGGTTCGCTCCATCAATTACACAACCGAAAGTGAAATCAACCGAACGTTCGGTTGTGAACAATAGATTTGGGTTCGGTTGTTAATCGAGAGTTCGGTTCTTTAATTGTGAGGTTCGTTCTTAATCTGAGTTTCGCTTCTTTAACTTGAGTTCGGTTCTTATTCGTGAGGTTCGCTTCTACATTCTGAGTTCGTCACCGTTCATTTACAGGAACCAATTTAAGCGATTGATCAAAGTTCCACTAAGACCCCTTTTCATTTTAATGAAGTGGCATTTTGTACCCAAAGCTCTTAACAGCGAAACTAACAATTTTTGTCAATAACCCCGAATCTAACTCCAATATGTACATAAATGCGAATTTGACCCTCCTGATTGCAGAGAACTGTCAGCCTGTACCCTTTTTGCTGAAAGATGTCAGATGGCAGCTTTCTTTTTGCAGAAAATGTCACTTTTCACCCACCTTTTCACCTTTTTCAGCCTTTTGGTATTTCCAACAATTAAAAGATCAATAAAATTGATTTCTTCAACAAGATTGCATATCTTTGACCCAATATTCACCATATTTTGTCCACATTTTTTTTTTTTTTTTTTTTTTTTGATAAAGAACAAAACTTTTTATGGGACTTTTGGAACCCATTTAATGTTCAACTTTAAAATTAGTTTCTTGCACACCCACTTATTTGAAGAAAATCTATCATCCTCTGAAAATAATACCCGCTTCTTAGTTGGAAAACAAAAATTTCCATAAATTTTATTAAACCAACAAAATTCTCTTTTCTTTTCCTTCCAACTTCTAACATTTTTAACTGAAGAAAGATGAGAATCAGAGATTTTTTGAACATGCTTGACTTCAACTTTCTCAATTCTTTCACAAGCAATGGGCACTTGTACCTTGGGCATCCAAACTTTATTTATTTTACTCTTGTTCTTTCTCTTCTTCTTTCTTCTTTTCTGATTTCTAGGCTTCAGAAACAAATTTCTGATCTGAACAACCTTTTCATCTTTCTGAATCTGATCATCTGTAGTTGTTCCAATAGAACAAAACTCCTTCACTTTCACGATTTCAGAAGATTTACTTTGAGATTCTTCTTCAGAACAATTAGATTCGGACTGTGAAGCTACTGAAAAACTTGAAAAACTTGACTCCCCCTCAACAAGAACATCTGGAGTCGCTTTTTCTTCAGAAACTTGAAGAACATCATGAACTTATTCAAGAACATCTTCTTTTTCTTTTCTTTCTTTCTCTGACTTCTGTTCTATATGCTTCAAAAGTAAGTATTCTTTGATAATGATAAATTGTTTTAACAAATCCTTATCTTGCTCTACACAATTACTTTTAAATCCACCACTAGAGATCTGTGTAAAATCACCAATCATCTCATCGACATAGAGATTATACACCTCAATGGCATTCTTTAACATAGATTGTTCAGGAACATCCCAAAACAAATATCCTTCTTTAAGACGAAACTTTGGATCTGTAACTTTTAATCCTAGTCTCTTAATTTCTTTTAACACCTTATAATCCGCCATTTAATCTTCAACAAGAAAGAAAACTTGAAGAGAGAGAAAGTAGATCTGATAAGAATTCTAGAGAGAGAAAAACAGATCTGAAAGGGTTTTTAGTGAGAGAAAACAGATCTGAGATGGATTTTAGAGAGATAAAGTAGATCTGAAGAGAAAATTCAAACAAACGCAAAATTTTCTTCTATCTCTCATCCAGAACACGATTCAAGAACAAATCATATGATAGAATGGGTAGAATATAACAGATCTGAACAAGATTTTGCAATAAAACAAGATATTAGACTTTTTCTTTTCAGAAAACTTACAAAGCTTGAAGAACAAGGTGAGATTCAAGATAAAATTTCGCCAAAACAAGATCGATTCTTGCAATAATCACTGAGATCTACAAGAACCCGCTCTGATACCACTTGTTAGTAATAAATCTGAGATGACGAATGCGGAATATCATGAACAATCAAGAATCAATCACCATAATATGCAAGTAATCTGATAAAGAGTTTTTGTATATTAATTATCTCATGAACGTACAGAGAAAAACCCTAATCTGGTAAAAAGCTTACACCAAAAGTAAACCTAATGATTATTTATAGGGAACCATAAATATCTACCATAAATAGAAAATAAAAGCCTAATATAAAACCAATGCCTTAGCAGAGCTCGATTAAGAACTTCTACTGTAAAGGCACTGCAGGGAATCATAAAATGATTAACCCTAAAAAGGCTTCCCTAAATAACCAAATATGCCATATCAGTTTCAATATCTCAAATACTCAACAAGATTCACGAAAAAAAAAACGACATTTTTCACCCTTTTTTGCTCTAAAACTCGATCAAAAACTCGTTTTTATGAAAAATACAAATAAGTAACCCCCTTATTTTTGCGAAATCTATCCAAAAACGCTATTCTCTTTTAAAAATAAGATCAAATAAGCTCCAAATCTGGAAAAATTGATTGATACAACCAAGCTCTGATACCAATTGTAAGTCCCCAAAATTGCTTGTGTATCAATTAGATCCAATTGATGGTGCGGAATCCCAATCAATTGGATGATGTCAGATCAATATAGAAGAGAATGAGAAGAAGAAGATTAAGAATCTAATGATGTATTCAATATGAATGATGCTCCTTACAATAGATTCTCTTTCACACACACTTCTTCTCTCTAACTTTCTCTCTCTCTTCTCTAGCCTTCTCTCTTCTTTCTTTTTCCCAACCGTACACTCACATTCACTCCTCTATTTATATGGACCTCCTGCCATACACATGTGTATAGCCGCACACCCTGTGTACGGCCGCACACAGGGTGTGCGGCCGTACACACAAACCGCAAACACATACAACATTACATAAAAATATATTTTCCTAGAAAAGCAAAGTATAAACCATATTTTTTACCCAACAGAAATTATCCCTGTCAGTCTGGAAGCTAGCATCATTATACCCTACAACTCTCAAGTCATCACTCCCACCAAGGTTAAGGACCCAGTCCTTAGTCCTTCGCAGGTACATGACAATATTCTTACCACTGTCCAGTGAGCCTTGCCAGGATTCCCCTGATATATGCTGACCATGCACAAAGCAAAGGCAACATCAGGGCGAGTACAAGTCATAGCATACATGATCGAGCCTATAGTGAAGCATATGATACTCGACTCATCTCAGCTATCTCAGCCTCTGTACTCGGACTTTGATTTTTACTCAGTCTTTTCAACACTTTGTCCGCATAGGTGCTTTGACTAAGTGAAATTAGTCTTTTATTCTTGTTTCTCAAAATCCTTATCCCTAGGATATAGGCTGCTTCCCCAAGGTTCTTCATAGAGAAACACTTCCTAAGCCAGGACTTTACATCCTGCAAGGTTGGGATGTCATTTCTTATGAGTAGTATGTCATCCACATACAATACCAAAAAGCTAACTATACTCCTACTAGCCTTGACATATACACATGATTCATCTTCACTCCTTGAAAATCCAAACTCTTTGACTTTCTCATCAAAGCACAGATTCCATCTGCGTGGTGCTTGTTTCATTCCATAGATGGATTTCTCAAGCTTGCACACTCTATTAGGGTACTCTGTGCTAACAAAACCCTCTGGCTGATTCATGTAAACATCCTCAACCAACTTCCCAATAAGGAAAGCGGTTTTGACATCCATTTTCCATATTTCATAGTCATGAAATGCATCAATAGCTAACAAGACCCATATGGACTTAATCTTGGCTACTGGTGAAAAGGTCTCATACGTGTGTACATTACCATCCATGTCGGTCTTCTTCTTGAAGATCCATTTGCACCCAACTATCTTACGACCCGCTACATTGTCAACCAAGTCCTAAACCTGGTTGTTATGCATGGATTGTATCTCGCTGTCCATCGCCTCTTTCCATTTAGCAGACTCGGGGACTGCCATGGCTTCCACATAGTTGTTAGGTTCATCCTGACTCACTAGTGTCTCATCACTGATAAGTCTCTCACCTTCCGTAGTAATATGGAAATCATAGTAATGCTCAGGTGCATTCCTAACCCTTATGGAACGCCTCAGAGGCACATTTGGAGGTGCAATTGGATCAACATGAGTTTCCTCCTCAAGTTGATGGCTAGGGTTTGAGGTTCCTTCACCACTTGACTCTTGAATTTCATCAAGTTCAATTTGACTCCCACTTTTTCCTTGGCTTATGAACTCTCTTTCTTAAAAGACAACCCTCATTGCTACAAAGACCACAATCTCACTAGGTTTATAGAAGATGTAACCAAAGGATTTATGTGGGTAGCCGATGAAAATACACCTCTGAGTTTGGGGTTCAAGCTTATTGTGAGTCTCGCGTCTCACAAAAGCTTCACAACTCCAAACCATGATGTGGGCTAGACTAGGAACGTTTCTAGTCCACACCTCGTGAGGTGTTTAGGCAACCTTCTTTGTAGGAACCAGATTAAGGATATGGGCGGTAGTCTCTAAGGCATACCCCCAAAATGAGATTGGTAGCGAAGCTTGACTCTTCATGTGTCACACCCCAAAACCAAGAACGGCAGAAACGTTCTGCGGCGGAGGACGTCATGTATAGTATCACAAAACAGTAAATGTAAATAAGCAAACAACATCATCCATTGCATTAAATATATAATTTTAATACAAGCGTGTTCTGTACAGTTATAGACACCAAAATAATGTAAGTCAAAACAATAAGATGAGTCTTGAATACGCTCCATCTTCTCAAAAGCTGGCCTCGGTACCTGTCTACTGATGACCTGAGAATACAAGTTATTTTGAAAGAGTTTATCAGCGTTAAGCTGGTGAGTTCATAAGTATTTTAGTGTCAATGTTTGTTGTCAAAAGCGTTTGAACTTGTCTGAATGTATAAGTTTGTAAAAATGTAAGTAAGTGTTTGAAAGTGTTTGTAAAACTTTGAATCTCTCAGAAAAACCTATATTTTCTATTAAAGTAACCTTCTACCAAGGCTTAACTGTTTTGTATACTCGTTTGTTGTAAAAGTGTGTAATTTCCCAAGTGTAACTATCATTTAATAAAATATAGTTTGTACATTAATGCTTAAGTGAGGTTATCACTAAAATATGTAATGGGTAAATCATTGTAGTACTGTAGTTTTGTATAATAGGAACTACTGCTGTACTAACTACCTTAAACTGGATTTGTATTAAGGTATAATGCGATAAATTGCACCATGCTATCGACTGGTAACAACGACATAATGAATGGTCGTAATAACGGAATGACGTTTGGCACCCGCAGACCTGCAGGTCCGGCTGTAGCTAGCAGCAAGGTGTAGGATAGTCAATCCAGTATAGATCTATACGCAAACTCACGCTCTCCCTCAAAGAGAATTCTGGCTACAACTCGGGCCATGACATTTAAGGCATGCTCCGACACAGTGGATCACAATTGTTAACGTGTTCATGTATATGTAATGTTTCTCGTTCTAGTATAGTTGTATATGTTCTCCTTCTAGTATAGTTGTATATGTCCTGTTTCTAGTATAGTTGTATATGTTCATGTTTCTAGTATAGTTGTATATGTTCTCCTTCTAGTATAGTTGTATATGTCCTATTTCTAGTATAGTTGTATATGTTCATGTTTCTAGTATAGTTATATATGTTCTCTTTCTAGTATAGTTGTATATGTCCACGTTTCTAGTATAGTTGTATATGTTCATGTGTTACCCCGATGGTAACTAACTATTGATGTATTGATAAGTATGAATATGGAAGTACTTTTATGTCTATACATGTATATATGATATATAACTAATATTGAAACGACCCTCGGATGGTCACCCGAAATCCCACCGGACCACATCCAAATCGAGAAAAAGGAAATAGGGCGGATGGCCTTCCTAAGCCCTTTAAACATTACTTATATATCTATACATATATGGGCATGCAATTTTATAAGGAATAAACTAAATTTTAATAAAAGCATTTGATAAGTAAAAGAGTTTGTAAAACATTTTGAAGTGAAACAATTTGATAAATAGTTTGAACAGTGAATAAATCATTGGTTTTCTAGTTATAAATCACATGTGATTAATGCAATCACATGTGATTTATGCAATAACTATAAGTATTTAACTTGTATTCCCCCCCCCATAAAGTATTTAAAACATTTAAAAGCATTTCAAAGGTTGATTAAAGGGGTATGAACTCACTTGTGGTGAGCTGGTTGGATTGTAGTATCGGATACCGTGCTAGGTGGCAAACGGAGACTTGTTTACACGCACGAGCCTAGTTATCATATAATAAGCATATATATAACTAATTAGCCAAATAATAACTTAATAAAATAAGTTAGAACACTTAGGAACATGTAAACACTTTGCATAAGTGTTAAAGGCCCTAATGGTTGCATCTAAGTTTCTACGGGACAAGGCAAAAGGGTTTGAAGCTTCCAAAGGCCTTGTATAAGAGTTCACCACCCAACAAACCCCAAATTTGGAGTTTATGGCCGTAAATCCATGAGTTTATGGCCGTGAACTCCTCACTTGGTGGTTTTGGGTGTTTTAAGGTGCTATATAAATCCTAGAATAAGCCTAGCACTTGTGGAATAATTCTTGAAGTAGTTTAAGGCCCTAGAATGCTCCATAGAGGAGTTTACGGCCTAATGACCATATCCCCTAGAGTTTATGGCCGTAAACTCCTATGGGGTGTTGGTTTTAATTCATTTAAGTCACTTGCACATGTAGGATAGCTTCTATGTTCTTGTCTAAGGCTAAAGGGGACAATAGGCACACATTTGTGCCTTCACTTGGAGTTTACGACCCAAGTGATGTTCCTTGGCCGTAAACTCCCTTTAAGGGATGATTTTTATGTAATATACTCCCCATTCAAGTCCTAAGTATCAAAGGGTAATTGTCTTAAAGCCTTAGGGGTGTTTAGGGTACACTTTGCACTTGAAATAGGGGTTTACGGCCCAAGAGCATATCCTTGGCCATAAACTCCTAAAACTCTATGATTCTGAGGTGTTTTGGTGTCCAAATTAGCTACAAGCATTAGAGGGCAAATGTCTTTAAGCCTTAGGGGTGATTTAGGGCACCTATAGCCCTTAAAAAGGGGTTTACGGCCCAAGAGATATCCTTGGCAGTAAACTCCTATAACTAGTGGTTCTTGATTGATTTCTAGCCTCTAATGTTTATACATTAAGTCCTTAATGAGTTGTCTAACAAGGAAATGGGACAAGGTAGCTTTTAGGCCTTGTTTTGGAGTTTACTCCCCAAGAACGTTCTTGGGCGGTAAACTCCCGGATCTTGTGTTTTAGACATGTAATCTATGTTATAAAGCATAAAACAAGTAATAAAACACATCTAGGAAGTAGACTCACAATCTGGGATGAAAACCCGAAGATCCGTGAGAGAGAAAATGGATTTTCTCTATTTGGAAATGTGAATAATGAATTAATTTAATTCAGAAATCTATTTATAGTCCTGAAATATTTTGGCAGAAAATATTTTTATTCCGGATATTGGACTATGACATTATGAAACTTGGAATGTTCAAGTTTCACAAACCCAGGAGCATCCACTCTCCTGATATCTCCTTAAACGTAAACCCTAATGTACACAAACTTGTTCGGAAAAGTATGAAAATCACTGAAATTGGACTAGTTTCTATTGAATAGATAAAGTTCGTACAAATGGAAATTTCGGGTTGTCACATCATCCCCCCGTTAGAAGGAATTTCGTCTCGAAATTAGAATTTAAGCAAATACGAAGTTACAACAATTAAGCGAAAAGATAAGGGTATTTCAGCTTCATCTGATCCTCGCGTTCCCAAGTGAATTCCGGTCCTCGCTTGGCGTTCCAGCGAACGTTCACGATAGGGATACAGCTTTGCTTCGTCTGCTTGACCTCACGGTCCATGATCTCTACTGGTTCTTCCACGAAGTTGAGGCTCTCGTTGATCTCGATCTCGTCGAGTGGGATTACAAGAGTCTCATCGAACAGACACTTTTTCAAGTTAGATACGTCGAATGTAGAATGTACGTTACGAAGTGTGTCGGGTAGGTCGAGTTTGTAAGCTACGGGGCCGACTCTGGCAAGAATCTCGAAAGGCCCTATGTACCTCGGATTAAGCTTCCCACGCTTGCCGAAGCGTATCAAGCCTTTCCAGGGTGAGAATTTGAGAAGGACTCGGTCTCCCACCTGAAATTCCAAAGGTTTTCTTCGTTGTATCTCTTCTGTCGGTCTCTAGAGGCTTTCAATCGTTCACAGATTTGAACGATTTTCTCTGTTGTTTCACGAATGATTTCCGGACCGGTGAGAGTACTGTCGGAAGCTTTCCCCCTTGCTAATTGGGTATCACCCACCTCAGCCCAGCACAGAGGGGATCTGCACTTTCAGCCGTAGAGAGCTTCAAATGGAGCAGCCTTGATGCTCGTGTGATAACTGTTATTATAGGAAAATTCGACAAGGGGTAAATGAGTATCCCATGCTTTCCCAAAATCAATCACACAGGCTCGCAACATATCTTCCAGTGTTTGGATGGTCCTTTCACTCTGTCCGTCGGTCTGTGGATGGTAGGTTGTGCTCATGTCCAGCCTTGTTCCTAGGGAATGTTGTAGTGATTACCAAAATCTTGAGGTGAACCTACTATCTCTATCGGAGATAATGGACATAGGTACACCATGTAGTCGTATGATTTCCCTAATGTATGTTCTCGTAAGTTTCTCCATCTTGTCGGTTTCTTTGATAGGCAGGAAGTGTGTAGACTTGGTCAATCTATCGACGATGACCCATATGGTGTCAAGTCCACCCGTTGTCTTGGGCAACTTGGTTATGAAATCCATAGTGATCCGCTCCCACTTCCATTCCGGGATCTCTGGTTGTTGCAATAAACCAGAGGGCTTCTAGTACTCGACCTTAACCTTTGTGCAAGTAAGGCATTTACTTACGAAGGTAGCAATCTCTGCTTTCATATTAGGCCACCAGTATAGCTTTTTAAGATCCAAATACATCTTATCTGAACCTGGGTGGACGGAATACCGAGTGTTGTGCGCCTCGGTCATTACCAAGTCTCGGAAACCATCGTGTTTCGGTGTCCAGATCCGGTTCATGAAATATAATGCTCCGTCACCCTTGGCTTCTAAATTCTTGTCCATTCCCCTAAGGGATTCACTCGTCACATTTTCAAGTTTCATGGCCTCAAGTTGAGCCGCCTGAATTTGCTTAGACAAGTATGAATGGATGGTTATTGACAATGACTTGACTTTGCGACCAGAATATTCCTTCCGACTTAGGGCGTCTGCTACTACGGTGGCTTTACCCGGATGATAACGAATATCGCATTCGTAGTCACCGAGTAGCTCGACCCACCGTCATTGTCTCATGTTGAGCTCCTTCAGATCGAAAATATGTTGTAAACTCTTGTGGTCGGTAAAGATAGTGCTTTTCGTTCCATACAAGTAATGTCTCCAGATCTTCAGAGCAAACACCACGACTCCTAGTTCAAGATCGTGTGTCGTGTAGTTAACCTCGTCTGGCTTCAACTGTCTCAAGGCGTAGGCGATGACCTTACCTCGCTGCATCAGAACACATCCGAGTCCTTGATTTGATGCATCACAATAGACTACGAAGTCTTTTATCCCTTCGGGAAGGGATAGTATTGGTGCGGTGCACAAGGCTCGTTTGAGCGTTTGGAAGGCTCTTTCTTGTTTCTCTTCCCAGTCAAAGGCCATGGCCTTCTGGGTCAGGGTCGTAAGAGGTTTCGCTATTCGGGAGAAGTTCTAAAAAATCTGCGGTAGTAGCCAGCGAGGCCTAGAAATTGACGAATTTCAGTAGGCATCTTGGGTGCTGACCAGTTCTCAATGGCTTTAATTTTGGATGGGTCCACGTGGATTCCCTCTTCGCTTACCACGTGTCCTAAGAATTCGACTCTTCGGATCCAAAATTCACATTTCGAGAACTTCGCATAAAGTTTCTCTTTTCGTAATGTCTCTAGAACTTGTCGCAGGTGATCACCGTGTTCTTTCTTACTTCGGGAGTAGATCAGGATGTCGTCAATGAAAACGATGACAGACTGATCCAAGTAAGGTCAGCATACTCTATTCATCAGATCCATGAAGACTGCGGGCGCATTAGTCAATCCGAATGGCATCACCACGAACTCGTAGTGTCCGTAACGAGTTTGGAAGGCTGTCTTCGGCACATCCACTTCTAGCACTCGTAACTGGTGATATCCGGATCTCAGATCAATCTTGGAAAAATAGTTCGCCCCTTGCAGTTGGTCGAATAGATCATCTATGCGTGGCAGAGGGTAGCGATTCTTGATCGTCAGTTTGTTGAGTTCTCTGTAGTCGATACACATACGAACTGTTCCGTCTTTCTTCTTAACGAACAAGACCGGTGCTCCCCAAGGTGAGAAACTTGGTCTTATAAAGCCCTTGCTGAGCAGTTCGTTAAGTTGACCAGAGAGTTCCTGCATCTCAGCTGGTGCTAAATGGTAGGGCGACTTGGCTACTAGGGTAGCTCCTGGGACTAAGTCAATTCTGAACTCGACCTGTCATTGCGGAGGTAACCCGGGTAGTTCTTCTAGGAAAATGTCGCGGAAGTCGCTCACTACTGGGATGTTCTTTAGTTCTTTCGTTTCTAGGTTCGTGTCGACGACGTGAGCAAGGAATGCGTGGTATTCTTTGCGTAGATATTTCTGTGCTTGAATACTTGATATAATGCGAAGACTCGCACCAGGTTTGTCGCCGTAGACTATAAGAGTTTCATTAGACGGGAGGTTTAGACGGACTGCTTTCTCGTAGCACATGATGTCGGCGCGATGAAGACTTAACCAAACCATGCCGATAATAACGTCGAAGCTTTTTATTGAGACCGGCATAAGGTCGATTGGGAATGAATGGTTATCTAGAGTTAGGGTACAACCTAAGTATATGCTATTAGTACTTTCAGTTTTCGCATTAGCCATTTCTACTGTGAATTGTTCATTAAGTGTGTGTGGTTGTTGCTTAAGCATGCGAGCAAATTTGTGGTTTACGAAGCTTCGCACCGTTCCACTATCAAACAGAATGCATGCACAGGAGTTATCAAGGAGGAACGTACCAGTCACCATGGTCGGGTCAACAAGTGCTTCCCCGTGGCCTATAGCTAGTACCCTCCCTGCTCCTCCAGCATTCCTCGCTTTGGGGCATTCCCTTTTAAAGTGGCCTGCTTCGCCACATCCATAGCAAGTTGGGCTCGCGCCAGAGCCAGGGACTTGGGAGATCGGTTATGCCGGGAATTTACAGAAACGGACGGTGTGTCCTTTCCTGTTGCAGTTAGAACACTGCATTTCACGGCAGGAGCCGTTATGGTGGAAGTTGCATTTGTTGCACTTTGGCAAACTTCCAGCATACTGCTTCCCCGGAGCAGTAGCAGCAGTAGGGGTTACCGCGGCATGTACTGCCACGATTTGCTGTCTTTTGGCAGCTCGCTGTTTCTTCTTCTCATCCCAGAATTTCCGCTTAGTGTCAGCGGGTTTGGAGGGTTCTGGAATGGCTAGGGTGGTTGTGGTTGCAGGGGTTTTGACTCCATGGTCAATGAGTCTTTGTGCCAAACGCTTGGCACTGTTGAAGGTAGCATGGTTTGATGCTAGGACATTCCCCTGGTACGGAGGCACTAGCCCCCATATGTACCTTTCGATCTTTTTCCCCTCAGTGGGAACCATATTGGGGCAGAGGGCCACCAATTCGCTAAATCGGGCAGTGTAAGCGATCATATTGGTGCCCTTCATGGTCAGGTTCCAGAGTTCCTGTTCCAACTTCAGGACTTTGCCCCTCGGGCAATATTCCTCAGTCATGAGGTCCTTCATCGTTTCCCAGCCAATGTCGTTAGCCACGACGAGTGTTAGGGATTTAACGTGGCCGTTCCACCACGTTAGGGCTTTTCCCTCAAAGGTGCATGCGGCATATTTAACTTTGCACGCAGCAGGGCATGAACAGATTTCGAAGACTGATTCAGTCTTCTCGAACCATTGCGAGAGGGCAATGACTCCGCCGGTGCCATAGAAAGGCTTCGACTTGTAATTTGTGAAATCCTTGTAGGAGCACTCTCTCGAGCGCATAGGAATTTCGACCGGAATAGATTCAACAGGGGTTCCACCTCTGCTGGCGTCGGATGAGTGATACTGAGCCATGGCAGTTGCCACTGCTGCAGCTACGGCAGCATTCAGGGCTGCAGTATCGATGACCGGAGGCGGTGGAGGCAGTGGAGGTGCAGGGTTATTCCTGGGAGATTTGCGAGGAGGCATCTTTCAGCTATAAGTTTAATAAGATAAGAAAAATGATAAGAATCAAATTGTAAGCAACGTGAGAGTGACACATGGACTAACTAAACATAGCCCAACAGTTGAATGAGTGTTTGAAAACATAGCAAGGAATATTAGTAGGAAAACACAAGTGTATAGATTTTTCCCACATATTAGATAGATGTCAATCATACTGGTATTACAGATGTAATAAGTTCAGGGAAAATCGACCTAACAGTAGGTCTTACATCATACCATACAGACCAGATTGACAGTCCTTAGATTCCTAATTAGAGTTCTGAAAGTTAGGAATATTTTTCAGACAAGTGCTACTTAGAGCACAGATGTTCAAGGCTATTCCTTAATCAAAAGACAGAGATGTACTAGACATCATCTAACGGCGATGGGAATTCCCCGGGCGAGCCCTAAGGTCGGACATTTGACGAAACACCTCTTGAAGGTGTCGATCCTGAGCTCTCTGGCGAGCTCGAAGTTCCATGACCTCAGCTCGGGAGGCAGTCAGCTGTTGCTGTAGGGTTTTGTTGGTTCTCCGGGTCCGTTCCATGTCTTCTTCAAGACGGCGGATGCGGACTGTGTTGACACCTGAGTTGGCATCAATCTCCATGTCCTGGTCGATGGCTGCTCGACCTTGCTCGACATTACGAGCTATTCTACGGATAATGACAGGCAGAGCTCTGTCAGTAGAGCCACCATCGCTGATGTTGTAAAAGCTTCGGTCCCCAAAGTATGGTAAGGGTTGACCCTGTTCATCACTCCAGCGATTCAAGTTGTTTGCCCACAAGGGAGTAGGACCTGGAAAAGCTCGTCGGGGATTGTTGTTCAGGGCTTGACCTACAAGCGGAAGGTTGTTGACTTCAGGCTCGGACTCGGATCCATCAGAAAAGCCTTCTGCGAGGTGATCATCCAAAGGGATTGGATGCTCATCTTCGGGCTCTTCATCGATCCACCTGGCATTGCCTTCATTTGGAAAGTACGGGTCGCCATGATGGAATCCAGCCATTTAGATCTACATGAGAAGAGAGGTATAAGAATATAGTATACGTGTAACTAGTAGTACAAAACACACCTATAGTATTTTAAGTTTAAGTTCTACTGATCTTCTTGTGGTATTGTTGGTAAGTTTTTAGACTTGTTAACACATCACAACCATTATAGGGCATATGCTAATCACTCCTAGGACCAACATAGTTGATCAGGCTATGCCATTCCTAGGACTGACTACACATCCCCGAGCTCACTTGTGATATTTAACAATTGAAATACTTTTGTTCTTGTCATTGTGACACTGATTTTAGTATGAATGCAGACTAGTATACTTAATTAAATATTTTAATATTTAAAGTATAGACTCTTGGTCAGAGTGCTTTAATCCCTTTTGGGTTTATAGTTTAGTATATCTTTTATGGGTTGATATACTTGATTCACTATAAACAATGCTCTGATACCAATCTGTCACACCCCAAAACCAAGAACGGCGGAAACGTTCTGGGGCGGAGGACGTCATGTATAGTATCACAACACAGTAAATGTAAATAAGCAAACAACATCATCCATTGCATTAAATATATAATTTTAATACAAGCGTGTTCTGTACAGTTATAAACACCAAAATAATGTAAGTCAAAATAATAAGATGAGTCTTGAATACGCTCCATCTTCTAAAAAGCTGGCCTCGGTACCTGTCTACTGATGACCTGAGAATACAAGTTATTTTGAAAGAGTTTATCAGCATTAAGCTGGTGAGTTCATAAGTATTTTAGTGTCAATGTTTGTTGTCAAAAATGTTTGAACCTGTCTGAATGTATAAGTTTGTAAAAATGTATGTAAGTGTTTGAAAGTGTTTGTAAAACTTTGAATCTCTCAGAAAAACCTATATTTTCTATTAAAGTAACCTTCTACCAAGGCTTAACTGTTTTGTATACTCGTTTGTTGTAAAAGTGTGTAATTTCCCAAGTGTAACTATCATTTAATAAAATATAGTTTGTACATTAATGCTTAAGTGAGGTTATCACTAAAACATGTAATGGGTAAATCATTGTAGTACTGTAGTTTTGTATAATAGGAACTACTGCTGTACTAACTACCTTAAACCGGATTTATATTAAGGTATAATGCGATAAATTGCACCATGCTATCGACTGGTAACAACGACACAATGAATGGTCGTAATAACGGAATGACGTTTGGCACCCGCAGACCTGCAGGTCCGGCTGTAGCTAGCAGCAAGGTGTAGGATAGTCAATCCAGTATAGATCTATACGCAAACTCACGCTCTCCCTCCAAGAGAATTCTAGCTACAACTCAGGCCATGACATTTAAGGCATGCTCCGACACAGTGGATCACTATTGTTAACGTGTTCATGTATATGTAATGTTTCTCGTTCTAGTATAGTTGTATATGTTCTCCTTCTAGTATAGTTGTATATGTCCTGTTTCTAGTATAGTTGTATATGTTCATGTTTCTAGTATAGTTGTATATGTTCTCCTTCTAGTATAGTTGTATATGTCCTGTTTCTAGTATAGTTGTATATGTTCATGTTTCTAGTATAGTTGTATATGTTCTCTTTCTAGTATAGTTGTATATGTCCATGTTTCTAGTATAGTTGTATATGTTCATGTGTTACCCCGATGGTAACTAACTATTGATGTATTGATAAGTATGAATATGGAAGTACTTTTATGTCTATACATGTATATATGATATATAACTAATATTGAAACGACCCTCGGATGGTCACCCGAAATCCCACCGGACCACATCCAAATCGAGAAAAAGGAAATAGGGTGGATGGCCTTCCTAAGCCCTTTAAACATTACTTATATATCTATACATATATGGGCATGCAATTTTATAAGGAATAAACTAAAGTTTAATAAAAGCATTTGATAAGTAAAAGAGTTTGTAAAACATTTTGAAGTGAAACAATTTGATAAACAGTTTGAACAGTGAATAAATCATTGGTTTTCTAGTTATAAATCACATGTGATTAATGCAATCACATGTGATTGATGCAATAACTATAAGTATTTAACTTGTATTCCCCCCCATAAAGCATTTAAAAGATTTAAAAGCATTTCAAAGGTTGATTAAAGGGGTATGAACTCACTTGTGGTGAGCTGATTGGATTGTAGTATCGAATACCGTGCTAGGTGGCAAACGGAGACTTGTTTACACGCACGAGCCTAGTTATCATATAATAAGCATATATATAACTAATTAGCCAAATAATAACTTAATAAAATAAGTTAGAACACTTAGGAACATGTAAACACTTTGCATAAGTGTTAAAGGCCCTAATGGTTGCATCTAAGTTTCTACGAGACAAGGCAAAAGGGTTTGAAGCTTGCAAAGGCCTTGTATAAGATTTCACCACCCAACAAACCCCACCTTTGGAGTTTACGGCCGTAAACCCATGAGTTTATGGCCGTGAACTCGTCACTTGGTGGTTTTGGGTGTTTTAAGGTGCTATATAAATCCTAGAATAAGCCTAGCGCTTGTGGAATATTTCTTGAAGTAGTTTAAGGCCCTAGAATGCTCCATAGAGGAGTTTACGGCCTAATTACCATATCGCCTAAAGTTTACGGCCGTAAACTCCTATGGGGTGTTGGTTTTAATTCATTAGGTCACTTGCACATGTAGGATAGCTTCTATGTTTTTGTCTAAGGCTAAAGGGGACAATAGGCACACATTTGTGCCTTCACTTGGAGTTTATGGCCCAAGTGATGTTCCTTGGCTGTAAACTCCCTTTAAGGGATGATTTTTATGTAATATACTCCCCATTCGAGTCCTAAGTATCAAAGGGTAATTGTCTTAAAGCCTTAGGGGTGTTTAGGGTACACTTTGCCCTTGAAAAAGGGGTTTACGGCCCAAGAGCATATCCTTGGCCGTAAACTCCTAAAACTCTATAATTTTGAAGTGTTTTGGTGTCCAAATTAGCTACAAGCATTAGAGGGTAAATGTCTTTAAGCCTTAGGGGTGATTTAGGGCACTTATAGCCCTTAAAAAGGGGTTTACGGCCCAAGAGATATCCTTGGCCGTAAACTCCTTTAACTAGTGGTTCTTGATTGATTTCTAGCCTCTAATGTTTATACATTATGTACTTAACTAGTTGTCTAACAAGGAAATGGGACTAGGTAGCTTTTAGGCCTTGTTTTGGAGTTTACTCCCCAAGAACGTTCTTGGGCGGTAAACTCCCGGATCTTGTGTTTTAGACATGTAATCTATGTTATAAAGAATAAAACAAGTAATAAAACACATCTAGGAAGTAGACTCACTATCTGGGATGAAAAGCCGAAGATCCGTGAGAGAGAAAATGGCTTTTCTCTATTTGGAAATGTGAATAATGAATTAATTTAATTCAGAAATCTATTTATAGTCCTGAAATATTTTGGCAGAAAACATTTTTATTCCGGATATTGGACTATGACATTATGAAACTTGGAATGTTCAAGTTTCACAAACCCAGGAGCATCCACTCTCCTGATATCTCCTTAAACGTAAACCCTAATGTACACAAACTTGTTCGGAAAAGTATGAAAATCACTGAAACTAGACTAGTTTCTATTGAATAGATAAAGTTCGTACAAATGAAAATTTCGGGTTGTCACATCATGGAACGAACCATATCCAACAGGGTTCGATTACGCCTCTCAGGTACACCATTCAACTATGGTGTCCTCGGAGGTGTTAATTGTGAGACAACCCTACATTCCCTCAGTTGGTCGAGGAACTCTGTACTAAGATACTCACCACCACGATCGGATCGAAGCATCTTAATGTTCCTGCCCAATTGATTCTCTACTTCCTGTTTAAACTCTTTAAACCTTTCGAAAGTCTCTGGCTTATGCTTGATTAGGTAGACATATCCATATCTACTATAATCATCCGTAAAAGTCACATAATAACGATTAGCATCCCCTGTGGCAGTTTTGAAGGGTCCACACACATCCGTGTGCACTAGATCCAACAAACCATCACCCCTAGCACAGGAACCTGTGAAGGGTGACTTTGTCATTTTTCCAAGTAAGCATGATTCACAACTATCATTTGACTTTAGGTCAAATGATTCCAAAACTCCATGCTTTTAGAGATGGCCTATGCGTTTCTAGCTTACATGTCCAAGACGACAACGCCATAATGATGCTTTATCCATGTTATTATCATTAGTAGAATCAATACACAATGCATTATTTCCTAAGTTTTCTACAACATACACAGCTTCATACACACCATCACAAGGTAATGTTTTAAAATAAAACACATTATTATAGAAAGCATTTATTCCACCAATTTCATTATCAAAAGAAAAGGTATACCATTGTTTAACAAAGCATGAAAGGAAATAATATTTCTTGCCATATCAGGCGAATAATAACATTTATTCAAATCTAAAGTAAACCCACTACTTAGCAACAAAGTATAAAATCCAATCTTGGTGACAAGTGAAGCTTACTTATTCCCCATGATCAAGTTTATCTTTCCATGCTCCACATTCTCACTTCTTCTTAGTCCCTGCAAATTAGAACAAATATGAATACCACAACCGGTATCAAGGAACCAAGAGTTATAATAGGGTGAGTTACTAGATAATATAGTGTAAATACCTGCATGGTTGGGTTTTACTTTCCCATCCTTCAAATCTTGCTGGTACTTTGGACAGTTTTGCTTCCAGTGCGCCTTTTCATGGCAATAGAAGTATTCAGCCTCCTTGGGATCCAAAGAAGGAGTGACGAAACATTTCTTGGTTCCGCTTGAAGAGGATCCATCAATGGTCTTACCGTTGGTACCCTTCGAAGGGTTCTTCTTCTTCTTCCCTCTACCTTTCCCGATTGCCAGGACAGGTGCGGAGTTTGGAGTAGGAGTAGGAGTGGTAACAACCGACTTACACTTTAGACCACTTTTGGCGTTCTTCAAGAGTCCTTAAAGTTTGCTAAGGGAAACTTCTTCCTTGTTCATGTAATATGTCATGCGAAATTGATCATAAAACGATGGTAAGGAGTGCAAAATGATTTCTATTGCTAACTCCTCGGGGAAGTTCACATTCAGCTTCATTAGACGCTCCACATACCTTTGCATTTTCTGCATGTGGCCCGTGATGGGTTCACCATCCTTTATTCGGGTTATTATCATGGAGGAGATGATTTCATATCACTCTTGACGAGCACTTTGATGGTAGGGGTCCATCAAGTCCTGGTGTATCTCAAAAGGATAATAGTTCTCATAGGACTTTTGGAGCTCGACTGTCATAGTGGCCATCATGATGCATGCCACTTTTGTAGCATCTCTTTCATGTACATCATATACAGCAACCTCTTTAGGAGTAGTAGTTTGCTCGGGTACCTTCAGCTCCTTGTCGAGAACGTATTCTGTAACACCCATAATCAGAAAGACCAAGAAAGGAAAGAAAAACCCTAAGTCAAAGGGTCAACTCGTCGAGTCCAGGGAGGAGCTCGGCGAGTCGGAGCGGGATCCGGGGTATCGATTAAGTAGCCGACTCGCGGAGTCGGCAAAGAGGACTCGATGAGTCCGGGTCTGAAGATGGAAACCCTAAATCCGGGACTTTTTGCACTATTTAAGCATCTCATTCTCTCCCTTAGGGTTCCTTACAACTTCTCTCATCCAGAATACCGAACCCTAGCCACCATATCCATTTTTGAGTAAAGATCTAGCCTTGGTGTTATGATTTGAAGCTTGGAAGAGAAGGAAGTTCATAGTGGTGCAAGGGGAAGCCTTGGATGCAAAGTTAGTGTGATTTTTCAATGCATTTGGAGGTAAGAAGTCATTACCTTCACTCTTTTGCATATAGTTTTCCCTTTTGTTATGAGATTTGGGGCTTTTATGCCATATCCTTGAACCACTTCGAGTGAGAGCCCAAATCTAAAGTTTCTACTTCAGATCTAAGTGTATTCTGGCCTAGAGAGTCATAAAGTATCAGTCTTGGAGGTATAGGTGAAGCATGGTTGTCTTAAACCCGAGTTTGGAGTGTTTTAGGCCTAGATCTCCTTAGCTACACGTAAAGTTTGCACCTTTACATGAGGGATAGGCTTTGGAGGAGTGGATCTACAGTTTGGAGTCCTTGCATGACTCAAAAATCCTCTGTATGTGCAAAGGACTGAATAGACTCTGCGAGTCCTTCGAGTGGACTCGGCGAGTAGTATGAAGATTAGGAGGAACTCGACGAGTCGGATGAACAACTCGGCGAGTCTGTTGAGGATTGTCTTGGACTCGGCGAGTCAAGTCGCAAAACCCCAAACCCTTCAAGTTAAGACTCGAATCAGTAAGTTGAATGGAGACTCAGTGAGTTGGACAGGTCAGGACTCGGAAATCGATAGACTCGGCGAGTCAGGGGCTGACTCGGCGAGTCGAGTTGTGAATGAAAGGATTCTGAGCTAATGAACTCGACGAGTCAGTAGGCAGACTCGGCGAGTAGGGTTGACCTGGAAGGTTGACTTTGACCATAGTTGACTTAGTTGACTTTTAGGGAACAGTTAAGCTAACTGATACATGTTTTGATATTAGTAGCTCGGGGAGCTAGTGAAGCAGCGATTCAGGGAATTTTCGGTCAGCATCCAGAGGGGTTACCAGCAAGTTCAGCAGTACGAGGTGATTTTCCCTTTTGTGTGAATGGGTCTACGTCCACATTGCCGGCCCATGTAGTTATGAGTAGGAAGACCCGAGGGTTAGCCCTAGGGGCAGTATGCTAGAATAATATGCAGGACCAAGGTCCAAGGATAGCAGGCGGGTGCCCAAGGAATGGTTTATATGATAGTCTATACTTGTTGTCTGTGTGATACATGTATGTGCCTGGTAGGGCGGTGAGTGTGGGCGAGGTCCCGTATATCACCAATGGCAGAGTGTGGACGGTGTTCCACATCTCATTAGAAGCAGAGAAGGGGCAAGGCCCAAGTTAGGGAAGGAGTGAGTGTGGGCTAGGCCCGTATCTCATTATCAGTAGGAGCGTGGACGGCGTTCCATGACTCATCAGTAACAGTTCAAGGGCAAGGCCCAAGATAGGCGAGGCCTTAGGACAAGATTTATTAGTATATGTTAGCTTATGTGTTGTGATATGCCTATGTGTTAGTATATGTTAGTGGGAGAGGCCCAGTGAAAGGCGATGCCTAAGTGAAACAGATATGTATCCGAGCGGGGCTCGAAGCCAAGCAGGGCCTGGAGCGGCGGGGCGTTGCAGCGGGTGAGGCCCATAGTAGCGGGTGTGGCCCAATATATGATGTATGTGTTTGTGCAGGGTATGTGGTAGGTTGGGGAACTCACTAAGCTTCGTGCTTATGATTTTTAGTTTTGGTTTCAGGTACTTCCGGTAGCGGAGGGAAGAGCTCGGGGTGATCGCATGGCACGCACCATTGATTAGTCAGCCTGGGATGTTTTACTCTGATAATGAAAATATGTTTTTGGAAATGATACTCTGAAATCATGTTATGACTTATGATATGTTTTTATGAATATGGTTCTTGTATTGACTTAAAGAAATTTTTTTTGGTACGGATTTTGGGATGTTACACGTTGGTATCAGAGCCTTGGTTTGAGGGATTTGGAAATACTCTCGAGTGTGTCTGAACTCAAACTAAGGGATTGGTTTAAAAGTTTTAAAAATGAAAAGACAGTTTTGTAAAAAGAGTTTTTAGAAATGAAACAGTTTTTGAAAAGCGAAAAGAATTCAGAAAGAAAAGAATTTTGATTAGAGAAAAGGGTGTGGTGCATGCAATCAGCCGAGCTCAAGTAAGTATCCCAAAATACCCATACAAGTTTATGTTATGATTATTAGTTAGTAGA
The DNA here is from genome assembly GCF_051521515.1 of Lactuca serriola. Taxonomy (NCBI): domain Eukaryota; kingdom Viridiplantae; phylum Streptophyta; class Magnoliopsida; order Asterales; family Asteraceae; genus Lactuca; species Lactuca serriola. Next base: position 333,016,267 of record NC_136415.1, on the reverse strand, counting down.
ACAGCATGCTAGATTAGGACTAAGGATCTAGGAGGATGCCTTATGTGCCTGTTATATGTGTTTTGAGCTGGAGGATATTGCTGATTAGACAGTAGTGGGATAGCCTGTTTAGGTTATGCCTGAGTTTATGAGCTTATGTCGCATGCTAGTGCAGATGCTTGTTATGAGGTTGTGATTTTTTGAGTATGTTATGGTTAGATTTTCCCTTTTCTGAATGCTTCTTGCTTTGTGCATCATGGGATTCTGAGTGATGGGAGTTAGCCATTAGGTGAACACGTCACATCACATGTGATCAGGGTTGAATAATCTCAAAGTGCTGGATTTGTCCCTATTGCGCAACTCTTGTCTGAGTCCAACCGCTGTAGGGACGATTTTTTTACTCGAAGGATTATCTGGGCCTCATCACATGTGATGGTATTCATGTGATGGCTAATTGGAATCACAAGGAGGCCTTCAGCGGCTGAGGACTGGTTTGGTTGAAATCAGAAGTTTCCTTAGGGTAAGCCTAGGATGATATAGTGTTGGGAGCAGTAGTAGTAGGAAAACGGACCTGATGGAGTCGATGAAGGGTTTTGAGCATTCTAACACTTCCTAAGTGTACATGCAACCCTAATAAACCTTGGATCTATGTTTCTCTAAGATACATGCAAATAATTAATTTTCCAAGGCTTATATCCTAACTAGCATGGCATGGGGAACTTGAATCAAATAAAGCTAGTAGAAACACTTACCTTGTAGATGTAGTTGATTGCTTGGAGTTCTTCAGCCTAGCACCAATAATGTGGATGCCTCAAATGAAAGTCACAAATCACCACAAACTTGGAACTTTAAGAGAATAGTCACCACTTCTTGAAATCGGCCCTCAACTCCACAAGTGTCAACTAGTGTGATTTCAAGAACCAAAGCCTCCTTTATATAGTGTGATGGATTAGGGTTACATCCATGTAAACCCTAATACCCATGTCTCTTCATTTCCATGAGATCCATGGGTTAAAGCTCCATGGAGTATCCATGGACTTCTCCATCCAAGCCTAGCCCATTCCAAATAAGCATAAGCCCACACTATATAAATATAGAAGCCCGTATTTAATTAGTAATATCTTTGATCACTAAATTAATCCTAGATTAATTATAGATCACTACAAATTAAATAATATGATCTTATATTAATATATATTAGAACTTATAATATATTAATAAATCATAACTTGTACTATTCTCAAATATTATCCATAAAGTGTTCGGGTGAAGTGCAACCCAAATGGACCATGCCGGGCCGGGTCAAGTATATACCAAATATAGTTATGGACTTAGACACTATATCCAACAGTCTCCCACTTGGATAAGTCTAGTAACTATATTTGCAAGTATAACTTCAGGAACCGATCAGCACTCGTAGCTCTTTAAACTCTGTTTAACTAGAACGCGCCATTTAGATAAGTGATCATATAATCCTCTGTTCTAGATATCAGCCGGACAAACACATGGAACATTGTCTTACTTATTGTCCAACATTTGTTTCCCGATTTCCGATTTGTTTGACATAGAACTTAACTGAACACATCAATTTAGTTCTGACCGGGCCCGGTACATAGGTCAACACAAAATCATCGGGGGGCCAGATATCAGCTTCTAATCCAAGAAGGAACAGATAAACTTCGACTCATATGTTTGTTCTACCACTCATTGAATTACACACAAAGGCACGTTTTATAACATCGAGTTACCAATGCGTTTACGTACAATCAATGCATAACCAACTCGTAAGTAACAAATCATATCTCTAGGTTTGAAGACTTATATGATATTACCGTCTCACGATCACTCGAGATAAAATTCCATGAAGTGATTCCAGTGAGCGTGGGTTGTGTCCAATGCTCAGAACTTATGAGCACTCATGATTGTTGTAGCCTTGTCCAACACCTTAGACCTCTACAACCCATCATGACAGTCTTGATTCATACCTACTTCCGACATATGACCGACTGTGGAGGTTTGAATAATATGTTATACCAAACAAAAAATTATTCTGGAAGTCAAAACATGCAAAAGAAATATAGTAAAAGATCGACAAGAGATAGTAACACTTTACTCATAAATAAAACACCTTTTATTCATCATCAAATGTCAATTACACTTTACAAATTTCCGGGTTATCTAACTACTAAAACTTATATCATCCTTCAGCCCTATGCTCCGAGCATGCTGGAGATGCTTAACCCTACTCAGTCCCTTCGTGAGGGGATCTGCTGGGTTCTCATCCGATGATACCCTCTTCGCCATGAGGAGTCCTTCTTCGATTCGATGTCTGATAAAATGGTATTTTCTGTCGATGTGTCTGGATCTCCCGTGATCCCTTGGTTCCTTGGCTAAGGCAACCGCACTATTGCTGTCATAGAAAATCTCCATTGGCTCTTTTATAGCTGGTACAACTCCAAGGTCTCCGATGAAGTTCTTTAGCCATATCACCTCTTTTGCTGCTTCGCTTGCCGCTATATACTCTGATTCACAAGTAGAATCAGCCACTGTCTCCTGCTTGGAACTCTTCCAAGAGATTGCTCCTCCGTTTAGGGTAAAGACCCAGCCTGACTGAGAGCAGAAATTATCCCTATCAGTCTGGAAGCTAGCATCACTATACCCTACAACTCTCAAGTCATCACTCCCACCGAAGGTAAGGACCCAGTCCTTAGTCCTTCGTAGGTACTTGAGGATATTCTTTACCGCAATCCAGTGTTCCTTGCCAGGGTTCGCCTGATACCTGCTAACCATGCTCAAAGCAAAAGCTACATCAGGCCGAGTACACGTCATGGCATACATGATCGATCCTACGGCTGAAGCATAAGGAAATCGACTCATTTCTGCTATCTCAGCCTCAGTACTAGGGCTTTGTGTCTTACTCAATCTGGCGTTACACTGAATGGGTAACTCTCCTTTCTTGGAGTTATGCATGTTGAATCTTTTCAACACTTTGTCCAAGTAGGTACTTTGACTAAGTCCAATTAGTCTTTTACTCCTGTTTCTCAAAATCTTTATCCCTAGGATATAGGCAGCTTCACCAAGGTCCTTCATAGCGAAACACTTCCCAAGCCAAGACTTAACTTCCTGCAGGGTTGGGATGTCATTTCCTATGAGTAGTATGTCATCCACATACAGTACCAAAAAGCTGACTATGCTCCCACTAGCCTTGATATAGACACAAGATTCATCTTCACTCCTTGAAAAGCCAAATTCCTTGACTTTCTCATCAAAGCAAAGATTCCACCTGCGAGGTGCCTGTTTCAATCCATAAATGGATTTCTCGAGTTTACACACTCTATTAGGGTACTCTGTACTGACAAAACCCTCTGGCTGAACCATGTAAACATCCTCAGCCAACTTTCCATTAAGGAAAGCGGTTTTGACATCCATTTGCCATATTTCATAATCATGAAATGCAACTATGGCCAATAGAACCCGAATAGACTTAATCTTGGCTACTGGAGAAAAGGTCTCATCATAGTCCACTCCAGGAATTTGAGAGAAGCCCTTTGCATCCAGTCTAGCCTTATAAGTGTGTACATTACCATCCATGTCGGTCTTCTTCTTGAAGATCCATTTGCACCCTACAGTCTTACGACCAGGTACATTCTAACACTTCCTAAGTGTACATGCAACCCTAATAAACCTTGGATCTATGTTTCTCTAAGATACATGCAAATAATTAATTTTCCAAGGCTTATATCCTAACTAGCATGGCATGGGGAACTTGAATCAAATAAAGCTAGTAGAAACACTTACCTTGTAGATGTAGTTGATTGCTTGGAGTTCTTGAGCCTAGCACCAATAATGTGGATGCCTCAAATGAAAGTCACAAATCACCACAAACTTGGAACTTTAAGAGAATAGTCACCACTTCTTGAAATCGGCCCTCAACTCCACAAGTGTCAACTAGTGTGATTTCAAGAACCAAAGCCCCCTTTATATAGTGTGGTGGATTAGGGTTACATCCATGTAAACCCTAATACCCATGTCTCTTCATTTCCATGAGATCCATGGGTTAAAGCTCCATGGAGTATCCATGGACTTCTCCATCCAAGCCTAGCCCATTCTAAATAAGCATAAGCCCACACTATATAAATATAGAAGCCCATATTTAATTAGTAATATCTTTGATCACTAAATTAATCCTAGATTAATTATAGATCACTACAAATTAAATAATATGATCTTATATTAATATATTAGAACTTATAATATATTAATAAATCATAACTTGTACTATTCTCAAATATTATCCATAAAGTGTTCGGGTGAAGTGCAACCCAAATGGACCATGCCGGGCCGGGTCAAGTATATACCAAATATAGTTATGGACTTAGACACTATATCCAACAGTCGAATCAGTTCTTGTTGAAAGTACGGATAGATGTGGAAGGTAGTATGGTCCCGTACTACTGAAAGCAGAGGATCTTTACTCGATTTGGGAAAGGCCGAGATGAGACCAGGGAACTTGTAGTGTGTGTATGATCCCTCAGCAGTGATGAGTATTCTGATAGATATTGCGATATGTTTTCAACATGGTGACATTGTGAGAGAGACCAGTGGAAGGATCATGCACCAGAGAGGGATCAGGCTCGAGTTCGGGGGTCCTGCAGCTCGAGGAGCGGATGAGGGAGTTGATATCAGCTGAGGTTATGCACGGTATCCTCGATCAGACTCCTGTGATCTTTGGTACGGTCAAGGAGGGTATACTGGAGGTCTTGGATGAGAGGTTGGGAGCCTTTCGTACCGACATAATAAATTTGATGGGAGCACGTATTATGACATTCCGAGAGTTTAGAGGTTTCGGAGCGCCAGATTATCATGGGGCTAGGGACCCTATCGCTAGCAGCAGTTGGTTGGCCGATGTTTCCAACGTGTTTCATACGAGCCGGTGTCCTGAGGGGGACAAGGTTAGACTCGCCTCCTGTCTTCTGAAAGAAAGAGCGAGGTATTGGTGGGAGGAGGTTGGACACGCCATTGGTGATAATGACGCGTTGTACTCGATGACATGGAGCGATTTCTCGGCCAGGTTCAGGGTTGAGTTTTCGCCGACTATTGAGGTGCAGCAGCTGGCACGGGAGTTTCAGGATTTGACGCAGACTATTGAGACTGTGGCGGCGATCACTGCCAAGTTCAGGGAGAGGGCCCTCCTTGTTCCGCAGTATGTCACGGACGAGGAGATGAAGAAGGCCCGATATCACGAGATGTTGAGGGATGACATCAGGCAGTTTGTGAGCAGGTCCAGCCCCAAGACGTTGGAGGATATGATCGCACGAGCTAGAGAGAGGGAGATTGATTTGGAGCAGATCCGGAAGAGGAATCCGGATGAGGTTCAGGGAGTCACGGGTTCGGGCAAAAGGTCCAAGGGGTCGGATTCGAGATCGAGGGATTACCAGAACCGTGGCCGATGCGGGAGGTGCAGCAGGACACACGAGGGTTCATGCAGGAGTGGTAGTGGTGGAGATTTGGGCTGCTTCAAGTGCGGCCGGACTGGTCATCTTAGTAGGGATTGTACTGCTACTACCACACAGGGATCAGACTTGATATGTTTCCACTGCAGTCAGCGGGGCCACAAGAAGGCCCAGTGCCCCAGTTTGTTTTCGGTAGGATAGGTGATAGCACCTTCCCCTGCAACTTTGAGGATTATAGACAGCCATCAGGGCTGAGCAGAGGCACCTGCGATAGGAGGCAGGGCTTATCAGATGACTACCATGGAGACACGTGCAGCTCCGGACGTTGCAGGTATGTGTCTTCCGTTTTCTGCTTTCTCTGCTTATCATTATATTGTTATGGTTCTGCATCGTTTGTGATATAAGTATTTTAGAATTGAGCAGCTTGCTTGCGATTTAGTTATATGCCATCTGCATACCTTGGATATTAAAGTAGTAGTTAGGGGTGGTGCCTTATGGAAGTAGGTTACTTAGGATGAAGTAACTATAGCATGCTTGTGTGGAACTCAGTAGTGACCCGCTGGATTCGGAAAGGTATTATTGAGTGATGGATCAGTTAGGTCCCTAGCTATGGCAAGCTTGGTTCATCAGCAGATTGTTGCGGTATAGCAGAGAAGATTGGGTATTCTTCTCAAGCATTGAGCAGTGAGGTATAAGCAGGATCAAAGTGGGGGAGAACCCTCCGAGTGTACAATGGTAAGAGCGCGCAGATCCAGGATGGGTACACGACCTCTAAGAAGGAAAAGAAGTAGCACAACGGTGGATGGGTTGATGAGTTTATTGTTGGGAGTTTGAGAAACTTCCCAACAGTTAGATCATGTAATCAAGATGGTTGGTATATGGTTGAAATCTCAGGATAGAGGATCGCCTGCAGGACTCGAAAGGGTTGGAATGAGGATTTTGAGAACGGTAGCATGGGATGCTTTCGTGTTATTAGTCAGTGGCAGAGTCAGCATGTAGAGCATAGTAGAGCAGCGGGAGAGTCGTAGCATTTTGCGTCAGCAGTCAGTGAGTATGGATGGAGTTGTAAGACTACGGGTAAGCTGTAGCATTCCCTAGCAGCTTCGTTAGCGGAGTGTGGGCGGAGGCCCGTATCTCCTAGTTAGCGGAGTTGGGGCGAGGCCCTTACCTCCTAGCAATCCAGGTAGGAATCAAGAATGGGTAGTGGATGAGAATAGTATGGAGCTTGCCTGCATAGCCCTAGAAAGGTGAGATCTTGGGAGAGGCCACTCTAGGATGTAGTTGGGTGAGACCCGTGGGCGAGGCCCATTTGAGAATAGCAGTATAGGTGAGACCTGAGAGTAGGGTTGCTCAGTAGTATAGTCGGGTGAGACCCGTGGGTGAGGCCCATGAGTTTTAGTAGCACAGGTTGGACTTGGTAAGGACCTTAGGGTCAAGTTAGGGGATCGAAGATCCCAGGACTTGTAGCGCCAGAATGGCAGAGTAGTGGGGGCAGTATTAGGTAGCCTATGTTTCCTCGGAAGTTGCTGTGAGCGACAAGAAGTTTGTGTTGGGGCTAGCGACCGGTGGGAGCCGGTAATCCAGATATTCATAGATCAGTAGGGACCAGGGTGGTCTCGGTTCATCCGGAAGGAAGATAAGGGACAAAATAAATTTTCAGTCAGTAGCAGTGATTATAAGCAGTCTATGGTGGAATTCAGTTAGTGATAGAGGGGTGCTTATCACCAAGTTAGAGTAGTGAGAAGTGTCCAGTGGATACTGGCAGTAATGACCCGTACTGAAGTAGAGGGATAATGGAGTTGGTGAAGGATAGGACCTTCACAGTGGCCGAGGAAGTAGTTAGTTATGGAACGTTGCCTTGGGGAGGCCAGAAAATGCACAGGGAAAGAAGGGGGTAAACCCTAGGATGTCTAGCATAAGTACTCGGGGAGTACCAGAAGGATAGTCAATCGAGTAATTTGTGTTTCGAGGATGGTCAGGGTTAGGGTAAACCCGAGAATATTATTCGCAAGGATTAATGATAGTCAGAATAACTGGGCAGAAAGCCAGCGGAGGTAGTCAGCGGGTGTTAGGTTTTCCCAAGCTGAGTGTTGAAAGAAGATTGCAGGGCGATTGGCCGTAGAAAAACTTCAAGGACGAAGTTTAGTTTGGCACGGTCAAGGAAGGTATACTGGAGGTCTTGGATGAGAGGTTGGGAGCCTTTCGTACCGAGATAATAACTTTGATGGGAGCACGTATTATGAAATTCCGAGAGTTTAGAGCTTCCGGAGCGCCAGATTATCATGGGGCTAGGGACCCTATCGCTAGCAGCAGTTGGTTGGCCGATGTTGCCAACGTGTTTCGTACGAGCCGGTGTCCTGAGGGGGAAAAGGTTAGACTCGCCTCCTGTCTTCTGAAAGAAAGAGCGAGGTATTGGTGGGAGGAGGTTGGACACGCCATTGGTGATAATGACGCGTTGGACTCAATGACATGGAGCGACTTCTCGGCCAGGTTCAGGGTTGAGTTTTCGCCGATTGTTGAGGTGCAGCAGCTGGCACGAGAGTTTCAGGATTTGACGCAGACTATTGAGACTGTGGCGGAGATCACCGCCAAGTTCAGGGAGAGGGCCCTCCTTGTTCCGCAGTATGTCGCGGACAAGGATATGAAGAAGGCCCGATATCACGAGATGTTGAGGGATGACATCAGGCAGTTTGTGAGTAGGTCCAGCCCCAAGACGTTGGAGGATATGATCGCACGAGCTAGAGAGAGGGAGATTGATTTGGAGCAGATCCGAAAGAGGAATCCGGATGAGGTTCAGGGAGTCACGGGTTCGGGCAAAAGGTCCAAGGGGTCGGATTCGAGATCGAGGGATTACCAGAGTCGTGGCCGATGCGGGAGGTGCAGTAGGACACACGAGGGTTCATGCAGGAGTGGTAGTGGTGGAGATTCGGGCTGCTTCAAGTGCGGCCGGACTAGTTATCTTAGCAGGGATTGTACTGCTACTACCACACAGGGATCAGACTTGATATGTTTCCACTGCAGTCCGCAGGGCCACAAGAAGGCCTAGTGCCCCAGTTTGTTTTCGGTAGGATGGGTGATAGCACCTTCCCCTGCAACTTTGAGGATTATAGACGGCCATCAGGGCTGAGCAGAGGCACCTACGATAGGAGGCAGGGCTTATCAGATGACTACCATGGAGACACGTGCAACTCCGTACGTTGCAGGTATGTGTCTTCCGTTTTCTGCTTTCTCTGCTTATCATTATATTGTTATGGTTCTGCATCGTTTGTGATATAAGTATTTTAGAATTGAGCGGCTTGCATGCGATTTAGTTATATGTCATCTGCATACCTTGGATAATAAAGTAGTAGTTAGGGGTGGTGCCTTATGGAAGTAGGTTACTTAGGATGAAGTAACTATAGCATGCTTGTGTGGAACTTAGTAGTAATCCGCTGGATTCGGAAAGGTATTATTGAGTGATGGATCGGTTAGGTCCCTAGCTATGGCAAGCTTGGTTCATCAGCAGATTGTTGCGGTATAGCAGAGAAGATTGGGAATTCTTCTCAAGCATTGAGCAGTGAGGTATAAGCAGGATCAAAGTGGGGGAGAACCCTCTGAGTGTACAATGGTAAGAGCGTGCAGATCCAGGATGAGTACACGACCTCTAAGAAGGAAAAGAAGTAGCACAACGATGGATGGGTATTTGAGTTTATTGTTGGGAGTTTGAGAAACTTCCCAACAGTTAGATCATGTAATCAAGATGGTTGGTATATGGTTGAAATCTCAGGATAGAGGATCGTGTAACACCCAAGATTTTGAAAGCCAAGAAAGTAAAGGAAACCCTAAATTTAGGAGGGACTCGGCAAGTCTAAGGAAGGACTCGGCGAGTCGGAGCGGGATCCGGGTCGAGGAGTAAGTGACCAACTCGGCGAGTCGGCCAAGTGGACTCGACGAGTCTGGTCTGTGCGAGGAAAACCCTAAATCCGGGGCTTGGAGCCTATTTAAACGTCTCAATCTTCTTCCTAGGGCTCCTTTACTGCCTCTCACACCCATAACGCCGCACCCTAAGCCTCCATTGTGATGATTTATGCTTTTGGCCATTTTTGAGTGATTTAGAAGAAGAAGAAGTGGGAATCTTTGAAGCATCAAGGAGTGGCTTTAGATCTGAAGTTTGGGGAGCATTTCAGAGCATTGGAAGGTATCAATTCGTTTCCCTCCTTTAGATCTTCTTTGGTTATGAGTTTTGGGGCTTTTAAGCCATGTTTAAGGTCAATCTCGAGTTTGAAGTCCAGATCTGAGGTTGCTACCTCAGATCCATGCTTGTTGTGGTCTAGAATCCCGTAAAGTATCAGCCATTGGGTGGGTTATGGAGCCTCTTGGTCTTAAACCCTAGTTATTGGTGCATTTTGCCTAGATCTCCCTCTCTACACGTAAAGTTTGCAACTTTACGTGGGGAATAGGCTTGGGAAGGGTAGATCTACAGTTTGGAGTTCATGCATGACTCAGAAGTCCTCTGCATGTAAATGGATCTTATTGGACTCGGCGAGTCCTTCGAATGGACTCGGCGAGTAGCTTGAAGATGAGGAGGAACTCGACGAGCGGGATAAACACCTCGTCGAGTCGGATGAAGATAGGCATGAACTCGGCGAGTTGGATGAACAACTCGGCGAGTTGGATGAAGATTGCTGTGTGCTCGGCGAGTCTGTTCTTAGACTCGGCGAGTCAGGTCGCGTGGTCCCAAACCTTTCGAGTTAAGTCTCGAGCCAGCGAGTCGAGCCAGGACTCAGTGAGTTGGACAAGACAGGAATCGGGAATCAGTAGACTCGGCGAGTCAGGGGCTGACTCGGCGAGTAGTGTCGCGAGTGGAAGGACTCTGGACTTATGAACTCGGCGAGTCAGTAGGGTGACTCGACGAGTAAGGTTGACCTGGAAGGTTGACTTTGACCAGGATGTTGACTTTGACCAGAGTTGACTTGGTTGACCTTTGAAGGCGAGTAAGACTAAGTGTTATGTTGATATTGGTAGCTCGGGGAGCTAGCGGAACAGCAGTTCGGAGTCAGTGGTCAGGTAGCGGTCAAAGGGGTTAGCAGCAGCAAATCAGCAGTATCAGGTGAGTTTCCCCTTTGTATGAATGGGTCTACGGCCACAATGCCGGCCCATGTAGTTATGAGTAAAAGACCCGGGGGTTAGCCCTAGGCACAGTATGCTAGTATGATATTCGGACGAGGTCCAATGATAGAGGGCGGGTGCCCAAGGAGCGGTTTGTGTGATAGTTTATACTTGTTGTCTGTGTGATACTTGTATGTGCCTGGTAGGGAGGTGAGTGTGGGCGAGGTCCCGTATCTCACCAATAACAGAGTGTGGATGGTGTTCCACATCACAGTGGCAGCAGATCATGGGCGAGGCCCAAGTTAGGAAAGGAGTGAGGGAGGGTTGGGCCCATATCTCACTATCAGCAGGAGTATGGACGAGATTCCATGACTCATCAGTAGCAGGACACGGGCGGGGCCCAGAGATAGGCGAGGCCTTAGAGCAAGAGTTGTTAGTATATGTTTAGTTTATGTAATGTTATGTGATATGTTTATGTGCTATTATATGTTAGTGGGCGAGGCCCCTGTGACAGACAAGGCCTAAGTGAAATAGATCTGTACCCGAGCGGGGCTCGAAGCAGGGCGGGGCCTGGAGCGGCGGGGCCGTTATAGCGGGCGAGGCCCGAAGTAGAGGGCGAGGCCCAAGATAGCAGGCGTGGCCCAGTATGTGAAGTATATGGTTTTGCATGGTATGTGGTAAGGTGGGGAACTCACTAAGCTTCGTGCTTACGGTTTTCAGGTACTTCCGGTAGCGGAGGGAGGAGCTCGGGGTGATCGCATGGCACACACCATAGATTAGTCAGCCTGGGAATGTTTACTCTGATAATAAACATGTGTTTTGAAAACTTATACTCAGATTATGTTTTGGAATGATGTCTTTAGTTAAAGTAATGTTTTATTAAAAAGAAATTTTTAGTCTTGAATTTTGGGATGTTACAAGTTGGTATCAGAGCCTTGGTTTGAGGGATTCGGGCATACTCTCGGGTGTGCCTGAACTCAAACTGAGGGGTCAGATAAAAGTTTTCAAAAGTGAAAAGACAGTTTTGTAAAAAGAATTTTGAGAATGAAAAATAGTTTTAGAAAAGCAAAAAGAATCCAGAAAGAGAAGAATTTTGAAAAGAGAAAAAGGGGTGTGGTGCATGCAATCAGCCGAGCTCAAGTAAGTACCCCAAAATACCCATACAAGTTTATGTTATGATTATCAGTTGATAGAACAGCATTCTAGAATAGGACTAAGGATCTAGGGATGATGCCTTATGTGCCTGTTATTTGTGCTTTTGAGCTGCATGATAGTGCTGATTAGACAGTAGTAGGATAGCCTGTTTAGGTTATGCCTGAGTTATGAGTTTGTGTTGCATGCTAGTTCAGATTCTTGCTATGTGGAGATGATTGCTTGAGTATGTTATGGTTAGATTTTCCCTTGTTCGAATGCTGCTTGCTTTGTGCATTGTGGGATTCTGAGTGATGGGAGTTAGCCATAAGGTGGATACAACACGTCACGTGCGATCAGGGTTGAATAATCTTAGAGTGCTGTATTCGGTCCTATTGCGCAGCTCTTGTCTGAGTCCAACCGTTGTAGGAATGAGTCTTTTACTTGAAGGATTATCGGAGCCTCGTCGCATGTGATGGTATCCAGGTGATGGCTAATTGGCATCGCAAAGAGGCCTTCGGCAGCTGAGGACTGCTTGAGATGAGTCAGAGGTTTCCCTAGGGTAAGCCTAGGATGAGATAGTGCTGGGAGTAGTAGTAGTGGATAAGGGACCTGGTGGAGTCAAAGCAATTCCTGAGGAAAGTACGGATAGATGTGGAAGGTAGTATGGGCCCGTACTACTAAAGCAGAGGATCCGTACTCGATTTAGGAAAGGCCGAGACAAGACCGGGAACCTGGTAGTGCATGTTTGGTTTCGCATCAGTGATGAGTATTCTGATAGTGGTTGTGGTATATTTTCAGCATGGTGACATTGCGAGAGAGACCAGCGGGCGGATCAGGCGCCGAAGAGGGATCAGGCTCGGGTTCAGGGGCCGAGCAGCTCGAGGAGCGGATGAGAGAGTTGATATCAGCTGAGGTTACGCGCAGTATTCTAGCTCAGACTCCTGTGATCTTTGGCACGGTCAAGGAGGGTATACTGGAGATCTTGGATGAGAGGCTAGGAGCCTTCCATACTGAGATGATGGAATTGATGGGAGCCCGTACTCTAATGTTTCGAGAGTTTAGAGCCTGCGGGGCACCAGATTATCATGGGGCTAGGGACCCCATTGCTAGCAGCAAATGGTTGGCTGATGTTGCCAACGCTTTTCGTACGAGCAAGTGTCCCGAGGGGGAGAAGGTTAGACTCGCCTCCTGTCTTCTGAAGGACAGAGCGAGGGATTGGTGGGAGGAGAGTGGTCATGCTTTGGGGGATGATGCCGCGTTGGACGCGATGACTTGGAGCGATTTCTCGGCCAGGTTCAGGGCGGAGTTTTCGCCGATTATTGAGGTGAAGCAGCTTGCATGAGAGTTTCAGGATTTGACGCAGACTACTGAGACTGTGGCGGAGATCACCGCCAAGTTCAGGGAGAGGGCTCTTCTTGTACCACAGTCTGTCGCGGATGAGGAGATGAAGAAGACTCGGTACCATGAGATGTTCAGGGATGACATCAGGGAGTTTGTGAGCAGATCCAGCTGTAAGACGCTGGAAGATATGATTTCTCGGGCTAGAGAAAGGGAAATTGATTTGGAGCAGATCCGGAAGAAGAACCCGGATGAGGTTCAGGTAGCTACGGGTGCGGGCAAAAGGCCCAAGGGATCGGATTCGAGATCGAGGGATCATCAGGACCGCAGTCGGTGCGGAAAGTGTGGTAGGGCGAACGGGGGCGCGTGCAGGAGTGGTAGCGGTGGTGAGTCTAGTTGTTTCAAGTGCGGTCAGACTGGTCATTTCAGCAGGGATTGTACTGTTACCGCCGCACAGGGATCAGACTTGATATGTTTTCATTGCAACCAGCGGGGCCACAAGAAGGCCCAGTGCCCCAGTTTGTCTTCGGCAGGACGAGTGATGGCACCCGCCCCTGCAACTTTGAGGATCACGGATGGCCGTCAGGGCCGGGTAGAGGCACCTGCAGCAGGGAGCAGGGCTTTTCAGATGACGACCTTGGAGGCGCGAGCAACGCCGGACGTTGCAGGTATGCAATTTCCATTATCATTTCTTTTATTTTGTGCATGATTATACTGTTATGGTTCTGCATCATTATCGGTATGAGTATTTTATTTACGGTTGATTATGGTCGAGTTATATGCCATCTGCATACCTTGGATATTTGTATGGTAGTTAGGGGATGTGCTCTAATTGAAGAAGGTTTTGAAGGATGCAATAACTGTAGCATGCTTGGGAGGGATTTGGTATGTTTCGCTAGTTCGGAGTCGTGCAGTGATTGTGATGGATTGGCTAAATCCCTAGCTATGGCGGGCTTGGGTTCCTCAGTATATGGGTTATGGAATGGTAGCAAAGATCGGGATCTCTTTGAGTATTGAGCAGCAAGGGGTAAGCAGGATCGAAGTGGGGGAGAATCATCCGGGTGTGCCCAGAGGGGAGCACGCAAACCCAGAATGAGTACGTGACCTCCGAGAGGGAAGAGAAGTAGTTCAGCGTTTGATGGAGTGAGGATTTCAGGGTTGGGAGTTTGAGAAACTCCACATCAGCTAGTGCGTGTGATGGTAATGGTTAGTTATGGTTGATAATTCAGGTTGTGGATCGCCCGAAGGACTCGCGGGAGTTGGAATAAGGATCTTGAGAAGCTGATGGCACGTGGGTGCCTTCGTATTAGCAGTCAGTAGTGGAAGTGTTGTAAGACTACAGGGCAGCTGTAGCATTTATCACACCCCAAAACCAAGAACGGCGGAAACGTTCTGGGGCAGAGGACGTCATATATAGTATCACAACACAGTAAATGTAAATAAGCAAACAACATCATCCATTGCATTAAATATATAATTTTAATACAAGCGTGTTCTGTACAGTTATAGACACAAAAATAATGTAAGTCAAAATAATAAGATGAGTCTTGAATACGCTCCATCTTCTCAAAAGCTGGCCTCGGTACCTGTCTACTGATGACCTGAGAATACAAGTTATTTTGAAAGAGTTTATCAGCATTAAGCTGGTGAGTTCATAAGTATTTTAGTGTCAATGTTTGTTGTCAAAAACGTTTGAACCTGTCTCAATGTATCAGTTTGTAAAAATGTAAGTAAGTGTTTGAAAGTATTTGTAAAAGTTTGAATCTCTCAGAAAAACCTATATTTTCTATTAAAGTAACCTTCTACCAAGGCTTAACTGTTTTGTATACTCGTTTGTTGTAAAAGTGTGTAATTTCCCAAGTGTAACTATCATTTAATAAAATATAGTTTGTACATTAATGCTTAAGTGAGGTTATCACTAAAATATGTAATGGGTAAATCATTGTAGTACTGTAGTTTTGTATAATAGTAGCTAATGTTGTACTAACTACCTTAAACCGGATTTATATTAAGGTATAATGCGATAAATTGCACCATGATATCGACTGGTAACAACGACATAATGAATGGTCGTAATAACGGAATGACGTTTGGCACCCGCATACCTGCAGGTCCGGCTGTAGCTAGCAGCAAGGTGTAGGATAGTCAATCCAGTATAGATCTATACGCAAACTCACGCTCTCCCTTCAAGAGAATTCTGGCTACAACTCGGACCATGACACTTAAGGCATGCTCCGACACAGTGGATCACAATTGTTAATGTGTTCATGTATATGTAATGTTACTCGTTCTAGTATAGTTGTATATGTTCTCCTTCTAGTATAGTTGTATATGTTCATGTTTCTAGCATAGTTGTATATGTTCTATTTCTATTATAGTTGTATATGTTCATGTTTCTAGTATATTTGTATATGTTCTCTTTCTAGTATAGCTATATATGTCCTGTTTCTAGTATAGTTGTATATGTTCCTGTGTTACCCTGATGGTAACTAACTATTGATGTACTGATAAGTATGAATATGGAAGTACTTTTATGTCTATACATGTATATACGATATATATCTAATATTGAAACGACCCTTTAAACATTACTTATATATCTATACATATATTGGCATGCAATTTTATAAGGAATAAACTAATGTTTAATAAAAGCATTTGATAAGTAAAAGATTTTGTAAAACATTTTGAAGTGAAACAATTTGATAAACAGTTTGAACAGTGAATAAATCATTGGTTTTCTAGTTATAAATCACATGTGATTAATGCAATCACATGTGATTGATGCAATAACTATAAGTATTTAACTTGTATCCCCCCATAAAGTATTTAAAACATTTAAAAGCATTTAAAAGGTTGATTAAAGGGGTATGAACTCACTTGTGGTGAGCTGATTGGATTGTAGTATCGGATACCGTGCTAGGTGGCAAACGGAGACTTGTTTACACGCACGAGCCTAGTTATCATATAATAAGCATATATATAACTAATTAGCCAAATAATAACTTAATAAAATAAGTTAGAACACTTAGGAACATGTAAACACTTTGCATAAGTGTTAAAGGCCCTAATGGTTGCATCTAAGTTTCTATGGGACAAGGCAAAAGGGTTTGAAGCTTCCAAAGGCCTTGTATAAGAGTTCACCACCCAACAAACCCCACCTTTGGAGTTTACGGCCGTAAAACCATGAGTTTATGGCCGTGAACTCCTCACCTGGTGGTTTTGGGTGTTTTAAGGTGCTATATTAATCCTAGAATAAGCCTAGCACTTGTGGAATAATTCTTGAAGTAGTTTAAGGCCCTAGAATGCTCCATAGAGGAGTTTACGGCCTAATGACCATATCCCCTGGAGCTTACGGCCATAAACTCCTATGGGGTGTTGGTTTTAATTCATTTAAGTCACTTGCACATGTAGGATAGCTTCCATGTTTTTGCTTAAGGCTAAAGGGGACAATAGGCACACATTTGTGCCTTCACTTGGAGTTGACGGCCCAAGAGATGTTCCTTCGCCGTAAACTCCCTTTAAGGGATGGTTTTGATGTCATTTACTCCCCATTTAAGTTACAAGTATCAAAGGGTAATAGTCTTAAAGCCTTAGGGGTGTTTAGGGTACACTTTGCCCTTGAAAAAGGGGTTTACGGTCCAAGAGCATATCCTTGGCCGTAAACTCCTAAAACCCTATTATTTTGAAGTGTTTTGGTGTCCAAATTAGCTACAAGCATTAGAGGGTAAATGTCTTTAAGCCTCAGGGGTGATTTAGGGCACTTATAGCCCTTAAAAAGGGGTTTACGGCCCAAGAGATATCCTTGGACGTAAACTCCTATAACTAGTGGTTCTTGGTTGATTTCTAGCCTCTAATGTTTATACATTAAGTCCTTAACTAGTTGTCTAACAAGGAAATGGGACTAGGTAGCCTTAAAGCTCCATTTTGGAGTTTACTCCCCAAGAACGTTCTTGGGCGGTAAACTCCCGGATCTTGCATTTTAGACATGTAATCAATGTTATAAAGCATATAACAAGCATTAAAACACATTTAGGAAAGTAGAATCACATCTGGGATGAAAACCCGAAGATCCGTGAGAGAGAAAATGGCTTTTCTCTAGTTGGAAATGTGAATAATGAATTAATTTAATTCAGAAATCTATTTATAGTCCTGAAAAATTTTGGCAGAAAATATTTTTATTCTGGATATTGGACTATGACATTATGAAACTTGGAATGCTCAAATTTCACAAACTCAGGAGCATCCACTCTCCTGATATCTCCTCAAACGTAAACCCTAATGTACACAGACTTGTTCGGAAAAGTATGAAAATCACTGAAACTGGACTAGCTTCTATTGAATAGATAATGTTCTTATAAATGGAAATTTCGGGTTGTCACAACATTCACTAGAGGTTAGCAATGGATGATGATGTAAGCCTATGGGTAAGTCGTAGCATTCCTTAGTAATTCCGTTAGTGGAGTTGGGGTGAGGCCCTTATCTCCTAGTGATCAGGTAGGGATCAAGATTGAGTAGTGGATGAGAATGATAGGGAGTTGCCTGTATAGCTCTAGAGAGGTGAGACCTTGGGAGAGGCCGCTCCAGGATATAGTTGGGTGAGACTCGTGGGCGAGGCCCGTATGAGATTAGCAGTGTAGATGAGACCTGGGAGCAGGGTTGCTCAATAGTATGGTTGGGTGAGACCCGTGGGCGAGGACCGAGCGAGAGTGACTAGACTAGTGAGACTAGAAGGATAGAGGCGGGTGGGACCCGTGGGCGAGGCCCGTGAGTTTTAGCAGCGCAGGTGGGACCTGGTAGGGACCTTAGTGTCAAGTTGGGGGATCGGGGATCCCAGGTTTGTAGTGCCTGGATGGCAGGATTGATTGAGCAGTTATAGGTGGTCGAGGTTCTTTGGAAGTCGCTGAGAGCGACCAGTGATGGTGTTGGGACTAGCTACCAGTGGGAGCCGGTAATCCAGTCATTGATAGGCTGGTAGGGACCAGGGCGGTCCCAGTTTATCAGGGAGTCAGACGAGGAATAGCAGAATTGCCAGTCGGTGGTAGTGCGAGTATGCAGTGTATGGTGGAATTCAGTTAGTTGAGTCGAGGGGTGCTCGACACCAAGTGTTGGCAGAAAGGAGTGTCAGTGAGTACTGACGGTGATGACCCGCTCTGGGAATAGCGGGGGGGTGATGGAGTTAGTGAAGGATAGGACCTTCACAGTGTCAGATGGAAAGTCGGTTATGAGGCTTTGCCTTGGGAAGGCAAGGAAATTGCGCAAGGAAAGAAGTGGAGAACCTCTGCGGGTTCAGTGCAGTACTCGGTGAGTATCAGAAGGATTATCGGTTGAGTAAGTTCTGTTTCTAAGTTGTTCAGGGTCAGGTTTGACCCGAGGTTTACCCGCGAGGTTGATGTTAGTCAGAATGACCAGGTGGAAGACCAGCGCAGGTAGGCGGCTGGTGTTGGGTACTAGAGGCAGATCGCAGGTGGTGGGCCATGGTAAACTTCGAGGACGAAGTTCAGTTTAAGTGGGGGAGAGTTGTAACACCCAAGATTTTGAAAGCCAAGAAAGTAAAAGAAACCCTAAATTTAAGTGGGGGAGTGTTCTAACTTATTTTATTAAGTTATTATTTGGCTAATTAGTTATATATATGCTTATTATATGATAACTAGGCTCGTGCGTGTAAACAAGTCTCCGTTTGCCACCTAGCACGGTATCCGATACTACAATCCAATCAGCTCACCACAAGTGAGTTCATACCCCTTTAATCAACCTTTGAAATGCTTTTAAATGTTTTAAATACTTTATGGGGGGGGATACAAGTTAAATACTTATAGTTATTGCATAAATCACATGTGATTGCATTAATCACATGTGATTTATAACTAGAAAACCAATGATTTATTCACTGTTCAAACTGTTTAACAAATTGTTTCACTTCAAAATGTTTTACAAAATCTTTTACTTATCAAATGCTTTTATTAAACTTTAGTTTATTCCTTATAAAATTGCATGCCAATATATGTATAGATATATAAGTAATGTTTAAAGGGCTCAGGGGCGAGGCCCAAGTTAGGAAAGGAGTGAGGGAGGGCTGGGCCCGTATCTCACTATCAGCAGGAGTATGGACGAGATTCCATGACTCATCAGTAGTAGGACACGGGCGGGGCCCAGAGATAGGCGAGGCCTTAGAGCAAGAGTTGTTAGTATATGTTTAGTTTATGTAATGTTATGTGATATGTTTATGTGCTATTATATGTTAGTGGGCGAGGCCCCTGTGACAGGCGAGGCCTAAGTGAAACAAATTTGTACCCGAGCGGGGCTCGAAGCCAGGCGGGGCCTGGAGCGGCGGGGCCATTGTAGCGGGCGAGGCCCAGGATAGCGGGCGTGGCCCAGTATGTGAAGTATATGGTTTTGCATGGTATGTGGTAAGGTGGGGAACTCACTAAGCTTCGTCCTTACGGTTTTCAGTTTTGTTTTCAGGTACTTCCGGTAGCGGAGGGAGGAGCTCGGGGTCATCGCATGGCACACACCATAGATTAGTCAGCCTGGGAATGTTTACTCTGATAATAAACATGTGTTTTGAAAACTTATACTCAGATTATGTTTTGGAATGATGTCTTTGGTTAAAGTAATGTTTTATTAAAAAGAAATTTTTAGTCTTGAATTTTGGGATGTTACAGATCGCCTGTAGGACTCGAAAGGGTTGGAATGAGGATTTTGAGAACGGTAGCATGGGATGCTTTCGTGTTATTAGTCAGTGGCAGAGTCAGCATGTAGAGCATGGTAGAGCAGCGGGAGAGTCGTAGCATTTTGCGTCAGCAGTTAGTGAGTATGGATGGAGTTGTAAGACTACGGGTAAGCTGTAGCATTCCCTAGCAGCTTAGTTAGCGGAGTGTGGGCGGAGGCCCGTATCTCCTAGTTAGCAGAGTTGGGGCGAGGCCCTTACCTCCTAGCAATCCAGGTAGGAATCAAGAATGGGTAGTGGATGAGAATAGTATGCAGCTTGCCTGCATAGCCCTAAAAAGGTGAGACCTTGGGAGAGGCCACTCTAGGATGTAGTTGGGTGAGACCCGTGGGCGAGGCCCATTTGACAATAGCAGTATATGTGAGACCTGAGAGTAGGGTTGCTCAGTAGTATAGTCGGGTGAGACCCGTGGGTGAGGCCCGTGAGTTTTAGTAGCACAGGTTGGACCTGGTAAGGACCTTAGGGTCAAGTTAAGGGATCGAGGATCCCAGGACTTGTAGCGCTAGAATGGTAGAGTAGAGGGGGCGGTATTAGGTAGCCTAAGTTTCCTCAGAAGTTGCTGGGAGCGACAAGAAGTTTGTGTTGGGGCTAGCGACCGGTTGGAGCCGGTAATCCAGATATTCATAGATCAGTAGGGACCAGGGTTGTCTCGGTTCATCCGGAAGGAAGATAAGGGACAACATAAATTTTCAGTCAGTAGCAGTGATTGTAAGCAGTCTATGGTGGAATTCAGTTAGTGATCGAGGGGTGCTTATCACCAAGTTAGAGTAGTGAGAAGTGTCCAGTGGATACTGGCAGTAATGACCCGTACTGAAGTAGAGGGGTAATGGAGTTGGTGAAGGATAGGACCTTCACAATGGCCGAGGAAGTAGTTAGTTATGGAACGTTGCCTTGGGGAGGCCAGAAAATGCACAGGGAAAGAAGGGGGTAAACCCCTAGGATGTCTAGCATAAGTACTCGGGGAGTACCAGAAGGATTGTCAATTGAGTAATTTGTGTTTCCAGGATGGTCAGGGTTAGGGTAAACCCGAGAATATTATTCGCAAGGATTAATGATAGTCAGAATAACTAGGCAGAAAGCCAGCGGAGGTAGTCAGCAGGTGTTAGGTTTTCCCAAGCTGAGTGTTGAAAGCAGATTGCAGGGCGATTGGCCATAGAAAAACTTCAAGGACGAAGTTTAGTTTAAGTGGGGGAGATTTGTAACTCCCATAATTAGAAAGACCAAGAAAGGAAAGGAAACCCTAAGTCAAAGGGTCAACTCGTCGAGTCCAGGGAGGAACTCGGTGAGTCGGAGCAGGATCCGGGGGATCGATTAGGTAGCCGACTCGACGAGTCGGCAAAGAGGACTCGGCAAGTCCGGTTTGAAGATGGAAACCCTAAATCCGGTACTTTGTGCACTATTTAAGTATCTCATTCTCTCCCTTAGGGTTCCTTACAACTTCTCTCATCCAAAATACCGTACCCTAGCCACCATATCCGTTTTTGCTTAAAGATCTAGCCTTGGTGTTGTGATTTGAAGTTTGGAAGAGAAGGAAGTTCATAGTGGTGCAAGGGGAAGCCTTGGATCCAGAGTTGGTGTGACTTTTCAGAGCATTTGGAGGTAAGAAGTCGTTACCTTCACTCTTTTGCATATAGTTTTCCCTTTTGTTATGAGATTTGGGGCTTTTTTGCCATGTCCTTGAACCACTTCGAGTGAGAGCCCAAATCTAAAGTTTCTACTTCAGATCTAAGTGTATTCTGGCCTAAAGAGTCATAAAGTATCAGTCTTGGGGGTGTAGGTGAAGCATGGTTGTCTTAAACCCGAGTTTGGAGTGTTTTGGGCCTAGATCTCCTTAGCTACACGTAAAGTTTGCACCTTTACGTGAGGGATAGGCTTTGGAGGAGTGGATCTACAGTTTGGAGTCCCTGCATGACTCAAAAAGCCTCTATATGTGCGAGGAACTGAATAGACTCTACGAGTCCTTCGAGTGGACTCGACAAGTAGTATGAAGATTAGGAGGAACTCGACGAGTCAGATGAACAACTCGGCGAGTCTTTGAGGATTGTCTTGGACTCGGCGAGTCTGTTCTTGGACTCGGCGAGTCAGGTCGTGAAACCCCAAACCCTTCGAGCTAAGACTCGAATCAGTAAGTTGAATGGAGACTCAGTGAGTTGGACAGGTCAGGACTACAGCCAGAATGCCTGCCTATGTAGTTATGAGTAGGAAGACCTAGGGGTTAGCCCTAGGCGCAGTATGATAGAATAATATGTAGGACCAAGGTCCAATGATAACGGGTGGGTGCCCAAGGAATGGTTTATATGATAGTCTATACTTGTTGTCTGTGTGATACATGTATGTGCCTGGTAGGGAGGTGAGTGTGGGCAAGGTCCCGTATCTCACCAATGGCAAAGTGTGGACGGTGTTCCACATTTCATTAGCAGCAGAGCAGGGGCGAGGCCCAAGTTAGGGAAGGAGTGAGTGTGGGATGGGCCCGTATCTCATTATCAGTAGGAGCGTGGAAGGGGTTCCATGACTCATCAGTAGCAGGTGAAGGGCGAGGCCCAAGATAGGCGAGGCCTCAGGACAGGATTTATTAGTATATGTTAGCTTATGTGTTGTGATATGCCTATGTGTTAGTATATGTTAGCGGGAGAGGCCCAGTGCAGGCGAGGCCTAAGTGAAACAGATCTGTATCCGAGCGGGGCTCGAAGCCAGGCGGGGCCTGGAGCGGCGGGGCCATTGCAGCGGGCGAGGCTCGAGGTAGTGGGGGAGGTCCATAGTAGCTGGTGTGGCCTAATATATGTTGTATGTGTTTGTGCAGGGTATGTGGTAGGTTGGGGAACTCACTAAGCTTCGTGCTTATGGTTTTCAGTTTTGGTTTTAAGTAGTTCCGGTTGCGGAGGGAAGAGCTCGAGGTGATCGCATGGCACACACCATTGATTAGTCAGCCTGGGATGTTTTACTCTGATAATGAAAATATATTTTGGAAATGATACTCTGAAATCATGTTATGACTTATGATATGTTTTTTATGAATATGGTTCTGGTATTGACTTAAAGAAATTTATTTGGTACGGATTTTGAGATGTTACATATTCTTTATTCTCATACTGAGTGACCATCCTGATGTTTCTAATACAGTCTGTAAAGTCGGATCCATCAAAGATGACTCTCCCACAAAGGTTCATGAGATAGCAGGAGCCGGTAGGATTTGAGCCAGAAGTAACATTGTTGGAAGACATCTGAAATGAAGAAAACAAGTTTAGTATAGATATAGAGATATTCCTTAATAAAACACCCAAATGTAATATTAATGCTAGGATCCAATCACAATATGTTATAACTTAGAAGAGGGATGTCGTAATCCGAGCTATAACAAAATATGGTAATTAGGTTTTATTTGTATTTAGAAACTCCTAGATTCTTTGAGATTCATTGAAATTTTCAATTGCATGTTTCAATCTCGAGTCTGCCCTTCATGTTTTCTGATTGGGATACCGAGGATCACAAAACAAGGTGTGGAGTAACCATGCAAATTACTTGGTACTCTTAATGCTTTTCACTTAATCGTTGTTCTGGTAAACCACATGCGCCCCTTCCGACCTCATGAAAAACCTTAAGTCTCCCTTTGCCTACCTTGTTAAGTCCAAGTTAGTGTGCCGGGAAACCACACATGCTCCACTAACGACTTAAACAAGGTGCAAAGTGTAATTTCATGGATTAGCACCTTATTCACATTTTTCCTAAAGTAACTAAGATTGGGAATTTATAAAAAAACATTTAGTTACTTTATAATAATCATGATACTTTTAATGAGAATTTTAAGTCATTGTCCTACCCGTTCAGCTAATGACCCTCCACCAGTCAAGGAAGCCGTGGGTGAGAGTGGACACCCATTAAGTTGCCATTTTATAGGCAACAACCTTATACCCCCTTATAGACCGGCTTCGTGAATGAGGCCTACTTGTGGTAAAACGACTTGATCTTATATATATATATATATATATATATATATATATATATATATATATATATATATATATATATATATATATTATTAACCTTATAATATTATAAAGTATAAGGGTTGAATTTTAACTTTTAAAATTCTAAGGATTAGAACTAAAGTTTACTAGGTGACTTTACATGTTCCAAAACTTAAAGGCAAGTTTTGTAACTTTACAAAACTTTACATTTCTCATAACTTCTGAGTTAATTGAGTATTAAAATGAAGACTCTTCATTTTTATAACTCATGTGTTCTTATAATGCTTTTTTTTAAATTAAAGTGTGACCTTTGGTTTTCCATAACTTGAGGACAAGTTATGGACTACACTAAAACGCATTATGATCATGAATTAAACTACGAAGGAGGATACAAACAATTCCTATGATCATCTAATCTCATAAGTTCAAGAGCATGATTATCAATAATTTCAAAAATTATAAATAACTCATAAAACTTGTAATTTTTGATAATAGCCATTGTAAATGGATTAGCATAAACATTACACTATCTAAAACAAGTCCTATAACACCAAAACAGTTTAGGGTAATGTTTCTAGTCCATTTCCAACAGTAAAACTCGAAAACCTGGACACTACAGCCTCTACTCGTCGAGTGCATGAACAGACTCGACGAGTAGCATGCATTTCTTCATGGACTCGTCGAGTCCCCCCATGGACTCGGCGAGTTCATACGTGTAGTGAACAAAAACTTCGTTTTTCAAGTATTTTGCATCAAGTATCAAGTAAACAAGCCTAGGCTCTAATACCACTGATGGTTTTGAGCATTCTAACACTCCTATGGTGTACATGCAACACTAGAAACCTTGGATCTATGTTTGACTAAGATACATGCAAATAATTATTTTTCCAAGGTTCTTATCCTAACTAGCATGGCATGGGGTACTTGAATCAAATAAAGCTAGTAGAATTACTTACCGTGTAGTAGTAGTTGATTGCTAGGAGTTTGAAAGCCTAGCACTAATAATGTGGATGCCTCAAATGGAAGTCACAAATCACCACAAACTTGGAAACTTGAGAGAATAGTCACAACCTTTCTTGAAATCGGCCCTCTTAGTATACTCACCACAACTAGTGTGATTTCAAGAACTAAATCCCCCTTTATATAGTGTGGTGGATTAGGGTTACATCCATGTAATCCCTAATACCCATGTATTAATATTTGCATGAGATCCATAGGTTAAAGCTCCATGGAGTATCCATGGACTTTCCATGCAAGCCTAGCCCATTCCAAATAAGCATTAGCCCACACTATATAAATACAAGAGCCCATATTTAATTAGTCATACTTTTGATCTCTAAATTAATTATAGATCAATAATAATTAAATAATATGATTTTATATTAATATATTAGAACTTATAATATATCAATAAATTATAACTTATAGTATTCTCAAAAGATTATCCATAAATTTTTTGGGTGAAGTGCAACCCAAATGGACCATGTCGGGTCGGGTCAAGTACATACCAAATATAGTTATGGACTTAGACACTATATCCAACATGTACCCCCTACTAGGGTCTCAAATCGTCACCATCTGACGCTCGCAATCAATCACTACTCCAAATCGGCTCAACAAATCCATGCCCACCATGACGCAGACATCCCCCATTGCTATCAGCACCAGATCTATCGGAAACAACACACCGAAAATCTCCAAAACACAATCCGGGAACACATCAGTAGCAAAAACTGCATGCTTGTCGGCTATAGAAACTCTCAATGGTCGACTCAAAGCCTCGCGTCTCACACTAATGCGTCGACTAAAGGATAAAGACATGAAGGATCGACTTGCACCCGAGTCTAATAGCACCAAAGCAGGCATAGAATTCAAAAGAAAACTACCTATATTGAGCACAATATAAGCATAAACGAATCATAATAACAACATGAATAAAGAGATACATACCAACAACAACGTCAGGTGTTGTGCGGACCTCCTCCGCAGTCAACTGGAAAGCTCTCCCACGAGCTCTCGAATGTTCAGCCTTCCCGGACCGACCATTAGTGACACGCAAGGTAGCAAGAGCAGGGGCCTGGGCTGATCCCTGAGTGAGCTGCGGACACTCAACCTTCCGGTGGCCAATCTGGTTGCAATGAAAGCAAACCGAAAATCCAGTGGGTCCATCCTTCGCCATATGCCCCTCCATGCCGAACTTGAAACAAATCCCTGATCGGCTAGATCCCTTGGGACTCTTACAGAACTTGTCACAAGTGCGGCCTTTCTGCCCTCCTGCTCTGGTATCAGTGGGATTAGCCCGCTTACTCGCCGACTTCGATTGTACTGGTCTCCTATCTCTTCCCTAAGACTCTGCCTCCTCTCTCGTCTGAGTCTCCAGCTCAATCTCCCTCCTCCTGGCATTATGTCACACTCCAAAACCGGAACGGCGGAAACGTTCTGAGGTGGATGACGTCATGTCAAGTACCACAACATATGCAGTATAGTAATCAAAGTACAACAACCATTGCATTAATAGTAATAATTTTACATCGGTTACATGTTATAGTAATATAAAAGTAATTACAGAATATAACACTGATGCAGCTCGGTACTAGGCTGTCTTCATAAAAGCTCCTGGGATGTATCTGTCTATCACTGACCTGAGAATACAAGTTATTTTGAAAGCGAGTATCAGCATTTTATAATGCTGGTGAGTCCATAAGTATTTAGTGTCATTTGTATAAATACGCATTTTTATTCAAAATAACTTTATGAAAAGTGGTAGTTTAGAATCTACAGTGTAATAGCGTCCTTTCTATAAAATCCTATATTTTCTAAATAAAAGTAGTCTTCTACCAAGACTCGACAGAGTTATGTTTTAAAGAGTAATTTTCCCTTAAATACTATCATTACCAAAATACGGTATTTGACTTTAAAGAAAGTATGAGAATATCACTAGTAAAAATACTAGGGGAAAATAACATATGCCTCAACAGTTATACTGCTGACCAAGGAAAAAGAAATCATAGACTCCAGGAGAGTATCAAATAAATGATACGCCTGGCACAGTCTAACAAAAGGAAACACAGACCCTAGACAGTATCAAATGAACGATACGGCTAGCAAGGTCTAAAACAAAGAAACACAGACCCCAGACAGTATCAAATGTACGATACAGCTAGCAAGGTCTAAAACAAATAAAGACAGACCCCATACAGTATCAAATGAACGATACAGCTAGCAAGGTCTAAAACAAAGAAACACAGACCCCAGACAGTATCAAATGAACGATACAGCTAGCAAGGTCTAAAACAAAGAAGCATAGACCCCAGACAATATCTAATGAACAATATAGCTAGCAAGGTCTAAAACAAATGGTAATCCTAAGTGGGTTGTTTCAAGAATACCGTGTTAATTATCGTTACCTTAAGGCCATGAATTATAAGGTAAACATGGAGATACTTATAACCATACTCATTGACACTAGAGTACTTGACGCCCTGCAAGCATCGGAATAATTGTAACATTTGTCACCCCTTCGCTTGGTAGGCCAATGACTGTAGCTAGTAGTCAGGGTGTAGGAGTGTCAGTCCCGTATAGATCTATACACACAATGCCCGCTCTCCATCCAGGAGACTCCGGTTACCAACTTGACGACGAGGAGATCTGTGTCTTGAAGATGCATCTCGTATTTTGAATTCTATTGTAAGTACTGGAACAACGATATAGACTCACGAATGAACTGACTCATTTGGAATTCTCTAAACTAGAAAGAGTGGTTAGAATCTCCTAACTATTCCTATAATAGTTACTAGTGTCTCTAATCTATGAATGACGAATGGAAGGATGCCCTTGCTACCCAAGGGAAATGAACCGGTCGATGGAAACCTTTATGTCCATATATGTATACATGATATATAACTAATGTTTAAACGACCTTCAGACGGATAGCTGATACCTACTAGACCACATCCCAACGAGGAAAAGGAAATAGGGAGAACTAGCCTTCCTAAGTCTTTTAAACATTATTCATATAATAATACAAATACAGGCATGCATTTAACGAAATAAAAGCATAGAAGAAAATTCTGATGAAAACTTTGGAAAACCTTTACACATAAGAAGTTTACGACTTGATGTCAGTTTGTAAAACAAGTTTTGAAAATCATTGGAATCCTTTGAAAAACCTTTCATAATCACTTAGAAAATGATTTTTATAAGACAAATTAAGTGAAGAAAACCTTTGGAAAACCTTTAACAAGAGTTGAAAGTGAGATTTGGTACATCTTAAGCTGGATAAACAGTTATCATGCAAAAATGTATTTGGCTATACAGTTATTAATCACATTTGATTTATATAATAATTGTATAGATAAACTTGTATTCCCCCCTTATAAAAGCAGTTAAAATCTTTTAAAAGGTAAATTCAGGGGTATGAACTCACATGTTGTAAGTGGATCGGATGGAGGTGCCGGTTGGGTGCTTGGTGTCAAGTGAAGACTTGAACACACTTAGTCACCTAGTAACATATGAAGGCATATGTTTACATACAATTAGTGTTTATAATACTAATTAAAAACGTATAATCATCCTAATGTGCGGAAAACACTTTGTTCAAGTGCTAGGAGGCTATTGGGTTGCAATAACGGAGTGTATGGCCTAGTTAGGGAGTTTACTCTTCAAGTGTAAACTCTTTATGGAGATTTTGGCCCTAAGACCATATCCCCATGAGTTTACAGTCGTAAACTCATGGGTGGTGTGTATTGGATGCTAAAAGGTCTTATATCACTTGTAGAGTTTGGCTAGGTTCACATTTAGGGCATAGGAAGAGGTTAAGGCTCCAATTGAACTACTTAAGGGAGTTCACGACTGTAAACCTAGATTTGACGGCCGTAAACTCTCACTTGGTCATTTCCTTCATGGATTAAGGTCTTAAATGAAAGAGTATAAAGTTCTATGCATTTTTCCAAGTCAAATGGAGAAGTTAGGGCATCATTTGGCCTCATTATGGGAGTTTACGGCCCACAGACCAATCCTTGAGGGAGTTTACGGCCGCAAACTCCTAGGTCCTTAATTTCTTTGATGTTTAAAGGCCCTACTTCAGTTGTGGTTGATTCTAGACATTTACCCAAGCCTTAGGAGGTGCTTAAGGGAAAATTTAACACCTTAAAAGGTGTTCACGGCTCATGAAGAGGGGTTTACGGTCCAAGAGTGTTCTTCGGCCATAAACTCATGTTTATTCTCCATATGATAAGGTTTTGGTGTTCTAATCTCATATATGCAAGTCCACAAGTCATATCTAAGCCCTAGGAATGATTTAGAAGGGTTTTGGGGCTTCAAAACCCCACTTATGGGTGTTTGCGGTCCAAGAGTGTTCTTGGGCCGTAAACACATGATTTTGCCACTTTTGGATGTCATAAACACGAATTTGCATGTTAAATGAGCTACACAACAAGTTAGGATAGATTACCTACGATTTTGGAGCTCAAAATGGGCGTTTTTGGATCGAAAGCAACTTGTAGAGAGAGAGAGAGAGTAGAGAGAGTGGAAAGTTTCAAATGGAGTCCACTCACCCTTATATAAGGTTTGAGTTTGTGGCCCAGTGGAAATCTACCCGATACTGATGTTAAACGGGGCTTTTGGTCGCACCCGATTAAATGGTCGTAATTTGACTTGGTTGTAACTAAAATTTTTCAAGGGAATATTGAGGGTGTTTCTAATTTGTTCCAAACCTTACGAAGTCATAATAAAAGTTCCAATTTAATCAACCTCATCCAAAAAGGTTAATGGACAATTTAAAAAGCGAGTTTTATTAACGGAAAAAGAGGTTAAAATGGTGGGATAAATTTCGGGTTGCCACATCATCCCCCCGTTAGAGGGAATTTTGTCCCGAAATTAGGGTTTAGGCAAGGAAGTAGGCATGAACAATCAGGTAGAGGTATGAGGGTACTTCCTATTCGGTTTATCCTCGCACTCCCAAGTGAACTCTGGCCTTTGTTTGGCGTTCTAACAAACCTTCACTTATGGGATGCATATTCTGTTTCGTTCAGTTAGTGATTCCTACAGGTTCGTCGACAAAGTTAGGGTTCCCAATGATTTTTATCAAGATGAGTGGGATACAAAGAGTGACGTCGGGCAAACACTTTTCAAGTCTAAGGAGTGGATTGATTTGGGGCGAAACTTATGGAATTTCCATAAGTAGTCGTGGTCTGACGAGGGTTAGACCAATTTTTGTAAAGAATCTCGGATGGTCCTACGCTCTCGGAAAGGTAGAGCTTTTCAGTAATTAGAACATAGAGTACTTCTATGGCCGGATCATCACTGGCGTGATCGCCATTTTGAAGTTCCAAACGTTCTCTCATACTGGGAGTGTAGTCCTTCAGGTTGGTTCTTAGAAAGCTCGGGTTATCCTTGGATTCGTGTTTCCCGTCGATTGGCTTTCAGAGGTTTTCTGGATCATCGGATGGATTGGATGTCTACGGATATCTATTTGCTGCAGGGTGTCTATCTCAACTTAGTGCATAATGAACCTGCACTTATGGTTCTTGAGATGTTTCTAACGAAAACTCTCGTAATCGGTGAGATAGTGTTTTACCAGACGATTGTTTAGAAGTTTTTAAGCTTTTCATCATCGTATAGTTGACGCTTTCACAATATGATTCCTAACGGGAAAGAATCATGCTCTTACTTGCTTTGCTATTTCATAAACAACAAGCTCTGCTCAGGGCTAACTCAATCCTTAGAGAATTTTCTGAAGTGTTGGACTATCTCGGGAGGTGGTTCTACTATCTCTGCGTGTGATAGTATTCTTGGAACACCTAGTAGTCCTAATGAATCTCTAAGACATGCCCTATTCTTTAAGGTGTCGGTTTATTTCAGTTATAGAAAGCATGTGATACTCTTGTATAACCCATCGACTAACACCTAGACTGGTGTCAAGTCTATAATCTTTTTGGGATCTGGGTTATAAGGCTTAACGCAACCTATTTTCGTACTTTATTCAAGTATTCTTTGTTGTGGAGGTTATCCTGTGGTTCTTGGCATTCTAGTATTCACTTCGGAGAATGCAATCTATTGTCTACAAGGCGACGGTGACTTCCTCTACGTGAGGAGGCGGAGTGTCCTAGCCACTACTCTTCGGTAACGGGGTGGACGAAGTGCCTGAGTAGTGTGAGCATCTTCTGCAACTACTCTTCCGGTGGTTCTGAGTTTTCTTGATTTAGGTTAAGTCTAGAAGTATAGGGTTTCATTACTCGGAACTTCTAGTCTCCTCATCTACTCTTCTTAGAGTTTATCTTATCGCAGCTTCCAGGTTTCCGGGATATCCGCTGAGATGCTTAATTCGTGGGATTAACCGTGAATGTATGGTCGTAGTCAACGTCTTTGACTCTTACTACTCATATTTCTTTACCAATTGAGGGTGTTAGCTACTATGTTGGCTTAACCGGGATGACAACAAATTTCAGATTTGTGGTCATTTAGTAGCTCAACCCGTAGTGGTTCTCTTGACTCTAGTTTCTATTCCATGGGATAGGATGAAGGGTTTTACTATGAGGTTCGTGGTAGAGCTCATACTTGGCTTAACCACTAATACTTGGTGTATGCAAGCCGTATATAATTGAGATCGACAGGATGTTCACTTGAGCGACTCCACCCCAGACCCACAACCCAACGAGGAACAGGAAGTAGGGAGGAAGCACACATCTTAAATCTTTTTTATCTAAATTATATACCACTTTTATGCATATACTCAGTTATAGTAGTCAGTCCCATGAGTTCTGTCCTCTTGATTCACGATCCTGATTGTGAGGTGCTAAAGGTCTTTCTGGGGGATCTACAGAGTAGGTTTCAGGTGGTTATCATCTTCTTGAATTCCTGCAGTGTCTTTCGCTTCGGTTCCTATCTGTCTAACAAGGGGGTTGGTTAACAGTGCGTGGTACCCTTCTCCTGGGTATTTCCGGGAGGTTTTAGATAAGAGAGACGACTAGCAGATCGCATTAGGTTTTATTATTAGCTTTGGAAGAACCTTTATTTGCCGAAATGGCTATGGTGAAAGTTCTTTTTACACAGCACTAGGGATTTACACATAGTTGCACTAAGTCAAACCATGATTGATAGAGGCATCGAAGTTGGCATACATCGACATGACATAGAATGAGGATCGATAGGGCCATGTGTTGAACGGGCAAACAAGTTCTTGGCGTCTCGGGTTTCGTCCCGTGTATCACTGTCGCAGATACTTGGACCGATAGATTCGATGCGGAACTATAGAGGGTCCTGAGGTTTTGGAATAATGTACTTTTCACGTATAGATTCTCATGAGGCCTTTCTATAATCGCCTAACATATACTAGTCATGTATAATTAGGTTGGGAAGGACTGTTGACTGAGCGACTCCGCCCTAAATCCACAACCAAATGAGGAATAGGAAATGAGGCAGCATCACTCACTCTAGTTCTATCCATCTTAATTATACATGGCTTTAACGTATATATCGAGCAATTATAGCTTTACCTGATGAAATTTTAAATTTTAAAACAGTGTTGTGACATTCACCTTACCGGGGGAGTAATTACATTTAGAATTAGCCTTTTAATGTTTTCGGTTAGTTATCTAGAATTAAGAGACGTACCAAAAGTTTACCGGGTTCGTTGATGCTTCTCCTAGGTATTAGGGTTGAACTCCTCCTGTGCCATTGTCGTCCCTTTTAGTTGGGCAGTCCCTCTTGAGGTATCCAATTTCACCACATAGGTCGCATACTGGGTTGGTCGCCACCTTGGTGGTTGATGTGATGAACTCAACCGGGGTTCTGCAGGTACGAGCGATATGCCCCTTCTTGTTGCACCTAGCGCAAAAGAATTCTCGACATATTCCATGATGATGGTAGCTACACTTGATGCAGTGGAGAAGGTTTTCTAGGTACGGTCTTCTAGGTGTCGGGATGGAAGGGCTGGCAAGGGGTATTGACTGTCTTAGCTCATTTCCCTTCGGAAGGTCCTTGAGTCGAGGCACTTCCCTCCTCGTTCTTGAACTTTCTCTTCAGTGGATTTGGTTGAGGTTCTTGGGTGGCTGGGTACATAGAAGTTGGTTGTTGCCATCCATTGCTAGGGTCGAGAATCCCGATAGGGCTCTTGCTAACATTGGCGTTGTTAGCATTCAGATGAGCCATGACAGCTGCTACGGCTGCCGAGACTGCAGCTTGGAATGTAGCTTCATCGAATAGGAGAGTAGGTTTCTTGCCAACGGATTGGTTATGCTTCTTCGGAGGCATGGTTTTCCTACATGGAAAGGAACACAAGCTGATGAGAGACTATGGTTAACCCTGGACGTACCTATCCTCACTATAATAGGCAATAATTTTTCCCGTGCCTCGGATATTGGTATCTGAGTGTTGACCTACATCCCTATGATGTAGTCCGGGTATTCAAGGTAGGAATAAGAGTATCGGAAAGCCATAAGATGGGAATCATTCCTACAAAGTTATCTTTATGATGGAAAGGTTCACTCTCCAACTTTGGAAAGATTTGAGGGAAGTTCGGAACGAAATCACAGATGAAAAGACTCAATCGAGGTTTTGAGATTCGATCTAATCGTATTACTTGCGACGGGAAAAGGCGGTTTAGCTAACACATAGTGTGAGTAGTGTAATCACTAACCCACTAAATTGTATTATTTTATGGGTGTATTAGCGCGACTATAACGAGGAAAAGACACTTCTCGGGTTCCATGTACTGGCTCCCTCTGTCTACCTCTTATCCTTAACTGGGACCGGCGTTGGTTTTCTTCAGGTAGTTACCTAGGGTTCTCTTCTTGTGTAGACATATTGAATTTCTAGTCCGTCTTACTTCCAATTCTGACTCTGAGTGTCAGCGCTGTCTTACTTCTGATCCTGCCCCTGAGTGTCATCGCTTCATGATGGATGATTGGAAATCTCGGATGTTCAGGCGGATTTCCCACCGATGTCTCTAAAAGGTATAGGCACTTGGTGGTTTCAATAATCTCGTCCTGGTTCATTTATTTCCGAACTAGAAATCTTCTCAATGAACTTCTTCTGGATCTGAATCAACTCTTCTGTCGAACACTGAAGTGGATAGGGTTTTCTACAGGGTTCGTGCGAGAATGGAAATGTCTAAAGAATCCTATGAGATTATTAACATTTCACTTGGTGATCCATATCGAGTCCTGCTACAATTACATAGGGTACACCAATTATATATAGCTTAGATCCGATAGGCCTTCGAATATGTGATACTACACTATATCCACATCCCAACGAGGAAAAGGAAGTAGAGCGAAACCACACATTCTTAGTCTATGGTATCCATATTATATATAACCTTGGAAGTATACCCTTCGTAATCATAGGTATATCAATAAGGTTCTTTTTAGTTCTTCACACAAGGTTATCTATGGATCCTAAAATACCCCTACGGTTTTTTAAATTCTTTTTTGATTCTTAACTTCCGAATATGATTCTGGGATTAATGTGAGTGTTTTAGTATTCCAAAATACTCCCATAGTATTTTAAACTTTATGTTTGGCTCTAGCATTCCTATTTGGTAAGTTTCAGACCTGTTGGAACACCACCATCACTCCCAAGCACACGTTCATCACATCTCAAATAAATTTAGTTGATCAGGTTACATTTATTCCAGCTTACGATTACATAATTGCCCAGGTTTGACGGTAATGCTCAACATCTGAAGACTTTTATTCTTGTTCTTCTTGTGATACTTTGTTCGGGGGTTTAGATTATGGATGTTCTTATACTTTGGTAAAATATGGTTATATTTTAAAGTATAATTCTTGGTCAGAGTGTTTTATCCCTATGTATTTATAGGTTGTATATCTTTTATGAATTGATATACTGAGCTCACTATAAACAATGCTCTGATACCAATCTGTCACACTCCAAAACCGGAACGGCGGAAACGTTCTGGGGTGGATGACATCATGACAAGTATCACGACATATGCAGTATAGTAATCAAAGTACAACAACCATTGCATTAATAGTAATAATTTTACATTGGTTACATGTTATAGTAATATAAAAGTAATTACGGAACATAACACAGATGCAGCTCGGTACTAGGCTGTCTTCACAAAAGCTCCTGGGGTGTATCTGTCTATCGCTGACCTAAGAATACAAGTTATTTTGAAAGCGAGTATCAGCATTTTATAATGCTGGTGAGTCCATAAGTATTTAGTGTCATTTGTATAAATACGCATTTTTATTCAAAATAACTTTATGAAAAGTAGTAGTTTAGAATCTACGGTGTAAAAGCGTCCTTTCTAGAAAATCCTATATTTTCTAAATAAAAGTAGTCTTCTACCAAGACTCGACAGAGTTATGTTTTAAAGAGTAAATTTCCCTTAAATACTATCATTACCAAAATACGGTATTTAACTTTAAAGAAAGTAGGAGAATATCACTAGTAAAATACTAGGGGAAAATAACATATGCCTCAGCAGTTATACTGCTGACCAAGGCAAAAAAATTATAGACTCCAGGAGAGTATCAAATAAATGATACGCCTGGCTCAGTCTAACAAAAGGAAACACAGACCCCAGACAGTATCAAATGAACAGTACGGCTAGTAAGGTCTAAAACAAAGAAACACAAACCCAGACAATATCAAATGTACGATACAGCTAGCAAGGTCTAAAACAAAGAAACACAGACCCCAGACAATATCAAATGAACGATACAGATACAAAGGTCTAAGACAAAGAAACACAGACCCCAGACAGTATCAAATGAACGATACATCTAGCAATGTCAAAAACAAAGAAGCACAGACCCCAGACAGTATCAAATGAACAATACAGCTAGCAAGGTCTAAAACAAATGGTAATCCTAAGTGGGTTGTTACAAGAATACCGTTTTAATTCTCATTACCTTAAGGCCATGAATTATAAGGTAAACATGGAGATACTCGTAACCATACTAATTGAAACTAGAGTACTTGACGCCCTGCAAGCTTCGGAATAATTGTGACATTTGTCACCCCTTGGCTTGGTAGGCCGAGCACTGTAGCTAGCAGTTACGGAGCGGGAGTGTAGGTCCCGTATAGATCTATACACACAATGCCCGCTCTCCCTCTAGGAGACTCTGGTTACCAACTTGACGACGGGGAGATCCGTGTCTTGAAGATGCATATCGTGTTTTGAATTCTATTGTATGTACTAGAATAACGATATAGACTCATGAATGAACTGACTCCTTTGGAATTCTCTGAACTAGAAAGTGTGCTTAGAATCTCCTAACTATTCCTATAATAGTTACTAGTGTCTCTGATCTATGAATGACGAATGGAAGGATGCCCTTGCTACCCAAGGGAAATGAACTGGTCGATGGAAACCTTTATCTCCATATATGTATACATGATATATAACTAATGTTTAAACGACCTTCAGACGGATAACTGATACCCACCAGACCACATCCCATGAGGAAAAGGAAATAGGGTGAACCAGCCTTCCTAAGTCTTTTAAACATTATTCATATAATAATACAAATACAGGCATGCATTTAACGAAATAAAAGCATAGAAGAAAATTCTGATGAAAACTTTGGAAAACCTTTACACATAAGAAGTATACGACTTGATGTCAATTTGTAAAACAAGTTTTGAAAATCTTTGGAATCCTTTGAAAAACCTTTCATAACAACTTTGAAAATGATTTTTATAAGACATATTAAGTGAAGAAAACCTTTGGAAAACCTTTAACAAAAGTTGAAAGCGAGATTTGGTACATCTTAAGCTGGATAAAACTGTTATCATGTAAAAATGTATTTGGCTATACAGTTATTAATCACATGTGATTTATATAATAACTGTATAGATCAACTTGTATTCCTCCCCCCCCCCCCAATAAAAACAGTTAAAATCATTTAAAAGGTTAATTCAGGGGTATGAACTCACCTGTTGTAAGTGGATCGGATGGAGGTGCCGGTTCGGTGCTTGGTGTCAAGTGAAGACTTGAACACACTTAGTGACCTAGTAACATATGAAGGCATATGTTTACATACAATTAGTGTTTATAATACTAATTAAACACGTATAAGCATCCTAATGTGCGGAAAACACTTTGGTCAAGTGCAAGGAGGCTATTGGGTTGCAATAAGGGAGTGTATGGCCTAGTTAGGGATTTTAATCTTCAAGAGTAAACTCTTTATGGAGATTTCGGCCCTAAGACCATATCCCCGTGAGTTTACGGCCGTAAACTCATGGGTGGTGTGTTATTGGAAGCTAAAAGGTCTTATATCACTTGTAGAGTTTGGCTAGGTTCACATTTAGGGCATAGGAAGAGGTTAAGGCTCCAAATGAACTACTTAAGGGAGTTCACGGCTGTAAACCTAGAGTTGACGGCCGCAAACTCTCACTTGGTCATTCCCTTCATGGATTAAGGTCTTAAATGAAAGAGTATAAAGTTCTATGCATTTTTCCAAGTCAAATGGAGAAGTTAGGGCATCAGTTGGCCTCATTATGGGAGTTTACGGCCCACAGACCAATCCTTGAGGGAGTTTACGGCCGCAAACTCCTAGGTCCTTTGTTTCTTTGATGTTTAAAGGCCGTACTTCAGTTGTGGTTGAATCTAGACATTTACCCAAGTCTTAGGAGGTGTTTAAGGGAAAATTTAACACCTTAAAAGGTGTTCACGGCTCATGAAGAGGGGTTTACGGTCCAAGAGTGTTCTTGGGCCGTAAACTCATGTTTACTCTCCATATGATAAGGTTTTGGTGTTCTAAGCTCATATATGCAAGTCCACAAGTCATATCTAAGCCCTAGGAGTGATTTAGAAGGGTTTAGGGACTTCAATATGCCACTTATGGGTGTTTGCGGTCCAAGAGTGTTCTTGGGCCGTAAACACATGATTTTGCCACTTTTGGATGTCATAAACACGAATTTGCATGTTAAATGAGCTACACAACAAGGTAGGATAGATTACCTACGATTTTGGAGCACGAAATGGGTGTTTTTGGATCGAAAGCAACTTGTAGAGAGAGAGAGAGTAGAGAGAGTGGAAAGTTTCAAATGGATTCCACTCACCCTTATATAGGGTTTGAGTTTGTGGCCCAGTGGTAATCTACCCGATACCGACGTTAAACGGGGCTTTTGTTTGCACCCGATTCAATGGTCATAATTCGACTTGGTTGTAACTAAAATTTTTCTAGGGAATATTGACGGTGTTTCTAATTTGTTCCAACCCTTACGAAGTCATAATAAAAGTCCCAATTTAATTAACCTAATCCAAAAGGTTAACGGACAATTTAATAAAGCGAGTTTTATTAACGGAAAAAGAGGTTAAAATGACGGGATAAATTTCGGGTTGTAACACACTGGTCTTTAGTTGAGCTAATGTCTGATATGATGAGTCCGCCACGAACTCCCGAATGTCCCTCCTCATCATGCTGAAGTACCGGCTCACACGTACCAGCTCAATAGACACGTGCTCAGGTCAAAATAACGCCCTCTCATGAAACATCCTCATGATCTCTGTCACTGTCTCACTCTTCTTCCTGTGAGACAGAAACTCTTGGGCTAATCATTTCCTCTCCACCTGGGGAATGAACTCATCTCGGAATAGCTAGGTGAACCTCTCCCAAGTCACTACATCATGGTCTGCAGGAGAATAGTCAGTCATCACAAACTTCCACCAGTCCTTCGCTACCAAGCGAAGTTGGTTCAGCGCAAATCAAACCTTCAGGTTCTCAGGGCATAAACAAGTATAAAAGCATCCCTCGATATCGGAGATCCATCACATCGCAAAAATTGGGTCCAAGGTCCCGTCAAACTCTAGTGGCTTTGGATTGCTGAACTTTCAGAACATCAATGAGTCACCTTCTGTGGGCTCGCTACTATAAGGGTTGCGGTCGCTAAGACAGCGGCAACCTTGGTGACGACAGCATATCGCTCGTCAAAAATGTCGATCAACATGATCTTAATAGACCTGAACATCTCCATAATTTCCTCCCTGATAGTTGCATCCACCTCACCCTCAATAATCCTGCGGATCTCCTCATCACTGGTACTCACCCTCTCGGGGTTGCCAAAGCCTGAACCTCGGGTAATCACCATATTCTCTCTCTAAAACACAAACACATAAATCATAAGGGACAAGCTAAAGCACACACAAATTTACACATCCCTACATGCTCATTAGTATGATGTGATTCTTACTTGAGTCGCGTACGGATCCGATGTTTTCATAAGTACGGGCCCAATACTACGTTCCACACAAACCCGCATTCGCCTCAAGTCCTCCTCCTAGGATCCTAATTCACATGTACTCTACCCCTCATGGATATCTAACTACTCTCTCAGTAGACTTCCCAAACCGAACATCTAGATGCTCCTCCTAGATCACTCCTCAACTCTAATATGTCTCGTAAAGGTCTCCGCCATGTACAACTAAATAACACACATAGAGTAAATGGCAAGAATAATGTCGTTCAAGAACGACCTCCTAGGCTAAGGCATCATGAATCATGAAACTCTAGCTCAAAATTCCTGAAAATACCTAGCCTACCATCTAGCATGCAATACTAATAGCTCAAATGTAACTCATCTCGTAATATACTCAAGTAAGGGTATTTTGGGAAATCCCTGCTCGGGCTCTGGCTGATTGTACACACTGTTTTATCTCGCTTTCCTCTTAAAAGTTCTTTGCTCATTTAGAAAATCATTTCTCTTTGAAAATTTATCAAATCCTCGGTTTAAGTCTAGACATACCCGAGGTTGCATCCGAATCCCTCAAACCAAGGCTCTAATACCAACTTGTAACGCTCTAAATTTTCAAAACAAAATTTTCACTTTTAAAAGTTCACATACAACATACTTAAATATTTCCAATGTCAAATTGAATTTTTCACAAACATAAAACATCGTAAATTGTTTTTCAAATATCACAGAATCCACATAAACTCAAATCATCAAGTTGGTGTGTACAATCACTCCGGCACCTTCCCGCGATCCTGACATGTACCTAAACTACATTTTACACAAACACTGTAAGAACGAAGCTTACTGAGTTCCCCAAAATATCAAATACACAATAATTAGCCTTTCATGGGTATATCTCGATAAGGACCCTCTAGTCATGTGTCTCAGTGAAGAGCCTTTGGTCTCACGTCTCGGTATGGACCCTCCAGCCGTAGCTCGACATGTAAACAGAATAATATAACAACATAAGTCACAAAGACTAGATGCATAACAACACATAACTCAGTATAAGCAATCAAGACCCTCCGATCAATAACACGAATAAGACCCTCCAGTGACACATAAATTACCACTAAAGTATGTAAAGTGAAAAGATTCACCTCGTTAAGTAAAGCAAGCAAATCCCACCCCCGAACTGCCGGTCTAGACTCCGCCCAACATATGTCACATATATCTCTAGTTAAAATTGATATCAACAACCCTCAAAGATGTTGGCTAAGTCTCTCTACTAAACCTCAGAAGAGTAAAAGACCATTTTACCCTTCCATGGCCTCCAAAGTCCACAACTTGACCAAGACCCTAAAAGTCAATAGAAGTCAACAACTAGTGTGTACGTTGGGCATACAACCCTCTACGCTAGGCATACAACTGGCCATGCATGCATTGAGGTGGACTAAACGCTACGCTGTACGTAACTGGGGTACACACGACATACACCCCATATTTCCTCTTTTCACTATTTTGGTCCTAATTCGTTAAGACAAATGCTACTACTACAGATCTAGGCTGATTAAGGTCCATTGCTTCATAATGTTCGCGACTTTAAGCCTTAACATGGCTGAACAAGTCTAAAACTCATAAACTCCAATCCTTTACTTAAAGAGGTCCATATATCTCATGCATGGAGAGATATTGATGACCAAGACTCATTTTTATGAATCCAAAAGTCTAAAAACACCTAAAAGGACAGGTATTATGCTCTAGAGTTCACGGAACTCATAAAGCTTCATGTTTGGGACATAAAACCCTAAAAATGGACCAAAATATGAACTAATCAAACAATAAGAAAGCTTTGAGCTTGATACCACTAGATGATGCTCCAACCACAGAGAAACTCAGATCCAAAAGCTTGGACACTAAGTCTTCTTCCTTCAAGGCTCCTTCTTCACGAAAGAAATCCACAAAAACACTTAATAATCCACAAATGCTCACACAAGCTATGGTAACGGGATTTAGGTTTTGAGGGGAGTTGGAGGCTAAAAATGATGGCTGGAAATGAGGCCATCATGTTCCTTAAATAAGGACACATAAGATAATTAGGGTTTTCACATTTAGCCTAGTACGCCTAGCATACCCTCTGGTACGCCCTGCGTACTAGGTGGCCTCCACGTTCATAATACACACACACGAGTACACTAAGCGTACACATGTGTATGCCCTGAGTACTCAACTGCCACCTGTTCTCAAATACATACTAATCTTCACAATGCAATAAAAGTTATGGTTATCGACACATACCTTATTTCGGGATGTTACAAGCTTAGTAAGTCTTCCCCAAAATACCACCGTAATACATAATCACAACAACATGCATAATGAACCTTCAACCTGTCTGGACCGCTATACCAGGCCTTCAGGCTGTCAGGACCGTTCCCCGGGCCTTCGGCATGTCTAGTCCGCCTTGCATGGCTTTAGTTTATCTGGTCCGCCCTGGGTCTGTTGGGCTTCAGTACAAAGCAGGACCGCCTCAACCCGACCACACACATATCTACATATACATAACTCATAAACATATAATCAATCAATAGACAAACACACATTGTATAGATCAATAAGAATAGCATCATCCTATCTACCAGGTCTCAGATCTAATAGATCACTAAAACACTTAATCATACAATAACCAGGATAACAAACCAAGGTTCGACATTGGTGCCTTCGACCCATAAGTACAGTGAGGAAAACTCACCTCACAAGTATCCTACAACCAACATGTGACCAAATCCATCAAAATCTCGAAACACCCAAAATGTCCTAAAAAATCTAACATGGTCAACCACGGTAAAAGTGAAAGTCAACGGTCAAGGTTAACAGTCCATGTTGACCCAACTCGTTGAGTGCACCTCCTAGACTCGTCGAGTTCTACAGAACTCAGAAAGTTGGGGAAAACCCTACCTGACTCGCCGAGTTGTTTGGACAACTCGTCGAGTTTTCCCCAACTTAACACATATAGCTGATTCCTCAATTTCAGGGACTTTAAGGCTCAGATCTAAACTCCAAATGTGTCTAAAAGGATAAAGTTTCCAACTTTATCCTTTAGGACTACTCCAAATGCTTAAAAACCCTTCCATAAGGCTTGAAAACTCAAAGGCTTAACCATCTAGGAAAGATTCTAGCCTCAAAACGTCCCAAAGGTGGTTGCTTTATAAACATGCATGTCCAATGCATGTCTTGAACCAAAAATAAGCCAAAAAGGGGAAATATGACCTAAACTCCATGCATGGCATCAAAACTTGGCAAAGGACCTGATCTAACCCACTCCAAGGTCACCTTGACCTGGGGATTCACAAAGTTGCAAACTTTATGAAGCCCATCCTATACAACACCCAAGAATAAGGAGGAAAAGGGACCAAACTCAAGATCTAGCTACATAGATAGATAAAAATTCGGATCTTGAATACTTATAGTGGTCCAAAGAGTGCGAAACTGCAAATGTGATCTTAGTTTGCAACATCATTCCCTCTTCCTTCACTCTTCTCCCTATTTACTCCAAAAGGCCATACCCTAACTCACACAATGATGTGGAAATGAAGATTAGCGTTACAAGGCCGATATTAGGGTTTAGAGGCTGATAAAAGATTAGCCTTAAGAACTTAAGGAGGTTATATAGGGTGCAAACCATAAAATTTATGGTTTCTCATTCATCCACCAACTTGTTTAGTTTTCCTCTCCATCTCATCGAGTTAGTCCAAAAAGATCTACAACCCAAATTTATTCAACACATCGAGTTGATGCCATCAACTCGACGAGTTCCAAGGGAAACTTGCTCTTGAATAATAAATCTCATACTTGGGAATCAGGATGTTACAACTCTCCCCACTTGGACTAGGCTTCGTCCATGAAGCCTATTGCGATGAAAAAATCTGGATAATGCTCCCGCATCTCAGCCTCCAACTCCTAGGTCCACTCGGACCCCTCCGATGCTGCCACTATACATTTACCAAATCTACATCCTTTCTATGCAGAACCTTTACCTTCCTTTCTAGGATAGCTACCGGCCTATCGATATAGTTCAGGCTCTCATCAACCTGAATATCATCCAATGATACCACTGCATCCTCGTCCAAAACGCACTTCCGCAACTGCGTAACATGGAAAGTGATATGAATCTGACTGAGCTCCTGCATAAGATCCAATCTATAAGCAACGTTGCCAACCCTCGCAATAACCCGAAATGGTCCAATAAATCGGGGACCCAACTTCCCACTCTTCCTGAAGCGAATCACACCTTTTTAAGGTGAGACCTTCAACAACACCATGTCACGAACCTGAAACTCCAACTTAGATCGGCGTTGGTCGGCATAGCTCTTCTGTCGGCTATGTGCAGTCTATAATCTATGTCTAATCTGCTAGACCATCTCCGTAGTCTGCAGAACCACCTCAGTCCGACCCATGATTCTATGGCCAACCTCGCCCCAACAGAATAAGGTGCGACATATCCGCCCATATAAAATCTCGAAAGGCAGAGCACCGATGTTGGAGTGAAAACTGTTGTTGTAGGTGATATGCGCATATCTACATATATATTTCATATCTTAATATTATTAGCTATATTTATGCTTATTATAGAAAAAAGGTGCTTATTATGTTTAGTATATTTTATGAAGCGTAAAATACATTCTCGGAAGCAATACGGAACCTGGAAGCAGGAATGAAGACTTAGGCAAGAAGAAGACACAAGAAGGATGTTGTTGGACAACTTGACCCCTCGTCAGTATTTTGGCAATATCTCATGGCTCGTAACTTCGATTGACGTGATTCAAAATTATTTAAAAACTAGACACAATTTCGGACAACTTTCATTTTTTGAGAAATTGCCAATTATCGATAACCACAACATGGTGATCCAACAACGAGGTGGTGAATGGAATCTTCGCGATTCTGAATACAGGATAAACACGAGGACCTCAATGTGGTGGCTAGATTTTAGGCAAGTCTATATATTTGAACATTATGACGAATTGGGTGGCTTGGAGGTGATATTCTGGAGAAATATTGCGACAAAAAACCCTTCTAAGAACTCTTTGGGGTCGATTTTGAAGCTACGAAGTCAATTGGAGCAAGGATTCACATCTACACATTCGGTTTGCTTAGTTTAATGATGTTTAGCTTAGTTTACCTTATGTTTATGTGTTCATCAGCTG
Source organism: Lactuca serriola (assembly GCF_051521515.1). Classification (NCBI taxonomy): domain Eukaryota; kingdom Viridiplantae; phylum Streptophyta; class Magnoliopsida; order Asterales; family Asteraceae; genus Lactuca; species Lactuca serriola. The sequence continues at coordinate 332,972,226 of NC_136415.1, read as the reverse complement.
TGATTATGGGCTAAAAATTGTTGCTTTCATTTAGTTAGATGAAATATAAAACTATGAGTTAGTTTCTTACTTTATGGATTATATGAATTTGGTTTATGCATGTGTTTGATTATCATTACCTAGCATGTTAAAGTGTGTAACTTTGTTGCTTAACTTCAAGTGTAGTGTAGCTTAGTGGCCATTAAATTACATGAACTTGATTACCTAATGATTTAGTGACTATTAAATTGCTAGAGCTAGGATCGACCAAATTTAGCTATTCTGGAGAACTTAATTGTGACCATAATTGTGTTTGCTTAGATAAATCTTACATAAACCATCTATAATGAATAACTAATTTTGTGTTTTGCTTGTGTATAACCATACAAGGTAATTCATGAATTGGTGAAAATATTAGTAAATTTGCACTTGAATTGCTAATTACATATAACTTGGTAACCAACTTCATTAATCCATAAATAATAACTAACCATAGTAAAAAGGTGGATTCAAAACTAAACGAAAGTGCTTTAGATATATTTATAACAACCATATTAGTTGAGTGATTAAGTTTGTCTGAACTTCAAAAATCAGATAAAAACACACTCATTTTAGTTGTTTTTCTTAGTTTAGCTTTTAGTAGTTATTTTTTTAATTAAATACCATTCCCTGTGATCGACACCCGACTTACCTAAACTACTCTATAATTCGACTAAGTAAACTGCCTAGGTGCATTCTAGCTAGTTAAGTTCTTTATATTATAAATTTAAAAGTAGTGGGTAATTTTTAGCACATCAGTAGGAGAAATCATCAAGAGGTAGGTAGGAGTCTCAACTCTCGCCAAAATCAATGACACAAGCTCGCAACATATCCTCGAGGTTCTGAATGGTTCGCTCACTCTACCCGACATTATGCGGATGGTAAGTTGTGCTGAAATGCAGCCTCGTGCCCAGCTCCTCATGAAACTTCTGCCAGAATCGGGAGGTAAACCGAACATAACTGTCTAAAACAAAAGAGACTGAAACCCCATGGCAAGCAACGTTCACGCGAATATACACATTGGCCAACCTCTCGGCTGATGAGCTCTCCTAAATTGCTAGAAAGTGGGCACTCTTGGTTAATCGGTCCACGATCACCTAAATAGCATCAAAAGTCTTTTCCGTCTTCAGCAACTTGGTGATAAAGTCCATCAATATCTGATCCCATTTCCACATGGAAATGTCTAAAGGCTACAGCTTGCCATGCGGCCTCTAATGCTCGGCCTTGACCATCCTTCAGGTCAAGCATCTCTCGATGTACCAAGCTATCTCTTTATTCATGAACGGCCACCAATAACTCAATCTCAGATCTCGATACATCTTGGTGGCCCCCAGGTGAATAGAGAAGCGAGACTTATGAGCCTCCTCCAGTATGGTCTGTCTGGCCCCACCAGACACAAGAACCCATTGTTGGATTAGTGTCTAAGTCCATAACTATAATTGGTATGTACTTGACCCGATTTGGCATGGTTTATTTGGGTTGCATGGCATCGGAACAATTGGATAGACAAAATGAGAAAAAGGATACTTATGATTTATATTAATATATTATAAGTTCTAATATATTAATATGGAATCATATTATTTAATTAGTATTGATCAATAATTAGTTTAGAATTAATTTAGTGATCAAAAGGAACTAATTAAGTATGGACTCTTGTATATATATATAGGATGGGCCAAGTTCATTTAGGTTGGGCTAAGCTTTCATGGATATTCCATGGAGTGTTTAACCCATGGATCCTATGGAAATGAAAGGTCATGGGTATTAGGGTTTACATGAATGTAACCCTATTCCTCCAAACTATATAAAGAGGTCCCTAGTTCATGAAATGGGCACTAGTATGTGTACACAAGAGGGAAAAACTATTTTTGGTGCAAGTATCCTTATTCTCAAGTTATTACAAGGGTTCTTGGTGTTGTGTGAACCATTTGAGGTGCAACACTTGGGGCATTAAGCTCTTAAAGGTTGAAGACTTTAAGCTCCATCAAAAGGTATCTCATTCTACTAGATTCTTGTATTGTATATACTTCTTATTATGCTAGTTAGGATGAAACCTTGGAATATTGAATATTTGCATGTATAATAGAGAAAACATAGATCCAAAGTTTATAGGGTTGCATGTACACCATAGGAGTGTTATAATGCTCAAAACCCAAAAGTGGTATCAGAGACCAGGCTTGTTTTCAATTATACTTGATGCAATTTGCTAAAATGGCTGGAAAAAAATCAATTTTTTTGTTGTCTAGACAAGGGACTCGACGAGTCCATTGAGGGACTAGACGCGTCCATGTTCAAATTCATCCAACTCATTGATTTCGTTCATGCACTCGACGAGTTTGACCGCCTGACAACATATATTCAAGTTTTTTGGCTGGAATTGGACTAGGAACATTACCCTAAGCTGTTTTTAAACTTGTAAACCTGTTTTTGATGTGGTAATGTTCATGCTAATCCAATTTCAAAGATAATTGTCAATAGATTCATGTTTTGTATTGGTTTAATGGTTAGGCAAATTTCATGAAAATTGTTTGATTTGAATTATCTTGTTCTTATGAGTTAGTTTAGATTAATAGAAAATTATGTGATAATCTGTTTTCAATCCAAATTGATCTAAATGTTGATCATAATATGTGTTTTTGTAACTTGTCCTCAAGTTATATGAAAGGTCACATTTATGATTTTTAAAACTCATAAGATTCCCTTAAGTTATAAAAATGAAGAGTCTCATTTTTTTAATTCTTTAAAGTCTTCCATAACTTGTTCTCAAGTTATGGAACTTGAAGAGTTTTTCATTAAAACTACTTTAAACTCATATGTTATGGAATTGAAAAGTTTATTGAATTGTTCAAAACTTTCCCTCAAGTTTGGAATTTATAAAGTTTCCCCCCATTAATACTTTAATTCCATGTTAAACCCTTAGAATTTTAAAAGTTAAAATTCAACCCTTATACTATTATAATATTAATAGTTAATAGTTATTTATACGTAGAAGAACAAAGCCAGTCTTACCGCTAGTAGGCCTCATTCACGAAGCAGGTCTATAAGGGGGTATAAGGTTATCGCCTATTAAATGGCAGTTTAATGGGTGTCCACTCGCACACCGCTTCCTTGACTGGTGGAGGGTCATTAACCGAACGGGTAGGACAAGACTCTAATTCTCCATTCATTAAAAGTATAAGGATAAATACTAAGTAAATAAACACTTATAAATTCCCAATCTTAGTTACTTAGGAAAATGTGAATTTGGTGCTAACCCATGAAATTACACTTTGCACCTTGCTTAACTAGTTAGTGGAGCGTGTATGGTTAACCGGTACACTAACTTGGATTTAACAAGGTTGGTAAAGGGTGGCTTAAGATTTATAATAGATCAGTGGAGCGCGTGTGGTTAACTGACACATCGATTACGTGATAAAAACTAAGAGTACCATGTATATTTGCATGGTTATTCACACCTTGTTTTGTGATCCTCGGCATCCCAGTCACAAAACTTGAGAGGGAACAATCGAGATTGAAACATGCCATTGAAAAGTTCAATGAATCTCAAAAGATCTAGGAGCGTCAAATCCAATTAAAACCTAATTCCTATTTTGTTTTTCATGGTGGAAATTGGTGAATCGTCATTCGCCTACCTTCAAATATTTTATAGCTTGGATTACGGCATCCCTCTTCCAAGTTGTAAAATATTGTGTTGGGTCCTAGCCTTAATATTTCAAATTGGGTGTTCTATTAAGGACTTAAATCAACTAAATTGAATTTCTCCCATTGTAGATGTCTGGTTCAGACAATTATGTTCTTCCCAAATCTCTTGGAACAAGTTTTCCTAATGAAGATGATGTCCCGCGATTGGATCATGGAAATCATATATCTCTTCCTCCACCCCCTCCAATTATTCTCCCTGACCCACAAGCTCAAAGACTTGAAAAGTTCAAGATCAATCAAGCCCTGCTTGCAATGAAACATGAAGATGGAAGGCTTGTGTGTTCTCACGTCTTAGAGATGAAGTCACATATTGACAGGCTGAGAGTGTTGGGTGTCGATGTCCCAAGGAAGTTGGCTATTGACTGAGTTCTTCAGTCACTTCCTGAGTCATATAGTGAGTTCATTAAAGACAACTATGTGACAGATCACGAGATGACCCTAATAGATCTTTCTTATTTGCTTGTTACTGCTGAATCAGTAATGATTTGGCACAATGGTCAAGCAAAATTGATTGGAAGGTCTACCACTCAAGATAACATTGGAAGTCCGGAAAAGGCTTCTCTTCCCAATGGAAAGAGATTGACCATGGTCAACCTGGTTGAGCAAATGGTAAAGAGAAAGATTAAGTATGTGACAGTCCCATGTACCATTTCCAAAGAGTCTGTATGTCTTTACTGTCAAGAGAAGGGATGTTAGAAGCGAAGCTGCTCTAACTACCTGAAAGATCTAAGAGAAGGAAGAATCAAAAAGTTTGACTCTACTTCAGGTAAGTCCACTATCTAACTTTGTTAAGTTTATAATTGTTGATTCTTAATACATGATATGACTAGATTACATTTTGATGTATGGCAGGATTAAGCAGAGGGGAAGGAAACTTAAAGGAAGAGTATGTTGAATCTGATCTTGAAGATGGATTTCAATCGCATGATTTGAAGATCAAATTTTTGTGTTGCTGCTTAGGAGTTATGATAGATTGCTAGGAAATATGTAATAGCATAGTTTTCATTTAAAGTTGCATTGTAAGGAAAAAGTTTTTTTCCGCATTTTAGAAATAAATAAAATTTTGTTTTATCTTATTATATCTCCTTGCAATGGCATTTATGAAAAATTGATGTTTGTATGTTTCTAGCAATATTGGAATATGAATTTGATTCTTTCTTTTGTGGTAGTGTCTAAATTTACCAAATTAAGAAAGATTCTCATCACCCAAGTTTCAATTGAACAGAAACTTGGAATCATGCAAGTTGTATTGTATGATGAATGAGAATTTTCATCTATTGAAAATTAAGACTAATACCTTGTTCACATGTTTATGTGAGTCAAGTGAAGGACTAAGTGATCAAGTACACATTCTTATGCACTGGTCAAGTCCACCACAAAAGATCGATAAGACTATTCATCAGGATTTACTAAAGTTTAGTAAATATGGTTATACTTACAAGTTTCAGTATAATTCTGAAACATTGGAAAACTTTCGATGTATGGTAGAACGAATGAGAAGAATCAAATTAGGCAGAAAGATAAAAGTTTCTCAAATCTAAAAAAGATGGGAGAGTACTTTAGTATCATGTTTTGTGATCATTTTAATGGTTAAGAAAACATATCACAATTGGTCCTCTAAGGACATCTTAGTGTATTCCTATGGCTAAGAAGAACAATCATGAATTGTTGAAATGGTTAAATCAAGAAGATGACTTATACTTCGTTCCAAAACAATTCTTAGAGTCATACTCCAAGATTATAACTTGAGTGACATGTCTTGAAGAAGGTTTATAATACTTGTCAAATGTAAGAGTAAAATTTTTTCTACTCTTGTACATTTGAAATTGGTAAGTTGTGATGTTTTGGATAAAACAGAGACCAATTAGGGCCAATTGTGTGAAGTGTGTGTCTTGATAAGAATCTGCACTAAGTCTTGAATATTTGCTTCGTCAAGGAATAGTTCTTGACTAGAGAATCTTATATGTCAAGAGGTCAGTGGGAGTCTTAAAGATCTTGAAAAAGTTTCAAGAATTAATCAAGAATAAAACTTGTTTGTTATCACTAGCACACGACTTGAGGTTTGTAACCTATCGTGTTGACATATTCTTATTTCTATGCTCATTCCAATTAAAGTTGGCCATGCATATGATTTTTACAAGTTCAACGATGTTTGCATAACTACTAGGAAGCAATGGCAGGCCCTTGTGCTGCCAGGAGGCAAGAAGTTAAGATTGCACAAGTTTAGTTCATATGAGTTTGGATTTGTCACTAACCTTGTCCTGTGATTATGGTTTTAACAGATTTACATGGACATAACACATACTCCATAAAATCGAAGTTTCATAAGGTTTCTCTTCGATTCATGAAAAAGATGGTGAGGAAACGCTTTCACTAAGTATATTTTAAGTAGATAGCAATTGTGATATTTGCATTCTCAAAGTCGTTAGTGGAGCATGTGTGGTTAACTGACACACTAACATGGACCTGTGAGAAATGACAAAGGTCTAAACAATTAATATTATGATTATGACATCCCTTTTCATCGTTCTAAGATTGTTTAGACACACATGTGAGCTATCTAAGGAAAGGTGTATGATTTTGATAAAGTTTTATCAAAGCATCTTGTATCATAAATCTGAACTGTTGTAAGAAAGTCAATAAAGTATTGATTTCTAGAAATCCAGCTGATTTCTGGATACATGTCAAAGCTAGAGGGAGCATAAGTGTTATGCGAATAATTATCATGTTAGTGGGATCATGATTATTATGTTTAATGTTGCAAGTTAGCAATGTTAATTATAGAAAACAAAAGTTTCAATTGCGAAAAGTTGTTTTGCTATAATTAAGGGAGATGAAATTATACTTCATTTCAAATCTAAAAGCTTAGATCGTGAGATTTTAATAAAATGTTAGTCAAGTATATATATGAATGTTATGTTGGAATGGTTCAACATAAGGAAATTCTATATATGGGAACATTATTTGCATTCTAAAATTCGATTATGATTACGGCATCCCTTTTCATAATCTGAATAATCAGAACATGGAAAATAGAAATAGAAATTTTAAAACAAAGACTAGTCTAGTATCCTGTCTTTATGTGAGACATCATGAATCGTGTCCTATATGCTTCGGATATAGGATCGATTGCATGTGCTATAATATTCATCTGTTCTAAATTCTTCCAAATGCCTAGGTCATTAACTGGGAAAAAGTACTAGAACTGGATATGACTAAAGTGATGAAGCAATTGTTGAGGATAATCCGTGTAACTTCCAAAAATACGACCCAAAAAGTTTTGTTTAAATAATACTAAAAATCATATGTTGGCTGATATATCATAAAACCATACGTCAAATATCTCAAAACATAATATAAAATGTCATGAAGTACCTTTACTTGCGGAAGTACCTGAAACCAAAACTAAAATTGTAAGCACAAAGCTTAGTGAGCTCCCCAAACTACCACATACCATGCAGACATATAAACAACTACTGGGACCCGCCCATTGCATCGTACCGAAGTCCGGAAACTCCATCGGACCGAAGTCCGGAACTAACCAGGGCCTTGCCCTCTGCATCGGACCGAAGTCCGGAACTAACTGCATCAGACCGAAGTCTGAAACTACTGAACATAGCATAACATACACATATCAACTAGCATAACAACATAGACTGCATACTGAGTCGGGCCATACCCGAAACACATAACACGCAAAACCTGTCTGAGGCACGAAGGCATCAAACATACTAACTACTGCATCAGACCGAAGTTTGGAAACTACTGTTAACTAAACGGGCCGACATTGTGGCCTTAGACTCGTTCCTACTGGAAGGAAACTCACCTCGTAAGCTGGCTGGTAAGTGAACTACTCTGGGAACTGTCTGCTGTTGCTCCGGTACCTCCCCGGCTACAATTTCCATAACACACTGAATCAAATACTGATAACTATATTGAGGGTAAAATGACTATTTTACCCCTGGTCAAAGTCAACCTATTGGTCAAAGTCAACATACAGTTGACCTGACTCGTCGAGTCCTCACTCTCACTTCCTTGCTTCTGCTCGCTACTACTCGTCGAGTTTGGCATAGACTCGACGAGTTCCTCTTCGATGCTATCAGTCTGTCAATCTACATCCGACTCGCCGAGTTGTATGAACAACTCGTCGAGCCCTGCTTCAACACACGAACACTTTGGTTCTGACTCGCTGAGTTATATGAACAACTCGTTGAGTCTGATCTTGAGGTATGAAGATTGCCTTGGACTCGCTGAGTCAGGGCATTGACTCGACGAGTCCCTCCATGGACGAGTCTGCCAATAAACTCACTGAGTTCCTCACACTCACTGGTTCCACTCGTATAACTCAACAGGGGAAACTTTAGGGACTCACGACTCGACTTGCCGAGTCCCAAGAACGACTGGCCGAGTCGGTTGCATGCAACTTCTATTCAGACGATTCTGCTCAAACCCAACGCATCCAACTGATAGATCTAGGCTCCTAAGGCTTGGTTAGCACGTAAAGATTCCATCTTTACATGCACGTAATCCGCTAAAGGGATTTAAAGGCTTAAAATGCATGAATAAGATTAGATCCAGGGCTTATATGCAACATGGTTCAATAAAGGTATTAGATCTGGGTTTTGGGACAGAAATATGACTAGATTTGAAAGCTATACCACTCCACACGTTCCTTTACTAGATTAAGCTCATAAATGGGCAAAAAGGTAACCTAAATGAGATTTCTAAAGTGAAGCAACCAAAGAACATAAGGAATCCGATTAATACCTCAAATGACTCTGAAATGGATGCAAGATCTTGTTTCCCTTCTTCTCCTTTGGATCTATCCTTCCTCTTCTCTTCCAATCTTCACTTTTTACACAAAAATGCCCAAAATCACTCAAGATAGGTTAATGTGTTGCTATGAAACGTTCTGAGGGTGAGGGAGGCCAGATTGGGCGCATAAGAGGGATTATATAAGGTGCAAAACCCGTGGATCTAGCGTTTCTTCCAGACTGGTGGACTCACTGAGTCCAGGATATTGACTCGTCGAGTCGCCCACTTACACGTGCTCGAAATCCCGTCTCTACTCGACGAGTCGGGCAACAGACTCATCGAGTTCCTCTTGAAAACTTGGAAAAATAAATATTTAAATAACATACCAAAATTGGGGCGTTGCAATCTGAGGTGTTTCAAAAGATTGGTTGTTCATGGATAGTTAGAAGGATGGTGTAAATTCTTGGAAAGGAACATATTGATGTATTTTGAAAAGAGGCAACTCTTGTTCAGAAGTGATGGTCAAAATGGGAATATGGAAATGTCTCCATAGGTGGAAGTTATTCAATCCGTGTAAGATTAGGAAAAAAAACTTAATGTAAGAAGGATGTTCAAAGGAATGAACTTTGAATTTGAGACTTCGTTTCCATGGAATTGATCTCTATTGGAGTACTTTATAATGTTCATTGCCAAGTCTTTGTGACATTGTGCATAGTCATTACAAGAGGGTCAATCCATTTAAGTTTTGAATCTAACAGATTTCGGTAAATTGCAGGAATTTGGAATTCTTACATTTACAATAAGGTTTTGGGATTGTGAAATGAGAATCATTGGAATTATGTTCAATCGATCTATTCCAAAAGTAAGGATCATAGAAAAACATAGTGTGCATACTTGGTGTATGGTATAACTATAGTTTGGATAAACATAGTGTGCATGCTTAGAGCATGGCATGAATATTGTTTTAATTCAAGTATAAAGTTGACGATTTGAAACATTATTCAATGAATAATGTGTAATCAATATAGTGATAAATAAAAGGTATTCTATTTTTATTCATAAGTTCTAAGACCATATTGGATCCGATTATTCTTGTGTTTCACTTTGCATGTTTTGACGTAACGCCCGCAGATCCGGGCTAGTGAATTTAGAGACAATAAGCGTCAAAAATGACTTTCTGATGGAAGATTATTCAGAAGGAGTAATTTTTACTAAGTTTTAGTATTTTTAACAAGGATTCCGAATATATAAAGAATGCCGAAATCTGAGTTATAACGAAGAAGTTATGACATGTCGAAGTTTCACGACAGAACCGACACGACACAATGCGGCGTAAATAGTGAATTTACGATAGATCTAAACGAGAGTCTTAGAATGTGTTAAACCGAGAGCATGCATAAAAAGAACGTCCAAATCTGACTTCGTATGAGGAAGTTATGATTTTTCTAAGTTTCAGCTTAGCAATATGTAGCCCAAAGTTCGAATATGAGATCGAGTGGTTTCTAGCCGAAACAATCTTAACGAGAATTGAAGATCTCGTTAAAAGTAGTGTAATAGTAAGAAGACAGACGAAATCGGACGTTGGATGGAGGAGTTATGAATTTTTAACGGACTTTTCCAGTCCCAGCCTGTTAAAAATATAATAATAAAAATAAATTCAAAATTAGCCGACGGAGTCTAAACGAGAGTTGTAGAGAAAAATCTCACCTATGTATGGATATAAAGAACGTCGAAAACGAAGATCGTATGCGAAAGTTATGATTTTCTGAAGTTTGAGACACGCAAACCGAGGCGTGTCAAAAGGGAACACCCCGCGTTCAATTAGGGAATGCCCCGCATTCAGTGTTTGGCTCCGGAGTGGCCACGTCGATGCTGAGTCAACATATAAGAGATAGGGTTCGGAACCTTGCTCCTACGTGTAACGTTCGGGTGGAACGTGCTGCGTTCAAGACCAGATTCACCCTATAAATAGATCACAAGGGAAGTCGAGTTTGGTTGCCAAATTTCTTCTCTCTCACCCGTATTACCTCGTTTTACGTTCAAGCTATACCCCGAAGCCCCGGTATCAATCCCGAATCCTGAAGCAAGTCCCGAAGCCCCGAAGATCCCGAGAAGTAAAGTTTCCGAGCCGAAACTCTACCCGCGAGAGGCCCGGTTTTCAAGGAAGCATCCCGATTTCATCGAAGAATATTATTTTAAGAGTCGTAGTGTTGTCCGACCATCGCCTAGTCATGTGAGTGTGTAGTTACTTTCTTCCAACACGTAAATATGAAGTATTTGCTCTGAAATACCTGTTATGTGTTATATACATTGTTCGTTTATTTGAGATGGGTAGGGAATGGTTGTTTTATATAGATTTTAAATGAGTTAAATTATATATGTATTTTATATCTACAAATATGTTGGGTAGGAAATGGGTAGATGAAATAGTTGGTGTGTGATAAAAGATGAATTGGATGATGAGACAAAGAGGTGATATAGATCTTGAGATGAGGGTGACAGGTGAAAAATGAGTGAAACCTTTACCCAAGCGATGGCCCCATCATTCAATAGAGTAGGGATGACAACCACAAAATATTCTAGACAGTCTAGTGGAATACTAGCAAGCTCGCAACTTGTAGGTGTTGTGAACTTGATGTTCACCAGTGTACTCTAAAAACCCATTGACATGTATTGCGATAGGGGTCTCAAAAACGATATTGTCAATAAATGAGATAAACTTGTTATTAATCTGGGAGTATGGATTATGACATAGTTAATTCTCCCTAGTTCGAGAGTATGGAATAGGCCCAGTTATTGATCCGGGAGTATGGATCAGATATACTAGATCTGAGAGTATGGATTAGGTAGAGAGGTTAGTTTTAGATCTGTGAGTACGGATTATGTAAAGAGATAAATTTTAGATACAAGAGTATAGATCGTGTCGTTGTGAGGATCGACGGGGTGGCATAAAAGTTGCTTTTAGATGGTGAAATTGTATAAGTTTGTGAGTTCTAATATATATATATATATATATATATATATATATATATATATATATATATGATATAACATTGTGGGTTGAAAATCCTATATGCTCACCAGGCTCCCAAGCCTGACCCACTCAGTTTCCTTTGAATTACAGGTAGTGGCACAAGAGCATATGTTGGTTGACAAGACAAGAGATTTTGGATTATAGACCAGTAGTTATAAATAATTATTGTAAGGTCTATTTTATACTGTTTATGCTTTTGGTCTGTATCGGAACATGACATCCCGAGATTTTGTTATTTAATGAAAATACATTTTTTTAAAGAAATGCTTTGATAAATTCTTATCACATTTTGGTTTGGGTACAAATTATAGAACAATTTTCCTTAAAAGATTACTTTGATTTTAAAACAAAGCATAAACAAATCGGTCTTTTCTGGCCATGAAATTGGGGATGTCACATTTGACTTCCAAAATAACTAGGTCATTCTCCCAAATGAATAAGTTATTCAAACCATCCACAATCGATAATACATTGGAATTAGGTATTAAGGCATGACTGTCATGAATTAGGTTTGTAGATGTCTAAGGTGTTGGACATATCAAGAGTTGCTACAACATTCATGAGTGCTCCTGAAATGAGATTCGAGTATTCGATTAAACCCACACTCATTTGACTCACTTCATGGATTTTATCACGAGTGATCATGAGACAATAATATCTTATATTCTTCAAACCTAGAGATATGAGTTGTTGTCTATGAGTTGCTTATACATTGATTGTACGAAAACACATTGGTAACTCGATGTTATAAAACGTGTCTTTGTGTATGATTTAACAAATAGTAGAACAAGAATATGAGTCGAAGTTTATCCATTCCTGTTACCCTTGGAGGGATAAAAGCAATATTTGTGGGCCCCTTGATGATTTAGTGATGACACCCCTAAGTGCTTGGCCAAGCCTGAACTGATTTGATTTGTTTAATTAGTCAGTTGTCATAAATTGGAAATTAGGAAACAACAAATGGATAGAGATAATGATTATAATCCATGTCTCAGTCCATATGACATCTAGAATGGAGGAATATATGATCCCTTATCTAATGGACAAGTCATTGACTAGGTCAGAGTTCGACAGCGGCATTAAGAGCTACGATTGCTAGTTGGGTTTTGGAGTCATACGCAATAATAGTTTTAGACTTATCCAAGTGGGAGATGGTTGGATTAGTGTCTAAGTCCATAACTATAATTGGTATGTACTTGACCCAATTTTGCATGGTCCATTTGGGTTGCATGGCATCAGAACAATTGGATAGACAAAATGAGAAAAATGATACTTATGATTTATATTAATATATTATAAGTTCTGATATATTAATATGGAATCATATTATTTAATTAGTATTGATCAAGAATTAATTTAGTGATCAAAAGGAACTAATTAAGTATGGACTCTTATATATATATAGGATGGGCCAAGTTCATTTAGGTTGGGCTAAGATTTCATAGATAGTCCATGGAATGTTTAACGCATGAAAGGTCAAGGGTATTAGGGTTTACATGAATGTAACCTAATCCTCCACACTATATAAAGAGGTCCCTAGTTCATGAAATCAACACTAGTGTATGTACACAAGAGGGAAAAACCATTTTTGGTGCAAGTATCCTTATTCTCAAGTTATTCCAAGGGTTCTTGGTGTTGTGTGATCCATTTGAGGTGCAACACTTGGGGCAACAAGCAATTAAAGTTTCAAGACTTCAAGCTCCATCAAAAGGTATGTCATTCTAGTAGATTCTTGTGTTGTATACACTTCTTATTATGCTAGTTAGGATGAAACCTTGGAATATTGAATATTTGCATGTATAATAGAGAAAACATAGATCCAAGGTTTATAGGGTTGCATGTACACAATAGGAGTGTTAGAATGCTTAAAACCCAACACCCATCCCATCCGTAACGGGTCAAAAAGTCATGACCATCTGGAACAAATCTGGTTATCTCACCCCTAATCATCTCAATCTTCGAATTCTCCTCTCGAACACCCTCAGTCTGAGCCGCCCTAATCGAGCCCATAAGTGGAGAATCCATAAATATCCTCATACCAGTCACCGGAACAGAAGATCCAGCCGACTAGCGGCTCAGGGCATCCGCCACCATATTCACTTTACTCGGATGGTAAAGGATCATGTAGTCATAATCCTGGACTATGTCCAGCCACCTACGTTGCCTCATGTTTAGGTTAGGCTGATCCATAATATGTGTCAATTTAATGCCCAATTTCTAGTATGTAATTTAAATATAGTATTTTTCCTTCTTATGAGGAACTCGACGAGTCAGTAGGCCAACTCGACGAGTAGAGGCGAGTTTTTGCACGCGTTTTTAATAGGTGACTCGACAAGTCCATTTCCCGAACTCGGCGATTCTGCCAGTCTAGGTGAAACGCTAAATCCCAGGGTTTGTACCTTATTTAAACGTCATTATAGCCTCCCATCCCAACCTCTAGCACCTCCAGAGAATTACTCTGTAAACCCTAGTCCCCATTGTTGAGCTTGAGTTTTTGGTGCTAGCTTGGGAGTGTAGAAGAAGAGAAAGGAGATCCAGAATCTAGCTTCCTTTTGCTACATATTCTTGTAATAAAGTTATCACCTTGCTTATTTTTCCATTAAACCCTCTTTTTGTTGGGTTTTAAGCATTCTAACATTCCTAAGTGTACATGCAACCCTAAATACCTTGGATCTACGTTTTCTCTATTATACATGCAAATATGAACTTCCAAAGTATTATCCTAATCTAGCTTACAAAACAATGAATATAACAAGATAGAATACATACCTCTTTGATGTAGAATATCTTCATGAAGCTTGAGTGCCTAGTGTCCCAAGTGTGACACCTCAAATGGTTCACACAACATCATATGCTTTTGGAATAACCTTGAGAGAAATGTAGAACACATGAAATTGGCTAGCCCTTCTCTATCTTACATAGTGGCCGATTTTTCCAAGAGTATGATCTTTATATAGTGTTACAATTAGGGTAAACCCTAATTGTCATGAATTTCCATTTCCTTGGATCCATGGGTTCAAATACACCATGGAGCATCCTATGGGTTTTAGCCCAACTTGATAATCCATGGAGCATCAGCCCACTATACAAGTATGGATGATTTACACAATCAACCCATATATTTAATTAGTCTTCTTTTGATCACTTAATTAATCCTAGATTAATTCTTGATATTTACTAATTAAATAATCCTATTAATATATTAGAACTTATAATATATTAATAATCCTTAAATGTTATTTCTCTCATTATAGTCTATCCAAAAGCATGATGCCATGCAAACTCAATGGACCATGTCGGGTCGGGTCAAGTCTTACCAATTATAGTCATGGACTTAGACATTAATCCAACACTTTTATGCTTGTTTATGGTTCTCTTGGAACTTTATATGATTCAAACTAAAGAATCGAACTCTTCTTAGGATGGAAACCATAGATCTGGATATTATTGAGCTCTAGGAGCTCAATGTAGCTACCTTTATGCAGATATAGCCTTGCTCCAAACCCTAAGTGCTTATTGTTGGATGATTTAGGTGTTTAAGCCCCAATCTCTTGTTCATGCACGTAAAGTTGGAAACTTTACGTGTAAAACCAGCCCTAGAAGCCCAAGTCTATGAATTGGATGCACTGAAATCGACTAGAATCGACTGTATAGTAATGGCATGCATGAGACTTGGCGAGTCTACGCCATGACTCGGCGAGTCCAAGGAAATCTTCTTGCCTCAGGAATAGACTCGACGAGTTGTTCATACAACTCGGCTAGTCACATTCAGGATGTGTTCATGCGGTGAAGGAGAACTCGACGAGTTGTTCATACAACTCAGTGAGTCGGATGAAGATTAGACTCAATGTTAGTATCAAAGAAGAACTCGTTGAGTCTTTGACAAAATCGACAAGTTGAAGCGGGAAGAGGATTAGAAAGGATGTTAGGGACTCGGTAAGTTGGTGGTCTAACTCGGCAAGTTCTGTCAACTGAAAGTTGACTTTGACCAGCATGTTGAATTTGACCATGGGTAAAATAGTCATTTTACCCTGAGAGTAGTTATCAGTATCTGATTTAGTGTTTATGGGATTGTAGTTGGGGGGTTCCGGAGCAGTAGTCAGCCAGTTTCAGATTTAACATCTCAGCAGCCAGCGTTACAAGGTGAGTTTCCTTCCAGAGGGCGTGGCCCTAGTTAGTTCCGTACTTCAGTCCGATGTAGTTTTCGGACTTCGGTCCGATGCAGAGGGCAAGGCCCTAGTTAGTTTCGGATTTCGGTCTGATGCAGTTTCAGGAATTCGGTCCGATGCAATGGGAAATGCCCAATACGTGTTTATATGTTATTGTATGGTATGAGGTAGCTTGGGGGAGCTCACTAAGTTTTTTGCTTACGGTTTTAGTTTTGTTTTCAGGTACTCCCGCTAGTAAGGGGAAGAGCTTGGGATGATGGCATGGCACGCACCGCAGCTTCAGTTTATCCTAGGAGTATATTTTAATATTTTTGATATGTTTTGACAATAGTTGAATTGATACATTCGCTTTTACATTTTGAGATATGCGATTCGTGGTTTTGCTAAATGTTAGATGATTTTATGATTTGATAATGTTTTAAAAACAAAATTTTCAGGTCGTATTTTCGAGACGTTTCAAGTTGGTATCAGAGCCTTGGTTTGAGGGATTCGGACACACTTCCGAGTGTGTTTGGACTCAAACTAAGGAAATGGAATAAGGTTTTCAAAAGGAAAAACATTTTTGAAAAGAATTTTCGAAAAAGAGTTTGAAAAGGAGAAAAAGGGTGTGGTGCATGCGATCAGCCAAGCTTAAGTAAGTACTCCCAAATTACCCATACAAGTTCATGTTATGTTATGATTATCGGCTTTACTAGAACAGCATGCTAGATTAGGACTAAGGATCTAGGGAGGATGCCTTATGCGCTTGTATATGTGTTCAGCTTTATGAGAACTACATGCTAGTACAGATTAGCCAGTATGATAGCCAGAGTAGTATATGCTTGATTATGTGTACCCAATGCCCGAATGCTGCTTGCTTTATTCTTTTAGGATTTCTAGTTATCTCTTACTATCTAGTAAGTGAATATGATACGTTACATATTACGAGGATTAAATAATTTCAGAAGGTTAGGTCTAGCTCTATTGCGCAGCTCTTGTCTGAGTCCAACGGTTGTATGGTAGGATCTCTTATTCGAAGAATTATTTAGTCTTAGTTATATGTAATGGTATTCACAAGCAAGTTAGGGGAAGATAGCAGGGACTTCTTATGCAGCTGATGGCGGAGAGTGGGTTGGTGATTACCCTTGGGCAAGCCTAGGATGTGATTAGCATGAGATCAGCAATAGTAATAGAAGGGACTTGGTGGAGTCGAGGCAGTTCTTGAGGAAAGTACGGATAGACGTGGAAGGTAGTAGGGGCCCATACTACTGAAAGCAGAGGATCTGTACTTGAATCGAGGAAGGCTGAGATGAGACCAAGAAACTTGTAGTAGTAGCGATCCCTCGAGATATATCAGTGTTTCTTACGTTTATCTTGATGTGTTTTCAGAATGGTGGTTTTACGCCCTGGGCTAGCAATCGGCAGTTCAACAGTCGGCGAGGGATCAAGATCAGGCTCGGGGGCCGAGCATTTGGATGAGCAAACTAGGGAGTTCCTCTCCTCAGAGGTTACTCGCACCATACTAAAGAAAACTCATGTGATCTTCGGTTCGATCAAGGAGGGTATTTTGGAGTTGATGGATGAGAGGTTGAGCACATTCCATGCTGAGGTGGCGGCCATGATGGGGTCGCGCACACTCACCTTCAGGTAGTTCCAGGCTTGTGGAGCACCACACTTTCATGGGGAAAGGGACCCCATTGCGAGCACTAGGTGGTTGGAAGATGTTGCCAACACATTACGCACCAGCACATATCCCGATGGGGACATGGTCAGATGAGCATCATGTCTCCTGAAGGACAGAGTAAGAGATTGGTGGGCGAAGATTGGGCATGTAATTGGGGATGACACAACTCTTGATGCGATGACCTGGGTTGATTTTACCACCAAGTTCAGAGCTGAGTTTGCACCGGTTATTGAGGTGCAGCAGTTAGCTAGGGAGTTTCAAGATCTCACTCAGACTACATAGACAGTGGTGGAGATTACCGCCAAGTTCAGGGAGAGGGCTCTTCTCGTTCCTCAGTACACAACTGATATGGAAATGAAGAAGGCCTGTTATCATGAGATGTTGTGGAGTGATATCCACCAGTTTGTGAGCCGGTCCAGCTATAAAACGCTAGATGATATGATTGCGAGGGCTCATGAGAGAGAGATAGATTTGGAGATGGAGAAGAAGAAGCCAGAGGCGGCATCTGGCACAGAGAGTTCGGGAAAAAATCCCAAGGTATCGGACCACATATCTAGAGGACAGTAGAGCCACAGTCGGTGTGGCAAGTGTGGAAGTTGCACGATGGGGCGTGCAAGGCAGGGAGTCCCAGTTGCTACAAGTGCGGCCGGACCGGGCATATGACCAGAGATTGTATAGTTACTACCACCACCACCACAACATCTGATCTGATTTGCTTCCATTGCAATCAGAGGGGACATAAAAATTCCTTGTGTCCGAGTTTGTCAGCAGCAGGGAAGGTGACGACACCTGCCCCTACTACATTGAGGATTACAGACGGCCGTCAAGGCCGGGGAGGGGCACCAGTGGCAAAGAGTAGAGCTTTCCAGATGACAGCAAAGGAGGTGCAAGCGACTCCTGATGTGGTGACAGGTATGTATTTCCTTCTTATCTCTTTATTGATGTTGATTGTTTCTCATGGTTATATGTTTTCGTATAGGGTCGTTCTTAGTGAACGACATTCCAGCTGCAATATTGTTCGATTCGGGGGCTACCCGATCATTTGTCTCGCTTGCGCTTAGCAAGGGATTTAGCCAAGCTCCAGGGGAGCTGGACAATTTGTTTGAGGTGGAGAATAGCTGATGACAGGACCGTGAGGGTTGCGAGTATACATAGGGGTGTTCGCTGCAGTTATTTGATGAGCAGTTTTTAGTGGACTTGGTTCCTATTCCCCTGCAAGGGAATAAGGTTATAGTGGGTATGGATTGGCTGAGCCACAATGGGGCAGTGATTGATTGTGAGCTGTAGTTAGTGAGGGTTCGCACTCCTGGTGGGGGAGAATTAATGATTCAGGGCGAGAGGCCACGGTGCGGACCAGTTCTTTGTTCAACAGCGAGAGTGAGACACTACGTTCATCAGGGTTGCGCATGGTACATCGCCTATGTTATAGATGCCCGGGAGAAGGGTAAGGCAACCGTTGACAATGTACCAGTAGTGCGAGAGTATTCGGATGTATTCCCAGAGGACTTGCCTGGGATAGCTCCAGAAAGACAGCTCGAGTTTCAGATTGACCTGGTTCCGGGTGCGGCTCCGATAGCCAAGGCACCATATCGATTGGCTCCTCCAGAGATGCAGGAGTTGTCTACGCAGTTGCAAGAGCTGCTTGACAAGGGTTTCATCAGACTGAGTAGTTCACCATGGGGAGCCCGAATCTTGTTCATGAGGAAGAAGGATGGGTCACACCGTATGTGCATAGATTACCAGGAGCTGAACAAGGTAATGGTGAAGAACCGTTACCCACTCCCGAGGATAGACAACTTGTTTAACCAGCTTCAGGGAGCATCTTGGTTCTCCAAGATTGATCTACGATCAGGATAACACCAGATGCGGGCCGGGGATCAGGATGTGTAGAAGACCGCTTTTATGACCCACTATGGTCATAATGAGTTGTGGTGATGTCGTTCGGGCTCACCAACGCTCCATCCGCGTTCATGGATCTCATGAACCACGTATGCAGATCAATGCTGGATCGGTCTATGATAGTGTTCATTAATGACATCTTGGTTTATTCCAAGACTAAGGAGCAGCACGAGGAGCACCTGAGAGATGTGCTAGAGACGCTGAGGAGGGAGACTATTGGATTAGTGTATAAGTCCATAACTATTTTGGTATGTACTTGACCCGATTGTGAGCATGGTCCTTTTGGGTTGCCTTCACACTGGTGACTAGACATGATGATTGTTGAGGAGAGAGGCTGGTTTATTATTAAGAATAACACGTTGGGGTATTAATATGATTTTTTTTATATATTATATGAATAATATATTAATTTAGAATCATATTATTAATTAGTATTTAATCAAAAATGTAGCACATGGTTCTTGGTACGTATTCTTTTATTAAATCTTCATTTATTTTTGCATTTTAGCCTTGGACTCGGCGAGTCGAAGGACTGACTCGCCGAGTAGAAGTAGGATGACGCGCGGAGTTTAAGTTGCGGACTCGGCGAGTCGGGTCCCGGACTCGGCGAGTAGCCGCTGTTTGGACAAAAACCCTAATCCAGGGGTTTGCACCCTATTTAAAGGACCTTATGCAGCCTCCTTTCCCCCTCTATGCTCCCAAACACTTCTCATAGAAAACCCTATCCATTTTTGAGAAAATCCAAGGCTTTTGAGTGATTCTTGTGAGTTTTGACCTCAAGTAAGGAGGAAGAGCATAGGAGGATCAAGAGGAGACTGAAGGATTCAAGTTTGGTTCACCATTTGCAGTCTACAGAAGGTATAAAGTCTGAACCCTGATCATTCATTTGTTAGATCCCTCTTTGGGGTGATTTAGGGCTTTTATAAGTCATTTTTGGTGGCCAACCATGTTTGCAAACATGGTTGGGGGTTTGAGCTTCTAGGTCATGTCATTATTGGAGTCACAAGTCAGATTTGGGAAGCTTTTGCACTCAAGGAAGACCCCATGCAACAAAAGAACCATTTTAGAGCCTTTTAAGCTCAAAAGTCCCATGCATGCACGTAAAGTTTGTAACTTTATGTGCTAGATCGAGTTTAGGGGCATGGATCTATCCTTTGGTTAAGTGTTGTACATTAGAAAGCGATGTTATTAGAAGGGGATGTGACCAACTCGACAAGTCCATTCCTGGACTCAGCGAGTCCAAGGGTTTTGGTCCCATATCAGTGAGGGTCATAAGGACCAGATGAGTGTGGAAGGGTTTCAGGGAGTCCCAGGGAGTGACCCAATGTTCTGGACTAAGCAGATTGTTCTGGAAATTCATGGTACTCGGCGAGTGCATGAACGGACTCGGCGAGTCCAAGATAATCTTCATAGAACTTGGCGAGTTGTTCATCAACTCGGCGAGTTGAGGACAGAATGTGTTCATAGGATGAAGAGTAACTCGACGAGTTGTTCATACAACTCGGCGAGTCAAGGCAAGACATGAGTATCAGTTGATGATGAACTCGACGAGTTGTTCATGCAACTCGGTGAGTCGGATGAGGATTCAGTCGGTGTTCTTTTAGAAGGAAAACTCGTCGAGTCATTGCCTAACTCGACAAGTAGAGACGGGTATGAGGTCTAATGGAAGGATAGGGACTCGGCGAGTTGGCGAGCCAACTAGGCGAGTCAGGTCAAATAGAAGTTGACTTTGACTTTGACTTGACTTGGTTAAGGGTAAAATGGTCATTTTACCCTAGGTATAGAGATCAGATCTAACTGAGTGGTTGCGGGGTTTGTAGCCGGAGGATTACCGAAGCAGCAGCGGACGGAGGTTTCCCGCACTGATTATCAGCAGCTACTTGTATGAGGTGAGTTACCTTCCAGTAGGGGTGGGTCTAAGGCCACAATGTCGACCCACCAATGAGGACTATCTAGAAGATAATTGTCTTTGTGATAATTTATCTTGGTCTGGTATGCGTTTGGTTGTGAGTTATATTTGTATGATATGTAACTTGATAGGGATAGTTTCCCTGATGGTGGTCCTTAGGACCAAGGGGTTGGTCAGTACTCGGATATGTCTGACTGTGTGCTTATATCATGCTATTGTATGATAGTGGTAGGGGGTGGAATAGTCCCCAGTTACCAGTTGAAAGATACCGATGACGATTATCGGTTGAAAGATACCGATGATGATTACCGGTTGAAAGATACCGATGACGATTATCGGTTAAAATATACCGATGGCGATTACCTTTTGAAAGATACCGATGGTATTGTATGGTATGTGGTATGATGGGGAACTCACTAAGCTTTGTGCTTATGGTTTCAGTTTTTGGTTTCAGGTACCTCTTCATCTAAGGGGAAAGAGCCGGCGGCGTAGCATGGCATCACACACACATCTGATTTTCCGCATGGTGTTTTATGGGATTGTACTCTGATATGTTATTTCCTTATGTTGTGGGTTTGAAACATGATACTTGATTTTATGAGATGACGTGTTGATTCAACATATTCTAGTGAATGTTTTATGAACAACTTAAATAAAAAAAAATGAAATTTTTGGACATAAATTTTGGGATGTTACAAAAAATTAATTATTAATTAATTTCGAGACTAAAGGAATTAATTAAAAGTATAGGGGATGTTTTGTAATTATTTGATAGTTGAGACTTTGGGCTATTGGATCACCTTTATTAATGCTTCAATGAAAATCCTAGAAGGATGTAGGAGTTTTTGTCCAAGGGCTTAAGGAAAGGAGTCCATGGACTTGCTTAGGCCCTAAGCTAAGGGATTAGGGTTTCCACCTAGAAACCCTAGCTAGCCTCAAGTATAAATAGCACCCTAAGGTATTAGAATTCGACCATTCCTTGGGAAAACCCTACTAGGGCCGAATTTTGGAGCTTAGTACCTTTCCTCCTCTCTCTCATATTCTTCTTCTCACTCAAAGTGTGTTTGTGAGCCATTAGAGGTACTATACTTGTGGTACTTGCTTTCAAGAGCTAAGGAAACTCAAGGAATTAGTTGTGATTACTATATAACAACAAAAGGTATGTATTCTATTCTCCTATGTTAATTTCGAAGATAATAGATGCATGCTAGGTTTCCTTTTGTGTTCATACTGTTGTATGACTAATAGTGAAAACATAGATTCGTATCTAGGGTTGCATGCACACATAGGATTGTTTGTATAAAACTCATCAGTGGTTTATGTTTTCAATTAGATTTAATACAAATGTATGAATTAGAAAAATTAGGGTTTGTGTCTAATAAACCCTAGGGCTTGGATTTTCAAAATTAGGGTTTCAAAAACCCTAGTTTTCGAATTGTATTAGGGTTTCCCAAACCCTTTTCCTTAGCCACTAAGACTTCGATATTAGGGTTGTCTAACCCTTGGATTTCGAAATTTGCCTTGTCCCCATGATAAGATTCCCAAATTTTAGGGATTTGGATAATGTCATATCTTGTAATAATCCCTTAATTGTTTAAAATAGATAATTAAAGATCTTTTGAATTATCCTATCCCAATTTTTGAATTTCAGGGGATTTAAATTAATAGGTTAAATTAATTGTTAAATTTAATAGATAATCCTTCAAGATTTGATAATTCAAATTAATTGTTTAATTTTGAGATAATTATTAAATCAAAGTTTTGATATTTAAAATTTTAAATTAAAAGGTTTTAAATTTTAGAAATTTTAAATTTGATTAAAACCCTAGTTTTTGAAAAGTTCAAATTACATCCCTTATGGTTTTATTAAGTTAATTAAAAATATAATTAAAAGAAAATTAATAAATCCATAATCATATGGTTTATATTTAATTAAAAGTGTAATTTATTAAATTAAACCACCTAGTACTTTAAAAGTGTAAAATACACCCTTATACTATATATAACATTAAAAGTCTAATATTATATATGTATAACTTAAACTGCTAGTCTTACCGTTAGTAGGCCTCATTCACGAAGCCGATCTATAAGGGCGGTATAAGGTTATGGCCTATAAAATGGCCTTTTAATGGGTGTCCACTCTCACCCACTGCTTCCTTGATTGGTGGAGGGTCGTTAGTCGAACGGGTAGGATAGGGCAAACCCTTTCCATTAAAAGTATAATGAAGTATAAAGTAACTAAATGTTTTACAAAATTCCCAAACTTAGTTACTATAGGTAAAAGTGAATCGATGCAATTCCATGAAATTACACTTTGTACCCTTGCGAAGACGTTGGTGGAGTGTGTGTGGTTAACCGGCACACTAAATGGTTCTATGCAAAGGTAGCAAAGGGTGACTCGATGTTTGTCATAGTTTGGTGGAGCGTGTCTGGTTAACCGGCACATCGAGTAGGTGACTGTAACATTGGGGGCACCACGTATATTTGCATGGTTATTCACACCCTGTTTTGTGATCCTCGGCATCCCAGTCACAAATCAAGGGGCATATCGAGATTTAAACATGCCATTGAAAAGTTCAATGAATCTCAAGGATCTAGGAGTTTTTCAATACATTTAAAACCTAACTCTTTTTTGTTTTTATGGTGGAAAATTAGTGAATCGTCATTCACTTACCTTTAAATGTTCTGCAATTTGGGTTATGGCATCCCTCTTCCAAGTTGTAGAGTATTGTGTTGGGTCCTAGTCTTAATATCTCATTTGGGTGATTTATTAAGGACTCAATTAATCAACTAACTTGATTTTTCTCCCGTTTTGTAGATGTCGGAATCTGACCGTGGTCCTTCCGAATCCCATGGAAAAGGTTTTCCTACTCAAAGTGAAAGTTTGTTACACAATGAAGGAGAAATATCAATTCCTGCATTATGGACTAGCTTGGTTTCACTTCCTCCACCTCCTCCTGTTGTTCTCCCAAACCCACAAGATCCAAGAATTGAAAAGTTCAAAATCACTCAAGCCCTGTTGCAAATGAAACATGAAGATGGAAAATCCGGGTGTGCCCACATCCTAGGGATGAAATCACACATCGATAGATTGGCAATGTTGGGTGCATCTTTTCCAAAGAAGTTGGCTGTAGATTGGGTTCTTTAGTCACTCCCTAAATCATATGATAAGTTCGTAGGAGAGTATTATATGATGGATCTTGACACGACCCTCATTGACCTAACTGATGGGTTTTTGAGCATTCTAACACTTCCTAAGTGTACATGCAACCCTAATAAACCGTGGATCTATGTTTGTCTAAGATACATGCAAATAATTATTTTTCCATGGTTCATATCCTAACTAGCATGGCATGGGGAACTTGAATCAAATAAAGCTAGTAGAAACACTTACCTTGTAGTGGTAGTTGATTCCTTGAAGTTTTAGAGCCTAGCACCAATAGTGTGGATGCCTCAAATGGAAATCACAAATCACCACAAACTTGGAACTTTGAGAGAATAGTCACTACTATCTTGAAATCGGCCCTCACCTCAACAAGTGTCAACTAGTAGGATTTCAAGAACCAAAGCCACCTTTATATAGTGTGATGGAATAGGGTTACATCCATGTAAACCCTAATACCCATGTCTCTTCATTTCCATGAGATCCATGGGTCAAAGCTCCATGGAGTATCCATGAACTTTTCCATGCAAGCCTAGCCCATTCCAAATAAGCACTAGCCCACACTATATAAATATAGAAGCCCATATTTAATTAGTAACATCTTTGATCTCTAAATTAATCCTAGACTAATTATAGATCAATACTAATTAAATAATATGATCTTATATTGATATATTAGAACTTATAATATATTAATAAATCATAACCTGTACTATTCTCAAATATTATCCATAAATTGTTCGGGTGAAGTGCAACCCAAATGGACCATGCCGGGTCAGGTCAAGTACATACCAAATATAGTTATGAACTTAGACACTATATCCAACAGTCTCCCACTTGGATAAGTCTAATAACTATAGTTGCAAGTATGACTTCAGGAACCGATCTGCAATCGTAGCTCTTTAAACTCTGTTGAACTAGAACGCGCCATTTAGATAAGTGATCATATAATCATCTGTTCTAGATATCAGCCAGACAAATACATGGAACATGGTCTTGCTTATTGTCCAGCATTTGTTTCCTGATTTCCGATTTGTTTGACAAAGAACTCAACTGAACACATCAATTTAGTTCTGACCGGGCCCGGTACCTAGGTCAAAACACAATCATCGAGGGGCCCAGATATCAGCTTCTAATCCAAGAAGGAACAGATAAACTTCGACTCATATGTTTGTTCTACCACTCATTGAATTACATACAAAAGCACGTTTTATAACATCGAGTTACCAATGCGTTTTCGTACAATCAATGCATAACTAACTCGTAAGTAACAAATCATATCTCTAGGTTTGAAGACTTATATGATATTACCGTCTCACGATCACTCGAGATAAATTCCATGAAGTGATTCCAGTGAGCGTGGGTTGAGTCCAATGCTCAGAACTTATGAGCACTCATGATTGTTGTAGCCATGTCCAACACCTTAGACCTCTGCAACCAATCATGACAGTCTTAATTCATACCTACTTCCAACATATGACCGATTGTGGAGGTTTGAATAATATGTCATACCAAAAAAAAATTATTCTGGAAGTCAAAACATGCAAAAGAAATATAGTAAACGATCGACAAGAGATAGCAACACTTTACTCATAAATAAAACACCTTTTATTCATCATCAAATGTCAATTACACTTTACAAATTTCATAATTTATCTAACTACTAAAAACTTATATCATCCTTCAGCCCTATGCTCCGAGCATGCTGGAGATGCTTAACCCTACTCAGTCCCTTCGTGAGGGGATCTGTTGGGTTCTCATCTGATGATACCCTCTTCGCCACGAGGATCCCTTCTTCTATTCGATGTCTGATGAAGTGATATTTTCTGTCAATGTGTTTGGATCTCCCATGATCTCTTGGTTCCTTGGCTAAGGCAACCACACTATTGCTGTCATAGAAAATCTCCATTGGCTCTTTTATAGCTGGTACAACTCCAAGGTCTCCGATGAAGTTCTTTAGCCATATAGCCTCCTTTGCTGCCTCGCTTGCCGCTATATACTCTGATTCACAAGTGGAATCAGCCATTGTCTCCTGCTTGGAACTCTTCCAAGTGATTGCTCCTCCGTTTAGGGTAAAGACCCAGCCCGACTGAGAGCGGAAATTATCCCTATCAGTCTGGAAGCTAGCATCACTATACCCTTCAACTCTCAAGTCATCACTCCCACCGAAGGTAAGGACCCAGTCCTTAGTCCTTCGCAGGTACTTGAGGATATTCTTTACCGCAGTCCAGTGTTCCTTGCCACGGTTCGCCTGATACCTGCTAACCATGCTCAAAGCAAAGGCTACATCAGGTCGAGTACACGTCATAGCATACATGATCGATCCTACAGCTGAAGCATAAGGAAGTCGACTCATTTCTGCTATCTCAGCCTCAGTACTAGGGCTTTGTGTTTTACTCAATCTAGTGTTACACTGAATGGGTAACTCACCTTTCTTGGAGTTATGCATGTTGAATCTTTTCAACACTTTGTCCAAGTAGGTACTTTGACTAAGTCCAATTAGTCTTTTACTCCTGTTTCTCAAAATCTTTATCCCTAGGATATAGGCAGCTTCACCAAGGTCCTTCATAGCGAAACACTTCCCAAGCCAAGACTTTACTTCCTGCAGGGTTGGGATGTCATTTCCTATGAGTAGTATGTCATCCACATACAATACCAAAAAACTGACTATGCTCCCACTAGCCTTGATATAGACGCAGGATTCATCTTCACTCCTTGAAAAGCCAAATTCCTTGACTTTCTCATCAAAGCAAAGATTCCACCTGCGAGATGCTTGCTTCAATCCATAAATGGATTTCTCAAGCTTACACACTCTATTAGGGTACTCGTTGCTGACAAAACCCTCTGGCTGACTCATGTAAACATCTTCAGCCAACTTTCCATTAAGGAAAGCAGTTTTGACATCCATTTGCTATATTTCATAGTCATGAAATGTAGCTATGGCCAACAGAACCCGAATAGACTTAATCTTGGCTACTGGAGAAAAGGTCCCATCATAGTCCACTCCAGGAATTTGAGAGAAGCCCTTTGCAACCAGTCTAGCCTTATAAGTGTGTACATTACCATCCATGCCGGTCTTCTTCTTGAAGACCCATTTGCACCCTACAGTCTTACGACCAGGTCCATTCTCAACCAAGTTCCAAACTTGATTGTCATACATGGATTGTATCTCGCTGTCCATAGCCTCTTTCCATTTAGCAACCTCAGGGCCTGCCATGGCTTCCGTGTAGCTGTTAGGTTCATCCAGACCTACTAGTGTCTCATCACTAATAAGTGTCTCACCTTCCGCAGTAATATGGAAACCATAATAATGCTCAGGTGCATTCCTAACTCTCGTGGAACGCCTTAGTGGTACAGGCACATCAATTGGCTCAACAGGAGTTTCCTCCTCAAGTTGAGGGCTAGGGTTTGAAGTTCCTTCACCACTTGACTCTTGAATTTCTTCAAGATCAATTTGCCTCCCACTGTTTCCTTGGCTTATAAATTCTCTCTCTCGAAAAACTCCTCTTCTTGCTACAAAGACCACATTATCACTAGGTCTGTAGAAGAGGTAACCAAAGGATTGCTGTGGGTAGCCGATGAAAATACACCTCTCGCTTCGAGGTTTGAGCTTATCATGAGTCTCGCGTCTCACGAAAGCCTCGCAACCCCAAATCTTGATGTGGTCTAGTTTAGGTACTTTACCAGTCCACATCTCGTGAGGAGTTTTGGCAACTTTCTTAGTAGGGACCAGATTAAGAATATGGGCGGCAGTCTCTAAGGCATACCCCCAGAATGAGATTGGTAGCGTAGCTCGACTCATCATGGAACGAACCATATCTAACAAGGTTCGATTACGCCTCTCAGCTACACCATTCAACTGTGGTGTCCTGGGAGGTGTCAATTGTGAGACAATCCCACATTCCCTAAGATAGTCGAGGAACTCTGAACTAAGATACTCACCACCACGATCGGATCGAAGCATCTTAATGTTCCTGCCCAATTGATTCTCGACTTCCTGTTTAAATTCCTTAAACTTCTCGAAAGTCTCTGACTTATGCTTGATT
The DNA here is from genome assembly GCF_051521515.1 of Lactuca serriola. NCBI lineage: Eukaryota > Viridiplantae > Streptophyta > Magnoliopsida > Asterales > Asteraceae > Lactuca > Lactuca serriola. The sequence goes on along the minus strand of NC_136415.1, from coordinate 332,943,865 downwards.
AGGTAGACATATCCATATCTACTGTAATCATCAGTAAAAGTCAAATAATAACGATTAGCATCCCTTGTGGCATGTTTGAATGGTCCACACACATCCGTGTGTACAAGATCCAACAAACCTTCACCCCTCTCACACGAGCCTGTGAAGGGTGACTTTGTTATTTTTCCAAGTAAGCATGATTCGCAACTATCATCTGACTTTAGGTCAAATGACTCCAAGACTCCATCCTTTTGGAGTTCGCCTATGCTTTTCTTGCTTATATGTCTAAGATGACAATGCCATAATGATGCTTTATCCAAGTTATTATTATTAATAGAATCAATACACAAAACATTATTTCCTAATTTATCTACAACAGATACAACTTCATACACACCATCACAAGGTAATGCTTTAAAATAAAGAACATAATTAAAGAAAGCATCAATAGAACCAACTTCATTATTAAACGAAAAGGTAAACCCTTGTTTGTACAAAGCATGAAAGGAAATAATATTTCTTGCCATTCCTGGCGCATAACAACATTTATTCAAATCTAAACTAAACCCACTACTTAGCGATAAAGTATAAACTCCAATCTTGGTGACAGGTGAAGCTTTCCTATTCCCCATGATCAAGTTTATTCTTCCTTGCTCCACATTCTCACTTCTTCTTAGTCCCTGCAAGTCACAACAAATATGAATACCACAACTGGTATCAAGGACCCAAGATTTAGAATGGGGTGAGTTATTAGATAAGATAGTGTAAATACCTGCATGGTTGGGTTTAACTTTCCCATCCTTCACATCCTGCTGGTACTTTGGGCAGTTCCGCTTCCAATGAGCCTTTCCATGGCAATAGAAGCATTCAGCCTCTTTTGGGTCAGAAGAAGGAGTGATGAAACCTTTCTTGGTTCCACTTGAAGAAGAGCCATCAAGGGTCCGAGCCTTGGTAACCTTCGAAGAGCTCTTCCTTTTCTTCCCTCGACTTTTCCCGATTGCCAAAACCGGAGTAGAGTTTGGAGTAGGAGTGCTAACAACCGACTTCCCCTTAAGACCTATTTATGCGGTCTTGAGAAGTCCCTGAAGTTTGCTGAGTGTGACCTCTTCCTTATTCATGTGATATGTCATGCGGAATTGATCATAGCACGATGGTAAGGAGTGCAAAATGATATCTATTGCAAGATCCTTAGGGAAGTTCACATTAATCTTCAGCAAACGATCCACATACCTTCGCATTTTCTGCATGTGGCTCGTGGCAGATTCCCCGTCCTTCATCATGGCTGTTATCATGGAGCAGATGATTTCATACCTCTCTTGTCGTGCACTTTGATGATATCTTTCCATCAAATCTTGGTGCATTTCATAAGGGTAGAAATCCTCATAAGACTTTTGGAGTTCCGCTGTCATCGTGGCCATCTTGATGCATGCCACTTTCGTAGCATCCCTTTCATGTGCCTGAAAGTCAGCGATCTCCTGAGGAGTTGCAGTGGTCTCATCAATCTCCTTAAGCTCCTTGTCAAGAACATATTCTTTGTCCTCGTAGCGAGTAATCATCCTGATGTTTCTGATCCACTCATTGAAGTTGGATCCATCAAAGGTGACTTTCCCACACAAATTCATAAGAGTAAAGGAGCCATTAGGATTAGAGCCAGAAGCATTGTTTGAAGACATCTGAAAGAAGAGAACAAGATTAGTTTAGATATTAAGAGAGTCCTTAATAAAACACCCAAATGTAATATTAAGGCTAGGATCCAATCACAATATATTATAACTTAGAAGAGGTATGCCGTAATCTAAGCTATAACATATTTGAAAGGTAGGTGAATGACGATTCACCAATTTCCACCACGAGAACCGAAATGTTTAGGTTTTTGATTGGTTTTTTAGAAATTCCTAGATTCTTTGAGATTCAATGAACTTTTCAAAGGCATGTTTCAATCTCGAGTGTGCCCTCCAAGTTTTCTGACTGGGATGCCGAGGATCACAAAACGAGGTGTGAAGTAACCATGCAAATCACTTGGTACCCTTAAAGTTTATCACTCAATCAATGTGCCGGTAAACCACACACGCTCCATCGATACTATAATAAACCTTAAGTCACCCTTTACCTACCTTGTCAAGTCCAAGTTAGTGTGCCGGTTAACCACACACGCTCCACCAACGACTTAAACCAAGTGTAAAGTGTAATTTCATGGATTAGCACCTTATTCACATTTTTCCTAAAGTAACTAAGATTGGGAATTTAAGAAAACATTTAGTTACTTTATAATATTCATCATACTTTTAATGAGAATTTATAAGTCCTTGTCTTACCCGTTCGGCTAACGACCCTCCACCGATCAAGCAAGTGGTGGGTGAGAGTGGACACCCATTAAGTTGCCATTTTATAGGCAACAACCTTATACCCACCTTATAGACCGGTTTCGTGAATGAGGCGTACTAGCGGTAAGACGACTTTGTTCTTATACATACATACATATATATATATATATATATATATATATATATATATATATAATTATTAAATCATAATAATATAAGTATAGGGGTTGAATTTTATCTTTTAAAATTCTAAAGGTTGGAACTAAAGTTTTAACTTCACTTTACTTGTTCCAAAACTTGGGGGCAAGTTTTGTAAACTTTCAAAACTTTTTGTTTCTTGTAACTTATGAGTTTAATAGAGTAATAAAATGAAGACTCTTCATTTTTCTAACTCTTGTGTTCTTTTAATGGTTTTTTTTAACTCAAGTGACTTTTGGTTTTCCATAACTTGAGGACAAGTTATGGATACCATTAAAACACATTATAATCAAGAATTAAACTACCACATAGGTTACAAATAATTCCTATGATCATCTAAACATCATAAGAACAAGAACATGAATATGAACACTTTCATGAATCAAAACTACACTTAAAACTTTGTAATTTTGATAACTAGTTGTTGTAAATGAATTAGCAAGACATTACACCATCTAAAACAAGTTTTCAAGTACCAAAACAGTTTAGGGTAATGTTTCTAATCCATTTCCAGCAACTAAAGTCGAAAATCTGCACTCTGTCGACCCTACTCGCCGAGTGCATGAACCTACTCGACGAGTAGGTTGAAGATACAAGTGAACTCGACGAGTCCCCCCATGGACTCGCCGAGTCCAGCAGTCAGACAGCAAGTTTTTCGACTTTTTTCATAATATTGCAACAAGTATCAAACAAACAAGCCTACGCTCTGATACCACTGATGGGTTTTTGAGCATTCTAACACTTCCTAAGTGTACATGCAACCCTAATAAACCTTGGATCTATGTTTGTCTAAGATACATGCAAATAATTATTTTTCCAAGGTTCATATCCTAACTAGCATGGCATGGGGAACTTGAATCAAATAAAGCTAGTAGAAACACTTACCTTGTAGTTGTAGTTGATTCCTTGAAGTTTTAGAGCCTAGCACCAATAGTGTGGATGCCTCAAATGGAAATCACAAATCACCACAAACTTGGAACTTTGAGAGAATAGTCACTACTATCTTGAAATCAGCCCTCACCTCAACAAGTGTCAACTAGTATGATTTCAAGAACCAAAGCCACCTTTATATAGTGTGATGGAGTAGGGTTACATCCATGTAAACCCTAATACCCATGTCTCTTCATTTCCGTGAGATCCATGGGTCAAAGCTCCATGGAGTATCCATGAACTTTTCCATGCAAGCCTAGCCCATTCCAAATAAGCACTAGCCCACACTATATAAATATAGAAGTCCATATTTAATTAGTAACATCTTTGATCTTTAAATTAATCCTAGATTAATTATAGATCAATACTAATTAAATAATATGATCTTATATTAATATATTAGAACTTATAATATATTAATAAATCATAACCTGTACTATTCTCAAATATTATCCATAAATTGCAACCCAAATGGACCATGCCGGGTCGGGTCAAGTACATACCAAATATAGTTATGAACTTAGACACTATATCCAACACTAACCTACATGCTTATTGCTGTTGAATCAGAAATGATTTGGTAAAGTAATGGTGCATATTTGTCTGGTAATTCAACCAACCATGCTTCAATGGTTGCTCCAGAAGAAGCCACTTGTTTCTGCTACCAAGAGAAGGGGCGTTGGATACGAACCTGCCCAGAGGACCTGAAGCATCTAAGAGATGGGAGAGTCAAGAAGTATGGCTCTGCTTCTGGTAAAATTCCACTATCTAACTCCATTAAGTTCCTATTCATTGATTCTTAATACATAATGTGATAAGATTATATTTGAATGTTTTTCAGGATCAAAGAAAAGAGAGGAAGCTTGATGGAAGAGCAAGATAAGTCTGATCACGAAGAAATGGATCTCTATCGCATGGATTCGAAGATCAGATTTTGAGCTTAGAAATTTATGATAGATTTGTTAGGAATATTTGATTACATAGTTTTTCAGTTGATTTTGCATTGTAAGGACGTGTTTTCCGCTGCTTAATGAATAAAATAATTTTTTTTGGTTTGTCTTATATCTTGCAATGAAATCGTTGTGAAAAATTGATGTTTGTGTATTTCTATAAATGGATGTGATTCTTAGTTATGTTATTTATGGAAGTGTCAAATTTCTATAAGTAATGAAAGATTCCCATCGCCCAAGTTTCAATTGGACAGAAACTTGGAATCATACAACTTGTATTGCGTGATGTATGGAAATCTTGGTACTTAGGAAATTAAGACTAATTCCTTGATCACACAAGTATGTGAGTCAAGTGAAGGACTAAAGGACTAGAACAAAATGTTGTGCACTAGTCTAGTCCACCATAAATAACAATAAGACTATTCGTCATAATTTACTAAAAGTCTAGTAAATGTGGTTATACTTACAAGATTAAGTGTAATTCTGAATCATTGAAAGATTTCAATGAATGGCAGAACGAATAAGAAGAATCAATTAGGCAGAAAGATAAAAGTTTCTCCAATCTAAGAAGAAGGGAGAGTACTTTTGTATCGGGTTTTATGATCGTCTTAATGATTAAGAACCATATCACAATTGATCCTCTAAGGACATCTTAGTGCACTAGTATGGCTAAGAAGAGGAATCGGAAATTGTTAAAATGGTTAAATCAAAAGGATTGGTCATACTTCGTTCCAAAATCAAGTCTTAGAGTCATACTCCAAGATTGTGACTTGAGTGACATAATCTTAAGAAGGAATTTTCTTACACATGCACATATTGGTAAGTTGTGATGTCTTGAGTAAGACAAAGACCAACTAGTACCAAATTGTGTGTAGGTTTTGTCTTGATATAAACAGACTAACTCTTGGATATTTGTTTTGTGAAGAAATATTTCTTGATAAGAGAATCTTATATGTCAAGAGGTAAGTGGGAGTCTAAATGATCAAGAAAAGTTTCAAGAACTAATCAAGAGTAAACCTATTATTAAACACTAGCACACGACTTGTGGTTTGTAACCTATTATGTTGACAAAATTTTATTTCTATGTCAATCCAGTTGAATGATTATGCATATGAGTTCTACGAATTCTCAATAGGTTGCATAAGGACAAACACCTTGTTCAATGAAAGTACATTGAATGGCATAGTTGAGCTGCTAGATAACATGGAAGCAATGGTGGGACCCTTGACGGCAAGAAATTAAGAATGAACAAGTTCTGTCCATAAGAGTTTGAATTTGTCACAAACATTATCACATCGATAGGAACACATACACTATAAAAATCTAAGTGTCATAAGGTTTCTCTCATTCATGAAAAATGATTGTGAGGAAACTCTTTCACTAAGAAATATTTTAAGAAGATAGCAACTATGTAGATTGCATTCTCAAATTCGATTATGATTACGACATCCCTCTTCATAGATTGAATTGTGAGATTTGGCAATTAGTCCGAACATTTGGGACTTAGTAATATAAGTTCTAAAATAGTTTAGACATACATGTGAGCTATCTAAGGGAAGGTGTATAAGTTTGAAAAACTTATATAAAGGCTTATCGAAGCACATCGTATTAGAAAATATGAACTTTGGAAGTAAATAAGTATTCTTTTCTAGAAGTTTAGCTGGTTTCTGAATACGTGTCAAAGCTAATGGGAGCATAAATGCTATATTGGAATGGATATAATCATCATGTTAGTGGGAGCAGGATTATTATTTAAGTGTTGCAAGTTGGCAATATTATTTATAGAAAAACAAAAGTTTCACTTTGCAAAGTAGCAGGGGTTGAAATGTTGTTATTGCTATAATTAAGGGAGAGAATGTTATACTTCATTTCCAATCTAAAAGCTTAGATCGATAAATTTTAATTGAATTCAGCCAAGGGTATATTTATTATTTTCGTTCTCAAAAAGTTCGATTATGACTACGACATCCCTCTTCATAGTTCGAACTTTAAGAACATGGCAAATAGAAATATTATGACGATATTATAGTAATAAACTGGTAAAGTATCACGTTTTTCATTATGAATTGTATCCCATACGCTTCGGGTATAGGATCGATTGCATATGCTATAATATTCGACCGTTCTAAAATTTTCCAAATGTCTAGGGCATTTAGAGGGAAAAAGGAAATAGAACCGGTTTTGACTAAAAAAATACTTAAACAACTGGCAATGATTGGTCGCTTGTGGACAAGTGGAAGTATAGTCATGGATGGACCATATTGACATTATTATGAAGAGATAAGATTCTATTTAGAATGAGTTGTCATATGGAAAATATGGAAATGTTTCCATATTTGGAGTTGGATATCGAGAATCAATGCCTAGATTAGAAACTTTTATGCAAGAAGGATGTTCAAAGGAATATACTTTGAATATGAGACTTCATGACTATGTAATTGTCTTGTAACAATCTCCAATGGAGCATTTTGTAATTTCATTGGCCGAGTCTTGGAGACTTTTGTGTCGTGACATTACGAAATGAACGTTGCATAAAATGTTAGAATCTAACATATTCTAGTAGTGGAGAGAATTTTATATTCTTACACTAATGGATTAGGAATTGTGAAATAAGGGTGATTGAAAATGTTATTCAATTATACTATTTCACAAAGTAAGGACCATAGGTAAAACATAGTGTGCATGCTAAGAGCATGGGACAACTGTTGTTATAATTCAAGTAAGAAGTTAATTACCCGAAACAACAAATAATGAGTAATCAATATGGTGATTAAATAAAATGTTTTATTTTTACCCAATGTTTGGGACCATACAGGATTAGTATTATTCTTGTGTTTCACTTTGCATGTTTTGACTTCCTGAATAATAAGATTATTCAAACCCTCCACAGTCGCTCAAACTTTGGAAGTAGGTATGAAAGAAGACTGTCAGGAATCCGTCTGTAGATTGTCTAAAACATTTAGACATAGCACAAGTTTGCTGCAGAGTTCATGAGTGCTGCTATAAGATTAGAGTATTGGATTAAACCCACGCTCACTTGGATCGCTTCATGGATTTTATCACGAGTGATTGGTGAGATGATAATATCTTGTATTCTTGAAACCGATATGTGTAAGTTGTATCTTGCGAGTCGGTTACACATTGATAATATGTAAACGCATCAGTAGCTTGGTCTTATAAAACGTATTGTTGTGTGTGATTCGGTGAGTGAGTACAAGCAAGCATTGAGTCGAAGTTTATCCATTCCTTTTGCCTAAAGTGGGATAAAAGCGATATATGTGGGCCCCTCGATGATTTAGTGATGAAACCTAAGCGCTTGGCCAAGCCGAGACTAAATTGATGTGTTCAATTGTAGTCTGTTGTCAGTCGTCGTAAATCTAAAATCGGGAAACAACATATAGACAAAGAGAATGATTAAAATCCATGTCTTAGTCTATATGATATCTAGAATGGAATAATACATGATCCCTTATCTAAAGGACACGCTTCTGATAAGATCAGAGTTGACAGCGGCTTTTGAAAGCTGTGATTGCTGATCAGGTTCTGAAGTCATACGCAGAATAGTTATTAGACTTATCCAAGTAGGAGACTATTGGATTAGTGTTTGAGTCCATAACTATTTTGGTATGTACTTGACCCGATTGTGAGCATGGTCCTTTTGGGTTGCCTTCACACTGGTGAGTAGACAAGATGACTGTTAAGGAGAGAGGCTGGTTTATTGTTAAGAATAATAAATTAGGGTATTAATATGATTTTTTAATATTTTATATGAATAATATATTAATTTGGAATCAGATTATTAATTAGTATTTAATCAAAAATTAATTAGGAATTAATTTCGAGATTAAAGGAATTAATTAAAAGTACATGGGCTGTTTTGTAATTATTTGATATTTGAGACTTTGGGCTATTGGATCACCTTTATTAAGGTTTGAACGAATATCTAGAAGGATCTAGGAGTTTTCGCTTGAACGAAAATCTAGAAGGATCTAGGAGTTTGCGTCCAAGGGCTTAAGGAAAGGAGTCCATGGACTTGCTTAGGCCCTAAGCTAAGGGATTAGGGTTTCCACCTTGAAACTTTAGCTAGCCTCAAGTATAAATATCACCCTAAGGTATTAGAATTCGACCACTCCTTGGGAAAACCCTACTAGGGTTGAATTTTGGAGCTTAGTAGCTTTCCTCCTCTCTCTCATATTCATCTTCTCACTCAAAGTGTGTTTGTGAGCCATTAGAGGTACTACACTTGTGGTACTTACTTTCAATAGCTAAGGAAAATCAAGGAATTAGTTTCTATTACTATATAACTACAAAAGGTATGTTTTCTATTCTCCTATGTTAATTTCGAAAATAATAGATGCATGTTAGGTTTCCTTTTGTGTTCATAATGTTGTATGACTAATAGTGAAACCATAGATTCGTATCTAGGGTTGCATGCACACATAGGATTGTTTGTATAAAACCCATCAGCTGAGGAGGGAAAGACTTTTTGCGAAGTTCTCCAAGTGTGAATTCTGATTGCGCGAGGTGCAGTTCCTTGGAAACCTCGTCAACCAGAAGGGTATACTAGTAGATTCGGCAAAGATAGAGGTCGTGAAGCAGTGGGAGGTCCTGAGGTCTCCAACTGAGATTCGGAGCTTCCTAGGACTGGCAGGGTACTACAGGAGATTCATCCAGGATTTCTCCAAGATAGCAGTTCCGCTCACTCAACTGACCAAGAAGTCGCTGGTTTTTCATTGGGGGCCTGAGTAGTAGGCAGCATTTGAGACCCTTAGACAGAGATTGTGCGAGGCGCCGATTCTTACCCTGCCAGAGGGAGTATAGGATTTTGTTGTCTACTGTGACTCTTCGATCATAGGAATGGGAGCGGTTTTGATGCAGTGAGGCCATGTGATAGCTTACGCCTCTAGACAGTTGAAGCCTCACGAGGCTAACTATCTGACACATGATTTAGAGGTGGGGGCAGTGGTGTTTGCCCTCAAGATTTTGAGACATTACCTCTATGGGGTCCGCTGTATCATTTACACGGATCACAAGAGCTTGAGGTATCTCATGGATCAGCCGAATATGAACATGAGGCAGCGCTGATGGTTAGACATGGTAAAGGATTATGACTATGAGATCCTTTATCATCCAGGCAAGGCCAACGTAGTGGCCGACGCCCTGAGCCGCAAGGCGATAGCAGCCCCGATTAGGGATATATGTCTGAGGATGACAGTGATTACTCCATTGTTGGAGCGGATCATAGAGGCACAGGTTGAGCGCCTGAAGGAGGAGAGGGAGAAGTGTGAGAGGATTGTGGGCCGAGTAGCTTCCTTTCACTATGATAGTCGAGGATTGTTGACCCTTCATGGGAGAATTTGGGTACCATACTGGGGCGGAGTACGGCAAGTGTTGATGGACGAGGCTCACAAGTCTTGATTCTCCATCCACCCAGGGGCAACAAAGATGTACATAGATCTTCAACCCAACTATTGTTGGCCCTGCATGAAGCGGGACATAGCTTGGTACGTGGAGAGATGCCTGACCTGCAGGAAGGTCAAGGCGGAGCATCAGAGTCCCCATGGCAAGATGCAGCCATTAGACATTCTCGTGTGGAAATGGGAGGATATCACTATGGATTTCATCGCTAAGCTTCCCAGGACCGCACATGGAGTTGATTCGATTTGGGTCAGAGTGGATCAGCTGACCAAGAGCACGGATTTCATACCAATTCAGGAGAGAATATCAGCCGAGAAGGTAGCCGATATTTATTTGCACGAGGTAGTGGCACGGCATGGAGTGCCTATATCAGTAGTTTCAGATCAAGACGTCTGATTCACTTCCAGGTTTTGGAAGCGGTTTCATGACGAGATGGGGACTCGTCTTCACTTCAGCATTGCTTTCCACCCTCAGATGGACGGCCAGAGCGAGAGGACGATTCAGACTCTCGAGGACATGCTTCGAGCATGCGTCCTAGACTTCGGTGGCAGTTGGGATACATGTCTCCCATTAGCGGAATTTTCGTACAACAACAGGTACTACGCCAACATTGACTTCCCTCCCTTTGAGATGCTCTACGGGAGGAAGTGCAGGACCCCGATTTGTTGGGGCAAGGTCGGTTAGAGAGACATCGGGAGTACCGAGGTGGTGCTCAAGACCACAGAGTTGGTCCAGCAGGTCCATAGCAGACTGCAACCTGCGCAAAGTCGGTAGAAGAGTTACGCCGACAGGAGACGTTCATATTTAGAGTTTCAGGTGGGCGATATGTGATGGATTTTAGCCATAAGAATATCCTATGTGCTCATGCAAACCCTAATGCTTGGACCTAGGTTTCTTTATTGTACATGCAATTCATCCAAGACTTTAAACCCTAAGATCTAGCATACAATTAATCATATTAACTTATGAATGGGGTTTAGATCTTACCTTGATTGTTATGTAGTAATAACAATCTCAAATCCTCCTTGAAATGGCTTTAGAAAGCTGAGAGTCACAAGTGTCACTCCTCTAATGGCTCACAAACACCAAGAGCAAGAGGACGAAGAATGATAAGAGAGGAGGCACCCCAAAAACGTGTAGAAACCCTAAGGAATCAGTTCACCACGTTTTTGGTGCCCTAGGGGTCCTTAAATAGTGAGGTTATTAGGGTTATCTAACAAGGAAACCCTAATTTGACTGCTTAGGCCCTAAGCAACCCATGTACTCCCTCCTTAGAGGCCTTGGACGATTTCTAATGGGTTTCCCCATAAAATTCGTACACTCCATCCTCTATGGAGTCCATTAGCCTAATATTCAACTATCACACAATTGACAGTTCTAATCTCCTTTATTTAATTAATGTCTTCTAGCCACAAAGTTGATTCTTATTAATTCTTGACTAATATTAATTAAACAATATGATTTCTCCTTTAATATATTATTCTCATAATATATTAATAAATCATAATTAATCCTCTCTCTCCATAATTCATCGTATCAAGTTGCTTTGGTGAAGGCAACCCAAAAGGACCATGCACCATCGGGTCAAGTACATACCAAAATAGTTATTGACTTAGACACTAATACAACAGTCTCCCAATTGGATAAGTCTAATAACTATTCTGCGTATGACTTCAGATCCTGATCGGCAATCGTAGCTTTCAAAAACCGCTGTCAACTCTGATCCTATCAGAAGCGTGTCGTATAGATAAAGGATCATATATTCCTCCATTCTAGATATGATATAGACTGATACATGGATTTAAATCATTCTCTTTGTCTATGTGTTGTTTCCCGATTTCCGATTTATGACAACTGACAACAGACTACAATTGAACACAACAAATTAGTCCCGGCTTGGCCAAGCGCTTAGGTGCCATCACTAAATCATCGAGGGGCCCACAAATATCACTTTTATCCCACTTTGGAAAAAGGAACGGATAAACTTCGACTCAATGCTTTCTTGTACTCACTCATCGAATAACACACAACAATAAGTTTTATAACACCAAGTTACTGGTGTGTTTACTTATCATCAATGTGCAACTGACCAGCAAATAACAACTCACACGTCTCGGTTTCAAGTATATAAGATATTATCGTCTCACCAATCACTCGTGATAAAATCCATGAAGTGATCCAAGTGAGCGTGGGTTTAATCCAATGCTCAAATCATATTCATAAGCACTCATGGACGTTGCAACAAACATTTGCTTATGTCTAATACACTTTAGACAATCCACACACCAATTCACGACAGTCTTCATTCATACCTACTTCCAGTATATGAACGACTGTGGTCTGTTCGAATAATTTGATTGTTCTGAACCAATTTAATTATTCAGGAAGTCAAAACATGCAAAGTGAAACACAAGAATAATACTATTCCCATATGGCCCCAAACTCTGGGTATAAATAAAGCATTTTATTTAATCACCATATTGATTACTCATTATTTGTTGTTTCGGGTAATCAACTTCTTACTTGAATTATTACTACACTTGTCCCATGCTCTCAGCATGCACACAATGTTTACTTACGGTCCTTACTTTCTGAAATAGATCAAATGAACACATTTCCAATCATACTCATTTCATAACTCCTAATCCTTATCACAAGTGTAAGAATATCAAATTCTTGTGACTTATAGAATATGCTCGATTCTAACATTTTATGCAATGATCCTTTCATAAATTCATAGCTCAAAATCATCAAGACTTGGCCAATCTCTATCAGAAACAATTCTATAGATATGATGTCTCTCACTCAAGGTACATTCCTTTGAACATCCTTCTTGCATAAAAGTTTCTAATCTAGACATAGGTTCTCAATATCCAACTCCCAAAATGGAAACATTTCCATATTTGCCATATGACAACTCATTCTTAATAGAATCTTATCTATTCGTTAATAATGTCGATATGGTCCATTCAATACTATACTTCCAACTACTCACAAGCGACCAATCCTCAGCGAGCTTTGGATTGTCCTTTGATAGTTGTTTAATTATTTTAGTCAAAACCGATTCTAGTCCTTTTTCCATCTAAATGCGCTAGACATTTGGAAAATTTTAGAATGGTCAAATATTATAGCACTTGCAATCCATCCTATGGCCGAAGCATGTGGGACATGATGCATAATGTCTTACATAAATATCGGATACTTTATCAATCTTCTGCCATAATATTTTATGTGCCACATTCTCACAATTCGAACTATGCCATAATCATAATCGAAATTTGAGAACACACTATGTATCCTTGACTAAATTTATTAACATTCCACAACCTAAGCCATTAGATTTGAAATGAAGCGTAATATTCTCTCCCTTAATTATAGCAAAACAACTATTCAACCCTTACGACTTTGCAAAGTATAACTCTTGTTTTCTATAATTAATATTGCTAACTTGCAATACTTGCCTTAATAATCTTACAAGCACAACATTTATGCTCCCACTATCATGATGATTATTATCATATAAGCATAACACTTATGCTCCCCCTAGCTTTGAGATGTATTTAGAAAACAACTTAACTTCCAGAAAAACAATACCTATTGAATTTCTTAAGTTCATATTTCTAATACCTAATGCTTTGATAATCTTTTATCTAAGCTTCTTAATCTTATACACCTTTGCCTTAGATAGCTCATATGTGTGTCTAAACAATTCAGACTAATTTCGAAATCTCACAATTCTAATTATGGAAATAGATACCGTAAGCATAATCAAATTCGAGAATACAATTTTCACAATCAGTATCTTCTCAAAATCTCTCTTGGTGAAAGCATTTCCTCACAGTCATCTTCATGAAGGAGGGAATCTTATGACGCTTAGATTTTAATGGTGTATGTGTTCCTATGCATGCGAATTTTCCCAAAACCAAAGTTTGCGACAAATTCAAACTTTTATGGACCGAACTTTGTTAATCTTGATTTCTTGCCTTATGGTAACACGAGTGCCACCATGTATCCCAAGTAGTTAAGCAGCTCACCCTTTCTTAACAATGTACTTTTCATTGATCAAGCTGCTTGCCTTTTATGCGTTCAAATGAGAACTCATAGAACTCACATGCATAATTAACTCAATTGGAACGGCACAGAAACAAGATAGTGTCAACACGATAGGTTGCAAACCTCAAGTCGTGTGCTAGTGATGATTGATAAGGTTTATTCTTGATTAGTTGTTGAAACTATTCAAGACCATTAAGACTCCCGCTGACTCCTTGACATATAAGATTCTCTTGTCAATAAACATTTCTCTACAAACAAATATTCAAGAGTTAGTCTAGCCTTTATCAAGACAAAACACTTCACAAAATTGGTCCTAGTTGGTCTTTGTCTTATCCAAGACATCATAACTTTCCAATTTCAAATGTGCAAGAATAAGAAAACCCTTTTCCAAATTTCACATTTGATGAATGTTATAAACCTTCTTTAGACTTGTCACTCAATGTCACAATCTTAACTCTCAGACTTGTTTTTGGAACGAAGTATGACTGACTTGTTGATTTAACCATTTCTTCAATTCTTGATTCCTCTTCTCAGACATACAATTGACTAAGACTAACTTAGAGGATCAATTGAGATATTGTTCTTAATCATTAAGACCTATCATAAAACATAATAAAAGGTACTCTCCCTTCTTCTTAGAATAGAGAAACTTTTATCTTTCTACCTACTTCATTCCTTTTATTCGTTCTACTATTGATTGAAACTCTCTCAATCAACTCAGAATTACACTTAATCTTATAAGTATAATCATATTTACTTAACTTTAGTAAATCATGACGAATATCTTTGTTACTCTTGTGGTGGACTTGATCAACACACTACCTTGTGTACTTAATCTCCTAGTACTTCACTTCACACTTTGTCAACGAATTAGTCTAATTTCCAAATATAAAATTTCTCATTCATCATGCAATACTCGTTGCATGATTTCAAGTTTCCATCCACTTGAAACTTGGGCGATGAGAAACTCTCCTTATTTGGTAAATTCTTGACATTTCCACGAATAACATTATTAAGAATCAAATCCATTATTGCTAATAATAGAAACATTCAAACATCAATTTTTCATACATGCCATTGCAAGGATAAATAAATAATATAAAATAAAATTTTATTTTTTTGCGGAAAATTTTTTCCATACAATTCAATTCAATTGAAAACCTATATTAATACATATTTCTTACCAATCTATTGTAACTCCAAGTAGTAGCTCAAAATCTAATCTTCAAACAATGCGATCGAAAACCATTTCTTCACGATTAGATTCCGCTGACTTCTTCCCTTAAGCTTCCTCTCTTTTCTATGATCCTACAAAACACCAAATGTAATCTTATCACATCATATATTAAGAATATAGAAGAGGAACTTAAAAGAGTTAGTTAATGGATTTTACCTAAAGTAGAGCCCTACATTTTGACTCTCCCATCTCTTAGATCTCTTAGGTAAATAGGGAAGCTTCGTCTCCAATGCCCTTTCTGTTGGCAATAAAAGCAAATTGACTCCTTTGGAACAGCACATGGAGCTACTTCAGACTTTGCCTTTCTCTTATGATCAAACCTTTTGATCATGGCATGCCCTTCGTTGCCATTGCCTATATCCATAGAGGTCTAGAGGGTAGATTCACCAATCAACTTTGCTTTTCCAATGCGCCAAACCATTGTTGTTTCAACAACAATAAGCATATAGGTGAGATCGATGAGGGTCACATCGTGATTCATCATATAGTAGTCTCTTACGGACATACTATATGAGTCAGTAAGCGACTGAAGAACCGAGTCAACAGCCAACTCCTCACAGACAACGGATCCCAACATTCTTAACCTATCAATGTGTGACTTCATCTCTAGGATGTGTGCACACACTGACTTTCCTTCTTCATGTCTACTTGCCAAAAGGGATTGAGTGACCTTGAACTTTTCAAGCCTTCAAACTTGTGGGTTATGGAGAATAATTAGAGGAGGTGGAGGAAGTGAAGCATGATCTCTTGTTCCTTGAACGAATCGTGGAATATCATCTTCATGTGGAAAGCTTGTTCTATGGGATTTGGGGAGATCATAGTTGTCATACTTTGACATCTACAAAACGGGAGAAAAAATTCAAGTTAAGTTGATTAGAATCCTCGATGTGACATCCAAATGAAACATCGTGTAGCACCTGGTTCTTGGTACGTATTCTGTTATTAAATCTTCATTTATTTGAGCCTTGGACTCCGCGAGTCGAAGGACTAACTCGCCGAGTAGAAGCGGGATGAGGCGCGGAGTTTAAGCTACGGACTCGGCGAGTAGCCGCTATTTGGACAAAAACCCTAATCCAGGGGTTTGCACCCTATTTAAACGACCTTATGCAGTCTCCTTTCCCCCTTTATGCTCCCAAACACTTCTCATAGCAAACTCTAGCCGTTTTTGAGGAAATCCAAGGCTTTTGAGTGATTCTTATGAGTTTTGACCTCAAGGATGAAGGAAGAGCATAGGAGGATCAAGAGGAGACTAAAGGATTCGAGTTTGGTTCACCATTTGCAGTCTACAGAAGGTATAAAGTCTGAACCTTGCTCATTCATTTGTTAGATCCCTCTTTGGGGTGATTTATGGCTTTTATAAGCCATTTTTGGTGGCCAATCATGTTTGCAAACATGGTTGGGGGTTTGAGGTTCTGGGTCATGTCATTATTGGAGTCACAAGTTAGATTTGGGATGCTTTTTCACTCAAGGAAGGCCCCATTCAACAAAAAACCATTTAGAGCCTTTTAAGCTCAAAAGTCCCATGCATACACGTAAGGTTTGTAACTTTACGTGCTAGGTCGAGTTTAAGAGCCTGGATCTATCCTTTGGTTATGTTTTGTACATCAAAAATCGATGTTTTTAGGAGGGGATGTGACCGACTTGGCGAGTCCAAGGGTTTTGGTCCCATATCAGTGAGGGTCATAAGGACCAGATGAGTGTGGATGCGTTTCAGTGAGTCCCAGGGAGTGACCCAATGTTCTGGACTAAGCAAATGGTTTTGGAAATTCATGGTACTCGGCGAGTGCATGAACGGACTCGGCAAGTCCAAGACAATCTTCATAGAACTCGGCGAGTCGAGGATAGAACGTGTTCAGAGGATGAAGAGTAACTCGATGAGTTGTTCATACAACACGGCGATTCAAGGCAGGACAGGAGTATCAGTTGATGATGAACTCGACGAGTTGTTCTTATAACTCGGCGTGTCGGATGAGGATTCAGTCGGTGTTCATTTAGAAGGAAAACTTGTCGGGTCGTCGCCTAACTCGACGAGTAGAGACAGGTATGAGGTCTAATGGAAGGATAGCCAACTCGGCGAGTCAGGTCAACTAGAAGTTGACTTTGACTTTGACTTGGTCAAGGGGTAAAATGGTCATTTTACCCTATGAGTAGATGTCAGTTTCTGACTAAGTGTTTTGTGGGAATTATATCCGGAGGATTTCCGAAGCAGCAGCGGCAGCAGTCAGAGGATTCTTGCATAGTTCCACAGCTACTACGAGGTGAGTTACCTTCCAGTAGGGGTGGGTCTAAGGCCACAATGTCGGCCCACCATCGAGGAGTATTTAGAACATAATTGTCTTTGTGATAATTTATCTTGGTCTGGTATACGTTTGGTTATGAGTTATATCAGTATGATATGTTACATGATAGGGATAGTTTCCCTGGTAGTGGTCCTTAGGACCAAGGGGTAGGTCAGTACCTGGATATGCCTAGTTGTGTGCTTATCTCTTGCTATTATATGCTAGTGGTAGGGTGGAATAGTCCCCAGTTACCGGTTGGAAGATACCGGTGACGATTACCGGTTGAAAGATACTGATGACGATTACCGGTTGAAAGATACCGATGGCGATTACCGGTTGAAAGATACCGATGATTATTACCGGTTGAAAGATACTGATGGTATTGTATGGTATGTGGTATGATGGTGGAACTCACTAAGTTTTGTGCTTACGGTTTCAGTTTTTTGTTTCAGGTACCTCTTCATCTAAGAGGAAAGAGCCGACGACGTAGCATGGCATCACACACACAATTGATTTTCCGCACGTTGTTTTCTGGGATTGTACTCTGATATATGTTATTTGCTTATGTGGTGGGTTTGAACATGATACTTGATTTTATGAGATGATGTGTTGATTCAATATTTTCTAGTGAATGTTTTATGAGCAACTTAATTAAAAATGAAATTTTTGGTCTTGAATTTTGGGATGTTACAACTTGGTATCAGAGCCCTGGTTTGAGCAATTCGGACATGCCCTCGGGGGTGTCTGGACTCAAACTAAGGGGTAAAAGATTTTTACAATAATATTTTTTTTAAATCTAAACGGAAGGATTTTACGAAAGACAAGGTGTGTGATGCATGCGACTGGCCGGGATCAAGTAAGTTTTCCCCAAGATACCCATACATGTTATGTTATGCTATTTCGCTTTGGTTCAGAATTGCATGCTAGAATAGGACTAAGGATCTAGGAAGATGCCTTGTGTGCCTGATATATGATTCTGATAATTGCATGCTAGTTAGGGCTAAGGATCTAGGAGGATTCCTTATATGCCTATTGTATGAGCTGTATGCTAGGACTATTTAGTCAGCAGTAGGATGGCCTGTATAGGTTATGCCTGATTTGGTTACTCGATGCACGTATGCTACTTGCTTTGTGCTATGGGGGCTTTGGCTATATCCAACTAACTAAAGAGCGGATATGTAAAAGCACCTGCAAGTTAGTTAGGGGGAATTGGTAGGGGCTCCTGGTGCAGCTGATGGCCGAGGGTAGTTCAGAGAGTGCCCTAGGGAAACCTAGGATGAGGTTAGCGGAAAGGGTATCAGTAAAGGGACTTGGTGAAGTCGAAGCAATCCTTGAGGAAAGCATGGGTGGATGTGGAAGGTAGTATGTGCCCATACTACTGAAAGCAGAGGACCCGTACTCGAACCAAGGAGGGCCTAGATGAAACCGAGAACCTTGTAGAGTGTGTTAGATCTCTCGAGTATATGTATGATATTGACCTTTATGCGTGTATTTACAGTATGGTGACCACATGACTTGGAGAAGGAGGTTCCGGATCAGGATCAGGATCAGGCTCGGGTTCGGGATCCGAGCAGGTTGATGACGGGCTACGCGAGTTCATCGTGTCTGAGATCACGAGAGGCATCCTTGAGTCGACCCCTATCATCTTCGGGTCGATCAAGGAGGGGATTGTTGAGCTGATGGAGGATCGTCTCCGGTCATTTAGGAATGATATGGCATCTAGCCAGGTGGGTACGCGCACACTATCCTTTAAGGACTTTCGTGGAAGTGGTGCACCGGATTTCCATGGGGTGAAAGACCCCATTGCTGTTAGGAGATGGATTGAAGACATTGAGTCTGCGCAGCTGACGAGCTTCTGCCTAGATGGGTCGAAGGTGAAATATGCAGCAGGATGCTTGCGAGACAGGGCTAGAGATTGGTGGGAGTCTTTTGATGACTCATTGGGAGCCTCGGTTGTTGAGGCTATGACTTGGTCGGGCTTTGTGACCAAATTCAGGGCAGAGTTTGCGCCAGGTGTGGAGCTTCAGCGGCTGGCCAGGGAGTTTTTGGATATGAGGTAGACTATGGAGACTGTGGCGGAGATCACCGCCAAGTTCCGGGAGAGGGCATTGCTGGTGCCCCAATATGCGGGTGATGAGGATATGAGGAGGACCCGCTACCATGACATGGTACGAGCTAACATTCGGGAGCATGTTAGTTTTTCAGCTTGCCCTACCTTGGATTCCTTGATTGCCAGGGCTAGGGAGAGGGAGATTGATCTGGAGCACATCCAGAAGAGGAAGGCAGTGGAGGGGATGACGAAAGGGGCTTCGGGGAAGAAGCCCAAGGGATCTGATGGTAGGCCGAAAGGCCAGGCAGGAAGGGACCACTGTGGGAAATGCGGTCGATCACACGAGGGAACTTATCGCACTGGGCCGGGTTCGGGCTGCTATAAGTGTGGCAAGGTGGGGCACTTTGACAGGGATTGTACTGCCCCTGCCCCTGCGGTACAGATGACATACCTGATTTGCTTCCATTGCAATCAGAGGGACCACAAAAGGGCCAATTGCCCGAGATTGACAGCAGCGTCAGTAGCAGTGCCAGCGGCAACGTCGGTCTCAGCGACAGTGCGGGTTACAGATGGCCGGAAGGTCAAGTCAGAGGCTCCAGTGGTGCGGAGCCGAGCATTTCAGCTGACAGCCGAGGAGGCACGCGCTGCACCTGATGTGGTGACGGGTATGATTCTTTCCCTCTGATCTTTTTTGTTGTGATTGTGTTATTGATATGTGATCTGTTTAGGATTGTTCCATGTGAACGGCATCCCAGTTCTGGTGTTGTTTGACTCGGGCGCTACCCAATCATTTGTGTCTCTTGCGCTTAGCAAGAGATTTTCCGAGTCTTCGGGCATGTTGGATTGCCGTCTAGAGGTGGAGATTGCAAACGACCATTCGGTGCGGGCATCAACGGTATTTCGAGATTGTGTGCTAAGGTTATTTGAGGAGTGCTACTTGGTAGACTTGGTTCCCAGTCCATTGCGTGGGAACAAGGTGATTATAGGCATGGATTGGCTCGGACCTAATGGGGCAGTGATCGACTGTGCGCAATAGTTGATGCAGGTTAGGACCCTAAACGGGAGAGAGCTGGTGATTCAGGTCGAGAGGCCACAGCGAGGACTAGCTTTATTTTCAGCAGCGAGAGCTAGGCGTTACCTCCAGCAAGGTTGTGCAGGTTATGTCGCGTATGTTATGGATACCCAGGAGACGGGTAGGGCGACGGTGGACGATGTACCTGTGGTACGGGAGTTTGTGGACGTATTCCCCGTCGAGTTACCTGGGATACCTCCGGAATGACAGGTGGAATTCAGGATCGACCTAATCCCTGGTGCGGCTCCGATAGCCAAGGCACCGTATCGGTTGGCTCCTCCTGAGATGCAGGAGTTGTCTACACAGCTGTAGGAGCTGTTACACAAGGGTTTCATTAGACCGAGCAGTTCACCCTGGGGAGCCCCGATTCTGTTTGTGAGGAAGAAGGACAGTTCGCATCGGATGTGTATAGATTATCGGGAGCTGAACAAGGTAACGGTGAAGAACCGCTACCCACTCCTTAGGATTGATGACCTCTTTGAATAGCTACAGGGAGCATCTTGGTTCTCCAAGATTGACTTGCGTTCAGGGTATCATCAGATGAGGGTCAGAGAGGAGGATGTGCAGAAGACTGCGTTTCAGACGCGTTATGGCCACTATGAGTTTGTGGTGATGCCCTTCGGGCTCACCAATGCGCCGATCTGTGATAGTGTTTGTGGTGCCGCATTATGGCCACTATGAGTTTGTGGTGCCGCATTCATGGACCTCATGAACCACGTATGTAGACCGATGTTAGACCGATCTGTGATAGTGTTTATCGACGATATGTTGGTTTACTCCAAAACGCGAGAGCAGCATGAGGAGCATCTGCGGGAGGTTCTGGAGACTTTGAGGAGGGAGAACTTGTATGCTAAGTTCTCCAAGTGTGAATTCTGGTTTCACGAGGTTAGTTTCTTGGGCACCTTGTCAACCAGAACGGGATTCCAGTAGATCCGGCCAAAGTGGAGGCCGTGATGAGTTGGGAAGTTCCGAGGTCTCCATCTGAGATTCGAAGCTTTCTAGGATTGGCAAGCTACTATCGGAAATTCATTTAGGACTTCTCCAAGATAGCAGTTCCGCTCACCCGACTGACTAAGAGGTCAGCGGTGTATCGTTGGGGGCCTGAGCAGCAGGCCGCATTCGAGGCATTGAGACAGAGATTTGTTGGGTTAGTGTCTAAGTCCATAACTATTTTGGTATGTACTTGACTCGATGGTGCATGGTCCTTTTGGGTTGCCTTCACCAAAGAAACTTGATAGGATGAATTGTGGAGAGAAAGGATTAATTATGATTTATTAATATATTATGAGAATAATATATTAAAGGAGAAATCATATTGTTTGATTAATATTAGTCAATAATTTATTAGGAATTAATTTTGTGGCTAAAAGACATTAATTAAACTTAAGGGACTAGAACTGTCAATTGTATGATTGTTGAATATTGAGCTAATGGACTCCATATTAGAGGGGTGGACGAATTCTATGGGGAAACCCAGTAGAAATCGTCCTAGGCCTTTAAGGAAGGAGTCCATTGGTTGCTTAGGGCCTAAGCAGTCAAACTAGGGTTTCCTTGTTGGATAACCCTTGTAAACTCACTATTTAAAGGACCCTTGAGACTCAAAAACGTGGTGAACTAATTGATTAGGGTGTCTAGCCGTTTTTAGGTGTCTCCTCTCTCCTTATTCTTAATTCTCTTGCTCTTGGTGTTTGTGAACCATTAGAGGAGTGACACTTGTGACTCTAAGCTTTCTAAAGTCATTACAAGGAGGATTTGAGATTGTTATTGCTACATAACAATCAAGGTAAGATCTTAAAACCCTTTCACATGTTAATATGATTAATTGTATGCTAGAACTATGGTTTAAAGTCCTGGATGAATTGCATGTACAACAGAGAAACCTAGATCCAAGTATTAGGGTTTGCATGAGCACATAGGATGTTCTTATGGCTAAAACCCATCAGTGGTATCAGAGCCTTGATTGGTTTCTATTGTGTTGATGCCTAGTACATTCATTCATGTTGCAAGATTGAGTTTTTGTCCATCTGCTTGACAAACTCGTCGAGTTCCAATGTGGACTCGTCGAGTAGGGTGAACTCGGCGAGTCCATAAGGGGACTCGGCGAGTCCATAAGGGGACTCGGCGAGTTTAGTTGTCAGACAGGCGAATTTTTGGGATTTTTACCTATTTTGACTTAGGATAATTGCCATAATTGTTTAAAATTAATAAAATTCGAATTTATTGATTCCTTATGATTATCCTTGTCAAATTAAAAGATTTTGGTCATCTAATTAGATAATTGTTACCTTATTTGATAAATGTTAAATTATATGAATTATTTGATCATTCTCTTGCAAGAATTTGAACTAGATCTAATTAGATAACCACCAATTAACTGTTAATTGCCTTATTTGAATTATGTGATCTAGAATATTCTTGACAAAGTTTGGAAAAGTTTCAAATTAATCCCTTTAGGTTTTATAGTTTAAATTAGAACTTAAAAGTTTTGGTTTGAAATTTAAATAAGTTAAACCCTAATGTTTGAAATGTTTCAAAACTTGGCCTCAAGTTTTGGAATTTAAAAGTTGATTAAAAGTTTAATTTAGAAATGTTAAATTCTAAAACCCTAGTATTGTTTTGAAAAGTTTAAATCACACCCTTATGATTTTATTAATTAATTAATTATGGTGTATAATTAAAAGAGATTTAATAAACCCATAAATTTTTGATTTACATTTAATTAAATTAAAAGTATAATTTATTAAATTAGAACACCTAGTATTTTAAAAGTGTAAAATACACCCTATATTATATATAACATTAAAAGTCTAGTATTATATATGTATGAGTAAACAGTCAGTCTTACCGTTAGTAGACCTCATTCACAAAGTTCGTCTATAAGGGGTGTTTAAGGAAATTGCCTATAAAATGGCGATTGAATGGGTATCCACTCTTACCCACCGCACTCTTGACTAATGGAGCGTCGTTAGCCGAACGGGTACGATAGGACATAAACCTTCCATTATAGGTATAATGAAGTACAAAAGTAACTAAACGCTTTAACAAAATTCCAAATCTTAGTTACTTTAAGCAAAAGTGAATTGATGCAATTCCATGAAATTACACTTTGTGCCATTGCGAAGACGTTAGTGGAGCGTGTGTGGTTAACCAGCACACTAAAGGGTTCTAAGCAAAGGTAGCAAAGGGTGAATCAATGTTTGTCATAGTTCGGTGGAGCGTGTGTGGTTAACCGGCACATCGAATAGATGACTGTAACATGTGGGGGCACCATGTAAGTTTGCATGGTTATTCACACCCGCTTTGTGATCCTCGGTATCCCAATCACAAACTAGAGGGGCATATCGAGATTTAAACATGCCATTGAAAAGTTCAATGAATCTCAAAAGATCTAGGAATTTTTATAGATTTAAAACTTAAATTTCTTTTCGTTTTTCATGGTGGAAATTAGTGAATCGTGATTCACTTACCTTCAAATATTCTGCAACTAGATTACGGCATCCCTTTTCTAGGTTGTAGAGTATTGTGTTGGGTCCTAGCCTTAATATCTCATTTGGGTGATTTATTAAGGACTCAATCAATCAACTAACTTGAATTTAATTTTTCCCTCGTTTTGTAGATGTCAAAGTATGACAACTATGGTCTTCCCAAATCCCGTGGAAAAAGATTTTCACATGAAGATGATATTCCACAATTCGATCGAGGAACATGAGATCATGCTTCACTTCCTCCACCTCCTCCTATTATTCTCCCTAACCCACAAGTTCAAAAGATTGAAAAGTTCAAACTCACTCAAGCCCTTTTGGCAAGTAAACATGAAGAAGGAAAGTCAGTGTGTGCACACATCCTAGAGATGAAGTCACACATTGATAGATTAAGAATATTAGGATCTGTTGTCTGTGAGGAGCTGGCTGTTGACTGGGTTCTTTAGTCACTTCCTGACTCATATAGTGAGTTCGTAAGAGAGTACTATATGATGAACCACGATGTAACCCTCATTGATCTCACCTATATGCTTATTGTTGCTGAATCAGAAATGATTTGGTGCACTGGAAAAGCAAAGTTGATTGGTGGATCTGTCTTCCAGACCTCTATGGATATAGGCAATGGCAACGAAAGGCATGCCATGATCAAAAAGTTTGATCATAAGAGAGAGGAAAAGTCAGAAGTAATTCCGTGTGCTGTTCCAAAGTAGTCAATTTGCTTTTATTGCCAAGAGAAGGGGCATTGGAGATGAAGCTGCCCTATTTACCTAAGAGATCTAAGAGATGGGAGAGTCAAAACGTATGGCTCTACTTTAGGTAAAATTCATTAACTAGCTATTTTATGTTCCTATTCTAGATTCTTAATACATGACGTGATAAGATTACATTTCAATGTTTTGTAGGATCAAAGAAAATAAAGGAAGCTTAAGGGAAGAAGTGTGAGGAATCTAATCGTGAAGAAATGGATTACGATCGCATTAATTGAAGATTAGAATCTCAAGCTACTACTTGGAGATAGAATAGATTGCTTAGGAATATGTAACAACATAGTTTTTCAGTTAATTCGCATTGTAAGGACAAATTTTTCCGCAATAAAATAAATTTTGATTTTTATATTATTTATTTATCCTTGCAATGGCGTGTATGAAAAATTGAAGTTTGAAAGTTTCTATTATTAGCAATAATGGATTTGATTCTTAATTATGTTATTTATGGAAAGGTCAAGAATTTACCAAATAGGGAATGTTTCTCATCGCCCAAGTTTCAATTGGATAGAAAATTGGAATCATACTACAAGTATTGCATGATGAATGAGAAGTTTCATATTTGGAAATTAGACTAATTTGTTGACAAAGTGTCAAGTGAAGGACTAGGAGATCAAGTACACAAGGTTGTGTGTTGATCAATTCCACCACAAGAGTGACAAAGATATTCGTCATGATTTACTAAAGGTTTAGTGGATATGATTATACATATAAGAATAAGTGTAATTCCGAGTTGATTTGAAAGAGTTTAAATCAATAGCATAATGACTAAGAAGAATCAAGTAGGCAGAAAGATAAAAGTTTCTTTATTCTAAGAAGAAGGGAGGGTACCTTTATTATGTTTTATGATTGGTCTTAATGATTAAGAACCATGTCTCAATTGATCCTCTAAGTGAGTCTTAGTGCAATTGTATGTCTGAACAGAGGAATCAAGAATTGAAGAAATGGTTAAATCAAGAAGTCAATCATACTTCGTTCCAAAACCAAGTCTTAGAGTTAAGATTGTGACATTAAGTGACAAGTCTTAAGAAGGTTTCTAACATTCATCAAATGTGGAAAGTTGTGATGTCTTGGATAAGACAAAGACCAACTAGGACCAATTTTGTGAAATGTTTAGTCTTGATAAAAGGTACACTAACTCGTGAATATTTGTTTGTCAAGAAATGTTTATTGACAAGAGAATCTTATATGTCAAGGAGTCAGTGGGAGTCTTAATGGTCTTGAAAGGTTTCAAGAACTAATGAAGAATAAACCTTATCGATCATCACTAGCACACGACATGAGGTTTAGAACCTATAGTTTATGTGTCGTTCCAATTGAGTTAATTATGCATGTAAGTTCTATGAGTTCTCATTTGAACCCATAAAAGGCAAGCACCTTGATCAATGAAAAGTACATTGATAAGAAAGTGTGAGCTGCTTAACTACTTAGAAGACATGGTGGGCAGCCGTGTTACCATAAGGCAAGAGATCAAGATTGAGAAGGTTCGGTCCATATGAATTTGGATTTGTCACAACTTTGGTTTTGACAATTCGCATGGATAGGAACACATACACCATTAAAATCTAAGTGTCATAAGATTTCCTCCTTCATGAAGATGACTGTGAGGAAATGCTTTCACTAAGAGAGATTTTAAGAAGATAGTGATTGTGAAATTGTATTCTCGAATTCGATTATGGTTATGGTATCCCTTTCCATGATTCGAATTGTGAGATTTGGCAATTAGTCTGAATTGTTTAGACACACATATGAGCTATCTAAGGCAAAGGTGTATAAGTTTGAGAAATTTAGATAAAGGATTATCAAAACATTAGGTATTAGAAATATGAACTTAAGAAATTCAATAAGTATTGTTTTCTGAAAGTTAAGCTATTTTCTAAATACATGTCAAAGCTACTGGGAGCATAAGTGTTATGCTTATATGATAATAATCATCATGATAGTGGGAGCATAAATGTTGTGCTTGTATGATTATTAAAGCAAGTATTGCAAGTTAGCAATATTAATTATAGAAAACAAGAGTTATACTTTGCAAAGTCGTAAGGGCTAAATAGTTGTTTTGCAATAAATAAGGGAGAGAATATTATGCTTCATTTCAAATCTAAAGGCTTAGGTTGTGGAATGTTAATAAATTTAGTCAAGGATACATAGTGTGTTCTCAAATTTCGATTATGATTTTGGCATTGTTCGAATTATGAGAACGTGGCACATAAAATATTATGGCATAAGATTGATAAAGTATCAGATCTTTTCGTATCCCATACGCTTCGGGTAAAGGATCGATTACAGATGCTATAATATTTAACCATTCTAAAATTTTCCAAATGTCTGGCGCATTAAGAGGGAAAAAGGACAAGAATCGGTTTTTGACTAAAATAATTAAACAACTTTCAAAGGACAATCCAAAGCTCGCTAAGGATTGGTTGCTTGTGAGTAGTTGGAAGTATGGTATTGACCATATCGACATTATTATGAATAGATAAGATTCTATTAAGAATGAATTGTCATAGTGAAAATATGGAAATGTTTCCATATTGGGAGTTGGATATTGAGAATCTATATCTAGATTAGAAACTTTTATGCAAGAAGGATGTTCAAAGGAATGTACTTTGAGTAAGAGACATCATATCTATAGAATTGTTTCTGATAGAGATTAGCCAAGTCTTGATGATTTTGAGCTATGACTTTACGAAAGAATCATTGCATAAAATGTTAGAATCTAGAATAAGTAATAAGAATTTGATATTCTTATACTTATGATAAGGATTGGGAATTGTGAAATGAGTATGATTGGAAATGTGTTCATTTGATCTATTTCACAATGTAAGGACCGTAGGTAAACATTTTGTGCATGCTGAGAGCATGGGACAAGTGTAGTAATATTTCAAGTAAGAAGTTGATTACCCAAAACAACAAATAATGAGTAATCAATATGGTGATTAAATAAATGTTTTATTTATACCCAGAGTTTAGGGTCATATGGGATTAGTATTATTCTTGTGTTTCACTTTGCATGTTTTGACTTCCTGAATAATTAAATTGGTTTAGAACAATCAAATTATTCGAACGGACCACAGTTGGTCATATGTTGGAAGTAGGTATGAATGAAGACTGTCGTGAATTGGTGTGTGGATTGTCTAAAGTGTATTAGAAATAAGCAAATGTTTGCTACAACGTTCATGAGTGCTTATGAATATGATCTGAGCATTGGATTAAACCCACGCTCACTTGGATCACTTCATGGATTTTATCACGAGTGATTGGTGAGACGATAACATCTTATATTCTTGAAACCGAGATGTGTGAGTTGTATCTTGCGAGTCAGTTACACATTGATAATATGTAAACGCACTAGTAACTTGGTGTTATAAAACATATTATTGTGTGTGATTTGGTAAGTGAGTGCAAGCAAGAATTGATTCAAAGTTTATCCATTCCTTTTATCCAAAGTGGGATCAAAAGCGATATCTGGGGGCCCCTCGATGATATAGTGATGACACCTAAGCGCTTGGCCAAGCCGGTACTAATTTGATGTGTTCAATTGTAGTCTGTTGTCAGTCGTCGTAAATTGGAAATCGAGAAACAACACATAGACAGATAGAATGATTTAAATCCATGTCTCGGTCTATACGATATCTAGAATGGAGGAATATATGATCCCTTATCTAAAGGACACGTAACTGGTAAGATCAGAGTTGACAGCAGCTTTTGAAAGCTACGATTGCAGATCAGGATCTGAAGTCATATGCAGAATAGTTATTAGACTTATCCAAGTGGGAGACTGTTGGATTAGTGTCTAAGTCCATAACTATTTTGGTATGCAGTTGACCCGATGGTGCATGGTCCTTTTGGGTTGCCTTCACCAAAGCAACTTGATAGGATGAATTATGGAGAGAAAGCATTAATTGTGATTTATTAATATATTATGAGAATAATATATTAAAGGAGAAATCATATTGTTTGATTAATATTAGTCAATAATTAATTAGGAATTAATTTTGTGGCTAAAAGACATTAATTAAACTTAAGGGACTAGAACTGTCAATTGTATGATAGTTGAATATTGAGCTAATGGACTCCATATTAGAGGGGTGGACGAACTCTATGGGGAAACCCATTAGAAATCGTCCTAGGCCTTTAAGGAAGGAGTCCATGGGTTGCTTAGGGCCTAAGCAGTCCAATCAGGGTTTCCTTGTTTGATAACCCTAATAGACTCACTATTTAAAGGACCCTTGAGACTCAAAAACGTAGTGAACTAATTGATTAGGGTTTCTAGTTGTTTTTAGGTGTCTCCTCTCTCCTTATTCTTCATTCTCTTGCTCTTGGTGTTTGTGAACCATTAGAAGAGTGACACTTGTGACTCTAAGCTTTCTACAGTCATTACAAGGAGGATTTGAGATTGTTATTGCTACATAACAATCAAGGTAAGATCTTAAAACCCTTTCACATGTTAATATGATTAATTGTATGCTAGAACTAGGGTTTAAAGTCTTGGATGAATTGCATGTAGAACAGAGAAACCTAGATCCAAGTATTAGGGTTTGCATGAGCACATAGGATGTTCTTATGGCTAAAACCCATCAAGATTGTGCGAGGCGCCAATTTTAGCCCTGCCAGAGGGCATGGAGGATTTTGTTGTGTACTGCGATGCATCCATCGCAGGTTTGGGCGTGGTATTGATGCAGAGGGGGCATGTTATCGCCTATGCGTTGAGGCAGCTGAAGCTTCATGAGGCGAACTACCTGACGCATGATTTGGAGTTGGGGGCTATTGTTTTCGCCCTCAAGATTTGGCTTCATTACCTCTATGGGGTTCGTTGTACGATTTACACGGACCACAAAAGTTTGAGGTATCTCATGGACCAGCCAAATCTGAATATGAGACAGCGTCGGTGGCTTGATGTGGTAAAGGATTATGATTGTGAGATTCTTTACCATCCGGGGAAGGCCAATGTCATGGCCGATGTGCTTAGCCACAAGGCAGCACCGATTAGGGATATTTGTTTGAGGATGACAGTGGTGACTCCGCTTCTGGAGCGGATCCGGGAGGCTCAGCGGGAGGCTATGAAGGAGGAACATCGGAAGAGTGAGCGGATTGTGGGACAGGTTTCCTCTTTCGACTATGATAGCCGAGGGTTATTGACTCTTCACCGTAGGGTGTGCGTCCCTTATCATGGAGGCGTGTGCTAGGTCCTGATGGAGGAGGCGCACAAATCCTGATTCTCCATTCATCCCGGGGCAACGAAGATGTATAGAGATCATCGTCTGGACTATTGGTGGCCCTGCATGAAGCGGGATGTTGCATGGTACGTGGAGCAGTGCTTAACCTATAGGAAGGTCAAGGTCGAGCATTAGTGACCACACGACAAGATGCAGTTGTTGGATACCCCGCTGTGGAAATGGGAAGACATCACGATGGATTTTATCACGAAGTTTCCCACGACCGTGCGGGGAGTGGATTCGATCTGGGTCATTGTCGATCAATTGACCAAGAGCGCCTACTTTATCCCGATTCAGGAGAGCATCTCGGTCGAGAAATTGGCCGATATCTATATCAGAGAGGTGGTGGCGCGGCACGAAGTGCCAGTTTCAGTGATTTCTAACAGAGATGTGCGGTTTACTTCCAGGTTTTGGAAGAAGTTTCATGACGAGCTGGGTACTCGTCTGCATCTTAGCACATCTTTTCATCCACAAACGGATGGCCAGAGTGAGCAGACCATCCAGACTCTGGAGGACATGCTGCGGGCATGTGTGATAGACTTCGGAGGTAGCTAGGATACCTACCTTCCATTGGCGGAGTTCTCATATAATAATACCTATCATGTGAGCATCGACCATCCTCCCTTCGAGATGTCATATGGGAGGAGGTGCAGGACCCCGATATGTTGGGGCGAGGTTGGCCAGAGAGTCATGGTGAGCACCGAGGTAGTGCTCAAGACGACGGAGAAGATTCAGCAGGTCCGGAGCAGGCTTCAGACTGCTCAGAGTCGGAAGAAAAGTTACGCCGATAAGCGTCGATCAGACCTGGAGTTCCAGGTCGGAAACATGGTCCTCCTGAAAGTGTCGCCTTGGAGAGGTGTCATTCCATTCAGGAAGCAGGGCAAGTTGGGCCCAAGGTATATTGGATCGTTTAGGGTTCTAGCCCGGGTGGGCAAGGTGACATATAGGCTGGATTTGCCAGCCGAACTCAGTCAGATCCACATCACTTTCCATGTCTCTCAGCTGCGGAAGTGCCTAGTGGACGATACAACTGTGGTACCCTTGGAGGACATTCAGGTTGATGGAAGCCTGAATTACATCGAGCAACCTGTAGCGATCCCTGACCGGAAGTCGAAGGATCTGAGGAACAAAAGAGTAGAACTCGTGAAGGTACAATGACAGCACCGGAAGGGGTCGGAGTGGACTTGGGAGCTGGTGGATGAGATGATGGAGCACTACCCTGAGTTGTTTCAGGATCGAGCGGCAGACTTCGAGGATGAAGTCTAAAATAAGTAAGGGAGATTTGTAGCACCTGGTTCTTGGTACGTATTTTGTTATTAAATCTTCATTTATTTCAGCCTTGGACTCGGCGAGTCAAAGGGCTGACTCACCGAGTAGAAGAGGGATGAGGCGCGGAGTTTAAGCTGCGGACTCAGTGAGTCGGGTCCCGGACACGGCAAGTAGCCATTGTTTGGACAAAAACCCTAATCCAGGGGTTTGCACCCTATTTAAACGACCTTATGCAGCCTCCTTTCCCCCTTTATGCTCTCAAACACTTCTAATAGAAAACCATAGCCATTTTTGAGGAAATCCAAGGCTTTTGAGTGATTCTTGTGAGTTTTGACCTCAAGGAAGAAGGAAGAGCATAGGAGGATCAAGAGGAGACTGAAGGATTCAAGTTTGGTTCACCATTTGCAGTCTACAGAAGGTATAAAGTCAGAACCTTGCTCATTCATTTGTTAGATCCCTCTTTTGGGTGATTTAGGGCTTTTATAAGACATTTTTGGTGGCCAATCATGTTTGCAAACATGGTTGGGGGTTTAAGCTTCTGGGTTATGTCATTATTGGATTCACAAGTCAGATTTGGGATGATTTTTCACTCAAGGAAGGCCCCATTCAACAAAAGAACCATTTTAGAGCCTTTTAAGCTCAAAAGTCCCATGCATGCACATAAAGTTTGTAACTTCACGTGCTAGGTCGAGTTTAGGGGCCTGGATCTATCCTTTGGTTAAGTGTTGTACATCAGAAATCGAAGTTTTTAGGAGGGGATGTGACCGACTCGGCGAGTCCATTCCTGGACTCGACGAGTCCAAGGGTTTTGGTCCCATATCAGTGAGGGTCATAACGACCAGATGAGTGTGGAAGGGTTTCAGGGAGTCCTTAGGAGTGACCCAATGTTCTGGACTAAGCAAATGGTTCTGTAAATTCATGGTACTCGGCGAGTGCATGAACGGACTCAGTGAGTCCAAGACAATCTTCATAGAACTCGACGAGTTGTTCATCAACTCGGCGAGTTGAGGACAGAACATGTTCATAGGATGAAGAGTAACTCGACGAGTTGTTCATACAACACGGCGAGTCAAGGCAGGACATGAGTATCAGTTGATGATGAGCTCGACGAGTTGTTCATACAACTCGGCGAGTAGGATGAGGATTCAGTCAGTGTTCATTTAGAAGGAAAACTCGTCGATTTGTCGCCTAACTCGACGAGTAGAGACGGGAATGAGGTCTAATGGAAGGATAGGGACTCGGCGAATTGGCGAGCCAACTCGGCGAGTCAGGTCAACTAGAAGTTGACTTTGACTTTGACTTGTTCAAGGGGTTAAATGGTCATTTTACCCTATGAGTAGATGTCAGTTTCTGACTAAGTGTTTTGTGGGAATTATAGTCGGAGCATTTCCGGAGCAGCTGTCAAAGGATTCCCGCACAGTTCCACAGCTACTACGAGGTGAGTTACCTTCCAGTAGGGGTGGGTCTAAGGCCACAATGTCGGCCCACCATCGAGGAGTATTTAGAAGATAATTGTCTTTGTGATAATTTATCTTGGTCTGGTATGCGTTTGGTTATGAGTTATATCAATATGATATGTTACATGATAGGGATAGTTTCCCTGATAGTGATCCTTAGGACCAAGGGGTAGGTCAGTACCCGGATATGCCTGGCTGTGTGCTTATCTCTTGCTATTGTATGCTAGTGGTAAGGGGTGGAATAGTCCCCAGTTACTGGTTGAAAGATACCGATGACGATTACCGGTTGAAAGATACTGGTGAAGATTACCGGTTGAAAGATATCGATGGCGATTACCAGTTGAAAGATACCAATGATGATTATCAGTTGAAAGATACCGATGGTATTGTACGGTATGTGGTATGATGGGGGAACTCACTAAGCTTTGTGCTTACGGTTTCAGTTTTTGGTTTAGGTACCTCTTCATCTAAGGGGAAAGAGTCGGCGGCGTAGCATGGCATCACACACACAATTGATTTTCCGCACGGTGTTTTCTGTGATTGTACTCTGATATGTTATTTGCTTATATGGTGGGTTTGAAACACGATACTTGATTTTATGAGATGAAGTGTTGATTCAATATTTTCTAGTGAATGTTTTATGAGCAACTTAATTAAAAATGAAATTTTTGGTCTTGAATTTTGGTATGTTACACATCGAGGCTAGGATCCAACACAATACACTACAACCTAGAGGAGGGATGTCGTAATCTAGTTGCAAAATATTTGAAGGTTGGTAAATGACGATTTACCAATTACCACCATGAAAAACGAAAAATTAATTTAAGTTTTAAATCCATTGAAAATTCCTAGATCTTTTGAGATTCATTGAACTTTTCAATGGCATGTTTAAATCTCGATATGCCCCTCGATTTGTGACTGGGATGCCGAGGATCACAAAACAGGGTGTGAATAACCATACAAACTTACATGGTGCCCCCAAATATTACAATCACCTATTCGATGTGCCGGTTAACCACACACGCTCCACCGAACTATGACAAACATTGAGTTACCCTTTGCTACCTTTGCTTAGGACCATTTAGTGTGCCGGTTAACCACACACGCTCCACTAACGTCTTCGTAAGGGCACAAAGTGTAATTTCTTGGAATTGCATCAATTCACTTTTGCCTAAAGTAACTAAGATTGGGAATTTTGTAAAAGCATTTAGTTACTTTATACTTTATTACACTTTTAATGGAAAGGGGTTTGTCCTATCCTACCCGTTCGGCTAACGACCCTCCACTAGTCAAGAGTGTGGTGGGTAAGAGTGGATACCCATTCAATCGTCATTTTATAGGCAATTTCCTTAAACACCCCTTATAGACCAGCTTCGTGAATGAGGCCTACTAACGCTAAGACTGATTGTGTACTCATACATATATAATACTAGACTTTTAATGTTATATATAGTATAGGGTGTATTTTACACTTTTAAAATTCTAGGTGGTCTAATATAATAATTATACTTTTAATTTAATTAAATGTACACCAAAACTTTATGGGTTTATTCAATCTCTTTTAATTATACACTTTAATTACTTAATAAAACCATAAGGGTGAGATTTGAACTTTTCAAAACAATACTAGGGTTTTAGAATTTAACATTTCTAAATTAAACTTTTAATCAACTTTTAAATTCCAAAACTTGAGGGCAAGTTTTGAAACATTTCAAAACATTAAGGACCAAATAGCAAATAATTTAAATTAAACAATTAATTTAATGATTATCTAAATTTGACCTAGTCAGTATTACTTGCAAGATAATTTACCAATTTTATTCAAATAATCAATTATTATCATATAAGGAAATTATCATTCAATCAAATGGTAATTATCTTTTGTTTGGTCAAAGATATACTCAAATATATATATATCAAAATTCGAATATTAGTGACCCAAAATAATTAAGGCAAGTATCCTCAAGCAAAACAACAAGAAATCTCGAAATCTGCCATAACTGACGCTCGAACTCGCCGAGTTCCACTTTGAACTCGCCGAGTTGAAGCTACTCGTTGAGTCCACTATGGAACTCGCCGAGTTCATCAGTTAGGAGCACAAAAAATCGATTTTTAAAGCTTGAACAAACAAAAAAGGCATCAATACAATAGAAACCTTTCAAGGCTCTGATACCACTGATAGATTTTAGCCAGAAGAACATCCTATGTGCTCATGCAAACCCTAATGCTTCGATCTAGTTTTCTCTATTGTACATGCAATTCATCCAAGACTTTAAACCCTAAGATCTAGCATACAATTAATCATATTAACTTAAGAATGGGGTTTAGATCTTACCTTGATTGTTATGTAGTAATAACAATCTCAAATCCTCCTTGTAATGACTTTAGAAAGCTTAGAGTCACAAGTGTCACTCCTCTAATGGCTCACAAACACCAAGAGCAAGAGGATGAAGAATGATAAGAGAGGAGGCACCCCAAAAACGTGTAGAAACCCTAAGGAATCAGTTCACCACGTTTTTGGTGCCCTAGGGGTCCTTAAATAGTGAGGCTATTAGGGTTATCTAACAAGGAAACCCTAATTTGACTACTTAGGACCTAAGCAACCCATGGTCTCCCTCCTTAGAGGCCTTGGACGATTTCTAATGGGTTTCCCCATAGAATTCGTCCACTCCATCCTCTATGGAGTCCATTAGCCCAATATTCAACTATCACACAATTGACAGTTCTAATCCCCTTTATTTAATTAATGTGTTTTAGCCACAAAGTTAATTATTAATTCTTGACTAATAATAATTAAACAATATGAT
Organism: Lactuca serriola; assembly: GCF_051521515.1. NCBI lineage: Eukaryota > Viridiplantae > Streptophyta > Magnoliopsida > Asterales > Asteraceae > Lactuca > Lactuca serriola. Next base: position 332,908,377 of record NC_136415.1, on the reverse strand, counting down.
TTCTCCTTTAAAATATTATTCTCATAATATATTAATAAATCATAACTAATCCTCTCTCTCCATAATTCATCCTATCAAGTTGCTTTGGTAAAGTCAACCCAAAAGGACCATGCACCATCGGGTCAAGTACATACTAAAATAGTTATGGACTTAGACACTAATCCAACAATATGGTCCTCCTGAAAGTGTCACCCTGGAAGGGTGTCATTAGGTTCCGGAAGAGGGGCAAGTTGGGCCCCAGGTTCATTGGTCCCCTTAGGGTTTTGGCCTGGGTGGGTCGGGTTGCCTACCGTTTGGACTTTCCAGCAGAGCTTAGCCAGATCCACAACACTTTCCACGTTTCTCAGTTGTGGAAGTGTTTGGTAGACGAGTCAGCAGTGGTACCATTGAAGGATATTCATGTTGATAGCAGCCTAAATTATATCAAAAGGCCAATTGCAATCTTAGATCGGAATATGAAGACCGTGAGGAACAAGATGGTTCAGTTAGTGAAGGTGCATTGGCAGCACCGGAAGGGTTCAGAGTGGATGTGGGAGACTGAGGAGGAGATGGGGGAGCATTATCCGGAGTTATTTTCAGGATCAGTAGTAGCAGACTTCAAGAACGAAGTCTAAGATAAGTGAGGGGAATTGTAACACCCATTTCAGGTATGTAATTTAAATATAGTATTTTTCCTTCTTATGAGGAACTCGACGAGTCAGTAGCCCGACTCGACGAGTAGAGGCGGGTTTTGCACGCGTTTTTAGTAGGTGACTCAACGATTCCATTTCCCGAACTAGGCAAATCCGCCAGTCTGGGTGAAACACTAAATCCCAGGGTTTGTACCCTATTTAAATGTCATTATAGCCTCCCATCTCAGTCTCCAGCACCTCCAGAGCATTACTTTGTAAACCCTAGTCCCCATTGTTGAGCTTGAGTGTTTTGGTGCTAGCTTGGGAGCGTAGAAGAAGAGAAAGGAGATCAAGAATCTAGCTTCCTTTTGCTACATATTCTGGTAATAAAGTTATCACCTTGCTTATTTTTCCGTTAAACCCTCTTAAGGGCAAAAACCACCGCCCCCAAATCAAGATCATGCGTGGGATATCTCGTCTCATGCGGCTTCAGCTGCCGCGAAGCATAAGCTATCATCCATCCTCTCTGCATGAAGACTGCTCCCAAGCCAGAGATGGATGCATCATAAAAAAACAAAAAATCCAAAATTCCCTCCGGGAGGGTCAAAATAAGGTCCTCGCAAAGTCTCTGTCGAAGGGTCTCAAATACAGACTGGTGCTCAGGGCCCCATTGGAAATCCACCCCCTTCCTCTTCAGATGAGCGAGGGGTACTATAATCTTGGAGAAATCCTGAATAAACCTCCGGTAGTACCCTGCCAAACCCAGAAAATTCATGATATCTGAGGGAGACTTCAGAACCTCCCACCGCATCACCGCCTTGATTTTGGTCGGATCGACCAAAATCCCATCTTGGTTAATGAGGTGTCCAAGGAACTGAACCTATCGCAACCAAAAGTCGTAGTTCAAGAACTTAGCATAAAGTCGTTCTCGCCTCAAACCCCTAGAAGCTCACGAAGATGCTCCTCATGCTGCTCTCTGGTCTTGGAATACACCAAGATATCATCAATAAACGTGATAACTGAGCGATTGAGCATCGCCCTGCACACCCGATTCATCAAATCCATAAATATAGCAGTCGCATTGGTGAGCTTGAATGGCATCACCACGAACTCGTAATGCCCATAATGAGTCTAAAACACGGTCTTCTCCACGTCTGCCTCCCTCACCCTGACCTGATGGTACCCAGACCTCAGATCAATCTTGGAGAACCAATATGCTCCCTGCAATCGATCAAAGAGATCATCAATTCGTGGAAGGAGATAACGGTTCTTCATCACTAACTTGTTCAGCTCCCTATAATTGATGCACATCCGGTGTGAACCATCCTTCTTCCTGACAAACAAAATCGGCTCTCCTCATGGAGAATTGCTCGGACAGATGAACTTCTTGCCTAGTAGCTCCTGAAACTGAGATGACAGCTCCTAAATCTCAGGCGATGCCAATCGGTGGGACACCGTGGAAATAGGGGCCACACTTGGAACAAGTTGGATCCTGAACTCGACCTGCCTCTCAGGAGGCACACCGGGTAACTCCTCTGGGAATATATCAGCGAACTCCCTGACAACTGGAACATCAACAACTAACACCCGATCCCCAATCCGTGTTTCCACCGCATAAGCCAAATAGCCTGCACATCCGTGCTGAATATATTATCGATCCCTGGCTACCGAACAAAACCTTAAACCCAACCTGGTGGCCTCTTCATAAATAACCAGTTCTCCCCCTCTTGGGGATCGAACTACCACACGCTGACCCTCACAGTTGATCATGGCACCAAAATGGCTCAACCAATCCATACCCACAATCATGCAAACATCCCCTATGGGAATCAGAATCAAATCGATCAGAAAGGATACCCCGAAAATCTCTAGAATGCAACCCTGATAAACGGAAGAAGTAGAAACCCCGTGTTCGTTAGCGATAGAAACTCGCAACAGACACTCTAACTCCCCTATGGGCAAAGCAAACTCCCTATTGAAAGACCGAGAAACAAAGGACCAACTCACACCTGAGTCAAACAACACTAAAGCAGGAAATGATTTCATTAGCAATATACCTACCAAAGGCACATACAAATGAGCATAAAACAAAGATAATCAATAAGACAAGGGAAAGAAACATACCAGACACGACATTTGGTGCTATCCGGGCCTCCTCAGTAGTGAGCTGGAAAGAGCGACCTCGATCCCTCGGCCGCTCCGCCCTGCCCCCATCAGTGATCCTCAAAGTAGCTTGGATGGGGGGTTGTGTCGGCCTAGAGGCGAGCAATGGACAATTGACCTTCACATGGCCAACCTGATCACAATGATAGCAAATCCTCATACTCTTAACTGGGGCTGACTGGCGGCAGTCCCTCGCATAATGCCCGTCCTTGCCACATTTGTGGCACACACTACCAAATCGACATGCTCCAACATGAACCTTTCCGCATTTCCCACAAGTGCGGCCTCACTGACCTCCAGACCTAGAATTAGCGGCCTTGAACCGCTTCGGTGCTGGCTACGACTGATCTGGGTCCTGCCTCTGCTCTCTCAAGTGAAGCTCTATCTAAAGCTCACGCTGCCTGGCGGACTCTTGCAACTCTAGAAAATTATCACACCACTGAGTAAAAACAAATTGCCTAATTTTCGTCTTGAGCATCATCAGATAACGGGTCATCTGAGCCTGCTCTGAATCAAACTCAGGGAAAAACATAGCCTCCTCAGTAAACATCTGGGGTGATCTCTGTCACCAACTCTGATCCATGCCTCAAGTCTAAAAACTCCTAAGCCAACCTCTCTCGCTCGACCCGACGAACGTAGCGAGTACGAAACATCTCCATGAACTGATCTCAATATATCGCAGCCCTCTGCTCAGTAGAATACGATCCCGTAACAAGTCTCCACCAATCCTTTGCTCCGGACCTCAAAAGGTTCAGAGCGCACCTGACCTTCTGGTCAGCAGGGCATGAACAAGTGAAGAAACATCCCTCCACATCAGATAGCCACCTCATGCCTATGATCGAGTCCTGGACTCCATCGAAAGTCGGGAGCTTTGTATTATCAAAGTCCTGATACTAAAAGATCCACCCTGTCCCAACACCTGTAGCCGCCATAGCTGTGGAGGCTGCAACACTAGCCATCTCAGCAATGCATGCATAGAGATTATCAAAAAACTCCATCATTGCGATCTTGATAGACCCAAACATCTCCAAAATCTGGCCCCGGAGTTAAAAACCATCTCCTCGCAAATGATCTCCCTGATGCGGTTCTCTGACAATACCGGCTCACCCTGTCTACTGGCTCCTGATCACGATCTGTATTCGATCTCAACTCGCCTTGTAGTTACCATACTGAAAATACACCGGGAAGATATCAGATAATCAACATATCATAACGGGGAACCAACTCCCACAAAGCTCTAAGGGTTGTGACTTCCTTGCTACGCGTACGGGTTCTGTGCTCTCAGTAGTATGGGGCCATACTACCTTCCAAACCTACTCGTCTTTGTCTCAAGGATCATCACAATTCCCTAACAATACTCATAAGCATAGACGAACACTCAATCCTCCCTCCCTAGAGGAAAGGCTAAACATCTCACAACTGGCCGGATGACCCCACACGACTCGCCCATGAAACTTCCACCAACCCTGCAACACTCGTGTATGCTAGCCATACATAACATTGGGACCTATAGGCATTCGAATACCTGATCCTACCCTAAGCCCTTCATCAAACAAGAACAGGAAATAAGGTCAAAGCAGACATTCTCAGGCTATAAGATCTTATTTATATATAACCATGATGCATACACTAAGCAACTACAATAATGATGTCAATTCCATAAAAGAAATGTCCTAGGCCATCAGGCAACATATAATCAGGCAATTCTATCATGCAATTCCTGATGATACCTAGCCTATCACTATCATGTTGTTCTAACATAACACAATATCAAATAATAGTATGGTATTTTGTGGTCTACTTACTGGATCCGGTTGATCGTACACATCGCATCCTCCTTGAGTATTTTGAAAACCATTTGAAAATCATTTTTGAAAATCTCTTCCTTAGTTTGAGACTGGATTCACACGAGTGTTCATCCAATTCACTCAAACCAAGGCTCTAATACCAACTTGTAACATTTGAAAAATTCTTGAAAATTTTAAACTTTTTAAATAACCACAAAACCATCATTTATTACAATTTGTTTTCAAAATATGTTTCACATTAGATTTTTCGTAGAAATCATAACACAAAATGTGAGGAGGTGCACGATCAAGCCTTCGTCTTCTCGCGGTCATCTGAGGTACGTGAAACATAATAAAAAACTGTAAGCCCAAAGCTTAGTTACTCTTCCCTAAAATACCTTCAGCATGTCTGGACCGCCACACCGGGCCTTTAGCATGTCTGGACTGTTCTCTAGGCCTTCGAATTGACTGGTCTGCCTTACAGGCCTTCAGTCTATCTGAGGCTCCCTAGGTCTGTTGGTCTTCAGCACATAGCAGGAACGCTTGAACCCAACCACAAACATGTCGAAATATACATAACTCATAAACACATAATCAATCAACAAACAAACACAGATCGTCCATATCAGTAAGCATATCATCATCCTATCTACCAGGATTCAGATCTAACAGATCACTACAACACTCAATCATACGATAACCAGGATAACAAACCAAGGGTCGACATTAGTGCCTTCAACCCATAAGTATAGTAAGGAGAACTCACCTCACAAGTAGCCGAACTAATAAAATCTAACTACGAATCTCGGCTCCCGACTCAAATGCCTACAACCAACATGTGACCAAATCCATCAAAATCTCAAAACCCAAAATGCCCTCAAAAGTCCAACTTGGTCAACCACACTCAAAGTCAAAGTCAACGGTCAAGGTCAACAGTCCATGTTGACCCAACTTGTCGAGTGCACCTCTTGGACTTGTCGAGTTCTACAAAACTAAGAAAGTCAGGGAAAACACTAGCCAACTCGCTGAATTGTCTAGACAACTCACCGAGTTTTCCCCAACTTAACACGTACATCTGATTCCACGATTTTAGAGACTTTAAGGCTCAGATCTAAACTCTAAATATGTCTAAAAGGATAAAGTTTCCAACTTTATCCTTTGGGACTACTCCAAATGCTCAAAAAACCCTTCCATAAGGCTTAAAAACTCAAATGCTTAACCGTTAAGCACAAAATCCTTGAGATTTAGAAACCAACTTTATCCATGACAGATTCTTGCCTCAAAACGTCCCAATGGTGGGTGCTTATAGACATGCATGTCCAATGCATGTCTTGAACCAAAAATAAGCCAAAAAGGGGAAATATAACCTAAACTCGATGCATGGCATCAAAACTTGGCAAAGGACCAGATCTAACCCACTCCAAATTCACCTTGACCTGGGGATTCATAAAGTTGCAAACTTTAGGAAGCCCAGCATTGCAACACCCAAGACTAAGGAGGAAAAGGGACCAAACTCAAGATCTAGCTACTTAGATAGATAAAAATTCTGAAATGACTTAATTTGATATTATATCATGTCAATGATATTTTAGGACCATTCCCTAATACAAATGTTTTAAATAAGCACGAACAAAAAGAATTTAAGATGACCGTAAAAAAATGGGGACGTCACAACTATTGAACGATATAATTGTGATAGTTGTATATTTTATAACATGTTTGAAAATAATTACAAATTTATATATCAACTTAGTGTAAGACTCATTATTTTGTAGTTAATGTATTATCATTTTCAACATGTATATGCAAATTAATTAACTATATAGTTTTATTTCGCGTAACGTGCAGATATTCACTGAATTTTGCATAAAAGGTGCAATTTTTCATGAAGAACCCATATTTACTTCTTTTATCAGTTTTTTTAAACGACGAATATTATTAAAACTAGCAACACATTAGTGAAAGTAGCAAAATATTAGTACAAACATTATAAGTAGAGAAACACCAAACATTCCAATTAAGACATATAAGAGTGGCACGACATTTGAACCATTTAAAAGTGATATGTTGAATCTAGCTTGTCGTCTTCATGAATGAGCACCTTTGCTTCTTGAAAATAAGAGTGTTGCAGGCTTTCCAAATCATCCAAATGGTAGTTCAAATAAGACCAAGTTTCATCTTTTTATAATTCTTACCCATACCATTACATCTCAACTTCATTAAGATATTTGAAATGTTAACATGAAGGGGGGGGGGGGGGGTAAAATAATTGATCAGTTAGAAAACCAACTGCTGATAGTTTTAAATAAATAGGAACCGAAGAAATATGATCAATATTCTTGCCTCAAAACGTCCCAAAGGTGGGTGCTTATAGACATGCATGTCCAATGCATGTCTTGAACCAAAAATAAGCCAAAAAGGGGAAATATAACCTAAACTCGATGCATGGCATCAAAACTTGGCAAAGGACCAGATCTAACCCACTCCAAATTCACCTTGACCTGGGGATTCATAAAGTTGCAAACTTTAGGAAGCCCAACATTGCAACACCCAAGACTAAGGAGGAAAAGGGACCAAACTCAAGATCTAGCTACTTAGATAGATAAAAATTCTGAAATGACTTAATTTGATATTATATCATGTCAATGATATTTTAGGACCATTCCCTAATACAAATGTTTTAAATAAGCACGAACAAAAAAAATTTAAGATGACCGTAAAAAAATGGGGACGTCACAACTATTGAACGATATAATTGTGATAGTTGTATATTTTATAAGATGTTTGAAAATAATTACAAATTTATATATCAACTTAGTGTAAGACTCATTATTTTGTAGTTAATGTATTATCATCTTCAACATGTATATGCAAATTAATTAACTATATAGTTTTATTTCGCGTAACGTGCAGATATTCGCCGAATTTTGCATAAAAGGTGCAATTTTTCATGAAGAACCCATATTTACTTCTTTTATCAGTTTTTTTAAACGACGAATATTATTAAAACTAGCAACACATTAGTAAAGTAGCAAAATATTAGTACAAACATTATAAGTAGAGAAACACCAAACATTCCAATTAAGACATATAAGAGTGGCACGACATTTGAACCATTTAAAAGTGATATGTTGAATCTAGCTTGTCGTCTTCATGAATGAGCACCTTTGCTTCTTGAAAATAAGAGTGTTACAGGCTTTCCAAATCATCCAAATGGTAGTTCAAATAAGACCAAGTTTCATCTTTTTATAATTCTTACCCATACCATTACATCTCAACTTCATTAAGATATTTGAAATGTTAACATGAAGGGGGGGGGGGGGGGTTGGTAAAATAATTGATCAGTTAGAAAACCAACTGCTGATAGTTTTAAATAAATAGGAACCGAAGAAATATGATCAATATTCTTGCCTCAAAACGTCCCAAAGGTGGGTGCTTATAGACATGCATGTCCAATGCATGTCTTGAACCAAAAATAAGCCAAAAAGGGGAAATATAACCTAAACTCGATGCATGGCATCAAAACTTGGCAAAGGACCAGATCTAACCCACTCCAAATTCACCTTGACCTGGGGATTCATAAAGTTGCAAACTTTAGGAAGCCCAGCATTGCAACACCCAAGACTAAGGAGGAAAAGGGACCAAACTCAAGATCTAGCTACTTAGATAGATAAAAATTCTGAAATGACTTAATTTGATATTATATCATGTCAATGATATTTTAGGACCATTCCCTAATACAAATGTTTTAAATAAGCACGAACAAAAAAAATTTAAGATGACCGTAAAAAAATGGGGACGTCACAACTATTGAACGATATAATTGTGATAGTTGTATATTTTATAAGATGTTTGAAAATAATTACAAATTTATATATCAACATAGTGTAAGACTCATTATTTTGTAGTTAATGTATTATCATTTTCAACATGTATATGCAAATTAATTAACTATATAGTTTTATTTCGCGTAACGTGCAGATATTCGCCGAATTTTGCATAAAAGGTGCAATTTTTCATGAAGAACCCATATTTACTTCTTTTATCAGTTTTTTTAAACGACGAATATTATTAAAACTAGCAACACATTAGTGAAAGTAGCAAAATATTAGTACAAACATTATAAGTAAAGAAACACCAAACATTCCAATTAAGACATATAAGAGTGGCACGACATTTGAACCATTTAAAAGTGATATGTTGAATCTAGCTTGTCGTCTTCATGAATGAGCACCTTTGCTTCTTGAAAATAAGAGTGTTACAGGCTTTCCAAATCATCCAAATGGTAGTTCAAATAAGACCAAGTTTCATCTTTTTATAATTCTTACTCATACCATTACATCTCAACTTCATTAAGATATTTGAAATGTTAACATGAAGGGGGGGGGGGGTGGTAAAATAATTGATCAGTTAGAAAACCAACTGCTGATAGTTTTAAATAAATAGGAACCTAAGAAATATGATCAATATCCTTGTTAACAGTCGAACAGAAGGGGTAGACAATGGATATTAAATTAACCTTTCTCGAGATAAGATTTATGGCAACGAGAATCTTGTCTACTCTAATAAATGAAAATTCATTTTTGTCACATATCACATTCTTATTCATTTTGTCACATGTCATTTTGTAGTTATTTTATATTAGTTTTTTTTCTCTACATGTCATTTTATGGTTTTTTTCCATTTTATTAAATTTCACATAGTATATAAATGCAATAATTATAATAAATACTAGGCGAATATCCGCGCGTTATGCAGAATACAACAATATATTTGAAATCTCTACAAATATATGATTTTAAATATATCAATGACGTTGTTGTTAGCTCGTATATAATAAATATTATAATAAAATGGTATAAATATTGTTTGCTTTAGATTATATGATAATATATACGTCTTTTAAATTTTATAATCTCAAGTGTCTCAGTGGTCTCTACATGCATGTTACTCATAAATAAAATTAAATATATTATATGGTTTGATGATATTATAGTTGTTATGATTTATTAATTTTAAAAAGTTTATTCATTTAACATTTTAATTTATATCATTGGAATTATTTTAAATATCAAACATTGTTTTTCTTTTTAAAGATAACAATATATTTCTTGCATATAATGTTACTTTTAACTATTGTTGTTGTAAGTTAATGTAAAATAATGTATTTGAAAACTCTTAATCATTTTAACTTGGTTTCATAAATTTAATTTTTTAAAAATTTATTTGACGAATATGGTTAGTTTCTTTGGGTAATTATTTAAAATAACAAATATTTTTTTTGTTTTTAAAGATAACACTATAATTTTTTATATAATATTACTTTTAACTATGTCTATTGTAAGTTACTTTTAAGCTATTTATTTGAAAATTCTTAATGATTATAAAAAATAGTTTCATGGTCTTTTTTGTTAATTTAGAATTACAATTTAGGTTTAACATTATAATTTATAACTTTTAACTATTTATAAAATAATCTCTCTATTTTCTTCAAGTTTAACTGAAATTTTGATTTATGTTAACCGTTTAACATATATTGAAGTTAATAATTTAATTATTTTAGATAAAATCATAAATTATACAAAAGTTGTTACATTAAAATGACAATAGCTCACATTCGACAATATACTTAAACTAATAAGTTAACTATAATATGCTAAAAAGTTAAAGTCATAATTTTATAAATAGAAGTAAAATATGATATTTTGAAATTGTAGTTTAGTTAAATTATGATTAAAATTTAGTTTTTATATTAATTTAACTGTTTTATCCAATTTATAATAATTATTAGAAAAAATTGAAAAGTCATGAGGTTTCAAATGAATGTAGTGCAAGTAAAAATGTCTCTTGTCTTTACAAATATATTTTAATATTGAAATTCAGTTTATATATGATTACACTTTAGGTTTGATATTTATTTAACCTTATTAACCAACTTATAATTATTATTAGAAAGAAATTGAAAAGTCATGAGAGTTTCCTTTATAATGTAGTATGATAATAATAAATGAATATCAATTTCATCAATGCAACTTTCCTTTTAATTTCAAAATTCTCAAAATAAAACCCATTATATCATTTGTCTATTTATTTAAATTATTTGTTTAAATTTAAATAAGCAATGTAATTTCAATAATTCAATAGTTTTCAAATTTTACTTTCACATTTAAACTTTCTAAATGTTTAGACGCTTATATATAACTTTTTTTTTCTAATAAACTCGTGTAATACATGAGTCTCACTGTCACACCCCAAAAATACGAGCCAAAAATTTCATTTTTAAAACATATACTTAGCAAACATTAGAAATAAAACGTTCACCGATCATATCATTTCATAAAAGTTATCGCATGTCGTGAGAAACATTTTATAGAACATAATAATGTCAGAGTACAAATTCCCAGGAGGATCTCATAGTGCGGAATATAAGGCATGTGTGTGATGGGCCACTACCGCGCCAGCTCCTTCCCCTTCAAAGAAGAGGTACCTGAAACCAAAACTGAAAACTGTAAGCACGAAGCTTAGTGAGTTCCCCCATCATACCACATACCAAACAATCACATATCATACATACTGCCGAGCAACACTGGGGTGCCCGACCTACCCGGTACGGCCATTCTGGGGTGCCGACCTACCCGTGTCAAACCGTTCTGGGGTGCTGACTACCCATCGGTCCTAACAACCGATCCTCGGGGACTATTTCACCCCCTACTGCTACTATCACATATATCATAACATAGTATATTATCATACATATATGGGGTGTCCGATCTACCCTTCGGTCCTAACGACCGAACTTGGGGATTATTCCCCTCCTACTACCACTATCGCATATAACATATCATGCTAGCATATAAACATATCATCACATACTGTCAGACATATCTGGGGTGTCTGACCTACCCTTCGGTCCTAACAACTGAACTCTACTACTATCACATATACACATCATGCTAGCATATAACATGTCAGGTAGTAGCAACCTAGATGATATCACAAAGACAATCATCTAACATACAACTCCTACTGGTGGGCCTGCATTGTGGCCGTAGACCCACCGCTACTGGAAGGTAACTCACCTCAAAGTAGCTGCTGATCGGTGTGGGAACTGACTATCTTCTACTGCTGCTGCTCCGGAAATTCTCCGGCTATAATTCCCACAAAACACTCAGTCAAATACTGCTAACCGACCTTAGGGTAAAATGACCATTTACCCTTAGCCAAACCACGATTCAAAGTCAAAGTCAAAGTCAACTGCCAGTTGACCCGACTTGCCGAGTTGTCTTGCCAACTCGTCGAGTTCCTATCCCTTTGTCTGTCCATAAACCCGTCTCTACTCGTCGAGTTAGGCATTGACTCGACTAGTTTTCCTTTTAAACCAAGGTCCAATATTCCTTCATCCTACTCGCCGAGTTGTATGAACAACTCGTCGAGTTCATCTTCATCCGAAGAACACTCTATGCTGCGACTCGCCGAGTTGTATGACCAACTCGCCGAGTCTGTTCTTAAGGCAAGAAGATTGCCTTGGAATCGCCGAGTCAGGGCATTGACTCGCCGAGTTCCTTCATGGGTGAGTCTGGCTTCCGACTCACTGAGTCACACCCCATGACTCATCACTCCACTCCGCAACCACGAAAAGGGCAAAACTCGAGGACTCGCGACTCGACTCGCCGAGTCCGATGAAAGACTCGCCAAGTCTTTCTCATGCAAAACACTATACACTCGATTTTGCTCGAATCCAGCTCATGCCATACATAGATCTGGGTTTCTAGGGCCTGATTAACACGTAAAGTTTCCAACTTTACGTGTAATAAACACCAATGAAGGTTTTAGGGCTCAAAATGCACTAAAAGAGTAAATCTAGAGCTTTCATGCAATATGGCTCCATAAAGGCAGTAGATCTGAGCTCTGGAGCTCAATCATGTCTAGATCTAATGGTTAATCATCTTATTACAAACCCTAATTCGTGAACAAGCTTGGAAATGGCTCAATGAGGATGTTAATGGAGGTATAAGGGACTATAAGCATGAAAACAGAGGGAAACTAAGTTATACCTCAAGGAAATCACTGAGATAACACAAGGATGCCTGGCCTCCTTTTTCTCTTCTTGATCTACTCTTCTTTCTTTTCAAAATCTTCAAGAAACACACCAAAGCACTTCAATCTCACAAGGAATAAGGGTTTGAACGATGCTGGGAGCTCTGAGGGTGAAGGAGGCGAGGTTGGGGCACAAAAGGTTGGTTTAAATAGGGTGAAAACCCTTGAAATTTAGGGTTTCATCAGACAGCGAGGACTCGTCGAGTCCAGAATATGGACTCGCCGAGTCGCCAACTTAAACATGCTCCCAAACCCGTCTCCACTCGGCGAGTCGGGCCTACAACTCGCCGAGTCCAAGGCTAAAAATGTAAAATACTTGGATAAATTTTACGTACCAGGAACCAGGTGCTACAAATCTCCCCCACTTATTTTAGACTTCGTCCTCGAAGTCTGCTGCTCGTTCCTGAAACAGCTCGGGGTAATTCTCCATCATTTCTTCCATCGGCTCCCAAGTCCATTCCGAACCCTTTTGTTGCTGCCATTGCACCTTTACTAATTCCACCCTCTTGTTCCTCAGATCCTTCGACTTCTGATCGAGGATTGCGACTGGGCGCTCAATGTAATTCAGGATGTCATCAACCTGTATATCCTCTAGCGGCACCACCGCTGAGTCATCCACTAGGCACTTCCGCAGCTGGGAGACATGGAAGGTGTTGTGGATCTGACTGACCTCGGCTGGCTGATCCAGCCTATATGCCACCTTTCCCACCCGGGCTACCACCCTGAACGGACCAATGTATCTCGGGCACAACTTGCCCCGCTTCCTAAATCGAATGATGCCTTTCCAAGGTGAGACTTTTAAGAGAACCATATCCCCGACTTGGAACTTCAGGTCTGATCGACGCTTGTCGACGTAAGTTTTTGACGAATCTGCGCAGTCTGAAGCCTGCTTCGAAAATGTTGGATTCTCTCGGTCGTATTGAGCACCACCTCGGTGCTCCCCATGACCCTCTGGCTAACTTCACCCCAACATATCGGGGTCCTGCACCTCCGTCCGTACAACATCTTGAATGGGGGATGGTCAATGCTCGCGTGGTAGTTGTTGTTGTACGAGAACTCAGCCAAGGGATGATAAGTATCCCAGCTACCATCGAAATCTAGCACGCATGCCCGCAACATATCCTCCAAGGTCTGGATGGTCCGCTCGCTCTGACCATCCATCTGCGGGTGAAAGGCGGTGCTAAAATGCAGACGAGTGCCCAAATCATCATGAAACTTCTTCCAAAACCTAGAAGTGAACCACACATCTCGGTCTGATATCACTGACACTGGAACCCCGTGCCGTGCCACTATCTCCCTGATATAGATATCGGCCAACTTTTCGGCCGAGATACTCTCCTGGATCGGAATAAAATGGGCGCTCTTGGTCAATCGATCCACGATGACCCAAATCGAATCCACTCCTCACGCAGTCCTGGGAAGCTTTGTGATAAAATCCATCGTAATATCTTCCCATTTCCACAACGGGATATCCAATGGCTGCATCTTGCCGTGCGGTCTCTGATGCTCGGCCTTGACCTTCCTGCAGGTCAAACACCGCTCGACATACCACGCCACATCCCACTTCATGCAGGGTCACCAATAGTCTAGACGAAGATCCCTATACATCTTCGTCGCCCCTGGATGAATAGAGAATCGGGATTTGTGCACCTCCTCCATCAATATCTGGCGCACGTCTCCGTGATACGGCACCCACACCCTACGGTGTAGTCTCAATAATCCTTGGCTATCATAATCGAAGGAGGTGACTTGACCCACTATTCGCTCGCTCTTCCGATGCTCCTCCTTCATAGCCTCCTGCTGAGCTTCCCGAATCTGCTCTAAGAGTAGAGTCACCACCATCATCCTCATACACACATCCCTGATCGGTTCCGCCTTACGGCTAAGCGCATCGGCCTCCACATTGGCCTTCCCCGGGTGATAAAGGATCTCGCAATCATAATCCTTTACCACGTCCAACCATAGACGCTGCCTCATGTTCAGATTCGGCTGATCCATAAGGTACCTCAAACTTTTGTGGTCCGTGTAAATGGTACATCGAACCCCGTATAGGTAATGCCGCCAAATCTTGAGGGCGAAGACCACCGCCCCCAACTCTAAATCATGCGTCGGGTAGTTCGCCTTGTGAGGCTTCAACTGCCTCGAGGCATAAGCAATGACATGCCCCTCTGCATCAATACTACGCCTAAGCCTGAGATAGACGCATCACAGTAGACCACAAAATCCTATACACCCTCAGGCAGGGCTAAGATTGGCGCCTCGCACAATTTCTGCCTCAGAATCTCGAACGCGGCCTGCTGCTCAGGCCCCCATCGAAAGACCATGACTTTCCTAGTCAATCGTGTCAGGGGTACGACTATCTTGGAGAAATCCTGAATGAATCTCCGATAGTAGCCTGCTAATCCTAAGAAACTCCGAATCTCGGATGGAGACTTCGGAACCTCCCATCTCATTACGGCCTCCACTTTGGCCGGGTCTACTGAAATCCCGTTCTGGCTGACGAGGTGCCCATGAAACTGCACCTCGCGCAACCAAAACTCACATTTGGAGAGCTTGGCGTACAAGCTCTCCCTCCTCAAGGTAGCTAAAACCTCTCTCAGATGCTCCTCGTGCTCCTCCTGCATCTTGGAATAAACCAAGATGTCATCAATGAAAACTATCACAGACCGATCCAGCATCGGTCTACACACACGGTTCATGAGGTCCGTGAACGCGGCAGGAGCATTGGTGAGCCCAAACAGCATCACCACGAACTCATAATGGCCATAACCTCTTGCTAAGCACAAGGGAAACAAATGATCGGGTGGCACCCGAGTCAAACAACACCTGAACAGGGATACTGTTCACATGGAATGATCCTAACGCATACACACAAAGCACATATCAATATCATACCATCATAAAAATAAGATAGAGGGAAAGAATCATACCCGTCACCACATCGGGTGTGGCGCATGCCTCCTTGGTAGTCAGCTGAAACGCCCGACTCCTCACCACTAGAGCCTCTGCCTTGCCCTGCCAGCCATCTGTAATTCGCAGGGTAGCTGGAGCTGGCGCCTTAACCGATGCTGATGCTGTCAACTGGGGGCAATTGGCCTTCTTGTGGCCCCTCTGGTTGTAGTGGAAACACAGCAACTCCGATGTCTGAATCACAGGTGCAGGGGTGGTATAATCCCTGCTGAAATGCCCCATCTTGCCGCACTTATAGCAGCCCGACGATCCCAGCCTACACGCACCCTCATGTGGCCTGCCGCATTTCTTGCAGCGGCTCGGTCCTGACTGGCCTTTCGGCCTACCATCTGGTCCCTTGGGCTTCTTCCCCGAAGCCCCTCCTGCCTGCCCCTCCTCTGTCTTCCTCTTCCAGATGTGCTCCGGATCTATTTCCCTCTCCCTTTCCCTGGCAATCATAGAGTCCATGGTAGGGCAAGCTGAAAAACTGACATGCTCCTGATTATCAACTCGTAGGATGTCATGATAACGGGTCCTCCTCATATCCTCATCACCCGTGTACTAGGGCACCAACAACGCCCTCTCCCGGAACTTGGCGGTGATCTCCGCAACAGTCTCCGTCGCCTGTCTCATGTCTAGGAACTCCGTGGCCAGCTGCTGAAGCTCGTCAGTCGGCGCAAACTCTGCCCTGAACCTGGTCGCGAAGTCCGACTAGGTCATAGCCTCGACAGCCGAGGCTCCCAACGAGTCTCCCACGGACTCCCACCAATCCCTAGCTCGATCTCGTAAACACCCTGCTGCAAACCTCACCTTCGACCCCTCAGGGCAGAAGCTAATCATCTGTGCAGACTCAATGTCTGCAATCCATCTCCTGGCAGCTATGGGGTCCTTCGCCCCGTGAAAATCCGGTGCACCAGTGCCCCTAAAGTCCTTGAAGGATAGTGTGCGAGATCCCGACTGGCCAGATGCCATGTCGCTCCTGAATGCCCTGAGGCGCTCCTCCATCAACTCAACTATCCCTTCCTTGATCGACCCGAAGATAATGGGGGTCCACTCAAGGATGCCTCTGGTGATCTCTGATGCGATGAACTCGCGTTGGCCCTCATCTACTGGCTTGGAACCTGATCCCGAACCCGATCCCTCTCCTGAACTGCCAACTGCTGGCCTCGAGCATAGTACCACCATTCTGAAATACATAAATAATAATTGTTAGTGATACTGATACCTCTGGAGGGATCACACCTACTATAAGTTCCCTGGTCTTATCTTGGCCTTCCTCAGTTCGGGTAGGGATCCTCTGCTTTCAGTAGTACGGGCCCATACTACCTTCCACATCTATCTGTACCTTCTCCAAGTACTGCCTTGACTCCACCAGGTCCCTTTCACTACCGCTGATCACTTTTATACTCATCCTAGGCTTACCTTAGGAAGCCTCTGACTCCACTCAACCCAGTCCTCAGCTGCTGAAGGTCTCTTTGTAATTCCAATTAGCCATTACCTGAATACAGTCACATGCAACGAGGCTCGGATAATCCTTCGTGTAAGGGACTCATCCCTACCACGGTTAGGACTCAAACAAGAGCTACGCAATAGGGTCAAATCCAACACTCTGAGATTATTCAACCCTGATCACATGTGACTTTAACGTATTCACCTAACAGCTAACTCCCATCACTCGAAGCCCTTATAGCACAAAGCAAACAACATTCGGACAAAAAAAAAGAAACAATCTCAAGCAACACTATCCTCATAACAGGAACTACACTAGCATACAATGCTAAGCTCATACTATTAGGCATAACCTGTTCAGACTATCCTACTATTGTCTACTCAATTCTAGCATGCAGTTTTTCATACACTGAAGCACATAAAGCAGGCACATAAGGCATCACCCCTAGATCCTTAGTCCTATTCTAGCATGTTGTCCTACTGAAACTGATAAACATAACATAAGCTTATATGGGTACTTTGGGGAATACTTACTTGAGCTCGGCCGGTCGCGCACATCACACACTTCGTTCCTTCTTAAAACTCTTTACTTAGCTTTTTAGAATATATTTTCTTCTTTAAAATCTTTTAATCCCTCGATTTGAGTTCAGACACCCCCAAAGGTGTGTCCGAATCCCTCAAACCAGGGCTCTGATACCAACTTGTCACACCCCAAAAATACGAGCCAAAAATTTCATTTTTAAAACATATAATTAGCAAACATTAGAAATAAAACGTTCACCGATCATATCATTTCATAAAAGTTATCGCATGTGTTGAGAAACATTTTATAGAACATAATAATGTCAGAGTACAAATTCCCAGGAGGATCTCATAGTGCGGAATATAAGGCATGTGTGTGATGGGCCGCTACCGCGCCAGCTCCTTCCCCTTCGAAGAAGAGGTACCTGAAACCAAAACTGAAAACTGTAAGCACGAAGCTTAGTGAGTTCCCCCATCATACCACATACCAAACAATCACATATCATACATACTACCAGGCAACTCTGGGGTGCCCGACCTACCCGGTACGGCCATTCTGGGGAGCCGACCTACCCGTGTCAAGCCATTCTGGGGTGCTGACTACCCATGTCAAGCCATTCTGGGGTGCTGACTACCCATCGGTGCTAACAACCGATCCTCGGGGACTATTTCACCCCTTACTGCTACTATCACATATATCATAACATAGTATATTATCAGACATATATGGGGTGTCCGATCTACCCTTCGGTCCTAACGACCGAACTTGGGGACTATTCCCCTCCTACTACCACTATCGCATATAACATATCATGCCAGCATATAAACATATCATCACATACTATCAGACATATCTGGGGTGTCTGACCTACCCTACGGTCCTAACAACCGAACTCTACTACTATCACATATACACATCATGCTAGCATATAACTGATGGGTTTTAGCCATAAGAGCTTTCCTATGTGCGCATGCAAAACCCTAATGCTTGGATCTAGGCTTTCTAATTAAACATGCTTTGAATCCAAGACTTCTAACGACTAATTAGGTATAAGAACAATACAAAATCAGATCTAGAAGTTTACCTTTGAATCTCTTGTTTGATCTTGTTGTCTTGGAGCTCTAGAGTCACAATTTTCACTCCTCTAATGGCTTACAAACTCCAACTAGCAAGGAAGATGATTTGAGAGAGAGGCTAGGAGGAAATCGGCCAGGGGTTCTCTACTTTAGATGAGATGTCGATTTCCCTTAGCCATAGGGTCTATTTATACTTGTAGACTCCTTAAGGGTTTCACCTTAAACCCTAGTTGGATAATCGTTCCTTAAAGCAATCCAAATCCTTTCCTTAGATAAGCATTGGACGATTTGAGGCTATCCCTAGCCCTAGAATCCGTCCACCCTTCATCCAATAAAGATTTACAGTCTAAAGTGTAACTATCAAACAATTGACAGTTTATACCCTCTGATTTAATTAATCTCTTTAAGTCACCAAATTAATTCTAACGAATTCTATGACTTATGTTAATCAAATAACAATATTATTATTCCTTATATTATTCTCATAATATATTAATAATATTTATTCTCTCATAATAAATCATCCTATCAAGTTGCTATGGTGAAGGCAACCCAAAAGGACCATGCACAATCGGGTCAAATACTTGCCTAATATAGTTGCAGCCTTAGACACTATTCCAACAGTCTCCCACTTGGATAAGTCTAGTAACTATATGCACAAGTACAATTCGATTTGCAATCATAGCTCTGAAAGACGCTGTCAAACTCTGATCTAATCAATCTTGTCCTTTAGATAAGGGATCGTACAGTCCTCTGTTAGATATCATGCTGACAATTCTATGGAATAATTAGTCAAGCATTTAGGTTTCTCGATCTCTAATTTATTTGACATAGAACTTAATTGAACACATCAATTCAGTTCTGACCGGGCCCGACACATAAGTCAAATCAAATCATCGAGCGGCCGAGATATTGCTTTTACGCTCCTGAGATAAAAGTTACAGATAAACTTCGACTTATATGCATTTACTTATTCATTAACCAACTATACACAACAATGCGTTTTATAACACCGAGTTACTGATGCGGTTTCGCATTATCAATGTACAATCAATTAACAAATAACAAACCATATATCCAGGTTTTAAGACTATATGATATTATCGTCTTGTGATCACCCTTTTATATCATATTCCATAAGGTGATTCCAGCAAGCGCGGGTTTGTTCCAATGCTCAAAACTAGTTCATAAGCACTCATGAACGCCGCAGCAATCTTTTGCTATGTCTAATACCATTTAGACAATCTACGCACCAATTCACGACAATCTTCATTCATATCTACTTCCAACATATGAACGATTGTAGACAATTTGAATAATTCGATTATTCTTAATAAACTCAATTATTCTGGAAGTCAAAACATGCAAAGAGAAACAATAGTTAAACAATTAACATAAGACAGTAACATTACTCATAAATAAAACCCCTTTATTTAATCATCAAATGTTAATTACATTTATCTATTACACGTTTCTAATACTATCTAATTTATGCTAATATCATCCTTCAGCCCAATACTCCTACCATGCTGCAAGTGCTTAACCCTACTCAATCCCTTCGTAAGTGGATCTGTTGGGTTATCTTCTGATGATATCCTCTTCACTACGAGTTGTCCTTCTTCTACACGATGTCTAATAAAGTGATATTTTCTGTCGATATGTCGTGATCTACCATGATCTCTCGGTTCCTTGGTCAAGGCGACCGCTCCTTCATTATCATAGAAAATTCCCATGGGCTCCTTTATGGAAGGTACGACTCCAAGATCACCGATGAAGTTCTTCAGCCATATTGCCTCCTTCGACGCTTCACTCGCTGCAATGTACTCTGATTCACACGTTGAATCAGCTACGGTTTCCTGTTTGGAACTTTTCCATGTCACTACTCCTCCATTCGGGGTAAAGACCCAGCCCGACTGCGAACGGTAGTTGTCCCTATCGGTCTGAAAGCTGGCATCACTATACCCTCGCACCTTCAAGTCATCACTCCCTCCAAGGACTAAGAACCATTCCTTCGTCCTCCGAAGGTACTTAAGGATATTCTTCACCGCAATCCAATGGGCTCTGCTAGGATTCCCTTGATATCTGCTAACCATGCTCAAAGCAAAGGCTAAATCAGGGCGAGTACAAGTCATAGCGTACATGATTGAGCCAACTGCGGAAGCGTATGGTACTCGGCTCATTTCTGCTATTTCAGCTTCGGTACTTGGACTTTGAGTCTTACTCAACTTGGCATTACTTTGTATCGGTAACTCTCCCTTCTTCGAGTTTTCCATACTAAAACGTTTTAGTACCTTCTCTAAGTAAGTGTTCTGACTAAGTCCTATTAGTCTCTTACTTCTCTGTCTTACTATCCTTATTCCCAAAATGTAAGAAGCCTCTCCGAGGTCCTTCATAGCGAAGCACTTCCCGAGCCAGGACTTAACTTCCTGCAGAGTCGGGATGTCGTTTCCTATGAGTAATATGTCATCGACATATAGAACGAGGAAGCTTAATATACTCCCACTGGCTTTGACATATACACACGATTCATCTTCGCTTCATACAAATCCAAACTCTTTGACTTTCTCATCAAAGCAAAGATTCCATCTACGAGATGCTTGCTTAAGCCCATAAATGGACTTCTCAAGCTTACACACTCTATTCGGATGCTTCGGATCCACAAACCCCTCTGGCTGAGCCATGTAAACATCCTCAGCCAACTTCCCATTAAGGAAAGCGGTCTTGACATCCATTTGCCAAATCTCATAATCATGAAATGCGGCAATCGCTAGCATCACTCTAATATATTTTATCTTCGCAACTGGTGAGAAGGTCTCATCATAGTCAACTCCGGGAGTTTGAGTAAAGCCCTTCACGACCAATCGCGCTTTATATGTGTGTACGTTTCCATCCACGTCAGTCTTCTTCTTGAAGATCCATTTGCACCCAATTGTCTTACGTCCGGGCACATTATCAACCAAATTCCAAACTTGATTATCATACATGGATTGGATCTCGCTATCCATTGCCTCTTTCCATTTTGCAGAATCCGGGCCTGCCATGGCTTCCTTATAGCTATTAGGTTCATCAAGGTTTATTAGCGTACCATGACTAATATACGTGTCCCCTTTGGTAGTAATATGAAAACCATAAAACTGGGGTTGAACTCTAACTCTTTCGGAACGTCTAAGAGGTAAGGACTCGTCAATTGGTTCAACCGGAGTTTCCTCCTCGGGTTGAGTGCCAGTAGTAGAGGTTCCTGTTGGATTAATGTCTAAGTCCATAACTATAATTGGTAAGACTTGACCCGACCCGGCATGTTCCATTTGGGTTGCATACCATCATGCACTTGGATAGACTATAATAAGAGAAATAAGACACTTATGGTTATTAATATATTATAAGTTCTAGTATATTAATAATAAGAAGAATAAGATTATTTAATTAGTATTGATCAAGAATTAATCTAGGATTAATTAAGTGATCAAAAGAAGACTAATTAAATATATAGGTTGATTGTGTAAATCATCCATACTTGTATAGTGGGCTAATGCTCCATGGATAATCAAGTTGGGCTAAAACCCATAGGATGGTCCATGGATGCTCCATGGTGTATTTGTACCCATGGATCATGGAAATGAAAGGCCATGTCAATTAGGGTTTACATGGTGTAACCCTTACTATATAAGCATCTTATTCTTGACCAAAATCGGCCACTAGCGTGTGAAGTAAAAGGGCTAGCCGATTTCATGAAGTGTAGAATTCTCTCAAGTTATTCTAAGTGTTTTGGTGATTGTGATTCCATTTGAGGCTTCCACACTATTGGGGCTAGGCACTCAAGCTTCATAAAGACTTTCTACATCAAAGAGGTATGTATTCTATCTTGTTACACTCATTGTTTTTGTATGCTAGATTAGGATAATACCTTGGAAGTTCTTATTTGTATGTATAATAGAGAAAACATAGATCCAAGGTATTTAGGGTTGCATGTACACTTAGGAGTGTTAGAATGCTCAAAACCCAACAGTGGTATCAGAGCCTAGGCTTGTTTTCTTGTTATACCTGCAATAGAAGCTGAAAAAAACGAATTTGTTGTTGTCTGATCATCAGACTCGGCGAGTCCATGCCTAAAATGTGATCAATTCGATCCAACTCGTCGAGTTGGTTCATGCACTCGACGAGTTGGACCCCCAGACAGCATATTTTCGAGTTTTTTGGCTAGAAATGGACTAGGAACATTACCCTAAGTTGTTTTTGAACTTATAAACTTGTTTTTGATGTGGTAATGTTCATGCTAATCCAATTTCAAAGATAATTGTCAATAGATTCATGTTTTGTGTTAGTTTAAGGTTTAGACTAATTACATGAAAAAGTTTGATTTGAATTATCTTGTTCTTATGAGTTGCTTAGATTAATAGAAAAGTTAATTGATTATGTGTTTTCAATCCAAATTAATCTAAGAGTTGATTCTAAAATGTGTTTTTGTAACTTGTCCTCAAGTTATATGAAAAGTCACATTTAAGTTTCATAAAACTCATAAAAGTTGGCAATGGTTACGAAGATGAAGAGTCTTGTCCTTAAGTTATGGAGGTTCAAGAGTCACTTCATTAAGTAATAAAATATGTAACCTTAATTAATTTCATAAGTTATAAAATAAAGAAAAGTTAATTCTTTTATTAATTTAAAGTCTTCCATAACTTGTCCTCAAGTTATGGAACTTGAAGAGTTTTTGGATTAAAACTACTTTAAACACATAAGTTATGGAATTAATTAGTTTTGAATAGTTTCAAAACTTGCCCTCAAGTTTTGGAATTTGTAAAGTTTTCACTTATGAATACTTTAATTCCAAGTTAGCCCTTAGAATTTTAAAAGTTAAAATTCAACCCTTATACTTTATAATATTATAAGTTAATAATATATATATATATATATATATATATATATATATATATATATATATATATATATGTATAAGAGTAAAGTCAGTCTTACCGCTAGTACGCCTCATTCACGAAGCCGGTCTATAAGGTGGGTATAAGGTTGTTGCCTATAAAATGGCAACTTAATGGGTGTCCACTCTCACCCACCACTTGCTTGACTGGTGGAGGGTCATTAGCCGAACGGGTTTGACAGGACTATAATTCTCCCTTCATTAAAAGTATTAATGATAAATACTAAGTAACTAAACTCTTAATAATACCCAATCTTAGTTACTTAGGAAAATGTGAATAAGGTGCTAATCCATGAAATTACACTTTACACTTTGTCTAAGTCGTTAGTGGAGCGTGTGTGGTTAATCGGCACACTAACGCATATTTAACAAGGTAGGCAAAGGGTAACTTAATGTTTATCATAGTATCGATGGAGCGTGTGTGGTTAACCGGCACATCGATTAAGGGGTAAACACTCAAGGGTACAAAGTAATTTGCATGGTTACTTCACACCTTGTTTTGTGATCCTCGGCATCCCAGTCACAAAACCTGAAGGGCACACTCGAGATTGAAACATGTCTTTGAACAGTTCAATGAATCTCAAAGATCTAGGAGTTTCAAAACCAATTAAAACCTAATAATACATTTCGTTTATCTTGGTGGAAATTGGTGAATCGTCATTCACCTACCTTCAAATATTTTATAGCTTGGATTACGGCATACCTCTTCTAAGTTATAAAATAGTTTGTTGGGTCCTAGCCTTAATATTTCATATTGGGTGTCATATTAAGGACTTTAAAATCAACTATCTTGAATATCTCCCACAACATGTCTGTTTTAGACATTATGATCTTCCCAAATCTCTTGAAACAAGCTTTCCTAAATGAAGATGATGTCCCTTGGAAATCATACTTCATTCACCTCCTCCAATTATTCTCCCTAACCCACAAGTTCTTGAAAAAGTTTAAGGTCACTCAGGCCCTATTGGCAAGGCAAGGTCTAGGTGTGTTCACATCTTGGAGATGTAGTCACATATTGACAAGCCGGGAGAGTTGGGTGTCAAAATCTTGAGAAAGTTGGTGGTTCAATCACTTTCTAAGTCACATAGTGAGTTCCTTTGGGACACCTATGAAACAGGCTATGACAAGACCCTTAA
Organism: Lactuca serriola; assembly: GCF_051521515.1. NCBI lineage: Eukaryota > Viridiplantae > Streptophyta > Magnoliopsida > Asterales > Asteraceae > Lactuca > Lactuca serriola. The sequence continues at coordinate 332,883,656 of NC_136415.1, read as the reverse complement.
TGATCTTATCTATTTGTTAAGATCAACTTCCTTAAAACTTGATGGACGTTGACAATAGTGACACAGGAAATCCCGGAAAGCATTCTCTTCCCAATGGAAAGGGATCGGCCATAGTCAACTCGGTTGACCAAATGGTAAAGAGAAAAGCTAAGTCTATGATAGTCCCGTGTACCATTATCAAAGGGTCCATATGTTTATATTGCCAAAGGAAGGGGCATTGGTTGCGTAGCTGCCAAATTTACCTAAGGAAGTTAAAGTCAATAAGTTTGACTCTACTTCAGGTAAAGTCCACTATCTAACTCTGCTAAGTTTCGATTCTGAGATTCCTGATACATGATGTGACTGGGTCACATGGTGATGTTTTTAGAATCAAAGAAATGTGAAGAAACTTAAAGAAAGAATATGCTGAATCTGATGGCGTGGATGGATTTCTATCGCATAGTTTGAAGATCGGATTCTTGAGCTACTTCTTAGGAGTTATGAGATATTGCTTAGGAGTAGATAACAACAAGTTTTCATATGGATTGTAAGGATAAGTTTTTCCGCAAAGTTTTAAAATAAAAGAAAAATTTTGATTTTATTTATTTTAAAATATCCTTACAATGGCATTTGAGGAAAAAATTGTTGCTTATATGATTCCATTAATAGCAAGAGTGGAAATATGAAATTGATTCTTTCATTTGTGGTAATGTCTAAATTTACCAAATAAGGAAAGATTCTCATCACCCAAGTCTCAATTGGACCGGAACTTGGAATCATGCAAGTTGTATAGCATGATGAATGAGAACTTTCAAGTTTTGGAAAATTAAGACTAATTACTTGTTCACATGGATGTGTGAGTCAAGTAAAGGACACATTCTTGTGCACTGATTAAGTCCACTACAAAAGTTTGATAAGACTATTCGTCATAGTTTACTAAAGCTCAGTAAATATGATTATACTTACAAGCTTAAGTGTAACTCTAAGACATTGGAAAAAGGTTCCAATGTAAGGCAGAGCGAATAAGAAGAATCAAATTAGGCAGAAGGATAAAAGTTTCTCAAATCTAAAAAGATGGGAGAGTACTTTAGTATCAGTTTTTGTGATCATCTTAATGATTAAGAAACCATAGCACAATTAGTTCTCTAAGGAAATCTTAGTGCGTTCTTATGACTAAAAAGAGGAACTTGAATTGTTGAAATGGTTAAATCATGAAGATGAGTCATACTTCGTTCCAAAAACAATTTTGAGAGTCATACTCCAAGATTGTAACTTGAGTGACATGTCTTAAAGAAGGTTTAAAACACTTGTCAAATGTAAGAGTAAAAGTTTTCTACTCTTGTACATTTGAAATTGGTAAGTTGTGATGTTTTGGATAAAACAAAGACCAACTAAGACCAATTGTGTGAAGTGTTTGTCTTGATTAGAATCCACACTATCTCTTGGATATTTTACAAGGGAGTCTTATAGGTCAAGAGGACAGTGGGAGTCTTAAAGGTCTTGAAAGTCTCAAGAACTAATCAAGAATAGAACCTAAAGTTCTTCACTAGCACACGACTTGCGGTTTATAACCTATCGTGTTGACATATTTTGTGCCCATTCCAGTTAAAGTTGGCTTTGCATATGAGTTCTTAGAGTTCTCAATTTGTTGCACAACAACTTGGAAGCAATGGCAGGCCCTTGAGCTGCCAGGTGGCAAGAAATTAAGATTGAGTTCAGTCCATATGAGTTTGGATTTGTCATTATCCCTGTCTTGTGACTATGGTTTTGATAATTCACATGGATAAGAACACATACACCATTAAATCTAAGTGTCATAAGGTATCTCTCCAATTCATGAAAATGATGGTGAGGAAACACTTTCACTAAGTAGAATTTAGCTAGATAGCAATTGTGATATTTGCATTCTCAAAGTCGTTAGTGGAGCGTGTGTGGTTTACCGGCACACTAACCTGGACTTGTGAGAAGTGGCAAAAAGGTCTAACCATTATGATTACGGCATCCCTCTTCATAATTGTTTAGACACACAAGTGTGCTATCTAAGGGAAGGTGTATGATTTTGATAAAGTCTTATCAAAACAATCTAGTATCAGAAATCTGAACTTTGGTAAGAAAGTCAATGAAGTATTGATTTCTAGAAGTCCAGATGATTTCTAAGTACATGTCAAAGCTAGTGGGAGCATAAGTGTCATGCTAATAATCATCATGTTAGTGGGAGCATGATAAGTATTGCAAGCTAGCAATGTTAATTATAGAAAACAAAAGGTTTCAATTGGGAAAAAGGTTGTTTTGCTATAATTAAGGGAGAGGAAATTATACTTCATCTTAAATCTATAAGCTTAGGACGTGAGGTTTTAATCATTTAGTCAAGGAAATATATATGAATTTCATGTTGGAATGGCTCAACATAAGGAAATTCTGTATATGGGTCCATTATTTGCGTTCTAAAATTCGATATGATTACAGCATCCCTTTTCATAATCTGAATTATGAGAACTTGGCAAATTGAAATGGACATATTATAGCAAAAGACTAGTTTAGTCTTTATGTGAGACATCATGAATCGATTCCCATATGCTTCGGATATAGGATCGATTACATGTGCTACATTCATCCTTTCTAAAATTTTCCAAATGCCTAGGGCATTAAGAAGGGAAAAGATTTAGAACTGGATATGACTAAAAGGATTAAACAATTGTCGAGGATAATCTAAGGTTTACCAAAGATTGGTTGCTCAAGGACAGTTGGAAGTATAGTGATAATTCTGGAAGGACCATATTGACATAATTTGTAAGGAGGAAACTCTTGTTCAGAAGTGATAGTCAAAATGGAATCTGGAAATGTTTCAAAGTTAGAATTTTCAATCTGTGTAAGATTAAGGAAACTTAATGCAAGAAGGATGTTTCCAAGGAGTTGATCTCCTTTGGAATGCTCTGTAATGATTGTTGTCAAGTCTTTCTGATTTTGTACATAATCATTACAAGAAGATCAATGCATATAAGTTTAGAATCTAACAGATTTCAGTAAATGGCATGAATTTGGAATTCTTGCATTTGCAATAAGGATTTGGGAGTGTGAAATGAGAATCATTGAAGTTATGTTCAATTGATCTAGTTCACAAAGTAAAGATCATAGACAAACATAGTATGCATACTTGGTGTATGGCATGACTAGTGTTTAGAAAACATAGTGTACATGCTTGGAGCATGGGACAACTATTGTTTTAAATTCAAGAATAAAGTTGATAGCTGAAACAGTATACAATGAATAATGTGTAATCATATGGTGATAAATAAAAGGTGTTTTATTTATGTTCAAAGGGTTGATACCATATTGGATTCAATTATTATTGTGTTTCACTTTGCATGTTTTGACTTCCCGAATAAACTAGGTTATTCTTCCGGAATGATTAAGTTATTCAAACCATCCACAGTCGGTCATATGTTGGAAGTAGATATGAATTAAGACTGTCATGGGTTGGCTTGTAGAGGTCTAAGGTATTGGACAAAGGGCTACAACACTCATGAGTGCTCATAAGTTCTGAGTATTGGATTCAACCCGTGCTCATTGGAATCACTTCATGGATTTTATCACGAGTGATCATGAGACGATAATATCTTATATTCTTCAAACCTAGAGATATGAGTTGTTACTATGAGTTGGTTGTACATTGATTGCATGAAAACGCATTTGGTAACTCGGTGCTATAAAACGTGCCTTTGTGTATGATTCAACAAGTAGTAGAACAAGCCATATGAGTCGAAGTTTATCCATTCCTTTTACCTCCGGGATAAAAGCGATATCTGTGGGCCCCTCGATGATTTGATGATGACCAATGGAAGTGCTCGGCCGGGCCAAGACTAATTTGATTTGTTCAATTAGTCAGTCGTCATAAATCGAAAATCGGGAAACAACAAATGGACAGAGAGAATGATTATAATCCATGTCTCAGTCCATATGATATCTAGAATGGAGGAATATATGATCCCTTATCTAATGGACAAGTCACTGACAAAGGTCAGAGTTCATCTACAAGGTCAGAGTTCGACAGAAGCTTTTGAGAGCTACGATTGCCAGTTGGTTCCTGAAGTCATACGCAATAATAGTTTTAGACTTATCCAAGTGGGAGACTGTTGGATTAATGTCTAAGTCCATAACTATAATTGGTAAGACTTGACCCGACCCGGCATGGTCCATTTGGGTTGCATACCATCATGCACTTGGATAGACTATAATGAGAGAAATAAGACACTTATGGTTATTAATATATTATAAGTTCTAGTATATTAATAATAAGAATAATAATATTATTTAATTAGTATTGATCAAGAATTAATCTAGGATTAATTAAGTGATCAAAAGAAGACGAATTAAATATATGGGTTGATTGTGTAAATCATCCATACTTGTATAGTGGGCTAATGCTCCATGGATAATCAAGTTGGGCTAAAACCCATAGGATGGTCCATGGATGCTCCATGGTGTATTTGTACCCATGGATCATGGAAATGAAAGGCCATGTCAATTAGGGTTTACATGGTGTAACCCTTACTATATAAGCATCTTATTCTTGACCAAAATCGGCCACTAGCGTGTGAAGTAAAAGGGCTAGCCGATTTCATGAAGTGTAGAATTCTCTCAAGTTATTCTAAGTGTTTTGGTGATTGTGATTCCATTTGAGGCTTCCACACTATTGGGGCTAGGCACTCAAGCTTCATGAAGACTTTCTAAATCAAAGAGGTATGTATTCTATCTTGTTACACTCATTGTTTTTGTATGCTAGATTAGGATAATACCTTGGAAGTTCTTATTTGTATGTATAATAGAGAAAACATAGATCCAAGGTATTTAGGGTTGCATGTACACTTAGGAGTGTTAGAATGCTCAAAACCCAACAGTTCCTTCATCTATCGACTCTTGAATCTCTTCAAGCTTGATTTGCCTCCCACTGTCTCCTTGGATTATGAGTTCTCGCTCTCGGAACACTCCTCTTCTCGCAACAAAGACAACATTGTCCTTCGGTCTATAGAAGAGATATCCAAAGGATTTATGTGGGTAGCCGATGAAAATACATCGCTCACTACGAGGTTCGATCTTGTCGTGAGTATCTCGTCTTACGAAAGCCTCGCAACCCCAAACCTTGATATGTGCTAACGAGGGAGCTTTCCCTGTCCAAATCTCGTGAGGTGTTTTGGCAACCTTCTTAGTAGGGACTCGATTAAGGATATGGATGGCAGTCTCTAAGGCATACCTCCAAAAAGAGATAGGTAGTGAAGAACGACTCATCATAGAGCGAACCATATCCAATAAGGTTCGATTTCGCCTTTCTGCCACACCATTTAATTGTGGTGTCCTAGGTGGCGTCAATTGTGAAACTATTCCACACTCCTTGAGATAATCGTGGAATTCAAGACTTAGGTACTCTTCTCCTCGATCGGATCGAAGCATCTTGATTTTCCTGCCTAATTGATTTTCCACTTCACTCTTGAACTTTTTGAACTTTTCAAAAGTTTCTGACTTTTGCTTGATTAAGTAGATATACCCATATCTACTATAGTCATCGATAAAAGTCACGTAGAAGCGGTTCCCATCCTTCGTGGTTGATCTAAATGGTCCACATACATCGGTATGTATTAGGTCCAATAGACCCTCACTCCTTTTGCATGTACTCGTGAAGGGTAACTTAGTCATCTTTCCAAGTAAACAAGACTCGCACATGTCATCTTCCCTAAGGTCGAATGACTCCAACACTCCATCCTTTTGGAGTTAGGCTATGCGTTTCTTGTTGACATGTCCAAGACGACAATGCCACAAGGATGCTCGATCCATACTATTGGAAGAATCTATGTTCAAAACATCATTTCCTAAGTTATCAACAATCATAACAGTTTCATAAATTCCATTACATGGTATAGCTTCAAAATAAAAGACACCATTTAGATACGCCAAATAGAACCATTCTCATTATTAAAAGAAAATCTAAAACCTTGTCTAAACAAACCATGAAATGAAATGATGTTTCTAGCCATTTCTGGTGAATAGCAACAATTGTTCAAATATAAACTTAAACCATTCCTAAGCACTAAAGAATACACTCCAATCTTGGTCACAGGCAACGATCTTCTGTTCCCCATGATTACATTTATTCTTCCAGCCTCCACATCCCTATTTCTTCTTAGTCCCTACACATTAGAACAAATGTGGTAACCACAACCGGTATCAAGAACCCAAGAAATAGCATGCGATGAATCGTTAGATTTGATTGTGTATATACCTGCGAAAGACGGCTTGATCTTTCCTTCCTTGATGGCTTGCAGGTACTTTGGGCAGCTTCTCTTCCAATGTCCTATCTTGTGGTAGTGGTGGCACTCTGCCTCCTTTGGGTTAGGGCAGGGTTTAGCAGGATCAACTTTGGTCCCACTAGAAGAGGCACCATCTCGGGCTTTAACCTTACGATAGTTCTTAGACGAGGCCTTCCTCTTCTTTCCCTTCCCTTGTCCAATGGCCAAGACAGGAGCAGCGGTTGGATTAGGAGTTGGTGAAACAGACTTGTCCTTGAAGTTGCTCTCAGCGACCCTCAAGAGACCTTGGAGTTTGCTTAGGGTGACCTCCTCTTTGTTCATGTGGTAGGTCATCCTAAATTGATTGTAGCTCGGAGGCAAAGAGTAAAGCACCATGTCGATCGCCAAGTCTTCCCCAAAGTCAACATTCAACTTGCGAAGGCGGTCGACATACCTTTGCATCTTTTGCAGGTGCACGGTAAGAGACTCTCCATGACTCATCTTAGCGGAAATCATGTTAGTGAAAATCTCATAACGCTCTTGTCTCGCGTTTTGGTGGTATCTCTCCAATAGGTCTTGATGCATCTCGTATGGGTACATGTCCTCATAGGACTTTTGGAATTCGGAGTTCATGGTGGCTATCATGATGCAATGTACCTTCGTTGCATCGCGCTCATGAGTTTCAAAAGCGGTTATTTCAGCCGGAGTAGCGATTTCAGGGTTAATTTTCTCAAGCTTCTCATCGAGGACATACTCCTTATCCTCATAGCGAGCAATGGTACGAATGTATCTTATCCATTCGCTAAAGTTCGTCCCATTGAAAGTGACCTTTTGACAAAGGCTCATCAATGTGAAAGAACTAGCAGCAGTGTTGTTCAAGTTCGACATCTACAAATAGAAAGGACAAAGATAGATTAGAATATGAATCCCTAATTATCACCCAATAAGAAAAATTAGGGCTAGGATCCAACAACAATATTTACATATTAGAAAAGGGATGCCGTAATCCAACATGCAAATAATATGAAGGTAAGTGAATGATGATTCACTAATTCTCCACAATAAAAACATAACTTTAAGTCCTAAATGTATTGAGAATTCCTAGGTTCGGATGAGATTCATTGAAACTATTCAATGGCATGTTTAAATCTCGATATGCACATCTTGTTTGTGACTGGGATACCGAGGATCACAAAGCGGGTGTGAATTACCATGCAAATTCACATGGTGCCTTCAGTGTAACGACCACCTATTCGATGTGCCAGTAAACCACACACGCTCCATCGAACTACGATAAACAATGAATCACCCTTTGCCACCTTTGCTTAGAACCAATTAGTGTGCCGGTAAACCACACACGCTCCACTAACTTCTTAGCAAGGGTGCAAAGTGTAATTTCATGGGATCGCATCAATTCACTTTTCCTAAAGTAACGAAGATTGGGAAATTTTAAAAAAATGTAGTTACTTTGTATTTCATATTATACTTTTAATGAGAGGATGAGGTTTCCCTATCCTACCCGTTCGGCTCACGACCCTCCACCGATCAAGCAAGCGGTGGGTGTGAGTGTACACCCATTAAGCGCCATTTTATAGGCCGCAACCTTATACCCACCTTATAGATCGGCTTCGTGAATGAGGCCTACTAACGGTAAGACTAGCATTTTAGTTATACATATATATATATATATATATATATATATATATATATATATGTGTGTGTGTGTGTGTGTGTATATATATATATATATATATATATATATATATATATATATATATTAACCTTGTAATATTATATTAGTATAGGGTTGTATTTTAAACTTTTAAAAATCTAGGGTTTGAAATTTAAATTGTCTAAATTAAAACTTTTAATCACAAAACATAAATTTCAAAACTTGAGGACAAGTTTTAAACATTTAAAACATGCAGGATCAAATAACAAATAATTTTAATTAACAATTAATTCCATAATTATCCATATTTTATTTATTCAAGATTTCTTGCAAGATAATTACCAATTTAATCAAAATAATTAATTAATTACCATATAAGGAAATTAAATATTTTATTAGTTGATAAATATCTTTAATTAGATCAATATTATAGTCATATATATCAAAAAATCAGATTATGGTTGATCTAATATGATTAAGGTAAGTTTCCATAAGATAATCATCAAAAAATCCCGAATCTGGCCTTTCCTGACGCTTGGACTCGTCAAGTTCCTAACTGGACTCGTCGAGTCAGGCCAACTCGTCGAGTCCACCATGGGACTCGTCGAGTTCATGACACAGAACCACAAAATTCGAATTTTGCAAACAAGATTCAAACAAACAAGCAACAATTTAATAGAAACCAATCTAGGCTCTGATACCACTGATGGGTTTTAGCCATAAGAACTTTCCTATGTGCGCATGCAAAACCCTAATGCTTGGATCTAGGCTTTCTAATTAAACATGCTTTGAATCCAAGACTTCTAATGACTAATTAGGTATAAGAAAAATACAAAATCAGATCTAGAAATTTACCTTTGAATCTCTTGTTTGATCTTGTTGTCTTGGAGCTCTAGAGTCACAATTGTCACTCCTCTAATGGCTTACAAACACCAACTAGCAAGGAAGATGATTTGAGAGAGAGGCTAGGAGGAAATCGGCCAGGGGTTCTCTACTTTAGATGAGATGCCGATTTCCCTTGGCCATAGGGTCTATTTATACTTGTAGACTCCTTAAGGGTTTCACCTTAAACCCTAGTTGGATAATCTTTCCTTAAAGCAATCCAAATCCTTTCCTTAGATAAGCATTGGACGATTTGAGGCTATCCCTAGCCCTAGAATCCGTCCACCCTTCATTCAATAAGGATTTACAGTCTAAAGTGTAACTATCAAACAATTGACAGTTTATACCCTCTTATTTAATTAATCTCTTTAAGTCACCAAATTAATTCTAATTAATTCTATGACTTATATTAATCAAATAACAATTTTTATTATTCCTTATATTATTCTCATAATATATTAATAATATTTATTCTCTCATAATAAATCATCCTATCAAGTTGCTATGGTGAAGGCAACCCAAAAGGACCATGCATAATCGGGTCAAATACTTGCCTAATATAGTTGCAGCCTTAGACACTATTCCAACAATAACATATCAGGTAGTAGCAACCTAGATGATATCACAAAGATAATCATCTAACATACAACTCCTACTGGTGGGCCGACATTGTGGTCGTAGAGCCACCGCTACTGGAAGGTAACTCACCTCAAAGGAGCTGCTGATCGGTGTGGGAACTGACTGTCTTCTGTTGCTGCTGCTCCGGAAATCCTCCGGCTATAATTCCCACAAAACACTCAGTCAAATACTGCTAACCAACCTTAGGGTAAAATGACCATTTACCCCTAGCCAAACCACGAGTCAAAGTCAAAGTCAAAGTCAAAGTCAAAGTCAACTGCCAGTTGACCCGACTTGCCGAGTTGGCTTGCCAACTCGTCGAGTTCCTATCCCTTTGTCTGTCCATAAACCCGTCTCTACTCGTCGAGTTAGGCATTGACTCGACGAGTTTTCCTTTTAAACCAAGGTCCAATATTCCTTCATCCTACTCGCCGAGTTGTATGAACAACTCGTCGAGTTCATCTTCATCCGAAGAACACTCTATGCTGCGACTCGCCGAGTTGTACGAACAACTCACCGAGTCTGTTCTTGAGGCAAGAAGATTGCCTTGGACTCGCCGAGTCAGGGAATTGACTCGCCGAGTTCCTTCATGGGTGAGTCTGGCTTCCGACTCACTGAGTCACACCCCACGACTCACTACTCCACTCCGCAACCACGAAAAGGGCAAAACTCGGGGACTCGCGACTCGACTCGCCGAGTCCAATGAAAGACTCGCCGAGTCTTTCTCATGCAAACACTATACACTCGATTTTGCTCGAATCCAGCTCATGCCATACATAGATCTGGGTTTCTAGGGCCTGATTAACACGTAAAGTTTCCAACTTTACGTGTAAATAAACACCAATGAAGGTTTTAGGGCTCAAAATGCACTAAAAGAGTAGATCTAGGGCTTTCATGCAATATGGCTCCATAAAGGCAGTAGATCTGAGCTCCTGGAGCTCAATCATGTCTAGATCTAAGGGTTAATCATCTTATTACAAACCCTAATTCGTGAACAAGCTTGGAAATGGCTCAATGAGGACCTTAATGGAGGTATAATGGACTATAAGCATGAAAACAGAGGGAAACTGAGTTATACCTCAAGGAAATCACTGAGATAACACAAGGATGCCTGGCCTCCTTCTTCTCTTCTTGATCTACTCTTCTTTCTTCTCAAAATCTTCAAGAAACACACCAAAGCACTTCAATATCACAAGGAATAAGGGTTTGAACGATGTTTGAAGCTCTGAGGGTGAAGGAGGCGAGGTTGGGGCGCAAAAGGTTGGTTTAAATAGGGTGCAAACCCATGAAATTTAGGGTTTCATCAGATAGCGGGGACTCGCCGAGTCCAGAATGTGGACTTGCCGAGTCGCCATCTTAAACGTGCTCCCAAACCCGTTTCCACTCGGCGAGTCGGGCCTACAACTCGTCGAGTCCAAGGTTAAAAATGTAAAATACTTAGATAAATTTTACGTACCAGGAACCAGGTGCTACACTCACAACTAAAACAAATAGTTTTTATAGGAATCCATGAGACCCAATGTAATTTTAGTGAGTTAGCCGCCATCAATATATTATCCATTAGACCACAAAGTGATTTAATAGATAAAATATCACTGTTATCGACCTTCCATGTTCATCAGGAGTTGTGGACAACTGCGCATTAGCGGCCAAACTGTTGAGCGCATTTGATCAACTGTATGTATTCACTTCATTTTCTCACATTTCTCCTCCAACACCGATTTCCAATAGCTCCAGAAATCAGTATCCTATCAGCAATTTTGCAATTATTTGAGACTCTAACAGGTAAAGTTTTGGGAAAGCTTTTAAGTCAAGGGATTTATGGGTTTTCTTGGGGAGATGGTGTGAGCTCTATTTCTAGGTTTTTATGACATTGAAGACGTCAGTCAATGGATTGACTTTTTTCAGATTTGTAAGCCTAAACGTTAGGGCTTGGAATCGATCATCATAATTATTTGGTGGCACTTATGGAATTTTCAAAACAACATTCTTTTTAATGACCAAAGTCAAGGGATTTATGGGAGATGGTGTGAGCTCCCTTTTCCAGTTTTTAATGACATTGAAGACATTAGTCAATGGATTGACTCTATTTGGATTTGAATTCCTAAACGTTTGGGCTTGAATCGATCATCATAATTATGTCGTGGTTCTTATGGAATTTTCGAAACAACATTCTTTTTAATGACCAAAATCATAAAAGGAAATTAATGATTGATAGTTTGATCGATTATTCCTATAATTGGTTCGTTATTCGTAATAAAATGTTTAGTATTAGTAGAAGTTCATGGCGGTTAAACCCCATTATGTCTATTCCTTTGTAATTTTGTTAGTGTTTTTCTAACTTTTGTTTTAATATAAATTCAGCCGTTCGGTTTTTTTTTAGAAAAACGGCTTTAAGAGTTGTGTTATCAAACCAAGCATCCTTCCAAAAATGTATTTTCTTCATCTGCCCCTATGCCCCCATTTTTCTTTCAACGAGAATATTAAATAAAATGTTCCATTCAACCAACTCCAAACTGACTCAAGCAATCGATAACCAAGTCCTCGATAACCCACATTTAACTATGGCTCGCCATCAATGCCGAGAATGTGACGCAAAAAAATTTTGCAAGATAAACATGACTAATATGTAAAAACGACAAGTTTTTTTAACAACTAAGAGTAAAAACAAAAAGTTAAGTCAAGGTTTTAACATATATTATAAAAAATTACTTATTATCGAATTCACCTATCAGTCATAACCTTTTCATTTTTTGAGTTGGTTAATTGGGTCTCTTTTCAGACCAATGCTTTCGTGTAGCGTACACTTTAAATATGATCCCAATCTCTTCTAAGCTTGTGAAAAGAGGGTTTTAAATTACTCACTATCTCCTGTCCATCTTGCTTATCTTGTGACGAGACTGTTGAACATTTTTTTTTACTGTAATTTTCCTAGCCTATTTGTAGATGGTTACTTTCATGGTCAGGTATTTTACCTTTACTTCCTACGAGTTCATCAGACTTGCTTTTGAAGATGGATTGTAAGAGGCTTAATAAGAAGTATGATAAGATGAAGCTCGACCTAATTTATTCAACCATTTGGTTTATATGGAAATTCCGAAATGAACTTATGTTTAAGAAAGTAAGGAGCTCCCCAGTGAAGATGGCGGATGAGATACAACTTATTTCGTACAATTGGTTCAAAAACCGTGCCAATCTTATTCGTTTAAACTGAAATACTTGGTGTTGTTCTCCGATTTCAGCTTGTACTAATACCAGACCCGGTCCTGACATTTCAGAGACCTTGTGCAAAAACTAAAGTGAGGCCCCATAAAACATTTCTTGTAAGTATTATTAACTACATTTGTTACCACTAATTCAAAACATAAAGTTACTAAAAAACATCTCATAAATTCACTACCACAAAATAATGTCTTCACTCATTGATAATCAAATAAATCTGTAAAAGTGTTATAAACAACTTTCAAAAAAAAAAAAAGGAACACATTACTATTTTCTAAACATCGACCTTGTATCATTTTTAGAAGAAAATTCATCTATGAGACTTTCATCTATGAAATCTTTTCTTACTTTTTGGTGAGTTTATAAAAAATAAAAACGGGGTCTAAAATTTATAAAGAAAACAAATTTGCATTTTTTTTGGATATAGATATTTCCTTAAATTGTTGATAAATTTTAAATTTATGATTAGATTTTGATTTTTGTTGATTTTTTTTCACAATTAAAATACTTCTAAAATTGGAACCAAATGTTACTGGTTTAATTTTATTTATTGATAAAATTTAAAAATAGATTTCATAAAAATACCAATACTATAACTATAAATTATCCCAAAAATCGGAGGTCTCCCAAGATCGGAGGCCTGGTGTGACCGTATTGCCGGCACCACCCCAGGGCCGCCACTGACTAATACATTGTGTTTTTCTCTAGCATCTTGCTAGATGTTTCTAATATATTTGTTGTTTAAAAAAAGGATAAATCTTATTAATAAATAAGAAAGAAAATTAAGTTTTAGATTCATACAATAGAACAACAATAATATAACCTAAAATATATTTATAAAGATAGTCTAGACTGTAACAAAACTAAAGTTGCTAATTTTAAATGAAGGAAATGTGAACGAATATCCCATATTATTTTCTTGCAATTAATGCACTTTGACCTTCAATGAAAGGGTTTTGGGTTTACGAATACAGAAGGGCATTGATGACCTTAGGTTGGTTACTTGTTACGGTTCTTTGAAAAGTCATTATAACTAAGTGGACTGATCGATCATTATCTACGTCGACTAAATTGTATTATATATCATATACAAGTTCCCATTTATTGCTAATGATCAGCCTCAAAAGAGTACACACAAAGAATTCGAATTAGATTGTTAAGATTTCGATCTTGATCTTGATCTTAAGAACTTACAATTTTAAAATCCTACAAATCAAAAATTATACCGATCTCACTAGAATTTGTATGAAACAAGATCTATAGTTGGATCTTAAGATCTTAACATGATTCGATTTCACCTATCTAGTTTTATTATATTTAGTCAAACCTGAAAAATTCGTCTATTCAACTTGAAATCAAACATCGCAATTTGCAAGAAACTTTATAGAACATCATCATTTTATCAATTTATCATAAATTAGGCAAATTACACTCATGATGTCATTTGTGATCTTAAGCCTTTAGTTGTAGATAATAATGATTATATTTTCTTTTATAATTAATACGTTTTCTTCCTAATTTCTATGGTTTTCAACAATAAAAATTATGGTTCATATTTAGAAAGTTAAAGTTGGTTCCATATCGACATTTTAATTACACCAAAAACATTACAAACAAATTTAAATATGAGTTTATTTTGACAGGATTTTCCTTTCCGATCTTGTAACATATAAAACTAACTTAAGTAACATTTTGATCTTGAGAGCCTTAATTGAAACCATACAAATGATGACATCTAACTCGAGACTTGTTCAATTTGGACTATCTTAAATCATACTACTTTGTATAATTTAATATACTTTTTGTTTATATATATATTTTTACGGATTTTTTCTGCCTAATTGAATCGAGAAACTTCTAGTTAGTAGTTAAATTAGAATCTGCATATTAACCCAATGTGATCACTTTTTTGATGTAATCATTTCTCATAAATGTCTTAATTGACTACATAAACGTAGATAATTTTAAATGCACTAAAAAGATCACACATATATGTATATGATATTGGACATGATTGAGATGACTAAATGATTATAGTGTATAATATATATATATATATATATATATATATATATATATATATATATATATATATATATATATATATATATATATATATATATATATATATATATATATTATAAAATAATTAACCACAGTTTTAAGTATTTTGATTATATAGATTTGTGTTTTGGGATATTTCAGTTTCTCTAAAAATTTTATTTTCCTTAAAACTTTTCATATGATAAATTCAAGTTCTCGTATATTTATTTAATAAAAAGTAACTTAAAAAACGGATAAAATGGAAGATGAGAATAATATAAATAAAACAAGTAAAGGTGGCCACTTGGAGTGGTGGTCTGGTGGTATGTGGTGAGTTGACAAAGTCCACACGCTTCTAATTCGCCACCAGCGTCTCCATTTCTGCCACACCCTCAAAATCATAATTTTGTGATACCACATGGCACTAACTTCAGTTTCTTGTTAAACCTTTTATTTTCATACTTTTTATGAAGAAAAAACTATGTATATTCAATAAAATTTATCGATAGATCTCATAACTAGTTTATAACCCGTGAAAATCACGGTTAAAAAATTAATTAAATTTTAATAGTAAGAACTCAAAATTATTAATCAATTATTTTAAATAAATTATTAATTAAGTGATATTTTTTTAGTTATATAAAATTATAATCGTTAATTTAAATAAATATGTAAAATTATATCACCTTATAACTTGTATTAATTTTATTTTATTTTTTTATTGTAATGTTATTAATTTAATGTAATAAGAATGAGAAATTTAAAATTTGAAATTAACAATTAATAGGTTGACAAATGACATACATTAATTATGAGAACTAATATGGTGACCAATGTCAAAAGAAGAATAAAATATACATTAATTAGAAGGCTAATATAATGACACATGTCAAAAAAAGATTAAAAGTATTTTTTTATTAGAATAGGAAGACTAGTAAAAAAATCAGGACTTTGTTCTGGGTTTATTTTTTTATTTTTTTGGTATTGTGTTATAACCAAGATTGTACTTCTACATCTTTTCCAATCAGGGCATAGTTTGAAAGGTTCAGACAAACCAATACTGTTTATTTAACTATTTAGAAATACAGTTAAAATAGGAGGTTGCTTTCTTTCCATAGAATGCAAATACAATGATTTCTCATATTTTCTCTTTTTATTTTGAAAATTTAAAAGTAACATTTTCTTCAGAACTCACCTGGACCAACAGTAAGCAAGTGAAAGCACAATACACAATCTTGAACTAATGCCAGATGACGATCACAATCGTCTTCCACTTGTTGCAAATCCCGTCTTAAACATCCAACTTCAATCAGTATTCCATCTTTTAGTTTCATTGCAGGGCCGATCCTGAGGATTCAAATGCTCAGTACGGAATCCTTAGGACGAGCAGAAAAAAAAGGCCTTAGCCCTAACTTGTAGCAAACTAAAATACATAAAATATTTTTTTTAAGCGACGATAAACTTTATAGAACTAAACAAAACGAAATTATGTTTAGCAAGAAACTTCACTACTGCAATGATTCTCAAAATGACTTGTTTCCAGTAATCTCTTTCTTTCTTGAATTGCTCGTATTGAACTTTATCAATCATTTAGTTCAAGTTCAATCTTTTATGCATATCAAAGCACTTATTCCTATTTTTGAGATGATCCAAGGAAATTTCATTTCTTTAACTCTACTGGTAACATGGTGCCAATCTGAATAACCTTCATCACCCAATTTATCTTTAAACATCCCTTTTTTAAATACTTTAGAGCAGAAACAAAATACATTGTCAAGCTCTTTCGAATATACTATTTCTCTATCACACTTCTCAAAATTTGATAAAGTTCTTGTATATAATGCTGCATAAAATCGTCTACCATTTTTATCACAGGGACCATACATAATACTAGTATCTCTTGTAGGACCTCTCTCGACCAAAAGTTTTATCTCCTCATAAGTTTTTCCTACCTTCTTGGATCACATATATCAACAAGCTCTTTAACGGGTTCTTCTTCTTTTGCCTCTTCTACTACTACTTTTACATGTTCTTGCTCTTCAACATGATCTTCAACATGTTCTTCAACGTGCTCTTCAACATGCTCTTCAATGTGCTCTTCAACATCCTCTTCAACATGTTTTATATGGATAAACTTATCTTGAGAACCAACGTCAGCCTTTCTCTTTTCTTCATCTGGTTTTCTCTTTTTACGTTTTTGAAAACCGGATGGTTGTTTAGACTTCATCATTTCAGGTTCAATAGTTTCAACTTTCAAGATTCAAGTTACATCAACCGATAAACATAATTGATAATCTCATAATCTAATTTCAACATAATTAACATATTCTGATTTCTCATAATTTGATTTTTTATTTCTTATTTCAACATTCATTAACATATTCTGATTTCTCAATTCTCATAATCCGATTTTTGATTTCAAGTAACATTTATTAACATATTTTGATTTTTGATTTCAAGTAACATTCAGAAAAAGTACAAAACATTCAAGTTCATTATTAATCTGATAACGTTCACATTCTGAACCCTGATTTCTGGTAATAGACAATCTAATAACATTCACATTCAATTTCTGATAAGTAATTATGATAATTTGTTTCTGAAACAAAAAAGAAAACAAGAAAAGTCCAATAATCGACTAATATCTGAATAAATTGAGAATAATTACCATTGTTGCCCTTTTGATTTCTGAAATTTGAATCAATAAAGAATAATTATCGATAAGTGAATGATCGATTGGAAGAAAAAACCTCAATCGTCCCTCGTTGAACGCTGCTCCACGTTTGTCGCTCACACTCACAGAAAACTCGACAACATTAACGGACTATCTCTACTTGGACCATTGTAGCTGGACTTGAGGTAGCTGGGCCTAAATCTAATTTCAATTTTTATTACAAATAATATAGGTAAAAAAATTTAGGCCCCTGGAAAAAGAAGGCCCTGTACACAAGCCCTTCTTGCCCACCCCTATCACCAGCCATGCTTCATTGTATCTTCTAAACTGGCCCAAAGTGATATTGTTTTATTTTGAAAAAAATAATTAGAAGACTAAAAGAAGATTTTATGTCAATAATTTGATTGACTTACTTTAGTATTAGTGAATTGATCTTGTTGCGCATCATGGTAGCCATGTAAATTGCTTAAATTTTCAGTCAACACAACCTTTTCTCGTTCAACGTTCTTAAGCGTTTCACCGATTTGATTAAGCTCTGTTTGCAGCTTACTTTTGTAGTAACGTCCCAAAAACATGACCTAAATATTTCATTTTTAATTTAATAATAACAGTATTCCAAAGACATCATCAATACGAACCAAATAAAGTAAGTGTATTAAACATCATCTTAAATCACAGTAATCACAAAAGCAGAATTATGGGGTGTGTGCAATGTAGTCATCCCAATCTCTTCCCATTGGAACCAGAAGTACCTGAAACATAAACTGAAAATCATAAGCACAAAACTTAGTGATTTCCCGAAACTATCCAATACCATACATAATAAACCACATACTGGACCCCGCGCTCCATCGGGCCCCGGTCGGTATCGAGTCCCACTCGGCTTCGGGCCCCGCCCGACTTCGAGCCCCGCTCGGTATACAAATCTATTATTCTTAGGCCCCGTCTAACATTGGGCCTCACCCACTATACACATAGACATATATCATATAAACATACTAACACATGCAATCATCATAAACAATAGCATATGATACAGTCATCGGGCTTTGCCCGTCATCGAGCCCCGCCCGATACACATAGCAACACATATCACATGCAAGGGTCACACAGACTCCTAGCATCCTAACATAAATAACAAAGGTCAGCATTGGTGCCTTAGACCCGATAAATCCAATTAGGAAACTCACCTCAACTGTTGAATCTTACTGAAATCCTTGGCTGTTGGTCTGACGAATCCCCATACTATCGATACAAAATAACACCTAATTTCACATTTGGGTTCCAATCCATATCTAACAATCCATCCTTGGGGCAAAAAAGACCATTTTACCCCTCACCTAGTTTGTTCCAAGACTAAGGCCCAAACTCACAATCTAAAAGGCCCAAAACCAATTAATCATCCAAGGCCCACTTATAGCCCAATTTTCCAAATTGGGCCCAAACCCTTATATGGGCCTTACCCTAAAGCCCAATAATTTTCCCTAGTCCAAAACACTTGCTCTTAGATGGCCTATCAAGAACCCAAACGCCTAAGCCAACAGAGAGGCCCAACTCGAAGCCCAAAGCGCAAAAACCCAACTCACTGAGTACTCGGGGCGTACTAAGCTGTACGCTAAGCGTATACACTAAAAGTCTTGTACGCCGCATGTACAGACTTGTACGCCCAGTGTACTCACTCATTAAGCCATAGTCCATTTTAAGCACTTAATGCTTAAGTCCATAAGTCCAAACCATAGATCTAAGTCCTAATAAGCATCTAGAACCATAAAGTAACTGACTTGGTGACTTAGCATGCCCCATAAGGCCCCAAATTCAAGATATAGCACTCTACTTTTCTCATGCATGGGTGATTCTAAACCCTAAAGGTGCTAACTTTATGGACTTTGAACCTTAGAAACACCAAAAGTAGCAAGTTATAGCTCCTTGAGTGGTATCAAACCACTAGATCTCATTCATGGGGCGAAAAATGATCCAAAACCCATATAAACTAGATCTAAGATTCTAATGAGCAAGGTCATAGCTTTTTACCTCAAACAAGATGGAAATAAAGCAGATAATCAAGATCCACAAGCTCTTCATTGATCTACCACCTTGCACCAAGCTTCTACTTTTTGATTATGGACCAAAGCACACCAAAATGGACATGAGCTCAAAACAAAATGGAAATGTTTAGGGTTTCGTGTATGAGGCTATAAGAACATTAGAGGCTGAGAAATGAGGGTTTCATGAGCCATAAATGTGTTTATATAGTGTCCAACCCTGAAATTAGGGTTTTCATTAAATCACATGTACACCTCGCGTACGTTTCCGGAATCCTGTCATAGCCTCGCATGAGTACGCTAGGCGTACCATGTGGTACGCCCCGCGTACTCGCTTCACATCTTGTATGCCACCGTACCATGTGGTACGCCCTGCATACTACAGAAGGACCAAAATGCAACTTATAAATACACAAGGGGCAATAATGAAACATACCAGAATTCAAGTGGTACAATTCTCCCCCACTTGAATCAGACTTTGTCCTTGAAGTCCGTTGCCCCGAACAACTCTGGATAGTGCTCTCTCATCTCATCCTCATGCTCCTAAGTCCACTCCGATCCCTTGCGGTGCTGCTATTGCACCTTCACCTTCACCAGCTCCACAACCTTGTTCCTCAAGGTTTTCGTCTTCCAATCCAGAATCTCCACCGGTCTCTCAATATAATTCAGAAGGGCATCCACCTAAATATCCTCCAATCATACCACTACAAAAATCATCCACTAAGCACTTCCACGGGTGAGAAACATGGAGCGTGCTATGAATCTGACTGAGCTCGTCTAGAAGATCCAAGTGATAAGCAACCCAGACCACCCAAGCCAAAACCATGAAAGGACCAATATACATGGGGCCCAACTTGCCCGCTTCCTGAACCGGATAACACTTTTCCAAGATGACACCTTCAGGAGAACTATATCTCCCACCTGGAACTCTATATCTGACCGGTGCCTGTCGGCATAACTCTCTGCCAACTCCGAGCTGTCTGGGGCCTGCTCCGAACCTGCTGAATCAACTCAGTGGGTTTGAGTACCACCTCGGTACTCCCCATAACCCGTTGAATGACCTCGCCCCAGTAAATCGGGGTCCTATATTCCCTCCCGTAGCGCATTTCAAAAGGTGGTCGATCAATGTTGGCGTGATAGTTGTTGTTATACGAAAATTCCGCTAACAGAAGATAAGTATCCTAACTCCCACCGAAGTTCAGAACACACGCATGCAACATATGCTCTAGAGTCTGAATCGTCCAGTCACTCTGACCATCGGTCTGCAGATGGAATGTTGTGCTGAAATGGTGACGAGTGCCCAACTCGTCATGAAATTTCTTTCAAAACCTGGTAGTAAATCAAACATCTCAGTCAGAAATCACTGATACCCGCACCCCTTGACGTGCCTCAACCTCCCTGATATAAACCTCATCCAACTTCTCGGCAGAAATACTCTCCTGAACCGAAATGAAATGCGCACTCTTAGTCAAACGATCCACAATGACCCATATCGAATCCACTCCGCGTGCAGTCCTGGGAAGCTTTGTTATAAAATCCATGGTGATGTCCTCCCATTTCCATACGAGAATCTCTAACGGCTGCATCTTGTCGTGAGGTCGCTGATGCTTGGCCTTGAATTTCCTTTAAGTCAAGTGTTGGGTTTTGTATACTACAACATCCTATGGTGCACATACAACCCTAAAAGCTTTGGATCTATGTTTTCTCTAATTATACATGCATATGGTTTCCAAAGCTTTAAGCCTACAAATAGCATACAAATAACATATGTATAATAAGACAAGTTTTAGACATACCTCTTAATGTTATTGAAGTTGCTAGGAAGGCTTTGGCCTTTAAGAACTTAGTTCCCCAAGTGTTGCACCTCAAATGGAGTCACAACTCACCTAGGGCAAAGGTGACTCTTGAGAGAGAATTTCCATGAACCAAAAACACCTCCATGAACTCCAAGAACCAGAAGTATGTGTTTCTAGGTTATGGAGCTTATATTTATATATAGGATTCCAAGAGTTATGGGTATAACCCAAATCCATACCCATGGGTTTTATGATCTATGGTTCATGTGGCCCAACTCTTTATGTATCCATACATAAACTTATTCCAATATGGATCATAAGTCTAACACATATAAATATAACCAATTACCATAATTAGTTCCTATAAATGTAATTAGTCTCTTTTGATCACTACATTAATTCCAAACTAATTCTTGATGAATACTAATTAAATCATATGATTTCATATTAATATATTAGAACTTATAATTTATTAATAAATCATATATAACCTCTTTTCAAAAGTCCATCCTAACAAATTGTCCTGATGTTATGCAACCCAAATGGACCATGCTACTCTTGGGTCGAGTACATAACAATAATACTTATGGGCTTAGGCATCAAATCCAACAGTCTCCCACTTGGATAAGTCTAAAACTATTATTGCAAATACGACTCCAAAATCCCGACTAGCAATCATAGCTCTTAAAAGCCGTTGTCGAACTCTGACCTAGTCAATAATGTGTCCATTAGATAAGGGATCATATATTCCTCCATTCCAGATATCATATGGACTGAGACATGAATTATAATCTTTCTCTTTATCCAACTGTTGTTTCCCAATTTCTGATTTATGACGACCAACTAATTGAAAAAAATCAAATCAGTCCAGGCCTGGCCGAGCACTTAGGGTTGTCATCACTAAATCATCGAGGGGCCCATATATATCGCTTTTATCCGCATGGGGTAAAAGGAACGGATAAACTTCAACCCAAATGCTCGCTTGTACTCACTCATCAAATTACACACAACGATATGTTTTATGACATCTAAGTTACTGGTGCGTTTACATTTGTCAATGTGCAACCGACTCGCAACTACAACTCACACATCTCCGTTTGAAGAATATAATATATTATCGTCTCATGATCACTCGTGATAAAATCCATGAACTGATTCAAATGAGCGTAGTTTTAATCTAATACTTGAATCTTATTCCAGGAGCACTCATGAATACTGTAGCTATGTCTAAAACATCTAGACATACTACAGACCCATTCATGACAGTCTCGCCTCAATACCTACTTCCAATGTATGATCGACTATGGACGGTTTGATTAACCTAGTTATTCGGGAAGTCAAAACATGCAAAGTGAAATACAAGAATAATACTAATCCAATATGGCCCCAACCTTTTGAGCCATATTGATTAATCATTATTAATTGTATAATGTTTCTGTAACATCCAAAAATACAACCCAAAATTTTTTGTTTTAATAATAATAAAAATCATATACTGATCATCATATCATGAAACCATATGTCAAATATCTTAACTCATAATAAAATGTCATGAACATTTGTGCCAAATCAAACTATGAATCAAAACAAACTCCCAGGAACAAGACTGAAGTTGTGGTGTGTGCAATGCCATCATCCCAAGCTCTTCCCTTTACTTACGGAAGTACCTGAAACTAAAACTGAAATTGTAAGCACAAAGCTTAGTGAGCTCCCCCATACTACCACACACCATACAATAACATAAAACACATATTGGGCCTTGCCCACTGCATCAGACCGAAGTCCGGAAACTGCATCGGACCGAAGTCCGGAACTTAATGGGACCTTGTCCCCTGCATCGAACCGAAGTCCGGAACTAACTGCATCGGACCGAAGTCCGGAACTTAATGGGACCTTGTCCCCTGCATCGAACCGAAGTCCGAAACTAACTGCATCGGACCGAAGTCCGGAACTAACCAGGGCCTTGCCCTCTGCATCGGACCACAGTCCGGAAGCTGACTGAGCGTAACATAGCATAGCATGAACATATCAATTAGCATTAACACATAACTGCATACTGCATCAGGCCATAGCCCGGAAAAAATAACACAAAAACTTGTCTGAGCCACGAAGGCATCAAACATACTAACTACTGCATTAGACCGATGTCCGGAAACTGCTTCTAGCTAAATGTGCCGACATTGTGGCCTTAGACCCGTTCCTATTGGAAGCAAAACTCACCTCGTAGCCTGACTGCTGAAAGAACTGCTTCGGAATCTGTCTGTTGTGGCTCCAGTTTCACCCCGGCTACAATTTCCATAAGTAACCTCAATCAAATACTGATAATAATACTGAGGGTAAAATGACTATCTTACCCCTGGCCAAAGTCAACCTATCGGTCAAAGTCAACATTCAGTTGACCTGACTCGTCGACTTGGGTCACCAACTCATCAAGTCCTTACTCTCACCTTCTTACTTCTGCTCGCTACTACTCGTCGAGTTTGGCATAGACTCGGCGAGTTCCTCCTCGACACTAACACTCAGACAATCTACATCCGACTCGCCGAGTTGTATGAACAACTTGTCGAGTTCTCCTTCATCGGATGAACACTCTGGTTGTGACTCGCCGAGTTGTATGAACAACTCGTCAAGTCTGTTCCTGAGGCATGAAGATTGCCTTGGACTCGCCGAGTTAGGGCATTGACTCGCGAGTCCTTCCATGAATGAGTCTAACCTCCAGCTCACTGAGTCCACTTTAACTCACTAGTTCCACTCGGCATAACTCGAAAAGGGGAAAACAGGGGACTCGCGACTCAACTCGTCGAGTCTGAAGAACGACTCGCCGTGTTGTATACATGCAACCACTATATACTCGATTCTGCTTGAATCTAGTTCATTCCATTCGTAGATCTGGGTTCTAAGGGCTTGTTTAACATGTAAAGTTTCCAACTATATGTGTAAATAAACACCAAATGAAGGATTAAGGCTCAAAACACACTTATAAGAGTAGATCTAGGGCTTTCATGCAATATGGTCCCATCAAGGTATTAGATCTAGGCTTCTGGAACTAAAACATATCTAGATCCGAAGGCTATTCATCTCAATGTGTCCTCTATGCTACTACCAAGCCAAGAAATGGTTCAAGAATAGCTTTAATGGTGTTCCAATGGGGATTAAAGCATAGAAACAGAAAAGGGTCGAGTTATACCTTACTATACTCTGAAATGCCACAAGGATCTTGGATCTCCTTCTTCTCCTCTTGATCTACCTTCCTTCTTCTCTCAAGATCTTCAAAGAATCACACCAAATCACACAAAATGCTAAGAGAGTTCGAGGGTTTCGAGAAGGATGCTCTGGGGGTGATGGGGGATGAATTAGGGTCCTAAAAGTTGATTAAATAGGGTACAAACCCTTGAAATTAGGGTTTCATCCAGGATGGCGGACTCGCTGAGTCCGGAATATGGACTCGTCGAGTCGCCAACTTACACGTGCTTAATATCCCGACTCTACCCGATGAGTCTGGCTACTGACTCGTCGAGTTCCTCATGAAAACTTGAAAAAATAATTATTTAAATAACCTACCAGAATTGGGGTGTTACAACTCTCCCCCACTTGTCTCAGACTTCGTCCTATAAGTCTGCTGCCGCTGATTATGGAAACAACTCTGGGTAATGCTCCCGCATCTTCTTCTCGGACTCCCACGTCCACTCTGAACCCTTTCAGTGCTGCCACTGCACCTTCACTAACTGAATCACCTTGTTCCTCAAGGTCTTCACCTTCCGATCTAAGATCGCAACTAGTCTCTTAACATAATTCAGGTTGATATCAACCCTGAATATCCTCCATGGGTACTACCGCCGACTTGTCCACCAAACACTTCCTCAACTGAGAAACATGGAAAGTGTTGTGGATCTGGCTAAGCTCTGCCGGAAGATCCAATCGGTAGGCGACCCGACCCACCCGGGCCATAATCCTAAAAGGACCAATGAACCTGGGGCCCAACTTGACCCTCTTTCGGAATCTGATGACACCCTTCCAGGGTGATACCTTCAAGAGAACCATGTCACCCACCTGAAACTCTAAGTCTGAACGCCTCCTGTCGGCGTAACTCTTCAGCCGACTCTGCGCAGTCTGCAGTGTACTACGAACCTGCTTGATCAACTATGTCGTCTTGAGGACCACTTCGGTGCTCCCAATGACACGCTGACCGACCTCGCCCCAACAGATTGGGGTCCTGCACTTCCTCCCGTATAGCATCTCGAAAGGAGGGCGGTCAATACTCGCATGGTAGCTGTTGTTATATGAAAACTCCGCTAACAGAAGGTATGTATCCCAACTGCCACCGAAATCTAGAACACATGCCCGGAGCATGTCCTCGAGAGTCTGGATCGTCCTCTCACTCTGCCCGTCCTTCTGAGGGTGGAAAGCGGTGCTGAAATGGAGACGAGTCCCCATCTCGTCGTGAAACCGCTTCCAGAATCTGGAAGTAAAATGGACGTCTCGGTCTGACACCACCGAGACAGGCACTCCATGCCGTGTCAACACCTCTCGCACATAAAATGAGCACTCTTCGTCAACCGATCCACAACGACCCTAATCGAATCCACTCCACGTGCAGTCCTGGGAAGCTTCGTGATGAAATCCATGGTGATGTCTTCCCACTTCCACACTGGAATGTCTAACAGCTGCATCTTGCCATGAGTTCTCTGGTGTTCTGCCTTGACCTTCCTGCAGGTCAGGCACCTCTCCACATACCAGGTGACATGCCGCTTCATGCAGGGCCACCAATAATAGGGTCGAAGATCTCTATACATCTTCTTCGCCCCTAGATGGATGGAAAATCGAGACTTGTGGGCCTCATCCATCAGTACCTACAGTACACCTCCCCAGTACGGCACCCAACCTCTCCCATGAAGGGTCAACAATCCTCGAATGTCATAGTCGAAAGAAGCTACTCGGCCCACAATCCTCTCACACTTCTGCCTCTCCTCCTTGAGGCCCTCGACCTGAGCCTCTCTGATCTGCTCCAGTAATGGAGTAATCACTGTCATTCTCAGACATATATCTCTGATCGGGGCTGCTGCCGCCTTGCGGCTCAGGGCGTCGACCACCACATTGGCCTTCGCTGGGTGATAAAGGATCTCACAATCGTAATCCTTCAATACATCTAACCATCGCCTCTGCCTCATGTTCAGATTTGGCTGATCCATGAGGTACCTCAAACTCTTGTGATCCGTGTAAATGGTACAACGGACCCCATAAAGTTAATGTCTCCAAATCTTGAGGGAAAACACCACTTCCCCCAACTCTAAATCATTTGTAGGATAGTTAGCCTCGTGAGGCTTCAACTGTCTCGAGGCGTAAGCTATCACATGGCCTCGCTGCATCAACACTGCTCCCATACCTGTGATCGAGGCATCACAGTAGACTACGAAATCCTCTACTCCCTATGGCAGGGTAAGAATCGGTGCCTCACACAATCTCTGCCTGAGGGTCTCAAACGCTACCTGCGGCTCAGGCCCCCAACGAAACGCTACCAACTTCTTGGTCAGTCGGGTAAGCAGTACTGCTATCTTGGAGAAATCCTGGATGAATCTCCTGTAATACCCTGCCAAACCTAGGAAGCTCTGAATCTCGGATGGAGACTTCGGGACCTGCCACTGCATCACGGCCTCTATCTTGGTCGGATCTACCAAAATGCCCTTCTGGTTGACGAGGTGACCAAGGAACTGCACCTCGCGCAACCAGAACTCGCACTTGGAGAACTTTGCGAAAAGTCTCTCCCTCCTCAAAACCTCTAGCACCTCTCTCAGGTGCTCCCCATGCTACTCCTTAGTCTTGGAATACACCAAGATATCATCTATGAATACTATCACAGACCAATCCAGCATCGGCCTGCACACGCGATTCATGAGGTCCATGAACGCGGCTGGAGCATTGGTGAGCCCAAACGACATCACCACAAACTCATAATGACCATACCTGGTCCTGAAAGCAGTCTTCTTCACATCCTCGCCTCTGACATGCATCTGATGATATCCGGAGCGCAAATCGATCTTAGAGAACCAAGACGCTCCCTGAAGCTGATCAAACAAATCATCTATCCTCAGAAGTGGGTAAGGGTTCTTCACCGTTACCTTATTCAGCTCCCGGTAATCTATACACATACGGTGCGACCCGTCCTTTTCTTTACAAACAAAATCGGTGCACCCCAGGGTGAACTGCTCGGCCTGATAAAACCCTTGTCTAGCAGCTCTTGCAGCTGCGTAGACAACTCCTGCATCTCTAGGGGAGCCAACCGATACAATGCCTTGGCTATCGGAGCCGCACCGGGGATTAGATCAATCTCGAACTCGACCTGCCTCTCAGGAGGTATTCCAGGAAAATCCTCTGGAAATACATCCGGGTAGTCTTCTCCCAGGCATCTAAAACATAGGCAATATAACCGGCGCAACCCTACTGGAAGTAGCGCCTCGCTCTCGCTGCTGAACACAGAACTGGTCCATGCTGTGGCTTCTCGCCCTGAATCACTAACTCTCCCCCACTAGGAGTGCGAACCCACACCAAATATAGCTCACAATCTATCACCGCCCCATTGGGGCTCAGCCAATCCATGCCTAGTATAACCTTATTCCCTCGCAGGGGAATAAGGACTATGTCCACCGGAAACTGCTCATCGAATAACTATAGGGAATACCCTCTGTGTACCCTTGCAACCCTAATGGTCCTATCAGCTGCTATCTCAACCTCAAGTGGACAATCTAGCTCCCCTGGAGCTCTGCTAAACCTCTTGCTAAGCGTAAGAGAGACAAATGATCGGGTAGCTCTCGAATCAAACAATATTGTAGCTGAAATGGCGTTCACTGAGAACGACCCTATACAAAACATATAACCATAAGAAACAATCAATAATAAATGCAGAGATAAGGGAGAAATGCATACCCGTCACCTCATCAGGAGTCGCTCGCGCCTCCTCTGCTGTCATCTGAAAAGCCCTACTCTTCACCACTGGCGTCTCGACTCGGCCCTGACGGCCATTTGTAATCCTCAAAGTAGCAGGAGCAGGTGCTGACACCTTCCCCGCAGCAGCTAAACTTGGACACTAGGACATTTTATGTCCCCTCTGATTGCACTGAAAGCAAATCAGATATGATGCCGCAACGGTGGTAGTACTGGCTGTACAATCTTTGCTCATATGCCCAGTCCGGCCGCACTTGTAGCAGCTGACACTCCCTGCCTTGCATGCCCCATCGTGCAATCTCCCACACTTGCCACACCGACCGTGGCTCTGCTGAGTCCTAGCTCTGTGATCTAAACCCTTGGGCTTTATGCCCGAACTCCCTGAACCTGGAGCCGCCTCCGGCTTCCTCTTTCTCTCCGTCTCAAGGTCAATCTCTCTTTCTCTCGAGCCCTAGCAATCATGTCATCCAGCGTTTTACAACTGGACCGGCTCACGAACTGGCGGATATCACTCCACAGCATCTCATGATAACGAGCCTTCTTCATTTCCTCATCAGTTGCGTACTAAGGAACAAGAACAGCCCTCTCTCTGAACTTGGTGGTAATCTCCGCCACTGTCTCTGTAGTCTGGGTAAGATCCTGAAACTCTCTGGCCAACTGCTTCACCTCAATGACTGGTGCAAACTCCATCCTGAACCTGGTAGTAAAGTCAGCCCAGGTCATAGCATCTAAAGCTGCGTCATCCCCAATGACATGACCGACCTCCTCCCACCAATCCCGTGCCCTGTCCTTTAGAAGACAGGATGCCAATTTGATCTTGTCCCCCTCGAGACATCTGCTCGTGCGGAAAGCATTGGCCACATCCACCAACCATCTAGTACTCGCTATGGGGTCCCATGCCCCGTGGTAATCTGGAGCTCCACATGCTCGGAACTCCCTGAAAGTAAGCGTGCGCGACCCTATCAAGGCCGCTACCTCAGCACAGAAAGTGCTCAACCTCTCGTCCATCAAATCGAAGATGCCCTCCTTGATCGAACCGAAGATCACAGGAGTCTACTCAATTATGGTGCAAGTAATCTCTAAAGAGAGAAACTCCCTAGTCTGCTCATCCTACTGCCCGGCTTCCGGGTCTGATCCTGATCCCCCTTCGGCACCTGAGCTGCCGACTGCTGGTCGAGGGCGTAATACCACCATTCTGAAAACACATCATAATAAACTTCAGGAACATAAATATATCTCGAGGGATCACTACTATCACAAGTTTCCTGGTCTCATCTCAGCATTCCTTGATTTGAGTACGGATCCTCTGCTTTAAGTAGTACGGGCCCATACTACCTTCCACATCTATCCGTACTTTCCTCAAGTATTGCCTTGACTCCACCAAGTCACTTCTACTACTACTAATCTCTGTTACTCCCATCCTAGGCTTGCCCTAGGGAAATCTCTGACTCTACCCAATCCAGTCCATAGCTACTGAAGGCCTCCTTGTAATGCCAATTAGCCATCACCTGAATACCATCACATGTGGCGAGGCTCAGATAATCCTTCGAGTAAAAGGCCCGTCCCTACAACGGTTAGACTCATACAAGAGCTGCATAATAGGGCCAAATCTAGCACTCTGAGATTATTCAACCCTGTTCACATGCGACGTGACGTATTCACCTAATGGCTAACTCCCATCACTCTGAGCCCCACAAAGCACAAAGCAAGCAGCATTCAGACACAGGAAACTACTCAAGCATTTCTATCCTCATAACAAGGAACTATATTGGCATACAATGCTAAGCTCATACTATCAGGCATAACCTAAACACGCTATCCTACTGCTGTCTATTCAACTAGCATGCAATTCTCATAAAGCTGAAACACATATATCAGGCACATAAGGCATCCTCCTAGATCCTTAGTCCTATTCTAGCTTGTTGTTCTACTGAAACTAAAATTGATAATCATAACATAAACTTGTATGGGTAATTTGGGAGTACTTACTTGAGCTCGGCTGATCGCATGCACCAGACCCTTTTTCTTTTCTCAAAACTCTTTCTCCTTTTTAAGTTTTCGTTTTCAAATATTCTTTTGAAAAACACTTGTGAAAATCCTTCTACCATTTCCTCAGTTTGAGTCCAATCACACCCGAGAGTGTGCCTGAATCTCTCAAACCAAGGCTCTGATACCAACTTGTAACATCCAAAAATACAACCCAAATTTTTTTGTTTTAATAATAATAAAAATCATATACTGATCATCATATCATGAAACCATATGTCAAATATCTCAACTCATAATAAAATGTCATGAACATTTGTGCCAAATCAAACTATGAATCAAAACAAACTCCCAAGAACAAGACGGAAGCTGTGGTGTGTGCAATACCATCATCCCGAGCTCTTCCCTTTACTTGCGGAAGTACCTAAAACCAAAACTGAAACTATAAGTACAAAGCTTAGTGACCTCCCCATACTACCACATTCCATACAATAACATAAAACACATACTGGGCCTTGCCCACTACATCGGACCGAAGTCCGGAAACTACATCGGACCGAAGTCCGAAACTAACCAGGGCCTTGCCCTCTGCATCAGACCGAAGCCCGGAAACTGCATCGGACCGAAGTCCGGAACTGACTGGGACCTTGTCCCCTGCATCGGACCGAAGTTCGGAACTAACTGCATCGCACCGAAGTCCAGAACTAACCAGGGCCTTGCCCTCTGCATCGGACCGAAGTCCGGAAGCTGAATGAGCATAACATAGCATAGCATGAACATATCAATTAGCATGAACACGTAACTGCATACTGCATCGGGCCGTAGCCCGGAACACATAACATGAAAACCTGTCTGAGCCACGAAGGCATCAAACATACTAACTACTGCATTGGACTGAAGTCCAGAAACTGCTGCTAGCTAAATGTGCTGGCATTGTGGCCTTAGACCCGTTCCTACTGGAAGCAAAACTCACCTCGTAGCCTGATTGCTGAAAGAACTGCTCCGGAATCTGTCTGCTGCGGCTCCGGTTTCACCTCGGCTACAATTTCCATAAGTACCATCAATCAAATACTGATAATAATACTGAGGGTAAAATGACTATCTTACCCCTGGCTAAAGTCAACCTATCGATCAAAGTCAACATTCAGTTGACCTGACTCATCGAGTTGGGTCACCAACTCATCGAGTCCTTACTCTCAGCTTCTTGCTTCTGCTCTCTACTACTCGTCGAGTTTGGCATAGACTCGGCGAGTTCCTCTTCGATACTAATACTCAGACAATATGCATCCGACTCGCCGAGTTGTATAAACAACTCGTCGAGTTCTCCTTCATCAGATGAACACTCTGGCTGTGACTCGCCGAGTTGTATGAACAACTCGTCGAGTCTGTTCTTGAGGCATGAAGATTGCCTTGGACTCGCCGAGTCCTTCCATGAATGAGTCTAACCTCCAGCTCACTGAGTCCACTCTCACTCACTAGTTCCACTCGGCATAACTTGAAAAGGGGAAAACAGGGGACTCGCGACTC
Organism: Lactuca serriola; assembly: GCF_051521515.1. Lineage (NCBI taxonomy): Eukaryota > Viridiplantae > Streptophyta > Magnoliopsida > Asterales > Asteraceae > Lactuca > Lactuca serriola. Next base: position 332,851,995 of record NC_136415.1, on the reverse strand, counting down.
GACTCGTCGAGTCTAAAGAACGACTCGCCGAGTTGTATACATGCAACCACTATATACTCGATTCTGCTTGAATCCAATTCATTCCATTCGTAGATCTGGGTTCTAAGGGCTTGTTTAACACGTAAAGTTTCCAACTTTATGTGTAAATAAACACCAAATGAAGGTTTAAGGCTCAAAACACACTTATAAGAGTAGATCTAGGGCTTTCATGCAATATGGCCCCATAAAGGTATTAGATCTAGGCTTCTGGAACTCAAACATAGCTAGATCCGAAGGCTATTCATCTCAATGTGTCCTCTATGCTATTACCAAGCCAAGAAATGGTTCAAGAATAGCTTTAATTGTGTTCCAATGGGGATTAAAGCATAGAAACAGAAAAGGGTCGAGTTATACCTTACTATACTCTGAAATGCCACAAGGATCTTGGATCTCCTTTTTCTCCTCTTGATCTATCTTCCTTATTCTCTCAAGATCTTCAAAGAATCACACCAAATCACACAAAATGCTAATAGAGTTCTAGGGTTTTGAGAAGGATGCTCTGGGGTGATGGGGGCTGACTTGGGGTCCTAAAAGTTGATTAAATTGGGTGCAAACCCTTGAAATTAGGGTTTCATCCAGGCTGGCGGACTCGCCGAGTCTGGAATATGGACTCGTCAAGTCGCCAACTTACACGTGCTCAATATCCTGACTCTACTCGACGAGTCTGGCTACTGACTCGTCGAGTTCCTCATGAAAACTTGAAAAAATAATTATTTAAATAACCTACCAGAATTAGGGTGTTACAGTTTGAAATAATCAACTTAATACTTAAACTAAAACAATAGTTGTCCCTTGCTACAAGTATGCACACTATGTTTACCTATGGTCCTTTCTTTGTGGAATAGATCAATTGAAAACATTTCAATGATGCTCATTTCACAATTCCAAATCCTTATGACAAATGTAAGAATACAAGATTCTTTGCCAATCTGTTAGATTCTAAACTTATATGCAATGATCCTCTTGTAGTGACTATGCACAAAAGTTACAAAGACTTGGTAACAAACATTAAAAAGTATTCAAATGGAGAGAAATTCCATGGAAACGAAGTCTCACATTCAAAGTACATTCCCTTGAACATCCTTCTTGCATTAAGTTTCTAATCTTACACAAATTTAAAGAATAACTTCCACTTATGGAAACATTTCCATTTTCCCATTTTGACTATCACTTCTGAACAAGAGTTGCCTCTTTTCAGAATATGTCAATACGGTCCTTCCAAAACTAACACTATATTTCCAACTGTCTATGAGTAACCAATCTTTGGTAAGCCTCAGATTGTCCTTGACAATTGCTTAATCATTTTAGTCATATACAGTTCTGGTCATTTTACCCTCTTAATGCCCTAGGCATTTGGAAAATTCGGAACACATAGAAATATTATAGCATATGCAATCGATCCTATACCTGAAGCATATGGGATACGATTCATAATGTCTCACATAAAGACATGATCCTAGACCAGTCTTTTGCTATAATTTTTTCTATTTCCCATGTTCTCAAAATTTGGACTATGAAGAGGGATGCCGTAATCATAATCAAATATTAGGAATGAAATTAATATTTCCATATATAGAATTTCCTTATGTTGAACCATTCCAGCATAACATTCATATATATATATATATATATATATATATGACCAAATTTGATTAAAATATCAATTTAAGCTTTTAAAATTGGAATGAAGTATAATTTTCCTCTCCCTTAATTATAGCAAAACAACTTTTCAAACCTTGCAACTTTGCAAATTGAAACTTTTGTTTTCTATAATTAACATTGCTAACTTGCAACACTTAACATAATAATCATGCTCCCACTAACATGATAATTATATTCTTATCAACATAACACTTATGTTCCCACTAGCTTTGACATGTATACAAAAATCAACTAGACTTCTAGAAATCAATATTTTATTGATTTTCATTACCAAAGTTCAGGTTTCTGATACGAGATGCTTCGATAAGACTTCATCTAAACTTCCCAAAATCATACACCTTTCCTTAGATAGCTCACATGTGTGTCTAAACAATTTTAGAACTATGAAAAGGGATGTTGTAATCATAGTCTCAAATGTTTAGACCTTTGCCATTGCTCACAATTCGAATTATGAAAAGGTATGTCGTGATCATAATTGAATTTGAGAATTCAAATTCTATCTGCTTAAAATCTACTTAGTGAAAGCGTTTCCCCACCATCATTTTCATGAATCGAAGAGAAACCTTATGATACTTAGCTTTTATGGTGTATGTGTTCCTATCCATGTGAATTTGTCAAAAACATAACCACAAGAGGAGGTTAGTGACAAATCCAAACTCATATGGACTGAATTTGTTCAAGCTTAACTTCTTGCCACCTGGCAGCACAAGGGCCTACCATTGCTTCCAAGTAGTTATGCAAACAACTCAGAAGTCACAGAACTCACATGCATAGTCAAATTTAACTGCAATGGGCATAGAAACAAGAATATGTAAACACGATAGGCTATAAACCTCAAGTCATGTTTTAGTGATAAATAATACCCTTGAGTATTTCTTGAAACTTTTCAAGATCTTTAAGACTCCCACTGACCTCTTGGCATATAAGATTCTCTTGTCAAGAACCATTCCTTGACAAAGCAAATATTCAAGAGTTAGTGCGGATTCTTATAAAGACAAACGCTTCACACAATTGGCCTTTGTTGGTCTTTGTTTTATTCAAAGCATCACAACTCACCAATTTCAAATGTACAAGAGTAGAAAACATTTTACTCTACATTTGATAAGTTTTTTAAACCTTCTTAACATTATGTTACTAAAGGCTCGATCTTGGAGTATTACTCTAAGACTTAATTTTGGAACAAAGTAAGATGTCCATTTCAACAATTCACGATTCCTCTTTTTAGTCAAACAATTGTACTAAGATGTCCTTAGAGGATAAATTGTGATATGGTTTTTCCTAATCATTAAGATGATCATAAAACATGATACTGAAGTACTCTCCTATCTTTTCAGATTGGAGAAACTTTTATCTTTCTGCCTAATTTGATTATTCTCATTCGTCCTGCCATACATTGAAACTTTTTCAATGTTTCAAAATTATACTTAAACTTGTAAGCACAACCATATTTACTAAAATTTAATAAATCATGAAGAATAGCCTTATCGTTCTTTGTGGTGGACCTGATCAACGTACAACCAAGTGTACCCAATCTCCTAGTCCTTCACTTGACTCAAATATACATGTGGACAACGAATTAGTCTTAATTTCCTAAAAATGAAAATTCTCATTCATCATACAATACAAGTTGCATGATTCCAAGTTTCTATTCAACTGAAACTTGGGTGATAAAAATCTTTCCTTATTTGGTAAATTATGACACTACCATAAACGAAAGAATCAAATCCATTTCCCAATATTGTTATCAATGGAATCATATAAACAACAAATTTTCACAAATCCCATTATAAGGATACTTAAAATAAATAAAATCAAAAATTTTCCTTTTATTTTAAAATTGTGGAAAAAACTTATCGTTACAATGCAAATACATATGAAAACTATGTTGTTATCCATTCCTAAGCAATCTATCCTAACTCTTAGCAGCAACTCAAAATTCTGATCTTCAGATCATGCGATCGAAATCCATCTCTTCACAATCATAATTAGCTTATTCTTCCTTTAAGCTTCCTTTCTTTTCTTCGATTCTACAAAACATCAAAATGCGATCTAGTTACATCATGTAATAAGAATCTCCAAATAGGAACTTAATAGAGTTAGATAGTGGACTTTACCTGAAGCATAGTCAAATTTTTTGACTTTTACCAACCTAGTGAACTTTCACGTAAATAAGGCAGCTTCGCAACCAATGCCCTTTCGTTTGCCAATAGAAACATATGGACTCTTTGGCAATGGTACATGGGACTATCTCAGATTAGCCTTTCTCTTTACCATTTGGTCAACCGGGCTGAGTATGGCCGATCCTTTTCCATTAGGAAGAGAAGACTTGTCTAGACTTCCAATGTTTCCATTGTCAATGTCCATGTAAGTTTTGGAAGTAGATCTTCCAATAAAATTTGCTTTACCAGTGCCCCAAATCATTGCTGATTCAGCAGCAACAAGCAAATAGGTAAGATCGATAAGGGTCATGTCGTGGTCTGTCACATAGTAGTTGTAACACCCATAAAATTTGAGCAAATTTTAAAACTTTTTAAGTCATTGAAACCATTTAATTATTACAATCTGTTTTCAAAATAGTTTATACATCAGAGTTCTCAAAAATCATAATCGTCAATCGAGGAAGTGTACATTCATGCCTTCGCCTACCCGCGGCCATCCGTTAAACCTAAAAAAATAAACTGAAACTGTAAGCCTGAAAGCTTAGTGAGTTACCCCCAAAATACCAACCTCATATATCCATAATCATATCATTTCAACAAATACAGAACAACCATGCATCTTGGATCTACAATATGAATGGACCGCCCGCACCGGGCCTTCAGTCTATCTGGATCTATCTTGAGCCTTCTGTATGACTGGACTGCCATACGGGCCTATAGTCTATCCGGACCGCTCATAGGGTATGTTGGCCTTCAGCATAAAGCATGACCGCCTCAACCCAACATCAAGCAAATAACCATATGCACATATAATAGATAATCAAGTAACAGTCCATAGACAAACAAACTGATCTACTAGATCATATAGTATAACAGCATCCTAACCAGGATACCAACATAACCGGTCACTAACATAACATCATCCTATATACCAGAATACCGACCTAAACCAGGTCACTGACATAGCATCATCCTATATACTAGGATACCAACCTAAACCAGGTCACTAACATACCAATCCTAACGGATCATAAGAGCATAACAACATATTGTCTATCCTGATACCAAACTAACAGATCATAACTACATCAAACAAGTACAAGTACACAATCCAAAAAAGAGGCCGACCTTGGTGCCTTAGACCCTGTTGATAGAGTGAAGAGGTAAGATCAAATCCCCCGATCATAGCCACAAAATCCATTACCTAACACTTTGATCAAACCATATCTGTAAGTGCCCAAATTACCAGAATACCCTTGGAAGTCAAACTACTAACTCTTGGTCAAAGTCAAAGTCCTGGTCAAAGTCAGCCTTCCTGATTAACCCTACTCGCCGAGTCAGCCCATTGACTCGCCGAGTTCCTAAACTCAGAAAGTCCCCATATCATGACTCAACTCTCCAAGTCACCTCATGACTCGTCGAGTTCATCAATCCCCGAGTCCTAGCCTGTCCAACTCACTGAGTCACCACTCACCTCACAGATCCTTACCATAACCAGATGGGTTAGGGTTTGCGACCCGACTCGTCAAGTCCAAGAACAGACTCGCCAAGTTCACTTAAGTCATCCTCATTCAGATGATTTTAGTCCATCCCATTGCTTCCAACTCATAGATCTGGACTCCTAGGGGTAGTTTTACACGTAAAGTTTCCAACTTTACGTGCATGCAAGGTGATTTTGGCTCAATACAAGCTAGAGAGAAGGTTCAAGATAAGAATGCTCACAAACAAGCTAAAGGGCTGATACTTTATGCCTCCATGGACCAAGATAAGTCTAGATCTAAAGTTGCAACCCCAGATCTAGTCCCAAAACCCGAAATGGATTCCAAGCATGCTAAATAGCCCCAAATCATCATCCAAGAATAGATCTAGAAGGGAAGAGCTCAAGGCAACGATTTGTTACCTCTATAATGTGACAAAGATGAAGTAGATTCTGGATGTACACGAATTCCTCGATGCTAGCCTCTTGATCTACAAGTTTGCTTCACTAGAATCACCTTCCAAAGCTTAAAAACTCTCACCAATGTCTCACACACGATTTTAGGGTTTACTGACTCTCAAGGGATAACAAAGAGGCTGAGGTGAGAACATAAGATCCTTTAAATAGGGTGCAAACCCTAAATTTTAGTGTTTTCTCTTTCAAGCACCAACTCGTCGAGTCACGTTGCCAACTCGGCGAGTTGGTCACTTAACACGTGGCCAAAAACCCAATTTGACTCGATGAGTCAAGATACCTACTCGCCGAGTCAACTCCTTTATTTTCACATAAGACCCCGAACTTATATTCCTAAACTTGGGATGTTACAGTAGTCCTTTAAAGAAATCACTATATGACTCAGAGAGTGATTGAAGAACCCATTCAACAGTCAACTTCCTTGAGACTTTGACACCCAACTCTCCTAGCTTGTCAATACGAGACTTCATCTCCAAGATGTGAGTACATATAAATACTGCTTGCAAATAGGGATTGAGTGACCTTGAAATTTTCAAGAACTTGTGGGTTAGGGAAAATAATTGGAGGACATGGAGGAAGTGAAGTATGATTTCCAGTCCCATTCATGCACACCAAAGGGATTAATCTTTCACCTTGATCGCCATTTGGGATATCATCTTCATTAGGATAACTTTATCCAAAAGGACAAGGAAGACCATAGTTGTCATAACTAGACATCTATGAGTGAGAAATTCAACTTTAGTTGATTGAAGCCCTTAATATGACACCCAATATGAAATATTAAGGCTAGGATCTAACACAATATTTTATAACTTGGAAGAGGGATGATGTAATCCAAGCTACACGATTTATCAATTTCCACCATAAAAAACAAAATTTAACATTAAGTTTTAAATGAATTGAAACTCCTAGATCTTTTGAGATTCATTGAACTATTAATGGCATGATTAAATCTCAATTGTGTCCTTCAAGTTTGTGACTGGGATGTCGAGGATCACAAAGAAGGAGTGAATAACCGTGCAAATTAACTTGGCACATTTAATGTTACAACCACCTAATCAATGTGCTGGTTAACCACACACGCTCCATTGATCTATGATTAACATGAAGCTACCCTTTGCCACACATTTTCAGTTCCACATTAGTTTGTCGTTTAACCACACACGCTCCACTAACGACTTAACAAGGTGCAAAGTGCAATTTCATGGGTTAGCACCAACTTCACATTTTCCTAAAGTAAATAAGATTGGGAATTTAATAAAGTTTAGTTACTTATTTATCATTAAACTTTTAATGAAAGGATAATTAATGTCTTGTCCTACCTATTCGACTAATGACCCTCCACTAGTCAAGGAAGCGGTGGGTGAGAGTGGACACCCATTAAACTGCCATTTTATAGGCAGTAACTGATGAGTTATAAAAACTCTTTGATCGATTAGATCTTTGTAACAGGTAAATAATGAACGTAAAAACAGTTAAATAAACCACAAGTATGGGTCTGAATGAGTCGAATGATTAGATTACTCAATCCTCAGCAGAGCTCGACTAAGAACTTCCGCTGCAGAGGATTCTAGGGTTACAAAACAAGAAGGATGAATATGCTTGAAAATACTTATCTAATCGTTATGTTCTAGGATGCATGCAAGCATCTATTTATAATAAACCCTACATAAAACTCACGGATGGACAGGCCCATACCGGAGAAAAAAACTTGGACTAGCTAACGAGCCCAAAGGACGCAACACTAAGCTGGACCTAACAATCTCCCCCTTTGCGTCAATTTGGAGCGAGACTATCATTTCTTCTTGCTTGGACCAGCTGCAGGAACCTTCTTGGTTGTATCAAACAGAGGTGAGATCAGGGCGAGGATTGTCTGTCTGAAGCGAATGTACCATTGAATCATATCATCAAAGTACTTCTTGTCATCCGCCGAATTCTGCTTGCACTGATGGATGATCCCTAAGACATGTTCCAGACATGCAGTGGTATAGAGATGTTTGTTTGCCAAAGCGAAAAGACATTTCTGGCCTTCGTTTCTGGTAACCATAACAGATTTGCTCTTCGGGTCTATCTTCCCCATCTACATCATGTTTAGGTCACTGGTTGAGCCAACAGGAGATATGGTAGGCTTTTTCTTGAATACGCTTGCAATCTCCTGATCCATCTTTGCGACTTCCATGATATAACAAACAAGCATCCTCTTAAAGTGGTCGATGATCGGACCATATTCAGCTTCATTAGTAAGAAGGATGTTGTGCAAGATGATCTAGTCGTGTGGATTCAAGTTGGGAAGATCAGCAAGTGAGAGGGCATGTTCGGTCTTGGCAGATCCTCTCAGCACCTTAAACCGAACGTTGGTGAAGTTTCCTTCCCTGTACGGCTTCAGAACCCGAACATTTATAATCTTCTGAGCGCTCCATGTTTGGTACTGTGGTTGAGCGGCCCTCAGATAGAAATCAACTAAGTCCCTATCAATCTTTGGATGTGGATGAGGGAACTCAGCAATGTTGTCAAAGGCATGGAATACGAACGCCTTTCGGGTCAGTGACATATCGAACTGAGAATCGATAGTATTAGAACAATCTAAAGAGATCACCGGTTCTAGCCACCAGATGCTGGGTGTTTCGATGGCTTCTTTCAACAGCTTCTCAAGAGTCCAAGGAGGAAAAAGAGTTTTCCTGCTCTCGAGAAGGTCGTGAGCTTCTTTCTGTCTTCTTTCGGCTTCTTCAGCCTCTCTAGCTACACGAGCGCTGATGTCAGCATCTCTATCTCGACCTTGCCTTTTCAGAATGTCAGCAATGGTCTCCTTATCATCATCATCATCACTCTCCTCATCAATTTTCTTGCCCTTGTCTTTTACACCAGAACCTGAGGCTTGGCCTGTAGGAGGAGGTTCGGTTGTATGTGTTGCTGTTGAAGTAGGAGGCAGTTGAGACACATTCTCTTTTTGTCCCCCTTGTTTCGGAATGGACACGAAATCAAGGAGCCCTTCAATCTTGCTCAGTAGAGAGAGGGCAGGAGCAAGCTTTTCTGCAAGAGTTCGCCTGACAGAATAGTTGAGGATCGGGTCATGTGCTTCCAGGATGTTGGATATAGCTGAGTGGACATCCGAAACACATGAAGAAATTATCTCTCGTTCAGATCGAAGAGACTCAATCTCCTTTCGTGAGTTGGAGAGTTGAATACTCTTGACCTTAAGAGCGGTGGTCTTCCTAGCAAGAGCATCCATGAGGGAGTTCTCGGCAGCTAGATCTTCTTGAAGCTTGGCTAGGCGCTCCTCAATGGTTGTCTTGAAAGTTGAGTTGTCGTCTGATAGAGTTTGACGAAGAGAAGCGAACGACTTCAGCTCTGATGTAACTGATGTAGCCAGCTGGTTGACAATGGGTTCCAGCTTTGTTTTGGTGGCTTCAGCAGTTTCCTGTAATGATTGTAATAAAGAAGATGCATCAGTGAATAGTTTATCGACTTTTTCGGTCGCTGCCTCACAAGCTTTGGTGGAGGCATCAATGGCTGCAGTGGCAGAGTCTAGAGAGACTTGATGAGCTTCGGAAAAAGCATCAACAATCTTCTGAATGGCAGCTTCAGAAATAGTAGACTGGGATGAAGAAGAGGAGGCGATGAGCGAATCTATCTTGTGGTGGAGCTCCTGGAGGTGCCTCTTTGTGACAGGAGCATCATCATCGTCATCACTCTAAACTTGAAACGGACTATAGTAGACCGAATCAAAAGTCATGTCCTCTCCGCCGAGGAATGGTTCTTCACTCTCTGCTGCATGAGCAGGAGATGAGGGTGGTGGTGAGGGTGGAAGCTCGGTAGTTGTAGTAGGTTCGGGTTGGGTGGTATGTTCGGTAGTTGGTGTGGGTTCGGGTGCTGAAGTAGAAACCCATGTATAAGATACATTGGTTCTTACTTCTGCAGTGGTGGTGGTTGCTTCTATAAAGATGGGTGGGGGTACTGGGATGGAGGTAGATGGTATTTGAGTGGTGGAGGTTATGGGGGGAATGGAAATAGGAATTGTGACTGGTTGAGAAGAGATTGGAGAAGTGGAAAAGTGAGCTTCTGGAGTAGGTGATCGTGGTGGAGTGTTACCACGAGGAGATCCATTAGAATCAGAACTCTCTCCCTCAGATTCGCTTGAGGAGGAGGCGATAACCAGCTTTCGTCTTGGTTGGGTTTTTCTCTTCTTCATCGGAGGGGATTGGACAGCCTTGGTGAGTTTTCTCTTCTTGGGAGATGGGCCTTTCGCTCCCTTAGCAACTTGCTTGTCTTTGCCCTTGTCAGTCTTCTTTCCTCTTGCGGCAGGCTTGTCAGCCTCATGAATAGACTTGAGCATCTCTGGAGTAAGCTCTCTCGAACCAGAGCGTCGAAACTCCTTGTATGTTTTGATAATCCGGCTGTCAGCAGGAAAGTCTCCATACATCGACTCTGGGATTGAGCCAATAAATTGAAATTTGGAGGCATCGGAGACAATGATCTTCGTGGTATGGAAAGTACCAATCGAAGACATTGGGGAACCTGCAACAATGGGGACGTGGTACTTGTCCATCATCCATTTCGTAATAAGAGTCCAAAAACGAGCGTAGGAAATCTCGGAATGCCGAGATGTAGAAGACAGACTCTGAATGAACTGTTGCCAAAGGACCGACCCGTAGTCCAAGTTGATACCATTGTAGATCCCGTAGAGTATCGAGATGAACAGACGGCTTGCTCCATCTGATCCAGCACTACGTTCGGACAGCCCCTTGAACAGAACTGTAAACAACCCATTCCACTGAGGAGGCAGGCACGATTTCTTGAACTTCGTGACTGTTGTCAGCACCTCAGTGTACCCCATGTTGTAGAACATAGAGAACATATGACCCACCGGAATCGAGTCAGGGTTAACCCTAGTTGAATCAGGTTCAAACCCTAAAATTGAGAAAAACCTCTGCTTGGAGATGGACGCCTTGTGATCGAGCACGTCAAAGAAGATCCTGTCGACTGCCTTGTCGTAATGAGCAGTGGCGAAGATCTGAAATAAGAACTCCATAGGAACTGCTTCAACTTTGGTAAGATCCGGAGCAATCGGCGAGTACTTGAGGCACTCGATTATCGGGAACATGAAAGCGTCGTAGACTTGAGGAGTAAGATCGATGATCAAACTCTGCTGGGGACGAATCGGCAAGATGTGAGAGGTAGCATGAACTGATGAAGAATCCGCCATTGTTGTGAAGAAGATGGGAGAGATGATGAACAGTACAATGCTTGAAGGTAATCTTGCTCTCTGAAATATGGGGGCAGTAAAGAGGTAAACAATGGTTTACGTTACCTTTTATACTGTGGGTAGAGGAGAGAGAAGAATCTGTCCCAAATCTTCGAGGGAAATGCGAAGGGTTTTTCGGAAGTGATGGATGCGTGACAATTATGAGCGCCGATGATCACGCGTGAGAGAGAGTGTCATTCCCGATTAGCACGCCTTCCCATCAGGCACCGTTTAGAAACGAAACGGTTCCTCTTCACACGCCTGGCTGTCAAGCGCCGTTTGAAAATCAAATCGATTGGACTCCTGCCTGAGTCAGCAAATTATCATATTATCCTTTTAACGTCATCTTAAAGTAAAGTTGCCCATGTGGATCAATATTAACCACAACCCTTTTATAACTTCACATCCCATAAAAAATGCCTTGTAATTAATGAAACTAGAATTTTGGAAAATCAAAAAGATTTTCGTGCTTAGTGTGTAAAAGAAAAGGAAATAATGCAACACATATGAGGGATTTTGTGATGTCATTAAAGACGCGAAACAAAGGATCCCGGGCACGAATCTCTTCCTTCAAAGTCAAGAGAGACTTTAAAGTGTTTGTGTGGTTTCCCGTTAAATAACGATCAGACACTTATTGAGAAGTGTTGAAAGGATTCTTTTAATTAGGCTAATTTGGGTGGCTTTTGCTTCAATTCAGAATTCCTTATCTTGATATAAGACAGAAATCGAACGAAGTACCTGTGAGACCAATGTAGTCTGTTGAACAAGTAGGTTTGAAATAATTTAAGTGGCTAGATAAAATAGTGTATGTAAAATCTCAAAAAAAAACTGGATTCCAAGGGAAAAAATGTTATTGGACGTAACAATTTCATAAGAATCATACAAAAGGAAATTAGAGATTTTACTTTCCATCCTTATGGAGAAGGCCATCAATTCATTAGTGATAGCTAGAGCAAAATTGATTGTTCACCGTCAATGCATAGTAGGTATTGAATTGTGGGTTTCACTTAGGTCGTAGTGACACGAAGCTAAGATCATAAACACAGAAATTGTGTAACCATAAACCTCAGTGGTAATTTCTGAGAGTCTCAAAGGTTACGTTTATGAAGCGAATGAGATGGAGAAAAATAGGGTAGACGGTGTAAAGAAACCAAAGTACCTCTGCTGTTAAAATTGGGACCAAGCAGAAAACTCTTATCTCATGTGAGAAGAGAGTTAGGTAGCTCATGATTAGAATAAATATGAAAGCCTAATTTGGAAGACAAGGTTTGTTTGTACCAAGTCAGTAAGGCTATTATTCAGAATCAGGTGAGGCTTTGGACACATACAGCAGCATGCTTCTAGGGACACTTAACTAGTGAAATGATTTCCCCACAAATAGACACACAAAAAGATAAGACATAAAAAAAAATAATAAAAAAATGTTTTTGGAGTTTTTAATTTAAAAAGATAAATAAATAAAAAAAATGAGACACAAAAAAATTTTTGGAACCGAACCCGAGCGTTCGGTCTATTTCGGTTTTTGAAAATTTTTTTGAAAAGTAACATAACTTTGAAAATAAGAGAACTGAATTTGAGAAAATAATACAAAAGGTGTACAACCAAAGAAACTACCTTTGAGTGATAAGCGACAATCAGATGATACTACCGAACCCGAGCGTTCGGTTCATTTTGGTATACCAAAACAAGACCCGAACACGAGCGTTCGGTTCATTTCGGCACACATGAGACTCGAACTCGAACGTTCGGTCTATTTCGCTTCCAACTTTTAATTTCGAGAAGTAGGCTTTGGTACTGATTCCGATTCCATCATTCCTAGCCCTTGTAGAATTTTGTTGAAAGATGCTTCAGGAAGAGCTTTGGTGAAGATGTCATCCAGTTGATCAGTGGTTCGAACAAAGTGAATTTCGACGTTCCCATCTTCCACATGATCCTTTATGAAGTGATACCTCAGTGCTATATGCTTGGTCTTGGAATGTTGCACTGGGTTATGACAGATCCTAATTGCACTTTCTGAGTCGCAATATAGTGGGATCTTTTTCATATTGAGTCCATAGTCCCGGAGCTGGCTTTGGATCCAAATCACTTGAGATGTACAGGAGGCAGCTGCGATGTACTCTGCTTCAGCTGTAGACAGAGATACACATGTCTGTTTCTTTGATTGCCAGCTAACCAACTTCCCGTCTAGGAATTGGCAGCCTCCAGTGGTGCTTTTCCTGTCTAAACCACAACCTCCAAGGTCTGCATCTGAGTAGGCTTGAACGAAGAAACCTGAGTTTGATGGATACCATAAATCGAGAGAGGTGGTTCGTTTCAGATACCGGAGTATGTTTTTCACAACAAGCATATGAGGTTCACGAGGATTCGCCTGAAATCTAGCACAGTAACAAACATAAAACATTATATCAGGCCTGCTAGCAGTAAGGTACATTAAAGAACCAATCATCTGGCGATATAACGTAATATCGACTGCCGGTTTTTCCAAGGATGGTGTGAGCTTGGTGCCGAATTCCATTGGAACTTTAACCTTTGAGTCTCCCATCATGCCAAATTTAGCAAGAAGAGTGTTGGTGTAAGCTTCCTGGTTGATAAAGATGCCTTCGGGTCCCTGTCTAATATTTAAACCAAGGAAATTGTTAATTGGACCCATTGAGCTCATTTCAAATTTAGTCTCCATCAGCTTTCTGAATTCAGATGTTAAGCTAGGATTCGTTGAGCCAAAGATGATATCATCGACATTGATTTGAACAGTCATAAGGTGGTTACCTTCCTTCTAACGAAAGAAGGTTGGGTCAACCGAACCTTGTTTGAATTTTGACATCTTTAAAAACTTGGTTAGCGTTTCATACGATGCCCTAGGTGCTTGTTTCAGATCGTAAATCGCCTTGTCCAGAATATAACAGTGATTGGGGTACTTTTCATTAACAAACACAGGAGGTTGCTCCACGTAAACGTTTTCTTCAAGTTCTCCATTCAGAAAGGCGCATTTCACGTCCATTTGGTAGATCTCAAAGTTCTTGTGTGCAGCATAGGCCAGAAATATTCGAACAGATTCCAGTCTCGCTACCGGAGCAAAAGTTTCCTCATAGTCAATTCCTTCCTCCTGGCAGTATCCTTTCAGCACGAGACGAGCTTTGTTTCGAATCACATTGCCTTCCTTGTCCATTTTATTTCTGAATACCCATTTGAGACCAATAACTGAGGCGTCTTTAGGATTTGGAATGAGGCGACAAACCTTATTTCTTTCGAACTTGTTGAGTTCATCTTGCATAGCTTGAACCCAGTCAGAGTGATCAAGAGTAGTATTAGCTGTCTTTGGTTCAACTTTTGAGACGAAAGAATTATACATGTAAAACTCTACTTTGGAGAATAGAGATGTTTGCTTTGCCTTCAGTTGAGATCAGGTTAGAACCTTTTCAGAGACATTACCCACTACCTGAGATATAGGATGATCTCTGGTCCATTTAACAAGAGGAGGGTAATTTGGATCATAGGTTGGATCCAATTCAACATTCACCATTTCTTCTATTTCGGATTGACTATCATCGTCGTAAAACATATCGGCATTCTCCCCCTTGACTGATGAGCTTTCTGGTGTAGCTGGACTTTCTGGTGCTACAGGACTTTTGGGTATTGATGAGCTTTCGGATGCAGAAGGGCTTTCGGGTGCATTTGAGCTTTCGGGTGGAACTGGAATAGAGTTCTCCCCCTTAATTTGTGAGCTCGGTTGGTTTGAAGGAGGTTGATTCTCCCCCTCAACTGAAGCACCATGCTTTGGAGGTTCGTTTGAAACATGTTCTCCTTCACCCATTCGTTTGGCGGCATCTTCGACGATTTGCTTCAGATGGTCGACTTTGTTGTCTGCTGCCTTGGCTTCCGAGAGAGTAGCTTTCTCCGGTTCATCGAATAGTTCTACAAACTGATTGAACAGATTAGTAATCGAGGTCGTGACTTGACCAGTTTGAGTAAAAATTTCTCCAATTGCTTCATCAGTGGCCTTTAGCTTCTTGACGTAGCTGTCATCGAAAGTCACATAATACGTTTCTTCAATCTTCCTCGAACGCTTATTTAAGACCCGATACGCTTTTGAAGTAAGTGAGTATCCCAGAAAAATTCCTTCATCAGCTTTAACGTCGAACTTGTTACAATGTTCTTTGGAGTTGAAGATGAAGCATCGTGAGCCAAATATACGGAAGAATTTTACGTTCGGCTTCCTATTGTTTATGATCTCATAAGGAGTAAGAGAAAAATGCTTGTTCAGATAGGACCTGTTCTGCATAAAATATGCTGCGGCAATAGCATCAGCCCAGGAATATAAAGGTAGAGAAGCGAAACATAGCATTGTTCGGGCCGCCTCACACAAGGACCAGTTTCGTCTTTCGACAATACCGTTCTGTTGAGGGGTGTAGGGGGCTGAGAAGTTGTGACTGGTTCCTTTTTCTGCCAAAAAGTCTTCAAATTCTTTGTTTTTGAACTCCAGTCCATTATCGCTCCTGATGTTGCGAACGACTTTTCTCAGTTGCACTTCAATCTGCTTAATAAACGTCTTTAGCTTGATAGTGGCCTCAGATTTGTGCTTCAGAAAGAATACCCATGTAAAACGTGAAAAGTCATCAACAATAACAAGAATATACTTGCTACCGCCAATGCTTTCGATAGATGATGGACCACATAAGTCAATGTGAAGTAACTCAGGTGGTTCAACAACTTTAGTGTTTATAATGGATGGGTGACTTTGACGACTCTGCTTCCCCATTTCACATGAAGCACACAAATGTTCTCGATCAAACTTGAGCAATGGGAGACCCCTAACATGACCTCCTGTGACAAGCTTGTTGATATCTTTGAAGTTAAGGTGTGAGAGCCTTCGGTGCCATAACTAGCTTTCGTCAGAATGTGCTTTGGATAAAAGACATATAGCTGGGTTTCCTTTGATAGGTTTGAGATTGAGAGGAAACATTTCGCCTTTGCGTTCTGATTTGAGAATTACTCTTTTTGTTTGCTTTTCTATGATTTCTGAACCCTCATCGTCAAATGAAACTTTGAGACCAGTACCTCCTACCAGTTAAGATACACTGATGAGATTATGTTGTAGCCCTTCAACATACACCACCTTTCTTATTGTGAAGTCTCCATTGGTTATCATCCCATAACCCTTTATCGTTCCATATGAGTTGTTCCCGAACTTGACATTCCCACCATTCTAAAGGGATCGAAACTCCCTTAGTTCCTCCTTCCTCCCTGTCATGTGACGTGAGCAGCCACTGTCAATGTACCATTCTTCGTCGAACTACTCGTCAGTAATAACCTGCAAAAATTAAGCAGATTTAGGAACCCAAAGTTTCTTGGGTCCACGTGAGCCTTTCACAGGAACATGAATAGTAAGAGAAACATCAACAAGATATGTTCTTTTTATTAATGTTGTTTCCTCTTTCTTCTTAATGGTGTATACTTTGGTTTTGTTAGAATTAGCTACAGTCGTTTTGGTTTCAGGTTTTGGCGTTTGGAACTTAGACTACTTTTGATCATTCTTGACAGAGGAAATCTTTGCTTTTCCTTTCAAATTCTTTGTCGATTTTGAACTTTGAGCAGGAACAGAATTAGGTTTAGAAGAGAATTGAGAGCAGAAGAATTAGAATGGGAATTTCTTCTGACTTGCGGTTTGATATGACCCTTTTGTTTTTGGTCATTGGAGGGACTGAACCTGGACGTTCGGTAGCTTATGCTCTACTGAACCTGTCCTTTTGGTTCCGTTCCTCATGAGGCCTGAAATCCTTTTTCTCTTGCTTTGAATTCTTATCATGATAAGAGAAATAATTGTTTTGAGAGCACCAAAACTGCTTTCGATCAGAGAGACTCTTTTTGTATCTTTGATTCCTTTGCTGCTTTTGATCCTTCACTTGTTTCGGTTGTTTGTGGATGTTAGCCTTTTGCTTCTGCTTCTTGTCAGCCGATTCACTTTTCACAGATGATGTTTCGCTTGTGGAAGTGACTTCTTCTACAGGAACTTCTTTTGTACCACTAGTGCTTGGCATGTCGAAGTTGTCAGGCTTGTTCAGTGGCTCTGGTACATATCTTCCTTTGGTTTTCCAGGACGTCCGTTCAGATAGACCAACAGTTTCGTCGGCATTATCTATAGGAGCAGACCAGAAAAACTCATCACAGCCATCTGCATTATCTTCGTTCACTATTGCAGTGAATTCAGCTGTTTGATGTTCGGTTACTCCTGTGACCTTATATACCTGATTTGGCGTTGTTCTCACCTTTTGGTACACAGCAACCTTTTCTTCTAGAATTGGAGACTTATTTTGGGACAATCGAGCAAACTCCATAGAATTTTCGGAAATAAGATTTTTGTGGTTTTCGGGTTTGCTCTTGACAAACTTAGAACAGTCGACTTCATCCTCTACAGAAATTACACTCATATCATCATCTTCATTAAGTTCAGATGTGTTTTCAACATCATATTTATTTTCTGAACTTAAATTGGCATTCAATGAGTCAAATTTTTGTATGGTTTCAGTCCTTAGTTTTAGCTTATCGTTTTCATCCAAAAGGTTTTTCAGCATGTCCTTATGGTCTTTGGACTTTATGAAAGATTCGATTTTGTCCAGACCATACATGTAAGTGGGATTCACATCATCAGACGATACAACACTTTCGCAGTTATATGCTTCAGCATCGATTTCATCCTCCTTAAACTCAAGGAAGGGCAAAATCATGCGATGAATTTTCTGCCCTAATTCACAGTTCAGATGCAGTTGAGTGATGTTAGCATAAAGACGTTTAGCAATCAAACAAAAAAAATTTCTCTGTTTTCAAAGTTTTAAATTGTCTCTTTGTAAGTAAATGTTTTCGTCCTTAGACTTAATCAGCTCTGACTCCTTCAGCTCTATCCACATCCTCCGCTCCTCACTCTTGGATGACACCCTGCTTATTTGGTCAGTTAGGTTAGAATTGGTGACCCGTGTTTGAGTTAAACAACTATCCAGATTTGAGATTCTTGAATTTAAGCTTTTTAATTCTTTTTCATATGATTTCTGTGGGACTTTGAATGAAACAAAAAGAGATTGTAACTTCTTGATCAATTCATCAAGCTCATTGATCTACACACTGAGAGGTTTTGCTGTGAAGCATAGGTCCTCTCATTTAAGATACATCAGTCACCATCAAACACTTCCCACTGCTTTCGTCACCTTTTGCAACATATGCCTTTCCATGTGAAGGCCTTCTCACTTCATCATCCTCTGAGTCGGTAGACCATACCTGCATGCCACTGAACTCGTCATCTTCTGCCGAACCCTGTACAATAAGAGCATTCAAGGAAGGGTTAGTAGCAGCTTTCTTCCTCTTGATCTCTTCCAGCTTTTTCATCAAGACAACCTCTTCATCTTTTTCTTCATCCTTCTCTGCCATTTTCTTCAGAACAAAATCTTTGGCATAATGGTTCTTTCCTCAACAGTAGTAGCAGTTCACCCCAGAATCTCCTTCAACCTTCGCCTCTTTCTTTGGTTCTTTTGTCTTCGGCTCCTCTCTAACCTTTTCAGAACTATAGCTTCCCTGCCAATTTCGATTCTTATTGGTAGGGAACCTTTTCTTGATGAACCTCTTTGGATTAGACACCATCATTGCATTATCTTCAGAAGTAAGATCATAGTCTTCTAGGTTCAGATCTTCATCTTCTACCACATTTTTGCTTTTAGACAGGAGGGCCAAGGACCCCAAACTTGAGACCACATTCTTCTCTTGCATGACAATCTTTTCTTGAGATTTCAAAATTCCCACCAGCTTTGCCAGCGAATAAGAATTGAACTGCTCATGAGCTTTGACTGTAGATACAACAGCTCTCCATTCAGATCTTAGGCCATTCAGAAAGGTGACCTTCTGTTCAATCAGCTTCCTTTCTATATCATGTTTGATCATCTTGCTAAGAAGATTATTGAAGCGATCGAACGTCTGAGTGACAGTTTCATCAGAATTCTGCTTAAATTCACCAAACTCAGACAACAGCAACGTCTGAATGGAATGCTCCAAATCTTCATCTGTGGAATATAGCTCTCGCAGCCTATCCCAGATTTCTTTGGCGGTACTGCAGGAACTCACCAACCTAAATGTATCAGATTGAAGAGCGAATCGGATCAGTCTCAATGCTTTGATATTGCACTGAAACTTCTCCTTTTCGTCTTGAGCAACGTCTTTTACATCTTTTAACAGATCATTGTATTCTTTCTGAGTTTTAATGATCTTTGATGTTCCTGAGTGAGCAAACGGTCCAGACACAATTGCTTCCCAAATAAGATGTCCATTATCTTCAAATCTGATGACATAATCTTCAAAATGATGCGCCCATACTTCATAATCCTGGGTGTATAGAATAGGAATCTTCGTCGTTGATCCAATGCTGCTTGAGATGTTGATAGGATTAGATTGAGACTCATCCATGCTTGATCGTTTAACCTATTTGAAAGATCAGACTTGTAATATGTAATATTAGGGCAAAACAAATAAATGCTGAGTTACGTTAATTATGGAATGACGGCTCAATAAATATCAGTTAATGCGGAATAACCCTAATCGCTTCTTTCACAGAAGATATGTGTATGAATTACACTGCCTCCTGCTCTGATACCAATTGATGAGTTATAAAAACTCTTTGATCGATTAGATCTTTGTAACAGGTAAATAATGAATGTAAAAGCAGTGAAATAAAACACAAGTATGGATCTGAATGAGTCGAATGATTAGATTACTCAATCCTCAGCAGAGCTCGACTAAGAACTTCCGCTCCAGAGGATTCTAGGGTTACAAAACAAGAACGATGAAAATGCTTGAAAATACTTATCTAATAGTTACGTTCTAGGATGCATGCAAGCATCTATTTATAATAAACCCTACATAAAACTCACGGATGGACAGGCCCATACCGGAGAAAAAAACTTGGACTAGCTAACGAGCCCAAAGGACGCAACACTAAGCTGGACCTAACAGTAACCTTATACCCCTTATAGACTGACTTCGTGAATGAGGCCTACTAACGGTAAGACCGACTTACTGTTATATATATATATATATATATATATATATATATATATATATATATATATATATTAAACCTATAATATTATAATAGTATAAGGGTTGAATTTTAAACGTTTAAAATTCTAAGCGTTGGAATTAAAGTATACATGGGGGTAACTTTACAATTCCAAAACTTGAGGGCAAGTTTTGAACAATTCAAAAACTTTTGGTTTCCATAACTTATGAGTTTAATATGGTTTTTATGGAAGACTTTTCAAGTTCCATAACTTGAGAACAAGTTATGGAAGACATAAAACTATTTTATGATGACATTAAAAATAAGACCTTTCATTTTTTTCATTACCTATGAATCTTAACAAACTTTTAAAAGAAAAAAAATCTTCATTTTCCATAACTTGAAGACAAGTTATGGAGTTCATAAAAACCATTAAGATCAAATATTCCAATTAACACAATAATCAAATAATTTTTCCATTATCTAGATTAAACTCATAATAACAAGATAATTCATATCAACTATTTTACAAGAAATAAGACTATTACATAAACTAACAAAATCTAGAAACTATGACAATAATCTTTTATTTGGATGAGGATAATTATTTTCACCACATAAAATCGAGTTTTTATCAACAAAACATTTTATAATAATTATCCAAATCCAAATTAAGCCAAGAAATCCAAAAAATCTGCCAGACCCATCACCACCTCGTGGTGATCTGGTAGGATAAAAAAACGATTTTTTAAGCTTTGAAAACAAGTAGCATCAAGTATGATGGAAAACAACCATAGGCTTTGATAATACTATTGGGTTTTGTATACTATAACATCCTATGGTGCACATACAACACTAAAATCTTTGGATCTATGTTTTCTCTAATTATACATGCATATGGTTTCCAAAGCTTTAAGCCTACAGCTAGCATACAAATAACATAGGTATAATAAGACAAGTTTTAGGCATACCTCTTGATGTTGTTGATGTTTCTAGGAAGACTTTTCTCTTTAAGAACTTAGTACCCCAAGTGTTGCACCTCAAATGGAATCACAACTCACCTAGGACAAAGGTGACTCATGAGAGAGAATTTCCATGCACCAAAACACCTCCATAAACTCCAAGAACCAGAAATATGTGTTTTTAGGTTATGGAGCTTATATTTATATGTTGGATTCCAAGAGTCATGGGTATAACCCAAATCCATATCCATGGGTTTTATGATCCATGGCTCGTGTGACCCACCTCTTTATGTATCGATACATAAGCTTATTACAATATGGATCATAATCCCAACACATATAAATATAACCAATTACCATAATTAGTCCCCATAAATTTAATTGGTCTTGTTTGATCACTAACTTAATTCCAAATTAATTCTTGATCAATACTAATTAAGTCATATGATTTCATGTTAATATATTAGAACTTATAATATATTAATAAATCATATATAACCTATTCTCAAAAGTTCATCCTAACAAATTTTCCTGATGTTATGCAACCCAAATGGACTATGCTACTCTCAGGTCGAGTACATACCAATAATAGTTATGGGATTAGACATCTAATCCAATATCAAAAATCGCTCCATGTACCAGGCATCATCTCGCTTCATGAAGGGCCACTAATATTCAAGACGAAGATCCCTATACATATTTGTAGCCCCGGGATGAATGGAGAACCTCGACTTGTAAGCCTCCTCCATCAGAATTAGGTGCACGCCGCCCCAATATGTAACCCAAAATCGTCAATGCCGAGTCAACAATCCATGCGTACCACAGTTGAAGGAAGCCACCTGACCCACAATACGCTCGCTCTTTCGATACTCTTCTTTCATAGCCAAGACCTGGCGTCACGAATCCGCTCCAATAACGGAGTAACCACAGTCATCCTCAGACATATATCTCTGATTAGATCCACAACCACCTTGTGGCTGAGAGCATCGGCCACCACATTGTCCTCCTCTGGGTAGTAAAGGATCTCGCAGTCATAATCCTTGACCACATCCAACCATCGACACTGCCTCATATTCAAATTCGGCTAATCCATCAAATACCTCAAGCTCTTGTGAATCATGTAAATAGTAAAACAAACCCCATAGAGGCAATGATACCAAATATTGAGGGCCAAAACCATGGCCCCCAAATCCAAATCATGCGTCGGATAATTTGCCTCATGAGGCTTCAGCTGCCTTGAAACATAAGCGATCACGCAACCCCTCTGCATCAACACTACCCTCAACCCTGAGACCGAAGCAACCCAATAAACCACGAAACCATCAACACCTTCCGGTAGGGTCAGAATCGGTGCCTTACATAATCGATGTCTCGAAGTCTCAAAAGTTGCCTGCTTCTCAGGCCCCCAACAAAAAGTAACCGTCTTCTTTGTTAGTCGTGTCAAAGGAACTGTTATTTTGGAGAAATCTTGGATGAATCTCCGATAATAACCCGCCAGCCCAAGATGTAACACCTGAAATCAGAAAGGTCATGAAAGGAAAGGAAGACCATAAGTTAAAGAGGGTCGACTCGTCGAGACCAGGGAGGAACTTGGCGAGTCAGAGTGGGATCCGAGTGTAAAGTAAGTGACCGACTCGGCGAGTCGGCAAGTGGACTCGACGAGTCTGGTCTAGGTTGGGAAACCCTAATTTCAGGACTTGGTACCCTATTTAAATATCTTATTCTCTTCCATAGGGCTCATTTGCGGCCTCTATAGTCTAGAACCCCAAACCCTAGCCACCATAATCGTTTTTGGAGCAAGATCTACCCTTAGTGAAGTAATTTGGAGCTTCGAAGAGAAGAGAGTCGTAGTGGTGCAAGAGGAGGCCTTGGATCCAGATTTGGTGGAAGTTTTTAGAGCATTTGGAGGTAATGAATCGTCATCCTTGGCTTTCTCCTTTCTAGATCCATCTTTCATGGAATTTTAGGGTTTCTTTGAGAGTATGTGATGAGAAATTGGTGCACAAGTTAGATCTGGAGTTGAAACTCCAGATCTGAGCTCTATTTACACCAAGGTTGCAGAAAGCCCTATTAGTTGCTATGAAAAAGCCATTACCCATGAGTTAAGTTCCTCTCTAGCTTGGTTTTTGGTATTATGAGACAAGAAGCATGTAAAGTTAGCAACTTTATGTTGCTAATGGACTCTAGGAACCCAAATCTATTGTTTGGAGCAAAGGAGAAGCTCCGTGACGTGAAATTATGGAAATGCACGTATGGACTCGGCGAGTCGGGCTAGATATCAGGCTTGAGTCGTGTAGTAACTCGGCGAGTCGCATGGGTAGACTCGACGAGTTGGATGAAGATAGGCAAGAACTCGACGAGTTAGAAGAACAACTCGGCAAGTCTGTTGAAGATTGCCTGGGACTCGGCGAGTCATGTCGCGAAACCCCAAACCCTTCGAGTTAAGACTCGGATCAGTGAAGTAGAGTGGGGACTCAGTGAGTTGGTCAGGACAGAACTCAGAAATCGGTAGACTCGGCGAGTCAGGGGCTGACTCGGCGAGTCGAGTCGCGAATGAAAGGATCCTGAGCGTATGAACTCGACGAGTCAGTAGGCAGACTCGGCGAGTAGGGTTGACCTAGAAGGTTGAATTTGTCAGGACTTTGACTTTGAATAGAGTTGACTTAGTTGACTTTTGGAGGACTGTCAGACTAAGTGTCATATTGATATTGGTAGCTCGGAGAGCTAGAGGAGCAGCGACTCAGAGGGTTGTCGGTTAACAGCCAAAGGGTTATCAGTAGAGCTCAGCAGTTCAGGTGAGTTTCCTTCCAGTAAGAACTGGTCTACGGCCACAATGCCGGCCCGTTTAGTTAGTAGTAGTTTCGGACTTCGGTCCGATGCAGTAACTCAGTATGCTTGGTGTCTCTGTGATTTAAGCATGTTTATGTGTTATGTGTTCCAGAATTTAGTCCCATGCAGTATGTAGTATACGTGTTTATGCTAGTTGCTATGTTTATGCTATGCTATGTTCAGTCAGTTTCCCGACTTCGGTCCGATGCAGTCAGTTCCGGACTTCGATCCGATGCAGTTAGTTCCGGACTTCGGTCCGATAAGGTTAGTTCCGGTCTTCGGTCCGATACAGGGGACAAGGTCCCAGTCAGTTATGAACTTCGGTCTGATACAGTTAGTTTCAGACTTTGTTCCGATGCAGTTAGTCCGGACTTCGGCCCGATGCAGTGGGCAAGGCGCAGTATGTGTTTTATATGTTTGTATGGTATGTGGTAGTTTGGGGGAGCTCACTAAGCTTCGTGCTTACGGTTTTAGTTTTTGGTTTTAGGTACTCAATTTTCAGAAGAGGAGCTCGGAGAGGTTGCAGTGCACACACCATAGTCAGTTAGCCTGGGATGTTTTACTATGATAATATGTTTATGTTTTGAATTACTACTATGAAATCTGTTATGACTTATGATACGGTTTTATAAATGTGGTTTTTGTAATGTTTTAAAAGAAATTTTTAGTCGTGAAAATTGGGTCGTTACAAGTTGGTATCAGAGCCTTGGTTTGAGGGATTCGGGAACACTTTCGGGTGTGTCTGAACTCAAACTAAGGAATTGGTATCGAAATTTTCAAAAGGAAAATCAGTTTTTGTAAAAAGGGAGTTTTGAGAAAAAGGAAAAGAGTTTTAGAAAAAGCGAAAAGAATTTTTAGAAAGAAAGAAAAAGGGTGTGGTGCATGCAATCAACCGAGCTCAAGTAAGTACTCCCAAATTACCCATACAAGCAATGTTATCAGATTCAGTTTCAATTTCAGATCAGTTCAGTTTCAGTTTCAGTAGAACAGCATGCTAGAATAGGACTAAGGATCTAGGAGAATGCCTTATGTGCCTGCTATATGTGTTTCAGCTTTATGAGAATTGTATGCTAGTATTGAGTAGACAGTAGTAGGATAGCCTGTTTAGGTTATGCCTAATAGTATGAGCTTAGCATTGTATGCTAGTATAATTTCTTGTTATGAGAATAGTTTTGCATGAGTATGTTTCCTTTATCTGAATGCTACTTGCTTTGTGCTTTGTGGACTCTGAGTGATGGGAGTTAGCCATTAGGTGAATACGTTATGTCACATGTGGTTAGGGTTGAATAATCTCAGAGTGCTAGATTTGGCCCTATTGCACAGCTCTCGTCTAAGTCTAACCGTTGTAGGGACGAGTCTTTTACTCGTAGGATTATCTGAACCTCGTCACATGTGATGGTATTCAGTCGATGGCTAATTGGCATTACAAGGAGGCCTTCAGCAGTTGAGGACTAGTTTGGGTGGAGTCAGAGATTTCCCTAGGGCAAGCCTAGGAAGGTAGTAGCAGAGATCAGTAGCAGGAGAGTGACTTGGTGGAGTTAAGGTAACTCTTGAGAAAGGTACGGATAGATGTGGAAGGTAGTATGGGCCCGTACTACTGAAAGCAGAGGATCCGTACTTAAATCAAGAGGGGCTGAGACAAGACCAGGGAACTTGTAGAGTGTGTGAGAGATCCCTCAGCAACGGTGTGTATATTGATCAGGAAGTGTTATACTTTCAACATGGTGACATTG
This sequence comes from Lactuca serriola, assembly GCF_051521515.1. Classification (NCBI taxonomy): domain Eukaryota; kingdom Viridiplantae; phylum Streptophyta; class Magnoliopsida; order Asterales; family Asteraceae; genus Lactuca; species Lactuca serriola. The sequence continues at coordinate 332,826,384 of NC_136415.1, read as the reverse complement.
TGCGAGTTACCAGTTAGTAGTTCAGGTATCGGATAGGGATCTGGCTCGGACTCTAGAGTCGGGCAGATTGATGATCAGATAAGGGAGTTCATTCCATCTGAGAATTATGTGCAGTATCATTGACCAGACTCCTATAATCCTCAGTATGATCAAGGAGGGCATTATAGAGATTTGTGATGAGAGGCCAAGTGCATTATGCACTGAGATAGCAGTCATGATAGAGACCCGTACGTTGATGTTCGGGAATTCAGAGTTTGTGAGGCTTCAGATTGTCATGGGGATTGGGGACCCCGTTGTTAGCAACAGATGGTTGGCAGATGTCACCAACATTTTTCGTACCAGATGTTGTCTCGAGAAATGACAAGACCCGACTTACTTCCTATCTCCTGAGGGACAGAGCACGAGATTGATAGGAAGAAGTTGGTAGAAGATTGAGTGATGATACGGTTGATGCTATGTCATGGAATGACTTTTAGACCAGATTCTGGGCAGAGTGTGCCCAGGAGATTAAGGCACAACAGTTGGCGTAGAAGTTGTTAGATCTCCTCCAGACAACTGAGACTGTGGCAGAGATCATTGGCAAGTCTCGAGAAAGAGCTTGTATGGTACCGCAGTATGCAGCAGATGAGGAAATGAAGAATGTAAGTTATCAGAACTGATGGGTTTTAGGTAAAACAAATAAACTAGAAAAACAATTCTTAATTTCACATGCAACCTACTTTGGATCTACATTTTAACTATTGAACATATAACTTTGAATTTCAAAACAAGAACCCTAGAGGAGAGAGGCTATTTTCGAAAATAACAAACTAGGGTTTAGGAGTTACATACCTTTAAATTGTTATAGCAAACAATTGACAATCCTCTTGATCTTGATCTTGATCTTCTTGGAAGCTTAGCACCACAAATGTAATGCCTCTAATGGAATCACACCCAAGAACTAGCAAGAAGGAAATTAGAAGGAGAGAGAAGGAGGGAGTATGCAATTCTCGACCTAGGGTTTCTTTACAAGAAGGAGTGCCCAAAATGTTAACAAGGAGGCTCCTTATATAGCTGAGGGATCTAGGGTTTAGGGAAAAACCCTAATGCTCCTTGTTGTTGCCGAACTCTGACCCAGTCAGTTACGTGTCCTAAGATAAGTGATCACATGACCCTTCATTCTACTAGATATCCCTAGACATAAGACATGGAATACAATCAATCTCTTTGTCCAAAATCTATGTTTCCTGATTTCTGATTTGTGATGATATAGGACTTCTAATCGAACACATCAATTTAGTCTTGGCTAGGCCCAGCAAAAAAGTCAACACCAAATCATCAAGGGGCCCACAAATATCGCTTTTCCCGTTAGGGAAAAAGGAACGAATAAACATTGACTCATATGCTTGTATCTTTTACTCATCAAACCATACATGACAATACGTTTTATAACACCAAGTTACTGATGCGTTTTCATATCACCAATGTATAGCCGACTTGCAAATTACAACTCATATATCTTTGTTTCAAGATCATATATATTATCGTCTCAGTATTACTCGTGATGAATTCCATGAAGTAATACTCTGAGCGTCGGTTTATCCAATACTCAAATCTCACTCTCTGAGTACTAATGAACATTGCAGCAATTCTATTGCTATGTCTATCCTTAGATAATCTGCAATTCAATTCATGACAGTCTTAATTCACTACTTACTTCCAAAAGTACGAGTGACTGTGGAGTTTGAACAATCATATTATTCGGGAAGTAAAACATGCAAAATATGAAACACAATAATAATCGAATCCAATATGGCCCCAAACTTTTGAGTATAAATAAAACTCCTTTTATTTAGTCACCATATTAATTACACATTATTCATTGTATAATGTTTCGAGTAATCAACCTATCACTTGAATTATAACAATAATTGTCCCATGCTCCAAGCATGCACACCTTGTTTCCCATGGTCCATACTTTGTGAAATAGATCAATCGAAAAACCGTTCCAATGATGCTCATTTCACAATTTCCAATCCTCATTATTAGTGTTGGAACACAAGGTTCTTGCTACTACTAGAATATGCTAGATTCTAACATTTTATGAAACGATCCTTTCGCAAAGTCATAGCACAAAAGTCACAAAGACTTGGCCAATGAAATTACAAAGTACTCTTATCAAAAATGTTACAAGACAATTCTGTAGACGCGAAGTCTCACATTCATAGTTCATTCCTTTGAACATCCTTCTTGCATAAAGGTTTCTAATCTAGACATAGACTCTCAACATTAAACTCCCAATACGGAAACATTTCCATAATTACCATATGACAACTCATTCTTAATAGAATCTTATCTATTCATAATAATGTTGATATGGTCCATCCAATACCATACTTCCAACTACTCACAAGCGACCAATCCTCAGCGAACTTTGGATCGTTCTTTGATAGTTGTTTAATTATTTTAGTCAAAACCGATTCTACTCCTTTTTCCCTCTTAATGTGCTAGACATTTGGAAAATTTAAGAATGGTCAAATATTATAGCATTTGCAATCGATCCTATACCCGAAGCGTATGGGACATGATGCATGATATTCTTACATAAAGATATGATACTTTCTCAATTTTTTGCCATAATATTTTATGTGTCACGTTCTCACAATTCGAACTATGAAGAGGAATGGCGTAATCATAATCGAAATTTAAAAACACACTATGTATCCTTTGACTAAATTTATTAAAATTTCACAATCTAAGCTTTAGATTTTGAAACGAAGTATAATATTCTCTCCCTTAATTATAGAAAAATAACTTATTAACTCATGCAACTTTGCAAATTGAAACCTTTTGTTTTTCTATAATTAATATTGCCAACTTGAAATACATAAAATAATAATAATCATGCTCCCACTAACATGATGATTATATCTATCCTAGCATAACATGTATGCTCCCACTAGCTTTGACATGAATTCAGAAATTAGCTGGACTTCTAGAAACCAATTACTTATTGACTTTCTTTTCCAAAGTCCAGATTTCTGAAACCGAGACGCTTTAATAAGCCTTTATTCAAGCTTCTCGAACACATACACTTTTCCTTAGATTACCCATATGTGTGTTTAAACATTTCTAGAATAAGTCTAAAATGTTCAGACCCATTTTCCATTTCCCATAATTCGAACTATGAAGAGGGATGCCGTAATCATAATCGAATTTGAGAAATACAAATTAAATAATGCTATCTTCAAAATCTTTCTTAGCGAAAGCATTTCCTCACAATCATTTTCATGAAGGAGACAAACCTTATAACACTCAGATTTTGTGGTGTATGTGTTCCTATCCATGTGAATTTGTTATAACCATAATCATAAGACAACAATTGTGACAAATCCAAATTCTTATGGATCGAACATGTCCATTCTTAATTTCTTGCCATCAAGGGTCCCACCTTTGCTTCCAAGTTATTTAGCAACTCACCCCTACCTTTCAATGTACTTTCCATTGATCAAGGTGTCTTGCCCCTATGCAACCCATTGAGATCTCATCACCACTAGAAAAACAGCCTTTTACGACGCGCAAACCACGACGCTCATTGATTTATGTTACACAAAAGAGAGTGACATTAAAAAGTATCATCTCTTCAAAAAATTTAAGGATTTAGGTCACGCATTATTGTGTGCCCTTAAATTAGTGTCTAAAAAAAAACACGGAGGGCACCTGTAATATAGTGTGTGTTGTCTATGGACGTCGCTTTATAAATTTTAATGGAACGCGCGTTCCATCCCTTAATAACTAGGGGCAAAAATGAAATCTAAAAAATTAAAAACCCTGCCTTCCTTTTTTCTCCTTTCCCTCTTGCCCTAATTATCGACGCTCAAATGAAAACGAACGACTAGACGCAAAGTTGAAATTGGTCGGAGCATACGGTCTACGAAGCAAGCGAGAGCTCTGGAGGATGCAATATGCACTCAGCAAAATCCGTAATGTTGCGAGAATGCTTCTAACTCTTGAGGAGAAAGATCCACGAAGAATCTTCAAACGCGAAGCTCTCATGAAGAGGATAAATAGGTACGGTTTGCTGGATGAACGTTCTTGCCCTCACCATTGAAAACTTTATTGAACGTCGTCTTCAAACCCTCGTCTTCATTGAACATACTATTTATCTTATCAAAAAATCATACGGACCTTTATCTAGGGCTTTTTTCAAGGAGTGCTCTCTGCAACACTCTCTACCTCGGCTCTCCTCACCTGCAAGCGACCTGAACTCATCTCTTTCCACCGGAGACCTCAGGCTCACCTCGCCTCACCGGAGACTGGAACGACTGCACAAGTTTCCAAGTCCTAGAGCTGATTAAGGTATGTTTATCATAATCTCGACACACCTCAACAACACCCCTACAACTCATTCTCAGCCGTCGACTTACTCTGCTGACCGATGTTCTTGGTATCGCCAACTTCCTGCCTTCAGAGGCTCACCTCACCTCACCGGAGACTGCGACGAATGCTCAGGTTTACAATCCCTAGGTCCGATTAAGGTATGTTTTCGTTTTGAATTTTGTGAGTTATCAGAGATGATGGATCAATTTTTTTTTCGTTTAGAATTCCGTTCATTTGTCGTCAGATCTACTTCTTTATAGCGAAACAAGTACTGCATCAATTTTCTCTAATGTAAGCGACTCAAGATCTTCCCCCGGGCCACAATTCTGAGGGTTACAACGCATCATTATTTATAAAAAAAAAACATCTTGATTTGAATTCAACTCGTTTGAAGAGACACATTTTCTCTCTTGTCAAAAAATGGAACTACCTTTACTTTGATATCAAATCTAGTGCTTTCCACTTCATTAAAGTACCATGTATTGCATCTGAGTATAAATATTCTAGCTTTCGTTGCCCACAACTTCTTGTTTCCAACTATGTTGTGACGATATGTATTCAACTCTTTGTATTGGCGCAAACTGGAATATAATCGTGGGCAAAGAAAACTAAAATTTTCCATTATCACGAATCCCCTTTCACTTTCCTTTCTAATCCATCCTCATCCCCATGGTAAAATCGATTCCATGTTTCTTATAATTTAGATTGTTTCAGGTTCTTTCTTAGGATGGTGAATTAGGTTCCATTTTGGGGTTAATCGGTATCTAAAAGCTCTTTTCCTGATGTGAAATCGGGTTCATGGTTTTTCCATTCGTTTGTGTGTTATTTGTTGTAGACGGAAGTCCTAGTAGTTGAGTTGTCGATTGCCTCTTCCAAGCTGCCAACCACCTCCTCCTAATGAAAAGTAATTTCTTTGTACCCTTCTTTTTTCATAGCATTGAGGACATCAATAATTTTGGCGAAATTCCATTTTAATTTTAGAAAATGGTCATCAGCCTCTAAGGAAATTTAAGTTCGATTTTATATGTTCTAATGTTACCTCCATTTTTATATTAATGCTAGCTAATTTTATATTAATGCTAACTAATTTTATATTAATGGTAGCTAATTTTGGGGTAATTCCATTTTAAACAGTAATTCTAGCCCAACATTAACATATGATTACATATTGTTGAGGTTTTTTAATTACATGCGTTGAGTTCTTTTACAATTTGGAAAGAAAGAAATATGTATCCATCCTCCATCTATTGCTGTTATTTTCAGCAAGAATGAGACACCCATAAAGAAGTGCCAAAAATTAAGATATTTTCTTTTATTGAAGAAATTTAGATTGATTTTAGGTCTGGTAATTCCTCTATGAGGTATGTGCTTTAATTTGTTGGTAAAATTAGTACAACATTGCATACCCTGATTCAACCGCTCCAAGGAGAAATTCAAAATGACCTAAATGTATATTCCTCTTTTATCCTTGATAATTTTACTCTTTTTTCACCTTAAGATATTTCAAATGATGTAGAATATCGAACCAATTAGGGGTTCTTATTTGTTTTATGCCCTGTGTGTGTCAATTGGGTTTAAGATATCTATTTGTATGCCTAATTTTGTGCAAATACTAATTCCTTTCTTATGTATCCCTTTCAGATTCTATGTTTACCCACCCACTAGATGTTAGATTGAAAAGAAAGTTTCAGCTGCACACCAACTGCTTGATGAAATGCTTGAACCATATTTCTGAAGTTTCATTTTGGCTGCTTTACTGTTTAACAGCAGGTTGTTGTTTGATTTCAAGGGCTATCCATTAAATCATGCACGTCGCTTAAAATCAAGATTGAAAGCTCTTAAACACAACTTTGGTAGCTATCATCTCCTGTGATCCAGATATAATGAAGGATTAGGCTAACATCTCAGGTCATAAATGTACTCTCAGCAATAAACCCAATTTAAATGAAGAATCGTATGTTTCTAATCAAACAGAAATTAGATTCAAGAGCCTGAATGAATAGAACTCAAGTAACAGAAAAGATGCATCTTCAAAAGGCAAAGCTAATGCATTTTCACTACTTGGAAAATGTTTTAATTAGGTAAATTAGTTTTCATTATTTTCAAGTACATTTCTTTCTGGGTCTTTTTTTCATTAACATCTTCATTATTTTCAGTTTTTTTATTTGAATTATCTTGAGATTCTACCACTTATAAAAGTTTTTTCTTAAACTTCTTAAACATTACTGACATTGCCTATATTTTCACTACTTGTATGTTGCTCTAAAATGCAAGTTGTTAAGGGTGTATAGCTTTTGAGTGCACATAGTATTTTGAGTAATCATGAGTGTCATTACCTTGAAGTTAATGAAAACAGTTCACCTTTTGAAAGAACCTTCTTCTATTTGTCAAGTGTCGGGTCATGGCAGGAATCCGGGAGACAGAAAGAGCATCAACAAACAAAAGAACAAACACCTACCATTGTTTTATTCTAAGAGGTGGAAGTGCATCAATAAAAGACATGGTATCTAGTAAACAACCCTACCAATGAATAATTATTATCATTATAATCACTCAGTTTTAAATGTATTTAGATTTATTTTTCAAGAAAAAAGTTATCCAATTGTAGCAAATGGCATCCAAATACCACTCTACTAGAGATATAATTGGGTAACTTTTTCAAAGTAGAAACAATCAAATGACTTTCTGGAAAAAGATGGAAAGCAATAAACAGAACCGAAAGTATGATAAGAATAAATGAAAGTATGTTGTAATTATATTTACCAACATGGATTCAATGGTAGAAACGGGAGTGGGAAGTCTGAGATGATGAACTAAATTTTTTAAATATAAAATAGTTGTAAAATTAATCTTGTTTTTGTAGTTGAATATGGAGGATTAGGTTTAGGTTATTTATATCACTGCATAGCTTTGGAGGAGATTAGTTGTGCTTCAGGATCAGTTAGAAAAACCTTTCGTGCCCATTCTAATCTTTGTATTGATCAATTGGTAACACCAAAAACTCTGTACTTGTAAAATCATGAAAACCCTTCACACATGTTTAACTAACATAACAAGTTTGTTAATCTCGCAGGTGAGAAACGGAAGAGCTACACAAAAGGAGAAATATTTACCCAAGGTTTTAATTTAAAAAAAAACTAATTGTTCGGTGAATTTCATCTTGTTTTATGTAAGTTCTTTCATGAATCCATTTCAATTTCTTTTTCTTTCTTTCTTGTAGTTAATTAGTGGGGATCATGTTGGAGCTCTTGCAATGAATGAACCTAATGGTACTTTTTATAATTTTACCGTTTTAGATTATCTTTAAGTCTCTACTTATGAATTAATTATATATATTTTTTTCTTTTTTAATATTAACAGCTGGTTCAGATGTTGTTGGAACGAAATGTAATGTTGAACGTGTTAACGGTGGTTATGTTTTAAATGGGAATAAGATGTGGTTCACCAATGGCCCAACTGCTCAAACTTTGGTAATATGATCTTAACTTTTAAAATAAAATATCTTGAAATTTGAGTATATTTTAAAGATATTGACTTTGTCAAAATTAGGTGGTTTGTGCTAAAACTGATGTAGCTGCTCGTTCAAAATTAGTCCAGGCAAAGCTCGAGAAAGAAAGCCTGCGAGAGTTGTCTTAATTTCAGCAGACCAGCCGTCTGCCAAAACAATTATCCGCGGATACTCCTTCCCATTAACCTTAGGTAATGTAGTTAGGTGAAAGACCTGTTGTCATCATTTTTCTGTTTTTATAAACTCATCCATTTTTTAGTGAACTCATATGAAAAGCACTTTAATTATCTGTCTAGTTGGGTAGGAGGCATCCGTGTGTAGAAGGACATTTATGCTAACATTGAGTTGTCTCAAACAATACTATGCCATTTGTTTTTCTCTAATTTATGGAATTATTATTTTTGGAGGTCTCCTTGCACCTACAATAAGTTTCTTTTCAATATATAATACAAAAAATCAACACATGTACTATGTAGTTTTTCTCTAAAACTATATGAATTATGATCTCAGTTGGAGCTGAAATTGGGAATAAGAGGGACATCATATGCAGTTTTCATTTATAGCATCCATCTTCCTATGCAGTTGAGGTATACAATATACATATTCCAATATAATAAAATTATGCAATTTAGTAAAATTAAATCCGACTGTTTATCATTTTGATTCATAAATTTAGTGATGTTGGTGTGATTTCAGCTTTGATGGTGGTTGAAATAAACAATGTAAAACAACAGGAGCATAAAAGATGTTCTCTTGGTTGTTGGTGACTGCATGTTAGTTGGCTTACAGGTAATTTCTTTAGCAGTGATATATTGATATCCCTCGCAAGTCTCAAGGCTAGAGAGCTTACATATGTTTCATATACTGTAGTTTTCTTTAAGACAAACTTGTGGCATCTTTTGTAAACTTTGGATTTATATCTTATTTAGATTATTCCCAAATTCCTAACAGTGGAACATAGATTCCTGAGGGAACTTCACCATGGCAAAAAAAAGTATGATAGAATCTGCCAAAGTACTTTCCTTTCATAGTCCCTAGACTATATGAATCGGATTTGTCATTTTCTATATGCTGTGTAGGCATTTTGTTCATGCATAATAGTTTTCTAAGAGAAACTTTTGTCATCTTTTGGGAGCTCTCAATTTATATCTTATTAGAGTAGAACATATATCCAATTATAGTGAGAAGGATGTTGATGGTATAATATAATCTTTTTCTCCTCATTATCCTGGAAGACAAGATAAAGAACGTGTTTTGTATATCTATTTATAGTACATATCTTTCACATAACATAAACAACTCTTTAAATTCCATGCATCATTGACTGGATAATATCTAGGTATAGTTACTTGTGTAGTGTTTCCGTGTTACATAATTGATCAATACCTCACTAAGTTGATCATCTTTTACAGCCGATTTTGGTGTATGTGTCCAAGGTTGATGGGAAGTTCAATTTTAGCCCCATCAGTGTTAAATTTCTAACAGAAGTTGCAAAAGTTATCTTTGCACTTGTCATGCTTCTAATACAAGTATGTTCTTCATTTCTTAATTTTATTATATTTATCTTCTACTTTTGTTTTGGGGAACTTTTGTGTGACCTAAGCTTATCTTTCATCTATTTACACCATAATATACGATGCTAACTTGTTGGCTTGGTTATTAGGTATTCTGCTCTCATTATTTGCATGTTATCTTAATTGATTTTTAAGTTCTAAACTTATTGTAGTATTTTCTTCCTTTATTCCTTACAAGTTGCTAAATTCTTTGTTAATTTTCAGGCTAGAAATCAGAAGATTGGAGAGAAGCCACTTCTTTCTGTCTCCAGCTTTGTATAGGTAAAGTTGCCAAATTTTCGTTTTTGAGTCAACATATTATGAAATGGTTACACCTCTTCCAACAACAAAGTACTCATTGTATTCTTAATGATTCCCATTCTACTTTATCTGAGCTATAGAATGCTTAAAAGTTTAAAATTTATACCATATCTTATAACCTATAGAATAAGTTCAGTTTTTATAAAAGCAACAACAAAGCTCATGCTCATGTCTTTATGTCTGCCATGGTTTTCTGCAGGCAGCTCGCAACAAAGTGCTTCTTGCTGTTCTAGCTTGCAACAAAGCATTCCTCTATGCTTTTAATCACACTCCAAATTCCTTTGCGTTTTTTGTTCATAGATTACAAACACCAATTTCTTTCAAACAACAGAAGATCTAGAGTTTAATTGGGTGATTGAAGGAGATGGATGTAAACTTGATTCTGGAACTGTCAGTCTACCAACATTAGAGTTTAATTGGGTGATTAAAGGTGATTTTGGTTCTTGAAACGAGACTCAAGATATCATATTTTGGCATGGCTAGAAGCTTTGGAGGAAACGAGACTCAAGAAAAAGTAAACACAGAGTTGTTGGCACATAGTAAGCTAGATGATGCAATTATATAGAAATGAGTTCATTTTTTTATAACATTTACTCACTTTTGGAATAATTATTTGTATTTGACATATTAGTGAAATGAATTATCTTTGTTATTTATGGTATTTTATTTTGTATTATGAGATTTTTAATGTATTATTTAATTTGAAAATTAGTAAATCTATAAATAATATTTTTCTTAAACATTTAAAATTATGATACGCAAAAATGTGTGTCATCTTCATTTATGACATGGCCTTTCTTGACAGGGGCTTTCTTGATACGTGTTGCGTGTCATTAACACGCGTGTCGTAAGGTTACGACACGCGAATGTGTGTCGTCTTGACAAGGACTTCCTTGATACGCATTGCATGTCGTAAACGCGCGTCGTAATTGCGCGTCGTAAATGAGCGTCGTAAATGCACGTCGTCTATAGACGACGCGCAAAAGCATGTCGTCTCTCTTTATGACAGGGCCTTCCTTGACGCGCATTTGCGTGTCGTCTAAGCCTTTTACGACGCATAGTTGACTCACATGCATAGTTGACTAACCTGGAATGGCACAGAAACAACAATATGTGAACACGATAGGTTAGAAACCTCAAGTCGTGTGCTAGTGATTAACTATCGGTTTATTCTTGATTTGTTCTTGAAACTTTTCAAGACAAATGAGACTCCCACTGACCTCTTGACATAAATGATTCTCTCATCACGAACCTTTCCTAGACAAAACAAATATTCAAGAGTTAGTGTAGTTCTTATCAAGACAAAACACTTCACATAAATGGTCCTAGTTGGTCTTTGTCTTATCCAAGACAGCACAACTTACCAATTTCAAAGGTGCAAGAATAAGAAAGCCTTTTCTAAACTCCACATTTGATGTGTGTTATAAACCTACTTAAGACTTGTCACTCAATTCACAATCTTGGAATGTATCTCTAAGACTTGATATTGGAACGAAGTATGACTGACTTCTTGATTTTAACCGTTTCTACAATTCTCGATTCCTCTTCTTGGTCATACAAATGCACTAAGACCCACTTGGAGGATCGATGTGGTTTTTTTAATCATTAACACTTATCATAAAATACAATAAAAGGTACGCTCCCTTCTTCTTAGAATAGAGAAACTTTTATCTTTCTGCCTTCTTGATTCTTCTTATTCGTTCTGCTATTGATTTAAACTCTTTCAATCAACTCAGAATTAATCTTATAAGCATAACCATATTCACTAAACTTTAGTAAATCATGACAAACATCTTTATCACTCTCGTGGTGGACTTGATCAATGTAAAACCTAGTGTACTCGATCTCCTAGTCCTTCTCTTGACACTTTGTCAAAGAATTAGTCTAATTTCCAAATATGAAGTTTCTCATTCATGACGCAACCAAGTTACATGACTCCAAGTTTTTGTCCAATTGAAACTTGGGCGATGAGAATCTTCCTTTATTTGGCAAATTCTCAACATTTTCACAAATGACATAATTAAGAATCAAATCCATTATTGATACACAAACATCAATTTTTCATAACGATTTCATTGCAAGGATATATAAAATTATTCAAACCAAAAATTTTATTTTATTCATAAAAGCAGCGGAAAACATGTCCTTACAATGCAAAATCAATTGAAAAACTATGTTATTAGCAATCTATTCTAACACCATGTAGTATCTCAAGAACCCAATCTTCAAGCAATGCGATCGAAATCCATTTCTTCAAGATTAGATTCAGCTTACTTCTTCCCTTAAGCTTCCTCTCTTTTCTTCAATCCTACAAAACATCAAAATGTAATCTTATCACATCATGAATTAAGAATCTGGAATAGGAACTTAAAAGAGTTAGATAGTGGATTTCATACCTGAAGAGTAGCCATAACACTAGACTCTCCTATCTCTTAGATCTTTCAGGTAGATGGGGCAGCTTCGTCTCCAACGCCCCTTCTCTTGGAAATAAAAACAAATGGACTCTTTTGGAATGACACAAGGAACTATCTGAGAGTTTAACTTTTCTGGATCTCCAATGTCATCATTTTCAATGTCCATTGAAGTTTGGGAGTTTGATTCACCAGACAAATTTGCTTGACCAGCACGCCAAATCATTGTTGATTCAGCAACTATAAGCAAATAGGTGAGATCAATGAGGTTTACGTCGTGATCCATCATATAGTACTCTCTAACAAACTCACTATATGATTCAGGAAGCGACTGAAGAACCCAGTCAACAACCAACTCACTTGAAATCTCGACACCAAACATGCCTAACCTATCAATGTGTGACTTTATCTCTAAGACGTGTGCACACACAGGTCTCCTATCTTCATGTTTACTTGCCAAAAGGGCTTGAGTGATATTGAACTTTTCAATCCTTCAGTCTTGTGGATTTAGGAGAACAACGGGAGGAGGTGGAGGAAGTGAATTCAAGCTAGTCCACATGGCAGGGATTGATCTTTCACCTTCATTGTGGAACATACTTTCACTTTGAGCAGGAATATCATTTCCTTTGGATTTGGGAATACCATGGTTAGATTCAGACATCTACACAATGGGAGAAATCAAGTTAGTTGATTGAATCCTTAATAATACAACCAAAAGAGATATTAAGGCTAGGATCCAACACAACATTCCACAAATTGGAAGAGGGATGCCGTAATCCAATTTGCAAAATATTTGAAGGTAGGTAAATGACGATTTACCAATTTCCACCATGAAAAACGAAAAAGAAGGTTAAGTTTTAAATGTATTGGAAACTCCTAGATCTTTTGAGATACATTGAAACTATTCAATGGCATGTTTTAATCTCGGATTATGCTCTTCTATTTGTGACTGGGATGCCGAGGATCACAAACATGATGTGAATAACCATGCAAATGTGCTTGGTAACCTCATTGTTTTATCATTAACTATTGATGTGCTGGTAAACCACACACGCTCCATCAAAATGACTATCATGAGATACCCATTACTACTCTTTATTAGTGCCTTTTAGTATGTCGGGTAACCACACACGCTCCACTAACGACCAATAAAGCATAATGTGCAATTTCATGGATTAGCATACTTTTTCACATTTTTTTCTAAAGTAACTAGAGTTGGGATTTTGTAAAATAATGTTCTAGTACTTTCTTTAATAACATTATACTTTTAATGAGGTGTAGTTGTCCTATCAAATCCGTTCTGCTAACGACCCTCCACTAATCAAGGAAGCGGTAGGTGAGAGTGGACACCCATTCAACTACCATTTTATAGGCAGTTTCCTTATACCCCCCTTATAGACTAGCTTCGTGAGTGAGGCATACTAGCGATTTGACTGACCATATTCTTATATATATATATATATATATATATATATATATATATATATATATATATATATATATAATATTCTTACTTTTAATTATAACATATATATACGGTGTGTTTTAAACTTTTTAAAACTTTAGGGTTTATATATAAATTTCGAAAATTAAGCCATTAATTTTAAATTTAAAATAATCCAAATAACTAGATTTAATATTTATCTATTAATTACCTTTTAATTAATTTATTAAATCTTGTAAGGATTATCTAATCAAATTAAAGAATTTATTTAATCCTAATCGTTATCCCTCTAAATTTCGAAAATATGGGGATAGGTTAACTTCCTTATTTTTCTCAATCAAATAACTAGATTTAATATTTATCTATTAATTAACTATAAATTAATTAATTAAATCTTGTAAGGATTATCTAATTAAATTAAAGAATTAATTTAATCCTAATCCATATCCCTTCTAGATTTCGAAAATATGGGGATAGGATAATTTCCTTATTTTTTTTTCAATTATCCAATAAGGGAACTATTATCCAAAACAAAGAAACCCTAAAAGGGCTAGCATATTTCGAAATTTCAAGGGGAGGAGGCTAGGGTTTTCAAAACCCTAACCCTAATTTTGATTAGGGTTCATGGAGGCTAGGGATTTTGAAAACCCTTTGAACCAAAAACCCTAGAAATCGAAAATTTGGCCTTTTAGGGTTTAATAGCTATAAACCCTAATTTGCAATTCAATTATTATAGCAATTCAATTTAAAACAACAATGGCTCTGATACCACTGATGAGTTTTAGGTAAAACAAATAAACTAGAAAAACAATTCCTAAGTTCACATGCGGCCTACTTTGGATCTACGTTTTAACTATTGAACATATAACTTTGAATTGAAAAACACAAACCCTAGAGGAGAGAGGCTATTTTCGAAAGTAACAAACTAGGGTTTAGGAGTTACATACCTTTCAATTGTTATAGCAAACAATTGACAATCCTCTTGATCTTGATCTTGATCTTCTTGGAAGCTTAGCACCACAAATGTAATGCCTCTAATGGAATCACACCCAAGAACTAGCAAGAAGGAAATTAGAAGGAGAGAGAGGGAGGGAGTATGAAATTCTCAGCCTAGGGTTTCTTCAAAAGAAGGAGTGCCCAAAATGTGAGCTAGGAGGCTCCTTATATAGCTGAGGGATCTAGGGTTTAGGGAAAAACCCTAATGCTCCTTGCTTAGGGCCTAAGCAAACCCAAGGGCCTTATCCAGGCCCCCATGGACGAAATTATTAGGGTTTCCCCTATAGATTTCGTCCACCCCTTCCAAGGAGGTTCTGGAGCCTTCCACTCAACTATTAGATTATTGCAAACAAGTCCCTGCACTTTATAATTAATACTTTTAACCCCAAAATTAATTCTGATTAATTTCTGGCTAACTATTAATTAAACATAATGTTTCCTAATCAATATATTAATCTTTTAACATATTAATAAATCATTTATATTAATTTATTAATCTTATAATAAATTAGTATCTCTCATTTCATAATTTTCTTGTCCAGTTGCTAGGTTTGAGGGCAACCCAAAAGGACTGTGTTGCTATCAATTCAAGTACATACCAATTATAGTTATGGGCTTAGACACCTAATCCAACAAGAACATGCTGTAGAATGATAGCAGGGAGATCATGAGTATATCGGGGTGCAAGACCCTGAATGATATGACTTCTTGAGCTTGAGAACGAGATATGGACTTGGAGCACACTGGTGTGAAGGAATTAGATTAGTTGCTTATATAGAGGTGTCTCGATAGAAGACCCTAGATTTTGGATTAGCTATTAAGAGACCAGAAGGGTTAAATTCAGTACAACATGTTCGGAAAACTGCACGATAGAGTCTTTCGTTCCAGGGGTTGAGTAAGTGTGACTCTGGGTTATTCTCCGTTTGTGTTTGAATTATACTTCTAAGAAAATGGCATATGCCATCTGCATACCTTGGAATTAGAATGATAAATTGGAGATTGTTCCCCTATAGGTCAGGTTACTTCAGATGCAGTAACTGTAGTATGTATGTGCAAGATTCAGTAGTGTCTCACTACTCGCGGAAGGTGTTGGTCGGGTATTGATCAGTTATATTCTCAGTAGTGACAATCTAGAGCTTCTAATGGAGTAGTTAGCGGTCGATAAGGAAGTGGATTAGAGATGTTCATCCTAAGAGCAGATTCTCAGGATGCAGTCACTAAAGTAAATGCAGTTAAGGATTGAATGGTGCTCAGTTAGTTAGCAAGAATGGTTTGGATCTGGTAAAAGTTAGTTAGAGCGCCGACAGAGGTAAACGTTGACAGACAGCATATCGCCTTTTTATTGGAAGGAAGGTTGGGGAATCCTTTCGACCAGTGAGCAGTAAGGAGTTAGCCAGATCCAATTGGGGGAGAACCCTCTAAGTATACAAGGATAAGAGCATGCAGACCCAGGATGAGTACGCGACCTCCGAGAAGAGAAGATAGTAGTGTAGTAAATAATAGATTGAGGAGTTCAGGATTGAAAGTTTGAGGAACTTCCCAGCAGTTAGTTCATGTAATTGAGATGGTTAGTAGCTGGTTTGGAATCCAGGATTGGAGGACCGCCTGTAAGACTCTAGTGAGTCAGAAGGAGGATCTTAAGAGCGGTTAGCAAGAGATGCTTCCGTGTTAGTAGTCAGTGGTAGAGGCAACATGTAGAGCACGGTAAAGCAGCGGGATGGCCGCAACATTTCCCAGTAGCAGTCAGATAGTAGTAGAGTGTTGTAAGTGTGCGAGGGTAGCCGTAGCATTCACTAGCAGTCAGATAGTAGTAGAGTGTTGTAAGTTTGCGGGGGTATCCGTAGCATTCACTAGCAGTCAGATAGTAGTAGACTGTTGTAAGTCTGCGGGGGTAGCCGTAGCATTCACTAGCAATCAGATAGTAGTAGAGTGTTGTAAGTCTGCGGGGGTAGCCGTAGCATTCACTAGCAGCCAGATAGTATCAGGGAGTGTAAGTTTGCGTGTTTAGCTGTAACATTTATCAGGTGGTAGGCACACCAGTCCGGGTGCAGTAGTGAGGATATGGGAATCCATAGGTTAGATTTCGGATTTCCCAAATCGTTCAGTTATGGTTAAGCCGACGATTCGACAGTTGGATCGTCACCACAGTTATGAGATCTGGGAAGCAGTGGACCGCTTGGGTTCGTGTATGTTATGGGCTACCATTAGTCTGGGAGCCATCATTTTAGTCTTGGATTTGATGATGTCAGGATTCGACGTGGACCCGGTTGGTTGGACCGGGAGGTTGTTAGGGTCTCAGTGTCAGGATGTCTAGTGGAAACTAGTTTCGGAGGAAGATTTCGTTCAGAAGTCGTGGGAACGACTAAGTAAGGAGCCCTTGGGCTCCACAGTTGAGTTGGAACTCGGTGTTGCAGATAACCGACGAATGATTGGAGACCAGGAAGGTCTTGAGATATTTTGGGAGGCAGTTCAGTGTTTCAGGCATGTTCAGTGTTTCATGTAGTTCGGTGTTTCAGGCAGTTCAGTGTTTCAGGCATGTTCAGTGTTTCATGTAGTTCAGTGTTTCAGGCATGTTTAGTGTTTCATGCAGTTCAGTGTTTCAGGCAGTTCAGTGTTTCTGGCATGTTCAGCGTTTCATGTAGTTCAGTGTTTCAGGCAGTTCAGTGTTTCAGGCATGTTCAGTGTTTCATACAGTTCAGTGTTTCAGGCAGTTCAATGTTTCAGGCATGTTCAGTGGTTCATGCAGTTCAGTGTTTCAGGCAGTTCAGTGTTTCAGGCATGTTCAGTGTTTCATGCAGTCCAGTGTCTCAGGCAGTTTAGTGTTTCAGGCAGTTCAGTGTTTCATGCAGTTCAGAGTTTCAGGGAGTTCAGTGTTTCAGGCAGTTCAGTTTTGTAGGCAGCTCAATGTTTTGGATAGTTTCAGAGTTATGGACAATATTAGTATTTGTGTTGGAATGCAAGTGCTGACAGAATAGTTGGTTGATTTAGAAATGGCAAGTCCCTCTCAGCAGGATCAGTTGAGCCTTCTCCTAAGTATAAGTGATCTACATGGGTAATTAGGCAGGTAGCCCTTCTTGCAGGATGGAAGACTCGAGTTATTGGAAGTTGAGTAGTCAGATGAGAGATAAGCAGGCTGGTTCCAGCAGCATCGATTCAGTATGAGTGGCAGAGTGGATAGAACAGTTATAAATAGTCGAAGTATCTTCAAAAGTCGCTGGAAGCGACTAGGAGATTACGATGGGGTGTAGTGACCGGTGGGAGTCTGGTAACCCAGATATCGGCAGATTAGTTGGACCAGGGTGGTCTCAGTGCATCTGGTAGGCAGATGAGGGGCAACAGAATTTTCAGTCAGAGGCAGTAATGACAAGGGAAGTATAGTATGAGGCAGCAAATTGATAGAGGGTGCTACGCCTCTCACGGCAGGGTTGGATAATCTCAGAGGGGAGGGTTTGACGTTGTTGCGCAGCTCTCATATGAGTCTTAACTATTGCAGGGATGAATCTTTCACTCGAAAGATTATCTGATCCATTCGCTGGGAAGGGTGCTCAACACTAAGTTATGGAAATAAGAAGCATTCAGTATGTACCAGCAGCAATGAACAGCACTAAGAGTGGCTGGAGTGATGGACAAAAGGGTTAAAGTCACCAGGCAGGGTGTTTGAAGCGGATTGCAGGTAAGTTGACCATAGAGAACTTCGAGGACGAAGTTTAGTTCAAGTGGGGGAGAGTTGTAACATCCGAAATCAGAAAGGTCAAGAAAGGAAAGGAAAACCATAAGTTAAAGAGGGTCGACTCGTCGAGTCCAGGGAGGAACTCGGCGAGTCAGAGCGGGATCTGGGTGTAAAGTAAGTGGCCGACTCGGCGAGTCGGCAAGTGGACTCGGTGAGTCGGGTCTGGGTTGGGAAACCCTAATTCCGGGACTTGGTACCCTATTTAAGTATATTATTCTCTTCCCTAGGGCTCATTTGTGGCCCCTATAGTCCAGAACCCCAAACCCTAGCCACCATAATCGTTTTTGGAGCAAGATCTTCCCTTGGTGAAGTAATTTGGAGCTTGGAAGAGAAGAGAGTCATAGTGGTGCAAGAGGAGACCTTGGATCCAGAGTTGGTGGAACTTTTTAGAGCATTTGGAGGTAATAAATCATCATCCTTGGCTTTCTCCTTTCTAGATCCATCTTTCATGGAGTTTTAGGGTTTCTTTGAGAGTTTGTGATGAGAAATTGGTGCACAAGTTAGATCTGGAGTTGAAACTCCAGATCTGAGCTCTATTTGGACCAAGGTTGCAGAAAGCCCTGTTAGTTGCTATGAAAAAGCCATTTCCCATGAGTTAAGTTCCTCTCTAGCTTGGTTTTTGGTATTATGAGACAAGAAGCACGTAAAGTTAGCAACTTTATGTTGCTAATGGACTCTAGGAACCCATATCTGTTGTTTGGAGCAAAGGAGAAGCTTTATGACTCGAAATTATGGAAATGCATGTATGGACTCGGCGATTCTGGGAGATGACTCGGCGAGTCTGGATAGATATCAGGCTTGAGTCGCGTAGTAACTCGGTGAGTCGCATGGGTAGACTCGGCGAGTTGGATGAAGATAGACAGGAACTTGACGAGTTGGAAGAACAACTCGGCGAGTCTGTTGAAGACTGCTTGGGACTCGGCGAGTCTGTTCTTGGACTCGGTGAGTCATGTCGAGAAACCCCAAACCCTTCGAGTTAAGACTCGGATCAGTGAAGTAGAGTGGGGACTCAGTGAGTTGGTCAGGACAGAACTCGGAAATCGGTAGACTCGGCGAGTCAGGGGCTGGCTCGGCGAGTCGAGTCACAAATGAAAGGATCCTGAGCGTATGAACTCGGCGAGTCAGTAGGCAGACTCGGCGATTAGGGTTGACCTAGAAGGTTGACTTTGACCAGGACTTTGACTTTGAACAGAGTTTACTTAGTTGATTTTTGGAGGACTGTCAGACTAAGTGTCATATTGATAATGGTAGCTCGGAGAGCTAGAGGAGCAGCGGCTCAGAGGGTTGTCGGTTAGCAGCTAGAGGGTTTATCAGCAGAGTTTAGCAGTTCAGGTGAGTTTCCTTCCAGTAAGAACGGGTCTACGGCCATAATGCCGACCCGTTTAGTTAGCAGTAGTTCCGGACTTCGGTACGATGCAGTAACTCAGTATGCTTGGTATCTCTTAAATTCTAGCATGTTTATGTGTTATGTGTTCCGGAATTCAGTCCCATGCAGTATCTAGTATATGTGTTTATGCTAGTTGCTATGTTTATGCTATGCTGTGTTCAATCAGTTTTCGGACTTCGGTCCGATGCAGTCAGTTCCAGACTTCGATCCGATGCAGTTAGTTCCGGACTTCGGTATGATGCAGGGGACAAGGTCCCAGTAAGTTCCGGACTTCGGTCCGATGCAGTTAGTTTCGGACTTCGGTCCGATGCAGTTAGTCAGGACTTCAGTCCGATTCAGTAGGCAAGGCCCAATATGTGTTTTATATGTTTGTATGCTATGTGGTAGTTTGGGGGAGCTCACTAAGCTTCGTGCTTACAATTTCAGTTTTTGGTTTCAGGTACTCAGTTTTCAAAAGAGGAGCTCGAAGAGGTTGCAGTGCACACACCATAGTCAGTTAGCTTGGGATGTTTTACTCTGATAAAAAGTTTATGTTTTGAATTACTACTATGAAATCTGTTATGACTTATGATACGGTTTTATAAATGTGGTTTTAGTAATGTTTTAAAAGAAAGTTTTAGTCGTGAAAATTGGGTCGTTACACAAGAAAACTTTGAATCTCATATGGAGACCTCAGAATCCCCCAACGGATCACGACCTCAACCTTGGCCGAATCGAACAGAATACAATTCTGGTTGACAAGGTGCCCCAGAAGCTGCACCTCGCGCGACCAAAACTCACGCTTGGAGAACTTTGCGAAAAGTATCTCCCTCCTCAAAGTCTCCAACACTTCCCTCAATTGCTCCTCGTGCTGTTCCTCTGTCTTGGAATAAACCAAGATATCATAATTTAATACAATCACAGACTGATCCAACATCAGTCTGCACACGCGGTTCATGAGATCCATGAATGTGGTTGGGGAATTAGTGAGCCCAAAAGGCATCACCACGAACTCGTAATAACCATAACATGTCTGGAAAGCTGTCTTCTGCATATCCTCATCCCTGACCTGCATTTGATGATAACCCAATCAAAAATCAATCTTGGAGAACCAAGATGCACCCTGGAGTTAGTTAACAAGATCATCAATCCTCGGGAGTGGATAACGGTTCTTCATCATTAACTTATTCAACTTTCAGTAGTCGATACACATATGATAAGTCCAATCCTTCTTCTTTACAAACAGAATCAGTGCTCCGCAACGCGAAATGCTCGATCGAATAAATCCCTTGTCTAACAGCTCCTACTATTGTGTAGACAACTCCTGCATCTTGGGAGGAGCCAATCGATACATTTATTTTGCAATCAGAGTCGCACCTGGAACCAGATCAATCCTGAACTCCACCTGTATCTCCAGAGGCACCCCAGGCCAATCCTCCGAAAATACATCCGGTAATCCAACACAATCGGCACATCAGCTACGGTCGCCTTACTCTTATGCTAGGTATCCATAACATAGGCGACATATCCGAAACAAGCTTACTGAAAATAACATTTGGCACTCGCTGCTGAGCACAAAACCGACCCATGCTAAGATCTCTCCCCATGAACCACCAGCTCTCCCCCACTTGGAGTCCAATCCCGTACCAACTGTTGCTCACAATTGATCACTGACCCATTAGGGCTCAACCAATCCATGCCCACAATCTCCTTGTTCCCACGCAACAGAATGGGAACCAAATCCACCAGATACATCTCACTGAACAACAGAAGAGTGCAACCCCGATAAACTCTCCTACCCTGAACATACCTATCATCAGCAATCTCTACATCAAGTGGACAATCCAGATCCCTCGAAGTTCAGTAAATCTCTTGCTAAGCGCAAGCAATACAAAAGATTGGGTAGACCCGAATCAAACAATACCAAAGCAGAAATACCGTTCACAAGGAACGATTCTAAAATAAAACACATAAACATAAGCAAGCAATTCAACATAATTAATGAGATAAGGAAAAGATACAAACCCGTCACCACGTCGGTAGCTGCATGCGCCTCCTTGACTGTTAGCTGGAAAGCCCTGATCTTCATCATAGGCGCATCTGCACGGCCCTGGTGGCCGTCAGTAATCCGAAGAGTTGCAGGAGCGGGTGCTGAAACCGGTCCTGCTGCAACCAAACTCGGACAATGGACCTTCTTGTGGGACCTCTGATTGCAATGAAAACAAATCAGATCAGATCCATGGGTGGTGGTAGCAGTACAATCCCTACTATAATGACTCGTCCGGCCGCACTTGAAGCAGTCATAACTACCAACCCTGCTCGGTCCCTCGTGAGACCTGCCGTACTTCCCGCAGCGGCTCCAGCCCTGATGGCCTCTCAGTCTAGAATCAAATACCTTGGGCCTCTTTTCCGAACTCTCAGCAATTGATAGCTTATTTTATTCCCTTATTTTTATTAGTTTATTTTAGATTTTTAGATCTTTTTATCATTATTACATTATATTTTCTTTATTTTCTTTACTATGGATCATATTGGGTGCTTTTTATTTTGCATGAGGAATTTTGTAGGGTTTTGGTGCTTATCGTGATTGTGGATTAGACTGAAGACGGCCTTGTGGGCTCTCGAGGCGCTATTGGGTTTTACAGATCCATTAAAGGAGATTTGGGCCTTAAGAGTTGAAGACTTGGATATTTTGGGCTTCTGAAGATGGGTCATAAACTTCTATTTTTGGGCTTGGAGCATCCATTTTTATAGCTAAATGATGATTGGTTGGTTTATGTCACATGGATATGGAGGGGAGAAAAGGAATCTTTGGTAGTAGAAGGGTGGGGTTAAGGAATGAAGGACCAATAGCATTCCAACTGATGGGTTTTAGCCATAAGAACATCCTATGTGCTCATGAAAACCCTAATGCTTGGATCTAGGTTTCTCTATTGTACATGCAATGTATCCAAGACTTACAATCTTAGATCTAACATATTATAAACTGAAATTAGGGTTTAGAGAATTACCTTTGATTGTTATGTAGCAATAACAATCTCAATTCCTCCTTACAATGACTTTAGAAAGCTTAGCATCACAATTTTCACTCCTCTAATGGCTCACAAACACCAAAAGCAAGAGGATGAAGAATAAGGAGAATGGAGGCTGCCCAAAATGTCTAGAAACCCTAGAGGAACTATTAGCCACGTTTTTGGGGCTTAAGGTACAATACATACATGTAGGCTATTAGCGTTTTTGGGCCTAAGCAGCCCATGGACCCTTTTAGAATAACCCTTGGACAATTTCTAATGGGTTTCCCCATAGAATTCGTCCAACCTATAATTCCAAGGTGATCCATAGCCCAAATGCAATTATCATATATTTACAGTTCCAGTCCCTTAAGTTTAATTAATCTCTTTTAGCCACAAAATTAATTATCAATTAATTTTTTATTAATATTAATTAAACAATATGATTTCCCCTTTAATATATTATTCTCATAATACATTAATAAATCATAGTTAATCCTTTCTCTCCATAATTCATCCTATCAAGTTGCTTTGGTGAAGGCAACCCAAAAGGACCATGCACCATCGGGTCAAGTACATACCAAAAATAGTTACGGACTTAGACACTAATCCAACAGTCTCCCACTTGGATATGTTTAATAAATATTCTGCATATGACTTCAGACCCTGATCTATAATCGGAGCGTTCAAAAGCCGTTGTCAACTCTGATCTTATCAGGTACGCGTCCTTTAGATAAGGGATCATATATATTCCTCCATTCTAGATATCGTATAGATATGAGACATGAACTTAATCATTCTCTCTATACTATTTCCCGACTTCCGATTTATGACGACTGACAACAGACTACAATTGAACCATCAATTTAGTCCCGGCTTGGCTAAGCACTTAGGTGCCATCACTAAATCATCGAGGGGCCCAAAGATATCGCTTTTATCCTACTTTGGATAAAAGGAACGGATAAAATTTGACTCAAAGCTTGCTTGTACTCACTCACCGAATCACACACAACAATATGTTTTATGACACCAAGTTACTGGTGCGTTTACATATTATCAATGTGTAACCGACTCGCAAGATACAACTCACACATCTCGGTTTCAAGAATATAAGATGTTATCGTCTCACCAATCACTCGTGATACAACTCATGAAGTGATCCAAGTGAGCGTGGGTTTAATCCAATGCTCAAATCGTATTCATAAGCACTCATGAACGTTGCAACAAACATTTTCTTATGTCTAATACACTTTAGACAATCCACAAACCAATTCACGACAGTCTTTATTCATACCTACTTCCAACATATGAACGACTGTGGTCCGTTCGAACAATTTGATTATTTTGAAATAATTAATTATTCAGGAAGTCAAAACATGCAAAGTGAAACACAAGAATAATACTAATCCGATATGGTCCCAAACTCTGGGTATAAATAAAACATTTTATTCAATAACCATATTGATTACTCATTATTTGTTGTTTCGGGTAATCAACTTCTTGAATTATAACTATACTTGTCCCATGCTCTTAGCATGCACACAATGTTTACCTACGGTCCTTACTTTGTGAAATAGTTCAAATGAACACATTCCAATCACACTCATTTCACAACCCCCAATCCCTATCACAAGTGTAAGAATATCAAATTCTTGCTACTTATAGAATATGCTAGATTCTAACATTTTATGCAATGATCCTTTCGTAATGTCATAGCATAAAAATCACAATATCTAATGCCATTGAAATTACAAAGTCCTCTATTTGAGATTGTTACAATACAACTCCATAGACGTGATGTCTCTCACTCAAAGTACATTCCTTTGAACATCCTTTTGCGTAAAATTTTCTAATATAGACATAGACTCTCAATATCCAACTCCTAATATGGAAACATTTCCATATTTTCCATATGACAACTTATTCTTAATAGAATATTATCTATTCATAATAATTTTGATATGGTCCATCCAATACCATACTTCCAACTACTCACTAGTGACCAATCCTCAACGAGCTTTAGATCGTCCTTTGATAGTTGTTTAATTATCTTAGTCAAAACCGATTCTTGTCCTTTTTCCCTCTAAATGCGCTAGACATTTGGAAAATTTTTAGAATGGTCATATATTATAGCATTTGCAATCAATCCTATACCCGAAGCGTATGGGACACGATGCATAATTTTTAACATAAAGATACGATACTTTATCAATCTTTTTCCATAATATTTTATGTGTCACGTTCTCACAATTCGAACTATGAAGAGGGATGCCATAATCATAATCGAAATTTGAGAATGCACTACATATCCTTGACTAAATTTATTAACATTCCACAACCTAAGCCTTTAGATTTGAAATGAAGCATAATATTCTCTCCCTTAATTATAGCAAAACAACTATTCAACCATTACGACTTTTGCAAAGTGTAACTCTGGTTTTCTATAATTAATATTGCTAACTTGCAATACTTGTCATAATAATCATTAAAGCACAACATTTATGCTCCCACTATCATGATGATTATTATCATATAAGCATAACACTTATGCTCCCACTAGCTTTGACATGTATTCAGAAAACATCTTAACTTTCAGAAAAACAATACCTATTGAATTTCTTAAGTTCGTATTTCTAATACCTAATGCTTTGATAATCTTTTATCTAAGCTTCTTAGTCTTATACACCTTTTCCTTAGATATCTCATATGTGTGTCTAAACAATTCAGACTAATTGCCAAATCTCACAATTCGAATTATGGAAAGGGATACCATGACCATAATCGAATTCGAGAATACAATTTCACAATCACTATCTTCTTAAAATCTCTCTTAGTGAAAGCATTTCCTCACAGTCAGCTTCATGAAGGAGGAAATCTTATGACTCTTAGATTTTAATGGTGTAAGTGTTCCTATCTATTCGAATTTGTCAAAACCAAAGTTGCGACAAATCCAAATTTATATGGAACGAACCTTCTCAATCTTGATTTCTTGCCTTATGGCAACACGAGTGCCCACCATGTCTTCCAAGTAGTTAAGCAGCTCACCCTTTCCTATCAATGTACTTTCCATTGATCAAGGTGCTTGCCTTTTATGCGTTCAAATGAGAACTCATAGAACTCATATGCATAATTAATTCACTTGGAACGACACAGAAACAAGATAGTGTCAACACGACAGGTCGTAAACCTCAAGTCGTGTGCTAGTGATGATCGATAAGGTTTAATTTTGATTTGTTCTTGAAACCTTTCAAGACCAATAAGACTCCCATTGACTCCTTGACATATAAGATTCTCTTGTCAATAAACATTTCTCGACAAACAAATATTCAAGAGTTAGTGTAGCTTTTATCAAAACAAAACACTTCATAAAATTGGTCCTAGTTGGTCTTTGTCTTATCCAAGACATCACAACTTTCCACATTTGATGAATGTTATAAACCTTCCTAATACTTGTCACTCAATGTCACAATCTTAACTTTAAGACTTGTTTTGGAACGAAGTATGATTGGCCTTTTGATTTAACCATTTCTTCAACTCTTGATTCCTCTTCTCAGACATACAATTGTACTAAGACTCACTTAGAGGATCAATTGAGATATGGTTCTTAATCATAAGACCTATCATAAAACATAATAAAAGGTACTCTCCCTTCTTCTTAGAATAGACAAACTTTTATCTTTCTGCCTACTTGATTCTTCTTATTCGTTCTGCCATTGATTTAAACTCTTTCAATCAATTCAGAATTATACTTAATCTTATAAGTATAATCATATTTACTAAACCTTTAGTAAATTATGACGAATATCTTTGTCACTCTTGTGGTGGACTTGATCAACACACAACTTTGTGTACTCGATCTCCTAGTCCTTCACTTGACACTTTGTCAACGAATTAGTCCAATTTCCAAATATGAAATTTCTCATTCATCATGCAACCAAGTTGCATGATTCCAAGTTTATGTCCAATTGAAACTTGGGCGATGAGAAACTCTCCCTATTTGGTAAATTCTCGACATTTCCACAAATAACATAATTAAGAATCAAATCCATTATTGCTAATGATAAAAACATTCAAACATCAATTTTTCATACACACCATTGCAAGGATAAATAAATAATATAAAATGAAAATTTATTTTATTGCGGAAAAATTTATCCTTACAATGCAATTCATTGAAAAACTATGCTAATACATATTTCTTACCAAGATTATTTTAACTCTAGGTAGTAGCTCAAGAATCTAATCTTCAAGTAATGCGATCGAAATCCATTTCTTCACGATTAGATTCCGCTCACTTATTTCCTTAAGCTTCCTCTCTTTTCTTCAATCCTACAAAACATCAATTGTAATCTTATCACATTATGTATTAAGAATCTAGAATAGGAACTTAAAAGAGTTAGTTAATGGATTTTTCCTAAAGTAGAGCCATACGTTTTGACTCTCCCATTTCTTAGATCTCTTAGGTAAATAGGGCAGCTTCGTCTCCAATGCCCTTCTCTTGGCAATAAAAGCAAATTGACTCTTTTGGAACAACACATGGAACTACTTCTGACTTTGCCTTTCTCTTATGATCAAACTTTTTGATCATGGCATGCCTTTCGTTGCCATTGCCTATATCCATAGAGGTCTGGAAGACAGATCCACCAATCAATTTTGCTTTTCCAGTGCGCCAAATCATTGCTGATTCAACAGTAATAAGCATATAGGTGATATCGATGAGGGTTACGTTATGGCTCATCATATAGTACTCTCTTACGAACTCACTATATGAGTCAGGAAGTGACTGAAGAACCCAATCAATAGCCAGCTCCTCACAGACAACTGATCCCAACATCCTTAACATATCGATGTGTGACTTCATCTCTAGGACGTGTGCACACACTGACTTTCCTTCTACATGTTTTCTTGCCAAAAGGGCTTGAGTGAGTTTGAATTTTCATTCTTATGAACTTGTGGGTTAGGGAGAACAATAGGAGGAGGTGGAGGAAGTGAAGCATGATCTCGTGTTCCTCGATCGAATCGTGGAATATCATATTCATGTGGATAGCTTGTTCCACGGGATTTAAGAAGACCATAGTTGCCGTACTTTGACATCTATAAAACGGGAGAAAACAAATTCAAGTTAGTCAATTGTTTGAGTCCTTAATAAATCACCCAAATGAGATATTAAGGCTAGGACCCAACACAATATTCCACAACTTGGGAGAGGGATGTCGTAACCCAAATTGCAGAACATTTGAAGGTAAATGAATGACGATTCACTAATTTTCCACCATGAAAACGAAAAACAGATTAAGTTTTCAATCTAATGAAAATTCCTAGATCCTTTGAGATTCATTGAACATTTCAATGGCATCTTTAAATCTCGATATGCCCCTCTAGTTTGTGACTGGGATACCGAGGATCACAAAGTGGGTGTGAATAACCATGCAAACTTACATGGTGACCCCACATGTTACAGTCACCTATTCGATGTGCCGGTTAACCACACACACTCCACCGAACTATGACAATCATTGAGTCACCCTTTGCTACCTTTGCTTAGAACCATTTAGTGTGCCGGTTAACCACACACACTCCACTAACGTCTTCGCAAGGGCACAAAGTGTAATTTCATGGAATTGCATCAATTCACTTTTTCCTAAAGTAACTAAGATTGGGACTTTGTTAAAGCATTTAGTTACTTTTGTACTTCATTATATTTATAATGGAATGTTTGTGTCCTATCCTACACGTTCGGCTAACGACCCTCTACTAGTCAAGAGTGCGGTGGGTAAGAGTGCATACCCATTCAATCGCCATTTTATAGGCAATTTCCTTAAACACCCCTTATAGACCAGCTTCGTGAATGAGGCCTACTAACGGTAAGACTGACTGTTTACTCATACATATATAATACTAGACTTTTAATGTTATATATAGTATAGGGTGTATTTTACACTTTTAAAATACTAGGTGGTCAAATTTAATAATTATACTTTTAATTAATTAAATTGTAAACCAAAACTTTATGGATTTATTAAATCTCTTTTAATTATACACTTTAATTAATTAATAAAACCAGAAGGGTGTGAATTGAACTTTTCAAAACAATACTAGGGTTTTAGAATTTAACATTTCTAAATTAACCTTTTAATCAACTTTTAAATTCCAAAACTTGAGGGAAAGTTTTTAAACATTTCAAAACATTAGCGTTTCAACTATTTAAATTTCAAATCATAACTTTTAAGTTCAAATTTAAACCATAACATTACATGGGCACAAATGAAAATTTTTCACAACACAAGGATCAAATAACAAATAATAGAAATTAAACAATTAATTTTGTCATTATCTATATTTGACCTAATTTCAATTTCTTGCAAGATAAGTTATCCAATTAATACAAATAATCAATCTTTAATCATATAAGGAAGTTATTATCTAATCAATTGGTAATTATCTTGTGTTTTGGCAAGGATAATCTTTAAGAAACATTAAAAATCGTATTTTATAAGTTTAAAACGAATATGGTAATTATCCTTAAGCAAAACAGCAATAAAATCCGAAATTCCCTCTGTCTGACGCTCCGACTCGCCGAGTCACACATTGGAACTCGCCGAGTAAGGCAGACTTGCCGAATCCATGTAGTGACTCGTCGAGTCAGTTCGAACAGAAGGCTAGAATTCGATTTTCAGTTAATAATTCAACATAGCATCACCTACCACAGAAACCAACCTGGCTCTGATACCACTAATGGGTTTTAGCCATAAGAACATCCTATGTGCTCATGCAAACCCTAATGCTTGGATCTAGGTTTCTCTATTATACATGCAATGTATCCAAGACTTACAATCTTAGATCTAACATATCAAAAACTGAAATTACGGTTTAGAGAATTACCTTTGATTGTTAGGTAGCAATAACAATCTCAATTCCTCCTTACAATGACTTTAGAAAGCTTAAAGTCAGAATTGTCACTCCTCTAATGTCTCACAAACACCAAAAGCAAGAGGATGAAGAATAAGGAGAGTGGAGGCTGCCCAAAACGTCCAGAAACCTTAGAGGAACTCTTAGCCACGTTTTTAGGGCTTAAGGGTACTATATATACATGTAGGTTATTAGGTTTTTGAACTAGGAAACCCTAATCTGACTGCTTAAGCCCTAAGTATCCCATTGACCCTTTTAGAATAACCCTTGGACGATTTCTAATGGGTTTCCCCATAGAATTCGTCCAACCTATAATTCCAAGGTGATCCATAGCCCAAATGCAATTATCTTATAATTTCAGTTCCAGTCCCTTAAGTTTAATTAATCTCTTTTAGCCACAAAATTAATTATCAATTAATTTTTGACTAATATTAATTAAACAATATGATTTCTCCTTTAATACATTATTCTCATAATACATTAATAAATCATAATTAATCCTTTCTCTCCATAATCCATCCTATCAAGTTGCTTTGGTGAAGGCAACCCAAAAGGACCATGCACCATCGGGTCAAGTACATACCAAAAATAGTTATGGACTTAGACACTAATCCAACACCAACAGCACTTGCGCTGGTGGAATTTTCATTGCGCGGGTACCCGCGCAACTACCCAGTTTTGGGCATTTTGGTCATTTGGCTTGCCATTACCTTGGGGGATCAGATCTAGCAGCCACAATCTCGATTTTACATCATTGGAGACCTGGAGAAGGCGATTTTGAAGCTGAAGACTTATTTCTTTTCATCTTTCCAAGTTATTGGTAGTTTCATTATGCAATTAGACTTTTGTGATTGTTGTTCTATTTCCATGAGTGGCTAAACTCTCTATTTTGGTTAACTTCGGCTAAAAACCATTGAATGTTTGTGGGTTTTGAAGGATTCATGTTGATTATCAATTTATCTCATGTTTATGATTCTAGTTTATAATTCTTATGCTTGTTTGATACTTTGATCATGAGCTTGGTACATAAATGAGTAGTTGTTGGTTTATTTCTTTGGTTTTTCATTGAATCATTGAATCTACTTAGAACAAGAGCTTTATGGTGGTAGAAATCATTTCTAGCTTATGAATCATAGCTCATTTATGGATGTGTAAGCATTGACATCCTTTAGGAATTGGGGATTCCTTCATTCTTAAGGCTAATTGACTTCTTGGGTTCATTTGCTTCAATTGATCCTTGATCTTGATTAAGAAAGTGTGTTGTGGGCTTCCCCAACCTCCATATTACCTATGAGGAATCTTGACATATCATGCTTCATGATTGCTATAACCAATTTGGGATGAATGACAAGCTTTGTATTGAATCCTAATGATAAACACACAAATGTTCATTGTGTTGAATTGCCTTGGTTAACCAATTATTCTCAACATTTGAGCATCTCACCATCTTGCTTAATTGCAAGCTTTTTAGTTATTCAAGTATTTTATTTTTCACGAAATCAAACACCCCCCCCCTATTAGTTTAATTGTAGTTAGTTTGTTAAATTTCACTAGTTCTATTGGATTGCATTAGTAGTTTAATACATCCATTTCCCCGAGGATCGATACCCCTTTTTACCATTATATTACGTTTTATTTGCAACCAAAGGGTGTAATTTGCATGGTGGACTTGACATCCCACCATGTCACAACCAGGAATTTTGATGCTTTGTAAACATTGAACAATGATAACATTGTGATTAAAACTTGAAAGCATGTATGATGCTTATTCAATGACAACAAAATTTCATCAAACACTCTATACAAGCACTTCAAATAGTCAACAAAAAGTTGGAAACCCTAAAAATCCGGGTTTAAGTCCATTTTGGACTAGGATTTTCTTATTTGGCCTAATGGACCAATAAGCTTCTAATTTGACTACTTTGGGCTTAGAACTCTTAAATGCGCTCTAATTGGACCCATTTACATGAAACTTAACATTTTCGGCCTCATAAGCCTAGAATGGACTAGTTTATCTTTAATGGGCTTTATTGGGCCATAACAAATCTAATTAGCCCTTATGGGCAATAAAACTCATACTTTGATTTATATTGGGCCATGAACCATCTCCAAAGACCAATTGGGCCGAAAAATCATCAAAATGGGCCCATAATATGGACTTAAGCATAAAAGGCCCAAAATTCTATTCTCTCTTCCCTCTTTCTCGACCCAAAAGGAAAAAGAAAAAAAATAGAAAACTCATGAAATAAGGAGGGTTAGCCACCTCCTTATTACACCATGGACTTCAGGCAACATCTCATACCTCCATGCAACCATCCTTTCACCTCTCTCTCTTCTCCTTTTCTTCTTCTTAATTCTCGGCCAAAGGAAGAACAACACACACAAAAATCACTTAAGTTTTCTCTCAAAAACACCATCATATCTCCTCATTTCATCCAAATTTTCAAGAATTAGAAGCATTCCAAGGAGGTTATTCCATAAGAAAATCATCATTCTTTGGTAAGTTTTTACATGTCTAAGCTTTATAACTCTTCCCTCTTGAGAGATCACTTCTTCTAAACAAGCTTTTGGTGATCATACTCCTAGAAAACTCCTTAATTTCAAGATCATCATCAAGGTGTTGCTAGGACCGAAAAATAGCATCAAACTCTTCCCTTTCTTCTTCAAATCGAAATCAACATGCAAATGTGAGTTCATACCCCTCTCTTTTTGGTTTTCACAAGTTTTATGGGGGAGAATACAAGTAAAATGTGTAGATCTATGTGTATGTTGTATCTTATGTGTGATTTCATGTGCTTATGTGGTAAATATGTAACAAAATGAGAGAAATCTCGAGATTTATGGCTCTAGAAGTAAGATAAACATGATCTAAGATATGTTACACTAAACAAGTCAAGAAAAATTACCCTCTAAGGTGATAATAAACACATTACTACATAAAACCCATTTTTGGACTTAATTTGTCAAATAAACAAAAGTTGGGTTGAAATTTTGCCATCCACAGTTTTCTTGTAGCACCTGGTTCCTGGTATGTATTCTTGGTTATTAACTCTCCTTATATATTGCATTTTAACCTAGGACTCGGCGAGTTGAAGGACTAACTCGCCGAGTAGAAGCGGGACTAGACGCGGGATGTACTCTATCTACTCGGCGAGTAGGCTCGTGGGACTCGGCGAGTAGACCCTGTCTGGACTAAAACCCTAACCCGGGTGTTTGCACCCTATTTAGACGATCTAACCCAACCTCCATTTCCCCTAGCACTCCCATAGATCTGTAGAACGAACCCTAAGCCCTTTGTGTCCTTGTGGGTGATTTTTTAGCATTGTGAAGGTGGTTTGGAGCTTGGGAGAAGAAGGAGAAGGCTGAAGAGTGCAAGAAGGGAAGAAGATCCGGAATCTACTCTGTGAAGGGCTTCTATTCAAGTAGAAAAGTTTCTACCTTGATTCCTAGTTCATTAAATCCCCTTTTTGTCCCTAAAAAGTGGTTCTAAGCCCTAAGAACCTAAATCTCTATGTGTTTATGGTTAATGTTCTGCAAGGACTTCGGATTTGGACCTTTTGGACATCCTAGTAGCATAAAGTCTCTGTGGTTGAGGTGATTGAGGTCCCTATTGAGTGTAGGACCTCTTAAAGAGCTTGGAATTGCATGTTTAAGCTCATAGAGCCATGCATGCACGTAAAGTTTGCAACTTTACGTGGTAAACATGCCCTAGGACCATAGATCTGTGGTTTTGAAGCGTTGCATGTCTCAGATCTGGCCTACTTGGGAAATGGGTCGAGGGACTCGGCGAGTCCCAAGGTGGAACTCGGCGAGTTCTATGAAGATGGTCCTAGACTCGGCGAGTTGGATGAACAACTCGGCGAGTCCTATGAAGATTGACTGGAGCTCGCCGAGTTGTTCT
The DNA here is from genome assembly GCF_051521515.1 of Lactuca serriola. NCBI lineage: Eukaryota > Viridiplantae > Streptophyta > Magnoliopsida > Asterales > Asteraceae > Lactuca > Lactuca serriola. The sequence goes on along the minus strand of NC_136415.1, from coordinate 332,792,875 downwards.
TCAAACTCGGTGAGTCATATGAACTTTCACAGATCAAGAGGGTCTTAAGCGTTGAAGGTTCAACCCTTCGTACCTGCACGTGGAATTAACCGTGTAACGTAGTCCCAAAACCCCAAACCCTCGTATGGGGTGTTCTGGTGTGGATTGGAAGCGGGTAGGGATCAGCTCGAGAAACTCGGCGAGTTGCTCGCGGACTCGGCGAGTCAGGACTCGAGTCGGCCCCATAGTCCCGTGTGGTGAGTCAAGGGTGACTCGGTAAGTGGGGAGAAGGACTTGGCGAGTAGGACCGGATTAGTAAGAGAAGGACTCGGCGAGTCCAGTCAACTGGAAGTTGAATTTGACTTGGATTTCGACTTAGTCAAGGGTAAAAAGGGTCATTTTACCCTAAGTACATCTAGCAGTGTTTGACTGATTGTTTTGTGGGAATTATAGCCGGAGGACGTCCAGAGCAGCAGCAGCAGCAGTAGACAGTCAATTCTCGATCAGATCAGCAGCTACTTTGAGGTGAGTTATCTTCCAGTAGCGGTGGCTCTACGGCCACAATGCCAGCCCACCAGTAGGAGTTGTACGTTAGATGAATGTCTTTGTGATATCATCTAGGTTTGCTACTACACTATATGTTATTTGCTAGCATGATGTGTTATATGTGATAGAAGTAGAGTTCGGTTGTTAGGACCGAAGGGTAGTTCAGACACGCCAGATATGTCTGACAATTTGTTATGTTATGATATATGTGTAAGTAGCTGTAGGGGGTGAAATAATCCCCGAGGATCGATTGTCAGGACCGACGGGTAGTCAGCACCGCAGAATAGCTTGACACGGGTAGTCAACACCCCAGAATAGCTTGACACGGGTAGATGGCACACCAGAATGGCCGCACGGGTAGTCGGCACCCCAGAATGGTCGTACCGGGTAGTCAGGCACCCTAGAATAGCCTAGCAGTATGTATGTTATGTGTTTGTATGGTATGTGGTACGAAGGGGGAACTCACTAAGCTTTGTGCTTACGTTTTTCAGTTGTTGTTTCAGGTACCTCTTCAGCTAGGGAAAGGAGCCGACACGGTAGCGGGATATCACACACACTCTTGTTTTCCGCACTATGGATTTCTGGGATGTACTCTGAATTATTACTATGATATTACCGGTTTTCAGACATGGATTATTGTTATGAATGTTTTGTAATGATGTTTCTACATATTAATCTAAATTAAAAATGAATTATTAACCAGTATTTTTGGGATGTTACTGTTGGGTTTTGAGCATTCTAACACTCCTAAGTGTACATGCAACCCTAAATACCTTGGATCTATGTTTTCTCTATTATACATACAAATATGAACATCCAAGGTATTATCCTAATCTAGCATATAAAATAATGAATATAACAAGATAGAATATATACCTCTTTCATGTAGAAAGTCTTCATGAAGCTTGAGTGCCAAGTGCCCCAAGTGTGACACCTCAAATGGTTCACACAATACCAAATACACTTGGAATAACTTTAGAGAATTCTACACTTCATGAAAATTGGCTAGCCCTTTCTAGAATGATACTAGTCGCCGATTTTGTCAAGAATAAGATCTTTATATAGTGTTACAATTAGAGTAAACCCTAATTGTCATGACTTTCCATTTCCTTGGATCGACAGGTTCAAATACACCATGGAGCATCCATGGACCATCCTATGGGTTTTAGCCCAACTTGATTATCCATGGAGCATTAGCCCACTATATTGATGGGTTTTGAGCATTCTAACACTTCCTAAGTGTACATGCAACCCTAATAACCTTGAATCTATGTTTTCTCTATATACATGCAAATTTCTTTTTCAAGGTTATTTCCTAACTAGCATGGCATGGGGAATATATGAAACATAAAAACTAGTAGAAATACATACCTTGTTGTTGCTTGGATTCCATCAAGACTTTGTGAGACTAGCACCCCAAATGTTGTGCCTCAAATGCTTCACACAACACCACAAAACTTGGAATAACTTGAGAGAATACTTCTAGCACTCAAAATCGGTTATGCCCTCTCTAGTAACCTTAGGTTACCATTTTGCTAGCCAAAGGGTTCCTTTTATAGTTGTGTCACAATTAGGGTTTCATTAAGAAGACCCATAATTGTCATGACTCTTCATTTCTCATGACCCATGGGTTTGTAACTCCCATGGACTATCCATGGAGCTCCAAATGGTTACATCCATAACCCATAAACCATGGATCATTAATCCACCATAAAGAATTGATGATTGTCATAATCAACCCTATCTATTTAATTAGTCTCACTTTGATCACCAAATTAATACTAGATTAATACTTGATCAATACTAATTAAATAATACTATTATTAATATATTAGAACTTATAATATATTAATAATCAGAAGTGCCATATTCTCTCATTTAGTCTATCCAAGTATTGCAATGCCATGCAACCCAAATGGACCATGCCGGGTCGGATCAAGTACATACTAAATAAAGTTATGGACTTGGACACTATATCCAACAGTCTCCCACTTGGATAAGTCTAATAACTATATTTGCAAATATGACTTCAAAATCCGACTAGCAATCGTAGCTCTTTCAAAGTCTCTCGGAACTGAGATGATGATGATACGCCATTTAAGATAAGTGATCATATAATCCTCTGCTCTCATGATATCAGCCGGACAAACACATGGAACATGGTCTTACTTATTGTCCAACATTTGTTTCTCGATCTCCGATTTGTTTCGACATAGAACTAAATTGAACACATCAATTAGGTTCTGACCGGGCCCAGTACATAGTTCAAAACCAAATCATCGAGGGGCCCAGACATCGCTTCTATATCTAGAAGGAACAGATAAACTTCGACTGATATGCTTGTACTAACTACTTGTTGAATTACTCACAAAGGCACGTTTTATAACATCGAGTTACCAATGCGTTTTCGTACAATCAATGAATAACCAACTCATAGTCAACAACTCATATCTCTAGGTTTGAAGATTTATATGATATTACCGTCTCACGATCACTCGAGATAAATTCCATGAAGTGATGCAAGTGAGCGTGGGTTGAATCCAACACTCAGCTCTTATGAGTACTCATGAATGTTGTAGCAACCATTGCATTGTCCAAAGCACTTCCAAAGTTTGACTGACTGTGGATGGTTTGAATAATATGATATATATACCATAACATAATTATTCTGGAAGTAAAAACATGCAAAATTGAAACATAGTAAACAATCAACACAAGATAGTAACACCTTACTCACAAATAAATAACAACTTTTATTTATCATCAAATGTCAATTACATTTTACAAATTTCAGGAATCTAATTATTGAAACTAATATCATCCTTCAGCCCAATGCGCCTTTCATGCTGTAAATGCTTAACCCAGCTCAGTCCCTTCGTGAGGGGATCTGCCGGGTTCTCATCTGATGATACCCTCTTTGCCACGAGGAGTCCTTCTTCTATTCTATGTCTGATGAAATGGTATTTTCTGTCAATGTGCCTAGATCTCCCGTGATCTCTTGGTTCTTTCGCCAAATCAACCGCACTTTCACTATGACAGAAAATTTCCATTGGCTCCTTTATAGCTGGTACAACTTGAAGGTCTCCGATGAAGTTCTTTAGCCATATCGCCTCTTTCGCTTCCTCGCTTGCTACTATGTACTCTGATTCACAAGTCGAATCAGCTACTGTCTCCTGCTTGGAACTTTTCCAAGTAATGGCTCCTCCATTTAGGATATAGACCCAGCCTGACTGAGAGTGGAAATTATCCCTATCAGTTTGAAAGCTAGCATCACTATATCCTTCGACTCGCAAGTCATCACTGCCTCCGAGGGTAAGGACCTAGTCCTTAGTCCTCCGCAAATACTTGAGAATGTTCTTTACCGCTGTCCAGTGTGCCTTGCCAGGGTTCCCTTGATATCTACTGACCATGCTCAAAGAAAAAGCCACATCAGGGCGAGTACATGTCATAGCATACATGATCGAGCCCACAGCGGAAGCATATGGTATCTGACTCATCTCAGCTATCTCAGCCTCTGTACTCAGACTCTGAGTCTTACTTAGCTTGGCATTACTCTGGATTGGTAACTCTCGTTTCTTGGAATCTTGCATACTGAACCTCTTCAGTATCTTATCCACATAAGTACTTTGACTAAGTCCAATTAGTCTCTTACTCCTATCTCTCAATATCCTTATCCCTAGGATATAGGCAGCTTCCCCAAGGTCCTTCATAGCAAAACACTTCCCAATCCAGGCCTTAACCTCCTGCAAAGTTAGGATGTCGTTTCCTATGAGAAGTATGTCATCCACATACAACACCATGAAGCTAACTATGCTCCCACTAGCCCTAACATATACACAAGACTCATCCTCACTCCTAGAAAAGCCAAACTCTTTGACTTTCTCATCAAAGCAAAGATTCCATCTGCGAGATGCTTGTTTCAATCCATAAATAGATTTTTCAAGCTTACACACTCTATTAGGGTATTTTGGATCGACAAAACCCTCTGGCTGAGCCATGTAAACATCCTCAATCAACTTCCCATTAAGGAAAGTGGTTTTGACATCCATTTGCCATATTTCATAGTCATGAAATGCAGCTATGGCTAACAACACTCTAATAGACTTAATCTTAGCTACTGGTGAGAAGGTCTCATCATAGTCAACTCCCAGAGTTTGAGTAAAGCCCTTTGCAACCAGTCGCGCTTTATAAGTGTGTACTTTCCCATCCATGTCGGTCTTCTTCTTGAAGATCCATTTGCACCCAACTGTCTTACGACCTGGTACATTGTCAACCAAGTTCCAAACTTGATTGTCATACATTGACTGAATCTCACTGTCCAGAGCCTCCTTCCATTTCATTGACTCAGGGCCTGCCATGGCTTCCTTATAATTATTAGGTTCATCCAAATCTATCAGTGTACTATCACTGATAAATGTATCACCTTCAGTGGTGATGTGATAACCATAATAAAATTCAGGTGTGTTCCTCACCCTAGTGGAACGTCTTGGAGGTACAGACTCATCTATCGGCTCAACAGGAGTTTCCTCCTCAGGTTGGCTGACAGCATTTGAGGTTCCTTCACCACTTGACTCTTGAAGCTCTTCAAGGTCAATTTGCCTCCCACTGTCTCCTTGGCTTATGAATTCTCTCTCACAAAAGACTCCTCTTCTTGCTACAAAGACCACATTGTCACTGGGTCTGTAGAAGAGGTAACCAAAGGATCTCTGCGGGTAGCCGATGAAAATACACCTCTCGCTCCGGGGCTCAAGCTTGTCATGAGTCTCACGCGTCACATAAGCTTCACAACCCCAAATCTTGATGTGGTCCAAATTAGGCACTTTCCCAGTCCACATCTCGTAAGGTGTTTTGGCAACCTTTTTAGTAGGGACTAGATTAAGGATATGGGTGGCAATCACTAAGGCATACCCCCAGAAAGAGATTGGTAACGAAGCTCGACTCATCATGGAACGAACCATATCCAATAAGGTTCGATTGCGCCTCTCAGCCACACCATTCAACTGTGGTGTCCTGGGAGGTGTCAATTGTGAGACAATCCCACATTCCTTAAGATAGTCAAGGAACTCAATGCTAAGATACTCTCGTCCCCGATCGGATCGGAGCATCTTGATGTTCCTGCCCAATTGATTCTCAACTTCCTGCTTAAACTCTTTGAACATTTCATAGGTTTCTGACTTATGCTTGATTAAGTAAATTTATCCATATCTACTGTAATCATTAGTAAAAGTCACATAATAACGATTAGCATCCCTTGTAGCAACTCTGAAGGGCCCACACACATCCGTGTGTAAAAGGTCCAACAAACCTTCACCCCTATCACAAGTACCTGTGAAGGGCGACTTTGTCATTTTTCCAAGTAAACAAGACTCGCAACTATCATCTGACTTGAGGTCAAATGATTCCAAGACTCCAGCCTTTTGGAGTTGGCCTATGCGCTTCTTTCTAACATGTCCAAGACTACAATGCCACAAGGATGCTTTATCCAAGCTATCAGAAGAATCAATATACAACACATTATTTCCTAGATTGTCTACAACATTCACGGCTTCATATACACCATCACAAGGTATTGTTTTAAAGTAAAATACATCATTGTAATAAACATTAATAGCACCATTTTTATTATCAAATGAAATTGTAAAACCTTGTTTGTACAAGCCATGAAAAGAAATAATATTTCTCGCCATTTCGGGCGAGTAACAACACTTATTCAAATCTAACATTAACCCATTATTAAGCAATAAAGAATAAACTCCTATCTTGGTAACAGGTGATGCTTTCCTGTTGCCCATGACTAAGTTTATCTTCCCGTGCTCCACTTGCTCACTTCTTCTTAGTGCCTGCAAATCAGTACAAATGTGAATACCACACCCTGTATCAAGCACCCAAGAATTAGCATTAGATGAGTTGTTAGAAAAAATTGTGTAAATACGTGCATGGGTGGGTTTAACCTTCCCATCCTTTAGATCTTGCAGATATTTGGGGCAGCTTCGCTTGAAGTGTCCCTTATCTTGGCAATAGAAGCACTGTGCTTCCTTTGGGTTTGAAGAAGGAGTAATGGGACCTTTCTTTGTCCCACTTGAAGAGGAACCATCAAGAGTCTTACCCTTGGTACCCTTTGAAGGGCTTTTCCTCTTCTTACCCTTCCCTTGCCCAATTGCAAGAACAGGGGTTGTTAAAGGAGTAGAAGTAGCAACCGCTTTACCCTTAAGGCCGTTTTCAGCTGTCCTTAAGAGTCCTTGAAGTTTGCTAAGTGTGACTTCCTCCTTATTTGTATGATAAGTCATACGAAACTGATCATAACTTTGAGGTAAGGAATGGAGGATGATGTCAATCGCCAATTCCTCAGGGAAGTCAACATTAAGCTTTAGCAACCGGTCAACGAACCTCTGCATCTTCTGCAAGTGACCGGTGATGGGTTCACCATCCTTCATCCTTGCGGTTATCATGGAGGAAATGATTTCATACCTCTCTTGACGCGCGCTCTGATGGTACCTTTCCATCAGATGTAGGCGCATCTCATAGGGGTAGAAATCTTCATAAGATTTTTGGATTTCCGGAGTCATTATGGCCATCATGATGCAGGACACCTTGGTGGCATCCTTCTCATGCGCAATGAACTCCGCAAGCTCTTCTAGAGTAGTAGTGGCTTCATTAACAACCTTAAGCTCCCTATCAAGGACATATTCTTTGTCCGCATAGCAGGTAATCATCATGATGTTTCTGATCCACTCATTAAAGTTGGATCCATCAAAGATGACCTTACCACACAAGTTCATTAGGGAAAAGGAGCCTGTCGCGTTTGAGCCAGCAGCGTTATTGGAAGACATCTGGAATAAAAGGAAGATAAGTTTCATTAGATTAAGAATCCTTAATAAGTCACCCAAATGAAATATTAAGGCTAGGATCCAACAAACTATTTATAGGTGGAAGAGGGATGTCGTAATCCACACTATAAAATATTTGAAGGTAGGTAAATGACGATTTACCAATTTCCACCATAAGACGAAATATTTTATTATTAGGTTTTATTGGTTTTGAAACTCCTAGATCTTTTGAGATACATTGAACTTTTCAATGGCATGTTTGAATCTCGAATGTGCCCTCTCAAGTTTGTGACTGGGATGCCGAGGATCACAAACAAGGTGTGAATAACCATACAAATTGACTTGGTACCCTTAACAATATTACCTAATCGATGTGCTGGTTAACCCCACACGCTCCACCGATCTATAATAAAGTCAAGTTACCCTTTGCCACTCTTACTAGTCCATGTTAGTGTGCCGGTTAACCACACACGCTCCACTAACGACTTGGTAAGGTACAAAGTGTAATTTTATGGGCTAGCACCAATTTCACATTTTCCTAAAGTAACTAAGATTGGGAATTTATAATGTATAGTTACTTTATAATTCATTATACTTTTAATGAGAATTTAAAGTCGTATCCTACCCGTTCGACTAACGACCCTCCACCGATCAAGGAAGCGGTGGGTGAGAGTGGACACCCATTAAGTCACCATTTTGTAGGCAACAACCTTAAACCCCCCTTATAGACCGTCTTCGTGAATGAGGCCTACTAACGGTAAGAACGACATATTCTTATACATATCTATATAATAAAATTATAATAATAGTATAAGTGTTGATTTTTAAACCTTTTAAAAATATAAAGTTTAATTTGGAATTAAAGTATTAGAGTGTAAGACTTTTCAAATTCCAAAACTTGAGGGCAAGAATTGAAACTATTCCAAGTCTCTTCAATTTGAAACTTATGAGTTTTAATGGTTCATAAAAATGAAGACTCTTCATTTTACGAAACCTCTTTAGTTCTTTAAACACAAATTAAAGAAGTGACCTTTGGTTATCCATAACTTGAGGACAAATTATGGACACCATCAATACAATTAAGATCAAGAATTAAACACACATGGTGGTTACACACAATTCCTATGATCTTCTAAAAACTCATAAGAACACAAATTCATGTCAAGCAATTTCAAGAAATCATATGAACATATATAATACTTTGAAATTGTTAAAAGTCATGTAAAATGGATTAACATAATCATTATCATTTTGAAAAACAGATTTTAAAAGTCCAAAACAGATTGGGATAATGATTCTAATCTATTTCCAGCAACAAAACACGAAAAGACTGCCCAACACGCACCTACTCGTCGAGTGCATGATCCTACTCGACGAGTAGGATGAATTTGTACATGGACACGGCGAGTCCTCCCCATGAACTCGGCGAGTCCAGTCGACAGTGAGCAGTTTTTTCGATTTTCAAGCAATTTTGCATCAAGTATACAGAAAACAATCCTAGGCTCTAATACCACTGATGGGTTTTGAGCATTCTAACACTTCCTAAGTTTACATGCAACCCTAATAACCTTGAATCTATGTTTTCTCTATATACATGCAAATTTCTTTTTCAAGGTTATTTCCTAACTATCATGGCATGGGGAATATATGAAACATAAAAACTAGTAGAAATACATACCTTGTTGTTGCTTGGATTCCATCAAGATTTTGTGAGACTAGCACCCCAAATGTTGTGCCTCAAATGCTTCACACAACACCACAAAACTTGGAATAAATTGAGAGAATACTTCTAGCACTCAAAATCGGTTATGCCCTCTCTAGTAACCTTAGGTTACCATTTTGCTAGCCAAAGGGTTCCTTTTATAGTGGTGTCACAATTAGGGTTTCATTAAGAAGACCCATAATTGTCATGACTCTTCATTTCTCATGACCCATGGGTTTGTAACTCCCATGGACTATCCATGGAGCTCCAAATGGTTACATCCATAACCCATAAACCATGGATCATTAATCCACCATAAAGAATTGATGATTGTCATAATCAACCCTATCTATTTAATTAGTCTCACTTTGATCACCAAATTAATACTAGATTAATACTTGATCAATACTAATTAAATAATACTATTATTAGTATATTAGAACTTATAATATATTAATAATCATAAGTGTCATATTCTCTCATTTAGTCTATCCAAGTATTGCAATGCCATGCAACCCAAATGGACCATGCCGGGTCGGATCAAGTACATACCAAATAAAGTTATGGACTTAGACACTATATCCAACATATACAAGTATGGATGATTTACACAATCAACCCATATATTTAATTAGTCTTCTTTTGATCACTTAATTAATCCTAGATTAATTCTTGATCAATACTAATTAAAGAATCTTATTATTCTTATTATTAATATACTAGAACTTATAATATATTAATAACCATAAGTGTCTTATTTCTCTCATTATAGTCTATCCAAGTGCATGATGCCATGCAACCCAAATGGACCATGCCGGGTCGGGTCAAGTCTTACCAATTATAGTTATGGACTTAGACATTAATCCAACAGTTACAAGTTGGTATCAGAGCCCTGTTTTGAGGGATTCGGACACACCTTCGGTGGTGTCTGAACTCAAATCGAGGGATTAAAAGATTTTCCAAAAAGAAAATGTTTTCTAAAAATTGAGAAAAGAGTTTTGAGAAAGAACGAAGTGTGTGATGTGCGCGACCGGCTAAGCTCAAGTAAGTATTCCCCAAAGTACCCGTACAAGTTTATGTTATGTTTATCAGCTTTTGTGAATAGGACTAAGGATCTAGGAGTGATGCCTTATGTGCCTGCTTTATATGTTTCAGCTGTATGAGAATTGCATGCTAGTATTGAGTAGACAGCAAGTAGGATAGCCTGATTAGGTTATGCCTAATAGTATGAACTTAGCATTGTATGCTAGTACAGTTCCTGTAAGCAGATAGAGTTGATTGAGATTGTTACCCTTGTCTGAATGTTGCTTGCTTCGTGCTTTGTGGGACTCTGAATAATGGGAGTTAGCCATTAGGTGAATACTTCACGTCACATGTGATCAGGGTTGAATAATCTTAGAGTGTTGGATTTGATCCTATTGCGCAGCTCTTGTTTGATTCCAACCGTTGTAGGGACGAGTCTGTTACTCGAAGGATTATCTAAGCCTCATCACATGTGATGGTATTCAGGTAATGGCTAATTGGCATTACAAGGAGGCCTTCAGCAGTTGAGGACTGGTTGGGTAGAGTCAGGGGATTCCTAGGGTAAGCTTAGGATATCAGTAGCAGTGGTATAAGGGATCTGGTGGAGTCAAGGCAGTCCTTGAAGAAGGTATGGATAGATGTGGAAGGTAGTATGGGCCTGTACTACTGAAAGTGGAGGATCCGTACCCAAACTAAGGAAGGCTGAGATAAGACTGGGGAACTTGTAGTAGTTGTGATCCCTCAAGAAGTAGCAGTATCACTAACAATTGTTATTTATGTATTTCAGAATGGTGGTACTTTGATCGAGGCCGATAGATGGCGGTTCAGGAGAGGGGTTAGGTTTGAGATCAGGTTCCGAGCCGGTAGATGAGGGACTACGTGAGTTCATCGCGTCAGAGATCACCAGGGGTATCCTTGAGTCGACCTCCATCATCTTTGGGTCGATCATGGAAGGGATAGTTGAGCTGATGGAGGATCGCCTCAGGGCGTTCAGGAGTGACATGGCATCTGGCGAGTCGGGATCTTGCACGATGTCCTTTAAGGACTTTAGGGGCAGTGGTGCACCTGATTTCCACGGGGTGAAAGACCCCATTCAGAGGGTAGGCCGAAAGGCCAGTCAGGACCGGGCCGCTGCAGGAAATGCGGCAGGTCTCATGAGGGGGCATGTAGACTGGGATCGTCAGGCTGCTATAAGTGCGGCAAGACGGGGCATTTTAGCAGGGATTGTACTGCCCCTGCACCTGTGTTGCAGACATCGGAGTTGCTGTGTTTCCACTGCAACCAGAGGGGCCACAAGATGGCCAATTGTCCCCAGTTGACAGCTACAGTGTTAGTGAAGGTGCCAGCACCAGCGACCCTGCGGATTATTGATGGCCGGCAGGGCAAGGCAGAGGCTCCAGTGGTGAGGAGTCGGGTATTTCAGCTGACTACCGAGGAGGCACGCGCCGCACCCGATGTGGTGGCGGGTATGATTCTTTCTCTCTATTTTATTTTTATGATGTTATGATATTGACATGTTCTCTGTGTGTATATGTATGCATTAGGATCGTTCCATGTGATCGGCATCCCAGTTCAGGTGTTGTTCGACTCGGGTGCCTCCCGATCATTTGTTTCCCTTGCACTTAGCAAGAAGTTTCCCAAGTATTCGGGCATGTTAGATTGCCCTTTAGAGGTAGAAATTGATGATGATCGATCGGTGTGAGCATCGATGGTGTTTTGGGGTTGCGTATTGCGTTTGTTTGAGGAGCGCTACCTGGTAGACTTGGTTCCCATTCCGTTGCGTGGGAACAAGGTGATTATAGGCATGGATTGGTTGAGCCCTAATGGGGCGGTGATAGATTACGCGCAGCAGCTAGTGCGAGTCAGGACCCCAGGTGGGGGAGAGTTAGTGATTCATGGCGAGAGGCCACAGTGTGGACCCACAGTCTGTTCAGCAGCGAGGGGTAGAGGATACCTTCAGCAGGGATGCATAGGTTATGTCACGTACGTGATGGATACCCGGGAGGCGGGTAAGGCGACGGTGAGCGAGGTTCCGGTGGTGCGAGATTTCACAGATGTTTTTCCAGAGGAGCTTCCTGGGATACCTCCAGAGCGACAGGTGGAGTTCAAGATTGACCTCGTTCCTGGTGCGGCTCCGATAGCCAAGGCACCATATCGGTTGGCTCCTCCTGAGATGCAGGAGTTGTCTACACAGCTGCAGGAGCTGTTAGACAAGGGATTCATTCGACCGAGCAGTTCACCCTAGGGAGCCCCGATTGTGTTCGTGAGAAAGAAGGACGGCTCGCATCGGATGTGTATAGATTACCGGGAGCTAAACAAGGTAACGGTGAAGAACCGTTACCCACTCCCGAGGATTGATGGTCTCTTTGACCAGCTTCAGGGAGCGTCTTGGTTTTCCAAGATCGATTTGCATTCGGGTTATCATCAGATGAGGGTCAGAGAGGAGGATGCACAGAAGACCAAGTTTCGGACGTGCTATGGCCATTATGAGTTCATGGTGATGCCGTTTGGGCTCACCAATGCTCCTACCGCGTTCATGGACCACATGAATCGCGTATGCAGACCGATGATGGATCGGTCTGCGATAGTTTTCATTGAAGACATCTTGGTTTATTCCAAGACACGGGAGGAGCATGGGGAGCATCTGAGAGAGGTTTTGGAGACCCTGAGGAGGGAGAGCTTGTATGCCAAGTTCTCCAAGTGCGAGTTTTGGTTGCGCGAGGTGCAATTTCTCGGACACCTTGTCAACCAGAACGGGATTCTAGTCGACCTGGCCAAGGTTGAGGCCGTGATGAGATGGGAGGTTCCTAAGTCTACATCCGAGATTCGGAGCTTCCTGGGATTAGCAGGCTACTATCGGAGATTCATTCAGGATTTCTCCAAGACAGTCGTACCCCTGACGCGGCTGACGAAGAAAGTTGTCGTCTTTCGGTGGGGACCTGAGCAGCAGGCTGTGTTTGAGACACGAGACAGAGATTTTGCGAGGTGCCAATCTTAGCCCTGCCAGAGGGCGTAGAGGATTTTGTGGTTTACTGTGATGCGTGTATTTCAGGGTTGGGCGCGGTACTGATGCAGAGGGGGCATGTCATTGCCTACGCTTCGAGGTAGCTCAAGCCTCACGAGGCAAACTACCCGACGCATGATTTGGAGTTGGGGGTGGTGGTTTTTGCCCTCAATATTTGGCGGCATTACCTCTACGGGGTTCGATGTACCATCTACACGGACCACAAGAGTTTGAGGTACCTCATGGATCAGCCAAATCTGAACATGAGGCAGCGTCGGTGGTTGGACGTGGTGAAGGATTATGATTGCGAGATCCTCTACCACCCGGGGAAGGCCAACATGGTGGCCGATGTGCTTAGCCGCAAAGCGGCGCCGATCAGGGATATTTGCATGAGGATGACCGTAGTGACTCCCCTGTTGTAGCAAATTCGGGAGGCTTAATAGGAGGCTGTCAAGGAGGAGCATCGGAAGAGCGAGCGTGTGGTGGGTCAGGTTTCCTCCTTTGATTATGATAGCCGATGACTATTGACACTACACTGTAGGGTGTGGGTGTCGTATCACGGAGGCGTGCGCCAGATCTTGATGGAGGAGGCACATAAATCCTGATTCTCTATTCATCCAGGGGCGACGAAGATGTATAGGGATCCTCGTCTAGAATATTGGTGGCCCTGCATGAAGCGGGATGTGGCTTGGTACGTCGAGCGGTGCTTGACCTGCAGGAAGGTCAAGGCCGAACATCAGAGACCGCATGGCAAGATGCAGCCGTTGGACATCCCCTTGTGGAAATGGGAAGATATCACGATGGATTTTATCACGAAGCTTTCCAGGACCGCGCGTGGAATAGATTCGATTTGGGTCATCGTGGATCGATTGACCAAGAGTGCTCATTTTATTCCGATTCAAGAGAGCATATCGGCCATGAAATTGGCCGACATCTATATTAGGGAGATCGTGGCGTGGCACGGGGTGCCAGTATCGGTTATCTCGGACAGGGATATGCGTTTTACTTCCAAGTTTTGGAAGAGGTTTCATGACGAGTTGGGCACTCGTTTGCATTTTAGCACCGCCTTTCACCCGCAGACAGATAGTCAGAGCGAGCGGACCATCCAGACTCTGGAGGATATGTTGCGGGCGTGCGTGCTAGCCTTTGGTGGTAGCTAGGATACTTATCTTCCCTTGGCTGAGTTCTCATACAACAACAGCTACCACGCTAGTATCGACCGCCATCCATTCGAGATGTTGTACGGACGGAGGTGCAGGACCACGATATGCTGGGGAGAGGTTGGTCAGAGGGTCATGGGGAGCACCGAAGTGGTGCTGAAGACTACCGAGAGGATTCAGCAGGTTCGAAGTAGGCTTCAGACCGCGCAGAGTCGGCAGAAAAGTTACGCAGACAAGCGCCGATCCAACCTGGAGTTCCAAGTTGGGGATATGGTTCTCTTGAAGGTGTCGCCTTGGAAGGGCGTCATTCGATTCAGGAAGCGAGGCAAGTTGGGCTCGAGGTATATTGCGCCGTTCACGGTTGTAGCCCGGGTGGGCAAGGTGGCGTATAGGCTGGATTTGCCAGCCGAACTCAGTCAGATACACAACACTTTCCATGTTTCTCAGCTACAGAAGTGCCTGGTAGACGACTCTGCATTGATTCCGTTAGAGGACATTCAGGTCGATGCCTATGTTGAGAGACCAGTAGCAATCATTGACCGGGAGTCGAGGGATTTGAGGAACAAGCGAGTGGAACTCGTGAAGGTGCAATGGCAGCACCGGAAGGGATCAGAGTGGACTTGGGAGCCGGTGGAAGAGACGATGGAGCACTACCCCGAGCTATTTTTGGAGCAAGCAACAGACTTTGAGGATGAAGTCTAAACTAAGTGGGGGAGATTTGTAGCACCTGGTTACTGGTATGTATTCTTGGTTATTAACTCTCCTTAAATATTGCATTTTAACCTTGGACTCGACGAGATGAAGGACTAACTCGCCGAGTAGAAGCGGGACTAGACGCGGGATGTACTCTATCTACTCGGCGAGTAGGCTCGTGGGACTCGGCGAGTAGACCCTGTCTGGACTAAAACCCTAACCCGGGTGTTTGCACCCTATTTAAACGATCTAACCCAACCTCCATTTCCCCTAGCACTCCCAGAGATTTGTAGAACGAACCCTAAGCCCTTTGTGTCCTTGTGGGTGATTTTTTAGCATTGTGAAGGTGGTTTGGAGCTTGGGAGAAGAAGGAGAAGGTTGAAGAGTGCAAGAAGGGAAGAAGATCCGGAATCTACTCTGTGAAGGGCTTCTATTCAAGTAGAAAAGTTCCTACCTTGATCCCTAGTTCATTAAATCCCCTTTTTGTCCCTAAAAAGTGGTTTTAAGCCCTAAGAACCTAAATCTCTATGTGTTTATGGTTAATGTTCTGCAAGGACTTCGGATTTGGACCTTTTGGACATCCTAGTAGCATAAAGTCTCTGTGGTTGAGGTGATTGAGGTCCCTATTGAGGGTAGGACCTCTTAAAGAGCTTGGAATTGCATGTTTGAGCTCATAGGGCAATGCATGCACGTAAAGTTTGCAACTTTATGTGGTAAACATACCCTAGGACCATAGATCTGTGGTTTTGAAGCGTTGCATGTCTCAGATCTGGCCTACTCGGGAAATGGGTCGAGGGACTCGGCGAGTTCTATGAAGATGGTCCTAGACTCGGCAAGTTGGATGAACAACTCGGCGAGTCCTATGAAGATTGACTGGAGCTCGCCGAGTTGTTCTTCAAACTCGGCGAGTCATATGAACTTTCACAGAGCAAGAGGGGTTTAAGCATTGAAGGTTCAACCCTTCGTACCTGCACGCGGAAATAACCGTGTAACGTAGTCCCAAAACCCCAAACCCTCGTATGGGGTGTTCTGGTGTGGATTGGAAGCGGGTAGGGGATCCGCTCGAGGAACTCGGCGAGTTGCTCATGGACTCGGCGAGTCGGGACTCGAGTCGGCCCCATAGTCCCGCGTGGTGAGTCAAGGGTGATTCAGTGAGTGGGGAGAGGGACTTGGTGAGTAGGACCGGATTAGTAAGGGAAGGACTCGGCGAGTTGCTCGCGGACTCGGCGAGTCCAGTCAACTGGAAGTTGACTTTGACTTGGATTTTGACTTGGTCAAGGGTAAAAAGGGTCATTTTACCCTAAGTACATCTAGCAGTGTTTGACTGATTGTTTTGTGGGAATTATAGCCGGAGGACGTCCGGAGCAGCAGCAGTAGCAGTAGACAGTCAATTCCCGATCAGATCAGCAACTACTTTGTGGTGAGTTATCTTCCAGTAGCGGTGGGTCTATGGCCACAATGCCGGCCCACCAGTAGGAGTTATACGTTAGATGAATGTCTTTGTGATATCATCTAGATTTGCTACTACACTATATGTTATTTGCTAGCATGATGTGTTATATGTGATAGAAGTAGAGTTCGGTTGTTAGGACCGAAGGGTAGTTCAAACACCCCAGATATGTCTGACAATTTGTTATGTTATGATATATGTGTAAGTAGCAGTAGGGGGTGAAATAATCCCCGAGGATCGGTTGTCAGGACCGACGGGTAGTCAGCACCCCAGAATGGCTTGACACGGGTAGTCAGCACCCCAGAATAGCTTGACACGGGTAGACGGCACACCAGAATGGCCGCACGGGTAGTCGGCACCCCAGAATGGCCGTACCGGGTAGTCAGGCTCCCCAGAATTGCCTAGCAGTATGTATGTTATGTGTTTGTATGGTATGTGGTATGAAGGGGGAACTCACTAAGCTTTGTGCTTACGTTTTTCAGTTATTGTTTCAGGTACCTCTTCAGCTAGGGGAAAGGAGTCGGCACGGTAGCGGCATATCACACACACTCTTGTTTTCCGCACTATGGATTTCTGGGATGTACTCTAAATTATTACTATGATATTACCGGTTTTCAGACATGGATTATTGTTATGAATATTTTGTAATGATGTTTCTACGTATTAATCTAAATTAAAAATGAAATTTTTAACCGGTATTTTTGGGATGTTAGATTTCTTAAGGACTAAAAGAGTCAAAACAGTAAAATTAGACGTTTTTATGAATATCATACTCTTTTAAGGGCTAGAAATGTAATTTGTAGCTAAATGGGCCAAATTTTGGGCTTTTCAGCCCATTGAGCCAAAATTGCGAAAAAAATACACCTTTCAAGGGATTGAAATGGTAAACTTCTCAAAAACAGCGGGTTAAAGGGTAAACAAAACTAATTCAGGGAGTAAAATGATTTATTTTTCAAACAAGGATAAAAAAATGTAAATTTTTGGATTTTGGGCCAAAATTGTATAAGTCGCGAAAAGTTTGGGCTTAAACTGCCAAAGACTAAATTTTGAACCAAGAACATCATTGTGATCGGAAAACATCGGGTTTTTCGAGGAAATCAACATCATTCATTTGTACTTTTCAATAACTATAAGGAAAAACTTTTCACTTATACACACTTTGAAATCACTCATGCATAAACCTATGGATCTCCACACTTTGGTATAAACAATTGTCTTTTTAAGAAAATATCGAATTTTCTGGGTTGTATAAACTACACAAAATGTTCTCACAACAACCATGCTTATGAACTCACCAACATTCCATATGTTGATGTTTTTCTAAATAACTTGTATTCTCAGCTAACAAGCAAGCCGAGGAGTAATACCAAGTATGTTAGGGAATTATGCTTTTGGAAAACTATCAAACAATTTATGTTACGGATATGTAATGTTTAAACAATGTACTTGATGTGAACAATGTCAGTTGTGATGTATTGATGCATGGTGATGTTATGATTCATGTATATTCATTGTGATGATATTCAATTTAAGTCACGCGAGCCCTCAGACGTTTCCACCGTCTGGTTCGGGGGTGTGACAGACCAGCAGTCGGCACCGAATCTGGTTTCCTCTTCCTCTCCATCTCCAGATCAATCTCCCTCTCCCTAGCTTGTGTTGTCATATCCTCCAGCGTCATGCAACTGTCAGTCGTTGATATCTCAAGATATCGGGCCTTCTTCGTCTCTCCTCATCCACCACATACTGGGAAACCAGAAGGACCTGCTCCTTCAACATCGTGATGATCTCATACATCGTCTCTGTAGTCTTGCGGAGATCCTGAATCACCGGTGAAAAATCAGCTCAATCACCGGTCCAAAATCAGCTCAATCACAACATACTACAGAACCAGCTGCTGCACCTCAATCACTGGTCCAAAATTAGCTCGGCACCTGGTCGAGAAATCATCCCATGACATCACACCAACAACATCATCACCCACTGCACGTCCTACCTCCTCCCACTATTCTTATGCCAGATCTTTCAAAAGGCAGGAAGCTAGTCTGACCTTGTACCCCTCGGAAGAACGACTAGTGCGGAAGGTGTTAGCAACATCTGTTAACCACCGCCAGCTCACTATGGGGTCCCTCTAACGGGTTGTGAGCATTCTAACACTCCTAAGTGTTAATGCAACCCTAGAAAACCTTGGATCTATGTTTGTCTAAAGTACATGCAAAATATGATTTCCAAGGTTCATAATCCTATCTAGTATACATGGGGAACTCTTAATCTAAAAGATGGCTAGAATTATGTACCTTGTAGTTGATTTGATTCCTTGAAAACCTTGAGAGCCTAGCACCTCAAGTGTGATGCCTCAAATGCTTCACACAACACCAAATGCTTTGGAATAACTTCAGAGAGTGTATAACACTTATAAAAATCATCCTAGCCCACTATACAAGTTATGGATGATTTACATAATCAACCTATATATTTAATTACTTATCTTTTTATCACTTAATTAATTCCAAATTAATCTTTGATCAATACTAATTAAATATTACTATTAATATTTTAGAACTTATAATATATTAATAAAACACACGTGTTATTTCTCTCATTTAGTTTATCCAAATGCATGATGCCATGCAACCTAAATGGACCATGTCGGGTCGGGTCATGTACATACCATATATAGTTATGGACTTAGACGCCATATCCAATAGTCTCCCACTTGGATAAGTCTAATAACTATAACTGCAAGTACGACTTCAGGATTCGACCAACAATCATAGCTCTTTTCAAGGTCTCTCGGAACTAAGAGGATGATGATACGCCATTTAAGATAAGTCTAGATATCAGCCGGACAAATACATGGAACAATGTCTTACTTATTGTCCAACAGTTTGTTTCCCGATTTCCGATTTGTTTGACATAGAACTTAATTGAACACATCAATTTAGTTCTGACCGGGCCCGGTACATAGGTCAAAACAAAATCTTCGAAGGGCCCAAATATCGCTACTAATCCAAGAAGGAACAGATAAATTGTGACTCATATGCTTGTTCTACTACTTGTTGAATTACACACAAAGGTACATTTTATAACATCGAGTTACCAATGCGGTTTTGTACGATCAGTGCATAACCAACTCATAGGCAAAAAGACATATCTCTAGGTTTGAGGACTTATATGATATTACCGTCTCGCGATCACTTGATATAAATTCCATGAAGTGATACCAGCGAGCGTGGGTTGAATCCAATACTTAGAACTTATGAGCACTCACGAGTGTTAAGGCAATATCCAACATATTAGACCTCTACAACCAATTCATGACAGTGTTAGTTCATATCTACTTCCGACATATGACCGATTGTGGATAATTTGAATAATATGTAAAACAAAACATAAATATTTTGGAAGTCAAAACATGCAAAAGAAATAATAGTAAACGATTAACAAGAGATAGCAACACTTTACTCATAAATAAACACAACTTTTATTCATCATCAACTGTCAATTACACTTTACAAATTTCAGAGTTATCTAACTACT
This sequence comes from Lactuca serriola, assembly GCF_051521515.1. Classification (NCBI taxonomy): domain Eukaryota; kingdom Viridiplantae; phylum Streptophyta; class Magnoliopsida; order Asterales; family Asteraceae; genus Lactuca; species Lactuca serriola. Next base: position 332,772,954 of record NC_136415.1, on the reverse strand, counting down.
AAAACTAATATCATCCTTCTGCCCGATTCTCCTTGCATGCTGAAGACGCTTAACCCTGCCCAGTCCCTTCAAGAGGGGATCTGCCGGGTTCTCATCCGATGATACCCTCTTTGCCACGAGGAGTCCTTCTTCTATTCGATGTCTGATGAAATGGTATTTTCTGTCAATGTGTCTAGATCGCCCATGATCCCTTGGTTCCTTCGCTAAGGCAACTGCACTTTCATTATCACAGAAGATTTCCATAGGTTCCTTTATAGCTGGTACAACTCCAAGATCTCCAATGAAGTTCTTTAGCCATATTGCCTCCTTTTACGCCTCGCTTGTCGCACCCTAAAACCAAGAACGGCGGAAATGTTCGGGGGCGGAGGACGTCATATACAGTATCATAACAATGCAAAGTAGTAAATAAGCAACAACATCATCCATTTCATTAATAGTATAATTTCATACAAGTGTGTTCTTTAATAGTAATAAGACACCAAAAGTGAATAATCAAAATAAAAGACGAGTCTTGAACATGCTCCGTCTTCTCAAAACTTGGTCATCGATACCTGTCTACTGGTGACCTGAGAATACAAGTTATTTTGAAAGCGTAGATCAACATTTAAGTTGGTGAGTTCATAAGTATTTAGTGTCAATGTTTGTATAAGTTCGATGAAAATGTTTGTAATTGTTCAATGTAAATGTTTGTATATGTTTGAAAACTCTTAGAAATTCCAATATTTTCTACTAGTATAAAAAGTAGTCTTCTACCAAGACCCGACTGTTTTGTATGTTTGTTTCTCTATAAAAGTGGATGTTTTTCCCAAGTATGACTATCACTACCAAAATATAGCTTTATATTACCCTTTATCTTAGAAGATCACAATTTGAATATAATGGGAAATTGTATATGTGTATTGTAGTATTCTTTGTATTAACTACTGAAGTAATAACTACCTTAAAACCAATGGTTTAGTTAAGGCAAAATGTGATATGATTGTTACCATACTAAAACGACTACAACACGACGATGAAAGACGTCGGAAGAAATGACATTTGGCACCCGTAGACTTGCAAGTCCCACTGTAGCGAACATCATGGTGTAGGATAGTCAATCCAGTATAGATCTATATGCAAACTCACGCTCTCCTTCCAGGAGATTCTGGTTACAAAACGTGACATAACGAAATGGTCGATGTGTCATGAAGTAGTATCTCACATTATTTTATATCTAAATCTTGTTATAGTATACTTGTTATTGTAATAATATTCTATGTATATTATTCTCTGTATAGTATCCTTTGTGTAGTATTCTCTATCTAGTATTCTCTATTATAGTATTCTATGTTATAGTGCTCTCTGTTATAGTATTTATATATGATAGTATTCTCTTAAGCGATACCTATTATAGTTTACTAGTAATTTCTTTAGTTTGAATGAAGGAAGGTATGCCTTTGCTACCCAAGAACACTAGTGTGTGTTCTTGGTGAAATGAAGAACACTTGAAGATCTATCAAAATAAAGAGATTTCATGGATGAAATCATGCATAATCACTAGATAAAGAGATGTATCAACAAATCAAAGGAAAGAATTCTTACATTTTTAGAAGATCAAGATGAAGATCTTATGATACTTGAGAGAGAATTCGAGATTTTTGGCTTGGAAATGAAAGAAATGATCAAAATAATCATGAATTATGTATATATAAGGAGTTTACGGTCATCATGACCGTAAGCTCTAAAGTCTTGACCATAAACTCCTTTTAAGGAGGTTTACGGTTTGCTAGATAGTTTAGAAACTTAACTGGTAACTCCAAACACTGATTCCTTTGATGTACTAGCGTCAAAATACTCAAACATACTCTAAACAGTGCCAAAAGTTAGCAGAAAGAAGTCTGACTTTGATTGAAGTGTATGGTTGTACAAGATAGAAAATTTCGGGTTGTCACATCTCTTGCCGTTATATACTCCGATTCGCAAGTTGAATCAACCACTGTCTCCTGCTTGGAACTTTTCCAAGTAATTGCTCCTCCGTTTAAAGTAAAGACCCAGCCCAACTAAGAACAGAAATTATCCCTATCAGTCTGGAAGCTAGCATCACCATAACCTACAACTCTCAAGTCATCACTCCCACCAAGGGTAAAGACCCAGTCCTTAGTGCTCCGCAGATACTTGAGGATATTCTTTACCACAGTCCATTGAGCCTTACCAGGGTTCCCCTGATATCTGCTGACCATGCTCAATCTAAGGCCACATCAGGATGAGTACAAGTCATAGCATACATGAAAGAGCCTACTACAGAAGCATAAGGTACTCGACTTATTTCTACTATCTCAGCCTCGGTACTCAGGCTCCATGTCTTACTCAATCTGACGTTGCTTTGGATGGGTAACTCTCAATTCTTGGAATTTTGCATGCTGAACCTCTTCAACACCTTATCCAAGTAAGTACTCTGACTAAGTCCAATTAGTCTTTTACTCCGGTCTCTCAAAATCCTTATCCCTAGGATATAGGCAGCTTCTCCAAGGTCCTTCATCGCAAAACACTTCCCAAACCAGGATTTCTCTTCCTGCAAGGTTGGGATGTCATTTCCTATGAGAAGTATGTCATCCACATATAGTACTAACAAGCTGACTATACTCCGACTAGCCTTGACATATACACAAGATTCATCTTCACTCCTCGAAAATCCAAACGCTTTGACTTTCTCATCGAAGCAAAGATTCCATCTACGAGGTGCTTGTTTCAATCCAAAGACGGATTTCTTAAGCTTACACACTTTATTAGGGTACTCTGTGCTAAAAAAACCCTCTGGCTGATTCATGTGAACATCCTCAACCAACTTTCCATTAAGAAAAGCGGTTTTGACATCCATTTGCCATATTTCATTGTCATGAAATGCAGCAATGGATAACAATACCCTAATAGACTTAATCTTGGCTGCTGGTGAAAAGGTATCATCATAATTATCTCCCGGAGTTTGAGAAATGCCCTTTGCAACCATTCGTGCCTTATACATGTGTACATTACCATCCATGTCGGTCTTCTTCTTGAAGATCCATTTGCACCCAACTGTCTTATGACCTGGTACATTGTCAACCAAGTCCCAAACCTAGTTATCATACATGGATTGTATCTCGCTGTCCATTGCCTCTTTCCATTTAGCAGACTCGGGGCCTGCCATGGCTTCTGCATAGCTGTTAGGTTAATCCAAACTCACCAGCGTCTCATCATTGATAAGTGTCTCACCCTCCGCAGTAATATGGAATCCATAGTAATGCTCAGGTGCATTCCTAACCCTTGTGGAACGGCTCAGAGGTAGAGACTCGTCAATTGGATCAATAGGAGTTTCCTCCTCAAGTTGATTGCTAGAGTTTGAGGTTCCTTCACCACTTGACTCTTGAATTTCTTCAAAGTCAATTTGCCTCCCACTGTTTCCTTGGCTTATGAACGCTCTCTCTCTCTCTAGAAAGACAACCCTCCTTGCTACAAAGACCACATTCTCACTAGGTATATAGAAGAGGTAACCAAAGGATTTATGTGGGTAGCCTATGAAAATACACCTCTCACTATGAGGTTTGAGTTTATCGTGAGTCTCGCGTCTCACGAAAGCTTCACAACCCCAATTCTTGATATGGGCTAGATTAGGAACTTTTTCTAGTCCACACCTCGTGAGGTGTTTTGGCAACCTTCTTTGTAGGGACCAAATTAAGGATATGGGCGGCAGTCTCTAAGGCATACCTCCAAAATGAGATTGGTAGCGAAGTTTGACTCATCATGGAACGAACCATGTCCAACAGGGTTTCATTACACCTCTCAGCTACACCATTCAACTGTAATGTCTTGGGAGGCGTCAATTTTGAGACAACCCCACATTCCCTAAGATAGTCGAGGAACTCTGTACTAAGATACTCACCACCACGATTGGATCAAAGCTTCTTAATGTTCTTCCCAATAGATTCTCTACTTCATGTTTAAACTCTTTAAACCTTTCGAAAGTCTTTGACTTATGCTTGATTAAGTAGACATATCCATATCTACTATAATCATCCGTAAAAGTCACATAATAACGATTAGCATCCCTTGTGGCAATTTTGAAGGGTCCACACACATCCGTGTGTACTAGATCCAACAAACCTTCACTCCTAGCACAAGAACCTGTGAAGGGTGACTTTGTCATTTTTCTGAGTAAGCATGATTCATAACTATCATCTGACTTTAGGTCAAATGATTCCAAGACTCAATCCTTTTGGAGTTGGCCTATGCGTTTCTTGCTTACATGTCCAAGATGACAATGCAATAATGATGCTTTATCCAAGTTATTATATTTAGTAGAATCAATGCACAACACATTATTTCCTAAGTTATCTACAACATACACAACTTCATACACACCATCACAAGGTAATGCTTTAAAAAAAAACACATTATTATAGAAAGCATTTGTTCCACCAACTTCATTATCAAAAGAAAAGGTAAACCCTTGTTTGTTCAGAGCATGAAAGGAAATAATATTTATTCCCATTTCAGGCGAATAATAACATTTATTCAAATCTAAAGTAAACCCACTACTTAGCAACAAAGTATAACGTCCAATCTTGGTGACCGGTGAAGCTTTCCTATTCCCCATGATCAAGTTTATCTTTCCATGCTCCACATTCTCACTTCTTCTTAGTCCATGCAAATTAGAACAAATATGAATACCACAACTGGTATCAAGGACCCAAGAGTTAGAATATGGTGAGTTATTAGATAATATAGTGTAAATACCTGCATGGTTGGGTTTTACTTTCCCATCGTTCAAATCTTGCTGGTACTTTAGGCAGTTTCGCTTCCAGTGCACCTTTTCATGGCAATAGAAGCATTCAGCCTCCTTGGGATCAGAAGAAGGAGTAATGAAACCTTTTTTGGTTCCGCTTGAAGAGGATCCATCAAGGGTCTTACCCTTGGTACCCTTCGAAGGGTTCTTCCTCTTCTTCCCTCTACCTTTCCCTATTGTCAGGACAGGTGCGGAGTTTGGAGTAGAAGTAGGAAAGGTAACAACTCACTTACCCTTTAGACCACTTTAGGCGGTGTTCATGAGTCCTTGAAGTTTGCTGAGGGTGACTTCTTCCTTGTTCATGTGATATGTCATGCGGAATTGATCGTAACATGATGGTAAGGAGTGCAAAATGGTATCTATTGCTAACTCCTCTGGGAAGTTCACATTCCACTTCATTAAACAATCCACATACCTTTGCATTTTGTACATGTGGCCCGTGATGGGTTCACCATTCTTCATTTGGGTTGTTATCATGGTGGAGATGATTTCATATCGCTCTTAACGAGCACTTTGATGGTAGCGGTCCATCAGATTCTGGTGCATCTCAAAAGGATAGTAGTCCTCATATGACTTTTGGAGCTCGGTTGTCATAGTGGCCATCGTGATGCATGCCACTTTGGTAGAATCTCTTTCATGTGCCTCATATTCAGCAAGCTCTCCAGGAGTAGCAGTTTGCTCGGGTACCTTAAGCTCCTTGTCGAGAACATATTCTTTGTTCTCATACCTTGTAACCATCCTGATGTTTCTGTTCCAATCTGTAAAGTTGGATCCATCAAAGATGACTCTCCCACACAGGTTCATGAGAGAGAAGTAGCCGGTAGGGTTTGAGCCAGAAGCAGCATTGTTGGAAGACACCTGAAAAGAAGAAAACAAGTTTAGTTTAGATATAGAGATAATCCTTAATAAAACACTCAAATGTAATATTAAGGCTAGGATCCAATCACAATATATTTTAACTTAGAAGAGGGATGCCGTAATCCAAGCTATAACATATTTGAAAGGTTGGTGAATGACGATTCACCAATTTCCACCATGAAAATGAGATATGGTTTATTAGGTTTTAGAAACTCCAAGATTCTTTTGAGATTCATTGAACTTTTCAATGACATGTTTCAATCTCAAGTGTGCCCTTCATGTTTTGTGACTGGGATACCGAGGATCACAAAACAAGGTGTGAAGTAACCATGCAAATTACTTGGTACCCTTAATGTTTTTCACTTAATCGGTGTGCCGATAAACTGCAAGCGCTCCACCGACCTATGAAAAACCTTAAGTCACCCTTTGTCTACCTTGTTAAGTCCAAGTTAGTGTGCCGACTAACCACACACGCTCCACTAACGACTTAGTCAAAGTGTAAAGTGTAATTTCATGGGTTAGCACCTTATTCACATTTTCCTAAAGTAACTAAGATTGAGAATTTATAAAAAGATTTAGTTACTTTATAATAATCATTATACTTTTAATGAGAATTTTAAGTCATTTTCCTACCCGTTCAGCTAACGACCCTCCACCAGTCAAGGAAGCGGTGGGTGAGAGTGGACACCCATTAAACTGCCTTTTTATAGGCAACAACCTTATACCCCCTTATAGACTGGCTTCGTGAATGAGGCCTACTAATGGTAAAACGACTTGATCTTATAAATATATATATATATATATATATATATATATATATATATATATATATATATATATATATATATATATATATATATATATATATATGTGTTAAACTTATAATATTATAAATTATAAGGGTTGAATTTTAACATTTAAAATTCTAAGGATTGGAACTAAAGTCTACTAGGTGACTTTACATGTTCCAAAACTTGAGGGAAAGTTTTGTAACTTTACAAAATCCTTTCAATTCATAACTTATATGTTATTAAAATGAAGGCTCTTCATTTTTGTAACTTATGTGTTCTTTTACTGGTTTTTCATACAAAGTGACTTTTGGTTATCCATAACTTGAGGACAATTTATGGACTTCATTAAAACACATAAAGATCATGAATTAATCATTAAACAAGTAATTCCTATGATCTATCATGAACTCATAAGAATATGAATAGTCATATCAAAATTTCCAAGAACATATGAACACATGTAATCATGAAAATTTGATATTAGCCATTGTAAATGGATTAGAAAAACCATTACACCATCTAAAATAAGTTTTATAACACCAAAACACTTTAGGGTAATGTTTCTAGTCCATTTCCAGCAGCACAAATCGAATTTCTGCATTCTGCCTGGCCAACTCGTCGAGTGCACGAACTGACTCGCCGAGTTGGTTGCATTTGCACTTCGACTCCTCGAGTCCCCCCATGGACTGGTCGATTCCCTTGTGCAGACAACACAAAAATTTGATTTTTAACACTATTTTGCATCAATTATTCACAAACAAGCCTAGGCTCTGATACCACTGACGGGTTTTGAGCATTCTAACACTCCTAAGTGTACATGCAACCCTAGAAAACCCTGGATCTATGTTTGTTTAAAATACACGCAAAATATGTCTTCCAAGGTTCATAATCCTATCTTGCTTACATGGGAAACTCTTACTCTAAAAGATGGATAAAATTACATACCTTGTAGTTGATTTGATTCCTTGAAAACCTTGAGAGCCTAGCACCACAAGTGTGATGCCTCAAATGCTTCACACAACACCAAATGCTTAGGAATAACTTAAGAGAGTGTATAACACTTATAAAAATCGGCCTAGCCCTTTCTTGTTCTTAGCGTAGCTAGTTGTTAGAACACTGAAACTGACCCTCTTGAACTTTCCTGGAACCGCAACCAACCTACTACCGCAATGAAAGCTTCTACCGCAGTCATTCGAAGTCAGAAGACAGCAAGCTTTTGTACTTAGTCTTTTTTGTCTTGTCTTTACACTTTCTATTTTACAGTGTGCCTTGCATGGCTACTTCTAGAAGTTATCCTTTGTTATGTTTGAGTCTCTATAAATAGAGCTCACCTATTCTAAATCAATATAACGCATCTTCAAGTATCTTTACTACTTATCTCAAAAATTCTCTCCTCTCTCACTTCTTACTATCATATCTGATCATAATATCTCTTTGGAGCAAGTCAGCTATGACTTTATCACTAAGTTCGATCACATCTATTAACTTGGTTTGAATGTATTCCTCGTTATGAATCGACTTACATGTATTCTTGATATAACAATTGATGTCATTTACATTACTTTACTTTCCGCATCTAACTCACTAACTTCTAACTATTAATATTATTATTGAGCTAACAGATCATTCGAGATTAACTATTCCGCTATATACTTGTTCTAACCATTTTGTTCAAGTGTGTCTCAAAGTTTTTCTCTCAACAATTGGTATCAGAGCCAGAGTGGTTAATTTTTGAAAATCGGAACTCTGATTTTTCAAAGAGCCCTCTATACCACTAAAGCTCATCTCTAAACAAAAATTTCGAATGGCACAATCATTATCACTGAATGTTTCCAACAGTGTTGGTGGTTCCAATCGAGCCCCAATACTGGTTGCAAATGAGTATCACCACTGGTCTCAAAGGACGGAGAGATATCTCAGACGACTCGGTAGAGATGTCTGGAGATCTGTAGAAGAAGGACCCCACGTTCCAGTCCTTACCCCTGTCCAAACTGATGGAGCCACAACAAGACTTGGAGGAGGTCAACCAACTTTGAATCGTCCCACAAAAGATGATCTAGACAAGATGGAAAGTGATGCTATTGCCTTTTATGAAATCTCTTGTGGACTTGCTCCTGACAACTTTGACATCATCATAAATTGCAAATCAGCAAAAATGTTCTCAAAAACTTGTATGAAGGTTTAGAGCAGGCTCGAGACAAGAAGCTCACTACAGCACTCAACGAGTTCAATAATTTCAAAGCCCACTCCGATGAAAGTTTGGAAGACTCTTTTAAAAGGTTCAACTTGATTGTCACAAAACTGTCTAATGCGGGTACCATCTGTAGTTTCTTAATGGCTTAGGAAGACACTGGACATCAGCCAAAATGATTGTACAAGGTGATAGGAAGATTCACTCCTTATATCTCTATAAGCTTTATGGAGAATTGCAAGCTCAAGAGTCCACTGTACTCAAGGACTGCTCAGACTTTGGAGGACCACTTGCATTAATAGCCCAATCACCTCACACTCAAACCTATCCTACCTCATATGACTCTCCACCGCAGTCATACGAAGCTGACTCAGAATATGACGACGAAGAAGAGTTTCAGAATGCCATTGCTCTTATTAGTCAGAAATTCAATCGCTTACCACCTTCATTTCGCAAAAACCAACAATTCAATCGACCACTCTTCAACCGTAACTTTGAGAACAATCACTTCCGTTCCACTAAAAACCCTCTTCCTCCACCGTAGTCTCAGCAGACTCAGTCAAAAGAAGTACCACCGTAGTCCCAATCAACTGACTCCGGTACCTCTATAGAAGACTAGAATGATGTCATCATGTGTCACAAATGCAATAAGGAAAACCATTTTGCCAAATATTGGAAGGCAAATGTAGTTAAAGATAGAGCCTTCTATCTTCGAATGGCTCAAGAACTGGAAGATAATGAAAAGGGAAAGGCCTACGTCGCTCAAGTGAAAAGGAATCATCAAGTGTGGTCATCGGGAGATGAAGATGAAGAAGTCCTTAGCAAAGGGAAAGGAAAGATCTGTATGGTAGCAACTGCTGATGAAGATGGCTCAACCAATCTAAAAAGGAACCATTGATATATGGCTAAAGATAGAACTCTCAGTTAATGGTTACCCAACCGCAACGGACTCATCACCTCGGTTCACACTGGAACGTCCCTATGTCCCACCAGACCGCAACTTCTTATTTCCAGTCAATAACAAAACATTTCCTTAGGATATCGAAGCCCACTTTGGAAAACTTCATGATCTGAGTAATAATTGTGTTATAGAAGAAATTCTCCCTGAATCTTCTGCTCATGTCAACAACACAGATTATCAGACATCATCCGTATTTGATGAGGATATTGTTATTGAAAGTCCTGAAGTCTCTTTAGACTTCCCATCCTTACAGTCTGACCGCAGTGTCACTGACTGCAGTCACATACCGCAATCTGTCCCATTACCTAATATCAATTGTCCCAAAGAAGTATTCACCAAGACTTACTCTGCAGTAGTCCAAAGTACTACTCCACTGATCGAAGTTAAGAGTTCTGTGACCATTGAGCCAATTAATCATGAATTACCAATTGGAAACCTTGAATTTGGTCAATGTTCTCAAAGTCCCAACTTCTCAAGTTCAGATGAATCGAGTCACTATTTTTCTAAAGATTCTAGGAAACCGCAATTAAATATCACTGACTGCGGTTCTCCTAAGACCGAAGCAAAAAGAGTTTTTAAAGAAGAATTTCGCTCTCGTGGCAACCAACGAGAAATTTGCCCAAAAGTTAAGAAATCTGTGAAATGTCCTAAATCAAAAAGTCCTGAGAAATTTACTCTCTCAAATTATCGTTTTCAAGAAAATTGTTTCCAAGAAAACAAAATGAAAAGAGTTCACTGTTTCTTACAATACTCAAAAAATATCCGCACATGAGGATAAGTCTTTTTGTTCAAATGGAATTCAAATCTATTCTATCAATGATCCAAAATGGAAAGGTATCTTACCTATTCCAACCTTTTAAGTGTCAAAGTTTCAAAAATGGAAAGGAATTTTGTCAACTCCGGCACCCAAAAGGTCATTTCGAACGTTTAAGAAATCACATCACAAAAACTTTGCACGTGCCTACACACCTGCCAAACCTGCACAAAACACCTTTTCAAAACACACAAACAAAAAGGTTAAATTTGACAATCCTCCGAATGAACAAAAACATACTTTTTCTTCAAAAACTCAGAATGTGACATCCCCAAAAATCACGGCTAGAAAAGACCGATTTTGTTTATGCTTTATAAAAATCAGAGTACTTCGTTTTATAAAAAGGTTGCGGAATTTGTTCCCAATCATGATAAATACGTTATTAAAACATTTTCGAAGAAACGTATCTATTTCATTTTAAAACGTTTGGGATGTCATTGTTAATACAGAAACATAAGCATAAACAGAACATACAATTATTTACACTAGTGATCTACATCTCTTTAAATCTCTCAGTGTAATGTCACTTCATATCAACACCTGTGATATAAATAAACTGAGTGGGTCAGGTTGGGAAACCTGGTGAGTACATAGGGTTTTCAACCCACAATAATATAATTATTATTTTTAAACATCAAACAATCAACCCAATTACCCATTCCCGTTATCCTCACATTACATCCCTAAAACATCTAACACAAGGGACCTAGTCAAAGGACTATCATTGGGATGGAGTATACCTGGTGAGCACACAGTTCACACAGTTCGAATAAACACACAGTTCGAATAAACACACCGTTCGGTTAAACACATAGTTCGAATAAACACCTACAGGTTGCGAGCCTGCTAGTGTTCCACTGGACTGTCTAGAATAGTCCGTGGTTGTCATCTATACTCCGCTAGATGACAAGATCATCAAGAACAACTATAACGAGACCTCTCATTATTTTATTTTGTCACACAGCAACTATTATATCTACCCGTGTTTTACCCCGCACATTATGTAGATATAAAATACATATACAGATTGGATCACTGAAAACATGTATAAAACGTTCTTCCAATATAGATAGCAAGTATACAGATAATATACACACACAGCACGTAAAATACTTCATATCTATGTGTAAGCTGAAAGTAACTATGCACTCACCTGAGTAGGTGGTGACTCAGCACTCGGACAGCGATCCGATACTCTCAAAACGATATTCCTTCGATAAAACCTAGTACTGATACCACTAGGGTTTAGTTTAACGATAACCGCGACAAATTAATTAGTCTGACTATTATTAAGCGTTAATAACGCTCAATATAACTCATAATAATAGCTCAAATAATTATTTTAAGGACCTAATAACATTCCTATAATTATTTGAAAGCTATATAAAAAATTGCGTAAGCGTAGCACACTTACAGCGAATTTTATCGAAAACCGGGACTCAATTGGAGCAGCGTTTCAAAACCGAAAAACTCCTTTTTCTCGGGACTCCGGGAGCCTCGGGGCTTCCCTAGGGTGCTAGGGGTTTAACTAGGGCTTAGGGGAGGTTTGGAACTCTAGAGAGAGAAAGAAACTAGAGAGAGAAGTGGAAATTGTGTGAAAAATGTGAAGGCCCTCGCCCCTTTTTATACCCTGCGAGGCCTCGGACTACGCTGGGCGTAATCCTTGGCTACGCGGGGCGTAACTTCGGATGGGGCTGCCACATCGAATCTAGCTGTCTCGCACTCGGAAGGGATAAGACCGAAGGGTACGCTGGGCGTACCGAACTCGGACGCGGGGCGTAAGGCGAGGCTTCGTGGCATGATCCGAAGCGAGATCTGAGACTTCATCGGACGGCCCACAACGCGCCACGTCACCAGTCTCGCATCAGATTTCGCAAATTGCATGCTCATCTTTAAAAATTCATAACTTTCGCGTACGACCTCCGTTTTCGACGTTCTTTATATCCACGCGAAGGCGGGAACGTACTCTACAACTTTCGTTTAGACTTCGTTGGCTACTTTTGGCTCGATTTTAAATTTTTATATTATAAACGGGCCGGGACACGATTGGTCCGTTACATCCTCATAACTTCTTCATCCGACATCCGTTTTCACCCATCTTTTTCTCGTTACGCTACTCTTAACGAGATCTTCGATTCTCGTTCAGGTCGTGTCGGCTAAAAACCGCTCGATCTAATATTCGAATTTCGGGCTGTACACTGCTATTCCGAAACTTCGAAAAATCATAACTTCTTCATACGAAGTCAGATTTGGGCGTTCTTTTTATCGATGTTCTTATTTTAACATATTCTATGACTTCCGTTTAGATCGCTAAGGCTAAATCTCGCTCTATCGTAAATTTACTATTTACGCTTCCCGGTGCCGTGCCGGTTTTGCCGTAAAACTTCGACGGGCCATAACTTCTTCGTTATAACTCGGATTTCGGCGTTCCTTATATGTACGGAAACCTTGTGACATATTCCACAACTTGGTTAAGATTATTTATTCTAAATAATCTTTTGTCGAAAAGTCGTTTTCGACCCCTATTGCCTCTAAATTGACTAGCCCGGATTTGCGGGCGTTAGAATTATCTCCCCCTTAGGATGATTACGTCCCGGAATCATCAACGAAACATGGTCGTATAATGACTCCATACATCGTCTCTTCATCCTAGGTAATAATTATAACTTCTACATTCCTTCAAGTCTATCTCTCAGACTTATTGACTGTATGTAGTACTCGATCGTGCACCTGCTTTCTTCCTCAGGCTAGACTCCAAATTATGATCTTCAAGTCAAAATCTCGATCCTTACTGGATACGAATTTGAGATGATTTCTTTTATTACTACTTTGGATCGATGTGTCATATTCTAATGACCTATCATCATATGTTGCAACACTTAGGCTTAGGTCTCTTAGAGTTAAATTCTAAAACAGACTATGCCTTCCTTCATGTTCTAATGTGATATAATCACACTTTAACATTAGGCATTTCTAGCTACCAACTTCTTTAACAACGAGTGCGATACTTCTATTGATCGCTTTAATTTCAACCGTTTGGTTTAATGTCGGACGCTACATCAAACTTGTTTCTCTGAACCACACAACATACTCATCGTAGTCGGACTCGATTCGATATGACCACAAGGGTCGGAATATCAACAATCTTCTTAGTCATTACCGAAACGATGGTAACAACACATTTGAATAAAACGAAATCAATTACTAGCTTCTTGGTAACCTTGTGACTTTCCCTGATCCAAGTGTGAGTCCTGTGCTTCCGGTAGTATAGGCCTCTACTACCATTCACACCTACTCATACTCGTTCCAAGTATTGTCCCGCAGTCTTTCCAAGTCACCATACAAGAAAACCACACAACAACTTAACACATCAGATAACAAAACAAAGGTTTCATATTATTTCTTGAAACGGTTACATAGGTGTTCAAGTTCACCCTAGACTATGCCTCTAATAGACTACATCATATGACACTATCTATATGGCTTCTTCATAACTTGATCTCTATATATCCATCCTTACTCCTGATTCCTTGCATCGTCAGCTGCTTCGTCAAGGATCATTTGAAATGCTCTTGCCTTTGGTGGAATGTTTGGTTTTGCTGCCTCTTTCTTTTTCGGGCAATCCTTAGCAACATGCCCTTCTTCACGGCATTCATAACACACCCTTTTGCACTCGTTGGCGTAATGTCCGGTCTTCCCACACTTGTAGCAAGTCACTTCTTCGCTACATTTCCCAAAGTGATTCTTCTTGCACTTCTCGCACCATTTCACTTTGTTTCCTCCTCCGCTAGACTCCTTTGAACCATACTTGATCTTCTTATTAGGCCTCGTAGATTCCTCAAACTTCCTCTTTTCGCCAACCTCAATCTTGTTGGCAGCTCTTCCCTTAATCATATCTTCCACAGACTTGGCAGCCCAGATAGCTGCCTCCAGAGTAGGTGCCTGACGCACTGGCACCGCGTACTCCCATGGAAGTCCTTTAGCATACTTGTCGACTTTCGTCAGCTCATCTGTAACAAGACGTAAGGCGAACTCCATCTTCTCTGTGAAATTGTTGGTGTACTCATCAATAGACATGCTTCCTTTCTTCAAGGTGAGGAATTGGTTTTCCAGCTCGAGCATATTTTGGGCTGAGCAGTACCTACGTTTGAACTGCACCAGAAATTCTGCCCATGTTAGTTGCAGGGGCTCATTGGGGCTCAGAGTTTTCCCCAAGGTATTCCACCAACGTACAACGCCTCCTCGAAACTGACGCACTGCAAATGTGGTCTGTTGTTTTCCTCTGCAACCGCACGTCATGAAAGCTAACTCCATCTCCGAGATCCAATCCATGACCCCGATCGGATCCTCCTTTCCAGTGAAAGTCGATGGCTTGCAAGTCAGAAAATCCTTGTACTTGCATCCATTCCTCTCGACTTTGTCATCTTGGTTGTTTTGTCGAACTATTGGCGGGTTGACTTGACCAACAGTCCCACTGTAGTTCTCCTCCTCAGTCTGCCCTTCATTCAACTCGGGCCGTTCGATCTGAATAGTGGCTTCCTCTCGATTTTGTTGGAGCAAACGTCTAGTTTCCTCCATTTGACGATCCAACATCGCTTGGATCATCGCTTGCACTCCGGCCATTGTGACTGGCTCAGCAATGGCTTCCATCACCGGTATTTGCTCAATCACTGGGGGCTGATCTCGGTTCCCATTTGCATTCACGTTCCCGCTACGTGTTCTTACCATCTCGATCTATACACCGAATGAGGTGAATCTAGACCTTTACTTAGGATTGACGTTTAAATCATCCTTATCACTCTGAAACGTTTATATGCTAGTTCTAATATCGTAGTCGTACATTTCGAATCCTACACACATAAGGTTTCCAGATCCGGTCGGCAACAGACCATAGATCCGAACAACTAACAGCATATCAGGCACAAGTATTTAGCACATAAAAGCATTTTAGGCATAATTCCTAAAATAAGCTAGTGCTCACACCTCACAATCATCGCTTAGCATTCTAATTTTAAGTCTAGAAATAAATCCATATTCCTAGTTCGCTTAAACTAATGCTCTGATACCAACTGTGACATCCCCAAAAATCACGGCCAGAAAAGACCGATTTTGTTTATGCTTTATAAAAATCAGAGTACTTCATTTTATAAAAAGGTTGCGGAATTTGTTCCCAGAAAATCATGATAAATACGTTATTAAAACATTTTCGAAGAAACGTATCTATTTCATTTTAAAACGTTTGGGATGTCATTGTTAATACAGAAACATAAGCATAAACAGAACTTACAATTATTTACACTAGTGATCTACATCTCTTTAAATCTCTCAGTGTAATGTCACTTCATATCAACACCTGTGATATAAATAAACTGAGTGGGTCAGGTTGGGAAACCTGGTGAGTACATAGGGTTTTCAACCCACAATAATATAATTATTATTTTTAAACATCAAACAATCAACCCAATTACCCATTCCCGTTATCCTCACATTACGTCCCTAAAACATCTAACACAAGGGACCTAGTCAAAGGACTATCATTGGGATGGAGTATACCTGGTGAGCACACAGTTCACACGGTTCGAATAAACACACAGTTCGAATAAACACACAGTTCGGTTAAACACACAGTTCGAATAAACACCTACAGGTTGCGAGCCTGCTAGTGTTCCACTGGACTGTCTAGAATAGTCTGTGGTTGTCATCTATACTCCGCTAGATGACTAGATCATCAAGAACAGCTATAACGAGACCTCTCATTATTTTATTTTGTCACACAACAACTATTATATCTACCCGTGTTTTACCCCGCACATTATGTAGATATAAAATACATATACAGTTTAGATCACTGAAAACATGTATAAAACGTTCTTCCAATATAAATAGCAAGTATACAGATAATATACACACACAGCACGTAAAATACTTCATATCTATGTGTAAGCTGAAAGTAACTATGCACTCACCTGAGTAGGTGGTGACTCAGCACTCGGACAGCGCTTCGATACTCTCAAAACGATATTCCTTCGATAAAACCTAGTACCGATACCACTAGGGTTTAGTTTAACGATAACCGCGACAAATTAATTAGTCTGACTATTATTAAGCGTTAATAACGCTCAATATAACTCATAATAATAGCTCAAATAATTATTTTATGGACCTAATAACATTCCTATAATTATTTGAAAGCTATATAAAAAATTGCGTAAGCGTAGCACTCTTACAGCGAATTTTATCGAAAACCGGGACTCAATTGGAGCAGCGTTTCAAAACCGAAAAACTCCTTTTTCTCGGGACTCCGGGAGCCTCGGGGCTTCCCTAGGGTGCTAGGGGTTTAACTAGGGCTTAGGGGAGGTTTGGAAATCTAGAGAGAGAAAGAAACTAGAGAGAGAAGTGGAAATTGTGTGAAAAATGTGAAGGCCCTCGCCCCTTTTTATACCCTGCGAGGCCTCGGACTACGCTGGGCGTAATCCATGGCTACGCGGGGCGTAACTTCGGATGGGGCTGCCACATCGAATCTAGCTGTCTCGCACTCGGAAGGGATAAGACCGAAGGGTACGCTGGGCGTACCGAACTCGGACGCGGGGCGTAAGGCGAGGCTTCGTGGCATGATCCGAAGCGAGATCTGAGACTTCATCGGACGGCCCACAACGCGCCACATCACCAGTCTCGCATCAGATTTCGCAAATTGCATGCTCATCTTTAAAAATTCATAACTTTCGCGTACGACCTCCGTTTTCGACGTTCTTTATATCCACGCGAAGGTGGGAACGTACTCTACAACTTTCATTTAGACTTCGTTGGCTAATTTTGGCTCGATTTTAAATTTTTATATTATCAACGGGCCGGGACACGATTGGTCCGTTACATCCTCATAACTTCTTCATCCGACATCCGTTTTCACCCATCTTTTTCTTGTTACGCTACTCTTAATGAGATCTTCGATTCTCGTTCAGGTCGTGTCGGCTAAAAACCGCTCGATCTAATATTCGAATTTCGGGCTGTACACTGCTATTCCGAAACTTTGAAAAATCATAACTTCTTCATACGAAGTCAGATTTGGGCGTTCTTTTTATCGATGTTCTTAGTTTAACATATTCTACGACTTCCGTTTAGATCGCTAAGGCTAAATCTCGCTCTATCGTAAATTTACTATTTACGCTTCCCGGTGCCGTGCCGGTTTTGCCGTAAAACTTCGACGGGCCATAACTTCTTCGTTATAACTCGGATTTCGGCGTTCCTTATATGTACGGAAACCTTGTGACATATTCCACAACTTGGTTAAGATTATTTATTCTAAATAATCTTTTGTCGAAAAGTCGTTTTCGACCCCTATTGCCTCTAAATTGACTAGCCCGGATTTGCGGGCGTTACACAGAACAGGTCAAATGTCAGAAAAAATGACAAAAATTTCTCTTGTCAATGTCAATGTAAAAGAATTCAAAGAACTTCAAACATCCAGGATTTCAGGGTCAATTCTAATTTCTCCAAAAATACTCGTGATTAATCACAATCTCACAAAACTCCAAAGAACTTCAAACACCCAAGACTAGGCTTAAAAGTTGATTTAAAACCTATCTCTGCCACCTTGCATCATGCATCGATTAACACATTGTATGTGACTTCGGGCTCCAAACTCGCTTGGGTGCCCAAATTAACCACTTAACTTTTGTAGGCATTGTGCAAGGAGGATCAAGAAGAAGAATGGTTGATCGACAGTGCCTACTCCTTGCACATGACCGGAAGGTTAGAATACCTTCAGGATTTCAGGCCTATATGCAATGGTGGAAATGTCACCTTTGGAAACAATGCAAATGGCATCATACGAGGGTATGGTGTTCTCACCACGGGAAACTTTTCCATTCAGAAGGTTGCTTATGTAGAAAGTCTTAAACACAATCTCATCAGTGTTGGCCAACTATGTAAAGCAGGCCATCGATTGGAATTTGATGATCAATTCTGTTACTTAGTGACGGGTGACCGAAGCACTTGCTTAATTAAGTCTCACTCCGAAGGCACAATGTATCCTCTGGATGTCTTTCTCATCATTGGTAAACTGCAACTGTTCTTTCTTTCTAAAGTTGTATCCAAAGTCAGCTGACTATGGCACCGCAAGCTTGCTCATCTCAACTTCAGATACATCAATAATATAGTCACTGGAGAACTTGTCTGCGGTCTCCCTATTCTCAAATTCAGCAACAATACTCTTTGTCCAGCTTGTGAATTTGGAAAACAAGTCAAAGCAAGTCACCCTCTGATAATGGATTCATCGATTTCAAAACCTTTGGAATTATTACACATTGATCTCTGCGGTCCTTCAACAGTAGCCAGTCTCTATCACAAGAAATACATACTGGTTGTTGTTGATGATTTCACTCACTTCACATGGGTCTTCTTTCTCAAACTCAAATCAGAAACACCGCAACAAAATGGTGATAATGGAACCGAGTTCACTAATCATCTTCTCAACAGTTTCTTGGTGTCCAAGGGTATTTCTCACAACTTCTCAGCACCCTACACTCCGCAACAAAATGGTGTCATCGAACGAAGAAACCACACATTAGTAGAAGCAGCCAGATCCATGCTTAACTTCGCCCATCTTCCTCTCTACTTCTGGGCTGAAGCTGTAGCAACTGCTTGCTTTGTCCAAAACCGATGTATGTGTGCAAACGTCTTAACAAAACACCATACGAAGGTCTCAACCAAATACCAAACCCCTCTAGTTGAGGGGGAAAGCTCCACTCCAGGTCTAGCCGCAACCATCGAGGTTCCAGTACTTGATGTTGTTCAAATTCCTGCCCGCAGAGAAGCATTTCCATCAAATGTATCTTCGGATTCGGATGATGAAATCATAGAGAGTATTGATACTCAAACTGACCCAAGAATTGTCACTCTCCCATTCGCAGTCTAGGGGGAACCCTCTCAAGTTCCATATAGACTCCCTTCAGCAATCCAGGGGGAACCTATCAAAGAACATGTCTCTCTCACTCCAACTAGTCAGGATGACTCAGCAGGGTGTTCTCAAATCCAGGGGGAACTTCCTTTCCCATCCGGAGCAACCTCTGATATTGAAAGCGTTCCTTCTACCGCAGCTGCTGATCATCTGATGCCTCGTCTACATTTATGGACAAAGGATCACCCACCAGGTCAAATTATTGGCAATCCGTCCACAGGTATGCAAACTCGATCTACCAAAGATTTATCTGATCATTGTCACTATGCAGCATTTATGTTCGCAGTCGAACCTCGGTCTATCAAAGAAGCCTTATTGGAACCAGATTGGATTTCTGCAATGCAAGAAGAACTGAAAGAATTTGAAAGAAACAAAGTATGGCAACTTGTTCCCATCCCACAAGGTCATACTATTGTTGGTACAAGATGGGTTTTCAAGAACAAGCTAGATGAATCTGGTTCAGTCATCAGAAATAAGGCAAGGCTAGTTGCTAAAGGTTGTAGCCAACTGGAAGGTGTTGACTATGATGAGACATACGCTTTGTTAGCTAGAATGGAAGCAATCAGAATATTTGTAGCATATGCCTCTCACAAAAACATCAAAGTGCACCAAATGGACGTTAAGAGTGCTTTTCTTAATGGGGAATTAAAAGAAGAATTTTATCTTCAACAACCTCCCGGATTTGAAAATATCGAGTTCCCTGAACACTGCTACAAGCTTCAGAAAGCTGTATACAGTCTGAAACAAGCCCCTAGAGCTTGGTATGAAACTCTTTCTGAATTTTTAGTCTCTTCGGGATACAAAAGAGGAGTGATTGATCCCACACTATTTAGAAAAGAAAACGGGACTCACCTTAAGCTTGTACAAATATATGTGGATGATATCATCTTCGGGTCATCTGATCAAGGAATGGTGGATGAATTTGCTAAGCTCAAGACAAACAAATTTCAAATGAGCATGAATAGAGAGATTAACTTCTTTCTAGGTCTTCAAGTCAAACAAATTCAGCAAGGAATATTCATTCATCAAGAGAAATACACCACTGGACTTCTGAATAAATACTCTACGGACAACTGTTCTTCTGCTAAGGTCCCTATGGCCTTCAGATATAAGATCTCTGTTGATCCCTCTGGTGAATCTGTGGATCACAAGACTTATAGAGGTATCATTGGTTCGCTGATGTACCTCACTGCAAGCAAACCTGACATTGTCTTTGCAACTCTTGTGTGTGCCAATTTCTTGGGTATCTAATAGGAAGAAAATCTCTGGGTCTATGGTACCCCGCAGGGAATGACTTCAGTCTTCAAGCATTTACTAATGTAGATCATGCCGGATGCAAACTTGATCGAAAAAGTACATCTGGTGGATGCCAATTTCTTGGAGGAAGACTTGTCTGTTGGTCCTCGAGAAAACAAAATTGTGTATCTTTATCTACCGCAGAAGCAAAATACGTGGCCACAGCCAGCTGCTTTTCCCAAGTCCTTTGGATGAAGACACAATTGCTAGACTACGGGTATAGAATGCTATGGATACCAATTTACCGTGACTCTGAAAGTGCCATAGCGATCTCTCATAATCCTATTCAGCACTCCAAGACAAAACATATTGAGTTACGGTATCATTTCATCACATATCATATTCTGAAAGGTAATACTGAACTCATCTTTGTTCCGACTCATGAAGAGATTGCTGATGTTTTTACAAAAGTACTTGACTCTACAAAACTCAATGTATTCCTACAAATGTCGGGGATGATGAATCCAGACCCGCAATTCTTTCTGAATCGTTAGCTACCGCAGACCATCCTTGGTCTCCATTGTGGTTCTAACTGAGAATTACATATGATAGATGGTTTTGGTATCGCAGTCTAGGTACCGCAACCATATGTCATACGTATCTCTCATGGGTCCTAATGGTCCGTTGTTACTGATTTTTGTTCAAAGTGTTTTCCTCTCAGCTTTTCACTGTAGTCCTTACTTTTCTCAACCGCAATGACGTTCTCAACCACAATGAATCCGCAAAGATGGTGTACCATTTTATGTTTGAATAATGGTGTGCTATTTAATGACTTGTCATTGAATAGTACATTAAAGAAAATAAAACATTCTCATCAGAAACTGTCATTTTCTTTTTTGAAAAATCCTTTTATTAGACCTATTTTAGGGATGATGACAAAAAGAGCATATTTCCATCCAACTCATCCTTAATTTGTCCTTTCCTCTCCCAAACACGTCTCATCTCCCAAACACGTCCCATCTGTTACCACTTCATCTCCCATCAACCCCCACGATTACCTGACGTATAAACATGCGTCCGTCTTTACATTAAATGCAAACCCTTTTTGGAAATCTCCCAAAACCTTTTTCAACCCTTTTTTAATATCTGTGGCTGAGATTAAATCCGTAATTCATCGATTCCCCCCAAAAACCCCAATCGTCGTTTTATCCACTCCTTACCTTTTACCTAGGGTAAAACCTTTTCACCCCCCTTTATAAACCCATCTTCTTCACCATTAATCCTTTATGCTTTCTGAATATCGATTGTCTCTCTCAACCTTCTAAAACCTCCATAACTCTTAAGAACTTTTCTTTTTCTCACACAATGGTGAAATCTGGTGCATCCAAGAAGCAATCCTAGGCTTCAGGTTCTGCAAATCCAACAAGTTTTGAGTCTCCATCAATCGCCTCATGCAATTTCTAAGCTGTATTTGAAGATCATCCTTCATACAATGCTCCCATCAAGCGCATGATCAAGTTCCTCAAGAATCACCCTCTGTTTGGACCTTTTGATGCATTTACAGAAATTGTACCAATTTCCACTTTGTTCAAATGTGCATTCTCGGCATATCGACCACTCCAAAACCCTCAAGAAGTGCATCTCCATCTTGTGAATGATGCATTGGTCATTCTGACCAAGGAGAAGTTTCTAAGGTCCATCAATCTACTGGTTCATCCGTCAATCAAGTTCTTCTCTCCATCAACGGCGGATATCACTGCTTCTCTATACCAAATGGGATACCAGAAAAGAATCAAGTGTATCGGAGAATTCAAGAAAAATCAACTGCCCGCAGTGTGGCAATATGTGTGCCACTACATCATCCAAAGCCTATCCGATAGAACCGGAGGAACTGATAATATGGGGCTTAAGCTCCTTGAGTTGGTTTGGAGCATATTCACAGGGCATGATGTGAATTACGGGAAAATCCTATGGGATGACTTCCTTCATTACATCCCTAAGGAACATCGCAAGGAGAACCCAACAGAACTCACATTTGCTAGGTTCTGGTCACTGTGCATCCTGGATCTTCATGGCGATGCAGACATCCCCATGGGCAACACCAATCTCTTTGCTACAAAAGATCTCAAAAGGTACAATCCTTCATCCGATCAAACTCTTTTTGGACCAATCCGCAGGCTTCCCATCCATATTCTCTGTACTCTTGGTCCTAAGACTGCTGATGTCTCAGACCATATTGAGGCTACGGAGAGTATTACCCCATACCCTTCTACCCCGCCTCTTCCATCCGCAGCCATTATCCCTGAGGGTACCGCAGTCCCCTCTGCCACTACTCTATCCAATCTTTCTTAAAGAAGAAAAAAGTTGGCATCCAAAAAGAAACACAAAACACCACAGAAGGATGCTCCCAAACCAACCGCACCCACCAAGAAACGCAAAACCAAACCCACCACTGTATCGAGCAGTGATTCTGAAGAGGATAGGCAACCAATATTGATCCTCAAGAAAAGAAAAACCACAAATACCTCTAGCCAAATGCGGGAACGGACTGATACCTCAGCCTCTCCACCAGTCTAAGGTAGTCCTTGGGATTGCCGCAACTCCATTCAATACCACCATCGAATACCACTCAAGCTCATCATGTGAGCTTGTTTCATCATCATCATCCTCTGAACGTGGAGACAGCCCCCCATTTATATCTCAAGCAGATAAATCTGGACATCGCCCTAAGGTCTCCAGGGCTTCCCGACTACATTTCTTTTCTTCCCAGGAGTTAGACTCCATCCTCTTGAACATATCCCAAACACTTCAAACACCTTACCATCCGCAGGGCACTTCTTTCGCTCATGCAAGAACGGAGCTGAGGCCAAACGTGACTGCGGGTCACGGAGACCAAGGAAGCTCCGGAAATCCTACTCTGCTTCCATCATTTACATGTGTTTTAGGTACGGTGAGCACACATGTGCAAGGATCCGTGAACCTAAGGGACACCTTGGTGCGCAATCAATGAATTGACGGAGAAGATTCAAGTGATTCTTGGAGTCAGTATCAACCAACTACTGATGCCGAAAACAAGAAATATGCTGCCGTTCGAAGGGCATTCCAAGCCCGAAAGGATCAACAAATCAAACAGCAACAGCAGAAGGAACGAGAAATTCAGATGGTTGCTAAGTATTGGGCTGATGCCATCAACAATGCTTATACTGTATCAGGGATTCTTCGTATTCAAGACTGGATGTCTCAGATGGCCGATTCACTCCCCAAAGCTCAAGAAGCAACTGTAGCCCAACATACCTCCCAAGTTCCTCCCACTACGGTTCTTGAAACGTCACAAGACGAAGGTCCTGAGATCGCAATCAGCTCAGCTCCTACCTTTGGTCTTGATGATGACAACGTACAATAGGTAAACAAACCCTCTCCTTCTGACGATGATCTAATGATATTCGATGAAGGTGACGAATCAAGTGGTTCTCACCACTCCACCTCAAAACCCAAAAAGAAGAAAAAGAGCGCAGTCACAAGAAAAGAGTTTCTATCTCTCCAGGAAAATGTCGATCAAATCGTGGCTGCGGTCAAGCCAACTTAACCGCAACCAGAGGATGTTCCTGGACCACAATCATTGAGAGAAAGGGTTGAAAGACTAGAAGCAAGAGAACGACTGGCTGCGGAGCGCATATCCTTAAAAGTCGAAATAGGAATCCGGTCCCTCGACAACCCTCGCAAAGCAGACCACAAAGACTTCATGGAAGCACTGAACGTCTTATCTCCAAAGTCACCGCAATAAAAAATGATCTTCAGACCGCTATCAAAGATCAAGCCTCTCAGTCTCAAAAGATAATCGATGAAACTCATACAACTTATGAGTCTACCATCTCGATTCTTCACTCTACCATCAATCGCCTTCAACGATCCTTAACAACCAACTTTCTTGGTCCTGAAATCCTTCAACTCACTGAAACGACCCAAAAATACGACAAATTTTTTTTTTTGACTTTTATTATAACAAAACCATGGAACTAAGTATCACAAAATAAAACCATACGTTGCATGTTTCAAAAACCATGATAAAATACTGTGAGGAAAACTGTATCACAAAGTATCCAAACATAACAAGAAAACTGAATCAACTCCCAGGACAAAAACTGAAGCTGTGGTGTGTGCGATGCCATCATCCCGAGCTCTTCCCTTTGCTTGCGGAAGTACCTGAAACCAAAACTGAAACTATAAGCACGAAGCTTAGTGAGCTCCCCCAAACTACCACATACCATGCAATAACATATAAAGCACATACTGGGCCCTGCCCATTGCATCGGACCGAAGTCCGGGCTAACAGGGGCCTTGCCCCCTCCATCGAACCGAAGTCCGAAGCTGACTGACTAGGACCTTGTCCCCTACATCGGACCGAGTCCGAAGCTGACTGACTGGGACCTTGTCCCCTACATCGGACCAAAGTCCGAAGCTGACTGACTGGGACCTTGTCCCCTAGATCGGACCGAAGTCCGAAGCTGACTGACTGGGACGTTGTCCCCTACATTGGACCGAAGTCCGAAGCTGACTGACTGGGACCTTGTCCCCTACATCGGACCGAAGTCCGAAGCTAGCTGACTAGTAAATTGTCCCCTACATCGGACCGAAGTCCGAAGCTGACTGACTGGGACCTTGTCCCCTACATCGGACCGAAGTCCGAAGCTAACTGACTGAACACCGCATAGCATAACATATCAATTAGCATAAACACATAAATCCTGTCTGAGCCACGGAGGTGTCAAACATACTAACTACTGCATTGGACCGAAGTCCAGAAACTACGGCTAACTGAACGGGCCGGCATTGTGGCCTTAGACCCATTCCTACTGGAAGGAAACTCACCTCGTGAACTGGCTGCTATGTGTATGGGGACAAGGTCCCAGTCAGTCAGATGCTAATCACTACATTGGGTAAAATGACTCTTTTACCCCTGGTCAAACTCAACTCTCCCGGTCAAAGTCAACCTACAGTTGACCTGACTCGCCGAGTTGGGCCGCCAACTCGCCGAGTCTCTAGTCTCACTTTTCAACCCTACTCGTGGCTACTCGCCGAGCATGGCATCGACTCAACGAGTACCCTCTCGATTCAAAAACTCAGACAATCTGCATCTGACTCGCTGAGTCATATGAACAACTCGACGAGTTGTTCTTTGATCTAAGAAGATTGTCTTGGACTCGCCGAGTTGTATGAACAACTCGTCGAGTACCACCATTACTGAGTCTACCCTTCGACTCACTGAGTCTATCCTACTGCTCACTGGCCTCCACTCGGAATCACTCAAAGGGTAAAGATCGAGGACTCGCGACCGGACTCGCTGAGTCACATGCATGCAGATCCTAAAAACTCGATTCTGATCAAAACCACCGCATACAATTAATATATCTGAGTTTCTAAGGCTGATTTACCACGTAAAGTTTCCAACTTTACGTGTACATAATCGTGAAAAGGGATATAAAGGCTAAAAAGGCACTTGGAAGAGTAGATCTAGGGCTATCATGCAAAATGGCTCTATAAAGGTGATAGATCTACGATTTTGGAACTGAAACATGGCTAGATCCGAAGGCTAATCAATCTAATGTGATCTCTCTACTAAGAACAAGCTAAGAAATGGCTAAAAGATGCTAAATATGATTGTTAAAGATAAATCAATCATAGAAACAGAAGGGATTCGGTTAATACCTCAATAAACTCTGAAATGGGTGCAAGACTTTGGATCTTCTTCTTCTCCTTTGGATCTAACCCCCTTCTTCTCTTCAAAAGTTCAAGATTCACACAAGAAAAGCTCAATAACTCAAAGAAATGATTAGGGTTTGCTAAATGGTGCTCTGAGGGTGAAGGGGACGAGTTTGGGGCTCATAAGGTGGTTTAAATAGGGTGCAAACCCGGGGATTTAGGGTTTCTACCTGGCAGGCAGACTCGCCGAGTCCCGAATATGGACTCGCCGAGTCGCCGACTAACACGTGCTCGAAACCTCGTCCCTACTCGGCGAGTCGGGCCATAGACTCGCCGAGTCCCTCCCGAAAACTTCTAAATAAATGCCACAGAAGCAACATACCAGAAATGGGGCACTACAATTCTCTTCCACTTCTCTCAGACTTCGTCCTCGAAGTCTGCTACGGCTGAATCTGCAAATAACTCTGGGTAGTGCTCTCTCATTTCCTCCTCAGCCTCCCACGTCCGCTCAGACCCCTTCCGGTGCTGCCACTGCACCTTCACTAACTGAATTGCCTTGTTCCTCAAGGTCTTTGTCTTCCGGTCCAGAATCGCGACCGGCCTCTCAATATAATTCAGGCTGCTATCAACCTGAATATCCTCTAGGGGAACAACTGCCGACTCATCCACCAAACACTTCCTCAACTGAGACACATGGAAAGTGTTGTGGATCTGGCTAAGCTCTATCGGAAGATCCAACCGATAAGCAACCCGACCCACCCGGGCCAAAACCCTGAAAGGACCAACGAATATGGGGCCCAGCTTTCCCCTTTTCCGAATCTTGATGACACCCTTCCAGGGTGAGACCTTCAGAAGGACCATATCGCCCACACGGAACTCCAAGTCTGAACGCCTCCTGTCGGCGTAGCTCTTCTGCCGACTCTGCGCAGTCTGCAGTCTACTACGGACCTGCTGAATCAACTCGGTCGTCCTGAGCACCACCTATGTGCTTCCAATGACCCGCTGACCGACCTCGCCCCAACAAATCGGGGTCCTACACTTCCTCCCAAAAAGCATCTCAAAGGGAGGTCGATCAATGCTAGCATGATAACTGTTGTTATATGAAAATTCCGCTAACGGAAGATACGTATCCCAACTGCCACTGAAGTCTAAAACACATGCCCGGATTATGTCCTCGAGAGTCTGCATCGTCCTCTCACTCTGCCCGTCCGTCTGAGGGTGGAAAGCGGTGCTAAAATGGAGACGAGTACCCATCTCGTCGTGAAACTGCTTCCAGAATCTGGATGTAAAATGGACATCTCGGTCTGACACCACCGATACCGGCACTCCATGACGTGCCACGATCTCACGCACATAGATATCGGCTAACTTTTCTGCCGATATACTCTCCTGGATCGGGATAAAATGAGCACTCTTCATCAACCGATCCACTACTACCCATATCGAATCTACTCCTCGTGCGGTCCTGGGAAGCTTGGTGATAAAATCCATGGTGATGTCCTCCCATTTCCACATGGGAATGTCTAATGGCTGCATCTTGCTGTGAGGCCTCTGGTGCTCCGCCTTGACCTTCCTGCCGGTCAGGCATCTCTCAACATACCAAGCGACATCCCGCTTCATGCAGGGCCACCAATAATCAGGTCGAAGATCTCTATACATCTTCGTCGCCCCTGGGTGGATAGAAAATCGAGACTTATGAGCCTCATCCATCAACACCTGCCGTACCCCACCCCAGTACGGTACCCACACTCTCCCATGAAGAGTCAACAATCCTCAACTGTCATAATCAAACGAAGCTACTCGGCCCACTATCCTCTCACACTTTTGCCTCTCTTCCTTGAGGCCCTCAACATGAGCCTCCTTGATCCGCTCCAACGATGGAGTAATCACTGTCATCCTCAAACACAAATCCCTGATAGGGGCTGTCGACACTTTGCGGCTTAGGGCGTCGACCACCACATTGGCCTTCCCTGGATGGTAAAGGATCTCACAGTCATAATCCTTCAGCACATCGAACCATCTCCTCTGCCTCATGTTCAGACTCGGCTGATCCATAAGGTACCTCAAACTCATGTGATCCGTGTAGATAGTACAACGGACCCCATAAAGATAATGTCTCCAAATCTTGAGGGCAAACACAACCGCCCCCAGCTCTAAATCATGGGTAGGATAGTTAGCCTCGTGAGGCTTCAACTGCATCGAGGCATAAGCTATCACATGGCATCGTTGCATCAACACTGCTCCCATACCTGTGATTGAGGCATCTCAGTAGACTACGAAGTCCTCTACACCCTCTGGCAAGGTAAGGATCGGAGCCTCGCACAATCTCTGTCTGAGGGTCTTGAACGCTGCCTGCTGCTCAGGCCCCCAACGAAATACCACCGACTTCTTGGTCAGTCGGGTGAGCGGCACTGCTATCTTGGAGAAATCCTGAATGAACCTCCAGTAATATCCTGCCAACCCTAGGAAGCTCCGAATCTCGGATGGAGACTTCGGGACCTCCCACTGCATCACGACCTCTATCTTGGCCGGATCTACCAAAATACCCTTCTGGTTGACAAGATGACCAAGGAACTGCACCTCGCGCAACCAGAACTAGCACTTGGAGAACTTTGCGAAAAGCCTCTCCCTCCTCAAAACTTCTAGCACCTCCCTCAGGTGCTCCTCGTGCTGCTCCTGCGTCTTGGAATACACCAAGATATCATCTATGAATACTATCACTGACCGATCCAGCATCGGCCTGCACACGCGATTCATGAGATCCATGAACGCGGCTGGAGCATTGGTGAGCCCAAATGGCATCACCACAAACTCATAATGACCATACTTGGTCCTGAAAGCAGTCTTCTGCACATCCTCATCCCTAACCCGCATTTAATGATACCCAGAGCGTAGATCGACCTTGGAGAACCAAGACGCTCCCTGAAGCTGATCAAACAAATCATCTATCCTCGGAAGTGGGTAACGGTTCTTCACCGTTACCTTATTCAACTCCCGGTAATCTATACACATACGATGCGACCCATCCTTCTTCCTCACAAACAGGATCGGCGCTCCCCAAGGCGAACTGCTCGGCTGAATGAAACCCTTGTCTAGCAGCTCCTGCAGCTGCATAGACAACTCCTACATCTCAGGGGGAGCTAGGCGATACGGTGCCTTGGCTATCGGAGCCACACCAGGAATTAGGTCGATCCTAAACTCAACCTGTCTCTTAGGAGGTATTCCCGGTAAATCCTCAGGGAATACATCCGGGAAATCTCGCACTATCGGAACATCATCAACTGTCGTCTTGCCCTTCTCCCAGGAATCCAAGACATAAGCTACATAACCAGCGCAACCCTGCTGAAAATAGCACCTCGCCCTTGCGGCAGAACAAAAGGTTGGTCCGTGCTGTGGCCTCTCGCCCTGAATCACTAACTCTCCCCCACTGGGAGTGCGAACCCTCACTAACTGCTGCTCACAATCAATCACCGCCCCATTGGGGCTCAGGCAATCCATGACTACTATAACCTTATTCCCTCGCAGGGGAATAGGAACCAGGTCCACCGAAAACTGCTCGTCGAACAACTGAAGAGAACACCCTCTATGCACTCTGGCGACCCTCACGGTCCTGTCATCTGCTATCTCAACCTCCAGTGGGCAATCCAGCTCCCCTGGAGCTCTACTAAATCTCTTGCTAAGCGCAAGCGATACAAATGATCGGGTAGCCCCTGAATCGAATAACACCGTAGCAGAAATGCCGTTCACAGAGAACGACCCTATATAAAACATATAATCATAAGCAATAATCAATCAATAATAATATAAAGATGAAGGGAAGATACATACCCGTCACCACGTCAGGAGTCGCTCGCGCCTCCTCTGCTGTCATCTGAAACGCCCTACTCTTCGCCACTGGCGCCTCGGCTCGGCCCTGCCGGCCATCTGTAATCCTCAGAGTAGCAGGGGCAGGTGCAGCCACCTTCCCTACTGCAGCTAAACTCGGACACTGGGTCTTTTTATGTCCCCTCTGATTGCACTGAAAGCAAATTAGATCTGATGCTGCAACGGCAGTAGCAGGAGCCGTACAATCCCTGCTCAAATGCCCAGTCCGACCGCACTTGAAGCAGTCGGAACTCCCTGCCTTGCACACCCCATCGTGCATCTTCCCACACTTGCCACATCGACCGTGGCTCGGCTGAATCCTGGATCTGTGATCTGAAACCTTGGGCTTTTTGCCCGATCCTCCTGAACCCAAAACCGCCTCCGGTTTCCTCTTCTTCTCCATCTCTAGATCAATCTCCCTCTCTCGAGCTCTAGCAATCATGTCATCCAGCGTTTTACAGCTGGACCGGCTCACAAACTGGCGGATATCGCTCCGCAACATCTCATGATAACGGGCCTTCTTCATCTCCTCATCGGCTGCATACTGAGGAACAAGAAGAGCCCTCTCCCTGAACTTAGCGGTGATCTCCGCCACGGTCTCTGTAGTCTGGGTGAGGTCCTGAAACTCTCTGGCTAACTGTTGCACCTTAATAACCGGTGCAAACTCCTCCCTGAACCTGGTAGAGAAATCAGTCCAGGTCATGGCATCCAACGCCGCATCATCTCCAATGGTATGTCCGACCTCCTCCCACCAATCCCGTGCCCTGTCCTTCAGGAGATAGGACGCCAATCTAACCTTGTCCCCCTCGGGACACCTGCTCGTGCGGAACACATTGGCCACATCTGCCAACCACCTAGTACTCGCTAAGGGGTCCCGCACCCCATGATAGTCTGGAGCTCCACATGCCCTGAACTCCCTGAACGTAAGTGTGCGTGACCCCATCATGGCCACTACCTCGGCACGGAAGGTGCCCAACCTCTCATCCATCAGCTCTAGGATACCCTCCTTGATCGAACCGAAGATCACAGGAGTCTGCTCTAAAATGATACAAGTAATCTCTGAAGAAAGAAACTCTCTGGTCGGCTGATCCATGCGCTCGTTCCCCGAGCCAAATATGATCCCTCCCCGGCACCTCCACTGCCGGCTGCTGGCCTCGAACGCAAAACCACCATTCTGAAACACATCATAGCAACATCAGAAAACTGAAATATCTCAAGGGATCATTGATACTACTACTAGCTTCCTGGTCTTGTCTCGGCCTTCCTTGATTCGAGTACGGATCCTCTGCTTTCAGTAGTACGGGCCCATACTACCTTCCACATCTATCCGTACTTTTCTCAAGAACTACCTTGACTCCACCAAGTCACTT
The DNA here is from genome assembly GCF_051521515.1 of Lactuca serriola. Lineage (NCBI taxonomy): Eukaryota > Viridiplantae > Streptophyta > Magnoliopsida > Asterales > Asteraceae > Lactuca > Lactuca serriola. The sequence goes on along the minus strand of NC_136415.1, from coordinate 332,741,412 downwards.
CTACTACTACTGATCTCTGCTATTCTTATCCTAGGCTTGCCCCAGGGAAATCTCTGACTCCACTCAAACCAGTCCTCAGCTGCTGAAGACCTCCTTGTAATGCTAATTAGCCATCACCTGAATACCATCACATGTGATGAGGCTAGGATAATCCTTCGAGTAAAAGGCTCGTCCCTACAACGGTTAGACTCAAACAAGAGCTGCGCAATAGGGCCAAATCCAATACTCTGAGATTATTCAACCCTGATCACATGTGACGTGGCGTATTCATCTAACGGCTAACTCTCATCACCAAGAGTTCTACAAAGCACGAAGCAAGCAGCATTCGGACACAGGAAACTACTCAAGCAAATCTACTCTCATAACGAGAAACTGAACTAGCATACAATGCTAAGCTTGCGCTACCAGGCATAACCTAAACAGGCTATCCTACTGCTGTCTACTCGATACTAGCATGCAATTCTCATAAAGCTGAAGCACATATAACAGGCACATAAGGCATCCTCCTAGATCCTTAGTCCTATACTAGCATGCTGTTCTACTGAAATTGGAACAATTTAATCATAATAATAAACTTGTATGGGTAATTTGGGAGTACTTACTTGAGCTCGGCTGATCGCATGCACCACACCCTTATCTTGTTTTTAAAAATTCTTTTCTTTCTAAGTGCTTTTCAAAATTCCATTTGAAAACATTTTTCCTTTTTTGAAAATCTATTTATCTTTTCCTTAGTTTGAGTTCAGATACACCCGAAGGTATATCCGAATCCCTCAAACCAAGCCTCTGATACCAACATGGAACTAAGTATCACATAATAAAACCATACGTTGCATGTTTTAAAAACCATGATAAAATACTGTGAGGAAAACTGTATCACAATGTATCCAAACATAACAAGAAAACTGAATCAACTCCCAGGACAAAAACTGAAGCTGTGGTGTGTGCGATGCCATCATCCCGAGCTCTTCCCTTTGCTTGCGGAAGAACTTGAAACCAAAACTGAAACTGTAAGCATGAAGCTTAGTGAGCCACCCCAAACTACCACATACCATGCAATAACATATAAAGCACATACTGGGCCCTGCTTATTGCATCAGACCGAAGTCCAGGCTAACTGGGGCCTTGCCCCCTCCATCGAACCAAAGTCCGAAGCTGACTGACTGGGACCTTGTCCCCTACATCGGACCGAGTCCGAAGCTGACTGACTGGGACCTTGTGCCCTACATCGGACCAAAGTCCGAAGCTGACTGACTGGGACCTTGTCCCCTACATCGGACCGAAGTCCGAAGCTGACTGACTAGGACATTGTCCCCTACATCGGACCGAAGTCCGAAGCTGACTGACTAGGACCTTGTCCCCTACATCATATCGAAGTCCGAAGCTAACTGACTAGGACATTGTCCCCTACATCGGACCGAAGTCCGAAGCTGACTGACTGGGACCTTGTCCCCTACATCGGACCGAAGTCCGAAGCTAACTTACTGAACACCGCATAGCATAACATATCAATTAGCATAAACACATAAATCCTGTCTGAGCCACAGAGGCGTCAAACATACTAACTACTTCATTGGACCGAAGTCCAGAAACTACGACTAACTGAACGGGCCGGCATTGTGGCCTTAGACCCGTTCCTACTGGAAGGAAACTCACCTTGTGAATTGGCTGCTGTGTGTATGGCTTTGGAAACTAACTGTTGCTGCTCCGGTATGTCCCCGGCTACAATTCCATAACATACTCAATCAGATGCTAATCACTGCATTGGGTAAAATGACTCTTTTACCCCTGGTCAAAGTCAACTCTCCCGGTCAAAGTCAACCTACAGTTGACCTGACTCGCCGAGTTGGGCCGCCAACTCGCCGAGTCCCTAGTCTCACTTCTCAACCCTACTCGTGGCTACTCGCCGAGCATGGCATCGACTCAACGAGTACCCTCTCGATTCAAAAACTCAGACAATCTGCATCCGATTCGTTGATTCATATGAACAACTCGACGAGTTGTTCTTCGATCTAAGAAGATGGTCTTGGACTCGCCGAGTTGTATGAACAACTCGTCGAGTCCCACCATTACTAAGTCTACCCTTCAACTCACTGAGTCTATCCTACTGCTCACTGGCCTCCACTCGGAATCACTCAAAGGTTAATGATCGGGGACTCGCGACCGGACTCGCCGAGTCCAAAGAACGACTCGCCGAGTCACATGCATGCAGATCCTAAAAACTCAATTCTGATCAAAACCACCGCATACAATTAATAGATCTGAGTTTCTAAGGCTGATTTACCACGTAAAGTTTCCAACTTTACATGTACATACTCGTGAAAAGGGATATAAAGGCTAAAAAGGCAGTTGGAAGACTAGATCTAGGGCTATCATGCAAAATGGCTCTATAAAGGTGATAGATCTATGATTTTGGAACTGAAACATGGCTAGATCCGAAGGCTAATCAATCTAATGTGATCTCTCTACTAAGAACAAGCTAAGAAATGGCTAAAAGAGGCTAAATATGCTTGTTAAAGAGAAATCAATCATAGAAACAGAAGGGATTCGGTTAATACCTCAATAAACTCTGAAATGGGTGCAAGACTTTGGATCTTCTTCTTCTCCTTTCGATCTAACCTCCTTCTTCTCTTCAAAACTTCAAGATTCACACAAGAAAAGCTCAATAACTCAAAGAAATGATTAGGGTTTGCTAAATGGTGCTCTGAGTGTGAAGGGGACGAGTTTAGGACTCATAAGGTGGTTTAAATAGGGTGCAAACCCGGGGATTTAGGGTTTCTACCTGGCAGGCAGACTCGCCGAGTCCCGAATATGGACTCGCCGAGTCGCCGACTAACACGTGCTCGAAACCTCGTCCCTACTCGGCGAGTCGGGACATAGACTCGCCGAGTCCCTCCCGAAAACTTCTAAATAAATGCCACAGAAGCAACATACCAGAAATGGGGCGTTACACTCACTAAGGAGATTCATCGCCTGCTGTTTAAATCCTCTTTTCCAACCAATCAACAACTCATAGACGCTATCAAGGCTCAATTTCAGGAGGCCTTCTCCAAAATTGATGGCCTTCAGACAAGGCTTGAGGAAGCTCTGGTTTGGACTTCCTCAAGAGGGGGAAGTGAAAAAGATCAAGCCCATCAATCTCATCAATCAATTTCACCACATCAAACTCCACCCATCATCACTGGAAAAATTGCCTCACCGTAACCATCATCTCACTCTGCGCCTCACATTCCGGAGAAACCTGAAACTCCCCCCAAACATCAAACATGTTGCAGAATATATGTCATATCCAAACTCAACAGATTCTCCCACCACCGCCCGAAGAAAGAAACACTAGAGGGCAGCCAAACTTGGTGAAGAGATCTGTAGGCTATACGGATTTGACACAGTCATGTATGAAATTCTTATCAATTCTTGTGTTAATCCCCACCGAAGACTGCTAGATGAAGACTACGTTCCTTATCTTACATATGCTGAGCCTCCTACTGATGGTTACTGGAATATCCCCATCTCACCCAATGCCAAATACTTCACTGTATTTGAGCCATTTGATCAAAGCCTTTCAGATGCCAAATGATTGCCTATGGAATTTGAGAGACTTTCTCAATTCTATGCAAAGCATGCCTCTCCCTTTGAGCACATATGGTCAAATGATCGACCATCCGCAGTTGTGAACTACAGAGCCAAAAAATTTATGAAGGCAGAGTTTTTCCAATACACTCTGACCCGAAGGGAACAAGATTATGTCCGGAACCAAGCTGATTTTCCTTGCATGAATTTGGAGGAGATTTTCCTCATTGCAAGAGTGTTCCAGGGCAAGGCTGAGAAGTATCCGAAGATGCAAATTGCACTAGATAGAGTCAATAGTTTTCTGATGGATACTATATGCGATTTTGCTAAAATTGATCAGATATCTATCCCACCATTGCGAAGAAGCATGAATTACCTCCACTTGATCCAACACTGATGCCCTCCGAAGGCTTTGAAGAAAGACCCTTCGATGCATCCAACTTCCCTGAACTTGGTGTCATCTTCAAAAGAAAAACTCATAATGTCAAGTATTTCATCCCTACCTCTGCTATACATCGTCTAACAACGAAGCAGCTTGACATCTATTGGACCGTAGTTGAAAAGTCAAAATATACCACTCCGGAAGTGAAGTTTGAAATTCTAAGGAGGATCACTTGGTAAGAAAGTGTAAGGAAGTTTTGGTGGATCCTAATCAAGCATCTCCGTGTTGATAAGTGATAAAAGTTAAAGAGGTCACTTAGGAGGAAATTGTTAGAACACTGAAAGTGACCCTCTTGAACTTTCCTGGAACCGCAGCCAACCTACTACCGCAATGAAAGCTTCTACCGCAGTCATCCGAAGTCAAAAGACAACGAGCTTTTGTACTTAGTCTTTTTTGTCTTGTCTTTACACTTTCTATTTTCCAGTATGCCTTGCATGGCTACTTCTAGAAGGTATCCTTTGTAATGTTTGAGTCTCTATAAATAGAGCTCACTTATTCTGAATCAATATAACGCATCTTCAAGTATCTTTACTACTTATCTCAAAAATTCTCTCCTCTCTCACTTCTTACTATCATATCTGATCATAATATCTCTTTGGAGCAAGTCAGCTGTGACTTTATCACTAAGTTCGATCACATCTATTAACTTCGTTTGAATGCATTCCTCGTTATGAATCAACTTACGTGTATTCTTGATATAACAGTTGTTGTCATTTACATTACTTTACTTTCCGCATCTAACTCACTAACTTCTAACTATTAATATTATTGTTGAGCTAACAGATCCTTCGAGATTAACTATTCCGCTATATACTTGTTCTAACCATTTTGTTCAAGTGTGTCTCAAAGTTTTTCTCTCAAAACTGGTGCTGGTGAGTATGATGTCCTTTATATAGTGTGTCACATCTAGGGTTACACCATGTAAACCCTAATGTAACATGACTCTTCATTTCCATGACCCATGGGTTTGTAACTCCCATGGAGCATCCATGGATCATCTTATGGGTTTTACGCAACTTGATAATCCATGGAGCCTTTTAGTCCACTATACAAGTTATGGATGATTTACATAATCAACCCATATATTTAATTATTTATCTTTTGGGAAAATGTCACTGTAGCCCCCACTAACTTACAAGTTTTGTTTTAAAAGGTCCCCTTTTTTATTTTTTGGCTTTAGAAGGGCATAAACTAACATTTAACCGGGTAATTAGGCCATTTTTTATAAAGTGAAGGGGTCACCCGCTGACCCCAATCCCAATCAGCATTATTTCTTGGACATGTCATTAAAAGAAAGCCAGGTCATTAAAGTAAATCGTATGCCACGCGTTAGTGTATCGATAAATGACACCAACCCTTCCTCTCTAAGTAATTTTCGTCTTTAATCGGTTTCATCTACCAATATCTTCTTTTTCTTCTACTGTTCATCCAAAAATCAAACCTGGATTTTATCTATGGCCGTCTACATGAAGATAGATCTTCATTTTGCTGGTTTGTTTACGAGGTATCCAGTGATCAGTTACTCAGATGGAGTGGAGCAAAGGTTTGAGGATGTGGATTTTGCTGGAATGGACAAAAACAAATTTCTAGTGTTCATTCAGAGATTCGCAAACGAGACATTTGTTGATGTGTACTTTTGCATACCCGATATTGAGTTCCCTGAAGGACTGAGGATAACAGCAACTTGGAAAGATTACCAGGAGTTTATCGAAGTAGGTTATGATTTTGGTTGGGTAATATCTGTGTACATGGATCATGTTGGTGTTCATGTTCATCAATGGATTGTTGATGAGATGGCTGAAGTATGCACCCCCAAGGACAAGTTTTTTGGTGTAGGTGAAGTAGTAGAAGAGTTGCATGTTGAGACAGAAAGAGGCATTGACCTAGATGAAGCACAAGTGCAAGGTGATTTGGACGATAACATTGAAGATGGAGATTGCATCCCCATGAACAAGACCTTGAATGATGTATTTTTGAACAAGCTCTGTCCCAAGGAGCAACCAATTACAGACACTCCACCTCAAGAGGATCCATCTCATGAAGCTCCATTTGATCAGATGGATGAACACGACCCAATTCATGAGGAGGTAATAACTTTTAATGAAAATGTTCATTGGAAAAAACAAAAACCTGTGTTAGGAATGAGATTTGAAAATCCTAAACAATTAAAACATATGTTGTGTAATTATGCTGTTGCTAAAGGATATCAATTGTGCTACAAAAAAATGATAGTAGGAGGCTTTTAGTTAAATGTTGTTCAGGGCAATGCAAGTTTAGATTGTGGGCTTCAAGGATGAGTGAGGAAAATTCATTTCAGATTAAGTCTCTTATAGATGACCATAATTGTGCTAGAAATTTTAAAATAGGGTCAATTGTAAGCTATGCATGGATTGGTAGCCATTTCACATCCAAATTTTTACAAAAACAAAAAATGAGTGTTAGACTACTAAAGGAAGAACTAAAACAAAAATTTTGGAATTGATGTGAGTATGGGACAGTGTAGAAGAGCAAAGAAATATGCAATTGAACTTATTGAAGGTACACTAGTTGAGCATTATGCCAAGCTTTGGTCAGATGGTGAAGAGATAAAAAGATCCAATCTAGGATCAACTGTCAAATTGGATGTCAACAGTATGCCTCATGGGAAGATATATTTTAGTAAGTTTTACATATGCTTTAAGGGGCTGAAACAAGGTTGGAAAGGAAGTTGTAGAAGAGTAATAAACCCGGATGGTTGTTTCTTAAAGGGATTATGTAGTGGAGAATTGATATGTACCGTAGGAAGAGATGCTAACAATCATATTTTCCCAATAACATGGGCAGTTGTGTGTGTGGAAAATAAAGAAAATTGGAAATGGTTTTTGGAGAATCTTCATGATGATCTACAAGTTGATGATGGTAGTGGTATCACCCTGATGTCAGATCAACATAAGTTATATCACTTATTATACTTCATATTTCTTGTTAATAAAATTCCATTTTCTTAACATATGAATTTAAATTGTATAGGGGCTATTGGAGGCTGTGAAGGAAGTAATGCCTAATGTTGAACACAGACAGTGTGCAAGGCATATTGTTGCCAACTTTAGGAAAAGGTTCAGTGGTGTGCATTATGAGAGGATGTTTTGGAAAGCTTGCAAAGCATCAACTGAACCTTTATTCAATGCAGCAATGAAGGAAATACAAGTACTAAATCCTGCAGCATTTGACTACCTTATGGAAAAGAACCCAAAATCATGGAGTAGAGCTTTCTTTAGAGTGGGGAGGATGTGTGATGCAGTTGAAAATGGATTATCTGAAAGCTTCAAAAATGTCACTAGAGATGCAAGGAAAAAACCAATAATCACAATGTTAGAAGAAATTAGTTTGTATGTTATGGAGAGGCAATTCAATCTCACCATCAAAGGTTGTTCATGGCCTGATTATAAACCATGCCCATCCATTACAATCCTATTGAATCAGTTGAAAAGAGCTCAAAGGTTTTTTCTTTTCTATTAATACTTTATTTTGTTATTCCACTATACACCCTAACTTTTATACCATTGCATCAGGTATTGGCAGGTTTTACCTACTGGTTTAAACCAGTTTGAATCAAGGAATTTGGCAGAGTCTTACGTTGTGGATGTAGATAGGAAAACTTGTTCATTTAGAGTGTGGCAACTAAATGGGTATGGATGTGTGCATTCAGTTGCAAAAATCTCATACCTTAATAGTGATGTTGGTAATTATGTGGATCCAATGTACTATGGAGCAATTTATAAGAACACCTACAAGTATCCTATGCGTGGGATGAATGGTAGCAACATGTGGCCACCTACTGAATTCATTCCACCTTTGCCACCATTGAAAAGAAAAATGCCAGGTACACCTAAAGTTAATAGAAGAAAGGATTCAAGTGAAAAGGATGCTAGACATACTGTGTCAAAGGTTGGGAAAAAGATTATGTGTAGTGTACGAAAACAAGCAGGACATAACAAGGTTACATGTTCTAAATCTGAAAAGCCAACAAAACTAAAGGTAAGGAAAAGGAAGATATCAGATGTTATTGATGGGGAGGGAAGCAGTGCTAAGAAGGCAAAAGGTATGACAGATGAGGAAGGAGGGATGGGTAATAAGGGCATTAATGGAAAAGTTGGGGAAGGAAGCAGTGGTAAGAAGGCAAATGATGTTATAGATGATAAATGGGGGAGGGGTAAAAAGGGAAGTAATGGTAATGTTGGGGAAAGAAGCAATGGTAGGAAGACAAAGAATGGTAAAGATGATATAGGAGGGAGGGGTAAAAAGGTAATTGTCAAGACAAGAAAGAAGTCGGAAAGAATTTTGAAGAAAAAACTTGGTACACGGGTTGAGGGTAACAATGGGGAAGGCCACACTATTGACAAGCCAATGGAACTAGAATAGGTTAAGTGTGGTCAATGTCGTTATGTAGTCAATGTGTTTATGACAACTAATTTCGGGTTAAGTGTTTTAATTTGATGTTTTCTACTCACTTTGGTCATGCTAAACAATGTTGGATTAAGTGTTTCAATTTTATGTTATGTACTCACTTTGGTGTTATGTAGTCACTTTGGTTATGCTAAACAATGTTGGATTAAGTGTTTCGATTTTATGTTCTGTACTATTTTTGTTTAATTTTCATCTAATATACATTACTATGTTATGAAATCATTGTGGTGTTATGTATGCAAAAAGTTTCAATTTCCTTATGATGGTGTGTTGTGTTTATGGACGTGCATGGTATTGGGGTCCATTATTTACATTAGTGCTGGATATATATGGTCCCATTTACTCTAGGTGAACATGGCAGTGATGTCTATTATTGACATTAGTGATTGAAAGTCATTATCAGGATAATGTAAATAACCATAACAATTTCCCTGACAAGGACATAAAAAACTGCTACATACGAATTACAACTTGTACACAATTATGCCAAAGAAAATAATCCAACTTAGAACTAAAGACATCTTCAGTTTCCAAATCTTTGATCCAAGCTTCTTTTTTGACCTAGCCAATCCTGCAATCATAACTGCTTCAGCACTCATATTCTTAGTGTCTGCTTCTTCTACCCAACAAATAAAACCATTACGACGTCCCTAACAAAATCAATTTAGAAGTTAGAAGTGTAGAATGCAAAGATAAAAATAAATAAATCAGGGATATAGTGTCCTGATAAAGAAAGTCAAAGAAACCATAGCCGGGCAAGCATAGAATGGTCTTCCAGGGTTTGATGGAGTGGAAGACATTCTGATTATGGGCAAACATCCACATGAGCATTTCACCAGTTTTGCTTCGTTATTTCCGAGAGCTGCTAACTTCAAAATGCAAACAAGAAAATGTACAAAGAAATGGGATCTACTGCCGAGTAAAGAAGGTAAAGTACTTATAAAGAGCAAATGACGAAAATATCCCAGCCGAGTAAGGAAGTAAGTTCTTAAAAATTGTAAATTCCGAAAATACCCCTTGACGAAATTACCACAATCTTTGACCTCATTAACATCTGTCATAGTTGGTGTACCAACAAGAATTAATTTTCATTAATTAAGCCAACCAAGTGTCCAAATCGTTAGTCTTAATCAAGAACATTGATCCCAACAAATCAAAACGCATTCAAGGTGTTTACATTTCATCAAGATAATATCAAAATGCCTGTTACATGTTCCCAGGACTTCAAAAAACATCCATAAACAACCACCACTAGATTACCACAAACATCATAGACGATTACCACAAACGCAAACGAACACACACAATCCTAATAACATATATTACAATAAAAACCTTAAACATAATAGACGATTATGACAAAAAGTAGATTATCATACCACTACTATTCACCTCCTTGAGAATCACTTGCTGACTATTAAGTGAATGATGAAAATTATTAGCAGGAGCATCACCACGACAAGACCCATAACCAACAACACAATAGCTTTAATCTACTTCTCAACCTTCTCGAACCTTTGCTGCATGTTCAGGACATCAACCCTGGAATGAAGGTAATCGCGACCTATCTCCTCCTTCATGCGCTCCACCTCACCTTTTTGCTCGGCTATTTTATCACCACAGTCACAGAAAATCGTGTGCAAATCGTTCAAGTATAGCCCGTATCTTGATCTAATCTAGTTGTTGGAGTTTATAGTATCTGGTGATGGTGGTGGGGCAGGCTCCATGGAAGACAGTGAAAGGGAACACGAGTATTCTATTTTCATTTTTCGGGTTGTGTTTGGCCGGAAGTGGTAACAAAGTGTTAGGGTTTTGTCCAAGAGACCATCCATTTATGTAGTAGGGGACCACCTAACCCTTAGTTCCCAAGTAAGTGAACTCGGTGGTGAGTCGAAGACGTGTAAAGCGACTCGTCTGAGTTGACTCAGTAGGTTACTTTGATGATGACATGGCAAGCAAACCAGCTGAATTGGGTCAAAATCCCAAATTAGCCGGTTAAATGTTAGTTTATGCCCTTCTAAAGCCAAAAAATAAAATAAGGGACCTTTTAAACCAAAACTTGTAAGTTAGTGGACCTTTTAATCACTTAATTAATTCGAAATTAATCTTTGATCAATATTAATTAAATGATACTATTAATATATTAGAACTTATAATATATTAATAAACCACAAGTGTTATTTCTCTCATTTAGTTTATCCAAATGCATGATGCCATGCAACCAAAATGGACCATGCCAGGTTGGGTCAAGTACATACCATATATAGTTATGCACTTAGACACCTTATCCAACACCTTCACCCCATGATACCCTCATTGACCGTGCCAAAGATCATAGGAGTCTGATCAAGAATGCAATGAGTAATCCCAGACGATATGAACTCCCTAGTCTGCTCATCTAGTTGGACGGCTCCAGAACCTAAGCCCGAGCCCTCTCCAACACTAGAACTGCCAGCAGGTCTGCCTCGCAATACCACCATACTAAAAATAGACCATATAAACCATTAGAATACGCATAGAAATATATATATATATATATATATATATATATATATATATATATATATATATATACATATATATATATATATATATATATACATATATATATATATATATATATATATATATATATATATCGGGGAACCACAACTCCACAAACTCCATGGTTTCATCGCGACTCTCCTTGAATCGAGTACGAATCCTCTATTTGCGGTAGTACGGGCATATACTACCTTCCACATCTATCCGTACTTTCCTCAAAGATTGCATTGACTCCACCAAGTCATTTCATATCCATACAAATTCCCTCACAGATAAGGCTCCCAACACCAGATCTCATCCTAGGTTTTCCTAGGGAAAACTCCACACCACTCTCCGCCATCAGTGGCAGAAGGAACTCCTGCTAACTTCCTCTAACTTGCTCACGAATACAATTACATATTACTAAAACCAAATAATTCTTCAAAAGAGAGGTCTCACACTACAATGGTTGGACTCAGACAAGAGCTGCACAATAGAGTCAAACCCAAACCTTCTAAAATTATTTAGTTCTTATAATCTCTAACTTAGCATAGGTACTTACTAGCTACTTGAGACTAGTTAGAACTCCTAAAAGCACAAAGCAAGCAACATTCGGGCATCAAGTGACCAGAATGAAGCATCACCTAAATAGGTTGTGACATCCCCAATTTCACGGCCAGAAAAGACCGATTTGTTTATGCTTTGTTTTAAAAATCAGAGTACTTCTTTTATTAAAAGTGTTGCGGAATTTGTTCCCAAAATATGATAAATATTTATCAAAGCATTTCCTTAGAAATGTATTTCATTTAAAAGATTCAGCATGTCATGTTCGATACAGACCAAAAGCATAAACAGAACAAAATAGACCTTACAACAATTATTTATAACTATTGGCCTATAATCCAAAATCTCTCGTTATGCCAGCAAACTTATGCTCTCGTGCCATAACCTATAATACAAAGAAAACTGAGTGGGTCAGGCTTGGGAGCCTGGTGAGCATATAGGGTTTTCAACCCACAATGTTATATCATATATGTATATATATTACATCTCACAAACTTATACAATTTCACCATATAAAAACAACTCATATCCCACCCCGTCGATCCTCACAATGACATGATCTAAAATCTCACATAAAATTTTTTCCTCTTTACCTGATCCCTAATCATGGATCTAAACTAACCTCTCCACCTGATGCATACTCCCGGATCTAAAACTAACCTCTTGATCTGATCCATACTCCTGGATCTAAAACTAGTGCTCGTGTCAATTTAGGTGTACTACCTAACATATTTTAGACACATTCCTCACGATCATTACTTAGCATTCTAAGTTTAAGTCTAGAAATTTCCTATAAATTCCTATTTTGCCTAAACTAATGCTTTGATACTAGTTGTGACATCCCCAATTTCACGGCCAGAAAAGACCGATTTGTTTATGATTTGTTTTAAAAATTAGAGTACTTCTTTTAATAAAAGTGTTGCGGAATTTGTTCCCAAAATATGATAAAGCTTTATCAAAGCATTTCCTTAGAAATGTATTTCATTAAAAAGATTCAGGATGTCATGTTCGATACAGACCAAAAGCATAAATAGAACAAAATAGACCTTAAAACAATTATTTATAACTACTGGCCTATAATCCAAAATCTCTCATTATGCTAGCCAACTTATGCTCTCGTGCCATAACCTGTAATACAAAGAAAACTGAGTGGGTCAGGCTTGGGAGCCTGGTGAGCATATAGGGTTTTCAACCCACAATGTTATATCATATATGTATGTATATTAGAACTCACAAACTTATACAATTTCACCATATAAAAACAACTCTTATCCCACCCCGTCAATCCTCACAATGACACGATCTAAACTCTCATATCAAAAATTTTCCTCTTTACCTGATCCCTACTCACGGATCTAAACTAACTTCTCCACCTAATCCATACTCCCAGATCTAAAAGTAACCTCTTGATCTGATCCATACTCCTGGATCTAAAACTGTGCCCAATCCATACTCCCGGACTAAGGACAATTAGCTATGTTTTAATCCATACTCCCGGATATATAACAAGTTTATCTCGTTTATTGACAGTATTGGTTCCGAGACACCTCTAGCAATACATATCAATGGATTTTTAGAGTACACTGGTGAACACATCGTTCACAACACCTATAAGTTGCGAGCCTGCTAGTGTTCCGCAGGACTGTCTAGAATAGTCTGTGGTTTTCATCCCTACTTTGATGAATGATGGGGGCCATCGTTTGGGTAAAGGTTTCACTCACTTCTCACCTATCATCCTCATCTCAAGATGTATATCCCCTTTGATCTTATTATCCAGCTCATCTTTTATCACACACCAACTATCTCATCTACCAATGTTCTACCCAACATATTTCTAGATATAAAATACATGTACAATTTAACTCGTTTAAAAACTATATAAAACATCCAATCCACACTTATCTCAAATAAACAACAATATATAAACACATAGCATGTATTTCATAGCAAATACTTCATACTTATATGTCAGAAGAAAGTGACTACACACTCACACAAAACATACACTTAATACATTCAAACAATACTTGTATTAAAATCGTGTTTATGAAAAAGACTATACACTCATTTGATTAGACGCTGATCAGACAACACCTCGTCTATTAAAATAATATTCTTTGCTGAAACCGGGATGTTTTCTCCAAAATTGGGCTTCATGCGGGCAGAGTTTCGGCTTGAAAACTCTTTATCTCAGGATCTTCGGGGCTTCGGGACATGCTTCGGGTCTCGGGATTGATATCGGGGCTTCGGGGGTATAAATTGCCAAGAAATAGGAAGTATAAGGGTGAAGAAGTGAGAAATTAGCAACAAACATGGCTGCCCTCGCATGCCTTTTATAGGCATGAGCCTCCCACGTACACTGGGCGTAAGAAGCTCTACGCGGGGAGTAGTTCGGATGGGGCTGCCAGGTGGCGAACTTCAGGTGGTGGAACGTGGCTCTTCTTCGGACCGTAGGAAGCAGCTATACGTTGCGCGTAGCTACCTTGTACGTAGGGCGTACTTCGGTGTCGATGTGTACGCTAGGTGTATGCCTAGTACGTTGGGCGTTCTAGGTGGATTGGATCTGATGCGTCACGAATTCGGGTATTATCCGAATAAATGTTTTTATTTATATATTTTATTTATTAAAAAACTTCAGAAATTCATATCTTCATCATACGAGCTCTGTTTTTGACGATCTTTAAATCCACCCGTAGATGAGACTATGCTCTACAACTTTCGTCTACACATCCGTCGGCTGATTTTTGACTTTATTTTTAATATTATATTTTTAACAGGCCAGGACAGGAAATGTCCGTTTGAAAACCATAACTTCTTTACCCGACGTCCGTTTTCGTTTGTCTTTTTACCGTTGCACTAGTATCGACGAGATCTTCGGTTCTCTTTTAGATTGTTTCGGCTAGAAACCACTCGATCCTTTATTCGAACTTTGGGCTACATACCGCTAAGTCAAAACTTCGAAAAATCATAACTTTGTCATACTAAGTCAGATATAGCCGTTATTTTTATGCACGCTCTCGGTTTAACTTATTCTACGACTTTCGTTTAGATCACTAAGGCTAGATATCGCTCTATCTTAAATTCATATTTTACGTCGCGTTGTGTCGTGCAGGTTTTGTCGCGAAACTTCAACATGTCATAACTTCTTCGTTATAACTCGGATTTCAACGTTCTTTATATGTACAGAATCCTTGTAACATATACTACAACTAAGTTAAGATTACTCCTTTTAAATAATTGTCCATCAAAAAGTTATTTTTGACGCTCATTGTCCTTAAATTGACTAGCCCTGATCTACGAGCGTTACACAAGCCATCCTATCACTCACTAATTTGTACTAGCATGCAAGTCTACAAGATCATATATAGGCATCTCTCCTGGCATTCTATCTTGTAAAAATTAAGTAGATCCTCAACCCTAACTAGCATGCGATTCACAGATTTACAGATCAACTCATATCAGATAACATGTATGGGTATTTTGGGAAAACTTACTTCAGCTCGGCTGATTGCATGCACCACACCATTTCTCATCTTAGAAAAACTATTTTCTTAAAAATATATTTCTTTTTGAAAACTTTACCAAATCCTCAGTTTGAGTTCAGACATACCCGAGAGTATGTCCGAATCCCTCAAACTAAGGCTCTGATACTAACTTGTAACGTCCCAAAAACATGACCCAAAAATTTCATTTTTAATTTAATAAAAACAGTACTCCAAAGACATCATCAATACAACCGAAATAAATTAAGTCTATCAAATATCATCTCAAATCAGAGTGATCACAAAAGCAGAATTATATGGTGTGTGTAATGTAGTCATCCCGAGCTCTTCCCATTGGAACTAGAATTACCTGAAACATAAACTAAAAACCATAATCACAAAGCTTAGTGAATTCCCCAAACTACCCAATACCATACATAATAAACAACATACAAGGCCCCCACCCTCCATAAGGCCCCACCCGGTATCGAGTCCCACTCTACTTCGGGCCCAGCCCGACTTCGAGCCCCAATTGGTATACAAATATGTTATTCTTAGGCCCCGCCTGACATCGGGCCCTACCCACTATACACATAGACATATATCACATAATCATACTAACACATGCAATGCTCATAAACAATAGCATACAATACAGTAACGGGCCTTGGCCAACATCGAGCCCCACCCGGTATACATAGCAGAACATATCACAGGAAACGGTCACACAGACTCCTAACATCCTAACATCAAAAACAAGGGTCGGCATTGGTTCCTTAGACCCGCTATGTAACTACCGTCACTTGACGTAATAATTATTAAATATTTCTTAATTAATTGGTGGGCTAAGTTTTAATAGATGGATTAATTAAGTGGACCTTTAGTTAGTGTGCCGAAGCCTTAGGCTGCCCAAAAGACGTACTTTGGGCATAGCCTTGGCGTACACGGGGCGTAGAGAAGCATTGCATGCGGGAAAAGCATGCACGTATGCGTGGTGTACCAAGGAGTACGCACAACGTACGTGAGCAGATTCCAAAACCCTAATTTTTAGGGTTTAAGTCATATAAATACCACATTATGACTCAAACCCTAGCCTCCTTACCATCCCCTCATTCTCAGAAACCCTAGATAGCCTCCCTTTCTCATTCTTGTGTGTGTTTTAGCCTTGTGAAGCTTGTTTTGATATTAAAAGCTTAGAAGAAGTAAGGAGAAGATAGTGAAGAGGAACTTGAGTATCTTGAGCTCATAGATCCAGGATAACATCATCTTTTAGGACTCACTGGAGGTATAAATCTTTCAACTTTCTTTTTGAATGCTTAGATCTATTGTAGTGTTTTTTTGGGGTCTTTTCAGTTCCAAGAATGGACCTTTATCACTCAAGTTCGTTTCTAGGACAAGAGGTGCCACTCTTAGTGATATTCATATCCCATAAGCAATAAAGTCTCGATCTTTAAGGTCTTTTTATGACCATTCATGAGTTTGGAGTCATTTCCATGAAAGTTAGTTGCTATTTTCCAGGTTTGGTCTCACGCGGTGGGTTGCAAGTCACCAAGTAATCGACTTTATCGGTTAAGACGGGCTATCGGACTCAAATCTGTAATTTGGACTTAGTGTCTTAAGGGATTAAGCAGTTTTGAAGAAAATGGCTTAAGATAATAGTACGCTGGGCATACATGCCAGTATGCACAACGTACAAGCCATGCAAGTTGTACACGTAGCATACAGAGGAGTACGCTCAGCGTACTCTCAGATCTTGGGCTTTGCGACAATTAGGCCTCGGTTTGGGCCAATCTTTGGGCCTAGCAGATGTTGGGCCGAAATGGGCCATCGGAAGTGAGATAATGGACCAAGGACATGTTTGGGCTCAAGGGAAGGCCCATTTGAAGAGTTGGGCCCAATTTAGAAAATTGTGCCATTAGTGAGCTTTACTAGGCCAATAGTGGGCTGGGAAAAATAAGAAGGAAATGTGCCTTAGGTGTGGTCCAAATTAGACCACGGGGTAAAATGGTCATTTTACCTTAAGAAGTATTATGGATTTTGACTAAGTGTTCCTATGATAATGATAGTGTGACATCTCCATTTTCACGGCCAGAAAAGACCGATTTTTGTTTATGCTTTATAAAAATCAGAGTACTTCTTTTCATAAAAATGTTACGGAATTTGTTCCCAGAAAAATATGATAAATACGTTATCAAAACATTTTCGAAGAAACGTATTTTATTTATTTTAAAATGTTTGGGATGTTATCGTTAATACATGAACATAAGCATAAACGGCACTTACATTTATTTACACTAGCGATCTACATCTCTTTAATCTCTCAGTGTAATGTCACTTCATATCGACACATGTGATATAAATAAACTGAGTGGGTCAGGTTGTGAAACCTGGTGAGTACATAGGGTTTTCAACCCACAATAATATAATTATTATGTTTAATCATCAAACAGTTAACCGAATTACCCATCCCCATTATCTTCTTTATTCTTAAGGATCTACCCTAAGAATCAGCTATTTCTTGTTCATTCATTCCTAAGGAGTATCTTAAGGAATAAGTACGAATTCCATCGTTGTAAATGACACATCTGTCAAGCACAACTACTAGTTCTGTCACATAGGCGCGGCTGCCAAAATTGTGACATTCTCTATGGGGCGCATCTGCCGGAATAGTCCTTTAGGCGCATCTGTTGGGGTTATGAGGTTCTCTATTTGGCGCTTCTGCCGGTAAAGTCCTTTAGGAGTATCTGTCGGGTTTGATTGACAATATCGTTTTCGAGAGACCACTCGCAATACATATCAATGGGTTTTTAGAGTACACCGGTGAACATGTCGTTCACAACACCTACAGGTTGTGAGCCTGCTAGTGTTCCACTGGACTGTCTAGCATAGTCCGTGGTTGTCATCCATACTCTGCTGAATGACGGCGCCATCATTTGGGAAAAAGGCTTCTCACATCGTCCACCTCTCACCCTCACCTCACGGTCTATTTCACCTCTCAACTCATCATCCAACTCATATTTCATCTATTACATCTACCCATGTCTTATCCCAACATTTTCGTAGATATAAAATATATATATATATATATATATACAGTTTAAATCATTTAAAACGTGTATAAAATCGTTCACCTAACATAGATAGCAAGTATTCAGATAATATGCACACATAGAACGTAATTTATATAAAATACTTCATATCTATGTGTAAGCTAAAAGTAACTATGCACTCACTTGATTAGGCGGTGACTCGTCACTCGGACAGCACTTCATTACTCTTAAAACAATTTCCTCAACAAAACCTAGTATCAATATGACTAGGGTTCAGTTTGACGTTAACCGTGACTAATTAATAGTCCAGCTATTATTATTATTATTATATAAGCGTTAAATAACACTCAATATAAATCATAATAATAGCCCAAATACTTATTATAATGTCTAATAACATTACTATATTAAAACATAAGCTATACTAAAGATAGGTTAGGCGTAGCTCATTTAGAGCGGGTTTTCTCGAAAACCGGGCTTCGCTGGAGCAGCATTTCCGAGGCGAAAGACCCTTTTTCTCAGGACTCTGGGAGCCTCAGGGCTTCCTTCGGGTGCTAGGAGGTTTACCTAGGCTTTAGGAAGGGGGGGGGGGGGGTGGGAGGCTAGAGAGAGAAAGAATGTTGGAGAGGTGTGAAGAGAAGTGAATGGCCGACACCTCTATTTATAGGGTGAATTATTGACGAACTCGCCAAGTCGGTTCACTGACTCGCCAAGTCAGTGCCATGTGTCATGATCTGATGGCTTTCCTTGGGGAGAAAGCCTTGGCCCATATTCAACCACGTCACCCCTTTTGCAACAGCACCATGCCGACTTCTAAACCCCTTAATTTTCGCATACGAGCTCCATTTTCGACGTTATTTTTTCCATGCGTAGGTAAAATCAAGATCTACAACTTTCATTTAGACTCTATCGGCTAATTCTCGACCGATCTTAAATTTAACAGTAGCAGGTGTTTAGACTGTTAAATGACCGCGAAGAATTCGTAACTCCTTCATACGGACTCCGTTTTTGTCTATATTTTTACCGTTGAGTTCCTATTAATTAGATCTTCAACTCTCATATAGGTCACGTAAGCCAAAAACCGCTCGAACTAAAATTCGAGTTTCGGGTCGTGCTCTGCTAAGCCGAATCTTAGAAAAATCGTAACTTCCTCATACGAAGTCAAATTTGGGCGTTCTTTTTATGGATTTTCTCTATTTAACATATTCTACGACTTTCGTTTAGGTCGCTAAGGCTAAATCTCGCTCTATCGTAAATTTGCTATTTACGCTTCCAGGTGTCGTGCCGGTTTTGCCGTAAAACTTCGACGGGCCATAATTCCTTCGTTATAACTCGGATTTCGGCGTTCTTTATATGTACGGAAACCTTGAGACATATTCTACAACTTGGTTAACACTATTTATTATAAATAAGCTTTTGACTAAAAGTCGTTTTCGACACTTATTGCCTCTAAATTGACTAGCCCGGATCTACGGGCGTTACAGATAGTCGCGGAGTCATCGGAGCAGCTGTTAAAGATTCCTTCCAGTGATATTTGACATGCAGCTTTATGAGGTGAGTTACCTTCTAGTAGAAGTAGGTCTAAGGCACCAAGGCCGACCTGCTAGTAGGAGATTATAGTTGAGATGATAGTATTTGAGATAATTATCTAGTATGCCATTATCTGTTATGCTTTATGTGCTAGTATGGTATGTGATTATGTGGTAGTGGTAGGTAGGGGACTAATCCCCGGCTCTGGTTGAGATAAACCGACATGGTAGGTCGGGCACCCAGATATGCCTAACAATATGTTATGCTATGCTATTATATGGTAGTGGTAGGGGTGACATAGTCCCCATAGCCGGTTGAGATAAACCAAAGGGTAGGTCGGGCACCCCGGAATTGCCTGACAGGGTAGGTCGGGCACCCTAGAACTGCCTAGCAGGGTAGGTTGGGCACCCTAGAATTGCCCACAAGTATGTTGCTATATGTTATGTGGTATGATGGGGGGAGGGAGGAAGGGGAGGGGGGCTTACTAAGATTTGTGCTTACAGTTTCATTTTTTGTTTCAGGTCCTTCTTCTTCGAAGGGAAAGGAGCCGGCACGGTAGCAGCGCATCACACACACACACACTATTTTCCGCACCAGAGATCTATGGGATTTATACTCTGATATGATTTTGTTAAGACATGTTCTGACTATGGATACATTGGCTTGATATATATTATTTCTATATGGTTTTCAGACAAATGGATTTATATTTGTTCAATTTAAAAATTAAATTTATGGCCGGTATTTTTGGGATGTTACAAGTTGGTATCAGAGCCCTGGTTTGAGAGATTTGGACACTCTCATGTGTGTCTCGACTCAATCTGGGGTTTGAAAGATTTTTTACAAAGAAAATAGTTTTTCTAAAAGTTAAAATAAAGAATTTTGAGAAAGACAAGGTGTGTGATGCATGCAATCGGCCGAGCTCAAGTAAATTTTCCCCAAGATACCCTTACATGTTATGTTATGATATGATATAATAATGAGATCTGCATGCTAGATTACGACTAAGGATCTAGGAAGGATGCCTTATATGGCTACTGTATGAGAATCGCATGTTAGATTAGGCCTAAGGATCTAGGAAGATTCCTTATGTGCCTGTTTTATGTGCTTATTGAATTTCATGCTAGAGCTAATTACTCAGTGATATGATGGCCTGAATAGGATATGATTAGTATGGTTACTCAATGCTCAAATTTTGCTTGCTTTGTTCTTTAGAAATTCTAGTTATGTTTAACGAAGTAGTAAACGAATACGTTAAGTTAAATATTGCGAGGACTAAATAATTTCAAAAAGTTAGGTCTAGCCCTATTTCGCATCTCTTCTTTGAGTCTAACCATTGTAGCGTAGGGCCTTTCATTTGAAGAATTATCTGGTCTTAGTTATATGTAATGGTATTCACGAGCTAGTTAGGTAAAGGTAGCAGGGATTTCCTATGCAGCTGATGGCGGAGAGTAGGTGTAGAGTTACCTTAGGACTTGTACACCCAATAGTTACGCCTAAGCCTAATAGAGAGGCCCAACTCGAAGCCTAAAGTGCAAAAACCCAACTGACTGAGTATGTCGGACATACTCTACTATACGCTATGCGTACACGCTAAAAGGCTTCTACGCCCAACATACTCACCCATTAATCCATGATCCATTTTAAGCACTTAATGCTTAAGTACAGAAGTCCAAACCATAGATCTAATCCTAATAAGCATCTAGAACCATAAAGTCACTGACTTGGTGACTTTGCATTCCCCATAATGCCCCAACTTCAAGATATAACACTCTACTTTCAATAAAGGGACCTAAATTCATGCATAGGTGATTCTAAACCCTAAAGGTACCAAATTTATGGACCTTAAACCCCAGAAACACCAAGAGTAGCAACTCATAGCTCCTGGAGTGATATCAAACCACTAGGTCTCAATCATCAGTCAAAAAGGGTCCCCAAGTTTAGGAGTGAAAGTTCAGGGTTTAAAGTGAAAATATGAATGGTCAACTCGGCGAGTCTATGGGTAAACTTGGCAAGTAGGGTCGCGATTCTGGTCACGTGTTAAGTGGCCAACTCGGCGAGTCGGTGGCTGAACTCGGCGAATTGGTGCTGTGTGGAGAAAACCCTAATCCCGGGGGTTTAGCCCTATATAAAAAACATAATGCCCTCTCCCCAGCCTCTTTACTCTCCCTTGAAGTCTGGAAACCCAAATTTTCGTTTGTGAGAGAATTATAGAGCATTTGGATCTTGAAAGAGTGTTTGTGAAGAGATCCTTGAAGAATAAGTGGCTTGGAGCAAGGGGTTTTACAAGGTTTTGGCTTATTCTTCTGTTGGAGTCTTCTCTTGAGGTAATGATTCGTTGCTTGAGTTGTTATCCATCTAGATCTATCATTTGTGGGATTTTTGGGAGTATATCTAGTGCTATCTTGAGTTTGGAGGTTGGATCTGAGGTTGCTACCTCAGATCTAGAGTAGTAATGATCGAAAAGAGCATAAAGTCCCTGTTCAAGAGTTGTTGATAAAGCCTTTTAGTCCCAAACCCTAGCCCTAGAGTGTATTATGCATAGATCTCCTTGGATTCACATAAAGTTTGCCACTTTACGTGATGGGTGGCTTGTAGAAGAGTAGATCTATGGATTGGAGCCCCTGCATGGCTTGGAAAGACACTATATGGATTAAGAACTAGAGGTACTCGACGAGTCACATGGGTGAACTCGGCGAGTTAGATGAAGATGGGCAGGAACTCGATGAGTTGAAAGAACAACTCGGCGAGTATGTTGAAGGTTGCTTTGGACTCGGCGAGTCTATTCTTGGACTCGGCGAGTCTGGTCGTGGAGTCCTAATCTTTTCTGGTTGAGCTGTGAATCGGTGAGTCGAGGGACGACTCGGCGAGTTGAGTCGTGCATTGGGAGTTCTGAGCATAGGGACTCAATGAGTTAGCGGGTTGACTCGGTGAGTATAGTCAGTAAGGAAGGTTGACTTTGACTGAGGACTTTGACTTTGACCAAGTTTTGACCAGTTGACTTCCAGGGGTATTTTGGTAATTGTTGGCATTATTTTGAGTTCAATGGTTTGGTGTTGGCTGGTGGTGGAGAACGTGTTAGTGGTCGGAGCAACTCGGTCTTGTCTTTTCAGTTAGCAGTTGCGAGGTGAGTTATAATCACTATATCGACAGGGTTTACGGCACCAAGACCGGCCCTTTATCGGATTGTAATTCGGGTATCGTTGTTATGTTATTGCTTTGTTATGTTTGCATCCTGGTAGTTAGGATGGTATATGTTAGAGACCTGGTTAAGGCCAGTATCCTGGTATATAGGATGATGCTATGCTAGTGACCGGTTAGGTCGGTATCCTGGTTAGGATGATGTTATGTTATGTGATCGGCTAGATCGTCTTGATTGGATGTGAATTTTTATATGATTGAATGTTTATGTGCACATGGTTGTTGGAATGGGGTTAGGTTGAGGCGGGTCCTACTTTGTGCTGTAGGCCAACATACCTAGGGCGGACCGGTTATCCCGAAGGTCCAGCGAGTGGTCCAGATAGGCTGTAGGCCCCAAGAGGGCGGACCAGACGTGCCGAGGCTTGGATAGTGGACCAGGCCGACTGAAGGCCCGGTGCGGGTGGACCAGTCATACTGTAGACTCAAAGAGTGGACCAGGTTGATTGAAGGCCCGGTGCGGGCGGACCAATCACACTGTAGACTCGATGTATATGGCTAGACTCGGAGGGTGGACCAGGTGGACTGAAGGCCCGGTAGGACGGACCAGTCACACAAGTAGACCCGAAGTGCATGGTTGTTTTTTGTTCTGTTATGATATGGCATGTTATGTGTATGGTATATCTGGTTAGTATTTTGGGGGTATCTCACTAAGCTTTTGGGCTTACAGTTGTGGTTTAATTGTTTCAGGTACTTCAGGAGACCGTGGCAAGGCAAAGGCATGATTGTACCGCTCCTCATGATTATGTTTTATGATATGGTTCTGGGAAGACTCTGATAAATAATTATATTGAAAACCTTTTTGTCATAACTCAATGAAACTGGGTTGTTTTTTAAAATTTAAATTGGTTGAAATTTTTGGAGTGTTATAGGTCCACAACTCATATAAACTAGATCTAAGATTCTAATGACCAAGGTCAAAAAATTTTACCTCAAACAAGCTGGAAATGAAGTAGACAATCAACATCCACAAGCTCCTCCATGATCCACCACCTTGTACCAAGCTTCTACTTCTTGATTATGGACCAAAACACACCCAAATGGACACAATGATCTCAAAACAAAAAAGAGAGGTTTAAGGTTTCGTGTATGAGGCTATAAGGATTGTGGAGGCTGAGAAATTAGGGTTTCACGAGCCATAAATGTGTTTATATAGTGTCCAATCCCAAAATAGGGTTTTCATTAATTCAGATGTACACCCCACGTACATGGATGTACGCCCCGCATACGTGTCCGAAATCTTGTCATGGCCTTGCATGATTACACTAAGTGTACCATGTGGTACGCCTTACGTACTCGCTTCACAGCTTGTACGCCAAGAGTACCATGTGGTATGCCCCATGTACTACACAAGGACCAAAATGCAACTTATAAATACACAAGGGGGAATAATGAAACATACCATGATTTAAGTGTTACATTTGTATTGTTGTAAGCGTGTGTGTTGTATTCTTGTAGTTTTTTGTAAATACGATAACCATTTGCATCAATCAAGCTGAATTATAGTAATGTAAAGGGAAAGAAACACAAACCAATATCAAAATTAAATTATCAGTGGAATTTCATACTAACTACCGAAGTATTGCATCATGCTTTGATTAGAGATATGATATGATTGACGCATGAAAAGGTACTTTGATTAGTATGATGCATTGTTTTGAATAACTCCAAGATAATGTAAAATAATTTACCATATATAGTGGTTTTATGGCGATGATGTGTTGATTAAGGGTACAAAGTTGTAATAATTACAAGTACAGAGGTATGGTTTACAATGTACTAAAATGTATAGATATCTGAAATTGATTATGGTATTGGTGTGTTGTGTTGTGATGTGATGTTTATCAGCAATGTACAAATGTTTTCCTATTAAACCAACACCATGAGAATTATTAGGGTTTTGTTTGAGAGCATTCAAGAGTAAAAAGGTCAAGAATTGGGCATTTCTAGCAAGCTATGTGACCAAGTAACTCTCTAGGCTTGCTTGTACTCATACCACATGCCAAGAAGACTCAATCAGGGAGCATTTAAGCCTCGTAAATGGATTGAGTAAGTTTGCACTTGACTCTACATAGATTAAGTTGGAAGTAATACTTTTAGTTTATACGTATAGCTAATTTTTGCTATTTTGATCCAAAAATTACTCGGAACATGGATAAAGTTTGTGTAATCATACCATTCTTTATCCATGTTCCGAGTAATTTGACTACTTTTGGTAAAGTAATAATGAATTTTGCAATTTTAGTACAAAAATATAGTCATTTTACTTGAAGAAGAGAACAAAAATGTTACAAAACCTCATATAATAACAAAAATAAATAAATAAATAAATAAATAATGAGAAATTTTTTCAAAAGTCCACCTATAGACTAAATTTATAATTTACTCTTTTATAAATTACAAAGTGAATTATACCATTGAAAAGACTTTATTGATAACTTGATAGGTTCAAAATAAGACCATATTGAATATGATTGATACTAATACTTGTAAGAAACTTTATCTTAGATATTTTACAAAAAAACGAAGAAAAATAAACTACCCTCAAATACTAATTGAATAATTACTTCTTTATTTGATTTTTTTAAATTGTTCTTATTAGAAATACTAATTTGTATAATGTATCAAAATGTAGTGTATTTGTGTTATGTTTTAATTTAAAAATTATTGGTCAAGGTTAGTTTTTTTTAGAATCCTCTTTTAATTTTTTTTTTAAATATTCATTTTCATAAATACAATTTGTAAAAGCATATAATTTTTTTTACACAAACGAAAAAGCATTTTTTATGTATAATTAAACGTAATCTACTACTAATTATGTTTTACCATATTTGTCACACCCCCAAACCGGAACAACAGAAACGTTCGGAGGCAGAGGATGTCATGTTTAGTATCACAACACATGCATCATAGTAATCAAAGTAACAAACAACCATTGCATTAATATGAAAATGTGTACAAAGTATGTAATTCACAAAAGTTAGACACCAAAAGTAAATAACAAAACAAGACATGAAGCTATTATACTCCATCTTTTGAATCCCAGTACGCGTACCCGTCTACTAGTTTCCTGAGAATACAAGTTATTTTGAAGGAGTAGATCAGCATTTAAGCTGGTGAGTTCATAAGTATTTAAGTGATGAAAGTAAGTTGTAAGTTCTTTTCGAAAAGTTCGCCTGTTCCTCCAGAAAATCCCATATCTTCTGATATGATGATTGAAAGTAAAAATGACTCCACAATTCCTTCTATGAGTACTCAATGGATACAAGTTATATAGAATTTAGATTAAACAGACAATCGATTGTGTGAATCTGCTCTAAGCCCACAACCAAACAAGGAATAGGGAATGAGGCGGAAGTCACACATCCCATTATTTGTTAGATCTTCAATGTATATAACCATAGTGTATTCATTTGGTACCTACGGAGTTAACTGTAATAGTTCCTTATATTTGATGAAAACATTCTTTAAGAAAATCATATATTTCCTTTAGTAAAAATAGTAACCAAAATAGTTCCTTCTATAATCATTTAGTTTATACAAGTTATATATAATCTAATGTCGAACAGACAATTAAATGGGTGAATCTGCCCTAAGCGCAGAACCAAACAAGGAACAGGAAATAAGGCAGAAAGCACACATCCAACTGTCTATCGGATATTAAATATATATAACTCTAATGTATAAACTAAGGTATTATAAAATTAACCACTAAAGGTCATTTAAGTTATACTGGTTTAATAAAATGAATTAAACCCTTTTACAAACAAGTTTCTAGTTTAGCCTACCAAATGTGCTATCTAAAAAGTATGTTTTTGTACTAGAAAACGGTATATTGAATTTGTGTACTATGACCTGACCCATACCTGTTACTACTTATGATTACTTGGTGTACACAGAATATATATAAATATATATATATATATATATATATATATATATATATATATATATATATATATATATAGCTAAGATCGAATAGATAGTAGACTGGGTGAATCTGCTCTAAGCCCACAACCAAACAAGGAACATGAAATGAAGCGGAAAGCACACATTATACTATCTACCGGACCTAATTAATATATATCCCTGATGTATCTACTGAGGAATCATAAATTTAGCATTATAAGGACCCTTCTAACTGAAGGTACTAAGGCTCGACTGTTATGTTTGTCTTTTGTAATGATGCAAGTTTTCCCAAATTTAAGACTATCCTTACTAGAAAATAGTTTGCGTTACCTTTTATGTGAGAGGATCACTATATAAATGCAATGGGAAAATGAAAGTATTCAGTAATGTTGCATAAACTAACTATTGAAATACTAACTACCTTAAAAACCAGTTTGTTAATTAAGGTTAAAATGTGATGAGGTTATAACCATAATGATCGACGAGTGTTTAACACGACGAACTACTGGCGTCGAAAATTATGTGACATTTGTCACCCCTTGGTCTGCCGGCCAAACTGTAGCGAATAGTCGGGATGTAGGTTTTTCAGTCCCATATAGATTTATACATACAATGTCCGTTCTCCCTTTAGGAGACTCTGGTTACAAAACGTGACCTAACAAGTATATTGCTAAGCCATGAAATAGTGGTTTCACATTATTGTTATCTTGTTCTTGTTATCGTATGTTCCTTCTGTTCTTGTTATTGTATTTTCCTCCCTGTTCTTGTTATTGTATGTTCTGAACCCCTAAACTATACATATTACAGTTTACTAGTATGCTGGTTTTGTACTATCTCTGATTTGTAGAAAAGACTTGATTATCTACGGAGTTATGATTGTACTTTAAAAGTAGAGTTTTATAAACAACAAAGTAACATAACTTTAAAAGAGTTCTTGAAATGATTTGATCACTTATAAAAGCATAATAAAACCCTTTAATGTGATGGTTATCACAGATAAACATTTACACAATTATCATTGTGTTCAACTTGTATTCCCCCCTTAAAAGCATTTAAAACATTCAAAAGATTGATTATAGGGGTATGAACTCACCTTATGTGGGTGATTCAATTGAAGGTTCGTGTAAGGATGAGAAGTTCCACGAATGAATTCCTGAGACACAAACGAGTCCTAAATGAAATATAATGGCATATATAGGCATGTAATTAGTGTTTAAAACAAATAACATGCAAGGAAACAACCTTAAGGAATAGGAAACACTCCAAATGAAATGTTACAATCACACGTGACTGTATGAAAGTGTGCTTATGGCCACACACTTCAGTTTACGGCCTCAAAAAGTGTTTACGGTCGTAAACACTTGAAGATGATGCATTTTGGATCTAGATTCATGCTTATAGGGTGCTTGTCTCATAAGGATACATGAGTATCTAATGGATAACAAGATGATAGAAGAGATACTCAGATTTTGTATGAATTTAGGGTGTTTACGGCCCAAGAACAAATGGGTGTTCTTGGTGTTCTTGGTGAAAAGATGAAGATTTGAAGATCTTGAAGGAAAAGTGATGAATTCAAGGATGTGATTTATAGGATTCATATGATCAAGAAGATTAACTAGAAAAATGGAGGAATTACTTACGTTTTTGAAGAGAAATGATGGATTACGTTGATGATACTTGAGAGAGTTTGAGTGTTCTTGGTTGAAAGAGGTGAGAAATGAAGAATAAATGAAGGAAATCTATACTTATCATGGGAGTTCACGGCCACCAAGAGTATACGGCCGCAAACTCGTAAAATCCTTGTGATGAAGTTTCCAGCTCTTTTGCAATATCATGAACTTGAGCTGACACACCCCTACACACAATCCTTAAGTGTACTAGTCTTAGAACATTCAAGCATACCCTTAACAATGCTAAGAAGATAGCAGAAACAAGTCTGTAATTTGATTGGATTGATTGGCTTTACCTGATAGAAATTTTCGAGTTGTCACAATATTATATTTTTAAATGTTTATTTTAACGACCTCTTTCCATCCTTAACTTTTTCTTGTATATCGTTTTTTCTTCAATATTTTTAAAACCATTTATAAACAGAAGGAAAAAAAATAACTAATAAAGAGATATTTTTGTAAAACTCACCACCAGGATCAAAGAAGAAGACTTGCTTAGTTTTTCAATTCGGTTGAGTCTTGTCATGTGTCTCGATACCTTTCTCATGGATTTCACAATCACAAACATGAAGTTTAGAAAAGTCGAATCCAAAAGCTGAGTAACTTTGATCTATCAATATTTCCATAAATTATAATTTCCAAAGCCTTGTTGAGACTGTAAATTAGATTATTTTATTCAAACATTACCTTTATTACAATATTATACTTCATCTATTTCTAATGTTTTAACAATTTCTACAACACAAAATCAACATCTTACCCATTTATGCAACCAATAACATCTTTACCAATTTAAAAAAAAAAAAAGATTTTCACCAATTCAAGAATGCATATATTGGTATATGATGTGTATTTTTAAGGCACTAGTTTTTTATTTATAAGCAAGGGCGTCGAACTCAAGGGGAACGGTAATGAATTAATTTAAAGTGTTTGACAATAGGTTACACAAAGCACACAAAACCAGTAAAGAAAGGGTTTATTACATCTCAAACGAAAAACTAAATAGCAAATCTCGGTAAACTGACAGGAAGACAAATCTCTTTAGGTACTTTGGTTTAGACTGATTATATCTTAAAATCATAGATAATTGCACACACAGATTTATTTATTCATGTTCACCGATTTTCAAAATGATTAGGTCCATGTTCATTATTAGTAATCCTTTAGCAAACAAGTCAATTCAAGCAGTGATCAATTGATTAAACTCACATGGTTCCTAGTGTTCAGTTTGTATCAAGCAAGACTTGTAATAATAGTTAATTAAAATATTTGTTAATTCAATCAACTTATATGTGATTAGTCGTCACATATGCTCACACATTAATTTACTTATTTTCTAGTTAACCCTAGTTTCATATTCATTATTCCTAGGCATATAATCTTGATGGTCATCATGATGGGTTTTAGCCATAAGAACTTTCCTATGTGCGCATGCAAAACCCTAATGCTCGGATCTAGGCTTTCTAATTAAACATCCTTTGAATCCAAGACTTCTAATGACTATTTAGGAATAAGAACAATGATAAAACAGATCTAGAATCATACCTTTGAATTCCTTGTTGATCTTGTTGTCTTGGAGCTTCTAGAGTCACAATTGTCACTCCTCTAATGGCTTACAAACACCAAATAGCAAGGAGGATGATTTGGGAGAGAGGAGAGGGGAGGAAATCGGCCAGGGTTTCTATGCTTTTCATGAAGTGCCGATTTCCCTTAGCCATAGGGTCTATTTATATTTGTAGACTCCTTAAGGGTTACAACCTAAACCCTAATTGGATAATCTTCTCTTAAGGCTATCCAAATCCATTCCTTAGATAACTCTTGGACGATTTGAAGCAATCCTTAGCTTCTAGAATCCGTCCAATCCATATCTATATGGATTTACAGTCTAAAGTTTAACTATCAAACAATTGACAGTTTATACCCTCTTATTTAATTAATCTCTTTAAGTCACCAAATTAAGTCCAATTAATTCTATGACTTATATTAATCAAATAACAATATTATTATTCTTTATATTATTCTCATAATATATTAATAATATTTACTCTCTCTTAATAAATCATCCTATCAAGTTGCTATGGTGAAGGCATCCCAAAAGGACCATGCACAACCGGGTCAAATACTTGCCTAATATAGTTGCAGCCTTAGACACTATTCCAATAGTCTCCCACTTGGATAAGTCTAGTAACTATATGCACAAGTACAATTCAGTTTGCAATCGTATCTCTCAAAGACACTGTCAAACTCTGATCTAATCAATCTTGTCCTTCAGATAAGGGATCGTACAGTCCTCTGTTACATATCATGCTGACAATCCTATGGAATGGTTAGTCAAGCATTTAGGTTTCTCGATCTCTGATTTATTCGACATAGAACTTAATCGAACACATCAATTCAGTTCTGACCGGGCCCGACACATATGTCAAATCAAATCATCGAGCGTCCGAGATATCGCTTTTACCTTCTTAGATAAGAGTTACAGATAAACTTCGACTTATATGCATTTACTTATTCATTAACCAACTATACACAACAATGCATTTTATAACACCGAGTTACTAATGCTTTTTCGCATTATCAATGTACAATCAATTAACAAATACCAAACCATATATCTAGGTTTTAAGACTATATGATATTATCGTCTTGCGATCACCCTTTTATATCATATTCCATAATGTGATTCCAGCAAGCGCGGGTTTGTTCCAATGCTCAAAACTAGTTCATAAGCACTCATGAACGTTGCAACAACCCTTTGCTATGTCTAACACCATTTAGACAATCTACACACCAATTCATGACAATCTTCATTCATATCTACTTCCAACATATGAACGATTGTGGACAATTCGAATAATTCGATTATTCCTAATAAACTCAATTATTCTGGAAGTCAAAACATGCAAAGTTAAACAATAGTTAAACAATTAACATAAGATAGTAACATTACTCATAAATAAAACTCCTTTATTTAATCATCAAATGTTAATTACATTTATCTATTACACGTTTCTAATACTATCTAATCTATGCTAATATCATCCTTCAGCCCAATACTCCTAGCATGCTGCAAGTGCTTAACCCTACTCAGTCCCTTCGTAAGCGGATCTGTTGGGTTATCTTCTGATGATATCCTCTTCACTACGAGTTGTCCTTCTTCTACACGATGTCTAATGAAGTGATATTTTCTGTCGATATGTCTTGATCTACCATGATCCCTCGGTTCCTTAGTCAAGGCTACCACTCCTTCATTATCACAGAAAATCTCCATGGGCTCCTTTATGGCAGGTACAACTCCAAGATCACCGATGAAGTTCTTCTGCCATATTGCCTCCTTCAATGCTTCGCTCACTGCAATGTACTCTGATTCGCACATTGAATCAGCTACGGTTTCCTGCTTGGAACTCTTCCATGTCACTGCTCCTCCATTCAGGGTAAAGACCCAGCCCGACTGTGAACGGTAGTTGCCCTGTCGGTCTGAAAACTAGCATCACTATACCCTCGCACCTTCAAGTCATCACTCCCTCCGAGGACTAAGAACCATTCCTTCGTCCTCCGAAGGTACTTAAGGATATTCTTCACCGCAATCCAATATGCTCTGCCAGGATTCCCTTGATATCTGCTAACCATGCTCAAAGTGAAGGCTACATCAGGGCGAGTACAAGTCATAGCGTACATGATTGAGCCAATTGCGGAAGCGTATGGTACTCGGCTCATTTCTGCTATCTCAGCTTCGGTACTCAGACTTTGATTCTTACTCAACTTGGCATTACTTTGTATCGGTAATTCTCCCTTCTTCGAGTTTTCCATACTAAAACGTTTTAGTACTTTCTCTAAGTAAGTATTCTGACAAACTCCAATTAGTCTCTTACTTCTTTCTCTTACTATCCTTATTCCCAAAATGTAAGAAGCCTCTCTGAGGTCCTTCATAGCGAAGCACTTCCCGAGCCAGGACTTAACCTCCTGCAGAGTCGGGATGTCGTTTCCTATGAGTAATATGTCATCGACATATAGAACGAGGAAGCTTACTATACTCCCACTGGCTTTGACATATACACATGATTCGTCTTCGCTTCGTACAAATCCAAACTCTTTGACTTTCTCATCGAAGCAAAGATTCCATCTACGAGACACTTGCTTAAGTCCATAAATGGACTTCTCAAGCTTACACACTCTATTCGGATGCTTCGGATCCACAAACCCCTCTGGCTGAGCCATGTAAACATCCTCAGCCAACTTTGCGTTAAGGAAAGCGGTCTTGACATCTATTTGCCAAATCTCATAATCATGAAATGCGGCAATAGCTAGCATCACTCTAATAGATTTAATCTTCGCAACCGGTGAGAAGGTCTCATCATAGTCAACTCCGGGAGTTTGAGTAAAGCCCTTCGCAACCAATCGCGCTTTATATGTGTGTACGTTTCCATCCATGTCGGTCTTCTTCTTGAAGATCCATTTGCACCCAACGGTCTTACGTCCGGGCACATAATCAACCAAATTCCAAACTTGGTTATCATGCATGGATTGGATCTCGCTATCCATTGCCTCTTTCCATTTCGCAGACTCCGGGCCTGCCATGGCTTCCTTATAGCTATTAGGTTCATCAAGATTTATTAGTGTACCTTCACTAATATATGTTTCCCCTTCGGTAGTAATATGAAAACCATAAAACTGGGGATGAAATCTAACTCTATCGGAATGTCTAAGAGGTAAGGACTCGTTAATAGGTTCAACCGGAGTTTCCTCCTCGGGTTGAGCGCCAGCGGTAGAGGTTCCTTCATCTATTAACTCTTGAATCTCTTCAAGCTCGATTTGCCTCCCACTGTCTCCTTGGCCTATGAGTTCTCACTCTCGGAAAACTCCTCTCCTCGCAACAAAGACAACATTGTCCTTCGGTCTATAGAAGAGATATCCAAAGGATGTTTGCGGGTAGCTGATGAAAATACATCGCTCACTTCGAGGTTCGAGCTTGTCGTGAGTATCTCGTCTTACGAAAGCCTCGCAACCCCAAACCTTGATATGTGCCAACGAGGGAGCTTTCCCTGTCCACATCTCGTGAGGTGTTTTGGCAACCTTCTTAGTAGGGACTCGGTTAAGGATATGGGCGGCAGTCTCTAAGGCATACCCCCAAAAAGAGATAGATAGTGAATAACGACTCATCATAGAGCGAACCATATCCAGTAATGTTCGATTACGCCTTTCTGCCACACCATTCAACTGCGGTGTCCTAGGAGGCGTCAATTGCGAAACTATTCCACACTCCTTGAGATAATCATGGAATTCAAGACTTAGGTACTCTCTATTGGATAAGGTGTCTAAGTCCATAACTATTTCTGGTTAGTACTTGACTCGACCCGGCATGGTCCATTTGGGTTGCATGGCACCATGCAATTGGATAGACTAAATGAGAGGAATAACACTTGGAGATTATTAATATATTATAAGTTCTAATATATTAATAATATTATTTGATTAGTTTGATGAAAGAATTAATTTGGAATTAATTAAGTGATCAAAAGATAACTAATTAAATATATGGGTTGATTATGTAAATCATTCATATCTTGTATAGTGGGCTAAGAGGCTCCATGGATTATCAAGTTGGGTTCTACCCATAGGATGCTCCATGGATGCTCCATGGGAGTTACAAACCCATGGGTCATGGAAATGAAGAGTCATGACACATTAGGGTTTACATGGTGTAACCCTAGATGTGTGAACAATATATAACGATCCCATTCTCCACCAAAATCGGCTACACATAAGAAACAAGAGGGCTAGGCCGATTTCAAGAGGTGTGTATTCTCTCAAAACTCTTTCCAAGAGCATTTGGTGTTGTGTGAAGCATTTGAGGCATCACGCTTGGGGTGCTAGGATCACAAGGTTTCAAGGAACATAAGCAACAACAAGGTAAGTTATTCTATCTTTCATTCAAGTTAGAAATTGTTCACCATGTATGCTAGAGAGGAATATAACCTTGGAATTCAACTTTGCATGATAATTAGAAAAACATAGATCCAAGGTTATTAGGGTTGCATGTACACTTAGGAAGTGTTAGAATGCTCAAAACCCATCAGTGGTATCAGAGCCTAGGCTTGTTTGTTTGTTATTTGTGCTTAAAAGTTGAAAAAAGTCAAAAAACTTGTTGTCTGCCTGATGAACTCGCCGAGTCCATGGGGAGACTCGCCGAGTTCACTTGTATCTTCAACCTACTCGGCGAGTAGGAGCCACAGAGTGCATATTTTCAACTTTAGTTGCTGAAAATGGACTAGAAACATTACCCTAATCCATTTACAACAACTTGTTATCAAAATTACAAAGTTTTAAGTGTAATTTTCATTCATGAAAGTGTTCATATTCATGTTCTTGATCTTATGATGTTTAGATGATCATAGGAATTATTTGTAACCTATGTGGTAGTTTAATTCTTGATCATAATGTGTTTTAATGGAGTCCATAACTTGTCCTCAAGTTATGGAAAACCAAAAGTCACTTGAATTAAAACCATTAAAAGAACACAAGAGTTAGAAAAATGAAGAGTCTTCATTTTATTACTCTATTAAACTCATAAGTTACAAGAAATGAAAAGTTTTGAAAGTTTACAAAACTTGCCCTCAAGTTTTGGAACAAGTAAAGTCATGTTAAAAACTTTAGTTCCAACCCTTAGAGAATTTTAAAAGTTAAAATTCAACCCTTATACTTATATTATTATGATTTAATAATTATATATATATATATATATATATATATATATATATATATATATATATATATATATATATATGTATGTATAAGAACAAAGTCGTCTTTCCGCTAGTACGCCTCATTCACGAAACCAGTCTATAAGGTGGGTATAAGGTTGTTGCCTATAAAATGGCAACTTAATGGGTGTCCACTCTCACCCACCGCTTGCTTGACCGGTGGAGGGTCGTTAGCCGAACGGGTAAGACAAGGACTTATAAATTCTCATTAAAAGTATGATGAATATTATAAAGTAACTAAACATTTTATTAAATTCCCAATCTTAGTTACTTTAGGAAAAATGTGAATAAGGTGCTAATCCATGAAATTACACTTTACACTTTCTTTAAGTCGTTGGTGGAGCGTGTGTGGTTAACCGGCACACTAACTTGGACTTAACAAGGTAGAAAAAGGGTGACTTAAGGTTTATTATAGTATCGGTGGAGCGTGTGTGGTTTACCGGCACATCGATTGAGTGATAAGCTTTAAGGGTACCAAGTGATTTGCATG
This sequence comes from Lactuca serriola, assembly GCF_051521515.1. Taxonomy (NCBI): domain Eukaryota; kingdom Viridiplantae; phylum Streptophyta; class Magnoliopsida; order Asterales; family Asteraceae; genus Lactuca; species Lactuca serriola. The sequence goes on along the minus strand of NC_136415.1, from coordinate 332,705,780 downwards.
GTTACTTCACACCTCGTTTTGTGATCCTCGGTATCCTAGTCACAAAACTTGGAGGGCACAGTCGAGATTGAAACATGCCTTTGAAAAGTTCATTGAATCTCAAAGAATCTAGGAATTTCTAAGAACCAATCAAAAACCTAATATTTAATATTTCGGTTTTCGTGGTGGAAATTGGTGAATCGTTCGTCATTCACCTACCTTTCAAATATGTTATAGCTTTGATTACGGCGTACCTCTTCTAAGTTATAATATATTGTGATTGGGTCCTAGCCTTAATATTACATTTGGGTGTTTTATTAAGGACTCTCTTAATATCTAAACTAATCTTGTCCTTTTCTTTAAGATGTCTTCAAACAATGCTGCTTCTGGCTCTAACCCTAATGGCTCCTTTACCCTTATTAACTTGTGTGGGAAAGTCACTTTCGATGGATCCAACTTCAATGAGTGGATCAGAAACATCAGGATGATTACCCGCTACGAGGAAAAAGAATATGTCCTTGACAAGGAGCTTAAGGAGATTGATGAGACCACTGCAACTCCCCAGGAGATCGCTGACTTTCAGGCACATGAAAGGGATGCTACGAAAGTGGCATGCATCATGATGGCCACGATGACAGCGGAACTCCAAAAGTCTTATGAGGATTTCTACCCTTATGAAATGCACCAAGATCTGATGGAAAGATACCATCAAAGTGCACGACAAGAGAGGTATGAAATCGTCTGCTCCATGATAACAACCATGATGAAGGACGGGGAATCCGTCACGAGCCACATGCAGAAAATTCAAAGGTATGTGGATCGATTGCTGAAGCCTAATGTGAACTTCCCTGAGGAGCTTGCAATAGATATCATTTTGCACTCCTTACCATCGTGCTATGATCAATTCCGCTTGACATATCACATGAATAAGGAAGAGGTCACACTCAGCAAACTTCAGGGACTTCTCAAGACCGCAGAAATAGGTCTTAAGGGGAAGTCGGTTGTTAACACTCCTACTCCAAACTCTACTCCAGTTTTGGCAATTAGGAAAAGTCGAGGGAAGAAGAGAAAGAGCTCTTCTAAGGGTACCAAGGCTCGGACCCTTGATGGCTCTTCTTCAAGTGGAACCAAGAAAAGTTTCGTCACTCCTTCTTCTGACCCAAAAGAGGCTGAATGCTTCTATTGCCATGAAAAATCACATTGGAAGCGGAACTGCCCAAAATACCAGCAAGATGTGAAGGATGGGAAAGTTAAACCCAACCATGCAGGTATTTACACTATCATTTCTAATAACTCACCCCATTCTAAATCTTGGTTCCTTGGTACCGGTTGTGGTATTCATATTTGTTGTGACTTGTAGGGACTAAGAAGAAGTGAGAATGTGGAGCAAGGAAGAATAAACTTAATCATGGGGAATAGGAAAGCTTTACCTGTCACCAAGATTGGAGTTTATTCTTTATCGCTAAGTAGTGGGTTTAGTTTAGATTTGAATAAGTGTTGTTATTCGCCAGAAAAGGCAAGAAATATTATTTCCTTTCATGCATTGTATAAACAAGGTTTCACCTTTTCATTTGATAATGAAGTTGGTTCGATTAATGCTTTCTTTAATAATGTTCTTTATTTTAAAGCATTACCTTGTGATGGCGTGTATGAAACAGTATCTGTGGTTTATAACTTAGGAAATAATGTATTGTGTATTGATTCTGTTAATAATAATAACTTGGATAAAGCATCATTACGGCATTGTCGTCTTGGACATATAAGCAAGAAACGCATAGGCCAACTCCAAAAGGATGGAGTCTTGGAGTCATTTGACCTAAAGTTAGATGATAGTTGCGAATCATGCTTACTTGGAAAAATGAAAAAGTCACCCTTCACAGGTTCTTGTGAGAGGGGTGACGGTTTGTTGGACCTTGTACACATGGATGTGTGTGGACCATTCAAACATGCCACAAGGGATGCTAATCGTTATTATTTGACTTTTACTGATGATTACAGTAGATATGGATATGTCTACTTGATCAAGCATAAGTCAGAGACTTTCGAAAGGTTTAAGGAATTTAAACAGGAAGTCGAGAATCAATTGGGCAGGAACATTAAGATGCTTCGATTCGATCGTGGTGGTGAGTATCTTAGTTCATAGTTCTTTGACTATCTAAGGGAATGTGGGATAGTCTCACAATTGACACCTCCCAGGACACCACAGTTGAATGGTGTAGCTGAGAGGTGTAATCGAACCTTGTTGGATATGGTTCGTTCTATGATGATTCGAGCTTCGCTACCAATCTCATTCTGGGGGTATGCCTTAGAGACTGCCGCCCACATCCTTAATCTAGTCCCTACAAAGAAAGTTGCCAAAACTCCTCACGAGATGTGGACTGGTAAAGTACCCAAACTAGACCACATCAAGATTTAGGGTTGCGAGGCTTTCGTGAGATGCGAGACTCATGATAAGCTCAAACCCCGAAGCGAGATGTGTATTTTCATCGGCTACCCACAGCAATCCTTTGGTTACCTCTTCTACAGACCTAGTGAAAATGTGGTCTTTGTAGCTAGGAGGGCTTTCTTTAGAGAGAGAGAGAGTTCATAAGCCAAGGAAACAGTGGGAGGCAAGTTGATCTTGAAGAAATTCAAGAGTCAAGCGGTGAAGGAACTTCAAACCCTAGCACTCAACTGGAGGAGGAAACTCCTGTTGAGCCAATTGACAAGTCTGTACTCTGAGGCGGTCCACAAGGGTTAGGAATGCTCCTAAACATTACTATGGATTCCACATTACTGCAGAATGTGATACACTTATCAGTGATGAGACATTGATAGGTCTGGATGAACCTAGCAGTTACGCGGAAGCCATGGCAGGCCCTGAGTCAGCCAAGTGGAAAGAGGCAATGGACAGCGAAATACATTCCATGTATGACAATCAAGTTTGGAACTAGGTTGAGAATGTACCAGGTTGTAAGACAGTTGGGTGCAAATGGGTCTTCAAGAAGAAGACCGACATGGATGGTAAAGTACACACTTATAAGGCTAGACTGGTTGCAAAGGGCTTCTCTCAAATTCCTAGAGTGGACTATGATGAGACCTTTTCTCCAGTAGCCAAGATTAAGTCTATTCGGGTTCTGTTGGCCATAGCTGCATTTCATGACTATGAAATATGGCAAATGGATGTCAAAACCGCTTTCCTTAATGGAAAGTTGGCTGAAGATGTTAACATGAGTCAGTAGAGGGTTTTGTCAGCAACGAGTACCCTATTAGAGTGTGTAAGCTTGAGAAATCCATTTATGGATTGAAGCAAGCACCTCGTAGATGGAATCTTTGCTTTGATGAAAAGGTCAAGGAATTTGGCTTTTCTAGGAGTGAAGACGAGTCTTGCGTGTATGTCAAGGCTAGTGGGAGTATAGTTAGCTTTTTGGTGTTGTATGTGGATGACATACTACTCATAGGAAATGACATCCCAACCCTACAGTAAGTTAAGTCCTGACTTAGTCAGAGTACCTACTTGGATAAGGTGCTGAAGAGATTCAGCATGCAGGACTCCAAGAAAGGAGAGTTACCCATCCAGAGTAACACCAGATTAAGTAAGACACAAACCCCTAGCACTGAGGCTGAGATAGTAGAAATGAGTCGAATACCTTATGCTTTGGCTGTAGGATCGATCATGTATGCTATGATGTGTACTCGACCTGATGTAGCCTTTGCCCTGAGCATGGTTAGCAGGTATCAGGCAAACCCTGGCAAGGCACACTGGACTGCGGTAAAGAATATCCTCAAGTACCTACGAAGGACTAAGGACTGGGTCCTTACCCTCGGTGGGAGTGATGACTTGAGAGTAGTAGGGTATAGTGATGCTAGTTTCCAGACTGATAGGGATAATTTCCGCTCTCAGTCGGACTGGGTCTTTACCCTAAATGGAGGAGCAATTTCTTGGAAGAGTTACAAGCAAGAGACAGTGGTTGATTCAACTTGTGAATCAAAGTATATTGCAGCTAGCGAGGCGGCAAAGCAGGCGATATGGCTGAAGAACTTCATTGGAGACCTTAGAGTTGTACCAGATATTAAAGAGCCAATGGAAATTTTCTGTGATAGTGAAAGTGTTGTTGCCCTAGCCAAGGAACCAAGGGATCACGGGAGATCCAGACACATCGACAGAAAATACCATTTTATCAGACATCGAATAGAAGAAAGACTCCTCGTGGCAAAGAGGGTATCATCGGATGAGAACCCAGCAGATCCCCTCACGAAGGGACTGACTCGGGTTAAGCATCTCCAGCATGCTCGGAGCATAGGGTTGAAGGATGATATTAGATTTAGTAGTTGGATAACCTTGAAATTTGTAAAGTGTAGTTGACATTAGATGATGAATAAAAAGTGTTTTATTTATGAGTAAAGTGTTGCTATCGCTTGTCAATCGTTTACTATATTTCTTTTGCATGTTTTGACTTCCAGAATAATTTTGTTTGGTATAACATATTATTCAAACCTCCACAATCGGTCATATGTCGGAAGTAGGTATGAATCAAGACTATCATGATTGGTTGCAGAGGTCTAAGGTGTTGGACAAGGCTACAACAATCATGAGTGCTCATAAGTTCTGAGCATTGGACTCAACCCACGCTCACTGGAATTACTTCATGGAATTCTATCTCGAGTGATCGTGAGACGGTAATATCATATAAGTCTTCAAACCTAGAGATATGATTTGTTACTTACAAGTTGGTTATGCATTGATTGTACGAAAACGCATTTGTAACTCGATGTTATAAAACGTTCTTTTGTGTATAATTCAATGAGTGGTAGAACAAACATATGAGTCGAAGTTTATCTGTTCCTTCTTGGATTAGAAGCTGATATCTAGGCCCCTCGATGATTTTGTTTTGACCTATGTACCGCGCCCGGTCAGAACTATGTTGATGTGTTCAATTAAGTTCTTTGTCAAACAAATCGGAAATCGAGAAACAAACTGTTGGACAATAAGTAAGACATTGTTCCATGTATTTGTCCGGCTGATATCTCGAACAGAGGATTATATGATCACTTATCTTAAATGGCGTATCAACATCTTCTCAATTCCGAGAGACCTTGAAAGAGCTACGATTGTCGGTCGGTTCCTGAAGTACTGGAGTTATAGTTATTAGACTTATCCAAGTGGGAGACTGTTGGATAAGGTGTCTAAGTCCATAACTATTTCTGGTTAGTACTTGACTCGACCCGGCATGGTCCATTTGGGTTGCATGGCACCATGCAATTGGATAGACTAAATGAGAGGAATAACACTTGGAGATTATTAATATATTATAAGTTCTAATATATTAATAATATTATTTGATTAGTTTGATGAAAGAATTAATTTGGAATTAATTAAGTGATCAAAAGATAACTAATTAAATATATGGGTTGATTATGTAAATCATTCATATCTTGTATAGTGGGCTAAGAGGCTCCATGGATTATCAAGTTGGGTTCTACCCATAGGATGCTCCATGGATGCTCCATGGGAGTTACAAACCCATGGGTCATGGAAATGAAGAGTCATGACACATTAGGGTTTACATGGTGTAACCCTAGATATGTCAACACTATATAAGGATCCCATTCTCCACCAAAATCGGCTACACATAAGAAACAAGAGGGCTAGGCCGATTTCAAGAGGTGTGTATTCTCTCATAAGTCTTTCCAAGAGCATTTGGTGTTGTGTGAAGCATCTGAGGCATCACACTTGGGGTGCTAGGCTCACAAGGTTTCAAGGAACATAAGCAACAACAAGGTAAGTATTCTATCTTTCATTCAAGTTAGAAATTGTTCCCCATGTATGCTAGATAGGAATATAACCTTGGAATTCAACTTTGCATGATAATTAGACAAACATAGATCCAAGGTTATTAGGGTTGCATGTACACTTAGGAAGTGTTAGAATGCTCAAAACCCATCACTCTCCTCCTCGATCGGATCGAAGCATCTTGATTTTCCTGCCCAATTGATTCTCCACTTCATTCTTGAACTCTTTTAACTTTTCAAAGTTTCTGACTTTTGCTTGATTAAATAGATATACCCATATCTACTATAATCATCGGTAAAAGCCACGTAGAAGCGGTTCCCATCCTTCGTGGTTGATCTAAACGATCCACATACATCGGTATGTATTAGGTCCAACAGACCCTCACCCCTTTCACATGTACTCGTGAAGGGTGACTTAGTCATCTTTCCAAGTAAACAAGACTTGCACGTGTCATCTTCCCTAAGGTCGAATGACTCCAACACTCCATTCTTTTGGAGTTGGGCTATGCGTTTCTTGTTGACATGTCCAAGATGACAATGCCACAAGGATGCTTTATCCATACTAGTGGAAGAATCTATGTTCAAAACATCATTTCCTAAGTTATCAACAATCATAACAGTTTCATAAATTCCATTACATGGTATAGCTTCAAAGTAAAAGACACCATTTAGATAAGCTAAAATAGAACCATTCTCATTATTAAAAGAAAATCTAAAACCTTGTCTATATAAACCATGAAATGAAATGATGTTTCTAGCCATTTCTGGCGAATAGCAACGATTGTTCAAATCTAAACACAAATTATTCCTAAGGACTAAAGAATACACTCAAATCTTGGTCACAGGCGACGATCTTCTGTTCCCCATGATTAGATTGATCCTTCCTTGCTCCACATCCCTACTTCTTCTTAGTCCCTGCACATTAGAACAAATGTGGTAACCACAACCGGTATCAAGAACCCAAGAAATAGCATGATTAGAATCGTTAGATTTAGTTGTGTATATACCTTCGAAAGATGGCTTGATCTTTCCTTCCTTTATGGCTTGCAGGTACTCTGGGAAGCTTCTCTTCCAATGTCCTATCTTGTGGCAGTGGTGGCACTCTGCCTCCTTCGGGTTAGGGCAGGGCTTAGCGGGATCAACTTTGGTCCCACTAGAAGAGGCACCATCTCGGGCTTTAACCTTGCGATAGTTCTTAGACGAACCCTTCCTCTTCTTTCCCTTTCCTTGACCAATAGCCAAGATAGGAGCAGCAGGTGGATTAGGAGTTGGTGCAACAGACTTGTCTTTGAAGTTGCTCTCAATGACCCTCAAGAGACCTTGGAGTTTACTTAGGGTGACCTCCTGTTTGTTCATGTGGTAGGTTATCCTAAATTGATTGTACATCGGAGGCAAAAAGTGAAGCACCATGTCGATCGCCAAGCCTTCCCCAAAGTCAACATTTAACTTGCGAAGGCGGTCGACATACCTTTGCATCTTTTGCAGGTGCACGGTAAGAGATTCTCCATGACCCATCTTAGCGGAAATCATGTTAGTGAAAATCTCATAACGCTCTTGTCTCGTGTTCTGTTGGTATCTCTCCAATAAGTCTTGATGCATCTCGTACGGGTACATGTCCTCGTAGGACTTTTGGAATTCGGAGTTCATGGTGGCTATCATGATGCAATGTACCTTCGTTGCATCTCGCTCATGAGTTTCAAAAGCGGTAATTTCAGCCGGAGTAGCGATTTCAGGGTTGATCTTCTCGAGCTTCTCATTGAGGACATACTCCTTATCCTCATAGCGAGCAATGGTGCGAATGTATCTTTTCCATTCGCTAAAGTTCGTTCCATCGAAGGTGACCTTTTGGCAAAGGCTCATCAACGTGAAAGAACTAGCAGCAGCGTTGTTAGCGTTCGACATCTACAAATAGAAAGGACAAAGATATATTAGAATAAGAATCCCTAATTATCACCCAATAAGAAAAATTAGGGCTAGGATCCAACAATAACATTTACATATCAGAAAAGGGATGTCGTAATCCAACATGCAAATAAATTGAAGGTAAGTGAATGACGATTCACTAATTCTCCACCATAAAAACCTAACTATTAGACCTAAATGTATTGAGAATTCCTAGGTTCGGATGAGATTAATTGAAACTATTCAATGGCATGTTTAAATCTCGATATGCCCCTCTTGTTTGTGACTGGGATACCGAGGATCACAAAGCGGGTGTGAATTACCATGCAAATTCACATGGTGCCTTCATTGTAACGATCACCTATTCGATGTGCCGGTAAACCACACACGCTCCGTCGAACTATGATAAACAATGAATCACCCTTTGCCACCTTTTCTTAGAACCAATTAGTGTTCCAGTAAACCACACACGCTCCTCTAACTTCTTAGCAAGGGTGCAAAGTGTAATTTCATGGGATTGCATCAATTCACTTTTCCTAAAGTAACTAAGATTGGGAAATTTTAAAATATGTGTAGTTACTTTGTATTACTTATTATACTTTTAATGAGAGGATGAGGTTGCCCTATCCTACCCGTTCGGCTAACGACCCTTCACCAATCAAGCAAGCGGTCGGTGTGAGTGTACACCCATTAAGCGCCATTTTATAGGCCGCAACCTTATACCCACCTTATAGATCGGCTTCGTGAATGAGGCCTACTAACGGTAAGACTAGCATTTAGTTATACATATATATATATATATATATATATATATATATATATATATATATATATATATATATATATATATATATATATTATTCTTGTAATATTATATTAGTATAGGGTTGTATTTTAAACCTTTTAAAATCTAGGGTTTGAAATTTAAATTGTCTAAATTAAAACTTTTAATCACAAAATATAAATTTCAAAACTTGAGGACAAGTTTTAAACATTTAAAACATGGAGGATCAAAAAACAAATAATTTCAATTAACAATTAATTTCCTAATTATCTATATTTGATTTATTCAAGATATCTTTCAAGATAATTACCAAAATAATCAAAATAATTAATTAATTATCATATAAGGAAATTAAATATTTTATTAGTTGATAAGTATCTTTAATTAGATCAAGATAAATGTCATATATATCAAAAAATTGGATTAGGGTTGATCTAATATGATTAAGGTAAGTTTCCATAAGATAATCATGAAGAAATCCTGAATCTGGCCATTCCTGACGCTTGGACTCGCCGAGTGCACAAAGGGACTCGCCGAGTCAAGCCAACTCGCCGAGTCCATGACTCAGAAACACAAAAATTGAATTTTGCAGTTAAGTTTCAGACAATTAAGCAACAATTTAATGAAAACCAAGTTAGGCTCTGATACCACTGATGGGTTTTAGCCATAAGAACTTTCCTATGTGCGCATGTAAAACCCTAATGCTCGGATCTAGGCTTTCTAATTAAACATACTTTGAATCCAAGACTTCAAATGACTATTTAGGAATAAGAACAATGATAAAACAGATCTAGAATCATACCTTTGAATTCCTTGTTGATCTTGTTGTCTTGGAGCTTCTAGAGTCACAATTGTCACTCCTCTAATGGCTTACAAACACCAAATAGCAAGGAGGATGATTTGGGAGAGAGGAGAGGGGAGGAAATCGGCCAGGGTTTCTATGCTTTTCATGAAGTGCCGATTTCCCTTAGCCATAGGGTCTATTTATATTTGTAGACTCCTTAAGGGTTACAACCTAAACCCTAATTGGATAATCTTCTCTTAAGGCTATCCAAATCCATTCCTTAGATAACTCTTGGACGATTTGAAGCAATCCTTAGCTTCTAGAATCCGTCCAATCCATATCTATATGGATTTACAGTCTAAAGTTTAACTATCAAACAATTGGCAGTTTATACCCTCTTATTTAATTAATCTATTTAAGTCACCAAATTAAGTCCAATTAATTCTATGACTTATATTAATCAAATAACAATATTGTTATTCTTTATATTATTCTCATAATATATTAATAATATTTACTCTCTCTTAATAAATCATCCTATCAAGTTGCTATGGTGAAGGCAACCCAAAAGGACCATGCACAACCGGGTCAAATACTTGCCTAATATAGTTGCAGCCTTAGACAGTATTCCAACACATCAATATTATAAGAGGTAAGCAATCAAGCAAATGTTCATATAACTCGATATGCTTAATAATTAATAGAAAATAATTGTCATTAACACATAAGGATATTTTAACAAGATTAACAAGACAAATTAAACATGAATAAAACAATCAAATATAGCAATTAATTCAATCATCAAGGTTTCATCTAATCATAAACTCAAACAAAATGGTTTTGACACCAAAATTAGAAAGTAAAAACATAATAGTATCACACTGGAAGGCTAAACATGGTTATGAAAACAAACCACATGATTACCAACACGAATCTGCTCTCTAATCCTTTAGATCTTCACTCCTGTCAGCTTAACCGCCTTCCGGCCGCCTTTTAGAACCTCAAAATGGCAGTTATGAAGTTTTTTTGTCGCACAAGTCAAAGTGGAATATCATAGATTATGAAAACGGTGGAATGATATGGGGTATTTAGAGTTAAAGGGAGATGGAATTAATATGGAATATTATAGTTGGATTGGAATAAGGAAACTAATGGTGGCTTAGGGATTAAGCAAATAAAAATAAGGTAAGTGGTGCTTGGGGAATAAGTAACTTGGAGGGAATTTTCGTCCAGCTTTTATGCTTCATCTTCAAGGCCGATTTTGGATAAGATAAATCCAGAATTAGAAAAAATGCTCTCTCACATAAGTCGTAGGAAATTGCTTCTAGTTTTCAGAACATTTTGAATCTTGTCAATCGGACTTATGAGTCATCAGTTATACTCGAAACACTGGAGAAGGGTTCATATCTGCCAGCAATATCCTTTTTGCATCTTTTCAGCTCCATTCTCTTCATTTTGCATTCCAGCTCCCATTTTAATTGTAATTGAATATTTCAAAGCATATTAAGTATATTTTAGCTCTAAATAACATAAAAAATAGTATAAAATAATAAGAAAACATCATAAATATATGCATAAAATAGACGTTATCAAACTACCCCACACTAGCCTTTTGCTTGCCCTCAAGCAAAACTGATTTTATTATCTCACCAATATCCAATACAATAATCCATTTCAAACCCATCCATTATCCCAAGTCCGCAATGCAAGTATTTGTGTCTACAATTCCTAAGAACTCCCAACTCCTAAATACTCACAATCTTTATGAACCTTCACCCCTTGACTTATACGACATTCATTTTTGCAACCCTCCGAATCAATCCCCAGAAATCTTTCTGAACCTCATGCTATTTTTGGTTAAACTACCAAGCATACATAAACTCTAGAAATAACTACACTTTGATACCACAATGGAGCTCTTGGAATTCATCTCTTCTTTGATATTTTCTTTGATTTATTTGAATTCACCACCTTTTTGTTTGATTTTTGGTATCTTCAACTTTTTGATTCCTCCGAATTTTAATCTTTGGATTTCATATTTGACTACTCCCAATTTCTTTCAACTTTTTGGTAATTTCTCTCTCTCTCTCTCTCTCTCTCTCTCTCTCTCTCTCTTTAATATCTCACTTTTTTCGCTCATATCCTACATGCTTAAGCAAGGAGCCTAACTTCAACCTTTATTAGTTAAGGTATCAGGCTTAGTGCAATGACTACATAAGCTCTCCTGGATAGATTTTTGGTTTAGGCTGCAAAACATATTATCCCATATAAACTACCAGATTACCTTTCATATCTCATGACTTTTCACTAGGAAATGGGAAGCCACAAATACACTATAACATGTGTTGGCTCAAGTAAACATTTAGCTTCTCATCAGATCATCCCACACGATATTAGCAAAAAAAAATTAATTATTACTAGATTTTCCTAAATTAAACTATAATTTCAAGTTTTCAAAATTACAAATTTTCCTAATCTTTTAATTTTCCAATTTAAATTCCAGTTTCGACCCCTACCCCACACTTATTTCATACAATGCCCACATTGTATGCATAAAACTAATTAAGCACATAAAAACAATAAAAAAAAGGAACAAACTCCCCTGGGTTAGTAGTGGCGACATCGACTGGGGCTGCTAAAAGTTGCTCCATAAATGTGTAGGAAGATAGAAAACTGGAATTGCTGCTTCTGAATGTGCTAGAAAATAAAATCCAGAACACCAACTTCTGAAATGTGGTGCAAAGAATTGAAAACTAAAGCAATGTGTAGTGTCCACGACGTGGGAAAGTGTCGACCATGTAGTGTTTTCGAGTGAAGTAAAATCTATATTGTGAATAATAGCATAGCCACGACGTGGTAATTGGTGGCCACGTTGTGGTATCGAGAATGATAGCCTCCTTTCACGATGAAAAACTCCCCCATGACATAGGAAAGTGTCAACCATGTCGTGGCAGTCGGGACAATAATTCTGCTTTGTGTCAAAATAAAACTCCATGGTGTGGGAACAGCTCATCCATGCCATAGGAATCAATGTATGGTAGAAATGGCACTCTTTTATATAATAAACTCTCACAATATCGACACGCACCCCACACATATTAAAAGTTGTGGCTCTTGATTGTAAACTTCAAACTCTCACATGACTATTTCTCTCATGACAAATCAGCATTCGACCCTATTTGTTGAAATTTATGAAAGCATCTGAAAGGCAAAATTTTTGCAAAGATCTGAATCATCAAGAGCATCAACATGGAAAACAAAATTTAAAAAAACTAAAAATAAAAATAAAAACTCACTAAAATAACTAAAAAAATAGCAAACCAAAATAACTAAAAAGGATATCACGATCATTCGTCTTCGTCGAAATCAAGCTACAATTGTTGATTAAATCCCTTGCATGCAAGAGGTTGTTTGTGAAAACAAACACTTTCAGGACCTGTCAGACTATTTCCTTTGTTTTCTTTGCACCATTAACTAATAAATAGAACAAGAGTTGACCAAACTATTCAAGAATAGCAAGAGCTCGATCTTCCACTTAACCACCACGATACGCCTTGCTATACTACGCCTTGTGGATTGAGTTTGACAAAATCACCAAATTAGTAGGCTAAACAGGTCAAGAATTCCTTAATCGCTTGCAATCTCGAAACCCGTGCAAAAAGTAAAACCAAGTAATGCATATGATCACGAATTCCTGCACATAGAAACAAAAACCTTCCCGACAAATGACATGATATCAACGAAAAAAAATAAACATAAAATAAAACTAAAATTAAAAACAAATAACGAATAATCAAACAAACAAAATTAATTGAAAACCGTTCCGCGGCAACGGCGTCAAAAACATGATGTGTATTTTTAAGGCACTAGTTTTTTACTTATAATTCCTATTTTACAGCATCTAAACCACACCTTACAGGCAGTGAACCCGATCGAGTATAGTATAGATTTGATAAGCAAGGGTGTCGAACTCAAGGGGAACGGTAGTGAATTAATTTAAAGTGTTTGACTCTAGGTTACACAAAACACACAAAACCAGTAAAGAAAGGGTTTATTACATCTCAAATGAACAACTAAATAGCAAATCTCGATAAACTGACAGGAAGACAAATCTCTTTAGGTACTTTGGTTTAGATAGATTATATCTTAAAATCATAGATAATTGCACACACAGATTTATTTATTCATGTTCACCAATTTCTAAAATGATTAGGTTCATGCTCATTATTATTAATCCTTTAGCAAACAAGTCAATTCAAGTTGTGATCAATTGATTAAACTAACATGTTTCCTAGTGTTCAGTTCATATCAAGCTAGACTTGTAATAATAGTTAATTAAATTTGTTAATTCAATCAACTTATATGTGATTGGTCGTCACATATACTCACACTTTAATTTACTTATTTTCTAGTTAACCCTAGTTTCATATTCTCTATTCCTAGGTATATAATCTTGATGTTCATCAAAATCATAAAAGGCAAGCAATCAAGCAGATGTCCATACAACTCGATATGCTTAATAATTAACAGAAAATAATTGTCATTAGCACATAAGGGTACTTAAACAAGCTTAACAAGATAAATTAAACGCGAATAAAACAATCAAATATAGAAATTAATCCAATCATCAAGGTTTCATCTAATCATAAACTCAAACAAAATAGTTTTGACACCAAAATTAGAAAGTAAAAACATAATAGTATCACAGTGGACTGCAAATGGTCATGATAACAAACCACATAATTACCGACACGAATCTGCTCTCTAATCCTTCAGATCTTCGCTCCTGTCAGCTTAACCGCCTTCCGGCCGACTTCTAGAGCCTCAAAACGGCAGTTATGAAGTTTTTTTGTCGCACAAGTCAAAGTGGAATATCATAGATTATGAAAACGATGGAATGATATGGGGTATTTATAGTTGAAGGGAAATGGAATTAATATGGAATATTATAGTTGGATTGGAATAAGGAAACTAATGGTGGCTTAGGGATTAAGCAAATAAAAATAAGGTAAGTGGTGCTTGGGGAATAAGTAACCTGGAGGGAATTTCCGTCCAGCTTTTATGCTTCATCTTCAAGGCCAATTTTGGATAAGATAAATCCTGAATTAGCAAAAAGGCTCTATCACATAAGTCGTAGGAAATTTCTTATAGTTTTCAGAACATTTTGAATTTCGTCAATCGGACTTATGAGTCATCAGCTATACCCGTAACACTGAAGAATGGTTCATATTGGTCAGCAATATCCTTTTTGCATCTTTTCAGCTCCATTCTCTTCATTTTGCATTCCAGCTCCCATTTTAATTGTAATTGAATATTTCAAAGCATATTAAGCATATTTTAGCTCTAAATAACATAAAAACATAGTATAAAATAATAAGAAAACATCATAAATATATGCCTAAAATAGACGTTTTCAGTATTCTAACAAATTTAAACATATGTTGATGAAAAATCTAAATAAGTCACTAAATTGAAAAGAAATCGGTGATAATTGAAACTAAATAAATTAAAATATTGTTTTAGGAGAATCTATATATAGTGATGAGATATAGTCATAAGATACCTTGAGGGTTTTGACGAAGGAGTCAAAATAGGAAACACTAAAACAAAGATGATGACATTTGAAAAGACTCTTAGTATCTACAACAGCGTCGATTGCACTCCATGGACCTTCTGGTAGCTTCATGTTTGGGTCCCTTTAGATCAGGTGCAAATAGAAAGATGGTGATTCCTTTAGCCATATTACCATGAATTTGAGTTTAGGGCTTTCCATTCGTTCAAATCCGAATAACACTACAACAACAACTACAACAACAACAACAACAACAACAAAATAACTCTTTAACTCTAGTTTGTATCAATCTCTCTCATAAATGAACATTTCTGTGAAATTTATTAAACACAACTAGTTTTAGTATAAAAATCAAATGTTGAGATCTTCGATTCTCATTTAGGTTGTTTCGGTCAAAAGTATCTCGAGCTCTATTTCGAGTTTTTAGCTGTCTACTACTATATCCGGATCTTGGAAAAATCATAACTTCGTCATACGAAGTCAGATTTGGACGTTCTTTTTATGTACGCTCACGATTTAATGTTATCTACAACTTTCATTTAGATACTTAAGGCTAAAAACTATTGTATTGAAACTTCGCGTTTTCCGTTTAATCGGTGTTGCCGGTTTTGTCGGAAATCTTAGAATGGTCATAACTTCTTCATTATAACTTGGATTTTTGTGTTCTTTATATGTATGAAAACCTTGTGACGATTCCTACTACTTGATTTAACCCAAATAAGATTTTAGGAAAGTTATATTTTGACCTAAATTTGACTGGTTCTTACATTACATTGTCTCTAAATATCGGGTTGTCACATCATCCTTCCGTTAGAGAGAATTTGTTTTGAAATTAGAGTTTAAGCAGAATTGATAAACATGCAACGGATAGAAGTTTTATTTGCTTCTTGTGTTCTTGAGTGAACTCAGGTCCTCGCTTGGCATTCCAGCGAACCTTTCACTATCGGGATACGACTTTGCTTCCTTCGTTTGACTTCACTGGTATGATAACTCTTCTTTGTCGAATGTGTGTCGAGTGTTTTTGTGGTCTGTGAGAGTATTACACCTTGTACCCTACAAATAGTGTCTCCAGATCTTCAGAGCAATTACCGTTGCTCCTGACTCAAGATCATGTGTTGTATAGTTAACTTCTTGCATCTTAAGCTGTCTTGAGGTATAGGTAGTCACCTTTCCTCTTGTATAAGAACGCAACCAAGCCCTTGGTTGGATGCATTGCCTTTCACCACAAAATCTACTATCCCCTTTGAGAGGGATAATATCGGTGCGGTACACCAGGCTTACTTTAGCGTTTGGAACGCTCTTTCTTGTTTACAGACAATTCTGGTGCTCCTCCAAGTGAGAAACTTGGCCTAAAGAATCCTCTTCTGAGGAGTTTGTTAAGCTGTCTGGGAAGTTCCAGTATCTTAGTTGGGGTAGCCCTTGTAACTAAGTCGATTCTGAACTCGAATTGACGTTGTGGTGGTAATCCCGGTAGTTCATCTGGAAAAGTGTTGGGAAAGTCGCGTACTTTTGGGATGTCCTGAATGTCCTTCACTTCTTGGCTCGTATCGACGATGTGTGCAAGGAATGTGTGATATTCCCTTCGTAAGCGCTTTTGAGCTTAAATACATGAAATGATGCGAAGGTTCGTACTTGATTTGTCTCCGTAAGTAACAAGAGGTTCTTTGATAGGGAGGTTAAGATGAACTGCTTTATCAAAGCACCTGATGTCGGCTCGATGTAGACTTAACCAACTCCTACTGATTATGATGTTAAAACCTTGGGGTGGATTAGATGGTGTGAAGATCTAAAAGAAAGTATGACTACTCATGATTTAGGGAAAAGGATAGGTATTTCTAAGTTTATTCTCATAGAAGCACGATCACTCTCAGTCTTGGGTAGTCTCCATCCTAAAGTTCATAGTAGAACCCATACCAGGTTCATCAATCACATTCTCGGGTATACGAGTCGTATATAATTAAGATTGAAACTGTGGGTCCTTGGATTGAACTTGACGTATTGCACGAGTGGTATTTCGGGGAGGTTTGTTGAGGTTTCTTTGGAAAGGGTAAGAAACATGAGGTACTCTACGCATGAGTACTTCGGAGCTATAAAGTGATAGCTTCGTTAGAAACATGATTTCGAAGAAAGAGATTTACAGACACAACTGGTATTGTGAGGATCATATAGACTCTGATCATATGATGAAATCGGAATCACTTGGAAATAAAGGCACTAGATTTGATCATAAAGGCGTTACAGACAAAATACAACAGTGCAACTTTTAACAGAGTTATAGTACTTTGGAGTAACTACAGGAATACTGCTGCAAACAAAGTATACTACAAAAGGGCAAGTATACGCAACACGAGGGTCCCTTAACTGACGGGATCTCGCAAAAGATAAGACCCAAGTTGCACTAGTTTTAAACATGTTTCAAAAACATACATAATACTGATGATTGGAAGTGAACCTATACTATAGTAGGGTCCTTCGTTGCCTCTTTCCATTATGAGGTCAAACTCCTCCGGATTCACCGTCATTCTCCTCTGTTGGACAGTCCTTCTTGAAGTGTCCCATTACGCCACATAGATAGCATGTTCGAGAGATTTTGACATTTGTGGTTGAAGTAATGTGTTGGATCCGAGTCTTGCAGTAACGGACGATGTGTCCCTTTTTATTGCAGTTTAAGCACTGCATTTTCCGACAAGGTCCATGAAGGTGATAGTTGCATTTGTTGCACTTTGGGAGGTTGCCAGCATACTGTCTGGCCAGGTTAGGGATAACTGGGATACTAGAAGAGATGGTAGTAGGAGGTACAGAAGTCGTGGCTATGAAGGTTGCCACAGGTTGTTGTCATTTGCTTGCCCCTTGGGGTGATTTGCCTTTAGACTTAGCCTAGAACTTTCGTTTGTTATTCTTGGGCTTAGGATTCGGGGTGTCGTGGTAGTTTGTTGTTCGATGAGGTACTTGATTGTTACTTTAACTCTGGCTTCAGTCATACCCAGGAAGACAATTTAGCTATACAAATTCACATGATTTTTAGATTTGAAAGAAACTTTGATGTTGCACACCAACTGCTCGATAAAATTCTTGAAACATGTTTCTAAATTATTTTTTTGCAGTCTCGTAAAGACCATAAAATTCAAGCCAAATTAAAACATTTTAGTTCACTTAAAAACCATTAAGTTCATACAATTGTTTTCAAAATAGTTTAAACATCAGAGTATTTCCCCCAAAACCATATCACATAAATCATAAATCATGAGGAGCAGTAGATCACGCCTTCGCCTTGCCACGATCTCCTGAAGTACCTGAAATAAAACACTGAACTGTAAGCCCGAAAGCTTAGTGAGTTACCCCGAAAATACCAACCACATATAACCATACTCATATCATATCACAATACAGGACAGCCATGCACATCGGGTCTACTATGTGACTAGTTCGCCCGCACCGGGCCTTCAGTCTACCTGGTCCACCCTCTGAGTCTAGCCATGTACATCGAGTCTACAGTATGAATGGTCAGCCCACACAGGGCCTTCAGTCTGCCTGGTCCACTCTCCAAGCCTCGGCACGCCTGGTCCGCCCTCATGGGGCCTTCAGCCTATCCAGACCGCTTGTTGGGCCTTCGGATTATCCGGTCCACCCTGGGTATGTTGGCCTATAGCACAAAGCAGGACCTGCCTCAACCCAACCCCCTTCAATCATCCATGTGCACATAAAACAATTAATCACATAACAATTCCTTAACTAGACAAACAGTCTAACAGTTCAAATAGCTTATCAACATCCTAACCAGGATTTTGACCTAACCGGTCACTAGCATGACATTACCCTATATACCGGGTAGCGACCTTATCCAGGTCACTAACATAGCATTACCCTAAATATCGGGTACCGACCTTAAGCAGGTCACTAACATAACATTACCCTAAATACCGGGTACCGACCTTAACCAGTTCACTAACATAACACCATCCTAAATACTAGGATGCATATCTAGAAAAGCAATAACATAACAAACAATACCCAGATTTCCATCCGATAAAGGGCCGACCTTGGTGCCGTAGACCCTGTCGATATAGTGAGGATAACTCACCTGCAATTGCCGACTGAAGAGATAAAACCAAGCTGCTCCGACCACCGGCACGAACTTCACCACAGAACACTACCAAAGAACCAATTCCATAAATACCAGAATTACCAAAATACCCTTTGAAGTCAAACTGGTCAACCCTTGGTCAAAGTCAAAGTCCTCAGTCAAAGTCAACCTTCCTGGTTGATTCTACTCGTCGAGTCAACCCTTTGACTCGCCGAGTTCCCATTCCCAGAAAACTCTCATAACACAACTCAACTCGTCGAGGCACCCCAAGACTCGTCGAGTTGAACGATCTCAGAATTCCATCCTGTCCAACTCACCGAGCCGCCAACCGACTCACTAATCCAAAGCTTTAACCAAAAGAGGTTGGGTTCTGCGACCAGACTCACCGAGTCCAAGAACAGACTCGCTGAGGCTAAGGCAATCTTCAACAGACTCGCCGAGTTGTTCTTCCAACTCGCCGTGTCCATGCACATGTTCATACAGCTCGTCGAGTACACCCATGTGACTCGCCGAGTCCCTACAGTTCTCAATCCATACAGAGGCTTTTCGAGCCATGTAGGCGCTTAAATCCATAGATCCACTGTTCTACAGCCTAACCCTTACATAAAGTTGTAAACTTTACGTGAAACCAAGGAGATATAAGCCCAAAACACTCTAGGGCTTGGGTTTATGACAAAGGGGCTTCACCAATAACTCTTAGACAGAAGCTTTATGACATTATGGACCATCACAAGCCTAGATCTGAAGTAGCAACCTCAGATCTAAGCCTCTAACTTGAAATAGCTCTTAATCATACCAAAAATGCCCCAAATCTCACATGATAATAGATCTAAATGCAAAAGTGTCCAAGCAACATATTATTACCTCCAATATAAGCTCCAACTGAAGTAGATCCCAGATCTATAGTCCTCCTTGCAGCAAACCTCTTGATCTTCAAGCCCCTTTCGGTCACAACCCCAAACCAGACAGCGGAAACGTCCAGGGGTGGAGGACTTCATTTGTAGTATCACAACACATGCATCATAGTAATCAAAGTACAAACAACCATTGTATTTAAAAGTATAAGTATTTACATGTGTTCAATCATTGTATATTGAAACCAAAATAGTTATACAAAAGAAGAAGATATGACTCATAATGGCTCCATCTTCTCAAAAAGCTTGGGGAGTACCTGTTATTATTTTCCTAAGAATACAAGTAATTTGAAAAGAGAGTATCAACAATAAGCTGAGTGAGTACATAAGTCTTTATGTTCTGAAAGGGTTTCTGTGTATCTTGAATATGAAAACTGTTCCAGAAAACCCCATATTTTCTGTGGTATGTGAAAAGTAGTTTTATACCCATAAAACCGTTCTATTTGTAAACCAACGTATTTGTAAAACTTGTAACTGAGAGTGTGTCTGGCTTCACCAGCTGTTATTGAAAAATATAGTATACCATTGTACTTTGTATTTTGGTAAACTGGTACTTTGAAGATGTACTTACGTTTAGTTGTTTATACACTAACGTGTTGTTAATATCTTTTTAGTGAGTTATTATAACCATACTAAGACATGAACGCCTGAAACAAATGCCTTGCGAACGTTTAAACTGTTGATAATAATTGACACTCATTGGCGTGTATGTCGGACTGTAGCTAGCAGCCTGAGTGCAGGGTTGTCAATCCCGATATAGATCTACACACAACTTGTTTCGATCCCCAGACTGGAGATTCTGGTTATAATGTCAGGGCTTTACCTTGGTTGTCTAAAATGAATTAAACAACCTGAATTTAACGTCTCATAAAAAGCATATAAACGTTACATGTATATCAGTTATGAAAACCCAATCATTCTGAAATAAATGATTGACAGTATGTTCTTGAATTAGTATTCCGAACATGTATTTGACAAGTGTAAACCCTTGATTTGTTTTGAATCAAAAACCTTTGTTTCATGTAAAACAGTGTATTCTTGAATACTTAAATCATGAATTATTGTTCTATGTATCATTAATTATACCTATTATAATTTATATGTACTTTATGAATTGGTAAATAACTATTTTTGCATGTAATCCTTTGCTCAACATGTTGCAAAGGGTAATTAAATTAATGAGATAACTTTTATATTTATATACTTATAAAATTTTCTATATAAGTAAAATTTAAACGACCTTCGGACAAATAACCGGTACTATAAGTCCACATCCAAACAAGGAAAAGGACCTAGAATGAGTTATTAGTCCTAAGCCTTTTAAATCTTATTTATATTAATGTGTGTGTGTGTGTATAAATATATATATATATATATATATATATATATATATATATATATATATATACACACACACAAATATGAATATTTGGGAAAAATATAAGTTTATAAAAGCGTTCAATATTTGGAGTATTTTTGATGCTTTAAAATTGTTTTATCGTGATTTGAAATCATTTATTTATAACACAAAGTTATTGTGTTATACTTGTATTTTCCCTCTTAAAACAGTAGAAATTATGAAAATACGGGGGTATGAACTCACTTGATAGATGGTGAATCGGACAGAGTTTCGTTTCACGAAAAGAAGTTTATTTGTCGAGAAACCGGCTCAAATCGGGCAAAGTTTTGACAGGAGAGAGGTTACTTCTCAGGAATCTCGAGGCTTCGAGGCTTGCTTCGAGCTCGAGTCTTGATACCGGGGCTTTAGGGGTTGTATATGAGCTTATGGAAGTGGAAAATATGAAAGAGGGTGAAATTTAGGGTGAAAAAGTGTAAAATAGTCAGAACACTCGCATGCCTTATGTAGGCCGAAGCCTCGGATCCGATGCTATGCGAGGCTGACGCGTGTTGGACAGGTGGCGAAGGAATGAATTATTTCGGACAACAAGCTCACAAGGTGGGAGGCTCGGATTGGACCAGACTTCGGTCCAGTGGGAGGAGGGCGCGTGCGAAGGGGCGTGTCCAAGGGGTGTCTCTGGTGTCTCATGCGAGGTTGTCCGATTCTAAGTGGACCTCGGCTGCAGTCCAATCAGGAGGTGACATGCGAGGCTGCAGTCCAATCAAAAGACGCCACGTGGAGGCTCGCATGCGAGGGTGACATGGCAGTTACTGTTCATGCGAAATTTCCCGGTTTTTCTATTTTTCTTTATTTTTGTGCCAAAAACTTTTAAAATTCATAACTTTTGCATACGAACTCCGTTTTTGTCGTTCTTTATATGCACGTGTAGGTAAATTATACTCTATGACTTTCATTTAGACTTCGTCGGGTAATTTTGACTTTATTTTTAATATTATTATTTTAAACAGACCGGGACGGGAAAATCCGTTAAAAATTCATAACTTCTTCATCCGACGTCCGTTTTTGTTTGTCTTTTTACCGTTGTATTACTAATGACAAGACCTTCAATTCTCGTTTAGGTTGTGTCGACTAAAAACCACTCGATCTTTATTTCGAGTTTTTAGCTGTACACTACTATACTAAAACTTAGAAAAATCATAACTTCCTCATACAAAGTCATATTTTGGCATTCTTTTTATGAAAGTTCTCGGTTTAACATAAACTACAACTTTCATTTAGATTGTTAAGGCTAAAAAGCCTTTTATTAAAAATTCAGTTTTTACACTGAATAGTGTTTTGCCAGTTTTGTCGCGGATTTTCGATTGGTCATAACTTTTTCGTTATAAATCGGATTTTAGTGTTCTTTATATTTTTGGAAACCTTGTTACAATCTCTATCACTTGGTTCATCCCAAATGAGATTATTTAATAATTTATTTTTTAGGGTCAATTATGTAAATATACACAGTATGCCAAAATTTCTCTTTATTAATTTAAAAAGAAGTACAAATTGACCTACACTATTACATAAGTTTGAAAAAATGGTTTGTTACATTATCCCCCGTTAAAGAGAATTTCGTCCCGAAATTTACACTACAGATAGACTAGGGAAAAAGATGTGGGTATTTCTGTTGCATTTGATCCTCTCGCTCCCAAGTGAACTCAAGTCCCCGCTTTGCATTCCAGCGAACCTTCACTATCGGGATGCGGCTTTGTTTGGTTTTCTTAACTTCCCTATCTAGTATCTCTACGGGTTCTTCCACAAAATTGAGGCTCTCGTTTAACTCGATTTCCTCGAGTGGTATCACAAGAGTCTCGTCGGATAGACACTTTTTCAAGTTTGAAACATAGAAGGTAGGATGAATGTTACTTAGTTCTTGGGGTAATCGAAGTTTGTAAGCTATAGGGCCGATTCGGGCAAGAATCTCGATTGGTCCTATGTACCTTGGATTCAGTTTGTCACGCTTTCCAAAGTGTATCATGCCTTTCCAGGGTGAGACCTTTAACAAAACACGATCACCGACCTGGAATTCCTAGGGTTTTCTCCTTTTGTCAGCGTAGCTTTTCTGTCTATCTATGGAAGCTTTAAGATACTCCCGAATATGTACGATCTTCTTGGTAGTTACCCTAATAGTTTCTGGACCAGTGAGAGCACTGTTAGGAGTTTGACCTCTTGCTAGCTGCGTGTCACCCACTTCAGCCCAGCACAGAGGGGATCTATAATTCGGCCATAGAGGGCTGCGAATGGAGCAGCTTTTATACTAGTGTGATAACTATTGTTATAAAACAAGGGGTAAATGAATATCCCATGCCTTTCCAAAGTCTATCACGCGAGCTCGTAACATATCTTCTAACGTTTGAATCGTCCTTTCACTTTGTCCATCGGTTTGTGGATGGTAGGCTGTACTCATGTCTAGCCTAGTTCCCAAAGAGTTTTGTAAAGACTGCCAAAAACGAGAGATGAATCTACTATCTCGGTCCGAAATAATAGATATTAGCACACCATGCAGTCTAACAATCTCCTTGAGGTATATTCTTGTTAGCTTCTCCATCTTGTCAGTCTCCTTGATTGGTAAGAAGTGTGTGGATTTGGTTAATCTATCGACGATTACCCAAATAGTATCATAACCACTTGATGTCTTGGGTAACTTGGTTATGAAATCCATTGTAATCCGCTCCCACTTCCATTCAGGGATTTCAGGTTGTTGTAATAAACCTGAAGGTTTCTGGTACTCTACCTTAATTTTGGCGCAAGTAAGGCACTTGCCCACAAAGGTAGCGATTTTGGCCTTCATGTTAGGCCACCAATATAGTTTCTTAAGGTCCAGATTCATCTTGTCTAAACCTGGGTGGATGGAGTATCAGGTTTTGTGTGCTTCATTCATAACCACATCAATGTAACCACCGAACTTTGGTGTCCAGATTCGGTTCATGAAATAATAGACTCCATCATCCCTGACTTCGAAGTTCTTATCCATTCCTCTCAAGGTTTCACCTGCCACGTTTTCGGGTTTCAAGGCTTCAAGTTAAGCTTCCTTGATCTGCGTGGACAGATGCGAATGGATTGTCATGGTCAACGAATTTACTCGGCATCCCGAGTATTCTTTTCTACTAAGGGCGTCAGCTACTACGTTTGCTTTACCAGGGTGATAAAGAATTTCACACTTGTAATCGTTCAGTAGCTCCACCCATCGTCATTGTCTCATATTCATCTCTTTCTGATCGAAGATGTGTTGGAGACTTTTATGGTCCGTGAATATTGTGCATTTCGTGCCATATAAGTAATGTCTCCAGATCTTCAGAGCAAACACCACTGCTTCTAGTTCATGGTCATGTGTTGTATAGTTGACTTCATGTGTCTTTTGTTGTCTTGAGGCATAGGATATAACCTTTCCTCTTTGCATAAGAACACATCCAAGCCCTTGATTAGAAGCATCACAATACACTACAAAATCCTCTATCCCTTCAGGGAGAGACAGGATCGGTGCACTACAAAAGGCTCGCTTCAGCGTTTGGAACGTTGTTTCTTGCTTTTCTCCCCAGCTAAAGGTTACACCCTTTTGGGTCAGATTAGTAAGAGGCTTAGCTATTCGAGAGAAATTTTGAATGAATCTGCGATAATAGCCAGCAAGACCTAAGAATTAACGGATTTCGGTAGGTGTTTTGGGTGCTGACCAGTTTTCAATTGCATTTATTTTGGAAGGGTCGACGTGTATTCCTTCTGAACTGACCACGTGACCTAGGAAATCTACCTTCCTGATCCAAAATTCACACTTTGAAAACTTCGCATAAAGCTTCTCTGATCTAAGAGTTTGTAATATTTGACGAAGATGTTGGCCATGTTGCTCTTTGCTTTTTAAGTAGATAAGGATATCGTCAATGAAGACTTTAACGAATTTGTCCAAGAATGGACGACATACTCTGTTCATTAGGTCCATGAACACTGCAGGTGCATTCTTCACTCCGAATGGCATCACTATAAACTCGTCATGAACATAACGAGTTCTAAACGCGGTTTTGGGAACGTCTTCCTCCAAATTGCATAACTGGTGATACTTGGATCTTAAGTCAATCTTCGAGAAGTAGTTCTCCCCTTGAAGTTGGTCGACCAGATTGTCAATGCGACGTAGAGGGTATCGATTCTTGATGGTAAGTTTATTCAGCTCGCGGTAGTCTATACACATGTGGAATGATCCATCCTTCTTCTTTACGAACAAAACCGGTGCTCCCCAAAGTGAGAAGCTTGGTCTTATGAAACCTTCGCTTAGGAGTTCGTTAAGCTGGCTGGATAATTCCTGCATTTCAGAAGGTGCAAGATGATAGGGGGATTTGGCTACGGGGGTAGCTCCAGGGGTTAAGTCGATTCGAAATTCGACTTGTCGTTCGAGAGGCACCCTGGAAGATCATCGGGAAAGTTGCAGACCCTGGGAATGCTCGCGATGTCTTTCACTTCTTGCTTTTTGTCTACCACGTGGGCTAAGAATGCACAGTACTCCTGTAACAACGTAATTTTCAAAACAAAATTTTCATTTTTCATCAACCAAGTTCATATAAAAATATTCTTAAAAATATCCAACAGTAGTTATTGAAACATAACATATCCCAAGATCATAAAATCAAATCCTCTCTCTAGTGTGTATGGGTCACGCCGGCTCCTTTCCACGGTCCTCGCTAGTACCTGAAACACATAACACAACAACTATAAGCATAAATGCTTAGTGAGTTCCCTAAAATACCGCATACAACACATACGCCACTCGAGGCTACATTACGACCCTCCGGTCGATGTGTCTCAGCAGGACCCTCCAGTCCCGTAGTTCTTTGGACCCTCTGGTCCGATCATAGCTCGTTGGACCCTCCGGCCCGGTCTGTATCGTTGGACCCTCTAGTCCGGTCTATAACATCATACAACATACATATAACATATAGCACATAATCTCATACATAACACATAAGACCCTCTGGTCAACATATAATACCACTCTAGGTAACGTATATTGAGAAGACTCACCTCGTGTAACTCGGTAACCTGAAATCCTCGAACTCAGTGAAATAAGACCTAGCCTCCGCCTAATCATATGAAATAATCACATGTCATCAACATAATTCCCAGGGTTAGACCTTTTCCTCAAATCACTCTCAGGGGAGGTAAAAGACCATTTTACCCCTTACTAGACTCAATTACACTAAAGTTGACCAAACCCTAAAAGTCAACAAAAGTCAACAGCAAGCAGTACACAGGGCGTACCAGCTCCTATACGCGGGGCGTACTCTTGCATTCCAGAAACGGGGTACGCAACCCCTTACGCGGCGCGTATGTGACAACTCGAAATTTCCATTCTGTACAAACAATATCACTTCAATAGAAGTTATATCAGTCACAGTTAATTTTCAGACTTTTCCGTATAAGTTTGAGTACTTCAGGGTTTACACTTCAGGAAATATCAGGAGAGTGGATGCACTAGGGTTTTGTGCAACACTGTTATTCCAACACTCTGTTATATTAGAAATCATTTTGAGAATAAAAATATTTTCTGCCAAAAATATCTCAGGACTATAAATAGAATTCTGAACCAAATTCATTCATTATTCGCATTTCCAACTAGAGAAAAGCCATTTTCTCTCTCACGGATCTTCGGGTTTTCGTCCCAAATCGTGAGTACACTTCTCTAGTTGTCTTATAATGCTTATTATGTGCTTAATAACATAGATTACATATCAAATCTGTGAGATTCGGGAGTTTACCGCCCAAGAACGTTCTTGGAGAGTAAACTCCTATATGTGGCTTAAATGCTACCTAGTCTTTTCCCCATGTTAGGTAACGAACTTAGGCTTGTATATAAGTGTGTTTGAGACTAGAAAACAAACAAGAACACCAAGATTAGGGTGTTCACGGCCCAAGAAGTTCTTGGACCGTGAACGCCAAAAACAAAGGCTAAAGAGTGCCTAAACCACTCCTAAAGCCTTAGACATTTACTAGGAATTGTTTCCACTTAAATCAAGGACCAAAACACATCAAAAACACCCCTCAAAGTGAGTTCACGGCCCTAATAAGGTTCTTGGGCCGTGAACATCAAACAAAGGCACCAAAGTGTGCCTCAGGCCTTCATATGCTTAGGATAAAAGTCTAAGACCTATACTACATGTGCAACGGACTTGAAAGCATCAAAAACATCATTCCAAGGGAGTTTACGGCCGTAAACTTCAAAGGAATTGGCCTTGGGGCCGTAAACTCCTCAAAGGAGTGTTTATATGCCCTAAACCCTTCCAAGAATTAAACCACCAAGTTGGAATACTTCTAGGGATCATTTAACACCTCAAAAAAACCAAGGACATTAAGTCTTGGATTTTACGGCCGTAAACTCAAGTATAAGGTCCTTGGGAACTTTAAACCCCTTTATCCTTGTCCCACAACAACTTAGATGCAACCCTTAAGACTTATAACACCTATACAAGGTGTTTACATGTTCAAGAGTGTCCCAACTAAATTTATTAGTTATTATTTGGCTAATTAGTTATATACATGTTCATTATATGATAACTGGGCTCGTGCGTGTGTACAAGTATCCGTTTGCCACCTAGCACAGTATCCGACACTTCAATCCAATCCACTCACCACAAGTGAGTTCATACCCCTTTAATTAACCTTTGAAATACTTTTAAATGTTTTAAATGCTTTTAGGGGGGGGATACAAGTTGAATAATTATAGTTATTACATCAATCACATGTGATTAATAACTACAAAACCAATGATTTTATTTCCGTTCAAATTGTTTATCAAACTGTTTTACTTCAAACTGCTTTACAAACTCTTTTACTTATCAAATACTTTTACTTAAACTTTGTTATACTTATAATAAATTGCATGCCCGTATATGTATGGTTATATAAGCAATGTTTAAAAGGCTTAGGAAGGCCGTCCGCCCTGTTTCCTTTTCCTCGATTTGGATGTGGTCTGGTGGGATATCGGGTAGTCGTCCGAAGGTCGTTTCAATATTGATTATATATCATGTGTACATATATAGACATAAAAGTGCTTCCATATTCATTTGTACTAGTTATATCATTAGTAATCTACCATCGGGGTAGCACAGGATCATACTTATACTATTGCTAGATCAATGAGTCAGTTCATTCATGAGTCAATACTTATTACTATGAGAACATATACATTACATTACTATGAGTACATATACAACTATACTAGGAGATGAACATATACAACTATACTAGAGGAAGAACATATACAACTATACTAGAAAGAGAACATATACAACTATACTAGAAAGAGAACATATACAACGATACTAGAACGAGTAACAATACATTACATATACATATATACATTGATAGAATTGTGATCCACTGTATCGGAGCATACCTTAAATGTCATGGCCCGAGTTGTATCCAGAGTCTCTTGGAAGGAGAGCGTGAGTTTACATATAGATCTATACTCGATTGACTATCCTACACCTTGCTGCTACCTACAGCCGGACCTGCAGGTCTGCGGGTGCCAAACGTCATTTCTTTTTACGACCTACATTTGTCGTTGTTTATCCAGTCGATAGTATGGTATAATTAATCACATGATACCTTAATATAAATCCGGTGTAAGGTAGTTAGTACAGCAGTAGTTCCTATAATATAACACTACAGTACTACAATAATTTACCCCTTACATATATTTAGTGATTAATTCACTTAAACATTAATGTACAAACTATATTTTGTTAATGATAGTTACACTTGAGAAATTACACACTTTTACAACAAACGAACATACAAAACAGTTAAGCCTTGGTAGAAGGCTACTTTAATAGAAAATATAGGATTTTCTGAGAGATTCAAACTTTTACAAACATTTACATACATTTTACAAACTTACACTTAAGACATGTTCAAACGTTTTGATAACAAACACCGACACTAAATACTTATGAACTCACCAGCTTAATGCTGATAAACTCTTTCAAAATAACTTGTATTCTCAGGTCGATAATAGACAGGTACCGAGGCCAACTTTTGAGAAGATGGAGCGCATCCAAGACTCATCTTATTATTTTGATTTAATTTTTGTTGTCTATAACTGTACAGAACACACTTGTATTAAAATTATATATTTAATGTAATGGATGATGTTGTTTAGTTATTTACTGTTATACTGTGTTGTGATACTATACATGACGTCCTCCGCCCCATAACGATTTCCGGCGTTCTTGGTTTTGGGGTGTGACAGATTGGTAACAGAGCATTGTTTATAGTGAATTGAGTATATCAACCCATAAAAAATATACTAAACTATAAACCCATTTGGGATTTAAGCACTCTGACCAAGAGTCTATACTTTAAATAGTAAAATATTTAATTAAGTATACTAGTCTGCATTCATACTAAAATCAGTGTCACAATGACAAGAACAAAAGTATTACGATTGTTAAATATCACAAGTGAGCTCGGGGATGTATGGTCAGTCTTGGGAATGGCATAGCCTAATCAACTATGTTGGTCCGAGGAGTGATTAGCATATGCCCTAGAATGGTTGTGATATGTTAACAAGTCTAAAAACTTACCAACAGTACCACAAGAAGATCAGTAGAACCTAAATTTGAAATAGTATAGGTGTATTTTTGTACTACTACTAGCTACATATATACTATATTCTTATACCTCTCTTCTCGCGTAGATTTAAATGGTTGGATTCCATCACGGCGACCTGTACTTTCCAAATGAAGGCAATGTCGGGTGGATCGAAGAAGAGCCCGAAGATGAGCATCTAATCCCTTTGGATGATCACCTCGCAGAAGGCTTTTCTGATGGATCCGACTCCGAGCCTGAAGTCAACAACCTGCCGCTAGTAGGTCAAGCCCCGAACAACAACCCCCGACCAGCTTTTCCAGGTCCTACACCCTTGTGGGCAACCAACTTGAATCGCTGGAGTGACGAACAGGGTCAACCCTTACCTTACTTTGGGGACCGAAGCTTTTACAACGTCAGCGAAGGTGGTTCTGCTGACTGAGCTCTGCCCGTCATTATCCGCAGAATAGCTCGTAATGTTGAGCAAGGTCGAGCAGTCATCGACCAGGTCATGGAGATTGATGCCAACTCTGGTGTCAACACAGTCCGCATCCGCCATCTTGAATAAGACATGGAACGGACTAGGAGAACCAATGAAACCCTGCAGCAACAGCTGGCTGCCTCCCGAGCTGAAGTCTTGGAACTTCGAGCCCGTCAGAGGGCTCAGGAGCGACACCTTCAGGAGGTGTTTCATCAAGTGGCAGACCTCAGGGTTCACCCAAGGATTTCCCATCGCCGTTAGAAGATGTCTAGTACATCTTTGTCTTTTGGTTAAGGAATAGCCTTTAATATCTGTGCTCTAAGTAGCACTTGTCTATAAAATATTCCTAACTTTCAATACTCTAATTAGGAATCTAAGAACTGTCAAACTCTTCCGTATGGTATGATGTAAGACCTACTGTTCGGTCGATTTTTCCCTGAACTAATTACATCGGTAATACCAGTATTATTGACATCTACCTAATCTGTGGGAAAAATCTGTACACTTGTGTTTTCCTACTAATATTCTTTGTTGTGATCTCAAACACTCATTCAACTGTTGGGCTATGGTTAGTTAGTCCATGTGTCACTCTCACCCGACTTACAATTGATTCTTACCACTTTGCTTATCTTTATAAACTTATGGCTGAAAGATGCCTCCTCGCAGATCTCCCCGGAATAACCCTACACCTCCACCACCTCCTCCTCCTCCGGTCATTGATACCGCAGCCCTGAATGCTGCCGTAGCTGCAGCATTGGCAACTGCCATGGCACAGTATCATTCTAC
Source organism: Lactuca serriola (assembly GCF_051521515.1). Classification (NCBI taxonomy): domain Eukaryota; kingdom Viridiplantae; phylum Streptophyta; class Magnoliopsida; order Asterales; family Asteraceae; genus Lactuca; species Lactuca serriola. The sequence goes on along the minus strand of NC_136415.1, from coordinate 332,674,749 downwards.
TGATGCCAGTAGAGGTGGAACCCCTGTTAACTCCATTCCGGTTGAAACCCCTGTGCGCTCGAGAGAGTGCTCCTATAAGGATTTCACCAACTGTAAGCCGATGTCCTTCCATGGCACCGGCGAAGTCATTGGCCTCTCGCAATGGTTCGAGAAGACTGAATCAATCTTTGAAATCTGTTCATGCCCTGCTACGAGCAAAGTCAAATATGCCGCATGCACCTTTGAGGGAAAGGCCCTGACGTGGTGGAACGGCTACGTTAAAGCGCTGACTCTCGTAGTGGCGAAAGATATGGGCTGGGAGACCATGAAGGACCTCATGATTGAGGAATATTGCCCGAGGGGCGAAATCCAAAAATTAGAGCAGGAGCTTTGGAGCCTAACCATGAAGGGCACCAACGTAGTCGCTTATACCGCCAGATTCAGCGAACTGGTGGCCCTCTACCCCAATATGGTTCCCACTGAAGGGAAAAAAAGATCGAAAGGTACATATGGGGGCCATTGCCTCCGTATCAGGGGAATGTCCTATCATCAAACCTCGCTACCTTCGACAGTGCCAAGCGACTGGCGCAGCGACTCATTGACCATGGAGTCAAAACCCCGGCAGCAACAACCACCCTAGCCATCCCGGAACCCTCCAAACCCGCTAACACTAAGGGGAATTTCTGGGAAGACAAGAAGAAACAGCGAGCTGCCAAAAAGTAGCAAGTTGTGGCTATGCATGCCGCAATAACCCCTGCTGCTGCTACTGCTCCGGTGAGACAGTATGCTGGAAGTTTGCCTAAGTGCAACAAATGCAACTTCCACCACAACGGCCCCTGTCATGGAATGCAGTGCTCTAACTGCAACAGGAAAGGACACACCGTCTGTTTCTGTAAATCCCCAGCGAGGCCGATCACCCAAGTCCCCGGCTCTGGCGTGAGCCCGACCTGCTATGGATGTGGTGAAGCAGGCCACTATAAGAGGGACTGCCCCAAAGCGAAGAATGTTAGAGGAGCAGGGAGGGTACTAGCAATAGGCCATGGGGAAGCAGTTGCTGACCCGACGGTGGTGACTAGTACGTTCCTCCTCCATAACTCCTATGCATGCATTCTATTCGATAGTGGAGCGGAGCGAAGCTTCGTGAACCATAAATTTGCTCGCATGCTTAAGCAACAACCGCACGCACTTAAAGAACAATTCACAGTAGAAATGGCTAATGGAAAAACAGAAAACACAAATAGCATATACTTTGGCTGTACCCTAACTCTAGATAACCATTCATTCCCAATCGACCTTATGTCGGTCTCAATAAAAAGCTTCGACGTTATCATCGGCATCGATTGGTTAAGTCTTCATCGCACCGACATCATGTGCTATGAGAAAGCAGTCCGTCTAAACCTCCCATCTAACGAAACTCTTATCGTCTACGGCGAAAACCCGGTGCGAGTCTCCGTATTATATCAAGTATTCAAGCACAGAAGTATCTGCGTAAAGAATACCACGTACTCCTTGCTCACCTCGTCGATACGAGCCTCGAAACGAAGGAACTAAAGAGCATTCCTGTAGTGAGCAACTTTCCCGACATCTTCCCAGAAGAGTTACCAGGATTACCTCCGCAACGACAGGTCGAGTTTAGAATCGACTTAGTCCCAGGAGCTACCCCAGTAGCCAAGTCGCCCTACCGATTAGCACCAGCAGAGATGCAGGAACTATCTGGTCAACTTAACGAACTGCTCAGCAAGGGCTTTATAAGACCAAGTTTCTCACCGTGAGGAGCACTAGTCTTGTTCGTTAAGAAGAAAGACGGATCATTCCGTATGTGTATCGACTACAGAGAACTCAACAAACTAACGGTCAAGAATCATTACCCTCTGCCTCGCATAGACGATCTATTTGACCAACTACAAGGGGCGAACTACTTTTCCAAAATTGATCTAAGATCCGAATATCACCAGTTATGAGTGCTAAAGGAGGATGTTCCGAAGACAGCCCTCCGAACTCGTTACGGACACTACGAGTTCGTAGTGATGCCATTCGGATTGACCAATGCGCCCACAGTCTTCATGGATCTGATGAATAGAGTATGCGGACCTTACTTGGATCAGTTCATCATTGTATTCATTGATGACATCCTGATCTACTCCCAAAGTAAGGAATAGCATGGCGATCATCTGCGACAAGTTCTAGGAACTTTACGAGCGGGGAAGCTCTATGCGAAGTTCTCTAAGTGTGAATTTTGGATCCGAAGAGTCGAATTCTTAGGACACGTGGTAAGTGAAGAGGGAATCCACATGGACCCATCCAAAATTAAAGCCATTGAGAACTGGTCAGCACCGAAGATGCCTACAGAAATTAAGAAGTTTCTAGGTCTCGCTGGCTACTACTGCAGGTTCATACAGAACTTCTCCCGAATTGCGAAACCTCTTACAACACTGACCCAGAAAGGTCTGGCCTTCGATTGGGAAGAGAAACAGGATAGAGCATTCCAAACGCTCAAGCGAGCCTTATGCACCGCACCAGTACTATCCCTCCCTGAAGGAATAGAAGACTTCGTAGTCTATTGCGATGCATCGAATCAAGGGTTCGGGTGTGTTCTGATGCAGCGAGGTAAGGTCATCGCCTACGCCTCGAGACAGTTGAAGACACACAAAGTTAACTACACGACCCACGATCTTGAACTAGGAGCAGTGGTGTTTGCTCTGAAGATCTGGAGACATTACTTGTACGGAACGAAAAGCACTATTTTTACCGGCCACAAGAATTTACAACACATATTCGATCAGAAGGAGATCAACATGAGACAATGACTGTGGGTCGAGCTACTCAGTGACTACGAATGCGATATTCGTTATCATCCGGGTAAAGCCAACGTAGTAGCAGACGCCCTAAGTCGGAAAGAATATTCCGGTCGAAGAGTCAAGTCATTGACAATAACTATCCATTCACACTTTTCGAAGCAAATTCAGGCGGCCCAGCTTGAAGCCATGAAACCTGAAAATTGTTGGATTAGGTGTCTAAGCCCATAACTATAATTGGTATGTACTTGAAATGATAGCAGCACAGTCCTTTTCGGTTGCCCTCAAATCTAGCAACCAGACAAGGAAATTATGAAAGGAGAGATATTAATTTATTATAAGATTAATAAATTAATATAAATGAATTTATTAATATGTTAAAAGATTAATATATTAATAAGAAATCATTTTTTTAATTAATTGTTAGCCAGAAATTAATTAGAATTAATTTTGGGGTTAAAAGAATTGATTATAAGGTGCAGGGACTAGTTTGCAATTATCTAATAGTTGAGTGGAAGGCTCTAGAACCCCCTTCGATAAGGGTGGACGAAATCTTTAGGGGAAACCCTAATAATTTCGTCCATAGGGGCTTGGATAAGGCCCTTGGGTTTGCTTAGGCCCTAAGCAAAGGATAACTAGGGTTTCCCCTAAACCCTAGATCCCTCGACTATATAAGGAGCCTCCTGGTTCATGTTTTGGTCACTCTTTTCTTTTGAAGAAACCCTAAGGGCCGAAATTTTGCATACTCCCTCTCCCCTCTCTCCTCTACTTTCCTTCATGCTAGTTTGGGTGTGATTCCATTAGAGGCATTACACTTGTGGTGCTAAGCTTCCAAGAAGATCAAGATCAAGATCAAGGGAATTATCAATTGTTTACTATAACAATTGAAAGGTATGTAATTACTAAACCCTAGTTTGTAAATTTCGATTATAGCCTCTCTCCTCTAGGGTTCTTGTTTTGCAATTCAAAGTTGTATGTTTAATAGATAAAACATAGATCCAAAGTAGGTTGCATGTGAACTTAGAAATTGTTTTCTAGTTTATTTGTTTTACCTAAAACCCATCAGTGGTATTAGAGCCATTTTTTGTTTTAAATTGAATTGTTATAATTGTTCAATTGCAAATTAGGGTTTATAGCTATTAAACCCTAAAGGCCATTTTTTTCGATTTTTAGGGTTGTGGATCAAAAGGTTTTTGAAAACCCTAGCCTCCAAAGAACCCTAATAGAAATTAGGGTTAGGGTTTTGAAAACCCTAGCCTCCTCCCTTGAAAATTTCGAAATATGCTATAAAGATTAGGGTTTCTTTGTTATGGATAATAGTTGCCTTATTGGATAATTGAGAAAAATAAGGAAATTATCCTAACCCTATATTTTCGAAATCTAGAAGGGATATAGATTAGGATTAAATTAATTGTTTAATTTAATTAGATAATCCTTACAAGATTTAATAAATTAATTAATAGATAAATATTAAATCTAATTAATTGGTTTATTTAAATTTAAAAATTGATAGTTTAAATTTCAAAAAAATTTATATAAACCCTTGAAGTTTTAAAATGTTATTAAAACACAACTTATATATATATATATATATATATATATATATATATATATATATATATATATATATATATATATATATATCAAGGCAGGGGCTAAAGGAAAGTGAGGAGATAGAGCATGGGAGGATAAACTTGATCATGGGGAACAGAAAGTCTTCACCAGTGACCAAGATCGGAGTTTATCAACTATTGCTTAGTAATGATGTTAGATTAGACTTAATAAATTGTTGCTATTCGTCTGAGATGACGAGAAACATTATTTCATTTCATGCATTGTTCAGAGAAGGTTTTAAATATTCTTTTAATGATTTGAATGGTTCAATTTCTTTTTATAAGAATGGTGTTTTTGTGTTTGAAGCTTTACCTTGTGATGGTGTGTATGAAACAGTGACTTGTGTTGATAACTTAGGAAATAGTGTACTTAATATTGACTTGTCTAATAGTGTAGACAAGGCATGCTTGTGGCATTGTCGTCTTGGACATATTAACAAGAAACACATAGCCCAACTCCAAAAGGATGGAGTGTTGGAATCATTTGACCTAAAATCAGATGATATGTGTGAATCTTGTCTTTTGGGAAAGATGACAAAATCACCATTCACAGGGTCTTGTGAAAGAGGTGAAGGTCTATTGGATCTCATACACACAGATGTGTGTGGGCCCTTCAGATCAACCACAAGGGATGCTAATCGATTCTATGTGACTTTCACTGACGATTATAGCAGATATGGTTACATCTACTTGATCAAACATAAGTCAGAAACCTTTGAAAAGTTCAAAGAGTTTAAGCATGAAGTCGAAAAGCAATTGGGCAGAAAGATCAAGATACTTAGATCCGATAGAGGCGGGGAGTATCTTAGTACCGAGTTCAACGACTATCTGAAAGAATGTGGGATAGTCTCACAATTGACTCCTCCTAGGACACCACAGTTAAATGGTGTAGCTGAGAGGCGTAATCGAAACTTGTTAGACATTGTTCGTTCTATGATGAGTCGTGCCTCGCTTCCTATTCACTTCTGGGGGTATGCCTTAGAGACAGTCGCCCACATCCTCAATCTTGTCCCTACAAAGAAGGTTGCCAAAACACCTCACGAAATGTGGACGGGGAAAGTTCCCTCGTTAGCACATATTAAAGTCTAGGGTTGTGAAGCTTTCGTAAGACGAGAGACTCACGACAAGCTAGCAGCTAGAAGTGAGAAATGTGTTTTCATTGGTTACCCAAAGCAGTCTTTTGGATATTTGTTCTACAGACCTAGTGAAAACGTGGTGTTTGTAGCTCGAAGAGGAGTCTTTCTGGAAAGAGAGCTCATATTCAAAGAGGACAGTGGGAGGACCATTGACCTTGAAGAGATTCAAGAGTCAACCAATGAAGGAACCTTATATGACACTAGCACTCAACCAGAGGAAACAGTTCCTGTTGAACCGGTTGATAAATCATTACCTCTTCGAAGATCCACTAGGGTGAGTGTGCCACCTGAGTTGTATGGTTTTCATATTACTTCAGATGGTGACACATTCATAAGTGACAAAACACTGGTAAACTTAGATGAACCAGTCACTTATAAGGAAGCAATGGCAAGCCCAGAGGCTTCCAAGTGGAAAGAGGCAATGGCCAGCGAGATTAAGTCCATGTATGACAACCAAGTTTGGAATTTTGTTGATAGTGCACCAGGTCGGAAGACAGTTGGGTGCAAATGGATCTTCAAGAAGAAGAAAGACATGGATGGGAATGTGCATACGTTCAAGTCTCGACTGGTTGCAAAAGGTTTCACTCAAACCCCAGGGGTTGACTATGATGAGACTTTTTCGCCGGTGGCTAAGATTAAATCTATTAGGATATTGCTCGCCATAGCTGCCTTTCATGACTATGAAATCTGGCAAATGGATGTCAAGACTGCCTTCCTTAACAGGGAAGTTGGCTGAGGATGTTTACATGAGTCAGCCAGAGGGTTTTGTTGATGCAAAGTTTCCCAATAGAGTATGCAAGCTTGAGAAATCCATTTATGGATTGAAACAAGCATCTCGCAGCTGGAATCTTTGCTTCCATGAGAAAGTCAAAGAGTTTGGTTTCTCTAGAAGTGAAGATGAGTTTTGTGTGTATATCAAGGCTAGTGGGAGTATAGTAACTTTTCTGGTGTTATATGTCGATGACATATTACTCATTGGCAACGACGTTCCAACCTTGAATGTAGTTAAGTCTTGGCTTGGAAAGTGTTTTGCCATGAAAGACCTCGGAGAAGCCGCCTATATTCTTGGGATTAGAATATTGAGAGATAGAAAGAAGAGACTAATTGGACTTAGTCAGAGCACATACTTGGATAAGGTACTAAAGAGGTTTAGTAAAGAAAATTCCAAGAAGGGAGAGCTACCTATCCAGAGCAATACCAAATTGAGTAAGACTCAATGCCCGAGTACAGATGAGGAAATAGATGACATGAGTCGTGTACCTTATGCTTCCGCTGTTGGATCGATCATGTACGCTATGACATGTACTCGCCCTGATGTGGCATTTGCTTTGAGCATGGTCAGTCGCTATCAGGGAAACCCAGGTAGAGCTCATTGGATAGCCGTGAAGAATATACTCAAGTATTTGCGAAGAACGAAGGACTGGGTCCTTGTACTTGGTGGCAATGATACTTTGAGAGTAGATGGTTACAGTGATGCCAGCTTTCAGACAGATAGAGATAACTTCCGTTCTCAGTCAGGCTGGGTATTCTTATTAAATGGAGGAGCAGTTACTTGGAAGAGTTCCAAGCAAGATACGGTGGCTGATTCTACTTGTGAATCAGAGTACATAGCAGCAAATGAAGCGTCAAAAGAAGCAGCTTGGTTGAGGAACTTCATCGGGGATCTCGGAGTTGTTCCAACCATCCAGGAGCCTATGGAACTGTTCTGCGATAATGAAGGAGCGGTTGCCTTGACAAAGGAACCGAGAGATCATGGTAAAATCAGACATATCGACAGAAAGTACCATTTCATCAGACATAGAGTAGAAGAAGGCCATCTTATAGTGAAGAGGGTGTCATCTGAAGATAACCCAGCAGATCCCCTCACAAAGGGTCTGAGTAGGGCTAAGCATATTCAGCATGCTCGGAGCATAGGACTGAAGGATGATATTAGTTTTAGTAGTTAGATTAGTTTTCTGAAACTTGTAACAAAGTAAATGTAATTGACATTTGGTGATTAAATAATAAAGTATTATTTATAAGTTTGGGTTCTACCTTTTGTCAATTGTTTATTATTGTGTTTCATTTTTGCATGTTTTACTTCCCGAATAATAAGATTATTCAAACTCCACAGTCGCTCGTACTTTTGGAAGTAAGTAGTGAATCAAGACTGTCATGAACTGGATTGTAGATTGTCTAAGGATAGACATGGCAATGTATTTGCTGCAACGTTCATGAGTACTCAGAAATTGAGATTTGAGTATTGGTAAACCCTCGCTCAGAGTATTACTTCATGGAATTCATCACGAGTAATACTGAGACGATAATATCTTATAATCTTGAAACAGAGATATATGAGTTGTGATTTGCAAGTCGGCTATGCATTGGTGATATGAAAACGCATCAGTAACTTGGTGTTATAAAACGTATTATCATGTATGGTTTGATGAGTAAAAGATACAAGCATATGAGTCAATGTTTATTCGTTCCTTTTGCCCTAACGGGAAAAACGATATATGTGGGCCCCTTGATGATTTGGTGTTGACTTGTGTGCTGGGCCCAGCCGGGACTAAATTGATGTGTTCAATTAGAAGTCCTACATCATCACAAATCAGGGATCGGGAAAAATAGATTCTGGACAAAGAGGTTGATTGCATTCCATGTCTTTTGTCTAGGGATATCTAGCAGAACGAAGGATTATATGATCACTTATCTTAGGACACATAACTGACTGGGTCAGAGTTCGGCAGCAGCTTTTTGGAAGCTACAATTTGCTAGTCAAATTTAGAAGGCATACTAGCAATTATAGTTACAGACTTATCCAAGTGGGAGACTGTTGGATTAGGTGTCTAAGCCCATAACTATAATTGGTATGTACTTGAATTGATAGCAGCACAGTCCTTTTGGGTTGCCCTCAAATCTAGCAACCAGACAAGGAAATTATGAAAAGAGAGATATTAATTTATTATAAGATTAATAAATTAATATAAATGAATTTATTAATATGTTAAAAGATTAATATATTAATAAGAAATCATTTTGTTTAATTAATTGTTAGCCAGAAATTAATTAGAATTAATTTTGGGGTTAAAAGAATTGATTATAAGGTGCAGGGACTAGTTTGCAATTATCTAATAGTTAAGTGGAAGGCTCTAGAACCCCCTGCGATAAGGGTGGACGAAATCTTTAGGGGAAACCCTAATAATTTCGTCCATAGGGGCTTGGATAAGGCCCTTGGGTTTGCTTAGGCCCTAAGCAAAGGATAACTAGGGTTTCCCCTAAACCCTAGATCCCTCAGCTATATAAGGAGCCTCCTGGTTCATGTTTTGGTCACTCTTTTCTTTTGAAGAAACCCTAAGGGCCGAAATTTTGCATACTCCCTCTCCCCTCTCTCCTCTACTTTCCTTCATGCTAGTTTGGGTGTGATTCCATTAGAGGCATTACACTTGTGGTGCTAAGCTTCCAAGAAGATCAAGATCAAGATCAAGATCAAGGGAATTATCAATTGTTTACTATAACAATTGAAAGGTATGTAATTACTAAACCCTAGTTTGTAAATTTCGATTATAGCCTCTCTCCTCTAGGGTTCTTGTTTTGCAATTCAAAGTTGTATGTTTAATAGATAAAACATAGATCCAAAGTAGGTTGCATGTGAACTTAGAAATTGTTTTCTAGTTTATTTGTTTTACCTAAAACCCATCAGTGGTATCAGAGCCATTTTTTGTTTTAAATTGAATTGTTATAATTGTTCAATTGCAAATTAGGGTTTATAGCTATTAAACCCTAAATGCCATTTTTTTCGATTTTTAGGGTTGTGGATCAAAAGGTTTTTGAAAACCCTAGCCTCCAAAGAACCCTAATAGAAATTAGGGTTAGGGTTTTGAAAACCCTAGCCTCCTCCCTTGAAAATTTCGAAATATGCTATAAAGATTAGGGTTTCTTTGTTTTGGATAATAGTTGCCTTATTGGATAATTGAGAAAAATAAGGAAATTAACCTAACCCCATATTTTCGAAATCTAGAAGGGATATGGATTAGGATTAAATTAATTGTTTAATTTAATTAGATAATCCTTACAAGATTTAATAAATTAATTAATAGATAAATATTAAATCTAATTAATTGGTTTATTTAAATTTAAAAATTAATAGTTTAAATTTCAAAAAAATTTATATAAACCCTTGAAGTTTTAAAATGTTATTAAAACACACCTTATATATATTATAATTAAAAGTTAAATATTATATATGTATAAGAATATGGTCAGTCAAATCGCTAGTATGCCTCATTCACGAAGCTAGTCTATAAGGGGGGTATAAGGAAACTGCCTATAAAATGGTAGTTGAATGGGTGTCCACTCTCACCCACCGCTTCCTTGATTAGTGGAGGGTCGTTAGCAGAACGGATTTGATAGGACAACTACTTCCCATTAAAAGTATAATGCTATTAAAGAAAGTACTAGAACACTATTTTTCAAAATCCCAACTCTAGTTACTTTAGGAAAAATGTGAAAGGTATGCTAATCCATGAAATTGCACATTATGCTTTATTGGTCGTTAGTGGAGCGTGTGTGGTTAACCGGCACACTAAAAGGAACTAATAAAGAGTAGTAATGGGTATCTTATAATTATCATTTTGATGGAGCGTGTGTGGTTTACCGGCACATCAATAGTTAATGATAAAGACAATAAGGCTACCATGCACATTTGCATGGTTATTCACATCTACTTTGTGATCCTCGGTATCCCGGTCACAAATAGTAGAGCATAATCCGAGACTAAAACATGCCATTAAATAGTTTTAATGTATCTCAAAAGAATTAGGAATTTCACTTCGTTTATTTTGTCTAATGGTGGAATTGGTGAATCGTCATTCACCTACCTTTATGAGATTTGAACTTGGATCTCGACATCCCATTTCTAAGTTGTAAATCGTCATAGTTGGGTCCTAACCTTGATATGATATCTTTGGGTTATTATATTGAGGTGTCTTGGAATCAAACTAAAACTATCTTTCTTTTCAGATGTCTACTCCTGGAAACAACTCTGCTTCATCATCCTCCAGCCACAACTTCTCTCTACTAAACATCTGCTCCAAAGTCGTTATGGATGGCTCCAACTATAACGATTGGATGCGTAACATCAAGATGGCGCTTAGATTCGAGGACAAAGAGTATGTTCTTGAAAAGGAGCTCAAAGAACTTGATGAGTCAAAAGCCACTCCCGAAGAGTATGCTGCCTACAAAAAACACTATGATGATGCTACCAAAGTGGCATGCATCATGGTTGCAACCATGTCCCCAGAATTGCAGAGGTAATATGAGGACTACTGGCCTTTTGAGAAGAACAAGGACCTTATGGAAAAGTACCATAAGCGAGCTCGTCAAGAAAAGTTTGAGGTAGTCAAGTCACTCATGGCTTGCAAGATGAAAGAGGGGGAATCGGTTGTATCTCATGTGCAAAGAATGCAACGCTACATAGAGCGTTTGGTCAAGCTCAACATTCACTTCGATGAGGAATTGGCCATTGACATGGTCTTGAACTCGTTGCCTGATTGTTATGGTCAGTTTATCTTAACTTACCATTTGAACAAAACTGAGCAGACTTTGGCCCAATTGCACAACTTGTTGCAGACAGCTGAGGCAGGGATGAAGGGTAAAAGTATACCCTCCACACCTACAAGTGCCCCTGTCTTGGCCATTGGACAGGGAAAGGGGAAGAAGAGGAAAGGTCCTCCCAAGCAAAACTGGAAGAGCAAGGCTCAAGCTATGTCATCTAGTAATGGCCCAAAGGCTAAGCCCAATGGTTCCACTCCCCATGTTTTTGATCCAAAAGAGGCCATTTGCTTTTACTGCAATCAAAAGTGGCATTGGAAGAGATCTTGCCCACAATATCTGCAAGATATCAAGGATGCAAAGTGAAGCCATCCTCGGCAGGTATTTACACTATTTCTGCTAATAACTCATTATCTTCTCGTTCATGGGTCCTTGATACAAGATATGGTTTTCATATCTGTTCTGATTTGCAGGGGCTAAAGGAAAGTGAGGAGATAGAGCATGGGAGGATAAACTTGATCATGGGGAACAGAAAGTCTTCACCAGTGACCAAGATCGGAGTTTATCAACTATTGCTTAGTAATGATGTTAGATTAGACTTAATAAATTGTTGCTATTCGTCTGAGATGACGAGAAACATTATTTCATTTCATGCCTTGTTCAGACAAGGTTTTAAATATTCTTTTAATGATTTGAATGGTTCAATTTCTGTTTATAAGAATGGTGTTTTTGTGTTTGAAGCTTTACCTTGTGATGGTGTGTTTGAAACAGTGACTTGTGTTGATAGCTTAGGAAATAGTTTACTTAATATTGACTTGTGTAATAGTGTAGACAAGGCATGCTTGTGGCATTGTCGTCTTGGACACATTAACAAGAAACGCATAGCCCAACTCCAAAAGGATGGAGTGTTGGAATCATTTGACCTAAAATCAGATGATATGTGTGAATCTTGTCTTTTGGGAAAGATGACAAAATCACCATTCACAGGGTCTTGTGAAAGAGGTGAAGGTCTATTGGATCTCATACACACAGATGTGTGTGGGCCCTTCAGATCAACCACAAGGGATGCTAATCGATTCTATGTGACTTTCACTGACGATTATAGCAGATATGGTTACATTTACTTGATCAAACATAAGTCAGAAACCTTTGAAAAGTTCAAAGAGTTTAAGCATGAAGTCGAAAAGCAATTGGGCAGAAAGATCAAGATACTTAGATCCGATAGAGGCGAGGAGTATCTTAGTACCGAGTTCAACGACTATCTGAAAGAATGTGGGATAGTCTCACAATTGACTCCTCCTAGGACACCACAGTTAAATGGTGTAGCTGAGAGGCGTAATCGAACCTTGTTAGACATTGTTCATTCTATGATGAGTCGTGCCTCGCTTCCTATTCACTTCTGGGGGTATGCCTTAGAGACAGTCGCCCACATCCTCAATCTTGTCCCTACAAAGAAGGTTGCCAAAACACCTCACGAAATGTGGACAGGGAAAGTTCCCTCGTTAGCACATATTAAAGTCTGGGGTTGTGAAGCTTTCGTAAGACGAGAGACTCACGACAAGCTAGCAGCTAGAAGTGAGGAATGTGTTTTCATTGGTTACCCAAAGCAGTCTTTTGGATATTTGTTCTACAGACCTAGTGAAAACGTGGTGTTTGTAGCTCGAAGAGGAGTCTTTCTGGAAAGAGAGCTCATATTCAAAGAGGACAGTGGGAGGACCATTGACCTTGAAGAGATTCAAGAGTCAACCAATGAAGGAACCTTATATGACACTAGCACTCAACCAGAGGAAACAGTTCCTGTTGAACTGGTTGATAAATCATTACCTCTTCGAAGATCCACTAGGGTGAGTGTGCCACCTGAGTTGTATGGTTTTCATATTACTTCAGATGGTGACACATTCATAAGTGACAAAACACTGGTAAACTTAGATGAACCAGTCACTTATAAGGAAGCAATGGCAAGCCCAGAGGCTTCCAAGTGGAAAGAGGCAATGGACAGCGAGATTAAGTCCATGTATGACAACCAAGTTTGGAATTTGGTTGATAGTGCACCAGGTCGGAAGACAGTTGGGTGCAAATGGATCTTCAAGAAGAAGACAGACATGGATGGGAATGTGCATACGTTCAAGGCTCGACTGGTTGCGAAAGGTTTCACTCAAACCCCAGGGGTTGACTATGATGAAAATTTTTCGCCGGTGGCTAAGATTAAATCTATTAGGATATTGCTCGCCATAGCTGCCTTTCATGACTATGAAATCTGGCAGATAGATGTCAAGACTGCCTTCCTTAACGGGAAGTTGGCTGAGGATGTTTACATGAGTCATCCAGAGGGTTTTGTTGATGCAAAGTTTCCCAATAGAGTATGCAAGCTTGAGAAATCCATTTATGGATTGAAACAAGCATCTCGCAGTTGGAATCTTTGCTTCCATGAGAAAGTCAAAGAGTTTGGTTTCTCTAAAAGTGAAGATGAGTTTTTTGTGTATATCAAGGCTAGTGGGAGTATAGTAACTTTTCTGGTGTTATATGTCGATGACATATTACTCATTGGCAACGACTTTCCAACCTTGAATGAAGTTAAGTCTTGGCTTGGAAAGTGTTTTGCCATGAAAGACCTCGGAGAAACCGCCTATATTCTTGGGATTAGAATATTGAGAGATAGAAAGAAGAGACTAATTGGACTTAGTCAGAGCACATACTTGGATAAGGTACTAAAGAGGTTTAGTAAAGAAAATTCCAAGAAGGGAGAGCTACCTATCCAGAGCAATACCAAATTGAGTAAGACTCAATGCCCGAGTACAGATGAGGAAATAGATGACATGAGTCGTGTACCTTATGCTTCCGCTGTTGGATCGATCATGTACGCTATGACATGTACTCGCCCTGATGTGGCATTTGCTTTGAGCATGGTCAGTCGCTATCAGGGAAACCCAGGTAGAGCTCATTGGATAGCCGTGAAGAATATACTCAAGTATTTGCGAAGAACGAAGGACTGGGTCCTTGTACTTGGTGGCAATGATACTTTGAGAGTAGATGGTTACAGTGATGCCAGCTTTCAGACAGATAGAGATAACTTCCGTTCTCAGTCAGGCTGGGTATTCTTATTAAATGGAGGAGCAGTTACTTGGAAGAGTTCCAAGCAAGATACGGTGGCTGATTCTACTTGTGAATCAGAGTACATAGCAGCAAATGAAGCGTCAAAAGAAGCAGCTTGGTTGAGGAACTTCATCGGGGATCTCGGAGTTGTTCCAACCATCCAGGAGCCTATGGAACTGTTCTGCGATAATGAAGGAGCGGTTGCCTTGACAAAGGAACCGAGAGATCATGGTAAAATCAGACATATCGACAGAAAGTACCATTTCATCAGACATAGAGTAGAAGAAGGCCATCTTATAGTGAAGAGGGTGTCATCTGAAGATAACCCAGCAGATCCCCTCACAAAGGGTCTGAGTAGGGCTAAGCATATTCAGCATGCTCGGAGCATAGGACTGAAGGATGATATTAGTTTTAGTAGTTAGATTAGTTTTCTGAAACTTGTAACAAAGTAAATGTAATTGACATTTGGTGATTAAATAATAAAGTATTATTTATAAGTTTGGGTTCTACCTTTTGTCAATTGTTTATTATTGTGTTTCATTTTTGCATGTTTTACTTCCCGAATAATAAGATTATTCAAACTCCACAGTCGCTCGTACTTTTGGAAGTAAGTAGTGAATCAAGACTGTCATGAACTGGATTGTAGATTGTCTAAGGATAGACATGGCAATGTATTTGCTGCAACGTTCATGAGTACTCAGAAATTGAGATTTGAGTATTGGATAAACCCTCGCTCAGAGTATTACTTCATGGAACTCATCACGAGTTATACTGAGACGATAATATCTTATAATCTTGAAACAGAGATATATGAGTTGTGATTTGCAAGTCGGCTATGCATTGGTGATACGAAAACGCATCAGTAACTTGGTGTTAGAGGAATGGATAAGAATTTAGAAGCCAAGGGTGGCGGAGCCTTATATTTCATGAACCGGATCTGGACACCGAAACACGGTGCTTTCCGAGACTTGGTCATGACCGAAGCACACAACACTCGGTATTCCGTCCACCCAGGTTCAGATAAGATGTATCTGGATCTTAAAAAGCTATACTGGTGGCCTAATATGAAAGTAGAGATTGCTACCTTCGTAAGTAAATGCCTTACTTGCACAAAGGTCAAGGTCGAATACCAGAAGCCCTCCGGCTTACTACAACAACCAGAGATTCCAGAATGGAAGTGGGAGCGGATCACTATGGATTTCATAACCAAGCTACCCAAGACAACGGGTGGACTTGATACCATATGGGTCATCGTCGATAGATTGACCAAGTCTGCACACTTCCTACCTATCAAAGAAACTGACAAGATGGAGAAACTTACAAGAACATACATTAGGGAAATCGTAAGGCTTCATGGTGTACCTATGTCCATTATCTCCGATAGAGATAGTAGGTGCACCTCAAGATTCTGGCAATCGCTACAACATTCCTTGGGAACAAGGCTGGACATGAGCACGGCCTACCATCCATAAACCGACGGACAAAGTGAGAGGACCATCCAAACACTGGAAGATATGTTGAGAGCCTACGTGATTGACTTTGGAAAGGCATGGGATACTCATTTACCCCTTGTCGAATTTTCCTACAATAACAGTTATCAAACGAGCATCAAGGCTGCTCCATTTGAAGCCCTCTACGGCCGAAAGTGCAGATCACCTCTGTGCTGGGCTGAAGTGGGTGATACCCAATTAGCTAGGGGGCAAGTTTCTGATAGTACTCTCACAGGCCCAGAAATCATTCAGGAAACAACAGAGAAGATCGTTCAGATCCATGAACGATTGAAAGCCTCCAGAGACCGACAGAAGAGCTACGCTGATAAGCGAAGAAAACCTTTGGAATTTCAGGTGGGAGACCGAGTCCATCTCAAAGTCTCACCCTGGAAAGGCTTGATACGCTTCGGTAAACGTGGGAAGCTTAATCCGAGGTACATAGGGCCTTTCGAGATTCTTGCAAGAATCGGCCCGATAGCTTACAAACTCAAACTACCCGACGAACTCCGTAACATACATTCTACATTCCACGTATGTAACATGAAAAAGTGTCTGTCCGACGAGACTCTTGTAATCCCACTCGACGAGATCGAGACCAATGAGAGTCTCAACTTCGTGGAAGAACCGGTAGAGATCATGGACCGTGAGGTCAAGCAGATGAAGCAAAGCCGTATCTCGATCGTGAAGGTTCACTGGAACGCAAAGCGAGGACTAGAATACACTTGGGAACGCGAGAATCAGATGAAACTGAAATACCCTCATCTTTTCGCTTAATTATTTGTAACTTCTTATTTGCTTAAATTCTAATTTCGGGACGAAATTCCTTCTAACGGGGGGATGATGTGACAACCCGAAATTTCCATTCTGTACAAACAATATCACTTCAATAGAAGTTATATCAGTCACGTTTAATTTTCAGACTTTTTCCGTATAAGTTTGAGTACTTCAGGGTTTACACTTCAGGAAATATTAGGAAAGTGGATGCACTAGGGTTTTGTGCAACACTGTTATTCTAACACTCTGTTATATTAGAAATCATTTCGAGAATAAAAATATTTTCTGCCAAAAATATCTCAGGACTATAAATAGAATTCTGAACCAAATTCATTCATTATTCGCATTTCCAAATAGAGAAAAACCATTTTCTCTCTCACGAATCTTTGGGTTTTCCTCCCAAATCATGAGTACACTTCTCTAGTTGTCTTATAATGCTTATTATGTGCTTAATAACATAGATTACATATCAAATCTGTGAGATTCGGGAGTTTACCGCCCAAGAACGTTCTTGGAGAGTAAACTCCTATATGTGGCTTAAATGCTACCTAGTATTTTCCCCATGTAAGGTAACAAACTTAGGCTTGTATATAAGTGTGTTTGAGACTAGAAAACAAACAAGAACACCAAGATTAGGGTGTTCACGGCCCAAGAAGTTCTTGGACCGTGAACCCCAAAAACAAAGGCTAAAGAGTGCCTAAACCACTCCTAAAGCCTTAGACATTTACTAGGAATTGTTTCCACTAAAATCAAGGACCAAAACACATCAAAAACACCCCTCAAAGTGAGTTCACGGCCCTAATAAGGTTCTTGGGCCGTGAACATCAAACAACGGCACCAAAGTGTGCCTAAGGCCTTCATATGCTTGGGATAAAAGTCTAAGACCTATACTACATGTGCAAGGGACTTGAAAGCATAAAAATCATCATTCCAAGGAAGTTTACGGCCGTAAACTCCAAAGGAATTGGCCTTGGGGCCGTAAACACCTCAAAGGAGTGTTTCTATGCCCTAAACCCTTCCAAGAATTAAACCACCAAGTTGGAATACTTCTAGGGATCATTTAACACCTCAAAACAACCAAGGACATTAAGTCTTGGATTTTACGGCCGTAAACTCATGAGTTTACAACCGTAAACTCCATGTGTGAGGTTACATGGAGAGTAAACTCAAGTATAAGGTCCTTGGGAACTTTAAACCCCTTTAGCCTTGTCCCACAACAACTTAGATGCAACCCTTAAGACTTATAACACCTATACAAGGTGTTTACATGTTCAAGAGTGTCCCAACTAAATTTATTAGTTATTATTTGGCTAATTAGTTATATACATGTTCATTATATGATAACTAGGCTCGTGCGTGTGTACAAGTCTCCGTTTGCCACCTAGCACAGTATCCGACACTTCAATCCAATCCACTCACCACAAGTGAGTTCATACCCCTTTAATTAACCTTTGAAATACTTTTAAATGTTTTAAATGCTTTTATGGGGGGGGGGAATACAAGTTGAATAATTATAGTTATTACATCAATCACATGTGATTAATAACTACAAAACCAATGATTTTATTTCCGTTCAAATTGTTTATCAAACTGTTTTACTTCAAACTGCTTTACAAACTCTTTTACTTATCAAATACTTTTACTTAAACTTTGTTATACTTATAATAAATTGCATGCCCGTATATGTATGGTTATATAAGCAATGTTTAAAAGGCTTAGGAAGGCCGTCCACCCTGTTTCCTTTTCCTCGATTTGGATGTGGTCTGGTGGGATATCGGGTAGTCGTCCGAAGGTCGTTTCAATATTGATTATATAGCATGTGTACATATATAGACATAAAAGTGCTTCCATATTCATTCGTACTAGTTATATCATTAGTAATCTACCATCGGGGTAGCACAGGATCATACTTATATTATTGCTAGATCAATGAGTCAGTTCATTCATGAGTCAATACTTATTACTATGAGAACATATACATTACATTACTATGAGTACATATACAACTATACTAGGAGAAGAACATATACAACTATACTAGAGGAAGAACATATACAACTATACTAGAAAGAGAACATATACAACTATACTAGAAAGAGAACATATACAATGATACTAGAACGAGTAACAATACATTACATATACATATATACATTGACAGAATTGTGATCCACTGTATCGGAGCATGCCTTAAATGTCATGGCCCGAGTTGTAGCCAGAGTCTCTTGGAGGGAGAGCGTGAGTTTGCGTATAGATCTATACTGGATTGACTATCCTACACCTTGCTGCTAGCTACAGCCGGACCTGTAGGTCTGCGGGTGCCAAACGTCATTTCTTTTTACGACCTACATTTTCCGTTGTTTATCCAGTCGATAGTATGGTATAATTAATCACATGATACCTTAATATAAATCCGGCTTAAGGTAGTTAGTACAGCAGTAGTTCCTATAATATAACACTACAATACTACAATAATTTACCCCTTACATATATTTAGTGATTAATTCACTTAAACATTAATGTACAAACTATATTTTGTTAATGATAGTTACACTTGGGAAATTACACACTTTTACAACAAACGAACATACAAAACAGTTAAGCCTTGGTAGAAGGCTACTTTAATAGAAAATATAGGATTTTCTGAGAGATTCAAACATTTACATACATTTTACAAACTTACACTTAAGACATGTTCAAACGTTTTGATAACAAACACCGACACTAAATACTTATGTACTCACCAGCTTAATGCTGATAAACTCTTTCAAAATAACTTGTATTCTCAGGTCAACAGTAGACAGGTACCGAGGCCAGCTTTTGAGAAGATGGAGCGCATCCAAGACTCATCTTATTATTTTGATTTACTTTTTGGTGTCTATAACGGTACAGAACACACTTGTATTAAAATTATATATTTAATGCAATGGATGATGTTGTTTACTTATTTACTGTTATATTTTGTTGTGATACGATACATGACGTCCTCCGCTCCAGAACGATTTCCGCCGTTCTTGGTTTTGGGGTGTGACAGCGTACTGGGATTACGCCCAGCGTAATGCCCAATTTCCACATCCAACTCATTTAGGTCTTAAACGGTTAAGACTTTCATCCAAAATTCAGATCTGACCCTTCTAATATGACTTAATCCATAAAGTT